>NW_028274810.1:15297053-20377053 GCF_037043125.1 Eumetopias jubatus
CTCATCCTCTCCCTTTTCCACTTCCACTCTAAATTCCTCTCACACTCAGTTATCATCTTAGCAGGTCTTGGTGGCTTTTGTGGTGACATAATCCAAAGCTTTATTCCTGGTCTGAGCTTTTGGTAACCATTCTCTTCTCAGGTCAGGGATGCTGCATATGTTCACAGTTACAGTGGGGCAAGGGAATATCACATGTCCGAAGGGACCATATGAATTCTGTAAAGAACAATGCTATCTTTTCTTACTGATCAGGGTCAATTATCCTTGTCATGATTGTTAACTTCTCTCTTTGCCTACAGGTCTCAGGAATAATGAGTTCAAAGTGCAGCAGTCGGGATGCCTGGGTGGCTCAGTCATTAAGCATCTGCCTTGGGCTCAGGTTGTGATCCCAGGATCCTGGGATGGAGCCCCACATCGGGCTCCCTGCTCGGCGGGGAGCCTGCTTCTCCCTCTCCCACTCCCCCTGCTTGAGTTCCTTCTCTCGCTGTCTCTCTCTGTCAAATAAATAAATAAAATCTTCTTTTTTTATTTAAAGATTTTATTTATTTATTTATTTGACAGAGAGAGATAATAGCGAGAGAAGGAACACAAGCAGGGGGAGTGCGAGAGAGAGAAGCAGGCTCCCCGCCGAGCAGGGAGCCCGATGTGGGGCTCGATCCCAGGATCCTGGGATCATGACCTGAGCCGAAGGCAGACACTAAACGACTGAGCCACCCAGGCGCCCAATAAATAAAATCTCAAAAGAAAAAAAAAAGGTGCAGCAGTCATAGCTTGTAGTTCAAAGGGACCCTTGTTGTGTACCTTAAGAGAAGTACAGTCTCTTCGAAGACCAGTACCTCCAGCCCTATAGATCCCAGATTTGTGGGTATGGGAAGCACAAATCCTCTAGTGGGTCATTGCTAATAAAAGTAAATGGGGCTATTCCTGCATCCATTCCTTGATTAGTGGGCCTAAGTATTTTTCCTACTGGGGTCATAAAGACCTTTGATTTAATGTGTATGACACATCCTCAATAATAGTACCCAATTTTTTCAGAATATTTCTGTTGAGTGGCACCTCATCTGTGCCTTTAGAAAGTCATTCTAGCCCTCTGTGAGGTCAGCTTTTTCTGGATGATATGGTATAACCAGTGGATCCCATGGATATGGGTCCATTCCCACCCCTCTTTTACCATAAAGCAGGGGCCCTGGTTTGATGCTATGTTACATAGGATTCTATGTCTGTAGATTAGGCAATCCATAAGCCCCAATATAGTAATGTTGGCTAAGGATCTGTGGGTGGAAAGGAAAACCCATACCCAGAATAGCTATCTATATCTGTAAGAATGAATCACTGGCTCTTCCAAGATGGAAGGGACCCAATGTAGTCAACCCGTCACCAACTAGCCAATTGGTCTCCTTGAGTAATGGGGCCATATTAGGGGATCAGCATTGGTCTCTGTTGCTGACAGGTTGGACATTAAGACATCAATAGCTGTATCAGCCTTGGAAATTGGGAGTCCATGCTTTTGGGACCTGTACATAGTCTCCATCCCTGCCACTATAGCCACTCCATTTATGTGCCTGTATTAGTTTCCTAGGGCTGCCTTAACAAAGTAAGGTGATTTAAACAACAGATATTTACTGTCTTACAGTTCTGGAAGCTAGAAGTCTGAATTCAAGGGTGTCAGCAGGCTTGGTTCCTTTTGAGGGCTGTGAAAGAAAGTCTGTCCCATGCTCTCCCCTAGCTTCTGGTGGTTTGCTGGCAATCGTTGGCATTCTTTGACTTCTGCTACATCACCCTGATCTCTGTTTTATCTTCACATGGCATTCTCTCTGTGTATCTCTGTCTTCACATGGCTGTCTGCTTATCAGAACATACTTGAATTAGGGGACCACACTACTCCAGTATGATGTCATCTTAAATTATTACATCTGCAACAACCCTATTTCCAAATAAGGTAAGATTTTAAGGTATTGGGGATTAGAACTTCAACATGAGAATTTGAGAGGGGTATAAAACATAACCCATAACAGTGCCTATAACACAATCATGCTGGTTCCAAGGTGGCCAATGATTAAGGCTGGTAATGACAACTGGATGAGTCATTTTGTCTACTTGATTGCTTAGTGCCTCTTCCCTGGTGGATGCAAGATGTGATACAAAAATCTTCACACTTCATGCTCAGTCCTGTATATTCATCCACATGACTCTATTTCAGATCTCCTTGTCTTTGATCTTCTAGTCCTTTTCCTTCCAGGTCCTCTACTAGGTTCCCTACCAGGCCATTGACACCTGCCCAAGAATCTATATATATTCTTACTTCAGTCAGCTTCTGTCTCTCTCTCTCTCTCTTTTTAGATTCTATTTATTTATTTGACAGAGAGAGGGACATAGCGAGAGAGGGAATACAAGCAGGGGGAGTGGGAGAGGGAGAAGAAGGCTCCCCGCCGAGTGGGAAGCCCGATGTGGGGCTTGGTCCCAGGACCCTGGGATCATGACCTGAGCCCAATGACTGAGCCACCCAGGCGCCCCTCTGCTTCTCATTATAAAAGCAGATGATCGGGGATGATCCTTGTAACTCTACCAACTGGGAAGATTTTCCCTCTTTGCTGTTTTTCAAAGACTCTCAAGAATGTAACTATAATGCAGCCACTATCTAATTTTGGTTTGCACCCACATACTAAGCTGACTCATCCATAAACCAAACTTAGGCTTCACCCTTTTTCCTTCAGCTGGTCATGGTATTGGTGCAGCTGTAGTGGGTTACATGGGGATCTGGGCTTACAAGTGCCCCAGTTGTGCTTGATCTCCATCCCATATGTACCATTTTAGTCTTACAACAGGTGCTGCTGGGTCCATCTGAATCAACAGAACCCAGTCCATAACAAATGGTTCTGGACACATGGTTACTTGGGTTCTGTCTCGACCAAGGCTCAGTATCTGGTTCTCACTAGTAGCTTGTTCTTAAAATGTGTCTAATTCTCCTTTGAAGATGGCATGGCCTTGCTCCAGAGTCCTAGGGACTGCACTGTGATTTTTCCACTAGGGCTTACCATAAGCTCTGTCTTAGTCAGCTTGGGCTGCCGTAACAAAATACCATAGACTGGGTGGCTGAAACAACAAAAATTTATTTTCTCACAGTTCTGGAGGCCAGAGGTCTGAGATCAGGATGCCAGCATGATCAGGATCTGGTGAAAGCTCTCTTCCTGATTTTTAGACAGATATACCTTCTCCTTATAGGGCAGAGAGAGAGAGAGCTCTTTGTTGCCTCTTTATCATCACATTAGGGATTAGGGCTTCAACATATGAATGGGGGGCATTCAGTCCATAACGTTCCACCCATGGCCCCCTAAAATTCATGTCATTATTGCATGTAAAATACATTCATTCCATCCCCAAAGCCCCAAAGCTCTTAATTCATTCCAGCATCAAGTCAAGTCTCATCTGAATATCATCTAAATCAGATATAGTGAGACTGGAGGTATGATTCATCCTGAGGCAGCTATGAATCTGTGAAATGAGACAAGTTATGTGCTTTCAAACTACAATAGTGGGATAGGCATATGATAGACATTCTCGTTCCAAAAGGGAGAAGGAAAGGGTGATGATCCCAAGCAAATTCAAAATTTAGCAAGACAAAAATTCCATTAGATTTTAAGGCTTGAAAATAATCCTCCCTGGTACAATGCTCTGCCCTCCAGGTACAGTAGGTGGCAGCATCACCCCCAAGGTTCTGCTGGGTAGTCCCACTCCCAAGCCTGTTGAAACTGAGGCAGTGGCCCTGATGATCTCCCAATCACTTCCAGGGTCATTTTTCCCTCTTCTTGCATGTTTGCAGCCAAATAGCTCTATCATTCTGTCCTGTCAAATTCAATAAGTCCAACAGCTTTCCTTCATTTGGTCCCAACTCCATCCCCTTCAGTTCAAATTGGCTGTGTTTCTGCTCATATAATGCCATAAACTCTATCAAGTGATAATCTAGTTGTGCCATTGGTGTTCTCTTTAGAACATGCTTTCTCATTTTTTTGCAATATGGATAAGCTGAGAATTTTCTAAATCATCAAGTTCTGTTTCCTTTTTGCTTAACAATTCCTTCTTCAACTCATCTCTCTCCTTTTGCCTTTTACTATAAGCAATCAGGAGGAACCAAGCCCCTCCTTCAACACTTTGCTTAGAAATCTCTTCAGCTAAATATTCATTTGATTGCTCACAAATTCTACCTTCCACAAAACACTAGAACACAGTACAGCCAAGTTGTTTGCCACTTTATAACAAGGTTCACCTTTCCGTCAGTTTCTTATTTCTACCTGATATCTCACCAGAATTGCCCTTAATGTCCATATTTCTAGCAAGTACTTTAAAACTCTTCCAACTCCACCCATTATTGAGTTCCAAAGCTGCTTCCATGTTTTTAGTTTTGTTTCAGCTGCATTCCACTGTGGGTGTCAAGATCTGTATTAGCCAGGGATCTCCGGAGAAACAGAACCATTATAGTTATACAGATGTAGGTATAAGTATAGATTATATGGCTATAGCTATTGATTTATTATAAAGAATTAAGTCACATGATTATGGAGGCCGAGAAGTCCCAAGATCTGCAGTAATCAAGCTGGAGACCCAGGAGAGCTGATGTGTAGTTCCAGTCTGAATCCAAAGGTCTGAGAACCAGGAGGGCCAATGAGGGCCAATGACGTAAGTACCAGTCTGAAAGTTGGCAGGTTCAAGATCCAAGAAGAGCTGATGTTTCAGTCCAAGCCTGAAGGCTGGGAAAGACCAACATCCTAGCTATACAATCAAGCAGGAATTCCCTTTTACTCAGTCTTTTTGTTCTATTCACGTCTTCAATTGATTGAATGAGGCCCACTTATATTAGGGATGGCAATCTGCTTTACTCATTCCATCAATCCAATGTTTATCTGATTCAGAAACACACCCACAGACATACCCAGCATAACGTTTGACCAAATACCTGGGTATCCCATGGCCCCATCAAGTTGACATAAAATTAACCATCACAAGCTCCAAACTGCTTCTTTTCTTACCCTAACACCTCCAGGATTTTACTGAAATATATGGCCAAAGTGGCAGAGATGCTTGTACTGTAAGCTGCACTTTACCTGGTCTGGGCCCCAAGGCTGGAAATCTTCAATGTCACCTGGTAAATGGGCTGGAGCAGTATTCCTAAGTGTGCTACGTGTTGCTCCAGAACATAGAGAGACATACTAAGCCCTGTGCATTCTTCTTTGTGGTAGGGGATGCAAGATGTAACAATTTGTCTTTGACTTTGGAAGGCTATACTGATACACATCTGACCAGCTGACCCTTAAAAACTTCACGAAAGTGGCAAGTCCTTGAATCTTTAGAGCATTTTTCTTCTACTCTCTGGAGCATGGTCTTACCAATGCCTCCAGCATACTAGCCACCCCTTGCTTGTGCCATATGAGCAGCATAAAATCATTGATGCAGTGGGCCAAAGTGATATTCTGAGATGTTTAGGAGATTCAGATTTCTTTGGGCTTTATTATGACAGAAGGCAGAGCTAACCAATCCTTGAGACAAAACTGTAAGTGAATAGTTATCTGTCGCACATGTATGTGAATCATTTCTGATGCTCTCTCCTCATCAGAATGGAAAATACTTCATTGAACAAATCACTGGCCACTCATCTTGTCCTGATGCCTTATGAATCTGCTCCAGCAATAAGACCATATCAAGCACAGCATGTGCAATTGGGGCTATTACTTGCTGAAGCCTATGGTAGTCTACAGTCATTCTCCAGAATCCACCTAGTTTATGCAGAGGCCAGACAGGCTAATTAAATGGAGATATGATAGGGATGAATCTTTCTTTTTTTCTTTTTTAAAAGATTTTATTTATGTATTTGAGAGAGACAGTGAGAGAGAGCACAAGCGGGGTGGGGGGTGGTTAGGGAGGGAGAAGCAGGCTCCCCGACGAGCAGGGAACCCAACGTGGGACTTGATCCCAGGACTCTGGGATCATGACCTGAGGTGAAGGCAGACGCTCAACCGACTGAGCCACCCAGGCGCCCCGATAGGGACCATCTTTCATTCCCCCACATTCTTTAGGTCTTTAATGGTAGCACTAATTTCCACCAGGCCCCCCAGGATGTGATATTTTTGTTTGTTTTTTAATTTACTATGTTGGCCAGGGTGGAAGGTCATTTTCAGATGTTTCCACTTGGCCTTCCCCACTGATAGCTCTCACTTCACACAGGTCAAGGACTTAATGTTGGTATTACTGCAGCTGCTAAGTGTATGAATTCCAATTACATACTCAGGAACTGGAGAAATGACCACTGGGTGGGTCCACATCACAATGGACCTACTGTAAACTAGGCTTTTACAGTTTAGTCATGCCTTTATTACCTGGTCCCCATTTGCCTCCATTCTAACAAGAAGCCATGACAATGCTTTGGGTCTCAGGATATTTGATGTCAACTCGGACCCTGAGTCCAGTAGTTCTCACTTTTTCTTGTTACTCCTCTTCCCCACTGTGTAATCACTGAAGTAAATGGCCATAGGTATCTTTGGGAAAGGACCAGGGAATCATTACATTTATACTTGCTGCACTGAAGCACGATCTGCCACCTCTAAGTCAATGAGTTTCAGATCTGAAAAATGGCTCAGATTGGGACACTGAACAAGGGATAATGACTTTTTGGGTGAAATCAACCTCAGTATCCTGCTCCTCCGTTTTGGCCTTTTTTTGGGTTATAGATGTTAATAGACTTCCCATCTATTTCACCCCTACAGATGCCAAGCTCTACATCCATCTCCATAACTCCCTGTAAACCCCTTTGGCTGCCACTCGTCAGATGTTGTTGGTCTTTTTATTGTGGCCTCCTGGCTTCTAGTGACCAAGTGCCACTATCTGGCTCTGTTACTTGGGGAAGGGGAATTTTATTCCCATAGTTATTAATGAACCCTAACTCTGTGACTGCTATTATTAGCTCAGGACTGTAGAGAACTTCTTGATGTTGCTGCCCTTTACCAGAGGATTTCTAATGGCCTTCTGGCGTATCTCCTGGGCTCTCCTATGAAACGTAATCCTCTGATGGGTCTTCTGGCCTCACACATACCATTCCAGCATGCCTATTTTGCCCAGTCTTTTAATTTATTCTTCTACCATATATGCCTGGGCAACCCTAACGTTTCTACTTTGCTCAGCATTGGCCATCACTTTCTCTAGGTTTCTAAGAGCCCCCCCCAAAAGTGAGTTGTTTTATCCCCAACAGTCCTTGCCAGTGTGTTAAATCCTGACTCAAGAAAGTGTTCCTAAGTCAATAAATTCTTGATTATCTAATCTAATATTCCAGCCCCCATGATCAAGCAACCTCAAAACTCAATTGCAGGGTACTCCCCTGACTTCTTTGCGTATGCTAGCTAATTCTTACAGCTTCTTTGTCTATGATCTCTTTCCTCCTTTATCAGGTCAGGCATGTTTTCAGCTGGGTTATGCTAGGAGTTGACACTGGTTATCAGCATGGCAGCCAGGGGAAGAGTGGCTCTGCAGTGTCTTTCAGCACAGGGAAGTACTAGTTACTATGAAGAGGTAGACCATCTCTGCAAGCTTTGAAAGGCCACGAGGGTCTGCAGAGCTAACATCCTTACAGTTGTGCATCCAGATGTTCCATCCCTTGTTTCAGGGTTTCAGGTTTCCTCAACCAGGGCCCCAACCTGCTTTGGCCACACATTTTAATGTCTCTGGGGCTCTGTGCCTCTAACTATCATGTCCTGAGTCTGTGGCATAGCTGTGTCAGCTCTTCCATTGCAGGAGATAAAAGCCTCTTTGTAAGTTACAAAAGAGGTCCTCTGTCTCTCATACTTGGCCATTAACCAAGGGAGACCTTTGCTTTTTCCTTATCTCTCCTGAGTGTCAATATAACTTAGCAGTAACCAGCCAATTCCACTGTCCTTGTAGGCATTGCCCACCCCCACCCCCATATATTTCAAATGCCTGAAATTGTACTCTTCTTTCTCCTCCACTGGGATGCTTTCTCAGGTCACTGCTGATGAAATCTTTAGCAGCTGGATCACCACCTTGTGCTGGGACAACCCATGCCCCTATACTACTCAGGATTAATACTGTCTTTGCCCACCAGGTAGTGAGTGAGCTGGTCCTGAAACCTCATTTTATTATCTAGCTTTTTTTGTTTTTTGACCTCTCCTGGTACCACTTGTGTTAGTTTGGATCCTCTGAGCAGTTGCCAAGGTGGGATTTGGCATGTATATTAGCTAGGGCTGCCATAACAAAATATCATGGACTGGGTAGGTTAAACAACAGAAATTTATTTCTTACAGTTCTGGAGCCTAGGAGTCCAAGATCAAGAGATGAACAGGTTTGGTTTCTTCTGAGGCTTCTCCCTTGGCTTGCAGACGGCCACCTTCTTGCTGTGTCCTCACATAGCCCTTCCTCTGCACCATGCCCCCAGAGTGTCTCTGAGTCCAATTTCCTCTTCTTATAAGGACACCAGTCAGATTGGACTAGGGTTCATCCTAACAGCTTCATTTTAACTTAATTTTAACTGTATTTGGACCTATGTCCAAATACAACCACATTCTGAGTTATTGGGTGTTTAGGGCTTCAACATATGAATTTTGGGAGAACACAAGTCAGCCCATAACACCATGCAGAAGATTTCTTAGGGGAAATGTCTGAAAGATAAAAGGGAGGGAGCAGGAAAGGTGGGAGATTGTGTAAACTCTGATACAGAACTGACACCTATGAAGGGGAGGGAAAAAGAAAGGACTGAGTAGGCAGTGTCTCAGACTGCAGCACAGTTCTAAGAGTTTCGGCTAGGATGATGGGTGGTCCTCAAGCCAATGCTGCCCATTGGAGGAGTCCCAAATATTCCAACAATGACACTGCATTAGTACTCCTGCCATGCTCAGTAGTTGGCCAGGACTGGCCAATTATTATTTCTTAAGGGGCCTGCAAGAATCAAAGCTCGTTAAACCTCTTGGGGGTAGAGCTCAGGGGTAGAGCATTTGACTGCAAAGTTCGTTAAACCTCTATTAAGAGGTAAAAAATTTTTGCTTATTTTAAAATATCCTTACAAAATGACTGAAGTAAAAAAAAAAAAATCATAAGGTGAAGCAGCCAAATCTAAAACGTCTCTTTATGTAAATAACAAATTGTAGCTACTAGAGATAAAAGTAGATAGATGGATTTGGGGAACATGATATCTAGGAAGAGCAAAGAGACCTCGACTATAGATTGATTTGAAATCACTTACAAAATTCTCCACATATGTATATTTCCTGTCATTCACCCAGGAATGTCTGACACAAAGTAATAATACAGGACATTTACTAACAAATCTGAGTAGTTTCAATACTTGTTGGGTTATTAACTTTACCAAACTATTTCATTTACTTGCAGTGGAATGACAAGGCTTCTAATCTATATAGTTAATTGTAATATAGTTAAGACCTCTGTGTTTCATCTCTTAAAATGACTACAGCAGCTTTTAATTAGGGGGTCATTTTTGTATGTGCAAAAAAGTACCAAAATATCTGAGAGCTCTCATTCTGTGGGTGAATACATAACTTTCATTAATGTCCAAGGGATTTGCATTTCTCTGGGAAGTAACAGTCCTTCTCATCTCTCAGTATGTCACCTAAAAGAGTTGTGACCAACAAACTCTTGTCAAGTTTATAAAAAAAAACCCAAACCAACCAACCAACCAACCAAACTCCACAAAGGAAATTAAGAAAAAAAAAAGAAAAATTAGTGTTAAATTAAATTTTAAGAGTGGCAATTTGAAATACTGAATTTTCTATTTAATTCTCCGAGTGACACATATATTAACCTCTATACAACTAGTATGTTTATAGCAATCAATCAATAATTGCCTATTTACTCAACAATCTAGAGCATCTACTATATGCGAGGTGTTAGGCTGAGTAAGACACAGTACTGGTCCTCAAAGAACTCACATTTCAGTTAGTTTCCTTTTAAAAAAAATATTTCTTTTTATTGTGGTAAAATATACATAAAATTTACAATTTTTTTTTTAAGATTTTATTTATTTATTTGACAGAGAGAGACACAGCGAGAGAAGGAACACAAGCAGGGGGAGTGGGAGAGGGAGAAGCAGGCTTCCCGCTGAGCGGGGAGCCCGATGTGGGACTCGATCCCAGGACCCTGGGAGCATGACCTGAGCTGAAGGCAGACGCTTAATTACTGAGCCACCCAGGCGCCCAAAATTTACAATTTTTAACTGTACAGTTCAGTGGCATCAAGTACATTCACGCTATTGTAAAATCATCATACACAATCCATCCCCAGAAATTTTTCATCATCCCGCACTGAAATTCCATAACTATTAAACAATAATTCCTCAGCCCCTTCTTCCCCTGCCCCAGGTAACCACTAGTCTACTTTATGTCTCTAGGAATTTGACTATTCTAGGTACCTTATATAAGTACAATAACACAATATTTGTCCTTTCATGTTTGGCTTATTTCACTTAGCATAATGTCTTCAATCTCCATCCTAGTTGTAGTATGTGTCAGAATTTCATACCTTTTTAAGGCTAAAGTAATACCTGTTGTATGTATATAGTACATTTTGTTTATTCTCAATTACTTTAAAGTAGCTAAATCTTTCATTTTATTTCTTTCAAAGAGATACCATGAGGCTTTTAAAATTACTTTAAGCTAGTGTCTGTAGCCTCCCAGTATCTCCCCAGATGCCAGTTCCCTCCTTTTGCTGCCACCACTCAAAGTACAAGGTGCTCTCTTTTATGGTTAGTTTTTGAAACAATTCCTGACCCCTTTTGTATTTCTCTTTATAAGTCATGGGGACAGTTATACATGCTTTCGGGTGTCTTTTTTTAAAAAGTAACATTTTCTAGTTTATGTATAGTTAGAAACATTTACAAATTAGGCAATTTCAGGTACATAAAGAATTCAGTTTGGGGATCAGTTCTCACTGGTTTCTTTATTTGGAATAGTATTATCTCCAGTCCACCCGGGACTATTCTGCCACAGTTCATTTTGCTCCAGGACCAATGTGTCTAGCTCCCCAATATGTTTTAGATACCTTTCTCGGTTTCTGAATGTAGCTCATTCTCTCATGTCTTATTACATTCATTTCTTTTTTGTCTTCTGTGGCTCCTTTATCATTTTTCTCAGATGGACACTTGGTTCAACTTTTTAATGAAACATTTATTGAATTGATCATAGGCAAGAAACTATACAACAGGTGCTGGATTTTTAATGCCATGAGGATCCATTTTCTTGGGAGAAAGTAAGATTTCCCTTATTAGCCACCATCAGCTACTGGCTCCCCTTCATTTATGATATATGGGGCACAAACACAATTACCCAGAGGAGATTCCACATTCAAGTGATTTTGTGGAACATTCGCTGCCATACCTGATATTAGTAGGGGCTGCAGAGCACCTTGCATCCCTGAGTGTTCAGGAAATACTATTATGCTCAAGTGCCTATATGGGTTTATATGTAATACCTATGTAGGTATATAGTTACTATATATTAATATCAAAATAACCTTGAAAGAGCAGGCACAGTGAATTTAACTGGCATTTTTCAATAGAAAGGCCACATTAGTTGACCGGGAACTTAAAGGACGCAAAGTTCTTTTCTCAGAAATCTAACAGATCCCTGAGGATTGCTACTTGGAACTTCTCGGTTTTATTAGTGTCAAACATCTGGTTGGCTAGGGACCACAAAACGATATTCCTGCTGAATTTATGAAGGTAGGAAATAAATGATGGTTAAAAACAGATTTCAATTCCCGAAAGGCGTATTTCTACATTCCCTCCACGACTGAAATGCCTTGGTCATTTACAAACCTAACCCAGGGCCATATATGAACTTTTCTTGAGAGAGACGAGGCCTGGACAAGTTAAGACTTGACCAGTGGTATCATACTGACTGGAATGAAACCCTGGCATTTCCCTTCCAGTCATACACTGCCTATCAAATGGCTTCTTAACTGGCTATCTTTCTTGAACAAATAATTCATTTACAGCCTTTCCTGAAGCTGTGACGTTGTTCTCCTACCTTAGGGAAGGGAAGCAGGGAGCACGAAGCACAAAAAGGCGGCACCGTCAGCTAAATTCTCCATGAATAACAGAAAAAGCAGTGACCCATATGAATCCCAGATCCAAGGCTCTGCGTTAGCCGATCTAAAACCTGTACTGGGGAGGGCTGGGGGGGGGGCGGGGAGGGCAAGGAGTGGAAGGTAGTTTAGGTAAAATTACCCTGACCAGGCGGCAACTTGGGAGACATTTTCCCGCTGACTAAAACCCACCAACTTTTCTCAAACGAACTACGCGGTAGGGTGGGCAGAAGCGAACGGACTCGCCCACAGCGCCCGCTCACACCCACGGTAGCGCACCTCATCACTGCCCACGGCGAGTCCTGGAGCGCACCACACAGCGCCTCGGAGAGACCGCAACCGGACCGAAAGGGCCGGGAATCCGCGAAAGGCTGGGCGGGTGCACGGCGCGGAGAAAAATGGGACCAACGTACTCCGGCGCGGATTACTGGAGCCTATCAAACCAGAGTTCAGACAGCTCAACTCTCCGTACAAGGTCTCCCGATTGCCAATCTTAGGGCGGTTCACACCTCGTCTAAAAGAAGAACTCTCCCCACGCGCCTTCATCTCCGAGCGCATTAGCAACCACCCGCGATTTAAGCGGAAGGACGGCCCTCCTCCCGCCCTCCCTGAAACCAACCCAGGCCGGGCAGGGAGGCACGTTGACCCAATCACCTCGGCGGGAACTAAGACCAACCAATAGGAGGCAGGCACAGGAGGGCGGGCTGAAGGGGTCGCGGGCGCACGCGCAGTTGGGAGCAGGGCCTCGATTCTGTGGTGGTGTGGGCGAGCTGGGTGCTGGTGGACTCGTGTTGGCCCTCAAAAACCCCGCGTAGCTGCTGCCACCCTCTCCTGCCCTCACCATGTTCCTCACCCGATCTGAGTACGACAGGTCTGTGCGTCGGGGGAAATGGGGTCAGGGTTATGGGTGGGCAGGACTGGGGCCCGGTCCCGGCCTGGGTTCTGCCGTGTCATGGGGCGCCCCAGGAACCCGAGTCTGGCCGGGCCTGGGGATCTCTTGCCCTCCCTGGCCGCCCGCAGTGATTCCCCAAGCTAGACGCGCGCCGGGTCCTACCGCTGAGTCACTACTAGGTCCTGACTGGGTGCGGAAGCGAGAAGCACCGCTTTGTGCTTGAGGAAGAAGGCTGAGGGGCCGGGACTCTGACCTTTAACCCGGAGAAGTCCAGGGGTCACCCCCTCCCCCGTTCATCATTTCGTGAGGAGTATGACTGCCTTTTTAGAAAATGTGAACGTGTTGCCTGGAAGAAAAAGCAACTAGAGATTCTTTAATGGCTTTCATAATTTCTGCTCCCCTTCTAGGGCAACTACCTCGTTTTCCGTTTCTTAGTCGTGGAAATAGAGCAGCCTTTTCTTTGAGATATAGGAGGGCATGCTGGGATGTATACTTTATGCGAAAGCGCTAAGGCATTCTCAGCTATGCACAGATAGAGTGTGGAGTCTGATTTTGTAGGAACTGGAATTTAGAGTGGTTCTCAAGAGTTTCCTCATCACGCTGATTCCACTAGACCTAGGCTTTTCTGACTCTTTAAGAAGCTTCAAGCAAGTTAGTGTGTGTGTGTTAAGGCCAGATCTGTTTTTCGAAATTAAGGTTGTGAGATTGTTGTATTTATTTAAAAAAAAAATAACACTTTTCAGGGCTTGGAAATGCTGAGTAATATTAAATTGCACATATTTATGCTGTAGACATTTTTACTTTCAGTTTCTGCTTTGGTCAGTTAGGTTTTCACATAACTATGAAAGTTTTGTGTTTGTTTTTTAAGCCGGGAAAGGCAGATTTTTCTTTCCTACTAGGTCCTTAGAAGCTCCATTTTTTTGTCAGAATATATATTGACCCTGTCAAAAGTTTTATCACCTGGAACTACCACTTTTTTATCCTTTTACTGACTCTTAGAATATATATGTGAAGTTTTAAAACTGACAGCTTTTCCTACTGTCCTATAAAATGACTATTAGTATTTATCTTCCCAAGCATTAAAAAGAATTATCTTTGGGTCATAGAATTTTGAGTTAGGGTGTGTATGATAGAAATTGTTATTGTCAGAAAGCCTTTATTAAGGTTTTGTGATCCTTTACTTAGCTTCCTCAACGATTGCTTTGTGTTATTTTCATTTTTGTATCTTCCCAAGAATACCTAAAATACAGCTTTTTAAAATTCACTTAGCTAATATACTTGAATGCTTGCTGTGTATAAGGCACTGTTCTAGTTGCTGGCCATACAGCAGTGAACAATATCAAGATCCTTGCTCTCATGTGGGAGACTGTCTTTTAAAGAACTATTTACAAAAATAACTGTAGTGTGAGTCAGAGTGTATTCATGTCATTAGAGAAATTCAGATCAAGTACTATAGAAGTTTTGTTGAGAGAGATTGCACTCAGTATTGGGGATCATTGAAAACTTTGAAAAAGAACTGGTATTTATACTGAGTCTTGAGAAAGAGTAAGATTTTAATAAATATGGACTGTGAGAGTCAGTAGTTTTGAGGCCAAGAATATAGGATGCACAAAGGAGGAACAATGGGAAAGCACAGTGAATGGGAAAATTCTGTTCTGTATGGCACATGTGATGCATGTATGGGAATGGTGAACTATGGGAAAAACAGGTTGGTGCTAGATATTGAATGGTTTTTTTATGTGTGGTTATGGAGTTTGGGTCTTACTCTTTAGGCAGCCATGTGCTATTAATTTTCGTTTTAAGAAGATGTGTTTTGCAGAGATTATTTGACTGGAATAGAAGAAAGAGTGAGTCAATACCAGTTAGAAGGCTATTATAATAGTTGGGTGAAAGGTAATGAGGGCGTTGAGCATGAAAGAAGAGTGTTGAGTTACTATGTGGGAGGAATTGATGTGACTTGGCATATTAATATGGGAGATGTCCCCATCATTTCTCCCGAAATGAGTCAAATCATTCAGAACTTTCTAGCTTGGAGAACTGGGAGATTGGAGATGTTTTGAAATAAAAATGAATGGCAGGAGATGGAGCCGATTTTGCAAGGATGGCTGGATTTAAAGAGATATTTCAGATTGGAAAATGTTGAGTATTCGGTGCTAATGATATCCAAGTAAAAATGCTCAGGAGGCAATTAGTCAGGGAAGAGGTCAAACTGGTAATAGAGATTTGAAAGTAGTTGGTACTTAGTGTAAATGAAACAACCCAGGGAAACAGTAAAGTTTGAGCAGAGGGCCAAGAGCAGAGCCCACGTTAGAATGTAGTAATACCTCACTAGGATGAAGTGCTTGAATTAGAGTGAAAATACTATATTCACATAATACTTTACACATTTCAAAGTTCTTTCCTACTCTATGCAATTCAATATTATCTGTAACAGAGGCAGCATAGGTTTTGTTTTTTGTTTTTCATTTGAGGCAATTAAAGCTAGTTGCAGAACTAGAACTTAATTCCAGGTCTTCTGTCCTTACTTTTCACTCAGTGATTTTTAAAAAAAATTGTTCCTGGGATGCCTGGGTAGCTCATTTGGTTAAGCATCTGACTGGGCTCAGGTTATGATCTCAGGGTTCTGGGATTGAGTCCTGAGTCAGGCTCCCCACTCAACATGGAGGAGTCTGCTTGTCCCTTTCTTGTTCCTCTCCTTCTGCTCCAGCCCCTGCTCATGCTCTCTTTCTCTCTCTCTCAAACAAATAAAATCTTTTTTTTTTTTTTAATTGTTCCTTACAGGTCATAACTTTTTTTTTTTAAAGATTTTATTTATTCATTTGACAGAGAGAGCACAAGCAGGGGGAGTGGCAGGCAGAGGGAGAGGGAGAAGCAGGCTCCGGAGCCTGATGTGGGACCCGATGCCAGGACCCTGGGATCATGACCTGAGCTGAAGGCAGATGCTTAACCAACTGAACTACCCAGGCGCCCCGAGTTCTGAACTTTTTAAATGACCTCTGGGACAAGGGGGATACTGGGATTGTGGGATTCTCCTTTCACTTCTGATTTAACCCAGAGTAATAATTCCCAGAGGCAGTATGGTAGAATAGTTAAAAGCTTGGACTCTGCAGTCACATTGCCTAAATTCTAAATCCACCTCTACTTCTTATATGCTGAGTGACTTTGGGTAAATTACTTAACCTCTTTGTGTCTCAACTGTGAAATAGTTTCATAGGATTATTTTGAGGATTAAATGAGTTAAGTCATTTAGAGGTTTATAGCAATGCCAGGCATATAGTAGGTGTGCAGTAAATGTCAACTTGTATTATTACCTGTTTTATATTTGGGGCTATATATAAAAATTTTTTTGAAGAAAGTGTTTGCTAAAACAGATTTGAAAATGCTGTATTATATATCATATTACATGTTACAAAATCCAAACTCCATAAACCAGGAATCATAACTATTTTCATTCACTTGTTCAAGTATTTTTGAAGTATTCATTGTGTGCTGAAAACTTTTATAGCTGAGACCATGACTGATGCCACTTCTTCATAGTGATTTCCAAAAGAATGGAGCAAAGAAAGGTGGGGAAGTGTTTTGGAGAGAAAAAGAAGTCTGGCATATAATTGGTATAAATATGTATGGAATAAATAAACTAGCTTAGGCTTTAGGAACTGCACAGATTATCAGTCTCTTAAGATACCAGTCCTAATTCATAGAAATAGAGAAATGTACCTGTAACTGACTTTGACTGAAAAGTAAGATATTAACAGCAAATGTATGTAATGGGAAGAGGATAAGGATAAATGCTTATTTTCTTGGGAATTGCCTGGTAGTTTTGGGGCATGAATTTACTGAAGGAATTGCAGATTGATTCAGGATTGAGACAGAAGGCCACCTCTTCTCATTTGGTCAGTTTGAAGTCTCCGGGAGTAGGACAGAAGTATTCCACACATAAGTTCCATTTTCTTGAAAAACTGTTAAATGTACAAAAAAATAGCTCCAGATTGTTGTGGGTGAAGGAGAATAATGACAACATGCACATCTTGTAGCCATTTGAGCTAGATGTTAGGGAACTTGAGTTTTGTTTACGCTTATTTTTTCTGACAATTTTTAATACTTTTTTTTAAATTATAGGGGCGTGAATACTTTTTCTCCTGAAGGAAGATTATTTCAAGTGGAATATGCCATTGAAGCTATCAAGGTATAGTATCAAGTGGCAAGTTTTTGAAATTTCATGGCAACCTAATGCTTTGCTGGCAGAACATTTGGAGTAAATGTGTTTTAGCTCTTTTTTTTAGAAAATATTCTTTATCTCCCTTTAACCAACTACTAACCATTTTATTTTTTTAAGATTTTATTTATTTATTAGAGAGAGAGCGCACACACAAGCTGGGGGAAGGGCAGAGGGAGAGGGAGAAGCAGACTCCTTGCTGAGCAGGGAGCCCTACAATGGGGCTTGATCCCAGGACCCTGAGATCATGACCTGAGCCGAAGGCAGACACTTAACCTAGTGAGCCACCCAGCACCCCTACTAACCATTTTAATAGCAATTTCCATCTCATTCCTAAAACCTTTTGAACAGATAACTGCTTCATAATTATGTAGCTTTTTCTCAATGGGGCTGGAGGGACATGCTTGTGTTCTTAATCTTCTTGGCTATAAAGAGAGGAGTATAGAAATCTAGAGTTAGCATCTGGAGATATTTTGAACATATCATTTAACTGATCACCTGTATTCTTATTAGTAAAGTTGTGGATTTTTACTAGACACTTTCAGGACTGAATAAGAGATGTGTCTTGTTATCTAGTAACAAAATCAAATAGTTCCAACCAGTATTAAGAAAAATAGTAAGTAAGCTGTCAGTACTTAAACTTCGTTATCACATGAGATGTGCATTTGTTGAATTATGGATAATCTAAATTCTGATATAGATTGTCCAGGGTAAGGTCCAAGGCATCAGTATTTTTAAGGATTCCCTCAGTGATTCCGATATCTAGCAAGGTTTGAGAATCCCTGATCTAGTCCAACCCTTTACCCTGTGCTTCAGAATATTTTCTCCCAAGATGGCTCATTTCTGTTACAAAACAATTCATAATGGTTAAGAAATTTATCCTTGTATTGAATGAAAAGTCTCGCTTCCTGAAGTTTCCTTCATTTGGCCCTAGTTTTGCCCTTGAACCATACCGGACATTGAAACCTTCTCCAAAGACAGTTCCTTGCATAATTGAAGAGAGCTACTGTGTTTCTATCTAAGTTACTTATTTTAGAAAGAATGTATGGTTTTATGAGAATCTGGAAAAGGGCAAAAGAGATTTCGATTAGTTGAAGACATAGAAATAAAAGTGGATGCACTATGGTAGGTGGTGGGCCAGCTACAAGTGCCTGTCTCTGTTTCTGATCATGTTTGCCCTGTATTGAAACCATACAGTACTATGAAGTATGAAACTATCAAGCTGTGGCATTTATTTTGAGCCTCTAGAGACAACAGTCCCACCCAGATGTGCAAACCAAGAATAAGCCTCAGTTTTTTGGGGTTTCTCCTTTAAGCTCCTTACTGCTAGTGATTTCCAGATTGCTTAAAGATAATTAGATAGCATCTGATCTCTAGCCTTATGTTGGACTAAGATAGAAATAGCCATGTGGCCCTTAATAGATGTGACTTAACCTGTGTGAAAATAACCTGGTTGTTGCCTTGACAACTTATGAGTTGTCAATGAGAAAGCAATTTGATAACTTTAAGTATTCAGTAGTATGAAAGGAGATGGAGAAATGACTAAGAATGGCTGACAAGTAGAAATTATCATTTAGAGGTATTGTATGGATGGCATGGGTGAGATACAGCCAGCAGAAGTGGAAAAAAATTGCCTTTAGAGTAGGTTTTTTGGGGAAAGGAAGGATAATCTGTGGCAGTATCAAAATTACCATATTATACGGAGCATCTGGTCATTGGTTACTATGAGTTATACTAAGGAAGTACTACATAGAATCAATTCAAATGTTCTCTCACTTCTCTTCTCCATTTCCCCCATCCCTACCAAGCGGTGGGGTGAAGTTTAGGCAGAACTGTAATACTGAAACATCTGGGGGTAAATGTAAGTGTTCAAAAGAAAATTATCTTGATTTTGATGTATTTTATAAAGTAGACTGTCTTGAAAATATTAACCCTTTTTTTGGAGTGGAAGCTTAGGAAGTTATTTAAGTTGGAGGCCAAATTGAACAGGCTGAGAATTTATTCTTGTAATATGAGAATGGTTCATCCACAAAATAATTATAGTACCCAGGGACTATTTCCATTTTGGACCAGATAATTCTTTGTTCGGGGACCATCCTGTGCAAGGTAGAATGTTTAGCAGAATCCCTGGCCTCTACCTGTTAGATACCAGTAGCACTCAGTTTCCAACTGTGACAACCAAAAATGTCTCCAGACACATGTCCTCTAGAGGGTAAAATGGGTCCCTGGTTGAGAACAACTCTGCTAGATAAAATTTAAAAGTAGGTATGAATTCTGTCCTGCTCTGTTCAGTTGGAGATTTAAGAGCAATACACAATACATAAAATAACTAGAGAACAACTAAGTGCCAAATAAATTCTCTGATAATATATTTTCTCATTAAAAATTTCATTCTTAAGGCATACCTGTATGTAGTTTTAGAGTCAAAAGATAAAATAATTATATAAACTTTGTAACAAAAACAGCAATCCCTGAGGACTGCCCCCTTCACCTTCAGCTTCCCAAAGGCAACACTTTAAAGTCTTTTAGCTGATAATTTTCTTGGCATTTACTTCCGTATTTCTAGCGCAGACTTACATATTTTTGTTTTGTTTTACTTAGGCATTATCCACAGACTTTATATTATGGAGAATGATGATTTCTGCCCCCACTGACACATGTAGAGAGACAGGCAGACAGATACCCCACACACATACAATTTCCTAGTGGGGTGGTGGTAAGGCAACCCACACTATATGATATATATCATAATTTTGTAAGATCATTAGTCAACATTTATATCAGTGTGACTATGTAAATGCCATTCACAGCTGAGCCATTTTTCCATTTCTGCACAATATTTTCCTGGGAGTTCAGAACTCTCTTTTTAAAAACATTTGCTTAATTTACTATATGAATGTCATAAAATCATCCCCAAAGTCTCTCCAGGTTGTATATATCTTCTCAAAACATCCAGGCACATTAAATATCCTATTAAAGATTCTTAAATAGGGGTGCCTGGTTTTTTTTTGTTTTGTTTAGAATTCTTTTTTTTTAAGATTTATTTATTTGACAGAGACACACAAAGAGAGGGAGCACAAGCAGGGGGAGTGGGAGAGGAAGAAGCAGCCTTCCCGCTGAGCAGGGAGCCTCATTCAGGACTTGATCCCAGGACTCTGGGATCATGACCTGAGCCGAAGGCAGACGCTTAACGACTGAGCCACCCGGGCGCCCCTGGGTGGTTCAGTTAGTTAAACATCCGACTCTTGATTTCAGCTCAGGTCATGATCTCAAGGTGGTGGTATTGAGCCCTGAGTCAGCCTCTGCATTCATCAGGGAGTATGCTTGAGATTCTCTCCCTCTGTACCTCCTCTTTCTTGCATGTGCACACTCTTTCTCTCTCTCAAACAAATCTTAAAAAAAAAAAAAAAGACCCTTAAATATGTCTTTGAACCTTCTCACCTGCTCCAGTCTGGACTAGATCTCTGGGCATACTGCCTAGCTGTATATACTCAGGATATTCTGTCAGCATCATCCTAGCAATTCCTTTTAACTCCCTCTTGTGTTAGCTCCTATGTGTCATCCTTTTTTCTTTTCATGTATTCCTTCAATTTGGTAAAGGTTCTCCAGTAGTTTCATAAGAAAGTATTTTTAATTTCCAAACTCTTAACGTTTTTTCCTTTTTCTTATTAGTGGCCTAGTCTTGTCTTGTGGATGAAATATATTCTTTTTCTTTAAGGATTTTTAAAAAAGATTTATTTATTGAGAGAGAGAGAGAGTGGGGGGAGGGGCAGAGGGAGAGAATCTCAAGCAGACTCCCTGCTGAATGCAGAGCCTGACTCAGGGCTCAATCCCAGGACCCCAAGATCACGACCCAAGTCAAAGGCAGACATTTAACCGACTGAGCCACCCAGGTGCCCCAAGAATTTTTTTTTTTTTAAGTTTTCTTTTGATTTTTTTCCTTCTTGGTTAGATTCCTTTCTTCCTTCCTTCCTTCCTTCCTTCCTTCCTTCCTTCCTTCCTTTCTTTCTCTTTCTTTCCTTTCCTTTCCTTTCCTTTCCTTTCCTTTCCTTTCCTTTCCTTTCCTTTCTCTCTCTCTCTTTCTTTCTTTCTTCCCTTCCTCCCTTCCTCCTTAGTTTATTTATTTAAGTAATCCCTACACCCAATGCAGGGCTTGAACTCAACAACCCTGAGATCAAGAGTTACATGCTCTTCCAACTGAGTCAGCCAGGTGCCCCAAACTGATTAGATTTTTTAGAGCTGTGGTTTTCAAGCTGCAAGTGTTGACCCATTGGTAGTCATTGAAATCAATTTAGTGGATCACGGAAGCATTTCTTTTTGAGTGGAATAGAACAGGAGATATTAGAATGCCTTGCTCATAGTGTTGGTGAGTGTTTCATTGTATTTTTTCCCATGTTGTTTCTGTTACATTTATTTGTATCTTTTTGTGTTTTGATCATGATACAAAATATATTTCTTAATGTAGATTTTGTAGATTTCAAAAAGTGAAAACCACTGCTCCAGAGAAAACTGCCCCTTCTCATATCATGCCTGAAGGGTGTTTCGCCTACTAGCTTCTGAGAACTGGATGGGGAAAGAAGGCTGAGGTTCTTAACATTAAGCTTGTCAATTTTTACTTAACACCCCTGTTTCCACTCTAATACTCCTGTTTTTGACTGTGCTTAGTGTTTCCCAATCCAAAGACCACCCTGTTTTATACTCTCCAGAGTCTTCTACAGGAGTTGGGGTGCAGACCATCATCTAGCTTTACAGCACAGGGGAGGGGATCTGGAAATCTGTTTCTTAGGTAGACATTGAACTGATCTTGCAATTTTTAGTTCCTGTTACTACTGCCAACGGTCCTTGATGCCACCATTTCCTTTTTTGAGGGTTCTATGATATAAATTACATTGTTTCTTGATTTTCTTTACTACTTTAGGATTCAGAATTCTCAGGTCTGCAAAGTAAATTATCACTAACCCATCTTCTTTTTTCGAAATTTCGTTGCTGTGTCTTTGCCCATTTTCTTTATCCTAGTATATTTGTGCATCCCCACTTCCCCCGGCCCCACTGTCCTTTAATCTTGTACTATTGCCAGGCTGGGGGAAGGAGTAGAGCTAATGTGTGTGTTCGGTCTACATCTTTAACTAGAAGTATGAACACTCATTTTTTTTTTTTTACACAAAATTCTTAACAGTTCATCTCCTATAGTTATGCATGTAAACACCGATTAAGAAAATATATAAGGGGCGCCTGGGTGGCTCAGTTAGTTAAGTGTCTGCCTTCAGCTCATAATCTCAGGGTCCTGGGATTGAGCCCCATATTGGGCTCCTTGCTCAGCGGGGAGCCTGCTTCTCCCTCTCCCTCTGCTGCTCCCCCTGCTTGTGCTCTCTCTGTCAAGTAAATAAATAAATAATCTTTTAAAGAATGAAATCCTAAAACAGTGAACTTTAAAAAAATATATAATAAAAAGCTGGTATATACATTTAAAAACACTTATAAGGTCACAACTTTACACATTTGAAAAATAATACGTCTGTGTATGAGACATGATCATTCAGTGTACAAACATGTTAAACATCTTATGCATAATGATTCATGGAATTCTTTGGACTCCTTTGCAATAACAGGTTCCAGGAGTCTGATGATTGCACTGGCAGGCATTGCTTTGTAGGACTAACTAAATAATGGAAATTCAGAGGAAAGAGCACATTTAGTCATCAAAGGCTTTATGAATGGTGGGTGGAATTTGAATTTTTAGCATGCTAAAGAGCTTGAACTTGATCCAGAGAGAAGATTGTATTCCAAGGGAAAGAAGGCATGAGCAGAGGTGTGAAGGTAGGGGATAATATGGCATGAGAAAATGGGTTGGGCTATACCTGGTGGATTTTGTTGGAGAATAATGAGTAATAAAGTTGGCAGAGAAAAAGTGAGATTAGGTTTTGAGGACTCTGGAAGCTTATGTGGATTTTATGTTACAGGCAATATAGGGAGATGTTAATTCTTCAGAGAAGAAGTATAATGAAAATAGCACTTTATTAAATCAGTCAGGCCATAACATGAAATATACATTTAGAGAGAGATTAAGTTGGGGAGCCTAAGTAGGAGGCTGTTGATGTAATCTAGGCATATAAGAAGAGTGACTAAATTTGTTACTCATTTATTATGTGCCAGGCACAATCTTAAGTGTTTTATATATTAACACATTTACTCTTCTTGATGTATTTTATAGATAAACAGACATAGAGGGATGGTGACTAGGATGGTGTCATGGAGATGGGGAGATGAAATTAAGCTATATTGTGAACTGCTAGTGACCTCAAAAGATTATTTTTATGTTGTTGGTGGTGTTTATGTTTCTTCTTTTCTTGTCTCCCTCCCCGCCTTTTTTTTTTAAGTACATTACTTTTTTGGAGGTCATGTTGTAGATTTGAGAAATACTACCTTTTGGGACAGGTCAAGATAGCAGAGGTGAAAAAAAAACATTCAAGTTTTATTACTTTTTTGCCCACTATGTTTAGAACTTTAGACTCTGCTAGTCCAAAATACTGGCATTAAAGTTGATCATGTTCCAGGTGTTTTCAAGAACTTAGTGAACTTTGTCTTTAGAAGAACAAAATTCTATAAATCAGTGCTCTTGCCGTTGATAGGAATAGTACATTACTTATTAGGGTGCTGCTTATTCTCTGCATGCTAGGTATGGCTGAATGAAGCTTTTATCTTGTGAAGTTATTCAGAGAGATTCCTGGTGAGTATGTGAGACTGTTCTTTGACCTGTACATGATAACCATAATGCATTTCTTTTTAGCTTGGTTCTACAGCCATTGGGATCCAGACATCAGAGGGTGTGTGCCTAGCTGTGGAGAAGAGAATTACCTCCCCACTCATGGAGCCAAGCAGCATTGAGAAAATTGTAGAGATTGATGCTCACATAGGTAAGGAGTAGGGGAAAGCTGTTCTGTAGGATCTGGCTTGGGTCAATTAATCTTTGGTGTTCCAAGGAAGATGTATTAGAGGAACATCTTATCCCCTTGTTAGCTATTATTTTTCAGGTAGTAGGCCAGTCAGTGTGCATAATGTAGAGCTCACCTACTCCCAGAAGTTCCTTTCTCCTTCAAATTTAGACTTGGCAAATGCAATGGTTGTTGAAATATGTAAAGGTTAAATCATAGGCCAGCTCCCTATGATTGTTGGGTCTTCAGTGATGCATAATGTTAGTCCTGGTAGGAAACCACCAGGAGCAGAGGATTATGTGGAAAACTAGAGATATCTGCTGAAAAGAGGACTTCTTAAAGATCTTTAGGGTGACTAAGGGTCAGAGAGCATAAGACTATTAGACTGAGCAGATCAGTCCTCTTCCTCTGTTTTCAGATTTATGTTTTTACTCCCTGCCCCCCCATCCCCCACCGACTCCCCAGCACTCCTTTTCTTGGTCTCTTTAAATTCCCCTGCCTTAGCTTCTGGCATCACTGTAGCTTTACAGGGTGAGTAGTTCTGCTTATTTATAGTGTGACATTTTAGTTGGCTGTCCAGATTTTCTTAACCTACTAGTCATCTTATTGATGAAACATCAGTAAAATAATTACTTGAAGCCCTCAGAATCAAATGCCATGGTGACTCTGTGAGCTTGACATTATTTCTTTCATAGATAGAGAAACTGAGATTTAGTATTTTAAGATTAGAATATTGTGGCTGCTTTATTTCAAGTCACCTGTCTTTTGGAGATAGAGCAGTGTCACTTCATTCAGCAATTTGAGAACCTACTGTGTGCCAGATAATGCTAGTCAGCAGGGATACAGAGAGAAATGAGACATAGTCCTCGTCTTTCAGAAGCGTATAGCCTAATAGTGGAGGTGGACATGTAAATAAGTAAATGCAATTCAGTGATGTAGGTAGGTATTAAGAAAGGCTGTAGTATGTGTTTAGTAGGGGTACAAAGGAGAAAATAGTTTTGTGTGGGGCCAGTGGTAATGGGTATTCAGAAAAGGATTCCATAAAGGTGAAGCTTGAACTGAGTTGAAGTGTAAAAGATCAGGAAGTGTTCACCAAACAAACAAGTGTCTGGGTATAGCAAGGGAGACTCTCTGGTTAGAGGGAATAGAAATGAGCAAACCCTTGATGGTGTAAAATGTGGAATACCCTGGCACAAGCAGTATGACTGGGAGGTGGACTGTAGCAAGAAGTGAGTCTGGGATCAGACAGTTGGAAATCCTTTTTACCATGCTAAAGAGCTTGAATTTGATCCTTTTGCATTGATGAGAAAGAGCTTAAGCATTGAGGTAATATGATCAGATTAGTATTTTAGAAAGACCATTCCGATAACAAGGTTGCAGGTAGAGTGAAGGGAGCTGAGATTAAATGTAAGGAGACCAGGTAAGAAATTTGCTTTAATCCACATGGAGATGATGAGGGCTTTAACCAAAGCAATAGCCAGAGAATGGAAAAAGTAAGGATTAATGCCAGACATGTTAATTCAATAGAGACTGATAGAATTTGAGATCTAATTGGTTGTGAGGGTCAAGGAGTCTAAAAGGGAAAGAACTTGATTTGAGTTGGTGTTATGTCCAAGTAGATATATTAAGGGAGTCATTTGGCTTTATAGGGTTTGAAATGTGGGAACAAGGCTTAGGCTGGCAATACAAATTTTGAGTCATGGTGTATAAAGTAAAAGCCATAACCTTGGCGTCTTGGACCTTTAGGCAAACTTTCTCTCTAAACTATTTGGTTTGTATTTGGTCAGGGAGGTGAAAAAGCTTTTGATTTTATCCTAGGGTCTTCCACTATAGCTCATAGTAAGATGGTTATTTTTTATCTTAATTTCTTCTGTTGGGATGTTATTGTTCACTTAGTTTGAAAGTGCATTGTGGTCTACAAAAAGTGCTAAAGGGATGTTTAAGGATTTAATGTGGAAATTCATGTTTGGCTGCTCTTCTCTGTCTTCTATCATAATTAATATTGGGCTTCTATGTTATTGTGGATGTTTTTTATTTATAATATAATTATACTTGTGTTCAATACAGATAATCAAATAATTTCCCATCTTACCTCTTGGGTATATTGCTATGGGATTGCTATGTGGCTGTCATGGTTCCATTCTAGTATTTCAGTATTTCCTGAGTGGATGAAAGAGTCCTGCAAGGATTTGGCCCCTGGGTCACTATTGCTTTTACATTGCAGGTTGTGCCATGAGTGGGCTAATTGCTGATGCTAAGACTTTAATTGATAAAGCCAGAGTGGAGACACAGGTAAAATTAGCATCATCTCTCCTTTCTCCCATGATGCTTGAGTTTCTTGTTAAATGATGATATAGCTGCCTGAGCTGTATTGCAGGTTATCTGTGTCAACATCAGATGTAGCTCTTGGGAGTGATTTTGGGTAGAATCCCTAGTTTATAACTTTCTGAGGTTTGGAGTCTAGCCATTCAACCATTGCAGCTTTAAGGAATCCCTGGCAAATAGTGCTGACAGTCTCTTGCTTCGTTTTGATTTGCCGTATATAAAGCAAGCTTTGCACTGCATTCTGTTCCCTAATTGACTTTCTGTGGGAGCACCATAGCAGGAAGTGGATGTAGCTAAGGGATATTCTACCCTAACTGCCTTTGGTGTTGGGCTTGTAAATAACAGCTCTCCTGTGGCAAGTAATGTTAGTACCAGGTGACAAATACTGGTCAGGAATACTGATATTTTCTGCTTGGAGAGTAGACCAGTAAGGAAAAAAAAATACCTGATTTGTAAAATTTTTTGCACTTATTTTCAACTTCGCTGTCAGTACTTAATGTAAAAGTAAATCATTAATTTAAACACCAACACAATGATGTTGTAGGGTCTTTGAGGGAAAGTGGCACTTAGCTGTTAGCATTCACTTTGTGAAAAGACTAAGCTTGGTGCTGCGAGGGGTTGACTCTGATTTTCAGTGGAGTAATCCTCTAGTCTGTTGTTGCTTAGAGTCCTTTTGATCAGAGTTTATTTCCAGAGCTATTTCTCTTTCTTTCATGTAGTCCCAAGCATTCAAGTTTAGTATTAAGGAAAACACAATGGAGCTGAGCATTCAGTTTGCAACCGTAGTTCACAGGGATGTGTGTAGTGAGATGGTGGGCTGCTTTAATGCTTTTCTCATTTAAAAGGTAGACCATTTAGGGGCACCTAGGTGGCTCAGTTAGTTAAGCGTCCAACTCTTGATTTCAGCTCAGGTTATGATCTCAGGGTTGTGGGGCATTGTGCTTTGCGTTCAGTAGAGAGTCTGCTTGAGATTCTCTCTCCCCCTCTGCCCCCACTGCACATGCTCGCTCGTGCTCAAATAAGTAAATCTTAAAAAAAAAAAAAAGAAGAGGTAGACCGTGTTTTGCTCTTCTTCTAGAACCATTGGTTCACCTACAATGAGACAATGACAGTGGAGAGTGTGACTCAGGCTGTGTCCAATCTCGCTCTACAGTTTGGAGAAGAAGATGCAGATCCAGGTGCCATGGTGAGTGTCGTGTTTGTGTCAAGTTTTCTTGCTGTTCTAAGGGACCTAGGACATTTGTCCTCTGAACCTGCCTTTCCCAGCCCATTTCACCACCTACTTCAATAGCCATTTATCTTAATACCTCTTGTTTTTTGGTTCTAGTCTCGTCCCTTTGGAGTAGCACTGTTATTTGGAGGAGTTGATGAGAAAGGACCCCAGCTGTAAGAATAATTTGCCATTTTTTCCTGCTTTTTTGGTAGAATTATTTTAATTTGGGATGGGGACTGGTTATTTAAATCAACTGAGAAGATTATTGTAGAATTACAAGAAATAAAGGGCTTCTAAATTCTAAAGGTCAATAATTGTGTGCAGTAATTGTGTGCTGTTTATACAAAGACAAATTTGGGGATTCTATGAAGAACTCCCCCTTTTGGCACCACTGCTAATTCTGGAAAGAATTAAAAGTAACTTGTTACTATAGTCAGGATGTATTTTAGAGCTTTGCTTTAGAATGTTGATTTGATCTTTACTCTCAAGTATTTAGATAGGCATATTTATATCTCTTATAATTTATTAGTTTAAACACCTTTTATTTATTTTTATTTTTTAATTTTTTTAAAGATTTTTTTAACTTAATTTATTTGACAGAGAGAGAGAGAGCGAGAGCAGGAACACAGGCAGGGGGAGTGGGAGAGGGAGAAGCAGGCTTCCTGTGGAGCAGGGAGCCCGATGCGGGTCTCAATCCCAGGACCCTGCGATCATGACCCGAGCTGAAGGCAGACACTTAACGACTGAGCCACCCAGGCGCCCCAGTTTAAACACTTTTTAAAAGATCTGGTTTCTCTAGGCACAGAATGTCTTTTGGACCTGTGCCTTAGTATTTCAGTGGTTTCCTGGCCACAGGGCCAAGCATTTATATTCTACAGTGAGATGTTTGTTTCTTAAAATGCCACCACTCTTCAGCATTTTAATCCCCTTCTGTTGGGGGATTTTGCAGGTTTCACATGGACCCTTCCGGGACCTTTGTACAGTGTGATGCTCGAGCAATTGGCTCTGCTTCAGAGGGTGCCCAGAGCTCCTTACAAGAAGTTTACCATAAGGTAATTGAGCAGTCACAACTTTTATTATTATTTTTTAAATCAAGGTATAATTTACATACAATAAAATGGGCAGACCTTAAGAGTTCATTTCTAGGAGTTTGACAGTTCTATCTACCCTTATAACCACCACCTAAAACAAGATGTAGAACACTTCCCTCACTCCCTAAAATGCTTATCTCCTCTCCAGCCACCCTCTTCCTCCCTGGTAACCATGTCTACCACTAGAAATTAGTCTTGTCTCTTCTTGTCATTTTTATAAATGCATTCATACAGTTTGTATTGTGTGTTTGCCCTTTTTTGTTCAATATATTGTTTTTGTTCAATATACTGTTCCATTCATTTTTTTTTTTAAGATTTTATTTATTTACTTGAGAGAGAGAATGAGAGAGAGAGAGCATGAGAGTGGGGAGGGTCAGAGGGAGAAGCAGACTCCCTGCTGAGCAGGGAGCCCCATGTGGGACTCGATCCCGGGACTCCAGTATTGTGACCTGAGCTGAAGGCAGTTGCTTAACCAACTGAGCCACCCAGGTGCCCTTCCATTCATTGCACTTAATCAGTAGTTAATGCTGAGTGGTATACCATGGTATAGATGTACCACAGTTTGTTTATCCTTTATCTTTACAGCTTTACTTAACAGTTCTTTTTCCTAGTCTGTTTCTTGAAGCAAGTAGGCATTTGGCACTTTTTATCTTGTGGGATGGGAGGGCTTGGTTTTGGGTAACTCGTTGTGGTTGAAGGCTGCCATACTTACCATTCACATGGTTCACACAGGGATACCTGGTTCCATCAACCCCTGGTAATTTTGATTTTTATGTGTGGAAAAAATTGGATTCATGGGTTCAAAACGGTACAAGAACAGATTTGCTAAACCAGTGGGCTACCTTTTTAGATCATTTGGAATTCTGATTCATAGGATATTCCCAATATTATCTTGCTTCTATATTAAAAGAAGATAACTACAGAAGTGTAGCCCTTTCCACTTCTTCAAAATCACTTATATGAAAGTTGGTGACTTGATCTGGTTCAAAATAAGACTTTTTTTTCCTTTGAATAAATGTACTTATTGGCAGTTTACTTGAATTCTAGAGATACTTGTTATGCACTGTACTTACTAAGCTGCTTGATTTATTATTTGCTACGACATTTCTTCAGGGAACTATAGGGGAAATCTTTGAAGGAAAGAGGGATTATATTATAATGGCTATTCTTCTTACCCTTTTTGTTTCAAGTCTATGACACTGAAAGAAGCCATCAAATCTTCACTCATCATCCTCAAACAAGTAATGGAGGAGAAGCTGAATGCAACTAATATAGAGGTATTTTTCTGTTCTGTTGTTCTTTACTCAGATATCATAGCTCCCATTGCTGAAGATTGAATGGATGGAGATAATCGCATTTTTGTATGCTCAGCCCTTCAGAAGTTATTACTATCCTTTGAGTAAGTGGTAACAGCAGAAGACAGAATTGGATGAGTTAAAGAGTGGAAGGGAGGTGGACAAAACAAGAGTGTGCTGCCTTCTCAAGGAGTTACTACTGTCTGCAGAAGGCAACACTAAAGAAAAGGATTTGTCTTTTTAAGGACGAGAAAAGACTTGAAAATACTTTCATAGACTGAGAAGAAACTAGTGTATAGAAAAATGTTAAAAGAAGCAAAAGCAGGGATGCCTGGGTGGCTCAGTTGGTTGAGTGTCTGCCTTTGGCTCAGGTTGTAGTCCTAGGATCCTGGGAACGAGTCCCGCATCGGGCTCCTTGCTCAGCAGGGAGCCTGCTTTTCCCTCTGCCTGCTGCTTCCCCTGCTTGTGCGTTCTCTCTCTCTCTCTCTCTTTCTCACAAATAAATAAATAAAATCTTAAAAAAAAAAGGAAACAAAAGCAGAGGTTAGATAGTGATGGAAAAGTTCTAGAAAGAGGGAAGGCTTAGTACAAATGAAGGAGTTGGTTTTGAAGAGCAGAGCTCATTCAGCTTTATATTGAATACCCATTATATGTCTAGTACTACACTAGATGCCAGGGATATAGACACAGAAAATCCAGTTCCCATTCAGGTAGTATACTGTGTAATATAGGGGACATATAGATAATAACAGCTTGAGGCAGTACTTGTAATCAGAATGGATTGTCACAAGAACACGTAACTTATACTAGGACATTAGGAAAGCTGGCTGGAAGAGGTGATGCTAAAGAAAAGAAGAGAAGGGTATTCCAGGAAGAGGGAACAGCCATGCACAAAGGCTCAAAGATGTAAAATAACATTGTATGTAAAGGGAATTTTTTTTTTTAAAGATTTATTTATTTATTTGAGAGAGCGCTCGCCCGAGCACAAGAGAACACAATGTGGGGAGGGGCTGAGGGAGAGGGAGAATCCCAAGCAGACTTCCTGCTGAGCAGGGAGACCGATGATGAGGGGCTCGATCTCAGAACCCTGAGATCAGTACCGGAGTGGAAACCGAGAGTTGGACCCTTAACCTGCTGAGCCACCTATGCACCCCTGTAAAAGGGAACTTTGAGGGTTTTCTGACTGCTTGGGTGTGAGATAAATGTAAGGTAATGAGATAGAGAGGACATGGGAGAGTTGTGGACCAGATTCTGCCTGCCCTTATTTAGGATGCTAAGAGTAGATGGGAGAAAAGGAGGTAGTGATGAGTGAAGATAGGGTCGGTTTGCAGGTGAATTGGGAGAGAGGTCCTGTATTTCCCGGTGATTGTTTACATCATCTGCTCAGGGTGGGTGAATGCAACAGTAGAATTAAGGAGAATGGGAACTGTTTGGAAGAGTCATTATGGATAGGGAAAAAGGAAGACAGGGATGAGTAAAAGGATTGCTGGGCCATATTAAAATACTAATGGAGAAAAATAATTAAAAAAAAAAACTAGCAGAGGCTGGAATCATCAAACAGATAGTTATAAAAAGTCAGGATAGTAGGCATAGTATGTATGTATATTTCAATTAGACAAAATTTTTCAAGGCAATGCAGCTGTAATCACAAATCCTTAATTAAACCAATCAGCACTTAACCAGGATATTTGTCAGCGGTACTCAGCATAGACTGAGATAATGTATGTTTGGGTAAATCCCTGATGGAGGATTGCTGGTTCAGGGCCTATGAATGTCTTTCCAATAGAGCCAGCTTCCACAGGCTGCAGTGAGAGGGGCAAACTTGGATGCCAGAACAGGGGCTGGTCTAAAGGTGGGAAGGTCTGAGTGGAGTGGGAGAGAGGGGTGGGGGGTTGGGGGTTGCTCCTTGAGCAGTAATGGGGAGAGAAGGGGTTTGGAATGGAAATGGAAAAACTTACTATATAAATACCGTTTTTTCACTTTCTTAGCAAAGATTTTTAAATACTTTCCCTTGCCAGTCTCTGAGACTATCAAGTGCAGCAAATGCAGTGATACCCCCTTCTTGACCCTTAGGAGGGATTTTGTCATATCCTTTCTAGTACTTTGTGTTTCTTGGTACTGAGTGAGATAGGGTCTTGGCGTTTTTGCTGAGACTATCCCCTTCCCACGTCAGAGTAGTTCAGAGGTAGTTCTGTTGATTTCGTAGTGAAAGTTCTCAGGCCTGCCTGGTTCAGCCGAAACTGCAAAGATTTTTAGTTCATTCCGTTTTGGTGTTGCTTTGAAAAGAGCATCAGATGTGTCTCCTTCATATTCTATCATTAACTGCATTAATCCCTGACTATAGTTTTTTCATATTAAAACAAAAGGGCACTTTCACTTGTCCAAGACCATTTACTCCACCAGTACTCTGATGTTTCGAAACCTGGCTGTCCATCAGTCTTTGGAAATGAGGCCCAGAAATCTGTATTTTTTAAGTCTCTTTGGGTGAGTCTGATGGTCAGTCTGAGAAGGTCAGGCATTTGGGAGCCACTGCTCTAGGGCCCATCTCTTTCATCTCTTTTAGGTCCCTGCTCCATCAGTTGTCCCTTGGAACCCCACCCTCTCCTCTACAAAAAAAATTTCCAAGTTGCATCTTTTTTAAGAAACAAAACAGGGGCACCTGGGTGGCTCAGTCGGTTAAGCATCTGCAGCTCAGGTCATGATCCTGGGGTCCTGGGATCGAGCCTCGCATCGGGCTCCGTGCTCAGTGGGGAGTCTGCTTCTCCCTCTGCTCCTCCCCCCTTGTGTCGGAGCTCTCTCTCTTGTTCTCGCTCTCTCAAATAAATAAAATCTTAAAAGAAAAACAAAACAAAATCCACTTTTGTTAACTCCTCCCTCTACCTAGTGTCCTGTCTTTAAAAAAAATCAACTTTTTTGAGATACAGCGTACATCCTGTAAAATGTACCTATTTTAAGTACACAGTTCAGTGAATTTTGACAGATATATAATCTGCCACCTCAATTAAGGTATAGAAATAGAACATTTCTGTCATCCCAGAAAGTGTTCTTATGTCCCTTTTTCGTCAGTTCCTTCCCACTGATCTGCTTTTTGTCCCTATAGATTTGTTTTGGGTGTTCTAGAATTTCATATAAATGGGTCACACAGTATGTGCTCTTTTGTGTCTAACTTCTTTCACTCAGCATAATGATTTTGAGATTCATCCTGTGTGTATCAGTAGTCTGATACATTTTATTGCTGAGAGCTATACCATTCATCCTTTTTTGTAACCTTTATTGCTAGGTCTCTTCTCAGCAGAACCTTATGTTCATTGTCCTCACTGCTTCCTCCCATTTATTCCTCAATTGCTACCATTTGTTTCTGTTCTTAATATTTCCCTGAGACTGCTCTTTGCTAAGATAACTCCTGTTTGTCAGATTTCATGGTCACATTTTAGATGTATTATTTGACCTTTCTGAAGCAGACTACTCGATTTTTTTTTTTTTTTTAATTTATTTGACAGAGACACAGCAAGAGAGGGAACACAAGCAGGGGGAGCGGGAGAGGGAGAAGCAGGCTTCCTGCCAACAGGGCCCGATCCCAGAACCCTGGGATCATGACCTGAGCCGAAGGCAGACGCTTAACAACTGAGCCACCCAGGCGCCCTACTACTCGAATTTTTGACAATTCTAAAACTAAACATTATTTTTCCTGAAAACCATTTCATCTTCTTGTCTTTCTAATCCTGGTTGATGACACCACTGGTGTACCTGTCATTCACAGCAGAAACCTAGAAGATTCTGGCTTCCCCTTTCCCTTCACTGAATTGTTCTCTTCACTGTCTTTGACCACTTAAAAAACTCTCATGTCCGTGCCTCCTCTCCATCCCTACTTCCAGTGCCTTCTTTTGCTCAGGCACTCAGTTTTCTCCTGCCTTGTATTTTTTCAGAGGTTTCCTAACTTGTCTTCCTGCCTATCCTTGCCATCCTTCATTTCATTCCATTTCCCTACCCCCACCCCGCACCGTGCTAGTGAAGTTGATTTTCTAAATTATGTAACTAGTTTTGCTTGTTCTCCACTTAAAAACATCTTTTCTGACTCTTGTCCATAAGATGAATTCCAAACTTCTTTCATGGTATGATGATTTACTATTCTTAAGTCTTAATGTTTAATCTGTTAGGCACCTTGCTAAGCATTTTGCATGCAGTTACCTTTTTGAATCTTCACAGCAACTCTCCAAGGTTGGTATTCCTATTTCCTTTTTACAAAAGAGGAAACTGAGGCTTTGAGAGGGTAGGATCATGCCCAAAATAACAGAATTGGTAAATGGTAGAATCAAAATCTGAACCCAACTGTGATTTGGGGTCCTATACCAAACCAGTGTATACCAGTATAATACACTGTCTTTCCACTCCTCCTCCCCATTTTATCTCCTCACATATGCAACCTCTGCTCTAGCCCCCTTACTTTGTTTTGTAAATACATCATCTTGTTTTATGATTTTATGCATTTGCACATTCAATCTGCCCTTCTGCTCCTCCACTTTTTTTTTTTTAAGATTTTATTTATTTATTTGACAGAGAGAGACACAGCAAGAGAGAAGTAGAAAATCAACTTCAGTAGCACGGCACGGGGTGGGGGTAGGGAAATGGAATGAAATGAAGGATGGCAAGGATAGGCAGGAAGACAAGTTAGGAAACCTCTGAAAAAATACAAGGCAGGAGAAAATTGAGTGCCTGAGCAAAAGAAGGCACTGGAAGTAGGGATGGAGAGGGGGCATGGACATGAGAGTTATTTAAAAGTGGTCAAAGACAGTGAAGAGAACAATTCAGTGAAGGGAAAGGGGAAGCAGGGGGAGTGGGAGAAGGAGAAGCAGGCTTTTCTCGGAGCAGGGAGCCCGATGCAGGGCTCCATCCCAGGACCCTGAGATCATGACCTGAGCCGAAGGCAGATGCTTAACAACTGAACCACCCAGGTGCCCCTGCTCCTCCAACTCAAGGGGCATGTGAGTGACACAGTTGGTTAAGCATCTGACTCCTGATTTCTGTTCAGGTCATGATCTCAGGGTCATGAGATTGAGCCCCACTTTGGGCTCCCCACTCAGCATGGAGTCTGCTTGGGATTCTCTCTCTCCCTCTGCCCCTCCGCCTCTTGCGGGCCTGCGCGCACGCTTGCTCTCTCTCAAATAAATAAATAAAATCTTTAAAAACAAACAAAAAAAAGATACACAACCTAAAAGTTGCTTCTCTTTGAAACCTTCCTTGACTTCCCGTAGGTCACTCCTTTGTGGCTCTACATATGCTTAGCTTTGTTATAACACCTAACATTGAAATCAGCATTTGGCGTCTAGCACCCTTGGTAAATAAGAGATTTTCTTCATCTTTGGATCCCTAGTGCCTAGTACGATTGTAACTAGTACACAAGTGCTTAATAATTATTAATTGAATCTGTGAAAGAAAATATCTGTTTTACCTGCTTCACAGAGGTTGTGTTTTTCTTTTGGTTTGTTGTTTTTTGTTTTGGATTGGTTTGGTTTGGTTTTTTAGATTTATTTCTTTGAGAGAGAGAGAGAGAGCATGGGAGGGGGGTGGAGGGAGAGGGGAGAGTCTTAAGCAGACTCCCAGCTGAGCACAGGGTCCCACATGGGCCTTGATCCCACAACCCATGAGATCATGACCTGAAAATAATAAACATCATGTAATTGGATTGTGCTAATTCTGGCAGTTTTCAAATTATATTAAATATCAGTAATAAATATTACCAAAAATGCCCTAGTATGTTTAATTTTAAGGTCTAAAAAAAAGGCAATATGAGGAAATGACATTTAAAACAAACAAAATAGCTTTTTGGCAAATGTGAAGTGGTACCTGTTGCTCAGTATTGCCCCAAAACATGGGGGACTATGTTATCAACAGAGGTGATGGAAAACTTCGTAGTTTTAGTTAAATTGAAACTAACCATCTTCTGACCCTGGTCTTATTGCTTAAATAGATTATATCTGGACTGTTGGTTATTACTGATATCTGTCAATCACAAATGATTTCCTGTTGTCTGTGTCAATAGAATCCTTTCATTTTCATGGCCAGTCCTTTTATTTTTTATTTTATTTTATTTTTTCTTAAAGATTTTTTTATTTGTATTTGAGAGCGAGCACGAGCTGGGGGAGGGACAGAGGGAGAAGCAGGCTCCCCGCCGATCAGGGATCCCGATGCGGGGCTTGATCCCAGGACTCTGGGATCAAGCCCCGCCGATCAGGGATCCCGATGCGGGGCTTGATCCCAGGACTCTGGGATCATGACCTGAGTTGAGGGCAGATGCTTAACCGCCTGAGCCACCCAGGTGACCCTAATGGCCAGTCCTTTTAAAAAAACAAAGCAAACTTTGTTGTTAAGTTGCCTTATGAACAATTTTAGAGAATACAGTATACCTAATAATAATAATATTTAGTACTTATAATGTAGGCAGTGTTGTAAGCGCTTTACATATGTTATCACATTTAATCTTCACAACTTCTGTATGAGTTAAGTGCTGTTACTATCCCCATTTTTCTGATGGAAATTGAAACAGAGTGGCCAAGAAAACAAAGGTCTCACACACACAAGCTTCACTTGCAAGTCTGTAAATACACTTCTAATATATTTCTAAAGGAATCATTAATAGAAAAAAGTACTGACCCCGTGTAATTTGCTGCTGCTTTTCTGGTCCTTGTTGAAGTAAGTTCAAATAATGACAGTGATGCCAGCCATTTGGTTAACTATTATGTGGGAAATTAACCTCAAAATAGAAAATTTGGTCAATAAGAATTTTTATTTGGGAGTCAGAGAGCTATTTTAGGAACCTGCGGCTGGAAAGGATATCCCTGGGACAGCATACCCCTCAGTTCCTCATGAACAGCTGCATCCCTAACACAGCTTCTCCTGACCTGGTGCTTTCTGCAGAGTAGTGGCGCCCAGCTCGTTAACCCTTCTCTGCTTTCTTTCCAGCTAGCCACGGTGCAGCCCGGCCAGAATTTCCACATGTTCACAAAGGAAGAACTTGAAGAGGTTATCAAGGACATTTAAAGAAGCATGATCCTCAGAACTTCTCTGGGACAATTTCAGTTCTCCTAAATGCTTTTAACTTTTAATTCCAGCTCCTGTTCTTGGAAGATCTTCAGTGTATGTGCATTTTTTTTATGATGTCTGTACATAAAGGCAGTTCTGAAATAAAGAAAAATTTAAAATTTGTTAATAGACTGTTCTGATGCAGTCTTTTGTTTGAAATGCTCATGTTAGGGGGCAAAAAGGATAGTGGTATTAATATCCCTACCCTATCAGAGTATCTATTCTAAAATTGTTCTGGTGTCTGTCTACAACAGAATCAACTATCTCATGAATCCCTTGGTGTTGGCAAATGAACTCAAGCTAGTCCAGCTCCTCCCAGGGATATTAATACCACTGTGAACCCATTTCATTCCTATAGTTTCTCTTGATTAAATAGGTACTTTTGCTGCTTTTCTTATTATGAAGGAGATGTTAACAAATTGACTATAAAAAACATGTTTTGAGGGTTGGAGTTAATTAAGCCAACTACAGTGTTGTCCCAGTTCTGGTGTCTTAATAGGTAATTTGGAAAGAGATTTTCATTTTTAATGAAGTTAACTATAAAAGCTTCCATCTTATGACTCATTGAGATTATTTAAAGAATCAATCTTTTGGAGCCCCAAAATTGGCCATATGAGGTAGATATCATTATACTTCAACAGATGAAGAATCTAAGGCTGTGTGTCCATGGACACAGAAAATTAAGCTGTGGGGACTTGAAATCAGATTTTCGGTTTCATATCATCAACACTTGATTTTACGATGCCAGGTCCTTTGAGCCTGCACACCTACTGAGTAATAGGGAAATCTCATTGAGATTTGAAATGTCTGCACTATCTACAACATGGCTAATCCATATGTGGATAATAGAGAATTGATTGCATATTATCTTCATTGACATTTGTAGGAAGTTGTAGTCCATGATGTCAAAATAAGTTATGATTATTTGAGTAGGTTGAATTAATACTAAATTTCATACTGTGTTTCCATTAAAAAGCAAAACAAAACAACTGTGTTTATGTACATTTGGAAATTGCAATGGCAGGAAACATTTGGAAGAAAATTTTGCCTTAGATATACACATAAGGAAAGTAGGGAACCAGAATATATTGTCACCAATGTTCTGGAGACTGTTCTAGTGATTTTAACCCTGTTATTAAATACTACATGATAGGGGTGCCTGGCTGGCCCAAGTCAGTCAAACACACGACTCTTGATCTCAGGGTCATGAGTTCGAGCCCCATACTGGACGTAGAGATTACTTAAAAAATAAATACAACACGATGATCATGAGATTCATTTCTCTCGTGTTCACCTTTTATCAAATCCTGGTAGAAAATGCCACTGAAAAATCCTATCACAACTTCCATTTATTCAAATCTAACAAACTTATTGTGCCAAGTAATGTATTAGGCATTGGGGATAGAGTTGTGAAAATACTGGATACGGTCTGTGCTCCCATGAAGCTTCTACTGGGGAGAACTAGACTGTAACATTCTCTAGGTCATGAACAAAGCATGCTTCTTTAGGGAGAGGTGAGAGTTGTGTCTCTGAAATTTGGGTATTATGTGGGGAAAAATAGATCTTAGCATATCTCCCTTAGCCACAGCTTACACTGTTTTCCCTTCTCGCTGCCTGGGCAGTGTTATTTATACCTTGGACTATACAGCTGGTGAGACAGTAAATTTCGTACCCTCTACATTCTTGAAAGAATAGAATTTCAGCATTCTTAAGAGAAGTTTGGTTTTCTGTAGAATTTTAAAACATTCTACGTTTCTTGTGTCCAATTTAAATAGGATCAGAGGGGCACCTGGGTGGCTCAGTCGGTTGAGCATCCGCCTTTGGCTTGGATCGTGATGTCAGGGTCCTGGGATGGAGCCCTGCATCAGGTTCCCTGCTCAGCAGGGAGTATGCTTCTCCCTCTGCCCCTCCCCCCCCACTTGTGTTCCCTTTCTCACTGTCTCTGTCAAATAAATAAATAAAATCTTTTTTTTTAAGACTTCCTGTTTAAAAAAATAAATAGGATCAGAAATGATCTCACTAGGAAAAGCGATGGTTTTGTGATGTGTAAGCGCTTTCTATTCATCTTTCTGCTATAGAATTTATCTTGGAGAAAGGTACAGTTTTTAGTAATAAGTAACTTATATATTTTAGTCCTGCAAGTGAGGTAAGATCTTATGTGCATTATTTCACAAGGGAGATTTGACAGTGCAACTTTCGTATATAGTGCCTGTGTCAGACGAAAGTAATCTAAGTTTATTCACTCAAAACATTTCCTCAGTGCCATATGCAAAGTACCATGTCCCTATCAGCTGATGCAGTTGATGAAGGAAATATATAGTCTGTAAGCATATGGTTGGTAACAAAAAGCAATATATTCAAAAGTGAAGGTAGGTAAGTGCAACAATTTTACTTGTTTAAAAGTGCATTTAGTAATATCTCCAGGAGATGGCACTGTTGAGTTGTTTTTTCTTTTCAAGACTGTAAGACAATAGACCATTCATCTTTGTGTCACCCAAACAAAGAAAAATTCCTCTATAGCCCCTCTTCTTCCCCTAGCTAATCACATGCTACTGGAACTGACTGTCTTGTGATCTACTCCATAGTTGGCATAGATTAAAAAATAATCTGTATTTTAAAAAAATAATCTGACACATGGTAATGGAAAGGAACAAATTGTACACCAGTTTTCAAGCTTTGTCATTTCAGCAGCTGAGAACTTGAAATACTAGTCTAGTGATTTCACCACCCTGCTCAGATGCCATTCAAAAATATTTTTTCTCTTCTCGGGTCATACCAAGGTTGTTCTGGAAAAAATGTAAATTTGTAAATCTTTTTGTTTGCAAATTACTGTGAGTAGAAGGATTTTAATGTAAACATTGGGTTGGGTGCATTGCACCATTTTGCACTACAATGAATAATATATTCTCATTTGGATTTACCTCCAGTTTATAGCTAAAAGTACTTTTTAATGGCCTTATTTGGGTGTAACGTTTTGCGCACTTAGTATCCATTTGCTACCTTTTCTACTGAACAACTTCTAGCATTCCGAAGGGATGGAGTCAGTAAAGTTAAGATTCAAAACTGGTTTTACTTGGGGCGCCTGGTGGCTCAGTTGGTTGAGCGTCTGCCTTCGGCTCAGGTCATGATCCCGGGGTCCTGGGATTGGGTCCTGAGATCGGGTCCCGCATCGGGTCCCGCATCGGGTCCCGCATCGGGTCCCGCATCGGGCTCCCTGCCCGGCGGGAGGCCTGCTTCTCCCTCTCCCACTCCCCCTGCTTGTGTTCCCTCTCTCTCTGTCAAATAAATAAAATCTTTAAAAAAAAACTTCTGATTTAAAAAAGAAAACAAAACTGGTTTTACCTGCGCTGCATGTTCTAAAAGTTAAGTGTGCAGTTTCTGCAATAAAGGGAACAGCATGGGGGTTTTGTTTTATTGATTAGAGGCAGGGTGCTAATTTAGGGGGCATCATATAGTCAAAACCAAACTTATGCAATGCACTCTCTGCAGGGTTATGGCACTTTGGTAAAGAAAGACATGCACCTACCTATGAAATGATCGTGTCTAAAGTAAGCAGTGGGGAATTCCCTTGCCCCTTTTACCTACCCCTGATTTCTGAGCGAATTTGTAAGTTCGGGGAAACCAATAAGCAATTCTCCCTTTGGCCTAACTCCCTGCAGAAGAGGAAAGTGAGTGAGACCATACGTGGTGGAGTGGAGGATTCTTCAAGCTTGCATGAGTCACGGATGTTCTGATGTCTATCTGCCTCCGTAGGACTAGCCCACACAGTTCGCATTTACCTTTCTGGCAGCGAGGCAGGCTGGTTCATTAGACAATGGGTGCTCCAGTACGCGAGGGTTAAAAACCTGAAGCACCGGTTCATGGCGAGGCCCCCTTTTCCAGCTGAGCGAGCTGAGGGATTCCCTTAGGAGATTTTCCAGGCGCTGCCGCAACCCAAGGAATTTTAGGGGTGTCTGTGGGGGAGGCGGGGTGGGGGGCATAACCCGGTCCCCAACCTGAGGGTGCCAGAGGGAGCAGCGAGGGGTCCGGGCGCCACGAGCAGGGGGCTTCGCGGGAGGTGGGGGAAGCTCCTATGCTAACTCTGGAAGCCGGGACCCGGAGACGTCAGGCGATGGGGGGATGACCTCAGCGGTCTCTGCCACGTTCCAGCCAATCAGTCCCGCATCTTGGCATCCGAATCCAGGACCCCCGAAGCCGGAGGCGACGCGAGCCAATGAGGAGTGGACTGGGGAAGAAGGACAGGCGGCCAGCCTATGGGGGCGGAGAGGCCCGGCTGCGCGTATCCAAGGAGCGCCCGGCTCCGGCTCGGGGGTGTGGCGCGCCGCCGGCGGGGGTGGGCGGGCGCGCCGGGCGGCAGGTGTCGGCGGCGTAGGCATTTGGCGGCGATGGAGCGGCCCCGGGGAGCTGTGGACTGCCTCTCGCGCTGGCCCCACGGCCTCGGCCTCCTCCTCCTCCTCCTCCTCCAGCTGCTGCCGCGGGCGACCCTCGGCCAGGACCGGCTGGACGCGCCGCCGCCGCCCGCTGCGCCGCTGTCGCGCTGGTCCGGCCCCGTCGGGGTGAGCTGGGGGCTGCGCGCGGCCGCGCCCGGGGGCCCGGTTCCCCGCAGCGGCCGTTGGCGCCGCAGCGCGCTCGAGGAGGATCAGGACTGCGGCCGGGTCCGGGACTTCGTCGCCAAGCTGGCCAACAACACGCACCAGGTGAGCGGGCGCCGGGCCCGGGCGCCGCCCGGACTGCGAGGTGCCGCCCCCGGGCCCCCCGGCGGCCGCCTGCCCCGCCCGCGCGGCCCGGCCCTCCTTCTTCGTCCGTGCGCCTCGTGTCTCCGCCGGGGAGACCCGGGCCGCTCGCCGGCCCCGCGCCGCCCGCGCCCCCCCGCCCCGGGCCGCGGCCCCGAAACTGCGGCGGGCGGAGTCCGGCCCGGAGCGGGCCCCGGGACGCCGCGGCCCGCGCGGCTGTGTTTCGTCACAGGGGAGGCCGCCTTAGACTTTCACGGCATTCTTTTCCTTAAGTTGTCAAAATCTCTTGAGGGTCGTTGTTTTGCGTCTGTGTAAATAATCAGGACCCAGTAACGCTATAACCCACTAGGAGCCTGGAAGAATAATTCCCTCTTAAGTGCTTGGAGAAGTTGTGCTGCGCAGAAGCAAAGGTGTGTCCTCGCTGGGTCAGTACTTTCAGGGTGGGTAGGCGGTGTTCAGAAATCCCACAGCAGCTCTTAGGTTACTGTGTGTATTTATTATAATAGGTAAAGGAACAAGCTTGGAAATGGGGTGACGGTATATATGTGATCTCTCTTCCGCCTTCAGTTTGACCTTCGATCCTGGCATTGGACTCGGACCAGGTTGTCTTCATCCCGTTGTAACAAGATTTCTTACAGTTAGGACACACGTTGCAGATATTCTCCTTTGCGCTCGGTTCTAGTCAGAAACTTTAAAAATTGTGGTAGTTCTCTCCCCGGGGGACAAGCCCCTCAACCTTTGCACACTACTGGCCTGACAAAGCCCATTGTTAAGAAGGTCCTGGCTCCTTGCTGCAACATGGGCATCTTCCTCATGTGTTTCCAAGAACTGATGGTTTAATTGCTGCCACCCGTATTTGTACAGTATATTCTCAATGTGACATATTCTCCGTCGCATCCCTTCCTCTTCCAAAAAGTGTTGCACAGAGGGCCAGAGATGAGTGGCTTACTGCACTTGTCCGTGTATGACCAGTTCCCTGTCGGCCAAATCTCAGTCTCGCCTTGAACTAGCTTTCTCCCTCTGCCTGGACTATAACTGATACCTGTGCAGAATTCTCAGACGTGGGGTCAGGGCACAGGCAGTCAGGGAGAGCCCCACTGAAGGCCACGCAGGCAGCAGCCGTGTAAAGGTGGCCAAACCAGTGCTGACGTGTGGGACCACTTGGATGCAGATAGGGTGGAATGCGTCCTGGGACGACTTCCTGTTTACGGAGGAAAACAGAATGGTGTGGACTTCCATCTCCGAGTGGGGAGTTGAGGAAGGCTTTACAGCACTGACTCCGAACTTAACAACAGGACCACTTCCTTCCTGGAGTCAGCTGGACATGGCATTCTTACCCGGTATTTTAGACTCTTCTCTTGCTGGTTGACCTACCTTAGGACGTGCTGCTACTGCTGGATTTATTCCCTGATTGGTTTGACTTGATACGTCTTTTGTAAACTATTGATTTCTAAAGCTAGAGGTTGAAAAAACTGGCTCAGGGGATACTTAGGCCAGATAGACTCAAGAGCAGACCTGAAACCTTGTTCTTTGAAGCTTCCCTCTATTTCTCTCATTTTATTTCGCTACTGTTTCCAGTGAATTTTTTTTTTTTTTTGGCGTTTTTCCCTCAGTCTTCTTTCGGTGACCTAATTTTAAGTAGCTCTTTTTGCACTTGTTAATCACCCATGGTCTCTTTTCCAGACATCACTCCCGGTTTATAACATGTAAATATGATGAAAGTGAAGCCGGTTAATAATCTTCACCTTAGAAATGGTTGAGTAAAGCAGTTCTTAGAGGTCCATGTCCTTAACCCGGAATTGTTATGTAGTAGTCTGTTTTGCTTTTCAGTTCTTTATTTTTAGAAGTCCTGATAAATCATCCTGAACTCTATGGAAGAAATCTAGTATTTAGGGACCCTTTATAAACAGTGTGAAATAAAAGTATCAGCATGGGAAAACAATTTTTTATCAGGGATATTGTATGCTTTTGTACAGCTGGGGAAGTGCCATTTAGAGTAGTTTCTCATAAGATGACAGGATTCAATTCCTGAGGAAAAACCAGAGGTTCTTGGTTCTCCTCTTATTTGTTAAAACTTGCTGTTCATGTTAAGCCACATGAATTCATATAGTCAGTGTATGAGAGTACCGTCCAGATATCCAAGATGGGCTGGGTACTGGGGGTGCCAAGATAAAAGATAATTCAGACTGGACAACGAAAAGCCTCCGAAAGTTTTAGCAAATTTCCTAGACCTATGGCTTGTTTGGCTTGTGAGAATATTTTGGCCTTTCATCTTCTTTAAAAAGCAAGGTAAAACTAAAGATGATAGCACGTTTATATTCTTCTGGTTTTAGGAGACCTGTACTCTAAATGGCTTCTTCCCTCATGAAGTCCGGCAAGTGTGTATGTGTATTTATAAATTCCCTTTTCTCAGACTCAAGAAATAACCTTCTTTTTGCCTTTAACCCAAAACTGTTTCCATGCCACACTTTTAACTGATTCTTTCCTTTGAGAGCTGGGAGTGTTCATGACATGTATAACCTTTGCACATGAGAGAAATTGAGCAAGCACAGAAGATTTTATTAATGTTGGTTTCTAAGTTGGATTGCTTCAAAACATTCCTCCTATAAGTACCCCTTTGAGGTTAGGCATGAAAACTGTCTTAAACAGATGAAATGCTTTGGCCATAGTTACGGTGGTTGCTGACATAATTTCCTTACTTCTCATTCCTGTGTTCAGACCATTTGATAATTTCCTTAAAATTTTCAAAACTTACGATTAAAAGCCAGAAATTGTTGCTCATTCTCTGTCCTCCCTCTGCTCCTGTCATTAACTACTTCTTTACACAGAACTTCCCAACTTGTGCCCCAACATCAAAGCATCTGGTTTCTTAAATAAACAGGCCCTGTAGAGAGACTGTTGTATGGCATGTCGGCTCTGAGAAGAATGTGCGTGTTTGTTTGCTGGTGCTGGCAGGGCTGAGTCCACGCTGACAGGACTGAATGTGCCTGTTGGAAGTTCAGGGAGCTGCCGCTTCTAGCCTGTTGTGGATCATTGTCATACCCGGAAATCTGAAGGTCAGTGCCTTTAGCTGCCCCGGAACTTTCTAACTGCCTCGTGTATTCCAACATGCAGTCTCTCTCCATACTACCTTCCCCAGCACTTCCATCCTCACCCTCGAGTTAATGTTCTCTTGAGCCCTGGTCCACCCATTTGTTATACACAGGGGTCAAAGAATAGGAATTCTGTAGGATTTCCTTCTTGGTCCTGGTTGAGCAGAATGAGCAGAATCCCCATGAGGATCCTACTCCCATGCAGTGTACTAATCAGACCTTTAACCCCTGAGGGCTGTTAAAATGACTTCTGCGTTGCGGATTTCAGTTACGAGTATCAGCAGATTTGATGAAGTATATTTATCTGGGGAAAGGTTAGTCTTCATCTGTGGTTTGGTTGGGGTGAGGGTAGAGAGCTATCTAGGCAGGACAAATGGCTCAGAGGGAATGCAGGGTAACAATTAGGGAAGTTCTCTGCTGACTCAGATATTTGGCTCTGTGCATAGTGATTTTTAATTAGAAATCTGAGTCTCCTGTTTGTGGAAATAATTGGAAGAAGGCCTATGTTCTGGCCAATTTCTAATGGTTATTTTCTTTCTGAAATGCTAATAGTAATAGGCTCTCCATCCTGCTGTTTTGATCTGATCTTTCATGTCAGGTTCACAGAGGCTCTTAGCAGCTTCTCCTGCACTTTGCCGATTTCCAATCAGCTCTTGCCAACAAGCATTGGATCCTCAGTGGGTGACTACAGAGACTGTGCTTCCCAACTTTGTCCTAGTTGGCCTGTTATCCTTGTAGGATCCTCACAGGAAGGGCAGTGCTTAACACTGAGTGGTAATAGTCGGAGCAGGAGTGATGTCTGCTCTTCTCCCTCCCTTTCTATCCAATCCTACCCCTCAAGTTCCATCTTTTTTTTAAAAAAAAAGATTTATTTATTTATTTTAGAGAGAGAAAGAGAGCATGAGCAGGAGGAGCAGAGGGAGAGGGGGAGAAAATCCCAAGCAGACTCCACGCTGAGTGCAGAGCCCAATCTGGGGCTCGATCTCACGACTGTGAGATCACAACCTGACCCGAAACCAAGAGTTGGACACTCAACCGACTTTGCCACCCAGGCGCCCTTCAAGTTCTGTCCTTACAGAAAGTGAACTGTGTTTTGAGACTGGAGAAATGATGCTCAGATGTTTTATATGGTTAGAAGCTAATATTACGGCAGGTAAAACTATCAAACTTGACATGTAATTAAAAATACAGCTTTTCTTGCAAAAGGCACTGTGACAGTTGCTCTAAAAATATTATGAAATACATATTGCATTTGTAAATCTCCAAAATTTTTCAATTACCTTCCCATCCCTTTGTAACTAGTGTTTCTTTGGCATCTTTTATTCTTTTTAAAAATTTGGTGAAAATTTGTTCTTCCCTTCGTCTGAGTGGCCTCACCGATCTGTGTGTAGGTGGGTTTGAGGAGTAATGGGGCTTGAGGAACATGCTGGTCAATTTCAAGCTGTTCTAGACAGGTTTTTTTATTGTTCTAATAGTGACTATAGTCAAAGTTGGGTTAGTAATATGTGGCTTTGAGCTAGCTGGGTTGAATGAATCTTCATGACAGACAGTTCATACCCATAGAGGTTGTTAGGTGAATGCCGGACATGTGGAGGTTTTTTCTGTTGTTGTTGTTGTTGTTGTTTAAAGATTGAGGCTATTTTCCCCACTCTACCCTGAATCCTAGTCTCAGGAAACCACAGCAAAAACAGAATCTTCCATTCGGAGCCTGTGGTGTTTTGCTGAGAAAGTTTTCTGTGAATGCAATTTATTTTCTGTTTTACATTTTGGTATCTAGCTCTCCATTCCTCATCTACAACATGAGAAATTTTGGATTAGATTTAAAATGTCTAAAAAATTCTGATTCATATGGAAGACGGGGAGGCCAGGGGTTGTGATCACAAATGTTGGTTGATTCCAAATTTAGAAGCAAATTGCAGCTGTTCTGCTTCCTAGTTGAACTTGAACATAGCCCGGATTTCACATCTGGGGGTAATTTGTTACCACCTCCAGAGCTTGCTTAACTGAAATACGAATGTTCTTCAAGATAGCAGGAGTATTTTTTTTCATATAATTATGAAAGACATTTGACTCGTTTTTGGGCGGGGGGTAATACTTTATCATTCTTTGTTGTCTGAAAAATCTAATGCTAAGCAAAACTACTAGCTTGGATAGTCCAAAAGCAAACCCAGTAAACATATAACAGTAAATTTGTTTTTTTTCCTTCCCTACAGTAGTTTGCCAAAACTGGGACTTTTTTTGTTGTTGTTCTGGCTGCTTTTGTTTTTGAAAATAGATGGTCAGCTTACCATAAATGTACTCAGCCCTGTGCTAGTTAGAAACATATGAATGATTAATAGACTTGATTTTTTTTTCATCAGAAGAAAATGTATGTTTTGTTTGTTTTATTTTTCCTTCTAGGGCTTGAATACTATCTCATATTTGCTTTTGTTAAGACTTTTGTTCTTTTCTTCCTGTGTGTTCTAAGAAACTAAGTTCTGATATGGTACTTAAGCCAGTTTGCAAGTCTGGTTCAACAGTAAGATCACCCTGAAGGACTAAGAGAATTGAACTGGGAAGGAAAATTTTGATTATACTTCCCAGACACGATAGTTCAAATCAGATGTCTATTTGGTACCTATTATTTGTCGTAGGGATTCAAATGTTGTATACAAAATTCAAAAGAGAGATTACCCAGATTTGAGTCCTGGCTCTGCTGGTTTATAGCTGTGTGATCATGGACAATCACTTAACTTCTCTGACCATTATTGTAGTTTTTTAAATTAGAGAAGCAGCTTTAGGATTATTTGGAGGGTGAAATAAAAAGTTTTATCAAAATGTTTTGTGTCAATGTCATTCATTTAAGCACTTACTAAACTACATATAGTGGAGTCCAGGCCTTTGGACATCCAAGGCAAACATTAAAGATATCCTCATTGGTGCTGCTTTAAGGATTAAGTGTTCAGAGATGGCTCGATGAAAGTTTGGAAGAATTTTTGAAGAAGGCGTGCCCACTACAGTGCGGTGGTCTGGGAAGGCTTCCTGGATGAAGAGAGAATCAAGGTATGGAGATAATTCTTAAGGAGATCTGTAAAGGCATGATGGTAGGGAAATCCAGGACGTGCTCAGGGAATGGTCAATGGAAAGTTTCTGTGGGGTAGAAGTAGCTGATGAGGCGTATGTCTAAGGTTTCCAGGAAAACATGTAGAGACGTCAAAAAAGGTAGGTCTTGGGCAGGGGCAGGAGGAGGAAAGAGAGGGGAGGTCTGGGCAGGGAGTTGTGCATTGAGACTTCCTGGGGAACATCTTTTAACGGGTAGTGTTAGACACGAGGCTAGAGCTGGAGAAACCAAAGGTGGAAATGGGGAGCCAAGAAGAGTTGACCATTTAGAGGTTGACCATTGCTGCAGTCTTGAAGAATACGTCCAACAGGAGAGCAGAATAGAGGGCAGGGCAGACCACCTTTTATACTTGAAGTGCTAAAGGTTCTAAGGAACACTCTTGGACTCCTGGACCTTATTGGAGGAGAATGTGAGCCAAGGTGTTAGAAACCCAGGCGCTGTAAGATGGTGAAGCCAATGAACAGATTTCTCTTTTCTTAATATTTGTGAACAGGAGGAGGTTGAATTCTTGCTGATAATGTGCTTAACGGTTTGAATCATAGATTGTTAGGCTGATTAGCTGGTCAGAGCTCTTACTTTTACTGATGAGGCTAAATGACTTTGTGTGTGGGCCAAGAACTGAGAGTAGAACACAGATGTCCCAACATGGTGCAACGTTTGGAAGTGTTTCATAGAGATGTTTTTGGTTTTATTTTTTTTTAAGATTTTTATTTGAGAAAGAGAGAGAGTGAGAACATAAGTAAGGGGGAGCAGCAGAGGGAGAGGGAGAAGCACTGTCTGCTGAGCAGCGAGCCCGTTGTGGGGCTCTATCCCAGGACCCCAGGATCATGACCTGAGCTGAAGGCAGATGCTTAACTGACTGAGCCACCCAGGCGGCCCTCATAGAGATGTTTTAAATCAATGCATTTGCTTTAGGGATAAGGCAAGGTTACAGGCCCCAGTTGTAAGTCCTAGAGTTGTGAATTCTCTGCTCTGTACAGTCATTGAACCTTCAGCAGAGCTCTGTTAGCCTTTTTTAGCCTCAGTTTCCCATCATATAAAATGGAGCACTATCAGAGGCTTTGAAGAGAAAATGTTTTGAAAACCTTGGAGTATCATATGTGTGATTTATGTCATTTTTTAATAAGCCTGTTGATCTAGCTAATGACTCCACAGGGCCCAATTATCAGCCAAATGATCCTGATAAATACCAACTCCAGAGGAACACGTGCATAAAAGGAGATACATGAGATGAGGTGGTTTTATCACTTGGCAGGGTTGGGTGACAGGCTTGGGTGGGGGTGGCAAGAAGGGGGGTGAGTCAAGATTGGCAAAAATGTGAGAAGCGTATGTGTTCTTTTTTTTTTTAACCTTCATGATTACATCAAAATTTTAACTTGTTAATATGATTGACAGTTCTTTGAGGCACTGGTTAAGAGGGAACGTGATCTTAGGTCAGACCTGGCTGGATTCAAACTTGAGTGGTGACCATGGATAGATTAATTTCAGTGAGTCTTGGTTTTTCCATCTATAAAATGGGTGTCCTAATATCTATGTGTTAGATCATTGTGAAGATTAAATGAGATGTGGGATTTAGTGTGTATTCATCCTCTATTATATCTTACAATGATTATTTCTCCAAAGCTTCTGATGCATTACCCATTAGATGCTCAAATATTTGTTTATGCACTTGAATTTTTTTTTCCTGGCTGTCATGTTCCTAGAGAATCATCATGGGTACTCATAGAAACCAAATCTGGATTGAGAAATATGTACTACTTATGTCCTTGGACTTGGGATTTTAAGAACAAGGGTATAAGGTGAGAGAGAGATTATCTCACCCTAGTCTTTCCTGAAGCTGTGGGAGATGAAGGAGAAATAATAATCCCACTGTCATCAGATCCCCGGTCATTTGGTTCTGGTAGTTTCAAGTTCTATAGTATAGTTGTTTACTTATGGTTTTAAAGAATTTACTGTTATAAAAAAAATAAGACTGCTTCTCATTTAATCACTACTTCTGCTTCATTAAGTTCTAGTTTATTGGAGTCAGTGACTGTGGTTTTAAGTTGACAGCTCTGAAATGGCCCCTTGCCGGCTTCGCCCTCGATTGTTAACTGAGCCGCGGCTGTTAGCTTTGCCCAGTACCCACCTCTGTGAAGTTTGGAGAAATAGTAACGAGATGTGATGGATACTTCTCAGGAACTTTGCTTGGAAGCACAGCAGACCAGAATGTTGGGGACTTATTTTTCCTTATGTGCATCTCTCTTTAGGCTAACATTTCACCACTCCCCGGCCTGTGCTGACCCTCTCTTCCAGTTAGTGTGACTTTTCCACCAGGCCCTTGAGCCCGTCATGTGCTCTGTGCGTCTCCATCCTTGTTCACATGGCTTTCCTCCTGTCTGAATGCCCTTCTAGATCTAGTGGCTTTCTTCTTTACTCCCCTGCTGTGGAGGCTAGCATTTAACTATAGTATTCCATCTCATGTTCACTTTCATTCATTCAATGTTTATTCCCCAGATTACAGTCTTAAAGGTAGGGGCCATGCTCGTGCTTTGCCTTCACCATTTCTGCCTCACATGGTGCTAGGGAAAGAGCAGTCATTCAGTGTGTGGTCTGGAATCAGACAGAGAGGGGTTTGCATCTTTGCCCCGCCACCTACCAGCTGTGTGGCTCCAGGCAAATTACTGAACCTCTTCGAGCCTGCTTCTTCACCTCTAAGGGAGTAGTGGTATATTATATCGTAGGTGTTCCGTACAAGTTCACTACCATCGTTGTTGTCCTTTACTTCAACGATTGCTGATTGCACACCTTCTAGATGTTGGGCATTGTATTGGATCTCAAGTCCTGGGAACTGATGGTGGGACACAGCAGACGAGACCCCTGTTTTTACGAACCAGCAGAAAACATGAATGTTAAACAAATATGTAACTGTACATATGGTAAGTACCCAGAAGAACAAAAGTAACGGCAGGAGAGTAATTGACAGAGGTCCTTTTAGTCTGGGGGCATTAGGAAGGACTGAGTCACTGAGAAATTATTTAAACTGAGACTTGAAGATGAATAGAATTTGGTCAGTAGGAGTATCACAGGGAGAACCAAATGTTCGAAGGCCTGGGGCTGGAAAGAGCTTGGTGTGCCCAAGGATCTGGAAGCAGGCGGGGGTGGCAGTGAAGGTTTCGTCCCCACCCGCAGTGGCTCAGTGGCTGGCGACAGGGGCCTACCACTTATCACTTCTTCCTACGACGTGGGACTAAGATGTAAAAAGTAAATGCTAACTGTTTTGAAATTTAGCTCATTTATTGGGCATAATGAGAATTGAGATATCCCATGAAAGTGAATTTTTCCAAAACTAAGCCCACCCTTTTAAGTGCCAAAGGTTTTTTTGTTTTTGTTTTTGTTTAATGGGAATCTTTCTAAACTATTTCTCTGCCTTCTTAGTCAACACTATGACCCTGGATCATTTAAGAAGAGATTAAACTATGCTATGCCACTGCTCACATTATTTTAATGCAGTGTGGCATTCATGCCCTCAAGGTCTGTTGAGATATGTGGGGCCATTTTCTCCCCTTTCTTTGAACAGCCCATTGTCCACTTGTTGAAGCTTACTTTTTTGTTCTGCAGAAATGATAATCCCCTTGCAAAATCCTGTTCTTTTTGCTGCTGACCCTGTCTTGAGACACACTATCCCCTAAATTTTATTTGCTTCTTCTGTGAACTAAGAAAATGGATTACTAATTGTAGGTAATTCTGACAAGTTTAGCAAATTGATAGAGTGATGGTCTGCAGGTTTATCTTAGAGGTCAAATGCATAGATTTCTACTGCACAGATCCTGGCATCAGAGGTCTCCCTTGCTTCCTTCCAGTGAGTGTTCAGGTCATTGGGGTTTCTATCTAACGCAGGTTGCTGTTGCTCTCCCCTTTCAACACTAAAGTATTGTGGAGCCCGGAAGCTGAGTTGGTTTTTGTTTGTTTTGAACAAAGAGCAGTGGAAAAGCAAACGGAGTGGTTAAATTATTGATGAGTCATAGAATTTTAAAGCTTATAAGGACTAGAGGTGTTGGCACTCCAGCCCCCTCACCTTGGTGGTGAAGTTAGGTTGCACTGCTCAAGTTCACACAGCTTTCGGCAGAGCTGGAAATAAAATTCATATTGACTGTTAGCCCAGTGCTCTTCTCTGTATCGTCTTGCCTTGCAGAAATCTCTGAATAATTGAGTAAGTATGAAAACTTGTGTAATGTTTTGTGTTTAGCGTTTTCATTTCTAAGAATAGTCTCCATGAGAACTGGAACATTTGTGATCTTATTTTTAGCTCATGTTTTATGATCTCAGCAGCGCCTTATTTAACAGAACTGAATTCTGTGAAGATTTCCTTCCTGCCTGCAAGAGCATCACCCCGGCTGTGTCCCAGACCTCTTCTGCACCGCACTGTGTCCTGTCTGTCCCTAGTTGAGGTTTGGAAGCCTGAATCTTAAATTTCCAGCTTCTGTGGGATCACCAGGGCCTTGCCTTTGTATGTTATTTCATTTGATACCTATTATTCCACTGAGCGAAGGAGCATAATTCAGTTTTACTTCTGAGGAAGTGGATTCCCAAGAGAGAAAATAATTTGAGCCTGTTTTTCCAACCAGTGAGTTACTGGACTGGGCTTTCACACCCACTTTTGTAGTTGTATTTTCACTCTGACAGGCTGTCGTCTCTAGATTAAAGGTCTAGCATGCTTAGACTTCATTTTTAGACTTCTGTAGGAAGTGTGTTTTGGGGTATAAATGCTCCATGAGCACAGAACAGAGACTCTCACTACTGTTTCCCCAGGGCTCCAAATAGGGCATGGCGCAGGGTAGACACACAGAGGTACTTGTCCAAAGAAGGAATGTGTGTGAAGGATGCCATCATGGGATTCATTCCCTTGTTTACTAGCCAGAGAAGTGGCTCCTGATGGCAGAATGGTCGGGTCATCTACGAGTGGCTTTTTACCTGGGGTCAACCCTGTGAAACTGACCCACATTTGGTTCATACCTGATCAGGGATGTAACTAAGACAGGCAGAAGTTTCTCATTACCAAGTTTTCTTTCTAAGCTACAGTGACTTGCACGACCAACTTTAAGTTCTCTGAGCTATAGCAACCGTAATTTAATTAGGCTTCTGGTTTAATTAGATAACAAAGGATAACAAAGTTATCCCCATGAAGCATGTTGTGTTTTGTGGCCTTTCTCTTTTTCCAGACGGAGCTAGCGATTGGCTACAGGACCACAGAAATGGACATTTGTGTTCATTCATGGTCTCTAAAATGTGTGGACCTCAGACTTTAATATGGTAGGCAATAAATGCATGGATAAATCTTATCATCAGCTGTCAAGGTGGATGTGTTTCAGAGAAGGTAGTACAAGCTGTCCCCTAATTTCTACCATAATGAGTCCCTGAAAACCAATTTGGTTATAAATGCCAGCCAACGATTCCCTGCTGCCCAGAGCTTCCCTACTGGGGGCAACAAATGGCTGTCAGTGCCATCTGGGACATTAGAAATCACTGTTCAACAGGTGATGAACGGAAGACTATGAGTGTGTCAGTGAATAATGACGTTGGGATGTGGTATGAGGAAGTCTACCTTAAATCGAGACCACCTATTTTAGTGTGGCTGGGAGGAGCGGGGCTCTCTGACCTGTCCTGGAACCTTCTGTTGCATCCCGTTAGCCGGTGTAATAGAAGAATAAACTTGACATGGTCTATGTATACTTTTTATACCACTCTTTTATATATCCCTTTTTCAAAATAAAAATAACTAATATAGTTTTTATTTTTATTTTTTTAAAGATTTTGTTTATTTATTTGACAGAGAGAGAGAGACAGCGAGAGAGGGAACACAAGCAGGGGGAGTGGGAGAGGGAGAAGCAGGCTCCCTGTGAGCAGGGAGCCCGATGTGGGACTCGATCCCAGGACCCTGGGATCATGACCTCAGCCAAAGGCAGATGCCCAACTGACTGAGCCACCCAGGCGCCCCTATAGTTTTATTTTTAAACATGATTCCTGATAGTCGGAGGTGGGGTGGGGAGTAATTCAGGCAGTCCAGAAAAACTGTAAAGAAGAGAAAGTATCCCCAGAAATTCTACCATTTAGAGACAGTTGCTATTGATTTTCTGAAGGACCTCCCTTCAGGTAACTTTTAACCATAAGGACCCACACACTGCTTGCTTCGGCAGCACATATACGTAAGGACCCACACAGGATTTTACACACTCTTCTGTCACTTGCTTTTTAGGCAGTACGTTGGGAATATCCTCCAGTGTCAGTGAATACCAGAAACATTTTCAGCAGCACCCACTATGTTTCATTGCACATTGTAGCATATTTAACAAAGCTTTAACCTTCACCTAGAATATACAGAGAGAACGATATCTTATGTATCTTATGGCTTTGTTACATGGATTAAATGATAATGTGTTAAGACGCCTTCACACAGTGGACGGCCTACAGGGAGTGCTCAGTAGTTATTAGCTGCAATAGACATCCAGGTACGAACATCCTTTGTCAAGACGTGTCATTATCCCCCTGCGACGAATTCTTAAGGGTGGGGGTAGGATTGCTGGGTCACATGATGTGGACATTTTCAGTTCTGACTCACATCACTGAGCAGCTCTGCAGGAAAGTGGTAGCACGTGATACGCTCCGTCCCACAGTGCACCCAGGTGCCTGGTCTCCGTGTCCTCCCTGGGTACGCTCTGTCAGGCTCTTCTGGAAGGTGGAAATGTCATTGCATTATTTTTCTTTGATTTTCTTTGGATTACTAGTGAAATTGAATAGCTTTTCACATGTTATTAGCCATTTCCTTATCCTTTGTGAATTGCCTGTTTGTGTCTTTTGCCTACTTTCTTTGGAGGTCTTTGTCTTTTTCTTATTGACTTGACAACTCTTTTCTATAATGACCCTTTGTCTTGTTTCAAATAATTTTTCCATTTTTTTCAACTTGCTATTTTGTGTTTTGCCATTAAAAAATTTTTTTATGTAGTCCAAGTAATTCCTGTAGTATGTTATGTGTTTCAGTTTTTGCATCATTTTTTGAAATGGTCTTCTCATTTTAAGATTATAAAAATAGTCACTCATACTTCTAGGATTTTCAAGATTTGAATTTTTATATTTAAATCTTTGCTGTAGGTGGAATTTATTTGGGAGTGGGGGTAAGAAGGGTTTTAGGGATCCAGCTTATTTTTTCCAGAGAGAGAGTTTTTCCAACCCTTTGACCACTAACTTGAAATGCTAGCTTGATCATACACTAAAAGAAACCTTGCCCAGTCTTGGAATTCGTTTTGTTCCAATGATCTGTCTTGTCTATTCCTGTGCCAGTAACTGTGCTAGGAGATTAATAAATCTCTCTCTAGGAGTGGCAAGTTTCATGCTCATCTGCTCCTGATTGAATCAAGCTGACATTTTTACATAGCTCGTCTTAAATGCTTGGTTTCTGAGCTTCCTACCATAGGGTATGATTCAGTAATTGGAATTACTGTATTTATTCGGTGGCCCCTCTGGATACTGGCTTTTGGATTGTTCATCATATAAACAGTATATTTACATGGTTTCCCTTAATTTTGACCTGCTTCTGCATTGTACATTTGGCTGACATTTAGCAATATGAAGTGGCCAGATCATGTTCTCTTTGTGCTAAATAATCTACCTCTTAGGCATACTGCATTGGAGCAACACGGCTGTTGTTTTCCAGAAGTAAAACGGGTTTCAGCTCTCCCCACCTTCTCCATTTCAATTGTCGTGTATACAGCTAGCATAAAGCATCGTTTTTGCAACACTGCTTGAGGTAGACATTCACTGTACCTTCTGTTGGCCGGACTCCTTGACTCCTACATATCTACATGTTTTTACATGTTCAGTATGTTAATATTGTGGGCCATTCATTGGTAGTATTGTGCTGAAGGTTTGGGGTTTTCTCCTTTTTAAAAGGGATTATTCTGCCTTTCAGGTCTTCCTAGCCACACAGCCTTGTCCTCTGCTCATATTTCTCTTATTCATCTTACTTTGCCTTGATTGGAACAATTGAACCATAACTTATCAGTTGATTCTGTTCAGCTGTATATACCACTGGAAACCATGACTGTTTGAGTAGGTGATCCTGTGGCCCCATCTCCATTTTCTGTGGGCATTCAGTCAGAGGTCCTGTTCTTCTCGTACACATTTCCTTTACTGTATTTTTATTTTCCTTCTATTACCACCACAACTTGTCTGTCCTGATCTTAAAATTCTTTTTTTTTAATATTTTAAAGATTTTATTTATTTATTCATGAGAGACAGAGGGAGAGAGAGAGAAGCAGACTCCCCGCCGAGCAGGGAGCCCGATGCGGGATCACGACCTGAGCGGAAGGCAGACGCTTAACCATCTGAGCCACCCAGGCGCCCTGATCTTAAAATTCTTATTCATTTGAACAAGCACTTAGCACATCTTCTGTATACTCAGCGCTTGACTGGTGGGTGACAACGATATGTTACTCGTGCTATCCTTTGACATTTCTCAGAAGGTTTGCGGGTGTCCTCCCATTTGTTTTCCCTGCACAACCACATCCTCCCGCCATGTTGCTATTGCTCGCGGCCACTCCTACCTCTGGACGCCCTGCTTAAATCTCAGTGCACAGACCACTGTTTCTTTGCACTCAAATGTGTGCATTTCTGTTCTATATCCTCTGCCCCCGGCCGGTGTCTGCAAACACTTTGCTGCGTGCAGGACATCCTTACCAGTTTGGGCCATATGGAGTTGATGGTAATTATGGTGGGGAGCAGAGGAGTGAGGTCACTGTTAGGTGTATAAGCACCCCAGAACATGTCCTAGTGTTAACCGTGTTCCGGCTGGCAGAAAGGGCATAGGAAGAATCCCTGTTCAGCCATTATTTACTGAAATGTTGGTAACCATGCTAGAAGGAAGATTACACACAGGTCAGTAATGTTGGTGGCAGGGGGTTGTGAATAGACTTGTACAGAGATATTTGTGGAGCACTTAAGACATATAAGACCTTGTGCTAGGCCTGATGGGTAATACCAGACCACAGTGCCTGCCATCTAAGAATACCTAGTGTAATCTGAGGGGTAGCCAAATATGTAAATAGTTATGGTACCAGCAACATCCATAAGTGCTGTGAGAATAATATCTAGGAGGAGATCACGTGAGCTGGGATCATTAGGAACCGGAATGGTTGGTTTTACACGGAAAGTTGAGATTTCAGTTATCTTTCAGATCTTTTGCACTGGTGTAGTCCCTCTCTTATGGCTGTCAGGAAAGGAACACCCACCATGTAATACCAAGCGGCAGCAAACAACTTCAGAAGAACAGAACTTTCTTTTCTAAAGTCAGCATTAAAAACTATTTTCACTGGGTATAGAATTTTATCTTTACAGTTTTCCCCTAGTTCTTTAAAGATCCTGATCCACTGGCTTGCACTGTGACTGAGGAGAAGTCCGCTATGATTCTTTGTTCTTCTGTATGTAATGTCGTTTTTTCTTCTGGATGCTTTTAAGATTTTTATCACTGGTTTTAAACATTTTGAATATGATGTGCTTTGGTATAGTGTTCATTGTGCTCCTTAAGCTTGGGATTTGTGAGCTTCTTGGCTCTCTGGGTTTATACTTTTCATTAGATCTGGGAAACTCTGGGCTCTTCTTTCTTTTCTGTTTGTTTGTTTTTTTTCTGTTCCCATCCCCTCCATCTTCCAGAGACTCCTATTACATATATATTAGGTTACTTGAGGCTCTATAGCTCAGTGATGCACTGTTCATTTTTCCTGCTTTTTTTGCTGTGTCTCACTTGGATAGTTTCCATGGGTATGGCTTCGAGTCTATTAATGTCCTCTTCTGCAGTGCCTCCTCTCCTGTTAATGCGGTCCAGTGTAATTTTCACCCCAGACACTGTAATTCCTATCCCTAGTAATCCAGTTTGAGTCGTTTCATATTTTCTATGCCTTTATTTAGCATGCTCAATCTGCTCTTTAATTTCTTGAACCTGTGGAGTATAATTACAGCTGTCTTCATGTCCTTGTCTATGAGTTTTATTATCTGTGTTATTTCTGGGTCAGTTTGATTGATTTTTCTCCTCATTATGGTTCCTGTTTTCTTGCTTCTTTGCATGCCTGTTTTTTTTTTTTTTTTGATTGAACGTTGGACATTGTGAATTTTATCTTCTCTAGTGCTAGGTATTTTTATATTCCTATAAATATCTTGAACGTTGGTCTGGGGCATAGTTAGGTTCCTTGGCAGTGGATTGGTCCTTTTTGCTCTTGGTTGTTGTTGTTTTTTTTTTTTAAGCTTTTTAAGGCAAGACCAGAATAGCATTTAGACAAGGGTTAATTTTTCTTTCCATATGACCTTTTCTTTCCACCTGAGGTTTGGTCTGTTGTTAGATCTGATTTCATTTTTCTCTTTTACTTTCACTAGTATAAGAATGTTAAAGACTGGAATATAAAAAGTTAGTTGCATTTGCCATAGATAGATGGGTTTTTTCAATGAGTTTATATGTTTTCAAAAGTAAAATGTAGTTGGTTATTGGAAAGGAAAAGGAGAGAGGGCTAAGGGTAGCAGAAGACCACAATTAGACTTAATAAATCTGGCCTACATTTCCAGAGGAACTCTTTCTTTGGATGATAAATGAGGCCAACTCTCCTTTGAGTTGTTCAGGTGAAGCTGGGTATTGCTGGTGATATCTAATGACCCTCCTCCTTCTGTGACTGGGCAAGAGGAAAATGTGAGTAATGCCAGTGTGTATTGACTGGCTGGATCAGGTGTGTAGAGCTTTGTCTGAAAAGTGAGAGTTGCAGATCCTGATTGGCTCAAGACTATATTGTGGCCTGATCAAGATAGCCAGGACTCCAGTGATGGAATTTTTCTTTTATCCTAGTCAGTTGTGATGACCAGAGCCTTCCTTGGAAAGATAGCCTGTGTTTAGATGACTGTGAGCCCATGTGGTCTCTCTGGTGCCCGTGGGAACTCTGGGTATTCCTGCTCCTCAAGGAGCTCATTGACGTAATTTCAGACACTATATCCTCACTCAAGAGAACAGGCCATCTTGCTCTGCGTGGAATATCTTACAAGACACATTGCTGTGTCAGTTCCAGATGTCTCTAGCAGCCCTACTTTTTCTCAGATGCTTAGCAAGCTTACCTGTATGAATGGCCTTTCTGTCCTGCAGAGGCTGTGAGAAGCTCTGCCTGAGCATTTGAGAGTTAAGCAGCATTTCGCAAGCAAGCCCTCCGTGAGGCACTGATTGTACCATTTCCAGAGATTGTACAAGAGCTTCTGCTGATCTCACAGGTACTCACAGTCGAGGGGGGAAATAACATAGGTGAATACAGAAACCCGTTCAGGAGGACCACGAAAGAAAATGAGAAGATAAGCAAAACAGTTAGTGTTTTGAGTCGTATTTCTTCAGACTTCTCTGTTGGGGTAGTGGCTGCAGTGACCAAGTGGCTGGCATCCCACCATTTATGGACGTGTTCTATTTTGAGACGGAGTTTGTGGTTTGGGAAGGATATATAATCATTTTCAACAAATACTTATGGAGGGTGTAAAGTATCATGTCAGGCACAAGGAATACTAAGAAGTATAGAGTTACGGCCTCTGCTTCTAAGGAACTGCTCATACTCGGAAAGGGAGGGCATGCTTAAGATGAAGAAACTTAATAAGATATAATAAGTCTTTGTAAGTGAAAAGCATAATCATCAACATTTAGCAGAAATATATACTAAACTGTTAACTGCTCGGGGGTGTGGGGCTTGAGGTGGTGGGGCACGTGGTTGGGGAAGAGAAAAGATTTTCACTTTTTATTATACGTTTGACCCGTGAACAGCAAGAGTTTGAATTGCACGGGTCCACTTACATGCAGTTTGTTGTTGTTGTTATTGTTGTTTGGTAAATGTATTTTCTCTTCTTTATGTTTTTCTTTATAACATTTTATTTCATCTAGCTTTATTGCAAGAAGATAGCATATAGTACATATAACATACAAAATGTGTTAATCTACTATCGATGATATTGGTAAGGTTTCCAGTCGACAGTAGCCTATAGTAGTTAGGTTTTGAGGGAGTCAAAAGTTATATGTGACTGTTTGACCGTGCTGGGGGTTGGCACCTCTTTCCTCCACATTGCTCAAGGATCGACTGTATACATCTGGTATGGTTGGAAATTTTTACTAAGTACCAGTATTGCCTTTTTGGAATTCTTTATCAGTTAAAAAAATGATAGAGAGGGGCAATGGGGTACATGGGTGATGCGCATTAAGGAGGGCATGTGATGTGATGAGCACTGGGTGTTATATGCAGCTAATGAATCATTGAATGGTACATCAAAAACTAATGATGTACTCTATGTTGGCTAACTGAATTTAAATTAAAAAAATAATAAAATAACATAAAAATTAAATGTAAAAAATGATAGACTAGAAGATTATACCCAGAATGTTAGCCTTGAATATCTGTGTGATAGGATTATAAATAATTTATATTTTCTTTCTTGTACCTCCCTATTATTGCCCACATTTTCTATAATGGGTATGTATTATTTTGTAAATAGAGAAAGTATTTAAAAACCAAAACCCTAAAGCATCCGTGATGATTATTATAACTACATGTCAACATGCATACTGTATCTTGGATATAATGTACCAGCTTTCCCTTTTCTTTTTCCTCAGTCTTACCATAACTGCTAAGACAGTTCTTCTATCATAATTCATCATCATCGCCACTATTTATTTATTGATTTATTTTTAAATATTTACTTTGTTATTTTAGAGAGAGAGCAGGGGGAGGGGCAGAGGGAGAGAGAGAATCTCAAGCAGACTCCGCACTGAACACAGAGCCTGACATGGGGTTCGATCTCACAATCCTGAGTTCATGACCTGAGCCGAAGTCAGAAGTCACACGCTTAATGGACTGAGCCACCCAGGTGCCCCCATCGTCACTATGTAAAGGTGAAACAGGGCATTGGCTCTTGCTTCTGTCCCTTGCCATTTTGAGTGAGTGAGTTAGCCTAGGAGCAAAAGGAATCCATCTATCAACTACTCAACTATACTGTGAAGGCTGCCTAGAAGAATTCAAATTATGCCGATTGGGTTACAATTATTTCTGTCAATGTGGGCTGTGATCTCTTGTTTTAAAGCATCCTAAGAATACTTTCTATATCTTTATATTTAGTTCTGTTGGAAAAAGCAATTAGATTATTCCATCTCCCCATCTGGTGCAGTAAGAAAACTCATCTGCTTGGCTTACTTTGCATGAGAGAGAATTAAAATGTCCAAGTTATTTGTAATTTGGGTTAAGTAGTTCAATCCTGGCTCTCCCAGATTTTTCTGGGAATTCATACCCCCTTATAATTATGAACTTAATCACTTTGAAAGTAATAGTGTTCTGAATTATTTAAGGAAGCCAGAGATCGGAAGACAGATGTCATTTCTAAATAAATTTTTTTTTTCCCTTATAGCATGTGTTTGATGATCTCAGTGTCTCAGTATCCTTGTCCTGGGTTGGCGATGGCACTGGGGTAAGTAGTATTTTGAATCTGTTAACTCAGTGTAGCAAGAAGAAGATGGGGATTTTAGGAGTTTAAACACTGAATGTTGTTACTTTCTGAAATGGTCTCCAACCTCCATTGCAGAAAACGCATGTTTGCAGTACAGACTTTCAGGAAGCTGTGATTGGTTTGGTTTTGCTTTAGAACTGGGAACATCTTGTGACCACCTTCTTCCATAATAGCAAGATAGACACCTTTTTAGTTTTTGGCGGCTGCTTGGCATCAAGATGAGCAAGAAGAAGAAAGAGGAAGGAGAGTGCCGTGTGCTCCAACGGGAGCCTCACAATACTTGGGAAAACCCCTGTGTAGCAGCAGAAAACTGCACATTGCACATCTTGGCATTTTTCCTCCAAACTGTATTGTTCCTGTGTCCTTTCCCACAGTTAGCGTTGAAGGACTGTGGCGCCCATGGGCTCGCGGCTGTTCAGCTCCATCTGCTGTCTCTTCCCCTGCCACAGGGGAGCCTGTGCCAGGACTGGTGGCATGGAGGGAGAGTCTGTCAGCTCCTTATCCTTGTATATCCCTGTATATACAGCCTCCACGGAGGAGGGTGCACCAAGGGTGGCCTCGGGTCTTCGGGTCTTGAGTCAGGGCTTGGCGTTGCCCAGCTCTGTGTCCTTCCGTCTGAACAAGGGTGGGGGCCACAGCTCATACCCTCTGGTATTCTGGTAATGTATGGGTCATAGCACTGAGGCCCATGACGGTGGTATCAGGAATCAAAAGAAATAGAATTTTGGTGTTGAAAAGCAAGTTATAGATTTCTTATTTTCATTAAGTTTTAAACTTGTAGGATATCTTTAACCATGTCTCAGTTTCTTCTAAAATTTGAGTAGCGCACCAATTTCCATGATTTATCCATTTGTCTAAGATGGTTGGTATCTCTAAGATTTCTTGTTATATGGCTATTTGAGACTTCATAGTCTCTCGTACTAATCTACTATCAAGAGTCTGTTTTTCATGCATATTTGTGTCTAGAAAAGTACTTATTTGAAAAATTAATTTCCCAGAGAACTAACAGCGAGGAGAGGAAGGAAAGGGCAAATGTATATGACATAGTGACCTCTATTAGAACGCCCATACTATCCTAGCCTCTGTAAGCAGAAAGAGGGATGATCTTTGCCTGAGAATATCTTACAATAATAGAGATACAAAATAGTTAAACCCTTCCTTTATTATAATGTGTAGTTGATTAGCCCTGCCTCACTACTTCAGGTGTATGTGATGGGACCATTTCAACAAAAGGAGCTGAGATCTTGAGTCATTGTGAGCCCTAGTAACGTGGTCCTTCTTGGGTTTCTGATATTACAGTATAGGCTACCACAGAGCAGGGCTATTGGCAATTTTTAGATGTTGATTTAATCCCATCACATGCAAGCATGTAATTGGACTATCTTTCTTATTGACTGCATGCTTTTGTCTCTTCCCAGATCATTCTAGTCTTGACTACCTTCCATGTACCACTGGTAATTATGACTTTCGGACAGTCCAAGCTATATCGAAGGTGAGATACATAACATGTGGCTGGGGCATTGGCTGAGTAACACATTGTGAATGTAAGTTCCCTACTTTTATCATAGACATGATGGAGTCTAAAATTTGATTTGAAGGATCTTCTAGCCATCTTAAATTTTCACCAGACTGTCACACTCAGCACACTGAGTGTCTGCTTAGCAACCTGCTTAGCAAGAAGTATGAAAAGGGATCTAGTTCCGAGGAGATTAGGCTAACCTCACTGAGTGGCAAAACAATAAAGGAAGATGAAGGAAGAGTCCGTAGGGGTCTGTATCTCTTCGTTTAAATGGGTATGTATTTGTGGGAAGGTAGCATAGAGTTTAACCATCTTTCTATTTATTATGAGTTTTTTTATATCACTGAAATAACACAGAATGGTTTTTATGAATTAACAATCCTCACTACCTTTCAAGTGAATGTGATTTATCTTACAATAAAATGGACACGTATTTTGAGCCCTAAGCAGGTTGTTTCCGGATCAGTAGGGAGTTCCCAGGTCAGACCTAACCCAAGTGCGTCGCAGTGTTCACACTGGTAATGATGGTGGCAGTGTATGTTCAGGAACCGTAATCTATACTGTGACATTCACAGGGTTTTAGAGTTGTCTTCTCAAAGGTACAGCTTGGTTAAATAGTAGGTTCTTTCTCTTAATTATAAGATTCAAGACCAGCTAACTCTCAGAAATCGCTGATTGTCTTCTCAGTCATTTGTGTCTATCCCATTTTCCCCCCAAGGGACCTAAAGAAAGATGACATCCCAGCAGATGACATAGAAACTGCCCCTCAGGGCTAAGGGAGCTCCCAGGAACCATTGTACTCTCTCAGGGTTCCTTCTTTGACGGTCGGCCTTGGTCTAGGACGGGGTGAACCGATGTTGAAGCTCTGAGATGGAGCAGCCCAACCTCCCTTCCCTAGTAGGCCTGATCACTGCCTGCCGCTACTGAGCCTGGAGCCGGTGCTCCCTGCCCTTCAGCACAGTGATGTTGGCTTAAAAATTGGCCAAGAAGGAATTGCCATCTTGAAATTGCTGTACGCTCCATGAAAGCAAGGTTCTTGACTAACTCAGGGTTCTCTACCAACTAGCCAAACAGCTGACTCATAGCAGGCAAGCAGTACATACTAATTGAATGAATGAATACCTTGGCTTCTCTGTAATTTTTAGGCTGATAGTATTTTTTATTTGTTTGATAAAGATTGATAATGCATCATAGAGTCCCCATGCTAGAAAGGGCTGTCATTTATAGGTGATTTTGTTTATTCAGATAGAACAGTAGTTGAAGCATTTCAGATAGATGAAAAGTATCCTGTTTGGGGAGGGAAAAAATTTTTTTTTTTAAATTTGTAACTTCAATAACTCTTCCCAGTGTTTAAAAAACCTTGCGGTCATAAAATCTTTCCTTATGGAAAACAACCATATTATAAAACATTTGGAAATTTTAAAAGAAAGAAAAAATTCACCCTAAAAAGTAAAGTGTAATCTTAACTTATTTACACTTTATTATCTGGATTTTTCCCTTTCATATTATTCATATGGCTACATAGTCTTGGGAAGCAGCGTGGTCCAGGGTAAAGTTGCCAGACTGTGTTGGCAAACAGGCCTGGGATTGAATCTCGGCACTGTCATTTGCGAGCAGAATGAACTCGAACAAGTCATTTAACCTCCCTAAGTTTTTTGTCATCTGTAAGAGAAAGATGGTAACAGTGGTCACCACAGAGCCTTTGCAGGTTATGCTTTGCAGGCTGGCGTGGAGTAACAATGCGGTGGGCCTAGATGGCATGTAGCCAACCTTGCTGGTGCTGCCGTGCCAGTTGTTAAAGGAATTTGAGAGCCCTTGGGCCAGCTGGTAAAGAGTGATTGCCTGCCCCCAGATGCTCCCATGGCTTCTGCAGATGCACATGTACCCTTGCCCCTGCTGATATGCAAGTATTACTAACACCTGGTGTTACAGTCTATATGCATTCCGCTTGTTGAGTGCTCATACCATGGTAGTTTTCATATCCCCTCTGCTAGTAACTCATTGATTTTGTTACATTGACAGAACTTACTTAATCACTATCCTCGGGGACACCTAGGTTGTAGCTGATGTTTTCAGTATTACTAATGCTGCTGTGGTAAATATCACCCATGTTTGCATCATAGAAGATGCTGATTTCCAATTCATTTTTTTAGTAGCAGATGAAAACCTACCTCCTCTCTGATGGATCCCTACCTGTTGTGAAGGCTGTTTACTAAACTCTTCCCTCTCCAGGTTGAATTAACTTCTGTACCTCTTGCCTCGGTCACTTTCTTGCTTACCTTCTGAATTCACTTTTTTTTCTCTACACTGCTCTTGAAGTGTGTGGCTAGAACTGGACCTGACAGGTTCATGAGTCATACCCAGGGGGGAGTGAAATGTGTTTTAATGACTCTTTTCCCCGTCCTTTTACTTTTCAATTCTGTGCTTACTTGAAGACAGCCAAAAAACAAAACAAAAGCAGTATCACTAAGTGTTACTGTTAAAATACCGACCAGCATCTGACTCAGCCCTTTCCATCCTATATTTGTCTAGTCTTGTGAGAAACCCCTAACACACAGTTTACTAGAGAGCAGTCCTATTTGTTTCTCATGTAGTTTCATGTGACTGAGCTTCTGTGTCCTGTCACACAGCAGGGTTCTTGTTTGGTTGTTTATTGTTTTGGCCAAGGTCATTTTGAATATTAATTCTTTCCTCCCTGCTGTGAAGTGAGACCTCCTCCAGAGTTTAGGTGGAAAGTGTAAATAGGCCTTGTTGCTTCTCCCACTGGGCTGGCCTGGCCACTCTGAAGGCACTCGTGTTGTTGGCCCGCCAGTCAAGGGGCACGTGGTGCTTCAGAAGGGAGGGGCAGGTTGATTAAGAGGAGTCCTGAACATGGTGAGGTTGCCCAACTGAAAAATAAAACAAAAGCCTGTTGAATCCACTCCGAAGACTCTTCTGTTTTTCATAGGTCTCACGATTATATTATTTATCGGATTATCTTTCTGTACTAAATCTTATGTGGTCAAAGGTTCATTTGGGATTAAATAAAAGACACTTGATCACATGCCAACTGTTCTGAGTCTTAACGGCTCAGAGGCTCATAGGGGTAGAAGAAAGTTGTGTCTGTTACCTACGCCAAGTTAGAGGGAAATGTACTTTGATCTTTCGGTTATAAAAAAGAATTGTGGGAAGATTGGGGAAATAATAAATAACGTCCTTCTGCATTGATGATTAGGAAAAATTGGATAATATATGAATATCTTCAATTTAAAGGAGTTATATTAGAATAGCTTTAAATTTGATCCTCTGTTAAGGAATAATTTGTATAATGGATTGTAAAGTACATTTGCCTCTTTCAAATGTGAAGTTAAAAAGGAAATAAACTAGGGGCGCCTGGGTGGCTCAGATGGTTAAGCGTCTGCCTTCGGCTCAGGTCATGATCCCAGGGTCCTGGAATCGAGCCCCACATCAGGCTCCTGGCTCAACGGGGAGCCTGCTTCTCCCTCTCCCTCTACTGCTCCCCCTGCTTGTGCTCTCTCGCTCTCTATCAAATAAATAAATAAAATCTTAAAAAAAAAGGAAATAAGCTAATGATTAAGATGATAATTTGGGTTTTGGCAACGGAAAGATGTTTTGCACGCTTTTGTTTGATGGCCTCTTGAGTTTAACTTTTCATTGTAAGATCAACTTAATGAAACACATGGAAGCATTATTCTACATCAAAATTCTGTACCCAGTTGCCACAAAACTGCTGCTATTTTGGGGCACCTGGGTGGCTCAGTTGGTTAAGTGTCCAACTCATGATTTTGGCCCAGGTCATGATCTCAGGGTCATGAGATCGAGCCCCTGCTCCGGCTCTGTGCTCAGCGGGGAGTCTGCTTGAGATTCTCTCTCTCCCTCTCCCTCTGCTCCTACCCCCAATAAATAAATAAATCTTAAAAAAAAAAAAACTGCTGCTATTTTATTTGTGATTTTTATTTCCTGTTGAGAGTCGTTCAACTTTTGAAAATTAGTAAGGGCATCTTGAAATGACTAAATTTCACGTTAAATTTTATTCCATTGTCAATGTAAATTTTTAAGGATGTTTCTTGAGGTAAAAAAAAAAAGTTAATGTAAAAGTATCAACAGATATTAAAGCAAAGCTTAGTAAACTGACTTCTCACGGTGCCTGGGTCGCTCAGTCGGTTAAGCATCTGCCTTCAGCTCAGGTCATGATGTCAGAGTCCTGGGATTGAGCCCCACATCGGGCTCCTGCTTAGCAGGGAGTCTGCTTCTCCCTCTCCCTCTGCTGCTCCCCCTGCTTGTGTGCGCTCTCTCTCTCTCTGTCAAATAAATAAATAAAATCTTTAAAAAAAATAAAAAATAAACTGGCTTCTCCAAGACATCTTGTATGACAGCCTTTTTAATGATATGCTTGGTTTTCACTGCAGTAGGTTATTAATAATGACTGCATATTTTAGTTACAAGGTTAGCATAAATTCCATTACAAAATATATTTTACTGCCTTTTTTTTCTTAAAGAAAAAGTTTATTAAAATGCATGATGATGGCATTTTTACTACATCTTCACTTTTACAAACTTAGGGCATATAAAAACATGAAACTAGGTGGTTTTCATCATTTGGGAGATATTCCCATGAAAATACATATAAAATTGCCTTATCAACTAAAGCAAAATAGGGACACTGGATACATACTCATGTTCCTTCTTATTATTCACAATATCTTACCCCCTTTGTTTTCCCACTTGTATTTTCAAAATTTCTACAGAAAACATGTACCCTTTTTTCAGTAAGAATAAAACAGAATAAAATATTAAAATAAAAGGACATAAGGTAGTATTAGACCGTGGGGGTAAAAAAAAAGAGAGAGAGAGAGAGAGAAACTAAAGTATTGGGAGTTCAGCTTAACGTGAATTCAAATTCTGCCCATTTTACTGGCCAGTCTGTGATTTCGGGTCTGCTGTGATGTTGCCACATTTTAATAAGCTACATTCTCCCTGTTGGTCTTTTAACTCGAAGCCTCAGTACAGTTGGTTGTCGTTGTTCTTCAGAGTCCCCGTGTACACTGAACTGGCGAGTACGAAACCATTGCTCCCAGGGGAAAGAAAGAAAGAGTTCAGCTCCCGCAAACCTCTGCTCACAGCATTCATTTTTGTTCATTGATCAGTACATAATCTTGTTTTATGTGCATTTCTGTTGAAAGACACCTTATGTAATGTATATTGTTGATTCATTAACATTGAGCTCATAACTCATGCCCAGAAGATGCTTATCTAACTCACATATTTTTTCCATAAGGCACATCAAAGCCTTCTTGTACTCAGGAACACTAGCCCTCTAACACTGTGCTCGGGTGCTGTTCGAAACAGTGGAATCAACAACAAAAAACACAAAAGTGCAAAATGCACGGCACTAAATATACTGTGAAGAAGACACTTATTGACAGTATTAGAGCTGCAACAAGAAGACAGAGCGTCCCATATTGGACCTCAGCTGGGTTCCTTAAATGTTCATCACTCTGTGCATGCCTGCAGTTGACTGCAAAGTGCCACGAGTAAGGGTTACAAATACATTTGAGTGAGTCTCAGATTTGCAAATATGGAATCTAGGAACAATAAGGATCTACTCTACAAGCTTTTCTGATTAGTGAAAACTACAGGACAGTAGTTTGGTGGTTTGTTTGTTTTTTTTAAGTGTGTTGTCATCCTTGTTGCTTTTATGTTACAATTTATAGCAACTTAATCATGGCAAAAAAGAACTAAAGAAACAGAAGTGGTTAGGCCTGAAAACCAACCAAACAAGAATATCTATGCTTGTTTGTTTGTTTGTTTGTTTTAAGAGAGTGTGCAGGCACATGCCTGAGTGGGGAGGGCAGAGGGAGAGAGAGAATCTTAAGCAGGCTCCATGCTTAGTATGGAGCCTGATGTGGGGCTCGACCTCACGACCCTGAGATCATGACCTGAACTGAAATCAAGAGTCAGATGCTTAACTGAGTGAGCCACCCAGGCACCCCATGTGCTTGTTTGATTGTTGAGAAAAATAAAATGTAAGATTATCTGAGGTACTGTAAAACTCTCATACTGTTACTTTTCTTTTTTTTTTTTTTTTAAGATTTTTATTTATTTATTTAACAGAGAGAGGGAGAGAGAGCACAAGTAGGCAGAGCGGCAGACAGAGGGGAGGGAGAAGCAGGCTCTCCGCCGAGCAGGGAGCCCAATGTGGGGCTCGATCCCAGGATGCTGGGATCCTGACCTGAGCCGAAGGCAGCCGCTTAACCGACTGAGCCATTCAGGCACCCCTCATACTGTTACTTTTCATTAAATGTCTGTAGTTCAGATGCCTGGTGTACAAGTTCCAATATATTATAAATGGAAAGTCCGCAAAAACAAGGATATAATTTTTGAGTATTGACATTTGGGTTGAGTGTCAGTATGTGAGTCTTCTGGAAAAACCTCTTTTGAGTGCTTCATCCTACTAGGAATTTTGATGCTATGTCTTACTAGAAGTTCTATGTGATGATTACTTTTTTTTTCATTTTTTTTTTTAATGTCTACATCTTTCTTGTTCTTTGGGGGTATGGGTTCTATTCTGAAAATATTTGTATTTTAACACTTTTCTTCAGCTGCAAGTATATGCATTTTCTTATGCATGTTTACAGCACAAATACATGCATAAGTGATCATTTATTTTTGGCAACTGGAAATTGGTTATTTTTTATTCAAAAGACTTGTTTCTAAAGCAGATGGTTTCACAGGATTTACTTATCATTTGACTGCTGTTTATGACACTATTAATTATCTTATAGATTTTGAAAAGTAGATTTATTTTTCAAGATAGTGAATTGATTTCCTCTTCATGATGTATGTTATGTGCTGATAGAAAATAAAGCTACTTTTTTTTAAAGATTTTATTTATTTATTTATTTATTTATTTATTTTAGAGAGAAAGAGAGCACACAAGCAGGGGCAGGAGTAGAGGGAGGGCAATAGGGAGGGGGAAAGAATCTCAAGCAGGTACACTGAGTGTGGAGCCCTATGCAGGGCTCAGTCCCACGACCCTGAGATCATGACCTGAGCTGAAACCAAGAGTTGGATGCTTAACCAACTGAGCCGCCCAGGAGCCCCAAATAAAGCTACTTTAAAATAAAGTGTTACATTAAAATATTTTCCTTGGCCTTGCGTGGCCTTAACAGAACCCTGCATGAATCGTAGCTGGTCGATACTAGCCATTGTGCTCCAGCTGTCTTTTTAAGTGGCTAAAAGTAGTGTTATCGCAGATGATTTTTTGTTTTGCTCATGTTGCTTGCTTTTTCTGAAGGGCAGGGATGTGTTTGTTGTGCCAAGTTCTTAAAAAGCAAGCAGGCTTGCCAACAGGTTTGTGGAGGTTCCCTGGGGATGTCATGAAGGAGGGGCGATTTGTAAGCTGGTGATAAGCAAGCCACTACAAACCCCTTTAGATGGTTGTCTGAGCGATTGAGGATACGTACATTGTAGAGCTAGGAATTGTTTGTGCATAACCCTTTGACCTGCTATCCGGAAGATAAGCATTTTGTACTCCAAAGCCACGGAAAGGGTAGTAAAGAATCAGTTGGGTGGTGCCTAATCCCTATTTTGTTGAGGAAGAGTCTTTCAGACAACTTCAAGCCGTGTGTAGTTTATTTTAGCATACTGTCAGGGTCCTATGCAAACACTCAGAGACACTGCCTTCCTGTCTGCCTCCAACTTCCTCTTAGCCCATCTCTACCTCCAGGCCACAAGCCCTGGAAGATCGTGGAAGTCTACAGGTTGTAAGAGAAAAATTCCTCACAAGTAATTAAAAGCTGCCTCTAGTATGAGACTGAGAATTTTGCCCTTAATTAACTGGTTGACTTTTGACAAATTGCCTCCTCTTGAACCTCCTCATCTGTGAGGTGAGGGAATTGGACAAGATGTTCTCCTCAGTCCCTTGCATCTCTCATGTTCTGTGGTTCTGTGATTCTTTATTTGTTGAGGCTGCTACCAAAATTATACCATTTATTAAGTCCTATACTCTATCAGTGAAGAGCATTTATCACTGGGCAACTAACTTGCAACGCGCAGTGATCTTCACTGATGAACATTTAGATTTCATGACTGCTAAGATGTTGCAGTCTATATCATGTTTTAGCAGACTGCACACAGTATGAAACCCATCAGAGGTAGATAGCTACTGACTTTTTTGCTTTTAGTTTTCAAAATCTAAACATGAAATTGAATACCTCTCAAAAATATTGTTGGAATGAACTTTTGGGAAAAGCTTTGACAACCCAAGAGATGAGATTAAGTTTGTTTTCCCTAGCTGTGTTCTGTGCACCACGCGCGGTAGATGCTGGCGCCTGGTACGGCAGCCTCTGGGAGTGGGGGGACCTCAGGACTCCTGCTCCTTCGTTTGCGGCTTTACCATTAGTACTGTACATGACTAGGTTAGGTTGGAAGCCTTTGACTACAGTTAGCAGACATCCCAACCCAGACTAGCTTGAGCAATAAGGGAATTAATGGCTCATAACTAAATACAGGAGAAGGATGGGCTTCAGTGTTAGTTCAACCCAGTGTCATAGGCTCTGCTTCTCTGGAATTCCAGAATTCCCTCAGCAGTTCTCTCCAATTCTGTTGGCTTATTTTTCAAGTTGTGCTCTCATTGTGCCAAAATGCCTGTAGCAGTTTTTTGCTTTGTCTTCACATATTACAGTGTTGGGGTTTCTCAGCCTCTGTATTATTGACACTTGGGGTCAGATAATTTTTTCTTGTGAAACTGTGCATTGTAGGATGTTTAGCAGCATCCCTGGCCTCTACCCACTAGATGCCAGTAGCATCTCACCCCTGGGTTGTGATAATCATGTTTCCAGACATTGCCAAATGTCTGTGGTGGCGGTGGGGGGTGGCTCACAAAAATACACTGATTGAGAACCACTAGTCTAAAGGAAGACAGATCATTTTGTCAGGTGGGTATCTTAAGTATAAAGAAATTGTATTTCCTCAAAGACCCCAAATTTCCCCCTTTTGTCTTATTGGCTCAACCTGGGTCTCTCCCCATTTCTGACCCCATCACTGATGAGGGGGTAGAATTTCCTTCAGACTAATCAGGCCCACCACTGGAGCTAGAGACGGAATCTACTCCCCTGAGGCAGGTAACTGTTCAGGGAAGGGTGGTGAACGCCTCCACAGAGCCAGTGGGAAGGGATAATGGAAGCCAGACAGGAGCCCCAGCAGTGTCCTTGACCCCTGCATTCTAAATTTGTCTTGCTTTTCTTCCTCTCAGTGAGGACTATGGAAAGAACTTTAAGGATATTACACATCTCATCAATAACACCTTCATTCGGACTGAGTTTGGCATGGCTATTGGTCCTGAGAATTCTGGAAAGGTGAGACTCATTCATACACATGAAGCTGTGCTTGAGACCATGCGCAGGGCTGTCAGATAATAATGTTGGAATGGTCCAGTTGTTTACAGCAATATATTTAGTTTGCTGTTGTTCATTTTAAAATTAAACATAATGTAGTGCTGTTCATAAAAGAATGGAATTCAGCACACAGTTTCTTTTTTTTTTTTTGTCCCTGTCCAAGATTCAGCCAAACTCTTTGTAATTATGTAGCGGTTGTTTGGTGTCACAATGTATAATCCGCAAAACAACATTTTAGTCTTTGGGCAGCTAGCTAATCTCAAACTGAGCAGGCTAAATTCATAGTTATGATGCACTATTTCAATTTAGGATAATATTTGTTATAAGACTAATACTTGAGGAGTGCAGTACACCAACTAATCTGTTTTTGTAACTCTTCCTACTTTTGGAATTTTCTTAACGAATATCTGGTGGAAATGGTGTAAAAACTTCTGTGTTTTTATAGTATTACGCTCTGACTCTGAACTTTTTTCTTCCTAATCAGGTGATTTTAACAGCAGAGGTATCTGGAGGAAGTCATGGAGGAAGAATCTTCAGATCATCAGATTTTGCCAAGAACTTTGTTCAGACCAATCTCCCTTTCCATCCTCTGACTCAGATGATGTATAGCCCTCAGAATTCTGATTATCTTTTAGCTCTCAGCACTGAAGTAAGTATAGTTGAGGAACTTGTCTTGCTTTTTCGCATTTTTATAGGCTCAAAATATACTCTTTTAAAAGAACCCTGTAGGACATGCCTTTATATTGGACTGCTTTCTAGTGACTTCTTAAGGCATGAATTATGTATTTTTTGCATTTTTTTCCAGTTTGGTAAAGGGCATGATTTTCATGTGCTATCTGTTCCAGACAAGTATGATATTTAGCTGTCATTACATGTTTTTTTAAGTGAGTAGATGTGGTGTGCTATCAGAGTAATGAACTAGAAAACAGTTTAATGTAATCATTCTTATGCTTCAAGGGACAAGCATAAATTGTCAAACTCCTGATGGTGTTGTTCCTTTCCTATGGCCAAACCACATCTTCATAATTTTTTTTTTGTTAGTTCCCAGTATATAAAGCATACTGATTTCTGTCTTTGATACTCCTGTTTTAAATATCCAGAGTTTTAAATCTCTGCATCACCTACCACATTCCTATACTGTCCCCAGAAACCTGTGTCCCTCCCTAACCCTCCCACCTCTCTTCTGAAAGTTCTCTGGGGAGCACGTTTCACTTTTCCTTTCCAGGAGGACCAGTCTCCTTTACCATGGATTTTAAGGACCCAAAGTGGCTGAGTTGCTAGACTATGATAATCATAATTATACTTTACATTTACATGGGCTCTTTCTCATGTTATGTCTCAGAGTGTGGTCTCCTGACCAGCAATATCAGATAGAAACCCCTGGAGACTCATGTAATTGTAATATGCAGTTCGTAGGCCCCAATCCAGACATAGTCCATCAGTGACTTTTGGTTTTGAGGTGGCTAGTATTTTTAACAGCCTTCCCAGCTGAGGGGCGCCTGGGTGGCTCAGTTGTTAAGCGTCTGCCTTCAGCTCAGGTCATGGTCCCAGGGTCCTGGGATCGAGCCCCGCATCGGGCTCCCTGCTCGGCGGGAAGCCTGCTTCTCCCTCCCCCACTCCCCCTGCTTGTGTTCCTTCTCTCGCTGTGTCTCTCTCTGTCAAATAAATAAATAAATAATCTTAAAAACAAAACAAAAACAACCTTCCCAGCTGAGTCTGCACACTAAAATTTGAGAGCCATTGCTGTGGTGACCATTGTGGGGACAAAAACTGGATCATCAATGTGGACAAGTCGGGCTGAGCAAAGGGGTGGTACAGGGAGGGTGAAGGGCACTCGAAGAGCCATCTGGGCTCTGGGCCTTCTGTGCAGATCTTTGAGCAAAGGGAAGGCTGGAAGACTCAAGGAGGTCAAAGTTAAGTTTAGCCAAAGGAGGCCAAAGGAAGGAAACTGGCCTGCTGGGTAGGCTTCAGATCTTAAAGCAACAATTCCAGGAAGTTGGCCTCCAGCAAGCTGGAGCTGTAGGCCCTTCAAGGGAGCAAAGAGACCCCCAGAGGAATGGACAGAATCACCAACCCCCCTTTTGACTACCCCATCGCCATTACCAAGTGTCTTAAGATCATTGAAATGCTATCCTCAGGAGGAAGTAGCCCCAGTCTGCTCTTATACCTCAAATTTCTTCCAGTTAAGGGTAAGTTGGAAGTAAAAATAATCAGAGCTGGGGCGCCTGGGTGTCACAGTCAGTTAAGCATCCAACTCTTGATTTCGGCTCAAGTCATGATCTCAGGGTCGTGAGATTGAGCCCCGCATCAGGCTCCATGCTGAGTGTAGAGTCTGCCTAAGAGTCTCTCTCTCCCCCTCCCCCCTGCACCTGCTCTGTCTCACATAAATAAAGAAAATATTTTTTAAAAATCAGAGTCAAGAAGATGGACCAATGTGTATTAAAGTGCAAATAGGTGATACCAGACCCTTTCCTGTTTCCAAGTAGAATTAGGGAAATTAAAAAGGCTGGGAGGTGAACGTTACCAGAGGAGGAAAGAGTTACAGAAGGAAGAATGGTGGGTGAGAGTGGAAGAGCACTGTAGGTAAATTCTGCCTAGATCAGCCCCGTTTAATTTCAGCTGTACCAGGACATCTCTGTCCCACCTCCACTGGGTCTGGGTCCAATAGGCTTGTGTTGCCAATGTAACGGACATTGTCAGTCTTTATTTTACTGAGCCTCTGCTACATTTGAAAATATTGGCCAATCTCTCCTTTTGGGAACTTGGCTTGCTTGGCTTCTTTCTTACCTTCTAACCTTCTAATTGCTTCCTGGTCTCTTTTGTAAACTGTCAGTCTATCCTCAAGTCCCTACTGCTCATTTCACTCTGAGCAATCTCTTCCACTCTAACCTTTGTAACTGCCCCTGTAATGTATAAGATTCTCAAATCCCTATTTCTGGCTTCCTCCTAGGGCTTCATATTTCTGTCTTGCTGCTCCCCTATTACACACACACACACACACACACACACACACACACACACACACTCTGCCCTACAGGAAAAAGCTTCCAGTTCTACTGAATCTAGTTTCTAGATTCTTCCTGAGCCTATTCCTCTCAGCTGTGGTTTAGGGCTTCACTAACTTTTTTTTTTTAAGATTTTATTTATTTATTTGAGAGAGAGGGAGCATGAGCAGGGGGAGTGGCAGGCAGAGGGAGAGGTAGGCTTTCTGCTGAGCAGGGAGCCCGACATGGGGCTCGATCCCAGGACCCCGGGATCATGACCTGAGCTGAAGGCAGTTGCTTAACCGACTGAGCCACCCAGGGGCCCTAGGGCTTCACTAACTTTTTTTTTTTTAAGATTTTGTTTATTTATTTGAGAGAGAGAATGAGAGAGAGAGAGAGTACATGAGAGGGGGGAAGGTCAGAGGGAGAAGCAGACTCCCCGCTGAGCAGGGAGCCCGATGCGGGACTCGATCCTGGGACTCCAGGATCATGACCTGAGCTGAAGGCAGTCGCTTAACCAACTGAGCCACCCAGGCGCCCCTAGGGCTTCAGTAACTCTTAATGAACTAATGTGGTACTACTTTTTCAACTACTTTTCCTGCTTCTGGTCTGAAATCCATCTTTCCCATTGCCATCCAAGTATTTCACCTTTAAAAAAGTAAAACTGAGGGGCGCCTGGGTGGCTCAGTCAGTTAGATGTCCAACTCTTGATTTTTGGCTCAGGTTCTGTGATCTCGGGAATCTCGGGGTCATGAGATTGAGCCCCGTGTCAGGCTCCATGCTAGGCATGGAGCCTGCCTAAGATTCTCTCTCCCCCTCTGCCCTTCCCCTTCTACCCCCCCACCCCCCACCCATCCCGTACTCATGTGCACATGAGCATTCTCTCTCTCAAAAAAAAAAAAAAGTAAAACTGAGGGCCCTCTGTGAGCTGGCCCTCACCTCTCTCCCTAGCATTAGCCCCTTCTTTCCTCACCTTGGAATTTGTGTTCCATCAGTGTCTGAAGGCTTTTAGCCCCTTGCCCATGCTGTGATGTTTTATCTCCTCTCGCCTTGGCAAGTACTAGTGTGTATTTGTGCAATAACATCCCATCTCCCCATCTGCCTTCTTTTGGTTATACTGCTCATTATTTAATACTAATTCAACTGTCTTCACAAACCATCTCTGATGCATTGTCCCTCCCCTCCTTATTCTCACCCTGGAGACATGTTTCCATAACTTACCACATTGTATCAAATTCTTATCCACACCCCTTGTTAAGCGGGAGCTCCTTGAGAACAGGGAGTGTATCTTATTGGTCGTTGTGTCCCCAGTGTGACATCTGGGATGGTGCCTGGCACACAGTAGGCAATTCATAAGCATTTGTTATTCTGAACTTCCAAAACCCTGAAGGGGCCCCCATCACCCGTGTGTGTGTGTGTGTGTGTGTGTGTGTGTGTGTGTGTGTGTGTGTGTGTGTGTGTGTGTGTGTGTGTGTTCAGGTAGCTTGGATGGAACTTCAGTGTGTGTGTTTACTGTCCTGAATTATTAGATATGAACTATTAAAGGTCATATTAGCAGCTGCACAGGACAAAGCTAGAATTCTGATAAGTTATTTATAATCTTTCAGAATGGCCTGTGGGTGTCCAAGGATTTTGGGGGAAAATGGGAAGAAATCCACAAAGCAGTGTGTTTGGCCAAATGGTGAGTAACAGAAGACTCCATCTGTGCAGAGCCCTAAACCTTTCCTGACAGCGCTGCCAAAAGTCACATGAATAAATATTGAGCACTGACTACGTGCCAGGTAGTCTTCAGGGTGCCAGAAGGGATAGAAGGGGAAGGGTATGACACAGATCGTGACCTAGAGGAACTTCTAATTTTGCTGGGAAAGAATACTTAATCTCACTAAGTGTTAGAATATAAAGTATAAAGCAGGGCACATGACTGAGTAGCTGCTGCCTGCAAAGGTTTATTCTCCATAAATAGTGACATCAGTTGGAATAGCATAAAATACAGCTTCGATTTGGGGACTTATGTACTTCTCTGTGCCCAGATTTATATTCCCCCACCTAGAGATCCATTTCAGTTGTGTGGAACGTAGCAAGGAATCAGGAAGAAAGCCTAGAGAGCTTCCAGAACTTCGGAGTCACCCTGTCTGTGCACCAAAACTCCTTCGCTTCTCTTGGTGGGACCACCCGCCCCCGCCCCCCAACACACACCCAGGGCCTGCTTAAGATGATGCAGTGGAAGAGCTCTTTCTTGGGAGTCAGGTCACTTTCATTCGAAACTGGCTAGTCAGTGGCTTAACCTCTCTGGGCTTTAGTGTTTCCCTTTTATGAAAGGAGATTTATTGGGGGAGTTTGGGGGATGGTGGAGCAAGAATTGAATTAAAAACCTTCATACCACCAAAATTTTAATTATGCTCACACCCTTGTTTAGAGCCTGCCTCTTCTTTCTCTTTGACAAATTTCAGCAAATTTGTGAAGGTAGTTTCCCTGTGGATAGCAGGTTGGTGCCCGAGGTGGGGGCTGTGAGTGCTAACAAGCAGCACACGCCAGTGTGAGAAGCCACTGTGGGGAGCTGCACGGAGGTGGGGGCGATGACAGGATGGCGTGCTTTAGTGCGGGCTCAGTAACTTCCGGTGGGAGTGCTGTGTTACAGTGCTGTATGCTTGGTGTTCATGAGCGTGACCCTTAGTCCCAGGGAAGAATCTAATATTTAATGTCCTCTAATGTCAGGGAGATGTGTGATAGAGACATTGCCAAATATGTCTCCTGAAATTAAAATATTTAAAAAATATTGCTCAAAGTGGCCTTTTCCCAGATACTGCTGATAAAATGAGGTCCGTGCAGCCCCACTGTGGTACACAGGCTACGTCAGCATTTGGTCTGTGTGTTTTCACGAATTGTGTTTGTGCCTTATATGGTTTTATCAGGAAGGAAGTCATTTTTAAAGGAACTAAGTTAAGAAGTTGCTTCACTCTTGATGGACCTAAAGTATATAGGGTGTGTTCAAGAAGACTATAGTAAATTTTGGTCATTACAACTCACCTTGATGTGTGTATATCAGATCACCACAGTGTGCACTCTGAATGGTATTTGTCGGTTATACCTCAATAAAACCAAAAGAAACAAACCGAAAACTCATCTTTAAAATGGAACGTTTAGGGATGTCTGGCTGGCTCAGTTGGTAGAGCGTGCAACTCTTGATCTCAGGGTCATGGGTTTGAGCCCCACGTTGGGTGTAGAGATTACTTAAAAAATTTTAAAAATCTTTAAAAAAAAAACCCTAAAAATTTATTTTTAAATGGTATTTTATTTTGTATCCCCTATAATATTATTTACTTTTGTAACTCGTTTCTTTGATTAGTGTCTAAATATAAGATAACTGGACTTCTGATAACTGTTTACTCACCCTTTAGAGTTTTGGTTTCTAGGAATTGACAGCCTGAAGTGCTGAAAAAACGTGCTCAGACCCCGCACCTTGTGCTGGTACTAATCCATAAGTACTGTCAGGGTCTGACCCTACTTTCCTGCAAACTCCATTTCCAAGGTAGAATTTAAATAATTCAACCTCTGACCTAGCTGTCTATTCGAGATGAAAGAACTAAATTATTTAGCACATGCAAAGCACTGAACTAGGTTCTGAGGGGAGACAACAAAGCATAAAACTTCATACCTGTCCTGAGGAACCCAATAATGTAGTAGGAGAGAGAAGGCATACACTGTTGGATTAAAATAATTAAATAGGAGACAAAGGAGTGCCGAGCAGCTGGTACAGAACGGCCCAGTGCTCTAGAACAAGGTTTCTCAACCTTGGCACTAATGACTGGACAATTCTTTATTGTGGGGGAGTTGTCCTCTGCATTGTAGGATGTTTAGCAGCATCCCTGGTCTCTACCCACTAGATATTAGTAACAACTCCCTGTCCCCCAGTTGTGACAACCAGAAGTGTCCCCTGGGAGGTAAAATCACCCCCGGTTGAGAATCACTGCTCTAGACGTTTGCAGCAAAGAAGCTTTCCAGTTGGAGTGCCAGGAAAAGTTTCATTGAAGAGCTAGATTTTAAGCTGGAGCCTAAAGATTGTGAGGGTAAGATTTGCTTACAGGAGAGAAAAAAGCATTTTAAGCCAGAAACAGGAACAGCAAATGCAAGAGGCAGATTTGGAGAGTGTAAACAGACCAGTCTGACCAGCTGGAAGCGTTCACGTGAAGAAGTAGTAGACTGGGGGAAATCCTGGCGCTGAGCTGGGGGCACCTTGACCAGTGTGGCTGGGAGAGTTAGCCGTATAGCATCCCAGAAGGCCGTTTCGCCTGGTGCCTATGGATGGAGCTTATCATTAGTAGCCTTGTTTGGAGCTTTGTGACTGTGTTTGACAGTAGTCTTGAACCGTGTCTTTTCTCTGTCTTTGCCTCTCTGTAGGGGATCAGAAAACACCATCTTCTTTACCACCTATGCGAACGGCTCCTGCAGTAAGTATATTTTAGTTCCAAATAAGAGTGTCCTGTTGTCTGTTCACAGTAGAATGTTCTGGGTTGTAAGAGGTAGAAACATCAAAGATCCTTCTATTCTCCTGTAATTTTTTTTTAAAGATTTTATTCAGTTTTTTGACAGAGAAAGACACAGTGAGAGAAGGAACACAAGCAGGGGGAGTGAGAGAGGAAGAAGTGGGCTTCCTGCGGAGCAGGGAGCCTGATGTAGGGCTCGATTCCAGGACCCTAGCCAGGATCATGACCTGGGCCAAAGGCAGACGCTTAACGACTGAGCCACCCAGGCGCCCCTCTCCTGTAATTTTAATAGCTAAGATAACTGTCAAGGATTTTTAAAATTTTGAAAGTACTGAGCCTAGATCAAATGAAAACGTAAGCTATACCCAGAGGCAGTGTACTTAAATTTAGCAATGTATTTGCATAAAGTAAATACTAGGCTACAAACAATAACAAGTTGAAATGCATGGTGATTTCTGCAAAAGAGCATGGAGGTTGTGTTTGTGTTGGTGGTGGTTGTTGGCTTTCCAATCCGTGGCACCGTTTCAAAGCAGAAAGCATGGTCTTTCACATTTATTCATTCCATTTTTTTCATCCATTGATCTGCACACCTGCAGTAGTATGCCAGTCACTGTCCTAAGGATGGAGGGAGCAAGACACCCAAGGCCTTCTCTCATGGGGCTTGAATTGCTATAGGGCTATTAGAGGATTAGCAAGAAAACCAAAAACTCCAACGAGACTACTTAAAATAGAAAAAGATAAGTGTGGTGAAGAAAGCAAAACAGGATGCTGGGGCTGTGACATGTTTGTGCAACACTGTATCTGAATTACGTAAACTCTGTCATTCTGTCCATTGCAAAACCCACATGTATAAAAATAAAACCCAAATGGGAATTCCCTGTGTCTAATGCCGTGTCATTTTACATTGTCACTTGATTAACAAGCATAGGATTAAAAATCCTTTAGCTATAAAATCAAGAACACTCTAAAACAGTTGTTTTGAACTGGAGGTTCACCAGTATGTGAAATTTTAATTAATATTTTGTCTTGTTTAAGAAGCTGACCTTGGGGCTCTGGAATTATGGAGAACATCAGACTTGGGGAAAAGCTTCAAAACCATTGGTGTGAAAATCTACTCATTTGGTCTTGGGGGACGTTTCCTTTTTGCCTCTGTGATGGCTGATAAGGTGAGTGTTGCCTCTTTTGGAGGTTCTGAAATTTCTGTAAATATGTCTTAAATGGACACTTTTTACTACTAGTACTGGCAGAATTTCTTGCCTTTTTGCAGCATTTAGTATCACTAACATTTGGAGGTGATTCTAGAGGCTGATCGATTCTTCTGGGCTACTCGGCACATCAGCCTGTTGTCACCACATGAATACCCATAGCCCCAGTGTTTGGACTTTACTCAGACACCTGAAAAAAAGCAGTCCACTTGCTCATTATCCAATAATGACAATAGAAATAGATAACATTAATTAAGTACCTGCTATATTCTAGGTACTGTTCTAGGCCCCAGGAATATAGCATTGAACAAAACAGATAAATGTCCTGCTCTCAGAGCTTATATTTAAATATGGAATTAGACAGATACTAAACTAATAAATGTGACATTATAATACTGGGTAGTGATTAAAGCTATGAAGAAATCTATAACGGAGTAAGGAAATAGAATGTGCTAGGAACTGGAGCAGTCCTGTTTTAGATAAGGTGGCTTGGATGGGCTGAGACCCAACTGAAGTGAAAGCATATGTTCTGTGTACATCTGGGCTGAAGGAACAGTAAGCACAAAGACCCTCAGATTGGAACATGCTGGAAATATTGAAGAAAAGTGAGAAGAGCAGCATGGCTGGAGCACAGAGCAGCGTGGTCCAAAGAGGGGGAGCCAGTGGTCAGATCAGACAAGACCTTTATAGGCCAAGACCTTGGCTTTTATTCATGTGTTGGGAAGCTGTGAAAGGTTGTGAGCAGGGGAATGGCATAAGTTGGCTTCTGTTTTGACAGAGTAGGTAGGTGCAGAATAGCCTGACAGGGAGCAGGAATGGAAGCACCAAGAGCAGCTAAGAGGCCATGGCAGCAGTGAGAGATGGTAGGTTGTTAACACGGTTGAGGGAAGAAGTGGTAAGATCGTGGATATATTGTTAACGTATCGCCAGTAGGATTTGCTGATGAATTAGTTGTGGTTTGTGAAGGAATGAGAGGAACCAAAGATAACTTTAGAATCTTTGCCCTGAGCAACTGGTTGAATGGTGGTACCATTTCCTGAGATGGCAAGAGAACTAAGTTTGTAGGAGGAAAATCAAGAATTCAGTTTTGGGTATGACATGCCCACTGGATATCTAAGTGGAAATGTAGAGTAACATTTGGGTATATGAGTCTCCCCACATTATATGGTATATGAAGCTGTGTGACTAGCTGATATCTTCTGGAGGACTGAGCACGTGCTGGAGCACCCCAGCGACACTGGAGGGTTGGAAAGAGATGGGAATCCAGCACAGAAGATGGAGGGAGGGAGGTGGGGAATCAGACAGGGATGCCCTGAAAGCCAAGTGGAGAAAGTGTCTCAAGAAGGAGGAGTGATCAGCTGTGTGAAACTCAACTGAGATGCAGAATTAAAGGAGTCCTGACAATGATCCACTGGAGTTGGTGAAGTGGAGGTGGCTGGTGACCTTGACAAGGGCAGTTTCTTCAGAGAACTGGGGTTAGCAGGCTGATTACAGTGGGTTCAGAGAGAACGGGAGTGGAGATGGGGAAGTAGACATAGTAACTACACATAACTCCCTTGAGCAGTTGCACAAAATCCTGCCAGCAACCCTGGGAGCAGATCATCTTGACTCAATTTGTATCTGAGGAAATTGAGTAACTTGCCTAGGGTCACCCAGAGATAGAAGCGTGGTGGGAATCAGACTGCCTGACTACAGAGGTGGCCTCCTGCGGTGTGTACCGCCACTGTCTACAAAATCAGCATCCTACTGTGCGCTGCTGAATTCTCGTTCTTACCTGTAAAGGTGAAAGTAAAACTTGAAAGTAAACTTCTAGGTATGAGCTAGAGAAGTTAAGTCAAATGCACTTGTCACTGAACTTAAAGAGTATTTAACATTAGGAGGTGCGGGGACTGATTCTTGTGCCCTGGCCAACTGTGTCTAGTAGGTACTTTAAGCTATTTATCAGAGAGGAGGTGTTAATTGCCTCCTTAGCAGACTCCTTTTAGCAGATAAAAACCCCCTGGTCAGCTCCCTTATATTGGCCACGTCCCAGGCTGTGCACGTGACCTTCGTTATGGCTGTTCACAGACACTTCCTTTAAAGAGGAGACGTGTCACATCTCAACTTCCCTGTGATCTCCCAAGCATGGGTTTCATCTCCCATTTCTTAGACTCTTAATTATCTAATTCTTTGGATTATGCCAGGACTTTCTCAAAGGGACCAAACTTTTGTGCAACAGTCATCATTTTGAGAATTATCTGAGCAAGCATATGCCAGTGGCTATAAAGCCAGACCAGTGATGGCCCCATGGTACCCTTAGCTCTATTGAAGGAAATGGGAATGTCAGAGGTTGGGAAGATTATATCCTACAGGGCCATACCGGAATGAAGAAGCCAAAGAGGAAGCCAAGATAGCCTTACTTACAATAGAATGGATTGTTCTGAGGCCTGGAACTTTGCCAGGGGTTAGAAATTGCTTTAGTAATTGGTACTGGGACCTGTCAATTATAACAGTTGTACCTAGTGAGGAAATGGATAATGATACTCATAATTATGAATAATAATGTTCCTATTCATGTCCCTGCACAGGGCATCTTGGCAGAAAATTAAAAAGATAAATATTGACATTTGTTCCAGGATGCAACAAGAAGGATTCATGTGTCAACAGATCAAGGGGACACATGGAGCATGGCCCAGCTACCTTCTGTGGGGCAGGAACAATTCTATTCTATTCTAGCAGCTAATGATGACATGGTGTTCATGCATGTAGATGAACCCGGAGGTAAGAGCTTTTTTAGTGGCCCACCCTTGAATGCATAGAGATGGAAGCTTCACGTTTGACTTCGAGCTTGCTTCTTACATGTTGACTTTTTCTCTGACCCCTAGGTATGTGTGTCCTACTGAATACACAGTCTTACAGATAATATGTAGTCTCTGTTAAGAAGGCCCCTTGTTTTGACTCTATAGTATGGTTTATGTGTGTGTCTACATAAACCTTTGAGCAGTGCTGCTCAAAGGATAATCAGAGGACTGATACTGGTTTGCAAACTTTTTGTTACCAAGTAAGCGCAGAAAGCAATAGCAAGCACTGAGAAACTCCTCTAGCCACTTGACAAAGTAACTTTATATCTGTTGAATCTAATCATTAAAAAGTTGTGGATTATATTTTTTTGTATATCAGGCTTCTTATGATTAATTTTTATTATATTTTACAAATGATCAGTTTGTGCCATAATAGAAATTTAAAAATTGGTCCTTTACCAGGGCATTTGCCTGGCTCAGTCATAGCGACATGAGACTCTTGATGTTGGGGTTGTGAGTTCGAGCCCCACACTGGGTATAGAGATTACTTAAATAAATAAAACTTAAAAAAAATTGATCCTTCACCACAGATAGTTTGAAAAGCATTGTTCTGGAATATAAAGATTTAGAGATATGTATGATACGAATCTAAATGCATTGCCTCTGCCACCAGAATATATCTGGGAAGGTCTTCTCTGTAGCATCTGATTAATCCATCCAACAAATAGCATCTGCCATACTCCAGGCACCAAGCTGGGTGCTGGAATTAAAGGTGGACATGAAAATCACGAGTATCAAACCGTGATTAATTCTCAGGTCTGCATCTACATCATGAAGAGAGACCATTGGCTAATGTCTGCAGTCAGTCAGTCAGTCATGCGTATGGTTAGACTGTTGTTTTCTCTCTGTTCCCTCCCTGGACTTAGTGTTTTTGTGTATTTGCCTGTTTCAGATACCGGATTTGGCACAATATTTACCTCAGACGATCGAGGTGTTGTCTATTCCAAGTCCTTAGACCGACATCTGTACACCACCACAGGGGGTGAGACAGACTTCACCAATGTGACCTCCCTCCGTGGGGTCTACATAACAAGTGTGCTCTCAGAAGGTGAGTCTGGGCACGGCTGTGCTTCAGCTGAAAATGTTGTGAGTTGAGGTTTGTGGGGAGAATAATGGTCCTGTCCCCCCAGTAATGTTGCTTTCCTAGCCTACAAGCCTATCCATGTAAATTCTGGCTCGCTCTTTCTTTTACATAAGTTATGGTAAATAGAACTAAAAAAAAAACAAAAACAAAGCAACAGCAGGTAAAAAGAAAGACTTTTTGGGTTCTATGTTGTTTAGAATAAGTGTTAAATTAAAAAAAATAAGTTTTCTATATTGGGAGGTTCAGGGCTAGAGGAATGAGCCTGAGTTTGAACCACTACCTGCTTTTCTCCTTGTAGAGGACACAACTGTAGCCAGCCAGCATTTCTCTTGTGTTCTACTCAGTGGTTCTGCAGAGCTCATCTTTGCTAAGGCCCAGTTATACAAATAAACACGTCACCCTAAAGTACAAAAAGGCTCTTAAGGTTTTGTTTAAATATGTATTTATTTTTTGGTAGGAGGTGGGGGTTGTTTGTTTTTATTTGTGAAGATCTTGCAATGGTCTGCAAGGTCCTAAGCAATATTGGCCCCCATTTCCTCCCTGACCTCAGCTCCTACCTCTTTCCCCTCTGCTTACTGCATTCTGGTCACTCCAGCCCTCTGCACTCACACGTGGTTTAGAGATTTGCAGGCACTGTTCTCTGTTTCCCCGGAGAGCTGCAAGGCTAACGCCATGCCCCTTCCCGTCTGTGCTCATATGTTGCTTTCTGACTAGAACCCGCCCTGGCTATCCCATTGGAAACTTGTCTGGCGTGCCCCGCGTCACCCCTCCCCGCCTCACGGACACACTCAGCCTCTCTTTAGGTGGGCAGGTTTTTCCCATAGCACTTACTGTCTCACATACTATATAATTTACCTATTTACAGCATCTGGTGTTTGTCCCTGCTAGGATGTATATTTCCCAAAGTTTTTTTTTCTGTTTTGTTCACTGATAGAGTCCCAAAGGCTTTCAACAGTTTTCATAGTAGGCACACAATAGATGTTTATTGACTAAATGAATTGCCCTTCATTTGCTTTCTTGTTTGATTTTCCTTGGACATCTCAAAACATATTGTCTCTGAATTTAAACCTGCAATAGTTTATGTCATTGAAAATAGAACAGGGAAGAAACATGTAGAAAAAAGAAAAGAAAAATTATAAGAGAGATCAGATACAGAGTAGTGGAGAGACAAAAACTAGGAATTACTACGTCAGACTTACACACATATATTCAAATCACATTCAAATCTTGAGAGTCCCTAAAACAAGCCTGGTATCCTGGCCTTATCTGAGGGGAGAATGGGATGCCTTCCCATTGTAGATTTTACTTCCAAAGCAAGCAAGCAAGCAAGCAAGCAAGGAGAATGGACATCAGCCTGTGTGTGTTGGTGAGGAGATAAAAGGTATCTTTTCAAGAGTATCAGTCTAGATGATTTCTGCTATCAGCTGGGTCCTGTTGAGGTGGGAAGCCTTCCTCAAATATCACGGAGTGCTGCTCAGTTACTTACCAACACTGAGCCGTTTCGTTGGATGTTACAAGCTTGTAGGACTCCAGACTTCCAATGGTGTTATATTGTCTCAGGAGAGAGATATGCAATGAGAAACTGAACTTAATAGGGTGTTTCCAGTGTATCAGACTTAATATCATTCTTTCCCCATTCAGATAATTCTATCCAGACTATGATCACTTTTGACCAAGGAGGAAGATGGAAGCACCTGAGGAAGCCTGAAAACAGTGAATGCGATGCTACAGCAAAAAACAAGAATGAGGTTTGTGTCCTATGTGTTAGGAGCAAGGCAGCGGTTCCATTCTGCTCTGATCGGTGCCAGGTCTCTGAATAACGGTTTCATAATGTGATTAGGGTCCACAGCTACAAGTGGAAAGTTTGGAAATGAGAGTAATGAAAGGAACTTAGAATGCAGGGAAGGGAACTGCAAAGAAAAGCCCAAAATACTATGGATTATTTGTCTTTTAAAGAAAAACAAAACTAAAGGCTAAAATTTTGTGTCTTATTAAACTGCTGAATGCAGAGTAGAAGGTGGGCCTGTGATCATTTAGGAGTCAGCATGGCGGCCCTGAGACCTTAGGAATTCTACACGAAGTCATAGGCCGGCCCTTCATGAGCAGCGCAAAGCTGCGCGGGCCACAAACAGACAGACGAGAGCTTGGCCTTCTCTTCGCCGCTGCCTGGGCTCCACACAGCCCGCAGGCGTGGATGGTGACGCTGCGCTGTGAAAGCCGGAGCTGACCCTTCTGAGGAGAGGCTAAGAATAGAGATACAAAGGCATTGCTCCAGGAGATCCCAGATTCCAGGAGGGATGGGTCTTGACAGGCAAGAAAAAAAGAAAAGAGAAACAAGCTTTGTGTCTGGCTCCTGCGGAATTTGAGCGGAGCTGGGGGAAACCCTGGGAGTTTTCTTCAAAAAGTGACAGTGTTGGTGGTTCCCGAGGTCTCCTCAGAATACCTGTGGTGGATAGGCACTCTGCTGTTGTAGGCGGGATTTTGGTTTCCAGAACCTCAAACAGTGTGAGGTAGTGTACCTGTACCCCCCACCCCGCAACGCTCTTTCTCCCTGCTCTGTACTCGGAAGTGCTGTGAGCCTCTCTCCCCTCTCCTTTCTCCCCGTCCCTCTGCTCTGGCGTCCCCTTTAGCCTGGCCACTCTCACACTCCCGTGCCTCTCCTCCTCAGTACGCTTCAGGGTTCCCCTTTGCCTGTGAATAAAGTCTTTGCCTCAGACCTGGTGAATGAAGGTCCTCTCCTCCCTGTCAGGATCTCTCCTGCCTTTTCATTGTCATTGTCCTTCTTATCACCAGTATTTTCCTCATCGTAGCCCTCTGCTGCCCCCTGAACACCCTGCATGCACCCCTGCCGCTTGGCCTTGCCCATGAGATTCCTGGGGAAATTGTGGCTGATTTTCCCACCCCGGAGTCATTAGAATCAGTGGAAATCCTGACCATCCTCCATGCCCATCTTCAGTTAGAATTAACCCTTCGGGGCGCCTGGGTGGCTCAGTCGGTTAAGTGTCTGCCTTCAGCTCAGGTCACGATCCCAGCGTCCTGGGATTGAGCCCCATGTCAGGCTTCTTGCTCAGCGGGGAGTCTGCTTCTCCCTCTTACCCTCCCGCCTCTCGTGTTCTCTCTCTCATTCTCTCTCTCTCTCAAATAAATAAGATCTTTTTAAAAAATAGAATTAATCCTTCCTCTTCATTTCACCAGTAGTTTGCTTGAACCTCTTTTTTATTGCAGTAAAATACATAACAGGAAGCTTTTATCCAAAGCAGACCTCTTTTTAAAGCATTAACTTTCGGGGCACCTGGGTGGCTCAGTTGGTTAAGCGACTGCCTTTGGCTCAGGTCATGGTCCCAGGGTTCTGGGATCGAGCCCCGCATCGGGGAGCCTGCTTCTCCCTCTCCCACTCCCCCTATTTGTGTTCCTTCTCTCACTGTCTCTCTCTCTTTCTGTCAAATAAATAAATAAAATCTTTAAAAAAAAAAGTATTAACTTTCATTGTTCTTTATAGCTAAACTGGTTTCTCAGAGATCTCTTTCTTTTAAAAAGATTTATTTGTTTTAGAGAGAAAAAGAGTGCATGCACATGTGGGGGGAGGGGCAGAGGGAGAGAATCGTCAAGCAGACTCACTGCTGAGTGCGGAGCCCCTCCAGTGCTCTATCCCGGAACCCTGAGATCATGACCTGAGGTGAAACCAAGAGTCAGATGCTTAACTGACTTAGCTACCCAGGCACCCCTCAGAAATCTCTCTTAAAGGTGGGACTGGGTCTTACTTTGGATCACCACCACATCTTGTACAGTACCTGAAATATTTCAGGCGTTCATCAGGTTTACTTGTGTGGAATCATGCTTTAAATATTGATCAGAGGGGCGCCTAGGTGGCTCAGTCGTTAGGCGTCTGCCTTTGGCTCAGGTCATGATCCCAGGGTCCTGGGATCGAGTCCCACATCGGGCTCCTTGCTCCGCGGGAAGCCTGCTTCTCCCTCTCCCACTCCCCCTGCTTGTGTTCCCTCTCTCGCTGTGTCTCTCTCTCAAATAAATAAAATCTAAAAAAAAGTAAAAATAAAAACAAATAAATATTAATCAGAGGCTTCGGTATAATGCAGGAATAAAACAAACTAAGACATTGCACATGAGAAAATAATTGCATAATTTGCTCCCAAATATACTAATGCATTTTGGAGCCAAGAATATCCTACTGGGACTATAACTCAACAAAAAAAAACAAACCAAATTAAAAATGGTTAAAGGACTTGAATAGACATTTCTCTAAAGAAAATATACAAATGGCCAAAAAGCACATGAAACGATGTTTGACAGCACTAATTATTAAGGAAATGCAAATCAAAGGCACAGGGAGAGATCACCTCACACACACTAGAATGGCTACTACCAAAAACAAAACAAAACAAAACAAAATAACATGTATTGCTAGGGATGTGGCGAAATTAGAATTGTGCACTGTTGGTGGATATGAAAAATAGTGCAGTGACTGGAAAATAGTATGGTGGTTCCTCAAAAATTAAACTTAGAACTACCATATGATCCAGCAATCCCACTTCTGGGTGTACATCCAAAAGGATTGAAAGCAGGGTCTCGAAGAGCTATTTCTATGCCCATGTGCATAGCAACATTATCCACAAGAGCCAAAAGGTGGAAGCAACCCAAGTGTCCATTGACAGATAAATGGATAAGCCAAATGTGATATATGCGTGCAATGGAATAATATTCTGCCTTAAAAAGGCAGGAAATTCTGACACTTGCTACAACATGGATGAACCCCAAGGACATGACGCTCAGTGAAATAAGCCAGTCGTAAAAGGACCAGTATGGTTCCAGTTCTGTAAGGTACCTAGAATAGTCAAATTCATAGAAACAGAAAGGTGGAATGGTGGGTCCCATTCTGGAAGGTCTGGAGGTCAGGGAGGAGGGGGACTGGGAGATATTGGTCAACGGGTGTAGAGTTTCAGTTCTACAAGATGAAAAAGTTCTGGAGATGGATGGTGGTGATGGTGGCATAACATTGTTAATGTACTTAATCCTACTGAGCTGTACACTTAGACATGCGTGGTTAAGACGGTAAATTTTATGGTTTGTGTATTTTACCACAACTTTTTTTTTAGAGTATCCCACTGAAGTCTGGGTTCAGTTCAAAGCCTCCTTAGAAGGCTCTGTGAGATGAGTAAAAAATTACACCTTTGGTTTTAATCTAAGCTTTGGTTTCTTTTCACAGTGCAGCCTTCATATTCACGCTTCCTACAGCATCTCCCAGAAGCTAAACGTTCCAATGGCCCCACTCTCAGAGCCTAAGGCCGTCGGCATAGTCATTGCCCACGGTAAGCAGCCCTCCCCTCGTCTCCCCGAGAACCGTCAGCTGAACACACTGAGACTCGGTCGCAGCCTTGAGTCCTGTAAGAAAACCACCATACAGGACTTCTCCCATCCTTCGTAGGGTCTCTTACATGATAATGATACTTTGGGTTTTCCCTAGAGAGAGAAACATGACTTTTCCCTTTCCCAAATTTTGTGGTCCCTTTTTTCTATTACAAGAGACATGATGGGAAATCATCAGAGTAAATTCATTGAAAATTATTCTCTCGGCGGTAAATCCTGTTTCATTGCTGATTTTGGCTGATAAGATGGTGGATTGTGTTGCAGGTAGTGTAGGGGATGCCATCTCAGTGATGATCCCGGATGTGTACATATCAGATGATGGGGGTTACTCCTGGGCGAAGATGCTGGAAGGACCCCACTATTACACCATCCTGGATTCCGGAGGCATCATTGTGGCCATTGAGCACAGCAGCCGCCCTATCAATGTGATTAAGTATGCATGAGCTCTGCTCCCCCGCTCTATCGGCAGAGAGGGCAGCTGCGGGACGCTTTTTGGTTGTGGGGCGGATCCGCGGGGTGGGGGGCTGCTTACAGACCCTGATTCAGATGTGTGCGTTCTACAGAACTGTAGGGATCGTTCTTGGAGGGCTTGCAACCCACATTCAATGGCTGTGCTTTTTCTTCTGACTTCCTCTAGCAAACACTTTCCGTCACTTTTTAAAAATATTCTTCTTTCTCTCCTCAAGAATCATACAGAAGTGTTTAAGCACTTTGGATGGAAGATGACTCCTTAAGTATAAGTTATATAAAATAATTTCTGTTTGTGTATTTAGAAGCCCATTTTTTCCTGTGAAGGATCTTATGAAGGCATTTTCTTCTGTACTCTTTGAATGAATCCCTTTTACCTACCCTTTTAACTGTAGGCATTAAAAATTAATATAATCAGTCAGTAAGCTATCACCTAAATCTGAGGGTTTTCTCTGGTTTGGGACCAGACAGCTAGAGCGGTCTCCTGATACTGCCATACATGTGGATCGTCTGTCACCGTTGTCCTCTGACTGCGGTTTCAGGTTCTCCACAGACGAGGGTCAGTGCTGGCAAACCTACACGTTCACCAGGGAGCCCATCTACTTTACCGGCCTGGCCTCAGAACCTGGAGCTCGGTCCATGAATATCAGCATTTGGGGTTTCACAGAATCTTTCCTGACTCGCCAGTGGGTCTCCTACACCATTGATTTTAAAGATGTCCTTGAAAGGAACTGTGAGTACCTCCTTTGACATTTTTTTTTTAAGATTTTATTTATTTATTTGACAGACAGACACAGCGAGAGAGGGAACGCAAGCAGGGGGAGTGGGAGAGGGAGAAGCAGGCTCCTGGCTGAGCAGGGAGCCCAACGTGGGGCTCAATCCCAGGACCCTGGGATCATGACCTGAGCTGAAGGCAGACGCTTAACGACTGAGCCACCCAGGTGTCCCCCTCCTTTGATATTTTCTACCAGAAACTTATAAGCCCATTTTCCTAAGTAACCAATTCAGTTTCATTTCTTTTAGCTGGAATAAGAAACTGCATAGGAAAGAGGGTTGAAGAATGTTCCACGTGGGTAATCAGGCAGTGGAAAGGTATCAGAAATGCTACTTCCCTCTTTGGACTAGCACAAATGAGGACCACGTGTGTGATTTAAATTATTCTAGCAGCTGCATTATAGGAGTAGAAGAGGTGAAATCCACTTTAATAATAATGTAATCCTCTTAACATATCCAAAGTATTGTCATTTCAACATGTAAGCAATATTAAGAGTTATCAATGAAATATTTTGTATTTTATATTTCTCCTCTAAGACTTCAAAATCCAGTGTATATTTGACACTTACCCTTGTAGTAAATCTCAATTCAGACCAGCCATAAGTGGGTAGGGCTCTCACATAGGAGAGGGTAACTTCATACTGTCGGAGCTCTGTAACGGTTTAGGGGACTTCTTTCTGCTTGTAAGGATAATGCATGCTTGCATTTATCTAAAATTATTTTATGACATTTCAGGGGTTTTCACCCTTGATTGTAGAAGAACTGTAAAGAGAAAGATTTAGAGGAAAGCGTGTTGCAAAGAGCGTCTGACTGATTGTGTCCCTTATCAAAACGTTGAAGTGAAAAAACAACAACAACAAAAAACATTGAAGTAAGAAAGTTTTCACGCAGAGTTTTGGCTTGAGTGTCAGTCACAGGTGAGGCTCTAGAACGGCGACTGGGTAAGCATGGAGCCCACAATGACCGTTTCAGAGTTTTGTGACTTCAGGCTGGAAGGCATGTTAAAGGCACAGAAAATGGCTTCAGAAAAGGAGGTAAAAAGAATCCTAAGCAAACCCAGGCCCCAGTACCAAAGATGCTGACATTTTACTGAAAAATATGGAGGATAAAAGAGAAAACTAGAGAAAAGGTCCCCGCCCTGCGAGCTGCAGTTTCTTGTTGGTGTGCTCCGATAAAAGACTTAAGGTTTCAAGTCACTGTGGTTGAATTTAGGTCCTGTTATTCGAGTGTATGATGGGTCAGTTTCCTCAGAAGGTTAGTTCAGTGACTCCTGGAGGAAGCAGAGCACTCCGTTTGGACCTTACTTTTCTACAGGGTGTTTAAATATGATTTAATACCCAAGAGTCATTATTATCCAGATTCATTAAGTAGGCTGTAAAGGAGCTGGCTTATGAGTTTTCCCCTCGTAAGGCAGCTCTACAGTTATCCTTAAAGTTTAATGCCATTGAAAGATTTGGCAAGCACCTGCTTCTTAACAGGCTCCATGCTGGTCTTCCTATCCCAAAGGATAAAAACCTAATCCACAGTCTTTAGGCCATAGCCTTTGAGTCATTTTTCCAGGAGTGGATGATCTGACTTATGAAGCCAGACTGACTATCATCAACAGTCTACTAGAAGGCCAGTCAACTAGAGTAAAAAGTCTAGAAAGAGATGGTCTTCCCTTCTGTTTGAGGCAAGCTAACCCATGGTGAAATTGAACCCATGCTTTTGGCTAATTGGTATCTTGTCCTAAAAGGAAACCCCTGGTCGCTTACCTGTGGCAGCCCCTGCTGACCAAGAGCACAGGTGCACAAGACATGGGGAGAGCAGCCCCTCTGCTCGGAAGGAAGCTTAGAGCTGCTCCATCCAGCTGCCCGCTTTGGAACAAATAAGGTTCTTCCTAATACTCAAACGGGCGGTGAGAGGCAAAGAAGCCTCCTGTGGCATGAGGAGATGCCAACGGCCAGTAGGCGCCAAGTCCTGCAACTTTTGCCTGCAGTTCCCAAATGAAGCAGTAGCATGAGTCAGACATGCCCGTTTCCCCTCCTTGTTCTGCTTTCCGCCCGGCAGCCGCCTCGCGCGCCTGGGTGCGGGGCCAGGTGGGGACCTGGACAGCCTGTCTTCTCTTTAGGTGAGGAGAAGGACTATACCATATGGCTGGCTCACTCCGCAGACCCTGGAGATTATGGAGACGGCTGCATCTTGGGCTACAAGGAACAGTACCTGCGGCTTCGCAAGTCGTCCGTCTGCCAGAACGGTCGGGACTACGTGGTGACCAAGCAGCCGTCCGTCTGTCCCTGCTCCCTGGAGGACTTCCTCTGGTATCTGCGTCCCTCAGATCCCTGTTAGCCCCTTGGCTGTGTGGGAGGAGGTGAAAGGCAGCTGTCTTATAGGGCTTTCTGCCCCGAGGGTGGAGAGCTACTGCTTCTTACTGAGGAGATGGAGGCACAGAGAGGGGATCCAAAGTGATTAGTAATGGGACAGGTGAGCTACCACACCAGGCGGTCAGTTGTTGGACAGGGCCGGCGACAACCCCCAGGAATCCTGGCCCGACAGCAAGGGGGAGAGGTATGTAGGGAGGAAGAGAACTCAGAAACCTGGAGAGGAGGCGACAGGGCAGAGACCCCCGGGAAAGGCAGTGCAGGAGCCGGGAGGAAGCTGGACTTGCATGTGCTCACTCAACACTGACAGCCTGAGTTCAGCAGGTAGAGCACTAGGTTTCAGATTGTCTGCAAGACTGAAGGCAGGGAGTGCGGTTCTGTCCCGAGACAGGAGGGGACGTCGGGGTACTGAGGATCCAGATGTACCATCAAGGTCTAGGGGCCATCGAGGTGACTCCCTCGAGTTCAGGACCATCCGGGCTACAGGGTCAGGTGCACGGCTGGCATGGAGTTAGGTGATTGTCTAAGGGCAAGGCCGTCCCCAGGTCTCCAAGCGGGGATACTGCTTCCCGTGACAGCCAGTAATCTTATGGAACTCATTTCTTGCAAAACACACGGGCAGGAAGTAAACGTGAATCCTGGAGGATCTGGAAAAGAGTGCAGACAGACAGCGGTCGTGTCCTCTCACGTCACATTCTCTAGAACTAGGAATATGGGACTGAGCGAACCCCCAGGCTGACGGGTGTGCCCCCCCCACAGACTGTGTGGCTCACATCTGCATGTGGAATGGGCCAGGGGTGCCCCCCTCTGTGTTTCCATGGGGAATGGGATCCCTCCGACGGCTGTGGTGTCTGTCTAGGGCTAGAGCTTGTTGACACTGTGACACTCTAGTGGGCTGTCTTCGTCCTAGATGGCGCACAGACTGGGCTCTTAACTACCCAGCCTTCTGCTTTCCAGACCTGCTGTGCTTCGTCGGGGCCATGGCCATCGTACGCGGGGCTTCCTCTGCCCGGGAAGTCTTCCCACATTTCCTGCTCGGCCCCCAGGTTTGGGGGATTCCTACTTGACCTTTAGTACTTAGCTCACTTCTCCCCTCCGGAAAGGCTTCCCCAGCTTTCCCTCATCTGGGCTCCTGCAGGACGCCTGTTGCTGTGTTTTGGTTATCGTGGACAGGCTTGGTTCCGCCATTACACTGCTGACTCCTTGAGGGCATGTTACATTTGATAATCACGTAGTCGTCACGCTAGCCGCTGACATTTACGGGCGCTCACTCTGTGCCAGGCACTGTCCTGAGCCATTTACGTTTACCCCCAGTGGCCCTCTGAGATAGGGACGGTTGCCATTCCCATCTCACCAAGGGAGAAGTGAAGGCTCAGGGAGGTCATCACTCCCTTGGCCACCGCGGCTCAGCCGGAAGTGGTAGAGCTGGAACGTGCGCTGGTGGCTCGGCCCCGGAGCCTGCACGCCGTACGGCCCGTGCTTGAGAAATGTGTAGTTGTGAGTAGGAAGGGCACTTCCTCCGACAGGTGGGATCCCATACCTAAGATTTTCACCAGCACTTTCCCCCTGCTGGAGGGGTGGTGTCTTCGGCATCTTTCGTTCTCTTAGACCCTGCTCCCTACATTTTTGCCAGAACAACCCTGAAGCACGGGCAGCGTCCTTGCATCCCCCACACATTCGTTGCATACTTGCTGCACTCAGGGCAGTGCAGAGTGACAATGGAAAGTTTGTTCTTGACGCTCCTGGTCAGACGCACAGACTTAGGCTGTGAAACGGTGCCTCGGGGATTTAGCGAAGGGAAAGGCCATCCCATCGGGAGCTGAAAGGAGGTGGCTCAGAGAAGGCTTTGTGGAGGCGGTAACATTTGAGCTGAGCGCTAGGACTTGACCTTGCACATCTGGGAAGAAACAAGTCGTTAGAGCCAGTGGACCTGTGCAAGCGCAAATATCCGCCAGCATGCTCAGGAAGGGTGTGCTGGGAGATAGGCCGTGAGGGGAAGTCGCAGTGGTCACGATAAAGAAGCGAGCAGGGTACAGATGGGGCAGGCCCAGGCTGACTTTTCAGCTTAGATAATGGAAGGAAGGTAGCGCCGTGGACAGACACAGGGCAATTATGGGAGAGCCTGGCTTGAAAGAGAATACGTGATGTGTTTTGAATGCTTTATTTATTTGAGATTCTGTCAGCAGACTTAGGTGGTGACATCCAGCAGGTATTTGGAAATATAGGATCACAGCTCAAGAGAGGTACAACCTGGAAGTTTTAGCTGCAACAAATAGTTAGGCTCACGAAGGGAGAGCAGATAGAGGGCGAGAGAACCAACCGCAGACGGGGGCAAGGGTCTGCGTTTCCAGGTTAGGAAGGTGGAGGCGCAGGCCGCGCGGAGAGAAGCAGACGAGCGCGGCTTTGCAGGGCGTGGGCAGGCGCGGGCGGTGTGTCAGGGGCCACAGCACAGGCCGGGCTGCAGAGGGCTCCCTAAGGTTGCGGGACTAGCGCGTCCCAGGGCCCTCAGGCATTTGTCTCCAACGTCGTAGGGGGGTTGAAGCCAAAATGCACAGAATAAAAAGTAAACGAGTATAACAGAACGAGTACAAAATATACAAAATACTCTTTTAAGAAGTTTGGCCAGTGAAGAAGAGGGAGAAGGAAGAGCGTATACCCAGGGTAAGGAGCAGCCGCAGGTGAGTGGGCCTGGCGGTCCCTCCGCACGGGCCCTGGGCAGTCAGAGGGCTGGGCCAAGGATGCTCACGCAGGGGGTCAGCCTTGGAGAGGAGGCAGCGTGGTACTTCTTGGGGGAAGCAGAGGAAGGAGAGCCGATGGGAAGCACTGTGGAGAGATGGGATCGGATGGAGGGCAGGACAGGCATTCACACTGGAGACAAGGATCATCTAAGAAGCTAAGAGGGACAGAAATGGGGCAGGTAGGAAAGATTTGACATACACCCTAGGGTACGCCACCAGAGAACATAACAGTGAGTGAGTGGAAGGTAAATAAAAAGATGACTAAGCCCCGTGGGTTCAGATCTGTCCCCGGTGCCCCTGTTTCTCAGTGTCTTAGTTCTCAGCGCGCGAGTCCCCACCCTGCTGCAGTCGGTCCCTTCCTGGAGCCGCTGCTGTCTGGGCAGGGCTCCTTGCTACCGAGTCCCAAGTCCACCGGCCCTGCTTCATAAGCCCCTGGTCCCCCAGTTAAGCCTTCTCCATGTCTGTCCTCCTAAGTGGACCTTCGTTACAGATGACACTGAGCTGCTTCTGTGCGACCAAAGACTAGAATGTTAATCTGCCACTGCCGCCCCACATAAAACCTTCATTACTAGTCACTTCACTGTCTTTCAGCAACTCTGAAAGATACTTTATTTGCTGACTCTTACAGTGATTTTGGCTACTTCCGTCCAGAAAATGACTCCAAATGTGTGGAACAGCCAGAACTGAAGGGCCACGATCTGGAATTTTGTCTGTACGGCAGAGAGGAGCACCTGACAACAAATGGGTGAGGCAGCTCTCCTCCTGAATCGAGACGGGCGTGTCCTCACCGTGCAGAGTGAGCCCCCACTCACAGCGCCCCACACCTCCATGCAAGCAGTCTTCTAGAGCATGCTAGGAAAATACTGTCTAACAGAACTTTCTGTGGCGCTGGAAATGCCCTCTCATCTGCTGTGTCTGATATGGTAGCCACTACCCTGTGTGGCAACTGAGGCACTGAACTAATTTTACTTAGTTTAAATGTAAGTAGCCACTGTATTAGGCAGTGCTGCTCTGGAGGGGACACAGTGCCCCCCCCCCCACAAATACTCTCCCCTCCCATTTTTGTACCACGCGTTAATGTGCTTTCTTTGGGTCACTGTTCTTTGGCCCCATCTCTTAAGGCAGAAAGGTAGGCATGCCTCTGCAGCAAGGCCAGGGGTTGCTTGGTCTGTTCAAGGCCTGGAACTACACAAACATCCCCAGAACATTCCTGTGGCTCTCCCCTCAGGCTGAAAGGTGGTGGAAGTTTGAGAAGCTTTTCTGCAGCTTTTCAAATCTTGTTTTCAGGAACGAGGCAAGAATCCAGGAGTACATCCTAATGGTCTGATAACAAATTGTCTCTGCCTTTTCAGGTACCGAAAAATTCCAGGAGACAGATGCCAAGGTGGTGTGAATCCAGTCCGAGAAGTAAAAGACTTGAAAAAGAAATGCACAAGCAACTTTTTGAGTCCTGAAAAGCAGGTATGCTAAAGTAGACCTGGTTCAGGTACCAGTGGGATTTTGTGTTCTGCCAGGCACAAAGGGACAGCATTAAGGATTTTATGACTGAATACAAAGTGGCCAAACTACTTCGGGCAGGCTTCGCTGTGCACAGGAAACCACTGGGATGGAGGATGGGTCACACGCGATGATAAACTCCCTACTAAAAACTTTTTCATTGGGGAAACAAAGTAGAATTCCATAAAATTGTTTCGAATCTTGGGAGCATTGGGTTGAGGACATTTCTGGAGCTGAGAGTCATTTACGGAAAAGACTTGAAGTCGGGCGGTTAAGGGTGGGAAGAGAGGAGCCTGGGGCCATCGTTTAGGTGGGCTCTGGCCTGAGTCACGCCGACTGCATTCCTACTGGACAACTGAACTATGATAGCAGTGGGTTTGTGATGTGGGAGCAAGTTACGGGGCTGATTACAGCTCTGTAGTACTGAACTGTCTGGTGAGGATGTAGAAAATGGTGAAGAGGAAACCTCTTGATAAAGAAGCACTGGACCAGCAGTGTGATTGGGGCAGTCAGCTGTGGGCCCCAGTCTCCTAATCCATAAAATGGGAGCTGGACCATCTGCTGTCCTCTCCTCTCTGGCCTTCTAAGGGATGAGGGCCTGACATGGGCGGGATTAGGAAGGTAGCGGGAGCAGAATGTGTGGGTGTGTGTCCTTGTCAGAGGGCAAGTTCCCTCTTCTCTGCACCCGACCCTGCACTCCTGGTGGCTGTCCTCAGAATGTGTGTGTGTGTGACTGCACAGGACTCCCGCACCCAGGGACACAGCGTGTCCCAGAACCCAGCTCTGCCTCCTCTTGGATTCATTGAAAACACGCACTCCCTATCTCCCACCCTGCAGCAGGTTAGGTCCCACTCCAACAATGATATGAAAAGACTTATTTGTAAAAACATGCCAGAAATTAAGTAAAAACAAGTGTCTTTGTGTTGCATGATGTCCTGCCTGATCCGGCTTTGGCCCAGCTCCTTCCCAGGTGCTGGCCCTGTTCCAGATTCGTTCAGCCCACTGTTCTCATGCTCTCCCTTTCCTGCTGTGCCCCTAAGTGCTCCACAACTCCACACGGCTAGCAGAAAACAGCCTCAATTGCTTTTTGACCTAGGTCTCTGCCGAGGCTCCCAGGGTAACCCGGACAATAGAGCCCCTGAGTTTGGACCATTCTGGCAGCTTTGGGGCAGCCAACATTCTGGTTCCCCTCTGCTATCGGTGATGCACTCCTGGTAGCACTGAGACAGTCCGTTGAGGGGCCTGGGAAAGCACGAGGGGCCTGGAGACTGCAGACCATTCACTGAGAAACCAGGGGAAGGAGCAGCCTCATGGAGCTCAGTCCTAGAAGGTGCACACCTGAAATTGTCTGTGTTTTAATTTGTCGAGAACTCCAAGTCAAACTCTGTTCCAATCATCCTGGCCACCGTGGGATTGATGCTGGTCACAGTCGTAGCAGGGGTGCTCATTGTGAAGAAGTACGTCTGTGGCGGAAGGTAAGGAGCGTGAAAGTCGATCAGAGGTACTGAATTCCAGCCACAGAGTCAGCCCAGGGCGTGTGGTTGAGTCGGCCCCCTTAGCAAAAACTTCCTAGTTGAAGCGATGTTCCTGAAGCATCGGGCCCAGAACTTCTCAGAGCTTCTATCTGCCACATGCCAACTATGGGCTGTGCTTCCTGTGTGCGGGCCTCATGCTGTGAGTGTATACAACTCAGAAAACCCACAGTCTTGTCAGAAACGCATCCCCGCTCGCCGCGTGAGGGTCACGGAGGTTTCCCTCCCCAGGTTCCTGGTGCATCGCTACTCCGTGCTGCAGCAGCACGCAGAGGCCAACGGTGTGGACGGTGTGGATGCCCTGGACACGCCCTCCCGCACTCATAAGAGTGGTTATCACGACGACTCAGATGAGGTGAGACCATTTCTTCTGGAGGGGTGCTCCAGAAGTACAAGAAAAGAGTGTTTCTTTTCCTGTTCGTAATCAAGATCCGATTGAGGCGGAGGAGGGTGTGAGCCAGGAGCAGGCACTTAATGACTGTAAGAGTTGGCCAGCCCGGAAACCAGGTCATAACTTTCAAAAGAGGAATTTTTTAGTGTGCAAATAATATGGTCTCTGTTTCTCTTCCCAGGACCTCCTGGAATAGCTCCTCAAAGGAGCTGGGACCGAGCACAGATGATGGAACCGCAGTACCTCTCACACGCCCGACTTGGGGGAATAAATTTCCCGTTGCGAGGGACCCAGCTCTGTTTCTGCTGCTTCCACCAAAGCCAAAAGGATCTGCGCTAAAGAAATGCAGGGGGGGTGGGGACCCTAAACACTCTCACGATTGGCTCTGAGAAGGGGGGGGATACTAAATTCTTTAATTTTTTATTTCAAGTTCTGTCTTTTTGCAAAGTATGGGTTCTTTTGGTTTTGTTTTTGTTTAGTAAGGGAAATGAAATGGGATTGGAAGGGAACTTTTCACTAACCGCCCCCCCCTTGCATGTTTTGCATGGCGCCTTCCCCCAGGGCCCCAGGGCACCTGCCAACCCCAACATCAGCTCTCACAAAGTACTCGGTGCTGTCCCCGGGCTCTGCTGGCGATGCGAAGCAGCCGCTGAGAGGGACTCGACAGGGACTCGGGGCTGCAATGACTGGCCTGGCCTGGCGGCCTTTCCGCGGCCAGGGCCAGCCCTGCCCTGAGAACGCTGCACGCCAGCCCCCTCACACATACGCCACCTTTGCTTGCTTGCTTTTTGGGGGACCATAGACCACAGTGGTGTCTCTTCCCCTCCACCTCTGTTTAATTAGGCAATACCCTTGTTAATTGCCCTTTGGCAACTGACTTAACCATGTGCTTCCAAGACACTAAATCAGGAAAACTTAAAGGGCAATATTTTTAACTTGGGGCAGGAAGAAGGGAGCAGCAGGGACTTGACTAGATTTAGCAACTATTAAAGGACAAATTCTTGCTTCTTCCAAGATCTTTCCAGCCGTGCTTCATGTTTGTGCCAGTGGACTTGCTCAAGGACAGGGTTAGGGCTTGCCCTGGATGTCTGCCCAGGCTGAGTGGTCTCTCTGCTGGAGCCAAGGGAGGGTGCCCGTGGTGGCCCCTGAGGACCGAACATCACAGTCTTCCATGTCCTCTGCCACCTGTGGGCACAGTGGTGAATCCTTAGGACGGCCGCTTACTTGCTTGCTTCCCCTTGGACTGCTGTTGCACGCCGAGCCAGGACTAGACATGTTTTCAGATTTATAGGCTGTTTTTTAAAAATCAGGATTTTATTACCAGGCTCTCCTCCTCACCCATTTTTCCCAGCTTGGCCAAGGAATTTGTTGGCATGAAACTTTTGGCGGAACCAACTGAAAACACACGTCCAGTGTAGGTGATGTTTTACATGATGCATTAAGTTCATACTTTAAATTTAAGGAAGTCTTCCATTGGACATTCTTTCAAGTCAACAACAGAATGTGGTGAGGTCGATTTTTGGGGGGCCACACAGTAATGGAAAGCTACAATAATTCGTTTTAATACAGCTTGAACATTTGCTATCCAGGAATATAGTATAGTACATTTTTGGTCTTAGCATCCCTACTGTGCTGGCCACAGATTCTCCCAGTGATTATGATTGGGACATTCTTTGGTAACTGCCATTTTGCTGCTAGTTCATTTTATGGTGATAAAGTCATGAAAAAGTAAACGTGCCAAATCAACTTTTGTCAGAATGCGTGAGCAGATGGCTGCGTTCTCTCCTCCCCAGAATGGATTAAGCAGCAGCAGGGAAAGTGGGAGAGGGGGTGGATGGAGAAGGTTAGAGACTTCAAAGCTTGCAGCAGAACTAAATGAGTCAGGGAGCTTCAGTTGGGAAATAAAGCTAGGACAGTTTTTGTGAAGAGAATTCGTATTTGTTCGAGCCAGAGAGCACTGGTCTTTTGGGAAAAAGACCATTTTCCCGAAAGTGCTCATTCATTTGGCAGAGTTTTTAAATTTAAAAAAATTCCAAAGATAGACCAGCTCACAGATGATAAAGCCTCAGTCTTTCTCCTGGACACCCTCACCTCCTGCCCAAAGTGATTTTGATGCCCAGCCAAGACCCACTTTTGCTGCACTCCTTCTCCCGGGGTAGATGTGCCCGTATGTGGTCATTCTCTGATTTGTTTTAGGATGCAGGAAAGTTAATCTTCTTCTCTAATAAGGTGAGAGCGCTGTGCTTCTAAGGGTATCTGGGATTTCTGTAGAACTTGGCAGTTTTCCGAGCACTTTCTCTTGGCATTATGTCCCTGGAAACTTACAACATTCTCGATGAGACTTTCTCTTTGAAGGCAGGGGTTTGTCATCCCCATTTTTCAGGAGACGGAGCTGAGGTATAAAAAGTGAGTAAATTGTCCAGGTCCCTGTGTGCATCGTGAGCAGTGCTGGTCGGCTGTCTTCAGAGCTTTTCAACGTTTTTATGCGTGCAGGTGCTGCGGGCCTGGAGCAGGCAGGGCTCCTTGCGTACGGAGGCCTCGCTGTCCTTTAGGATAGGGGTCGGTGGCATCTCTGTGGGAGCAGTAGGGAGCACCTCTTTGCCACTGTGGTAAACAGAAAATTTTATTCTCCTTTTTTTTCATGGCTGAAAAAGAAAAATTAATGGTAATTTTGAATATGTGTTTAGAAACTGCCCCTCTCCTGGTTGCAGGAGTGAGCTCTCCCTTGATGAGCCACCCTTCTCCCTTCTTGTTTTCTCGTCCCCGTCTGGCTTGCTGGCTGGCTCGGTTGTTTGGAGGACTGCTAACAAGCCTGGCTTCCCCACTTCATTGGCTAGTTAGTTTCCTGTCTCTGCCCGCTCACTCACAAACGTACGCCCTCAACCGGAGAGTATAACCACCTAAATCCATGACAGCTTCGAAGAGAAAACAATCTTTAATTTGTCCTACTGACGTTAGGTTAGGAGCCTTATCTTTGAAAGTAAAGTGTAGCTTATCATTGTATAAAACCTCAGGCTTGATGGTAGGAGAAGAGACGATTTCTGGAGGTCTTAGCGATAGGATTGAGCGTTGTACGATACGTTGGACATAGCCGTCTACAGTGATCTGAGCTTTTAGATCCAGGCAGAGAACTCACCATCCCTCACCTGTGACAGGCGTCTTGGACCTACAGGGGCTTTCGGTTTTTAACGACTCTAGAGGCCAGGGGTACATGCACCTGGGCTGGTATTTGAATGGGGGCACCACTTAGGAGAAGAAAAACGTCTGGAGGGTTCTGGCTATTCTAAGCTGGGCTCAGGAGATTGAATAGATTAGCTATAACTGAAATTTAGAATTTGACATCTGCCTCTGAGTAGGCTTTCCGGTGTATACCTCTCTAATTCCTGGGTTTGCCTCTGGGCCTCTCCATGCCCAAGCTGGCCTTTCGTTCCTGACACCTTAGTACCAGGCTGGCCAGCTCCAGCCCCTGCGCTGGCTCTCTAAACCACAGCTGGTTCTCCCGTGGCCTTGGTCACAGGGCCAGGATACAGAGAGGAGTGCAGGGTGGCGGGGCTGGCCGAAGTTTCAGTCAGTTCTCTATGTTCTAGGCCAATCCTCCAAGTAGAGAGGTCTTTTTATCCTTCGGGAGAGCCCTAAAGAACCCTGCCTCTATATGCAGTGGTTTGGAGCTCTTCCTGCTCATTGTTGGTACATCCTCCTCGCCCCATATGAAGCCTGGATACTTGGAACTGCTAAAATCGGAGATTCAGCTTTTCAACTTTGCTACTTATCTGGCCTCAAGCAGGGAGGTAAACATGGACTTAAATGTCCTTTGAACCAAACCAAAGTGTAAGATGTGCCGCATGACAGAGTGCTAGGGAGGGCCAGACCTTCAGCGCTGGCCTTCAGCAGGTGCCAGACATTCTGTTTCATCTGCCACCCGTGTGCCCAGCAGCTCTGGGAGCACCGCCCTGCCTGAGCAGCGCCGGGCCTTGCACTCATGGAGGCCAACTGACAGAGCAGGAGCATGTTGATTCCTTGGTTATGTTGCATTATAACAGTAAGAGTCAGAACATTAATTTGAAACTGTCTTCAACAACTTGCTGTATGCATTTTTTCACACCAGTACATTCTTAAGCATCCTTGTTTATATAGAATAACATAAACTAATCTGTACCTTTATATATATATGTACATATATACATGTATAATCTGTATAGTGTACATGTTAATGATTTATTGATATGTCCCAAATCTTTCATGCAGCCCTCATCCTCCGCATGCCCTCGGTTTGTGGTCGGGTGACTTGAATGTTCCCCGAGGATCCTGCCCACCTCCCGTGTTTGGACGTCTAGGGAAGGAGGGTTTTGGTCGTACCCTCATCCTCATGCACAGAAATGCTCAGGGTCCCCATGTGCCTGTTGTTCAGCCCTCTCTTGTCTCTCGTTCCCTTTCTGAGCATGTGGTCCCTCCCTGCCCTGTAACTTCTCTGCCCCTCCCCCAGCTGTGGGACAGCTGCCTTCCTACTGAAGTGTAAAGCAGTACTAACATCATTACTGCATGTGCGCTAAAAACCCAAGTCTTCTGTTCCCCTGGGACAGAACATTGCATGTGGGGTGGGATAATCAAGTTTCAGTGACCCATGTCAGTTACACAACAAAGCCAGATCCCATAGCAAAATTCCACAAAATGGAAATCAAACTTAAATTTCTTTATTAGCATTGTGTAAATAAATCTGGATGTGTTTAACTTTGTACTGGTAATTTTCTGTATATTTGCAATATTTGGGTTAGAAATAAAACAGACTGGACTTTGTTACCTGACCTATCAAAATGACTAGCTACATTTTGTTGCCGTGATAGATTTCCCAGTGTTTCTAGCTTCAGAAATCAAACTCCAGCAACCAGAGAATAAGCCAGGTAAAGAGCCAGGACTGCCTTGGTAGCATGAGAAGTATTAGGTAAGTTGTGGGGGAAAACTTAGTTTTTCTTGTTCTTTACGCCCCTAAAGGTCTACCTCCCATGGGTATTTGTAGCACCAGCTTCCCCGTTCTTACACCACACGCCCTCTCAGGGTGTGAGTGCTACCCACTTCCTCTGGACACAGCAGCATAGAGTGATTGTCCCGAATTAGCTGTTCCTCAGGCAGGTTTGACAAGGGACAACACTGAAAGCTTAAGTTCAGTACCTTCCCAGCTGCCTCTCTTAGATTTCTCTTGCGGTTCTTGCTCATAGTCCTGCCTGGTCCGTCTCATTGAAGGACCTTTCAAAGAGTTGCGGCTTTCCTTTCTCCCCAAATATTTCTTTTAGGAGAGGTTCCCGTCCTCCCTTGAGCCTTGAGCCAAGCCTTGAAGACTGCTTCTCAGCCTGCCATCCTGGGGGACATTTCCAATGAATACTTACTCTGACATCATGATCTGAAGACGACAAGGCAGAAGACCTTGCTCTGAAGGAGCCGGCTCCTTCAGAGGAGCTGTCCCTGGCTCCGGCTATCTGGCCAAGGAGTTCCTCCTCCAGGAGATCGTGTATGGTAGTTTTATTTTCAGGAAGTCTAGCCAACCTAGTGTCCAAAGACTGCACCAGAATCACTAGGTTGCTTATTCAAATGCAGATTCCTGGACCCCACCCAGACCCATTAAATTAGACTTTGTAATGGACAGACCCTAGGAGTCTGCATTTTTAACTTGATTCTTTTACACCTTTATTGCAACAACGGGCTCAGAATGAAAGTCTAGGCCAATTTCATACCACCTGGTGTGGGGACTCGGTGCTTACAAGGGCTTTGGCTGGGTCAGGCAAGAGAAATCGGGCAGAGGCCTTCACACTAGTTCCGATGGGGCGCAAGTGCGGCCTCAGAGGTCAAGCTCCGTAGCGCCTTCCTCTGCCATCCCAGCTCCTGATAAATAGGTTCCTGGGCCGGAAGTGTGTCTGCAGGCTGTCCTGGCCCTCAGCCCCGATACAAGCTGCAAAGAGGAGATTTCACACCCCATAGGAGCACAGGCGCCTGGGATCCTATCGACTCGGCCTCCAAATTGAGGGCTAAAGGGGAAAAATGAGTGTAAAGAGCCCATTCATTCAACCACACTCATCTTTTTTTTTTCCATAAAAGAAAAGGGTGGTGGGAAGGAGGAAGCGGGTATGTGGGAACTCTGTACTTTCCATTCAACTTTACTGGGAACCTAAAACTGCTCTAAAAAGTAACGTCTTTACACACACACACACACACACACACACACACACACACACACGGGAGGGGATGCTGGTTTCTGGAGCTACTGAAGTGAGGATATGATAGGAAACCATTTAGATGCAGGGTACAGAACATGAGGAATGATGGCTTGGTGAGCCGAGACATCATGCAGGACCTTTAGTATGTAACTAACACGGTGGTCTGGCCACTTCCTTCCACTTAATCATTTTCTCCTCAACACAGTCATGGCATCATCATCCCTGGTCTCAGAGCCCAGGGCCCTGGGGTTCAGAGTTCGTGATTTGCCCAAGGTCACCTAGCTCATGAGTGAGTGGCACAGCCAGAAGTCACACACACGTCCTCCGGCCTCCTGCCCCAGGCCGCCTCTCACTTTGCTGGTGCTTTATCTCAGAGGGCCACATGCCGGCCTGACCTAAAAATAGCTCACATTTATGGAGCACTTCGTCGGCTACATTCTGCTAAGCGCTTTACACAGATTACCTCTCGTAATCCTCGCGACAACCCTATGGTCATTATCCTCTCTGTTTTACAGGTGGGGAAACAGACCCGAGAGAGATGTGATATGTGGCAAGTCACACAGGCTGGTGGGTGATGGAGCCAAATGGGAGGCCAGGTAGTCTGGCTCCGGAGTGCGGACTCCGCCTTCCACTGCCACTAGGGGGTTAGACGGAGGGGATGGGGACAGACCCCCGAAAAGGGCGAGTTGGCAAGACCTTACAGCTCGCTGACTGTGGAGCAGAGAGAGAGAAGGAGCCCTTAAAGGTGTGCCTGTGAATCTGCTAAGCCTGCTGAGCCAGGGCCCCATTGTGTGGTCTGTGCGTGCAGTCAGGGGAGCTGTTAGAAGCTCAGGCCCTCCCCTCCCTCCGCAGTGCTGTACGAGGGCTGCCCCTTCAGTCCTCCTGCGGCTATTCTGGGCTGCTGTCTGATGTCCCTCTCTTCCCCAGTCCCTGCTTCAGCCCTTCTGCTGAGAGTAGCCGGGTGGGAGAAGGCCAGGCCAGTTACATAAGCCTGTGGCTGGGACCCTGGGAGACCGGGCTGGAGAGCAGGTGCTTAGCCCCTCCCTCACCACCAACAGTGAAAATCTCCCGCTGGAGCCCAGCCTTGGGGTGGCCCAGCATGGAAGCAGCCACAGCTCTGGAGGCGGCCTCGGGATCCACACTGAAGGTGAAAGAAATGAGCCCAGCCGATGCTGAAGGACCCCCGGCTTTATCTCAACAAGAGTCCGGCTGCCCCATTCCCCAGCTCCTGTCCCTTACAGACGGTGACCTGGGGGGCTGGGAAGGGTGAGACGGCTGGGATGGTAGGAGTTGGGAGGTCTCCCTAACACCTGGCTGCACCTCCTTAGCTTTGTGCAGAGGTGAGCGACTTCATGGGTGGTACCTGGGACGGAGGAGCATTAGTTGGAGCCCCCACCCCTTTCCTTGGTGGATTCTTATTTGCTGCTCAAGTGTCTCTGCTAGGTTTGTGCTTTTTAGCTGAGAAGTCAGTGAATGGTGTTTGTGGCACTTCACAGTGACTAAAAGTGATCTGTTTATATTTGTACCTGTATAAAATGTCTGTCCCGGGGACCGAGGACCAGATAGACTAATACCAGCTAGGAAGGGAATGAGGGGTGCGAAGGTGGCCGTCTGCATTAGAAGGGGGAGATGAAAAGCTTCTAGCAACCAAGAGGCTGGGTGGTGAACAAGCAGTGCATGACACTCTGCCTCTCCCTGGGCAGTGCTGGGGGTCCAGGACCTACCCTAACACTCCAGCTGGCTCCCAGGGAAAACCCCAGCCTCTCAGGTCCCGAGCCCCATGGACGAAGGAGGACCATTGGCCTCCCTTCCACAGTGGTGTCTGTGGGCCTCTAAGCAAAGAGGCACTTTTGAGCCAGGAGGTGGTGGGTGGCCCTGCCAGGCCCGGGTGTCCCTGCTGGCGGCCCAGCCGCCCACTCCGCAGCTGCCCCTGGCTGAGGCCTCTGCAGCTAACAGCTCTGCGAGCTCTGTGATGTTCACTTGGGCTGTTGCCACTGTGCCTGGCTCGGCCGGCTAGAGATGGAAGGCAGGAGCCAGGCTTTTTCCTTCTCCTGTGCGGTAACTGGGAGGAGGGACCACAGGCACCTCGCACATTTAAGACGGTTACCTGCACAAAGTCTGTGCTTTAGGCCCCTTGACAATCTTGAGTGCAGGGGATGCAAAGACCGCAAGCAAGCAGCTCATGGAACCCCAGAGTAGGGAGAGGTAGGAGAAGACGTGATCTAGACTGTGACCAGTGCCCCCTCCGGCAGCTCTGTGCCCTTGGACAAGCCAACCAACTGCTCAGTTTCAATTTCCTCCCTGTAAAATGGTAAGAATACCTGTCTAGCAGGGCAGTTGAAAGAATTGTTGAGATGATCCAAAGTGCCTTGGAAGAGGTCAAACTAAGATGCGAATAGATAATAAGATATTTCCAAGGCAGGAGTGAAGACTGAGTCTACCTGCAAATGGGGCTGGGTAGGGAAAGTTGGCTGCCTCTTCTCATCCTCCTGGGAGACGCTGAATTTTCGGGAGCTGTTTGAATGTCACAGGCAGAGAGCCGGTTGAATTTGCTCCATTGAAAAGGAGCTTGGGGTAACAGAAGTTATTGTGAGCACATTAGGCTGGAATGGTCTTGAGGCAGAAAACCAGTTCCTTCCCCAAAAGGTCCAGGGAATAAGCCACAGAGTGAAAATGAGAGCCGGGACTGCTGACTCCCGGCTTGGCTGATCTCCCTAAGACCCTGGGGGAGGGCATCCAACTCACCCACGCTCCTCCCTCTGGCTGTGAGTGGATGCTGTGGGCCCTGGGCTCCTGACAGCCCCTGGCCGGCCGCCACAGTGCAGCCTCAAGAGCCCCCGTCTCAGGACCACCAGCGCCAGCAGCTCGATTCATTAGCCTTCCAGAGGTCAGTGATAGTAAGCACTGCTTGTGATACTTCGCAAAGCATGTTCGATTCTGTTATCTGCTTAGAGAAGATAGGAGTTCAAATCCTAGCTCTGTCCTGTAACCCTAGGCAAGTCGGTGCCCTTCTCTGGGCTTCCATTTTCTCATTTGTAAATTGAAGGATAACCTTTTGATGGCTATGGACCCCTAGGAAAATCTGATGCTGTCTGTGGAATCTTATTCCAGGAAAAATACTCGAACAAGTTCAGGGAGCTCACAGAATCCCTGAAGCCCATTCAAAGGTCCTTCAGGGTGCCATGGACCTGGCCTAGATGGTCCCTAAGTCCCTGTGAGCTCCAAGAACTTTTTCTTCCTCTTAATGCCTCCTCTACCTGATGGGGAGCACCACGGGACCGAGAGGGGCCCCTCAGTGAGCGTGTGTGTGCATGGGAAACGGAGTAGGCACCAGAGGCGGAAATTCATCTGCAACATCAAAATAACCTGCAACTGGCCAACACTGAGCTTTTAGTCAAGAAAGCCTGCTCTGTGGCTAAATAAGCAGAAGTAGGTGGCCGGCACTGGGAAACAATTTCAGTGTATCCTCAGCACTACGCGGAGGCACTGGGTCCTGGAGGCAGCATCGGTGGGAGGCTGGCGGACAGGCTGCACCCCTGCCGTGAAGAAGAGGAGACTCTGAGACCCAGAGGAAGGGTCCATCTGCTGATTTCAGAGTAACTGCATCTCCTTTCAGTCCAAACTATTCTGTGTCTTCCAGGCTTGGGAAGCTGGAGCCCGTGCCTGGGAGCAACCTTCCTTCCTTTTTTCCTTCTTCCCTCCCTCCTCCTTTCCTAACCTCTTTCTTCCTTCTACAAATATTTCTTTTATGCCTATTATGTGCCAGGCACTGCTACAGAAATAAAATAGGCAAAAATAACTCCCCTTGTGGAGGTTCCATTCTAGTGTAAGGAGATAGACAATAAATAAACAAGATATGTAATATGTCAGAAATGTGCTGAAAAATGAAGCAGAGGAGGACAGAAAGTGCTGGGTGTGGGAAATATGTTTGCTATTTTAAACAGGATATTCAGTGACAGTCTCATTAACAAGGTGCTATTTAAGCAGCAACTTAAAGGAGATGAGAGAACAATGCATGCAGATATTTGAGGTGAATGTTTCCCATGCAGAGAGAACAGTCAGTGCCAAGGCCCTGAGGCAGGAGTGTGCCCTATGGATCGGGGCCACTGTGCCTGTAGCAGCGCAAGGGAGATAATGGTAGGTTTGGGGGCAGAGAGCTAGCAGTACCCTTGTGAAGACTGGCTCAACTCCGAGACTGATGGGCAGCCTGGGCAGGGTTTTAAGTGAGAACCGACATGATCAGATATAGGTTTTAAGGTTTTTTCTGACTCCTGAGTTAAGAATAAGCTATAGGCAGGCCTGAAACACTAGCAAGGTCATCAATTGAGGATGAGGATGAGGGAGAAGGTATGGGGGTTTTAGAAGAGGAAGGTGTCCAGTTGTCACCCAGGAGAATAAGGAGGCTGGGTGGACCTAGGAAGTCTGGAAGAATTGCCAGGGGGCCATTGGGGAGTTAGTGGCCATCAGCCTACAGTCAGCCTCGCTTGTATTTTTCCCCAGTGTGCAGATGTGGGCACTGAGTGGCTGGAAAGCATTTCACTGGGGTTGGCCATGGCTAGGAGAGCGCAGTGCAGTACCAGAGGATTAAGGGATCTGAGCGGGTACACAAGGGAGTGGGTGTAATGACCGGACTGCAAGTTGGGTGGGAGAGAGAGTGGTAACCGAGAGGACGACAGGGAGTGCAGGGGTGGAAAGGCACGGAGTGGAGATCTCAGTGGTGCGCAGGGTCGCTGGTGCTGGAGAGCAGAGCTCTAGGGGCAGAGAGCGTGCTTGTCAGGGAATGCCCGTCCATGTAACAAATAGGCCTCAGAACTGAAGGCTCAAAAACAATAGATGTTCATTTCTATTAAAAAGTTTCTCTATTTATTTCTATTAAAAGTAGTTCTGCATGCAATAATTCCAGGCCCCAGGCCTCTCCCCTCTTGTGGCTCTGCCACAAATCTCAGGCAAGTGTTTGCCTGATTCTATGTCCTTCTGTTTTTTTCTGACCTTAGTTTCACAGTCTTCATGAAGCTGACACTCCTGTCTTTCACAAGTGCTTCGGAAGTCACCTTTCCTATGGTGCTCCTCCAGACAAGTTTCTTTTCTTTTTTTTTTTTAAGATCATTTGTTTTATTTATTTATTTTAAAAGATTTTATTTATTTATTTGACAGAGAGATGGAGGGCACAAGTAGGCAGAGTGGAAGGCAGAGGGAGAGGGAGAAGCAGACTCCCCACTGAGCAGGGAGCCCAACGCGGGCCTCGATCCAGGACCCTAAGATCATGACCTGAGCTGAAGGCAGATGCTTAACCGACTGAGCCACCCAAGTGCCCCAAGATCATTTATTTTTGAGAGAGAGAGAGAGCGAGAGCACACAAGCAGGGAGAGGGGCAGAGGGAGACGCAGGCTCTCCACTGAGCAGGGAGCCCAATGCAGGGCTCGATCCCAGGACCCTGGGATTATGACCTGAGCCGAAGGCAGACGTTTAACGACTGAGCCACCCAGGTGCCCTCCAGACAAGTTTCTGATAAGGCCAAGGCCACATACTGTTTCAAAGCCATAGCTTGCCTTGTGCATTTGCTCTTTTTGGGTAGCCATTCACTCACACAGGCACATGCATGCACACACACATGCTCACAGTCTCGCACACTTGCACACACACTCTATCTCACACATAGGTGCATGCGCACACACACACACCCTTTGTTCTTTCAATGTGTCTGTCTTAATTCCTTCACACTCCAGGCCATAAGTAATCATATCAACGTGAACTACACAGCCCTTAAGAAAGTGCTGGAAGAAAGTCTTTAACGGCATGAAGGGAAATTTTGAGAGAATATGAACACTTATTTCCCATGAACATCGAATAAGGAAATGGGCATAAACTTCAGAATGAAATTAGGGTAGAATTAAGAGGAATTTTCCAATCCAGAGGAGTCAAGATCTTTGGACTTTAAGTAGTAGTCTCCTTCTCTGCTAATTTTCGAGGAAGAATTAGACAGCATTCTGTCTGAGAGAAAGGCCATGCTGAGAGCCCCACAGCTCAGAAGCCAATGTCTCTCAAAGGACTTTTCTCAAAATGCCTTTCCCCCAAGACTCTATGATGAAAGAAAACCACACTCAAAGTCTCAAACTGGTCTCAGGGAACCCAGGCTGTGCCGTAGGGCTCTCATCTTTGGTTCACATCCGTCCTGGGCATCTGAGGAGCAGAAAGACCTTGGGCGTCAGGGAAAAGCCACGTTCCCCCAAGGTCGGTACAATCAAGACCTCTCTTGATCGCGAATGTGTGAAAAGAGATGCCCCAAATGAGCCCTCCGATTAACATTCTTAGCAAAGGGGCAGACTGCTCGCTTGTTCAGGCACACGAGAGGGCCTGGGTGGAGCTGGAAAAGAGCATTCTGCTGCCCGGGTACCTGCAGCTGCCAAATACTCCCCCTGCCACCTCCCGCACTTTGTCAGCTGCTTTGGCCTCAAGCCCACCCTCTTTCTCCCCCTGGGGGCTGGGAGCCTGCTGGCAGCCGAATCCTCACCTACTAATCCTCAGACTCACAACATTCTACTAAGTTTGTTCCCTGTCAGTTCATCATCTTGTCAGGGAAGCCCGCTTATCAGCAAAGAACTGGCAGGGGAGCCCGCCCCCCTCCAGGGAGGAAGAGACTGTCGCCCCAGCTGTCAGCCCTTCTCCTCTGTCTCTCTGCTCGCGCTGGGGTCCCCTGTGCATCTCAGGGCCGTTCTGCTCATCGTCCTTCTAGGCCACCATCTTACTTTACGTTCCACATAAACCTATTTCTTTGATCGTTCTCTTCCGTTCAGGTGCAACAATGCTAACATCTTCCAAGGTAGTTGTCTAAGAAGCACAAGAAGCACCAGTGGGCACAAATAAATACGTCAGCCTGCACCTATCTCTAGAAAAGCCCATTTCCCACCTGAGGTCTGAGCAGGGCTCGGACAGCACATCTTCCAGGCGTGACGACCGGGCTCCTTTCCTCACCCCAACCTGTTCAGTTCTTGAGGGTATCCCTCTGCCTTCCCTTCTTTGCCTCCTCCTCCTGAGGGCGAGATCACCGCCAGGGCCCTGACTGGTGCCCAGGCCCCAGTGGCCAGGGGAGGGCCCGGAAGCGGGCAGATACTCGGAGAACTGGTCCTGCAGGCATACTCTTCCAGATGGGGAGGCAGCCTAACTTCACAAAAGTGTTTCTCCCTCCGAGGCCTTTCCCCCCCGTCTCCTTGCTCCGGCGGCTCATCCAGGTCCTTCTGTGTCAAGCAGGCAGAGTAGGAGACAGCAAAGCTGGCTTTTCCCCAGCGAGCATGAAGGGCTATTTCCCCACCCAACAGTCGGGAACCAAGCCCAACAAGATGAGGTTTTGACCCCCCTTTTCAATTGCCGCCCTCTTTTTCCAGAAAACCCTTAAGTCATATCCGCTTGTTCTCAACTCCTTCGTTGCTCGCCAAGATGGCCACAGGAGGGAACACATCACACAAACACTTCTTCTGTTTTTCATGCCCCACCCCCCTCCAAACCGCCAAAGTTGAACAGAGGGCAAGCAGAGCAGTGTCTTTCAGCTGCCAGGGCTCGGTCGCTGTGGTGTTCTTCCGGAGGCGACCGGCCCTGAGCCGCACAGGCAGGACAGTGGCTCAGAGCACTGAGGCCCTGCGTCATTTAGTTCCTGCTTTTGCCAGGGGCCGGGGTGAGGTGCAGTCCAAGACTGTACCACCCAGGGGGAAATGTAAGCCTTGCAGCGAGAAAGGAAGCTAGATCAATAACATGGACAGCATGAGCTGAGTGTCCGTGTTTATATTCACTTACAGGGGCCAAAAGTGATCTCGAGACGGTGATGGGGGCAGACTGCGGGAGGGAAGGTCCTGGTCTCTAAACAGTGGGCTACAAACGGAGGTGCAGGAAGAACATAGTGGAAACTCTATTTACTTTATTTTAAAGTTCACCGCGCAGAAGTTTGCAGTGTATAACGTACATATTTAAACAGTCCAACTTTTAAGTAAACACACATACGCTGCGGTAGAATGCTCAGGAATGTATTTGCCGGGAAATGTTATCAGAAAGTTTGGAAACCTCTGTCAAACCATTCCACTGTTTGCCACAGTTGTGAACTGGGTGAGGTTTACAACTGCTCGGATGAATTGTGGGAAGAGGCCGGGGAGTTGGTGGGACCTGAAGCGCTCTCGCAATTCCACTTAAGACGACAGCAGCAGGGGACCATCTCTGCCCAAGGAGAGGCCAGAGCCCCAGAAAGCTGGAAAATGGTGTCACCTCAGCCAGGCTCCCAAGGGAAGCCGGGTGGGATGCTTGCACTTTCTCAGCCAAGGCAGCCCGAGGCTCCCTGAGAGGAGAGAGGTCACAGCTGGGTGGCCTCCACACCTTACACTCAGCACTTTCCTGAGCATCTCCTGCCTCCATCCTGGAAGTCAAGGGACAGAGACTAACCCCTCTTCTCACTGGACACGCCTGGGAGATCACGGAGCAGCGAGCAGCGGGCCTAGTCTTTCCCCGAGTCTGTCCATACAAAGCGATGGCCCATGAACTGGAAGAGCACGGCGCAGGCGCCCGAGCGGGGCAGCGCGCAGAGGAAGGGACCCAGGTGCCAGCTCCCCGAGCAGTGACGTCAGGGCTGCCCTAGTGGTCCAGTGTCACTCTGCCTGCGAGTGGAAAGCTTTCTCTTCAACTCTGGCATCAAGCTGGGAAGCAGGGCTGACACTTGGAGGTCAAGACTAACACTGAAAGCGGCTTTGATAAAAGCGTTGTTGAGGACAAATGTAGGGAAGGGGGAGAAAGACAAACCACACGTGCACAAACAGAAAAAAGAAATCTCGGTTGATGAAAAGTCAGTAGTTGAGAGTTACCCATTAAAAGAAGTGAGCGTTGGGACGCCTGGGTGGCTCAGTTGGTTAAACCTCTGCCTTCAGCTCGGGTCGTGATCCCGGGGTCCTGGGATCGAGTCCCACATCGGGCTCCTTGCTCGGCGAGGAGCCTGCTTCTCCCTCTGCCTGCCGCTCCCGCTGCTTGTGCTCTCTCTCTCTCTCTCTCTTTAATAAATAAATAAAATCTTTAAAAAAAAATAAAAGAAGTAAGCGTCAGGCTCACACTCCAGTGGTTTCTGCCAAGACTTGAATGCTCTCGAGGGGATCTTTCAGCCAATCACTCTGCCCTAAATCCCAGCGAGACAATGGGAGCAAGCTTCCCATTCCCTGGGAGAGGACGGATTTGCTGAGCACGTGGGTCATCTGCCCATGGGGCACAGGCAGATGGTGTCCACTTCCTCTGAGCTCTGCCCCTCCCACCCTAGGAGGCTCACCACCCACTGTTTTCTTTCCTTCCATCACTCAGAGCACCCCAAGATCTGGCTACCTCGGACCTTGAGGCAGACCTATATCCAGAAGGTCGGAGACACTGTGAACCTACTAATCCCATTCCAGGTGATCATGCTGGTCCCATGCTGGGTCCATGTTGAGTTCATGCTGGGACCAGGCCAGGGTTTTGATTTGGAAACAGATACTAAGAGTCTTGCTGGCACTGAGGCAGTCGTCGTGGCCTGAAATGGAGGGGGCCATGTCACCAGAAGCCTGAGGCAGAATGACCCTTCCATCTGCACTCCTGAGGTAGGGTTTGGGTTGGGCATGCCCCATGTGACGAACTGAGGCGAACCTATGTCCTTCAGTCAGCAGAGGTCTGGGAACTTTCGGTTCAGAGGGCTCTGGGGAGTTTAGGCAGCTATGGTTAGCCCCAGGTGCCCCAGGTGACCTAAACTCTCAGAGGGTGGGAAACTCAAAGCCAATCCCTTCGCTCCTCCCATGATCCTTAGGCTGTTGATGAAAGAGGTGAGTCCCCTGGGACAGTCCACCAATTTCTAACTCAAAGCATTTGCAGTTCAAGTCAGGTCACCATGAGGACCTGGGGTGACTCTGACCCCCCATTGCAGCAGGGAGGGTCACGAGGCCTCTTGGGGTTGCTCACAGCTTTTTCCCATTTCTTAGGGCAAACCCAAACCTCGAGCCACCTGGACACATGATGGCTGTGTCTTGGATGCCAGCCGTGTGAGTGTGCGGAATGGGGAGCAGGACTCCATCCTCTTCAACCGAGAAGCCCAACGTGCGACTCGGGTCGCTACCAGCTCAGTGTGCAACTGGGAGAGCTGGAGACCACTGCCACCACTGACATCCTGGTGATCGGTAACAGTGCGGGGAGTGGGAGAGTGGTGGTCCTCAGGGGCTCCTTCTCCAGGCTAAAGCGGGGCCATCACAGAGAGCTGGGGAAGCCGGGGTGACTCCCCACGGCGAGGGTCACGGTGGTGGGGGAGGGGAGGCATAGCTGAGCAGAGAAGGGGAAGGGCACTCCCGAAGTGAACCCCAGGCATATGTGGGAGTTGTACCATGCCTGCTGCCATGCTTGTCTCTTTCAGAGAGGCCAGGCCCTCCTCAGACTATCAAGTTGGTGGATGTTTGGGGCTCCAGTGCTACTCTGGAGTGGACACCTCTCCCAAGACACAGGCAACACAGCACTCCTGGGATACACCGTGCACCGTGCTGACACAAAATCTGGGGTGAGGCCCAGCTGGGAGGGAGTGTGGAGAGAGAGGAATAATGCATTCTGGAATGGGGCTCTGTAGCTCCATGCGGTGGGCTGAGGTGGAGTGAGTTCACAAAACAGGGGTCTCATTCATGGCATCTTCTTGGGACCCCAAAGCTGTGGTTCCCAGTGCTGGAGCGTTATCAAGGCACCAGCTTCACGGTCTCCAAGCTTATCATGGGCAACTCCTATGCCTTTTGAGTCTTTGCTGAGAACCAGCGTGGGCTCAGTGAGACCGCCCCCATCACTGCTGACCTTGTGCACATCCAGAAAGCAGGTGGGGCCTGGGGCCTGGGAGCTGGGAAGGGTTGAGGATGAAGAGTTGAGGAGGGGTGAGGATCTCAGGCACTACAGCGTGGCCCTTCTTGGTCCCCTCAGAGACTGCTTGCAAGACCGAGGGGTTTGCGCAGCGAGATTTCTCTGAAGCCCCAAAGTTCACCCAGGCTTTGGCAGACCGCACGACGGTCAGCGCCTATGACACGCAGCTCTTCTGCTGTGTCTGCGCCTCTCCCAAGGTGAGCGGGAGTCCCGCAGGCTGGCCGGGCCGCGTTGCTCCCTGCTCCTGCCCTAACCTCCGCGGTGGGGAAGAGCATTCTAACCGCATCGTTGTTCCATCCCCACCACCTGCCCCTTCCGCAGCCCGTCAGGCAGGTTATGAACAGTCAGGGTCCTTAGAGTCCAAGACAGCCTGATGTGGATGAGGCTTCCAGTTTCCTTTCTTCGTGTCTGTTCCTCGTAGATGAAGCTGTCACTTACTGATCAGCTGGCAGCTGGGCGTGAGCTTCAAGTTGTCCCTCTGGCAGAGGTGATGGGGTCCCCTGGTTTCTCCTCCGTCACCCACTATGCCTCACCTGCACAGGGCCATCTGCATGCCAGCTGTCTAGAGTTGAGGCCACGACCCTTAGCAAGGCCCTTTCCAGTCTAGTCACTGTACCTCTGTACCCTATACTGCATACAACATCACTAGAACCTTACCAAGTACCTTTTGCATAGAAGCCCTGGGCCAGACTACATGGAGAGAACATCTCAGAAAGAGAATGTCAACAAGCCCCGTCTAGATACTTTCTAACCAGAGGGGACAACAGTGGGAATAGAATATGAATGATTCAACAATGTATATACAAAAAAGAGGAGATCCTGAGGCCCGGTACTTAGGGATCCATGAGGGACCTGCTTGCACAGGATGGAACAGAAGGTCCCAGCTTTTTTCTAGTCAGGAATACTTGATGAACAAGGCAAGGTTTCAGGTGCTCTTTTAAACCAACAGAAGGAGCTTAAGGCTTTTGAGGGTACTGGAAAGGGAACCCCTCCCCAAATGTAAGGAATGGGGAGCTTTCCAGAAGACCATTATCTCTTCTAGATTCCGTACCACCTGTTCTTCAGGCACCCTACTCCTCCCCCTTTTCTGGCCGGTGTGTCCCCAAGCCTTGTAGGCGAGGAGTCCCAGGGATTGAGCACAAAAAGAATAATTGGTTCTCACCACTCCCGTGCCATTCCCTCGTCTTTATCTTGCAGCCAAAGATCATCTGGCTGAAGAACAAGATGGATATCCAAGGCAACCCCAAGTACAGAGCTCTCAGTCACCTGGGAATCTGCTCTTTAGAAATCCGCAAGCCTGGTCCCTTTGACGGGGGCATCTACACCAGCAAGGCAGTTAACCCCCTGGGGGAGGCGTCTGTGGACTGCCGGGTGGATGTGAAAGGTAAGGGCAGAACTCATCCCCTCTCTCCACAGCTGGAAAATTCGGGGACGGAGCCACAGCCTGCAGGGAGCAGGGCTTGGCTGGCTCCCCCTGCAGGTGCTCTTGGCACTGTCATCATCAGGATGGATTCGAGAAGCCGTTTTTATTATCCAATATCATATTTCTCTCCAACATAATTCTGTAATACAGAATGGCTAGTTCCATTCTGCAAAGGAGAAACCTGAAGCACAGGGTGGTGATCGGTTTACCCCAAGATTCCCAGCACTGCTTAAGTGAGGAGTCAGCACTGGGGTGGAAAGAGCCCAAGCCTCCTGGCCTTCACTCAGATCGTTTGTCTTGCAACTCTACAGTCTTTGACTCAGTCCAGGAAAGCTGCAGCTGTCTGTTAGGCTTTTAAACAAACCAGAGGACTTGCCCCTCCGGTTTGTTAAAAGGCTAAGCACATCCTCTCTACCTCTTTTAAAGTATTCATTCATCCATCCATTCCTGTCGCCTTGTTCTGACGTCCGTCATTGCATTTAATGTATTGTTATGTAAGTGCCTATTTACTGATCTGTTTCTCCATTAAACCAAGAGCACTGTGAGGGAGGGAACAGTCTGACTCGTCTTTGTCGCCCCCCCCCCCCCCATCCCCGCCAGTGTGGAGCCCAGTTTCTGACACACAGTGGGCACTCTCTAAGTGTGCACAGCATGAATCAGGAATGAACGGGCCATTACATGCCCTATTTTTCCCCCTGAGGAGACTCCTGATTAGCACCATGGACTCTGCAGAAACCTGAGAAGTATATCCCTTCCCAGTGCTCCTCCACAAGAACATTTCCCAGAGATTTCTGAGATGTTAACTCTGAGAAATGTCTGAATTCTTGCAGCTACTCATTGAGGCTCCCCGAGAGGATTAGGGCAACTCTGACAAAGGTAAGGAAAGAGAGACTGGGGTTCTGAATGGAGTAGGTCATGTTTATGGCTAGTGTTGAGTCTGGGACAGATATGTATTCCTGAGTCTTTCAACCATGCAGTCATTGGTGACTACTTTCCTTTTAACCACTTTTTTTGGTAAGCTGCTATCATCTCCGTGGAAGGAATTTACTATAGATGGTACTACTTTCGTCACATCCTCTATCTGTACTCAAGTTGATGACGGGTATGAAACCTAATGGTCCTCTGAAAAGGAGTAACATCTACCTGACAATAAGCGGGTTCTGTGGGAGGGAGGTGGGCAGGTGCTACAAGAAAATGCATCAGGGGAACCACCAGGAGTGGGGGATGGAAAAGAGACAGGAAGTTGCTGCTGTCCACTGTTTCTACCTCAGAATCATGAGCATGGTGAGAAACAGATCAGTTTGCTTGTCTTTTACTTTGAAGTTTATGAATTCCTTCCCTTCTGAGAGAAGAAACCACCATTACCTTCGTGTCAATAATAATTAAACATGTGGGTATGTGGTCCCAAGCAGCACATTACTGGCAAAGAGCAACTCAGATCATCGTTTAAAATGGGATAGCTCCTTCAGGCTCTAAATCACACACAGCGGAAATGCTGTGTGCGAACTGATGAGTGGGGCGAGAAAGCAGCTCGTGGGAGAATTAAGGAGAACTGGTTCCCAATGTCTCCTTGGACTTGCAGTTCCTGGCTGATGAAAATTGAAGATGAATACCATCTGAGAAGCCATTTAGTTGAGTCCATCATTGATATAGAGCAAATAAAAACCCTCAGGGATGCATTAAAAGCACAGACTTCTCAGGAGAGCTCTCTCTGCCAGTTGGCTTGCAAAGACAGTTCTCTGGCCACCCCTCAGTTCCCTCTCTGGGTTAATGTTAATGTTACGGTGGGGTTAGCCTTGTCAGCGGGACTTGCTCTGCTACCTCTCTCTCAGCAAGCACACAGAAACAAAGCAGGGTAAGTAGAGAAGTGACAGCACAGGACCCAGGGAGTACGAAGCGGATTGCCTCAGCAACCTGGATGTACGCTGGGTGTTTGCTGTTACAGCCACAACATACCGTTTCTTTTCTGTGCCTCCAGGAAGCCTGACTGGGGCAAGACTGTGTTCTTAAGGAGCTCCGGCACAGCGTCTGGTTTGGGCTAATCTAAATAAATGTGTGGATCCTCAGTGGCTAAGTGTCCGTCTGTTTGAGCCTTTCTCTATGGGAAAAAACATTTAGAACACTGGACTCCTTTAGCCAGACTGTATGGAATCTGCAGACCCTCAGACTCATCTTTCTCCTCATATCCACATTCTCTTCCGCAGAGGTTTCTAACACTGTCCTTTTGTCTAGAGTCTATGACAGAGCTGAATTCATCTCTCCAGTGCCTGGTGCTGAAAGAGATGCTGAACATGACTTGCTCTCTTCCTCTCTGCGCCCTCCGGTATGAGTTGGAAAACAGGATGCACATCCATCACAGAGACGCAGACAGCAGAACACATAAACACGTACATAGCTAAGTGAAGACAGAGCACTAAGACTTGAGGGCTGGGAGACACTGAAGAAACTGGAGTGGTCTCATTAAGCCCTGGGGAAAGAATAAAGGTGGGGTGCCCTTGCCTACACTTTTGTTTTCATTCTTATAGCAAGTAAGATCTTAAAGGAATTCTGTGATGGGATCTGCAAAAGAGAAATTCCTCCCATCCTAGCTAGGATGGGCATGGTGCCCTTCCCACCAAGAGCTGGAGTCTGTTTCCCCTCCCCTTGAACCTGGGCTGACCATGTGACCTACTTTAACCAAAAGAATATAGTGGAGGTGATGCTGTGCCAGTCTGGGCCTAGACCTCAAGAAGTCTAGTAGTTTCTGCTTTTGCTTCTGGAAGTCAGCTCCCATGTAAAGAATCTCAGGACAGATTACTGAATTAGGAGAGGCCACATGCAGGACAACCAAGCATCCCAGCCGACAGCCCGCACCACAGCCCTAGATATGTGTGGCCACCTGAGACCCTTCAGCTCCAGTCAAGCCCAATCTACTGCCTGTGGAGCCGAGAGAGGTAGTCCTCCCATGAGCCTGGCCAAACTGTAAAATCATGAGATGAATGGTTGCTGTTGTTTCAAGCCATGAAATGTTAGAGTGGTTTGTTACACAGTAATATGTAACTGAAACAGCCTTCTCTGCATCAGATGCTTTGAATGCTGAATGTTAGGCTTTATCTCTTTTAATTTTCATTTTTCAAATGAGGAAGTCAAAGTTTATAAATTGCTCCAAGTCATGCAGCTGGTAGTAGCAGACCTGGGATTTGAACAAGATCTGCCTGACTTCAGGCCTTCCCTCTTTTCTGTCCTCTCTTTCACCCAGTGACCCTCACTGTAGTGAGTCTGGGTTGGAATCATGGGTTTAAGAAAGAAATTTTTTTTTTTAAGATTTTATTTTTTTGTCAGAGAGAGAGAGAGAAAAAGCACAAGCAGGGGGAGCAGCAGGAAGAAGGAAAAGCATGCTCTCTGCTGAGCAAGGAGCCTGATACGGGACTCGATCCCAGGACCCTGGGATCATGATCTGAGCCAAAGCCGGACGCTTAACCAACTGAGCCACCAGGTGTCCCTGAAAGAAAAGATTTCTAGGAGGCAGTAAATCTTAGACAAGGCTTTGGGGGCAGGGGGAGGGGTGTTTTGGCTGAGAAGAGTGAGAAGGGCTTTCTGTTCACACCAAAGGTCTATTTTCAGTTGAGGCAAAGTGTCTATTCCAGCCTTTCTCGACTGGAGCACTATGAGAATTAAGTCCCAGTGCCTCCATCCATTGCATGTCATAAATTAACTTCTTCCATGCATTCAGAACATTACTAGTTATGTAGCATCTTGGGAAAATTGAGAAAGTAGCCACACAAATTATTTGTAGGGTCTAATGCCCTTGCTGAGAATGTTGGGTTGGAGAGAGTGGGGGAACCAGAGTCCAGGGCCAGATAGTCATGTACGCAATGGCCAAGAGGCCTCCCTCCAGCTGAAGCAGGACCTACGTCAGGAAGGAGTGGAATACTCCGTTATGATGCCCTAAGCATCAGTTAGACCTCTGGCCTCAGCCCACAGCCCCATGCCTCTGCTGTCTGTTGAAGTACTCAAGGACCATCCCTTACAGTTGATCTATTCTGAACCTTCATGATGAAGGAATAAAATCTTCACACTGAACAAGACTTCCAGTCACAGTGACTCTCTGCACATTCAAGAAGGATTGCCCTGGAATCCTTAATTTTATCATTTATGCATTCAACACTATGGAGTGCCTTCTGAACTAAGGCCGACCACGTACCTGGGAGGGGGTGTGATCTCTTTGTTACTTCATTTATTCACTATTTATCCAAAATCTTAAACATCTGTTCATATGTATCATTTTGGGGTTGAGCTAACATGGACAAACAATTCCCAGAGTAGTGGCCTTATGCTGAGTAAGAACTCTTGTGCCTGAAATCTCTATTTTCTGATTTTGTTATTATTTTGATGGAGGAGAAAGTAGTTCGGTTGCTTTTTTTTGGTGGTGGTACTGCAACAGCTTTCAAAATCATAATTTGATAACAGGAATTTTTTTTTAAGATTGTATTTGAGAGAGAGAGAGAGAGAGACAGAGCACAGTGAGAAGAGAGGCAGAGGGACAGGGAAAGAGACAAGCAGACTCCCCACTAAGCAGGAAGCCCAAAGTGGGGCTCAATCCCAAGACGCTGGGATCATGACCTCAGCCACAGGCAGACGCTTAACCAACATGGGCCCCTGGTGACAGGAAATTGAAGAGGAGTTTCCTTAGGAGAAACTAACTGCCGATTTGCTAAAACTGCCTCCCCCGGCTGAGGTTGGGTGAGGAAGCAATCGCAGGGTTTCCCTGCTCAGGCTGCTCCTAGGCAAAGCAGGAGGGCAGGTACTGAGCAGCTTCTCTCCCTCCACTCTACTTTGCCACCACCTGCCTGGAGAGAGGGAAGCTACCGGCTCCCGACCTCCCACCTCCCCAGAGCCTGAATCCTATAAGCAACTGCAGCCCCACCTTCGCCAGCAAGCCTCCAGAAAACCAGGCCATCCTCTTCTCTCAGCTCTTCTTCACGCAAGTCTGCGAAGTTCTGGGCCTCCCCCACCCTGCCCCTCAGCACCCCACTAAATCCCAAGGCCCCTTGGCGGGCTGTGGCATTTATTACACTGACAGCTCACGCCTGCAAACCTCACAGCTAAACACTAGGAAGGAAACCCCACAAAGCCTGTAAATAGCCAAGATAATGGTCATAAACCCTGGAGACCAAAGCTCTCCAGCCATTCTTCTAAATTTTTAGAACATTTTTTTATAAAGATTTTTTTTATTTATTTGACAGAGAGAGACACGGCGAGAGAGGGAACACAAGCAGGGGGAGTGGGAGAGGGAGAAGCAGGCTTCCCGCGGAGCAGGGAGCCCGATGCGGGACTCGATCCCAGGACCCCGGGACCATGACCTGAGCCGAAGGCAGACGCCCAACTCACTGAGTCCCCCAGGCGCCCCTAGAACATTTCTAAGAAGCCCTGGCAGCTGGTGGCCCAGCCTACTCACAGGCAACCACTGGGAAACAACAAAATCTCTAATAAGGAGGCTTAAGCATTTTACAAACACAGCTTTTAGTGTAGAGATAGCAAGTTACAAACACGCTCAAAAGCCCCTGAGGCACGCGGCAGAAAACTGGAGACTAGTAGTTCTCCCAACCGCGGAACGTGAGACGGTCAGGGGCCTCGCTCCGCGGGGAGACGGGGGGTCCCTGCCTGCCTCGTGACGGAGGAGTCTCGGCTGAACTGGACCCAAACCTCCCGGTCGGAAAAGCCTGTTGTTTGTTGTTTTTTTTACCTCTCGGCTACCTCGGGTCCCGAATGTTCTCGCTTAGAAAGATGGAAGATGTACTTCTCAGAGAACCTCAACATACCTAAGATATAAGTATCCAGGTTCTCCCGCAACTTGGAAAAGTCACAACTGAGGAAATCTGGCAACCGCGGGGTTTGCAAACGGAGTAACCCGCCGGAAGCGAATTTCCTCAAGTGCGGCGTTAGTCTTAGGGCGGGCGCGCGCAGGCCGGGCGGGTGAGCCCCGGCTCCGCCCCGCTGGGGGAGGGGGCGCAGAAGGCCGAGGGGGGGGGGAGCTCGCCCGGGCGCGAAGCCTACATTCATTGGCCAGGGCCCTCGCGCCCCGCCACGAGGCCCCGCCTGCTCCGAAGGGAGGCCTCCCGGGCGCGCGCGCGCGCTCGCGGCCTCCCCGCTTGAGCCCTCCGGATGGAGTCTTTCTCAGAGCCGCTCTCCACACGGCCCCCACCTGTAGACTTCCGGCCGGCTGCCTATAGCCGCCCCGCCCCCGAGGGCAGGGGATGCTGGGATCCGCCAATCACTGGGCGTCTGCGGTAGGAGTGGGTGGAGCCTGAGAGATTCGAAAGGAGCCCCACCCCCTCGGGGCTGATTCCCGGGACCAAGTGGTGGGGAGGCAAGCACCTTCGGCGAGAGGTGAGGCGGGGCGGAAAGTAAAAACGCAGGGTGGGCTGGAGGTGTGGTGTGCGGGTGGTGCCGTGGGAGTTGAAAGGTGATCTGGGGAGAGGAAGAACCGGAGGATGGTGGCGGGGAAGGAGATAGGGCGTGCAGACCGCCCCCGGTGAGGAGAGGCCAGGTTGTAGGGGGGCGGCTGGGCAACCTGAGGAGGGGGGATGTGCGCTCTCCGCACCTTCCCCGGAGGTAACAGGGCTAAGTTACAGGGGCAGGTGCTACTCCTGGGACCCTTGCTTTACCTCCAGCGTGATCCCCAACCCCTGGCTTGCACCCTGAGTCTAGCTGGGAGCCTTGGGCAGGATGGAGAACTGAAGAAAGGGGTATTTTCTCTCCAGCTCAGGTCTAAGCTGACTCGTTCTCCTACCGGCTGGAACATGGAAGATTTGGAGGAAGGTAAGGAAAGGAAGGAGGGAAGAATGAGGCGCTGCGATTGAGAGCCGTGTTAGTGACCTGAGGCTGGCATTCATTCCCTTCTCCCCTACAGATGTAAAGTTTATCGTGGATGAGACCTTGGACTTTGGAGGGCTGTCACCATCTGACAGGTACCATCCTCTTTAACCTACTTGCTTTCCTCCAACAATGCCTCTTTGTCTCTAACCGCCTACTGCTGAATTATTGGTCTCTGGGGTCTGGGTTGGTAATGTAGCAAGGTTGGGTGCCCTGCGGCTGCTGGGGGACTTGTTGACATGGGCCTCAATGACACTACTGGGGGAAGGAAAAACGGATAAGCTGGAATGAGATTTCAGGATGTTAAGAAAAAGGGTAGGTGGATTTGCTGCGTCTTCATCCTGGCGTCGTTTCCAATGTCGGTAAGAGCTAAAGGCCTATTAGGCCTCATAGAACCAGGCGTCTCATCACCTAGAGGCCAGATCTCCCAGCCAGCATGGGCATCAGGGTTTGGGTTGTATCCCTGGCTCTGTTGTGGGGTGGGGAGGGGTACCAGGTCTCCTTTGCACAGTCTCCTGCTCTCTTCTGTGTGCGCATGGTGCCTGGTTTGTTTTCTGTCTCAGTCGTGAGGAGGAAGATATAGCAGTGTCGGTGACTCCAGAGAAACCCCTCCGAAGAGGACTTTCCAATCGAAGTGACCCAAATGCAGTGGCCCCAGCCCCCCAGGGGGTGAGGCTCAGCCTAGGCCCCCTTAGTCCAGAGAAGCTGGAGGAGATTCTCCATGAGGCCAACCGACTGGCAGCCCAGCTGGAACAGTGTGCCCTGCAGGAGCAGGAGAGCACAGGTGAAGTCCTGGGGCCTCGCAAGGTGAAGCCCAGCCCTCGGAGGGAAACCTTTGTGCTGAAGGACAGTCCCGTCCGAGACCTGCTGCCCACTGTGAGTTCTTTGACTCGGAGCACCCCCTCCCCAAGCAGCCTGACACCCCGACTCCGGAGCAGCGATAAGAAGGGGGCAGTCAGGGCTCTTCGGACAACATCTGGAAAGAGGCCCTCCAGTGTGAAGAGAGTAAGTTTGGAGGGTCTGGGTTGGATGTGTGCCCTCAGACACAGTGTGTGACTTGGTATAGCCATAGAGTTGGTAAAATGGGGTTAGTAAAATTCTACCTCAGAATTATTGGAATTAAGCAAGATACCATAAGCAAAGCACTTACCGCAGCATCTGCACATATCTCTGTAAATGTCTATAATAAGTTCAAGATAAATGGTATTGGTGAGGATGATGATGTTGGCAGCTAACGTCTGCCCTTCCTTACTGGGACATAGGCAACTCTCCACCTCTATTTCTCAAACAGCCAGCAGAACAGATTCTTTTTCCCTTCTAGTTCTATTTTTTCCCTCTTTGTATTTCAGGAGTCACCCACTTGCAATCTGTTCCCTGCATCCAAAAGCCCAGCATCTTCTCCTCTTGCCCGATCCACTCCTCCAATCCGGGGCAAAGCTGGGCCCGTTGGGAGAGCAACAGCAAGTGAGAAGGCTTGGGCAGCAAAGCTGTGGGTGAGTGGGAGGGGGCGAAGGATGTGGATCTGACCCTCTCATTCCTCTACTCCTTTCCACCAGGCCCGCCTACCCCTGTCAGACCAGTCTTGGCCCCACAGCCTTCTACCAGCAACTCTCAGCGACTCTCTCGGCCACAGGGAGCAGCTGCTAAGCCTTCCAGTCGACTGCCTATTCCCTCAGCCATCCCCAGGCCTGCCAGCCGAATGCCACTCACCAGCCGGAGTGTACCACCCAGCAAAGGTGCCCTGCCTCCAGCTTCTCTGCCAACTCGGAAAGGACTTCCACGACCAAGCGCCGCAGGGCACAGAGGTGAGGAAGAGTGGACATAATAGTTGGAAATCAGGAGGAAGAATGCTTACCCTTGCCCAGCTTGGATGCACCCTCCCAGAGCTGGGACCAGGGACCACTTTCTCCATCTTCATTACCACTCAATTTGAAGATGGGGAGACTAAGTGAAAGAGAGGATGGGGGTCCGGGCAAAGAGTCTGAACCATGGTTTTCAAATACCTTATGTTTTTGACCTTGGGTAGGAAGAAAGGCACTAATCCCAAACTCACTCTGAGAAGGTCATTTGAACTCTCTGCTAACTCATTTCTTTTGTCAACCCCCATCAAGTTCCCATTTCCCAGCGACCAAATCTTCCGGTCCCTGGTGCCACTCAAAGCAATCTGCAGCCCCCCAAGAAGGTTGCAGTCCCAGGACCTACCAGGTAAGACTGGTTAAGATGCTCTCGCCCCTCTCATCTGGGCTTCCAAACTGTTATGCACACCAGCCCTGAGTCTTGTGTGGCAAGGTGGGGATGAGAGGGGAGCCTGGAGAGGCAAGGAGTCCCATTTCTTCCTTCCCTCAGAAACTTGATCTCAGCTGGGTGACAAATGGGCTTGAGGAAGAGGGACAGTTTAAAGCAGTTCTTCCTTCTGACTCCTTAGGTAAAGAGATCAGGACAGCAAGCAAGAATTCAGTAGCAAACCACTACCGTCACTGCCTGGACTCACCTCTACTCGGCCTCCCAAGCCCTCTCATGGAAGACAGGCCCTGACTCTAGCAGATTCTGGCCCGGGAGCAGGAGAAAGAGATGACACCAGGGCTGGTGGCCCAAGAGTAAAGAGATGGGAGATGGGGTGGATTAGGGCTGAGCTGGAGGGGAATCAGACCCTGTGGGTTGAAAGAGGATTAGGGAAAAGAGGTCACCTCCTGACAGTGAAATTAACAAGCAGAAAATGAGAAAAGCCAGAGAGTAGCCAGCCCCGACTCTTGTGTTCAGTCCCAGAGGGTTTGATCTTCTTCCCAGGCATTGGTTCACTGGGCATTTACATGTGAATGGCCTCCTGCTCTCTGAGGAGGAGCCCTGAATTACGTCCAGGACGCAGGCCTGTTTGGAGAGACAGAGGCAGGCATGTGGTCTCCAGAACTTCTTTCCTGTAAATTCTCTGACTCTTTAAGAGGCCAATTGATGATAAGCTTACATTGGTCAGTGTTTTTCTAAAATAAAATGAATGTATTTTTCTAATCTCTGTATATGTGAAAGTAAATTCTCCAGTTTCACACAGATTTGTAGTAAACTCCTGTGTTATTCCGATGACGGAGCCACGACAAGCTTCCCAGACCGGGCCCTAATTAGGCTGAAGGGCCTTGTGATTCGGGACCACCCACCCTCCCTTTGTTGGCATTAGATGGGAACAAGCTACCTTCTTCCGGGATACATGTGTTAATGAAAGGTCCAGATCAAGTGAAATATGTGAGTGAGGCTATCAAGGCAAGGTCTTGGTCAAGTTATTATCTATATCCTAAGCTTGGGTGTCTTTCCTGGCAAGAGCATGGAGCCTTCTGAGAATGCCCTCAGCATCTACTCTGCTGTACTGATGAGATGAGGGGACCCTTTGGTGGGTACCCTGGTATTCAGTTTTGCTGACTGCTTCAGCAGAAGATGCTGGAACACCTCATCACATTCTGCCTTATATCATTAGAATTGGTGGTCCTAGACTTGAGGGCTGACACCTCTGTCTTATAAACCTCTGCCGTGCCTAGTGTTATGATTTGTATGTGGCAGAGAATTTCATTCATTTGTTGAAAAAATAAATTTGAGTGCAAGGGAGGGGGGGTTGGTGAACGAATGACAGAGACTAACAGATTTCACTAAGGGTCCCCCTTTTCTCACAGCCTTTGACTCTTGAAACCAGAACCAATTCAATTCCTTGTTGGGTTTTTGGTTTTTTTTTAGGATTTATTTATTCATTTTAGAGAGAGAGAGCCGGGATAGGGGGCAAGTAGGGGCGGAGGGAGAGGGAAAGAGAGTCTTAAGCAGACTCTGCTCTAAGCATGGAGCCCGGGGCGTGGCTCAACACGGGGCTCGATCTCACGACCCCGAGATCACAACCTGAGCCGAAACCAAGAGTCAGACGCTAAACAGACTGCACCACCCAGGTGCCCCAATTCCTTGTGAGTTTTGAGAGAACTTCCCTCTTTGAAGGCTGGGCTATGACTTAAGGAAGGCAGTAGGCGACTGAACAGAGGGAGTGGAGTGTCAGCTGGTGCCCCCCGCCCCCCCACATATAGATGCCCATCAGCACCCCACTTAGGCATTAAAATGTCCTTTCCCAGACAGAGGCCCTCCACTGCTGTCTCCTTTTTATGGCTGATCTTCAGGTTCAATGAACATATTGACTTTTATTACAGTGGCAGCCGCCTAGGCATTCGCCTCTCTCCCTGAGCCTCCTACAGCAACTCCTACAGGCTCTGGGAGTCTAAGAATTGAGCTGCGGGAGGGGATGCGGAAAGACACCGACTATTTGGCTCTGGAGAAATTTGGCAGAGGCAAGAAAACCTCAGGTGTGTTCTCCAGCTGGTGAGCAGGGCCCTTGGTGACTCCCCAGTGGGACGGAAGCTCTGGAAGGCCGGCGCACCTAGGCAAGCTCTGAGGTGTGGCCGTCAGATGGCACGTGTGTGTGGCTTGGGAGGCAGACCCGTATGCTGTTGCCACCTGGTGGCCAGAAAGGACAAGGCATGTTCCCTTTGCCCTTGGTCAGTCTTGAATTTCATAACCCCCACCTGCCCTGCCCCCATCCTGCTCCAAACTTGCTTAAGCAACGTCCAGTAGACCTTGCCAGCTAGGGAGGAGGCCCCCTGCCACAGCGGCCCTTCTTGCTCAGCTACCTGCTTACTTCCTTCCCTTTGGGGCTGGCTATTTTTCTCTGCACTCTACCCCCACCCCTCCCCAGGAGCAACAATGCCGGAAGCCAACATTTACTGGCCTCTTAACTACGCACTGCGAACTGTTCGAAGCACTTTACATGTGTTAACTCATTTAATTCTCATAAAAGCTCAATTAGGCGGATGCTATTATCATCCTCATTTCGCAGGCAGAGAAACTAAGGCTCGGAGAGCTTAGGTCACTGGGTCTGGTTCCAAGGTATGTGCTCTTAATCACTACCCTCTATGGCCCCCATGTTAACTCCCCGGCTAGTTTGCTGAACAGACCTTTGAAAAACACAAAACTTGGGAAAGGAAGTAATGTTGCAGAGCACGGAGGTGGCTTGAGTGTGAATTGTTGCTTCATTTCTGATGGGAAAACACACACAATGACCCAGAGGAGTGGAGTCAGGAGGTACCTCGTCACTGAGCCACTCAGCCACCCTGCCCTCCCTGTCTCCTGAATTCTGTCGCCAGGACTCAGCCCTAAGGGGCTGGACTGGAAACCTGCCTTCTCTTTGCAGCCTCCACAAGTCCCTGTTGTCCTGATGAAAAGGATACTCTCCTGCCACCTGCCACATCTTCTTTGGACGTGCCAGGACATGGGCTCCGAGCTGATGAGGCTATTCGGGGAGCACTGCTGGGGTGCTGGTCGTGGGGGCTAGCTCACTGGCCACTTGACATCCGAGTCCCCTGACTTCCTGGCCCTCCCACGGCCCTCCCTGCTCTTGTTTTCCAGAACCTCCCTCTGGAAGCACAGGGCACCCACAGAAGCACAGGATGACAGCGCTCAACCCGCACAGAACTATAGTTTATTCAGTAGTATGGGGAAATGAAAAAAAAAACAAACAAACACAAAACCCTACTGTATTTACAGTAACAATCAAACTGTACAATCTGATGGTTAGTATCAAGTTAGCATCCAGCATCTTTGTATTTTTTTAAGTCAAGTCATCAGTAGTTAAAAACCAGTTAAATTTTTAACCCTTTGTAGGAATTGCTGAGGGGAGAGTTCAGGGGGAGAATCCATGGCAGAAAAGCCGGTAACCAGACTTACACATGAGAAACAGGAACATTTTTTTTTTTCCCACCCATAGCCTCTTTTTCTAGCCACCTGCTCCAGAGGAAAGTCGGTGACAAGTGGGGAATACATGCTCAGCGTACATGGGAACTCAAACGAACAGCGGTTGGCAAAACTGAGGTGGCGGGAGGAGAGGAGGCAGGAGATGAGAGCCTGGAGCAAAGGGAAGGGCCTCAGGCCCCCGCGCCAGGACTGCTGGGTGCCCACCCAACCCGTCACGGCCACATCAGACCCCCTGGGACCGGACACGAACCCATCCCAACACAAAAAGCAAATAAATAAAAATATATATTAACTCTCTCTTCGCAGGGAGCTGGGGATGGGCGTGGGAGAGGGAGAGAAAGAGGAACGGGACCTGGTCCTTTGAAGAAGAGAGCCAATTCCGAAAAGGGGTTAAAAATAGAACACGTCTCAGAGGCCACAGTAGGTCAGACAAAGTGGGATTTGTCTGATCTTGGCGGGGGGGGGGGGCAGTGGTGGTGGCTGCGTGGACACCAGAACCCAGACTTGAGACCTGTGCTTGAGACTTCTGGGGGCAACCAAGCCAGCCCTCGACTTACTCTTCCTCCGCGTCCCACCCACACCACAGCAAAGAAGCGCAACTAAACACATGACTGGCCTTCCCCGGGCGGGTCAGGCAAGGAAATGAAGCACTTTTGGGTCAGCAAACTGAGCAAACGCCCGGGCTGCAGCACGTGGCCAGAGTCCAGGGAAAGGAGAGGGGCTGGGGTGGCCCGGCCTCCGCCCAGGGGCACGGGTTCCCCTCAAAATGTGTTCATGCAGCATTTGGGGGTCCGGGGGCGCGGAGTCCTTCAGCCCCCTCTCCGGACGGGGCTTTTGCAGTTCCTGGGAGGGGCAGCACAGGCAGGGTGAGGAGTGCCCTCGACCTTGACGCCCTCACCATACTGAGGCCCCGCCGGGGTGCAGCCTGCAGGGCCCGATGCCCTGGGTGCATGTGGCTTTGTCCTTTCCTTTTGGTGATGGCAAACGAGGGGCAGGCCCCCCAAGAGTCCCTCTCCTCCCAGAGGCACAGCAGATGGGAAACTGAGGAGAGGCTGGGAAGTATCCTGGGAGGTCCTATCCTCTTCGGGAAGGGAAAGGGGAGTCAGTTTCCAGCATATAAAAAAAATTAATCCCTGAAGTCATGAAGAGTGGAGATCCTTTTTTAAATTCTTTTTTTTCCTCTTTTCTGAAAAAACTTTGTCTTGGAGATGTTGGCCCCGGGGGTCCAAAGTGCAGTGAAGGGGATGGTGGGGGAGGGAGTTGGCACTAGATGGCCTTGGGTGGGGTGGGTGCCCCTCCCGGCAAGGCCCAGGCTCCTCAGATGGACGTTTCGTCGCTGCTGTGGGCAGGCGGTGGGGAGCAGGGGCAGGATAAAGCACAAGACAGGAGTGGGGGCATGAGTGCAGCTGGGGAAGGTAAGGGAGCCTCAGGGTGTAGGAACCACCGGCCCAGGGTTAATGCAGGAAGTTAAAGAAGAGAAATCTGGAGAGGCAGGAAAGGAAAGTGACAGAAAAGGCAGACAGGGGGTTAGTCGGAGCAGAGAAGACAGTGAGAAGCTTTCACCAGGAGAAGGAAACAGGAAAGCAACCCCAGCTCCCCACCCTCCCTCGCTTTGCCTGATGCAGGCCTAAGCTGACCCCGCGGGCCCCCATGGTTTGTGGGCACATCACAGTAAGGGGGCTGGGCTACACCAGCCCATTCGTCCCCTGACCGCCTGCCAGAGCAGCCTGGGGAGGCCTGGAAGCGGCTCCGAGCCCAGCCAGGGCCTCTGTGGGGCTGCACCCTGTCCCACCCAGCCAGCCCCACTCACTCGGAGCCCGACGAGTCCTCATCCACCGTGCCTGCCTTGATACTCATGGCGATGGGCATGACCCCGTTCAGCTGCTCCTGCAGACTCTGCCGGGGTGGAGGGCGGGGAGGGGGTCCGCCCCGGCTGCCCTCGCTGGCTGAGGAGCCCCTAGAAGACCCTGTGCCTTGCTCCAGGGGTAGCCGTAAAAGGCTGCTCTTCTCACTGATGGTGGGCAGACACTTCTTCTTGAGGATGCCTGTGGGCCGGGGTGGGGGGGCAGGTGCCATGAGGAGCAGGCGGTGGGATCGGGCGGCTGCCCTAGGGAGCCCTACCAGCCACAGGGCGAATGTGAGGTGTGAGGGTGCCGAATGGGGGACACGGCAGCTGGGCATGCCCCACTCACCTTTGTGAGGTTGGGCAGAGGGGCCTGGAAGGGGGCCAAGGGACCCCTCCCGAGGCAGGGCATCTCCATTCTCCCATGGGCGCTCCTCAGAGACCCCATTACCACTACTCTCCTTTGCTGTGGTCCCGAAGTCTCCTGGCCAGGGGGCCTTCCCGGGCCCTGGGCCCCCATCTAGCGGAGAAAGGAAGTAGGTAAGGCCCAAAGGAGGCAGACAACTAGGCAAGTCACCACCCTAGGAATCCCTGGCTCTCTGCCCTCCCACTGCCCCCTCAAAGGCCCCAGCCCTGGCGCTGGCCCACCCTTGGGGGTACTGTGCAAGGGCAGTCTCTCAGCGCCAGGCCCCAGCAGGCTGTCCCAGCCCGGCTCGCCAGGGAAGACGGGCTCTTCCTCCTCCTCTTCCTCCTCCTCACTGTCTGATGAGTGAGTAGAGGCATAGGAACCACTCTGGTCATCTTCCAGGGACAGGTCACTGTCAGAGTCTGTGTCAGGGTCTGGGAGACGGGGAAAAGATCAGAGCCGCCCCGTGCGCCTCTGCACACCCCCCCCAAGAGCCAGGCGGCTGCCCCCCACTGGTCAGCAGGAGCTTCCTTTCTCACCATGCTGCTGGTCTTGACCTTCCAGGAATAGGCTGCCTGGGTCCCCCAGGCCAGGGGGCCCTTGGCCAGGGTTCAGCGTGGACTCTTCCCTGCAAACACAAGAAAACGCTGGAGGGGTCGGCCCAGCCCCTTGCCCAGGGTCCCACTCTTTTCTCTCTCCCCGGTTTCCCGGTCCCTGCCCCCGTGCCCCTCCTGCTTCTAATTTAAGCTGCCACCCGTGTCGGCCACCCTGTGCGCTCTTCAGCTCCCAGCACGTGGCTGGCCTGGCTTCCAGCACGTGTGGTGCTCCTTGCCCCTTGCCGACGCCCCCAGCACCAGCGCTCACCTCAGCAAGAAGGGAATGTAGCTGGGCTGACTCTTCCCCGAGCGGCTGGCGCTATGCAGGGAGCCGGCTGAGTCTCCGTAGGGCTGGTACAGCCGCCCATCCGCATAGGGGCTGGGGCAGTTGTAGGACTAGGCAGGGAACAGAGAGGTCAGTAAGTGGGGGAGCAGCATGGGGCGGCCCCAGGATGGAGAGTGGAAGAGCCGAGGGAGCTTGTCCCAAGGTCTACCTCCCACGTGCCCAGGTCTGGCAGAGAGAGGCCCCACATCTCTGCAGCTCCCCCGAACTGCGCCCCCCCGGCCCAATATCAGGCCCTGGTAGTGGTTGTAGCTCTCCCGTAGCTCTGCCAGCCCTGTGCACCCCAAGGACCCTGGACTCGGCTATATGAGAGGGCTTCCTGGTAAAAAACCATCTCCCAAGAATGTGCTGGGAGACAGAAAATTTACCAAGATGCACCGGCGATTCTCAGACGCTGGGTATCTGTGACTGCATCACCTGTCTTGGCCCCTCTTCACCTTCTTCTTCCTGGCTCCACTCCCCTCCCTCCTGAGTCAAAATCCTCCTCCCCAGCCCCAGATCCCGCTCTTCCCAGGCCACACATACCATTTCCCCAGCCCTTCCCTCCGCCCCAGCAAAGGATGTGAGGATGAAAAAAAAGTGGGGCACAAAGCACAGAGAACCAGCTCCTTGGGGCTCCTGCCTCTTCCACCCGGCCCCAGAGCCCTCCAGCTCCCTGGCCCCCGGCTCCCTCACCGAGGTCAGGGTGGACTTGGTGGTCAGCGCAGGGTCAGGGCTGGGCTTGCGGCTGCAGGCAAACTTGAATGCTTTCCGGACCTCCTTGCTAAGCACCACGTAGGAGAGGAAGATGAAGGGGCCCTGGCAGGCAACAGGCGGCAGCTAAGTGCCTGTCTGGGCACCCCATGGGCAGGCCTCCCCTCCCACCTCCACAGGGCACGGCCCGGTACCTGGATGCAATTGCAGGCAGCAAAGAGGTAGTGAAAAAGGAGGGTGTCACTGTTGACAGAGAGCAGCGCCAACAGCCACGTGGCGCTCAGCAGCAGGAGGACAGCAAAGGAGGGCCGCAGGCCTGAGCTGGAGAGGGGGAGGCTGTGAGCCCGGCCCGGAGGCCCCCTGCGCCCCTGCCTGCCCACTGCCCACTGCCCAGGCACCCACACCCCATACTCACACGGGGCCTTTCTTCTCAAAGCCCTGCCGCTGGGCAGCACAGGAGGCCCGGGCCGCCAAGATGTACAGGAAGACACTCATCTACCAAGGCAGGAGGATCATCAGGGGACAGACAGCTTCTATCCCACCCCACGGGGGCCCAGCAGTTGCACCATTCCTAAAGGGGACCCTGAGGGCACACGCAACCTGTTGGCCTTCAGCCCGCTTTCTAGCACCTACCGAGACCGCGAAGGCCACAGGGCCAGCAAAACTCCAGATGAGCGTATCGTAGATGGAGAGCCAGCAGAAGTCAGGGTTCCCATAGCCCTCAGGGTCCAGGCCCACGGCTAGACCTGGGGGTACGGTGACAACAGCAGGGGAAGGGGTGGTAGGGCCCCGGGAATCAGTCAGGTGTCATGTGGGCTCATGGGGCCAGGTGCAGAGGATGAAAGGTTCCACCCACCCTGTGTCCCCGTGTTCGTGCCGACCTCTGTAGGACGGGGGACCCAGCCCCTGATGGAGAGCCTCGGGGGCCGAGAGGAGGACTTGGCCTGGGGCATGGCGATGCGGATGGGGAGAACGTGGCATGAAGGTGGACCCCGGGCCCGGGAAGGGCGGGTACCTGTGATGAAGGCGGGCACGCCCCAGCCCAGCATGTAGTAGAAGCGCATGGGGCCGGCATTGACGTCGCGCACCTCGGTGAGGGCCCGGTACAGGTGCAGGGCCTCCAGCAAGGCCCAGGAGAAGGTGCAGAGGTACAGGAAGTGCAGCAGGATGGCGATGACTGTGCAAGCAAACTGGGGGCCCGGCCACGCCAGGTCAGTGACCAGGGCACCCCCAGGGCACGGATTCCAACTTACCAGGCAGAGGGGCAGGGCCGGGGCGTTGGGTGGTGCTTCGGGATGTGTGGGCCAGAGGGAGGTACGTCTAGGGTGCCGGGGAAGTGAGGGGGAGCTCGAGAAGAGGAAACCATGGGCTGGGTGCTGGGCTGGGTTCTATCAGAGTTTCTGCTGCAGAAGCAGGGACCGGGGCAGGGAGCCAGAGAGGACTAGAAGCTGTGGATGGTTTCTGGGGGAGGAGAGCCATCTTACAGGGAGGTCAGCCTGGTTGATTCCTAGGAGGAAGACCAGCTGCGCCAGGCCCAGAGCCCCAGTCAGGTTCCGTCGGATGCCATGCTGGTTGGAGCGTAGGGCACGTAGGACGGTGAGGAAGAGGAAGGCGAGCAGCAGGGCAGCCAAGGTGACCCCTAGGGCCACGTATGTCAGTGTCTTCAGTGGCAGGATCTCCCCATTCTGCAGGGCAGGTGGCAGGAGGCCAAGCGAATTAGGAAGGGCCGGGCCTGAGCATCCAGCCCGGGGCCCGGGGCCCTGGGCCCCCACCCCTGGCTCTGCAGCTGTCTCCCCCCAGCCCCCCACCATGGGTCCAACCTCCCGCCGGGACACGTCCATGAGCACGGCGAAGCTCGTCATGTGGTTGCACTGGCAGCTGACGTGACTCTCGTTGCGGAAGACGACCTCGCAGCCTCGGGCTGACCAGCCACCCGTGCCACTGACCCTGCGGGGGTGCAGGGGGGAGCGGGAGGCAGGGTCAGGACGCGGGCAGGGGAAGGCACCCAGGGGCCTGGCTCTCCGCCCAAAGCCTTGGGGGTAGGGCAGCGCAGGCTCACAGGATGGAATGGTTCCAGAAGACACAGATGGGCTTGGTGCGTTCCTCCGTCTCCAACAGCCGGAACTGCACCGTGACCGGCTTGTCCAAGGCTCGGGGCAGAAGCTCCTCATCGTCATGGACGCTGATACTCACCACGGGCGTGTTGATGACCGGCCGTTTGGGGACTCTGACGAGGAACAGGCCGGCCCACAGTCACTACAGCAGTCTCGTGGCTGAGAGGACAGCCCGCATCCCTCAGGGGTACCCGCACCCCGGCCTCTCTCCAGGCTTCAGCACTCACCCGCCCACGGTGCATCCCCCGCCCCGTCTCCGCGGCTGCTCACCTGAGGCTGCGCTTGTCCGGGTCATAGTTATGGGGCAGCAGGCTGGCCAGAGTGCGGTAGATGATGACACTGGCCACAGCCTCCCCGTGGCTCAGCTCTGGGTGCCGCCGCTGACGCCGTGCCAGCTCCTCAGGCTCCTGGGCCTCTCCAGGGCCCGCGGGCCGGACCATGGTGGGTGTCTCTGGGATCGGGACACTGTCCACTCAGCGGGACCCTGCACAGGGATGCCCCAGCCGGGCCCCAGACCCACCCTGTAGCTCCCCACTGACCTCGAAAGACAGAATCAGGCAGAATGACCGTTGTCTCTAGGTCTGGGGGCCGCTCCCCCCGCAGCGCCTCATAGCGGGGCAGCTTGGCCCCAGCAAAGTTCCCCTTGTCCAAGCGAACCACAGAGATGACTAGGGAGAGGGTCACAGGTCAGAGCCGGGCTCAGGCAGGTGGGCCCCCAGCACAGCCACTGTGCCCGGGCTTCTGTCCACAAACCCCGCCCTGCCCCAGTCTCACCAATGTTGGGCGTGACAATGGTGAAGGGGTTCAGGTAGGTGTGCCGCATGTTCTGAGCCAGGGCGCTGGCATAGGCCTCGTAGTGCTGGAGCAGCCAGGCGGTGCCTCCCTCCGTCTGCTGGATCAGCTCCCAGTGCCGCTTGTTGGCCGCGTCCAGGAGGGCGCTGCCCACCCGCAGCAGGTTCTAGGGTGAGCGTGGTCAGGGTGCTATAGCCCCACGCCTTCTCCTCCCCACCACCAGGCCGCACCTGTGCCTAGACCAGCCCAGGCTACCCACCCGAACCACACCCCTCCCTCAAACCTTCCCTCTTCCTCCTGCAACTAAGAGTTCCCGGGCCCTGGGCCTGGACCCCTGCATAGGTACTAGATGCTAATTCCTCCCCACCCTGGCCCCGTGGGCAGGGGACCTCTGCTCCAAGGAGCCTGGTCACACCAGGCCCCAATACAAACATTAGTTTCTATCAGCACCTTACTAGGGAAAGGGCTGGAAAGAGATGCTCTAAATTCCACGGCTCAAGGGAGCTCCTGCAGGCCTCATGCCAGCTGGGAGGTCCCTCCCCAAAGGCAGGGATGGCCCCCAAGTTGCCCCAGGAACAGGCTCACTCACCATGACCCCCATCTAACCAGCCAGCCCTGCCCCATCCAAGCCCCACCTCGGTGAAGTGCACATCCTGTGTGGCGGACAGCCCAAAGCCCCGCTGGGCGCTCTCGTGGGCCAGCAGCCGTGTGGCCAGCTGGTAGGCCACCTTGACGTCGCTGCCGAAGTAGCCAGCCGTGTGCTGTGTGGCATTGCGCAGAAGCAGGGCCAGTTGCTGGGAGCGCCCCGAGTCCAGACCCGACTCGTTCCGCTGCAGCCGCTCGGCCTAGGATGGAGCCAGACAGGACAGGGAGCAAGGGAGGTCAGCACAGGAGGGCAGCAGTGAGGTCCCCAGAGGGCAGAGCTGGAACTCAGGAATGAAAGGGCCTCAGGAAAGGGGAGAAACGGCCACTCCAGGTGGAGGCCCCGGGAGGCAGGGGCTGGAATTCCAGAAGCCCCTTTCTCAAAGCTGGCAGCAGGGAGGGGAGAGAGGAGCTAGACATGAGGAGGTTCACTTACAAAGCCCTTCAGCTCTGAGAAGGTGACTGATGTGCAGTTGAAAAGGTTTGGGGGGAGCCACCCCCTGTGCTCATCACAGTGACGCACGGCGGTGCCTGGGGGAAGGAAGCCCAGAGGGCAGGCCTCAGGAGAGACACAGGAGGCCTCCGGGACCTGCCTGAGTTCCTGGGGGCCAGCACCTCATGGGCCAGAGACAGGAGACAAGCAAACAAGGGCCCTGCCCTCCTGGAGCCCCGGTTAGAAGAGGAAGACAGGTGTAGGGAACACTAGAGCCAAGACCTCTGCCAGACTGGCCCGAACGAGGACTCCAGGAGCACAGGGCGTGTGTCCTCCTTGAGCCCCCAGACATCGCTGCCCCTCTGCAGCCACCACTTTGGGCTCTCTGCCACTCTCTGCTTATGAACTGTGTTCGTCATCGATCCAAGGACCAGCACCAGCCCCCATCCCGGGGGCCGTGTCCCCTGGAATAGCACCCGACAGCTATGTATGATTCATCTTCGAATCTCTGATACCCAGCCCCGGGGTAGGCACACTGCAGGTTTGTCAGCATTTTTGGATAAGAGTTCAAGATGTAGGTGCCCTTCATCCAGGCAACCTTGGGAGCAGAGGAACAGTGCACCAAGGAAGGACCTGGAGACCAGGGAGAGGTCCCAGGATTTGCAGCCAGGGGCTTCCCGCCCTCGTCCCAGGGAGGAGAGGCTGAGTCCACAATATCACATGCTAGGCTTCCAGCACCTACCAAAGGAGCCTTTGGGGCAGGGGGCAGCAGCAGGCAGCCCAAAGCGGGTACGGGGCCACCAGATCCCAGCCTCGATGGCCCGTGGGCAGCTGTCATAATTCACTGCAAGGAAGCACACAGGGTCACCCAGGGGCAGCTGTCCCCTCGGAGCTCTGCTTGGGCTTCTGGCCCTCCCTCAGCAGCCCCAGGCCTGCAACCAGCCCCTGCTCCTGGCCTCCCTGGGATGCCGGGACCTGGCACACAGCAGGAGAGCTGCCGACCCGTCATGGGAACCCCACCTTCACAGCCATTGGTGGTGACCTCAGCAAACGGGTTGTCACAGCGGTCACACTGGCGCCCAATGACACCTGGCTTGCATGGACACTGGCCGTCCTCAGAGTCACAGACGCGGGATAAAGAGCCCGTGGGGTAGCAGTCACAGAGGAGGCAGGTGGGGCTGCCAGGGGGCCGGTAGTGGTTCTCCTGAAAGGGAGGACAGACGATGCTGGTCACCGGCTCAGGCTCTCTCTCTCCGGGCTGCTCATGGGTCCTCTGGGCTGTGGTCCCTCTAGAGAGAGGCTCGCTGACTTCAGGTCCTCCCAGGAGTGGTATTCAAAATATTTAGGGGCGCCTGGGTGGCTTAGTCGTTAAGCATCTGCCTTCGGCTCAGGTCATGGTCCCAGGATCCTGGGATCGAGCCCTGCATTGAGCTCCCTGCTCCGCAGGAAGCCTGCTTCTCCCTCTGCCCCTCCCCCACTCCTGCGCATTGCACGCTTGCTCTCACACACTCGCATGTGCGCTCTCTCACAAAAATAAATAAAATCTTAAAAAATATATATTTAACTGGTAATGATTTGCAGTGTAGTCCATCAATGAGACACCAACCAGTCAGAGCAGGCTGCAACCAACCAGTATAGCTGGCCTAGAGCTCACTGGTAAAAAACTGGTCCTGGGTTCCCCCAAACCGCAGACACGTGGGAGCACGTGGCCACTTGTCCCCCTCCCCCATCAGAGCAAGGGCACACAGTCCTGAGCTCTCTGCAGGAAGGCTTTCTCCACTGCCTCCCCTCAAGGGCCCGGGTCAGGGCTGTCACCTTGCAGTGGCACACGCCGCTTGTCTTGTTGCAGTCTGGGTCGAAGCCTTTGCCGATGTCACAGTTGCACGGGCCGCACGTGGGGTGTCCCCACCAGCCACGGGGGCAAGGCTGGTCAATCCTGCAGAGAGGGGCCCAGGCAGACATGAGCTCCCTCTGCCACACCTCGTCTGCTGCAGCCACGTGACTGTGGCTGTGGCTCAGCCCAGTTCCCGGTACTCTGAGGGACACCCCAGAGACAGGCTGCTGCATGCCCTGGTCCACTTACCTGGTCTCACAATATGGCCCAAGGTAATTCTGGAGACACTCGCAGGTGTAGCCGTGGGGGGCGCTGGGCTTTCGGATACACACAGACTGATGCTCACATGGGTTCAGGTCACACACGTTAGTACAGTTGTCACCATAGTAACCTGGAACCGTAAAGATGAGAGAGGCTCAATCCCCACCTTGCCCTGGCACTTTCTTTAAACCTGCCTTCACGCCACCTCCTTCCACCTGAGAATCCTACCAGCTGGCTATGGCTTTGTAGTGCAGGAGACAAGGCTCAGAGAAGTCATGTGACTGGCCTCAGGCCACACAGCAGAGCCGAAGTGAGACCCCTGGCGTGCCCCCACCTGCCCATCTCCCCAGATCCCTGGCACACCTGGATCACAGCTGCAGGAATAGCTGTCCCAGTCATCGCTGCAATAGCTGTTGGCAGGACACGGATTCGAGTCACAGGGGTCTGGCAGGCTGCAGCCTGGCTCCACATTGATGCCTTCCCCGCGGCTGGGATCCAGACCGCTAACCCCCTCGGGTGTCTCGCTTACCCTCACACCCTGGGAGGGACAGAAGCGATGTTGGCCCTCCGTGGCACGGGCCTCCAGGTGGGGAGGATGGCAAGGCAGGGGAGGATGCTCACCTGCAAACAGCCCCGGAAGCCGCGGGCCACACCGCTGGCTGGCGCAGGCACTCCCCCGACCGTAATGTTGCTCAGGTGCAGCCCATGCAGCCGGGGGCCTAGGTTGCCCTCTGCCCACTGCTGCCCATAGTCGAAGGACAGGATGGCATGGCCGGGGCCCCCAGTGGCTCCCAGTGCCAGCTGTGCATGATGCCAGTCGCCGTCATTGGCCCGGCCTGGCTCCAGCTGGAGAGACGAGGCCTGGAGCCCTGTGCCCTCCACGCTCAGCACCACGTGGCCTTCCCTCAACTTCACCAGAAAAAAAGAAAAGAGAGTCAGCAGCCTGCCTTCATCGGCTCTTCCAGCCCACTGCCCTCCCGCCTGGACCACCAAACTCATCCTATAGCCCCGCTGAGGCCACAGAGGAAACGGTATTATTTCCCTCAGGGCCAATAGATGGCAGCAGTGATCCAACAAGCCGATGGAGCTGCCTCTTCCTCTGGGAAAGAAAAGACCCCGCCTAGCCCTCTCCGACCAGTCCCCTGGAGGCCATAGCTGCCCTGGTCAGGGCCCGCCTACCCCCCCACCCCCTCCCTGCATCACCTGCAGGGTGATGGTGCTGCGCCCCCTGGTGACAGCCTGCAGCAGGACACCGTTGGCCTGGCGTGTGCGGAACATGAGGCTGAGGTGCCAGGGCTGGGAGATGGGCAGCGAGAGGCCATGCCAGGCAAGCAGGCTGCTGCCCAGGAAGCGCTGTGGGTTGGCCATTTCTGGAGAGGCAGATGAAGGCAGACTCTGAGGGGTGGAGCAGCCAAGTGCCCCAGGGGCTGTGATGCTCAGAGGTGGTGGTTCCACAGGAGGCAGGGCACTGCCTCTCCTAGTGCCCACTCCCCTCGCCGGCCCCGCCCTCCAGAGCATTTACCTGTCCTGCGCCCGGCCCACACTGTGCCCAGGCCTGCCTCTGACTGGGCCCTTTGTCTCCAGTGCTACCCTCTCAGGGCTCTGCCCAGACATGCTTTTCCACCCACAGCCCAGCTTGGCTGGGCCCTGCCCAGTGCCTGCCCCGACCCTGCCAGTGTTCCCAGCACTGTTGACAGCTCTTGGGCCTTGGCCTCTGCTGGTGGCCTCTCCTACCCTGGGCACAGCTCTTGCCCCCGAAGCCCAGAGGACACTCGCAGCTGAATGCATCCCACTGGTTCACACAGGTGCCCCCGTTGTTGCAAGTACTGCTGTCACACACATTCTTCTTGGCAGGGCAGCCTAGAAGGGAGAGAAAGGGGCTCGGCTCGGGGCTCCAAACAGAAAACCTGCGGCTGGAGGGCCCTCTGAAACCCCCACGACATCCCCATAGCCCTCCTTTCTGCCTGGGGCTCCTGGCCTGGCCCCTACCCCAGGCTCCCATACCAGGCACGGTGCCATTGTTGGCGATGAAGTCGGCCATGTCCACATGCCGGCTGTCCACCTGCAGGTTCCTCATGCAGCCCACAAAGTGCCGCGTGCGGACAGGGAAGCTCTCGGGCAGGTCAGGGACCCCACCCAGCAGTAGGGGCCCTGTCAGATCCAGAGACCTGGCGGAGCAAAAATGGGGGCAACATGAGGCACAATGCGGGGGCTTCTGGCCCTTCCTCCTTCCCTCTTCCTTCCACCAGGCCAGAGTGGGGAAGGGCCTAAGCAGGAGCCTGAGGAGCCCTGAAGAACAGCACAGGGAAAGGGAGGCACCCCAACCTGGAGCCACTCTCCTCTCATACCCACCCCTCCCCCAGACTGCTCCATGACACCCTACTCTAGTCCCCTCATCTTGCCGCTTCCACCCCCGACCCCAGCCCCTGCAGAAGGCCGAGCAGGGGCTAGGGGAAGCAAGGTGAGGGAGGGCCTCCATCTGGATTGGTTTCCATTTCCGGGCCCCCTAAGGCCCACCTTCTCAACTGCCCTCCCTACCTGGCGCCACACCACACCCCATGCCCCAGCCCTCTCCCCCGCTCACTTTTTGCTGCCACCCTGGGTGCCCTGGGCAGCACAGGAGTAGTTGCCCAGGACAGCTCCGAAGCGCAGGGCCACCCCTGTGTCACAGCCATCCACGGTCACCACAGCCACCTTCTGTTCTGATGGGCCCTGCGGGAGCCCCGTCTGACCTAACAGTGGCTGTGGGCAGAGAAGGCAGAGAAGGGGAACCGTGAACATGGAGCCCATGAAGTTCACGGGCCAGGCACAGAGACGCCAGCACCTGCGGACACCCCTTTGTACACATGCGCGTGGATATACACACATGTGCACATTCAGTGTGCTCACGGGACATACGTGCTTAACTGCCTTCCTCGACATTCACCGGAGTCCGTGCCTGTCTAACAGGACACTGAGCATCGAGCACTACTCGGCGATGGCAGGGGAATAGCCCAGCCCACCCCCCCCCCTCCCTTTAGGCCAGAAGTGCCATGACCAGCCCCCCCCCGGATGAAGCACCACCTCGGTCTGAGCACCTGAGCCAAGGACAGAACCCTCCGACTCCCTGACCCCCTCTGACACCCACCTTATTGTAGTACTTCAGCTGCACCGTGTGCCACTGTCCGTCACTGACCCCTCCGGGCACGAACGGGGACACGGTGGTGGTCGACTCCCCTGGGGAAAGGACCCAGGTGAGCTGGGACACCCAGTGAGGGCTGGGAACGGGGAGGGTGTGCTCATAGTTGGAACTGGGCCCAGGTTTGGCTGGGGGGGGTGTGTGTGACTTGGGGTCGGGGGCCAAGACACCTAGGGCCTTTGGGAGATGGACAAGGACATGGGGCAAGCGGGATCACCTGCAGAGAAGGTGAGCTGGACCTGCTCCTGGATCACCTCGAGGGCCACAAAGTCATGCTTCTCGTTGAAGCGCCCGTTGTATAACAGCAGTCCGTCCCGCTCCTTGGTGGCAAACCTGAGCAGAAGTTGGGGGTGGGGGGCAGGGAATGGGGCACCCACTTAACCCCGACCACCCCAGCCACCTAACTAGCCCCTGATCCTACTCAGGACTCCCGAGAGCTGACACCGTGGCCCTTGGCTCCGTGGGCCATGGAGCTCAAGTGTGGACGATGAGCCCACACCAGAACTGAAACCAGAACCCTGACCCCTTGGCTCCCCACCCTCGAGACTGGGTAGGAGGAGCGGTCAGTGGACCCTGGTGGGTGAGGAAGGCCTACTGGCAAAGTGCACAGGCCACTCCAAGTGCCGACCCGGCTCTGCCAACAACCTGCTCCCAGCACTTTCGCTGCCCGACCTCTCCCCCTGCCTGTAGAGGGGGAGACGCCCCAGGCTCCCAGCACCCTCCCCACCCCACCCCCCAGGGCCGAGCCACTCACGAGAGGGCCAGGGTGAAGTGGAAGCGCTGACGCAGGCCACGGAACGTGAGGAAGGAGTGGGCAGGGAAGCTGCGTGTGGTCACCTGGCAGTAGGGCTTCTCGAAGTCTCCAGACGGGCAGTCGCACTTGAAGCCACCCACCAGCAGGTTGACGCAGGTGCCCCCATTCTTGCAGACACCTGGCGTGCAACGGCCTGAGCGGGCACTCACCTCGCAGTGCTCCCCTGGGCAGGGGGAAAGGCAGGGTGAGTACCAAGTGCCTGAGAAGGTGGAGGGGACCTGGGATGCCTCCCCAGGGCCCAGTCATACCTCCTGCAACACTCCCAAGTTCTCCCAAGCATCCTCACCCCCATCCCATTATACTGCTGCCCTGCAAGTTCCTTGGAGCTCCTAGGCCCTTCTGTACTCCTGTTTGGGGCTCAAGCGCACAGGCCGGCCGGGGCCCCGGTCACAAGGCCTAGGTCCTAGTTAGCCTTTGGTGTCATGGCTACCGAGCAAGCTAGGGGCTGTTCTGTTCCCACAGGGGTGAATGTGCATGGAGGAAAGAGCCTGCAGGACAACGCCAGGGCTGGCGCCAAACCCCCTTCCTCCCTCCCCCCCACTGGTGCTTTTGTCCCTGTCAGGCGCCAAGATCAGTTTCCCTCTCTGGGGATGAGACCAGGCTTCCACTTGGATTGTCAGAGTTATGGCTGGGGCGGGGTGGGGGGGGGGGGTGAGGTGAAGCTGGGGGACTCCCGGGAATGGGGCAGACAACTCCCACCCTGAGCCCTGGGGTCCAGACCGAGGCCCTCTGTGCACTTGGGAGATACTGACAGAATGGGGGCCTGAGCCTTGGGAGCAGACCAGGATTTCAGTGGAGGAGCTGAAAATTCCAACAACATCAGATGAGAAAATCCACCCCTTTCTCTCCCTCCCCATTCCCAGATTCTAGAGATAGGTTCTCAGCTCCTGTGCCTAGTGACTGGCTCTTGTTTCCATGGAAACTGTTGTTCGCACACTCTAAGCCCCCTCCCCATCCTCTTGGACAAAAACTCCCCTCCCATCCCCCAAGCCCTCCCCTCCCTTCCACCCCCACCCAGAGCAGCAGCCGAGAGGCGTCAAGTCTGGCAAGTTCTGGGCAGGAAGATGCAGCCGGGAAGGCGGTGGGGTCTGCCTGCCCCTGCTGGCAGAGCCAGTGCGCATGGCTGTGGAGGAGAGACAATAAGGCCTAACCTACCGGGGAAGGAAGGGCCCACGGAGGAGAGGAGAAGGGGGTGTCCTGAGGAGAAACAGCATCTGGCAGGGGCAGGGGCAGGAGCACAAAGCAGAGGCAGTGAGCCCTCCCAGGGGGAGAGGCTGGGGAGGGGATGTGTAAAGACCCAGGTCACAGGCCAACCCGGAGGCCTGACCCTTTTTCCAGCACCTGGGCAGGGGTGGAGCTATTCTGCTCAGGGTCACACAGGTACAACGACCTTCGGAAACAACCCTACCCCGCACCCAAACCCCTCCAGTTTCTTCCATGCCTTCCCCTCCATGCCTGGGAAGAAAAGCACTACTCATAGCCCAGAAAAGTAACTCTCTCAGTGGTTGGGGGGAGACCAGGTCCCAGGTCCAGCTTCCGGGCTAAGTTGGGCTGTGAGGTGAGACGCAGAACAAGTCACCAGATCCCAGGGGTCTCTTAAATCACAGCCAACACCTTCCAAGGGCTAGCTCTTTACATGTATTAAGCTAATTAAATTAATCCTTACAACGCTGCTAGGCTGTAAGTAGATTCATTATCTCCATTTGAAACTACGCAGACTACTGAGACACAGAGAGGTTCAGTAATTTGCCCAAGGTCACGCAACTGCTAGTGGCAAAGCTGGAACATAAACCCAAGCCGGCTGCTCCTAGAGCTGGTGCTGCCTGAGATGGGGGGTGGGGGTGGGGGTGCTCGGAGAAGAAGGGCTCCCCCATCCTCTCTCCCCACCAGGTCGTGGAGAAGCAAGCGAGATCTGCCGGCGGCCCAGGGTAACCTCCACCTTACTCCGGAAAGGAAGGCCGCCCCGGTCCTTAGCCGGCTCAGCCCGCCGGCCGCCCCGGCCCCGCCCGCCGCCCCAGCTCACCGGTGTAGCCGTCGCGACAGAGGCAGGTGTAGCCGCCCTCGCGGCTGCGGCAGCGCCCGTGGGGGCCACAGGGCCGCGAGTAGCAGAGGTCCACCTCGGTCTCGCAGTAGTCGCCCGTGAAGCCGGGTGGGCAGCGGCAGCGCAGCCCCCCGACGGGGTGGATGGGCCGGAAGAGCACGGAGGAGGAGGCGATGAAGGGCGCTGAGGAGTCGAAGCGCAGCACCGACACGCAGCGCATGTAGTTCTCGCAGGGCTCGCGCAGGCAGATGTTGTCGTCGAAGGGCAGCACGCGCTGGGCAGAGATGGCCGTGAGCAGGCTGCGGTTGAGGTACAGGCGCTCCTGCAGGTCCTCGGAGGGCAGGAAGGGTGGCCCGCCCCCGGGCCCCGGCGGCTGGCCCACGGACAGGCTCACATTGAGGATGTGGCCGCCAGGGGCGTCGGTGTCCCGCTGCACGTTGAAGACTACCACGTGGTCTGGGGGTGTGGCCAGCGTGGCCGCCACCGCCTGGATAAAGAGACCCAGTAGGGGTGACAGGAAGCGCTCCGGCGACATGTCCTCCAGGCGCAGCGTGATGCTGTGCGTGAGCATCTCATCCGTGATGATGGTGACCCGCAGTGCGCACTGGGCAGTCACACTGTGCACACCGTCTGCAGAGAAACGACATGGGTCAGGACCTGATGTGGAGCTGGGGAGAGCAGGGGTGCCGAGCCATAGACCTAGCCCTGGGCAGGAGCACCCCGAGAAGGGAGTGGGAGCTGAGATCCAGCCCACACACCCCTGCACTGCCCAGTTGCCACAATGGACTCCCTTTTCTAATTGGCAAAAGGTGCCCAAGAAACTACACGTATGGCACCTGTAGGCAAGTCACACCTTGAGGGATCAGGCCCCATAGACACTTAGGGCGATTTGATTTTCAGAAGTTCTTTTTGCATACTTTCCCAAAACCCTCCGTTGTGAAGAATGGTACATTTTTTAATGTTTGTGCGCCTCTCCCTGCCCAAGCCATGAGTCTTGCTCCCTTATACCAGATTTGGGGCTTCCCTGCACAAGAACCAAATTTTGCCTATTTCTTACCTTTTACAGGGCCCAGAGCACCAAGAGGTACCCACAAAAATAATCATTCTTCCCCCTCGGCCTCTGTATCTCAACACTACTATAACCCTGACCCTGGCTGTGCTCCCTCCTCCCCCACCAAAGCAGAGTGGGGGGGGTGAACTGGGTCAGTGGGCCACCCAGTCCCCCTCCCACTGAGCCCCATAGCTGCTCGGGCGCAGTCCTGCTATCCCCATAGCAACGCCCCACACAAAGCATTCTTCCCACCCAACTCTCCAGGCTGCCGAAGATAGCCTGGGGGGGGCCTCACCCCAGGAAATCCAGCTGAGCCACCTTACCAGAGGCTGCACCACCCATTGCCCTGATGCTGTGAGGGATCTGGGGGGTGGGGCGCGGGCAGAGATGGAAGGGCCTGGGCAGCTCTCCAATCTGAAACCCCAGAAGAGCCCCACTAGGCTGATGTCTCCTCTGGCCTTGGGCCTCCAGCTATTTATCGCCCACTTGGCTCACGCGTTATACCCAAATGCCTGCCACACCTGCAGGCCACACACTCACTTATAAACAGCTGGATGCTAACACACGCTAGTGTCTCACTCCACCCACACTCTAAGCCCAGAAATACCATACACACCTGAATGCACATATATATGGCAATGGATTTTATTTAGCTCAGAAATGAAAGCTGGAGGCCAGTGGGGAGGGGGAAATGGCTTGGCAGGGCTCTAAAGGATATTCATATTTTTATTTATTACAATATCCTACACATAGTAGGTTTCAGTAAATACTAAGATGTTGATGTCTCCCTAGTGAAGAAATGGTCTTTAAAACACAGTGGAGGTGGGGTGGGGGGCACCTGGGTGGCTTAGTCGGTTAAGCATCTGCCTTCAGCTCAGGTCATGATCCCAGGGTTCTGGGATCGAGCCCCGCATCGGGCTCCCTGCTCAGAGAGTATGCTTCTCCCTCTACCTCCCTCCCCCAACTTGTGCTCCCTCTCTCTCAAATAAATAAATAAAATCTTAAACACACACACACACACACACACACACACACACACACACACACACACACACACACAGCAGGGGCCCTGAGTTGGTATTGAAAAGGACCCCCTGGCAGGAACGGGTCAGGAGATGGTGTTTCTGGGGTGGGGTGAGAGTAGGAGAGAAACCTGGGAGTAGATTCTGCTTCTACACCATACCTATTTGAGGTGGCTAACTACCCCCAGGCAGCTCAGTTGAGCCTGGGAAGGCTGAAGGCAGAGACCCATCTCAGCCCCGTCCTCAGCCTACCCACCTGCCCTCCAGCCTCATCACCTGAGGCTGCCAAAGCCCACCAGCTCTCACCAGCAAGCTTGCTTGTCATTACCCACTCCTGCTCCGCCCACTCCTGTCTATAGCCACCGAATATGCCAGCCCACAGTCCTCCTACTTCTCTCACCTGCCCCAAGCTCACCTACTCCAGGAAGGCTGCCCAGATTGATGACCTCAGGCTCTATTTTCCTCCCGCTTTCAGACCACCCTGCATGGAGGTGTGGACCTGGCAGAGGGCTCTTGTGTACTTGGTGCCTCTGCCCAGTGATTCCTTGATGGGATACTCCCTCCAGGCAGAAAGTGGCCCCAGAGTCCACACAGTGCCCCTAACTGATTAGGGAGAGGAGGGGGGCAGTCAAAGCCCATGAGCAAGAGAAACCTCCCTACCACTCAGCCCTGGGAACAAGCACTCCTCCCTGTGCCTCCCCTCAGCAGTCCCAGGCCCCGCCCAGGCCCCTCACCCAATGTGTCTCTGTTGCTTCCCATCTGGTCTACCATCTGTGGCCACCTGCCCCCTCCTCTTTGGTCCCCCATCCCCAGCAATCAACCTACTGCTCAATCCTTGCTCTTTGTTCCTCTCCCCTGCCTTGACCTGGGTCACCCCGCAGGTGCCAAGGCAGGGTGGGAACGGGGGTCCCAGGTCCCAGACTGTGGCAGAATCAGACTCTAAGCCTCTCTCCCCGGGCAGATGTGCCAGTGGAAGCTGTGGGCCTGGACAGGGTCTACCGCTCTGGGAGCTGACGGGACCATGCCCTGGAGCTCCTGTGTGTCCCAGCAGGGTAAGGAAGAGGCAGGGAGAGGGAGAACTAGGGCTTCAGGAGAGCCGTCCAGCCCAAGCGGGGACAGCTTCAGCCGCAGGGAACAAGACAGGGGGAAGGCCGAGAGGCAGGAACGTGGAGACTAAACAGGGGAAAACAAAGATCCAGGAAAAGAGCCAGCAATGGAGAAAGTGGGAAAGGAGAAGAGAGCCACACAGGAGATCGGGAGAAGGGCCACGGAGAGGGGCAGAGCAGGAGGGCCCACATGGGCAGGGGCAGGAAAGAAAGAGAGACAAAGAACAAGAGAAGGGAAACAAAGGGGCAGTGGGCGTCAGTTCCCCCTCACCCCAGCCTCCCTGAACTTTGGGGTTGCCGTGGTGACTGCTTCCAAGGGTCAGGGCTGGAGGGCCGGCCCGAGGCCTTCCCTTCTATTCCTAGGGGAGCTGTGGTCAGGGGCCCTGCCCTGGTAGGAGCCTGAAGGCTGGGCAGGGCCTGCTCAGTGAGGTGCCACTCTCACCTAGGACAGGCTGTGGGGAGGACAAGAGGAAGAGCCCCTTCTTTTCCATCCCTCCCCACTGCTTGCTTCTCCCAGCACAGAGAAGGATCCAGGATCCAGGAACTCCAGCCCTTCACTTCCTCCTGGAGGGAAACTGAAGCTTCAAGAGGCACAGAACCTTGTCTCTGACCTCGAAAAGCTCACCTGCCCGGGCTCCTATGGCCACCTGAGGAGTGGGGCAGGAGAGGCATCTGTCCGGGAAGGACCCAGAGCGGGGAGGGGGCTGAAGCCACACCCTGCATCCCACATGTCCCTCATTCCCCTCCAGGCCCAGAGTCCCTGGGGTGACAGGAAAGGGGTGCCAGACTCTTCTCTTCTTCCCTGATGTGTCTGGAGCGGGGTACCCTGGCCCATCCATCTGCAGGGTACCCCTAACAAGGGGCCCTCATGGGGGGTGCCAGTCGTGCCCAAGCTTGGGGAAGGGACTCCGCAACGTGGGGCCGGCCGCCTCCTTGCCATCCCCCCGGCTGACAGAGAAGACGGAAGGCCGCCCACCCCCGTCAACTCTCCTCCCCCAACCCTCTGTCCAGGGAGTCTGCAGGCTGAGCGCTTGGCCAAGCAGCAGGAATGCCCAGCCTGGGTCCCAGCCAGGCTCCCACGCCCCAGGACTCTGTTCTCTCCCCACCGGAGCAGGGGGCTGTACCCTCAAAGGCCACCAGTCCCCTGGCTCATCCTGGTCCCACACCCCATTCCCTGAGCCCAGACTGGTCACGGCCAGCAAAGAAGGCCTAGCATCCTAAAACAGCCCCATGGGGTGGCAAGGAGCCCCAGGAGGCCTCAGCCTGCCCCTGGCTTCACTGCAGCCCCTCCCCCAAGCTGGACCCCGAACGATGGCCTCTGACAGTGGGGTCTGTTTGGACAGAGACAATGAGCTCGGGCTTCGCTTCCTGCGGGAGCTCTGAAGGGGTAGCCAGGCCAGGCTCTTTCTGCCTGGAGGGAAAAGAATGCACTAGACAAAGTCCCCCTCAGCCAGTCTGGGGCTCAGCCGGGAGCCAGAAGGGGCCAGAAGAGGCCCGACTGCAGGGTCCTGACCCCTCGGCGGCAACCCTGTGCCCCATGGCCCTCTGCTCTGTCAGAAGACTGTTATGAGATCACAGGAATAGCCTGCCGGGCATGAAGGGGTGCTGAGGGGACCGGCTCGCCTCCCCCGCAACCCCCCCCACACCCCACCACAGTCCTCTCTACCCCTCCCCCAGCTCTCCTGGACCCCCTAGTCTTCCACGCGCCTTTTTTCACAATCTTGGCAGCCATAGCCAGGGCCTCCCCGCAACACTTCCCCCGCCACGTCACAGGGTGGTAGGCAGGAGGCAGCCAACCAAAGCAGCCCAGCCCAGCCCGGGACTGCAGGCGGGGCCTCCACCAGCCGCCAGGACTCCTACGGCTCCTTCCCAAGCTCCTTCTCGCCCCTCAACCTCTGTGCCAGGCACTGGGCAGAGAGGCGGGTCAGCGGTTCCTCCTTGGACAGCTGCCCGGGCCCTCCCCCCAAAGGCCACCCCTGCCTGACGCCACCTGGGCCCTTGCTTACCTGACACCAGCACGCTCATCATGGCCTCCAGAGGACGGTTGTTGTCCAATGCCCGGCTCAGCCTCAGTTCGCCTGTCGAGGCGTTGAGCAGGACCAGGCTGAGTTCATTCCCCCGCTCAAAGCTGTAGGTCAGGCTGTCTGAGATGTCAGGGTCATGGGCAGGCACGCGGCCAATGGCACCCCCAGGGAAACTGCTTGAGCGGTTGGTGACATAGTTGTTGAAAAGGATCTCAAAGTTGCCCAGCACTGGTGGGTTGTCGTTGCGGTCAAGCAGGCGGACGTGGACTGTAGCCCGGCTCACCAGGGGGGCCGACGTGGCCTGGATGACCAGGATGTATTCGGGCCGGTCCTCGTAGTCCAAGTCCACCAGAGCAGTCAACTCCCCAGAGAAGATGTCCAGTTGGAAGACCTCAGGGATGTTGCCCTCCACAATCTGGTACATGATCTGGGCATTGGTGCCTTCGTCGGGGTCAGTGGCTGTGACGCGGGCCACAGCCAGCCCAATGGGGCTGTTCTCTTCCACAAACACGTCAAACTCGTCCTGCTCAAAGACAGGTGGATTGTCGTTCACATCCAACACGGTGACCGTCACTTCCATGGGCGTGCGGGCTGGAGGCATTCCCTTGTCCACCGCATAAGCCCGCAAAACGTACTGGGCCACGTTCTCACGATCTAGCCTCCGAAGCGTTCTCACAATGCCTGATGTGGACTCTACGATAAAGTCACCATCTCCATCGTCGCCCCCTTGGAAGGTGTAGAAGACCCTACCATTAAGGCCAGAGTCACGGTCAGTGGCTGAGATCTGCAGGACACTGGTGAAGGGGGGCACATCCTCATACACACTGCCCTGATAGGAGTCACGCAGGAACTGAGGGGCATTGTCATTCACATCATTCACCAGGATCTCCAGGTAGGTTGTGTCAGACTTCTGGGGAATGCCATTGTCGCGGGCAGTGATGGCCAGGGTGTAGGACACTTGGTCCTCATAGTCTAGCTCAGCCTGGGTGGTGACAGCCCCTGTGTCTGCATCAATGCGGAACTGGGGGATGCTGTCCTCCATAAAGTAGGTGATGCGGGCGTTCTCGCCTGTGTCCTCGTCCGTGGCACTGATCAGCACCACCGTGGTGCCTGCCGGTCGGTCCTCGTTAACATTTACCGTATAGTGGGAGCTCTGAAAGACGGGACGATGAGTGTTGGCATCAGTGACGTTCACTACCACCTGTGCCGTGTCCTGCCGCGTGCCATCGGAGGCAGTGACCGCCAGCACATACTGCCGCTCAAGTTTGTAGTCCAACGGCAGGGCGAGCGACACCAACCCGCCACCACTCTGGCTGGTGATGGAAAAGCGGTTGCGGGTGTTGCCGCTGGTGATCTGGTAGGTGATGACACTGTGGGCGTCGCGGTCCACAGCCGACACTGTCACCACGCTGGTGCCCACGGCCGCATCCTCGTTGAGTCTCACCGTGTACTCTGGTTGGGTAAAGGTGGGGTTGTTGTCGTTGACATCCAGGATGGTCACGCTGACACTGGCTGAAGCAGTGAGCACTGGGGTGCCGTGGTCTCGGGCTTCCACCCCAAAGCTATAGAAATCAACCTCTTCCCGGTCCAGCTCAGCTGCCACAGAGATCCAGCCTGTGCCATTGTTGATGGCAAAGGGGAAGTCATGCCCAACCCCAGCAAGGCGGTACTCCAGGCGGGCATTGTCACCAGCATCGGCGTCGATGGCCTGGACGTGGAGAACCAGGTAGCCTAAGGGGACACTCTCCAGCACAGTAGCCTGGAAGGGGGTGCTGACAAAGATGGGGGCATTGTCATTGATATCCAGGACCTGTACTGTCACCAGGCCAGAGACGTTGGAGAGCGGGGGACGGCCGCCATCCTGTGCCCGGACCCGTAGGGTATACTCCTTGGTCGTCTCATAGTCAAGAGGGCTCACCACGTCCAGAGCCCCAGTCTGGGCATCCAGGTAAAACTGTCCCCGAGCATTACCACTCATGATGCTATAGTGCACCAGGGCGTTACTGCCCTTGTCTCTATCTGAGGCTGTGACCCGGAGTACCGGGGCCCCTGGGGTCACATCCTCGCGCACCTGGACCACGTAGCGCTTCTCACTGAACTGAGGAGCATTGTCATTGTCATCCTCCACAGACAGGAACACAGCGGCTGTGGCGCTCCGTGGACCAGGGTCCCGACCCTGGTCACTTGCCTCCACTGTCAACTGGTAGGATTCTACTTCTTCCCTATCCACAGGGCCACGCGTTCGGATCACCCCAGAGCGAGGGTCAATCTCAAAGACTTCTGAGGGGCTGCCTTCAGGCCCCTCCAATAGGCGGTACAGAATATTGGCATTGGGAGGGGCATCACCATCTGTGGCTCTGACAGTGAGCACCTCATAGCCAACCTCCAGGTTCTCCCTGAGGCTCTCCTTGTACTCCTGTTGCTCGAAAACAGGGTCGTGATCATTGGTGTCAGTCACCAAGATGGTGAGTGTGGCCAGGGCACTGCGTCGGGGCATGCCATGATCCTGTGCCGTGACCCTGAAGACATGGGTGCTCTTGGTCTCACGATCCAGCTCCTCAGCTGTGGTTACAGCGCCCGTGATTGGGTCCAGAGAGAAGAAATGTTTGGAGCGGCTATCAAAGAGGGCATCCATGGTGTACTCAAGCCGGCCGGCCTCACCCTCATCTGGGTCAATGGCCCGCAGGGATGCCACAGGGGTACCCGCTGGCTGGTTCTCAGGCACTGTGGCCTGGTAGCTGGGAGGCTGGAACTGGGGGGCTGTATTCACATTCCTTTTCCGACGCCCGCCCATGGACTCTTCTGTTGACTGTTCCCCTGCCCTGAGCCCTGGGGTCTGCACCAGCTTGCAGGACTGGCATCTCAGCCGGGGAGCCTTCAAGCACGGGTGTTCCTGGGGCAGGGTGAGCTTGCCCTGTGGGGAGAGGTGGCCTCCAATGCCCAGGAGGCGACAGCTCCATGGGCAGCCTTCGGGGGCTGGCGGCAGAGGGATGTGGGCTCCGGATTCTGGACACCAGACCCTCAGACCGTCGTGGTGGGGCACCAGGTGGCCAGTCAGCTCTGTCCCTGCATCCCTGCAGCGGCTGCTGTAGAGCCAGAGGTTGGAGGCTGAAGCTGGACAGAGCCAGCCCGCGGGGGCGCAGGCCCCTGAGGAACCACGTCCCCCGGGCCCCAGGGAACGACAGGGCCCCACTTGGTCTCCCAGCAGTGGCGGCAGCAGCAGCAGCAGCAGCAGCGGCGGCGGTGGCGCTGGAAGAGGGGCGCGGGCTGCCCGGCTCTGCATCTCTCCCTGCTCCCGGCCGGCCGGGTCAACGGCGGCGGCGGCTCCTCCTCCGGCTCCAGCCGGCCCCGCCGCGCCTCATGCCCGTGCCGGGGCGCCGGTCCCCGGGGGCCACTCGTGCGCCCCTCGGGGCCTGCGCCTTGCTGCCTCGGCGGGGCCCGGCGCTGAGCCCTCCGACGCACCCGGGCTCGCACTGCTCCCCGATTCCGGCCCGCGCCCGGGTCACCCCGACCACCGCGGGCTGGCGCTGCGCCTCCACTTGCGCGCCCGGCTCTCGCCACCTGCGCCCGCGGGCCCCGCGCGCCCCTGGCCCTGCCGACTCCCTGAGCCCCGAGGTGCCCCCTTCGCCCCCGCGGGATGGCCCACCTGCGCCCGCAGAGCTACGCACCCGGACCCCGGCCGTCGTCGACGGCCCCGCGCCGGCCGCTTGGCGCCCCGCGTCCCCGCCGCGGCGGCTGCTGCTGTCGCCGCGGCCGAGGGCCCAGCCCCACGATCCCTCGCCTCCCCGGCGGGCGGGCGAGCTCTGCAGAGCGGCGGCGGCGGCGGCGGCCGCGACGGCGGCGGCTCATTACCATAGACCTGCTCGCGCCGCCGCCGCCTTAAAGCGGCGACGCCAGCCGCACCGAAGGAGGTGGGCCCCACCCAGCGCCCTCCTCCGCACCGCCGTTCTAGGATTCCCGCCAGCCAGACCTCCATGCCTAATCCCTCCCCAGGCCTACCACTGGGCCGGTGATAGATCCCTACCACAGGTTCGAGAGGAATTAACAGTCAGAAGCCAGATAACGAATGATAATAATGGGGGTAGTATCCTAAGTATACTTAGAGGTTTTCAAAAACAGTTGGAAGGAATCTTGGAGGCCAAGGGCCCACCTCACACCGCCTACGCCTACGATGGTTGGCTGCTGATAAGAGCCCTCGGGTCCGGGGTACGACTGAGCTAAAAGAGCCCTGCCCAACAGTATAAAGCCTCCCCCATATTCCAGAGAGGTATCCCACCTCCCTGGCAACACCCAGTGAGGTCCTAAGGCCCCCATCCCCACCCCTAAACCAGGTCATGGTCTAACTAGGACCCCCCCCCCCCCATTGGGATCCAGGTGCTGGGCAGAATGACCCCAGGCTCATCTGGGACACGACCTGGACTTTCAGGAGCAGGTAAGTTGGGAGTGTCAAAGCCAGAGCTAGCTGCTGAAACCTGTACACGGTCACAAGGCGGGTGAGGGATGGAGCCAAGCTTTAGGACCCAGGTTTCCTGGATCCTAGACGGATGGATTTCACTGCCCCTAGGGCCTCCTGGCTGGAAAGATGACTTCTTGCCCCCTCCCTCCTTCCCTATCAGTGTCCAGCTGCTGTTCCTCCGCTTCTACTCACAGCTTTGTGATGAGCAAACAGTCCTGCCCAGTGCGGGGCATAGGCCTGCAGACTGAACCTTCCATTTGAAGGGGGTGTGCAGGATTCCAGGAGTCCTGGGAGTGGCCCAGGCATGGAGACTGGACCATGAAGAAGAGCCAGGCAGTGTTGGTGGAGGGTGCTCCTGAAGGAGTTGCCCTCTTTCATACCCCATCCAGGGACCCGTATCCAGGAACAACAGGGCCAACTGGATGCAGTGCTAGGGGCCTGGTCAGGCAGGATGAGGCAAGGCCTGGCCTGGGGAGGAGGCTGGGGCTTTAGTCTCAGCTCCCCACCTCACCCTCTGGTTGTGTGATCTTGGTCAAATTCCGGTACCTCAGTTTCCCGTTTGGAAAATGTGGGGATTGAATAAGGTACATGGTTTCCAAAAGTCAATGTAGCAGGAGAATCTGTTTTTCGAATGAAATTTGAAGTAGAAAGCCGAAATGAAACAGATAACAGTAGTGTTCCTGGGAAGAAGTGGAGGTCAGGGCCTTGCCCTGTCCCCACAACTTCACCAACCAGTACATCCCTGGGCCACCTTGTGAGGCTTATGCTCTGGAGGAACCCCATTTGAAAAGCACTGAAGCAGAGGCTCCCTCCAACACTGCGTTCTGGTCACAGTGAAGGAGCTGTGAATCCCGTCTCAGGGACCCCGGGCCCAGGGTCACAGTGTGACCACGCAGTGATACCTGGGATGAGATATCAGCTTTTCACTTTTTCCCCAGGGGAAAGCAAAGGAGATGGGCCTTGGGGACAGCAAAAGGGATTAGGGTTAGCCTGCATTTCTGGCAATGGTGGTGGAAAGGATGGGGAGAAGCAAGTGAGAGGAGGACCCATGGCTCAGGAGAATGCTCTTGCCTTTATTAAAGATGAGCTTGCTTCCTCTGGGCAAGGCCAAGGGCAGCTCCAGAAGCAGAGGAGTGGCTTAAGCAGCCTCTGCAGGGCTCTGCCTCTGTGGACTTGCTTCGACTCTGGTTTGGGAGGATCTAGGGGCTGCGTGGGCATTTTGCTCTTCACCTAATAGCCATGTGGTGCGGAGAATGCTCGGAAATTATACCATCTGTTAATTATCCTTTGAATCAGGGTTGGGTAATGAGACTCTCATTTCTGCTGAAGGCCTAAGCCAGCACATGGGGAAACTGCAGATCTCCATTCATCTCTCTCCCTTTGTACAAAAATAAGCTTTCTGGGTGGGAGAGAGCCACAGCCTTGGCTCTGGATCATGTGTGGATCATGGTTCTGGAGCTTAGCGCTGAGGTTCTGGAGCTTAGCGCTGTTGCCATGGAAGGCGCAGGAACAGGAAGCCCCCCTTCTCGGTCCCCAGTGGCCTTTCTACCCAAGGGCAGACAAGTTGGGGATGCAAGGAACCCCCTCTTTTCATCTCCAAACATATTTGGCAAATAGTCCTTCCTCTTCTCCCTGCCCTGACCCCAGGGGCACAGGACAGAGCTGCCTGTCCATGCACTGCCCCCTCCTCAGCTGCTTCCACCTCCTAAAAGCTGGAAGGAAACTTCCAAGTCTTCTGTGCACCACAGTGTCTCAGTCTAGGGCTTGCCCTGGTGGTGTCCTTCTTGACCCCTAGAACGGCCACCTACTTCCTGGAACTTTCCAGCTGTAAGGAACCTTCAGACCTCCCTCCTACGTGGGAGAAAATCAGGGTGCAGCAAGATCCTGGAGTCTGTTCAAAGGGAATTTACTGCTCTTCTAGGCCAAACCTCCTGCTTTACCATGGGGGCTGGGAAGGCAAAGTGACCTGCTGGGATAGCCCCAGGCTCTCCCCCAGCTCTGCTGGGGCTTCCTCACCCAGGCTGCTTCCTGAGGGCCCCCCAGGCAGATGGAGAATATATTTTTGCATAAGGCCTGGTCCTGGCTCTCAGCTGAACAGGGTAGCATGGGTAAAGTGATCCAGGAGCAACTGAGACAGAAAAGGTTAAAGGAATTCAGAGGAGAGGGCAGTGAGAGTGGAGGAAATCCTCCAGGTCTTCCTGGAAGAGGTGGGACTTGGGTTGCATCTTGAATCAGAAACAGCATTCCTGGCAAGAGGAATTCATAAACACATTCATTTAACCTGCAGGGTAAGGGTCTTCCCCAAGGTTACGCAGCTCAGAAATGGCAGACCTGGGATTTGAACCCAGGCAATCTGGCTCCAGAGTCTCTGCTCTTAATGAATGAATGTGATGTGTCACCTTGGCTGACGCCAAGATCAGGGTGGGTGTGTTGTGGCCCAGCACAGCTGAGGGGCAGACAAGGCCACAGTTGGGAAGAATCAGGTGACCCTTGTCATGGGCTTGTGGGCTGAAATTCTAGGACCAATGGCCTGCTTGAACAGGGTATGGTTGGAGGCTGTGGAAGGGAAGGGTCCCCGTGACCTTTGCTGGGCAGGCAGGGGGGTTTCTCTGGCTGGAGAGAGGGGTGGGGAGATCCTGATTCCCCTGGGGCCTGATCCTGTTTCTGGGCTCAGTGCTGCTTTATAAAGGGCCCAGAAATGGGAGGCAAGAGGTTGTCCCTGTGGAGCTTCAGACACTGCCATTCTGGGACTATAGGGTGGGGTCAGAAGGAAGAGACCGTGAGCCAAAAGTTGGGGCAGGCCAAGACCTGAGTGTCTTCTGTCCACGCTTGCCTCGTGTGCCCAGTCTGCTTCCGGGCACTTTTCTCCACAGCTGTGCTCTCCTGAGTGTGGACACTGTCCTTTCTGGACCCCCCACTCTGTGCCTGGCACTGAGGGGCACTCGGTCAGAGTTTTGAGGATACTTGGATTCTTCCTGTGGTTGCTTCCCCTCCAAACCGGTCTCCACTCAGCAGCCCAAGTCATTGTTTTTAAATCAATGAACATTTTTTAGACTTAAAAAATCTCTCCCCATTTTTTTATTTTGGAAAATGGCAAGGATTCAGAAAAATTGCCAGAATGGTACAATGCATCCCCAGATACCCTCCACCTAGATTCACTAATTGTTGACACTATGTTTTCTTCTCACAATTTTTAGAGAACGAAGTGAAAGTGAGGTGCAAACATCATGGCGTGCAGCGTGCAGCTCCTGGTGTCAGAGCCCTCTCCCACACCCCCCACACGATGGGTGCCGCACCCTGGACACAAATGGTGATTCCTGGTATCATCGAATATCCGGTCTAATCCAAATTCCTTGCTGTCTCTCGGACATCTTTGATAGCTGCTTCTTTCAAACCAGAGGTTTATGCATTACCTTTGGTCATATGTCATTTTACTTTCCCTCCCTCCCTCCCTTCCTTCCTTCCTTGTGATAGTGACTGTTTAAGGAGTCCAGGCCAGTTTTCTTTTCTTCTTCTTTTTTTAGATTTTATTTATTTATTTAGAGAGAGAGAGATTGTGAACGAGCATGGGGGTAGGGGCAGAGGGAGAGGGAGAAGCAGACTCCCCTCTGAGCAGGGAGCCCCAAACGGGGCTCTATCCCAGAACCCTGGGATCATGACCTGAGCCAAAGGCAGAACTGACTGAGCTACCCGGGCGCCCCTAGGACAGTTTACTTATTGGGTGTGCCATATGCTGGATTTATCTGATGGAAAGACCCCTCATGGTGTCTTTCACAGAGTAATACTGCAAAGTCTGAATCTGAGCATGTTGCTCCCTTCCTGAAAACCTTGCACTGGGGCTTTTTGGATGTACTTGAATAAAAGCCAACTTCCTCATATTGGTCCACAAAGCCCCGAGGGGCCCAGCCTCTGCCCCCTTCACTCTGTTCTGGGCACCCTGGTTTCCTTCCAGCTGTTGAATATGGTAGTCTTAAATATCCCCTTTTTGATGGCACGTATTACAAGTTATAATTACATGAAGTATTTCGTTGTTACCTTATTTGGTTGACATCTGTCTTTGCCACTAGCAATAAGCTCCAGAGGAGCAGAGAGAACACGTGTGTCTTGAATACTAGCACCTAGCAAGGTACCTGACACACAGTAGACACTCAGTAAATACTGGTTAAATGAATGGATAGATGAATGGATGGATGGATGGCATAGAGAAGTAACCAGGTGTTTGTCCATTCCTGGAGCTACCATCTGGGAGGCCAGTTGGGTCTCTGGGCTCCTCGGCAGACAGCCCTGAATTCATTCACTTTAACCAGAAAACTGTATTCTCAATGCCAGGTGCAGCCAGGAGTTGTAGGCCTGATGTCCCAGCCAAGTTAGACAGACTTTCTTTGAGGCTCATCAAAAGATGGCACCGGATGCCTTAACCTAGCAATAGGTTCAACCCACAGTGCTACTTGATTTGCTGAGGGCAGCTCAGTAGGCCCAGCATTCCATACGACTGAGGTACAGTCCATCAAAGATCCAGCTGAGATCATTTTTGGCCCTGAGCACAGAGGGGAAGAGATGGAGCCTGGGGCTGAGCTATGAGCAGCATATCCCAAAGCAACATCTACAATAAGTTAATTGTTAAGTGTATCAGAGCAGGCCCAGGAGAGAGCCCTGCCTGGCCCTGGGCATGCTCCGGGCACCAAGCTACGTGTGAGAGGTACACAAATGAACAAGACTCCAGCTCTGGCCTCAAGGAGCAACCAGTCTAATGTGGACAGAGACAGATGCGGTGGTAGAGCTGTATTTGTTAATATTTCTGTGTGGGGCTGGAGGAGTTAGGGAAGGCTTTGGAAAAGAGGTGGGGAAGGAGGAATTCACAGAGGGCAGGAGGAGAAGACATGCCCTCGAAGGGAACAGCATGGGCAAATACAGAGGAGTGCAAGGCGTGGTCAGTGCTGGGAGAGGTGCGTAGTTAGGTGGGGCTGGAGCTCAGAGCTCATGGTTAGGATAAGAAGAGAAGAGCCTGCTAATCTGAACTGTGGACACATTGTGAAGAATGTGGGCCCTGGCTGAGAAGTCTGGGCTTTATTTGATTAGATGAGAGAACCATCTGAAGCATGTGGGCAGGGGAGGTCTGACCGACCGAGGCAGCCTCCTCCAGCATGGTGAATAGTCCCCCTGAAGGAGGGACTGGGGGCGCAGACCAGCAGGAGGCGCTTGTAACAACAGTCCAGGTGGAGAGCCAGGGTTGCGGCTAAGGAACAGGTTGCTGAGGGGGTAGATCTGAGTGACCACGGGACTCAGTGCGACTGTGTGAGGCAGGCCGCTGGGGATGAGGAGGAGGAGGTGGTCCAGTGGGAGTCCCAGGGGTTTGTTTTGGGTGCCTGAACACCCAGAGGGGGGAGAGAGCAGAGGCTCAGCTAGGGAGTTAGACTTTGAGATCCCGGTGGAGATGTGTTTGTTGTGGGGGAGGGGAGTGGAGCTGGAGATGCTTGGTGGGAGATGGCAGATTTGGGATGTGAACTAGGAGAGCATGCAGAGCAAGAGCAGAAGAGAGCCCAGGGGAGCCAGCATTTAGGGGCAGGTACAATCTCCTGATTCTCCTTGCTCCTCTACCCTCCACTCAACATCCCCTTGCTCTCTGCACTCCAGCTGCTCAGGCCTTCTTCCTGCTCCTTCATGTGGTTCCCTCTGTCTGGAACATTCCACCTTCTTTTCGAGGGGGTGAGGACTAGGAGGGCCGGGACTGTTGATGAGGTAGCAGAGCCTACAAGTGTCTGCTGCTTATTTATCTTTGAGGGAAAGGAACCAGATGGGATCTGAATTTGACAGCAGAGGCAGGGCGGCAGCAAGGCTGTTTTAAGATGGGGAAACTAAGCAGGTTGGTACTGAGGGGAATGGGGGAGGAGGGGAGAGACTGGAGAGGAGAGGGAGGTTCAGGAGAGAGCTAGCTGATGAGCAGGCACTCAGGGATACCAAATGGCCGTGGGGTCCAGAGAACAAGTAGACAAGGAGGAAGAGTAGAGAAAGAGAAAGAAAAGAAAGAGAGAAAGAGAGAAAGAAAGAAAGAAGAAAGAAAAGAAAGAAAGAAAGAAGAAAGAAAAGAAAGAAAGAAAGAAAGAAAGAAAAAAAGAAAGAAAGAAAGAAAGAAAGAAAAAGAAAAAGAAAGAAAGAAAGAAAGAAAAAGAAAGAAAAAAAAAAAGAAAGAAGAAAAGAAAAAAATATATATGGGTTTTTTTTTTCTCTGAAACAAGATGGAAGGAGGAAAGGATGAACGTTACTCTAAACAGAAGCTTAATTCTTCCCTTTCTTCAGGGTTTAAAAAACAAGTCTCCCTGAAGGGTCGCACCATCTTATTAGCAATTTACACCTCAATGAAAATAATTTTCCAGACCATTTCTAACAGCAGGTTTAAGTGGGGGGAGGGAAGTCGAAGTCTAGTGGAGGGACCCAGACTGCTCTCCGAAATGCAGGGCTTGTCAGCCAACCAATCAGAGCAGCTAAAGAGAGCACCTTCCCCTCAGAAAAGGGGGCTTCCTCCCAGTCGGCAGTCGCTGGGATCCCCGGGGACCTAGAGGTTGGGACCCCGCAAGGTTGGCGTCCCAGTCTCCTTTCTGGCAGGTCTGTGGGGAGGAGCCCCATACCCGGCTTCTGGGAGGAGAACCTGCCTGCAGGAGCCCCCCCCCCCCCCCCCGCCCCGCCCGGGGGTGCTCTTAAAAGGGCAACGTCAGAGGCAGAGGTGTCTGCTCCACCAGGACCTCCCCCGGAGGCGATGTAGGGTTGCACCCCCCTTTTGTTGTGTACCTGGGAGGAGCTTTTGGGGAACCCCATGCTGGGAGGTGACTGGAGGAGTGGCGCAGGCCCCTCATTCTGGCACAGGCTCTGACATGCAGCACATTTCTCTGGGGCCCATCCCAGCTCTGCCTGTCAGACTCATCCTGGGAGGGCAGCCAGGGCTGCCCCAGGCCCCCAGCGGGAGGTATGGGGGAGGTCGAGGGGAGAGTAGGCGCTCTTAGGACCCTGGGTACCCCGGGAAAACTTCAGCGAAGGAAGAGCAGGACAAGTCGCAGGGAAAGCGTCCGATCCCAGGAGGGGCTTCACCATTGCAGTGTTTGGCTCCTTGGTGGCTGATAAACTGAACTTCTCAGCGGTCTGTGAGCTCAGGCAGGCCCCTTGGTCTCACATTGGGTCCCCTGGCTCTTTAGAATTTCCTTCTGGAAGTCTAGCTTCTAGTTGTCTCTATCTCTTGGTAGAGAGGCCAGGTGCCTCCTGTCTTGCCTGAAGCACCCAGACCTGCTTCTCTCTTGCCTGAAGCACCCAGACCTGCTTCTTGGGCCCTGAATTCCTGGGTGTGGGAACTAAAGGTTGGTGAAGGACCCAGGGCTCTGACTCACTCCACCAGGCCTGTGGGGTTGTTTGCTAACTGAGGTAGTAAGCTGGGTAGCCGAGGTTGGAGATGGGGCAGGTCAGGGTGCCAGGGATGAGGGCATCAGCTGTGGGTTGCGGAGGCAACTGCTAGGGAGGAGTCAAGGTTATCTGGGACTGTTCCCAAGTGCTTAGCGTCTAGGCCAGCCTTCCACCCTAAACAAGGCTTGCATCAGCCCCATCCCACTGCTCCAGGGAGGGAAGGAGTCTGGTTTTCAGCTCCCTCGGGAGCAAGACACGCCACACCTTTCCCAATGACTGTGAGTTCTTTGAGAGCAAGGACTATGTCCCATTCTTTCTGGAAGCCCTGCTCCTAATCGTGCCTGCCTATTGGCATGTTCCTGTGTGAGCTGTAGGAAAGAACCTCAGCCACAGGGTCATCCTTTCCTTCACGATGGTTTTCTCCTCCTCTGGCTCCATCAGTAAGAAAGGGGTACAGACTTGCTAACAGAGTCAGCTACTTTCCAGGACTCCACTCATTCCTTTTCACTAGGCAGGCTCCCAGGCCTGTCCACACACTCACCCAGCCACAGGGCAGGTAGGGGAGGGTTGGCACGGGAGCTGGGCTGCCAGCAACACAGAGCAGGAAGCTCTGCATGAAGCAGTAGGGAGTCTAGGTTCCAAGGGCCAAAGGCTCCAGAAAACTGGTCAGGTGAGAAGGTATTTCAGCCAGTGCAGGGAGGGAGAGGGGGCCGGGGGAGTCTGGAGCCGGGCCAGGCCCCAGCTTCTGCCCTCCCACAGTGCTGAGGGCCACAGAGAAAAGCAGTGCCTCCTACTGGAAGAAAGGCCCCAGGCACGAGGAGCCGAAGAAGGTAGCAGTAGGGAGCAGAGGAGGGAGTTAGAGGGACCTCTAAGGCCTGCTGGGGGTGTTCAGAGCCACTTGAAAGTTTCTAACCCTAAAGCCCAATGGGCTTTTCAGAGGGGGAAGAAGGGTGTGTGGTGGTGACCCAGACCCCCCTCCTGGCACTGTATAAACTGCCTTTCTTCCAACCGAATAGCAAAGGCTATAGGACGGTCCACTTCTGGTCCTTCTGAGTACCTGGGAGCAGCTTGTTCTTGTGCCCTCTTGCCCTGGCTTTGTCACCCCAGAGCCGGGGGCAACAGGTTACAGTAGAGGCAGGCTGGTTGAGCCTACCTGTGGCGAGAGAGCCTCTGTGGTCACCCTTTCAGGTGGCCCAATTTTGACAGGGTTTCCACTAGCAAGATTGCCTCCAGTCCCCATTGAAGACCAAGCGCACAGCCTCCTTCCTGGGTGCCAAGCTCCGGCAGGCCCGGCGAAGTCGCAGCTTAGGGACTAAGGAAGCAGAGATTAAGCTCCTAAGTGAAAGACCAGTTCGGAGCTCTGCCCTCATTTCCCAAAGTGCAAGCACTGAGCACTGCTGAGGAGTGGGGACCCCTGGCTCCCACCTGGCCCTGCTGTCTCAGCTCCCTTACCTGCCTTGTACCCTGTCTTCTGTGTGATGGAAGAGGTATAATCATGTCCCCACCCTCTCATCTGGGACTGTCACAAAGATAAAAGAGATCAGCTATAGGAAGTATTTTAGGCTCCTGGAAGTGAAGCACTATACTAACATAAGGTGTTATTAAAGTAAAGTGTTTGTAGATTGCAGATGAAAGGCAGCAAGTAAACAAAGAGCCTAACCATAACCCTCCCCGGAGAAAGGGTGAACTGGCCATTAGGGCAACGGGGGGAGCGCCAGGGAAAGGGGAAGAGAGTTTTCCTCCCTCCCCTCTGCTCTGTTGGTTGGTCTTCCACTTGCGGATGACTGGGCAAGAGAAGTAGCTATTAATAAGGCCCCAACTTACGCTCCTGAATCTGGGGTCTCTGCGGGATTAAACACAGTCTCATCTTTCTTGAGGTCCTGCAAGCCTCCTGCCCTTCCCATGGAGCCCTTCCTAGGGACCAGAAGCACTAGGAGGCTTATTATGTCAACTCTGGCCTCTAAGCTAGTCCTACCTTTTTTTTTTTTTTGGTAAAGATTTTTCCATTTATTCATTTGAGAGAGAGAGAGAGAGTGCCAGAGCAAAAGCAGGGGGGAGGGTCAGAGGGAGAGGGAGAAGCAGACTCCCCGCTGAACAGGGAGCCTGATGTGGGGGTATCTCAATCCCAGGACCCTGGGATCATGACCTGAGCCGAAGGCAGACACTCAACTGACTAAACCACCCAGGCACCCCTTCCTCACTGCTTTTAAGCAGGGGTGAATTTACACAGGAGGGTCTGTCCCCTGTCCTGCAAGCTTGTGTGTCTAAGACTCAAAGTTTTCACTTTCCCCTTAAGCCTTTCCTAAATCTAATCTAAATCTTCTTTAGAAGGAAAAGCAGAAATGAGTGTGGTTGCAGGGAGAATTGTCAGAGACAGGATTTGAGCCCTGGGCAGAAGACCGTGGAAGAGTCCTGGCCTTCCTCCAGAGATGCTTTATTACATGATTTCATCAGTCGTCAGTGAATGGATCCTATGCCCATGCAAGGAGACGGGAACGTCGCGCTGTACATGGCAGACTGTTCCCCTTTTAGCATTGCAGTCAGATGGGGCGGGTGATGAGTGGGTGCTTGGCTTCCCTGCCCGTGGGCAGGCTCTGAGAACCCAGCTGACAGAAACGAAAGCCCGACAAACTGGGAGGAAGGAATGTTCAGGAATCGGTGACCTCCATGTTCTGCAGCCGGCTTTCCAGAGGGACATCTCTGGCTGCCCCTTTCTTTTTGCTGCCCTCATGCTGCTTCTTCTGCTTCTTTGATGGCTCCTGGTCAATGGGTGCAGGCTTCACAAAGGGGATCAGTTCTTGGAGACCTGGAAGGAGAGAGCCAACCAAATAACCTATCGTTTCTCAGGAGTCAAAGCCCAAGGGTTTCTTGTGGAGAGTTCCACAAGATGACGATCCCTATGAACAAAAGGGCACCCACGATGGGAACTGGTTTCATTAATTCTTTTCTTCCCCAGTCTGAATTTTAGCTGAGCTTAAACAGGAAGTGATACCTGTAGTGGCTACTTTCTCAACTTTGGGGACAGGACAGGCAGAGTTCTGGGGACTGTTTCTGAACAAGAACAGTTGGTCCATTCTGAAAGGGGGTTTGCTCTTCAGAAGAGCGGGAAGACAGAAGACGAGGAGAATGGGCTGGACAGGGAGTCTTACCCGGCGGCATGAACTCCTTCAATTTCTCAGGCACGACGATGCCCTTCTCCGTCTGGTAGTTCTCCAGGATGGCGCAGATGGTACGAGTGGTGGCGCACATCGTAGCGTTGAGCATATGGACAAACTCCACCTGCAAAGACAGGGTCCCCAGAGGGATCATGAAACTCAGCCTAGTCTTACTCATGCCCAGGAACCACCCACTTAGCCAGACTTCCTCAACTGTAACTATCCAAAGCATTATTGATCTTTTGCTAGACTAGAATTCTGTTTAGTATTTATTGCCTATAATAATAATTCCAGGAAGATTCCTCAGATCTCCATGAGTGACAAGTGATAGGTCCCAGCAGATGGAGGAGAGTGGGCCCTTTGAGGGAAGGAGGAAACTTCCACGGTGGCCTCTCCTTTTAACCCCTTTCAAGTCCCTGACTTTGGAAAAGATTAGGGCCTGAAAACTGGGTTTGAAGAGATAAACTTACAAACCCAGACCTTCTTAGGTGAGAGGGAAGACACTGCCTCCAACGTGCCTTCTGTAGACAAATGGGGATTATTCTTTAACTGGAGTCACAGAGAACAAAGCCCAAAAGAGAAGAGCTAGAAATACCTTGTAGAACAGAGCTAGATTCAGGTTTCTAACTAAAAGGACTCTGTCCTGATTTAGTAGAAGTCATTTTACAGATTCCCTTTTTGGTCTAGATTGAGAAACTCAGATTTTCCCATGATGCTGGGACATTACATCCTCCAAGCACTGAGAAATAAGATGGACTTATTCTGCACAAGGCCCTACTTCCTACCTCCCAAGGGGCTACCTACCTTGTCCATCATCTTCTTGGTTTGCCCATATCGGATTCGGAGCCGGCGAGCCTGATAGTCTGTGCAGTTAGAACAGGAGACTAACTCACGGAAGGCTCCCGAGCCTGGAAACCAGGCCTCCAGGTCAAGCTTCTTACTGGCAGCATGATTCAAAGAACCTGTAAGGGAAAACCCCTAAAATTCATGAAGGAGGGATGGTATTTCAGGAGACTGACCTTTAGCAAACCTGAAGAGTTCTTTAATTCACATCCTATCCCCAGAAGTGAAATCATGCCCAGATATTCTTATCACCAAATACTCCCAAGTGAGAACAGTGTGATATTTTAATTAATGTGGGCAATTAATTGGATTGCGAGCTATTTCTTTGTGTGGCGGCTCACCTGGTGAGGGTGGTGTTTGTGGGCTGTGGGAAAGGGGGGTGGATACCTGAGACAATATTCACAATGTGGTAAGGGATCCCCAAAGACTGGTAGAAGTCTTCTGCAGTAGTAATCATCTCCTCAAACATCTCCCATGACTTGTTGTCGTGTGGTGATGAGTAGACAAACTGTTCAATCTGCAGAGGGGGACCCAACGATGGACCATGAAAATGGGACAGGGCGAATAAACCAAAGGACTGAAGTGGGAGATATCCTTGCAATGGAGACCTATTCCTACACCACTGGGAGTCAGGCGAGGCTGGGGCCCCTGCGGGAGATCGGTGCTAGACTGGACTGGGGCTCCAAGAACAAATGCTCCATGGAGCTCTTACCATATACACGCCAGGTACTGTTCTAAGTACTTTGCCCCTACCAACCAGCAGAATCCTCACAGCAGGTCTAATGAGGTGGGTACTATTATTATCCTCCTTTTGTAGAGGAGGAAACTGAGCACGGAGAGGTTAAGCAACTTGTTCAAGGTTACACAGCTGCTAAGTGGCAGAGCCGGCACCGGGACTCAGGCAGCCTGGTTCCAGGCTCTGCGCCCACTGCCACTCCAGCATGTGCTTCTTAGGCAGAAACAGATGTAGGCGGCGAGAGGGAAGACCGGAGCCAGGGTGGGTCTGAGCAACACAGAGCCTGTCTCTCTCTAACCACCCTGGAGAGGTCGACAGAAGGGTGCTGCTCCTCCCCGACCTGACCACTCACCTTCTCAAACTGATGGACTCGAAAGATGCCGCGGGTGTCTCGGCCGTGGGAGCCCACCTCCTGGCGAAAGCAGGTGGACAGGCCGGCATACTTGATGGGCAGATCCTCCGGCCGCAGCCACTCGTCCCGGTGCAGGGCAGCAATGGGCTGCTCTGAGGTGGCAATCAGGTATTTCTCATCATAGGAGTTGTCATCAGACTTTTCACTGCCTTTGCCAATCACCTGGAGGAGGAGGGACATCTACTAGTTAAGAGCGAGGGATGAGGACCTCAGTGAGAGCAAGAAACCAGAGGCAAGGCTAAAAAGACAAAGGAGGGAATGGGCCCCTCCAGAATGGGATCCCTCCTAGAGATCAAAGAAATGCAAATTAAAAGGAGATAAAATATTCTGATAATATTTTTTTTACTTATCTAATAAATAAGACATTTATAAATAGTGAATAGGGGCCAATGACAGCAGTGCAGTAAAACCTGAGCTGGTAGCAATATACATTAATCCACCCAACAAATGTCTGTTAGGCGTTTCTAAGGTGCCAAGTTTGCCAATGCTGGGCAAAAGGAGACACAGTCTCTGCTCTCTTGGTGCTTATGAGTTAGTGTAGGATGATACTCCTTAAAGAATCACTTTGGTGTTCAGCTGAAGAAAGTAATGCAGAAGAAAAAAAGGTATAAACAGGACAAAGTTCATTGTAACATTACTTATTGATGGCAAAAAAGGAAGCCTCTTAAATATTTCCACAAGGGAAGAGTCGACTATCCTACATCCAGACCATGTATTATTACATAACCATTTAAAAATGTTGGTGATGAAGACCATGAAGTAACACTGAAAAATGCTTCTGATAAAATGCTGAGGCAATCTATATACATTGTGATTAGAAGTATGAGAAAATGATATACTGATGAAAAAAGCCCCCAAAAGGATATTAAAAATGTCATTTGTATGAGGTAATGAGAAAGAAGATGATTTCCCCCCATCATTTCCAAATTTTCTGTCATGTGGTATTAGTTTCATTTTAAAAAGAGGAGGGTGGGGGCGCCTGGGTGGCTCCATCGTTAAGCGTCTGCCTTCAGCTCAGGTCATGGTCCCAGGGTCCTGGGATTGAGCCCCGAGTCGGGCTCCCTGCTTGGCGGGAAGCCTGCCTCTCCCTCTCCCACTCCCCCTGCTTGTGTTCCCTCTCTCGCTGTGTCTCTCTCTGTCAAATAAATAAATAAAATCTTTAAAAAAAATAAAAAATAAAAAAATAAAAATAAAAAAGAGAAGGGTGGAAACTTCCTCTGGGTCAGCGTTTGGGGACCTGGAAGACTATGTTGCTACTTGACAGCGGGAACTCAGCCACTAACCACATGTGGCTATTTAAATTAAATTAAAATTTAGTTCTTCAGCTTGCACTAGCCACATTTCAAGTGCTCAACAGCCACATGTGGCTGGTACTGTCAAACTGGATAGTAGAGACAGAACATTCCCATCGCTGCAGAGAGTTCTACTGGACAGTGCTGCTCCAGAGAATTCATAAACTGAGGTTATCAGGCAAGAAGTGCCAGCCTAAACTCTCACTATGGGGACTCTCACTATGTGAGTCTCCCTGCATATGGATCCAAGAAGCATCTGGAGAAGAGATGGAGAATGTGGGAAACACAGGGGGCACCTGCTATCTAGTGTCTCTCTCATAATCCTCCATATAAGGTTCTCTCTGACGTTACATGCAGGGCATCCTTCTAAAGCTCTGTGATTATCCAATACTGGGGTTGAGATGAGGAAAAAAAGAAAAGAGAAAACAGGTTTCGGCTGATACATGAACACATTCCTCTCCACATTAAAAGAAAGAAAGGGGGAAAAAAAAGAAAAGAAAGGGAAGGAATGCCTGGGTGGCTCAGTCAGTTAAGCATCCGACTCTTGATTTTGGTTCTGGTCATGACCTCAGGGTCATGGGATCCAGCCCCGCGTCAGGCTCCGCACTCAACGCAGAGTCTGCTTGAGATTCTCTCTCTCTCTCTCTGCCCCTCCCCCCACTCGCTCTTGCTTGCTCTAAATAAATAAATAAATAAAATCTTAGGGGAGAAGAGAAGGAGAACACCAAGGTCAGACTAATCCTTAGGGTTTAGAGAGCATTTTGCTTCCCACTGCATTTTGAATGAAAACTAACTAGAACTCATCAATAGGAATGAAAACATAACTAGAACTCATCAATGGGAAGAAGTTCTATTAAACTCCTCTTTAAGATAAGTCAGGTGAGCCCAAGAGCATTGCCTAACTCCTCCCCAATAAGAGCCAAGTCGTCCCCTTCTGACAGAACAGTCTTAAGGGGAAGGACAAGTAAAAAGTGGACCAGTGGACCATGCTGTTAGCAGAGGCACTCTAGAAATTCTGAGCGCTAGGCACAGACTGGAGGTGCCCCAGCTGATGTTGGAGCCAGCTCATCAGAATGAGCTTCTGACTCTCAACGTGAATTCTCTGGTTCTCCCTTGAGATGCTCCATGGTTGAGAAAGAGCCACAAACTGGAAGCCACATCCATCCCAAGGAGAATACGTTTTGCTCTCTAGCTCCCAGTCTGGGGTTAGGAGTAGGAGGACATGGGAAGATCAGCCGCTTCTATAATTTTTTTTTGTCCAAGCACTCAAAAAATGTGTTTTCCAAAGTTCATGGTGTTAAAGTATGCTCAATTTGAATAAGTCATATAGATTATCTGGGGAAAGATAAAAGAGGCTCTATGTCTGCACTGCCCGGTATGGTAGCCACTAGCCACATGTGACTACTTAAGTTAGAATTAATAAAAATTAAAATTTTACTGCCTCAGTTGCACTAGCTACATTTTAAGTGCTCAACAGCCATGATACAGAGTATCTCCACACTGCAGGAAGTTCTCCTGGACAGCACAGCTCTGTTTCTTTGAGGTTAAACTTTATAACTTAAGTCATTCTGCCATGTTGCCCCAGGATACTCACCTTATAAAGTTCTTCATCAAACTGGCTGAGCTGCGCCACTTCCTGCATGACCTCCTTCCTCATGAAAAAGGGGGTATAAATGGGGGTGTAGCCCCGACTCCCCAAGGTGCGAAGGGCATACTGGATGAGTGCCTGTTCCAGGAATACCAGGACACCCTAAAGGAGCAGAGACACAGCACTGTGTGATTGGGTTCTGCCACTATCATGTTCATCTGCTAGTATTTACACTCAGAGGCAACTGGGGGCACATGGGAGGCCAGCAAAGACTGTGAACCCCAATGCCTGACTCAAGAGATTCTTTAATAACAATGCCCGGCACATCGTCTAGGCACACTGTCAGGAGAAGCAAAGCGAGGCAGAAAGGATGATTTGCCCAGGGTGCACGGGAGAGCTTTCTTGCACTAAATAAAACACCAGATTCGTGCGTGTATGCAGAGCATGCTATGTAAATGTATACGTATATGTATATGTATACATGTACTGTATCTCTGAAATGATTTTCCCGTGCCCTTCCAAAGTCTTCTCTAAATTCATCTGCCCTCTGTCCCAACTCCTCTGGGTCTGCCACCTCTGCCTACCTGTTCTCATAGCTCTCTGGGCCCACTCACCCCACAGCACTCATCACAGTGGGTTCTCACTCTTTGTTACCTGTCTGTCCAATTCCACTCAGCCCCTTAAAAGGCAGACTGTTCTGATCCAGTCAGTACAACATATAGTCATTATGGAGGATCACTTAGTGGCTCTTGTTCTAGGGAATCCGGAGAAGCACTCTGTCTCAAAAAGAGAACTGCATCCAACTGGCAGTAAGTTTGCAGGATAAAGGCATGAACAAGTGGTGGACCTGTGGCCTCTTTAAGTAGGTTATGTTTTCTGCACATAGTTTTTTTTAGCTCCTTCTTTAGAATCCCATCGCTACGGGTTCCTGGCTCTTACCTTCAGGAAGTAGCCTCGACTTCCAGCCACCACGGCCCCCTTTTCGCCCTCAAAGCCATCTACCATCACCACCAGGTCCACGTGAGAGTACTTCTTCCTGACTGTACAATCGCCCCAGATCCTCTCTACTTTGTTGTCGGCATCCTAAGGAAACAAGACCAGAAGAGAAAGATGCATGATCACTGAATTTCACAACCTCCAGCTTTGTAAACCCCATTCCAAAAACAACCTAGAGCTTTGCAAAACTACTGCGTAACTGAAACACTAGGTTTTAGTCATTGTGTACAGAGACTAAGGAAGAGAATTTGCTAGAGGATGTGTGTTCAATAGAGAAATAATAATTTACAAATTCCTAGAAGTGATTCTAGCCATGGAACCGAAATCATGAATTCCTAAGAGATCTGTCGTAGTCTCACTTTTTTTTACCCTTTTAAAAGACTCCTTGAAAATCCTGCTACAGGACAACTACTCCCCCACCCCCCCATCAGCATCGCCTGGGGTGCAGAGGAGAATGTAGATTTTTTTTTTTCCAGGCTCTCATTGGTCCTGGGGCCGTATGAGGGTGGGCTCAGGGCCCTGACCTCCCGAGTCTCCCACCCCAGCCTGCAGTGAGTTTAAGGCTCGTTCACCAGGGAATGAATGAAAGAGGCACAGATGGGCCCAGCCACGGCTGGGGTGTCAGGGAACAAAGGCTGGGCTCAGAGCAGCTTTGTGCTGGGGAAGCTCCCACTCAGCAGGAAACTTTTATCATGCAGATTTCCCTTCAACCTGCAGCTTCTCAGCAGGGTGTGGGTGAGGGGTGAGGGTGATTTAGCAGATCCCTCCCACAGGACTCACTGCTACCACGGGCAACACGCAGTGGAGGACAGCGGCCGACTCAGAAGAGATTTCTGTGCCCGGGTCCCCTCCTACCTGCTGTCTCTGCTACTTCCCAATCAGGCAAGGATCTGACTCTTTCAATTCTCAATTGGTGGGCAGAGCGAATACACAAAGAGCCTGCTCCTGACACAAGGCCTATTATACAGAGAGTGGCAGCATTTCCCAGTCCTCCTCCCACCCCGCCCCCCCCCCCAGCAGAGGGGAGCACCGGGCAGGCCGCCGCCCACTGTGGCGCCCACACCTACCTCATCATTGCTGATGGGCACAGATGGATGCAGAAGGTTCCCGATCTCTCGGAGGTTCTCAAACCGCTCTGCTTCCAGCTTTATCCTCTCGGCATCACATTTTAGGATGGCCTCATCGATGAGGAGTCGGACTTTTTTGATTTGTGAGACCTTCAGGTTCTGTAGATGAACAGGCCAGGCCAGTACCCAAGCCACAGCAGGTCAAGGTATAGAGTAGGAATAAGATTCTGTTGCCCTAACCTTGCTGTGCTCTAATGACAACCCTTGTGATAGCATAGTTAAAAATCAACAATGAAGGCTTTCGAAGAACTGAGATTTATTTCAAACGCACGCACACACTGTTTTGCCCTTACAAATTCGCTGGCATTTTCTTCTGGGCTACCTAAGGAAGAGATGGGTCAATTCTGGCCATTCTTCTCAGTCATGTGTATCTCAGCGGTTTTAATACTGTAGCTCTTTTTTTTTTAATAGAATTTTTTTTTAAGATTTTATTTTATTTATTTGACAGAGAGATAGAGAGCACAAGAAGGCAGAGAGGCAGGCAGAGGGAGAGGGAGAAGCAGGCTTCCCGCTGGGAAGGGGGGGTCTTACCCCAAGCAGGGAGCCCAGTGCGGGACTCGATCCCAGGACCCTGGGATCATGACCTGAGCCGAAGGCAGATGCTTAACTGATTGAGCCACCCTGGTGCCCCTTTTTTTTAATAGAGTTTAAGAATTTTTTTTTTAAGATTCTATTTATTTATTTGACAGAGAGACACAGCAAGAGGGAACACAGCAGGGGGAGTGGGAGAGGGAGAAGCAGGCTCCCCGCTGAGCATGGAGCCCCGATGAGGGGCTTGATCCCAGGACTCTGGGATCGTGACCTGAGCCAAAGGCAGAGGCTTAAGGACTAAGCCACCCAGGTGCCCCCTACTGTAGCTCTTTTAAGAGCTCTTTCCATTAACTTGTATTTTCTGATATTCCTGATTAAGTCAATTTAGTGCTCTTATGTACTACATTTAACTGTTCTCTAGGAAGATTATAAATTTATTAGGAGCAAGAGGACCTGTCTTAAGCTTATTTTGTATTCTTTTTGCAAGTGTTTCAAACTACTGATTTAATGGGGACAGGAGAGCCCTTAGCAAGTGGGGCTGCACAGGAATAGCTCCCCCAGCCTAGCCCTTCAAGCACAGCAACTTTGCTTTTGTGTATTTATGCTCTTGCTATGCTTTTGTGTTGCAGGTTTTAAGAAAGGGTTCGGTGACTAAAAAACTTGAAAATTACTTCTCTAGGTTCACTGTTGTGAATATTTACTGAATTACAGTAAATTGAAAAGATCCTTGACTTTGTGAAAACTGAGTTCTATAAACCAAAGGTAGTTCGTCTCCTTTTTTCTCTGCTTCCTACTCTTGACTTTTCCACTCCATCCGTCCCTGTCTCTGCGATCTAATAAAAACTCAAGTATCAAGGGGCACCTGGGTGGCTCAGTCGTTAAGCATCTGCCTTCGGCTCAGGTCATGATCCCAGGGTCCTGGGATCGAGCCCCGCATCGGGCTCCCTGCTCAGCGGGAAGCCTGCTTCTCCCTCTCCCACTCCCCCTGCTTCTGTTCCCTCTCTCGCTGTGTCTCTCTCTGTCAAATAAATAAATCTTTAAAAAAAACAAAAAACAAAAAACTCAAGTATCGAGTCCAACAAGAGCGGAGGGGGACATTTCCCAGCTGCATACATTCAAGGATGCCACAATGCTGCGTGGAGCTGAGTGTCAGCACTTGCTTGCCTAGGAACAAAGTTATGATGAAAGAACAGAAATCCAGCCTAGAAAAGGGAAGGACAGGGCACCTGGGTGGCTCAATTGTTAAGCATCTGCCTTCGGCTCAGATCATGATCCCTGGTTCCTGGGATCAAGCCCCAAGGCAGGCTCCCTGCTCAACAGAGAGCCTGCTTCTCCCTCTCCCGCTTTCCCTGCCTGTGTTCTCTCTCTCGCTCTCTCTGTCAAATAAATAAATAAAATCTTAAAAAAAAAAAAAAAGAAAGAAAAGGGAAGGACAAAAACTTACAGCTAAAGTGTCTGCAGTGAGGTCATCGAGATTTAACACATCCTCTGGAACGGACTCATCTCCCACTGGCTCTTTCTTCTGCAGGAGAAACAAAACAGAAAAACCCCAATACTATTAAATAAAAGAAAACTTCTGACATAGTTTTCTAAGTATAATTTATTTATAACTTTCTATATAACTGTATCTAAAAGCTGCAACGTATGAGAGAAAAAATTGGTGTGAAAGTTTCTGGTCCCTACCCTGCCACTTTCTGGCTTTTTTGATCCCGGACAGATCAATTAATCCACCGGGGTCAGAGGGCTGACATCAACAGGAACGTAAGAAGAGTGTCTGCCCTGGACGTAGAGCAGTTACGGGCACCAAGAAGCTGTGAACATGCTCATACCACTGCCCAGCTCTGGGGCAGGTGCCTGGATGTGAATCTGTGAATCCTTGTCCGCTTCCTAAGAATAATCCCAGGACTGAGGCTAAGAGGAATAAATGGATGGGATGACAGAATAGTAGGACACTAAGGAAAACAAAATTTTTGAGGAAAAAAGTCACCAAATCTAGAACTAAGTTTAGAGCAATCAATGTAACTTGGCAAAACTGCAGAATGTACGCAGGGCTAGATTTTCTCCCTGCTGGTTTCTCTTCTCCCCCTTCTTTGGGGAGCATTTCCAATCCTTGCCCAGAGCCATGGAGAAGATAATTTAAGAGTCAAATTCTTCCCAAATTAAAAGGAGTTAAAGAAAATTATCAAAGGCCATTATAACAAGATATGTAAGGCCTCAGCAAAACTTGCATAAAAATAAGTTGAGGAGATTCAGGGTCTGCTTCGCAAGTATAAGTCATGTCCAATGTCCTAAAGATATTTTTTTTATTCTATACATAACAATAGGCAATTACGTTTATACAACCTCATATACTACTGCACAAAACTGAGTCATAAGAAAGAACTAAATCTTCTGAGGCTAAAGCATAGAAATCCTTTCAATTTATTACACAATCTCATATACCAAAGTGAGAAGTCAGGATGCTAACCATAACCGAACTCACATCTTTCAGTGACTCAAGCAAAATCATCTTCAAAAGTTGCAGAAGTCTGAAAATCTCAGAATGAGTCTTGTTAAGAATAAGCAGAAACTAAAAAAAAAAAGAAGATAGCTGGAGGGGAAGAATGAAGGGGGGGAATCGGAGGGGGAGACGAACCATGAGAGACGATGGACTCTGAGAAACAAACTGAGGGTTCTAGAGGGGAGGGGGGTGGGGGGATGGGTTAGCCTGGTGATGGGTATTAAAGAGGGCACGTCCTGCATGGAGCACTGGGTGTTATACGCAAACAATGAATCATGGACCACTACATCAAAAACTAATGATGTTATGTATGGTGTAACAATAAAAAATTTAAAAAAAAAAGAATAAGCAGAGACTACTGAGGTTGAAAGAAATGGCCTAAATCTCAAGATTTTCCATTTAGTAGTCAAGAAAGCCGACGCCCCTTTGCTATCCGATAATCCTTTAGGGCAGCAAATTCAAGTTCTGAGTTCAAGTTCTGACTCTGCAACTAACAATGTGATTTTAGGCAGGCTGCTTAATTTCCTAAGCCTACTCTTTTGCCCTTTTAATAAGGTTGACAAAAGTACCACCTATACTCCAGGTTTGCAGCAAAGATGAAAAACCAAAATGAATACTATCAAGTGCTATACAAATTAAAGCCCTGCTAAGACCATTCTAATGGATAGGAAGGGAGAACACTCCTTGTGGGGCTACACACAGCTATAACATAGCTTCTGTTATAGCAGCTTGGAGGGACTAAGACTTATCTGAAGGGATCTAAGAATGCTACTGCAAATGAAAACACTTCCATCTTGCTAGGAAAACACTAGGCTGGCACTACCTGTGTATGCACCCCAAGGAATACACAGGCAGAGTGCACACTGGAATCTACATAATTATGAGGTCTCTGACATGCAAATGATTAAGCGTCACGAGTCCCAAAGGAAGAAAACTATATGATTGTCGGTATCAATTTCCACAGCCAGTCACAAGCTGAAAGTTTAACAAAATACTGTTAAAGAGAAGGATTCAGACTTTCGTGAAGGTACTAGAATCTGGAGGGAGTCTTTTTGTTACGCTCTTTCCTGGTTCAGGTTCCAAAATTTTGTAATTTTTTGGTTTAGTTTAAAGGTTTACAACTTAAAAATGAGACAGACTTGAGGGAGCATTTAATATGTTTTTTAAAAATGATTAAGGGGCTAAGGATATTTTTGAGGAAAGATTAAAAGCATGAACTATTCTGGAGAGCAAAGCAAGGCCAAGCTAAAACTTAACATTCTTCAAGCACAGGAAGGATTTTTTGGATGAAGGCCAGTAATGACTTGCCCTCTGCTGTTACTTGCAATTGCTGAATAACTACAATGTTCTAGGCATTGTGCCAGGTTCTCTATATTTAAAAAATTTAGTTCTTCCGATTCTGTTCTATAGGTGAATGTTAGTATTGTCATTTCACAGATGAGAAAATTGAAGCTGAGAAGTTAACTTGCCTAAGGGCGCCTGGTGGCTCAGTCGGTTAAGCGACTGCCTTCGGCTCAGGTCATGATCCTGGAGTCTCGGGATCGAGTCCCACATCGGGCTCCCTGCTTGGCGGGGAGTCTGCTTCTCCCTCTGACCCTCCCCGCTCTCATGCTCTCTCTCTCTCGCTTTCTAATAAATAAAATCTTAAAAAAAAAGAAGAAGAAGACGTTAACTTGCCTAAAGTCACATAGCCAACGATCCAGGACTTGGACTCCTTATCTGTGCTTTTTCCATTAAAGAGCATGACTACACTGAGACAAAGGATCTCAAGTCCACCCAAGAAAACCTTTCTGGCACTGTAGACTGAGCTTAAGAAATAATTTGCTAAGATTACTGGTGGAAGTTATGTTATTATAAGAACAAAACAGACAATGAATGAACAATGTGGCAAGAATCTTTTCTTGCTACAGACTGAATGTTTGTGTCCACCCCAAAACTTATATGTTGAAACCTCATCCCCAATGTGATGGTGTTTGGAGGTGGGGTCTTTCAGAGGAGATTAGGTCATTAGGGCAGAACTCTCATAAATGGGATGAGTGCCCTTCTAAGAGACCCCAGAGAGCTTCCTTCTATCAATGTGAGGACACAACAAGAAGACAGCTGTCTATGAACCAGGAAGTGGGCCCTCACCAACCCGGAATCTGCCTGCACCTTGATTTTGGACTTCTCAGTCTTCCGAACTGTGAGAAATAAACTGCTCTTGTTTATAAGCCGCCCAATCTATGGTATTCTGTTATAGCAGCTTGAAGGAACTAAGACTTATCTGAAGACACAAAATGGACTCACTGATCCCTGAAAGTGCCTCTTAGTTCTCTTTCCTAGTTTCTTCCTTTCTTTTTAAAATATTTGTCCCTTTGGTAAGAAATCAGTATCTCACAGAATTAGACACTAGGTTAGAAATTATGTATTAACTAAGAGTAAGATTAAATACCTCTGCTCAAGCTTTCAAGGCTGTTACCTAGTTCTCTTACCTTCATTTTCTCTCCAATTGTCTTGCTGCACAGGTTCTTCAGCTTGTTCAAGTTGTCTGCCCGAAATCTGCCTGAAGAATAAAGAATCCAAGAATATACGAAAGATATGCACATAATTAAGAACTGCCCCCTGCCAATCACAGCTCCTTAGGCAGAGCTAAAGGATCTCATGAAATTGTGAAATCTTACAGCTTTAGAGCCCCAAATTTAGTTGGCATATACTGGTGACAATGGGGTTCTCTCAGCATTTGGTGACAAGGAAAAGTCCCTTCTGGGACTGAAAATGGAAACTATCATAACCTGGACAATGCCACGGTCAAATGACAAATCTGAGAAACCTGGAGAAAACTCAAATAACTATAACCTGCTCAATTATCTTAAAATCCATTGAAAGAAACTATGTGGTACGCACTGCAATCTGGAAAAAGAGCTATCCTATTTCTAGTCCTGTGAACTTGGCTGCAGCATCTCTGGGCTAGAAATGGTTAATGTTATTCCCTTTGCTCTGACAAAAATCTCACCTGGCAGCCTGGAGAATAAGTTTCTTATGCTTTAGTTTATTCGGGGGAAGATGATGCACTAATCAGCCTACATGTGTATTTGGGCCCAAACTATTGTATCAGTATTGTGGTTCATTAATCTAAGTCTAATTAGCAAAAGTCGGACCTCTTGAATCCAAGCTTGAGGACCAACATGGTAAACACCAAGTTTTTGATGGGTGAAATGATGACTAGAAATGAGAGCTCCCAGGCAGCTATTTTTTTTTTAAGGTTTTGCCAAACTTGAACTAAACGTTAGTACATAATGTTCTAACTACTTTCTCATTCACTTACTTTGATTAGAGAGATGGGAACAGAAGAGCAGTCACCAGGGGTTAGAGGGGACAGGGGAGAGAGAATGGACTACAAAGGGACAGTGAGGGGGATCTCTATGATGATGGAACAGTTCGAGAGAATGGACTACAAAGGGACAGTGAAGGGGATCTCTATGATGATGGAACAGTCCTGTCCTGAGTGTGACAGTGGTTATACAAATCTACACATGGGATAAAGTTGCACAGAACTACACACACACACACACACACACACACACGTGCATGTAAAACTGGTGAAATCTGAATAAGGTCTGTGAATTGTAGCAATGTCAATTTCTTGACTTTGATACTGTACCAGTTAGATGTTAGATGTCATCAGTAGGAGAAACCGGGTGAAGGGTACATAGGACCTCCTTGTACTATTTTTGCAATTTCCTGTCAATCTATAACTATTTTGAAATAAAAAGTTATAAAAATTTTTATTTAGTCCCTCCTATTTGCAAGGCCCCGTATTAAGTGCTGGGAATAAAAAAGAAAATATCATGCTAGGTGCTGAAAGTAAAAGAAAACAATAACAATGCTGGATGTTTCAATCAATGAATATAGCATATCCCATCATTATCTTTAATTTCTCTCAGCAATAGTGCACGGATCTTGAATGTCATTTATTAAATGTATTCTAGGCATCAGATGCTTTTTGTTATTTGTATATAGAAATACCATTGATTTGGGCCCCTGGGTGGCTCAGTTGGCTAGGCGACTGCCTTCGGCTCAGGTCATGATCCTTGGAGTCCTGGGATCGAGTCCCGCATCGGGCTCCCTGCTCAGCGGGGAGTCTGCTTCTCCCTCTGACTTTCTTCCCTCTCGTGCTCTCATTCTCTCTCTCTCTCAAATAAATAAATAAAAATCTTTAAAAAAAATACCATTGATTCTGTATATTGTATACAGTGATCTTGCTAAATTTAATTTTTTTAATTTAAATTTTTTTAAATTTAAATTAAAAAAATTTTAAATTTACTTAATTTTATTTATTTTTAATATTTTATGTATTTAATTTGTCAGAGAGAGAGAGAGCACTCAAGTGGGGAGAGGGGCAGAGGGAGAAACAGGCTCCCCACAGAGCAAGGAGCCCAATGCGGAAATCGATCCCACATGACCCAAGCCGTAGGCAGACGCTTAAGCAACTGAGCCACCCAGGTGCCCCAAATTTACTTAACTTTAATAGTTCAGTTCTGCACACACCAGCAAGTCATCTGCAAATAATGACAGCTTTACTTCTGTACCAGTCTTTTTTTTTTTTTTTGAGGTACAACTGACATGTAACATTGTATTAGTTTCAGGTGTACAACATAAGGATTTGATATTTGTATACACTGCAAAATGATCACCACAGTAAATCTAGTTACCATCTGTCATCACATTCTACTCCAATCTTCTTTATTTTTTTTAAGTAGGCTCCGTGCCAATGTGGGCTCTGACAACTCTGAGATTAAGAGTCGCATGCTCTACTGACTGAGCCGTCAGGCACCCCTCTTTTTTTTGCCTTATATCATACTGTCTAGAGCCTCTAGCATGATGTGGATTAGAAGTGGTGAGAGCAGATATTCTTGTCTTGTTCCCGACCTCAGGGAGAAAGCATTCAGTACTTCATCATTAAGAATGTTAGCTATAGGGGACCCCCGGGTGGCTCAGTCAGTTAAGCATCTGCCTTCCACTCAGGTCATGATCCCGAAGTCCTGGGATCAAGTTCCACCTTGGGCTCCCTGCTCAACCAGGAACCTGCTTCTTCCCTTGCCTGCCACTCCCCCACTTGTGCTCTCTGTGTCAAATAAATAAATAAAACCTTAAAAAAAAAAAAAAGAATGTGGGGCGCCTGGGTGACTCGGTTGTTAAGCGTCTGCCTTTGGCTCAGGTCATGATCCCAGGGTCCTGGGATCAAGCCCCGCATAGAGCTCCCTGCTCCACGGGAGGCCTGCTTCTCCCTCTCCCACTCCCCCCTGCTTGTGTTCCCTCTCTCGCTGTGTCTCTCTCTGTCAAATAAATAAATAAAATCTTTAAAAAAAATGTTAGTTATAGGTTTTTTGATAAATATCTATGATCAGATTAAGGCAGTTCCCTCCTATTCCTAGCTTCCTGCATTTTATCATGAGTAACTGGAGTAACATGGGAAAAAAATGAACTTGATCCCTATCTCACATCATACACCAAAATCAATGTGGGATGAATCATCCACCTAAATGTGAAAGGCAAAGTAGTAAAACTTCTAGAAAAAATATTGGAAAATCTCTTCAGGAACTTGGGATATGAAAAGATTCCCTAAACAGAACACAGGAAGTACAAACTACAAAGAAGAGATCAATATATTAGACTTTGTTAAAATTAATACTTAAAAAAATTTTTTTAATTAACATACAATGTATTATTTGTTTCAGGGGTACAGGTCTGTGATTCATCAGTCTTACACAATTCACAGCACTCACCATAGCACATACCCTCCCCAATGTCCATCGCCCAGCCACCCCATCCCTCCCAGCTCCCTCCAGTCCAGCAACCCTCAGTTTGTTTCCTGAGATTAAGAGTCTCTTATGGTTTGTCTCTAAAATTAATATTTTTTAAAAAAAGATTTATTTATTTATTTTAGAAAGGGAGAGAGAGAGCTCATGAATGGGAGGAGGGGCAGAAGGACAGGGAGAGAATTCTCAAGCAGACTCCCCACTGAGCGTGGAGCCCCCTAGGACCCTGAGATCATGACCTGAGCTGAAATCAAGAGTCGTACACTTAACTGACTGAGCCACTCAGACACCCCTAAAATTAGTAATTTCTATTCATTAAAAGACTGAAAGAGTGAGAGGCAAGTCACAGACTGGGAAAAAATATGTGTGGGGCGCCCGGGTGGCTCAGTCGTTAAGCGTCTGCCTTTGGCTCAGGTCATGATCCCAGGGTTCTAGGATCGAGCCCCGCATCGGGTCCCCGCTCTGCGGGAAGGCTGCTTCTCCCTCTCCCACTCTCCCTGCTTGTGTTCCCCTCTCTCTCTGTCAAATAAATAAATAAAAATCTTTAAAATAAAAAAAATATGTGCAATATACATATCTGACAAGGTCTTGTATCCAGAAGGGATAAAGAATTCCTACAAATCAGTAAGAAAAAGACAGACAATTAAATAAAAATTGGTCAACACTCTGTCACTTCTCAAAATAGGCTATCCAAATACTAACAAGGATATGAACAGGTGCTCAATTATCTTTAGTCACCAGGAAAATGCAAAGTAAAACCACAACGAGATACCACTATATATCCACCAGAATGGCTAAAACTAAATTAAATTAAAATTAAATTAAAAAGGCTGCCAATATTAAGGGCAAGGAGGTAGAACAACTAGAATTCTTATTTTGCTGGTGGGAGTGTTGATTGCTACAACTACTTTGGATAACTATTTGGTGATATCTACTAAACCTAAACAGGTACCTACCTTATGATCCAGCAACTCCATTTATATATACCTAGAGAAAGGAGTGCTTATGTCTACCAAAAGACACACAAAACAATGTTCATAGCACTTTATTCATAATACCCAGTCCAAATGGCCATCAATAGAATTGATTAGTATATCTATATGATAATTGGTATATTTACATAATAGAGTACTGTACAGCAATGAAGAAGAACCAACCACCGCTCCACATGAAAAGGCAGAATAATCTTACCGAAATAATTTTGAGAGAAAGAAGCCAAAATCAGGCAAATTAATTTTGCCTGATTTTGAACTCAGTGTAAATGGAAAAATATATGCTATATAAGAGTATTTACATTAAGTTCAAAATCAGGTAAAATTAATTTATGGTGACAGAGGGCAGAATATTGTTATTTTTGGAAAGGGCATTAGGGAGCCCGCTGAGGTGCTGCAAATGTCTTTGATCTTGACCTGGGTGGTGCTTAGATAGGTATACAGCTTTGTAAGATCCATCAAGCTGCACATTAAAATCTGTACACTTTGCTGACTACATCTCAGTAAAAAAAATAAGTTAAAAAAGGTCGTATATAAAAATACCATATATGTCACAATGAGATATATGAGATAATACACGGAGAACACTCAACAAATGAGGTAGTGCTATGGGAGCAGAAGAGATGGTTTGGCAAAGAGGACTGATGGGAGTGGGGGCAGTCGCCTGATAAGGAATATTCCAAGAAGATCCACGATCATGGACGTGTGAAAGAGCTACAGGGAGCTTCACAAAGAATGGAGGGTATATGTGGGAGAGTGACAAAAGATGAGGCTAGGAAGACATGCAGGGCTTTGTAAATTGTGTTAAGGAACTTGTATTTTCAGGCTTTAGGGCTACACTGTCTGACATGGTAGCCACTAGCTACATGAGGCTCTTGAGCATTTGAAAAATGGCAAACCCAAACTGAGATATACCGTATGTGTAAAATATACACCAGATTTTGAAGACTTGTAAAAAAGAAAAAGGATGTAAAATACCTCAATTTTTATACTGATCACATGTTGAACATACAATTTTTGATATACTGAGGCAGTATAGTATCTTACTAAAATGAACTTCTTGTTTTTCTTTCCCTTTTTAATTGGCTACCAGAAAATTTACAAATTTATTTATTTGAGAGAGAAAGAGAGTGCACGCACACGGGGGGAGGGGTAGCAGGAGAGGGAGAAGCAGACTTCCTGCTGAGTGTGGAGCCAGATGGAGGGCTCCACACAACTCAAGGTTCAATCCCAGGACTCTGAAATCATGATCTGACCCGAAGTCAGAAGTCAGACACTTAACCAACTAAGCCAGCCTGGTGCCCTCAGATGGCACTGCTTTAAGGTAAGAATGTCACTGCAAGACATAAACCCGGATGTAAAATGATTAGATTTCCATTCCAAAAAGATCACATGTCCTGGATGTGGCCCTGCACTAGGTAAGACTGGGGTAAAACTGAAAGCAGTTAGAAAGTTCTCCCAAAGAGAACGACCTGGCTTAAGGCATGTGCAGTAAGACAGTAAAGAGAAATTTCATTCAGGATAGCACAGCTTAGATAGAATTCCTGTAATTACCAGCAGATTTCAAGATACACTGAAATCTAGCAGCTTTGGAAATAGTCGAGACAAATGCTTATCATATGTCCAAATGTGCCCCTGCTATATTACTCTAAAAAGAAGAAATCACAGTTTGAATCCTTGGAGTTAGAAGAGTTGTGGTAAACTCTGATGTGATACTACGATTCCAAGTTCTCTCAGATACCTGTGTTCCACACAGAGCCCTAGCGGCACCTTGCCTGTCCACAGGCAGACAAATAGGTATACATGTAGAGTCTACTGGGTCCTCAGTCAGGGAACATGATCTGAATTTTTAATGTGGCTCTCGGTTACACATCCTTGTTGCAGTCAATGACAGAAGAACCTTGATATAAGATATAAGATCGGTCAATGTCCAACTTGGGTAGCCAGTGACTTGGGAAAAATCATTAATTCCTTTTGGCTGCTAAGAGAATATTGGGAAGGGATGTTAGGTAGAAAAGAATCAAATCAACAGATGTGCTGAAAATAAACTACATATAAACTGTTTTTCATACAGAAGGGCCAAGTGCCCTGAAGACAGAAGATACTCACAAATTCAGTAAACCTTTGTTAAGCCCTTACCAAGAACCAGGTGCAGTGCTAGATACTGGGATTATATGCATACATATGTATGTATATCCTGTATGTGTATGTATACGCCAGCTACTGGGGCATACAGGCGAATAAAACACAGAACTTGTCCCTGAAGAACTCATCCCCTCACCACATATCCACTCATCAAGCAAGGAACAGAACTTCCTGTGGACATGTACATCATACACAAGAGACTAGGTAACACATTCAAAGTCACTTAACAGCTGTACAATAACCAGACTGACACAAAATCTGATACTTCTGACTTCTAATTCAGTAAAACAGTGTCCAGGCTAGTTTTTTCCTTCCATTTAACTTAATTCTAATTACAACTCAAAAATTCAGATTTAGATTCAGGTGGTGGGATCTCAGTCAAACAAATACCACATTTGAATGAATGAGACCACAGAATCAGCAGACAACTGAAGTTAAACAAATACTTTCTTCCTACCCAATGCCCTGATCAATTTAGGAAAATCAATTTTCCTAACGGAAATCCACCACACTCTTGGACAGCGAGGGCCTTTGCAGTATGCTGTCATAAAACCTGGCTCTCAGCTGGTTACAGACCTATTGCATCAGACAAAAAAAAGAATCACATGTGCTTGACAGCTTCCGGCCAATCAGTGACAACCTCAGTTAATCCAGGCAGAAGTTGATAGGCAGAGGGTTCTCTGGTTTAGCTTCATGAAAGATACCCGGATCAGTTCCAGGTTCTAGACCAACTCGTCTAATGTCTTTTCCGGAAAACTTGCGCAAATCACAATTAAACAGGCTCAATAATTACAAGCTTGTTCTTGCCTCACGGCACTCCTCTCCCCATGTCTGGTCTACTACAGCAAAGTCTTTCCTCTATTCTTAAAGATAAGCCTGCAGGTCAGGGGGATGGCCTTCCCCAAAGCTTCGGGATCATTGCTTTTAGTCAGGAGCGGCTTCCGAAATCCCCAAATCCTTCCAATATGTGTGGACTGAACTATTACGCTGCAGATGTGACTCAGTCTCAGGCTGGAGCCTTTGGTCTTATCAGGTTAGAGGGAAACCACTCGGGCCTTGCTGAAGATGAGAAAGGGACCGGAAGCGACCAAAGATGAGTGTTAGGAAAGGGGACCCCCAACCCCCAAACCTCGCGTCCTAGCTTTCTTCTGGCTACTCTTGGGACAGGAAGGCTTGACAGCTCTTGAAGCGCACGCGCCGTGCTCCTTCCCAGGCAGCCCAGCGATCCGCACCGAGCACGCGTGCAAGAGAGCTCCCACGGCCCGGGCGGAGGGAAAAGGTGGGATGGTCCCGGCTCGCACAGTGCGTTTTAGGGGACAGTGAGAACCTGGAGTCACCGCAACCAGGGAGGGGACTAACAAGGGGTGGAAGCTGTGGCCTCAGGAGCGGTAACGAGATCCGAGAGATGAAGCTGGGATTAGGATCGGAGGATACCCGGCACGTCCCGGTACTTACATCGTCGCCACTCGCCGTCTGCCTTCACCAGCTGATCTACTAGTCCCGGGTCCTTGAAGCGCTTCTCCTGCGTCTCTCGAATGAGGGCTGGGTCCCCTCCTTTATCTACCCGAAACAAATCCAGATCCAGCACCATCTTTCCTTCTCTCGGGCCAACGCTAAGGGACGTAAGGAACGTGCCACAGCAGCCAGTGACCACCGCACTGCGCCGGCGCGCTGACCCGCCCTCCCCGCGCAGGCGCGGCCGGAGAGCGCAGGCGCCCCCTCTCGGCCGGAAGCAGCTGCGCGGGAGGCAGGGCTGCGGGGATGAACGTGGAGTGGTGGGCCATGGGTGTTTCGGGTTGTGTGCAGGTCTGGCCAGGCTAGTGGGTTTTGTCCGGGTCTTGTGCGGCCTCCCCAGCGCTGCCCCCTCTGTAGGACCTCTGATTGCTCCATAGAAGCGAGTGCTTCAGTTCCCTCCTCATATTAAAGGGCATATCTCAGGTTAGGCCGAGGCCTGCCAATATGATCTCTGGCTTGGAAGCTTAGAGCTTCCAATAGATGCCAGTTTTTGTCTTATAAGCATGGTTCCTAAGACTGGACCCTCTCCCTGAACCTCTGTTCTCTTCTCCATCTTGAGACAAGAATATGGCTACATGTTTTAGTCCCTGGGTTACCTCAACTCAAGATTCCTGCTCTCCTGCCTTAGAGCTAGGATACCTTTCTTAACGTGATTATTGAGTAAATCAGGTTGTCCTATTACCAACCTTTTGGATCACAGGATTGGAAAAGTGAGATTTAAATATTTTAGAGAGGGACATGAGACTTTTCCAAGGGGAAAGCATTTAGCAGATTTGAAGAAAGTATGAGGTATTGAGGTCACATCTTAGGACTTTAAAAAACTCTTAGAACAAAGATTTCACCATATTTTCATTTTATAATGTTCACACCCTTACAGTGAAATATTATGGTTGCTGATTGGAGCCAAAGTTATCAAAAAGTACTGCTGATAAAAAGAGATTATTTGGAGGATTTGGGAATAGGCAGTCTGCCCACCCCATCCTTCTTATAGAGACTTTAGAGCCCCACCCGCAATGCCCCACAGCTGGCTGTGCTAAGACCTTCTTGGTCTTAACAGCACTTGCATGGGCTCCTGTGATGAGGATATGGCATTGCTATCCCTGCTCCCCAACAAGTGTCTGTCAAGCCAACTTAGGTATAGTATAGGGCTAAAGACAGTGGTGAAGCTGAGAAGTAGAGATCTGGAGGGGGGCTTTGGTAAGGCGGTTGTGTGGGTTTGCCACCCTAGGTTCAGTTTGCTTATGATGCTAGATTTAAAACCAGTGGAAAGGTTATGTAGGCAGCTACAGTCTCTGGAGAAAATATGTAAGAAAACTGTCTTCATAGTGTTAGGTTCCCTGAAACCTTCTGAGAGCAAGGTCTGATAGGCGCTGACCCTTCTGTGTCAGTGAAGACACTGCCAAAGTGTGTTGTTTGCTAAGTTTCAGGACAGTGATGGGTGTTCACAAGGCTGCACTGGAGCCCAGGCCTAGGGGAGGAGGGCAACTAGGCCAATCCTGTAAGGAGGTCATCAGTATAATTGGAAGGATGACCTTAAAATTCTGGCCTCTCCAAATTTCCTTAGGAATTTTCACCATTAGTCTTATCATTATATTATAGTCATCTCCCTTTAAAATGCTCATGTTACCTGATAAATATAACAAATTGACATAATGGCATACTTCATCAACTTAAGAATCATATTTAGAGCTGGAGGTGAATCTTAGCCAACTGCTAGCCTAATAATTCCTAATCTTTTCATCACCTTGTCCCCCATGTTTTAAAATATGTTTGTCTAGGGCGCCTGGGTGGCTCAGTCGTTAAGCGTCTGCCTTCGGCTCAGGTCATGATCCCAGGGTCCTGGGATCGAGTCCCACATCGGGCTCCCTGCTCAGCGGGAAGCCTGCTTCTCCCTCTCCCACTCCCTCTGCTTGTGTTCCCTCTCTCGCTGTGTCTCTCTGTCAAATAAATAAATAAAATCTTAAAACAAAATGTCTAACAAACATGATTTTTAAAAATTCATTTTCCCTTCTTATTAATCAGACATATACAGCTGCCAATTAGAATTTCGGATAGCAGAAAATAAACAGTGTTACTACACTGCCAGAAGCTAACACAAAAACAAATCAACATAATACTTTAGTTATGGAGTGATGATGTGAAGCCATACCACTTTTGGATGTGTGGTTTCTGTTAGGCTTTAACACTGAGAATAGTTAATGGGTGCTGTATATGAGGGCCCAGGGGTTCAAGGGTTCAAGGAAAACAGCTACGTCAACCCCTTTATCTTCTATACAAGAACACTGAGGCCCAGGGAAATTAAGGAATAGAGCCCAAACCTCAATACTGGAAAGACTCTAAGATAGTCTTAGGTTTGGGCTTGTCTCTCTGTTAGCATTCCATAGCAGAAAACAGAGCCCTGAGGAACTTGGCTAGAAAATGTGGCTTTTTCTTATAGGGCAGAGACCCTTTATTGCATCTTGATCGCCACGCAGAAAACAGAGCCCTGAGGAACTTGGCTAGAAAATGTGGCTTTTTCTTATAGGGCAGAGACCCTTTATTGCATCTTGATCGCCACAGGACCTAGCATGGTGCCTTACACGTGGTGAGTTGCAGGGAGTAGGCTGAGAGGTTAGAAGCTTGTTGCAGTTTCAGGGAGTAGAGTCCTAGCTGAGATATTGCCCTGGGGTCCTGGGCAGCTAGTGGGAACCCCAGGGAGAATGACTACCTGCAGGGAGAGAGCAAGAAAAGAGGGAGGAGCACACAGCCACAGATGCCATCCTCAGTTTTTACCAGTTCAGTGCTGGCTAATGAAGGAGGGCACTCCTGGGCCTTGTCTTAGCACCTCTTTGCTTTCCTCTTTTTGTCTTGGATCTGAAGGAGGATTTCTCAGTGTTGGACAAGCAAGCCCTACCCTCTCAGTCTCCTGCTAGAAACCTTCAATGGCTACCTGTTGCCCTCAGGAGAATGTCCAAACATACCTGGCAAAGCCCTTCATGATCTGCCCTCTACCAAATTCTCTAAAATGTTCCCCTTATCTCCTCCTCACATCCCCACACCTAGCTACCTGTAGCTCTCCTTTCTTGTCTCTGAGCCTGTATAGAAACCCCTTCTACCTGGAACTCTCCTTCCCTCCCCTGTTCCTCCAAACTGGCCGATTCCTCCTTCCTCCAGGAAGCTTTCTCTGATACACTATTCACCCTTCCCCCCAGATTGGTGCAGCACCCACCCTTCTAGGTTCCCACAATACAGTAGAATTTATCATACTGTTTAAGGAGAAACTGACAACCCAACTTCCAACTAGAGGCTGCCCACTCCCTTCTATCAGAGAGACACAGTAACAAAGGAAGTTAATGTTGCTGTCCTTGGACAATGAAGGAGCAACCATCTAAAAATAACATGGGGTCGGGCGCCTGGGTGGCTCAGTTGGTTAAGCAACTGCCTTCGGCTCAGGTCATGATCCTGGAGTGCCTGGATCGAGTCCCGCATCGGGCTCCCTGCTCGGCAGGGAGTCTGCTTCTCCCTCTGACCCTCCCCCCTCTCATGTGCTTTCTCTCTCATTCTCTCTCTCTCTCAAATAAATAAATAAAATCTTTAAAAAAAAAATAACATGGGGTCAGGGAAAGCGGCCAGCATCTGGGGGGACTTTGATCCTGCCTCCCCCTCTGTAAGAATTGGAACTGAGGTGTCCATTCTCCTACCACACTGTGTGGTTTGGGGTATTACATTTTATGTGGGATTGTTAACTTCAGTGCTAATATGGAGTTAGTTTATAGTCTAAATTCTCCTTGAATAGCTCTTAAATTATCCGTGAACTTTTGTATATGCAACCCTACATCAGTTTCTCTTTCTCTTCAATAGGCATTGTTGCTCTGTGGTTTTCAACTAATTGTCTTCTCTAAGGTTTAGACCAAGTCATTAGTATCTTCTTGCCTGGTCACCTGACAGTGCATTTCACTTCTTTGTCAGTGATTGGGAAACCCTTAAAATCATTCACATACCACCCCCCCAACACACACACACTCTCTTTTTCTTTTTTTAAGATTTTATCTTTAAGTAATTTCTACACCCAACGTGGGGCTCAAACTCAAAACCCTAAGATCAAGAGCTGCAAGCTCCATTGTCTGAACCAGCCAGGTGTCCCTCCCACAGTTTCAAGCTAGGTCATGTCTGTTGCTTGTTTGATGCATTGGGACCCTGCACAATGGTTGAATTCATGTAAATTAACTGTGGTACTCCCATGTCAATGTTTCTTCACTATTGTGTCCCCAGTGGGTGAGCCAGAGAAAGTTTCACAGTGGGGTGACTTTTTTTTTTTTTTGAGATTTTTTAATTTATTTGACAGAGACACAGTGAGAGAGGGAACACAAGCAGGGGGAGTGGTAGAGGGAGAAGCAGGCTTCCTGCCGAGCAGGGAGCCCAATGTGGGGCTCAATCCCAGGACCTTGGGATCATGACCTGAGCCGAAGGCAGATGCTTAACGACTGAGCCACCCAGGCGCCCCACAATGGGGTGATTTTGAAGACTGGGTGGGGGTCGATCAGGTGAAAAGGAAGGGGAGGGGCAGGGGTGCCTGGCTGGCTCAGTGGGCTAAGCATCTGCCTTCAGCTCTGGTCATGATCCCAGGGTCCTGGGATCGAGCCCAGGATCAGGCTCCCTGTTCAGCGGGGAGTCTGCTTCTCCCTCTTCCTCTGCTCCTCCCCCTGCTCGTGCTCTCTCTCTCTCTCTCAAATAAGTAAAATCTTTAAAAAAAAAAAAATTAAAAAAAAGAAAGGGGAGGGGCAAAGACAGAGGCACAGGCTAACCCAGGGAGGTGCGAAAGAGCTTGTGAGGGGCGGTCAAAAGTTGTGTGGATAGTGGAGAGTCTGGCTGGCCCAGTAGAGCGTGCAACTCTCAATCTCAGGGTTGTGAGTTCGAGCCCTACATTGGGTGTGGAGATTACTTAAAAATAAAATCTTTTAGGGGCGCTTGAGTGGCTCAGTTGGTTAAGCGTCTGCCTTCAGCTCAGGTCATGATCTCAGGGTCCTGGGATCGAGCCCCACGTCAGGCTCCCGCTCCCCCCTACTTGTTCTCTCTGTGTCAAATAAATAAATAAAATCTTTAAAAAATAAAAAGTAAAATCTTTAAAAAAAAAAGTGTGGCTAGAGTAGAAGCAATGTGGGCAGAGAGGGGCAGGTAGGCTGTTAGGGACCTTACACACCACAGTGGAGATGCAGTTTCTTCATCTATTACAATGGGGATAGTGCCTGCCTCTAGTTTGGACTTTATACCATAAGCTGGTGTGATATTTAAATATTTAACCATCAATACAACCAGGTACAACTCAGTTGGAGGAAAACAAGCAGTTGAGGGACATCTCTTTGTGGGGTTAAATGCCCTCAACAAGAGTGAAGGAAAATACTAACGCAGGAAAATCCAAGTAACCCTGGAAATGGTATACTGGTCCTGATGTCCTCTAATATTTTGTCCACATCTAGTTATAAGAATCCACTTCATACCCAAAGAAGCGAATTTTACTTGTCTTTGTAGGTGCGTTGTTAGGTGGCTGGCCTCAGTATCACCCGAGAGAAAACTAAAGTGGAAAGGAAGGGAGGGAAGATGCTAAGTGTTTTATGTATTCTTTGACTTTGACTTTGATCCTCACCCAATTTGGGGAAGTAAGGTGTCATTACATACATTTTATTACTGTGGAAACAGGCTTTGGTTGTTGGCTGATTCCTCAGCAGGTGGTGAGGGGCTTTCTAGCCTCTCTCCCTATTGCTCTGAAGCATGCTCTTTTCTTTCTCACATTGAGGTTCCAGAATCCTCCTCACCTTCAGCTTAAGCTTCAAGAACACTTCCATTTCTCACTCCCCCATCCAGCCACCCAACCCGTGTTCAAGAAAAACAACTTGAAACATATGTTTTATTTCACAAAAAAAGAAAAGGGGGAAAATGTGATAAGCCATAGCCACCCCCTAACAAACTACAAACTCTTGGAATACAAAATAAAAAGGAAATCCAAGCAGTCTTGATGGGACAAAATTTAGTTTCACAAAGCTGAAAAATCTGTTACAAAGTCTCTGTTGTATAAATATAGTCAGTCTTATCTTTAATGTAGAGTCAGACAAAAAAAAAAAAAAAATTGTCTTGGCTTAAGAAATCGCCCGGTCCTTGAATATACCAAAATGTTCGTTTGTCTTCCCAGCCAAATCAGGTGATGCCTACATGATGAGAATCACTTGTGTCTTCCAGCACTCTAGGTGACCAAATGGGATTTAAGTATTTTGTCTCCTGAGCCCACACTACCTCCCCCAGTAGCTTGTGCAAACCACTATAGCCTATAGCCTTAGAGCTAAAGGCTTTTCCCATATAAAATCTAACATGTCTATTCTAAAATTGAGTATGGTGATGGCTGCACAATTCTGTGAATATATTAAAATCCATTGAATTGTACATTTTCAATGAGCCAGTTGTATGGTATGTGAATTATATCTCAATAGGGCTGTTAAAAAATACCGAATATGGGGCACCTGGGTGGCTCAGATAGTTAAAGCGTCTGCCTTCGGCTCGGATCATGATCCTGGGGTCCTGGGATCGAGCCCCACGTCAGGCTCCCTGCTCAGCGGGGGCCTGCTTCTCCCCTTCCCTCTGCTTCTCCCCCTGCTCGTATTCTCTCTCTCTCTCTCTGTATCTCTGTGTCTCGAATGAATAAAAAAAAAAAAAAACCTTAAAAAAATACCAAATATGTCTAAGCAACAGGTGACCCTGATATCATAATTCAGGAGCTCCTGGCAAGACACAGGGAAGACCTGTAGAAGTCAGTACACTAAGGGATAGATAAAGGGAGATGCCTAAAGCATTATGACTAAATCAGTGGAGTTTGAGGTTGCTCTGGGGCACTCAGTTTCAAGATGTCAGAATAAAGAAGTCAACATGGTAGATACTTTTCCCTACTGCTTCCAGAGTAGTCTAAGGACCTCATATGGCTCTCGTCACAAAGAAAGTTATCCAGTGGGAAAGCAGATGCTTTCTGGATGTTGCTGAAACTACAGAAAACTTTAGGCTGGAGTTCAGGAGTTAGGTATCTGCATCCATCGGGAGAAATTCCAACATCGCTACAGGGTCTGAGAGCCTGACTCCCATGAGAGGAGCACACCCCGCCACCAAACAAAGCTTCTAGATTTATTGAACCAAAGGGACTGCCTGCCTTCCGTGATGCTACTGATGACCAGAAGTCACAGGAGGGCCCGGTTCTCACTGCCCCTTTTATAAGGCCACTGCCGGGGGAGCAATGCCTAATCAGACCAGCAGACCATTTTTGTGGTGGACAAACCACTCTGAAATGCCATCCCCATTCTATACCTACCCTCTGGGCACCAGGTGGCCACTCAAAAAAGGAGACGGGCACAACCAAGGGCGACTGGGCCCTTGACCAAGGGATGATCATGCCAGCCTGATAGAGAGGGAGGGAGAACCCCCAGGAGTAAGAAGAAAACAAGAATTTAAACTCTTGCACTGGTTTTGCCATTGTGGTTACTTGGAGTCCCTCAATTATACTGGGTGTCAGAGTGGAGAGAAGGGGCACGGAGGACACTCATTTTACTCACCTTTCAGAAGGGATGCTGCCAGAAATTGGAACTAGAAGTCTTTTTCATTTTTTAGCACACATAAGAAATGAGAACAGGGAAAAGAGAAGGCTAGGGGCTTGAAAGTGTGAGGTGTCCCAGTTTGCTAAACATCTTGTTCAACTCCCTTAGTCTTTCCTCTGTGAAGACTGATCTGGTCCTCTGGCTGAGGTATGGGCTGGGAGCCAATTCCGTTTTTGGCCAGCCTAGAAAATATTTATTCTGTAGCTGAGCAGATGAGTTAAGATTAGAAGCAGACGTCCTGGCCCCCTCGGGGTCCATCCCATTGTGGGCCGGATCCCCCCTCACCATCCCCACCCCATGTGGCCCCACTAAAACCTTGGCCTCCTCGTGTTCTTTCAAAATAAGATACCCCTATTCCATGATACGGCTCAAGCCTCTACAAATGGGGCCCTCAGGGACAGGAAATTTTCCTTGCTGGTAAGGTTTGTCATCTCTGTGGGTAAAAGCAAGCAGAGAAGAAAGCTAGAACACCTGTGTTTAGGGCTTACCTGGTTCTCTTTAGTGTCATAGGGAGATGGTGGGACGTTAAAAAATAAATGGGGGTGGGGCGCCTGGGTGGCTCAGTCGTTAGGCGTCTGCCTTCGGCTCAGGTCATGGTCCCCGGGTCCTGGGATCGAGCCCCGTATCAGGCTCCCTGCTCGGCGGGAAGCCTGCTTCTCCCTCTCCCACTCCCCCTGCTTGGGTTCCCTCTCTCGCTGTGTCTCTCTCTGTCAAATAAATAAATAAAATCTTAAGAAAAAAAAATAAATGGGGAGAATAGGTTCACCAGGGCTTTGGGCATTTTCTTGGTGCACTTTTTCCTTTGGCTCCTGTGAGAATATTTATCACTTACTGAGAAAAGGGGAGTGAAGTACCTAGTTTTAAAAAACAAAACAAAGCTTTCCTTATTGCCTCTCTCTCTGTGCTCATCGAGCCTTTTCTTCCCCAGGCCTTCCTCACCTTGCCCTCAGCCTAGCCACGAAACTCAGTCTGAGCTGGTTATCCAGGAGAGAAGAATCCAGACGACTCTGACGGTCCAGGAGGGGATGCCAACACCCTCCTTACCCAGCCTCTCTCCTAGAGAGATCATGAGCTGAGGGCATATCATTAGAAAAACTCCAGCTGCTTCTGCCCTTATCTAAGAGGATAGAGGAAGTTGTTTCTATACTTAAGAAGAGAGAAATAGGGCACCTGGGTGGCTCAGTTAGCTAAGCGTCTGCCTTCGGCTCAGGTCATGATCCCGGGGTCCTGGGATCGGGTCCCGCATCGGGCTCCCTGCTCAGAGGGGATCCTGCTTCTCCCTCTGCCTCTCTCTCTCTCTCTCTCTCTGTCTCTCATGAATAAATAAATAAAAAATCTTAAAAAAAATAAAAAAAAAGAAGAAGAGAGAAATATTTTCATTCCGGAGCTATACGAATTATGAGCAGACGAAGCTATGGCTCAGGCGGCTGGACCATTGTGGGAAACAAGATGCAAGCGAGGGAGTAATATACAAACAAAGTGTGGGTATATTTGACAGGTCGGAGGCAAGCAGAAAGGAGGGTTTGGGTACTCTATAAAAAAAAAACAAAAACCCAAATATCTGAAATCCAAACTTCTTCTGATAAGGCCACAATGAAGAGATTTCCAGCAGGAAGCTGGCACCCGAATCGCCACAGGCTTGCAAGGTGACGTGCCCGGGTGAGGAGGCAGGGGAGGCAGGGCAGTGCCTCTCACAGGTCCATGTCTGGGCCTCCTGAGGATGTCTTCAGTGGTACGGAGTCAAATCCATCAGGAGTCCTCTGAAAGAGAGACGGTGACAGGAGCTGGCTGCTGCGCCCGAGCAGTTTAAGGAACAAGGGCGAGAAATGGAAAACAGGGGACAGAAGGAACCCTTATGGAGTTCCTGCTTCCAGTGGCTTTGTGGAAACAGACATAAGATACCCTCTATTCTTCTTGGTCCTTTCAGTCAGTCAGAGGATAAGAAAAATCTTTAAAACCCCCTGCTTTGCATCTTTGCTGAGTTCTAAAAGCCCAGAGAGACTCAGAGGTCCCAGAGTAAATTGTTCTCCCATTGGTGAAACACACACACACACACACACACACACACACACACACACACACACACACACACACACACACACACACACACACACAGAGTCACCCTGATAGGTTAGCACAAAGGGAATGCGATTCAGCAATCTAAACCCCTACCCGCCCTCCCCTCACCATCCCGCCGGTCCTCTCCTCTCGGGTGGCCGCCCTCCCACCCACACCTGTTTGATGAACTGGTTCAGGGCAGGAGGGAGGTGTGGGTTCTGGCGGACTGGGGCTGCAGAGGGCTGCGGCCCTGGAGGCGTTGCTTGGATGCTCTCTGCTGGCCCCACACCCAGCGACAGTGTCGTCAGCATAGCGTTTATGAGCTTCAAATTTGCTCACCCACCCACACATACCGAGCCAACTCTCCTGGCTCCACAGTGCTCAGTGGTGAGCAGCGCAGCCTTAGCTATGACTCAGCCCCCACAGGACGGGGCCCAGGCATCAGGGGATAGCACCCTCCACTGGTCAAAGGAGAGCCTCGCTTCTATCAGAAGTTGATCCTAGAGAGCGCCTCGTCCCCACCCTCCAAAAAAAAAAAAAAAAAAAAAAAAAGGGAAATGAGTCTTACAACGTGGATGGTTCAATACTCCTTCTGGAAGTTAAAAGGCCCAAACAGTCCATCAACTGGAGTGCATGTTGGGAGAGAAGGAGCCTGGTCAAGAGCAGCCTTGGGCCCCATGGGAAACAGTAATGGTGTAGAAATACAGAAGGCAGAAGCCAGGATTTTGAGGGTGGGGGGATAGAACAGTAGGGAGGGTGGGGAGTAGAGTAGTGAGTGGTCCCTGAACAGTGTGGGACTGTTCAATGTCCTAGGACCGGTGTCTTCTCCAGCCCTCCAGGCTGACCTCAGTGCACTGGCCAGCCTCCCTACCTTAGAGGTAAATGATTTGATCTTCCCAAAGAGTGACTTCTTGCTGGTAAAGATGAGGTCATCCTCCACATCCTCGCCTTCCATGATGGCACAGCTGTCGGCTGCTGGCAGGTCGCAGTCCTTGAGGGCAGCGTTCATCACCAGCTTGGAGTACTTGTACTCCAGTCTACGAGGCAGGGGGATGGGACAGATAAGGCAACGAAATGTGGAATGAGGGAGAGAGGCTGGACCCTAAACAGGTAACCACAGGTGAGGAAACTGAAGCACAGCAAAATGGTGTGAGGCCTGGGCATATAGCTAAGGAATCTTGACTTCCAGTTCAGTGATCTTTTTCCCTTAAGGCTGGCTGTTTCTGTGTTCTCAAAGCTTAAAAGAAATAATGGAATTATAAAGTTATTATTTTAATTATCATTAATAATCACAACAAATTAAGGATACTCTGCTTTTCTTTTGAGCATCTAACGGTCATTTATAGACTGCCACGTGGTACTGTCCCTGTTCGGGAGTCAGGATGGCCAAGGCATACGTTGGATAAGTGGCTCAGCAAGTCTCTGGCCAGAGTCACAGGGTCTGTGGCCAACTCCAGAGAAAAGCCTCATGAATTTAATTCTCAGATGTTCTCCTCCCGGTGCAATGATCCAACCCTGTCCATCCCCAAACTCCAATACCCCATCATGTACTTTTGATTCTTTTTCCAAAAGTAACAGGTCAAGACGGTGAGCAGGACGGCAGTACAGGTGCCTGCAGAGATGCCCACTTTCAGCCAGAAGTCGATTGTTTTGCAGATGGTGACTCTCTGCTCAGGCAGGGAGATGCCGCCCGTGCACAGCTTTGGTTCTCGCCACACATAAGTAGTCTTCTGTTGGGGAGAAAAACGAGGAACTCAGAGATCCCATTCCCTTCTCTCCTGGGACGTCCCCAAGCAGAGAGACCCACCTGGATCCCAGCCACGCAGCTGCTGACGATAGCGTGGTAGTCGGCCGGGGAGCAGAGCGGACAAGCAGCCAGGCTCTCCCACAGGAAGTGGAAATTACAGCCATCACAGGTCCCATCGGAACATGCGCTAGCAAAGCAGAAAGGAGACTTGAGTGCTTACTCGCTGGATGGTGGGAAGAGCTGGTTGGAGTCCCATCATTTCATAGCTTGCCTGCTCCTTCCTCTCCTTGCCAAACTGTTAGCCCCACCAGGATCCTTCCAATTAGTCCTCAATACAGGTTTTGCTCTCCGATGTCCCTGATGACAAGAGGCCTTCCCAGCCTCCCCTGGGTTTTCTACCCTCTGCCTGTTTGTTTCTGCTAACATCAGATGACAGCTAAATACAGATGAGCTGTAGCATGGCTGCCCCAGCCAACCCCTCAGAGGCTCCTGTTCTCCCCCATGGACCTGGGACATTTTGCAAAAGCCACTTTGATGCAGCTTCCTGGCGGTGGGGGGTGGTGGGGAGTGGTGGTTCAGGAACGGACTTCAGGTCATGGGTATCTGTTAAGTACTTTACTGCAATGTTTATACCAGCAAGAACAGTGGTCTGACGTTTCGACACCACTGCTGAGTCAAAATATCTTGCGTTGCTCCCCATCTCCCTGAGCAGCTGCTATTTAGAAACAGCATTCCCCAAACCATCTTCCTCAAGACACTAGTGCCCCTCAACATGTTAGTTGGGGTTATGTGGGGGGGGGGGAAGGAGGTGGGGGAAGGGTACTGTAATCAAACTGGTTCCAGAATTCTCGATTTAGTGCACTCGGCTATTAAACTCAGAATTGGGTCTTTTGGTTGCAGAGAGATTCTTAAAACCATTACTCCTCCTAATAATCTCAAGTACACGCCAGACACCATAAGAAGTCCACACGTCTCATGGTCTCGTTGAATCCTCACGACCACTCCCTGAGGGAACTTCTTATTACCCTCATTTTCCAGATAAGGAACAAGAGGCCCAGAGAAGATAAGAAATGTATCCAGGATAACATAGCTAGTAAGGGGAGGACATGAATCCAATAACCATTTGGCTGTGCCGCTGTCCCCATAATGGTATATGAATGTGAGAGTAGCTTGGACTCTTCCTTCTGCCCTACTCTTGACACCTGAAGATTGAGAATTTGGAGTCATGACTGTGTCCCCAAGAGCCCATTAATGGCTCTCAGACTGTTTTCTCTTTGGCTTTTGGGATGAAATGAGTCCAAAGAAGGGAGACCTTGTTACACCCCTTTACCTTGGCAGCGACAGACTTCCGGGGGCGGGTTTCAGTGGACTGCATCTGACACGGATGGTGGTTGATCTCCCAGAACTGCAGGACTGGGTCACATCATTGGACCTGCAGAGAAAGCCAGCCCCCAGTGGGGAAGAAGTCACTCACCTGTTTCATTGGAGAGCCACTAAGTGAGGTCAACATGGAACAATTTCCTTGCTGGGGAAGTCAGGACTTGGGAGTGCACACGCATTGGTTTATACACTAAGAGAGTGGGGATCAGGGAGATCTGGTCAAGGGGAAAGCCACTGGTCCAGGAAAGGTTAGCATAGGCATAACACCGAAGTCTCCTAGGGCAGGAAGGGAAGTCAGCCACAGATAATCCCATATTTCACCCTGCCTCCGGGGCAGACGTGCCCCGGTAATACCCCAGAAGCTGGGATCAGTGAACTCCCAGCCTGTAGCTGCCATTGCTGGGTGAATCTGCTAGACATCGGACATGTTCTGGCTTGATAAGTATAGGTGGCTGGAGAGAGGGATGCACCAGAAACAGTGGAGGGGCTAGGTTTCCCTTGCATCGGCCTGGTCTCTCATCTTCACCTATAAAAGAAGATCACGTCCGGTATTCCCAAGGACTCCGGGTGGAAAAGTTCAGCTGGGGAGGAGATTCCATCCAGAGTCATATCTGTTGTCACCCCTGCCAAATTAGAGCTCCTAATTAGTTGTCACTAGTACCATGAGCCAGCAACCACTTCAATTCTCTCAATACCTGTCAACATCCAACCTTCCTCCATCTCCTCACATCCCCGACTGGCTCATGAAAGGGTGAACTGAGGTTTGTCAGAGGCCCCAGGGGGCACTTGGCACCCCCCAGGATGGAACAGAAAACAGAGGTCAAGAGGGTGGGCCCCTCATCTGGGGCCTTTTTCCCTCAGAGCCTGGCAGCCTCACTCTGTCTCACACACACACACACACACACACACACACACACACACACACTCAAACAGGCTGGAGCAGCTGGGTCACTCACCGATGAGTCGGTCGGCGAGGCTGACAGGCTGCGAGGACACTCCAGCCTTATAGCCTGTCACCTCTGGGGGGATGATGACCGCCTGGCAGATGTAGGCTGTGATGGATTTGGAGAAACCCGACTCACCCTCAGGAGTCCGGAGGTCAGTGACATTGTCGGCACACACGGACATTTTCTTCCCCTGGGTTGGGGGACGTGGGGAGGAAGGGGTGGGAAGGAGGGAATGGTCACAGAATTCCCAAAGGGGAAGAGGGTACATTGCTTTCACATCTGAAATTTCAGCCTTCCAGTGGCACGTTGCAGTGGAATGATTTCATTCCAGATCTAATTACAAGACACATTTATTTTTTTTTTTTTATGCTAAAAATAAGGCCTCGGTGTCCTAGTTTCTGAAACTCTGGCCCAGGGGTCGCAAGCCTTTTTGTTTCCTCGGAGTCATGTGGGAGCCTTCTATGGGCAGGGCTGTGATGGTGGCAGAGGATCTGGAGCTCTAATCTACCAGCCCACAGTTAAGGGTCTTCCTTATCCTAGCCAGTTTTCTAGATAGATACTGAACTATATAACTGATTCCCTGAAGTTTTTGAACATCTGGCTTGGTTCACATTCCCTCTCTGTGTCTCCCTTAGTGCTTTGTCACGGGAGCACTCTCCAGACAGATTCCTAGCAGTTAAAACAGACCCCACGACTAGCCCCCTCCCTGCCTTGAGATGGGACGTCTTAGAAATAATTAGAACCTAATCCATTAAAGAAAAAACGTACCAAGAGAAGAAAGTCCATGTTTGTTTGTTTGTTTTTTAAAGATTTTATTTATTTATTTGAGAGAGAGAGAGCATGAGAGGGGGTAGGGTCAGAGGGAGAAGCAGACTCCCCGCCGAGCAGGGAGCCCGATGTGGGACTCGATCCCGGGACTCCGGGATCATGACCTGAGCCAAAGGCAGTCGCTTAACCAACTGAGCCACCCAGGCACCCAGAAAGTCTATGTTTACATAGAGAACGTGACAAGAAATAAAACATTCTGTAACAACCCTCACCATAGAGAACTCTGGAAAATGGTAGGAATAAGACTCCTTCTTCCTGGAGATTTTGTAATAGAGGAAATATTGAGAAATTTTTCCTTCGAAATGTTAAATTTATGGAATATCAGTATATAACTTGTTTGCCAGTATAAAAATCATTTGTTTAATACTTCAAGTGTACTAAACCCAAAGAATAAATACAAAAGCACTAATTCACAAGGATATGTGCACCCCTAAGTTTATTGCAGCATTATTTATGAGAGCTAAATTGTGGAAGCCACCCAAGTACCCACTGATAAGTTAATGGATAAAGAAGATGTGGTGGATATACACAATGGAATATTATACAGCCATAAAAAAGAACGAAGTTTTGCCTGTTGCAACAACATGGATGGAGCTGGAGAGTATGCACTAAGTGAAATAATCCAGTCAGAGAAAGACAAATGCCATATGATTTCACTCGTATGTGGAATTTAAGAAACAAAGCAAACGAACAAAGGAAAAAAGGGAGAGAGAGAGAGGCAAACCAAGAGAGAGACTCTAAACTAGAGAACAAGCTGATGGTTACCAGAGGGGAGGTGGGTAGGGGGATGTGTGAAACAGGGGATGGGGATTGAGGAGGGCACTTCTGATGAGCACGGGGTGCTGTATGGAAGTGTTGAATCACTATATTGTACTCCTGAAACTAATGTAACATTATGTCTTACATTATGTGTAGTAATGTATGTTAACTACACTGGAATTAAAATTAAAAGCTTAATAAAATGTTTAAAAATGGAAGTGTACTAAGCACTTACAATGTAAGATTTTCAATATTCTAAATTGTATTACAAATGAAGTTATGTCAATTGTCAAATCTGGTGATTCTTGGTTTATTTTTTAGATTGTAAGAAATAAGGGACATGGTAACAGAATCAAACCTTTCCATTATGGGAAAACAAAGAGCTATTTTGTCTTTGAACTGACAGTCACACAGGTAGTGTGACAGTACGCAGGAAGGATTTCTGAAAAGAATAAAGGAGCAAAGACCAAAAAAGGCAATCCCTCTAAATTCCCCATCTTCATCTCTCTCCCAACTCACTGAATGAAACTTTTGCTACATTGGTCTTGCTTTAATCAGTCTCAATTTCTGAATCATCACTAACTCACTTTGGAAGCTTCATTTGAACTTCTTCAAAGACTTGTAAAAACAAGATAGAGGGGCGCCTGGGTGGCTCAGTCGGTTAAGCGTCTGCCTTCGGCTCGGGTCATGATCCCAGGATCCTGGGATCAAGCCACGCATTGGGCTCCCTGCTCAGTGGGGAGTCTGCTTCTCCCTCTGCCTCTCCCCTCCACTTGTGCTCTCTCTCTGGCTTGCGCTCTCTCCCTCAAATAAATAAAATCTTTAAAAAAATAAAAATAAAACAAGATAGCGACATGTATCTCTAATCTTCCATAGATTAGTTTCTGTTTTTTTATGAAGATACAATTGCCATAGAACATTGATTAGTTTATTTCTTGGCATGTTCTCTATAAAAACAGAAATCAACTTTTTCTGCATGCTCCAGAAGGTGGTAGAAGCTGTGCTGTGTAAAAGTCTCACTACCACACAGGATCACAGACTAAAGGCTCAAGATGCCCTTTATTTTGTAACTTTTGAAACTCTCTCTCCTGACTGCTAATCCTGGCTTGTTTGTAATTTAGTTAAGTGCAGTAGTGCTGTGATTACTCTTTACATTTCTGTCTTTGAATTTTGCATCCAACACATTTACAGCAGCATGGAATGGCTAAAGGTAACATTCTTTGCATATCCTATAAAGCCTTCCACATTACTTTTTTTTAAAACTGTCAGCAGAGGTTCCTAGAGATGAACTACATACAGTTTATTTTATCCAGCCTTTAGAAAACAAATGACAAATGCCATGATTAGCGAAGACCGCTTTTTAAAGGGGAAAAAATCCTCCTCTGGCATTGCCTTTTTTTTTTTTTTTTTTAGATTTTATTTATTTATTTGACAGAGAGAGACACAGCGAGAGAGGGAACACAAGCAGGGGGAGTGGGAGAGGGAGAAGCAGGCTCCCCGCTGAGCAGGGAGCCCGATGCGGGGCTCAATCCCAGTGCCCTGGGATCATGACCTGAGCCAAAGGCAGACGCCCAACGACTGAGCCCCCCAGGCGCCCCTGGCATTGCTTTTATCTATTCATTTTGAAAGAACAAAAGTCAGGAAGGAGTAAATGAATATATCTTATCTCAAACACCTTTATTTTCCTAAATGTTTATAATCCAAACGATTTAATTTTAGAGGAAAAGGTCCTCAGGGAGAATAATCATCCCTTAGAAACAACTGGAGTTTTCTCAGTCGCCTGCTGCCTGGCTTTTCAGCTTTGTTCCTGTGTCCATTTCTGGCTCTGACCCACTGGGGTCCCCTTTCAATATGACGCCATCGGCACTCACACAGCTTACCTGGTTTCCACACAGACTGAGGGTAAAGTGATGGAAATACTTCAGCCCTTTGGAAGTGAAGCTTGGCCCTCCAGCCAGAGAGACGGTGTTTGCCAAAGCCAAGAAGTTGTAGTCCAAAACCCCAGTCGGAGTGCTGATTGAGAAGGTGCAGTCATTGTAGCACAGAGAGTGGATCTGAGGGGAAAGGATCGGTCATGTTGGCTGGGCAGGCCGTGCCTTAAGGGGACCAGAGTGGAGACTGGCAGCTATTGTCCCCAGCCTGGTCTAGCCCAGGAGAGAGACAAGTGGACGTAAGGATTGGGTGGGCATTAAAATAAGGGAAATGAGCTAGTGGGGGTTATGTACATCCCAGAGTTCACCTGTTAGCACATATATAATCTATAAACCCGAATCTACTGTTTTTCAGTAAGGAATTCGGTCAGATTTAAAGCCTTGTCCCTATGCCTAGATGATAGAAGTCTCTCAAGACACAAGGTAGCCCTTCTTGCTTTTAAGCAGAAGACAAGGAGGTGCTAGCTGGAAGAAGGGTGTTCAGGATGGCAGAAGAGAAACTGCAAGCCTTTGCCTGCACCCCATTTAAAACTCACTGAAGCCTTGCTCCTCTCTCCCAGGTTCTCTGCAGGACACTGAGCTCCAAAAGGGGATTTAGCAGCGCCTGGGTGGCTCAACTGGTTAAGCGTCAGACTCTTGGTTTTGGCTAGGTCATGATCTCATGGGTCGCGAGATGGAGCCCCACATCAGGCTCTACACTCAGCAGGATCAGCTTCTCTCCCTCTCTCTCTGCCCCTCCCACCCCACCTTGAGCACGCTCGTGCTCATGTGCTCTCTCTCTCTCTCTCCCTCTCTCTCTCTGGCATGAACAAATAAACTTAAAAAAAGGGGGGGGATTTATATCCCATAAACCCCTTACTCCGTTTTAGGAAACCCATTCAGCACAGCCTTATGCAACTGTCATTCCCTCCCAAAGCAGCAGAGGGAGCCTCAGGGGAGGAAGTTTGCAGAAAAGTCTAGGGTGCCCAAAAGAGGTTGCCCCGGGGTCTGCAGAACTGTTGTGTTTACTGCACAGCTAAACTGAGCAGCATTTGCAGACTGTATAAATAATGCCTCACAGATGTTTGTGTGTTGATGTGGCTGTGATAAGTAAAATACAAGTTGATTCAAAAAGCATTAATGAATACCTAAGAGCTTTTCCTCCGAGTACTTTCTTAGCTTCAGAAAGTACACGGGGGCAACAGCACTGTTAGTTTACTTTAGAAAAAACCCTCTAGGATAAAAGACAGCAATGCCAGTTAACTGTATGTCCCAGCGAAGGTGGGTTGCCTTCCCAAAGGAGAGGGGGCCAACTCCCATGACAATAGGTTGGATTGAAGTGGGCTGAATGTGAGCCCGAGCTCTTATTCCTTCCCTTCAGGTCTCTGCAGAGATGCCAAATAACCCTCTGAACCAGACTGTCACAGATCTCCCTAACTCATCCCTTGAAAATGAGACTTGTCCATGACTGAGGCCTAGACCCTGAAAACCAACCTCTACAGCTAAGAACTTGCCCTCCACAGTTAAAGCCTCGGCAGGTATCCTCAAGGACTCTAACCTGGGAGTAAACTACAGGGAATGTTTGGGTATCAGCCCCTCAAGAACCCCACCCAGATCCTGGTACCCTCTGAGGTGGTCCATCCAGAGGGCCAAGGTTAGGATGCATGACACATTGCTGGCACCTTGTTGCTCTTGGTTCCTGGACCACAGGGCACACAGGCCTGGATGCCATAAGGCTGGTGGGCCTTCAGGATTGTGTTAGGGGGGCAGGAGTGGCAAGTTCCTGAGTCCCGATCGATGTAGTAGCCAGCAGGACAAGAGGTGCAGGAGGAGCCCACGTCAGAGGCTTCCAGAGCACAGGGACGGCAGTAGGAGGCCACCCCGTCCATGACGTTGGTGACATTGATAGAATAGATTTTGGCGACGTCATTGGTGTACTTCCTGCCCTGGAAACATGAGGAGAGAGGGCAGAGGCCTGAGACACCAGCAGCAATTGAGTTCTCTAGAAATAGCAAATGACTATTTAACCCTCTTTACCCTATAATACTTGAGAAAAATCTTAGAAGCATCCTATTCTTACTCACTAAAGAGTTGCTCTTTGTGAACATTGTGTGTCACATTAAACCAAGAGAAACCCATTCCGAATGTTGAATAAAAATATTAAGTGCCATGGGAGAAATATGCAGTAGATACCGTTATATGCAAAAAGCAGGTCTCTTCCTTGTGAAAGGGGGAAAAAAATGTAATTGAACTTAGAGTTTCATCTTCCTGGGAAGTCATTTGGACAAGGCTGGATGCTTCTCAGGGGCTGGAATAGGCAGTTCCGTGCTTGACTCCTTCAGATCCTTCTAACCTAACCCGTGGGTTCTGAACCTCACACTCATACTTAAGCTAATGCTAGGAATCATCCTGGCTCAGAGGTCTCTCCTGGGAGCTAGCGGGTCTGGAGAAGGGGAGGAGCTTACCGTCTCATGAAAAGTGGTCCTCTGGAAGGCCCAGGTGAAGCTCATGGTAGCATTCTCCTCGATGATATAGGTGTAGGGCTGTTTGCCTTTGGAACCTTTCCATGTCTCCACAGGAGTGTTGGTCCTAGAGTTCACACCCTGAACCCAAGACAGACAAGTGAAGAAGGCACAATGGCTGGGTGGCTGGTGGGGGACAGAGTTCCCATACTGCTGCCATCCCAGGGGCCATCCCAGTCGGCCAGACCCATGTTAAACTGTGAAGTCCCTGACGGACAGTCTGGGCCCTTCCTCTGTGAAATTACTATAAACGGGGCTGCCAGTTATGTTGATGCGCCAAAAAGGTAGAGGGGGGCCAACGCTCCCAATAGTTCCTGGAAGCCCCACTGCAGACAGAGAAAGGGAAACATACCACCATGAAGTAGAGCTCACAGTTCACAGAACAGATGGTCTCAAAGACAAATGTGATCCTGGCCACCTCTTTATTCTCTGTGTCTGCCATCACTGACTGTGGAGGTCTGTGGGGCAGAAACTACAAGTCAGTTCCAGAGACCAGGCAGTGTTTACTGAAGGGCCCAGACAGCAGCAAAATGTCCGCTGTGGGACAGGGTTAAGTTCTGAGGATGCTGGAAAAAGCATGGATTAAGTCCAACTCTGCCACCTAGCTATGTGACCAAATTGTAGTTTCCTCATCTGTAAAATGAAGGTGATGATAGCTTTCTTATTTACCTTCCATTGCTGTGGTGAGGTCCAAGGGCATAATTGATGCAGGAGTGCTTTGTAAAATGCTCTATAATCTCACTAGCAGAGTGGGGTCCTCAGACCAGCAGCATTGCCCTCACCGGAGCTTATTAGAGGCACAGAAACTCGGGCCCCTCCCCAGACCCACTGAATCAGAATCTGCACATTAGCAAGATTCCCAGGTGATGCATAAGGATGTCAAGGTTTGAGAAGCTCTACCATCGTTAAGATGTAAATTACCTACATTCACTTAGCAGCTCACTCTCTGGGGTGGTGGGAGTTTTTCTCAGGTCGAATGAGCAGATATTTCAATTTGTCATCTCTTCAGCCAAGTTCTCAGGCTGGTCCTTCTTTTGGGAAAGAGAGAGCCAGGCCCAGGGGGGCAGGTGGAGGAGGGGTGGTGAGTGCGGGAGGTGAGGAAGCACCTTACTATAGCAGTCAGCTTTGCAAATTGAAATGTACTTTTGAGAATTTACCCCCCAAAAAGCCTAAAAAATTTGCTCACCTTGCAAATGGGATATAACTTCTCATCTCTGAGTAGTGTAAATTAAGAGAAGGGAAATGAATACCTTTTGAGCAATTACTGTGGGCTGAGCACTGTGCCAGCAATGGAAAGGAGGGAGCTTGAAGAAGGTAAAGGAGAAGCCAGGGGGGCAATAGGGAAACCCATTCAGTGATCCCCCCTCATCTTGAAAGCACATATGGGCAGAAGAATTCACTTTGGCTTTGGAAATCCATCTACGGCTTTTCTTTTGTCCTTGGCCATTTGCTTATATCCTAAGGACCACCAGTCCCAGCGCCTATCTACACGGTTATGCTAACCACTGGGCTGGAAGAATCATCTCAACCTGAGTCAGTCCAAAGTCACAGACTGTCAATCCCCTTTGTTTTACCAATGAGGAGCCTGAAGCCTAGGAGCATGGTGACTTTCCCAAGTTCACAAAGCCAGTAAGTGGTGAAGTTCAAGGGTTCTGTCTTCAGTCCAGTGTTCTTTCCATCATACCACACTGTATGTAGTATTTATTTTAATGGCAAACACATTGCTTAACATCCTAGGTCTTCTTGGGATATGGGGATCAATATGACAAAAAGAATAATCCATCTCAGTCTTCTTCTCCCAAATAAAGACGAACTGTCAATGGGTTCTGGCCCTCATTTTTTAATTTTTAAAATTTAATTAATTTGTTTATTTTGGATTTATTTATTTATTTTAGAGAGAGAGAAAGTGCGCAGTGGGGAGAGGCAGAGGAGAGAGAGAATCTCAAGCAGACTCTCTACTGAGCACAGAGCACAAATGTGGGGCTCGAACCCACGCCCCTGAGATCATGACCTGAACTGAAATCAAGAGTTAGATGCTTAACCAACTGAGCCACCCAGGCGCCCCTGGCCCTCTTTTTTAAAGTTGTTGTTGTTGTAACATTTTATCTGATGGCATGAGGAGGAAGAATTCGAATAGCTTGTGGCCAATCGATGACAGAAGCCAGATGGAAGAGAGCACCACCAGGAGGTCCACCAGCATGGGCAGCAACAAAGAAGCCATGTTAGTATTCGGGTTAACTTTGTCGGATCATTACCCTGCCCTCCTCTATTCTGAAGTCATGCTTCCACACGCCAGAAGCCCTCTCCTCTACACCATTCCAAGCTATGTGGGACTTGGATGTGGTCAAAGTAGCATGGGCTTCCCCTTAGCTTTGTATCCCTCACCTGAATCCTGGCACAACCAGAGTGAGAATCATGAAGTCATTGTCTGAGGCTCCAACAGCCGTATAAATGTGATCACCAGCCACTTCCCAGCCTGGAAAAGGAGAGGGGAGAGTTAGGGCAAAGGTGCACCCAGATGACACTCTGAAAGAGAGAGAGAACACTGTCCTTTGAGGCATCCAGAACCACCGCCAAAACCAAACCACGTTATTTATCCTGCTACTTTGGTCAAAGACTCTGAAACTCTCAGAGCAAGCCATTTGGAGTGTGTGCACATTGTTTCTAGCTCTAGTTCTACCTCTAAAACTAAGCTCTGGCAGAATAAAGGTCCGCGGGGAGTGGAACTTTCCAGGGAATGCATGGCATGATTAGCTCATTTTTCTGCAGACATCACTGTTATGAAGAAATGTGAAGTGGGAGAGCTCCCGGTCAGCAGGGAGCTGACAGCTCACAGTAAGTGACGAGGCACTTACCGGTCATGCCCTTGTACTCAAAGTTGATCCCACTGAGAACAGTGGTTTCCATGTTTGAGGGCAGCGTGTTCCACCATTTGTATTCGAATCCCACGGCTGGCTCAGTCCCGGCTGGGCAGTGGCTGCAATCTGGGAGAACCACAAGATCCATGCCTTCAGCAAGGAGGCTGCAGCAACCCTGACTGGAGCTGCTGTCCCGCGGACAAGTGACAACAGCGGTGGGCAGCCAAAGGGGGGTAATGCTCAGCACTGTAGCACGTTTAGATCAGGTCAACTGGAAAACATTCTGACAATGTATTTCACAAATGCAGGACATAAACCGTGACCCTTAATTCCAATACTCCAGCTACCCTACTTGCCCACCAAATTTTTCCCTTCAAAACTTAAATGGAGACGAACCATGAGAGACGATGGACTCTGAGAAACAAACTGAGGGTTTTAGAGGGGAGGGGGTGGGGGGGATGGGTTAGCCTGGTGATGGGTATTAAAGAGGGCACGTATTGAATGGAGCACTGGGTGTTATACGCAAACAATGAATCATGGAACACTACATCAAAAACTAATGATGTAATGTATGGTGACTAACATAACATAATAAAATAAAATTAATAATAATAAAAAAACTTAAATGGATCTTCTCGTCTGATGCATATGGTTCATATTATTTGCCGCAGTATTATCAGTAAATGCGTTTACATGAATAGGTGCACAAATCCTCCCCACGTCTTTCTGCAGCATGGCTTATGGTTCCGATCATATCAAGCTGGCCATCCCCGCTCCCCAAACCTTCTGGTTAGCATCCCTGCTGCGTGCTGGAAGCCTCTGTGGTGAGGACTGCATACGTGAGGCCTGAGTCACAGTTGCAGTCAGAAGAGGGAGGGAGGCAGGCCGTTCTCCAGCGTGACTCCGACCTACAGGCAGGGCCCACCCTGACCTCGCTCCTCCTGAACTCAGTCCGCAGAGCGGCCCGGCCCTCACTGCCTCCCTGGGAAGGACAGCGTGCACGTTCAGCCGGCCGCTCTGAGTGCCCACGCGGCCCACCCAGTGGGCGACGTGGGAACGGACAGGATGCAGATAGAGAGGTTACCGGAGCCGTTGGAGTAAGAGCCGTAAGGGCAGGGCTCGCAGCTGCTGTTGTTGGTTTTGAAAAAGCCTGGGTTGCAGGGCGGGCAGCGGGTCTTCACGCCAGAGGCGGGCAGCTTCACGGCCCCCTCAAGATCCTCACCGCAGATTTTCGGCTGGGCCCATTTGTACATGAGCTGTGTCTGCAGAAATGCATTAAGAATGGCTCAGCCTGTGCGGGATTTGGCACATCTTTAGGAATTTACCTTGAGAGTGTGGGGGTAGGGGGGTCTGGGTTATAACGAAAGTTTCGTGAAGGCAGGGGACCCCTTCTGGTCACCAGTGTATCCCATGCTCCTAGCCTAGAGGCTGGCACACGGCGGTGCTCAATAAATATCTGCTGAATGTTGACTGGATGAAAAGGGATATACTCAGCAAGGACATGCGTGACAGAGAGAAGGGAAGGACCAGTTGTCTCCAGAGAAAGCTTCGGTTCCAGTGTAGCATCTTATGACTACCACGGTCACAGGAGAAGTAGCTGATGAAAAATCCCAAAACGTAAAAAAGGATGTCCCCGTTTGGCTTCCAAGTATTTTCTTTGCCTTTTCATTTATTCAGTAGACATTTATAGAAAGCCTACTACATCTGTATGCCAGAGCTGGGGGTTCAGCGATGAATGAGACAGGGCTCCTTCCCTTAAGGAGCTCACCATCTAGCAAGGGCAACAATCGCCTAAGAATGATCCGTGTGGGCAGATGGACACTGTGTTCTCTGGGACATCAAGGCAAAAGGGACAATGCTGGCCAAAGGGTACAAACTTCCAGTTGTAAGACCAATAAGTTCTGGGGATCTAAAGTGCATCAAGGTGGTTACAGTTAATAGTACTGTACTACTGTATATACTTGAGAGTTGCTAAGAGAGTCGATCTTAAATGTTTTCACCACCAGAAAAAAAAGGGGTATTATGTGATATCGTGGAGGTGTTAATTAATGCTACGGTGGTCATCATTTTGCAATACATAAGTATATCGAATGAATACACCGTATACCTTAAACTTACACAAAGTTGTACATCAGTTATATCTCGATGAAGCTGGGGGAAAAGGGGAAGAGGAGTGGTCAGCCACCAGATCAGTGGACAAGGGAAACATTGTGTCTGTCACTCACTAGAGCCATCCCTACTCTTTTGATGGAGGTATTGGATATGGAAGGGATAACCTGCGGGAGGCTCCTGGTTCAGCAGGTGCAAGCCTCCTGTGTGGCCCTTGGGCCAAGTCAGAGATGAAAGGTGTAATCCCCAAGAGTGGATTACATTGGAGGGATGACGATCTGGGCAGCACTGCCATGCATGTGAAAAGGTGGACGAATAAGGCATCCGCCCATTTTACTCAGCGTAAGAAATGACAGGTCTTAAGAGGAGTCTGTGCTGCCTTGGGTCCTGGGGCTCCTCCCTCCCAACTCTGCCATGAAGAGATTCCTCCCTGTGAAGAGCAGCCAATGGCCAGAGCCCCAACTTTGTGCTGTAACCTGGGCGCTCTCGCCCAGCTTGTCCCCTTGAGTCTCATGGAGAGAAGGGTCTGGGGAGCAGGAAGACTGACTTGGGCCGTCTCTTGGAGCAGCACATGCAGCAGCCCCAGTGAACCGGCCAACCTGGTCCCTGGGGAACCACTAATGCACAGCAAAAGCCACAAGGGCCATCATGGGAGTTGGCTCGAGTTACGTCCCTTGATTTAAAAATAGAGTTTAGAGGACAAAGTGAAATCATGAGACTGAGCAGAACCAGTGCAGGCGTGAGGCACAGATCATGAGAGTTCTGGAAGGCATTCCTGATGAATGCATATTCATGTGCACTCCCGCTTCAGGGCTCCTCAGGCTCGGCTAGGCTGCAAGGCGGAGCCCTGGCTCTGGCCCTACTGAGCATCCAGAGGCTCTAGGCTGTTCAGGGAAGGGCAGACATCCCGGCTGGCAGGCAGCGGAGCTCACTACAGATCTAGAGGGCCTTGGCCGGAGCCTGGGAGGGGAAGGGGAGAGACTGGTGCAGAAGGAAGCAAAGACAGACACATTCAGCCACGTGTTATGCCAAGGAGGGAGAAAAGGGGCAGAATTAAGTGTCCCCATTTAATTAGTGAGTCAACTGCTGCCAAGAAAATGAAGATAATTTCACAGGTCATACTGAACCCCAGACACTGCACGGCTAAGTCTAAGGTAAAACTGATGAGATGTGTAGCCATTCTCCCTCAGCTGCTGGGGGACAGGGGTGGGGGACGGTGGGGAGTAAGAGATGATTATGAAAAGCAATCGCTGCTAAGGACCGGACTTTATCCCATGCTTATTTGGCAAAAGGAGAATTAATCCAGCCGTCCAACCAGCAAATGCTTATGCCTCCTAATAGGCAAGCCTATGCTTAATGCCGAATGCAGATTTCCCATCTTCTACCTTCCTGAGAGGCTGTGGTTTAGGGATACAGACAATTCATCCAGAATGTCTGGTCTAAGACAAATCCCTCCGCTTGTGCCCCGGAGCCATCCCAGCTCACTTTCTGCCGTTCCTCGTTCCTCGAACCCGCTGGGCACCAGTTGGCCTCCTCCACACCCGCTGTGCGCTCTGCCTGGAAAGCGCTGTGGCCGCCACTCGTCTCACTCAGGTCTCTGTTCAAATGTTCCGTCCTCAAATGTCATTCCAACCCTCTCTAAAATAGCATTGCCACCCTCTGTCATTCTCTGTTTCCTGATCCTTTTTTAATGTTTTGCTTCTACTTCCTGCCATCTGATATACTCTAATTTGTGGTTTACCTGTTGTCTCTCTTTCCACTTGCTCTCCAGCAAGAATTAAGCTCCATGAAAGTAGGTGTTCTCCCCGTTTGGGTAACTGCTCTATGCGGGGTGCCTGGCACCGTAACTGACTATTGAAATGAACACATGACCTCCTCTGAAAGGCCTTCCCTGACCCCCCAGTCCTGGTCACTCCTCTCCCGGCTTCCCCCAGTCCCATGCACATCCTCCTGTTCTCATCCCTCACCTTCCCTGGCAGGACTGTGAGCTCCCCGAGGGCAGGAGCCTTCCTCACCTCGGAGCCCCCAGCGGGGGCACAAGACCTGGCACAGCATTCATACTTAAATCACGCCTGCTGACTCAGAGGTGATGCAGACTACAAAGGAAAGTCTTTCTGAGGCAGAAAGCCTAGGGGAAAGAAGGAACCAGCAGAGACCGAACAGTAAGCCCATTCTCTAGGGAGCCAGGAAGTAGGAATTAATTCCCTCGGCCAGCCAAGCAGCGCCAAGGGGACAGGTCTGATGAGTTCCATGAGGAAATAAGTGGGCATGGACAGGCAGTCATGGCCCAGAGGGGCTAAGCGAACGGAAGAAACCAAGCAAAAGAAAACGCAATGGCTTTTTGCAACAGAGCACATGTGAATAAGCAGCGGAACAAATGTGGCAAAACCAGTTTCTGACCTGAAAATGAATGAGGCCATCTCGTTTTGCGCCCCCCCCGCCCCCTCCCCCGGCCCTGGGGTCACTGTGGACGTCTCTGGGGTTTTCTCCGGTGCTGGCTCCACTGACCTCTGGAACTCCAAATGTGGTACAGCCCAAGGAGCGGGCAAAGGGGCTCCCAGACCATGCTACCCACCTCTCCGTTGCCATCACAGGCTGTGTGAGTATAAAAGTAATCTTTGTCAGTGCAGGCTGGGCGCACTTTGCAGGACGACGATCCCTTTTCTAAATTGCAAAAGTAAGGAGAAATAGGTGAAGTTACATAAGAGAGCAGAGCTCTTGACCACTTGCTCATGACCCTAGGACCCCCAAGACCCTTGGGTACAGCACAACACAGGTATTGGGGGAAGTAGAAAATCCAGCACACCCGCCATTCCCCCTGCTTCGCTTCCAGTCCCTAAGGCCCCGTTCACATATCCCTTTGCACCTCTCCCTGGTGCTATGAGAAGCCACTGGTCCCGCACTGTGGGGCAGGGCATAAGGAAGGGGACTGGCCAGCGGATCAGTGAGGAGGGTGGGCAGCTAACGAGGATCTTGCAGGCTAACCACCACTAACACAAGTTCTTGAAACCTGCCACCTTCCAGGTGCTTCGGAATCCTGACTGTGTAGGTGGTTTTTCTCCTCCTGAAGGATTAAAGGCAAACATAGGAAAGCTTGGGACAGTGCCTTCATATCTTATTCCAATTCCTTCTCTGCATCTTCTCTTAATATCTGCCTCCGATGAAGGCCTTCCACCTTTGGAATTCCCCCTTCTCTGTGCACCCATCCTCCACAAATGAGGTCATGATTTCCTCTTGACTCCACTTAAGACATAGAGTTCTTTCCACTTGCCCCACCCCCCAAGCATCCTGCTACTATCTCTAACCCTTGACCTGTTCCTAATAAAAAAGGTATCAACTATCATTATATATTTATTCTACTCTCTGTATGTTAGCTCCGCTTTAACCCTATGAATGCCTGGATGGCAAGAACTATTTCAGCGTATCCCTCTTTAAAGCAATGGACTTCACCTTTTTGGAATTACAAATATTTTCAGAATTTGAAAAAAGACCTGTTTCCTCTATCCAGAAAAATATACACAATTTATGCAAATAAATTTTTTAAAGAAGGGTTTGTTTATTTTTTATTTTATAAGATTTTATTTGTCAGAGAGAGCGCGCACGTGTGCGCACAAGCGGGGGGAGTGCGAGAGGGAGAAGCAGGCTCCCCGCTGAGCAGGGAGCCCGGCGTGGGGCTCGATCCCAGGACCCTGGGATCATGACCTGAGCTGAAGGCAGACGCTTAACGACTGAGCCACCCAGGCGCCCTGTCATGGGATTTTAAAAAAAGATTATTTATTTGAGAGAGAGCGAGCACAGCAGAAGGGGGCAGAGGGAGAGGGCAAGAGAGAATCTCAAGTAGACTGCCCGCTAAGGGTGGAGCTCGACCTCATGATCCCAAGATCACGATCTGAGCCATAGTCAAGAGTCCAACGCTCAACCGACTGAGCCACCCAGCATTCCCTGTCATGGGATTTTAAATAAGGATTGAAAGTTTCTTTCTCTCCCTTCCAGCTAAGGCTTATTTCTCAACTGATCCTTTCTTCTTTCTGAGGCACCAAATGAGTTCCTAGGTCAGGGAATCTCCTAGCTACAGCTTGTTGGCCTGCCCTGGGGAGCTCCCTCAACTGCACGTTCCCACACCTCTCCCGTTCCCGTCTTATTAGCCCGGGCAAGAGGGAGCTTCAGCCTGAGAAATGGCGGGAGTCTTCTCAGCTCATTGACTTGGTTAACAAGCAGAAGGCCTCATTCAGCAGAGAGGGATCCAGGGATTCCTGCTTTTGACAAGCTGGGCCAGGAGGAATTTGGAAGGAGATGCTGAAAACACACCAATTTCCAGAACCCTGCATATAGGGTCTAGCAAGTTGCAAGTTCCATGTTAGAAAGTACATTTTGCACAAGGACCTTTCTCTGCTTGTCAAATATTTGCTCAACCTGATACCCTAGCTCCAGGTTTCAGCAAAAGTGGTTCAGCTCTTTACATACTTGACTATTGCTAACATACTTTTAATAAATGATTAACCCAAATGCTGAGCCGGACCTCACTTCCCTAGCTCAGGTTTCATCAAGGTGTTGAAGTTGGGTACTGGTCAAGTTTGAAAGATCTGCCTAGATGTTTGGGCAAGGGAGTGAAAAGTGATTCCTCCAGCGTCAGCCCCAGGGGCAAAACTGTAAGAAGATAAAATTTATCATGGGGGCTTGGGCTTCTCTCTCTGAGCCTTCCTTCTCCTTTCAGGACTTCGCCCCACCCCCAGGTGTACAATGTCCTCTCATTCAGATCCATTTCATCAAAGGAAAACAATCCGCCTGAGGCCTGAAGCATCTAATGAATGCTTGGCCCAGCTCAGATACCACCCCAGACTCTGGGCAAATCCCTCAACCTCTCTGCGATGCCCTTTATTCTTTCATAAACAGGGAGATCACTCCTGTACTCCGCTGTGAGTAATAACTGAGAAAACTTTTGGTAAACTGTAAAGTACTATCCAAGTGACTTGTTATTGCTGTTACCTATGCTACGAGTACTTTCATATTAAGAGAGGACAGCTAGAACAAACCTTAACGTAAATGAACACAGCTGACCCTTGAACAACACAGGTTTGAACCAGGAGGGTCCATTTATATGTGGATTATATATACAATATATATATATACACAAAACACAGTACTATAAATGTATTTTCTCTTCCTGTGTAGAGGAAGAGAATGACAGTTTCTTCTCTCCAGCTTCTTCTATTGTAAGAATACAGTATATAATACATAAAACATACAAAATGTGTATTGATCAATTGTTTATCAGTAAGGCTTCTGGTCGTTAGTAGTTAAGTTTCTGGAGAGTCAAAAGTTACTGTCCCTGTACTGTTCAAGGTTCGGCTGTGATAAAATTAGTGCTTACTACATGCCAGGCACTGTTCTAAATCTTTTATCTGTAGTGGTCAATTGATCTGCCCAATAACACTATGAGGTAGATAGGATTATTGCCATTCCCTTTTTTTAAGATGAGGAAACTGAGGCACAGACAAGTGACTTGCCCAAGGTGGCAGAGCTAGTAAGTGGTGGAGCAGGGATCTGAACCTTAGTAGTTTAGTTCTGGAGTCCGTGCTCTGAAACCCCATGCTATTGCACTAGGAAATGAATCCCTAATATTGAACATAGCACAAAGGAATTCTTCGTAACGATCACATTTTAGGTATCAATAAGAAAGATGCTTTTAGTCAAGCCTTTGTCCTTAACGCCTGCAGTCCCATTAGCTCCATCTCAGTCTAGGTCCTGGATACCAGCAATGGCGCCTGTTGCGAAATCTCTGGACTGTGGCCTCTGCCTCCAATTGTTGCTTTCCTTATCCATTTTCCAAATGGGAGCTAGAGTGGTCTTTCAAAATCACGAGCCAGATCACATCACTCCCCAGCTTAAAATTCTTGGACGGCCCCCACTGCTGACAGGATCAAATCCCCAATGTATAGCAATGGCACAGAAGAGCTGGTCCAGAGTCTGTTCCCAGCCCACTTCTTAGTCTTGGATGCTAGTTCTCTCCAAGTCAGCTCCTGCCATGCTGAGTTTCTCCAAGATCCCCATGCCTTCTGGCTTTGTCTACACTCCTTCCAGAACATCCATCAAACCACCAACTCATCTTTCAAGACCACTGCCCCTGAAGCCTTTCCTCCCTCCCCATAGAGGACTGACCACGTCCCTTCTTTGCCTCTACTGTGTGCTACACTCACAGCCCCTATCCCAGCAGCTGCTGTACCATGCAGTTATTACACTTAGGTGCTCCTATAACCACGTTCCCACTTTTCGACCTAAGCTGGAGGGCAGGCACCAGCTCCAACTCTAGCACCAAGCCCAAGCCTTGGCACCCAGCAGGCACTCGGGACTTATTCGTAAACGAATGACTAAATGCTCACAGAGTCTTCTGTCCCTCCCTTAATGCACATTCCATCATAGGCTCTGATCAGATCTCTCTGCATTTCCCCAGTCTACCATGGACCCTGTATTCTGGAAGAGTCAAGACATGGTGAAAACTCATTTTCCAACAAAAGAGGTGGATTGAGAAATGGGGAGCAGAAGGAGAACAGACTCCAAGAACTCAGACTCCCAACCCAACGCTTTCGTAACAGCTCTCTGGATAACGATCAGTTTACACAGAGAGTTGATCAAAACATTCCCAGGTGGTTTTTCTAGAGCCACCTTGCCACTCAAACCCTTGTACAACTGCTGGGCTGGAAAGGCAGCTGGAGACAAGACAAACAAGGGCTGCTGTTCACTGATAGAGCAGGGAAGGAGAAAAAGAACTTCAAGTGGAAAAACAGGAATTTAGACTTATAGATTAAAAATTTCCCTCAAGATCTAAACATTCCTGTTCTTGCTGAAAACTATACTCATTTGGCAAGATCTGTGTGGATAAATAGGACTTTTGTTTTAGAAGTAGCATAAAAATAAGCGGTTCACGGGGTCAGTGGCAGGTCTTGGCCGAGCAAACACATCGTGTAATGCCTGCGTGAAGGACAGGTGTGTCTGTGGACAGATTTGAGGGTTTGCTTGAGGGAGAGCCTTGAGCTGGGGTGTGTATGTGGTTCTGTGTAAGAAAGGAAAAATGGAATGGTTATGGGCTGCGTGGGCAGAGGGTCCTCTGGGGGGACTGCCCACTTTACACCAGAGCCCTGCTGCCCCGGGACTCCTTCAAATGACCAGGTTCTGTTTCTTAAGTCGGGATGCTTTAGGAAGCTCTTCAGAGACTGTAGCCACAGGCTGCTACACCTGTCCCCTTAGTTTCCCTCAGAACACGAGAGCATGCAAGGAGGGGTGGGGTGGGGGTGGGGAAGGGGCAGAGGGAGAGGGAGAGAGAATCCCAAGCTGACTCTATGCTGAGTGCCAAGCCAGCAGCGTTCTGGGGCTCGATCCCACAACCTGAGCTCATGACCTGAGCTGAAACCAAGAGTCAGATGATTAACTGACTGTGCCACCCAGGCGCCCCAGAACACTGGCTTTTATACTATGTTCCAAGGAACCCTGGATTTCCTGAAAAGGCCTTCTTCGAATTCAGTGGATGCTCAGGCTGATAAAAGATTGTAACTTCCAGCTTTAGTCTTTGCTAGCAAAATGTTTTGCTCATTGGGGTGCCTGGGTGGCTCAGTTGGTTAAGCGTCTGCCTCTCAGTTTTGACTCGGGTCATAATCTCAGGGTTGTGGCATCGAGCCCGGCTTCTGCCTCTGCACCGTGGAGGAGTGTTCTTGTCCCTCTTCCTCTGCTTTCCCCCCATGCCAACTCTCTCTCAAATAATAAATGAAATCTTTAAAAGATATATTTTACTCGTTGATACAGCCTCATGGCTCTTCTAACCTAACTTTGATAATAATTGTTATGAATAAACTATATAAATGTATAACTTTTATTTACTGTATCTATTATTTATAATTATAATCTTATATAAGGTTTCATTTTTCCAAATTTCACTGCTTAGGGGGAAAAAATTGCAAACCCTTTCCCTAGCTTTCCTAATTCCTTATCCCTGAGCTGCTTTTTCTTTTTGCCACAGCACCCTGCACGTTTTACTGTCTACTGTACTATAATTTATTATATATTTATTATCATTACTGTTTGTTGTCTGTCTCACACCCCTACCACCACCAGAATGTAAATTCCATGAAGATAGGGAACTTTGCCTATTTTGTTCGCTGATGTAGTCCAAGCACCTAGAATAAGACCTGGCAGATAGTAGAGGCTCACTAGTACTTGCTGAACCATATCATTTTTGCTTCCAGAGTGATCGGTGGAGTATGGATCAGCAAGGTTCTTCGAGCGTCCAGAAAGCAGGGGTTTACGCAGCGTCATCTTCAGCATGGCCAGAAGGATGGTTCTCCTTCCTGTTTCTCCCCATGTTTGTTGGTACCCCACCACCACCACCACCAAATTCTATCCGCCCTTAGAAACATCACCTGAGTATTTGTCAGGGTCACACTGGTGGCAGGAAGTTTCCCCTTTATTTGAATAGGAGTTGGCCGGGCAAAGTTCGCAAGAAGAAGAGCCCTGCTTGTCTGCATATGTGCCAGGTTTGCAGGGGAAACATTCTGAAGTGTAAGCCACCCCTAGGGAGGAAGAACAGCATGGAAAAGCAAGGGTTGAGCCTGGAGACTGAGCCCCCTGGGGGCTGACCCCCACCGGGCCGGCAGAGTCAGGAAGTCGGCCACAGACCCCAGGCCCCGCCCCCCTGCCGGTACCTGTTATGGCGATGTTTCTCACCAGCACAGGCTTGGAGACTTTGGACCACACGGAGAAGGCTGTGGTTCTCCAATAGAGGACATTATTGCCTCGGTTTAGCTCGACCTAAATGCCACAACCAGGAAGACAGAGATCCCTAATCCGTCACATTAGCCTCTGGTGGGGACCCGTCCCCTTTACCCTCCGCAGGGCTGCACCTTTTCTGATCCCCTCCCTGGACTTCCTCAGCTTTGCCCTTCCTCCCAGCTCAGCTTAGCTCCTCTCTGCTTTGAAGCCTCCTCTAAACACCCTCTCGTGGCCCTCCCTCACCCACATATACCGCGAGTATCTCCAAGGTGAGACCCACAAGGAAGCCTGAAGGTACTGACCGGGGCCGGGGAGGGGGGGGTGAGTGGAGTTCCCTCATTCTTCTCTGGTTCTGTGTATCCACACCCCATCCCCAAAAGACCTGGCCCTTAGAGCTGGCGAGCTTCTGATCCTTGGGGTCAGGCCATGGGTGCAAGTCATCTCACACCCATACTCTGTCAACTCAAGAGGACAGAAACCATGGCATCCTCCTCAGGTCAGATGCCTACCCTCTAGGGACAGAGGGGTGGGATTCCAAACTGGGAAGAAGCTCTCCTTGGAGGAAAAGCCCATGGCCCCTTTGCTGGTATCCCCAGGAAAGGCTCCGGGGAGGCTGGTATGATACTCACACTGTGGAATTCCCATCCTTTCTCTGTGGTTTTCATCCACCTGGAGTCATCTACATTGGGCTGGCATTGGTCATTCTGAACCTGAGGAGGCGGGAGTTTGGGAAAAGAGTCTCAGCTTTCCAAGAAAATGGGTTCCTTACACCCCTGCCCCCGCCATGCTGTCACGGCCATCCAGAGGGCCCTTCTTATGGGAGAAAAGCTGTCAGTTTCCTTTAGGGACTGAGCTCAGAACACATGAGCCTTGAAGTATGGTGGGAGCTAGTTACACACAAAAAACATCAAGGCATCAACACCAAAGAAATAACTTGTAACTCAGAAGCCTTTACATGCTGTTTTCATGTCTGTGCGGGCAGAACGCCTAGGGTCTCCTGGACCCTACTCTTCCCTTTCAGAGCGCCCCACCTTCTGCCTTTCTCCTCGCCCCTTGAAGTCTCAGCTCATTTTGTCCACAGTTCTCTCCAGAGGGAAGACCACTGTGGAAAATCCCCAACCAGAAATATGCTTGTGATTCCTGTCAGTGCATCTGAGCCTTGGAGAGTCTTTCCCTCCCATCCTCCCCCGTGGCCAGGGGCTTACAAAAAACTCAAAGATGATGCTGGAGTCTGGGTAGTAGTACTCGAAGTTGACCGTGCCGGACTGCTTTAGGTTGACGGCGTACATCAGCGTGGCTGTGCATTCGTCCGTGTTGGAGGAGATGTAGTCACCCAGGGGAACCCACTTGGACCTGTGAGGAAACAGGAGCCAAGTTCACCGGTAGGGGCACGGCCCACTGTGCTTTGTGCAAAGTGAGGGTCTCATGTCCTGCTGGGTCTCTGAGGAACCCCAAACTTGTGATTCACAAATGGGAATTTAGACATGAGCAAGAATGACCTCCAGATCAAGGAGCCTGGAGATAACAGCTGACACAAGGAAGACAGGTAGGTGCGCCCCCACATTATACAGAACCATCCAGAAGATAGATGGCAGGTGTTGTGAGGGGGGTGCTGGGTAACGTTTATTGGTTGCTTACTATCTCCCAGGTACTGAACTACATGTTTTGTATTCATGACTTCTTTTCTTTCCCATTTAATGGATGATGAAACTGAGGCTCGGTGGATGCCTTGCCCGATGTCCCATAGCCAGCAAGTGGCAGGGCTGAGATTCAAACCCAGGTCTGCCTAACTCCAGAGCTGTCAGAGAAAGTCAGCAGACACTGCTGGTCTTCAGAACCAAGAGTCCATCCAGTCTAGCCCACCTGTTTTTCTGGAAGTGCCCACTTTTAGATGCTGCACATAACTGGTAATTGGGAAGAAGGAAGGCCAAAGTACCTCAGAGACAATCAATCTAGTCTTGTGATTTCATTTTCTAAATATCTTTCAACTTGGTCCAACCCTGCCCCGGGGCTCTCCCTCTTCCTTGCACCCCCCACCTCCCAGCTCTGAACCAGCCCCTATCTCACCTCCCTGCATCCAGTCCGGCCTCCTGCAATCCCTCCACCATACTGCGGCTGCAGAGGTCCTCCAGAACAAAAATCTGACCATGCCATTTCCCTGCTGCCCTCAGAACAGGGCACAAATCCTCACCCACTCTCTAGACTCCAGCACGCCAGCATTTTTTCCTTTGTTTGCTTATTTATTTATTTATGTATTGGAGGAGGAGCGGCAGAGGGAGAGGGAGAGAGAGAGAATCTTAAGCAGGCTCCACAGCCAGCGCAGAGCCCCACATGGAGCTCGATCTCATGACCCTGAGATCATGACCTGAGCTGAAAGCAAGAGTCAGACGCTTAACCAACTGAGCCACCCAGGAGCCCCTCCTTCTCTCTAATTCCTACTTGTGTCTCAGAATAAATGTCACCTCATTTGAGAAGTCCTCCTTGATTCTACTGACCTCTGCTATGTGCACCCTGAGCTCTCACCGATTCTTTGCTCATAGCCACAGCTTTTTCTACTTCACTTACACATACTATGAAAGATTAAAGACTTAAGCACCACTGTGCTTAAGAAATGCAATACAGAGGGGGCACCTGGGGGAAGGCAGGGAGCCTGCTTCTCCCTCTCCCTCCGCTCCTCCCTCTCTGCTCCTCCCCCGCTGCTTGTGCTCTCTCTCTGTCAAATAAATAAATAAAATCTTTGAGAAAAAAAAAGAAAGAAATACAATACAGCAGAAGCCTTGGTGTACACCCAGTGAATCTCAAGCCCTTGACTACCATCTACTCCTTTCAGCCAAGTAACCACTTTCTGGAATATGGTGCTTATCATCTCCACGTGGTTCTTTACCCTTTACTAATCAGACAGCCATTTCTAAACAATATGTCCTATGACCGTGCTTTTGCATGTTTTTATTTTTTTTATTTTTTATTTTTTTAAAGATTTTATTTATTTGACAGAGAGAGACACAGCGAGAGAGGGAACACAAGCAGGGGGAGTGAGAGAGGGAGAAGCAGGCTTCCTGCTGAGCAGGGAGCCCGATGTGGGGCTCGATCCCAGGACCCTGGGATCATGACCTGAGCTTTTGCATGTTTTTAAACCTCATGTAAATGGCATCATACTTATATGTTCTGAAACTTGCTCTTTTTTTTTGTTTCAATATAATGATTGTGGGATTCATCCATATCCACACATGAAGCTCTTCATTTTTGCTACTATCTAATTTTGCCTACCATATTTATTTACCCATTACTCATTGATGGACTTTTGGATTGTTTCCTTTTTTTTTTTTTTTTTTGCTATTGTACACACTCTGTTCGAAACATTCTTGTTCCTCTCCTTGTATGCATGTCTGAGGGGGATGCTGGGTTAGAGGGCATGTGAACCTCCCAATTTTACCAGCTCCTGCCACACTGTTCTCCAAAGTGGTTGCTACTGATGTACACCCACTGGCAGGTGAGAGAGTTCCTGTTGCTCCACATGCTCCCAAATTTGGAATGGTCAGACTGTAAAGTTGTTGCCAATGTGATATTGTAGGAGAGAGCAGCTCCTTGGGCTTTAAATCTTATTTTCTTGATTATTAGAGAGGTTCAGCATCTTTTCTTTAGTTTATTTGCAATCTGGCTTCCTCCTCCGATCATATTCTAATTCCTCTTTAATTTATTTAATTCTTCTTATTGTCTGTCCTCCTGGCTGGCTGACAGACGCTGTGAGGGCGGAGACGAAACTTATCTTGCTCACTATTGTAGCCCCGGCACCAAACCCTAAGCTTGGCACATAGTAGGGACTCGAGATTATACAGGTGAATGTGGAAAAGGGTGACCCTAAAGATAAGCCCACTCTTTCATTGTTTTGCCTGAGACAAGCCCCGGCAATTATTAACAATGGCCAGTGAAGAGGACCTCCAATTAGTCCACTGGTTTCCCTCTGCATGTGTTAGAATGATAACATATACTTTCAGTTCTTCAATAGTGTTATTCTCAAACGGAAGCATATCCAAAATACCGAAACTGAGCTCATCCCAGACACCCAACTAACTTAATGGTATTGATTTCTCCTGTTAAGAGACAACACTTAATGCTGATGTGCTTCATGGCATTCACTATAAATAACTCCCAAAGTGGGATGAATAATCAAAAGGATGCCATAAGTGGGCTACATTTGCACAAGGCATCAGGATTCTGGGTTTTGTGAGAGCTGTCTCTGGTGAAGATCATTTCACATTCAATAATAACAACATGTGTTGATTGATTTCTAGTGCCAGGCATTGCTCCAAATTCTTCACACGGATCATTTCATTTAATCCTTACTACAACCTATAAGAAGAATACCGTGTTTATCACTTTTTTTTTTAATTTTTTTAGGATGAGAAAATTGAGGCATAGAGGTGGTTAGGACACTTAACTAATCACATAGTAATTAGTCTGATAAGTGCCATAAAGAGAAATATAAGATGGTGCAAGAGTGTGTATGTAATGGGAATCTATGGGGCCAGGGCCGGCATCTCCCCAGAAGTGACGTTTAGGCAGAGACCTGAGGGTGAAGCAGGAGTCAGCCAGAAGAGCGGGAGAAGAGTGTGTCCAAAGACCCAAGAGGGGAGCGCCTGGGTGGCTCACCTGGTTGAGTGTCCGACTCTTGATTTTGGCTCAGGTCATGATCTCAGGGTTGTGAGTGGAGTCCCTCGTCAGGCTCCTCATTGGGTTTGAAGTCTGCTTAAGATTCTCTCCCTCTCCCTCTGCCCCTCCCCCCATTCATGTATGCATGTTCTCTCACTCTCTCTCAAATAAATAAATAAATAAATAAAATCTTAAAAAAAAAAACAAAAAACAAAGACCCAGGAGGGAAGGAGCATGGTTGCCAGCATGGCTGGAGCCCTAGAAAGCTAGAGGGAAGGTAACTTGAGCGAAGCCAGAGAAATGGGCAGAAGGCAGAGGTTAGACCAGGCAGGGCCATGCAGGCTGTGGCAGAGTATTGGATTTTATTCCCAGAAAACAGGAATCCATGCAATCTGGAGTTTTGAGCAGGGAAGTACTGTGGTTGGATCTATGTTTTAAGTAGATGGGTCTGGCTGCTGGTGGCCCAGAGGCCAGTAGAGGCTGGAGTGGAAGCAGAGACTCCCTGGGCGGGGGGAGTGCCGGAGGCAGAATAGGCAGGAGGCGGGCTCTGGTCAGGTTGGAGGCAGTGGGCATGGATTCAGGTAAATGTACAGTTGAGCAAGAAAGCCAGGCACTCAGTATCTTGGTACTAGCTCCACTCCCGCCTTTCTGAGCGCAGTGGGGAAATCACAAAGGCTCTCTAGGTGCCCATTTCCTCTCTGTTTCTACAGAGGAGAAACATCCTTTCCCCCCACTCCCAGGGATGTCTCGGGCTGCCTTAAGATCCAGGCCCTGAAGCCGTCTGTGCTGTGGAAACACAAGTTGTTATTAACCGGCCCACATCCTGTCTTGCTGAGTGGTAATGATTTCTGGAGTCTCAGGGAGGTCCCCAGAGAGAGAGAAACCGTTTCTTGGTGCGGGTAAGAATTGACTGAGTGAGCCAGGCCTGCACCTTGTTTGAGGTCAATCACATTCTCTATTAGGAAGCAAATGGGTCCCCTTTCAGCTTTAATCCTCTCTGGCTTTATCTCTGCTGCCAACCTTGTCATGCCAATGATTTGGACACATAATATTAAACTCTAAAGTGACATTAAAATTGGACAATAAAATGCCTGCTGCCTGGCTCTGATAATGGTGCTTCCTTTTTTTCTTTTTTTCTCGATAATGGTACTTCTATTGGAGTGTAGGAATGGGAGACATTGGTCCCAGTTTTAGAACTCCAAGTGTAATACAAGTGTAAACAATTATTAACTTCTTTTTATCCTTTCGATTGCTTGGGTATAAGAGAAACTTTCATATACTTTTCTCCCATCTTCTTCTTCTTTTTTTTTTTTTAAAGGGGGAGGGGCAGAGGGAGAGAGAGGATCTTAAGCAGGCTCCATGCTGAGCTCAGAGCCCGGCGTGGGGCTCAGTCTCACAACACTGAGATCGTGACCTGAGCTGAAATCAAGAGTCAGATGCTTAATACTGAGGCACCAAGGTGGCCCTTCTCTCATCTTCTTCGTCAATATTTAACAAGGAGCAGTGGGTGACTGTCTTTTCCATCTGTGCATCCCTTCACAATTCCTCCATAAGAACCTAGCATTGCCTTGCGTACACTACATGTTATTGAGAGTGTCTGCACGGGGCAGTAGAAAGCTTGGGACTGGGCCTGATTTCCAGTATCACTGGTTCTAAGCTGGGTAAAAAAGGACAAGTCATTTAACCTCTCTGAGCCTCCAGTTCCTCATTTGTGTAAAGGGAACAATAATACCAACTGCAGAGGGTTCTTGAGAGGCCTATAGAAAGTAATACAGGGAAAGCATCCAGAACAGTGCCTGACACATAAAAGGCGCATCATTTCATTCCTGTCCCTGGAATTAAATATCCAAAGATATGGTAAGGATAGCTCACCAGTTCCCACAGAACCTGGGCTGAGCTTTCCAGGTCCTGAAAAGATCGCTTTCTGAGCTGGAAAATTTTCAGGTCCCCGGGGTTTCAAAGGGTTTGGACGGCCACTGACCAAGGCTCTGGTCCTAGACTATTCCCCCCCCGCCCAACTACAAACTCCGGTTGGGCTGACCAGTTTTAGAAGTTAGCACCAAAGCCAGGAAGATCCCTAACGCTTTGCACATTGTGTTGAAATCAAGTTGAGGAAATTTATCGCCGATCCAAAATCCCACGCTGGAAATCCAATTAGGTTTTGTTTCAAGTGGACTGGGCCATTTAACCCTTGTCCACCTTATGTCATCCTCTCACAAGTGCCTGTCACCGGTAAGTTTGGATCAGTAAGAGTGGGCTGAGGTGGGCGTCATGTCCAACAGTCCTGTGGGAAGCTGCTCCAGCCTCCCCTTGGCTGCTTGGCTCCCTCGTTTCCATCCTCCCCAGCCCAGCACAGGGGACAGGAGGGGGACAGGCACTCACGCAGTGCAGTTCTCCATGGACTCAGGGGTGCTGTCCTCCAGCTCCATGTTGGTTGAGAGGCTGGCAAAGCCATGGGGCAGCTCATCCCACTCGTCAAACCGGATGCCCGTGCCGAGGGAGTAGCGGCCCTTGGCGCACGGCTTACAGGACTGGTCCTTCATGTCCAGAAACTCCCCAGCTTTGCAGGAGAAGGCTGGAACACAGAGCAGGGATAAGGGCAGGGTGGTGAGGCTGCTGCCACCCCAGGAGAAGTGGGAGGCTTGTGGGCACCCTAAAAGGGGAAACAGAGGACCGAGATCTAGGAGTTTGCCCCATGAAGATTTAGAACCACGGCACATCTTGTATGATTCCATGTATACGGAATGTCCAAAATGGGCAAATCCACAAAGACAGAAAGCAGATTTGTGGTGCCAGGGACTTGGGCGGGGGAGCGGGGAGAGACTGCTCGTGGATGCGATGTTTCTTTTGGGGGTGATGAAAATATTGTGAAGCTAGATAGTGGTGGTATAACTGTGATTATTCAAAAAAACCACTCTACACTTTCAAGGAGTGAATTTTATGACATACAAATTATATCTCAATAAGGCTGTTACTAAAAAAAAAAAAAAAGATTTAGGGCTGTGGGAACTCTGCCTTGCTGAGGGACTTTGGGCTTGTCCCTGACAGTTCCTAAGGGAAAGCCTCGGCCATTCTGAGAGCTCTCCAGTGGAGGAGACCATGGCCTCTCGTGCTGACCCCTCTGAACGGTGCCCAGCCCTTCAGCCACGAATTTCCCCCCTTGAGTCTCTGACCTCTGTCTCCTTTCTGGTTCCACTGCCACCACAATGGTCGGGATTCTCATGCCTATTAGCTCAACCACTGCAGGGTCCCCCTAACTAGTTCCCTGTTTCCAGTTTTTTGCTCAGTCTGTGGTCAGAGGTCTCTTTCTAAAACACTGATATGTACTATTATGCACTCCCCTTTGGTTATAGAATTAAGCTCCCAGCCAAGCATTCAAAGCCTTCCATAATTTTCCCTCAACCTAACTTTCCAGATTGATCTCCCCCTACAGGCTTTTCTCCCCCGCAGCCCTCTCCGTCAGCTTCCCTGTGTTGCCCCTGCCCCAGACCACATGTTCTTCCCTGAATGTGTCTGGTGTTTTTCCACCTGCAAACTTTTTGCCCAAGTTTGCTCTTCCTGATCCCTAAGCATCCGTAACTCCCATTCTTCTGCATCTCATATTAACACATCGTTATTGATGTGTGCCTCCGTCTAGGCTCTGGGCTCCTCCAGGGACAATGGCTCAGGGGCTGGCACAGACATGGCGGGGGCTCCATAAAGATTTGCTGAAGAAATGAATGGATGCATGAACGTCTGCTTCTTCCAGCAGACAGCAGGTGTCTGAAGGCAGAGACTGTGCTTTATGTCTCGTTGTGGGTCACAGCACGTGCACACAGGAGGAGCTCAACTGAGTTGGCCGAGTTACCTGAAGATGGCTCCTTTGTTAGCATTAGTCACACCTTGGTCCTGCTCAGATCTTAGCAATATCCGCTCATTAATTTAACAGGCATTTATTTGCTTTCTGACTGAACCAGGCACTAGGCAAGCTTTTTTTTTTTTTTAGAATTTAAATGTCCCCCATCTCCTTTCCAAATCTTCAAGTATTCTTTGACTCTAGTCTCTAGTGCATTGCATTTCTACAAAGAACAGCGGAGGGGAAGTAGCTACCAACTGTGGAAAAGTTGGGACGACAGAGTCACAGAGGTGGGGGCGGGGCTGCAGACAGGTCACCACCTTCCCAACTGCGTGGGCAGCTCCACCGCTGGGGAAGATTCTCATCCCCTGAGGCGTTGCCAAGTGCAGTTTAAAGATCTGTCTCTGCAGAAATTCATCATTTCTGGTTTCCTTTTCAAGAACAAAAGCAAATCACAGTCTTTCCTAATGACTGATTGTGGCTGGGGAGTGTAGATTGGAGAGATCTGCACAGGCACAAAAGCAAATGGATGCAAACTGGGGGAAAAAAAAAGAAAGATCTGAGCTGGAGTTGCTCATCCTTTATCCCCTGATGAGATTTCAATGAAAAGAAAAATGAAAATAAAAGCAAATTTAGATACCCAGTTTGCAGCCATGAAATAACATTCCTGCACCAAAACTCAAAGGAGTGGAGGGCTAACTGAGGGAAAGATCTGATTCCTTAAGTCAGTGGCACTGTCAGGGAGGGCTTAGCTCCGATGGCGGGAGGCTTGGGGCAGAGGCCAAGGGCGAGAGGCGGGACCGCTTACAGCACTCGGTGCCCTTGACAGGGTCGGGGAGGCTAGTGCACAGGCCCGGGGTGTGCGGCACAGCGACCCTCCACCTGGATCCCGTGCTATCACACGCGGTGTACTCGTAGTGGTACTCAGACTGCAGGGGAGACAAAAGTGGGCAAGATGTGGGTTAGTGGTGATCAGACATTAATAGTTTTCCACCCACTGCCCACCCAGCATGATGGCTACCGACACTCGCCAACGTAGTACCACGCCAGCCACCCCCTGCCCCCATACCCTCCTCCTCCCAGGCAGGGAGCAAGGATCATGGTGCCCAAATGCTTGTTAGGAAGCATACATGAGCTACAATGACTTGGATCCTTCCTCTCCACCCGGCCATGGTCTAGTCCTTAGAAATCTTTTCTGTGTGGAGCGCCTGGGTGGTTCAGTCATTAAGCGTCTGCCTTCGGCTCAGGTCATGATCCCAGGGTCCTGGGATTGAGCCCCGCATCTCGCTCCCTGCTCCGCGGGGAAGCCTGCTTCTCCCTCTCCCGCTCCCTCTGCTTGTGTTCCCTCTCTGACTGTGTCTCTCTCTCTCAAATAAATAAATAAAATCTTTACAAAAAAAAAGAGAGAAATCTTTTCTGTGCGGTGACTCTCTTGGCTGTTGTGTATAAGGAATGACCTGATAGGCCAGAGTAAGGTGAGAAGGTAACTACAGAACGAGTTAGAAACAGGTGTAGTTTTTCTTGTCCCCAACAGTAGAATTATGAGCAAGTTCTGGTCCATGAAAAACATGCAAAGGATTGTCACAGAAGCTGTATTTCCCTGTTCTTCATACTCCCTTCTGCGCAGAAAGACTCAAAATTCCCACCTTGCATTTTATGAAAACATCATTATTTCCACCCAGGCAGCTCTCGTCATCTGAACCTCTTCATGCCTAATTTCTCTGTGCACTGGGAAACTCACAGTTCAGTCACTTTCCTGAACCAAGAATAACCTAAATAACAGCCACTAAACAGCCAAATCAAGTATTACATAGAATAATAGTAACAACAAAAATAATAAAAAGCATTATGTGGCAGGAAAAAAGACCACAATAGATGCATCCCATACCCTTAAACATTTCTTCCTCTTTTAAAACTTGTAATAAGTGACAGACCACAGGATTAATGTAATTTTGGCTCTGACAAGTATTTTATGAGCCACCTTTACCTAAATTTATATTCAAGTGCCAAAGTACTTGGTACTATAGTAGCCATAAGAAAAATAGATTTACTGTCCCTCTTCAACCCACCTAAAAGCATGATTGCATGCCACGTGTAAACGCAAGGAGCAGAGACCAAAAATGAGACCATTTTGAAGTTTGCTAATCTAAGAATGCATCAGAACCAAAAGGAGAAAACTTTACCTTTTGGAAGAGGTAAACACACTGCATTTCATCTGTTCTGAGGTGCATATTTCTTTCACATTTTAACATCTGTGAAATCACAAATGACACAATGAGAAAGCACTGTGTCATATTTTAACTGATAAAGCTTTTCCTCTCTTCACAGTGCATAAAAAATGGTGGGTCTTAGAAGCAATGGCACCTCAGATTTGAACGTACCGTTTCTCGAGCTGTAGTCTCAGAAACTTAAGATGGTAAGAGAATGATTTTATTTCCCTCTATTATAAATATTTACCAGATATATATTTTATGCCCAATCATTAGAGTTACTAAGTGTTGTGTCCAGTAGGGCTCAAGATAGCAACACACAAACTCAGCATTTTCATCCACAGGGAGAAGATGCAGAGAAGGGGAAAATTGGGGGAACTGTGAGCCTAACTTTTGATGAGAATCTTTGGACTTAGATGTCAGTGTCATCTAGGAAAGAAAGAACAGCAGGATGGCAATCCTTTGTGCCCTTGCACTACTGTCTCTCTGGGTCTATTTTCCCCCATAATTCCAGTCTTTTCCTGATCTCAGATGACTCTGAGATGAATAGGGCAACTACACATATAGCAGTTCCAGGTCCAGAAGTGATACTCCTCCCCAAAGGGTCTTCCTGCAAGAATGAGGGTTAAGGGCGCCTGGGTGGCTCAGTTGGTTAAGTGACTGCCTTCGGCTCAGGTCATGATCCTGGAGTCCCAGGATGGAGTCCCGCATCCGGCTCCCTGCTCAGCAGGGAGACTGCGTCTCCCTCTGTCCATCCCCCCTCTCATGCTCTCTCTCTCATTCTCTCTCTCTCAAATAAATAAATAAAATCCTTAAAAATAAAAAAAGAAGAATGAGGGTTAAAATCCACAGTGTGTAAATTAAATGCAGAATTGAGTGAACCAGGCAGAAGGGATTCGATGTTCTGCCTGTGAGCATAATTATGCTGGTCATCTGCATAGTGATTTCACAGTTCCCAAACACGGTCTCATTTGATCTTCGAATTCCCCATAAGGCAAGCAGAGCAGGAGAGTTTCCCTCGTTGTACAGACGAGAAAACACTCTCAACGAGGTGAAATGTCCTGTCCGAGCTCACACAGCAGGTAATTCACTGAGCTAGAACCCGGGCCTTCCCACCCGAAATCCGCCACCTTCATACGTCCAATCAAACACAAGCTCCCACTGGGCCAAATTTAACAGCCTAATCTAAAAACGAAATACGACAGTGTTGGTTGTCTGCCAGGAGGCAGACTCACTTCTGAGGCCTGAGAATTGGTGTTAAAATACCTAATCTGTTCGGGCAGGTCATTTCAGTTCACTTGGATTGCATTTGGCTTTTTGGAGACACACAGTCTAAGTTCGTTTCTTTTTGCCGCCTTTCATTTGGTGTCCCCTGGGTCCCACTTGGGTAGGAAGTTTGCTGGGAAAATGGTTGATTCCTAGCCATAGAAAATTCCCCTTTCAATATGTGTTAATTTACTTCATGTCACTTGGGGATATTTCCACCCTCTAAGGTGGCTGGGTCTGCTGCAGCTGTTTCAAATCTGAGCTACACTTGGAGAATTTCACCATTCAAGACATAAGCTTAGACAGACAGTTAAATCAGAGACATTAACTGGCATCACGCCTCAACTATAACCAGCGTTCTGCGAATAAATCAAGTACCCAGTGATCTGTCTTTGAAAGTGTACAGTCTGCCTAACATACAGATTGACAAAGGAGACACACCAGTGTATTTGGTATGTATGTCCAGCACACAATTCCTTGCTCTCCATGCACAGTGATATGACGCATATCCAAATCACAATTTTATTTTTTTTAAGATTTATGTTTATTTATTTGAGGGGGGAGGGGCAGAAGGAGAGAGAGGCGTATTTCACTACGATTTTTAAAATTAAAAAAAAAATTATGCTACAGGAACCTGCCCAATCTCTGACTTGTCCTACTAAGTACACCCCAGAGAGTAGAAGCCTATGATCTGGTAGTCTACATTTAAGAAATATCCCCCAGAGAAAAGTATATCTATTGACCAAATTAAAAAGACACCAAGAGGGAGGAGTGGAGGAAAGAGCAAAAGACAACAGACAGAGTGGACATCATGACAGTCTCTACTAGATATGCCCGCCCCTGGTGGTCCCCTGGTGCTTATGTGCTTGCTACCGACAGCTCTTGAAAGCATTGTGCTACAGTTGTGCAAAATCAACATGAAGTGCTGAAAAATATCGGGGTTTTTTAATTTAAAGATCTTATTTATTTGACAGAGAGAGAGACACAGCCAGAGAGGGAACACAAGCAGGGGTTGTGGGAGAGGGAGAAGCAGGCTTCCCATGGAGGAGGGAGCCCGATGCGGGGCTTGATCCCAGGACCCCGGGATCATGACCTGAGCCGAAGGCAGACGCTCAATGACTGAGCCACCCAGGCGCCCCTGAAAAATACTGTTTTTCAAACATTCTGCTCTTTTGGAATTAAAATGTTTAAAGTCTGGATACACTGTTAACTTGGAACATGTCGGGTCTCCCACATTCTAGGAAAATGGTGTTCACTCAGTCCTCATTCGACAAGAGGTTCCTGAGGGCCTCTTCTGTGCTAAGTTCTGGGGAAGCAGTGCTGTCTGAGACGGTCGCCGCTCTCACGGAGTGCAGATGTGTATGTGGTGGGGAGTCTGCTGGCAGGTATGGGGTAGGGAGGAGACAGATCATAAACACGTATGTAAGTAGGCTAATTTCTGGTCTTCTGCCATCCTCTATAATTAATTATCCTTGCACATTCTTGCTTGCCCCCACTTTCTCCAGAGAAGGTTTTGATATCTGTTATGGACTGCATATTTGTGTCCCCCCCCAAATTCATATGGTGAAGCCCTGATATGATAGTATTTGGAGGTGAGGCCTTTGGGAGGTAATTAGGAGATGAGGCTGGAGCCCCCATGAAGGGATCAGTATCCTTATAAGAGGAACAGAGTCTCGTATAAGGCAGGACACATTGAGAAGGTTATCTGCAAACCAGGCAGAGTGCTCTCCTCTGACACTGGATCTGCCTACACCCTGATCACCTTGATCTTGGACTTCCTAGCCTCCAGAACCGTGAGTAAGAAATGTTTGCCCTTGAAGCTACCCAGTCTACAGTATTCTGTTAGAGCAGCCCGAATGGACTAAGGCCATGTCTGAAGACTCTGGCAAAGGCTATAACACGTCTCTGACGCCAACTTGACACTAACCATGGAACCACACTGTTTCTTTTTCAACTCACGGTGGTTTGAAAGCCACGACACGGCCAGATGCCCCAAACATTAACCTCACTCCTTTGAAGTAATCTCTGTGACAGCAGGGCCCAATAGATAGAGGGAGAGGCACTGGGTGATCGGGTGGCTGTGAGGTCCACTGTTTCTCTGACCTTCTTCCTGCCAGGGCATTTCCCCAGTCCAGTTGGCCACGGACACTGGCAATGGGTGGCCCAGACTGGCTGGAAAGTCAAACGGCTCCAGAGCCGCAGAGGTCCCGGGAGGGAAGTGAGGGCTCCGTGCTGTGCTAAGCAAGCCGTCCGAGGGACTGGCTCTTCTGGGCCTCAGTCTTCATATTTATGAACTGAGAAGGTTGAACTTAGGCCATTTCTAAGATTCCTTCCACTTCTGATACCTTATTCTTCTACGGCCGGATCCTGCACGGTAATCTGTTCTCTCTTCCACCGTTGCCCCCCTGCTTCCTTCAAAATGGCACTGCTCAGTTTTTAAAATAATTATCAAAGTAATCCACATTCATTGCGGAAAAGATGAAAATACAGACTACAATTAAAATGACAGTAAACATCGACTGCAAGCCCAGCAAGTAGAGATCACTACTTCAAAGGTACGATTGCATTTCTTTCCAGAGTCCTTTTCTATACGTGCACATGCATTTCTGAAAACAAAATGAAGATCATACAGTTTGGAGTTTTGTACTCTGACTTTTTTTTTTTTTTTTTTACAATTTTGGTCACAAGCACTTTCCCGTGTCTTTAATGGCTGTACCACAGTTCCTTTAACACTGAGTTTTGTCCAACTTTTTCCTTATTTTAAATAACACTACTATGAAGCCTTCTGTGTACCTCTCATTATTTGATTTGGATACATTCCCAGAAGTGGAATTTACTAGGGTAAAGATTATGAGTTTCTTTAAGGTTCTTGATCAGGGAGGGAGATTTCTAAGCAAAAACAGACATCTCCAAGTCCTTTTTTTTTTTTTTTTTACCTTTTATTGTCGAAAATGTCAAATATTTACTTTTTAAAAACAGAATATAATGACCCCCATCCCCCAGTTTCAATACTTAATTTCTGCCATTCTTGTTCATCTACCCGTACCCACTCCCCATTTACTTTCACCTATTCCTCCCTTCTGGAAGTTGTTGTTATTTTTTATTTTTATTGTTATTTTTTATTTTTACATTGGAATGCACAAATCTTCACTGTTCGAATTGGATAAATGGCTACACTTGCGTAAAACATTGACAGGGTGAGGAATCACTGCCAACAGCAATGGGGGGAGAAGGGGCTATGTCCCCTGCCACAGGCAGGATAGACAGAGCCAAGCGGGGGCTCTCATACCCTAAATCTGAGTATCACCAAGTCACTGTTGCAGAAAGCCACAACCGCCAAGGAAGCAGAAGATAAACACAACTTGCGTTTGTCTTGGCTGGGACAGGGCCTGCGTCAAGGAACAGGATCTTAAGTAAACCTGGATTTTGACTATAGGCCTTGGGGTCTGGAGGAGGCCACCTCCTGCTCTGCCCCCAACTGCAGGCTCATCCCCTACTCTCGCCATCCCTGAAAAACAGACCCTCTGGAGGGAATGTCAGGATGGGGGTAGAGTAGGCCAGGCAAACGTCCTAAGCTTGATACAGTGGGATCAATAGGTATTTGTTGACTCAGGGGCAAATGCTTCTTTGCTTGGAAAGCACCTGACTCAGATGGGAGCAGATCCCATGAAACAATCCTGACTATCAAGGAGACACTAACCTTTGCTGGGAAGGACGGCATACGGAACATGGAAAACCACAGAGAAATATCGGATTTTGAACATCAGTGTCCCAAATGAGATTTTCTCTTAGGCCTAACCCTAGCAGGATGAACCCCTGTTCTTTGTTCTTTTTGCTTTGGAGTGCCCTCATTCAAGTTTTGGATGAATGGTCTGGCTGAGGCTCAGGGGCACAGTGACCTCAGTTTCCCATTGTGAACACAGGATCTTTCCTATTGTTCTCCAGCCTATCAGACTGGGGAGGGCAGCAGAACTTCTCCCTCCCTCCCTCCCTCCTCCTCATTCTCAAGAGGACTGCTAACTCAGTAGCAGTGTCTCCTGGGCCCTAGGACCTAGACATACCACCTCCAGACCTCTGGTGCCCACGTCTGTCTGATCATCACAACTGCCTGGAGATCGTGTTAAAAATACAGATTCCTGGGCTCCATCCCCAAGATTCTTTTTTTTTAAAGATTTTATTTATTCATTTGAGACACAGAGATACAGAGAGAGAGAGAGCATGAGCAGGGGGAGAGGCAGAGGGAGAGGGAAAAGCAGCTCCCCACTGAGCCAGGAGCCCAATATGGGGCTCGATCCCAGGACTCTGGGATCATGACTTGAGTCCAAGGCAGATGCTCAACGACTGAGCCACCCAGGCGCCCCCAACCCCAAGATTCTGATTTTCGTCTAGATCTTTTTCCCTTTCTTCTCTTCCTCCTTCAAAACTCACCCTTCTATGCCTTAAGACTTAAGTGTTTGTCCTATTTGGGAGCAAATCAGGTAAACAAATGTCCCACAAGACAGAGATCCTTAATCTATGACCCATGGACCACTTCCTTGATACAATGAGATGCAGAATTGCAGGTATGAGCATTTTCCTGGGCAGAGGGTGTATAGATTTCATCAGATCCTCAAAGGAGTCTGTGATCCACCACCCCTCTCCCCCAGCAGAAAACCATGAAAATCTGTCATAAAATTAAGAATTTAAAAATAGCTTACTATTGGGTGCCTGGGTGGCTCAGTTAGTTAAGCGACTGCCTTCGGCTCAGGTCATGATCCTGGAGTCCCAGGATGGAGTCCTGCATCGGGCTCCCTGCTCAGCAGGGAGTCTGCTTCTCCCTCTGACCCTCCCCCCTCTCATGTGCTCTCTCTCTCTCATTCTTTCTCTCAAATAAATAAATAAAATAAAATAAATAGCTTACTATTTTGCCCCACAAAGGCTGTTTACTTCTTAACAGGGGGCTAAAATAATTTAAGTCAAGGATTTTCAAATTATGGTCCAGAGTCCAGGGGTTTAGAAAGCCCCTTTGGAGGGGAGTGGGGATTCCCCCACTTGAACGAAGCAATGCTGTGTTTGTTTTGTTTTGTTTTTCTAAAATCTTACATATTCATTCTTCTCAGTGAAGATTGTGTTTTAACCAAATTTTGACACCCCAGACTCTGCTTGAAGGAGCAAATGGTTCAAGGTGGAACAGAAGCAGAGTCAAGGATGTCTTTGTGGCCTTCCCTTAATAACGCTCCTAGTCAGGTGTTTCCTCTCCTTGCAAGCGACACAGCCTTTCCCCCAGAACAGGCACCAGACCCAGCAGCAGCCAAAGCAAACAGACCCCAGGCAGGCTGGCCCCTGCTGGCTGTCCTCAATCTGTGTGCTGTTGCCTAGCAACAAGGATGCCGGGAGCCCTGGGGTTCCCAGTCTGAAGGAGTATGGGGGAGCCCTGGCCTTATGCTGCCCCTTCTTTCAGCATTTTCTATTCCACTCTGGGTTTTCAGCTTCCATTTTGGTCAAAAACAGCAGGGACGGTGCTCGGTCACCCCGGCAGGACTTGCCCTGCTGGTCTGGCCGTGGACACATTGGACAAAACTGGATACTGAATCTTTACACCCGGCTCGGGCAGTTTGTGCCACCATGCCCTGGGCCAGGCATGACCCTGACCCTGCTGTCCAACCTGTCTGGAACCTGAGCTGCCTGTGCATTTTGGGCACAGCCTTGGCCTGGGGGCTCCTGGGAGAACTGCCAGGGTAATAGGCACACAGAATTGGTGTGGTGATGAGAGCCACCATTACTGAGCACTGATGAGCACCCCTGCTCCAGGCTCTGGGCTGGTCACTTTATGTGCATCTTCCCTTTTAGCCCCCACCAGTGCCCCTGATATTATCCCTACTACTGTGACTTCCCTGTTCACAACTGTAATCCAATCCCCTCCACCCCACTGATCCTCAAATCCTGAGTGACTTCCTTTTTCCATACACATAACCACCTTCCAGCACACTTTATAACTTAGTTATTCATTATGTTGATTGTCTATTTCTGCCCCTGCCCTCACTCCAGATCAGATGCAAACTCCCTAAGAAGAAGCAGCTTTGTTTTTGTTCACTGATAATAGCCCAAGTGCCCAGAACAGTGCCTGACACATAGTAGCTATCATTAAGTATTTGTTCAATGACTGCATGATGGGGAAAAGGTAGACTCTACAGAGGTTCTGGAGCTGTGCAAGATGCTCTTGATTAGAGCGCAAAGATCCAGACTCTCACCTTGTCCTGTCACCGCAAACTGCACAACCGGGGACCAGTTGTTAAATCTCCCTGTGCCCATAAAACAGGGATGACAACGCCCTGCTAAGATTATTTTTAAATTAACTTATTATTATTATTATTATTATTTTAAGTAGGCTCCACGTTGGGCCCAAACCCACAACCCTGAGATCAAGACCTGAGCTGAGATCAAAAGTTAGTCGCTCAGAGCGCCTAGGTGGCTCAGATGGTTAAGTGTCTGCTTTCGGCTCAGGTCATGATCCCAGGGTCCTGGGATCGAGTCCCACATCGGGCTCCCTTCTAGGCGGGGAGCCTGCTTCTCCCTCTGCCTCTGCCTCTGCCCCTCTCTCTCTCTCTCTCTCTGACTCTCATGAATAAATAAATAAAACATTAAAAAAAAAAAGTTAGTCGCTCAGCTGACTGAGCCACCCAGTGGTGTGGGTCCCCACAAAATAAATTGTGGGGACCCACAATTTATTTTATTTATTTGTTTGTCTGTTTATAAGATGATTAAATAGATCCCACCTACCCAAACTGAGTAATATCAAATTCTCGGGACAGTTAGGAGATGATGTTCAGGAAAGCTCTTAGTAAACGGGCTAACAAAAGAAAAAAGAAAACAAAGCCAGCTACTGCTATGACCCTGCCTGGGGAGAGCTCACGGAGGGGGCGCCCAGGCTCTTCCCTCCTCTTTCTGACAACAGGGCCGTGAGGAAGGAGACATTTGTGGCCTAACAGCAATGATGACAACGACAGTTAGAGCCCCCCTTGGTTTCCCCTTGCTGTTTACCGCCTGCCCCGACTCACCCTCTGATCCCAGTCTGCTCATACATATGAAATAACATCTGTCCTTTACCCACTTCTTCTCCCCCAGCAACCCCCACAAAGCTAATCTCTCCAAGAGAAAAGCTGGTTGCTGACATTTAGACACTTGGTACCTGCAGCCGGCCTGTCAGGTGGAGAGAGCTTTTCTGTATTGCTTGTAAATATCCCTAGGATTGAAATGGCTTTGTCACCAGGAAACAAAATGTCCCTTTATAAATTCCAGTCCATTTCTGATAGGTGAGAGCTTGGTACACACATCTGTCTACATGGCAGGGCTTTATGAGATTATATTTCAAAGATGTGCTTTTCTTGGTTTTTTAATGAGATCAAAATGTTCCGTTAAATTTTTTCACCTGAGCTTTTAATCATGCATGAAAGAAACTGGGCAACTAGGTACTGGCCTATGCAAAACTCTCCAAGGACAGCTTAGTGTTCAGATGTGTTAGCTGTTTATGATGGAGAATTTTGAACCCAGAGGACGGACTTCCAGCCTGGAGGGCCAAGTCAACAAGACCTTCTATAACAACAATGGAGCAAACATATCTGAACGGCTGCAACACCACAGTCTCCTAGAACACTGTTTCTCAAACTGGGGGTTAAGAGTCCTCAAACTTACCCATCAGCAATCACTCTACATCTTCTCCTCCCCCAGCCCCTGGCACCCACCAGTCTACTTTGTGTGTGTGTGGCTTTACCTATTCCTGACATTTTGCATAAATGGAATTTATGCCACCAATAGGTGGCCCTCTGTGGTTTTTGGGTTGTTGTTGTTTTTTTTAATTTTATCTAAGCAATCTCTATATCCAACGTGGGGCTTGAAGTCATGACCCCAAGATCAAGAGCCTCATGCTCTTCTGACTGAGCCAACCAGGCACCCCTAATAGGCAGCTTTTTGTATCTGGCTTCTCTTAATCAGCATAGTGTTTTCGAGGTTCATCCATGTGGTAGTATGTATCAGTACTTAATTCCTTTTTATGGCCCAATAATGTTCCACTGTATGGATATACCACATTTTATTTACCCATTCATCACTGGGACATTTGGGATGTTTCCACTTTTTGGCTATTGTGAATAATGCTGCTATGAACATTCACATACAAGTTTTGGTGTGAACGTGTTTTTAGTTCTCTTGGAAATATACTGAGGAGTGGAATTGCTCAGTCCTATGGTAACTCTATGTTTGACTTCTCGGAAAACTGCCCAGCCGCCATTTTCTATTCCCAGCTGCATGAAGGTTTCAATTACTCCACATCCTCGTCAACACTTGCTTGTTCTCTGTCTTCACAGCCACACTAGCCGTCCACTTTATCTCTTAAACCTATCCAACACTATCCAACACTACCCCTGGACAGAATCCTCCCTCTCCATTAGGACTGTGTCTAGCTGCGGGCTATGTTCCCTTGGTCATAGCTGGAGCTTCCCTCAGCTGATTGTGCTCATCCGTTCCCAGCCCCAGGCTCAGTGACACTGATAGCTTGACACCGACTCTGATGGGAGCGTTTATACCTTGGAAATCAGCAAACACGATAAACCAGGGTTTCCCTTCACCTCTGAAGAGCAAGTTGTTAAACATTGACCAGCACACCACTAACAGTATCTGTAGTGTTCTTGGCTTTGCTCCTTTCCTCCGCTGGTAAATCCATCCTTCTACGTTTGTGTTTTCTTGTTCAATTAAAATCATAGATTTCCTAAAGCTCAGTTCAAATCTCTTACACAAAGCTATTTCCAAAGTTTCGATTGCCTTCATGGACTGATGATTCCAGGTTTATACTTTGAGCTCAGCCCTTACCCTGGAGCTCCTGATCCTTATCTTTAACTGTCTATGAGGGTATTCCTCAGGCACATCAGATCCAACATTTAAAAATAGTTCTTAACTCCTCTCCCCCACTGGTGTTCCATACCTAACTGAATGATAACATCATCCACCTGTGGTGGCAATACTGGTCTTCAGGGTTTATGGAATAATACTTTCTTTTCATTAATTTTATCTGCTAACAATTTATATTAGAATGATAATAATGTTTATATTTTTATAAAGGTACTTGATGTGTTATAGAAAGTGCATTTGAAATGCTTAAATATTTAGTTTTACTTATTTCTTTAAAATATTTAATAAATTCCAAACACTTGAAAAAATAAAATACCAGTCTTGGCATTGTCTTTTTGCTCTGAAATTGAAACTGCTACAGTCAGCCTCTGGCTCAAGCCAGGAAGTGTTTCTACCTACACAATATCTCTCGAATCAGTCTACCTCTCTCCATCCACACTGCTACTAATGAAGTCAAAACACAATTACTTCTTGCCTAGAGGAGCCTCCTCACTGGTCTCCCAGGCTTTGCTCCCTTCCTTCTTCCAAGCCACTCTCCAGGCCACAGCCAGAGAGACCCATCTGAACTGCAGAACAGAATGTACCACTGCCCCACTGTTGCCCTCAGAGTCAGCACCAGATTCCCTGCAAGGTTCACTGTATTCCCTGGCCCCTGCTTGCTTCTTTCTACCCCCTCTCTCTCTCTATTCCAACCCTATGCCCTTGCCATAATATTTTGAGATGTTTTCCCGCTTTACCTCAGAGTAATTCAGCTAAAAATATTTACTACAGACAGGGCAATAAATATGATCAAGGCGGTTCTGGCATATATGGGCACCAGTACAGTTTTCATTTTATGGGACAAGAAGGGGAGAATCTGTTCCATGCTTCCCTCCTAGCTTCTGGTGATGGCGAACAAGCCTGGGATTTCCTTGGTTTGTGGCAGCATAACCCCAGTCTTCACATGGCACTTTCCCTGTGTCTGTGTGTGTGTGTCTGTGTCCAAATTTCCTCTTTATATAAGGACACCAGTCATATAGGAATAAGCCCACCCTGATGACCTCATCTTAACTTGACTACAATCTGCAAAGACCCTATTTCCAAATAAGGCCACGTTCAGAGGTGCTGGAGGACATAGGGAGTACTCTAAGGTACATACCTCAAATTTTCTTTTTTTTTTTTGACTTTTGTTTTGTTTTGTTTTTTTGTTTTTTGGGGTTTTTTTTGAGAGAGAGAGTGTGAGTGCGGGAAGGGGCAAAGGGAGAGGGAAAGAGAGAATCTTAAGCAGGCTCCACTCAGTGCAGAGCCCCACGCAGGGCTTGTTCTCAGGACCCTGAGACCATGACCTGAGCCGAAATCAAGAGTCAGATGCTTAAACGACTAAGCCACCCAGGAGCCCCTTTACCTCAAATTTTCTATCTAGACAAAGAGAACCTATAAAATTTGAGAATGATTTTTTAGACCCCTACCCCCGCCCCCCCAAAAAAATTAAAAGCAGAATCATGTTACCTCCTATGAGGGAAATGAAGTGAATATTTATTAGGCATCTCTCAGGGTCCTCGACCTTTGCAAGTTTTATCTTGTCAATCTTCACAACCACCCCAAGTCCTTCACATCAAAGACTGGCTCATCCATTGTCATGTCCCCGCTGCCCAACTTAGAACGTGGTACTGCAATACTCATACAACAAATACGTGTTACATCAATGAACTATGGGGTAGATATTATTTACCCCATTTTAAGAATGAAGAAATTAGTTCAGAGATGCTCAGGCACATGCCCTGTCACATGGCTGGTGAGTAAGAGGCAGGTTTGGGACTCCAGGCCAAACCCACCTGTCTTCAAAGCTCTTATCCTTTCCATTACATTCAAACCAGTGGTTCTCAAAGTGTGGTCCCAAGACCACCAGGCCCAATAAGTTTGTGTTAGAAATGCAAATTCTTAGGGCTCTTCACTGACCTGCTGAATTAGAACCTCTAGAGTGGGGCCCTCAATCTGGGTTGTAGGAAGCCTTCCCCATGCCGCTGATACCAGCTGCAGCTGGGAGCCCCTGCGCTAAACCAGGAAGCTGGCCGGGAGAAGTCGAGAGTGGGTGGGGACTGAGAGATTGGCTTGGTCTTTTTTGAGGGGGGGGTGTCACCTATGTAGTTGTAGGATTTCCAGAAACCTCGCCTTCCAATTCCAACCACTGTTACCACTTTTCATGCTGAGAAATTACATTACCTCAGTACTTTTAAAAAGGAGGGAGGAGAGAGAGTGCCTGGAGGTAATTACTTAAATCTGAACCCTTTCTTCCTGTTTCTTTCCTCTGCTGGAAATGACAGGACATCCCTGGGAGAAGCTCTGATAACACACCCCTGAGGACTTTCCACCTGGAAAGGAGAACTGACAGGCCTCTCTGGGATGAGGTGGGCAAGATGCTTTGAAAGTTGCCAGAGGGCTTCCAAGTTGCATGAAGTAAGGATAAAGGTGGAACCGACTAGATCTGCAGAACTTCATCTACACACTCATGGAGAAAAGACCAGAACAGGAGACGCAGCAAACTGAACAGATCCCAGCTTCTTACCTGGAAACCGAGGAGGCCGTCATAGAGGCCACCTGTGAACGCGACAGAGGGCCAGGACTTTGCAACCCTTTGCAAGGATGACCTGGTTCTTAAAGGAAGTCACTTTTCTTTCTGAGGGTCTTGGCGGCAGACGAGGGTGGCAGCCCAATTATGCTAACCCTGGGAGGTGGGGAAGTCCTGCATGAGGGCCCAACCAGCGTTCCACTGCCAGGCTCTGCCTGGAGGAGGCTGTGAGGCTTTCTAGTGGAAAATCTGCAAATACCTGAAGCTAAAGCAAGAGGAGGGAACGGTGCCGCTGACCCGCCTGCAATGTTTTCCTTTGGGAAACTGTAATATTGTCCATTGTGAGAAAGAGAGGTGGGGCTGGGGGTGGGGTGGGGAAGGGGAGCCGGAAGAAAGAACAGGGCCCAAAGCAGAATGCTCAACTTCAAGCCATTTGCCCGAGCTCACTTTTTTGGATGGCTTCTGCTACAAGGTAGAAAATGGAAGCCTTTATGCGATACTAAAATTGGTATCAGGGTTCCTCTGCCCCCCTTCCACACCCCCCCACCCACGGCCAGGCACCTGACAGCGCCTGGGGTTCTGGCAGCTGCTGCATACAGCAATCTGGAAAGGTTCCCCTCGGATGAGCCTGAGGCCCCATCACTGGGAACTCAGTTCACATCAGCACCTCTTGCTTTGCCAAAGCAGAAGTGGCCTGGGTCCAAGAGTGAAATTGGGTGGAAGAAATTAAAGCAGGATGCCATTTTCCCTAATTTTCAGGAAGGCCCCAGATGATCCTCCTGCTTTTTAGCAGTCGCAGGAGGAATCAGGACAAATCTACTTCTTTATTTTTATACTCACTGATCAACAAGCCATCTTGCTTTTTCCTCCCACTCCAAACAGTACCAACCTCAATAATGGTTAACAGACAGTAATTAAACATCATATCCCCTGCTATTTCAATTTGCAACCAAAGGAAACTACCCTGGCTTAAAAAGAAGCTATATTCCATTTGTACTTCATACACACACACATATGACAAATAATAATCACTGGTCCCATAATAGTCTCCACAGATACTGGGAGATAACATCCACAGATACTATAGAGTTTCAGTAATTAAATTAACTAAAGAGTGAATCTCTCTGCATTGTCTTCCTCTGATGTTCCTAATCTTTTCCATTCTCAGGGCCAGCATGCCCATCAATGCATTGTTCTGTTGCATCTGCCTGCTAAATAATCTTCTCATGTGTTTTCTTTTTTTTTTTTTTAAGATTTTGTTTATTTGACAGAGAGAGACACAGCGAGAGGGGGAACACAAGCAGGGGGAGCAGGAGAGGGAGAAGCAGGCTTCCCATGGAGCAGGGAGCCCAAGATGCGGGGCTCGATCCCAGGACCCTGGGACCATGACCTGAGCCGAAGGCTGACGCTTAACGACTGAGCCACCCAGGTGCCCCTTCTCATGTGTTTTCTTTTCTTTTCTTTTTTTTTTAAGATTTTATTTATTTATTTGACAGAGAGAGACATAGCAAGAGGGGGAACACAAGCAGGGGGGGTGGGGGAGGGAGAAGCAGGCTTCCCCCTGAGCAGAGAGCCTGATGCGGGGCTCGATCCTAGGACCCTGGGATCATGACCTGAGCCAAAGACAGACGCCTAATGACTGAGTCACCCAGGCGCCCCCTCATGTATATTCTTAATGGGCTTTGAGCACTACATGTCCTATAATGTTTTCATTTTTTACCTTGGCCACCAGGGAGCTCAGGGTCAAGTTTCCAGTTCATTTGCTTATATGGTATTCATATATTCATTTAATTATTCTTTCTGTGTTTGTCATTCTAAATTGTATTTTTTCCTGCCATAATTTTCATTTTATATTTGGATTTTACTATTTTGATGGAATATTTCCTGAAAACTGAAGTCCTTATAGGGGGAGGCACTATTAATTACTTAATTAAAATAAGACCATTCACGGTTTAATTGCCTTCCTCTCCTACCTCATTTCTCACTATGTTCTCCCTTCCCTCCTTCTCTGCTCCTCACAATATACTGACCTTCTTTCAGTCCTTTGTACTTACTCAGGGCCTTTGCATGTGCTGATTCCTACTCCCTCATGGCTTATTATTCCTGAACATCCTTCAGACCCCAGCCGGGTTATGGCTACCTTAAGAGTTCCCTGAACTTCCTGCTTAAGTCAAATCCCCTAATATGTGTACCTTCCTTTTGTAGCACTTGTCACAGTTGTAATTTTATTTCTGTGATGATTTCATATATATATGTATATATCCTATTAGACTGTAAACAATGCCTGGCACATAATGGGTCTGTGATAAAGTTTGTTGAATGAATGAATGGGTGAATGAATGAGTGAGTGAATGAGTTCATACATACAGATACACTGGTTTCTCTGGTCCAACTTTTTTTCCATTCTCCAAAACACCTATCTAAGCATTCACTACCCTCCAGAAAAAACTTCTCCTGTGTATTCATAATTAAGTTCAATCTTTCTCCCTAACACATTCTATAAGGGCCTCCAAGACTTGCTTCAATCCACCTTCCCATTCCCTTTCCTTCCCCTTCCATGAAAGCCACCCTGGACAACCCGAAATTCTCCCATACATAGCCCTTCACATTCCCATCTTCTGGTCTAGAATATCCCTCCCCAGTGACCTGTCCAGCATCTACTCTACACCGGGAAGTGACTAAGCTTAGGATGCTACCCTAAGCCCTCAGGTGCCACCTACCCCTAAAGCCTTCTCTGATTTCTGCAGTTTCCCTCTTATAGTGCAAACCCCAAGCCTTTTGTTTACATTCACTTTTATCTCTTATATAAGTGCATTATATTTTTTTATTTTTTTTATTTTTTTAAAGATTTTATTTATTTATTTGAGAGACAGTGAGAGAGAGAGAGCGAGCACATGAGAGGGGGGAGGGTCAGAGGGAGAAGCAGACTCCCTGCTGAGCAGGGAGCCTGATGTGGGACTCGATCCTGGGACTCCAGGATCATGACCTGAGCCGAAGGCAGTCGATTAACCAACTGAGCCACCCAGGCGCCCTATAAGTGCATTATATTTATGACACATTCCCTTTCTCACTGGACTATAAACTCCTTCAAGGCAAGCATTGGGCCAACCCATTCCAAATTCTCAGGTGCAAGCACAGTGTCTGGTACACTGTGAGAGGCTAAAATGATTATTGTATTAATACATAATAATAATAACATGGACATGTAGGAACATCAAATTTAGGAAACTTGTCCAACAGCTGAAGGAATGGATGATTTCATGATATGCTGTGATGTGGTGGTTTTAAAATATGCCCCCATATTCTTGGATGTTCCTCCCTCCAAGAGGAAGAGAGAGCTTAATCCTCCCCCGCCGAGTGTGGGCTGGACTTAGTGACTAACTTCTAATGAACAGAAAGAACATGGCGAAAGTGATGGTGTGTGACTTTTGAGATTCAGTTGTAAAAGGGGCTGTGGCTTCCTCCTTGCTCTCTGTCTCTGACCGCCTGCTCTGGGGGAAGCTGGCTGCCATGTCATGAGGGTACTCAGGCGGTTCCATAGAGAGCCCCATGTGCGAGGAACTTGTTCCTGCTAATAGCCACATGAGTGGACCATCTTGGAAGTGGATCCTCAAGTTCCAAACAAGCTTCTGAGGACTGCAACCCCAGGTGACCTTCTGACTGTACCTTCATGAGAGACTCTGAGCCAGAATCAGCCATCTCAGCCAGGCCTAAATTCCTGACCCAAAGAAACTGAGTTCATGAATGCTTGTTTTTTTTTAAACCACTAAATTTTAGGGTAAATTTCTTTAAAGCAGTAGATAAAAGATAACAATAGATAACATATGAGCTTATCCATTCAGAAAAAAAGTATAGTTTTTAACTCCTGTTGGACCAGAGGAGATTTCTGTCTCATTAATAGTTGATTTTACAAGGTTAATATCCCTGGTGTGAAAATATTCATACTCTGTTCTCCCTGCCTGATAGACCCTCCTATACCTTCAGTTCTTATGTAAATTTTACCACTTCTCTAGGGGTGCCTGGGTGGCTCAGTCTGTTAAGTGTCCAATTCTTGATTTTTGGCTCAGGTCATGATCTCAGGGTGGTGGGGTGGGGTTCCCCACTGAGTGGCGAATCTGCTTGAGATTCTCTCTCTCCCTCTCCCTCTGCTCCTCCCCCCACCCCGCTCATGCATGCATGTGCTCTCTCTCTCTAAAATAAATAAATCTCTAAAAATAAGTAAATAGGGGTGCCTGGGTGGCTCAGTCGTTAAGCGACTGCCTTCGGCTCAGGTCATGATCCCGGGGTCCTGGGATCGAGCCCGCATCGGGCTCCCTGCTCAGCGGGAAGCCTGCTTCTCCCTCTCCCACTTCCCCTGCTTGTGTTGTGTGTCTCTCTCTGTCAAATAAATGGGTAAAATCTTAAATAAATAAATAAATAAATAAATAAATAAATGTTACCACTTCACTAAAGCCTGCTTGACTTCCTCACATCTTTTGAGAAGCTCTCTTAACCACTCTAGCCCATACTGAAACAACTTTTCTCTGTTCATTTGCACTTTGGCTCTTGATAACCATAATCACTTTGACTTATTGAGTACTTACTATGCACTGGTGTAGTGGTTGAATAGTGTCCCTCCAAAATTCATGTCCACTCAGAGCCTCAGAAGGTATAACCTTATTTGGAAATTGGGTCATTGCAGATGTAATTAGTTAAGATAAGGTCATCCTGGAGCAGGCATGCACCCTAAATTCAGTAACTGTTGTCCTTATAAGAAGGCCATGTGAAGACACAGAGACACAGGAGGGGAAGGCCATGTGACAAGGGAGCAGGGATTGAAATGGTGCAGCTACAAATCAAGGACTCCCAAGGATTGCCGGCAACCACCAGAAACTAGGAAGGGAAAGGAAGATTCCTCCCTAGAGCCATCAGAGAGCACATGGCACCATGACACCTTGAACTTGAACTTCTTGCCTCCAGAACTGTGAGAGAACAGATTTCTGTTGCTTTAAGACACCCAGCCCTAGCAAACAAATACAATGAGTCATACTGTGCATATCTTATTTCTCATTTCTACTTTCACAAAAACCCTTCAAATTAAATATGATTAGGTAGCTCCTTTAATAAATGAGTGTGACAGCCAGTGAAGCTTCACCAAGGATATGAAGCCAGTCTCCAGAGGCTGTGCTCTGCCCATTGGTCCTCCCTCTCTGGCCTCGTTCTATCATGCACTGATCTCTGTTTGCAGCTTGTTCCTTGAAAGGCCATAAGTGCAATCAATGTCGGTTTCATGTCCTACAATTCTTCCATGTCTCTTTCAGTCCATGATGTTCAAGAAATACTTTGTGGATAAATTATTTCAAATTTCAGAGAATTAAAAATATAAGAGAAAAAGTATTTGTTGGAGAAAACTTGACAGTGGCCCATGATCTCTAGAGGAAATCTGCCATTAATGTTTTCAAACTGTGAGCACTCTGATGATCCCTGTTCTCTGGGACCAGTTACCAATACAAACAGTGTCTGTCACTGGAGAAAACGAGTGTCAGAAACAATGGGGCTGTCAAGTGACCAGTTATGTTGCTTCACAGTTACAAAGTTTAAAAAAGAATACTCTTTGCCCCATTTGTAGGGGTCCGCTCCATAAGTGGTGAGCCTCTCATTATCTGGGGTAAAAAGTATTTTTTTAAACATTTGTAACTGTTAAACAATAAAACCCACCTGACGGTAAGCACTCACTCTGCTATCTTAGGGAGCTGGTGAGGATGTCTTTGTCTGGGTGGCCACTGAGATCCACTTTAACACCAGCTTTTGGTGAGGTCATGATTTTATATCTAAATGACACTCCCCAGAGTGAACCAACCTGTTGATCTCCTTGGTCCTCAGTTTCTGCAAGTATAAAATAGAGATTTTAATGGCAATGGGGTGATATCAATCATAATCAGAAACAAAAACCTGAGATTTTTAAGTTATCTAAAAATCAAGAGGATGTCTCATCTTTCAGAGAAGCTCCTAACAATCTGTTGCATATTCCCAGTGGTATCACCTTTATTTGCTCATTCTCACTCACATCCACTCCTTTTGGTTGCTCATCATCTGACTAAAATGGTAATTACATCAAAGACAATAAAGCACACTGGCCACGATCATACATTCTTCTGAAATGTTACCCGAATCTATCTCCACCTGAGAAAAATGAGCTGGTGAATATAAAAATTGGGAGTAGTCTTTTGGATAATCCAGGACTAAAAACTCTATGTATTCTTTTAAAAATATGTCTCCCCCCCCCACAGTTCTTTATTTCGTTCTGACTTCTTGCTACCCTGTTTCTAGGGGTGCCTGGGTGGCTGTTTCTTACTCTGTATGTGATCATAGCCCCTTCCTTTCTTGTATGGATGATTTATACAGCTCAATATTTGCAAATGGAAGCTCTAGCACTCATCTTTTTAAAAAAATGTTTTACAAGGAAAATAAGTTGAGGGACGCCAGGGTGGCTCAGTCGGTTAAGCGTCTGCCTTCAGCTTGGGTAGTGATCCCAGGGTCCTGGGATTGAGTCCCACATCAGGCTCCTTGCTCAGCAGGGAGCCTGCTTCTCCCTCTCTCTCCCTCTGCTTGTGCTCTCTCTGTCAAATAAATAAAATCTTAAAAAAAAAAAGGAAAATAAGTTGACCTATTAATTCAAAATTTATGGAGAATCTAGTCTGTGTTTAGCACAGGGCTTGGTGCACCTGACTTCTCTGAAGTGTTGTCCTGAGCCAGCACCATCCTTATCAGAATCTGAACCAAGTCAGATGAACAGATATACTTGATGCTTCCTTTATCTTTTCTCTTGGTGGCTTACTAGCCACTCTTTTATCTTCATATGATTGAGGTTGGAGGGCAAAATAATCCATTTCAAGCAGAAAATTAGCCAATTTCAGTTGCCTTTCTAATTCAGAAACAGCTTTCCTTGAATGTTGTGCATGGGGTAAGGAGAGGGATGCTCCAATTAGCACACAGGCTTATTACATTAAAGTCCAATTATTATTACTAGTTTTTGCATTTTATTTTGCATCATCAGTACAATTCCGATTTAGAAAATCATGTCCTAGGCCTGTGAAAGTCAGTTTATTTATTTTTTTCACCCTGCAGAGCTCTGTGGGTCTTTTTTTAAAAAATGCCTTTAATAACATGTGTCAAATCTAAGGAGAAGAATGGATGATAACCTCACATTAGGGTTCTCAGACTTAAAAAGATTTTGAAAAGCGCAGAGCTAACAAGTATGAAAAATATATTTTCTTTCGGCAGCTGTCAAGCACTAACTATAATTATCTGTTCTGTGCTTTATCTGGTATGACATAGAAGGAGAGCTTAAGAAGAAATGTGACAAATGGCACAGTTTTTATCACTTTACTAGCGGAATGATACAGACGGGAGGAAGAGCTCTGAGTTGGACCAAATTATTTTCTGAAAATCTGGCAAAATTAGCCATTAGGCCCAGCTGCCCTGACTGGGAAAAGATGGCATCTTGATAAAGCCGACAGGCTCTCCAGCCTGGCCCTCCGGGTCTCCGTGATTCCCAGGGGAGAATAAATTGGCGGCAGCCCCCACAGACAAGGCCTCCCTCCTCAATCTGACTGCAGATGGAGAACGCTAATGCTGTCTTTAAAAATCCATGCTCCCAACCTGACACACATCTATTGCAATGCTAAACACTTGGACTCTTTGACCCACCACGTCTACTTTTAAGAATTTATCTGACAGATAGACTCAAACAAGTATGCCCCAATACACACAGGAGGGTGTTCACTGCAGCACTGTTGCCATATAAACGACTGGAATTGACCTATTCATCAAATGTCTGCTTTAGTAAGTCACGGCACATGCTTATCATGAGTCACAATGTGGTGGTTAAAAATAAAGATGTAGGATCTATGGTAAGGAAAACAGTAAAATACAGAACAGGACACATATTCTGATCTGATTTGTATAGAAAGTGAAAAGAATAGACAGATGTGCTTGTATAAGCATAAAACATTTCAAGAAGAATGTATCGAAGCAGGAGTTGACAGAGGTTAGCCTTTGGGGACTTGCAGAGGTTAGGGGTGGACTTTTACTTTTCAGCTTCTACCCTTGGCACAATGGGAACTGACATGCAGAAAATAGCACGGTGGTGAAGAGCCCAGCTGCCTGAGTTCCTGCTCTCTTCCCAGCCAAGTAACCTCTGGCAGGCTAATCTCTCTGTGGCAGGCACTGGGAATGTAGAAATGATTAAAACGTGCAAGAATGCCGGCCCTCACAGAGTTTACATTCTAGTCAGAAAATATGGACAATTAAAGTGTGTGTGCGCACACGTATGTACGTAAAATATACGCCCGAGGGCAGAAGGTGCTGCGGAAGAGAGTGGAGCAGGCAAGAGGAGAGGGATGGGGTACAATGGAAGCGGGGTGTTAACAGTACCTACCTCACAGAGTTCTTATAAGGACCAAATGGGTTCCTGCCTGTAGGTCACTTGGGGCACTCAATAAATGTGAGTTATTACTATGCACCTATATCACCTTACGATGTAAAAACAAACAATAATTTTTATACAAACCCATGCCCCCCAGGGACTTTTGTTTAAGATCTCATATCTTCCTTTAATAATTTTGAAACCTCAAAATGGGGATGTACATTTCTCATTTTGCAAGTGTAAAATTATGTTGTCTGGCCACACTGGCCTTCTCTGTCTCCTAAGCACAGACTCTTTCCTGCCTGCAAACTTGTCCACTCCTCTTCACCTGCCAAACTTCTCCACAGCCTTCATTCTGCTCGCCGCTTAAACTCACTCCTCAGAGAGGCCGGCTCTCACCTTCCTGATCTACCATCTAGGGTAGATCTACGATCTACGATCTACGATCTACAATTAGGGCTCCTTGTCGTATCTTTTGCTTTTCTTTCATACCGTTAACCAAATTTGTAAGTCAGCTGCATTGGTTATTTGGGAGTATCAAGTCTGCTTTCCAAGCCCAGCTCCTCCCCAGGGCCGTCTACTCGAGGAAACGTGAAAGAGAGGAGAGGGTTGCTGCACGCAGTGTGGCCAAGAGCAGAGTTTTCACTCCCGGCTGGTGGAGGGAGAAGCAGCTGAGAAGCAACTCAGATTGCAAGCAAATAAGATTGATGTATAGGGATTTGTTTGTATTGTTTCCTATAGAAGGAGCAAGATTCTGTCTCTCAGTTGCAGTAAGCTTACAGAAATGCTCTGAGGTCACTTGGGAGCTCTAGGTGGGATCCTTCTTGAAACAGGAAGGGTCCTTCAGCTATGAACCAAGCAAAAACAAAGGAGAGTGTGTGTGTGTGTGTGTGTGTGTGTGTGTGTGTGTGTGTTGCCTACTGATTTGTGAAGTTTGAAAGGACTGACAGTTTTGCCAGAGATATGAGAAAAGGTGAGGACATGCTTAAGGAGTTAACGGGACAACAATTGAGCAAATGTTTACAAATATATATGCAAAAGCATTCATTTCAGTATCGTTGACAGTAATAGGATTTAGAAGCCATCTGAATTGGTCGGTTAAATAGATTATATTATACATGCTACAGAACTCTCTGTAGCCTTAAAAATGATGAAGTTAGACCTATATTTATTAGCGGAGGTGTCTCTTGCAAATTATTGCATGAAAAAAATAGGTTATGACACAGCATGTGTGATATGATCTCATTTATGGAGAATTATATATTTATAGCTATACATTTATGTGTATAAGTATAGAAAGTCTATAAGTATAGAAAAAAGTCTGGAAATATGCAACAGTGTTTATAGTGATTTTAGCCAGTTATGAAATATTGGGTAAGTTTTGCGTCCTTGTTCGCATTCTATACTTCCTGATATTTTAGAATAAGAATGTACCATTGTTACAAAAATAATAAAGCTATTTAAAAATAGTATTCAATAGGATAAAAGGGAATAAGGTAATCTAGAGTTCAGTCCCATTCCTAAGTTTTCAAAAAGCAGATCATAAAACAGTAACAAGCACAACATTTATTAAGCACTGACTCTACACTACGCATTTTGCAAAGCACTGTAAGCATTATTCTGCTTAATCCTCCCACCAATCCATAAAAGATATAAACTAGATTATCCCCATTTTCCAAATGAAAAAATTGAGAAAAAGACAGATGAGTATCCTGCCCAAGACAATGCAGTTGAAATGGTTGCTAGGATTAAACCACAGGTGACAAACTTGAACAGCCATCACCACCAAGCCAACACCGGCCCATAGAAACATAATGCGAGCCACATACAAGATTTTAAAATTACCAGTAGGCACATTTGAAAAAGGATAGAGACACAGGTGAAATTAAATTTTTCAGGTGAAATTAATTTTAACAATACATTTCAACATGCCATCAGCATGCAATATTATTGAGATATTTTGCATTCATTTTTCTGTACTAAGTCTTCCAAATCCAGTATATGTGTTACACTTTACCACATCACTCAATTCAGATGCTAAATTTTCATCAAAAATACTTGGTCTCTATTTAGATTTCATAAAATTTCTGGTTAAGAAAGTAGATGGGGACCCCTGGGTGGCTCAGTGGGTTAAGCAAGGGACTCTGGATTTCAGCTCAGGCTGTGATCTCAGGGTGGTGAGAATAAGCCCCGAGGCGAGCTCCACTCTCAAGGGGGAATCTGCCTCTCTCCCTCTCCCTCTGCCCCTCCCCCCACTTGTACCCTCTCTCTCCAGAATAAATAAATCTAAAAAAATAAATAAGAAAGAAAGTAGAGGCACATACCCAAGTAGTCCCAAACACAGCTAACAATTTTTCAACAACTGAGTTGAGTGTGCATTTTAACTTTAACTTTTAATTAAAATTAAATAAAATTAAAAATCCATTTCCTTGGGGCACCTGAGTGGCTCAGTGTGTTTAGCATCTGCCTTTAGCTCAGGTCGTGATCTCAGGGTCCTGGGATCCAGCCCCGCATTGGGCTCCCCGCTCGCCAGGGAGTCTGCTTCTCCCTCTGTGTTCTCTCTCTCTCTCTCAAATAAATAAATAAAATCTTTTTTAAAAAATCCATTTCCTCAGCTGTACTAGCTGCATTTTTATTGCTTGGTAGCCACACGGGGCTTGTGGCTACCGTATCCAGATAGCACAACTCCAGACCCTTAATGGCTATGCTCTCTTCCCCCTCTCTTTGCCAAATTTTACCAGCTTTGTTCTCAGAATATCTTTCACATCTACTCTTTTTTCCTTTCCAACACTTTTACCCCTATTAAATTCTTACTAATTTTTTACTACTATAAGACCATGTTAATTACAGTTCCACTAAAAATCTGGAACAGCTAACGTTTATTGAGTACTTACTATGCACCAGGAACTATTCTAAGCACTTCACATGTATTAACTCACTTAACTGTCATAATATAGTAATCAATTAAGTGGACTTTATTAATATTCCCATCACAATGATGAAGAAGTTGAGGCATAAGGAGATTAAATAACTTCCCCAAGGTCATGCCATTACTGAGGGAAGAAGCTGGAAATTGAACCCACCCCACCCAGTATATCCAGACTCCACACTCTGTACCACTACTCTGCCTCCCTCTCACAAATACCTGCATAAAATTGATAGTTTGAATGCTAGGAATATAGGTGATTTTTATTCTCTTATTATTATTCATCTATTTTTTCTCAAGTTTTCTGCAAATGAAATATGTCATTTTTACAATTTTTGAAGTTTTTCTTTTTTTTAAGATTTTTATGTATTTATTTGAGAGAGAAAGAGCAATTGAGAGCACAAGTGGGGGAGGGGCAGACGGAGAAAGAGAGAAGCAGACTCCCCACTGAGCAGAGAGCCTGACATGGGGCTCAATTCCCACAACCCCAAGATCATGACCTGAGCCGAAGTCAGACACCCAACTGACTGAGTCATCCAGGTGCCCTTAAAGTTTTTCTTTTAAAGTAAGGCAGACTGGGGCACTTGAGTAGCTTAGTCAATTGAGCAACTGACTTGTGATTTCGGCTCAGGTCATGATCTCAGAATTGTGCGATTGAGCCCCGCACTAGGTTCCACACTCAGTGTGGAGTCTGCTTGAGATTCTCACCCTCTCCTTCTGCCCCATGCCCCCACACTCTCTCTCTCTCTCAAATAAATAAATAAAATCTTTTAAAAAATAAAATAAAGTAAGGGAGATAATGATCAGTCTGGTTCAGTTTTAGTATACTCCTACCTTGGGACAGGAGAATAGACAAAATGACTTCCCAAATGTCTTCAGATCTCAAAAATCTATTACTCCTTAGCCCCCTCTTATATCAACCAAAACCAGTACATCTTGCAACCCTACAAGAGTACTTAGTGAGAGACGCCTGGGTGGCTCAGTTGGTTAAGCATCTGCCTTCAGCTCAGGTCATGATCCCAGGGTCCTGGGATAGAGCCCCGAGGCGGGCTCCCTGCTCAGCGGGGAGTCTGCTTCTCCCTCTCCTTCTGCCCCTCCCCCCACTCATTGTCTCTCTCTCTCTCTCTCTCTCTCTCTCTCAAATAAATAAATAATCTTAAAAAAAAAGAGTACTTCATGACAGAAAGAGACTTTCAATTTCCCCTCTCCACCAAATATGGCAGGATGTTTTAAACATCCAACCTTGGTGATTCCCAACCAAAGGAGTCACTTCAAATCTTTTTTTTTTTAAGTTTTTAAATTTTTATTTAAGTAAGCTTTACACCCAATGTGGGGCTCAAACTCACAACCCCAAGATCAAGAATTGCATGCCCCTCCGACTGAGCAGCCAGGTGCCCCGAGTCACTTTGTTTTTTAATTTTTTAAAATATGTATTTATTTATTTTAGAGAGAGCGCACGCGCGAGAGAGCAGGGGGAGGGGCAAAGGGTGAGGGAGAGAATCTCAAGCAGACTCCCTGCTGAGTGTGGATCCAGATGCGGGGGCTCAATCCCACCACCCTGAGATCATGACCTAGCGGAAACCAAGAGCCGGAAGCTCAACCAACTGAGCCTCCCAGGTGCCCCCCAGCGGTCACTTTAAATCTATCTTAGACTTTTGGTGGGCACCTGGGTGGCTCAGTTGGTTAAGCGACTGCCTTCAGCTCAAGTCATGATCCTGGAGTCCCGGGATCGAGTCCCACATCGGGCTCCCTGCTCAGCAGGGAGACTGCTTCTCCCTCTGACCCTCTTCCCTCTTGTGCTCTCTCTCATTCTCTCTCTCTCAAATAAACAATATAAAATCTTAAAAAAAATCTTAGACTTTTGGTGAAATATTTCCTGAAAGCTCAGGGGTCCTGAATGTTTTCTAGATCTACTCATTTCCCTGTGGAGTTCAAACCTTGAATAACGAGTTAGAAGCAAATATAGGAGGAAACATAAAAGCCCCGAAGCTATGATCATGCTGTAAAGTATCATGCCGGGATCTCAGGACTTTCTCCCTCCGGGTAGAGGGGCTGACCCCAGGGGAATCAGAACTGTGAAAGGCCATCACTCTGCTCCTACAGCTGTTCTTTCTGCATCTCCCACACCCACTCGAAAACCCTGACCCAAACCCTTGGCTTGCCCCTCGCCTTCACCCTACACTTAAAGTCAGTTGCCAAACCCTCTAACCTCTACCTTCGGCATATTTTTCATATCTACACCTCTCCATGTGTCCCACTGCCACCAGCCAGCACAGTCCCTCTGCTAACGTCCTCCTTGACTGGTCTCCTTGCCCTCCCTCTCCCTCTCTCACCTTCCCGCCTTCCTCAACCATGTTTACTTTTTCATTCATGCTAATCCACTCTGAGCAGGCCACTATCTCTGCCAGAAATCCTTCAGGGATTCTCCACTTCGGATTTCTAACTTTCCAGCCTTGATTTCTATTGTCCCCCACACCTACTCCACATTCCAACCGTATCTCCTATTGTACTCACACCTACTTCACATTTCAGCCGCCTGGTCTACGTGCAATTCCCAGGATCCCTTGGGTTTTCCTTGTGGAACTTTTTGCAGGCTCCCCCCTCTATCTAATCCACCTCTGCCCATCGCAGTCCTACTGATTATTCCAGAACTAGGTCAAGCGCCAACTGTTCAAATATGTTTTATTCCTCTCCTATTCAACTCTATATTGCCATTTCTGCATTGCTTACCATATGTTAACTCTATGTTATCATTTATATATCCTTATTTGTGTACTTACCTTTTCTGCCTACCAGTATTTCTCAAGCGCCTGTGACATGTCAAGGGTATGCACTAGGCACTTTGCATGCGTTATCTCACTTAATTTAAGACTCACAACAGCCTTGTGAGAGTAAGAATAATGAGTATTACCATCCCCATTTTACAGATCAGGCATCTGAGGCTGCAAGAAGTCAATTAACTTGTTCAAAGTAGTCAAGTGGCAGTCATCACTCACTCATCTCATTTTATTACAATCCATGTATGCCAGATTCCCAAGCCCTATGGACTTTTCAGTATAGACTGGGAAGTCCCTTTGGGGGCAATTAGCCGTGGAGCCTCAGGACAAGGCAGATCTGTTAAAGAAGATTTTCTGCTCCTCTCTCGTTTGATGTATATTCACTGTGCTATATAGGAAATGCTCCTTTGGCTCTCAGTCAGCCGCTGGCCCAGGCTAGCACAAGGCCAAAGAAATGATTCATGAAAACAAACATCATACAGGATGCTTAGTTCCACTGGTGACCTTGATTATTGTAAAATTGTGAAAGCAAAGGTACGCCACACCCCAGCACAGGTTTAGCAATCTAGAACTCCCCGTTCTCTGCCACCTCAGTCTAGGCCTCATGTTAAACCTTTTTTTTTTTTCCTGATTAGGTCCAGAGGGGTACCTCAGATTTCAGAAACAAGGCTGGAACAGCATTGTTGTCATATCAGATTGACCTGATGAGAGTCCCTGCCAATAATACCCAACATGGACTCACAAGAAATTCATATGAAGATTAAGAATAGAGAAGGGTTAGTCTACCCTGAACTGATTTTTCACCATTTAGGGTTGGAAGCCCCCAAACTTGTTGAGTCAGTTCATGCTGCCAAATGAAGACTATTTTAACAGTGGATTTATTCTTTTCCTTATTATTTGGAGTCAAGGGTGTCCAGTAGCCACTGTTTGCTCAAGGAGAGTCTAAACAGGACTTGCTGATGCCTGTGGCCAATGAGCATGACTCCTAAGCCACTTTGACTCTGGCATGGGGTATGGATCTAATGGTAAGGAAGCTGAACAGGAAAGGGGGTTGGGTAACTAATTTGTGTTTGCTTTTGTGTTTTTTTGTGTCTTTTTTTTTTTTAATTTTCTCTTTCAATGCTCAAAGCAATCCTTTTTAGGTAGGTGTTATTGAAACACCCATTGTGCAGATCCAAAAACTGTGTGGTAAATAACAGGCAGGGACTAGAACCCTGTTATGTTGAGTTGCACAGATTTCCACTGCCCTCAGCTCATGCTCTGCAGTAAGACCTTTTGCTTAGACAAATGTCAGCCATTTAAAAAGGACTAAACGCAAAATTTGTGCCCAAGTTAGAATTCTCAAGCATCAGTATTCTTCCTTCCCTCCAAACCAAGATGATACAAAGTGTTTAATTTCTTAAATGTATCACATTTTCCAGAGTTGACAAGATCTCATCAAGAAGCCGCAGTGGGACTGTAAGATTCTTACCTTCCACTCAGGAAACTCCCATGTTGGATTCTTAGGCAAGGGCGCTTGCTTGAACTAGGTATCTCAGTTGGTTAGGCCACACACCACCAAGGCCAGTAAGCCACAGTCACTGAGAAGATCATTCCGTTCCTAGCCATCTTTAAAACAGGTCATAAAGGAGCGCCTGGGTGACTCAGTTGGTTAAGCATCTGCTTTTGGCTCAGGTCATGATCTCAGGGTCCTGGGATCAAGCCCATGGCAGGCTCCCTGCTCAGCAGGGAGGCTGCTTCTTCCTCTCCCACTGCCCCTCCACATGCTCTTGTGCGTGTGCACTCTCTCTCAAATAAATAAATAAAATCTTAAAAAAAAAACAGTTCATAAATTGGCTGAGTGGAAATGTAGACGCTCCAGGGCAGGTCATCATTGGAACTGATAAAAAGTTATCGAAAGTGCCACTGACTGGGATCACTTGTGTCATATTCATGAATGAAGTAAAAAATTCTCTCTTTCCCCCCACCCTTCACTTCTTCATGATTTGTTATGTTGTAGACAGTCTAATGGATAGAGCACCTTCATAATAACATATTTCCATATGAGAGGGGGGTTGTTGTTACTAATCAGTGAACACTGACAACTTACAAAAAGTATTTCAATCTCTCAAAACCCTAGCCAAGTATGACACTGGAGATCCTTTTTACAGGGCTAGACTCTTGGTGTATTATGAAATCTTTCACATCTCACATAGACAACAGAACAACTCTTATTATTTTACCTTCCCCACGCAGTTCTTGTATTTTGTTGCTGCCTCTGCCATATGGTTAAAAGAGGTTACCCAGAGAACAATCAAATAATGTTATTTCAACACTAAAGAAACTACTGAGTTTTGTTACTCCTTAATACCTTTGTGTGTCCCTCCAAAAAGAATGCTCAAAGAATTTTCATTTGGAAGACATTCACTACCTATTGTCTGAATTGTGTTGGCAACCTTTTCGAAACACCTTGAAAAAGACTCACGACATATGTCAGCAGAAGTCCAGAGAAGGAAAGTAGAGACTGGCGGAAAGCGAGATATTACAGACTCAAAGTCTGGTCAGAGGGGGTTGTGGGCTCTCAGGTACACTAAACAAAGCGCACTGGGGGAGGCAAAGCACTTAGCAGCTGGCAAGGTAACTGGATGTTTAACAAGGAGGGGGAGAGAGAGGTGATGGGTTCCTTCAGTCCCCCTGGCATATCTCCCACCTTCACACTCTTTTTTTGAAACCATGATAAAACCACAAGGATTCCCACTTTGCTCCCCTACCTTCCTCTGGCCTTCCTAACTCCTTTCTTACCCGTTTTCCCCTCTCGCTTTCTGATTTGCCCCTCTCTACATAATCTTTTGCTTTCAGCTACTTTTAAGGTAATTTCATTGCAGCAGGAAGACAACCCATGTCTTCTTCCTTCATTCCCGAGCCCCGGGACCCAGGTCCCTCCTGGGCTCCCTGGAGCTGGGACCTTCCCCTCTGAGCTCAGCAGCCCAGGCTGTTGAGGATGATCTGTTTCGTGAGTCCTCCAGTGCGCTGGCCTCTCCATGACGCCAGTCTGCTCCTCTTCCCGCCACCCCCCCACGCCTCATCCCCGAAGAAACCTAAACTCCGTGGCCTCTGAAACTGTCTGTGCCTGGGTCCGTAAGGTCTCCGCCAGGATCCAAGATTTCTCTGACCAAAGTGGGGTCGGGTCGGGGAAGACAGTACCTCTTTGCAGGCGTGAAGCTCCGGTCCCGCTCCCTGGGTCACCTGGAAGGCGGTCCCAACCCAGAGCAGCAGCTGCAGAAGCCGGAGTGTGCGCCGCTCAGTTCTTCCCCTGCCTCGGGCAGAGGGATGGAGGCTGCGCCCCGGCTCAGCCATAGCGTCCTCCTGAGCGAGCGCCAGCAGCGGCTCAGGTGCTGCGGCCGCGGCTACTGCTGGCAGAAGGCGGAAAAAAAGGGGAGGGAGGTTCACAGGGGGAGGATGCAAGGGGCTGGGCTCGCTTCAGTCACCTCCCTGCGGCTACGCCAAGGCCGCCCATCCTTTCTCCTCCCTCCTTCCTCGTCTCCTCCTACCCACGTCGCCTTGGCAACCGCCTCCTCTTTCCCTCCGCGCGGGTGGGTCAGGGACCACGCGCTCCTCTGCCGCTCACCTGCCGGTCGCCATGGCAGCCGCCGCCGCTGGCGCGCGCCGCGTAAAAGTGCGCGCGCCCGGGGTCTGCAACCGGCCCAACAGACTGGCACAGGGGTCTGCAACCGGCCCAACAGACTGGCACAGGGGTCGTGTAAAGAACGCAGTAGAAACATCCTCCAAGCCAACGCCACCAAATTCACGTTTTCCATTGCTCTTTCGGGTCATGGGCCATTTATGAGCATCTCTAATTTTGCAGGCGTGGCGTTCGACAATACTTATTTAGCACCTCCTTTGTGTGCATTGATAGAAGGAAGAATGAGACGCCGTCTCACCTCCAGAAGTTACAGCCTGGAAGAGCGGCCCCGGTAGATGTTACCTACTGCAACAGCTGCTTCTGGAGATCTTACTTCCGTCCCGCCAAATCCACCCGTGCCTTTACAAACGGCTCTATGGGAAGCCTTAAGACTGGCATAGTTAAACCGAGTTTAAGCAAGGAGCGTTTGCGTTAGCCTGCAATTTTCCAAGTACGACACCTGGGCTCTTCCGTCTCTTAACATCTTCATTCTCTCCTTGCTTTGAAAAATTCTTTCGTTAGATGCGAGGGAGAAGGAAATTCCTGAGCCATCTTTTAGGACTTCTTTACTCAGCTGAAGTCTTTTGCAGAAGTCCTGCAAGCCGGGAGGCCGACGTTTTTCGACTAAGGCTCCCAAGTGTAAATGCAGGCCTCCCTGGCACGCTCGATGGCGCTTTCCCCTCTGCGTTCCCCGGAGCTTCCTTCCGAGGGATCTCCCGCGCTGGACCGCCAGGTGGCGCCCTTCTCGAAGGGAACTCACCTCAGTCACAGATGGCGGGAGAGTTGCCGGGCAACCGAAACTGGGCGTTCCAAACAATTGGGACCCGGGATCCTCCGCGTGCGTTGTGTGCGGCTGCGCGGGCTTCCCATCCCTCACACCAGCGGCTCACTCCGCATTTTACCATGCCTTTCACCCGAGACCCCTTACAGCACCCTACGTTGGATAACGATGATACCTTCCTGGGAAAACTCGGGGCTTCCAAGGTACTGTGCTTTCTTGTGTAGATTCCCACCAAGGTCGATGGCACTCTTCTTTCTGTTGGCGTGATGGGCAGAGATGGTAACTTAAAGCACTCTGGTGAGGACACTGAGTCAGGTACCGGAGAAGTTTGTTTTCTGGCTGCCTCCTTGGCTCCATATTCAGATCTGCTAACGTTTCAGAGATGTTTTTGAGGAGAGGGAAGTTGAGCGCTAGCCCAGAGGAATAAGGGGCTCTCGCTGCCCAAAGCGATGCTTGGTATAATATGTGGATTAATCAGGCCCAGGTCCCACCAAGCCACCCTTTGCCCTGTTTGGAAACCTGTTCTCTGGAGAGATATGAGATATGGAATGGGAGAGAATGCTCTGGAAGACACCTGATCATGCTTTATACATCTGCCCTCACACCACCTCAGTCTTTCGGTTAATGCTGGAATGTGTTTTTGTGTGTGTGTCAGTGATTTGAGGAATTTAGATGATCTTTTTTTTTCTGGCAGAAGTATTTGGGATGCTTGAAATGGTGCAAAATAAGGTGAATTCAATAGTAATTGTGGCTTGATAGAAGAATCAAAGAGCTTCCTTTTGTTTATTCAACATTTATCATTTACTATATGCCGGGCACTCTGCTCAACACTGAGGATGTAGAGAGCAGTTAGATATGGCTCCTGCTTTAGAGAAACTCTAGTAGAAAAGCTGACAACAGTAGCAGCAAAAATGCTCGCACAATAGCACATGTGTTGTGACAGAGTTATACATCGTGTTTCAGGAGAACTGGGAGCTTAAAGGAAAGCTTCCCAGAGCTGGTGAGTTTTCACATCCGAACATGAGTTAGCTGGGCCAGGTGAGGGAGGAGGTGGAATGTGAGTTAGAAAGAAGGAAACAAGAGCCAGACATTCAAGGCACGGCGGTGGCAGATGCACATACATGAAAAGGAGAGAAAGAGTGGCCTGTTTGGGGCCAAAGAATCCAGAATGGCTGGAGCATCAATGTGAGATGGAGGAGGGGAGAGGGCAGAAGCTGGAGTCACCTTGTTGGGCTGGGTGTGCTGTGTACACCATGCTAGTAAGCTAGGATTCCATCATGGAGATGCTGGGGCATCATGTCAGGATTTTAAGCACTAGAGTGACACAATCAATGGGTGTCTTAGCACAATGGCAGTAGATTGGATAGAACGGGAGTGGGGACAAGAGGAATCAGCAAGGAGGCAGGAGCCTCAGAAGGCAGCAATCTCCAGGAGAAATAATGGATCTAAAGCAGGGGATGGCAATGGGGTGTAGATGTGAAAAATTTGCCAAGGGCAGGACTGATGAAACTCTGTGCCTGGATATGGGCCCAAGAGAAGGGACAAGTCTAGGATAGCTCCTGGGTTTCCGAGGGCTTGATTGATACCATTTACTGAATGGAGGCATCCAGGGGAAGCAGGTTTGGGAGAAAGATGTTCAGATCAGTTATGTAGATGTTGCTTTTTGTGGTGCCTGTGGGACATTTACGTGGAGATGAGTAGCAGGGAACATGGTTGAGAGTTCTAGGTTGAAGATGTATATCTGGAAGCCGCAGTATCCATGTGGTGGTCGAAGCCATAGGAAAGAATAAGCTCATCCAGTGAATGAGAATACGAAAAACAGAAACCAAACCCCTGGAGAATGCACTAAGGGGCAGAGGGAGAAAGTAGAGCTGACAAGGGAGCTGAGCAGTAACAGCTAGAGGCAGGAGGAGCTGGACCCACAGAGCATGGAGAGAACATTTGAGAGAATCAGAATCATGGTGCCAGAAAATGCAGAGATCAAATAAGATCAGATCTGGAAAAGATCCACCTAACCTAGCTGAAATAAAGATCACTGGTCACCAGCAAGAGAAGTTTCAGTGCTTGCTTGAGAAAGAGGCCAGACTGCAGTGGCTATAGAGGGGACGGAAAGGGGGAGGAAATGAAGATAGTAAATGTTGACTCTTGAAAAAGTCTAGTTCTGCAGGGAAGGTGATAGAGTGGTAGCGAGACAGTGATAAAGGAATGAGAGAGAAGCTGGGTATAGGGGATGGATGCCAGGATGGTACCGGTCTCTGAAACACAGGGAAGGGCTAGGTTCAGGGAAGAAAGGTTATTCTTTTTATTATTGCTTTTGAAGTGTAGTTGACATGCAGCGTTCTATTCATTTCAGGTGTACAGCATAGCGATTTGACAATCCTATACGTTACTCAGGGTTCACCACAGTAAGTGTAGTCAACAGCTGTCACCATACGTTATGACAATAGTATTGGCTCTCTTCCCGATGCTGCACTTTTCATGCCTGTGACTTATTTATTTTATAACTGGAAGTTTGTATCTCTTAATTTCTTCACCTATTTCACCCATCTCTCCACCCACCTTCCTTCTGGCAACCATTAGTTTGTTTTCTGCATTTATGGGTCTGTTTCTGCTTTTGTTTGTTTTGTTTTGTTTTTCAAGGTTCCACATATAAGTGAAATAATATGATATTGGTCTCTCTTTGTCTGACTTATTTCACTTAGCAAATACCCTCTAGCTCCATCCATGTGGTCTAAAATGGCAAGATTTTTCTTTTTTATGGCTGAGTAATATTCCATTGTGGATCGATGGATAGATAGATAGATAGATAGATAAATGAATGGATAAAGAATGAAGCTATACATAGATATATATAGATAGCACATTTTCTTCATCCATTCATCTATCAATGGGTGCTTTTGTTGCTTCCATATCTTGGCTATTGTAAATAATCCTGCAGTAAATATAATGCATATATCTTTTTGAATTAGAGTTTTCATTTTCTTTTGGTAAATACCTAGTAGTGGAATTACTGGATTGTATGGCATTTCCATTTTTCATTTTTTCAGGAGCCTCTATACTGTTTTCCCCAATTGCTGCACCAATTTACACGCTCCCTTTTCTCCACGTTCTCCCAACACTTGTTATTTCTTGTCTTTTTGATACTAGCCATTCCGATGGGTGTGAGGTGATACCTCATTGTTGTTTTGGTATGCATTTCCCTGATGATCAGTGATGTTGAGCATCTTTTCATGTGTCTGTTGGCCATTTCTATGTCCCCTTTGGAAAAATGTCTATGCATTTTTTAATCAGATTGGGTTTTTTGGTGTTGTATTTTGTAAGTTCTTTATATATTTTGGATATTAATTCCTTATCAGATATATCATTTGAAAGTATCTTCTCCCATTCAGTAGGTTGTATTTTCATTTTGTTGATGGCTTCCTTTGTGCAAAAACTTATTTTGGTGTATTCCCAATAGTTTATTTTTGTTTTTGTTTCCCTTCCCTGAGGAGATATATCCATAAATATGTTGATAAGGCTAATGTCTAAGAAATTATTACCTATGTTTTCTTTTAGGAACTTTATGGTTTCAGTTCTCACATTTAGGTCTTTAATCCATTTTCATTTTGTATTTGTGTATGGTGTAAGAAAGTGACCCAATTTCATTGTTTTGCATGAAGCTGCCCAGTTTTCCCAGCACCATTTATCAAAGAAACTGTCTTTTCCCCATTGTGTATTCTTGTGTCCTTTTTCATAGATAAATTGACCATATAAGCATGGGTTTATTTCTGGGCTCTCTATCCTGTTCCACTGATCTCTGTGTCTAATTTCGTGCCAGTACTATATTGGGTTTTTTTTTTCAGTTTATGCATTTGTTTTAGCAATCTCTACACCCAACATAGGGCTCGAACTCATGACCCCAAAATCAAGAGTTGCATGCTCTTCCAAACAAGCCAGCCAGATGCCCCAAGTACTATATTGTTTTCATTACTATAGTTTGTACTATATCTTGAAATCTGGGATTGTGGTACCTCCAGCTTTTTTCTTTCTCAAGGTTGTTTTGATATTCAAAGTCTTTTGTGGTTCCATAAATTTTAGGATTATTTTTTCTAGTCCTGTGAAAAATTCTATTGGTATTTTGTTGGGGATTGCACTGAATCTGTAGATTGCTTTGGGTAGTATGGACATTTTAACAATATTAATTCTTTCAATCCATGAGCATGATGTATTTTTCCATTTGTGCTGTCTTCAATTTCTTTCATCAGTGTCTTATAATTCAGAGAATAGTTCTTTCACTGCCTTGGGTAAATTTATTCCTAGATATTTTATTATTTTTTGTGCAATTGTAAATACAATTGTTTTCAACTTGTCTCTCTGCTACTTTGTTATTGATATATAGAAACACAACAGATTTCTTTATATTAATTTTGTATTCTGCAACTTTAGGGAATTAATTTATTAGTTCTAATAGTTTTTGGTAGTCTATAGGATTTTCTATATATAGTATCGTGTCATGTGCAAATAGTGAGAGTTTTACTTCTTCCTTACCAATTTGGATGCCTTTATTCCTTTTTCTTGTCTGATTGCTGTAGCTAAGACTTCCAGTACTATTTTGAATAAAAGTGGTGATCGTGGATGTCCTTGTTTTGTTCCTGAACTTAGAAGAAAATCTTTCAGTTTTTCACCATTGAAATTGATGTTAGCTGTGGGTTTTCATATTTACCTTTAGTGTCTTGAGATACGTTCCCTCTAAACCACTTGTTGAGATTTTTTTTTTTATAATAAACAGATGTTGTGTTTTGTCAAATGTTTTTTTCTGCATCTATTGAGATGATCGTATGGTTTTTATCATTCCTCTTGTTAATGTGATATATCATATTGATTTGTGAATACTGACCCACCCTTACATTGCTGGAATAAATCCCACTTGATCATAGTGAATGATCCTTCAAATGTATTATTGAATTTGGTGTACTAATATTTTGTTGAAGATTTTTACATCTGTTGTTCATCAGGGATATTGGCTTGTAGTTTTCTTTCATTCATAGTGTCTGTTTAATTTTGGTATCAGGGTAATGCTGGCCTTGTAAAATTATTTTGGAAGTTTTCCTTCCTCTTCTATTTTTTGGAATAGTTCAAAAGAATAGGTATTAACTCTTCTTTAAATGTTTGGTAGAATTCACTTGTGAAGCTATCTGGTCCTGCGCTTTTGTTAGTTGGCAGTTTTTTTTAATTACCATTTTAATTTTGTTACTAGTAATTGGTCTGTTCAAATTTTCTATTTCTTCTTGATTTAATTTTGGAAGATTTTTTTTTAAGATTTTTTTTTAACTTATTTATTTGACAGAGACACAGCGAGAGAGGGAACACAAGCAGGGGGGAGTGGGAGAGGGAGAAGCAGGCTTCCCGCAGAGCAGAGAGCCCGATGCAGGACTCAATCCCAGGACCCTGGGATCATGACCTGAGCCGAAGGCAGATGCTTAACGACTGAGCCACCCAGGCACCCCTAGTTTTGGAAGATTCTATGTTTCCAGGAATTTATCCATTTTTATAGATTATCCAGTTTGTTGGAATATAATTTTTTATAGTATTTTGTTATAATTCTTTGTGTTTCTGTAATGTTGGTTATTTCTCCTCCTTCATTTCTGATTTTATTTAAGCCTTTGCTCTCTCTCTTTTTTTTTTCCTGATGGGTCTGGCCAAAGGTTTATCAATTTTATGTTTTCCAGAACAAGCTCTTGGTTTCATTTGGTTTCCTTGATCTTTGTGTGTGTTTTAGTCTCTCATTTATTTCTGCTCAGATCTTTATTATTTCCTTCCTTCTACTAATTTTGTTGGTTCTTTGTTAGGCTTTGTTCTTTTTTTCTAGTTTCTTAGGTATAAGATTAGATTGGGATTTTTCTTGTTTCTTGAGGCAGTCCTGTAGCACTATAAAATTCCCTTACACCTCTCAAAGACTTTTTTTTAAGATTTTACTTATTTGTCAGAAAGAGAGAGAGAGAGAGAGACAGAGCACAAGAAGGGGGAGCAACAGGCAGAGGGAGAAGCAGGCTCCCTGCCCAATGCGGGAGTCGATCCCAGGACTCTGGGATCATGACCTGAGTTGAAGGCAGACGCTTAACCAACTGAGCCACCCAGGCATCCCACAACTGTCAAAGACTTTGGACAGACAGTTGTGTTTTCATTTTCATTTTCTCTATTTTTTTTATTTCCTCTGATTTCTTAGTTGACCCATTGGTTGCTTAGGAGCATGTTGTTTAGCCTTGTGTGTTTGTGTTTTCCAGGTTTTTTTTCTCCTAATTGATATCTAGTTTCATACCATTGTGGCTGGGAAAGTTGCTTGATGTGATTTCAGTCTTCTTAAATTTATTGAGACTTGTTTTGTGGCCTGACATGCGATCTGTCCTGGAGAATGCTCCATGTGCTCTTGAAAAGAATGTGTATTCTAGTGCTTTGGATGGAATGTTGTGTGTGTGTGTGTGTATGTGTTGGATCCATCTGATCTAATGCGTCATTCAAAGCCATCATTTCCTTGTTAGTTTTGTCTGGATGGTGGTTGTTTTTTTTAAGATTTTATTTATTTATGTGACAGAGAGAGATGTAGTGAGAGATGGAACACAAACAGGGGGAGAGGGAGAAGCAGGCTTCCCGCTGAGCAGGGAGCCCGATGCGGGGCTCGATCCCAGGACCCTGGGATCATGACCTGAGTCACCCAGGCGCCCTGGATGGTTTATCCATTGATGTAAGTGGGTGTTAAAGTCCCCTAGTATTGGTGTATTACTGTCAGTTTCTTCCTTTATATCTGTTAATATTTGCTTTATGTATCTAGGTGCTCCTATTTTGGGTACATAGATATTCACACTTATGATATCCTCTTGTTGGATTGATGCCTCTATCACTATGTAGAGCCCTTATTTGACTCTTGCTACAGTCTTTGTTTTAAAGTTTATTTTGTCTAATATAAGTGTTGCTACCGGCTTTTTTTTTTTTTTTTTTGCTTCCATTTGAATGGAATATCTTTTTCCATTCACAAGGTTTATCCTTGAGTAAAAGCTACATCCCTTTCTTTGAGTTGGAAGGACATTGGATGTGAGGATGGTATTCATGGTTGACAGTCTTGACTTTCTCAATGAAAGACAGTCTCATCCTTCTGCTGAATGAGGACATGATGAGGCTTGTGTAGACTTTAACGAATCAGAGGAGAGCTGCCTATGTTTGCATCATATATTTGCAGTTTTCTTGTTTCATTTGTCATCTTTTTTGGTGATAGCCCACTGTCTGGTACATACTATTCAATTAATGTCTAACTGACCTGAGTTACACAGCACTGCCATATAGAGAGGGGAGGGGGGTTCCAACACTGGGTAGGTTGAATTCGATTTCTACTAGGTTGAAGCTGTACTCACTGGAATTCAGTCATTATTCAAACAGTATTTCATTTTTGAACACCATGTGTTAAGTCGTGGTGCTAGGTACTAGAGTACAGTGAACAATATGGCATTTTACATTAAATGACAAAATCAGTTATGTGCTTTTCACGTTCATGCTTATGGGGTTCTATTTAGAATACTGACTGTCCAGTGTACTTTTTCTTTGACACTTCTGCAGTCACAATGACCCTTCCTTGCCTACTGCAATCTTTTTCTACTTAGACACTGCACTCTCCTGATTCTTCTCTTGACTACCTTAGTGTCCTTTCTCTTTCCTCCCCCCTCTGCATTATAATATTGTGCAATCATGAGCACTGTTGGCCACACTCCTTTTTGTAGACATCAGCCACTACTTCAAGTGGATGACCTCCAGACCTCTATTACTTGTTCTGAGCTCTCCTCCAAGTTGCCCACTTCCCATTTTCCACCTGTTGACTGCATTTGGACAATTTATCTTCAAATTCAGTATGTCTAAACCTGAACTCATCTTTCTTCTCTGAATTCTTCACCCTGTCCCATTCCACCCCTTTTCCTGTATTCCTGGCCTACTTCTGTCAGTTCTGATTGAAAACTTAGGAGCATCAAAAGCCTGGGAGTCTTGCTTCATATGGTTCTTCCCTTTGAAGATATCCCTCTGAGGTTCAGTTAAAACAGAAATGAATAAGGAGATGGATGTCGCTAAAGCTATCACATCAGCAAGGCCTCCTGTAACCAGGTCCTGCGTGTGGTTTCTCTTTTGCAGAAACTGCCATATAAGAACCCAGCTCACCTTGCTCAGCAACAGGAACCCTGGAGTCGGCTCAGCTCAGCTCCCACAATCACCTCCATGAGGCGGGATATTTATTTTTTTGATCCTGAGGTACCTAGCATTGAAATGCGATTTCTCTTTACATCTGCTTAAAACTCATGAATATCTTTTTTGAAAGGTAGTCTGTCCTTCATGGCATCAGCATCTTTATTTTGTCCCCAGCCCAAGGTCCTACACCAAATCTAAAACCTAACACCAATTTATCTGGGCTCTGGGAAGTTGGAAGGCTTGTTTTGCTCCAGTTGATTATCTGGAGCAAATCATTTTCTTACCAGACTTTTCACTCTTCTGATTATAACCATAAATGAGGTAAGGCCTATTAAGCCCAAGTGAAGAACAGTATGATTTCCATATCTCCTGTGAGAGCTCACCCCTCATTATACTGACAAGAGTTAAAATGTCTTTGGTATGTAAGGAGTTGGTGGACCTCAGGCCCAAAAGGGGTTCACTCTGCTTTGGGGGAAAAAGTAGAGCCCAACAGAACAAGACTAGAGTTTGGGTAAAGGTAGCAAGTTAACCCTGGGGGGACTGACTTCCTCTGTAGATACCAAAGGATGACCTGGATTTCCGCTTAGCAGCCTTGTACAACCACCACACAGGGACATTCAAGAACAAAAGTGAGATACTCTTACACCAGGAGACCACCCAGGATACCCATGGGTAAGTGGTGGAGGCAGAGCCTCTCCACCCTAAAGACAATGCCATCCAGTCATGTAAGGTAAAGTGTCACCTGGGAAATAACAGAGATAATCAACAGGAACTCATTTGTATACACATTTCTGTGCTTTTTACATCTGTATCTATAATGCAATTTCTGTATTTTTATTAACTAAAACAGAGATCCTCCAGCACTGTGATCTGTATAAACAAAATCTTCAGTTAATTCCCAGAGGGTAAAAAGGGCCTTTGGCTGCATTATTTCTGAGGCTGCATGCAACTATCTTTCCCTCCTCTCCTTTCTTCTTCTGATTGATTTCACTCTCCCCTGTTCTTCCCCATACCATCTTCCAGAATCATCAAGACCCAATTCCCTGGAGAACTTTTACCCCCTCCTCCGCCACCTTCCATCACTTCCCGAGCTAACATCAGACACTGGATCAACCCTAAGACGGAGTCTATCCACAGCATCCAGGGATCCATAGGTAAGGGTTAGAAGACTGGATGGGCAGATGGGTGGTACAAGAGTTTTTTAAAATTGACCTAGGAATCAGGGAGTTGAGGTGATTGGTCATTAGGGAACTTCAGGGATAACTGAAGGTCTTGGAATAAGTGACTAAGTTGGCACACTATCAGAATACCAGAGGATATACTGCCTAAAGCTAGGAAATGAATTCATTCATTTTTCAGACCTTTTAACTCAGCTGAGGTCTAGCGGACAAAATGTCTAGCAAAGGGCAGAAAACTGGGAGTGGAAGACCTATAGCTATCTCCCATCAGTCCTCTCTATAGGCCAGTTTCCCCAGCAATACAAGAACCTTCTCCACAATACCCAGAAACATATGGATGATTACAGGTTCCCAGAAAAGGCAAAGGATTTGAAATTCACAGCCTACCCCGTTCTCTTTTCTCCACAGTGTCCCCTCACACTGCAGCCACCAATGGAGGCTACTCCCGAAAGGATGATGGTGGCTTCTTCTCTACCTAATGTTGACAGGTCCCTGGACTAAATTAATCATAGTGGAACATCCTGCTGCCCACCTCCATTAAATAGAATTGTGCTGGATGAAGCTTCAAGTGTGTTACCCGTGGACTAAGAGTTGCCACTTGACTACTCTTAAAATGTGGGATGGAAGTTTCCCAACTTCTAGAAACTAGTCCTGTTGGTCATATTTGCAATTTGGAACATCATCTTGCTGAAAAGCTAAGGGTTTAGAACAAAACAGCACATGGGGCACCTTTGTGGCTCAGTTGGTTAACCGTCTGACTCTTGGTCTCAGCTCAGGTCTTAGGTCTTGGGTCATGAGTTCAGGCCCCACATTGGGCTGGGTGTGGAGCCTACTTAAAAAAAAAAACAAACAGTACTGTGTTTGGCAGGGGACAGGTATTCCTATTTTGTAAACTGGACTCATTCCAAACATAGAAATATCCATTCAACATTTCTTGCAAACTTGTATGTCAGCCACTGAGCTAAGTGTTGGGGAAACAAGAGTGGATGTAGCTCATTCTCTTAATGAGCTTACCACACCATAATTCTGGTAACTCTAGCGTTAACATTTATGCTGAGGTCACACTTAACGTGTTTCAGACCTTCTGGATTTAGTCATCTGCTGGGCTCTACTTTTCCATAAGGGTTCCATCTTCCTGGACCTGGCTCCTTGCCACTGTTCATTCTCTAATTCTGCCGTCTTCTTGCCTGGGAGTCCATTCCCTTTTGTCAGTTTGTGCTGTGAAATACAGCCCTTGATTCTTATACATGTGGTTCAACAAGCTGGTGCTTGGGCTTGAAGGTACCTAAAAACATACATTAATGTGGTTTCTAAAATTATAAGTCACTCAGGGGAACCTGCTGTTAAGATTGGGCAAGAAATTGCAGATGTTTCAGAATATTGTAGGGTAAATTCCCATTTCTAAGTTTGGACAGCATATGCATTGTTGAATAATTCAGAGATGAAACAGTTTCTTCCTGTTACTCAGGTACAGGGTCCTTAAATTCCATCAAACTATCGCAGCCCCTCTTCCAGGATACTCCAACCTATTCAGATAATATCTGCTGCCAAGTGGCAATATCAAATTTTTCTCATTATTTAGAATGGCTGAAAGCGGCAGAGAGGGGTGACTTTCTGGCTAATCATCTCATGCAGGTTGATACTAAATTATTAAAAAATTTATTACCGTGACCCATACATCGATGCTTTTAAAAACAGACTCATAGACCGCCCTAATAATTCTAATTCAGTAAATCTGGGGCGGGTCCCTGGAATCTTAATTCTTATCAACTCTGCAAGTTCTCCTATGAGTATATATATATATTCATGAGAATATATATATATATATACACACACACGTATAACCTTTAGCAGCAGATGCTGTACAGGGGGGCACCAGTGTTAGTACCATACAAAGGGCCATCACAAGTCGGACCTAAATGAAAAAAGGGAAGAGACTAAGGAAAAACACTGCAGCAGCAAACAAGGCTTCCGTGCCCTTCCTGCTCCCGCGGTTCGGGCGACGGCTCCTTCAACCCCGCCTTCGCCCCCCCAACGCCGGGGCCCGCCGCCAACTGTTAACGCTTAGCCGCGCTCCGGGGCCGGGCTCAGATCAGAATCGCCTCGATAATCATTGGCCCGGGACAAGCCCGGCCTCGTCTATCTGATCAATTCATCACTTCTGAGCGCCGGGCCCCGTAAGACCGGCTCCGGGACCGCGGCGTTGCCGCCGCCCAAGGGGCCTCGCTGCACAGCGCCCCGATGAAGGAGCTTCGCAGGAGGGTAACTTTTCATCTCGGATCGGCCCGGCGGGGCTAGGGTCACAACCCGATCAAATAAGATCAAGGTGTAGGCGGGGGGGAGGGGCTCAGGGACGGGCACACGCACTCGCCTTGCACGCCCCATGCGCACACTCACACATTCGCGCGTCCACTCACTCAGCCCACACGCGCCTTCCAAGCGGAATCGCTCCACAACACAAACCGCCCTCGCCCCAGGCCGCTCTCCCTCCGGGAAAGAAACGGACGTCCGCACCCTCTTTTAAATCCCTCCGCCCCCTCCTCTGCCTCGGAGGATTCTGGGAGGAACCACTGAGCACAGGCTCTCGTCCGGCATGCACCTTGCTGCCCCCGCGTGGCTCGGAGGGGAACCCAGGTGCCAGAGAAAAGCTGGACAAATTTCCGCAACACTAAATCGTGCTTGTTTTATGATCTTTGTGCGGGGACATATTTATATCCGTATCTGTAGTTTCCCTTTGATCTTTGACCCGAGTTTTTGGTCCAACTTCTGAATATAAAATGATTTAGTCTTAGGAGATTTATAGGTGACTGCTTTCCCATGGAGAAGGCAAATCCTGGTCATTAACCAATATCAGCTTCCCCAGGAGCTCCTTCCCCCAGGGGAGACGGAAAACATCATTTTACCAAAGGGAAAGGTGAGAATAGATTATTTAAATCCAATGTCTTGGTAGTCAGGATAACTGTGAAATGCACAGCGGTAGGAAGGCATATCCCGGTCATTTACAAGAGCCCCCTGGTTACCCAGAACTTGATGCTATGGCAATCATATTGCTGAACCTTCACTTACTTTCAACTTTCAAACTCCCAAACGAGTAGTGAAAAAAAAGTAGTGATTATATAATGAGAATTAGCTCCTTTCACATCAGGGAACACAATTTTAATGTCTCAGTTTCTTCTTTCTCCTTCTTCAATGAAAAAGGTGTATGTGTGGATAAATCAGAAGAATTTTGTGAATTTATTTGTAACTGCCAGTTCCACCATACACTTGAAATAAACAAATAGGGGGAAACTATCCATATATGTGCCAGAATCCCATTGGCTGAAGGATTTTCTAGGTGCATGGCTGGTTAACCTGATAACCTCATTTGAATGAAGAAGTTTATGGCTGGTAATGGCAGATAATATTTGTATTTTAATAGCAGTGGTAGATAAAATGTATTGAGTGTTATCTGCCTTACTTAACATACCTCAAAACTTATTGGTATATATATGCTTATATATGTAAGCTGATACATGTATCTGCTCCCTCAAAGGAGAAAACTACACCTTCATAAATTCTGAACTATCATATATTTGGTGACCATCACAAGGGGTCAACAAGAATAATGATATTCACTAATGTAAACTAAAAAGGTATACTTGGGTAGAACCAAGGGAAGTGTTGAACAAAGTTCAATGAATTGATCATGTGACAAATAAGTGGACAAAAATGGTAGGGAAAGAAATTTTATTTTCAAGGATTTGTGCAGACAATGGTGAATAAAAAACTGTATTTTAACTATAAAAGGCTGACTTCACTCCACCCTGGCATTCAGGGTTTATGGTGATGCCAGTCTGAATCTGAGGCAATACTGCTATCCCCCTTCTTCCACCCCTAAAAAACTCCCTCAGAGGAACAATTTCCTACCATTTTCAGTCGAAAAACATATGACACATCAACCAAAGTAATGAGTTAAAACTTCTGCTTATCTGCTTACATAAAGGCAAGAAATAAGCTGTGTATTTGTTTCTTGCTGTAAATTACCTTCATTCTGTGCACTTTTTGGTACATTCTCGTAGGAAAACATCTCAAAATATAACAATTTAGGTCAAGATGACCCACCGGGGAGGCTGTAAAAATCAGTTTGAACAACTAGAACTGTGAAGTGAAGCAGCTCTCCTCACCAAGCTCAGAGATATTAGCCCTACTGGAAAACAAGTCATTAAAGCTACAAAGTAACAAGTGCAAAACATGCTGAACCTGTATTTCCAGGGAATAACTTTCCTGCTGGCCAACAGGTCCCAAACACACCTACAAGGTGTAACTCTTCCTTTCTGTTCCAATAGATGTCCTTTCCCTCATGTGGAAGATCCTCAGAAGAGACAATGGAAAACATATGAATCAGTGAAATTTACCCTGCAGGCCAGTTCTTGAAGAGACAAAAAAGCCACAACTCTGAGATGATTAGACATGTAGTGTTTACTTGAGGACTTTTTACACCTTTAGAAACCCTCAAAGCACTAAACTGTCTATATCGGAACCTAAACTTCCTAGCAGCTTTTCTTTGGGGAAAAGACAAAACACAATTTCCTGCCACACAGGGGTCAACCACAACTAAACTGTCCACAGTCAAGTTTTACTGTAACGGACAATTCAATTTGTTCCTATGTTGATGCCTGCTTTTTACAATAATTTTAGACCAACACTCTCTTTTTTTAAATGGAGAAGTCTTCCCTTCAAATATTGAGTCATCTAAAATGATTTGTGTATGAGTAACCATATCCATAGAAAAGCCCAGTAATCTCCATTGCAAACATCTGTTTTCCTTTACTTTAGAAAACACCCTCATTTTATTCGTGGATTCTGTGAACTTTCCAAACATGCCCAAGAATATCAGCATCTTCTCTCACTCATTTGAATTTATCATGTTCTTAGAATACAAAGAATTTCCAAGAGATAGCTAGAGTACTGCAATATGCGGAAAACTAAGAGTTGCCCAAGAAAAACAAGTGCTCAATTAAAAATTGCCATAAAAATCCAGACTCAAACACAGAATAAGGTTGTGTCTTGGATAACATGACAAAACATCCATCTAACATCACAATACATTCTTATACTAGTTGACTTCACTAGTGTATGAATTATATACTAGATTTCTTTTACCCTAACTGCAAATATATTAAAAATTATTTCTTCAATACTTTCTTTCCCCTTAAGACTGAGTAACACTATTTAGCACTCAGTAATGTATATAAAAAGGCTTCAGGAAAATTGCAACAATGGATTCATTTTCCATATACCACCTGATGGGATGAAGTCTCCTTTGGGGGATACTGGTGAACAGAACATTTTTCCTTACCTAAGTTACTGCTTCTGGTCTCATCATGGACAGTTAATTCCCAAATCTTATGTAGGCCCAGGTTTTCTTGGCAAACTCTTGAGCTACCAGCACACAGCACAGCTATTTCATCTGTTCTCTGTTTGCAGTTAGGACCATGCCTCTCTCTTATGTTCCCAGATGGGTATATGAAAGAGAAATTTCCAAAGCCAAAAAATTTCCTTGGCGTTGTATAGCTCCTGTCCTCCCCTCTCCACCCCACCCACTCACCCCTGCCCCCACCAATTTGCCAAATCCAAATCAAACAGTGAAAAAAAATGTCAAGTCTTGAAAATTCTCTCTCCTTCCAAGAGGTGTGAATACAGCCTATGTCCTTCCCTAATGAGCCTCAGTTTGAAAAGATCCTGATGATGGGCTGAAGAACAGAATAGGTGACAGGTTTTTATGTAGGAGGTATGTAATCTTATCACCGTGGGATATTAATTTATCTGGACATTATATGCTCTCTGCTGAGGACTGATTCACACACAGAGCAAAGGAAGTTGGCCTTCTGGAGTCCCCTAAAGCATAAATAATGTTTGTAACCATGAGGAATTTTCCCCACATATGGTAGGGGTAGATTCTGTGGTGTCATCTTGGGGACTTTGATGATTTTAGCTGAGCTCTCTTACGCTGGGCCCAGGCCCCGGACAGTTTCTTCACCCTCATCCTCTTGGTTGGCAGCTGATGAGATGGATGCTTTGGAATTCATTTTACAAACAGGACGTAAAAGGCCATTACAACACAGGCGATTGCCACAGCAGCATGCAGCCTGGTTCCGATCACAGCGGCTGGCAGACAAAAGTAAAAAGAGAAAAGAAATCACACCCTGCCCTTCATATAAGTCCTCACTTTCAAGGTGGTATTTTGAAATCTCTAGTCACGATAAAGAGACCTATCAAGGTTCTCAAGAACCCACCCGGGGATACATTTAAGTACTATCCTTAAGCTCTAGGTTCTAGGTGAATATACTGTTTGTATTTTGCTCTATTTTGAAAAAAAGATTTAGGTAGGTAGGATTTACCCTTAATAAAAAGTAAAAAAAAGCATCTGAGTTGAAACTTAAAAAGAGACTCCAATATATTCTTTCCAGAAATTCAGAAAAACTTTTCATTGGGAAACTATTCCAACAGTTCTAGTCCAGTCTAAATGGCTTTAATTTAGATACTTTTACTCCATGGAGAATATTAAAATTACCTTGATGCTAAAATAAATGATTATGTAAAAGTGGAACCAAATACAATGCCAGCCTGCCCACCCGCTACACTTTGTAGCACCCCGCTGTCCAGAGATGGCCATCTCCTCTCCCTGTCCAGAGAAGATCATACCTTTGTAAAACACACCCCAAACTCCCTTCTTCTCTGAGAGCAGCCAGGTTTTGAGACGAGGTACTTTCTTGAAGTAAGCACAGGTGCAAACAAAGAGCAAACCAAACACCAGAATCCCATCCAAGGAGTACACTGTTACAGAAAGAAAAACAAACACACACACACCTTTGGTACTAATCTAGCTTGTGATCCCATTTGAGAACTCCAAGGAGAACAGAGTAATATAATATCCAGGTGATAAAATCAACCAGCAATGCCAACCCTTGACAAGAGGGAGCCAAAATCCTGGGACTAACAAGGTTACTTCATTGTTCCCCAAACTGCTTGTAGACAATTCCCTCACAAAGATTTCACTGCACCCTCCCCTCCCCTTTCAAGAGCTACAAGTCCTGAGAAGAGTGCATCACTTTAGTGCAATCAATCTCCCAGGAATGGCCAGTGGCCAGTGTTGGTAACAGTTTGAGAGAAGTGTAAGAATCCTTGGAGCCTGAGCTGAGGAAAGTACCCATGTTCCTATTATCAATCACTCATGTGCTAAAGGAGAGCCAGATGGTTAGCCAAGTCTCTCAGATCTGCATTTGTTGAAGAATACGTTAAGGCGAAAGTAAAGCTTAATGGAAATAGCAAGGATTAGAATTCATAAACTACAGTTTTCCTATGCTTATCTTATACCTCATGCATGATACTCTACTTACAAACCAAATTTCTGCTGGAATAACTACAGATTCTTGTAAAAAAAAAAAGTATCTGAGGTGTCGACATAGAACAATTGTGGAAAAAAGCTTTGAACAATTAGTTCTATTTCTTACATATGTAAAACAAGCTATTTCTTGTACATGTAAGCACAATGAAGCACCTAACTGCAAAAAAAAAAAAAATTTCAGACCATAAAAGGAGGGAAGATAACTAAAATTTACTCAGTGATTATTATGTATCAGATTGCTCTCTTATTTCCTGGTTCAGATGATTTCTTCCTCCCAGAAATGTCCCTTCTGGTACTGTGCCTCAGACCTGTGACTTGCCCAGGAAGCTCCAAAAGGATATTTTACATAATCAGTATCTGCCAGTTCTGGACCACTCTATCTCCCTCTCTCCAGATAGTTTTATCTCACAGCCAGGTGTCATATGAGAAAGGGCCCAGTAAATTAACACATACACTAAATTCTTATGATGAATGATGCTTTAATGTATTATTTAATGTATTATTCTTTTACTTTCATAAGTTCTTGCAGACAATGCCAAAATTCACAAAGAGGTGAAATCTGAGTCTCCACTGCGAGGCTTATGGAGAAGGTACTCTTGAGAAATGCTTTCCTGTGCCCCTCAAATCATACTAGGAGGCCTTCTCTTCTTTCCTATAAAGCTGACTCTAAAGACCATAAAAGTCCTGCTTCCTGCACTTCCCTGGAATTAGGAAATCATGTCTATAAAGTGTCCGAAAACGTCTGGAAAATTAGGTCGGATAAACAGGGTTGCAAATGCCACATCGTTTAGAAGAGGCAGTGTCTAAATCCAACCCTTGCAACACTAGCCAGGGTCTCCAGATGGGATCACTCAGGCAGGACTTTATAATCAAAGAAGAGAAAGCTAACCGGCATTTTTTTCAAAAACAAGGAGAACTTTGTTTAAGGGTCTACATTCGCCCCCAGGAAGTGTGAGGCTTGACCCTCTCTGTGATTTCTTGGTCCTCCCAATGAGGCTACAGTCCGAAAGTATGAGAACGCAGGGGGCTGAAAGGAGGATCCTCTCTTTCCCCTGGTCCTAAAGCAATAGTCCAACTGGGACTGGCCTGCCTAGGAGTCTTGCAAGGGCTAGAACGAACTTCTATGAAGGGGGAAGAGAAAGCACAGGCTAGGAACTGAGGACTTGGGGTGTGGAGACGAGAGGTACTGGTATTTCTAGATGGTCACGGGACGGGGGAACCGCGGAAGGGTCTGGCGACAAGAGTTACGGGCAGTGAGAGGCCATGGTGGGGCTGGGCTGGGAGGGGGCGGGGAGAATGGCCACGTCAGTCCCGGTCCCGCCCGCCACGTTTCCCCTCGTCCCTTACTCCCACTCTCCACTCTGGACATTGGCTCTCACCGTTCGTCATGGCGGTTGGGCCCGGGCCTGGCTAGGGGTTCCGGGATCAGCTGTAAGTGATAGAGGCGAAGACTGGGGAACCCAGCTCCGTGTTGACACTTCCCGATCGGGGCCGCAACGACGGGTAGGAGCGGTAGTACGCAGGCGCAAGGGCAGAGAGGCGAGCGCCGAATGCAATCAGGAGTGGCTAGCCGATTACGGAGCTAGGGAACTTGTGTGGGTGGTGCTTGCTGCTTACGCCCGCGTAAGAAGAGCGCCATCCGAGAAGCTTCCTAAGTGGCCATGGTAACCTTGTCTTCCTCTCCCTCTGCCCCTCCCCCTGCTCATGCTTGCTCTCGCGCGCGCGCTCTCTCCCCACCCCCAATAAAAAATAAAATTCGGCGAGAGTTCAACTCAATCTTCCGAGGCTGAAATTCTAAGTAAGGTTACCAGTGATTTGACAAGGTCCTAAAGCAACTCAGTGCCGGTCTTGCTGCAGAGCCAATCTGCTGACTGCGGCCTGCTTCGTTACAGAAAAAAAGCTCCCGGGCGCCTGGGTGGCTCAGATGGTTAAGCGTCTGCCTTCGGCTCAGGTCATGATCCTGGAGTCCTGGGATGAAGTCCCGCATCGGGCTCCCTGCTCCTTGGGAGCCTGCTTCTCCCTCTGCCTTTCTCTCTCTCTGTCGCTCGTGAATAAAAAAGAAAAGAAAAGAAAAGAAAGCTCCTAAATGCCTCCTTCTAAGAGCTGGAGTGGAGACAAGCCAAAAGAAGTCTGATGCAAGACAGACTCCTTGCAAAAATATAAATAAATGCGGGGGTGGGACGGGGAGACATAGGGGACAAAACCTAAGACAAGGCCAGATATATTTATGCACATACACATGCAAATCCCCCTGCCCAAATGAACTGCTCACAACCACTCAAAAACAACATAAAAATTCCTAGTTGTCGGGGCGCCTGGGTGGCTCATTGGTTAAGCGACTGCCTTCGGCTCAGGTCATGATCCCGGAGTCCTGGGATCGAGTCCCGCATGGGGCTCCCTCCTCAGCGAGGAGCCTGTTCCTCCCCCCTCTCATGTACACTCTCTCTCTCTTTCTCATTCTCACTCTCTCAAATAAATAAATAAATCTTTAAAAAAAAAAATTCCTAGTTGTCTTGGCCTTTGAATCTTTCATCAATTGTTATCTAAATCAGCATCAGCACTAATAATATCACGAGCAATCGTTAATTCCCTGCACCCATAGAGCCCAAACCAAGTCCTAAATAAATTCATGTTCACTAATTTGGGTTGATCATGTAGCTCATCTTCAACTAAAAAATTTCTCCTCTTTTTTGGATACTATTGAACTGTGTTAGCATCACTGACCTGCACCTAATTGTTGTCTTTACTCAGGTTCTTCCACCTAAATATAGATGTTCCTAAGAAACCTACACCCTCTTTTTCTCATTATTAACTCTCAGTAGGCGACCTATTCTCTGCATGGTTTCAACTACTACCTCTTTGCAGAGTTCTTAAGTTGATGGTCTATCCAAGCTCCAATCTTACATTTCTAATAGATGTTCTTCTGATATCTGAAATGTTTAAAGCTAAATGCAATTCCCCTCCGATTTCCCATTTCCTAGGATTAGTATTCCTTTCCCCCAATCACTAAAGTTTAAATTTGTAAGCCATCGTTGAGTCAGTTAGCTTTTTTCAAGATGTCATTCAGATTGTTCCCTTTTCAATCCTGCAGCCATCATGTTACTGATTTTACTATGTCAGTCTTCTTTAAGCATCAATTTTATCCTCCAGCAGTGAAAACTTACATTCGTAGAACATTTTGACATTTCCAAAGCCAACACACCTTGTTGTATTATCCTATTTCATCCTCACAAGTATCTTATTATCCTATTTTGGAGATAAACTGAGGTTTAGGGTAAAACTACCCAGTGTCACACTGTAGCAATAATTCTGGTCTTCTGAACTGAGGACTAAAAATTTTGCTCCAAATCACGACTGTTGTTTCCGGTAACAGCAACCACCGGCTGCTAAATATTATTTAACTCCTTACCTTGCTATTTATGGCCTTCCTGCAGCACTTTCCACTGTTCTCCCAGGTAGACTTTAGGCTTCAGCTGTGAAAAGACTTCTGTATTCTTCAAATAGTGCTGTTTGCATTCACAGTTTTTGCTCATGCCATTTACTGTTTTGGTGATAACTCTATCTCCTCATTTTGTACTAGAAGGAAACGACTCCAATTTTTTTTTTAAAGATTTATTTATTCATTTTAGAGAGGGAGAGAGCACACAAGCAGGGGGAGGGGTAGAAGGAGAGGGAAAGACTCTCAAGCAGACTCTGACTCCCCACTGAATTCGGAGCCTGATGCAGGGCTCAGTCTCACCACCCTGAGACCATGACCTGAGCTGAAATCAAGAGTTGGCCACTTAACCAACTGAGCCACCCAGGTGCCCCAAAACCATTCCAATTTTTGTCACTCTCCATATAAGTCTTTTTCTCCATTGATCTCAGAATTTAAGAATAAAGTTTAAGGACAAAGTCATGACAGTTGAAGAGCTGAGAAGAGTGATTAATTAGTTGTCTAGTTACTCTTTCAAAGGACAGTGATAGACCACAATATCTTACTCTGAATAACTAGTTATTTTATTCTCTGCTCAGAATTTGCCCATTTCTGTTTCTTCTTTTTCTATGTGTCTTTCTTCTTCTTCCTACTCCTTCTGCCCACTCTGACATTTATGCCCTTCTTTCTTTCTCTCTCTACCACATTTTTTCTTTTCCAGGTTTTATAAAGTATTTTATCTTTTTATTGAATAAAACTAATCTCACCAGATTTTTGTTTCAAAATTTGTTATATCAAGAATTTTATATTTAAAAAATTAAATTCAAGTTTTCTTTCTGTAAAATTGGGTTGTATTGGTTGCTTCTTTCTAGGGTCGTTGAAGGAGTAGATGAATTACTGTTTACAATACCTGGCATGAAGTAAGTGCTCCATAAAGGCTAGTTATTACTGTTGTTGTTGTTCATTTGTTTAAAAAATATTAACTGGGGCACCTGGGTGGCTCAGATGGTTAAGCGTCTGCCTTTGGCTCAGGTCATGATCCCAGGGTCCTGGGATCAAGCCCTATATCTGGCTCCCGGCTGGAAGGGAGCCTGCTTCTCCCTCTCCCTCTGCCTCTCCCCCTGCTCATGCTCTCTCTATCTGTGTCTCAAATGAATAAAATCTTTCCAAAAAAAATGTTTTAAATAAAAATATTAAAAATATTAACCAGTGTCTACTATGTGCTGAGCACTTTGCTAGATTCTGCAGGAATAGAGGCAAAAATGAGTTCCTGCCCTCAGAGAACAAACTGTATTGAAGAAGATAGATGAATGAACACATTTAATAGAGCACAGGCATTATGTATCTAATGACATTATCTTTGATCTTCATAACTGTTTTGCAGAATATTTTTAAAATGAGAAACCTGAGACTCAAAGAAGGCACATGGGTGACATCGCATAGCTAGTTAGGATTCAAACCCAGGTCTATCTGACTTCAGAGCTCCCTTCCCCTTGTTTTCACAATGCTTCAAATTGGGATCCTTTCCACTGATACTAATCTCTGATGGTTTTATTCCAAGCATTAGTGTTTCTGTCACCCTGAAAAGCACCATATAGCCTTACATCGGGGCAAAGCTTGGGCCGCTGGCTCTTGCAGCCAAACTGCAAGGAATAAATAGAGCCCCACTGACTGGGGACTCAGTTCAGACAGTCCTTCCTCAGTTCAGCCTCCACTGGAAGACAGGCAGTTGTTGCCAAACACCTGTCAGTCAAGAACAGTGGCCTGTTTGTTCGGGTTTTTGTGGTCACTGTGGTGAACGCTAATCAGTCATGGGGACCATGACTATGGCATTCTGGTTTAACCAAAGAGTAAGTTCAGTCCCAAAGGCACAGCTTGTAACAATAGCTTCATTTGAATTACAACATATTTGAAAAGGGGTGTCAAACAGGCATTAATTTATGCTACAAGTATTTATTCCGGGACTTCTGAGCCTAAGGAATGTACTAGCCTTTGGAAGCTCAAAGATGAATGAGAAACAGACTCTGTTTTTAATAAGATTTAGTAGACAAGATAAGCTGTGTGTATAAATCACCAGAAAATACAGTAGAAAGTGAGAAGTGTCGAAGGAAAATGAAAATTAAGTGCTGTAGGAGAGTGAAGGAGAAAGTGCTTTCAGCTGGAGAGCCCAGGGGAGGTTTAGTGGAGGTGCAGACATTTTAGCTGGGCTGGAAAGGTGCATGTAGCATTTCAATAAAAAAGATATTTTAGTGGGAAAGGAGTAGAGTGATCAAAGGCATGGAGATGGGAAAGCACAGGATAAGTTTGGGGCACAGCACGCTCTTGCCTTTCTCCTTCACTGGCTAACTCCAGTCATCCCTCAGGTCTCAGCTCAAACCTCACCTGCTCAGGGAAGGCATCTCTGACCTTCTTGGGTTGCCTTCCCCCATCATGCTCTGATGAGATCATACAATAGCTATTCAATCCATGTCCCTCTGCTACACTGTAAGGTTCATGAGCCCGGGACTGTGTATTTTCAATGTTTGTCATTTTATCCACAGTCCCATACCAGTGCTGCACATTCTACAGGTTCTTGGAAATATTTTGTTGTGTGCATAATTGAATGTGGTCTGTGGAACTAGAATGGAGAGTTCATGAAGGAGAACAGCAGAAGATGCTGCTGAAAGATAGGTTCTGGCATAAAAACAGCTAACACAGAATGTTGACTACATGCCAGGTACAGTTCAAAGCACCTTCCGGGTGTTTATGCATCCAAGCCTCCTAATAACCTTGGAAGGTTAGGAACTTATCTCCATCTCACAGATAAGGAAGGGATGTATTGAGAGGTCAAGTAAGTTGTTTCAAAAGTAGCATAGCTGGTAAGTAGTACTGCTAGGATTTCTTTTTCTTTTCTTTTTTTTTTTTTTGAGAGACAGTGTGTGTGTACGCATAAGGTAGGGGGAGGGGCAGAGGGCGAAAGAATTTTTTTTTTTAAGATTTTATTTATTTATTTGACAAAGAGAGACACAGCGAGAGAGGGAACACAACCAGGGGTAGTGGGAGAGGGAGAAGCAGGCTTCACGCCAAGCAGGAAGCCTGATGTGGGGCTCAATCCCAGGACCTTGGGATCATGACCTGAGCTAAAGACAGACGCTTAACGACTGAGCCACCCAGGTGGCCCAGGAGAGAGAGAATCTTGAGCAGATTCATGCTGAGTGTGGAGCCCAACTCAGGGCTCCATTCCACTACCCTGAGATCATGACCTGAGCAGAAAGGAAGAGTGAGAGGCTCAACTGACTGAGCCGCCCAGGCTCCCCAAGTACAGCTAGGATTTTAAAACTGACTCATCTGACCCCAGTTTAACCAAAGGGTATAGGCATTCTTTGGTAAAGAAGCAGATGGTTAAGACTGCACAAGATTATTGTGGAAATTCTGAAAGCCACTTTAAAAAAATGACACTACCTCAGCCCCAACAGGGAGTGGCACTAAGTCTGTACCCTGGGGTGGAGGGGAGGGAGTGAGGGGTGGAGTGGAGGGGGCAGGGTGAAGGTGGGACTGCTTAGCTTCTCCTGGATTTGGGGTCTAGTTGGTACTACCTGCCTGCCCTCTCCTATCCCATCCTAATGTATGCTTCAAGCCCACCACCCAGCCTCCTGTTTTCCTCATTTCTGATAGCCCCTCCCACTGCCTTTCGGTCCCAATTTTTCTCCCACAACTCAGCTCTACTGCTCCCTTCTATCAGCTACTGCTGTCTGCCTCTCTACTGACTCCATTCTTTTGGAAACAAATCTCTTTTGTCATTAACGTTTTCTTCAGAAGCTCATTCCACTTTTTTGCCATAATAAAAACCTGACTTTTTCTAGCAGTTAGCTAAGTGTCTGGCACAAATTCACAGCCTTACTCATTTGGTAATCATTTATTCAAAGTCCACCTTCCTTGAGCCTACTGCCCTTTAAGGCTATTTTCCTCTCTTCGCTTTTCTACCCTTCACTGTCCAACTATACACTCATTCCTTAACCTCTTATAATCTGGCTTCCGTCTTCACTATTGCCCTGAAACTATTTTGTCCAGATTATTCTACCACCTCCTAATTGTCAAATCCTAAACCTCATCTTCAATCTCTTAAACTCTTAATCTCTGTGGCACAGGAGCACTCCTGACCACTTGCTTCTTTTTGAAAGTTTTTCTTTTGGCTTTCGAAATACGTTCTTTTCCTCTTCATCTTTCTTCTTTATCTTTTCCTACAGTTAAAAATGATTAAAGAGATTTAGGAAAAGGCCTTGGATTTGAACACTTCATGGAACGCAGAACGCTTTTATAGGATAAAGAATAAAGAACAAGCAAGAGAAAAATGAAAATATCTGATTGGCTGGCTGATAGTCAACCTCGTTTGGAGTGAGAAGGCCCAGAATTGCCTTGGCATTTGGGGATTGGCTAAGGAATATGCTGCATTTCTGGTTAAACAGAACAATTAAGTTTCCATTTGCTGACATGGCACCTGGGGCAGGAATGGCTCCACCGTGGGTCTAGAAATCTATTTCAGCACTACCTCTTGAACCATTCCTTCTTTTCTGTTTCGCGATGTACCATTTCTAAGGATCTCCCCTTTGCCCCCCTTCTCTCTTGCCTTTGTTGCTGAGCAGTCTTTAAACTCTCACCTTTGTGTTGATGTTTCCCACACCATTTTCTTTGGTCCCAATTTCTCTGTGGATTTCCGGGCCTGCGTGTCCTTCTGCCTATAGGACATCTCTAGACTCTTAGACTGAGCTCATTTTCTCCCCCCACCCCAATAGATTTCCCATTTTACTTTCCAATTTATATTAATAATGTTCCATCCATCTGGATATAAACCTCTCTCTCCATTGCTATCAGATTCATTCAGACACAAAGTCCTGTAAGTTCTACCTCCTAAATTCCTTCTTTTTAATTCGGGTTCTAATCATCTCTCATCCTAGGTCTCCCTGCTCAAGTGATCTTTTTTTTTTTTTAAAGATAGGTCGTGGGCGCCTGGGTGGCTCAGTTGGTTAAGCGACTGCCTTCGGCTCAGGTCATGATCCTGGAGTCCCAGGACCGAGTCCCACATCAGGCTCCCTGCTCAGCAGGGAGTCTGCTTCTCCCTCCGACCCTCTTCCCTCTTCCCTCTCATGCTGTCTATCTCTCATTCTCTCTCTCACAAATAAATAAATAAGTAAAATCTTAAAAAAAAAAATAAAGATAGGTCGTGTGTCTCTTCTGCTTAAAGACCTCCCAGGAACTCTGCAGTGTGAAGTTCAGCCTCTGAAGAGAACATTCCAGGCCTTTCACACTCTAACTCCAGCTTCATTCCAGCCTCATTTCCTGCATTCCCACCTAACAAACTGGGCTCTGGTAATCCACCTGAAACATTTCCCAGAAGCACACAATGACTTTTCACTCTCTGTGCTTTATTTCTGCTCTGCTCATAACTGCATTTTTTTTAACCTATTATATTCTGAATCTCAGGTTCAGAAGGTTAAATTATTGACACTCTGCAGTTCATGACATACTATTGTAATTGGCCCTTCCAAAGTCCTTCACCTGTTATTTATCTATGCATTGCCCCACAACCTTTCAATGTATTTAATGTATATTTTTTAATGTATATGTTTTCTTATTTGTTCCTGTAAAATATCTACTTTTTGTGTGTCTCTATATTTAATTTACATTATAGATCTCATTGTGTTTCTTTTTAAATTTAGCACTATGTTTCTAAGCTCTGTCCATGTGGTTAGTCTATTAATTCTGATTGCTGCATAGTACTTCTTGGTGTGTACCCAGCACATTTTATCTATCCCTTGATAATGGACGCTGTGATGTTTTATACCTGAACCCCTGGACAAGGCCAGAGTTTTATCACTACCTAACACAGCTATTCTCAACGCTATCAGACTCAACGATCTTCCTTAAATAACAAAAGTATTATAATGTCTCCTTTATTATTCTGAAATGACATTCACAGGTCATATAACCTACTGTGGTAGGCAGCCTCTCAGAGAACCCCCAATGATGTCTGCCTCCTGTTATACTCATCCTTGTGTAATCCCCTCTCCTTGAGAATAGGCTGCACTTAGTTGAATTCTCTTAAATAGAATAGGACAGAAGTGATGGGATGCCACTTACAAGGTTAGGTTACAAAAAAAAAACCTGTGGTTTCTGTCTTGGGTGTTCCTCATTCTCTCCCTCATCTGTGCTGAGAGAAGCCAGCTGCCATATTGTAAGCTGCCATATGGAGAGGACCATGTGGCAAAAAACTGAGGGAGGCCTCTGGCAATAGCCCGTGATGAACTGAGGCCTTTAGTCTAACAACCTGAAGGAACTGAATCCTGTGGACAACCATGTAAGTGATTTTGGAAGTGGATCTTTCCCCATCAGTACCTCAGATGAGACTGCAGTCCCAGGCAAACACCCTGCCAGCACCATAAGGGACCTTGAGCCAGCTAAACTGCACGCAGCTAACCTGCACCCAAATTCCTGACCCACAGAAACTGTGTGATAAATGTTTGTTTTAAGCCACTAAGTTTGGGGATAATTTGTTACAGACAACAAATAACAAATATACCTAACTATCCAAAAACTTAAAAATAATATATAATGCCCTATTGTAATAGAAAGATAAAATACAGACAGGGAATTATAATATGTTTCAAGATATGAATGCTCAGGCATGACTACACTAGAGGGTATGATTTTAGATGCTTGCACCTATATGTAGAATCACCATGAATGCAGGAGCTACAAATGCAGAATGACTCCAGTGAGTATGGGCTACTCAAATTATTACAAGTGATGTGGCTTTTGGTGACATTATTTCCCGAAATGGTTCACAGCTCTTGGTAAGTTCCAAACAAAACAGAGTACAATATCCCTCCAATTTTAGAGTACTTACTATTTTGGGAAAAACTCAGTTCATTCCTCCCTGTGTCTTTCTTCTTTACTTTCACACAGAACATTTCACTTCTGACACTCTGGTCATCAAATGTGGGCTTCTTTTCCCACACCAAACTGTAACACCAGCTGGGTGTCCTACAATCTAACTCAATTCTGCACTATCTACCTGGAGACAGTGTTAGATCCCATGGGCTAAGGGCTCAGTCCCACAAGACTGCCTCCCACTTGAGATGCCAATCACAAGTAGTAGGTACCAGGTTGCCCACCTTGACTACAAAACAGAGGTTCGCATGACTTTGCTCCCCCTTGGATTTATTTGCTAGAACAGCTCATAGAACTCAGGGAAATATTTACTTAGATGAACAGCCAGATGATGAGAGTGAGGTCTGGGTGGGTCCTAAGTGAAGAGCTTCTGTTCCTGTGGAGTTGGGGGTGTGTCATTCTCTCCAAAGGTGGATGTGTTCCCCAACCTGGAAGCTCTCCAAACCCTCTACTATTGGGATTTTCATGCTTCATGTAAGCATGATCAATTATTAACTACATTTCCAGCCTCCCTCCCATCTCTGGAGAATGGGAGCTGGGGCTGAAAACTCCAACCTTCTGATTGTGGCTTGGCCTTTCTGGTGACAGCCCCCAGCCAGGAGCCCACCCTAAATTGCCTCATGAGAACAAAAAATACTCCTATGCTCTTACCACTTAGGAAATTGCAAGGGTTTTAGGAGCTCTGTGCCAGGAACTGGCAGCAGAGACCACTATATATATTTTATATTATCTCACAGTTGCATTCCTAGAAAATTAAATGTTAAGAGCCTAGGACAGGCTTTGTGTCTATATGTTAACAATGTTAGGTTCTAGGCTCAGATAATTAAAGATTTTTCGTTCGCATGAATCTTTAGCAGGACATTCAGAAATATTGTGGGACCCTTCCTTGTGTGGCATCATGTTTTGCATTGCAGAACATTTGATATCCCTAGCTTTAGCCTTCTAATGAGGTGGTTTTCCTCATTGTTCTGAACACAAAACTGAACACAAAACTCCCCACAAATATTTAATCCTCAGTATAAGGGGTGGTGTTTCCCTCTTAAAAACTAGTAGCGAAGAAAAACATACCCAATAACCCGTATAGTGCTTGGCAATTAATAATAGTGTAACTATAAGTTGTTAAAATTGTTTAAATACACTGTTCGGGCAGCCCAAGAACGCATAGCTTCACAGCCCCAAACCAGGAAGTGGTGGTTTGATATGTAGAAGCCAATTCAGAGCCACGACAAGCTATACACCGCTCAGCCCACGAGTTCCTTTTTTTTTTTTTTTGGCTAATGTTTAATTAATCCGTGATCCTGATCACAGAGCGTAGAGCTCAGCCCTCTCCGTAAACTCCGTGGCCTCTGCTGTTAGTTTCTGCGCATCTTCCCCCCCCCCCACCCCGGCACCGCACCCCACCCCACCGCACCCCACCCCACCCCACCCCACCTGGCCGACCAGGCCCCGCCCCGCCCGGCGCGTCACCGGAAGTGAAGCAGAGGAAATAGTAAAACCCGCTGGGAGCGAGGCGGCGGAGCACTGTAGGCTGGCTGGTGGCATGGCAGACGAGGAGGAAGACCCTACTGTGAGTGACCACCACTGTTCCACCCCACTCTTTTCTTCACTCCCTAGGGTACAGAAGCGGAGCCTGAGTTCAGAATCACTCGAGATTTTCCTTAGCGAATTCACTCGAGAGAGTTCGGGGACTTCACGCCGTGCTAGCCTTTCCCTTCGGATTCATGTCTTAGAGTACGTGGGGCAGGACGTGAAGGAAGAGTAGGAAGGTGGCTCCTTGTTCTTTGCTTTTGGTCTGTATTTGCTAGGCACTCTTTGAATCGCCCGGACAGTCATCAGAGGACAAAGCTAGTATTTGTTAGCTCTCATAATGAAAGAACACCGCAGCTGGTAACAAAACTATATACTTACTGTAAAGTTGTTGGAAAATAATGGACCGAAAGTCAGGCAACCTGGATTTCAAAATCTGTTACCTATGAGCAAGTTACTTAACTTTGAGCCTCGGTTTTCGTGGCATAAATGGGGTTAAGGCTTATTTGAGGAAAGTTCCTAGCCCTGTATGAGCAGTGCTTAGAAAATACTAGTTTTGCTTACTTTGAATAAATACCAGCTCTCTCTCTCTCTCTTTTTAAATACCAATTCTTAATAGTAAAACTGTGTAGTAATAGGCTAACTAGTTGGTTTAAAAAAAGAAGTATGGTCACTGGAACTCTTCCAGGAGAGGCAGTAGGATTATTTGTTAGGGACACTGTAGAAGCCATTACTGCATGAGTGGGAAGTTGGATTGGATAGTCTTTAAGGCTCCTAAAATGCTAAGATTTCATGATTTGCTGATTGTTTTAGGCTCTCTGGCATGACATCAGTGTTGAAAATGGAAAAAAAAATTAAAAATCAAATGCAGTGCTTGACATTTCTATATATACATTTTAACTTATAGTTTGAAGAAGAAAATGAAGAAATTGGAGGAGGTGCAGAAGGCGGACAGGGTAAAAGGAAGAGACTTTTTTCTAAAGAATGTAAGTAATATTTGACAATGATTTAATTACAGATAAAAACTTTTGGACATGTCTGTTCAAAGTAGATTCATGTTCTGAATGTGTTTTTCTGTGGGGACAGTACTCTCAGATTTGCCTATAAAATTCTCTTTAGCTTCTGAATCATAGATATTAGTGATCCTAATCCCAAATTATATGTGTATAGGTGGGTGGGTGTGTGTATACACTTTTTTTTTTTTTAAAGTGAGGAAATGTGATCAGTGTTTCAATTCAGGGCCTTAGAACATACCTCCATTACTTTTTGTGCCCCTTACTATTGCAGCAGAACTCCTTTGTCCGCAAGTCAAAGGTTTTGATGGATCCTGGACAGGTGCTGAGGGTATGGAATTAAGTTGGGGCTTTGGACTAAGGCATCGGACAAGACAGAAAGGTGGTAAACATTGTAAGACATTACAATGGCATAGAGATTATAATGTATTGGTTCTCTAGTGTATTCCCTCAGTAGACTGGTTTGACTCTTTTTGGCAGCAGCAAGAGGGAGAGCTGCTGTTCCTAGTGATGGTCAAAGCCAGCCCCTGAAAGGCACTGTGACAATGTGCTTTCCATCCTGTGTCCTTTACACATAGATATGGCTGAGTATTGACAGATGAGACAACACATGAAGATACGGTTTATTTATGCTGGGTCAAACAAGTGGTTCCCAAATGCTCTTGAAACTGCAGTCAGTAGGGCTTTATATATATATATTTTTTAAGGACTCAAATCCTCCATATCTCAGTTTCTCACCTAAAGCTGACCACTCCTTACTTCCAGTAAGGGCTGAGCCTTTGCTACTCATCCTGTCACTGCCATGGCGTTTCCTACTTCAGGTTATTCCAGGGTTGTGGGTGAATAGGTAATAGAGGTTGGGGAAAGAATATTGATGTCAGGGTTCAGTAGCTGGGAGGGAACGGGAGTTCCTACTAGGGAAGGACAGATAGGAACAGTTGGTTATGAGATTGTGGTTAAAATCTTTTACACCTAAGTCCATACTTGTAGACACAATGTAAATACGTTTATACAAGTATCTTCTCTAAGTCCATTTGTAATTTGAAAAAAGTATTGGTAAAATTGTTAAATTTGTTCAAGTAAACAAAACCGATTGTTCTTTTACAGTGCGATGTATGATGTATGGGTTTGGGGATGACCAGAATCCTTATACTGAGTCAGTGGATATTCTTGAAGACCTTGTCATAGAGTTTATCACTGAAATGGTAAGATTTTTTTGTAATTGGTCTTAGTTAATTGAGTAATAGATTTGAAATTCTAACTTTTAGTTAAGACTAGAACTATGCCATCCTTTTGAAGTAAGATTATCCATTTGAGTGCCTTTTTGTGGAAGTTACTGATTACTGTTTATCATTAAACATACACACATGTACATATGTACACATACAATAGTATACCCTCTCCTGAATTTTATTTATAAGGACACAATTACAAGATCCTTGAATAAAATTTAAAAATAGTAACCATAATCCCATCATCTAATGTAAGTTTCCCCCTTCAGTATTTATTTAAATGTATACAATGCTGGAGCGCCTGGGTGGCTCAGTCATTTAAGCCTCTGCCTTCAACTGTGGTGATGATCTCGGGGTCCTGGGATCGAGCCCCACATTAGGCTCCCTGCTTAGCAGGGAGTCTGCTTCTCCCTCTCTCCTCTCATGCTCTTTCTCAAATAAGTAAATAAAATCTTTTGGGAACACAAGCAGGGGGAATGAGAGAGGGAGAGGAGGCTTCCCGCTGAGCAGGGAGCCCGACGCGGGGCTCTATCCCAGGACCCTGGGATCATAACCTGAGCTGAAGGCAGACACTTAACGGTTAAGCCACCCAGGCGCCCCAAGTAAGTAAAATCTTAAAAAAGTATATAGTGCTTACATAGTGGTAATCATGGTACGCATTTTTTACTCAATTTTACAGTACATACTTCCTATATTCTAATCACAGTTATTTTAGTAGTTAAGTAAAATTAAATTGTTTCCTAATATATTTAACCATTTCTCTCGTATAAGTTATTTATAGATTATTAAGTGAATAGATAATTTTGAATGACTGTATTCATGAAATTTCCTCCCATCTCCTTGGATAAATTCATAGGGCTGGGAATATTGAATTCGGTTGTGTTTCTATGAATTTTTACCCTGTGTTAAGGATTATTTCCTTAGTACAGAATAATAGAAGTAAAATTCCTGCGTCAGACAGTATGCATTTTTAAAAATTCTTTTCCATTTATAAAAGTAATACTTATTAAATTTAGAAAGTATTAAAAAGTTCAGGAAAGGGGTGCCTGGGTGGCTCAGTCAGTTGGGCATCTGCCTTTGGCTCAGGTCACGATCTCAGGGCTCTGGGATCGAACCCTGCATCAGGCTCTCTGTTCATCACAGAGTCTGCTTCTCCCTCTCACGCTCCCTCTATGCGCTCTCCCTCTCTCTCTCTCTCTCAAATAAATAAATAAAATCTTTAAAAAAAAATGCAGAAAAGAAAATAGAAATCTGTAATCCTTCCACCTAGAGACAGCTAATGCTGAGATTTTGGTGAATATTTTCTTGGTTTTTTGCACATATTTTTGAACCTTATTAAATTGAAATCATATAGTATATTTAGTCTTAGAGCCTGCTTTTTCACTTAAGTAGAACGCTGTCCTCCGTGTCCTTGCATAACACTCTATAATTTTAATGGCTTTATAATGTTAATTGATGAGATGTGCCCAAATTTATTTAATGCCTTACTAAATACTTAGATTTCCCTTTTTTAGTCATTTGAAATAATGCTATGATGAACCTTTGTTTTTTAAAGATCTTATTTGAGAGAGTGAGCGAGAGAGAGAGAGAGAGAGAGAGAGAGAGAATGAGCAGGGGGAGGAGCAGAGGGAGAAGTAAATTTCCTGCTGAGCAGGGAGCCCAACATGGGGCTTGATCCCAGAACTCCGGGATCATGACCTGAGCCAAAGGCAGATGCTTAACTGACTGAGCCACCCAGGCACCCCAAATCTTTGTTTTTGTACAGGATGAATATATGATAGGAGATGAGATTTATTTGAATTTAAGAAAACCTACCACTGTCAACTACTGAGACAGAAAGCTTAAATGAAATGTGCAGTTACAAAGAAATTATAGAATTATAAAAATGAAGACAAAAGCTACATAGATCAAAAAAGAAACATCAATAGATTTGATAGTTTTAATGTCCTTAGTATTTTTTTCCTTAAAGATTTTATTTATTTATTTGACAGAGACACAGCGAGAGAGGGAACACAAGGAGGGGGGGAGTGGGAGAGGGAGAAGCAGGCTTCCTGTGGAGCAGGGAGCCCGATGTGGGGCTCGATCCCAGGACCCTGGGATCGTGACCTGAGCCCAGTGCAGACACTTAACAACTGAGCCACCCGGGCATCCCTAATGTCCTTAGTATTTTTTTTTTTTTTAAAGATTTTATTTATTTATTTGACAGAGAGAGAGCGAGAGAGGGAACACAAGCAGGGGGAATGGGAGAGGGAGAAGCAGACTCCCTGCGGAGCAGGGAGCCTAACACGGGGCTCGATCCCAGGACCCTGGGATCATGACCTGAGCCCAGTGCAGACACTTAACGACTGAGCCACCCAGGCGCCCCATAATGTCCTTAGTATTAAAAAATGTCTATAGGGCGCCTGGGTGGCTCAGATGGTTAAGCGTCTGCCTTCGGCTCAGGTCATGATCCCAGGGTCCCGGGATCGAGTCCCGCATCAGGCTCCCTGCTCCTTGGGAGTCTGCTTCTCCCTCTGCTTCTCTCTCTCTCTCTCTCTCTCTCTCTCTGTCATGAATAAATAAAATCTTTAAAAAAAAAGTCTATAAACCATTGAGAGGAACATTCCTATAACACAGTAGAAAGTAGACAAAGGACATGAATAGGAAGACAGTTCACAAATGAATAGCTATGATAATTACAAGAGAACATCTCCTAACTCACCAGTATTAAATAAATGCAAATTAAAAGAGTAAAGTATTAGATTTGTTCTAAGTTAATTTATTTCTTTGTAATAGACTCACAAGGCAATGTCAATTGGAAGACAAGGTCGGGTACAAGTTGAAGATATCGTCTTCTTGATTCGAAAGGACCCAAGGAAGTTTGCTAGGGTTAAAGACTTGCTTACTATGAATGAAGAATTGAAACGAGCTAGAAAAGCATTTGATGAAGCAAACTATGGATCTTGACACCTTCTGTACTTTCTGAAGCTTCATTATCTTCTGGGGAAACCATATATCATAACTGTATATTTTCCACATTGGGGTCCCACTATCTAGTCATGTATATGCAAGATGGAGAAACAAAGTCTTCAGCTTTTATTTTCATGTCTTCGATTTTAGAGTGATATTTGAGCCTTGAATTGCCTGCCCTTATATGACTATACTTGAATTACTTACTGGGTTTTAATGACCACATGTATGTTGAAGTACCTTGCAAACTATGCGGTTCCTTCTGACTTTTGACTGTCTAAGTGATGAAGTAGTATTTATGTTTTGGGTGTATTTGTGCCAGTGTATGCTATACCATAGCTGTTTAATATATGAAATCTATAGGACACCTTCGACTATGATTGCTAAGACATGTTTCATGTATTCTAAAGTTTTTAGACTACGGTAGTCTAAGAGATTATTAAAAAATAGTGAACTGGTTTGCTTTTTTTTTTTTTAAGAAGATGATACAAGAAAATAATAGTCTTTTGTAGGAATGTTTAAGATATTTGTTTTAATATTCTTTAGATTACAAGAATGATTATTTTTTTAAACTAAAAGTTTCATGTGAATTCTTCCGTATTGGAAGGCTTTTGATTTTAAACCTTTTGGGCTTACAATGTACTAGTTGCCAAGTTTTAAGAGAACTAATTTTCCCAGGTCAGATTAAAGCTTCTAAAAATAAATGCTTTCAGTAGTAGGAATGGTATTGCTTAAAAAGCTGATGGCAGGATAAGCATTTGGGATAGTGTTTTATTAATGTATTTGTTAGTACTTGTTCATTGTGGAAATGTGTACTTGACTAAAACCATATATGGCTATGCACACCACTTTTGTAGTTCAGGATTTACAAGTTTTGTGTGTGTTTAGCTTATTAAATTATTGCACTTAGTTTAAAATAAGGATTAAAACTGCATTTAAAGGGATCACTGAATATTACTCTTTGTGAAACAATGTTTTGTGTGCTGCTTATAAACATTATCTATAAATGAGCATGTAGGAGAATTTCACTTTCTTAATCTGTTGATAAAAGGAATAAAGTAAAAAATTAATAATTGATTTTGACTATGATATATCAGCTTTTTCTCCCCATTACTAGTAATACAATTCTGGCTGCTTAAGCTCACTAAAAACTTTTTTTCTACATTCTTGTAATCCTCCTGAATTGATAATGAGATTCAAGATAGCTGGACTGATCTTTTTCTTAGTTAAAAAAGTAAAAACCAGGGCACCTGGCTGGCTCAGTTGGTAGAGCATGTGACTCTCAATCTCAGGGTCATGAGTTCAAGCCCTGTGTTGGACATGGAGCCTACTTTAAAAAAAAAAAAAAAAGGAAAAAACCAAATGAAAAACTACTCCAGTCTAAGCTGAAATCAAGAATGTGAGTGGAATAATAACATCTCAATATATCGATATTTTTGCTAATCAGGGTGTATTTCACCTTGAAGAAAGAACTGGTAATAATTGGCACTAGGGGACCTGTCCTGGTACCCATCTTAGCTAGGGCTACTGTCACAAAATATCAGACTGGGCAGCTGAAACAAATTTCTCATGGTTCTGGAGGCTGGAAATCAGATCAGGGTGACAACATGGTTGGGGTCTGATGAGGGCTCTTCCTGGGCTGCAGATAGCTGCCTTCTCCCTGTGTCTGTACTTGTCTGAGGGAGCTCTGTCATTTCTTCCTCTTTTTATAAGGGCACCAGGGTTCCACCCTTATGACTTCTTTTAACCTTAATAGCCTCCTTAAAAGCCCTGTCTCCAATATCGTCAGATGGGAGGGAAGGTTGGGTTAGGGCTGCAACATAACTAATTTCAGGGGGTTACAATTCAGTCTATAGCAGTGCCGTTAATCTTACTTTGCTAGTGATCCTGGCACGCAAAAAGTTTTTTATGGGACCTTGTATTGTAGGTTGCAAGTGATAGAACTTGCCTCAAAAATAGCATAAGCAGAAAGAGGAATTTACTGGTTTATCCAACTGAAACAAGGGAAAGTAGGACTGGAGTTGATTCCCTAGGGATGACTGGTTGTAAGAACTTGAGAATCAAGACTCTGTCCATCTTCATCCTAATTTTGTTTTTATTCTCTCAGGAACCTCAGTGTGTCAAGGGAACATGACAGCAGTTGTAGGGTTTCCATCCATACAACTGATCGAGGGAGCCACTTCACTTACCAATACAGAAGATCCCCAGGAGTGAGGGTAGGAGGTAAGAGCTGGGTGCTAGTAGCGAGAAAAGGAAAGAGAGGCTGGGCAGACAAAAATAACAGATGGGCACTTAACTGATTCATGAGCTTACTTATTTGAATTCTAATACTAAGTTAACATGGCCCCTTTTAATGTCTAGAGCTACACTGTGTAATATGGTAGCCACTAGCCACATGGGACTATTTAAATTTACTTCATTCAAATGAAATGAAACTAAACCTTCAATTCCTCAGTTCTACGAGCTGTCTTTTAGGTGCTCGTCAGCCCCATGGCTAGTGGCTGCTGCATTGAACAGTGCAGGCGCAGAACATTTTTTTCATCATCACAGAAAACCATTTCGGACAGTGCTGATCTGTAGTGTTCAGGTGCTTTTTCTTAATTCAATTCACTTAAAAAAAAACTGACTCTGAAAATCTCAAGTATACGCAGTAAAAGAATAGTAGCATGAGCTCCTATCTTCAACAATTAACCTTTGCCAATTTTAACGTCTTATCTATCCCCCCACCTTTTCGGGGGAAGGGGGAGTATTTTAAGGCAAATCCCAGCTTCCATTGTATCTTTTCAACTATAAATATCACTATGTCATCTCTAACAGAAAGTTTTGAAACGTAGCCCAAACACTATTATCATACCCTAACAAAAATTAACATTAATTCCTCAATACTCCATTTAATACCCAATCCCTATTTAAATCTCCTAATTTGTCTCAAAATATCTTTGAGTTTGTATAATTGTTTTCTATTGTTCCTATAACAGATTACTGTAAATTTAGTGACTTAAAACAATAGTTATTATCTTACCAGTTCTTTAGGTCAGAAGTCTGACATGGGCCTCACTGGTGCTAAAATCAAGGTACTACATTCCTTTCTGGATGTTCTAGGAGAGAACCTGTTTACTTACCTTTTCCAGCATCTAGACCCTGCATTCTTTGGCTCTTAGTCCCCTTCTGTCTTCCAAGTTAGCAATGCTGCATCTTTCTGATCTTTCTTCCAAAGTCCTATCTCTCTCTGACCCCCGCTGGGAAAGGTTCTTTGCTTCTAAGGACCCATGTGATTATATTGGACCCATCTGGATAACCCAGAATAACCTCCCCATTTTAAAACCCTTAACTTAATCACACCAGCAAAGTCTCTTACCATGTAAAGTAACATATTCACAGGTTCTGAGGATTAGGATGTCGAGGTCTTTGGGAGGGGCTGTTACTCTGCCTCCCACAGGCTGTTTGCAATAACAAGGTGTCACCCACTGCATTTGGTTACCCATTGCATCGGGTAAGTCTAAATTTCTATTAATCTCTAGTAGCTCTTCCTTACCTACTTGTTCAAGTGAGACTTTCTCTTTAAAAAATACCTTTTTTGAGCTAGCATGTTTATTTGATGCTGAACCAGAACATCTGATATAATTTATGATTCACTTTGACATTGGTTTTACTGCATTTAAACTGATTTTCCTAAGTAAAAGCTGTAATATTCTAAGTGTAGGAATTTTTAAATGGGGCAATAGCTCACTTGGCTTCTCATCAGTGGAAAGAGACAGTGTCTGGAGAGTCAGTTGGCCACTTCCCAAGAGGCCTCAGGGAGTTGCATTTTTGGGTGACTGTGTAGTCCAGAGTTTGACTTGCATCACTGCAGGCTTGGAAACTGATTTCATCAGCAAATGGAGAGCACATCCATCTTTCAGGGTGGACTTAGAAATCAAGCTTGTAAGACCAATATATGAACATGGATGTCAATTTACAGATGTGGATAAAACTTGCATAGGTTTGACCAGCAAATTCTTCCCTAGCCTGGGCAGACAATGTGGGAAATGAAAACAGAAATATGAAGGTGAATCAGAATGAGGGGAGTTAGATGAATGCATTGCCTATAGCATCAGGTAAGAGAAGGATAAAGTCTATACAGAAACAGGAAGAATGGCTCCCCAGGGCTGAGTCTATGCACAGGGTGTGGGTTTCCTGAGGAGCAACCTTCAAGATTCCATTGTTGCTAACACTGGAGACTTGGCTTGAATTTTCAGTTCCAGTGACAATATCCATCCAAGCATGGTCTGTTTGTGGCTTTCAGGTGACTTTGTATATTTCTACTCTAATTCATTCACATGTTGTGCTCAGAGGTAATTCAAAGAGGGCAATTTTACTTCCAGTATCTTCAGGGAAGCTTCATAGTTGCTCCCAAGAGCTGATGACACCGAACATTGTGCCTGAAAATCAAGAACTTTTTAAGCACTCTGCCCGTATCCCAGACCATTCCCAATTATCTAGACCTGCTTTTCTTAGCGTCCCTATGTCTACCTTCTTAACACAGAGACTGAGAGGTAGAGGACCAGTGAGCAAGGTGTTAAATGTGTTGTTATAGGCTGCTGCTTTTCCTGGGTCCTGGTGAATGACTGCGTGAGCTAGACTGTTATATTATGGGATAGGATCACAGAAAACATTTTGATATATCAGCAAGTATTTATTAAGCACCTATTTTATTTGAGGCATAGCACAGATACTATTGGGCTATATGGTATCTGGATGAATGGAATTCTAAAGTTATAGAGGTAAAGTAAGCAAATTTCTTATATATTACCAGTAGATTGGTAAGAGGTTCAATCTGAACTTTTGTACAAAATCCCAATTCATGTGTAATTTGTAGCATTGGGTCTTCTGTGCACATGCTCACTATATTTATACTTACAAAGAAAGCCTGGTAAATTGCTTTGAACTTGGGTGTATTCTTTTAGAATAGGAAGAATAAATGCTGAAATGTAAATCATTTGTCATTTGCCTTTGTATGGCCACTTAAATTTTTTTTTTGAAGATTTATTTATTTGAGAGAGAGAGCACGGGAGGGGGCACGTAGGAGTGGTGGGGGAGCAGAGGGAGAGAATCCTCAAGCAGATTCCCTGCTGAGCGCTGAGCACAGAGCCCAACTAGGGGCTCAGTCCCACAACCTTGAGGTCACAACCTGAACCGAAATCAAGAGTTGGATGCTCAACTGGCTGAGCCAACCAGGTATCTCTGTGTGGCAATTTTAGATAAATAACTGAAAATTTAGTAGGAAAGAGCCTATTTAGTTACTGACCAAACTCAAAGAAATGCTAATACTATACTTAGTTTTTCTGAAATAGGATTTTTATAAGTATTTTTGGGGCACCTGACTTACAGTAAGACATTTACCTAGACTCATTTTGGTGAATCTCATGTTTTTCTTTGATCTTTCTAGGAAGTTCTACTAAATGATTTCAAGATTATTACTAGAAAGTTGTTAACCTTATTCTAAAACACCCATCCAAAATTATGATGCTTAATGTGATTTAAGTATTATTAACATTTCTTAACCTATAGTTTCCCTTTTTTGGATTTTTAAGTATGTCAATGACTTCATTAAAATGGGGTAAATATTTTTTTTTCCATAACAAAATATTTTCAAATTTTTATTTTTGTTTTCAATATAACATCCAGGATATTTACTCAATATAAAAAAGTATATCCTGGGACGCCTGGGTGGCTCAGCCGGTTAAGCACCTGCCTTTGGCTCAGGTCATGATCCCAGAGTCTTGGGATCTAGTCCCGCATCAGGCTCCTTGCTACGCAGGGAGCCTGCTTCTCCCTCTGCCTGCCCCTCCCCCTGCTTGTGCTTACTCTCTGTCTCTCCCTTTCTCTCTGACAAATAAATAAAATCTTAAAAAAAAAAAAAAGCACGTCTCTTCTATGTTGAAACAAGAATGTGTTTTTCTTAATTAGGTTTAGCCATTGACCTGTAATTTAAGCGTTTGTTTAGGCGTTTGGATAGGAGTGCTGGTAGACCCAGGTATTCTACCTACAAAATCCTTGAGCCTATTTGAAAGAGAAGCTGCAGTGGTGGTATTTTGTTTGTTCTCCCAGAGCCAGCAGTGCCCTGGCTCTAAAGCACACAGCTCTTTGGTGTATGTGCTCTAATAAGGAGAGTGGAGCTTTTAAAACAAGTGCTCATATCCCCGCTGAACTTCCCCTGAACAGCTTGAGGCAAGATTTCCTAATTTAGGCTTGTGCTCAGATTCCTTTCCACTATTTGGGGAAAACCAAAAACTTCTAGAAATGAGATTTGAGAATCTTATTAAAAGGGGTCCACCTTAACACTACATCAAAAACTAATGATGTAATGTATGGTGATTAACATAATATAATAAACAAATAAATTAATTAAAAAAATTTTTAAAAGGGGGTCCACCTTAGCCTACAGGCATGTAAGTCACAAGGCACCATGAATCATTCCCACACGTTAGAACCTGCATTTTCAAATGATGCCTAACCTAGTTGCTGATCCAGGGTAGGCACTGGATAAATATTTGGTGAATGATTGATGGTGAATGATTGAGGCAGTGCCTCAGAGTCTAAGGACAGTCCTGTCAACTAAGAAAGCCTTGTCCTTTCTGAACAGTTCACTGCTTTGCAGCAACTGGAGTGAAAGATAAGATCTAATCTTAACCTGTGTGGCTGAGTATAGAAGGAAAGGTGATACCCTAGGCTAACAGCTATTAAGGTTGTGGTGTAAAGCTTGATGTTACGTTAGGAAGTGAATATACAGTCAATGCATTTATCACTGAACAAGTGATAAGATGTACCAGATGTCTTGTATTTCAGTGCCTAGTTCCTCTCTATCCCCCAGCCCCTTTTTCTGGAAATATAATGGTTATGCATTTGCTTCTAACAATTCTGATGACTACTTTTTGAAAATTTAGATGCATATAACACTGTGCCACAGGATATGGGGGGGATAAACGTGAATAAGACTTCTTATTCCCTCTACCTTGTCAGAATAAGGTCCACTTTTTTCAAGCTAAAATTTCCAGTTGAGACACTGAGGTAGAGTGCAAAAAGGAGGGTTTAAGAATCATAATGGTTAAAATCTTTGGCTCCCCTACAGATCAGCTGTTTGACCTTGGGCAAATTATTTTCTAAGATGGGAAGAGTTAACAGGCATTTTAAGGGAGATTGTGAGGCTTAAGTGAGAACATAGGCAAAGCACTTCATTTTATGCTTAATGAATGCCCAAACAAATCTAGTACCAGATCAGGTTCTTCCTTTCGTGTAGCGCTCTGCCCTTAATAGGTGGTCAAATGTTTGTCAGGTTGTCCCTGATTGATAACTCTTTGTAGATCTAGTTGAAAACTTAAATAAATAATGCTTGGTTCTTGCAACTGGTATTTTTTTTTAAACTTTTTATTTATTTATTCATGAGAGACAGAGAGAGAGAGAGAGAGGCAGAGGGAGAAGCAGGCTCCCAAGGAGCAGGGAGCCTGATGCGGGACTCGATCCCAGGACCCCGGGATCATGACCCGAGCCGAAGGCAGACGCTTAACCATCTGAGCCACCCAGGCGCCCCTGGTATTTTTTTTTTTAAGATTTATTTATTTATTTGAGAGAGCGAGAATGAGTACATGAGAGGGGGGAGGGTTAGAAGGAGAAGCAGGCTCCCGGCTGAGCAGGGAGCCCGATGCGGGACTTGATCCAGGGACTCCAGGATCATGACCTGAGCCGAAGGCAGTCGCCCACCAACTGAGCCACCCAGTCGCCCACCAACTGAGCCACCCAGGCGCCCGCAACTGGTATTGTTTGAGAATCAAGATCAAGAAGCAGATTCTCAGATGAACTATACTGGCAAAGACTATACTGGCATTTCCTCGATATATCTGCCCACTTTTTCAATTTAAACATTCTGTAAAATTTGTCTTTTTTTTTTTAATACCAGAACCCTGGATAACATTAACTTGTGTTTATATGTATTTGCCGGTCACTTATCACTGAGAGAGTTCTTAATGAGGACTTTCTTCCAGAAGTTAATCAGGACTAGACAATAGAAGTTTTGCATAAACTGTTTTCCCTGAATTTGTAAATATTTTCCTTAGAACCCTCCCCTCACACTATCGCTTCTTTTATCCTGAATCAGATTACCTGCCTGTTCGGAAATGTTTTTGATGTTTATTATTACCACTCTCTTTTACGTCCTTTCCCCCAGTTGGGAGTGGCATTTGGCCTTTATGAGGACGAGGCTCTTACAGGTTTGTATCACTTTATTCTTAGCTCTAATACATGGTTATACTCACTGAACGCTCATTTCAGCTCGGTGAAGCATCACGTTTATTTGTGGACTACTACTGCACTGGTGGGGTGGGAAAGTGAGATTCTGTTGTCTAGGAGCTTACAACTAAAAAGGGTAGTAAAAAAAACCTGTGGACCCGTTAAGTGTTAAGTAACTGGAAAATGCTCGGAGGCATATCAGCATCACAAAAGGAGAAATCAAGAATGGGGCAAATAAGCTGCTGGAGTTTTCAGGGAGGAAGTGGGGCCTTGCAGAAGCAGAGAGAGACGGGGAGGAGACCAGATTTATTTAATTAGCCTTTATTAATAAATTGTCGGGGAGGAATATTGAGTCGATTCTAACGCGCAGATGACTTCTCGATTCCGAGGCCCCCTCTGCGCTATTTCGGGACGCAGGGTCACCGGCCAGCGACGGGTTGCGTCCCGGCTGCTGGTCCCTTACCCAATCGCCAGACCGGCTTTTCCTCCGAGTCCAACCGGTCCTTGGAGGGCAGGCCGGGAGCCCGTCCATCTAGGCGGGTCCCCACCTCTCGAAGCTTGGGCCCGCCCAGCCAACTCTCCCTTTGGCTCAGGCACCTGCCTGGTCGCCCCTCGGCGGGGTCCTGAGGCGCCTCGGAGAAGCGCGGTGATTGGCTGCGGCTCGCGGCTGGAGCTCGGCTCCGGCACCGCTTGACAACCGCAGTCGGCCAGGCTGAGCCGAGCGGTCCTTCGGGAGGGGTAGACGCGGGGAAGGACGGACTGACGGTCTGATGGATTGACGCGCGGGCGGCAGGAGGGAGGACCGACGCCAAGCACAGACACAGAACTCCGCCCTAGCGCTCCAGCACCAGCCCGGAGCCGGCCGTGTCGGGGCCCCGTCCGCCGGCCTCTCAGCCGCTTTCTCCTCAGCCGCTTCTCTGGACTCGTCCCGGAACCTTCAGGTGAGTGACTTCGGGAGGCGGAGGCGGGGTCGGCCGCGCCGCACCTCGGGTTGCCATGGTCACCGGTCGCCACCTGTCACCACCTGACGGGGCTCCGACCCAGGCAGCTCTTGGCCCCTCGGGCGGCGTTTGCGGCCCGGGAGAAGGGTCTCGGGCAGGCTTCGGTGCCGCCTGGGTGGGGACCGGGGTCGTGGGTGAGGCCCCGGCGCGGCCGGATGAGGACCTGGGAACTGCCTGCCCGCCCCTGTTCGGAGGCCGCCGCTCCTGAACCACACCTTCCCCTGTCTGCCAGCCGGGCTCTGGGGCAGAGCGACGCCCCTCGCCCTGGCGCTTGTCGGCCCCCGAGCGGGGAGCGAGCACAGGGTTGGTGTCCACCTCGCTCCTGCTGAGAGGCGGGTGGGGGCTGGCCGCGCGGATTCTTCCTTCCTCGCCGCGCTGCCGAGCCCGTGCGGGAACTGAGGGGCGAGCTCGCGTCCCTGTCTGGGCACGCCTTGGCCGGGAGGAGGGGAGGAAGCTTCGGGGCTGAGAGCCGAGCCGCGGCGTAGGGCAGCTCCGCGGGGCCGGCTTGGCCTTATCTTACGTCAGTGGTCTGTGGGAGCAGCCTTTGGGGGTCTGGGCGGGGGCTGGGAGAGGGGTAGCGACTGGGTTTGGAACCGGGCTTTGCTGGGGCGGGGGAGCGCCTGCGTAGAAGACGCGGGAGGCTGTAGAACTCATAGGGATCAGCCGGTCCGGTGTATTGGGGAGAAAGAGATTGGGGCTCAAGCCCTGGGGCATGGCCTTGGGCAAAAGGGGCGAGTAGGCAGGGGCAGCATTTGACCAGCATTTGATTTTTTTTCTTCTCTATACCCAGACGTGCAGTCAGTAACCACGCACGGTATCTGAGCGGAGCGTTTTTGGCAACTTGGTTCTCTGCATAATGAAAGGAGAGGTCTTTGTTCCACCCAGATTCATAGGTTGTGATCTAACACTTATTTCCCTCCCTTTGTTGTAGACTTCATAGAATGCATCAAGAAGTTAATGGCACAGAAATTAACACGTAGGCTTTAAATATGCTACAAATCTTTTTTTCACAGTAAATCCATGTAGAATTTTATTTTTTTTGTCTCCAGTATTGGCATGAGTTAACATTGAATTTTTACTAGCAAGGAGAAACGCCTAAGAACCCATTTTCCTTTATATGGCATATTCTAGAGGTCTTATTTAGGAGGAAGATGTAATGAACAATTTTACCTTAGGTTTTAGGGAGTAGATTGCTTCCACACGGGAAAGAAAAATTATACAGTGAGGGAAACGACAAGCACTTAAACCATTAACTGTATATTGTCAGGTAAAAAAAAAACAACACTCGAACTTGATGTCATTATAAATACGTAATTTTTTGTGAAGGGATTTTAACATGTTTATCTCTCCCTCCAACTTCCCAATTCTTTTCTCTCTCTTTTAAAGCCAGTATTAGGAATATATCATAAGAGAATATATCATAAGTGTTATCCTAACTTAGGATAGTTACACAATTGTGTTCAGCCTCTTTTTCTGTTTGTGAATTTGAGTTTATCAGTTACTGGACAGCATGTGATATGGTTGTTATATATATACACACACTGCAGTTTGAGAAACACTTCAAAATCAGTATGAAAAGATGCAGTTTTCCTTAGTAGATCAGTAAGCTGGAAATCAGATTGCCTGGATTTAAGTTTCATTTTGCTATTGATTACAATATACTTTGCTATTGATTACATTACTACTTATCCTACTGTTGTCTAATATCTAATCTGTAAAATGGTAATAATACCTACTATTATTTTAGTCTGGAATGGGCTCTTAAGTTAAACAAAATAATCTATTTGAAAGCACTTTGGAAAAAATTTAAGGCATCTGTTTATTACCTTTTAATAGAGTGGAGCATTGGCAAGGATAATTAAAATCCTCTGCATGATCTACTTAGCATTTTGAGGTCCAGGACCTTATTTCTTAGAATGGCCTTACAGGGCTCACAGGAACTATTAAGGTGCATCCTAATGATGGAAGTTCTTTATTATCGTGGTGACATGAAAAAAGGGTGTTTCCTTCCATATGTGTGCAAGGATTGCTTTCCTGCTTTCAGTAAGATGTTCTCAAATTTAGAAAAGGCTATGGATACTCCGACTTGAGTTTCATTTGGCATTAAGAAATCCTCAGTGTGGGGGTGCCTGGGTGGCTCAGTCGGTCAAGCGGCTGCCTTCCTTCCACTCATGTCATGACCTCAGGGTCCTGGGATCAAGCCCTGCATCCCATCCCATCTGACTCCCTGCTCAGCGGGGAGTCTGCTTCTCAACCTCTGCCTCTCCCCCGCTTGTGCTCTCTCTTTCTCTGTCAAATAAATAAATAAAATCTTAAAAAAAAATCCTCAGTGTGGATTATTGCTTCTTGAATAATCAAATAGTTTATCCCCTTTTATCTATGCTTTTCAAATAGTATTTGTACTGTTAGAGATAAGCTGCAGTGTGCCAAGAGAGAAATCTGTGGTCATATAACATGGCACTCACTTAAGGAGTGGTTATCAATTTCATTTGAAAACTTGAATAAAAAATACTGTTTTTATATTAGAGCACCAAACGATGACATGGCGAATGTAATCACACTAATTTCTAAGGTAAAATTCAAAGACTTCAAAGAAATTTCATGCTTAAGGGCTCCTGGGGACATGTTCAGTTTTTTCTGCTCTTATAGAGAAAAATTTAAGAAGCATTGCCTTAGACTCACTCAGCTAATGAGTGGCAAATCACTACACAGCACAGGAAATAAGTTGAATTCCAATTTCTAAAACTTTGACATTAGACTCATTATCCTGATTACCTCCTCTTGTTTTCCTACCTGTAAATGTCAGATAGCGGAAAGTTCAAAGGGTTTTAGTCCTATAGACCCTGTCACACCTTTCTTGCTTCTGCACTTTTTGGTGTGTGACCTTAGACAAGTACCTGAAATCTCTGAGCATTAGTGTAATCATCTGTGAAATGAAATTATAGAGTTGTAGGAATTTTATAAATACTGTATAGGAGTATTAAAGGGCCTGGCATAGTAAATGCACAATAAATGTTAGTACCTTTTCCTTTACTGTTTCTGCATGTTAGGATATTAACAATCCCTCAGACTCATTCTGCATATTAGGATATTAACAATCCCTCAAACCCATTATTCCTCTGAACTTCCATGGCATTTTATTTGTAATTCTTTTATGGTGTTCTTTATATTTTATGCATATTACCTTTATATAGAAGACTTGAATCCAGGTCTTCAGACTCCAAATGCAGTGCTGGCTCATGCCTAAGGATACTTTTTTTTCCATGTAATATTGAGACCTTTACATTGAATAGCCAAAGCTTATATATTTCAACTGATTTTTCTTCCCTTTTGTTTTGAGTTTGTTTCTGTTTGGGTGAAAAGCTATCCTTACAAAATGCCACGCACTCCCTTATAAACCTTTCTTTTGCCATAGTAACTCAGCCATTGTATCTCTGGGATGCAGCATGGTGCTAGCACAGAGTAGATACTCAAATACATATTTTTAAGTTTTTATTTGTGGGGGGGAGGGCAGCAGGAGAGGTAGAGAAAGAATCTCAAGCAGGCTCCACGCTGGGCACCAAGCTCTATCTCACAACCCTGAGATCATGAGCTGAAATCAAGGGTTGAACGCTTAACCAGCTGAACCACCAAAGCACCCTAATACTCAAATATTTTTAAACAAATACTTGAAACAAACATTACTACAAGTAGGAGTCTCTTCATGTGGCATCAACATAATCGATTTAATCAAGCTTCCCAGTATTTTAAGATTATACCTAGAATATTTTAAAACAATATATTTAAACTTTGTTTCCAAAGAAAATTTTTATATTTTATCCACAGCATGGTAGTTCTCCCTTAGCATGTTATTAGCCCCCCTTTTGACATACTGCTTTTACCATGGGTATGAACTCTGAAGGGAAGAAATTTATATTTATTAAGCCCTATTCACATGCTTGCCATTCTGCTTGGACCTTTATCTTGTTTTACAAATCAACACCCTATTTTATAGAGAAACAGTTCTACATGAAAAAGGATATAAACATTTTATACTATTTGATATATTTTATTCAAATAATGAATTCTATGAAATGAACAGATTTCTATGGCTAAGTATCATGTTTTGTGATTTTTGTTGATGTGTTGAAAAAGAAAATGGAATACTATTTGAGAAAACTTAATAGAACTGAACTAAAATTGGAGCCCTAATGTCCATTTTTGGTTTAGCCTTTTTTTTTTAAATGTTATTTTGAAAGCCTGGAAATTGAGTTGGGTTTGTTTTCTTTCCAACTTTAAGAGAAGCTTTAGAAATGAAATTCTGGGAAGTGCAAAAACAGTGTCTGATGAATAGATGATAATGTAAAGCAACTTTAGGTTTTGGGGTGTGTTTATTGTATAGTGCCCATATCATGGGAAGTGTTAATTTCAGTATATACAGTTACTGGACCTGACCATACCTGGAGTATTCTATTTTGGATGTTTTAAGAGGGAGATTAACACATGTTCAGAGGAGAAGGACTAGAATAGTAGGGGATCTGTAAGTTGTGTGAAGAATGGTTGAAGCAAATAGGAATATAAACATGATTATTGTCAGAGTCAAATGTGTGAAAGTTTTAAACATAACAAACTTGTTTCATGCTGACTCTGAAGACATAACTAGATAAAAATCACAAGAAAGTAGATTTCAATTCAGTATTAGGAAAGCAAAGTTTTGGGGTGCCTGGGTGGCTCAATGGGTTAAGCATCCAACTCTTGATTTCAGCTCAGATCATGATCTCTGGGTTGTGAAATCCAGCCCTGCATCGGGCTCTATAGTGGGCATGGAGCCGCTTTAAGATTCTCTTTCTCCCCCTGCCCCTCCCCCCTTTAAAAAGAAAAAAATTTTTCTACTTGTGAAAAAATGATAGGAGTCCTGTATTACCTATTGCTGTGTGATAAATTACCTTTTCCAAAACATAGTGGCTTAAACAACAAATATTTACCTCACTGTTTCTGAGGGACAGGAATCTGGGCACAGCCCTGCTGAGTGCCTCTGATTTAAGGTCTCTCTTAAGGTTGCAGTCAAGCTGCAGCAAGTATCTCATCTGAAGATACAAATTGGGGATGATCTCCATCCAAACTCAATGACTTGGGCCACTGTTCCTGTGGGCTGTTGGACTGAGGGCTTTCATTTCTTGCTGGCAGTTGGGTGGTTCTTGGCCACTTGGATCTTTCCACAAGGTTGCTTCATGACATGGCAGCTGGCTTCGCCCAGAGTGAGCAGTCTGAGAGAAAGGGTACGTGCCTACACTCAGGACTCATGTTGAGTGACATCTCAACACTTTTGCTATGCTTTTGTGTAGAAGTGAGTCCCTAAATCCAGCCCATATTCAAGGGCCAGTCAGTACAAAAGGTTGTAAACGCTAGTAGGCTTATTGGTGGACCATTTAGAGACTGCCTTTCACAGGTGCCTTGTGTGGGGGGCGTATAAAATTTGTTCTGTCATTAAGGGGCATTTATGAATAGGTTGGTAGACCATCTGTTAGAGGTAAGTATTTGGGTATTCTGTACTAAATAGGAGAGTGGACTAATGTACCTTCCAACTCAATTCTGTGATAAATATATAAAAGCTAAGGGGAAAGCTAAGGATAGAAAACTTTAATAGGTAATTATATAGTATATATTCTATTGTACTTAATTCAGTAGTTCATGCTCGTATAATTTTGGCTTTTTTGGTACATTTTCAAGTTTTTGTGACTCTTGGTTTGGTGCATTTCCTTGTATGTTTCTGAATGTTGACCAACTGACTTAAAGCCATTTTTTATATAGTTCAATTTTTGAAATATGTGCAAATACCTTAAGTTCTGCTTTTTGCCTTTGAAAATAATAAAGTATGTGTGGGAATAAAACAACATGAAGGACATTTTTAATCTATTTTACAAAGCACACTTTTTTTTTTTACCTTGGTTGTAGGTGTGATAGAAAACTATACTGTAGGTCTCATTATATAATAAAAGGTGAAATTGTGTTCTTAGATAAAACATCTTTTTTATCATAAATAAAGTAAAACACACGCAAAAATAAATAAGGAATATTGTATGAAATTATGAGTATTTTACTTTGACCGTTGATATAGCATTAATTTGTGCTTAGAGTTTAGAATTAATTTTTATTACAAATATTAAGATTATAGACTTTCTACATTTCTTATTTACATATTTATGGGTTGAAACTCTGCTTATATACATTTGAATTTTCATCATGAACTGCTGTGATGATTTAAGGAATAAAAATATTTAAAAAAATCCTTTGATTCTGGGCACCTAGGTCGCTCTGTCGGTTAAACGTATGCCTTCAGCTCAGGTCGTGATCCTGGGATTGAGCCCCACATCGGGCTCCCTGCTGGTCGGGGAGCCTACTTCTCCCTATCCCGCACCCCCACCCCGTCCCCTCCCCCCCCCCCCGCCCCACGCGTCTCTCTCTCTCTCTCTCTCTCTCAAAGAAATAAACAATTCATCTACATTGTAACATTTGACAGAACTTCCTTTCCTTTAAAAAACAAAATCCTTGGGGCGCCTGGGTGGCTCAGTCGTTAAAGCGTCTGCCTTCGGCTCAGGTCATGGTCCCAGAATCCTGGGATCGAGCCCCGCCTCGGGCTCCCTGCTCCGCGGGAAGCCTGCTTCTCCCTCTCCCACTCCCCCTGCTTGTGTTCCCTCTCGCTGTCTCTGTCAAATAAATAAATAAAATCTTAACCAAAAAAAAAAAAAAGGTTTAGGTGTTAATCATACAAAAAATTAAAGGATTTTTTTTTTTGTTAAGATTTTATTTATTCATTTGACAGAGACAGCGAGAGGGAACACAAGCAGGGGGAGTGGGAGAGGGAGAAGCAGGCTTCCCGCGGAGCAGGGAGCCCGAGGCGGGGCTCGATGCGGGGCTCGATCCTAGGAGCCTGGAATCATGACCTGAGCCAAACGCAGACGCCTAACGACTGAGCCACCCAGGCGCCCCAACACCTAAAGCTTTTGACTAAAAGACCTGGAGTTCTTAGCTCTGCCTAATGTCAAATAGTTGTATAACAAGTGATGGCACTGTTGCTCACTAGTAAGTGGCATTCCCATTTTGAATTGTTTTAAAGAATGGACTTGTTTTGGTCTGTCCATACTTACCTGCCAGGTTTCTCTTGAGATCAGTGACACAGTCTGAATTTTCTGACTGGAAGCTGTTCAGTGTGAGACCAGACAACACAGCAGAGGTCTGATAGGTCTTAAAGAGATCTGCTGAACCATGTTTTAAGCAAGTGAGCTATAAGTATATTATTTAAGAATAAAAATTCTCTACACATTTTGTTTTTCAATCTGAAATTCTTACTGCCTTAGGGGTGCCTGGGTGGTTCAGCCGGTTAAGCATCCAACTCTTGATTTTGGCTCAGCTCATGATCTCAGGGTTGTGAGATCAAGCCCTACTGAGTATGGAGCCTGCTCAAGATTCTCTCTATATGAATTGTCTCCCCTTTGTTTTGCTACCCTGTTAAATAGGTGTCCTCTGGTACTTTTTATTTTTACTTATTTATTTATTTATTTTTCACAGATTTTGTTTATTTGTCAGAGAGAGAGAGAGCACCAGCCAGGGGGAGAGGCAGGCAGAGGGAGAAACAGGCTTCAATCCCCCTGGGATCATGATCTGGGGGATCATGACCTGAGTGGAAGGCAGATGCTTAAGCAACTGAGCCACCCAGGTGTCCCACCCTCTGGTACTTTTTAAAGATTTCCTGATGGGTGTCGACATGGATGTTGATACCAGGATGTATGTCCTGACACACTTCTGAAAGAAGTATTTAGCTGCTTGTGAAATACATGTTTAGTCTTAATGTAACTACTGGGTTAATTTTTTTAGTTTATTTAATCTCTACACCCAATGTAGATGTGGGACTTGAACTCACAACCCTGAGATCAAGGGTTGCATGCTCTTCTGACTCAGCCCTCAGGCGCCCCAGATACTGGGTTAATTTCTTAAACTTAAAAAACCAAGTGTCTTCATCTGTAAAATAGGAATGAAACTGCCTATCTCATAAGATTGCTATAAGGATCACTTAAACAATACAAGTAAAGATCTTAGAATAGTACCCAATAGTTTTTGCATTGTAAACATAGCAGGTAATCTTATCTTTGGGATTCTATTCTAGTTGGTACGTTGATATAGAAGAGAACCTTTCAGATCTAATCCTGTAATTTTTCAGTTTTTTTATTTTTAAAATTAAAAAATTGTATTCATACAAGAAATATGTGTATAAACGTACAAGTAATATGTGAATGTTTGTAAACCATTTCTGATAATACAAATGATAAACAGTAAAGCAGTCTCCCTTCAACCCCCTTCTCTTCCTAGTTTTATGCCTTGCATCCAATTCCTTATCTTCAGGGGTAACCATTCTTAACAGTTAGATATGTATCCCACTAGACCTTTCTTTGTTATTTATTTAGACACGCATATCATATCTTCCCTTTAAAAAAAATTAAGTGGACCTATTTATATTTATCCATTCAGCAGATATTTATTGATAGCTATATTCTGTGAAGTGCCTTTGTATTGCGAGGATCTATTCATATTCTATATTAATGAATTTACCATAATTTAACAATTCTATTGATGAGAGCTCAGTTCATTTCTAATTTTTCTCTATTACAAGCAGATCTTAAGGAACATCATTTTATGTGTACCTTTGTGTATATTTGCAAGTACTTTTTAAGGATAGGTTTCTAGAAGTAGAATTAGAATTGGTAAGTCAGTATAAATATTTAAAATTTTCATAGATAAAAATTTCATGCTGTCAGATTCTCTTTCAAACAGTTGGTCCCAATTAACATCCTTTTTTTTTTTTTTTAGATTTCATTTATTTGAGAGAGAGACAGCACGAGGGGGGTGAGGGGCAGAGGGAGAAGCAGACTCCCCCCTGAGCAGGGTATCCGATGTGGGGCTTGATCTCAGGACTCCGGGATCATGACCCCAGCTAAGGGCAGATGCTTAACTGACTGAGCCACCTAGGTGCCCCCAAATTTACATTCTTAACACAATATGTGAAAGGGCATTTACTCACACTCTTGCCAGCACTAGATATCAGGTCTTTTTTGCAAAACTAGTAGGCCATAAATGGTATCTTATTTTAATATCACTAGTGACATTGAACATCTTTTCATAAATTTATTGGTCTTTTATAGTTCTGTGAATTGTCTCTTTATAGTCTTTGCTCATTGTTCAACTGGAATTTTGGGGGGTATTGATTTGAAGATGCTATTTATATGTTCTCAGTGGTAATCATTTAACTGTTTATGTGTATTATGTTTATTTTGTCCTTTGTCTTTTTTTTTTTTTAAGATTTATTTATTTACTTGAGGCAGGGGGCAGAGGGAGAGAGAGAACCTCAAGCAGACTCCCTACTGCATGTGGAGCCTGCCAGAAGGAATCAATCCCAAAACCCTGAGACCATGACCTGAGCCTAAGACCAAGAGCTTAGCTGACTGAGCCACCAAGGCGCCCCTTTCCTGTGTCTTTTAACTTGTTTATGGCAACTTCTATTAGAAACGGAAGGTTTATAGTTTACATTTTTAGTGCCAAATTTGACAATTTTTTTCCCTTACATTTTCTGGGTTATGGGACTTTTTTTTTTTTTAAGATTTTATTCATTTGAGAGAGAGAGGGAGCATGGGCGGGGGGGGGGGACAGAGTAAGAGGGAGAAGCGGAATCCCTGCTGAGCACGGAGCCCTATGTGGGACTCCATTCCAGGACGCTAAGATCATGACCTGAACCAAAGTCAGACGCTGAACCAACTGAGCCACCCAGGCACCCCTGGGTTATGGGACTTAATTACATAGTCTGAGTCAAAAATAGTTTCGCTTATCTTGTAAATTTTTAGTTCTTCAGCAATTAAATATGCTTTTAAAGTTTTTGTGGGTTTGAATATGGAAAGAACACAATTACTTTAATCTCATAAAGATTGAAATAATATTTGAATCAGATCTGAGAAGAGGTCTTGTGTTATAAAAAAAACTACAAATCATTCTCAAATATTACTTCTTTATCTATATAATGAATACATTATATTCATTATATTACTAATTCCTTCTAGTGACTTGCGATTAGAATTTTCAAGTAATTTGCAATGGGAAATTAATTATTTACATTTCATATTATTTTTAAATTTTTTGAATAGGTAATATTTCTACATGGTACAGAATTCAAAAGGTATAGAAGGGTATATCCTGGAAAGTCTTCCCATTCCTATTTTAATTATCCAGTTTTCCTTTGAGACAATCATTTTTGTCAATTTTTTGTCTTTTTTTTCCCAAAAGATATTTTATGCATATACACAGCATTTAGTTTATGTTAATTGAATTCTTTTCCTTTTATAGCTATATTAAGCTGTACCTGCTTTAAAGATAATTTGTTCTTCAGGCCAAAATTATTCACAGTTCCAGAAGGTAAATTAGAATAATTGATGAATGAAGAACAGCTGTTAACAGTAAGAAGGGACACATGCTACATCCATGTCACAAACCTTAGCTAATTAGCAGACATGACAGAGTTTTGCAGTTAGAAGGACTTTTCTTTTGTTTGCTTATATGATTTAAAACAAATCTATTTTCTTTCCTCTTATTAAACTGACCTTATAAATTAGAGATTTCTAATTATCCTAGACTTTTTCCCCACTAAGAATTTATGTATACTTGCTGTTATTGAAATGTGACTTACAGCAAATTATAAAACCTGAAAGGAAATCATAGAAATTACCCAAATTAACTCTCTTGTTTTATGTATGAAGAAATTGAAGCCTGTAGAGATTAAGTGACTTGCAACATCCCATTTATAATTCCAAAGGCCAGACATTTACAGTTAACAAATTTTTAGAATGCTATTATGTTATTAAAAAGATAGATAGCAAATTTATTTCTCCATTTTTTAAAAAGATTTTTATTTATTTGAGAGAGAGAGCATGAGTGGGGGGGAGGAGCAGAGGGAGAGGGAAAAGCAAACTCCCCGCTGAGCAGGAAGCCCAACCTACCAGGGCTCCATCTCAGGACCCTGAGATCATGACCTGAGCAAGGGCAGATGCTCAACCCACTGCCACCCAGGCACCCCCATTTCTCCATTTTTTTAAAGGAAAAGGTGCAGTAGTCTTTTTTTTTTTTTTAAGATTTTATTTATTTGACAGAGAGAGACACAGCGAGAGAGGGAACACAAGCAGGGGGAGTGGGAGAGGGAGAAGCAGGCTTCCCGCGGAGCAGGGAGCCCAATGCGGGGCTCGATCCCAGGACCCTGGGATCATGACCTGAGCCAAAGGCAGACGCTTAACGACTGAGCCACCCAGGCACCCCAAAGGTGCAGTAGTCTTATTCCCAGTTTGGTATTATATTAAAAGGCTTCATAGTACTTCATTTCCTTATCTGCATTTTTGCTTGTAAACAGGAATGGTAAGGCAGTGTTATTCATTGTTAGGCACTCTGTAATACTTGGAAGATTAAAGAGAGTCATTTTTATTGTGTGGGATGGAGTTGGATGGAGATCAATGGAGCCTTTCTTAAGCGCTTTTCTTGACTATAAAATTTATAATGGCTGTACCTTGATTCCTTTAATCTCATACTTGTGAATCATTCTTAGCTTTGTGCATTTTTCTTCCTTCCTGATCTGTATTCTAAGTGAGTAAAGGAACACTTCAAATGTTTCTCATTGCAAAGGGACATTTAAATCATATCTATTTATATTTGATTAGAAAGTTACCACTGATCTTTTTTCATGACACTTTTTCCATATCCATGTATATAAATATATATAGAAGTCAATATATTTCTGTCAACATTATTTTTTTTCTTCTTAACATTTTACCTTTAATCTTAGATTTTTAAAAAATAATTGTATTTTCTTACCACTTAATACATTCTTCTATGTTGTAACTACCTTCCAACTGGTGTCCAGATGTACTCATTATTAAAGAAAACTTATTTCCTTATTTCACCTAGTCCAGAGCTGGATATAAGCAAAACCTTATTTCTTAAGGGAAAATCCATAGAGATATTTTTGTGATTTTTTTAAATATGTAAATTTGTCATTTATTATGGAAATACTGAAACCTTTTGGTTTTTTCTTTTTTTCGTTTTGTTTTCTGTTTTCAGTAGAATACACTTTATTGTTGGCCCTACATAAATTCTGCTTTGTGAGTAATTGTTCACATGTACCATGGGGTGGTATGTCTACCTAAGATATTGTCAGAGCTGACTTTGGCTAAATAAAGGGCTAGAGCTTTATCCTTTTCTTTCTTTCTTTCTTAACTTTTTTTTTCTGTTATTTTTTTAAGATTTTATTTATTTATTTGAGAGAGAGAGTGCTTGCGAGCACAAGCGGGGGGGGGGCAGAGGGAGAGGGAGAAGCAGACTCCCTGCTGAGCAGGGAATCCCATGAGATCAAGACCTGAGCCAAAACCAAGAGTTGGACCCTCAATCCACTGAGCTACCCAGGCACCCCTCTATCCTTCTGAATGGCTTTTAGAATAGTAGGAAAGAAAATAATTTACTCTGCCTTTTTAGAGACATTTCGTTAATTTTTGCATCTTAAGTTAATTCAACTAACATTGAACTCTTAACATACTGTGCATCTCATTTTAAAAGATAATTTTAGTTGTTTCTAAGCTAGTTAACTCTGTTTTATATCTCCTCTGAGGATGGGGGATGAAGCATTTATTATTATTTTTTAGATTTTTATTTATTTCTCAGAGAGAGAGAGAGCACAAGCAGGGGGAGTGGTAGGCAGAGGGATAAGCAGGCTTCCTGCCAAGCAAGGAGCCCTGATGCGGGACTCAATCCCAGGACTCTGGGATCATGACCTGAGCTGAAGGCAGACGCTTAACTAACTGAGCCACCCAGGTGTCCCATGAAGCATTTATTATTGAATTCTACTCTTCTGAATTAGAGAAAAATGCTAGCTTTGTGGGGATTAATAGTTTGAGATTAAAGATGTATATGAATTCTGTTTTTATATGTTATCTTTAAAAAATTTATAATGTACTTAATTTATACATATATAAATTATATATATGTATATATACATGTATAATAATTTATACATATTTATAATGTACTTAATTTTTAAATTATATAGCTAGGATTTTGGGAGCCTCTACAAATGTTTCAGTAACACAGGGTGGTCAGAAAAGAATAAGATACAGTCATCAAGCATATACCTATGTTTGTTTTAGTTTGTTTTTTAAAGATTTTATTTGAGAGAGAGCGCGAGTCGGGGAAGGGCAGAGGGTCAGGGACCAGCAGACTCACTGCTGAGAGGTGCACCGCTGACATGGGTCTGGATCCCAGGATCCTAGGACTCTGAGATCATGACCTGAGCTGAAGGCAGCCACTTACCTGGCTGAGCCACCCTGGTGCCTCTTTACCTGTGTTTTGTTTTATATCTAACAACAGTGAATTTTATAAGAATTAAAATTCTGGGTTGGGTGGTTAAAATACTATTTTGTTTATAAAGATTTTATTTATTTGACAGAGACACAGCAAGAGAGGGAACACAAGCAGGGGGAGTGGGAGAGGGAGAAACAGGGAGCCCAATGCGGGGCTCAATCCGAGGAACCTGGGATCGTGACCTGAGCTGGAAGGGAGATGCTTAATGACTGAGCCACCCAGGCACCTCAAAATACTATATTTTTCGGGGCGCCTGGGTGGCTCAGATGGTTAAGCGTCTGCCTTCGGCTCAGGTCATGATCCCGGAGTCCTGGGATCGAGTCCCGTGTCGGGCTCCCTGCTCCTTGGGAGCTGGCTTCTCCCTCTGCTTCTCTCTCTCTCTCTGTCTGTCTCTCATGAATAAATAAATAAAATCTTTAAAAAAAATACTATATTTTTCTATTAGGAATTTCACAGTCTAGAATTAAAGCTTGTCTTTTAAAATCCCTGACCAATTCTGCGTTAATTAGGATACATTTTCTGTATCTATTCAAAATTTAAATGTAAAGTCAGTGTAAAATAGGTATTTATAAGAATGTATTTCTTCTCTTAGGCTTTAATAATCAGAAATGATGGCAGCATTAAACTTGTAGTTATGATTTAAAGTGGGACTATTGCCATAGATTCATAGTAACTCCAGAGTTACTCCATATTTAGACTGAATATTTAATAAATGGAGGCCTATAAAATGTTCAGGATCATTGGGTATATTGAACAACATTAGAAAATTGCATCTCGGTTCTGCACTAGGTTGTATGGTTGGTACATAGTGATATAAGTGAAGTGCCCTCTAAGAACTTGCAGGGGGCAGTTATTTTTCTGATAATTAGTTAAAGCCATTCTTTTGCTAGTAAAAATTACATGAAGAATTAAGAAATTCTGAAATCACTCATCATTGTGCTTTAGGTGTAATCTCAGGGAGGCAGTTCTGAAATGTAATTAGAATTTAGTAGAAATATCATTAATTTTAGTGTATCCTCTTTTGAACAAAGTCTATGAACAGGAGGATGGTCAGCTCAGAAGAAAGCAAAGAGAAACCCAAAGCATGCGGAACAGGGCAGCAGTAGCTGCCCTGTTGAGAGAGAAATTGGTGATTTGTTTCTTGAGGCAGGCATATCCTTATTGTTAGAGATGGATGCAGATTAGCTTAGTCTGATGTCATTAAATATTTGAATCATACAATTATCTCCCCATGTTCTGTCCCTTGTTTACCCTACCACCTTCTCTACCTAAGAAAGAAAATGTACTCATCTGATAGGAGCATTCTAGTATGCTAGACATTTACACTTCTCATTATGAAGAAGTTGATTGACAAAATAATAAACAAATTGGAAACAATTAACATGTTTGCATACATGTGTTTGTTTCTGTGAGCTTCATTAAAGTTAGTTGGTCTTGTGAGAAAGATATGCTCATAGTCTGATCCGATGATGTGTTTTTGTAGCTAATCCCGTTAGCATGGTAGTCTTTTGTATTGCTCTGAGCCTTGGCATTTGAAAATTACAATTTAGGCCCTTTAACTTGTGTGGCCTCATCTGTGAAATGATCTTCAGGATTCCTTCTAGTTCTAAATCTTTATGAATTCATAACCTCTGTGCTTAGTTGTATCACTGTACACTTAGAGGTAAAAGTTAGAAGAGATTGTAGAGAGTTGAAATATCTTTGTTTCATGTTTAGGTTGATAGTACCAATATGACTTAAAGTTGCACTTTTTAACCAGCCTTACTTTGTTTGGCTCCAAAGTACAAGGTTTAACATTTTACACGTTGCTGCTAGACTATAAGCTTCTTAAGGACAAGGCCAGTGTCTCCTAAGTATAGAACAGTGCCTATCACAGAGAAAAAGCAGTAAGTGCTTATTGAATGAGTGTATACTTAGAGCAAGGTATTTAGAACCTAGCTAAACATGGTTTGGTTATTTGTGACTTTTTAAAATATTCTTTATTATGGCAAATTTTAAAAATGTGTAAGAATAGACAGAATAATACTGTCTCAGTCCATTTTGGTTGCTGGAACAGAATACCATAGACCGGGTGGCTTATAAATAGCAGAAATTTATTGCTCACAGCTTTGGAAGCTGGAAATCTAAGATCAGTATTAGCATGGTCAGGTTCTGATGAGGTCTCTCTCTCTCTGGTTGCAGACTGCTGTCTTCTCATTGCATCTTTACAAGGTGGAAGGGTTGAGCTAGCTTTCTGGGGCTTCTTGAAGGACACTAATCCCACCAAGGCAGAGCCCTCATGATCTAATCACCTCCCAAAGGTTCCACATCCTAATAACATCAATTTGGAGATTAGGATTTCAACAGTTTAATTTTGGGAGGACACAAATGTTCAAACCATAGCAAATATAAATGTACTTTTATTTACCCATTACCCCACTTCAATAGTCATGATTATTCTTATTTCCTCTTTACCTCCTTCCAGTCCCTTCTTGTATTATTATGAAGCAAATCATAGACTTTGTATCATTTAATCTGTGTTATTCCATTGTGTATCTCTCAAAGATAATGACTTAAAAAATTATAGCTATAACCTTTATTACACCTTAAAAAATGACTGATTTTGAAAAATATTAAACTAATTTCACTTCAAAATACCTGTACTAAATATTTCCATGAAATCTCTAATGTGTAGTCTCCAGACAGTTAATAACACTTAAAAATAAAACAGTAGGACTAATTTTTGTTTTTGTTCTGTTTAATATTTAGGCTATCAACATGACGGCTGAAGAAACAGTGAATGTAAAAGAGGTTGAAATCATTAAGCTAATATTAGACTTCTTGAATTCAAAGAAGCTTCACATTAGTATGTTGGCCCTTGAAAAGGAAAGTGGAGTCATAAATGGCCTGTTTTCAGATGATATGCTTTTTCTGAGGTATGATTTCATTAGTATTATGAAGTTTGTAGCTCTTTCAAAGAAGTGTTAAGTATTAATAAGGTAATATGTGCATTATAAGGATATATTTATAATCATGAGAAGGCTATATAAGTATAATTTTTTTAATTCATTTTTTTTTAAAGATTTTATTTACTTGAGGGATAACGACAGAGATAGCAAGAGAGGACAATGGGGAGGAGAGGGAGAAGCAGGCTCCCCGTTGAGCAGGGAGCCCCATGTGGGACTCGATCCTAGGACCCAGGGATCACGACCTGGGTCCTAGGATTACGAGCCAAAGGCAGACACCCAATCAGCTGAGCCACCCAGGCGCCCCTATGAGTATAATTTTCAAAAATAATGCTTGTTTTTATAATGGAACATTTACAAAATAATGTTCTCTATAGAATGTTTTCAGTAGTAAGATCCAGAGGTCCATTAAAAAAAAAACAAACCAGAGTCACAACTCCATTGTGGTTGTGGTGTCATCACAAAAAATACTTGAGTAAGAAATCGGGGACTCCGGAAAGATAAAATATTTCTGCAGTACCATTTTTTTTTTGCCATAGAAATGAATATAAACCTATTCATTACAGAAAATATGCAAAAATAAGGAAGAAAAATCACCTACCACCCAGACACACTTCATACTAATAATTTTCTGTACATATTTTAAAAAAACCCAGCAATTCTATTGCATTTATAATTTAGTATCCTTTTTTATTCATTAACATCATAAGAATTCTCTGTGTTATTACAAATTTATACTATAAAATTTTCAGTTTAATTAATTTCCTTATGGGTCCCCTATTTTTAGACAAATTATTTCCAGTTTATCTTAAATAAATGCTCTGTTGAGATCTTTTATACAAATGGCTTTTTCTATATCTTGGATTATTTCCTTAGAACAAGATTCTTGGAATTGCAGAGCAAAAGGGAATTGACATATTTGCCAAAATGGGAAGCTAAATATATCCTAACTTGAATTAGATGGAAAAAGAAAAACCCAAATTTCCAGACAGAAATGTGCTCTCTGCTTATGTGATACTGAATATCCTTGACAAAGAGTACAGATTCTTGGACATGTGGCATTTTGTGACTTGGAAAGCCTTAAAAGATGAAGCATTCCCAAGTCATGAAAAAGGAACTTAAAAAAAAAAAGCTTTAATAAGAGAATTTATTTAAACTCCTTGAACTTCCCTGTATTTAGTGTTACGAATGTCATTTGGCCCTGGGGAGCTTAGTCAGTGGATAATCGTCAGGAACCAGTACCGAGGCCATATTCTTTTGGCCCTCTTTCAAGCATTGCTACTCCTGCAATTTAGCAGTGGCTCTCAAATATCCCCCCTCGAACCTCTTGGGTTTCTGATGAAGTTTTACTGGTCTGAAATGCAAAGAATTGTAGAAGAGTAAGTTTTTAAACTAAATGTATTCATCTTAAAGGACTGACCTTTGAAATTTGTCCTTCCTACTTTTTAAATATTAAAATACCTCTTTATAAAACGATTGATTGCTTTTTATTAATATTCCTTATTTGTAGACTCAAAAGTTGGCAATCCAATATAGATCCTCCTGTCCATCCCTTTTAAAATTTTACTGTTCTAAAAGCCAAAAGTAGGGAAATTGATATTATAAAAGAGCAGCAATAAGAATGCCTTAAAACTTTTGGAAGTTCTCATAGACCACTAAAGTAGGATGAAATCTGTCCTCATTCCTTGCTGTTTTTATTTTCAGAGTGTAAATTTTAGTGTCAAATGCCTCGGAGATGTAGAAATCACAGTTTAGAGCAGGATTTCTCAACCTCAGCACTAGTAACATTTTGGGCCAGATAATTCTTTGTCCTTTGGGGTGTGCAGGTTGTCCTGTGCATTATAGGATGTTTAGCAGCATCTCTCACCTATACTCAGTTGATGCCAGCAGCACCTCCCAATTGTGACAACCCAAAATGTCTCCAAACATTACTAGATGTCTTGGGGGCAGAATTGCCCCAATTAAGAACCACTGATTTAGTGAGTCTGGCACATACCCACACACTGGCCCCTAAATAATACAGAAGAGCTTTAAAACTGTAAGATGAATAGGAAAATAAAGGAACTTTTAGACTTAGCCCAATGTTTTTATATAGGTGAAAAAAACATAGAATGAGAAGTGGTTGCAGATCACAAATTCTTCTCATATAGAATATGTTGTTACAAGTAAGTTGTGAAAAATTTAATTATAGTGGTTGAGAAACCAAGTAAAATGTTAACCTCACCTCATATTTATTCTGCTTTTAATTAGTGTAACCCAAATTTGATAACATGCGTGGGTTCTTTTCTTTATGTAGGCAGCTAATCCTTGATGGTCAATGGGATGAAGTTCTTCAGTTCATTCAGCCTCTAGAATGTATGGAAAAATTTGACAAAAAAAGGTAAGATTTCTGAAGTTTTTTAATGTCTTGTCATTGGTAGGAGCTTAGCAAAACAATAAACACAAATTTAAAAAGAAGACTTAATTTTCCTAGAAAATAGTATACTCAATCCAATTGAGTTGGAGCACTTCTAGAGGACAAGTTGAATGTGCTCTAGAGGAGCACAAATTTAAAAAGAAGACTTAATTTTCCTAGAAAATAGTATACTCAATCCAATTGAGTTGGAGCACTTCTAGAGGACAAGCTGGAGCACTCAGCTTACTTCGATTGGTTGAAAATCTTATATATAAACCTACCTTTTTTGACAGTGTCTATACAAAAAGCCACAAGGACCATATCTGCAACAGTTGTTTCTTCATAATAGTATGAAGATTTTTTTTTAATAGTATGAAAATTTAAAGATGTCATTCCATTTTCTCCTGGCCTCCATTATTTCTAATGAACACTTAGCTGTATTTGTATCCTGATTCTCTTTATGTTTCTTTTTTTTTTTTTTTGGCTGCCATCAAGATTTTTCTTGTTTTTTTTTGAGATGTATTTAACATATAAATAACATTATATTAGTTTCAGGTGTACAATACAGTGATTGGTTATTTGTATATATTGTGAGATGATCATCACAGTAAGTCTAGTTAACATGTAAATATATTTACAAAAACTTTTATTTCTTGTGAGGAAGATTTTTAATGTCTCTCTTAGCAACTTTAAAATGTACAATACAGTATTATTAACTGTAGTCACCATCCTGTACATTACATCCCCATGACTTACTTTAAAACTGGAAGTTTGTACCTTTGGACCCACTTCACCTGTCCATGTCCACCCTTCCAACTCCTGACTCTGGCAACAAGATTTTATCATTGGCTTTCAGCAGTTTGATTATGATGTGCTCAAGTATGGTTTCTTTGTATTTTTCCTGCTTAGGGTTTATTGAACTTTTTGAATCTGTAAGTCTATATTTTTCATCAAATTTGGCAAGCTTTTGGCCATTACTTCAAATATTTTTTCTGCCCTTTTCTCTTTTCCTCCTGGGACTCTACACAGTATTAGATGATTAATATTGTCCCACAGGACTGAGGTTCTGTTCCTTTTTTTAAAACTTTTTTTTTTTCTGTATATTCTTCAGTCTGGATTATTTCTACTGATTTGCCTTCAGTGTTCACTGATGCCTTTTTCTGCTATTAGCAGTCTGCTCATAAGCAATGCATTTTTCATTTCAGATAATTATACCTTTCAGTTTCAGAATTTCCTTTTCTTTATCATTTTTCTGCTGAGATATTTCCATCTGTTTACTCATTGTGACTATATTTCCCTTTAAGTCCTTGAACATATTTAGAGTAGCTATTGTTTGCTAATAGTGTTTGTTTGCTAATTCCAACTTCTAGGTCATTTTAGGCTCAACTTCTATTGATTGCCTTTTTCTTAACTATGAGTCACTTTTATTTTTTTTAATATATCTAGTCATTTTTAAAATGTATTCTGCACATCGTGGATTCATTGCTGAGACTCTGGATTCTGTTATCTTCCTTTGAGAAGTGTTGACTTTTATTCATGGAGGTAGTTAACTTGATTATGCGCTCACTTAGTGGATGCCAGCTGAGATCTTTGTTCAGTTAATTAGGCTTCTATCTGTTGCTTTCCCTGGGCTCCTTGGAGTCTCCTTTGCATCTTCACAGTTTCAGGGACAGCCAAAGATTTGGGCTGAGTTTTATAATAGATTTTGGTGTATTTTTCCTTATGACTTCCTTCTTTTTTGGATGTCTCCCTGCTTTTCAGCCACTCTTGCAGTACCAGCTGTTTTTGCTGACTTTTCAAGAAAGTGAAACTGCAACTTTCTACTTGAGTTTTAGCTCACATTGTGTTGACTGGAAGACCTTACACCCTTGAATCTCACCCCAAAGTTTCTTTTTTTTCCAAGGATTGACTTCCCTCTAGTTGTGCCAGCTTTTTGTTGTTCTTCATTGCTTTCAAATACTTATTTTTTTTTTAATTTTACCTAGGGTTTATTATTGTTATCTGCAGAAAAGCTAGCCAGATACAAGGTATTCCACCATTAATGGAAGTACAGTCTTATATTGTTTTTGATCCTCCATTCATACCACTGGGGCTATTTGATAACTGTTTGCCTTATACATTCTTCATTCATCTGGAATAATATTCCTTTCACTGTCTCCTGCCTTTACATAGCACACACCTGATCATCTTCCAAGAGTCAGTTCTTATAAATACTTCCCACCCCTTCTGATAGAATTGGTTTCACATTCCTTTGAGACCTTGCCGAAACAGTGTACATATTTCATACAATTTATTAGATGACTCTCTTTTTGAAGGCAAGGATTTCGTTTTATTGGACACAATTTGCTACCATAACAGTGGTTGAAAGAATGACTGAGGTTCATTATTATTTTCTTTCAGTCCTTAGAAATAATTTTTCTTTAAGGTGCTTAAGGCATCCAACATTTTTTAATTCTTAGGCAAGTCAAGTAGACTCCTCTCCCTGAAACATCTCTGTTAAAAAGTTTTAGGGTTTAGGGGCGCCTGGGTGGCTCAGTCAGTTAAGCATCCAACTCCTGATCTCAGCTCAGGTCTTGGTCTCAGAGTTGTGAGTTCAAGCCTCGTGTTGGGCTCCATGCTGGAGCCTCCTTACAAAAAAAAAAAATTTCAAAGTTTATGGTTATTTTATGACTTTTCAGAAATGTTGTTCATTTCTTATATTCTTTCAGCCTGCTTTTTATTAGACCATTCTCGTGTTCAAAGAGAAAAAAAAAGACATATTTTGAATAAAATACAAAATAATAAAACATAATAAAACATAAAGCATTTTGAATGTAAAGGACTTTGATTTCATGTTAGATAATATTTGACATCTTCCATAAAACTTGATTTTTGTTCAGAATTAAGATTGGAAATAGAAATCCTTTGAGTATTAAATTGTATTTACTACTGAAATTATTTTAATTGTGGCTTCAGTGTGATAAGCTTTTAAGAATTTTTTGAAAGCAAAGGTAGTTAGAGTAACTTTAAGTGCATTTGATTTATGAGACATTGGAAAATTAATTTTTTAAAAAATATTATTTTAGGAGCACCTGGGTGGCTCAGATGGTTGGGTGTCTGTCTTCAGCTCAGGTCATGATCCCAGGGTCCTGGGATCGAGCTCCACGGCGTGCTCCCTGCTCAGTGGGGAGCCTGCTTCTCCCTCTCCTTCTCCTGCTCCCCCTGCTTTTGCTGTCTCTCTCTCTGTCAAATAAATAAGTAAAACCTTTAAAAATATATATATAATTTTAAAGGAATAATTAGTCCTTTTGAACATATGTGGCCTCTGTTGCTCTGGGGACTTGGGTTTCATTTTCAATCTTTGACATTGCTATAACTCAGCTTTTTAATTTTAATGTTTCATATTTTATTTTTCACAGGTTTCGTTATATTATCCTGAAGCAGAAGTTTTTAGAAGCTTTGTGTGTTAACAATGCAATGTCAGCAGAAGATGAGCCCCAGCATGTAAGATTTTTATTCCTGAAGGTTTGCGCCATAGTCTTGTTTCAGTCATAAGTATTTTATTCACTAAAACGAAAGATTAGTATCATGAATTTTCAAAGTTTTTATGAGGTAGGATGGGGTAAGATTTACTCTTTTGCAGCTGTAGCACTTTCAATCTGTAATGCTTCCAAGATTTAGACAAGGATGATAAATGAATGGCTGGCAGATATGTGCTCTTCTCTTGTTTAAGGTGATTTAGGTTGCAATAGATGTTTGACTTAAAAATGATGCTACATTGTTCCTTTTTCCTTATTACAGAAGTGGATTATGTTTACTTTCTTTTTCTGTTTTTTTTTTCAGTATTTGATCCAGAGGTGTCTTTTTTCCCTCCAAGTTTTTATTAAATTCCAGTTAGTTAACATACAGTGTAATATTAGTTTCAGGTACAGAATCCAGTGATTCATCACTGACATACAATACCCAGTGCTCAGCACAACAGTGGTGGTTTTTGATAAAATCTTTATGCCTTTATGACAATTTAAATTTAATGATACGAAGGATTTGTTTTTAACATTTCTTTATTTTTTTTTTTAGAAGATTTTGTTTATTTATTTGAGAGAGAGTGAGCACAAGCACAGGGAGGGGCAGAGGGAGAGCGAGAGGGAGAAGCAGAGTCTTCACTGAGCTCTATTCCAGGACCCTGAGATCATGACCTGAGCCAAAGTCAGACGCTTAACTGAGCCACCCAGGTGCCCCATGAAGGGTTTTTTGGTTAGAAAGTTATTTTTAAAGTTTTAATAATAGTGTTGTTACATCCAAACCAAGGAAACTTATTAAGTGCCAGTAAGTGTTCATTGAAATAAACTCAAAAGATATTACGATGAGGACTTTCATGTATAATAGAGAAATATTTGCCAAATAATGATGTTTAAATGTGGGAAGAACTCTGGAATGTAAGTCAGAGGACCTAATTTTTATTTTGTCTTTGTCACTAACCGACTACATTACTTCAGTTAAATCTGCTACCTAACTTTTTCCATATGTAAGATGAAGAAAGGTGAATATGTAAGCTCTAAGATTCCTTACATCATTAAAAGCTTATGGTTCTAATAAAATATTCAGTATACAAATTATTGTAATCTGTCTCTCAGCTAAGCTTCCTTTATTCTGTCTTCATTCTGTTTTTGTAGTAAATGAACTGTAAATGTTCTTTTTTTTCCTTTAATTTGCTTTCTTCACACAAATTTCTCTTATGGCAAGTTTGAGAATGGCTCTTTTGCTTTTTGGGTAAGCTGGAGTGATAGCAAGTTATATAAACAATTGAATATTAGCATGCTTCAGTTTTCATTTCTAGAGAACTTAGTTATTCTTGACTTTAAAAAATTATGCGTTTGAGGGGCGCCTGGGTGGTTCAGTCGTTAAGCATCTGCCCTCGGCTCGGGTTGTGATCCCCGGGTCCTGGGATCGAGCTTTGCATTGGGCTCCCTGCTCTGTGGGAAGTCTGCTTCTCCCTCTCCCACTCCCCCTGCTTGTGTTCCCTCTCTCACTGTGTCTCTCTCTGTCAAATAAGTAAAATCTTTAAAAAAAAATTATGCATTTGAGAATGATAGTCTGAAGCCTGAACTAGAATACTATTTTTATAGGAAGAGTTTAAGTCGCTAATTAACCAAATTATTTAATATTTTTATTTCAGTAGTGAAAAACATTTTGATTCTTGAGAGTTGTTATTAAATATCTTGCAAGTTATGTGAGTATTCTGTGACACTAGAGTTTATCCTTTTGCAGTTGAATAGTTTATGAAAGTTTGTAAAATATCTTTGTATTTGAATAAAATACTCTTGTTTTTTATCTCACAGCATCTCTCTTTATAGTGATCACTTAAATTTTTCTTACAGCTGGAATTTACCATGCAAGAAGCTGTGCAATGTTTGCATGCCCTAGAAGAGTACTGTCCTTCTAAAGATGATTATAGCAAGCTCTGTTTGCTTTTGACTTTGCCTCGTCTGACCAATCATGCTGAATTTAAGGACTGGAATCCCAGCACTGCACGAGTTCACTGTTTTGAAGAGGCTTGTGTCATGGTTGCAGAATTCATCCCTGCTGATAGGAAGCTAAGTGAGGCAGGTTTTAAAGCAAGTAACAATCGTTTATTTCAGCTTGTAATGAAGGGTCTACTTTATGAATGCTGTGTAGAATTTTGTCAAAGTAAAGCAACTGGAGAAGAAATTACAGAAAGTGAAGTACTTCTTGGCATTGACCTTTTGTGTGGTAATGGTTGTGATGACTTGGATCTGAGTTTATTATCATGGCTTCAGAATCTCCCATCTTCTGTCTTCTCTTGTGCTTTTGAACAGAAAATGCTTAATATTCATGTTGACAAACTTCTGAAACCTACAAAAGCTGCATATGCTGATCTTTTGACTCCTCTTATCAGCAAACTTTCTCCCTATCCATCATCTCCAATGAGAAGGCCTCAATCAGCTGATGCCTATATGACCCGATCTCTGAATCCTGCTTTAGATGGCCTCACTTGTGGACTTACCAGTCATGATAAGAGAATCTCAGACCTTGGAAACAAAACTTCCCCAATGTCACACTCCTTTGCTAACTTCCATTATCCAGGTGTGCAAAACCTCAGTAGAAGTCTCATGCTTGAGAATACAGAATGTCACAGTATTTACGAAGAATCCCCTGAACGGTAATTATTTGCTCATAAAAATTAGAAAATATTCACAAGTGTGAGATTGTGTGTGTGTGTGTGTGTGTGTGTGTGTGTGTGTGTATGTGTATGTATGTTTAATGTTCAAGTCCCTTTATTTTTTAATTTTTTTTAGAGAGGGAAGGATGGGGAGGGGCGGAGGGAAAGGGAGAGAGAATCCTAAGCAAGCTCCACACCCAGCACAGAGCCCAACGTGGGGCTTGATCTCACAGCCCTGAGATCATTTTCTGTTAAGTTGCTATGAGATTGCAGAGGAGGGGGTTGTGATATTTTGTTTAATGTTCCTTAAAGAGAAGGGAGGATTTTAGAATGTTAAGTGAGGGGACTTCCTAAAGCCTAGGGTAACTTCTTAAGGCATCTTATTGCTCTACTTGGAAGATAAAGATGATATCTAGTCATGAAAATGGATGAGTATAACTTAATATAGGAGCTTCCTATTATCTAAATCCTAAAGGGATAGAGAGTCTTGAGCATTGGTAGAGACCATCTTAAACTTACCCTGGACTTTCCAATCTCTTCAAAGAAAATTTTCATTGTTTGGAATGTTGAACTTCAGTTCTTATTGAACTGCTGATATTCTGAGTACACAAGATGATCAGAACTTCTTGGTCAGTATAATGAATGACATGTTTGGACTTGTACACCAGTGGGATTGTGTGGAAAAGAGACACACAAAAATCCAGCCAGATCTGACTCTACATGTGCTCTTGCCTGTGTAAAGAAAGTAGTAGAAATTTGAGGACTGACTGGATAAAGATGTAAAGAAGTGGAGTGCAAGTTACTAGATTACAGAATAAACAGAGGTAAAAAATGACATATTAGAAAGTGAGTAATACATGTGTTATTAGCTGAGCAGTAGCAGTAACCCAGAAAACATCTGTCATGCTTGGGAAATTGGAAGACTTATGAGGCCAAGCAGTGTGGAATAATGAATAGAACATGATCTTTGGAGTCAGACTTGGGTTTCAACAATAGCTTTGCCATTTAGTAGTTGTATGACCTTGAGACCAGTCCTTAATCTCGCTGAGCCTAAATGACCTCCTCTATAAAATAGGGTATTGACTTGCAAAGTGAGATAAAGCTCCTAGCAGAGTGGCAAGTATGTGAATGATGCTCTGTAAATATAAATTTCTCCCTTTCTGAGTGTCATACTCCTGGTAAGGACAATATGTCAAAAGGGCTGCTAACAACATGCTATGGGAGGGCTACTGTGCTGTGGATAAAGTATAAAAATTTACTTTGGAAAGAGTTAACCTTGTTTTTAAAAAAATATTTGAGGTGTAATTTGAAAATATTGGGAAGCTTAATTAGATCAATTATGTTGAAGATGCCACATGATGAAACCTCTTATTTGTGGTAATTCATGTTTGAAGTCAATATTTGTTTAAAAATATTTGAGTATCTACTCTGTGCTAGCACCATGCTGCATCCTGGGTATAGTGATTGAGTTACTGTGGTGAATAAGAAGATAAAACACAAAAGAAAGGTTTATAAGAGAGTATGTAGTGTTTTGTAAAGACAGCTTTTCACTCAAACATAAACTCAAAAAGGAAGAAAAATCAGTTGAAATATATAAGCTTTGGCTATTCAGTGTAACAGTCTCAAAATTAAATGGCAGAAATATAAAAATTCTCAAGAATGGGTCAGCATTGGATTTGGAGCCTGAAGATCTGGATTCAAATCCTAGTTTTATTTACCACTGTGCAATTTTAGGAAAATCACTTTGTTCCTCATCTGTGAAATGGGAGTTACAATCTATTTCATAAGTTACTGTGCAAGTTAGATAATGCATGTGGAAATGATATATAAATTGAAAAATTCATTATAAAGGTCATTTTATTCTATCTCTATACAGTTAATAACTCTTAGAAAATCTGTCTTGTGGACATAAAATGGGACCTCTTATGGTCATTAGCAGGTTACAGCACTGACTGGTAGCCAAAACCTTTTCCCAAGTCTTTCTACTTCCTCATCTGGGTACATATGTGATTATGTAAGTTGATATATTTATAGGTTAGAAAGCTTCTAACCAATGGTGCCTTTGTGAGGATGACTAGCTCTGCTTCCTGAACCCTAGACCTGTAATTTGTTATGTCTTACATACTTCTACCTGTAGAGGCCATTATGAAACCATCTCATAATCAGATTCCTTCAAGGCAAAGATCATTTTACTTTTGTACATGTTCCCATGGTGCCTTATGCCAATAGGTAAATATCTGTGGTATTCATCATCTTTGGATGATGTTAGTTATTAAAAATTTTGAACAGAGTAACTATGAAAAGTAGAAATTGCTAGTGTTTAGAAGAATCTTAGGAACAACCTGACATAAGATATTAAGCTTACTAATTAGTATACATTAAAAATTTTGGGAAGATGTATATTTAGCTTTTATGTTAAGTGCAAATAAGCCAAAGACAGTCTTTTAATAAAACCTTAACAGTTCTTAAAATTTTATTGAGACATATTGGAGGGGAAAAATTAATGTTTGGATAAGAAAGTCACAGATTAAGATAACATGAAGAGAATTCAGGCATTAGGTCATCCAGCTTATTATTCAGTTCAATTTATAGATGAAGCTGAGCCACAGAGAATGTAAGTGATTTTCACAAGACCACACACCTTGTTTTAGACTGGAGCCGCTACGCTCCTTGCTTAATAATCTAGTGTACTTCTGTTATAAGCACATTGTATTTAAAAAATAAAAAAACCCTCTTACATAGTACCCTTAAGAAAGGAAGATTTAAAAATCTATTTTTGCACATTCGATAAACATTTAGATTAAGTATTCATTGTGTTAATTAAAATTTCTCTAACTAGAATATATTTTCCTTCACCCCTACCTCTTCCTGTTTGTTTTTTGCACCTTTCTGGAAGAAGTGATACACCCGTTGAGGCACAGCGGCCTATAAGCAGTGAAATCCTGGGCCAGAGTTCAGTTTCAGAAAAAGAGCCTGCAAATGGAACACAGAATCCAGGACCAGCTAAACAAGAAAAAAATGAGGTAATATTTAATATACCTAGTGTCTTTTAGAATTATTCTCTGTGGAAGAAATAATAGTATTTGCTTGGATAGAATGTAAAAGGAATTTTCCAATATTTGGAAGTAGGTGAGAGAATATCTAGACTTTCTTATTAATTAAGTCATTTTCTCCCTTTTTCCTTAAGGACATATGGTATTTTTAGTTGTCATGTATTTTGGAGTATTTTTAACAGGTGAATTTATTAACAATCTAAAATACCACAGTTTACATTAATCTTACATATTTCAGGACTCAAGTAATTGAACTCACATTAAATGTGGATAGCTTGTATTTTTAAGACATATCTTACTGATTAAATTTAATGAACAGGAAATTATGACATTTATAATATACTTTTATCCAAGTTTTTAGAATTCCAAATTATTCTTCTGTGGTGATTTGGAAAAGAAATTGTATGATAAAGGAGAGTATAAATTTTATCTTATATGGTATGCCATTTAGAAGAGGTGAAGAGGTAGTTTTAATAAGTTCAATAAATTTTTTTGTCTTCAACTAAATATTAAGAATGAAGTAGAAAAATTACTATTAAAAATACATATGAATATGCACCAAACAACAGAACCCCAAAATCTATGAAGCAAACATTGGCAGAGTTGAAGGGAGAAATAATAGTTGGAGACTTCAATACCCCACTTAATGGGTAGAACATCTAAACAGAAGGTCAGTAAGCATATGGAGTACTTGAACAATACTATAAACCAGCTAGACCTAACAGACATCTATAGCACAACAATATTATTGCTTTGGAGGATGCACCGTTTTTTTCACCCAGAGGTGCCTGTATCAGTCTTTATAGAGGAAGTTGTTTTCTTAGACACCTCAGGTCTGTGTTAGTATTCCTAGTGTTGGTAAGTTTATGAATATGTGAATACTAACAATATGTGAATGCAAATATATAAATAAAGTGATACTAACAAGAAAAAAAGAATAGTCCAACACTAGCAGAATACACATTCTTCTGAAGTGCACATGTAACATTCTTCAGGATAGAGTGTATGTTAGGACCCAAAACAAATATCAATAAATTTTAAAAGATTGAAATCATATGAAATATCTTCTCTGACTACAATGGAATGAAGCTAGAAATTAATAACAGAGGGAAAATTGGAAAATTCACAAATTTGTAAAAATTAATGCACTCTTAATTGATGGGTCAAAGAAATCAAAAGGGAAATTAGAAAATACCTAGAGACTAGAGACTAATAAAAATGAATACAACATACCAAAGCATACAACATTCCAAACTTATGAGATACAGCAAAAGCAGTGCTCAGGGGAAGTGTATAGCTGTAAATGACTACATTGAAAAAGAAGAAAGATCGCAAATCAATAACCTAACTTTATGCCTTGAGGAACTGGAACAAGAAGAACAAATTTTATCAGAAGGAAGAACGTAATAAAGATTAGAGGGGAGAAAAATAAAATAGAGAAGAGGAAAACAGTAGAGAAAATCAGTAAAACCAAAAGTTGGCTCTTTGAAAAGATCAACAAAATTGACAAGTGCTTAGTTAGACCAAGAAAAGAGAGAGAGAGAGGCACACACAAATAAGTAAAATCAGAAACGGATAATACATTTTTTGTATTATAATATGTATTGTAATACATATTATTTACAATAATAAAATGGATTATAAGAGAATACTATGACCAATTGTAAGCCAACAAATTAGATAGCCATGTTGAAATGGACAAATTCCTAGAAATCACACATTACCTAAATGACTCAAGAAGGGTGCCTGGGTGGCTCAGGTGGTTAAGCCTCTGCCTTTGGCTCCAGTCATGATCCCAGGGTCCTGGGATGGAGTCCCACATTGGGCTCCCTGCTCAGCGGAGAGTCTGCTTCTCCCTCTCCCTCTGCACCTCCCCCTGCTCATGCGCTCTCTCTCTGTATCTCTCTGTCTCAAATGAATTAAAAAAAAAATCTTAAAAAAAAATAAATGACTCAAGAAGAAATAGAAAATTTCAACAGACCTATAACGAGTAAAGAGATTGAATCAGTAATCGGGGCTTCCAGCAAAGAAAAATCTAGGATCAGATAGCTTTATGGGTGAGTTCTACCAAACTTTGGAGGAAGGGTTAACATCAGTCCTTCTCAAAATCTTCCAAAAGTGTGTAAGAGGAAGGAATACTTCCTAACTCATTCTGAGGCCAGCATTACCCTAATACCAAGTCCAGATGTAGGCATTACATGAAAAGAAAACTACAGACCAGGGCACCTGGGTGGCTCAATCAGTTGAGCATACAACTCTTGATTTCAGCTCAGGTCATGATCTTAGGGTTGTAGGATCAAGCCCCAAGTTGGGCTCTGCACTCTGCATGGAATCAGCTTGAGATTGTCTCTCTCCTTCTGCTCCTCCCCCCATGTGCATGCTCTCTCTCTCAAAATAAATAAAATCTTAAAATCTACAGACCAATATTTTTCATAAATAGAAGCAAAAATCCTTTAACAAAATACTAGCAAACCAAATTCATCAGCATATTAAAAGGATTATGTGCCCTGACCAAGTGGATTTATCCCAGAATGCAAGGTTGGTCCAACATTAAAAAAAAAAAATCCGTGTAATATATCACATTAATAGAATGAAGGACAGAAAAACATCTGGCATCTCAATTGATGCAGAAAAGGCATTTGACAAAATCAAACACTCTTTCATGATAAAAGCTCTCAGAAAACTAAGAAAATGGAATTTCCTCAGCACAGTAAAGTTCATTTATGAAAACCCCAAGCTAATGTTATACTCAGTGGTGAAAAACTAAAAGCTTTTCCCCTAAAATCAGGAACAAAGACAAGGATGCCTGTTTTTACCACTGTTCTTCAACATTTACTGGAAGTTCTAGCTAGGGTGATTAGACAGAAAAAAGAAAGAAAAGCCATCCAGATTGGAAAGGAAGTAAAGCTAATCTTTATTTATAGATGACGTGGTTCTATTTATAGAAAATCCCAAGGAATTCATAAGAAAGCTACTAGATTTTACAAACAAGTTCAGCAAAGTTGCAGGGCACAAGAACAACACATAAAAGTCAGTTGTGCTTCTACACTACCAGCATTGAACAATCTGAACAGGAAATAAGAAAACAATTCCATTTGGGGCACCTGGGTGGCTCATTCGTTAAGCGTCTGCCTTCGGCTCATCATGATCCCAGGGTCCTGGGATCGAGCTCCACATTGGGCTCCCTGCTCCGCGGGAAGCCTGCTTCTCCCTCTCCCACTCCCCCTGCTTGTGGTTCCCTCTCTCGCTGTGTCTCTCTGTCAAATAAATAAAATCTTAAAAAAAAAAAAAAGGCAGTGGAAAATAATGTGTTGGTGGAGAAGTGGAGAATTTGAACTGTCATATGTTGTTGATTTGAATGTAAAATGTTGCACTTTGGATGGGTGGTACCTCAAATATAGAATTAAATATAGCTAAAACATAGCTTAAATATAGCTAAATATTGAATTACCATATAACCCAGCAATTCCACTCTGATCCACTCTAAAGCATTGAAAGCAGGACTCAAACAGATATCTTTATATCCATGTTCATAGCAGCATTATTCATGGTAGTCAAAATGTAGATATAACCCAAGTGTCCATCCACAGATGAATGGATAAACAAAAGTGACATATCCATTCAATGGAATATTATTCAACCACAAAAAGGAATGAAATGCTTACATATGCTACAACATGGATGAACTTTGAAGACATCATGCTAAGTGAAATAAGCCAGACAGAAAAGGACAAATACTATATAATTCCACTTATATCAAATATCTGAAATTAGCAAAATCATAAAGTAGAATAGAGGTTACCAGGAGCTTGGTGGAGGAAGAAATGGGAAGTTATTGCTTAATGGTTACAGAGTTTCTCTGAGGTTGATGAAGAATTTTGGAAATAGATAGTGGTGATTATTGCACAATGTTGTGAGTATAATTAATGCCACTGAATTGTACACATAAAAATGGTTGAAATGACGAATTTTCTATTTTACCAACAATAAAGAATTTAAAAGGACACATAGATAATTTTGTCTCAGGGTTATTGCTGTAGGTTATGAAGTAGAGGAGGATTGTTACTACTTCCTGGAAAAGGGGAGACAGTTTTAGCTTTAGTTAGCTGTATGAGACTCTTCATTAAGCTTATCATCAGTGTGGGCCAATTTTAGAGATGATTGACTTGTTCCAGGGTAACCCCAGTTCACATGATCCATGTAATGTGACCGGACTCCAGCTTGGCAGGGGCGTCTTTCTTTGCCAATACTGGAATTTACTAAATACCTAAATCCTGTAAGTTTGGGTGCTATATAGTTCTTTTAGAAGAATGAACTAGAAATGTTGAGATTAAGTTTACTATCCATTTTATTCCACTTTCTTGTGAAAGGCCATTTGAAACCTGAATTAAAGTATTGTTTTTGAGGGAAATTTTTAAAGTTTCTCTTTAGAGTAACCTATTGAACCATTTACATGCTCAAATTAAGTGTTGGACAAAGTCATTATTGTGTTTATTAAATACTAATGTAGTCTCTCAGTATTTTTTTCAAGCGGTACAGATCTAATTCCATGACCCCTTGTGACTGCTTTAATTTGTATTTTTATTTTGGGTTTGTCAAAGATCCAGGATGACCATTCATTTTGGTCAATCTCTTGCTTTAGAATAAAGCAAATTAACTCATCTACTTGACTATAAAAACTCATGGATACTATATTATTTTTCAAAGAGCAATGTATTAAGTGTTTTCTAATTGTTAAATATAGCTACTTGTATATTTCATCCAGTGTTTATAGAAGTTACTGTTGGGTAGGGACATATATTTAATCATAGTCTGCTCAAATATATTTATACTTTTTCTACTATTTTTAAGCTTCGAGATTCAACAGAACAATTTCAAGAATATTATAGGCAAAGATTACGCTATCAACAGCATTTAGAACAGAAGGAGCAACAACGACAGATATACCAACAAATGCTGCTCGAGGGAGGTGTGAATCAGGAAGATGGTCCTGATCAGCAGCAAAATCTTACCGAACAATTCCTTAATAGGTATGTCTTTCAGTCACTTTTTAAAATATAAAGTATTAAGGAGGGCATGTATTGCATGGAGCACTGGGTGTTATACGCAAACAATCAATCAGGAACACTACATCAAAAACTAATGATGTATGGTGACTAACATAACATGATAAAAAAAATTATTTCAAAGCTATTGAAAGCATGCAGTGACTGCTACTTTCCACATATAGTTTGAAATTTAAAGCGTTTTACGTGTTTCAAGTAATGGGGAGTTACGGTATATCTTCCTTCCACAGCATTCTGAGTGTTCATCTAATTTTGTTCTTCTTCCCTTTAAACCCTTTTTCACTTCTAAGCAACAAGAGCAGAAGTGTGGTGGTTCAACTCACAGCTGGAAGCAGATAGCCAGGTGGATCCAACTATCCCAGGGTTGCTGAGATCCTAGGGGTCCTAGTTACTTAGCTTCTTTTTGCTTGTTTCTTCACCTACTTCACAGAATAGCCATGAAGATTAAATGAGTTAATCTGTGCAAAGTGCTTAGGATAGTACCTGGCATATAGTAAGCACCATATTAAGTGTTCACTATTGTTTTTGTTATTTTGGGTCCTTAACTTTCAGATTCTTTAGAATTCAATATATTAAAATTATTCTTATAATTTCTGCCAAGACAATATGCACTTATATTGTTTTTAATTATAGGAGATATGTGTGTATGTGTATAGATAGATAATAATGTGTCTTTTTAAAAATCAGTAAACTAAAATATGTATACTTAAATGAGCAAAAGGTTGTTAGAAGATTAAATGAGTTAATATATAAAAAATTACTTAGAATAATTCCTAGCATATAGGAGATGTACCATAAAATGTAGGTTATTATTGTAATTATGATTAGGCAATGTAGTAGTGACTGTTAGTTCTTTACTTACTTCAATAATACTGGAAGTAATCTGCTTGATACTCTGAGGGTTGTGCAAGCCAGCCTGAAATTGATTCTGTCTTCAAACTTTCACACAAGGAATGGTTATAGGGGTAATCTAAAGAGTCTAAATACTCTTCTGAACATTGCATTTGAGGATCATTTTCTTATCACCTCTGATAAGTCAGTGGCTTATCAGAATTATCCTATTTTCATCAACTGCCATTTCTGGTTCTTAGATGTCTTCTTCATATCCATAAAGGCCATGGTTGCAGTTGGATTTCCTGACCATTTATTTTTCAGTGCAAGCAGATAGCTAGCATTAAATCAGAAGAAAAAGTGGCAAGGTTCTGTGATCCTAGTAGTGGTAAGGGATCCTAATACCTAAAAGTGGTAACTTTTTCCTCAGAAAAAGTTAAACTGTTCAAGATGGTTTGTCCTCCCTTTAAAGACAATTATAAATAGAATTCAAATTATTTCTTGTTATTTAGCTTTTGTAAATTAGTTTCATATAAATTCTCGGTTGTTCTCTCTTATCATCTGTTTTTTTCTAACAGTTTAATATACTTTTATTCAACCCTTTTTTCTAGGCCCTTAGTTTTATATATCTGAGCCAGTACCAGGACTATTTTTTTTTTTTTTAAGATTTTTATTGTTTACTTGACAGAGACACAGCGAGAGAGGGAACACAAGCAGGGGGAGTGGGAGAGGGAGAAGCAGGCTTCCCGCCGAGCAGGGAGCCCAATGCCGGGCTCGATCCCAGGACCCTGGGATCATGACCTGAGCCGAAGGCAGATGTGTAACGACTGAGCCACCCAGGCGCCCCTGATATTAGCATTTTAGACTTTATACTTAGTGTTTCCCAAAATGACTTGACCTCAGACTCATTCTTTATGGGGAGCATTTCACAGGATTAGTGTTTCATAGGACACAATTTGGGAAATGCAGCCTAGTTAAAATTATTAACATATATATTTAGTAATGGCTGCCAATTCCTTTAATAACATTGAACTGCTCTTTTATAAAGTCTTTTCTAAGCCCTAAATACACACACACACACACACACACTCTAATGTTTAATGTAGGAAAACTAGAAAATGCAATAAACCATAACACCTCTTGGTAATCATACCCCTTGTGTACTCCTCTCTCATATTGAATCTAGGCTGTAGAAAGTGATGCAGGGCCAGTTCTGGGTCTAAATCTTAACAGAGTCTGTCACCTTCCTCTTTGTGCTGTTTGGAGTACTGAGTCCAACAAAAGAAGTCCATCTACCCTGATACAGGAAGACTTGTGATGAGGGAAAGACCTTGAGGCTAACTTGTTTTGCTTTCTGCTCTCTGTCCTTAGCGCCTAGATCAGAGCCTGGCAGATAGTCTGTGTAGAATGAATGAATGTGTGACTAATAGGATGCCACTTGACTTTGTCCCATCATGGCCTACTCTAATCATACATTTCCTGGTTGATAGGATATTACTAGAGATATGAAATGAAAATAGCTTGTTTTGTTTTGTTGGTGAGAAATTTTGGTAGTGGTGATATTTTTGTTGACTATTTTGGGAAATTAAGTTTTAAATTGAAAATTAAACCAAAGATACTGGAGAAGAAACAGATTTTTTTTATGTTTTTATTGTAAAATGTGGTAAAATGGTAAAATATCTATATTTTACAGTGGCATACTATAGGAAAATTTGGATCTTTCAGTATCTTGGTTATGTGTTAAGCCAATGATGGTAATTTTTTAGTACTGAACTTACCATTTATATATTGTTTGTGCCTGTATTTACCTTCTCAAACTTTTAATCTTTTACATATATATATTCATTTGTTTTTTATTTATTTATTTGAGATAGCATGTGAGAGAAAGAGCAGGAGCGGGGGCGGGCATGGGGTGCAGAGGGAGAGGAAGAAGCAGACTCCCCCGCTGAGTAGGGAGCCTGAAGCGGGGGCTCCGATCCCAGGATCCTGAGATCATGACCTAAGCCAAAGGCAGACGCTTAACTGGCTGTGCCACTCAGGAGCTCCCTCTTCTATATATTAAGAATGTGATTAAGTTTTCATTTTAATGTAATTGCATTGTTTTATTTTATAGGTCCATTCAAAAGCTTGGTGAATTAAATATTGGAATGGATAGCCTTGGTAATGAGGTGTCAGCGCTCAACCAGCAATGTAACGGGAGCAAAAGCAATGGATCTAATAATTCTTCTCTAACTAGTTTTGCTACACCACCCCAAGACTCTAGTCCGAGATTAACACATGATGCTTCAAATATTCACACAAGCACCCCGTGTAATCCTGGATCAACAAATCACATACCTTTTCTTGAGGAATCACCTTCTTGTGGAAACCAAATGTAAGTACTTTACTTTGTAAAACCTGGAAATATTAACATCCTATTAATGATTGGAAACCTAGAAAGTTGAACTTCTCTTTGGAGCCTTACAAATAAAAGTTTTTGGAGCTCATTACACACCAAATCTTTTTCTAATCTGTCTTTATTTTTCCGTATTCTCTTCTACTAACTTCTAAATTTCTTAGGAGTCTTTGTTCTCCTATTTTTATTTTTTCTTTCTCACTAACACTAAGACAATTCTATTTTTTATAAGTCATTTTATTCAGAGATCTTACAGTTTTATCTTCTCCCTGATTTTCTTTCTTCTTGCCATTGATACCTTTCAACCAATAATATTTTAATTCACAGACTGAGGGCAGAAGATTTTTTTTTTTTAAAGATTTTATTTATTTGAGAGGGAGAGAATGAGAGATAGAGAGCACGAGAGGGAAGAGGGTCAGAGGGAGAAGCCGACTCCCTGCTGAGCAGGGAGCCTGATGCGGGACCCGATTCTGGGACTCCAGGATCATGACCTGAGCTGAAGCCAGTCGCTTAACCAACTGAGCCAGCCAGGTGCCCGAGGGTAGAAGATTTTTTAAAAATTTTTTGTTATGTTAATCACCATACATTACATCATTAGTTTTTTGATGTAGTGTTCCATGATTCATTGTTTGTGTATAAGACTCAGTGCTCCATGCAGAACGTGCCCTCTTTAATACCCATCACCAGGCTAACCCATCCTCCCACCCCCCTCCCCTCTAGAACCCTCAGTTTGTTTTTCAGAGTCCATCATCTCTCATGGTTTGTCTCCCCCTCTGATTCCCCCCCCTTCATTCTTCCCCTCCTGCTATCTTTTTTTTTTTTAACATATATTGTATTATTTGTTTCAGAGGTACAGATCTGTAATTCAACAGTCTCACACAATTCACAGCGCTCACCATAGCACATACCCTCCCCAATGTCTGTCACCCAGCCACCCCATCCCTCCCACCCCCCACCACTCCAGCAACCCTCAGTTTGTTTCCTGAGATTAAGAATTCCTCATATCAGTGAGGTCATATGATACATGTCTTTCTCTAATTGACTTATTTCGCTCAGCATAACACCCTCCAGTTCCATCCACGTCGTTGCAAATGGCAAGATCTCATTCCTTTTGATGGCTGCATAATATTCCATTGTGTGTGTGTGTGTGTGTGTGTGTGTGTGTGTGTGTGTGTGTGTGTGTACACACACACCACATCTTCTTTACCCATTCATCTGTCGATGGACATCTTGGCTCTTTTCACAGTTTGGCTATTGTGGACATTGCTGCTATAAACATTGGCGTGCACGTACCCCTTCGGATCCCTACTTTTGTATCTTTGGGGTAAATACCCAGTAGTGCAATTGCTGGATCATAGGGTAGCTCTATTTTCAACTTTTTGAAGAACCTCCATACTATTTTCCAGAGTGGCTGCACCAGCTTGCATTCCCACCAACAGTGTAGGAGGGTTCCCCTTCTCCACATCCCCACCAACATCTGTCATTTCCTGACTTGTTAATTTTAGCCATTCTGACTGGTGTGAGGTGATATCTCATTGAGGTTTTGATTTGGATTTCCCTGATGCCGAGCGATGTTGAGCACTTTTTCATGTGTCTGTTGGCCATTTGGATGTTTTCTTTGGAAAAATGTCTGTTCATGTCTTCTGCCCATTTCTTGATTGGATCAGTTGTTCTTTGGGTGTTGAGTTTAAGAAGTTCTTTATAGATTTTGGATACTAGTCCTTTATCTGATATGTCATTTACAAATATCTTCTCCCATTCTGTGAGTTGTCTTTTGGTTTTGTGGACTGTTTCTTTTGCTGTGCAAAAGCTTTTTATCTTGATGAAGTCCCAACAGTTCATTTTTGCCCTTGCTTCCCTTGCCTTTAGTGATGTTTCTAGGAAGAAGTTGCTGCGGCTGAGGTCGAAGAGGTTGCTGCCTGTGTTCTTCTTTAGGATTTTGATGGACTCCTGTCTCACATTTAGGTCTTTCAACCATTTGGAGTCTATTTTTGTGTGTGGTGTAAGGAAATGGTCCAGTTTCATTCTTCTGCATGTGGCTGTCCAATTTTCCCAACCATTTGTTGAAGAGACTGTCTTTTTTCCATTGGACATTCTTTCCTGCTTTGTCAAAGATGAGTTGACCATAGAGTTGAGGGTCCATTTCTGGGCTCTCTATTCTGTTCAACTGATCTGTGTGTCTGTTTTTGTGCCAGTACCAGACTGTCTTGATGACAGCTTTGTAATAGAGCTGGAAGTCCGGGACTGTGATGCCGCTGGCTTTGCTTTTCTTTTTAAATATTGCTCTGGCTATTCGGGGTCTTTTCTGGTTCCATACAAATTTTAGGATTATTTCTTCCATTTCTTTGAAAAAAGTGGATGGTATTTTGATGGGGATTGCATTGAATGTGTAGATTGCTCTAGGTAGCATTGACATCTTCACAATGTTTGTTCTTCCGATCCATGAGCATGGAACGTTTTTCCATTTCTTTGTGTCTTCCTCAATTTCTTTCATGAGTATTTTATAGTTTTCTGAGTACAGATCCTTTGCCTCCTTGGTTAAATTTATTCCTAGGTATCTTATGATTTTGGGTGCAATTGTAAATGGGATCGACTCCTTAATTTCTCTTTCTTCTGTCTTGTTGGTGTATAGGAATGCCACTGATTTCTGTGCATTGATTTTATATCCTGCCACTTTACTGAATTCCTGTATGAGTTCTAGCAGTTTTGGGGTGGAGTCTTTTGGGTTTTCCACATAAAGTATCATAGAAGGCAGAAGATGTTTTATAACATGTTGGGATGATTGCAGCAAAAACCATCTTCGCAGCTCTGGCAGTTACCGCAATTGAAGACATCGTGCATATTTATGTTTTCACTAATCAGGGAGGATTTTTTATCTTGCTATCCTTAGTAAACAAGTGTTAATTTATGCAGTAGGAATAGTTAAGGAGTATGTTGTATGTTCTTCATCTATTCTTTTTTTTTTTTTTTTAAGTTTTTAATCACCCAGTGCTCATCCTCACAAGTACACTCCTTAATCCCCATCACATGTTTCACCCTTCCCCTTGCTACCCACCTCCTCTCTGGTAACCATTAGTTCCCTATAGGTAAGAGTCTGTCTCTTTTTTCCCCTTTGCTCATTTGTTTTGTTTCTTAAATTCTACATAAGAGTTTCTTCATCTCTTCTTCTTCTTTTTATTTTTTTTAAGATTTATTCATTTGTCAGAGCACAAGCAGGAAAGCAGCAGGCAGAGGGAGAAGCAGGCTTCCCGCTGAGCAGGGAGCCCAGTGCAGGGCTCGATCCCAGGACCCTGGGACCATGACCTGAGCCAAAGGCAGATGCTACACCGACTGAGCCACTGAGGTGTCCCTTCTTCATCTATTAACATCAGATACCTTTGAGAGTGTATAATTTGGCCTTCGGATGCTTACAGAAATTAGATTGGCCTTATAAATTTTGTATGAAAAATTCTGGTTTTATATTTAAGAACAGAAGTTTATCTAATATTTACTTCCTAATTACAGTTTCTATAACTGTACTTTTGCACTCCCCAAACTAGAACTCAATTTTTAAAATTGATTTTTTTTTTAATTAAAGTAACATACATACATGTTTTAAAAAGACAACACTTTGAGGCTATCTTATCCATCTTTGTCTATGATTTCTATTTCTGGTAGGCTGCCATTTTCAACCCAGTTAGCTGTTTCTTGTGCTACATATCTCCACATTTCTGAATAACGTGCTTCTGTTACTATTTTTATTATGTCTTGATTCCCTGTCAGTTAGATTTATCTACCATACTCCTCACCCACAATACATTCACTTTGTCTGCTCTTTCTTTCCAATATATATCACTTGGGTGGCTCAGTCGTTAAGCATCTGCCTTCGGCTCAGGTCATGGTCCTGGGGTCAAGCCCCGCATTGGGCTCCCTGCTCCGGGGGAAGCCTGCTTCTCCCTCTCCCACTCCTCCTGCTTGTGTTGCCTCTCTCATTGTGTCTCTGCCAAATAAATAAAATCTTTAAAAAAAAATAAAATCAGTGATCAGTGTTAACATTACCATGCCATGTAAATGTTATTTACATCTGAGTCATGTAATATAATATGATTATGTTTCCTTTTCATACAACTTTTATTTTTCATGGAGACATTAATTGCCTCATTTTTTTGTGTCTTTGTATGTGTGCACGTAATTTTCTTAGTACCTCTCACTAAACTCTCTGTTGATCGCTTGACAAAACTGTAAAATCCTAAAACTTCTCTCATTGTAGTACTAAGTATCAGGTAGTTGTCTCTTTTCCATTCTTCCCCCACTGGGAGACATCCTCCAAGATCACTCTTGCTTCACTTTATATTCAGTACCTCTGGGCCATCTTATTCAGGCCTGAGAGTGCTGAGACTTCCCTTCACCCTCTTCCTGGGAATTTCCTTTGCCTCTTCTCTGTATTGGATTACATGTTTTCAGGATCTCATGTAGTTTCCTGAAAATGGGCACATTAGAGGTAAAGTTTCTGAGACCTTGCATGTCTAAATATTTCCCATTTTATTTGTTAGTATAGCTGAGTGTAGAGGTCTAGGTTGGAAATCATTCCATTCCTTGGGGTTTCAAAGGTATTGCTACATGTTTCAGTGTTCTTGTTAAGAAGTCTGATGCCAGGGGCGCCTGGGTGGCTCAGTCGTTAAGCGTCTGCCTTCGGTTCAGGTCATGATCCCGGGGTCCTGGGATCGAGCCCTGCATCGGGCTCCCTGCTCCGCGGGAAGCCTGCTTCTCCCTCTCCCACTCCCCCTGCTTGTGTTCCCTCTCTCGCTGTGTCTCTCTCTGTCAAATAAATAAATAAAATCTTAAACAAAACAAAACAAGAAAGAAGTCTGATGCTATTGTGACCTGATCCTTTGTATGAAGACTGTTGCTTTTTCCATCTGGCATTTTTTAGGACTTTCTCTTCCCTGATGTTCTAAAAATTTCATGATGATGTATGTCAGAATAAATCTATTTTCCTTCCATTCTTCTGGATACTAATGGGCTCTTTTAGGCTAGAAACTTAAGTTCTGGGAAGTTGAAAAAATAATTTTTATTTAGCAGTTTCCTCACCTCCATTTTCTATTGGTTGTTTTCTACCATATTTTTATTTTCTAAGCTCTTATTCTCTCATTTTCCTTAAAAAATTTTTTTTAGGTCTCATTCTTGTTTCCTGGATTTATTATTTCCTCTTACATCTCTAAGAATTTAAATTATGTTTTTGTAGGTTTTTTTTCCTCCCTCCTTCCAAATTCCTTTTTCTGTTTTTTTAAAGTTTTTATTTAAATTCCAGTTAGTTAACATACAGTATAATACTAGTTTCAGTTGTACAATTTAGTGATTCACACTTACATGCAACACCCAGGGCTCATCACAGCAAGTGCACTCCTTAATCCCCATCACCTATTTATCCTTTCCCACTACCCACTTCCCCTCTGGTAACCATCAGTTCTCTGTAGTTAGAGTTTGTTTCTTGGTTTACCTCTCTCTCTTTTTTTTCCCTTTGCTTGTTTGTTTTGTTTCTTAAATTCCACATGTGAGTGAAATCATATGGTATTTGTTTTTCTCTGACTGACTTATTTCACTTAGCATAATACTCTCTGGCTCCATCCACATCATTGCAAATGGCATGATTTTATTCTTCTTTATGGCTGAATAATTATTCCATTGTGTATACCACATTTTCTTTATCCATTCTTCAAGCACTGGACCCTTGGGCTGCTTCCATAATTTGGCTATTGTAAATGCTGCTATAAACATATCATTTTATATGCGTGTATCCCTTTGAATTAATGTTTTTGCATTCTTTGGGTAAATATCTAGTAGTGCAATTGCTGCATTGTATGGTAGTTCTATCTTTAACTTCTTGAGGAATCTTCATACTGTTTTCCAGAGTGGCTGCACCAGTTTGCATTCCCACCAATGTGGAAGAGGGTCCCCCTTTCTCCACATCCTTGCCAACACCTGTTGTTTCTTGTGTTGTTGCTTTTAGCCATTCTGACAGATGTGAGGTGATATCTCATTGTAGTTTTGATTTGTTATATCACAAAGCTGTAGTGATCAAAACAGCATGGTACTGACATAAAAATAGACACATAGATCAATAGAACAGAATAGAAAACCCAGAAACGAACCCACAACTATATAGTCAATTAATCTCTGACAAAGCAGGAAAGAATAACCAATGGGAAAAGGATAGTCTCTTTAACAAATGGTGTTGGGAAAATTAGACAGCAACATGCAAAAGAATGAAACTGGACCAGTTTCTTGTATCATACACAAAAATAAATTCAAAATGGATTAAAGACCTAAATGTGAGATAAGAAACCATTAAAATCCTAGAGGAGAACACAGGCAGCAAACTCTTTGGATATCTGCTGTAGCAACCTCTTACTAGATATGTCTCCTGAGGCAAGGGAAACAAAAGCAAAAATAAACCACTGGGACTTCATCAAAATGAAAAGCTTCTGTACAGTGAAGGAAACAATCAGCAAAACTAAAAAGTAACCTTTGGAATTGGAGAAGATATTTGCAAATGACATATCTGATAAAGGGTTAGTATCCAAGATATATAAAGCACTTACAAAATTCAACACCCCAAAAACAACCCAATTAAAAAATGAGCAGACCGGTCCACCTCTCGAGGCAGGAAGTGCCGGCCACCGCCGCTGTCGCGCCACAGCCCAGCCATCATCGCCGTCGCTCGTCATCTCACGCAGGGCAGCCCGGGTTCTGGTGTCTGGCGGCGAATTAAATAGCCACCATGTCGAGCAAAAAGGCAAAGACCAAGACCACCAAGAAGTGCCCCCAGCGCGCAACATCCAATGTATTCGCCATGTTTGACCAGTCGCAGATTCAGGAGTTCAAAGAGGCCTTCAACATGATTGATCAGAACAGAGATGGTTTCATTGACAAGGAGGATTTGCATGATATGCTTGCTTCTCTAGGGAAGAATCCAACTGATGCATACCTTGAGGCCATGATGAATGAGGCTCCAGGGCCCATAAATTTCACCATGTTCCTCACAATGTTTGGTGAGAAGTTAAATGGCACAGATCCAGAAGATGTCATCAGAAACGCTTTTGCTTGCTTTGATGAAGAAGCAACTGGCACCATCCATGAAGATTACCTGAGAGAGCTGCTGACAACCATGGGAGATCGCTTTACAGACGAGAAAGTGGATGAGCTGTACAGAGAAGCGCCTATCGACAAAAAGGGAAATTACAATTATATTGAGTTTACGTGCATCCTTAAACATGGAGCAAAAGACAAAGATGATTGAAAGAACTTTAGCTAAAACCTTCCAATTGCTTTGTCTTACTCCGTTTTATTTCCCAGACACTTTCCCCCACCCTCATAGACCTGTTGCATGCAACTTAGTTTCACAGCTTGGCCTCTTTTTTTGATGTATTTATTCTAGACCTTTCTGCCACTTAGCACTTGTATAATCAAACTGCAAATAGGGTTGAGGTTGTAAATTGTGCTGAAAAAGAGATTGCGAATAAAAATCAACAAATGTGAAGGCCCAGGAAAATACATCCGGTATTTCTGGTTTTGCTGGATTTTTACACTTTTATATAATAAAAACACTATTTTGAAATAAAAAAAAAAATGAGCAGAAGACATACATACACATATTTCCAAAGACATACAGATGGCCAACAGACACATGAAGAAATACTCAACATCACTTATCAGGGAGATACAAACCAAATTCCTTTTTCTGTTGTTTTATTTTCTTTTTAAGATTTAATTTATTAGAGAGAGAGCGCTCTTGCACAAACAGGGGGGAGGGACAGAGGAAGAAGCAGACTCCCCAGTGATCGCAGAGCCTGACTTGAGGCTTGATCCCAGGACCTTGAGATCATGACCTGATCTGAAGTCAGACACTTTACCAACTGAGCCACCCAGGCACCCCACTTTTTCTGTTTGTTTTAGTCTCTGACTTTTATTTAGGAGGCTTTCTTCAAGTATCTGGAAATCTTTGACTATCTGTAAAGAGTGAGGCATAAAGAAAAAAAAAAGCTGACTGGGAGGAAGGCTATGTATATAGATGGATCTGTCTCCATGATAAAAAGTGATTAAGGGGAAACATTGTTTTATTGAAGACTCTCAACTGTCAGTTTCTGTTAGTCTTTTCTCTTGGGCCAGATAATTTTCCTAAAGAGCAATTCAAGTTCCTGCCTGGGTTAATGTTTAAGTATAGCATCCAGGATTCTAGAACTCAGCAGGGGAAAGCTACTTGACATCCCACCATAAAAATTTTAATCTCCCATCCAGAAGAGCTTCTCACTTCCTCCTTTCAACTATGCTTGGTGACATTGAGTCCCAGAGCCTCTGAATAAATGGCTTCAGACAGTTACTTTGGGGTCAGTGTGGGTCATTTGCCAAAAAAATAAATATTAGAGATTGAAAGGATCAATTTAGTTTCTGTTTTATATTCAGAGTAAACTTTATTTGAATTTCTATTCATACAGCTCATCAGAACATTCGGTCATTAATCCACCTCTTGGAGATTCTTCAGGGAATCTATCAAGGTCAAGAGGGGAAGAGGTAATACTTTGGGGAAGAACTTTTCATTATTATTTTTATATATACCTGGAGATATTGCTAAGGAATTCTCAATTCATAGAACCATTTTTAGAAATAATCGTTATTGTTAATGATGTTATTTGTCTCAAGGTAGTTGAGCTTTCACTGGATAAGTTGCCTCAGAAAATATTTGAAAGTATTCATTTTAATGGCCCAGGAGCAATCTTGGCTCATGAGTTGGGGCTGTGCACTACTCTCTGGTCCCTATGGTTAATTTGTTCAGATATTATTGGTATTTCTTTTGGGCTTCTCTTCGATACAGTTGTTTTTTGCTTTGGAACCAGACATCCTTCCCAAACTATATAGCTTCATTCTATCTTATTTTCTTTAGCTCAAATTTTAACCTCATAAACAACACCATTATTTCAGATGTTTATGGGGCCTAACAGGTAACATAAGTGAATAAAATTGACTTATGTGATAAGCACAAAAGAGTATTTGTCCCTTGCACAAAGAAATATGCTTATCTAGTATTTCCATTTCTTTTGGTTTTCAGGAAATTATAGGAATGTAGATTTTTATGCGAAATCTATTTTAAAAATAGAACAAGTTTCTTAAAATATTTACACACACTAAAGGAGCAAATAAAGTTAATTGGTGGCTCTGCCACATCTGTTCTAAAGCAACCCTTAGTAATTATCATTAGTGTGCTATAGGCCATTTAATCACTTAGTCATTTCCCTCTCTTTTTCTCTTATCTACCATTGCTGTTCATTTGGCAGTCACATTTCTTGTATGCGGGTTAATGGAAAATGTAGCATTTCTAATCAAATAAATTCAAATGAATAATAAAATAATTTAATTTGGTTATGTAAGACAGACATGGTATGACCTATCAGGTTTTCCCCTTATTCCCCCATGAAGATGTATTTATTGCATGAATACATAAAAGTTTGTGTAGGGAGAGGCATAATCTCTTTATTGATATAGTCACTATGGGTCCTAGAGCTGAAGTGACTTGCCTTTGTGTGTGTACTTGACCTCCATACTTCCCAAGGGCAGGATTTAGTTAGGTCTGTTGACTACACCCAGTTCCAGGTCCAGTCCATTGTGGTCAGGATAGCAGGGTAGTTTCAAATGATATTAATAGCACTTATACCTGCCTTATTGTGTGTGGATAGTCATGACATCAACCCTTGCCAGATTTGAAACTCCAGAAAGAGTTCTTGCTTCTTTTATTTTTTATTGATCCCTTGCCTTCCCTCAGCCCCAAGCAATTGCTCATATTATATGTTTGATGTTTTTTGAACTTTTTGAATTTGGAAGCATTAATAACTCTTTTTTCATTCTTCTGTTTCTGAGTTAAAATCCATGAAAAATATGTGAAATGGAGACTTTTTAAAAAATAATAAGGTTTTATATAGAACTGCTTCAGCTTGCCTTCCTCAGAAGACGACAGATAAGTTGACAGTTTAAAATAAAAATGAGGTTCAAATTAAATGTGATTAAAATCATTTTTATAATTTTAAAAGTATTTTACAATTTCAGTTTGAAATATTAAAGTATTCATTGCTGGAGATAATGGTAAACTATCCTCCCCCACCCCCACCCAAGTGGAAGTGGATTGAGTAATAGTCTTTTATACTTCCTACTTTCAGAAACACAAATGATATTATGTTAATTTTATAAAAAATATATATGTGGGCTGTTTTTTTCTTGATAAAGATAACTTTATATGAGAATGCATAGCCTTATGTTTTGTCATAGTAAGCAAAGAAAAACTTCAGTGGTTATGAGCTTTCTGAACTTAGTTCAGCAATGGGCAGCAAAAAGGAAAAATTTGGGTTAATTTGGATTTGTCATTTAAAATAATACATGATTATAGGTAGTGAACATAAAGTGATAAAGTGAATAATACTGTTCAAATGAATTTAAAATGGGCTAAAGATGAATTCTTTCAATTTCATTTTTTTCATAAGATGACTTTCATATTTATTCTTTCCACAGGATGACAAATCAAAAAAGCAATTTGTTTGTATTAATACCCTAGAAGACACACAAGCTGTTAGAGCAGTGGCTTTTCATCCGGGTGGTGGTTTATATGCTGTAGGTTCAAATTCAAAAACTCTGAGAGTATGTGCCTATCCAGAAGTAATTGATCCAAGGTAAGGATAGGTGGTTTGTACTGTCATTCTTGCTTTAGTTTTTAATTTAGTTATATTGGTTCCTTTTTCAGAATTGCCGTTAAGTAGTGTTTAATTTTTTTTTCTTTTTATTAAGCTTTTAAATTTTTATTTTCAATGCTTAAGAAATATACATAAGAATCGTTGACTAATTTTATTTATTTTATTTTTTTAAAGATTTCCATTTATTTATTTGACAGAGACACAGCAAGAGAGGGAACACAAGTAGGGGCAGTGGGAGAGGGAGAAGCAGGCTTCCCACTGAGCAGGGAGCCCAATGCGGGGCTCCTTCCCAGGACTCTGAGATCATGACCTGAGCTGAAGGCAGACACTTGACGACTGAGCCACCCAGGGGCCCTAATTGACTAATTTTAGAAATTTTTGTCATAAAATGTTTTGATTAGGTCATGAGTTAGATATGCAACTAAAAAGAATCTTTTGATCTGATGTATTTTCTAGATCAGTATTAAGCACCTTCTAGGTATTGGCTATTTATCAGTCTTCTTTTTCTGTTTTTTAATTGTGAAACTTTTCAAACATATACGAAAGTAGAGATTAGTACAGTGAAATGAAGTAATTGTCAAGATTTTTGTCCTATTTGCTTCATCCTTTTTGTTTGCTAAGGTATTTTAAGGTAAAATTCTAGATATGTCACTTCACCCTTTAGGATGAATCTCCAAAAACATACAATTTTCTTAACATAGATTTGATGTTATCATATCCAATAATTTCTTTAGTATCCTAATATTAGTCTGTGTTTTAAAGTGCAGGTAAGATGCTCTTACTCCACTAAACCAATGTTTGACTCCCATTAAAAGCCACACTCTTGAGGAGCATGGTTATTCAGGACATTCCACAGCCATGCCTGCAGCTCCTCACCTACTACAGTGTCCATCCCGCTCAGTCTCCAGAACACCTTGGGCTTCTCCCTGCTCGCCCCACAGACTGTTTCTCATACTGCACAGTCAGCTGGCACTTTCCCTACTATATTTTATCTTCACTGGAGCTATTCTCCTGCCATCATCTTTTTCTGTAAAAATTCTTCCTGTCCTTTAAGACCTAGTACTTTGTACTGGACCAGAACACTTATACCTGCCTTATTGTGTGTGGATAGTCATGACATCAACCCTTGCCAGATTTGAAACTCCAGAACGAGTTCTTGCTTCTTTTATTTTTTATTGATCCCTTGCCTTCCCTCAGCCCCAAGCAATTGCTCATATTATATTTTTGATGTTTTTTGAACTTTTTGAATTTGGAAGCATTAGTAACTCTTTTTTCATTCTTCTGTTTCTGAGTTAAAATCCATGAAAAATATGTGAAATGGAGACTTTTTAAAAAATAATCTTATTTCCTATGTGGTCTGAAATAGGAGTTAGGTTAGTCTAATAATAGTTCATAGTTTTACTTTTGGATTTTAAATATGCTTTAAGTTTATTTCTTCCAAGATTTTGAAAATTGTTATTGACATGTTGTCTGATACTTTTTTGCTCCCTCCCTCAAAAACATAATATAGAACTTCATTAACTTTAGCAAGCAAGAAATTGAAATGTCTTTCTGTAATTTTTCTTTTTAGTGCACATGACATCCCTAAGCAGCCAGTGGTACGTTTTAAAAGGAATAAACATCATAAAGGATCCATTTACTGTGTGGCCTGGAGTCCTTGTGGACAGTTATTAGCAACAGGATCAAATGACAAATATGTCAAAGTTCTGCCCTTCAATGCAGAGACTTGTAATGCAACAGGTAGGTCCCAAGTATGTAAGCAGTAGCTTACCAGTGTATTCTTAATGTTTTCCCTGTGTTGTATCTTTGATATATCTCTGTATTATTTTCAATATAATCTAAGAATATAGCCTTGAGAGTTTTTTTTAATATTATAATTGCTTAGTTGCCTTCATAAGGCATGATTCTTTAGTAAGTTCTTATAGTTGTTGTGTAATAATTAGAAAACTGTTGTTATCAGGGACACCTTGGTGGCTCAGTTGGTTAAGCCCCGGCCTTTGGCTCAGGTCATGATCTCAGAGCCCTACATCGGGGTCCCTGCTCAGTGGGGAGTCTGCTTCTCCCTCTTCCTCTGCCATTCCACCTGCTTGTGCTCGCTCGCTCGCTCTCAAATAAAATAAATAATATCTTAAAAAAATTATTAGTAGTAGTTTAACTACTAACAGTGCATCAATGAATATGTTACAGAGTGTACCTGTCTTCTCTTTCATTTCTTTAGAAGATAACTATGTATAGCTCTGTTTTAGGTATGATGATAACTGAATCAGTATTTTGATTTCTTAAAGTTCTTTGCTGGGGTGCCTGGGTGGCTCAGTTGGTTAAGTGTCTATCTTCAGCTCAGGTCATGATCCCGAAGTCCTGGGATCGAGTCCCGAGTCAGGCTCCCTGCTCAACTGGGGAGCCTGCTTCTCCCCCCAGCTTGCCCTCTCTGTCTCAAGTGAATAAATAAAAAATCTTAAAAAATAAAAAACCCCAAAAAAAACCTTCAAGTTCTTTGCTCAGTAAAGTGAAATTGATTATAGTATTAATCCCTAAATGAAACTATAAACCACACCTCTTTACCATTATTCTTGCTTAGTTTTGAGACAGTTTAGCAATCTCAAATTATCACAGTAATGAGCAGCATCTTTTTTTTAAATTCTTATTGTTGTTTCAGGACCGGATCTGGAATTTAGTATGCATGATGGGACAATTAGAGACTTGGCATTTATGGAAGGCCCAGAAAGTGGTGGAGCTATTTTGATAAGTGCTGGAGCAGGGGATTGTAACATTTATACAACTGATTGTCAAAGAGGACAGGGCCTGCATGCTCTGAGTGGACATACCGGTATGCAATAGTCTTAGATGCTACTTTTCTTTTTGTTCAAGTTGTGCTTTTTCTCCCTCTGCATTTTCATTAATGGGGTATATTTTATCAAAAGGGACTTCTTCAAGACAGGAAATTTTTATTTTAAAAATTTAAATTGGGAACTTTGGATAACAACACGGATAAACAACATTTCCCTGGTGTGCTAAATCCTTTGCTTATACAGATAATTCCTTAATTTAATCTTCACAACAACCTTATACATCCCGAAGTTTTATCTCTATCTTACACATGAAATAAACAAAACTTGAAAAGGCAAGACCTGACCAGTATCTTACAACTAAACATGGCAGAACTGAGATATTACCTCAGGTCTGTCTCTTGCAAAGCCAGTGTTCTAGTAACCCCACCTGTGCTTTGCCATAATTTGCTATAATTTAAAATGATAATATTTTTTCAGTACTAATTATGATAGCCTGAAATATTGAATCACAAAACAGATTGTTTAGTATGGTTTTCATGTTGTGGATTTTACTAAATTTAATTTTTTGAAAATTGCCAATATAGGGGTGCCTGGGTGGCTCAGTCAGTTAAGCGTCTGCCTTTGGCTCAGGTCACGATCTCAGGGTGCTGGGATCGAGTCCCGCATCAGGCTCTCTGCTCAGTGGGGAGGGGAGTGTGCTGCTCTCTCTCACTCTCCCTGTGTGCTCTTTCTCTCTCTCACAAAGAAATAAATAAAATCTTAAAAATAAATAAAATTGCCAATATATTTGATACATGTGGAAAATCTCTACCAGTCAGTGTATTTGATTAACTAGATCATCACATGCCCAATAATGAGGGGCCTTTGAATGTGTTAAGGAAAAGTACTGTTTGTTTCACAGTAGTAACTGAGTATATGATCTTTTATAGGCCATATTTTAGCACTTTATACCTGGAGTGGCTGGATGATTGCGTCTGGTTCCCAAGATAAGACTGTCAGGTTTTGGGATCTTCGGGTTCCAAGCTGTGTTCGTGTTGTTGGCACAACATTCCATGGGACTGGTAGGTTTTTGGAATTTAAATGAATTTATATGAGAAAGAAACTTTGTAAAATGCACTTATCTACTTCCTCTCCCCTGCAACACATATGTTAAAAAAACAGGAACAAATAGTAAATACTTGGTATTTCATTTATTACCTTAAATTCTTTCAAAATACTTCCATCTGTTACTCTCTTTGTATAAATAAAATTCAGCTTAGGAGACTGAAGCCCGGGGAGATAAAGTATCATGCCCTAATTATTATGTTAGCAGGGCTATTTTATTTTATTTTTTTTCCTTTTTTTTTATTATGTTCAGTTAACCAACATATAGTACATCATTAGTTTTTGATGTAGTGTTCGATGATTCATTAGTTGCTTATAATACCCAGTGCTCATCACAACATGTTAGCAGGGCTATTTTAGAACTCAGACCTTTAAAAAAAAAAAAAAGTCTTTTTTTTTTTAATACATAGTGCAGAAATTGAAATTAAACAAAATCATTTTCTTCCTACTCCTGTTCCTTGGTGTCTTTCCCTAAGGGACCAGTTTCTTATTTATTCCTTTATACATAATCTGTAAGTATATAAACAAGTTTGTATATATCATAATCTTCTGTCTTCTTTAAACATATGTATACATGCACACAGAAATGGTAGCATATAATACATGCCTCACATTTTAAACATTTTAAACTTAACAATATACCTTAAATTGTTCCATGTAAACTGAAAATACTGCTCTTTGTGTTGTATCACTTTTTAAAATAGTGGTATTTAAGAGTGTTTCAGTATCATGCCATTTATTTTATTTTAGACTCCCTTTTCTGCCTCTGTGTGGGGGTGTGTGTGTGTATCTCTACTGATGAATGGATAAAGAAAATGTGTGCATATATATATATTTAATACACGTGTATTATATATTACACACACACACACACACACACATTTTCTTTATCCATTCATCAGTTGATGGACACCTTCCATAATTGGAAGTCCAATGGATACCTCTATAATTTGGCTATTATAAATAATACTGCTATAAACATATAATCTTTTTTTTAAATTTTTTTATTGTTATGTTAATCACCATATATTACATCATTAGTTTTTGGTGCAGTGTTCCATGATTCATTGTTTGTTCATAACACCCAGTGCTCCATGCAGAACGTGCCCTCCTCAATACCCATCACCAGGCTAACCCATCCCCCTACCCTCCTCCCCTCTAGAACCCTCAGTTTGTTTTTCAGAGTCCATCATCTCTCATGGTTCGTCTCCCCCTCTGACATACTCCCCTTTTCTTCCTCTCCTGTTATCTTCTTCTTTTTCTTTTTTCTTAAAATATGTTGCGTTATTTGTTTCAGAAGTACAGAACTGTGATTCAACAGTCTTGCACAATTCACAGCGCTCACCGTAGCACATACCCTCCCCAATGTCTATCACCCAGCCACCCCATCCCTCCCACCCCCAACCACTCCAGTAACACTCAGTTTCTTTCCTGAGATTAAGAATTCCTCATATCAGTGAGGTCATGTGATACATGTCTTTCTCTGATTGACTTATTTCACTCAGCATAACACCCTCCAGTTCCATCCACGTCGTTGCAAATGGCAAGATCTCATTCCTTTTGATGGCTGCATAATATTCCATTGTGTATATATACCACATCTTCTTTATCCATTCATCTGTCGATGGGCATCTTGGCTCTTTCCACAGTTTGGCTATGGTGGACATTGCTGCTATAAACATTGGGGTACACGTACCCCTTCGGGTCCCTACATTTGTATCTTTGTGGTAAATACCCAGTAGCGCAATTGCTGGATCGAACGGTAGCTCTAATTTCAACTGTTTGAGGAACCTCCATACTGTTTTCCAGAGGGGTTGCACCAGCTTGCATTCCCACCAACAGTGTAGGAGGGTTCCCCTTTCTCCACATCCCCGCCAACATCTGTCGTTCCCTGACTTGTTAATTTTAGCCATTCTGACGGGTGTGAGGTGGTATCTCATTGAGGTTTTGATTTGGATTTCCCTGATGCCGAGCGATGTTGAGCACTTTTTCATGTGCCTGTTGGCCATTTGGATGTCTTCTTTGGAAAAATGTCTGTTCATGTCTTCTGCCCATTTCTTGATTGGATTATTTGTTCTTTGGGTGTTGAGTTTGATAAGTTCTTTATAGATTTTGGATACTAGCCCTTTATCTGATATGTCATTTGCAAATATTTTCTCCCATTCTGTCGGTTGTCTTTTGGTTTTGTGGACTGTTTCTTTTGCTGTGCAAAAGCTTTTTATCTTGATGAAATCCCAATAGTTCATTTTTGCCCTGGCTTCCCGTGCCTTTGGCGATGTTTCTAGGAAGAAGTTGCTGCGGCTAAGGTCGAAAAGGTTGCTACCTGTGTTCTCCTTTAGGATTTGGATGGACTCCTGTCTCACGTTTAGGTCTTTCAACCATTTGGAGTCTATTTTTGTGTGTGGTGTAAGGAAATGGTCCAGTTTCATTCTTCTGCATGTGGCTGTCCAATTTTCCCAACACCATTTGTTGAAGAGACTGTCTCTTTTCCATTGGACATTCTTTCCTGCTTTGTCAAAGATAAGTTGACCATAGAGTTGAGGGTCCATTTCTGGGCTCTCAATTCTGTTCCATTGATCTATGTGTCTGTTTTTGTGCCAGTACCATACTGTCTTGATGATGACAGCTTTGTAATAGAGCTGGAAGTCCGGAATTGTGATGCCGCCAGCTTTGCTTTTCTTTTTCAGTATTCCTCTGGCTATTCTGGGTCTCTTCTGGTTCCATACAAATTTTAGGATTATTTGTTCCATTTCTTTGAAAAAAGTGGATGGTATTTTGATGGGGATTGCATTGAATGTGTAGATTGCTCTAGGTAGCATTGACATCTTCACAATGTTGATTCTCCCAATCCATGAGCATGGAACGTTTTTCCATTTCTTTGTGTCTTCTTCAATTTCTTTCATGAGTATTTTATAGTTTTCTGAGTACAGATCCTTTGCCTCTTTGGTTAGATTTATTCCTAGGTATCTAATGGTTTTGGGTGCAATTGTAAATGGGATCGACTCCTTGATTTGTCTCTCTTCTGTCTTGTTGTTGGTGTATAGGAATGCCACTGATTTCTGTGCATTGATTTTATATCCTGCTACATTACTGAATTCCTGTATGAGTTCTAGCAGTTTTGGGGTGGAGTCTTTTGGGTTTTCCACGTACAGTATCATATCATCTGCAAAGAGTGAGAGTTTGACTTCCTCTTTGCCGATTTGGATGCCTTTGATTTCTTTTTGTTGTCTAATTGCTGTGGCTAGGACTTCTAATACTATGTTGAATAGCAGTGGTGAGAGTGGACATCCCTGCCGCGTTCCTGACCTTAGGGGAAAAGCTCTCAGCCTTTCCCCATTGAGGATGATATTCGCTGTAGGTTTTTCATAGATGGCTTCTATGATATTGAGGTATGTACCCTCTATCCCTATACTCTGAAGAGTTTTGATCAAGAAAGGATGCTGTACTTTGTCAAATGCTTTTTCTGCATCTATTGAGAGGATCATATGATTCTTGTTCTTTCTTTTGTTAATGTATTGTATCACGTTGATTGATTTGCGGATGTTGAACCAGCCTTGCAGCCCAGGGATAAATCCCACTTGGTCATGGTGAATAATCCTTTTAATGTACTGTTGGATCCTATTGGCTAGTATTTTGGTGAGAATTTTTGCATCCATGTTCATCAAGGATATTGGTCTGTAATTCTCTTTTTTGATGGGGTCTTTGTCTGGTCTGGTTTTGGGATCAAGGTAATGCTGGCCTCATAAAATGAGTTTGGAAGTTTCCCTTCCATTTCTATTTTTTGGAACAGTTTCAGGAGAATAGGTATTAATTCTTCTTGAAATGTCTGATAGAATTCCCCTGGGAAGCCATCTGGCCCTGGGCTTTTGTTTCTTGGGAGATTTTTGATGACTGTTTCAATTTCCTTAGTGGTTATAGGTCTGTTCAGGTTTTCTATTTCTTCCTGGTTCAATTTTGGTAGTTGATACATCTCTAGGAATGCACCCATTTCTTCCAGGTTATCTCATTTGCTGGCATAGAGTTGCTCATAATATGTTCTTATAATTGTTTGTATTTCTTTGGTGTTGGTTGTGATCTCTCCTCTTTCATTCATGATTTTGTTGATTTGGGTCATTTCTCTTTTCTTTTTGATGAGTCTGGCCAGGGGTTTATCAATCTTGTTCTTTCAAAGAACCAGCTCCTAGTTTCGTTGATCTGTTCTACTGTTCTTTTGGTTTCTAGTTCATTGATTTCTGCTCTGATCTTTATGATTTCTCTTCTCCTGCTCGGTTTAGGCTTTATTTGCTGTTCTTTCTCCAGCTCCTTTAGGTGTAGGGTTAGGTTGTGTATTTGAGACCTTTCTTGTTTCTTGAGAAAGGCTTGTATTGCTATATACTTTCCTCTCAGGACTGCCTTTGCTGCATCCCAAAGATTTTGAACAGTTGTGTTTTCATTTTCATTGGTTTCCATGAATTTTTTAAATTCTTCTTTAATTTCTTGGTTGACCCATTCATTCTTTAGTAGGATGCTCTTTAGCCTCCATGTATTTGAGTTCTTTCCGACTTTCCTCTTGTGGTTGAGTTCTAGTTTCAAAGCATTGTGGTCTGAAAATATGCAGGGAATGATCCCAATCTTTTGGTACCGATTGAGACCTGATTTGTGACCTAGGATGTGATCAATTCTGGAGAATGTTCCATGGGCACTAGAGAAGAATGTGTATTCCTTTGCTTTGGGATGGAATGTTCTGAATATGTCTGTGAAGTCCATTTGGTCCAGTGTGTCATTTAAAGTCTTTATATCCTTGTTGATCTTTTGCTTAGATGATCTGTCCATTTCAGTCAGAGGGGTGTTAAAGTCCCCCACTATTACTGTATTGTTGTCAATGTGTTTCTTTGCTTTTGTTATTAATTGCCTTATATAATTGGCTGCTCCCATGTTCGGGGCATAGATATTTACAATTGTTAGATCTTCTTGTTGGATAGACCCTTTAAGTAGGATATAGTGTCCTTCCTCATCTCTTATTACAGTCTTTGTTTTAAAATCTAGTTTGTCTGATATAAGGATTGCCACCCTAGCTTTCTTTTGGTGTCTATTAGCATGGTAAATGGTTTTCCACCCCCTCACTTTCAATCTGGGGGTGTCTTTGGGTCTAAAATGAGTCTCTTGCAGACAGCATATTGATGGGTCTTGTTTTTTAATCCAATCTGATAGCCTGTGTCTTTTGATTGGGGCATTTAGCCCATTTACATTCAGGGTAACTATTGAAAGATATGAATTTAGTACCATTGTATTACCTGTAAGGTGACTGTTAACTGTCTGTTGTCTGTGTTTGTTTCTGCTCTTTGCTGCTTTTAGGTTCTCTCTTTGCTTAGAGGACCCCTCTCAATATTTCTTGGAGGGCTGGTTTCGTGTTTGCAAATTCCTTTAGTTTTTGTTTGTTCTGGAAGCTTTTTATCTCTCCTTCTATTTTCAATGATAGCCTAGCTGGATATAGTATTCTTGGCTGCATATTTTTCTCGTTTAGTGCTCTGAAGATATCTTGCCAGTCCTTTCTGGCCTGCCAGGTCTCTGTGGATAGGTCTGTTGCCAATCTAATGTTTCTACCATTGTAGGTTACATATCTCTTCTCCCGAGCTGCTTTCAGGATTTTCTCTTTGTCTCTGAGACTCGTAAGTTTTACTATTAGATGTCGGGGTGTTGACCTATTATTATTGATTTTGAGAGGGGTTCTCTGTGCCTCCTGGATTTTAATGCCTGTTTCCTTCCTCACATTAGGGAAGTTCTCTGCTATAATTTGCTCCAATATACCTTCTGCCCCTCTCTCTCTCTCTTCTTCTTCTGGGATCCCAATTATTCTAATGTTGTTTCGTCTTATCATATCACTTATCTCTCGAATTCTGCCCTCGTGATCCTGTAGTTGTTTCTCTTTTTCTCAGCCTCTTTATTTTCCATCATTTGGTCTTCTATATCGCTGATTCTCTCTTCTGCCTCATTTATCCTAGCATTTAGTGCCCCCAATTTTTGATTGCACCTCATCAATAGCCTTTTTGATTTCGATTTGGTTAGATTTTAGTTCTTTTATTTCTCCAGAAAGGGTTTCTCTAATAACTTCCACGCTTTTTTCAAGCCCAGCTAGTATCTTTAAAGTCATGATTCTGAACTCTAGGTCCGACATTGTACTAATGTCTGTATTGAGTAGGTCCCTGGCTGACGGTACTACCTCTTGTTCTTTTTGCTGAGGTGATTTCTTTCGTCTTGTCATTTTGTCCAGAGGAGAATAGATGAATGAGAGAACAAAATGCTAACAGGTTTACAACATCCCCAGCAAATATACTGTATACAAATCAGAAAAGACCTGAAACCAGGGGAAAAGAAAGGGAAAGAAAGAAAAAAGAAAGAGAAAAAGAAAAAAAAGATAAAAACAAAAACAAAACAATACAAAAAAGGCAGAATATGATCAAATATGATCAGGCTAGTGCATAGATCAGTGCCACACACTAGATTTTGGGCGTATTTTGGTCTGTTAGAAAAAAGTGCCTCCTAAAATTTTAAAGGAAGAAAGACATATATGTACAAAATAAGGGTTGATACAATGAAGGGATGGAAGATGACTGTAAAGATGAAAATTATAAAAGATTTTATAAAGACTTGGTAAGATAAGTTGTTTGAAAAGAGAAAGAAGATTTAAGAAAAAAAAAAAAAGGAAAAAGGGAGAGAATGATCAGGCAGGAGACTAGAACAAAGCCATACACTAGTGATTTAGGGTATATTTTGATCTGTTAGAAGAAACTGTACCTCAAAATTTTAAAGAGAGAACAACTTATATATATATGCCAAAAATAAGGGTAATTACTATGAAGGGATAAAATATGACTCTAAAAATGAAAAATAAAAAATGTTTTTTTTTTTTTAAAAAAAGGGATTTATAAGATGTTGGTTGAAAAAGGGAAAAAGAAAAATAAAAAAAAACAGTCAACAAAAATTAACTTTGATGAAATAATGAATCCTGGTAAAAAAAAAAAAAAAAAAAGAAAAAAAAAAAGCCATGAATCTATGTGCAGTATTCCCCTAGCGCTGGAGTTCTCCTATTCTCCTTGATCGATCACCTTGGTCTTGGCTTGCTGGCTGTTTGTGCTGATCTTCTGGGGGAGGGGCCTGTTGCTGTGGTTTCCAAATGTCTTTGCCGGAGGCGGAATTGCCCCGCCCTTGTCGGTCCGGGCTAAGGAAGCTGCTCCGGTTTGCTCTCAGGAGTTTTTGTTCCCTGCAAGCTCTCGGTACAGCTTTGGAGGACCAGGGCAGAAATGGTGGCCTCCCAATCTCCACTCGGAGGAGCTGAGAACTCGGGGCCCCGCTCCTCAGTGTGCCCCCAGAGAAAAGTAGTCACTTCCGTGTCCCCGGTCTCCGGCCGCACTCCATGCTCACCCGGCCCGTGACCGAGCGTTTCTATCTCTGGCACCCAACCCCACGCTGAGTCTCCAAACCCAGCAGATCCCTGCAGTGCGTTCCTGCACCGCTCCTCCCCGGGAAGGAAGGGGAGTCTCCCCGGATCTGCTGCTTGTTGGGTCCCTGCTGGGGGAGCCGTGCCCCGACTGGGCCGCAGATCACAGTTTATGGCAACCCCGAGCTGAGAGCCCGCGACTCTGCTCCGTATCTGCAGCCGGCTTCCCTGCTCCGATACCTGGGAGCTCTGGCGCACTCAGGCACCCCCGGTCTCTCTGTGACCCCAAGGGTCCTGAGACCACACTGTCCCGGGAGGATTCCACCCCCCCGCTTAGCCACTGCAGCGACGTCCCTCCGCCGAGCCAACTTCTAAAAGGTCCGATTTTGTGCTCCGCGGCTCTAGCACTTGCCAGAAGCGGCCGGCGGAGGCCCCTCCCCCGCCGTCTATCCTCCCGAATATCGCCTTGGATTCACTTGTCCGCACGCCCTACCTTCCAGTAAGTAGTTGCTTCTCTGTTCAGAGAGTTGTTGCTACTCTCCTCTTTGATCTCCTGTTGAGTTCGTAGGTGTTCAGAATGGTTTGATCCCTATTCAGCTGAATTCCTGAGAGCAGAGGAAATCCAGGTCTCCTACTCCTCCGCCATCTTGCTCCGCCTCCCCTAAACATATAATCTTATATGAATGTATCCCTTTGATTGTTTTTGCATTCTTTGGGTAAATACCTAGTAATGCAATTGCTGCATTGTAGGGTAGGTTTATCTGTCTTTAACTTTTTGAGGAACCTTCATACTGTTTCTTGTGTTGTTGCTTTTAGCCATTCTGAAAGGTGTGAGGTGATACCTCATTATTTACATTTCCCTGATGGTAGTTGATGATGAACATCTTTTTGTGTGTCTGTTGGCCACCTGTATGACTTATTTGGAGAAATGGCTGTTCGTGTTTCTGCCCATTTTTAATTGGATTATTTGGTTTTTTGGTGTTGAGTTGAGTAAGTGCTTTATAGATTTTGGATACTAACCCTTTATCAGATATGTCATTTGCAAATGTCTTCTCCCATCCTATGGGTTGCCTTTTAGTTCTGTTGATTGTTTTCTTCCCTGTACAGATGCTTTTTATTTTGATGTAGTCCCAACAGTTTATTTTTGCTTTTGCTTCCCTTGCTTCAGGAGACATATCTAGAAAAAAGCTGCTTTGGCCAATGTCAAAGAAGTTACTGCCTGTGTTTTCTTCTAGTATTTTTATGGTTTCAGGTCTCCCATTTAGGTCTTTAATTGATTTTGAATTTATTTTTGTGTATGGTATAAAAATCTGATCCAATTTCATTCTTCTGCAGGTGGCTGTCCAGTTTTCCCAACACCATTTCTTGAGGAGACTTTCTTTTTCCCATTGGATATTCTTTCCTGCTGTGTCAAAGATTAATTGACCATATAGTTGTGGGTTCATTTCTGGGTTTTCTTTTCTGTTCTTTTGATCTATGTGCCTATTTTTGTGCCAGGACCATAATGTTTTGATGATGACAGCTTTGTAATATAATCTGAAGTCCAGAATTGTGATACCTCCAGCTTTGCTTTTCTTTTTCAAGATTGCTTTGGCTATTTGGGATCTTTTTTGGTTCCATACAAATTTTAGAATTGTTTGTTTTAGTTCTGTGAAAAATGCTATTGGTATTTTGATGGTGATTGCATTAAATGTGTAGATTGCTCTGGGTAGTGTAGGCATTTTAACAATATTCTTCCAATCCATGAGCATGGAATGTCTTTCCATTTCTTTGTGTCGTCTTCAGTTTCTTTCATCAGTGTTTTATCGTTTTCAGAGCAGACCTCTTTCACCTCTTTGGTTAGGTTTATTCCTAGGGATCTTACTATTTTTGGTGCAGTTGTAAGTGGGATTGTTTTCTTAATTTCTCTTTCCTCTGCTTCATTATTGGTGTATAAAATGCAACAGATTTCTGTACATTGATATTGTATCCTATGACTTTACTAAATCCATTTATTCTAGCAGTTTTTCAGAGTCTTTCAGGTTTTTTTCTCTCTCTCTCTCTTTATATATATACACGTATATGTCATCTGCAAATAGTGAAAGTTACGTCTTCCTTACCAATTTGGATGCCTTTTATTTCTTTTTGTTGTCTGATTGTCTGTGGGTCCTTGTCTCTTTCCTTTCTACATGAGTACATTCTATTCCCCCAGCTTTAAGTGTAATTTCTATGCTGACAGATCTTAAATTTTTATCTCTAGCCCAAACCTCTTCTACATGCCACCTCATATTTCTAATCCACCTACTTGAGATGTCCTTTTGAATATCTTAGAGGATATGTCAGACTTAACATGTCTTAAACTGTTGAATCATGACTTCTCTTCTCAAACAAAACTACCTCAGACCTCCTCACCTAAGTGGTGCTACCACCCATTGTTCATGCCAGAAAGAGTCTCCGTGGATCCTTCTTTCTCTCCTTTCCTCCAAGAACCAATTCATAAGCAAATTGTGTTGTTTTAGCCTCCAAAATTTATCTTAAATCCCTCTACTACTTTCCATTTTTATTGCCACCACTCTGGAATAAAACACCACCACCTCTCAACTTAACCACTGCAAGAGCTTCCTTACTGTACACTGCATTCCCACTTTTGCCCCCTTCAGTCCATGGTCCACACAACAACCAAAGCCCATCATACCTTGCAGTGCTTCAGTGCCTTCTGATTGCTCCTAGGTTAAAGTGCAGACTCTTTACCATGTCCAGAGCAGTGTTCTTCAATTTTATTTTCATTATTGCTCCCCCCCGCACATGCAAGGAGAAAAACTTAATTAAATTTTTTCCCAACCAGAGACATTAAATACTAGGAATAAGATTTTATTGGGTGGGGTTAAGCTTTGGAGGACTACAAACTATTGTTAATGTTTAAGATTTTTTCTTCTCCTGAGAACCATTTTGCACCCCCTGGGCACACATTATTGCCCCCATTGAATATGCACGGTCTAGATTTAGGGCTGCAGCATGTGGACTCAGTGCTTATTTTCATCTAGTTTCTCTTGGCAGTTACTGCTGTATTGCTTAGAGACATCTCCTACACTGTGTCCTAAAACATATTTTGTTGTTTAATTTCTTGTTCCCCTAACTAGACTCTAAGCTTGCTATGGGACTGTTTTGGACACTTAGCCCGCAGTGATAGCACTGCCTTAGGAAAAGTGGCTCATCTATTGCACTATAAGTAATGGTGTCCCAGGGGATTCCCCCAAGTGACAAAAAAACAGACTTTCTCATTTCTCATACTTTGTCTCTAAAAAGGATGCAAGTGTTTATTGGTTGAATGTTAATTTGAATTTTTGCTTAACAGTTTTGATAAGCTACATTAAATTTTTAGTGTTTGGGTCAGTGAACATAGTTAGCTGTTGTAGTTTAGCTGTATTGATTTTTCCATATGAAACTTTTATTCTTTCTTCTATACAGGTAGTGCAGTGGCATCTGTGGCTGTAGATCCCAGTGGCCGTCTCTTAGCCACAGGACAAGAAGATTCTAGCTGCATGTTGTATGACATAAGAGGAGGAAGAATGGTACAAAGTTATCACCCTCATTCCAGTGATGTTCGCTCTGTTCGATTCTCTCCTGGAGCTCACTACTTGCTAACAGGATCCTATGATATGAAAATAAAGGTGACAGACCTACAAGGTGAGGGAGATTGACCTCCTTCCTTGTTTGTAGTCTTTCCTATTCTGTTTTGGATCTCTTTTTTAATCCATATATAACTTTTTTAAATTTATTTTTAAAATTCCAGTATATTTAATGTACAGTGTTATATTAGTTTCAGGTATGCAATATAGTGATTCAACAATTCTATACATCACCTGGTGCTCATCAAGATAATTGTATTCTGAATCTCCTGCACCTATTTCACCCATCCCCCCCTGCCCCACCTCCCCTCTGGTAACCATCTGTTTGTTCTCTGTAGTTATAGAGTCTGTTTTTTTTTTGTTTGTCTCTTTTTCTTTGTTTCTTAAATTCCACATACGAGTGAAATCATATGGTACTTATCTTTCTGTCACTGATTTATTTCACTTAGCATTATACCGTCCGTCCATGTTGTTGCAAATGGCAAGATTTCATTCCTTTTTAAGGCTGATTAATATTGCATTGTGTATATATGTGTTAATATTCCATTGTTTGTGTGTATGGTGTGTATACCACATCTTATTTGTATATTCATCTATTGATGGATATTTGGTTTGCTTCCATATCATGGCTATTGTAAATAATGCTAAAATAAACATAAGGGTGCATATATCTTTTTGGATTAGTGTTTTTGTATTCTTTGGGTAATACCCAGTAATGGAATTACTGGATCATATGGTAATCCTATTTTTAATTTTTTGAGGAACCTCCGTACTGTTTTTCACAGTGGCTGTACCAGTTTGCATTCCCACCAACAGTGCACAAGGGTTCCTTTCCTTTTTCTCCAAATCCTTACCAACACCTGTTGTTTCTTGTGTTTTTTATTTACCATTCTGACAGATGTGAGATGATATCTCATTGTGATTCTCATTTGCATTTCCCTGATGATTAATGATGTTGAGCATCTTTTCATGTGTCCTTCGGCTGTCTAAATGTCTTCTTTGGAGGCATGTCTGTTCATGTCATCTGCCCATTTTTAATTGGATTGTTTGGCTTTTTGGTGTTCAGTTGTGTAAGCTCTTTATGTATTTTGGATATTAACCCTTTATCAGATATGTCATTTGCAAATATCTTCTCCCATTTCATAGGTTGTCTTTTTGTTTTGTTGATTGTTTCCTTTGCTGTGCAGAAGCTTTTTATTTTGATGTATAGTCCCAGTAGTTTATTTTTGTTTTTGTTTCCTTTGCCTTAGAAGACATATCTGGAAAACTATTGCTACTGCCAATGTCAGTGAAATTACTGCCTGTGCTCTCTTGGATTTTTATGGCTATTTTGATCTTTTTGTTGTTGTTTATCTGGTGTAATCAACTTTATAACATTTTTCAAATTTTAGTTTTATAGTATTTACTGAACAAATTACTCGTACTGTATTGATGTGAATTATAGCAAGTTATTAAACAAATCAAGTGTGAATAGTCTTATTTTATTAAGTAATTTTAAAACATTTGAAAGAATCAACATTTATTACACAAAATCATTTTGAGTTCAGTGATGGTAGATGTTAAAATATGCATTATGTAACTCCTCTTAGCTTTTACTTAAGATACTTAGTGTATAATTGGTGTAATTATGTCTTCAGCATCTAGTTTTATTTTTAAATACTTAGTAAGCAAATATTTATTTTCTATCAAGTAAGGACAGACAGATGAATAAGACAGGTAACTTCCTCCTTGATGGAGCTTACATTTTGGAGGTAAATAAAAAGTAAACAATAAATGTTGTAATTTCAGGTATTGGTAAGTGCTATTAAAAAATTAGCGAAGTGGGAGAGAGTGACTGTGTGGATGGAGAGGCTATTTTAGGTAGGCTGGAGTAGGTCTCTTTAGGGAAGTGACATTTGCGCAGAGACTTGAATGATAAGGCACAAGCCAGGCCAGGACGTGCTGAGGCAGGAGTGAATTCAGCATGTTCATGACACTGCAAGGAGACAGTGTGTCTGGGACTTAGAGAACTAGGGGAGGGAGAGACAAGAATAAATCAGAGGCAGGGTTTTATAGACATTTTTAAAAAGCATAATGGGAATCCTTTGGAATATTAAAAACGGGGAGTGATCTGATCTGGTATCTATTGATATCGTTTAAAAGATAGTTTTGAGTTATGTAGGGAGAATGGATTATAAGTGTAAATATAAGTGTAACGATCAGGCTATTGGAATAGTTCAGGTGAGGGATGATGGTAGCTTGGACTAGGGTGGTAGAGGTGGAGGTGATAGGGAGTGACTGAATTTAGGATATAATTTTAATTTGTTTAGATTAAATTTAGGGAGTGAGAGGAATGCTGATTTCTAGGCTTTTGGTATGAGCAACCAGATGGTGCCATTAATTGGTAGGAGGAGGAACAGGTTTGGGCAAGAAAATGAAGAGTTCGGTTTAAACAAATTAAGATGACTATCGGGCAATCAAGTGAGATGTCAGATAGCTGTTTGGATACTAGTTTGGCGCTCAGGTGAGAAGTGAAGGTTGGAGGTGAAATGTGTAGTTGTAAGTACACAAATGGCCATGGTACCACGGTACTAGATGAAATTTCATAGGAAGTGGGTATAAAGGGAACAGGAAATCTGAAGGCTGCCTCCTGGTAGAGGAGCAGCAAACCAGCAAAGGAGACCAAGGTGTAGTGGCACCAAAGTCAGGGGGAAGTCAAGTTGAGAGAGTTTAAAGGAGAGAATGGCAGCTATGTCAAATGTTGCTGTGTATATTTTACCGAACACTACTTAGTATAGGTATTCAAGAACTTATCCCTGTTTAAACCTTTAAAGGTATTAATATAGTTTAGGGCTTTGTATACTGTAATGCCTTCAAGTTACCAGGAAGTCTGTGAAATCTATACATATTTTGTATTGTAAATCAGTGTCTCTCTTTTCCATTTAGGGGACCTCACTAAACAGCTTCCTATCATGGTGGTGGGGGAGCACAAGGACAAAGTGATTCAGTGCAGATGGCACACCCAGGACCTTTCCTTCCTGTCATCCTCTGCAGACAGAACTGTAACTCTCTGGACTTACAATGGATAGGGTGCACCCAGTGTCAGTCTATGCAGTGAAAGCACAGAGACTTCAGACTACTGAGTTGTGAAAATTACAAATTTGAAGAACATAGACTGATCGGAAAAGTGGCTTAGCACGAGGAGGCCCCTTATTACCATGTATCCCTTTGATAGGAACCGTTGGGTGGTGGTATTCTGCAGTGCTTTCAGTCTTCCATGTGAGCTCGTGCTGCTGTGACCTGCTATATGTAGTCTTGTTGCCAAAATCTGCAGAAGAGCTCTTATGTTGTCAGTGTGCACTCCAAGTCAAGGTGGACGATGTGTTTACGGTTTAGTATTAAATGCATTCCTTGGTCTTTGCCTAAATAACAGTTTTATATACACGTTGAAATTGAACTATAAGCATATTATTACATGTAATGCAGCCAAGTTCTACACAGATTAAACATACGTGTTCAGAAATTACTTTTCTCACACTCCCATGATACTATATCACTTGTCAGCTAGAGGTCAGGATTTTATATGTCTCTCAAAAGTTACATGGTTATTTTCACTAAGGATCATTATGGAGTTTAAAGATGGATGGAAAACTGCTTCTTAGTTCATGATGTGGTATTGGCCTTTTCTTTTTTCTTAAACCCAGGGATATAATTACTATTATGTCACATTATTTTGTTTCAGGCTTAAAAGGTAAATATGTTTGCTTCAGAAACTTGTCAATTTCAATTTTTTGAATGCAACAAGATACCTCCCTTCTAAACTGTACTGTAGAAGCAGAGCGGCAGCATTTTGTGATGCAACACTTGATGGTACAGTAAATTTACTAGCTAGCGTTTTTCCTCTTAAAATTAAAAACTTTGCTATAGACTATAGCATGGTTTGAAATGCTATGTCTGCATGATAATTTGAAATGGAAAAATTTAAACTTTGCACTCCAAAAGCTTATTTGGATTTGTTTCTTGCACTGTTTTGTGTAATTAGAATAATGATTTTATTCCTATGGCATTGTAGATCCTAACATTTATGTATCTTTATTTTCATATTGTACAGTAATTTTACTTTAAATTATTAAATAGGCTATTTTATTTATTTCAAATGCAGTTGAGTTGGTTCTAATTATTGAACTGTCTGTGCACTGTATGTAGCAAGCATTTTTAATCTATTGTATACAAGTGGAAAGGATATTAGAAGTGTTACTGTGCTATTATTTCAATAAAGACCTCTTGACACCCTAAAAATATTCCTGTTCCTCAGTGTCTGTGACTTTCAATTTAGAGTGTTATTTTTTCCAGTTTACTTGGAGGTGGTGTGGTCCAGTGGGTGAACCCCACAATCAATTTTTTTTTTTTAAGATTTTATTTGTTTATTTGTCAGAGAGAGAGAAAGAGAGCACAAGCAGGGAGAGCAGCAGGCAGAGGGAGAAGCAGGCTTCCTGCCGAGCAAGGAGCCCAATGTGGGACACGATCCTAGGACCCTGGGATCATGACCCGAGCCGAAGACAGATGCTTCACCGGCTGAGCCACCCAGGCGCCCCCCCACAATCAATTTCTTAAATTTCTTTCTAAAATTCTTCTACTGGGGTGCCTCGCTAGCTCAGTTGGTGGAGTGTGTGACTCTTGATCTCTGGGTTGTGAGTTTGAGCCCCATGTTGGGTATAGAGATTACTTATAAAGTTCTTCTACTAACTTACTTTTTTTTTTGTCTACTCTTTACTGTTATCTTCCCCACTACCACCACCAAAACCAAGCAGAATTTTGATTTCCTTTCCCCAAAAAGGTGCTGCTACCTCATTCCTAGGCAGATGAGGGAGGACAGGACTTCAGGCTGGAGCCACCATTTAGGTTCTCCCACAGCCCGGAGCCAGGGAGGGGAAGTGACACATGGTGATGGATGGATGGATGGATGGATGGATGGATGGATGGATGGATGGATGGATGGAAAGAAGGATAAACCGACAGAGAAAGTGGGATCAGGAAGGGGCTGCTGCAAGGAAAGCCCCCACTCTTTCCACTCTTGCCTCTGGGGGGTAGGAGAGGCATGACTGACCGTCAGGGCCAGGGTGGTGCCTAGCTAGACCACAGCCCTTTGTGGGGTAGTCCAATAAACATGGTGGATTCTCGGCACCGCTGGTGCCTGGTGTTTCAAGGCTGCCGTGGCCACAGACACCTCTTGGACCTCTTGGCCTTGGTTCCCCAACAAGCCAGTGGTGGCAGGAAGGGATAGGAGAGGAAAGCTCCCCTGCCCTGGGAGCCTCACAGGCTGTACCAGGAGAGTAGCCAGCCTGGGGTGGAGGCAGCTGGATCTCGGGAGTGGCTAACCCACACATCATAGATGCTCTTGTTGGGTGGCACCCCCTGGAAGAGGGCATCTAGATCCTGGAGCAGCCCTGGGGGGCCATGAGTTTCAGGGGCCACCCCCCAGTAGGCTGAGCTGGTTGAAGGTGGGCACTGGGGACAGGGTGTGGGCGGTAGTGGAGCTAAGGGCATTACCACATTGGGAGTGTACATGGGCAAGTAAGAGATGGGCAGCTGCCCCCAAAGCGAGGCCCTGTCACCCCCACTGGACAGTCCCCCAGGATCTGGAGAACCCTGCAGTAAGTGGAGGGGCCAGGCTCTGTGCTCAGGGGAGAGGGGCGAGGGCCTGCTGGTTCACCCTGGGAAGTCTCCGCATCTGCTCTCATGGGCTCGGGAAGGGGGCAGAGGGGGCACAGAGGCCTCTCAGAGGGCAGGGGTGGAGTGGGCACCACCTTCTCCCCACTGTGCCCAGAGCCTGCCGGACCTGGGCTGCTTCGTGGTGCCCCCTCCCTGGGGTCCCCTAACAAAGACTTTATGCTGAAGCCCTCACTGGGTGGCGACTGGGGACTGGGCTGCGGCCGGGGGGACTGGGCGGCCGGTAGGGCCAGCCGTGCAACACGTAGGGGCCCAGGTCCTTGGCGAAGGCTCCCCGCACGCCCCTGCTCTACCAGCGCCGGCACAGGGCCGTGTTCTGCAGCCACAGCGCCTCCGCCGGGATCAGGCTCACGTCGACTGCCCAGAAGTTGCCCTTGGCCTGGGGCTTCGCTGGGTCTTTAGGCACCTTGCGGAAGCATTGGTTGGAGGAGAGGTTGTGGCGGATGGAATCCTTCCAGCCCTCGTAGTCTTCCTTGAAGAAGGGGAACGCGACCTGGACCTGACGGATGATCTGGGCCAGCTTCAGCCTGCGGGAGGGTGCGCCCTGGATCACCAAGGCAATCATGGCCAAGTAGGTGTAGGGGGCTGGTCATGCCGCAGGTATCTCTTCTTCCTCCTCTTGGGAGTCTGGGAGGACGACTCCGACCCAGGAAGCCCCAGGCGTGGGTTGCTGCAGGGCCCCATGCAAGGGGAGGCACGCACCATGGGCAGGGGCCTGGCCCCGTGGAGGCAAGGCAATGGGGCAGTGTGGTGAGGCAAGGCTGGGGGCCTGAGGCCCTCTACTAACTTACTTTTTAACACTTGGGCAACTGCCTGACTTTTATGTGTCTCCTGTCTGTCTGATTCAAGATCTAAAGAACTTTCCAACCTGGATATATTGTGAAAGTTGATTAATAAAAGTCCAGCAAAATATATAAATTGTAAATTAGACAACAAAGATGTTGAACTGAGTGCTTTAGAAAGAAATGAAATCTCATTAGTTGTAGTTGTGTATATTCAGTAGATACACAGTTTTCCTACCTTTGCAGAGGGGAATTCTGCTAAAAGTATGCCACGGTCTCCTCTTCAGTTTACTTTCATGCTTAATTTCATACATTGCAGATATTACAGCAGGTCATTAGTGTTAAGTTTAAAACTAGGAAAAAAGCATTTCTTGATACAGACCAGCTGAACTTCATGGTAAAACAAAAATGTTCATAACATTATTCTACCTTCAAGGAGAGAACTTTAAGATCCTCCTATATGTGGGGTATGGAATTCATTTTGCAGTGCATTAGACAATAATAAGCACTAGAAATTATATTACTTATTGTAATAACTACCCGGTTGCATATGTCCTTTTCCCCATGGCTCCACACTGTCTTCTCCATGGAGGTGAATAGATTCTTGGAGGTTCATGTGGAAGAGAAAGCAAGAGAACTGAAGTATCGACAGTCTCTGAACCCTTCTCAGTGGGAGTATGGGGAAGGAGAGTAGGGATGAGGGGGTGCAGAAATTCTTAGCTCCTCCCCACAGAAGTGTCAGATGTCTGATTTAAATTTTATTTTAAAAAATATTTTTAACTGTAATAAGCCAAATGACATAATCAACAGAGAGAAAATACAACCCACGAAATGGGAGAAAATATTTGCAAATCATATATGGGGTAAAGGATTAATATCCAGAATATATAAGAACTACAGCACAAAAACAACCAAAAAACGAGCCAGATTAAAAAATGGGCAAAGTATTTGAATAGACATTCTCCAAAGAAGATAGACAAGTGACCAATAAGCACATGAAAAGATGCTTAACACTACTCATCAGGGAAATGAAAATGAAAACCACAATGAGATACCACCTCATACCCATTAGGGTGGTCGTTATCAAAAACACAAGATAATATGTAGTGGAGAGGATGTGGAGAAATTGAAACTCTTGTGTACTACCGGTGGCAATGTAAAATGCTGTAGCCATAATGGCAAGGGAGAGGCCACTACCCTAACTCCATCTAAGCCCCAGGCTCTTAGACTGAAATAATGCCCAAGTTCAAACAATGAAGAAAAAAGCTAAAAGCTGAAGTGAAAAGATTATTCAAAAGAAAAGAAGCTTCCCACTTCAGTTCAAGCTAATTACACCTTCCCCTCTGCCACCGTCACCAGAAAGAGTGGCTATTCCTTCCATAGCAACACTCCTTAGCAGAAGCTGGCTAAAATCAAACTGGAACTTCTGATTTCCCAATATCAAGGGTACAGTAAAACTTAGGACACATAGTGTGTGGTCTGTATACAGCTGGTGGCAGAACTGCATGGCCCAGAGTTTAGGAAGTCTTGAAAGACATCATCTCTCCATACCATTATTGCCACCAAGAACTTCACAGTCTGAAACAACAGTTTTGCATTTTGGAGAGTGAATTCTGCAAACTCCAGGAGGCACTGAAGACCATCTTGGAAAACTCGTCCTTGTCCAAGCTGTGGTCAAATGTGTCACACAAGTGGTCAATTTACCAATGTGCCTGCCTGTGTTCTAACCATCCCGGGAGAATCCCAAGCTGTACTTCCTCCCATACTGCCACAGCCAGCCACCCACCTTCCTCCTCATCCATCTCTGCCTCTACTCCCTCCGCCTCCTCTCTGCCGGTACCTCCATCACCCACGGCACCTTGGCTGCTCAGAAATTCTGATTGTACTAAGGCACTTCAGGCTGGACCATTAAAAAAAGATGGACCCATGCAGACAACAGTTAAAGATCTTACTGAAATGAAAGAACACACTTTTTTTAAAAAAGATTTTATTTATTTATTTGAGAGAGAGAGAGAGAGAGCATGAGAGCAGGGAGGGTCAGAGGGAGAAGCAGACTCCCCGCCGAGCAGGCAGCCCGATCGGGGACCCGATCCCGGAACTCCAGGATCATGACCTGAGCCGAAGGCAGCCGCCCAACCGACTGAGCCACCCAGGCGATCAGCCTAGAAGTCCAACTCAGACTGCCACTGCAGCTTTGTTGAACAAAACCGACGCCAACCTCACTGCATGTGGTGGTTCACAAAATACTCAGATAAAATCATCTCAATCTTTTTTTTAGTGTAGTAGGGTTTGTATAAATAATTATATATAATTCCACTTGAAGAATTAAAGTATGTTTGGAACCCATTCATACTGTGGTATTAAGTGGTATTTGGACATTTTTTAGTTTGCAGGATCAGTAAGAGAACAGATGAGAAAATGCAATCCCCAAAGTGATGTTTATCCTGGAATTACCCAATTTAGGTTGGAGAGGTTGTTCAAATTTAATTAGAGAGCTAATTTTTACTCAACAGGTATAGTTCTAACATTAAGAAAATAACCTGGTGGGGCACCTGGATGGCTCAGTTGGTTCAGTGTCTGACTCTCGGTTTCGGCTCAGGTCATGATCTCATGGGTTGTGAGATTGAGCACTGGTTCAGGCCCCTTGCTCAGTGGAGAGTCGGCTTGAAAGATTCTCTCCTGCTACTCCACACGCTCTCTCCCTCTCTCTAAAAATAAATAAGTCTAAAAAAAAAAAAAAGAAAGAAAAGAACCTGGTGCCCATTCATCTTGAATATTCTTGGGTAATTAAAAAGAAAAGTATTTTGGGGGCAGCTGGGTGGCTCAGTCGGTTAAGCATCTGCCTCTGGCTCAGGTCATGATCCCTGAGTCCTGGGATCAAGCCCCACGTCAGGCTCCCTGCTCAGTGGGGAAGCCTGCTTCCCCCTCTACTTGGGTTCTCTCTCTGTCAAATAAATAAATAAAATCTTTTTTAAAAAAGTATTTCATCCTGTAAAGCTAATGCATTAAGTGCTACAAACCTGATCGGTAAAAAAGACCCTCTAGATTTGATTTCTGTTCATAAACTAATCAAGAGGTTAGACCATCCCCCATCCAGACCCAGTTATTTTCCAAAAGGATTTGAAGCAAAATGTCCAATGTAATCTTAAAAATTAGAATGTATCATTTTTTAAAGATTTTATTTATTTATTTATTTGACAGGGAGAGACACAGAGAAGGAACACAAGCAGGGGGAGTGGGAGAGGGAGAAGCAGGCTTCCTGCTGAACAGGGAGCCCGATGCAGGGCTCGATCCCAGGACCCCAAGATCATAACCTGAACCGAAGGCAGATGCTTAACGACTGAGCCACCCAGGTGTCCCTAGAATGTATCATTTCTAACATCTTAGGTAGGTGATTATATCTGGCTCACTGAAGTCTGAGATATTCCTTACTTTGATATCTGTTGTCCACATTTATCCAGCTAAATATAAGTTTCACGAGGACCTCAACATGAACCTTGTATTTTCCACAAGGCCCTGAAGGATTCTCTGAAGTCCATAGCAGATTCACTGTGAGACCTAATTCCCTGTCCTCAATAGCCTGTTGAGTCAATAACAGGAATAATGCACCCCTGTGTGCAAAAACACAGGTTCTTCCCTGCCGGTCCAGGGTTGCCAGATTTAGCAATTATAAATACATGATAATCAAATTTGTATTTCAGATAAATAACAAATAACTTTTAAGTATAAATATGTCCCATTAAACAATGAATGTTTCTTTTCGTATAATTATGTCCCAAATATTGCATGGGACATAGTTATACTAAAAAAAAAATATTCAGTGTTTATCTGAAATTCAAGTTTAACTGGGCATTCTGTGTTTTATTTGGCAACCCTATATAAGTCAGACCCCTACAAAATTGCCAAGTATTTCTAGGAACCCCCCTGTTTGTCAGATGTATGTACTGAGCAGCGGACACTACTATAGCTTCAGCCAAGATCGCCATCACTAATGCATTAAGTATCACGAAGGAAGGGGACCTGTCATTAGGGGGAATGTGACTGAAGGCACCGGATTAGCTTTGAAGCTGATAACCTCCACCGTAGTTCCAAGAATAAGGATAGCAGAGCCTCATGCATAGGAAACAAGGGGTTTTGATCTTGACTGAACTTTCGAGCCTGACAGAAAGCAGCTACATAGATGATATCCTTGAAATATCCCCTGGTTAGCATAGGCTAAAAAAGATATTTTAGTAACTTCTCAGAAATACCTATTCTGCTTTGAGATGCCAAGAAATGCAGAAATATTGCTTTGAGATGCCAAATAGAGTATTGTGGGAAGTCACCAGACCGGAAAACAGACCTGGGGATGATGTTTTGTTCTTATGAGACCCACATTTATGTTTATAACACATTTATGAATGAAAATTAAACAGATAGTGAAGTTAAGAAACATATGATTCTAGTTTTGTTTTTTTTTTTTACGGGTCACTGAGGCCTTTTTATTCTGCACACAAAACCACTGGGGATTTCTCCTGTGGACACCTCAAGATTATAAAGTAGACAGACATGACTCCAGACACTGGGTGGAAGTGAGGTGAGAAAACAATGACTTGGGCCAATCACACGATTACAGAGTTAGGGTTTCCAGCAGGGTTCCAGATGGTCAAGTTTGGCTTCTGCAGCAGTTCTAAGGAAGCAGTGAGAACATCACAGGGAGGGGGGAGGGCAGTTAACTGGCAGGGTCCTCGGCCAGTTTCAGCTGGGGGCCTCGAGCTGCCCGGGGCGGGGGGGGGGGGCGAGATCTAATGAGCCGACTCAGGACCGCAGGACTCGGGGTGTGCCGCCTGGAGCTTACTTGGCCAGGGGGTTTCTGAAGTTTCTGCCGGCGAACTTAGCCTTGCTACCCAGTTCCTCTTCAATTCTGAGGATCTGGTTGTACTTGGCCAAGCGCTCAGATCGGCAAGGTGCCCCTGTCTTGATCTGCCTGGTGCAAAGTCCCACCACCAGGTCAGCGATGAAGGTATCTTCGGTCTCCCCAGAGCGATGCGACACCATGACGCCCTAGCCATTGGACTGGGCCAGCTTGCACGCCTGGAGAGACTCGGTCATGGAGCCGATCTTGTTCCCTTTCAGCAGAAGGCAGTTGCACGATTTCTCGCCCACGGCCTTGGAGATCTGTTTCGGGCTGGTCATGGTGAGATCATCCCCCACCACCTGGATGCCGGCGGTGGCAGTGAACTTCTGCCAAGCTTCCCAGTCATCCTGGTCAAAGGGGTCCTCGATAGACACCATTGGGTAGTCCTTGATGAAGGACTTGTACAGGTTGGCCAGTTCATCAGGCGTGATGTACCTGCTCGGGTCATCGGGGCACTTGAAGTCCAGGTCATACTTGCCCGACCTGAAGAACTCAGAAGCAGCTATGTCCATGCCGATGACCACCTTGTCGGTGTAGCCGGCTTTCCCAATGGCATTCTTTAGCTGCTCCAGAGCTTCTTTGTTCTCCAGGATGTTAGGTGCAAAGCCACCTTCATCCCCCACATTGGTGGCATCTTTTCTGTATTTCTCCTTGATGACATTCTTCAGGTTGTGGTAAACTTCGGCTCCGATGCGCGTGGCTTCCCTGAAGTTGGCCGCACCAACGGGCAGGATCATGAACTCCTACATGGCCAGCTTGTTGCCAGCATGAGAACCACCGTTGATGACGTTGAAAGCCGGAACCGGCAGGATGACTTCAGCATTGCCAGCCAAGTCAGCAATGTGCCGGTACAGGGGCACCCCCTTTTCCATGGCCCCCACCTTGCAGACAGCCAGGGACACACCCAGGATGGCGTTTGCACCAAATTTAGATTTATTTTCTGTCCCATCCATCTCAATCATCAGTCTATCAATCTTCTCCTGCTCCATGATGTTCAGTTTCTTGCTAATCAGGGCAGGTGCAATAGTTTTATTGATGTGCTCAACAGCCTTTGAGACACCTTTCCCCATGTAGCGGGTCTTGTCATTGTCCCGGAGCTCGAGGGCCTCGTAGATACCAGTTCAGGCACCACTGGGCACAGCAGCTCTGAAGAGACCTTTGGAGGTGTAGAGGTCAACTTCAACGGTGGGATTCCCACTAGAATCAAAGATCTCTCTGGTGTGGATCTTGAGAACAGACATGGTGACCTTCTGGCTGCCAGATAGCGCTGCCTGGGAAAGAAGCAGAGGATGCTGCAGGCATGGAGGATGAGCGTTAAGCCACCTGATTCTAGTTTTTTTTTTTTTTTTAAAAACCTGCTAGCTACATTTATATTATGCAAGAATAAAGGGAATGGTCACTGAGAATAAAACATTTGAGTATTTATCTGTAACAATATTTTATGGGGCACTTAATGTTTGTAATATTAATAAACCACCTTGTACGTCTCAATTTAATTTAAATGATGTGATGATTTGATCATTCTTGTGGAATAATGCCTCATAAAAATGCTATAGGATAAAGAAATGTTATAGAAATCCTGTAAATACTTGTAAAGCTGCTACTGCCATTGTACCAGTATTAAAACGTGTTCTACCTTGCATCTTTTACTAATTTTTATAACAGGTTTTATATTGTTTCCATTTGAGAATCCTGTAAATGCTATGGCTTCATTAAACTGTTGCTAATCATATAAAAAAATGGTTCAGCCACTGTAGAAAACAGTATGGTGGTTTTCAAAAAATTAAAAATAAAATACCATATGACCCAGCAATCCCACTTCTGGATACATACCCCAAAAAACTGAAAGAAGGGTTTGAAGAGACATTTGCACACTCACGTTCGTTCATAGCAACATTACAATAGCCAAAGGTGAGAAGTCCATCAACAGATCAATGGATAAACAAACTGTGGTACACAATACAATGAAATATTATTCAGCCTTTAAAAAGGAAAGAAATTTTGACAAGTTAAACAGGGATGAGACTTGAGAACATTACACCCAGTGAAATTAGCCAGCCACAAAAAGACAAATACTTAAGCATCTCATGTGGTCAAATTCATAGAGACACAAAATAGAATGGTGGTTGCCAGGGGCCAGGGAAGGGCGGGGGGCAGGAATGATGAATTGTTTACACGGGTGGAGTTTCAGTTTTGCAGGATGAAGGAGTTCTGGAGGCGATGGTGGTGGTGGTTGCCCAATATGCTGCGGATGACCCTGAACTGTGTACTTGAAAATGGTTAAGGTGGTAAACTTTGTTTTTTTTTTTTTAAGGTGGTAAAATTTATGTCAGGTATTTTAATTTTTAAAAAATTGTAATAAGCAACATGCACACCAAGTGTACCACATTATACATCAAATTTTAACACACTTTTAAATTTGTTGCCAAGAATTCTTGTGTACACTTCTCATTTCCTCCTAGTGTGTAAAACTCATCATATCCTCTTTGGAGAGTTTCCTGAAATTGCAAGGCCAGCAGTTAAAGACAAAAACAAAACGAAATTTATTATTTCCAACTAAAGCAGAATGTAGCTCGTCCCCCCACACCCCAAATACAGGACTGCCGTTGTCGTTCATTACACCCTACTTAAATAATTATTGCAAATATTACACATTCGGACTTGCAAAACAAATCAATACCAAGGAAACAAGTTTAGTATTCGTATATATTTGGCTTTCTCGTAAGATTTCATTCGTAGACCGTTCAACTGATCAAAGCAAGAACTTCCGGGCCTAAAGCAAGCCCCCAGAGCCCAGCCCCGCCCCCTCGGCGGGCCAATCAGACGCGCGCCGGGGAAGGACGCACAGCTGCCCGCCGAGCGAGTCGATGAGGACGCGTGAGCCGCCCCGCGCCCGCCGAAGCGCTCGAGCGCCCCGCCAGGCGGCTCGCCATCTTTTTCAGCTGGCCGGGAGGTGTCTTTCTTTCCCAGACGCAGGCTGGCGACTGGGCCGTGATTCGGCGCGATCGGGTATCTGTGCGGCGGCGGGCGGCCTGGGCAGGCGGTGGGCGCGGGGGAGGCCGCGGACGCTGCCCGGGGCGGGGGCCGCGCTCTCCGGGGCTTCGGGAGGCTTCGCGGCGCTGCGGGTGCCAGGATGAGCGGGCGACTGGCCACCTTATCTTCGGGTGCAGCGCGGCTGCTGTCGCGTTACACGGTTCAAAGAGCGGCCTAGGGAGAGGGACAAGCTAGTGCAAAGCCAGATCCGAGCGAACGCTGGATTTTTGTGGGCTTTAGTTATCTCGGAAAACTTTACGCGGAATTTGAGCAAACGGCGTCAAGCGGAATAGCTCGGATTTGGTTGGAGTGAATTTTTTTGAAACTCCAAATCTGATTTGAATGTAAAAAAGTTAAGAGATTCAGGTTTATGAGTGGGTGGTGAAAAACAATTCATATTTTCTCCGTGGCAGTGGTTGTGAAAGTGTGGTTGTGAAAGACTTTCCTTGGAGATCTCAGTCTTTCTTGGTAGCTCTCCACTCAGTTTACTTGTTTTCCTAATCTGTAAAATGAAGATAACCGTACTACTACCAAGAGTTTTTGGAGAATTGAATGAATGAATGTATGTAACAGTTTTTGGCACATAGTAATCAAACACTGCTATTATATATAATTTTGATATTAGCGTCAAAGCCTGTAGCAGATGAGGAAGGTGATTAAAAAGAACTAGAGAAGAGAGCTTATTAGTAACTGCCAAGTAATAGAATCACAGGTGCCCCCGTTAAACTAAACCAACACGGGATGGTTACTCATCCTAAACACTTTGCTGCTCAGAGTGTGGTCTGTGGGCCAACATCTCTGCCATCACCAGGAGCTTTTAGAAATGCAGAATCTCAGGCCCACTTCCGACTTAGTCAGAAGCTGTTTTTAACAAGATCCCGGGCAGGTTTAGATGCAGTTTTGCTTGGAGGAAGTGTGAGATCAGCTGTTTAAGATTTCTCAGGGAGTTCCAGCCTTCAGTCAGTGACCAAGGGGATTTGGCAGGAGGACTTAAATTTGAGGCTGGTTCCACTTCCGCCTCACCTGGTCTTCCGTTGTTTCTTCAGTTCCTAGTCCTGGGTAAGTTCTGCATCTGCTGATCATTATTGGAGAAAGTAATGTAGCTTGATAACATGACTGTGGGAGTCATAGTCAAAACTCAGGTGCTTGAAGAGTTTTTGATTCATCTCCCTTTGTATAATGCTCCCTATAGTGCTGTTTTCCAGATCTCCATTCCCTATCCCAGCTCCCTGACACACAGTGCCGCTCCTGGCTTTCCAGTGGACCATTTCACAGTCTTCTTGATATTGGGTAGTAAAGTGAACTCTGTCAGCTTCTCTTCGTTTTGCTTTAGAACCTTTTTTTCCACCTCTCATTCATTTCTGTTTTGAAGGAGTGTAAAACCTTGTTGCCTCTGAAAAGCCTTTTCTGTAGCCTTGATTTCATACGCTGCCATCTTCTCAGAGCTTCTGCTCAGTTCAGAGACTCCCTTTATCAACTTAGTTCTTCAGTGCTTAGAATTAGGCTTCTCCCTGTCAACGGCCTAAGCAATCCAGCGGCTTTATTTTTTTCCCCAGACTTAATTTTTTTCAGCTTCTCTAAAGTATTTTATATAGGTGACTAATGCCTCTTTCAAATTAAGCACCTCTTGGTTTCTACACATTGCATTTTTTAGCTTGTGTTCTCTCGATAGTCTTCACTGCCTTCTCTTGTGTTTGGGTCTGGGTCTTCTCGAGGCTTTATTCCTTAGTTGAACTCCTTCCCCACCCTACCCCCCCCAAAGTATACAGTCATCCAGTATTTATGTCTCTAGAGCATGACAGGGATCCTAGGATACTTTTCCCACCATTATTGTTACTTAGCATTTTGGTTTTTACATTTTTAAACATAAAAAGTTGTGGGGTTTGGGGTTTTTTTACTATCAGTAGTTGACTTCACTTGTCAATATATTTGACCAATTCCTTTGCTCATCATTGTTTCTTTTACTCACATCTTTTATTGATGTTAAGTTTCTTTAATATGTCAAGAGTCTATGGGTTGGAGACTTTCTTAGTCTTTTTATGTCTGAAGAAATCTGTATTAGTTTGCTAAGGCTGCCATAACAAAATACCACAGACTGATGTCTTAAACAACAGAAATTTTTTTTTTTTTTTTTTGGAGGGAAAAGATTCTGGAGGCTGGAAATCCAATATCAGGGTGTCAGCAGGGTTGATTTCTTCTGAGGCCTCTCTCAGCTTGTAGATGGCTGCCTTCCCCCTGTGTCTTCACATCAACTTTCCTCTGACCTGTGTCCAGATTTCTTCTTATAAGGACAGCAGTCATATTGGATTAGGGCCCATGCTAATGACCTCATTATAGCTTAATTACCTCTTTGCAGACACTATCTCCAAATAGTCATATTCTGGGGAACTGGGGTATAGAACTCCAACATAAGAATTTTGGAGGAATACGTTTCAGACCATAACAATATCTCAATTAGTCTTTCCCATTTAAAAAAACCCTTTTGTAAAATGTGAAATATATATACAGAAAAATGTATAAAATATAAGTGTTCATCTTAGCAAATTATTTAAAAAGCATACACCCATGTGCCTACCTTCTAGATTAAGAAATAGAATACTGTCAGTATCCCAGAAATCTTCCAGAGCTTTTTCCCTCATGTCATTCTTGAGCTCAGAGGGAAAGATTTCAAGTATAGCGTTTGCCTGTAGTACTCTATCTGGCAAAGTTTTCTTTTATTCCTGGTTTGGTAAGTGTTTTAGTCATGAATAATTTATCCTGTTTCATTCTTAATTTGGGGGGCCTTCTCTTTTTCTTTTTTTTCTTTTTCTTAATTTTACTAGGTGTTTGTCAATTTTTTTAGTCATTTCAAAGAATTAACTTTTGGTTTTATCTTTATATTTATTTATTTGACAAAGAGAGAGCGAGAGGGAACACAAGCAGGGGGGTGAGAGAGGGAGAAGCAGGCTTCCCGCTGATCAGGGAGCCCGATGTGGGGCTCAATCCCAGGACTTGGGATCATGACCTGAGCCAAAGGCAGACGCTTAACGACTGAGCCACCCAGGTGCCCCCCCCCTTTTTAAAAGATTTTATTTATTTATTTGACAGAGACAGTGAGAGGGAACACAAGCAGGGGGCGGTGAGAGAGGGAGAAGCAGGCTTCCTGCTGAGCAGGGAGCCAACTCCTGTTTATTTTTGTATTAAATTCTTTCAGTGGTTCTTTTTCAGGCCTGAGGTAGTTTCCTGCTATGTGTGCACTGATCCACGCCTTGCTGAAGACTCAAGGGGGAGTGTTCCCAAACCAGTTCTCTGACGCAGACTGGATATCCTACAGTTCAGTTCGGACACTGTGTACCCAAAGTAGTGCACACCCTCACAAGTTAAAGGCACAGATCTGTGCAAGACTGCTTCCATGGCACACGTCTTGGGGGCCATCTGCACTTGTGATCAACTGGCTATAGATTAGGGGGATCCCACAACTCTGTCAGGTTGGATAATTCACTGGAATGACTTACTGGAAGAACTCCCTGAAAGCAGTATACTTACAGTTTTATTAGAAAGGATATAGATTGGGATCAACCAAATGAAGAGACACACAAGGGCATTCTGTGGAGGAAGATGTGGAGTTTCTGTGTCCTTTCATTTTTCAAAGACCATTATACTTGCTTTCCTGGTGTCCAGTGTCTTGAAAACTGTTGTTTCCTAGACTTTGTGCAGAGGTTTCGGTTGTTCGGGCAAGAGGGTACACCTGGCCCCTGTTACTTCATTTTGGTCGGATGTAGGAGCCCTAGGAGTGCTTTGGAGCGTGGGGTTACTATGTCATCTTGACCTTCCTGCTGTTCTTTGAGCGCTTCAAATTTTGTCCCCGCTCTGATCTTTATGCTTGCTGTATCTACTCTCTGGATGTTCTTTTCCCGAGTCTTCCTAAGGTTTGCTTCTTATCATTTGCTTAAATATTGCGGTTATCTACTGCTGTGTGACAAACCACCTCAAAGTTTAGAGGCTTTAAGCAACCATTTTCTTATTATTTTTCATGATTCTGTGGGCTTAGGGATTTTGACCGGACTCATCTGCATTGTTCTTTTATTCCACATGATGTTGGCTGGGTCGCAAGTCTGTTACCATGGGATTGACCTGGGACCGCCAGGGTGGCTCATTCACGTGGCTGGCCGTTGACGTTGGCTGCCAGCTGGGAGCTTAGCGGCGCCCTCTGCACATGGCCTCTCCGTGTGGCCAGGCCTTCTCGCAGCATGGCGGCTGAGAGCAAAAGCAGGTGTTCCGGAGTAGAAGCAGCCAAACCTCATATAGGCCAAGCCAGGCCCAGAACCAACACAACATCGCTTCTACCACAATATTTTGGCTCAATATTGTGAACCCATGTAAAACCTTTGCTTGTAAGAAGATGGTGACGGAAATTTCATCCCGTTTTTTGTTTTTTTTTTTAAGATTTTATTTATTTGACAGAGACCCAGCGAGAGAGGGAACACAAGCAGGGGGAGTGGGAGAGGGAGAAGCAGGCTTTCCACCGAGCAGGGAGCCCGATGCGAGGCTCGATCCCAGGACCCTGGGACCATGACCTGAGCCGAAGGCAGACGCTTAACGACTGAGCCACCCAGGCGCCCCTCATCCCGTTTTTGAAAGAGGACAAGGGCGTATGACTGAGTACCTTGATGATGTGTCTGTGTTTTTAACAAAAAGTGGACACTCTGCAAAAGGGACTTTCCTAGCAACTGACATACCTAGAAAACTATAAATTCTAATTTCTTCTAATTATAATTCTTGGTTAACAACTGATGTTAGGTATCTTATACTTCCCCCTTTTTCTTATAAAAACCCCTTTTTCCCTGCAGTGGGCCACAATTTGGGTTGCTCCCCAAATTGCAATTCTAAACACCAAATAAATGCTTTAATTTTACATCAGTTTTTCCTCTTTTCATGGTTGACATTGGTCACAGGGTCAGCCCAGATTCAGGAGGAGGGACAGTAAACTCCATCTCTCGATGGGGACCTGATGGAATTTGTGGCTATTTTTAATCTCCGAGGCCTTCCCTAAAATACTCAACATTGCCTAATCCATCCTGCCATTGTCCTGCTTTATTTTTTTCATAGGGTGTATCACTATCTGAAATTATATCTATTTTTTTTGTCAACTTATGTCCCATCTTGTCCCCTGCGCCCATGTGCCCCTCTCCACCATGTATCTTCTTAAAACCTGGCTGGGCTAGTTTCCTGGTATCCCTGTCAGCTAAGACAGTGCCCAATACCCAGTAGGTATGTAGTAAATGTTGAACATATGAATGCTGAACTTTTCCCCAACACCATGTTTCTCCTTCTGAATTTCTTTTGAAGTTAATAATACTACCTTTTTGTTGTTGGTCAGCCTAGAAATCTTGGCCATGCTTACCATCTTCTCCTTTCCTTACGTGCATTCTGTGGCTGAGGCCTGTGGAACTAATCTTCAGAACACAGTTCAGTCTCCTTTGGCTATTTCACCCTCCCTGTGGGATTCTCTGAGTCCAGTTTTTCCCTCATTCTGTACACTTAGTGGTGCTTTTATTTTCCCCCAGTGTGGCTCCCACGCGTTCAGAGCTACTGTTAGCAGATGAGGTTGGCCGTGGGCCCCGTCACCCCAGCCTACCTTGTCATCCAGCCATCTCCTGGCCCCACCACGTCCATCCTCGAATGTACGGTTTCGAAGGTTCACTTTGCTCCTTTGTCTCCTCACCTTGCCCTCTTAGCATGTTACCCACACTTCCCTGTTTCCCATGCCCGTTCCTCCATGAAGTGGTGCCAGTTTCTCCCAGTCAGATGAGCTTGCTTCAACCTTTGAACCTCTAGAACCCTGTGAATCCCTGTGTGGCTTTGACCATTTGCATTTGCTGCTTGACGTTTATTGAATGTCTCTCCTGCACCAGCCACCAGGCTGGGTGTTGGTTTTGGAGAGGTGGAGGGGGCAAGATGGAGAGTCGTCACGACGGTGAATTCCGATTGGAGTAGGATGTTACTTTCCCCTGAAAAAGTTCACGTCATAGCACAGTGGTTTTCTACCCTTGCTGCATATTGGAACCACCTGAGGCGCTTTAAAAATCCCAGCACCTGGGTCCCACCCTTAGAAATTCTGATTTGCTTGATCTGGGATGTGGCCAGAAGATTGAGACTTTTAGAAGCTCGCCAGGTGATTCTAATGCACAGCCAAGATCGACAGCCACTGTGTCAGTGGGAGAGCCTGACCAATACGAGGCTAATTTCATCGTGTGTTGTGTTAGACGAATAAACAGAGCACGCTGGGAGCACAAAGGAGGAGTGTATAATACAGCCTGGAGTTATTTTTTTTTTAAAGATTTTATTTATTTGTCAGAGAGAGGGAGAGAGGGAGAGAGCGAGAGAGAGCGAGCACAAGCAAGGGGAGCAGCAGAGGCAGAGGGAGAAGCAGACTCCTTGCCCAGCAAGGAGCCTCATGTGGCACTCGGTCTCAGCACCCTGGGATCATGACCTGAGCCGAAGGCAGACGCTTAACCAACTGAGCCACCCGGGTGTCCCTGGAGTTACTTTTATTTTTACATTATTTTTACTTTCTCACTTGGGAATTCCCTCACCTGATTTTTATTCATGTTAAATATAAGACAGGCTGTCCAAAAGAACTTTCTGCAATGATGGAAATGTTCTAGATCTGCCCTGTCCACTGTGGCACCCACTAGCCCCATGTGGGTGTTGAGCACTTGAAATGCAGTTAGCGTGAAGGAGGAACTGAATTTTTAACTTTATTTAATTTTAATTAGTTTAAATTTAAATAGCCACATATGCTTAGTGGCTGCTGTATTGGACAGTGTCGAATAGAGGCGGTATTAAGTATTGAAATGATTTGACAGTGTTTCTGCAGAGGCTTAGATGAAGCAAGTTGTTTTCTCTGAGTGGTTTGGGAGTTCAGTCACCTTGTTTGAATGTTAATTTTGTACATTTCTTATTTTCCATGTGTTAAAAAAAAATTTGGGGGGAGAGGGTTTGGTTAAATACCGCTTCTTTTTTATTTTATTTTATTTTTTAAATGATTTTATTTGACAGAGAGAGAGAGAGACAGCAAGAGAAGGAACACAAGCAGGGGGAGTGGGAGAGGGAGAAGCAGACTCCCCGATGAGCAGGGAGCCCGATGTGGGGCTCAGTCCCAGGACACCCTGGGATCATGACCTGAGCTGAAGGCAGCCGCTTAACCGACTGAGCCACCCAGGCGCCCCAATACCTCTTCTTTTTTAAAGCAGTTTTACTGAGCAATGATTCACATACTAAACTATTCACTCATTTAAAGAGCACAATTCATGCAACCATCACCACAGTTTTATTTATTTTTTTAAATGTTTTATTTATTCATGAAAGTCAGAGAGAGAGAGAGAGAGAGAGAGAGGCAGAGGCAGAGGGAGAAGCAGCCTCCCCACCTAGCAGGGAGCCTGATATGGGACTCGATCCCAGGACCCTGGGATCATGACCTGAGCCGAAGGCAGACGCTTAACCATCTGAGCCACCCAGGCGCCCCATCACCACAGTTTTAGATCATTTTTCATCACCTCAAGAAGAAACCCTGTACCATTTTAACTGCCAACCGTCTGTTCTGTTCCAGCCTTGAGCACCTACTAATCTACCTTCTGTCTCTGTAGATTTGCCTGTTCTGGACCTTTCATATAAATGGGATCCTGTACTGTGTGGTCTTTGTTGCCTGGCTTCTTTCACACAGCAGTGTTCTCAGGGTTCATCCATGTTGTAGCACGTGTCAGTACTTCATCCGTTTTTATGCCTGGAATCTCGCATTGTGTGGATATGCCACATTTTAGTTATCTGTCAGTTGATGGACATTTGAATTGTTTTCTTTTTGGCTGTTGTGAATAATATGGCTGTAAACATTTGTGTACAAGTTTTTGTGTGGATATGTGTTTTCATTTCTTGGGTGTAAGCCTAGGACTGGAATTCTGAATCCTATGAAAAGTTCCCATATTCTTTTTGTCTCAGCACGAATATGTGTGTATGTATTTAAATGTGAATACCATTTTACTGAGTATTTTTATATCAGTTATTATTCAGTAAGAAAACATTATCTTAGCACCAGAAGGAAGTAGATAGTTTTTATTACAAAACCATTTCTTCTAAAAATAATTGTATTTTATGTCTCTTAAAATTTTTTTTAGCCTTCATGCAGGATGCTGTATTCTCTGCTCCTTTGTGAATGTCTGTGGCTGATAACCGGTTATGCTCATGATGATGACTGGATTGACCCCACAGACATGCTTAACTATGATGCTGCTTCAGGAACAATGAGAAAATCTCAGGTATTAAAAAAAAATGCATGTGCATGTACATAAGACCTTATCGGTCCTGTAATGGAAATAGTGTACTTCTGTTACTGTTTCTCACAGAGCTTCCAGAGTCAAGAGTCATGTACCAATGACTAGCAGCCACGTAGAATATCTCCCTGACTTTTAGTCTAAGAGGATTTCAACCCCACCTGCTTATTTCTGTGTTGAATATGAATGTAAAGCCCGTCGAGCCGCCAGCTAACTTGATTTTAGTTCTTAGCTAGTATATAAATTTGAGACTCTTTTTTGGTTCAACACAGATGAATTATGACAAAGTCATAAAATGATGAAGTCAACTTTTAGTCTTCATTAACTTTAGGTTATTTTCACAACTGAACTATAAAGAAATAAAATCTCTATTTTGCTCTAGGTAAAACATGGTATATCAGAGAAAAAAGAAGTGAGTCCTGACTTGTCACATGCTGATGAATTGTTGGAATGTTATAGCAAACTTGATTCTTTAACTCATAAGGTTTGAATTTTTTAATTTTTTAATTCATGAATTTTATATTTATAGTGTGTTAAATTGCTCTGTTTCCTGTCTTTGCTAACATTGTATGTGTTTCTATGTGTGTACTGTACAATTTATGTATAGTTTATTTCTTTAGTCTTCTCTTTCATTACTCTGGCCTTGTCTTTTTTTTTTTTTAATACTACTTTTATTTTCCAGTAATAACATTTATCTCACCATGTTGTAATTCTTTCTTTAGCAGACTGAACATTTCTTGGGACAAGGAATATGGGTTTTTTTTCTTTTTTAATATCTTATTTATTTATTTGACAGAGAGCGAGCACAAGCAGGGGAGTGGCAGGGGGAGAGGGAGAAGCAGGCTTCCCGCCGAGCAGGGAGCCCGATGCGGGACTCGATCCCAGGACCCTGGGATCATGACCTGAGCCAAAGGCAGATGCTTAACCGGCTGAGCCATCCAGGCGCCCCAGGGACAAGGAATACGTTTTATTCATTTTTGATTCTCTATCACCTTTCACAGTGCTGGGTCATAATAGACTCATAACAAAGGCAGCCCATGAAGAAATGGGCCTGTGACCGCCTGATGAACATGAAGGAAAAGCCACCACACATACTAAATTATAATAATCCCTTATATTTGCAAGAGTAATTCTTATGTTCATCATTTATCCAATCTTTTTATTTGTGTGGCTGAAGTGGAGTTTATGAGAAAGGAAATAAATCAAGATCGTTAAGGGGGTTGAACGCATGTTGAGGGGTGGGAACTGGTCTCTTGGCTGTGGAGGCTGTCAGCTGGTGGCCCAGTGGAGGGGGCTTCAGAAGGAGAGGGGTGGCAGAGGTCCAGCAATGCCAAATGCTCCAGCTGGGGCAGTGACAGGTACTGAAGAGGAAAGTGTTGGATTTCTCCAAGGTGGAATAGGCAAATTTTGGTAGCCGAGGGAGGAGGGAAAAGGGATAGAGTGAAGGAGATTTCTAGCTTGAGAGACTGGGAGAGCTTGTGAACGGAGATACAGAGATCTCATCTCAGTTCCAGATCTGTCCGCACTGCTGTGGTTCTAACCGGCTGTGAATGCTGTCTCACCCGAGTGCTAGCACAGAAATGCTTGGATAAAATTTGCCTCAGTTTAACCGTGTTTTGTAGTATCATGAGCTTGTTTGGCTGCATACTAGGAAATACGGAAATTTTTCATTCCGTTCTTTGCGTCTTGGGCTCAGCATTGTAAAAGTATGATTGATAAAATGGAGTCTTGAATTTCTGTTTTACAAAACATTCTCAGGGCGCCTGGGTGATGCAGTCTGTTGGTTTCCGCTTAGGTTGTAATCTCAGGGCTGTGAGATCGCGCGCTGTGTCAGGCTCCATGCTCAGTACGGAGTCTGCTTGGGACTCCCTCTCCCTTTGCCCACCCCCAAAACAAAGAAATCTTAAAAAACAACAACAAAAAACCACACACACACAACATTCTCTTAAAGGGGCACCTGGGTGGCTCAGTTGGTTAAGCATCTGACTCTTGATTCTGGCTCAGGTCATGATCTCAGGGTGGTGAGATTGAGCCCCATGTAGAGCTCCATGCTGAGTATGGAGCCTGCTTAAGATTCTCCCTCTCCCTCTGCCCCTCACCACACCCTGCTCGTGCTTGTGCATTCTCTCTCTCTCTCTGTCTCAAAAATTCTCTTAAAGAGGGACGCCTGGGTGGCTCAGTCGGTTAAGCATCTGCCTTCAGCTCAGGTCATGATCTCAAGGTCCTGGGATCAAGTCCCACATCAGGCTCCTTGCTCAGCGTGGAGCCTGCTTCTCCCTCTGCCTGCTGCTCCCCCTGCTTGTGCGCGCTCTCTCTTTCTCAGACAAATAAATAAAATCTTAAAAAAAAAAAAACTCTTAAAGAGAAATTTAAAGAGGTTTGTAAATCTTGCCTGCAAGCGGAGGAAACTGCCATGTGACTTTTCAAGGGTCCTTTTCTCTTAAGTCTATGTGTGACATTCAGTTGTCATGTTTATCATCTGAAGCCCATTTCAAATGCTAACTCAATTCATGGTTCATATTCAGAAAATAAAAGTTGGTTATCACAGGTTCTAATGCTTTGCAAAGAGAACCCACAGAAGGTAGAAAGTTCTACATTTTCATATAGTTGATAATCGCAAGCTCCTTACCTTGATCTTGATGGGGCCACTAGGCTAGAAACTTGACCCTTACATGAAACTTTGATGCTAATGTTGAATTTGTTTTTTAATTACAGATCGATGACTGTGAAAAGAAAAAGAAGGAAGACTATGAAAGTCAAAGCAATCCTGTTTTTAGGAGATACTTACACAAGATTTTGATTGAAGCCAGAAAGCTCGGACTCGTGAGTGTTGGTGTGATACTAATCAGTGTGGTGGATATTTTCATTATTTATTAATTTCAAATGGGGGGAGGTGCCTTAAATTTGCTGTTTGAACTTTGCTAAACAGTTGGAAATTTGACACACTCATGACTTGGCAAAGAAATTCTGTGCTGGCTCTTGTTTTCTGCCACTTGCACACTTTCTTATTCATATGATATAAGATCATTCTATGCTGAGAAAAAGAACAGTGTGCTTTAAGTAGTCCCTCCTACCACGCGGAAGCTTTTTACTGTGGCAAGGGTTACTTTGTAGAATTGCATATCATGTGCATATTTTTCATAATTAATGTTAAGATTCCATTTTTTAGAGTCCTTGTTTCCACTCTGTGGAGTCAAACATCAAGAAAACTTAAGGGGAAGGAGTGTTAGATGAATATTTAATAATCCCATCTTATTTTGGAAGTGAAAGGGCAGATGTTCTCATACATGCATCCTTTAATTCAAGTCTTTTAGGCATGTGTGGGATAAGGGCACAGAGTGCCAAAGAATTCCTATGGTGCAGATAATTGATAATATTTAGTTGAAGGTTTTTTTGTTTTGCTTTCTTTAGTTCAAGGTTTTTTAAAAATAGTAATGTATGACTGCTTTTTCACGTTAGTGATGACTTGTGATGTTATATGACACTTTTTTTTCTGATTTTATATTTGCTTTTATGTAAGTGTATTTATTTTTATAAAAGAGAAACATTATTCTGTTTGTGTTAACTGGTTAATGAATGTAAAATGTTTATAGTGATTTTGCTAACCTGAACTCACGCTAATAAAGATAGTTATAAGTATCATGTTTGTTCACAGAAACTCCAATTTGACTGCCTTTTAAGATCCTTTTTTGGGGGGGCGCCTGGGTGGCTCATTCGGTTAGGTGGCTGCCTTCGGCTCAGGTCATGATCCCAGGGCCCTGGGATCGAGCCCCGCATCGGGCTCCCCGCTCGGTGGGGAGCCTGCTTCTCTCTCTCCCTCTCTCTGCCACTCTGCCTACTTGTGCTCTCTCTCTCTCTGTTAAATAAATAAAAATCTTAAAAAAAAAAACCCTTTTTAAAAAAATTTGTGTTAGTGTGTATTTTAGGCTAGTTGAAAATAAAGTCAGCAGGGCGCCTGGGTGGCTCATTTGGTTAAGTGACTGCCTTCGGCTCAGGTCATGATCCTGGAGTCCCGGGATCGAGTCCCACATCGGGCTCCCTGCTCGGCGGGGAGTCTGCTTCTCCCTCTGGCCCTCTTCTCTCTCGTGCTATCTCATTCTCTCTCTCTCAAATAAATAAATAAAATCTTTAAAAAAAAAAGAAAGTCAGCAAATGGAAAATTGTAAATGAATCAAAATAAGTAGTTGATGCTCATTATTTGTGGATTCCGTATTTGCGAACTTGCGTACTCACCTTATTTTATAACCTCAAAGTCAATACTTGGGGAGCTTTTGCGCTGCTCTTGGACATGCGCAGAGCATTTGCGTTGCCTGGTGTGCCCATTCCCAGCTGAGGCTGAGCACGGCCGTGTTCTGCCTTCTTGTTTCAGCTCTCAGACTATAAACAAGTACTTTTTCATGGTTTATTTAGTGCTTCGTATTTCACACTTTTGTTGATGTTACTTGGCTGTTTAAAATAACTCCCAAGAGTAGTGCCGCCTTAGTGCCTCTGAGCCGCGAGAAGGCTGGGATGTGCCTTCCAGGGAAAATACCCATGTTAGATAAACTCTGTTCGGGCAGGAGTTACAGTGCTGTTGGTTGTTCAGAGTTCGGTGTTAATCAAAAATATTAAATAAGGTATCTTTAAATAGAAACACATAAAAGGGTTATGTATTGACTGCCTGATGAAAATGTAGGAACGCAACCCTGTATTTCCTGTAGGAGCTGTAGTTCAGGTATTTGTTAATTAATGTCCACGGTGACGTCCTAGAACAAACTTGCCAATAGTAAGAATCAACTGTGTTTGGGTAAAATGTACATTGTCTTATTTTCATAGAGTTTTATATTTTTGAAATGTTTTTCACATGTATGATCTCTGTTTTTTATGTTAGACAAATAGGTGGATAGTATTTTTATTTTATACATGTGAAATATCAACCACATATATATTTAGTTCCAAATCGACTTTTGTCTTGAAGTGTTTCTCTTTTCTGTTTTGTTCTGTTTTGTTTTTTGGGCAAATTTAATTCAGCCTGAAGAAAACAAAGATGATATGCATTATGATGCTGAGATTATCCTAAAAAGACAAACCTTGTTAGAAATACAGAAGTTTCTCAGTGGAGAGGATTGGAAACCAGGAGCCTTGGATGATGCACTAAGTGATATTTTAATTAATTTTAAGTTTCATGATTTTGAAACATGGAAGTGGCGATTTGAAGACTCCTTTGGAGTGGATCCATATAATCTGTTGATGGTAAGATGGGACAAGGGGGACCTAAGTAACAGCTCATTTTTTTTAAATTTTTTTTTTTTAAGATTTTATTTATTTATTTGACAAAGACACAGCAAGAGAGGGAATACAGGTGGGGGAGGGTCAGAGGGAGAAGCAGGCTTCCCGCTGAGCGGGGAGCCCGATGTGGGGCTCGATCCCAGGACCCTGGGATCAGGACCTGAGCCGAAGGCAGACGCTTAACGACTGAGCCACCCAGGCGCCCCAGTAACAGCTCATTTTTAAAAATGCTTTAAAAACTCCACCACAGAACCCTCCTACACTGTTGGTGGGAATGCAAGGTGGTGCAGCCACTCTGGAAAACAGTATGGAGGTTCCTTAAAAGGTTGGAAATAGAGCTGCCCTACGACCCAGCACTTGCACTACTGGGTATTTACCCCAAAGATACAAATGTAGGGATCCGAAAGGGTACGTGCACCCCAATGTTCATAGCAGCAATGTCCACAATAGCCAAACTGTGGAAAGAGCCCAGATGTCCATGGACAGATGAATGGATACAATGTGGTCTGTATATACAATGGAATACGCTCAGCCATCAAAAAAAAAAAAAAAAATGAAATCTTGCCATTTGCAATGATGTGGCTGGAACTAGAGGGTGTTCTGTTAAGCGAAATAATAAGCCAGTCAGAAAGACAATTATGTCTCGCTGATATTGTAGAATTTAAGAAACAAAACAGAATCATAGGGGAAGAGAGGAAAAAATGAAACAAGATGAAACCAGAGAGGGAGACAAACCATAAGAGACTCTTAATTATAGGAAAGAATTGAAGGGTTGCTGGAGGGGAGGGGGGTGGGGGCACGGGGTAACTGGGTGATGGGCATTGGGGAGGGCCTGTGATGTAATGAGCATTGGGTATTATATAAGACTGATGAATCACTGACTTCTACCTCTGAAACCAAAATACACTATATAGGTTAATTAAATTTAAATAAAAAAAAAACTGTTGTGTTAACCCGTGCGAAGACCCTTCTGTCCTGATGACCATGCAGCAGAATGGCACAGATGCTGTTGCATATCTGAGGCCAGTTCTTTTGTTTTTGCTGATGGTTATCATTTTTCAGTGGGGAGGATGGCTTGGCAGTAACTCTATTCTCTGCTTCTTCCTGTTTTCGAGGTGCTTCTGTGTCTGCTCTGTATTGTGGGATTAGTCGCTACCGAGGTGTGGACGTATGTGCATTGGTACACCCAGCTGAGACGTGTGTTATTCATCAGTTTCCTCGTCAGTTTGGGATGGAATTGGATGTATCTATATAAGGTATTAAATAGGTGGAAGGTTTTCATGTTTTTCAGTGTTACTTCATGATAACATAAGACCTCAATGCCTTTAGAGGAGCTTATAACCTTGCCTCTGATCAGAGATGCCGGCGGGGGCGGGGGGGGGGGGGCGGGTGTCACTGGCAGCCACTCACCTGTCCCTGGTGTTTTGGGTCCCTGACCAGTTTGGTGCAGGCCTATTTTCCTGACCCAGTTTCTCATGGGTAGCATCTGGGTGGCTAAATCAGAATAGAGCTAGGTGGATGCATTTTAAAAATTTTTATGTAGGTAGTTTAGGGTATGTCCTTTTATTCTTTGCCAGAAAGGATATCAAAATGTTATTTTTTTAAAGTTCGGTTATTTTCTGAATATGAAAGTGGTACTTTGATAGTAGGTGATTTAGAAAAGGTAGAAAGTTATACAGAGAGATTTGATTTTTTTAAAAAAGATTTTATTTGAGAAGGAGCGAGCAGGGGGAGGGGGAGGGGCGGAGGGAGAGAGAGAATCCTGGAGCAGGCTCCCCGCTGAGCAGGGAGCCCAGCGTGGGGCTCGATCCCAGGACCCCGGGATCATGACCTGAGCCAAAGGCAGATGCTTAACTGACTGAGCCACCCAGGCGCCCCAGAAATTTGATTTCTTTTTTTTAATTACCTGTAATTTTGTCACCTAAAGATAATTGCTGTCAATATTTTGAGGTATTTCTTTCCGATTTTTTTTTCTAAATTTTAATTCTTTCAAAATTGGGATCATGCTGAATATAGAAAGTCAAATGAAGCACTGTTCCTGTCGAAATAGCATTGAAGGACAATTTTAGATCTTTCTAGCAGGGTGAGTCAAGTGGCAAAATATTTTTGATGAATTTATCTGATTAAATCATTGTGATATATCGTTAACCTTTTGCTCTAAGTTCTATAGCTTTTATTTTTTTTAAAGATTTTATTTATTTATTTAATTAGAGAGAGACAGCGAGAGAGGGAACACAAGCAGGGGGAGTGGGAGAGGGAGAAGCAGGCTTCCCGCCGAGCAGGGAGCCCGATGCGGGGCTCGATCCCAGGACACTTGGACCATGACCTGAGCCGAAGGCGGACGCTTAACGACCGAGCCATCCAGGCGTCCCACAAAACACCATTTTATCGTGAATTGTGAAAGAAAATGAGAAGTAGGGCACCTGGGTGGCTCAGTCGTTAAGCGTCTGCCTTCGGCTCAGGTCATGATCCCAGGGTCCTGGGATCGAGTCCCGCATCGGGCTCCTTGCTCCATGGAAGCCTGCTTCTCTCTCTACCTCTCTCTCTGTCTCTCTGTCTCTCATGAATAAATAAATAAAATCTTTAAAAAAGTGAGAAGTAGTCATTTAATATATATAACTCTATTTTTGGGTGTGGTAAGAATTATATTTGAACTAATTTTTAAAAATAATCCTTTTTAGCACAAAGGTTTGCCTTTCTCATCAAAATTACTTACAAAGAAGGAAGCTGTAGTTCTTTATCCTCACTCGTTGCATTAAGACTGCTTTGCCATGAGTGGAAAAGAGCTGCTATTTAGAACCGTTTTTGTTTTTTTCCTACTAAAAAACTGTGAACCGTCTGGTGTCTGGTGAAGACACGGTTTGATGTCAGGGTTTTGGATGCGTAGACATAACCTTCATGTCTGCAGCTGCTCACAGCTCCCTTTTGGTGTTGCTCAGCTCGCGTTCGCGCAGCATCAGGCCGAGGTTGCCAAGCTGGAGCCATTGAACAACGTGTGTGCTGAGAAGATGGACTGGATTGGAAGCCTCTGGGGTAAGGGGTCGGTTTGCTGGGCCTCATTTTGAATAGAATTTCCGGGAAGGAGAGAACATATTAGTCATTACAGCGAAGTGAGAACATGCTGGAAGGAGGCTTTCCGTGGACTGAGTCCTCAGCGTCAGAAGAAGATGCGAGAAGAGGCAGGGTTCAGACCGGGCCGCTCGTGCTCACGTGACCTCACGGGGAGGGACCAGGGACCAGCGTCTTTGTCAGCTCCTGTAGTGCTGCGGTCCCGTCCGTCGGACTGGGATGGAGACGGTGCTCGTCTCGTCTGTCTGGTCCTTAGGAAGGGGGTCCAGCGTGTGCATTAAAGATGGGAATCAGTGTTTATGTGAATTAATATCCATCTTAGACTTACTCTCCTTATATACTGACTTATGAAATGTTATGTTGTAGCTTTATACAATTTTGTCCCTAGGAGGAAAGTTCTTTAACTTATTTCCCCTCACAGACTGGATATACATTGTCACTACTGTTGGCTGCCTTTAGTTCTGTGTTATCTAGCAGTAGGAATGGTTGAGTGTTCGAAGGCACTTTATAAATGCAAGTCCATAAGAACAGACCCAGAATAGAATCCCTGCGGATTGTACAAAACAGGGCGTCCATATTAACATTTCTTTAAAAGTTGTGGGAACTAAACCAATCTGGCCTCGCTTCCTGGCTACAGGGGACAACTGAATGCCGCCTCTAGCTCAGGCTAGTATGTAATGTATGTAAACCTAATTTAGAAAAATTGGGAGAACTAATAATGCTCTTTATTTTGTAAAGTAATGGATTTTTTAAATTGAAATTTTACTGAGATAATTCTAGATGCACAGGTAGTTGTAAGAAGGAAAACAGATCAGAGTACCCTTTCCCCATTTTCCCCCAGGGTAAACGTCTTACACGGCTGTAGCAGTGCGATCTCACAGCCAGGATATCAACTTGCATATAATTCAGCGATCTCACACAGATTGCCGCGGTTTTTATTTGGATTCATTTGTGTGTGTAAAGAACAATTTTTAAAACTTACCTTTTAGAAAATTTCATAAAGTATGTTTTATCTACATAAGACTTGTCTAATTTGAAGAGATTTTTAAGATAAACATATTGGACATAAGATGAAAAATTTTTAAATCACTATTACAGGGAGTCTATTTGTACCAGCATTTAAAATTGGTTGGTCGTGGGGACAGGGACAAAACCAAAATGCTGTCTTATTTGGGAATGAAATGCGCCTTTTTTTTTTTTTTTTTTATGACTCAGTGTTATGTCTGTTTCTCTAAATAGAATTGTTGAGAAGTTCATGGACCTATAAGGATGACCCATGCCAAAAATACTACGAGCTCTTATTAGTCAACCCTATTTGGTTGGTCCCACCGACGAAGGTATAGAATACATTTGTAAAAATTATTTATACAAAGTGAATCAAAAATCTCTTGTATTTATTTAAAGTTGTTAGTGTTTTTTACAGTCATTTTGCTGATAATAAACCCTTGTTCTAGAAAAAACACTTCCATTACACAATGATTTTCACATTAAAAGCATTTTAATTGATTTTTTAAAAAGATTTTTTATTTATTTGACAGCGAGAGAGAGGACAAGTAGGCAGCACGGCAGGGAGAGGGAGAGAGAGGGACCACAAGCAGGGGGAGCGGGAGCAGGAGAGGGAGCAGCAGGCTTCCAGGAACCTGGGGAGCAGGGAGCCCGATGCGGGGCTGGATCCCAGGACCCCGGGATCACGACCTGAGCTGAAGGCAGATGCCTAACCGACTGAGCCACCCAGGCGCCCCAAAAGCATTTTAATTTATGAACATAATTTTGGCCCCAGTGCACAGTGAATTTTGGCTCATCCTGTCTTTTGAGGGAAAAACTAAGTTGCTGTTATCTTTTGTTTTAGGCACTGGCGGTTACATTCACCAACTTCGTCACGGAGCCACTGAAACACATCGGGAAAGGAGCTGGGGAATTTATTAAAGAGTTCATGAGGGAGATCCCAGTATTACTTCACATCCCAGTGCTGATCGTTATGGCTTTAGCTGTCCTGGTTAGTATACAGCACGGCTGACTGTTAACAGCGCTTGTAGAAAAAAGGCAATTCTAAAACCTAGACTTTTTTGCTGTTGTAAATCAGGCTAAATTTTGCTTAACAGTATGAAAGATGATTTTTGAGTGGTAGATTTATTTATACTTACATGTATATTCCTTTAAGCAAGGAGATGATTGTCAAGTTTGATTGTAGATGTCATGGCAGTGACTTAGAATAATATTTTTCTAAAGTTGTTCTTCAACTTGGTGAGTTAATATACATGAAATCAGTTGTTTTTGTCCTCTTTGAGAAAGGGGGCCTTCTTATTTCAGTCTGAGTTTTTGCAGCACTAAGAAGGGAAGAGCATTGGCTTTTCCACAGAATCAAATTGGGATGTGGAAGAAGGTGAGTTACTGAGAAACAGTTGGGGAATCCAGGAACAGACATTTGTTAAGAAGAAACATTCGTCATTCATCTGTGGTCTCTTCAGCTTTTTGTATTGATTTTCGGCCCTTACTCTAATAAAGCAGTTGTCACTTAAAATGTAAAGAACCCAGATGTGCCACGGGAAAAACCAGGTTTGCATTTGTAAAGAAATTAACCTATTTAAAGCTTATAACTTTAAATATTTTCAGCATCTACTTTCTCTGATGGGTGTGAATATACACAACATAGGAGCAGTTATCAGACAATTAGTACAATTTAAATGATTAAATTAAAAAGGATTGTCTTCCCTAAGGTTACAAAATTTACTGCACTTTATTCACTTTGAAATTGTTCCTGTTTTGGTTTTGTTTTTTGGCTTGTGATTACAGGAGTCCGGTTTAGGGGTATGGTTTTGTTAGGTGACATTAGTTGTATAGTAGTGCAGATTTTCCCTGACTTATGGGATTATGTCCCAATAAACCCATTGTAAGTTGAAAATATTGTAAGTCGAAAATGGATTTACTACACCTAGCTTACAGGACATGGTAGCTTGGCCTAGCCCACCTTAAACATGCTCAGAATGCTTATGTTAGCCTGCAGTTGGGCAAAATCATCTAACACAAAGCCCATTTTATAACAGAGTGTCAAATATCTCATGTAGTTCACTGAATATTGTACTGAAAGTGAGAAACAGAATGGTTGTGTGGGTATGGAGTGGTTGTGAGGATACGGGTTCACCCTCGATGCCCCGTGGCTGACCAGGAGCTGCCCTGCCCAGCATCACCAGAGAGGATCGGACGCCAGATCGTTAGTCCAGGAAAAGATCCAAATTCTAAATTTGAAGTACAGTTTCTCCTGAGCGCACTATCACTTTCTTAGCATCGTCAAGTCTTAACAGTTTTAAGTTGAACCATCGTAGGTGGGGGACTGTTTGTATTTAATCGCTGAAGCTGAAATTACAAGCAAGAACCCATCATCTCTTACTGCTTCATCTGCCTAAGAAAAGGACTTTTACTGCTTCTGTCTTTAGTTTCTCCAGCATAGTGATTTTCAAACTTTTTGTCTTTAGGACCCTTTTGCCCTCCTCACTGCACACCACAAAAACAAAAAACAAGAAAACCCCCCAAAAAACAAACAAAAAAACCCTGAAGACCACAAAGAGCTCTTGTTTATAGTGGTTTTATTTATTGATATTTACCAATTAGGAATTAAAACTAAGAAAAATTTCAAATACAAGTCTACACAAGCACACAGTCGACGAGCCAGTAGAGTGACGAAGTCATTCCAGCCCCAGAAGACTCCACCATACACTCAGAAGGGAAGAATAAAACAGAGTAAGGTCTTTGAAGTGTGAAAAGTTTGACCTTACAGAGTCCCCGAAACTGTCTCAGGGGTCCCTGGGCCACAGTTTTGAGAACTGCTGCCTAGTTTTCCCCATGAAATGGGATTCCAAGCCTGTTGAATTTTAGTTGTCGCTAAAGCCAAGTTTGTATTTGTAGAAAAGTTACCCTACATGAGAATGTTTATGTAATGATGTGTGTAACACTAATTTTTAGCATTTACCTTATATGGTGGGTGTGGCGATAGACATCTGATGAACAGTTATCAATTAGTACCTTTCAATTTAAGTTTCTAGGTTTTAGCCAAACTGCCCTTGTTACAATTCAGTGAAAGTGTGTTCAGCTGATTGAAATGTCTACTTACCACTTAGTGATTTCTCACATTTTGTTGGCTACTCTGGCCTAGTATTAATCTAAACGAGATCGCAAATGAAACAAGAGTGAAGCAAACATGTTTATGTCTCCAAATGCCATTAAGTCACGTTAGGTAATTTTGCTAGCACCCTGAATAATTTCATTGTAAGTCAGCCATTAAATACTATATATTTCTTTCTTTTCCTTCTAGAGTTTCTGCTATGGTGCTGGGAAATCAGTTAATATGCTGAGACATTTAGGTGGTCCTGAGAGAGAACCACCCCGGGCACTTGAGCCAGGTGATAGAGGACGGCTGCAGGAAGTTGATGATAGACCCCATGGTGGAGCAGGTGATGCACGTTTCCCTTATAGAGGCCACATCAGCCCCTTTGAGCGAGGCCCTTATGACAGAACATATGAGGGTAGAAGAGATGGTATGAGAGAGAGAGATGTTGACTTGAGACCTAGGACTGGCACCAAGAGCCCCGAAGTGCTCCGGCCATGCGATGTACCCCAGGCAGAGGCGAGAGAGCGTCCCACGGTGGTACCCAGTGTAAGTCAGCAGTTGTTTATTTTGCTGTCCTTCATGTAGGCCTCCGTGCTTCCTGTAGAGCTTCTGGGTAGGCGATTCTTCTCTTTTACCTGCCACAGTTAATTATATCCCATTATTCTATTTTCTGGCCAAAAGTTCAGCCTTCTCAGAAGAACTAAAACGAGATTTCATTTTTTTATGTTAAATCCTATTTAACGGTAGTTAGAACAGGTAGTAATTCATATGAAATTTCATAGGAAACCAAGTAATCGTGACTGAAATTTCTGCCTTTGAAGAGCTCAGGGAAAAGTCTTCACTGAAGGCCCGGAGCCCGGGGGAACCTGCAGGAGACCCCTAAAGGCTCAGCTGGGTGGGAGAGTGGGCAGGGAGGGGTCACACACCCCGCTTTCCCAAATCCTTGGCATCATTGGCTAGACTCTACTTTCTACCTGCAGAATGCTGAGATGTTTTTTCTACATTATTGGCCATTTAAAGGGACATTTCTGTTTTTGTTTGAGAGAGGAATTTACATTGTCATTTGCAAAGTTTAAGTTGTAACTGTAAACCTTTGAGAAACAGTTGTGAGCAGAGCAGAATCTAGAAAATTAGAATCCCTTCCCATGGAGTTTCTTATAAGAATAAACATACCTGCCGACATCTAAAAAATTTTCAGATGTTCCTTTCATTTAATAGTTAATGGTAATGCACCGCTCATCTCAAATTCTCCAGGGACTTCTCATCTCACTTAAAGGGAAAGCTAGGTACCTCGGTGGCCCAGGGCTTCCTTGATCTGCCCACAGCCCGCCTCTGTTAGTACATGGATTTCTTCTCCTACGCTCACTCTCCTTCAGCCACAAGGGCCTCCTCGCTATTCCATGAATTAGAACCTTTTTACTTGCTCTTCTCTGTCTAGAATGCTGAAATGTGGTTCATTTCTTTAAGTCTTTACTCCTGTATCACCTTTCACATTACCCTAATTTAAACAGTCGTCTGATCCCAGCGTGGTGCTTTGTTAATTTGTTGCTTGATTGTCTCCCCAAGCTAAATGGAAGTTCCAGTGAAGGCAAGGGTTTTTGTTGGTTTTGTTCCTGCTGTGGCCCCAGTACCTGGAACTGAATACAGGCTCAGTAAATATTTGTCGAATAAATTATTCTCACCAGGCAAGAGGAGTTAGCAGTACTGGTCCCCAGTCCTCTTGCCCTCTCCTAAAGCTGGGTCACTAGACCACCTGGAATATCCTGAGTGCCCCCACTCCTCCCTGCAGGGTTCTGTGAGGCTTACTAACATTTACGTAATTACAGCACAGCACTGGAGCTGGGATTTGAAGGAGTTGAGAGTTTGATACAGATTTGCATAGGAACTTGTTAAACGTGTTTGATGACTGAATCTTCACATTATGTTAATTAAAAAATTAAAATGTCATTCTCTACAGCATAAATTACCCATTTTGGATACAAAGCCCAAAGAATTCGGTGGAATCCAGGGAGAAAGCACACTGCCTGAAAGCAGTACTGAAAGCAGCCAGTCTAGTAGGCCTGTCTCTGGCCCAGACACATCAGAGAAGGTGGAAGGTTCACCTGCGGAGGAAAAGGCCCAGCTCGGGAGCGATGCCAGGGGCAGCCCAGAGGAAGGCAGCGTGTCCAGCCCAGCCAGCAGTGGGAAGGATCTGGATAGTGGCCCATGTGGCTAGAGGAGCACAGACTCGGACCACAGCTCAGAGGTCATCTTTGGGTTTTGTAAAGTATACTCTTCACAATTATTTGCTCTCCTCTACAAATATTCTGACATTTACTACTCTACAGGTGGCAGCTTAAACATTAATATTTTTATTGACCATCAGAACTAACGAATTCCCATGTATTTCTGTTTAATTTTTATCTTTTGTGTAATTTCATTTTCATATTGGTACCTCCTGTGGAGTTTGTGGTGTTGATTTTGGAACAGGATCTCATAGATGAACATATGGCAAGCATCACTGATTTCAGATAATTAGGCCAGTTTGAATCAGGAAACATTGAAAGATAAGTTTTATGGTTCACATGCATATATAGGAACCAACTAGCCGACGTGTGTGTTGCCTACTGGACGTCCTGTAATACCTATTTCAGTTAATGATTTGTTAGCTGTGCACTGGATTTGATGTGTTTCCAAAAGTGGTAGGTACTCAGAAACTATTTTAAGGAAAGTCCACTGTCGTCAGCTTTACCCTTTTCATGCACTTCAGCGTCTTAATGCAGTCACGGAGTCTGGGTCCCCTTGTCTCTGCGGAGGCTGCCCCAGCTCATCACGGCTTCGTCGTTGCGAATCCTGCCTCCATCGCTCAACTCTGCCAGTGCTGACTGGGCCTGCTTCCTTGTCGCCCCTTTTTGCCCTCAGCTAAGACAGACCTGAAGATGGCCGGGAGAATTTAGTTACCACAGTTTGTTAATCGGTGATCTTGGTCTTACATAGTCAGTAGCCAGAGACTAGCTTTACCCCTTTCCCCACCAAATATATACTTTACACATTGGCCGAGTACATTATTTTTGCTAAACAGCATAATTTCTGTATGTCCCTGGTTAAGTATAAAAAAATGCCATTGCCAATTAAGATTTTAAAAAATTACCTCAGCAAGAGGATGTAAAATTTGTTAATATTATTTTGTAGTTTAATATTGCAAACATCTTTAGTAATTCATCAGAAAGGTAGTAGTTCTTTCCAGAAAAAGCAATAGGATTTTATAGAAAAATTTGCAACACAGTAGGTATGGGACAAATGAACTCACACAAGGATGCCTGCAGCTTGGAGTGGATTTGTGAACATCGGTGCATATTAAGTCCTCCCTGAGGGCCAGACCTGTTCACACTAATTGGTAAATATGTGCCCAGGGAGGTAGTTGTCCTCTGAGCTGTGATGGGATTCTGAAGAGCAATGAAATGCCTCAGGTGACAGACTAACTATGAGAGTGGAGTTAATGCTGTTTGCACTTCTAACTGCTTTTTATCCAAAAAATGAATCTGTAAAAAATTAAGTAGAATTTCATCTTTGTATTCTCTCATTACAGATACCCGTTTGGGGATGCAGTCCACTTTGACAGCTAGCGAGGCAACATACCACTGCTGTTGAATGATGACAGCAATTTAGGGAAGACACTAAAGCAGACCGAACAGATCAAGGCCAGTTTATAACTTGGGGAAATAGACTTGTTTATTGTCCAGCCCGTATTTATCATTAGAATCAAGAATTTTAGCAACAGGCTTTTAGGAAAATCAGAATGGGGTAGACAGCTTTATAAAAGCAGTGTTTAAGTGGAATAGATAATGTTGAATGTTTACAGGGTCTAAGAACTATTGTATACACAAAATAAACACCTATTTTTACATTACTGTGATTCGGTATGCTGTCTTTGCTCATTGAATATGCTGGTAAGAAAAAAACCCCATGAAACTTACGTGCAGTTTTTAAAAGGATGCTGTCTAGGACGTTATATTGTATATGTAATATATAAGACATAAGATGATCTGGGTGTTAACAGAGTACTTTTGACAAAATTTGATCTTACAACCAAGAAGAATAATTTTTTTCCCCCGAGCCTTTGATGTGATTCCAGATTGAGTAACTATCTTTCTATTTTATTTTTGTGAACATTGGCCATTTGGAGAAGTGGTTCTCACTGCCCACCAAGTCACCTGAAGGATTTTTAGAAAGAAAAGAGACCCAGATACCATCCCAGCTGTGCAGAATCAGAAGCAACCAGAGGTGAATGAGTTGCCAGCTTGTTCTGGTTATGGGCATTTTCGTTCTAGAATTCACCCTTAGACTAGGCTCTACTCTATCCCATCTTACTGTGTTCTTTTCCTAAGCTAACTTTATGTCGTCCTGTTACATACCCTTGTAAACTACCTTCAGTTTCTGGGAGGGGGAAAGAAGGCTTAATGATGACTGAGGGCTTAACTTAACATCTTTCATACTTAAATTTTGTGAGTTTTCATCTGTTTTCTATTTTCAAGGCCTAGGTTCTTGATATAACCACATGAATTTTTGGGTTTTGTTTTGTTTTGTTTTGTTTTGACATTAGGTCTTAAAAAGTTTTACACCAGTGTTTTGTTACAAAAGGTATAATTTTAAGCCACACACACTTTAAAATTAAAGGACCCAAAACATGCTGAAAGTTTAAGAGTTTTTATAATGGCTTCGAACTAATAACATACTGAAAATATGACTCTCTTAACAGAAAAAAGATCTAGATTTTTTTAATGAGACTTTTTTTACACATTGGTCAGGTATGTTTTCACTAAGCAGCAAAATTTCTCACTACATCCATGGTTCAGTATAAAAAAAAAATCCCATTGTCAAGATTTAAAAAAAGATTATCTCAGCAAGAGGATTAAATTCTAGTCTAGATTCATTTATCTTCCCACTTTACAAACTCTAGGTAAAGGAATCTAACAGGTTGCCAAAGAACACAATCCCGAGCCTTAATCACAAAAGCTGATGAAGCACCTTTTATAAGACTCCTCCACCCTGCAACAAGTGCGTGTCCAGAGGAATGTTAATATCATACTACTAAAGGTTAAATATTTACATCATTCTAGAACATTTTAAGCTGTATTACAGTGCTATAATTTCTCCTCTTAAGGAAAAATAGATTGAATTTCCCCGCAGTGTTCTGAAAGGAAATAAGGTCGTTTTTTAAAAATATATCCATAATAACTAGTGGTTTGCTTATTTTTTTCCTGTATTTTTAAATTCCAACAAAGCATTACTTTGCAAAAGGTCCTTCAGTTCAAATTCAGTGTCTCTGTTTTGATCTCTTTGTAAAAGAACTCTCTGTTCATCCATTCTTTTTGCCTGAGAATGTAAAATCAAGCTAAAAAAGTCCTCATCTGGTACTGTTGGTCCCTTTGTGGCAGCAGGTGGTGGAGCACATCTTTGGTCATCTAATCTGGACCCCTGCAAATTGATGAGAGAGATTAAAACACAAATACTTCATTAATGTTTGTCATAATTTTTTTTTTTTTTTTTTGCCTCGTCTCAGAAATTTAATCTTCAGACCTGAAACCTTATTAATAAAACTTTTGCCATTGGGGCGCCTGGGTGGCTCAGTCGTTAAGCGTCTGCCTTTGGCTCAGGGTCCTGGGATCAAGCCCCACGTTGGGCTCCCTGCTCCGCAGGAAGCCTGCTTCTCCCTCTCCCACTCCCCCTGCTTGTGTTCCCTCTCTCGCTGTGTCTGTCATTTTAAATAAAATCTTTAAAAAAAAAACCAAACTTTTGCCATGACTTACATAATCAGAATCTAGCAAGTATTATGTAGAAGTGTAACATCATGGCTTTGGTAAGATTAATTAAGATACAAGGTCAAATATTACAGAGTAGGCACTGGCAAATACAACTTATCAAATCCTTAGAATGTTAGGTACAAAAACCCTGCAGCACTACCTTACAAATACCGTGTCAGGCCAGGGGTCAGCAAACCGGAACCCACTGCCTGTTTTTGTTCATAACGTTTCCTTTTCATTTCACCACAGTGCTCATTTGTTGATGAACTACGTGTGGCTGCTCGCCAGCTATAATGGCAGAGTTGAGCAGTTGTGACAAAGACCATGGGGCCTGAAAAGCCTAAAATGTTCTCTGTCTAGCCCTGTCTTAAGCATTTAAATCTGTTAAATAGCCCAGATTTTTTCCTTGAAGTTGTAACTTACCGATCCTTATTTTGGAAGTACATTAGAAATGTTATTGATCAACTAAAAAATACAAGCACTTAAAAGTGTACATAGAGTGTCTGGTATCATAAGCTCCAGCACAGGAATATGCAGGCTGACGTTGGAGTGCCCACTCTTGCTGGGCACTGTGCGCTGACCTGCCTTCACATTTAACCCCGTGGCCCTGGGGACACACCCACACCCACACACACACACACCCACACACCCACACCCCCCCACACACACCCCACCCCACCCCCCGGCTCACGCTTCATTTCTCCTCCCTTTATGCTCTGGTGATTTCACTGTCCTCCAACTCATCCAACACTGGGGCACTGGAGGCCCTAGACCTCTTCTCTTCTGGTCTTCATTCTTTACCTCTGCCAGACTTGGTCACTCTCAGTAATTGCATTGTCTTTACAAGCATGATTTCAAACATCCCATGTTGACTGCCACCTCCAATTTTCCAGATCAGGCTAGACAGTAATCCCCCAGGAAACTTTTTTTTTTAAATTGTAAAATAAAGTTTGCTACTTGAACCATTCTTAAATGTACAGTTTAGTATTAAGCACATTCATCCTGCTGTGTGGTCATCACCATCCATACCCAGAACATTTTCATCTTCTAAAACCAAAACTCTAAACCTATTGAACAGTAGCTCCCATTCTCCCCTCTCCAGCCCTTGGCAACCACCATTCTATTTTGTCTCTATGAATCTGACTACTTTACCTCATATGAGTGGAACTGTGTAGTATATTTGTCCTCCTATGACTGCCGGCTTCTCAGCATAATGCCTTTGGGATTCACCCGTGTTGGGGCTTGTTTCAGAATTTTCCTCATTTTTAAGGATGAAAAATACTCCACTGTGTAGGTATACCACATTTTATCCACCTGCCAATGGGCACTTGGTTGCCTCTACCTTTTGGCTATCGTGAATAATGCTGTTCGAACATTGGTGTACAAATATATCTGTTCATATCTGTGATTTCAACTGCTTGGGTATATACCCAGAAATGAGATTGTTGGATAGTAAGGTAATTTTTAACTTTCTGAGGAACCACCATACTTTTTTTTTTTTTAAAGATTTATTTGAAAGAGAGCACAAGTAGGGAGAGTGACAGGCCGAGGGAGAGGGAAAAGCAGACTCCCCTGCTGAGCAGGGAGCCCGATGGGGGCTCGATCCCAGGATCCTGGGATCATGACCTGAGCTGAAGGCAGACGCTTAACTGACTGAGCCACCCAGGCGCCCCTTGTTTTGTTTTAACATTTAAGCTGAGTTTTCATCTTGAGAATTTCTTAAAGGCAGTCTAGGTTTCCATTGTCTCATTATTCAGTTTTTCATCAGGCTTGCTGACAAGGAACAGTTAAGCTTATTTTTTTCTTTTAATTTAAATTCAATTAATTAACATATATTACTAGTTTCATAAGTAGAGTTCATGGATTCTTCAGCTGTATAGAACACCCAGTGTTCATCACATCACGTGCCCTCCTTAATGTCCATCTCCCAGTTACCCCATCCCTCCAACCTCCTCCCCTCTAGTAACCCTCAGTTTGTTTCCTATAGTTGAGTCTTTTATGGTTTGTCTCCCTCTGATTTCGTCTTGTTTTATTTCTCCCTCCCTTCCCCTATGATCCTGTTTTGTTTATTAAATTCCACTATGAGTGAGATCATATAATTGTTTCTCTGACTTATTTCACTTAGCATAATACCCTCTAGTTCCAGCCACAGCACTGTAAATGGCGAGATTTAATTTTTTTTGAGGGCTGAGAGTGTTCCATTGTATATATACACATCTTCTGTATCCATTCATCTGTCGATGGACATCTGGGATCTTCCCATAGTTTGGCTATTGTGGACAATGGTGCTGTAAACATTGGAGTGCAGGTGTCCCTTCGGATCACTACATTTGTATCTTTGGGGTAAACATCCAGTAGTGCAATTGCTGGGTCATAGGGTAGCTCTATTTTTAATATCTTGAGGAACCTCCATACTGTCTTCCAGAGTGGCTGCACCAGCTTGCATTCCCACCAACAGTGTAAGAGGGTTCCCCTTTCTCCGCATCCTCACCAACATCTGTCATTTCCTGACTTGTTAATTTTAGCCATTCTGACTAAACGTCTGACCTGGTGTGAGGTAGTATCTCATTGTAGTTTTGATTTGTATTTTCCTGATACTGAGCATTTTTTCATGTGTCTGTTGGTCATTTATATGTTGTCTTTGGAGAAATGTCTGTTCATGCCTTCTGCCCATTTAAAAACAAAATTTTTTTTTAAAGATTTTATTAGCAAGCGCACAAGCAGGGGGAGCTGCAGAGGGAGAGGGAGAAGCAGGTTCCCCGATGAGCAGGGAGCCCGGCAGGGGGCTTGATTCCAGGGCAAGATCTGATCATGACCAGAGCCGAAGGCAGATGCTGAACCTGAGCCACCCAGGCACCCCTCTTCTGTCCATTTCTTGATTGGATTATGTGTTCTTTGGGTGTTGAGCCTGATAAGTTCTTTATAGATTTTGGATACTAGCCCTTTATCTGATATGTCATTTGCAAATATCATCTTCTATTCTGTCAGTTGTCTTTTGGTTTTGTCGACTGTTTTCCTTTGCTGTGCAGAAGCTTTTTACCTTGATGAAGTCCCGATAGTTCATTTTTGTCTTTGTTTCCCTTGCCTTTGGAGACGTGTCTAGCAAGAAGTTGCTGTGGCCGAGATCACAGAAGTTGCTGCCTGTGTTCTCCTCTAGAATTTTGATGGATTCCTGTCTCACATTTAGGTCTTTCAACCATTTGGAGTCTATTTTTGTGTGTGGTGTAAGAAAATGATCCGGTTTCATTCTTCTGCATGTGGCTGTCCAATTTTCCCACCATCATTTTTGAAGAGACGGTCTTTTTTCTATTGGATATTCTTTCCTGCTTTGTCAAAGATTAGCTGACCATAGAGTTGAGGGTCCATTTCTGGGTTCTCTATTCTGTTCCACTGATCTATGTGTTTTTGTGCCAGTACCATACTGTCTTGATGGTTACAGCTTTGTAATAGAGCTTGAAGTCCAGGATTGTGATGCCACCAGCTTTGGTTTTCCTTTTCAACATTCCTTTGGCTATTTGGGGTCTTTTGTGGTTCCATACAAATTTTAGAATTATTTGTTCCAGCTCTGTGAGAAAAGTTGATAGTATTTTGATAAGGATTGTATTGAATGTATAGATTGCCCTAGGTAGCAGAGACATTTTTTTTTCTTTAAAGATTTATTTATTTATTTGAGAGAAAGAGTGAGAGAGAGAGAGAGCACATGAGAGGGGGGAGAGTCAGAGGGAGAAGCAGACTCCCTGCTGAGCAGGGAGCCTGATGCGGGACTCGATCCTGGACTCCAGGATCATGACCTGAGCCGAAGGCAGTCGCTTAACCAACCGAGCCACCCAGGCGCCCGGTAGCATAGACATTTTAACAATATGTTTTTCCAACCCATGAGCATGGGATGTTTTTCCATTTCTCTGTGTCTTCCTCAGTTTCCTTCATGAGTGTTTTATAGTTTTCTGAGTGCAGGTCCTCTGCCTCTTTGGTTAAGTTTTTATTCCCAGGTATCTTATGGTTTTGGGTGCAATTGTAAATGGGATCGACTCCTTAATTTCTCTTTCTTCTTTTTCAGTGTATAGAAATGCAACTGATTTCTGTGCATTGATTTTACATTCTGCCACTTTGCTGAATTCCTGTATGAGTTTTCCACATAGAGTATCATGTCATCTGCAGAGTGAGAGTTTTACTTCTTCTTTGCTGATTCGGATGCCTTTTATTTCTTTTTGTTTTCTGATTACTGAGGCTAGGACCTCTAGTACTATGCTGAACAGTGGTAAGAGTGGACATCCCTGTCGTGTTCCTGACCTTAGGGGAAAAGCTTTCAGTTTTTCCCCATTGAGAATGATACTCACTGTGGGCTTTTCGTATATGGCTTTTATGATATTCTCTATCCCTACTGTGAAGAGTTTTAATCAAGAAAGGATGCTGTACTTTGCCAAATGCTTTTTCTGCATCTGTTGAGAGGATCATATGGTTCTTGTCCCTTCTTTTATTAATGTATTGTATCACATTGATTGATTTACGGATGTTGAGCCAACCTTGCAGCCCAGGGATAAATCCCTCTTGGTCGTGGTGAATAATCCTTTCAATGTACTGTTGGAGCTTATTGGCTAGTATCTTGGTAAGAATTTCGCATCCATATTTACCAGGGATATTGGTCTGTAATTCTTATTAGTGGGGTCTTTGGTTTTGGAATCAAGGTGATGCTGGCTTCACAGAATGAGTTTGGAAGTTTTCCTTCCATTTCTATTTTTTGAAACAGTTTCAGAAGAATAGGTGTTAATTCTTCTTTAAATGCTTGGTAGAATTCCCCTGGGAAGCCATCTGGCCCTGGACTCTTGTTTGTTGGAGATTTTTGATTACTGCTTCAATTTCCTTGCTAGTTATGGTTCTGTTCAGGTTTTCTATTTCTTCCTGGTTCAGTTTTGGTAGTTTATATGCCTCTAGGAATACATCCATTTCTTCAGATTGCCTGAATTGTTGGCATATAGTTGGTCATCATATGTTCTTATAATTGTTTGTATTTCGTTAGTGTTGGTTGTGATCTCTCCTCTTTCATTCATGATTTTATTAATTTGGGTTCTTTTTGATAACTCTGGCTAGGGGTTTATCGATCTTAATAATTCTTTCAAAGAACAAGCTCCTAGTTTTGTTGATCTGTTCTACTGTTCTTTTGATTTCTATTTCATTGATTTCTGCTCTAATCTTTATTATTTCTCTTCTCCTGCTGGGTTTAGGTTTTATTTGCTGTTCTTTCTTCAGCTCCTTTAGGTGTAAGGTAAGGTTGTATATTTGAGAACTTTATTTTTTGAGAAAGGCTTGTATTGCTACATACTTCCCTCTTAGGACTGCCTTTGCTGCATCCCAAAGGTGTTTTCATTTTCATTTGTTTCTATGAATTTTAAAAATTCTTTAATTTCCTGGTTGACCCATTCATTCTGTAGTAGGATACTCTTTAACCTCCAAGTATTTGAGTTCTTTCCAAATTTGCTTTTGTGACTGAGTTCCAGTTTCAAAGCATTGTGGTCCAAAAATATGCAGGGTATGGATCCCAGTCTTTTGGTACCAGTTGAGACCTGATTTGTGACCCAGTATGTGATCTGTGCTGGAGAATGTTCCATGTGGACTCAGGAAGAATGTGTATTCTGGGGGTACCTGGGTGGCTTAGTCAGTTAAGTGTCTGCCTTCGGCTCTGGTCATGATCCCAGCGTCCTGGGATCAGGTTCCCCATCTGGCTCCTTACTCAGGAGGGAGCCTGCTTCTCCCTCTCCCTGCCGTTCCTCCTGCTTGTGCTCTGTCAAATAAAATCTTAAAAGGGGGGGGGGCATCTGGGTGGCTCAGTTGTTAAGCGTTTGCCTTCAGCTCAGGTCATGATCCCAGGGTCTTGGGATTGAGCCCCACATTGGGCTCCCTGCTCGGCGGGAAGCCTGCTTCTCCCTCTCCCACTCTGTCTGCTTGTGTTCCTTCTCTTGCTGTGTCAAATAAATAAATAAAAATCTTTAAAAAAAATGTATTCTGCTTTAGGATGGAATGCTCTGAATATATCTGTGAAATCCATCTAGTCCAGTGTGTCATTCAAAGCCCTTTTTTCTTTGTTGATCTTCTGCTTAGATGATCTGTGCACTGCAGTGAGTGGAGTGTTAAAGTCCCCTACTATTGGGGTGCCTGGGGGCTCAGTTAAGCTTCTGCCTTCAGCTCAGGTCATAGATCTTGGGGTCCTAGGATTCAGCCCTGAGTTTGAACCCTGGGGTTGAGCCCAGACTTCCTCAGTGGAGACTCTGCTTCTCCCTCTCCCCCTCCCCACCTCTCCTGTGCTTTCTTTGTTCTTTCTCTCAAATAAATAAATCTTAAGTCCCCTACTGTTACTGTATTATTATCAGTGTGTTTCTTTAATTTTGTTAATTGATTTATATAATTGGCTGCTCCCATGTTAGGGGCATAAATATTTGCAATTGTTAGATGTTGGATAGACCCTTTAATGATATAGTGTCCTTCCTCATCTCCTATTACCATCTTTGGTTTAAAATTTAAAATTTCATTTGTCTGATATAAGGATTGCCACCCCAGCTTTCTTTTGATGTCCATTAGCATGATAAATGGTTTTCCACCCCCTCACTTTCAATCTGGAGGTGTCTCTGGGTCTAAAATGAGTGTCTTGCAGACAGCACATCAATGGGTCTTTTTTATCCAGTTCTCATACCCTGTCTTTTGATTGATTGGGGCATTTAGCCCATTGACATTCAGAGTAACTATTGAAAGGAATTTAGTGCCATTGAATTACCTGTAAAGTCACTGTCTGTATATTATCTCTGTTCCTTTCTGGTCTATGTTACTTTTGGGCTCTCTCTTCGCTTAAAGGATCCCCTTTAATATTTCTTGCAGGGCTGGTTTAGTGATCACAAATTGTTTTAGTTTCTGTTTTTTTCTGGAAGCTTTGTTATCTCTATTTTGAATGACTTCCTAGCTGGATAAAGTATTCTTGGCTACATACTTCTCATTTAGCACCCTGAATATAACATGCCAGTCCTCTCTGGCCTGCCAGGTCTGCTGCCAGTCTAATGTTTCTACTCTTTTAGGTTACAGACCTCTTGTCCCGAGCTGCTTCCAGGATTTTCTCTTTGTCTGAGATGTGCAAGCTTCACTATTATATGTTGAGGTGTTGACCTATTTTCATTGATTTTGAGGTGGGTTCTCTGTGCCTCCCGGACTTGAATGCTTGTTTCCTGCCCCAGATTAGGAAAGTTCTCAGCTATAATTTGCATGCCCCACCCCCCTTTTCTGGGATCCCAATCATTCTAATATTGTTTCACTTTCTGGTATCACTTATCTCTCGAATTCTTCCCTCATGATCCAGTAGTTGTTTATCTCTGTTTTTCTCAGCTTCTCATTCCCTGTGATTTTGTCCTCATTATCACTAATTCTCTTCTGCCTCACTTACCCTAGCAGTTAGAGCCTCCATTTTTTAATTGCATCTCACTGATAGCCTTTTTTGATTTCAACCCGATTAGATTTTAGTTACTTTATTTCTCCAGAAAGAGATTCTCTAGCATCTTCTATGCTTTTTTCAAGCCCAGCTAGTGTCTTCATAATTGTTATTCTGGACTCTAGTTCTAATGTCTTACTTATATCCATACTGACTAGGTCCTTGGTAAGTCAGTACTGCCTCTTGTTCTCTTTTGAGGTGAGTTTTTCCATCTTGTGTGGTTGCCTTTCTATTTGTAGAATTGTAGCAATTCTTTTTCTTAGATCTCTGGTTGAGTTCACAGGTGTTCAGAATGATTTGATGGATATGTAGTGGAATTCCTGGGACCAAACTGAGTTCTACTCCTCCGCCATCTTGGAAAGTCCCACCATACTGTTTTTCATAGCAGCTCCACCATTTTCTATGTCCACCTGCAGTGCACTGACAGTTCCAATTTCTCCACATCCTCACTGATGCTTGTTTTCTGGTGGGGTTTTTTTTTTTTTTTTTTTTTTAATGATAGCTTCCTAATGGGTGTGAGATGGTATTTCGTTGTGGTTTTGATTTGCATTTCTCTAATGATTTGTGATGTTGAGCATCCCTTCCTGTGATTATTGGCCATTTGTATATTTGGAGAAATGTCTGTCTGGATTCTTTGGGAGGTGGGGAGTGGCAGAGAGAATCTTAAAGCAGGCTCCACGCCTAGCACAGAGCCCAACATGGGGCTCAGTATCATGACCTGAGCTGAGATCAAGAGTCAGTCACTTAACCGACTGAGCCACCTAGGTGCCCCTGCCCGTTTCTGAAATAGTTTTTTTTGTAGTTAAGTTTTAGAGTTCTCTATGTTCTGAATTAATCCTTTATCATTTATATGATGTGCAAATATTTTCTGTGAGTTGCCTTTTTACTTTTGTAAAATTGTTTGATGTACAAAAGTTTTAAATATTCATGACGTCCAGTTTGTCTATTTCTTCTTTTGTTGCCTGTGCCTTTGGTGTCATAACTAAGGAATCACTGCAGAATCCAGAATCTCGAAGCTTTCCCCTTATGTTTTCTACAGATTTTACAGTCTTAGCTCTTACATTTAGGTCTCTGATCCATTCTGAATCAGTTTTTATATATGGTATTAGGTAAGGGTCCAGCTTCATTCTTTTGCATGTAGTTTTCCCAGAATCATTTGTTGATGAGAATCCTTTCCCCATTTAATAGTCATATAATTGTTGCTGAAAATCATTTGACCACATATTGGATTTATTTCTGGGCTGTCTTTCCTATTGGTGTATATGTCTGTCATTATGCCAGCACCATAATTGTTTGATTACTGTAGCTTTGTAGTAAAATTTGAAATCAGGATATGTGAGGCCTCCAACTTTGTTCTGCTTGCTCAAGATTGTTTGTTATTTGGGTTCCTGTGGAATCTCAGGGTGGAATTTTCTGTTTATGTAAAAAACCTTATTTACATTCTGATAAGGAATGCATTGAATCTATAGATTACAGTCTGGGTGGTATTGGCATTTTAACAATATTAAGTCTTATAATCCACGAACGTGAGATTTTTTTCCATTTTATTTATGAGGTTTTCATGTCTTTCAGAAATATTTTATAGTTTTCACTGTTCAAGTCTTTAACCTCCCTGGTTAAGTTCATTCTTGGGTAGCTTATTCTTTTTGACACTATTATAAGAATTGTTAATTTTCCCCCTCCCAATAACTTGTAATAACTTGTTCATCATTGTTAGTGTATCAGGAAACACAACTGATATTTGGATATTAATTTTGTATCCTGTTATTTTGCTGAATTTGTTTCTTAGTTCTGACAGGGTTTTTTTGTGGGCTTTGGTGAAATCTTTAGGGTTTTCTGTATCTAAGACTGTCATTTCTGAACAGAGATAATTTTTTTCCTTTCCAATCTGGTTTTTTTTTCTTGCCTAATTGCTCTACTAGAAGTTCCAGTATTATGTTGAATAGAGGTGGTGAAAGTGGACTCCTTGTCTTGATCTTAGAATAGTTTTTTCCTTTACCACTGAGTATGATGGTAGCTGTGGATATTTCATAAATCTTTTTTTTTTTTAATCTACTCACGTGCATGTGTGCACGTGCACAGGGTGAAGGGCACAGGGAGAGGGACAAGGAGACTCCGTGCTGAGCGCAGAACCCCACATGGGGCTCGATCCCACAATACTGAGACCTGATCTGAAATCAAGTCAGACACCACAACCGACTCAGTCACCCAGGCACCCCTCATAAATGACTTTTATTATGTTGTGGTAGTTTCTTACTATTCCTAGTTTGTTGAGTGTTTTTAACATGAAAATGTGTTGAATTTTGTCAGATGCTTTTTCTTCATTTAGATGATCAAGTGTTTTTTTTCTGCTTTCATTCTATTAATGTGTATGTATTGCACTGATTGATTCCCCTATGTTGAACCATCCCTGCATTCCAGGAACAAATCCCTCCTGGGCGTGATGTATAGTCTATTTACTGGATTCTGTTTGTTAGTATTTTACTGATGATTTTTGCATCTATATTCAAAAAGGATATTGGTCTCAAGTTTTCTTGTAGTGTCTTGTCTGGCTTTGGTATCAGGACAATATTGGCCTCATAGAATGACTTAGGAATAGGAAGTATTCCCTTCTCTTCAGTTTTTTGGAAGAGTATGAGGACTGGTGTTCTTCTTTAAATGTTTGATAGAATTCACCAGTGAAGCCATCAGGTCCAGGTCTTTTCTTTGTCAGGAGATTTTTGATTACTGATATAATCTTATGGATTATGGGTCTATTTTCTATTCATGATTCAGTGTTGGACAATTTTGTGTTTCTAGTTATTTATCCATTTCTTATAGGTTATCCAACTTGTTTGCATATAATCATTCACAGTATTCTCCTAAAATTATTTTTATTTCTGTAGAATATGAGTAATGTCCCCACCTTTGTTTCTAATTTTAGTAATTTGAGGCTTTTTTTCTTAACTCTAGTTAAATGTTTACCAGTTGTATTAAATGTTTACCAGTTTTGTTAAACTTTTCTAATAACCAGCTTTAAGATTTGATTTTTTTTTTTCCTATTTTTCTGTTCTCCATTTCCTTCCTTCTGCTAGTTTTAGGTTTAGTTCTTTTTTTAGCCCCTTAAGCTGTGAAGTTAGGTTGTTAATTTGAGATTTTCCTTCTTACAGCTATAAATTTTCCTGAATACTGACTTCACTGCATCCCAAAGTTTTAGAATATTGTGTTATTTTCATCAGTCTCTAGGTAGTTTCTAATTTCCCTTGTGATTTCCTCTTTACCTACTGGTTAATTTACACAAATTTGTGAATTCTCCATTTTTCCTTCTGTTATTGCTTCTAACTTCATCCTTTTGTGGTCAGAGTATCTTCTATGTATGGTATCTGTCTTTTAAAATTGTTGAGACTTACTTTGTGGCCCTAACATATGGTCTGTCCTGGAGAATATCCCATGTGCACTTGAGAAGAATGTATGTTCTGTAAGAGGTAGTTAGCCTATTGTGTTGTTCAAGTTTATCATCTTCCTGGTTGTCCTGTTATTGAGGGGGGGGGGTCTTGAAACCTTCAGCTATTTTTAGAAATGTTCATTTCTCCCTTCAATTCTGTTAATTTTTGCTTCATATATGTTGATGGTCTGTTATTAGGGACGTGTCTTCAGTATTTCTTAAAGCCACTGGGATCACTGTTACTTTTCACTTCCATACTTCTCTTCTTAGATGCAGCCTAGGTTCCAAAGTCCCTTATTAAAGTAATTCCCTGGTATGTACTTTTCTCCCCCTCCATCCTATTCTGTCAAAATAGTGACCTTGATTAAATCTCTGTATCCTTAGGTACTTGGTTATACCCAAGGAAAATATACCACTCTACTGACCTGTCTTATTTCAGTGACTTATTTCAAATGAGTCCTCAGGGTAGCTCAATAATTCTATTACCAAAGAAACCATGTTCCACAATCTCCACTAATGGCCTTCTTACTTTGCTAACAAAATAAAAGCCACCAGAGAGAATTCCTACATACAACTACCTCCAAATCTGCACAGATACTCACTCTGCTTTCCTTCTCACCTGTGCAAAAACTTCAACTATCCCATACTGTGCTGCATCACTCGTTCCTCCGTCTACTTGATCATTTGTCGGCATACATGCAGTATTAACTCCCAAAATAAAAAAAAACCCACTATCTCCCCTTTTACACTTTTCATGTTCTCAACCCCCTCAATCCTTTGTCCCCATCATGTCACTAAAACAGTATCTTTCAAAATGACTAATCTCCATGTTGCCAAATCTAGGAGATCAGCCATCATCTTACTTGGCTTCTTAGCAGTGTTCTTAAAACACTTTCTTCATTTTGCTTCTATCACTGTCTGGGCTGACTGCTGCTTTGCTGGCTTACCTTCCTCTGTTCAGTTAGATTTTGGAATTCCCAGAGCTTAGTCTTCCTATTTCTTTATTCTTTAGATACTGTCTTTCCAAGGCTTTAATACCAGCTATATGTTGATGACTCCCAAAAATCTTTTCTGTCTGGGACTCCAGATTTTTTTATATCCAATTGCCTACTCAACAGCACCACTTGAGTATCTACTTACATAACTCAAATTGCTGTATCTAAAGTAGAACTGCTTTTTCTTCCCAAACCGGTTTCTCTTCTCCATTTCAGTAAACCATACCATTCATCACTGACTCAGTGCAAAGCCAAAAAGATAGGAGCCCTCCTTGATTCTTATACCCTCCCATCCAGTTTATTAACAGGTCTTTCCAGTCAACCATAACTTCAAAAATATATCCCTATTCTGACTGCTTATCATCACTACTACTGCCACCACTACACTAGTCAAAGTCACCAATATCTTCTGCCTGAATTACCCATATTGGTTTTTCTAGCTGGTCTTTCTACTACACCCTTTGCCACTCCACATGCTTTCAGCAGTAGCCAGGATGATCTTTCAGACTGTTCAATGTCTTCCTATCACATTTGGAATACAAGACCTCATCATGGCCTCTGAGATACAGGCTGGTTATTTCTCCATCCTTATCTCCTACCACTCTCCCTTATCCGTTATTCACTCCATGCCAGTCGTACTGGCTACCTTGTCATTCCCTGAACCTGCTAAGCTTTTATATCCAAGAAGAGACTTGTTGTCTCTGCATGGAACACTTTAACCAAATATTCACATGGCTGACTGTTTCACCTCATGCAGATGTCTGTTCATATGCCAATCCTGAAACATCTTCCCTAACCACCAGCACCCCTGGATACCCCAACTCCTTTATCTTGCTTTAATTTTCTTTATAGCACGTTATCAGTACCTGACGTAGAATATCTATACACGTGTACAGACTTATTTACTATCTATCTCTCCACACTAAAATGTAGGATCCTTTAAAAGCCAAGTATGTGTCTCAAATGTCTAGAATAGTGCGGAGAACATTACAGATGCTCAATAATTTTCTGTTGAATGAATGACAGGTAGGTAGTATATGTGTCATCACCTCATCTTTTTATGCATGAGAACACACACACAGAATTAGGCTTGGGCAGGGGAAATGTCTCTTTAGTAAAAGTAATGGTTATTTTTCTTGTGGTCCTCTTCAAGCCATTTGAGCTATTCCTTAACCATTTTGGCAAATAATTATTAAAATAACTAAAAAATGAAACCTATCTCAATATGTGCATTACTCCTAAAGTTCTCTAAAAAGGGCCCCAGCTAGACCCTTCGCATATTAATCACTGGCTGCTCCCAATGCTTTCTCCTAACATGCTTTTCTCCCTCCTTAGAAAAGAGGGGCTTTTTTTTTTTTTTTTAAGAGGGGCTCTTTTCTAGGTCTCCTTTTATACCCTTCACAGTCTCCTGTCCACCGCAGCTCAGAGAGTCATCCACATCTCACCTCGCCTCACCACCCAAAATAAAATAAAAAGCCATCACAGGGATCTATATAGTGTGTGATGGACCCTTGAATAATAAGTGTGTCCCTGGTACAAAATGAGCCTTTCCCAAATTAGAATTATAATACTGACAAAGCTCCCAACAGCATCTGAGCCATACACAGACTGACACAAATATGCATACATACTTGACATTTTACAAGGATGTCAAAGAAGTCTTCATCAGGCTCTTTGTTGTCATTAGTCATCAGGTGGCCAAGGACAGACTTATTGTTGTTTTGTGTCAGACGAAGCCCTGGCAAATTACTGAAACTGGCCCTCTGGTCATCAAGACGGCGGCTCTGGGAGCTGGCAAGAAGGTCTAAAAACTCATCCGTGTTGGGGGATACCATGGAAACAGATGATGCTATGAATAGGAAAAAAATCCATAACATTACAAAAATATTTAAGCATACTTTTAATACACATATAACTCCTTTCTGCCTTGTTCAGTCCCAGCATCCACTCTGTCCCCCTGTTTTATCTCTGTCACTCAGAGTCACTGATAGGTTGGGGCCTGACTAGATGGGCAGGGAGGGAAGAATGAATCCCAGAGGACTTCAGATGATCCAGTTCGATGTTACTCAGATTTGACTGTATTTACTTTTATCTAATGCCCACTCAAAATGTAACTTTACAAGGGGCGCTGGCTCAGTCGGTTAACTGTCTGACTCTTGATCTTGGCTCAGGTCTTGATCTCACAGTCATGAGTTCAAGCCCTGTGTTGGGCTCCATGCTGGATGTGGAGCCTACTTTAAAAAAAAACTGTACTTTATAAGATCTGGAGCTAGATTTTGGAAGGTAATAAATTGTCTCAGATAATTTCTCATGTGAGGATGAATGAGACAGTGTTTTTATTCTATGCCCTGGATAGGAACCATTTAGCTAACTAAGAGATGGGTGTTGCTGATAAGTCCTAGTCTATGGCAGAGGAAGTCTTTTGGTAGCTGAAGTAGAAAATTTTAAGTAACCCATTTTAGACCTTTTTACGGCTCAGGCAGACCTTAGCTTTAGCCTTAGTCTTAGGTTCCTCTTCAGTCTGCACTGGCTTTTCAAAATCCAAATAGGAAGCGTTGGTGTTTTACATAGAATTATAAGGTATGTGTAACTTAAATTTTTTCCCCTTTTTTTTTTTTAAAGATTTATTTGACAGAGAGAGACACAGCGAGAGAGGGAACATAAGCAGGGGGAGTGGGAGAGGGAGAAGCAGGCTTCCCACTGAGCAGGGAGCCCGATGTGAGGCTCAATCCCAGGACCCCAGGATCATGACCTGAGCTGAAGGCAGACGCTTAACGACTGAGCCACCCAGGCGCCCCACTATTTTTACTTTTAGATTTTTTTCCCAGTCCCAAAGAATCTAGGGAGACAGTATGCTATAGTTAGTAGAAAGTGCGGTGGACTAAAATATAGATAAACCTAGGGAAACTGAAACAAAACTTTGTTTTGAACTGAAGAAATACCAGTATTTCCAATATACCTGGGTTCAGGCTCATTTACTGTGCTTGCTCTGATGAGATCTAAACTCTCAGAAAGAAATCACAAGAGTATCACAAGGAACTATTAAAATGGGGGTAGAAGCACAGATAACTCACTTTTTAACATCACTCTAGGGGGAGTGGAAGAAGCTGCAGTTGAAGTTGGCCCACAGCTCTGTTCTTGTAAGCAGCACCTCTGATCATCCATCCGATTGCTCTGAAATCGGCTTACCAGGTCAAAGAACCCTTCATCTCCAATAGTATCTGTACTGACTTTCTGAAATATTGAGAGAAAATCTAAATATTCCAGCATTAGCATCAGATCATCAATGGAACAATATCATGATACATACACAAAAGGTAAAGGATGAAGATTAAAAATAAAAATTGGCACTTTCATTATAAAGAATTCAAAATGGCAACCTTGGTAATAAAGTTATTTCAGTCCAACTAACAAAAAGCATTTCTAGTTATATTTTATTCTAGTTATGTATAGTTTTTAATTCTTGTATTTCCAGGGCTAAAGAAATGTACCTCAGGGCACCTGGGTGGCTCAGTCTAAGCATCTGCCTTCGGCTCAGGTCATGATCCCAGGGTCCTGGGATCGAGTCCTACGTCGGGCTCCCTGCTCAGTGGGGAGTCTGCTTCTCTCTCTGCCCCTCCACCCTGCTTGTGCTCTCTCTCAAATAAATATCTTAAAAAAAAAATGTATCTCATATTCTGGGGAACTGTTCCAGATACTGAATGAATTACGTAAATATTAGCGATCCCAGGCTCAAAGTTCAGTTCTAAGATTCTACAACAGAATTTAAAAGTAAACTAAGAACTGTAAACTAAGAAAGAATAATTTCCAAGGTCCTTTATTAAAGATTTGGAGATACTGAAAAAATAAACTTCAAATAAATGAATATTTGGGGCAGAGGGGAACCGGTCATATTTTACTTGGAAAGCTTCAAAGCTTAAAATGACAGTTGCAGGATTTAACAAAAAAGTATTTTGTTTTTCATAATGACGTAAATATTATAGTAGAGGTACATTTATATAAAGTGTTATAGGCCTCAGGAGAAGGGCAGAACTAATTCTTAAGGGACACAGGGGGAACTGTGATATTTGAGTTGGCTCCTGAAGAATGAATTAGCATTTGCTGGGGAGATATGCTTCATACTGATTAATATGCAATTCCAAAGGTCTGTAGTACTCGGGGGATAATGAACTATAGGGGGTAGGGGAGGTGAAGAGGAAGAAGCCACCAAAACAAGGGCCTCTGTATGACATACTAACAAGTTATCCTACATGAAAAGTAAGAGCATTGGTAATAATTTTAAACAGTTCTGTACAGAAACAGAACTGGCCCCTCTGAATGGTTGCAGAGGTTAATGCAGCGAAAGTGATCAGTTCAGGCGCCTATTCCAAACATCTGGGTAAGAGCTGCAGTAGGGCCCTAAGAACTAAGACATAGTAGCAGAGGTTTATTTTCAGAAGGAGGGGGTGAGGCAGATCTGAGGGATGGAAGGATTAACTGGATGTGGTTAGTGAAGGAGAGGGAGTCTAGAATGACACCTGGGTTCCTGACTTGGGGGATGGAGAACACGGCATAAATAAGGCAAACAGGAGGTGTTGAGACAGTAGTTTTTAACATGTTCAGTTTGAGGATTGGGAGGAAGTATGTACATAAACTAGTCAGATGCACTAATCACTCACAAGACCTTCCTTGGGGCAAAAACGGCTCAAATTCAAAATTCTGAACATCAAAACACAGGGAGGTTCCAGAAGTATGGACATTTTCAGTTGGGCTAAGTGGGCTTAGTTAAGACCTCAAACCTTGAACAAAGGTATGCCTTTGAGATCTGCTCTAGATCTATAAAAATATTCCTGAGCCATTTTTGTATATCCCATAATGCTTCCTTTTGTTAGTCATACATAGGTAAAAAACTAGTGATAAAAGTCAAGACAAAGGACACTACCAGGGTACAGTCATAGATGGAATGCTGAGAAGAGAACCAAGAGAAGTCCATAAAAAAAAATTAAAAGACTAACACACTTTTCAAAATCTCTCATTGAAAAATGGACTTGATAATTAGAAAAATCATCTTTGTAATTTATTTTGATTCTTTTATCAGAGTATAGCTTAGCTAGAGATACTCCTGATATTTATAAATATTTTGTTATATTTAATAACCTGATTCCTGTGGTCATCTTTCATCAAAATAGTTTTTGACTCTATTATTATTTCAGTATAAATAAATAGAAGTTGATGCTAGCAGATACTATTTTAAATGAGTATTTTAAAATCCTTGAACATCTAAATTTAATTTATTCTAACTTCTAAGCTGAAAGAAGGACAGTTCTACTGGGAGACACTGCAGTAAAATAAAAGGTAGTATTTTTGCAAATAGGGACAAACAATTACTGTCCAAAGCAGTGAAGCAACATATCCATGAATGGAGAAATTAGTTTCTAGCTTTGAAGAAGACAGAAAAGATAGGGAAATACGGAAGACTTCTTTGAATAAAAATGGCATTTTGTATCAAATGTCTTAAGTTTCCAAATATTCAGTTTCAATACAAGAATACTAAAATGTAGGTACTCAAAGCACAGCACTCAAAATCTTATTTTATACGTACTCTCTGAGAATTTGGAATTCGGTGATCAATGGAATTACTGGCATCTTGGAGAACTTTAGTGGAGGAATTAGTTTTGCATTTTTTCCCCTTCAATCTGTTGACAAAGAGCAGCTTCGCAGAAGGTTTGGCAATAAGAGGCTTTTGTTTAGCAAGAATTTCACTGTTCCAGTTCTGTACCTACAAAATTATGAACATAAATGGAAAGCAGGACATGAAAAAAACAAAGCTATCTCTGGTTTTCTATAATATTAACCTGCCATCGCCACTCATTAGTGGGTGTGTGGGGGAGGCAGCTAGATCTCTTAATAAATTCCTTTTTGCCAGTGTATTTTCAACAGCTTGTACCAAATGTATACTGTGGACTTCCCCTTACCAAAACATTAAAATGGTGGCTTTTAAGAACTTAAGAGTAAGAAAACAGAGTTTGCCAAAATCCCATAAAAATAAAATTTGAATGGTCAGGGAAAGAGCAAGTTTTATTCTGGGTATGAGTTAATTTGTTACAACTGGAAATTTTGGGTGTATGTAGAATTTATAACTGTAGAAATTAACATCTAAAATTTATATAGCAGTATTAATTTTTTGGTGATATTTTTTGTTTTCATTAACTACTAAATTCTCAATAGGCAAAACACCTAATCACAATTTATATAGGACTAGACCTGGTTTAAATATACTTAACCTCTAAATAGCAGACTCAATATAACAAATATTTACTGAGTGGAAAGGAAAACCTACAGTATGTATAGTAGCTATGTGACATTTGCAGCTTTAACATTTCAGTCTTAAGTGTTTGCAAGTAAGTCCAAAGGTCTATGTTATGTAATAACTGGTAATTTGATAAAACACATTTTCATAGTTACATCATGAGGCACAAATTAGAGTAAGTCCTGCCTTGAGGCTACATTACCTGAATGAGACAGGCAGCTAGTGAGTGAACCAAGCCAGCTATCTGCATCAAATGAAGCCTCACCCCCCTTACCCCGCCCCCATTCCTTTTCTCATACAGGTGATAAGGGGAAACTATTGCTAGAGTGGACTTCAGGGTCTACTGATTCGAGAAAAACTAGATGGCCCCAGATGTCAGAACATAAAACCCACCTAAATCCCAAGTGTTTCGAAATGTGAAAAATTTTAGATGTTTCCTATTTACTTATTTGGATTTCTCAACAAAAACACTGAAGAATAGGGACTGGAACAATGTCCCCAAAATTATGAAGGAAAATTATTTCCAACCAATAATTCCATAGTAAGCAGAACTACCAATCAAATGTGAGAGTAGCAAAAAGGCATTTTTCTGACATTCAGGGTCTCAAGAGCTCCCTGCAGTTGTACTCTTTCCCAAGAAGCATCTCTGACACAGACATCTTCCTTTTTTCTTTATGTATGCTTCTTTACTTTGTTGAGACTAATGAAATAATGAACTCTAATGCAACTTTATGATAAGGAAAAGAAAACAGAACTAATTCCAAACATATTTTAAAGATAAAACCTGTCATTATTTGGCTCTTGGAAAATTACAGGGTTGAATCTGGTTAGCTTCTTAATGGAATCTATGGTTAGTACCACTACAGAACTAGGCACAGGAAGCAAATTAATTTTGCTACTTATTAGTACGTTCCTACAAGAATAAGAGGCCTAAATTGACTTTAAAGTTGTTTTTTAAAAAAAATAATCTGCAGATTGGACAGCTTTGAGAACTGACAAGTTAAGAGGTATATACTGGGGAAATCATGAAGTCCTTCAGAGTTTTTGAACAACTCTAATTGTTTGGAATAAAAGAATATTGGATATAAGTTCAAATCAATTAGATGTTAGTCTTATGAAAACTATTCCCACAAAAAAGTCAATATTAAAAAATCATGCGGGTTCTAGAGGGGAGGGGGTGGGGGGATGGGTTAGCCTGGTGATGGGTATTAAAGAGGGCACATTCTGCGTGGAGCACTGGGTGTTATGCACAAACAATGAATCATGGAACACTACATCAAAAACTAATGATGTAATGTATGGTGATTAGCATAACAATAAAAATTTAAAGTAAAAATAAATAAATAAATAAAATAGATCCTGGGAAAAAAATCATACGCTTGTTATAATAGGGCAGAAAAATGTTTAATGACATGGAAATGATATATTAACTACACATAAAATATCTGTAAATATGATAGTATTCATATGAAAATGCAAGATGAATAAATAGCACTGGGAGGTGGGATTACTGATAATTTTAATTTTCTTGTTGAAATTTTCTAAAATTATGATGAATCTATTTTATAAGAAGCATTTTATAAAATATACCATAAAAGAACAACAGCCTACTTTAACAATGTAAAATTAAGTTAAATGAAGGTATAAGAAAGCAGCCTAGATTCTTTTCTTCAAAAACCTTTTTCCAGGGTGGGGGGACGGATAAAACAGGTGATGGGGATTAAAGAGTACACTTAGTGTGATGAACACTGAGTAATGTATAGAAGTACTGAATCACTATATTGTACACCTCAAACTCATAACACTATGTTAACTATACTGGAATTAAAACAAAAAACTTAATAAAAATAATAAAGACAAAAATAACCTTTTTCTAAAGTCCCTTCTGTTACTTAAAAAAAAAAAAGCCTAGACAAGATCTTGAATAAAAAGTTGTTAGTTAAGAAAATGCTTTTAAGAAGTGTAGCCAGAAAAACTAGCTTGATCATAAATATTAACCTTGTCAATTACATTGCCATTATTTAGTTGGAAAAAAAAGCTTTCTGATCTTTTAATTAAAAAAAATACATGAAATACATGTACATGTTAAAATATTCAAACAGTTCAAATTATATAAAGTAAATCTCTCCTAACTCAGACACCCAGTACTTTTCCCAGAAGCAATTGTTGTTAGCAAGTTTCTTACATATTCTTCCAGAAAGGTTTTATGCATCTACAAAGGATATATATGCATAATGCTTTTCTTATACAGATGGCAACATACTATACACATTCTTTTTGGACTGAACTTTTTTCTGATTCTTTTTAAAGGAAAATTTTAAAGTGATACCTATACAAGACAAGGTTTATTTAAACCATTTAAGTTAAAAGTTATTTAATATTTGATTATAACAGTTTAAGAAATTTAAAACATAAAAGCCGCCAACCTTTTCTGGTGTTAACTTCATAAGTTCCATGTTTTCCATACTGTGTCGGCGTCCGAACTTGGGGCGTGCACCTTTGAAAAAAAAATTAATTCAAATAAACTGGGGAGCCCTTAAGACTACAAATTCATCATCACTAGGTTATTCAATTTTAAAGTCTGTTACACGAGCCCATATGGAAGGAGGAAACATGTACAAACATGTATTCTTTTAAGAATAATAATTTTCCATACCAACTACATAAAAATAGAATATCCACTCCCTCTAAAATGCTTTGATGTAAGGAAGTTACATTTTGGTTGGAAACTAACTTTGGTTACTAACATTACCCCTTAATTTAGAAAAGGCGTTTTATAATAACTGGTTTTATATTATCCACATAGACTTAAAAAAAAATGAGATGGACAAATCCTGTATGATCTTATAGTGGAATCTTAAAAAAAAAACCCAAACTAGGAAAAAGAGATCAAACTTGTGGTTTACCAGAAGCAGAGGGGATTAGGGGAGTGGAACATAATCAAAAGGTACAAACTTCCAGTTATAAGGTAAAGAAGTACTAGGGATATAATGTACAACATGATGACTGTAGTTAACATTGCTCTATGATACTTAGGAAACCTGCTAAGAGGGTCCTAAGAGTGTTCATCGCAAGAAGAAAATTTGTTTTTTCTTCTTTCTTTTCTATCTGTATGAGAAGATGGATGTTAGCTGAACCTACTGTGGTGATCATTTCACTACGTATGTAAATCAAGTCATCACGCTTATACACCTTAAACTTAGTCATGTATATCAAACATTTCTCAATAAAACTGGAAAAAAATAAAAATAAAAAAACCCACTAAAATGATTATAGTAGGAAAAAAAAACTGTAGGGCAGTTTAAGTAAGTAGAAACCTAAAGAAAAGGCTTTAGGCCTTCAATTTTGAGCTAAGAATCAAAATAACATTCTTACACTATCTTTTTTTTTTAAGTGGGCTCCATGCCCAACGTAGGGCTTGAACTCATGACCTGAAATTGACAGTTGCATGCTCTACTGACCGAGCCAGCCAGGTGCCCCTGTTGTTACTCTTTTCTAAGTTACTCATTTCCATTTTAAGATCACATTAGATGATAAAGTTTGATAAAAAGTTTCTCAAATTTCTTTTTAATCATTAAAATAGAGAATTTTCATACCCAGTCTTTTAAAGATTAAGCAATATTTTAAAGACATAAGGAATATATGATACCTAATACTCAGCTTAAGAAATAAACCATTATCAACACATTAACTCCTCCTCTGTGTGACTCTCCCTATAACTTGCCGCCTCCTCGTAATTTTTATTTTCATTACATATGAATAGATCTCTAAGCAATATAGCTTATAATAAATGCTCTCATACTATATATATATATATATATATATAACTTGATTCCTTTGAGCAACCTTACGTTTGTGAGATTCAGCCAAGTTGCTATGTGTAGTTTAGTTTTTCATTGCCATTTTAGGACTAGGAAATTCTTTTATCTGTTCTACTGGGGACAGATTTATAGGTTGCTTCCATTTCTTTTTTTTAAATCATATAAGCAAGTACTACTACAGAGATTCTTGGAAAAATATCTTAGTGGCATGAGCAAGAGTTTCTTCCAGTTTGGGTATCAGCGGTATGTAACTTGGAGTGGAACTGCTGGTCATATGCTTAGTACATCCTCAACTTTCCCAGAATGTTGCCAGATTGTTCTTGAGAATAGACATAATTCTATCACTGTCAACACTGAGTAAGAGTTTCCATTACCCACATTTCAACACTGGTATTCTCAGACCTTTTAATTTTCAGCCTCCTAATAGGTTTCCAGTATTACCTCACTGTGGTTTTCCCTGATTAAATGAGTTAAATATCTTTTCATATATTTATGGGCTATTTGTGTTTCTTCTGTTCATCATTTTGCGACAAGCAGGCTTCCTGCTGAGCAGGAAGCCGGGACACGGAACTCGATCCCAGGACCCTGGGATCATGACCTGAGCAGAAGGCAGACACTTAACCAACTGAACCACCCAGGTGCTCCCAATGTTTTTCACTTTTTAACAGTGACATATATTAAGAGATACATTTGCATTACAACCCTGACTACACTTACACAAATACGTAACGAATCTTCACACAACAGTACTTACTCTTATCTATCTTGTATGATAACCCATTTGTGTGTGTGTGTGTGTGCGCACACATGCAATGATAGTTGCAACCTCTGAAACTGATTTTACAACTCATTAATATGTCAAACACACAATGTTGAAAAGATGCTACATTAGGTCCAACCCATTAATTGTGCTTGTTAAATCCTCTATTACTGATATCTGACTCCTGATATATAGCTATCAGTTAATAAGAGTTATGTTAAAATCACATTAAGACATAAATCTCAGATAAGACATAGACTCTGAAGCCAGACTGCCTAGGTTTAACTCCCATCTTTACTACCTACATAGATAACCCTTGGGAAGTCTACTTAACCTCTCCTGTCTCCACGTCCCCATCTGTAAATTAGGGATAACAGAAATTTACCTCCTAGAGATGTTAGGATTAAATGAGTTAAAACAGGAAAAGCACTTAAATCAGTGCCTGGAATAGTAAGCACTAATAATGTAAGCTATTATTTTCTTCAAATCTGCCTGATCATTTTTGTTATTCCTTTGTTTTAATTTCGTTACTTCTATAAATATTTAACCACAGTTATTTTGTATTCTGTATCTGATAATTCCAACATCTAAAAAGATCTTGGTGATCTAATTTTGCTTTTTGTTTATTGTCTTACTCATGTTGGCTTGTTTCTTTATGTGTTTGGTAATTTTGTTGTTGTGAACCTTTATAGACCTGGATCAAAGATGCTTTCCTCCAGAAAAATACCTGGTCTTCTGCCAAGTCTCCAGGAGCATTTCTAACCCAAAGTACTTCACTGGATTGGGGTTTCTTTCACTGTGCAGGTAGAATAAATCAAATTCCAAACCAGTATGTAGGCAGGCTTATGAATTCAGATTCTTAAGGAACACTCCTTTTCTCTACCCTGAGCCAACACCAGAAATAGATGTTTCCTTGCAGTTCCTTTAGCCAGCAGACTTTTCCTTGCACTGGAAATACAGCAATGAACAAAAGAGGCCAAAAAATACTTGTCTTCATGCAGCTACAATGAGCAAACGGGGAGTGGTAGGAAGTGATGTTGAAGAAGTAGGTAAGATTACATAAGGCCTTTTAACCATGGTGACAACTGAGGATTTGGTTTCTAGGTGTGATGAGAAGTCATTGGAGGGTTTTGAACTGATGAATAATATGATATGATTTACATTTTAAAAGAGCACTCTGGCTGCTGCGTGAAAAAGTCAGTGTGAGGGATCAAGAATGGAAGCAAGAGAAATAGTTGATAAGCTAGTACCCTGCTGGGAAATGTTGGTAGCTTGTACTAAGATTGTTGCAGTGTACACTGTAAGAGAGATTAGGCATATATTTTGAAGGTAGGGTTTCTGATAGGTTGGATGTAGGAAGTGAGTGGAAGAAAGGGAACAAGGATGACCCATAGGTATTTGGCCTGAATACTTGGATGAATGGTGGTACCATTTCCTGAGATGGGGCAGACTGGAGGAAGAACATGTGTGGGAAGAAAAAACAAGAGCTCTGTTTTGGACATGTTAAGTTTTATTTTTATTTTTATTTTTTTAAAGATTTTATTTATTTATTTGAGAGAGAGAGAGTGAGAGATAGCACGAGAGGGAAGAGGGTCAGAGGGAGAAGCAGACTCCCTGCTGAGCAGGGAGCCCGATGCGGGACTCGATCCCGGGACTCCAGGATCATGACCTGAGCCGAAGGCAGTCGCCTAACCAACTGAGCCACCCAGGCGCCCCGAGATGTTAAGTTTTAGATGCCAATTAGACATTCAGATGGAAATGTTATATATATGAATTCAAACATAAGAGAAAAATTATGACTGGAAATATCAATTTGAAAATCATCAGTATACAGAGGATATAAAAGCCAGTCAACTGAATGAAATCATCTAGAGTTGTGCTGTTTGATATAGTAGCCACTAGTCACATATGGCTTTTAAATTTTTAACTAATTACAATTAATATTAAGAATTCATTTCCTCTTTTGCACTAGCCACACTGCAAGTGCTCAAGAGCCACATATGGCCAGAAGCTATTGTACTAGACAGACTAGGTATACAATATTTCCATCTTCGCAGAAAGTTCTATTAGAAGCACTGATCTAGGGGCACCTAGGTAGCTCAGTCAGTTAAGTGTCTGCCTTCAGCTCAGGTCACGATCACAGGGTTCCTGGATCGGGCCCCCGTGTCAGACTCCCTGCTCAGCAAGGAGTCTGCTTCTCTGCCTCTCCCCCTGGCTCATGCTTGCTCCCGCTGTCATTCATAAATAAATAAATAAATAGATAAATAAATAATCAATCTTGGGACACCTGGGTGGCTCAGTCAGTTAGGCGTTCTGCCTTTGGCTCAGGTCATGATCCAAAAGTCTTGGGATCGAGTCCCACATCGGGCTCCTTGCTCAGCGGGGAGCCTGCTTCTCCCTCTGCCTGCCGCTCCCCCTGCTTGTGCTCTCTCTTCTGACAAATAAAATCTTAAAAAAAAAAGAAAAAGAAACATTGATCTAGAGTATAGGTTAAGAGGAAAAAGGATAAAATCAGAAAGGAAGGAAAGACAGGATAGAAAGAAAAGAGGGAGAGAAGGAAGGGGGAAGGAAGAAGAGGTCCAAGAATTGATCTCTGGACACCACAAATTTCAAGGATGGAAAGATGATAAGGAGAGAGTAATGAAGCCTGAGAGTGGCCAGTGATGTGAGAGCAAACCAGAAAAGGAGGGTAATCCTAGAAGCCAAATGAGCAAAGTATTTTGAGAAGGGAATGATCAGTGGTAGGAAACATTGCTGAGAAATCAAGTAACCTGACATCTGAAAACTGATCAATGATTTGGTAAAATGGAGATTTCTGGTAACCTTGAGAAGGTTTCAGTGTCATGATGAAGCCAAAGCCCAAGTAGAGTGACTTGAGCAGAGAATGGGAGGTGAAGAAGTAAAGAAATGAACATTAATACTATTTTCAAGTTTGTTTATAAGTGGGAACAAAAAAATGGGTCTACATTTAGAGGGGTCCATGAGGACAAGTAATAGTTTGTTAAAATATGAGAGCTATTACAACATACCCTACTTGAAAATTAAGCACAGAGAAACTTTTCAGCCCATTACTCAGTTGCAAAGCACACAGTTCCATATATTACCCATACTTCAGAATCTTTCACTAAATGTTCTTTCCAAGTCTTAATCAGGTGACTAGCTGCTAATTTCTCTTCCTTCTTCCTTTTTTTATATGAGTTTAGAGAAGGAAATGAGAGATGAAAGCTCTATTTTTCACTGACTTCTAAGTTCAAAACATTAATCTGTATTGGTAACTTTTATCAGACTGAGAATTTTTAATTCTCTATAAAATCTGTAAAATGGATCTCGCACAATCATGTATAGAATATTAAAAAATGTGACTCTAATATCATCCCTTTTTACTTCTTTAATCAGAAGTAGAATTTTGGGGGCACCTGGTTGGCTCAGTCAGTAGAGCATGCGACTCTTGATTTCAGGGTCATGAGTTCAAGCCTCACATGGGGCATAAGGCTTACTTTAAAAAAAAAAATGTACAATTTTTTTCATGTAGAAACAGAGACATTCAAGCATGTCTTTCCCTGTAGCAATGTCAAAGCAAATCTTTCTGTAGGTGCTTACCTAAAGAAAATTTCCCAGGTTTTCTGAATTTAAAAAAAATAGTAAAAATACTAAGAGATCACCTTAGAATTTAAATGGGAGGAGCGCCTGGGTGGCTCAGTTGGTTAAGTGTCCGACTCTCGATTTCAGCTCAGGTCATGATCTCAGGGTCATGAAGTGGAGCCCTATGTCAGGCTCCACATTGAGTGTAGTCTGCTTGTCCCTCTCCCTCCCTTGCTACTTGCTTGCTACTACCTACTCTCTCTCTCAATAAATAAATAAATCTGGGAAGAAAAGAGCTAAACAAAAATCAAATATGTAAAAACATTTGAATTAAAAAGAACCAAACAATATGTTTTAATTTTTACATCTTCACATTTACAAATTTTTGAGTGAGCCTGTAGATAGAGAATTTAAATGTATTTTTACAAAAGAAAATAAGCATACCTTTACCTTTCCTAAGTTCATGATAACAGCTGAAAATACTATATTCTGTATTGACAAATCAATAGGACTAGTGTAAAGCAAAAAGGTATTATAAAAAGTTGAGCTTCCTATGTTACATATTCTCTCTGGATATGGTAAACATGTGACAGGTAATGTAATTGAGAATAAAGAAATTGGGTTTGAACACCTATTACTTACCATGCAAACTGTTATCAATTTCAATATTTTCAGACATTATTGAATTATTTGTGCTGTAGCTCAGACCAAGAACCATTTGAAGATCTGAGAGATTTAGTCGTGCTGTTAGTTCACCACTTCTATCCCCAACCTACAACCACAAGCATTTATATTTTAGAGTAGTATTTATAAAAACAAAGAATGGTGAAGATTAGCTGAAAATGTTGTGAACCTAAAACTGGAAGAAAATATAGAGAAATGAAAATAGTTATATTAGAATTAAGAGACTGAACGAAATGGGTTTTTTCAATAATTGTCTTAAAGGAAAGGGAAATTTCTAAAGTATGGCAATAGGAAAGCTAATTACATTGTATCAATTCATTCTCTAAATATTAGTTGTTTTTAATTTCTATAATATTTAATAATAATGTAGGTTATTCTGTGACACATTAACTTGGCATCACATGATTAAAATTTCCTTATTTTGTTTCCATTCCATAGTAATAGTTTATATTAAGCCAGCACTAAGCATTACACTAGGCACTTTTATATAACTATCTCTAATTCTTATAATGATTTACAAGGTAGATATTATTCTTCCCATTTTATAAATGAGAGAAATCAGACTCAGAAAAGGTTTCCAAGCTCAAATAGCCAGAAAGTGGCAGAACTGTAACAGGAACCAATCCTTGATTATAAAAATCATGTTTACAAAACAAAGTATGTTTTTCTTTCTATACCATGCTACTTTTCCATGTAGAGACGGGGGGCATATTTCAGTAATCTTTCCATTCTGCCATGCCTGGCCTACCCTTCTTGTCTTCCTACATCAAGGCCAATGCAAACAGACCTCTGATCTGTATATTAAAATACTTCATGCAGTTCTTAGGCCAAGGGAATAACATAGTTAAATTTATTACTAGGTCACATAGGAGCAATCTAGAGAAATAATAGGGCTTCCCCCTGCCCTGCTAATTTCTGAATCATAACAGCACAGATAGCAGTGTTTTAGTTTCATACCTCTCTTGAAATTTCCAAGTGCTTTTCAGCAAAATGCATCGCTTGATCATGATTCCCTAGAGCGGTGTATGCATTTCCTAAGCTCCAACATGCTCTTCCTTCACCAATTCTACAAAACAATTCAAAGCTAACATGCAGTTATCTGAAAGAGAGCTGTGTGTGGAATAAAAGCTATCTAGTAGTAATTAAAGGCATAAATAATGCTTTGAATTTATTTGGTATTTCATATAAAGAACATAGTTTCTTAACATTAGAGACTTACGAGACTATCCAGATAATACTGAACTCAGAGTCAGGTATTAAAATGGGAAACATTCTTTTAAAACATACAATTTATTATGAAATAATAAAATCTCAGGAATAGGTCTTCTAGTTAGACTACTCCATTTTCTTTCCATGATAGCCCAGGTAATCATTCAGTCCATGTTTGAATACACTGGGGAGAGAGCTCGCTAGAAGTAGCATACTTCATTTTGAACAACTACAGAGAAGTTCTTTATAATGAAGTAAAAATCTGTCTTCCTAAACAAACATCACAGACTAAATGAATGCACAGATACACTGCTTTTTCATACAGTTTTTTTTTTTAATTAGCCACCAACATTTAAAAATCAGAAGATTTCAAATAAAACTCAGGACTTCCAGCTTCTCTTTAAAAAAGAGGAGTATATAGACATAACACCCTCGGTCCTGCCTAGCAACAATGAGCTGGAGCTGAGGAGCAGCTGTGCCCTTTACATTGGGCGTTATCTGTAAGTTGACCACAATTCTCATACTGATCTAGTCAGGACCACCTTTGTAGGCAACTGAGTTTGTGACCTATTTACGTCTTGGTTCAAGGCTATATGGACCAGTCTAATCTTCTCAGACATGCTAGCCCTTCAAACAATAATATAAAGAGGTGACTAAAACAGAAGAAATTCCTTGAAAAAGAATTAAAAAAAAAAACAAAGGAAACAAAAACAAAGGAAAAATTCTAGGGATTCAATAATGCACCTGTATTTTATAATTATAGTAAAAAGGTGTATAACTTACCTATCATTTAGCTCTTGAGCAATTGCCAAGTGCTTCAGATGATAATCAATGGCCTTTTCGTAGTCTTGAAGCAACGTATATGTGTTTCCAAGACTATAACAAGACTGTGCTTCAACAGCTCTGTCTTTAAGCTGTCGAGCCAATAGTAGTGTCTTTCTAAAAAAAGAAATTAATTCTTACACAATGATCATTTTTATTTTTGGCTATAATAACTGTAAAATCAAACTCTCATTCTTCCTTCTGCCTTTAAAGTAAATCTATTTTAGAGTTTAATATCCCACACTTTCTCCATTATGTTTAGACAAAATGAAAAGATGTCTTGGAAACACAAAAACCAAATCCAAACTCTAAGAATAAATTTGAGAGTCCTATTAATTCTTTAGAGAAAAAAAATATTGACATATGAGATCAAGTACCTCTAAAGATTATATAAAATAGTATTTTTAACATTAAAAAAAAACTGTCCCAGTTGTAGTACCAATAACTTAAAGAGAATTTTGTCCATATAACCTCTCTTTGCATCAGACTGTTGTCTTTGCATTTTGTCAAAACTTAAAATACTTAGTTAAAATTCTAATGTATAGGAAAAAAAAATTCTAATGTATAGGTTATTAGTCACTGATTCATGAAAAACATTAAACACCATATTTAAACATTAACCAAATTCTACCTAATACTCACTGAATCGTCAATGAGAAGCTAGTGTAGCAACTAAGAGTGTGGACCCTAGAGCCAGACTGGGTTCAAATCCCAACTTTGCCAATTATTAGCTCTGTAATGGGGCAAGTCATTCAACCTCTTTCTGTTTCTTCATATGTAAAATGAGGAAAATATCTCCCAGGGTTTTGTGAGGATTAAATGAATTAGTATACATGAAGTGCTTAGAATAGCATCTTGTTCACAGTATATGATAATAAATGTTAATACTGTTTTGTTATTATCGTCAGCACTTAATCCTGCAGATGCTTTAGATCCAATAACTTAAATGGCTCCTATTATTTCTGCCAAATAGTATAAATATTTCATATTTCATAAATCATATTTCATATGATTTATACTTATATGAAAAAGAAGTATATGATAATCTGATAGTTTTAAGCAAACCTAAAATTATATATTTAATGATACCACCTTCAAAGCTGTTACCTCGGGAGGCTACACACTTATTACATACATATTGTAATACTGCCTCCTCTCATACATTTTTGGAAGACTTTTGGATTTGCTTTCAGATCCTGGGGTATCTTTCTGGCACACCATTATTCTTTGAGGGTATAGTTAATTTGTAAATGTTCAGAAGTCCTTCTGGAACCAAATTCATTTGCTAAAGTAGGTTTACCAAACTACTGCTTTCTATCCTGAGGATATGAATTTAAAATGTTAAGACAGGGGCACCTGGGTGGCTCAGTCAGTTAAGTGTCTGCCTGTAGCTCGGGTTGTGATCCTGGGGTCCTGGGATCGAGTCCCGCATCAGGCTCCAGTCCCACATTGGGCTCCCTGCTCTGTGGGGAGCCTGCTTCTCCCTCTGCTTCTCTCTCTCTCTCATGAATAATTTAAAAAATCTTTAAACTGTTAAGACAGTCTTCTTGTGTGGTCCTGAAAACAATTCTAAAGGAGAGTTCTATCTGAGTTCTAGCCTACTTATGGAGAGGGCAGTGGGAGGAAGTTTCATTACTTTATACTCATGCTTTTTAGTCAAATAGCCACCATCCACATTCTTACAGAACTTTTCAGTATTTAATACAAGCAGATCATTTATTAAGATATTTGTATGTCTTTTGCTTTAAAATATAAGAAATTTCCTATTTAAAATAAAAATATATACTTCTTATATAGTAATATATTTTATTTGGAAGGATATTTCATATTTAACCAACCAACAAATATTAACCATTGGTCAATGTTTAGAGTAGGATGGGATGACATTCTAGTTTTTTAGATGGACCCAAAGCAATTTTACCGCTTTTTTAGATAACAAACTATCCAAAACTCTCTCACATTGGATTCTTTAACAATAAAATACAAATCAATCACTACCTGTGGTTCAAACTGGCTTCTGCCTAAGGTCTGCATGGGACTTCAATCCCCACTAGAGAAAATTCCAAACTATAAAGCATAGACCAGACAGTCTCAAACAGTCTACACTTTGCTATTACCTATGTTTCAAGTCTACTGATAGATCAGAAAGACCCTGCCCAGAAGAAGCTGGGTTTGCCAACTCCTCAGGTAAGTGAATGGGGCCTCAGTTTACGGTGAGGACCAAAGATGGGCAGAGGAGAGTGGGAGAACTGCTCAACAAGGGGGTACGATGGTAGGGAAAAAAATTCAGTGATCGCTGGCAAAAACTAGGGCATATTTTTGTTATCAGGCTTTCTTGTGGCTTTTCTTCAAACACATAATTGGGAAATAAATAAATAAACACACACACACACCACACATGCTAAACAGGTTTAAAAGACTAAAAGTTTAGAATTTCATTTAAAAACAATTAGTTTTAAAGATAAAAACTTACAAAAATATAAAGGAGTCATACCACTACCATGAAACCTAAGGTACAATAATACCAGGTCCTATGCAAAGTAAGTGCTGAATTTATTCTTTTATTCAATCCTCACAATAATACCAAAAGCAAGGAATTGGCATTATCCGTTACAGATGAAGAAACTGAGGCTTAGAAGCACAAGGTCCTATTGCTAGTACGTGCAAAAAGGTTTTAAACCCAAAGCCTATCATTTAATAGGATTGCATAACTACTCATTTTACATTTATCTACAGAAATATTAGACTAACTTGTAGTATTCAGAGGCAGTTTCAAATTCACCAAGAAATATATATGCATTTCCAAGGTTGCTATATGCTCTTCTTTCAGCTGCTTTATCTCCAAATTCTTTTGCAATAAGGAGACGCTGAAACAGAAAATTCTAATTAGATATAGCTATAATAAAACTAAAGAATAATCTAATCACTGTTCAAAACACTGATGGAGAAAACGATCTGGCTCTGAAGCCTTGCACTATACCTGCTCATGAGCTATAACTGCATCCCTGAAGTTGCCAAGGAGGTAATGTGTATTTCCAAGATTTCCAAAGGCACGTCCTTGGGCTGCTCGATCACCCAAAGCAGTCACTAGTGATAGGTTCTCCCTAAATGGTAACAAAAGTTGTGAAAAAATAAGTTTGAGAAAAAAATGTATTGATTAGACTTACAAATCAAATTCTTTTTATCAAAAAAGTTTTACATAAGCTTAGAGCCATAATGTGCCACATTTTAAAGCCATATCTATGAAAGGGGTGCCTGGGGGGCTCAGTTGGTTGAGTGTCCTACTCGTGATTTCGGCTCATATCATGATCTCAGGGTCGTAAGATCAAGCCCCATATCTGGCTCTGTGCTCAGCAGGAAATCTGCTTGAGATTCTCTCCCTCTCCGTCTGCCCCTGCCCCCGCTCATGTGCACATTCTCTAAATAAATAAATAAAATCTTTAAAAAAAAAAAAGATATATCTATGATGGAGGGTGAGAACTGGGAACACTGAGAACTGGGAATATTAAATAACTGGGAACACTTTACTGAATCATTCAGGCAGGTTTCTGTCCAAAGTCAAAAATGGGGTCAATCTTAGAACCCTTACAGCTAAGAAGTTCTATGAAATTCTACTAGTTAAGAGACTAAATTTACTCCACATAACTTAGGCTAATGATTGATATTTCTTGTTTTTGCCACTAAGTGGCACTGGTTAACAGTTTAAAGGAAAGCTTTCCTGGGAGGGGATTACTACTAACACTAAAACAGTTAGCAGCAATTTGATGGTTTATTTTTACTTGCTAGTCCATAATTCTAAAACCTCTGACAAACTTAAAAATGTATTACTGGATAAAGAATGTAGACTAGATCCAAGGCTTAGGTGGGCCACATGACTGCATCAGTGCTACTTACTCATAATAATCCACAGCTGCCTGAAGGGCATTTCTCACTTCTTCTGGAAATTCTCCTATGTCCTGAGGACCAGGGCAGCCAAAACTTTTCCCTTTGGCGTGATACACATTTCCAAGATTGTAAAGTGCTCTTGCTTCTCCCACCTAGATGAAGATGTCAGCAGAATTTACATTTTGAAATCAGAAGCCAGGTATTCTAATGCCAATCACATATTTATTTATAATATCCTTGATGGTCAAGAAAATGTTTACATTGGCCATCCATACAGAACCAAATGATTACTTATGAAAGAAGAATGTGTTATTTTCTTTTTCTTTGCTATTTTGAATTTTTTTAATTTTTTCTATGAATTTTTTTTGGTATTAACTTTTAGTAAACTACAGAATAATTAAATAGTATTAAAACACAAAGCAATTTCAATGAAAACATTTGGGCTGCCATCTAATGTTCCTTATTACCTTGTCATTAAGCTCTCTAGAAATATCTAGGTGTCGCTGACAACAAACTACAGCTTCATCAAAATTCCCAAGAACTTTTAAGGTGTTTCCCAGATTACCACTAGCTTTGGCTTCCCCCAACTGGTCTCCAATAGTCCTGGAAGAAAAAAAAGGGAAGTGGTGTTAAAAATAAAGCAGCCAGAGTATAGTTTTCCCAGAAGACAACTGACATGCATTAGCCTTGAAACCTACTTTAAATAAAAATTTAAAACGGACATTTCTGTATTTAAATTTAATTAATTTTCATTCATTTAATTAAACTCTAGGGTTGTTTCAGTACTATTAATTCATTTAAACTGTGATCAGCCTAAAGACTAGTTTTAGAATGCAATGCTATTGAATTAGAACTCACTAAAATGTATTAAGTTCATTTTTTTAATTGAATGAAAATATTTTTTTAAGGGACATTTAGGGAGAAAGGGTATTAAAAAGCTTAAATTACCTTGCAAGAGTTAAATCATGATGATGATATTCTAATGCTTTGGCATAATCATGCAAATAGAAATAAGCATTGCCCAGCTGGCTGTAAATAGCACTAAGTGTTTTTAGGTCTTCAGTTCCAACTTGAACTGCAGCTTCAAAGAAGGACACACCAGCACGGCAGTCTCCTGATTTACACAGACGTTCCCCTTCCAAGGCCAGTTCTAGGCAAGAAGCTTCCATTCTATAAAATTATATAGGACAGACATTTACAACATTACATTACAACTGCACCACAGTATTTTTAACTTCAGGTAATGTAATTTTAATGTTGACTGTGGCTACTCTTGCTCAGAAAAGCTGCCTCTATAATTGAAGTAGATATACATTATTGATAAAACAGTAAACTATTATTTATAGCATGTGCTAATTTGCCCAATCAAATATCTCTGAGCCTCAGAGCTCTTTTATAAAGGATAGCTAAATATCTCTGTATGGAGCCCAGTTTAAATGGCCCATCCAGAGCAACCCACTTTACCAATGAGAAAAACTAAAGTAATGTTTCCTAAAGTATTCTGAGTTGTGGCAGTCTTACAGACTTCCTGAGAGTTTGGGGAGAAAACAGGTACCTGGGGAAGGTGAAGGCCTATAATTAACACCCTTCTCTATCCACATATTGAAGTGATCTACTCACCTGTCCATCAACCCTTCCTACTACCATCTTTACCTCTTTCTCTGTCTCATACACTCATACAGACACACACTCCTTCCTGTCTCACCACATGGTCATCTATACCTCAGAAAAAAAGAGGAGCAAAATATTTTGATCTATAAGGCACACATCCATGAGAACTGTCAAGACACTTTATGTTAGGAATAATTTAAAAGATTTGCAGAAATTCTAATTCTCAAAGTCTGTCACTGGATTTTTAAAAGCCAGAAGAATTAAGTTACTGTAAATCTATGTAGAAGAAAAAGCACTGATGATACTTCAGGTTCTAATCCTAGACTTTAGTAGGTGCCTTTCACAAAAGTTGCCACTGTGTTTCTTCAACATTTTTATGATTTCTGCTATGTCTATGTATTACCTAATCATTCACTTAAATATGTTTCTATAATTTGGCAAATTTTGAAATCAGCACATGTCCTTAAATAAAACCTCTAGCTTCATCCAAAGCAGTATCCACGGAACTGTTTGATGTGATACTTATGTTTATTTTCTAATGCACATTAAGACAAATATGTAAGTAAAATAAAAAAGTAAAATTACTTTATGTAATACGACTGGTACACATATCACCCTTTAGAAAACCCTGATTGAGCTCATCAAGCATTTTAATTTTGTGAGCAACACGAAATTACTCCTTACTAGAATTAGCTTTGAACAACTCTAACAGCAGTGATTCTTAATCCTGGCTGCACAACGGCAGAGTTCATGTGGAGTGTTTAAAACTCTCAATGCAGGGAACCTGGGTGGTGTGGCTGTGGTTGAGCGTACAACTCTTGGTTTCGCCTCAGGTGGTGATCTTAATGCTGTGATCTCAGAGTCATGAGATCAAGCCCCGTGTCAGGCTCTACACTCAGGGTGGAGTCTGCTTACGACTCCCTCCCTCTCCCTCTGCCCTTCTCTATGATAAATAAATAAATCTTTAAAAATAAATAAATAAAACTCTCAATGCTGGGTCCCACTCTCTGGGTATGAGGTCTGGCTCGCAGTATTTTTTAAATACCTCCAGGTAATTCCAACATACAAGCCAGAGTTGAGAATCACTGCTTTACTAGGAAATGTGAATTAAACCACCACTCACCCTAAATTCATTCAAACACGATTATACTTTTGTATTTCTAGTAGCAGGTCAATTAACATGTTTCTTCAGCTACTTCTTTTGGCCTATAAAATGTCAAGGTTCCTTCAAGCCATAAATTAAAATGGAATTGCAAAAGTAGAAAATAAATCTGATAAGTCTAAAAGAAAAGTATGGACTAAGATTAACAGAGCCAATTGAAAAGTTTCAAAGCTGGCTTTTAGTTCGGGATAAATAGATTTACGTAGTCATCTCTGATAGGTAATTTTTAAGTTTTACATGCAGGTATCTTTTTTTTTTATAATTCAAGTAATTTAGCCAAAGGATATTCTCTGTTCATAGACTAGTGATTTTACCCTCACTTTATGATCTAGGCAAAATAATGCAAGTAAACCTCTATTTAACATTTTGCTTCAACATTAGACTAAGTCAATTAGATAAAAGACGGAAGATCTTAAGTACATGGGAAAATCGGTTAAATCAGAAAACGTAAATTGCTATATTTCTTCATGTCATTTCAAATTAATAAAACCAATTTTTGTTTTTCACAAGTAAAAACTGCCCTTTAGAACTATATTTCTGAAAATTAGAGACTGCATAAATAAAAAGATTATTTTTGTTTAAGGTTTTATAAGGTTACCAGTATATTCTGTGTGTGAAGAGAAATGAGGTAGCAAAAGACTACCATGTAAAAATGTGATTTTATTAAAGGGTTCTTCTGCTAGATGAGTTACCAAAATGAGGTGTCTTTATGTCTGAATACCAAAACCACTGAACTTTCAAGAAATTACCATAGGAAAGAAATTGGAAAATGTATTTTTACATATAAAATATATTACTTTTTCTATTAAAATTTTTTATTTTTTGAAAGATTTTATTTATTTATTTAAGTGAGCAAGAGAGAGCGTGCGCACATGAATACAAGTAGAGGGAGGCAGAGGGAGAAGCAGATTCTCCACTGAGCAGGGAGCCCAATGCAGGGCTCGATCCCAGGCCCCTGGAATCATGATCCAAGCCGAAGGCAGAAGCTTAACCAACTGAGCTACCCAGGTACCCCTCTATTAAAAATTTTTAATTTAAGCATGATTCCAATTATGTAAATTATATATTGAGCAATTTCACTGCTAGGAATTGATATTAAATCTAGAGGTACACAAATTCAAAAAAAATATGTGAAAGGATGTTCACAGCAGCAAAAAGACGCACACAATTCAAATGTCCATCAATAGAGTATTAAAGAAAATTACATGCATGGTACAATGGAGTACTAATGATCGTATTCACTGAGTATTCACTGAGGGAGAGGGAGAGAAATAGTTACACACAACAGCACCATCTGTTCAGGATGGGTAGCTGGCTGGCCAGGAAATCAGAGATAAGGTAGAACTGGCTATTCAGATATAAGACATGTAAAAATTGGAAATTTACAACATGTTTGCTATATCCATATAAACCAGAGAAATGTCTTCTTCAAATAAATATCTCCAGCACAAATATTTGACTTTCTGGATTTAAACTTATTGTAATTATTCTGGAACCATCAAACCAAATGATGTTGTATATAATATTAATTTAGCTATAGACTAAATAGTGTCATAAGAGCTACAAATTTTTAAAAAGGCATTTTATTTTAAAGATTTTATTTATTTGACACAGAGAGCATGCACAAGTGCATGCACACACCAGCAGGGGGAGAGGGAGAGGGGGAGGGAGGGAGGGAGGGAGGGAGGGAAGGAGAGAGGGAGAGAGGGAGAGAGGGGGAGAGAGAGAAGCAGACTCCCTGCTGAGTGGGGAGCCCGATGCAGGACTTGATCCCAGGACACTGAGATCATGACCTGGGCGGAAGGCAGACGCCCAAGTGACTGAGCCACCCAGGCGCCCCCTTAAAAAGGCATTTTAGATAATTTTCATTAGAAAGAATGACAGCAAACTGGAACCCTGCTGGCTACTCAGCTGTCTCTGAAGTCCATGAAGTAAGAATACCCTGTAAGGGAAACTACCTTAGCAAAGTTACTTCAGTAACTAATTCCCAAAATAAAGTCCAAAGCTCTCTAGTTTATGACTAATTCTAAGAAATATTGTGGTTCTGGTATAGTTTTATTAGAAAAGAAGTCAATATTCTGGCACAATCTCCCAACACCTCAATCAAATATATCTAATTGCAAAGTAGTCCAAGGCAGGTTGGTTTATAAATTTTTTAGAAGATCATTAAATAGTAAGAGAGAAAGTAATTTCATATCCTCTTTGTCTCTATGAGACAAAAGAATTACTTCATTTATTTACCAGCTGGGTTGGAAACAAAGAACATACCCAGAGTAGAAGACAAAGGCGGAAAATAACTCCATTAACATACATCCCACATACAAAGTTTCTTTTGTTCTTCCTAATGGCCTATCTAGTTGTATAATCAAAGAAAGTACATTCCTAATAACTATAAATAAACACACTACTACTATCCTTAACTGAAATGTTTTTGTTTTTGCTCATAGACCATTAGAGCTATAATTCCTCATTTTTGCACAAACTCATGTCATTTCAATGATTTTTATATTTTATTATTTACTTTTCTTCCACACTAGATTTTTTTTCCTTTACCTCCTTAATTTTGGTTTCTTGTGTTCATGGTATACCAATGAAAGCAAAAGAGGATTAAAAACCTCAATGCTACACCATTTTAAAAGCTTTAATGCAGATTATGTTCAAATCGGATCCTACCCTCAAAGGGTTTACATACTATTTAAGAATAAACGATGGGGTTGAGGACTCAAGACTCAAAACAAGAGGGCTCTGCATCTTCATTGTGCTGTCTTCTGCAGCTGTCAAATCTCTTTTTATAGACCTTAGCTCCCTCCACCTTCTATGGGTTCTGATTGAGCATGGATCTTTTCCATTATCAATCCTACCCCCCACAAACAATTTTCATCCATTCAATTTACCACATATATCTAGTTAATTCTAGTTTACTTTGTGAAAGAGAAAGTAGTGTAAATTTATCTTTAGATTTGAATTTTGATTGGTAACTTAGTTTTAAAAGTGATTTTACTATATATCAAATTTAACTCTCAAAATAACCTTCTGAGATAGGTATTATTACAGAAGAGGAAAATGATGCTCAGACAGGTTGAACGACCTATTAATAAGATCATGGGAATGCAAAGCTGAGAAATGAAATCCTATCTTTGTCTCCAAACCCAGTGCTATTTCCACCATTCCACATTACCTCAAACTCTTCTTGAGGAAAGAATATTAACAACTACATTTACCTAGCAAAACTGAAGAATTCAACACCAAAATTGTATTCAATGGTCTAATTGAATACAATGGTCTAATTTTTACAATATGAAAGTACTGAAGTGTTTATTATCCATAGTAACAAGTATGAACAAAGAAATTTCTCAAATACAAAACTAGAGAAACTAGTTTGATAATGAACCTGATATATCCATCTTTCAACATCAACATTACCAATATATAATATTGTATGTTTCATCTCTACTTCCAACCTCACTCTCCAACCCCAGATTCTTTTGAAGTACATTCCAGAAAGCATACAATTTCACTTGTAAATATCTTAGTATATATCTCTAAAAGAGAGTCATTTTTTATTGTTATGTTAATCACCATACATTACATCATTAGTTTTTGATGTAGTGTTCCATGATTCATTGTTTGCGTATAACACCCAGTGCTCCATTCAGTACGTGCCCTCTTTAATACCCATCACCAGTCACTTTCAAAAAAATTAATATCATGCCTAAAAAATTAATGATAATTAATTTAAAATCAATCAGATACTATTTTAAAGTTTAGAAACTAATTTCATTTTACTATCAGTCTCCATTTCTCTTTACCTTTACAAACAGGTCACAAAATATTTCATAAAGCATTATGATATCTCTCAGGAGGTTCCTTAGTGTTTGAAGGATTATCTCATTTCAAAATTACGAACTCATTGTGCCACAGAAACTCCTCCAGGGATGGATGAGGACTGCCACAATGAAAGAACCATATGGATAACACATTACATGCTACCTGTTTACCAGAGTAGAAGAGTAATTTATACTAGGCCATGACTCCTAACATAAAGGACACAAAGTATTATCTGCAATTATACAACAATCCAGTTAATATACAGAATGCTGATCTTAGAACACTGATGAAGCCAGAGCTCTGTTTGGCACATTCTTACTAAAAATAGTTACAGAGTTTAAAGTTTCTTTTGGTGAAGTCTTATACCAGTATATAACCATATTTGACCTATCATGGAAGAAGGACAAATCTAAGACCTTCCTACAGGGAGAAGTATAATCCACTCCTTACCTGCTGCTCTTACAGTATTAAGAAGTATACCATTCTTGAAAATGTTTAGTAAGACAGATAAAATCTTACTTACTAGATTCATCTGATAGTTATGTCCAATGGAATTCAATGGACATTTCATCAAACCTGCACTGAGTCAGACAACAAGCTAGGCATCATGGCTGCCCTAAGGAAGTTAATGGTCAAAGAAGGGAATAGTCAAGGAGACAAACATATAAACAGATACAATGAATTTTAATACAGTTGATGCAAAGAAAGAAATATGCAAAGGATGTTAGGTAAGCAGAGGGAGGGCACATAGTCAAAATATACTGTTTAGAAATGGTTTCCAGGAGTAGATAATTCAAGTCATAGGGTGCAGCATGAGCAAAGGCACAGAACATGGAAGAGCTATACTATGGTAAGCTTGACTCTGCCCTACAGGTGACTAGGAGCCACCATAGTGATAAAGCAGAATTTGTGTAGTTAGCTCTGTGTTTTTAGACTGAGCCCTCTAGCAGCAAATTAAAAAGATGGATTCTAAGAGGTAAGAATGGAGAATAGAGGGGCGCCTGGGTGGCTCAGTGGTTAAGCATCTGCCTTCAGCTCAGGTCATGATCCCAGGGTCCTGGGATCAAGCCCGCATCGGGCTCCCTGCTCGGCGGGGAGCCTGCTTCTCCCTTTGCCTCTGTCTGCTCCTCCCCCTACTTGTGCTCTTTCTCTCTCTGTCAAATAAATGGATGAAATCTTAAAAAAAAAAAAAAAAAAAAAGAATGGAGAATAGAGCAAGTCTGGAAGGAAGATGATGGGGGCCTCAACTATTGCAGGGATAGGGAGGATCCAGATGGGTAGATCTGGATCAACATTTAGGATCAACTGGCATGACTTCACACTGGATAGAGAATAAGAAGGGAAAAAAGCATATAAAATAACTCCCAGGTTTCTGGAACTATGCCCAAAAGGGTAGAGTGAGGGCCTTTCATATAATAAAAGCTCATTTTAATTATGTTGAATGTCCTCCATTTCTTTTATTCAAAACTTTTTATTTTTATTTTTTAAAATATTTTATTTATTTATTTGAGAGACAGAGCACACGCAAAAGCGGGGGGAGCAGCAGGGAGAGGGAGAAGGAGAAGCAGGCTCCCCGCTGAGCAAGGAGCCCAAAGTGGGACTTGAGCCCAGGACCCTGGGATCTTGTCCTGAGCCGAAGGCAGACGCTTAACAATTGAGCCACCCAGGCGCCCCTTCTTCTTCTTCTTCTTTTTTTTTTAAAAGAAATATCCTCATCTTACCTATATAAACTTCGGTGGTGGCACCCTGCCCTAACATGAATCATCTGCTCCAAAAGACAACAAATCTATTTCCTAAACATATGTTAAGATATCTAAGATTTGGTAATCAACAACTTCAACTTAATAGAGATGCTGAATACTACCCATTGCTACAAGTTCTGATGTTTAATACTAACTTAAAACAGTTTTGATAAAGAATCTATTAGTATTCTGAAAACTCTAATAATTACATGCCTTTCATTCCAATATTTATGTTTATGTTCATTTTATTGTTTAGTGCAACGACCAGAACTTTTAGAATAAAATGTTAAATAATGATGCAGATATCACCACTTTGTTCCTAAATGTATCCAAAATGTCATTAATATTTTATCACTAAATATTAAACTGGCTATTAGTTTATCATGTTGAGAAAGTACCCACCCCTTTCAACGTTACCCACTTTTTAAAAAGCTCATTTATAAAAGATCACCATTTCAAAACTGAAACACAAAAATTAGGTCATTCATCTGACCATATTACAAATCCATCTTTTACCCTAAACATTTAGAAATATATTTCATTTTTATATTTGCATTACAATGGTTAGAAAATATAAAGTAACTATTCATAAACTCGTCCACAAAACATTAATAAATAATATATAATTGATCTTCACCACCATTTTCCTATAGAAAGGATATAAAAACTTATAACAAACACAACAAAAAGAAAATATTATTTATAGGAGATACTAAGGCTAGTGTATTTTGAATACATTCGAATTTAAATTTGAAATGATCAGAGCTAAATACATGTTTAAATAAGGATTAAAAACCACCAGGAAAGCAGTAGTCTTACCTGTAACGAACATGAAAAGAATAGTCTTCCCTCATGCTTATCAAATTTTCCTCCATTGAGTCATATTATAAGCTGAGTAAAATATGAAATTATATTATTTAGTGCCAATCCAGTTCTTTACAATGTAGAATTGTTGCAGAACATTGTCCGGTTAGTATATTAATGAGTTGGTGTTAATACATCCTAAGCTCCTGCTTCTTCTTTATTAATAATGAAACGAGGTCAATGTCAGCTTAAAGGTTCAAAATGTGTCCCAAATCCTTGCATCTCTGGCCCTTTCAGCAGCACTTCAGCAACATTTCTGCAAAAGGAATACAAGATGCCTTGCTTGAAGTCCTATTTTCAAAGAATAACCTAAAGTAATTCCAATCTGTACATAATCACACGGCTAACTCCACAGACTGCTGTCATGTCAATCACAGGAGAAAAATAGCAAAGGGCTTAACTGTCGCCATAAAGCTTCTCAATAAGGATGTGAATATATTACATTTATTTGGGACCTGTACCTTAATTTTTTAAATTGTTTTAAAATACAATAATTTATGTAATATTTTCTATTATAAACAAATATAGAAGAATGTGTTAAAGAGAAAATGATACTTTAAGCTTTAAAAAATGCTATTATAACAGGCAAAATGAGAATTCAGTAATTATTTGAACAAGCCAATTCCAAACTAAATTTATTCCTTCAAAGATATTTGTGCTGATAATTAACTTATACTTGTATTCATTTGCTCTCAGAGTACATTCTATTTTTACTTTTTAAGGTCTTTAAAATGTTTTTATTAATACTGAGTAGGTGCAAAAGAAATTTAGAAAATATGTGTATAGTAGAATGACACAACAAACATTTATTTAACACCACCCAGTTGAAGATAAAGAACGTTATTACTGCCTTTGAAGTCATCTGGGTGCCTCAACCTAACCAATCACACCTTCCTTTCCCCTCTAAGGTGATCTCTAAACTGAATTTTGTTCATTATTCCCTTGCTTGTCTTTATAACCTTGGTTCAATATCTGCATAGGCCTAAAAATTATATCATTTAATTTTGTATGGTTTTGCTTAACAATATGTTTCTGAGATTCATCTCACTTGTTGCACACAGCTACAGTTTGCATATTTACACTGCTGTGTCATATCCCATTGAATACCAAATATATTTTTTATTCTGTTGTTGATGGGCATTTGGATTGTAGTTTTTGTATTTTTTTGCTACTATTAAAAAAGTATTGCTATAGGGGCGCCTGGGTGGCTCAGTTGGTTGAGCGACTGCCTTCGGCTCAGGTCACAATCCTGGAGTCCCGGGATCGAGTCCCACATCGGGCTCCCTGCTCAGCGGGGAGTCTGCTTCTCCCTCTGACCCTCTTACCTCTCATGCTCCTTATCTCTCATTCTCTCTCTAATAAATAAATAAAATCTTTTAAAAAAAAGTATTGCTATAAAAAAAAGTATTGCTATGAACATTAGTATTAGTGACACAATGTACTGGTTAAACAGCAGATAAGCTAAAGACAGAATGAGTAAACTAGAAGAATATCTGAAGAAATTATTCAGACATTCACAAAGAGATAAAGAGATGAAAAATACTAAAGAGCAGTTCAGAGAAAAGGGAGACAAAATGAGAGGCTCTACAGATGTCCAATTGCAGTACTAGAAAGAAAAACAAAGAAAAGTAAAGGCAAAATCTTCAGTGATAAAAAGATTTTTTTCAGACTTGAAGACAGACTTAAATTAGCAGATTGAAGAAGCACACACTAAATCCTAAATAGATAAATGAAAATGAACCCCATACTCAGATATATTACAGAGAAACTACAGGCCATCAGATATAAACTATAACTTCTAAGGCAGCAGTTTAGAGAAACAAATAAGGTAAGATATATGTATGTGTGTGTATAAATAAATAGATTATATATATATATATATACACACCCACAGACACACACACACACACACACACACATACATACACACACACAATTATTAAGTCCCGGAATCTCAGTGTTATAAACAACGTTATAGGTCAGTTAGTCTAACATTTTATTACAGCATTCCCAGAAAGGTCTTGAGGCGGTTAATCCTAATTTTGAATAGTTCTTTTAGAAATTTGTTCCATACTTTGAGCAATCTTTCCATTTCTACCCATTTTTTCCTTTTGCTGCCATCCAATAAACCTCATTCCTTTGCCACATAACATCCTTTTAAATATTTCGACTATAACATAAACTAGAGTCTAAATCACACCCACCCACTGCTTTGTTAATCAAGTACAGTTAGAAAAGAGGTTAGTAGGGAACAGAGCAGAAAAGGACCTGTGAGTAGGTGGAAGGTAGAAAGGACCAGCCTTGGGAATACTGACAAGCTTCCCAGAGGAAATTAGGTTTTCTTATTAATAACCAGTTTGACATATAAAAAGTAAAACCTCAAAATATTCCTTTTATCCCTTCCCTGGCCAACAAAGGAAGCAGTGTCTTAAGAAAGGATGAAAAGAAAGGGTAGCAGCTATTAACCCAACAAACCTCTTTTTCTTTCGTTCAGAATTCCATTGTGCCTCCTTAATAAATACAACACTATAAAGGAATTAGCGTAGATATTAATAGCCATAGCTTCAGAGTACATCTAGATTACACAACAACTAAACTGTCAACCAAAAGGTCTTCCCCTAACCATGCTGAGGTTTAGGCTCTTATTTATAAAATGGGGCAGAACGTGAAGTATTAGAATAAATTTAACTTTGAATTCAATTAAGTTATAATTTACTTGAAATATTTTTTCATCCAGATCATAATGTAATTCCAAATTTTACCAATCGTTACAAAATGTTAACTCCATACTTAGTAAAATGTAAACATGGAGTCAAATTAACAAATGTATATAAATGGAGTTATGAAATACCTTACTTAAGACTGCATAGAGAAACATTTTAAAAATAATTAAAACAAGCAAGAAGACAGAATGCTATTCACCATTTCAATAAGGACAATTTATAATATGGTTTTACAATTCTCAAAAGAAGTGTATCACAGGGTGCCTGGGTGGCTCAGTTGGTTAAGCGACTGCCTTCGGCTCAAGTCATGATCCTGGAGTCCTGGGATCGAGTCCCGCATCGGGCTCCCTGCTCGGCAGGAACTCTGCTTCTCCCTCTGACCCTCCCCCCTCTCATGTGTTCTCTCTCTCTCATTCTTTCTCTCAAATAAATAAATAAATAAATCTTAAAAAAAAATAAAACAAATTAAATCCTTTAAAAAAAAAAGTGTATCACAAACAAGTCACTCTTACATTACAATCTCCATAACAATAAAGTAGCATTTCTTATAATTATTCACTGAACTAACAAGCAATTCTTGATTCAATCATTAATTTTGCAAGAACTCTCTAACCAATTTAGTAACAACGTATTCATTCATGCTCCACATACACAGAGTTAACAAACCCACTTCATATTTAACACATAGTTTATATATTACCAGTGTAGCAGTAATAAAATCTGCAATAAATAATAAATTATGTTCATGAGGATAAGAAAATTTAATGACAGGACCAGGAAATGGAACGGAAATTATAGGTTTGAAAGAACATTAAAAAGTCATCAAATTTAATCTCCAATCTCCATTAAGACTTATAACTAATAATTTACAAGGAAACATATGTCCTTCATAGCATCTCCCAGGATTTAAAAAACAGTGCTCCCCAAATCTCACTGCTAACAAAAACTCACAGCACCTTTTGGTCTGACCAGAGAAATAAAACATAATAATTTTTTTCTATATGCTAGAAACTGACAAAAGCATATAGAAAGATAAAATAGTATATAACTCTGATTGCCTCACATTTAATTACCTGATTAGGAAGTCAAAATAGGCAGACTCTCATTATACAGGTAGGTGGACTTCTAGGCACTGTCCAAGGTATGCAATCAGAGTAAATAAATCCTAGCCTTGCTCTACACCACTGGCAGTAAAATATTTGTGAACTAAGTGATGGGGAGACATAGGGGATACACAGTTACATGTATATCTTTTGTCCTTCCAATTTATCCAAACTATCCAACTTAAATTAAATGCCAATAACCTCTGGTCTAATTCTTTAAGTATCTCTATAAACTGGTAACACCTATCAGACAATAAATATAATTTACTTTTCTTGCCTCCAGATTAGATAATCTAAATTCTTTAAACTTTTCTTATCCTAACAATTCCCTCTAAAGTGCAATAGTCAAATTCTCCAAATCCCTTTAAGTTGTAATGTTTCAAGTCAGATACAGTAACCCTTTATCAATCTGAGCAGGGATAAATATGGAAGAAGAATCAAGAAAATATTTTATTTTATATTTCTTTAAGATTTTATTTATTTATTTGACAGAGACACAGCGAGAGAGGGAACACAAGCAGGGGGGAGGGGGAGAGGGGGAAGCAGGCTTCCGGCAAAGCAGGGAGCCCCATGTGATGTGGGGCTCCATCCCAGGACCCTGGGATCATGATCTGAGCCAAAGGCAGACGTTTAACGACTGAGTCACACAGGTGCCCCTCAAGAAAATATTTTAAATGAAGTTCTTTTATATTAGACTCAAAGGTACAGGTTATAATAACAAATACACATTGTGGTAATAATGGGAGTTATAAAGAAGGATGCCAAAACAAAGTCCAACAGAGAGAAAAGTTCAGTCTGATTTTAGTGCGGCAGATGTTGAAGAGCCAACTAAATGCAAAAATATTATTTTGATATCAGAATATATGACTGACGTGGGAAATTAGTGCCTAAAGCAAGGTAAGTCAGACCTAAGAATGGCTAGGTACTTGATTAAGTAATCTGGCTAGGAGTACCTAAAGAAAAAGATAAAACAATGCATACTGACTAGATGTGAGAGGCAAAGGTCATGCAGTAACAGAGAACTTAAGATTTCCAATTTTCAAGGTGGATGGAACAGTAGCAGTACACAGTGACTAAAAATTGGATTGCAAGAAGGATACTTCCAAAGAAAAAAATGGATTAGACTTTGAATAGGAAAAAGTGGAATACTTCTATTAAACTTGTACTTCGTAAAGTGCTATATTCACAAATAATAGCTGAAAAAAATAAAGATATCAAATGAGATAATTTGAAATCATATAAAATTTGATAAATAGGAAAGAATCTGAGAGGTAAAAAAAACAGAACTGAGTGACTGACATTTCTGAATTTTTGCACATCTTTAAAATTTTTTTTAAATACCAATGAGATCTCAATGTTAATGCTGCAATAAGTCAGCAGCAAAATTAAAGAGAAATTGCAATGAAAGAAAAAAAAGTAATGCATAATAGCTCTGATTTTTTCAACATGCTCAATCTCTAAACCAATAATATAACCCAATTTTTACATAATACTCTGAACTAAAGATAACTCAAGGTTATGTATGTACGTGTGTGTATATCCATGTATATCTATGTATAGTGTTGAACATGGTTAGTACCAATAACTGTCATACATGGCAAATATAAATTACTTTACACAATCCCAAATTAATAAACAATCATACTGATTAGTTAAGCAGATCATTCTATTCTCTATCATTCTGGAGAAATGCAAATTTACCACAGATTATGCTATAAAAACTGTATGAATAAAGTTTTCCTTAAGCAAATATATAATCCTAAAACATGCACTCCAATTAAGTCTTAATTTATTGCTAATCTTTACGTCTGCAACAATCAAAAGTTAGTCTGTGAGATGTTAAGCCAAGTTAGTTTAGAAAACAAGCATAACTAACTGTGTAACTGCTAACTAAAACACATTTTATTATAAAAACTTTTTTTTTAAAAGATTATTTATTTATTTATTTGAGAGAGAGAGAGAGAGAGAATGAGAGATAGAGAGCACGAGAGGGAAGAGGGTCAGAGGGAGAAGCAGACTCCCTGCCGAGCAGGGAGCCTGATGCGGGACTCGATCCCGGGACTCCAGGATCATGACCTGAGCCGAAGGCAGTCGCTTAACCAACTGAGCCACCCAGGCGCCCTATTATAAAAACTTTCTAATAAGCTGTTTGTGACTATCAGTCAGCTACAAATAGAATAAAATTCAAAGAATAGATTAATGGTTCTAGATTCCAAATAAATCTATATCTTAAAGGTATACCACCAGTCAGAAGGGTTTCCAAGTGTATTTGAGATTAAATCTCAAAGGCCATTATGAAAGATATCAAATACATGCAAACTAAGGTAGTATTAATTTCAAACTCTCATTTTTTTATTCTTGGCAGATTAAAAAAAAAAATTCAGATCTAGAGCCACGGCGGCCTTTCAAAACACAAATGCAACCACTTCAGAGTAGTATAATCCAAACAATTTTAGCAATATACAGTTAAGAATTCCTTTTCATGTTTTCAATGTTTATACCTAAAAGTTCACCACTCTAAACAACTAAACTATGCATAAACTTCCTTTTTTGATGAGAAACATTTATATTTAAGGACTCCAATGAATTATCTTTCCTGGATAACCAAATACAAATAAACCATATATGAAATTTCAAATTAGGTAAATGCTAAAACAAAATGTAATACAGAAGAAGAAAAAGATTTGAATATTTCAAGCCTTCACTGTTGTTAAACAGTGAGAAAGGACCAAGTATGAGTCCACTCATATGAGAAATGCTGAATGTCTATAGGTCAACAGCAGTTTCCAAAAGTCTCTACACAAAACACTATGGATATAATAATTATTGCATGAGCAAACTCAGTGTCTTTGGTTTGGCAGCCCATGATAAATCAGGAAGAAGTTAAATACTGAAGGTTTTTCTGGGGGGGGGGGTTGATAAACTAGAAAGAGGCTCTAGTTTTAGATTATACATAGAGTTAATCTGAATTATGCCAGTGACTACACTAATCACTAAAACTGCTGTTTTGTAATTATAATCCTCAGTGATTACAATAATTCAAGAGGATAAAGCAGTTCCTTCAAAATTTCAAGGAGAAAAGAGAGATTACTTTTATGCAACATCCCTAATCTTGGTTTCCTTTTTCCCTACAAAGCAGTTATTGAATCAAAAGTCCTGCTCCAACAAGATTACTTATTTTTTTTAAGTAGGCTCCACACCCAATGTGGGGCTCGAACTCACAACCCCAAGATCAAGAGTCACATGCTCCGGGGCGCCTGGGTGGCTCAGTCGTTAAGCGTCTGCCTTGGGCTCAGGTCATGATCCCAGGGTCCTCAGATCGAGGCCAGCTTCTCCCTCCCCCAATCCCCCTGCCTGTGTTCTCTCACTGTCTCTATCTCTGTCAAATAAATAAATAAAATCTTAAAAAAAAAATCACATGCTCTACCAACTGAGCCAGCCAGGTACCCCAAGATTACTTATTTATATTTACAAATATAGGGATGCCTGGGTGGCTCAGTTGGTTAAGCGTCCGACTCTTGGTCTCAGCTCAGGTCTTGATCTGAGGATTGTGAGTCCAAGCCCCAAGTTGGGCTCCACGCTGGGCATGGAGTGTGTGTGGGTATGTGTATATATATACATATATATATACATATATGTGTATGTTCAACTAAAGGAGTAAGTATGTTCATTAGAATAAAATTAGTACTTTTCTCCTTATTAGTTTTATTTCTCATCAAACTGAAGCCCAGACTTTACAAATAATGTTAATTTTCTCTCCTATAATGTTAAAGAGATATGGTTCTTTTAATCCACTGGTAAAATTAATAACCTTTGAAAGAGTTTCAATTAGACACCTGCATAAGAAAAAGGATTTCTTTTTTTTTTTTAAAGATTTTATTTATTTATTCATGAGAGACAGAGGGAGAGAGAAGGGGAGAGGGAGAGAGAGAAGTAGAGGGAGAAGCAGGCTCCCAAGGAGCAGGGAGCCCGATGCGGGACTAGATCCCAGGACCCCGGGATCATGACCTGAGCCGAAGGCAGACGCTTAACCATCTGAGCCACCCAGGCGCCCAAGAAAAAGGATTTCTAGTTAACTGTTCGAAACACATAAAAATGGATACACAGAAGTATTACAATATCAAAGTTATAAAAGACATAGTAATGACTCTTAAAAAAAAAAAGACATTCTAAATTTTCATCAATCCCAATTATATTTTCAGTGCTCCCCGAATGACTACTCAGGTTACAGAACCAGGAGATCACAAGAATATGTCTGCAATCCAAAAACACTGATGATTCACACTAAGCCCAATTTCTACCAAAAAAAACCCCCCTGAATGTGTATATATTAGTCCTTGCCCTTTCTGATCTGTAATCTTTTTATTAATAAATAAGGAGAAATAAATCCCAAATGCAAGAGGGTTAAAAATGTCTAAAAATGGTCCCTAGAGAGTTTGAATTTTGAATTCTTTATAGGAAAATGTAACTTTGTCCTCTTCCAAAAGTTATCACTATCCTGTGGAAAAATGTTTTATTTAATTCAATAATGTTATGAGATGATATGGGAAGAATGATTCTAAATAAAAAGGACGAGAGAAAGCTTTTTGGAAGGAAGGATATCTGTACTGCACCTTGAAGGATGGGTAGACCTTATTAGGCAACTGAAGGAAAGGCATTCCAGTCACAGCGAAATGGCTCACGCAAAAGCAAGGAGGTAAGAATGCACAGAATGTATGCCCAGGACAAGCACACTGAGTTGGGAGTAGGAAAAGTCTAAGAAGGTACTAAAGTGTTAGGGACTGTGAATATGTATGTGGCCTTGTATTAAACCTTGCAATTTTTTCAACAAAGGAATAGCAAAGTCGGATCTGTGTTAAATAAACTGGCAGCAACACTGGGTAAAGGAGGGAGACAGAAGGAAGATACTTCAAAAACTCCAGAAGCAACTACTGAATAGGAAATTTTCTCTTGTCATCTCAAAACACCAAGCAAATTTTTTGCACATAATTGATGCCCAACAAACTTTTTTTAATTTCTTGCCTGGGAAGAAGATAAGAACTATGAAGCAGCAAACAATCCTATACTAGTGAGAAAACTGGGCTTTAATACCATATATGCTCCACAGTAGAGTATATTCATGTAAATAACTCAGGAAAGTTTTACTTAATTTTTTAGTGTTTTTATAATGATGATTACAGGATATTGAATATGTTATATGATTTATAAGGTACTAAAAGACAGCAGTCCTAAAAGGAGGACTGAAATATTTCTGCATAGTTCCCAATAAAACACAACACCTGCAGGCATCTTAAAAGTGGATTATGTCCCTACAAATGGAATTCAGAGACCTAGAGGAGAATTAAACAATTGCAGAGAAGCAACAGAGCATGTGCTCTGAGATCAGGTCACAGTTTGACTTATTAGTTATATGATCTTGAGCTAGTTAAACTCTCAGAGTTGGTTTGGGCATAATGACACTTATCCAACATGTGTTGTGATGATTAGAGATCCATTTTATAAAGTATCTAACCCAGTGCCTGGCTCTGTACTTAACAAAAGTACTCAATAAAGTATAGTAGTAATAATGATAGTAGCTGTTATTACTTTTTTGAATGTCTATTAGATTTAGAATAGTCTAAATCTACATCAGTTTTTTAATTTTCAAATTCCAGAGAACTAATTAAAAATTTTACCGTTTAGGTAAATCTTAAGTACAAGGCCACTGAAAAAATTACTATAGCCTATCTTCGTTGTAATTAGCCTAGTACCAAGTCTGAGATTTATATTAAAATACAACATTTGTAACCCTGCATGTCTGATTTAGTAACATTAGAAAATACAACTAAAGGGCTGATCTAGCCAAAGCAGATTTGGGGGTAAACGCCTCTACAACAATATAACTTTTTACATTGTATCTGCTCCACTCCTTTATTACAAATAATAGCCTAAGAAGGCATCCATGGCAAGGTGTAAAGCAGAGTAAATCTGAGACTGCCCTTAACACCATCACCCCTCCAGTCCTCACTCTCCTCACACACACCCCCCCGCAGGTCAATCAACAGTGATCGTCCCTTTGTTTAGAAGTAAGCGACATAAAAAAGCAACGAAAGCTGCTTCTCGAATAGGGGCAACCGAAGCAAAAATGGTCTTTATCAGAGGTTATCACAGTGTGGTTATCAGACCCGAAATCTTCGGGCACCCCTCTAAAGTGGCAGCTTGGAAAATTCAGCTCGGTTGGTATGTTAACCCCACACACACCACGAAAGACTCCAACTCAAGCTGACAGAATGGAAAGCCAAGAAGCTACTCTGCTTAAACTGCGGCAGGGTTAAATTATGCATTAAGGCAAGTAACATTTCCATCCTTACTCGTCTTCTTTAACGGAGTTCAAATGATACCAGTTAAAATGATCTCACTGGTTACCACTAAAATAAAGAAAATTACAGGTTTTCCACGTTTTAACGCTTCGAAGATATCTATAGATGATGTAGATTTTCGGATAAGGGCTTTCTTAACATCCTCTGCTTCCTAAAACTTCTGGCAGCAACTACCAATATCTACGGTAACTCGACAAGCCGGTGCCCCAAATTCATGAATTGAAATGTTGTAAACGCAGGTGTTTGACAAACACTGCCCGCTTTAGACAGCAAGCGCATGGCTACAAGTGAATGCTCTCTGCCTCGGATTAATTCCACGAGGATTCAGGTTTTTAATCCACCGTTTGTTACACTCAGAATACGTGAGGAGTCGCTGTGCCCTATCATTCTTATTTTTAAAAAGTTGGGGAACAAAGCTCTCAAACTTGACTCTCATTTAAAAATCTCGCAAGAAAGCAACTCGCACTTCAGCCAGCTGCTTCTCAACCGGTTCTGGTTTCCTCACTCGGGTCACGGCCGCGCGGGTCCCCGCCGCCCACCCGAACAAAGCAGGCTGCCCCGGGACCCCGGACACAGAACCCCCTCACCCAGCCCCGCACACACACGCCCCTCCCCGTCAGCTCCCTCCGCGGGGCGCCCTGAGACGCCTCAGAACTCACCTCCCGCGGGCCGGCGAGTCCCGGGAGCGCGGCGGCCGCGACGGAGCGGCAGCAGCGACCGCCTCAGGCGACGGACGGGTGGCCGCGGCCCCTCCCCCAGGCGGGTCCGCGAGCCGGAGGCGCCTCGCCAGGCAGAGGCACTGCGGGAGGCAGGCGCGCGCCCCCCGCCCCCGCTCGCCGCAGGTCACGTGGGCCAGAGCTCGCGCGGCTCCCCTCGCCACCCAGGGGTCCCGCGGCGCCGCCGGCCTCCACAGCTCCCCTCCTCTGCGCCTGCGCCCCAGCTCCAGGAGCTCCCATTCAAACCGACAACGCCCCGCGTCTTTCGGACCCGCCAATGGCCAGCGCGGGGGGCGGGGCGGGGCGGTTGTCCGCGCCTCTGCCTCCGCGGTCCGGGGCGGGCGGGGCACTGCGCGTCAGGCCGAGGGGGACCCTGGGGGGCTTGGCCCCCCGCTGTTCTGGGGCCTGTCCTCAACCACCAAGTTGAAACTGCTTTCCGGCCCTCTTCCTTTTTCTTCAGACACTGAAGGGGTGGAGCGATAAGTATCGTCCAGAGAGTGTTCAGAGAGGGTCTGGCCCGGACCCCTTAAAAGATGGGCGCCCAGAACAAATGCGTCCTGCACTTACGGCTCGGTCCAGCCTAGAGAACGAGTTTCCCAAGCGGCCTATGCGGGATGTTTAAGAAAAAGGGCTCTGTGACAGAAACAGAGGGACCCGTGTCAAAGTCCGAACAAGGCAGCCTCAGTTCTTGCGGCCCTGTCACAATTCCGGCGTTTCCAGCTGTTAAGAAAGCAAACTTGTGTTGGCTGCAGAGTTGCCGGATCCCGGGAAAACTGGGTGGCACTTGACTCAGTTTCAGGCCGCTATATTCCAGATACATTGGGAAAAGGCAGTTTTATTTCCATGCACCTCCTCCATTATCAGGTTTAACCAAAACATAGGTCTCAGTTCTTCACAAAAATACCAAGACTACAGGCTCTTCGGGCTCAAGAGTCGGATGAATTTAGTTAGATTATTTCTCAAACATTTCTCCACTGAAATGAAATTTAAATGTTTCTGCAGGCTTAAGGGTGTGTTAGAGAAAACCCCACTTTCAGTATCTCTCTGAATGATGGCCATAACCAGTGATCCAAGCAGCATTTCTCTTCCTGGGAACGTGTTATGTATGGCAAATTGGTTAAAATAACAGCTTTGGCATCAAACTTGACCTGGATTTGAGTTACACCTTTGCCACTTATGGGCTGATTGACCTTGAAGGAGTTACTTATCCTCTTTAGGCTTAGTTTCCTCAACTGCAAAACACAGGTAATAAAAGTGGTGGTTATGCTTCCGTGAGGTAAGTTTTGTTAAGCTGTTAAAATAGTGCCTGACTGCTTGATAAATGGTACCTATTATCATTATTATCAGCAACTACCTTTAAAATCAGGTCCTCATAAACAACAACTGAATTAGATGGCTGTACCATTTCAGAGGTAGGTGTTATAATTCTTTCTTACTCATAAATTCTTTTTTGGGTGTTGATAGAATGTTTTCCTATCAATCCCATTTGTCCAAAATGAATCATTATGTCCCGCCTGTAAGTCTTCTCTTACACGTGTGACTTTCTATCACTGGTATTAGTTATCTCCATCTTACTCAAGTTGAATTAGTTTTTAAATTATCTTTTAAAAAAGCCATACATCAGATTATGTCACTCTCCTATTTGAAAACCTTTAGTGATTTATCATTTGATGTAAAATAAAATCTAAATTCCCTACCACAGCCCACAAAGCCCTAAGTCATCTTGCCCTGTCCACTTCTCTACTCTCCTGTATTTCCTTCTCCTCCTGGTTTACCTTGCACTTCGCTCCAAATACACAGGATATTTCTCCAGCCCTAGAACAGACCAAGCCTCAGGGTTCTCTCAGAGCCTTCTCCCTGGCAGTTCTCCCTGGCAGTTCCCCCTGCCAAGATTTTTTCCCTCAGGCCCTTTAAATGGCTGGCTACTTGTCAGCCCTCAGCGTTCAGCTTATTCATTACAGTATTTAGCAAGTATTTATTAGTTTCTGCTATGTGTCAGAAACTGTTCTAGGTGCTGGGAATATAGTAATGAGCAAGAGGGCGCACAGCCCCTGCTTCCATGGAGTTCAATAAAAATAAATAATAAGAAAAATATCAGGTTGTGACAGGTACCGTGCAGAGAATTCAAAGGGGGGTGATGTGAGGGTGAGTCACTGAAAGACAACTTTACATTGAGGGTCAAGGTAAGAAAGTCCACTTTGAGAAGACAGTATTCAAACCAAGACTTTAATTATTAGGAGCCAACTTTTAAGCAAATCTCAGGGAAGAGAAACAGGCAAAGGGAACAGCGAATGCAAAGCCCTGTGAGGGCAAGCTTTGTGGGTTTGAGAAACTGGAAAAAGACCACCATTGCTTAAGTGACATGAGGTAGAGAAGAACCTACAGGGTGAAGTCACACCAGATCATGTAGACCTTTGTAAGCCAGGACAATGAGTTTGGGCTTTACTTTCTAAATGTAATGGTAGCCCGAGGAAGATTTAAACATGGGAATAACTTCATTTGTTTATATTTTTAAAGGAACACTCAGAAACAAAACCAGTATTTCAGACATTCTATAAGACAATTAGTCCAGACTCTTCACAAACATCATTGTCATGAAAAACAAACCAACCAAAAAAGGTACATGAATCTTGTGGAGTCCTAAATCAGAGAGAGAAAAAATGAGAGAGACTATAAAAGACATTTAGAAACAACTGGGGAAATTTGAATACAGATGATATATTAGGTAATATTATAGAACTACTGTTAATTTTCCTAGAGGTGACATGGAATTATGGTTATATAGGAGAATTTTTTTATTTTTAGGAGATGCAAGGTGAAGTACTTAATAAAAAACCATGACTTCTCCAACTTACATGCAAATGGTTCAGCAAAAGAGAGAAAGGAGAGAAATACAAACTAAATATTAACAATTAGACCTAGGTTAAGATACATCTCTTATTCTTATACTATTCATGTATTATTCTTTTACTTTTTCTAGAAATTTGGAATTTTTCCGAATAAAAAGTAGGGGAGAAAATCACTCTGTAGACTTCCATGTCTGAAAGTAATAACCCAGATACCCTGTTCACTCTCTCACTGAAAACAACTTAAAATGCTTTCAAATATTAAAAAAAAAATAGAAAATTTATCAATGACCTAGCATTCAAGTAAGGATTACTCAGAAGCTAGGAACTAGTAAAATAGATAAGCAGATGAACTTGAGATTTAGTTGTCATGGTCTCATGAGACATGGGAAAAAGAGACAAAGGCCAGGTCCTACCAAGATGAGGAATCTAATTAGAGACTCCACACAAAAGCCAGGATCTCCCAAAGTCCTTGCCAGCCTTTTCTCAGAAGACAGCAAAAGAAAATTGCCTGTAATCATCCTTAACGTAGAGTAGAGGAGGATATATCTCCTGATATTTTTTGCGTGTGTTTTTTGTTTTGTTTTGTTTTTTACCTGCTCTACATGACTTGTCTGAAACTCAAGCACATAATTTACTTTAAAGTGGTTTCAGGTTGATGGTGCCCCTAGGCAACTGGCAAAGGTAAACCAAATCACCACTAGAGACTGTTTGTATCTCCCCCAAATTTATATGTTTAAACCTAATTCCCATTGTGGTAATATAGGGAGATAGGGCCTTAGATTAGGTCAAGAGGGTGGAGCACTCATGAATGAGATTGGTGCCCTTATAAAAAAGACCCAAAGAGCAGCCTCACACACAGGGATACAGTAAGATGACAGCCCTCTAAGAACCAAGAAATGGGCCCTCACCAGACACAATGTGCTGGCACCTTGATTTTGGACTTCCTAGCTTCCAGAACTGTGAGGAATAAATGTTTTGTTTAAGCAATCCAGTTTATGGTATTTTGTCAGCTCAAGCTGACTAAGACACCGACTTGATCCAGACCCCCAAAATTTACACAGCAGAAGTTCAAGAAATGTGAACTCTCAAATTACAAATCATACAGAGAAACAAAGCATCTTATACAAGAAGTAGCAGGAAAAAAATAACAAAATCAAACTCTTAAAGACTTTGAAGTTGTAATTACCAGTCATAGAGTATAAATAGGTTTAATAGATTTAAGGCAATAAAAGATTGAAGATATGAATAAAGAGCAAAATTTTTCAAAAATGAATAGGCAGGTTTAAAAAAGAATTTTAAAAACCTTATAGACTTAAAAAAAAGACACAATAATTAGAATTTAAAAGTCAACAGACAGGGGATACCTGGGTGGCTCAGCTGGTTAAGCATCCAACTCTTTTTTTTTAAAGATTTTATTTATTTATTTATTTATTTGAGAGAGAGAGCGTGCACGCACACCGGGGGGGGGGGGGGGGGAGGGGCAGAGGGATAAGGAGAAGCAGACCCCCGCTGAGCAGAGAGCCCAATGCAAGTCTTGATCCCAGGACCCTGAGAGCCTGACCTGAGCCACAGTCAGACACTTAACCAACTGGGCCTTCCAGGCACCCCAGCATCCAACTCTTGATTTCAGTTCAGGTCATAGTCTCAGAGTCATGAGATCAAGCCCACTTTGGGCTCTGTGCTGGGCATGGAACCTGCTAAGGATATCTCTCTCCCTCTGTCTCTCCCCTCCTGCTTGCGTTTGTGCTTTCTCCCTAAAAAAAAAAAAAAAAAAGGCAATGGGCAGGCTTAACAGCAGATTAGACATGCTGAAGAAAATATTAGCAAACTAGAAGATAGAACCAAATTAATTTTTTCACATAAAAGAGAAACATGGAGGATAGAGGGAGATCTAACATGTCTAATCAAAATTCTAAAATGAAAAGAAAATGGACAATACCTTAGGCAAGATTTAAAAAAAAAAGAAAAAGAAAATAGATATTTATGCATAAGATAATGAAAATACAGAGCACCAAAAGCAAAGTGACTTTACAACCAGTGCAAGAGAAAGGGCTGACTACCTCCAATGAAACAACACTTAACTGACAGGTGACTTTGCTACTGTAAAAACATAAGCCAGAAGAATGTACTGAGAGAAAATGACTGTCAACCTAGAATTATTTAACCAGTAGAAATATCTTCTAAAAATGAGAGTGAAATAAAGGCATATTTAGGTAAACAAAAACTGATTTTGCCATCACAGGCCCTCACTAACTGAAGTTATAAAGGTTATCTTTCAAGAAGAAGGAAAATGATTTTAGATGGATAAAGATGCAAGAAGGTGGTGATGACCACAGTAAGTGGTAAACATTTGGATACAACTATTAACCGATGTCATTGCTCTTTCTTGCCTTGTAAATTCACTCATTCATCTATTCAAGAACATGTTTTTAAATACCTATTATGTGCTAAACACTGTGCTGAGTGCTAGGGACATAGCAGTGGCATTTTTACTGCATTTCCACATTACTTGAAAACCCCTCTGGTGTTAACACTGCTGATATTGACACTTCCTTGATCATTTCCCAGTGCCTTGGAGAAGGGAGAGAGCAATGAGTGTGCATAGCCTTACAACATGCAAGGTTGTTAGGATAGCCCAAGCTTAGTGTTGTCGTTTTTTTTTTAAACATATGGAATTTTTTTTAAGATTTTATTTATTTGGGGCACCCGGGTGGTTCAGTCGTTAAGCGTCTGCCTTCGGCTCAGGTCGTGATCCCAGGGGCCTGGGGTGGAGCCCGGCATCAGGCTCCCTGCTCAGCAGGAAGCTTGCTTCTCCCTCTCCCACTCCCCCTGCTTATGTTCCTTCTCTCTGTCAAATAAATAAAATCTTAAAAAAAAAGATTTTATTTATTTATTTGACAGAGAGAGTGAGTGCACAAGCAGGGGGAGCAGAAAGCAAAGGGAGAGGGAGAAACAGGTTACCTACAGAGCAGGACCCTGGGATCATGACCTGAGCCGAAGGCAGATGCTTAACCCACTGAGCCACCCAGGCACCCCTGTTTTGTTTTGTTTTTAAGATAAAGCTACAGTGGCTGGACTTTCCTCTAAGTTATAAATGACGCCACTGAGTCAAGACAAATTTGAACAATCAAGGAAAAAACACTTGTTTCTTCCCTTTTCAACAAAGTCTATCAGAGAGTAACAGTGCTCCCTTCACTGAAACCAAGTCAGAACATTAGGTGTAGAAGTTCCTCAGCAAGAATGTGGACTTCATAGCTCTACCTTTTGGAATAAAAGAGGAAAAGAATGAGGGGGAAAGAGCTTTCCAAAGGAATACCTAAGAAAAGGGGCATGGGAAGGAGACCTCAAAATCCAAGGGAAACAGCCTATTAACATGGAAGATTTAATCTTCCATTTGAAATATAGAATGATTTAATAGGGGTGGCTGGGTGGCTCAGTTGGTTAAGCATCTAACTCTTGGTTTTGGTTCAGGTCATGATCTCAGGGCCCTGAGCTCCAGCCCTGTGTCGGGCTCCATGCTCAGCAAGGAGTCTGCTTCTCTCCCTCTCCCTCTCCCTCTGCCCCTCTCCTCTCTCTCAAATAAATAAATATTTAAATAAAAAAGATTAAAAAAAGAAATGTAGGATGACAAATAATGATAACTAAGAATTATTGATGCTAAATATACACCAACACTGTTCTAAGCACTTACATGTTTGAGGATTATACCTGGACCCTCACTGATAATAGAGACTAAATGAATTAATATGTGTAAAGTGTTTAAGACAATGCCTTATGCATAAGTACAAATTTTAATATTTAATCTTTACAACAACCCTGTGTCATAGGTACTAGTAGCACACCCATTTTACAGAATCTTAGGTTGGTTTCCTAGAAGCAGATCCTGAAACAAGGACTAAATATGCATGATTTATTGAGGAAGGGCTTTTCAGAATGACCTTGTAAGGAAAAGAGTGAAACAGGATAGGAAACAGAAAAGGGCCAAGTAGGAATGGATCTTAGAAAATCTTAGTCTTGGTCTGATTCATACAGGGAAGTCTCTAGAGTCTAGAGCATAAACCACAAAATTAGCCCGCACTTTACAGAAGAGTGGCAGCTTCTTGTATCCCTGTATTGGGATGGGGTGGGGTATAACTTCCCCAGCTCCCTGTAGTGCACACTCTACAGAGAGAGGGGCAGCTGTACTCCTTAGTAGCCAACCTCACAGGTCTGGGAGATGGGGGTACTGGTGAATAAAGGGTGTCTGGACAGGGCACCTAAGCAGCATATGCCACAGCTGGTAAATGGGAGAACCAGTCTGTCTCAGGGGCCGTGTTTTTAACCTCTCCTTATATTGCCTCTTATAAAGTCAAAAGGAAAATGACAAATGGAGACATAAGTGATAGACAAAGGGTTAATACTACTTATATTTAAAGAGCTCTTACAATGAAACAACCCAACAAAAAAAATGGCAACAACTCGGGACGTCTGGGTGGCTCAGTCCGTTAAGTGTCTGCCTTCAGCTCAGGTCATGATCCCAGGGTCCTGGGATCGAGTCCCACATTGGGCTCCTTGCTCAGCCCGGGAGCCTACTTCTCCCTCTCCCTCTGCTGCACCCCCTCCCAGCTTGTGCTCTCTCTCTCTCTCTCTCTGACAAATAAATAAAATCTTTTTTTTTAAAAAAGGCAACAACCCAAGGGAAAGGCAAAGGACAAGGACTAGCACTTTACAATGGAATTTTAAGAGACCACAATCAGCCCACATATGAACTTCAGCTTCACTAGTTTTTAAATATATTCAAACTAAAACCATGGGATACTGTAGACTGTAGATGAAAAAGAATGATAATACTAAATGTTGGTGAGGATATGATGAAATTAATCCCCTCACATGTTGCTGTTGGGGCTCGAAATTGGTACAACCATTTCAAAGGGAGATTTTGTAATATATATCAAAAGCCTCCACACCTCCTGACCAAATAATTCCATTTTTAAGGGCTCTACTTACATAAATGATCAGACAAGTGTGCAAAATAAATGTACCAGATTTTCATCACATTAATCACACAATCATTTATAATATGGAAATATTAGACACAACTTACATGTCCAAAGATTAGTGAAAACAGTACTTATGCATCCATACAATGAAATATTACACCACCATTAAAAATGATGGCTTAATACACAGTCTACATAGAAGAATGACCATAGACAAAACAATTCCTTAAAGTTTAGGAGAGGTAGGGGCACCTGGGTGGCTCAGTCATTGGATGTCTGCCTTTGGCTCAGGTCGTGATCCCTCGGGCATGGGATTGAGTACCACTTTGGGCTCCCTGATCTGCGGGAAGCCTGCTTCTCCCTCTCCCACTCCCCCCTGCTTGTGTTCCCTCTCTCACTGTGTCTCTCTCTGTCAAATAAATAAATGAAATCTTAAAAAAAAAACAAGTTTAGAAGTAGTTGTTCTGCCTAATTCATAGAAACAAACACAGAACATCAAGCAAAATGAAGAGACAGAGGAATATGCTCCAAATGAAAGAACAAGACAAAACATTAAAAAAAGAAAAAAGAGCTAAATGAAACAGATAACTAATCAACACAAAGGGTTCAGAGTAATGGTCATAAAGATGCTCACTGGATTGGAGAAAGAAGTGGATAAATGCAGTGAGAACTTCAACAAAGAGATACAAGATATAAAAAAAGAACCAATCAGAATTAAAGAATACAATAATTGAAAAATACATTAGAGGACAAGGACTGAAACTGGGTGGCTCAGTCGGTTAAGCGGCTGCCTTCAACTCTGATCATGATCCCAGGGTCCTGGGATCGAGCCCCGCATCAGGCTCTCTGCTTAGCAGGGAAGCTGCTTCTCCCTCTCCCTCTGCCTGCTGCTCTGCCTGCTTGTGCTCTTTATCTCTCTCTCTGTCAAATAAATAAATAAATACATAAAATCTTAAAAAAAAGAAAAATACATTAGAGGAAATCAATTGTAGATTGGAGGATACAGAAGAACAGATCAGTGATCTGGAAGACAGGGTAATGGAAAACACCCAAACTGAAGAGCAAAAAGGGAAAAAGAACAAAAAGCAAGGAGGATAAGTTAGAGGGTCTCTTGGATAATATCAAGTGAACAAACATTTGCATTATATGTGTGCCAGAAGGAGAAGAGGGAAAGAACAGGGCAGAAAACTTATCTCAAGAAATAATAGCTTAAAACTTCTCTAACCTGGGGAAGAGAACAGATATCAAGTTTCAGGAACTCTTCACAGAGAGTTCCAAACAGGATGAACCCAAGGAGATCCACACCCCAACATATAACAATTAAAAAATATATCTACAAAATTAGTTAAGGGGACTCACAAAATAAAAAGATGTGAAATATGACAACATATACATAAAATGTGGCAGGGAGAGTAAAAATGAAGTTCTTTTAGAATGTGTTTGACTTTGACCATCAGCTTAATACAGACTGCTATATACTTAGGATGTTATGTATAAGCCACATGGTGACTACAAACCAAAAGCCTATAATAGATACCCTAAAAATAAAGAGGAAGAGAGCCAAATATAATACTAAAGAAAGTCACCAATCTCAAGGAAAGAAAGCAAGAGAGAAAAAAAAGGAACAGGAAACTACAAAAACAACCAGAAAACAATTAACAAAATGGCAGTAAGTACATACCTATCAATAATTCCTTTAAATGTAAATAGTCTAAATTCTCCAGTCAAAAGACATAAGGTGATGGCAGGGATGAAAAACTAAGACCCACCTACCCACCTATATGCTGCATGCAAAAGATTTAGTTCAGACCTAAAGACACCTACAGACTGAAAGTGAAGGGATGGAAAAAGATATTCCATGTGAATGGAAACAGGAAAAAAAAAAAGAGAGAGGGCCAGCTTAGCAATACTTTTACAAAATGAACTTTATTTTTATTTTATTTTTTTAATATTTTTAAAATTTACATTCAATTAATTAACATAGAAAATGAACTTTAAAACAAAGACTGCAGGGGCACCTGGATGGCTCAGTCGGTTAAGTGTCTGACTCTTGATTTCAGCTGAGGTAATGATCTCAGGGTCATGAGATAGAGCTTCACATCAGGTGCCCTGCTGAGTGGGAAGTCTGCTTGAGATTCTCTCTTTCTCTCTCTCTCTCTCTCTCTCCTTCTACCCCACCCCCCTGCTCTCTCTCACTCTCAAATAAATAAGTCTTAAAAAAAAGATTCTCTCTTCCTCCCTCCCCCCTACCATCTCTCTTAAAAAAAGAAAAAGAAAAAAAAAAGACTGCAGCAAGAGACAAATACAGGTATTACATAATGATCAGTCCAACAAGAGGATATAGCAACTGTAAATCTGCATCCAACATTGGAGCATCTAAATACATAAAGCAAATATTAATACACATAAAGGGAAAAATTGAAGTAATAGGGGACTTTAACACCACACTTACATGAATGAATAGATTATCCAGGCAGAAAAATCAATAAGGAAACTGTATCTTTGAATGACATAATAGATCAGATGGACTTAACAAATATATACAGAACATTCCCTCCAAAAACAACAGAATACACATTCTTTTCAAGGGCACATGGAAGATTCTCCAGGATAGATCACATGTTAGGTGACAAAACAAGTCTCAGTAAATTTAAGGAGTTTTAAATCATATAAAGTGTCTTTTCTGACCACAATGGTATGAAACTAGAAATCAATCACAAGAAAAAAACTGGAAACAACACAAACACATGAAGGCTAAACAACATGTTACGAAACAACCAATGAGTCAATGAAGAAATCAAAAGAAATTAAAAAATACAAATGAAAATGAAAACATAACAGTCCAAAATCTTTGGGATGCAGCAAAAGCAGATCTAAGAGGGAAATTTATAGTGATACAAGCCTACCTCAAGAAAGAAGAAGATCTTAAACAATCTAACCTTACACATAAAGGAACTAGAAAAAGAAGACCAAACCCCAAGTTTACTAAAAGGAAGGAAATAATAAAGATCAGAGCAGAATTCGAGGCCCCTGGGTGGCTCAGTTGGTTAGGCATCTGACTCTTGATTTTGACTCAGGTCATGATCTCAGGGTTGTGAGATCAAGGCCCGGGTTGGGCTTTGCACTCAGTGGGGAGTCTGCTTGAAATTCTCTCCCTCTGCCCCCTCCTCAGATAAATAAAAATAAATCTTTTTTCTTAAAAAAGATCAGAACAGAATTAAATGAAATAGACACAAAAAAAAAGAAAGAAAAGATCAGTGAAACCAAGATCTAGCTCTTTGAAAAGAAACAAAATTGATAAGCATTCAGCAAGATTCATCAAGAAAAAAAGAGAGAGGACCTGAATAAATAAAGTCAGAAATGAAAAAGGAGAGTAACAAGCAACACAACAGAAGTGCGAAAGATTGTAAGAGACTAAAATGAAAAATTATATGCCAACAAACTGGACAACCTAGAAGAAATGGATACATTCCTAGAAGCATACAATCTTCTAAAACTGAATCAGGAAGATGTAGAAAATCTGAATAGAGTGATTACTAGTAATGAAATTGAGTTGGTAATCAAAAAATTTCCAACAAACGAAAGACATTCTACATTCATGGATTAGAAGAATTAATATTGTTAAAATGTCCATACTACCCACAGCAACCTACAGATTCAATTCAATCCTCATCAAAATACCAATAGCATTTTTCACAGAACTAGAACCAATAATCCTAAAATGTGTATGGAACCTCAAAAGACCCTGAATAGCCAAAGCAGTATTGAGAAAGAAGAATAAAGCTGGAGGTATCACAATCCCAGATTTCAAGATACACTACAAAGCTATAATAATCAACACAGTATTGTACTAGCACAAAAATAGACAAATAGATCAATGGCACAGAATAGAGAGCCCAGAAATAAACCTATGCTTATATGTGGCAAATTAATCTACAACAAAGGAGGTAAGAATGTACAATAATAAAAAGACAGTCTATTCAATAAATAGTGCTGGGAAAACTGAACAGCTACATGCAAAAGGATAAAATTGGATCAGTTTCTTAGACCATACATAAAAATAAACTAAAAATGGATTAAAGACCTAAATGTGAGACCCAAAACAATAAAACTCCCAAAAGAAAATATAGGCAGTAATCTCTTTGATATCAATCTTAGCAACATTTTTCTAGATATGTCACCTTAGATAAGGGAAACAAAAGCAAAAATAAGCTATTGGGATTACACCAAAATGAAAAGCCTTTTGCACAGAAAAGGAAACCATCAACAAAACAAAAAGGCAACCTACCGAGTGGGAGAAGTTATTTGCAAATGATATATCCAATAAAGGATTACTATCCAAAATATACAAAGAATGTACACAACTCATCATCAAAAAAACAAATAATCTAAATAAAAATGAACAGAGGAACTGAATAGACATTTTTTTCTAAAGAAGATATACAGATGGCCAACAGAGATATGAAAAAATGCTCAACATCACTAATCATCAGGGAAATGCAAATCAAAACCACAACGAGATATCACCTCCCATGTGTCAGAATGGCTAGTATCAAAAAGAAAAGAAATAACAAATGTTGGCAAGGATATAGAGAAAAAGGAACACTTGGGCACTGTTGGTGAGAATGTAAAGTGGTGCAGTCACTGTGGAAAACAGTATGGTAGTTCCTTAAACAAAAATAGAAATACCATATGCTCCAGTAATTCCACTACTAGGTATTTACCCAAAGAAAATGAAAACACTACTTTTAAAAAGATAAATGTGGGTGCCTGGGTGGCTCAGTCGTTAAGCATCTGCCTTTGGCTCAGGTCATGATCCCAGGGTCCTGGGATCAAGTCCCATATCGGGCGCCCTGCTCCACGGGAAGCCTGCTTCTCCCTCTCCCGCTCCCTCCTGCTTATGTTCCGTCTCTCGATGTCTCTCTCTCTGTCAAATAAATAAATAAAATCTTAAAAAAAAGATATATGTACCCCTATGTTCATTGCAGCATTATTTGCAATAGCCCAAAATATGGAAGCAACCCAAGTGTCCATCAATAGATGAATGGATAAGAAAGACATTTTATACATATAGATAGATAGATAGAGATATATATGGAGAGAGAGAGAGAGAATATTACTCAGCCATAAAAAATATGGGGTGCCTGGGTGGCTCAGTCAGTTAAGCATCTGACTCTTGATTTCCCTCTCCCTCTGCCCCTACTCCTGCTCTCTCTCTCTCTCTCAAATAAATAAATAAGTAAATAAGTAAATAAATAAATCTTTTTAAAAAAATGAGAAAAAAATTGCAACAACACGGATAGATCTAGAGAGTATTGTGCGAAGTGAAAAGAAGTCAGAAAGAGAAAGACAAATACCATAGGATTTCACTTATATGTGGAATCTAAAGAAAAAAACAAACCCAAATGAATAAACAAACAAAGCAGAAATAGACCCATGGATACAGAAAACAAACTGGTGGTTGTCAGAGGGAAGGGGGGGTTATTGAGCCAAAAGGGGTTAAGGGGAGTGGGAGGTACAGACTTCTTTTTATGGAATGAATAAGGGGATGAAAGGTACAGCACAGAGAATATAGTCCAGGTATTGTAATCGGGTTGTATTGTAATATTTGGTAGTTATACTTGCAGTGAGAATAGCATAATGTATAGTTGTTGGAATCACTATGCTGTATACTGGAAACTAATGTAATATTGTGTGTCAACTATACTTCAAAAAAAAGATGGCTTAGATGTACACTGGTTGACACAGATACAATATATTGGATTGAGTTCTTTAAGGAGTCTGTTTCAAACACTATAAATATTAATATTTTCTAACACCTTTTTTTTTAATTGACAAAGATTTTTTTTTAACTGTTCAGTGTTACAGAGCATGTCAAACTATCAGTGCCATGTTGCTGGTGAGAACATATGCTTGTACAGACTTTTTGAAATCAATATTAGGAATATTAAAATTTTTATACTTGTCCTAATACTTTCTCACCTAAGAATTTATCCCAAGGAAATAATTTAAAATGTAGGTAAGGATGTTTACTGTTATGTCATTTAAAAATATTGAAAAGTGGATACAATCTAAATCCAGTTAGGAAAATGATTTATTACAGTGTAGCCATGTAGTGGATATAACTATTAAAAATAGGTATTTATTTCAAAGTATAATAACATGAGGAAGTATTCTGTATGTTCAGTGAAAAAATGCATGTTGCAGAATTGCTTATTTATTATGATCCCAACTATGGAAAACATCTTTAATAAACACTAGAAAGAATTATGCTGAAGCCATCTGAGTCTGGACATTTCTATACTTTCCCCATTTAATACAATAAGCTAAAAGCATAGAGCAATAACAAAGGTTAAAACTAAGAAAAAATACCATGGATCTGAATATTCTCCCACAAGTATGCTCTCTGTTACTTCCTTCTGGTGGCTATTAAAAAAAATTAAAAAATACATAGATATGAAACAGGGGTAAATAGGGGTGAGGGGTGATAACAGCTTAGGAGTTTGGCAGGGGTGAGGGAATCTGCTCTAGGGTGGCTAATCATTCTTGGATTGAGGGCATTCCGGGATGCAGAACTTTCTGTTTTAAATCCAGGACGGGAATTGGTAAAGGCAGGTGAGCCTACCACAAAAAAGGTAGGTTTAAGAAACCCGTCCAAGAAAGAAAAGCAAGTAAGTAGTTCAGGACTTTAACCAGGAAACAGCCCTGTGTTCTTTTACAGGGTTAACTTTTGGGGTTCTCTAAAGTTGAAGTGGTCAATATCACTGCTTGACAGTAGATCTGGAGGCTGCCTGTTAGCAAGGCAATCAAGTGCTTTTAATTCACAATTCATGTGGTGTCATGTACAAAAGAAGTTGCGCAATGAAACTTACTTACTACCCTGTTATTCCAAATATCTCTTCATAGGGTGGATCACTTAGAAGGAGGCAGGACTCATGACTACCCTGGCAATCTCCTGTGTGTTGAACTTCTAAGAGTCTGTTTGCCTTTAGGATAATATGCGTACTCAAATGTTCTCCTCTGAAGAGTATATATCAGTCTTAATTATGGGATTGCAGATGTGCCCAGAGGTTCCCTTGATGGCAAATCATACAAATCTAAATTGTGGTCATTTAGAACTCTTTCTACTTTAGTGGCTAGACTCCAGCTCAGATAGGTGTCACTGACCCTCCCCCAACTCTTTTTTTTTGGCATCAATAGGATCTCAGTGAGACCATGATCTCAGAGACATAAAAGATTAAGTAACTTTTTAGAGGTGCCTCACTTCCTGGTTAGCTCACATTCCTTGCAAGTCATCATACATAAACTTGCTAGCATGCTGGAAGGATTATGAAGAGTAGGTCTTTCAAGAATATTGAGCAACACTCCGTATCAATGTCTATGAATTCGCCTCATTGCTTCTACTCACCACCCGTTACAACTGCCCACCCCCTGACCACAAGCTTTCTTTAAGACATTTGTGAGTCCTGGGATCCCTGGGTGGCTCAGTTGTTTAAGTGTCTGCCTTTGACTGAGGTCATGATCTCAGGGTCCTGGGATCGAGTCCCGAATCTGGGGCTCCCTGCTCAGTGGGGACCCTGCTTCTCCCTCTCCCTTCTACTTCTCCTGCCTGTGCTCTCTCTCTGACAAATAAATAAAGTCTTAAAAAAAAAAAAAGACATTTTGAGTCCTTAAACCCATTTAGAAGGCTTACAGGAGTTCTCTCCATCAAGCTAGGCGTAAAGGTTTTTTTAGTCCAGCTTCCTCAATTAAATTTCTACATTTACATGCTCTTCCCTTAGGGGAAGAGGAGGGAGAGAGGGAAAGAAGATTTGACATTTATTGAATACCCTCCATGTGTCAGACACTGAGCAAGATACTCTGCATATTTCTGTTATTTAATTCCCACAAACACCTTTTATCCCCATTTTGTGGATGAGGAAACCGAGGTGGAAATCACTGAGAAAACTTATTCAAGTTCCTCAATTAAGAAGGAGCAGAGTTAAGAGTCTGGTTTATAAAAATGTGTGCTCTTTCCACCCTCCTCAAACAGCCAAGTGGGTCTTCCTCTCTGCTTGCCTTCCTCCTTCCTCCCCGTTCCCTCCTCCGTCTCTCTCTCCTTCTCCCTTCCACCAATATTTTGGAATTGTAAAAGGCTACTAGAGAGATACACAGAATGCTCTGAAAGCTTCTATCAGGGGAAGCAGGGCTCGTATAGGAGGTGACAGAAGGTTCTAGAGGAAATGACATGCTAAGGGATGAGTAAGAAATAACCAGATAGAGGGAGGAAGGTGGAGTGGCCACTTTGGGCAGAGTAAACAGCATGAAGTGAAGGCCCCCAGGTGGCAAGGAGACCGGGTATCTGAGGAACAAAGGAGATGAAGGGCAGACAGTAAGAGGAAGGAGTGAAACTTGGCTGGTGAGGGAGACCGGGACAAGGAGAGCGAGTGTTTGCAGCTGGGGGAGAGGGTTCTGGCCCTTCCCTGAATGCACCTTCCCTCACCTGAAGCCCTGAGGAAGACGAGTATTTTCAGTCTTTACAGAGAAAACATTTTTTTATCTTTAGAGTAGTATTTTTTTAAATGAAGGCCTTATTGGCACTCTGGAGGTGATCATTCTTTTTCCAGGGCTGCTCTGTACCTAGCTCCCACCCTGTCTCCAGGTACTAAATGCCAGGAGCATCTTCCCAGTCAGGCGGCGCGGTGATAACCTAGTACACCCCACAGTTTCTGAAACCCTCAGCAGTGACCCCTGCCTCCTACTGAGAACCATGGCCCTCGTTGGGGCTGCAGTGGTGTCCCTGCCACCAACTTCACGACTGGGCTTTAGCCCAATCTACCAACAGCCAAACTCTTCTTTTGATGGATGTCCTTCCCTACAGATACCCCAATGGTGCAGGTTTGTGTCTATGACATACTAGGAACATTTGTCATTCTATCATATAACTGTTGAGTCTCTGCTCTGTGCCAAGACTGGTAGTACAGATAGGCGAGTGACAGAGACAGAAGTGAGACGATTCGTTATAACATGGTGGGGAAAGTGCAACCGAGGATGCTTATCTAGGAATTGGAGGTGGTGAAGGAGGTGATGGCCTCTCCTGGCCGAGGAGGCAGAGAGGACAGCAGCACATTTTATGGAGGCAGCAAACACAGGTGAGCTTGGACAGCTATAAATAGCTTGGCATTGTTGAAGCATGAATTTCAAGTCCAGGTGTGGCAGGAAGACAGGTTGGAGAGGTAGGCGGCCCACACAGTTCACAAAGGGCCCCGTATGCCAAGCTAAGTCTCTTGGATAATATGCAAAATAAACTCCCAAATGTGTTCTACTTGCAAATCTTCAGTCATCCTGAAATGGTAACATCTGGATGAGGTGTATAAGAATTTTCTGAAGAGGGCGCCTCTGTGTGGCTCAGCCATTAAGCGTCTGCCTTCGGCTCAGGTCATGATCCCAGGGTCCTGGGATCAAGCCCCTCATTGGGCTCCCTGCTCCAAGGGGAGCCTGCTTCTCCCTCTCCCACTCCCCCTGCTTGTGTTCCCTCTCTCGCTGTGTCTCTCTCTGTCAAATAAATAAATAAAATCTAAAAAAAAAAAAAAAAAATTTTCTGAAGTGCTATACAGATCAGGTTACTGCAGTGGGGCCAAAGTTTGTCTCTGGGTCTTTAATGTCAATTATGAAGTTCTTGTGTGCCTTGGAGGATTTTGAAGATTCTTTTCATGTATGCTTTTTAACAGCTTTATTGAGCTGCAACTGACATAATAAAGTACACAATTTGCCAAGTTTGACATTTGTATGACATATTTATGCTTCTGTGAAATGAGCACCACAATCAATGTATCCGTCAATTGGAGAGGGAGGTGGGGGGATGGGCTAGATGGGTGATGGGGATTCAGGAGGGCCCTTGCTGTGATGAGCACTGGGTGTTCTATGTAGGTGGTGAATGAGCTGACTCCTACTCCTGACACCAATATTGCACTGTGTTAACTAATTATAATTTAAGTAAAACTGAAAAAATAAATCAAAAGATATATATATATATATATATATAAATATCCATCAATACTAAAAACGTTCTTATGCCCCTCGGTAATCCTTCCCCTCAACCTGCACCCCAACCCCAGGCAATGAGTGATTTGCTTTCTGTCACTATATATTACTTTGCATTTTGTAGAATTTTATATAGATGTGTACTCTTCTTTGGCTTATTTCAAATGGAGTAATTATTTTGAGATGCCTCCAGGTGGTTGCATGCATACATAGCTATTGTTTATGGTTTTTCAATTTATTTTTTTAAAAATAAATTTTATTTATTTACTTATCTGAGAGAGAGAACGCACTCACGAGTGAGTGGGCAGGGGAAGGGCAGAGGGGGAGGGAGAGAGACAAGTAGACTCTGCACCGAGCATAAGCCCCACAGGGGGCTTGATCTCACAACCTTGAGACCAGGACTCTGAAACCAAGAGTTGGTCGCCTAACCGACTGAGCCGCCCAGGTGTCCCAATCATCCACCGTTTTTCTTTTTTTAAACCTTCCACTTTGAGGTATGTCTTCCTATGGTATTTACTGTATCTCAACAAGTTTGCTCCATGAGATGACAAGCTCCATTTTAGGAGGGGCTTTGGGGGTAACAGGCACAAGAGATACTAGCTGGGGAAGAAATGATGAAGCATAGGTCCTGGTTTTCTAAGAATTCTCCAAAATATAAAATAGAGTACTGTGACAAACAAAATAATGGCTCCCAAAGATGCCTACATCTTAATCCCTGGAACCTGTGACTATCGCTTTACAGGTCAGAAGAGACTTTGCAGATGTGATTAAGTTAGGGATTTTGAGGGGAGGAGGTTATCCTGAATTATCTGGGTGGACCCATTTTTGTAATCACAGGGGTCCTGTGAAGTGAAAGAGGGAGGTATAAGGGTCAGAGTCAAAAAGAGATTTGAAGATGGTAGGACGCCTGGGTGGCTCAGTCGGTTAAGCGTCTGCCTTCGGCTCAGGTCATGATCCTGGAGTCCCGGGATCGAGTCCCACATCAGCAGGGAGACTGCTTCTCTCTCTGCCTGCCACTCCCCCTGCTTGTGCGCGTGCTCACGTGTTCTCTCTGATAAATAAATAAAATCTTTAAGAAAGAGAGAGAGATTTGAAGACGTTACGATGTTGGCTTTGAAAATGGAGGAAGGACTACCGGGCCAAGGAATGCAGATCACCTTTTGAAACTGGAAAAAGCCAGGGAATGGATTCTCCCCTAGAGCCTCCAGAAGGAACGCAGGCTGCTGACACCTTGATTTCAGCCCACTGAGACCCATTTTTGGACTTCTGATCTCCAGAACTGAAAGATAATAAATTAGTGTTGTTTTAAGCCACTAAGTTTGGGATAATTGGCTACAGCAGGAATAGAAAATTAATAACCAATCCTGTTAAAAAAAAAAAAAAAAGCCCTGTTGCTTCTGACCGCTTCTATTTCTTCTTCCACTTTGTGACACGTGGTCTCATAGGAGTGGAAGCAAGTTGGCCTTGGAATCAGACTGAGCTGTCCTAGCTGCTCCTCTGAGCTTGTTTCCTTAGCCTACAGGAGGGATGATAGAGTATTTATCTCGGGGGCCATGGAAAGGGCTGATGAGATGAATCAATCCCAGCACATAGTGCGCCCCCCATAAACCTTTGCTTTCTTTACTTTCCCCCTAATACTAGAATCCGAGGGACTAAATCCTCCCTGCTAGTGCCCCTCTGTGTAATTTTGACTAAATTGCTTTCTCTCTTTTAGTCTGTTGAGGTTAAAGGGAATTATCTATTAAGTGTCTGAGAGTGTTTAGTTAGAGTTTGTAATGTGGCTGGATACTCTTGGTTAAAAAGTGTTATTTAGATGCAAAGCCCTGTTATCTTCTGAGCTGGTAATTATTTCCTGGCCTAAATTGTTTAGCAGTGTCCTGAGTTTCCATTTCTGAGATGATGATATTGCTTGAGTGGTGAAGAAATACCTCATCTGGATATTGTGTGCCTTAATTAATGTTTATGAAGCCTACACAAGCCCATCATAATAGGCTGAATGCTAAGCATTATTTTCCTTTTGTATGGCTCTCACTTCTAGGATCTTAATATAGCAAGCAAAATTGTCCAATAAAAATTGGCATTTCAGCATTGGATTAGGTAATATTTACATCATAGTCATGTTGGGGGGAGTCTCTGGGCTTTTTATAAAGCAAGGGGTTAAGGAAGTAGTGCTATTATTTTTCTACAAGGACATAATTATTATTCTGGCCCCCCTTGTCTCTGGGGGTTGCCAAACTTAAGCAAGAAAGTTTAGGGAAAGGACAAGGCTTTTTTTTTTTTTATAAAGCTTCTTTAAATCAATGTTCTTTAAAATTTGTGATTAGAATTATTTTTAGAAAATCAGTTGGCAAGGGTTTTCTAACTGTTTCCAAAGCACAGCAAAGGTCTGTGCTTTACAGCACAAATTAGACCACCCAAGATGACTGCGTGGCTATGTCAACGGGAAAACTGGATAAAGAGACAGCACTGACCCCCAAAGTGGGGAGGACACCAAGCAAGGGCTGCTGGTAAAACACAGGGAGGAAGCTTCTCCAAATACTAGTTCACTCACAGTTTCAAAAGCTTTTTGCTCGGAATTTTCAAATAGTTTCAGGGTAACAGGCAGTCATCAGATTTGTAACAGGCAGTCATCAGATTCATGCACACTTACCAAAGGTCTACATCTCCAAGACGGGCTGTAAATAATATACCCATATGGGTCTCGAGGGAACACTGGGTTGATTTGTTGTTCCAACACAGTGTCTCCCTTCTGCCACTCAATGACAGGAAAAAAACCAGACGGCCATGCTGGAAGGTGTATGGTTACAGCCATAGACACTGCTTTTGTGGACACCCACAGTTCTGAGATAAAGTTAGCTGATCGCATTACAGCACGTAATCAAATGCAGTCATTGCTGAGGGAACCTGTATCACATTACCTTTGAAAATACTTGAATCCAGAAACACCATACACTGGATACAAAATTCATGAACACCTAGCCTCTGGGCGTGGCCTAGGACATATTATTCTGAACCATCTCCCTATTTGCTTTCATGGGTAAATAGACATCTTGGGCTAGAAATGGGGAGAATTTGAAAAATAAAAGAGTCAAACTAAGTATTTTTGAATGCTCTTAAGAGACCACCCCCCCCCCCACACACACACAACAAGTTTAGATCACATCAGAAGTTCCTTAGGTAATCTTCAAAGTTAATTTCTTGCAATTGAAGGAACACAGAAGAAGCAGGCACACCATGATTTGGATGCTCAGTTTTTGTTCTATTTAATTGCAGCCAACTTCCTACTATTGAAAAAAAGAAGACGATTTATAATTAAAAGATTGCTCATCTGTATCGAAAAATTCATGGGTTCACTCTATGATGTCCAGAGACCCCCAAGATGGAGGTGAGTTTCTACTGCTACTGCTATTGTTTTACCTCTTTGTGTTGACTGTGGCATGTGTTGGTTGAAGACTTAAAGCAGCATATTGCTCTAGGCGGTACAGTATATTGTTGCAGGGGCGCCTGGCTGGCTCGTTCAGTAGAGCATGCGACTCTTCATCTCAGCGTTGTGAGTTTGAGCCCCACGTTGGGTGTAGAGATTACTTAAAAATAAAAACTAAAGATTTTATTTCTTTATTTATTTTAGAGAGAGAGAGTGAGCGAGAGCAGGGGGAGGGGCAGAAGGGGAGGGAGAGAGAGAACTGCAAGCAGACTCTGAGCTGAGCCCAATGTGGGGCTCGATCTCACAACCTTGAGATCATGACCTGAGCCAAAACCAAGAGTCAGACGCTTAACCAACTAAGCCACCCAGGTGCCCCCCCAAATAAAAGAATCTTTTTAAAAAAAGATTTTATTTGTTTATTTGAGAGAGAGAGAGAGAGAGAGAGAGAGCACAAGTGGGGGGGGAGGGCAGAGGGAGAGGGAGAAGCAGACTCCCTGCTGAGCAGGGAGCCCGACTTGGGACTCCATCCCAGTACCCTGATATCATGACCTGAGCCAAAGGCAGATGCTTAACCAGCTGAGCCACCCAGGCACTGCAATAAAAAAATCTTAAAAAAAAAAAATCACTGAATCATGAACTTAAAGCTCCTAACTGTAATCTATTCACATTCTTCCTGACACACATGTAAAGGAGGAAGAAGAATTTGGATCCAACAGTCAACTATTTTTATTATACTTCATAGGGTTGATCTTAGAAGAGTGGGGTTCAAGACCTGAGCGTTAAGTGGTTCACACTTTAGTGGAGGGCATCTTGCAAGGGTGGGTAGAAACAATGTCTGCTTTCTCCTCTGCCTCTTGGGTCATAGCCTGTCTGGAGGCTAGCAAAGGTCTAAACACAGAACGGAGGGTATTAGGGATTAGGTTAAGTGACTTGTCACAGGCACACGGTCCCACAGTTTTCCTTTAAAGATGGAAATAACCCTCCAGTATAGAACATGATATATAACATTGTATTATCACTAAATGGGCTTAGTGAATAGAACAAACATCCCCTACCACCCAGAAACAATGATTTGCTGGCCATGTTTGACCTCTAACCACTAAGGAGTTTTGGTTTTCCCTTCTATAGACATTCTTAACTGATTCCATCAGATCCCTAGTCATCCCAACCATGGTTACCTTCTCTTAAACTGGACAAATTAGTGAGCATAAGTCAGCACTTCAACACCAAATTCAGACTTTATAAAAAAGTAAACCACACAAGGGATAGATATCAACATGGTGAGCACCTGTTGCTCAAGGCCCAGACTGAAGTGTTTTCACAGGGCTGGGTCACTGGGATGTGCTAGCCTCACTTGCTCAGCGTTCAGGGTGATTTGTGAGCTATTGCTGAGCACATAATGGTCAGTATAGCTACATAATCGGTCAGGGCTCTAAATGTGTTCACCTGAACTCAGCAAATCAAATTGGGTTTACAGAAAGGTTCTGTTGGGTTCTGACCAGAATCTCTTTGGATTCGCCATTGGATTCTGAGATTGAGCTGGGTTTTGACATGAGAAGATGTTCCGGTTCCTTCCAGCTACCTGTAAGAGGCCCTATAATTATAATGCTAAGGATGTAGATTGTCCTTTAACAGACAAAATCCTTTTGATATTTTGTACACACACACACACACACACACACACACACACACACACACACAAATAACAATAACAATAATAATATGAGAAGCTATTTTCCCAGGTCTAATGAGAGAGTTCCTCAGCCTTCTGGCTTATCTTGATAGTCTCTCTCTTTTTCTTTTTCTTAGCAAAAACTAAATTTTTATCAGTTTAAGTGGGATGATATTTGAGAAACTAGGATCCGGCTAACAAAGGGTATTTTCTTAGCAAAAAGGGCTTAGAGGTCAGCAAAGTGTATCCCAAGATACAAAGAAGGCATGAGTATGAGTTTGGGGCTGTAGCTTGGGTCACTAAAAGTCCTGCAAAACTAGAATTCATCTTTCTTTTCTCCTTTCTCTGTAGGCACTTAAAGATACTCTTTTTTTCCCCTCAGAAATCAGACTTTTCCATTGAAGTATATTTGGCACATACTATTGTGTAATTTTAAAGTGTACACATGTCAATTTGATACATTTATATATTGTAATATGACCACCATTGCAGTGATAATTAGTACCTCTATCATATTACATAATTATTATTTCTTTCTAGTGGTTGGAATAATTAAGTTTAGCAAGTTTTACGATTATAACGCCATATTGTCTATATTCACTATGCTGTCCATTAGGGCTCTAGCACTTATTTACTATTCACTGAAAATTTGTACCCTTAAAAAACATCTGTCCTATCCGTCTACCACCCATCCCCTAGTAACCACCATTTTACTCTCTGTATTTAGGAGTTTGGCTCTTTTAGATCCTACATCGAAGCGGTATTATTCAGTATTTGCTTCTCTGATTGACTTATTTCATTTAGTATAATGTGCTCACGGTCCATTCACGTTGTTGTAAATGGAAGGGTATCTTTCTTCCTCATGTTCTTTATCCACTCATTCATTGATGGGCACTTAGGTTGTTTCCATAGCTCGGCTATAGTGAATAATGCTGCAATAAACATGGAAGTGCCTATATCTCTTTGGTATCCTGTTTTCACTTTCTTTATGTATATGCCCAGAAGCAGAATTGCTGGATAATATGGTAGATCCATTTTAAATTTTTCTGAAGAATCTCCATATTGTTTTCCACAGTGGCTGAACCGATTTACATTCCCACCAACGGTGTTACAAGGGTTCTCTTTTCTTCACATCCTCGCCAACGTTTGTTGTTGTCTTCTTGATGATAGCCATTCTAACAGGTGTTAGGTAGATATCTCATTGTGATTTTTCTTTGCATTTCCCTGTTGATGAGTGATGTTGAATATCTTTTCATGTACCTGTTGGCCATTTGGATGTCTTGGACACATTCTATTTAAATTTATTTAGTGATAGTTTTCACCATCAAACAACATATTTGTTTACAGGTAGATTTTTAAAATAGTTTAAATAGATTTTTAATAGATTTTTAAAATAGTTTAAAATAGTTTTCTCTTACAGAAAGCATGTCTCAGATATGCTATTTCTTCCTTTAACTTTTAGATATGCCCACAAATAGAGTACCTAGCCTTCCATATCTGGGCACTCTTCAGCATTCCAGCACTGAGATTGTTTTTGTTTTTCGTTTTTATTTTTTATTTATTTATTTATTTATTTATTTATTTTTATTTATTTGAGAGAGAGAGAATGAGAGATAGAGAGCACGAGAGGGAAGAGGGTCAGCGGGAGAAGCAGACTCCCTGCCGAGCAGGGAGCCCGATGTGGGACTCGATCCCGGGACTCCAGGATCATGACCTGAGCCGAAGGCAGTCGCTTAACTGACTGAGCCACCCAGGCGCCCTGTTTTTCATTTTTAAACTACCATCTATTGAATGCTCACTCTGTGCCAAACACTATGCCAAGAGCTTTACCTGCATGATCTCATGTTCTTCTAGCAATCCCGTGAACTAGGTATTATTCTGATTTTTCAGAAGAGGAAACTAAGACTCAGAAAAATTAAGTAACTTGCCCGATGGCATATAGCTAATGAGTAGAGAAGTTGGAATTCACATCTACATCTCTCAACTCTTGCTTTCCCACTGTGCTTTTGACTTTCCTGGGAAGCATTTTCCCTTGTTCTTCAATTTGGGTTGGAGTAGCCTATGATTCTGTTCATGAAGATATACCTCACTTTACAGTAAATATTAGGCATTAAATGATTTAAAGTAATCCTGCCGTGTTTCTTCTTCTCCTTCGCCCATCCTGCTACTCTCCCTATTCCTTCCTCCCCCTCTTCTTCCCTTCTTCCCCCCCTCCATTCCCCCTCCCCCCCCGCTTTAAACAAAATATCTTTTTGATTTGAGTTCTCTAACATTGGCACATATCTACAAATTAAGATTTTTGAACACTGTTCTGTGAAGGTCTTTACCACATTAAGTTTGTACTCCTTTTTCTTAGCTCATTTTTTTGGTCAGACATATTATTTTAGATTTTCAGGTTATCTAATAAACCACAAGTTCACAGACTCATAAAAATTTAGAGGGGGAGACAGCTTCAGAGATCCGCTCATCCAACCCTGTCATTGTACGGGCAAGGGAGGCAGCGGGTGGCTGCAGGCCCCCTGGTTGAGGCAGAGTCTCAGTTCTTCCACCTACCACTGGAGGAAATCTTACTGCTTCTAAGGAGTTGTTCCAAAAGTTCACAAATCAGGAGGAGATATCTAAATGGATGTTTTCAATTTTGTTTAAAAGAAAGAAAGACTAATACCAAGTGGCAGATGGTTTTGCTCTGACCATTTTCAGGAGTATCCCTAAGATACACTGCTACCACCAGGCTGCGGCAACCAGTCAGGACGGCTCAGAGCAAGGTGACCTCTCCGACTGGCTTCTGCTCAGGTTTTAATCAGAAGAGGGATGCTTGGCGGCAGACTGGCCTCTGGGTGTTCAAAAGGACTTTTTGTTCCTTGGTCATATTTCTATTAGTCCTTCTCTGCCTTTCTTTAACATACAAGAGAACATCAGGAGAAGGGGACCAGAATATCTGGAGGGACAGAAGAAAAAGCCCCAGAACAGAGAAGGCTGGTGGTTATGTTTGAGCTGAGCCAGCTTTCAGTAACACACAACGTGTGTGATGTGTGGACAAGTGACAGCCCTGGCATTTTAACGTAGCAATCCTTCACTTGCATCCTAAGCTCCTATTTTGGGAGAATAAATTCGAAATAGCATTTCCAAGGAGAGATTGATAAATATTTGGTCATTAACTAGAGACCAAATTCTCCCTCAAAATTTAATGAACAAGAAAATGTAAAACCTCCTCCCAACTTTTTTTTTTTCTTTATTCCTTGCTTATATACCACTTGGCTGAGTGTTCTGCCTTATGTTTGTTAAATGAAAAGCATCCGTTTTGTTCTGGCATAAACAGCAATATAAGCATAGTTTCATACATTATTCCAACGTATTTAACAGTGAGGTTCTTCTCATTTTGCACAGAGTAGGACACACAATGAAGACAATCAATGAAAACCAGAAGATCTACTGTTATAATTAAGAACATCAAGAATAGGCAGCAAGGGAACAAGGAAGTCAGGCTGCGCATACATGGACAAAGGCAATTTCTTAGAAGATACAACTTCTAAGCAACAGAAAGATTTGCCTTATGATGGGGATTTCTCCCAAATTAAGATATACAACGATTACAATTTTACCTCAAAAAATGACATCCTTGATGTCTCAAATCAAATTCCTTTAACAGTAGATGACCTTCAAGGAAAGGCTACATATAAAGAGACTTGCAGAAATGCAGACATGGCCATGACTCTGGGTAAAATGACTAAAACTGTTATCAACAAAAACTATGATAAAGAGAAACAATCCACTGTAAATCTTGATATTTTGGCTAATGAAAGAGACCGTTCCAAGTCAAGCATTTCTGATAATTTACTCCATCATCCTTCCAATGGGGAATTCTTAAAAGGTCAAGGCATTAATTGTGAAACTTTCCCAGAGATTTCTAATGCTGACAGTTCTGATGAAGCTATCGTTAAAAATATTATTTTGCGCTATGTTAAGAATTCTTGGTCAAAAGAACAAACCCCAGAACTCACAGACCAACTGAGCCCCAAAAGGGGTGGTGAAAACAGCAATATGCCCTGTTGTTCTCTAACTGTGACAGAAGGAAACGCCTCTGACTTAGAGGCTGCTGGAGAGAGCAGCCATCAAGAAACTTCACATTTTCTAACTAAAATCAAGAGTCCGCATGATAAACCAAAAAGTTGCCAAGGGCAGCCACCCCAGAAACTGCAGACTGAAAAAGCAGTTTCAGGCACTGAGTTCAAACATGGCCCTAGTCTGTTTCCTTACGAGTTATCTGATTTCCCTAAGGTTGCTCCCAAAGGGAAAATCCCTAAAAATAAAACAATTAATAAACCACTTACAACAGATAAACAAGCCAGCTTTTCTCCTAAATTGAGAGATAAGTCAGCTATTGTGCAAGATATTTTAGAAAGCATGTCTAGGTCAAACTGTATTGAAAGACACGGACAGAAAAGGAAAACTGCTGAACCTTCACAACAGATAGAGGTAAGTGAAAGTGGTCTCCAGGAAATGCATGATCGGGGCCACTTCTCATCCATATCAGGTCCATATCAGGTCCATATTAGGTCAGTTCCATGCACCTTGAAAAGACCCGGGTCTTTTCAAGGTGCATGGAACTGACCTAATCTTTGACCTCTCAGAAGCTCGGTGGGTGTCTTCCTGAGAAGAATCAGGGGCTGGACAAACAACAACACATCATAGAATAAACTCCAAATTCTTTGACCTGGAATTTGAGTTTCCCCGTTTTTTTGTTTGTTTGTTTGTTTTTTTGGCTCCATCCTACCCTTATAAACTTAGCTCTCGTTCCCCAGGAGTCATCCTCAGTGAAGTGGCTGGTCCCCAAGCTCTCTGGGCCCGCACCCTTGGAGCTCCTGCCTCACATGGAACATCCCACCTCTGCTTGTCAAAGACGTGCGCATTTTCATGGCCCCCTTCAATCCCCCGCTGGCTGGGGGACTTTCAGACCCTCACTCCCACCCCCAGTCAGTCCTTCACATCCTCTGTTGTTTAGGTTTCTGTCAGAGCATTTATTTATGTCAGGCTGCTTTGGATCATGATAATGTGGAAATATCTGTTTCTTCCACTAGACTTGAGTACTCTGGAGGGCAGCAACTTTGTCTTCATCTTTCTATTGCCTAATTCCCCAGGGACCTGGCCTTCTGTCTTCCATATATTACATCCTTAGTTATTAATGCTAAATCAAATCAAATTTAGGTCTTTAATAACATTCCAAGCTTCCTATATTGGCAACTATTTAGTAGCAGTTTTTTTAATGCTTACATTGGGATTTTCTCTATTTTTTTAAGTAATCTCTACACCCAACATGGGGCTCAAACCCACGACCCCAAGATCAAGAGTCGCATGCTCTACCAACTGAGCCAGCCAGATGCCCCTGAAGACCAAATTTTCTTAATGTTTCATTTATACTATTTCCCCTTTCCTCGTCTTCCCATCCCCCCTTCCAACTTCCCAACACACTGAGGCTTGGGACCTCATTGATTACTTGAGGTTCAGTAGTTAGGTAAATTCGCATTAATGATCAAAGTAAACATTTTAGTTCTCTGGCACTTTGCCCGCACAGTATGATCTTTCCTTTAAGCTGTGTACGAAGGGCACTCTGAACTGAAAAACACTCTCCGCCTGTTTCCATTTCTACCCTTTCATGCTCAGCCCTCTCTTTCAGCCGAGCGCTCTGGGGAGCCTGTGCAGAACACCCACCCACACCCACCCGCCACACACCTGAAGCCAGCAGCCCACCTGGCCTCGACTGGTGTGCTTCTCTGTGTCTGACCCTGGCAAGTCTCAGGGGTTCTCATTCGGCTTGCAGGAAAACACCCCTGGGGATGCCCAGTCCTTGGGCCTGGAGGTGAATAGGAACAGATTGGATATTAGGCTCACCTCTCTCTGACTGTGGCAGCCTAAAGTCAAGTGTCTGATTTTCTCTAGTCCTGTCGATTAAGGCTGGAGAATAGGCTACCCATCATACAATTGAGGTATTCGTCATAACCAAAGTCTAGTTTGACCACCACCGTTGAGCGCTCAGGCACGAGCATGTTTCTGAGCTTTCTGTGTGGAGAACAGTGGGAAGACCTCAAGGTGAGTCACTCTGGAATTTAAGCTCCCGTCCTGTTAGTCTGTGGTGAGTAAACAATCACTATCTTGACTCACATTTTGGAACTTAATGCCTCTGGTTTTATATTATTCTCTAGAGTGTGGCTACTGTGCGCACAGTGTTAGTGAGAACACCAGCCACAGGGCTGGTGAGAAGACCAACAATGGTCCCTGCCCTCATGGAGCTTATGGTCCACTTTCGGGAGAAATGTTTCAGTAGTCCCTGTAATACTATCGAACATGGTAGTAGTAACAGCTGATGTGTCATGAATGCTTTAACCACGTGCCAGATCTTATGGTAATACCTAACATTTCATCCTCATAACAACCCTAGGGGGTAGGTTCTATTTCTATCCTCATCTTATTGCTGAGGAATTTGAGGTTCACAGTGATGAAGTAATTGTCTTGAGTCACCCAGCAGATAAGTGTCAGAGTGGAATTCAACCTTGGCATCAGGGACCCAGCTCTTGACACAACTCTGGGCCACCTCCATGATGACCACACATTTTGGATCTTTTTGAATAATGGAGTCAACAATAAATAGTGTTTTCTTACGCTTTAATTGTATAGATGGAGCCCACAATACATATTCACCAAGAACATCTCACAGGTACTAATATTTGATTTGATTTGATTTTTTTATTTTTTTAGAGGGAGAGAGAGAGAGAGAGAGAGAGAGAGAGAGAGAGGAGATGGGAGGAGGGGCAGAGGGAGAGGGAGAGGGAGAGAGAAAATCTTAAGCAGGCTCCACGCCCAGCATGGAGCCTGATGTGGGGCTTGATTTCACGACTCTGAGATCATGACCTGAGCCGAAATCAAGAGTCAGACGCTTAACTGACTGAGACACCCAGGCGTCCCAGGTACTAATATTTTTAAACCTTTTTTGATTTAGATATACATTCTGAAAACTTTTTTTAAATAGCAAATGGTGGTGGTTGCCACAGACTTCTGTTTTTAGGACTTAATAAATCTGCAGTAAAGTTGAGATGAATGGAAGCCAAAAGTTATTCTTTCTTATACAGGAATAGAATCAGAGATGAGTCTCTTTAAGGTGTCATCAATGTCTCAGAAAGACATTTTCCCAAGTTCTTCTTCCATATTTCAGAAGATAACCCAAGGGAAACAGATGTGCCAGAAGTTAAAAGAACAGACTGATCAACTGAAGACTAAAGTAATGTTTTTAAAGCTTATTATTGAATAGATGTGACCAAATTCAGACATAAGACATCATGCCATTAATGAAATATTGCATTTTTTCACTGCAGGTACAAGAATTTTCCAAAAGCATAGCACAGGACTCTCTCTATCATTTGCAAGATAAGAGGCTGGTAATAAATTTTATCCAGTTTTAAACATCTCTGTTAGGGAATTTGACTTGGGTAAATACAAATGACTTTATAGCACCATGTTTTCCCTACATTGGTGGGAGTAGAAATGTTCTGGTGGAAATACTTTGCTGAAGATTAAGGGCAGTGACCTCCAGAGGCCTGGCCTTGTGTCTTACATATATTATGCTCCTAATTATTAATGATGAGTTGAATTGAATTAAGATCTTTTTTTTAAAGATTTTTTCATTTATTTGAGAGAGAGAGAGAGCACATGAGAGGGGGGAGGGTCAGAGGGAGAAGCAGACTCCCCGCTGAGCAGGGAGCCCGATGCAGGACTCGATCCCGGGAGTCCAGGATCATGACCCGAGCCGAAGGCAGTCGCTTAACCAACTGAGCCACCCAGGCGCCCCTTTAATAACATATTTCAAGATTGATATATTTGGTAACTAGTATGAAATGTTGTTAGTGTTTAATTTACACTATTTCCACTTTCCCCATCTTCCCATCCCCCCCACCCAGCCTCCCAACACGCTGAGGCTGAGGATCTCTTTGGTTATTTGAGGCTCAGGCGCTTTGTGTTACAGGGGCTAAAAGAGCTTAAAATTCTATTTCTACATGTATTTAGCCCTCTCTCATTCTCAGGGGAATCTATTACCTATGGCTATTATTTCTTAGCAGTCACCCCACAATAAATCTGAGACCATGGTAGGCTTAAGAGAATAACATGTTAGTTATAAAGGGCAAGTCCATCCAGAGTTGTTGGGTCCTGGGGGATACAGGTTATGAAATTTCCCAGTAAATTTCCCATGTTCAGGTACTGGGAAATTTTGAAACTTTGAAAACTTAAAACAGATCTTAAAGCTATGCTTTTCAGATCAAAATCTGTGACTGTCCCATCCTTGCTTGTTGTTGCATTTAATCAAATCACTAATTTATATTGTAACCACACAGCCTTGTTCATCAGTGCCAGGGTTGTGGGAAGTCGGGGTGGAGCATGGCAATGGGGCAGAAAGCTGAGATTGCTAGAGCCAGAAATGTGCAGAGTCAAAGATGCTGTTGAGACCATTAGGTCAGCAACAGGTGATCAGAAGGCAGGTGGTCAGAAGTCCCAATGTGAAGGACCACAAGCAAAGCTCAGGGCAGGCTGTGCAGCAGAAATCAGACAGCATAGGCAAAAACCAGGAGGACTCAAATGTTAAGAGACACAGGGCAACAGTGCATTATTCATTCGTTCTTCATGTTAATTAAATAACTCATTCATTCATTCATTCAACACTTACCAGGTACTTCCTATGTCCCAGATATTTTACCAGGTACTAGGGATTTGGAGATGAAGAAACAGTTTCAAGTGGTTTACAGTCTCCTGGGAACAGCTGACTGATAAACAGATAAGCAACATGAAGCTCGAGAAATATTACATATAATGCTAATGGCAGCCTAGAAGAGGCTCATCCTTGCCAATTAGAGGGCACTTGGGAAGGCTCCCTGGAAGTGACTGACCTGTGAGCTTGACACTGTAGGATGAATATGTATGAGATTGGCAAAGTAGGGGCAAGAGGGTGCTCCGAGAAAAGGAATCAGCAGGTACAATGGCACAGGGGGCAGAGAGTGCTGATAGTTTGAGGAACTGTATGGCACTATAATTGGCCAGATGGAGCTCAGGGTAGTGTGGTGAAAAGAAAGAGAGGAAATGAGAGAGGGGGTTAAGGACTACATCATGAAAGACCTTTAAACCATGCTAAGGAGCTTAGATTTTACCCTGAGGTTAAGTGATGGGGTAACATTGGAGGATTGAAAGCCAAGAAATGGCGAGCACCCTGGGGGCAAGTCTGTAGCTAGGAAGCCATACTCCAGGTAGCAAGTTATGAGGGCCTGAACCAAACCAGGCAATGGGAATTGAGAGGGGAACACAGCTGAGAGTTTAACCAAGTGGTGGCGGGTTAAGAGGATAGAGGAATAAAGAAAGGGAGGAGGCTTGGATGAGTTTCAGATTTCTAGCTTGGGCAACCAAGGTCAGGACTAAAAATGGAAGATCCAGTTCCTAGTGGGTGTGGGAGGTGAGCAGGAGGCAAGGCACCAAGTTCATTTTGAGGTCCTTATAGGACATCCAATTGGAGAGATCCAGTAGGCAATTAGACCAATGGATCTGGGCCTCAGAGGGGTTGTTTGGGCAGAACTGTAAATTTGGGCATAGCTGTGGGTTGAAGCCGTGAAGTATATGAGATTGCCCAGGCAACATGCAAAGTAAGCAGTAAAGAAGTACAAGGAAAGAATCAGCAAACAGGGGCAGGCAAAGGAAGATGGAGTCAAAGGAGACTGACAAGGAGTGACCCGAAAGGTCAAGGCAGACCTACAAGGGGCAGAGCTGTTAAAGCCAAAAGAAAAGAAGGGGGCATGGCCACATCACCAGATGTTCAAATGTGGAGGAAAAAACCAAGAAGTGCATCGGATTCGGCCAACAAGAGATCATGAGGGACCTTGGCAAACCCAGTTTTAATGAAGTGGTAGATCTGTTGAAGCTTAAGGAGTGAATGATAAAGGAGATATAAAAAAATCCAGGCTTTCAGGAACCGGGAGAACACAGATTTTTATTTTTTATTGTATTTTTTATAAGGATTTTATTTGACAGAGAGAGCATAAGCAAGGGGGTAGTGGCAGAGGGAAAGGGAGAAGCAGGCTCCCTGCTGAGCAAGCCCGACGTGGGGCTCCATCCCAGGACTCCAAGATCATGACCTGAGCTGAAGGCAGATGCCCAACTGATTGAGCCACCCAGGCGCCCCGAACACAGATTTTTAAAGGGCTGAGCAAAGCAGAGGGAACTGGTAGCAAGCACTAGTGTTCTGAGGCTTCAATCCAGGAAGTTTCTCCTTGATGCTAGAGGATATGTGGGGATTTGTGCTGGGATGGAGAGGAGAGTCAAGGTGACTCCTGACAGTATCAGCCTTGGCCTGAGAGTTCCAGGCCCATTTGGTTCAGTGCTAGAAGAAGGCCAGACAGGGCTAAAACTAACCTCAGGAAAAAAAAAAATCTAAAAAAGGGGGTGCCTGGGTGCCTCAGTTGTTAAGCATCTGCCTTCAGCTCAGGTGATGATCCCAGAGTGCTGGGATCGAGCCCCGCAGCGGGCTCCCTGCTCAGCGGGAAGCCTGCTTCTCCCTCTCCCACTCCCCCTGCTTGTGTTCCCTCTCTCGCTGTGTCTCTCTCTGTCAAATAAATAAATTTTAAAAATCAAAAATCAAAAACTAAAACTAACCTCAGCACAACAGAATGGAAAGCACTTGGATGTTGGAGCAGACATTCTAGTTCTGCATACTGGTTGTACGATCTAAGACATGAAGTGTGTCTTTCCACCCCAGAGTTGCTACGAGAATTAGAGGAAGTACATTTATGGCTAGAAAAACACACTCTATCTTCTTTGGAGATAAAATACAATTTAAATCCCAAGATCTTAAATGATAACTTGTGATTGGCTTTCTCTCTTTTCTCTTTCCTTTGAACACCTAATTCCTTTTCACAGTTTCCACTGCCGTCACCATCTACCAATTCCTAAATTACTGGTCCTAACTTCCCATCTACAGCTCCAAATGTTTGTGTGTATCTTCACTTGGCTCTCCCGCTCTCGCTGAAAATTCTACTCGTCCAACATTGACAGCTTCATTCAGATCTGTTAGTCTTTTCAAAGCCTCATTTTAAGTCAAGGGTTTCGCATTCTTTCCGCCTCCCAAGCTGGAAACCAGAGCATTATCTGTGAGATTTACAGTGTCAGTCAGGGTCCTGGCAGGACCTTGACGGTTTACTCCAGTGGAGCAACTGAGGAGAGTTTAATAAGGCCTCATTTTACAACGGTGCAGGCAAGGTTAGGGGACACCAATAAGGGACAGAGAGCATCTCATAGAAGGAACAGTGGGGCAAATGGGATGGAGGAAGAGCAGATTTTGGAGCGCAGGGAGAGTAGCTATAGCAGTAGGAGAAGCTGATGCAGGCAGGAGGACAGTAGGGAAATAAAGACCCCTAGCTCATCCTTCATTTCTCTCTTCTGCTGTTGCCTTCTACTGGCTGAAACCAATGCTGGGGCAAGGGGGCCTGTTGATGCAGTCCACTGCAGGTCAGCCTTCTGGCTGGGGCACAGAGAAAGATGGAGGATGCATCTGGGCAGGGGACATGGAAAATAGCTACCACATCTGCCATTTTGTATGCCCTAAGGCCGATATGTTTCCAAACTTGTTTATTCATTTTTAATAATCAGAAGTAATCATGATGATGATGATCCTGGCACTCAGCCTTAACTCATTTAATTTTCACAGTATGAGGTGAGGGCTATTATTATCTCAGATGAGAAAACTGAAGTTTAGAGATCAAGTTGACTAAAATCATACAATTATTAGGTGATAGAGTCTGAACTTGAACCCCAGGGTGTCTGATCCTGTAACCCCATTGTGCTATATGCAGTATCTCTCCAGTCACCGTTTCCTTTCCATGTTCATGAATACTGCCTGGCCCAGGCCCTCCTGGGCCTTCTTTAAGCCTGACTTAGCTCTCGCTTTTACCGAGCCATGGCAAAATCCTCGAATCCAGTCTCTTTTCCCAACTGGAATAAAATCCCTAAGACCAGGGGTGGTTGTGCCTGATATAACTTTTGTATCTCTCCCGTTTGGCCCGGGGCCACACACAGGCAGTGCTCAGGGAATGTTTAGCTACTGGGGCTGCAAGGCTGAAGCGTCTATACGTCAAGACGAGACCTTAACCTTCACGGCTTAAGTATTCATCTGCATGGCGCTGCATGTGTGGACGTCTCGAAGACCGATTCGAAGCTCTGGCTAAACTTCTTGATGTCCCTTCCCCCATCTCACCCTCCAAGTGCCGTAGACTCAAGCTCAGATCCTCTAATGTCAGTTCCTTTTAAGGTCTGTGTGGCTTCAGGCATACCTCCTAGAGCTCCAATTTCCTCCTGTATACAGCTGAGATAATAAAATCCATTTTGCAACATTTACCACATTGATGTGTGGATTAAGTAAGACAATGCACGGGAAAGTGCTCTATAAGCTACAAATCATTCTGCAAAAGCACAGGATTACTGACATCCTATTAAGGAAGTTCAGAGGCCCCTAAGTGGGTTCTGGGAGAGAAATCAGGTCATTGCACTGAAAAAGCTGTGTGCTAGGAGGGTGTTGTAAACGTGGAGATGGCTCTTGGGTAGTCTGTATTTTAGACGTCACACTCTGAAACGAAACAATGGCCGGGAGAAGGATTGTGGCTTTATTTTGAAACTACCGTAGAGTACACCGCCCTTGTATTTGGGGGAAACCAACCACAAGCAGAGGCTTACATGTGCATGATTCCGGTGACTTTACTGCTACAGGTCCTGGAGAAACTGCAGGGACATCTTGAACTGCTGGAGCAGGAGTTTCTGGACAAGAAGGAGATGCATCTGACTTTGAAGCAAGTTCACAGGCATGAGTCCCCAGCTGTCGGTGACTTTGATCCAGAAAGGTCAGGGTTAAACTGTGTGAGGTGGAGGGGGCAGAGGCGACCTCCTTCAGGTGGGATTCTGAGGTGGTTGCCGGCCTAGTGATTGCACAGCAAAAACTCTGCCACCAGTGAACAGGTGTTACCCCGTGCGACAAGCAGTGTGGAATCCCCGCTACATATGAAGTCCTGGGCTGGGCACTGACCCAGACAGAGTCCTGGAAATGAACAATTGTCTCCTGGAGGAGAGATTTTGTACTACCATCCTCTCCTTGGTTGGATGTCAGAATTGGTTCTGAGACTCAGAACAGCACGAGAAAACTCTAGAAAGGCTCACACGCTAACCCCAGAGGGCCTTCTCACCGAGATCCCCGTGTTCTGCCCTTCACCCCACTCCTGCCTCTGTGTCCTCCGCCTGGTTCTTCCGTCCCCTTCTCGCCCCCGCCCCTTTTCTTTCCCATCCGCAGACAATTCCACCGGGGAGGTGGGCCCGAGAGGACCAGTGTTAGGTTGGTTAATGTGGGGCTGAAGGACCCACAAATCCCCGTAAAGGGGAAAATGTTGAAGCTTAAAGTCAAAATGACTTCTGAGTTAGTTCACATTAGAAACTTGGAAGCAAATTCACGGACGTTTCCAACTGGCCATTATTTTATGGCCCTGCGCTCCTTTCTCCAATCCAAATAATTTTAAGATGTATTGCAGGACTCAAGGCTAGGATTGTTTCCATTTAATTTCCTGGTACGAATTAAAAGAATCCATTTAGGAGGCTTAATCTTTGTGAGTGCAGCTCTTTCTATTCATAGCATTTTCACATGGAATCATGCTTGAGGCCACATTACTTTAATGGTTTATATTTTGGCCCCTAGTGTCCTGAGGTATTTTTTCCCCCCCAAAGGACAATTTTACTTTTTGAAAATGAATGAAATCTCTGTCTACTGTTATTTCCATACTGAGTAATTAGACAGCAAGGATGAGGTTTTAATATTGATTTTTCCCCCCAAAGGCTTATTTTGTTTTCTGGGAAAAGAAAGATCTCTACATATTTTCACAATTTATTTAAAAACTAATAGAGTAAGGATATTTATTTTCCAAGGAACCCACTTGTCTGGGCAGTCATTTTAAAGTCAGGCCTTGGTGCACAGTGAGACCAAAGTTATGCAATGCCATATTTATATCCTAGTTACACCCACAGTGTGCTGGACCCAGTATAAATCAAAAGAGTTTCAACTGCAATTATATCCCAGATACAGGAAAAGCTTTCAATACTGGGGCAAGGGAAGGACCCAGGCTCTCCCAAAACTGAGTTACAACCAGCTCAGAGCAGGCAAGGCTGCTCAGCTTGACATTGGTTCCTCTTGTTCTTGTATGGGCATAACGTGGCAATGAATTTCTAGAACCCCATACAATTGTCCAGAACCTTCTAAGTGTTGAATCCAAAGGCCATTGTAGATGGCTTTCTGCAGGGGAAAGAATTCTGCTGAATTGTTGACAAATTACTTGTTTAAGTCCACTATGTGCTCATATTACCTTTAAAAGGTAATATGCAAAAAGAGTTGTTTTATTTCATGCAGCTTGTTTGTCAGAATATAGTCTGATAGTCATTTCACAGGCTAACACCAGAAGCCAAGGGGTCAAGGAATGGGGCTCTTTCTCCACCAATCCCTTCTCTCTGATATTATGAGCATACGATCTTGTCTTCTGCTTTATGGAAAAGATCACAAATTCCCCTCAAAAATGCCTTTTCTGGGACACCTGGCTGGCTCAGTCAGAAGAGCATGCGACTCTTGATCTCAGGGTTGTGAGTTCAAGCCCCACGTTGGGTATAGAGATTACTAAAAAAATAAATAAACTTAAAAAAAAGGTCTTTCCCCCATCTCCAGATCTGCATGTTTTCACCTCCTCTTTCTTCCTTCACTCACTTCCAACCCATCTGGCCATGGTCCTTGAGCCCATTTCTTCCCACCACCTTCAGGCCTTGCTCCACCATTTCACTTCCTTCCGATTTTCAGCCTCTCCTTGTCCCCTGCCTAGTTCTTGTCCGCCTGCCAGTTTAGAGCATATTTTCCTATATTTTACTTGACTCTCAGTAGGGTTTTCCATGCTTAGATCTTTGTACCACTGCTTACTGAGTAGAGCAGGCTTTCCCACTGGTTGGAAAAGCCACTTTTATCCTATAAAAAAAACCTCTCCACGTGTAGATGGGTCTGGTTCAATTCCATCCTGTTGAGTTATGTTTCTATTTCCACCTTAACCACACAGTTTTAAATGACTATAGTCTAGTGTACATTTTGAAATATTTCTTCTTTAAAAGTTGTTAGCTGTCCTTGCACCTTCTTCTTACCCATAAACTTTATAATCAGCTCACCAAATTTCCTTAATGAAATTCCACTAGAATTCTGTTTAGAATTGTGTTGAATTTACAGATTAGTTAGAGAAGAGTTTAAACCTTCATTGAGTATTCCCATCCAAGAGCATGTTTTCTTCATGTAGATTTCATGAATGTTTTGTTAGACTTATTCCTAGGTATTTTATAGGTTTTCTGAGCATTAGTAATAGATGTTTTCTGTAACTGATATACAGGAAATAAAGAAAAATCGTATATTTAACTTGTGCTGGGTTACCTTACACAAGTTTGTTTTTAGTGTTCTTTGATTATCCATTGATTGTCTTGTTTTTAGGTGTGACAGTCATAGCATTTGAAAATAATTCCCCCCTAAATATTTATACTTTATCTTTTTTTCCCTCCAATTCTTATATATCACATTTCTTTTTATTGATTTATTTGCTAGGTTTTCCAAAACAATGATAAATAATACTAGCAAAAGCAATCATTCTTGTCATGTTCTGAACAGTAAGGGAATTTTTTCCAAGTATGATATTTGCTGTAGTTTCAAGTAGATAATTTATCAAGATTCTACTCCCAGTTTACTAGGATTAGGTTTTTTTTTAAATTTAAGAAAATGTTTAATCAAGTGGGATTTAGAAATCTATTTATTTCCTAAATCTAATACAGATTAATTAACCCATAATTAATTAATATTAACATATTATTAAACATCCTAATGTTTAATTATAGAATGATTTGGGAAATTTTCCCTTTTCTTTCTATGTTCCAACTTAAAGTCTTTCTAGAACTCATTCATAATCCCACTTGGATTTGGTGCCTTTTGGGGGGTAAATTTTCGATAATCTTTTCTATTTTTCTCTGGGTAGTTTTTTCAGATTTTCTACCTCTTTTTGAGTAGATTTTAATAATTTACGTTTTCCTAGAGACTTGTCCATTTCATCTAGATTCTAAACTGTGTTGGTATAAAGTTGTTCAATCCCATTTGATTAAAAAATTTTCTTCTGTTATCTTTCCTTTCTCGTTCTTAATGCTTTTCAGTCAGACTTTCCACTGGTTTATTTTATAGATATTTTCAAAGAAAATGTTTTATTGATCAAATTCTTTCCAGTTCCATTTATATCTCCTTTTGGGGGGTTTATCTTGTGGTTCTTTTTCTATCTTCCTGTTTTGAATATTTAGCTTATTGATTTTGCAATTTCCCTCTAGTAAATGCATTTTAAGCTATAAATTGTCCTCAGAGTACTGTACTAGCTACATTACATTGGTTTTACATGATGTTTTCTCATTTATTATTCACTTGTAGACTATCCCTATTCTCTATTTTTATTTCCTAGTAACCCAAGAGTTATTAGGATGAGTGTTAAAATTCCCAATTAGTTTTTTGTTGTTTTTGTTGTTGCTGTATTTTTGTTATTAATTTCCAGTGATCAAAGAATGTGGGTGGCAAAAATTTTAAGACTTTTTAAGAGTATCTTTAGCTTCACAGGAAAATTGAGAGGAAGATACAGAGATTTCCCGTACACCTCTGCCCGCACACATGCACAGCCTCTCCCATTATCAACATCCCCCACCAGAGTGGTACCTTTGTTACAACTGATGAACCTACACAGATAAATCATAATTGTCCAAAGCCCAGAGTTTGCATTGGGGTTTACTGTTGGTGCCGTACATTCTATGGTTTGGACAAATGTATAGTGACCTGTGCCCATCCTTATGGCATCATATAGAGAATTTTCACTGCCCTGAAAATCCTTTGTACTCCACCAATTCATCTTTCCCCCCACCCCAGCCTCTGGCAATCGTTGATCTTTTTACTGTTGCTATAGTTCTGCCTTTTCCAGAATGTCACATAGTTAGAATCATGCAATATGTAGACTTTTCAGATTGGGCTTCTTCTACTTAGTAATATGTATTTAAGGTTCCTACATGTCTTTTCATGACTTGAAAACTCATTTTTTAGTGATGAGTAATCTTCCACTGTCTAGATGTGCCACAGCTTACTTAGCTATTCACCTACTGAGGGACATCTCGGTTGCTACCAAGTTTTGAAAAGTATGGCTACGGATGCTATAAACATCTGTGTGCAAGTTTTTTGTGTCAACATAAATTTTCAGCTCCTTTGGGTAAATACCAAGGAGTCTGATTCCTGGGTCATATGGTAAGAATATGTTTAGTTTTGAAAGAAACTGTCAAACTGTCTTCCAAAGTGGCTGTTTGTATTCCCACCAGCAATGATTGAGAGTTCCTATTGCTCCACATCATTGCCAGTATTTGGTTGTTAGCATTCCAGATTTGGGCGATTCCACTAATGTATAGTGGTATCTCATTGTTGTTTAAATTTGCACTTCCCTGATGACATATGTTGCAGAGCGTCTTTTCATAAGCTTATTTCCCATCTGTATATTTTCTTCGGTGAGGTGTCTATCAAGGTCTGTAGCACATTTTAAAATTGGGTTGTTTTCTTATTGTTGCATTTGAAGGGTTCTTTGTATATTTTGGATAACGATCCTTTATCAGCCCTTTGCCAATATTTTCTCTTGGTCTATGTCTTGTCTTCTCATTTTCTTGGCAGAATGGAAGTTTTAATTTTAATGAAATCTAGCTCATCAGTTATGTCTTTCATGGATGGTGTCTTCGGTTTTGTATCTCAAAAGTCATCACCATACCCAAGATTATCTAGGTATTCTACTATGTTATCTTCTAGGAGTTTTACGCTTTTGCATTTTACCTTAGGTCTGTGATCCATTTTGAGTTAATTTTTATGAAGGGTATAAGGTATGTGTCTAGATTCATTTTTTGGCTCGTGGATATTCAGTTGTTCTAGCACCATTTGTTGAAAAGACTATCTTTGTTCCATTGTATTGCTTTTGCTCTTTTGTCAAAGATCGAGTGACTATAATTATGTGGGTCTACTTCTGGGTTCTCTATTCCGTCCCGCTGATCTATTTGTATAGTCTTTCACCAATACCACACGGCCCTGATTACTGTAGCTTTATAGTAGGTATCAAAGTTGGGTAGTGTCAGTCTTTCAACTTTGTTCTTGTCCTTCAATATTGTGTTGGCTATTCTGAGTCTTTTGTCTCTTCATATAAACTTCAGAATCATTTTGTCAGTATCTACAAAAGAACTAGCTGGAATTTTGACAGGGGTTGCCCTTAATCTATAGATTGGGTTGGGAAGAACTGATATCTTGACAATATTGAGTCTTCTTATCCACAAACATGGAATATCTCTGCATTTATTTAGTTATTTGATTTCATTCATCAGAGTTTTATAGTTTTCCTTATATAGATCTTGTACATATTTTGTTAAATCTATACCTAAATATTTCATTTTTTTGATCTTAATGTAAATGGTATTGTGTCTTTAATTTCAAATTTCACTTGTTGCTAGTATATAGCTAAGTGATTCACTTTTGTAATATTAACCTTGTATCCTGCAACCTCACTATAATTGCTTATTTGTAGCAGTGGTATAATTTTTAATGTTTTGGAATTTGGTGAGATTTTTCTTTGTGGATTAATATGAGGTAAATTTTTGTAAATGTAATGGCTTTGGGGAAATTGGATTATTTTTGGGTAAAATATTTATATGTATGTATACATTTACACATATACATTTGTTTAAACATGTATACATATATGTACATATGCCTATAGATCAAGCTTGTTAATCAAATGATTCCTCAGATATTTCATATCCTTCATCTTTTCAATTGATATAAATCATTATTTCCATAGAATCACAGCTCTTAGAACTGTAAGGGACCTCAAAATAATTAGATCCAGATGAGCAGAGTATTGTTATGCCCATGTTATAGTTGACACACTGGAGGTACAGTAAGATGAGGTGATTTTCCCAAGGAAGCACAGCTAATGAATAACAAAATGAGGATTAGAGCCCAGGCCTTTGGAGTGAGACTATAAACAGGATGCATGTCAGGGCGGGTGTCCATTATCCTTCCTGTCTGAAGCCAAACCACATTAATAATATAGATCAATGCTATATTCATGAACTGTTGTTACTAATTAGAATGTTGACTGCATATCCAGTAAGATGCTTGTTTATGTCTATTAGAGAAGTGGAAGGTGAAATTTTCAAGTTGGAGATGCTACTTGAAGATGTTAAAGAGAAAATTAATAAGGGCAAATGTACTTCAGCCGTCTCTCTTCCTGTGAGTTCTCCAATCATCTCGGATGACTTGGCATCCATATCCTCTCCACCCTCAAATGAGGTAATACGGCAACCTACAGCCTAATTTCATGCCAGGAAAAATGTTTTTTATGCATTTATAGAATCCTAATTCATGAAATCATGAATTCTATTTTAATATTTCATGCAAATTTAACTTTCCAAAGTCCCATGAATCATATTATTTAAAATGGAATGAGCTTTTAAAAATTAGAAGCTATTTTAATGTTGGTTTTTGAAAGATCTTATTAGTTTAAGATGTAACAATGCCGTTTAAAGTGATGAACCACTGAAAAGCTATTTCTTCTGGATGAAGGGCAACATTTTTGTGGATTGTGCCTGGAAGAAATAATTTCTCTGAATAGTTTTATATTCCCTCTTCTACATAAAGAATAACACAATCAGTGGGAAGAACTATTTCCCATGGGTCCACTTCTGCATTTTCCTCCTCTCAAGTTAAATTCTTTTGGATTGTCTACATAGGCAAGATTAGGAATTCAAATCAATCACCACTGTCTTTCTACACTTTTTGTTTTTGTAGTTTCAACTCTCAGAACATTTCAGACTAAATTAAAATTCTGAGAAACTGAATCATCTGGATAATTGCCTTAAAGTGACTCTTTTGTTTCAGACAGTACTTGAAGTCACAGCCTGTGGCTGACACTCAAAATCTGAATAGGTTTTTGTCACAATTAAGAACAAGATGTTGAAGGTTATATAAATGCTAGCCCTGCCAAAAAAGTGTGTTTGCTCCTTCAAAACACTTAACCTTTCCAGCAAAATTTCATTCATGGCCCAGCTTCCGAGTTAGGCCATTTATATAACTTTGACACACAGTCCCCCACCCCAGGCAGAATTCTTTGCTCAGACCTCTGTGTCCCCACAGGACTGTGTCTCACTTGTCCCTGTGCCTTTGTACCTATCTTTGTATCCCAGACATCTGACTGAGCTCCTGATACAGCGTGAATATTCAGTGTAGTAACCTCTGAGCCCTTGTGAATTTAACAGTTTCAGTGCTTCCCAAGCTGTGAACCAGAATTAGCTTCCTGGTGGTGTGAGGGAGCCCAGGGAGTGAGCCTAGCCTTCCACCCAGCAGCTCCCTCAGATCAGGGTTTGCTTTTCTTTACTGGGTCCCAAGTTTACCAGCAACTATTGCGAAATAATAAGACCTCTAGAATTTTGTGATAAGTGGCCCTGAAAAGAGAGTCTACTGCTAGGATCATTCATTCATTCAACAAATATTGCCAAATGCTAGGCACTTTTCTATGTATTGGAGTATAACATGAACAAAGCAGACAAATCACCTGCCCTCAAGATGCTTACATATCTCTAAGGGATACATACAATGAACAAATAAAATTAATGTATAATGACAGAATGTTAAAAGTGCAATGCTCTTAAAATAATACATTCCTGTGACTCTGGAGCTGAACTGCGTGGGTCTGAGCACTGGCTCTGTCACTCAGCAGCTTTGTGACCTTGGGCAAGTTATGTAACCTCTCTGTGCCTCAGTTTACTCTGTAAAATAAATAATAATATCTGCCTAAGCTTCCAACTCCTCTACTGTTAAAAATCTTTGCAAACTGTAAAGCCCTGAGCCAACAGAATTATTATTGTTTACTTCTCATTATAATTTTGCCATTATCATTTTAGACCTGCGGATTTTTAATCCCAGCACTTACAAATTAATTTGTAATGAAATAATCTCAAGTGTGGTCCCCAGACCAAGAGCATTGACATCACCTGGCAGCTTGTTAGAAACTGTTATGATGTTGTTATGGTGTTAAGTGAGTTAATATGGGTAGAGTGCTTGAAATGGGGCCTGGCTCATAGTTAAGCACACTAGCTGGGTGTTAGCTTTTGTGATTATTCAGTAATGGCATATGACCAAAAGTCACTCACTGTGGGAGGGCCGAGTCACTCAGGAGACATGGTCAGGGAAGGTAAGATTTGAACTGAGTTGGAGGGAGGGGTAAGAAGGAGGAAGGTAGGTGGAGAGTTGGGGAAATAGAGCTACCCTATGACCCAGCAATTGCACTACTGGGCATTTACCCCCAAAACACAGATGTAGTGAAAAGAAGGGCCATATGCACCCCAATGTTCATAGCAGCAATGTCCACAATAGCCAAACTGTGGAAAGAACCGAGATGCCCTTCCACAGATGAATGGGTAAAGAAGATGTGGTCCATATATACAGTGGAATATTACTCAGCCATCAGAAAGGATGAATACCAACTTTTACATCAACATGGATGGGACTGGAGGAGATTATGCTAAGTGAAATATGTCAAGCAGAGAGAGTCAATTATCATATGGTTTCACTTTTTTGTGGAACATAAGGAATAGCTTGGAGGACATTAGGAGAAGGAAGGGAAAAATGAAGGGGGGGAAATCGGAGGGAGAGATGATCCATGAGAGACGATGGACTCTGAGAAAGAATCTGAGGGTTTTAGAGGGGAGGAGGGTGGGGGGATGGGTTAGCCCGGTGATGGGTATTAAGGAGGGCACGTACTGCATGGAGCTCTGGGTCTTATATGAAAACAATGAATCGTGGATCACTACATCAAAAACTAATGATGTACTGTATGGTGACTAACATAACATAATAAAATAAAATTTAAAAGAAAAAAAAAAGGAACTCCAGGCAGGATCTGATGGCGCCTTAGGGGTGCGGTGGGGATGATGAACTGATTTGGGTCTCCCCATGGAACTGCAGTTCTAAAGGCAGTCCCTCTGTGCTGCTCCGTGGATTCCTACGAAACACCAGGGCGTCCTTTGGGGCAGTGACAGGCCCCTTCCTCCACAGCTATCGCTCCTGAGGGAGGGCCTGACAACTTCTGAGAGGAGAAAGGGAGAGTGGCCACAAGATGTCCCCACCCCACTCTACCGCAGGTTGCTCCTTTCCATCGAGCCAGGAAGGCTGCAGTCAAATTCCCGATGACCCTTAGCCAAAGAATCCCCCAAAGTGGGGCTCCCACAGAGCTCAAGAACTGATTCTAAACTCAAACTGCCTAAAAGAACAAAAAAAAAACCAAACAAACAAACAAACAAAATACCAAAACCCAAAAAACAACAATAACACAGACTAACCAGATCAAATGGCCATGGGGTTGTCCTCTGATCCCAGGGTCATGTCCAGCAGCCCATCCCTGCTCAGTTCAGTTCATTCTGTTGGATCTCTGACCATAACCAGTGTTGCTGAGGGTGGCTCTGAACCTGGCATCATCGTGATCACCTGGCTCTGAGATTAACTAACACCTTGGATGTCAGTGCTGGCGACAGCTGCTGGTGTTGCTAATGTTTCCCACTCTCAGCGCTCGGGAGACACTTGCCTGGGGTACCTGTTCTAGATCAGGGCTTCTCCAGCCACAGCGCACCTAGGAATCCTGTGCAAATCTTTCTGCACACAGGCTTCGATTCGGTGGGTCTGAAGTGAGCCTGCAGTTCTGCGTTTCTAACAAGCTCCCAGGTGATGCCAGTGCTGTTGGTCTAGGGACCAGACCTTGAGATTATTTCATTACGAACGAGCTGGAAGTACTGGGATTAAAAACCCCTGGTCTAAGGGGGGAGTGGGAGGGATGGGGTGGCTGGGTGGTGGGCATGGGGGAGGGTGTGTGCTGTGAATTGTGTGGGACTGACAAGTCACAGACCTGTACCCCTGAAACAAATAATACATTATATGTTCATTAAACAAATGAAAAAAAAAAACCCTTGGTCTAAAAGGATAGTGACAAAATTATAATGTCGGTTCAGAGCTCACAGTTTGCAAAGACTTGGCAGAAGAACAGTTGCAAGCTTAGGAAGGTGAGGACAAACGTCAGGGGATACTGCATCCCAGGCCTCCCAGTTCAGGCGGAGGGCACCTGCCTACATTCTGCTCATGTAAATCTGCCTTATATGTGAAATGCAGGGTGCCCCTGTACCCCTAAAAGTGAGAAGTGATCAAAGAAAATACAGGGGCAAAGCCTTTTTTAAATTATAAAAACAATTTATGCTTACCGCAAAACAAATAAGATAGAAAAAAGTATAAAGAACATTTCACAGAAAAATCATAGCTAATGTGTTAGTGTGAATCTGTCCAGTCTTTTTTCTTCTCCGCAGACACATACACATTTTTGCAAAACTGGGATCATGCTATATATATTGTTTTATGATGCTTTTTCTCTTTTAACATTCTATCGTGGGCATTTCAACAATCATGTAGAATAAACCTATGGCTTCATTTTTAAGGACTGCATTGTATTTCCTTATACCAATTCATTTAACCAATCCCTTGTTGATGGACATTTGGTTTGTTCTGGTTCTTTGATATTACAAACACTGCTTTGGTAATCATTTCATATGCAAGCTTTGGGCCATACTCGATTATTTCCTTAGACTAAAAACCTAGCACTGCCATTAACAGTTCAAGAGGCACAGAGTGAAAATTCTGATAAACTGGCCCTTAGCAAGGTGGTGTCATGCCCCAGCTGTGCATCAGAAAGGAGCTGTGTCCCTACCCTACCCCCAAGCCCACCCTGGGGATTTTTTTTTTCTTTCCAATCTTTGCCAAAGTGATAAGTGAAACTGGTATCTCATTGTTTTCATCTGTATTTCTTGGACTGTTTGTGAAATTTAACTCATTTTCATATGTTCCTCGGCCATTGCCACCTCCTCTTTGACAACATCAACATTTTAACTAATATTTGCAAAACCGAAACTGAAGCCACTTTTTTTTTAAAGGCAGACAAGTTGGAAAATACTAAGAACAAATAACGTTCCACATTGAGATTTGTATTATACAAAGGGCTCTGACAGGTGCACAAAGGAGCAGGAAAATTGTGGTTAAGAACACAAGCAGAAGGGGAAAGTTTCAAATCCCAGTTCTGCCACTTACTCTCTGTGACCTTGCCAAGTTGCTGAAATTCTCTGAGCCTCAGGATGCCAGGAGGGCGAGAAGGAACCAAGCAGGTTGTATGAGGAGGACCTGGCACAATGAGCAGGCCACAAACGGTTGTTTTTGTTAGTAAGGAAACACCGAAAATCTCCAAAAAAGTAACGGACAAAGGAGATGAACTAAAAGTCACAAGTAGGAAACACAGCCAATAAATAAGCACATGGAGAAATGTTTATCTCCTTTAATAACAGAGGCAACTAATACAAGGTGCCACTGCCCCGCTTTTTAAATGAACAAAAATATTTCCAAGGATAATACCTGATGCAGAGGAAGGTGGGGTCAAACTGAGCTGCCCACATTGTTGGTGGCTGTGTCATTCTTACAACGTCTGTGGAAAGCAATTTGGCAACAGGTATCATCGCGCAAACATGTTCACGACCTTTGACCTAGACATTTCCTAAGGAAGTAATTCAAAATATGGAAAAACCTATCTGTACAAGGATGCTTGTGCCAGCATTGTTTATAATGGGGAGAAGAGCACGTGTTCTGTTTACAGAAAGGGTAAAAACCGTAGTAAAAAATACACTCTGGGTGGTGTCAGGCGTTTCCGTGAAGTCGTGTAATTTTTCTGTGTTAAAAAGGGACATATAAACAGTAATTTCAGCCTCTAAATAGTCCTAAAGCCTGTTTTAATTCGTAGTTGAATGCATTTCTTTGGAAAAGCTTGTAGAGCTCTACGAAGAGTGGTCAGATTGATGGATTTAAAAATTATCTTCCTAAATCTGTTCATCCTCCGGTGGAGCCTGGGGAAATTTGAAACTAAGGAAAGAAAAAGGGGGAAAGTATTCTCTCATCTGTAAACTAGATGTTTAAATGTTTGGAGGAGGAGAGAGGCCAAGCCAGTATTGAAACCTTCTCTCTTTAAGCCCCAAGCCATTATAGCACAGACCCCGCCGAGCAAGATATCAGAGCAAAGGAGTCCCGGAGAGGTGAGTTCAGCTGCCTCTGTGCGTGAGCGGCGGCGGGATGAGTCACTTCCTCACTCACAGCGACATCTGTGTGTGCTTTGTGGTGCAGGAGAACCCCATCAACACCCCGGGAAGGCAGGACCACGCAGAGACGACCAGTCCAAGCTGTGACTTTTGCCATGGGGTCCTTGAACGGTGAGGGCTTCTTGCTGCTAAACCCCAGGGCAGGTGGGAATCAGTGCGGGGATAATAGCTCCGGTGAGAGTGGGTGAACAGGTGCCAGAAGCCACTGGCCAAGTTACAGATCGCAGATCGCAGGGCTGGGCATGCCCCGCCTCCCTCCCGATTCACAAATCCCTCTCACGGTGGCTCTTGAGTGGGGTGAGCATCAGAGTCATCGGGAAGATGGTTAAATAATGCACATGCCTCACCCTCACCTACTGTGTCAGCCTCACTGGGGCTGGAGCCCTGGTAGGAATACTTCTTTTAAATCTGCTCAGGTGATTCTCAGAAGTTCCCTTGGTTAAGAATCATGGCTACAGCCCACGAAGGGTGGTTTGTCCTGTAGGCTCTGTCAGAACATTACCCAGACGGGAGATGATTGTGCACCATTCATAGAGCAGCTTCTTGTGATGAGTGAAAATCTGCCCCTTCCCTCCCTCTGTCCCCAGTCCCACTGGAAATAAACCCAATCCCACCTCTCGGGGTTCACTTCTCCCCATTCTTGGTCAAGAAATCTTCCAGAGGTTAAGAAGCTGTCAACTGTGCCAAAGAAGCATCGATGTAAAATCCTAAGGAGAAATCCTTAATGTTCTTGAAATTTTCTTTGGATCAACTGTTAGCCCATGTGGATTCAGAATCATTTATTTGAAGCTTCTATTAGTGAGAGGCGCTACCTCCATGCTCAGGAGGCACCGTGGATGCAGGCCAAAGCTGGGCTAATTTACCTTGGAAAGGTCAAGAGTCAAGGAGGGAGGAGCTGTTTAGCAACCATTATTACGTGTCCATAATGGGCTCTAATAGAAGCAGGTGACAAAGATGAACCATGAGAGACGATGGACTCTGAGAAACAAACTGAGGGTTCTAGAGGGGAGGGGGTGGGGGGATGGGTTAGCCTGGTGATGGGTATTAAAGAGGGCACATTCTGCATGGAGCACTGGGTGTTATACGCAAACAATGAATCATGGAACACTACATCACAAACTAATGATGTAATGTATGGTGATTAACATAACAATAAAAAATTTAAAGAAAAAAAAAGAAGCAGGTGACAAGATCTGAAGCTCGAAAGGATTCCATCACGGGAATGGGCGCTTGTCCTAAGTGTTCTAGTGAGTGTCCGCCCCCTAAAAAGTGCATGATGTTTGTGCTAAAAATGACCATGCGTCATCTGGTGTGGACCATTACTTTAAACCAACATGCCAGTCATTGGCTTTGACTCTCCTTTAAATATAAGGGGCAATAATGATGCCTACTCCCTGAGTCACCCCAGGCCCACTATTTTTATTTATTGAATGAAACCTCGGTTTTGGAATTTTTTTAATTGTATTAAGTATAATAAAAATAGCTTGACATTTAAAAAACATTTTGATTAAGCATTCGAGGTATTAAATGCTTCTCTTCCAAATCCCTAGTCTAGACCCTACAGAGACTCTTAAGTATCAAGTCAGGGACTGATGTTCCAGACTAAATTTTCTCTTTTATGACGGACAAGAGGGAAGGAAAAGCACAGCCAAGTGTGAAATCAGATCTAACAATGAATGTACCCCTGGGGTGTGAAATAGAGATAAACATGATTTATAAATTGAAATCTTGGTAAACTACATAATACCTGAGGGATTAATTGAACAAAGGGCTACATATACTCTTTACTCTTCTAGAAGATTAGATATCTCTCAGATGGGACATGTGCTTTATGAAGTTTGCTGATGTTTGAGGGATATTTATATATATGCAGATAAATGATATATATGCTACAGATAAAATGCATATTCCTTTGTGCTACGTCTGATGCAGGATTTTGTACGCTCTAGCTACTTTGTCTTCTTGGAAAACTGTCTTCTCAAGTAGAATTGCCCTTAGCTTTTATGTCTGGCAAGAAGATTTTAGTGCACAAAGAAGTTTAAAAGAGGCAGAAAAAGAAAGTCATGTGTGGGACTGAACTCCCTTGAAAGAGATCCAAGTTTTCCACTTTGGAGAGCAGATGTTCAAATGCCCCAAAGGCGGAAGGAGGAGACAGAAAATGAGGTGTGAGAAAATATGTGAGTCAGGAGGAAAGCATGTTTTTCCAAGCGGGGGGTGGGGGGGTGGGGAGGGCCCAGCTTCTCAGCCCCCAGCCCCACCAACTCCAAGCACAGCGCCTGTCTCCACGGCAGCCAGCAGGCCTGGGCAGGGTTGGGGGGGTGCTGCATTCAGCAAGCAATGTCTGGAGCTCGTTCCCGCTTCCCCCACTTCCCCCACTTCCCCCCCCCGCCTCCCCTCCCCGTCCACCACCCCCCCCCCCCCCCCCCCCCCGCCCTGGGGTGGAAATCAGTCTCATTCCTCTCACCAGCTATGTCCCGGACATCAAGGGCACAGTGCCTTCCACACTAAGAATGAGCAACTTTCCCGGAGGGCTATTAGTGTATCTCAGGGGTTGTGCGAGGGCTTCGTTAAGAATTATGATTAATCAGAATTTTTTTGAAGGAGTTAGAATTTCTGTGAAGAAGGGAGGCTGAAGCAACAGACAGGTCAGAGAAAGTGTCCTGGTAGACAACTGGAAGGTATCTTTCTAATGCCCCCTGGTGGCCTTGTACAGCTAAAATTAACCAATGTGCTCCCGCCGCTTTTAGCCCCATACACACCGGACAAAATCCACCTTGCTGGGCGTTCTGGACACACTCAGCTTGCACTTGTGGAGCCAAAGCCACATGACCTAGCACTGACATGGAGCACAGCTTCTTCCCCTGGTAAGAGCTGATTTTGAGACACGAATATGAAGAAAACCCCAAATCTTATAATTCCATATTTCAAATTTCTATATTGCATATGTGTGCATGGTGATTAGATAGCATCCTCTGGGGAACAGAACAGATTTACTTTTTAACATTTAGTATACATATTCTTACCAGGCCAAGCGGTGCTAGGTGCAGTTTCTTATAGGGAGGCTCTCAAAAATGCGGGCAGCTCTGTGTTGAGGACAAGACACCACTCCTGTATCGTCCCAGGCTCTGATCTAAGAAATTTAACATTTCAGTTTTACCAGCACATTCACGATCTCCAGGAGAAGCAGTCTAAAAATTTATGGGATCTTTTTTTTTTTAAAGATTTTATTTATTTGAGAGAGAGAATGAGAGAGAGAGAGAGAGAGAGCATGAGAGGGGGTTGGGTCAGAGGGAGAAGCAGACTCCCTGCTGATCAGGGAGCCCGATGTGGGACTCGATCCCGGGACTCCAGGATCATGACCTGAGCCGAAGGCAGTTGCTTAACCAACCGAGCCACCCAGGTGCCCCAAAATTTATGGGATCTTATGCACCTTTTTCAGGAAGGAAAACATGGAGAAAAAAGGACACAGAAAGACCAACTGCGGAAGGTGTCCCCCTGCCATTCCAGAAAAGGCACAGCATGCCAGTTCGATTCTCAGTAAGTTGAGGGGCCCGGGGCGGTGGTCCCTCTCCATGGGTCTGCTCCCTGCAGGCAGACCATCTGCCACACCAAACAGCTTTACCTAGACAAGGGAGTTGCCTATTGTATTTTTTTTTTTTTGCAATATGTAAAAAATTAAAAATGGAATAGATTCAAATGGGTCAAATGTGGTCAGACAGGGTGAAAGTGCCCACCTGTGTTTGTGCGGGAGTCCCAGCACTCCATGCCCTCAGCTGTGAGGTGGCCTCCACTCTGGGTGTCATCCTTCCAGCATGACCCAAAATCCCCACCTGGTGAGCTTCCTGGCCATGGGAGACTTGCTGCCGACTTGTCCATACACATTTCACAGAAGCAAAGAAAATTAGAGCTGGGAGGAGACCAGGAGAGCATGCAGGGCATGGAATTCAATGATGTTTAGTCAGAGGAGTCTTCCTCCAAAGGTAGTTTAAGCAGAAAAACATCCCGTGGCAGAACCACCCTGGTTGAGGAAGAGGTGAAGCCGAGGCCTGCCTGTTCAGGCAGCTCCTGAGCATGAATCCCCACCGAGGCTGGTCTACCCTGTTTATACACAAGAACCAGGGCCAGAGACCTAACGAGGCTTGTTCATGCTCATACAAGCTGTGGGCCAAGAGCCTTTCCTTCGACCCAGTGTTCTTTCTGTTCTGTCATGTGTAGTTCTACTTCTTCTCCATAGATGATTCATTTTCTTCTTCTTCTTCTTTAAAGAATTTATTTATTTATTTGAGAGAGAGAGAGAGAGAGCACGAGCAGGGGGAGCAGCGGGGGCAGAGGGAGAATCAGACTCCCCGCTGAGCAGGGAGCCCGACACAGGACTTGATCCCAGGACCACAGGATCATGACCTGAGCCAAAGGCAGACACTTAACCAACTGAGCCACCCAGGCACCCCAAAGATTCATTTTCTAATAGTCATAGTAATGTTTCATCAATTGAACACCTACTACACCAGATGCCGTACCAGGACAGGCTTTCCAAGTGTGGTCAGAAGGCTCTGGGGGTCCCTGAGACCCTTCTGGGGGGCTGTGAGACCCTCTCTTTCCCAGCTACATATCCGTGCAAGGCCGATACTGCAACTGACTAATGCAGGTGCAGCCGTCGAATCCAGCTGCCTTCTAGTAAGCCAGGTATTCAAGACACTTGCCAAAACATAGAATACTGCCACTCTTCTGATGCCTTTCATTTTTAAAAATAGCTTTTTTGCATTAAAAACCTGTTATTGTGGGGTGCCTGGATGACTCAGTGAGTTGAGGGTTGGACTCTTGGTTTCAGCTCAGATCATGATCTTGGGGTCATGGGATGAAGCCCAGCATCGGGCCCTGTGCTCAGCACGGAGTCTGCTTGTCCTTCTCCCTCACCCTCTGCCCCCCCCCCCCGACTCTGCGAGCTCATGCACGCATGCTCTTTCTCTCTCTCTTAAATAAATGAATACTATTTTTTAAAAAACCGGGGTGCCTGCGTGGCTCAGTTGGTTAAGCATCTGCCTTCGGCTCAGGTCATGATCTTGGGGTTCTGGGATCGAGTCCCGCGTTGGGGTCCCTGCTCAGAATTAAGTCTACTTCTCCCTCTCCCTCCCCTTCCGCTCCCCTTGTGCTCCCTCTCTGTCAATTGAATAAATAAAATCTTTAAAAAATTTAAAAAAAACCCTTATTTTATCAGCATGAAATGAATTACTGTTGGTTTTAAATGACATAATAAAAATATTTTTAAATGTTTCAGTTTAAAATTCTATTTAAAAAAAGCCTTAGGACTTGCCTTTCAGTCTTGGGAAGATCTGAATGATTCTGCACAAGCAAAAATGATTTGAAATTTATAATAGATCCCTCTCTAGCAGTCCATCTTCAACCGACTGAATGTCATATAATAGCTCTTCTCCAATGCAGGGTGAGATTTTTCACCACGAGTACAAGAAATGGCATATATTATGATACAGGATAGATAAAAACTATAATAAGTAAAGCTCTTTAGGGTTCTCAATTTTAAGAGTATAAAAGGGTTCTGACAAAAAATTTGAGAACTGCTGACATAGTGCATAATATTTAGCTATCCTTATATCCCTGTAAGTAGAAATTATTATCTTTATTTTACAGATAAGGAAATGGAGGATCAGAGAAATTCAGTAACTTGCCAAAGAGCTGGTGTATTTCTACTGCTCTATAGTGAAGTATCCCAAAATATAATGGGTTCAAAACAACAAACATTTTCTGTCTCAGAACTTCTATGGGTCAGGAGTTTGGGAGCAGCTTAGCTGAGTGATTCAGGCTCAAGTTCTCTGATGAGGTTGTAGTCAGATGTTGGCCAGTACCACCCTCAACTGAAGGCCTGACCGGGACCAGAGAATCTGCCTCTATGATGGTTCACTCACAAGGCCACTGGGAGGAGGTTTTAGTTCCTCACTGTGTGTGCCTCTCCAATAGGCTGCTTGAGTGTCATTATGGCATGGCAGCCAAGTGATCCAAGAGAAAGACCAACATGGAAGCTTCAGTGTCTTTTATGACCTAGTTTTGGAAGTGATACATCATCATTATCACGTTATTTGTGAGAAGCAAGTCACTAAATCCAGCCCACACTCAAGGAGAGAAGAATTAGGCTCTACCTTCTGAAGAACATATCAAAGAATTTGTGGACATATTTTTAACCATCACTGCTAACTAATGGCAGACCCAGACTTCAAACTCAGGTCTATCTGAACCTCATGCTCTTTCCACTATACAACCTTCCCAGGGAATGCCCTCAATTCTTTATTGCAATTTCCTTGAGTTATGGATTGAGAAGGAATTCAATGACTATTTTTTTAAAAGATTTTATCTATTTATTTGAGAGAGAGAGAGAGAGAGAGTGCATGCACGAGTGGGAGGAGAGGAACAGAGGGGAGGGAGAGAATCTCCAGCAGACTCCACACTGAGCATGGAGCCCGACTCAGGGAGCTCAATCTCATGACCCTGAGATCACAACCTGAACCCAAACCAAGAGTCAGACGCTCCACCAGCTGAGTCACCCAGGTGCCCCTCAATGACTACTGACTGAGATATGGAAAAGAAAAAAACATCCCTAGAGCTCATCCCATTGTGACTTACTCTTTGAAAGATAATGTTACAAATGAGCATAATCACCAGAGTAGCAAGGCAGGTAGCGTCGGCAGAGTCTTTGTCCCCTGGTCTCACCTCTCCTGGAGCTGAGATGTTGCTTGAACACCCAAGCCTGATGTGCTCACTTGTCTGGCCCAGCCTCTCACACTCTAGCCTTACCTGGAGGGCTCCATCGCCCACAGCCTGCCAGGTCCTAGACCTGCACTAGACACACACGCTCTCTACTACTAGCCCCTCTGTGGCACAGATAAGGGCAAAGCTATAATTCAGTTTCCCATATCAGCTTATGGATTTGATGTAGAGAAAAACCATCTTTCCAACTCTCTGGGTGACAAAACACAAGCTCTTGGCCATAACAGGGTCTGAGAAAAGAATGAGGGTGTATCAGGGCAAATCTGGAAAAATATCGATCTTGCATTTGTAATTGGTTCAGTGGGCCACGTTCTCACGGACCCATCCATTCAGCAGACCTTCCCTAAGCACCTCCATGTGCGAGGAAATTCTTGAGGCTTTCCTATAAGATCTGTTACTTACCAAAACATCTCTCAGTTGTCATAAGGGGATTCCAGATGTCATCCCGAGGCTGGGAACTCCCCTTGGGAACACAACTGGGGAAGTGGACACTTTGGCGCCCACTGGTTAGAGCTGCCACACTTTATGACTCTAGTGAAGAAACTCACACTTCCTTTGTGTAACTTGGGCTTTTCCAGGTTCTGCTGCAGGCCCCAGAGGCTCTTCTGCTTCTGGGACTGGATTGCAGAGTAATAAATGTGAGAACTGTGGCACTAAGCGTCATAATTCCCGAAGAGTCTATGGCAAAGAGCCACTTGAAGGTGAGCGCGACTCGGGGCCCTTGCACGGAAGGCCTAAGTGGGGACAGCTGCTGTCCACGGTAGTGAGTTGTATTTTTCATCTTTTCTTTTTAGAATTTCATTATAGATACAACATGCCAGGAGAGAATTACTTAAACCCTAACGAAAGAAGTGCCTTTGTCAAGCTCTGCTTTTTAAACGAAAATAAAAATTCTTCACCTTGTAAGTACCTCTGCTGCACGATCTCATCTTTGTAAGCAGGCTGCTCTCCCAGGCATGCGGGACCCGCATCACACCGGCCACTCCTTCCCTTGGTGGGGTGGGGTGGGCCCTGCCCTCCCCAGTCTGCTGCTTGGCTCTCCAGTACTCACCTGAGGCCCCCGCATCCTGGATGGCCAGAGTCTGGGCCGGGGCTGGGAGATAGGAAATCCTAGCAATAAAGGACTCTGAAAGTTATTAAGTGCTAACTCAGTGTAGATTGATAACAAATAGTAAATATTTGCTACACAAATGACCAACTGAAGAGTCACTACTAGTATTGCTATTATTCAGGAGTGGTGAAAGCTTTAAGTATGTCCCTGCTAAAAGTCCGCATGTAAAGAAACAGACTATTTTTATACTCCTTAAACATGCTAATTTCAATGCAAAATTTTGCTGTCTTTGGAAAAAATTAAAAGCCCACAAACATTTATTTATAAAGATGAGTAAGACATGGCTCCTCCCTCCCCAAGGAGTTCACCATTTATTGAAAGGAACTCGTACCCAAATAAGGGAAGTTCGTGGCAAAATGTGGTGCCAGAATTAACAAAGTCAGAGTGTGCTGAGGGAACAAAATGGAGGGAAGGAAATACTCCGCATTTTGCTTCTGAACCACAGCCATATCTGGTTCTTTGACATCCTCTCCTTGTGGGAAAGTTCATACCTCCGGCGCTTTCTCTCCCTATCTGTGGACAGGGCATCAGGGAGACTGTTTCTAATCTTTCACAATTGCCAATTTCCAAGATGAAGGAATGCCATTTCCCAGATTGAACTCAGCTGTACATCCCCTACGCGCCCCCCTCCAGCTGCCAAATCCTTCACGTGCATGTATTCTCTCGAGATGACAGCCACTAAAACTCTGCAGAAGCAACAGAGCAGATTTCTTTACTATCTCCTTGGCCTTTGGGTCTACAGTCCATGAGACTTGTCATTCCAATATATGAGGGAATGAGGGATCAACTGAGTCATCTGAAGTGTGACTTTGAGCTGCATTAGTAAATATATAGTGGCCAAGAGGGTAGAAGTCATAGGGAGGCATTGCTCAGCGTTGAAAAGAACCTTCCAGAAATTGGAATGCAGTGGGCTGTTGTGGGAGGTCCTGAGCCCCATCTGTAGAGATGTCTCTACAGATCCCATCCGGAGACAGTGTACTTTGTCAGGATGTTGCAAATGGTGTAGACCAGACTAGAACTGGACAAGATGACCCTATGATCCTTCCCAACTCTGAGTTTCTATGTTTCAAATAAAATCCAGAATTATATTTGGAGACTAGCAAAAGATTAAGACTGAACTCTTTAGTATCTCTGCTCATCACGACTTAAGTTCGGGTGGTCAACATGACTAATTTGGACTTTCTAGCTTCTGCTCTGCCTTTCATGTCTCAGGGACAATGTCTCCCAGTTCCCTTGTCAAATGGGACCCTTCTGAGGGGGAATGAAGCCTAGCTACGAGAGACTGGCAAGTAAGACAGGAGACCAGGGAAGGAGAACCAGCAACAGAGAAGGCATATTTATTGGCCATTGACTCTTCTCTCTTCCTTTCCCTGGCTTTCTTCTTGTCTTCCATGGTGTCTTTCCTACATTTATCTTCTTTTCTCTTTAGTCTCTATTTTCTGGAATTGTCTTAGTAACGTAATTTAGTTTCTGACTCCTAGAAACCTTGCTCATGTGTTTGGGGAAGACTTCAATCCCCGTCAAAGGGATTATCTACCCCTCCACTTCAGATGAAGTAGCTGAGTGCACGGAAGTTGGGTGGTATGCTCAGGTATCACACAGTAGCACCCAGCCAACCCCAACCTAGACTCCTGGTCTTGTGGCTACTGATAAAATGCCCTTTAAAAGTTGAATTTCTTAAAATAAATAAGTTGAATTTCTTTTCCTGAATTCAGAAGACTTGAAAGTTCTTTGTTTTCTATGTTCCCTAATTTTCTTACTTTTTAAAATTTCATGAAATATTTCCTTCATACAGAAAAGTTTGGGAAATGATACCCATATATCCACCATCTGGGGATCATTTCTGATGCTCTGAATTTAATCATAGCTAACATTTTTCAGCTTGTTCAAAACCAGAATGGATCTGTTCCCAGACATCAAATCCAAAATCCTCTCATGATGAACATGAGCCCATACCAGGAAAGTAAGTATTATTTTATTATTAATAACAACAAAAATGACTACCAATTAGTTGGATACATACCATGTGCTTAGTGCATGAAATTACTGGCCCAAGATCACCTAGATCATAAGTAGTCGAGCCAAGATTCAAACCAAAGTATGGCTGATACTTCAAACGTTCATTTGTTCTTCAACAAGTATTTGAGTGTTAATAGCAGCCTCTTGTGCTGGTTTCTGAGGGCACAGTGATTAAATTAAACTACTGTCCCTGCCGTCATGGAAGTTACTTTTTTGGTAGAAGAGCCAGTCTTTGTAAGTGCCAAAAAGGGATGTACTGAGTGCCATTACCTAATTTGGAGGTTCAGTGAAGCTTAACACCAAAGGATAAGTGTGAATCAACTAGCAAGGGGATGTAGAGGTAAGAGTGAAGACATTCCAGTCTAAGAGAGCTTGCTGGAATGGGAAGGCCCCTTGGCAAGTTCTGGATCAGTGTAGTATGCATGGCTGTGGGCCATGATGGGGCTGGTGAGGGGAAGCTGGTGGGATGGGTAGGGCCAGACCATGCAAGGGCTTGTTGGCTACGGGAAGGATTTCAGACTCTTGAGTATAATAAGCCAATGAAGGGTGTTTGTAAAGTTTCTGTGTTTTAAAAGATCATTCTAACTACCAAAGGAGTGGGAATGGAGTAGAGGAGTTAAGGATTGGAGCACAGCGGCCAAGTAAGAGGCTGGTGCAATATTCCAGGTGAAATGATGGTAGCTTGGCCAAGGGTGGTAGAGAAGGAAAGAGAGAGGTCTAGTATTCAAGAGCTATTTAGGAGGTAGAATCAATAGTGTAGCAGAGTGGTTAATAGTTCAGGCTCTGCACTCACTCAGTCTGAACTCACTAGCTCCTATGATAATGCAGTGCAGTGTTAAAGAATGTGGCCTCTGGCGAGGTCTTGGGTTTGCATCTTGGTTCTGTGTCCTTGAGCTGGTTGCCTGACCTCTCGGTGCCTCCTTTTCCCCACATTTCTCCATTATTCCCCAAATGGGAATCATAATAGTGCCAAACTCATTGAGGATTGGGTCAATACATATAAAGCAGTTGGAAAGGTACCTGGCATTCAGCAAGTGATGGCTATTATTGTTGATCATGGTGACCGATTGGATGTAGGGAGACAGAGGACTCTGAAGCCCACACCCTTCCCACTGCACTGCACTGCCCCGCTCTGCCTGGAGTTTTTCATTAGCTAGGGGCTCCTGATGCTCATGTTCTCTGATGCTCTCAACTGGACGACAGATCCAATGTGTTAAACTAACCTGTGGAACCAACTCATGTGAATGTGGTAGGGGAGGGGGGCGATGAAGGGAGGCTTTGGGTTTGAGCATTTGAAGCCAGACTTTCTGGAGATGACTGCTACAAGTGTCCTATGTACCAAAGAAGTAATGCTTAACAGAAGGACTCTTAAGCCAGGGAGACGTAAGGATGGCTCCATGGCCCACCTGTCAACAGGCAATGTCTTGTGGCAACCCTTAAGGCCACTACTCATTGTTGTGCAAAGCATAACACCAGGCAGTGCCCTTCACATACACTGTGAGTGAAACCTTCCAGAGCTATGCAGTGCGCAACTGGAACAACCGTATATGGTGACACTGGCCCCCCTTATTCACCCAGACCATCAAGAGACGAGAGTCATACTTACAGTGTAGTAGGCAACGGGAGCCTGCTTAAAGAGGTGCTGCTTTTATCTTTCTACTGCTGCTGCCTCCTTACTCTGTAAGCTCACTGGTGCTAGAATGAACTCAACTCAAAGTGCCTGCAATTGGCAGATTTGTGTGCATTTGTTTTATAAATATGCAGGGTAGAAGGTTGGCCCGAAAAGAATGAAAACCTAATAAAAATCGGAGTTTTTCCTCTTTCTTTGGCAACAGAAGAGACATTCTGGGAGAAAACACCCTTCATGGTTGTGGAACAAACTATTTCTGTGGTCAGCCACAACAGGACTATAGGCAAAAGACAGAGAGAGCACAAACTCCTCACCCCCAACACACACACACACACACACACAGCCATTACTGAACCACCACAGAGCTCAAGGGGAGAGGGGAGCTTTATACAAATATGCTTTTGCCTTCCAGAAAAAATCTTAAGGTTTTCGTGACCTACCATTCAGACCTTGCTACACCCTCACCCCATTTCCACTCCTGCAGGATTTCTGGAAGCAAATCCTTAAGCAACTTTGGCAGTACCGAAGAAACAGAATCTGAGGTGAGGACTTAGAAAAGAAAAACAAAAACATTCTAGAATTCTTGCAGCTTGTAAGTATGGTCTTGACCACAAAACCAATGGCTTTTAAATTATTACAGTATGGGGGCGCCAGAAAATGCTCCGCTAAACACAATTTGTGCTCAGCACTAACACAGAGACACACAGCCTGAGCAGCCACGTGGTTTGTATTATTCCTAAATTGGTTCCAAGGGAAATTTCCTGGAGAAAGTGTTTTGTGGGTGGTGCCTCGGCTACAGGATCCCTTGGGCTAGGAGTGAAGGCAGCGGAGACTGTTTCCAGCTGCTCCCAAGTCTGTTCCAGTGACACTGGCATTAGAACTGCCTGGTTCCCAATTTTCCAATCAAATTCCATGCCACTTTCAAATGCTTCCAACACAAGCACTAATCCCCCTGGGTGCGCTCTCAGGGGTTATGACTCCTCCGTCCCCTTCGATGACCCCCAAAGGGCTTGCCTTCTTTCTCACAGATCTCTTCCTCTGTGGCAGGGCAACAGCCTGGCAGGTTGCTGATCTCACCCTCTGGTTCACACTCATCGGTCACGTGTTGGGTCTTTTTTTTTTTTTTCTGTCCCTTTCCCTAAAAAATATATTCCATCTCAGACTGGTTTCCTAGGAAACCAACCGTCAAAAACAGTAATAGACTGGGTGGGAAAAGAATACTCCAAAAATTCCACCTTGCAATGTTTAATAATGAGATAACCCAATTAAGAGAAACAGTAACTTTATACAAAATGTGTGGACTTTTCCTCTGTAGATTTTAAACTCGTCTTTGGCTCATGCCCTGAGGACAGCAACCATTTTGAAAGACACTACTGATCGAATGATTACAGCTATTGCAGAAGATCTTGCCAAAGTACAGAGATGGAGGAATCGACTGAAATACTAGTTCGACCCAAGGCAACTGAGAACTTAAAAAAAAAAGACAAATGCAAAGAAAACTGATCTTCCCCCCAAAAGTATCTTATTATACTATTTAGGAAGGTGACTTTCTAGAGAAAATACCAAAACCATAAGAAATGGGGGGGGGCCACCAAGTGCTTAAAAAGAAAAAACAATGGATCCCTGATTCTTAAAATTGAAATCAACAAGTATTTATTTTAAAATAAATCTTATTCCTAACTCATAATAAAAGAAATCAAAGCAATAAACTAGGAGTGCCTGGCTGACTCTGTGGGAAGAGCATGTGACTCTTGATCTCAGGGTCAAGAGTTCGAGCCCCACCTTGGGTGTAGATTACTAAAAAAAAAAAAAAGGATAGAACCAAACTATACCTTTGCCTATTAGTATGGCAAAAACTAAAGTTTAGAAAAGCCAGTGTCAGCGAGGCTGGGGGTGACAGGTGCTCTTGTACCCTGGGGATGGAAGTGTAAATTGGTGTAACCTGGTGGGAAGGCAACTTGGTATCAAATCCTACAAATGTAAAAGGACTTGCCTTCTGAGCAGAAACCCCACTATTAGCAATTACTTCATAGGTGACTCACACAATAGGCCATCGTATTACACATGGGTGGCCACTGGAGCACTGAGGGAAAGAGCCCCCACATGGAACGATCTAATACCCTCTGTGGGGATTCATAAATAACGACAGACATACAGTTAGTGCTCTGCACCAGTGGAAAAAAAGGGGGTGGATAATCTTGCAAGATAGTGAAAAAAAGCAAGACGACTAATAATATATGTAGTGTGACCTCATTTGTGTATGTTTTTCAAAGGGCATACATATTTTCTGGAATGGATACACAAAAATATTCAGTGGACCTCCAGGAAATGGAAACTGGGCATTGTTCAGGGAAGGATCTTTACTTTTTTACTTTCTGTACAGTATGAAATTCTTACAATATGTTTATAATGTAAATTACATGAAGATCTCTTGAAGTCAGATGCAAAAATGTTAGTCCTAGATTAATGAATTTGGGACAAAGTGAAGACAATTCACTAAAACTATGTACCGGGGATTAACTAAATGTATAGCATTTCATGTAGAATGTCAGAACAAGATTTTGATTTGCTTAAGACTGGTTTATAACCTCTTTAATGACAGAGCAGCACATGATTGGCTCTTTCCCTGCTTCCCGAGGTCTCTATTTACTCGAAACACTCAACAAATGGTTTCCCAACCCCCAGAACTTTGCTCAGGGGTAGAGAGAGTTGAATCCATTCCCACTTTGAAGATTTTTTGTGGCCAAGGCAGCTGCTATTTGTCTAGCTGGCTGGAGAATTGACTATTTTTAACTTTGGGGCTTGGAAATTGGTTTAGGGTGCCTTAGAAGAGATAAAGTAGAGGTCAGGCTGAAGATGTTTCTGACTTTGTGGCTGAAGGTACTTTAAGTCTTGGCACCATAAGGAAGAGAGTGAAGACTGGTAGTAGCATTTTTTTTTAAAGATTTTATTTGACAGAGAGACACAGTGAGAGCAGGAACACAAGCAGGGGGAGTGGCAGAGGGAGAAGCAGGCTTCCCGCTGAGCAGGGAGCCCGATGTGGGGCTCGATCCCAGGACCCTGGGATCATGACCTGAGCCGAAGGCAGACGCTTAACCAACTGAACCACCCAGGCGCCCGCGGTAGTAGAATTTTAAGAAAAAAAAAAAAGGGAGCTTTAACTGTGTATATGCTAAGAGGCTTCTAGATTCATCACTTACCTAAATTTAATCACCACTTGATAACCTGTTTTGTCTGCCAAGCATCACTGTCCTGTCCCCAAGTTTAAAATTACACTTCCTTGGCTTGAAGGGTTCTCGTATGATTCATTAGTTCTTAATCTTTTCTGGGTTCAACCGTCTTTGAGAAACTGAAGAAAGCTATGGAGTCTCCCTCCCCCATGCCCCCCCGCTTGCAGGGAAAAGAGATATAAGAACACACACAATTTTTAAAAGTTCATGGACACCTAAAGCAAACCCATGGAATCCAGGTTAGAAAGGACCACCATAAATGAATGTTCCTAAACCCTCAACTAACCTTTAGAGAAACATAACTGTTGTAATCATTTATTTAAAAATATGGCCCATCTCTGCTTTATTAAACTATATCCTAAATGTAATTTTACATTTCCTTAATGATTGAGGATTATTATGAACCATCACTGCAACGTGCTTAATCCAAGAAACAGAAATAGGGCAATGTCCTTAAGAATTTCTGGAAAAGTGCAAGGCTCTGACTTACAAAGATAACTTTATATTTACTGATCCTGTAGCCTTGGCTGTCTCCTCCCTTCTTTGTGTAAATTTTGACATCTCTCTTCTAGCTCTGCTGCAGTAACAGACCAGAAAAACAAGTTCATTAGCGAAAAGTAATTGTATTTCTAATGCTGAGTCAAGGGGCTCACCATTGCTGAGAGCAGCGGGGTGGCAGCATCCACCATCCAGAGGACTCTTCCTGCGTACTTCCAACATGTAGTTGTGCTCCGGTGGCTTGAGGCTGCCAGGAGCAAGAAGCAGGATGAGCAGCAATGCTTTTAACTCTTTAAAATAAAGTCCTAGCCGTCAACTTTATTAGATTATGCAAATGAAAACTCACCTTTTAATCACTTTCAACGGTAATCTTACAGTTAAGGATTTAAAATAGACCTAATTCATACTAAATTTGAATATGTTTATTTTTAATACCCAAAATGTTGTTTTGGTAGTAGAAATTTTACCGTGGGATGAAGACTTTGTTGCTCCTTTGATTTTTAAAAGAAAACTGCCTGCAACCTGACAATTCACAAAGGGTTACAAATACCTGAGTTATGGGGGCATACATCTTACAAAATAAACTGTCAGGATCTGGATCTTTGCGGCTCAAATCCAAGAACTTTTGTGTCTTTGTGAATGGCTGATATTTTTCTTATTTTTTTGTGAATATGGCTGAACAATGTGAACCCACTATACTTTATAAACCAAGCACACTTCAACAGGAAGCAAGCATGGGCTTCCGAGATAGCGAATAAATGGTTTCAGTTAGTTTTAACAGCAAAGTATCTTTTTCGGGGTCTTATCAGAATCTGTAATTGCTAATTCTGGAGGTGGAATCAGTTTATACCAGGAATTTATGTGAGATGACAACTTATGTCTTCAAATTCAGTGAGAGATTTAGGAAACATGATCTAAATCTAAGCCTAAAATATATGTAAGAGTGCAGGCCTCAAAGGATCTCACATCACTGTGACATGACAAAGTAATCACCGAGGTGTTACGTGACTGAAGGGGTCAGTGTGTGCTGCCATCACACTCTTGGTTCCATCTGTCACAGGGCACTGGATCAGTGTAAATCTCTGTTCCACACACATACTAACTCTGGACGGATAGTAACCAAGGTACACAAGGGCCTCAGATAAAACACAGACAACAAAAACCAACCCTTTCACTGGCAATGAACTGTTCCCATGTTCGATGCATGGAGACAAGCCTTTCCTCTCCACACGCACACCCAGGTTAAGTTACATAACCTTTTTGTGCCCTAGTTTTCTCGGCTTTCAGATGGAGATGATGATAATGGTGCCTATCCTCGCAGGATTGAGAAGATTAAATGAGGTAATATAAGCACTTTGAAACACTGCCTGGCACATACAAAGTTCTAAGTAAGCACCTGCATATTATTATTCTGTTATCACTACCTAGTAAACTAGCAAGTTATGAAATATATCAAAAAATAACATTCCTACATAAAAGATGTTTGAAAATAACGTAAAAGATCCAATTCCTATGGAACCACGAAAGACAGGTATGGCAGCTGCAGTACCTATACGAGCAAAATACAGGTCTTCAAAGTCAGAAAGATTTAGGGAAATAAAGACATTCTATATTCCTGAATTTCCAGTTTCAATATTATAGAGCTGTCAATTTTTTTTTTTTTTAGAGATTTTATTTATTTATTTGAGAGAGTGAACAGGCTGAGGGAGAGGGAGAAGCAGACTCCCCGCTGAGCAGGGAGCCCAATGCGGGGCTCGATCCCAGGACCCTGGGATCATGACCTGAGCCGAAGGCAGACCCTTAACCAACTGAGCCACCCAGGCGCCCGAGCTGTCAATTCCTCTTAAATTAACCTATAAATTTATTGCAAACCTAATGAAAATACCAAAATAACCTTTGGTATTAACAAAATGATACTAAAGTTCATTAAAAAAATGTAATAGAAAATCTCTGAAAATAAGTGATTTAGGTGTGGGTGGAGATTATATGTCACACGTTAAAATATAGCATGAGTTAGGGGTGTCTGGCTGACTCAGCTGGTGAAGCATGCCACTCTTGATCTTGGGGTCATGAGTTCGAGCTCCACATGTGGCATGGAGCTTAAAATATTTTTTAGACCTTTTTTTTTTTTTTAAAGATTTTATTTATTTGACAGAGAGAGAAAAAGAGCACAAGCAGTGGGGACCGGCAGGGAGAGGGAGAAGCAGGCTCCCCGCTGAGCAGGGAGCCCGACCCGACCCGGGGCTCAATCCCAGGACCCCGGGATCATGACCTGAGCCAAAGGCTGATGAGACACTTAACTAGCCACCCCAGGCACCCTTAAAATTTTTTTAAAATAAAATATAGCATGAATTAAAATAGGGAAAAAGATATATGAATGATAGGTCAATAAAAGAGAATTCAGAAATAGACCAAAATACAAATATACATTTAGTCTATGATAAAGGTAGTATTCCAGACTAGACGGGGAAAGAGGGATTACCCAACAAAATCTGTACAATATCTGGCTGTTTAGGAAGAAAGCTGGATCCCTGTTAAATACTGTATCAGTCAGGGTTCACTGTAGGAACAGAAACTCCGCAGGTATTTCAAAGAATAGAAATCAACACAGGTCCTTAAAAATCAGAGAAAAAGGGGCCCCTGGGTGGCTCAGTCAGTTAAACATCTGACTTTGGCTCAGGTTATGATCTCAGGGGTCTTGAGATTGAGCCCTGTGTTGGGTTCTGTGCTCAGTGGGGAGTCTGCTTCTCCCTCTCCCTCTGCCCCTCCCCCTGCTTGTTCTCAGTCTCTTTCAAATAAATAAATAAATACTATCTTTTTTAAAAAATCAGAGAAAAAGCTGAAGGGGCAGAAACTGGGGGCCAACATGCTTTTAGACTCAGGTTATATCATCTTCTGGGATGCAGGGCACAGAAGTCAGCGCCGTTGCTGCCACCAGCACTGCCTCAAGCCCATGCAGCAGGTGGCAGACACTGAAACATGGAGTCTAGTTGCTACAAACAACTTCAGGTGGCAGGAGCTTGCTTGTCCACTGGTACAGTATGGTAGATGGTCTCTACCTTCCAAATCTTGACCAAATGCAAATCATTGGCAGAACCTAACCAGTTCTGAACCCTGCTTATCTTTGAGTCTGCAAAACTTCATTTTTAGCCTTTCATCCCCTGTGGTATGAGATGGGGAGGCATGGGACATAATGCCAAGTGCTAAGAGACAATACCTGGCATACATTCTCACACTAAAGTCAATTCCAGATGGATGAATTACCTGTAAAAATAAAATGAGCCTATTGAAATGTTCTAGAAGAAACAATAAGTGAATTTATCATTTTGGTTGTAAAAGGTTATTTCTAAGTACAACATATAATTCAGAAACCAAAAAGGAAAAGCGATGGGTTTATCTACATAAAAATTTAAAATGGTGGCATCTATCAACATGTTGACTCTTGAACAACACGGGTTTGAACTGCACAGGTCCACTTAAGACAGACTTTTTTGGACAAATATAATACTGTAAATGTATTTTAACATTTTTTTCTCCCACTTTATTGTAAGAATATAATATATAATACAAAATTTGTGTTAACTGACTTTATGTTTTCAATAAGGCTTCTGGTCAACAGTATGCTATTAGTAAAGTTTTTGAGGAGCAAACAGTTTTTCAACAGATTTTCAACTGCATGGTTGGGGTTGGGGGGCAGGGGTCAGCTAAACCCATGTTGTTCAAATGTCAACTATATTTAAATGCACAAATACTTTGACCAGCTATGCCATTGCTAGAAGATATTATAGAAGTATTTGTGTGTGTTTGCAAAGGTATGTACCCAAACAATGCAGCATTATATATAAGAGCAAAACTCTGAAGATGAGTAATATATAAAATTATGAGGCCACTATGAGGCCAGGTAAAAGGAGAGATTTGAAATGAACACGTTCCCTTTGTGTAACACATGTGCAGACATATCCTTTTATTATCCAAACTTATACAGATATTACATTGTTTTTATAAAAAGTCAACAGGGGTTATCTTGGTGGGAAGATTATGGTGCATTCTTTTTCTTTTTTGTAACTGTGTGATTTAGAACTTTTAAACTTCCCAACTTCCCCTTCCTCCCCTGCCCCCAAGAAGATAACTTTTGTAACTAATACATTTATTTTCTCTTAGAATATTCACACTTATTTTTGGTTTTCTACTTTAAACATACATGATTTTGAAATTATATAAAACTGTGTTCTTTAGAAGTATCTGGGAAGACAGTATACCCTGTGAAATTATTCTATTTCTATTAATGACAATTATTTTACACATAAAAGAAATTATGAATTTCAATCAAAAAACTGCACTTATAGAAAATCATTCCATGACATACACAGTTTTTTACTTTTACAACCTTTTCATTTAAAATCAGTTCTTTCCCAAAAAACTATACTTGAGCATAAGACAGATAAGTATGTTATAAGTAATCAGTATGTACATAGGTAGTTGTGAAGAATTACCCACAATTCTAATATATTCAGTTCCAAAGGTGAAAAATTTCCTTTTAGAAAGCATTTTAACATTTCTTCTCATCATCTACAAAGCAGCAACACCATTTAAATTATTAAAAATGGCAAACCCAATGATATGTAATCATAAAGTCCCTTAAGAAATAATTTGAAAAATCATTATTCCATAAAATATTTACATTGTTTAAATTACATGATAGCAACCTTGTCTTGATTTATTTTAGTTGAACAAGTTAATAAGAATCTCAAAAAAAAAATCATTATTCATCCTTAATAAAGGAGACTTTATCCTTGGGTTTATTCAGCATCTTTATATCATCCAAAAGCTTTCTGGGTGTTAAAATATGCGTAGAACCTGGTAGGAGAAAAGATAAAATTTCAGAGGCCAGCACTTAATTGGTTAATTATATTGCTCTGTCCCTCAAATTTGCAAAGTGCCATAGCTTGGGGCAATGTAACAAAATTTCTATAGGACACATTCCTGGCATCTGCCTATACCACAGTGTATCAGTCCCTCCTCTTCACTGCACAGCACACTCAGTAAACCACTGCTAGTACTTTGTCTACTTGGTGCAATACACTGATACGCTGACGATCAAAACTGGACGTTACTATCCCTGTGGCAGAACAGAAGAATCACTGCTCATTAAGTAGTGCTGCAGATTTATAGCTGGTGTACAAATGCTGCATTCCATAGAGGAGGAGAGTTTACTTATCAGTGGCTTTGACTGAAGTTCTTAAAACTAAATTCCATATAGGACTTGCCACTGTCAGGTTCACATCCACAAAAACATTCAAAGTACTTCTGTAGTAGAAATGTATTTACATCTCAAAAATTATTTAATAATAAGGGCAAGTCTGGAATATAGTATTTTAAAGGACATTTTTAATAATATCTAAATAATAAAGTATTTTGAAGCTTATTCCCTCAAAATCAGAATATTTAAAAATCAAATTATCAAAAAAGTCAACCAGGAAAAAACTCTAGTACATCAGATAAAACACACTATGATTAATAAGTTTTTTTGCATTCCACAATTTAGACCTACATGTAACTTTCAACATAAAGTTTTGCATTTAGTTTGTTTAAAAAAAATTGGAAAGAGGAAAACATGTCTTACCAATAATAACTTCACAGGATTTATGTGCCTGAGAAACTTCATAAGCACAACGCATTTCAGAGTATGTAATTCCACCAATTACAAAAACAATCAGTTTTGACCCATTTTTTCGGTCCTCTAAGTAATTAGTTCTGGGTTTCTGGCGAGCACTAAAAAATAAACATACACAAACATGTTAAAAACATTTCCAAAGCCATAGTGCTTGTAGAGTTTTTAAAAAGCCTAACTCAAGCAAACTCAAATCTGGCACCAATTACCCTGATTTTATGGAAATGACTTAACTATGGTATGACTGGAGAACCAAGACAGGTTAGGTAGGCCAGCCCCACTTCAAGTTTAATTTTGATCTGATAGAGAGTGTGGACATAACCTAGTTCAGCATTTTTACTCTATACACCTGAAAAGTCTATGACTTACCATTTTTTTAAGGATTTATTTATTTTAGAGAGAGAGAGAGTGTGTAAGGGGGAGGAGTAGAGGGAGGGGGAGAAAGAAACTCAAGCAGACTCCATGCTGAGCACAGAGCCTGACATGGGGCTTGATCTCAGAACCCTGAGATCATGACCTGAGCCAAAACCAAGAGTCAGACGCTTAAGAGAGGCACCCAGGTGCCCCAAAAGTCTGACTTTCTGAAGTCTTTAAAATCCTCTTGTTTCAGTGTCACTCCCGTTTTTTTAACTTCAGAAAGTCACAGACTTCTCAAGTATGTTATTTCTTCATATGAAGTAAAAGAGTGTCAGCTCTATTTTAGAGGTACAGGGAGGGAAGCACCGGATTTGGAGCCAATGTGGTACCAGGACATCCCATGCTGAAACTCACTGAGGTAGGACGGTGGGAGGTACTGAAGACATATCTGCATTCCTGTGTTCACTGTAGCATTATTCACAATAGCCGAAACACGGACAACACTTAAACATCCGTTGGTGGAGAGATGGATAAAGAAAATGTAGTGTATATATGCAGTGGAATATTATGCAGCCTTTAAAAAAAAAGAAGGAAAGGGGTGCCTGGGTGGCTTAGTCAGTTTAGTGTCTGCTTCCGGCTCAGGTCATGACCTCAGGGCCCTGGGATTGAGCCCCGAGGTGGGCTCCCTGCTCAGTGGGGAGTCTGCTTCCCCCTCTCCCTCCACCCCTCACCTGTGCTTGCACGCTCTCTCAAATAAAATTTAAAAAAAAATAAAAATTTAAAAAAGAAGGAAATCCTGCTAACTGCAACAACATGGACGAACCTGAAGGACATTATGCTAAGTGAAATGACATTGGACTCAAAGACAAACATTGCATGATCTTACTACTATGTGGAATCTGAAACAGTCAAATTCATAAGGCAGAGAATACAATGTTGGTTGCCAGGAGCTGGGGCGGGGGAGGGGAAATGAGGTCGTGTTGGTCAAAGGACACGAAGTTTCAGTTATACAAGATGAATTAATTCTGGAGCTCTATTGTACTGCGTGGTAACTATAGTTAACAAAAATTATATTGTATGCTTGAAATCTGCTAAAAGAGTAGATCTTAAATTATTAAATTAAGCCTTCTCACCACACACACACACACACACACACACACACACACACACAAGAAAGAAAATGGTAAGTTTGTGGAGGTGATGGATATATTAATTAGCTTGTGGTGACCATTTTACAATGTACACGTTATCAAAACACCAAGTTGTAGATCTTAAACATATACAGTGCTATTAAGTCAATTACACCTCAATAAAGCTGTTAAAAAAAAGACCTGGTTACAACTCTGATTCTGCTTCTTTCTAATTCGGTAAGACTTTTGGCAAGTTACTGAACCTCTCTCTAATAGTCAAGGGTTGTTTTCAGGACTAAATGAAATAATGCAGAGGATACACGAAGCATGGAATCTGGTACCAAGGAAGCACTCAATAAATAATAGCTAATGTTTCTATCATTTCCTCCCCCAGATGCTCTAGATCAGCACTGTCCAATACAGCAGGCACCAGCTACATGAGGCCATTTAAATTTAAATTAATTAAAATTAAAATTAAAAACGCAGTCACACTAGCCACATATCAAGTGCTCAACAGCTCCACGTGGCTACTGACTCATATTGGAGAGGGCAGATATATGACATTTCCATTACTGAAAGAAAGTTCTATGGGGTAGCACTGCTCGAGATCATAGGAATCACTTTTTTCATCTCACACTCCACTGGTAAAAAATTTTGAGCTTTTATGTGAAAAGTAAATATTTCAAAATAAAAATTTATGTACTTCTATTAAAATATATATTAGTTTATAAATTAGATATGTATACTGGTGTCTATTAATAAAGTTTAATTTCTCCCTTTTTTAGGTAAAAATAAATATCCCCCCCCATATCATCTTGTTACCCATTTTGGACACCATCTTCTTTCTAGAGGACCTCTAAGACCCTGAAATGTAGGATCCCATGGTAAACTTTTAATAATGTTCTTGTCTAGGTAATTTCCATCTGCCATCTTAAGGAAAGATGAGGGAGTAAACAACAGGAAGAAAGTAAAGAGAATCAGTAACTGGTTTTGAAAGATGAAACAGGAATAAGATATACTCATGATTCCCATATAAAACAAATCAAGGAGATACTAAACGTGCAATTTTGGTTTAAAAACTATTTCAAGGGGGCACCTAGGTGGCTCAGCTGGTTGAGTATCCAACTCGATTTCGGCTCAGGTCATGATCTCAGGGTTATGAGATCAAGCCCTGTGTCAGCTCTGTGCTCAGTGGGGAGTCTGCTTGAGATTCTTTCCCTCGGCCCCTACCCCCACTCTTGCACACGCACACTCTTTCTCTAAAACAAATAAATCTTAAAAAAATTTTTTTCAAAAGAAAGAGAAATAGAGAACAACAAAAAAAAGGAGATAATACTGCTCAAACAATTATGTGACTTTAACGATTTTTAAATTTCTGAATAGCAATTTTAGGAAAATGGGATTATATTTAATTTGTTTCACATACATGTATAAGACGTTATGCTAGTGTTTTTTACATTCTGATAGATATAAAAATAATAATTAAAGCCCTAGATTCTGAAAATCTCACTCTAGAAAGCATCTAGAAGCTTTGGTTAAAATAAGAGTGAACTTTTTTCACTCTTTATTTAAAAAAATTTTTTAAATTCAATTAACATACAATGTATTATTTGTTTGTGATTCATCAGCCTTACATAATACCCAGTGCTCATTACAACACATACCCTCCCCAACGTCCATCATCCAATTACCCCATCCGTCCACCCCCTTCCCCTCCAGCAACCCTCCGTTTGTTTCCTATGCTTAAGAGTCTCTTACGGTTTGTCTCCCTCTCTGGTTTCATCTTGTTTCATTTTTAAGAGTGAACTTCTTTTTAAAAGCACAGCTGAAAGTAAACAAATAAGAGAAATCTCCAAAGGCTAGCAATAAAGAGGAAGCTAAAAACTAGAGTGGTAAACTGAGTTGAGGCTTGGTCTGCCTTGTGGAGTGTTAGTCTAATCTTAGCGAACAAGAGACTTGGGTGTTGGGCGCCTGGGTGGCTCAGTTGGTTAAGCGACTGCCTTCGGCTCAGGTCATGATCCCAGGGTCCTGGGATCGAGTCCCACATCGGGCTCCCTGCTCAGTGGGGAGCCTGCTTCTCCCTCTGACCCTCTCCCCTCTCATGCTGTTTCTCTCTCTCTCAAATAAATAAATAAAATCTTTAAAAAAAAAAAAAAGAGAGACTTGGGTGTTTACCCGTTTAATGAAGCCTTGGTATTGTGCAAAGTAGGGAGGGACTGGGAGTTGACACCCCTGCATAAGGTAGGGCACTCATTTTTTTATAATAAAGTACATTTTCATACTGCTTACTTGGACTCATTTAAAATAGGTTGCAGCTAAAGAACACTGCCTTTTAAGTGACTATGCCTCCAGGAGAGTTGCCAATATAAGAGTTCCTTCTGTACCATTTCAATTATTAGTCTGCAGTATCATACTGACAATTTCACTGGCTTTCACTGATAGGTTTTACCTTACAGCTCCTGAGCCATTCCATACTGCTGGACACTGGGAACAATATGGCCATTCTTTTGAATCTAATCTATTATCAATGGCATCCTAGGGAAGAAAAGAATTCACACCATTAAAAAAATGTTCATTCTAGGATTTTTAAAATTTGTGTATGACCTGTGTTTACAATTAAGGAGCCTAAGATATGTAAATATTTAATAAAATAAGGTTAGCCCTCTCTAACTTATAAAACTTCACTTCCTTCAAAAATTAATGCAATCCTTTACTTTCTTATGAAACCAATATTTACTGAATGTCTACATTTCTTCATTTGGAGGGTCTCCATACTGGTGTGAGGACTGCAGAGACCTTAATCTCTAGAGTGCTCGGGGTTTCTAAATACCCATCCTAGTCCTGACATAGCTCTTAGGCTACTGGAGAGTTCAGGCCTTGCCCTTCATTGCAGTGGCTCTAAAATAGGATGTGCATCCCTGACCTAAGGGTAATCAAAACAATCCAATGGGATGAGAGAAATTTTCCTTTTTGTTTAAAAAAATTTTCTATTTTAGGGTTACATTTTATGATATACTTATGTGTATAGGATGTGCTATATATAAAGATTATGCTTCACCAGTATAGTAATACATAGTTTGTAAATAATCATATACTACAAGCTCATGTTCACAATTTTTATGGTTACATATGCATGATTAAAACAGTTTGGAGACAACTGCTTTACAGCACAGTAGTATAAAAGGTATTATTAGTAAGTGGGCATAAGGAATGAGCACAAGGTACTTAGTAGTAGTAGTCCAAGAATATTTCATTAAAACTGTAAGAAGCAAAGAAATCAAGTTTCAGGAGAAATCCTGAAGGCTGTGGAATGCCATTGGGCCAAAACTGGATTTTCTTTTTTTAAAATTAATATGCAAATCCTTGTTACAGGGTTCAGGAAGTCAATTCTTATTTTAAAAGTACTATCCAAGAAAGACTACTTAGCTACATCCTTGTTATGGGTAGGGAAAAAAATCTTATGTTGTTGAAAACAAAGTCTAGACTCTCTAAACTTTTCATCTATGATTAAGAATGTATGAATGACATAAAATTAGCCAAGCAAAACAGGAAAATCATAGTCATAAATTGCACACATTTAGTTCCCAAAGCAAAGCAGAAATGAGTTTAAGTCAAAGGAAAACTGGAATAAATGAAACTATATTATTATAATTGAAGAACCAATGTCATGATTTTATTGCTCATAATACAATTTTTACTAGTTCATTTTCTAATTTCCCATAATTGAATATTAATTTCTAAAAGCAAACAGTACTAAAGGCATAAACCATCTGTTGGACAGAATAGCAAACTATAGTTTACAATTTACAATTTAATAACACAAATACTTTTCCAAGAATACTGGAGTCCAACACTTTCTAACAGTGTCATATGCAAATGTTATTTTGTTGAACTTTCATTCAAATAAATTATACTTCTGCTACATATAGTTACTTAAAACAAGTTTTTTTCCCCATAAGGCAGTTATGTATGCTTACTTTTATTTATTTTGAGGCAGTCAGTGTGTAAGTTTATTTGAGATCTTCACGGAAAGAATCTTCAAATTTCCTTTCTGCCCTTGACCCCAGATACAGCCTTCTTTTGTGAACCCTCCCAGTACTGCATACATTCCTGACCAATAGATATGCTCAGACTGACAGATAAACATAGAGAAAGTAAAGAATACTCTACAGAAAGGCACTCAGGGTATAAGTAAAATTTAATGAACTTTACCTCCAAAATATCTTTGATAAAAGGTGTCCATCGAGAGAGTTGAAAAGTTTCTTCTGTAGACCTATCCTTTCTTAATGGTTTGCTTTGTTGAGACTAATACAAATAGAGGGAAAAAATGTAAAACCTGTAATTTTATTTAGTAATATTCTCTTATTACATTTTCTTTAAAAGATATTTAAATTACAGCAAATACTATGTTGTATTTGACTTAAAACTAAGAGTGGAGGGGGCACCTGGGTGGCTCAGTCAGTTAAGCATCTACCTTTGGCTCAGGTCATGATCTCAGGGTCCTAGGATCAAGCCCCATGTTGGGCTCCCTGCTCAGTGGGGAGTCTGCTTCTCCCTCTTCCCCTGTCCCCTCGCTCATGCTTCCTCTCTATCTCAAATAAATAAATAAAATCTTAAAAAAAACCCAAAAAACAAAAAACTAAGAGTGGAAATGCTTACTCAAAAAATCTGACTAGATGGGGTCACATAAATTCACTATATTTTGTGTGCAAATGATAAAATGTGTAACAGTATTAGAAAATATATTTACTCAAAAGTGCTATAAAACTTGAAGGGAAAGAGAGAGATTCTAAACAGAGTTCTTTCAAAATTTGCTATAAAGGGAATCATAGAGAAAAGCATAAAGAGCAAATTACAACAGAAGACATAAGATATAAATTCACTAGAAAAATGTATTTGTCCAAATTACTCATATATGGAAAAGAAAACAAAATTAAAAATTTTTTACTTACCAAAGCTATACAGTGAAATTAAGACTATGTGGATTCCCATATAAGAAAACATATTTAATGCAAACAACCACATATGTACAGATACAAATATATACTGAATGTAAGATTTCTTACTGGGGGCACAATGGGAACACCAAGGTAACTCCAGTTACGGATCATGTCGCTCTCATTTTCTATCTTTACATTCTGGATCAACCTGTCCAAATTTTCTTCTGTAGTTCCTTAGATAAAAATACGAGCGCACAGTCACACAATTGCTACCACAATCATGTCTAGGTTTCAGGTTGTACCCATGAATGAAGCTTATTAAAGAAAAAGCAAACGTTTAATTATATACCCTTCGGGTCTTCTCCCAATGTCCTGTTTTTCCTCACATTCCTTACATTCTTACCCAACGTCAGCTACTACCTTTGAATTTTCTAAGACTCTCTTATGATCAATAGTAAATTACTTATTGTACAGTGATTTTAGAGCTATTTTAATATATTGATGAAAATAAAGTCTCTATTACCATTAATACTGAAGATGTAAAGTAGAATCGCTCTTATTTTATCATAATTATCATGATTTTTGTTGAGTAGAACTGGAAGAAGTACTCGCATAGAATCTTTCACCTTCTGTCCTTCTGCATCAGTTCCAAGTGCCAGGTCCTTAATGACAATTAAATAGAGTCAGTGGCCTATAATCCAAATTCACTTTTCAGTTAAAGGTATCTTAAATCCAGGGGCGTCTGGCTGGCTCAGTCAGTAGAGCATGTGACTCTTGATCTCAGGGTCGTAAGTTCAAGCCCCACATTGGGTGTAGAGATTACTTAAAAATAAAATCTTTAAAAAAATACCTTAAATCTTGCCAAATTTTAATGTAACACTGATGATACTTCAAATGTAGGCATCACTTGTAAACTACTGATTGTACAAATATAAAGTCAAAAAATAATTCAGAGAGAAAATCATTAATCTAAACCTATGCTAATATGGTAGCCTTGAGCTACATGTGGCTAATGAGCACTTGAAATGTCGCTAGCCTGAATTAAGATGTGCTTATAAGTGAAAACACCAGATTTCTTGAAGACTTGGTGTGTAAAAAGGAATGTAAATTATTTCACCAATAATTTTTATATTAATTACATGTTGAAATGCTAAGATTTCGAAAGCATTAGGTTAAGTCAGGTATATTATTAAAATTAACTACCTTTGTTTCTTTTTACCTTTTTATATGACTATAATTGACCCTTGAGTAGCACAGGTTTGTGGATCCACTTATACATGATTTTTTTTCTACAAATACAGCACAGTACTTTAAATGTATTTTCTCTTATGATTTTTTTTAGAAACATTTCCTCTAGCTTACATTACTGTAAGAATATAGTATAATACATATAACATACAAAATCTGTTAATCAACTGTTTATGTTATCAGTAAGGCTTCTGGTCAACAGAAGGTTATTAGTGTGGGGGAGTCAAATTTTGGGGGAGTCAAAAGTTATACATGGATCTTTTACTGTGGGGGGGTCAGCACCCCAATCCTTGTTCAAGAGTCAGCTCTACTGTAATATTTAAAATTACATATGGCTTGGGGTGCCTAGGTGGCTCAGATGGTTAAGCTTTAGACTCTTGATTTTGGCTCAGGTCATGGGCTCAAAGTCATGGGATTGAGACTCTATAGCTTAAGATTCTCTCTCCCTCTCCCTCTGCCCTTCCCCTGCTCAAACTCTCTTGCTCTCTGTCTCAAATAAATAAATAAATAAAACTACATAGGGCTTGCATTCTATTTCTCTTAACACGGGTCTAAACATTTATGACATTATGCGGGGGAGGCTCTAAAACAAGTTAAATGTGCCAGTGCAGTATGCTGCAGGATGCTGCATTAAATGTTGCACCTACTCAGAAAGGCCTGACAATAGAGCTACTCTGAAATAATGTTCCAAACACTAAAATTATCACATTTAACCAAATATGTACAATCACATATTAGGAGGGACTGCTTACTATGATACTTATAGCTATCTGATAATGTTGGTGGGAAGTGATGTATTTATTTTTTATTTCTTAGGTAAGCTCCATGCTCAGTGTGGAGCCCAACATGGGGCTTGAACTCGACCCTGCAGAGATCAAGACCTGAGCTAAGATCAAAAGTCGGATGCTTAACTGACTGAGCCACCCAGGTGCTCTGGGAGTTATATATTTAAATACTGCCAGTTAGGCCCCCTTCTAAGAGAGATTCCGCGATTTAGTGCACCTTACAAAGTTCAATCCGAAAATTTATGATGACATAGTACTTCTTACTCTGCACATACCTGTTCACTTTTGCAGAGCTTTTCTATATTAGGCTTGAATTTATTCATGCAATCTTCTGCTAAGTTAAGATGAACAACTTGCTGAAAAACAAAAGAAATCAATCGCTTAAATCATTTTAATTTCTTTTTGCGCAACTGATAGTATTAAACTTGTGAGATAGGCCTGAAGGAAATTATGAGCTGAGGCGGAAAGGAGGTACCATGTAAAGCAAGGAAAATAGCTCAAGAAAAAGGAAAAAGTGAGAATTAACATGGTCCATAGGGAATAATCAACAGACAGCAAAAAACAGAAGGGCTGAATATATGTTTAAGAATACTGAAAAAGAAGGTTAGAAAAATAAAAAGCCAAGGCCTGAAAGTCCAGCAGAAAAAAGTTTTTGGATTTATATTATTGGTTTTTTTTTTTTAAGGTTTTATTTATATTTGACAGAGAAAGACAAAGCGAGGGAGGGAACACAAGCAAGGGGAGTGGGGGAGGTAGAAGCAGGCTTCCTGTGGAGCAGGGAGCCTGATGTGGGGCTCGATCCCAGGACCCTGGGATCATGACCTGAGCTGAAGGCAGAGACTTAACGATTGAGCCACCCAGGCACCCCTATTATTAGTTCTTGATTAGGGTGCTGTAGGATAAAAAATGAGTTAAGATTATTTAGATAATGACTCACAGGAAAGATTGATACAGCAAAAAGAACAGTTTACCTGCCAACACGGCTTAACTGCTCTTAACTACTAATATGTAACTATTAAAGAACGAAGTAGAATAACAACTGCTATTAATACAGTGTTGAATTTTCTTATTAAGTTGATAAATACAAAATTCTCTGGCTATTGAAGACAAAGATATAAAAAGCTGACACTGGATTTGAATGAATCTAGATTACATACAGAGAACACTATTGAGAAGCTTAGATATTTGGAATATTTCTCAGACCTAGAGTAAAATTTTAGAGGATAACTAACACCAAGTACTCCAAGACACCCACTACTAAACCTGACTATAGAACTGGAAGGACTAATAAACTAAAAATGATAAAGTATCTCATATACAATACTGCTTACCTTAGTAATTTGTTTACGGAAATGAGGCATCTTTTTCATTAACTGGGCGAGAGCACTAAGCGATGTCTAGAAAAAAAAGTCAAACATTTTTAAAGCAAACTTCTAATTCAGGTATTCTATATAACAATTTCTGTAGTTTCTTATTTTTTTAAAGATTTATTTTATTTATTTGAGAGAGAGAGCACATGCGAGTGCATGCCCAGAGTGGGGGGCAGAGGGAGAGTCTTAAGCAGATTCCATGCTGAGTGTGGAGCCCAAAGTAGGGCTCAATCTCACGACCCTGAGATCACGACCTGAGCTAAAACCAAGAATCAGACGCTTAACTGACTGTGTCACCCAGGCACGCCTCTATATAACAATTTTTTAAATCCTGTAGTTTTACTGCTAATTTTCTAAATATTTGGCAAATTAAAAAAAAATAAATTCAAGAGACTTTCAGTTTCAGTCACAATAAAGTAGCTGATATCAAAATTATTCTCCCCCCATAAACAAAAATAGAATTGGACAAAATAAATAAGACAACAGTTCTCAGGCAATGGATAAGAAAAAGAGCTCACAGCTAAGATACTTGAGCAAAAGAAAGCACAGGTGATCCTGGCACTCACCCTGGCTTTTCCCTGGGACACTTTCCAAAACACAGTGAAAGGAAATAAAATTCAAATAAAAAGCACTAGTCTCTCCGGGCAGAGGGAAAAGAGATCAGAGTTTGGGGCTGGTGAGGTCCCGGGTCTAGGGGGCAAGGTGCTAGAGAGAAAGAGCCAGTCAGTCGCAACATAATTCAAAGATATAACTCAAAGAGGTATTGCCTTTGGATCCCTGGCTGCGTGTGTAAAGGGCAAAACTCTTAAAGGACTAGCACGGAACAACTGCTGGGTGGCTAAATGCTAGACAGAGATTTCAGAGGGGTCTTAATGCTAAGAAAATACTGGTATTCTTTGATCCAAAGAAGAGAGTGCCAAGTGAACATCCTGGACATTCAGTACTAGGACTGTCTTTGAACTAGTGCAAAAGGAAATACACTCACCATAACAGCACCTGGCATGAAGTCTCAACAGAATTAAGGTTATTTATCAGCAAATTAAATGCCTGCCAGAACAGAAATCAATACTCTTTGCAGAGAGAACATCATCTAGTGCCTCTGCAATATGTTATCTGCGATGTCTAACATACACTAAAATATTACCGGTCATGTAAGACAGAAAAAAGTGGTCAATACCAAAGTTATAAAATAGTCAATAAACGCAGACCCAAGACAAAGAAGATGTGGTATATATACACAATGGAATATTATTCAGACATAAAAAAGAATGACATCTTGCCATTTGCAACAACATGGATGGATCTAGAGAGTCTAATGCTGGTAAAATAAGTCAGTCAGAAAAAGACAAATACCATATGGATTTCACTCACGTGGAATCTAAGAAACAAAACAAATGAACAAAGAATAAAAGATATGAACCAAAAAGCAGACTCTTAACTATAGAGAACAAACTGATGGTTACAAAGGGTAGGTGGGGGGGGGGGATGGGTGAAATAGGTGATGGGGATTAAGAATGTACTTATCATGACGAACACTGAGTAATGTATGGAACTGTCGAGTCACTATATTTTATACCTGAAACTAATACAACACTGTATGTTAACTACACTGGCATTAAAAAAAAAAAAAAGAGGTTGACCCAAGACAATCGATCTAGATGTTGGAAGTTAACAGACAAGAAATTAAAAAATAACATATTTATGTTGAAGAAAACAGGAAAAGATGGAATAAATGGATGAAAAGATACAGTATTTCAACAGAAAATTAGAATTTATTTTAAAAATTCAATGAATGTCTTAGAACTAAATGCAATATTAGAAATTAAAAATACAAAAAAAGAGAAAGAAGTTAAAAATACAGTGATTTTTCTACATTGCTGGCAGGACTGTAAAATGGTACAGCCACAACAGTATGCAATTTTCTTATAAAGTTAAACATACATTTTACTATATAACCCAGCAATCCCATTTTTTTTTTCAAAGATTTTATCAATTTATTTGAGAGACAGAGAGAGAGCGCACACGCTAAGGGAAGAGGCAGACAGAGAAGCAGGCTCCTTGCCGAGCAGGGAGCCCACCAAGGGGCTTGATCCCAGGGTCCCGTGATTATGACCCGAGCTGGAGGCAGACGCTTAACAGACTGAGCCACCCAAGTGCCCCCCAGCATCCCACTCTTAAATTATTTATCCAAGTGAATGAAAACACCTGTTTACACAAAACCTGAATGTTTTATAGTGGCTTTATTCATAATTGCCAACAACTTGAAAAAAAAGTATTCAGCAACTGAGCCACCCAGGCGCCCCCAAAAATAACATCTTAAATTTATAAACACATGTTGAGTAAAATATATAAAAACGATAGCACAAAAGATGAAGGGGGTAAATACAGCTAAACTGTTATAAGGTTGAATTATTCAGGACATGGAAAATTATAGTCTACTTTAAGGTAGACTATAATAATGATACATTTTGGGGTGCCTGGGTGGCTCAGTTGGTTGAGCACCCAACTCTTTATTTTGGCTCAGGTCATGATCTCAAGGTTGTGAGATCAAGCCCCGAGGTGGGCTCCTTGAGCTCAGTGCAGAGTCTGCTTGAGATTCTTCCTCTCCCTCTGCCCTTCCCCTGCTTGCACATGCCTCTCTCTAAATAAATAAATAAAATCTTAAAAAAAAAAGGAGTATTACAGGGAATTATTTCTCATAAATCTGGAATCAAATATCCTAAGCAAAATATTAGCAAAGAGATTCAGTGATATAGGAAAAGGATAATGCATCAAGACCAGTGCAACTTATTCCAGGAATGTATAGTTGGTTTATTAACAGAAAAAAGGAGAAAAAAATAATTTCAATAGATGCATTTGATGAAATCGAACACCCATTCTGTTTACAAAAACCAAAACCACAGCCTGTTTTGCAAATTAAGAATAGAAGGGGTAATCCGGATAAAGGATGTATCAAGGGGCACCTGGTGGCTCAGTCAGTTGAGCACCCAACTCTTGATTTCGGTTCACATCACGATCTCAGGGTCATGTGATGGAGCCCTGCACTGGGCTCCACTCTGGGTGTGGAGCCTACTTGGGATTCTCTCTCTCCCTCGCCCTCTGCCTGGCCCACCCACCCTTGTGCTCTCTCTCTCTCAAAAAAAAAAGAGAAAGAAAAAAAAGGATGTATCTAAAATAACCTAAGTCTAACACAACACTCAATGGTGTAATATCAAACATGTTTGTCCTGGGGAAATGAGACAAGGTTATCCTCTATCATCAATTCTATTCTACATTATAGAGCTAGGAAATATTAACTACTAAGAAGACTATTTTAAAAAGGAGAAAGATTGGAAAGATCAGGCTAAATTTTCTTTATTCACAGTTGATATTATTGTGTAATCTTCTGGAATGATAGAAATGTTTTCTATCTTGATTTAGGTGGTGCTTCCAAATATATATATAAAAGTTACTCAGTACTCACTTAAGATTTGTGCACTTAGGAAATAAGTCAATCAGAGAAAGACATGTATCATATGACCTCACTGATATGAGGAATTCTTAATCTCAGAAAACAAACTGAGGGTGGCTGGAGTGGTGGGGGGTGGGAGGGATTGGGTGGCTGGGTGATAGACATTGGGGAGGGTATGTGCTATGGTGAGCACTGTGAATTGTACAAGACTGATGAACCACGGATCTGTACTTTTGAAACAAATAATGCAATATATGTTAAGAAAAAAAAAAGAAGAAGATAGCAGGAGGGGAAGAATGAAGGGGAGTAAGTCGGAGGGGGAGATGAACCATTAGAGACGATGGACTCTGAAAAACAAGCTGAGGGTTCTAAAGGGGAGGGGGGTGGGGGGATGGGTTAGCCTGGTGATGGGTATTAAAGAGGGCACATTCTGCGTGGAGCACTGGGTGTTATGCACAAACAATGAATCATGGAACACTACATCAAAAACTAATGATGTATGGTGATTAACATAACAATAAAAATTATTAAAAAAAAGATTTGTGCACTTAGGTAAATTACACCTCGAAATAAAAAAAATCTAGCAAAAATGCACTGATGAAATTGGCTAAATGGCTTTTTAAAAATAAACTCAATGAAGCAAGAGAGACAAAATTGTTGGGACTAGATAATGGGTACATGGGAGTTCGTTTCCTCTAATTTTGTGTATGTTAGAGATTTCCCAAAATGGAAAATTAAAAAGATAAAATAAAAATTTTAACACATTTTAAAGTCCACCATCATTATTTTGAGTGTTAAATAAAAGTCTTACCTTTCCTTCTGTTGCTTTCTTCGTTGATGAAATTTCCTTCATTAGTTTGGGAATTTCCCTGTCAAATTTAAGAAAATTCTTTAGGTTTCTAAGGTGTTACTCTTTACAGAAATATTCTAAGATTATAAAATTTACTTTCATGTACTTAGTGCCTAAAAAATATGGAATAAAAATTAAAATGGGTTCACATACTCTAACACAACTGCAATATGCCGATGTCGAATTCTGACCCAGAGGTCATCATCTTCTTCAAGGATTGCCTCCTTTTCTTTCCCATCTGTTTTGTATCTACAAGTAGACAGAAATATAAATCTTTTGGATTATCCCCCACCAAAAGTAGAAGAAACATTTTTACAATCAATAATTTTAAGACACAACTCAAGAAAGTAAACAATACACACATTCAACCCAGTATTTTAGGATGATAATGAATACCTACTCAAAACTAAGGCATATTGCTTGCTATCCTTACATTAAAAATCAGAGTGCTATGTCTACCAAGACATTTTTGCTTTCAAATGTTAGGGTTTAGCTCAGCAAAATGTTATTTTATGGAACAAAAATTCAACATTCTACAATCAACTCTAAGAACAAGATTAAATTTATACTAACAATGTCTTCTAATTGCTTAAAATACTATTTTGATGTGTTCATAACCATCAGCACAACTATCAAACACCCATTAAGTGAAGAACAGAAATGTCACCTCCAACGTAACCTATTAAATACTGAAGGTGTTTCAGAGTTAACATTTTCATAAACATGTATCCAAGTAAATAAATTCATAAACATGTATCACGTTTCTATATTCTTCCCTAATCCTATAACCACACGTCCTTTGAAGAATGGGAAAGGAAATGAGAAAACTAATGTAGTCATAAAAAATTGTGATTGCTTTCATGAGTACTACTGACGTAAGAAGCAATTCAAGGGGTTCATGAAATTACTCAAAATGGGCTTCCTGACTGCCTCCCCAAATGTAATTTCTCCCTTCTCTTTTTATGCAGATAGCCTCCTTCCACCTGTGGAGCTAGGAAGATTCAATCACCCCTGGAACTCTCAATTTCCTGAGCCAAGATTAGGAAGGACAGCTTTGAACTTTCCCAGCTCTAGACTACAGACAATAAATGTAGATTTGTACTGTATGAGTACAATCACTTTCCTAACTCCCAAAATTACAGGCCCCACCTATAAAACCATTTACCTATGCAGTCTAAGTGCAGGTAGCCAAAGGTAGAATGACTGTGCTTAACCAGAACACACTAAGGACAGAGCAGCCCATTTGCCATTTAAAATGCCACTTTGTACTTACATAACATCTTTAACCTTTGATTTATGCACAAAGATTAAGGCAGCAAGCCTAACAATACTAAAAAATGATGACAACTCCATTTTAAGAGTACATTTAAAGAGATCACCAAGATATAAAACAGAATATGGATACTCAGAATTTCCTGCTTTGGAGTGTTTCCATTAACAACTGTAATGCAGCACAAACCACAGGGAGTTCAAGCTTCCACCTTAAGTCTTATCTCTGGACTTTGCTGATTCATAATAGGGAATATTGCTGGCTTTTTTTTAAGAAGTCTCTCCCTTACTCTTAAAAAAATTAAACCTTACTTTCCTTGCCAGCAAACCTAGGGAGATGATTTTTTTTTTTTTTTAAGTAGGCTCCATGCCCAGCACAGCGCCATTGCAATAAGGGGCTTGAAGGGAGATTAATATTTTATTTATTTATTTATTTTTGGAGAGGGAGGGGCAAAAAGAGGGAGAGAATCTTAAAGCAGGCTCCACACCCAGCGCGGACCCTGACATGGGGCTTGATCTGACCTGAGCTGAAATCGAGAGTTGGGATGTTTTAATCGACTGAGGCAACCAGGCGCCCCGAGAGATAAATACTTTAAATAGTAGGTTAGAAATGTCTGACATGTATGTCTACAGTCTGGAACCAAATCCTTTAGTGTCCATCAGTTTAATTCTTTTTTTCTTTTTCTTTTTTTTTTTGTTTAATTCTTTTCTAAATCTCTTGAGCAATACAGGTTTAGAAACCTAAAGGACAAGAGAGAGAAATAGTATCTCTTCTGAAAATTCTGAATAAACTGCTTGAAACTACTTTTGTATTAGAAAAAATAGCAATACTGATTTCTCTATGTCACCAGACATTAATATAAACTACACAGAGAAAAATTCAGAAGCCAGGATTTGACCAGAATGCAAATAAACATACAAGAGAAAATACATAAATATAATACATACAGTAGAAAAAAGAACTTTTAATCTATTAAAATTACTAAATTAATTTAAACATAAAATTTCAGAAAACTGACTAATTTTCCTTTTTACCACTATGCTTAAACAGTAAATCATAGATGAAAAATGCCAATTTGGACTTAGAGATTATGATATCACATGTAAATATATACATGTATGTACACCTATATACACTCATAATGATTCACAATAATACAGTAAAATGGTTCCTTGATAGAAAAGTTATTTCACTTTTCATTTAGCTCTCTATTTGGCATTACTTTTAAAGTAAATATGCTTATATCAGAGTTAAGTCAAGAGGTACCAAATTAGAACATTATGCCTATTCTCAATAGTTATCCTATTCAGTTTTCTAGTCTTCTAATCTTCTTAAATACATTATATTGACAAGACATACACACAGATACTTTTTTTTGTGTGTGATTCAGAATAATTATAGCCTAATAGCCTAACAAGTTTGAATATGGTTTCCATTTCAATAAATATAATCGTGGGCCTGGTATTTACCCTTAACATAAGCAAAAAGTCCAAATTCCACCTGTTTAAATGTAGCTTTGTTACAGACATAGTTAAGGAAGCAACCATACCAAAAGCAGCTTCAAAGCAGTCAAATTACCCATTAACTTACAAGGTCAAGATATTTTTAATACGTTCTGATTATAGGGTAAGAGGATGATCAAGTTTCTGAATATCAAAGTTACAGGGGCTTTAGATTTCTGGTGTCTACACGAATCATTAAATGCTCATATCCTATATATCCTGTTTGTATATGCCCCTTATATGCCCTTCAAGTTATACTTGCTTGTATGTATCATTCTCAATTGGCAGTAGATCATATGCCATTGCCTGAAAGGTCAGTTCATGCAGGACAGTGGACACAGGATCAAAGCCACGATCAATTATTATGAGCTGGGAATGAGTTTTACCCTGGAATAACAAGATAAAATTATCTTCAGAAACTTCAATTTCTTTGTGTGAACACCTTGTTAATATCTCAGAAAACAAAAGCAGACTTTTCCTAAGTTCTGTCTCATTCTTAAGAACGTGAAGTTCTATTAAAATAGAAAAATCAGAGTAGCACAGTAAGGGGAAAAAAAACAAGACTACAAAAACGAAAGCTTTCATAATTAGATTAAGGGGCTATATTCAATAAAACAACATTGTGAAAATTCATTTTAAAAAAAGTAACATTTGCCTTGCGCTAAAATTCATTTTCTTAGGAATTCAGCTCCATAAACCCTAAAGCTAATATAAATTATGAACAGTAGTTACTACTAAGGCTCTAAGCACATGTGCTAAGCAAAAAATAATTTAATTCTTATAGCAACCCTGTGAGGCAGGTATTATTATTTCCATTTGATGAGGGCATTAAAGCTGAAAATTCAGTAACTTGCCCAAATCACATAGCTAGTAAGTGGCAGGATGGAGATTCCAACCCAGGTCAGTTTCACTCCATACCTGTGCTCTTCTTAACTGTTAATGCTATTTAAAAAGATTATATTGATGCCAACTAAGATGGCAAATCAAAATGAAAGCCTTGTTATTAATTCACAAACAGCACTAATCATTTAACAGTGAATAACAGTGCTGGGAAAAGTATTGTTACTATCAGTATCTTTCATACTTCATTTTAGAAAGTAACAAATTCTTTGGATTATTATTTAAAGCAGTAAGAAATAACCACAACTCCATGCAAGTAATGAATCACTAAATTCTGCCCCTGAAACTAATACTACACTATATGTTAACTTGAATTTAAATAAAATCTTGCAAGAAAAATAAGTAACTACAACTCATTAAACAAACATTTCCTATTTATTTACATATATGAGACATAGGTAAATTAAGATAGACCTTTAAAAAAATGTTTAATTAACCATTTACTCATTTAAACTCATTTGAGCCAGTGTGGTACAGTGGTTAAAAGCACAGCCTCTGGAATCACATAGATCCAGGTATGAGTCCAGTCTTGACCATTATCTTGCTGTTAAGACTTTGGACAAACTGTTTTAACTTGTTAGTATCTCAGTATTCTCATTTGTAAAACAAAATATAACCACAACCTCTGCTGTAGAAGATAATTGTAAAGATGTAATGTAATAACACCATAATACATTTAGTACCTAGCACTTAGCTTTCAATACATCTAAGTTATAAGTCCTCAAAAATACAAATAGGAAAAAGATAGTACAATGTAAGTGTTATATCAAGGGTTGGGGTTATGACAATATGTGGAAGGAAGTCATGTGACCTGAAGAGTCAGGAAATGCTTCGGAAAGGAGGTGACACTTCATCATGTCCTTAAATGAAAGAAAAGTATCAAGTATTTGAAGGCTGTATAATTTCCCAGGCAGAAAAATGGAAAGGACAAGTTTGATTTTTGTGGATTTTGCCTTTTTTTCCTCCACTGAAATTATGAAGGACAAAAGGATATTTACTAACATACTGATCATATATCTCTTCCCTCATTCGACATACATTTATTGACTATGCTACACACTGAGCCACTGTTTTCCTAACTACAACCAGAACAGCTTTCACCAGACCACTAGTAACTTTTAGAGTTCTAAACTAACATTACATCTAAGCTTACACCCTCCCACTCCAGTGAAGTTGTTTGTGAATTTCCCTTTTTCATTATGCCTCTGCCAAAGAATCTGGTTATCTAAGCAATGAAGTCCCTCTTTTAATAATGTTGTACTTATTCTTTAAGCTAAAGAGCTTCTTCCTCTTCCAAGATTCCAGTTAGAAAAAGATTAAGCCCCTGCCTATACTCCCATTACATTCTATGTATTATTCTTTTCATTCCACTTACTAAATAACACTATCAGTCATTTCCTTGCCTTCTCCTCTTAGTTCTAAATTAGCAACAATTTCTTCCATTCATTTCACAGGGCTCTCTAGATCCCTGGCCCCACCTCCTTCAGTCTCCTCAGACTCTTCATTCTCCAACCCAAGCCTAAATGCTGGTATTCTCCAGGTCCCAACCTTAGTCTCTGATTACTTTATACTACCTCCGTAAGATAAATAACAGCTGCCATTTATTAAACTCCTGTATGTGCCAGACATGTTAATTCACCTAATCTTCATACCAACCAAGCAAGCTATATGTTTATCTCATCCATTTTATAGATGAAAATACAACTCAAAGTAGATAATTTGTGCAAAGTCAGAGCTAGTAATAACAAGAATAACTATATTTATTGTTTACTCAGTAGTAAGCATCATTATAAGAACTTTAAAAGTAATAACTCCTTTAACCCTCTCTCTATAAAATAGGTATTCTAATTATCATTTTACAGATAAAAAAATTTAGGCACAGAGAAGCTACATAATTTTTTTTTAAAAGATTTTATTTATTTATTTATTTGACATAGACATAGCGAGAGAGGGACACAAGCAGGCAGAGTGGGAGAGGGAGAAGCAGGCTTCCCGGAGCAGGGAGCCCGATGCAGGGCTCGATCCCAGGACCCTGGGATCATGACCTGAGTTGAAGGCAGCCGCTTAATGACTGAGCCACCCAGGCGCCCCAGAGAAGCTACATAATTTGCCCAAACTGACATATCTATGAATTAAATGGCAGAGCCAGGATTTGGACACAGTGCTTACTTCAAAACCCGTATCTTCCCCACAAAACGACACTATTAAGCTTTCAGCTACCATCTACGTTAATGATTCCCAAATCAGTACTGGACAATGAACAATAGTTTTTTTGGTTTGTAAAGAGATAAGACAGACTTTGTGCATAATCACTATTTGCCTTTTATACATTACCTTTATTAGGCTCTTTTCATCAATCTTGTAGTAGTTTTCGAGTTTTTTTTCAACAAGCTGGGCAAGCTTACTGGCATTATCTAGAGGTTTACTGAAAGTGGAAAAAATGTTCAAACAATTATCTTTCAAAACATGTTACAATATCATAAAGCTGAATTCTAAAATTAAATCCTGCAACAATTTATTAATTTAAAAGAGTTTCTAAACACAGAGAAGTTCAGATAATAATATATCAAATATAATGTTATACCAATTTGTCTGGATTTTACCAATGTAAATCTTATCATATGTGCTTCAGATTTTCTTAATGTAAATAAAATAATATAAATAAAATTGCATGGGGCGCCTGGGTGGCTCAGTCGTTAAGCGTCTGCCTTCAGCTCAGGTCATGATCCCAGGATCCTGGAATAGAGCCCTGCCATCGGCCTCCCTGCTCCGCAGGGAAGCCTGCTTCTCCCTCTCCCACTCCCCCTGCTTGTGTTCCCTCTCTCGCTGTGTCTCTCTCTGTCAAATAAATAAAATCTTTAAAAAAAAAAAAAATAAAAATAAATAAAATTGCAGTTCCCTTTATTTCCTTCCCAATTCCTAGGCTTCTCTTCTACCTCTATCCAACCCCCAGTTGCAACCACTATCATGAATTTGGTGTGTATTCTTCCTACCAATGCTGTTATATGTATTTACTACTTTATATATGTTTAGTAGTAGTATATGTTATATATATGCTTGAGACCTACCTACGTTAACACATATATATCAAATGTATTCATTTTATTTCTATATAGTATTCCATCATATAATTATACTGGATTCTATGTATTCATTCCCTTAAGGATAGACATTTAAGTCATTCTCAATTTTATACTATTTCAAACAACACTGAAACAAGTATCTTTGTAAATAAATCTCCATGTACGTTTCTCTACTCAAAGTATAAATGCTGAGTCATAAAGTACATTTTTTACTTTTTTAGATATTAGCATATTACTCTCCAAATTAGTTGACCAATTATCCCTCCCATTAGCAGTGTGAGATTTCCCGTGTTCTCTAACATCTAATCAGCTTTCCAATATAATCTTTTGCATAAAATCTTGTATATTCCTCTCTACTAAAATAATAAAATCATAGTCTAAATTACATCTTCATGACCACTGGCATTAGTATAACTTTTGAGTCTACAAGAAAAATGCTGGAGGGCGCCTGGGTGGCTCAGTTGGTTAAGCGACTGCCTTCGGCTCAGGTCATGATCCTGGAGTCCCAGGATTGAGGCCTGCATCGGGCTCCCTGCTCAGCAGGGAGTCTGCTTCTCCCTCTGACCCTCCCCCCCTCATGTGCTCTCTCTCTCTCATTCTCTCTCTCAAATAAATAAATAAAACTTAAAAAAAAAAAAGAAAGAAAAATGCTGGAAAACGCTCCTCAATTAGCCCACCAACCTCAAAAATGGAGGGTCTCATTGTGAGGGCTTCAAAGAGTTAAAGACTCTTTAGGTTTAATACCTTAAAAATAAATAAAGCAGCAACTATAAAGAATAATTTATTACACATTTTGCTTTAAAATATTTTCAAAAGGAAGTAATTTTATGTTTGAATTACAATTTAACAGTCCATGAGATATAAAGGAATACTTTGAGAAAGTACAAGTAGGATTTTATTTTACTTTTATTTTTTTAAAGATTTTATTTATTTACTTGACAGAGTGACACAGCGAGAGAGGCAACACAAGCAAGGGGAGTGGGAGAGGGAGAAGCAGACTTCCCACCAGGCAGGGAGCCCGACGCGGGGCTCAATCCCAGGACCCCGGGATCATGACCTGAGCCGAAGGCAGACGCTTAACGACTGAGCCACCCAGGCGCCCCTACAAGTAGGATTTTAAAAGCCTGGATTATTCATTAACTATTGCAGTAACTCAAAACAGGTCCATTGGTGAGCTTTTAAATTATTTACTCATCCTGAACAGAGTTAACACCAAGAACAGAAACTTGAACAGCAACTGAACTCTAGCAGAAGATAAACGACTTAGCTCTGTTCCCCTGAGTTCAGAATGTAATTAGTACATCACCTATAAGAAAAACAAAGTTTTCAATACCTGATGTATGTATGAGTAGAGCTTATTAGGTAGCATCTGAATTAAGGAGAATTGCTATATTTTTCTAAGTAATAGATTTTTTAAGTGGTTAAGGGTAATGCAACTTAAAGTATCACATGAATTTGAAATTAAACAGTTCAGCCAAATAACCTGACCAATGCCAAAGTTCAAATTAAAGAAACTTTTAAAAGAGAAATGAGTGATAATACTTATTATTTGTACACTACATCAAAAACTAATGATTTACTGCATAGTGACTAACAGAATAAAAAATAAAAATACTTATTAGTTGTACCACAGTATATTTACTACTATCATTTTACTGGTGCTATGCACCATTCTGAATGCTTTACAGAGTTCTAACAACAACTTTATAAGATGGGTATTATTATCATTCCCATTTCATAGATAAGGAAACTGAGGGCAGAAGGGTCACACAGCTAGCAATTAGCAGAGATTAAAATCCAAGCTGCCTGGTTACACACAACCCAGATGACTCTCAGAACATAATGTTGAACAAAGAAGTCAGAAACAAAAAATATCACATGATTCCACTTTTACCAAGTTCAACATCAAGCAAAACTAAAATATATTAGAAGTCAGCAGTGACCTCTGGGGAGGAGAGGGGGCTGGTGATCAAGGGGGGTCATGAGCAGAACCTCTGAGATGCCGTCTATGTTCTATTTCTTGACCTTGGTGGGGTTAGCAGGATATGTTCACTTTGGAATAATTTATCAAGCCATACACATATCATTTATGCACTTTACAGTAAATTTTATTTTTAAAAAGCAAATAAAGGTACATAGAATTAAAGTCAAACTTGATCTCTTAAAAACAAAACAAAACCCAATAATCTATTTAAAATAGCCACTGGAATTAGAGGGAGACCTGGGTGGCTCAGTCGGGTCTGGTGTCTGCCTTCAGCTCAGGTCATGATCCCAGGGTCCTGGGATACAGCCCTGCATCAGGCTCCCTGCTCAGTGGGGAGCCTGCTTCTCCCTCTGCCTGCCGCTCCCCCTGCTTGTGCTCTCCCTCTCCGACAAATAAATAAATAAAATCTTAAATAAATACATACATACATACTTTGACACTAAAACCACTATTCAGATAATATGGCCGTTCAAATTTGGTGAAAATTTAACAAAACATTAATTGTAAGACTGTATTCTCTATATGACAATAAAGATATTTCCTCTAAGCATTCCTTAAACTCATGAAAGTGTTTGCAAATCATACCAAATTTAAGCACTGAAATTTAGTAAGAGGCTATTAGTTGCTCTGAAATTTCAACCTTAAACTTTAAATCTCCTATACATACAGCATAATTTTACATGGAAAATAAACAGCAAACCAATAAACACAAGCACAGAGACATTATTTACCTGTACACTGGAGATCACATAGAAAGCATAACATGTACAGACACTATGGAGGGTCTTACCTTTTGTATCTTACTCCAGGATTTTCATCCAGGGTAGCGCACACTGTAACTATCTGCTCAGCCATTTCTTCCATAATGGCATCTTTTCCGTTCGCATTACTAGGGTCTGGACTGTAACAGTAATAGAATGCATCTGGTACATCAAGAGTATAAACCTAAGTTAGGCCGAAAAAAAAAGGTCAGGACTGTCAATTTGGTGACAACGAAAAAAAAATCAGTCAAGAAAACTGCAGCTATTATTTGGACATCAAAAGAAATTACTTGCACTAACCAGGCTGTTTCCTGAGACCACTGTGTCTTTACCTTAATCAACTCTCATTTTCTCTCTGTCCTCTTGATTTCATCCTTACTTCTTTTCTCACTCTCCCTTCCTGCTTAGTCTACCTCTCTCCTTCAATTCTTGTTTCATATACAGGTTGTACTGTTTGTTTTTCACTCTCTGTGCAATGGATGAAGGAATCTGAGGTAGTCAAACTAAAATAAAAATCTAATACCTAGCACAAATACAACAAAGCCAAAATTGGGAGAGATTGTCAAATAACCTAGAAATTTTCCATAGTTGAGATGTTTCTTCAATTCTTTAGCTTATATTCTTCATGTCCTTAAAATAGAAACGTATTTTCCAAAAACACAGTATTGTGCCAGACATAGTAATTGGTCTAATCATACATTTATTCAACTAACGAAATCATTTACTTATGTACAAAGAACTGGATTAGAGACTTACTATTATTGTGTTATTTGAAGAGTACAAAGGAAGCAGCTCTCTAACTGGGGTTGGGAATTCTCCATTAAACTAATTTTTATTGTTTTTCTTGTTTTTTTAAAACAATGATAGCAATCCCGCTTAGCCTAGGATAACGTATTGAGTGTAAAAGGAGGTATGTAATATTATAGGTTAACTACTGAATTATGAATAAGCTTCCTTGTGAAAGTTTCCTTTCACCGTACATTCATTTTTCTGAACATAACACATAACCAACAGCAGCAGGCTGAACGTGGACTGAAATTTAGCCATAGCTAATCCACTTATGTCTGTGTTGCTCAGAGTCTTGGCTGTTGTATTAACTTCCGAAAAAGCACTTCTCATAGTACACTACACCATCATGCCACGATAGATAATATTATCTGTTCAAAAACATTGCCCTGGGGTACCTGGGTAGCTCAGTCGGTTAGGACTCCAACTCGATTTGGCTCAGGTCATGATCTCCGGGTTGTGAGATCAAGCCCTGAGTTGGGCTCTGCACTGAGTATGGAGCCTCCTTCAGATTCTGTCTCTCTCCCTCTGCCACTCCAACACCCCCACTCTCTAGCTCTCTCTCTCAGCCAACAAAAAATACTGCCCTTCCCTGAAGGGCTTCCCACTCACTGAAGTCAGCCTTGGCTATGGTCATTGGAATATGAGTAGACGTGACTCTCCACAAAAGCTTTAAAAGCCATTGTGTGTATGTGGGTGGGGGGAGCCATTGTGTGGCTCCACCATTTCTCTTTTCCCTCTGCTATGTCCCAGACAAGGGCTGTTCCTTCAGCTTCAGTTCTGGAATGAAGAGAATATAGAGCAAAGCCCCAGGCAAATCACAATGAATAACATGAATGAGAAATAAACTTGGCTGTTGTAATGTACTGAAATTTAGGGAGTTGTTACCACAGTTTAAATTAATCTAAGCTATCTAATACTCCAATGAACCAAAGAGAATTTTGGAGCTGGTTTTTATTCTACACTCACATTTCTTTCCCTCCTCCTCCTCTTCTCCACTTTTCATCACCACCATCACATGTTCCTTTAGACTATTACCCAATACTTTCTTCAACTTTATGACCCATAATCAGCTCCTTAAATACTCTCGACCCCCACCACTTCCATCTACTTTTCTTGCTAATCTATAGCTGGTTTAGCTCTATTTCTACCCAGACACCATCTAGTACCCTCTCCGCTAACTACACCAGACTCTTTGTACTCCCTAAGGTCCACTGTAATCAAACTCCCCTATATTCTTGAATGCTTTCCATCTAATTGCCTTAATGTATATATGATAGCACTATCTTAAACTCTCTGAGAGGGAAAGAGAGAGGTTTCTTTGTCTCAAATTCAAGAGTGAATGAACCTCCTTCCTCTCCATGCAACCTCTAAAGGTGTTGAATGTCCAACTTTTCTTTGGAGCACTATCGTATCTGATTTTGACAATCTCTCCCCAATGACCTCCTGACTTCTACCTTTCCTTAAGGACATTAGGACTGGTTCCATGGTCTTCTGCATCAGTGCATTTTCTGCCATTATTCCTGGTGGAACCTGGAGCCTCCTACAACACAGTCCCAACCCACCTAGAGAGACTTACCTATCAGACCTTCACCCCTTATAATCCACACTTCTGCTGTTCTCCTGTACTTTTTGTCATTATTACCTTATGAAATTCTATCCATTCATCAAATATTTTCTCATTCTCCTAGTATGAATTAATCTCTCTTCTCTTGTGGTAGACTGTGAGCTGCCTCCCCCAAAACCATTCTTCCCTTACTTTTCAGTAACCATACCAATTCTTTGGGGGCAGCAGTCACATAAGTCTACATAAAAGACTACATTTATACACTTAAGTGTACCCATGTGACTTAATTTTAGCCAAGAAGATATAAATGAAATCTATATACTTCCTTCTTTCTTTCATCCTGCTCCCTCAAATGAGGACGAAATGATTCTACAGTTACCTTGGATCATGAGGGTCATGCCTAGAGTAGGCCCTTAACAATTTTGTAGAGCCAGCATCCCAGCCATACATAACCCATTTCCTGACTTCTTTTATATTAGTAAGAAATAAATTTCCATCTTTTTTTTTTTAAGATTTTATTTATTTGACAGAGACAGACACAGTCAGAGAGGGAACACAAGCAGGGGGAGTGGGAGAGGAAGAAGCAGGCTTCCTGCCGAGCAGGGAGCCCGATGCGGGGCTCAATCCAGGACCCTGGGATCATGACCTGAACCAAAGGCACATGCTTAGCCGACCCAGCCACCCAGGTGCCCCTCCATCTTGTCTAAGCTACTGAAAGCAAATTTTCTATTACATGCAGCTTTAAACCTAATTTTAGTTGGTATCATTTTGAAGATGTATAATTCTTTGGATTCCTTTTACAGCATTCACGTGAGTGTGGGGCATATATCATGCCCAGCACAGCAAGCCACTTTGCATCTAGCAATGTCCACTGCACGTGATCTTGATAAATGCTCACAGAGGCCTCTGCTCATAGCTCAAACCACTTAGTAGTATTTCATTTATATTTTCACTCGCAAATGGAAAAGAGTTCAAAATATTTTCACTATAATTTCTCCATAACAGTTAAATTTACTGAGTAAACCCTCTTAAGATATTTATCAAGGAAATAAAGGCAAAAACTTTATAGGAGAAAGACAAAGCATACAGGACTTTAAATAATCACAACATTTTGCAAAGACCAGTAAGAAGATTCTCATGAGATTTCTCTATACAAAGACAAGTTATTTCCATCAACAATCAAATTGGTCAGAGAGCTACACAAATCTCTCCTTCAAATACAGCAACTGCAGAATTTTAATGAATTCTGAAACTAAAATTATATTTACCATCTGTACAGCAGATGCTCTGGATATGCTTGTAATATTTCTCACACTACTGTTTATATCCCACATCACTTAGGAAACCCATATTACCTTACATTAACCTTATATATCACATTAAAATGAACAGGTCTAAAGGTAACCTTTGGAAACAGTCTAATGTTAAACAGATATCTTAAAATTTTACAATTTGGATTATAATTTTCCTTTGCCCAAAACAGCAACAGCTTAAAAGAAAAATCCCTTTTCTAGGACCTTCCTGTCTCTTAAAATATTGACCTTATAGTTCCAAACAACAGTGAGCTATTACCATTCTATGAAATGCTAGAATCCAAACACAGAGAACAGAACACATCAAAGCTGAACAATGCACTAGCTGTGTGATTTGGGGCAAGTTACTTAACTTTTTTGATTTCCCCATCTTTAAAATGAAAATAGGATTACTATCTATTCAAAGAACTATTATGAGGATTAACATGAATATATTTATGGAAAACATTGAGGAAAGTGTCTGGCACATGGAGAATACTATGTAGGTGTTTCCTATCACCATGATTATTATTAATTGAAGGTTTATAACTATTCCAAAGTCAAAATGAATTTTAAAAATTAAAAATTTTATAAATTAAGATAATCTCTGTAATGTTATATAAAACATTTATCGAAGAACATTTGTTTTAGTATCACAATACCATAGAAGCTAAAACAATTTCTTTTGAGTCATCTAACAAAGATTGCTCAAAATCTTTTGATTTCATAATCTCATGGTGCTGTAAAACTTGACCTACACAGGATTTAGTGGCGGCCATGAAATTTAAGCTTCACTTTCATAATATTCTATTCCAATTTATGCTCTTCTTTCCTTCATCATGAGAAATGTTTGTGGATTGTTCAAAATCACCAAATACACAGTATATAAAATCCATTATGAACTAAAATTAAAAATAAAAAAAGAAAGTACCTGAGATTCAAGTGGAATGAAGGAAATATTTATTTCTTTACATCTTCTTATTGACTTGGAGCAAGAAGCTTTAATTTTGTTAAAGAGACTATCAGGGCAAACTGAGAGAGAGAAAAGAAATCAAAGCATATAACTCCATCTAAGTTTTTATTCTTTTGAATAAATCATTTCAACATCCAAGAATACTTATTTTTTACATATAATTAGTGACTTTCACAAAATAATTTACTATGAGGATGAGATAATATATAAATATTCTTCTTCACTTTACAGAGCAGATGTATTCTAGCCAAGAGGGCTATAATAGAAATTCCATTTTTCAAATTCATAGGCACCATAAGCTAAGATTATTTCCTTAGAGAGCGGCTTACACAGCAAACTAAAATTACCAGGAAGGAAAATCAGGTCCAAACCCATGACTTAATAAACTTTTATAGGACTTTGAGAACTTCTTAGGAATTTATACTACTTTTCTAAATCTGGCACTAAGTTCAACCATACCACACAAATTTCCTTGTATGTATTACAAGAACTTCTGTAATATCAGGAAATCCTGAGACTAATGAATTCTGGACCTTAGAGCCTATTCCCCCAACCCCACCTTTAATCTAGGTTAGAACATCAACCATTGGGTCCTAGTGTCCTTTAACATGATGTTCTTTGGCCTCAAGATTCCTTAAGAGGCTTCATATTCATTAAATTTTATCAATTCCATAAACATGAATTTCTGTATAATAGTTATTTAAAAGATAAATAGTTATGGCATGATATTTTTAAAATGCAACTACAGGCATGAGATAAATAATAATTTACAGGAAAAACAATATACTACTTAAAATGATGAATTTCTAATAGCACAGACCAACACTGCACTTAGATGAATGGCATTTTCATTTTGCAGTATAATTATGTAAGGTATAACATAAAGCAAAATTTATGTGTTTCTAGACTTTGTGATTCTTTAGTTTAGCTGCTTTCTATTTGAACATATGGCATGGTAAGAGAAATGTGACAGATTCTCTCCATTAATATTTGCCAAACAGATGGCAATTTCTTCAGTACTCTCCCAAAGGGTCTTATTTTTGATTATATAATCAAATCCCCAATTAAAACTCTGATTTAAAAAAAATTCCTCCTGTCATCAGCATAAAATTTGAGGGACAGCTCTCACCACCAACCCCCCACCACTGTATACCAGCAAAAATGACTAGTTCGGAATTTAATTTTCCATCACCTTAATACGAATTAGGATAGATATGATCTTATATCTTTAGAATCTTTCTAACCTAGGGCGCCTGGGTGGCTCAGTTGGTTAAGCGACTGCCTTCGGTTCAGGTCATGATCCTGGAATCCCGGGATCGAGTCCCGCATCGGGCTCCCTGCTCAGCAGGGAGTCTGCTTCTCCCTCTGACCCTCTTCCCTCTCGCGCTATCTCTCATTCTCTCTCTCTCAAAAAAATAAAATCTTAGAATCTTTCTAACCTAATTAGAATAAGCAATAAATAGAAAATCATAGTATTTTAAGAAAGACTTTGTAATAGGATTATTTTATTTTATCTTATTATGTTATGTTAATCACCATACATTACATCATTAGTTTTTGATGTAGTGTTCCATGATTCATTGTTTGCATATAACACCCAGTGCTCCATGCAGTACGTGCCCTCTTTAATACCCATCACCAGGCTAACCCATTCTCCCACCCCCCCTCCCCTCTAGAACCCTCAGTTTGTTTCTCAGAGTCCATAGTCTCTCATGGTTTGTCTCCCCCTCCGATTTTCCCCCCTTCATTTTTCCCTTCCTACTATCTTCTTTTTTTAACATATAATGTATTATTTGTTTCAGAGGTACAGGTCTGTGATTCAACAGTCTTACACGATTCACAACAAAATAATACTTCTACAAAGCTACTTACAGTCAGTGAAGTATATATACGCTGCTTTGTATTTGTTCTCGGATTTACTTGCAAAATCACGTAAAAAACAGTCTACAGACTTAAAAAAGGTTAGATGTTAATATACATTTAACCAAATACTAATTTAAATATGCTAGCTTTTGAAATAACTAAGATTATTCTTTTTGATAATAAAACAAAACTTTTAACTTTCTAAAAGTTTACTTTATAAACGGATTTCTTTTTAAATGCTATGTTGTCTAGACAGTAATAGCTAAAAACCTAAGTAGTAAGGTAATACGTATGAACAGAGTACAGTTTCAGCAATGAGAAGATCCAGGAACAATTCAGTGACAGAGAAGCTGGAAGCCACACATAAGACCATTAGAAGGTAACAAATCAAGGAGTTGAGAAGCCAATGAACATACTGGAAATGTTACCTATCTGGATAATGAAACCACTGAGACTATGATTGAAGAGGTGCTGAAGAGAGTAACAGTGAGCTAGGAGAAAAACTGGCAAGGGATAATGAAGACCCAGAGGCTGGAAAATGACTGCAAGGAGGAACGGCAGGTAATACAGTCTGGTAGTTCTTACATGCCGGAGTGCTGGTAGTTCGTTTGTTTATTTATTTTTAGTGCTGGTAGTTTTAAAGATACAATGATGTGGAAGCAAAAATGAAGAACACAGAATTTAATGATCTCTCCTCCATCTGTTTCTTTATCTTCTTCTGGAAGTCCTAGAACTACTTCTGTTAGATCTCATGGCTCTATCCAGCAAGTCTCCTATCTTTCCCCCATAATTTCCATGACTTTGTTTTTTTGCTTTGAGATATTCCATTTTGACCTTCTAGGCTATTAATTCAAATTTCAATGATGATTATCCTTTTCTGCAATTAACTGTTTAATTGAGAAATCACATTGAGCTTCAGGAAGTTTTTTTTTTAATTTTTTATTGTTATGTTAATCACCATACATTACATCATTTGTTTTTGATGTAGTGTTCCATGATTCATTGTTTGTTCATAACACCCAGTGCTCCATGCAGAATGTGCCCTCTTTAATACCCATCACTAGGCTAACCCATCCCCCTACGCTCCTCCCCTCTAGAACCCTCAGTTTGTTTTTCAGAGTCCATCATCTCTCATGGTTCGTCTCCCCCTCTGACTTACTCCCCTTCATTCTTCCTCTGAGCTTCAGGAAGTTTTTTATGTGCTATACTAGACTCCCCTTATGTGTATTATTTTTCTGTTCAGGTCATCGTCCTTCTCTCCAAGCAGCTATATTTTATAAGATATGTATTTTCTTCATTCTTACTGAACGTCCTCTCTCTGGCAGCTGACCCACTTAGATGTGTCAATACTTTCCTTTGTCAACTCACTGGAGGCTTAGGTTTGTTGTTGAAGAATCCTAAATACAGGCAGTTCCACAAAAGGAGGAAGGCAAAAAGATTTCCCTTCCTGAGGGCTGTAGGTACGTATATAAGCGAACAAACCACCAGGGCTTCTCTTTTTCACCAACCGACCTTTCCCCTGGGGTTCAGAAAATCTCTTATAGCCAAACTCTTCCTGAAATCTGTCATTTTATGACCCCTGGTTGGGAACACTCTGACACTGGTCTCCAGGGGCTCACCAAGCCACTGAGGAAAGAAGTCTCTCACTAGGTTTCTCCACTAGTGTCCAATGAGCCCAAGCCCTTACTGGTACCCACAGGGCTGTAGGTCACAGGTAATCGACTCAGGACTGAAAGAGAAACTAGAGTTGGTTATAGTAGGAGCCACATTCAGGTACCATTTTCTCTGAGTCCTTTGCTCCTTTACTAAATACACAATTCTGTATCCTGCTTCTGTCACTTAACATTAAAAATGAGCAATTACTTAAATCACTAAAATTTCCTAGAAATCTCATTTTCAATGGCCACATAGTCTTTTGTACCATTATCTGTTAGTGCTAAGAATTAGCGTTAGCATATAAAATGTCATTAAAACCCACTAGCAGCCAGGAGCGCCTGGGTGCCTCAGTGAGTTAAGTGTGACTCTTGGTTTTGGCTCAGGTCATGAACCCAGGGGTCCTGAGATCAAGACCCACATCAGGCTCCCTTCTCAGTGCGGAGTCTGCTTGGGTTTCTCTCGCCCTCTCCCCCTCCTTCCCACTCTCTTTCTCTCTAAAATAAATAAATAAATCTTTAAAAAAAGAAAAAAACACCAGCAGCCAATATGCAGAGACTAAACAGTGAATGTCTCATTTTTTTTCCTACTGTCTAATAGAATCAGAAGAAATGAAACTGGAATTGCCAACATTCTGAGTGGGAACATGCCAAAGGATGTATTGGAAAATTCTCAGATACTGTACAGAATAAAGGAATATGGTATTTACTTGGCTCTAAAAGTTTGGCTTTAAATATGAGCTCAGTTACAGATCACAGACTAAGATATTCCTTTGACATATAAAACATATTTACACACACGCGTATATGCATACATACATGTGTGTATATGTATACATAAATGTACGCTATAGAGAGGTCACTAAGATAAAGGATTAAACCAAGACTATTTCTTTTATGTACATTTCTGTCGTCCCAAAAAATATGGTTGCACAGGAACAGCACTCAGTAACAAATTATTCAAAGAAACTACTGTTTTATACAATTAAATTCCGCTTTCATATATGGGGGAGGGGGGATTTTTCACTTATATATTCTCATTGAGAAGACTGCAAATGAAATGATTTTCTAACACTGAAAAACTTTCCTAAGCAAACTAGTTTATGGCACTATTTTTCTAATAAAGAATGTTTTATTTGAATTTTCTATGAGAAAATGATGTCAATGGTGAATGATGAACATGCCTTTTAAAGATTAAAAATACTCACCTTTGATGTTGGAGAGATAAAATAAAGAGCTTTCATTTGTCTGACAGGTTCTCGATTCTTATAAATATTCTCCACAACTAATAAAAAAAAGTAATTTTATATAACCAAGTATTTTTACATTTGAAACAATTTTAAAATAAGCTTTACTTCTTATTTATAACAGGGAAACAAACATATTTACATATACTGGGTTTAACATTTTCTTTGTCTCCATTTGATAAATTTAAAAATCCCAAAAATGGGGGTGCCTGGGCGGCTCAGTTGTTAAGCATCTGCCTTTGGCTCAGGTCATGATCCCAGGGTACTGGGATCGAGCCCTGCATTGGGCTCCCTGCTTGGAGGGAAGCCTGCTTCTCCCTCTCCTACTCCCCCTGCTTGTGTTCCTGCTCTCGTTATCTCTGTCAAAGAAAAGAAAAAAAAGAAAAGAAAAGAAAAGAAAAAGAAAATCTTTAAAAATCCCAAAACTGTAGGGATGCCTGAGTGACTCAGTTAAGTGTCCAACTCTTGATTTTGGCTCAGGTCATGATCTCAGGGTCCTGGGATTGAGTCCCACATCAGGCTCCATGCTCAGCACAGAGACTGCTTGTCCCTTTCCCTCCCCCTCTGCCACTTGTACTCTCTCTCTCAAATAAATAAAATCTTAAAAAAAAAAAATCCCCAAACTGTATCTTCCCTAAAACTAAACTCTGGGCTAAGTGCTCATCATGAGGAAAAAAAAGATAAAGCAGCTATTTCCTAGTTAGGTCTACCAGCATAAGCAAGCAACATGCCATGAAGAAAGCAAAAAAATGCATTAAAAATTAAAATATGTATTTCTTCTTAAAAATATTCTACTATAATAGCAAATATGATACCAGATATCAGGCTAAGCACTTAACATGAATTATCTATTAAACCTTACAGTAAGTATTATATAACAACAGTATAAAGTAAGTATTTTACAAATAAGGAAATTGAGGCTTGAAGTTGTTAGGTAACTGGTCCAAGTTACACAGGTAGAGAGTAGGACAGGTAAGACTCCAACCCAGATCTGTTTGACTCCAGAATCCAAGTTTTTAACTACTATAATATTCTTTTTTTTTTGACAGGGAGGGAACACAAGCAGGGGGAGTGGGAGAGGGAGAGCAGGCTTCCCGCCGAGCAGGGAGCCCAATGCGGGGCTCGATCCCAGGACCCTGGGACCATGACCTGAGATGAAGGCAGACGCCCAGCGACTGAGCCATCCAGGCGCCCCTTAACTACTATAATATTCTTTAAATAAACTGCTAATTAACTCTTATTCTTTTAAAACTATGCAATATTTTTATTTTTAACAATGAAATATCACAATTTACTCAATTATAGTTTTATTATTGAAATTAAGAAGTTCATAAGATTAACTTATGTAAAGTGAATTTAAAACTAGTAAACTCTAAATTGTCAAATTAACTGTTAAAGCTGTATTAAAAAAAAAACTACAGTATCATTCTACAAATCAAGAGAACCATCTTTTAAGACTAAAGTTGGCAAAGATCCTGGAAAGAATTAAAACGATTAAACTTGGGGTGCCTGGGTGGTTCAGTCAGTTGAGCATCCAACTCTTAATTTCAGCTCGGGTCATGATCTCAGGGTTATGGGATCAAGCCCCGTGTGGGACTCCGTCCTCAGCGGGGGGTCTGCTTGAGATTCTCTCTCTCCCTCCCCCTCTGCCCTGCCCCATGCTTGTGTGCAGGCACACTCTTGCTAATAAATAAATATCTTAAAAAAAAAAAAAGATTAATCTGACAGGCAAGGGAGGCTACTGTTGGACTTCTCTGGTAAATACGGCGATTCACCTTTTTACTCCTATATTTATACTAGTAAAGTATAGGTTTATCATAGCTTCTATTAGGGTATCAAATAAGGTTTCCAAGGAAATATTTAATTTTATTTTTATCTCCATTCCCAACAATTGTAAGTTCACCTTTAAAAGATTAAGGGTTAGGGGTGCCTGGGTGGCACAGTCAGTTAAGCAATTGACTCTTGGTTTCAGTTCAGGTAGTGAACTTGGCGTTCTGAGATCAGGCCCCGAGACCGGCTTCATGCTGAGTCTGCTCCAGATTCTCTCTCCCTTTCCCTCTGCCCCTCCTGCTTGTGCTCTTTCTCTCTCTCAAATAAATAAATAAATCTTAAAAAAAAGATTAAGGTTAAATCTGTATAAACTTACTTTTATTGCTTAATACTCAAAATCAAGGGTCTTACAGTCATCTTATGCTATATATACTCTTATGTTTGGTGGGTAATGTACATGTTAATGTGTGAAAATACTATGATATGATTTAGAATACAGACTTTGAAAATGTCTGGTTATTAATAGCACAAAGTGCCACTTCTTCAATTCCCTGGAAAATGGATATCTAATAAGAGATTTTTAAAAAAGATTTTTATGATTATTCCTATAATGGTGACAAAGGAATAATCTAACTCCCAGTCTATTTTTTAAAAGGATTCTACTTTATTCTTCACTGAACTGGCATCATACATGCATTTTTTTTCTCATCATTTTTTTAAAACTTCTAAGACAGTACTGAATATTTTCACAAATGACCTGAATGATGACAGAAGGTATGATCACCGAACCTGCAATGCCAAGTCTAATCGAGGGAATCTCAATTTGAGAGCCCATGTAGGACTCAAATGGACTGGGACAAGTTCAAGTTGGTAGATATGATGATGATTAAACCAGAGCAAACCAAGCTGAGCACATATAAGGAAGCAATGTGCTCCATGATAAACAGTCCTTATGAAATGCTTCTCAAAAAAAAAAAAGTCTTTCTGTGGTCAAATAAATTTAGAAAACTGAGTACTACACCTGAACCCAGGGGATCCACATATCCGCTTCTCCCTCTCCCCACATGCCCTGCTTGTGTTCCTTCTCTCACTGTGTCTCTGTCAAATAAATAAACTCTTAAAAAAAAAAGATTTTATATATATATCAATATATATATTTTATATATATATTGATATAAATATCAAAATAAACATTATAAAAGCTTTTAGATAATCCTCTCCTTGTACACAATGCTCAGGTTTTCTTGAAAATACTGGTGTACATTTGAACCTAACAAGTAGCAGTGACAGAGGGTACACATCCTACATTAAGTTTTGAAACATAAAAGAATTATATTTGACTTGTTAAAAAATTATTTCTTTGAGAGACAGTGTAAGCTAGAGAGAGAGTGAGCACATACAGAAGTAGGAGAAGCAGACTCCCCACTGGACATGGAGCCTGATGCAGGGCTTGATCCCAGGACCCTGGTATCATGACCTGAGCTGAAGGCATACACTTAACCGACTGAGCCACCCAGACACCTCTATATTTAACTCTGAGTCTCAGTTTTCTCATTATCAGTGAGGGTATTTAAGATCTCTTTAAACGGTTGTCAGGGGGCACCTTGATTTTATAACACAATCTTACTATCCACTTAAAGCAATACGTGAAAACCAGCAATATTTATAAAAACACTGAGGTAAACCCAGTGTGTCAACATTCAAAACCATTATCAAATATATAAGAGTTAAAAATTTCAATAACAAACTCAACAAGGCAACTAACTTAGTTTTGGTCAGGAGCAATGAATTATCTCAGCTGAAGAAAAAACTTCCAGGGCTTATTCTGAAGACTCACAGAGAAAAGAATGTCCAGTGTAATTATTATGGCTAGCATTATAAAAATAGTAAAACATAACCTCTTCAGAAACACAATGACTAAAATTTATTAATACCTCAAACTTTCCCAATCACAATAAAAAAAGTTTTCATGATGAGTATTAGTAACACTTACCAGTTATACCCTCGGCTAGAAGATCTGTCATTTTGCAACATGATGCCAAAAGCTTAGTGGTAAATTCATCTAAAAGCATTATCTTAAAATGAATATCAATTAAGAAATAGTATAAGTACTTGACTGCCAAGAATTCACAAAAGACAGAATTTAATACATTAAACCTCCTCAAACATAGACCTTTTATGACATAAAATGAAAATATTAGGACAGCAGGCAAAATTATCTCAACTCACCTTTTAACTTGTATGACCTGGAGATTTATTTTCTCAATATACATACATATAATATCATACATAAGTAAGCAAAAAGAAACATTTTCATTTTGAAGCAGAGAACTTGTTCATTTTATTTATTTATTTATTTGAGAACTTGTTCATTTTAAATGTATCTTGTGTTTAACATCAAATTTTCTTAAAATTATAAAATTCCACTTCTGGAATAATAAATGTTCCAGGTGCTGTTCTAATCATTTGCCATGGATTAGTTCATTTAATCTTTATAACCAAACTATGAGGTAATACTATCCCTATTTTATAAACAAGGAACAGAGAGATCAAGGAATTTATCCAAGAAGCCACAGCTATCAAGTGGTGAAGCTGGGATTTGAATGCAATCAGTACGGTTCCAGACTCTATACTGTTACAGAAGTATAAAAAGGACAATATATTGATGTCCTCAATTAAAGGGCAAAATATGCAAATTCTACCTTCCATTCGCCTTCTTTCTTGCAGTCATCAAACACTGTAGCTTTTATCTCTGCCAAAAAAAAAAAAAGATTTATGAATCTTAATCAACAGTTAGAAATATAATAATAGAATAACTACTCAAAAGATCAAAAACATTGGGGAAGTATCCAACTTGAAAATCTGTTAACCTATATAAAAAGTATATATACTTGGGGGCGCCTGGGTGGCTCAGTCGTTAAGCATCTGCCTTCGGCTCAGGTCATGTTCCCAGGGTCCTGGGATCGAGCCCTGCATCGAGCCCCACATCGGGCTCCCTGCTCGGTGGGAAGCCTGCTTCACCCTCTCCCACTCCCCCTGCTTGTGTTCCCTCTCTAGCTGTATTTCTCTCTGTCAAAAAATAAATAAAATCTTTAAAAAAAAAAAAGTATATACACTTGTTAAACTCTAAGTGAAAATCCAGTTATCTTTAATACCTAACATTTATTTATTTATTTATTTTTAGAGCGAGAGAGCACACACTCACACACTCATACCAAATCGGGGGGAAGGGCAGAGGGAAAGAGAATCTCAAGCAGACTCCCTCCCCACTCCCCTCACCCCTGGGCCAGGAGCTTGGCTGGGCCTCCATCCCATGACCTTCAGATCATGACCTGAGCCAATATAAAGAGTGGGATGCTCAATTGACTGAGCCACCCAGGCACCCCCTACCTATATTTAAACTGTAATATGTTTTTAAACTTTTGAGAATAAAAGTATTATCAAAGACTAATATACTTAAGAATATATTTAAGTATATAACTATATCTGGAAAATATTTCTGAAACTATTAACTGATTTGCTTTTTCCTGTTCTACTTAAATCCCAAGTAAACAAGATGAAAACAAAACCCATAGGAAAATCCCTAACTACCCCACTGCTAAATTATATCTGATAATCGAAACTAGGTACTTTTCTTCCTGGTTTACTGCATTACAATTTTCAACAATTTATATTCTAGCACTAGATACAATTATTCAGTCTTGATTTATAATCAATAAATATTAACATTTTCCTTGCAATGATTTTCAAAATTAATCTAAATATATTTTTAAATTAGTTCACTGATTTACAAAAACTTTTTTCTTATATATTAAATAATACATAAAGCAATTCATACAAATACCTGTTGTTCTACTTCATAATTCCCCACATTTAATGTTTCATTAATTTTCAATTTTGAAAATATGTAGCATGTAGTAAATAAAATATAATTAAAATATAAATTATAGTAACTTCTAATTTCACTAATTCCTGGTAATGAGATGTTTACATAATTCATTTAAACTTTTCTAATTTATATTTGTTTTAAGTTAATACTTGTAGAAATATACCACCAATTTTTGGCATCACATTAAAAAATGACATGTTCAAGCAAAGGGTATATTTTATTTTATTTTTTTTAAAGATTTTATTTATTTATTTGAGAGAGAGAATGAGAGAGAGAGAGAGCACATGAGAGGGGAGAGGGTCAGAGGGAGAAGCAGACTCCCTGCCGAGCAGGGAGCCCGATGAGGGACTCGATCCCGGGACTCCAGGAGCATGACCTGATCCGAAGGCAGTGGCTTAACCAACTGAGCCACCCAGGTGCCCAAAGGGCATATTTTAATAAGGATTACTAATAATCATCATAAGAAGTATGATTTGGAAGGTTTTATTGTAACTGGGAAGGCTTGAAAGTGTTAAGAAATACTAGTAAAGGTGCTTATATATGTTTGCTAGGAAGATTATAATGTTAAATGAGAATTATGGCAAAAGCCTAGAGTGTTGAATGCTAGTTTAAGCCTAACGCACTGGTTTCTTCTACTCTATAGGCAGAGATGAAGGATTTTCTCAGGCAGAGTTCAGACACTAAAACACTATGCTACTTCCCTTTCTAAGCTTGCGTTATTTCTATATACCTCAAGCAGGCTGCAAATCAAAGAAATAAATGCTCATGAATTTATGACTGAGCAGCTTGAAGAGTTTCCTAGGAAGAACTCATCTTAGTCTTTAAAACCTTAGAAACTACACTGACCTATATGGTAGAAACCAGTCGCATGTCACTACTGAGCACTTAAAATGTGGCTAGCCCCTGAACTGGGATATCCTAAAAGTATAAAAGTTGCTAAAGTAGGGGTGCCTGGGTGGCTCAGTCGTTAAGTGTCTGCCGTCGGCTCAGGTCGTGATTCCAGGAGATTTCAAAGACTTAGTACAAAAAAAGGAATGTAAAATATTAATTTATATATTTACATGTTTAAATGGTAACATTTTAGATTAAAATGATCCTCATCCATTTCTCTTTACCTTTTTTTAGTGTGGCTATTAGAAAATTTTAAATTATATATGTGCCTTGTGTTCTATTTCTACTGGATAGTGCTGCCTTGGAATCCAAAGGCAAATACCCAAATACCTAGACAGTGTTAGCATCTTAAAAATAAACAATAAAGAATTAACTAGCTTTGTGGACTAGAAATTAGGGGAATCCATGAAAAGTGATATGGTCACAGGCAAAGTATGTTTGGAAGGGAATCAAAGGAAAGCACATCAACTAATATTAAAGAACTAAAAAGGTATTTCCTCCAAATACTAATGAAAATTATTTGACCTTACATATGTTTCTCTAGCACCCCAAATATGGATATATCTCAAAGACTCAATTCCCTTAGTCAGCTTGCTCTACTCTCTCCCTCAGAAACCATATTCATCCATGAAAGTTGCATCTATCAGATCCATCCTTCACTTTTGCCACCATTATTGAGATATAACTGACACAAAACACAACTTTAAGATATACAATGTGTTGATTTGATATACATATACTGCAATATAATTACCGCTGTAACGTTAGTTAACATCTCCAATACCTCACATAATTACCATTCTTTTAGTAATTTTGGGACATAAGAACATTTAAGATCTATTTACCTAAGCAACTTTTTTTTTTTAAAGATTTTATTTATTTGACAGAGAGAGACACAGCGAGAGAGGGAACACAAGCAGGGGGAGTGGGAGAGGGAGAAGCCGGCTCTCCGCTGAGCAGAGAGCCTGATATGAGGCTCGATCCCAGGACCCTGGGATCACAACCTGAGCTGAAGGCAGACACTTAGTAACGACTGAGCCACCTAGGCGCCCCTACTTTAGCAACTTTTAAGTATATAGTACAGTGTTGTTATCTATAATCTAATACTGTGCATTAGAGCCCCAGAACTTACTCATCTAACGGTAAGTTTGTACTCTTTGACCAACTTCTCCCCATATCCCCGAACCCCCAGCAGTCCTTCAATTTTCTACAAATCTTATAGCTTATCTCTCCTTCATTCAATTATACAGTACAGGTTTAAGCACTTACATGCCTCAAATTGAGATTATAGTTTCCTAAAAACTGCTCTAGACTTCTCTAAGAGTTTTATTGGCATTTTCTTAGTCATAGTCTTTGGATAAGTCTTTGGATATTTCCTCCATCCCCCAGATCCAATAATCAGACAGTGTTGATTGTTCTTTCTGGTGACTGCTACTATCCCCAACATTGCCTTGATTCTCATCATCTCTCACTGAACTACTGCAATAGTCACCTACCTGGATTTCCTGCTTTCTACCTCCAACCCCTTTGCCATTTCAATCCATTTTTTCACACTGCTGTCAGTTATCTTCCTGAAGCACAATCTGTTTATATCAAAGCCCACCTCGAAATTCCCTCAAGTGCTCACTCCTGCCTACAGAATAAAATCTAGATTTTAGGGGCGCCTGGGTGGCTCAGTCATTAAGCGTCTGCCTTCGGCTCAGGTCATGATCTCAGGGTCCTGGGATCGAGCCCTGCATCGGGCTCCCTGCTCAGCGGGAAGCCTGCCTCTCCCTCTCCCACTCCCCCTGCTTGTGTTCCCTCTCTCGCTGTGTCTCTCTCTGTCAAATAAATAAAATCTTTAAAAAAAAAATCTAGATTTTACTATTCAACATCCTCTACCGCTAGCCTCTGACTACTCTCTAAGTTGATCTTCCACCAGTCCAAATACTAGCCAAATAACGACTAATACCAACCACTCTGCTTTGCTCATTCTTTCTCCTAAATGCAAAAGGAAATGTATTTAAAACTAATACCAAAGAGGAAATGAAAACAGGGAAGGGAAAAATGAGAGTAGGGCTAACTTAGCGTACAGCATCAGCAATGTGGAAGGTATACTTGCACAACTATCTTAAATCACAGAGAAACTATTAATAAACCTGGTGACAATACAAGAGAAACTGGTTTGTCTGAAAAATAGGAAATCATCTATGAATAACAGGTTTTTTTTTAAGATTTTATTTATTTATTTGACAGAGACCCAGCAAGAGGGAACACAAGCAGGGGGAGTGGGAGAGGGAGAAGCAGGCTTCCCGCTGAGCAGGGCTCCATCAGAGGACCCTGGGATCATGACCTGAGCCAAAGGCAGACGCTTAACGACTGAGCCACCCAGCCGCCCCTAAATAAGTTTTTATGGAAACCAAAAAGCCTAGCAATGTGTAAATCATAAAGAAGTAAGAGGGGAAAAATACCAGTACTAAAGACAATCTCAACATGGATCTGGAAAAGGTACCCTTCTCTCTTTCTCTGCTCTTTATCTAGATCCAGGTCTCAAATTCAGCTCCCTTTTCTGTGATTTATACGTATGTATCTCCACCTGCTCACTAGGTACCACAGCTTTCACGTAACACTATGTTCTAAATCTAAACTTTTTTTCCCTCCAAAACTGTTCCTTCTCTTTCCCTTTACCAATAAACAGCATCATCCGCTACCTAGTCTCCTAGACCTGAATCCTACTCTAGGATGATTCTCCCCCAGCTTAAATCCTATTTATTCTATCTCCAGAATCTTTCTCATACTCTCCATCCATCTTCTATCTCCTTTCCACATTTTGGCCTTCTTTCTCGGACCAACACCATAACAGTACCAGTCTCTTTGCCTCCCTCTCCAATTTATCACCCAAGTGCACATCCTCTTCTAATGTCTATGAGGTTTTTTTCTAATAATCAAATTATTACAAAAATGGACTCAACACATATATATTACTCTGTCACTTGCTTATTTTCACTAAATATACATTATAGACACACTTTATACAGAATATAAGCACACAGATACAAATCTTCTTTTTGATAGCTATATTACATTCCTTAGTACAGGTACACCATAATTTATTCAACTATTCTCCTATATGACAAGTAGTCATCCTGTTTCCATTTTTGCCACATTATATAATGTTGCAATTAAGATCTTTATACATATATCTTTTTTTTTAACACTTTATTTGAGGACGCCTGAGTCAGTTAAGCATACGCCTTCAGCTCAGGTCATGATTCCAGGGTCCTGGGATTGAGTCCCACAGTGGGCTCCCTCCTCGCCGAGGAGTCTGCTTCTCCCTCTACCCCTCCCTCTGCTGTGCATGCTCTAATAATCTTTAAAAAAAAAAAGACTTTGAGAGAGAGAGTACATGTACTAGAAGGGGAAAGAGCAGAGGGACAAGCAGACTCTCTGCTGAGCACGGAGCCCGTCTCGGGGCTCCATCCCACAACCCTGAGATCATGACCCAAGCCGAAGTCAGATGCTTAACCAACTGAGCCACCCAGGCACCCCATACATATATCTTTATTTGACATTACTTTTATTTCTGAATATGAAGTTCCCATAGATGAGATTGCTGGCATCAAAAGATACGTCTCTCTCTTTTTTTTTAAGAGTATTTTTTTTAAAGATTTTATTTATTTATTTGAGAAAGAGAATGAGAGCCACAGAGCATGAGAGGGAAGAGGGTCAGAGGGAGAAGAAGACTCCCCGCTGAGCAGGGAGCCAGATGTGGGACTCGATCCCAGGACTCCAGGATCATGACCTGAGCCGAAGGCAGTTGCTTAACCAACTGAGCCACCCAGGTGCCCAAGATACGTGTCTCTTATTTTACTGTACGTTGCCAAATGCTTTCTCAAAAGTTTTTAACCATTCACATTCCCACCAGGAAGCTTCCCAATTACAGCGTATCAATCTGATGGGTCAAAAAAAAGGAACTAGTCTTGATTTGCATTTCCACTAAAAAACAATAAATTCAATGTCCTAATCTGCAAATCACCTGTTTCCATCCTTTATTGCTCTATTGAGTCATTATCTTCTATTTATCAATTTGCAGAAACTCTGTATATTAACCCTTTCTTCCTATGTGTGGTCAATATTTTCTTCGAATCTATAGGTTTAGCTGGTGTCTTCAACCATATAGGAATTTACAATTTTTATTTAATCAAGTCTTTTTTAAAATATTTTATTTATTTATTTATTTGAGAGAGAGAATGAGAGAGAGAGAGCACATGAGAGGGGGGAGGATCAGAGGGAGAAGCAGACTCCCCGCTGAGCAGGGAGCCCGATGCGGGACTCAATCGCGGGACTCCAGGATCATGACCTGAGCCGAAGGCAGTTGCCTAACCAACTGAGCCACCCAGGCGCCCAAGTCTTTTTTTTTAAAAAATGGGATTTGGGTTACCAGTTAAGTTTTTTCAAAAGTCTGACTCCTGCTAGCCTATATTTTCTCCACATTTTGTTGTTTCACTTTTTACACTTTAGATCTTTAATACATATGGAATTCATTTTAACTTGCTAAAGCTGGACTAAAATCATGCCTAAGCAAATAAACAAGGAGCAAAGAATCATGCTAAGCAGATGTCAGAGCAAAATGCCTTAAGACACAAATGATTTGTAAAATGTCATTAGACAATGAAAACCTAATATTAAATATTTATGACCTAAACAAAACATAAAAGAAAAACTACGGCATAAGAGAAAACTATGAGGAATGCAAGTGGTCAAGATGCCTGGGTGGCTCAGTTGGTTAAACGTCTGACTGCCTTCGGCTCAGGTCATGATCCTGGGGTCCTGGGATTGAGCCCCACATGGGGCTCCCTGCTCAGTGGGGAGCCTGTTTCTCCCTCTGCCTGCCACTACCCCTGCTTGTGCCCATGCTCTCTCTCTGACAAATAAATAAATCTTTAAAAAAAAAAAAGGAATCCAAGTGGAAATAAAGAAAATCAAACAAAATGAAGATCTATAAATGGAATCATAAAGAATTCAAGCTGAAAAATCTTAAAGAACATGTAATCCAAACTCCTCATTCTTTAGGCTGAGAAAGTTAAGTATAATCTGGAGTGGAAACCAAGTCTTCTAACTCTTAGTCCAATGAGGAGAAATAATAAACTAGTCTTTTGTAAGTAATGCATAACGACAATGTTTGAAAAATCAAAAAGCCAAGAGTCAAAAGCAGACTTGTAGGCCATAAAGAAATGTACATTCTCAGAAAACTTATACGTGTTACTAAATTCCTAATTAGGATTCCAGCAGATTCTGCTGACCTGTGGCCCAAGTTATTTAGTGAACAGGTAAGAATCTTTTTTTTTTTTTTTAAAGTAGGCTCCAGGCCCAGCATGGAACCCAATGCAGGGCTTGATCTCATGACCCTGAGATGAAGACCTGAGCTGAGATCAAGAGTCAGATGCTTAACTGAATGAGCCACCCAGGCATCCCAGGTAAGAATCTTTATAAAGGTAAATCCAGGGGCCTGGGGCAGGAACAAATGCAATACTCATTATTAGTCAGCTGAATAAAACAGACTGAAATGCACATGGGAAAAACCATTTAGGGCTTTCAAGGCACACTGTTTAAAAACTGTATGAAAGTAGAACATATGAAAACTGAGGACTACTTTAAGACCAACTAAATGTATACAAAGGCAAATATTAAAATGCTAATATTTCTAGGTAGCGACTTAGTAATTTCTGCATTTATTTCTGTAAAGAAAATACTTAACAGTGTAAGGTCTGGAGGGTTTCTCTCTTAAATATAAAGGTGTAAAAATAAAAAGCTACCGTTAACAAAATTATTTAATGGCAATATAAGTCAGAATAGTAGTTATTCTGGGGAAGAAGGTAGGATTTGGACTGGGAAGGGTTATGGGGTACTTGGAAACATTCTGTATCTTGATCTAGGTGGTAGTTACATGGATGAAAATTCATCCAGCTGTACACTTAGCATTAGCACACTTTACCATATGCTTAATGAAATCTTAAGAGTCATTTCCCTTCAACAGAAATAAGAAAACAACTTCCTTTCAGCATTGTTTCAACAGAATCTCAAAAATGTTAGTGATTTTTTTTTTGCTAATGACTGATATTTGAGAGAAAAAAAACTTTCCTTTTTAATGGTTCCTCACTATGTCTAAACTATTTAGCTCCAACCTGCGTTTTAGTCTTCATCACCCTATTCCTTGCAAAAGGAATTATTGCCTCTCCCATAAAAATTGTACTTTTTCAGGGCACCTGGGTGGTTCAGTCATTAAACGTCTGCCTTCAGCTCAGGTCATGGTCTGGTCCTGGGATCGAGCCCCGCATCGGGTTCCCTGCTCCGTGGGAAGCCTGCTTCTCCCTCTCCCACTCCTCCTACTTGTGTTCCCTCTCTCGCTGTGTCTCTCTCTGTCAAATAAATAAATAAAATCTTTACAAAAAATATACTGTACTTTTTCATGTTGGGCCATGGTTCAGATTTCCCTCTGGCAAAATCCTACCACATTTCAATTGCACTTCCTCTTTGTGGAGTCTTCCTTGATCGACTCCCAGAGAGGAAATGATTCCTTTTTTTTTTTCTCTTCTCCCACGAAACCTTTTTGCACTAATACAGCACGTGCTACTTGTGTACCATCACCTCCCACTGAACTGTGAATTCCAGGAAGTCAAGATATATGCACCTAAAATAGTGTGCAGCATAGAGTAGATACTCAATTAATACTGATTAATATATGACTTGCAGATATCCAAAAATTAAAATAAAATTTTGCTTGATAAAATAAACTTAAAATGACCAGAATGAAAAAATACATAAAACAAAAACAATTGATTAAAACAGAAATATATTTCATACATGCTTCTATTTGCACGGAAAACTTGTAGAAGAATTTGTAAGAAACCTAAGAGTGGCTGTATCTGGAAAGAGGCTGGGACAATCTTCTGCTATCAAAATTTTTTTGCCACATCAAGGTATTTAGACATTTAAAAATGTTAATAGCAAAGATTAAGCAATAGCATGGACAATGCTATGCCAGTGTTAGGTATTTAAAAAAAGGAAGTCACAGAATGACAAATAATAAAAAATATATCTAGCTATATAAGGACTAAAAGGATAATGTGAAAAAGGGGAAAAGCTTCTGATTAAACGTGTAAAGGACTGGCTTAAATACATTCTGATTACTTTTATTCGTAATTTTTCTCGATCAACTTTCTCTTAACATTTCCTGTAAAATAAGTGCTATGAATCACAGACATCAGACTACTGTTTACAGACAAGAAAAAAAGACTGCATTAAGGAAAAAAAAATGCCACAGGTGGCTTGAGCTTGCTTGGAGGTTGATTTAATTACTCTTGTTTTGCTGGGGTTTTTTTTTTTTTTGCGGCTTTATTTTTTAAATAAACTTCATCAAATTTTTATTTAAAACCTTATATCAGGGGGCGCCCGGGTGGCTCAGTCGTTAAGCGTCTGCCTTCGGCTCAGGTCATGGTCCCAGGGTCCTGGGATGGAGCCCCACATCGGGCTCCCCACTCCGTGGAAGGCCAGCTTCTCCCCCTCTCCCACTCCCCCTGCTTGTGTTCCCTGTCTTGCTGTATCTATCTCTGTCAAATGAATAAATAAAAGGTTAAAAATAAATAAATAAATAAAACCCTTTTATCAGTGATATTTTTGCTACTGCTTTCCTGTAGCAAAAAGTTTCAAATGAGCAATACCAAGCACCAGAAACTTTAACTGATTTTAAGTACGGATATTAGTTTTGTAAATAAATATAGCCTTTGCACTCAAAATAGTAAAGTTTTTAAAAAAAAAGTGGTTTTAAGACAGTCCCTAAAGGCTGCTCCCTTCTCACAGTTTTGGTCTCAGCTCAAATGTCACCTACTTAGAGAAACCTTTCCTGATCCATCTAGTTAAAATAGCCCCCCCATATATAGAACACAAACTGAAATTATATTTATTATTTTTATTTTTTAGTATTCCCTACTTGAATGCAAGCTTCGAGAAGGCTGGGAACTTGTCTGCCTTCTATTGCTGTATTCCCATAGGAATTCAGTAATATTTATTGACTAAATGGGGAACTTTGGGTAGCAAAAAATGGAGAAAATTATAAAACTAATCTACTGTTCACTGTTAACAAGCATTTGCATTTTGCTAGAGCCTATTTGGAATTTAAAGCTCTAAAAGACACAACAGTGGACCCAACTTTAAAAAGCTTATCAAGAGACATTAGGCAGTAATGAAAAGTGCCATTTGAGAAGGATAAACCAAATGCTACAGAAATATAAGAGGCTGGGTTAAAATAAGAAACCATTATGGAGATAGTAGCCCCATCTGAGCCAACACTTGAAGGCTAGCTAAAATTTGGATAGGTGAAGAACAGGCATAAGGGGAGCATTCTAGACCGAAATTGGCATAAAGATGGAGATGATTTCAAGAAGAGTCAACAGTATAGACTAGTTGAACATCAAGATCATACAAGGGAAAAGTAGATAATAAGGTAGGTTAAGGTCAGGTTATAAGTCTTCAAAAGCAGACTAAGTATTTGAAATCATCTCTAGACAACAGGAGGGGTCTCTCTCCACTGGTCTTCAAGCAGGAGATCAGCATGATCACAGCACTGCACTGTTACAAGAAAGTTATTCTGGCAGCTATTGGCCAGATAGACTGAGAACAAGGGTTTGGAGGGTTAATTAGGAGGCAGAGGCTATTGTAAAAGACTGGGCATAAGATAAGCCTCTGAACTAGGTTTAAATTAAACATTATAGAAAATCACAGACACGTGACATGTTAACTCTGCAGCCAGAAAGATCTGGGTGTGAATACTAAGTCTAAATTTAATAGCTCTATCGGGTTTCTAAAAAATAGCTTTATTGAGATATAATTTGTATACCATATAATTCACCCAAAGTGTACAATTAGCTTTTAGTATATTCAGAGTTGTGCATCCACCACCATAATCAATTTTAGAACCTTTTCATTACTCCAAAAGGAAACCATCCCCTTAGCCATTATCCCTGAGTCTCCCCATCTTCTCCTCCCCGCAGACATACACAACTGCTAATCTACTGTCTCTATATATTTCTCAATTGTGGACATTTAATGTAAATGGAGTTATACAATAGGTGGTTATTTGTGCATGGCTTCTTTCATCTGGCACAGCTTTTTCAAGATTCCTCAATATTGTCACATCTATCAGTACTTCATTTCTTTTTATTGCCTAATAGTCCATTGTAGGGACATACCGCTTGTTATTTACCTATTCTTCAATCCATGGGTATTTGGGTTGATTTTTTTTGGCTATTATAAATAACACAGCTATGATAATAGCTGTATCAGTTTTAACATATATGAAATAAAGATAATAATTCTTACCAAATTTTAATAGATGTAAAGAATAATGCCTGGCACAGAATAAATGTTTAAGAAATATTAGTTTCCTTCTCCCTACATTTTGGGTAAATTGAAGGTTAAGTTATTTAGCTTTCTACCATGACCTAACTGTATTATCTTCAATCTAACAAAACCCTTCCCTAGTCAAATGTAGGATTCCCCTACCTCTTAGGAGATTCCTTCATCATTTCTTACAGACTCTAGCATCTTTTGCTAACAGAACTCAAGAGTCCCTCTTCTGTCTCTCTCTCTACTTTACTACCTATATACTGAATGAATGTTATCTTGTTTTTTAGTTATGTTTCTATTTATACAAAGATTCAAAGAACTATTTTTTAACCCTGATATCGCTTTCCTTCCTTTCAGTCTCCCGTCTTATCTTACACTTCATCTGACATCCTGGTGCAATCTCAAGTTAACAGCACTAGACGGAAACTTTGTTATCACTAAACTTTCCCTCTTGCCCAGTTTCCACACTATCAAAACTGATGTTACTATCATTAACTGTTTTTTTCTGATAAATGCTGATGTTAAGGAGCATATATATCTTGGAAATTATTTATACAATGCAATTCACTACCCATTTTCTTATAAATGCACTTAAATACCATTGTGACTGAAAAATATTACCAAATCTTAAGTCACCCATGCAAATCTTAAAAAACAGAATGCCGAATTTATAATTATCAAATTTTAAAAAACATGTTCTCATAACTTATTTTCCCCCTTCTATTATACAGTCGTTTTTAGTATCTAGTATGTTCAGCAATATGCCAGTTACTGATTTGGAGTTTTAATTTTACACAAGGAACTCTGTAACTCGCAGAATTTTGTTAAGTCACTTCTACCCTTTGCTTAACAAGCCCGAGTCAGAAATACTAATTAGATGTTACTCCCTTTTCCACTACTAGGCCATAATTAATTTGAACTCAGCAAGTCCTACAACGATGGTTCCTCCTGTTTGGTGGTTTCATTCCTTCTCTAACCTGGCAGGCCTCGGTTTGGAGCGATTTTTATGAAATCGTAGATGATAAGGCAGAAGAGCGGAACATCTGTAACTAACAAGCAGTAAGTAGTACAGTCCTAACAGCAGGGAGTGGCCCAGAGAGTGTAGAGAGAGAAGTGAAGGTGCAGTTTTTGTCCCGAGATTTAATCATTCAAATGATTCTTTTTCAAGAACTCTTTAGAAAGTGGGCTCCTCTAGGAATACAGGAATAACGATCTATTTAACAGAAAGATTTTGTTTTTCTTTTAGAGGACACTGAGAAGTGTTATAAAACCCTGCTTGGCACTAAAACGAAGATGCAGAATAAGCAGTCTTTGGAAACAAGTGTGGGGAGAAGGGGAGGGGCGGGTTACAGAAACAGTGCACAGATTGTCCGGGGTGGAGAGACATCACCGACTGGTGGGGCTCCGGGCGGAGCCGAGGAGCGTAGGGAGCACCGCGGAAGACAGGCACAAGGGCCGCGGGAGAAAAAGCCAGGCTGGGGGCCGCTCACCCGGGCGGGGCCTCGGGGCCAAAGCCAGGCCGAGGCGAGGGGGTGCCCCAGGAGAGGAGGAAGGCCACTTGCTCCCGCACCCTGCCTATGCCCTGGTGCTGGCAAGAAAGAGGGGTGGGAAGGAAAGCAGGAAAAAGTCCTAACAGGGACGCAGGTCCCAAAGCAACAAGTGCCCGCGGCGGCTCCCCAAGAGACTGCGGGTCCGGGGCAGGAAAGCAAGGCACGGTGCGGCGGCCTCCTGGCCTTCCCTCTCTCAGCCCCTGCCCCACCGCACTCACTCTGCCACACGACGCTCTTCAGCCCCCGTTCCGTCACCGGCGGCGCCATCTTCCCAACACTGCAGAAGAGCAGCGGCCGCCTCCCGCCCGCAACCTACTTTAGCAGGGAGAAAGAAGCTCGAGTGGCTCCGCCCCCACTCACAGGCCGCGCCCTCCGGTGACGACACGCGCGACTGCGAGGGGATTCCCGCCCACCCCTGGACGGAGGCTGCGCACTGAGGGCGGAATCTGCCTGGGCCGGCGCGCGCTCCGTAACGGAAGGCTCCGTCAAGCAGAAATTCGTCGACCTGTGAAAAGCGAAACGGTGCCTGGGGGTTGAGCGATAACGCGATGTTAAGAAATTCCGAATTCAAGCATACAGTACTTGAAGAAGTACTTCCTTCTCTTTGCAAAAGAAGTCTTCACTTTGCGAAGCCATTCATAATACACTCAGTGGCCAGCTCAACTATCGAATAGAAAATTTATCCCTTAAAGGTTTTTTTATTCATTTTTCGAGGACATAATAATTGTATAGAACTCTGAGGTCCCCTTCTGTGTGCCCGGAACTATGCAAGACTTTCAGGGCACTCAAATAAATGAAAGACCCACTTCTGAAGAATTTTAAGTCTCCTTTGAGATCTTCATTCCTGGCATGATGAAGGTAGTCAAAAGTTGATTGAAAATGAAAATGCCTTGGGATGCCTGGGTGGTTTAGTAGGTTAAGCCTCTGTCTTGGGCTCAGGTCATGATCTTAGGGTCCTGGGATCGAGTCTCGCTTCCCCTGCGTGTGTGCGCGTTCGTGCTCTCTCACTAACAAGTAAGGAGAAAAAAAATTTTTTTTAAATTTTTGGCACCGAGGTATTTCCCGAGAGGGTTCTTTTGAGGTGAAATCAAAGTAATCAGTCACAAAATAAATCAATTTAGTTGCTGAGAGCCCCATCTGTGACATAGCCATCATATACAGTCAGAAAGTAGACTTTCCTACAGATTTGCAAAGAACCAATAGTCTTAATAGCAAAGTGAAAATGGTTAGTTACTATACTCGTAATAATAATGGCTAATATTGGGCGCCTGGGTGGCTCAGATGGTTGGGCGTCTGCCTTCGGCTCAGGTCATGATCCCGGAGCCCTGGGATCGGGTCCCGCATCGGGCTCCCTGCTCCTTGGGAGCCTGCTTCTCCCTCTGTCTCTCTCTCTGTCTCTCTCTCTGTCTCTCTCTCTGTCTCTCTCTCTGTCTCTCATGAATAAATAAAAATAAAAAATCTTTAAAAAAAACTTAAAAAAAAGAATGGCTAGTATTTACTGAGTGCTATTATATGCAAGGTATCATGGTAAGTGGATTATCTCGCTGATCCTCAAAGCAACCGTTAAAGACAAGGAAACTGATACCTTGTGGTGGAGTGAGGACTAGGATAAGGCATAAGCTACACAGAAAGCAATAGAGTAGTCTATGGGATAATTTGCAATATATCTCTGTAGGAGAGAAAAGGAGAATGAAGAATAAAAACAGCCATAAAATGGGTTCAAGCGCAACCTGTGGCATTAATGGTTTTTCCATTCATGGCTTATATGGGAATGGAACCTGGAACCCCGGCCTCTTAAACCTACGTTAAATCGGCTCAGCTGCTCGAGTCTTAAACAAATGAACACATTATTTCCCTCTCCCTCTGCAATTGAAAATCAGATTCTGCTTAGTATAGGAGGTGGGGCCCCAACCCATAAGAAGAAGACATGACAGTGCAGACTCACCCTCTGAAATGGAGCTCCTTGCCCTAAAGAGTCAAACCAAGACAGAGGAATGAGGTGGGTGAAGTGCCTCCAGGTGCCAGGGAATGACACAGAAAGGCCCTCTGGGCTTGGAAGTTTGACTTGGATCACATGGGATACAGCTGTGGCTCATGCCCCTGAAGGCTAGATTCCAAGGTGGCAGTGTGTTATAGTGGAACAAATGTGTGCCTTAGCTTCACAAAGATACAGGTCCACAACCTAAAATCCTGGCTCTGCCTCTTAGTAGCAGTGTGACTTCAAACACTTCAGTTTCATTGCATTTATGTGTTAACTGTGATAAAACCTGATACCGCCCAACAAGATGAAAACACTTATTGCCATTTTACAGATGTGAAAACTGAGATTCAGAAGTTAAATAAATCATATAAGACGTTGGAATGGCTCCAAGACCATTGCCTTTTCCGTTGTACCATATTGCATACCCTCCCTTGCTCGACTAATTTTGTATAACCTCCCTGAGCTGTCTCTTCTAGTTTGTTTGCCTAAGCAAATTGAACAAGGAATTTGAGTCTCCTGAACATGACATGGCAGAATGTAAGGTAAAATCCAACAACACTGATCAGAGGCAAAACATCTGCCTATGATGTTTTGAAAGAATTTGAAAAAAGAAAACTAATCAAAATAACCAAAAGCTCTTAAGTTAGGGCAGATCACTCACTCACCATCTTATTCCCAGTTCTTCTTCATTAATAACTGATGACTTAATCATGATAATCCAGAGAAATAGTCTCCATAAAAATATCATGGATTAGTAGGTCTCATCAATGCTACATATTTACTTGGCCCCTTGAGAATTTTGTTTCAACTGGTTAGCTGTGTAAACATGAGTGAGTTACTTGACCTTTCTGAGTCTTATATTTCTTACCTGTATAAAAGAATAATATATAGCTCATAAAGTTGTTCTGAGAATGAACTGAGTATGTGGAAAGCACCTAGAAGGACATGTGCTACATCCACGTTTTGGTTTTATGTTCACCCAGTGTGGACCATCTTGTCTTCTGTGGAATTCTGACCAAAACAGCCCAGCGTCAGTTGCCTAGGTAAAGTAAATGGTCATTTCATTTTCTGTGTTCATGAGGTATAGATGTACTGGTCCCAGCCCCCTAGTGTCCTAGAACCAAGGATTCTGACCTTCATTTGGCCTTAGCCCTTGGCTCTTTGGCCATTCCAGTCAGCCATGGACACAGCTCTATTTGGAGAGAACACCTGCTGGCAAGTGGGTTCACCACAGTCTCACATGGGCCCTGCACCACAGCCCAGAACACTGCCCCAGTTCATGGTTGCCCTCACATGGCACGGACCCACTCTGAACCTCATAGACCCCTCCAGATCTTCTCACCAATCTTTCCTCACATGTCACAGCCCTCTATCTTCTGTTAAACAAAGAGGCCATTAAACTGAGGTGGTTCTAATGTCTTGGCAGCCTGTGTAAGCAAACCAAAACCTAAGCCTATAGTGTCTCAAGGTTAAGAAATCAGAATCTGGGGGCGCCTGGGTGGCTCGGTTGGTTAAGCGACTGCCTTCAGCTCAGGTCATGATCCTGGAGTCCCGGGATTGAGTCCCACATCGGGCTCCCTGCTCAGCAGGGGGTCTGCTTCTCCCTCTGACCCTCTTCCCTCCGACCCTCTTCCCTCTCGTGCTCTCTATCTCTCATTCTCTCTCTCAAATAAATAAATAAAATCTTTAAAAAAAAAAAAAAGAAATCAGAATCTGGGGCTCCTGGGTGGCTTGGTTAAGCATCTGCCTTCAGCTTATGTTATGATTCCCAGGGTGCTGGGATCGAGCCCCGCATCAGGCTCCCTGCTTAACAGGGGATTCTGCTTCTTGCTTCCCTCCCCCTACTTGTGCTCACGCTTGCTCTCTCTCTCGAATAAATAAATGAAATCTTAAGAAAAAAAATCATAATCTAAGGCCAACCAAACAGCCAAATAGGCTTTCTCAAATATGGAAACCCCTTAAGCTATAGCCAATCAAATAATATTGCTTTCCTTCTATCTCTTCTTTATGAAGGTCTTTCCTTGAGATCCTGACAGTAGAGTGCTCCTAACCACTTCTGGTTTGATGCTATCAAATTAGAATCAGGTTCTGTTCAAACTCTTAAAATGTTTAATATGCCCCAGTTTATCTTTTAATACTCCTTAGCCTAAAATTTTGCTTCAGGAAAGAAGTCACCAATGCAAACCTTTTAAGTTTCTCTAAACCTGGCCACGTGTCACTTGGCGAGTTTGTTAAAACTAGAGTCCCAAGCCTGGTCCCAGATGTACTGAATTAGAATCTCCAGAGGTGATGGCTGGAAATCCCTATTAAGCAATGAGTCCTCCAAGTGATGTAGAGGCACCTAGTTCAGCTCCTGTTCATATACCGGTGCTTAAGAACAAGAGTGAATTAAACTCAGCCCTACTCTGTGGTGCTCTCTGATGCAACAAACGCTGTTTTTCCTACTCACACTATTTTTTTAAAAGATTTAATTATTTATTGGACAGAGAAAGAGAGACAGAGAGCATAAGCAGGGGGAGCAGCAGAAGGAAAGGAAGAAGCAGGCTCCTGTGCTGAGCAGGGGGCATGATGCAGGGACTCCATCCCAGGACCCCAGGATCATGATGTGAGCTGAAGGCAGACGCTTAACCGGCTGAGCCACCCAGGTGCCCCTACTCACACTATTTTTTCTTTTTAAGATTTTATTTATTTGACAGAGACACAGAGAGGGAACACAAGCAGGGGGAGTGGAACAGGGAGAAGCAGGCTTCCCGCGGAGCAGGGAGCCCGATATGGGGCTCGATCCCAGGACCCCGGAATCATGACCTGAGCCAAAGGCAGACGCTTAACAACTAAGCCACTCAGGCGCCCCCACACTATTTTTTAATAAGCCTTCAAAGGACAAACATTTTCCTAGGTACAACAGATTTATATATCATTGTCTTTCCTCTCCAAAGATGAAAATAGTCCAGTGTGAGTGGGGGATGTGACCAACAAGATTGATGGTCCTCCCCACAAAAGACGTGTGCATGTCAGTCTGCCACTGAGGAAGGCTTTGCCTTGGCTGTCCCTCCATTGGCCTTTGCTCACTCACAACCTTGACTGCAATCCTTCCAGCAACAGGCCAGCAGCTCTGCTTGCCCAGATGCTCACGCAGAGAAAACATCACATGATGCTCTGGCTTGGCGGACACTACAAAGGCTGTCCTGGAAGCTGCTTTCTCCAACCTATGCCGAGGTCCTGCTGGAGGTCTGTCTTGAGATGAGCAGGGTCTCTTCGTGGTGGCTTGATTTCAAGCTCTCCGGGAGTGAACATTTGCAGCCCTTGAATGGCAAGAAGCCTGCGTGGCAAGTGCCGGTGTCCATGAAATAGCTATGAAGTGCATGTGTGGAAGTCTGTGTGGTGTTTGGATATGAAATCTCAGAGACAGTTTCTGCAAAGCAAACCTTTTACGTTTCCAGAACTTTCCCAGTGTGCGAGCTCACCGTGGCAGTCTTCCAGAGCACTTTCTGGATTAATTGCTCTACTGAGTCGTCTCCATAGCAGATCTTGAACTCCTGTGCAGGTGAGGACACACCTGACCTTGCCTGCTTTCAGGAAGTGGAGTCAGAGTTGTCCATCCAGAGGCCAAGAGAGCTTATTCTACCCTAGAGACATTGTTGTATCCTAATAGAGCTTTTCCCCCTCTAATCACACTAACAAGTGAATCAACCCTGCAAAAGATAGGGGAAGAATTTTTTAAAAACAAAGCCAAAAAACTTTGCCTTTGACTCATACCCTTTCAATTTAAGTTACTCACTGGGTTAAGCCTCTGTTTTTATCCGTGCCTCACTGTGTCATTCTGCATTTCTTTTCCCTCTGTAAATCACTGAAAGGGCAAGGAAGGGGAGGAAGCCACAAAATACATTAAATACACAGACATTTTCTTAAATTAAAAAGTCCTCAAATGTCTCTGAGAGTTAGCTTGGTGTTTTGATTTGAATTGCTGTTTTTGTAGCACTTCATGGCAAGTAAACAGGAAATTAAGACAATCTGAACTGTTCAAAGGGCAAGAAGAAACTGACCAGTAGGTTCCAACTAACCAGGGTGCTTTAGGAAATGACCCCACCCACAGGCTCTCAGAGCTCAGTCTGCCGACTCAGGACAAAGAATTTCCTCTCTACCCCCAGGCCAATTTGTTGTGTTCTCAGACAGCTCCCACGTTTTACTGATTCAAGGGGCTGTGTAGGGACAACATAATAACTCCATTTAACTGCTGAGGGAGTTTTAGGGAGGAAAATTCCCCTGCAAGTGCAGGTGAGGCTGGATGCTGAGGACAAAGAATGCCTTCACGGAGTGATGTCAGGCTACCTCCTGTTAGAGCCCCCTTGCCTCAGGGAGATTGTTTTCCCTTTCTTTTCCAACCTGAATCAAACTTCCAGCATCACAGTAGCTTCTTTGAATTAGGGCTGTGGTTCTCAAACGCTGGCATGCATCAGAATCACTCAGAGGGCTTGTTAAAACAAAGATTGCTGGGCCCCAAGCCTGGAATTTCTGACTCATCACTCATTAAGTCTATGGTGGAGCCCCACAAATTATATTTCTAAGAGGTTCCCAGATGTTGCTCATGCTGTTGGCCCTGGGATCATGCTTTGAGAACCAATGAATTAGGGTATTATGAGAATTGAGGTTACAAAGCAAATATCTTTTAGAAGTAGTAACTTAAAATGTTAATAACTGGCACATAATAGAACATGAGCTAAGCTTAAATGGATCCTGAATTAATAATAACTACCATTTATTAAGTGCTCTCTAGGAACGCCTGGGTGGCTCAGTCGTTGAGCGTCTGCCTTAATCCCACCTCAACGGGCCTGGGCATCTACATTTTTTAAAAGTAATCTCTACACCCAACATGGGGCTCAAACTCAGGACCCTAAGATCAAGAGCCGCATGTTCTACCAACTGAGCCAGCCAGGCATCCCTCTACATTCCTTATTAGCTCTCCAAGAGATTCTGATATACATCAAAGTTTAAGAATTAATACCTAAGCAGTGTTTCTCAAATTTGAATATGCATATGAATCACCTGAGGATTTAATAAATCAGAGTGGGGCCTAAGATTGCACATTTACAAAACATTTTTCCGAAGATTTTTTTAAAGTCATCTCTACACCCAAGATGGGGCTTGAACTCACAACCCCTGAGGTCAAGAGTCACATGCTCTACCGACTCAGCCAGCCAGGTGCCCCCTGAGACTATACATTTTGAACAAGCTTTCTGGTGATGCTGATGAGAAGCAAAGTCTGTGAGTGATGGTTTTCAAGCATTTTTTTTTTAAAGCATTGCAACTCTGTCTTTAACAAAATTTTAGGGAAGGCCTCTATAACACAATACTTGTCTCCAGCCAGGGGCCCCCGAGTCACGTCTATTACCCTCTGCGGTTCAGGGGAACACTGGTTAAATACTGTCCCAATACTGGACGGTTTCCAAAAACGCAGACCCAGGCCTTTGTACGTTTCACTGAAGACCAGGGCTTGTGGTCATGAGTCCTCTGGGAGTTTTTTAAAGCAATTTTTTTATAATTTAGAAGTTTCCTCAGTTTGTTTTTAATAAGCTAGGCTGGTTTCCTGATAGTCGCTGGAAACAAAAACCTTTTAAAAATGAATGGGGCTTGGGACATCTGGGTGGCTCAGTCGGTTAAGTGTCTGCCTTCGGCTCAGGTCATGATCCCCACATCAGGCTCCCTGCTTATTTCAGACCTGCTGGTGGACAAGAATTGGAAAGCATGTGTCCTGCTGTCCTCAGAGAAGCAACGGACCAGGAGAAGAAAGAAAGAATAGGCAGTGGAGGGAGACTCCAGACCCAATTCCTGCCAGTGGAAGTGTTGGATGGAGAGCTGGCCCAAACTGGGAGGCTCTCCTGTGGGGTTTACTGATAAGAAGACTTCATTTCCACTCCTAGCCTCTGAGGTCAGCCATGTCTGACTGGGAAGGTGGTTCTGTGTGTGTGTGTGTCCATCCTGTCTGTAGTTTGGGGTTGATAATATTCCCTGGGGGTTTTCCCAAAGCCCCAAACCAAGGGTGTCCCTAGAAGACATGGCAAGGATTCCTCGTGAAGCAGCCCATGCTACTCACTGGATCAGCACTCACAGCTCTGTGGTCATCCCTGCAGCCCTTCCCAGGAGTAGCCTCCACGTGCGGCTAGGAGCCTCCTAGCTGAGATCAGTCCTGAGCATAGGACTGATCCTTACACCAACTCCCCTTTAGTACCCCCATTTCCCCCACGGGACATATCCACCCTTGCAAACTGGAAGCAGACGCGTTGGCTCTTTGCAAGCTGTTAACAGATTCCCTCTAACACCTGGCTACTGCAAGTGTGGTCAGACACGCAGCCTCGATGTCACCGGCATCACCTGGACCTTGTTAAAAGTGCAAAGTCTCAGATCCTCCCACACCTACCAAATCAGAATCTAGTTTTAACAAGGTCCCAGGTGACTTGTATGGACAATAAAGTTTGAGAAGGTCTGCTTGAAAGCTGCAGTTCTCTGGCTTAGCTCTCCTTTAGAATCACCTAAGGAGCTTTGAAAAATCCCGATGCCCAGACTTATCCCAGACCAATTAAATCAGATTTCATGGGGATAAAGACCAGACATCAATTACTTTTAAGCTCTCAAGGTGACTCACTGTCCAGCAGGGCTGGGAACCAGTCTCTGAAGTGAAGGATGAAGCAGCTGCCTCTACTGAACTGTATTTACATTCTCCTGTGGGACCCTAGGAGACTGAAAAGACTTCCGACTGGAAAGGAATCTGTCTCAACTGGTGGAATCTGAGGGGAGGCATTCCAGTAGGGGAGAAAAGTTGTGGGAGGGGAGGCCAAGAGCCTCTCACATCACCAAGTCAGCTTTGATTCCTACTTCATTACATCACCCGAAAGAGCAACAACAAAAATTCTCTTCTATTTTATCCATGAGAAAAATGACTTACCCATTCCAAGTGTACTTCCAGAGCAGGTTACTGTAATGAATAACAACAAAAGCATTTACAACATATTAACTGACATATGTAAGATGGTGAAGATATTTTTTAAAAAATGGTGAAGATATAACTTAAAGAATAAGGGGATAGTCAAGCAAAGAATGAATAAGAACCAGCTTGAGTGATAAGAGGAGATAGCTACTCGCAGTATGACTTGGGGAGGTCACTTCACTTTTCTGTGTTTTAGTTTATCTGTAAAGTGGTAAGAATTAGAACGCCAACCTCATAAGGTCGTTACAGGGATCAACTGAGTTAGTGTATGTAAAGCCCTTAGGATAGTGCCAGGCACATACCCTCAATAAACAATAGTCATTAGTATCATTTATAGTGTTGTCCTAATTATCAAAGGAAGGTATCACTGATATTGAAAAAAAGGAAACGCAAAAAACAAAACCAAAAAATTTCCCCCAGACACCTGGTTTTTACCAGAGAGATGGATTCCCTAACTTGAGTCTAGACACCCAATCCTTACTAAAGTGGAATGACAGCAGCCTTGAGATGGCATCCCACCAGAGGGTATTAGAGCTCTAGCTAACAGGGACTTCTGGTGGCTAACATACTGGCTGTAGTATCTTGGGAAACACAGAAACTCATTAATTCATTAATTTTTTAATTTAAAATATATTGGGTGATAGTTATGTGCTATATGTTGAGAGTCCAGAGATGACCATTTATTAGGGAAAATAACACATTTTCAACTCACAGTCATATGGTGTGGTAAAGACGTGGGTCATATGGTGTCATAAAGGAGGGAGCAAGAAGATGAAATCAGCCTCTAGGAATTGGAGAAGACTTCACAGAGGAGAGGAGATTTGTGCTGGTGGAGTTCTCTTGGTGGAGGTGAAATTCCAGGCAAAGAGGAGAGTACTGCATCAGCTCAGAAGCATGATATGGCATGGAATATGTGTGTGCTGAGGGCAGATGTGTGTGAACGATCATGACCTGAGCCAAAGGCAGACACTTAACCGATTGAGCCACCCAGGCACCCCTATTTTTAATTTTTTTAATGTGGCTACTAGAAAATTTGAATCTTTTCATACATGGCTTGCATTAAATATCTATTGCACAATGCAGGTGTAGGAAGACCAACTGCAGACAAACTAGGAGGAGACTTGAATGCCACCCTCAAACTACTGACTTTTATCCTATTGGGAATTGGAACACTTTGAGGACTTGGAAGCATAGAAGAAACACAATCAGATCAGTGTCCTGGAATGACAACTCTGGTAATAGTATGGAGGCTGGCATGAACTCAGGAAGACAAGACTGGTGCAGTATTCTAGGGTAGAAGTGGTGAGGACCTATCGTATAACTGTAGGTGTAGGAGAGAGAAGAGAATTTGGATTTAAAAGCCATCATGAGGGGTGACTGGGTGGCTCAGTTGGTCTAGCGGCTGCCTTTGGCTCAGGTCATGACCTTAGGGTCCTGGGACTGAGCCCCCCATCGGGCTCCCTGCTCAGCGGGGAGTCTACTTCTCTCTGCTCCTCCCCCTCTTCGTCTGTGCTCTCTCTCTCTCTCTCTCAAATAAGTAAAAAAAATCTTTGAAAAAATAAATAAAAACCATCATGAGGGGTGCTTGGCTGGCTCAGTTGGAAGAGCATGTGACTCTTGAATTTGGGGTTGTGAGTTTGAGCCCCATGTTGGGTGCAGAGATTACTTAAAAAGTTAAAAAAAAAACCATCATGAAGTGAACAGGACAGGACTTGGAGACCCCTGAGATATGGAGGGTGAGGGAGAGGGAAGCTGGTTTCCAGCTCTCATACCCGAAACAAGGGTGCCAGGAGGAAGATTAGAAATTGCAGGAGAAGATCAGGACTTCCGTTTGGCCCTGAGGAGTTGAAGTGCCTGGGGCACCTCCAGGTAGAGGTATAGGAATATGAATTTAGGGGTTAGAAGAAGAGAAGTGTTGGGATGCCTGGGTGGCTTAGTCGGTTAAGCATCTGCCTTCGGCTTGGGTCATGATCCCAGGGTCCTGGGATGGAGCCCTGCATCGGGCTCCCGGCTCAGTGGAGAGCCTGCTTCTCCCTCTGCCCCTCCTCCACTCGTGCTCTCCCTCTCTCTGACAAATAAATAAATGAAGAGTTATAGATAGAGATATGGGAGCCTGGAAACTTCGTTTTTTTCATTTATAAATCGGAGATAATAAACTTTGTTGAACCTAACCATAGAGTTATTTTGAACATTCAATGAGATACTGAATGTGAAAACACTTGATAAACTATAAAACATAATGCAGATATGATGAAGTGCTGTTATTGAGCGAAAGTCTCTTTTTCCTGAAGAGCTGATCCTCACCCTAAGAAGCTATTCCTGTCCCTTCCCATAGGGCAGTACTCTGGGCCAGCTTGTCCTGTGGACAAGATAATGAAAAAACAAGGAATCAGAGCATGGCAGCCAAGGGCGGCAAGAACACCAGCAAGAGAAGCTGGCCTGGTTCTGTCCAGGGGCCATTTGCGTCTTCTCGTCACCTACACATAATTGGGAATTTTAGATTCTGGTTATCAGTAAAGATTTTTTTTTAAAGATTTTATTTATTTATTTAAGAGAGAGAGAGAAAACACGAGTAGGGGGAGGGGCAGGGGGAGAAGCAGGCTCCCCGCTGAGCAGGGAGCCCCATGTGGGACTTGATCCCAGGACCCCAGGATCATGACCTGAGCTCAAGGTAGACGCCCAACCTACTGAGCCACCTAGGCGCCCCATCAGTAAAGATTTCCAAGCCCATACTGATTCCTCTTCCTGTGATCACCTATAAAATTCTAGGGCCTTATCATCTCTTTTCTTTTAAAAATTTTTTTTAGAAATGTATGAAAAAATATATGACTATGCCCTGGGCAAGGTAGCAGAAGGTGCTGGTACGCAGAGCAGGAGAACTGCTAATGTTTCTCCACCAGCTCTGGTGAGATGGCAGTTGCTGACAGTCTTGTTTTGTGATCACAGTCTGCCTGCCCACTCATATTTCCAAACCTAGTTTATGATTTATAAGTTCATTTTTTCCTGATCCTCCGACTTCTCCTCAGTTATAAGTCTGAACTTGTGCAAAGAAAGATTCAAGTCTCTTAATTTCCAACGTTTCAGGGTGTCTTTCATTATCTCTGAGACTATGTTAAAATCTATTCCCAAATCTCAAAGCAGAAGATCATTTTAAATCTGCCTTACTATTTAAACAGCAAGCATCTGGTCCGTTTTCTGAAAAAGAAAGGGACAACGGAGAGAGGAGTGTCGCCGAATCACATGATAAGAAAGCGTCACAATTCCAAAGAAGCTTGAGGTCCCCATAGCCAGAATCCACCCGCAGGATGTAGAAAGTTCCCACCTTGTTGACCTTCCTACATAGCAAATAAGTGTGATTGCTCTGAGTCTAAATTCACAGATTGAGTTCAGAGTTAGTTTTAAATAAAGGGTTGTAACTTAATCTACCTGAATATATTTTTTTGGGGCAGAAAGTAAGCTTCAGTCCTGTCTCAGCAACTGGTGAGACCATCACGGTATATACATCCCCACAGGGTATCTCGGTGACATCACAAAAACTGAGGCCAGCGCTTGGGGCGCACGTGAAAATGCCTTTGGAACCATAGAGGTCAGTGCTGTAATTGGCAGAGCCCCTGGAGGCTTGCCAGTAGATGCGAATGCCATTAGGGCCCAGCCTGTATAATTTCACTCCCAAAGGGCAGCAGGCACCTGAAGGATAAAAAACAAACAGACACAAATCACTTACTCCACCATCGGATAAACATGGCCCTTATTACTATGGGGAAAGAATATAAGTAACCTAAATAATACAGGATTAGAGCATTCTTTGAAGGGGTACTCAGGTTCTTTCCATGAGTAGAAATCCATGTGTGCTGGCGAGGTGGGCCATGCATTTTTAATAGAGAAGAGTGGTGAGTCCAAAAGTCCCCACTTGGCAGATCCATATTGCATCTCAAACTATGTGAGTCAAATGCACAGGATCCTTGTCTAGAGCTTTCACGGTGCCCTAGTTCCATATGACTTTAGCGGGATTGAATTTAAATTGGCTGCGTTCAGCTTTAATTGGAAGACCTATTTTGCTGGCTGAGTAGCATGACACCTGGGAAGTAGTCACTTACACGGCGGTCCAGTGACCAGGCTTTGCTCATCCACACTTTGTCCATGCGAGCTCCCTAGGTCCTTCTTTTTCTCTTTTCTAAATGCCTTGAGCAGGTCACACATTCTGTGTCAGGCACGGCACCAAATGGTGGGTTACTCAGTAACTAAGATAAAAATGTTGTTGTATAATGATTAAAAAATTCAGTTATAGATAATCAGGTTCATTGGATTTAGTCTTTCCTTTTTTTAAAAAAACAAAACAAAACAAAAAGTTTTTTTACATGTGAAGATAAGCAGTGGGCCATATTCCCAGAACTGGGCATCAGGGTTAGAATTTAGGTAGCAAATCTAATGGAAAAAAAGGGATCCAAAGAAAGTATGAAACGGCTTACTTGTGTATAGCATGTTATAAATGCTTTCACATTATAGTTATTACCATTTCTCTTACCACTGAGGAAACTGGGTCAGGGAAGACAAGGCAATGCAGCTTATAAGAAGCCATGTCTTTAGGCTCTGGTTGAAGACTCTTTCTACTGCCCCTGAGGTGGCAAAATTATATTTCAGCTCTCCCGTTCCATGCTCCCGGGGCAGATACAACTAACTGATCATTGTGCTCTTTCTCATTAAAAAGGCATTTTTAGGAGTTTTCTTTTCTCTTCTTTTCTTTTTTCTTTTCCAAAACAGTGCTCCAAGCAGCCACTTCAGTGGGCCAGAATCATACAAGAGAATCTTATTTGCTAACCCTGTACCACTTCTACCTTCCCCTGCTACTCCCTGATGGTTTGGTCTTTGTGAAGAACAAGATCCAAAACCGCCAGTAGACAGTGCTCTTTCAGCCTGTTGAAGTAAGAAACCAGAGAAGGGACTGGCATGGTTTAGAAGAGAGAGGTAGTAGCATAATATAATGAGAAGAAAAGAATTCAAGGGGCGCCTGGGTGGCTCAGTCGTTAAGCATCTGCCTTCGGCTCAGGTCGTGATCCCAGGATCCTGGGTTCGAGCCCTGCATCAAGCTCCCTGCTCAGCAGGAAGCCTGCTTCTCCCTCTCCCACTCCCCCTGCTTGTGTTCCCTCTCTCGCTGTGTCTCTCTCTGTCAAATAAATAAAAATAAAAATCTTAAAAAAAAAAAAAAAGAAAACAAAAGAATTCAAGCCAAACAGAATGTGTGACCTCGATGCTTTCTGAGAACTCTGCCAGACTGAGTTACTCTGTGCTGCGAGGAGCCGTGCCATACAAAAATAGGTCCTCCCTTCAGGAAAAGTATACCTGAACTGTGTTACCAAGGGAATCAATTCACCAACCAACAACAGAAGCCTCTGAAGCTTTGAGGTTCTAAGTCAAGAGGAAAACTGTAAACATTTTAGAAAGTAACCTGAATTGATAAAGCTAGCTAGCTGGAGAGGTAGCATCTTTTTAGATGAGAAGGAGGGGCGTGTGTCTGGATTTATAATAGTCAAAATCCTTACTGGTATTCCAGAGCTGGGGTTTAAAAGAAGTCACTTACTGGAGGAGTAACTTTGGTAGGTGCAGTCTGCAGTCAACCCAGTGGCACTAATCGCTTTTAATACCACCGTGTAATTGATGCCACAAGAGATGCATCCCAGGAGGCACTGGTTTTGATGGGTGAGACACTTTGACTGTCCGGTGTGCGACTCCAGAACTGTCACATAGGTTTGGGCCCCGGTCCCAACAGTCCAGCTCACATTGATTAACGACTGGGTGACCTGAGTTACTGTCAGACCAGCTGGACAGCACGGCACTTAGGTGGGGAAAAAGAGAAAGAATTGGGGATTTACTGCGGAAAACAACCAAGAATGGTATTTTGTCTGTATTTCATTCAATATCCTAAATTTCTCAAACCTTCCATTGTTAAGCAAAATCTCATTTTGTTAAGCAAAATCTCATTCCCTCGGACACGTTATTTAACATCGAGTGTACATAGGGGGTGCTTTTCTCAAGAACGTGGAGCACTAACTAGCTGTGGGTAATGTGAGCTCCAATTTTTTTCAGAATAAGGAAGAAATCCTTTGTTGTTCCCCAACCTTAGCAATCTCAGTTGCAAATTTCAAAGCAATGGCTGTATTCACCTCTTCTCTCAATGTAACATTTTATAGCCTTTACAATTAAATGTATTTTGCCTTTTTCATGCATTTCATAGTGCATTATTGATATAAAAGCTTGTAGTATTTTTAGCCACCTAAGAATATCACGGCCAATTCTCAATTTTTCAGGGGCCCATGATTCAGGATATAGGTTATCTAGAATCTTCCTGAGTATTGGGCATTGTCTCTGTTCTGCTGCTTTTTATGTTCCAACTTTTATAGTCCAAAGTGCCATCCTTTGTACATAAGAGAAAATAATGTCCAAAGGCTTTACGTAATTTGCTAAATTTGCCTTACACCCAGCAGTATGAAGCAGGAACAGCATGCTCTTACCAAGCTCTTACTATATATCAGGCACCTTGTGGATTGCTTGCAGCATTAACTTTCACACCCTGCCCCACGCCGTGCCCCCTCCCAGGAACCCATGATGCCCCTTTTACCAATTAGCAAACTGAACCTCAGAAAGCATTTTCTACAGAAAGATTTGAAAGGGCTGAGCCAAAGAAATAAAAAAATAAGCCAGCTCATTTGGCCACTTGCTAGCTGTTTTGGGAGGTTATGTCACGGAGGAGTATGAATTCAAACACATGTTTTGTAGACTCCATGTACCCCTCCTTTGAGGTCAGCATATGACTATATTAGAGTCTTCTGATGACATTTTTACAGAAACCGTGTCCCAGGGTTGCGAGTCTTATTTTCTGAGACTGGGGCTGTTTATGAGTTTAACATATTTCTGTCACACTCCGGGCAGATCAAATGAGAAAGTTCATGTCTTAGAACAGTATCTAAGGACCACACTGAAGTCAACATTCAGGCTGGTGGCTGCTACCGACCTGTTTCTAGGGGCACGCTGTAGCTGGGCAGGCTCCGGCCGGCCTGTGTCTCGGCCACCACGGTGACGGAGAACACTGAGCCACAGGGCAAGCCCGCCATGGCGCAGGACTCTCCCCTGCTGCTGCACCGAAACAGCCCTGTCTCCCCCTGGGCTGTCACCGTGTAAGTGGCATCATCATTGGTGGGTCGCCAGTGCACGTTAATTGTGGAGTATGCATCCTTCGAAACACTTTTTATCTCAGGACTGCAAGGAGCTAAGAGAGTTTATTCATTGAAACAGTGTGAGTCAGAAATATCAGGTGTGCCATTTGATCTAAAACTGATCTTTCCCCCAAATGAGATCATCACTACTTTCAACCAGACCAAGCACAGAGGACAGAGTCATAGAGCCTTTGTAGGGAAACATGGTATTATCTTCCTATAGCGTCGGACTCACTGGAAAAGGTTAAGAGGCATTTTGAGCTCCAAAAGCAAAAGCAATTAAGACAAACATTTGGGGTCTTGAGGCTCCTGGGTGGCTCAGTTGGTTAAGTGTCCAACTCTTTCTTTTTTTTTTTAAGATTTTATTCATTTATTTGAGAGACAGAGAGAGAGAGCACAAGCAGGGGGTAGGGGCAGAGGGAGAGGGTGAAGCAGACCCCCCCCCCCCCCGCTGAGCGGGGAGCATGACACGGGGCTTGATCTCAGGATCCTGAGATCACAACCTGAGTTGAAGGCAGACACTTAACCGACTGAGCCACCCAGGCACCCGGCATCCAACTCTTTTTTTTTTCTTAATTAAAGAGTGAAAATTTATTTTTATATCCTTCAATTTGGGAAGTTTATGGGCAATCTGAACTTTTTTTATTGGATTCAGATGCGTCCAACTCTTGATTTAGGCTCAGGTCATGATCTCAGGGCTGTGAGATCAAGCCCCGTGTGGGGCTCTGAGCTAGGTGTGGAGCCTCCTTAAGACTCTCTCTCTCCCTCTGCCCCTCCCCCCAGTAGCTCACTCTCTCTCTTTCTCTCTCCCTCTCTAAAAAAAGAAAGAAAGACAAATATTTGTGGGCTTAACCTTCATAGTGTGAATACGGATAAGCCCCCCAAAAGTCAGAGGAACTGAATGGCTGAAGTCATCACTGGGGAAATCTTCCATTCTTCCCATGACCTCCTTTTTGGTTTTCTTTTCTTCCCACTTCCCCTCTTCTACCTTCTCTTCGGCCTCTCTGTAGTAAGACAGGGGCTCTAATGGTCCCCACAGAGTGGCCTTACAGTTCTTACTGAATGCCCATCCCGGGGGGCGTAGCTGGGGTGAATTGTTCAAAGGTCAGTGAAGGAAGTCATAGCTGCATCATACCTGTGGTTATAAATTGGGAAGTACAGGACATATTGCTGCCCTGGACTTCGCTGAAGGAGTACACGGTGATGTTGTACTTGGTGTCGCACTCTAGAGCTGAGAGGGTGCAAGCAGGAGCAGTGTCATTGCACTCAACCACGGTGAACCCATCTACAGCCTTGGTTTCATAAAGTTCGGCACCGCGGACAGGAGACCAGACGATCTCTACTCTGTCACTGGACACCAACACAGGGTTGATGTCGGTAGGACAACAGGGAGCTGGAAGCAGGAGCAGAGAGAGAATGGAGGTCAGTAAAGGAGAAATGATGTCAGAGGGACCCGACCTCCTGGTGCCCAGAGCCTCTGCCACCACTCTCCTAAATTGCTGCAGGAATCTCCATGGGACGACTGGGTGGCTCAGTCAGTTAGGCATCAGACTCTTGATTTTGGCTCAGGTCATGATCTCAGCGTCATGAGATCAAGCCTGGCATTGGGCTTCGGCCTGGGCGTGGAGCCTGCTAAAGATTCTCTCTCCGGGAGACAAACCGTAAGAGACTCTTAATCTCAGGAAGCAAACTGAGGGGGGTGGGAGGGATGGGGTGGCTGGGTGATAGACACTGGGGAGGGTATGTGCTATGGTGGGTGCTGTGAATTGTGCAAGACTGTTGAATCACAGATCTGTACCTCTGAAGCAAATAATACATTATATGTTAAAATAAAATCAAATAAAATCCAAAGGGGTAGGGAAGAGTCTCTCTCTCCCTCTCCCTCTGTCCCTCCCCTCCCTCTCCCTCTCAAAAAAGAGAGAGAGAGAGAGAGAGAGAGAGAGAGAGAATCTCCTACAGATCTGTCCAGTTCCGATCTTGACCTAACACCCACTAAATAGAGGATAATTCCCCTATGCATGTGATGTCCAAGGTCATTACAAGCTGCATCCTGTCTACATGTTGAGCTGTGCCTCCCCATCGCCTGCCACACCAATTTTCTCTCTTCTCTCTCTCTCTTTTTTAAAGATTTTATTTATTTGAGAGAGAGAGAGCAAGAGAGAGAATGAGAGATCACAAGCAGGAAGGAGGGGTAGTGGGAGAGAGAGAAGCAGACTCCCCACTGAGCAGGGAGCCTAATGCGGGACTTGATCCCAGGACCTTGGGATCATGACCTGAGCTGAAGGCAGACACTTAGCCATCTGAATCACCCAGGCGCCCTCACACCAGTCTTCTCAATTCCCCACCCCGCATATGCTCTCATTTACCTATGCCTCAAAGACCGCTAACCCTACACTGGAATGTTGTTCCCCTCTTCTGCATGAGAAAACTCATACCTGGTCTAGCTTCTGGATCCTATCAATCTTTCCTGACACTAACCAGATAAAACTGAGGGCTGGAGGAGGGGGAAGCATGATTGTATTAGTAGATCTTAGAAGAGACCCTATATTATGTCATGGATGAATTCTGACAAATGTCTAACTCAGCTTGGACTTTCTCTAGGATGCCCTTGCCCCACCTACATTCCATCCACACTTCAATATTCAGGTCGAGGCCACTCCTTCTGGAAGGCCCTCCAGGCTCTTGAGACTTGATTGGTAGCCCCCTAACCCATATTCCAAAAGCACCAATTATTTGATTCCTTCATCTTGGTAAAATTTATTGTAATCCAGCTAGTAGCGTTATGTACATAATGATACAGTGTTCTTATTTGTCAGCATGGTTAATTAATTTCAAGTCACTCGCTCCATTCATTCTTCAAAAATCAGGACTCTCCTATAGGCTGATCGCACTATGATAAGCATTGAGGATGAAGAGGTAAATAAAACAGTTCCTGCTCTAGAGAAGATCCAAGTCTAATGGAGGAGAATAACAGTAATAAGGATGCTAATAAAAATACTTTGCACTGTGCTTTGCCACATACAAAGACCTTTTCATATTCATGCTCTCATTGTTTGTCCCATTTTGCAGTGGAGTATACTAAGAAACTAACAAGGTAAATGTCATTATCTTCATTTTACAAATGAGTTAGTGGTTGAGTTAGGCCTTAAACACAGGTGTCCTGCTGCAGAACCTTCCTCACCATGCCTTTGCAATTTCATCTCTGGTTTTGGGTCTTGGGGAAAGAGTGAACTCCTGAGATGGGATGACTGCATCCCCTTCGGCACCCTGCACAGGGGGCTGAACACTGAATAGATCTTGGTGGAGGTTTTAATTTCTCAGAGCAGGTGTGAACGACTATATTCTTTGCTCTCTTTTCACTCTTAAGCCTTGCATTCTTGTCAAGCTTGAGGCCAGGAAGCCAAAATTTCCTGATCTGGAAGGAATGTGAGAGCCAAGGCAGTCTATGTAAGTCAATTAGTGCAATAGGTGATCTATGCTGCTGTAGAGTTTAGTGACCTCAGCACTCCCTTTATAAGCATGAAGTGCAACTTACCTGTGGTGTAATTGAACACATCGCCCAGAGGACTCTGCCCTGCCTTGTTATAGGCAAAAACACTGATAAAGTAAGTGAAGCCACATTCAGATAAGAAATTGCACTGGGTGAGGGATGTGTTGCAGTGGACTTCCAAGCCATCATCACTCTTCACAAAGGCCACGTAGTAATCGCCCAGATCTACATCGGACCAAGCCACAGACAGGTGGCCTGGAGGATCTTCTTGGATGGTCACTCTTCCAGGGGCACAAGCAACTAGGAAATGGTACATAATGAACAGCTATCAGAGTCCTGCAGGAGATTTCCTTTGCATCTTTGCGATTGTCCAGGATACTGCAGGCGCCGGGCAAGGAATAAATCAAATAGCATGTGCACAGCAACGAGACGTTCTCACGTGTTGTAAAACTTAACTCACACGGTACAGAAGCAGGTATGGATCCCCTTGGTTAATACCGCTGCGTTTCCGTGTGAAGGCAATGCCAGGATCAGCACAGCGTGAAGGAAGGAACTCAAAGGAAGCGTGTTCTTTCGATCTCTACGCTTTTAAGATTTTAGCCATCTCTAGTGGCACTCCTCCTAAAATAAATTTCACAATTCTGGAACCCAGGAAACACATAGCACTTTCTAAACATATTTCTTTTATTGATCAGTGTGGGCCATGCCCATGACCCTGACTGATTGTTCTACACGAAGTGCAGTGGTGTCTCCCGACCGTAAATGTGCAGGATTCCTTCTGTGGCGCTTTACCCCAGCTGCACATTAGAATTAACTGAGGCACTTTTACAAACTAGTCAGACCCAGACTCCATTCCCAGAAGCTCCGATTTCATTGGTCTTGGGTGGATCTTTAAAAAACTCCCCGGATTCTCTTAATGTGCATCCAAGATTGGGAAACACTGCATGGTTCTCTCCTGCATGAAATGACTGACTTGGATCTGCTGTGCTTTTGAAAGTGTATTCTTATCTCTTCCTTCACGCTCAGCTATCCCGACCTCATAACCATTTCTAATGTGCCATCCATAGCTGTCAAAAGAGAAGCCAAATCACCAGGTGTGCTATCAGTGACCTTAATTTAAGAACCATAAGAAACCGTGGATCTGAGAGCTTGGCTATTACTTTTTCCCTGAGAAACACAGTGCATCAGCTTGGGGATGGCTCTTTTCCTCTCTGTTCAGAAGCCTTTTATGCTTAGAGTGATATAGTTCTGACTGTTGGGTAAAATGAACATTACTGTGATTATCTACATCTTCCTTGGCTTAGAGGATGAAAATCAGGCAATCCTGGGCTTGAATCCTAGCTCTAGCACTTACTATTGGTATGCCTTTGAAAAAATTACTTCACTTCTCAGACCTAAAGTTGTTTCTTTTTTAAAGATTTTATTTATTTATTTGTGAGAGACAATGAGAGAGAGAGAGAGCAGGAGAGAGGGGAGGGTCAGAGGGAGAAGCAGACTCCCCGCTGAGCAGGGAGCCCGATGCAGGACTCGATCCTAGGACTCCAGGATCATGACCTGAGCTGAAGGCAGTCGCCTAACCAACTGAGCCACCCAGGCGCCCAAGACCTAAAGTTGTTCTATCTGAAAAAGGAGACAATAGAGCCTACCTCATTGAGATGTCATGAAAATTAAGTAAAATAATGTACTTATAGTGCCTGGTACATAGAAGGTCATCACTAAATGCTAGTTCCCATCACCAAAACATACAGATGTTTTTAACTAGACGAGTAAACCTCCACATATGTAAGTCTTTATTTCTCCGATAAGATGAAAATGGGAAGATATTTAAACACATACGAAGAATTATAGACCACCCATCTTTATCTTAAAAAATACCTCCCACCAGGCCTAGGTCTGTGAAGCATGAGGTAAGGAAGAGTACTGCATAGTTAGAGCTGTGTATCACTCCAACTGGATCTTAGAATTTGTACAACTTCACAAAGGATACAGGAAATTAACTAATGATAGATAGGAGCCTGGACTCCTACCAATTTTCAAAGAAGTGCTATTTCCAATGCCTGATACCTGGTATCACGATCACATTATTAAAACTCATGAGAATGTCCAACTCAATGCTTTCATTCGGACCAGGCTTTCATGTTCACTGCTTCCAGAGTGTTCTGGAACATTATCAGGTGATTTTTTGTTTCCCTTCTGGCAGTTGCCCTGGGTCGCCAGCCCCACGGTGATCTCACACTTGTTTACGTACCAGTTTTCAGGGCCTCCGCGGAAGTTGATTTGCTAGAACCAGCATCATTACTTGCTAAAACTGAAATGAGGTACTCAGTCCCACACTGGAGCGAGGAGATGGTACAGGCGCTGAGAGTTGTACGGCAGCTCAGCTCTGAAGAGTCGCTCAAAGCCATCACAGTATAGTTGAAAGCTCCTTCCCTGGGGGCCCATGAAACAGAGGCCTTCAGAGCACCACTGTCAAAAGAGACTCGAATGTTGGCAGGAGCTGGAGGACCTAGATTTTTGAGAAACAATTACGATTTTGCAGTAGCCTCAAGAACCCAAGTAAGATCTGGCCTAACAACCAATATTGCAGAGCTTGGAGGATGAGGCACCATGACAGAAGGAGAATTGCTAGTGTTTAGAGCATAACATTGGGATTTAGGGTAACACATCTGCCGTTGACTGTGCAAACTCATGACTAGCTATGTGACCTTGGCCATGGTATTTACTCTGTTATTTAATTTTTTTATCATCTGTAAAATGGATCTAATAAGATCAGTCCCTAGCACATATAGATGGTAAATAAACATATTTTGAATGAATGAATCAGTGAATGCACAGCACAACAAGTGATTGAATAATTAAATGAAATTATAAATGTGAAAAGGGCCATGTGGGTATGTTATTATTAAATGGTAGGTCAAATATTCTATTATTGATTGCTGAAGCTGAACGGATTGGGCTTCAACAACATCCCTTCTTTACTTTTTATTTTTTATTTATTTTTTAAAGATTTATTTATTTCTTTTAGAGAGACAGAGAAAGAGTGCAAGTGGGGGGGGAGGGGCAGAGGGAGAGAATCTCAAGCAGACTCCCCGCTGAGAGTGGAGCCTGATGTGGGGCTCCATCCCCTGACCCTGAGATCATGACCTGAGCCGAAATCAAGAGTCGCCACTTAACTAACTATAGATTACTCTCTACACCCAACTTGGGGCTCGAACTTACAACCCCGAGATCAAGAGTCATAGGCTCTACCAACTGAGCCAGGCAGACCCCTCCCTTCCTTACTTTTGACACCTGCTAAGACTTTTTCTGTAAGAGCTTTTAGGTTATAACTATTTCTAGAAGAGCAGACTTTCATTCCATTCTAAATCAAAGGGCAGGAAGGAACGTATCAAGTGTGATGGTCACACATTGAGGCAGTCATTTTAGTATCTCCAAAAACACTTCCCTCTATATCCTCAGAAATACGCCTTCCTTTTTTTCAGGGTTATCCTCTTGAAAAAGCTTGAGGAGTGTTCTCTTGGGCTGGAAGGAGAGAAACAGGCCTCAGTTCTCAGAATCTGTGCTGTAATGAGGCCCACCTGGCCGGCATTCGCGATCTCCTTGCATAGCATATGAGCAGAAAGCAGGACCTTCTGGACCCAGGGAAGGCCCCATTCGAGGAAACAGACTCAACAACTCATGCTCTGTCATGTTCCCCCAATAGGCCATCTTCACAGGACCCTTCCCCTGTTTCATGGTGAGCTTAGCTGCAGACGCAGATCTGCTCTGCGGGTAATTCTGGGCCCAAGGCTAGTAAGGGTCACCTGCAGCATTTTAGGACAACCTGCCCCTTCCCTCATGGGGCATGAGAGAACCAGGAAAAATGAGTAGAGTAGTTGGGGGCTGTTAGGCGCTGAACTGAGTCCTCTCAAAACTCACATGTTGAAGTCCTAACCCCTAGTGCCTCCAACTATCATCTTATTTGAAAACAGGTCATAGTAGATGCTATTAAAGTAAGATGAGATCATTAGGGTGGGTCCTGTCCAATATGACTGGTGTCCTTATAGAGACGGTTAATTTTGTGCTCACCGCAGCAGCAAATACACTAAAATTGGAATGATATGGATTAGCATGGCCCCTGCACAAGGATGACATGCAAAATCATGAAGCACTTCATAAAAATAAATAAATAAAAATAAAATAACAAAAAGAGGAAGTCTGGACCCAGGCATACACTTCCAGGATGAATGCCATGTGACTGTGAAGGGTGCCCTCTACAAGTCAAGGAGAAAGGCCTGGAACAGATCTTTCCCTCACAGCCCTGAAGGAGCCACCTATGCCGACACTTTGATTTCGGATTTCTGGCTTCCAAAACTGGGAGACAATACATTTTTGTTGTTTAAGTCGGTTTGAGGTACTTTGTTTCGACAGCCCTCGCAAACTAATAGGAAGGCTAAATCTAAACTTTACACAATTTTGGGATGCTGGGTGGCTCAGTCGGTTAAGCATCTGCCTTCGGCTCAGGTCATGATCCCAGGGCCCTGGGATCAAGCCCCGCATCAGGCTCCCTGCTCCGCGGGAAGCCCGCTTCTCCCTCTGCCTCTGCCTGGCACCCCCCTGCTTGTGCTCTCTCTCTCTCTCTGACAAATAAATGAATAAAATCTAAATAAATAAACAAATAAATAAATAAACTTTACACAATTTTAAAACATGGGAAACAAATGAAGAGGAAGACTTAAAGAAAATAGTCACTTGTCGGAGAAGGCTGTCCCTGTCCCCAGCCAGGTGGAGAGGCTTGCTCCCGAGCCGCTCTGTGCCTGCAAATCCTTCTCTCTATTACACGGAACTGTCACCACTGTTTTATACATTGGTCTCTCCCAAGACACACTCAGTTCTCTGAGTGTAGGGATTATGCTTTAATTAATTTTGTGTCCCCATCAGCTAAACTACGTCCAGCACATAGTGGGCCCTTGATCATTGTTTCTGGGAAGAAAGAATGAATGAATGTCTAGGAAAAGGCCCAGGGACCCTGGTTTATCACAGACATCCTGACTTACCGGGCCCATCCTGAATCACCTTCGGGCCACCTTGCTAGGATTTCACTGGAGAGAAGTATTATAAAAGGCAAACCCTTTTCTCCCTGAATTTCTGTCTTGACCCATAGACCATGGGGCTTCCTCTCCCCTCCAAACTTGGGAAATGTTGGAGACAACATTTCTGGTTTCTTTCCACCCTTTCCTTGGTCCTCTCCAAGGGATGAAATAGTTTATCTGGTTGGTGAGAGTCTAGCATCTATTAGACCACATTGTCAGTGGATGGCTTACTCTGCCTTGAGAGACGGAAAAAAAATCTCCCTCCTTCCCCCTCTCTCTCCTTCTCATTCTTTTAGCTTGTTGCAGCAACGCAGTGTGGGCTTCCACTTAGGAAGTGGGATCCCTTGGTCGGGGTACCCCTGCCATGGGGATGGGGAGAGAACACACACCATGCTCTAGCTTCTCAACCTTCAACTGGAGGGGAGGTGATAGGAAACCCCGTGCTGACCTCAGGTCTAAGTTTGAGGTTTTGGGAAATATATCTGAACCTCTGATTCCCACCACAGCATTTAGTGCCGTAACAACAGGAACTTTGTTTTGTTTGCTGCTGGATCTCTAGAACAATGCCCACTCAAAGTTGGCACACACTCACTAAACGTCTACTGAATAAATGAATTCCTGTTTCTCCCAATTCTTTTTGTTTATGCTATTGGTCTGAACCTAGAAAGGGTATGGGAAACCGGTAAACCTACCACAAATCATCTCCCGCTGTGTGATACTGAATGTGTATGCTTGAAAGTAAGCTGGCTATCAGGGAGGGAGAAGTCACGCTCTGTGTATGCTGAGCAGCATGTCTTTATACATGTAGTCAGCATTTAAACCACCAAAGAGGAACAGTCAAGGCACTATACATAAACTCATAATAAATTTAAATATCTGTTAAGTGTACTTATCACTTAACACCACTCCTGATGGCTACAATGCAGAGCCCCTCTCATTCATCAAAAGGGAGATTGCTGGGGGCTGCGCTGGGAAATCCTTACTTGTTCTCTGATTGCAGGTAGAGTCATCCCCAGGTGTTCCATTGGCATTCCATGCATAGGCCTTTATGGTATAGAGAGTCCCAGCTTCTAAACTGGTGAACGTCAAGGAGGTGTTTGTGGTATTCTCTTTCCATATTCTACCCAAACCATTCGCTCGCATGATGGACACAGAGAATCCAATTGCCATATATACAGCTTCCCACTGCACAAGGATAGAGTCTGGACTTGGAGAGCTTACTTCTAGAATTGGTGCAGCCAACACTATGAGGACAAAAACACATGTGTTTGCAATGGAGGATAATTCAAATTTAGGAACGAGTAATTTGAAGTTGATCATCCATATTATGAAATAATCATTTGCTTTGAAGGATTTACAGCAGAGTCCCATCAAATAATGGTTATCTAAATGTAAATTAATCATAAATAACTCGGCAGAGGAATGGGGAACAGAAAAACTCTACTATTAGGCATTACTTTCAACTGGAGGTTGGTAAGAAATTATATAAAACATCCCTGTATTTATAGTATAACTCAATGGGGGAAGTGATGGTTTATAATATTTTAATGTGCATACAACCTTTTGGAAATATGCCTAGGTACAACTTTATCAACTCAATTTAAGTAATGCTGATGACAAACTCTAAATGTTTTCATTTTAAGTAAGTCAAAATGTAGTAAAATCCCTTCTATGTGTTCTTTATTTAGCATGATCTTTATGGATAACTGAGGTTAAAAACAGAAATCCCTTTTTCAGAGCTTTAAAAGCAGGGGTGTTCTTAAAGATACCCAGAAATGGGTTTTATTTCCCAAAGCATCTGGAACTTAAATACCACCTCCTCCACAGATATCTGAATTGCCAAAAACATCATTTGGTGGCTTTCGTCTCTGGGCCCTGAATCACAGGCACTCACATGACACAAAATTATATCATGTACTTGAAGCCTCCCTATAAGTGATCCAGGTCACAAACAATAGCTCAACAGAGGATAAGCATCCTGCTACCTGTCTTTGCCTGCTTCGGAGGTGATGCTTGGCTTCTCCCAGTGGCACTGATGGATCTGACAGTGATTTGGTACAAGGTCGCAGCCTTCAGGCCTGTCACAGTGCCTGGGGAATTGGCCACCATGGTTTCAATGACAGTGTCTCCATCTTCAGCTGTGAGGAGGTAACTGGTGGCCCCCGGCACTGTGGCCCATTCCACAGTGATACTGTTGCTGATTTTTGAATAGGCCTGATCAATAGTGGGTATTTCGGGAGCTGAAAGAGATTTTGAAGATTTTATGTATTTATGTATTTATTTATTTTGGAGGGGAGAGAGAGCTCGTGCATGAGTGGGGGGTGGGGCAGAGGGAGGGAGAGAATCCCAAGTGGACTCCACGCTGAGCATGAGCCCTGCACAGGGTTCCATCTCACAACCCTTATATCGTGACCTGATGGAAATCAAGAGCCAGACGCCTAACCAACTGAGCCACCCAGGTGCCCGTTGGAAGAGATTTTGAAGTTGTACATTAACTAGGATACCTATGAAGATTATTTCTTCATCATTTTACTTCTCAGACTAAATCATTTTCATGTCACCCTTTAGACATAAACTTTGCCCTCATTTTCTTTTCTTAAAAAGATTTCATTTTTAGAGGCACCTGGGTGGTGCAGTCGGTTAAGTGTCCAACTCTTGGTTTCAGCTCAGGTCATGATCTCAGGGTCCTGGGATTAAGCCGCACATCAGGCTCCATGCTCAGCCGGGAGTCGGCTTGAGATTCTCTCTCTCTTTTCCCCTGCCCCTCCCCCTGCTTGCACTATCTCTAGCTCTCCCTCTAAATAAGTAAGTAAATAAATAAATCTTTTAAAAAAAAGATTTTATTTCTGGGGCGCCTGGGTGGCTCAGTTGTTAAGCATCTGCCTTCAGCTCAGGTCATGATCCCGGAGTCCTGGGATCGAGCCCTGCGTTGGGCTCCCTGCTCAGCGGGAAGCCTGCTTCTCCCTCTCCCACTCCTCCTGTTTGTGTTCCCTCTCTCGCTGTCTCGCTCTCTGTCAAATAAATAAAAAATAATGATAATTTAAAAAAAGATTGTATTTTTAAATAATCTCTACACCCAACGTGGGGCTCGAACTCACAACCCTGAGATCAGGAGTCCCATGCTCTACTGACTGGGTCAGCCAGGCACCCCTGCCCTTCAGGATCAAGACAAAACAGAGAAAAAGAAAGGCAGAGCTATTCTCCAGAAGAGAGCCAGAAAGCTCAAACCTCTCATTCAGGAACAGGATTTCAAAAAGAGATTTTTCCCAGTTGCCTCTAGGATATTTTGCACTTTATATACTTCTCAAAGAGTTAAATCGGAGTGGGGCTAAAAGGGTGGGGCCCCTGCCTGGCTCAGCTGGCGGAGCACACAACCCTTGATCTCAGGGTTGTGAGTTTGAGCCCTACATTGGCTGCGGAGCTTATTAAAAAAAAAAAAAGAGTGGGACGTGATTGCGGGAAAGAACTCAGAGAAAGGAGAGAGTCACTGAGGGGCTTTATTCTAGAGGCTTCTCTGGCTTGGCACTCCTGAATTCCCAGGCCTGTTCTGCCACTGCTACTGTCCCCTCCCTGTCCCTCACCCATGCTGCACTGCCTCCTCCTGATGGCCAGGGTCCCACCCCTGCTGCGGCTATGTCTCCACCCCACACACCTGCACATTTCCCACAGGGCTTTAAAGCTAAATGGAAGAAGGGGGCGCCTGGGTGGCTCAGATGGTTAAGCATCTGCCTTCGGCTTGGGTCGCGGTCCCGGGGTCCTGGGATCGAGTGCAGCATCGGGCTCCCTGCTTGGCAGGGAGCCTGCTTCTCCCTCTCCTTCTCCTGCTCCCCCTGCTTGTGCTCTCTCTCTCTCTCTCTGTCAAATAAATAAATAAAATCTTAAAAAAAAGACTAAATGGAAGAAGAGGGAGAATTGAGTTGTTTTAGGATTGCTCCATTGTACTTCCGTATTATCAGAGTAGAACCATTTTTAGATTCTTCCACATAAAATAAAAACAAACTTTATTCTCCCCTTCTTCATCAAAACATCTGCCCCAGCATAAGAATGAGACGCTGTGGCCCCTCATTTGGGCCAGGCCACAGTCTGTCTGAGGGATACGAATGCTTATGTCAAGAGTATATACATTCCTACACTTTGGGGCAGGGGTAGGAGATACAGCATGGTGACAAGATTTACTACATTGTAAAAATCCACAGACACAGAGAATGCCCTGGGTATAAGAGGTCCAAGTGGAAGGAAAGAAAGGTCACATAAAAATAGCTGGTTTTAAGTTTGGAACTCAGCCTTTTCTGTTCAATGATACTGCATTTGTTGGGGAAAACCCCTATATACCAAATTCCAAACTAAACTCTAGGGCAAAGAGGAGAAAAAGTAAATACAGACCACATTTATGATTTACCAGTATCAACTCCCTCCCCCCAGCAGACCCCCACCGGCCAAATCCCAGTGTGCATGACACAGACAACCTTCTCTTTCTGCACCAATAGCCCAGAGAGTTGGCTTTGGCAGCGACTCAGAAATAACCATGCTGCAAGATTGAACAAAGTCTCCACTGTGCACTGGCCAGACATTCCTTGAACATCACCCAGGACTGTCTCCTTTGCCATCAAAAGAAAACTATGAAAGTTATATATGCTAGGGAAAAGCAGAAGGTGACTCTGCAGGAAGCATCCACGTCCTCTCGCCCCACTGCAGGATAGAAAGCCCCAGCAAGGGGCGCGTGGGTGGCGCAGTCAGTTAAGCATCTCACTCTTGGTTTCAGCTCGGGTCGTCATGATCTCAGGGTTGTGGGATCGAACCCCGCATCCAGCTCCTTCCTCTGTGCAGAGTCTGCTTAAAATGACCTCTCCCTTTCCCCCTCCCGGCCGCACTCTCTCTCTTTCTCTGAAGTAAATAAATAAATATTTTAAAAAATATATTTAAAAAAAGAAAGCCCCAGCAAGGGCCCCCACTTTCATCCCTCCCACACATTCATCCCTTTTCAGCTACCAGTCACTTGTCCTGTGTTATTTGCCTTCTTTCCTCTATCTAACTTTGTGATGTCTTTTTTTTTAAGATTTTATTTATTTATTCATGAGAGACAGAGAGAGAGAGAGAGAGAGAGAGAGAGAGGCAGAAGGAGAAGCAGGCTCCCAAGGAGCAGGGAGCCCGATGCGGGACTCGATGCCAGGACCCTGGGATCATGACCTGAGCCAAAGGCAGACGCTTAACCATCTGAGCCACCCAGGCGCCCTAACTTTGTGATGTCTTGCGACTCCTTTTTCCTTTGTCTCTGCAGTTTATCTTCTCTCCTGTTAGGCCTGGCTGCATTCACAGAGTGGTTTGAGAGGCATCTGAAAGGCCAGCATGACATAGGCTATCTCCTCACAGGCCTGCCAAGGGGCCTGAGGGCGCCACAAAACTTGGTCCCTTGAAGTGAGCTGGGAGAGGCACCTTTGCTCAGAAGGGGTAATGCATGAAGCCAGTGTCAGCAGGATGAAACACAGGTGGAAACAGCACAGGATTTGGATCCAGGAGCTCTGGGTCGGAGCCCCGGCTCTGCCATTTACTTTTGCATGGGAACGTGTACAAGTCATTTAACCTCTTCTGGCCTCCGTTTTCTCCCTTGAGCATGCAGAATATTAATAATATCTACACCTTAGGATTTACTTTAAAATGTAAAATATCAAAAAAAATGTGAAATATCTACATCTTAGGATTGTTGTAATGATTAAGTAAGATAGTGTGTGCAAGGGCACTTTGAAAGGTGGGAAGGGCTGGTATGTACGTGTGTGTGTATGTGTGTGTGTGCGTGTGTGTGTGTGTGTGTGTGTGTGTGTGTGTGTGGACCAGGAAGAGCAAGTTTTGGGTTTGAAAGAGCTGACCACATGGCACAGCCATGGACAAGTACCAGGGAAGGTGAAATTCTGGGGGAGTCTGGGGTAAGCACAGGAGAAACAGATTGTCTGTGATCCTAGGGCAGGATATGAGCAGCAACAGCAGTGAGAGATCAACACCTCTGTACTATGCTTCCCTTAAAGAGATGAGAAGCCCGAGTGGGATGGGTAAGGCTCAGGAAATTAGCAGCAAGTCTTCCCTCTTTCTGAGTCCCGTGTCTGGCCCACTTACTGCTTTGATGAAAGAGATAACTTTATTCTCTAGATTTGCAAGCAACCCCTCTGATCAGTGAAAAGTAAAACCCTTTGCTTCTCAGCATCTGTGCATTCTCCCAACTCATGGAGATCTAAATTAGCTCACGTAGCCCCAGTGGCCAGATACAGATACAGAGCCTATTTCAGAGCTGGAAGAGAACCATAATACACACACCCAGAAGGAAACCTCCTTTACAATGTCAATAAAACACATCCCATTTATTGGAAAGCCAGGTTGAATCAATAAACAGCACCACCTCAGCCTGCCCCGTTCTTTCTCTCCAATGGTGTGGAGAGTGTGGGACTAAAAAAGGACCTGCTCTGAGGGCTCAGTGTGTCCCGTGTGTCCTGGAACCTTCTAAGAGACGCAGAACTAGATTTTGTCCCCCTAAAGGCCACTTCTAAAAAAAGTTACTTTGTATCAGGCCAACCACTCCTTTTCATTGCTTCGTGGTCACTCCTGAAGGTTTCTCAAGAATAAGGTAAGTAAATAAAAATAAAGCATGAGATGATTTTTGAAAACTTATTGCACATGCATCGATTTTATGGGTCAGTCATACATAACTATGACAAATTTTAATATTTTATTTTATTTTTTTAAATATGCCCAATTTGGGGGGGCACCAGATCTTGGGCTTGTGAGTTCAAGGTCCATGTTAGGTGTAGAGATTACTTTAAAATTAAAAAAAAATTCTTAAAAAAAACCACCCAATTTTTAAATTGCCTTATTTGCACTTCCTTTCCTGTGGTATAGACAAAATAATAAATAAAAATTGTTCTCATTTTAGTTGAATGCCATGAGACTTTATTGTTGATATAATCAATATTATATGGGTCCTCCAGATAATCAAAATCTCATTGAATATACATTTCCTTTCAGGGGACTTAGATTTCTAGAATGGAGGAGCTGGGCAAGGTCTCTAGAGATATTATCTTTGCCTTTAGTCATTTATTTAGGAAAAATGATAAAATCTTTTCAAAAGAAAGCCTTTTTCTAGCTCTGAGTTCTCTTTTTCTGTGTTTTAAGGATGCACTATTAGAAGTGTAAAATCCTTTCTTATTAAAGTAGAGAATCTTGAACCTCTACTCAAAAACATTTCTGTTTTCTCCTCTAATTCTTCAGAAGACAAATAGGAAAAATTATATAAATTAGACTCTTCACTATTTATGCTTAAAACTTTATTTCTTTGACTAGAATGATAATCATCATAATATTCTATTGATGGCTAAATGTATTTGAGAAAATCCATGACTACATGACTTTCTATCCATCTCAGTACTCAATAGGAATATATTATGAGAATTTCTAAGTTTGATCCATGTATTTATTGTCTTACCAGTTAGATTCACAGTGTGAGTGCTCAGAAGATGTTAAATATTTTTCCTGGTATAGCTTTTCTATTTCAGGGTAGCCCAAGAATTAACAATGGAAATTAACATCAAATATGGGGAGGGAAAGCTTGTGTTTCAAAAAATTTTACCTGTTTTTGCTGAAGCAACCTGAAAAGGAAAGTTTACAAAAATTAGAACCATGAAGAAAAAAACCACTTAGGGAAACAGAAAACATAAATCAGAGCAGTAATAAATTTATCACATTTTAATGCATAATGTGAGCAATATTTGAATCCATACAGAGTATTTATTTGCACAAATCATTTCCCAAACTCAAATCCACCACAAAGGAATCCTAAATAGAATTTAGAGGCTGGAGGCAGATCACGTTACTATTTCATTTTTCTCCCTGAATCTGCCTATTGAACTAAGTCAGTGGCTGCTGACAGATTTTTCAAAAATCTTTGTTCTTAAAATATAATGATAATCTTGTTTTCTTTCTCTAGTAAACTGCATTAAATTTCAAACATGCAAACATATACAATCTTTGTACGGTTATTTTGTTTTTGATCTCCCACCCCCTAGTCTCTCAAAAAAATAAGAAAGAAAGAAAGAGGTAATAAATGCCTTTTTTTTTTTTTCTAAATAGTTGCAGGTAGGTTGGAATGTTGAACTCACCATTTTAAGACAGATAAGACTGAATCCAATCAAAGGCCAACAGTTCTTGGGTCCACCAGCCATCCTGTTGGACATAGCCCTCACATGGCACACAACAGAGTGATCAGGGTCCTCTTTGGTCCCCAGGAGGGCAACACTGTTGGTCGCTGGGTTGCTGGGCAGCGATCCTGGGAAGTAGCTCCTCCCCTTTAGAGTGGAGCTGACCCGTTACTGGGGGGCCCTTGGAGACTGGCAGGGACGGGTATTGCAAAGACTGGAAAAAAAAAAAGAAGAAAACCACACCAAACTGGCCAAAAAGCTACTGTAACCTGGGTTTCAAGGTAATATGTAGGATGCTCTCTTCTTTATTTTTTTAAAGTTTTTTATTTAAAAGATTTTATTTATTTATTTATTTGAGAGAGAGAGAGAGAGAGAGAGAGAGAGCGAGCACTAGCAGGGGGAAGGGCAGAGGGAGAAGAGCAGACTCCCTGCTGAGCCTGAGGGGTTTGACAAGAGGCTCGATCCCAGGACTCTGGGATCATGACCTAAACCCAAGGCAGACGCTTAACAAACTTAGCTACCCAGGCATCCCGCTCTCTTCTTTAAAGAATTTGTTTCGAAATAAAATTTTATAAAACTGCATAGAAAACTGTTGATAGAATGGAATGATCGCCCTAAACTGGGAGGTCCTGACCAGTTTTTTTTTTAAGATTTTATTTATTTATTTGAGAGAGAGAGAGAGAGAAACAGCATGAGAGGGGAGAAGGTCAGAGGGAGAGGCAGGCTCCCCGCCGAGCCGGGAGCCCGATGCGGGACTCGATCCCAGGACTCCGGGACCATGACCCGAGCCGAAGGCAGTCGCCCAACCAACTGAGCCACCCAGGCGCCTGGTCCTGACCAGTTTTTAAGGTTCTTGTTCACCTTTATTTTGTCATTCTCATTGTTGTTGCAGTACAAAGTGATCAGTCCTGCTGTTGGAGCAATTTGCTGCAAAGCTTCAATATCTTTTTTTTTTTTTAAGGTTTTTATTTATTTATTTGACAGAGAGAGACACAGCGAGAGAGGGAACACAAGCAGGGGGAGGGGGAGAGGGAGAAGCAGGCTCCCCGCTGAGCAGGAGCCCGATGTGGGGCTCGATCCCAGGACCCCGGGATCATGACCTGAGCCGAAGGCAGACGCTTAACGACTGAGCCACCCAGGCGCCCCGCAAAGCTTCACTATCTAAGATGAAAGGTCAGGGGCCTGAGAAGCGCGGGAATTGGGGAGACGCTGTTTAAGGTCATAAACTTACAACGAGCAGAGAAATAAGTCCTGGGGATCTAATGGACGGCATAGTGATTACAGTCAACGATATTATATTAGAAACTTCAAAGTTGCTAAGTGACTAAATCGTAACCATTCCTAACACACACAAAAATGATGAGTATATGATGTGATAGAGGTGGTAACTAATGCTGTTGGAGTAATCATATTGCAATACATGTACCAAACCAACACAGGGCACACCCCAGACTTACACAATGTTATATGTCAATTATATCTAAAAAAAAAAAAAAGGGGGGGGCAAGAGGATGTCCCTGTGCAGAGAAAGAGAGCAGAGCCCGTCCCCCGTGCCACCCTGTAGTTCCAGTACTTTTTATTTCCAGAGCCATCATCCTAGTTCAAGCTCTTTATAAGCATTTAACCCAAACACTATAATATTTAATTCTAGTAATAAACAAGTATGTAAATGAGTAATAAACATTATTAACTGGCTTGTATGGAATCACACAAGTATTACGTGGTGGAGCTGGGATGAAAATTCATCAGTCTGACCTCTGTTTCCAACCAAAATAGGGTAAAAGGGAGTGGATTTACCACCCATGACTTCAACTTATTATAAAGCTACAGTAATTAGGACAGGATTAATTAATTTTAAGGATTGGCATCAAGATGGATAAATCAATGGGACAAAAGAGATGAACGGAACAGCATAGAGTCCAGAAATAGACCCATACATGTATAGACAATTGATTTTCAACAAAGGTACAAAGGTAATCTAATCAAGAAAGGATAGTCTTTTCAACTAATTTTACTGAAATGATTAAATAACCACGTGCAACGAACATGACCTTTGATCCATATCTTACACTATATAAAAATTAACTCAGAATGGATTATAGACCTAAATATGACTTAAAACTATAAAACTTCCAGAAAAAAATAGAAAAAAAATCTGTGACTTTAGATTAGGCAAAGATGTGTTAGATACCACACCAAAAGCATGATCCATTTAAAAATTTGATAAATTGGACTTCATCAAAATCAAGAAGTTCTGTACTATTAAGCGAATGGAAAGACAAATCACAGATGGGGGGAAATATTTGCAAATCACATATTTAATTTTTTAAAAATATCTATGTATATATATGTATATACTCTCAGACCCTAATAAGAAAACAAACAATTCAATAAAAAACGAGCAAAAGATTTGAACAAACACTTCACATAAGATATATACCTGGACATACTTGTGTGTACAACATACACCTAGTATATGACCCACTCATTTCACCCCTCAGTATGTACCCAAGAAAAGTGAAAGCATATGTGCGTACAAAAATGTATATACACAGAGAAAGACAATTACCATACAATCTCACCCATATGTGGAATATAAGAAACAAAACAGAGGATCATAGGGGAAGGGAGGGAAAAATAAAACAAGATGAAATCAGAGAGGGAGACAAACCATTAAGAGACTCTTAATCATAGGAAACAAACTGAGGGCTGCTGGAGGGGAAGGGGGTCGGGGGATGGGGTCATGGGGGGTGATGGGCATTAAGGAGGGCATATGAAGTGATGAGCATTGGGTGTTATATAAGACTGATGAATCACTGAACTCTACCTCTGAAACTAATAATACACTAAATGTTAATTAATTGAATTTAAATAAAAAATAAATTAAAAAAAACCCAAAACTTATATACAGGTATTCATAGTAGCATTAATTTTTTACTGTTTTTATTGCTCATGTTTATCATTAAAATTTTGAAAAAAACAAACAGAAAATGAAAGGGAAAAATACATAACCCTGGATTATTAATTTTTTAATCTCTCTCCTTCTTTATGTATACTTTGTTGTTACTGTCATAGTTACATATACAGAAAATGCTAGTTTTCTGTGTTTGACAATGACAGTAAAATAATAGACATTAGTATGTTCTGTGATCATCTTTCCACAACATTAAATACATGCCTATATTTATCATTCTTTAGTGCTAATTATAACTTATGTAACCAGGACTTTAGGAGGTTTCCAGGTTTATTTTGCTCTTAAAAACAAGAGGGCAATAAACAACAGATAGAAACTTGGAACCCAGTGGGATGCTCAATTATAAGAATCTCAAATAGAATATTTACATAGCAGTACATGAGAAGTGCCATCTCACAGGGGTCATGAGGTGGAGAAAGAACAGAGGGCTGTGTGTTTGGAAGAATTGTAGAGAAGGGTCTGGAGCTGAGCCTAGGAGATAGTTGGGGTTTGTTTTGTTGAAAGTAAAGGAAGAGCATTTCATGAGGGGGATACAGCATGATTCCTTTTTATTTATGAAACGATAGCTCTTCTAACAATGATGCATGACCATGCAAACTTTTTTGTGTGTTTTGTTTTTGTTTTTGTGAAAACTACCATCCAGTTCTATTAATCTGGGAGTGGATCTTTTTATATGTGGCCCATCTTACCAGAAACGTGCGATTGTTCCAATTCCTATTTAAATGAGCTTATATATCAGGCAGAAAGCTTTTATTACAAGATAGCTCATAATTTTCCAGAAGGTATAAGTACTCCTGGAGTTACCAGAAATTTTGTTTCTCTTTTTATAAACTTAATTTCACAGATATCAACTTTTTCTTTCTTAAAGAGGCCAGTGAACTGTTTAAGGTTAATGGGAATCTTAATTTTGAAAGTTTTCAGTTGTCGTGTTTTTTTTCTTAAATGAATCTGGCTGTGGCATAATTGAACCCATGTTTTTGCCACTGTGAAAACTTAATAGTTGAAAAAGTTTCCAATGTTCAGGGATAAGTTAGGAAAAATATGTCCCGTAGTATTTATTTGATGCATACCATAAGTAGCTACCAAGATACAGGTATTCTCTGAATATGACTAAGACCATGAGCATCGCTTCATATTGAAACACAAAAAGCCTTTTCCCATGAATGGTTAAACATGGAATACTACCCATCAATAAGAAGGAATAACAAATAAACTATTGATACACACAGCAACTTGGATGAACCTCAACAAAATTATGCTGAATGAGGAGCCAGTCTCAAGAAGATACATACCTCATGATTCCACTGATGTAACATTTGTGAAATAACATAATTATAGAGGTAGGGAACAGATTAGCAGTTGTCAGGAGTTAGGGAGAGGGGGAGGAGGTGGGTCTGGATATAAAGGGAGCCTTGTGATTATACAGTTGAGCATCATTGTTTTTTAAGATTTATTTATTTATTTGAGAGAGACAGAGAGTGGGGGGGGGCAGAGGGAGAGGGAAATAAGCAGACTCCCCACTGAGCAGGAAGCCTGACGTGGGGCTTAATCGCAGGACCATGTGACCACGACCTGAGCCAAAATCAAGAGTGGGCACTCAACCAACCAAGCCACCTAGGCGCCCCCAATTGAGCACATCGATTGTGGTGATGGTTATGCAAGGCTATGAATGTGATAAAATTGCCTAGATCCACTCACAAGCACATGGGAGTTCCTGTGCCTGCATAGCTGGTGACATCTGGATAAGAGCTATGGATTGTAGCAGTGCCAGTTGCTTGGCTTTGCTACTGCACCATCCGTGTGTAAGATGTTACTACTATTGACAGAAACTGGAGGAAGTGTATGGGATTTCTCTGTGCATTTCTTTGCAACCTCCTGTAAATTTATAATTACTTCAGAATGAATTGTTTGAAAAAGAAAAACAAATCTTTCCCAAAAGGACTAAAAAGGACTAAGAAGAGAGACTACACAGTGGAGGGAGAGCTTTTCAGAAAGAAAATTTCTTGACTGCACTCCTGATCTAGGCGGGCTCAATACTCCTAAGAAGCAAGTTAAGAAAAAAGAAAAGAATAGTTATCAGGAGCCTCTGAAAGAAAGGTACCATTAGAATTAGAAGCCAAGTGTTTCTCTAACTAGATGGCAATTCCTATTAACATTTTTTTTTTTTTTTTTTTTGGAGAGGGAGAGAGGATGGCGGGGGGGGGGGTTGCTGCAGAGGGAGAGGGAGAGAGAGAGAGTCTTAAGCAGGCTCCACGCCCAGCACAGAGCCCAACATGGGGCTCAATTCCATGACTCTGAGATCATGACTTGAGTCAAAATCAAGAGTCGGAGCTTAACCGACTGAGCCACCCAGGTGCCCCCCACCAATTAACATTTTTTTTTAAAGTAAGCTATAATATGAGTTCTTGGTTGTAACAAGGGATGGAGGTATTTAGCATATTTCTAACAGAATTCTGAACTGAGCTATGTAGAGACAAAGTCCATTTCCCCATTTGTGTAAGAAAATAGGGTCAAGTTCAATAATGTGGGCGAGGGGAGGACTTTGCCTTACATCATTTATAAGAAGTGGGTTAGACAAGCAGAAACTTCTCTGACTAGGAAGAGTGAAAACTAAGCACCTAAATATAAGATCTTTTACATGTTTTACTCCTAAGAAACACATGTAGAAAAGTGTGTATGTGCAGGTGCGATCGAAGTGCTGCTTTTTTATATAGAAGTCCATACACATATTTATAAGACCACAAATACATATGTATGTCAATTACATCTCAATAAAGTTTTTTTTAAAAACCAGTCTAACTCCAACACTCTGAGATCCTTCCCCTAAACCACTCTAGGGGCGCCTGGTGGCTCAGTCAGTTAAGTGTCTGCTTTTGGCTCAGGTCATGATCTCAGGGGTCTGGGATTGAGCCCCGTGTCGTTGTTGGGATCCCTGCTCGGTGGGGAATCTGCGTCTCCCTCTCCTTTTTCCCCTGCCCGCCAACTCATATTCTTGCAAATGAAAAAAATATTAAAAAAATAACAAATAAAAAAAACCACTCTGCTTTCTATGAGTGAAGTACTATGAATTCAAGGCATTTTTGTTTGTGCATTCAACAAGTATATATTGAGTACTTACTGTATAGCAAGATCTATTCTGGACACGGGGTACATAAACAGAAGCGAACCAAAGCCCTGCACTCATGGAGCATACACTCTAGTAGAAAAAGGCCAAAATAAGCAGCTAAAGTAATAAATATTTACTATTTCAGGTGTTGCTAAATGTTATGAAGAAAAAACAGAGCAACAGGAAAAAATATTGAGGGACAATCAGGGAAGATTTTTCTAGCAATGAGGTGCTTGAGCAGAGGCCTCAGGGAAGTGAGGAAGAGCCTTTGGAAACCTGGGGAAGAGTTTGCCAGGCAGAGGGAAGAGGAAGGGCAAAGGCCTCGAGGAGCAGGGGGGCTTGGCTAGAGCAAAGCCAGCACTCATCCCCTAAGCTGTGGGGAGTGTTGGTTGTGGACAGCTCCAGCTGAGTCACTCAGGCTTGCCCCTGGCTAAAAGCTGCCTGGCTCAAAGTCGCACCCTCTTCCACATCCAGTGAACTGGGAGGCGAAGGAAGAAAAGTGCCTGTGGCCTGAATGTAGTGGGAGAGGGGAATGGCGCACTTCGGCATCCACCAGGGCTGGGTGAGGGTGAGGTTAGAGAGGCACTCACGCTCAGGTTCACAGGCGCCCAGAGCCCCAGAGGCTTATTGTCATGAGTTTAAGAGAGGCCAGTCAGCGTGATTGTAAGTGTTCTCCAGTCATGTTCAGCCACTTGTGCTCAGGCACAGAGAAGGGTGCAGGTTGGCTTCAAGTAGGACTAGGGAATTGCTAGACAAGTACAATGGAGAGAGACTGCAGCAAGGGAAATGAGGTGCTTACAAGGAAGTGATGGGTAATATCGGACTGGGGAACTAGGCTGGTGGACAAGGAAGTGAGGCTGAAGGGACTGCAATGGAGGGTGGCGGGCTGGCAGGGATAACACATTGGAGGGCCCAACAGAGTTAGAGAAGTGGTGGAAAGGGTATTAGAGGAAAGCAAACAGAAAATGTGGGCGTTGGCGATGAGGGAATGGGATCTGTTGTCAAGTTTCAGTTATTGACAATGGCCAGTTCTTGGATGTAACCATCCAAATTGGTGGCTGAGGTCGGGTGGAGGAAGAAAAATCCCTGGAGGTCAGGAGCTCAGAAAGTTGAGAGTTCTGAGTATTGGAAAGATTATTCAGTGGGTATTGGAATCACTAAGAATCATGGCAGGAGGAGTGAGGAAAGAGGTACCGAGACACGTGTTAGACTAAGTGTTAAAATTCTAGGCGAGTATCTCTCAAGGTCTGTGGATGACATGAGCTGTGGAAGAGTGGATGACAGAATTTAGAGGAGCTAGGAGATTCAGAGAAGACACAGAAGCAGTGTCTGGAGGTACAATGATTTTATGCTACCAACTGGGTTCTGGCTAACGTCAACTTCTTGGTTGTTGACAATATAGGTTATGAGTGTTACTGATGAGCAGTTCCACTGGTAAACAGTGCAAATAAAACAGTTATTTTGTAACATAAATTTACTTTAAAACTTCGCATTTCTAAATTTGCCAGCTGTCTGTAATTCTTTCAGGACCGGAGTTCTGCAAAGCAGTAAATGTTGGAGTTTAGGTCCTGAGGAGTATGGAGCTAAGGCAACTAGAGGGGAAGCGGCTACAAGAGCGAGTCTGTTTAAACACTCTTAGTGTGCTAATAGGGTAATGCCAGGAAAATTACATTAGTCAAGAATCGGAAGGCCTGGAGAGGAGCTGAAAATAAAAGGTAGAGACAAATGTCTGTAATGAGAGATAGAAAAATGTTAGGCTGCTGCGTATCAAGGGGCATAAGCTTTCTAGCTCACAGTACCTCTGTCTATGCTTCCTGACATCCAACCTCCTTTACTAAGCGAATGTGAAACATTTTAGGCTTTGTTCCTTGGTGTATAATTATAGATATCAAAACTAATGTTAGGATTATGCTTTTCTGAGAGTGACAAAAAAAATACAAAAAAAAGTGGCTTAAACAGAAGTTTCTTTCTGATATGTGGAGGCAGAGCATCCAGGGCTGGTAGGACAATTCTATTTCATGGGAGTCTGCAGAGACGCAGGCTTCTTGCAATTTTGTAGTCTGCCATTGTGAGGATGAAGCTCTCTTTTTCTAGGTCCAAAACAAAACTCCAGTTATCATATCAAAGTTCTAAGCAGCAGAATTCAGTTAGGTGGTGGTGGGGGTTTGGGGAGGGGGAGATGAACTTTATGCCAGCAAGCTCTTAAGGAAGGTTCCTGCTGCCAGTGATATCCCATTAGGCAGAAGTTGGTCTCATGGCTGTCAAACTGAAAGAGAAAAAAAGGCATACACAGCCAAAACATTCTGTTGCTATGGAAGAAGGGAAGAATGGATATTGGACAGTTGGCAGTCTTGGCCACACGAATGTAGAAGTAAAAGTGTAGGGCAGAACTTACAACACTTAAAGAAGGATAAAAAGTAAGAGAGGTGAGGAGGAAAACAGGATAGACGTGACCGCAGCTAACGTAGTTTGGGGGAGAGATGACAGTGAGTTGAGGGATTTTTTTACCTGATAGTCTCTGTATTTGAAGGGAGAATGAGTATGGACGTGGAGTAAGGGACTTTAGAATCTAGTGAGGATTTGAAATAGCCATTATAGGGGAAATAAAAAAGTTGTTTAGTGACATAGAAGGAACATGGAATAAGACTGATCGTCCTGGAAAAAAATTGGACACTGTGAGATTTACAGTGGCCCTAATTCATACTCCATTTTGCTTCCTACCTATACCCCCTTCTGCCCTTGGGCAGACCACTTCTGCCAAGGAAAAGCAATTGCACCTAGAACTTCTTTGTTGACTTCTTTGCCAGGTCCAATCAAGTAGATGACATTTTCTTACTGGTGCTGAGCACAGGTAAGAATTAAATGTCAAGGAAATGCCAGGAAGACAGACCTTCACTGATCAGGGATCTCTGATGGTTACGATTAAAGAAACCAGTGAGGCTTGTGGGTCCCAAGGAAGAGAAACTCAGGCCATCTTAAGGAAAGCAGAAATCACAAGCATATCCAGTGACCAGACAAAAAACAAAAAAACAAAAAACAATGAAAAAGTCAGCAGGAAGGAAGGCAGCCAGAGGGTATTCGTTGTGCCATCTCTTTCACATGGCCATCTTTCTGTGACAACTACACAAGTCTTATCCATACTTCTAAGGAATGGACTATGCCTAGTTCTCAGTCAAAATTCTGTTAAGAAGCCAGTCTGGGGCGCCTGGGTGGCTCAGTTGGTTAACCGACTGCCTTCTCCTCAGGTCATGATCCTGGAGTCCCAGGATGGAGTCCTGCATCAGGCTGCCTGCTCAGCAGGGAATCTGCTTCTCCCTCTGACCCTCCCCCCTCTTGTGCTCTCTCTCTCTCTCTCTCTCATTCTCTCTCTGAAATAAATAAAATCTTAAAAAAAAAGAAGAAGAAGCCAGTCTGACACCATACTCAAAATGGATGAAAGACCTCAATGTGAGACAGGAATCCATCAAAATCCTAGAGAAGAACATAGGCAATGACCTCTCTGACATTAGCCACTGCAACTTCTTTCAAGATCCATCTCCAAAAGCTAGTGAAACGAAAGCAAAAATGAACTTTTGGGACTTCATCAAGATAAAAACTTCTGCACAGCAAAGGAAACAGTCAACAAAACAAAGAGGCAACCCATGGAACGGGAGAAGATATTTGCAAATGACACTACAGATAAAGGGCTGGTATCCAAGATCTATAAAGAACTTCTCAAACTCAACACCCAAAAAACAAATAATCAAGTCAAAAAATGGGCAGAAGACATGAACAGACACTTCTCTGAAGAAGACATACAAATGGCTAACAGACACATGGAAAAATGTTCATCATCATTAGCCGTCAGGGAAATTCACATCAAAACCACATTGAGATACCACCTTACACCAGTTAGAATGGCAAAAATGGACAGGGAAGAAACAACAAATGTTGGAGAGGTTGTGGAGAAAGGGGAACCCTCTTACACTGTTGGTGGGAATGCAAGTTGGTACAGCCACTTTGGAAAACAGTGGGGAGGTGCTTCAAAAAATTAAATACAGAGCTACCCTATGACCCAGCAATTGCACTCCTGGGCATTTACCCCAAACACACAGATGTAGTGAAAAGAAGGGCCATATGTACCCCAATGTTCATAGCAGCAATGTCCGCAATAGCCAAACTGTGGAAAGAGCCGAGATGCCCTTCAACAGATGAGTGGCTAAAAAAGATGTGGTCCATATATACAATGGAATATTACTCAGCCATCAGAAAGGATGAATACCCAACTTTTACATCAACATGGATGGGACTGGAGATTATGCTAAGTGAAATAAGTCAAGCAGAAAAAGTCAATTATCATACGGTTTCACTTATTTGTGTAACATAAGGAACAGCATGGAGGACATTAGGGGAAGGAAGGGAAAAATGAAGGGGGGGGGAATCGGAGGGAGAGATGATCCATGAGGGACTATGGACTCTGAAAAACAAACTGAGGGTTTTAAAGGGGAGGGTGTGGAGGGATGGGTTAGCCCGGTGATGGGTATTAAGGAGGGCACGTTCTGCATGGAGCACTGGGTGTTATACGAAAACAATGAATCGTGGATCACTACATCAAAAACTAATGATGTATTGTATGGTGACTGACATAATAAAAAAAAAAAAAAGCCACTCCGATTCACTACATAGTTTTCAGCAAACTTAATGGGCTGAGCGCTTTATACTACACTACATTAGGGGTTATCAACCAGCCTAATGAGGTGGGTACCCTTATGATTGGTATCACAGGGGACTAATTACTAAGGGTAAAGAGAACTCAATACAGCAATAGTGGCTGTAGGAGCAGTCATTGTGTCTACGGCTGAAGCAAGTGCCCCAAGTAAGGAACACATCTGGGACAGGTTCCTTGGCAAGACTGAGAGTCAGGGCGCCTGGGTGGCTCAGTTGTTAAGCGTCTGCCTTCGGCTCAGGTCATGATCCCAGGGTCCTGGGATCCAGGCCCACATTGGGCTCCCTGCTTGGCAGGAAGCCTGCTTCTCCCTCTGCCCCTCCCCCTGCTTGTGTTCCTGCTCTCGCTGTCTCTGTCTCTGTCAAATAAATAAAATCTTAAAAAAAAAAAAAAAAAGACTGAGAGTCAGACTGTTGGAGAGGGTGTGGATGTGACCCACTGTTTGCTACTGAAGCCCAGGGCTGGAGAGGAGAGGGTGTCAACAAAACTAGTTTGGAAGCAACCCACTGGGCTGCCAAAGAGCCTTGCTGGAAAGTTGCCTGAAGACTTGCTGGGAAGCTGGCAGGATGACCGGTGCACTTGCTGGGAAGCATTCTCCCAGGAGGTGCCCCTGCCGCCCCCCCACCCCCAACTACAGAAATAAGAAAAAAGAAAACACACCAGAACCAGGATGAGAAGCTCCTTTCTTCTGCAACACCCCTCCAGTATCCTCTCCTGAGAAGTTGAATATTGTGCTAGCAGGCAAAAAGAATGTTTGGAGGGCACAGCCCCAGCAACACAAAATAGAACAAAGAGGGATTTGGGAACTGAGGATAAACTGATAAATGGCATGTCCACTATCAGTGGTAGTCCCTGCCCAAGGCTCAGCATAACTCAACTTCCCAAAACAGGGATCAGAGATAAGAGCATCATTCTAGAAGGAATGTTCACTGAACCAATACCTGGACTGGCTGAATGAGCCCAGCACTTGAGAAATTTCACCTTTGGGTGCTATTATTAAGGACACTGGTGACTTCAGAATTTCTAAACAGGAGTGGAGTAGAGCAGGCAAGAGGACTTCTCTTGCATTTGCTCAGCTAGCACTTTTTCTCTCACTTGTATATTTACTGAGGATGTTAGGAGGCCAGGGCTGGTGGAATTGGCAGGGAGTGACTAAATCCAAGGACCCAATGAAGAAAAAAATTCAGCTTCAGAATGGCCAGAACAAGCACAGAGCAAGGAAAATTAGCTTGAGACTAGTGGATTTTAGGCATTTGCGCATCAGGGAAGCTTAAGTGAAGATTTCCTTATGATGGCTTTTCTTTTCCTAATCCTTGTGATTAAAAAAAAAAAACCCTCATGGTTTGTGTATTATAAAATGCTTTAAGGTCAACTGCTCTATTTGAGCAAATAGAACTCAATTTTTGCAACATGCTGAAGACAACCTTCCCTACCCTGAATACATTCTACCTGTGCAATACATTATGGATCAAGACTATGTAAAAGGAATTTGACTATTAATGCTCTGATAAGCAGAATGGATTTTAAGTCGGCTATGTAACATTTTTCAGTTTTTATTCACTGTCATGCTTCCTGCAGTAACACATGGTGATAGCCAGTGATCCTAAAATGAAAAATGCCACTTCAGTAATATCTGTGAAGTGCTGTGAGATCCCACAGGATGGAATTTCAAAAGAAATTTCAGGAAGAAATGTTTCCTTTTCCATAAAAACAAGCTCTTCCCATAATTAGATTAGTTGCTCAAGGCTGACTACGGCATTTCCACGATAGAATCAGATTAGGACCATAACTAAATTCTAAGTCCATTCATTGGCCAGGGATACCTGGGTGGCTCAGTTGGTTGTGTCTGCCTTTGGCTCAGGTCATGATCCCAGGGTCCTGGGATCAAGTCCTGCATGGGGTTCCTAATCAGGGGGGAGCCTGCTTCTCCCTCTTCCCCTCCTCCCTGCTCATGCACTCTCTCGAAAATTAAATAAAATCCATTAGATGGCCACTATAACCAGTGAGAACCGGCCAACTAATCAGTTGTGTAATCCAGGTTGCACCCTGGAATCAGTTGAAAAATGTGTCAACTGCCTGTCTGGGCCTCATCTTTGCTCAAACTAAAATCTGTGTTCATCAAGGACAACTCTTTTGGGGAAGATAATTGAGTACCATTAAGCTTTTATCCCCATTTCACCTTTTAAGCAAAAAAACCAATAACCAAGAACCACCCAAAAGCTATTGCCTTTGGTACTCTCAGGAGTTCATTCCCAACTACTCTTTACCTAATCAGAGCTTTAAAAAAAAAAAGTAAACAGCACCAAAGCCCTATGGCAGTTTAGCTCTTGAAATTGCATGCAAGTTTTAGAGTGTTTATTTTTCCAGACATGATTTGTAGCTTTCATTAGATTCCTGAAAAGAAGCCCATAACTCAAAGGTTAAAAAACCACTGCCTCAGAGGAACTAAGGCACTAAACCCAACAAACAGATTATAAATTGGGCATTAAAATGAAGATTTTATATTAAAATTTCAAGATTGATAATATACTAGCCCATGTATAGTATTTAACTGCAAATGGAACATTAGAAAACAGATGAAAGATATTAATACACGAAAAGATGGTCATTTCAGTAAGCTGGATGGAGGCTGCTATTTATAACATTCTATCAAAAGCTTTTCGTTTGCTCACATTGTAAGAAATAATTGAGAAGTCTTTTGCAGCCACTTGTTTTCCCAGTCTTTCAGGAAGCCACTCTCCAAATTAACTATGCAGATATTTGGCAACAATTAGTACTATTAACACGTTCTACTGCTTATGAAAATGTTCAAGAGCAAACATTAAAAATCATAAATACAGCCTATGATAGTACTTTCATCTCTATTTGAAATAAATTCTTTCCACACTTTACCTAAAATACAGTTCAATTAACATTTCAGGTGGAACTATATTGAGTAGCACCATTAATTTAGGTATGCTAAAAATATTTTCGATGTAAGATTAATCTTTCATTACTTGAAAATACTTTTCTATGTCTAGTGTCAATTCACTTGATGCTCAAATAAAAGGCAAGATGACTGATCTACTTTTTAAAAAAAAAAGCATAGCATTTTTTCAGACAGGAATTCCTTCATTTAATGAGATTTTTCTGGAGTTAGGTAGGTACAAATGTTAAGCCCACATATGAAGGACTTTTCCAAATATGCTTGTTTGCCCCACTTAACACTTTTGCAAGGTGGCTTCCGAGTGCCCATCTAGTTGGCCAATATAAACAGTGAGATAAAACATGTTAATACGGTATACACTGGAACACTCACTTTTAGTCTTGGCACTGACTGAACACATCACCTTGCACCTCAATTTCTTGTTCTAAAAAAAATTGGGTATCTTATAAAACTTCAAGTCCAAATTTTAAATGATTCTAATATGTAATCCAAGTGCAAAGTATCTCAATAAGCACCTTTGATGTGAAAACTAAATAATCACCCAATCGAAAGAACCACCTAATGACACACAGAACACCCACTGACAAAGGGAACTGCCGATATTAAGAACTCTAGTAAGGATTACTATCACCTATGTCCAATTCTAGTCTACACGTTTAAAATTCACTTGTCATCTGGGCATTGAGATATCCATCCCTCTACACAAAGTGTGACTCTAACACTGTATCAATTTCCACAATAAAAATACTTTAAAAAAATGTTGACAAATGGGGGAAAAGCCAACACCCAGAATAAAGGATTTTATCCAGTATTTATTCCACACTCATGATCGTTCTCTGTAATCAGAATACAAGTCATAAGAACAATCTATCAAATGATTTGCTGATAATCTTAAATAATGCAGCACAGCATTACTTTTAATACTTCTGTTCTAGATTAAGTTTAAAAACTCAAACAGCAATCTTCATTATCAATAAAAAAAGTTTTGAATTTTAAAAAAAGGACACTATATCAAGCTGTCTCATAATTTAAGTTTTTCCCCTTTATAAAAATGCTTTGGAAGCTTGAGGCTTGAATCTATTTCTCTACTCATCTGCCCCACCCTCTCCCAATTTCACGTTAGTATAGGGTTGCTGCAAGAATGCTAGGCTTTAGACATTAATTTTTTCCTGTAATATGGTACTTTAAAATCTGAGAAATTCAAGAAAAAAAGATTACAGGTCATGTATTTTTTCAAATAAAAAAGGAAAACTAAGTGAATACATTTTAGGCATACTAACAGTGTCCCTTTGAGGTAGAATGCTAAAAGGACTTTTGATCAAATCACAGCCTAATTGAAACCTCTGCGTCAGAAACTAACTTGTCACGAATCTCTCTAAAGTTAACTGTGGAGAATATTAAGTGTAACGCATTTTCACAAGAGCCTTCCAAGATAATATACAGTGGACAAGAATGTTAATCCTACAACTGCTGCCTTCATGGACACTGAAAGCACAAAATTCTCCTACAAAAGACATCCAAGACCCATTCTCAAAGTCTTTAGCATTCTATTATGAAAAGCACATCCATGCTAGCTTCAGTACACAAACCATAATCCCACACCTACGAAACAAAAATAGAATTAGTGGCAGTTTATTGCCTTATACAAATTTAACCAACTTGGCAACCATGCCAAAGGAATTAAAACATTTTCAGGACATATGTACAGACTGTACATCTCAAAAACAATTGAACAATAAAAATGCAAGAACAATCTGTGCATCGTGTATCAAACTCAACAATTGGGTGAAAACATCAATGCAATAAATGGGATTACAAAGGCACTTCCCTACACAAAAGAGGAAATGAAAATGCAGCCTACGGGGAGCTTGAAGAGTGCGGAACTACTGCACAATCTCAACTTGGGAGGAAGAAAAAGAAAGCAGATTTAATCAAACATGTATAGGATTCAATGTGATCCACTTTTACAAAAAAAAACTTCACACAGTCTCATCTTTGTTTTTATGTTGTTTCTCTTGGCTCTCTGGCTCTATACTTTGGCTCCTTCGACGGTCGTGTTTGTCAGACTGGTCCTTACTATCACTGTGGTCTCGTTTGTGGGAACGTTCTTTGCTTCTGCTACGCTTTCTAGACTTCTCTTTGCTGGGGCTATGTTCCCGTTTTCTTGATTTTTCAACACTGTCAGTTCTTCCTTGACTGCCACTTCTACTTCGTTTATTTGACTTTTCTTTGCTTTCATTCTTATGTTTACTTGACTTCTCTTTGCTCCTGCTCCTGCTCCGCTTCCCTGCATTCCTACTTCTACTCCTACTTCTGTGTTTCCTGTCTCTGCTTCTGCTCCTACTGTGCTTTTTCTCCTTCTTGGACTCTTTCTTGTCATCTCTATGCCGCCTATCGTCCTTATCCTCTTTGTGTTTCTTCTCTTCTACCTCACCCCTGCTTCTCCGCTCCTTGGACCGCTCCCTGGACCGCTCCCGCTCCCCCTCCCGGTCGCCGCCTCTCTCCTTATCGTGGTCGCGGTCCCGTCGTCTCCCTCGCTCATTCTCCTTCTCTCTCTCCCGGTCCCTGTCCCTCCGGTCCCCTTTCCTGTCCCGACTTCGACTGCGGCTTCTGTGCCTTTCCCTACTCCTGCTGCTCCGCCTGCGTTCCAATCCCCGATCGACACTTCGGGATCTCCGCCTTTCCTTCTCCCTTTCTTTGGCTTCACGCTCTAGCCGCTGGCGTTCTTTCTCTCTTTCTAATTCCCGATCGAAACTAGAAGACCCGTGGCCCTCCCGATGATGGCTTCTACTCCTTGATCTTCTTGGGGACCTCCGTGGACTCAGTGATCTCCTTGGAGACCTAACATTTAAGCAAGGAAGAAAAAAATGTCAACGAAAATGTCAACATATCCTAAAAATTTAACTTCCACGTTACTTATCTAGATCCCCCACTTACACAGACATGTTAGGAACAATTAAAGGCCCTGAAAGGCACCAAATGACCTTTTGGGGTTAAAAGCAACAAACTCATGGAACGAACAGCATACACAGCATTTCCTGAGAATTTGCCACTGATTTCCAAGGACCCTGGTAAAAAGCCTATTTTTAAAGTAACTCCATGAGGTACGTTACCTTGAACGCCTGCGTTCGATGTGTCTGTCTATTTCCTCAGCACCTTCCTTCCCATCTTTCTTGATTTTTCTAGGCCGGGTTTTAATCTGTTGATCAATATTCTTCTGAACTGGAACCGGAATTCTCGGAAACAGGGTAGAAAACCACTCCAGTTTTGTGAGAAAAGACCGTAGCATTTCTCCAATGGTCATTACACAGCCTCCACCAGCCTTCACATCTAGGTCCTACAAACACACAAAAGATATCCTAGCCGTCAAAAAAAATAATTTCAACATATACATGAATACTATACAAATATTACCATCTTTGGAATCTCAAATACAAAAAAATTCTAACAAAAATTGTAATTTGTGTACCCTACTAATCTGGTAATGAATGATACAGAGAAATATTTGGGCTTAGTGTGTGCATGCAGGTGAGAACAAATCCTGCAGCCTCATGGGCATAAAAGAGCACTGATCTCACTCAGTTAACAGGAATATGAAACAGCCCCTTATATTACTAAACTCTGTGGAACAATAAACTTAAATTAACATTCCACACACCTACTAAGTATGTATTTCTTTCTGTGGACATGTTTGCACACATCATTCCTAGCACTGTAGCCTAACTACGTATGAACTACTTCAGACAATCCTGTCTAAAGATTATCTTTTAACAGCTCTAATACATAATGAAGCCCTAATAAAACTGGAAGCAATAGCAAACCAACTGCCATGAAGCAGTGAGGTTTCTAATTTAGAGTTATGTAGAAAATAAATAAATGAACAAATAATTGGAAACGCATAATCCATGATGACCATTGTCTCTGAAAAGGGTCATTACCGCATGAAGGCCTTCTTGCTATGCCCTCTCACAGCTCAGGACATGTTAGTCAGCTATTGTCAGTCCCAAACCTATAGTGCAAGCACACAAGGAAAGTGAGATTTGTTATCTAAACAGGAAAACAAGAGCTAAAGGTAAAACTGCTTGCACTCACACACATTTAAGTGTTCAGATATACAGTATTTCCAAATATAATCGCTGCAGATATCTAAGGAAGAAAACAATAAGTTAGCTTAAATAGAGATCCTCAGGTTTGTAAATACAATAAAAAAACAGATTAAATAGAAGCATTCAGAAACAAACCTAATACAATACCAATTATGAAGAGGGACATGCTTTTTAAATATAGAAGGGAGAAGTGCTTTGGCCTAAAAAATCTCATCTAAAAAGAAAAACAACTTTAAAGACTGTGCTTTATCACCTGATACATTTTTTTGCTTCTTCAGAAATATGAATAATTCAGTAAACAGCCCCTGCCAAAAAATGCAGACAAAAATTTTCCATTTCTACAAGAGTGAGATGTTTTTAGATGGGCACATAATAACACACTTAGAAAGATCTCTATTAGAACTACCCTTTAATTCAACAAATTCTTTGGGATAAATGTTTTAAATGGGACTACTGAGGCATGGCACTCAGTTTACTTTATGACCCCTAAAATACAAAGTGGTGGGGGCATATGTATGGACAATACAGGTACGTATTAAGTACCTTTTGAGATCTTGGACTTCATTGCGTAAGCATATTAATACATATATGATTTAAATCTGACACAGCAATATTTCTGAAAGTAACTTTTGTTTCCTGAACATATGTAACAAGCTCAACTTGTTAAGCTTGAGTGGCAAACCAGATTTATAATTAAGCAAAAAGGGGCACCTGGCTGCCTCAGTCTTAGAGCATGTGACTCTTGACCTTGGGGTCATGGGTTCAAGCCCCCCCACTGGGTGTAGAGCTTACTTAAAAAAAAAAAAAATTTTTTTTTTTCAATTAAAAAACAAGAACCTAAAGTACTAATTTTAAGGCTTTCTTCTGGCTTTATAAATAACATATTAGGAATCAGAAAGCTAGAATTTTGATCATTTTGAATAAACTCTAAACTCTCACCCTATTTAAATCCCACCCAGCTCTTCAATTTTGTACTTCTAGGCAAGTGGGAGTATTAATATGTGGAAGAAGTTAGAGCGTGGAGAGCTGAAGAGTTCCAAAAGAATAAAGCGCTATAATTAGTACTGTATGCGCATGTGTTAACACCTCAATCTTGAGCACGGCCCACTTAAAAAGTCACTATCAACTTTACAAGTCAAGATCAATGCAATATACAAAACATAATTAGAAAAAAATTTCAATAGTTATCAAAACCATCTAAACAATTAAGAAATAAGAAAATTAGGAAAGTTAACCTAAGATATATAAAATCCACTAAAGTCTTAGTAAAAGGACAGCAATTCCAAAAGTATGAGTGAATTTAACTACAGAAAATTCTGAAAAACATTAAACTTCCAATAAATAAAAGATACTAAAAACATGAGTAATCAGAAGAAAACTCATTATTACCCTTGTTGACATACCTCTTCATCATCAAGGAAGGATTCAAACCAGTCCCATAGATCTGTAGGGGGCTGTGTGTACCTAGAATTACAAAAGATCAATTAGCCTTATGTGATTTAAAATGATGTATTTAATGGAAATGTAGATAAATGCATGCTTACCTTATATACATAAATCCAAGGGCTCTAATATATGGAGAGTCTGTGTGTGTTATGAGACCCATCACTTGCTTTCGAGTTAGCTTCAGAGTAAATAATTTGTATAACAAGCAGAAAGCTGTAGAAACAATTCCTCCTGTTCCAACACCTCGAACCTTTAGGGGAAACAGGTAAGAAAAAGTAGTAAAATAACTGACAGATATTTAACACCAATTGATTAATCCTATTAGGTATTAATAACAAGACATAATCCAGAACTAAGAATGCAGCATTAATAAAACAGCAACTTTCTAACCCCATTCACCAGACACTTGAATTTAGATAAAAACAAAACAAACTTCTAAGCTTTGCCAACTGTCATTTGAGTAACTGTCACTTTTAGTTTCCTAATTTTAAACTTAGTTATCAGACACAGAAAAACTGAAAAATGCACGTACTTCTACTTACCCCTCCGCACATCCCCGTTTGGCCTGCTGTTTTCCTGCTTCCTTTCTCCCACGGCTCAACATGCGTGACCTGAAATAGAAAAGAGGAACACAACAAACATTCATACTTCGAATTTTTTTTAAAAACTATGATTAAAGTAAACCCAAGTCCATAACAGAGCAGCTTCTTCCAAAAGTTTGGAAGCTGATTTTGACATGATGCATATATTTTGTTTACATACATTATGTAAACCATCTTTGAAAAACTGCTTAGCTTTTAAAAAGCACCAATAAAACTGCCAGAGTTTAACAAAACTGCAACAGTTTTATGAGCAGAAATCCCATTAAAATAGGCTTTGTAGAGAGCTGATACTTGTGGAGCCAACAGATTTCTAGGAGTCTCATATACTTGTAAAAAAATATTTCATAATGTATCAATTTTTTATTTTATTATGAGTTGTTAAAAAAAATTCTCATTTTAAAATGTATTTAAGGCTCCAACTTGAAGCAAAAAGTACCAATGAAGTTTTAGTATTTATTTCAAAAAAAGATTTAATACCCTTAACTTTATGGTGATTTAAAATTCTACATCATAAAATGAAGAAAAATGACTTGAAGTATGTATGCTAAAACAGTAGCAAGTTACTTCTAATGCAAAACTATGGAACTTTATTTGTATATATATTTTTTTTTACCATGAACAGGCATTATGTTCATTCCTGATGAGAGATGAAATTACAAGGGCCACACCTACACAGAACCTTCTTGTTAGTAATTTATTTTCAGCCTAATTATGTGAACCAATTCAATTTTTCCCCAGAAAATAAACTATTAAAAGCTAAGTGTGACTAGTCATTATATTATGTACAATTGATACAATATCATCTTTGTTGAAGTGAGTACCCTATAAAAACCACATACTTTACCTAAAAATAGCAAAGAAAGAATTTTAGCTCGATAACATATAACTCAAGGTCTTTTAGAAAGATCTATATTTCTTAATTTAAAACAAAATCAAAATAAAATCCTGTTCAGTATGCATTTCTAAAACTGTATTTTTGCCCACCCATGGCTGCATTTTTAGTCTGTGGCTTCAGACAGAAAAGCATGCATTTAAATTTAAGCACTACACTATTATGCTCAGCACTGCTTTACGGTTTCATTTCCTTCCCCCAGTTTGCTGTATGAAAGATGTTTCAATTCCTTAAAGGCTAGCCAAAGGGGCGGATGCAACACGAAATCAAAACTAGAAGCCTACATATTTCAATGATCATTTAATCTGGACATCTTGATAACGAAGCCTGGATCTTTAGTTTTATAACTAAATTTAAATAATTTCTAGTACAGTCTGAAATTGTTTCAAAACACAGTATCTGTATTTGAAAACAAGCTTTTCCTCTATCACATTAACATCTGCCTGTATTATTAAACAGAACCTGCTACAAATAAAGCAGGAACCCAAATTTTCAGTTGTTTGAAGTTTACTACACAAAGCTAAGAATATTCACCGTATACTGTATTCATGCTGAAAAAGGCCTTACCTTTTAAAAACTAAAAAACCTAGTTCATAGTATTACAATATTCTTGTAAAAGGATAACAAAATTTCAGTGTACTTTACATACCCAAAGTTGAACTGTATTCTCAAAATATGATTTTCTATCAAAAAACAACTAGTATCTCAAAATCCTTCAATAACCTAATCGCTTAAAGGAGTGGGGTGGGGGGAGGGCTGTGGACAAAATAGAACCTAAAAGCAAATAAAAAGAATTTCCTCTTGCTACCACCTCTACAGGTATGTTCAGATCACAGAAAGTACTTTATGTGTTCTGTCAAATGTTTTAAGAGTCAAATACACAAGACAAATGGTATTTTGTTAGATGCTCTAGCTAAAATATTTAAAGATCATTAAGACTGTTATTAATATTCCTTAAAATATTAATTAACCTTAAGAGGCCTGGAAGATACTTTTAAAACTACATAATTTGCAGGGAAGTGGAGAAAACCTATCTAGTTGGTGTAGAAAAGCCCAAAACCAATGGCCAAAAAATACCTAATTAGCCGTTCATTTAACCAGGGAAATGCATTTATGGCGATTGAGCATGATTAATAGTGCATACCTCTACCTGCGACCCTGGGCTGCTCCGAGCCTCGCTGCAAGACTGAGTCAATCCTGCTAACGAAACAAGAACTGAGACAAGAGTGCAGTGAGGAGGCGCCAGGTGAGCTCCCCAGCACAGCCAAGCCAGCACCGACCCTGCCGCAGAAGCCCAGGGCCCAGATAATCCTGAACAAGCCCAATGCACAAGTAACTGAGACCACTTACTCCTGACTTCCTGCTGGGAAAATTTCCAGGCCTTCTGTACACCTCTTGCCCTGGCACCTCTCCACCCTCAACCCTCCCACCCCCACCCGACACACGCACTGACCATTTCCCTGTCTGGATCGGATTGAGAATACCAACAACACGAGGCCAACATTGAAGTCAATGCACGCCCTGGCCCAGGGTGAGCGGGAGAAGCACCAACGAGTTGGCGCTGAGTAGATCCACGTCAAAAGGAATAATTTTAAAGCTGTAAACTGGAGAGGATTCAGTTACTCTTTTCTCCCCTCCCCCACCCCTCCCGTCCAACTCCCCCCAGGGGTGGGCAGGAGGTTGGGGGAGGAGAGTTCAATAGAGGCGGGCTCTCCCAGCCCTAAAAATCTGAAAAAGAAATGAGAGGGCGGCCCCAGTTTGACCCCTCCCAGGCGGACTACTGACCACCGCTCCCCCACCCAACCTTCCCGCACCTACAAATGCTCAGATCTCAAGGGCCGCCTCCGCCCGTTTCCTCTAACCCCTCCTCGGAACTTAACCCGCCCGCCCCCTGGCCCCCCAGGCCTAGACTCTTCGTACCTTAAAGTAGATCTCGTCCACCACCTCGTGGTAGGTCTTGAGCTCGTAGAGCTGCACTTTGAAGTAAGGCGACGACAGAATATTGGTCAAGATCATGGGGTTGAGGTTCATAGTCTTCTCGTTGCCCCACAGCGGCAGCACATTTCCCTGCTTGCCCGAGACCGCCGGCTTGGTGGCGCCGCCGCCGCCACCGCCGCACTGCTGCTGCTGCTGGGCCGCGGCCGCGGCCGCCTGGTGCTGCGGCTGCGAGTTGCCTGTCAGCGCGGGGCTGTTGTTAGCCATGTTGCGGCGGAAGGAAGGAGGGAGGGTGAAGGGAGGGGGAGGGGGCCAAGCTCGATCTCGCTCTTCGGGACAACGGTCCGGGACCCTACTCCATGGAACGCCGTCAGGAGAGGGGGGCCACCTCGCTGTCCCCCAGCTGAGTGAAGGAGGGCAACGGGGACGCCGACAAAAGGACCCTGGATCGAAAGCAGACGCCGAGACGCGGGCCGCGAGAACTCCCGGCAGAAGGCGAGCCGGCGGCCACGGAGCGCGATCTCTTCCGCCAACTGCCCCTGGGAACAAGATGGCGGGCCCGGCGGATGTGACGTCGGAAGCCCCAGAATTCCAAGCTGAGCCGGCAGCCAATCAGACACGCCTAGCTGGGCTGGAAATTCCTCTTCCTAGTTCCGCACGTTCTCTGCACGCTGCGGTAGCTGCGGTGGTTTCCAGTGCCCGACTCTTAGGAGGTTTCCCCTGGGAATTTGGGGGCAGCGGAAGGGGTTGAAGGCCCAATTCGTATGTTTTAGAATCTCGGTTGGGGGCCTAGTTTCTCCTCTTGAAAGCCGGGCAGGAGAGGGTTCGCATGGATATATGCTTGCGAATTCGTGACTCTGGCTTCTACGGAGTATCCTAGTCTCTTGGGTTCACAATTTTAAAGAATCTCTGGAAGGGATGATGTTCAGGACTTCATTCCTCCATGTGATTCCGATGCAATAGTTACATCTTTCTATCCGCCGGCTGTAGTGTACGGCCGGAAGTTTTATTGTTTGAACCCAAATTTATTCAGCTGTAAGATTGGAAAACATCGTTCTGGACTGTTAAAACATCGGAGCATTAGAAGAGCTACTATACCTGTAGAGCCTAGTAGAATTCTACAAGCGTTTGTTAGGTGCCTTTCTTTCCTCCCTACTCGAGTTCATTCTGCAGATGCATTCTGAGTGGTAAACACTGGGCGAGGCACTGAACGGGGGAGGAGGGAGGCAAGCGGGAGGAGGTGTAAAAATGAGTCAGAATCGGTCTTGCCACTCGAAAGCTATTGTTAACCTAGAGGAGATTCGTGGTATTTGGGAATTAAGAGAAGGCTGCGAGAAGCACTTACGTTTATACGGATAACTGTCAGGCTGGGCAGTTTTATCAGCAGAGAACAGCCTGAGGATATGTAGAAGCAGGAAAGATCAGGCTTGTTAGATGGTAAATGGTCCATTACAGGAGCCAGGAAATGTGCTGATGGGGGAGTAATGGCTGGGGTGGAATTGGGCCACTGTTTAGTGCCTGGAATGCCAAGATGAAACATAGGAATTTAATGACATTTAAAGCTAAGGATGACATAATTACATCTATGACCCCCAAGTCTACTTACAGATATTAATATTCCTAATATTTTCTGGCTCCAATCCATTCTTTAGAGTACTGCCAGATTCTTCGTTCCAAAAGTGTTAACACTCCTACTCAAAACCTTGGGTGGCTCACTTAGTGACATCCTAATTGCCATTGCCAAAATTCAGTGACCTTTTTCTCTCTTCATCCTATTTGATTTCTGTGGCACTTTTTTTTTTTTAAGTTTTATTTAAGTAATCTCTACACCTGGGTCTCAAACTCACCACCCAAGAAGAGCAAGAGTTGCATGCTCTTTGGCCTAAGCCAGCCAGGTGCCCCTGTGGCACTTTTTATCATTTACTCGTTCCTAGAAACTATTGGGGTTGGAAGTTTGAAAGTGGAGATCTTAATTTTCAGTGGCTTGTACACAGGAGGAGGGGAAAATCCACACCTGGATGAAGTTGAAACAGCAGGAGAGAAAAGACACAAGTAGGAGGTAAAACTGGGATACTGTGGTAAGACAGAATGCAAGGAAAGATAAATGATAAATAAATGAATGGTTGGAGGGGTACCTGGGTGGCTCAGTTGGTTACACCTTTGCCTTCTGTTCAGGTCATGATCTCAGAGTCCTGGGATGGAGCCAGGTGTAGGGCTCCCTGCTCCCTCCCTCTGCCTCTGCCTCTGCCCCTCCCCCTGCTCAGTTGGTTACACCTTTGCCTTCTGTTCAGGTCATGATCTCAGAGTCCTGGGATGGAGCCAAGTGTAGGGCTCCCTGCTCCCTCCCTCTGCCTCTGCTTCTGCCTCTGCCCCTCCCCCTGCTCAGGCTCTCTCCCTCTCTCTCAAATAGTTAAAATCTTTTTTTAAATAATAAGTGAATGGTTGGAATGACATATTTAGAGTTAGATAGACAGTACATGAGTGATCATCCTTTCTAGTTTATTTTACATTAAAAACTAGCTTTGAGAGAAGTGGTTTTCACTTCCTAGTAGATCTTGTTTTTCTATACATTAGATTATACCAATGTACTTCCCAAGGAAAACTGATGATTCCAACCTCTAATGAGTTACCAAGTTAAAAATACAACGAAAAATAATTTTGAACCCTGTTCTTCCTTTATTTTATGTGTATTTTTCTGTCTGCATAAGTGAGTTTACCTAGTGACACTCCAATTGCCAAATTCTATGATCTTTTAAAAATTCCTTACCACATGTGATCTGTGTAGTCTTAGATACTCATTTACCCCTAGACTCTGAGTGAAATGTGCTCAGTAGAGAGGTTGAGGTTTAATATCGAAGTCTCAAGAGCACCAAACTAAGGGAGCCAGGTATTATGATAAAGTGCTTAGCATAGTCAATGAATCCCTACAACAGCCTGAAGATATTATTGTTATCCCCCATGAAAAATAAACTTTATTGGGGCGCCTGGGTGGCTCAGTCGTTAAGTGTCTGCCTTCAGCTCAGGTCATGATCCCAGGGTCCTGGGATCAAGCCCCACATTGGGCTTCCTGCTCAGCGGGGAGCCTGCTTCTCCCTCTTCCACTCCCCCTGCTTGTGTTCCCTCTCTCGCTGTGTCTCTGCCAAATAAATAAAATCTTAAAAAAAAAACAAACTTTATTGATACTTAACTTAGGAACACTACACTGTATATAGATAAAGCTGGGAAGTTTGGTTTGATCTGATTGACACATGCACACCCATTGTCTTAGTTCATTCATGCTGTTATAACAACCACAAATGGGATAGCTTATAAATATCAGTAATTTATTTCTCACAGTTCTGAATGCTAAAGAGTCCAAGATCAAGGGACATGCTCTTCTTGGCACTTTCTGGATGTACTTACATGGTTGAAAGGGTGGGGAACTTCCTGGGGTCTTGTTCATAAGAGCACTAATCCCATGTAAGAGGGCTCCACCCTCATGATTTAAACATCTCCTGAAGGCCTCACCTCCTAATAGGGTCAATTTGGAGGTTAGAATTTCAACATAAAAATCTTGCAGGGATACAGTCAGACCACAGCACTCATTAAATCATCACCACCACAATGAAGATAACAGTCTTGCATCACCTCCAAAAGTTCTCCTGTGCCTTTTGTCATCTGCATCTCCCTCCAACTCCATACCCAGGCAGCCAATTTCTGTCAGTTTTCATTTTCTTGAATTTTAAATAAATGGAATCATACACTTAATTCCCTTTTTGCCTGGCTTCTTCAGCTCAGCATCAGCTTGAGATTTATCCTTATTGCTTTTATCAACAGGTTATGGGTTTTGTTTGGTTTTGTTTTTATTACTGAGTAGTATTCCATTGTGGGATTTCCACAATTTGTTCAATTGTCTGTTGATGGGCATTTGGGTATCTAATTTGAGCTATTATAAATATAGCTGCTATCAACTCAGTCAAGCTTCTGACTCTTGATTTTTGGCTTAGGTCAGGGATCTCTCGTGGTGGGATTGAGCCCTGCCTCAGGCTCTGCACTCAGCACTCAGAGGAGTCGGCTTGTCCCTCCCTCTCCACCTCCCCCTGCGTTTACTCTTTCTCTCTCTAAAATAAATAAAACCTTTAAAAAAAATGTATCACTCATGAATAAGTGAGTAAAGAATTAAAATAACTGCCATGTGTATCTAAACTAAATGTTCTGGTGTTTTAAACATTTTACTGTTTAGAACAACTGCAAATCTAGAGTAACATAAGAAGCCGTTAACTGAAGTACCCAAGAACTAAAAATCTGATACAGTGTATGCACATTCAGGGGTGTTGTTGATATGAACAATCAAGGATGTTTACTGGTTATGATTTCAAAGTACTGACTCAGGTATGAGTTGAGATTTAAAAATTATTAGGGGTGCCTCGCTGGCTCAGTCCATAGAGCATATAACTCTTGAACTTGGGTTGTGAGTTTGGCCCCCTGTTGGGTATAGAGATTACCTAAAAAATTATTAGGGGTGAATTAGGCAAATATAAGGGAAAGGATATTCTAGTTAAGGCTAGCCTGTGCAAAGGCTCTGAGGCGTGAAAGAACAAATGATGTATTTGGGGAACTATTTGTCACTATTGCACTAAATTTTTTTTTCAAGGGTGATATGAAAAATTGGTACAGCCATACAAATGTATACTGGCTGAATATTAATTCTGAATACACTGTAATTATCTGCTGATTTGTCATCTTCAGCCACCAGAGGGAGGGTCTGTGCCTTTCAGTGAATCATTCCCAGCACTAGGCATAAGGATGGACACATAGTAGGTACTAATAGTTAAAAGAAAACTGTTTTCTACTCGCTTTTGACACATGTGTGGGTTCCCCCCCTTCTGCCCCAACACATACACCAACCAATTTTCAAACTCTAGACACCAGCTGTGTGTTCTATAATTTAACTTGATTCTGATAGTAACTACTCAAGAGTTAGCACAGACTGCATAGTTAAGGGCTCAGTTGCCCAAGACTGACCCAACTTCAGACTCCGATTACAAAGACTGGGTCCGTTATTCCTACCATCTTCCAGAGTTCTCTACAGTGAGGGCAGTAAGTGTTGTTATAGAATGTTTTTTTCTTCTCTTGTTCTCTATATAAACGCAAACTTTTCTTCTCTTGATACATTTTTTTAAAGGTGAGAATTTTTTTTATTTGTATTGTTTTTATTTATTTGAGAGAGAGAGAATGAGAGATAGAGAGCATGAGAGGGAAGAGGGTCAGAGGGAGAAGCAGACTCCCTGCTGAGCAGGGAGCCCAATGTGGGACTCGATCCCGGGACTCCAGGATCATGACCTGAGCCGAAGGCAGTCGCTTAACCAACTGAGCCACCCAGGCGCCCAGAACTTTTTTTTTTTTTTTTTATTTGACAGACACAGCCAGAGAGGGAACACAAGCAGGGGGAGTGGGAGAGGGAGAAGCAGGCTTCCCGCGGACAGGGAGCCTGATGCGGGGCTCGATCCCAGGACCCTGGGATCATCACCTGAGCTGAAGGCAGATGGTTAATGACCGAGCCACCGAGGCGCCCCCTGGGTTTAAATTCTGTCTCCATTATTTTGATTTAAACAAGTTATTTCACTTTTCTCTGCTTTCATTATCTCACCTGTTAAAATGGGGGATGTTATTATTACCTACTTCATCAGATTTTATGTGAATCAAATTTAGGATATGTGTTAATGCTTAGAACAGGACTTAGCACATACTGTGACCTTAAATGTTTTCCATTACTGTTTTCTAAATAGCATTTAACATTTTTATTAAATTCTAAATTCACCTTTAAAATGTTATTGCAATCTTATTTTCTAAATCTGTTAACTTTTTACTTCCCATTAGGAATCTAAATTCTGATACAGTGTTTTGCCAGAGATATTTCTGTGTGGCTGCCAACTGTATAGCACAGCCAGGATTACAGATGGGATTGATCTCCTCAGCAGATGGGTCATAAACTTGATACCGGATTTATTTTAAGCTGTTAACAAGAAATAAGGAATATTTCAGAGGTTATATCTCAAAACTTTGAAAATCACATGAGAGAATAACTGGGAATAACAGCCCTTCTCTGTATGGCTTTGGCATACCTATTGCCCCTTCTAAGTGTAATTGTCTTACTCCTAGTGCTGTTGACAGGGCAACCCTGTGTGGCCATGATTTATACCAAGTGACCTTGGCTGTCTGGCCAGAGGGAGTACTGATCCACATGCTAACCAGTGACCTGTGATCTGGCTCCCTCTGAATGAGATGAGCCGGGGCTTCCAGATCCTTGCTGGAATTTGAATGGGGAACATAGAATCAAGCAGTTACCTGTAGGCCCCAAAGCAAAAAGAATGTTTTTTGTTTTGTTTGTTTTGTTTTTAGGTAGGCTCCATGCCCATCATGGGGCTTAAACTCACAACCCTGAGATTAAAAGTCCCGGGCTCTACCAACTGAGCCAGCCAGGCACCCCAATTAAAGAATGGAGTGAGATAGGGAAGGAGTCATGTGGATTCAGCCAGGTTCATATCCAGATTCTGAGGAAGCAAGGAGAAAAAATGAGCAAGGACCTGTTGGAAACAACACGCTCAAAATGGAGTCACTTGTGCTAAGCCTCACCAAGATTTAATAGCTAATGCAGTTTCAACCTTTAGGAGCAGAATTTTATTTATTATTTATTAATTAATTAATTTATTTATTATGTTTCAAATTTTTATTTAAATTTAGTTAACATATAGTGTAATATTATTTTCAGGAATATAATTTAGTGATTCATCACTTATATAACACCCAGCGCTCATCACAAGCACCCTCCTTAATCCCCATCACCCATTTAGCCCATTCGTCCACCCAACTCCCCTCCAGCCACCCTCAGGTTGCTTTCTATAGTTAAGAGTCTGTCTAGGGGTGCCTGGGTGGCTCAGATGGTTGGGCATGTCTGCCTTCGGCTCAGGTCCTGATCTGGGATCGAGCCCCGAGTTGGACTCCCTGCTCAGTACAGAGCCTGCTTATCCCTCTCCCTCTGCCAGTCCCTCTGCCAGTCCCTCTGCTTGTGCTCTCTGGTGCTTTCTCTGTGTCAAATAAATAAAATAAAATCTTAAAAAAGAAAATAGAGTCTGTCTAGGGGTGGAATTTTAAACCAATCAGTCTGGAATTTCCTGATCAGCACTTGTGAGCTCATCAGCCTGGTAAGACCCCTGCCCTGTAAGCTTGCTCGAAAGAATCAATCTTTTAACTTTCTTGTCCCATGCTCTATCTGCCTATGAAAGCCTTCTTTTTTGTACAACTCCTAGGACCTCCTTTCATTTTGCTAGATGGGATACTGCCCCATTTATGGATCCTTGGAAAAAAGCTAATTAGATCTTTAAATTTACTCATTTGGGGGTCCCTGGGTGGCTTACTCAGTTAAGTGTCCAACTCTTGGTTTTGGCTCAGGTTGTGATCTCAGAATTGTGAGATTGAGCCCCACGCAGAGTGTGGACCCTGCTTAAGATGTTCCAAAATGGAACATTTTGATATATTTTGATACATTATCCTCTAAAAATTCCTTAAGTATACAATTCATATGGTTTTGTGAGGTCGGCCTGGATGCATGGACATTCAGATTGTTTTAAGGGATTCACTTTCCAGATTCCCACTTTTTAAACATAAACGTGTGAACATAAAAATGTTAGGATAAAATTTTATGAGGGAAGTGAAACGAAATACTAGATCAAGGAGAAAAAATAATGAGATAAAATTTCTCACTCCCAAACCAGCTTCATGTATTTTTAAAATGCCTAATTTCATTGACTTTATTTAAAGAAGTAGTATAGGGGCGCCTGGGTGGCTCAGTTGGTTAAGCCACTGCCTTTGGCTCAGGTCATGATCCTGGAGTCCCGGGATCCGAGTCCCACATTGGTTTCCCTGCTCAGCGGGGACTCTGCTTCTCCCTCTGACCCTCTTCCCTTTCATGCTCTCTCTCTCAAATAAATAAATAAAATCTTAAAAAAATTAAAAAAAAGTAGTGTATTATTTTTTCTAAATATTTTATTTATTTATTTATTTATTTATTTATTTATTTATTTATTTATTTGACAGAGAGAGAGAGAGAGAGACAGCGAGAGAGGGAACGCAAGCAGAGGGAGTGGGAGAGGGAGAAGCAGGCTTCCCGCGGAGCAGGGAGCCCGGTGTGGGGCTCGGTCCCAGGACCCTGGGATCATGACCTGAGCTGAAGGCAGACGCTTAATGACTGAGCCACCCAGGTGCCCAGAAGTAGTGTATTATTGTCAAAAGTCAATATTTATAAATCACAGCAAATTATATCCATTAGAACCACTTAAGGTTTTGATGAACAATTTTAGAAATGTCAATTAAAAAGGGTGTGAGAGATCAAGAGAATGAGAAGACAAGCCACAGCTGGGAGAAAATATTTGTAAAAGACACACCTAATAAAGGACTATTATCCAAAATATACAAAGACTTTAAAAGTGAACAAAAAGAAGGGGCACCTGACTGGCTCAGTCAGTAGAGCATGTGACCCTTAATCTCAGGGTCCTGAGCTCAAGCCCCAAGCTGGGTGTAGGACTTACTTAAAAAAAAAAAAAAATCAAGGGGCGTCTGGCTGGCTCTGTCAGTAGAGCATCCAACTCTTGATCTCAGGGTTGTGAGTTCGAGGCCCATGTTGGGTATAGAGATTACTTAAATAAAACTTAAAAAAAATTTAAAAAAACAAACCGATTAACCGACACCTCATCAAAGAAAATATAGGATGGCAAATAAGCATATGTAAAGATGTTCAACACCATATGTCTTCAGGGAAATGCAAATTAAAATAATGAGATACCACTACACGTCTGTAGCTGGGGCACAGGGGAGCAAGTTTGAAGTTCTCTTTCACACCTATCAGAATGGCCAAAATCTGGAACACTAACACCACCACCAAATGCTAGGGAGGCTATGGAGCAGCGGGAAGTCTCATTCATTGCTGATGATAGCCACTTTGGAAGACAGTGGCAGTTCCTTATAAAACTAAACATACTCTTACCCTATGATCCAGCAATTGCCCTCCTGGGTATATATCCAAAAGAACTGAAAGCTATATTCACCTAAAAACTGCTCATAGCTGTTTCTCGCAACTTTAACTCATAGTTGCCAAAGCCTGGAAACAACCAGGTAAGTAAATGCATAATCTGTGGTACATTCAGACAATGAAATATTCAGCACTAAAAAGAAATGAGCTATCCGGCCATGAGAAGACATGGAAGAAACTTAAATGCATATTACTATGTAGAAAAAGCCAATAGCTAAAGGCTACTGTCTGATTCCAAATGTATGACATCCGGAAGAGTCAAACTATGAAGACAGCATAAAGATCAGCAGTTTCCAAGAGATACGTGGAGCACAGAGGATTATTAGAGCAGTGAAAATACTCTGTATGATACTACAGTGGTGTATACACATCTTAAACATTTGTTAAAACCCTTAGAATATACAGTAACAAGAGTGAACCTTAATGTAAACTATGAACTTTGGGTGACAATGATGTGTTAATGTGGATTCATTGATTGTAATAAATGTTCTGCTGTGATGTGGAATATTGCTAGTAAGTAATACTATGAGTATGGTGACAAGGGTTTTATGGGAACACTATAATTTCTGCTTATTTTTTAAATTTTTTATTGTTATGTTAATCACCATACATCATTAGTTTTTGATGTAGTGTTCCATGATTCATTGTTTGTGCATAACACCCAGTGCTCCACGCAGAACGTGCCCTCCTTAATACCCATCACCAGGCTAACCCATCCCCCCACCCCCCTCCCCTCTAGAACCCCGAGATTGTTTTTCAGAGTCCATCGTCTCTCATGGTTTGTCTCCCCCTCCGATTTACTCCCCTTCATTCTTCCCCTCCTGCTATCTTCTTTTTTTTTTCTTAATATATATTGCATGTGTTTCAGAATTTCTGCTCATTTTTGCTGCGAACCTAAAACTGCTCTGAAAAATAAAATCTCTTTAAAAATAATTTTTTAGTTTTTGGGTCCTGATGCCAAGGTGACCAAGAAAAGGAGCAATGGTTGTGCCAAAAAGGGCCCTGGCCACGTGCCATTTATGAGTTATCACAACTCGTTATTGGAGGAATTTAAGCACGTTCTTTGCGACTCAGCTGGAAGAGGACCCTGGAAGTTTTGTGCCTGGCTTGCCCCAGATTTTACCCCATGTATCTTTTCCCTTTGCTGATTGTGCTTTCCTTTCACTGTAATAAATCAGAGCCATGACTACCACTATATGCTGGGTCCTGTGAGTCTTCCTACTGAGTTACCCAACCTTGAGAGTGATCTTGGGAACCCTCAACATATTACCTAAAACAGCTTTTTCTTCATGTCTCTTTGGAATGCTCTCCTGCCCTGGGAATCTGTTGACAGTTTTCAGCATGGGAGAGAATAAAATGCCAGTGTTTCTTTATAAAAAGAAGGGGGCCCTGGCTGGCTGAGTTGGTAGAACATGCGACTCTCAATCCCAGGGTGGTGAGGTCAAGCCCCATGTTGGGAATAGAGTTTACTTAATAAAAAAAATAAGTAAGTAAAAATGTATAAAAGAAAAAGAAGTCTAGGACATGAGCGCAGAGAAGCCTGTTTTTCTTTTAAGATTTTATTTATTTATTTGAGAGAGAGAGAGAGAGAATGAGAGATAGAAAGCACAAGAGGGAAGAGGGTCAGAGGGAGAAGCAGACTCCCTGCTGAGCAGGAAGCCCGATGTGCAACTCGATCCCGGGACTCCAGGATCATGACCTGAGCCAAAGGCAGTCGCTTAACCAACTGAGCCACCCAGGCGCCTGAGTGCAGAGAAGACTTACCTGCTCACCAATCTCAGAATTGTCCTAGGTATCGCTCAATCAGAATTCTGTTTGTGTGGGAGTCCCTAAGCCCCACCTGGCACATCCTAACAGGTCTATGAGATTAGTGGTGACAGGATTGAGCTAGTAATTTAGAGTGGAGAGCTCATCCCAAGTCAACAAGAATATTCAAGGGGTGGGGCGCCTGGGTGGCTCAGTTGTTAAGCGTCTGCCTTCGGCTCAGGTCATGATCCCAGGGTCCTAGGATCGAGCCCCGCATGGGGCTCCCTGCTCGGCAGGAAGCCTGCTTCTCCCTCTCCCGCTCCCCCTACTTGTGTTCCCTCTCTCACTGTCTCCCTGTCTCTCTCTGTCAAAATAAATAAACAAAATCTTTAAAAAAAAAAAAAAAGAATATTCAAGGGGTGCCTGGGTGGCTCAGTCGGTTAAGTGTCTATCTTTGGCTCAGGTCATGATCTCAGGGTCCTGGGATTGAGCCCTGCATTGGTCTCCCTGCTCAGTGGGGAGCCTGCTTCTCCCTCTGCCTCTGCTGCTGTTTCCCCCACTTGCCTCTCTAGCTTGCTCTCTCTCTTTCTGCCAAATAAATAAATAAAATCTTAAAAAAAAAAAAAGACTATTCAAGGACAGAGAGAATAGAGGTTGATACAAGACAGTGAGGTTGAGAGCATTTTTTACAACCCTACCCTCAGGGGAAAGGCCTGCATTTCTGGACCATTGTTTTGGGGGTGGGGAGGCTTCCATCCCCTAGATCAGAAAAGCCTGTGACTGGTGGCAACAATGGTTAAAGCCTCCTGGAACTGTCAGGATGTCAGGGCCCAGAGCATCCTTCTTAAAACCTATTTTTGCAGATTTTTGAGAAGTCAGAAACATTTTTTGTCAGTATTTATTCTTCACTTGTCCTTATTCTAAAGAGGTTTTTAAGGAAGAGAGAGTAGAAGTAGAAAGTAGCAGAGGTGTAGAGAGGGAGGGTCAGATAAAGTAGCCTGAAGACCTGAGCCTTTTTTGCATTCCTTTAAATAATCTGTATAGGGACACCTGGGTGGCTCAGTCAGTTAAATGTCTGCCTTCGGCTCAGGTCCTCGTCCCAAGATTCTGGGAATCAAGTCCCGCGTTGGGCTCCCTGCTCAGCGGGGAGCCTGTTTCTCCCTCTGCATGCCGCTCCCCCTGTTTGTGCTCTCTCGTTCTGACAAATAAATAAAATCTTTTAAAATAAATAATTAATTAATTAATTTGTATAGAGCAGTTGGAGGACATTTTCTCACCAAGGGAGAAAATATCCACCCCCAGCTCCAACCAGAGCATGGTGAGAGCCAAACTGACCTGGGCTCTCAGTCCAGCTCTGCTGCTTATGGAAGTTATAATCTTGGGTAACTTTATTTTTTATTTAGTTTACTTCATTGTTTTAATTTAAAACCATTTTTTTTTAAGTAAACTCTACACCCAACATGGGGCTTGAACTCAGGGCCCCAAGATCAAAAAAGTCTCATACTCTATCGACTGAGCCAGCCAGGTGCCCCAATCTCGGGTAACTTTAAATCTCAGTTTTTTAAATCTGTAAAATGGAATCACAGGTACTCAGCTTGTAGGTTCTTAAGGAGATTAGATGGATACCATATGGGCAATGTTTAGGATAACAGTATACACCTAGCAGTTGCTTAATACAAGTCACTTATAATAAAGTTCTAATTGGTAATTCTCATTCATAATAAAATATGTAACATAAAAAAATAAAGTACTAATTGTTGCCTTATTATTATGGAATTATTTACTGTAATCTAGCTCTTATTGATTCTTCGAGTGGCTTTTATGGCCTGAGACAAAAAGGTGTACCTTTTTGAGGGAGAAATTTGTCCTTTGTAGCTTTGAACACTCTCCTTAAATTTGGTAATTTTCCACATGATACTCATTTCAAAATAGAAGCCTCATCCATAGGTCCCAAAAACCTACACCCCAAGACTCTTACAGCTGAATATAAACTAGACTCAATTTATCAGGTACACACATAGGAGTACTAAATTCAAAAGTGAGCAATGGAAGAAGGTGGTCTCAGGTCTCGGCATTAATCTTCCAAAAAGAACGGTAGAAGTGGAAGAGGTTCTGACAAACAATGTGGAATCTCATAGGCCAATTGTGGAGTTTTTGGTGGAGGTATTTTTGCTGAAGAATCCCCTTGGTTGTTCGGTCTTGTTCTAGGCTGTGTATAAGAATTGTGTTCTCTAGTTTTCTGAGAGTTTAGGTGAGATTTCACTATCCTATAATTAATTTTTTGCCACTAAGAGCCCTGATTTAGGGATGCCTGGGTGGCTCAGTCAGTTGAGTGTTGGCCCAGGGTCCTGGGATCGAGCCCCATGTCGGGCTCCCTGCTCAGCGGGGAGCCTGCTTCTCCCTCTGCTAGCTGCTCCCCCTGCTTGTGCTCTCTCTCTCTCTCTGACAAATAAAATCTTTTTTTTAAAAAAAGAGCCCTGATTTAATACATTTCTTTAAAAAAAGACATTTCTAAGTAAATAAGTATCAGGAATCTTTCTCTTTAAAAAAAATATTTCTCAAAAAAAAAAAAAAATCTCTTCATTCCACTGACCCCATCTTTTATCAGAGCACCATTGGGTATTAAAAGTCATTTTGGTTTTGAAAATATCTTTAATTTATACTCTTCTTTAGACACTTTAATTCATTTTTCTCACCATAATGACCCTCTCAAGTAGGTCGGATAGATCTTCTTAATCTTCATTCTACAGATAAGGAAATTTGAAGGCTTCCAATATATCTGTCCTACTTCCTCTCCAATCATACTTCTCTCTAAGAAGTCCTGATCTCCCAAGCCCACAGAGGCAGTCCTATGTCCCCAGTGAGCTCGACCATCTGCCTAGCCCTTACGTGTGATTGAACCAGGAGTGGAGATTTGGCCAAAGTTGACCAAATTTCTTCTCCCGTTGAGTGCGAGGACCCCCATGTGCCTGAGGTCCTGCCATGCTATACTGGGAGAATGGAATCAGAGTAATTGTGAGATTGTGCAAGCAGTTCCTCTAGACCTGATCCTGGCAGAGCAGATCGAGGTTTGCACGTTCACATAATGAGGTTTATACAATATAGGGGCCTTCATTAAGAAAAAAATATTTTTTTAAAAAATTATATAATTTTGCACATCTGATCACTGGAAGAATTTTTCAGACTCTTGGAATCATGCATTTCAAATCTTATTCTTTTTTACTTCCCACATAACTACAGAGCTGGCCACATTCATGGACACATTCATGTTAGGATTTGCCCTCTGGGCCTGCACCACCCTGTCAGGATGCCAAACAATTCTGTGGCCATTCTCACATGAAGCCAGCAATAACCTCACTACTAGAAAAAAAAATGCAACACTTGGAGATTGATGATTTTGTGATATTTTTAGTATCATACCAGAGTATACGCTGGCTCACAGACATCTGCCTCTCTTGGGTATTGTAACTTTTTCTGAGTTACTATCTATGAGTGAGAAGCCCCAAACAGTTTGCAACCCTGAAAAGTTACAGGTTAACTTTAAGGAAGAATCAGGTGTTGCTTCCTGCTTGACAGCAAGGATACTCCAAAGGTTATGTTTTTGTTAATTGGTAGGGTATTTCTGTTTTAGACATAGTTTAGCAATCTTATTTCATTCCCTCTTTCCCTGCTTACGCTCTACACTCCAGTTACTCAACTCCTTTCTTTTTTTTTTTTTTTAAAGATTTTATTTATTCATCCGACAGAGAGACAGACAGCGAGAGAGGGAACACAAGCAGGGGGAGTGGGAGAGGGAGAAGCAGGCTTCCCGCTGAACAGGGAGCCTGATGCGGGGCTCCATCCCAGGACCCTGGGATCATCATCTGAGCCGAAGGCAGACGCCTAACGACTGAGCCACCCAGGTGCCCCCCCCCTTTTTTTACTCAAATCCTTTCTTAAGCAGCTCCACCATTCCTCTGGTGCCTTCACTGATGAGTTAAACAAAACTTTGTCCCATGTTCACTACTTGTATGGGAATTATGTTCTTACTCATGTGAGAATTGAATTTAAAGTCCCTGAGGAACACACACATTACATGTATCCCCAAATCAACTTCTTAGTGACAGATTCCCCCAGTGCCACCTGACCCAAGTGGAAATAGGACAAATGGATGTTAGAGGGGGGAAAAGAGGGCAGTCTTTATCAAGTACAGCTGAATGCAAAATTTATTTAAAAAAATGGCCATGTAACATGTGCTGGGTCCTCTCAGGACCTTGGCTGGTCTGATGAAGTGAGGGGAACTAGATAAATCGAATGAGATGTCCCCCCTCTAACTTACCTAACCTCAGCTATTACATATTAAATTACTCTTTCTTCATCACGGCTCCATATTAATTATGTGGTTTTAAAAGTTGTCTTCAGGGCGCCTGGGTGGCTCAGTTGGTTAAGCGACTGCCTTCGGCTCAGTTCATGATCCTGGAGTCCCGGGATCGAGTCCCGCATCGGGCTCCCCGCTCAGCGGGGAGTCTGCTTCTCCCTCTGACCCTCTCCCCTCTCACGCTGTTTCTCTCTTGCTTGCTCTCTGATAAATAAATAAAATCTTAGGGGCGCCTGGGTGGCTCAGTCGTTAGGCGTCTGCCTTCGGCTCGGGTCATGATCTCAGGGTCCTGGGATCGAGTCCCACGACAGGCTCCCTGCTCGGCGGGGAGCCTGCTTCTCCCTCTCCCACTCCCCCTGCTTGTGTTCCTGCTCTTGCTATCTCTCTCTCTCTCTGTCAAATAAATAAATAAAATCTTTAAAAAAAATAAATAAAATCTTAAAAATAAATAAATAAAAGTTGTCTTCATACTATTAGCAATCTTCAAACATTCAGGGCAGTGCACTTTGGGGAAATCCTTTTATTAAAAGGCATTCTTATTCATTTCTTTGTGACTTGAATTAATGTATTTCCTTTCCTTGGAACTCTCTTTTCCCCATTTCACCGTACACAGCCCATCTGAGAAGCCACCTCTTCTCTATAGATCTCTCTGACCTACTCCTATCTAAGGCAGAATAAATTAGCCCCTCATTTATGCTCCCACTGGTTTTTTACCTCCCTCTCTCATAGTACTTATTTCATCCATCGCAATTTATATCTTTCTCCAGCCAGGGTCAATGGAAACACTAGGGAGAAACTGTTCAGTAATATCAAGAGATATCAGGGAATGCTTCACAGAGAAGATCGTGTCCTGCAAATGCAGAGGCCTTGAATTCTTTCATCCTATAAACATTTTCTGAGCATTTACCATGTACTCCAGGAATACGCAGTTGCAGGAAGATATTCCCACCCTTTTAAGTCACGAGGTAGTGCTTTATGTAACACTGGTTATCAACACACATTTGTTGAAAAGCCATATTCAACACAAGAGTAACATGAAAGAAAATGAATGGCAACGCATACCTTATTTTCTTTTTCTTTCTTTCTTTCTCTTCCTTCCTTCCTTCCTTCCTTCCTTCCTTCCTTCCTTCCTTCCTTCCTTCCTTCCTTCCTTCCTTCCTTTCTTTCTTTCTTTCTTTCTTTCTTTCTTTCTTTCTTTCTTTCTTTCTTTCTTTCTTTCTTTCTTTCTTTCTTTCTTTCTTGTGCGAACAGGTGGTTTTTATTAAAGCATAGGGCCAGGACCCGTGGGCAGAAAGGCTGCCGCACACCTTATTTTCTTGAGTGGTGAGTAGACTGCTGAATAATTTTAGCTTGCCACCCCCGTTTTTAAAGCAATCTCTACGCCCAATGACCCCGAGATCAAGAGCTGCATGCTCTACAGACTGAGAGAGCCAGGCATTCTAGCTTGCCCTATACTGCAGCTTGTCTTGGTTAGGTAGATTAGAAGACTGTGCTGGCACGATTCTTTCCTGTCCAGGGTTTTCCTTACTCTGGAGTATGTAGATAGCTAAAGATTAATGGTTTCTGACAGTATTGCTTTGGCAGCATTTTATACTCCTTTTAAATCCATTAACTTTTTTTAATATCATGAGAAAATGTGTGACAAGTGGTGTGATCTAATCAGGAGCCATGTACTGTCTGATGTTAGGAGGGACTGACAAACTAAAGATCTAATGAAGACAGATTTAACTCCTCTGTTTTATTTTTCTACAAATTTTCCTTTTTGGTGGCTTTTAAATGGCTTTTGTACTCAATAGGAACAGGAGAAAAAACCAGACTTTCAGTAATGATCCAACCAACAATCATTTCTTGAAGGCAGACAATGTGCCCAACTCTGTTAAGTAGGGTAAACATTTACTGATCATAGTTTTTCTCTGTCTCTTTATGAAATATTACAGAATGAATACACACTGAACTGTGTGACTCTGACAAGTATAAAAGCTACTTGAGGAAGAGCAAGATTAGAGTAAGGATTCGAGTGCTAGAAGAGGTTTGTTTGTTCAAATAAGGTTATTGGGCACCTTCTGGATTTCAGGCACCATAGCTGGGACATAATTTTAAAATTCTCTGGTCCTCACCCTCAAGGAATTCACAGCCTAGAGGATATATATATATATATCATATATATATATGATATATATATATATGAAATTATCAATTACATTGGATGTAATAAATAATAGCGATATAACTATGAATGATGTGCTGCAGGAGCCCAGAGGAAGGATCCCCTGCCTAGGGAATAAGAGATTTCTCAGGACATGTGACATTTGAGCTGGATCTTGAAGAATGAGTTAGAGAAGAGAGAATAGGTATTCCAAAAAGAAAATAATAAAAAGCATACAAAACACTTTTTATAAGGAGGGAGACAACTTTCCTCCTGGTTATTCTTTTGGGCACATTATATTTTAAATGGTCGTGATGGTCCACATGTATTCAAGATTGAATGCTTCTCAGCTGCCACAGAGAGGAGCAGAGCTGCCCAGGAGATCCCAGTCTAGATCTGCTGATCTACAGACCCATGAGGAATCATAAATGACTACATTTGTTCTATAGTTGTTCAAAATTGTAGAGGTTGGGGTGGTTTGTTATGCAGACATCGTTGACAAATACAGAGGTATTATCATCCAGTTATGTATGGGGTCAATGAAAGGGCATAGGAAAAGAGGAATGGAGTCAGTTGTTTTTTCCAACAGCCCAAGAGAGTAGACATAGGAGAAAAATCATCAAGTTTTAATTTTAGGGGTGCCTGGCTGGCTTAGTCGGTGGAGCACGGCTTTGGATCTCGGGGTTGTGAGTTTGAGCCCCATGTTGGGTGTAGAGATTACTTAAAAAATAAAAACTCTTTTTGGGGCGCCTGAGTGGCTCAGTTGTTAAGCATCTGCCTTCGGCTCAGGTCATGATCCCAGGGTCCTGGGACAGAAATCCATGTTGGGCTCCCTGCTGAGCAGGGAGCCTGTTTCTCCCTCTCCCTCTGCCTGCCTGTCTGGCTACTTGTGATCTCTCTCTCTCTGTCAAATAAATAAATAATCTAAAAACAAAAAAACAAAACTCTTTTTAAAAAGTTAATTTCAACTAGTTAAAAAGTGATTGAGATGTAACCTTGCACTTCTACCCATTTAACTTTCTAATCTCTACTTGATGTCTTTTAGGCATCTCAAAGTTGGTATATCTCAGATTGAATGCTTGATTTTCAATCCTTTCCAATCTTCTTCCTCCATAGTCTTTTCCACCTGTAATGGTACCTCCATCCTCCAATTGATCATACCAGGAACCTGGTAAATATTTGGGGGTGGGGGAGTGCCACAATTTATTTATGACAAATATTCCACATCTGTGACCCTCCCCATTCAGAAGTTCTTTGAGATAATGCTGTCAGCCTTGGCCAGATAAGTCATCCGACTCGCCTCTTCTGAAAATGGCTCTGCAGATAACATAGATTTTAAACTGCCTGTTGACCTGCCTGTCATCTTGTCAACTCAGCCATGTTTATCTGGTTGGACACGATGATGCAGTTGCCAGCAAAGTGTTTGCAGCAGGTACAGGCCCAGGAACTTGCCTGTATCATTCTGCAGGTTGAGGCCACACCTGGTGCCACCACCATGAGCACACGTGCGCAAGGCTGGGAAATAGTCCTGAATCCTCCTTATCACCCCTTACAATCAACTGTATCATTATGAAATTCATCTGGACTCTGTGCGCATCATTGCACCTCCACTGCTGTCACAAAATCTAGGCCACTATTGTACCTCTTCTGACTTACTGAAATGGCCTTCTAGATGGTGTTTGCTTCCACTCTTCTGGCTTCCAATTCATTCTCCACAAAACAGCCAGAGTGGGATGCCTGGGTGGCTCAGTTGGTTAAGCGTCTGCCTTCAGCTCAGGTCATGATCCCAGGACCCTGAAATCGAGTTCCGTATTGGGCTCCTTGCTCAACAGGGAGCCTGCTTCTTTCTCTGCCTGCCTCTCTCTCTCTCTCATTCTCTCTGACAAATAAATAAAATCTTAAAAACAAAACAAAACAGAAACAACAACAACCAGCCAGAGTGGTTGTCTCAGGTGCGGTTCCCTAAGCCAGATCGTTAGGAAGATTTAGGTACAAGTGATCTTCCTAGGAGAAGCTGGTAAGGGAGAGGGGAAGCAGGACTGGGAGGAAAACAGGCAGTAGTGCAATTTCGGTTCAAGTCCTAGGACAGTAGCCTGATACCTGAGGGGAACTCTGGAGTATAAATTATACCCCATTTGTTCTAACTTGAGGCAAGGAAGCTGACATTTATTTATTTACAGATTTACTTTTTTTAAAAGTTTATTATGTTTTAAGTAATCTCTACACCCAAAGTGGGGCTCAAACTCATGACCCCGAGATTAAGAGTTGCATGCTCTACCTTGCCCTTCCCTCTCCCTCTGCTCCAGCTATACTATTTGCTGTTCCTTGAATATTCCAAGATGCTCTTACCTTCAAGTCTTTGCTCAAAATGTCACCTTCTCAAGGAGGCCTTCTCTGATCCCCTATTTTAAATTCATCTCCCCAGCAATCTCTATTCATTTCCTCTGCCATTTTATTTTGTTGTTGTTAATAAAACATTTGTTATCATCTGAAAAAAAAAGAGTAGAGTTCTTTCTTTCTCTCTTTCTTTCTTTCTTTCTTTCTTTCTTTTCTTTCTTCTTTCTTTCTTTCTTTAAGATTTTATTTATTTGAGAGAGAGAGAGCACAGAGGGAGAGTGCAAAGGAGAAGCAGACTCCCCGCTGAGCAGGGAGCCCGACGTGGGGCTCGATCCCAGGACCCTGAGATCATGACCTGAGCCAAAGGCAGACGTTCAACCCACTGAGCCACCCAGGTGCCCCTAGAGTGCTCTTTCAACTGAGTTAGCCAGGTACCCCTAGGAAGCTGACTCTTATACATCCATACTGTTTAGTCATTGACAAAATGCTACCTAGGGGAATGTAAACTCTAAGATACTTCCAGCTCTCTGTGCATGTGGGCAAAGCTGCTCTAGTAGCCCTCAGTTAGCTAAAATGGCTTATCTGGGTCTGGAGGATTCTCCTTCAAAACAGTTCACCCGCAAGCCTAGTAAGACTAGGTTGATGCTGTTAGCCAGTGGGTGGGGACGGGGGAAATTGTGGTTTCTCTCCCGGTGGGCCTCTTCATGGGGTTGCTTCCTCTTCACAGCATGGCGCCTGGTTCCAAGAGTGGGAGTTCCAAGAGATATGAAGTTGAAGCTACTAGTTTCTTAACACTTGGGCCCAAAACTGACACTTTGGTATTACATTCATTGGTAAAAATCATGAAACTCATTCAGACTCGAAAGGAGAAGACATAGACCCCACTTCTAGATGGGAGTGTCAAAGAATTTGTGCATCTTAAGCTCCCCCCAACCCACCCACCCCCACCCCAGGTGCAAAAAGGTGGTTATATTAAAGTACTGGGACAGGGCCTGTGGACAGAAAGAACTGCCTGTGCATCTTAGTGCATCTTAATCTGTCATAATCTTCCTTCTGGCCACAAACTGTCTACATTCCTTTTACATGTAAAATACAATAATCTTCTCCCAAGACCTCGAAATATTTCATCCTATTTTGAGCGTCAGGCTCAACCTAGAATGCAGGGTAACTTTTGGTCACTTATAGGGGCGCCTGGGTGGCTCAGTCGGTTAGGCGTCTGCCTTTGGCTCAGGTCATGATCTCAGGGTCCTGGGATCGAGCCCCACATTGGGCTCCCTGCTCAGTGGGGAGTCTGCTGCTCCCTCTCCCTCTGCTACTCTCTGTCAAGTAAATAAATAAAATCTTTAAAACAAACAAACATTTGGTCACTTATTGCATGGCAGACATGTGAAAGAGGACCTCAATTGTCTCCATTTTGACCTGTCTGTACTTTAGAATTGAGTTCTTTCCAGCTTACCTCTTAACTCAGTCAAAAGACCCTGCGCGCAAAGCATCCCTTGGTGGGTACTGAAACTACCCCTCAAGTAAGAAGGACTGCCCTGAATCAGCAAGGTCCTGAGTGATTGATCCCAAGACAGGGATCAACCTGACCCTTTTTGCCTACCTACATGTACGCCTGACCTTTGTTCCGCATTTTCCTTATATAAACCCAGACGTATTTTCAGCACTTTGGAGACAGTCTTTAAGAAATTAGTCCACTGTCTTCTTAGTGTTGACCTCACTAAAGTAAATTCCTTTCTTGTTTTACCACCGCTTGTCTCTCTGCCTTTGGATTTTGTCAGTGGCCAGTGGCTGAACCTGGTCTGTTTGGGACCCTCAGAGCCAGGTGCTCTCGAACCCCTGCGCCCCTGTTACATACCTACAACTCCTGGACTGGAAGAGCCACAAGAAAGACCTTTATCTGTCTTTTTCACTCAAACCAGTACTTGGTCCGTAATAGGTACACTGTATACAGTTATTGAATGGGTAATCCTTTTTCTTTTTTAAGATTTTATTTTTAAGTAACCTCTATACCCAGTGTGGGGCTCGAACTTATAACCCCGAGATCAAGAGTCACGTGCTCCACCAACTGAGCCAACCAGGGGTTCCTTGAATGGGTAATCTTTTTTTTAAATATTTTATTTATTTATTTGAGAGAGAGAGAGAGAGAGCACAAAAAAGGGGTAGGGGCAGAGGGAGAGGGAGAAGCAGACTCCCCACTGAGCAGGGAGCCTGATGCCGGGCTCAATCCCAGAATCCTGAGATTATGATCTGAGCCGAAGGCAGACACCATGTTCCACCAACTGAGCCACCCAGGCATCCTTTGAATGGGTAATCTTTTTTTTTTTTTTTTTTAATTTAGCTCCTCAGTTGCACCAGCTATATTTCAAATGCTCAATAGCAGCAGGTGGGTACTGGCTACCATTTGGGACAGCACATTTTTTTTTAGATTTTATTTATTTATTTGTCAGAGAGAGAGAGCACAAGCAGGGGGAGCGGCAGGCAGAGGGAGAAGAAGGCTCCCCGCTGAGCAAGGAGCCCGATGCTGGACTTGATCCCAGGATCCTGGGATCATGACCTGAGCTGAAGACAGACGCTTAGCCAAATGAGCCACCCAGGTGTCCCTGAATGGGTAATCTTATTTTTCACTTTTCAACTGAAAAAATTGACATTCAGAGAGGGTAAGTAAATTTCCAAAGGTTAGAGAGTAAGAGACAAATCAATATTAATTTTTTTTACTATAAAGAAAATCAGTATAATCATGTAGAAAGTTGAGAACATAATCTATGTGTGAATCTTTTTCTCTGTCACATACATGAAAGCACACACACAAACTTGTTTAGAAATTATTATGGAAACCCTTATTATAGATTTGCATGAATCCACCCAGAGACCTCCTCTTAGTTGGCCAAAGTCCAAGACTTTATTTTACAATAATAAGCAACAAAGGGCATAAAATATAATAATTCTTAAACTTGTCCAAGAAATGTTTAGTGAGGGCCTGCAATATACCAGGCAGCCAGTGTTCTGGACACTGGAAATACAACAGCTAATAAAACCGAGTCCCTTGTAGCTAATGTTTTAGGGGGAGGAAACAGACAATAAGCAAATGAACAAATACGTAGGTTATCAGATGACAGTAAGTGCTAAGGCAAAAAATAATGCAGGGTAGGGGTGTTTGGGTGGGGCTCTGCCTTCGGCTCAGGTCATGATCCCGGGGTCCTGGGATTGAGTCCCACATTGGGCTCCCTGCTCAGCTGGAAGTCTGCTTCTCTCCCCCCGCCCCATGCGCTCTCTCACTAATAAATAAAATCTTTAAAAAAATAATGCAGGGTAAAGAGAGAAGTATGGTGGGTGGGGATAGGTCTATTTGTTTGACTTAAACTCATTTGGAAAGTGTAGAGCATGGTGTCAGTGGGACTTAGAATCTAGGGGTAGAAGGTAAGATTAGGCATGATGAGAAAACAAGATGACAAAGGGTAAGCAAGGGTACTGGCCACTGGAAGGAACAGATGCAACTGACAGCTTGAAGAGGTCAAGATTTGGTGATTGTCCAAATGCGGGAAGGGTGGAAATAGGTAGAGCCAAGGATGATTTTCACACCAAAAGAGTAGGAGACCAGGAAAATGATGAAATAAGCACATTTGGAAAGGGAGATGGACGTGAGAATTCAAGTTCATAAATGAGGCAGCTAGCAGCTTAAGGCAAAAACTCTAAGTCCAGGAATCCTGTACAGAAGATTTGTTAACTTTTTTTAAAAAAAGATTTTATTTATTTATTTAGATAGAGAGATATGGAGAGAGAGAGAGCATGAGCAGGGGAGCGGGAGAAGGGCAGAGGGTGAGGGAGAAGCAGACTCCTTGCTGAGCAGGGAGCCCGATTCAGGGCTCAATCATGACCTGAGCCGAAGGTAGACACTTAATGGACTGAGCCATCTAGGCGCCCCCATTTATTAACTTCTCAAAAATTTCTTTAAATATTTTTAAATTGTAGTAAAATATACGTAACACTTACATTTTTCTTCCCAGGTGTGTGTATAAGATACTGATTTGACAAGTCTATATGTTATGCTAAAACTTCCCATTTTAGGTGTATAGTTCAGTGGCATTAAGTACATTCACACTGTTGTGCAACCATCACCACCATCCATCCTTAGAACTCTTCCATCATCCCAAACTGAACCCTGTACTCATTAACCATTAACACCCAATTCCTTCCCCCACCCCAAGCCCCTGGCAACCACCATTCTACTTTTTCTCCATGAATTTGACTACTTTAAGTATCTCATACAAATGGAATCATACTGAAGGGCAGGAAAAATAATTTTCTCTCTACCCTTCTGAGTTTTTGGCTGAGACCCCTGTATTAAAAGACATATTAACAAGAGAAAAACAGAGCTTATTAACATGTATACCTCATATAACCAGGGGAGATACTTGGGAAGAATGAATAAATCCCAGAGGAAGCCCAAGCCACCACTTTATATACCATCTTCAGTATAAACAAAGGAAGATGTTGGGGTGGGGGTGTTGGGGGAAGCCAGTTATGGGAGGTTACCAGGAAAAGCACAGTAAACAAGGGTAAGGTTTGTTTTGCACATTTAAATCAGTGTGTCTTCTCCATTTATAAGATTTCTTGTGATTTGGTCATCTTTCTTTGGCTGGTATAAAGAGGGAGACACCATTACAGATGCAGATTTCTTTTCTAAATGTAAATTTCCCTTACAAAAAGGTAACTTCTATTGTGTTTTCAGAGCTTCTCCTGTGTCTTCTGTTTCTGGAAATAATCATTTCAAAACAACCCTGATGCCCAAGAGGCATACTTTGCGGGAGCATATTCTACTACCCATATTCTTGCCTTTGAAACGTCTTCAATTTTCATATCCTGAAGCTCAGCTGGTAGATTTTTCCATATCTCATTGAACCAGTCCTTAATCTTTTTTTTTTTTAAGATTTTATTTATTTATTTGACAGAGAGAGACACAGCGAGAGAGGGAACACAAGCAGTGGGAGTGGGAGAGGGCGAAGCAGGCTTCCCGCTGAGCGGGGAGCACGATGTGGGGCTCGATCCCAGGACCCTGGGATCATGACCTGAGCCGAAGGCAGATGCTTAAGGACTGAGCCACCCAGGCGCCCCAGTCCTTAATCCTGAGACTAGGTCAATTAAGTTAAAGAGCTGTACCTCATTTCAGAAGGTGATGTTTCAGGTGAGCTTCCAAAGTTAGGCCTAAATGGTGCAATCAATAGGGATTTAATAAGAGGCATTTCTAGAGGCACCTGGGTGGCTCAATCAGTTAAGTGTAAGACTCTTGGTTTTTGGCTCAGGTGGTGATCTCAGGGTCCTGAGATGGAGTCCCGAGTAGGGGCTGCACTCAGAGTCTGCTTGAGGTCATCTCTCCCTCTCCCTCTGCCCCTTCTGCTTGTGCTCGCACTCTCTCTCTCAAATAAATAAATAAATCCTAAAAAAAAATATTAAGAGACATCTATGGAAACAAAGGAAAAACAAAAGTTAATGGAACAGAGTATAAACTGAGTTTTGGGGTCCAGAGGGCAGTTAGTCAAGAAGATTTCTAGATGTTGGGCTTGAAGCATCTTCAGAGTGAGGAGAGGCAGTGGTAATCATAGATTCTCCTGGGTTGCAGTTTGAATGTCTCTGGTGATGTCATCAGGTGTCTGGTTCCAGTGAACTTTGTGGTTTGGCCCACATAACAAGGCATGAAGGCTGTCCATACATGAGCTGTTGTGATTTCTGTGGAGTTTACATCAAGTCACCCAACTTCAGCTTTCAGGGTTTTGGGAAAACGACAGTTTTTGTTCTTATTGATCCCAAGTCAGAAGGGTGGGAGAAAACTGAAAATCTCCATATCTATTGGAGAAAACTAGAAGATTTGAAGATCCAGTCCAGTTTGCAGGTAGATAACAAAACCTCAGACAATGAACAGTACTAACATTTGATATCCCCAAAAGTATGCCACTGAAAATTATTTTTCCTCCTCTCCCTGCCCCCTTACAGTATTTGTCCTTTTTGTGACTGGCTTATCACTTAGCATAATGTCTTCAAGTTTCAACCATATTGGAGCATGTTAGAATTTCATTCCTTTTAAAGGATGAACAATATTTCATTGTATGTATACACAACTTTTACTTATTGATGGACATGTGGATTGTTGCTACCTTTTGCTGTTCTGAGTGTAACTGCTGTGAACACTGGTGTGCAAATATCTGTTCAAGTCTCTGCTTTCAATTCTTCTGCATATATACTGTTAATAGATAAACTGAAGCAAATCGAAATTTTTAAGAATTGGAGCAACCATCAGTTTGGATCTGGTAGATCCTAACCACTGCCAGGAACTAGAGGAAAGACTTCTATACAGAAGATGCCAAGCAAAGCAAGGAAATTATTTGATTGGTTACTGCTTCACCAGGTACCTTATTTGGGAAAGCCTAGGTGGCTGTTTGCCATTGTATATTCTTAGGTCTCCATGTGAGGCATCTACAGGCTTAGGTTTGGGTTTGCTTATGTAGGCTGCCCAGGCATTAGGGACACCTCAGTCTAATGGCCTCCTTTGTTTAATGAATTTAAAAATAGCCAGAAGTGGAATTCACTCAACTCTTAAGATTGTGTTTAAATTATATATCCTGTAATAAGGAATATGCTCCTCTAATGAAGACAATCTACTAAAACTGCAGTTTCCCCAGGCCAATAGGAACGTCTCAAACAGTGAAGCTTGAGTTGTATGTTTTTTTTTTTTAATGTTTATTTATTCATGAGAGAGAGAGAGAGAGGCAGAGGCAGAGGGAGAAGCAGGCTCCCCGCCTAGCGGGGAGCCCGATGCGGGACTCGATCCCAGGACCCTGGGATCATGACCTGAGCCGAAGGCAGACGCTTAACCATCTGAACCACCCAGGCGCCCCTGCCTGTTTTTTTTTTTACCATGAGACCAGACCGCTCAAAACACGAAAGACAAGAACTGTGTCATCTATTTTTGTGACATTCCAAAGCTGTTAATACTGTCCTTTGCATATTGTGGTATTAATATTTGAAAGTACAGTTCTAACATATAATGTACGGTATACTAGCGGATTATTAATTCATTAACAAACACCAGCTTTTGAGTCTCTTATAATGGACTAAAAAGATATTTTTCCCAAAGAAAGCAGCTTCGCATCTTCTCTTCCCCTCCTTAAACTCCTCCACCACATACAATAAAGAAATAACTGATTATAAAGTGTCAAGTTGGATGTCTGGCAGGGGCAGGACATGATACAGTAACTTTTCTAAGAGATCACACAGTTGCACCCCCAGCATGCAGAAATTACCAGTTGGAGGGCTGGGGGCTGAAAGAACGTTCTTCTGAGCTCAGGTGTTACTGGACCGACTTTATCCAGCCCAGAGCGTCCTCAAGGGCCCTGTGGATTGTTCCTAGGATCTGAGAGACGGCGGATTAGGTCACAAGCCGGCAGCCGGCTCGCGCTCAGCCTGGCCGCTGGCCTTGCTGCCTTCCACTGCCCGGGACCGTTTTCTGTTCTTTGTGCGAACCGGAGAGCCAGGAACGCAACAGCCGCCGGAGCCGGCCGCCCTGCTCGCGGCCCGCAGATGCACCTGGCGCGGCGCCGCCTCGGTCCAACAGTCTCGGCCCCCGGCGAGCCAGGCCGGGTCGCAGCCGCGCGCCAGCGGGGGCGTGGCGGGGACACTGGTCTCCTCCAAGGTTCGGAGGGACTCCTCCAAAATGGCTTCGGGGCATGCGCCACAGCGGCCGTTAAGAGACGCAAAACCGACGCCTCGCAGCCTGGAGCCTGGAGGCACAGGGCTGTCGGGCTGCAGATTAGGGCGGACGGCGGGAGCGCCCGCGGCGCAGGTGTGGGCGCCGCAGGTGTGGCCGCGGGCGGGTAACGTCACGCAGCGAGGTAGTGCGTGCGGGGGCGTCAGGGGCGGGGCCTGAAGTCAAATACAGTGGTGGCCGCGGGCCAGCACCGTAGTGTTCGCTGCGCTTTTTCTTCCCCGCTGGTGTGCTCTTTCGGGGGTAAGACGTGCGGGGACCGGGTACTCATGCGCTATGAGAACTCTGACATTACGTCGCTTTGGGGGGGGGCGGTGAGATACGATTTAATAACTCCTCTAAGTTGGTGATTGACATGTTGTGTACATTTTAGGCTGAGAACCAAAATTTAAATTCAAGTCCATCAGTGAACTGGATATCGGAAGTGTTTTTAGCTTCTCAGTTACTTCGGGCATTTTTTTTTTCTCCTTGAAATTTCATTTTGATCATGGATGAGGAAGTGATTGAAAATCAATTTGGGGTGCCTGCTGTCTCATGGGGTAGAGCATGCGATTCTTGATCTCATGGTCATGAATTAAAGTCCGACGTTGGTGGTGGAGCCTGATTTAAAAAATGATGAAGCAGATAATAAACTTGAGGGCTTTGATGAAATAGTCGTAATTCATAGGATTGTTCAGATTGTATCAAACCTAGCAGGAAAAGGGAAGAAGGGGAGTTAACTGCATTTAGCTAGGTTTGTCCTGGTGAAAAGTGACTTGGGCTTTCTGAGCCTGTTTTATCTGAATCCATGCTTATTAAGCAAATTCTGTTGATTAGATGATAACAGGTAAAGAGAAGGGAGGAAGCTTGATCTGTCCCTTGTTGATCTAGGCAACTATTGGCATCCAGTCTCCTTTATAAAAAACCATATTTACAGTTGGGTCATTGCTGATTCATAGAGCTTGAAGGGATACATTGGCTTCTTTGTTTCAAGAAAACTTGAACTTGGAAACAAAATGGAAGAAAACAAACAGGTAATGCTGCTTTTCTTTTAAACCTGCTTGTATGACTCTCAAGAAGTATCCCTGAGATGGATTGTGAGGTAGTTAAAAGTAAAATTTCATCAAATTTGGCTCCTAGCATTTCTTGGTGTTGGATGGGATCGAACAAGGATATACATAGATAAAATTCCATATTTGTATATGAAGTGAAAAAAGTATCAGTTATTTTAAGTAGCAAAATCTTTAAAAATACTCAAGTGGTATTTTAGTAGTGTTAGTGTGCTTTTGGATCTGCGACGATTTTGTTCACTAAAGATGAATTGAGGAGGTGTGGGGTGAGGCCTGAGATTCTGCATTTCAAGGAAGTCCAGGTAAGGAGGACCAATGGGAACCACATTTGGAGTGTGTGCTGTCCAATAGGTAGCCACATGCTACACGTGGTTACTGAACACTTAAAAATGCCTTATTAAGACTTAAATAAAAGGAAGTCTTCAGTCAGGACCACCACAAGAGCATTGCAGTAGGGGAGAGATGGTGAAAACCCCCATTTTCAACTGCTGGGGATTTATAGCCATGAGCAGAAGGGCTGAGCGGATGGAAGAGACCACAAGAGTTTTGGGTTTTAAGCAGAATTTAATAGGATTCTTTTTTTTTTTTAAAGATTTTATTTATTTGACAGAGAGAGACACAGCAAGAGACGGAACACAAGCAGGGGGAGTGGGAGAGGGAGAGGGAGAAGCAGAAGCAGGCTCCCCACTGAGCAGGGAGCCCGATGCGGGGCTCGATCCCAGGACCCTGAGATCATGACCTGAGCCGAAGGCAGACGCTTAACGACTGAGCCACGCAGGCACCCAATAGGATTCTTGATAAGGCAGCTCAGGGGGATCAGATTATTAAGGGGTGGTGGCAAGGAATTTGATCAGATTATGAGATTAAGGGTGGGGAATTCTCTAACTTGACTTAGTAGGATTCTTGCTAAACTGGCCTAAGCAGGCCCAAGACAGGATGGTGTCCAGGTCAAGGCCTAATCAGAAGACGGCTTAGAGGAGCCTGACTTTAGTTTCGTCAAGGAGTCTCAATCTCCTGCCTACCTGTATTCCATTCTTTGGCAGTTCATTAAAGGTCCCTTGTGGCTAGGAGACTTAGACTTGTTAAATGCATTAGTAGTTTTCCCTTCAGCTGACTCTAAGCCCTCAGAAGCATAAAGCCAGATTATCACTTAATAAAAGATAAAAGACCGTGGAGGCTTGGATGAACCGTGGAGGAAATGCAGTACCACTGGGTGATATTTTTTTTTTTTTTTTTGGACAGAGGTGGTTGAAAGGCCAATGGATTTTACCAAGTAATTGGGAAACGAAGCTGGTTTTTTCTTAATTCCTGAAGTTGCACATGATTTCTGTTTCAGTGCAACAGTATGGATAATTGTGAAGTTCCCAGCAAGAAAGTGATTGAGTTCAAACCACCAGTGTATGAACAGAGATACTGCTTTGTTAAAAACTTAGTGAATCGACATGGACTCAGGAAGGTAAGTATCTTTCCAAACACTGAAGACTGTCTTATCAACTGTTTAGGCAAAAAATACAAGAAAAACTTAAGGATTTGGCAAGTGAGCAGAGGCTATTTGAAGATGTGTTGCAAGGAAGGGAAGGGATTAGTGCAATAGGGAGAACACTGACCATAAGAGCTGCATGCACCAATAGTTGGGGAAAAGGGGAAAAAGGTTTTTCTCTAGAGTAAACAACTGATCTGTGGGGGAGTGGGATGAAAGTGGTGTGATTGGAGAGTATAATGTGTTAATCTAAGGCTATCCTGTTTTCCGGGAAGGGGCCTTAAATACAGGCTGCTTCTGTCTTCAGACTGAGGGCAGGGTAAAGTTCAGGGGTCTGTGGGAAGGAGAAGTTTTTTGTTTTTTTTTTTTAAAGATTTTATTTATTTGAGAGAGAGAGAGCACATGAGAGGGGGGAGGGTCAGAGGGAGAAGCAGACTCCCTGCTGAGCAGGGAGCCAAATGTGGGACTCGATCCTAGGACTCCAGGATCATGACCTGAGCCGAAGGCAGTCGCCCAACCAACTGAGCCACCCAGGCGCCCGGAAGGAGAAGCTTGAGCTAAATTTTGGTTAACAAGAAATTGGGTATACTATGTACAAAACAGTTTAAAACTTCCTAAGGCTGTAGTTGGCTTTTGGACTAGGTTTTTTAAAGTTTTTATTTTAGAGTGAGAGCATAAGCCGGAGGGGAGAGGCAAAGGGAGAAGCAGACTCCTGGCTGAGCCGGGAGCCCGATGCGGGACTCCATCCCAGGACCCTGGGATCATGACCTGAGCTGAAGGCAGACGCTTAACCAACCGAGCCACCCAGGCGCCCCAGACTAGGTTTTTTTTTGAGGCTGTGTAACCCTTCTCCCACTGTCCCATAAATATGCCAGCTTCAGAAAGGAAAATTACTGCTTGTGGCTAAGGGTGTAATATTGTGGTAGATTGCAAGGTTTACCTAAAATATTGAAGGTAAAAAAATGAAACACATCTGAGGAAAAATTGGATTGAATATAGGTTGAATGTGCCTATTGCTAGGGTATAGTTATATTCCCTTTTTCCAGAGGGGAATTTTTTTTGGAAGCAACTTAGTAAATGCTATAATTGGTTTTCTGATGGAGTGAATTTTGAGGTAAACTTTACTCTGTTTCAGATTTAACACTTTGTGCATCTTAGGATAATATGGTATCTTTCATGTTTGAGTATCCAAAAATAGTTAAAATCTGCAGGTACCCCCTTAATTAAGGCTGGATTAGAGCCAGTTAGCTACCCTGGAAGCTGATTTGGGATATCTTTGGGATTGGGGGCCATTAAACTTAAATCTTAATTTTCTTTTCCTCCTAAAGTGGGAATCAAATTTAGGTGATAGCGGTTAATGAAGACTTTAGTGCACAATTAAGAAATCCATTTAAGAATACATACAAATGTACATTAGGGGATTAGATTAACAACACTGAATATAAATCCCTAAAACATTGGTCAAGATCAGGCACCCTTGTGTTAAGTTAGAAGCCGCTCAGAGGTTCAAAGTTTTGTTTTATAGGGTACCTGCCTACCATGTGGGATTTTCTGGGTGCCAGACCCTGAGGGTGTTCTGGGTGCCAGGTACACACCTGAATTCCTTTCTTACAGTCCAAACACTAACAGCTTATTTCCTGCCCACTCCTCCCTTAAGTTTCAGACTAATTTCCTTTTTGTGTACTTTTTTTCTACCAAAAAGATCTTGACATAATTATATGGTAATTCTGATAACCACTTACACTCTAAAAGTTTTTGGTCCTATTTGATTTCTGGCAGTAATGTCTTCAATGTTCTGTTTCACCCGTAGATTGCAGACTTGGGATTCGGTGATGCCACACTTTTATGGATGCTGAAATATCACCGCTGTGTTCAGTATCTTGTTGGAGTAGATATTGCTGCCAGACCCTTTGAATGGGGAGGGTAAGACCAAGTTTCTGAAAGTATTGTGCATTAATCTAAAACGAGTAGCACTATGAGGAAGTGTCGTTTTATACAGCTTATTTTAAAAGATTGGCACTGAGAGCCTCAATCAAGCTCACTGAATGACTGTGCCATAACATTGTGAATGATACAGTAGTTTTTCCTACCAACGTAGAAAGTATAGCCTGTTAAATTATAGTAGACAAAGCATTGCAGATTCAATTTTCAATGGCAAAACGCTGGACACCAGGAGAACTCATTAGAGGATCGAAATTGCCCCAGACCTCTTTAATTTAAGCCCGAGCAGCTCTCCAGTCTCATATATATTGACTTGCAGATTTTTTTCAGGACTGTTTTTCTTCTAAAGAAAGTTAATCAGTGATCCAAAGGGAGCTGGAAGACCAAAAGTATTAAATGGCGAGAGCATCGGCAGTATTCAATCTTGTTCTCATTGGCCAGTAATCTATGAGGAAGTTAACCCTATGACCTCGTGCTTACTACCTCAAGTCATAGAAAACTCATTTAGGTAGACACTGATCAGAGGATCAGATCATCAGAATTCTATAGCTGGTGAGATTCTGAATAGATTATAGTGTTAATTTCCCTTCTGTTTTTGCAGGGGTAGGTTGTCTCCAGGAGTGGGGGGTTACATCGTTCCTCGGGAACTAGATTTGACCATAACCTTGTACCGTGGTTCTGCTGTACAAAAAGACTCCCGTTTGTGTGGATTTGACTTGATAACATGTATTGAATTGTAAGTATTAAAACTGATTCTTACTGTATAAATTTATTAGAAAAATCTGATTTTGTTCTCAGTAAATTGAGTGTCCTAACTAGATTTAAGTTGTATGAGTGTCCTAACTAGATTTAAGTTGTAATCAAATTTATTTGTAAAGCAAGTTGACGGGATTGACTTTAATTTCAGATTTACAGATGGAGGAGCTGCAAAATAGCACCAGGAATATCCTGTATCCAGACTCACCTCTTAAAGTTTTCCTTATTTTTTAAGGATTTTGAGTGCAAGAGACCTCTAGAGCACCAGGAAGAGCATGAGCTGGGTGGAGGGGCAGAGGCAGAGGGAGAAGCAGGCTCCCCGCTGAGCAGGGAGCCCGACAGGACACAGGGCTGGATCCCAGGGACCTGAGCTAAAGGTAGACGCTTAATCATGGAGCCCACCCAGGCGCCCCTACTTTTTAAACACAGTATTTTTGAGCAGGGACGCCTGGATGGCTCAGTTAAGCGTCTGCCTTCGACTCAGGTCATGATCCCAGGGTCCTGGGATGGAGCCCCATATTGGGCTCCTTGCTCAGCAGGGAGCCTGCTTCTCCCTCTGCCGCTCCCCCTGCTTGTGCTCATGCGTCCTTTCTCTGACAAATCTTTATATTTGAGCACAGGTACATTTCTGTGGAATTTAACACATGTAGTTTAATGTAACTTACAGTCAAGGCACAGAACCGTTCCATTAACCCCCAAACAAACTCGGGCTGACCCCTTTGTGGCCACACCTTTCTCTCACCCCCAGCCAGCATCATCCATTTTGCAGCATTGTTTTTGAGAACACTATAAAATTATCTAATTTCTTGGCAGTTTGTTCCTTATTCCTGAGTATTCCTTTGTATGATACGCCACCTTTTCAAGCATTTAAGGCTATTTGGGTTTCCAGTGTGGAGTTATTATGAATAGAACCGATACCATTCATGGAACAGGTTTTACATGAACACAAGTTTCATTTAACCCTGGGAGTGGGATTATTGGGTCATATGATTTTTCTGATTCAGATTTTTGCTCTTTTTTCCTCCATTGTCTTAACGCTTATGCATTGATTTTTTTTTCTTCTAATGTGTGAATTTAAAGCAATAAATTTCACTCTAAGTGCATTATAGCTCTAACTATACATGTTTTGATGTGTAGTATTTGCACTGATACTGCAAAGAAGCCAAATTGAAGCTCCTGAGTCATTTACCTATGTGTGTTCCTCTTACTGGTCTGAACGGTTATGTTGCCCTCCCATCACCATCCTGCTGAGCTGTAGTGGTTATGGGGAGATATATGTGCACATTTGCCCTAAAAATCATGTCAGTTGTGTCTTTAGAAACTTTTTTCGGGGCGCTTGGGTGGCTCGGTCGTTAAGCATCTGCCTTCGGCTCAGGTCATGCGAGCCCCATGTCGGGCTCCCTGCTCGGCGGGGAGCCTGCTTCTCCCTCTCCCACTCCCCCTGCTTGTGTTCCCTCTCTTGCTCGCTCGCTCTCTGTCAAATAAATAAAGATCTTAAAAAAAAAAAACCCACAACATTTTTCAGGCATATACTCTGTGTCAAATTGCTTCTCCTGTTCCTCTTTAAGGCAAAGATAAAAGTGGATTAGATTAACATATAGCATCAGGATAGAAATGGCTCACTGGGTCTAGTGGACGCCTGTACTGGGGCAGTTGTTCTGGTCCTTGGATGTGGGTGAGAATCTACTGGGATCTGATGCTGAAACCCACAACTTTTGTGAGGCATGTGTTCTAGTCTCATAGCACTGCACGCCTCCTGGGGAGCTTATACTTATGCTCATACTTTTTAGTTACCAACAACGAGGCCCAGAGAGCCCTGAAAGAGGGGGCAACGTGGTCCAAGGGCAGGGTGAGTATTTAGGTCATGTAAGTACCGTTTTAAAGATTCAGAAGGGATAAATGTAGAGATTGTTTTGCTAAATCAACTAGGAAAATAATTGCATTGTCTTTCCCATTGACCATTTCAGGATAGAACACTTAGATTCTGAAGATCTGGCCAAGTTTCCTGAAGTCGTATTTGGGTACTTTTCTCCGGGTATGGTTGTCATCAGCACACCAAACTCTGAATTCAATCCCCTGTTTCCAGCATCAACCTTTAGAGATCCAGATCACAGATTTGAGTGGAACAGAACGCAGTTTCAGACGTGGTGAGTTCATAAATGTTTTTGTGAATTTTGTGGTGGGGTTGAGGGGGTGGGGGGAGATTACCCCACAGGAAGTCAGTCTTGATACCTGTACATGACTGAAGTTTTTTATCCTAATAAAGTTTCCCAAAATTCAGCTTGGTATTTAATAAAAGGGATCACCATATTTGGGCAAAATAAATGGAAGTTTTTGGTCTCAGGCAGCTAAGCAAAGTGGGGCACCAGGTATCTTCTTTTGTTTTTTTTTAAACATTTTATTTATTTATTTGACAGAGAGAGAGAGCAAGAGCAGGAACACAAGCAGGGGGAGTGGGAGAGGGAGAAGTAGGCTTCCCGCCAAGCAGGGAGCCCGATGTGGGACTCGATCCCAGGACCCTGGGATCATGACCTGAGCTGAAGGCAGACGCTTAACGACTGAGCCACCCAGGCGCCCGGCACCAGGTATCTTCTGATATGATGTCAGGAGTAGGAGTATTGGTGTGGAGATGAAACAAAACAGGAAGGGGGTGTGTATAGGGCAGTGAGGGTGAGCCTTATGCCCTGACACAAGTGTTCCTTGACAGATGGACAGATGGTCATGTTTCTGTCATGATTGCAAACCCAAATAGGAGTTTGTAGCCATTGTGGTCTCCTTTCTCATGCCTACACTCTCTGCTCCATAACTTTCCCTTTCTCCATATTTTTGTGATTACCTGGAAACTTGACTCAGGACCCTAAAGCCCCTCAGAAGTAAGTAAACCCTGTGTGGCATTATGTGTTGCTGTAAGAATTTGCAAGTTGGGAAGCATTTTAGCTCATTGTATTTTCTATTATACTGGAGATTTTTAATTTAACCAAACCTTTCAAAAATGCATTTCTTTTGATTTTAGGGCTTTGGATGTGGCAAAACTGTACAATTACTCTGTAGAGTTCACTGGTGTGGGGGATCCACCAGCAGGAGCTGAGCATGTTGGATACTGTACCCAGATAGGGGTCTTCCAGAAAAACATAGCAAAGGCGACTGAATCGAGCATTTCAGAGCCAGAGGAACACGTTCCAGAGGAACACATTTATGAAGTTGTGAGTATTCTTTGAGGTAGTGACCAGGGTAAGTAAGAAGCACGTGGGTTAGGATGGTGAACTCTGTAGGGGTCCCCACTGTAGAGATAAATGTAAATGAGCTTAGAATCCTTCATGCCCACAACTGCCTTCAGGGTTGGTCTATCTTCTTAGCCCTGGAGACCACCTGGCCTTTTGTCATGTCTCAAAGCACATTACAGAGAAAGATCAGAAGTCCTGGAAAGCCTCCAAGCTGATGTGCCAGTGACCCCCTATTGTAATTTGTTAGGATCAGCAGCACTTCCTCCATAGCGTGGCTCAGGAAATGAGTATTGCAGCTGAACCTCCAAGCTTCTCAGGCCCTTTGGGTTTCAGGAGGTATGGTGAAGAATAAGCACGTTGCCCTCCTAAGCATTTCTCTAATGTCATGTAGGAACATTGAGTTGGTATGAATTGGTGGAAAGCTGGCTTTGATCATTAGAATTTTTTTTTTAAAGATTTTAAAAGATTTTATTTATTTATTTGACAGAGAGAGACACAGAGAGGGAGCACAAGCAGGGGGAGCTGGAGAGGGAGAAGCAGGCTTCCCGCTGAGGAGGGAGCCCCATGCGGGGCTCGATCCCAGGACCCTGGGATCATGGCCTGAGCTGAAGGCAGACGCTTAACGACTGAGCCACCCAGGCGCCCCGATCATTAGAATTTTTAAAGCATATCAGATAGTTAATGACTGTGCTTGTGGCTTGATTCCCATTATATGGTGGCATGCATGGTAGTAGGATTTGATATGTATAGTTAATACACAGTTAATAATGTAAGAAGTTACTAATGAAGTGAAACCTCTTCCAATTTTTCCTTCAGGTTTACACCACGTCATACCCGAGTTTACAGCAAAGCAAATACTTCCGGCTTACTCTGAGTAGTGAGTCGGTCAAAGCAATCGGCTTAATGAAAAGCAGGTTTCTCCGGGGTCTGAGGAAAAGGGAGGGTGATCGAGTGGTACCACTTGGCAGTTGTACCCCACAGTTTGGATTAACAGAAGCTCAAAGGGCCGAAATAGAGCAGTCCCCCAAACCTTACAGTGTGGGAGAGAAGTTCTACGTACCCCTGGAAAGACTCATTATTTATCCGAAGGTGAACCACTTGGTGGCGGGTAGTATGGAGAAGCTGAGAACAATACTTGCTGAGGGACTTCGACTGAATGGAGATCAAAGTGCGGTGCAGGTGGAGTTGGTTGATTACCAAACACAACGCCTCTTTGATGAGCATTTAATCAGCCCTGTGCTGGAGTCGTAAGTTTAGGCAACTTGGTTTTGAATTTCTCTAACCTTGTTTTTCATATGCTTTTTGCAGGGTGGTGGAGAGGGTTCATAATGCGTTTGTTCATGTTTCTGTTAGACCCAGTTGGATGTGACTTTAAACATTCTTAAAGCAAATTGGATTGTCAAAATAAAACCTTTTCCCAGGGAATAAGTTTCAAAAGTTTCTAGGATTCTCTACCTCCTTTGGGCTAAATGCTCACCTGTACTGTAATATTTGCCTAAAACATACAGGAAATAATTGGAGATAAAAGCAGTCTCATCCCTGGCAGCTTACTGGGTGGAATTGGGGTTATTGTACCAGTTGAGAATGAACAGCTTCACCCTGGGGTGGAAACTGGTTTAAATGAGAGACCTGAGTATAGAGGTTAGCTGAGACGCTGACCTCTGCCACTAAAGGGACCTATTCATCTGCCTTCCTGTTCTGATGTACCTCAGGGATGAAGGTGTTTTTGAGTTTGTTTTTTTTTAAAGATTTTATTTATTTATTCATGAGAGACAGAGAGAGAGAGAGAGAGAGAGAGAGAGGCAGAGGGAGAAGCAGTCTCCCAAGGAGCAGGGAGCCCGATGCGGGACTCGATCCCAGGACCCTGGGATCATGACCTGAGCCGAAGGCAGACACCTAACCATCTGAGCCACCCAGGCGCCCTGTTTTTGAGTTTGTTACCACTTGAATATTGCAAATCCTATTCCAAGGAGAAAGAGCAAAGAAAGGGACAGGGCATGTGCTAGCTTTCTGGTAAGGTTGGTTCTACACCACTGTTCTGCTCCTTATTGAGCAGATGGAAGGATCACCTTACCACTCGAAAGCTGGGAGTTGTAGTTTCTTCTGAGCTGATGTGTGCCCAGTTCATGTCCTCCCGGGAAGGAACAAGGAGCGAAGGACCGTTGGCCACTTGCCAGTCTGCCACAGCTGTCATAGCCTCACTAACCAGGGGCAGGCTGGCTGTGGGGTGTTGGTGCCTAGGAAAGGCCTCTTGGGGTCATAGTTCCCAAGTTTTTTTTGAAGGGTTGGTTAATAAGTAGAAAGTGGATTTGAAGAGGAGGGTCGGGAAAGAAGGGACTCAAGAATAGAATCTGATCACATAGTCTCTTGTTAACCAACTCTTCAGTCCCTCCACCCCCACCTTTCTAGACTGATTTTTCCATCTTGAATGCATAGGACCTGTAAGACATACTGTTGCTACACTGCCCCCATCCCCCCAACAAAAGGCCCCTGTCTTTCTAGGCTTCTGCATGACTTCTGCATATGGCTTCCTTCTCATCTGTTAGAGCCAAGGTTTCAAGCCCAAGCCCAAGCCCACTTGGCCTGTTGTCCTCCAGGCTAATTGATTACTTTGTTCAAGCTTCATCCCTTCCTGAGAACCTTTTCATGTGATAGCTCTGGGTGATGGAGCTACTGTGTTTCCCATGTCTCTGGCGACATCAGGATCTACATCCTTTATTTGTCTTCACCCTCTATTTTGATACAGACCTTTGTACATGGAAAGGTTCATTAATGGTCTAAGCCAGGTGTCAGATGTTCTTGTAGAGATAGTAAATCTTTGCAGCCTTGCCAACCACTGAGCTTTCTGGGAATTGTGGTGGAAGAGTGGCCACAGATAAGGTGGATGTGTGTTCCACTAAAGTATAGACTAAAGGCAGCTGTTCTTGTCCACAGTTGGCAGTTTGTTCTAAACAAAAAAGCTATGTACACTTACCCTTTAGCAGCATGGAAATGGAGACCATTCTAAAAGGACAAAAGCAATTAGAGACTTTATTGTTGTAAACCCAGCCAAAGCTGGGTTTGCTAGGGGAATTTTTAGCTCACTTCTGTGTCTACTGGGAGAAATAACTGCCTGGAGTTTAAGCACTGAGAAGACTGCCTGGCCCAGAGTAATGTTCCTTCTAAGGTAGCTGTGTTAATCGCAGCAGTGTTAGATAAGGGCTCATCCCCTCATCCAGGCAGCTGGTTCTCATAGCAAGGCATGTTGCAGGTCTAGAAAGTGAACAGTCCTTTAAGGTTGGGACCGAACCATCCAATACCTGATTAAGAAAAGTGGCAACCCTAGGGGCGCCCGGGTGGCTGTCGGCTAAGTGTCTGCCTTCAGCTCAGGTCATGATCCCAGGGTCCTGGGATCGAGCTCCACATGGGGCTCCTTGCTCAGTGGGGAGCTTGCTTTGCCTGCCACTCCCCCTGCTTGTGCTCTGACAGTCTGCCTCTGACAAAATCTTTAGGGTTGCTACTTTTTAGAGTATCTTCTCTGCTTTATATACAAAATGAGTTGTGTAAAGTTCTAGCCAGATTTCAGGTGTCTAAGTGTGGGGACCTACTGAAATAAAGATGAGTCCTCTCCAGCCACTCTTTTTAAAACACCTTGAGGGGCGCCTGGGTGGCTCAGTGGGTTAAGTAAGTGTCTGCCTTCAGCTCCGGTCATGATCCCAGGGTCCTGGGATGGAGTCCTGCATCAGGCTTTTCCCCCACCCCCCCAGCTTGTGCTCTCTCACTCTCACATTTTAAAATATTTTGAGTAAGAACAGCGGGGAGGGAGAAGCAGACCCCTCACCGAGCAGGGAGCCTGACATGGGGCTCGATCCCAGGACGCAGAGATCATGACCTGAGCCGAAGGCAGATGCTTCACCGACTGAGCCACCCAGGCGTCCCAGTCACTGTCCCTGTTCAACTTGCTCTCTGCTCTCCCTTTACTTCACCTCCCAGTGCATTCCCCAGCTCACGTAAAGCCCCCCCCCCCCCGCCGGGGGCTGTGTTGGATGGCCACCTCCCCTTCATCCCTACTTTATTTTCCAGCAGCTTCCTGTAAAAGGGGACATGAGGAAATTTTTAAAATTTTGAATCATGCTTTGCTATCAGTAGGTTTCTTTTTCCTCCATGCAGGCTGCATATTAGGCCCTCTCTGGGGGAGATGTTTAAAAGAAGCTTCCCTTTGCTTTCCTGTAGGGGAACTCCTGCCTGTGTATGTGTCCCTTATATGTTAGGTAAAACAAATTTCCTGTTATAAAACCCGTGCTAAATCCTGGTTTGAGAAGCCTTAGGGTGCAGAGACTGGTGAGCAGCAGGAAGTTGACAGCTCTGGCTGAAACTTGATATTAAGGTATTTGATGGTGGTTTCTATCTTATCTCTAGTATCCCTCCAAAACCCAAAAGAACAACCCTGCCAATTAAAAACTAAACTCGTTTTTCTATAATCTAAAAAAAATTGTAAAAGTAAACTTTAAAAATGAAGACAATTCAGAACTATGTAGACACTAAAGTAAGCTTTATAATCTTTATGCTTTTTCCTTACTACCTGCCCCCGACACCATCTTTGGAAACTCCGTGCACTTCATTCAGTGCTTTCTTGAAGAAAGCAGCCCTGCCAACCATTCCTCAGAATTCCAAGGGATTAAAATGTCTATCTTCTGATACCATTTTATATAAATGGTATTGACTTTTTGATGCAGCTTCCTTAACACTAGCAGTGTATTTTATAAATTCATTTCCATCTGTTTGCATTCATTTTAATGATCACTTTTTTCTTGGGGCACCTCGGTGGGTCAGTCAAGCGTCTGCCTTGGGCTCAGGTCATGATCCCAGGGTCCTGGGATCAAGTGCCATATCAGGCTCCCTACTCAGCAGGGAGCCTGCTTCTCCCTCTCCTTCTGCCCCTCCCCCTTGTTTGTGCACTCTCTCTCAAATAATTTTTTTTAAAAATTAAAAGTGATCACTTTTTTCTTAAGTTTATGTTAAAAAATGGTGTCTGACAAAGTGTCCCTGCAGTGTTTGTACCCCCTCCCATCTCACTCCTTAGAGACAACAAAGGTTCTTATGTTCACAATAACTGGAATTACAAGTAGATTCCAGTTTTACAAGAACCAGTGCCTTTTTCAGGGGGTGGATTGTTCCTCTAGGAAAACCCTTGGAATGGACTGCAGGGTTTGTAAATAAAGGCCTCAACTTTTAAGATGTCTTTGCTCCAAGGAATTTCACTGCACTGAATGGTAATGAAAAGTGTGGTTGCGTAGGAGAGGCAGTTCTTAAGAGGGAAAAATAGGGCCATAGCCCACCTCCAAGAGTAGGTGTGGAATGTGTGTTACCAGGTATTAGAACACCCCTGGCCCTTGATCTGAATAAAAGTTTGCCTCCAGCTGTTTCCATGGTCTGGAAGCTTCAAGTCCTGACAGCACTGTGGCTTCAAGTTTAGTTTCCATGCCCTGGAGACGGCAGTGACTCTTCACAGCTCCTCCCAACCCTTCCTCCTCTGCTCAACTCTAGTCTCCTCACACATGTCACACCCTGCGGTTGAGCTCTCAGAGGTACTGCTCTCCACCCCGGGGCTCAGTTCTGTCGCTGAGTATCAAGGAGTAATTCCAAGTGAAATTCCCTCAGCTAGATGCCAACAGAAGCACCTTGTTACGCAGGGTCCTGTGTTTGTTTAGCTGCTGACAGGAGGTCAGGGAGGAGCGGTGTGCAAGGTGGAATCTCGAGCCTTACCTTCAAGGATGCCAGGTGGTTTAACCATGGCTAACAGGCTTGCTCTCGGTACAGGATGCCCATCTTCCAGGGGTATCCCGCAACAGGGAACACACGGGTTTTCCCGAGGTCTTGCAAAACAAGCTGGTGGGAGCCAGAGGTCAGAAATTTGTATGGGAGATGTTTCACCTCTTTTGCAACTAGTATTTGAAGACCACGGCATGCCAGGCTCCTTATAAAATCGTTTGGAAGTCACCCGTCAACGCTCGGCCCTTCGCGTGCCGGTCACGTTTTGGGGACTCTTCGCCTGCACTGTTGCCTTCATCTCCTTTTCATCCTCATGGGACTGTGGCTGGAATTAGTCAGATTAAGCTCTGGGCATTTTATGGTCTTCCCCAGAAACGTCACATTGCTCTCTACTCCTGTGCCTTAGCCTTAGCCTTGACCCAGTCAGATTCTTTGCATTTGTTGAAGAGGCTCTGATACTCTACTGCTATCTTTGTCTAGCCTCATCCCTCTGGAAGCCATTTATGCTGACCACCCCGTCCGTTCTAGTAGGAATCCTCACAGAACAGAGTTGACAATCTTTTATTAATTCCACATTAAAGGAAAACAACTTACTTAAGTAGGGTAAAAGTCTCTGATGCTTCCAAATCTTTTTTTGCAAGTATTTCAAATTATGTAAAATTAGTATTGAACAGAGGCACCAGGCAGGCTCAGTCATTAGAGCATGTGACTCGATCTGGGGGTTGTAAGTTCAAGCCCCATGTTCGGCAGAGAGTTTACTTAAAAAAAAATTAGTATTGAAAGTATTTTTCCTTTTGTCTTAATTCCATAGATTACTGGGAATGGGGCAGACACAGGGTCACTTGGGAGAGAGTTGAACTGAATCACTGAAGTTAAATACCACAAGGTGGCACACTTTTCCCACTTAAAGGTAATTGTACTGTGCTTTGAGAACTCCCTGAAACAAATAAGCGGCAAAATAACTTGAAGCTTTTTGCAATTATACTTGGAAATAACTGCTAAATGGTTTAAAGATCAGTTTAAGAGAAATGGTTAAGGAGAAATCTCTAGAAGTCAAGTGCATAGGAACGGGGTCTAATGTAATTCAGGCAGGAAGGTCTCTGACATTTTGTTTCCTTGTCATGTGGGGCCAAATGGAATAGATGTCATCGACTCAGAGAGTGTCCAAATGGTAGCCTTTTCTGTTTGCTTCCTAAAGTTTTGTTACATTTTGTGTGATGTGGGATGGATTAACACCACCAAATATTTCCTATCATGTAGACAAAGATTTGTCCATACCAGGTATGTGATATGTAGGTGCAGGAATGAAGGACTAAAATGTGGTGAGGGAGGAAGGAGAGAAAAACACCGGGTGTTGGGGAAAGGCTGGGCCTGGGAACTCCATGCCTGAGATGTGGGCAAGGGAGTATGAGGGCAGATCAGAGGGCCTTGCTGGCTTCTGCTGTGATCTGGCACCGTGATCCCCATCCCACAGGGTCTTGCTGCTTAGCGCACATAATCTTTCCTCATCTGCATGGCAATCTGCAGAGAGAGATGTGGGTTCAAACCCATAGTGAACCATTGCTCTTTACATGGCTATTGTCATTTGAGTATCAGCAAAGGGAACGTGCTGGCGCTGTTCCCCTGTGAGGACTTAGTCAAAGGGAGGAATAGTCTGTGGACAGTGGTGGCACTGAGCATCATTTCCGTGAGAATCTTACCCTCTAATGGTGGCCTGTTTATTGACCATCTTCTATGTGTCTAGCACTAGAATGAAGGTATGTATGTAAATGCTGCACAAAGGCCAATTTTGGCCCAATAGGAGTGCTTACTGTGGTATATTCCTAATAGTTCATGGGTTCTTGCTCCTAACCCAGAAGAGTCAGTGATAGTATTATGTCCACCCTCAATTAGAAACAGGTTCAGAAGGGAGCTTGAATTCGGACTCAGGTCTGTCTTACTCTAGAGCCCATGCCCCCCCTGCGCCGCCCCCCCCCCCTCCACTGCAGGGTGAAGCTCAGAGTTCAAAAGAAGGGTCTTTCCCTGGAGGATTCAAGTCTGTGGTGCACCACCTGGTAATAAATGAGGGGAACCATCAGGGAGAACGTATACTGATCCTTTTACTTCTGTTCTCTTACCTTGGCAAGAATCTGACCGATTTCTGACAGAATCTTAACTGACATTTTAAAGTATACACATTGTAAAGTTTAAGATGATTTTTATTGAACAGATAAAAGATTCACCTTTACATTATTAGAAATACAATAAATTTTTTTTGGTAAAAATTTCCTGGATTTATAGTTGTACAGTCAAATATATAAATATGAAGGTCATTTTCCAAGTATTAGAACAATACTAATGGAATCACTTCCATAACAATTTTTTCTCCATAAACATTTACATGATTACCCACAAGTTGTATCAACTTCCAGAATAAGATGTATTTCCAAAAAACAATCAAACAATATATCCTAAGTATTCCTCTGCATGGGATTTGGTCAATGAATATCAGCAAGAGAATTTTGTTATATATATATAAGATGAACATAAACATTTGTAAATGCAGACTATGTTGTCGTTGTAAATAAAAAATTTTGCCAGCTTTGTCATAGGGAGTAGAGACCACCCACATGACTATTTAAAATATACTGTGTATATATTCTCTTATGAAAAATGATATATCTAAGGTAATAAGGCCTTTATTTCCAGAGTAGTCTTTAAACTTATTTCATCCTTTATATTTTTAGACTTTATATTCTTAAACATCTGAGCTATTAAAATTATGCATAGTACCTAAGCCAACACAGAAAGGGGCATTAATAATTTCAGTTACAGTACTTGAATATATTCACATGACGTACCATCTAAGAGAACTGACCAAGTATAATTTCTGAACTGTCCCAGTTAGACCTGTTGAAATAAAATGCAACCCCATCATATAAGCCCAGTCTCTTTTAAGCACTATTATATGATTATGTAAGTATTACGTAGACTAACACTTCAGAGCACTTAAATATTTAATACTGTCAGCTTGAGTCTGCAAAGTGGTCTAGTTGGCGTGGCAGTCTCAGTCTAAAATTACTTCTGGATGTCTTATGTTTTGGTTGGAGGTTAGCTGAAGATTTGTTTTCCTTCTAGTAACAAATAGGCTAAGTGGTGGACCTTGATGGCTCACAGTTTTCCTGCAAAAGCAAAACAAAACGGAGGAATCTAGTTTGGATATCATTGCTCTGATGGTATTTTCCTGTAATGGGATGGTGGGCTTTAGGATTCTTGGTCGAGACTTTCTCAGATTTTAAAGTACTAATCCACAACAGTTGCTGAGTATGGAAGGCTTCCATACCTCAAAGGGGAGTCAACCATCAAAATGCAAACTGATGGCCCAGGGCTGCTCTGCCCCTGCTACGCGACATCCTCTCTGGTCTCAGTTACCAGCTTGAGTCACAGGAAGTGGGCTTCTGACTGGCCTCTGTATTTCCCCCAAACAGGGTATTTAAGACTTCCTTTTCTGACCACAAATAAATAGCTTTAATATACCATTAATCTTTCTCTAGGATAGGATTAGACAATGTTATACATTTGCAAATTCTCCAAGACTGGGTGATTTGAAATTTGACTTTAAAGACCAATTTATTAAGATCTAATTTTTCGAATCCAATTTTCTCAATTCCAAATGGAACCAAAAGTGCACTTGGTATTTAAAAAGCAACACTACATGAAAAACTAATGATGTACTGTATGGTGACTAACATAACATAATTAAAAAAATAAAAAAAAATAAAAATTCTCAAATTAAAAAAAATAAAAAGCAGTTTTTAAAAATAGCTACATCTTTAAGATATGGCTACACAGTACATGCTCTAAGAAAAACCAGAAAAGCCAGGCAGACATTTAAACAAACTTTAACAAATATTTCCAGGGGACTGTAAATAAATGTGATTGCAAAGTATGCCCACCAATGCCACACAAAATAAAAGGAATCCAGACTTGTGCTGACTTTTCCCTCATCGATGTTTCTATTAAAATGATTTCCTACTACATAAATCAAGATGTATCTGGTGGTTGCTAAAATTATAGAGGGCATGATTTTTATGCTTTTCAAGATCTCCACATTTTTAAAAAAATAATTCTGTATCTTTTTAAATGCTGACAGCCAGTCTTGTATAAAGGTACCAGGAGGCCGAGGGTAGGCAGGGATAAGATGGGCAATGCCTGGATTACAGGACCTTTCACATATCTGAAGAATGTCCTCACTGAACCTTGCTTATAATTGATAGCTTTTATCATTTTCAAAATGGCAAAATCATTTGCAGAAGTGCCAATAAAAAATATAGCCTAGAAATATTTTGAAAATAGAAAAATATGTTCTTAAAACATGTCATAAATATCTGTAAACACTAGTTTCATATCTCTATTAAAAACTTTGACCCCCCCCAATAATATATAATGGATGGATCAGCTCACTGTTAATCACAGAGAGCAAGCAAGTCTTTACCACTTAAGCTAATGGTTTTTTCCTTGGTTAGACTAAAATGGTCAGGTCAATTTTTTTCCTTTGTCAAAATAAAGTATTACTAATGACTCAAACTCTATCAACATTCAAAAGATTCTAAAATGGGGTTTTACTTTTTTAAAAATATCTATTTGCAGTAGAACTGGATTAATTTAGAATACCTAAGCTTTGGAATGTTAAAAAATCTAAAACCCTAACGAACTACTCAAAATTTTTCCAAATCTCTACATTTGGACATTGAAATATCTTCTTAATGTATTTTCCCCTTACTTTGCCAACACAAAAATACCTAGACCAAAGTTATTCTAACGTGTTTTATCTGCACACGGTTTTGAATGTAAGGACTGGGAATTACTGGTTCTATAGAATCTGCATTTTTCTTCAGTGACTGAGTGACTCCAAGAACATTAAAACTTGTCATGTAAGACCAGAAAAACTTCCCACCTGATGAAAAGATGGTCTATCTGCTGAGCTTGTTAAACTGGATCCAGATCAGATATTCTTACTTTTAAAGCTATATTGGATTATGTTATAGTCTACTGTCTCAAAACAACTACTGTTACAGTAAAGGAAAAAACATAGTATCCTATTGTGCAGAGTTTAAAATAGAAAACCACGAGTCCATGTCAGTAATGTCAAGCAGCTGTCCCCTGTCTTATCTGCCACCTCCTTGGAATAATTTTCAGTTTCAGATATAAGTCTGAACTTACACAGAAAAGGCCACTGTTTCTGATCATGCTACAATTTTCCTCCTGTTCTGAATTCTGACTCCTGAAACCAGCAGATATTACTCAGAACAGCTCTTAAGGTGCCTTATGGGAGCTTAACCTATTAAATATTAAACTTAGCGTGAATCTCATCTATAGTGCTAGTAGGAGTTCTGCAGCTCATCTAACGTTAACTAGTAACAATACGTGTTGCAAAATAATGGCAGGCATTACACTCATTCACCTATCTCAGACTTAAACACATTCCATTTGTGACAGATATGGTGAGAATTAAGCATTCTACACGTTTAAATTGTAGTATAACATTTTCCCCCAAACATGAACACCCAAACTTTGTATCAATTATTTAATCAAGAAAAGTTACTAAACAGTACAATACTATAGGTAGGGTGGAATCTGGGAGATTTCCTTAAGAGGTTATAACTATCTTGATAGAATTTATAGGGTCCACATGATTCACTTATTACCTCCCAAACATTAAAATGAAATAATTAGAGCCCAAACCTGCTGAGCGCCTCTACTACAGACTTTATACTTCAGCGCGGAGCTATACTCAGATGTATAGTGTTGCTTTCCCCACCTGGATGTTTGGAAAGAAAAAGCAGGCTTTTCATTATCCTATGCAGTGACCGCGGAAGCCGTCTGCCGCTAGTGACAGGTGGCCCAGCACCTGGATGCTACAGTTCTGATGTTCCCTTTCCGTGGGTGGGACAGGGCAGTGGTGGGCACTTTCCGAGAAGAAATCGGTGTTGGCTTTCCTCTTAATAGAGGACCGTGCTTCATTTGTAAAATACGCTCATTTTCTCCTAAGTGCTTGAACGAAGTGCCTCGACGGCTTGACTGCCCACGTCTCAACCCCCCAGGGAAGCTTCAGTTCACCAGCTTGACTTCTAGCGTTTGATCACAACTTGTTCATAAGCTCCGGACCCCACCCTACAACAGGAGGGGGAAAAAAAAACACTTCAAGATCTTGAGCTGTAATGCTTAACACTGTTCTGGTTAAGCTTGCTCTCAAAGAGATAGTGCATTAGGCATTTTCTGCTAGATTTAATTTCCACACGGTTTAAAGAGATCACAGATAGAAAATACTTGAAATATTAAATGTTTATCATCAATATGTTGGATTAGTCGAGTCACACTTATTCCTACAATAATCTAGTATTGTTCCTAAATCTTTAATGTGTGGCATGAAATGTTTTCTTGAAACCTGTTTATATGTAAATCCTAAAAAATCAATCTCATCCAAGAGTATATATTGACTGGCAATTTACCCAGGCCTTGCAGTTAATGGGTGATTGTTTTTAGCGTGTGGTGTCTTAATGTACCTTTCTAGAAAGTACAAGAATTCTTTTAGTCAGCCTGCCAATGTCTTCATTTTTTTTTTTTAAAGATTTCATGTATTTGAGAGAGAGAGAGAGAGAGAGCGAGAGAGCGCATGAGCAGAGGGAGGGGCAGAGGAAGAGGGAGAAGCAGACTCCCCGCGGAGCAGGGAGCCTGATGCGGGGCTTGATCCCAGGACCCTGGGATCATGACCTGAGCCGAAGGTGGACACTTAACAGACTGAGCCACCCAGGTGCCCCATGCCACTGTCTTTATATGTAGTCAGTAATGTAAATTATACCGGTGTAATACAGATTTAAAGTGAAGTGGTTTTTTTTAAAGATTTATTTATTAGAGAGATGGTATGAAAGCAGGGGGAGAGAAAGAAAGAGAGAAACAGACTTCTGTTGAGCGTGGAGGCTTGATCCCACAACCTTGAGATCATGACCTGAGCCGAAATCAAGAGTTGGACGTTTAACCGACTGAGCCACCCAGGTGCCCCTAAAGTGAAGTGATCTTGAAGAGGGGTTTATTTCTTCATTAGCTTGGTTTGGCATACTGCTGGTTGTCCCCCTAAATCTATCCTCTCCTTCTTCATGGTTCTGGCTACAGGCTGTACAGGCTTCTCAGCTAGAGGCCACAATTCCTAAACTCCTTTGTTGACAGGTGTTGGCATGTGACTTAGTCCCTCCCCCCCCCCCACCTCCATGGAACATGAATGGGGATGTGTCAACTCTGTCTCACTTGCTTAAAGAGAAATTGCTTGCTCTGGACTGGTAGCCATCCAAATTTGACAACAGGTAGGGAATATGGTGAAGGGCAAAATGGAGGCGCCTTGGATCAGTGAATCACCTTCCGAGGCAAAGCTGTCTCGTCAGCCTGGCCACCCTATTTCTGGTTCTCTTTGTTATAGCAGCTTAGCCTTTGTCCTGATATTCCAGGCACTGACTGACCTCTATTAATGAAATATGGAGAATACTAAAAACTTAAAATTTGCAAGCTTTGTGACTAAAACATATTTAAATGAAGTAATGGCCTCATCAACAGAAGGTCTGTTATTGCTGATGCACCTAGTACCTTGGCCCTAGGTTATAATGGAATGAACACACCTGTTCCCTCTATCGTTTCTTCATCTGGGAGGATAAAGGTTTTCTACATGTCTATAAAAGCACAGTGCCTTTTTGATGGCAGCTGGGTTTATTTTTAGGTGAGGATCCTTGAGCCCTCCTGAGTAAGCAGGAGGGGATGGTATTATTGCTTGAAGTTATCACCAGTACCCATCTCCTCCTGTGTCAAGACGCCAGGGGCTACACTACTTGACCATTTCACACTCTTGAGTATGCCCAAGATTAGTAAGACCAGAAGCAACCACCATGACTGGTCTCTTCCCAGATGGAATTTTAAGAGGAAATTCTAAAAAATGGGAGTAATGTACTGGTTACCAGCCCACTGTGGACTGAAATGGACTTTTCAGTTGACTGCTCAGAGGCTCCTGTTCTTACAGACTCATTCTGCAGAAGAAACGAGAACATTCATAACACCAGTGAACATTCATGCACAGCTACAGACAATCAGAATTTGAAGGGACCTTGCTGAGCACCGCCCCTGCACAGAGGCCCTAAAATGGTTCTACTCTGGCAATGATGGAGTAACAGGAACCGGACTTTCCCTCCTGCTTTAAATAACTAGAACATTTTTACAGCACATGTAAAACAACAGTTTTACACACTGGACAACAGGCAGTACAGGACTGGTTCTGAGAGAAGGGAAATCAATGAAGAAAGCCCAAAGCGGTTTCCTTCAGGGTCCTTCCAGCCTGCAGTGCAGGGAGAACCCCAACACAGCCAGGTGGTCTTTCTGAGTGCGGGGCGGGGGTCACTCTTTCTGAGCTCAGGGAGGCTGGGGGCTAGAATCTGTAGGTGAGGAAAACAGAAGGAGGGGCAGGTAAAAATAATGGCTGGAGAATTTCCAAACTTGAGGAAAACTGTAAACCACAGATCCAAGAAGCTTCATGGACCCCAAGCAAAATAAACACAAAAAGAAACACTCCAAGGCACATCATAACCAAACTGCTAATAACCAGTGATAAAATCTAAAAATGGCCAGAGATGAAAGACAGATCACAGAGAGGAACAAAAGCAAATGAAAGCACTTTCTGTCAGAAACTAAATGTCTCAAAGGCAAGCAAGGAGGTGCAACCCTGCAACCTCTGTAGGCATCCCTGAGCTGGTCAGGCTGTACCCACTAGGCTTCAGAGGGGTTACTGGGGGTATTCCTCCCCAAGTCTCGATTGCTTATTGCTCTGTTCCTTCATTCTCATGGGTTCACTTTCCTAACTAGGTATGTATGGTTCTTGTGCCTCTTCAGTGCCGGAGTAAATGATTCTAGTTTCATCTTGTGCTGCCAGTTTCTCTCTCAGAATAGATCTGATGCTAACACATTCGTGTGTCCTCATCACACCAACTAGTGATGGAGAGCCTACGTATACAAGTATTATGCTGGGTACTTCAAATAACTCTGCAAGAGAGACCTTTAATTAGTGCATATTAAGTACTTGAGTGTTTAACTGCATGCCAGGTTTTGTTTTAGCCATTTACATGTCTTACCTCACTTAATTTAAGCCTTATAACGCTTATGAGGGGGGATCCTTTATCATCACTATTTTGTAGTTTAGGAGACTGAGGCAGAGAGAAGTGGGGTGACTTACTGAAGACACACAGCTGATACTTGATGGAGCTTGGGACCGAACCCAGGGAGCCCAACTCCAGAGCCTGTGTCGTTAACCCCAGCGATATGTCTTTTTGGTGGCAAGTAAGAGATGTAATTTGTCAGGATTATAGCCAAGCTGGGTTATGATGGCTAAGCCAGGAATGAAATCTATGTCTGACTGCATGGCACATTCTCTTCTCACCATAATACACTATCTCTAACATTTCTCAGCCTTTCTGTGGCATGTGACATCTACTTCAACCCCTAATTATAATGTTAGGCTTTCATGCATTGGGTGATGATTCTTCTAACATTCATTTGGAAAGGGGGTGGGACTCAAAACTATGAATGCTTTTATATCCTAAGTTCTAGATTATCTCTCAAATAGAAATTATTTTTCTTTCCTCGGAGTAACAACAATATATACAACCAGCATATACTGAGAGCTGTCCATGTGTTAACTGTGTTAAATACTTTACATTAGTTATCTAATTTAATCCTCAGTAAAATCCTATGAGTTAGGTAATATTTATCACTCCCATTTTTCAGGTGAGGAAAATAAGCCTTACAGAGGTTAATAACATCAGTAAAGCAGATAGGGGTGGGAAGTCTGACTTGGACCCTGAGCAGTCTGAAATGAGAGTAGAGATAACTTGTGCCTTTGAGCATTTACTATTTTGGTTCCTTTTGGTTGGAACTGTATTGTTTGTGTTTCTTCTACCTAAATTGATAATTGCTAGAGCTTACTCAGTATATTATGTCATTTACTCTTGACATCAATCCCATGATTACCCCCGCTTTTCAACAGGGGTAACTAAAATTCCATTGAGATTAAAAGATTTACTGAGGCCCCAAAAGTGGTCTGGCTAGGATATAACCCAAACTCTTTAACTCAAAAACACATGTTCTCTTGACCGTACTTATCACTGTCCTCATAGATGCCTCTCCTAGTCTCTCCTTGCTCCAATCTCCCCCGCCCACCCATCCAACCCGCTCAAATTATGACTAGTTTTCTAAAATGCCCGTCTGATAGATCACTTTCCTGCAAAGAATGATCAAACTGTACACATGATAAAAAAAGATAATAAATTCTTTGCTATGGTGATAGAGGCCATTTACAACCTGGCTTTGAGATTGTTGCCAACCTCATATCCCACAGCCTCCTTCCCATGCCTCCTCTTCAGGAGTACCTGTTCACTGGCAACTCCCTAAGTAGGTCAGGTTATTCACAAGCCAGCAAGGTCTGATAGTTAGCCACCACAAATGTGTTTGTGTTCAGACTCAAAGAGACAGGAGTTTGAATCCTGGTTTTATCACTTACTAGTTTTAAGGCTTTGGGCAAATTTCTTTGACCTCTTCGTTTTCTCTTTTTACAAACTAATAACAGTACCTTGTGAGTACTGAAAGAGATAATGTAAGAACTGAATGAAACATATATATGTGCCTGGTACATAAATAAGTGCTCAGTAAGTGTTACCTGTAATTATTATATATTTACTGTTATATAATGATATAATTGTTATACCTACAAGCTCATTCTATTTGAACCGATTACCAGGAATATTTGTCTTCCTCATATCCACCTGTTAACCTCATTTACCTCTTAATTCTCTCCAAGACTCTTTATAGGTGTCAACTTTCTAGGAGGTTTTCTCTGAGTGAGGGCCTATCTTGTTCTCTCAGTTTCCTCTACTTCTCTATATTATAGTACTTACTATACTGCTATAAATTTTAGTTTGTCTATCTCACCTGCTACAAAGAGACAGAGAATAAATATTTTAGGCTTCGTGGGCCATTGTGATCTCTACATACTACTCAACTCTGCTACGGGAGCATCAAAGCAGCCATCGGTAAAACATAAATAGGTGTTGTTGTATTCCAATAAAATTATTTCTACAAAACTAGGCAGTGAGCCAACTTGGCTCACAGGCTGTAATTTGCCAACCCATGTGCTAGGAACATAAGCTAGCTGAGGGTGAGCTGGGTCTTTCTGCTTTGCATCCTTACCCATGACTTGGCCTAATAAATAGTTACTGAATTTAATGAATGGGTAAGTCAGTGAGAGGTAACGAAAACTATAAATTGTGCTTACATCCTCTAAAATCCCCAGTTCAAATGAACCATCTCCTCATAGTCTCTTTGTATGTCCCTCTCTTACCTACCCATCACATCTGATTGTAGGTATTTACTGTTACCCTTCGTATCTTTTGGACCCTGCGATGTGCTGGACACATAGGAGGTACTCAATAAGACCAGTACTGGTGGAACAAATGAATGAGACATTCTTTGAGGTTGTGAGCATTAGAGAATAAAATAACTGTCTTGGACCAAGGAGGGCTCCCTAACCAACTCTGACTTATCCTGGAACTCTACATAAATATTATGTGGAAATACTGAGTATCGGGGGTGCACGTCAGGGCAGAGATCAGAATTCCTCAAGTGTTCTGAGCATCAGGGCTCATGACTATTTGCTGCAGGGCTGGGAAACTGAATGGTAAGTCTGGCAGGTACCTTTTCTTCATCTGAATCTGAGTAACTCCCAAAATCATGTTTGTTTTTTCTGAGCTGTTCTTAGTATGTAGATTAGACTCTTGTAGGGTGGAGAAGAGGGGAGTACAAAAAAGGTTAATACTAAGTGTTTGCTGCTGAGTGGCTGTGTAACTGCTCACAACAGACAAGATCACTGACTGAAAGGTAATTCTGCTTTGCTCTTTCTAAAATATCAGACTAAGAACTTTTTTTTTTTTTTAAAGATTTTACTTACTTGTCAGAGAGCAAGAGAGGACAAGTATAAAAGCAGGGGGAGCAGCAGAGGGAGAGGGGGAAGCAGGCTCCCCGAAGAGCAGGGAGCCCGATGTGGGAGTTGATCCCAGGATCCTGGGATCGTGACCCGAGCCGAAGGCAGATGCTTAACCAACTGAGCCACCCAGGTGCCCCCTAAGAACTCTTTCCTAAACATCCCTTTTTAATTGCATCTTGCCCAATGCTCCTCTGGTCCTCTACTAATACCTTCTAAAAACACACTTAAGAAAATCAACAAATAGGGGCGCCTGGGTGGCTCAGTCGTTAAGCATCTGCCTTCGGCTCAGGTCATGATCTCAGGGTCCTAGGATTGAGCCCCTCATCGGGCTCCCTGCTGGTCAGGAAGCCTGCTTCTCTCTCTCCCACTCCCCCTGCTTGTGTTCCCTCTCTCGCTGTGTCTCTCTCTGTCAAATAAATAAATAAATCTTAAAAAAAAAGAAGAAAATCAACAAATAAACTTATAATTTCAAACATACTCAAGGAAAACTCAGCTGTAATTCTTCTCATGGAATCACTGTATGTGTTTTCTAGCCTCAGTTTAATACAAACTTTGTACCCTTCATCTTCCACTCAAGAACATTTAAAAGAAAAAGGCAGTGTATTCTTTATTTAATAAGAGACTGTCTGGACTACATACCTATTTGGAAGATGATGGCTGCCGAAGGTGGTACTTCCCCCAGGACCCACAAATAACCTCAGGCCTTCTTCTGCAATTCACATTTAAAATACTTGTTATAGGTACACTTACTAGATTGTCATCAAATAATATTCCTATTGTACTCAATTCATATTTTATGTTTCAGAAAGTTTTAAAGAAATAAAAAACTTAAAAAGCTGCACGCATGTTTTCAAACAGGCAATTTAGAAGATATCCTCATAGTTATTTCTCATCAACTTCCCTAAAGCTATTTTTCCTTAAAACTGAGTAAAGAAGACATCTCTTCCTATAAATTTCCACAAGTAAATTTTTACAACCAGTTACGTAGTGAAACTAAGTCCATTGTTAACTGCTCTCTATTCACACCAGCATGGATAATTACACCTTTCAAACTGGTGGCATGTAAATTTCCAGCCTCAGTGAAAATGCTGAGGAAGGAATAAAAGATTCTATTATTCGCTATCATCTCAAGATCACCACCCAACCCTCCAAATTACACTGATGTGAAGTACTAGTGTCCAGTTATGTCAAAACAGATGTAGACATTGGCCATAAGGTATATAAACACGGTGGACGTTGAGGCATACACAATAAAACCTCTCTTCAAAATTGATGTTTTTAAACTCAAGTTCATTCTTCTCCCAATTTAATATTCATTCCTGGAAATAAATGAGCTACAAAGTTATCTTCAGATTTTCATGGGCAATGAAATTCATTTTACCGACATGCAACAGTCAGGGTGATGTAAGGACCCTTTCCGGTTGAGCACATGGACTACACAGACCTGGGTTGCAGACATCTATGCACATTTAATATTACCCATATACCTTCGGCACTGGAATCTAGGCTGAAGTCTTGACTCTGTAGTATTTTCTCCACAATATCATCTGCATCCACTCTGGTGTCATCAACTCGCTTCAGCTGAGATTCTACAGAATCTTGCTTCACTGGGCATCTTGGAAAATAATTAAAATAAATTTTCCCCTCCTTTTTCTTATGAGAACAACGTTGTTTTTTTCTCCCCATTTAAGCACAGACTGAAAGGATACCTGGTGAGCATTTCCGAAGCGGTATCTTCTTTGCCGGCTGGATCAAGGTTTGTTTCGGCTATTTTTGGCTCAATTTCATCACACGGCTCTAGAATGCTTTCGATTCCCGTTGATGTGCTTCCCACTGAGGTGTTTCTCCTGTGACAGAGCTCAGAAAAACTGGATGACCGGGAGTGGCACGAGCTATACCCTGTCAGAGAAAAGCGCTTTGGATAAAACACTAACATCAAATACACTGCAATCAAGCGTTCTTCTTCCACACCCCAGCAATTTCAATTAATCCTTTAGAGCAATAAATGTCTAAGGAATTCAACCTGTTAGTCTCTACCTGATACTTTTGACTGCTGGCTTGCATAGCTTGATGTTCTAGAATGTCCACAGGCGCCAAGTTCATCTGGAACAGAGGCACTCTTTGCTGAAAGATCTGCAATATGTCATAACACAGTGTTACTATGACTGCCAACAAGTCAATGGTCAATTTGTATTCTCATCTGCAGATTTTGTAAACTGCCAAGTTCATTATCAAGAAAAATTAGTTACAAAGTGAAAGAGACCCTTTTAAATTGGTACAATGTCAACTGCAAGAAATATAAAAAACTTAGTTTATTGAAGAAATACTTTTTTTATAAGATTTAACAGCACTCTATCTTGAATAAAACCATTTCAGCTTTGACATTCAGTATTTCTCTAATAAAAATGAGTCGGATGTATTCTTATACTCATAAAATAGCCAGGTCTTTGTGTGCTTTTTGGGGAAATCTTGCTCTCAAAAAATCCATCACAGCAGTAAACTAAAGAGCACGACTTTAATGTTAGTATTGCTAGTGCTAGGCTATAATTTGGGCAAATGTCTGTGATTTAAATCACAGCATGAAATGTAGCAGTGAGAATAAAGGTTCGCAGGAATTGATTATAGTATTCAGTTTCAAAGTAAATGTACAAACCCCCCCCAACAACAAAAAAAACCCCCAAAACCCAAAAAACCCCAAACCAAAAAACCACTCCAGGGTCAAAGCCATTTCTAGCTGTTCCCTGATAATATGCATATTCCAGATGCCAATTATATATTTCCAGAACGAGGTTCCTCAGAATGCAAAACTGTGGCCATTTTCATTAGCGTGAAATATTTGGAAATTAGAACTGTTTTTCACTTAGAGGCAAAAGGAAACCAACTGAGTAACACAGCAATTATAAGCAGCAGTTCTATAAATGATATTGGATGCAGCTGGACCAAGAAATGCTGCCCAACAAGGAGGCTACTGGAGTGACCCGGCCCTTCTGCAAAGGTTTCTCACTTCCGGTCGGGCCACAAGATATGAATCCAAACCAGCATCCCTGGGCCTGCTTTACAGTGGTCCTAAACACAAAAGTGAGCTACAGCAAGATCGAAACCCAAAGTACTGGTTCATATCAGGAATTATATAGGACTAACCTTTTATTCTGAGAGTTGGCTCAGATTTTAATTCATTTATCTATTGGTTTTCAAAATGTATTCATTCAATAATTATTAAGCTCTTACCAAGTCAGGTGCCCAGTAGTATATAAGATAAAGGGAGTACAAAATAAATGCTCAGAGTTTAGAGGTAGAAGTGGTTATAATACAATGTGGCAAGCACTGAGAAAGTGTTACTAAGAGAGCTTGGAAGGATAAGTACATTGAACACTACCTGGTAGTGGGGGCAAGACCCCATAGAGGAGGCTACCTCGAGGTCTTTTTTTAAATTTATTTTTATGTTTTAAATATTTTATTTATTTATTTGACAGAGAGACACAGCAAGAGAGGGAACACAAGCAGGGGGAGTGGGAGAGGGAGAAGCAGGCTTCCCGCTGAGCAGGAAGCCTGATGCGGGGCTCAATCCCAGGACCCTGGGATCATGACCTGAGCCGAAGGCAGACGCTTAACAACTGAGCCTCCCAGGCGCCTCCCCCCCTTAAAAAGATTTTATTTATTTATTTGACAGAGAGAGACACAGTGAGAGAGGGAACACAAGCAGGGGGAGTGGGAGAGAGAGAAGCAGGCTTCCTGCTGAGTAGGGAGCCTGATCCCAGGATACTGGGATCATGACCTGAGCTGAAGAAGGCAGATGCTTAACAACTGAGCCACCCAGGTGCCCCTACCTCGAGGTCTTTAAGCACGTATAGCAACTCCTCGGCGAGACTTGGTGGGGAAAAGCATGCCTCATTTGCAGAGAGCAGACAGTTTGGTACAGTCAGAACACTGGGTAGTTGGGCAGATATGACTGAAGGGAAAAGAGAGATGAACAGATGCCTGATCGTGAGGGACTTTCTATGGGTTTAAAGAAGGAAATAATTCACTGGCTTTAAGCAAAGCTGTGATGTGACTAATCTACATCTTGGCCACAGGATGGACAGGGTGTGGAGGAGTGAAGGTTTTCACAAGACCCCAGCTGAGAGAGAGGTGGTTAGCAGGCACGAGCGGCAGGGCTTGATTGGCGAGTACTCGAGTGTGCAAGGATAAGTGAGACAGAAGATGCAGGAGGAAGGGCTGGGAAAACTTGTGCCAGGTGTGGGGACCCTGAAGTGCCTGAGAAGACGCCAGGTCACCATGCAGTGGATGGCTCCTGTGCCCCTGGCCTTACGCTGGAGGTACAAAGACAAGTAAGACCTGATCTGGAGGAACTTGGAGTATGGCTGAGAAACAGAAGCATTTCAGTAGAACAGGGAACATGAAGTGGACCTTCCCAGAAAGCATTTGGAAATGTGCACCTGGAGTTTAGGAGAGAGGTCTGGAGGCAACACAGATTTGTAAACCAAAGTGTTCGATTCATATTTACATGATCACATTTACATGAATGTGATAGTTAAATCCAAGGGAATAGAGGATATTGCCCAGGGACGGTGAGTAGAGGGAACTGAACTCTGGAACATCAGCATTTAAGAGGAAGGTGGGAGAAGATGAAGAGCCTCCAAGAAGCTCAAGAAGCTAGATAAGGAAAGGTCAGAGAGGTGGGAGCCAAGGGCAAAGAAGGCTTCAAGAAAGAGTAGATGGCCAAGTCAGGTGAGAGCAGAAAAAACGCCCACAGGATTTGACAGCCCTGTTACTGGAGACATAAGACAGCGCAGAAGCCGGAAGCCAGGTGTCACATGTGTTTAGGAATAAATGCACAGTATTCTTCCTAGAAGTTTGGCTCTAAAAGGTATGAAAGAGGGAAGGGGAAAAGGGGAGAAGCAGGGAAGGGGAGGCTGCAGGAAGAAGAGCACGAACACACAGAAGAGCAGTAGACAGAGGATGTAGGGCCAGTGAGTTTTTTTTAAATAAAGAATTCAGAATATTTAAATACCAAAGAGAAGGAGCTAATGGAAAGTTTAAAAGTATGCAAAGGATTGATCCTAAATCATGAGAACTGTAGTCCTTATTATCAATAAGAAACCTTATCTTTGCATATCTAGAAAGGTGATGAAAATGTTAATCCCGGGGCGCCTGGGTGGCTCAGTTGGTTAAACCACTGCCTTCAGCTCAGGCCATGATCCCAGGGTCCTGGGATCGAGCCCCACATCGGGCTCCCTGCTCGCAGGAAGCTTGCTTCTCCCTCTGCCTGCCGCTCCCCCTGCTTGTGCTCTCTCTCTCCCTCTCCCTCTCCCGCTCTCGCTCTCGCTCTGTGTGTCAAATAAATAAAATCTTTAAAAAAAAAGAAAATGTTAATCCCATCACTACACCTTTCTTTTCATTCTTTCAAATAATAACCTTCCCCACAAGAAAGAAAGGAAAAGAAAGGAAGCTCCTAAGTCTTTTTTTCTTCAGCCAGCTTAACATTTTCCCCACCCTGCTTTTAACTCCTGGAGCAGATTGTGACTGTGGCTGGGAGTCTGTCCAGAGAAGCAGCATCCGTGTCACTTGGGAACACAATAATGCAATTTTTAGGCCCCAACCCTGATCCACCGAATCAGAACCTCCGGCTGTAGGTTTAACAAGCCCACCAGGTGACTCTGATGTACACTCATGTTTGGGAACCACTGACAGAGGAAGGTGATCCAGGGAGGAGAAGCAACACCTGACAGGTTGCTGGGCATGTGGAATAGGCAAACTCCTGCTGAAGTACACAATGGGGGGGTGTGTGTCACTGCAACGTTTAGCTCTTAATCTGTCAGGGCAATCTGTTTCAGACAAATGAAGCATTGGCTTAACCAAAAACTGCATAATTAAAACTCTGCTGATAATTATTGGCCCATTTCATCAAGCCATCTACCCAAAGAATTTTAAATCTGGGTGGGACTTTGGGAATCTTTTAGGATGTCAAGTAGTACAAACGAAAAAAACAGTATGCCACACACATCCATACCTGCTATTCCAAGATGGATTTTGAGAGTCTCTCCACCTTTTCTGTCTTCTTCCAGAGATTCAGATTCACCAGCAATGGGTATAGACATCGATGTAGAAGGAGGCCTATAAATAAATATTTCTAAGGATCAGAACTTGATTGATGGGTGAATCTGAAAGCTTGAAATAGTGTTAAAGACTGGTTGTGGAATCAGTATACAGCCTTAGTAAGGTGCGTGCTTAATGTTCCTCTGAGGGTGAGCGTAATAAAAATCAACAAATACTGTACGAGCTTCCTCAAAACTGGAATGAGATTCATGGGGGGGAGGGGGAGAAAGGATTTTTACTCAACAGAAAATGTGAGACCAGAAACGACACTGCCTTCACAGAGTGTGGGAAAGAGAGAGAGGCTCTGTCCTTGCCTCCCCAGCACCATCAGTGGAGGATGCTTCTGCCGTCAACTCTCGGACAATGCAGGGAGATAGACGAGGGGCATTAAGCCCCTTTGTGCCTGAGGTTGTAAGGTTGCATCATGCTTCCTGCTCCAGTGCCTAAGCTCTTTTGTTGGCTCTGCTAACTTCTTATAAATTGTCCCCATGGTTTTATCTTCTACCTTCTCTGTAAACAGTTCACCTGCCCCAGGGGGAGTCTGTAAAGAACTCCAGTTGTTCAGATTTGCTTTTTGGGCTGGATTCTCTGGGGTAGGTGATGGATATATTTTCATTGGCTAATTCAAGGCTCCTATCTCCATGTGGAAGCTGTGAAGCAGGGAGGGGCCAGTTTGAGTTCTAACAAGAATTTTTTTTTTAAATAAAACATCCCTAACCTATTAAGGTTGATAGTCTAGAAAAAAAAATCACATCCTCCTAGAGACTATCCCTTGGTGACCTGAGGTAAAATAGGAAGGTGGCTGAAGGGATAGTGAAACTGACCCACTATGTGGCAATTCTCTTTTTGTTATTTTGTATTTATTGAAATTCAAAACGCACTAGCAAAGTACCTCCAAAATAAAGATCACTAAAATAAACTAGAAAAGTATTTCCAAAATAAAGATGACCAAAAATTAGCCTGAGTATATTAGTTACCTCTTGTTGCTGTAACACATTACCACAAACTTAGAGACTTAACACAAATTTATGATCTTACATTTCTGTAGGTTAAAGGTCTAACATATGTTCCACTGGACTAAAATCAAGGTGTTGGCAGGACCACATTCCTCCCTGGAGGCTTTGGGGGAGAATCTCTTCCCTTGTCTTTTCCGGCTTCCAGAGACCACCTGCATTCCTTAGCTCATGGCTCCTTCCTCCATCTTCAAAGCCAGAAAGGTCCCAACTCCAACTGTTCTGTATTTCACATTTCCCTCTGACCCTGATACTTTTCCAATTACCTTTTCCCTTGAATTATACCTCTTCCCTTTAAGGACCCTTGGGATTATATTGGGTCCATCTGGAGAACCCAGAATAATCTCCGTGAGTTCAGCAGATTAGTACCTTAATTCCACCTGCCACCTTATTCTCCTTTGCCATTTAACCCAACATATTCACAGGTTCTGGGGATTGGGACGTAGACATCTTGGGTGGGGGGCTAATGCCACATGCCACAGATTAAATACACCACAGTTTAATATTTTCGTGACAGTTCAATAATTGTCATTCAGCTGCCTTAATCTACAGAATTTATCTTTTTAATCTATATAAAACATTAAACCAGCCAGATGCAACAGTAACAAAAAAATGTAAAGCAATATAAAACAAATTGTACATTTCAAAGTAGTGGTTATTAGTGTGCATATGTTCATATATGTATATATAAAATTATACATGTATGTACACATGTGTAAATGTGAATATACTGTATGTGTACATATGCTATGTGGTAATTCTTAAATTCTTATATTATCTCAATAGAATTCTCAGGCTATTCAGATCCTTGAACAGGCATTTAAGATTGCCATTAAAACTATTTAATTTATAGATTATTTCTATCATATGATCTCCTAAATTCCAAAATTGCACATCCTGTTGGGACATTTTCTTTTTAAAAAAATCTATCATCTCTCTGTCAATCTATCTATCTAGAACATGAATAGGGGTAGGGGTGGGGGGAGGGGCAGAGGGAGAGAGAATCTTACGTAGGCTCCACACCCAGCGCAAGTCCAACATGGGGCTTGATCTGAGATCAAGGATTCCGAGATCATCACCTGAACCCAAATCAAGAGTTGGATGCTTAACCTACTGAGCCACCCAGGCGCCCCCTCTTGGGATACTTTCAAGTATGTGTCCTGCAAGTACACTGAGGTCAATATATCCCCAACTGAAGCCATCTTCTTTTTCCCAAATCTGCTTTCTTCTTGTATTCCCCAACTCTGAATGCCATCATGGTCCATAAAGTAACCAAAACCAGAATCCTAGATGCAGCCTCTGGGTCCTCCCTACTTGCATTTCTCCATAACCAATCAATTTCCAAATCACACAGATTCTCTCATATTTTTCCTATTCATCATCTCTTCTCAGCCTCCACTAATTACTTCAGTTTGGTGTTCTTTGTACCTTATGACCACAAAAGTCTCCTCGCTAGTCGGCCTCTATCCGTGCTATTTTCACTGTGGTCCTTCTGAAGTGTGCATGTGAACATGTTATTCTTTGATTTAAAACATCCATAGCTCCTTCCAGATAAAGCTCAAACTCCTTAGAATGGTAATACAAGGCCTTCTGCAGTCTGACCTAGACCTACCTCTTCAATTACCAAAGGTTGGATTTTTAAATAATGTAAAATAGTGGGGAAAAAAAAAACCCATGCATTCAATATTCCGTAAGAAAAAGTAATATGCAAAACAAATACACTTACAAAGAATGGAGCCTACAGTCACAGTCATTAATCACTGATCGTGACCCATGCTGGCCTGTCCTATCTTTTTTTATACCAGGTCCTTTGTTCTTCTTTCACAGGTGGCCTGATTACAGTGTCTCCATCCCGCCACCTTTCAGACCCGTTCTCCAGCCTTCAGAGCTCCTGGCCTGTGGACTCTTCTCTTTCTCCCCCTCTCTCAGTCTCCCTTGGGGTCCACCCTTTCCTGCCTAGGCCTGACTTCAGGGCCATAACCCTTTTAGCAACACCTTGAGTTTGGCACCCCTTGTTCTGTAGTCTCCAAAACCTTGAAGAGCCCCAACCCTGGATAATTTTAGCCTTCTTCATGAACTGCTCAAACACTGGGGCAACTAAGCATTATGGAGAAAATTCATTAACGATGGGGAATGAATGATATTGAGGCAAATTTATAATCTAAAATCTTAGCTGGGCCTTGGCAACTCTCCTAAGTCTCCCTAGACAACTCAGTCATGTTGAATAAATAATCATTGAGTGCCTAGTAGTGTCAGTTTTTATTCTGTTACCCCTTTTTGTTCTGAAAATGTTTTTGTATACCTTATCAGAAATTGTGTAATATAGCTCAATTACAGAATGAGAGAGATGAAATTTTAATTTCACAGTAATGTTTAGAGTATGTGAAAAATAACCTAAAATGACAATACCACCTACTTGGTGTTCATGCCCTGTAACAATGCCATAAACTCGAGCAAGTCATTTTCTTTTCCTAGAGTGTCTTCACCTACCTCCTCTGCTTCGTAATTTCCTATTCATCCTCTAAAAATTAGCTCCGTGTCACCTCCTCCCCCCCCACCCCCCCCAGGGGAGACTTTCCTGGCTTTTAAGAAAAAGTAGTTAGGGACTCTCCTCTATGCCTTGAGAGCATCATATGTTCTGTGTCTATCTCCCAAATAAATACTGAATCCTTCAGAGCAGGGACTGGTCTTAATTTAGTTTGGTAAATGTTAGCACATGGTAGACAATCAATGCATATGTACTGAATAAATGAGTGAATCTTGAATCTTGGGACCCTGGACAAATTAGTTCCTTAACCTCTGAGCCTCAAGGTCCTCACTTAAGAAATATGGATAATGCATCACAGAGTTGTTTCAAGAATTAAACTGGGAGACAATAATAGTCATTAAGTCATTCTGACAAATCTTAATTTCCTTCTAGAATATGAATGCTCCAGAGCCCCAGCTACTCAAGAGGATTAGATCATCCTTAGATCTGCATTACCACCAAATTGTCAGGTGCCAGTGTAGCATATAATTTTTCTCTCGAAATATTCTTTTCCTTTATTAGTACTAGTGGTTCGCTTTCTTTTCAGCCAGTTTCATTCTTTTACAAGAGTTGGTGGCTATTTGATGAGTTGCAGAGAACTACAAAACAGAGTTCAGGGCAGGTAGTTAGGAGCCTGACTTACCAGCTGTCTTAAGCATAAATACAGGCTTATGGTATGACATTTTGTCTTTCAGAAAAATAATACAAGCCATGTTACAGATCCTCTGCTCATAAAATACCAAGCTAGAATTTAAAGCTGAGAATGCCAAAGATCTGCTGTATTCTTGTTAGTTTCTCTAGTAGGTTTTTAAAAACTTTATATCATGAAAAACTCAAAGACAGATAAAAGCAGAGAGAATAGTAGAATGCACCTCCCAGCAGTTAGTTACATACATCTAGGTCTTATAGACAAATAGTCATATCACTCAATTGCTTTGTGCCTTAGTTTCCTCATCTGTAAGATGAGAACTTGGATTATATAATACTTTTTTTTTTAAAGATTTTATTTATTTATTTGAGAGAGAGAGAATGAGAGATAGAGAGCACGAGAGGGAAGAGGGTCAGAGGGAGAAGCAGACTCCCCGCCGAGCAGGGAGCCCGATGTGGGACTCGATTCCGGGACTCCAGGATCATGACCTGAGCCGAAGGCAGTCGCTTAACCAACTGAGCCACCCAGGCGCCCTATATAATACTTTTAAAACTGGCTTTGTGAAGCTCCCTTAGAGATTTCAGCGGTACTAAGGTACTCTACCTTTTTGCCCCTCAACAGAAGAATGTGATATACTGGGATTCATCATACATTTGAGCAGAAGGACTTTGTGGCTAAATATTCTGAAAAAAAAAAAATCACTGGACTAGACAACCTCCAACATTCTTTTCAGCTCTAAAGCATTGTGATTTTACATTTCTGATATATATTGAAATACAACCTAATAAAAATAATTTACTTTTTCCATCAGTTGTTTAAACACTTTTCTATTCAGTCCATATTCAGCATGTGCAAGTGCATGGATGTGTCAGAGCTGCCCCTTTTCCACTGATATGTGTACAATTTCAAATATTCAGAGAAAAGAGAAAATAAATATTAGGGGTTTGTTTTTCCCAAGAAATACTTTTATGTATCTTGGGATTAGGTAAGGTCTGTTTATTCTAATGAGTTATAAACATCTTTCTCTATAAATATAAACTCTAGACTGTCAGATTTACATTCCTGGAGATAATATAGAACATAAGATGATCTATTTTTGAGCTCTTTAGTATTTGAGTTGCACAAATAGATAAAATGGTACAGAAAGGGCCAGAAAGGGAATATTCATAAGTTCACGAGAAGGAATGATGAATTCCTTTTCTTCTACTTAGTTTTGCTGCTCATTTTCTCATTTCACCCTAAGCTGATTCCACTAGAAAAACACTGTTAGCCTAAGAAGCCAAATACAGTATAGCAAAAATTGTTTAGTCCTAAGAGAGCAGGATGTAAAGAAATAAGCCAGGAAATTATGGTTTGAGAGATGACAACACAAGAAGGATAAGTTATAGTAAAACGCATAGTTTAATCAATAATTGATTTTTACAAAAATATGTATTTTCATCTTTACAAAACACTGTAAATAGGGAACTATATAGACATTGCTATTAAAAATTTTTTTAAAAATTTATTTTAGAGTGAGAGAGAGTGCAGTGGGAGGGGCAGAGGGAGAGGGAAAGAGATAATCTTAAGGAGACTCCCCGCTGAGCGCAGAGCCTGACACAGGGCTCAATCCCACAACTCTGAGATCATGACCTGAGATAAAATCAAGAGTCGGACACTCAACCAACTGAGCCACCCAGGCGCCCCTGGACATTACTCTTAAAAACATCAAGTTGATGCACAGGGAAATAATTAAGGTTTTCTTTTCTAAATATATTTTTTTCTCAGATCTTTAAATAATATATAATTAACTTTGTTTTTCAATTGTCTTCAGGAATTGCCTTTGCCCATTCCATTCACTCTCCTACGCTCTGAGAGGACTTTTACACATCTTTCCTCAAACCCCCACCTCCATCTTTCTCATCCCCACTCTTGTGATCATCTTGTTTCCTATTTCACTAAGAAATCAGGAACAATTTGAAAGCAACTTCTATTTGCTTCCACTTTTCATATACCTGAATCTGAAGCTACATTCTCTGCCTTTATTCCTTTTGACAATCCAAGGACACTGTCTAGCAACTGTTGTTTTTCTCTTCTGTACCATCTCTCTCCTTCTCTCTTGAACCATTCATATCAGTACACAAATATACTGAACTGTGTCCCATCTTAAAACAACCCCAAAGACCTGCCTTGACCCTGTATCCTCTTTTTATTTGTAACTCCATTTTCTGTTCCTATTTTTGCAGCAAAATTCCTCATAAGAATTGTTTATATTGTCTCCAATTTTTCTCCTCCCAAACCCTCTTTGACTCACTCCAGTAAGGCTGCAGGCTCAGAGCATTCTACCACAGTGCTTGACAAAGGTACCAATGGTCTCTGTACTGCAGAGCCAAAGGGCAATTCTCAGTCCCCATCTTCGGTGATCCACGTCCATGGGGTGGGACAGAGCCGGTTACTCTCTCCTTTTTGAAACACGTCCTTCACTTGGTTTTCAGGACGGTCCTCTCCTTTGGTTCCTTCCTCCTCTCTCAAAGTTGTTCCTTTGCTGGTTCTTCCCTGTCTCCCCAGTCTCCAACACACTGGAGTGTCCCACCCCTCAGTCTTTTTATACTCACTCCCTCTGGGTCATTTAATCAAATGTCACGGCTTTAACTACTCTCTATGTGCTGAAGATGTCATGATTTCCAAATTTGTATCTCCAGCCTGGGCCTCCCCACTGAACTCTGTAGTCATATCCAACTGTCTACTTGAAGTGCCTGGCTGGATGTTAAATAAGGATCTCCAATGTAACATGTCCAACACCCAAGCTGCCAACCCCCAACCTGTTCCTCTTAGAGGCTCTCCCATTTCAATAAATGAGTTACTCAGGCCCTAAACCTTGGACTACGGAAATAGCATCCTAATTCATCTACCTATTTCTGCCCTTGCTCCCATCGTTGTTCCCACAAATGGTCTATTCTCTACCTAGCAGCCATAAGTCAGATAATTTTATTCCCCTGCTCTAAACCCTCTAGTAGCTTTTTATCTCAGGTTATAAGTGGCTGAGGTGACTCTTTGCCATCTGATCCCATTTCCTATCCCCCTCCTCCTCATTCTGTCTGGTCTAGACATACCGGTCTCCTGGCAGCCCCGTGGACATACCAAACACACTTCTCCCTGAAGGGCTTTGTCCCTGTTGCCTCTACCTCAAATGCTCTTTCTCCAAATATCTGCATGGTGTGCTCCCCACTTCCTTCAGGTCTCTGCTCAAATACCATCTGCCAGGGAAGACTTTCATCTTGACTACTCTCTATAGAACAGCAAACTTTCTCCCCACCATGCCCTCCTACCCTCCATTATTTTTCTCCAAAGCACTCATCGCCATCTTTATATTATACATTAATTTCTTAGCTTGTTGTTTTCCTCTTAAGAATATATGCTCCAAGAGGTCAGGGACTTGGTCTATTTTTTTTTTCACTGCTGTTTCTCTAGTGTCTAGAATAGGGCCTAGCATATGGTAAGGCACTTAACAGGTATTTGTTGAAGAAATGACTAAGTCCACAGAGATCAAATTCAAAAATTTAATTGTATAGTTTCACCCAAAACTTGAAGATGATGAAAGATCTACAGCTTAAATAATTTTAGAGTGCGGGGAGCTCGTTTGGCAAAGGGTTAATAGTAATTTCTATGTGGTCAGTCTCCTAGGAAAAGAACAGTTCCTTCACTCGTAAACACTACAAGTTATGAATGTAAACATTTAGACCAAAAAAAATGACTATTATACTTTCGGATAAATAATTCATTTACTGAGCATCAACTTACGTTTTAAAACACGGGTCACCAGACATCAGCTGCATACTGATCAAAACCTGGGTATTAGAAAAAGAAATATGATTATAAAAGTTCCCTTGAGAGGAGAAGCCATGTTCTGCTAATCCACGCATCCTCCACAGAACCTAGGCCAGTATTTCCTATTCAGAGATTATTCAATAAAGCGATTGCTGAATTGGGTTACATCCAGTATTAAATTGCTGCTTTACACAGACCATTTTTCAACATTCAAAACTTGGTAATGGCAAGTATCGGCATGGGAAAGTGGAAATGGAGAGCCGGTGCTGTGACGGCCCCGCGGGTGTGTGCTGCTCGTGTGGTCTCCTGTATGTCTTTCCTCCCAGATTCCTGTGGTGCTGAAGTGTCTGGAATGTTTCCCTCCAACGTGCCATGTTGACCTTCAAGGTGGGGCCTGCAGTGGCTTGTGAGAGCAGAATGCTTCTGGGCTTTTTCCAACTTTAGAACAGAATTTAAAGCTTTGCTAATGCTTTCTGAAACGTTGCTCTTCTCTACTTGCTGACGGTCTCTTTAAGACTCAACCGTAGGATCTTGTTATGTTCTTCCGGGAATAATAACGGTAATAGCAGTAATAACAACAACATTAATAGCAATCGTGATTTGAGACTTGTGCCAGGCGTAAGCTAAGTGTTGTATACTGCATGATTTCATTTAGTGTTCAAAACTCCTAGGAGAGCCTGATACTTTCCTTTTAAGCTCAGGAGATGAAGTGATATTTTCAAGATCAGGTAGCTAATAAAGGGTAGAGCTGAGATCTGAAACTAGGACTGCATAATACTGAAACTCATGGTCTTTATGAAGAAGAGAAAATTTATATACGTGCATATTTTCTACTAGTGGCTGACATGTATCCTAAGAGAATCTCATTTCTTTTTTATTTCTTCACCCGAGTGCCTCCACTACTGTTCCTCTTCTCTCTGAGCGCGACACTTATTAAATGTGGGACCTGGGCCAGTTGTGTGGGCATCCTTATCCCTTCGGCTTCCAAAGAACTCCACAGTCTGGTTTCTAACTACATCAAAACAGCACTCTTGAATACCCGGAATGTCTCAGAAGGGATGGAGATGGCACATGCAGCTTTTAAGACATTGTGTGGGGAAGCAGAACAGAGAGAGTGGGATAGTGGTTGGAGGAGGTGAGAAGTGGTTTTTGTTTGTTTTAAATACAGTGGCTATGAGAGCTGTTTCTTCATATGTTAATGAGGATGATTCACTGGAGATAGAGATGATTAGGAGAAGGGATAGTCCAAGCTGCAGAGCTCTTGATTAGGCAAGCTTTGGACTCTAGCACCTAAGAGGAAGGAGTGACTTCTGACAGGGAGAGGGACATTTCCTTCATTGTAATGGGGGCAAAAGGGGTAACAGGGCTGGAGAGACAGGAAGAACTGTAAATTCTGCAACAGGAAGATGAGGGAATTTGAATTTAATGACTTCTGTTTTCTCCATAAAGGATAAAGTAAGACCACTAGCTGAGAACAAAGGTGGTGTGTGGAGATACGAGGAGAAAGAAGGTATAAAAAAAGAGTATTTAAAAACCGGGAAAGGACGCTTACAAAGGAAGTACAGTTGCTTGATGGTGGTGAGCAAGACTGTAGGAACGGCAGCTATATGGTGGTGTGATCTTCTCCAGCAACGTTTGGCAACTAGGGTGTAGGCCCAGAGAGGTCAGCTGAATTTGACTGGGGTCAGGGACTCACCAGGGGACAGCAATGAGGGAGATGGGCAAAGCAGCAAGGAGTGTTTTTAAGCATAGGAGAATCGTGGATTCTGGAATCTAAGCTGGATAAAGAGGGAAGTGGAAGCAAGTAGAGGCTGGCAGAGAGTGAGAGAACAGTAAGGTGAAGGACAGCGAAGTGAGGAGACCAAGAGGACTGGAAACATAAGAGACAGTAGTAGCAGAGGGGAATAGTGTGGTGAAGTTTCTAGACATAGAAAAGTCTAGAGTTTGGGGGTGAGAACTGAGATGAAGAAAAAGAAAAGGTTGCTGGTGAAGGGCAGTATAAGGAACGGAGAGGCCTCAGGCACATAAAAGATTAGCTAGAGGGAAAGAATGCATAGAGAAGACAGTCCACAAGGATAGATCACCCACCAGATGGTGAAGCCACCAAAACATGGTGACAGAAGAGATGGAAAGAGAAACTGTGAGCTAGGAGCTAAGTCACTGATGAGCAGGAGAGAGAAGGTTACTAGGTGGCCAGGCGATGATACAGCTCAGGCAGGAAGAGTGTGAGAGCTGAATGGTGTGATCTAAAAAATGGTAAGTTATGGGGTGTCTGAGTGGCTCAGTCAGTTGAGTGTCTGACTCTTGGTTTCAGCTCAGGTCATGATCTCAGGGTTGTGAAATCGAGCCCCGTATTGGGCTCTGTGCTCAGTGGGGAGTCTGCTTGAGATTCTTTCTCTGTCCCTCCCCCTACTTGTGCGTGTACGCTCTTGCACTATAAAGTTAAAAAAAAAAAAAAAAAGAGTAAGTTCTTTGTAGGACCAAGTGGGAGAGATGGTGTGAAAGGATCAATGGGGAGCCAGAAGGAAACTACTCTAGGAGCTGGGCCTAAGGAATGGGGTGAGGATGGGGGAGTCTGAAATTAGAAAGTTATTTCAATTCCCAATGAAAACACTGTAATTCAGAGAAGGATTACCACTCTTCTTATGCTGCAAATATGAAGAAACTGAATTTAGTGGTCTGTTTGGGGTCAGTCTAAGAATGAACAGCACAGTCTGTTCCTTCTGAGTCTGGTGCTTAGACAGCATGATAACATGAAAAGACCAATGACCACATGGCAGAAGATTCGCATTCTGGCCTCTGCTCTGCCCCCAATGACTTTAGTGAGACACTTAACTTGAGTCTCGGCTTCTTTACCTGGAATCTACCCCATTGACCCAACACTGTTTATGTCACACAGGTATATGCAAGTGCTCTGAAATTTTTTGTTATATTTACCGAAAACAAAGTTTGAAAACTGTAGGTATAGGATAACTCTTTGCTCCACTAACTTCCGACCACCCAGTTTTTATTCTGAATTATTTTCCTTTCCTATCATTAGATAAGCTACCATCATGGGGAAACCTAACTAAAATACAGCAGAATGTATGTCCAGTGAGTCTTACCAAGTACAAGGCACTTTACAAACATTTTCTCAACTGGTCTCATTTAATACCCCCAGCAACTCTCTGAAGTGTGGCCAGGAGAATAGGAGGCTGCTGATGGTACTTGGAAACAACAGGGCAGATGCCTAAAGTGAGTTCCACCTGTCACTTTACTAGTTACAGGAAAGCCCAGTGACTTCTCTGTGCCCACCACAGCTGCTTGGGAAGTCACTTTTTGGGACTGATTAACATTTTTAAGGTATTCACTCATCATGCTCCTTACTCTCAATGAGCCCTTATGCTGTAGCAGTTGTATGTACTATTCCCTGAATGTTCACAGCTCCAGAAACACCTTAGGATCATGAAGGTGAACATTTGTTAATTTTCACTGCTTCTGTGACTGGGGTAGCTTTCCTCCCTTGATGGTGAGTGAGTGTTTCAGTGGTGTGGTCAGCTTATGATCTCAGTACCGTTTCCCATCTTGCCCTTGGCTGTATATACCCATGCTTATTTAAAGGCAGAGATTCTCATTTGTTGACATGCAAATCTCAAAACGTGCTTACTTTAAGAATGGAATTATCCTGTCTTGTATTTTTGGTATCATAGCCTTCCAGTAAACAGCGACGAGTGGTATTTCCTGATCCAGCAAACTCTGCCAGGTTTAGGTCTGCAAAGCCCAGCTATGAAAAGAAAGGGAATTATATTAATAGAGTATCTACTAGGTTTCTATCATATTCTCCTTAAAATAAATATTCAATCCATGTTCTAGACAAGTTTTCTCAAAGTTCAGTTATTTGCAATTTTGGCCATCTTAACAATATCTGCTCTATTATTTGCTTAATGTGTGCCTTTAAATTGGCTTGCTTCTTTTGTGAAAATGTATTACCTATTCTATTCTTGTCCTAAGCAATGCGATCTCTGAAATCACAGATTTGATGTGCTTAATATATATATTTTTTCTGTACACACTGAAATACATAACTATTAAAGTAAAAATAATGTTTATCAAACAATTAAAATCATTGCAAGTAGCAGTGGTACTCACCCCACACTGTGGGAAATAGCAGCAGACCAATCATGATCATTTGCATATGCATAAAGAAAACTGATTAGACATTCTTCTCCCTATTCTGATTCTGGCTCCATTCCCAGTTAACCACTGGTGACTGCAGACAGTTGCAGGTTATTAAATTCTTACTTTCCATGCAAGAAATAGAATGATTTAAGTTTTCTTTGGTATAAGCCCCTTCTCCTTCACCACCTTCCACAACATTTGTCTTGCTGATAACACTTAAGCTAAATCCCTTTTTATGAAACCTTTTCCCCTTCCCCAAAGCTGTGCCCCTCAACAACCCTCTATGCTGCTCTCCAAAAGTTTAGCTCAAACCTGTTCCTCCTTCTCATTACTACCCATGTTCAGTCCCCATTTTCTGCAGCTACCGAAGATCGTCTTGCGCTCTGTCCTCTGATGTTGTTTAACCCCTATTTCTCGTTTCCAAGCGGTACAAGAAATATGCCCTATTTTTTTTTACAAAGTCTGTTCTATTCTACATGACTAAATGCACATGGAGTCTTCTATTAAAAACAACAAAAAATGTTTTTGATTTTGCAATTAAGCACATCTCCCTGAATGCCTAATAAAAAGTACTAACAGTTTCAAACACTGCTATGATTTTAAGCTGCCTGCTTTAAGATTTTAAGACACATACTGGGCACATAAGAAGGCATTTAAGATGAAGATTTTAACTAAAGGCTGGAGCATTATTTTAGTAGCCTTTAACTGGTACAAAAAGGATGGAGAATAAGAACTTACAGACCAGGTGAAAGGCCATGATTCCTAAATGCAGTAAGTCAGAACACATCAGCCACAGGTGACATCTACCTAATTTTCACAGGGTTACTCTGGTTTTACTGCCTTTTAGGGGTCCAGCAGATCAGCAGAAAAGCCTGGATGTATCTAGGGCAAAGCCACATACCAATAAGCATGTGAAGATTCATGGGGCTATTTGATTACACATCATCTGAAGGCTGTATTTCCTACATTACCCCTTCCCTTTAAACCTCTAGCACCTCCTTTCCATCCAAACTCTCTGCTGATGCCTTGCTTCCTAATTCACTCAGAAGCTAAAAGCAATCAAAAGAGCACTTAACATCCAGAAGCTCTTACTGCTGGCCACACGCACTCACCTGCCTGCAGCTATACCCTGCATGCTGTAGGTGAACTGGCTGTGCTCTGATCCGAGGCCAACTACTCTCCCCCAGCCTGCTCAAGTTCACCGCTTCAGGAATTCCTCCCCCTCTTCTGCACTCTCAAGTTTCCCTTCTCTGTCCAACCATTCCCATTAGCACACAAACATGCCAGTTTTTACCATCTTAATGAACAAAAGAAAACCTCATCCCACATCTCTCTCCAGTCTGTTGGACTACTTTTCTGCTTTTATAGCAAAACTCCTTGCAAGAGTTGTCTACGTTGACTGTCTATGGTCCCTTCATCCTTGGCCACCACCTTGTCAACTTCACTTCCCCATTCTCTTATTTACTCTCCTGGCCACAATGTCCTTTTCCTTGAACATGCCAAGACCGCCCCAAGGCCTTTAACACTTATTGTTCTTTTGCCTGACCCATTCTTAGATCATCTTGTAGCTTTCCTCCTCACTCCATTCAGGTCTATGTTCACATACCACCTAAGAGGCCTTCCATGACCATTCTTAATGCCCTGACTCCTCCCTTCCTCCCCTACCCCGTCCCCCTTTACCCCTTGCCTGCCTTGTTCCTCTCCTTAGTAGTTGTCATCATATCACATACATACACATCTCATATTTATTTTGTTTACTGTCTCCTCCAACCTTCCATAAGCATATAACAGCGCCAAGAACAATGCTGCCATATGGTAGGCAGTTAATACGTATTTGTTGAGCAAAAACTGGCCCATTGGCTTACCATCCACCATTAGTATGCTAGTATTACAGTGTCACCAAGCATAATTAAAAAAAAAAACAATCTGATCAGTCACCATTAAGAAAGCATATTAAAAGGTGGGGTACATCCATGTGATGTTTTAGGCTGCAGGTTACCAATGAAGGCTGTGATGTTTCAGGCTGAAGGTCAACATTTACTGAGCACCTTTTATGTGCTAGGCTCTGTTCTAGACACTGCAAAACAGTGATGAACAGGACAGATCAGGACTTGGTGAGGCACCAGAGAGGCCATATTTCCTCATGATTTTCTCTTTGGCTTTACTGAGATAACAGTCTCATTAAAACGGTGTATCTACATAGCTACTAGTTATAGCTGTGGTAGATATTACTTCATTTGGCAAATAATTCTGAGCATCTACATTTCAAGTAACATTAGGCATTGGGAATGTAAATCATTCCTAGTCTCAAGGAGCTCATAGTTAAATGAGAGAAGATAGAAAGAAAATACATTCTTATAAAAAAAGTTTAAATGCTGGGATAGAAGAAGGCACAGTTACAAGACAGAAAAGAAAAGAAAATTTCTCAGGGGAAGGGATGACTAAATTGTCTAATGCTGTATGAGTTGACAGGACAAGGGAAGGCGGAAGCACATGCATAACAGGGAAAATATCAAGTTATAAGGCAAAGAGGCTAAAATAGCATGGTACACTCCAGGAAGTTTCTGAGGGCAGTAAGTCTGAAGCATAAGAATAAGTGAGTGTGAGCATTCACAGATGGCGTCCAAGATGGGTCTAAATGCTGGGTTAAAGACTTTTCATTTTCCTTGACAGGCAATAGATAGCTGCTGAAGGACTGAAAGTGGAGGAATGATCATGTTTGAATTTCAGAGTGATCATATGGCAATAGTACAGAGGATGGATGGAGGGAGAAATCAGAGGCAGAGAATAAAAGACAGGAGGCCAGTACAGGTTTTAAATAAGAAATAATGAAGGCATAACCTATGGCACTGGTCTTGTGAATAGTGAAGGCATAACCTATGGCACTGGCCTTGCGAATAATGAAGATATAACCTATGGCACTGGCCTTGTGAATGGAGAGAAGGGATGGTTTTTAAAGGAGAAGGGAGAAATCAAGATTTGTCAATTGCAGCAGACCCTGTTTTTTGCCTCCCCACCATCATCCGATGTTATAATATTCCTTGTTAGCAGAGCCCTGATTTTATTCAAATGTCCACCCTTAGCTCATCCATGTGCAAAAGGAAAGTGGCCCAACCTCTAGCTCATTGTTAAACTGTGATTAGTCTAAGGTAGCCATGGCAATCCATTCCTATTGCCCATGACTGGTATAGGAGTGGGCATATGATCCAGTTGTGGCCAATGAAAGGTATGGGGAAATCCTCTGAGGGCTGACTAGGAAAAGTTTTCTCACTCAAAATAGAAAAAAAGAAAGCCATTTGTGGAGAAGCAGCTGGATTTTGTCATATGTGAATGTGTGGACTAAAAATCCACCTGGTGACCATGAGAAGAGCTAGGCAAGGATAAAGTCATCACACAGAGAATGGAAGAATGAAAAGAGAAAAGTAACATGAGTTCTTGATGATGTCCTTCAGCCAGTGGCTTAACTAATCCTGGAGCAGCTCTATCTCGCATCTGCAGCTCTGTTTCATATCTACTTGCTTTGTGAAATTAAAAAAAAAAAAACAAACCTCTAGGTGAGGAGGGTATTCTGTTACTTGTAGCAAAGAGCATCCTAACTGACACTGCAACCAAGTACTTTTAAGGAGTTAGGCAGACTTGATGGTTAAGCTGGTGTCCTGGCTCAGATGACTGAATTGATGGAGATACCATTAGAGACTGAAAATAAAAGAGGAGTATGTGCATTTCTGGCAGTATTACTAATTCCTTCTATTTAGCAAAAAGGTGAGCACACTAATTACTAGTAATTCCATATAGCTAGTAAAAGTATAAAGGAGAGTAGTAATCATGTACTACAGAATGCTAAGAGAGCACAGAGGAGAGGCCCTATTCCACTGCGGGGGCGGGGGGTGGGGTGAGGGGAGGTGGGATTGGTAATACTTCCCAAGGGAGACTGAATTGGATGCTATTGCTTAACGGAATCAGAGATCATCTTCTGGTAGGGAAGCAGAAATGTAAGAATACCATCCCATAATCAGCTTTTAGAAAGAAAGTGCCTTTAATTTATTGCTGGATCCAACTGTTCAATCTCCAAGTTGCTTTATTTAAAGACAGCCAACTTGCGGGCCTCGGTGGCTCAGTTGGTTAAGCGTCTGACTCTTGATTTCATCTCAGGTCATGATCTCTGGGTTGTAGGATGGAGCACTGCTTCCAGCTCTGCGCTCAGCAGGAAGTCTGCTTGTTCCTCTCCCTCTGCTCCCCCCGCCAACCCTGCCGCTTGCACTCTTTAAAATAAATAAAATCTTAAAAAAATAAAAACAGTCAACTTGAATAGCAATTAGAGGAGCAAACCATTTGATTTTTAAGATTATAAATAGCAGTGAGTGATATTAAAAGTTCCAAAAGAGTAAAAGAATATCTACTTACCTTTGCATAAGCTTTTCCACCTTTCAATTCCTGCCAAAGATAAAAAACACTGTAAGGATATCATATGATTAAAGATTTAAAATTAAACATACATCAAATAATCCTGAAGTATTTACATTTTTACATGCTTGCAAATATTGATAGTAAATTTTTTTTTTAAGATTTATTTATTTGACAGAGAGAGACCCAGCGAGAGAGGGAACACAAGCAGTGGGAGGGGGAGAGGGAGAAGCACGCTTCCCACTGAGCAGGGAGCCTGGTACGGGGCTCGATCCCAGGACCCTGAGATCATGACCTGAGCCGAACGCAGACGCTCAATGACTGAGCCACCCAGGCACCCTGCCATGAACTCTGTCTTGACTGTGGAAATTTATTTTCTGGCAGCTCCCTTTAACTAGAGTTAAAATGAACAGAAAATGTTATGCATCTTAGAAAGAAGCATAACTGGCTACTCTTAAAATCAAATCTTTTTTTAAACGATTTTATGTATTTATTTTGGGAGGGACTTTAGGGGGAGGGAGAGAGACTTGCAGATTCCGTGCAGAGCCTGGCAAGGGGCTCCATCCCATGGCTCCAAGACCAGGACCCAAGCCAAAACCAAGAGTTGGACGCTCAACTGACTGAGCCACCCAGGCGCCCCAAAATCAAATCTTTCTTACCTAAAAACACCTATGTCTTTGCAGGCTAATGGAGGAACAGGATGAATACTCTGAAAATTATATCCTTCGAGCTGTCTCTATTGGGCAAACCACACTTGTGGCTATTGCCAGGGACAAGATGGGGAGGAAATTCACATCGGCTCCTCGCCAGATTGAGGTAAGGAAATTATCTCATCCAAAATTAATACCTCATCTTATTTAGCTTTATTCTTTTTCTGTTTATTTTGCATAAGTTAAAAATTATTTGACTAAGTAAACTGATAGCTGTCTAACTCTTGAAACAATACGTAATTTGTTTTAGGTTTTTGTTTTTCTATATAAAAGTAATACACTTGTAGAAAATTTGGAAAGCAAAAGAAATAATAAAGATGCAGAATGAAAATCACCTATAATTCCACTAGTTAGAGCCAAATGTTCGTTAATAATCCTTCATTTCTTCTCCAAGCTTATTTTAACATAGATGAATCATGCTGCTTTCTTCATCCGTCATTAAAAGCTCGTTGCTGGCCCTGTGCTGGCAGTTGGTGACGCTGGTGATCGGTACCGAGAGTCTGTTATACTGCTCTCCCTGCTCTTGTATATGTTTGCCCCAAATGACTCTAGCAGTCCACTCTTCTGGTTGCCCCTGAGTACTTGAGGTAGGAACTTCCTTCTGTAAGCCTTGGCTTTTCCTTCTGTGGGCTGGCAGAGGACAGTGGAGCAGCCAACACACAGAACTACCGTTTGTGCGTGGCTGAAGACGGTGGTGATTTTGTAGCATCCCGGGCACTTCATGTCCATGAAGTAGGAGCTGGGGCTCTGCACCAGGCGCTTCTTCTTGTGCTTCCTCTTCTCCTCTTCCGGGGACGGGTGCAGGAGATCCTTTGCGAGGGGCATGTTCTTGTGGGGAGGTCGTCACCGCCGGAAAGGCTTGATAGTAAATTTCTAATGATCTTAAATCCAACTATTTGGATAGCTACCCTACCCCCATCCCCCAAATTATCAGAATTTTAATTAAGAATTTAACTTAAATCTGAAAAAGGCAAACGGTAAGAAGACAAGCTAATTTTTAATCTATTCTGAAGAAGAAATTGCCAAAAAGTATCCTAGACACACTGTAAGAACCCAAATCACCAAAGAAATGTTAAATTACTTACTTAGTAAGCACATGAATGACATTGTGGAAAGATTTTAAGAAGAGTTGAAACCCCCACCCCAGAGACAACTATTGTTACCATTTTTTTTTTTAAAGATTTTATTTATTTATTTGACAGAGACACAGCGAGAGAGGGAACACAAGCAGGGGGAGTGGGAAAGGGAGAAGCAGGCTTCCCACTGAGGAGGGAGCCCGATGCGGGCTCGATCCCAGGACCCTGGGATCATGACCTGAGCCGAAGGCAGACGCTTTAACGACTGAGCCACCCAGGTGCCCCATACTGTTACCAATTTTTAGGAACAGTCCAAAAGATGCCTTTTACTCAAATGTACCATACTACACACACTGTTCCATATCTTACTTTTTTCTACTATATATATGATATTGTCCACATTAATATAAATATATATATAAACACATATAATATTGATCCAGTTAGTATAGTAGAATCCCTCTTAACTAACGTGAACAAGACTGGCAAAGTGAAAAATAGTAACAAATAATATACAGGCATCTTAACATTTTATTTGAAATATATAACTGTACACTAATTTGCCAAATCCCTGGATTTAGGACACCACACAGTGGTGAGAATTAAGTGTAAAATACTCAGAACAAAGCCTAGCACACAATATACTCTGTATGTGTGTTTGCCATTACAATTAGGGTCAAAACCTCTTCTCCCTACCCACTTTTAAAAAATTAGTTTTAGGTGTACAACACAGTGATTTGACAATTCTAAACATTATGCAATGCTCATCATGGTACATGTAGTCACCATCTGTCACCATACAACATAATTACAAAATTAGGAACTATATTCCCTATGCTGTACTTTTCATCTCTGTGACTTACTTATCTTATAACTGGAAGTTTGTACCTCTTAATCCCCTTCACCTATTTTGACCTTTCCCTCATCCCCCTCCCCTCTGGCAACCCCCAGTTTGTTCTCTGTACTTATGGTTCTGTTTCTGGCTTTGTTTATTTTGTTTTTTTGGATTCCACATATAAGTGAAATCATATGGTATTTGTCTTTCTCTGACATTTCACTTAGCACAATACCCTCTAGGTCTACCCATGTTGTCGCGAATGGTAAGAGTTCATTCTTTTTTATACCATTTCCATCTTTAAAGTGGTGAATTTAAGCTCTCTGCTCCTCCCTGTTTGACAGGCAGCCACATCTTACAGTTCAGTGCCAGCCGTGTCCCTGAGACACAGTGGTGAAGGTCAGAGTAAACGGATTTGGCTTTACTGGGGGCCTAGTCACTAGGGCTGCTTTTAACTCTGGCAAAACAGATACTGTCACCATCAGTGACCCCTTCATTGACCTCAAATACATGGTCTACATGTTTCGGGATGATTCCACCCACAGCAAATTCAATGGCACAGTCAAGGCTGAGAACAGGAAACTCGTCATCGATGGAAAACTCATCTCCATCTTCCAGGAGTGATATCCAGCCAACATCAAAGGGGGTGATGCTGGTGCTGAGTGTGCTGTGGAGTCCACTAGGGTCTTCACCACCGTGGAGAAGGCTGGGGCTCACTTGAAGGGTGGGGCCAAGAGGGTCATCATCTCTGCCCCTGCTGCTGATGCTTCCATGTTTGTGATGGGCATGAACCATGAGAAGTATGACAACTCCCTCAAGATTGTCAGCAATGCCTCCTGCACCACCAACTGCTTGGCCCCATTCTTGACAACTTTGGCATCATGGAGGGACTCATGATTCATGACTCCATGCCATCACTGCCACCCAGAAGACTGTGATGGACTCCCTAGGAAGCTGTTGCACGATGGCTGAGGGGCTGCCCAGAACATCATCCCTGCTTCTATCGGTGCTGCTAAAGCTGTAGGTAAGGTCATCCTTGAGCTGAATGGGAAGCTCAATGGTATGGCCTTCCGTGTCTCCACCTGCAACGTGTCAGTCATGGATCTGACCTGCTGCCTGGAGAAAGCTGCTAAATACGATGACATCAAGAAGGTGGTGAAGCAGGCATCAGAGGGCCCCCTCAAGGGCATCCTGGGCTACACTGAGGACCAGGTTGTCTCCTGCGACTTTAACAGTGACACCCACTCTTCCACCTTTGATGCTGGCATTGCTCTCCAAGACCACTTTGTCAAGTTCATTTCCTGGTATGACAATGAATTTGGCTACAGCAACCAGATGGTAGACGTTATGGTCCACACGGCCTCCAAGGAGTAAGAGCCTCCTGGACCATCAGCCCCAGCAAGAGCAAGAGGAAGAGAGAGGCCCTCAGCTGCTAGGGAGTCCTTGCCCCAACTCATCCCCCAATACACTGAGAATCTCCTGACCTCTACACAGTTTCTATCCCAGACCCCATGAAGAAGGGGAGGGACTTGGGAAGTTCTACCTTGTCATGTACCCTCAATGTACATGTACCATGTACCCAGCCAAAAAAAAAAAAAGTGGTGAATTTAAATAAGATGGGCAGCAGTCTATGGTAAACTCTATTATTCATGAATATTTGCTGCCCTTCCCCTTTCCTGTCCCATTGATGTCTGGCGTGGCCATACCACTAAATCCACCCTATTATGAATTATTGAATTATTCTTCTTTATTAGATTATTGTCATATCCCTTAATAATAGCACACTGCACTAAATCAAACAAAACTTTCTCCAGGTGACTGTCTCTTCTAGCCAATTCTTTGCTCCCCTCTACAGCTAAACTCCTCGAAAGACTTCTCAATTTGCTATACCCCACTCTCTATTCGATCTACTTCAAATAGGCCTTTGTCCTCATTTTCCCTCTGCAATGGTTAAGATTACCAATGATGTCCATTTTTGTTAAAGCCCAAAGGCTCTGTCTCCATTTTACTTAACCCCCCAACAGCATTTGACAGGCTTGCACTCCACCTCTTTCCTACATCATTTTTTTTTTTTCTCTCTAACCTTCCATGGTGCTGCAATTGCCTGGTTTTACTCCTACCTCAATGGCTGCTCCTTCCCACTCTCGTCTGCTGGACCTACTCCTGTATTCAACCTCTGTGAAAGACTGCTAGTTGTGCACCAACTATCCATTCCCCTGCTCTCCAAAGTAATAGAAAACTGTATTTTTAGGGGCGCCTGGGTGGCTCAGTTGGTTAAGTGGCTGCCTTCGGCTCAGGTCATGATCCTGGGGTCCTGGGATCGAGCCCCGCATCGGGCTCCCTGCTCAGCGGGAAGCCTGCTTCTCCCTCTCCCACTCTCCCTGCTTGTGTTCCCTCTCTTACTGTGTCTCTCTCTGTCAAATAAATAAATAAAATCTTTAAAAATTTTTTTCTTTAAATTCAATTTAAGTAACATATAGTGCATCATTAGTTTCAGAGGTAGAATTCAGTGCTTCATCAGTTGCATACAACACCCAGTGCTCATTACTTCAAATGCCCTCCTTAATGCCCATCACCTAGTTACCCCATCCCCCAACCTCCTCCCCTTCAGCAACCCTCAGTTTGTTCCCTAGAGTTAAGAGTCTCTTATGGTTTGCCTCCCTGTTTTCATCTTATTTTATTTTTCCTTCCCTTCCCCTATGTTCATCTGTTTTATTTCTTAAATTCTACATATGAGTGAAATCATATGGTATTGTGCTATGGCACTGTGACCAAGATCTGGCCAAAAGGATGGAAGAACTGATACATATGAATTCTTGCTCCTCTCCCGCTAACAGTCATTTATACTCTGAGTGTTAAGAGTGATCCAGGATTTGATTCAGGGCCTCTTGTCTTCTATGTCTACACTTTCCCCATTCAAGTCTGTAGGTTTATTTTTCATCTTTTTGAGAGAGAGAGAGAGAGATAGAACGAGCAGGGGGAAGGGGAGAGAGAATCCCAAGCAGCCTCCACTCTCAGGGTGGAGCAGGGCACGGTGCTCCATCTCACGACCCTGAGATCCTGACCTGAGCCGAAACCAAGAGTTGGACACTTAACTAAGCCAACCAGGTGTCCCAGGTCTGTAGCTTTAAATAAAAACTGTATGCTGGTAACTCTCATGTCTCTGTCTCTAGTCTGATTTCTCCCCTGAGGGTCAGACCGGTATCTTTGAATGACTACTGGACATTCCTACTTGGTATCTCATAGACACCTCCAATTTAACATGGCCAAAATAGGCCTGCTGATTTCTGCTTATCAGTCCCCAAAATTATTTCACTCTGAGCTTTTCCCATTTCAATAAATGGCACAACTACCTTCCTATATGCTCAGGCAAGGGTCTAAGAATTATCCTCAATTCTTTTCCCCTCATTTACCACATCCAATCCATTAGTGGGAGTCTACCTCCAGATACACATCCCAAATCATACTGTCTCTGTGGTTATAGCTCCATGCCAATACAAGCATTCCTCACCTGAACCATCCCCACCACCTACGTGGTCTATCTGCAATGCATCCTCTACATAGTAGCAAAACTGATCTTAGAAGATCATATCTCTCCTTATTAAAATCCTCAAATGGATTCCAATTGTAATTAGAATAAAATCCAAACTCATTACCATGTCCTATAAGGCCCTACCTGACCTAGTACCTCCAACCTCATCACCAAGAGCTTCCCCTCTCCTTCTTTTCCATCTTCCAGCCAGGCTGGTCTTCTGTCATTTAAACATGACATATTTGTTGTTTAACCTAAATGGGGTTTACAATACTTTTGAATCTGTGGCTTGATGTTTTTCATCAGTTTTAGAAGATTCTCAGCCACAATCTCTTTCCTCTCCTTCCAGGGCTCCATTTACATATATGTTAGAACTTTATACTGTTTCTCATGTCTTACTTCTTTTTTAAATTTTCTACTCTCTTTCTGTGATTTTGTCTGGATATTTTCTTTTGTCTTATTTTCCAGTTTACCAAACCTCTCTTCAGTTTTGGTAAGCCTGCTGTTAAATCCGTCTGTTGAAATTTATTTTTATCTATTTAGCTTTATTTACTTAGTTATTATTTTTTAAAGTAATTTCTACACGCAACATGGGGCTTGAACGCACAGCCCCAAGATCAAGAGTCCCATGCTCTACAAAGTCAGTCAGGTGCCCCTTGTCTACTTAGCCTTAAATTTGTTATTTCATTTCTCAGTTCTAGAATTCAATTTGCTTTTTCCTTTATAGTTTCTAGTTCTCTAATAAAATGCACCCATATTGTTCACTCATTATAGTTACAGTAAATGTTTGTCTCTGATCTTCCCAAAACCTGTATCTTCCATGAGTCTTGTTTTCATTACCTATTTTCCTTTTGATTTTTGGTCATGCAGTCATACCTCTTGGTATGCTTGGTAATTTTTGTGCATAATAACTTGAAGAATTAATTTGAGGTTCAGAATAATATTATTTTCCTTCAGAGAAGATACACATTTGCTTCTGGCAAATTCTGACAGGGGCAGATCACTTTCATCTAAGCAGGGATTAAGTGGATTAGAAGCTGAGTTTCAATCTTTATACAGGCTGATCTATATCCACCATACTCCTAGATTGAAACTCTTAGGGAGTCCCAAGGAAAAGTCTGGGGTATTTACCAAGGCCCTTCATGCTGATGGGTCCTGAACTCCAGCTTTTGTCCCTTTTGTCTTGTAAAACTGCTGGGATCTCAGCTAGCCTCTTCTCAGTCACTGCTTTCAGCTCAGCTTCTTAACCACTGCTTGCAATTTAGCAAATACTTTGAGGGAAAAAGCAATGCCAAATGTCAGGCTCATCTCTTTATGCTTCCCTTGTCTATGATTCTAAGCTTCTTAAGTCCTTACTGCCGTGGCAGCTTCTGATACCTTCAAGCAGCTGTTTTTTATAATTTGTCTAACTTTTCAGGTTGTTCTCAGAGGGATAGGTGGTGTTTAATAAGCTGGTCCATTAATTTCCAAAGCATAAATCCCCAGGTTTATTATAATCTTAGGGACTGTTATGGATTGCATTGTGCATTTCTCCTCCCACCCCCCAAGATATGTTGAAGTCCTAACCCCCAGTACCTTGGGATGTGATCTTATTTGGAAATACAGAGGTAATCTAGTTAGAATGAGGTCCTAATCCAACATGACTGGAACCCTCATTAAAAAAAAAGAAAGATTTAAACATAGTCACAAACACACACAGTGGGAAGATGATGTGAAGACACAAAGGGAGAAGACAGCCATATAACTGGAGTGATGCATCTACAAGCCAAGGAATGCCTGGAGCTACCAAAAGTTAGGAGAAAGGCATGGAACAGTTTCTGGAGCCTTTAGAACGCGGCCCTGCTGACACCTTGATTTTGACTTCTGACCTCCAGAACTATAAGACAATACCTTTGTGTTGTTTTAAGCCACCCAGTTTATGGAACTTCGATATAGCAGCTCTAGGAAACTAACACAGGGCCTTTTTACTTTCAGGTATGGGATGGTTACTTTCATGTGCCAACTTGCTGGGTCATGGGGTGCCCAGATATATGGTTGAACACTATTTCTGGCTATGTCTGTGAAGGTGTTTCTGGATGAGATTAACATTTTAATCAGTCAACTGAGGAAAGCAGATTGCTTTCTTCAGTGTGGGTGGGCATCATCCAATCTGTTGAGGGTTTGAATAGAAGAAACAGGCTGAGGAAGGTTAAATTCTCTCTCTTTACCTGACTGTTTGAATTGGGACATCAGTTTTCTCCTGCTTTCAGACTAGGACTTACACCATCAGCACTCCTAATTAACTTCGGCTTTGACCTGAACTTACACCGTTGGTTTCCTGGTTCTCAGGCCTTTGGTCTGAAGACTGGAATTACACCACCAGCATTCTAGGGTCCCCAGCTTGCAGAAGGCAGATCAAGGGAGTTCTTGGCCTCCATAATTGTGGCCTCCCAATTCCTCAGAATAAATCTGTATCTATATATAGCTACCTCTCCACTCTATTGATTCTGTTTCTCTGGAGAACTTTGACTGTATTAGTTAATACAAGGTCCTACTGCTTTAGAATGGTCTGTCCCTAGATCTTTACATGGGTGCCTCCTATTCAAATGTTACCTTTCAGAGAAGTCTCCCCTAATTTTCTGAAATGATTTCCTCTTCCTGAGTTATTCTCTATAATCTCATTGAATTTTATATACAACACTTAATACCATCTAAAACAATTCTCTTTGGTTACATACTTACTGTCTTTTCTACCACTCTTCCCCCCAGCTCCAACCAGAAAAGAGAGTCCTTGAGGGCAGGAACTCATTCCAGTTCACCACTGTCCTTTCAGGGCCTAGAATAGTAGCTGGCACTCTGTAGGAACTCACATATTTGTTGACAGGTGATGGACTGCTTCCCTGTGTCCCAGGCAACAGAGTGCATTATCAAACTTTTTGATCTTTGTTAAATTTATAGGTAAAAAATGGTGCCTTATTTGTAGTTTTAACATACATGAGACTGAGTAATTTTTTATAGGTTTGAAAGCTATTTATATTTTCTGTTTTGTGAAATAAACATTCTGTTGCTTGCCTATTTTTCTAAAGGGTTATTGATCTTTTCTTCTTGATGTATTTGAAGGAGCTCTTTCCATACCAAGGAAATTAGTCCTCTGACATGGTTTGCAGATGTTTCCCTTTAATTTATAGCTTTGCCTGAGGTATTTTTTTTGCAATGCAGAAAATGTTTGTATAGATGAGTTTACTAATTTTTCTTTATGGGTTCTTACTTTTATTCTCATGTGGCCTTTTCTCTTTTCTCAATGGCTGAAAGATAACAAGACTGGAGTAATTCCCTTGTATCTAAAGATGGGCATCATATGGTGAAGATGGCAGAGCTGCTCTACCAGGCCTGGACCCCTTGGCTGTTACCCACGAGAGACATAAACTTCTGTCCTGTTTAAGTCATTGTATATTTGGGTATCTGCTTCAGCAGCTTATTGTATATGCTCTAACTAATACACTAAACCATCACAACTTGAGGAACTGGTTTATTTCACATGAACAAGTCCTACCTTAAATTACAAAATAATTAGTTTTTTTTGTAAATTTATTTTTTTAAAGATTTTTTCATTTATTTTTTGAAAATAAAGAAGTGTATTTATTTTTTTAAAGATTTTATTTATTTGACAGAGAGAGACACAGAGAGAGAGGGAACACAAGCAGGGGGAGTGGGAGAGGGGGAAGCAGGCTTCCCGCGGAGCAGGGAGTCCGATGTGGGGCTTGATCCCAGGACCCCGGGATCATGACCTGAGCCGAAGGCAGATGCTTAACGACTGAGCCACCCAGATGCCCCAACTCAGTGTATTTAATTAGCAGTTATGCTTTACTCTAAACTGGTTTTCTTTTTATTATAATTTTCTTTTATTATAATTCAAAGACTGGTCATCTTTCGAAAATTATGATTAGAACTCCATTTAGTAAAGGTTTCAATATAAAAGCCACAGCAGCAATTAAAGTAGAAAGAGAAGGTAGGATGCTTTATTATAGCAGTTAATCCTCAAAACTTCTAGAGAAAGCAATTATACTCTTAGCTTGGATGAAGAAACTGAGTTTTAGAAAGTCAGGAGAACTGCCTAAGGTCTTACAGTTAATAAGCAGCATGTCTGGAACTCAAACACAGGTCACTATGATGACATACATACATTCACTGCACTATCCTTCCTTTAGGGAAGATTTAATGAAATTATTTTTTTAAAGATTTTTAAAATTTATTTATTTGTCAGAGAGAGACACAGCGAGAGAGACAGAGAGCGCGCACAAGCAGGGGGAGTGGCAGAGGCAGAGGGAGAAGCAGGCTCTTCAATGAGCAAGGAGCCTGATGCTGGACTCAATCCCAGGACCCTGGGATCATGACCTGAGCTGAAGGTAGACACTTAACCGACTGAGTCACCCAGGCGTCCCCTTGATGCAATTATTGCTGCTCCAAGTTAGACTGTTTTAGAGGTCTATTTTCATTAAAGGCTTAAAACCTATAAAATGTATATATGTATTTATATCTTAGCTGAGTAGATTAATCAATATAACAAAATATAGCCACACACAACACAGTGCTATCCATTCACTCAAAAAGCAGAGAAAGAAAGTTAAAAATACAACTTCTTATTTGATAAAGAAGGATATAAGACTGGAATGGAAAAGAACAAGGCAAGGGACTCCTGCTTTTCATTCTAAGTCCTTCCCTTAATTTTTGAACATGTATACGTATTATATTGATAATTTTAAAAAATGTATATAAGATAGAGGGGCGCCTGGGTGGCTCAGTCAGTTAAGCGTCTGCCTTTGGCTCAGGTCATGATCTCAGGGTCCTGGGATGGAGCCCCATGTCGGGCTCCCTGCTCAGCGGGGAATATGCTTCTCCCTCTCCTTCTGCCTGCCGCTTCCCCTGCTTGTGCTCTCTCTCTCTGTCAAATAAATAAATAAAATCTTTAAAAAAATGTATATAAGATGTAACATACAGATTACATTTAAAGCCAATAGTTTCATTCACCTATAGTGGTGACAAATGGATTTCTTCTTTTTCACCCCCAAAAAAGTAGGATCACATATTTCTATATATATTAAGTTGATCACCTGAGATTATCATCTTTGTAGATTACTGGGAACAAGCCTCAACCTAACGTGGAAAGGAAATGATATAAAAAACAAAACAGGGCCTTGGAGTTAGAAAGATTTGTGTGAGTCCCCACTTTGCCATTTCCTAGCTATGTGAATTTGGGCAAGTGATAACTTCTCTGAACCTCAGTTTTCCTGAAATTGTAAAAAATAACACCATTTTCATGGTTGTTGTTAGACATAATATATGTAAGGTCCCTAAAATAATGCCTAACAATAAGAAATTTAATGAATGGCAGGATAAAGATAGATAGAGCCCCCCCAAATAATACAAATAGGGTCAATACTTAAAGGTAGTGATAGTGAGATAAGGTTTTTGAATAATACTTTATGACTTCAGATTTTCTTTTTCTTTTTTTTATAAATCTTTTTTTTTAAAGATTTTATTTATTTATTCATGAGAGAGAAAGAGAGAGAAGCAGAGGGAGAAGTAGGCTCCCAAGGAGCAGGGAGCCCGATGCGGGACGCAATCCCAGGACCCTGGGATCATGACCTGAGCCGAAGGCAGACGCTTAACCATCTGAGCCACCCAGGTGCCCAAGACTTCAGATTTTCTTAAGTCCTATTTGTCACAGTAATTCAAATTATTGCTGCAAGTGTGAAGTGGCATTACATATAACAGTGGCATTACATGTAACGATGAAGTAGAGCTAAATAAAGTGAGTCAGTGACTATGGAACTAATTATGGTTTCTGAAAGGGGAGACGTAATCAGCTATTTTTATACCTTCCTCACAGATACTCTGTAGATACAAGGATCCAGGATGCCTGTGGCGGCACTTGCACTCATTTTGCACATAAATGAGAACTTCTTCCTCCAGTGAACACAGTTTGCTTGCACCACTTCCCTGAATGGGGAAAAAAATAAGAGAATTACTACTAATGATAGGTTAAAAAAGCATACACACTCTTTCACTCAGGTCTCTAATGCAGAAGTGATAGATTAAAAGCCAGTATTTGGAAACATGAAGAAAACAAACTTCTAACAATGTGATCTGAAAATCTCTAGAAGCTTTTAATTATCCACAGAAACTTAAATTAAAAAAAAAGTGAAATTACATATCAATTTAATCAATATAAATCGAAGCTTCACTACTCATTCATTCAGCACATGATACATGTTTATTTTTGGTGTGCGGGTTATATGCTAGGGTCTGTGATACGAAGACACGGACGACCGCGTTCCTAACCTTGTAGGGCCTGTGGTTTAGTTAGTACCAGGGACAGAACTGGGAACAAATATTTGTTCTGAAATGAACTACTGCTATAGCTCTACTCCTGTTCCCGCCATAACAGCAACAACAGCTGCCATTTGCTGTCAGCTTACCACATGCTATTTAATCTCACAGCAACCCCAGGAGGTTTATAGATAAGAAAGATGAAGCGCAAGGAGAAAAGTTAACTCAAGGTCATTTAGGCAGGAAGTTGCGGCACTAGCTTTCAAACCAGGCCCGTTTAACTCAAAAGCCTACTTGTCCATAAAGGAAAATCTGTATTTTCCCCACCACCTCTGCTCTTTCGAGTTTCCAGGCCTTTGTACCTGCTGTTCCCTCTACTGTTTTGTATAAGTGTAGGGGGCTTGGCCTTAAAATGGAAGGATAATTATTCCTCTAACATGGGAAGAAAAGAAAGACAATGGGTGAAAATAAAGAGAAAACTGGAGAAACCAAAAGGGAAAGGCAAGAGAGCCCAGGCTGAATAGTTTTTGATTTTCTTAGGTAAATAAAAGGTGAGGTTCTTTCTTTTTCTTTTTTTTTAAATATTTTATTTATTTGCCAGAGAGAGAGAGAGAGAGAGAGAGAGTGAAAGACTGTGAGAATACAAGCAGGGGGAGCGGCAGGTAGAGGGAGAATCAGGCCTCCTGCCGAGCAGGGAGCCTAATGTGGGGCTCGATCCCAGGACCCTGGGATCATGACCTGAGCCGAAGGCAGATGCTTAACTGACTGAGCCACCCAGGTATCCCAAGGTGAGGTTATTTCTATCGAATGACAGGAGCTGATGAATGAGTTGAAAATTTAGATGAAGGCTGAGGACAGTTAGGAATAACTGATGGGGTGAATGTGATAGGCATCTGGTAGCTGCCTCAGTGAATAAAGTGCATTTGTACTGCGACCCATCAGTTTGGTTTTATGGATTTGTCTATCAACACACAGAAATCCAACAACAGGAATTACAAAGCCAAAAATCATTTAAAAACCATAATCAAGTACGTCTTTGTATGTGGTATGCACATGTATGCTCACTTATACACATATAAATAGACACACAAAGGGGAGTGGAGGGCGTGTATTTTATCATAGGTTTCAAAGTGATAACTTTAGCCATTCTCTTTTTTTCATTAGGAACCTTTAGTGACTGGGGTGCCTGGGTGGCTCAGTTGGTTAAGCGACTGCCCTTGGCTCAGTTCATGATCCTAAGTCCCAGGATCCAGTCCCGTATGGGGCTTCCTGGTGAGCGAGGAGTCTGCTTCTCCCTCTGACCCTCCCCCCCTCATGCTTTTTCTCTCAAATAAAAAAAAAAAATCTAAAAAAAAAAGGAAACTTTAGTGATTTAATGAATTATGATGTGAAGAGAATGTATGTATTCTTTTTTAATTTATTTTTTTTTAAGATTTTATTTATTTGAGAGAGAGGAGAGACAGTGAGAGAGTACAGCAGGGAGGAGAAGGAGAAGCAGGCTCCCCGCTGAGCAAGGAGCCTGATGCGGGACTCGATCCCAGGACCCTGGGATCACAACCCAAGCCATAGGCAGACACTCAACCGACTGAGCCAGCCAGGCACCCCTGTATTCTTTTTTTAATTTTTAAAAAAGATTTATTGGGGCTCCTGGGTGGCTCAGTCGGTTAAGCATCTGCCTTCGGCTCAGGTCATGATCCCAGGGTCCTGGGATCAAGCCCGGCATCAGGCTTCCTGCTCAGCGGGGAGCCTGCTTCTCCCTCTCCTACTCCCTCTGCTTGTGTTCCCTCTCTTGCTGTGTTTCTCTCTGTCAAATAAATATATAAAATCTTAAAAATAAAGATTTATTTCAGAGAGAGAGCATGTTGCAAGGGAGGAGGGGTAGAGGGAGAAAATCTCAAGCAGACTCCCAGCTGAGTTCTGGAGCCCCTCCTGGGCTAAAACCCATGAGATCACGACCTGAGCCAAAATCAAGAGATGGAAGCTCAATGAACTGAGCCACCCAGGCACCCCTAGAATGTATGTGTTCTTAGAGGAGTTTCCTTGAAATCCAGCAGGAGTGCAATTTATTTGTATGGTCACAACACAGGCAGAATGAGTTCTTTGGCAAAGAATGGATCTGGAGGTATTTGTTAGGCAACATGAGGCATCCCCAGCAAGATAGGCAGGAGCTAACATGCATACTTACAAATAAATGAATTTTTGAAAAAAATAGTGAATAATAATGAGAATAACAAAGAGGAAAAAATAAAATTAGAATTTTTTAAATTGTTGTTTCCCTCTCAACATCTAGGGGCTTCAAGACTTGATGGAGGCATCAGTCATGGTCTCTGGATCTCCTAAAAAAAGGTGTGCAAATATACTGAAGGGCTACCCTTCAGGAGCATCCTGTGCTTCCAAGCACTTCATTGTTTCTGTCACTGAGATCACTGACCTATGATCAGGAATCAGATATTTAAAACAAAATCAAAACCAAAAAAACCCCTATATTTTACTTTAAAAAATTACATAAAAACTTCTAGTTAAAGATAGCAGATTGAGAGCGTGTATTAACTTACCTCTGCTCTCCCAAACATTCTATTTAATTTTTAAGGCATCATCTGGCAAGGACAAAGAGAACCAGAGAGGAGACAAAAATAAATGGCCAGGGATTAACAAGTGATAATGATTTAGCAAATCAAAGAAAGCTGAACATTAAGCTGGTAATGGTGAAAGCCAAGAGCAGGTACCTTAAATTAGCATTAAGTGGAACGAAGGAGGGACAAATGGCAGAAGAACTGATTGAAAACTCTTTTAGAAGGAGGCCCTCAGATCTTTCTGACTCCTGCAGAAGATTTATTCTCCTGATGAGGTACAACAGAGGGATCTCTGTATTACCTGACCTGAGGGCAGGTATTGAAAATGGAATGACCATACTGGGTGGGGGGGCAGGGTGGACACTGGATGAAAGATTGACTTACTGAATGCTAAGACTTCCAACCTTCTTCCCCTCATCTGGCTTCTCGGGATATATTCTTTAAGAAGTTGTAAGAAGAACATTCTCTGGGGAATCCAACCAAGACCCCCCCAAAAAGCTCTAATGAGACGAATGTTGGGGGTTACAAAATGACTCTGCCAGCTCAATCTACAGTAAAACCCTGAATCAATGAACACTCTCTACATGCACAAAGCCTCTAAGCAACTTTAACTGCCTCACAGTTAAATATGAGTAACACTTGAAGAAGGTCTCTTAATATGAACAAACTGAGAACAAAATGAATAGCAAAAAGGCAAATTTAAAAAAACAGAGTCTATGCTGGAAGAAGAAAAAAAGAGTCTGAGAGAGACAGAAATTGCATCTACCACAAAGAAACAGGATGCTATAAAACAGAACATATAAGGAACTAAAAAGTACTCACAGAAATAAAAAACATGGGCTTGATATTCTTTTTTTTTTTTTTAAAGATTTTATCCATTTACTTGAGAGAGAGAGAGAGCAAGAGCGAGCACAAGCAGGGGGAGCTGCAAAGGGAGAGGGAGAAAGAGGCTCCCCACTGAGCAGGGAGCCTGATGCGGGGCTCAATCCCAGGACCCTGGGATCACGACCCAAGGTGAAGCCACCCAGGTGCCCCAAGAGTTGACTTTTTGAAACAACAACAACAACAACAACAACAAAACAACAAAAATCAAGGAACTCATAGCTAGCCTAAGAAAAAAAGAGTGAAGACAATCAGAAATGAAAAAAGAGACACCGGGTGCCTGGGTGGCTCAGTTGGTTAAGTGACTGTCTTTGGCTCAGGTCATGATCCTGGAGTCCCGGGATTGGGTCCCTCATCTGGCTCCCTGCTCAGCAGGGACTCTGCTTCTCCCTTTGACCCTCCCCCCCTCACGCTTTCTCTATCTCATTCTCTCTCTCAAATAAATAAATAAATAAATAAATAAAATCTTTAAAAAAAAAAGGAAAAAGGGACATTAAAACAGATGCTTCAGAAATAAAAAGAATCATAAGGGACTATTATTAAGTTATATGCTAACAAACTAGATAATCTAGAAGAAATCAATTAAATTCCTAGAAACATACAATTTGCTAAAACTGAATCAAAAAGAAACAGAAAACTTGAACAGATCAATAACAAATAAGGAGACTGAATCAATAATCAAAAACTTTTGAACAACCACCCCCACAAAAAGCCCGGGACCTTTTTGTTCTTGGGTGAATTCTATCAAACACTCAAAGGAAAATTTTTACCAATCCTTCTTAAACTCTTCCAAAAGATAGGGGAGTCTGCTTCTCCCTCTGTCTGCCACTCCCCCTGCTTGTTCTCTCTCTCACTCTCATTCTCTCTGTCAAATAAAAAAATAAAATTAAAAAAAAAGAAAACCACATGATCATCTGAATAGATGAAATGTGGCATGCTTTTTCTGCAGCATCCACTCATGATAAAGACTTTCAACAAAATTGGTATAGCAGCAGCTTACCTCAATACAGTAAAGACCATATATGAAAAGCCCCCAGCTAACATCATAATCTATTTAAGGCATCATCTAGCAAGGACAAAGAGAACCAGAGGAAAACCTGAAAGCTCTTCCTCTAAGATCTAGTGCAATACAAGGATGCCCTCTCTAACCACTTCTATTCAATATAGTACTGGAAATCCTAGCCAGAGCAATAAGTCAAGAAAAGAAATAAAAGCATCCAAATCAGAAAGAAAGAAGTAACATTAGCTCTATTTGCAGACAAAATGATCATATATATATAAAGCCCTAAAGATGCCCCCCCAAAAAAAACCTGTCAGAATAAACACATTCAGTAAAGTTACAGGATACAAAATCAAAATAAAAAAAAATCTTTTTCTGTTAGAGGGGGTGGAGCAAGATGGTGGAGGAGTAGGAGACCTAGATTTCGTCTGGTTTCAGGAATTCAGCTGGATAGGGATCAAACCATTCTGAACACCTACAAACTCAACAGGAGATTGAAGAAAAGAATAGCAACAACTCTCTGAACAGAAAAGCGACCCCTTTCTGGAAGGTAGGACATGTGGAGAAGTGAATCCGAGGCGATATTCGGGAGGATAGATGGTGGGGGAGGGGACCTCCGTAGGCTGCTTCTGGCAAGTGATAGAACAGCAGAGCACAAAATCAGAACTTTTAGAAGTTGGCTCCGCTGAGGGACGTCACTCCAGTGGCTAAATGGGGGGGGGTGGAACCCTCGCGGGACAGTGTGTTCTCCGGACCCTCGGGGTCACAGAAAGACCAGGGGTGCCTGAGTGCGGCACAGCTCCCAGGTATTGGAGCAGGGAAGCCGGCTGCAGAGATGGAGCCGAGGCGCAGGCTCTCAGCTTGGGGTTGCCATAAACCGTGATCCGCGACCCAGTTGGGCCACCTCTCCTCCAGCAGGGACCCCACAAGTGGCAGATCTGGGGAGACTCCCCTTCCTCCCCCAGGAGGAGTGGCGCGGGAGCGCACCGCAGGGACCTGCTGGGTTTGGAGACTCCACATCTAGTTGGGTGCCAGAATAGAAACGCTTGGTCACAAGCTGGGTGTGCACGGAGTGCGGCCAGAGACCAGGGAGACAGGAGTGATTGACTGCTTTTCTCTGGGGGCGCACTGAGGAGAAGGGCCCTGAGTTCTCAGCTCCTCCCCAGTGGGGAATGGGAGGCCGCCATTTTTACTCTCATCCTCCAAAGCTGTACGTAAAGCTTGCAGGGAACAAAAGCTCCCGAGAGCAAACCCCAGCAGATTACTTAGCCCTGACCACAAGGGCGGGGCAATTCCGCCTCCGGCAAAGACATTTGGGAACCACGGCAACAGGCCCCTCACCCAGAAGATCAGCAAGAACAGCCAGCCAAGACCAAGTATACTGATCAATGAGAACGGCAGAACTCCAGCACTAGGGGAATACTGCACATAGAATTCATGGCTTTTTTACCATGATTCTTTAGTCTTTCAAAGTTAATTTTTTTTAACTTTTTTTTTGAAATTTTTTCCCTTTTTCAACCAAAATCTTATCAATCCCTTTTTTAAAAAAACATTTTTATTTTTCATTTTTAGAGTCATATTCTATCCCTTCATAGTAGTTACCCTTATTTTTGGCATATATGCATAAGTTGTTCTCTCTTTAAAATTTTGAGATACAGTTTCTTCTAACAGATCAAAATATACCCAAATCTCTAGTGTATGGCTTTGTTCTAGTCTCCTGCCTGATCACATTCTCTCCCCCCTTTTTTTTTTCTTTCTTTTTTTTTAAATCCTCTTCTTTCTTTTTTTCAAACAACTTATCAATTCCTTTTGTATAATTTTTTATAATTTTCATCTTTACAGTCATATTCCATTCCTTCATCGTATCAACCCTTATTTTGTACATATATAAGTCTTTCTTTCTTTAAAATTTTGGGAGGCACTTTCTTCTAACAGACCAAAATACACCCCAAATCTAGTGTGTGGCACTGATCTATGCACCAGCCTGATTATATTTGATCATATTCTGTTTTTTTTTTTTGTTTTGTTCCGTTTTTGTTTTTATCTTTTTCTTTTTTTTCCTCTTTTTTCTTTCTTTCCCTTTCTTTTCCCCTGTTTTCAGGTCTTTTCTGATTTGTTTAGAGTATATTTTCTGGGGATGTTGTTACCATGTTAGCATTTTGTTCTCTCATTCATCTAGTCTCCTCTGGACAAAATGACAAGACGGAAAAAATCACCTCAACAAAAAGAACAAGAGGCAGTACCGTCTGCCAGGGACCTACTCAATACGGACATTAGTACGATGTCGGACCTAGAGTTCAGAATCATTTTAAAGATACTAGCTGGGCTTGAAAAAAGCATGGAAGTTATTAGAGAAACCCTTTCTGGAGAAATAAAAGAACTAAAATCTAACCAAGTGGAAATCAAAAGGCTATTAATGAAGTGCAATAAAAAATGGGGGCACTGACTGCTAGGATAAATGAGGCAGAAGAGAGAATCAGCGATATAGAAGACCAAATGATGGAAAATAAAGAAGCTGAGAAAAAGAGAGATAAACTACTGCATCATGAGGGCAGAATTCGAGAGATAAGCAATACCATAAGACAAAACAACATCAGAATAATTGGGATCCCAGAAGAAGAGACCCCGAATAGCCAGAGGAATGTTGAAAAAGAAAAGCAAAGCTGGCAGCATCACAATTCCGGACTTCCAGCTCTATTACAAAGCTGTCATCATCAAGACAGTATGGTACTGGCACAAAAACAGACACATAGATCAATGGAACAGAATAGAGAGCCCAGAAATGGTCAACTAATCTTTGACAAAGCAGGAAAGAATGTCCAATGGAAAAAAGACAGTCTCTTCAACAAATGGTGTTGGGAAAATTGGACAGCCACATGCAGAAGAATGAAACTGGACCATTTCCTTACACCACACACAAAAATAGACTCCAAATGGTTGAAAGACCTAAACGTGAGACAGGAGTCCATCAAAATCCTAAAGGAGAACACAGGCAGCAATCTCTTCGACCTCAGCTGCAGCAACTTCTTCCTAGAAACACCGCCAAAGGCAAGGGAAGCAAGGGCAAAAAGGAACTATTGGGATTTCATCAAGATAAAAAGTTTTTGCATAGCAAAAGAAACAGTTCACAAAACCAAAAGACAACTGACAGAATGGGAGAAGATATTTGTAAATGACATATCAGATAAAGGGTTAGTATCCAAAATCTATAAAGAACTTATCAAACTCAACACCCAAAGAACAAATAATCCAATCAAGAAATGGGCAGAGGACATGAACAGACATTTTTCCAAAGAAGACATCCAAATGGCCAACAGACACATGAAAAAGTGCTCAACATCGCTCAGCATCAGGGAAATCCAAATCAAAACCTCAATGAGATACCACCTCACACCAGTCAGAATGGCTAAAATTAACAAGTCAGGAAACGACAGATGTTGGTGGGGATGCAGAGAAAGGGGAACCCTCCTACACTGTTGGTGGGAATGCAAGCTGGTGCAACCACTCTGGAAAACAGTATGGAGGTTCCTCAAAAAGTTGAAAATAGAGCTACCATACGATTTAGTAATTGCACTACTGGGTATTTACCCCAAAGATACAAATGTAGGGATCCGAAGGGGTACGTGCACCCCGATGTTTATAGCAGCAATGTCCACAATAGCCAAACTGTGGAAAGAGCCAAGATGTCCATCGACAGACGAATGGATAAAGAAGAAGTGGTATATATACACAATGGAATATTATGCAGCCATCAAAAGGAACGAGATCTTGGGCGCCTGGGTGGCTCAGTCGTTAAGCGTCTGCCTTCGGCTCAGGTCATGATACCAGGGTCCTGGGATCGAGTCCCACATTGGGCTCCCTGCTCAGCGTGAAGCCTGCTTCTCTCTCTCCCACTCCCCCTGCTTGTGTTCCTGCTCTCACTGTCTCTGTCAAATAAATAAATAAAATCTTAAAAAAAAAAAGGAATGAGATCTTGCCATTTGCAACGACGTGGATGGAACTGGAGGGTATTATGCTGAGTGAAATAAATCAATCAGAGAAAGACGTATCATATGACCTCACTTATATGAGGAATTCTTAATCTCAGGAAACAAACTGAGAGTTGCTGGAGTGGAGGTGGGGTGGGATGGATGGGGTGGCTGGGTGATAGACATTGGGGAGGGTATGTGCTATGGTGAGTGCTGTGGATTGTGCAAAACTGTTGAATCACAGATCTGTACCTCTGAAACAAATAATGCAATATATGTTAAGAAAAGAAGAGGAAGAAGAAGAAGGAAGAAGAAAAGAAGAAGAAAGAAGAAGAAAGAAGAAGAAGAAAGAAGAAAGAAGAAAGAAGGAAGAAGAAGAAGAAGAAGAAGAAGAAGAAGATAGCAGGAGGGGAAGAAGATAGCAGGAGGGGAAGAATGAAGGGGGGGAAATCGGAGGGGGAGATGAACCATGAGAGACGATGGACTCTGAAAAACAAACTGAGGGTTCTAGAGGGGAGGGCGGGGATTGGTTAGCCTGGTGATGGGTATTAAAGAGGGCACGTTCTGCATGGAGCACTGGGTGTTATACACAAACAATGAATCATGGAACACTACATCAACAACTAATGATGTAATGTATGGTGATTAAGCTAACAATAAAAAAACTTAAAGAAGAAAAAAAAAATCTGTGGTGTTTCTATACATGAACAATGAACTACCTGAAAAAGAAATTAAGGAAACAATCCCATTCACAATAGCAACAAAAAGAATAAAATACCTAGAAATAAATTTAATCAAAGAGTGAAAGACTTGTACACTGAAAATTATAAAATATTGATGAAGGAAAGTAATGAAGATACAAATAAATGGGAAGGCATCCTATGGATTGGAGGAATTAATATTGTTAAAAGGTCCATACTACCCAAAGTGATCTACAGATTTAATGCAATCCCTATCAAAATCCCAGTGCAATTCTTTACAGAACTAGAAAAAAAAATCCCAAAATTCCTGTATAACCACAAAGACCCCAAAGCAATCTTGAGGAAGAAGAACAAGGCTGGAGGTATCACATTTTCTGATTTCAAAATGTATTACAAAGTCACAGCAATAAAAACAGTATGGTATTGGGAAAAAAAACCCTCAGAAATACAGACCAGTGGAACAGAACAGAGAGCTCAGGAATAATTCCACCCACTTACACTCAGCTGATCCTTGATAAAAGTGTCAAGAAAACATAATGGAAAAAGGACAGTTGTGCTAGGAAAACTGGTTATTCATAATGGAAAAATGAAATTGGACTCATATAATATACAGAAATCAACACAAAATGGATTTAAAAACTTAAACATAAGACCTAAAACTGCAAAACTACTAGAAAAAAAGAGAGAAAAAGCTTCTTGACATTGTTCTGGGGAATGATTTTTTTGGGTATAACGCCAAAAGCACAGGCAACAAAAGCAAAAATAGGTAAGTGACTGCATCAAACTAAAAAGCTTCTGCAGAGCAAAGGAAATGATCAACAGAATGAAAAGGCAACTTATGGAATGGGAGAAAATATTCTCCCACCATATATCTGATGAGAGGTTAATGTCTCAAATATATAAGAAACTCAAACAGCTCAATGGCAAAAACAAAAAAACCTCCATACAACACAATTAAAAAATGGGCAAAAACATTTGAATAGACATTTCTCAAGTGAAGATATAAGGCCAACAGATATATGATTGTAATCACTAATCATTAGGGAAATGCAAATCAAAACCACAATGAGATATGACTTCACACCTATTAGAGTGGCTATTATCAAAAAGACAAAAAAAAAAAAGCAAGTGTTGGTTAGAATGTGGAAAAAAGGGTCCCTGGGTGGCTTAGTTGGTTAAGCATCTGCCTTTGGCTCAGGTCATCATCTCAGGGTCCTGTGATGGAGCCCTCTACTGGGCTCCCTGCTCAGTGGGTTGTCTGCTTCTCTCTCAGCCCCTCTCTTGCTCTCAAAAGTAAATAAATAAAATCTATAAAAAAAAGAATGTGGAAAAAAACTCTCTTACATGGTTGATGGGAATATAAATTGGTATAGCCATTATGAAAAACCGTATGGAGTTTCCTTAAAAATTAAAAATAGAATTAACCATATGATCCAGCAATCCCACTTCTGGGTTCATATCCAAAGGAAATGAAATTGACATTTGAAGAGATATTTCCGCGCCCATGTTCACTGCAGCATTGTTCATAATAGCTGAGATATGGACACAACCTAAGTGTCTATTGAGGGATGACTGAAGAAATGTGTGACTGACACACACACACACACACACACACACACAGGAATGTTATTCAGCCACAAAAAAGAAGTAAATGTGGTAATATGGGTGAGGGTGGAGGACATTATGTGAAGTGAAGTAAGTCAAACACAGAAAGACAAATATTGCATGACCTCACTTATATGTGGAATCTAAAATAGTGGAACTCAATGAGTAGGAGGGTGGCAGCCAGGAGTTAGAAAGTGGGGAAATGGGGAAGATGTTGGCCAAAGGGTACCGAATTCAGTTAGGCAAGATGAGTAAGTTCTGGAGATCTAATGTACAGCATGGTGACTGTAGTTAACAACTATATTGCGTATTTCTAATTTGCTAAAAGAGTAGATCTTAAATATTCTCACCAGAAAAAAACAGGTAATTATGTGAGGTGATGAATATGTTAGTTTGATTGTGGTCATCCTTTTACAATGCATACATAAATCTAAACATCTCAAGTTGTACATCATTTTCTTTTTAAGATTTATTTATTTCTGTGAGAGAAAGTGCAAGAGAGTGAGAGTGCATGCGTAAGTGGGGGGAGTGGCAGAGGGAGAGGGCAAATCTCAAGCTGCCTCCCCACTGAGTGCGGAGCCCAATGTGGGGCTTGATCCCAGGACCCTAAGATCATGACCTGAGCTGAAATCAAGAGTTGGACATCCAACTGACTGAGCCACCCAGGCACCCCATCAAGCTGTACATCTTAAGCATATATAATTAAATTGTCAATTATACTTCAATAAAGCTAAAAGATAAAATCAAATATTATGGATGAAATGTTTTGTGCATATTTTTGTATATATTGTACATATTTTTCATGACCTGTACAGCCCCACCCAATGAAGCCACAAATAAGCTCAGATCCACTTGCAGGGAATTAAGACACTATCCAGACATATGAATATTTCTCTCAAGTAGCAGAATGACATATAAGCTAAGACTCTGGAACAGGTTCTTATGTGAGAGTAAGAAAGTCTAATGAGCCAAGAGATCAGGTTGGGATGAACTAAGGCTATGAAAAGTGTATATGATCATTAATTAACTCATGATGTCACACAACAAAGAATCCTTACTGGAGTAGAAACTCAGAAATGATGAAGGCAAAAATAAGAGCCCAGAAAAACACTCTGGACAATACACTGCCAACCACAGTAAACACCAGATAAATATTTGTTGACTGAATGAATAAATGTTATGCATTAGTCACAAATAAAAGTCCCAGCTACTGATTCCTGCCTATGCTACTTCACAATTTTTCCTAAATCAACCCCTTTTCTGTGTCTAGCACCACTACCCTAATTCAGTCCCTCAACAGCTCTTCCTTGAAATATGGCAACAGCCTCCTAAATGGTCCTCACTCAAATCTACCTTTCTCATTGCTACCAGAGAGCTCCTTCTAAAATACAAATTTCAAAAATGTCATTCCTCTGTTTAAAATCCTCCACTGACAGGGCACCTGGGTGGAGTGGCTCAGTTAAGTGTCTGACTCTTGGTTTTGGTTCAGTTCCTGATCTCAGGGTTGTGCGATTGAGCCCTGAGATTGGCTCTGTGTTCAGCGCAGAGTCTGCTTGAGAGTCTCTCCCCCTCTCCCTCTGGCTCTCCCCCCGCCAAAATAAATAAATAAATCTTTAAAAAAATAATAAAATCCTTCACCACTTCCCCATATCTTGGCCATGATTAGGTCCCTGCTTATCTTTAGTCTCTTGACCCTTTCTGTCTCATACTGCTTGTCAGTCCCAATTTACTTCACACTATACCTCATTTGTATGCCTTGTTCATGAGGTTTTCTTTCCTCTGTATGCTGTCTACTCTCCCTTTCAACTTCCTAGATTTACCAATTTAATTCTTACTCACTTAGTTTAGTCATGACCTCCTCTAGAAATCATTCCCCAACTCAGCCTCCAGGTGAAAGCCTGGTGTCATGTATGACGCGGTCTACCTTGGTTCCCTGAATGCCTCTGTGTCTGCCATTCTGTATCCTAGAGTACTGCCACCCAGGAAAGGGGCAGGCAAGAACCGGCCGAGTTGGCTTCCTCCATCATTCCATTCAGTCCTCATCTCCCAGGACGCAGTCCTACTTTCCTTTTTATTTCTGCCTTGTCTCTGGCAGATGCTTCTATGATTACCCATATTTCAAATGAACTGATACTTGAAACAAATTTTAAAAATTTATAAGCTTAAAAATAGCTATGTCCTTTCTTAAAAGGAATTCAAGTAGAAAAAGATATGATAATTTAGGCAATCTTTTCGATTTTACATCATCAGAGTAATAGCCCTGAAGTAGTCAACAATTTCTTTAAATAAAGGAAAAATTTTGTATGCCCAAGGCAATTACTCAGAATTTTTTTGTGATAATCTTTAATGTGTATACACGCAGGCAAATATACATGCATAGACACACAGCTGACAGAAAGCTGTCCAAACTACACAAACAAAGTGGCCAAGCTAGTTCGTGACAGTGTGTTATACGGATGGGTTACCATGGAAACAAACTCAGACTACTTGGCAGCTGAGACAAAAGTCACATTTAGTAATGTTTTCCGTTATGTGAGTCATTAATTTCCTATGAGTTTTATACGGTTGCTTAACCACTTTCAAGAAACAAAGCAAGAGAATAGGATTTGCGTTGATACTGTGGAAAGTCAAGTATTTCTAAGATAAATGATAAAGTTGCTGATTGTGAAATACATAAGCAAAGGACTTAAAAGAAGATAAATGTTGCTATGGCCACTGTTTATCCTTCAAGAGTTAAAGAAAAATCTAAAAAGTCTTTAAAAAATTAATATAAAGTGAAAGTTATGGATCCATTTTTTGTAACTTACTGTACCAGCAAACTGCATTATTTAATATTCTAAGAATAACTTGCATATGTATACTCTACACATATATTTAAAATTATGCCATGTCTTGGTAATTTGAAGTATTTTTAACTTTTCAGAAACAGTGATCAAAAACTGCTGTGAGGAATGCAAGCTGTTTTGCCAGACAACATTACTGCAGGGAGGTGAAGTGCTTGTATCCAGAGCCAGTCTGCTTGGGTTCAAATCCTGCCTCTGCTACTTGCTGGCTCTCACACTGGACACACTTCCTAACCTCTCTGCACTTCTGTTTCCTCCTCCACGAAACGGGTAGTAACAGTACCTATACCTCAAGGGAGTTTTTGGAAACTAAGTGAATTATTACACACAGTGTTTGGAACAGTGCCTTATAGTGGATCTCAATAGTAAATGTTAGAAGTTGCTATTATTAAGAATGTAAGTAGTTCTACATCTACTTACATTTGCCGCCCAGAGAGAAATAATGATTAAATTTGTAAGTAGGGAATTTTCTTCAACAGTCAATGGAGGTTTCTATTTTCTAAGAGATATAGATTCGTGAGAAAATGAACCTTTGGGAACTGAAACAAAAATAAATATTTTAAAACTCCAAGGATAAATGAGATCTGTAAAAACTGTCACTTTTTAATTACAACACTAAGCATACATGAATCTCTCGCATTCTAGAGGCATTTTTGGCTTGTGTAACTGGGTGGACAGTACTATCATTCAGTGGAAAAAATTGAGCCCAGGGGATTCATTCATTCATTCATTCATTCATTCATTCATTCATTCATTCTGCTGGTAGTGTTAGACAATGTAGGAAATGATGATCCAGAGTTTGGACATTTTGAGGTTGAGGAGCCTGAGAGTCCCTCCTTTGGAAATGTCCAGTAGGTAGACGGATACAGAGACCTAGAACTCAGAAAGAGGGCAGGGCTCAAAATACAAATGTTAAGTCTTCTGCATGTTAATGGTCACTGAGATCATGGGAATGGCTAAGGCCATTTAGGGAGAGTGGGTAGAGTAGGAAGGGAAGAGGGCGGAGTCTGGAACTCTAGGGAACACTGATATGTAAGGTATGGGAGGAGAAGGGGGCAGGTGAAGGAGACCAAAGGGTAAATGGAGAAGCAAAGGAGATCCTGTTTGTCACTGAGACCAAGGAAAAGATTTTTAAGAAGGCGTTGCCCCAGAATATCCAATGTGGCAGAGTGGGCAGGTAAGATAATGATGAAAAAGCAGCAACAATGAAGTCACTGATAACACTGGCAAGTATAGTTTCAGTGCAAAGGTGAGAGTGGAAGGCAGATTACTATAGGAGGTAGAGACACTAGTAATAAAGTGGAGAAGACGAAGGTGGCAGTCGGATGGGGACATGGGGTAGAAAGAAGAGTTCAACTAACATGCAGGAGACTTAAGCATGTTTTAGCACTGATAGGAAAGAACCACTAAAGAGAAAAAGTCAAAGATTTGAGGAGGTATGAATAATGGCACCAGAGAGGACCCATCTCTCAGAATGTCAGAGCGGATATGAAATGGACAATAGTTGGGGGTTATTGGCCCTTGACAGAAGAAGGGGCCCCTCTTTCATCATGAGAAAGGAAAGAGAAAAGGACATGCTTTAATGCAGGCAAGTTTGTCAACAGCTCACTGTTCACTGCTCAGAATTTTTTTTTTTCAAGATTTTATTTATTTGAGAGAGACAGCGCAAGCAGGAGTGGGTGGGGGAGGTGCAGAAGGAGAGGGAGAGAATCCTTTTTTTTTTTTTTAAGATTTTATTTATTTATTTGAGAGTGAGAGAGCATGAGAGGGGAGAGGATCAGAGGGAGAAGCAGACTCCCCGTTGAGCAAGGAGCCCGATGTGGGACTCGATCCTGGGACTTCAGGATTATGACCTGAGCTGAAGGCAGTCACTTAACCAACTGAGCCACCCAGAACCCCAGAGAGGGAGAGAATCTCAAGCAGACTCCCTGCTGAGCATAGAGCCTGATGTGGGGGCTCAATCCCACAACCCTGAGATCATGACCTGAGCCAAAATCAGGAGCCGGATGCTCAACCAACTGAGCCACCCAGGCTCCCCACTCCAGAACTGTTCTGATGAGAAATTTCACTTAGAAACACACACTACTACTTGACATACAGTAGGTCCCCAAATAAATGAATACTTGTTAATAATCTGCTGAATATATTAAAAAAAAAATCTTTGTAGCTTCATGCAAGAAAGATTGCCATGGCACCTGGGTGGCTCAGTCGTTAAGCATCTGCCTTCGGCTCAGGTCATGATCCCAGGGTCCTGGGATCAAGCCCCGCATCGGGCTCCCTGTTCTGCGGGAAGCCTGCTTCTTCCTCTCCCACTCCCCCTGCTTGTGTTCCCTCTCTCACTGTGTCTCTCTCAAATAAATAAAAATCTTAAAAAAAAAAAAGAAAAAGAAAGATTGTCATTCAGTGACTTAGCAGATGTCCTAACAAGAAAAGTCATTTTAAAAAAAAGTATGCAAAATTATGCCAATTTTTATAGTATAACTGAGTAGTTTTTATGAGTAAAATACGAATTTATGTTCACCTAAAGAGACATGTATTTTTTAAGTTCCCATATAGTCATAGATTATTTTTTCTATATACTTTTTGATCACATTTCTAAACACTTAATAGAAACCATTTGAATAATATAAAAAAGGAAGACTAGCACCCAGTTCACCTGTCAGTTAACATATAGTTTTTCTATTTATAACTTCTCAGTTTAAGAGCCAGTGAAAGAAAAGCAGTTTGATATATGGAAAGAGCAAAGGATAGAGAACCAAGGTGTTTTCTATTAAACTAGGTGAGTTGTGACTAATCATTTAAACTACTGGGGCTTCAACTTCTTCATTTAGGAATAAGTGTTAAACTAGATGGTAAAATTTCATGATTCCCATGTATCAAAATAAGTATTTTTGACAAGAATAGTTTATCATCCAAGAAAATTAATTTATTTTGCTGTAAATATACACATTCTACATAGCATTAGTTCCCTACCTTCTAGAAAGGACAGTACAGATGAAGAAAGCACAATAAAAAAAATGAAGTAACAGAAAAAACCCATTCCTAATCTAAGGAAAGACCTTATACTACAAATTTAAGAATACACAGGATAGTTTGGGAAAATTTAATGAAAACTACACAAAACTTAAAAAAAAAAAAGGAGCTGCCTCAGCCACAGCTGGCCAACGGGGCCCTCAAAGTCTCCGTCTGGAGCAAGGTGCTGTGGAGCAACGCGGCCTGGGAGGACAAGGATGAATTTTTAGATGTGATCTACTGGTTCTGACAGATCATCTCTGTGGTTCTAGGTGTCATTTGGGGAGTGCGAGCATTGCGGGGTTTCCTGGGAATAGCAGAATTCTGCCTGATCAATGTAGGAGTCCTGTACTTCTGCTTCAGCAACTACCTACAGACAGGTGAGGAAGAATACGGTGGCACATGGGAGCTCACAAAAGAAGGGTTTATGATATCTTTTGCTTTGTTCATGGTCATTTGGATCATTTTTTACGCTGCCATCCACGATGACTGATGGTGTACAGACCCCACCGCTCTCTGTCCGGTATAAAGGAGCCTCATAGTTACAGCATGGAAACATGATTGTAGGGGCACCCCAGCCACGTGGAACCTGAAGAAAGACCCAGGTTTCCTAGACCGAGATTCAGTGTGTTGGGCATCAGTGTTTTCTGCAAGGGCTGTGATCTGAAACTTTTTAAAGAACCATCTGACTTTTGGGGAAGCATCTCTGAATTGTCCATCACCAACCATTTCTTCTTGGTTATCATCATGAAACACCTGTTTGCTAATGGGAGTGGTCATTTAATCTGATGCACCTCTGGATCCAGATGAAACATTAAGTTGTCTTCCTCATTTCTCCACCAGGTGTACAGTTTTTAAACTATCAGCGGCATTTCAAGTCTTCTGAAAACAGTGTGGCAGTATGTGCGTGGGCCATGGAGTCTAATAACAGTTTCCACTGTAGAATGTTTTCGGGTACTTGAATAAATCAAATCTTTAATTGAGGAAAAAAAAGAAAACTACAAAAAGCTTCCCTATTTCAATAAGGTGGAATCCTTCATGAACGCATGTACTTAAAATCAAGTTATGTACGTAGGAATGAATATATGTTCTCTACAACTCTTAAAAACAAAGGGAAAAGGGGTTAACTTTACAGAACTAATAAGCAGATGTGAACTGCGGATTCTATACCTAGCCCAAACTACGCATCGTGTCTGAAGGAGAAAAGGATATTCTGTCAGATGTGCAAGGACTAAAAAAACCCAAAACAACAACAAAGCAAAGCAAAGCAAAAAGTTATCACTCAGGTACCCTTTCTGAATAAGACACTTGCGTTGTGTAAGAATAAAAAAATGAATTAAAAATTAGACCTTAAGAATCAAAAAAGGGGGCAAGAAACCAAGTCAGTAGGTTACCTGTTCTTTCAAAATACTTTATTTTTGAACAAAATGACTTTTTTTTTGTTCCTTCTGAACAGTCTAAAAACATGTGTAAAAAACAACAGCCTCTCTCCCTTGAGGTGCCTCCCAAATGTGCTCTATCCTTTTCCTACCATTCAACCTCATCTACACAGTCTACTGGACAGGGAGCAAACTTTAGGCTCAGAAGGCTTGGGCTCAAGTCTAATTTCTTTCTCTCTCTCTTTTTAAGTAGGCTTTAATGCCTGGCGTGGAGCCCAATGTGGGGTTTGAACTCACAACCCTGAGATCAAGACCTAAGCTGAGATCAAGAGTTGGACACCTAACTGACTGAGCCACCCAGATGCCCCAAAATTAAATATTTAATTTATCTACATGTCATATAGATAAATTACATATATAATATATAACTATTTATTATACTACTTATATATATTATATATATATATAGCACTGTGTAAAGAACAAAATGTTATGAATCCAGACTTCACTCAGAAGATTTTTCTATGATACAATTCCTGAGTCCCTGGGTAAAATGATTCTCTTGTTTCAATAAACTCCTGGGACATTTTATAAGTGTCTGGAGCTGCCTTACAAATAAACAATACTGAGTGCAAGAAAGATGGGGCTTTAGTGAACTTTTGCTGTGTGTTACAGAATATATTAAAAAATATACTCTCCCTTGGGTATTTTCACAAGCATAAATTATTGAAAGGGAACTCTAGAATATCAGAGGAGGTTTATCTGCTACAGTGATAGTACGTAGTGAATTCAAAACAACATGCACAGGCCATCAGGACTGATTTGGAGATACAGATAAGGAGGAGAAGAATGTAGAATGCTTACATTTTTGGGATTGGGAGTGAAATGAGCCAGTGACATAGTTGAAATGTGACAAAATAGGAAAACTGCTGTGAAGGCTCTATTCTGGCTATTTTGGTAATTCTTAAAATAATGATAATGATATAAATATGAGGAAAACCTCAGGCAAAAGAAGTGAATTAAAATAAAAGTCACGGCAACACGATCTAGTGAGTGCTATTTTGAAGGGAGTTCTGGGGACGAGATGGAAGAGGGGAGAGATCTGGGTGGCAGTGAAAGAATGCGGTTAGGGATTGAACAGAGAAGGACTATACTGAGCATGTGGGCTGGGAGATTTCTTGAGTGGCAGAGACCCACCATGGTATCTCCTGCTGACTGTGACCACAGTCAGTGTAAGCTCCGTGATTTATGCATCACACTGCATTGCTTGACAGGTCTGATACCATTCCTCACGTGGAAGGAAACCCCAGGGGGGTCAGAGTAGGTGAGTTAGAAAAACTGCAATAAGTATTTTAAGTATCTTCTCTTTTTTTTTTTTTGTATGCTGGTTTTATATGGGTGACCTTAATAAAAATTACTCTCAGATTCATTTTGGTTTACTATCAGTTGGCACTAATATACAGTTTCTCAAATGAGGAACTGGCAAGAGCTAATATTGCAGGTATTACTGAATTCCTAGTGGCTTCACGAAGGCTTACACTATATTAGTATAATGAGAGAGCTTATAGTGCTCAGTCGTATATAATTACAAATGCTTATCATCTGTATTAGTAACTTAATGACTGAGTTAATTTTTCCATGAATAGAAATGCATTAATAGAAATTGTAAAGGAAATTTATGGTTGCTTATCAAAGGTTCTTTACTAATTTAGCCTATAAGCAAATTTTGGAACCAATTATTTTCTTTTGCAGGGACTATGAACAATCTTTTCTATGTTTCTGGGGCTGTTATTTCTAAAACTGTCTCTGCCTTGGATGCAGAGAAAATAGTGATGTCTATAGGACACTCCAAGGAAGACAGTCATTTGAGCTTTCTGAAAGTCATTCTATCCCATAAGAAATGACCAAAATGCAGAGACTTTCGTGTCCAGGATGGTACACAGAGGTGATACTTAAAACAAACAAACAAACAAACCACAAAACAAAAACAAAACCTTATGGGACCCTGAACTGGCCTCAAAAGATAACAATAGAAGATAAAATGTTAACAGGTTTTCTAAAAAAAATGTTAACAACTTTTTTTAGACACCAGCACTAGAGAATTCCCAGAAATTGCCTTTCAAATGTGGTTGCAGTCTGTGAACAGGGAAATATATAAAATTTTAACTAGAAAGAAAATGTCACTAAATAAGTTTATTCCAAAGCTATGCTAATGATGACTCACTAAAATGAAATGAAGCAAACATGTAAGGTCCAAAATCAATACTATGGTTACTTCCTCATTTCATTAAGATAAAATCAGACTTGGGTGTAAGCTAATTTCTAAGCCACAATGTATGGAAATAGCATTTGATTAGGAAAAGCCTGAGAATTTCTTCTGAAACCAGTAAACAGGTTTCAGGACAGAAAAAACTTCTTTTTTTCTTTGAGATAACAGAAAGGTGTTCAATCATGAGTTTGTTTTAAATATTTCTACCCCTATTTTCTCTTACACTGTTTCTTTGCCCCAACCTAGAATCATGTTTCGGTCTCCATCCTAAAAATAAATATATAAAACTATTGTTTTTTCCTGTTTTCCCCCTTTTACCTAATTCACTTGTCTCCTTTTCATTAACAAAGTTCCCAAAAGCACAATTACACTCGACACTTGGGCTGCTTCACCACCTGCCCACCCCCTGACTCCACGAAACTTGGATTCTGCCCCTATGACTCTAATGAGACTACTCTCTCAAGTTCACCACTGGGCAGCCACATGTGAAAGAATGAAATTAGACCACTATCTTACACAATACACAACAATTAACTCAAACTGGCTTCAAGGCTTTAACATGAGACCTGGAATCATAAAACTCCCAGAAGACACAGCTGGGTAAGCTCCTTGACATAATCTTGACTATGATTTTTGAGGTTTGACTCCAAGAGCAAAGGCGACAAAAACAAACAAGTAGCACTACAGCAAACTAAGAAGCTTCTGCACAGCAAAGGAAACCATCAACAAAATGAAAAGGCAGTCTACTGAATAGGAGAAAATATTTGCAAATCATACATCCAATAAGGGGTTAAGATCCAAAATTAGCACTCCTACAACTCAATAACAACAACAGCAACAACAACAAACCTGATTAAAGAATGGGCAGAGGAAATGGGTAGACATTTTTCCAAAGAAGACATACAGATGACCAACAGGTATAGGGAAAGATACTCAACATCACTAATCATCAGGGCAATGCAAATCAAAACCACAATAAGCTATCACTTCACACCTGTCAGAAAGGGTAGAATCAAAAAGACAAGAAATAAGTACTGGTAAGGATGTGGAAAAAGGAAATGCTTGTACACTGTTGGTAGGAATGTAAATTGGTACAGCCACTATGGAAAACAGTATGGAGGTTCCTCAAAAAATTGAAAATAAAACTGCCATAAAACCATTCCATTGTTGAGTATTTATAGAAAAAAACCCCCAAACAAAAATTATTTACAATAACAAACAAGCATTATTTACAATAGCCAAGAATATGGAAACAGCCTAAGTGTACTGACATATGAATGGATAAGTGGATCAAATAGATAACTTCCAGTTATAAAATAAATAAGTCACAAGGATATAATGTGCAGCATGGTGACTATAGTAATAAAACTGTATTGCACATCTGAAAATTGCTGAGTGTAGATTTTAAAAGTTTTCATCACAAAAAAAATTTTTAACTATGTATGGTGGCAGATGACTTATTGTAGTGGTCATTTTGTAACGTATACAAGTACATTACATTGTACATCTGAAACTAATATAATGTTATATGTCAATTATTCCTCAAAAAAAAAAAAAGTTCACCAGACTTGCTGATTTTCAAATAAAGACAGCAGCTCTTACACCACTCTATCTCTCATACAATGGCAGAGCTGGACACCCTCTCAAGATTTTTCCTCAGCTTCTGTGATACCACATTCCTCTAGAAAATTTTGGACTCATTTTCCTTAATTAGATCTTCGTCTACCAAGGTTCTATCCTCTGGCCTTTATGTTTTGTTCTATATGCTATCTCTGGCTTTAATTACCTGTCCATGTGGATTATTTAAAAATCTAGTTATGCAATCCTGACTACCCTGCTCAGTTTCAGACATAAACTTTCAGCTGCCTACCATACCTCATCACAGACCTTGCTTTACCTCACATTCAAATGTTCATGGGAGAGAGCTCAGAATGGGCAAGAGAGGAATAGATTGAAAGCAACAGGAATATCCAAACCAGAAGAATTGTTACTTATAGTCCATTCATGAAAGAATATTATGTATGGCACTATTAAAATAACATGCTAAAGTGTTTAATAATGTGGAAAATGCTTATAATAGTAAAAAAAACAGCAGAATAAAAATTGTGTATGTAATTTGGCTTCAACCGTGTAAAAAATGAACTGGAAGAAACTGGAAAGGTACATTTCAAAAATTTAACAGTAATTATCTTGGATGGGTAATATTTTCGTCTTTGTAATTTTATGTATTTTCCTACAAATTTTCTATACTGATCTTGAATTAATTTTAGGATCAGAAAAAAAGGGTATGGTGGGTTCAAGGTCATATTGCATACAGAACAAAATTCTGTCTTCACAGAATGGCATCCAAGGCCTACCAAAATCTGGCCCCTGATGCTGTCTTGTCCTTCACTACAGCCCCCAAACATTTTCGGTTCGGCTTCACTACCTAGACATGTTCTCAACACTGTCCACTTTTATGGTTCTGTGTTCCTGCTTATCAAGTCTGTTTCTCTCCTACCCCAAAGCAGGACATTTTGAACCTGAAGATCTTTGCTCCCTAAACCATAATATAGAGCTGGAGGGCAACGCTCAAAATTTTCTCTTGGTTTAGCTAAGAAAGAAAAATTCTAGAAGTTTTTTTTATCCAATCCATAATGAATATTATTGGTATCAATAATAAGCATAAAAGTGGCTAAAGGGGCCCCTGGGTGGCTCAGCCCGTTAGGTGCTGACCTTTGGTTTTGGCTCAGGTCATGGTCTCATGGGTCTTGAGATCAAGCCCCGTGAGGGGCTCTGTGCTCAGGGTGGAGTCTGCTTGAAGATTCTTTCCCTCTGCCCCTCCCCTCACTCTCGGGCCTGCATTCATGCTCTCTCTTCCAAATCAATCAATCAATCAATCAATCTTTTTGAAAAAAGTAGCTAAAATAACTCACTAGCTAAAATGATTAAAATTGCTTTTGGCTGTATGAGCTGCCACAAAAATTAATTCTTAACACAGTTTATTTATTTTAGAAAGAGAGAGAGAGAGAGCGAGAGCACGCACTTGCGCATGAGCTGGTGGGGAGAGAGAGGAAGAGGGAAAGAATCCCAAGCAGACTGCACTGAGCGCAGAGCCCAACGCAGGGCTCCATCTCACGACCCTGAGATCATGACCTGAGCTGGAACAAACATTCCTACGTTTAAAGGACTGAGCCACACAGGCACCCCTCTTAACATAGTTTAGACATGTAAAATCTGATCCGGAAAAATTGGACTTTATTAAAAAAATAGCTATTATACACATTCTAACAGATTAATAAAAATTAGGATATTATAATTTTTATACTTGTTTTATAACTCAGGTTTATTGCAAAATATATAAAGAAGAGAATAATCACCAAGAAAAATAATTTTATGAAAAACTGAAGTGAAAAGTAATAGAAATAGTTCAACTGCCTGGAATAGTGCCTGGCACATAGTAAACACACAATTATTTGTTAAATGAAAGAATGAACTGTATAGAAAACTGTCCAAGGACTTAGACTGGTTTAATAGAGTTTTGTCAGAAAATGCTTTTATTATTATTATTATTATTATTTTAGAGAGAAAGAGCACAAGCATAAGCAGTGGGGGAGAGGGAGAGACTCTAAAGAAGGCTCCACGTCCAGGATAGAGCCTGACGTGGGGCTCAATCTCACAATCCATGAGACCACGACTTGAGCTGAAATCAAGAGTCAGACGCTTAACCGATTGAGCCACCCAGGTGCCCCTATTATTATTAATTTTTATTTTTAAGTAGGCTCCACTCCCAACATGGACTTGAACTCATAACCCCGAGACCAAGAGCTGCATTCTCTATGGACTGAGCCAGCCAGGTGCACCAGAAAATGTTTTTTTAAAACAACTTTATTGTGATATAATTCCCACACTATATGATTCATCCAAAATGTACAATTCAATGGTTTTTAGTGTATTCAGATTGTGAAACCACCAGAATCTGTTTTAGAACCTTTTCATCACCTCTGAAAGAAACCTCATCAGCAGTCACTCCCCTTTTCCCTCCAACCCCCCAGGCCTGGGCAACTACTAATTTACTTTCTGTCTCAATAGACTGAATTTATATAAAATGCCCAGAATAGGAAATCATATAATATGTAGCCTTTTGTGATGGTTTCTTTCACTTAGCATGATGTTTCCAAAGTCCATCCATGTTGTAGCATGTATCAGTACTTCATTTTTTTATTGCTGAATAATATTCCATTGTACGGTGTCCCACATTTATCCATTTGATCAGCTGACAGACATTGGGGTTGTTTTGACTTTTGACTATTATGATTAATGTTGCTATGAAAAGTCTTGTATAAGTGTGTTGACATGTTTTTTATAGAATTTTATTTTTTTTAAGATTTATTTATTTATTTGACAGAGAGAGACAGCGAGAGAGGGAACACAAGCAGAGGGAGTGGGAGAGGGAGAAGCAGGCTTCCCGCAGAGCAGGGAACCTGATGTAGGGCTTGATCCCAGGACCCTGGGATCATGACCTGAGCTGAAGGCAGACGCTTGACGATTGAGCCACCCAGGCGCCCCTGTGTTGACATGTTTTTTCTTTTTTTTTTTTTAATTTTATTTGTACTTATTTTAAAAAAGATTTTATTTATTTATTTGACAGAGAGAGAGTGAGAGAGCACAAGCAGGGGGAACAGAAGAGGGAGAGGGAGAAGCAGGCTCCCTGCTGAGCAGGGACCACAACGTGGGGCTCGATCCCAGACCTGAGCTGAAGGCAGACACTTAACCATCTGAGCCACCCAGGTGCCCCCAAGATTTTATTTTTAAGTAATCTGTACACCCAAAGTGGGGATCGAATTTACAACCCCAAGATCAAGAGTCCCATGTTCCACCAACTGAACCAGCCAGGCACCACTGTGTTGACTTGTTTTCATTTCTCTTGGGTAGATTAGAGGAACCACCAGATCATATGGAACTCTGTTTAACATCTGAGGAATTGCCAGTCTGTTTTACAAAGTGGCTGCACTAGAAAATGCTTTCCTGATGAAGATTCAGTATAAATGTACTGCTCTTTAAGATGGTTTTTAATAATAAATGCAAGTCAAAAAGTTACTCAAGTTAAAATGTCGGACGTTCTAACATCCCATTTCCCCCCTACTGGATAAGTCCTATTAATCTTTCAGAGCTTAGTTCACATGCTACCTCTTCTAAGGAGTCTTTCCTATTTTCTCAGTCAGAATTAATAGCTCCCTTTCTTCTTTGAACTGCCATACAATTTGATTTGTACATTTACTGTAGACTTTGTCACTCTGCCCTATATTGTACTTAACAATATATGCGTCAGTATCTCTCACTAAACTACAGACTTTTTGATGATAAAATTATATTTTATACCTATGTTTATAGTAACAATTATATTATATATTAATATATATTATTTTATTATAATATATTCATAAATTGTTATGATGGACATATCATTTGAGATGATGAAAAGGGCTCATGCAAAAGATGAAAGTAAATGTCCTATACAGTACTTTCATAGAACAAATTTATTGGGGTGCCTGGGTGGCTCAGTCCATTAAGCATCTGCCTTCGGCTCAGGTAATGATCCTAGGGTCCTGGGATGGAGCCCCACATCAGGCTTCCTGCTCAGCGAGGAGTCTGCTTCTCCCTCTCCTCTGCTCTTCCCCCTGCTCCTGCTTGCTCTCTCTCTCATGCTGTCTGTGTCTCTTCTCAAATAAATTTTAAAAAATCTTTAAAAAAGAACAAATTTATTAAGGTAATACATTTAATAAAAGATAAATTTGAAATACTATCAATAAATGTTATTTGCTGATGAACAAAATATATCTCAAGACTTATAGTACAAGCAAAAATGGCTTAAATAAACACAAATACAAGTGGGAAAAGAGGGACTTGCCTAAAATTGTTAAGTAAAAATTAATTACTACATAAACCTATATGTGTTAATTTTATTAAATCACATTAGTTTGCAGAATGATTGAATGGACTCATCAATGCTATTGCAGAAAATTCATGGCAAAATGTTCCTGTATTATGAAGTTTAAAAAGGAGAAAACATTCTTCTTAATACTAATCAACTTTACTTAAATATAGTAATATGTAAATAATTGGCCTGATTTAATAAAGGTTGGGGGAGGGGCTGAAATACTTATTCATTTAAAAATTGTGGTAAAGGGGCACCTGGGTGGCTCAGTCAGTTAAGTGTCCAACTCTTGGTTTTGGTTCAGGTCATGATCTCAAGGTTGTGGGATTGAGCCCTGTGTCAGGCTCCACACATGGTGTGGAGTAGGCTTGAGATTCTCTCTCCTTCTCCCTCTGCCCCTCCCCCCTGCTCACTCTCTCTCTCAAAAAACAAACAAAAAACCCAAAAACAAAACCTATGGTAAAATACACATAACATAAAATTTACTATCTTAACCATTTTTAAGTGTGCAGTTCAGTAGTCTTAAATACATATTGTATCAAATCTCTAAGAACTCTTCTCCTCTTGTAAAAGTGAAACTCTGTACACATTAAACAATTTCCCATTCCTTCCTCCCCCCAGGTCCTAGCAACCATCATTCTACTTTCTGTCTCTATGAGTATGACCACCCTAGATAACTCACATATATAAATGGAATTTTATATAAATTAATATATAAATAAATATACACAAATTTATAAATTATATATATAAAATCAATATATAAAAATATATAATATATAAAAACAATATATATATAAATGATGTATATACACACACACACATATATATAGTGAATGGTAGGTGAACAGATTATTTGTGGTACATTCAGACCACAGAATTATTATTTGGTGATAAAAAGAAATGAGCTATGAAGCTCTGAAGACATGGAAGAACCTTAAAAGCATATTACTGAGTGAAAGAAGCCAATCTGAATAAGGTTACCTACTATATGATTTCAAGTATACGACACTCTAGAAAAGGCTAAATCCAAGGTGCCTGGGGTTAGGGAAAAGGAGGGATGAACAGATGACAAAGATTTTTAGGGCACTGAAACTATGCTGTATACTGTAAGGGTGGATACATGTCAGAACACATTTGTCAAAGCCCACATGATATAGAACACCAAGAGTGAACCTGAATGAAAACCATGGGCTTCTTCACGAGTGATAATGATGTGTCAACTGTAGGTCCATCAATTGTAACAAATGTACCCTCTGGTGGGAGATGTGGATCCTGTTCCCTGAGCACATCTCTGACTCCAGCAACTCTGTCACAACCTCATTCCTTTCACACGTACTTTTCTTCACAATCACTGAGGCCTGCATCTTCTAACCATTTTGTTTTCCTATTTATCTTCCTGGCCTGGTTTCTTTCCTTATGAAGTGTGGACCCCATGACTGCTTAAAATTCCTTTCTCACCAACACTCTAATTCCCTAGCCTCCTTGGCCTTTCCACAGACCTACCGCATCTAAACCTGGATCAAACCTTCTATCCATTTTTTCCTATCTCAAACCTATGAGCACTGCTGGAGAAAAATGCATGAACATACACACTGCCATCATTAAAATTCATGGTTTTTTTTAGAGAGAGAGAGAGAGAGAGAGAGAGCAATCATGGGGGAGGGGCAGAGGGAGAGAGAGAGAATCCCAAGCAGGCTCCATGATCAGTGCAGAGCCCAACACGGGGCTTGATCTCTGGACCCTGAGATCATGACCTGAGCCAAAATCAAGAGTTGGGGTGCTTAACCGACTGAGCTGCCCAGGTGCCCCTAAAGTTATGTTTTAAATTCTAGTTGGGCCTTTTGGATTTGTCTTTGGTCAGCTTTCTCTCCTCACTTATAGAAGCTTTTCTGATCTTTTATCATTATCCCCATGTTCTTTTTCTCCCTTTTTCAGTTGCTACTGAGAAAGCTAAGGTCGTCAGATGAGAATTCTCTTAAACTCCTGCCTTAAGCCAATCTACTAACTTTGCATAAGTCACTCCTCTGCTTTTGGCTCTGTAGATCCTACAGTATTAACATTAAGTCCAGACTCCTTGTAGAGATCATTCTCTCTCCCTCTCTTTATGTGTCAGCAGTAATACACAATTATAGTAGCGTCCCCCCACCCCCCACCTTATCCATGGGGGCTATGTTCCAAGACTCCCACTGGATGCCTGAAATCCGAAAGTATGGAATCCTATGTGTACTATGTTTTTTCCTATGCGTACATACCTTTGATAAAGTTTAATTTATAAATTAGGCACAGCGAGAGATTGGCAAAGATAACTAACAATGAAACAGAATTACAATATACAGCAACAAGTTATGTGAATGTGGTCTCTCTTAAAATATTGTACTATAGTCACCCTTCTTTTTGTGATGTGAGATGATGAAATGTCTGTGATGAGTGAGGCAAATCACATAGGCATTGTGTTATAGCCTCAGGCTACTGCTGACCCCCTGACCGTATGTTAGAGGGAGGATCATCTGCTTCCTTACTGCGGCTGACCTCTGGTAACTGAAACTGCAAAAAGCAGAACGATAAGGGTGGAAAATACCACACAAAGGTATCCCTCACTTTCTGAAAGTTTGTGTTTGCCATTTCACATTTAAAAAGACCTACACTGGTGCCTGCTAAATGAAAGAAATCTGAAGAGGATTTTTGCTTTCACGAAAAAAGCTATTACCAGAATAAGGTGGATCTTTCCTAAATGTGAAGTGCTGGAATGTGAATTTTTGGAAAGGGGGGGTGGTACTCTCTCCCTTTTGCCATTATCTTATGAAAGATTTCATAGGAATGTTCGACATTGGATAGCGGGGTAAACCTGTATTCATAGTGCTCCCAGTACATACCATGCCCCTGTTCCTTGCCACTGTGTATATGTACTATTTCTTCTATCATTTCATTTCCTTCTCCAGCTAGACTTTTTTCAAAACCTTGCTAAGGAATTCTCTTCCACTGCCCCGCCCCCCAAAATAGTTAAACACTTCTTTCTACCTTTTCTTGTATTTTTTACTACCGTAAATTTTACACTGCATGGAAATTTTTCATAAAGGCAATTAAAACGACAGATTTGGGTAAAATGACTGGTGGGCAGAAACAAGAATTTTAAGAATTGAGTGAGAGGTAAAATCAGAGTGGGACAGTGAGGAAAGATTTCATTCATTCAACAGACAACCGACATTTATTAAGGACACAGTATGCGTAGTAAACATTGCAGGCAAGCAGTGGGTGGATTATAGGTTGGGACAGGTATGGGCATAAAGCCAATGAGACATTTGATTTAGCTCTTGAAGAATGGTTGGAATTTGAATCAACTACAAGAATGGTGAAGAAGAGGTGGAAAAGGAGAGAGTACCAAGGAGACAGAAACACACAAACACTTGGCTGCTATAAGCTGACCAGTCTTGGCTAAAATGGGTGATTTAGGAAGAGCATTATTAGGAAATACAACTGAAAGCCTAATCATAGAATCCTGGAGTCAGAAAGGGCCATGAGCACCATCTACGTCACCAATCCTTCTAACGAAGGACAGCGTCCCTGACAAAAGGACAGGGTACCGAGGTAGCCTATTCACTACTATACTCTTCCAAATATTAGAGATTACTTTTCTAATATTATACTGGATAGAGACATGTCTTCTTTAACATGTCCCCAGTGATCCTAGGTTCTGTCCTCTGATGCACCCAGCATAAGCCTATTCCTTCTTTATGGGAGTGTCTTTCAAAAATCTTTCATTTAATTGATTTGTGACCTGGAACAAATTATGTTGCTTTTCTGAGGATCAACTTCCTCATTTCTAAAACAGTGGTGTGATAGGGGTGCCAGAGTGGCTCAGTAAGTTAAGTATCCGACTTTTTTCTTTTTTAAAGATTTATTTATTTGTCAGAGAAAGAGAGAAAGAGAGAGAGAAAGCACACATAAGCAGGCTCCCCACTGAGCAAGAAGCCTGATGTGGGACTCAATCCTAGGACCCTGAGATCATGACCTGAGCCGAAGGCAGACGCTTAACCATCTGAGCCACCCAGGCGTCCCAGGCATCCTGACTCTTGACTTCACCTCAGGTGTTGGTCTCAGGGTTGTGAGTTTGGCCCCGTGTTGGGCTCCACGCTGGGCATGGAGCCTACTTAAAACAAAACCCAAAACAAAACAGTGGTGTGACAGAGGCTAACTGTGATAGAGGCTAACTGAATCTTTTTCTGGGCAACTGGACATCCAGCAAAGACTACATTTCTCAACCTTTCTTGTGGCTGGATGTGGCTTTCTGTGTAAGTTCTGGTCAATGGGCTCTGGGCAATAGGGACCCCCCCTTCCCCTTTCCTCCTTTCTAGTGGCTAGAATTCGGATGTGGGGTAAACTAACTTAGTCCCTGTGGATGAGAACAATACCCTGGGCATGACAGAGCAACAAGATAAAGCCAGAGCCCCTGACAACTTGACAGAGCAGAGCCACCACATCAGCTTGGAATTTATATGAGAGAAATAAACTTCTATATCTTTTAAGCCACTTATTACTTTTTAATGTATGTGTTACAGCACCCAACATATATCCTAACCCAATAGGAAATAACACCTCTATAAAAGGGATTTTATAAGAATTAAATAAAATTAAGAAAGTAAAATATACATACACACAATTTTTTTGTTTTATTATTTGAAGACTATCATCTCCTCTCTTGAGACTCACCTCATAATTCAAGATTCTTCAGAATCTTTTTTTTTTTAAGATTTATTTATTTATTTGAGAGAGGGAGAGGGAGAGAGAAATAAGCAGACTCTGTGCCAAGCGCAGAGCCCAATGCAGGGCTCTATTTCACGACCCTGAGATCAGGACCTGAGTCGAAACCAAGAGTCAGATGCTTAACCAATCATGCCACCCAGGCACCTCAGATTCCTCAGAATCTTTATATACTTCTCTGGATCTCTATTTGCTAGTATCCCTCAAAGGCTTATACCCCAAACTGAACATTAATTCTTTATAAGCCATGTACATAGAACAGCATATACTTCCCCAAATGACTTCCTTCTATATTTAATTTAGGGGTCTCTGTGTTACTGTCATCCTAAGCAAAGCTACAACAGATCCTCTCTCCAAATATCTGTATACTTTCAATAAATATTTATAAACTGCCTACTGTGCAAGACTTAGTGATGTAATAGTGAATATTAACTTGCTGGTGTAAAATGGCATTAATAATATTTTTACAAGGCACAACTATCCAGTAATGAGACTGAATTTTGAGGACTTCCTACTGGAATGTCACACCTTGGGGGGAAAAAAGCATATGCATGAGTACTATGTTTCTTATGTTTGATATACAGTAATTTGGGGGCAAATCTAGAGGGGCCAGGTCTAGTGACCTCTTTAGTGGTGTCACATTTGGGAACAAGTTTTCTGAGACTAGCATTCAGAAAAAGTCATACCATATATATTTACTTACAATTTCGTTAAAACATAAAAATGAGAAAACATGTAACATAAAATTTGAAAGGCAGCAGAATTTCGTGATCAAGAGTGTACCCTAACTCCTAGCTCTGATGTTTACTAACTGTATAACTTTCAATGCCTCTTTGTACTTCTGTTTCCTCAGGTATAAAATGAAAGTAATAACAGCAATAATGTAATAATAGTACCTTCCTACTAGGGGTATTTTGAGGATATAAAGGCTTAGAAAAGTTTCTGGCACATGGGAAAAGTATACAAAAAATGTAAGCTACCATTATTACAATACTGTATTATGTGAATAGATGATCCCATTTCTGGTCAGGGTATAAAGAAGTCTGTGACACATACTCAATGGTGAAAAGCTGAAAGCTTTCTCCCTAAGATCAGGAACAAGACAAGGATGTCCTCTCTCACCACTTGTATTCAACATAGTACTGAAAATCCTAGCCACAGCAATCAGACAAGAAATAAAAGGCATCCAAGTTGGTAAGGAAGAAGTAAAATGTCACTATTTGCCGATGACATGATACTATCTATATACAGAAAACCTTAAAAGATTCCACCAAAAAACTACCAGAACTGATAAATGAATTCAGTAAAGTTGCAGAATACAAAAATCAATATACAGAGACCTGTTGCATTTAAATACACTAATAATCAAAAAGGAAATTAAGAAAATCCCATTTACAATTGCACCCAACAAAATAAAATACCTAGGAATAAACTTAACCGAGGAGGTGAAAGACCTGTATTCTGAAAACTCTAAAACAATGATGAAAGAAATTGAAGATGATTGGAAAGATATTCCATGCTCATGGATTGAGAGAAAAAATATTGTTAAAATGTTCATATCCACACAAAGCAATCGACAGATTTAATGCAATCCCTATCAAATTAGCAACAGCTTTTCACAGGAATGGAACCACAAAAGACCCCAAATAGCCAAAGTAATCTTGAAAAGAACAAAACTGAAGATACACAATCCCAGATAACAATATATACTACAAAGCTGTAGTAATCAAAACAGTATGATACTGGCACAGAAAATAGACACATAGATCAATGGAACATAGAGAGTCCAGAAATAAACCCATGAGTATTTGGTCAATTAATCTTCAACAAAGGAGGCAAGAATATGCAATGGGAAAAAGACAGTCTCTTCAACAAATGGTGTTGGTTAACCTGGACAGCTACATACAAAAAACTGAAATTGAACCACTTTCTTACACTATACACAAAAATAAACTCAAAATGGATTAGAAACCCAAATGTGAGACCTGAAACCATAAAAATCCTAGAAGAGAGCACAGGCAGTAATTTCTCTGACATCAACTGTAGCAACATTTTTCTAGGCTGTCTCCTAAGGCAAGGAAACAAAAGCAAAAATAAACTAGTGGGATTACATCAAAATAAAAAGCTTTTGCACAGCAAAGAAAACAATCAACCAAACAAAAAACAATGTACTGAGTGGAAAAAGATATCTGCAAATAATATATCTGATAAGGGGTAAATATCCAAAATATATTAAGAACTTATACAACTCAATTACCGCCTCCCAATAATCCAATTAAAAGAGGTGGAAGACATGAACATTTCACCAAAGAACACACAGATGGCCAACAGACACATGAAAAGATGCTAAACATCACTCATCATCAGGGAAATGCAAATCAAAACCACAATAAGATATCACCTCACACCTGTCAAAATGGTTAACATCAAAAACACAAGAAACAAGTATTGGAGAGGATGTGGAGAAAAAGGAACCCTTGTGCACTGTTGGTAGGAATGCAAACTGGTGCAGCCATTGTGGAAGACAGTATAGAGGTTCCTCAAAAAATTAACCACAGAACTATCATATGATCCAGTTATCACACTACTGGGTATTTACCCAGAGAATATGAGAACACTAATTGGAAAGGAAATATGTACCCTTAGGTTTGCTGCAGCATTATTTACAATAGCCAAATTATGGAAGCAGCCCCAGTGTCCATCAATTGATGAATGGATAAAGAAGATGTGGTGTATGTGTGTGCTATAAAAAAGAATGAAATTTTGCCATTTGCAACAACATGGCTAGATCTAGACAGTATGATGTGAAATAACTCAGTCAGAAAAAGACAAATACTATATGATTTCACTCATATGTGGAATTTAAGAAATGAAACAATGAACAAAGAAAAAAGAAACAAAAAATCAGAGTCTTAAATATAGAGAATAAACTGGTGGTTACTGAGGGGAGGTGGCTGGGGAAATGGGTGAAATAGGTGATGGGGATTAAGAGTGCACTTATCATGATGAGCACTGAGTAATGTATAGAATTGTTGAGTCACTATATTCTATACCTGGAACTAATATAACACTATATGCTAATTATACTGGAATTAAAAAATAAATAATTAAAAAAAAAGAATTCTGGGATGGGAGGAGGGTGGGAGTCCAAGATGGGAGCCTAGGAAGATCCTGAATTCTCACCTCCTCCCACAGATATGCCAAATCTATAGCTACATATGGATCATTTCTCTCTGATAAAGATCTAAAAACTAGATGAAGTACTCTCCACAATAAAGGAAAAAAGGACCACATCAAGATGGGTAGGCGAGGCAGAGACACAGCCTTACAAAAAAACCCCCCAAAACCCACTTCTGGTGTGGTGACACAGAATAGGGAGGGATCTCACCAGACAGACACTTCTTTGGAGGAGTCAGGGATTGGTGCTCCACAATGGGCCCCCAGTCCCTGGGATCTGAACCACGAAGATGAGCCCCCGGAATGTCTGGCTTGTAAAACCAATAGGTCTGATGTCTGGGGGTCCCAAAGTGCTATAGGAAACTGAGATTCCACTCTTGGAGGGCTCACTCACCCTGTACAGTCTCACTCACCCTGAGACCCAGTGAAAAAATAGGAGTTTGAAAAGAGGCAAGGTTTTGTGTGGGAGAGATTCATTTGCTGATCTGGGGGCATTGGTTGGAGGAGTAGGGGACAGTTTAGATGCTTCCCAGATATGGATGCACTGGTAGACACCACTGCTTCATTCTCCACACTGCCTACTAGCACAGATGGGTGACCTTGGATGTGGTACCCTCTCACTGTCTTGCTGGGATGGGTCGGGTGAGCAGTCATGGCACATGCTGAAACCAGAGAGCATAAACAGTTGTGAAGTTCTCCTGCTCCCTAGCTAAAGTCTGCCAGCACTGGCTGTTGCAACCCATCCCCACCCTCCCCTGGCTGGGGCTGGCAACTGAGTAGTTGGGGCATCCTTCCACTCCCAAGCCTAAAGTCAGTGCATGCACACAGACAAGGCACTCACTCTCTTGCTACATTGCTGAATACTACCAGTGCAAGAAGTCAAGACATTTTCCCACTGCTTTTCTAAAGCTAGGGAGTGTGTCCAATCCCCTACACTTCCAGCTCCTTTACTAAAGCCAGTGGGCATGTGCAATCCATATAGGGGACATCTGTTGGTGGTCTGACCCTGGTGGCCAAGAGGACCAGTATTCTAGAGCTCCACAGGACTGTAACAGTCCAAAAGACAGCTCTTGGTAGGTCACTATGCCCTGGGCACTACAAAGACAGCAGACTGAAACACAACCCTAGTCTTCCTGTGAAAAAGGCCTATTTACTTAGCCTGAAGCTTCAGCCTGAGGGATAGGCTTCAGGTTTCCCACACATCTAGAGGCTAAGGAGGCATATCCAGGGAATGTAAGCAGGGAAATACTATCCTTGTGCATCCCACTAGCCTTGCTACAGCTCAATGAGCCTTCCCAGATTTTTGCAACTGTTGCCCAGGGTCAAGATCTCCTGGTCTGGAGGCTAAGAGAGATTATGACTGTGGCTCCATAGGATTTTTATATATTTGCAAACTTTAAAAGCTCCTGCCTGAGTGAGGGTCTGACTTCCAAACTAGGTGATAAACGAGATTCCTTCCCTTGGATCACTAATAGGTCTTGGCACAACCTCAGCAACAGGGGCATATCAAGAATAAATCAGGTTGGGGCGCCTGGGTGGCTCAGTCAGTTAAGCGTCTGCCTTCGGCTCAGGTCATGATCCCAAGGTCCTGGGATCGAGCCCTGCATCAGGCTCCCTGCTCAGCAGGGAGCCTGCTTCTCCCTCTCCCACTCTCCCTGCTTGTGTTCTCTCTCTCACTGTGTCTCTGTCAAATAAATAAATAAAATCTTAAAAAAATAAAAGAATAAATCAGGTGGCTTAGATAATTGCAAAGGTTTGAGAGACAGCCAAGAGTTAGGGCAATGTTAAATGAGAATTAGCATCACTTACACAAGGCCACTCCTTCAAGATAGAGAGGTAGCTGTTTCACCTAATACACAGAAAAAACACAGAGAGTCAAGTAAAATAAGGAAACAAAGAAACATGTTCCAAATAGAAAAACAAGAAAAAACCTCAGAAAAAGGCCTTAATGATATAGGGATAAGTAATCCACCTGATAGAAAAATCAAAGTAATGGTCATAAAAGTGTTCACCAAACTCTGGAGAAGAATGGATGAACACAGTAAGAACGTCAACAAAGACATAGAAAACGTTAAAAAAAAGTACTGAACAGAAGTCACAGAGCTGAAGAATACAATAGCCGAACTGAAAAATATACCACAGAGGTTCAACAGTATACTGGATGAAGGAGAACTATGGATCAGTGAACTGGAAGATAAGAAATGGAACTCACCCAAACAGAGCAGCAAACAGAAATGAGAATTTAAAAAATGAAGATAATTTAAGGAACATCTAGGACAACATCAAGTGAAATAATATTTGTGTTTTAGGGGTCCCACAAGGGGAAGAAAGAGAGTAAGTGGCAGAACACTTACTTGAAGAACTATGGCTGAAAACTTCCCTAATCTAGAGAAGGAAACAGGAGGTCCAGAGAGTTCCAAATACAATGAACCCAAAGAGAGCTACCAAGACACATTATGATTAAAATGTCAAAAGTTAAAGAGAAAGTCTTAAAAGCTGCAAGAGAAAAGCAAAATTGTTATGTATAAGGGAAACCCCATAAGGCTATCAGCAGAAACTCTGCAGAAGAGAGTAGCATGAGATATCAAAGGGCTGAAAGGAAAAAAAAAATTTCCAACCAAGAATACTCTACCCGCCAAGGTTATCATTCAGATTTGAAGGAGAGATAAAGAGTTTTCCAGACAAGCAAAAGCGAAAGTTCATCACTACTAAACTGGCCTTACAGAAATATTAAAGAGACTTCTTTAAGCTGAAAAGAAATAGAACTAATTAATAATAAGAAAACATATGAAAGTAAAAATCTCACTGGAAAAGGTAAATATACAGTAAAGGTAGTGGACTGATAACTTATAAAGCTATTAAAAGGATAAAAGACAAAAGTAGTAAAATTAACTAAAACCACAAGAATTAGTTAAGGGATTTACAAAATTAAATGGTGTAAAAAATGACACCAAAAACACAACGTGGCAGGGGAGAAAAGTGTAGGGTTTTGAACATGTTCAAATTTAAGTTGCTTTCAATTTAAAATAGACTGCTATATACATAGGATGATATATGTGAGCCTTATGGTATCCACCAAGCAAAAACTTATGGTAAATACCAAAAGAAAATTAGAAAGGAATCTAAAGACAATACTAAAGAAAGTCATCAAATCACAAGGGAAAACAGAGACAAGAAAAAAAGAGAGGAACTACAAACACCAGAAAACAATTAACAAAATGGCAGTAAGTACATACCTATCAATAATTACTTTAAATGTAAATGGACTAAATTCTCCAATCAAGAGACATAGAGTGGATGAATAGCTTAAGAAATAAGACACATCTATATACTACCTACAAGAGACTCACTTCAGAAGGGCACACAGAGACTGAAAGTGAAGGGGTGGAAAAAGGTGTTCCATGAAAATGGAAACAAAAAGAAAGCTCGTGTAGCTATATTCACATTGGGCAAAATGAACTTTAAAACAGCCTATTTGTAACAAAAATGATTAAGGGCACAACCCAGTAAGAAGATATAACATTTATAAATATAAATGCACCCAACATAGAGGCACCATAATATCTAAAGCAAATATTAACAGACCTGAAGAGAGAAATTGATAGCAATACAAGAATAGTAAGGAACTTACTTACATCACCACATTTATTTACACCCCACTTACATGAATGGATAGATCACCCAGATAGAAAATCACTAAGGAAATATTAGCCTTAAATGACATATTAGACCAGATGGACTTAACAGACATACAGAACATTCCACCCAAAAGCATCTGAATACACACTCTTCTCAAGTACGCATGAAACATTCTCCAGGATCAGTCACATTTTAGGCTACAAAACAAGTCTCAATAATTCAAGACTGAAATAATATCATGCATATTTTCTGACCACAATGGTATGAAACTAGAAATCACTTACAAGAAAAAAACTGGAAAAACTACAAGTACATAGAGATTAAACCACAGGTTACTGAACAACTACTAGGTCACTAAAGAAATCAAGGGAGAAATAAGAAAATACCTAAAGATTAATGAAAACAAATACAACACACCAAAATCTATGTGATACAGTAAAAGTTGTAGAGGGAAAGTTCATACCAATACCTCAAAAAATAAGAGAAATCTCAAATAAGCAATTTAACTTTACACCTAAAGAAAGAAGAAGAACAAATGAAGCCCAAAGTTAGTAGAAAGAAGGAAATAACAAAGATCAGAATGGAAATAAATGAAATAGAGATAAAAAAGACAAATAGTCAATGAAACTGAAATCTGGTTCTTTGAAAAGGTAAATAAAATTGACAAACCTTTAGCTAGACTCCCCAAGAGAAAAAGAAAGATGGCTCAAATAAATAAAATCAGAAATTAAAAGGGAGGGCACTTGGGTGGCTCAGTTGGCTAAGCATCCAACTCTCGATTTCGGCTTAGGTCATGATCTCAGGGTGGTGAGATCAAGCCCCATGTTGGGCTTTGCCTTGGGCACGGAGTCTGCTTAAGATTCTCTCTTTCCGGGGCGCCTGGGTGGCTCAGTCGTTAAGCGTCTGCCTTTGGCTCAGGTCATGGTCCCAGGGTCCTGGGATCGGGCCCCGCATGGGGCTTCCTGCTCAGCGAGAAGCCTGCTTCTCCCTCTCCCACTCCCCCTGCTTATGCTCTCTCTCTCTCTCTCTCTGTGTGTCTCTCTGCCAAATAAATAAATAAAATCTTTAAAAAAATTGTTTAAAAAAATAAAAAAAGATTCTCTCTTTCCCCCTCCCTCCCTCTAAAAAAAAAATTAAAGGGGAGAAGTTATAACTTACATCACACAAATATAGAGGATCATAATAGGCTACTATGAACAATTATATGCCAACAAATTGTACAACATAGAAGAAATGGATAAATTCCTAGAAATTTACAGTCTTCCAAGCCTGAATCATGAGGAAATAGAAACTGAATAGACTGATTACTAGTAAGGAGATTGAATCAATAATCAAAAACCTCCCAATAAACAAGAGTCCAGGACCAGATGGCTTCACTGGTAAATTCCACCAAAAATTCAAAGATTAATACCTATCCTTCTCAAACTCTTCAAAAACAAAACAAAACTGAAGAGGGAAAGCTTCTAAACTAATTTTATGAGGCCAGCATTACCCTGATATCAAAATGAGAAAATGACACCATAAAAAAAAAGAGAGAGAGAGAGAGAATTACAGGCCAATATTCCTGGTGAACATAGGTCAAAAATGCTCACAAAATATTAGCAAACTGAATTCAACAATATATTAAAAGGATCATATACTAAAATCATATGGGATTTATTTCAGGGATTCAAGAATGGTTCAACATCTGCAAATCAATCAACATAATATACCACATTAACAAAATGAAAGATAAAAAGCATATAATCAGCTCAATAGATGCAGAAAAAGCATTTGACAAAATTCAACATCCACTTAAGATAAAAACTCTCAACAAATTGGGTACAAAGGAAATGTACCTCAACATAATAAAGGCCATAAATGACAAAACCACAGCTAATATCATACTCAACAGTGAAAATCTAATTTTTTTAGGGGAGGAGGGGCAGCGGGAAAGGGAGAGAGAGAATCTCAAGCAGGCTCCATGCCTAATGTGGAGCCTGATGTGGTGCTCAATCTCACAACCCTGAGATCATGACCTGGGCTGAAATCAAGAGTCAGACACTTAATCTACTGAGCTGCCCAGGCACCCATCAACAGTCAAAATCTCAAAGCTTTTCCTCTAAGATCAGGAACAAGACAAGGATGCCCACTCTCCTCATTTTTATTCAACATAGCATTGCAAGGCCTAGTCACAGCAATTAGGCAAGAAAAAAGAAATAAAATGAAGGGAAACTGTCACTATTTATAGATGACATGATACTATAAATAGAAAACCTTAAAGACTCTACTAAAAAACTGTTAGAACTAGTAAATGAATTCAGTAAAGCTGCAGGATGCAAAATTAATATATAAAAATCCGTTGCATTTTTTTAAAAAAGATTTTATTTATTTATTTGAGAGAGAGAGAGTGAGCGAAAGAAAGAGCACAAGCAGGGGAAGCAGCAGAGGCAGAACAGAGGGAGAAGCAGCCTCCCCGCTGAGCAGGGAGCCCAATGTGGGGCTCAATCCCAGGACCCTGGGATCATGACTTGAGCCAGAGGCAGATGCTTAACTGACTGAGCCACCTAGGCACCCCATAATCTGTTGTATTTCTCTACAGCAATAACTAAGTAGCATAAAGAGAAATCAGGACAATAATCCCATTTATAATTGTATAAAGAATAATAAAATACCTAGGAATAAATTTAACCAAGGAAGTGAGAGACGTATACACTGAAAAGGATAAGACACTGATGAAAGAAACTCAAGATGACATAAATAAATGGAAACATATTCTGGACTCATCGACTGGAAGAATTAATATTATTTAAGTATCTCTACTACTCAAAGCAATCTATATATTCAATGCAATTCCTATTAAAATTCCAGTGAACTTTGTCACAGAACTAAAACAAATAATTCTAAAATGTGTTTGGAACCACAAAAGACCCCGAATAGTCAAAACAATAACATTGAGAAAGAAGAACAAAGCCAAAAGTATCACACTACCTGATTTCAAACTATACTACAAAGCTGTGGTAATCAAAACACTATGATCAGTGAAACAGAACAGAGAGCCCAGAAATAAACCCATGCACATATGTTCAATTAATTTAGGACAAAGTAGGCAAGAATACACAATGGGAAAAGGACACTCTTCAGCAAATGGTGTTCAGAAACTGGACATGCAAAAAAAATGAAACACAATGTGCAGTGAACTGAAATCTTGAAAACATGAAGACATATTCTGGCCAAAAAGAAATCCTTTCAGCTTGTTTACAAAGTAAAAGATCCAATACACAGATGTGCTCATTAGCTTCCCAGACACTCCCTGAATTCACATGGTTTTTTGCCACGGCTAATGTGAAACTTGGGAAAGTATTTAGCTACGAGTCCAAAAAAACATGAACAAAATAAGGCAAATTTGGAAATCCTAAAAATACAGGAAACTTTTCTTCTTATTCCTTTATTAAAGCAGACCAGAAATGAAACCTGTTCTGACAGTCTTAACAAACCTCAAAAGAGATTTAAATGCTTTTACAAAGGAAGCATGCACTTAAAAGACTTAGTGTAATTTTCTGTCTTTTTGAAAGGTTCAAAAATATTTTATTAGGCAATAATTTGATTTCAGTTTATTAGATTACTATAATCATACAATGTATTTTCTGAATGTTTTATTAACTATGGTATGTAAAACCTGACAATTTTAGTAACATTTATTACAAATAAACACCTTCTAGTCTTTATATTTTTTCTAACCTCTTCACTAAACACACTTTTCCAGCAGAAACTGGATCCTTCTAAAATTAATTTTCACTACTAATCTTTAAAAGGGCAAAAAGGGTAAGGAAATTCTAGATGAGAAGTTCAGTAAGCAGGCTTACTTACAATAGACCAGACTCTAAGAAACCCACAATAAATATGTCTCCAAGTGCATATCAGACTCACTGTCACCTCAGTGTAGTGTATCCAACATATAACCTACCTCCTCATATCCTCCCCCACAATATACTATCAACAAATACACCCCACATATACCGTGATACACCTCAACAAAACAGAACAAAACAAAGATTCTTCTTGACTTCCTTACTCTGTCATGTCATCAAGGCATGTGTCATAGCATAATCATTTTATCAGCCACTTCTATGAAAAACCTCCAAGTTCAGGTACTTATTAGCTCCTGCCTGGGTTATTTTAACAGACTCCTAATTTGTCTCCCCATTTCTCATCTATGACAAACATCAGCCAGCTAGCCAGTTTAAATACCACTTTAATCACAACAGAACTTAGTGCAAGAATCTCAAATTGACTTTTATCCTATGAGCAGTGGAAAGCAAACTATAATGGTATTCAAAGTCTTTATGTTCTGCTTCTGTTCAGTGTGAACTCTCTCTGCAGTCAGGCTGAGCTACAGCTCCTACTGGTGAACTGTTCAAGCTGTCCTCTCATCCTCACTTCCTTGTTAATGCAAATTAATTATCCCAGCACACTCCACTGGAAAGCTACTGTGGTTTTCAGTAACCATTACAGCTGCAAATAAATTCTTTACCTGCAGAATTTCAACAACACTCACATATTGTCTGACCCATTGATGAGGCACTAAATCATACGGTCTCCTACTGTCAAGTAATTATACCTCTATGATCTAATTTCACTAAGTAGAGCCAATTCCCTTATGGGCCTTTATATTTGTTGTGCTTCTTGGAGCCCCTGCCACATAGCTTGAAACCTGGTAAATGCTCAGTTAATATTTGGTGAGCAATGAATGATCTGCCTCTTTAGTTTCTGTATAAAGCCAAACATATTTATAAATTGCAATGTCCCTCTAAGGCTTTTCTCTAAAAAATGAATTATTACTTTACGTACATTCACGCATCAGGGATCCCCAAGACCATCCACAGGTTGAGGGATCCATTAGGAAGACTCACAAGACTCAGCATATAGTTGTATTCATGTCTAAGATTTTTTTTTTTGAGTAATCTCTACACCTAACATGGGGCTCAAACTCACAACCCCAAGATCAAGAGTTGCATGCTCTACCAACTGAGCCAGCCAGGAGACCCACGCCTAAGATTTATTATAGTGAAAGGATACAAAGCAGAATCAGTAAAGCTGAAAGGTCCATGGACCAAAGTCATGGGAAACCAAGTGGAAGCTTCTGAGTCCTCTCCCAGTAGAGTCACCCAGCATCAAATTACAGCAACATATGTTGTCTACCAAGGAAGCTCATTTGGGGGCTGGTCATATAGGCACTCTCCCCCTGGCACCAAAATTCCAGACTCCTAGAAAGTATTCAGCATAAATCACATTGTTTGTAGTCTAGGCACGGTGAGACACTCTAAAGTTTTACATCAGTGTAGGGAACTGGTGACCATTCAAGTTCTCAGATGCCAGCAAAAACATTGCAAGCAGGCCTTTCTAAGAAAAGTAGTCTTGAGCCTGCTATGTTAACCCTTTTCTATGTAGTTAATTTCATATTTTTATGGGGAAAATGTTACAGTGTTAACCATATTTGATTTATAAGAGGCATATAAAGCATTTTGGTTTTGTTTTTTGGTTGGCAACAGTTTTTTATTTTAAAGATTTAAGATTTAATTTTATTTATTTTAGAGGGGGAGGAGCAGAGTGGGCGGACAAGGAGACTCCACACTGAGCGTGGAGCCAGATCGGGGCTTGATCTCAGGACCAAGATCATGACATGAGCTGAAATCAAGAGTGGGACACAACTGACTGAGCCACCTGGGTGCCCCTTATTTTTTTTTTAAATTAAAATCTAGCATTTATTTATTTTTGTTTTTATTTTTTAAAAGATTTTATTTATTTATTTGACAGAGAGAGACAGCAAGAGAGGGAACACAAGCAGGGGGAGTGGGAGAGGGAGCCCAATGTGGGGCTCGATCCCAGGACCCTGGGATCACGACCTGAGACGAAGGCAGACACTTAACGATTAAGCCACCAGGCACCCAGAAAATCTAGCATTTAATCAGAGATGCAATGCCTAGACTGTCATCTAAGAATTAAAAGTTATGCAATTTAAAAATAATTCATATCCTTTAGGTGTTTCAAGTTTTCTTTTTTTTTTTTCTTGTAAAATGAGGTATCTTTTTTCAAACCAACACTTTTGTAATTGTCAGGATAAAGGAATTAAGTATCAACATCTTACAGGAAGCAAACCCTCTTGGACAAGCTCCTTGTCTTCTCTTTAAATGTTGGCTGGGTGTGGGCACCTGGCTGGCTCAGTTGGTTAAGCTTTTGGCTCAGGTCATGATCCCAGGGTTCTGGGATTGAGTCCTGCATCAGGCTCCCGAGGAGTCTGCTGCTCTCCCTGCTTGTGCGCGTGCTCTCTGACAAATAAAGAAATCTTAAAAGAAAAAATGTTGATTGGGTGCTAGAGCACTGTGATAGCTGTTTTTGGTACATCATCTTACTAAATCCTCATAACAACCCTATATGCAGTGATGGTTTCTATTTTATAGATGGAAACTTTGAGAGGCTGAATAACCCACCCAGGTTTATCATGGTGCAGTTGGGATTTAGATGCAGATCTGCCTCATTCTAAATCCTTGCTCTTAGCTCTACACCAACTACCTCTACCTAACAAGGCACAGCCTCCTTATTATAAATCATTTCCCTCCAAACAGTAGGGGTAAGGCCACCTTGTTGTTGGAAGAGAAAGGGGTAAGTTGAACCCAGGATATTCCGCTTTTTCCTTTCCAATTCTTGCAAATTAGAAATCAAATTATACCCCTTGCTTGTTAAAATCATTAGGAAGCTCCCCATTCAGCACAGCACAGCACATAATTTTCTCCTTCATCTGACATCAGTCTGTTTGAAATCAGACAGACCTGTATCAAGATCGTGACGTTTTACTTACCAGATCTGCAGGTCTTGGGAAAGTTAAGCTTTCTGAGTCTCAGTTTATTCATCCACAAAATGGGAATCCCTACCTCACAGGTTTGCTGTGAGAATGAAATAAGATAATATACTCAAAGGACCCAACCTACACGTATTTGCCGAATAAATGACAGCCTGCAATACTGGCATAACTGATTTGTGAGTAGCAAGCCAAATCAATAATCTGAGGGAGAATGAGGTAAGAGAGAGGTACCCTGACCACCAGGTGTCACCAGCGGCCCAGAAGAGCTGGTCTAACTGCCAGAAGTGGCGGGGTGGAACCCTGCAGCAAAGAGGGTAAGACACACGGTTAAGACAGTCATTTGCAACTACAGGACATTCAAGAATTGGTTTTGGCTTTTCCACACTTGAAGAGCTGGTACAATATTTGCTGCACCATTTTAAGTTATAGTGTTCTCTCACCCGTGTGTTAAAAATGATTGTAGTGCAATTAATTAGCTGAATAGCCATAAAAGATCTGGCAGCACAGTTTAATCTTAAAAAGTATCCTTGGTTAACTTCTTTAATTCTGAGAGTCGATAATGCTTTATACAGCCTTTGCTTTGGCCAACTAGCCATTTACATTTTCTGGCTTCTAGAGGCTTCAGCGTTGCCACCGCAATTTTCTGACCCCAATTCCACAACCCATTGACCTTATTTCCTTTACACTAATAGGGATGACACGTAAAAAGAAAGCAGAATATTTTTAGGGTAAAAATAAAGTCTATGAGCAGTAAATTTAGGCAAAATTAGTATTAACTGTTAACCTCTTACCTTGATTTCAGGAACTTGAAAATTCATTTTAAAAATTTCGGTAAATTTCCTATTTTCTTAAGGAACACCTACCCTACAGCAAATCTGTCAACCTACCAAATAGACCTTACATGACTCAAGGAACACTATCACCCTTGGCTTCATTCTGGAACCTGCCAATGACAGAGTGCCCAGGGGCTCATTTCAAAATGAGGGCGGGTCTGGGCTCTCCTGGTTCTAAGTCCTTCACACTGAGAGCCACTAGTGGCCACCTCAAGACTGGTAATTCAGTGAGTGTTAGCGCGTAACTGCAGACGCAGCTCTCAGATGAGGCACAGACTGTTGTCTATCTGCCAGGGACCACCGGACTCAAGTCAAGCCTGATCGGGCCTACCCTGGCCGCATCCTGGGCTTCGGAGTCCCCGAGTAAGCAACAAGAGAAAAGGAGTTATGCTAAACACAGGTTTCTCTTCAGAGCCAGGGCTCTTGGAACGCAAGCAGTTTGAGTTATTTTTGTTTTTGTTTTAACAACAATTCAAGTTCCACTTTGCATTTCGCACATATGGAAATGTCTTAAGATAAACCAGAAGTATTCTCTCCCTTCCTGCCATTGCTCCCATTCCTAGAGAATTTAGGAGGGAAGCGCAGATCCCGGGAACCATCTGGAATCAGGAGAGCAGGAGCCAAGCCCAGCTGAGATGGACCCATTTGCGAAGCACTTTGTGCAGATCAATAAACTCCTGACTGATTTCAGACTGGTCCCTAGAGAAAGAGAAGCTCGCGAGGCTGGCCTTCCCCCTGGAGCAAATGGGCCGAGGAATGACAAGCTGCCCATCAAAGAAACCCCTGCGGGGCAGGCGAGGGCGCAGCGGCTCGTGGGGCGCGGAGGGCGCGTTACCTGGGGGACTCTGCGGTAAAGCTGCCGCCGTCCAGCAGTCGCATCTTGCAGAAGAGGACCCCATTGACGAAGGGCACCGAGGAGAGCTCCTCCAGCTCGAAGTCCACCTTAAACTTAAACTTCTTCTTCTTCATCATCATGAGAGCCAGACGCCGGCGAGCGGGATGCGGGGGCGGCCCCAAGGGGCGCGCGGGCCGGCGCCGCCACCTCAGCTCGCCGGAGCCCCGGGCCCGCGCAGCCCCATGGCCGGGGCCGCGAGCTGCGCGCGGGGGCGCGGCCGGGGGGCGCCGCGGGCCGGCCGGAGCCCGGGCAGGGGCCGCCGCCGCCGCCGCCTCTCGCGGCAGCCCGGGCCGGAGCGCGGCGGCGCGGACCCCGCCCGCCCGCGAGGAGCGGTCGTGCTGCAGCTCGCCTGGGCTGTGGGCGCCCTTTCGGTGTGCAGTTCGCCGCCGCCGCCGCCCGTCTGAGAGCCGCGAGAGGCGACGCCTGGAGGACGGCAGCTGCCGCCGCTACTGCCGCTGCCTCAGCGCCACGGGGCCCGAGGCGCCCCCAGCGGCGGCGGCTAGCAGCGCACCGCGGGGCGGAAGCGGGAGGGCGGGCGAGGAAATTCGGGGCGGGCGGGCGCTTCGCCGGGAACTGACCCACGACGGCAGTTAGAGCGTCACGCCTCTCTGGAGTTAAAAAAAGACAAACCCAACCAAAAAGGAGCTTCCTTCTATGGCTTCCTCTCAGCCTTGTTTCAGTTTTTGCCCCGCCTCCTTTTCCCCCTCCCACTCCAGTGATTTTTTTTTTTTCTCTTGGGTTTGAGAGTCATGGGTTAATAGGGTTAATCGGAATCTCCACGACGTTATTTTGGTCAAATCGAAATCCTAAAACTAAGATTTCCTTTAGATACTCTTAAGTTCACAAGGCTTCTAATATAAAATGAGGACGAGGTAGGAAAAAGGAAAGGGATTAAAATGTATTGAGGGCCTGCCAGGTGCCCAGGCACTGCACTGCTCTAGGCGTTTTCTCTTATTTATATTTTAATTTCTGTCCCCCAGGATAAGAGTACAGGAGGGGTTAAAATAATACCTTCCCTTTTCAAATACGGCTGTCAGTAACGGAGAACTGAAAAGCCGGAAAATAAAGTCTCCCTAAGATGCATAGCAATTACTTTCCTCCCATAGGCATGTATATGTTGTTACAATATATGTTGCCTACTTGGTTGCATAAAGTTAGTTTTTTCAAACTGAGTTATTGTCCTTTTAACTCAAGATTCCCTCCCACTAATTTCTGAAAAAGCGTAATTGCAGAGATTCTCATTCCCAGTTCACTCATTTATTCATGCATTCATTCCTATAAAATAGTTTTTAATCACCTTAGAATGTCAAGCACTGGCTAGACCCAGTGATCAAAAAAACAAAGACAAAAACCTGCCCTCAAGAATTTTACCATCTAGTGAGAGACATATGTAAATCAGTCATTAAAAACTAAATCTAGCATCAAGTTGTTTGTTCAGAATAAAGAAGCAATTTGTCTAGAATTTAGAAGAGGAAGCAATTAGGTGAAGTTAACCTGTGTTCTGAATTTCAAAGAATGTGTAGGATTTGCCTGAGGTGTTCCAGGTGGAAGAAATAGAAGACCCAGAGGCAGAGTTTAGGAGTTGGGCTTGGGGGTTTGGTGGTGGATAAAGCTGGTTGCCCACCAGGACAGGAGAGGAAAGGCAGTGGGAAGAGTTAAGGGGGGTTTGGGGTTTATAACTTGGACATATAGATGCCTGTTAATTCTACTGGCTGAGTTTTGCAAGCAGGAGGGCAGGTTGGGAATGAAAGTTATTTGAACTGCCTGTGAGATATCCCAGGAGAGTGGGCAGCCTTAGCTCAGGTGAAAGGTTAAGATTAAAAACATGAGAGAATTAGGGTATTCTCTGATGGCTGAAACCTCAAAGGTGGAGAAAAATGAGTTACTCTGAAGAATATTTAATGGGTAGATGGAAGAAGAGGAGTTTGTGAAGGTGCCTGAGAACAGTCAGAGAAAGAGATCAAGAAAGAGAGATGGAAAAAAAAGAAAAGAAAGAAAGAAAAAGAAAAAAAAAGAAAAAGAAAAGGAGATGAGCTGGAAACCAAGAGTTTTAATCATTTAACATTCATAGTTATTAAGACCTACTGTGTGCCAGGCACTATGCCACTATGCTTGGGGCTAGAGATAGAAATGAACAAGACACACAGGGGCTTATAAATGAATGGAGGATCGCATAGATATGCAAACAAATCAATGAGAGAGAGAGAGACAGATCCATGATCCCCAGTCAACAGAGGGAGTTTCCAGAAAGTGCTGCAGAGCATTTCTAGGGGATTTGGACTGAAAAGAATCTATTACATTGAAGAGCTAGGAGGTCATTGGTACTATTGGCAAGAGAAGTCCCCATAAAAAGTGGTGGCAAAGTAAGATTAAAAAGGTCTGGGAAGTAAATGGAAGGTAGTAATGAGGAGTGGGTGACTAAAAACTATTTTTTATGATTTTTGCCAGTGAATGAGAAGAGAGGACAGTAGCTAGAGGAGGAGGGCTCAAGCTTTTTCAGGTACTCTCTAAGATTTAGTGAGAGCCTATTATGTACCAAGCACCTTAATAGGTCCTAGAGATCTGAGCTGCAGTCCCTGTTCTATATCTTACAGTCTACCAGAGGACACAAATAAATATTCAGGCAGTGGCAGTACAATGTAACATTGAGTTCTATCTGTATGTGATGGTGATTAGAGGCTCCCTTGGGAGCACATACTAACCTCTAACTAGGATAAGTAGGTTTATGGAAGAGTTCCTGGGGTAAGTGACATTTGCACTGATGTCTGAATGATGAGAGTGGGGGGTAGGGAGCAGTTTCCAGGAAGAAGGTACTGCATGTGCAAAAGCTCAGAGGAAGAGAGACCATGCTGCAGGAGGAACTGAAAGTTGTTCAGTCTGGCTGCAACTTACAGTGGGGTGTGGTGACAGGGATACAATAGGCAGCCATTGACGTTTTAACACAGAGGAATTGTGAAGGGGCCTGATTTGCATTTTTTTTAAGATCTCCAGCTGGAGGAAGGGAGTCTAATACTCTCTTGTTGATCCATGGTTTGAATGAATTAAAAGCCCAGACAAGAAACAGACATCAAACTCAAAGTGTTTAAATGAGGAAAGTTCAATGAAAGGACTCTACTGAGGGCAGGGTAAGGGACCCACAGTCTGCTGGGGAGCTGAAAGGAGGGAGGATAAGTATCCTGACCTCTCTCACTTCTTGCCTCCTGCTGGTACCTCCCATGATCCAAAGCCAGATGGCAGAGGAACCTGGAAGATGCAGTTCATAGAAGATGGGCTCAACCAGTACCTGGTATTAGTGGGTGTTCAATAAATGTTTCTTGAAATGATCTGAAGGTGCTAGACATGAGCTAAGATTACTTGTGTCAGAGATTTGGTAGTTCTTACAGTCTCCTCTACTACGAGAAGAAAGTATTAAAGGTCTTCAACTAAAAGGAGTGGGCAAAATAAAAAGTAACCATACCAAACAATTAGAGAATAATTATATAAGTTAAAGTTAGGTTAAGCTACAAATAAAAGAAAACTCAAACAACAGTGGCTTAAATATGACAGAAGCTTATTTCTCTCTTAATTAAAGTCAGGAGGTAAGCAGTGCAAAGCTGGTAGGAGAGCTCCATGATTATCGGGGACCTCAGCTCCGTTTTTCCATCATCCTTAACATGTGCCTTTCACCCTGTGGTCTAAGATGGCTGCTTAAGCTCCAGCACCATTTCTCACTTCCAGCCAGGAAGAAGCTGGAAGGAAGAAAGGTATACTCCCTCCCTTCAAGAACACTTCCTGAAAGATGCAAAGTCTACTTTTACTTAAAATCTATTGGCCAGTGGAATGTGAACAGAAATAATGGCACTAATTCCAGGCCTGGCTCACAGAAACTTCTGACCCATGATCTTCCCTCTCTTCTGGTCTCTGCTGGTTGGAATTTGATGTCAGGGGAAGCTTTTGAAGTTACTTGTTGAAGATGACAGAGCCTCCTAGAAGCCTGGGTCCATAGGTGACCGTATGGCAAAGGGTTATTCCCTCGCTCCTCCACCCCTGACCAGGAACACTTATACTGGACTGTTAGGTGAGCAAGAAACAAATTTTACTGGGTCTTTTTGAGGTATGTTTGCCCCAATAGCTAGCATTACCTTACTACAGAAATTGTTACAGAATAGGGTGCTATCATGCAAATCTAAAATTAGGCAGGCAGTAGACAACAAGGAAACTATTATTAGGAGCTGGAAAATGGAAACCCATGGCAAGACATTTGGTAAAAAAGTTCCGTGCAGTATTTCAGAAGGCAAATAAGGTGACTACAAAGCCCATAGCTCTAGAAGGGGTTGGAAAAGGAAATGTTAGTAGGTTAAGTTTACTGGCTACATTTAGCAAGATATTAGAAAGATGAGATGAGCTCATGCAATAATAAGCAGGTATGCAAACAAAAATGAAAAGGAATAGAGAGAGTACAAAAACGTGGAGCCCCAAGGGATTGGAAAAACTGACTGCTCTATACTTCAAAGAATAGGAAATAAGATTGAAAGAGCTTTTGAGCAACAAGGCCCCATTAAAATTCAGCCATGCCACAAAGATTAGATTTAGGGTGTGGCCTTCACATTTAAGTCTGCTAGCCCTTTGAGAGGGGGAGAATTGTTGGGGTGAAAAAGCAAAGAAATAAATTAGGGTTGAGAATTATCTCTAGGAAAGAACTTTAGTGTTACTGGCCTAGGGAACTGACCGGATGCAAACAGATCAGAAGTCTTTCAGTTTTTGAGGGACTGTATGGCTAAAGAAACCATTTGCCTGTATTAAAAGCTGTACTCTTTACAAGGAATTCATGTTTCCCCACACCTACTTCACATGAGGGCTTAGAGGAAAAGCTTTCAGAGGGTAGAGCCGGTGACCACAGAGAACAATATTGAATAATGTAGAAGCAAGGTTTAGCTTGGGACCCTCCCCCACTGCCAGTTCAGGAGCATCACGATGTCTCCAGGCAGCATGGCATCTTTGCAGTGGGCCAGTGTTTCCCTTTTTCCTCCTTACCACCTGCAAGTATTTGCTGCAATACATTTGCTCCATAATTATATACTGGGCATGATTGGGGAAGGTATCTTATTAGATTATAAGTCACAGTGAGTTTCTCACCCTTGGGACTACTGACACACTGAACCAGACAATTCTTTGTTGTGGGGGCTGTCCTGTGCTTTGTACAATGTTTGGCAGCATCCCTGGCCTCAAACTCCTAGATGCCCCCTCCTTCCCAGTTGTGACAATAAAAAAACACCTCCAGACCTTGCCTAATATTCCCTAGGGGACAAAGTCACCCTTGGTTGAGAATCACCAGATCACAAGATAATACGGAGTTGTATCCAGATCTGATGGAGAAGCTTGTGTAGTTACTGGAGATCCTGTATTTTCAACCTGATGAAGTGACTGAGTGAGATCTTAGGTTATTTCCCTTGGAGAGGGAGAGAGCACACCATTTCAGAAGAAGGGTGAACATATATATATATATATATATATGTTTATTTAGTTTTTTTTGGTAATCTCTACATCCAATGTGGGGCTTGAATTCATTACCCTGAGATCTAGAGTCTCATGCACTTCTGGGGTGTCTGGGTGGCTCAGTCAGTTACATGTCCAACTCTTTATTTCAGCTCAGGTGCTGATCTCAGGGTCCTGGGATTGAACCCCTCATCACGCTCACCTTGGAGTCTGCTTGTCCTTCACCCTCTGCTCCTCCCACCTCTCTCTCTTAAATTAAAAAAAAAAAAAGGTCTCATGCTCTTTTTGACTGAGTCAGCCAGGCACCCCAGGTAAAATAGATACTTGATGACCAAATGGATGGACTATGGCATAGAGTGCTAGGTCATCACCAAACAGGTTTTCTCTTCTTCCTGAGTACACAGATTATATTTTCCAGTCTCTTTTGCATGACTGAGTTCCAGCCGATTGAATGTGTGCAACTTCCAGGCCTGTTCCGTAAAACCTCCTGCACATGCTTCTTTCATTCTTTCCTCATCTAATGTCTGGATGTTGATGTCAATTTGGCCTTAGAAGCTGGGTGCTGAAGATGAGAAAGCCTCCATCAGCCTGGGTCTTTCTATCAGCTGCTTATAGCAGAGCCCCTCAACCATTCTCCCAACCTCCTGACCAGAATATTGGTCTGTGAGATGACTGAGAAATTAGCATTAATTTTGTGGGTATGATTTTTATAAATTACTTTTAAAGATTATGGTAAAATACATATAAAACTTACCACTTAACCTGGGCGCCTGGGTGGCTCAGATGGTTAAGCGTCTGCCTTCGGCTTGGGTCATGATCCTGGGGTCCTGGGATCGAGCCCTGCATCGGGCTCCCTGCTCAGCGGGAAGCCTGCTTCTCCCTCTGCCTCTGCCTGCCACTTCCCCCTGCTTGTACTCTCTCTGTCAAATAAAAAATAAAAAATCTTTAGAAAAAAACAAACATTTAACCATATTTTTATTTATTTTTAATTTTTTATTATTATGTTCAATTAGCCAACATATAGTACATCATTAGTTTTTGATGTATTGTTCAACAATTCATTAGTTGTGTATAACACCCAGTGCTAATCACCACACATGCCCTCCTTAATACCCATCACCTGGTTACCCCATCCCCTTACCCCCTCCCTTCTGTAACCCTCAGTTTGTTTCCCTGAGTCCAGAGTCTCTCATGGTTTGTCTCCCTCTCTGATTTCTTCCCATTCAGTTTTCCCTCCCTTCCCCTGTGGTCCTCTGCGCAACCCAGCAATTATACTACTAGGTGTTTACACCAAAGATAAAGATGTAGTGAAAAGAAGGGGTACGTGCACCCCAGTGTTCATAGCAACAGTGTCCACAATAGCCAAACTGTGGAAAGAGCCGAGATGTCCTTCAACAGATGAATGGATAAAGAAAATGTGGTTCATATATACAACGGAATATTACTCAGCCATCAGAAAGGATTACTACCCACCATTTGCACCATTTAATCATTTTTAAGTGTGCAATTCAGTGGTACGAAGTTTATTCACATTGTTGTGCAACCATCACCATCATCCATCTGTAGGACTTTTTTTATCATCCACTGAAACTCTTTATGCATTAAACTATAACTCCTGATTTCCCACTCCCCCCAGACCCTGGACACCACCATTCTATTTTCTATCTCTATGAATGTGGTATCTCTTGGTATCTCATATGAATGGAATCATATAATACCTATCATTCTGTGAGTGGCTTATTTTGCTTAAGCATTTAATTTTTAAAGCCACTGAAATTTGGGATGTGTTTATTGTACCAGCTATAATTACATAACTCTGTGGCTAGAACAGAGTAGATCCTCAAATAAACGTTTGCTGAATAAATGAACATTCAATTATTGTCATTAACTTGAAACATTTGTTTAGGACATTATGTTATATTTAATTTGTAAATTCATGTTGTTTTATAGTTATAGGATCTCTAATTTTATGTTTAATATAGATTTAAGAAACCTTGTAATTATAATAATTTAAATTAACTTTGGGAATCCATAACATTTTTTTCCCTATACATTGTTCATTTGGGGGAAATATTGCTATACTGTGTTGTTTGGAAAAAGCATATATTCTAAAACTGTTAAGTCAAATACTTGCCTTAATTTTCCATTGCCCAAAACAAAACTAGAGTTATTAAGGAATGATTATAGGAGAATAACATAGGAGTTTGAATAATAACAATCCTAGCCAAGCAAAATCTGTTTAACTTCACATCAAAGGAAATATGGTAGTAAAAACATGCCCTCTTTCTTTGGTCCTGTGGTTAAATAAGGACATCACTGATACCTAAGTACTGACATTTAGTTGTCTTAAATACTAGTTTGCCTGATGGAAGAATGAAGGCTTTCAAAGAAAGAACTAGATTACTTTCTGAGGTGCCTTCATTAACTCTAAAACTTGATTTCTTTCATCACTTTCTTTTTACCTTTTTTCAAATTTCTGTGGAAAGATGGCAAATTGCCTTTGTGGCTCTTAAAAACACACACTAAATTGTACACTTTTCTATCTGAAACCACAACATTTAGTCAACAACTTTCCAGTCGGGACATAACTACAGTGGATTAAGACAGGTTCTTTCGTTGAGCAAGTGTTATAGCCTAAATGCCCTAGACTGATAGCATTTGGGGGATCCTTAAACCCTGATTTGGTCCTTTCTTCCCTTGCCTCATTCATAATCCAATATTAAGGTAGCTATAGGAATGATTACTTCTTCATCTCTTTATAATTATTCTTATCAGGCAGAACTAGATTTCTCTTTCCAGAGAACAGTAAGTAATAATTTCATAACTAAATACATTATGGAAGTAGTAGAAAATAAGGCTCTTTCTCTAAGAGAGTTTTAGAAATTACTGATGCTCTCCAAAAAAAAAAAAAAGCTGAGAAAATCTTTTAAGAATTCACACCAAATCAATCTTGAATCCCAAATCTGAACAAACCTTATTAATTTGTTGATTTTGATTCAAATATTTTTTTCAATTTAGTAAACCAAAGAGGAATGCTTTAAAGAAACCAAACTAAAAAAGCAACCATTAAATCGGAACCTATTTCATGCATTTTCTAATTAAATTGGCAGAAGTCCAGGATACTATAATATTTTGTTTAGCTAGGCACCTGGAAAACATTTTTTATTTAAAAGTTTTTGTTTATTTGTTTGAGAGAGAGAGACAGCACAAGCAGGGTGAGGGTCAGAGGGAGAAGCAGATCTCCACTGAGCAGGGAGCCTGATGTGGGACTTGAGCCTGGGACTCCAGGATCATGACCTGAGCCAAAGGCAGACGCTTAAGGGCTGAGTCATCCAGGTGCCCCTGGAAAACACTTTTAAAATTAGCATTATTTTCTACTTTTACAGTGGAGGTACAGAGCTTCTAGGCATATTTTTTTATCTGTCATATTTTTCCTGTTTATAAAACATGTAAACTGATCAATTGCAATAGAAAAATAAAATACCTTCTATGGCAATCATAAGACAAAGACCATGCCTTCCATAATATCACCAGCTCTAAGTTAGAGCTACATACAATTTGAGCTCTGAAATGAATCAGTTACGATTTAACAACAATGAATGTTGATTTAGGAGTTCCAGGTTTTAATCCCAGTTCTGCTTTTGCTGATTTGGTTCTGAGCAGGTGACACCTCCCCTGAGCTCATATTCTTCGGCAAAATGAAGGAAATAGTCTAGACCAGCACTGTCCAATAGAACTTTCTGCACTGATGAAAATAGTCTCTGCTCTGTTCAATAGTGTAGTCACTAGCCACATGTGGCTATTGAACACTTCAGATGTGGTTTGTATGATTAAAGAATTGAATTTTAAATTATATTTCATTCTAATTAATTTAAATAGTCACATGTTGTTAATGGCTACCATATTGGACAGCAGAGTCCTAGTCTCACTCTCACTCAGCAAACATTTGAGTACCTACAATTTGCCAAGCATCTGGCTACATGTGAGTCATCTCAATGTCTTTGCATCCAAGGGGTTAACATGGAGAAAAGATAAATAAATACTTGCTAATTCATGTGCTTTAATAAACATAGGCAAAAAGCATAGAAGAGAGAGTAATTACCAGAAGGTGAATCATCTTTAAGATCCTCTCTAGTTCTAAAATTATAAGAATTAAACTCAACAAATATTTACTGAGCACCTATTTTCTGTCTGGCTCATTCTTGGCTTGATTTCTGAGTACAGCATTTCCACTCAGAGATAGTAGCTAATGAATACTATCAGCACTCTTATTTTTTAGATCCATTTATTCAATATTTAGGAGTGTTTCTTTATGTACCAAGCACTTTGCTAGACATGTATGAAAAAAATGAATTCGATGACATTTTAAAGGTGATCTCAAATCACCTCTCAGGTCATATATATATATATATATTTTAAGATTTAATTTATTTATTTGACAGAGAGAGAGACAGCGAGAGAGGGAACACAAGCAGGGGGAGTGGGAGAGAGAAGCAGGCCTTCTGCCGAGCAGGGAGCCTGATGCGGGACTCGAGCCCAGGACCCTGGGATCATGACCTGAGCCGAAGGCAGACGCCTAACGACTGAGCCACCCAGGCGCCCCTGAGGTCATATTTTGAATTGATAGTGTTTTAAATGTTACTTCAACTACTTAGAGATAAGTCAGCAGCATTGGCTAGTATTACTAATAAAAAAGGTGGAAATGAAAGAAGTAGGCATGTTTGTCCATTAAAAACTACAAATAAGTTTTGCAATAGAATATATCAGAATAAATACTTTGAGGAGATACTCCTTTGAAAAGATTATTTTATGGTGAACAGACACATGAAAAAATTCTCAACATCATTCATCACCAGGGAAATACAAATCAAAATCACAATGAGATACCACCTCACACCAGTCAGAATGGCTAAAATTAACAAAACAAGAAACAACAGATGTTGGTGAGGATGTGGAGAAAGGGGAAGCCTCTTACACTGTTGGTGGGAATGCAAACTGGTACAACCACTCCAGAAAACATTATGGGGGTTCATCAGAAAGTTAAAAATAGAGCTACCCCATGACCCAGCAATTGCACTACTAGGTATTTATCCAAAAGATAAAAAAATACTGATTCGAAGGGGCACATGTACCCCATGTTTATAGCAGCATTATCAACAATAGCTAAACTATGGAAAGAGCCCAAATGTCCATTGACTGATGAATGGGTGAAGATGTGGTATATATACAATGTAATATTACTTAGCCATCAAAAAAAATGAAGTTTTGCCATTTGCAACTACGTGGATGCAGCTAGAGTGTATTATGCTAAGTGAAATAAATCAGTCCTAGAAAGACAAATACCATATGATTTCACTCATATGTGGAATTTAAGAAACAAAACAGATGAATATAGGGGAAGTGAAGGAAAAATAAAATAAGATAAAGACAGGGAGGCAAACCATAAGAAACTCTTAACTACAGAGAACAAACTAAGGGTTGCTGGAGGGTTGGTGGATGGGGGAATGGGTTAAATGGGTGATGGGTATTAAGGAGGGCACTTGTTGGGATAAGCACTGGGTGTTATATATAAGGGATGAATCACTAAATTCTACTCCTGAAACTAATACTATACTATATGTTAACTAACTTGAATTTAAATAAAATCTTGGAAGAAAAATAAAGATTATTTTATATTGTTATCTAAATACAAACATTCATTCCTTTCCAATGTTCTTTTTTCTTTTTATTGCTATCTAGCTACAGTATCAAGTTCAGTATTTTTCTATGCATTAGATTATGTCTTCTTTACATAAAACTTTTACTTGCTTTAAATGCCTCTTAGTTATTGGATATGTACCCATTTATTTAACTATTATTTATTTAGTTGACCAGTATGCAATTATTCAATTAAAGGGATACAAAAGCAAGTAAGAATTCAATCTTCTTTTTCTTTTTTATTATTTTTTAAAGATTTTATTTAATTATTTGACAGAGAAAGACACAGCGAGAAAGGGAACACAAGCAGGGGGAGTGGGAGAGGGAGAAGCAGGCTTCTGCCGAGAAGGGAGCCCAATGCGGGGTTTGATTCCAGGACCCTGGGATCATGACCTAAGCTGAAGGCAGATGCTTAATGACTGAGCCACCCAGGCGCCCCTTTTCTTTTTCTTTTAAGATGTATTTATTTATTTTAGAGAAAGTGGGGGGAGGGGCAGAGGGAGAGAGAGAATCTCAAGCAGACGCCCCCTCCCCGCGGAGTGCAGAGCCCCATGCAAGGCACCACCCCAGAACCCTGAGATCACAACCTGAGCCAAAATCAAGATTCGGATGCCTAACTGACTGAGCCACGCAGGTGCCCCAAGCGTTGAATCTTCTAAAGGAATTGAGGGTAGGGAAAATAAAACAGGAGAAAGTTGAAAAAGAGGTATTTACATAACTACCAGACTACTTCAGTGGGGGAAGCAATTACTTCCAGATGAGACATTAAGAGAAGGTTTTGTGGAGGATATGGTATTGAGCTAGACCTTGAGCCTTGAAGGAAGCGTAGGTTCTGCCAATGCAGAGAAGGAAGGAAAGGCCACTTCCGTCTTGAGCCAGGGCAGAGAGGCAGGAAAACATGAAGTTAGGGAGAGAAGTCAGAGTTGAAACAAAGGGAAAAAATAGCTAGGAAAAGGAGTAGAGGAAAACCAGGCTGGAATCATAGATTGTGGCCAGAACCTGGTTTTAGATGCTAGGCTGGGTAGTCTAGACTTTATTTTGTAGATTGTGAAGACTTGAGCAAGGGAATAAAAAATCAGAGATGTTCATTAGGAACATTGTCCTGACAGGAGTATTTAAGATTATACATTGGGCTAGGGAGAAGCTTATGGAGGGGCCAGTCAGAAGGTTAGTTACTATAGCAGTGCAGACCATAGGCTCTGAATTGGGATATCAGCAGGGGCATTAGAGAGAGAGGACTCAGGAGATGTTATTGTAAAACTAGAATCAATAGGTCTTGGAAATCTATTGCATATGGTGTTGGAATAAGGGGAGCAAGTAAAAAAAAATTACTCCAGTATTATGGGTCTCTATGACAAAGAGGATGGTGGTACTTCAAGCTAATTTAGGGAATGCAGGAGGAGAAACAGATTAAGACTGTTGTAGAAAATATGCTCTTGTAAGGAAGAAATATATTTATACTATATTCTGGAAATATATATATATATTCAATTGAAGATTGAACTGAAGCCAGTGATGAAAATGGGAAGTGCACTAGGGGACATCTTGAATTTTGCTCTGTGATAATAATGAGTTTCCAGATTATTTATATTCAATGTTCCCTCGTTCATTATTTAAGTATATTTATGTTCTCAGACTGAAAAATTGGACAAATGCCTCTTATAACCTTAACCTGACCTTCTTGGTTAGCCAAGTGTCTGAGGTATATAGATTTTTTTTACTGCATTCAAAATCTTTAACAAAGGAGATTCTTAAAATAACACAAAAGATCTTTATCTTTAACAACAACAACGAAAGTGCCCATCCATGGATGGGCTTGACTTAAGCTTTTAGCTTACATGTTCTTTGAATACTTAAACTCAGGGGCTTTCTAGATTAAATCTGGTGTGGTTAATATAGTTCAAATAAACAGCCCAAGGACAGGTACTGTCATTATCATGACTAATGCAATCAAATATAATTTCCCAGTTGGAAAGCATAATTTTTATTTGTATAATTTTTCTTTTTTTTAAAAAGATTTTATTTATTTATTTGAGAGAGAGAATGAGATAGCATGAGAGGGGAGAGGGTCAGAGGGAGAAGCAGACTCCCCGCTGAGCAGGGAGACTGATGCGGGACTCGATCCCGGGACTCCAGGATCATGACCTGAGCCGAAGGCAGTCGCTTAACCAACTGAGCCACCCAGGAGCCTTATTTGTATAATTTTTCTAAGAAACAATATTCAGGTTTCAGTAGAACTGGTTAAGATAAAAAGGTTTTTTTTTTTTTAAAGGATTAAATAATTGCTTTACTAGATAGAGTACTTTCTAACTAGGTAGATAAGGATGATCTGTTAAAGTGAGTCCATTTATAACACAAAATGTTCTAAGCAGGACCTTCCTCCATATCTGTGGTTTTTAATTTTCAGTGTGAAAAGAATTATAGTAGGACTATGCAGTAAGCTTACTATTTATTCTGATACCTTTAATGCCATATTTAACTTCACACGTTTTACATTCTCCTTCGAATCTTAAGAGCTATCTTTATAAAAAGCTATTTTTGTTGTTGTTGTTTGAGGGAGAGGAAGGCCAAGACTAAAGGTACGCTGAGACACCCAGTATCATTTCCTCTGTTTGGCACGCTTCAGCATCCTAGCTAAGAAAAGATAGGAGGTTGCTTTGTGGGAACAAGAAGACTGCTACATGCTTGGCAAATCAGTTTGGCCAAAGAAGACTGTAGCATAATCTCATCCTGTTGTTTTTACTACGAAGCAAAAAGAAAAGCAAAATAATGTGATGATAAATAAAATAAAATAAAATAAATTCTTCCAGTGACATGTAGGAAAGAAAACTGAGGTAAATGCATAAATGAATTTAAAAGCACGTTTTATCAAAATTATTCAGTGATTTGCTTCAATTTTTTGGCTTTATTTTTAGTGCAGACTTGATTTCTTAGCATGTATTTTACTTAATCACACATGTTCATTTGTGGAAATCTTTGTTTCGGCCTTGCACTAATGTGATAAGCCGGGGCTAGAGCAAGAGGGATGTTGCTGCCTCCCAGATAGTTATTAGTAAAAGGGGAATATTGAGGTTATGTGGTCCAGAAGGGACAAGGGCACGAGGAAATGTATCCCATCTGTCCTTGTTGATTAGAGTGACATTTTGTATTGAAGGATACAGATGTGCTTTGACTTAACACTGTAGGTGTGTTCTTGTAAAATTGTGTATAAGCTGATTCTTTTGTTGTTGTTAATCAAATATGAATGTCTATGCTGTATTTTCAGAATTCTTTTACTTTCATTTCTGATTGATCTTTAATTGGCAGAGGTTTCTAAGACTTTAATTCTAAATTTCTCTGAGATTTCTTACCTCTCATGTAGTCAAACCCTGCTTTGTTAATCCTAACACACGTTTATTGGTTATGATTTTTAAATTCCTTTATTAGTGAAAAATGTCTGTTTCTTCTACCATATCAGTTTGAACTTTGCAAATCTGTATTTCTGTTCTTCCATATGTTTGCTGGTATTATTATCCATAATAACAGTAACAATATCAGCATACATTGAGCACTTACTATGTAGTAGGCATTGTTCTAGTTTTGTCACCTTCACGTATTCATTTGTTCAAATCTCACCATTCAGTGAGGTAGATATTATTCTTTTGTTTTACAGATGAAGAAACTGAAACACATGGAGATTATGGAACTCTCTCAAGGTTATACAATCAGTAAGTGCTAGAATCCCCTTATATCTGGGTTTCCTAAATGAGGTCCACAACTGTAACTGAGTCAAACGTGGAAGGCTTTATGGAAGTGGTCTGCCTATATCCCATTTTCTGTCTATATCCCATTAGCTAGACCTTAGCCACATGGTGGCCCCTAACTGCAAGGGAGGCTGGGAAATGTAGTCCAGTTGTATACCTAGGAGGAAAATGGAAATGCTTTGGTAAATAGCTAAGCAGTCTCTGGCCATATGACTACAAACTAGTAACTTGTTTGGCACGCTTCAGAATCCTAGCTAAGAAAAGATAGGAGGTTGCTTTGTGGGATTATATAACTTGTGATAAATGCTGTAAAATAAAATAGTATGTATGAGTGAGAATAATGGAGTAAAGGTGGGGAGAGATTTCAGGAAAGTCCTTTGTAATAATGAGATAATATTTAAACTGAGAGCTGAGAAATGAGAAGACAAAGAGTGGTAGAGGAAAGAACATGCAGCACACCATAGAACATATTAAAGAGTTAGTATTTAATCTTAATAGCAGTGGAAAGACATGGTATTTTAATATTTCTAATAGGATGTTAAAACAGGACTCTTGCTGACTCAGACTCAGCTGACTCTTTCAATGACCCCCACATTCCAAAGTGAAGTGTTAAGAGTCAGATCATTCATGGCAGGATTACAGAGAAGGTGCTAAAAACTAGTTCTGTGGATCCTTACTCCCCTGCCTATCTTAGGGGTATAAAAGGGCTAAAACCGAAGGGGCTGAGAAGCTAGTTGAGATTTAGAAGTTTCCCATGGAAAAATTTTTCAATGTGTTGTGAGTCTTCTCTACACCCATCGAGACTGGTAGTACAGGTGTTTTTACTTCACCTCAGGCTTAGTGAGGAAGGCTTTAGTGGACAAGATGGAGAGTTTGACTTGGATCCCCTGGATTCCATGGAACACAGAAATACTTGGAAAATAGTTTACTGGCATCAGAATAAAGAACTGCATTTGGAAAGTAACTATAATCCTTTCATTGGCATCTTAAAGGTATGAAGCACTTGGTAGAAGTATGTGCCTGGGTTATTTAAAATGGGATCATGTCCAGGAGGCCTTCTGCCTAAACCAGACAACCTTAGCAGAAAGAGGCCACAGTTGTGCCATCAGACACTGAAGGTGAGGCTGGGGCTGGGGTTCCTGCATAAGTGTCCAGTTCAGGTAGAGGTTTTGCCTACTTCAAGGAAGCTGTAGTCAAGGGAACTCACAGGAGGATATCCAAGGTGCTCATAAAACCAACCCTGAGAGCCAGAGTCAACTTTAAACACCTGCCATGGCCAGAGTATACCATAGCTAGATTACATGTGTGCCTGTCAAACAAGACCTACCCCTTATCTCTCTTCCTCTCTGGCCCCTCCACCCCCGGCTGACCAAAGGCCTGCTGAGAGAATGAAATTTTGCTGATCCCCACTGCAAAGGCCTCAAGCCTGAGCAGTTTGGGGGGGTAGTAGGAGGAAGCATTAACTGCAATATAGTTCAGAGTTTTAACTAAGACACTGGACTGAGCATTTTTATTATTGAACTGAGACTACTTTGTGACTAATAAGAATTTTGATTAACTGAGCATACCAAAAAAGTAAGGGACTTTCCCTAGGCATTAGGAAAGAAACTTCCTGCAGAGCTGATTTGATCAGGCTTTTGGGAAGAAAAGAAGAAAGCTGTTTTCTGTTCTCCCCTTAAGAAAGTTTCTGGTCCTGGGTAAAGGTTACTTGTTTTGAATAATCACACTGGCTGCTGAGTGGATATCAGACCAGAGGCTGACAGGTGTGACTGCAGAGGGCGAGTTAAGAGGTGATTGCTGGCTTCTCCACCTCCTTAGTTGTGGGACTTTGGGCAAGTCACTGAACTCTTCTGTGCATCAGTTTCCCCATCTTAGAGTGGTAAGGTACCAGAACACCTAACGGGGTTGTCAAGAGGAATCAATGAGCTAACATTAAAGTGTTTAGAGGAGTGCTTGACCCAAAGTAAATATTAGGAAGTATTTGTTGCTATTTTTACCTTAATTATTGTTGTAGCAGCCCAAATGAGAGATATCAATGACTTGGAAAATCTTTAACTAGAGAGCATGAAAGGTTTATGATATATTTTATTTTATTTTTTAAAAGATTTTATTTATTTATTAGAGAGAGGGAGAGAGAGAGCACAAGCAGGGGCAGGGGCAGAGGGAGAGGGAGAAGCAGATTCCCCGCTGAGCAAGGAGCCGGACTCAGAGCTTGATCCCAGGACCTTGGGATCACGACCTGAACTGAAAGCAGATCCATAACCAACCGAGCCACCCAGGTGCCCATGATATATTTTAAAATTATAGTCAATAGGACTTTGTAGGGGATGATTGGATATGGAGAAAAAAGTAGAGGGAGAGGGCAAGAATCACTCGCAAGTTTCCAACTTGGACATCTGCAAGGAATTGAGATTATTGAGATTGAGAAGGACAGGAATTGTATACACGCTTAATAAAGATTCTGGTTGCTGATGCTTTTTAAAGTCTGCATTTTAATAGCACTGAAAGATTTGGGCACCACGGTAGTTTTTCTGAAATTGAAAATGCTCTAAAACAAAATCACCTTCTGACCCTTGCCCCACCATTTTAGAAAATGGGGCTGGGTGGGTAGGTAATTGTGTGATAACACGGTTTTTCTTTCAAGAACCAAGAATGACCTCAACAGGCAATCAATCTTTGTAAAATAAATGTCAGAAAAAATGGCATAATATTAACAATTCTAAAACTAGCATTGTTATCTCTGATAGATGTCCTCCAAAATTTAATTGTTCTGTTTAATAAACTCAATAAACTACATAATAAACTTATCTAGTAGGGGCTGCAATATAGTTTTCAGATCTTCTTTTTCAAAAGCACACACACAAATGCACAGATAAAATTTTAGCACTTACTGGTTTAAGTGACTTTAATGGTTTGTCACCTACCTTTGCTGTAGGTAATCTTTATAAGCGGGGTAACGGCTTTCCCATCCTAGTGATATACTGTGGAGATAAAGGAAACTTTTGTTCTTTGGTATTAACTGGTACTGTGTTCTTTTCCACCCTGTGGTGATAAGATCAGTGTTGAGAACCAGAATTTCTCTTCTGCCTGAGGTCTTGCTGATAGTGTCTTTATCAACCTCTGCAGCCTTGCTAGGAATTGGAAGAACATTGCTATCAGATGCCAGGGCTGACCAATGAGTGGCTAAGGGCTTTTAGTCCCAGCCTTTGTGTTTTTTTTTTGTTTGTTTGTTTGTTTGTTTTTATTTTTTGGGTTTTTTTTAAGCGTTGATTTTTATTTTATGAGTTAAATCATTATGAACATTTTGTATATTTATGCTCTAATGTTTTGAATAGAGCTCTAACAAGGTAAAGATAAATGATGGATATAAGTTAGCCACTCTTTTCTCTCCTCTTAACGTACCATGTTAGCTAATTTTGCAGTCCTATTCAGGTATTAGGGTAATCTAGCCTTTGCGTTTTGTAGAACCCTGTGTAGATAAGCATAGCCCCTCATTATCAGAACTTTCCTCCCAGTTCTTGACAGCACTGCAAAAGAAGATTCTGTGAGAAGAAGCAGGTTGTTCCCTGAGTCCTTGGTGTCTAAGGTTACACCATTGGCCTGGGCTGAGGCCTCATCTTGGTTTAATGATTACAGCATTCCTGTTGTAACAAACATTCTTTTAGGTAAAAGTACTAAATCTCCTGTTTAGTGACAGATGTTTGGTTTGGCATTTTACTTTTCCTTTTGGCAAACTCATAAAGAGGCAAAGCCAACTCACATGATCTAGAAAGGAGAAAATGAAGTCAAATGCTAAAATACTAGACTAATTCTTTAGCAGGTTGATATGAGAGGAGGCCTTTGCTTTCAAATAGAGACTATTTTAGGTAATAGAGGGACACTTTGAAATCATACAGGTATATAGGAAGTTAAAGTGCTTAAATCCAAATGTTTAATGTTATTTCATCTCATTTTATTTTTTTAAAGATTTTATTTATTTATTTGAGAGAGAGAGAGAGAAGAGAGAGAGAATCTGAAGCAGACTCTGTGCTGAGTGCAGAGCTGGGCAGGGGGCTCAATCCCACAACTGCAAGATCCTGACCTAAGCTGAAACCAAGAGTCAGTCACTTAACAGACTGAGCTACCCAGGCGACCCATTTTACTTTTTATAGCCATTGTGATCAACTGGAAGCACCTGCTGTGAAAATTCCCAAGGTCAACAACATCTTGGCCTTAATGAGATGGTGCTTTGGGAACCTACTGGATATTTGTTTCGTGCTAGAGGAAAACTAGATCTGTTTATTCTTTTTCTTCTTTTTAATTTATTTCCCTCCAATTTTTATCAAAGTTGTACATGTACATGACAAAAATAAAACAGAACTGAGGAATTTATACTGAAAAACAACAGCTCTCTGTCCGTACTTTTTAGTCTTCCTTTCCAGAGGCAAATAAATAACCTTCCTTTATTTGATAAAAAGATTAAAATTATTTTTACTAATTACTGATTTTATTCCTTTAAACTATCTCCTAAGAAGTTATAACTGCACGTAATCTGGTCTGTATCCTTCAAGTCTTTGTTTCTATGCTTATAACAAACATATATACACACATGGAGGCACCATCTACTTTTAATAACCTTTTCTTTTGAGTAGTCCATGAATAACCACTCAACTTCCAGTTATATGCTGTTGCTGCCACTTCATGACCTCTCAATTTAAAAAACATTATCTATTCACTGCCTGTAATAAAAACAAAGATTCAACTGTCCTTTCTTGAATTTTGATAGATATTATAGTTTTATTATCGTTTGCTTTTATATTTCTAAATAATATATTTAAACCTCTAGGTTTTATCTCAATAGCCTTATATAATATCTCTTGATTCTTATATTTATTCTTATATTTATTCATTTAACGATTATTTACTGAATATCTGCTATGATGGTAGGCACTATTCTAAGTCCTCAATGATCAAAACAAAGATCCCAGCCTCATTGGCCTGTACATTCTAGTGGGAGAAGGGATGTTGAGACACATAAATTATATAGTAGACATTGACATGTTTAATGAGAAAAAAAAAAGTAGAATAAGTGTAGGAGGAATCAGGAATCAGGGAGGTGGGAGTAACAATTTTAAATGGTGGTCAGATTTGGCCTCAATGAAAAGTAATGTTTGAGTAAAGACTTAAAGGCAGGGAGGGAGTTATCCATGTGAATATCTTAGGGAAGAGAGTTCAGGCAGAGGCAAGAGCAAAGGCCTCAAAGCAGGAGTGTGCCTGGCACATTCAGGGGATCAGCAAGGAGGCTAGTATGGCTGGAATGGAGTGAGCCAAGGGCCCTATGGTGGATGACGAGGTCAGAGAGATAACAGAGGGTGAGTTGACATAGGGCCATAGGGACCAATATAAGGATTTTTCACTTTTGCTGTGGGTGCAATGGCAAGCCATTGAAAGGTTCTGAGCAGAGAATAACATGGTCTGACTTGTATTTAGAAGGATTTATATAGCTTCCAGGGGGCGGCGCCTGGGTGGCTCAGTTGGCTAAGCATCTGACTCTTGATTTCAACTCAGGTCGTGATCTCAGAGTCAGGAGACTGAGTCCTGCTTCTGGTTCCACACTCAGCTCAGAATACTTATCCTTCTCCCTCGGCTCCTCCCCCTGCTCTCTCTCTAATAAATAAATAAATAAAATCGTGAAAAAAAGGAAATATTTCGTAGAGCTGCCATGTTGAGAATATGTATAGGAAGGCATTGGTGGAAGCAGGGGCTGGATTGGGAGGCTATCGCAGTAACCCAGACAGAGATAAAGGTAGTTCTGAGCAGGGGCTACTTGTAGAGTTGGTGAGAAGTTGTCACATTCTAGATATACTTTGATGAAACTCTCAGCTCTTCTCCCGTTTCTTCTACCTACCATATTCTGCCATCCATAATCTTGTTTTTATGTTTTCAAGGTTAATGCCAAGCTCATTCTTTATTGCAACCTAGCTTTCATGTGCTGTTGATAGGTCGATCCTGAAAGTCAACAATCAACAGTTTCCTACTTAATTATTAATTAATTAATTAATTATTTAAAATTGTATAGCCAAATAATGTGCAAAAATTACATTTAAACAAAAATAGGTCCAAGGTCATGACCTCTGGGCTCCTTGAAGAAGAATGTTTTAGTGTCCACAGTAAATGCATTTTCTTTTATAATTTCAGAAATTGCTTAAAGTTATGCCACATTTTAGCTGTCTTCCTTTTTTTTTTTTTTTTTTTAGAGAGAGGGAGAAGGGAGAGAGAGAGCACACACTTGCATGTGCCCCAGCAGAGGACAGGGGCAAGGGGCAGCGGGAGAGGGAGAGAGAGTATCTTAAGCAGACTCCATGCCCAGCACAGAGCCCGATGTGGAGCTCAGACTCACAACCCTGAGATCACGATCTGGGCCAAAATCAAGAGTTGGATGATTAACTGACTGAGCCACCCAGGTGCCCCTATCACAAATTTTTAAAAATGTAATTCTAATTGTTTCCAGGGTAGCCTGGAATTTCCAGTTGTCTTTGTATCTTGTTGAGAAAAAAAAATACATGTTTTCTTTACCATATTACTGATACCATCCATTTCTATAGTCATTGTATCTTTTGCACAGACTACATTTCATTTTTCTTCTTGAAGACATTGCACTCGAGACCCACTGACTTCCTCTTCCGATTTAGATTGTAAATCCTATGCACAGCTTCACCCTGGAATTGTTTTGCATTAGACTCCTGGGTTAGTTCCACCTTTTTTATATTCCATATCTCCCTCTTTGTTGGTTTCTACCTCATTTCTCTGGAATATATTAAACATATTTTTGGGGTGCCTGGGTGGCTCAGTCAGTTAAGCGTCTGCCTTCAGCTCAGGTCATGATCTCAGGGTCCTGGGACTGAGCCCCACATCAGGCTCCTTGCTCAGCGAGGAGCCTGCTTCTCCCTCTCCCTCTCCCTCCCCCACTCATGCTCTCTCGTTTGCTCACTCTCAGTCTCTCTTGTTCACTCACTCTTGATCTCTCTATCTCAAATAAATAAATAAATAAATAAAATATTTTGAAAAAACAACAAATTTTCATCAGAAAACACAGATGGGAGATGAAATTTCTGAGTACCTGTAAATCTGAACATGTCTTTAGTATGCCCTTACATTGATTTATAGTTTGGCAGAGCACAGAATTCTGTATTCAAACATTTTATTGTCCTCAGAACTGTGAAGGTTTGGTTCCACTATCTTCTAAGCATGAGAATTACTGACAAGCAGTTTGATGGTAGTTTACTGTTCCTCGGTAAGTGAACTTTTTTGCTCTTCTCTAAAGGCTTTAAAAGATTTTCTCTTCTCATTTTCACTGCGGCATTTTTCACAATAGCCAAGATGTGGAAACAACCTAAATGTCCACTGATGGATGAATGGATTAAGAAAAACCTAAAAAAACCCAAAAAACATACAATGGAACATTATTCAGCCATAAGAAAGAGGGAAATCCTGACACATGTGACAACATGGGTGAATGCTGAGGACATTATGCTAAGGGAAGTAAGCCAGTCACAGAAGGACAGACACTGCATGGTATCTAAAGTAGTCAAATTTATAGAAGCAGAGAGAATGGTGGTTACCAGAGGCCGGAAGGAGGGAAAAAGTGGGAGTTGATGTCCCACAGGTATAAAATTCTAATTATGCAAGATGAATACATTCTAGAGAATAAATTCTAGAGATCTGCTGAACAAGATTATGCTTATAGTTAACAAGCCTATAGTCTATTGTTCATTTAAAAATTTGCTAAGAAAGTGGATCTCATGTTATGTGTTCTTACCACAATAAAAAAATTAATTAAAAAAGTCTTAATATTTGGCATTTTAAAATTTTGTGATGTTATGTCTAGATGATCTTTTTTCATTCATTTTGCTTGGCACTCATTTGTCTCCTTTACTAGGAATACTTATGTCATTCCTTAACTCTGGAGGATATATATATATATCCTCCTGTATATGTATATATCCTCTGGAGGATATGTATATCCTCCTGTATATGTACATATCTTCCTGTGTGTGTGTATATATATATATATATATACACTTCCTCCAGAGTTAAGGAATGATCTATATATGTCAAACTTTATGGAAGTTTCCATTTATATGGAAAGCTTTAATTTTAGGCATATATTATAGAAAGCTAAGAAAATTTAAGGACTACTTGTTTTCTTTTTTTTTCCTTAACAAAATGGAATTCACTGTGTGGAAGACTCTTGATATGTGATTGTTTAACCATTTTTGATAAATTAGAATGAAATCTAGTGTGATCATGATTATTGAATGAATTTGTTTGGAAAGTTATATTTTATTTGTGAATTAAAAAATCAGGGTAACTATAAACTTGACTGGTTTATTCTACTTTTCATTATGTTGTTTTGTTCTTAGCTATAACATTTGTGACCCAGGGAGAATGACATTGATTAACATGATAAATTCCACATGCATTTTGTTTTCCAGTGAGTTGTGTAAATTTTATTTTTGTTGAAGATTGCATGTTGAATAAATGTTATGTCCTCATACCACTTCTTGAGAAGGAAGTTCTGATTTGAAATTGTATCATTTCCTTCAAAATGAAGGGCAGTGCTTAGTTAAGAAATTGATGACATATTTTAAATCATTTCCTCTCCACTATGTCTTACTAAAATAAAATCTGTAAGTCATTTTGAAAAATGCTATGAGGGTTTCCCTTAAGCCATATATTAGATTTAACTGAATTTATATAATTTTTCCACTTGTATATCTTTTTCTGCCATTTGGGGTCCAAATCAAGCTACTCAGCTTAAGTGCGATTTTTCTGAGAATATTGGTGTACCATTTTAACATTACTCAGCAAACATTTTGATGAATTCATTTAGTGACTTAAAACCTCCTTTAATTTACTATATGAGAATTAATCATCCATTGCTTCTAGGAAAAAATAAAATAATAACAATATAATATATAAATATACATAAACATAAATATGTATGTTTACATATTTATGGAAACATACATGTTTACAAGAATGGTATTTCTTTCTTCCATGTTTTTATTTTTTGGAACTTATATTTGCTGGATATTGAAACTTTGGGATTTATTTGATCTTTTTTCTAAAGTTTTCTCTCATTTTATCTTTTGCTTTATGTCTTAGGAGTGGTTCTAGAATTTGTTTTTTTAACTCTTCCACTGATTTTTTAAAAAATTTCAGCAATTATATGTTTTAATTTCTAAGAAGTCTTCTTTTGGATTTTTATTTTGGTATGTGTTGGGGAGGTCAAGATGAGAGGTAGGAGCATCCAGTTTGAACTTTGTGGAAGCAATATCTTTTCAAATTTATCTGATAATGCTAATTAAAAAATTTTAAAGCTAATTTTTCTCTTCCCATAATCTCTACTTTTTCCTAAGATAAGGGCATGTACTATGTATCTCAGTCTTCCTCTTTTATGCTGCTTGTTTTCTCTCTTGAGATCTTGAGTTGCCCAACATGTTTAAGAATGGGACTGTTTTAGACAGCTTTTAGGAGTTTCTGACTGTTGTATACATAGGTCTGTCTACCTGTGGGATGGCTCTGTGTACATGGAGAGGGGGAATCACTGATTATGGGAATGCCAGTTACTCAGATAAACCTCCAGATTGCAATAACTTTACACAATAGATTTACTTCTCATCTGGGTCATAGTACAGTGCAAATGCCCCTGTTTGGCAGGTGGCTTTCTTGCATGTGATAATTCAGAGGCCCAGAATTATTTCCCTTAACATCTCCTTGAACATTGGTGCCTTCTGTTTCCAGCTGCCAGAAGGGTAAACAAGAAAAGGCACACCTACTTTCTCAAAATCCCTGGCTGGAAGTGACATGCTTCCCTTCTACTCACAGTCTACTAGTTAGATGACTACACCTGGGTGCAGGAGAGACTGGGAAATCAAGTCCCTGGCTGTGCACCCATTTCCCAGAAGAAGTATATCACACCGAAGAATGAGAAGCACAAGTTCTTGGTGTTTCTATAAATAGACTTAACCACTGGTTGTCTTCATTTTAGGGTAGAATTCTGGAAGCTTTTAGATTTTTAGGGAGGAGATTTGGCACTCCAAAATGCAAGACTAGAGAGAGCTTTACTTGGGGCACTGGCATCCAGCCTGAGCATTCCTAATTCTCCTCAGTTTATGCAGTTTTTTAATGACAAAAAACCTTTTTTGGGGGGAGGCTGGGGGGAGCAGGAGTCAAATGCTAGTTGGTATTCCATGTATTAGAAATGGGAGAGGAGGGTGGGGAGTGTTGGTTGGTGTGTGGTGCAGTCATGTATCAGACACAATTTCAACCAGTCCCTCTGTTTTAGCCTCCCCTCTGACTCCTGCCCTCTGATGCACCTGCCGACGCTGTCTGGAGCTTCTGTGGGTTTCTGCCAGGAGATTGACCCTCTCCTACACTGAATTTCCTTCCTGTATATTCTGGACTGCCTGTTCTCTATTATCTAACCACAGGTTTTTAGCCTCTTTCCATTTTCCACATATTGGCTTTAATCTCTCATCCACTTCTGTTCTCTCTATTGTTCTGGGTTTATTCCTGTGTTTTCTTTAGGTCTCAGAAGATAGGAAGCTAGGGAAGACAAAGCTTTTTTCCCTTGGATTTATTGTTTTGAACTTGAGGCCCCAGAACTATTTCTTGAGGAAAATCCTGAGTTTTCTTACAGGAACCATTTGAGTATTTGTCCAGAGTTCTATTTACATTCTTTTTTTTTTTTTTTTTGAGAGAGAGAATGGAGAGAGGGAGGTGTGGAGGAGCAGAGGGAGGGAGAGAGAGAATCTTAAGCAGGTTCCATGCCCAGCGTGGAGCCCAACTCAGGGCTCTACCTCACAACCCCGAGATCATGACCTGAGCCAAAATCAAGTCAGATGCTTAACTGACTGAGCCACCCAGGCATCTCTACATTCTTTAATTTTCTTAAAAATATAACTTTAGGGGCGCCTGGGTGGCTCAGTTGGCTGGGCAACTGCCTTCGGCTCGGGTCACGATCCTGGAGTCCCGGGATCGTGTCCGGCACTGGGCTGCCTGCTCAGCAGGGAGTCTGCTTCTCCTTCTGACCCTCCCCCCTCTCATGTACTCTCTCTCTCTCTCTCTCTCTCATTCTCTCTCTTTCAAATAAATAAATAAAATCTTTAAAAAAAATATATAACTTTACTCTCTGCTTAGTTGTTTTTATTTTAATTTCAGCATAGTTAACATAGTGTTATATTAATTTCAGGTGTACAGTATAGTGATTCAATAATTCTATACATTATCAACATGATAAGTTCACTTTTTACCCCCATCACCTATTTCACCCATTTCCCCCACCCATCTCCCCTCTGATAACCACCAGTTTGTTCTCTGTAGTTAAGAGTCTGTTTCTTGGTTTGTCTCTTTTTTTCCCTTTGTTCGTTTGTTTTATTTCCTAAATTCCACATACGAGTGAAATCATATGGTATGCAAATGGCAAGATTTCATTCTTTTTTATGGCTGAGTAACATTATTGTGTGTGTGTGTGTGTGTGTATACTTCTTTATCCATTCATCTATCTATGAACACTTGGACTGCTTCCATAATTTGGCTATTGTAAATAATGCTGCAATAAACATAGGAATGCATATATCTTTTTGAATTAGTGTTTTTGTATTCTTTGGGTAAATACCCAGGAGTGGAATTACTGGATCATATGGTAGTTCTATTTTTAATTGTTTGAGGAACTTCTCTACTGTTTTGCACAGCGACTGTACCAATTTGCTTTCCCACCAATAGTGCATGAGGGTTCCTTTTTCTCCTCATCCTTGCCAATGCTTGTTTCTTGTGTTTTTGATCTTAGCCATTCTGACAGGTGTGAGATGATATCTCATTGTAGATTTTTAAAGATATTTACTTATTTAAGTAATCTCTAGCCCCAATGTGGGGCTCAAACTTAGAACCCCAAGATCAAGAGTCACACGCTCTTCTGACTGAGCCAGCCAGGCACCCCTCTCATTGTAGTTTTGATTTGCATTTCCCTGATGATGATGATGTTGAGCATTTTTCATGTGTCTTTTGGCCATCTGTATGTCTTCTTTGAGGGGATGTATGTTCATGTCTTCTGCCCAGTTTTTAATTGGATAATTTGTGTGTGTGTGTGTGTGTTGATTTGTATATGTTCTTTATATACAAGAACTAACCCTTTTGGTACTAACCCTTTATTGGATATGTCATGTGCAAATATCTTCTCCCATTCAGTAGGTTGTCTTTTAGTTTTGTTGATTGTTTCCTTTGCTGGGCAAAACCTTTTTATTTTGATGTAATCCCAATAGTTTAGTTTTGCTTTGGTTTCCTTTGCCTCAGGAGACGTATCTAGAAAAATGTTACTACAATTGAGGTCAGAGAAATTACTTACTGCCTATGCTTTCTTCTAGGATTTTTATGGTTTCAGGTCTCACATTTAGGTCTTTAATCCATTTTTGAGTTTATTTTTTGTATGGTGTGAGAAAGTAGTCCAGTTTCATTCTTTTACATGTAGCTGTCCAATTTTCCCAACACCATCAGTTGAAGAGACTATCTTTTTCCCATTGTATAATCTTACCTCTTTTGTTAAATATTAATTGACCATATAATCATGGATTTATTTCTGGGCTCTCTATTCTGTTCCATTGATTTGTCTATTTTTGTGCCAGTACCATACTATTTTGATTACTACAGCTTTATACTATATCTTGATATCTGGGATTGTGATATCTCTAGTTTTGTTCTTTTCAAGATTACTTTGGCTATTCAGTGTCTTTTGTGGTTCCATACAAATTTTAGGATTATTCATTCTAGTTCTTTGAAAAGTGCTGTTGCTATTTTGATAGGGATTGCATTAAATTTGATGATTGCTTTATGTAGTATGGACATCTTAGCAATATTTTTTTCTCTCAATCCATGAGCATGGGATATCTTTCCATTTGTTTGTATCATCTTCAATTTCTTTCAATAGTGTTTTATAGTTTTCAGAGTACAGGTCTTTCACCTCCTTGGTTAAGTTTATTCCTAAGTATTTTATTATTTTGGGTGCAATTTTAAAGGGGATTGTTTTCTTAATTTCTCTTTCTGCTGCTTCATTATTAGTGTATAGAAATGCAACAGATTTCTGTATATTGATTTCTGTATCTAGTAGTTTTTTGGTGGCATCTTTAGGGTTTTCTATACATAGTATTATGCCATCTGCAAACAGTGACAATTTTGCTTCTTCCTTACCAATTTTGATACCTTTTCTTTTTCCTTCCTTCCTTCCTTCCTTCCTTCCTTCCTTCTTTCTTTCTTTCTTTCTTTCTTTCTTTCTTTCTTTCTTTCTTTCTTTCTTTCTTTTTCTTTCTTTCTTTCTTTCTTTCTTTCTTTCTTTCTTTCTTTCTTTCTTTCTCTTTCTTTCTTTCTTTCTTTCTTTCTTTCTTTCTTTCTTTCTTTCTTTCTTTCTTTCCTTCCTTCCTTCCTTCCTCCCTTCCTTCCTTTTTCTTTCTTTCTTTCTTTCTTTCTTTCTTTCTTTCTTTCTTTCTTTCTTTCTTTCTCTTTCTTTCTTTTCTTTCTTTCTTTCTTTCTTTCTTTCTTTCTTTCTTTCTTTCTTTCTTTCTTTCTCTCTCTCTCTCTCTCTCTCTCTTTCTTTCTTTCCTTCTTTCTTTCCTTCCATCCTTCCTTCCTTCCTTCCTTCCTTAAGATTTGTTTATTTTAGAGACAGCATGAGTGAGTGCGAGTGGTGGCGGAGGGGCGGAGGGAGAGGGAGAGAGAAACCCAAGCAGACTCCTGCTGAGTACTGAATCCAATGTGGGGCTTGATCTCAGGACCCTGAGATCACAATCTGAGCTGAAACCAAGAGTTGGACCCTTAACTGCCTGGGTCACCCAGGCACCCCTTTTATTTCCTTTTCTTATCTGATTGCTGTGGCTAGGGCTTCCAATACGATGTTGAATAAAAATGGTGAGAGTGGCATCCTTCTGTTGTTCTTGATCTTAAGGGAAAAGCCCTCAGTTTTTCACCATTGAGTATAATTTTAGTATAATTTTTCATATATGGCCTTTGTTAAGTTGAAATATGTTCCCTCTAAACTTATGAGGGTTTTTTTTATCATGAATGGATGTTGTATTTGGTCAAATACTTTTTCTGCATCTATTGAATGATAATATGTTTTTTAATCCTTTCTTTTGTTGATGCAATGTATCATATTGATTGATTTATGAATATTGAGCCATGTTTGCATCCCTGGAATAAATTCCACTTGATCGTGGTGAATTTTTTTTTTATGTATTGTTGGATTCAGTTTGCTAATAATTGGTTGATGATTTTGCATTTATGTTCATCAGAGTATTGGCCTGTAGTTCTCTTTTTTGTAGTGTCTTTGTCTGGTTTTCATAGCAGTAATGTAAGCCTCAGAATTAATTTGGAAGTTTTCCTTCCTCTTCTATTGTTTGGAATAGTTTGAGAAGAATAGATATTAATTCTTCTTTAAATGTTTGGTAGAATTCACTTGTGAAGCTATCTGGTCCCAGACTTCTACTTCTTGGAAATTTTTTGATTACTGACTCAATTTCATTACTGGTAATTGGTCTGTTCAAATTTCTATTTCTTCTTGATTCGGTTTTGGGAGGTTATATATATCTAGGAATTTATCCATTTCTTCTAGGTTGTCTAATTTTTTGGCATATAACTGCTCATAGTATTCTTTTATAATTGTGTTTCTGTGGTGTTGGTTCTTATTTCTCTTCTTTCATTTCTGATATTTTATTTGAGTTCTCTCTCTCTCTCTATTATTATAATTATTTTTTTTTTTTGATGAGTCTGGCTAAAGGTTTATCAATTCTGTTGATCTTTTCAAAGAACCAGCTCCTGATTTCATTGACCTGTTCCATTATTTCTTTCGTTTTTATTTTGTTTATTTCTGCTCGAATCTTTATTATTTCCTTCTTACTACTGGTTTTGGGTTTTGTTTGTTATTCTTTTTCTAGCTCTTGTGGATGTAGAGTTAGGTTGTTTATTTGAGATTTTTCTTGTTTGTTGAGGTAGGCCTGTAAACTTATAAAAATTCCCTCTTAGAACAGCTTTTGCTCCATCCCAAAGATTTTGGGCCATTGTGTTTTCATTTTCTTTTTTTAAAAGATTTTATTTACTTGACAGAGAGAGACACAGTGAGAGAGGGAACACAAGCAGGGGGAGTGGGGGAGGGAGAAGCAGGCTTCCTGCCGAGCAGGGAGCCCAACATGGGGCTCAATCCCAGGACGCTGCGACCATGACCTGAGCCGAAGGCAGACACTTAACGACTGAACCACAGGCTCCCCTGTGTTTTCATTTGCCTCCATGTATTTTTTTTTTAATTTTAAAAGCCAGATCTATTTTTAAAGATCATGCCTACAATGAGTAGATTATGTAGTGATGGAACATCAAAAAAAAGTTGATGAACAACAGGCACATTTTAAGAGTTCAGGAGTAGAAAGAACAGAAGAGTTCTTTTTGGTTTGGTTCAAAGTAGGAGAAAAGGGAAACAGGTGTATTAAAATTATTTTTCAGGTGAAGGTTTCTGTCAGTTGAAGCAGTTAACATTGGCTTCTTTCTCCCTGATCCAAAGCAGTCTTTTCTTTCAATGGCTTCTGAGAATGTGTTTAACCTTCCACTGTGTAGAGGTGATACATCAGGGTTACCACCAGTGCTGAAATGGCTGGGATCACCCAGTTGGTCCACTAGCTGCAATTAGAGTCAACAGTAGTAATGAGAGTTTCCAAAGGCTTGCTCTGTCTTCCGGATGAAGTTCCTCAATGATGTACATTTTGGACAACTCTCTAGCATCTGTAGAGTGTCCCACATTCTCAAAACTTTCAGTAGCATCCCCTCCAGCTTGTTCCCTTAACACTTCTTCCCAACCAGGATGGTCCTCCAAAAACTTGGTCAAATTTTACACCTTGTAGTGCAGAATCAACCAGGTGCTCTTGCTGTGGTTGTGCTTCTGGATCTCTTGTAGGGTGCAGTACTTGACAGTATGGTCTGACTGCTTGGCCATTTCAGAACCCGGCGAGCCTCAGGCTGTGCAGATACTAGCTGAGCCAGGAGGAGAGGAGCACGTGTCTCAGGTAGCTGGCCCGGGACATTTCTGGGGCCCTGACCCCGCGCCCCACCTCCATGTATTTTTTTATTTCTTCCTTGATTTCTTGGTTGACCCGTTCATTGTTTAGTAGCATGTTGTTTAAACTCCATGTATTTATGTTCTTTCCAGATTTTTTTCTTGTGGTTGATTTCTAGTTTCATATTGCTGTGGTTGGAAAAGATGTAGGGTATGTCTTTGATCTTTTTGAATTTGTTGAGCCATGTTTTGGGCCTAATCTATTTTGGAGAACGTTTCATGTGCACTTGAAAAGGTGTGTATTCTGCTGTTTTAGGATGGAATATTCTGAATATATGTGTTAAATCCATCTGGTTCAAAGTGTCATTCAAAGCCACTATTTCCTTGTTGATTTTCTGTTTGGATGATATATCCATTGATGTAAGTGGGGTACTAAAGTCCCCTACTATTATTGTATTACTATCGATTGCTTCCTTTATGTTTGTTATTAGCTGCTTTGTGTATTTGGGTGCTCCCATGTTGGGTGTATAAATATGTACAATTGTGATACCTTCTTGTAAGATTGTTCCCCTTATTATTATATAATGTCCATCTTTGTCCCTTGCTACAGTCCTTGTTTTAACATCTATTTGCCTAATATAAGTATTGCTATTGGCTTTCTTTTCAGTTCCATTTGTATGATAAATGTTTTTCCATCCCTTCAATCTGCATGTGTCTTTAGGTCTAAAAAGTGTCTCTTGTAGGCAGCTTATAGATGAGTCTTGCTTTTTTAATCTATTCCATTATCTTATGTCTTTTGATTGGAGCGTTTAGTCTACTATTTTTCCATTTAGTGTAGTTTTGAGTTCTTCGTTTCTGATTGGTTCTTTTTTTATGTTTTCTACCCCTTTTTAATGGTCTCATTGATGTCCATTTATGTTCAAAGTAATTACTGATAGGTGAGAACTTATTGTCATTTTGTTATTTGTTTTATGATTGTTTTTGTAGTTCTTCTCTGTTCTTTTCTTCTCATGCTCTTTTCCCTCATGATCTGCTGATTTTCTTTCGTGATATACTTGGATTCCTTTCTCTTTATTTTTTGCATATCTATTACTGGTTTTTGATTTGTGGTTACCATTAGGTTTTTATATAACATCTTCTGCATATAGCAGTCTATATCTAGTTGATGGTTGCTTAAATTTGAATCCATTGTTTATTCCTGTCCCCCCCCAAGTATTTTAGGTATATGGTGTCATACATTACATCCTTTGATTTTGTGAATCTCTTGACTGATTTTTATAGCTATACTTAATTTTACTGCTTTTGTGCTTCCTATCTTTCTTACTCCTACTTATGTCCTTTCCTTTCTATTCAGAGTCCCTTTTAACATTTCTTGTAGGGCTGGTTCAGTGGTGATAAATTCCTTAACTTTTGTTTGTCTGAGAAACTCTTCATCTCTCCTTCTATTCTGAATGTTAGCTTTGCTGGAGAGAGTGTTATTGGCTGCAGGTTTTCCTCTTTTTCTTTTTCTTTTAAGGATTTTATTTATTTATTTATTTGAAAGAGAGAGGGAGAGAGCATGAGTGGGGGGAGGAGGAGTGAGAGGGACAGCAGACTCAGCACCGAACATGGAGCCCAACACGGGCTTAAGCCCACGACTCCAAGATCACAACCTGAGCCAAAATCAAGGGTCAGATGCTCAACCCTGAGCCACCCAGGTGCCCCTGCAGATTTTTTTTGTTTCAGGACTTTGAGTATATCATGCCACTTTCTTCTGGCCTGCAAAATTTCTGCTGAAAAATCAGCTGATAACCTTATGGGGTTTCCCTTGTATTTAACCGTTTTCTGGTCCCTTGCTCCTTTTAAAATTCTCTCTTTATCACTTTTTGCTGTTTTAATTACTGTGTGTCTTGGTATGGCCTCCTTGGATGATTTTATTCAGGGGTCCTGCCTACTGGATCTAGATTTCTTTCCTTCCCCAGATTCAGGATGTTTTCAGCTATTATTTCTTCAAGAAATTTTTCTACCCCTCTCTCTCTCTTTGCCTTCTGGGATCCCTATAATGTGAATGTTATTATGCTTTATGGTGTTACTGAATTTTCTTAGTCTATTTTCATTTATTATTATTATTTTTCTTTCTCCTGTTTAGCTTGATTACTTTCTATTACTCTGTCCCTTCAGGTTGCTGATCTGTTCTTCTGCTTCTTCTAGTCTACTATTTTTCCATTTAGTGTAGTTTTAATTGAGTTCTTCATCTCTGATTGGTTCTTTTTTTATGTTTTCTACATCTTTTTAATGGTCTCACTGATGTCCTACACTCTTTTCTCAAGTCCAGTGAGTACCTTTGTGGACATTACTTTGTATTCTCTATCAGGCATATTACTTATCTCCATTTCATTTAGGCCTCTTGGTGTGATTTTGTCTTGTTAATTCATTTGGGACACAGTCCTCTGTCCCCTCATTTTGTCTCTCTATGTCTATATGTATTAGGAACATCAGCTACTTCTCCTGCTCTTGAAAGTAGTGGCCTTATGAAGAAGAGGAGCTATAGTGCCCTGCAATGCAATGTCCCCTGTTCACCAGAACCTGGTGCTTCAGGGGTGTCTCCCATGTGTATTGTGTATGTCTTGCTGTTGTGGCTGAGCCACTTTTTCCTTCTGTCCATCATCTGCAATAGCTTACTTTCCTCACTTCTGTCCTTGAATAAGCTGACACAATTATTAGGGTTGTGTTATCTTGGCCATTCCCAAAACTGCCTTGGCTGAGTTGTGTCTTAGCATTATGGTCTCCACTTTAACAAAACTGTTGACAAGAAGCAGCCTTTCCTGTTATTGCAATTTCTTTGGGAATTTTTGAAGGATATTATCTTCTTTCATCACTCAATGAGACATTTTTTAAGCAACTCATTGCTACATAAAATTTTGGTTCTCCCAAGGAGCTGATGATGTGTTCTCTTCTGTCTGGTAATAAGAATTGTGCTGACCATGTTTCCATATCATCTATAGTTTAGCATTCTCTGGTCTTGACTTTCTACTCTAAAAATTGTGATAATGTCTTTGACATACTATGAATTCAGATAGAACTCAGTTGGCAATTGGCTCCCATCCTCCACCTGGCTGCAATTCTCAACTAAGGACCAGTTAAAGTTATTATCGTCTGCAGGGTAAAGTGTCAGAAAATGACTTTATGATTATTTGGGGCTTTCTCAATAATAATTGGTCTATTTCTTACACATTTAATAAATGAAAGCAAATAAATTAAAACACATAGTAACTGGAAGATTAATTGAAAAGGGTTGCTTTCTTTAACATTGCAATAATGCAACTATGAATTTTATGTGATGGAATTTTGGGGATTGCATTTATAGAGAGGGTTTTATCTTCATTTATTACAAAGTCTCTAATTCTACTGGGTCTCAACAAAAAGTATACACTATTTATTGACAGTGAGCCACATACATTTTATATTGTGCATATTACTAAGTGTTTTTATTGTAAGATACCTCAAAACCATTATAGAACAAGGTAAGGTATATACACATGGTTGTGAAATAAAGTAGAATAAAAAGACTCAGTTGAATTTACTTTGGTATTTGTCTATTCTGAATATAATATATTCAGTTTCCATGTTTGTTCCATAAAGGAGAACCATCTTATTTTTTCTCTTTTAAGATTTCTTTCAAGATATACAAAATATCACTACTACTTGTACAGGGTAGTGTTTCCTTCAAAATTCATGGCCACCCAGAACCTCAGAATGTGATCTTATTTGGAAGTAGGGTCTTTACAGATGTAATTGGTTAAGATGAGGTCATAGTAGGGCTTGTACTAGTTGGCTCTAAATCCAATGACTGGTGTCCTTTTGAGAAGACCATGTAAAGACATAGAGAGACACATAAAGGCCATGTGAGGATGGAAGCAGAGATTGAAATGATGCAGCTAGAAGTCAAGGGTTGCTGGCAACCACTAGATACTGGGAAAGAGACAAGGAAAAGATTCCCCTTTAGAGCCTCCAGAAGAAGGTGACCTTGTTTACATCTTGATTTCAGACTTTTTTTTTTTTTAAATTTAATCTTTATTTACAGGACACTGCAAGAGAGGAGATTCTACATAGAAATAAGAAACCCACTGAGGAGGAGCTTCATACAGGTTGTACAGTTTGGAACTGGTCAAGTAGAGTTTTGTTGTAAAAAGTGCTACAATAACAAAACACATTTAAAAAGAGTTCTTAGTGGAGAAACAGTAAGACAAACTTCTACCAAACAGAGTACACAACAAACAACTTTCTGCCTCAGCTGTACAATCTAAAAGTTAAAAGTCCCGGGAGTGCCATCCTGAACTTGGAACGTATAGCCTTCAGAGGTAGTTTCTGGCACAACATTCTGATCTTCCTCTTCCTCTACAGAGAAATACTTCTCAATCAAGTTTAATGAAGCTTTGTACACAGACTCATTTTCATGGTTTTGTAGAGCTTCAATTTTGTCCAAACCTCCACATTCTTCAATCGTTATACTAAGTTTCTCAGTTTCACCTAGTTTCTCAGCAGCCTGAAAGATGTTTGAAATGGCATCCAGAATAACCAGAACCAGAATAATTTTGGTGTCTTTTGCAGTTAAGAGGTTCATCAATGGTTCTATTATGCCACAATGAACGAGGTATACAATCTGTTCAACTGTCCCACCACTTGTATAGTTGGTCACAGCCCAGACAGCTTCCTTTTGTGTCTTAAAGTCTGCCTTAGAGAGAACACCAACGAGGAATGGGACTAATCCATGATTCACAACTTGCTGTATCTGGTCCTGGCGACCAGCTGTAATGTTTGACATTGTCCACGTAGCTTCCTTCTGAATATTAGTTTTGGGGTTCGTTAGGAGGCTGGGAAAAACAGCAAGTGCTCCTGCATCTATTACAACCTGAGTCTGTTCATCTGTCCCAGCCACGATATTTCCTATGGCTCTTAGTGCAGGAGTCACAATGGGCAATTCAACAGCTCCTAGAAGCTTCACAAGCTGGGGCACAACTCCTGTTTTCACACCCATTTCAATCCGTTCATTTGGACCATCACTAAGGTAGGAAATGGCACAGCAGGTATCTGCCAATACTTCTGGATCATCATGATGCAGGAGACGAACTAAGGTAGGAAGAATCTGCTCAACAGCATCTAACAGGGGTGCAGGATTCTTGTTGCGACAAAGGTTTGAAAGTGTCCAAGTAAGGTTACGTAAGTAACCACATGCTAAAGATGACATATCAGGAACTGCAAGGAGAGCCAATAGTGGGTCAACTGCACCATAGTTGATAACCAAGTCTCAAAAAAGTGAACCATCACCTGCAATGTTTCCTAGAGCCCATACAGCTTGTTCACTGATGTGGGCATGGGAAAATGCCAACAGAGAAATGAATGCTGGGATAGCACCTCCATCCACCACAGCCTTGGTCTGTTCTGACGTCCCAGAAGCAATGTTAGTGAGAGCCCAAGCAGATTCAAACTGAATGGGACTACAATCAGTTCTGCCCAAGAAGGACACAAATTTTGGAATCAAACCAGCCCGGATTATGTTGTCTATGGGGGGCTGTTTTTCCCTAGAAAGCAGTTTCCTAGCAGCTTGAGTAGCCTGGAGCTGGCTTTCCAAATTGTTGCTATTTATGCCTTTGACAATGTCATCAACAGACCAATTTACAGTGCCCTGGTTGTTGCGGTTTTCCTGCAGTGGAGAGGTAGCATCATCAGGGAACGAGCTTACGTTTCTCCTTTTCAGCCTCTGGTCATCCTTCTTAGCTTTCCTTAGCTCCACATTAACTTCTATTCAGCGCCGCCTCATTTCTGTACTGTCTTTCCCCTTGTTCTTGAATCTGTTAAGGCGAGCAGCTGGTGAATTAGCATTCTCGTTGGTGGACATGGTTATGAGACAAAGGGAGAAAGCTACACAGCCGGCTCAGGCTTCCACAGGAGGCGGTCCGGGGCGCGCAAGCTGCAGGACAGCTGCCCTCAAAACGTCCACCACGGATCACCCCAAACACGGTGTGTTGATTTCAGACTTTTGACCTGAATTGTGAGAGAATAAATTTCTGTTGTGTTAAGCAACCCGCTTTTTGGTAATTTGTTAATTATTTAAAATATAAATTGAGCATCTAGTAGGTGCTCCATAAATAACTGCCAATTGATATCCTTCATAAGGGAGAATTAATTAAGCCTATAATAATCTGAATAAGAGTGGCACTTCTACAATAATTTTAGATAAAACACATTCTGATGAAGGAAAGCCTCCTTTCTTTCTTTCTTTCTTTCTTTCTTTCTTTCTTTCTTTCTTTCTTTCTTTTTTTCTTTCTTTCCAAAACACACTATGGTATCATATAAAATGCTTTACTATAATTGCATTTTGAAAAGTATTATCTCATTAATATTACATAATATGAATCATAGCCATAGAAACTGACATAAATGAAGGGGATCAAATTTCATGTTTCAGAATGCTACCCACAAATAACATAAAGATTTTATCATTTACCTTTTGTTAACAGCCACAGGTGGTTTGCTGCACCCGTTACACTGGGTTTCATTAACTTGACCACTCTTGGAAAGATATTGATAAAACAAATAGACTATATTTGCAACACTTATAGGAAAAAAATGATGTGACATATTTCCTTAACTGATGAACTTTCATGATATTGTAGAGCATAGAGAAAAAAGTAATAAATAAAAGAGGAATAATGAGAATTGTTATTTTTCTCACCAAATGTTTCCAGGTGATGAACCATGCATTTTATTCAGAATGGATTTATATACTTTGTATATTCATAGTTAAATATGTCAATGAGTTGGGGAAAATATTAACTGAATGAATTATAGAAAAATGCTTACATATGGCTCATAAAAGCATGCTTAAGCTGTCAGTCATTCTGATGTTCTATCACCCTCTACTGATCAGTGGGCCAAATTACATTTAGCTTTTTCCCCCAGCCAAAGTGGATTTCTTTTTTGAAGACCAAAAACATTTTGCCAGGAGACCAGAAATAATGGTGGCTTATTGTCTGTGTTTATTTCTGTTTCATATAAATGTAGTCCAGAGGCTGAAATGATGGCTCTGTAGTCATCAGGATGCTGGTTCTTTCTGTCTTAGTGCTTCTCTATGCGTAAGCTGTATATGCTGAGCGGAATAAATAGGTGCAGAGCCTTTCAGAGAGTAGACTAGAATAAAGTCCATGTCATAGCACCGTGAAATTTGGCGTATTGGTAGTTCTGACCAAGGGTGCTGATGTGATGAGCTTGGCCCATTGCAACTAGATGAGTTTGGTGTGCTCAATTCTGGGCTACATGATACACAATAAGTTTCACAAATTGATATTCTATAAATTCATGACCACAAATGGGTACTCGTGGTGCCCCCAAATCTTGCCCAGTTTCTCTTATAGCATAGCTTTTCCATTCTCCACAATAACTATGCTATACTTTCTCCCATTTCTTCAAATTTCTGGCCCTCACATGCTCTTTTTCTGATTTTCCCTCCCTCACATTTAACATCCTCATTTTCACCAGTTCTTCATTTTTCACTGAAGGAATGGAAGCCATTGCATGGGTCCCCTTCATCTTTCCACTATTGTACCTACAAACTCTCAACAGACTTTGCATCCATTTTTCCGTTGCATTGGAGGAAGGGCATCTACAGCTGTAGTCAGCCTGTGCAGTAAGATCAATTAGGAAATTCTTGGAGCGGTCAGCTTGAGCTAGAGTGTTGACAATGGAGGGGAAGTAAAGCAGACAGATCACAATGTATTTTAGAGACAAAACTGAAAGAACTTTATGAAGTACTGGATGAAGGATATGAGGGAGAGGGAGAGGTGAAGTTGCAGAGAATATGGAGAGTTGGATTTCCTCAAGGTTATGGTTTTGCAAAATGAATAAGGCAAAGAAAGAGGGAGCACATATGTAGAGGGATATGGAAGGTAATGATTAAGATGATGGATTATGGAATGTAAGCGGAAGGAAAGAGACAAATGAGGGCGCAATGAAATGAGGACAGTGACAATACAGAAACATTAATAGATTGTAGGTCCTGGTGACATCCCTGTTCATATTACTTGCTTGTTTCTTAGGTCAATTGTCTTTTTCTTACTGATTTAGGATTCCTTATATATTCTCAACACTATTCTATGGAAGTTGTAAGGTTGGGTTTTCTATCTGTGACTCTTTTTCACCTCTTAAATGATGTATCTTGATGCACAGATATTTTCAATTTTATCAAATTTGTATTCTCTGGTTTATGCTTTTTTAATGTCTTATTTTAGAACTCCTTCTCTACACTGAGATCACAAACATATTCTTCTACATTTTCTTCATAACATTTTAAGACTTCACGTTTTACTTTTAGGTCTCTATTTCACCTGGAGTTTATTTTTGTGCATGGTATTAAGTAGGGATCAGTCTTTTACTCTTCCCAGTCTGATTTCTGCTCCACCAATTCACCGAAAATGCTGATGCATTCCTTGCCAAATCCAAAAGACACTTTACAGTCCTAGCTTTTAATTTTACTCAGCATTTGACACTTTTAGCAGCATTTTTTAAAAAAAAATTTTAAGATTTTATTTATTCATTCATGAGAGACAGAGAGGCAGAGGGAGAAGCAGGCTCCTAAGGAGCAGGGAATCCGATGCAGGACTCGATCCCAGGACCCTGGGATCATGATCTGAGCCGAAGGCAGACGCTTAACCATCTGAGCCATCCAGGTGCCTGACACTTTTAGCAGCATTTGACTCTTTTTTCTTTTTTTTCTAAAAACAGCCTCTTCTCATGCTTTCTTTAATAGTTCACTCTCCTGTTTTCTCCTACTTCTGTGAAGGCTTTCTCAGTCATCCTTTAATAAAAATAACATTAACAATAACGACCACTTATGAAGTACTTCCTATGTGCCAGGCCTCATAATAAGTATTTTTTTTACTTAACCCTCACAACAGATGTTGAGACAGAACTGGTACTGATGAGGAAACTGAGGTTTCTAGAAATTATGTCATGTGCCCAAGATCATTCAATTGCAGGCAGTTTGAATTTGAGCCCGAGCTCTTTACCACTATGCCATGCTGGCTCTGTTGCCTGCATTTGAAATGTACATTTTAGAGTTTTCCAGAGCTTGGTCTAGGGCCCTCTTCCTACTCTATCCTTTCTAAGTGATATTCTTCTCTCCTATAGGGTTAAAAGCTATCTGTATGCCAATGACTTACAAATTTATATTTCTAGCTTGGACCTCTTTCCTGAGCTGTGCATGCAATTTTGCCACCTGCATGACTCTTTGGCATCTTAACAAGTCTAAATTTGAACTCTTGATCTTAATTCCAATCTCCTGCACCTCAGGGACTGACAACTCCATCTACATGGTGCCTATGCCCGGAAACCTAAAAGTTATTTTTGATACTGTCTTAGTCCCTTCATGCTGCTGTAACAGAATACCATAGACTGGGTGGCTTATAAACCACAGAAATTCATTTCTCTCAGTTCTGAAGGCTGGAAGTCCAAGAGCAAGGCACCAGTAGATTCGGTGTCTGGTAAAGGGCCTGCTTCCTGGTTCCTAGATGCCTTCTTGCTGTGTCCTCACATGGCAGAAGGGGCAAGAGAGCTCTTGAGTGTCTTTTATCAGGGCACTTAATCCCATTGGGAGGTGTTCTCTTCATGAACTAAATACCTCCCTGAAGTCCCACCTCCTAATTCCATCACATTGGGGGTTAGGATTACAATATTAATTTTGGAAGGACATAAACATTCAGTCTATAGCAGGTATCATTTTCTCCCTCATATCCTGCAATCCTTCATAAAGTTCTTTCAGTTCTACCTCTAAAATGATCATGATCTGTCTGCTTCTCTTCCCCTCCACTGCCACCACTGACCACTCCTTTTTTTTTTTAAGATTTTATTTATTTATTTGAGAAAGAGAGTGAGAGAGCGTGCGCAGCAGAGGGAGAGAGAGAGAGAGAGAAGCAGGCTTCCTGCTGAGAAGGGAGCCCAAAATGAGACTGGATCCAAGGATGCAGGGATCAGTCATAACCTGTGCTGAAGGCAGACGCTTAGCCAGCTGAGCCACCTAGGTGTCCCTCAAGCTAACCACTGCTAACTGACCTCGCTGCACGGGTTCCTGACTTTTTTTTCCTCATTCTCCTCACAGTAGCTAGCAGGATCTTTACATACTGTTAAATTAAACCATGTTATTCTGCTGCCAAAAATGCATAAATGGTTCCTGGTGTAGGCTATAATATTTCTCACCAATATTCAGCATTCTTCCCTGTGAGAGGATCTGAAGTCAGGAAAGCATGTCACTTGTTTTGGCCAATAAAAAAAACAGAGAAATTGAATATGTCACCTACAGGCAGAGGCTTTAAGATCCACAGACTGCTTTTTCATGCTCCTTTTTCCCTTTGCCACGGCTACCAATGATGTTCCAGATAGTGGCTGCCTCAGTCCCAGAAGACAATGACATCCCAGGAGCAGAACCTACTGCTGACCTATGATGGGTATATGTACAAATGAAATATTCACCCTGTAGGTCACTGAGATTCTGAAGTTGTTTGTTATCACCGCATAACCTGGCTTATCCCCGCTGATATAATTCTATATTATTCTTGGGATAAAAGCCAGGATCTTTAATGTGGCCTGTGTTTTTAACCTCAGCTTGTGCCATTCTTTCTGTTGTTTATTATTTTCCAGTGATAGTGGCTTTCTTTTAGTTCTTTGAACTTTCTAATTTCTTTTCTTCTCAGGCATGTTAAAAATACAAGGAATGCTATTTTCCTCACTCATAATGGGCAAACCCCTACTTATCTTTCAGGTCTTGGCTTAAATATCACCTAAACATCAGGAGGACTTCCTTCATTCTCCAGTATATATTATGGTCCCTGTTATGTTCTCATAGAGTAATTACAAACTGAGATGAGTGCAATTCTCCTTCATTACACTCACCTCAGTTTGTAATTATTCTGTGAATTGTGATTTTCTATGAGTATGTTTTCAGCTGTGACAGAATACCCAGAAGAAAGTGGCTTAAATAACAAAGGTCTGACTCCTTTCTTGTCCAAACAGGTCCAGTGGAAACTGGTTCCAGAGTTGGTTCACTGGCTCAGCAACGCAATCAAGAGCTTAGGCCCTTTCCATCCTTCTGCTCTGCCATCCTTAGGTTTTTTTTTTTTAATTTTTTTTAAAGATTTATGTATTTTAGAGAGAGAAAGGGAGAGAGAGGGCATTCGACTAGGGGGTAGGGGCAGAGGGAGAGGGAGAATCTCAAGTGGACTTTCCACTGAGTGGGGAGCCCGACGCAGGGCTCGATCTCACAACGCTGATATCATGACCTGAGATCAGTCTGGTAACTGATTAGCCCCTTTAGATAGTATTTACTTTCTTTTGGATAAAATGTGTTTGTTCACTAATTTTCTCCCAAGGAGAGAATCTGGGTGTCTGAGGTCCTAATGTGGTTTACTTGTGACTTCTGTGGCACTGGGGCTAAGGGCCAAAGTGCCCGTTTAGATCCTTGGCATGCTGGTTGGCATCAGTTGGTCCTTTAAGTATTCAGTGCTGGTCTCCATTGCTCCACTGCTGTGGCTGGTCTGTTCTCTTGACTTGAGCAGTGCTTCTGGTGGCAATCCTTAGTGGCTACTGATTACAGACTCCTGAATTTCTTATCAAATCTTTCATTTAACCCACTGACCAGGTGATCAATCCCATTACACAAGAGCAGTGGGTTCCAAATTTCTTTGTTCATCCACCCACAATTGGTGTACACTTATTTAAGTATTATATATACATGCAGTTGTCAATTCATGTTAAATATTAGAAAGCTTACTTTCCCCTTGCTTTTATAAGTATAAAAAGAAGTCTTAGTATTTTCTCCCTTGGTTCCTAAGGGGTTTGGATTTCAATAACGTATGGGAATGAGAGATGAAGCCTTGGCCTAATAAGAGGAAGAGAGAGAATTGGCCCAGGATGGCCCCATGGAGGCTGATCTATCATCCTTGGCTCTGAGCGCAAAACTGAACAAACAAACAAACAAACAAAATCCTCCCCTAATAACTCATAATGATGGGGCTACCCTCTATCAGTTTGGAGTTTGAATTAAGAATATGCTGTCTGATTTTTCCAAAGAAGACATCCAAATGGCCAACAGACACATGAAAAAGTGCTCAACATTGCTCGGCATCAGGGAAATCCAAATCAAAACCTCAATGAGATACCACCTCACACCCGTCAGAATGGCTAAAATTAATGAGTCAGGAAATGACAGATGTTGGCGAAGATGCGGAGAAAGGGGAACCCTCCTACACTGTTGGTGGGAATGCAAGCTGGTGCAACCACTCTGGAAAACAGTATGGACGTTCCTCAAAAAGTTGAAAATAGAGCTACCATATGATCCAGCAATTGCACTACTGGGTATTTACCCCAAAGATACAAATGTAGGTATCCGAAGGGGTATGTGCACCCCGATGTTTATAGCAGCAATGTCCACAATAGCCAAACTGTGGAAAGAGCCAAGATGTCCATCAACAGATGAATGGATAAAGAAGATGTGGTGTATATATACAATGGAATATTATGCAGCCATCAAAAAAAGAAATCTTGTCATTTGCAACGACGTGGATAGAACTAGAGGGTATTATGCCAAGCAAAATAAGTCAATCAGAGAAAGACATGTATCATATGACCTCACTGATATGAGGAATTCTTAATCTCAGGAAATAAACTGAGGGTTGCTGGCGTGGTGGGGGGTGGGAGGGAGGGGGTGGCTGGGTGATAGACACTGGGGAGGGTATGTGCTATGGTGAGTGCTGTGAGTTGTGTAAGACTGATGAATTACAGACCTGTACCTCTGAAACAAATAATACATTATATGTTAAAAAAAAAAAGAAGATAGTAGGAAGGGAAAAATGAAGGGGGGGGAAATTGGAGGGAGACGCGAGCCATGAGAGACTATGGACTCTGAGAAACAAACTGAGGGTTCTAGAGGAGGGGGGTGGGGGGATGGGTTAGCCTGGTGATGGGTATTAAAGAGGGCACGTATTGAATGGAGCACTGGGTGTTATACGCAAACAATGAATCATGGAACACTACATCAAAAAAAATAAATTATTTAAAAAATGTAAAAAATAATTTAACATAAACTAATGAATAGGAAAGATCATTTGGGGGGGTGGCATATGATTGTCTCCACACTATACAAAGATCAAAATAAAGGAATGCATCTTTCAGTGTAAAAAAAAAAAAAGAAATGTGCTGTCTGGGAATCCCTGGCCAAACATTAATTTGAACAACAACAACAACAACAACAAAAACGGTGGTCCCAAGCAGCTTTGCCCCCCGCCAAGACTGGCAGAAGCAAATCCAGAATCAGGACTGTTGCCCAACAGGCGGGAACCCACCGGCCGGCGGGCTCGGAACCCAGAGGCTTGGGAGCGCATGCGTTCCAGGGCGAGTTGCTGCGCTGCGGGCAGCCAAGCAGCTACCCCCATTACTGCTTCCTCGCAGGCTCCCAGCGCCCGATCCCGGGCGGTGGCAGCTCCGTCTGATGGTGGGGCTTTCCCACTTTTCCGGAGAGCCTTACCGCTCTGTGACCATGCTGCGCCGAATATGGGGCTTCCTGTTGCCCACAGTGGCTGGCCAGGAAGACGAATCCGACCGCTTTTTTGAAGAGCTCTTCCGGAAGCTGGACCACCGCGAGAACGGCATGGCGGACATCACAGAACTGCAGAAAGAACTGGAAGATATGGGCCAGGACTAGGAGGTGGGCAGTCGTGCGTTCAGGCTGCACAGAGTGTGGGAGTTTGCAGGACCACTGGGACCATTAGGAGGGGGGGCTGGGACTGGGGGTGGGGACTGAGAAGACCCCTCAGCCCTTCCTGAGCTCTCCAGGCTCAGAAATTCTTTCCGTGTGAGTTGCTTCACTTAAAACTGCCTCGGTGTTGGAACACTTTCCATAAGTTTCTCTCCTAATAGTGACCTGACACGGGAAAATGTGTTGGATCCCATCTTGCCTCGATGGGGTCCAAGCCATTGAAACTCTTAAAAGGCCCGCTTGCACCATCACAACGTTAACCAAACGTCTCTAGTGAGCTAAATGCCTATGGCCTGTGTTCAAATTCCGTTAGCTTTTGGGAACTCCAAGGGTCTGTCCTGACAGCCTGTGATGGCTCAACCTGCAAGGGCATCCCATAGCTTGGGCGATGCAGCCAGCACAGCCGTTTGCTCCAGAATGCTCCTGCCTCAGGGCTGCATCATGCCCTTTGGGGACATTCCTGTTGTGCACTGGCTACTCCGCAGGCAGGGAACTGGAGATGTTCTGATCCTAACACATTAATTACAACCACGTATTTTCAGTTTAACCTAACACCGTTGAAGTATTTATATTACACTGCAACAATATGCCATACACTATAGTATAGAATTATCATTTAGCTTAACAAATGACGATATCAATACTGACTGCTGTGTTTTCAGAGAAGCCCCACTTCCACAGCTGTACATTTAACCAGCTGACCATCTCGAGTTAAAAAAATAAAGTGTTTTATTAAGCTTCTCTAAGAGACTACGAGGCCCAGCAGCAGCATGGGAGTGTTTGAAAAGGGGAAGGGGTCACCAGGTTTTCTGGAAATCTTTTTCTTGTGAGGAGACTTAATTAAATTCAGTAAGAGAAAATAACAATATTTAATGTTTCCATCTGGTAGGCTTGAATTGAATAATGGAAGTGAGGTCACACAACATGGAGTCCAGACAATCAGGGCAGTAGCATTTACTGTTAAGTCCATAATTCTTGGGATTTATAAAGTGCATGCCAGAGAAATGGGGTGATAACTACATACCCTGGATAATGCTGTGTCACATTTTGTTATAGACATTGATGATTTGTTCCCTGAGGCCTACCCAACCACAGATGCCAGTCTTAGTTATATACAGTATATATTGATTTCACTGGGTTCTCTGTGTCCAAGGCTTTCTGCTATGTTCACTTTGCATTATCCAGAAAACAAACATGACTTTGTGCCTTCCTTCTGAATTATCCCCATAATTTTAATATTCCATTTCCCTTCTAATAAAGATCTAGGTTTCATCAGACTGTCCAGAGTCTGCTCTATTTTCATTCCATTTATCCCAGTGGTTCTCAACTAGGAGTGATTATGCCCCTCAGGGACATTTGGCATTTTTGACATTTTTGATGGTCATGACAGCTGGGGATATGTGTGTGTGTGTGTGATACTAGCAGCTAGGGAATGAAGGCCAGGGATGTTGCTAAACATCCTACAGTGCACAGGAAAACAAAAGATGATCTGGTCCCAAATATCAGTAGTGTTGAGGTTGAAAAACTCTAACTTACCCGAGCCAAACCCCTTGCCATTCCCTGCACCCCTCTTCCAGTAGTTGAACTTGCCCTTTACTTCACTGAGTGAATAGAGGTGAACTGCAGTGAATTCCTTCAGATTTCTGGCCCTCTTGTAAAATTACCTCAGCTGTAAAATGGGGATAATAGTGCCTAGCTCATAGGGTTGTTATGATGATTAAGGAGCAAATAAATGAAAAATGCCTAAAATTATTTTTTAAGCTTAAAGCAGTTAGTAAGCCTCAATAAATTTGATACACGGACTATAATCTTACCTTTATTTACATCTATGCTCAGTTTGTTTCCACTAGTCTCAAGGAATGAGGTGTTTCTTCTTTTCAAATTTGGTTCTTCCAGTTACATTGTTGATTTCAGGTCCTCTTCGTCTCCTTTAAAATAGGAAAAGTACAACTTCTGTTATTCCCTTTCTTCCTCCTGTATTTTCAAACTTTTCCCCTCTAATAACAATGATCATCCCATGGCTGTGGCTCCCCGCCCAGCAATTGTCCTTTCATTTTCCTCTGTATGTAGTCTGGTCTTTGACAAAGCTATGTCTATGCTCCCTGCCTTCTCTTCTCTGTGGTGAGGCTTCAGTCTCCATTCTTTTCCTCTGTGAAAGGTCACTGAGGGCTTCTGCATTGGCACTTTGGCTCTTGGGCTCTATTCTGCGGCATGGAACACTGATGATGGCTCCTTTATTTTCTCCTTTGGCACTTTGTCTCAGTTCCCTGGCTATTGCTTTTCAGATCCCTTTATGGACACTCTTTTGGCTCACCCCTCAGACAGGTGGGCTTCAAGATTACTTTTCCAAGCTTCCAACTGTCATCCTAGTGTGGGTGATGCACAAATGGATAGCTAGCCCCAGCTTCTGAGTCTCTCCACTTCCCCCTGTGATCATAGTCTTGGTTAAGTGTTCCACCACCAAGTCATTCTATATTCCTCCTTTTCCCTTACCCCAACATGGAGTTCATCACACGGTCCTATGTAATTCCTCAGTATATCTCGTAACCAGTTCCCTTCCTCTCCTACCTATTGCTCCTGGTAAGCCCAGGCCACCACCATCTCTCACCTAAGTCACTGTAACCAGTCTTATAACCAGTCTTCTTGCCTTTCCTCTCACCATTTCTTCCCCCACATTGCCACCATTTCTTCCCCCACATTGCCACCAGATGACCCTTCTAAAAGGTACATCTGATTGTATCACGACCCTGCTGAAAATTCTTCAGGGTCTCGACAATGTCAGTGGGAAAAGTCCAAGCTTCTGAGCATGGTATATAAGATGATTTCTTGGTAGGTGTTGAGGCTGGTGACGCAATTCTCCATCTTATAGTTATTCAAAGATCTGGATTCCTTTCTTCTTGTGGCTCTACCATCCTCAAGGGTCTCTCATCATTATCTGCATTCAGCTGGTGAAAGTGGAATGAGCATGTAGGATTTTGTTAGCTAGGCCTAGAGAGGTACCTTCCCTCTTCATCGGTGAGACCTTGCTCACATGACCATATTTAACGGCAAGGGAGACTGAGAAATGTAATCTAGCAGTGTGCCCAAAGAAGGCAAGAAGGAATTTTGGTGGACAGCTAGTGATCTCTGCTACATCCCTTACACTCTTGTATCTTTGTTCACCTTTTACTACTCATTTTTAATATATTCAGGTGGAGCCACTTCTATGATGATTTCCTTCATGTCTTTATTCCCCACTGAACCTTGAACATTTTCTTTTTTTTCCTTTGGATATATTTTAGTTTATGATGTAATTAGCTGTTCTTCAGTAAAACGTTTATCATTATAAGAATTTCATAAAATATGTAGACATATTTCCCAAGAGTTCTAGTTTTTTTTAATGTACAGCGTTGTATTATTTTCAGGTGTGCAATATAGTGCTTTGACAATTCTATACATTCTCAGCGCTCATCAAGATAACTGTATTCTTAATCCCCTTCACTTATTTCACCCATCCCCCCACCCACTTCACCTCTGTTCTCTATAGTTAAGAGTTTTCTTTTTTCTCGTTTGTTTGTTTGGTTTCTTAAATTCCACATATGAGTGAAATCATATGATATTTGTCTTTCTCTGACCTATTTCACTTAGCATTCTAATCTCTAGATCCATCCATGTTGTGGCAAAGGGCAAGATTTCATTCTTTCTTATGGATGAGTAATATATATATGTCACTTCTTCATCCATTCATCTATCAAAGGAAACTTGGGTTGCTTCCATAATTTGGCTATTGAACCTTGAACATTTTCTATCATAGTGGCTCTGGTGTCTTCCCTGTTAACCTGTAAACTTCTTGAGGGCAGAGGCTATGTCTGATTCATTTCTTTTTCTCAAGCATTTACTGAATGAGTGAAGACATGCATGATTGTTGAGTAGAAGAGTAGATTAGTCAGTTGCTAAACTTCTTTAAAGTTCCAACACTCAAAGATTCTATGTTCTTAGTGTTAAAAATTTTACTCTAAGACTAAGGTACCAATAATCTATGGCAGGATATCTAATTTATATAAGATAAATGTACACATTTAAACACTATAACTTGTAATCTACCTTGTCTGAATCTCATGTCTGTAATATAACTTTTTCTCTCTTATAGATACTATTAAAATCTGTTGATATTGATGCATGCAATCTGTTGAAGCTTAACACATTTATGCAGTACCTTAAAGATAATGAGAAGATAATGAGGTTGACTTTTAAGAGTTTGGACACAAATAATGATGGTATGTCTCTATACAGTGAGCAAACATGTAGCCAAGAATTAGCCATGTTTTAGTAGAGGTTTATTATTTGATATTTGGCTTCCATGAAAGGTTATTAAAAATTCATTTATTTAATCCTGTCATTTGTTTGACTGTTATTACTTCTAAGGAATATTTTTAAACAATGTAATCTTTATTTGCATACTATCTTTCAAAAATAACAACCATCAACAAAAAAGCCTGTACCCTTTGAACAATATGCTTTTTCCCTGGAACAATATAAATATCTAAAAGATATTTATAACATTTTGATAAGGTTTTTACATGAAGCTCCATGTAGCAATGGTGGGTAAGCCAAATCTGGGAAGATGAGTGAAAGTTAGCTTAGTGAGGAGTGGGAAAGTGTTCCAGGTAGGAAAAATGGTTTGCTGGGAGACTGGTCACAGTAGGAGAGCAGGTCATGTCTGAGGAACTGGGGGAAGACCAGTGAGGTCGAGGCTGAGAGCAAGGGGAAGTTTCAGAGATGAGGCTAAGAAGCAGGCCTGGGCAGGATCATGGAGGTCCTTGAGGCCTGTAAAAGTTTCTGGACTTGATCCCTGGGGGAACAAGGTGGGGGGCGGGCACTGAAGAGTTTTCAGTAGGAGGAGTAGCACCATCGTATTTGTGTGGAGTATTGATTGGTGTCTAAGCTTACATAGGATTAGTGGTGATGGGAATAAATAATTTGGGAGATGTTTACACATAGAACAGATCACATTTGGTGATTGAAATTGGTGAAGGAAAGGTGAGAGGCAAGAACAATTGGTTTGAGCAACATTGGAGGGTGGTAGTATTATTTATTGATACAGGAAATATATGGGCTCTCTAGTCTCTTCTTTTTATCTTGGCAAGTAAAAGAAATAATTGGGATATTAATGTCTTATGAAATGTTGCAACAATGCAGTGAATATTGCTTAACTCTGCCTCTGTATCTTTCCAGAACTTCCAATTAATCCTTATTTTCTTTGTTCCTTTACAGGAGTGAGTGATACTTCAGAAATTATTGATGCTCTCGACTTAATAGGTATACAGATTTCTGAAAAAGAGGCAGTGAAGATTCTTGAAGGGTCAGCCCTTATATGTGTGTATACATTTTTTTTTAAAGATTTTATTTATTTATTCATGAGAGAGAGAGAGGCAGAGGCAGAGGGAGAAGCAGGTTCCCTGCGGAGCAGGGAGCCCGATGTGGGACTCGATCCCAGGACCCTGGGATCATGACCTGAGCCTAAGGCGGACGCTTAACCGACTGAGCCACCCAGGTGTCCTGTGTGTATATGTTTTTAAAATTATTTTTTATTTACTTTAAAAACCCTTTTCATTGTAATAATGACAACAATGGAAACTTTAGGGAAGGATGAGTGGCTTCCCTATTTAGTAGCCACTTTATTTTTTAATTTTTTTAAAAAGATTTTATTTATTTATTTTGACAGAGAGAGACACAGTGAGAGAGGCAACACAAGCAGAGGGAGTGGGAGAGGGATGAGCAGACTTCCCACTGAACAGGGAGCCAGATGTGGGGCTCGATCCCAGGACCCTGGGATCATGACCTGAGCTGAAGGCAGACGCTTAATGACTGAGCCGCCCAGGCGCCCCCTTATAAGACTTTATACTCAAAGTATTATTTTCCTCATTGCACAGATTAGGAAATTTTTGAATAGTGAGGTTAAGTAATTTGCCCAATGTCAACATAATCTACCACCCAAATATTAACTCACTGATATAATTTTAGTGCATATATCTATTGCTTTTTGTAAGCCTTATATATTATTAGTCAGTCAACCAATCAAGTTAGCTATCAACTGAATATTGTTTGGTACATTTTGCCAGGCACATAGTAGTCAATGAGGAGTCAGTGGTAAATAGGATGCTTCTGGTGCCCACCCTGACAGAGCTATAGGTCCATGGGGGTGGGGAGTGCAAACAGTGGGTAGGCAGTTGTACTGTGGCAAAGGTTATGATAGGAATATATAGGAAAACAACAAAGAAAGGTATCTTTTATCAATAAAAAATACTAAACTTTATCAAACTATTTTCATATTTCAAGCTGTTTTCATTTGACCTATTTATATGATAAATTCTTTTATTCATTCATTCATTCATTCATTCATTCATTCATGAGAGACAGAGGCAGAGGGAAAAGCAGGCTTGCCGCAGAGCAGACAGCCCGATGCGGGACTCGATCCCAGGATCCTGGGATCATGACCTGAGCCGAAGGCAGACGCCTAACCGACTGAGCCACCCAGGCGTCCCAATATATAATAAATTCTAGTGGTAGATTTTCTGCCATTAAATATTCCTGGGATAAGGCTAACTTGTTATGAACTATTTCATACAGGAAAATGTATAGGAAGATAAAGGTAAACATTTAACAACCATGCCATCACTGGATTTATCATAGTTAACATTTTTGCCATATTTGGCTCAAATTTTTTTGAATAAATAAAATATTACACATAGTTGAAGTTTTCAATGTATTCTTAATACTCATTCTCTTCCCTGCTGCCAGAAGTAACTATTATCCTGAATGTACTCTTCATTCAGATTTTTATCTCTCTATTTTACTGTAGGCATACTCTTAAAATATATAGCATTGTTTCTCATGTTTTTAAGACCTTATTTAAGTGGTGGCATACCACATATTTTTTAAAATTACTTTTTTCTAGGCCTTCTATTTTTGAGATTTGTTGCTGCTGGTGCATATAGCTCTAGTTAATCATTTTAGCCACAGTAAGGGTCCTGTTTAATAACTATAATTAAATTTACTTATGAATTCTCCTGATGATGGTCATTTAGGTTTAAAATTTTTTTGTTTTGTTACTAATACAAAACAATGCCACAGTGAATGTTCTTGTATACATCTTCTTGTATAGTACTTACAGTAGAGTTGCTTGATTATAGGGTATGCTAACATTTAACTTTAATTACATATACCAAATTGTTCTTCAAAGTGGTTGTAACAATTTAGCTTCCTACTCAAAATGTATTTCTTTTCAAATATTTGATACTGTAGGCTTCTGATATTTTAATATTTTCCAAGCCAATGAGTCCGAAATATTGTCCTGTTGTTTTAATTTAATTTGATTCAGTTTAACTATATTCCTCATTACTAGTGAGTCTGAGTATCTTTTCATGTATTTGTTGGCCATCTGGATATTCCTCTTCTGTGAATTACCTACTCATGTCTTTTGCCTATTTTTCAGCTAGATTGATTGTCTTTTTCTTAATGGCTGGCAGGTGTTTTTTCTAAATCCTGGAGATTAATCCTATGTTGATTATATGCATTGCAAATATCTTTTCCTACCTTGTTGCTTACTTTTAAATTCATATTTAGGCGGGTTTTTTTTGTCATTCTGCAGTTTAATATTTTAATGTAGTCTTATTTCTCCATTTTTTCCCTTACGGATATGCTTTTCACATCTTGAGAAATTCTTCCTTGCCCTGGGACATAAAGATATTAATCTCTATTTCTTTTTCTTTTTTTAAAAAAGATTTATTTATTTATTTTAGAGAGAGCATGCACATGCCTGCGTGTGTGCATGGTGGGAAGAGGCAGAAGGAGAGAATCTCAAATAGACTCCCCACTGAGCCCGGAGCCCGGGATGTGGGGCTCTATCTAACGACCCATGAGATCATGACCTCAGCTGAAACCAAGTCAGATGTTTAACCCACTGAGGCACCCAAGCACCCCAAGATATTAATCTATATCTCATTAAAAAATGTTGTATCTTACATTTAGTTCTTTAATTCATCTGTAATTGATATTTGTGTATGGTGTGAAGGATCCACTTCCTTCCTTCTTTCCTTCCTTCCCTCCTTCTTTCCTTCCTCCTTCCCTCCCTCCCTCCCTACCTCCCTCTCTCTTTCTCTTTCTCTCTTTCTTTCATTCTTTCTTTCTCACAGTTGGTTCTGTCATTGTTTATTACTTACAGTAGAGTTGCTTGATTATAGGGTATGCTGACATTTAACTTTAGTTACATATACCAAATTGTTCTTCAAAGTGGTTGTACCAATTTAGCTTCCTACTAAAAATGTATTTTTACATTTTCCCACAGATTTTAAATGCTTACCTCTGTCATATATCAAATTTCCATTTGTGTATGGCTGTGTTTCTGGTCTCTTTATTCTATTACATTGGTGTCTATTATACATCATTACCATGTCTTAATTACTATCATTTTATATACTTATTTTTTGGTCAATATGTGTGTGTGGTTTGTTTTTTTGTTTTTTTTTGAGAGAGAGAGAGAGAGAGAGCCGGGGGGTGGGGTGGGTGGTGCGGAGGCAGGGGGAGAGGGGCAGAGAATCTTAAGCAGGCTCCACACTGAGCATGGAGCCCAATGCAGGGCTCAAACTCAAGACCCTGAGATTATGACCTGAGCTGAAATCAAGAGTTGGATGCTTAACTGAATGAACCACCCAGGTGCCCCTTACTATCACCTTAGAATCTATCTTGATGTCTTGACTTTCCTCATCTTCAACAGTGTAAGTGCTCCTTTTGGCCCTTTGCTCTTCTATATTAATTTTAGAATTGACTTATTTAGTTACATACACATGTGTGCACATACGCACTCCTTTTGGAATGTTAATAGGAATTGCATTGAATTTATAAATTAAGGAGAAAATTGATATACTTATGATGTTAAATGTTAACTGTTCCATGAATATTATATATGTCTTTATTGATTTAAATCCTCTTTTCTGTCTTTTAATAAAGTTGTATACATTCTCTAAAATGGTTTTGTATAACTTCAGCTGGATTTATATCCAACTATGGTTTTTGTGGCTTTTATAAGTGTACAGCTGAATTTGAGTTGTTTTCACTTCATTAGACCATTTGTGTCCATATTAATAGTGATGCTATACCGACAGCTGAGATGGGACATGGAATCCTTTCTGTGATCTGGAACCTGTCTGCCTCTCTAGCTGCATCATCTCTACAACTTTCCTTCTACTCTGTGCTCTAGGCTGACTGGGCTTCTTTCAACTTTTAAAAAACCATGGTCTTTCTTTCCTCCAGACCTTGTACTCTTTCTGGCTGGAAGACCCTTTCCAACTCCTTCACTTGAATATCTCCCACTTACTCCTTAGGTCTCAGTTTAGATGTGACTTTAACCACTGAAACTTCTTTATCTTCCTGGTGTTTGCTTTTTTTTTTTTTTTTTAAAGATTTTATTTATTTATTTGAGAGAGAGAGAATGAGAGACAGCATGAGAGGGAAGAGGTTCAAAGGGAGAAGCAGACTCCCTGCTCAGCAGGGAGCCCGATGTGGGACTCGATCCTGGGACTCCAGGATCATGACCTGAGGCGAAGGCAGTTGCTTAACCAACTGAGCCACCCAGGCACCCCTGGTGTTTGCTTTTACAGCAGCTTTACAGAGGCTTGCTTGTCATACTCCCTGTTGCCAGTAGACTGTAAGCTTCGTGAAACAGGGACAGAGTATATTATTATCCATTGTTCTGTAGTCAGTGCCTACCATAGTGTCTGGCACATACTAGCAGATCAATACATGTTTTCTTATTGATTTAATGGTGTCACAAGAGCCAAGAGTGGAGCATGTCATATTTAACAGAATGAGTCAGCAACATAAATACTGAAAAACCATCCGTTGGATCTGAAATTTGGGAGATTTCTGGGGATCTTAGTGAAAACATTTTCAGTAGGGAGCTAAAGAGTTGGGTCAGATTGTTATTGAGTGAATGGAAGGTGAGGATATGGGGACTGTGAAAGTGGTTTACTGATTTGGGATATTTGGATAAGAAGAAGACAGTTAGGCAAGCCTTTATTTTTATTATTTTTTTTAAGGATAGGAGAGATTTGAGGAGATGTAACGATCAGAGAGGGAACTGTTAGATATGTTGTAGAGAGAGGAGAAAAGTGATTGGGAGGGAATGGGACCAATGACTTGAGAAAGAGAGAGAGAGAGACGGAGATGGAGACAGAGACAGAGAGACAGAGAGTCCTTCAGTAGGAGTCGACATTTCACCCTCTAGGTCTAGAGCACAGGAGGTAAGGATGAAAGTGGGTAGGGAGAAATTTATTCATTTACTCAACCAATATTTATTGAGTGCTTGACATTCATCTAGATGCTAAGGATGTAGTAGTGAAGGAAACAGGCAAAAATCCTTGCTCTTATGTAACTCAGAATAAACAAGAGAAGAAAACAGTAAGCTAGATAAACAATCTGTGTTAGATGGTGATTAGCAATAAGGGGAAATATAGAGCAGGGAAGGGAAACAGTCTGTGTGCGTGAGTGATACAAGGGGCTGCGGTTTTAGACATGGTGAGTAGGGAAGATCTTGAAGGTGAAGTTTGAGTAGAGATCTGAAGAAAGTGAGAGAAGGAGCCATGATAATTTTTGGGGGGAAAAGCCTTCCAGGTAAAGGAAACAGCAAAAGCAAAGGCCCAAGTTGGGCAGTGTATTTATATGGCTAGGGCACTGAGAGGGGACTAGTGTGTTCAGAATAGAGTGAATGAGAAAGAGGGTGGTAGGAGATTTTTACAGGGGTCAGATCATATCAGATCTTGAGAGGGAAATTATAAGGACTTTGGCTTTTACTCTGTAAGTCACTGGATGGTTTTAAACAGAGGTGTGCCATGATTTAACTTAGGTTTTGCAGTCTCATTCTGTCTTATGCGTTGAAAATAGTTTGTAGGCAGATAGGTCGAAATCAGGTAGACCAACCAGGACAGTTTTGCAATAATACAGACAAAATTTGAGGGTGGCTTGTACCAGGATGGAGGAGGTTGGATTCTGGATATATTTTGAAATGTTGACTTGATCTACTTCTGGAGCACATGTGGGGTAAAAAGGAAAGAAAATAGTTAAGGTTAATGCCAGGGCTTTTGGCCTGAGCATCTAAATAATGGAGTGGCTATGCATTGAGATGGATAAGACTGAAAAAAGCAAGTTTGGGATGGGGTGGTTATCAGAGTACAGGTTTGTTCTTGTTCTCTTCTAGATGCTAATCAGACATACAAGTAGCGATGCCAGGTAGGCAGCTTGAAACAGGAGTCTAGTGTTCAGAGGAACACTCTGGCAGAGATTTGGGAGTCGTGGGCTTATAGATGATATTTAAAGCCATGAGACTGAAAGAGATGACCAGGGAGAGAATATACTCTGAGTCCTGATATTCTTTAAAGTTAAGAGGCAGGGTATTGAGGGGAAACCAGTAAAGGAGAGTGAGAAGGAGCAGCTAGAGAAATAGGACAAGAACCAGGAGAATACTTTGTTCTGGAAGCCAAATGGAGAAAATGTGAGGAGGAGGCAGCTGTCTTTTTCAAATACTGCTGATAGGCTAAGTAAGGTGAGGACGGAGACCAGACCATTGATTTCCACTGCAGAGGCCATTGGTGGAGTAATGGTGGTGAGAGCCTGATGGGAGTGGGTTTAAAAGAGAACGAGAAGGAGAAATTGGAGACAGAAGATAGACAACTCTATAAGAAGTATCACTGCTGGAGTGGTGGGGGGTGGGAGGGACGGGGTGGCTGGGTGATAGACATGGGGGAGGGCATGTGCTATGGTGGGCGCTGTGAATTGTGCAAGACTGTTGAATCACAGATCTGTACCTCTGAAACAAATAATGCAATGTATGATAAGAAAAAAAAAAGAAGGGGCGCCTGGGTGGCTCAGTTGGTTAAGCGACTGCCTTCGGCTCAGGTCATGATCCTGGAGTCCTGGGATCGAGTCCCACATCGGGCTCCCTGCTCAGCAGGGAGTCTGCTTCTCCCTCTGACCCTCTTCCCTCTCGTGCTCTCTATCTCTCAGTCTCTCTCAAATAAATAAATAAAATCTTTAAAAAAAAAAAGAAAAAAAAAGAAGAAGAAGATAGCAGGAGGGGAAGAATGAAGGGGGGGAAATCGGAGGGGGAGATGAACCATGAGAGACGATGGACTCTGAGAAACAAACTGAGGGTTCTAGAGGGGAGGGGGGTGGGGGGATGGGTTAGCCTGGTGATGGATATTGAAGAGGGCGCGTGCTGAATGGAGCACTGGGTGTTATACGCAAACAATAAATCATGGAACACTACATCAAAAACTAATGATGTATGGTGATTAATATAACATAATAATAATAAAAAAAGAAGTATCACTGCGATGTGGGACCCTGGGTGGCTCAGTTGGTTAAGCATCTGCCTTCAGCTCAGGTCATGATCCTGGGGTCCTGGGATCGAGTCCCGCATCGGGCTCCTTGCTCAGCAGGGAGCCTAATTCTCCCTTTGCCCCTCCCCCTGCTTGCGCACGCATGCTCTTTCTCTCTGACAAATAAATAAATAAAATCTTAAAGTATTACTGCAATGTGATGACCACTGGATGTTATATACGACTAATGAATCATTGAATACTACATCAAAAACTAATGATGTACTATATGTTGGCTAATTGAATTTAAATAATTAAAAAAAAGTGTTACTGCAAAGGCAAAGAGAGATAAAAGGTGGTGATAGTGGGGAAAGTAAGGTCAACAGATTTTTTTTTTTTTTAAAGATGAGAAGGTGTGAATACTCATGTTTTGGGGAGAAATGGGATGACAATGTCCTGAGATTGAGTGTCTGGAAATGATTTGGTGGCTTGAGGAGATATTTGAAATTTAGCAACAGTAGAAGCTGAGAAAGGGAGCTGACTGACTCAAAATGTGGAAATTTTGGGAAGTTCACACTTAGCAATATATTTCACTATCTTTCTTCAAATTCTGAATTTCATTCAGGGATTTGAGAAATTCTCTAATGAGAATTCTTTAAAATTCTTAAAATTGACTTAATTATATTATTCCATATTAATGCAAGTTATATTTCCGTGGGTATTTGGGTTTATTATGGTATTTTTTATATCCAAATTTCATATCCATAGAAAGTGGAAATTGTCTTTTAAGAGCTGAATTACCAAAAAGGTAATTTTTGGTCATCATTTTGTTGCTAGAAAAGTTATGAGGTTTATCAGATGGAAAGAAGGGAAAATGTTTAAGAAGAAATGGGAGAAGATTGGGATGCAGGAATACTCGCTTATAGTTTTATAGTTCTTTATAGGTTACAAGGCCATTATATATATAATCCCATATAATAAGGGTATCTAGCTGGCTCAGTTGGGGGAGCGTGCAACTCTTGATCTCAGGGTTGTGAGTTGGAGCCCCACAATGGGTGTAGAGATTACTTAAAAATAAAATCTTTGAAAAAAATACTCTAAAGCTCTATGTTATAGGATTATTCCCATAGAAACTGAAGTTTAGAGGTGTAGGATGCACTCTACCTCACAAAAGTAACAGTGGCCAGAGCTCAACTATAACCCAGATATTCTGACTTTAAGAATATAAGATATCATTTTGATAATGCTGTTTGAAATTTATGAATCATAATTTATATTTGAGCATATTCTTTTTAAAAAATATACAGCATGGATACTGATGGGTCAGTGAAAGTGGACTGGGATGAATGGAGGAAGTTTTTTTTATTTAAACCTGCAAGAAATGTTAAGGAAGTTGCCCATCACTGGAACTATTTTACTGTAAGTGGTCTCTTCTTTAATATTTGTGTATTTTATACCCTGAGTCATGGGCATAAAATGTAATGCATTATAAACTGTTAGAAAATTATGGGGCCAGAATATTAGCTAGTGAGGTTTTCTTGATTAAACAAGTGATGATATAGAATGTTATTTCCGTACAAATTTGTATAATGTGAAATATCTGAAGTGACATAGAATATTTACTTCAACCAGGGGCGCCTGGGGGCTCAGTCGTTAAGCGTCTGCCTTTGGCTCAGGTCATGATCCCAGGATCCTGGGATCGAGCCCAGCATCGAGCCCCACATCGAGCCCTGCATCAGGCTCCCTGCTCGGTGGAAAGCCTGCTTCTCCCTCTCCCACTCCCCCTGCTTGTGTTCCCTCTCTCGCTGTGTCTCTCTCTGTCAAATAAATAAATAAAATCTTTAAAAAAAAAAGAATATTTACTTCAACCAAAGTTTCAACCTGCAAAAGGTACCCATTTGTTGGGAATAATTATGCACTTAACAGTTAATTGCTCCTACACGGCACCATTATTCTGTATTATAGTTGCTTATTTTCTTGCCTGAAAGTAGGGACTGTGAATTGCTCATTGCTGTGTCACATAGTACATTCCCAATAAATATTTGTTGGATAAATGAATAAACTATAACTGGAATTCTTTTGAAAGAGCGCTAAGATTCTGGTTTTTTTCACATTCATAGGCCCTCAAAAAAAAATCCTGCTTATGATACATGTACAGCAGAGCTTATTATCTGCTGCTCTGGGCATTACATGGGAAGGTCCAGGTTTTTTTTTTTGTTTGTTTTTTGTTTTGCCAATTCTACTGTAGGTAAAGATATAAACGGAAACTGCTTCCAAATGTGTGCTTATATTTCATATTTGTTTTGTTAGAGGTAAAGAGTCTGACTGAACATAACGTGGAGATCCACTAGATCTTGAACACTAGAGATACATTTATGTTATTTTCAGTTAAATAGTTATCTCACTAGTAGTTTATTAGTCTGTATTTCACCACAGCTACAAATATTTGGTAGAAACTGATGGGTTGTTCTTTTTTTTAAATATTTTATTTATTTATTTGTGAGAGAGAGAGAGAGAAACAGCATGAGAGGGGAGAGGGTCAGAGGGAGAAGCAGGCTCCCTGCTGAGCAGGGAGTCCGATGCGGGACTCGATCCCGGGACTCCAGGATCATGACCTGAGCCGAAGGCAGTCGCTTAACCAACTGAGCCACCCAGGCACCCGGGTTGTTCTTTTTGTATTCAATCTTAAACAAATAATTTTGAATTGAAAATGGTAATAGATTTTAAAATGGTAAATGTAAAGATTATCTTAAACATGATAAAAATATTATTAGTTTATTTATTTATTCATTTATTTATTTTTGGTGGGTGGCAAAGCAAGTTTTATTGAGCGATAGCAAAGTGATAGTACAAAGCTCCCAAGGAGGGAGGGCACCTGAAAGAGTTGCCCCAAAATATTATTTGTTTATAACTGATAGTATTTCAAGCTAATTTATGAGTAACTTAAAATACACTGGTTGGTGAAGCACAAAATTCTAGCGAAGGCTGATATTAATTTACTGTGGAGCTGAGATATATAAAACATTATTTAGATCTTATGAGGAAGAGCATACTCATTTGAGATCTAATTATAATTGTTTGTTTGTTTATTTTGTTTTAATAGGGAACTGATATGGGAGAAAATAGACTTTTCATGATTTAACTGATGAAGAGAGAAGCTCTGGCTTGTTAGGGAAATATCTGTTGGCTGGAGGCATAGATGGTACTTGTGCTTGAACATGCACAGCACCATTAGAGCATCTCAAAACCCTAGTGCAGGTGTGTTACATAGTTCATGTGCGTATTTCTGAGTAATGTGAATAATATTTGACGCTTTTCAAAAGAGGGGTTTCAGAGGTCTTAACATGATTCCTTGATATTCTCATGTGCAAATTACTTCATTGCCAGTAATCTAGGCTTGTTTATTCAATAGGCTGCCTCAACTCAAATTGAGGGTGCAAAAAACAAATAGTACACCCTTCTCAACCATATGCATTTTGGACTTTGGTGATGGAAGCAGATATGTAAATGAATAACTAAATACAATCTAATAATCTAGCACTAGTATTCTAGGGAGGGCAAAAATTCGGGAAGTCTCCTTTTTCTGTGGAGTAGGGGAAAAGGAGAGACAATACTCTGATTCTCTCCATGGGTTAGAAGTTGTGACACCAAGAATCAGAGGCTAGTCAAAGAGTTGTTCTCCTTCTTTATTCCTTAGCAGATACGGGGCTCTGTAGGTGGAATTCTTCAATTGTCTGCGAAGTTTGGGGTCCTAGAGCTGTTGTGGTCTCCTTGAAGTTGATCAGGCCATGGAGGGATTGGCTGAGCCTGGCGGCCAAGGCTCTGTGGTTTTGGCGGCACAACTGAAACAGAGAGGAAAAGGGTTTCCACTCTTCTCATAGTTCTACTCAGGGCAGAAATTAGGAACCTATGACGACATTCAGTCACTATCTCCTTTTACCTATCCTGGGTCACCAACTAACAAATTTCTCCGTAATTTTTATATAAAATATACAGAGCAAGGAGCCCTACCTGGCCGCTAGTGTTCTGGGTTTAAGGCAGGGGAAAGGGGCAGAAGGCCTCTTGCCTATTGTTCATCTGTTTTTTCAGTCCTAAGCCTTCCTGAATTCTTGAATTCTATATTTCTGAATCAAGAGCTGCTTCACTTTCTCCAGAGAATAAAGCCTCAGGGGCTTTAAAGGACAAATTGACTTCTCTATGCATTCTCTTCCATAAACACTTAAATTGTAACTTTTACTCTGCCAAATCAGTTATCACTTTTCCCTTTGCTTTCCACCTCTTCTGAATCTGCTGAATCACTAGTATACTTTTCCCTTGGGGTGACAATATAATTTTCATTTGAACCAAGACACTTTTTTTTTTTTAAAGATTTTATTTATTTGTCAGGGAGAAAGAGAGAGAGAGAGAGAGAGAGAAAGGCAGGCTCCCTGCTGAGCAAGGAGCCCCTTGCGGGACTTGATCCCAGGACGCTGGGATCATGACCTGAGCTGAAGGTAGACGCTTAACCGACTGAGCTACCCAGGCATCCCAGAACCAAGACACTTTTAAAAGTGAGAGGTGGTGCTTAATAATCATGGAGGGACAAGTTTTGGGCAAAGTATGATATATGGCCATCCTAGTTACTGCCTTCTTTTTTACTTTACTATCATTTTGGTTTTGGAGAAGGAGGAAATAAGCGTGTGGTCGAGCTACCATTTTTAAAAAAATTTTTATTTTATTATGTTATGTTAGTCACCATACAATACACCATTGGTTTTTGATGTAGTGATCCACGATTCATTGTTTTCGTATAACACCCAGTTGATCTACCATTTTTACTGAAAGTCAGTTTCTTGCATGTCTAAATATTATTTTATTTTGCTTTTCCCCTTGATTGGCAGTTTGGCTGAGCATTGACACCAAGGCTAAAAATGCTTTCCCTCAGAACTTTTAAGGCATTACCCTATTATTTTCTAGCATCTAGTGTAACTCGAGAAATCCGATGCTACTCTGATTTTTTTGTAGATGATCTTGTTTTTCTTTCTGGAAGCTTTTGGTCATGCCTCTATCCTGGGTATTCTGAAATCGTACAATATTTTAAGTAGGTTCTTTTATCATCCAGTACGTTTGACGCTTGGTGGGCTCTTCCTAACTGTAAACTTATGTCTTCCATAAGCATTGGTATATTTTATGATTTCTTTCCTAATTTTCTTTCCTCCATTTTCTTTCTCTGGGATTCTTATTAGTGGGATGTTGTACCTCCTGGATTGACCTGCTATACATCTTACCTTTTCATAAATACATTCTATCACTATGGCATTTTACTCAACATTCTGGGAAATTTCTTCCATCTTATTTTCTAACCCTTCTTTTGAACTTCTTATTTTGGCAATCACATTTTAAATTTCTAAGAGCTCTTTTTATCCCTTCAGTTGTTCCTTTTTCATAGTATCTTTTTCTTGTTTGGTGGTATTTTTTATTGATTCAGTATCATCTTGATTCTTTCTGAGGCTATTAGAGGGTCCTTTACATTGTTTGTTTTAGTTAACTGTGGCTTCCTGAATTGTCACTATTTTCTCTGGAATTAGTTTGATTAATCTTAGTTTTAGATTTTTATGTTGCCATTCTTTCCCCATATATGCGGTGATCCTTTATTCTTCCATATTCAAAATGAAGGACTGGATATTTTAGGTAGCTGGTATAGATTTCTTCTGCAGTTGGTTGTGTTTTCTAGTTATGTTTTTCCCACAGAATTTATAAAAAATTAGATATAATTGACAGATAACATATATATTAGTTTCAGGTGTACAACATAATGATTCAGTATTTGTACATATTGAAAAACTATCACCATGGTAAGTCTAGTTAACATCCATCACCACAAGTTGCAATTTTTTTTTTGTGATGAAAACATTTAAGATCTAGTCCCGTAGCAACTCAGAATTTTTGTTATAAAAGGAGTTTACACATCCTGTTTATCTGCATTCTTTCCCTGTCACCAAGAGAACCAAGCAATGACCACAAGAAGTAAGTTCCCTGTAAATCAGTTTCTTGAAAACTCCGCATTTTTTGTAGCCTTGTTGTTTCTTTTGCCAGGTGCTCTTTCCGTCTATGTGTGGCAGGCTCAAGCTTCTACACTGCACCACACTTCCTCAGACTTCTCTCATCAAGCCTGGGGTACTAGGAGCCCCTCCCAGGCCTTGCCTTCTCTTTGTAGGCCTATCACCTTTTCCTTTATATCTTGAGGTCAAAAGTTGGTATACTCTTGGAGAATTGAACCTTTTATCATGGTGAAGGACCCTCTTGATCTCCATAAATGCTTTTAGTTCTATTTTGTGTGACATTAATATACCACACTCTCTTCCCCTGTTTGGAATTTGTGTGATATATTCATAGTCATCCTTTTACTTTTGAACTTTCTGTATTTGTATGTTTAGATAAGCCACTTAAAACAGCATATGGTTGGGCTTTGTTATATTTTTAATTGGAAGATCTATTCCATTTACAGTTAATGTATTTAAACCCACCATCTTATTTTATGCTTTCTGTTGGCCCTGCCTGTTTTAAGATCCTCCTTCCTTTCTTGCCTTCTGTTGTATTTTAAAAAATCATTCTGCTTTTCCTCCCTCCATTAGTTTTGTTGTTGTTTTTTAAAATATTACTTGTAGCAGTAACTTGCGGACAAGGATGATGATACCCAACTTCAGCCTAGATTTCCGTTTGCTTCTGTCAGGTGCCTGGGAATGCTGTCAATCTGGGATCACTTTAATTCAAGTTCGAGTCTTGAAGTTCCCTGGACCACCCAAGTGAAACAAAGCCATGCTGCAAGTCCTTGCAGAAGCTGGTTTCTTCTGGTTTACCCTTACCATGAGGGTATAGCCCTGCAATGTCCCCATTTAAAGTGGAGGTGGTATGTGAGAGACCTATGCCTTTGGTGGGCCCTGGGATTTATCTTTTGTTCTTTGTTAATCCTGTGAGGCCACCAAAACAACAACTTAATTTCACAACTGTTTCTTCTGCATTCAGAATACACTTTAATGCTAATCTTACTTTTCTGTGTTTTCTCCTACATATTGGCCCTGTAATATGTTTCTGTCTTGTTAGCTCATGGATACCTTTAAGAAAACTTTAAGAAACATATATTTCATCAGCTTTTTTCAGTTATCCTTAGTAGGAAGTTCATTCCTAATCACTAGTTTGTCATTACCACACATGGAATTCTAAACATATTTTAAGGGGCGCCTAGGTGGCTCAGATGGTTAAGCGTCTGCCTCCGGCTCAGGTCATGATCTCCAGGTCCTGGGATCGAGTCGTGCATCGGGCTCCCAGCTCAGCGGGGAGCCTGCTTCTCCCTCTCCCTCTGCCTCTGCCTCTCCCCCTCGCTCTCAAATAAATAAATAAATCTTTAAAGAAATATTTTAAGGTTTCTGATATATTGTTATACTTCCTTCTAGGAAGATAATACCAACTTGCACTTTTCCTAGCAATGTGTGCTATTACCTGTTTCCCTGTATTCTCACCAACATCAGGTAATATTATTTTATAAAAGATTTTGCTGGCAAGAATTTCCAGAAGGATCTAAACGCTGGAATGAATCCTGTCACTTATATTTTTACCTTACTAATGGCATTTCTGACAACACTGGAGAGAGTTGAAGTATATCCTTTTGAAAACTATCAAGGTTGTTAATATTATATTCTGTTTTACAATCATATTTATATCCTCAAAGTTTTGTCAATAGGGTGATTTTAAATGTTTAAAATTAACAAATAGCATTTACATTCTTATGATGATATGAATATTATTTGTTGTAAAGCCAGCTGGTGTGTTAAAACTGTATTTCTTTCTTTATGGATCTAGTACCATACCTCCTTGTGGTAGATTGTTTGCAAAGATAGATTCCATAATTCTTCCCATCCTTTGCAATATCACTTTGCTACTCTTCCCATCAAGAGGTGGAGTTTATTTCACCATCCCTTGAATCTGGGCCAAATTTGTCCAGGGATGTTGTAGGACTTGGAAGCCTAGACTTCAAGAGGCCTTGCAGCTTTTGCTCATGTCTGCTTAGTGCCCTAAGTCCATCCGTAAAGAAGTCTGGACTAATCTACTTGAAAATAAGAAACCACATGGAGGGAGAAAGAGGCTCATAACCAACCAGCCATATGCCTGATACCATCTTGGACTATCCAGCTCCTGTCAAACTGCTAGATGACTATAGCTACACAAGCAACCACAGAGAAGAATAGCAGAAGAACCACTTGCTGAGCCCAGTTCAATTGCTAATTCATAGAATCACAAGGAAATGAAATGTTTGTTGTTTCAAGCCACTGAGTTTTTTTTTAGGGTGTTTTGTTACATAGCAATAGTTAACTGATACACCATTTTATGTTACTCAAAGGAGAGTATTTGCAAAAATCCAAATTACATTATGACTTAAATTACAGGAGGAGTGATAAAATATTTAACAATCTGTATAGATGAAAGAATATCACAGAGGCTGCAGTACCAATAAAGATGAGGATATGTGAGGTAACTTTTGGAGTGCACTGGTTGATGGTGGACGGTCATAGCCTCTGGGGTCAAATGGATACCTAAGCATTTGCCTGTTGGTGCAAATGCCATCAACAGTGGTGCTGTCTTTCCTGTCTTGATCTGGACTTGCTCTTAACAAAGAGGCCCAGGGATGACACAAGAGAAGGCAGGTATATAGACTGGGGCAGGTACCTCTTCAAAGTGGAGCCCACCTGGGACTCCCTGGAGCCGGAGTGACTGGTGTTGTAGGTGGTGGGTATACAAGGGCTTAGCTTAGTGATTGTGAATTGTCAAGTACAGAATTACTTCCTTATTTTATATATTGGCTATCAGGCCTCCTATACAGCTTTATTGTACAATTAAAGCAAACATATTTATTACTGTGGCTGTAATACAGCTATCATTTTGAATTTAAATGTCTGTTTCTCCTCAATAGAGAGTTGGTAATTGTTTTCTAACTGCAGCTGACTTGGTGATTAACCTCATTCTGGTTCTTCTTTTTCAAAATTAAAAAATAAACTTCACGTATGTATTGCAGGGATCCTGCTGATTCCCTCCATGTTTATTAAATATTCAACTATTATACTGCAAGGCTGCCTGCCCAGGTCCCCTAAAAACAAATAGTTCTTTATGTATTTTTACACTTTTATTTATTAAATAACCTCTACCCCCCAATATGAAGCTTGAACTCACAACCCTGAGATCAAGAGTCTCATGCTCCACTGACTGAGCCAGCCAGGCGCCCCCCAAATTGCTCTTTAATGCATCTTATTTTATTTATTTGTTTTTCTTTAATACCTCTTATTTTAAAACCACTTTTGCATCTTTAGTTGGATTCCAGTTTTCCTCTGCTCACACTGACCATACTGATCATACTTGTTAGAGGCCTCACAGCCCCTTGTTAGCAATAAATTCTCTGAGTTTCAGTGGTCTTAAACTTCTTAGAAATGTTATTTCCCTGATTCTTCTGTTTACATTTATATCTGATTCACTCTTTTCATGATGGGAGAGCCACTTGCCCATCCTTTGGAGGAATAGGAAACAAAGCCACAATGTCTATGGCATGTTTATCTATGTGCCATGTGTAAAGTGTCCCCCTTCATAAGCTATAGTGCAGGGATCAAAATAAACATGCTTCCAAAGCTGTCTAATCACCAGAGCAGCTGCTGCTTCCCTAATAAGAGAGACTTTCAATATCCGGGGAACTTTAACTCTTTCCTGCCCACTGCATAAAAATTACAATATGCAGACTTCAAAGTTCTTTAAATCATATTGTCCATTTTCGAAATTCTTCCTCTCCTTTTCAAGGCTCAGAGTTTAGAAGCAAAGAATGTGAGGATAATAAACGGTTTAAGAGAGATGGTCAAAGAGTGTGGAGTCATTTCTTTATGGAGAGGAAATTGTGTGAATGTTCCCAAGATTGCTCCTGAAACAGCTATTAAAGTCTGGTCATATGAACAGGTAAAGTCATACTGCCTATGACATTTATTTACAAGGAAAAGTTATTTAATTTTATTTTTTAAAAATTGCTTCAGATTATTACAAAACAAAGGGAGACGATTACTTATATTGGAACATTATTTTAATGTTATATTATTATTTTTTAGATTTTATTTATTTATTTATTTAAGAGAGAGAGAGCGAGTATGAGCAGGGGGAGGGGCAGAAGGAAAGGGAGAGAATCTTTAGCAGAATCCATGTTGAGTGCAGAGCCTGACATGGGGGTGGATTCCATGACCCTGCGATCATGATCTGAGCTGAAACCAAGAGTTGGACGTTTAACCAACTGAGCCACCCAGGCACCCTGTTATTATTATTCCAAAATTATGCTGTTTTTAAAAGAAAATTCCCTTTCTTTTTTTAGATTTTATTTATTTATTTGGCAGAGAGAGACACACTGAGAGAGGGAACACAAGCAGGGGGAGTGGGAGAGGGAGAAGCAGGCCTCCTGCTGAGCAGGGAGCCTGATGCGGGGCTTGATCCCAGGACCCTGAGATCATGACCCAAGCCGAAGGCAGATGCTTAATGACTGAGCCACCCAGGCACCCCGAAAATTCCTTCTTTTTAATATTTCCTCAAAAAAAGCTAGGTTAGATAACTTCCACCCCACCCATCTTCTCTCTGACCTCCACTGGGTTCTTTATCCTAAGACTTACTCTTTTTGTGATTGAAAGATGACTGCCTGAGGCTTCCAGGGGTTCATGGTTTCTTTGTGTGTAGCAGGAAGAGAGCTGACTCTTCTTGCAGTTCTCTCAGAAGAGCAAGGAAGCTTCTTTTGCGAAGTCTTCCCAAAACACTTCCTTGGGTCTCCCTGGTCCAGGTTGTGTCATTTATCAATCCTTGAACTAATCAATATTGCAGAGTGATAGAATGTACTGATTGGTTTGGAACAAGAAGCTAAAGTACAGACCAAAATAAAGGCCAAGGAATATCCATTCCTTAAGGAAAATTTTATTATCATTATGCAGTAATAATGACAGCTCCCTCAGTTTCTATGTGGCAAGCATGTTACACATCTGCATTATTGTGTTTAATCTTCACAACAATCCTGCAAAGTAGGGACTGCAAATATAATGGTGACCAGTATGGACAAGGCATGTAACTTCATTTTCCAGATGAAAAAACTGAGTAATAGAGAAGTTAGATAATTTGTTCTGGATTACTCAGTAAGTGACCTAGCCAAGATCAAGTCCTAGGTCTGTTTGTGATGTCACATTGCTTTGTTAAAATTGGATAGAGTTGCCGTCAGAACTTACTGCATAAGGTGCTTAGTTATTTCCATCTCAGTGGTTTCCATTCCATTATAATTCCTTATTATAATCAACACTTGTTGGATGTCTGCTGGATACCAAATCTTATTCTAGGCAAAAAGACATACAAGCTGAAGTCTCTACTGTTAAGGTTGGGACCTCCCACGTAAAGGGCATGACTATATTTAGGTCCTTGGTAATGTGCATTATGTTTTTTAACTATGGATTAAATGTCCAGGTGTTCATTGATATGAAATGTTTGTATGCCCTCTGAGACTTCTGAATATTAACATAACTTTAAACTCTTAACTTCTGAAGGAGTCAAATTAGGAACTTTTGAGCAATTTACTTCTGCTTCTTTGGCTGGTGCTACTGCACAATCTTATTTACCCCTTAGAGGTAAGTGCTGGTGAAAGAAGATGATTTAATTGCTAATTTTAATGAAAATTATGGCTATTTTTTTCAAATGAGCCAGAACCCTCTTACAATTAGTAGTAATTACATGGAGTAAGGAAAACTTATTGCCAGGGCAATATCACCAGAGCTGTGACATCTAAGCTGACATTTCTATTACTGTTCTATTTTTTTTTTTCATTTTCCCTTCCATATGAACATTAAAATGGGCTTGCCAAGGTTCTTTAAAAACAAAGAACAAAACCAGTTGGGATTTTTGACTGTAACTGTACTGAATGAATTTTGGGAAGAAATGACAATTGCAATACTGAATCTTTTTGTCCAGGAAGGAGATATCTCTTTCTATTTAAATCTTCTTTATATTCTTTGATAAGGTTTATAATTTTCTTATAGCGGTCTTACACATTATGAGGCTTTTATAGTACTGTATCTTTGTTATATTTGTTACTATTAATGTATTCCTTTACATTTTGCTAATATTTATTGTTAGTATATATGAAAACTCTTGGATTTTAACTTCTATCCAACCACTCTACATTACTCTTATTAATTCTAATAATTTGGAAGCTTTTAAGGTTTTCTCTTAATCGTTGTTCTTCTGAAATCTCACCATGACATCTACAAATTTGTATTCTTTTCTTCATATTAGTTAATTTTTTTTCAATGAAACAGTTGGCATTTTTGTGGTCCTGGGAAATTTTTTACTATTAAATTTTGGATTATATTTTTCTTTCTTTTTTTTTTAAAGTAGGATCCATGCCCAGCATGGAGCCCAACATGGGGCTCAAACTCAAGACCCTGAGATCAAGACCTGAGCTGAGATCAAGAGTCGGACACCTAACTGACTGAGCCACCCAGGCACCTGAGGATTATATTTTTCTTTTTGATCTTGCTATACTCTCCTTCTGTAACTTTTTTTAATCAATTAATTATTCCAGTATAATTAACATACAGTGCTATATTACTTTCAGGTGTACAATAGAGAGATTCAACAATTCTATATACTGCAATGCTCATCGTATTAAGTGCACTCTTAATCCCTATTACCTATTTCACCCATTGCCCCAAGCACTTCTCCTGTGATAACCATCAGCTTGTTCTCTATATTGAAGACTGTTTTTTGGTTCATCTCTTTTTTTCCTTTGTTTCTTTGTTTTGTTTCTTAAATTCCACATATGAGTGAAATCTGGTATTTGTCTTTCTCTGATTTATTTCACTTAGCATTATACCCTCTAGATTCATCCATGTTGTTGCAAATGGCAAGATTTCATTCTTTTCTATGGCAGAGTAATATTCTATTGTGTATATATACCACTTCTTTTTTTCTTTTTTTTCAATTTTTTAATTTAAATTCTAGTTAGTTAACATATAGTTATAGCACTTCTTCTTTATCCATTCATCTATCTATGGACACTTGAGCTGCTTCTGTAATTTGGCTATTGTAAATACTGCTGCAATAAACATAGGGGTGCATATATCTTTTCAAATTTGTGTTTTTATATTCTTTGGGTTAATACCCAGTAGTGGAATTACTGGATCATATGGTAGTTCTATTTTTAATTTTTTGAGGAACCTCCATACTGTTTTCCACAGTGACCGCACCAGTTTGCATTCCCACCGATACTGCACCAGGGTTCCTTTCTCTCCATATTCTTGCCAATACTTGTTGTTTCTTGTGTTTTTGATTTTAGCCATTCTGACAGTGTTTGGTGATATCTCATTGTGGTTTTGGTTTGTATTTCCTTTATGATTAGTGATGTTGAGAATCTTTTTATGTGTCTTTTGGGCATCTGTATGTCTTCTTTGGAGAAATGTCCATTCAGGTCTTCTGCCCATTTTAAAATTGGATTATTGTTTTTTTTTTGTGTGTGTGTGTGTTGATTTATATGTTCTTTTTTGGTGTTGATGTATATGTTCTTTTTATATTTGGATACTTACCCTTTACTGGACATGTCATGTGCAAATATCTTCTCCCATTCTGTAGGTTGTCTTTTAGTTTTGTTGATTGTTTCCTTTGCTATGCAGAAGCTTTTTATTTTGATGTAGTCCCAACAGTTTATTTTTGCTGCTGTCTCCCTTGCCTCAGGAGACATATCTAGAAAAACATTGCTATGGCCAATGTCAGAGAAATTATGGCCAGTGCTCTCTTCTAGGATTTTTATGGTTTAGGTTTCACATTTAGATCCTTAATCTATTATGAGTTTATATTTGTGTATGGTTTAAGAAAGTGGTCCAATTTCATTCTTTTGCATGTAGCTGTCCAGTTCTCCCAACACCATTAGTTGAAGAGACTGCCTTTTTCCCATTGCGTATTCTTGCCTCCTTTGTTGAAGATAATTGACCATGTAATTGTGGGTTTATTTATGGGCTTTCTATTCTGTTCTATTGATCTATGTGTCCATTTTTTTTTGTCAGTACCATACTGTTTTGATTACTAGAGCTTTGTAATATATCTTGAAATCTGGGATTGTGATACCTCCAGGTTTGTTCTTCCTTTTCAAGATTGCTTCAGCTATTTAGGGTCTGTTATGGTTCCATACAAATTTTAAGATTATTTGTTCTAGTTCGTGAAAAATGCTTTTGGTATTTTGATAAGGTGTGCATTAAATCTGTTGATTGCTTTGTGTAGTATGGACATTTTAATAATTTTTTTTCTCCCAATCCATGAGCATGGAATATCTTTCCATTTGTTTATGTCATCTTCAATTTCTTTCGTCAAGGTTTTATAGTTTTCGAACACTATGGGTCTTTTAACTCCTTGGTTAAGTTTATTCCTGGGTATTTTATTATTTTTGGTGCAGTTGTAAATGGGATTGTTTTCTTAATTTCTCTTTCAGCTACTTCATTATTAATGAATAGAAATGCAACATATTTCTGTTTATTGATTTTGTGTCCTATAACTTTACTGATTCATTTATCAGTTCTGGTAGATTTTTGGTGGTGTCTTTATGGTTTTCTGTATATAGTATCATGTCATCTGCAAATAGTGAAAGTTTTACTTCTTCCTTACCACTTTGGATGACTTTTATTTCTTTTTCTTCTCTGATTGCTGTCACTGGGATTTCCAATACTATGTTGAATAAAGATGGTGAGAGTGGACATCCTTGTGTTGTTCTTAATCTTAGGGGAAAAGCCCTCAGTTTTTCACCATTGAGTATAATTTTAATATAATTTTTCATATATAGTCTTTGTTATGTTGAGATTTGTTCCCTTTAAACTTACTTTGTTGAGGGTTTTTATCATGAATGGATGTTGTATTTTGTCAAATGCTTTTTCTGCATCTATTGAAATGATAATATGGTTTTTTTATCCTTTCTCTTGTTGATGTGATGTATCATATTGATTGATTTATGAATATTGAACCATGTTTTCATCCCTGGAATAAATTCAACTTGATCATGGTGAATTTTTTTTTAATGTATTGTTGGATTCAGTTTGCTAATATTTGGTTGACGATTTTGCATCTATGTTCATCAGAGATATTGGCCTGTAGTTCTCTTTTTTTGTAGTGTCTTTGTCTGGTTTTCATAGCAGTAATGTAGGCCTCACAGAATTAATTTGGAAGTTTTCCTTCCTCTTCTATTGTTTGGAATAGTTTGAGAAGAATAGGTATTAATTCTTCTTTAAATGTTTGGTAGAATTTACTTGTGAAGCCGTCTGGTCCTGGACTTCTGTTTGTTGGGAACTTTTTGATTACTGACTCAATTTCATTGCTGGTAATTGGTCTATTCAAATTTTCTATTTCTTCTTGATTCAGTTTTGCGAGGTTTTATGTTTCTAGGAATTTATCCATTTCTTCTAGGTTGTCTAATTTATTGGCATCTAATTACTCATAATATTCTCTTATAATTGTTTGTATTTCTGTGGTGTTGGTTCTTATTTCTCCTTTTTCATTTCTGATATTTTTGAGTGTTCTTCTCCATTTTTTTTTTTTTTTTTTGATGAGTCTGGCTAAAGGTTTATCAATTCTGTTGATCTTTTCAAAGAACCAGCTCCTGGTTTCATTGACCTGTTCCATTATTTCTTTAGTTTTGATTTTGTTTATTTCTACTTTAGTTTTTATTTCTTTATTATTTCCTTCCTACTACTGGTTTTAGGTTTTGTTTGTTATTCTTTTTCTAGCACCTGTAGGTGTAAGGTTAGGTTGTTTATTTGAGATTTTTCTTGCTTATTGAGGTAAGCCTGTATATTTATAAAATTCCCTCTTAGAAGAGCTTTTGCTGCATCCCAAAGATTTTGGACCAATGTATGTTCATTTTCACTTGTCTTCATGTATTTTATTTCCTCCTTGACGTCTTGGTTGACCCATTCATTGTTTTGTAACATGTTGTTTAACAACCATGTTCTTTCCAGATTTTTTCTTGTGGTTGATTTCTAGTTTGAAACTAGATGTAGTTTCTGACCACTAGGACTGTGGTCAGAAAAGATGTAGGGTATATCTTTGATCTTTTTGAATTTGTTGAGGCTTGCTTTGGGCCTAATCTATTTTGGAGAACATTTTATGTGCACTTGAAAAGGATGTGAATTCTGCTGTTTTAGGATGGAATGTTCTGAATATATCTGTTAGATCCATCTGGTCCAATGTGTCATTCAAAGTCACTGTTTCCTTGTTGATTTTCTGTTTGGGTGATCTATCCATTGATATAAGTGGGGTGCTAAAGTCCCCTATATTATTGTATTACTACTGATTACTTCTTTTATGTTTGTTATTAGCTGCTTTATGTATTTGGGTGCATAAATATGTATAATTGTGATATCTTCTTATAGGATTGTTCCCCTTATTATTATATAATGTCTGTCTTTGTTCCTTGCTACAGTCCTTGTTTTAACATCTATTTTGTCCAGTATAAGTATTGCTATCGGCTTTCTTTTCACTTCCATTTGCATGATAAATGTTTTTCCATCCCTTCACTTTCAATCTGTATGTGTCTTTAGGTCTGAGTAGAGTCTCTTGTAATCAGCAAAAAGATGGGTCTTGCTTTTGTATCCATTCCATATCCTGTGTTTTTTTGATTGAAGCATTTAGTCCATTTACATTCAAAGTAACTTGTTAGGTAAGAACTTATTGTCATTCTGTTACTTGTTTTATGATTGTTTTTGTAGTTCTTTTCTTGCTCTCTTGTCTCATGGTTTTGTTTGGTTTCTTTAGTGATATATTTGGATTCCTTTCTCTCTTTTTATTTTTTGCATATCTATTACTGGTTTTTGATTTGTGGTTACCATTAGGTTTGTATATAACATCTTCTGCATATAGCAGTCTATATTAAATTGATGGTCCCTTGAGATTGCATCCTTTCTTTACTCCTCTCCCCCTCATGCTTTAGATATATGGTGTCATAATTAACATCTTTTTTTTTTTTTTGTGAATCCCTTAACTGATTGTTATAGATATACTTACTTTTACTGCTTCTGTCTGTCCTGCTTTTCATGTTCCTGCTTCTGGTCTTTCCTTTCCAGTCAAAGAGTCCCATTAACATTTCTTGTGAGGCTGGTTTAGTGGTGATGAATTTCTTTAACCTTTGTTTGTCTGGGAAATTCTTAATCTTTCCTTTTATTCTGAATGATAACCTTGCTGGATTGAGTATTCTTGTGTGCAGGTTTTTTCTTTCAGCACTTTGAATGTATAATACTGCTCCTTTCTGGTCTGCAAAGGTTCTGCTGGCAAATTAGCTGATAGCCTTATGGGGTTTCCCTTGTATGTAACTGTTTTCTGTTCTCTTGCTGCTTTTAAATTCTTTCTTTATTACTATTTTCCCCTTTTAATTACTGTGTGTCTTGATGTAGACCTCCTTTGGTTGATTGTTTTGGGTCTCTCTGTGCCTCCTGGATCTGTATTTCTGTTTCCTTCCCCAGATTCAGGAAGTTTTCAGCCATTATTTCTTCAAATAAAATGTCTGCCCCCTTTCTCTCTCTTCTTCTGGGATCCTTATAATGTGAATGTTATTATGCTTGATGGTGTTGATGAGTTCCCTAAGTCTACTTTCATTTTTTATTATTATTTTTCTCTCTCCTTTTTGACTTGATTCCTTTCCATTACTTTGTCCTTCAGGTTGCTGATCTGTTCTTCCTCTCATCTACTGTTTATTCTATCTAGTGTATTTTAAATTTCAGTTATTAAGTTCTTCATCCCTTCTTTTTTTAATGTTTTCTGTCTCTTTGTTAATAGTCTCACTGAGGTCTTCTCTTTTCTCAAGTCCAGTGCTTATCTTTATGACCATTTCTTTAAGTTCTCTATCAGGCATATTATCTCCATTTCATATACCTCTTTTCTGTGATTTTGTCTCATTCTTTCATTTGGGATATATTCCTGTCTCCTCATTTTGACTTACTTTCTGTGTCTGTTTCTGTATGTTAAGTAATTCAGCTATGTCTCCTGCTCTTGAAAGTAGTGGCCTTCTGAAGAAGATGTCCTGTAATGTCCTGCAGTGCAATGTTCCCTCTTTGCCAGAACCATTCCTTAAGGGAGTCTGCTATGTGTAATTCATGTGATCTTCTGTTATGGCTGAGCCATTTTTTTCTTCAGTCTAGTCATCTGCAATGGCTGTCTTTGCCTGTTGTAGACAGGGTTTGGTCTTTTTGTTGTTGTGGGCCAGTCTGGGGCTGCCTTGGGCTTAAGTTGAGTTAGACAAGGTGTTTTCCAGAGATGTAGTAATACTGAACTGCTGGGTGCTTTCCCTGTGTTGTCCTCTGAGAAGCTTTTGTTGGTGGGCAGGGCCTGCATTCAGACCAGATGTCTGCCCCCATCCTACTGCTGGGGCCGTAGTTGGTTTCATATGTGTGGTTATCTTCCCTTTTCCCCAAGGCATGAGTCACTTTGGAGTGGTGCTGGCCTCTTTTGGAGCTGTTTGCACACTGCTAGGCTTATGGCACTGTTTTGAATGGGCTCAGATCAAGGGACTATTGGAGTGGGCAAGTCCACAGAAGAATGTGGGGGTGGGGACTGTGGTTCCAGCAAGGTCTGGGCAGATCCACTGTGGGAGGGCACCTGCAGTCTCAGGGGACTGAGGCAGGCCTGGTTATGGGGACAGATATGTAGGAGTCTGTGGGAGTGGGATGCACAGTGTTAGCAAGGTTTGCACAGGTCTGCTCTGTAGGGGACCTGGAGCTGATGCCTGCCTGGAGGGGATGTGTTCACAGGAGAATGCATGGGGGGGGGCACTGTTAGCAAGTTAGCACTCTGTAGTGGGTGTTGGCACTGTGCTGGTTTCCACCTGTGTCTGTGTGTCTTTACTGGGGGGGTGATGGGGCGAAATGGTGCTCACCAGGTCCTTTGTTCCTGGAGAAGTCTCCCAACATTCCCTGCCCCTCTAGCACATACGCTGATTTAGTAAACAAATATCCCTCCCATATACTCCAGGCGTTTTTCAAACTGCTGCTTCTATGCTGTATCTCCACGTCGTTGTTTGTTGTGTTGTCTCTCTAAAGGCAGGGACTCAGCTTCCTTTGGCTTTCCTGGATCTCCTAGAGCTAAGCCGCTGTTTTTTTAAAATTCTAGGTGGTCGGCCCTGCTGATTGTAAGAACTCACAAAATTTGGCCCCTTTGATTTTCAAAGCCAAATATTACAGGAATTTGTCTTCCTCATGTGGGATTCCTGTGCCTGGGGTACCTGGCTTGAGGCTCTGTTTTTTTCCCCTCTCCTGGTCACATTGCCCCTTTGTCCCTGGACAGTCCTGTAGTCCATTTAAGTCCCAACCATGTCGCCCCCATTCCTACTCTCTTTGATGAGTCCCTTCTCTCCATTTACTTGTGGAGAGCCTATTCTGCCAGCTTCCGGTGTTTTCTGGGTTATTTACACTGATGTGGGTGTTTTCCAGTTGTATTTGTGGGACAAAGTGAGCTTAGAATCCTCCTCCTACTCCTCCATCTTCCCTGGAAGTCTCCCTCCTGTAACTCTTATTTTTGATAGATACTGGAGTTCCTGGTGATACCATCCAAAATTCCGTCAATCTTTTTTCTTATATTTTCCCTGTGTGTATATATATATATATATACACACACACACACACACATGTGTAGTTGTTTGTGAAATCCTAACATCAGTTTCTTAGGACACTAAATTTGGGGGTGGGGGTTTGTAAGAGCTTCTTTTTTTATTTTGGGTTCCTTATCTGAGTCACAGTATAATAGCTATGGTTAAAATCTTATAATTTAGACAAAAAGAAAACAGAGCTGAATTCATACACTCTATCTTCCTATGAAGTTAAATTAAGAAATTTAGTAAAAGCATTTAAACACTGTATTTGTAAGCTATTCCTATGGAAAACTAAAATATTCCAGGGAAGAATAGGAAAATATATAGATATACAGTTGTTAAAAATACAGTATAACCTAAGATTGTTTTCTCTTTTTAATTCCATAATAATGGGTGAGCTCTGTAGCCTACAATTTGTTGTAATGCTCTGGGTTAGATAACTGATCAATGACCTTACAACATTTTTTCACATTCAGGTTTTAAAAACTAATTTGGCCGTGAGTAGAACTGGACAGTACCCTGGGATTTTGGATTGTGCCAGGAAGATCTGGAAGCTTGAAAGAGCTACTGGCTTTTACAAAGGCTATGTTCCTAGTCTTCTGGCTGTCAAACCATATGTAGGCATAGATTTTACTATTTATGAGGTGAGTTTGTTTCCATTATGGACTTAAAAACAGATTTATTAGATCTGAAATTATAATACAACTTAAAAATTTTTATCAAATTATACATTTAAGGCAGAGTCAGTAGAGAACACAGTTTTTACAGTTTGTTTTACTGGCTCCTCTTCCTCAAGATTACATGTAGTTTTCTATGAGTATTGACCTCAACCTCCCCTCTTCTCTCCTTGCACACAACCCACTGTCCTTCGATGACTCCATCTATTGCTGGGTTTCAATATAGCTGGATTTCCACTTACTTGCAGATCTGTTTTTTAACCTCTCTTCTGATCTCCAGACCACCAAGGAGATTGCATAACACTGTTTTTTATTCCACTTTTTCTGGCATATGATTTGGCTCATGTTATTCTTGTTCTGGGCTTCCTTGTGGATAATTTCTGGTAATGATAATTATCTATTCCAAATCAATTAAAGTCACTTGATTTCTCAAAAAAATAATAGTAAGGGGGGAGGAGGAGTTAAGATGGTGGAGTAGTAGGGGGTCCTGAGCTTTCCTTATCCCTAGCTTGATCGACATCAAATCATTTTGAACAACTAGGAAACTGATCTGAGGATTAAGAAAACAATCTGCACAACTGGAGGGAGAGAACATGGCAGATGTGAAGTTCGGAGCCATGAATTGGGGGAGAGAAAAGCTGCTGCGCCATGAAGGGGAGGGAGCTCTTTTCACAGAGTGAAGTCAGGGAGAGAGGGAAAGAGCGGGAGAGAGAATAGTGCATAGGGTTCGCACAATATGTTGCAGTGAAGGGATCCCCTGGGTGGCACTGGGAGAGAAAGCCCCCCTTCCTGGAGTACATTTGGAAGAGAGTTTTTGCTTCTCCAAGGACAAAGGGCCCACTGGGAGCCTTCGAGCAGCTCTTCAGCAGCAGGGGACAGAGGCGCACACAGAGGGCAGATAACCTGGTGGAAGCTTTTTGCTGTGCATCAGCATAGACTCCAGCCACATGCACATACCGTTCAACTGCTTTTTTGGGACAGCACGGTGCCGGGTGCAATGCCAGGCTCTCCTCTGGGGGAGGGGAGCGGTCTGTGCCTTGCCAGGACCTTTAAGATTTGGAGTTTTGAATCCCAGCTATTCGCCAGAGATAAAACACGCCTGAACTGGCCTGCCAACAGCTCAGGCACAGACAGGTTGAGGGCAGGGATCTAATGAAAGCCTGGGACACAGGAGAGGAGATGATTGTTCGCTTTTCTGTGAGGGCCTCCTACACTGGAAGGCCATGAGTACCCCTCCCTGGGGATGAGAGGGCAGGGTGACCCCATCTTCCACACATGCCCCCACCAGCACAGTGGGACTTCAGAAAGAAACACAGTGCCTCCAGTGGAGGCTGGAGTCCCTTATACCAAACCCCGCCCCCTGCATCTGGCAGGGGCATCTTTAAGAAGGCCTGTCTGACTGTGAGACAGAGCAACGGGCCTCTCCCTCAGAAGATCAACACAGGCTCCCCTCATGTACCAGGTCTACTGATCATAGAGTGCTCCAAAGTCTCAGTTTCAATTCTGGTGAAAATAGGATCAGGCTTTCTTTTTTATTTTTAATATATTTATTTTATTTTATTTTTCTTCTTTTTTCCTTGGAATCAGGCTTAAGGTTTTTGTTCTTTGTTGGTTTGTTTGTTTACTTTTCTCATTTTTTGGATCAGGCTTTTATTTTCTTTTCTTTTTTTCCTTCTTACTTTCTTATTCCTTGGAATCAGGCTTATGGTTTTTGTTTGTCTGTTTCCTTCCTTTTTTGTTCCTTTTCCTTTTTTCTTGGATCAGACTTTTTATTCTTTATTTTTTTAAGTCAGGCTTATCTTAACAAACAGATCAAAGCACACTTAGTTAAACGTCCAAACACACCCCAGTCTAATTAAAGAACCATAGGGTATCGGAATGGATAAGAAAAAACAAGACCCGGGCACCTGGGTGGCTCAGTTGGTTAAGCGACTGCCTTCGGCTCAGGTCATGATCCTGGAATCCCGGGATCGAGTCCCACATCGGGCTCCCTGCTCAGCAGGGAATCTGCTTCTCCCTCTGACCCTCCCCCCTCTCATACTCTCTCTCTCTCTCATTCTCTCTCTCAAATAAATAAATAAATAATCTTTAAATCTTAAAAAAAAAAAAAAAACAAGACTCATCGATATGCTGCTTACAAGAGACTCATTTTAGACCCAAAGGACCTCCAGATTGAAAGTGAAGGGGTGGAGAACCATCTCATGCTAATGGACATCAAAAGAAAGCTGGAGTAGCCATACTAATATCAGACAAACTAGATTTTAAACCAAAGACCGTAGTAAGAGATGAAGGGCACTATATCATAGGAAAGGGGTCTATCCAACAGGAAGGTCTAACAATTGTAAATATTTATGTCCCCAACTTGGGAGCAGCCAAATATATAAATCAATTATTAACAAACTTAAACTCATTGATAATAATACAAATAGTAGGGGACTTTAAAATTCCACTCACTGCCATGGACAGATCCTCTAAGCAGAAAAATCAATAAGGAAACGATGTCTTTGAATGACACACTGGATCAGATGAACTTCACAGATATATTCAGAACATATCCTAAAGCAGCAGAATACACATTCTTTTTGAGTGCACATGGAACATTCTCCAGATTAGATCACATACTGGGTCACAAGTCAGGCCTCAACCAGTACAAAAAATTGAGATCATACCATGCATATTTTCAGACCACAATGCTATGAAACTTGAAGTCAACCACAAGAAAAAATTTGGAAAGACCACAAATACATGGAGGTTAAAGAGCATCCTGCTAAAGAAATGAATGGGTCAACCAGAAAATTAAAGAAGAAATAGAGAAATGCATGGAAGCAAATGAAAATGAAAACATGACAGTCCAAATCTTTCAGACGTAGCAAAGGTGGTCATAAGAGGGAAGGATATAGCAATACAGGCATTCCTCAAGAAGCAAGAAAAGTCTCAAGTACATAACCTAACCTTACACCTAAAGGAGCTGGAAAAAAGAAGAGCAAATAAAGCCTAAGACCAGCAGAAGAAGGGAAATAATTAAGATTAGAGCAGAAATAAATGATAAAGAAATTAAAAAAAAAACCAGTAGAACAGATCAACGAAACTAGGGGCTGGTTCTGTGAAAGAATTAACAAAATTGATAAACCCCTAGCCAGACTTACCAAAAAGAAAAAAGAAAGGACCCAAATAAATAAAACCACAAATGAAAGAGAAGAGATCACAACCAACACCACAGAAATACAAACAATTATAAGAGAATATTATGAGCAATTATATGCCAACAAATTGGGTAATCTGGAAGAAATGGATAAATGCCTAGAAACATATAAACTACCACAACTGACACAGGAAGAAATACAAAATTTGAACAGACCTATAACCAGCAAAGAAATTGAATCAATAATAAAAAATCTCCCAACAAACAAGAGTCCAGGGCCAGATGGCTTCTCAGGGAAATTCTGTCAAACATCTCAAGAAGAATTAATACCTATTCTTCTGAAGCTATTCCAGAAAATAGAAATGGAAGGAAAACTTCCAAACTCATTCTATGAGGCCAGCATTACCTTGATTCCAAAACCAGACAACGACCCCACTAAAAAGGAGAATTTCAGACCAATATCCCTGATGAACATGGATGCAAAATTTCTCAACAAGACACTAGCTAATCAAATCCAACAGTACATTAAAAGGATTATTCACCATGATGAAGTGGAATTGATTCCTGGGCTACAGGGGTGGTTCAACACTCACAAATCAATCAACGTGATACACCACATTAATAAAAGAAAGGATAAGAACTATATGATCCTCTCAATAGATGTAGAAAAAGCATTTGACAAAATACAGCAATATTTCTTGATTAAAAATGCTCAAGAAAGTAGGGATAGAAGGAACATAGCTCAACATCATCAAGGTCATATATGAAAGGCCCACAGCTAATATCATTCTCAATGGGCAAAAACTGAGAGCTTTTTTCCCCCAAAGGTCAGGAATAGGGATGTCCACTCCTACCACTGTTGTTCCACGTAGTACTAGAAGTCCTAGCCTCAGCAATCAGACAACAAAAAGAAATAAAAGGATTCCAAAGCAGCAAGGAAGAAGTCAAATCTTCACTTTTCACAGATGACATGCTACTCCAAGTAGAAAACCTGAAAGACTCCACCAAAAAATTGCTAGAACTGATACAGGAATTCAGCAGGATATAAAATCAATGTACAGAAATCTGTTGCGTATCTATACACTAATAATGAAGCAGCAGAGAGAGAAATCAAGGAGTCAATCCCATTTATGGTTGCATCAAAAACCGTGAGATACCTAGGAATAAACCTAACCAAAGAGGCAAAAGATCCCTACTCAGAAAACTATAGAACACTTATGAAAGAAACCGAAGAAGACACAAAGAAGTGGAAAAACATTCCATGCTCATGGATTGGAAGAACAAATATTCTTAAAATGTCTATACTACCCAAAGTACACATTCTACACATTCAATGCAATCCCTCTTGATATAATGGCAGCATTTTTCACAGAGGTAGAACAAACAATTCTAAAATTTGTATGAAACTGGAAAAGACCCCACATAGCCAAAGTAATGCTGAAAAAGAAAGCAGGAAGCATCACAATCCCAGACTTCAAGCTGTATTACAAAGCTATAATCATCAATACAGTATGGTACTGACACAAATACAGACATATAGATCAATGGAACAGAATAGAGAGTCCAGAAATGGACCCTCAACTCTATGGTCAACAAATCTTCAAAAAAGCAAGTAAGAACATCCAGTGGAAAAAAGACAGTCTCCTCAATAAAAGGTACTGGAAAACTGGACAGTGACATGCAGAAGAATGAAACTATACCATACACAAAAATAAATTCAAAATGGATGAAAGACCTAATGTAAGACAGGAAACCATCAAAAGAGGAGAAAACAGGCAGCAACATCTTTGACATTAGCCAGAGCAGCTTCTTACTAGACACATCTCTGGAGGCAAGGGAAACAAAAGCAAAAATGAACTATTGGGATCTCATCAAGATAAAAGGCTTCTGTTAGGTGAGGGAAACAATCAACAAAACTAAGAGGCAACTGACAGAATGGGAGAAGATATTTACAAATGACATATCGGATAAAAGGCTAGTATCCAGAATCTATAAAGAACTCATCAAACTCAACACCCAAAAAACCAAATAATCCGATAAAGACATGGGCAGAAGACATGAATAGACACTTTTCCAAAGAAGACATCCAGATGGCTAACAGACACATGAATAAAAATGCTCAACATCCCCAATCATCAGGGAAATACAAATCAAAATCACACTGAGATACAACCTCACACCTGTTAGAATGGCTAAAATTAACAACTGAGGAAACAATAGATGTTGGTGAGGATGTGGAGAAAGGGGAGTCCTTTTGCACTGTTAGTGGGAATGCAAACTGGTGCAGCCACTCTGGAAAACAGTATGGAGTTTCCTCAAAAAGTTAAAAATAGAAATATCCTATGACCCAGCAATTGCACTACTAGGTATTTATCCAAAGGGCATAAAACTGCTGATTTGAAGGGGCACATGCACCCCAATGGGTTAAAACAGCACTATCAACAATAGCCAAATTATGGAGAGAGCCCAAATGTCCATTGACTGATGAATGGATGAATGGATAAAGATGTGGGTGGCTCAGTTGGTTAGGCATCTGCCTTTGGCTTGAGTTGTGGGCCCAGGGTCCTGGGATTGAGCCCCACATCAGGCTTCCCACTCAGTGGGGAGTCTGCTTCTTCCTCTTTCTCTACCCCTCCACACTACTCATGCTCTCTGTCTCTCTCTTCTCAAATAAATAAATAAAATCTTTTTTTTTAGTTCTGTTCTTGGGGAGCTCAACATTCTTTCACTGGGAGACAGACAATAAACTATTTAAACATATAATGCCTTAGTGATAAGGGTTATAGAGAAAAACAGAACAGGAAAGGAGACTAGGTAGTGTTAGGGACTGAAATTTTCGATATCAAGGTCTGGGAAGGTCTTTCTGAGAAGGTGACTTTTGAGTAAAGATCTGAGGAAATTGAGAGGGTGAGCCATGCATAAATCTACAGGGAGAACATTTAGGGTGGGAGCATGTCCATGTGCTGGAGTGGAGTGAACCAGAAGAGGTTAGTAGATGAGGTCAGAGAACGAGTGGGGGCCAGATTTAGCAGAGCCTTGCAGACCATCGAAAGTACTTTAACTTTTATTCTAGATGAAATAGGAAAACACTGGAGAGTTTTGAGCAGAGGAATGCCATATCTGACAAGTTTTTTTTTTCATTATTATAACAGCTTTATTGAGATATAATTCACATACCATGTAATTCACCATTTTAAAGGACAGTTCGGTACTTTTTGTAACCATCATTACAGTTTAATTTGAGAACGTTTTCATCACTCCAAAAAGAAACCCTGTACTTACTAGCACTCACTTCCCTTTCTCATTTCTCCTGCTCCGTGGCAACCACTAACCTTTTTGTCTCTATAGATTTGTCTTACCAGGACATTTCTTATAAATGGACTCTTACAATAATGTGGTCTTTTGTGATTGTCTTTTTTCAGTCACCATAATATTTTCAAGATTCATCCATGTTGTAGCATGTATCAGTATTTCCTTCTTTTTTATTGCTGAACATTATTCCATTATATGGATATGCCACCTTTTATTTGTCCATTCATCAGTTGATGGATATTTGGGTTGTTTCTACCTTTTGGTTATTATGAATAATGCTGGTATGAAATTGAGTACAAGTTCGCGTGTGGACAAATGTTTTCATTCTCTTGGGTATATATCTAGGAGTAGAATTGCTGTAACATTTGTTAACCCTATGTTTAATCTTTTGAAGAACTACCAAACTATTTTCTAAAGTGGTAAGACCATTTTACATTTCCACCAGCAGTGAACGAGGGTTCCAAGTTCTCCACATCCTTGTCAACACTTGTTATCATCCATCATTTTTATTATTGTCATCTTAGTGGATATGAAGTGGTAGTGTTGCCCATTTTTAACTGGTTTGTTTTTTTTTATTGTTGACTTGTAGGAGTTCTTTTTATATATTGGATATAATAAGTCCCTTATCAGATATACAGTTTGGAAATATTTTCTTCCATTCCATGGGTTGTCTTTTATTTTCTTTATGGTGTCCATTGAAACACAAAAATTTTTAATTTTGATTAATCTAATTTATTTATTTTTGTCTTTTGTCATTTGTGCATTTGGTGTCATATCTAAGAAACCATCACCTAATACAAGATCATGGAAAATTTACTCCTATGTTTTCTTCTAAGAGTTTTGTAGTTTTAGTTCTTATAATTAGGTCTATGATATATTTTTAATTTTTGTATCTGGTGTTAGGCAGGGGTCCAACTACATTCTTTTTGGATGTGGATATCCAGTTAACTGGAAGAGAGCCAACTGAAAACTTTTAATTTGTTGAAAAAACTATTTTCCCCAATGGATTGTCTTGGCACCCTTGTTGAATCAATTGCCCATAAATGAAAGTGTTTATTTCTGGACTCCTGACTTTTACTCCATTGATCTGTATATCTATCCTTATGTACACACTGGCTTGGTTGTTGGAGCTCTGTAGTAATTTTTGAAACCAGAAAATGTTAATTATCTAACTTTGTTCTTCTTTTCTAAGCATTATTTTGGCTATTCTGGGTCCCCTTACATTTTCATATGAATTTTAAGATCAGCTAGTGTCAGAAGTTTTAGGACAATGGAGAATGTAGTTGTTCCCCTGAAATAATGATGTTGGTATGTTTGGAGAGTATATGGTCAAGGAAAATATGGTATCATTTGAGGGAAAAATTAAAGGTCCACTTAAGATTTTATGATCATGAATTTGAAATGAGACCAATCAGCATAGGTGTGTGTTTTCTCAGCCATGTCTAGCTATATTCTGAATTATTTTCATAACATGAAATCACCATTTACCCTTACCACTCTTATTCTCTGTAAGTAGAAAATTTTCCAAAGGCTATATGATTTGTGATGACATTATTGCTCTTATGGCTATTTAATGTATTCTTTTGTTTATAATTTTTCTGTTTTAATATCTAACACAATAAATAATATTGATAGATATAACCTATAGAAACAAAACTTTTTGGTGTTCTCAATAACTCTTAAGAGTGTAAAGGAGTCCTGAAACAAAGATATTGCTGTTAGAGGAAATGCAGTTTGACACAGTAAGCTTCCCTAAAGATTAGGCAATCAGAGCTCTCATAGTTGAGTGGATAGTGAGTTCCCATCACGAAGGTTCTCTGATCGCTGGTTGTTTGTACACCTCTGAATAATTCTAATTGCTAGGATGGTGCTTAGGTAAGGAGGTAATATTTAGATAATTTGAGCCCTGGAAATATTGGGGGGAGGGCTTTATTAACTTTAACTGCATTAAATTACACTAAAAATTGGCAGTTCAAAAATGTCCTATGGCTCTTATTACTTTGTCCTGGATTACTGCATTCTGCATTTTATCTTCTTTGCTATAATGTAACAAAAAAGATAGAAAGGAGTGTATGCCTATAGCAAGAAAAGATACTAGCATTTTGTTATTTTGTTTTTTTCTTAATAGTTATTAAAATATATTATTACTTTGTTCTCTGCCAGCTTTTGAAGACTTGTTGGCTAAACACTGATACAGAAGACCCTGGGTTGCTGACTTTGATGGGTTGTAATGCCTTCTCTAACTTTTGTGGTCAGTTTTGCAGCTACCCCCTGCACCTAGTGAGAACTCGCAGGTTCAAGGTGAGTTTTTGTGAGAAGGATGGCAGTGTAAAAAGCTCTATGGATTTAGGAACTTTTTTTTTTTTTAACTTTCTCTTCTGAAGAATGTCTAAGAATCCTCCTCATTTCCATCATTCAGTGCTGCTTCTTTTAAAAAGGCAAAATTAGGAAATTCTTCTTATATGAATGGGAATGGTGCTATTTATTTACTGCCTTGGGTGGTAGAATGAATGTTTTCACACTAAAGGGGGCCATCTTTGTGACCTAGAGTTCGTTCATAAGACTGTGATAACTAAGGATTCAAAATTTAGATACCTATCTAAATGACTGTTAAAAGTCTTTTGCAAGCTGAGATGCAGTGATTCTGTTTCACTTAAAAATAACTCAATAAAATACCTGCTGATCATTAGGAAAAATTATTGTTGAATTTAGAAAAGAAAGATTCTTTCAATTTATTTACACATATATACACCCATGAAACTACCAATTATATCAAGACAGTACATTTCCAGCACCCCAGAAGGCTCCTTCATACCCTTCCCAATCAATAAACACCCTCACCCCAAGGTAAATATTATTCTGACTTTAACCATTTATTAGTTTCTTTTCTTTTCTTTCTTTTTTTTTTTTAGAGAGAGCGAGAGATCATGTGGGCAGGGGGGAAGGCCAGAGGGAGAGAGAGAGAGAGAATCTTAAGCAGGCTTAACTCTCAGTGCAGAGCCCCAGGTGGGGCTCAATCTCATGACCCTGAGATCATGACCTGAACTGAAATCAAGAGTTGGACACTTAACCGACTGAGCCACTAAGGTGTCCCTGGTTTGACTATTCTTGAAAACTATGTACTATTTGGAGAGTCATCTTTGTTTACTGCATATAATTATTTTCTTTGCTCATGTGAATACCCCACTTAATCCATTATAATATGTTAAAGTTTATTTTATTTTTTAAATTGAAGTATAGTTGACATGCATTATTATATTAGTTTCAGGTGCACAACATAGTGATTTTACATTTATATCCATTATAAAATGCTCACCACAATAAGTATAGTTATCCATTATACTATGGAAAACATAAACACTTATTTCTCTCAGATATATATATATAGATATATATAGATAGATAGATAGATATCTATATATATAGAAACACACATACCAGGAGAAGAATTTTTAGGTTATAGGGTAAATATTCAGTTTTAGTAGATACTGCCAAATTGGTTTTCCATAGTGTTTATTTCAGTTTAAACTATAAGAGCAATGTATGAGTTCCAGTTGATCTACATCTTTGTTAACACTTGTTATTGTCAGTCTTTTAATTTAGATATTCTGATAGTTGTGCAATAAAATCTCACTGTGGCTTTAATTTACATTTCTAAATGACTAATAATATTGAATACCTTTAATGCTTATCATTTTATTTTTAATTTTATTTTTTTAATGACACATTTATTTCAAGATCTAACAAGTATCCCTACTAAACTGAGATTTGATGTTACAGACTTCTGTTATTTTTTAAATTTAAATTCAATTAATTAACATACAATGTATTGTTTCAGGGATACAAGTTTGTGATTCATCAGTCTTATATAATACCCAGTGCTAACACATACCCTCCCCAATGTCCTTCACCCAGTGCCCCATCCCCCCACCCCTCTCCCCTCCAGCAACCCTCAGTTTGTTTCCTAAGATTAAGTGTCTCTTATGGTTTGTCTCCCTCTCTGGTTTCGTCTTGTTTAATTTTTCCCTCTCTTCTCCTATGATCCTCTGCTTTGTTTCTTAAATTCCACATATCAGTGAGATCATATGATAATTATCTTTCTCTGATTGACTTACTTCGCTTAGTATAATACCCTCTAGTTTCATCCATGTCGTTGCAAATGGCAAGATTTCATTTTCTGATGGCTGTGTAATATTCCATTATATATATATATATATATATATATGTATATATATATATATATATATATATATATATATACAGTACATCTTCTTTATCATTCATCTGTTGATGGACATCTGGGCTCTTTCTATAGTTTGGCTATTGTGGACATTGCTGTTATAAACATTGGGGTGCAGGTGCCCCTTTGGATCACTACATTTGTATTTTGGGGTAGATACCTAGTACTGCAATTGCTGGGTTGTAGGGTAGCTCTATTTTCAACTTTTTGAGGAACCTCCATACTGTTTTCCAGGGTGCCTGCACCAGCTTGCATTCCCACCAAGAGTGTAGGAAGGTTCCCTTTTCTCCGTATCCTTGCCAACATCTGTCATTTCTGACGTTCATTTTAGGCATTCTGACTGGTATGAGGTGGTATTTCATTGTGGTTTTGATTTGGATTTCCTTGATGCCAAGTGATGTTGAGCACTTTTTCATGTGTCTGTTGGCCATCTGGATGTCTTCTTTGGAGAAATGTCTGTTCACGTCTTCTGCCCATTTCTTGATTGGATTATTTGTTCTTTGGGTGTTGAGTTTGATAAGTTCTTTATAGATTTTGGATACTAGCCCTTTATCTGATACGTCATTTGCAAATACCTTTTCCCATTCTGTCGGTTGTCTTTTTTTGTCTTTTGTTTTGTTGATTATTTCCTTTGCTGTGCAAAAGCTTTTTACCTTGACGAAGTCCCAATGGTTCATTTTTGCCTTTGTTTCCCTTGTCTTTGGAGACGTGTCTAGCAAGAAGTTGCTGTGGCTTAATGCTTATTTTAAAGATTTGATTTATTTATTTTAGAGAGAGAAAAAGAGAGAGGATGAGTTGGGGGAGGGGCAGAAAGAGAGAGGGAGAGAGAATCCCAAGCAGACTCCGTGCTGAGTGCAGAGCCTAACATCAGGCTCAATCTCCAACCCTGAGATAATGACCGGAGCTGAAGTCAAAAGTTAGATGCTCAACTGATGAGCCACCCAGGAGCCCCATTTTTTTTTTTTTTTTTTGATTTGATACGTACACAGCCATGGCTTCTGTGAATAACAAAAGTTTGGTTTCTTCCTTTCCAGCTTTTATACTTTTTACCTCCTTTACTTGTCTCATGTCACTTTTTAGGAGCTCCAGTACAATGCTATAATGATAATGGTAAGAGTGGACATCTTTATCTCATTCCTACTCAGAAGAAAATTATTCCAATATTTTACCATTGAGTATGATGTTGCTTTAGGTTTTTGGAATGTACCCTTTGTGAGATTAAGGAAGTTCTCTTCTGTTCTAGTTTGTGGAAAGTGTTTTTTAAATCATGAATAGGTGTTGAATTTTATTAAGTGCCTTTTTTCTGCATCATAATAATATTATTATTTTCTCCTTTTTTTCTATGAATGAGTGACTTTGAAATGTTAAAACCACCTTGAAATCATGGAATAAACTTCACTTGGTCATGTTGTGTTACCATTTTATATAAGACTGGATTTGATTGATACTATTTTGAGTAGGATTTTTATATTATATTCATGAGAATTTTTGGTTGTAATTTTCCTTCCTATAATGTTCTTGTCAGGTTTTTGTATTAACGTTACATTGGCCCCATAAAGATAGTTAGAAAATATTCCCTCTTTCTCTAGTCTTCAGAAGAATTTGTGTACATCTAGAATTATTTTTTCCTTAAATATTTGGGAGAACTCACCAGTAAAGCCAATTTTGCCTGGATATTTTTGGTGGAAGGTTTTTTTTCTTTCTTTCTGTATTTTAATAACAGATTCGAGTTCTTTAAAAGGTATGGATTGTTCAGGTTTCCTATTTCTTCTTCTATCAGTTTTGAGGTATTGTGTTTTTCAAAGAATTGTCCATTTCATCTAAATATTTAAACTTAATAGCATAAGGTCATTGATAGTGTCCTTTTAATATGCCTTTAATAATGACTTTTAATAATGACTGTAGGTTTTACAGTGATGTCTCCTTTTTATTTTCTGATATTAGCAATTTGTTATTTTTCTTTTTCTTAATCAGTTTCTTTGGGGTTTATCAATTTTATTCTTCTTTTGATTTTGTTGATTTTTCTCTATTGTACATTTGTGTTCTATTTCATTGTTTTCTGTTCTATTTGTATTATTTGTATTCTCTTTTGCTTGTTTTTTTTTTTTAAGATTTTTATTTATTTTTCAACAGAGAGAGAGACAGTGAGAGAGGGAACACAAACAGGGGGAGTGGAAGAGGGAGAAGCAGGCTTCCCGCTGAGCAGGGAGCCCGATGTGGGACTCGATCCCAGGACTCTGGGATCATGACCTGAGCTGAAGGGAGACACTTAACGACTGAGCCACCCAGGTGCCCATTTGCTTGTTTGCTTTTTGTTTAGTTTCTTAGGTTGAAGTTTAGATCAGGGGTTGGCAAACTATGGCTTGCAGGCCAAATCTTACCCACCACCCATATGTGTAAGTAAAATGTAATTGGAACACAGTCCCTGCTATTTATTTATGTACTGTCTATGGCTACTTTTGTGCTACAGTGGTAGACTTGAGTAGTTGCTAGAGACCATGTGGCCCACAAAGCCTAAAATATTTACTATCTGGCCTGTTACAGCAAAAGTTTGCTGATCCCTGGTTGAGATAATTGATTTCAAATCTTTTTTCTTTTTTAATATACCAATTCCAGTTTCTGAATATTTCTCTAAGTACTGCTTTACTTATATCCCATAAACTGATACTATTTTCATTATTATTCATTTTTTTAAAAAGATTTTATTTATTTATTTGACAGAGAGAGACAGTGAGAGCAGGAACACAAGCAGGGGGAGTGGGAGAGGGAGAAGCAGGCTTCCCACTGAGCAGGGAGCCCGATGTGGGACTTGATCCCAGGACCCTGGGATCATAACCTGAGCCGAAGGCAGACGCTTAACGACTGAGCCACCCAGGCGCCCCTCATTATTATTCATTTCAAAATATCATCCAAATTTCCATTGTGGTTTCTTTTTGACTCATTGGTTATTTAGAAATATACTGCTTAATTTACAAACATTTGGGGATTTTTCCAATGAACTTTCTGATATTGAACTTGTAGTTTAATTGCACTGCAGAAAGAGAATGTACTCTATATGATTTCTATTCTTTGAAATTTACTGAGACCTGTCTTACTGGCCTAGATATGGTCAATTTTGGTAAATGTTCACTGTATACTTGAAAAGAAAGAGAATTTTGAAGTTGTATTTTGTGTTCTATATATGTGTTCTATAAAACAAATTAGTTAAAATGTTAATGTTTTATATCCTTACTGATTTTTTAAATCTGCTTTTTCTATTGGTTACTGACAGAGGTGTGTTTAAATCTCTAACCAGAATTGTGGATTTCTTCATCTCTCCTTTAATTTGGTCTACTTTTGCTTTCTATATTTGAAGCTATATTATTATGTATATTAAAATTTAGTATTGACCCTCTCCTTATTATAAAATGTGTCCTCTTTATTGCTAGTAATATTTGCTTTTGCCTTAAAAAGTCTACTTTGTCTGATATTAATGTAGTTACAGTAGCTTTCCTTTGGTTAATGTTTGCTTAGTATAATTTTTAGAGCATCTTTTTACTTTCAATCTCTTTGTGTCCTTATATATAGTGTGTCCATTCTGAAAAGTGTATGGTTAGATCTTAAAAAAAAAAACAACCAGTCTGATTATTTTGTCTTTTAATTAACATTTAGTACATTTATATTTTAAAGCAGTGTTAGAGTTGCATTTTAAGTGGAGACTACATATTAAAGTGCTACTTCTTATTGATTCCATTTTTCATTTTCCTTTAGCTCTCTTTTTGGGTCTCCTTTTGAATTAATTAAGTATATTCATTATTTCAATATTTCTCCTCTATTAGCTTGTTAGTTATATATTCTTTTTTCTTCTGTTACCCTAGAGATTCCAAGGTAAATCCTTTGTTAATTACAGCCTACCTTAAATTAGTATTTTTTACCAATATCTTTTTCTTTTCTTTTTCCTTCCTTCCTTCCTTCCTTCTTTTTTTACCAGTTTCTAATACAATAGTTTTACTTCATTCACACTGCACACCCTTTTGTGCTACTATTGCCATATATTTTACTTCAGTATATATTTTAAACCCCACAACACATTATTGTTTTAAAAATCAATGTTAATTTATATTTTATTCTCTTTTGACTATTTTACTTCCAGAATTTTCTTGCTTCCACCTGGGATCATTATTTTTCTAGTTAAAGAATTCCCTTTAGAATTCTTTATTCAGTGGAAGGTCTATTAGCAACAGATTTTCTCAGCTTTTGTTTGTTTCTTTTTATGGCACAGTAAAAGCTATTATTCCGATGTCTTATGAGTTCCATACTTTTTGTTGAAAAGTTAGCCAACAGTTTTATCATTGCTGTTTTAATGTACTGTCTCCCCCACCCCATGCTTTTTAAGATTTTTCCTTCTGTCTCTATTTTTCAGCAGTTTGAATATGTGCCTAAAATGCAGTTTGTTTTCTGCTTTTCTTCCTCCTGTTCTTAAAATCTGTGGTTTGATGACTTTTGTCAGTCTTGAGAGAATTCCCAGTCAAAATTTCTTCAAATATTGCTCTATCCTGTTGTCTCTCTCTTCTTCTAACATCTAATTACATGTATGTTAGATCTTTTCTTCATGTCCTATTTACCTATTATGTTCTTTTCTGTATTTTATATTCCCCTTTCCCCCCTCTCTGCACTTCAATCGGTATGGTTTTTTCTTACTGCACCTGTCTTCTAAAGTTCACTAATCTTATGTTTTGCTTTGTCTAATTTGCTGTTGAACCCAGTACATTGATGTCTTAACTTTAGTATATTTTTCAAACTGAAAAATTTACATTTTTATTCTTTTTTTAAAAGATTTTATTTATTTATTTGACAAAGACAGCCAGAGAGCACAAGTGGGGGGGGGATGGCAGAGGGAGAGGGAGAAGCAGGGTCCCCGCTGAGCAGGAAGCCCGATGTGGGGCTTGATCCCAGGACCTCGGGATCATAACCTGAGCTGAAGGCAGATGCTTCACTGACTGAGCCACCCAGGCACCCCTTTACATTTTTATTCTTAAAAAAAAAAAAGATACTAGGTGTTGTGTGAGTCTCCATCTTTTTCTCTAATTTCTTAAACATATTAATCACAATTATTTTAAATTTAATATATTAATACTTGTTTTGTTGTCTGTTTCTCTCTCTAGGTTTTCAGTTATTTGATCTTTTTTTTAAAAAATCATGCCTCATTATTTTAGATTGAATGATGAGCATTTTGTATGAAAAATTGTAAACTCTGGATGATGTTTTTTTTCTCCAAATAGGACTGACCTTTCTTCTGGTAGGTAGCTATTGTATAGGCAGATCAACCTAAATCTGTTGAAGGTTGGTTTTAGATTTGTTAGAGATAATTTATTTCAGCTCTGATCTTTCTGCAAGATACTTATCCTTAGAGTATGGTCCTTACCCCTAGACAGTAATTTTTGTGGGTCTTATCTGAAAGCTTAGAGTGGTTACCAAAGTGCCTCACCTTACCTTTTGGACTTGAACTCCAACCTTTATGATCTAGCATTGTGTTACTGTTAAAGTCTTTTCCTACATCTTTAGCTTTCTACCTGGTCTTTTCTGTGGTTTTCTTGTAATCTTACTTAGTGCAATTTTAGAGTTGGCAATGCCTCAAGGAAAAACTGCACAGAGACTTTTGGACTCACTTCACTAGTATTAGCTCCATTTCAGATTTTGTTCCTCAAGTATCTGGCACATTGGCATCCTTGAACTCCATCTTTTGTCCTCCGTTCAATAACACTCATTTTTTCGATGTGGACCCTATTCTCTCATGCTGAAAATTGTCAAATGACCTAAGGTAAAAAAACAAAACAAAAACAAAACCAGAGTGAAATTAGTGCTTATGTCCTCTCACGGACCCTAGTCTTGTTTGCATTGATTACTCTCAAACAATGATTTCATGTACTTTGTTCATATTTTAATATTTATTTTTATTTGTAGGGTTAGTCTGAAACAAACTACTTTGTCATAACTAGAACTGAAAATCCTCCTTTGTTCTTTTGACATCTCTATATTTATTTCTGAGCTCTTCGGTTTTTTTTTTTAATGATGTCTCATGGTCACTTGTACCTGCCCTCAAATCTGTAATCAGCTATTCTTCCTTTTAGTGCATAGGGAAGTGATATTTTAAAATCGGTATCTCAGTCCTAGGATCATCAGCTGATATTGAAGCTATTAATTTAAAGGGAGTTAGGGAATAGTATATTCACATGATGATGCCACAGTATCATCTATCAGAGTTATTGCTAATTGCAAGGAGGAAAACCTACCTTTACAATGGAGAGAATGGGTGGTCATCATTATAATCAATTGACCAACTTGGCAACCAGCATTGGCAACAGTAAAATAAAAAAACCTCTGACATAATGTGCCTCTTAATGTAATGTAATATGAAGTGCATATTACATAGCATAGCATCTGCTATGAAGTACTCTTGCCCAAAATATTTTACTGACATCTGGCAATGCTTTTAGACCTAAAGGAAATACAGGGGATCAAGAGATAAGTTAAATGATACTATTAAGAATGAATCAGACAAATCTAGAATGTAGGATATTCTATAAGACAGTTGGCCTAGGTTATTCAAAGAGCCATTTTTACAGAAAAAGTGGTGGTTGCGAGGGAATGACTGGTACTAGTCTTGATTAGGAAACTAAAGAAACATAACCAGTGTGATGAGTGAATTTTGTTTAGATTTTAGTTTGGAAAAAACAAACCCAGCTCTAAGTGACGTTTTTGGGACAACTGGGAAAATTTTAATAAGGAGATATTAGATAAAGGTATTCACCTTTATTTAACAAGGTGAGATAAAGAATTATTTTTAATTTTCTAAGGCATAATTATGATTTGGGTTATGTAGATTAATGTCTTTGTTTTTAGGATATGTTGAAGTTTTTAAGGTTGCAATGTTCATGGTGTTTGTAACTACCTTCAGAGTGCATACATTCACACACATATATACACACATGTGTATAGAGAAAAGAGAAAGAGACAATAAGTACAGCAAAATGTCAAATTTTGAAACTAGGTGGTGAGTATACAAATGTTCATTGTACTATTCTTTCTGTAGTTTACAATTTTCACAATAATGAGATGGGGTAAATCAATGGGGAACATCAGAAAAAAAGTAAGCCTGTTCCATATTCTTTTACAAAATTATAGAAATTGAAAGCAATATTATTAGCTTCTACTAAAAAATAAAAGGCCCAAAATGAATGTAGTAATAGAACATTCTCCAAGAAATCCATGGTGAGTAAGTATTTTCTAAAATTTCAAGGGACTTTCTCTAGATTTCAAAGGAATTATTTTATTTTGGGTGGGAAAGGATGGAGGGAGGAAATGTTTAGATGAAAACAAATAGCAACAGACAAACTTTTTACTTAACTTAGCTATGTCAATTTTGGGAACATGGTATAATGATTCAGGAGAAAAATGCTAGCTAAAGAATCTGATAATATTTCCCAGTACTATGTAATGTGCCAGGCATGTGGGGTTTGAGTAAGCAAAAAGACATTGGTCCCTACTCTCGTGGAATTGATAGTCCATCAGGGAAGATAGTTATTAATTAAATATGGACACAAAATGCATAAACTGTGATGAGAGCTACAAAGGAAAAGTGGAGTTCTCTAAATACTACCATGGGGGGAGCTGAGGCAGTTCTGGAAGACTTTCTTGGGGAAGTGTTGCTTGGGCTGAGAACTGAAGGCTGAGACAGGGTTAATAGCCAAAGTTAGGGGGGTTGCTTTCAGGCAAAGGGAAAAGCATGTGCAACTAGCCTTAAGAGGGAAGATTTGGGGACATCTGAGAAACTGAAAGTGGCCTCTATGGCTAAAGTGCAGAAAGCAAGGGAGTGGTACAAGTGAGGTGGGAGGAGGAAACAGGCTAGACCCTACTGGATTTAAGTATAATGGGGAATTACTGAAGCAGCAGAGTAACATAATCAGAGTTTCAGAGTTGCATTATTAAAAGATCTCTTTGGTTAAAGTATGGAGAAAAAAATGAAAGAGGTGATTATGGTAAAAGACTAGGCAAGAGATGATGGTAGTTTGGAGACATGGCAGTGGACCTGTAGGGAAATGCATAGATTTGAGAGCTATTTGGAGAGTAAAACTGATGGGTAACTGTTTGGATATGTAAGATGAAGGAAACATTATGGATGCCTTTCAGGTTTCCAGTTTCAACAGCTAGATGAATGGTGGAGCCACTCCCTGAGAAAAGAAGTAGTGAATGAGAAACATATTTGAGTTTTTTCAGAGTTTGAGTTGTTCCTAAGAAATAAGATGTTGAATAAAGGTACCTCTGTGTGTCTAGCTAGTTTTAAAAATTATGTCTACAATAACTATAAGTAAATTTCACCACCAGTGGACAGAATTTGTTCCTAAAGGAAAGAAAAGTACAAAGAGATGAGCATCAAATAGTTCCATTAGGGTCTCTGATTATATAATATGATGAACCAGAGATGTTCCCTTGGAACTTCTTGTGAAAGAATTTAAGTAATTTTATATATATATATATATATATATATATATAAATTTCTGTTTTAACATGTGTTTTACCTTCATTAGTGTTTGAAAAAAGCTAAAATATCAAATTAATTAGGCTTTTTCCTTCCCTTTCATTTTCTAGGCATAATGGGAGTCCCACAGCTAAATATGATCAGCGTCTTTTGTCAAATTTATAAAAGCAGCGGAGTGATAAGGTTTCTCAGCGGCATGACTCCAAATTTCTTAAAGTTGCTTCCTTCAGTATGCATAAATTGTATGGTTTATGAGTCAATAAAACCACTCTTAGAAATAGTGTAGAAATGAAATTGTGAACTGCCATTTTATATACATTTATTTATAAGCATAGAATTGTCTTGGCTTTCTTCTTAAATTTCTAGAGGATTGCATGAAAAGATGTTATATCCATCCTCCAAAAAGATAAACATACAAATCAGAATTAAATACTGAATTTTAATATTTTGTAAGCCAGAATTATAGTTTATAAATTCATTATGAATTGACATCTTTAATATTCAGAAAGTCTATTTAACCTTCTCCAAATTTTAATGAATACTCACCAGAAATTTGCATTTAAATGGATTAAGATGTAATTTATATTACCTAATATTACCTAATTATATTATTAACCTAATATATTTTTATGTTAGGGAAAATTGGAATTTTTGAAGTTTTTCAGCATTTTCTGTTTTCTATTTTAAAAACCTAACATTGTTTTGTATGCATATTTTAAATCTGTTTGAAAGCATTAAAAGAAAACCTATGCATTTAAAATTATAATTAAGAGGAAAACAGTGGTGTTTTTGAACCCCTTTTCTTTTTTCTTTTTTTAAGATTTTATTTATTTATTTTGATAGAGAGACAGAGAGTGAGGGAACACAAACAAGGGGAGTGGGAGAGGGAGTAGCAGCCTTCCCGCTGAGTGGAGAGCCTGACATGGGGCTCAATCCCAGGACCCTGGGATCATGACCTGAGCCGAAGGCAGACACTTACCGACTGAGCCACCCAGGCACCCCGAACCCCTTTTCTTTCTGTAAACTAAACAAAACAAAATAGTTCTGTCTTAAACAGAATTACATGGCATCAGAACACCTCAGTCTTCTACTGGTTTTGTTAATGGAATACTGGTGACTTATTGCTCCCTTCCTGAACACTTATTTGTGGATACAGACATTTTTAACTTACTCTTAGTTCTTAATATTGTTAAAAATTACAAGAAAGTCACCAATGTGAACAAATTAAATCAGAAAAAATTGAGAACCCTTGTTCTTAAAACTGTGTTAAAATAAAAGGTTCATATTTTTTACTCTTATATTAATGAGTTCATATACATTTTTTTCTATCTTTTATACTGTGCTTTTAAACTCCATTCTTTAAGAATAAGGACTGGCTAGAACTCCCCTTTGAAATCTTAAACTTATATGAAGAATAAGTAGAAGAATAAGTACTATTCTTCTTTGCCCTTTGGAGGTTTTGTTTTGTCTTTTGCCTCTATTTTTAAAAAATGTAATTATTTTTTTTGTTGAAGTATAGTTGACATACACTGTTAACGTTATGCTTGCCACAAGTGTAGCTGTCATTTGTCATCATACAATGCTACTACAATATCATTAACTATATTCTCTACGCTGTACCTTTTATTCCCATGTATCTCCCTTCACCCATTTTGCCCATCCCTCCTGGCAGCCATCAGTTTATTCTCTGTATTTATGGGTCTGTTTCTGCTTTTTATTTGGTTATTCATTTGTCTTTTAGATTCTACATATAGAGAAATCAGATGGTATTTGTCTTTCTCTGTCTGATTTATTTTACTTACAATACCCTCTAGGTCCATCCATGTTGTTGCAAATTTGCTCTATCTTTTCAATCTATGTTGAGAGAGAATAGGCCAAAGATATTTAAGATTGTAGGTATATATAGCTACATTTTAAAAATTGTATTGGCTCCAAAATTGTGATTTAATGAGATAGAAATATAAATTATATAATTTATCCTGAAGACTTAATGCACAGCATAGAGATTATAGTCAACAATATTGTATTATAGACTTCAAAGTTGCTAAGAGACTAGATCTTACTGGTACTCACCACAAAAAAGAAATGATAATTATATGATGCCATAGAGGTGGTAACTAATGTTACAGTGGTAATCATATTGCAATATATAAATGTATCAAATCAAGTGTATACCTTTAACTTATATAATATGTAAATTACATCTCAATAAAATTTTATTAATTGTTTAATAAAAAATGGAGATATGAGACGATAAACCGGTTTGAAAATGTAAAAAAAATAAATTATACAATTTATATTATAGCCAACAACTAGTAACTGGATTGGACTACCTCTCTTTTCAGTGTTTTTTAGGACGAAATATTTCTGTCATTTTATAGATTATGGATTTTTCAGTTACTCTAATATTTGGAGTTAGGTCTTATCAAGGTTATTAAAATTTAGTTAAAATCTGCTCTCACTACAAAGAGTGTTGAAACTCAAAAGAATAATTCATATAGTCTTTTTCTCTCTTGTTAAGTGGCATGATTTAATTTGCTGTGAAATTAGATGAATTTAATTTTCTTAGGATAGGATGAGGAGAGGATCCTTGGGATAGGGTACTTAATAAACTATTAATGATGGAATTAAATTGTTAAATTAGATTTCCTAAAAATTAAAATTAATATGAATATACAACTAACATAAGGTTGAGTGACAAAACCAAGTCAATTTTCTAGTTGGATTCCCAATTTTTCTTAGTAGGATTTATTAATAGAAGGATTCTAATTAATTTATAACTCAGCTTCTAAAATTCACATAAAAAGAGATTAAAATAAATCAAATGCCTCAAGTGAAATTAGTATGTTACCATATTTCATTATTAAAAACAATTAGAAATTAAATTTTTTATGAGAGCTTTTACTCTACAACAGAGAGGGGTAAATGGCAAACTGGACCCCTCAATAACTACAGACTATCAAGATCAGGTATTGACGTAAAGTAACTACATACTGGTGAAGTACTTATCCTTCAGGGGATCTGAAACATTTTGCCAGTGGATCAGATCCACTGAACTCATTTAAAGTATTTTGCCATTTATTTTTTTCTCTATTTTTTAGAATACAACTTGCAAATAGCAATGTGGCATATAAATTGGAATTGTTATGTCATTTCCGTACCTAGATTTGGAGAGATGTTCTGACTCTAACCTTGGAGCTTATATATTTTCCCATTATTTTGTTTATTAATAAAGACAGAAGTATTTCTGCATACAATTCAATTAATATATAGAAGTTTATATATGGACATGAAAAGTCTAATCCCAGGGTGGCCCAGATAGGTTTGATCCCGCAAAGTTGTCTGTGGAGGGAAGAAGCAGTAGTGGAGAAGAGTCTCTGTGAATTAGATGGGTGGATCTACCTTTCCAAGGGTTCAACAAATCTTTGAATTGGCTTCTAATAAGCTAAGGGAGTGAGGGAAGTAAAATCTAAACTCTCCTCTATGCACAATAAATGCTCTATAGGCAGTCAGGTGTTTTATTCCAGTTAACCATAAAGTAAGACAATAAATATTTATATGTATATGTGTATGTATATACCAATATGCTATACACACACACACACAAAATGATACACACATATAAAAGGATACACACACATACATATATGCACACGTATAATCACAATTTTTTTAAGCATCAAAGTTGACAGAGCGGGGTAAAGATGTAAAATGTTGATTGTAGTTTAATATTTAGGTACCCACAATGTGATAGGTATTATATATACATATGCTGTCTTCCTATTTAATATATAGAAGACAAAGTACTCCTCTTTCTCTTATTACTAATAAGATAAATTAGAAACAGTTCCAAACCTGTCATTTAATTAAAGAACACCACAGCTATAAATTCTCTCAGAAATCTTGACTTGTGTCTATGCATCTCCTTGATTTTTAGGACTAGGTCTATGTTAAATAGAATTTTGGCTTACTTTCATTGTCCCGGATACATGTATTCAAACATCATTTTAAATTATGGACTATTTCTGGGGGCACCTGGGTGGCTCAGTCGGTTAAGTGGCCGACTTTTCACTTCCGCTCAGGTCATGATCTCAGGGACATGAGATTGAGCCCCAGGCTGGGCTCCACGCTCAGCGCCAAGCCTGCTTCTCCCTCTCCCTACCTCTCCCCCTGCTTGTGCTCTCTCTCTCTCTCTCAAATAAATAAATAAATAAAATCTTAAAAAAAATAAATGTGGACTATTTCTGAAAGTAATATCATCAAATCATTGATATTTGGAAAGGGAACAATTATTATTGAATTAATCTGTCATTTATTAAATGCTTCCATGACCAGTTTTTGCCAGTCTGACTAAAAAAAGAGTAAACTGGTTCTGTCTTTATATATATATCATTATATATATATTTTAAGATTTTATTTATTTGACAGAGAGAGACACAGCGAGAGAAGGAACACAAGCAGGGGGAGTGGGAGAGGGAGAAGCACACTCCCCGCCGAGCAGGGAGCCCGATGTGGGACTCCATCCCAGGACCCTGGGATCATGACCTGAGCTGAGGGCAGATGCTTAACGACTGAGCCACCCAGGCGCCCCGTTAAATATATATATTTTAAAATTAAATATGTAGCATTTCACAAAGAAAATGATAAATCAGTCATGTATTCACAATACTATTTGACTTCAAACATTACCTTTTTGCTTCAAACGTTACCTTTCCTTCTCTCCCCTCCTGAAAAGTAATCCTTATCTTGAAGTTGGTGTGTTTCATTCCTATGCACATTTAAAATTTTGTTTTGTATGAGTGTATTCATAAGTATTTTTCATAACTATATATTATCTATATCTTGTAAAACTTGCTTTTTCACTCAATATTGTTAATCTACATAAATTTATTTCATTCATGTTTACTCCTATATGGTTTTCCACCATATACATACACAGATTTATCTAATCTGATGGGCACTTTTGTTAATTCAAATTAGAAATAGATTCTTAAATTATTTTATTTTTTAATTTTTTTCCTGTGGCTTGATGTCTTAAACTATTTTAATAAATATTCAACCATGTTAGAAGTTCTTATATATTTATGAACAGAGGATGGAGGAAATTCCAAAGGTTTCTTCTGAATTATTAAAGGAACAAAGAAGCTTGAACAAGTACTTTTACATTTCAGAAAACAGAGAAGTCAATTTAACTATTATTATTAAAGCAATAAAGTCTTATTTAAGATTTATCAAAACTGCAGACTTTCAAAAGTTAAAAACATACAACAGCCTCTGGAATCCAGTTAACTTAAAAAACACCTTTGTTACACATAAATTAAGAAGCCATTGGATATTCTTTCTTGTGAAGTGCCTGTTCAAGTCTTCTCTAATTGCTAAATTTTTAATTGGGTTGTTTGCCTTTTTCTTATTGATTTGTAGGAGTCTTAAAAATTCTGTATAGGAGTCATTTGTTAGCTATATGTATTATGAATATCTCTTTTTCAGTCTGGGACTTGAACATCAACTATCTTAACTGTGTTTTTTGATGAACAGATGTTTTAAATGTTGATGAGGTCCAATTTCTAAATTTTCATTTCATGGTTAGTGTAGTAAAAACAAACAAAAAATAACAAACAGAGACCATATGTGATCTACAAAGCCTAAAATATTTACTGTCTGGCCCTTTGTAGAAAAAATAAAGATGATTCCTGAACTAGATTGATGAGTTGAACAGAGCTGCAATTCAGAGATCAGAAAGTTGCTATAGCTACCACCACCACTGTCAGATTTGCTTCAAGATATGCATGAAATTGGTGAATAAGCATTGGAATGCTGAGTCCAGGCACAAAAACTGGTCTAAACACTAATATTCATGACCCTGCATGCTGACTAAAACAGCAAAAGGAAGCTGTCCTACTTCCTCTTTCCAAATTCTATGTAAGGTTTTTGGAGGGAATCTAATTTTCTTGCAGAACGCTAGCTTCAGAGGAGTTTAGAAATACAGTTTTGAGCACTCTGTGGTCTCCAAACACAAATGCAGAATGAAGGTTGGAAGTACCAGTCCAAAGTATCTGCCACAGCTCCCAAGTGATTTTTTTTAAACAATTGATACTATTACACCAAAATAGCCCACTATTTTGTATTTTACAAAATACAAATAAAGAAATTTTCAAAATACAAAATACAAAATACAAAAAAAGAAATTTTCCATATACTTGCTGTGAGACAGAGCAGGGACCGGGCTCAAGCTCCTCATCCAGAAACTCTCGTAAAAAAACCACAGTAGCCCAGTTCTCTAGCCCAGTTAACAGGTACTGCTTGCCATCAGGAAGCCAGAAGCCACAAGTACGAATCAAGCCCCACGGCCCAGCTTACCACCAGTTTGCTCCTGGGAGAACCAGACCAGACCAGTCTGACCTACAATGGACCCCAGCACTGACCTTTCACTGACTTTCCCCCTCATTATAATGTTAAAAATCATGCCAGGTGGGGCACCTGTGTTGCTCAGTCGGTTAAGCACCTGCCTTCAGCTCAGGTCATGATCTCGGAGTCCTGGGATCAAGACCCGAGTCGGACTCTCTGGTCAGCGGTGAGTCTGCTTCTCCCTCTCCCTCTGTGATCTCTCCCTCAAAAAATAAATAAGTAAAATCTTTAAAAAAATTCATGCCTGGGAGGTAGAGATTTAGTATGCTAACCAGACATGCATGTATGACAAAACATGATCTTTAAGTGAGTAGGCACTGATAAGTCCCCATCTCTACATGCTTAAATGTCACCCTTCCCCCCCACCCCAGTCTCTTTAAAACTGTCCCTGACCTCTCCTTAAAGAGCTAGCCTGAGGACACTTTCCTTTGTGCTGTCTCCCTTGTCTCAAGTATGAGCCCCAATAAAGCTTTGTCTGTAACATAAGGATGTGACTTCCTAATAAAGTAGTAATAGCAAACTTTCAAATGCTTACAGTAGTCCAGTTGTAAGCACTTTACATCCTTTTTTTTAACTTTAATAATGATCCTACAAGGTAGGTATAATTATTAAACTCATTTTACAAATGAGAAAATTGAGTTTTAGAAAAGTAATTTGTCTGAGGTTGCATAATTGGTATGTGGTAGAGCTGGGATTCAAGATCAAGTGTGTCTGAGTAAACACCTAGTATTTTTAATTCTATGTTTAATGTTATGGTTTGGTGAAGAATGGGATGGAGAGATGAAAAATACAAAACAAAACAAAACAAAACAAAAGTATGGAGAAATTCTAAGTTTCTCCCCTTACAAAACACACTCTAAATCCTAGAAGAAGGTTTATGGGTCAAATGGATTAAGATCCCTCTGGAGAGTCTAATCTTGTTCAGATTTAATAACTCTACACTTTAAGTACTGAATTTTTTTTTCTTTCTGGAACTCTGCTAAATGCTGGGGAAATTGAATAATGCTCTGTTCTTGGCTTTAAGTAGTGAGACAAACATAAATGGCCAAAATACAATAAATGCAATTTTTTTTTTCTGGTGAGCAATTTGATTACATTCCAACTATACTTTCCCTTTTTATCTATAATGAACCCAAACTGTAAAGAATACTGTATATAGAGCAGAGGCTGCTGGAAGATGGTGGAGTAGGAGGACCCTGGGCTCACCTCTTGCCACATGGCCACCTAGAGAACATCCCCATCAGCATAAATAACCCAGAAAGTGACCCAAAGATTGGCAGAACAGACTCTGTGTAGCTGGATGTAGAAACAAGGCCACAGTGAAGCAGATCCACCCCTTCTGACTGCTCTTGGTAAGATCCCATCAAAGCAGGTCACAAGCCTGGTAGTGAGCAAGCAGCCCAGACAAGAGCCAACACCACTCCAGAGTGAGTCCTGCTCCAGGGAGAGGGGAAGATAACCACATACACCAGTCTGACTGCAGCTCCAGAAGTGGCTGGGGCCAGGCAGCTGGTCTGACTGCAGGTCCCACCCACCAATGAAAGCTGCTCAGGGCACAACACAGGGAAAGTGCCCTGCAGTTTGGTGCTACTTTATCTCTAGCAAACACCTGGTCTTACTCAACTCAAGCCCAAGGCAGCCCTGGACCAGCCCACTAACAACACAGGCACCAGACTCTGCCCACAACAGGCAAAGAGCCATCACAGATTGGACTGAAGGCAAACACAGCTCTTCCACAATGGTAGGACACCCCTGTAGCAACACACATAAGAGACACCCCTGAAGCACTAAAGCCACTACCCCAAGTAGGGCAGATGTAGCTGACTTTCCTAACACATAGGAACAGACACAGCAATAGGCAAAATGAAGAGACCGAGGAATATGTCCCAAATGAAAGAGCAGAACAAAATCACAGCAGGAGACCTAAACCAAATGGAGATAAGTTATATATGTCTGATAGCAAATTTAAAGTAATGCTCATAAAGATACTTGCTAGAATTGAGAAAGGAGTGCAGGACCTCCATGAGACCCTCCACCAAGAGATAGGAGACCTAAAAAAGAACCAATTAGAGAACTTGAACTCACTAAATGAAAATAAAAGTAGACCACCTGGAATAAATAGCAAACAAGAGGAAGCAGAAGAACAGATCAACAACCTGGAGGACAGAGTAATGGAAAGTAATCAAGCTGAGCAGATGAGAGGGGGAAAAAATATTCAAAATTAGAATAGACCCAGGGAACTCAGCAACACTGTCAAGCATAACAGTCGCATGATAGGGATCCCAGAAGGAGAAGAATGAGAAAAATGGGGCAGAAGATTTATTTGAAGAAATAATAGCTGTAAACTTCCTGAATCTGGGGAAGGAAAGAGAAATCCAGATCCAGAAGGCACAGAAAGCCCCCAACAAAACCAACCCAAAGAGGTCTACACCAAGACACAAAGTAAATAAGATGGCCAAAAGTAGTGATAAAGAGAGAATTTTAAAAGCAGCTAGAGAAAGGAAAGCAGTTACATACAAGGGAAACCCCATAAGGCTATCAGTGTGCTTTTCAGCAGAAACTTTGCAGGCCAGATGAAAGCGGCATGATATATTCAAAGTGCTAAAAGGAAAAAATCTACAGCCAAGAATACTCTATCCAGCAAGGCTTTCACTCAGAATAGCAGGAGAGAGAGAGTTTCCCAGAAAAACAAAGGTTAAAGGAATTCCTGACCAGGAGCAAAACCAGACACATCCCCATGATGCCATTGGCCTGTGGGTCCCAAATTCACAGTCCAGCTGCCCTCCTGCCCAAGTCAGCATGCACAGCCTGCCACCTGCTCAATGCCAAGTCAACACACCTTCACCTCAGATTGACAAGGGCTCAAAATGACACTCTTCCCCTCCAATTCCAGCCCCAGTGCTCAAGTTTATGCACAAAAGGGGGCATAATTATAATAGCAGGATGAAGCAACCCAAAGAGTGACACTAAATTAGTGGATAAAAGGAATGTGCTAGGCTGAGAACATCTCCAACAAACACATCAAAGAACAATACACAGCATGATTCTGGTTACTAAAAGAAACAAACCCAGGAAAAATAAAACAAGACGAAATCAGAGAGGGAGACAAACCATAAGAGACCCTTGACAGGAAACAAACTGAGGGTTCCTGGAGGGGAGGAGAGTGGGGGGATGGGGTAACCGGGTAATGGGCATTAAGGAGGACATGTGATGTAATGAGCACTGGGTGTTATATAAGACTGATGAATCACTAAACTCTACCTCTGAAACTAATAATACACATATGTTAATTAATTGAATTTAAATTAAAAAAAAAGAACCCCTCCCCCCAAAAAGAATACTGTATGTATGGGAAAATATTCTACAATATTTAGATAGTAATAGCTAGTTGCTTAACTTTTAAAATTCAGCTTTATTGAGGCATATTTATATTTAATAAAATGCACTCATTTTAAGTGTTCAGTGTGATGAATTTTGATGAAAGTATACATTTATATAACTATTATCACATTCTGACTTCTATTCTTTCCCGTAATGTTTTTGAGTTTTATCCATGTTGTGTGCATCAGGACTTCATTCCTTTTAATTGCTAAGTATTATTCCATTGCATGTATATACCATCATTTGGTTATCCACCTACCTGTTGAAGAATGTTTGCTTCTAGTTTTTGGTTATTAAAAATAAAGCTGCTATGAATATTGTTCTTTTTTTTGGACACATATTTTCATTTCTTTAAGGTAAAAACCTAGAGATAGAATTGCTGGTTTATGTTTAATTTATGAGAAACTACTAAACTGTTTTCTGATTATACTACTCTACATTCCTACATCAGCAATATATTAGTTTTAGTTGTTCTGTACCTTCTGCACCACCTGACATTGTAAGTATTTTAAATTTATCCATCCTAGAGGCCATGCAGGGGTATCTTGTGGTTTTAATTCACATTTCTGTAATAAGTAAAGATTTTGAGCAACTTTTTTTTTAAGTATATTTTCAGTCCCCTATTTTTTTTTTAAATTTTAAAAAGATTTTATTTATTTATTTGAGAGAGAGAGAATGAGAAAGAGAGCACAAGAGAGGGTAGGGTCAGAGGGAGCAGCAGACTCCCCGCCAAGCAGGGAACCCGACGTGGGGCTCAATCCCAGGACTCCAGGACCATGACCTGAGCTAAAGGCAGTTGCTCAACCAACTGAGCCACCCAGGTGCCCCTTTGAGCAACTTTTCATGGGCTTATTGGTCGCTCAGATATTTTCTTTTGTGAAATGTCTGTTCAGATCTTTTGCCCATTTTTTTTTTTAAGATTTTATTTATTTATTTGACAGAGAGACAGCGAGAGAGGGAACACAAGCAGGGGGAGTGGGGGAGGGAGAAGCAGGCTTCCCGCTGAGCAGGGAGCCTGATGCGGGGCTCGATCCCAGGACCCTGGGATCATGACCTGAGCCAAAGGCAGATGATTAACGACTGAGCCACCCAGGTGCCCCTCTTTTGCCCATTTTTTAAAAATTGCGTTGTCTTTGTGACATTTTAAGTGTTCTTTAGTATTGTGGATACAAGTCCTTGTCAGAGTTATGTACTAAAACATTTTCCTCTCAGACTTTCTCTTGCCTATTTTCCTTTTTTAAAAAAAGATTTTATGTATTTATTTGAGAGAGAGAGAGAATGAGTAGGGGGAAGGGGCAGAGGGAGAGAGAGAAGCTGACTCCCTGCTGAGTGGGGGGGGGCATGTGGGGCTCAATCCTAGGAGCTGGAGATCATGATCTGAACTGAAGGCAGACACTTAACCAACTGAGCCACCCAGCACCCCTTCTTGCCTATTTTCTTAACAGTGTCTTTTCAAGACACAAAGTTTCACATTTTTTTCTTATGGATAGCCTGTTGTTCCAGCATTGTTTGTTGAAAAGACTATCTTTTCTCTATTGAATTACACTGACATTGTTGAAAATCAATTGTGTCGGTTTATTTATCTCGACTCTGAAGCTTACCTTTTTTCAAAATTGTTTTAGCTACTCAACATCTTTTGCATTTCCATATAAATTTTATTTGTTTATTCATTTATTTTTAGAGAGAGACAGAGAGAGTGTGTGTACATGTGAGTGAGGGCAGGGAGGGGCAGAGGGAGAGGGAGAGAGAGTCTTAAGCATGGAGCCTGGGGCTCAATTTCACGACCCTGAGATTATGACCTGAGCCAAAATCAAGAGTTGGATGCTTAACTGACTGAGTCACCCAGGTGCCCCTCCATATAAATTTTAGAATCAGCTTGTCAGTTTGTATGAAAACGTCTGCTAGCACTTAGATTGGGATTACATTTCATCTTTAGATCAAATTGAAGAGAATGGACTCTTAACAATATTGAGTTCCAATCTATTAAGATGACATAGCTCTCCATTTATTTAAGTTGTCTTTAATTTCCTTCAACAATATTTTCACTTTTTAGTGTCAGATATTGCACATATATAATTATCATTAGGTATTTCAGTTTTTGATGCTATTATAAATGGTATTAAATTTTATTTTCCAATTATTATTAATATATAGAAATAAACTAATTTTTATATTGACCTTATCTCTGGCCACCTTGCTAAATTCACTTATCAATTCAAGTAGCTTTTTTGTAGATTCCTTAGGATTTTTTATGTAAATGATCATGTCATCTAAGAATAAATAAAGTTGAACTTATTTTGAGTTGAACTCTTGCCAGTTGCAAGTTGCAACTTGCAAGTTGAACTCTTGCCAGTATGAACTCTTGCAAGTTGCAACTTGAGTTGAACTCTTGCCAGTTGCAAGTTGCAACTTGCAAGTTGAACTCTTGCCAGTATGTATGCCTTTCCCTTTTTCTTTTCTTATCTTATTGCACTGGCTAGGACATCTGGTATAATACTCAATAGAAGGAGTGAGAAGAGACATTCCTGCCTTATTTCCCATCTTAGTGGGAGAAAACATTTAGTCTTTCACCACGAAGTATGAATGTTCATGTTAGTTTTACATAGATAAACTGTTTATTCTTTTGTCAGCTTTGATAATAAGTCTTTCAGGGAAAAGACTTTATCTAAGTTGTCAAAGCTTTTGACATAAAAGTGTCCATAATGTTCTCTTATTATTATTTTAGCATGTGTAGAATTCGTAGTGATGTCTCCTTGATATTGGTAGTTTGTATTTTCTTTTTTCATGATTGGTCTAGTTATAGGTTTATGAATATAATTAAATTTTTCAAAGAAAAAACTTTTGGTTTTACTAATTTTCTTTATTGTCTTTTATTTCTTTGATTTCAAGCCTACTTAAAATCCTTCTTTCTACTTATTTGGCATTAATTTGCTCTTCTTTTTCTAGTTTCTTAAGGTAAAACCTTAGATCATGGATTTTAAATTTTCTTGTTTTCTGATACAAACATCTAAAGTTAATTCTAGGCACTATTTTAGCTGCATTCTACATTTTCCAATTTCCCTGTGATTTCTTGATTCATGCGTTATTTAAAAATATATTGTTTAATTTCCAAGTATTTAGGTACTTCCCACCATCTTTTGCTGATTGATTTCCAATTTAATTGTCCTGTGGTCAGAGAACATAATCTGTCTGATTTCAGGCATTTAAAGTTTATTGACTTGTTTTGTGGCCCAGGATATGATCTTTGTTAGTGAATTTTACATGTGCAGGTAAAAATAATGGGTATTCTTCTGTTGATGGGTATACTGTTCTATTAATGTCAATTAGTTGATCATGTCATTGAAGTCTTTATATCCTTACAGACTTTGTTTCCTTATTTTATCAATTGCTGTGAGAAAGATATGGACATCTCTGACTCCAGTTGTGGATCTATTTATTTCTCTTTGCACACAGTCTATCCATTTTTGCTTCATATATTTTAAAGCTTTGTTATTAGGTGCATACACATTATGGTTGTTATGCCATCTGGTTGAATCAACCCTCCTAACATATAAAATGTCTTCCTTGTCTTGAAGTCTTCCTTGGCTGATTATTAATATAGCTACCCCAGATTCCTCATAATTAGTGTTTACATGGTATTTCCGTACCCACTCTTTCACTTTCAACCTATATATCTTTATATTTCACTTTTGTAGAAAGTATACAGTTAGGTCTTCCTTGTTCTGCGTTTTAATTGGACTGCATAGAATATTATGTTTAATGTAATTTTCTATCTGGTTAACCTTAAGTCTACCATCTTATTTGTTTTGTTTGTCCTGTTCTTTTTCCTTTTTTTCTCTTACATTCTTTTGAGTCAATACAATATTTTTTAGTACTCTATTTTATCTCTTTTTATTGTTTTATTAGCTACAATTCCATGTTGTTTTTTTTAATGGTTGCTCTAGTGTTTCCTGCATACATTTTAAAATGTATACTACTTCACATATAATGCAAGAATCTTTTAGCAGACTTCATGTCCTCTCTCCCATCTTTTTTACTACTGCTGTTATACATTTTACTTCTATGTTATAAGCTTCACAATATGTTACTATATTTGCTTTTGAAAGTTATTTCTTTTAAAGAAAAGTCTTTTATATTTATAAATGCTCAGTACTTGCAATATTTTCTAAAAGTTTTATTAATAGCTTTCTGTTTATTAATTCCTAAAACTCATTCATTTAAAAATACATATTTTATGACATTTGATCACATCTTTATTATAGCAATTAAGTTTGAGTTTTATTTGTTTATAGAACCAGAGCACACTAGATGGTGAGCTTCTATATGAGTAGGTTTAATGTTCTTATTTTTATCTAGCATTTAACAAAATGAAGTATAAAATTAATAAGAAATAAATTACATCTTAAAGTATACCTAATATTTTAAGAAATAAGCTAATTTGGGCGCTTGGGTGGCTCAGTTGGTTAAGCGACTGCCTTCGGCTCAGGTCATGATCCTGGAGTCCCGGGATCGAGTCCTGCATTAGGGCTCCCTGCTCAGCAGGGAGTCTGCTTCTCCCTCTGACCTTCTCCCCTCTCATGCTCTCTCTCTATCTCATTCTCTCTCTCAAATAAATAAATAAAATCTTAAAAAAAAAGAAATAAGCTAATTTTATTCTGTGGTCCAAGACTTGGAATTTTCCAAGAAAAAATATTTTTTAAAACACCGGTCTGGGCCTGTCATTAGACTGTGCCTCTGACTTTCAAAAGATGTGACCAGAGATTGAGGACACAAAGTTTCAGTGCAACAAATTACAGAACTAGGTTTTTACATAATCCCTTAACCCTGTCTACCCTCAATTTTAGAAGGTTTCAGGCTCCTTTGTGGGAGCCTGTAAAAGAGGCTGAGGCCTGGCAGCAATGTCTGGTGTCCCACAAGACAAAGGAAAAAGGTGTGGTCAGCAGTGTCTAAACGGGACCAGCATTAAATAAGACAAAGATATTAAAGTGTCCTTTGGATTTTGTGACAAAAGAGTTCTGTAAGGTGGCTAGTGGGGGCAGTGGCGAGGCTGCAGTGGGTCTGGTTGAAAGTGGGAGGTGAGGAAGAGGGGGACTCCTGGAAACAACCCCAAGGTCCCTGGGAGAGGGCCGGTAGGGGAGAGACTGGAGCCCTCTTCAGACGTCCCCCGAGAGGAGGGGTGGCACCGGGGCACGGGATGCTCCCGTCTGAGGCGCAGGTCAGAGCAACTCACCTGTCGCAGCCGCTCAGTTTGCCCTGGGAAACACGCGGATGCTCTTCCGACGCCCCCTGGAGAACGGGTAAGCCAGGGACCGTCCTGGATGCAGGTTGCCGCCGCGTTTGGCGCCTCAACTTCCAACTTCCGGTGCGCGCCGCCCCTCCGGAGGGGCCTGGGCCCGGTTTCCCACGAGGCGGGCCTGCGGCGTTTCTCCCAGCGGCGCCCCGTAGCCCAGCGGCGCGGCTCCAACCGTCCCCGAGGCTCCGTCGGTTTGTTGCCTGGGCCACCTGCAGCCTCGAGCTGCCCGGCGTCGTCGTCGGGGCGGCGGCAGGTGGCGCAGCCGGAGGGGCGGGACGCCGTCGCCGGGACCCAGAGAAGAGGCGGCCGAGCTGCCACGCCGCCGCGGCCGGGGGAGGCGGGGGGGGGGGGGGGGGGACGGGCCATGCTGCGCTGGCTCCGGGGCTTCGTGCTGCCCGCGGTGGCCTGCCAGGAAGACGATGACTACCTCAGCTACAAGATCCTCTTCCAAGACCTGGACCGCGGCGGGAACGGGTTGGTGGACATCGTGGAGCTCCAGGAGGGACTGAAAAACTGGGGCTCCTCATTTGGTCTGAACTCTGAGAATGTGAGTGACCAAGGGAATGTGGCACCGAGAGCGTGGGGCAGTTGTTGGGTAGAGAGTGAAGCCATACTTGCTCTTTGCAGAGCTGCTTTCACAGACCGGTGTTGTGAGGGTGGGGTTCGCTTGCGGGAGTCCCCGCAGCGCAGAATAATGCAGCCCAGCGAAACACGTTCTCAGCCCTCTTAGAACACATTCCACAATGACCAGAGGCTTCTCCTGGGCTTTTGGGGAGATACTGAGTAGGTTTCTGTTGACTCAGCATTTACTGAACCCGTTCAGAATTTCAGGGGCCAGGTTAGCCTTTGTGAATTCATGAGTAAGAGACCTTCTCTTTTCTCAGGTTGTGCACAGTCTAGGTTCATGCTTCAGGGTCTTGTACAAAAGACAGGTACAGATAGGTCCCCAGAGCTGCTCTCTTTCTGACATCGACACCAAAGGTCTAGGGGGGATCAGACCTTGATCCATGGGTTGACATGGATCAGCTGATTGATTTAGTACTTTGCCTAAATTAGGGATGTCTTCTTTCTCTGGTCTCGACTTGATTATTTAAAAACTGTTAGGTGAAAATTTCAGGATCTCAAGAGAAAACAAATTATTCTATTTCCCCTCCATCAGTGCTAAACAATCCTCAGATGTCACCCCACTTGTTTCAGCTCTCTACCGGTGAGAGGCATGTGTTAGAAGTCCAAAATATTCCCATGGTCCGGAGATTCCTGTATGTGATAGAACTAGTGGATCTTATAGTCATTATACAGCGCCTTTGCTGTATAATAAGACCTTCGGCCCAATGCAATGTAATGTGTAATTTTATGTGAAAAGATCACACACTCTTTAATCATTGGATTATCCTACTGGCTGAGGCTCCTCAGGCAAGCAAGGCAAATATGTACCTAAAATATGTGTCTGGATGAAACACTGCACCTTTCAGGGTGGAATAGTTCCAGAGTAATCAACCTGCTGCTTAGTGGTTGGTGGGTTTTCTGAAGGGATGATGTTATGTCAGTGGCTCAGTATTAGTCTCTGATGCTGGTAGGTTGGGCATTTGGCAGTAGCAGTAGCTATATTAGACTTGGTGAGTGGGAGCCCGTGCTGTTTGGCCCATTGATCTATCTCCACCGCCATGACCACTCCATTACGATACCACTGTGTTGTCACTGGTGTTCATTGTGTCAGCTGACAGAGTCTGGTTGACTTTATCTGGCTGGGTCATTCTGTCTACTTGGTTGTTTCATACCTCTTCCATGGGAGTGACCATACAATATAAACATATTTTTACTTTGTGTCCACTTCCATCTTTGTACATATTCCCCAGACCTCTTTGTCTCTGATTTTCCAATCTTTTTTGCTTCCAGGCCACTGACCATCTAACCAAGTTATTTACCACTGTCCACGAGTCTATATTTATTGTTCTCTGGCCACTTCTCTTTTTACATAAAATGAATGATCAGGTACACTACTTGAAGTTCTTTTCACTGGACAGATTTCCTCTCATTGCTGTCTTTCAGATTATTCCTGAGTAGTGCTGAGTAGTGCATAACTGGCCTTTTTCAATTTGCACTCACTAAGAAATGCATCTGTGAATTGAGCTCATCCTTTTTAGTCCTGTGTCAGCTGGTCATACTGAATCTCCATGTAGTTACAAGTGTGGGTTTAGGGAGTGGTAATGGTATAACAGTGATGGGGTGTGAAAATCTGCATCGCTCTTTGTGTGTGGGGCTTGCTTGTGCTCTGATTCTGCTTGGGCTTGATTTCAGATATACTGTTCCATCATATGGTTTGCTGCTGGAATCACCAAAACTTATGACTTGGTGAGTCTGACAGAATACAACTCAAGATAGGCAACTCTGGCTGTATATCATTTGATGTCCCATATTTAAGCACTCTGTTTCTACCCGGGCCCCATAGCATACCAGGAACTGTTAGAGAGTTCTGCTATAGATTCTCCTTTTGGAGCTCACTGTAAACCCCACACAGCATCTTTTCCTACCTCTGATGCTTGTGATACCACAGAGTCTATTGGGACAGGTGGCCCAAGAGGCAGGGCTGTTTGCTGCATGACTTGGATCTGCTGAAGAGCTCTTTCCAACTATGGTCCCCATTGAAAGCTGTTAACCTTTCTTGTTCCTCAGAAATGGGTCACAGAATTTTTCTTAATTTTGACATATATTACCTCCAGAACTCAAAGAGGCCTCAGGTGTGTGTTTCCTTCTTAGGTGGTATGAGATGCAATCATTTGTCCTTTATTTTGGTGGTGGTAGGGATATGTCCTGACCTGACATGCTTCAGACTGGTCCTGGAAATACTTAATTGATGTGGTAGATCCCTGAATCTTCATTTACTCTATTTTAATCCCCCACTTTTTGGAGTGTATGTACCTTACCTTACCAAGGCCTCCAACCTATTGCTACTTCTTTTTTTTTTTCTTAATAAGAGAATTATTATTATTCTTTAAAGATTTATTTATTTATTTTTAGAGTGGAGGTTGAGGAGCAGAGGAAGAGGGAGAGAGAGTCCCAAGCAGTCCCTCCACTGAGCACAGAGCACAACGCAGGGCTCGATCTCAGGATCCTGAGATCACAACCTGAGCCGAAACCAAGAGTCGGACACTTAACAGATTGTGCCCCCCATGCACACCCTCATTGCTACTTCTTGTTCATCTAGTTTAATTAACATGATATCATCAATATAGTAAATGTGTAGATGGACCAGGTCCTTCTGTGACAGAAGGCAGGAGGTTTAAATGTATATTATTGTCTATGCCATGGGAATGCCAACTGTTTCTGGTTCTCCTTCTTGGTAATGGAAAACAACGCATTCACCAGATCAATGGCCATATTCTATGTCCCTGAGGCTGTGTTAATCTGCTCTAGTAAAGATAACACCTCTGGATCCATAGCTGCAATTGACTCCTCTGCTGCTTGGTTGAGCAGATGTTCACTGTCATCCTCCACTGTGATCCATCTAGCTTTTGTAGGACTCAGAATGGTGAATTAAATGATGGACATCTCCACGTTTGAATTCCTTAGTACGTCTGTAAGTACTAATCTGTGCTATTTATTTTGGGCTGTGATTTTTTTCCCAATTATTTTATTGTGATAAAATACACATAATACTTACCCTTTTAACCATTTTTAAGTATAGAGTTCATTGGTATTAAGCAGATTCAGAATGTTGTGCAACCATCTATCTCCTTAACTCTTTTCATCTGGTAAAATGAAAACTTTATGCCCATTAAAAAATAACTCCCCATTCCTCCCTCCCCCCAGCCCCTGGCAACCATCTTTCTACTTTCTGTCTATGATTTTGACTACTCTAAGTATTTCATGTAAGTGAAATCATGCAGGATCTGTCTTTTTGTTTCTGGCTTATTTAACTTAGCATAATATCCTCAGAGTTCATCCCTGTTATAGCAGATATCAGAATCTTTCCTTTTTAAGCCTGAATAATACTCCTTTGTATATTTATGCCACATTTTTGGTGCTGTATTATTCTCAGCCTTTTTTCCAATGCATTGATGGCCTGCAGTAACATCCATCCAATTCCATAGTACTTATAATTGGTATTTCTTCCAAAGTTATCAAAAACTGAGGTACTGCATCAGCCAATGCATTCTCTTCCCATCACAGTTCACCATCTACCACCAGTGACTGTGTGTATCATGTGGAATCCGCTTTCTAAGACCATTTCTGGTACCAGCTGTCATAGGTTGTGTTCCATGAAAGCTGCCTCTAATACTCAAGATTCGTGTGCAGAAATTTTACTGGGGAGTACTCCTAGGGATAATACCTGTGAGAGCTGAGGAAGCAGGATTGGACAGAGGGGGAAGATGAGCTGTGATGGAGTTGCAACAGAGGCTTCAGACATTTCAAGGAACTGTGGATCTGGGATAGTTCTTTAGAGTTGTCCCTCTTTGAGGCAACAGGCCAGGCCTTTATTACCCGCTGCCCCCCCCCCCCGCCTCCTCCCCCACTTACTGAAGTTGGCTGCCTCCAGGGTGTGACTTCAAGCAAGGTGAGTCTTTTCTGCCTAGGGCAACACAAAGGGAAGGGCTCAATTAAGAGCTGTCAGTCACCAGTACTCCTAGCTACTCTCAGTCCTGAGGGAGATGTGAGCAGTGCACCACAGAATCTATTACAGAGATACATTTGGAAAATTGTGTTGATGGAACTAGTTGATTAATTGGATTTGGAGTGTGAGGTAAAGGAAGAACTCAAGAATGACTCCAGGAATTTTGGTTTGAGCAACCAAATGAATGGTGGTGCCATTTGCCAAGATCAGGCAGAATTGGAGAGTAGTCAAGTAGGGTGAGTGATTAATCAACAGTTCTTGGTTTGGACATTTGAGGTCTCTTTTAAACAACCAGGTAGATATAGCAAGTAGTAGTTTTGTAAATCATGAGGAGATGTCAGGGTAGAGATGTACATCATCAGCATAATATATTTAAAGCTTTTTATAGGCTGAGATCCCCCAGGTAGAGGGTATATAAGAGCTGCTCTGAGGACTGAGTCCTGGATCATTGCAACATTTCAAGGTCAGGTACAGGAAGAGCCAACACAAGAGACTGAAAAGCATTTAATGAAGTCGGAGGGAAATCAGGAGAGTATGGTCTCTTGGGAGACCATGTGAGTCAAGTATTTCAAGGAGGGAGTTATATATAGAACTGAGAAGTCTGCTGAGAGGTCTTGTAAGATGAAGACTGAATTTAACTGTGGGGTTTGTCAAGATGGAGGAAGTGTCTAACCTTGAGTAATTTCATGCATGTGTGTACCTTGTTGTTGGTTGTGTCTCTGCAGTAAGTGAGAGGGCTAGGATTCTGAATTCCTGGCTGCCTGACCACCTTCCTATGCTAGTGATATGTGTTAAAGTCAAGGGGGGTGTACAACATGGAGGACACTCTGAGCTGGGGCTTTGGTCCCAGATCTCCATGTTATTCCTGTCTGCGAAGAGGGAAGTTGTGCTGGACTACTGGAAGTTCTTGACTTCTGAACACAGTCTAGGCTAGTGGGTCTCCAAACTTGAATATATATGCCTACATATTAACTTCTAAAGAAAAACTGTTCTTGTACAGTTGTACAAAACGATCCTTGTACCAAGGATCGAGTTAAATCATTTTTTTAAAGATTTCATTTATTGATTTGAGAGAAAGAGAGCATGAGAGAGAGCACAAGTGGAGGGGAGGGGCAGAAGGAGAGGGAGAAGCAGCCTCCCTGCTGAGCAGGGACCCCCGATGCAGGACTCAATCCCAGGACCCTGGGATCATGACCTGAGCCAAAGGCAGACGCTTAACCAACTGAGCCACCAGGTGCCCCGAGTTAAATCATTTTTATCATGTTACTTAGATATATATATATAAACATAAAAAGCATAAAATCATTATGCTTATAGCTCTTATATAAACATAAATCCTAACAGATATACAAATTAAACACAAGACTATAAAAACCACTGAAATTCTAATTAATAACATTTATTTAATAGGATAGCTAATAACATTTGGCTAAAACTAAATTTCTACTTTCTTATGAATATTCTATTGATTGCTAAATTTGAGTTAAGCATTCTGAAATTATGTGTGCTCTGTTCTCCTCCACTTTCTTTTTTTTTTTGAATACTGTGAAAACTGTCATTCATATAGTGGGCTCTGATGTCACTGAATTTTACTTGGCAAAAAAATGCATTATTGCCAATGAGGTGAACCCCTGTTCTTTTTTCATTAGCCCTCAAGAAAGGGGTATTATTTGAAAGTAGCTTGTGTGTGAACAGAAATACACGGGGGCAATGAAGTCAATATTAAGCCTTAGTTATAAAGTGGTTATCTGGTTGCTTATGCTATTTGCCTTCAGATTATCTTCAGAAAGAAAACACAAAATTAGAAAATTTCCATAGAAAACACTCAGACCCTGAAGGGTCTGTGGATTTCAGGCTGAGAAACACCTAGATTATAGGCAAATTTAAGCTGCCAGTGCCCTCTTTTCCTCTTGGGCTCTACCCTGTTTCCTATAGGACCTTCTGAGGGGAGGGGTCGGGGACAGGGCCTAGAAAACCAGTTTAGAGCTTAGTAAGCAGAAAGAAATGTGCACTTGTTAGGGTTCTATTTATAATCCTTTTGCTCCTCCCAGTAAAACTCTCCTGTTTTAGCAGTGGGCCTAATTGTTTTTGATCTATTATCAGTGCTCTAATTCCTTAAGGAAGAATAAGGAAGTAGCAGGAAGAAAGTTTCCTTCCCTCATTTCCACCCAAATCTTTCTGTGACCCCTGGAATTTTTTTTTTGTGGTTAACAGCCTCTCAGCACCTAAACCTCTTCACAGAGCCTTGCCTTCCCCTGCATGTCTTACTGAAGCAGCTCTCCTCCAAGGAGCCGTCTTGCAGCCCTCTCCGCATTGGAGCCCCTCCTCCTCTTTTTCCTTTCTCCTTTCCAACCACCGGCTTCACTGAAGCCCATGCCATCTGCCATCTGACCTAACCATTTTGTTCTTTGCTACTCCCTGACCTTCTGTATAAACCTCTTGGTCACTGAAGATTTGGCACCTGCTTACAGTCTTCATCTCCACTCTAGATCCTTCCATTGTCCTGGGTGACTTCCACATCCACTTCTACATATGAACCATGCCACACCCAGGCTTCCTAATTCCTTGACTGTGTATGTCCAATGACCTTCACCTCCACACCATTTCAGCATCTTAATCTCATGGCTCCACTTGGGTAAATTTCCCTAATAAAACTGGAACCCACCTTATAGAGTAGTTGTTACAATTAAACGAGGTAAGGCTTTATTTTAGCACAGTGAGGACACATAATAATCATCACTTAGTAAATGTTAGCTGTTATTATTGCACTAATTTATATCTATAGGGTTGGAGGGTGGTTGAAATAGGGCAAAAAGATTTCCACTTCTACAGATTTTACCAGGAATGTGGGAGATTCTGAAACACTAGAATGGGAGTGTGGCTGGGGAGGGTCTGAGAAGGCCCAGTGGTGTGAGCAGCTCCCTCCTCGACAGCAGTCTCAGCTGAACCCGCAGGTGGGCTTAGATAGATATACACCAACTTTAATTAAAACTAGGTGAGTTGAAAAGTTCACCCATAACTTTATGAAATGGCATACATAATACACAATTTTGAATTAGGCTGGCCTCTTGTCCAATAATGTTATAAACTGTGCAGATAAGCCTCTGGCTAGTCATTTGACCATTGACAAGGCAAGCAGAAGAGTGACAGAACTCTTCTTAACATTTATTGATCATTTGCCATGTGTTAGGTACTGTCTTAGGTAGTTTACATTTTTCCATTTCATTCTAAATCTGTTTTCTCATGTATAAAAAACAAGAATTCTAAGTTTCAAAATTCTAATTTGAATTCTCTTGATAATGTAAATCACCTGGAGAAATGAACCCCATTGATCCTTGAGAAAATGAGAAAGCTTTTTTTTTAAAGATTTATTTATTTATTTTAGAGAGATAGCAAGTGCAAGGGGCAGAGGGAAAGGGAGAGAAGCAGACTCCCCGCTGAGCCAGGAACCCAACATGGGGCTTGAACCCACAACCCTGAGATCATGACCTGAGCTGAAATCAAGAGTCGAACGCTTAACTGACTAAGCCACCCAGGCACCCTGTGCAAGCTCTTATTTTTAAAAAAATTATACTTCTGCATTTTTATATGCCTTATAAAAATAAAACTATTGTCCTTCACTATAAAATTTCCTTGTACTACTTCAAAAAGCTTTCTTCATTTTAGCCTCTATTTGTTGTGTGACTTACTAGCAAATGTAATGCATAGGAAAGCATGTGGTTCCTACATGTATTCTTAGAATTGGTATATGACTTTAAGTCAAATTTAATCTACAATAAATATGTATTGAATGAGCAGATGTGATTAATCATGGGATGTAAATGAACTATGGCAAAAAAATCATCCATTATTAGAATAATTTCCAGAAATTTAACTGTAGTAGAATAAAAATGTATTTCTTGGCAAAGGAGGAAGAATTAGCCATTCAAGCCAGTTGGTAGAAAATGCTACTTAATGATTCTGACATAAAAGTTTTTAAAAGGTTCCAAGGAGGGGGCGGAGCAAGATGGCGGAGGAGTAGGAGACTTGGATTTCATCTGGTCTCAGGAATTCAGCTGAATAGGGATCAAACCATTCTGAACACCTACGAACTCAACAGGAGATCGAAGAAGAGAGTAGCAACAACTCTCTGAACAGAGAAGCGACCACTTTCTGGAAGGTAGGACGTGCGGAGAAGTGAATCCGAGGCGATATTCGGGAGGATAGACGGCGGGGGAGGGGGCCTCCTTTGGCCGCTTCTGGCAAGTGATAGAGCCGCGGAGCACAAAATCGGAATTTTAGAAGTCGGCTCTGCTGAGGGACGTTGCTCCAGTGGCTAAGCGGGGGGTGGAAACCTGGCGGGACAGTGTGGTCTCAGGACCCTTGGGGGTCACAGAAAAACCGGGGGTGCCTGAGTGCAGCAGAGCTCCCAGGTATCGGAGCGGGGAAGCCGGCTGCAGAGACGGAGCCGAGGCGCGGGCTCTCAGCTCGGGGTTGCCATAAACTGTGATCCGCGGCCTAGTCGGGCCACTGCTCCTACAGCAGGGACCCAACAAGCGGCAGAGCTGGGGAGACTCCCCTTCCTCCCCAGGGAGGAGCGGCATGGGAGTGCACTGCAGGGATCTGCTGAGTTTGGAGACTCCACACGGGGTCGGGTGCCAGAGATAGAAACTCTCGGTCACAGGCTGGGTGAGTACGGAGTGCGGCCAGAGGCCAGGGAGACGGGAGTGACTGCTTTTCCCTGGGGGCGCACTGAAGAGCAGGGCCCCGAGTTCTCGGCTCCTCCGGGTGGAGCTTGGGAGGCCACCATTTTCACCCTGGTCCTCCAAAGCTGTACCGAGAGCTTGCAGGGAACAAAAGCCCCTGAGAGCAAACCCGAGCAGCTTACGTAGCCCTGACCGACAAGGGCGGAGCGATTCCACCTCCGGCAAAGACATTTGGGAACCACGGCAACAGGCCCCTCCCCCAGAAGATCAGCACGAACAGCCAGCAAGCCAAGACCAAGTTTACCGATCAAGGAGAACGGGAGAACTCCAGCGCTAGGGGAATACTGCACATAGAATTCATGGCTTTTTTTACAATGATTCATAGTTTTTCAAAGTTAATTTTTTAACTGTTTTTTTTAATTTTTCTTTTTCCCTTTTTCAACCAACACCTTATCAATCCCTTTTTTTAAAAAAAAACATTTTTTATTTTTCATTTTTAGAATCATATTTTATCCCTTCATAGTAGTTACCCTTATTTTTGGATATATATATATAAGTTGTTCTCTCTTTAAAATTTTAAGATACAGTTTCTTCTAACAGATCAAAATATACCCTAAATCACTAGTATATGGCTTTGTTCTAGTCTCCTTCCTGATCACATTCTCTCCCTTTTTTTTCTTTTTTTTTTAAATCTTCTTTCTTTTTTCAAACAACTTCTTATCTTAAATTCCTTTTATAAAATCTTTTATAATTTTCATCTTTACATTCATCTTCCATCTCTTCATTGTATCAACCCTTATTTTGTACATATATAAGTCTTTCTTTCTTTAAAATTTTAGGAGGAACTTTCTTCTAACAGACCAAAATACGCCCAAAATCTAGTGTGTGGCACTGATCTATGCACTAGCCTGATCATATTTGATCATATTCTGTTTTTCTTGTATTGTTCTGTTTTTGTTTTTATCTTTTTGTTTTTTTTTCTTTCTCTTTCTTTTTTCTTTCTTTCCCTTTCTTTTCCCCTGGTTTCAGGTCTTTTCTGATTTGTATAGAGTCTATTTGCTGGGGACATTGTTAACCTGTTAGCATTTTGTTCTCTCATTCATCTATTCGCCTCAGGACAAAATGACAAGATGAAAAAAATCACCTCAGCAAAAAGAACAAGAGGCAGTACTGTCAGCCAGGGACCTACTCAATACGGACATTAGTACGATGTCGGACCTAGAGTTCAGAATCATGACTTTAAAGATACTAGCTGGGCTTGAAAAAAGCGTGGAAGTTATTCGAGAAACCCTTTCTGGAGAAATAAAAGAACTAAAATCTAACCAAGTCGAAATCAAAAAGGCTACTGATGAGGTGCAATAAAAAATGGGGGCACTAACTGCTAGGATAAATGAGGCAGAAGAGAGAATCAGTGATATAGAAGACCAAATGATGGAAAATAAAGAGGCTGAGAAAAAGAGAGAGAAACAACTACAGGATCACGAGGGCAGAATTCGAGAGATAAGCGATACGATAAGATGAAACAACATTAGAATAATTGGGATCCCAGAAGAAGAAGAAAGAGAGAGAGGGGCAGAAGGTATATTGGAGCAAATAATAGCAGAGAACTTCCCTAATGTGAGGAAGGAAACAGGCATCAAAATCCAGGAGGCACAGAGAACCCCTCTCAAAATCAATAAAAATAGGTCAACACTCCGACATCTAATAGTAAAACTTACGAGTCTCAGAGACAAAGAGAAAATCCTGAAAGCAGCTCAGGAGAAGAGATATGTAACCTACAATGGTAGAAATATTAGATTGGCAACAGACCTATCCACAGAGACCTGGCAGGCCAGAAAGGACTGGCATGAGATCTTCAGAGCACTAAACAAGAAAAATATGCAGCCAAGAATACTATATCCAGCTAGGCTCTCATTGAAAATAGAAGGAGAGATAAAAAGCTTCCAGGACAAACAAAAACTAGGAATTTGCAAACACGAAACCAGCCCTCCAAGAAATATTGAAAGGGGTCCTCTAAGCAAAGAGAGAGCCTAAAAGCAGCATAGATCAGAAAGGAACACAGACAATATACAGTAACAGTCACCTACAGGCAATACAATGGCACTAAATTCATACCTTTAAATAGTTACCCTGAATGTAAATGGGCTCAATGCCCCAATCAAAAGACACAGGCTATCAGATTGGATTAAAAAACAAGACCCATCAATATGCTGTCTGCAGGAGATTCATTTTAGACCCAAAGACACCCCCAGATTGAAAGTGAGGGGGTGGAAAACCATTGACCATGCTAATGGACACCAAAAGAAAGCTGGGGTGGCAATCCTTATATCAGACAAATTGGATTTTAAAACAAAGATTGTAATCAGAGATGAAGAAGGACACTATATCCTACTTAAAGGGTCTATCCAACAAGAAGATCTAACAATTGTAAATATCTATGCCCCTAACATGGGAGCAGCCAATTTTATAAGGCAATTAATAACAAAAGCAAAGAAACACATTGACAACAATACAATAGTAGTGGGGGACTTTAACACCCCCCTGACTGAAATGGACAGATCATCTAAGCAAAAGATCAACAAGGAAATAAAGACTTTAAATGACACACTGGACCAAATGGACTTCACAGACATATTCAGAACATTCCATCCCAAAGCAATGGGATACACATTCTTCTCTAGTGCCCATGGAACATTCTCCAGAATAGATCATATGCTAGGTCACAAATCAGGTCTCAACCGGTACAAAAAGGTTGACATTATTCCCTGCATATTTTCAGACCACAATGCTTTGAAACTAGAACTCAATCACAAGAGGAAAGTCAGAAAGAACTCAAATACATGGAGGCGAAAGAGCAACCTACTAAAGAATGAATGGGTCAACCAGGAAATTAAAGAAGAATTAAAAAAATTCATGGAAACCAATGAAAATGAAAACACAACTGTTCAAAATCTTTGGGATACAGCAAAGGCAGTCCTGAGAGGAAAGTATATAGCAATACAAGCCTTTCTCAAGAAACAAGAAAGGTCTCAAATACACAACCTCACCCTACACCTAAAGGAGCTGGAGAAAGAACAGCAAATAAAGCCTAAACCCAGCAGGAGAAGAGAAATCATAAAGATCAGAGCAGAAATCAATGAAATAGAAACCAAAAGAACAGTAGAACAGATCAACGAAACCAGGAGTTGGTTCTTTGAAAGAATTAACAAGATTGATAAACCCCTGGCCAGACTTATCAAAAAGAAAAGAGAAATGATCCAAATCAACAAAATCATGAATGAAAGAGGAGAGATCACAACCAACACCAAAGAAATACAAACAATTTTAAGAACATAATATGAGCAACTCTATGCCAGCAAATTAGATAACCTGGAAGAAATGGGTGCATTCTTAGAGATGTATCAACTACCAAAATTGAACCAGGAAGAAACAGAAAACCTGAACAGACCTATAACCACTAAGGAAATTGAAGCAGTCATCAAAAATCTCCCAACAAACAAAAGCCCAGGACCAGATGGCTTCCCAGGGGAATTCTATCAGACATTTAAAGAAGAATTAATACCTAGTCTCCTGAAACTCTTCCAAAAAATAGAAATGGAAGGAAAACTTCCAAACTCATTTTATGAGGCCACGATGACCTTGATCCCAAAACCAGACAAAGACCCCATCAAAAAGGAGAATTACAGACCAATATCCTTGATGTACTTGGATGCAAAAATTCTCCCAAAATACTAGCCAATAGGATCCAACAGTACATTAAAAGAATTATTCACCACAACCAAGTGGGATGTATCCCTGGGCTCCAAGGTTGGTTCAACATCCGCAAATCAACGTGATACAATACATTAACAAAAGAAAGAACAAGAATCATATGATCCTCTCAATAGATGCAGAAAAAGCATTTGACAAAGTACAGCATCCTTTCTTGATCAAAACTCTTCAGAGTATAGGGATAGAGGGTACATACCTCAATATCATAAAAGCCATCTATGAAAAACCTACAGCGAATATCATTCTCAATGGGGAAAAGCTGAAAGCTTTTCCCCTAAGGTCAGGAACACGGCAGGGATGTCCACTATCACCACTGCTATTCAACATAGTATTAGAAGTCCTAGCCACAGCAATCAGACAACAAAAAGAAATCAAAGGCATCCAAATCGGCAAAGAGGGGGTCAAACTCTTCACTCTTTGCAGATGATATGATACTGTATGTGGAAAACCCAAAAGACTCCACCCCAAAACTGCTAGAACTCATACAGGAATTCAGTAAAGTAGCCGGATATAAAATCAATGCACAGAAATCAGTGGCATTCCTATACACCAACAACAAGACAGAAGAGAGACAAATCAAGGAGTCGATCCCATTTACAATTGCACCCAAGACCATAAGATACCTAGGAATAAATTTAACCAAGGAGGCAAAGGATGTACTCAGAAAACTATAAAATACTCATGAAAGAAATTGAGGAAGACACAAAGAAATGGAAAAACTTTCCACGCTCATGGATTGGAAGAACAAACATTGTGAAGATGTCAATGCTACCTAGAGCAATCTACACATTCAATGCAATTCCCATCAAAATACCATCCACTTTTTTCAAAGAAATGGAACAAATAATCCTAAAATTTGTATGGAACCAGAAGAGACCCCGAATAGCCAGAGGAATGTTGAAAAAGAAAAGCAAAGCTGGCGGCATCACAATTTCGGACTTCCAGCTCTATTACAAAACTGTCATCATCAAGACAGTATGGTGCCGGCACAAAAACAGACACATCGATCAATGGAACAGAATAGAGAGTCCAGAAATAGACCCTCAATTCTATGGTCAAATAATCTTTGACAAAGCAGGGAAGAATGTCCAATGGAAAAAAGTCTCTTCAACAGATGGTGTTAGGAAATTTGGACAGCCACATGCAGAAGAATGAAACTGGACCATTTCCTTACACCACACACAAAAATTGACTGCAAATGGTTGAAAGACCTAAACATGAGACAGGAGTCCATCAAAATCCTAAAGGAGAACATAGGCAGCAACCTCTTTGACCTCAGCCGCAGCAACTTCTTCCTAGAAACATCGCCAAAGGCAAGGGAAGCAAGGGCAAAAATGAACTATTGGGATTTCATCAAGATAAAAAGTTTTTGCACAGCAAAAGAAACAGTCCCCAAAACCAAAAGACAACTGACAGAACGGGAGAGAATATTTGCAAATGACATATCAGATAAAGGGCTAGTATCCAAAATCTATAAAGAACTTACCAAACTCAACACCCAAAGAACAAATAATCCAATCAAGAAATGGGCAGAGGACATGAACAGACATTTTTCCAAAGAAGACATCCAAATGGCCAACAGACACATGAAAAAGTGCTTAACATCGCTCAGCATCAGGGAAATCCAAATCAAAACCTCAATGAGATACCACCTCACACCAGTCAGAATGGCTAAAGTTAACAAGTCAGGAAAGAAGAGATGTTGGCGGGGATGCGGAGAAAGGGGAACCCTCCTACACTGTTGGTGGGAATGCAAGCTGGTGCAACCACTCTCGAAAACAGTATGGAGGTTCCTCAAACAGTTGATGGAACTACCATACGATCCAGCAATTGCACTACTGGGTATTTACCACAAAGATGCAAATGTAGGTATCCAAAGGGGTACGTGCACTCCAATGTTTATAGCAGCAATGTCCACAATAGCCAAACTGTGGAAAGAGCCAAGATGTCCATCGACAGACGAATGGATAAAGAAGAAGTGGTATATATACACAATGGAATATTATGCAGCCATAAAAAGGAATGAGATCTTGCCATTTGCAACAACGTGGATGGAACTGGAGGGTGTTATGCTGAGTGAAATAAGTCAATCAGAGAAAGACATGTATCACATGACCTCACTGATATGAGGAATTCTTAATCTCAGGAAACAAACTGAGTGTTGCTGGAGTGGTGGGGGGTGGGAGGGATGGGGTGGCTGGGTGATAGACATTGGGGAGTGTATGTGCTATGGTGAGCGCTGTGAATTGTGTAAGACTGTTGAATCACAGATCTGTACTTCTGAAACAAATAATGCAACATATGTTAAGAAAAAAGAAAAAGAAGAAGATAGCAGGAGGGGAAGAATGAAGGGGAGTAAGTCAGAGGGGGAGACAAAACATGAGAGACGATGGACTCTTAAAAGCAAACTGAGGGTTCTAGAGGGGAGGAGGGTGGGGGGATGGGTTAGCCTGGTGATGGGTGTTAAAGAGGGCACATTCTACGTGGAGCACTGGGTGTTATGCACAAACAATGAATCATGGAACACTACATCAAAAACTAATGATGTAATGTATGGTGATTAACATAACAATAAAAAATAAAAAAAATTTTCCAAGGAGAAGAAAACTTTTTTCTGATCTATCTTACTCCCAGTAACCTCTATGCCCTTTTAAACTCCATGGTGTACACAGGATAGCATCTTAGGAATACTGCAAGTTGACCTTCTTTCCAAAGGAAAAAAAAATATACATCTTGGAGCTTCATTAAACAAACATTACAATAGAAAATTATAAATTGCTTTGGAACACTTGTCTAGCAAAGGGAATGAAAGAGGAATAAATGAAATTGGTAGAGAAGGACTAGCTATTTCAGGAAAATGAACAAATGAAGGGAGGAGATTTTTCTTTTTTTTTATTTGAAAGAGAGAAAGAAAGTGCATGCATGTGGGGAAGGGGCAGAGATAGAGGGAGAGAATCTTTTTTTTTTTAAGATTTATTTATTTTTAGAGACAGAGAGAGAGAGCGAGAGCAAACATGAGCAGGAGGGGCAGAGGGAGAGGGAGAGGGCATCCCAAGCGGACCCTGTGATGAGTGTGAGCCCGATGAGGGGCTCCATCTCACAACCCTGAGATGATGACTTGAGCCGAAACCAAGATGCTTAACCCCCTCTGCCACCCAGGCACCTAAAGGGATAGAGAGAATCTTAAGCAGGCTCCTTGCTTAGTGCAGAGCCCAAGGCGGGGCTCAATCTTATGACCTTGAGATCATGACCTGAGCAGAAGTCGAGAGTCCATTGCTCAACTGACTGAGCCATCCAGGTGCCCCTGGAAGAGATTTTTCAGTCTTGTGGGTTTATTTCTGGACTCTCTTATGTTCCACTGATCTATGTGTGTATTTTTGTGCCAGTACCATACTGTTTTGATTACTACAGCTTTCTAGTATATCTTGAAATCTGGAATTGTGATATCTCCAGCTTTGTTCTTCTTTCTCAGGATTGCTTTGGCTCTTCAGGGTCTTTTGTGGTTCCACAGAATCTTTAGGATTATTTGTTCTAGTTCTGTGAAAAATACTGTTGTTATTTTGGTAGGGATTGCATTGAGTCTATAGATTGCTTTGAGTAGTGTGGATATTCTAACAATATTAATTTTAACAATCCATGAGCATAGAATATCTTTTCATTTGTGTTGTCCTCAATCTCTTTCATCATTGTTTTTTTTTTCTTTTATCATTGTTTTATAGTTTTTAGAGTACAAGTGTTGTACCTCCTTAGGTAAGTTTATTCTTAGGTATTTTATTCTTTTTTTTTTGCAACTATAAATGAATAAATGGGATTGTTTTCTTAATTTCTCTTTCTGCTACTTCATTATTAGTGATAGAAAAACAACCAATTTCTGGGTGTTAATTTGGTATCCTGCAACTTTACTGAATTCATTTATTACTTATAATTTTTTTTTTTTTTGTGGAGCCTTTGGAATTTTCTATGTATAGTATCATGTCATCTGTAAATAATGACAGTTTAATTTCTTCCTTACCAATATGGATGCTTTTTATTTCTTTTTCTTGTGTGATTGCCGTAGCTAGGACTTTCCAGTACTATGTTGAATAAAAGTGGCAAGAGTGGACATCCTTGTTTTGTTTTTGATCTTAGAAGAAAAGCTATCAGCTTTTTGACGTTACTTTCCCTCCTCCCTTCCTTTTTTTTACAGTCATAGTTTTTTGACATTCCCTTTTTGGATGATAATTTGGCAATTTTCTTTCCAGGAATCTATGTTACAAACAATTGCAATTCAAAGATTATAATCTCACAAGAATATTCATTTTAGTGTGTCTTGTAACAATAGTGAAAATTTGGGAACAACTTAAGTGGTGAACCATTCTTAAGTAAGCCAAAGAATGATTAAATAAAATCCACAAAATATATTTTCTTTATATTATTTCTCCACATTTTTAGGCTTTGTTCAGCAGTTATTGATTATCCATTGTATGTCAGAAACTGTTCTGTTTTTGGGGTGTGGTGATGAACTAGACAAAGTCTTTATTTCTTGGTGCATTAAACAGATAAACAAGATAATTTATATATAATTATATAATTATATAATTTATAATACTCCCTAATTACATATTCCTCTCTGGCCTCATCTCCTGTTTTCTCCCCTTTCTCACCCCCTCTCTCCTTCACTCACTGTATTACAGTGAGCTGTAATAGTTTCAGCAACCTTGGCGTTTTTGATGTTTCCAAACACATACTAGGCAGGCTCTCAGAGCATTTACGTAAAGCTATTGCTCTAGGCTTTGGTGCATTTTGTGCCAACTACTTTAGTAAATATGACAAGCATGAAGGACCTCAGCTACTTCAATTCATGAGACTCAGCTTCCAAAAAAAGTATGTATATCATCTCATAGGACCTATATCACACCCAGGAAAATCAGTAACCAAATGACAAAAAGAATACTGTTAAAGAAAAGTTGGTGATAAAAAATATTAGGTTTAAAAATTTTAGCAATTTGACTCAGGATCCAAAAAGTGTATGCATATTGGGAATTCTAGGAAAAGATTCCATGTTCTTCCTGATTACTACTGTATCCCGGAAGAGTAATTCTGCATTGTTACAATGTCTTCCCTGCTAATATAAACCACTGTTTCATAATTCTAAAGAAACTAAATGGTAATTCACATAAATGGATGGGGTTTGTAATATAATTAAATATGACTTCTATCAAATTAGAGAGAAATCTTATCAGAATGCTGACCAGACACAGAAGCCAGACCACCCTGTTGCCTTTACTGGCTTCCTCAGAGTGCCGAGCTGGCATGTCACGTACAAGGAAGGGGAGATGTGAGCAGAATCCTGGCTCTGCCTCCACCTATCCTATAGCGTGGGGTGGACAAAAGCCCTCAGCTTTCCTGGGTTTTTGTTTCCTCAGTTATAGAATTGAGGGGAGCAGGCTAGATGAAAAGCCATCTTTCAACTAAGAGATCTTTCAACTAAATGGTCTGGGTCAGCTTGAGAGCCCCACCTTTGAGCAGACATTTAGGGTGGCAAAAGAAAATGGATTAAAAATGGTGGGTGAAGTGGGGTGCCTAGGTGGCTCAGTCTGATTGCAGCTCAGGTCATGATCTCAGGGTTGTGAGATCGAGCCCCACGTCAGTCTCTGTAATGGGCTTGGGGCCTGCTTAAGATTCTTTCCCCCTCTGCCCCTCTCCCCACTTTCTCTCGCTCTCAAATAAATAAATCTTTAAAAAAATTTCATTGTCTGATGCTTTATTTGCTTACCCCTTAGCAGTACCAGTCATTAGATCAAAGCATTTGGCAAAGATTTTTTAATAAAATAGAGGCCCTTCCAAGTTTGGGCAGAAAAACAACACACCACACGTCACACCAGCAGTCAGGACTTACTGCCTCTGAATTTTAACAGCCATCTACCTGGTCAGGAGATGCACATTCAGACCATTCAACAAGATCAAATGAGTGCATGCTAATTAAGATGTTTCCAGGTGTTTGCTGCGGCAGCACATATACTAAAATTGGAAAGAGTAAGTTTCCTGAAATCTTCCCAGGAAGTCAACATGAATGAAACTCGTTCTAATAGAAAGGATGCAAGAGATTTAAGTGCAGCGTGGGATTTTTCTTTACAGAATAGAAAAATGACCGAAAGGCCAGTGGCTTTTCATTTATAAACATATCCCCTCTTCTGGAATCTAACACACTGGCTTCATTTTCAAAATGAATCATTTTATTTTCCTCAAATGCAGCTGTAAATTATAAACCTTAAGCATGTGATAGTCACATGATTTCTTCAGTAAGCTCAGGACTTCCACAAGCTTCTCTGGAGCTTATAGCCAGAGTAGGTACAGGAAGTCGAATGTTAAAGCTTTCTTCACAGCCATACATTCCTTTGATGTTTGGGTTATTGAACACAAACACACTGGATAGTCTTCAGCATTGTCCATTTCCGTTTCTGAAAGTGTTAGCTGTGTTTGCTTTTCTTCCTTTTTTTTCATTTTATTTTACTTCACTTTATTTTGTTTTATTTTCATCATGATACATTACTCTTTAATCCTCATCCTTCCCCCCGCCCCCACCTCCCTTCTGGTAACCATCAGTTTGTTCTGTATAGGTAAGAGTCTGTTTCTTGGTTTGCCTCTCTCTTTTTTTCTTTGCTCGTTTGTTTCTTAAATTCCATATATGAATGGGATCATATGGTATTTGTCTTTGACTGACTTATTTTGCTTAGCATTACACTTTCTATCTCCATCCATGTCATTGCAATTGGCAAGATTTCATTCTTCCCCCCCCCCCCGCAAACTAGAGTTATTTTTAAGAATGTGAGGCACATAAGTTGTTCACTTGCATGAGGTACCTAAATTGTTCACTTCATTCTGAGCATGATTGATTAATTCATACTCTGAATGGATACAGAGCAGGATATTGTGAGTTTCCTTGTCTCTCACTGAGATATGATTTATACTTTCCTGACAAGTTTATTTGAAAAGTGATGGGTAATTTCATGCTATATTTAAGCATTATTGGAGGTAATAAATCATACCTTGAAAGACACTTAGGATACTGGAGAACTTGTCTTCACAAGGTGAAGTCCAATGCACTGGTGATCCTGAAGAAGGGACTAATCCCTACTCATTCATAGAGTTTTTTTCTCTTTTATAAAGAAGCCTTTTTAGGGGTGCCTGGGTGGCTCAGTTGGTTAAGCGTCTGCCTTCAGCTCAGGTCATGACCCCAGGGTCCTGGGATCAAGCCCTGTGTTGGGCTCCCTTTTCAGCGGGGAGCCTGCTTCTCCCTCTCCCTCTGCCTACCACTCCCCATGCTTGTGTGCTCTCTCTCTCTCTCTGTCAAATAAATAAATAAAATCTTTTAAAAAAGGAAGGCTTTTAAAAAGAATTTTAATTGATCATCCAATGTCACATTTCAAATCACACAAGTGATTGTAGCTATAGAAGGACCTCATCTTCATTCTTTAACTTTTTGTTTGCTGGTCTCTTTTTTGTTGTTTTTAAAGATTTTATTTATTTATTTGAGAGAGAGAGGGAGAGGAAGAGAATCTCAAGTGGACTCCCTGCTGAGTGGAGAGCCCCACAGGGGGCTCCATCTCAAGACCCTGAAATCATAACCTGAGCCGAAATCAAAAATCAGATGCTTAACCGACTGAGCCACCCAGGCGCCCCTGTTTTGTTTCTTTAAAGTTTTTATTTAAATTTCAGTTAGTTAACATGCAGTGTAATATTAGTTTCAGGTGTACAATATAGTGAATCAACAATTCCATACATCACCTGGTGCTTATCGTAACAAGTACACAAGAAAACCCCATTCCCCTCCTGCCCACAGATACCCCCCACCTAACTATCAGTTTGTTCTCTAGAGTTAAGAGTCTGTTTCTTGATTTGCTTCTCTCTCTCCCCCCTTTGCTCATTTGTTTGTTCCTTAAATTCCACATATGAGTGAAATCATATGGTATTTGTCTTTCTCTGACTTAATTTCACTTTCTTAATAATACTTTCTAGCTCCATTCATGTTGTTGCAAATAACAAGATTTCATTCTTTTTGATGGCTGAATAATATTCCATTGTATGAATATACCACATCTTTATCTATTCATCTATTGATGGACACTTGGGCTGCTTCCATAATTTGGCTATTTTAAATAATGCTGCAATAAGTATAGGGATGCAAGTATCCCTTTGAATTAGTATTTTGGTGTAGTATTTGGTGCCTCACACTCTTAAAAATAACTAGTTTGTGGGGGAAAAAAAGAATGAAATCTTGCCATTTGCAATGACATGGATGGAGATAGAAAGTGTAATGCTAAGCGAAATAAGTCAAAGACAAATACCATAAGATCTCATTTATATATGGAATTTAAGAAACAAACAAGCAAAGAAAAAAAGAGAGAGAGAGACAAACCAATGCCCAGTAGTGTGATTCCTGGATTGTAAGGTAGTTCTCTTTTTAATTTTTTGAGGAACCTCCATACTGTTTTCCAGAGTGGCTGCACCAGTTTGCATTCCCACAAACAGTGCAAAAGGGTTCCCTTTTCTCCACATCCTTGCCAATATCTGTTGTTTCCTGAGTTGTTAATTTTGGCCATTCTGACAGGTGTGAGGTGATATTGCATTGTGGTTTTTATTTGTATTTCCCTAACGCCGAGTGATGCTGAGCTTTTTTTCATGAGTCTGCTAGTCATTTATATGTCTTCTTTGGAGAAATGTCTGTTCATGTCTTCTCCCCATTTCTTAACTGGATTATTTATTTTGTGTGTGTTGATTTTGATGAGTTCTTTATAGATTCTAGACATTAACCCTTTATATGATATGTCATTTGCAGATATCTTCTCCCATTCTGTCAATTGCATTTTAGTTTTGTTGATTGTTTCCGTCACTGTAGAGAAGCCTTTTATTTTGATGAAGTCCCAATTGTTCATTTTTGCTTTTGTTTCCCTTGCCTCCAGAGATGTGTCTGGTAAGAAGTTGCTCTGGCTGATGTCAAAGATGTTGCTGCCCGTTTTCTCCTCTAGGATTTTGATGGTTTCCTGTCTTATATTTAGGTCTTTCATCCATTTTGAACTTACTTTTTGTATGGTGTAAGAAAGTGGTCCGGTTTCATTCTTCTGCATGTTTCTATCCAGTTTAACATTTTAACAATATTTGTTCTTCCAATCCATGAGCATGGAATGTTTTTCCATTTCTTTGTGTCTTCTTCGGTTTCTTTCATAAGTGTTCTATAGTTTTCTGAGTAGGGATCTTTTGCCTCTTTGGTTAGGTTTATTCCTAGGTATCTCACGGTTTTTGATGCAACCATAAATGGGATTGACTCCTTGATTTCTCTTTCTGCTGCTTCATTATTAGTGTATAGATATGCAACAGATTTCTGTACATTGATTTCATATCCTGCTGAATTCCTGTATCAGTTCTAGCAATTTTTTGGTGGAGTCTTTCAGGTTTTCTACTTGGAGTAGCATGTCATCTGTGAAAAGTGAAGATTTGACTTCTTCCTTGCTGCTTTGGAATCCTTTTATTTCCTTTTGTTGTCTGATTGCTGAGGCTAGGACTTCTAGTACAACGTGGAACAACAGTGGTAGGAGTGGACATCCCTATTCCTGACCTCTGGGGAAAAAAAGCTCTCAGTTTTTGCCCATTGAGAATGATATTAGCTGTGGGCCTTTCATATATGGCCTTTATGATGTTGAGGTTTGAGGTATGTTCCTTCTATCCCTACTCTCTTGAGGGTTTCTATCAAGAAAAGATGATGTATTTTGTCAAATGCCTTTTCTGCATGTATTGAGAGGATCATATGGTTCTATCCTTTCTTTTATTAATGTGGTAGATCACATTGATTTGCAGCTTTTGAACCACCCCTACAGCCTAGAAATAAATCCCACTTGTTCATGGTGAATAATCCTTTTAATGTATTGTTGGATTTGATTAGCTAGTGTCTTGTTGAGAATTTTTGCATCCATGTTCATCAGGGATATTGGTCTGTAATTCTCCTTTTTAGTGGGGTCTTTGTCTGGTTTTGGAATCAAGGTAATGCTGGCCTCATAGAATGAGTTTGGAAGTTTTCCTTCCATTTCTATTTTTTGGAACAGCCTCAGAAGAGTAGGTATTAATTCTTCTTTAAATGTTTGGCAGAATTCCCCTGGGAAGCCATCTAGCCCTGGACTCTTGTTTGTTGAGAGATTTTTGATAACTGATTTAATTTCCTTTTTTTAAAAAATATTTTATTTATTTATTTGACAGAGAGAGACATAGCGAGAGCAGGAACACAAGCAGGGGGAGTGGGAGAGGGAGAAGCAGTCTTCCCACAGAGCACGGAGCCCCATGTGGGACTCGATCCCAGGACCCTGGGATCATGACCTGAGCTGAAGGCAGACGCTTAACAACTGAGCCACCCAGGCGCCCGATAACTGATTTGATTTCTTTGCTGGTTATGGGTCTGCTCAAATTTTATATTTCTCCTGTTTCCGTTTTGGTAGTTCATATGTTTCTAGGAATTTATCCATTTCTTCCAGATTGCCCAATTGGTTAGCATACAAATATTCTCTTATAATTGTATTTCTGTGGTGTTGGTTGTGATCTCTCCACTCTCATTCATGATTTTATTTATTTGGGTCCTTTCTCTTTACTTTTTGATAAGTCTGGCCAGGGCTTTATCAATCTGGTTAATTCTTTCAAAGAACCAGCTCTTGGTATCATTGATCTGTTCTACAGGTTTTTTGATTTCTATATCATTTATCTCTGCTCTAATCTTATTTCCCTTTTTTTTGCTGGTTCTAGTCCTTATTTGCTGTTCTTTTTTTCAGCTCCTTTAGGTGTAAGGTTAGATTGTGATTTGAGACTTTTCTTGCTTCTTGAGGAATGCCTGTATTTCTATATACTTACCTCTTATGACTGCCTTTGCTGCATCCCAAAGGTTTGGACTCTTGTGTTTTCATTTTCATTTGTTTCCTTGTACTTTTAAATTTCTTCTTTAATTTTCTGGTTAACCCATTCATTCTTTAGTGGGGATGCTCTTTAACCCCTAAGTATTTGTGGTCTTTCCAAATTTGTTATTGTGTGTTCTTGTTCTTGTGTTCTTTGTTCTTTCCAAATTGTGTTCTTCAAGTTTCATAGCATTGTGGTCTGAAAATATGCATGGTATTATCTTTTTGTACTGGTTGAGGCCTGATCTGTGAACCAGTATGTGATCTTTTCTGGAGAATGTTCCATGGGCACTCGACAAGAATGTGTATTCTGCTGCTTTAGGATGAAATGTTTTGAATGTGTCTGTAAAGTCCATCTGGTCCAGTGTGTCATTCAAAGCCATGTTTCCTTGTTGATCTTCTGCTTAGAAGATCTCTCCATTGTTGTAAGTGGAGTGTTAAAGGCCTTTACTATTATTGTATTATTATCAATGAGTTTCTTTAAGTTTGTTAGTAATTGATTTATATATGGCTGCTCCCAAGTTGGGGCATAAATATTTATAATTGTTAGATTCTCTTGTTGGATAGACCCCTTTATTATGAAATAGTGCCCTTCTTCATCTCTTATTACAGACATTGGTTTAAAATCTAGTTTGATATAAGTATGGCTACTCCAGCTTTCTTTTGATGTCCATTAGCCATGATAGATTGTTCTCCACCCCCTCATTCTCAGTCTGGAGGTGTCTTTGGGTCTGAGTCTTTTTTTAAAAAAATATTTTATTTATTTATTTGAGAGAGAGAGAGAGAGCATGAGCAGGGGGCAGGGGCAAAGGGAGAGGGGGAAGCAGACTTCCTGCTGAGCAGGGAAACTGACTCAGGACTCAATCTCAGAACCCGAGGATCATGACCTGAGCTGAAGGCAGATGATTAACCAACTGAGCCACCCAGGTACCCCTAAATGAGCCTCTTGTAAGCAGCATATTGTTGATGGGTCTTTACCCTATATCTTTTGATTGGATTTTTTAGCCCATTTACATTCACAGTGATTATTGATAGATATGAATTTAGCACCATTGTATTACCTATAAAGTCACTGATCCTGTAGATTGTTCCTTTCTAGTCTTTGTTGCTTTTGCTGTCTCTTTCCCGCACAAAGTGTCCCCTTTAGGGCTGCCTGGGTGGCTCAGTTAGTTAAGTGACTGCCTTCGGCTCAGGTCATGATCCTGGAGTCCTAGGATTGAGTCCTGCATCAGGCTCTCTGCTCAGCAGGGAGTTTGCTTCTCCCTCTGACCCTCCCCCCTCTCATGCTCTCTCTGTCTCGTTCTTTCTCTCTCAAATAAATAAAATCTTTTTTAAAAAAGGTGTCCCCTTTAATATTTCTTGCGGAGCTTGTTTTGTGTTCACGAACTCATTTAGTCTTTGCTTGTCTTGGAAACTCTTTATCTTTCCTTCTATTCTGATTGACAGTCTTGGTGGATATAGTAGTTTTGGCTGCATATTTTTCCCATTCAGCACTTTGAATATATCATGCCACTCTCTTCTGGCCTACCCCAATTTCTGTGGTCAGGTCTGCTGTTAACCTTATGTAGCTACCCTTATAGTTTAACGACTTTTTGTCCCTGGCTGCTTTCAGAATTCTTTCTTTATCTTTGTACTTTGCAAGTTTCACTATGATATGTCTTGGTGTTGACTTTTTTTGTTGTTGATTTTGAGGGGAGTTCTCTGTGCCTCTTGGACTTGAATGCCTGTTGCCTTCCGCAGATTAGGGAAGTTCTCAGCTATAATTTGTTCAAATAAACCTTCTGCCCCTTTTTCCTGCTCTTCTTCTGGGATTCCTATGATATGGATATTAATTGCATTTTGTGGAATTGCTGAATTCCCTAAGTCTATATTCATGATCTAATAATTGTCTTTCCCTCTTCTTTTCAGCTTCATTATTTTCCATAATTTTATCTTTTGTATCACCTATTCGATCCTCTGCCTCTTCCATCATCATTGTGATTACATCCAGTTGGTTTTGCATCTCAGTTTTAGCATTTTTTTATTTCGGCCTGACTAGTTTTTAGGTCTTTTATCTCTGCAGCCAGTGTTTCTCTGGTGTCTTCTATGCTTCTTTCAAGCCCAGCTAGTATTTTTATGACTGTTTTCTAAATTATTGTTAAGATATATTGTTTATATCTGTTTTGGGTAAATCCCTGGCTGTGCTTTCTTCTTGATCTTTCTTTTGGGGAGAATTCCTCCATCTTGTCATTATGTCTAGGTTTCTGTCTTTCACATGTTATGAAAGTTTGTTATGTTTCCTACTCCTGAGAGTAATACTGTATTAAGAGGGGGTCATATATGAACCATGAGAGACTATGGACTCTGAGAAACAAACTGAGGGTTCTAGAGGGGAGGGTGATGGGGGGATGAGTTAGCCTGGTGATGGGTATTAAAGAGGGCAAATCTTGAATGGAAAAAAAAAAAAAGAAGGGGTCATACACTGTCCAGGGCCAGGCATTTCAGGAAGTGTTTCTGGTATATGCTGTGTGCACTCTGCTATTGTGTTTTGGCTGCTCTTTTCCACATGTCGGTCCTCTGCAGAGGTCCTCCTTCCTTGCAGTGGGGAGTGTTTGGACTTTTAACTAGGTGTGCTTTGATTTTTTGTTAAGATATATCTAAAAAAAGGGGGGGGGGGAAGGCCTGATCCAAGAAAAGAGAAAAGGAAAAGGGACAACAAACAGACAAACAAAAAAGTGTAAGCCTGAGTCCAAAGAAAAAGAAAGAAGGAAAAAAGGAAAGAAGCCTGATCCAAAAAATGAGAAAAGGAAACAAATAAACAAACCAACAAATGAACAAAAAACTATGAGCCTGATTCCAAAGAGAAAAAGAAAAAAGGAAAAGAAAAAATAAAAAACCAGTTCCACCAGAACTGAAGCTAAGACTTTGGGGCACTCTGTGATTGGTAGACCTGGTACATGAGGGGGGGCTGTGTTGGTCTTCTGAGGGAGGGGCCCGCTGCTCTGTCTCACAGTCAGAACTGCCCTTGTAAAGATGCCCTTGCCAGGCGTAGGGGGCCAGGGTTAGGTGTAAGGGACTCCAGCCTCCACTGGAGGTGCTGTGTTTCCCTCTGAAGTCTGACAGGGTGTGTCTTTGGGGGGTGGAAGATGGTGTCACCCCGCCCTCTCATCTCCAGGGAGGGGTACTCACAGCCTCCCTGTTTAGGCAGCCCTCACAGAAAAGAGAACAATCTCCTTTCCTCTGCCCCAGGCTTTCATCAGATCCATGCCCTCAATCTGTCTGTGTCCGGTCATGGGCACGCCTGGCACCACAGTTCTATGTTTTATCTTTGGCCCATGGATGGGTTTTAAAACTCCATATCTTAAAGGGCATGGCAAGGTGTGGACCTGTTCCCTCCCCTGGAGAAGAGCCTCACAGCATTGTGCCCAGCACTGTTCTGTCCCAGAAGAGCAGTTGCCTAGGCTGCACAGATGCCTGGAGTCTATGGTGATGCACAGGGAAAAGCTATGACCAGTTTATCAGCCCTCTGCCCGCACCTCTGTCCCCTGCTGTTGAACTGCTGTCTGTGGCGCCTGGTGGGCCTTTTGTCCTTAGAGAGGCAAAAGCCCTCTTCCAGGGGCCCCTGGGTGGCTCAGTCAGTTAGCGTCTGCCTTCGGCTCGGGTTGTGATTCTGGGGTCCTGGGATCCAGCCCCACATCGGGCTCCCTGCTCCGTGGGGAGCCTGCTTCTCCCTCTCCTCCCTGCTCCTGCTCTTTGGCTTTCTGTCTCTCTCTCAAATGAATAAAAAAAATCTTAAAAAAAAAGCCCTCTTCCAAATGTACTCTGGGAAGGGGAGCTTTCTCTCCCAGTGCCACCCAGGGGATTCGCACACCACGACGTTTTGCAAAGACCCTCCCGCTACTCTCTCCCTCCCTTCCCAACTTTGTTCCAAGAAAAGTGCTCCCTCTTCTCTGTGGCACCGCAGCTTTTTTCTCCCCCAATTCATGGCTCTGAAACTCACATCTGCCATGTCCTCTCCCTCCAATTGTGCAGATTGTTTTCTTAATCCTCAGATTGATTTCCTAGGTGTTCAAAATGATTTGATGTTGAGCTAGCTGTGTTCCAGGGAGGAGGAAGCCCAGGGTACCCCTACAACTCCACCATCTTAAGTCCTCCTAGAAATTTAAGTATTTTCTCTCATTTAGTTAATAGAATGTGAGGTTTCTGATGGCAAAGATTATGTATCTTAGTATCTTTCTTCTCTCAAGGCACTAGGCATTCATTGTTTACCTCTGATAAATACCTACTTATAAATTCAGAATTATTTGGAATGACATGGTGGCTATTGACTCTAGTATTGCACAAATTAAAAAAAATCACAAATGTTCTTAGCCTTGTATCTGTGACTGAAAAACTAAGACAATAAGTAATATGTGTGAAATGTGCCAACGTTAGCATGCTACAGTGGGTTTACTTGCAATATGTTTCTGCAATGAGTTTCTTCTTTCTTGTAGGACATTTTTTTTAAAGATTTTATTTATTTATATGAGAGAGAGAGAATGAGAGATAGAGAGCACAAGAGGGAAGAGGGTCAGAGGGAGAAGCAGACTCCCTGCTGAGCAGGGAGCCCGATGTGGGACTCGATCCCGGGACTCCAGGATCATGACCTGAGCTGAAGGCAGTCACCTAACCAACTGAGCCACACAGGCGCCCTCTTGTAGGACATTTTTAAAGCTGGAGATACCAATGAGGATTCAAGATTGGACTTTGGAGAATTTTTGCAGTACCTTAAAGACCACGAGAAAAAAATGAGGCTGGCATTTAATAGTCTGGACAAAAATAGTGATGGTGTGTGTTTGTGTTTTATTACAATTAGCTTAACATGAATAATAGTCAGTACTAAAGGACATTGTTTTATCAGCCTTTAACTTCCTCGTACCATCAGAGATTCAGTTATTTCTATTGCATGTCTAGTAGGAGAGTATTATATAAACTATATTTATTATTGTTATAATTTTTGTGTGGCTACTATATTTTTAAAGATTTAATTCATTTATTTGAGAGAGAGAGAGAGCACAAACAGGGGGAGGGGCAGAGGGAGAAGAGAAGCAGACTCCCCACTGAGCAGGGAGCCTGATGCAGGGCTCCATCCCAGGACCTCAGGATCACGACCCATGCTGAAGACAGATGCTTAACTGACTGAGTCACCCAGGCACCCCTGGTTACTATTTTTTAAATAAAGTAATTTGTCCTCTGAATTTAAAGCTTCTTGGCTTAGGGAGTAGGCCTCTCCACTCTTTTGTAATGTATGAGCTGAAAGTATCATGGTAATTTAAAAAAATGCCATTGTTTACTTGCTGATTTTGAAAATATTTTGGTTGCAGGAAAGTTAGATAACACAAAGACCTTAAAAGAAAGTAAAAGTTACTTGTAACCCTGCTGTCTGGAGATCAGGTTTAACATTTTAATATATTTTTATAGTTTCTTCTAGACTTTTTATTTCTTTCTTTCTTGGTTTCTCTTTCTCTCTCTTTTTTTTTAAGCATACACTTTTTAAAAAAAGATTTTATTTATTAATCAGAGAAAGAGAGAGAGAGAGAGCACAAGCAGGGGGAGTGGCAGGCAGAGGGAGAGGGAGAAGCAGGCTCCCCGCCGAGCAAGGAGCCCCACGTGGGGCTCGATCCCAGGACTCTGGGATCATGACCTGAGCCTAAGGCAGATGCTTAACCTACTGAGCCACCCAGGCGTCCTTCTTTCTCTCTTTAAATGAAATTGTAGTCACACTACATATAGTTTGATGCCCTACTTTTTTCTTTTAATGTTATAATGTAAGCATTTGCATTTCATTTAATATTCTTCACATAGTCTTTAATGACTCTGAAATATTCCATTTATGAGTAGACTTATCTAGTCATTCCTGTATTTTAAGACATTTGGGATGTTTCCAAATTTGTACTCTTATACATAGTGTTGTGATAAATATCCATGCTGATTTACAGAGGAAAGGTGTACTTTGTCACAAACCCTTAAATCATAAAGACTGTAGGTAAAAGTAGAATACCATTTCCACATATTCTGTGTGTGAATACTGGGCTTTGTCTATAGGGTAAATAAATATGTCTCATACATATGTATGCTATTTATAAATGTATGCAGATGCAGCTGTAGTTCATAAAATATGAAATAAAGATGTGACTGAATTTATAGTAGTTTTTTGATGTTATAGATTTTACAGCTAGGTGACATTAAGTTGATTTTTTTTTAACATGAAAATGTCCTCATATTTTAAAAGATGAGTAGCCTCAACTCTTTGTTTTACATGGTGGTGGGGGTGGGGGTGAAATCAAAGATTTTTTGGACTTGGAGAGCAGCATGATGAGTTAAACATTTTAGAGTTTGAGGAGCATATGGAATACTTAATTTCTCCTTCACAACATTCAGCACTTTGCGATTGAGATGCATAGTAGGCTTGTATTAAATATATCAGTTGACTTGAGTTATTTAACACAGGATATGGTTGTATTAAAAAGTTTGTGTTCTATTATATTTTAAGTATGTTATTTCTTTAAAAACTTACCTTATAAAATGTTGAGTGGCCTTATTTTCATGCCCCTGAATCAGATCTTCAGAGTTAGCTTTTTAATTTTTTCCAAGTAGGTACAATAATCTAGATCTGTTGTAGATCTAAAATCTCTTATTGGAAACCCTTAGGGTAAAATGTGTTTAGAAATTTGGAATTTGGGTTTTAGAAAAGCAACAGAATGCGTGTATGATATATTATGTAATACTCCAGGTGGGGTTTGGGGCATTACCATGCAATTGTAAATGTGAATATTTCTTCAGTGAAACAAATGAATAATCACACAAAATCAGATAAGTAATTGGCTACCAAATGAGTTTTGGTGCCAAATTTACAAAAAGTCTTTTAGTTTTCAGAGCTTTTAGCCTTTGTGTTGTGAATATGGGATTATAGGTCTAAAAAACATGGGCTTTTTAAAGACTATTGCATTCTAAGAATATTTTGCCTTGTTATCTTTTCAGATAATTTAATTTGACTTTTTTTCACTTTTTAAAGGAATAATAGAAACTTCAGAAATAATTGCTGCTTTGAAATCACTGGGCATAAATATTTCTGAAGCTCAGGCAAAAAAAATTCTACAAAGGTCAGCCCTTTTTCTTATTATTGATAGTTTTTATTTTTATTTAATATTCCAAGGTAGAAATTAATTGCTATAGTTGTAGCCCCTTCTCCCTGCCTGCCTCCCTCCCTCCTTTCCTGCATGCCTGCCTTTCTTTTTAGGTTTGATAACATTAGCTTTTATTGACAGTGTTATAAGAAAGATCCCTAAGAGATTTATTGAATTGTGAGAATGCTATTGACTAAATCATAAATTGTTCACACGTTACAAAGTCCCTAGAATAAAATTCTGCCTGCTTTAGTTTAAAGAATAGATATAATTCTCTTAAGCAATTGATTTAAAAAATTTAATTTTTAATTTTTTTAACATAACAAAAATCTGTACAAAACTGACATATGCAACTTGATGAGTTTGGAGGTAATTTTACATCTAGGAAACCATTACCACAATCTAGGCCATAAACCTATCCATCTCTTCCAAAAGTTTCCTCCCACTGCCTTATTTATAACTATTATTTTTTTGTGATAAGAATACTTTTTTGTAGTTAAAACTTAAATTTATTTCTTTTTTATTGAGGTATAATTGACATATAACATTAGTTTCAGGTGTACAATGTAATGTTCTGATATTTGTATATATTGTGAAATGATCATCACAATAAGTCTAGTTAACATCTGTCACCATATGTAATTAAATTTTTTTTTCTTGTGATGAGAACTTTTAAGATTTACTCTCATCAGCTTTCAAAAATATGCAGCACGGTATTATTAACTATAGTTACCATGCTGTACATTACATTCCCATGACTTATTTTATCACTGAAGTTTGTACCTTTCAACCTCTTTCACCCATTTCACTCATCCCCTAAACCTCCACCTCTGGCAACCACCCACCAATCTGTTCTATCTATGAGCTCTTTGTTTTTTTTAAAGATTTCACTTATAGGTGCAATCATGTGGTATTTGTCTTTCTCTCTCTGACTTGTTTCACTTAGCAAAATGCCCTCAAGATCCATCTATGTTGTCTCAAATGTCTAGATTTCCTTTTGTTATGGCTGAATAATATTCCACTGTGCACACATACACATTGTGTGTGTGTGTGTGTCTGTATACACACACACATACCACATTTTCTTTATCCATTCATCCACTGGTAGACCCTTAGGTTGTCTCCATGTAAGAACAATTAACATAAGATCTACTGTCTTAGCAACTTTTAAAATATTCAACAGAGTATTCTTAGTACTTATTCTTAGAGTATTTGTTATAAATGTTATAAGCACTATTTTTGTTTTAAATTTTAGCATTGATAGTGATGGAACGATGACAGTAGACTGGGATGAATGGAAGTACTACTTTTTACTTCATCCTGCAACAAATATTGATGAAACTGCTCATTTCTGGAAGCATTCTACTGTAAGATTGCTTTGGATTCTACTCTATTTTTATTTTGCCGCAAATGTCATAGCTGTTATTATGATTATGTAACCTCTATAATACTTCCAGCCTCAGTGACTAAAATAACAGTATTCTCTCCTTATAATGTTCTACTAATTGAGCAATGAGTGTTAGTATTAAATGTACAAACATAGCTACTACAATTTCTTTGTTTACTAAAACCTAGAACTTAAAGTATATACTCATCCACTGAAAGGGCCTACTTTGTGTTGAGAATAAATTAATCTAATATAGTTAACTGTCCTAGGAAAGTGGAAAAATAATATACTTTTCTTTTTTCACAGAGTATATCAGAGATGATATACTCAGCTTTCTGTCATGGGAAATGTAAAGTCAAAGATTAAGATTCAAAATTTCAGAATCAGAAAGGATCAAAAATATAATCTACCTGTTCTTTTTATGTAAGCACTTGACTCAGAGTTGTGAGGAACAAATGAGGCTTTTTAATCGAAAACTTGTTTTTTCTTTTTTAGATCTCGATGCAGGGGGTTAAGTTAATCATTTATTCATGGCATACTGTTTGCATCCTCCTCTTCATAGAACAATATAGGGGAGGACAAAGAGCATAGGCTTCAGAGTCAGATGTCTAGGGTCTAGGGTTGAATTTCACTTCTGCCACCCACTAGCTTTATAATCCCTCTGTGCCTCAGTTTTCTCAGTTATGTACTGGGGATAATAATGGTAAGAGTTTTGAGAATTAAATTAATACATTAGTTAGTGAATTTAGAAAAGGGCTGGGCAGGTAATATATGTCTTCAATAAATGTTACTTATTATGATAGGCACTTATGTTAATATGTGTAGTCTGTGTCTTGGATATGTATATTATCTTAGGAATCATGTAGTTTTTCATGTGTGTGTGTATTTAATTTACATAGGTAGTATTCTGCTGAAGTCCACAACTGATTTCTTGCTTTGTTCACTCGGTGTTATGATTTTAAGATTTGTCCTTGTTGTTATGCATTCATCTAGTTTATTGCTTCTAACCACTACAATAGTATGCATTTAACACATCTTCTTTATCCATTTCCCTAGTAACAGACATCTAGATCTTCTGCAACTTCATCCAAAAAACAAAAAAATCTTTCCTCTTTTGTACCTTGGAGAATTTCACCTGGATTTCTGAGTCAAAAAGAATATGCATTTGCAATTTTACAGAGGTTATCCTAGTCTTAATTCTATGAAAGATAGCCATGTTATTTCCCAAATGACTTTCTATGCCAGCTTACATTCCCACCAGCAATGCATGAATATTGCTTGGTATTATCCAATTTTCTAATATTTTCCACTCTGTTGGGTATAGAGTGGTATCTTGTCTTAATGTGCATTTCTAACATGTCTTCATAGAAATACTAGAGATTCACATGTTCTTTTCTACAAATTGTCTATTTTTTCAGGATTTTTTGAGACAGAATTGACATACAACATTGTGTAAGTTAAGGTGTACAACATGATATCTGATATACTTATGTATTGTGAAATGATTGTCACATTTCCCTCCATAACCCTTGCATAATTACCATTTCTTTTTTGTGGTGAGAACATTTAAGATTTACTCTCTTAGCAACTTTCAAGTATATAATACACTATTAACTGTAATCACCATGCTGTACATTTGGTCCCCAGAACTTATTCACCTCATAACCAGAGGTTTTTCTCCTTAGACCAACATCTTCCCATTTCCCTCATTTCCCAGCTCTTGGCAACCACCATTCTACTCTGCTTCTATGAATTTGCCTTTTTTTAGATTCCATATTTAAGTGATGCTGTACAGTATTTTTCTTTCTCTGTTTGACTTATTTCATTTAGCATAATGTCCTTGAAGTCCATCCATATTGTTGCAAATAGCAGGATTTTCTTCTTTTTTTTCTTTTAAAGATTTTATTTATTTATTTGAGAGAGAGAATGAGAGATAGAGAGCACGAGAGGGAAGAGGGTCAGAGGGAGAAGCAGACTCCCTGCTGAGCAGGGAGCCCAATGCGGGACTCGATCCTGGGACTCCAGGATCATGACCTGAGCTGAAGGCAGTCGCTTAACCAACTGAGCCACCTAGGTGCCCAGGATTTTCTTCTCTCTAATGGCTAAATAATAATCCATTGTGTATATATACTGCATCTTCTTTATTTATTCATCCACAGGTGGACACTTAGATTGTTTCCATAGCTTGGTTTTTGTGAATAATGCTGCAATGAACATGGAGGTACAGATATCTTTTTGAGATCCCGATTTCTTTTTTTTAATGCTTTATTCGAGGGAGGGAGAATGAGAGAGAGAGAGAGAGAGAGAGAGCACACTTACGCAAACAGGGTGAGGGGCAGAGGGAGAGGGAAACAAGCAGATTCCATGCTGAGCAGGGAGCCTGACTTTGGGCTCAATCCCAGGACCTTGAGATCACGACTTGAGCAGAAATCAAGAGTCAGACGCTTAACCAACTGAGCCATCCAGGCGCCCCTGAGATTCTGATTTCATTTCCTTTGGCTTTATACCAATAAGTGGAATTTCTGGATATGACAGTTCTTTTTTAATATTTTGAGGAACTTCATACTGATTTCCACAGTGGCTATACCAGTTAAATTCCCACCAACAATGCAGAAGGGTTCCTTACCTTCTCTCTCCATCCTTACTAACACTTGTTATCTCTTGTTTTGTAGGTAGTAGCCATTCTAACAAGAGGTAATATCATTGTGATTTTGATTTGCATTCCCTGTTGATTAGTAATGTGGACCATCTTTTCATATACATGTTGGCCATTTGTATGTCTTTTTTTTTTGAGAAATATCTATTTTGTTGTTCTGCCCATTTTTTTCATTAGATTGGTTTTTTTTGTTGTTATTGAGTTGTATGAGACCCTTATATATTTTGGATATTAACCCCAAATCAGATATATGGTTTGTAGGTATTTTCTGCTATTCTGTAGGTTGCCTTTTTTCATGTTGCTGATTGTTTCTTTTACTGTATAGAAGCTTTTAAGGTTGATGTAGACCCACTTATTAATTTTTGCTTTTGTTTTCTTTTTAGAAAGAGATAGAGAGAGCAAGAGGTGGGGCAAGGGCAGGGGGAGAGAGAAAATCTTAAGCAGGCTCCACGCTCAGTGTGGAGCCCCGATTTGGGGCTCCATCTCATGACCCTGAGATCATGACTTGAGCTGAAATCAAGAGTTGGATGCTTACAAAAACTTTTTGCTCTTGCTAATTATGCTCTTGGCGTCATACCCAAAAGGTCATTGCCAAGACCCATATCAAGCAGCTTTTTCCTTGTTTTCTTTAAGGAGTTTTACAGGTTCAGACCTTAGGTTTAAGTTTTTAATCCATTTTGAGTTAATTTTTCTGAGTGGTTTAAGGTAGGGGTCCAATTTTATTCTGCTGCATGTGATTATCCAGTTTTCCCAACATCATTCTTTTAAAAGACTATTCTTTGCCCATTGAATATTCTTGGCTCCTTTGTCAAATATGAGTTTACCATATATGTGAGGGTTTATTTCTGGGCTCTCAATTCTGTTCCATTGGTTTATGTGTCTGTTTTTGTGCCAGTGTCATACTGTTTTCATTACTATAGCTTGAAATCAAGGAGTATAATGCCTCCAGCTTCGTTCTCTCTCAGGATTGCTTTCACTATTTGAGTTTTGTGTTTCCATATGCATCCTAGGATTTTTTTTCTCTATTTCTCTGAAAAATGCCATTGGTATTTTGATAGGGCTTGCATTGAATCTATAGACGGCTTTGGGTATGTGGACATTTAACAATATTAATTCAGTCCATGAGCATGGTATATCTTTCCATTTATTTGTGTCATATTCAATTTCTTTCATCAATGTTATCCAGTTTTCAGTGTGCAAGTCTCTTACCTCCTTGGTTAAATTTATTCATAACTATTTTATTGTTTTTGATGCTATTATGAATGAGATTGTTTTCTATATTTCTTTTTCAGATATTTTGTTGTTAGTGTATAGAAATGAAACTGGTTTTTATATATTGATTTTGTATCTTGCAACTTTGCTGATTCCATTGATTAGTTCTAACAGTTTTTTTGGTGGAGTCTTTAGGATTTCTTATATATAAGATCATGTCATTTGCAACAGAGACAATTTTACTTCTATCGTTCTGATTTGGATGCCTTTTTTTTTTTTCAGAGAGAAAGAGAGAGAGATTGATCAGGGAGGGGCAGAGGGAGAAGGAGTGAGAGAATCTTAAGCAGGCTCCACACTTGGTATGGAGCCTGATGTGGGGCTTGATCTAATGACCCTGAGATCATGACCTGAACTGAAATCAAGAGTCAGAGGCTTAACCAACTGAGACATCCAGGCACCCCTGGATGCCTTTTATTTCTCTTTCTTGCTGAGGCTAGGACTTTCAGTACTATGCTGTATAGGGTTGGTGAGAAGAATTGTCACCGTTGTCTTGTTTCTGATCTTCAATGAAAGGCTTTTAACCTTTAACCATTGAGTATTATGTTACCTATGGGCTTGTAATATATGGCCTTTAATATGTTGGGTTATATTCATTCTTTACCCAACTTTTTGATAGTTTTAATCTTGAAAGGATGTTGAATTTTGTCAAATGCTTTTTCTGCATTTATTGAAATGATCATATGATTTTTATCCTTAATTCTGTCAACGTGATATATCACACTTTTTGATTTGTGTATGTTGAACCATCTTTGCATCCCAGGGATAAATCCCATTTATCATGATCCTTTTAATGTGCCATTGAATTGTATTTGCTAATATTTTGTGGAGGATTTTTGCATTTATGTTCATTAAGGCTATTGGTTTGTAGTTTTCTTGTAGTGTCCTTGTCTGACTTTTGTATCGGGGTAATGCTAGTATTATAAAAATGAGTTTGGAAGGGTTCAATTCTCTTCAGTTGTTTAGTAGAGTTTGAGAATGATTGGCATTAATTCTTCTTTAAATTTTGGTAGAATTCACCAGGGAGACCATCTGGTCCTGGGCTTTTCTTTGTTGGGAGATTTTTTTAATTAGTGATTCAATTTGCTTTCTCATTATTGGTCTGTTCAGATTTTCTCTTTCTTCATGATTCAGTCTCAGTAGGTTGTATGTACCTAGGAATTTATACATTTCTTCTAGGTTATGCAATTTATTGGTGTATAATTGTTCAGAGTAATGTCTTATGACCCATTGTAGTTTTGTGGTATCAGTTGTAATGTCTCCTCTTTTGTTTCTGCTTTTATTTATTTGAGTCTTCTCTCTTTAGTTAGTCTAGCTAAATGTTTGCCAATTTTGTTTATCTTTTAAAAAAAACCCAGCACTTAGTTTTGGTGATCTTTTGTTTTTTGTTTGTTTTTGTTTCCGGTCTCTACTTCACTTATTTCTGCTCTGATCTTTATTATTTCCTTCCTTCTGCTAACTTTGGTCTTAGTTTTTCTTTTTCTAACTCCCTAAGGTTTATTTATTTATTATTATTATTATTATTTATTAGTTTCAGGGGTAGAATTTAATGATTCATCAGTTGCATATCACACCCAGTACTTATTACATCAAGTGTGTCCTTAATTCCCATCACCCAGTTACCCCATCCCCCACCCCCCCTCCAGCAACCCTCTGTTTCCTAGAATTAAGAGTTTGCCTCCCTCTCTGTTTTCATCTTATTTTATTTTTCCTCCCTGTCCCCTATGTTCTTCTGTTTTGTTTCTTAAATTCCACATTTGAGTGAAATCATATGGTATTTGTCTTTTTCTGACTGACTTATTTCACTTAGCATAATACTAGCTCCTTAAGGTTTAAATTTAGATTGAGGTTTTTCTTGTTTCTTGAGGTAGGCCTGTATTGCTATGAACTTCCCTCTAAGAACTGCGTTTGCTGCATGCCATAAGTTTTGGTATATTGTGTTTCCATTTGTCTTAAGATTTTTTTTTATTTCCCCTTTGATTTCATCTTTGACCCATTCAGGGGCCTTATTCTCTCTATTATCTCCTTTATGTTTTGTATTTAAATATCCTGCATTTAAATACAACATTTAACATATTTAAGCCAGTACCTTTTACAAAAAAATGTAATCCTACTGAAGTCCCATCTTAGCTACCTTATCCTTTTTCTCTCTTCATGGCTATACACCCATTCACTTCTCAGCTAACTGGCTTTGCTTTCACCACTTTGTAGAAATTCTTTTACTAAGCCAGTCTCTCTCCAGTTTCTATCCACTGTTAGTTCAGTGGATATTTTCTAGATCTTACCACTCTCTTTTTTTACATGTTCTCTTCAGCTGGCTTCCTTGACACTGCATTCTCCTGGTTTTCTTCCCACCTCTCTGTCATTACTTTTCTGTCTCTCTTGAGGCTCTTCTTTCTCAGTCTGTCTCTTATATATTAGCTTTCTTCTATGTTCCAGTTTCAACTTTCTTTGCCTCTCACCCTGTATATTTTTTTTCTAGGCAATCCTATTTACTCTCCCACGTTGAACTACCAGATATAGGCCTAGTGATTGCTCCACGTCTTATGTCTCTAGAGCACACCTTCCTTCTGCATGTGCAAGCATTTATTGGATATCAGTTGGGACACCTCAAACACACACACCACATCATTTGTCCTCTAGATCTTCTTTTACCATTTCACTGAATGGTGTCATCATCTTCCTAATTGCCCAAGCCATAAATGTCAACATTATTCCAAGGTCTTGAGCTTTCCTTTACCCTCCTTCCATCCCTATATAGTCTTGCAGTTCTTAGAATATCTAATGTCTTTGAACAAATTATTTTCTTTGCCTAGAACATTCCCTTGGCTAATTCCTACTTCTACAGGGAGATGGTACAGTGTGATGGACAAGAAGGTAAACTTTGAGGTCAGAATACCTGGATTCATATTGCTTTGCTACTTCTAAGTTACTTTACGTGAAAAATGTTCCTTGACAGTTCCACTCATCTCCCCCCAACAAAAATAAAATTCTACACTCCATTAAATGTCTCGATACTGTGTTCTTAGACACTTTTTTTATGCTACCCTTGTTATTGTACTTATTCCTTTATATTATAATTGCTTGTTTCCTTTCCTTTCTTTTGTATTATACTGTCAACTCCCTGAGGGAAGAAACTTAATTTCTGCCCTGTATTATGAATACACAACCCAGCACCTGGTGTGTTAATTTATTAGTTCAACAAATATTTATTGAGCATACTTATCTCCACTGACCAAAGTGCAAGGTTTACAACAGTGCATAAAAAAGACCAGGTTAGGTCTTTTTTAAATACTTGAATAGCACAGGATTTAAATACTTAAATAGACCTTTTAAGTATTTAGGTACTTAAGTAAGACCAGGATAGATAGTATATCTATCCCAGTGCGTAAAATAAAACAGGTTGCTGCTCTTATCAGACTTATTTTCTAAAGGAGGAAGCAAGCAACAGATAGAAATGAACTAATAAAGATTGGGCTAAGTATTAAAGAGGAATCTATGGAAAGAGCCAAGGAGAAAGGTCCTACTAGAGGGAAAATCAAGTACAAAGTTCTGAGGTGGAATGGCACCTGGAAAGGGGGCACTCAATGAATGCATAAATAAAGGTGGGAAAACTAAGAAGCAGAGAAGTGACTTGTCTGCCATGATTGACAAGTAATGGAACCTAGATCCCCTGTGTCCAATGTGGCACTCTTTTCAGTGAGTCACATTGCCTCAACATTTAGCAGAAATGGATAATCTCAGCAAAAGCATGTATGATTACTGAAAATAAAGTGAAATGCAAAACTTGTTAAAGTTCAAAGTTTTAAAAAGAAAATTGTCATTAGAGAAAAAAGTCAATGTAAATAATAGAGAAAGAAGTCTAAGAGTATAAAATACTACTTTTGAATTCTGACAGATTAGGTAAGTACACACTGGAATTCGAGAGATTTTGAAATGAAGTAGAGAAACTTAAGCATTGTGTGACAGGCATTGTGGTATGTGACTAGGATATTATCCCTGCATTGAATATTTACATTTTCTTTTTTTAAAATATTTTATTTATTTATTTGAGAGAGAGAATGAGATAGAGAGAGCATGAGAGGGGGGAGGGTCAGAGGGAGAAGCAGACTCCCCGCTGAGCAGGGAGCCCGATGCGGGACTCGATCCTGGGACTCCAGGATCATGACCTGAGCTGAAAGCAGTCGCTTAACCAACTGAGCCACCCAGGCACCCGAATATTTACATTTTCCATGGAAGAGATTAATCTAAATAGCTTGAGAATTTAAAATTAATAACTTTAATTTAATAGGAATTGATTTTTATAGATTTTAAATCTGTATGTGAATGTATTATTAAAAATCATTTGGTCTAGTACAAGTGCTGAGAAAATTGTCAGTATTCATTAACAGGTGAGATACAAAAAAATACTTTGGGTTTTTCGTCTTTGTAAAAAATTATCCTTTTAATTTATCAAGTATGTATACTTTATTGTGTAATTCATTTTTACATTTTTATCAGATAATTGACATAGGGGAGAGTATATCTATCCCAGATGAATTTACTGAAGAAGAAAAGCATTCTGGAGATTGGTGGAGGCGTTTGGTGGCAGGAGGTATAGCTGGGGCAGTTGCAAGGACATGCACAGCATCTTTTGACCACTTGAAAGTCATGATGCAGGTAGTTTGCACACTTGACTCCTTAAAGTCACTTGAAAAACCCTTGACAATTTTCAAAAAGAAGTGTTTTGGCACCTTTCATACTATTTCTCATTATAATTTCACATTTTTCTGAAAATGCAAATTTTCTTATTTTCAATATTAAGATTTTTAAATTTTCTTAAAGATGCTTGTGTGCTATTTAAATTAATTTTTATTTGAAATAATAATAATAGGACACTCTATTAGAAGTTTTTTCAGAAATAGAACTAAAAATATCAAAGAAGTGGTAAGACACCATTAGTCTTATTTATTGATTATCTCTAGACCCTGGCACCTACATAATAGCATGGTTCTATTGTACTATTTAAGTATTAAGCCATATTTCTAAGAATTGGCAAATAAGTTACTTAGAGTGTGCTATTGATTGATACCTCACTAGAAGTATTGGTGTCTAATTATCTTTATTCTTCTAAGTGATGGATTGTTAATAGTAGTTTCAATAGTGCATAGTTTAATCTGTTAACTGTCATAATTAAAATTTAATATTTGCTGAATACTTTCTTCACAAAGATACAAAAATTAATAATTCACAATCTAGTGAGTTTAGATTTATAATTAAACTTATATACGGAGGTGTTTTATTCTCTTTTTTTTTTTTGGTAACATTGGTGACATTTGGTAATGGATTTTTTTAAATTTTTTTAAAAATATTTTTATTTATTTATTTAACAGAGAGAGAGAGCACAAGTAGGCAGAGCGGCAAACAGAGGGAGAGGGAGAAGCAGGCTTTCTGCTGAGCAGGGAGCCCCATGCGGGGCTCGATCCCCGGACCCTGGGATCATGACCTGAGCCAAGGGCAGCCGCTTAACTGACTGAGCCACCCAGGCGCCCCTTGGTAATGGATTATTAATAGTTTTTTTGGTTGTTGTCTGATCTTATTTATTTGTTACTCTTAAAAAATCTTACTTCTGACAGACTCAGATGTAGAAGTAGGAGCTCTCAGAGGTGATAGTCTCCATCTCTTGACAATCTGTTCCTGATTTTCTCCTTTGGCTTCCTTCCTTCTCTTGGCCAAAGTTTAGCATGTTCTGTGGACTCTTGCTTATTTTTCTTAGTATGCTGTTTCTTCATAGGCATTGTTTGTGTTGTAGAGCACATGGAGCAATGAGATGCTGAATGCTGGGCACTTGGGTCCTGGGTGTCGTGCCCTCCTTGTTTACAGGTTTTCTGACAATGTATCTGTGGGCATAATCTTCTGCAGAGAGATTGAAAAGTTTGCAGACCCTGCTAGCTCTTGTGGGCACCAGGTGCTGAGGCACAATAGGATCAGCCTAGGAATATCTTTCTCCTGCTTTTTTATAATTACCAAGTTGTGAACACTCAGGTCTGCATCCACAATGCAACCCTGAACAGATTTGGGCTTTCTTTCTCCAGATCTCCTGTATCTATAGAAGCAATGCCCCATACTCAGTAGCAGTTCTCACTTTATGAATAATTTATATATTGTTTTTTGGTTTTGTGATTAACAGTATAGCATGTTTTCATGTTATTTCAAATATTTTTCAAATATTTCAATTATTTGTGTATTCTTCAAAAACAGGTTTTAATGACTATTATTTCAAGTGGATGTGTCATATTAATTTTTTAAATTATTTTTTCCTATTCTTGGACATGTAGGTGGTTTTTAAAACTCTTTTAAAATTATAATTCATAATAGTTCATAATGATCGATATCATTGATTATGAGTTTTTTTCATATTTAGGATTATTTATTTAGAAAGATTTCCTAGAAGTTAAGTAATGATATGAGCATTTTTAAGGCTTTGTGTGTGTGTATGTGTGTGTGTGTGTGTGTGCATGTGTGTATACTGTTAAATTCTTTTCCAGAGTTTTTCTTCCCACAGGAGATGAAAATGCCCATTTCACCTTGCTCTCCCATTATTATCCTGTTACATTATAGACAGGAGGGTATTTTACTAATGTTCTAATTTTCACTTTCTTAAAAAGGACATATTCTTATTATAAAATAATACATTAGAAAAATGGGATGATGCAGAAAAGTAGAATGGAAGACATTAAAATGACCTGTAATCCTTGTGTATTAGTTTGCCAAGGATGTTACAACAAAATATCACAAACTGACTGGCCTACACAACAGAAGTTTATTGTCTCACAGTTTTGAAGTCTAGAAGTCTGACATCAAGGTGTCTGTGTGGTTCGTTCCTTCTGAGAGCAGTGAGGAAAGGATCTGTTCCAGGTCTCTCTCCTTGGCTTGTAGATGGCTGTCTTTTCTCTGTGTCTCTTCATGTTGTCTTCCGTCTGTACATGTCTCTGTGTCCAAATTTCCCCTTTTTATAAGGACACTAATTATATTAGTTTTTAGGGACACTTTAAGACCTTACTTTAACTTGATTATCTCTATAAAGACCCTATCTTCAAATAAGGTCACATTCTGAGGCATTAAGACTTCAACATATAAATTTTGGGGAGACCAATTTCAACCCATAACACCTTGCTACCCAGAAGTATCCGCTACTGAAAGTTTGATATATTTTCACGCATTCCTTTTTCAGTGCATATTTCAGTGTACTCTGTAATAATCTAGCAGCAACAACACATTTTTTGTATGCAAAAATTCTCTGATAAGTCATTCCTGTTTTCTTTAAGTTGCTCTCTTTGATGTATGAGATTAACGTATGTATTTGGGGACAACAAAAAACTAATACATCAATTTTATATGTCTCTAAAGGACAGTGAAAATGGTGTTGAAGTTCATAGATTTCTACATTTATGTATCATTATTTTATTAGCAATAATAACATCAATGCTATATTATGAGCAAAAAATTTAAAAATAAATTTCCTGTACATTTCTAGGTTCATAGTTTAAAGTCAAGGAGAATGAGATTGATTGGTGGATTTGAGCAGATGTTAAAAGAAGGAGGAATTCATTCTCTTTGGTGGGGAAATGGTGTAAATGTTTTTAAAATTGCACCTGAGACAGCTCTCAAGATTGGGGCCTATGGAATTTTATGATAAAGCTCAGATTTTAAATTTTATTTAAAAAATTTGGACTTTAATGAGAGAGAAAACTGGAATGTGTACAACAATAGATACCATTGTAAATACAGGCATACCGGGAAGATATAGTGGGTTTGGTTCATTGCACTTTATCAGCACGATAAAGTGAGTCAAATGAATTTTTGGTTTCCCAGTGCATATAAAAGTTATGTTTACGCTATACTGTAGTCTATTCAGTGTGTGATAGCGTTATGTCTAAAAAAACTATATATATACTCTAATTAAAAATGCTTTATTGCTAAAAATGCTAAGCATCATCTGAGCTTTCAGTGAGTTGTAATCTTTTTGCTGGTGTAGGGTCTTGCCTGGATGTTGAGGATTGCTGACTGAGCAGGGTGGCAGTTGCTGAGAGCTGGAGTGGCTCTGGCAATTTCTTGAAATAAGACAACAATGAAATTTGCCTCATTGGTTAACTCTTCCTTTCACAAACAATTTCTCCATAGCATGTGATGCTGTTTGTTAGCACTTTACCCACAGCAGAACTTCTTTCAAAATTGGAGTCAGTCCTCTCAAATGCTGCCACTGCTTTATCAACTAAGTGTATGTAATAGTCTAAATCCTTTGTTGTCATTTCAACAGTCTTCACAGCATCTTCACCAAAATTAGATTCCATCTCAAGAAACCGCTTGTTTTTGCTCATCTATCAGAAGAAACTCTTTATCCATTGAAGTTTTATCATGAGATTGCAGCAACGCTGTCCCATCTTCAGGCTCCACTTCTAATTCTAGTTCTCTTACTGTTTCCATGACACCTGCAGCAACTGTCTCCACTGAAGTCTGGAACCCCTTCTTCCCAACTCTTGTTAATGTTGATATTTTGACCTCTTCCCACGAATCATGAATGTTCTTAATGACATCTAGAATGGTGAATCCTTTCCCAAAGGTTTTCAATTTACTTTGTGCAGATTCCTCAGAGGTATCTATGGTAGCTGTAGTTCCATGGCAACGACCCCTGCTGTCAACCCTAAGAACAGTCATCTTTGGGTCCTTCAACAAGGACTCCCTTCTTATCTTAGAAACATAGTCTACTAGAAGGTTCTCCTCATGATAAACTCCATTGTAGTGTTTCCACCTTCCTGAGTCTGCTTATCCCTTCCTCAACAATCTGTCAAGACTTTGGCATTACCACCTTGCTTGCTATCAGCCAGAGTTGTGTCCAAGCTTTAAAGAGCAATTCCTGCAGCATATTAGGATAGGTTTTGGGAGTCCTGTATCATGGGAAAGTGCTCCACATCAATAAAGTCTTCCCTATCCAGCATTATATTCCATCCCTCAGATCGCCACCATTAGTACTCTTGTGACCCACTCTCACACTGTTCCCCCGATTCCTTCCTGTCCATAATAGCCAGGTCCTTGGGCTATCTGAGGACTGACCCTATATAAATTATTGGCTGGGAGGCAGTCAGAGGAGGTGATGGGTAGGCAGGTTGTGAGGAGAGCAAACATCCTCTTGGTAGGCATCTGCCTCTTTGAGGCCTTTATGTGCATGGCCTCGGTGCAAAGAGAAGCTGCTCTGCTCTAGCAGTGGGAAGGGGACAACTTTTTGCCAAATTGGAGGGTGCTTGTGAATTTAAGGGCTCAGATTTCTCAGGCATATACACCCAAATGTTCCCATCCCATGTGTCAGGATCCTACTCCTTCCCAGTGAGGGGCCTCACTTTAGCATAGGAGACCTTTTGAGGCTCTATGTTGTTTCCTTAGTGACTCTGTTACCTTTACATTTCTATCGTGGGCCTGATTTTTAACAGTCTATGAGGATCTCTAAATGCTGCTATGAAGGCATCATAGTGTTCTTAATATGCTTTAAGGTGATAGTTAGATGACTTAACCTTGACATTGTCTTCCTTCCAAGTTTCTAAGATAGTGAATTAGAATCAGCCAACTCCACAATCCTTATAATTGTCCCCATGCTGTTTAAGTATTAGGGCAACTGCATAATGTAATGCTTTCCTGTCTACCAGTACTTTATCCCAAGCCACTATGCCTATGAATCTTAGTAATTGTAATTCCATAACATACCATAGATTTTCATCATCCCATTTACCAACAAAGATCCCATTGTTGTCAAGTGACTGGTGAGTGATCCAGTTCTAACAACATCAGCAGGCCTACTTTCTAGGACCACTTTTCAAAGAACCAGCTTTTGATTTTGTTGATTTTCTCTATTGATTTCCTATTTTTAATTTCATTGATTTCTGTTCTAATTCTTGTTATATCTTTTCTTCTGCTACTTTGGATTTAATTTGCTCTTCTTTTTCTAGTTTTCTGAGGTAGAAACAGATTACTATTTTTAGATCTTTCTTCTTTTTAGATATATGTATTCAGTGCTATATATTTCCTTCTAAGTACTACTTCCCACTCCTTTTGATAAATTGTGTCTTCATTTTCATTTAGCTCAAAATATTTTTAAATTTCTCTTGAGATTTCTTCTTTGACATTTAGAAGTGTGTTTTTAAATCTCCACATATTTTGGTATTTTAAAAGATTATCTTTCTGTTATTGATTTCTAATTTTATTCCATTGTGGTCTCAGAGCACCCATTGTATGCTTTCCATTCCTTTAACTTTGTTAAGATGTGTTATGGCCCAGAATGTGGTTTTTCTTGGGGAATGTTCCATGTGAGCTTGAGAAGAATGTGTACTCTGCTATTGTTGTATGAAATAGTCTGTGGATGTCAGTTATATACAGTTGATTGATGGTGGTGTTGAGTTCAGCTATGTCATTACTGATTTTTTTTTTTTTTTTTTTTTTTGCTGTATCTGTCCATTTCTAATAGAGGATGCTGAAATCTCCAGCTATGATAGTGGATTCATCCATTTCTTTTTAAGATTTTATTTATATATTTGAGAGAGAGAGAGTGAAAGAAAGAGAGCACAAGTGGGGTGAGGGGCAGAGGGAGAAGCAGATTCTCTGCTGAGAGGGGAGCCCAATTGCTGGTCTTGATCCTGGGACTTCTGGTTCATGAGCTGAGCCGAAGGCAGACACTTAATGGACTGAGCCACCCAGGTGCCCCTGGATTCATCTATTTCTCTTTGTACTTCTATCAGTTTTGGCCTCATGTAGTTTGATGCTCTGTTGTAAGGCACGTATGTGCTAAGGATTGTTATATCTTCTTAGATAATTAACCCCTTTATCAGTATGTAATGCCTTCTTTATCCCTGGTAACTTTCCTTGGTCTGAAGTCTGCTCTGTCTGAATTTAATATAGCTACTCACACTTTCTTTTGATTGGTGTTAATGTGATATATTTTTCTCCAGTCATTTACATTTAATCTATACATGTCTTAGTATCTAAAGTGGGTTTCTTATAAATAACGTATAGTTGAGTGTTGTTTTTTGAGCCACTGTGACAACCTCTGGCTTTTAATTGGTGCATAGAACCACTTTTGAAGTAATACCAATAGTTTTGCTTTGGATTCCCCCCAAAGTTTATTTGTGAAGAAGCAGGAGTGAGGAAGCAGGGACAGTGAGACACAGAAGAAAGAAAAGCCAATACAGGGGTACATAAGTGGGGTTTCAGCTATATGCAGTAGGGGCGTGATTCTGAGGGAACTTCTAGGAAGTGTACACAATAGTTCCCAGAATTATCTGTCTGAAGGAAGAGAGCTGAGCTACTTATCTACCAGTTTCTGTCCCATATTGTATGAAGATTGCTCTTAGGACTTTAACTTCCCCAGACTTCTGGGGTGGACAGGCTCCCACAGCTTCAGAGAAGGCCCTGAGGCAGAAAAGCAGAGAGATGAGAGGCTTTTGCTTTTGATGGGTTTCTGTCAGTGAAGTGAGTCTGTGAGTCTGCACAGAACTGCCCAGATGTGATGTGGGGCTCTGGAAGGGTCTGCCATGGCCAGAGAAAGCCTGCTTAGATTTAGAGCCTGAGAGTTGCTTTAGAGATCAATGGAACATAGTGTTTTGTAGGCTTTGCTTTTGAGTTTTCTAGCATACAATTCTTTCCAAAACTTCTTACACTTCTTCTCTGTTTCCAGTCAATACCATGTGGAGTAACCATATCTAAAAATCTCTTCTCTGTTGTTTTATTTTCCAGTTCCTGTGCTTAGTCATTCCCCTTCTCTCTCATTTCTATAGTGGGCTACATTGATGTCAAATGAAACAATAGGCTGAAATTGGATGACAACATCTGATTTTGGCAGCTAGGCAAGCTCTTTAGGACATCTAATTTCCTTCTTTTGGGGTACAGAACAGGTGGCTTTTCCTACTTGGAAGCCCGCCATTCTTGACTACCAAACCAGGCTAAGAAAACTCCCTTAGCAGAGCTCCATTTCCATCCATTTCTGCTTGCAAATTGGCTTTGGAGAAGGCCCTAAGGCTGAAAAGCTGAGAGATGCATTAGGTCATGTGTTAATAGATCTTGCTAAAAGCAGCAAGGAGTGGGCAACACTGACCAACATTTTGAGATTTTACAATCAGTTTTCCTAGAACTTCAGGCTCAGAAAGCACATGATCTACCTTCCAAATTATCACAGCAGGCAGTTTTATCAAGCATTTTCACAAAACATTGAAAAGATCATCATCTTCTCAGACTGCAATATCTGTGTCCTAACAATAAAGCCAGTGTCACATATTTTAGGTTTTAGTTTGTAGTACTCTACATCTAGTAATGACTTCCTGTTCTTGTTGGGGTTCACCCTAAGCTGTTAAACAGATTCCAAAATACAGTAGCTTAAATGAGATAGAGGCCAGTGGTCTAGGGCTAGTGGTACAGCTACATGGCTTCAGAGGTTGCTTCCATCATTGCCATTCCTCAGATGGAGGAAAGAGGAGTCCGAGACAGGCCTCTTTAAGGAGATGTCAGAATTTGCATACTCAACTTCCCTTCATATCTCATTGGCCAAAATTAGTCACTTAGCCACACAACCTAGCTGCGAGAAAGAAGAGGGAAATGTGGTTTGCAGCTGTGTCAGCTCTGATACTAAAAGGAAGAAGATAGTGGGTACATGAACATATAGCAGTCTCTCATATTAACTGAATCAATCACACTTTTTGATGGGGAATTACTGATTTGAGAACTAGAGTTAGTTTATAGAGAATAGCTGAATTATATTGGTGATAGGCCTCTAGAAAAGGCAAACAGGAAAACATCTTGCCTAGGAGGTAACAAGATAATCAGTTTGCTAAGGCTGTCTTGGATCCTAAGTGAGTTTCCAATTTCAATCTCCATGAAACTTGACTTACTTTAGTTCCTGTGAAGCCTGACCTTTATGCTGATATTTGTTTCCTTATTTCTACATGTGTTATTACAATAACCTCCCTGCTACTTAAGCTAACCAGAGTAACCCCTTGTTCCTTATAAGGGAAAGAGCCTCTCACATTTTTACTATTCTTGATTATCTTGTAAACAAATATATTAAGTTCTTGATTATCCTGTAACCAAATAATTTTAAATACTGTGCTTATGTAAGGCAGGGCGTGAAAAAGAGATAGCAGACACAATCCCTGCCTTCTTTTTGTCATTTGCATGCTTTTTATGAAATAGTACATTCATGAGTATGCTTAAGTGATTTAATGTTGCTAACTCATTCTGGGGAGGGCGGGGGAGAAAAAGGAAAGAGGAGGCCGAATAGAGAAGTCTTACTATCTTAGACAACTAATTGCATAAAAATTAAAATCAAGTATTCCTCTAGATGTTAATGTCAGGTATCTGGAATACTTTTTCAAATAATGTTATACTACTAATTAATGTTATAAACTGAGAAAAAAATAATATTTTTCTAAAAATATTCTATTTCAGTAATATTATACATTTCAATACTTTTATTTGTACAGTGTAAGAAATGGCTTAGTTTTGATGGTGCTAATGTAGGAATTATTGAGAGATTTATATCTGGCTCATTTGCTGGTGCAACTGCCCAGACCTGTATTTATCCCATGGAGGTATGTATTATTATAAAATTTTAAGTAAAGTAATGCTTTCAATACAAAGTATAACTTTGTAAAAATACTTATTTATTTGAGAGAGAGTGAGAGAGTGTGTGTGTGCAAGCCAGGGTGAGGGGTAGCAGGGGGAAGGGCAGAGGGAGAGGGAGAAGGAGAGAAGCAGATTCCCTGCTGATCTGGACTTCACTCTGGGCTCAATCTCACAACTCTGAGATCATGACCTGAGCCAAAATCAAGAGCTGGATGCCCAACTTACTGAGCCACCCAGGTGCCCCACAAATTATAACTTTTAAAGTAAATGAAAGGAGATCAGGATTTTGTACAATAAACAGCTTTATAGCTACAGGATTTAAATCTTATACCAAGAGTTATTTGCCCTAGTAAATGTTTTCTTTTGTTTGTTTGTTTGTTTAGGATCAAAGTAGTATTGTAGATGTATCAAGAAGATAAAAAAAATCATTGCTTGCTTGCTTAATTGATAGAATCACTTAATCATTAATCAAATCAAATCTGTATTGTACAACCACTAAGTTTAAGGTATTTTTTAGATGCAGAGGCAAATCAGATAGGCATTTTGGTCATGAAACTTATAGTTCAGATGGGGAGATAAAACATGTACATCAATAATGATGATCTAAAATAGAAAATATGAATTCTAGAAGAGAGGTCAATATGAAGTGCTATGGAAATTCAGAGGGGAGAAATTATTGCCAGTTAGGGGTTTCATGAAAGACATGAATAGAATATGTGAGTTTGGCTTAGATTTTGGACATTTAGAGATAATGAAGAAAGGCATTTTAGGTGGAAATAATGACTTAAGCAAAGGAATGGAGGCAAAAGAGCAGATATTTAGGTTTGGACTGGATAATACCATGGATAATGAGTTGGGGCCAGATCAGAAAGGCTCTTGAATGCAGTGTAAGAAATATAATTTCAATTTCTTAAAAAAATAAGAAGCCATTAAACACTTTGGAACCTGAAATATAATCTTTACCAAGATTAGGAGAATTGCACAGGAATGTTGATCACAGACAGACTACTGAAGTCTACTATTGCCTTCATAGCTCCTGTTATGTTACTATTTTAAGAGCATGTTTCATCATATTAAATGATTATAGTTATTCTGCCTCACTGTTACAATAGTTCCCACAGTATGTATTTTAGTATATACTGAATGTTATTTTTCATATTGCTTGTTCACTTTAACATGACCATATGTATATATATATATATTTTTTTTTTAACTTGGAATTTGGCTGTAGTTGCTTTATTTTGAAGCAATAATGTTATTTCAAATGAGTTTGTTTTAGAATATGTTGCCTTATAGCACATTAAATGAGTTTGAGCAGATGTTATCAGTCAAAACCACAGTGATTAATTACATTTTCTTGTTTAAATAATTTGTAAAAACTGTACTGTGTTAGCTGTTCATAGTTAAAAGCCAATTAGAGAGAAGCTAAAATTATATTTAAGATTGCTTTCTTTTTTGATTTCTATGATAATTAGTAAGCATTGTATATAATGGAGTTTAGTGTATTCCTAGATGAGTTGAGTGAATCTGATCAATATATTTTTATAATATTCTTCACATTTAGGTTCTAAAGACCAGACTGGCTCTAGGTAAAACTGGAGAGTATTCAGGGTTCATTGATTGTGGCCAGAAGCTTCTGAAACAAGAAGGTGTTAGAACCTTTTTCAAAGGTTATATTCCTAACTTGCTAGGTATTCTACCTTATGCAGGCATAGATTTTGCTGTTTATGAGGTGAGTTTATTCTCATAATATGACATTATGTGTTAGATTTGAAAATTTGGTATAATAATAGTCTTCATTCTAAAAATCTAGTTGTAAATGATTTTACATGAAGTAGTTTCTGATCAAGAAGTTTGGTTGAGTTGAATGGTTTTATTTGGCTTTTCATTTTATATGTTAGTTGTCTAGTATTCTAATAATAACTTTTTGTTTGGTGTTTTTTGTGAATTAGGTTTTACTGATAATATTTATAAACTTATATGCTGATATAGTGGTTCTCAACTTTGGATGGATATCAGAATCACCTGTATGTAGATCTTTAAAAAATAAGACTCTTGGGCTACCTCTCCCTCTTCCCCCCGCCCCCCCGCATGCATGCTCACTCTTTCTCTCTCTCTCTCAAATAATAAATAAATAAATTTAAAAAAGAGAGAGATTCTTGGGATACAACCAAGATATTCTGATTTGATTATTCTGGGAGGAGGCCTGGGATTTAGGTTTTTTACTCTCTAGAAAAATCTGATGTACAGTTAAGATTGAGAAAGCTGAGATGTTATGGCCCAGTTGTGAAAATGAGAATTGGCTGGAGGAGTCCTTGGGGGCTACTGGGGGAGAGGCAGCATGGAGATAGGGCAAATATCCTAATAGTGTAGTGCTTGTTGATCAGGCAGGATTCCAAGTTATTCCCCTTCTCGCCAATCATTTCATTTTTATGATCATACATATGTTTTAGGCAGACTATTGTAACAATATATACCATTTGGTCATAAAGAACCAGGTGAGAGTATGTGACTAGTATCACTTAAACTCATTCTCAGTGCAAGAAGGACAGCTCTCCAGCCACAGGTCCAATGGTATTTTTGGCAAGTGGTACCACAATCCTAGGAAAGATAGCCAATTTTGTTTAGCACTAAAAATGCATATATCTTTTATAGATGTTTAAAGTATTGAACAATATAGTATGTATTTCTTTTCTCCTTTTTTGCCTGCTTCTGTGGTCTTATTAAAATAAATTCATTGCTGCTGTTTATGTTGGGCTCCCTCCATTCTTTTATTTCTGCAGTTCAGTATCTTTTGCTTTCTTACCAGAGTAAGAGTGACGTTACACATTTCTCTTTTTTTTGTTGCATGACTAATAAGTGCACTGAGTAAAGACATTTTGAAATATATTTTTTCAAAAGCATCAAATTATATATTTCACAGTAATTACCTCAATATATAATGGTAAAGCTGTATCCTTTGATAAATGAACAGTTCTAAAAGCACTTAGTGATCTTTTAAACCCACTATTTTAAAATAATTTCCTCTAGCCACTTTTATTCAAGGAAAAGCAAATTTGGAAAGATGACTCTCTCTTAAAAGTTCAGAAAATGTGGTTTTATTAACCTAGAGTGGATTATGGAGTCTTCTCTACATTATTCTGTTAATCCCTTTGAGAATCTCCAGAATTTTGCTTGGGTCTTTGAATGTCATTACAAACCAAAACAACTAGGCAAAACAGAACAAACAAAACCAAACTAAACAAAAGCACACCAAGAGATGCAAAACATAGGAGAACTCAAACTGAGGTTGTCTGAATACATTTTTTTTTAAAGATTTTATTTATTTATTTGACAGAGAGAGACACAGTGAGAGAGAGAGAGCACAAGTAGGGGGAGTGTGAGAGGGAGAAGCAGTCTCCCCACTGAGCAGGGAGCTCGGTGCAGGGCGATGCAGGACTTGATCCCAGGACCCTGGAACCATGACCTGAGCCAAAGGCAGATGCTTAACGACTGAGCCACCCAGGTGCCCCGTCTGAATACATTTTTTGGAGAAAACATCTGTGTGCCCTGTCCCTGATAGGACAGTAGGCAGATAACCTCCTCTGTACATGGAGTAGGACCAATCCTCCGTAAAGATTTTGGAAAGAACAGTTACTAAAACCAAGCCATTAAGCTTGACTCTTATTTATCAGCGTTGTGACTTGATAACTTAGTTTCTCTGAATTAGTTCCTCATTTATAAAATTTATAAAGTGGAGATGACAGTATGGATTTGTGAAGTTTCTGTAGGGATTAAGTGAGAGAACGTCTATGACAATGCTCAGTGTAATTCTTGAATCAAGAAGCTACTCAATATGTTTATTGAAATTGAATGAGCAGTGAACTTCAGTCTACTTAGACTTGCATAGTGTTTAAAGGATACTTACTACTATCTTCTCTGCCAGCTGTTGAAGAATTATTGGCTAGAACATCACGTGGCAGAGTCTATAGACCCTGGGATAATAATTTTGCTGGGATGTAGTACATTGTCTCACACATGTGCTCAGATAGCCACCTTCCCACTGACCCTTATCAGAACTCGCATTCAGGTTCAAGGTGAGTTTTTTTATTTTATTTTTTAAATGAAGTAATCAGTTAAAAAGTGATTAAGAATAACTTTAATGAAGTACTAATAAAAATTAAGTTAAAAACATTTTAAAATAACTAGATTGTTTTAAATAAGTAGAAATTAAGGATGTAAAAAAAAAACCAGAAAAACTGGAGAATTGATAAATCAAAAGCAGACTCTGATTTTTAAGGCATGCATCTTGAATTTATTGTTTTATTATAGAGCCTTTTGTTAATTTTAGATTTTATTCTTCTCCAAAGTTCTGTTTGGGACTTTCCACATTTCCTTCAGTTACTAATGATCTCTTTAAGGAGTTTATAATTAGGAAGTACCATGACGAGCAATAGAAAAGATTTTGCTTTCTTCAAATTAAGTCAACAGTTACTCAGTATGAACATGCAGTTTCGCCCCCTAGTTCTGCTCTTGTTGTTATATCCTGCCTCAGGAACTTAATACATTTGTGGAATTGGATTTGTATTGCAATCCCCCTAGCAAGGAGATATTAAGCAGAAGGGAGGGTATCTGTTTTGTTCTCTCAAGTGAAATGTTAGAAATAAAATACCTTTATCACTTTTTCTTTTTCTTTTTTTTTTTTAAAGATTTTATTTATTTATTTGACAGAGAGACACAGCGAGAGAGGGAACACAAGCAGGGGAAGTGGGAGAGGGAGGGAGAAGCAGGCTTCCCGCAGAGCCGGGAGCCCAACGCGGAGCTCAATCCCAGGACGCCGGGATCATGACCTGAGCCGAAGGCAGACACTTAACCGACTGAGCCACTCAGGCGCCCCCCTTTATCACTTTTCAAGAAGAGGAAAAAAAACCTTACATAATTCTATTATTATCTTCCTCAGTAAATTATTTAAGGAGTCATGTGGTGATATTCTTTTACATTTTCTCCTCTTTTTAGTAAGATTTTCAGATTTAATTTATATTGCAATCCAGGTGGGGCATCTCTGTATCTATCCCATCACCCATTAATTGCCCTATCAAAGTATTTGTGTCATACCCAATTCCAAATACTCCTTTGAGGTCCCTTATGAAAGACTTTCAAGTATTGTCCAGTAGAATTTACAATGATGGAAATATTTTATATCTGTGTTGTCTAGTATGGTAGCCAATAGTGACACATGGCTATCAGACACTTGAAATGTGGCTAATTCAACTAAGAAACTGAATTTTTAGTTTTACTTAATTTTACTTATTTTAAATTTAAATAGATACAAGTGTCTAGTGGCTACTATATTGGACAGCACAAGACCATTCTATAAGTAGGGAGAGAGGAATATTCTAAAGTAATTTTAGCCTCTGTAATTCTCATTAATCATTGGACTGTCTTAATGTACAAAGATTAAATATTGAATTACACTGATTTTTTTTCAATTTATAGCACTGGAAGAAAAAGGAACAACAACTTCTATGTTTCATCTCATTCAAGAGATATTTAACAACGAAGGAAAAAGGGGATTTTTCAGGGGTCTTACCCCAAACATCATAAAGGTGCTTCCCGCAGTAGGCATCAGCTGTGTAGTTTATGAAATAGTGGGATAACATTTGGGATTAATTTAAAAGTGAAATATCAAATTGTTATCATTACCAAAATCACTTAATTGTAAGATAATACCTGGCTTGTAAAGAGAAATTTGTCTTTTCCTAAAAGGAAAGACATATCAAATAATTGTTAAAACATTTTTTCTTTATCTATTACAAAATTTATAAGTTAAATAATCATTTTGGTAAAGTTCTTTAATAATTTAAAATCCTTAATATCCACAGAATTCCATTTACATTTCCCACTACTCTCCCTTGAATCTTAACTTGAAACTTCTTTTTATTGGGTTTGGATATACCATGGTAACATTATAAAACATTTGGCCAGTTGTAGCTGCTTGTGTTAACCTTTTTCTATTTAAATAATTTTTTGAAAAGCTGAGCTTGAAAATGTTTTATACACTAAAACAAAAATCACTGCATTTAAAATCACTGTTACAGCAAATGATCACAGTTTCTCTTTTTTAAGCAAAATGGAACGTTGGTTTCCTAATTTCTTCATAGTTCCTTCTATCAGATTCTGGATGGAATAATGATAGCATGATAACCTATTTCTTCTCTGGCTACTTTATTTGTAAACATAAACATTGTTGGTTCATTTTTATTCTTGATATTTTTGGCTGTGATAAGGAAGTCAGTACTAAGAACAAATCAGCACTGGACAAATTTTCTTTTTATCTTCTGATTGAAAACATTTGAGAGGAAGAATTTTAAAGATTAAATCCATTATTTCATACTTGTCAAAGCAATTCTTTTTTTATGTTCAGTTAGCCACTGTATAGTACATAATTAGTTTTTGATGTAGTGTTCAGTGATTCATTAGTTAAGTGTAACACCCAGTGCTCATCACAGCACGTGCCCTCCTCAGTACCTATCACCCTGTCATCCCCTCCCCACCCCCCTCCCCTCTGAAACCCCCAGATTGTTTCTCCAGTGTCCATAGTCTGTCATGGTTCATCTCCCTCTCTGATTTCTTCCCCTTTGGATTTCCCTCCCTTCCCCTATGGTCCTCTGTGCTACTGCTTATGTTCCACATATGAGTGAAACCAGATGATAATTGTCTTTCTCTGCTTGACTTACTTAACTTAACATAATCCCCTCCAGTTCTATCCATGTCAATGCAAATGGTGGGTATTTTGTTTCTGATGGCTGAATAATACTCCATTGTGTATATGTACCACATCTTCTTTATCCATTCATCTGTTGAAGGGCATCTCGGTTCCTTCCACAGTTTGGCTAATGTGGACATTGCTGCTATGAACATTGGGGTTCACGTGTCCCTTCTTTTCACTAGGTTTGTATCTTTGGAGTAAATACCTAGTAGTGCAATTGCTGGGTTGTAGGTTGTAGCTCTATTCTTAACATCTTGAGGAACGTTCACACTGTTTTCCAGAGTGGCTGTACCAGCTTGCATTCCCACCAACAGTGTAAGAGGGTACCCTTTCTCCACATCCTCGCCAACACTTGTTGTTTCCTGTTTTGTTAATTTTTGCCATTCTAACTGGTGTATGGTGGTATCTCATTGTGGTTCTGATTTGTATTTTCCAGATGGCTAGTGATGTTGAGCATTTTTTCATGTGCCTGTTAGCCATTTGTATGTCTTTTTTGGAGAAGTGTCTGTTCATGTCTTCTGCCCATTTTTTGACTGGGTTATTAGTTTTTTGAGTGTTGAGTTTGAGAAGTTCTTTATAGATCTTGGATATCAGCCCTTTATCTGTAATGTCATTTGCAAATATCTTCTATTTCGTGGGCTGCCTCTTAGTTTTGTTGACTGTTTTCTTTGCTGTGCAGAAGCTTTTTATCTTGACGAAGTCCCAAAAGTTCAGTTTTGCTTTTGTTTTACTTGCCTTTGGAGACGTGTCTTAAAAGAAGTTCCTGTGGCCAATGTCAAAGAGGTTACTGCCTATGTCTTCCTCTAGGATTTTGATGGAGTCCTGTCTCACATTGAGGTCTTTCATCCATTTTGAGTTTATCTTTGTGTATGGTGTAAGGGAATGGTCCAGCTTCATTTATCTATATGTAGCTGTCCAATTTTCCCAGCATCACTTATTGAAGAGACTGTCTTTTTTCCACTGGATATTTTTTCCTGATTTGTCAAAGATTAGTTGACCATAGAGTTGAGGGTCTATTTCTGGAGTCTCTATTCTGTTCCATTAGTCTATGTGTCTGTTTTTGTGCCAATACCATGCTGTCTTGGTGATCACAGCTTTGTAATATAGCTTGAAGTTAGGCAATGTGATGCCCCAGCTTTGTTTTTCTTTTTCATCATTCCCTTGGTGATTCGGGGTCTTTTCTGGTTCCATACAAATTTTAGGATTTTTTGTTTCAGCTCTTTGAAAAATGCCAATGGTATTTTAATAGGGATATAATTGAAAGTGTAAATTGCTCTGGGCAGGATAGACATTTTAACCAGGTTTATTCTTCCAATCCTTGAGCATGGAATATTTTTCCATCTTTTTGTGTCTTCCTCAATTTCTTTCATAAATGTTCTGTAGTTCCTAGAATATAGATGCTTTACCTCTTTAGTTATGCTTATTTCTAGGTATCTTAATGGTTTTTGTTGCTATTGTGAATAGAATTGATTCCTTAATTTCTCTTTCTACAGTTACGTTGTTAGTGTATAGAAAAGCAACTGATTTCTGTGCATTGCTTTTGTATCCTGCCACATTACTGAATTGCTGTATGAGTTATAGTAATTTGGGGGTGGAGTCTTTTGGGTTTTCCACATAAAGTATCATGTCATCAGTGAAGAGGGAGAGTTTGACTTCTTCTTTGCCAATTTGAATGCCTTTTATTTCTTTTTATTGTCTGATTGCTGAGGCTAGGACTTCTAGTACTATGTCAAACAATAGTGGTGAGAATGGGCATCCCGGTCATGTTCCTGATCTTAAGGGAAAAGGAGAGCTTTTCCCCATTGATAATGATATTCATTGTGGGCTTTTCATAGATGGTTTTTATGATATCAAGGAATGTTCCCTCTATCCTTATAGTCTGAAGAGTTTTAATCGGGGACAGATGTTGTATTTTGTCAAATGCTTTTTCTGCATCAATTGAGAGGATCATATGGTTCTCGGCTTTTCTTTTATTGATGTGCTCTACCACATTGATTGATTTATGAATGTTGGACCACCCTTGCATCCCAGGCATAAAACCCACTTGGTCGTGGTGAATAATCCTTTTAATGTACTGTTGGATCCTATCAGCTAGGATCTTGTTGAGTATTTTGGTATCCATGTTCATCAGGAATATTGGTCTGTAATTCTCCTTTTTGATGGGATTTGCCTGGTTTTGGGAACAGGGTAATGCTGACCTCATAGAAGGAGTTTGGAAGTTTTCCTTCTGTTTCTATTTTTTGGAACAGCTTTGGTAGAATAGGTATTATTTCTTTTTCTTTCTTTTTTCATATGTATATTTTTTCTTTTTTCATATGTACATTCAGAATTTTTATTTCAAAACAAAGAATCACAGTAACATTAATAATAGAAAACCCATTTGGAAATATTCACAATCTGGTCACTGAGAAATGGGAAAACTTCCACACAGCATTACTGCCAACCCACTGGTTTTGAGGAACCAGAAGTAGAGGTGCAGTTAAAGTCACCTGTTGAACCAAGCCCCATTCCATATAAGCTGTTTTTTCCCCCAAAACGCTCAATGACCGGGGGAACAGTGACAACTGGTGACTAAAATATTGTCATAGGCAAGGGTTTGGCTAAAAGTTCTGAAGTATGTAAGCACCAAGGAGAGAAAGGGTGATCAAGCAACATATGAAGGAAGGAAGACAGAGTAGATGTCATGGGGCCCAATCTCCATTTATAAAAATACTGGGAAACTAGATGATTGTACAGGTGTCCATGACCTGGGGCAAGTGTACATCCCTCCACCTCATCTGGCTCTCTAAAATGCTCCAGAGTTAGAAGTCTTCAGTTTGTTTCTCACCCCTTAAAAGAAAGGCTCCTTCTCCCCTACGACTTCCCTCCAAGAGGCCACATGTTCTGATCTCACATTTTCCTTTCATACTGCCATTGTCTGGGTCTAGGGGGAAGCAGAGTCCTCCACCCTCAATCTCACGATTTAAGGAGTTCTCCCCCCAGTTGTCCAACAGGGAAAGGTAGCCAGATGCGTCTGAACTCTGAAGTCTGGAATGAAACAGATGCAAATTCCACCCAGCAGAGGCAGTGTTCTTTATATATAGAGAGATGAGTTTGAACACATTCTATTCAAAAGGGGGCTGTAGGTACATAAAGGACACAAGTTACCAGCCATCTACTTCCACCAGAGCAAAGTGACAGTGCACATACATTCATACTCTCTCAAGTGTGGGCTACCCTGCACATTTACTCATATTATTCCAAATGTATGGTCCCCTAAGGGCACTTGACATCATACTATGCAAATATGGCAACAGAACAAGCATGTGATGACCTTTAGCAACAACATACTTCAACTAGATAATAATCGTTCAGGAAAAATCCTCTCCCAGAGCTGAGGTTACAAATTCCAAGTTAGTTTATGAACATTCTCCTTTGAATTCTTTTAAAGCTATGGCTTAAAACAAAATATCAACAACTAAAATCTCCTAAAGAACAAAATGGAAAAATACAGAACCTCTACCAAGAACCACTATTTTGCGTTTCTCATTTGGAAGGCTCTCCCACCAGGCGGGTATTAGGAATACTTTAACCCCCACCCCCTGCAGTGAGTCTACTATAAGGGGAAGAAGTTGTTTTGTCCAGTGAGGGGAGAAAGGATATCTAGAAATAACCTTCCCTTCTCTGGACTCCAACCAAAATTAGAACCCATCCACCACCATTAGCTATAATGCCCATCTTAATAACCCTAGATTTCAAGTAACACTACATATAATTTTAAACAAAGAAAAAAGTTCTAAAGGTAACCAGTAGCTTCTTAATACAGGCACATCACTTTTCTGAGAAATTAAACTTGAGAGTTTCCACCTGAAGGTTAAGAGGCAATGTGCAAAGTTCACACACCCCATCATGTACCCTCTGAGAACACATTATACTTCTCCCTGAATCTTCCCCTTATTGCACCTCGACCTCTCCAGTATCAAATCTTCTACCCTAGAACCTCTCTTCAAGCGCCTCCCTCTATCCTCAATTTCCTTCTGTTTTCATTACTTGGTAAAATTATTTTACACTTAAAAAAATAAATATTTATGCAATAAAACCAGAAGATAAAATAAATAAAACTCAAGTTAATTTGCTCTGCAGAGCTGTATGGAAGCGAGGACAGTGCTCTTATTTAATCCCTCTCTGCCCTCCACACTCATATAGATCTGCTTCCTGGGAAGTCTGGGGTCAGGGAAACTGCACCTCACTCTTACTCCCCTCCCGTATTGGCCCTGGTGAGGCCCTATTAGAACCCAAGGGAGGAAGAGATGACAATGCTGTCAGATGGCAAGTGGCCAATTCCTCCTGAAATGAAGGTAGGTTTGCTTGGTCTCTCCTAAACGGAAGAGAATGTCCAAGAAATGAAATTTTTCAAAAGCCATTGAAGATACAACTAACTCCTGCACTGGGTTCCTCTGAGTGCTCATGGAGTGTGTGGGAAGAGAAAGGAATCAAGTAGCAGCATTCAGAAACAGTCCTGGGTTACAAGCTGATGAGGTCTCTCCCTCATCTGGGGAGAGGTTGCTTTTCCATGTTGGAAGGGAGGCGGGAAGGAGGCATGGCTTAGACGGTGGCAGTTTCCTTCATGGGCTGGATGCTGTTCATCTCCACGATGGGGCCTTTCTCAGCTCTGTTAGCCTCCCTCCCAAGCCTGCCCCTCGAAGGCTCATGTGATTTCCTCAAAAGTCCTGCCACGAGTCCCGGACTTTGAAGAAGGTGAAGACCAAGAAGAGAATGAGGAAGCCAATGAATATGATAAAAATATAGGCTCCTAAATAGAATGCAGCTGAAGGGAAGAGGAACCCAACCAGGAAGTTGGAGGTCCAGTTGCAACAACCAGCCACTGCCATTGCAGCAGGGCGGGGGTCCTTGGCTGAAGAGTTTGGCCACGATAAACCAGGGAATGGGGCCTGGGCCAATTTCAAAGAAGGCCACAAAGACCGAGATAGCCCCGATACAAACAAAGCTCATCCAATTATAGCCATCCTTTACTAACAATGAGATGGTCATAAAGATGGAACAAACAGCCATCCCTCCAAGGCCAGTCATATGTAGAGTCCTCCTCCCTGCCCTTTCTACCAGAAACAGAGAGACAACAGTGAAGATGGTATTAACTACACCCTCGCTGATGGTGGCACAGATTGGCTCCTGAACACCTGCATCTTTGAAGATTCCTGTTGAATAATAGAACACAGAATTGATTCCAGACAGCTGCTGGAACAGCTGGAGCATGATGGAAATCATAATGGGCTGCTGGTAGCTGCGTGATCTGAAGAGTTCCAGTACTGTGGCTTGCTTCTCTTATGCCATCCTCGTGCTCTCATCTTTCATCTCCTGGATGTCCTGAGTCACGTCCTGGGTGCCCCACAATTGCTGGAGGATCTCCCTAGCACTCTCCTCTTCCTTTCTGTTGATGAGCAAAAATCTAGGACTCTCGGGGCAAAACGGAAGAGCTGCGCTTTGCCGGACAGCTGGAATGATGGTGAAACCCAAAAGCAGGGACCAAAGCTCTTCAGTCCCCATGATGACTTTCAGACCAAAGATCTGAGCCACCAGGATCCCGATGACGATGCCCAGCTGGTTGAGAGTGCCAAAGGCCCCCCGTAGGACAGTGGGAGAGACCTCGTCAGTGTATGTGGGCACAAAACCTGTGCAAAGGCCACAGAAGAGGCCAATAACCAACCGGCCCAGGATCAGCATTCCAACCGACTGGGCTATTTTGTAGAACCCCATAAGGCAGCCACCAGCGACAGCCAAGAGGTTGACAATGAGCATTGAATTGCGCCTGCCAAAGCGGTTGACAAAGAGTCCAACGGAGAAGGAGCCAATCATACCACCAATGGAGAAGATGGCCACAGACAAGGACCCAAGGGAAGTGAGTAACACCTCAGTGGGACGGTCATTCAACGTCTCTTCCTGGGTGTAATTGAGAAAGTCCTTTATGATAATCTCAGGAGCATTGATGACTCCGGTGTTGTAGCCAAACTGGAAAGAGCCTATTGTAGCAATGGAGATGGCAAAGATCAGAGGCACTGTGACCTTCTGTGTCCTCATGGCCCTAAACAAAGATCTAGGAATGGGAATCCCAGAGACACCTCTTCCAGTCAACAAAGCTTCCAAAATGTTCTTTTCAGCAGCAAGTTTTATTCCTGATGCCCAGGACCGATGCACATCTCACCCTCACTGGTATTATTTCTTCTTTAAATGTTTAGTAGAATTCCCCTGGGAAGCCATCTGGCCCTGGACTTTTGTTTTTTGTGAGATTTTTGTTTACTGCTTCAATTTCATTACTGGTTATTGGTCTATTCAGATTGTCTCTTTCTTGCTGTTTTAGTCTTGGTAGTTTGGAAGTTTCCAGGAAGACATCCATTTCTTCCAGGTTGCTTAATTTGTTGTCATACAGTTGCTGGTAATAATTTCTAACAATTGTTTCTATTTCCTTGGTGTTAGTCGTGATCTCTCCCCTTTCATTCATGATTTTATTAATTTAGGTCCTTTCTCTTTTCTTTTGGATAAGTTTGGCCAGTGGTTTATTGATCTTATTAATTCTTTCAAAGAACCAGCTTCTAGTTTCATTGATCTGTTCTGCTGTTTTTCTGGTTTCTATTTCATTGATCTCTGCTCTAATATTTATTATTTCTCTTCTCCTGCTTGGTTTAGGTTTTATTTGCTGTTCTTTCTCCAGCTCCTTTAGGTGTAGGGTTAGCTTGTGCATTTGGGATTTTTCTAATTTTTTGAGAGAGGCTTGGATGGCTATGTATTTCCCCCTTAGGATTGCCTTTGCAGTATAGGTTTTGGACTGATGTGTTTTTGTTCTCATTGGTTTCCATGAATTGTTTAAGTTCTTCTTTAATTTCCTGGTTGACCCATTCATTCTTCAGCAGGATGCTCTTTAACTTCCAAATGTTTGAATTCCTTCCAAATATTTCTTGTGATTGAGTTTCAGTTTTAAGGCATTGTGGTCTGATATCATGCAGGGAATAATCTCAATCTTTTGGCATTGGCTGAGACCTGATTTATGACCCAGTATGTCATCTATTTTGGGGAAAGCTCCATGTGCATTTGAGAAGAATGAGTATTCTGTTGTTTTAGCATGGAATTTTCTGTGTATATCTACGAAGTCCATCTGGTCCAATGTGTCATTCAGAGCTCTTGTTTCTTTGTTGATCTCCTGTTTGGATGATCTGTCCAGTGCTGAGAGTGGAGTGTTAAAATCTCCTACTATTAATGTATTATTGTTGATCTGATGCTTTATTTTGGTTAACAGCCAGCCTATGTAGTTGGCTTCTCCCATGTTGGGGGCATAGATATTTACAATTGTTAGATTTTTCTTGTTGGATAGACCCTTTAAGAATGATATAGTGTCCCTCTTGATCTGTTATTACAGTCTTTGGGTTAAATTCTAGTTTGTCTGATATAAGAATTGCTACCCCAGCTTTCTTTTGAAGTCCATTGGCATGAAAAAAATGCCCTCACTTTCAGTCTGGAGGTGTCTTTAGGTTCAAAATGAGTCTCTTATAGACAGCATATGGATGGGTCATGTCTTTGTATCCAATCTGCAACCCTGTGCCATTTCATGGGGGCATTTGGGCTATTCACATTGAGGGTTACTACTGAAAGACATGTGTTTCTTGCTATCCTATTGTCTGTACAGTCCCTGTTTCTATGGTTTGTCTCTGTAAATTTCTGGTCCATATAACTCTTGGGGTCTTTCTTCTTTTATAGAATCCCCCTTAGTATTTATTGCAGGGCCAGCTTGGTAGTCACATATTCTTTCAGTTTCTGCCAGTCCTGGAAGCTCTTTATCTTTATCTGTCCATCTGTTCTGAATGACAGCCTTGGCGGGTAAAGTATTCTTGACTGCATGTTCTTCTCATTTAGTACCCTAAGCCCTTCCTGGCTTGTCAGGTCTCTGTGGACAGGTCTGATGTTATTCTGATGTTCCTCCCTCTGTACTTAAGGAATCTCTTCCCCCTACCTGCCCTTAGGATAGTTTCCTTGGTTCTAAGATTTGTGAGTTTTACTATTACATGCCAAGGCGTTGGTCTGTTCCCCATGATCTTGGGAGGGGTCCTCTCTGCCTCTAGGACACAAATGCTTGTTCCATTCCCCAGATTAGGGAAGTTCTCAGCTGCAATTTGCTCAAATATATCTTCTAGTCCTCTCTCTTTCTCCACCCCCTCAGGGATCCCAATAATTCTGACATTGGAAAGTTTCATAGCATTGTTGATTTCTCTAAGTCTGTTCTCATGGATTCTAAGCTGTTTGTTCCAGGCTTCCTCCTGTTTGTTCTTTCCTTTCTATCAGTTTATATTCTAGATCACTAATTCGTTCTTCTGCCTCATTTATCCTAGCTGTTAGAGTATCTAATTTAGACTGCAGCTCTTTCATAGCATTTTTAAGTTCAGCCTGATTAGCTCTCATTTCTGCCCTTAGAGATTCTATGTTGCTGATAATGGTTTTCTCAAGCCTAGCTATTGTCTTCATGATTGTTACCCTGAAGTCTGTTTCAGACATCTTGCTTATATCCATATCCATTAGGTCTGCGGGAGAAGCCATTGCCTCTGGTTCTTTTCTTTGTTGGGAGTTCCTCCTCCTAGTCATTCTGTTGAGTGGTTGTTGAGGGGGTGTACAGAGTCGAAAATATCAACCACAATCCAGGCAAGGTGCACCCTGGAAAGTGTGGAGCTATCAGAAGCCACCACCAAAAAAACCCAGCCAAAATGAAACCCAAGAATAAGATTTATAAAGTTCAAAAAAGGGGGGCAGGGAGGAAGGTAGGGCTATAATCTCTCAATGTGGGCAAGGTAGGGTGTTTCAGTTCTTCCTAGGTATATTTTGTTTTCTTTGTTAGAGAGCACTACTTCCCAGAGTTACAGGGAGATTAAAACTGGTATATATATAAAGGTAGTATTGAATAGGGAAAAAAGGCCTGCATTAAAGCGTATATCTCTATATATGTATATAAAAAGAAAAAAAATGTATGTGTGAAAAAATACAAGTTAAAAAGTTACGATGGAATATGTTGTACTAAACATCTAGTTGAAATAAGTAGGTAAAAAGAAAAAACAGAGAAGAAACATGAGAAAGAATAAAAAAAAAGTTGTATCTAAGAAATATACAGGCCATGAGGCAACACCAGGAGCTCAATATACTCTTTCCCCTGGTGTGGGGGTTTTACAGTTTTATGGGGACCCTCGGGTTGTTCTCCTCTTGTTCTTCCAGCTTGTCTTCTGGGGGAGGGGCCTGCCACGTTGTTTTTCAGCCAATCCTGCTGGGGCGGAGTTGCCCTGCCCCCTTATCAAGGGGCTGACTCCGTGGAAACTGGTGTTTTGGGCTTTGGTTCTCTGGCGGCTTTTCCGCCTTTTGGGAGGGTCAGAGCAAAGGAAGATGTCTGTACCCAGACCTCCGCCCCAAAGGAGAGAAGCCACAGTCAGCTCCTCTCTGAATCCTCCAGAACACACAGTCTCCTCCTCTGTAAGCGCCCCTGAAAACCGCAGCCTCCCACAGGTGGTGCACGCCCCCAGCGATCCCCCCAGCAGTGGACCCAGGCCCCTGCTTGTCTCTGCCCCCTGTGCCTCCAAAACCGCGAGCGATCCGGATCTGGGCGGGCACTGGTGCGGGCAGTGGTGGCGGTGGGGCCCCCAGGTCTGCAGGCTCAGGTCCGTGTGAGGGGATGCCTGGGTCTAGGCTTTCCCCCCTTAAGCCCCTGTGTTCTGTTGGAGTGCTGTTATCAAGCTCTTCCAGTCCAGCCCACAACGCTCTGCAAGCTATCGCTGGTCCCCAGGCACACAACGCTTTTGCATTGGAGTATTAGTTTCCAGTGGCCTTTGTACCTCTCAAATGATGATCCCCTGCCCCGGTAGAGATCCAGACGTATAATCTTACATCTCAGGCTGATTTCGTGGGTATTCAGAATGGCTTGGTAGATATCTAGCTAACTTCAGGGGACTGGTTGAAACGGAGTCCCCCACTCCTCCGCCATCTCACGCCTCTGTGGAAGGAATTCTTATTTCAGCTTACGAATTGATTGAGTCAGCCCTTGGAAGTCCTAAATATTTCTCCGCACTCTTAGGAAAAAATGAATCCTGTTCTCTGCTGGAATTAAACGAGAGTGTGGGGAGGTGATGGTAATGGGTTGAGTTGGCCACCAACAGACTTCAAATGAACTGCCTCACTAAACTGACTCAAGTGCAGGCTTTGAGTCTTGGCCTTGCTGATTCCAAAATTTGACTTTATTAATTTCCTCAAGATGATCAGTTTCTTGGTTATAGATTAATTAAAATTACAAGATTGAGATACATATCACAATGCAAAGTTATTAATTTATAGTGGAGCTTAATACTTGCCACTCACCAGAATACTTTCATTCCTTCTCCAGGGCACACTGTTTGCTGGTATCAGGGTACCTGGGAAACCAAATAAGTCATGAGAAGATTGATGTGGAATTAGGACAAAGAGAGGAATGTTTTACTCAGACCCAGTTAAGGTGGGAATAAGTGGAACCTTGTGTACAAGGAAGAGTAGTTGAGGCGTGAGATGTAAGAGAGGAGAGGATTGTGGAACGTTAGCTAAACTAAGCCACAGATCACCAGAGGGGAGGAAGGCAAATCTCATGTGAAGTCCAGGAGTAGGTGTGTAAAAATCTTGAGTAATTGGGGCGCCTGGGTGGCTCAGTTGTTAAGCATCTGCCTTTGGTTCAGGTCATGATCCCAGAGGCCTGGTGTGGAGCCCCGCGTCAGGCTGCTTGCTCGGCGGGAAGCCTGCTTCTCCCTCTCCCACTCCCCCTACTTGTGTTCCCTCTCTTGCTGTCTCTCTCTCTGTCAAATAAATAAAATCTTAAAAAAAAAAAAAGGAAACGAGTAATGGTGGTAGTTGTTTGGATAGACTTTCACAATGCATTCCAAATTGATGAGATCACTTGAGTACTAACACGGAAATGGGGGGTGGGGACCCAGAGTGGAGGGGTGATTTGTGGAGCATTAGGGAAATGACAAGTATCCTGGTCATTTAAAAATGTATGGTGTAGAGGAAGAAACAGTGAGATATGAGGGTACTGCTATAGATTGGTGCCAGGTCATGGAGAGCTGTGAGTTACATGTGCTAATGACATGCTCTGGTGTAAGAAGATAACTGATGACAGAAGAAAGCCATTGACAGAGGAGACAGTAGAGCCAGCAAGACCAGTTAGGGTGTTATTTCCATAGTTGTAATATAAAATGCTGGCTTCTGAGTAAGGGCTTCTCTTTAGAGTAGGTAGATCCAATTATTGTATCAGAAGTCAAAATCCAATTTATTTTATTAAGTTCTTGCTATGTGCCAGTAATTATTTCAAGACACTTTTAAAGATTCTCTTGCTTCATTCTAACAGAAAGTTGAGATTATTATGATTATTTTATCTTTTTTTATTATTAACATATGATGTATTATTTATTTCAGGGGTACAGGTCTGTGATTCATCAGTCTTAGACAACACACAGCACTCACCACAGCACATACCCTCCCCAATGTCCATCACTGAGCCACCCCATCCTTCCCACCCCCCACCACTCCAGCAACCCTCGGTTTGTTTCCTGAGATTAAGAATTCCTCATATCAGTGAGATCATATGGTAAGAAGTCTCTTATGGTTTGTCTTACTCTCTGGTTTCGTCTTGTTTCATTTTTTCCTCTCTTCCCCTATGATCCTGGGCCTACGTTCCCACTAACAGTGCACAAAAGTTCCCTCTTCTCCAAACCTCAACAAAACTTATTTCTTGTCTTTTTGATGCTAGCCATTCTGATAGGTGTGAGGTGATATCTTATGGTGGTTTTGATTTGCATTTCCCTGATGATTGATGATGCTGAGCATCTTTCACATACCTTTTGGACATCTACACGTCTTCTTTGGGAAAATATCTATTCAGATATTCTCCCTCTCCCCTTTTTAAATATTTATTTATTTTAGAGAGAGAGAGTGAGCACAACTAGTGGGGAGGGGCAGAGGGAGAGGGAGAGAATCTCAAGCAGACTCGCCATTGAGCATGGAGCCTGATGCTGGGCTTGATCTCAAGACCCATGAGATCATGACTTGGGCCAAAACCAAGAGTCAGACACTTAACTGACTGAGCCATGCAGGCGCCACATCTTCTGCTCCCTTTTTAATTGAACCTTTTTTCCCCTATTGAATTGTATGGCTTCTTTATATATTTTGGATATTAACCCCTTACCAGACATATGGTTTACAATTATTTTTTCACATTAAATAGGTTGTCTTTTCATTTGTCGATGATTTCCTTTGTTGTGCAGAAACTTAAAAATTTTTTTTAAATTTTTATTTAAATTCCAGTTGGGTAATATACAGTATAATATTAGTTTCAGGTGTACAATTTAGTGATTCAGCACTTCTATACAACACCTGGTGCTCATCATAACAAGTGCCCTCCTTAATCCCCCTCACCTATTTCACCCATCCCACCCACCTCCCTTCTGGTAACCATCAGTTTGTTCTCTATAGTTAAGAGTCTGTTTCTTAGTCTTTCTCTCTCTCTCTCTCTCTCTTTCCCTTTGCTCATTTGTTTCTTAAATTCCACATATGAGTGAAATCATAAGGTGTTTGTCTTTTTCTGACTGACTTATTTCACTTAGGATAATACTCTCTAGCTCCATCCATGTTGTTGTAAATGGCAACATTTCATTCTTTTTTTAACAGCTGAATAATATTTCATTGTATGTATATACCACAATCTTCTTTATCCATTCATCAATCAGTGGGCACTTGGGCTGTTTCCATAATTTGGCTATTGTTGATAATGCTGCTATAAACATTGGGATCCATGTATCCCTTTTAATTAGCACTTTTGTATTCTTTGGGTAAATACCTAGTAGTTCAATTGCTGGGTTGTGGGGTAGCTCTATTTTTAACTTTTTGAGGAGCCTCCGTACTGTTTTCCACAGTGACTACACCAGTTTGCATTCCCACCAACAGTGCAAGAGGGTTCCTCTTTCTCCACATCCTCACTAACACCTGTTGTTTCTTGTTGATTTTAGTCATTCTGATAGATGTGAGGTGATATCTCATTGTAATTTTGATTTGCATTTCTCTGATGATAAGTGATGTTGAGCATCTTTTTCATTTGTCTGTGTAGAAACTTTTAGTTTGGTATAGTCTCACTTGTTTATTTTTGCTTTTGTTGCTTTTGCTTTTGGTGTCAGATTAAAAAAATATCATCACCAAGACCTCTGTCAAGGAGCTTACTGTTTCTGTTATGGTCTCTGGTCTTATTCAAGTCTTGAATCCAATTTGAATTAATTTTTGTGTATGTTGTAAGGTAGTGGTCCAGTTTCATTCTTTTGCATATTGATGTCCAATTTTTCCAACAGACTGTCCTTTCCCCATTGTATATTCCTGACTTCTTCATTGTAAATTAACTGACCATATATGCATGGGCTTATTTCCAGGCTTTCTCTTCTGTTCTATTATGTGTCTGTTTTTATGCCAATACCATTGTGTTTTAATTATAAAAGCTTTGTAATATAGTTTGAAATCAGGGAGTGTGATGCTTCCAGCTTTGTTCTTCTTTCTCAAGATTGTTTTGGCTATTTGGAGTTAGAAGGCTGAGATTATCGTAATTTCCAAATGAGGAAACTAAGTTTATAGAGATAAGTGCCTTGAACAGATCTCCTAACACTTTCTCTCTCATTAAGGATTGTGTCCATCCCTCACCTTCCAGGCCTGTATTCTATATGAAGGCCTATTGTGAGCCAGTTACTTGGAGATGGCATGGATATTTTTTAAAATGCCTTAAAGTGATGATTTAGCTCACTGTCTGTAGGGTACAGCTTCTCAATTCTCTGAGATGTAGTATAAGCCTGCTCTTAGGTACTGAGATGTCCAAAGGGTAACCTTTATGTAAAAATGGTTATCACAGTGTAACTTGGACACTGAAACCTCGGAGTTGGAGTTAATCTTGAAGAAACATCAGAGATCTTGTCTGAATGCCACAGAAGAAAATAACTGGACAATATTATAAGATCTATGGTGTTAGAAGTTCAATTTAACACTGAGACACCCTCTGCATAGTTTTTCAGATACCATTAGAATTTAAAGATAAGCCTGGGTTACCTTGCAGAACTGTGACACAAATTATTTTTTTAAAGATTTTATTTATTTATTAGAGAGAGAGTATGCGCTAGAAGAGGGGAGAGATAGTTTATGCAGGGGCAGGGGGAGAGGGAGAAGCAGACTCCCCCTGAACAGGGAGCCCCAATGTGGAGCTTGAACCCAGGGCCCTCATGACTTGAGCCAAAGGCAGATGCTTAACCGACTGAGTCACCCAGGTGCCCCATGAATTGTGATACAAATTAGTGAAATTCTGTCTCATGGTTCTGGAGGGTTAGCAGCATGTTATATGATATAACTAAGAGGTTTGGATAGGTTAAGGAGTGGGTTATAGAAAATACTTAGTAAAATGAATTAAAGATAAAGAAGGACCATAGTAGAAGTGATCTGGAGACACTTTATCATTCACTGCCTTTGAAGTTTGGAGAGTCAGTTAATCTTTGAGTCTCATTTTCCATATTTTTTAAGTGGGGACAATTTAATATTGCCTTTTTAAAAACCTTATTGACCAGATTGTTTTCAGAACCAAATGAGATAAGGGATATGAAACTGTTTCATAATATATGAACAGCCATTATAAGCCTTAGTTTATTAATCCATTCAGTATGGAGAGAATACATGTGGACTTTTGTAAGATATGCTTAGACTTCAAAAATTGGCAACTCTAATGTTGGTTATGATCCAGATCACTTAAGTAATGTACAAAGGTGATCTCTGCCTGGTGTGCTATTGTCCTTCAAGGAAGGAGCCAACTATTTCCAGGGGAGAATTGTACTGGAGTTGGAGCACTTTGAGGGTCCCAGCTTCATAAGGACCACTCTGCAGGCAGAATATTCAAGCCTGACCTTTCAATCTTTCAGCTTCTGCAGGGTTCTTTCCACCTGTAGTCTAAGTCATGGGCTTAGGCACCCTGTGTCTCTTCTGTTTCTTCTCAAGTATCAAAAGAGCAGTTAGTTTGACAGAGTGCCTAAAATGTCCCAAAGACTGAGGGAAATAAATTGTTAGCCTAAGCTCACTTATCACAAATAAATAAGTTTTGACTCTAAATAGAGCAAACCTGGTTTGTTTGTTTGTTTTTGGTAATCTTTGCTTCTTTGTAAACTACAAGGTAATTGCAATTTATTGCAACCCCACTGGGTTTTTTACATATTCTGTCTCATTTAATTCTCTAAAAAATTCTATATAATACATCACCACTGTTTTACATATAAGGCAGACTCAGAGAGATAAGTAATTTATCCAACGTAACATAGTTAGTAATTCAAATTGAGTTCTGTTCGTACAAAACGAATGTTCTTTCCACAGTAGTATAATGATCTTACATAAGTCCTAGGGGACTGTCTCAACCTCTTAGACCAATACTACATGAGACCAAATGAAGCTTATCATTTGTTCCAAGACAAATTTTTGTATATAAAAATTCCAGTCTGGAAGTCTACAAAGTTTGAAGGAAGTCTAGGAGTTTGAAGTTCAAATCTTGCCAAGTTAGCAGGGTTTGGATAAACTCCTTGGATTTCTGATCAAAACCTGAAAAGAGCCATGCCTTAAAAGTATGTCTAGGACTTAGGAGTAAGGGCTAAAATAAACCTGCCCTAACAAAACCTAAGGCTAACCCTCATAGGATCAAGGTGGTCTTCCAATTATTTTAAATCCTTATCAGACTCAAACTCAAACATTTTTTTGTGACTACAGAAAAATCCAGAGTTGCATCAGTGTATTATCATTAATGGCCAGTATACAAAAAAAGAAAACAAAACAAAAAAACTGCAAGTGAAGAAGGAAAGAAGGAAATCAAGAGAAAAACCTCTTTATAGAAACAGACTCACAGATAATCTAAATGTTGGAATTAGCAGAGAAGGACAGCCACTATAAATAGGCTAAAGGATTAAGGAAAAACTGGACAGGATGGATCACAGATGGGGAATTTTGGCAGAAAAATGAAAACTATAAAAGAACTAAATGGAAATAATAGTCCTGAAAAATATCTGAAAAAAAAAAAAGAACTGGATACAGTGAACAGCAAATTAGAGATGACTGAAGAAAGAGCTAATGAACTTAAAGATAGATCAATAGCTATGATCTACTTTGAAGAACAGAAAAAATATTGGGGGACAAATGAGCTTCAGTGGTCTGTGACATGATATTGAAAGATCTAACGTGCATGTAGTTAGAGCTCAGAAGAAGAGGAGAGAGAAAATGGGATGTAAAAAATATTTGAAGGAAGGAATAATGGTCAAAAATGTCCCCAGCTTGGTGAAAGACAGAGGTAGAGTGAAGGTCGGTGAACTTTAAGCAAGATAAATACAAACCATACCTGAGCACATAAAAGCAAAATCACCAAAAACCAAAGATAAAAAAATCTTGAAAGCATTCAGAAAACTCTTTGTTGATTTAATACTGCATTCGAATTAAAACTCCAAACTGGTTTAAAATTTTCTTTTGTTGCTTTCTTGAGTTACGTCATTTCCCACTTCGCATTTTCATGTTATCTAGTCATAACCTTCTATTGTTTGGCTATCTGTTTTCCATTTTTCTATGTCTGTTTTACATCTTCCTTCACAGTTGTAATTGCTCCATTATATTTTTTCTTTTTAAAAAATATACATAGGAATATTAGCTTATAATTTTCATCTACCTGCAGTAGGAATTTGTGTGTATGGGAGTTTTTATTTATAGGAAAGTTGGTACTCCGTTTTTTCCTTATACTACCTTAGTCTAGATGCTGAGCATATTCATTTTTGTTAATCATAGTTGAATGAGATGGAAATTTCTGGATTAGAATTAGAAGTTCCAGTGGAGTTGGTTGGGAAGCCAGGATAGCTTTCCAAGCTTCATAGCTCAGGGAAGGAAACAACCTAAAATAGCTACCTTTGTATAGTCCTATCTCCTGTGGCCCTCAGAACCCAGTCTAGTTTAGGGCCCCTGGACATCCACAGATTCTTTGTAGGTTACCATTACTGAGAAAAACATAGCAATCACCTTCCAAGATGATGCACTTACTTTTAGAAGTTTGTGGGAACTTTGTGAAATCTGCCCCTTCAGGGGTCTATCTTCCAGCATTTTCTGGGCATTTTCTTCTCTTTGCCTTTTTCCACTGATGTCCCATCAAACTTCAGTTTTGCTCACAATGGTTTCTTTTCCACATGGGGTCCTATCCTTATAGAATGCAACATTTGTGGAAATCTCTGGGATCTCCCACTGCTGGGCTCTCTGTTCTTCTCTAAGACATGTGTCACAAACTCCTATGCAGGTTTCTTAGCACCCCTACCTTTGGTAGTGCTCATGCCCAATTTTGAGTTTTCAGATTTTCCCTGTCTTCTATTTTCACTTAAATGTAGTTTGAGGTAATCTTCTTTCCTTCCCCTATTTCTCTGGTTTCTAGAAAAAGTAGCGTGATTCAAAATCCAGTTTCTACCTCATTCCAATGGAACCCAAGTAAGACAAAATATATCCAACTGAATATTTAGATATTTTTCTTTGTAATTGAGATTTTGAAAGAGCTAAATAAGCATATTTGTATACACACACACACACACAGAATTACAACAAAGTGACAACAGATGCAGAGTAACACAGGAATGTTGCTTTGGTAGCTCAAACACCACCAAGTAGTGTTACCATCAGTGACATTATTTTCCAAAATGGTAAACATTTCTTTGTAGCATTCTGAACAAAAGAAGTATAATTTCCCCTTGATTTGCATAATAGTTCTTGAAAAGTTTCATGAAAATTAAAACAGTGCAAAACAGATAATAAACACATTTTACTTGCATAAATGGAATTATGAACATCAAAAGTGTTCCCACAAATCTGTAAGACTAAAGGCAAAAGGAATTGCATGTGAATACTATACTCTAGTTATAAAAGTTGTTTCCCATAGGGGTACAGGTTAACAATTCTGAACCCACTATACATGTATACTAGAATTTAACAAGAAACCCATCTCCCTGAAGTTTATTATCAATATGACTATCATCAATATTATTAATATAATTAATATCATCATCATATTACAATTATGAATTAGGCATCAAATCAAATTACCTAGTGAAAATATTTCACACAAACCCCATGGCAAGTGAAACAATGTCCTTATCTATTCCTAAAAAGTGTGTGTATTCCACCTTACCTTCAATTTTTCTAAGTGAGTAGAGAAGTAAGACATCAGAGCTTAAAGTATGGGACTAGCTCAGTAGGTTCTCAAGGAAAATAATACCATGTCCTAGGGAGCAATTTGGAAATTCATGGGGGCATTTTAAAACAATTTTTAAATAAAAATTTAGCTTTAGAATAATTTTAGACTTGCAGTAAAGTAATTTTCAGTAAAGGACATAACAACTAAGCAGAAGACAAACAAGGAAATAAAACACTTGAACAACACCATACACAAACTAGACCTAATATCCATAGAATACTCTACCTAGCAATAGGAGACTCATACTTTCTTCTGAAGTACACATGAAACATTCTCCATAATAGACATATACAAAGTCATAAAATAATCTCAATAAATTTAAAAGAATTAAAATCATACATAATATTGTTCTCTGGTTTCAGTGCAGTGAAATTAGAAATTTCACCCCATTGTTAATATAATATAATAATTTTGAAGAAGAAAAAGTTTGAGGATTCATACTTCTTGATTTTAAGACTAAAGCTACAGTAACATGACAGGGTGGTATTGGCATAAGGATAGCCATTGAGATTAATGAATCAAATTGGAGAGCCCAGGAATAGACCCATGTATATGTGGTCAATTGAATTTTGTTAAAAGTGCCAAGATAATCTGAAGGGGAAAAAGATAATCTTTTCAACAAATGGCTCTGAGACAACTGGATATCCATATGGAATAATATGAACTTCAATCCTCCTACCTGACACAATACAGAAAAAGTTAGCCGAAATAGATCATACCTTTTTTTTTTTTTAAGATTCATTTATTTATTTTGGAGAGAGAGAGAGAGAGAGAGCAAGTGAACATGTGTCAGGGAAGGACAGAGGGAGAGAATGTTCAAGCAGACTTACCGCTGAGTGTGATGCCCAAGTTGGGGCCCGATCTCAAGACCCAGGTGATCATGACCTGAGCTGAAACCTGGCTTAACTGACTGAGCCACCCAGGGGCCTCTGAAATAGATCATACCTTAATGTAAAAGTGCAACACTACTATTCAAAGTGTTGCATATTTAAGTGAGACACCATTTTCACCTCTCATATTGAGAAAGTTTATAATATTCTGATACCCAGTATTTGCATTTTTTTAATTAAATAAAGCACTCTCATATACTACCTATGGAAGTGGGAATTAATCCAAACTTACTGGAGGGCAATTTGACATACTTATTAAAAAAGATGTATCTACTGGAGTGTTTATATTTTCCATTGTTTATAATACCAAAGAATTGTAATAAATCTGTTTAACACCAAATATTAGTTTAAATCTAACACAGTACAATATGTTTTTTAAAAGATTTTATTTTTATTTATTTGAGAGAGAGAGCTAGAGAGAACCTGAGCAGGGGGGAGAGGGAGAGGCAGACGCCCTGCTGAGCAGGGAGCCAGATCCAGGGTTTCATCCCAGGACCCTGGGATCATGACCTGAGCTGAAGGCAGATGCTTAACCAACTGCACCACCCAGGCACCCCTTCACACAGTACAATATTAAGCAGTTTTTTGAAATGTTGATATAGGAGAATATTAATGACATGGGAAAATGTTTATATTAAATCAATTAGGAAAAGCAGTGCTCAAAATATTATATATAATTTGAGATTATTTTAATCAAGAAGAAATATGCAATAAAGCAGACTTATAAAGAAGGTTTGATGGGGTGGGAGAGAGAGAGACTTTACTATATCTAAATTAAACTTCTGGACAATGAGCTCATGAGTATTTTGTTCTCTGTGATTTTCTATATTTTTCATACAATAAATATGTATCAGTTTTGTCATCAGAAATGAAATTATAAAGGTCACTTAAAAATAGTGAAAGAAATTATAAAGGAGAGAATTTTTTCTTTAAAGATTTTATTTTTTTTTTAAGTAATCTCTGCATCCAGTGTGGGGCTTGAACCTACAACCCTGAGATCAAGAGTTGCACACTGTACCAACTGAGCCAGCCAGGTGTCCCTATAAAGGAGAGAATTTTAAGGTGGCTGAAAAAATTCTAATGTAACACAGTTGGCTAATGAAACTCCCTTGTTTTTAAGATTAAATGCCTTAAACATCATTTAAATGGAATAAAAATGAAGAATAAAATAGACATTTATTTATTTATTTATTTATTATTCTAATCTTTTTAGAGGGGTAGGGCAGACGGAGAGGGAGAGAGAATCTTAGGCAGGCTCCACACCCCGTGAAGAGCCCGATACGGGGCTTGATCTCACAACCCTGAGATCATGACCTGGGCGGAAATCAAGAGTTGGGCACTTAACCGACTGAGCCACCCAGGCACCCATACTCCGTTTTTTAAAACTTAGTAATTTTATAATAATTGATTCTTAGTCATCATGTCTCTCTTATAAATAACCTCTGTTCTCCTAGGAAGAGGATGGTAATAACTCAAGGGAAGCTGAAGGGTTCATAATATTGTATATTTATTCACCCTGTTAGGTCACAAAAGGCTACCAGGAAGCCTGTGCAGGATGTTATGTGGGCAGCAGGAAGTTCTTCTGAGATTTAACAAATACATTTGGTTAAAGAAAATTCAAACAGGTGCACATTGTGGCCAGCCTTATCCATTCATTCATGTACACTCTGGATTACTGTAGCCAAGTCATTCTTAGATTGGTAATGATTTGTATCATCCAAATACAGGTTTTTAATTCAATGATAAAATGAAAAAGAATGGTCTCCATTTTCTACTTCTAGTTTTATTGGTGGCAGTGTTGGGTTTTTAGACCAGTAAACTTAATTTTTAAGCAAGCATTTCTGGTTTGAGTTTTTTCAGAGAAGATATAATGGCTTTTCGTGCTGTAGTGTGTCCCAAACAATTTATGATGATGATGTATGGTCCCAAACAAAATATGATTGCCTCCAATATAATTCTTCTGTCTGCAGAAGAAGGAACAATAAGGTATTGCTCCTCTCCTCCAATAACAAGATTTTGGAATTAATGAAGTGCTTTATAGTGTACTATCTCATGATTCTTCCACCATCCCTTGGAGAAAGGCAGAGCAGGTATTATTAATCCGGTCTTTTCCGTGAAGAAACTGGAGCTCAGAGATTTTAGGCAAGTTTGCTGGAAATTAAAAATGTCTAAGAACATGGGAACTAAGGTGGTGTTTAGAAAGGACATGGTTTTTGGGGCCAGATATATATGAATATGAATCCTGACCATCATTTGGGAAAGTCACGCAGTCTTGCTGATAGTTTTTGCATAAGTAAGAAAGGGGTATTAATTCCTGTTTTGGAGGATTGTTATGAGACTTAAATGAGAATAATATATGTAGATTATGTAGAATTTAGGATGTTTCTCTAACAGCTGTCTCCATTCATTTCTCTTAAATATCTCTATATTCACTGAGACCCTTGCAGCTATTTTAAGTATGAAGCACAACTTACAGGATGGAATTGCTAGGCCATTTTAAACTGTGTTTCCCATAGTCACTTTGACTTTGTTTTGTGTGGGACTGGTTCTTCCCATGCTCTAGATGAAATTTAGGGCAAGTCCTACAACTTTTCTGATTGCTTTCAGTTAACAAAATGTTCTTCAATAAAGTAATTGCTATGTTTGGTGTAGTGTGGTCATCACAACTTCAGTCTCGATTTAAAGGTCAATAACTTCTCCTTCTCCCTTTGCTCGGGCATGCTGTGATGGCCAGGCTGGGCCTGGTTAGTTTCTTCCCTCTTTTCCCCTTCTAGGATTTTTCTTTCTCTAGCCCCTGAGCCCCATCAGAGTCACCACAGAATAGAAGGGAGAGGAAAGTGCCAGGAGGTTGGTTCTTACGTGACTAACATACTGATAGGAGCTGCACTGAGTTCTCTGCCCTGCTATCTTTCTCTAACGGGGAGACTCCCCACCTCAGGCAGTCACTAGGAAACTCTCTTCTGTAGTTTCTTGTTGGGTGTCGTGCATTCTCCCTGGCTGGTCACTTATGTTTCCTTCTTCCATCTCTACACAACTGATGGTACCTCCACCTTTCTTCCCTGCTGAAGTTCATCTCTGAATTCAGACAGCCCTTCAGCCCTTTTAGTCGGGACCCGAGACAACATGGTCGTGCCCCGCGGTGTCTTGCACAGCGCACATCTGGTACAGGAGAAACATTCAGACATTCTTTGTTTCAACAGACTGTGTAGCTGGCCTAAGGCAGCAACCCCTCTTTCACTTTAGTGGTGAGAACAGTTAGCAAACACTGTGTAACCCTAATCAGGTACCCGGCCCACTGTGTCCAGCACAGTCCACCAGGCCTCAAAACGCATAGACTTATGTCGAATTTCCAGGTAGTCTCACTGAGGCTCCTTGCTCTAAGCTGGAAGTGAAGGGGTGCAGACCCCTTTCCCTAGGTGGAAGGTGAGGTTGGGTAGACAGGGGGGCTCAGTGTGGCAGCAGCTCTCTCCAGATACCCTCTTCTAATCCAGCCCCTTTGACCCTCGGTGTGGGTGAGGGCTTCAAGGTCACAAAACTGACTTTCCACCACCACATCCTTGGAAAATTCTGCATTATGGTCTTGCGTATCATTTTGGAATAGGTTATGTGCTGTTTTGGTATCTTAATCTAAACTTCTATTTAACTGCCTGTTAATTTTGCATTACTTTATATAAAATTTGTGTTCCTATATGTTGCTTATAAATTTAGTTTTTGTTAATTGGATCTCATCTTTCCATTGACTTTAATAAAAATTTCTGAGATGCTTTATTGTTTTTATCTGACTTGTTTTCAAGTGGAACTGACTTTTGGACATTTGACAAAGAATCTGATATACTGAAACCCAAGTTAAGTTTGATAAAAAAATCTATCTGTATGTCTACATCCTCTTCCAGAAAATGCCCTTCTCCCCTTTCCTTTTATGTGGACTCACTGGGAACTACAGGGCATTGACAGAATCCTGGGCTCATGGATTGTCCCAGAGGTGAGCACCTAACCTCACGAGGAGTCCCTCATGAAGATTTGGAGAGTTTAGTACCAGAAAGAGTGTTGAGAAAGGCTCTCTCTGGTGCCTGAGGTAGTATGACATAAAACCGAGAGCTTTCTACCATGCCTAGAAAACTGTGCACTGTGGGAAAATTTGAAAACAGGAGCACGGATAGGAGCAGAGACATGAGAGAGAACCTTGAGGCTCTTCCAGTTCATGGCTCTTGTTTCACCCAAGTTCCAGATGCAGTCCTTCTCTTTCTGCATTAGTTAAATCAAATTGGATTTCTGGCCTTTGGGCTCCTGAAATGCTATCTCCTGATAGCCCACTAAGGTTTCTTAAAAAAAAAATTTTTTTTTAAACAAAATATAAAAATTAGATTTTAATATGACTACAAATTTACTGCACACACACACACGTAATATAGTGCCTTATGCAGAGTCAACATCTAGAAGATGTTTGAAGCTGTGTAGACATTTAAAGGAGGGTGGGTTAATTAAAATCGACAACAGTAGCAAGAATCAGGACTATAACAACCTTAAAAAATGACACAACTTTGACAATAGAAGGTTTCAAGGGTTACAAAAAGAACTTTAACCATCTCATCGCCTTTTTTGGAGCACAAAGTTACATTATTTACTTCAGGGCCTAAATAGATGACTGAGTCACTGAGCAGTCATTCACAGGGATTATGAAGTTCCTGATTTGGAAGAAACGTTGATTTTGTTATTGATGGAAGTGTGCTGTGATGCATTGTTTTTGCAATATATAAAACAACTCTCAAGGATAAATGTATTACTTTTCTTCTGTTGATGTACTTTAGTTTTGTTAGATTGCACCATGAATGAATATGGACAGAATATGTTTTAAGTGGAGAAAAAGTTTGCTGTTACACCCCAGTTTTAAATAATATTTTAGTTTGTATCTTTTGTTAGTGTAGTTTAGGGATCCATAACTATATTGATGACTAAAGAATAAAGACCCACGTATCTTCTTTCTTTTGATCCCCTCCTGCCTGCACTCTCCCCTCCCAGCTTTTAGTTGGCACTGATCACCCTTTATCTTTAGGTTACAGTACCCTCTAGTGAGTTGTTAGCAACATTGCATTGTGGCCATTTTCCCCAATAGTGGCTGCTTTTCCTTCAGAAGGAGAATAATACTTTAAAAATGTACTGAAGAGATGAACTTTCTGCAAGTACTTTCTGCAGGTACAGCGCCATTACTACAAAGAAACAAGTGAGGGTAAGTTCGAAGACACTGCAAAGACATAAGCAGACATATTTTAACGTAAAAGACATTCAAAATTTGAATATATGTAGCAAAAAGGCATGAAAGAAAAAAAAACAGCAAAAACTTCTGTTTTAAAATGAGTGATGAACACAATAGCCAAACTGTAGAAAGAGCCAAGATGTCCATCGATAGATGAATGGATAAAGAAGATGTGGTCCATATATACAATGGAATATTACTCAGCCATCAGAAAGGATGGATACCTGCCATTTACATCGACATGGATGGAACTGGAGGGGATTATGCTAAGTGAAATAAGTCAAGAAGAGAAAGTCAATTATCATATGGTTTCACTTATTTGTAGAACATAAGGAACAGCATGGAGGACATTAAGAGAAGGAAGGGAAAAATGAAGAGGGGGAAATCGGAGGGAGAGATGAACCATGAGAGAGAGACTCTTGACTCTGGGAAACAAACTGAGGGCTACAGAAGGGAAGGGGGTGGGGGGAAAGGGTAACTGAGTGGATGGGTGTTATGGAGGGCACATGTAGTGATGAGCACTGGGTGTTATACGCAACTGATGAATTACTGAACACCTGAAACTAATGATGTACTCTATGTTGGCTAATTGAATCTAAATTAAAAAAATGAGTGATGAACACCTTAAAATGGGAAAATTTGCATTGTAAATTTCTTTCTGCACAGCATAACTTTAAAAAGGGATGTTTTCTTATTTTATAGATACTTAAAAATTTTTTTTTCTTGTTTTATAGATTATTAATTTTATTCTTATTTATACAACCCAAACTTCTAGCTACACAATCCTGGAGGTATGATTCAGTTATATTCTCTCTCCTTTGACTAAATTGTATGCTCCATGAGAACAAAGACCCCTTTATATTTCTATATTCAAAAATATTTAAAACCATGCATTCACACCAATACCACTAATTCAAAAGCAACACTCTAGAGTTCATTCTAGTTTTCCCCATCGCATCTTAGTAACTCATTTCTCTGACAGCAAGAAGCCTAGCTCTCTTTATCCTCAACATATTTATTTGCTCAAGCCCCTTGTATGTAACCAACCTCCCAACCCATTAGGCTGCTGCCCTGCTCAGCCAATTTTTTTCTCTGAGCTTTAACCCATGGTGGGCAGCTTTCCTCAAGCCGGCCTAATGGCTTTTGACTGGTGATGAAGGAAGGAAGGGAGAATGCAAGGGAGAGAGGGGAGAGAGATGGATGTAGGCTTTACAAGCAAAAATATAGGTATAGGATTTTGACCCAATTTTCATGATTATTGATTCTTCAATAAATGTGCAAACTTTTTTCATTTTAAAGTTATCAGGCTTCAGAACAAAATTTACACAAATTTTCACAAACAAGACATTTTTTTTTTTTATATAAAGATTTTATTTGAGGAGCACCTGGGTGGCTCAGTCATTTAGCATCTGCCTTCGGCTCAGGTCATGATCCCAGGGTCCTGGAATCAAGCCCCGCATCGAGCTCCCTGCTCCGTGGGAAGCCTGCTTCTCCCTCTCCCACTCCCCCTGCTTGGGTTCCCTCTCTCACTGTCTCGCTCTGTCTAATAAATAAATTAAAATCTTTAAACTAAAAAAAAAAAGATTTTATTTGAGAGAGAGCACGAGCAATGGCGGAGGGGCAGAGGGAGACGGAGAAGCAGACTCTCCGCTGAGCAGGGAGCCTGACATGGGGCTCCATACCAGGGTCCTGGTATCCAGACCTGAGTCTAAGGCAGATGCTTAACCTAGTGAGCCACCTAGTTGTCCCAACTGAAGACATTTTAACAGTCTTTGATATAATTATTTCCAAAGTGGTGAGGCATGTGGTTTTGAAGCCAATTTGAACTTGACACAACTGTTTTGGAATGGGAAGTATTTACAGGATTTAGTAATAAAGACAAACTTTCAGTAATTAAGTGCCATATTTTTATGACTGAGCTGTCTACATTTACTTTTGGGGGGATTAAGAGTAGTGGATAGGCTGAGCAAGAGACAGAATTCACCTTGTTATCTGGACTTCTGTCTCCTAAATGACTTAGAAAATCTGGGGAGAATATTCACTTAGCTTAATGTGATAGAGTCAAAACTTAAAATGATCATTGTCTTTCTAAAGACTACTAGGATATTCAAGTTTAAAATTCATTGTATGATAAAACTATCTTTCTAGTGATGGTGATGGCTTTATATCAAGTCAGTCAAATTCTTTCACATAGCCCCCTTTGTAATTGCTTAAATTTGAGAAAGCAGTGACCAGGATTTTGACATATAGTTGGTCCTTGTGGAGAGGCTGAGACTTTGGTCTTAGTAGCACCACACAATAACTACAGGGTCCAGTAGATAAGAAAAGGTAAACTTGTGAACATCTAGAATGATCATTTAAGTGGATTCTTTCTAACAACAAGGTGTTCAAAGTAAATGCTGAAAGAGGTCTTTGAAGACCAATATAGATGGAATTGATAAAGTCTGAAAGTTGTCCCAATGGAAGATGGTACTACTTAAAACGGCTGGAAGCTGGGAAAAATAGATGCAAGCTGAACTGGGCTGAACCTTAACTTCTGTCCTGACCACAGAAATGAACTGGGTTAAGGAAATCTGAGTGAGTTCAGGGTTCCTCCTCTTGATCTCTGTAGGAACCACTGGTCTTTGGGAATTATTAACATTGAATAGGGATGCCTTCTCTCATGCAGATGTTTAAATGTCTATGTAAAGTTTTATTCTCTCATGCAGGACGTTTCTGTTGTTGATTTTACTTTTATTCTGTATGGTAACAGTGTTTTCTTAATCCATTGTGGACATTTTACTATTGTGAAATACAGTAAAAATGATTTATTGGAAAAGTGAAATTAAAAAGACAATCCATGAGTTATCATCAGATTCAACAAACAAAAGAACTCCATCAAAACTGCTATAAAGTTTCTAAATGCTTCTAAATCTTTGATTTAGCTTGTTGTGAACAAGTAACGGCTTGCAGTCTGGCACTAGCGTGCAAACCACACTTTTGAGTGGTATTACTTTCTACTAACAGAGTGTCTCAAACTTTAATGTAGGAAAGGATCACCTGGGGCTCTTGCGTAAGTGCAACTCTGGGGTGGTCCTGAGACTACTTCCTAAAAAGCTCCCAAGTGATACTGATGCAGCTGGTCTGCAACCATAGTTTAGTGTAACACGTCATAAACTGTTTTGATTTTCACACTGATACTTTGAACTAAGAATTCTTATGCTATTTTACTCATGTTTAAGTCAGGTACTAATTAAAGTCGGATTTATTGAGGTATAATTTCCACAGAGTAAAATTTAACTTTTTTAGTGTACAGTGGTGTGCATTTTAACAAAGTCATAGTTGTCTAACCACCACCATAATCAAAACCTAAACCGTTCCATCACTCCCCAAAGCTCTCTAATGCTCTTACATAGTCAACACCTGCCATCCCACAGCCCCTGGCAACCCCTGGGCTGTTTTGTTTTCTGTCCCTATAGTTTTGCCTTTTCCAGAATGTCATGTAGTGTATTGTATAGTAGTTTATTCCTTTTTATCACTGAGTGGTGGTCCATTGTATGAATGTAACGCAGGTTGCTTATCCATTCACCCATTTAAGGATGTTTTGCTTGGGTTTTGGTGATCATGAATAAAACTGCTATAATCTTTCTTGTACAAGTTTTTGTGTGAACATAAGTTTTCTCAGTCAAAATTTCGACAGGCAATTCCTGTAATTACTACCCAAACAAACAAACAACCCCAAAAAAACATTCAAGTGTGGGATGACTATTTCAAGCAGCCTCTCTTGAGTACAGAGTATCCACAGTGGAGGTTAAAAGAGGTTTTTAAGGATATAAAATTTGATAACGTTGGAAGGCTTTTCCCAAGGAAGAGGATAATTCTTAAGACTGGAAATCAGAAGTAATATAAAGAAATAAATTGGCCTCACAGTGATTTAACTGAACAGTCCTCAATTTACAAACTCTAGATTCACATATGTCTTAAATATATAAAACGGTATGAGGGGAAGTAAACTCAGGGTTTGAGTTCCTGGGCTTTGTTGGAAGAACTAGTGTTTGTTTAGTGATTCAGAAGATGTGGGGAGAGCCTTACAAGTACCCAGTTGTATCTCCTGTAGATAAAGGAATACAATGACAGTTTCTATTAAGCAGCAGTGAATGAACAGAATTATTACAGTTAATGATATCTCATTTGGCACTTGTGAGTAATAAGACCTTTCGTATACAATATACAACCTCGTTATGAGGCAGATATTCCTACTCTCATCTTACTGATAAGAAGCTACTCAGAGAGGCTCTGTCACATTTCCAAGTTTACAGAGCGGAAGGATTAGGACCCTGGCATTTTCGACTTCCAATGTCCCTTATCTTATTCCACGTTATGAAGTAAGCCCTAAGCTTGTAACTGCATCCATCCTGAGAGAGAGGGGCCTGAGGTTTTGCTGGCAAGTGCTCCTGGCAAATGCTGTGATTTATCAGATCGCACTAAGCGGTAGAGCAAAGTAGTCCCACTTTTTACCACCTCCTACCTGGATGAACCTCGATCTTTAAAACTGCCAGAAAAGTTTCTGGCGTGAGTTTCTCTTTCTTTTACCCCCAGTTTTATTGAGGCATAATTGACATGTAATATTGTATTAGTTTTAGGCGTTCCTTTTGTTTTTTAAATTGCTTTCAGATTTAACTCCTCTGCTTCTTAAAGCAGAACTCCCAGCCCAGGTGCGCACTCAACTTCCTCATTTTTGTCAATAGAAAACAGGCCCAGAGATGTGTAATATCTGTGGAGCCTCAGGAAAAAGTCCGAGATCTGTGTCGCCCGACATGTCCCAATTTCCGTGCTGCGAGAACTGACTACCTGTGGGCAGTTTGCAAAGACTCCAAGCTGTCAGGGAAAGGGGCCCTGAAGTTGAGTAACCTGAGCTTCGAACTGTCCTCTCCCCCATTCCCCAAAACTTAACCAGCGAATGCCCAAACCCAAGGCCTCTGGGGGGCTTGCTCCTTGACCCTGCGCCTCTGACAGTTCGACGGGGAACGAGCAGAACTCGATTCCCCGGGTCCCACCGCTCCTCCCGACACCCACCCGCGGCCCTTTCACTTCCTGCGCGTTCCAGGCGGCGCCAGGCCCGCCCCACCACGCCTCCCGGGGAGGCCGTCGCCCGGCGAGCTCCTCCCCGAGTAGCAGCGGGAGCGGCCACTCCCTGACCGCCAAGCCGGGCTGGGCCGGGGTCTCTGCTCTTTCTCCCTGCACGCCGCGGGCCCCTCGAAGCCAGGCGGTGGCCGTCGCGCGGGTCCTCGACGCGCCCGGCAGTCTTCGTCCCCGTGACTCCCCTGGGCTGCGCCGCCCCGCGCCTCCGGGACCATGCTACGCTGGCTGCGGGGCTTCATGCCGCCCGCGGCGGCCTGCCAGGACGCGGAGCCGCGGACGCGCTACGAGACCCTCTTCCAGAGGCTGGACCACAACAAGGACGGCGTGGTGGACATCGGCGAGCTGCAGGAGGGGCTCAAGAGCCTGGGCATCCCCCTGGGGCAGGACGCCGAGGAGGTGGGTCGCTGCGGGGCGCGGCTGGAGGGCCGGGAGGGCTGCGGAGATTCTGGGCGCCGGCTGCAGGAAGGCGGAGCTGTGGCTTCCAGCCCGCGAAGGGGTTCCGAAGCTCGGGAATGGGGAGCGAGGCCAGTTACCTCCGGAGCGGATGCGCGTCAACACCTGATAGCCTACTGGTATTTTTCCGAATGAAATTAGTGCGGTGAACACGGTGACCCACTGTAACAACTTAAAAAACGCTGTTCCATAGTACCTTTGGTTTGAATGCATCCCGGGTCCTTCACCTGCCTTTTTGCAAAATTTAATCAAAAAAATTTTTGTTTAGCTCTCAGCTTTTGCAAGCATTTAATCAAGGTTTTGTTTGTTCGGCTTTGTTTTGTTTTGTTTTAAGCTCTCAGACTTAAGTGGGCCCCACGTTCTTAAAAAGGCTCACACTTTGCATCTCTTAGGAGCTGCTTTGTTATACACCAGCTAGTTTTGTCTAGTGTTTCAGAACTTTTGAAAACCAATCCTGTGTATGTTTCCTCCAACTTCCTGTTGAGGAGAGGCAACATTCCATGGTTTAAGACCTTCCTTAATGTCCTAAGTACATAAATTGATCTAAAGGGTTGGCGGGTCGCTGAGCAGTTCCAATTTCTCTGAGTCATTTTTAATTGTGTCTCAGAAGTTCAGCCCCTTTGGCAGGGTGGAGATACTTGGAACCTCTCCAACCCCTCTGAAACATAAGAGGTTCCTATCCTGAAAGGGAAGGTGATTAAACTCTTAAGAGCCAGCAACTGTTTCACAGTTATATTTTAAGCTGCTCATTCAATGCCTTTAGTAGTTACAGGTCCCTTTAGTTTATTTACTATGTCTTATTTAGTCAGATTTAGTAAGTTACAATTTTTAGAAAACTGTCTATTTTGACCAAGGTTCATAATATTCACTTAGGATTTTTTAAAAAGTTCTGACTATATGCCCTTTCATTTCTGATATCGAGCTCCATCCCCCCACTTCAATCTTGCCAAAGATTTGTCTATTTTATTTATACGTTGAAAGAATCAACTTTTGCTACTTTTTGCTGATGGTCTCTTTTCAGTTTTTTCTTATTAATTTCTGTGTATTTCCTTTTATTTTGGGTTTACTCATTTGCTCTTTTTCTAATTTTTTTAGTTGAATGCTTGCTTCCTTAATTTTGAGCTACAATATCCCTTTAATCACTTTTTTTCTTTAAATTCAATTAGCCAACATCATTAGTTTTTGTTATGGTGTTCAGTGATTCATTAGTTGCATATAACACACAGTGCTTATCACATCACGTGCCCTCCTTAATTCCCATCACCCAGTTACCCATTCCCCACTTACCTCCCCCCTTTAATCGTTTCTTTAGCTGCATCCCACAAGTTTGTATTTTCGTTTAGTTCCAAGTATTTTCTAATTTCCAATGTGATTTCATCTTTGACTCAGGAATTATTTAAATGTGTCCTTTAAATTTCCAAAGACTTCCTTTTTCAGTTGGTTCTTTGAATATATGAATAAAATACACAAGCCTCTGGCAAGGTTGATTAAGAAAATACGAACTCAAAATCAGGAATAAAAAATGTGTTTAATTTTCCAAAATTTATATGTGAACAAATCATAAAGTAAGTTGTATAAAATCATGTGTATGCAAACATACCATAGGATGGCATATATTTATCACTGTCATATATATGTATTTTATACATAAGCATAAAATGTATTTTATACATACATATATACATATATAATATCACTTCCTGTGCTTTTGTTAGATGTTATTAACTAATCCCAGCACTCCTGACTGGTACCTTCTTCAGTAAAAGGTTACTAATGGTTATTTATGGATGGTAGGAGTTAAATTACTTTTTTACTTCTTTACAATTTTTGTATTATTTCAATTTTTAAAAATAATTGTATATTATTATGATTAGGGGAAAAAAGAGGTTTTTGTTTTCATTTTTGTTTTGTTTTTATAAATATCACCTCCTCTGAGATGAGTCTTTCCAGACCACCCTCTGTGGAAGAGTTGATCACACCCTACTATGTGTAGGTCCTTGGTCTCACATGTCACTACTATTACAATTTTCAGAAGGTGTTATTTTTATTGACTGTGCCCTCCACTAAGACCAAGCATCTCGAAGATGAGCGTCATGTCTTAGTCATTTAAGCACAGTAGTACAAAAAGATTTAGGGCTGTGATTTGAAACAGCCTAAATAAGGCAGTGGCTCGTTTGAGATAATTATAGGAAAAAAGAGATAAAATTTAATTGTAAAGCAGTTATTAGTGCTTGTATTTCCAGCATGTATAGGACAAGATGACCAAAAATCCTCCTACTGCAAGATATCAAGAAATGCTGGATAAAATAAGATAAGCATTTTTTAATGAAAACTTTTTTTTAAGAGCAATTTTAAGTTTGAGAAGAAGGTACAGAGATTTCCCATATACTGTCTGCCCTTGCATATCACGTACACAGCCTTCCCTACTGTCAACATCACTCAACCAAATGGTACTTTTTTTAAACCAAGGGTGAACCTACACTGACACATCATTATCACCCAAAGCCCATAGTTTACCTGAGGATTCACTCGTGATGTTGTATATTCTCTGGGTTTGGACAAATATGTAATGACATGTATCCATCATTATAATATCATACAGAAGATTTTCACTGCCCTAAAAATCCTGTGCTCTGCCTATTCATCCCTGCTCCCACTGCTGATCTTTTTATTGGCTCCATAGTTTTGCCAGATAAAACATCTTTTTACATGCATAATAAGAAAAAGCTAATCAAACTGTCTGGGTTTAAATCTTGGTTCTGCTGCTTACTAGTTAACTCTGGACAATTTTCTTTTACTCTCTTTTTTTAACTGAAGCATAGTTGACACACAGCATCACATTCGTTTCAGGTGTACAACATAGTGATTCAACATCCCTGTAGGTTCTGCTCTGCTCACCACGAGTGTAGGTCCCATCTGTCACCATACAACGCTGTTATAATACCTTTGACTGTATTCCCTGTGCTGGGCCTTTTATCCCTGTGACTTATTCATTCCATAACTGGAAGCCTGTACCTCCCACTCCCGTCACTCGTTTTGCCTGTATCCCCACCCCTCTCTGCACAATTTTCTTAATCTCTCTAGCCCCAGTTTCCTCATCGGTGGCAGAGGCAACACTAGTACCTGTCTCAGAGGGTTATTGTGGAGAATAAATGAATTAAAATATGTAAAGTACTTAGAAAAATGCCTGGTAACCTAATAAAGAACTCTTTGCAAGTTGGGTGGTGAGTGAGCCAGCTTCCAAATCCCATGTTACCACCTCTTTTTTTTTAAAGATTTTATTTATTTATTTGAGAGAGAAAGAATGAGAGAGAGAGAGCGAATGAGAGGGGCAGAGTCAGAGGGAGAAGCAGACTCCCCGCTGAGCAGGGAGCCTGATGCGGGACTCGATCCTGGGACTCCAGGATCATGACCTGAGCCGAAGGCAGTCGCTTAACCAACTGAGACACCCAGGCGCCCCACATGTTACCACCTCTTGCGTTGGACCACTCTTGGTACTGTCAGTTCTGGTCTTCTGAGGGGCAGAAACCAAGATGGGATTGGGGGTGCAAAAGATTTATTGGGAGAGATGCTTGTGAAGGGTAAGGGAGAGGGAAAAAAGGAGTGAGTTGAGGTCTTAAGACCATGATACAGATTTAACCCCTGTTAGAAGAGTTCAAGAAGGAATGATTTGGGAAGAACCTCAGACCAAAGCGCAGTTCTTAGAAAGTCTCAACTAAGCCAATGGGGGGGGTCCCTGGGGGAAATGTTATCAGTTAGTGGAGTCCTATGTCGTTGGCTGCCCCGTGCTGGTACCCTGCTGCGACTAGTCGTTGGCTGGAACAGCCCAGGACAAGCATGGACTTGGTGTGAGTGCTGCGGGCACAAAGGTGTGCCGCCGCAGGCAGCCTGTCGTTTGGCCCGGCTCCCACAGCAGGTTCTCTCAAAGGGCCTTCTGACCTAGCCACCTCTCCCTCGTGCAACACAGATCTGTGTCTCTCTATCAGCTTGGGGAGTGCTTCCTCATTGTGCTCTGCCTCTCTTTCTCAGGGAGGCCAGAGGGACAAACTACTGTCCCCATTGCTTCAGTTAGTCACCGCTGGTACTCCTAATTTCCCTTTTGGGCTGTCTGCTTTAAATTCCACTCAAACTCCGCTGTAATCTCTGCAGGTCCTCGTGACTTCTGGTGGTGTGCCCCAAACCTTCATTTGTGAGGGGTCAGAGCTTTGCAAGCCAGTGTTGTTGCGTGTGCCCGTTCGCAGTGATAACTGTGCAGACAGCATGTGCGGTGTCCACATGGGTCCCCTGAGTCCATTCCTATTCCTCTCTGTCTCCATTGCGTAAAAGCAGCCCTGTCTCCTGCTGATCGAGGTCAGCGTATACCTACTAAGACGGAGACTTCTTGCCTGTTGGTCCCTGGACACAAGGAATTCCAAGTGTCCAGGTGGCAGTTATAGCTTGTAGTTCACTGGGACCCTTGCTGTATTCCCTGGCAAGAGTATGTCCTGTTTGGGGACCACAGACTAGCCCTACAGAGCCCAGAGTTGTGGGAGTAGGAAGCAAAAAGTCCCAGTGGGTCACTCGGAAGGCTAGTAAGTGGGACCGCTCCTGCTTCTGCCTCTTGGTTCCTGGACTCATGTATTCTTCCTGCTGGGGGAACTCTACAGAGGTCTCTCATTTAGTGCATATACTGCATCCTGAAGGCCGGCAATTCATTTTTGCCAAATATTGTTTCCTTGGTGGTGCTTCTGTTATGGTTTCTGTAGGCCATTCTAGCATCCTGTGAGGATGGCTGCTTCTGGATGGTATGGTGTATGGTATGGCCAGTGGATCTCTTGGTCATGGGCCCACTTCCACACCTTTTACTATGAAGCAGACTCCCTGGTCAGATGCTATGTTGTGTGGGGATTTCATGCCCGTGGATCAGGCATTCCATTAGCCCCCAGATAGTGGTGCTGTCTAAGCCTTTGTGGGCAGGAAAGGGAAACCCCTACCTAGAAGAGGTATCTATTCCTGTGGGGGTGAGCCAGTGCCCCTTACCAAATAGGAGGCCTCAACATAACCGACTTTTCACCTAGTGACTGGTTGGTCTTCTTGAAGAATAGTGTCATATCGGGGGCAGACAGGGGCCAGGTCATGAAAGACATTTTGGGCCCACTGAGTGGTTTGGATTTCATATGAGTAATGGGAGCCTTGAGAAGTTTTAAGTAAGAGAGGGACACAGGCAGACTTAAGTTTTGGGAAGATCACTCTGGTGGCTGTATGGGAAATAGATGGAGGAAGAAAGGGCTATGAGGCAAGCCTGGGTAACAGTAGCCAACCAAATACTTGGAATTAGGATTACGTGGTCAGTCTTCATGGGGGAAAATTTCAGAGGCATAGGTCAAGGGTTTGCATAATGTCAAGGATTAGGGAGATTGTCTACCTGAGTACCTAGAAATGAGAACTATGAGGTGACTCTTCAAGGGAAAGTTTCAAGATAATAGTTTGCATGTAAGACAGATACCCAGCTTGAAGAGAAATCCTTCTAAATTTCCATCTGATTTTATCTCCTTTCCATGTTTCCAAGCTTTTGTAATGAATTTAGCATTGAGAAGAGGGCAGATGTCCATTTAAGTTCCTTCAGACCTTAAATGGAAAGAATATGGAACATAAAAGTGGAGTGTAGAAAACGGGCATAAGGGATACAATAGCTAACCATTATTAAGTGTTCCAAGACTACCCAGGGAAAAGACTTCAAAGCAAGTTCTGCTTTTTAGAGTATTTTCTATTTTATGTTCACCCTCCTCCTCCTCCTTAATGTTTGTTTTTTGTCAAAGGCCACATTAAAACATTCTCAAAGACAGTCATTTGAGGTACTCTAAGGAACAGGTTTTAGAACATTAAAGAATAGAGGAAATAACCTGAATTTTAATTTACTCAAATGAAAATTGTGAGGAAAATAAACTGATGAAGAGTCAACAGTTTTAGCTGGAAGTATGCTTATTTTGTTTCAATTTAGGCTTGGAAGAATTTGGAACAGCGAAGGCCAAAAAAACCCAAAAACCAAAAAACAAAAAATTTCCCAGATGTAGAATTAAGGCAGTAAAATGAAAAAAGTGGATCTTGCCCAGTAGGCTTTTACAGATATTTTTTTCCTTCTCCAATCTTGGCATCATTTTAGTTGCGCCTCTTTTATTAGTATGTGGAGGAGAAAGGGGGACAGGTTTTGTAGAGCATGAAGGTATTCCTGTGTCCGAGTTCAGCGCTGGCTGACTTGACAAATGTGTTCAGTTAGCCTGGTAGATTACAGGCAGTTTTAAAACTAAGCTGTTTGCCATATCTGTCATGTGCACAAACTCTTACTGTAACTTTCTTAGGAGAGATTTATCATCATAAGGGGCCCAGGACTCTGAAAACAGAGGATTGCTGAGAGCAAAAAGGGAAGCATCTTGGCCAATGAGTTCCATACTTGGTGTGACTGTGTAGCCTGAGTCAAGTCATTTAAACTTTGGTTTACTTCCCTTATTCTTAAAATGCATGTATCTTCCATGACTCCTGGACAGAGCTTTTATCAAGACCCCATGTGACTGGATATGAAAGTTGATGTAAAAAAGGCTTTAAAATGTGATGTCACAGTTACTAGATGATGGGCTCCTTGAGGACCGTCTGTCCCCATCGATATTGAGTGTATGCTGAACGATTAGGTAATGTCTGACAAGTGGTTGGACTGGACAACCTGATTTGAGGGCTCCTCCACCTCTGATATTCTACGGCTGTTTTGATTCTCTGTCTTTAAGTTTTCTATTTGCAACTACAGATGGAATAGGGTCACATACAAAAACAGTAGCTTAGGGGCACCGGGGTGGCTCATTCGGTTAAGCGTCTGCCTTCGGCTCAGGTCATGATCCCAGGGTCCTGGGATCGAGCCGCACATCAGGGAGCCCGCTTCTCCCTCTGCCCCTCCCTTTGCCCCTTTCCCTGCTCATGCTTTCTTTCTCTCTCTTTCAAATAAATAAATAAAATCTAAAAGAAAAATACACAAAACAGTAGCTTAGCAAATGTGTATTGCTTTGAATGGAATTTCTTTTCAGGGTTTCACTCCATAGCATAATTCCTCTGTTAACAGGAGGGATTTATTTTATTAGCATTTTCGTTGTTAGAAACTTTATTACTAAAGGAAATGCGATAGAGAAGTCATAGAGGTACATTTTAAGGCATCATAGCAGGGAGATTATGGTATAAGAAAAACAATGAATTCCAAATACATTTATGTCAAATGTTCTAAAATATATAACATCTGTACCTTTTGTGTTTTCTCCTTATATTCTAAAATCTGATGTTATCCTTCTTTGAGACTTTTTATTTTGGAAAGAATGAAAAAAATGGAAGAGTTCTTTTGTAAGGCATAAAATACCCTTTTCACCTACCTGTTAGTCTCCTTCCGAAATCCCAACATTCTGTTTCCCCATCTGGGCCACAGCCATAGACATTTGTCTCTTTATTTTCTTTTCTCTGCTTGGCATTGCTCTCACTCCTTCTTTTCTGCCTGGTCAGTTATTACCCATTTGTTTAAGGCTTCAGCCTTAAACCTTCAGCCTTTACCCTAGCACAGTCAGAATTATTTTTTTTAATCAACATTCCAGTTAAGATGTTTAGAAATAAATAAGCTCCCACAAGGCAACATACTGTAAGGGTGCTGCTTGACTCCTTTTGACCAGTCTGAGTTAAAATATGCTATCTTTTTAAGGGTCACGTAGCATCCACTGAGAAGTCTATGAGGATCTATGAAAACAACAAGAGGATTTGCTGAGAAAGTTTGATGCCTCACTCTGAAATGTAGACCATCGTTTCTACTTCATTCATTGCTGCAATGTGTGTAGTGGTTATTCTCATGAGCTGTGGACTCAGACCAGGGTACAAATGTTTTCACCATTTGCTACACTTGTGACTTTGAGTGAACTATTTAATGCTTGGAAACCTCAAATGTAACCTAGGAATGGTAAGAGCTACACAGTAGTACAAATATTAAATTCATTCAGTTAATATTTTTGAATAGTTCCAGACACTGTTCAATGAACTGGGGATATAGTAGTGAACAAGACAGATAGGGTCCCTCAACTGTGTCCTCACAACTTTCTGTAGAGGAGGTCTGTTTGTGTTGGATGGGTAGGTGGGGGTAATTATAAGCAAGTAAGGAACAGGATAATTTTTAAAAGTGGAAAAGAATTGTTGAATACAACAAAAATAGTTGCCTTTTTATTAGATGAGACTATCGACTCTGTTTTGCCCTTCATATCCCTTGTGTAAAATTCTGTCTGTTTTCCTTATTACTATGGCCATGACTTCTGTTTTCTCTCCTTGAGCCACTGGACTCTTGTGCCCTGTCTGGATGACTCTTTGTGGCTACATGCCTTCTCTGCAGTGCACAGGGCCCCTGTGGATTGTACAGTTCTCTTGTATGGGAGAATTCATTCTTGATTGGGACACAGCACATCTTGTGAAACATCATTAGATGTCTGCCACTGCTCAATTGCTCTGGGGTGGGGGGAAGTGTTTATTGCAAACAGTGGTACTTAGTGGTACTAAGTACTAACTGTGGTGCAACCTCCTTCTAAAGGCAAACCTGTGGGTATTTCACAGACATGTGACAGGCCTCTGTATGTTGTCAGTGCTTGACAGGTTGAGTGAATAGAGCAAGAGCTAACAGATAATGGCCCGATTAAATTTTCTTTGTGAATTTTTAAAAAATAATTTATTTTCTTGGAGCAATTTTAGGTTCACAGCAAAATGAAGAGGAAGTTACAGAGATTTCCCATAGACTCCCTGCTCCCACACATGAATAGCCTCCCCCATTTTCAGCATCCCCCACCAGAGTGGTACATTTGTTACAATTGATAAACCTACAGTGACATATCATCATCTCCCAAAGTCCAAAGCTCACTATAGGGTTCACTTTTGGTGGTGTTCTCTGGGTTTGGACAAATGTATAATGACATGTATGCATCTTTATAGTATCATACAGAGTATTTTCACTGCCCTAAAAAAATCCCCTGTGCTCTTCCTGTCCATTCTTCCACCCTCTCCCCCCAACTCCCTGGCAACCACTGATCTTTTTTAATGTGTTCGTAATTTTGCCTTTTCCAGAATGTCATATGGCTAGAATCATATAGTATGTAGCCTTTTCAGATTAACTTCTTTCACTTAGTAATATATAATATACATTTAAGTTTCCTCTGTCTTTTCATGGCTTGATACTTCATTTCTTTTTAGCACTGAATAATATTCCATTATCTGGATGTGCCGCAGTTTACTTATCCATCAGCTACCGAAGGCCATCTTGGTTGTTTCCAAGCTTTGGCAATTATGAAAAAAGCTGCTCTAAACATCTGTGTGGAGGATTTTGTGTGGACATAAGTTTTCAGCTCTTTTGGGTGGACACCAGGGAACATGGTTGCTGGATCGTACGGTAAGGGTGTATTTAGTTTCATAAGAAACTGCCCAACTGTCTTCCAATGTGGCTGTGCCATAGTGCATTCCCACCAGCAATGAATGAGAGTTCCCATTGTTCCACATGAAGTTTAATATTCAACTTTTTAAAGAGTACACGTTTAGGAAAAGAAATTACAGAAAAAGTGGAATTTTTACTGTGAAACTACACTTAACACATTTTCAGTGGAGCAGGTGAGGGACCGTAGGTATGTGTAGAGGGAGGCCAGAGCCCTCAGTGGCTTTGGAGAGTGGGATTAAGAAGAAGCTACAGACATTGTTTATGAATACCTCCTGATTTCTCTCTGTGATCCTAGCTGACTTAACTTCTGCCCATTTTGAGATTATCCTCCTGAGTGTGCTGCCAACATCTGTAAGGACTGAGCTGGGACCCTGGTGGTTAGAGTAGCCTTGCTCTGGAGTGACCACAGATGCTGGGTGAAGATAAGGAAATGGGTGTGGGAGTTGGGGGTGGGTAGAATCACAGAAGGAGAGGTCCAAGTGGGCAGATTTTTATTAGGTCCCTAATTCCTAACCTCCACACTATTAAGTACTTAAACCTTAGAAGAAGGCTTCTAGGAAGGTGTGATAAAACGACTAAAACGTTGGACTTCACCACCAGTCAATATGGCCCCACAGTCCGTGTCCCAACACTCTCCCACCCACTTGTCTCTAAAAAGAAGCTCTACCTTTAGAGACAGTCCTGTGCAAAGGTCTTTCTGGAAGTTTTGGGGGAAGGACAGGAGTTGTCCCCTCTAGGTTCCTCCTGGAGTGGGGTGAAAGCCTGGGCGTCTCATCCGCTGGCGCAGGAGTGCAGCCCAAGCGCTGAGGCCTCCATGTCTGGGTCAGGCCCTCAGTGGTCGCAACCGAGGCTCTGGGCAGAGGCCAGGCCCTCGTGGCGCACGGATGCACCTCGTGCCTCTGTGCTGGAGACATTGCGATGGTCCCTCCCCTTCCTGTGCTTTATCTCGCAGAAGGAGCCTGGGGGTTGGGGGGGACATTGCTATCGTAGGTCCCTGCTAACTGGATGTGTGGTGGGCAGGGTCGCCTTCCTCCCTCTCACTTCCACCTCTGGGAGGCTCCTGGGGGCCACAGCGTGGATCACCCCTGCTGCCAGAGACATCCCAAATGGATGTCCTCTATGAAGAACTCTTTTGGCACCTGGACCATAATGAGGATGGGACCCTGGATATCCTTGAGTTTCAGGAAGGCCTGCAGGATACAGGGGTCCTTGAATTCCTGGAGGAAGGGCAGGTGGGCCTCAGTGGGGCTGTGGTAGGAGAGATGTGGGGGCTGGGAGCCCCGAAGACGCCTTGGGCAGAGATGGGGAAAGCCAAATTGACACCTTACCCAGCTTCCCCTGGGGACCTACTAGCTTTCAGGTTGGTTACCAACATTTTACCATTTGAAGAATAACAACACAGCTAATACTTTTCTCAAGCATTTTTCTTATTTCCCCTGGCTCTCATAAAACTCCCAAATTCAAATTGTGCTGAACATGTTGGCTACCACCTTGTTTTGGGGGGTCACCTTGTTCAATGTACTCACCTGTTATTAGTAGCCTGGATGGGCATCTAGGCCAATGAAGCTCCCTCCCCACTTTGGGGAACTGGGATAATCACTATATGTGTTATGTGTTTGGGAGTTGGGGGGGGGGTTGTAGTTGGAAATGGTCTAATATTATCTTTTGGTTTCTGTTCCTGGAAGGAGGGCATTCAGTCTGGTGGCTTGTACCCTGGGGGTCTCGCCAGTTCTGACCTTTCCTCCAAGCATGCCTTCATCAGCACACTTGTAAAGACTGAGCTCGGCATTTTATCCTCTGGGAATCCCTATTTTTCCCAGCCTAGATCACAGAATGAGTCTCAGCGTGTAATGCCTGATGCATATTTCTATCACTGTATTTCCAAGTTATTTTCTGTTTGGAAATTCTTAATATAATTACTTTCCAATTATATTTGCTCTTTGGATGTTTACAGCAGCAGACTGGGTGGGAGATTCGGGAGAGCAAAGACTGTTGAATGCATTTCAGATCATCGGTACTTTGTGCTCAGGAATCTCTTGGCTGAGCTCTGTCATGTTAAGATTAAGTAAAACTCTTCTTACTGGCTGTGGGAACTTTGGGAGTCTTTACTTGCATCATCCATCCAGTGATTGGGCAGCTGGGTTTTGGGAATGTTCTATATGCCAAGGGCTGCAGCTCAGTTTTCTCATTTGTGGTATCAGAGGCCTGGACTGGGTGTTGTCTGTGGACCAGGCCATTCCAAAATGTTATCTCTGTAAAGTTCACTTGTTTCTGTAATTCCTAGAACAAAAATGGAAGTGGTTTTCTTTTTCTTTTTTCTTTTTTAATTTTTTTGAAGCGTTTTTCTTTTTAAAGCTAAATATCCCTTATGCTTATTATTTATTACTTTTTAAAGATTTATTTATTCATTTGAGAGAGAGAGACAGAGTGAGCAGAGCGAGAGGGAGACAAGCAGACTCCCCACCGAGCGGGGAGCCCGATGTGGGGTTCGATCTCAGGACCCTGAGATCATGACCTGAGCCGAAAACAAGAGTCAGACCCTTAACTAACTGAGCCGCCCAGGCGCCCCACTTTATGTTTATTTAAATGTACCTATTCTTGTACTTAGATTTCCAAGTGTGACTTGTATTTTATTTGATACAAACTAAACTTTCAAAAGAAATTCTGGTTTATGCCATAAACAAGTTCAGTTCTTTGAAACGCATTTCAAAGCAATTTATCAAACAAACATCAAAACAATTTGTTGCAAATCTGTCTTTTGTTTTTTAAGAGGTGGTGTGAGCCATATAAAGGCTTTGTATACCCAGTGGTGACTGAGGGCTTACATATTAAAACTTTCATCAACCAAACAGAACCTTACATTTCAGGGGAATACTGATGTGGCTTTTCCTCAGGTGACAGTGACATCTTTAGGGGGTTCTAATGTGAATTTTCTCCCACATGTCTTCAGCTTCCCTAGTAGAAAATTATTTATATAAATAAAGAATTCATCAGTTAAAAAAAATAGAAATGGTACTTATATTTTGTAATGATAAGAAAGAAAAGATACAACTTTTTAATTCTGATAACAGGTTTTTTGAATGACGTTTTATTTGGCTTTTTACGGTAGGGGGTGAGAGACTGAGTATACAAGTATGGACAATGGTTTGCTCATATTTAAAATTGAACTTTGACCCACAACTTAGGGTAACCTGCTCAGGAAGCCAACCCCTTTTCTATAGTAAACAACCCAGGGAACCAACCTGCCATAAATCAGGCTTAACAGGAGTCCAGATTGCCATCTCTAGAGACAATCCACGAAGCAAAATAATTTCTGTAACAGTCAGCCCCAAGTGGCCAGAAATTGATTGATACCTGACAGTTTCCCTGATTTTTATCCCCCCTTCAACTTAGGACCAACTAGAGAGAGGGAAGTACCTACCCCTAACCAAACACAGGATGCCCCACTTCTCATTAGCCTGCCTACAGCCAAGAGCCGCCAATCAGGGCACACCTGAAGCCTCCCTTTTCCCTACTATAAAGCTTGCTCACCCTTTTGTCTGCCTGCCTTTGAGTCTCAGCCAGAACTGACCACGCTGACTGCCTTGCTATAGAGTAAGCTCAGAACAAATAGCCTTTGCTTTTCTCATTTGATTGGTCTTCATTTATTTCTACAGAGGAATACAAAAGAACATTCAAAAGGGAAACCCTAGTCTTTCATATTATTGTAGGTTAGAGTCCTTATTTACCATAAGAAGGTTAAAAAATCAAGCTGTTCAAAGATAGGGTCAGAGATGTCTTTTAACTTGCAATTTCCAAAATGATAGTTGTTCCCTGATATTTCCATTGACCGAAATATAAACTTCTTAGATGAAACTTTAGTACATAAACGGGGCCCCAGAAAGCTGTGCCATTTTCTCTTGGATTATGCACATCTCGGTATATGTTGAGTAATCAGGATGTAATTTTCAGGTGAATATGATCCTCAATCTAATTTGTGAAAGTAATTAAATAACAGTAATTATTTTTCAGTGACAATATAAATGTATCTGCTTTTATTTATTTATTTATTTTTTTGGTAGAGAGAGAATGTGACTGGGTTGCGGGAGGGGGTAGTGGCTGAAGGAGAGGCAGAGAGAGAATCTTGAACAGGCTCCCTGCCCATTGCTGAGCCCCATGCAGGACTTGATCTCATGGCCCTGTGATCATGACCTGAGCCAAAATCAAGGATTAACTGACTGAGCTATCCAGGAGCCTCAGGAAATATATTGTTTTACACATCTAAATCCCATGCTAGGTCAAGGGTATGTTTTTTATCTTGGAGTTTATAAAATGCATGTCTTACAGGAGAACAGCCAATCAGGCTGCTCAAAGTATAAGTATGTCCAAATAATTTAGTAGTTTAAAAAATAATAATCCATTTAAATAATTTTTAAAAATCTCTTTTCTTTTTTATAGAAAATCTTTACTACTGGTGATATCAACAAAGATGGGAAGCTGGATTTTGAAGAATTTATGAAGTACCTTAAAGACCATGAGAAAAAAATGAAATTGGCGTTTAAGAGTTTGGACAAAAATAATGATGGTATGTCTTTATTTTGTATTCATCACCAGCCATGAAGAAGCACCTCTCATATTTCCAAAAGTATAAAACAATATGTATTTAGTCTCTCTTTTTCTGGAAAATAATTATTATAGTTTTAGTACTTGTTTTTCATAGTAATGTGATTTTTCTGTAGAATTTGTTTTTAGTGAAGAAAACTTATGCATAGCCTTGTCTACTGAATTAAAATCTGTGAATAGGGCTGTGTGTATATGTTCACTATAGAATATTGTACTGATTTGACTTATAGGTTAAAAATAATAACTATGTTTCCTTGTTCTCTGGGCAAGAGATATTTATTTTTGTTCATATATAGGCACAATGTAAAATTTAAAAAACTTTCAGATTATCTTAGATTTAATAATCTTTTTGAAAGAATTACTTTAGGGCAAGTACTCTCTGATCATGAAAATTGGGAGAAAAAGATAAACATTTCAAATATGTATGATTTTTTTTTTTTAATTAATACTTAATTGATACTTTTTTTTAAAAAGTATTTAAAGTAATTTAATACTTTTTTTTTTAATTAAGTAAACTCTACCCCCAATGTGGGGATATTTTTTTTTTTAATTAATACTTAATTAATACTTTTTTTTAAAAAGTATTTAAAGTAATTTAATACTTTTTTTTTTTAATTAAGTAAACTCTACCCCCAATGTGGGGATTGAACTTACCACCCTGAGATCAAGAGTCACATGCTCTACTAACTGAGCCAGTCAGGTACCCCAAATATGTATCTTCTGATTGGGATTATGGTTTCATGATTTAGATTAATAGTTTAAAGTTAGAGTCCCATTGTGTAGAGCAAAAAGCAGGTGCCACAGTAGGAGAAAGGGAGGAGTCATGAAACCCTTATCACTAGAGGTAGACTTTGATAGGAAGTGGGAATTTATTTTTAAAAATTATAACGCTTACAAAACTTAATAAAAAGATAAACTTAATAAAAAAAACTAAAATGCATCCTCAAATCCCTCCCTATATATGAACAGTCAGGGCTGTTCCATTCGCAGACTTGGTATTCAAGAAACAAACAAATGGATTGAGGAAAAAATATGGTTCATACCTGGGGTGGGCAAATTTTTTTGTAAAAGGCCAGATAGTAAATATTTTAGCTTTGTGGGCCATGTGATCTCAGTTGTAGCTACTCATCTCTGCTATCATAGTGCAAAAACAGCCATAAACAGTATGTACATGAATAAACATGGCTGCGTGCCAATAAAACTTTATTTATAAAAGCAGGCAACAGGCCTTATTTGGCCAGTAGGTCATAGTTTGTTGGCCCCTTGTTTATACTGAATAAAGAACTTTAACTTTAGTTAGGTATAAAGCAAATTTCTTCAAACAACTAAACCCTTTGAATGGATTTGATGATGCTTCCAGTCTGTGATACTCATCCAGGAAGTTGAGTTTGTAGTGGAAAGTAGTGCTATTCAAACATTTGTTACCTCCTAGAAGCCTTACACTACATGCCTCCAAGTTTAGCCTTAGTCCAATCTTCTAGCAAAATGCAATTTTTTTTTTTTAAAGATTTTATTTATTTATTTGACAGAGAGAGACAGCGAGAGAGGGAACACAAGCAGGGGGATTGGGAGAGGGGGAAGCAGGCTTACTGCTGTGCAGGGAGCCTGATGTGGGGCTCGATCCCAGGACCCTGGGATCATGGGATCATGACCTGAGCCGAAGGCGGATGCTTAACGACTGAGCCACCCAGGCGCCCCATAAAAGGCAGTTCTTATAACCAGCTTTGCTTTTCTGCAAACTTTCATCCTATCTTGAGCCCACTAAAGCTCAGTCATGTAGGTAGGACTGTGTAGTGTGGAGGCAGGCAGTAGCTGGGAGATGGAGCCACCTCAGGGGCATCTGCCAGATAAGCAGAGGTGGGTCATCCTGGTACTTAAATTGTGCCCGTATCAGTTGTCCATTTCAGAAAATTCTACATGAACCAGAGGAAATAATTGAAGGTGAAATTTTGTGATACATTTGTAGTAAATTAAAACAGTTTTTACTTAGTTTATCTTGTTTGTAGATTTTCAAAGAGTTTCTCATTTTAAGTTCATATTTTTGTGTATCAGACTTCTTCAAGCAAAGCATATTTGTGGATTGTGTATTTGAGAATTTGCCTACTTGCTAAAATTTAACCCCAAAAGTAACTCCAAAATCAGTGCTTCCGGCATTTTGGCAGTCCTTCATGGACTTGACTTCATTTGCTTGGCGAGCACATTTCTCGCTGAGATAGAAGTAAATGATGCTCTGCTTTCTTGTTTGAGCTCTAATACTGTAAACAAGTGTCCTTCTTCAGTCCACTTAGTGCCATGTTTCTTGCATTTTTGTGCTTTTTGTTGGTGGTTTTGCTGTTCACAATGGCTCCCAAGCATAGTGCTGAAGTGCTGTCTAGCATTCCTAAATGCAAGAAGATATACCTCATTCAGGCATGAGTTGTAGTATTATTGGCCATGAGTTCCACTGTTATAGAATCAACACTATAATATGGTATTGTATAGTATTTATACACACCTATAACAAGATTTTTTACCAACAAGGTTTTATATTGATTGGTCGATGAATACGTTGTGACCGGAGGTTCAAGGAACCTAACCCTGTATTTCCCATAAGAACAGTGGTTCAATAATTCAGGGTTCATAGTGACCTTGTAGAACATAATTACCAAGAATAATGAGAATTGACTGTATTTCTTTAAGAGTGCAATTATAACGGAGAATGTTCAGAATGGCATTTAAGGAATTTCATTGCTAAACAAATTGATCCCTCTAACAGTTTTTTACATTATGCAGAATCTCATGTTTCTCTTTTCCTCTCCCCAGGAAAATTCTTTCCAAATCCTGGGATTTCTTCAGAGTCCGTCTCTTAAATGAAGTCTTTGCTTTCACCACTAACAGTAATTTTTGTCCGCCTCTTTTTCTGGAGAACTTCGCTGTTAGTACTGTTAGGCAGCAGACCCTCTCGTGCTTTGTTTGGTTTCCTCCTGTTTCGTGCATATTGGTCGTGGGGTCATGAGTCTCTGAGCTGCTTGAGGGAAATGCAGTATTTATCACTCCCATTTATTGCTTCTATTTTCTCTTTCTTCCTCTCTTCTGTTTTGTCTCGTTCTATCTACAAACATGCACTAATTTCCCTAGTAATAATAATAACCTTCCCTCTTCCATTGTCCTACCATCCCCACTTTCTTTATTTTTATTGCCAGATTTCTCAAAAGAATAGTCCCCACTCTTTGGCTTCTTTTAGTCATTTTCTACTTCCTTTTAACCCCGCGCAACACATCTTTACACGTATGAAAATTGCCTAGTCATTTATTAAAATGTAGAAATGCATATGTGTGAAATTAATAGGTCCTAGCCTAATGGAATTTACTTCGGAGTCAGAGTGTCTTGATTTGAATCTCAGTCCTGCTGCTTAATGTTGTTACTCGGTAAGGCCACATAAGCTCTCAGTCCCTTCTTCTTCAGATGGATTCTTATTATTTACCGATGAGACTTCATGATTTCTGAATGAGATAACATCTGTGTACTTGTTTAGTGTATTTGTTGAACTTTGAGTTGGTGTTGCAGTATGTATTTAAGCAAATCTGTAACTCACCTAGAGTCATAATTTTGCCTTAATGAGTCCAAGGCTTTCCCTTACAAAAATGAGAGATTTGAAATTCAGAATTTCTAAGATCCTTATCCATTCTGAGTCTGAATTTATGCTCTTTTTCATTTTTTAAAGGAGTAATTGAGGCTTCCGAAATTGTCCAGTCTCTCCAGATACTAGGTCTAACTATTTCTGAACAGCAAGCAGAGTTGATTCTTCAAAGGTAAGCTCTTTATCTTACTGGCAGTCGTGGGCTTTCTTTGACATTAATTTTCATATCTCGTATTCAAGATCTTCATTTTAAGTATAGCTGAAAACTCTCTACACCTTAACCATTCCTCATTATGTGTGTTCAGTATCTGTCTTCCTTTTTGTTTTGTATGTACATATTTAAGGTGTAGGAGTGGGAAGTATAAGCTCAGATTGGATTCTCTCTTGCAAGGAAGGCCCCTGGGGCAGTGGAATGGCAGTGAGGTGTTCAACCCATAGAGAAGGAACCTAAGCATTTTCGTGCTGCCACTTTTCCCATTTGGTTTCTAAGGTGATAATGGAACTCATTGTTCCAGGATAAGATGTTTAGCAGATTCATCACATTATTTAACCTACATGTCACTGGATAAGTGGGAAATTCCAAAGGTTCACAAAGGAATACCGATTTAAACTCTCAGAAAATGGAGATGCCAGTTTGAACATTATTGCCCAGGGTAATCAATTCAGCTGTTTAGTGCGTCAAACCTTTACAGCCTTAATGTTTTATTTCACAGGATAGAGCAATAATCTCTTAAAGTTTCAGTGCCCTTGAAGGTTCTTCTATTACAAACAACTAAAAGGACTAATTAATTTTTTTTTGTGATAATGGAAAACAGAAAAGGGTGCTTATATTATATTCCTGTGAATGCTTTCAGTTTTTGACATTATCTAAAAAGTTTCTGCTAAATGTCTTTATTGTTGAGTTTATCTCCTTTTATATCTGTACCAGTAGCATTTTCCTCCTTTCTTTCTGTTCAGAATTTCTTTTAAAAAAAGCAGCCGCTCAACAGGAGGGTCCAAGTCTCAGAGCTTGGGCACGATGTTGCTATTGTTAACATTGGATGAGGAAGGCTTTCCTGAGGAAATGAAAAACTAAAAAAATGAAAAGGGGTAAACCAGATTTTGACAGTGGGGTATGGGGCATGTAATATTCTGTTGCTGAAGTCATTCTTCCAGGGAATTGAAGGTTGTTTTTTTTTTTAATTTTATTTTATTATGTTAGTCACCATATAGTACATCATTAGTTTTTGATGTAGTGTTCCATGATTCATTGTTTGCATATAACGCCCAGTGCTCCATGTAATACGTGCCCTCCTTAATACACATCATTGGGCTACCCCATCCTCCCACCCCCCTCACCTCTAAAGCCCTCAGTTTCTCGGAGTCCATAGTCTCTCATGGTTCATCTCTCCCTCCGATTCCCCCCCCCTTCATTTTTCCCTTCCTTCTCCTAATGTCCTCCATGCTGTTCCTCATGTTCCACAAAGTGAAACAAATAATCAAGTCAAAAAATGGGCAGAAGACATGAACAGATACTTCTCAAAAGAAGACATACATTAGCCATCAGGGAAATTCAAATCAAAACCACACTGAGGGGTGCCTGGGTGGCACAGTCGGTTGAGCGCCGGCCTTTGGCTCAGGTCGTGATCCCAGGGTCCTGGGATCGAGCCCCGCATCGGGCTCCCTGCTCAGCGGAGAGCCTGCTTCTCCCTCTCTCACTCCCCCTGCTTGTGTTCCCTCTCTCACTCTTTCTCTCTGTCAAATAAATAAATAAAATCTTAAAAAAAAACAAAACACCACACTGAGATACCACTTTACACCAGTTAAAATAGCAAAAATTGACAAGGCAAGAACAACAAATGTTGGAGAGGTTGTGGAGAAAGGGGAACCCTCCTACACTGTTGGTGGGAATGCAAGTTGGTGCAGCCGCTTTGGAAAACAGTGTGGAGGTTCCTCAAAAAATTAAAAATAGAGCTACCCTATGACCCAGCAATTGCACTCCTGGGTATTTATCCCAAAGACACAGATGTAGTGAAAAGAAGGGCCATATGCACCCCAGTGTTCATAGCAGCAATGTCCACAATAGCCAAACTGTGGGAAGAGCTGAGATGCCCTTCAACAGACGGATGGATAAAGAAGATGTGGTCCGTATATACAATGGAATATTACTCAGCCATCAGAAAGGATGAATACCAACTTTTGCATCAACATGGGTGGGACTGGAGGAGATTATACTAAGTGAAATAAGTCAGTGGCTTTTAATATATTCACGGACTTGTGTAACTATCACCACTACTTAATTTTGGAGCATTTTCATCACCCCCAAAAAGTAACCCAGTACCCATTAGCAGTCACTCCTTATTCCTCCTCTGCAAGCCCCCAGCAATCACTGACCTACATTTTGTCTCTTTTGATTTGTCTGTTCTGGACATTTCACAAAAAAATGGAATCCTACAGCATGTGGCCTTTTGTGTCTGGCCTTTTTCACTTAGCATGATATCTTCAAAGTTCATGCATTTGTAGCATGTATCAGTACTTCATTCCTTTTTTAGACCAAGTCACATTCCATTGTAAGGATATATCACACTTTGTTTATCCATTCATCTGTAGATAGGCGTTTGGTTGTTTCCATTTTTTGGCTATTATGAATAATTCATGTACAAGTTTTTGTGTGAACATACGTTTTCAGTTCTGTTGGGTATATGCCTAGAGGTGGAATGACTCGATTCTATGATAACTCTATGTTTAACATTTTGAGGAACTGCCAGACTGTTTTTGAAAGTGACTGCATCATTTTATAATTCCAACAGCCATGTATGAGGGTTTTAGTTTCTCCACATCCTCCCCACACTTGTTATTTGTTGTCTTTTGCTTTTTACCATCTACGTGGGTATAATGTATCTCGTTATTATTTTGATTTGTATTTCCCTGATGGCTAATAAATTGTATATTCTTTTATACTTTTGGGTTATTATTATTATTAGCATTTGTGCTGCTTCAGCAAAAATACTAGAATATGTTTATACTGGAAAAACCTCCCTTTTCCTTTCTCTGTGTGTCTTCTTTATCAACACAGGAAACACTTCACTTCTGACACTTCTGGCCACCAAATGTGTGGATTCCCCCACCCCCGCCCACCCCACAACAGGCAATTATCTGTGACATCAGCCCTGGTACCTTACAATTTAACTTAATTCTAATACTATCTGCCCGGAGATAGTGTCAGATCCCATAGGTTAAGGGCTCAGTCCCACAAGACTCCTCCTCAGTTCGATGCCAGTCACAAGTAGTAGGTCCCCATGTTACCCTCAGTTTTTGTCCGGCTTGGCTACACATTGGAGGTTCCCAAGACCTCCTTCCTCAGAGCAGCTTTCAGAACGCAGGGAAATATTTCCTTACATCTTCCAGTTTATTAAAGGATATGATGAAGGATACAGATGAACAGCCAGATGAAGAGATACATAAGGTGAGGTCTGTGAGGGTCGCAAGCACGTGAGCTTCTGTCCCTGTGGAGTTGGGCTGTGTTACCCTCCTGGTATGGATGTGTTCACCAATGTGAAAGTTCTCTGAACCCACACTTTGGGGGATTTTATGGGGGCTTCCTCATATAGGCATGTTCAATTATTAACTCTATTGTAAGCCTCTCTCCCCTCTCTGGAGAAATCGGAGTGGGGGACTGAATATTTTTTTTTTTTTTTGAAGACACATTTATTCAGTGTCATGATCAGATATTACATTTAGCAATCAACAGCATGGATGCAAAAAAAAAATCTACATTAAAACCCTTTGTTGGAATGCTTTACACTTTCCACGGAACAGAAACTAAAATAACCTGTTATACAATTAGTCACAATACAGTCCTCGAGTTGTTTGCCCATACACATGAGTATTGTCTAAAACATGTCTTCTTTGTAGCAGCTAGGCCCTGCCCCCACTGGGCTTGGCTGAGTTCACAAATCTGTTGTAACCTGTGGCTTCCCTGTCACTTCCCTGTCTCTTCTCTCCTGCTCAGCTCTGTTTCCTGGCCGTAATTAAAACCTGCCACTGCCATAGCCACTGCTGCTGCTGGAACCACCATAGCCACCTTAGTTTCGTGGTTTGGCAAAGTATTGGCCTCCACCACCATAGGGGCCAGAGCTTCTGCCTCCAAAATTTCCTCCTTTCCTGGATCCAAAATTTGAGGATTGATTGTTGTAATTGCCAAAATCATAGCTTCCGCCACCTCCAGAGCTGCTTCCATCATGACCAAATCCGTTACAGCCATCCCCACGGCCACCATGTCCACCACCACCTCGACCGCCGCCAAAGCCACCTCGCCCACTGAGGTTCCCTCCACCACCAAAGTTGTCATTCCCACCAAAACCACCTCCACGACCACCACCAAAGTTTCCAGAACCACTTCGACCTCTTTGGCTGGATGAAGCCCTAGCGTCTCTTGCTTAGTGAAAGTGGCTTACAGAACTCGGAAATATTTACTTACACTTTCCAGTTTATTAAAGGATATGATGAAGAGCTAGGCATGGGCAAAATCTGTGGACAATGCTCCCACCATGTTTCTTTCAGTTCTGTGAATTCTCTAAGAGTCATTTCCAACTTTGGAGCGCTTGCAGTTCTTAGTGCTTAAGGGACTAAACCTCTCCCCTCCCCTATCCTTTATAAGCCTTCAGTTTTCACCTCAGAGAGAGCTATGCTGTCTAAATCTGCCCCCTCCCACCCTACAGCGGTTTTCTTTATTTGTGCAACCTGTTTCTCTGCTCTGTGGTTCTTACAGGTGGTAACCATGAGCTTATTTCTATAGCCTAGTGGTTAGAAATATAGTTTCTGAAGTTAGAATGCCTGGGTTGAAATGAAATACTTAATTCTACTCCACTTACCAGGCCTGTGACCCAGGACAAAATACTTAGCCTCTCTCTGTGTATAAAATGGAGACAATAGAAAGTATATAGGATTGTTTTCAGGATTAAATAAATTTGCTTGCGAAGTGCTTAGAACAATGCCTAGCAAAGGCTCAGTGAATATTAGCTATTAGCTGCTATTGTTTAGTGCCTGTTTTTCCTACTACACTAAGCTTCGAGGGCACAGACCACTTCTGTCCTGTTAACTGTTACATAATCAGCACCCTGTAATCATGTGCCCTCAGAAAATATTGAAGAATGTGTTGAAGAATGAGTAGAAGTTATCCTAGTGAAAAAGTGTGAGGGGCAGGACGTTCTAGATAGAGGGAAAGACATGTTCAGACGTGGAAGCATGTTGTGAAGGGCACATTCGGGCAATGGGTCAGGCAGTGTTTCTCAGAATGCTCTCTAGACCACTGGTGGTCTGTCTCTTAGCTGGTGGTCCATGAGCTGTTTGAGTGGTCCATTGGAGACAGCCGTAAATGTAATAATAATGACCAATTTGTAGGATTTAAGAAAAAGGACAGCTGAAATAATAGACAAGAAGAGTGAGTCAGGAGAGAATAATTTGTTTCACACTGTCCTAAGATTCTTATTCAGGAGAGGGAGGTAAAATAATAACTTTAGATTTTGTTGTTATGTGTACATGGCAGAATTTCAGGGTAAACCGCTGAGAGTCTAGGAATTGAGTATATAACTTCTAAACCAGTAAGGGGAAAAATGGAATAAGAAAATCAACAAGCACGAAATTCAGGCATTCCAACAAAGTAAAGAAAGGAGGAAAACAATTCAAAGAAAAAAATGAGACAAATAGAAAGCAGAAGATAGGATGGGAGAAATAAGTTTTAAGTACAATAAAACCCCACCAAGATGTGCCCTGAAATAATGTTAGGTCCTGTTTTCCTTTCACCTCCATTCCCAAATGGGGCAGGTTAAATAAAGTTATTAGTTTTTGGGGGTGGCGGGGTGGGAGAGAAGAGTTAAGTTAGGAGGTTATTGCTTCTGGTCAGCCAGGATTTTCTCAGTTTGGTGTACAATCTGATGGGGACAAAGAATTTCAATATTTTCATAGTATTGTGACAGAATATACTAATTGAAAAATATTATTAACAATGAAAAAGGGAAAGAAGAAAAATATTAACCTCACAGTGGTGTGAAACTATATTACTTTTTTTATGATCCCTACTTATAGTGGACTTTTAATGTATCTCAAAATAAAAACAAGATTTGCTATAACAGAGAGATGAAAGAAAAAGGAAAACAAAATCCTACAAACTAAAAGCAAGCTGAAGTAGCTAATTAATATTGGATAAAATTATAAGGTAAAAAACATTCATGGGAAATAAAGTGTCACCACATTTAAAATTCACCACAAAGAGATGCCTTGGTGGCTCAGTCTGTTAAGTGCCTGCCTACAGCTCAGCTCATGATCCTGGGGTCCTGGGATCAAGCCCCGCATCGGGCTCCCTGCTCAGCGGGGAGTCTGCTTCTCCCTCTCCCGCTCTCCCTGCTTGTGTTCCCTCTCTTGCTGTCTCTCTCTCTCTCTCTCAAACAAATAAATAAATAATCTTAAAAAAATAAATAAAATCTTAAAAGTCACCCCAAAGACATAAAATTTTTAAGCTGGTTGATAGAATTCCAGGGATAAATTGACAAATTTTTTATAGTAGTGAGAAATTTTAACATATATCTTCCTATACTTGTTAGATCAAGCCGAGGAAAAAGTTTAGTCAAGATGGAAGAGAAATAAATAAGCTTGACTTAATGGGCATACAATGGAACCTTGTACCAAAAAACCAGAAAAATTTTTTTCTCATGTACTTATAGCATGTATAAAAATTGATTTTATAGTAGACCATAAAGCCAGGCTTAACACATTTTAAATAATTGGTATCACAGAGACCATTTTCTTTGACCATATATATTAATTTAGAAGTTAATAGTGGAAGTAAGTTCTAAAAATACGTTGGTTTTGGATATGATATACACTTCTCAATAAGTTTTGGGTCAAAGAGGAAATCATAGTAGACATTCAAGGATACTTTGACTTGAAAGAATATCACACATGAAAGCTTTTGAGATATAACTAAAGTGGTATGTAGGGGGAATTTTATGGCTTTGAAGCTTGTATTAGAGAAGAATTAAGGGGTGCACAGGGTGCTAGGCCAGAGCCATGAGTGAGACCAAGATCATCTACCACCTGGATGGGCAGGAGACATGGTACCTGGTGAAATGGAACTGCAAAGGTGGAACGGTGGTGAGAGCCAGCTTGGCCTTTATGAGCAGCGAGTTGGAGACCACCAGCTTCTTCAATTTGGATGAGGGTGACTGCATCCTCAGGTTCAGCAGCTCCACAGAGCAGAGCAGCCCCTTACACCTGATGAGAAGATAAGCGGCATCAGAAGCAGGAGGTTTCACAGCCTTAGTGGTCCTGGTCCTTCAGCAGCACCATGGACTCCACCGTGTCACTCAACATCATCATGGTCACTCTCATGGAAAAGTACAACTTTCTGTGCATCTCACTGTAGGCCAAGGCAAAGAGCATGGTGATGGAGGCATCTGCATTGTCTCTATCATGAAGGCTGGGGCCGTGACTGCTATGGAGGCGTAGATCTAGAAGATGCACTGTTACAGGCAAGCTAGGTGAGCTGTGAGAACATGAGTAATGATGGTGTGGTATGGGTTTTGCATGAGACTGTGCACAGACTGGGGTCATCACCCTGACTGCAGCCAGGGGGCTGGGACCCAAGTCCACCTGGCTGTTTTACACTGTCCAGGAGTGAGCCCTTCTGGCCTACTGACCCTGAATCCTGGGTCACCCACCCTGCAGCTTATGGCATGAGCCCTGTCCTGAGCACCATCACCTCCACTGGCTCTTCCATCACCAGCTCCATCCATGACACAGAGTGCCTGGATGACTTATACCTGTCCTTCCACACTGACGTGGCCACCACCATCAAAGACATGGCCTCCTCTGAATCTGCGCTGGAGGTCGGTGGCCGCATGTGACTCAAGGTTACCATCCCCAGTGTTTTCATTGGCTTGGATGTGGTGGACTTGCTGTACCACAATGTGGAAGGCTTCACTGATTGGCAGGAGGCCAGTAAGTATGCTAGCAGCCTTCTGGAAGCAGCTTCATCCACTATCAAGAAGGTCACCTTCTCTGAGCAGTGCTTCTATATCTTCAGAGACCTTTGTGGCAACATGGCTAACGTGTCCCTCCATGATCACGATGGCTTCCATGGCACCTCTACCAGGACATACTGGCCCCTTTGCCACACTGGGGGCCACCCCTTGGTCCAAGGCTTTCCCTTACCATTACCTGCTGCCCCCACACCCCTACAACCTGCACCTGGGCTTCCCAGAGCTGGCGTACAGCTCTGGCGGGGGCAGTGGCTGCAGTCAGTACAGTGAAGGCGGCTGGAGCAGAGGCTCCATCTGTAGTGGCAGTGACTGGCAGAAGGGGAAGGACCTGAAGGCCAGGGACTTGAAGTTGAGTGGCAACAGCAATGAGTGGGACCACACAACCCGCAGTAGCCTGCGGGGCCATGGGAGCCAGTGCCCAGCAAGCATAGCCACCGCAGCCACCACTCAATGACCAGCAGCCTTTGCAGCCCCCGCATCCATCTGAGCTACAGCCCCCACGGTGCGCCTTCTTTCTGTGGTCCCCCCATGCTGATGGTGCCTCCACCACCTGTGGCCATGGGGCCCCCAGGAGCCCCTCCAGGATGAGACCTGGCCTACATGTCCCCAGCCTGACCGCCAGCAGACAGTCCTTCCACATGGTCATGGGGACACCCAGTGAGTTCTTTGTGGATGTGATATGAACAGGGTCCCTCCCCCACTTCCATGCCACTCCCATCCCAGGCCAGCTGTGTTCCTCTCTCCATTCCTCCGTCTTTTTTACTTGGTCTGACACCTGAAAGGGAAGTAAACAGAAGTAAATTAAAAAGAAAAGAAAGGAATTAAGGCTGAGCATTAATGTGCTAATTTAAAGGGAGAAATCAGAATAATTTCAAAGAAGGTAGAAAGAAGGAGGTAATTAAGGAAGCGCAGTGGAAATAGAATGCAGAGATACGGTAACAGGATCAACAAAGTCAAACATCGGTTATTGGAAAAGACAAACTTCTGGAGAGACTGATGAAGAAAAAAGAGAAATGAGGGGACGCCTGGGTGGCTCAGTCTGCCTTTGGCTCAGGTCATGGTCCCAGGGTCCTGGGATCAAGCCCCGCATCGGGCTCCCTGCTCGGCGGGAAGCCTGCTTCTCCCTCTCCCACTCCCCCTACTTGTGTTCCCCCCCTCTCTGTGTCTCCCTCTGTCAAATAAATAAATTTTATAAATCTTAAAAAAAAGTGAGATGGAAATAATAATAAATGGAAATAATAAATGATTGCAAAGACACATCAGAAATTTTTCAAAGATAATGTCACAAATAATTTTATGCCAATAAATTTGAAAACATGAAATAGAAGAATTTCCAGACAGATATAATTTACCAAAACTAAATCAAGAAGAAATAGCCAATAGTACCTAAACAAACACATCGCATCAGTAATTAAAAATTTTCCCATGAAGAAAACTTTAGCCCCAGATGGTTCTTACAAACTGTTAAAGAACAGGTCTACAAATATATGGAGAGTGTAGAAGTGCACTATCCGATCCACGCTGTGAGGCCGTGCTAAGCATAACAGCAAAGGCGGACAACTAGTGAGAGAAGGGAATTATAGGCCGACATCATTTATGACATAGATATATATATGTTACTTTTTATATATATATACATTTTACAGATTTATTTATTTGAGAGAGAGAGAGTATGTGAGTGGGGGGAGGGATAGGGAGAGAGTCCTTTGAGTGCAGAGCCTGATGCTGAGCTCCATCTCATAACCATGAGAGACCTGAGCTGAAACCAAGAGTCTGATGCCCAAACAACTTAGCTACTCAGGTGCCCCTAGATGTAAATATTTTAGAGAAAATATTAATGATCTGTTAGCTCTATAGAAAAAGAAGTTAGCTGTATATAGGGGTACCTGGGTGGCTCAATCATTAAGCGTCTGCCTTTCGCTCAGGTCATGATCCCAGGGTCCTGGGATCGAGCCCCACATCGGGCTCCCTGCTCTGTGGGAAGCCTGATTCTCCCTCTCCCACTCCCCCTGCTTGTGTTCCCTCCCTCGCTGGGTCTCTCTCTGTCAAGTAAATAAATAAAATCTTTTAAAAAACATTAGCTGTATATAGAAAGCATAATATACCACAATCAGTACTTTAAAAGGGCAACTTAAAACATTTTGTTAGATTACAAAGTACAGAAAAGATGTGCCTTTTCTCCAAATTGATAATGATTCAATGGCATTGAAAAAAAAGTAGTTTTTTTTTTTTTTGAGAAACTTGTTAAGCTGAGTCTCAAATTAATATCAAAGAACCCAAGAATAACCTAGACATTCTTGAAGAGCCATGGGAAGCAGGGGACCTGCTCTATCATTTATCGAGAGTTGTTATTAAGCCATAATTAAGATGGGGTAGTGGTACATATATAGATAAGTCGACAAATGGAACATAATATCCCAGAAACAGACCCATCCATATTTGGGGTTTGTCACACAAGAGAAGTAGCTTTGCAGATCACTTTGCAGAAAAGGAGAGACTCTGCAGTACATGGTGCTAGTACCTCTGGTTATCCATGCAGACAGCAATGAAACTGGGTACCTACCTCACACCATACATAAAAATCAACCTAAATGTGAAAGTTAAACTATAATACTTGTAGGGGAAGAAAAGGAAATGTCTTTACCTCAGTGTAGGGAAGGAAATGTTTGAAAAAAAAAAAGACATGAAAGGTAGTAACAAAAGATCGACACATTCAGCTGTATTAAAATGAAGAGAATCTATTCACAGATAGCGTAAACAAGGTAAAAAGACAAAGAGAAGGTATTTGCTAATTTATAACTTGAAGTACTAGAATCAGCTATGTAAAGAACTGTACATAGAAAAGAATAAGATACCCAACCCATTAAAAAAATGGGCAAAAGACACAAATAGGCATTTCACACAAGGGGAAACATGAATAGCAAGTGAATATGATAAGGGATGTTAAACCTCATTGGTGATTTGAAGAGAAATACAATTTAAACCCACAGACTATTTTATTTAAGAAGTTTGTGAGTGTTCTGTGGCTTTACGCTATGGAATTTAGAATTCATTTATTCATTCAGTAAATATTCTCCCTGCCAGGCACTGTTCTAAAAACTTGGGTCATCTCAGTGATCAAAATCAACAAAAATCCTTGCCCTGTGGAAGATGCTCATGAATCCATATATGGGAGATTGAGGGGTAGGGTCAGATGATAAACAATTGCATTAAAATAGAAAACAGTGATAAAAATAGAGCTCTAAATATTGTAACCTAGAATAATGTTGTAACTAGGGCTCTCATGTGAGATGTTAGTACCCATGTGCTAAGACAAATTAATGTTTGTGTAATTTCACAAATATGCAGATCAAAATTAAAATTGGCACCAGAAAACATAATATCAATACCTGAAAATTGCATTTGATTTGAATGCCATCTTAATGTATCATTTTCATACAAATTATTGATAAATACAAGGTTTGAAGGAGACACCCAGACTTTTTTTTCAGGGACAGTCATTAATTCAACAAATAAGTGAACACCTTCTTTGCGCCAGCCACTTTAGATCCTGGGTATAGATAGTGAACAAAACAATCAAAATCCTGGCAGAGTTCAGAGTTGATCTTGGGAAAAAACTGGTCAAATAGCACACTGCCAAGAAACTTGTAAATTAGGCAAAAAGTTAATGAAAAATATCTAAGGCTAGAGTATATTAATGTTAAATGTTGAAGATGAGGTACCAGGATTTCTTAAGACTCAAAAGGCCCAGTCACCAAGTTAGATTTTTTTTTTTTTTTTTACAATTACTGCTAATTTTCTTAGCTTTGAGGAGGTTGGAGAAGGAAATTGATAGAATATTTTGAGTATGTTCCAAAATCACATCCAAATGTTAGAACATTAAGAAATATCTTCCTGAGCCAATGCAAGAAAAAATGGGTCATAAATCCATTCATTACTACCTACCAGCATTTAATCTTCCAGCTTTAGTGTTTGATAGCTCATTGATTAGAGTTTGACACAGTGCCAAAAGTAGTCTTTAGTGAGATCTCTCTGTGACTTTGGGGTCCTTCTTCACCTAAATGATTAAAACTAATAGAACATCAAAAGCTTGCTGCCATTTCCACCTATTACTGTGAATTGGGATCTTTTCATAAGAATATTGAGTTGGAGAAGAAACTAGCATTCTGCAAAATGGCCAATAATGTTTTACTTATAAATTTTATTTTGTTTTTTAAGTAGCTTCTTTTTATTTTCAGTATTGATGCTGATGGGACAATGACAGTAGACTGGAACGAATGGAGGGACTATTTCTTATTTAATCCTGTTACAGACATTGAGGAAATTATCCGTTTCTGGAAACATTCTACTGTAAGTATGCTGTGTGTATTAGATTATACTTATTTGTAAGCCATAGTTATTTATTACATGAGAACACTCTGTAATGCTTACAGGCCAGGGTGCCCAATTCCCAGTAGCTCCCTAACTTGTAGAGTTCTGCTTATTCTATTAGGTATATATTCAGAATATCATAAAAAAAAAAACCCTGAGGCTGCATAAACATCGTAAATGTGGTACCCATTTTTGCCATTCTCAATACTTGGAGGAGATACTGCCTTCCAAAAATCTTATGAAGTTGAGCGGCCCAGCTTTTATTGCATTTAAGTATTTTGCCAAGAGAAGTGTGAAAGTCAGAGGTTTTTACTTTTTATAGATATACATTGTTTAAATGATCTCAGAACCTCATGATTGCTGAGATTCTATTTCCTTGGCCGTGAATGATGGGCCAGACATGACTTCTGAAACTTTTGCTTGTTTTGTCACCTGTATAGATTTATCTCTGGGATAAGGTACTTATAATAACAATAATTGAAGGTTAAACCACGTTTGGCTCTTTTGTTTAACAGTTCACACCTGTCTGCATTTCTCAAAACTTTCAAATTTTAATGAAATTTCATTAATATTCTGCTAACATATATTGGTATAACTAAAGGTCAGTTTATTGTGCAATCTGCTCCCGAAACCAGTGGGAATTCTTGGAGGGAATTTTAATTTTCCTAGTGGGCTTGTCTGCTATGCTTATTCATGGATTTCAATAAGTTTTATACATAATAAATGAAGCCTGGAGTTCACATTGCCCCTAGTAACAATGCCTAAACTTAAATAGATCATTGTAAAATTATGGTGATGAATGCCTCTTCTATGAGTATAGAATAATATACTGTACGTTCAGTTGCCTAGATACATTTTCCACTTATGTGAATTTATATTTACATAATCAGACTCTCGCTGTACCTTTGGAGATAGTAGTTAACAATCGTGTATTCATTTTATTGATATTAAAGTGAAGAAAGAGGAGGTTACTACTATAGCATATAGCCTCTTACCCCTACACTCCTACCTATAAAATCCTTTACAGCAGAATCATTTAGATAATAAACTCGTAAAAATACTGTCATTTTAGAACTCCATTTATCTCAAGTTATATTTGTAATCTATGGTAATGCTTATTAAATAGATTGGAGGAAGGATTATTTTTAAACAGTACCTCCCTGTTAGCTAAATTTTATAAAGAACCTGTTGCATGTTTTATTTATTTTTTATTTTTTATTTATTTATTTTTTTAAAGATTTTATTTATTTATTTGACAGAGAGACACAGCGAGAGAGGGAACACAAGCAGGGGGAGTGGGAGAGGGAGAAGGAGGCTTCCCGTGGGGCACGGACCCTGATGCGGGGCTCGATCCCAGGACCCTGGGATCACGACCTGAGCCGAAGGCAGCCGCTTAATGACTGAGCCACCCAGGCGCCTGAAGAACCTGTTGCATGTTTTAAATGACAAGTCTATAAAAATATTTATAGGCAGTCTACATAGGAGATGAGTTTTGGGGTGTTCACATATATAGCTTTAATTTAATTTTTATTTACAGGTCTAAGTAAAGCATGTATCATGGTATAAAGAATAACATGGATAGAATTTTGAGATAAAGGGAGTATCTTTGAAGAATTGACAAACTAATTTCTTTCCCTAGCTAAGAAGGATTCCCACCTGATAAACCACTGACCTTTCATTCTGACTTAGACCAAGAGGAGAAAAGTTACTCTGAATCTATTTAAGAAAGAAAGTTGTAATTGTTGGTTTTGTAACTTTGTAATTACGGTCAACTTTCATTTCTTGTGAACTGATCCTGCACTTCATTTAGTGTGAGGAGGCTATTTAAAATCATCTGTATGCTCAGATTGGTGTAGTATACTTTCTAAGGAATAAAGGTGATCTTCACTGTAAAATAACACATGATTCTCTACAGCGAACCTTCTGGAGTTATCTATTTTTAACGGAGGGAGCATGGCGATCTTTTTTCCATCTTAACAGGGTATTGACATTGGAGATAGTTTAACTATTCCAGACGAATTCACAGAAGATGAGAAGAAGTCTGGGCAGTGGTGGAGGCAGCTCTTGGCAGGAGGTATCGCGGGTGCTGTCTCTCGGACAAGCACGGCCCCTTTGGACCGTCTGAAAGTCATGATGCAGGTGAGCCTTGTGATCTTGTGTCTCAGCATCTCCCACATATGCTAAAACGATGAGAAATGTGCCGCTTTGAGAAAGAAGTTTTAAAATTTCTCCATAATCTTCCTTTCTACATTTAAAAGATAGGTATGAAATCTCTATTGTTACTAATTCTGAATTCAGTCCCTATGAGTATTTCACCAAACCTTAAATTATGGGTCCATGTGTGTGATGGACTTTTAATCTCTGGCATTCCATGACTTTTCAAATGTTTATTAAAAAAAAAAAAAGTCTGTATGGATAAAGAAGATGTGGTATATACATACAATGGAATATTATGCAGCCATCAAAAAATGAAATCTTGCCATTTGCAATGACGTGGATGGACCTAGAGGGTATTATGCTAAGTGAAATAAGTCAATCAAAGAAAGACAAGTATCATATGATCTCACTGATATGAGGTATTTGAGAAACAAGGCAGAAGATCATAGGGGAAGGGAGGGAAAAATGAAACAAGACAAAACCAGAGAGGGAGACAAACCCTAGGAGACTCTTAATCTCAGGAAACAAATTGAGGGTTGCTGGAGGGGAGGGGGGTGGAAGGGATGAGGTGGTTGGGTGATGGACATTGGGGAGGGTATGTGTTGTAATGAGCATTGGGTATTATATAAGACTGATGAATCACAGGCCTGTACGCCTGAAACAAATAATACATTATATTTTAATAATAAATAAAAGGTCTCTAACCGTTATTTTAGGAGATAATATTTTCCTTCTGTTTTATGTATTTTCTCAAAAGTGAGATATTTCCAAAGTTTAGAATCTTGGAACAAGGATATAATTTTTAAAAACATTCTAAAGATGAGGTTAGCAGAAAAGACCTGGATTTATAGACTGACTTTGCTATTTACTAGCAAGATGTGGTCTTGGCTGCTCAGAGTGGAAAGAAAGAGAGAAAGGAAAGGAATTGATATTTACTTGGTGCTCATTATGGTAACCCATTTAGCAACCCAGTGAGGTGAGTATTTCATCCTCACATTATCTGTGGAGAACCTGAGGCTCAGAGAAGTAAATAACTTTTCCTTTACAACAATTAGATGAGGAAGGAAGTATCTTTGACTCTAGACCTTGTGGTTCTCACACTGCATGAAACCCCCAAGGTCTCATTTTCCTTCATCCTGCAGTGGGATTAAGAATATCTAACAAGGCTGGTTGGAAGAATTAAATGATGTAAAGTATGTAAAAATGCCGGATACACTGGAACACCCCACTGGAATATAGTAGTTTTAGAAGTTGTGTTGTCACACCTATGGTCAACACTTTTTATACCTGTCCTCAGATTTACGTATAAAGAGATTTCTGACGATATTTTAAGCAAGCATCCATTCAGAATGTGCCTAAATCTCAAAATATATTTAGGGGTAAAAATAGTGCTTTAAAGAAAAAGGAGAAGGAATTGGCGCTTGTGTTTTTCTTTAGGAATGATAGCACATTGACTTTGAGAGAGCTTGTATAAGCATTCCTCTTTTTCTTTGTTGTATTTTATTGTGACGTTTATTTAAAATAAAACAAATATCTCTGGACTTTATTTCTTGCAAGACCCGTGGGGTGACTGGGTGGGGTCTTTCAAAACTACCTTCAGGTTCAGTAATTCAGTAGGGCTCACAGAACACACTAGAAGCTTTTGTACTCCTGGTTGTGTTTTATGACAAGGCAAAGTTACAGATTAAAATCGGCGAAAGAAAGAAGCGTATTGGGACAAGTTCGGGACGGTGCCAAATGCAGAGCTTTTATTATCTTCTCTTGGGGGAAGTCATGATGTGTTACTTTCCTGACACTGAGGTGTGACAGTGTATGCACAGTGTTGCAAACCGACCAAGAAAGTTCACCCACGTCTTTGATGTCCAGAGTCTTTTTTTTTTTTAATTCTCAGGTTTTAGCTACATACTTATTTTGTTTTTTTTTGAAAATTTTATTTATTTGAGAGAGACAGAGATAGCGACAGAGATAGAGCATGAACAGAAAGGAGAGGGAGATGCAGGCTCCCCACTGAGCAGGGAGCCCGATGCAGGACTCGATCCCAGGACCCTGGGATCATGACCTGAGCTGAAGGCAGACGCTTAATGACGGAGCCACCCAGGCACCCCTCCAGAGTCTTTATTGCGGATCAACCACACATTGCCCACGTGACTGACTTTTAGTCTTCAGCCCCTCACATCTTGTTTTTCTATTTTTTTACAGTAGTCACTCATTTTGTGTGAGCCAAAACAGTCAGAAGAGAGCTGATTTCTTTATGCGTTTTTGGCTTATTGGATTTAATTGTTTTTACATGGAGGCAGTTATAAGGTCTAGTGTTTTTTAAACAGTGATCACATCTGTAGTCTAAACCAGGTATTCACAGGGTGAGGCATTCATGTTGCCATGAATTTATTGCCTAGAGAGGCTTTGAGATAAGCCATAGAAGGTACAATTTTTATTTTTGGTGCCAGGCTATGTGCATTCCAGTGTCTGTGGCTCTGATACACATAATACAAAATTGTTTTCAGACCCATTTATATTTCATATTGGTATTACTTCTGGTGGGGGGAGAGATAGTATATTACCTGCAGTATATTTTTAAAAGTTTTCTTAAACTGAACTTGTTTGCATTCCAAGGGGTGTTCCATAGCCTAATATATAATTTGGTTCATGTTATCTTATGAATGTTGTTCATAATAATTTTAATTTAGATCGTGTCCTCTCTGCTTTCCCACACTGAGGATACTGATTTTTCTTAGTTTTAGATTTAGAGTCAGGCCTCTAAAATGCTGGTAGTAATTCTTCCTAGCATTATACATTATCCAAACTTTCTATATTCTGTTTTTAAATACATCTTCTTGCAGTAATAAATAGTATTGAAATAAAGAGGGTGGTTTGTACAGTTACTTTAGAAATAGTAACAGTAACATGCCACCAATGTTTTGTATCCTTTTGCTTTTATTTTTAGGTCCATGGTTCAAAATCAGGCAAAATGAACATATACAATGGCTTTCGACAGATGGTGAGAGAAGGAGGTGTCCGCTCCCTTTGGAGAGGAAATGGCACAAATGTCATTAAAATTGCTCCTGAGACAGCTGTTAAGTTCTGGGCATATGAACAGGTAATTGTTGTCACCTCTGGAATTTATTAACAAAGAGGAGTTAATAAACTGATTCAATAGCAATGAACATATAGTGCTTTTTGGGTTCTTGTTTTACTCTATAATAATTTTCCATGTGTACTCCAGGAGGAATTTCTCTTCCAGGAGATTAGAACTACATGAACTCAGATTCTTTATGACCAAACTTTAGAATTCTTAAGTTCATTTTATTTACTTTAAAAAAGACTTCTGTATTCTTTTCATAGTAGCTCTTAAAGGAAATAGAGCATTTTTGCTTATTCATTTTGAATTCAGAGTAGAAGCTGCATGCTAACCTAAGTTTTATGAAAGCATCCCAGTCTGACATCTGGAAGGAAAACTTTTAAGTTGAATTCCTGTGTGTAATATGACATTGCCATGAAGTTGAATTGAATTTAGAGTGAAAGCTCCTTGAAGGCAGGGGCTTGCCTGCTTCTCCATGGACTCCAGCGCTTGGAGCCTGGCATGTGATAATTGCTCAGTAAGTGTTTTTTGAATGAATGTCAGATAGTAGCGAACATCCTGCAAGACTTGACTCAGGAGTTACTTCCTCCAGGAAACCTTCTTCATTGTCACAGTTCTTTTTGTCTCCCTCTGTTATAGCACTTTCACATTAAATTCTGATTATCTCAGTACTTATCTCTCTCCTTAATAAAACTGTGAGCTTCCTTAGGCAATACTGGTTTTCAGGTTTGTATTCCCCGACTTTGCCCAGTGCCAGCGAGTCCTTACTGAAGGACTGAAAACACAGAAGTCCCTGAGCTGGAGTTTGAGCCCAAGCCTGCCTGAATCTCAGGTCCACTAAGGTGAAGGGAAAGATATGTATTTCGAACAGAAGCAGTGGCGTGTGGACAGAAATGCAGGCACAGGGGAACATTGCTCACTAAGGAAATTGAAGGTGGTTCATTTGGCTCCAGTGTGTAGCAGAGTGTGTTTCTGGGAAGAGAATGACAAAAGCAGGCTGGACAGGTAGGCAGAAGCCAAGTATAATAGGAGTCTTGATTTTATCCTGAAGAGGGTGAGCGACCTATTGAAGCATCTTCTATAGAGAAGTGAAATGAGTATATTTACATTTAAGAAAGATCAACATGGAAAAAAAATGGAGGATGTATTAGAGGAGAGTGAGGCCAGACTGGAGGCAGGGATGCTATTTAAGGATATTCCTATCAGCCAGGTAAGAAATGATGAGCACCAGGATAAGGTGGTGGCTGGAGAAACTGAAGAAGAAGGAAATGAACTGAAAAATATTTTGGAAATAGAATCAACAGGACTCACTGACTGAGTGGATATGGAAGCGAGAAAGAAAGAGGAATCAAGGATGATACTCTGGGGCCTACTTTGGGCAACTACGTACATGGAGAATACAGTAAGGGGAATAGATTTTGGGGTACAATGACGGGTTCCATTTTGGACATGCTGAGTTTGAGGCATCTCTGCAACATGAATAGGTAGCTGTCCAGTAGGACTTTTGATCTCTGATGGACAGGTGGTTTTTGAGTTGAAGCCATTGGAATGGATCACTGAGGAAGACTTATAGAATGGAAGAATTCTGGGAATATGCCCCAAGAGAAGAAGAAGGAGCCCCTTGTAGAGGGGATTGAGAAGGAATAGCCAGAGGGATGGAGGAAATGCAGAGACTGATGGCCTAGAAGTGAGAGGATAAAAAAGGATTTGTCAATCCAGAGATAGGAGAGCTTGGTATAGAGGTTCCAGGGAAGTGAAGAGATGAGAAACCATTCTGAAATGAGTGAAAGTAAACCAGGGGCTGACGAAAATTGCACAGTGTAGGCACATTTTTGGGGAGTTTGAGTTGAGTGAAGGGAAGGAGAAGAAATGAGGGAAAGTGATAGATAAGAAAGATGGTGGGCAGAGGGAGGGTTTTGATAAGTTTTATTTTAATGTGCCGCTGGCTGAAGGAAGCATGTTAAAAGTATAGAAGGGAGAGGCTGGTGAATGCAGCAAGTGTTCACAGGAAGTATGTGTGGGGATGGAAGGGCCGGGGAGACATGGGTGCCATCCAAGGCCCTGGGAAGGATTGGCTTTGGTGGCATGGGAACTCTTCTTCTGTCACCTTGGGAAGAAAGAAAATGTATGTGGCTGTGGATCATTCTGTGGAGGGTGGGCAGGAATATTCTTGCTTGGTGGCCTCTGTTCTTCCTTGAGTTCCCAAGAAAGGACATTTCCTGAGAATAAGGGAGGAAGTGGTATTGGAAGCTGGGAGAGAATGGAAACATTTAAATAGGTGTTGTAACAAATGGAAAAGAAAAGGACAGACAAAAGGATTTTAGGGTGGCTTTGGGAGCCCCATTAGCCTCCCGCTTCTCTCTTTTGATTTATCCACTTCTCCCTCCTGGGTCAGTGGTTAATTACCTCTGTAGACTCACCTCACCTCTCTAAAACAAGGAATCTGGTTTGCGACCAGTCTGTGTTTGGGCAGAGCCTTTTTTTCCAAGTTGTAGGAAGAGAATGGTAATAGGAATAACGTTTACTCTGGGGTTGATGTGGTAGTGTATATATGTAACACATATATGTGTTACCCACAGAAATGTCTTTCTCAGTTGTTTTGTTAATATGTGTCACTTAATTATACTGATGAAAATAAACTCGTCTTAAAGAAAAGCTAGGGGCACCTGAGGGGCTCAGTCAGTTAAGCGTCTGCCTTCGGCTTAGGTCATGATCCCAGGGTCCTGAGATTGAGCCCCACATCAGGTCCCTGCTCAGCGGGGAGTCTGCTTCTCCCTCTGCCTGCCGCTTCCGGACTTGTGCTCTGTCTCTCTCTCTCTCTCTCTCTCGATCTCTCCATCTCTGTCAGATGAATAAATCTTAAAAAAAGGAAAGAAAATCTATGAGGAAAACATATAAAAATTGTGAACACTTTATCAACCCTATATTTTCTGGGAAAGAATGCTATTATTGTGTTTTAGCATAGGAGTGACTGGTCCCATCTGTGGAACATCTATGTTCTGGGGAAATCGAACTTAACAACCACTGTCCGGTAAACCGAATGTTTTAGCATCTAAGCTTTGCTTTTCTTCTGGGTATTGTTAATGCAGCGTATGCATTTGGAAAAACACCATCATATTGTCAATTAATTGATTACGAGGAGTTGATTTGTATTTTGGTATTTATTTAGCTGGGACTGCCATAACAAAATACCTTATTAGTTGTTTAAGCAACAGAAATTACTTTCTCACAGTCCTGGAGGTGGGGCATCCAAGACCAAGGTGCTGACCAATTTGGCTGCTGGGGAGGGCTCTCTTCCCAGCTTGCACACGGCTACCCTCTTGCTGTGTGCTCATATGGCCTTTCTTTAGTACATGTGTGTATGGAAAGAGAAAGAGAGGGAGGGAGCGGGGAAGAGAAAACTCTCTGGTGTCTCTTTTAAGGACACTAAGCCTTTCGAGGGCCCCACCCTCATGGCCTCATCTAACTCTGATTATCTCCTAGAGGCCCCATCTCCAAATATCATCACAGTGGGGGGTTACAGCTTCAACCTAAGAATTTGTTGGGAGGGGGAGACGTGACTCAGTCTATAGCAGGTACTAATTTACATTTTTAAATGTATTTATACAGTACAAGAAGTTGCTTACTGAGGAAGGACAAAAAGTAGGAACCTTTGAGAGGTTTATCTCTGGTTCCCTGGCCGGAGCAACTGCACAGACTATTATTTATCCCATGGAGGTAAGTACCATTGCGAAGTCTGACTGTGTTGGTGGTGTTCGTTTCATTATCGATCGCTGGGCAACAGGTTATCCCCAAACTAGCAGTTTAACACAGGCATTTATTATCTCACGGTTTCTGTGGGTCAGGAATCTGGGAGTAGCTTAGCGGGGTGCCCCTGGCTCAGGGTTCCTCTGAGCCTGGAGTCAAGGTGTGGGTCAGGGCTGCAGTCACTGCAAGGTTCAACTGGGGACGGGTCTGCTTGCAAGCTCTCTCACGTGTTTGTTGCTGAGCCTCCTTGGCTATTACAGCTGGAGGTGTCAGTTCCTTATCTCAGGGGTCTCTCCATTGGCTATTTTGAGTACCCCCACAACACGATAGCTATTTTTCCCAAGTCGGTAATATGAGAGAGAGAGAGAATTGTTAGCCAGCACTCAAGATGGAAGCTGCAGTCTTTTGTCATTTCTGCTGTCTTCTCTTGGTCACACAGACCACCCCCGGGAGAGTGTGGGAGGGGACCACACAACGGTGTGAACACCAGGCGGCAGGGATAGTTGGGGGCCCTCTTAGAGGCTGGCTGCCACAATGTTGATAAGAATGACAGCACCCATTCTTCTCCAAAGAGTTTCTGTACCATAAGTTTAATAGTAGATTTGATGAGGTGATGATGGCAGTGCTCACTAGACATCCTACCATTAGACGGTTGGCAAACCATGAGACTGGGGAGTACTTCATACAGCCCTTGAGCTAAGAATGGCTTTATACATTTTGAAAAGTTGGTTAAAAGGATTTTAAAAATATGCAACAGACCTGAAGTTTTAGGCCTGCAAAGACTGAAATACTTACTATGTTGCCTTTGCAGGAAAAGCTTGTCAATTCTTGCTTTAGAGCAAAAATAATATTGTAGATGTGGCTATCTTTATTGATATGACAAAGGGTTTTTCAACAACTAGTAAGATTTAAGCAAAATATACCCTTAATCTTCACCTTTGTGGTATGCATATTAATGTAGCTTTCCTTACAAGTATCTTAATATGGTTGTTCATATTCCTCACACCCTTCAAAAAATATCCTAACTGAATACACAGTCTTCCTCGTATATCCTCCCTCTCAGTTAATAACATAACCTTCCCACCTCCCTGCTGTCCCCCTCCTGTGTTCCAAGCTAGAAACACTGGGGTCACCCTCTACGCTACCATTTCCCTCACCTTCCGTATCTAATTGGTCACAAGTCAATTTTAAGGCATCTGTGAATTATTTTCTATTTCCTCTGCCCTCATTCAGATCCTCTTTACAATAAGTAGGTCTTCTTGGCTCTGGTGTTAGCCCTTCAGTAGACGTTATATGTGAGGGATAACACATCAACAGATTGGGCAGTCATTTGAGAGACAATATGTGCCAGGTATTTGTTGTCTGTAAAATTACTTCCTTTGAATTCTATGATGACAGAATTCATATAAATGATAATCTGTTACATTCTTTTATAACTAGGTTATGAAAACCAGGCTGGCTGTAGGCAAAACTGGGCAATATTCTGGAATATTCGATTGTGCCAAGAAGATTTTGAAACATGAAGGCATGGGAGCTTTTTACAAAGGTTATGTTCCCAACTTATTAGGCATCATACCTTATGCAGGTATAGATCTTGCTGTGTATGAGGTGAGTCTGTAGCAATATTTTGAATCTGAAAATGTAGTTAAATAGTTCTTATTGTTAGAATTTGATTTTATGTAAAGAAGCACATATATACCAGGAAATAGTTTGTGATTAAAAGTAGATTCAGGGGTGCATTGTTTGATCATTTTTTTTCCAGTACCTTGAATGTGAGACCCCATATGCCTGTGGTCATCTTTGTATCAGATTTCCCTGTGAATTATTTTAATAAATAAAGAGCACAAACTCACGTTATATAAGATAATTGTTATAGAATTATAATGTAATAATTTTTCAGCTTAGACGATGGTACGAGGGATTTTTTTTGAGGGAATAGGAAATAATCAAAGAGGGCACATTTTCTTTGATTTGTTAAAATCTACCATCATAAAGCCAAGAGACTGATATGGATGACACAGATTCATCCCTGGCACTGAAAAGACAACTTAGACCACAAATCTTGGATCAACTCTGCCATTTAAACCATTTAATAATTTACGAATCTGACAAACAATCTTGGTTTTTGCTTTGAAAAAACTGTAGTTCTGGTCGGGGAGAGAGACAAGCCAACTGCTAAGGCTCAGGGTGGGGAGTTTTGCTGTGATAGGAGTAAGCCTGTAGCAGAGGGGAGATATGGAATGTGGAATGCAAGTTTTCTTAGAGGACCATACCTTTCTTTCTAAACAGCTTTATTAGGATACAATTTACACACCATACATTTCATTCATTTAAAGTTTACAATTCAATGGCCTTTGGAATTTAATTTAAAATTTAATTTAAAAATTGTGGTAAAATGTATGTAACACAATATTTGCCATTTTAGCCATTTTTAAGGGTACAACTCAGGGATGTTAATTATATTCACAATGTCGTGACCCATCCCCACTATCTATTTCCAATACTTTTTCATGATTCCAAACATAAATTCTGTTACTGTTTTGAAATAATTCTCCACTCTCCCCCCACCCTCAGCACCTGGTAACCTCTAATCTACTTTCTATCTCTATGAATTCGTCCATTCCAGTTATTTCTTTCAAGTAGAATCATATAATATTTGTCCTTTTTTGTCTGGCTTCTTTCCCTTTTTTTTTTTTTTTTAAGATTTTTATTTATTTATTTGACAGAGAGAGAGACAGCAAGAGAGGGAACCCAAGCAGGGGGAGTGGGAGAGGGAGAAGCAGGCTTCCCGCCGAGCAGGGAGCCTGATGCGGGGCTCGATCCCAGGACCCTGGGATCATGACCTGAGCCGAAGGCCGACGCTTAATGACTGATCCACCCAGATGCCCCTCTTTTGCCCATTTTTGAGGACCTGTCAAACTGGTTTCCTTGGTAGCTGTACCCTATTTCATTCCTACCAACAGTACACAAGAATTCTAATTTCTCTACATCCTTGCTAACACTTGGTAGCTTCTGTTTCTGTGTTGTTTTTTTTTTCATAGTGACCATCCTGATAGATGTGAGGCAATGTCTCATTATGCCTTTGATTTGCATTTCTCTGATAATATGTGAGGTTGAGCATCTTTTCATATGCTTTTGTTCATTTATATATCTTTTTTGGAGAAATGTCAAAATTTTTTGCCCATTTTTTTTGTTGAAGTATAGTTGACACACAATGTTATGTTAGTTTTAGGGGCACAACATAGTGACTCAACAACTCAATATGTTATGCTCTGCTCACCACAAGTGTAGCTGTGATCTGTCACCATACAACTCAATTACAATGCCATTGACTGTATTTCCTATGCTGTGCCTTTCATGCCCATGACTTACTCCTTCCATAACTGGAAGCCTGTACTCCCCTTCACCCATTTTGCCTCTCCCCTCCCTCCTTCTCCCCTCTGACAACTATCAGTTTGTTCTCTGTATTTAAGAGTTTGTTTCTACTTTTTTTTGGTTTGTTTGTTCATTGTTTTGTTTAAAAGATTCCACATATAAATGAAATCATATGGTGCGTGTCTTTCTCTTTCGGACTTATTCCACTTAATACCCTCATAATACTCTCTAGGTCCATTCATGTTGTTGCAAATGGCAAGATCTTATTTTTTATGGCTGAGTAATATTCCTGTGTGTGTGTGTGTGTGTGTGTGTGTGTGTGTGTGCACGCGCGCGTGCGCACATCCCCCCCATATCTTTATCCATTCATTTATCCATGGACATTTAGGTTGCTTCCATATCTTAGCTATTATAAATAATGCTGCAGTAAACATAGGGCTATAAATTAGTGTTTTCGTTTTCTTTGGGTAAATACCCAGTAGTGGAATTGCTGGATTGTATGGTAGTTCCACTTTTGATTTTTTGAAAAACCTCTGCACTGTTTTCCACAGCGGCTGCACCAATTTGTATTCCCACCAACAGTGCACATATTTAAGGGTACAACTCAGGGATGTTAATTATATTCACAATGTGGGAATTTTTGTGAATTTTTGTGCCACATATTCTCCAACACTTGCTCTTTCCTTTCCTTTCCTCTCCTTTCCTTTTCTTTTTTCTCTTCTCTCCTCTTCTCGTGTGAGCCATGGGGGTAGGCAGAAGGGCAGAGGGAAAAGGAGAGAGAGAATCTTGTTCCACGCCAAGCATGGAGCCCGATGCGGGGCTCCATCTCACAACCCTGAGATCATGACTTGAGCCAAATCAAGAGTCAGATGCTTATCCAACTGAGCCACCCAGGAGCCCCTATTTCTTGTCTCTTTGATTCTAGTCATTCTAACAGGTGTAAGGTGATATATCATTATGGTTTTGATTTGCATTTCCCTGATGATTAGTGATGTTGAGCATCTTTTTTTTATTATGTTCTGTTAATGAGCGTCTTTTCATATATCTGTTGCCTTTGCCCATTTTTAATTTTTTAAATTGTTATCGGAGTTCTTTATGTATTTTGGGTATTAACCCCTTATCAGATGTGTGGTTTGCAAATATATTCTCCTGTTCCATAGATTGCCTTTTCACCCTGCTGATTGTTTCCTTTGCTGCATAGTTTTTAAGTTGGTGAAGTTCTTTTATCTCTTTTTGCTTTTGTTGCCTGTGCTTTTGATGTCCAAGAAATCATTGCCGAATTCAGTGCCCTGAAACTTTTTTTTTTAAAGATTTTATTTATTTATTTGAGAGAAAGAATGAGAGAGAGAGAGCACATGAGAGGGGAGAGGGTCAGAGGGAGAAGCAGACTCCCTGCCGAGCAGGGAGCCCGATGCGGGACTCAATCCCGGGACTCCAGGATCATGACCTGAGCCGAAGGCAGTGGCTTAACCAACTGAGCCACCCAGGCGCCCGCCCTGAAACTTTTATGCTATGTTTTCTCCTAGAAGTTGTAAAGTATTAGGTCTTCTGTTTAGGTCTTTAATCTATTTTGAGTTAATTTTTGTATATGGTGTAAGGTAAGGGTCCGACTTTATCCTTTTGCATGTGGATGTTCAATTTTCCCCACACCATTTGTGGCAGACTGTTCTTTCTCCAGTGTGTAGTCTTGGCATCCTTGTTGATCATTTGGCCATATATTCGAGTTTATTTATGGACTCTCTTTTGTTCCATTGATCTGTGTATCTGTCTTTATGGCAATACCACCCTGTCTGATTACTGTTGCTTTGTAGGATCTATGGAAATCAGGGAGTATGAGGCCTCCAAGTTTATTCTTCTTTCCTAAGATTATTTTGGCTCACTGGGGTCCCTTGAGATTCCATATGAATTTTAGGGTGGTTTTCTCTTTTTCTTTAAAAATTGCCATGGGGATTTGAGTAGAAACTGCATTGAATCCATAGATTGCTTTAGGTAGTATATTACTATGCTTGCGCTAACCAATAACAATAATTTCCCCCACATATTAGCATAGATTCTTATACTGAAAATATTATATATTTAAAAAGTAGATTAGCATATGCATTTATACAATTTTATACAATTATTTTCCGTCATTGCCTTCTAATGGAAATACAAGGATGTAGGATAATAGGGGGAAAGGCACAGCCTGGGGATCAGTACACTTGATTCTGCACCCTTGTTAAAAAAAAAAATCCACTGAGACTCATTTTCCTCATTTCTAAAATTGGAAGAATAGCTCCACCTCAGGGAAAGGACTAAATGAAATATAACATATGTGTAAAGTACAAAATTAGATGCAATTAGCAGAATTATATTGTTTTTATTAAACTCACCGTAGGAAATATTCTTGAGATACTGCATTGGGAGTGCTGTTGATCTTAACATTTGTTTAGAAGAAAATGAGCAACCAGTGCAAACCTCATGTGTTCTGAGTCCCCACGGGCTCCCCACCACCTGCCCGCTCTCTGCAGAGCTGCCGCCTCCTACAGTGCCTTCTGCTCCTGGGAATGGGCCACTTGATCTTGCAGCAGTGTGGCCCGTCTCTCGTAAGGACAAGAGTGGCTAAGGAAACGTTCATGCTGAGTGAAAGCAGTTGTCGAGGTAGTTGTTCACCGTTTCTCTTCTTTTCTGTTTCTCCGGCAGCTCCTGAAGTCCCATTGGCTTGATAATTATGCCAAAGACTCTGTAAACCCTGGAGTCATGGTGTTGCTGGGATGTGGTGCCTTATCCAGCACCTGTGGTCAGCTGGCCAGCTACCCCTTGGCTTTGGTGAGAACACGCATGCAGGCTCAAGGTGGGTTTTGTGGTTTTTTTGGTTTTTTGTTTTTAAAAAAGATTTATTTATTTATTTTCGAGAGAGAGCATGCAGCAGTGGGAGGAGGGGCAGAGGGAGAGAGAAAAACCCAAGCCGACTCTGCACTGAGCAGGGAGCCTGATGTGGGGCTTGACCTCACGACCCTGAGATCATGACCAGAGCCGAAATCAAGAGTCGGACGCTTACCAGACTGAGCCACCCAGGTGCCCCTCCCTTGGCTTTGATTACACTGTGTCCTGGCTTTTCTCCCAGCTCATTGATTAGTCTCTTTTCTTAAGACTTGCTGGCTTTTATTGCTATTTAGAGTATGTAGCCTGTGCCTTTCTTTTCTTTTTGGCTCTTTTGCTGGCCAGTCTCACTCACCCACTGTCATTTCTTTAAATAGTGCCCCTTGGGTATCTACAGCTCTATCTCCAGTCTCTCTTCCAAGTACTGACCACCACCCCACCCCCAACCAAGCCGTCACTCATTACTTAACGAATACTTCCAGAGCCCCAATGGTCAGGTGCTGGAAACTCTGCCAGATGCTAGGGTTAGAGCGGTCCACAAGTCAGATGTGGTCCCTGCCATTGTTGAGTGGAGAAGACAAACGGTCAACAAGTAAACAGTCTTGTTACACCACCTCCCCTTTGTTAGGGGAGCACAGAGCAAGGAGCTCTAACCTTACTTTGGGAGCCTGAGAACATTGTTATTTAAGCTCAACCTGGAAAGACAGGTGGGAGTTAGCTGGACAAAGATGGGTGGGCTGGAAAAATAAAGAGCATTCTAGCCTGAGGAAAAATATATGTGAAGGCACTGAGGCAGGAGAAATGGGGACTGTTTGAGGCACTGAATGATCATGTGGCTGGAGAGAAAAATGCAAAGTTAGTAACTAAGTATTTCAAAAGTATTCTCTCATTATCCATCACAGCCATCTTTGGCATTGATACTAATATCATCTGCATTTTACAGATGAGTAACTGGGGCAAAAAAGAGATTAAGTAACTTCCTTAAATTTTTACATTTGGCAAATAGTGGAGCTAGACTTCAAACTCAGGCCGTCTGATTGACAGCATCACCTGGCAAGCCGTCCCTTCCCATCTGCCAACTCCATTTCTGTCCTCCCGTGGCCCATAGAGCTGTTGTTTTTAAAGCCAAGGCCTGATCATTTTATGCTTGTTCAGAAATCTTTGTGACTCTCCAGTGTCTTCAGAATAAAATCTCAAGTTCTTAGTGGGAATTTCAAAGCCTGTAGTAATCTGGCCCCACTTTATTTCTCTGCCTCCCGCCGCTGGGTGGCCCTCTGTGTAATGACCACGTGGGCAGTCAGCTGCGTCCCCTAGCACATGCATGTTCCCGCCCCTGTCTTTGTTGTGCCAGCAACACGGGCTTCCCCATTCCCCCTTTCTTGCCTCCTGAGGTCATTTGCACTGCCCCAGGACCCTACATTTTCCCAAGTTCCCCAAAGTGTTCCCCCTGCTCCCCTTAATTCCCAGGATTGAACTATACTCTCTTTTCCGTGCGTAGTTAATGAGGAGGTGGGGCGGTGGCATTGCCTGGTGGTAGAAAGTGTGTGAAATTTGGAATCAGAAAGACTGCTCTCAGGTCTCCCCCTTACAGGCTAAGTGTACCAGGCCAGGTTTCTCCATCTCTCTAAGCTTCCAATGCCTCATTTATAAAATGGGTATAATACTTACCTCGCAGGATTGGTGGATAAAGTAATTAGCCCAGTATCTAACACATAGTAATCACTCAACAAATAACTGTTGTTATCATTGTTATTATAATTATGGAACTATCAAGTGCCATGCAGGGAGAATTACATAAAAGGGTACTTTCTTGGGCCCCTTGGGATAAATATTATCCTTTCATTATATTCTTGAATGTCATTCAGGATTGTAATTGTATATGGTAGTAATAACAAAACATTCTTGAATATTAAATTGGCCTGGTTTTGGGGTGCCTGGGTGGCTCAGTCGTTAAGCGTCTGCCTTCCGCTCAGGTCATGATCCCGGGGTCCTGGGTTTGAGTCCTGCATCGGGCTCCCTGCTCCGTGGGAGGCCTGCTTCTCCCTCTCCTGCTCCCCCTGCTTGTGTTCCCTCTCTGTGTTTCTCTGTCAAATAAATAAATAAAATCTGAAAAAAAAAAAAATTAGCTTGGTTTCTTTTCTTTTCTTTTTTTTTTCTAGCCATGATAGAAGGAAATAAACAGATGAACATGGTTAGCCTCTTTCGACGAATAATTTCTAAAGAAGGAATCCCAGGACTTTACAGAGGCATCACTCCAAACTTCATGAAGGTGCTCCCCGCTGTGGGCATCAGTTATGTGGTTTATGAAAATATGAAGCAAACTTTAGGAGTATCCCAGAAATGACATGTTGAATTTTTTGCTTTAGCATGATTATTGAAGTTTTCAACAATCTCTGGAATGACTTTTTCTCCTAGAATTACAAGCCTGTGGCAAAAGAAGTCCTATATTTCTCACAAAAAAAGGAAGAGCATATCAATGATTACTTCAAACATTTGGGCTCAATTTTATATATACAGAAATGTCAAAAATCATAGTTTTGATAAGCTCATACAATTTTGAAAAGGCCGCAAAAATTGTATTTTATCTTTTCTTATTAGTACCTTTCTACGCATCTATGCCCTGAGTCCTAAATCTGAAAAAATGTATTGCTCGAATTAAATATGTTTTGTGTGGTAATTAGAAATCATTAATCTTTATTTTGGTTGGTTCAAGTTTACGCCAGTTCCTTAATACATAAATGTCTTTTTCTACAAAACAAAATGATGAGAAAAACTTGAAACTTGTGTTGTTTTATGTATTTTGAATGTCTTTATAGACTTGTTAAAATTTCCTTGTAGAACCATTAATGGAAAATCATTGCATGAAAACATATCTTACAGCAGCCAAATAAGTATATGGCTTCTACCCTTATCTTTCTTGAAGCTGAATGAGAATGAACTTAAGTGGCAGAATTCTAGGGCATGCAAATACTCTAGTCCATTTGTATTTTTGTATAAGGAGGAGTGATGAAATAATATTTGTTTCAGTGGGCCTTTTTCCATTTTCCTTGCACTGTTACTTGGCTCCTGGAATGGCACACCGATTGTCAGTATATTACTGTTAAATTATCAACACAAGGCAACTTATTTGAAAGCTTCTATTTATTCTGTCATTGCTTTGAAAAGCACCGAGAAAAAAACCCTCTTATATCAGCTTCTTCTCTTGTCTTTGTCCTTTGTTTCCTACTTGGATCAGATTCTGTTTTAATCAGGAAAGCTTCTAGGGAGCAATCTTGGTAATCTGACATTTCTTAATTACATGAAGTAGGTTGATCATGGGTGAGTGACATTTTCATTTCCCCCACACTGTTGAATTTGTTTGAACCTGCAGTTCTCAATTTGGACAGCACAAACCTAGGAGATTAGTGCATTTTAATAGTGGTATGTATTAATATTGTGTAGTAGGTACCTACGTTTAAATGAAGGGCCTAAGTCATAAACATATACGTTCATATTCTCCCTTGCCCCAAGTTTTAGGAACATGTTACAATACAGAACATTTATAATACTGTTAACATATTTTTCATTTTACTAAAACGTTTTTGTAGTCAACCATCTTGTTTTGATTTGTGTGATTAGGACTTAGATATTTATTAGTTGTTGTTCTGTAGCTTTTTAATTTAGTTCCTAAACTCACGTTTGATTTCTAGTGATTTCTGTTACAAATTGCCAACATTTTAGTGAAAATCCAGTGATGTAATAGGCACTTACTTTATTTGAACCTACCTCTTATATTTTCTGAACCAAAGAGAAATGTTGAATTTGTGTTTGTGAAACATTATTCTAAAATATAGTTTTTGATACATTAGTTATGCCTGATAAATGTCTTGGTATTTTTATAATACCTGTGATAAACATGGGACTCTATTTTTTTCTTCAGGGTGGTTTATACTTTTGAGTAATCCAGAAATGACCATATTAAGGTACATGATTAGCTTTTTCTTTTCTTACTCATAAGAATTATGGGATGAATGACTAGAGTTTCAAGCTACTGAAAAGCAGTCACTGTTCATTATGAATTTAAATTGTTTGCTCTTTAACATTATAAGGTATGAATGTGACTTATCCATGCATCTTGTATCTTTTGAATGTATTTTTGAAAAAATCATCTTGTGTCTTTCGAAAAGAGCCCAGAGTTGAAGATGTTTATTTCCAGTCATACTGCATATGTACTTTACATTTATATTAAAAAAGCTATATATTTGTTTTAAAAATGACTTGTTTCCTCATTTGAAAAAAAATAGGCCACAAAAAAAAAAAAAAAAACAAAACCAACCAAAACAACTGTATCGTACAGTTTCTATCCCTGGCAGCAGTTTGAATAATCATTTTCACATCTGACTCCTGAACAGCGACAGCAGTTGTCTCTGTCATACATTTTGGCATAAGATAATGTTTCTCCTGATGTCCAAATTCCACATTTACTAGTTAGGTTTACACCCCCAGGGGTTCACAGTGTCAGGGAGAATTCAAATCCAGGGATTTCTTGACACAACTTGGTGGAGTATCGGTTTGTCTGGAAGCTGTGGGAAGCAAAGCTGAGTAAGTTTACTGGTAAGTGTTTGGACATTTTTTTTTTTTTTACACTGCAGATTACAATTAAATACAAAATCTGGTTTAAAAAATAAAAATAAGGAAAGTAAGACTGCAAAGAAATTTCTGCATGCCAGCTCAAATGCCCACCCGATGCCAGGAAGAAACAATCATCATGCTCTCCGGGACCCTTTGTTAGCAAAATGCTGCTGGGTTTATTTCTCAGTCTTGTATCCACACCAAGAGAATAATCTTCAGGCAAACAGGGATCGTATACTGTGCTCTTTTGTTCTTTGAGCTGTACATCAGGGCGTATGTATAAAAGTGTGGTGTGGTTTCCCTCTCCCCCGATAGGAATGTTTCCAGCCCTTTTATTATCGTGGAATTGGTGGTGGTGGTTGAGATGTGCACCACAGGAGGGTGGGTATTTGTGGAGAGGAGCAGGCAGCAACCCTCCTCTCCCTGCTTTGCCGTATGCCCTTGTTGGGAGAAGCATGGAGTGGATTGAGCTCATTTAGCCTGCTGTCGGGGAGAGTGTGCCCTGTCATGTTCCACCTGCTTTCTCTGTCCCGTGCAGGACAGAGCTGAGCTGAAGTCCAAGCTGCCCCAGCCTGGACCCACTGCTGCCTTCTGGCCCCAGTGTGATTGAAGATGCCCATTCACAGTCCTGTGGCTGGTGTTGGACATGGTTTTTTGTTCTTTGTGAGTTTTGTTTTTTGTGTTTTTTTGACTTTGATTTTTTTTTTTTACCAAATGTGCATGTTCCCAGGTTGTCAGTGGGCCCCTGGCCATATACTCGGCTGCTTGGCCACAGCCACTGCAGCACTGTTTGCTGTGAAAACAGAAGTACCCATTTATTCCATAAGAATGTATATGCTCATTTTTCATTTCAGTAAGGTATTTATTAAACACCTACTTGGTGTCAGACACTTTTAGGGGCTGAGGACAGCATTGAACAAAAGACACAGTACCTTTCCTCATGGAGATTCCCTAGAGGTAAGAGACAGAGAAGACACACAATGAGTAAAATATGTGCTATCGTAAATGGGGGTAAGTGCAGAAGGCAGTGCTGGGGTTCAGGCTGTAATTTGAGATGGAGAAGGCCTGGCTGTGAAGGTGCTATTTGAGTAAAGACCCAAAGGACGTACAGGAATGGGCCATACTAATGTCTGGAGAGGGCATTTCAGGCAGAGGAGATGCAGGTACAGGCCCTGCGTTTGGCTGGAGTGGCGCGGGGCTGGCAAGCGGGGGGGGAAGTGTGTGAGCAATGCTACCGCAGGAAGCATATCAGCTGAGCCTTCCTCCGTTTCTCAGTCTCCAGGATGCCAGGACAAGACTCAAATGTCTCTCCTCTAGGGGTGGGGCTTTTTTTTTTTAAAGATTTTATTTATTTGAGAGAGAGAGAGAGAGAGAATGAGAGATAGAAAGCACGAGAGGGAAGAGGGTCAGAGGGAGAAGCAGGCTCCCCGCTGAGCAGGGAGCCCGATTCGAGACTCGATCCCGGGACTCCAGGATCATGACCTGAGCCGAAGGCAGTTGCTTAACCAACTGAGCCACCCAGGTGCCCCCTATTTTTTTTTTTTCATGGTACAATCAGGTGGTAACTGCTGGTGAGGTATTCCCTCCCCTTTTCAGAATTCCCCACAGTGGAGTTCCCCTGGGTCAGGAGGCCTGGGCAGAAGACGCATGAGAGGTTGATTCGGTACAACTCTGTGGACAGGCCCTTAGGCTAAGAAGTGAACTGACATCCTTGTTTATAACTGATAATTGCTTATGATGTTACTCAATTATAGATTTGCCTATTTGGGGCACCAAAGACCATAAATATGGTTCTCTAATACAGGCATTGCAAGTATCAAGCATGCATAATTTCCGAGAGAGAGAGAGAGAGAGGGGAGAGGGAAAATAGATTTATGACTTTTGCAGCCTATTTCATGCCTTCGTTTGTTGAACTGTATAAATTATCTCTTTGGAAATAAACAGCACCGGCTTTGGGAACGCTAATACAATCAAGCTCATCCCTTCCTGGATGGATGGATAGTCACATGACAAATGGCCAAGAGCCTCAGCCCAGAGGTTGTATTTTCCAAGGATTTCTTGCCATAGTCTACCCTTTGCTTTACTGACTTCAAACAGAGGACTTACAAAACTCTAGTTTCTATTATCCAATGCAAAATGAAATAGGAAGGCTGTTTTTTTGCCTGTTGTGACAATAACACAGGACCAGTAAAATAATGACACCAGGCTTACAACAGCAGGGCTTTGAAGGTGCTGGTCATGGGAATTTTTCCCACAGCAGCCTGGTGACCACCATTTAAAAGGCATAAACTGGGGTGCCTGAGTGGCTCAGGCTGTCAAGAACCGCTTCTATAAATGGAGTCCTGGAGCCATGTTCCATTAGGGACATGGTGTACTATCCAGAGACTACCTAGCCCCAGCTACAAACAATATGCCAAACCCCAGACACAAAACGTTCCTTCCTATAAATGAAAACTATACAGTGGCGCCCTACATAAAACCTCTTCATCAAGTAGTGCCTCATGAAGTACTGAGCGTTTTTACTTAACAAATCCCATTGCCACAGTGATTACCAGTGTATTCTGTGTGTCTTTTCCTACACGGTGAAAACACAAGGCGTGAAGTATACTTATCCCCCATTATTATGATTAAAGTTGTACTTGTGAATTTTCTGCACAGAGAGCATTTTTCAGCTCTTCATACCCATGCAATAATTGATCCCAGTTTATGGCTGCCACTCAAAAATGATTGACATGTTCAAATAAAGTTAAGGGATTGGAAGCTGGATCCCAGGCCAGGCTATGCAGATATGTTTGTGCTCTCTTCTTTTGATTCCATTTGTCACAGTATTCTAGTTTGCTTTATGTTTTAAATGCTTGTTTTAAATTTATATAAAAGCACATGTCTGCAGCCAATTAAGCCGACTGTGCTCTTTCTCCATGGGGGCCCAGTGTGCCATGGCTGCAAACAGTAGCCTCCTTGGAAGTGTGTGCAGCCTGTTGATTGTATGGGTTACCCAAAGGGACCTTGGAGATAGCCCTTTCCAGTGGACACTGAGGTCTGACCTCATGCTATCTCCAATCTAGGCTGCAGACAAGTATGCGGGGTGCCTTTGGAACACCCCAGGGCACAGTGGCCAGGGTCCACATTGGCCAAGTCATCATGTCCATCCGTACCAAGCTGCAGAACAAGGAGCATGTGACTGAGGCCCTATGCAGGGCCAAGTTCAAGTTCCCTGGCCGCCAGAAGATCCATATCTCCAAGAAGTGGGGCTTTACTAAGTTTAATGTGGACGAATTTGAAGACATGGTGGCTGAAAAGTGGCTCATCCCAGATGGCTGTGGGGTCAAATACATCCCTAATCGTGGCCCCTTGGACAAATGGAGGGCTCTGCACTCATGAGAACCTCGGCACTGTCCCCTCCCTATTCATGCCCACCAATAAATCCTACTTCCTGTCAAAAAATAAATAAAATAGCACATGGACAGGTACCTATTTGAAAACATCAGTCCTCTGTTCTACCCCTTCCTACTCTAGTCCTGTTCCCTAGAAGTAACTACTTGTCGATCTGTTAGATGCTTCTTCTGCTATGTTCCTCCATAATCTCGAAATAAAATGTGTTTGCTGCTGTGTCCGGATCTATTGGTGGTGGACTGTTTTGGTTTGGTCTCCAAAGCAGACCACGAGGTAAGGGTTCCTGGGCAGGATGGGGAAGTAAGATGAGACAGGGAAGGAAGCCAGGAAAGGGTACAGCATGGCTCCAGGACTCCATTTATAGAAGCGGTTCTTGACAGCCACAAAACCCTGGCACAAAACGATTTCAAGTAACCAGCCTTGGCCTATATCCTCCACTAGGTGGCAGACTTCTCCCAGTTCTGCCGGCCGCAGGCGCGCGGGAGAGGGGCACAGCCTGTCTTCGCGCTTTCTCCCTTTGCGTCCACCTGGAAAATCACTGGGCTGTCTGGGGCCAGATTTAGATTTCCAGCACAAACCATCATTACCTTGGTTAGAGGAGTGAAGGTAGGGTCGGTCTGTTGGGATTCCAGAAGAGAAGGTGACAAAGAAGGTCCTTTATCTGTAGCACAGGAGAGAAAGGCTTGTTCTTATTTTTTTAGACAAAATTGAAAAATTCCATGTTTTTCAAGTCAAATCACAAACGATTGGAAAAACAAACAAACAAACACAAGTATTACCGGTCCTATGTAAGATTATAGTTAAATGTTCAGATATGAACGTTGTGACCATAGGAGATATTTTGAGATACTTGTTTTCATAGGGTGTTGAATCTTTTTTCATTTGCTTAAAATAATTTGAGAAGTGTACTCGTAATTCCAGCTTGAAGTGCAAGGGCAGTAAAATAAGTGTAAAAATAAAATAAAACAAACAAGCAAAATGCACCACAAAATTGAGTTTGCTCCATTCTCTTTTAGGTTTTTTTTATTTTTTAAAGAAGTTGTTTTCATTGATTCGTGTTGAATTTTCAATGTTTCAATCAATGTTGGTTTGTTTTTTTCCTTACACTCTGGTTGACATGTTTTGAAAGAAACACAATTTAGGTTTCAGATTGAGATAAACACGCTCTGGTGTATCCCTGGAACAATGAGCATCAGAAGAAGAATTTAATAAGAAAATCAGGCAACTCAATCTGTATTTTTGGGTTAATCTGGAGTATTCATGAATTCCATTAAACAGGTGGAAATATTTACAAATTTCGATCAGAGGAAAATAGAAATTAGGGTGGGGAAGAGAACTGTTAGATTCAGTTGTGATGTGGGTACCCCCTCCCAACAGAGTCTACCAGATGTTTACCTGCTCCCCCCACCCCGCCGCCTAATGGGAACTGAGAAAAGGTGCCAGGCCCTGGCCTCCTTTGCTTCTTCCTTTCTCCTTCCTCCCCCACACCACTCCTAGAGTGTTTTTAAGCAATTCTTCTTTACTTCCCAATTATCTCTTTCCTCTTGTTAACTTAGCATTAAAAAAAACTGCAGATGGGTCAAGCCTGCGTACCACGGCCTGTATAACTTTGCAAGAAAAGTGAGCAAAAATTGAAAAAGAAAGTCAAGGTGATGAAACTGGCCTTGTTAAATTGTTAAACTCCTTCAACCCGGCCTATAACTGTGATGAGCTTGATTTCCCTCAAATTTCGCAGAAAAAGGTCTGTCCTCGAAAAGAAGACACAGAGGATCCAGAGCTGAGACCTGGTGATATTCTGGCCAATTTTTTAGCCAGTGGTAAGATTTTCTCATCAAATGATCACTATTTAAAACGAATAAAAAAGATTCTTATAAAAATGAGAAAGAAAATGAAAGTAAAGATTGAGATTATAAGGCTTGTTCACGAGAATAGAGCATAGTGATGTACTGGGAAGCAGGTTAGTTTTAATTCTTATTATTGTTTATTTTGAATTGGGGATATGATTTTTAGTGTGTGATACTGATTCTGAAATCTACTTGATAAACACTGGTTAATACTAATGGTTTTCACCCGGTCTCTCTTTTTAAAGCCCTAACACAGTGGCTAGAAAACTTAGCAGCACAATAAAACCACGTGGGTGGGGGCCAGGAATGGATTTTATTTATTGATTTTTTATGTTTTTTCCCCCAAATTTTTATTTAAATTCTAGTTTAACATATAGTGTAATATTGTTTTTTTCCCTTACACGTTGTTTTTTTCCCAGTGCTCATCACAAGTGCCCTCCTTAATACACACCACCCATTTAGCCCATCCCCCAGCCTTCTCCCAGGAGTGGCTTTTAAAAGTCTCAGGCCATACTCCAGACCATTTAAATAAGAATCTCTGGGGGTGGGATGTGGACACCAGAATTTTTAAAGGCGCTGACAACCCAGATGATTCCAATGTACAGCCAAGGCTGAGAACCACTGCAAACTGGTTTCCATATAAATGATCTTATGAATGGTTGAGATGAAAGGATATCATATCAAGAGGGTGATGCTCTCCAGTGCCCTCCTATGGAGAGGAGACTGGGAAGGAGAGCTGACAGCATTAGCTGACAGATGAGTTAGAGGTTTAACAGAAATTGTTGAGTCACGTTTCTGAACCAAGAGAGATAGAATGATGAAGCTGCCTTTTATTGAAATGGGGAGACTGCATGAATCCCAGAAAAGGTGGGGCCGGGTGGGGAGGTGGAGAACTGGGTTTGGGACATATGAAATTTGAGATGCCTATGAGGTAGCCTAGGCAAAAATTCAAGAGGGCAGTTCTGGAATCCAGGTTTGACATACACATCTTGGAGTCTTCAGCATGGAGATGGCATTTAAAGCCAAGAGATCGGATGGTTATCTAAGCAGTACATGTAGGTAAGGGGGAGGAGATACGGGCTGAAGACCAAGGCCTGGTGCAGCTTCCAGTGAGAGGTCAGAGTGATGAGGAGGCAGCAGTGGTGAGGTAGGAGGAAAGCCAGAATGTGGGGTGCGTTGGAGGTCACGTTAGGTAAGGCGAAGACTGAGAACGGACCCTTGGCTTCCACTCCATGGAGGTGGCCAGAGGAAGGAGAGGAAGAGAGGTGCGTGACAGCCTAGCAAATCCTACCACACCACACCAGATTTTCTCCAGCAGTATTTAACATCAGATAGCTCGATTCATCGAGGGTTCAACAGAGTATCTCAAGGGTATGAGAGCACCGAGAGGAAGGGAAGGTGGCGATCCCTTAGGACTTGGGAATCAAAGTAGCATAGCGGGAGGGGAGACTGTTGCATAGAGAAGGGTATGGGTTGATGGCCCACAGGTCCTACAGGATCTGAAGAACAGAGGTAGTGGGAATGATTGCAGATAACCTGGGAGGAGAGAGCTTGGGCCAGATTGAGATTTTGAGTTATAGCTCTGACAGAGAAACAGAGTGGGGTGAGAACAATTTCTAGTGATCTAGCTACTTAAAGTCTTCAATGAATGAGAGGGAGTAACCAGGAAGTAGGAAAAAATGTTGATGACAAGGGGAATGAGTGATCAAAAGGCAGGACCTTGGTGGAGCAGGCCTTTAATGAGAGGGTGCATGTGGACAATGGTCTCGAAGTTGAAGAGATCAGTGAGGAGCACCCATATCCACCCCCTCCACCCTTCAGAGGGCCAGGGGTGTCCTCATGGGAGAGGTAGGCTCTCCAAGGAGAGGGAAGGATGGGAGAGGCAGGGTGTGGGGTTACAGAGCTTTCTAGGCTAAGGTTTTAGGGAAGCTGATGAGGGGGAGAATTTAAGATATGGGAAGATGATGAGCAGAAGTAGGAATGTGAGCAGTGTTGATGCCTGCCAGTGTCCCTCCCCTGTCAGGTGGGGGCTCTTTGGAGCTTGTGTGCCCAGGGGTGCTGTGGCCAGAGGCAGAGTTCTGCTTGCTGGCTGTCACAGAGGGGAGTAAGAAGGCAGAGCTGAGAAATTCCATCCTGGAGGGACAGCAAGTCCAAACTGAATCATCCGTCCACATTACTAAGAAAGTATGAGGCCATGGCACCAACCTCAAATGTCAGGGTGTGGAGGAACCTGGAAACTGAGTGGGAGAAATCATGGGATGGGCAAGCAGGAGAGGGCCTAGGAGCATCCTGGAGACGGAGTGATGACCTGCTTTTTTGTGCCATGACTTTTCAAATCAAGCCCAGCGAAGTCTAGCGTGGGTGGGCACGGTTCGTTTACAAGGGCAGGAATGCGATGAGCGGAAGGCATGGTTTTCAAAGAGTAGTAATTACTACACAATGACAAAATTGGAAAGAATGAAAGGAAATTAAATGTTGTAAAATAGGCTGTGCCTTTTGAATCAAGAATAGCCACTTAAGCTGTTTGGTTATGTAATATTTCATTCATTAGGCATTGAATTACCTCTGGCTGTATGTACTGTTTCTGTGAAGTTAATTTTTATTCCATTATGAAAGAATTAATCAAATCCAGTGAAAGAACATCTGTCCTCATTGCTATCTACAGGAGGAGGGGTGTGAACCAAAAGTCTTTTTGTGGTTTAATATTTTTGATTTCAGCTTAATAAAGAAGAGGAGCCTGGGGGATAAGAAAAGAGGTCAGGTTTTGCCTTTTCCTCTTGAAGTACATAAAGAGAACAAAAAGAAGTTGTGAGACGTAGACAATTGTAAAGACATAAAATCAACCCAGAACATACTAGATGTTGATGGGAAGCACCAGCAGCAAGTATTCATGGTATCACTGAGAACTGAGCAATCAATTCAGCAAGTTTTTGTTGTGTGCTAAATACATCAAAGAGCCTTTGCTAGGCATTAGGCATATATAAAAAAATAAATAATATGTACTTCTCAGAGCTCGCAGTCTGTTATAAAGACAGACATGAAAAAAAGAATATGAAAATTTCCATATAACATGGGACTCCTGGGTGGCTCAGTCAGTTAAGCGTCTGCCTTCGGCTCAGGTCATGATCTCAGGGTCCTGGGATGGAGTCCTGAATCGGGCTTCCTGCTCAGCAGGAAACCCGCTTCTCCCTCTGCCTGCCGCTCCCCCTGCTTGTGCTCTCTCTGACAAATAAATAAATAGCATCTTTAAAAAAAATCCATATAACGTGGGAAGTGCTAGAATCTATTTTTTTTTTTTTTAAGTAGGCTCCACACCCAGTGTGGAGCCCAATGTGGGGCTCGAACTCACTCTGAGACCACGACCGGAACTGAGATCAGGAGTCAGACACTTAACCAACTGAGCCACCCAGGCGCCCCTAGAATCTAAGTTAATTAAAATTAATTTTTAAATGACTAGATGTCGGGAATGGAGACAGTATACTGTAACGGAGAGAATGCTGGATTAAAATAGAAAACCCGGGTTCTCGCCCCGGCTGGGCTACTAACCAGCTGAGTGGGCTTCACCAAGCTCTGTGTGGAGCTTTCATGTCACCTCTGAAATGAGTGAAGTTCTGTGCACTGGTCTCTTTCAGCCTGAAAACTCTATGATGCAAGGTGTTATAAATTTGGTAATATAAACATATAAAAATAAAGACCTTTCCTAAAACAGTTGGCCTCAAGTATAACTTAGGTGTTTGGTTTTTGGAATTTTTGCTTTGTATTACCTTTAAGAATAAATGTGTGTTCTTTAAGAGTAAATGTATGTGAGAAAGAACTTTGTAGACTCTTGAGGTAAAAACGGTCAACTTTCTGTTTATTAATAATCATGCTAATTTTCTTGACCCAGAGATCTCACATGTTCTCTCTCTGTGTCTCTCTGTCTCTCTCTCTCTCTTTTTTTTGATATATTACCCCAGAGTATGAAATCTTAGCAGAAGGGGGACCAAAATTAAATTAGCTCCTTATCTAAAGATTTAGATGCCCTGGTACAAACCTCTCAAGGATAATAAACTAATCATTTCCCTATGGATGGTGAAATTTGGTTTGCATAATTATTTCCTCATGATTTAATTGAAAATATGAAAGATTAAGCACACAGATACCAGAGACTCTAATACAGGATAACACATTTCCATCTTTTTGTCCCTCTAGCCCTGGCAACCTGTAAGGCTTAAATGGAGCTAGAAATGCCTGTGAAAGACGGGACTGAGCTGGGACGTGGAGTTGGGGCATTCTAGGGTATATGGAAGCGCTAGATCACTGGCCATGTGACAGAGGCCATTTTCCAGGGGTCTGTGGAGGCTCAGATTTCTCCAGTGGCTGCCTGGAGGGGGCATAACCAGGAAGTGTAAGAGAGTAAAAGCCCTAGCAGGTGGACTTCTGTCAAGAAAGAGAAGAGGGGAAGAGGAAAGGCAGCCTTAGGTTGCTTGTCTGTCCTCCTCCCATGGTGTTCCAAGATCCAGTGGTTTCATATGGCCTTTTTGGAGCATCCTGTGAGACCCAGCAATGAGCTGTGTTGGTTGCAAAGCTGTGGCCAGCTCAGTAACTCCCCTCCATGCATTTGCTCTTCCTCTCTCCCTCAATGCAGTGCTGGCATATGGGCTTTTCCTGGGGTCTGTCTGAAGGTAGCATCTCACTCAAACATTTATCCCATATGGATAACCAATATCCCTGACAGCTTTTTATCAAACTCTTCATTTTTTTTTCCACTTTGAAGGTGATTTTGGCTGCAAGTAACAAAAATTACAATTTAAAGTAGCACGGTCAGGACTTGAGGGGGGCAGCTGAGGGACTTGCTTTGGGTGCACATTTGGGAGGGGGGCACCAAAAAACAGTAATACAAGATTTATACCATTTTAATGTAGTGTTTTAAAATATCAGCTTTAATGAAAAAAATCCATGATGAACAAAATATCAAAATTTTAAATGAGAACAGAATTTGATCTTGCACTTGCTTGGTTTACTCACTTTCTCCTAATCCTGACCTTTAAACAATAAGAAATTCCTATATTACATAAGGAGAAATCTATAGGAAGAAAAGGGCAGGCTCCAGGCATGTTATAATCAACAGCTCAGTTGTGTCCTCTAGGACCCAGATTCCTTTCATCTTCTTTTCTGGGGTCTTCTGTATCAGCTTCAGCCCAAGGCTAGTTTCAGCATCCGCCAAGGCTAGTTTCCCATGAGATTGCTACTTGCGACAGCATTCCAGAAATTACGTTCAGAGGTGACTATGTGCAGAGCCAAAAAAGGGACACACCTTTGGCAAAATTCTACTTAGTTGTGTTTTGGACAAAAAAAAAAAAAGGGGGGAGCTTTTGTGTGAGTTAATTCAATGAGAGGTCTTCATCTCAATACCCAGTTTAGCTTTCCTGAGGGAGACTGAGTTTTGGGGATGAGAATAATGATGGGAAAAAGGGAGAGCTAATTTTGTGATTTGGGGGACACTTCAGGGAGAGCAGATCTGAGTGGGCTCTGGGAAGCTAGAGAAAATGAGAGTACTGGGAACTTTGTGGGGGGGACCTTGTGCCAGAAGGGAGGGAAGGAAATGAGAGAGAGGTACAGGGAACGGGGGCTGAGGAAAGCTTCTGGACAGTATGTAGGACCTGCCCTGCTCCCTCCCCACCCCTCAGGGATGTTTGATAAGAGTCCCATTTCCAGATAAGCCTAAGCTGTCATTTGACCTTCAGGATGGGGCCATTCTCTCAACTGCTCCAGTGCTATTTACATGGAAACCTGGGGACACTTTCCAAGCTGGCTAGGCAGGGTTCTAAGAAAAGTGATAGTGCTGTGTGTGTGTGTGTGTGTGTGTGTGTGTGTGTGTGTGTGTGTTTCCGTCTCTGATGGCACTGAGGACTCACAGCATGAAAGCCTCATCCTCCTTGTCTTCTGATGGGACAGCCCAGGTCCCATCTTCTTTTGGACGATCCTCTCTTGATTACCTGTCACAATGAGTTCGCTGGCCCTTTGTAGGCTCAGCATCATGACCACAGTCTGGGGCTCACTGGACCCATGCTGACAGCTTGCTGATCTGATGGAGGAAGGTCTTTCCAATTTGGAATGATGCATCTGGCGTTGTTCTTAATCCATCACTCCAGTCATTTCTCCCCATGCGTGGGGGGCGGGGGTGGTGGGAGGAGGCAATTATTGATTGCCTTTGGGAGGCACTCATACCTGTGGCTCTGCCAGCCACCCTCCACTTTTCAGTGTCTTTTGGAGCCACCTGTTTATAGAACAGACTTATTTTGATCTGCTTTCTGCTATATACCGTTTACCCTGACCCAGTCAGGGAGGCCTCTGATGGCTCAGCTGGGGATGAGGGGTGGGTGCGGTAAGTCATTGTAGTTTTACATCTAGGCCACATGCTTCAATCCAGTTATGTAAGTAATAAAGCTGCCTGATTCCTTTTCTTTCCCTCTTTTTCAATAGTTCTGAATTATTGGCCCTTAAAATCCTAAAAGAGGAAAGAGGAAACATAAAGAAAGAGGGACATAAAGAACCTCCTTCCATTGGAAACTTTGTTTGCTCATTTATTCAGTAGATATTTATTAAGTACATACTTGGTGGGCAGTATGGTGCTAGGTGCTGGGCATGTTGTGGTGACTAAATCCAGCATCATGGAGGCGATATCCATTGTGTGTGTGTGTGTGTGTGTGTGTGTGTGTGTGTGTGTGTGTATAGTCAATAAATAGATGGTCTCCAAATTAGTTTATTACAAATGTTAAGGAATTTTACTGTGAAAGAAAAGTGCTGTAAGAATCACTGTTGTTGGGGCGCATGGGTGGCTCTGTCAGTTAAGCATCTGCCTCCTGCTCAGGTCATGATCCCAGGGTTCTGGGATGGAGTCCCACATTGGACTCCCTGCTTAGCCTGCTTCTCCCTGTCCCTCTGCCTGCCACTCTGCCTACTTGTGCTCTCTCTCTGTGTCAAATAAATAAATAAATAAATAAACTCTTAAAAAAAAAAGGAGTCCATGTTGTTGCTCAGGCAGATCAGCCTGCCCTCAAACAGCCTCAAAGACACCGCCAAACCCCCTGCAACATCTCTCCCACAAGGCACAGGGGCACTGCACAAAGTGAGCCTTGGCAATACCCTATGTGTCCCCAGGGTAGATATGCAAGATACACTCACAATGGTTCTGGGGTACAGAAGTATCTTTAATTAGAGATGTTAAATTGCCAAATTAAGAGAAGAGGGAACAACTGTCAAAAAAAAAAGTTGAAGAGAGGATCATATCAAGGATATAATTGCTTAATAACCCCTGTTGTACTCGTCTAAGAATATGAGCAGGAACAGTCTTTTTGGTCTCTAAGTGTCCAGAGCAGGTGTCAGGCTCCTCCTGGACATCAGAAGCAGTTCTGAAGCTGTGCTCTCAAGCATGTGGGTATGGAGAGAGGGACCCATGAGGCCAGGAGAGCCTCCTGTTCAAAAGTATCTTTCTGGTGTTCCCACTAACAAGAACTTTCTCTTGGTTTACAAATAACCCTAATTCTTAGGGTTCAATCTGTTAATAATTTGTTTCTTAGTATAAATATCTGCATTGGGATACTAGGAATTAGAGTTGAGGAATTAAGGGAATAATAATAATTATTATTGTTTTCAGAAAATCTAGCAAACTGATTCCATGAATTAGCTGATAAGGATTTTTTGAGGCTGGGACTATTATTATTCCAATGGATTTCAAGAAGATTTGCTTAAGGTCACAGCCCTCTTAATTGGTAGAATCATAATTGGAACCCAGAATATTCTGATTTCAGGGTCAAGTCAATGCTTAAGTCTCATTATATCTCATTAAGTCTCCTCCTTCCTTATGGGAAGGAAGGGAGAGATCATCTCTGCAAGGCCAGAAAGCAATGTAAAAGGGTAATGGAATAATAAGGATAATATTAATAGAGATACCTCCTGTTTATTGGGTACCTACTCTGTGCAACTCATCTCATATATGTCATATCCTTAACCCTCTCAACAACCCTACAAGGAGGGCCTTGTGATCCCCATTTTACAAATGAGAAAAGAGAGGCTAAGAGGGGTTGCATGACCATAGTCAAAGCTACACATCTTTAGGGGCAAGAGCAGCGTGGATTGTCAGGCAAAGGGGTACCACCTGAATTCCATCACCAGGGTCATAAACTGCTGGTGCTGTTTGGAAGACATTTTGTTGGAGGCAAGAAGGGGCCTCAACGTCATGATTCTGGCGTAAACCACCTTGGGAAGCAATTGAGACCCAAGAACTAGAATTCTCTGAAGTTTACTTTCCTACTCTGAATTTGTTATGTTTCTGTATCTAATTAGCCCAGAACTATATTTAGAGATTAATCTGCATATCTTCCTTAGGGAGTTTTGGGCCCTACTACGGAAACTCAATTTACATATGTAGCCTTGGAACCTGGAGGGAAGCTTGGGGAGGAATGGTAGGAGGAGAAACCTCATAGACTCCGATCTCTGTGGCTGTCTGAGAGTGGGCTAGTCTGGATATGTGTCAACTTTGCCACATCTGCCCCAGACTCCCAGTTTCTCCCCAAAAGGCCTAGAAATCCCCAACTTGCTTGATGTACTCTGTCAAGGTTATCAGAAGACACCCCATCCCAAAGCCACTCATGAACATGAGCCCCTGGGAAGTATGGAGGGTACCATGACTCTCTTTTTAAAAAATGCACTAACTTCCTAGGGAGAAATACAATCCAATGGTAGCTTTTCGTGGGGACTGAGCCCAGAGCCCAGAGCCCAGAGCCTCAGGTGTTTGTTGCCAGAGGCTACAGTGAATGGGCTCCAGTCACTGTTGCTGCTGGTGTCTGAGCCCAAGCTCCTACAGTGGTCCAACTACTGCCTCAGCTCCTTCTTCATGGATAAACCCCAGCTCTTGCCATGCTACTCAAGTCCCAGCAGAGGAGTTGGGTTCCCCAATTTCCCTTGGTGTGTAAATGCTACTAAATGCCAAAAGTGATTACAGGCCACACTCACAGATTTGGTAGTTTAATTAACTGTGTTTTCTGGAAGTAGAATTAGGCATGCTAATAAAGCATGCTTAAGTAAAACTTAAGCCTGGCTGTCTGATGAAAAAGTGTTTTGCTGACAGCTTCATTAAACATATATGAGGAAGTGAGTCAAGCATTTCAGCAGAGAGGAAATCCAGTAGACAGTGGGCAGGAAATAATAGGAACACCAGCAGGGCTTAGAGATACATGAATACGAAGCATAGTTCTAAGGATGAGAATAATTGGCTTTGGCATGGATGCATGCCAGTATAGAGGATTAATGAGGCTTTGTTTATTCACTCATTAAAAAAATATTTATGGAGCTATTTTTCCATCCCAGGTACTATACTAGACAATGGAAAATAGGATGAAGAACAAGAAGTGTTGACCCTTTTGGTACTTACCAAGTCTAATAGGTTAACATTACCAGGAATTTTTGGGGAACTATAGGCTGGTAGACAATTTGGGCAAATTATTTACTAATATTATTTTTAAAATCTCAATTTGGAAACATATACACAAAAGTGTACAAAATGTAAATGTAAAGTTTAATGAAAAATAATAAAGACCTGTGTAGCTGTGTCTCGGTTTAAGGAACAGAAACTAAGATCTCAGAAGCCTCCTATGAACCCCTTCTGAATTTAATTCTCAGCCCCACCCAAAGGAAACTACCCTGACATTTGTGTTAACTTTCCTCTTCCTAGTTGTTTTCCTTTTGCATGTTTCTCTGAACAATATTTTGGGGCTCTGAAAAGTATATAAGTGACTCTAAAGATCATTTTGGTGAGAATTAACTTCATTATGGTATTAAATCTTTCTATCCAAGAATCTTGCCTATCTCTCCATTCGTTTAGGTCTCTCACAGTCTTGCAGTAAAGTTTTATATTTTTTTTTCAGTAAAACATTTTACATCTTTTGTTATTTTCCCTAGCTAAATGAATCTTTTTTAAAAAAAAAGTATCTTAAAAAATTATGATTTCTTGACTGATTGATAAGGGTGTAGAGCAACGCAATTGGCATTTTCATATGGGCTTTGTAAAAAGGAACTGTTAAACTCTGTTACTAATAATTTGCTGCTGTTTTGGATTTCTATGTAGACAATCATAGGAGATGCAAGTACTGACGTATTTATTCCCTTCAAATCCGTTTTTGGTATATTTTTCTTGTCTTACTTTCCAGGCTAAAATCTCTAGTGCAATGTTAAATAGATGCCGTATTAAATAGCCATCCATGTCTTGTACCAGAGAGTGCATGACAGTAAAATGCTGGAAAGCACTACATTTAGCAGAGTCCCCGAGAAGGGGGGGAAGGGGCGGGGGAGATACCAAGCAAAATGTACATATGAATGTTATATTTAGATAAATTTTCAATGTGGAGGCTATTATTTTAAAAATTATAGTTTTTAATATATTTTATTCTAATGCCTGCCTTTATAATTATACTTTTCTTAAAAGATTTATTTCTTTTATTTATTTTAGAGAGAGAGAGAGCACACGAACAGTGGGGAGGGGCAGAGAGAGTCCTAATATGCTTTGCTGTCAGTTATTTTTAGATATCCTTTGATAAGTTAGAGACTTTCAATTTCCAGTTTCTTTAGTTTTTCTTTTTAAAATCATGAGTGGATATTGAATATTATTGAATGCTTTTCTTATATCTATTGGAATGATCATTTAGATTACTTGATGTTTAATTTTAAGACAACCTTTCATTCCTGAGAAGGAAAACCAACTTGGTCATGTTACATGATCATTTTACACATTTTGGGATTCAGAGTTATAATATTTTCCTTAGAATATTTACATTTTTGTTCATGAGTTTACCCCGACCTGGGTAATTGATTTCTTTCTTGTGCTGTCTTTGTCTGGGTTGGGTATGGAATTATGGCAGCTTTAGAATATGAACTGGGTAACATTTCTTTTTATGTTTTCTAGAAGAGTTTATGAAAGATTAGAGTTATTTTTTACTTGAATATTTGGTAGAATTTGTCTCTGAAGCTCTCAGGGCCTACTTTTCTTTTGGGGGAGGTTTTAAAATATTAATTAAGTTTATATAATGGTTATAGGAATATTCAGATTTTCTATTTCTTCAGTTATTGTTGGTAAGGACTTTCCCCTCCCCCAGGGATTGATATGTTTCATGTTTTTCAAATTTACAAAAAATTGGTCACCATCTTCTGATCTTAGTATCTGTGTTTAAAAAAACAACCCCAAATCCCAGATAGGCACAATACCTTTTCCCTGAGCCAATGTTCCAATGAAAGTGTTTATTGATTACCACACTGCTAATTCAACCTCTACTCCCTGCCACCATTATCATTTTGAAGGATTTGATCTCTGAATTTAGATGTCCATAACTTGGCCAGACGTTTGACCCAAAGCTGAGCTTTAATAGGCCTTTGTTATGCCAAAACTTGCTCAATGTTACCTTTTACTCTTGGGGTTGAGAGGCGGTTGCCTCCTGTACTGTACAGATCCCTGAATTTGCGGACTCTGTTCTCTTTCATCCTTTTCTGAAAGCCAACCAAATCTCCGAGCTCCTTTCTTCCCTGTGGCATCTTATTGAATGCAGCCAATCGTAACCAAAACATAGAGCTACCATTTTTTTCCTCTGAAATTTCCTGCTAGGATTATAAATTCACTAGATACATGCGCTGCCTTCCAGGTTCTTGTAGTGACAGCTCCACCAAAGGCTCCCTTATGTATAAAATGGATTTGCCATTCTAGCCTCTCCTGCTGACCAACTGAGCACAAAGCCAGGGCCACCCATTGAGGGTATTTTTCTTATTAGCAGAGTTCCCCTTCTCATACCAATTTCTGTGCCTGCCAAGGCTGTGCTGCAGTACCAAATGACCTCAAACCTGATGAGTTCAATGTAGTCGTCAGAGGCTCTGCCCCTCACAGTCACTCTTTGACAAGTGTTGCCCCACAGCTGCAGGGAAAGGGGTGGCTTGCCTGATGGCCCGTGGCCCCATTCTTCATCCCTCCCTGCTTTGCTCTGTAGTGTAGGAAGCTGACACAGCTTCCCATATCAGCTGGCTTCTCACGGGTGTGCCAGTGGAAGGCACTGGGGTGTGGGGGAGGAAGAACGGAGTATTTCTGAGATTCTGAAAGGAATCTGAGATAGCTGAGACCACTGTAGCAGTGTTGGTCCTCTCCCATCCCCACTGTTAGTACTTGCACCGAGACTTGAAGCCTGGGAGGGCTCCTCTCAGCTTCACCAGGTGGCCCTCACACCTGCCCCCAGATTTCTACTTGGATGCGTCTTCTTCTGGTGGTGAGCTTTTGCCAGGCTTTTTTGTTTGGTTAGGTTTCAGGATGAGTTTGGGGGGAGATTCAACAATTTCACACTGCTGTCATTGTTCTTTTTCAGAAGTCCGCTGGGACCACTTTAAATTCTCTGCTTGGGTGTTTGGACCACAGTGTTGATGTGAATTGAGACTGTGAACCTGTGAGAACACAATGGTTATGAGATTTCAAGGAGAATATTTTTTCCTTTTCCACCTAGTGTCAAGATAGAGGTGGACTATCACTTTCAGCATGGAGGGGTTTGTTTTTTATTACTTTTTCTGAGGGTGTTGGCCTGTATGATCTCAGCTTTGTGCAGGGTCTTCCATTTGATGCCTTACCTTGGGTAGTAGCTAGGATTTACACGCTCCACCACCCCCCACCAGCCGTGCACTCTGCAGTTTTATTAAACGTGTCTCTAGGATTTAGTACAAACTCTCCATGCAGAGTTTCATATTTGCTTACCACCTAGAGTTCCTGCTCTCATTTCATTTTTGGATTCTGTAAGATTCCTTTGTGACAGCTCAGTGATGCATTTAAAATATTTTAAGAAACATTTTACCCTGTGTTTCAGTTGATTCAGTTGCAAGGGTTGTTCAGAGTATCTAATCGTCTATAATGCCAGAAAAAGCAGCCTACTTCTGGTGTTTACTTTTTATTCTTTCTGTAGCATAGGAGGCAAAATTCACTGGGAGGGTAGTCCCCATTTCAAAGTGCTATGACCATACCAAAAAGACATAGGAAATAGATGACTAGGTTAATACAGATTAATAGCTAGTAACAAGGTAAATTGATAAGTTTAGTATTATTCACTTGTCTGGAATTCCTCAGGTCCTCCTGTCTGCTGGAAGGTGGGGAATTTTGTTTAATGAATTTAAATAAAACTGATCTGAAACCCCATCGCAAGTTAGAAAGAGAAACACAAGCTGGCTAAGGATTTTTCACTGGAAGAGGCTTGCATTCAGGGGTGCTAGATTTAGTAAATAATAATACTAATTGTTTTAAGTATTAGTATGTCCCAGCAATATTTGAGATATACTTATTGCAAAAAAGTTTGTTATCATAAATTAAAATTTAAGTGGGTGTCCTTTATTCTATCTGGCAGCCCTGCTTTCATTTCATCTGGTCACCTCTTATTTTTTTTTTTTTTAAGATTATTTATTTATTTATTCGACAGAGAAAGACACAGTGAGAGAGGGAACACAAGCAGGGGGAGTGGGAGAGGGAGAAGCAGGCTTCCTGCCGAGCAGGGAGCCCGATGTGGGGCTCGATGAGGGGCTTGATCCCAGGACCTCAGGATCATGACCTGAGCTGAAGGCAGAAGCCTAACGACTGAGCCACCCAAGCACCCCTCATCTGGTCACCTCTTGCTCACGTTTTCTGCTTCCACCAAATTCTGCTTCTTCTTTGTTTCATCTTTTGTGGATATTCCCTTCTCTCTGATTTTGGTTAACTTGAAGGGAAGAGTTTTTTTCTGATTTCTATGAAATATACTGTAGACTTTTACCAGTGACTTGGAGGTTGATGTCAGGTTTGTGTGATATTGCAGCAGAGCCCAGCAAGCAATTTAAAATAGAATATTAACTACCCCTTTTCTTTAAGATCAATAGCTATGCCCACAACTTCGGATTTCTGCATAACCATCTGTTCTCTCATCTCCTGCCTTGAACCTCTTTCTCTCTTCAAACTCTTTTATCTCTTCCCCCAGTTTCTACTATGTTCTCAGACACCACCTTCCCCCGCCCCACTTCCACAAAAACTTCTTACTTCTTGCATAGAACAATTTAATTCTCTTTTCTTCACTCCTGGACCATCCTGCATAATCTTAAGGGATATCTTTCTACAACAACAGGCCAATCAAGATGTTATAAAGGAAAGATAATTTTCTCTTAAAAGTATTCTCTCACTTAGTTTTTTAAACCAACATCTTTTCCTTCCCTTTTCCCCACCTTGCATGATCATTGGTGATTGTAGATTTGAGCATGAAGGGAGAAAGAGGAAAGAAAATCTTTAATGCAAGTACTAAGACTAAGCTGTGTTAAAAGGAATCAGGAACACAAAGTGTTCTGAAATGTAGCTTTCTTGGTAGAAAAATTATCCAAAGGCATTTATAGCATCGGTGGATTCAGTAAATGTATTCATAGTTTTCTTCTACCTAGTGCCAAAAAAGTGATTATGAGTGCAATATGTAACACCAGATTACATAGTTGTTTTTCATGTTGTGAAGATTCATAGTTAAATGGCATGTTTTCATAATATTATAGTTAAAACATATTTTGTTAGCAATTTGTTTAGTCACAGCATCAATAAACCAAAAATTTATAGCACCCTATATACTCTAGGACTTATTATTACCATCGGGCTATATTTGTTTTCTGAGACTATCAAAATCACAAATTTAAATGTATTAACCTTCTTCATAAATAGCACTGAGTAACGGATGGAAAATTGATGCCTTTAGATGACAGTGCTGTTGCCATGGGCCTCTGATGTGGATCAATTTTCTTAGTTGACAAGATCTAATGTCTTACAAAGTAAGGCAGAATTTCTCAAGGTTGTTGGCAATGAAACTTAGAGATTACACTCAATTTTTTTGTGAGCTGACAATGACCTTTGACAAGGGCCTGTGGTAGATTGCTTTATTGTACCCAATTCCCTGTTGCCCCTTGCTTCTGCACCCTTGCTGGGGCCTTATAGAGACTGAACTCTATCTCCTTGCCCTTAACTTTGGGCCCAACTTTGTGACTTGTTCTTGATAGTGACCTGTGCATAGAAATGACAGTGTGCCAGTTCCAAACCTGAGCTGTGCGTTTCTATAGCCCCTCTTGTGCACTGGTCATCTCACAAGAAGAGCATGCCTGGACTAGCCCATTGGTCCAGGGAGGATGAAGGACAGGTAGAGCCATGCCTAATCTAGGTCAGCCAACATGGCAGATGCATTAGCAATAATAAAACCACTGAATTTTGGGGAGTTGTTTTATATTTGTTTGTTTTGTTTCATTTTTGCATATAATTTTTGTGGCAATAGCTGACAGATCAGCAGACAGACCATTTTTAAAGGTAAGACTCTGAGTGAAGGATGACAATTTCCAAGTTGCCTGTTTGTCCTGATTGATGTTACCAGTTGCCTGATGCATTCCTCTGAAAAGGAATCTGACATTGAGTCTAGATTTACCACAAAAGTGATTTGATTGATTATTAATGTCTGCCACAGGATTAGAAAGGGAAAGTGGAAGGATGTTTGCTATACATGTTCCATCCTTACTCAGACTCAACTTATATGTGACTATTAGTGACTGGGAGGGTAAGTGGATCACCAGGAGCTTCCTGAAGTAGATTATGACTCATCATCGAATCTCACCTGACTCTATTTTGTGTTTTGTTTTCTTTCAAAAATACCTGCTTTCTCTGAGTATTGTTATATCTATCTATTGTGTGGCACATGCTGGGGTTTCTGTGGCCTTCTCCCTGTCCGTCTTAATGTCTTTCTAGAATGTCCTCCTGTACCTCAGAGGCTACAAAGCTAGAAATCACATTTTTAAGGCTTCTTTAAGGTTCTGCCAATCAGATGCACTTGTAACTTAGAACTGAGTTAAGTGGGAAAAGGGTCAGTGTCTGAAACCTCCCCTGGGCTGACCGGGATTGTGATAGAGCAGCAGCTTCTTCAGTCAGCAAAGAAATTATTTTTCCTCCTTGATTTCTTCATTCCTTTCTTCCTGCCTGTCATCCTCAGTTCCACTCCACATAGCCTGTCTGGTTATTCTGGTGGCAGCAGGTATCTCCTGCCAGCATGCCCTTAGACAGTGGCTCTCTTTGTTTCTTTTCAGCTTTCCTCAAATTATTCATGACAACATTCCTTTGAAGCAGTCAAGTATTTAAATCTCATTTTCCCTGGGAAAAATCAAGAATAGCTTAAGTTACTAAGAGTCTTGGAGGTGCATGTCTGAAAGGAAGCCACACAATTGGGCATGGTGTTGGAGCTGGGTGGCTCTCTGGGGCGGAAAGCATTGGGTTTCTTCACTAAGGAAGCTCTTGTGGTCTGATCCTGGGAGTAAGTGACCTTATGCAGGGAAAAAAATCCAATCTTCATTGCCCAGTTATGTTTACCATTTAATTAATGGGTGAAATTTCCTCCCCTTTTAAAAAAATCAATAATACAATGAAGTCTTGAAGATAGAACAAATCAGATTTCAGGCATGAGGAAATCATCAATAGCCACAGAATAATGGCATGTTGAGTTGAAAGTGACTTCAGAAGTAGTTTAATCTAACGTTCCACTCAGTGGAGAAATCTCCTTTTACATCATCCTTAAGAGGGCTGATCTCTCATAAAAAAACGTAGCCAAGCAGGGACTGCCACCTCACTAGAAAATTCTAACTCAATGTTTCCCAAAATGTGTTCCATTTTGGAAAGTGATAATTTGCAGAAAAAGGTTCTGAGGTCAAATGCATTATTAGGAAAATGTTTTACAGAATTGCCCCCTGTTGGAGAGCCATCATATAAATTAGGGTAACAGGAGCTCTGCAAAGATCAGGAGGGGAGAAAACGATTTTGTTTAAACCAAAATTTTCCACACATTTGGCCATGGAACTTATACCTCTTCATAGAAGTGATCTGAAGACATATTTGGAAAATGCCGCACTATTTATAAAGCTCTTTATAATGAGAGAAATTTGTATTTTTGTAAATTTGTATTTTGTAATTTTGTAAAAATTTACATTTTTCTATTTTGTTACATGTACACCAATTAGTCTTCATTGTGACCTGGAGCCACTGAGAAAAATGAGTAATCTCCTTTCCACATTAAAACCTGTTGTATGATGGTCACTCAGGACTGTCAGTGGGTAAGAGGTGGAAGCTGTAAGGGGAAAGAGAAGGCATCATGAGGGATAGAAAAAAAGTCCCCTACCAATTTGTCTTTCTGCTGGGCTTGTGACTTTCCATATTCTGCCCAATTCCTTCATTTTGCTCCATGGAGTGACCTTTCTAATCTCACCCTGTTTTTCCCTTCAAAACTTTAGTGCTTCCCATCATGGAATGGATAAATTTCAGTTTCCTTGACGAGGTATACAAGGTGATGCATGATCTGGTCCTTGCTTCTTGCAATGTTTTCTTTGGTCAGTATTTTCTTTTGTCATTCTACTTGCACTATAGCAGTAATGAATTACTTGCAATTCTTGGACCCACGATGCCATTTCACAATTCATAGGCTTTGCACAGGGTGGTCCCTATGTCTGGAAGAACATCCTCCATTCCCCATCCTCACCTTGCTTTCCTGTAGCCATCATTCACATCCCAAAACCACATCACTGTGTCTGTGCAGCCTTCCATGAGATTCCCCCTCCCCACCTAGATCCCTAGCAGAGTTAACCACTACTTGTTACTACATTTGAATGTTGTACATAATTTTTTTTGTCTTATCATTCTATGGTATAAATATTTCTTTGTATGTGTGTCTCTTATTATGGTTTTTGAAGATAGACACTGTATTAGTTTCCTAGGGCTGCAATAAAAAGGTACTACAAACTGGGTGGCTTGAAAAGAACAGAAATGGATTGTCTTGCAGTTCTGGAGCTAGCAGTCTGAAATCCAGGTGTCAGCAGAACCATGTTCCCTCTGAGAGCTGTAGGGCAATCCTTCCTTGCTTCTTCCTCATTTCTGGTGGCTGCCAGTCCTTGGTGTTCTGGGTTCACATCTGTTGCACTCCAATCTCTGCCTTTGGGATTACATGGCCTTCTCTGTGTGTGTCTCTCTCTCTTCTTCTGAGGACACCAATCATACGGGATTAAGGATCCTCCCAATGATCTCATCTTAACTAATTACATCTGCAACCACCCTCATACGAAATAAGGTCACATTCTGAGGTACTAGGGTTTAGAACTTCAACATATCTTTTTAGAGAGTATAATTCAACCCATAGCAGGGACTAAATCTCATTTTTCTTTTACTAGAGAGTAGATACTTGGTTAATGTTTCCTTGGTTAAGACCCATGTTTAAAGTTAGACACTTCGGTTGTCTGGTTACCTGCACTTTCCCTCTCTATTTAAAATATTGCTGTGAACAACTGTGCATCCATTTTTTTCACCTCTGCTGAATTAAGTCTATGACATAAATTCCTGAAACTCAAGTTCTTGAATAGGGGCTGGGCATTGACTCAGGCCAACTGAAGAGATGACTACAAAGGTACAGTCAGGTAGGTGGATGGTTAATTCATTCATGATTCATTATTCATTCGTCAATGTGCCCACTATCTATCAGATACTGGGTTAGTGAATAATGGTGCCATGTCCCATGCCTTCATAGAATTTATAACCTAAGAGCCCTGAGCACTGAGTAAATCCCTACCTTCAAGATCTCCCAGTCTAATGGGGGAGATTGACATGTTAAGTGATAATTACAATACAATGTTGACTATAGGAAAGAAGTACGTGCTGTGATATCTTTGACAAGGAGCACCCAAGCCGGCCAGACTGGAGAGTGGAGGTCAAAGGGAGGGTTTCTAGAGATGGAGACAGCTCAGCTGAGTATGAAGTGATGAATAAGAACTGGGTATGTTTTCATGTCTGAGTCTTTTGTTGCTCAGGGAGTGGGAATTATTGCATCAACTAAGGCAAGGAGGTAAGAAACAAGTTGTATATAATTCCGTGTGACCTAGAGCATAAATTCACGGGTAGGGAGAAGTGAAGATAATTGGAGAAAGTTTCCAGATCATGAAGAGTTTCCTAAGCTGCGACATTTGTTTTTTCTCTGATTACAAATACAGTACATAGGCAATATTCGAACATTAGCAAAATAGCCAAGTAAATCTCAAGAAACCCAATCCCAGAAATAACCATGGTCAACATTTTAGCCTACATTCCTCCAATTATTTTCTATACATATAATTTCTATACACATTTTCTAAACATATTATAATAATTATGCTATGTATATATTTTTCTGTAGCTTGCTTTTTTAAATTAAGTAATATTCCCCAGGCATCTTTCCACATTAGAACACATGGCTCATGGTGTGGGTGAACTCAAGTGTATTTAATCATTTCCATGCTGATGAATATTCGCATGGCTTCCAAATTTTGTAATTATAAATAGTGGTGTAAAGAAGAGTTTCAAGTGTATATTTTTGGGCAGTTGTGGGAGTATTTCTGACACATAAATTCATAAGAGTAAAATATGAACATTTTAAAAGGAAAAACCAAAAAAAGGTTATCAATTCACACTACTACCAATAGTGTGTAAGCACTAATTTCTCCGGATTACTGTCAATCTTTAAAAAATATTTGCCGACATGAAGGGCAAAAAATATCACATTCAGTTATAAAGTTGTCTCATTAGTAAGAGGGATTATCTTTTCAAATATTTATTGGCCACCATTATTTAGCATAAATTTCCTTTTTAAATACTGTGTACACTTTTCTACTGAACCATTCCTTATTACCTTACAGAAACTCTTATATAGTGTAGATATGAACTCTCTATTAAACATATGCCAAATCCTTATGTCCAGTCTGTCATTTGTCTAGTGACTTTGTTTATAGCATCTTTTGCTATATAGAATTTAAAAAATTATCCTGTGATATCTATTTATTTTTTATGACTTCTGAGTTTAATGTTTTGTTGAAAGAGCGCTTTTCTGTCTCACAATTTAAAATGTTCTATATTTTCTTATAATCATTTATTTTTATACTTAGGGATTTTTTTTTCAACCATCAGGAATAAATCTTTTGTATGATGTGAGATGGGGATTTAGTGATTATTTATTTATTATTTTTGTATTGGATTATTTTTTCTCCCCCACTGTTTGGAGATGTTTACTTTGTCATACACACACACACACACACACACACACACACACACACACACACAAGTCCATTTCTGGGCTCTAAAATCTGTCCCATTGAGCTTTTGTCTATTCCTGTGCCAATGTCACCCTGTCTAATTACTAGAGCTTTGGAGTATATTTTACATCTGAGGTGACAAGTCTTTCATTCATCTTTGTCAAAGTTTTTCTGGCTGTTCTTGTTCATTCACTCTTGGTCATGCTACTGATTAGGACCAGATTCAGCTGAAAACTTAAAACCAACAGTGGTTTAAACTAGATGAAAGTGTATTTCTCTATCAAACAAAACTTAGTCCAGGGACACTATGGTGGGTACATGATTAATAGGATATCAGTATTTTCCATCCTGTTGTTTCACTATCCTCAATATTTGGCTTTGACCTCATGTTCTAAAATGACTGCTCAAGTTCCTACCATAACATGTGGGGGAAGAGGCAAGTGAGGATGAAGAGGCAAAGTGGCATGCTAACTGTCTTTGAAGGGGTTTCCTAGTAACTGCAATACGGCATTTATGTTTATATCTTACTGGCAAAACTTGGCCCCATAGCTGTACCTAATGGTCGCAAAGCCTGGAAATTTATTCTTTGTTCTGTACGGTCAGGTGCTCAGCCTAAATTTGGAAGATTTATTACTAAGAAAGAGACCTTAAAAAACACGTGTTGGGGTAGAAAACTAGTGTCTCTACACAACCTCTTTTATCCCACTGGGATTTTGATGGAATTACATTAAATTTACAGATGAATTTGGGGGTAATTGATCTTGTTATGATATCACAGCTCTCTAACCAAGAGCATGGCTTGAATCTCCACTTATTTGGGTCTTCCTTTATATTTTTTAGCAAAATTTTATGTTTTTATTTTCTACTAAACATTATGTACCTATCTTCTAAAATTTATTTCTAGGTGTTTTATAATTGATTTTGCTTTTAATTATTATTAGAGTTCAGGTACTCCCTTCCCTATGCTTCCACCATGGTTTGTATATACCTCCAAAAGAGCAACCGTTAATTGTGTTGTAATTGCCTATTTACTTCCTAACCAATTTCCACTGTAATCTTCTTGAGGCCATTGGTTGTGTCTCATTCATGGTTGTGTCCTTTGTATCATGCTTCACATTCAGAACATGCTTTATAATATTTTTGAGTGAATGAATGGAGCAGTTATTAGAATTTCTGGCACTTAATAGGTGTATAATAAAGATTACTTCTTAACTTCCTTCCACTGTCCCTTTTTATATTGGTGGATGGTGAAAGTAAAAGGAGAGGGAATTCAGGTAGAGAGGAGGTTTAGGATTAATTTATACATAAACATAAAAATATTTTCCCTCCCCCATCCTTCCAGCTGCCTTTCTGGGTCATTGCTCACTTATCTAATGAAGGGAGGGTGGGCCTTGACACTCACTATCCCTGAAAACAACTTTGATTCCAATTTTGCATTTCTCATTTCTTTAAGGTTTTGTGTTTGTGCATTGAACACAATGAAATACAGTTCATTTATCTATTATTTTGTCTTAAATTTTTGATTTTTTGGGGAATTTCCTGAATCGGATATTCAAACAGATACAGAGGAACCCCGACTATCAGGGAAGGAGCATGTAGTATTATTTGGCAAGGGAATTGGAACTCATGCTGGCTTACATACTGCACTTCCAAGTGCAACATCCAGCTCTTGCTTGCTGTCTTCAGGCCTTGACCTTGCATGGATGTAAAACAATTTCTTGGAGTCCCACTTGTTGACCCAACCTTTGGGCCTTGCTATTTGCTAAAGTGAGAAGAGGTATAAGGTGCTTCTCATGAGGTCAGTGCCCTGGATTCCTAATGTTATAAACAGATGTATTTCCTAGAAAAGTCTTTTGCCATTTCACCATCTCTGGAGAATTCCTATACATCTAAATATGCTAATATCCAAAATTGTCCATCCATTCTCATCGGAGTTAGTCTACTAGAGCTGAATGGATATGTTTTGTTTCTAGAAGCCTCTCATTGTTGAAGGCACAAGAACTTCCTGTGTACTATTTGGCTTTCAAGTTTGGCACGGTCCAATGAGGAATGTATACATCTTTTGAAATAAGGATATTCCTGCTCTGATAGCACGAGAACAGGGAGTTTAGCTATGTTTCAAAGCAGTGAAGGGGTTTGGAATGATGCTGGGCAAGGAGATAGGGGACCAGAGTTATAGCTTTGCCCTTTCACTTAATAATCAATGGACTTGGAGTCACATTTTAAAGACCAATTTCTAGAGAGAACTTTTCTAACTATCAATATTAAGCTGATAACATTCTAAGAGAGAGGATTCTTTTTCCTTTATTAAAATTTTTTTAAAGATTTCATTTTTTAAAAGATTTGTTTATTTTAGAGAAAGAGAGAGAGTGAGCTCAGGAGGGGCAGAGGAAGAGAGAGAGAATCTCAAGCAGACTCCCTGCTGAGTGAGGAGGCCAATGCAGGGCTTGAGCCTACCACCCTGGGATCACGACCTAAGCCAAAACCATGAGTTGGATGCTTAACCAACTGAGCCACTCAGGCGCCCCTAAAAGATTTCATTTTTAAGTAATCTCTACACCCAATGTGGGGCTTGAATTCACAACCTTGAAATCGAGAGTTGCACATTCTACTGACTGAGCCAGCCAGGTGCCTCATCTTTTCCTTTAAGAACCATTGCTTCTTCACTCAGATGCATATCTTATTTCCTAACACATTTTAAGCTAGCATCCAACACTTAGAAAATGGGGAGGACTCACTGAAATATTAGTATATAATTAATTGCCAAACCTGACATTTTTATGGCAAAAGTGATCTTATTTATTTCTAAACTGTTTTGATAAGAGATTTTTGAGTAAAACTTGTTCTGAAATATCAGTAACTAAGAATTATTATAACTAGAAATATATGTATTGACAACAAATTTTGGTTTTATTATCATGTCTCTAAGTTTTAAAAAGCAATTTTTTCTTTCTCTGTATCTTACCTTTTGGTCTTTGCCCTTATACTTGCATATTTTTAGACAGTTGTAATAACAGTGCACATAGTGTTTTGTATTCTGTCTTTGTTTTGGCAATAAGAGGTAAAATAACAAGCACCATAATCAAAACAGAATTCTTTTGAATCTAACTGTAACTAAAAACATCATTCATAAAAATCACACAAGTTGAAGAAAAATGAAAGAAAACAGACAGAGTGTCTTATTTGTGGAACCTATATTTAGCAAGCCACATCAGCACAACATTTTAAAACTTACCCCTCTTGCTCTTTCAGGATTTCCATTGTTTGAAAGAAGGTTACATCTGTTTTTGGAGTCCTTGGGACATGTCATAGGTGTTTGGGAACCCAGCAAGCTCAGCAGCCATGTCCCCTGTCTTAGTCTGTTTGAACTGCTGTAACAACTTACCACAGACCGGATGGCTTATAAACAGAAATTTTGTTTCTCAAAGTTCTGGAGGCTTGGAAGTCCAAGATCAAGGAGCTGCCCAACTTGGTGTTTGGTGAGAACCCAATTTCTGGTTCATAGATAGTTGTCTTTTTGTAGTGTTTTAACATGGCAGTAGGGACAAGAGAGCTCTCTGGGGTCTCTCCCTCTCTCTTTTTTTAAAGTAGGCTCCACACCTAGTGTGTAGCCCAAGGTGGGGCTTGAACTCACAACCCTGAGATCAAGACCTGAGCTGAGATCAGGAGTCAGATGCTCAATGGACTGAGCCACCCAGGTGCCCCTGGGGTCTCTTTTATAGGGGCACCAATCCCATTCATGAGGATCTACCCTTTAAAGTGACCCAATCACCTCCCAAAGGCCCCACCCTCAAATTCCATCATATTGGGGATTGGGTTTCAATGTATGAATTTGGGGAGGACAACATTTAGCCTATAGAATCCCTTAGGCCATTTTCTTCTTCTGCTTGGGATCTGGCTTCTGAGGGTCTGGGAAGGGTCTGGATCTGCTGCCTAGGCTGCAGGTGAGCAGCAAGCCTTGGCCAGGTACTTCCCTGCTGCGGTGCTATGGTCTCCTGCGGTCGTCTTGCTTCTCATGCCCAAGCGTTGTTGTGCTAAGGCCCTTCACGTGTCCATGAGGCAACAGTCCATCTAGTCTAATGGGAGGTGGAGAGAATCCCTTCCCTGACTGTGGCATCATACATTCTTAGCTGAGTCCTGAAGCAGTTTTCAGACTCCACTTTCCCTTTGTGTTTATGAAAACAGATTTTCACCTTTTACCTGAAGTGTGTTCTGCCATCTTGCAGTACTATCTAGTTTGACACTGGTAATAAGTAGGGGACTATTATCATTCCACGTCCAGAGAAGCACTCCATCAACATATTCCTGATTCTCAGCTGTACTTGCACTTTGGCAGCAGGAAGGTTAATCTGTGATGAGCGTATTGAGTTTCAGTCTTGGAAAGATTTGTTGACAGAAACCTTGGACTTCTTTTCCTTTGAATTATCTGGACAAAACACAGCTCCTAAACCTCAGAGGTAGTATGAGGGTGTAAAATAAAAGATGTACTCAGATTTAGAAGTTGGCCACAGACTTGAATGCATGCTCACAGATATTTCCCCACAGTGCTTCTTCCAGGAGGACTAGGGCAGTAAGTAGGCTTCTAGAAATTCCTTGGGCTGTTGCTTTTGCCCACCTTTCTGCAATATTGCCATGGTTCGGATCTGATCACTTTGACTCAGACCCTTGAACTTGAAGAAGGCTTTTCCTTTTCTATCATTGATGGACCTAGGCTGACAGTGATGGCAGAGATATTTTTATCACTGCTGCAATTCTATATGTCTTACATGTTTTTAAACTAAGGACCCAGGAGGGTTGGTCTTTGTCAAGGTGTAACTGTAAGCCTGTGTCTCCCAGATGGAGACTGATTATGTTCATGATCCTCCAAGGTTTTGCTAAATAAAATTAGGTCATACAAATAAACTTTCATATAATTTATGTCACTAATCATTTTACCATCAATTTCTAGAAAATAACAGTTATTCCAAGATCCCTTGGGCCATCGTTTTAAATTGGACTCTTATGGGACAGAAGAATACTATCTTTTCTTTATCCTGGTTAGTCCTATGCATTTGATAATACCTACTTCTTCAAACAATTTTTGAAAACAACTGGCTTCCTAGCATTTTTTTAAAGATTTTATTTATTTATTCATAAGAGACAGAGAGAGAGGCAGAGGGAGAAGCAGGCTCCCCACTGAGCAGGGAATCTGATGTGGGACTCCATCCCAGGACCCTGGGATCATGACCCGAGCCGAAGGCAGATGCCCAACCATCTGAGCCACCCAGGTGCCCCTGGCTTCTAGCATTTTGTCCAGAGTTTTCTGGTCTTGTGGCTTTGGTACACAGATCTATTCTGGTGCATTCAGAATGCAGTAGTTCATATTTATCTCAAGTTTTGCCTTGATTTTCTGTAATAACCCAATAGAAACATAAGGACGATAGGACTTAGAAACAATTAGATGACCATACATTCTGGTTGTTCTAAGACAGCCCTGGTTTTATGCCTATTATTTGGGTGTAAACATTAATAGGGTCTCCTTTCATGCTCAAGTTATTCTTATTTAGATAATAAAGTATGATCACCCTTGAGATGATGTCATTAATTGCTGGCTCTAACCAGATGTTAACTTAAGGCAGAGCACTCTTTTTATGGTGTTATTTTCAGGGTCAAGTTTCTTATATCTCTGTTTTATGCTGTTACTCTGAATGCAGATTCTATTACACTCAGGAAGGACATAACCTTACTCCTTATTTGTATCTTCCTCCTGTCTTTTCTTCCACAGTATGGGGATTGAAGAGTCTTTAAATCAAAAGTTTTCAAGATTTAAACAAGGTGTCTCAGTTGTGAAAGCTTCAGGAAAAGAAGCGGTTTCTGTCTTTTGGCAGAATTTGCACTTAAGACAAGGATGGGAATATCCAGAAGCTCCCCAGCCTCTCACCTATAGTACTGAGCAAGTACTTCAGGTGGGCTGGGGTTGTACTTTGTTTGTGAACCATCCCATCCCCAATCCAGGCATGTAACCATAGCCCCTTAATCCCCACCCCTTCTTGAGGAGATTCCACTTTACACACCTGAAGTAGGTATTTGGACTTGGCCGTGGAGTCCCAATCCACACAATGCTTGCAACAGGAAGGGCTTAGGTGGTCATCAGGATGATTTCAAAATTATGGTCATTTGTTGCAATTGAGCCCTCTAGAGTACTAAATCCCCTCTTTTTCTAATAGGGCTAACTTTCATCCTTGTTTTTCCTTGAACCTCTTATAAGTAAACCTTTGAAAGTCAGTAATATTCCTTAAATTTCATTTTCACTGGGGTCTACCAGTCACCTCTGAGAGTCCATACTTTTTCCTGCACACTTAAAAGTACATACAATTTTTCCCAACATCACATAATTCTTGTTTTAGATAATTAGTCTGTGGGGTAAGTATATACTGGGCAAAGGTCCATTATCATTCAGGACAGTGCCCTGTCCCCTTTCCCTACCGTCATCCTTACATTGATACCTCAAGTGATAATGACTCCCAGATCCCATTGGCCAAATTAGCAAAAGCCCAGCTTTTCCCAGCCGTTTTCTTGCCTGGTATTTCTGGAATTACTGTGGGAGCTTATTTGTTCCTAAAAATTGTCCTGATCCTTCTGCTACTTACAGGTAGTATAGGAACTTGGATGCCACCTTGAGGACACTGTTGGCCATGGGGCTGGTTCTCCAGAGAGTCCACCACCAACTGAGAATAGCTTGCTCTGAAGTTGGCAGGACCAAAAATGTTGGTGTTGCCTACTAATAGAGGGAGCCAGATAGCACTGTCATAGGGAAAGTTTCTATGATAGGCTCAATTAAATGAGAATCAGGTGGTGGGGGAGGGGAGGCTATAAGCAAGGTTGTTTATGCCCCAAGGCATCTTGTTTCTGTAGCTCTTAACCCTACCACTGGGACAGGCTGGGTGGTCACTGCCAGTTTTGTGGAGACCCTGGCGGACCTGTATGGGTCTGGCTAACTGGACTCCCTACTCATGCTGTCCTCACTGCCCACCTCTGTCATCCACCCACCAGTGGGACGGATGACTGCAGTGGTATCTCCCTGGATGAGGGACAACTTGTCCTCTCTCTGCCTTACCTTTTGTGTCCCACAGAAATATGCCTGGGCCCCAAGGGTTAAAACTCTTCTAATACAAGTCCACCTCCAGGGTAGCTGAGTTGGGGGGAGTTCTGAGACAGATACTACTATCCTAATCCTTAGCCCTTGGTGCCAAGACCAGCCCGCTGCTCTTGATTCCTCCCACCTATATGGTAAGTTCCTTTTAGGATTCTCACTATTCTTCCTTAAAGTTCAAACTCAGACCCTCTCATTTCTAACCCATCAGACAATTTACAAAAACTTTGAATCTCAAAGGGAAGGATTTGGGGTCTTCCAGAAGTCTTTACTCCCTCTATTAATTTATGGGTACATAAAGATTGTGGTCAGACTCTCAGTAATTGTTAAGCTTTAACACAAATGGATATATTAGGAGGGGCATTATGCAAATCTGCCATGGTCCTGAGTCTGGGCCAAAACATGGCCAGCCCAAGTATCTTGTAATATATGACATAATAATTTGATTTAAAAACAAAATTTGGATCACACCAAATATTCTCTTTTATGACCTTCATGTTTTTACTTAACTTCATGAACATCTTGCTATAACAATTTGAGACATATATTTCCAGTTTTTTCACTATCTTGAATAGTGATGAGATAAATATCCTTTTACAAACATCTTTGGGTACACCACTGATTATTTCCTTGGGATAATTTCCTAGAAGTGGGATTTGCTGAGTAAAAGGGCACTCCAGTGTACTCCAACACCAGAAGCATATGGGACTTTGCAAAGGGCTGTCGGTAGTCATAGGAAATAATTTGGAAGACATTCTCTTAGGGCTTTTCTTTTAAATGGTCCATAAGAGAATGCAATCAAAGCTTAGAATTGTTCACATAACAACAGCTACTTCCAAGCCCCTGAATAACAAACTAGATAGTACAGTTAACTGCTCTCTCTCAAAATATCTTTTATTGAATATATCTTTAATATTTGCTTTTCAGCAAAACATAATGACAGCTGTAATACTAATAATTGCCAGGAAGGGTTTTCCCTAATGCTCTGAGTATTTGTGTGTCAAAAGAAGAGCCTTTATGTCCTTCCAAAAGAACAGCAAATATGGTGGGGTGAGGGTGGGGACAAAGTTGCATCTCAAAGGCTTTCCTGTTCTTGGGGAGGTGCCTAGAGAGGTCAGGAAGTATTTCCTGGTGGGGATGGAGCTGGCTACCTCCCCCATCAGACTGTAGCATTAAGAAGAATACTATGTCCTAATAATGTGTGATGTTTGGCATTTTGGCTATTAGTTTGTCCCCTGGGACCTTCGTCTAACCTTCTTATGCACCCTGTAGCATGTTGGCTCTAGACTTGTGACGTTTTTGTCTTTTTCTCTGAAGGCACAGGGAGAGTTAGGGAATCATCTGTGCTTGCCCTCAGTACTGTGTTTAAGAGATAAAGAAACAATTACTTTTCTCCTCAGGCAAGCTCATTCTCTGTCAGGAAGCTTCTGCCTTGATCTCTCCTTAGTAAAGAGTAGAGACGATGTAGCAATTCCACCACCCTTGAAGCCTGTGGCTGGCTGCTACCCCAGCAACTTTAGAACGCATTAATAGAAATGCAGCATATGGACAGAATAAAATGCCAATCCCTTTGTACTCTGCAATTCTTCGATCTGCAGACATTTCCTATGCATTATGCACTGGATGCCTGGCCAAATGTTGAGATTCAAGGCTGAAAAGACAGTCCCCACCCTTAAGGAACTCACATAAGGAAGGCAAACATGGCAGCAAGTAGTTATCATATGATGCTATAATTATTTAACGGATATTTGTTCAAAGGGCAGGAGGTGTGAAAGGAAATGGAACACCTCAGACAAAGAGCCAATGAGCTTTTCTTGGAGGATAGATAGGTGTTTGCCCAGCAGATGAGGGGATGAGGAGAGTCCAGGCAAAGGAACAGCATGTGCAAAGTCATGAAATTGTGATAGTTCGTGAAGTGTTGGGTGAAACATCGAGTATTCTAGTTTTGTTATTAAAATATGAAAGTGGATGGGCAGGAAATGAGGTTAGAGGAGTAGTGAGGGGCAGGTGATGAGGGGTCTCATATGTCACATGTGGGAGAGACTATCAATTTTCCTCCAGTATTTGTTTTCTCCCTTCTTCAGTTAGCCATAGACATGCTAGCTGGGCGCATAGCAGCTCAGACTGAAGACTACGTTTTCCAAACTTCCTTGAAGCTAGGGGTGGCCTGCCTGGTGGCTAAGTTCCATAAATAGAAGATCGCAAGGCAGGCCCAGGGAGTCCGCCCTTAGGCCCTTAAAGACAGTGAGCATGAGAGCATCCTTTTGTTTGTTTTGTCTTTGTCCCTTTCTCCGTCTAGATTCTGGAAAGCAAATAATGTCAACCCTGCGGACAAAGATACAAAGCCTGGGTCATTGATGCCATGGGTAACCTTACAGCTCCAGACCACCTACGCAGATTTCTACCTGAGAGAGAGAAAAACATTTCTATTTTGTTTAACCAACTAGTACTTTGAGTTTTCTGTCTCTTGCAAACATACCTAATCCTAACAAAGGAGTTTAGATTTTGTGCTGCTGCTGATGGAGAGGTAGTGGGAAATTTGATGGGGAATTGCGGCAATTGAGAACAGCATCATCGCCAGAGTCGCGTACGACAACCATCTCCTGAGGACACTGTGAAGGATGGGCTATAGTGGGACACATGAGCGTTGGGTAGAGCCACTCGAGGGTGATGCAGTGGCTTTGTACTGGGTCAAACGAGCTAAACTGGAATTAAACTTCCCTTCCCCGTTGGTTAGGACTGGCTTCAAGAGAAATTTCACGGGATTTGGAAGGGGAAGAGGCGAGCAGCAGCAATGTTTAAATGAAAAGTGGACATAGGATTGGGCGCTGTTGCAGCTCATGCATGGGTGGGAATCTGCTGGTTCACATTCTTGGCTCCAGGCAGCAGCTGGGCCTGCATCTAGTCCAACTCTCATTGATCTCCTCTTTTAGCTCCTCCGCCTCTGGGCCAGCTGTGGTTTAGATTCTGGCTAAAGGATGAAAGCTTAGAGGTGCTGGGAGATGAGGAGAGTTTCAGCTGGTCCTCTTGGGCTCCAGCCTACCCTTGTGGGTTCCAGTTTGTCCTTGCTCTCCCCCACTTCCTGTCCACCTTTCCTTACCAGCCGCCTGCCCTGCTGACTTCGGGCCAGCACCAAATGAAGAAGTGACAGCTGTACATAAACCCCTTAACCAGTTCCCCAAAATTGCACTCAGTCAAATCCCTAGAATAGGGCTCCTCACTCTGAGCGGTTCTCTTTTCTGACTGAACTCTGACCGATCCTGAGTATGAAGATAGATGGTCAGGGCAAGATGGACCTCCTTATTTACCACCGTGTTCCCAGAGTTAGAATAGTGCCTGGAACATAATAGATGTTCAAGAAATATTTTTAAATGAAACAACTGAAGAGGGTGAATATTAAGAGAACTTTGAGAGGTGGAATTAACAGGATTTGGTGAGTGCCTGAATGTGGAATTAAGAGAGAAGGGTACAACTAGCAGGACCTCATATTTTTTTTTTTTTTTTTTTTGCCTTTTGCAACTGGGTGAATTTGGTGTCATATTCTAAGACAGGGAATCTGGGAGGGGACCAGTTTGGGGAGTACTTTCCAGAAGGGCTCTTCCCGGGATGGCATTGAGTTGAATGAACCGCAAGGCAGCTCTTGTGCAGTAATGCTTGTATTTGTAGATTCTCGAAGCTGTGGGGTTAGAGGTTGAACCAGGCAGCCTCTGCGGTTCCTTTTGGCCTTAGAATCCTATGACAGTGGGGAGAAGATCATGAATTCTACTTCGAACATAGAGAATTTGCAGAGACTGTGGGATGTTCTTTTGGGGATATGTAGAAAACTGAAATTCAGTTCATACATCAGGTAAGGGGTGTAGGCTGGGGATTTAGTTTTGGGAGTCACCCATATTAAGAGCAGTCATTGAGGCGCTGGGCACGCTTAAGTGAGTTTAAAGATTATTAGGAGACGGTAGGGACCGGCAATATTTAAAAAGCCTGGCGGGAGAAGGGGAGCCTGAAAGGAGACTTAAGACAGTGGTCAGTTGAAGTAACAGGTGAACCAGGAGAGTGTGGTTCTGGAAACTGAGGGAAGAGATGGTTTTGGGAGAAGCACCATTCGTTGTGAAGTCCTGAAGTGAATGAAAACTGAGAAGTGCTCCCAGGAAGAGCGCTTTCTGTGACGCCTTGGGCTGAGAAGCCAGGTGAGCTGGGTTGGGAGTAGCTGGGAGGTGGGGAAGTGGGTGCTGGTGAGTGAAAACTGTGCTTTTTTAAAAGCTTGGCTGTGCAAGAAGAGAGAACGTTGGGGTGGAAGTGAGAAAGTATGGGAGCCGAAGAGGGAACATTCAGAATAGGACCGGACTTGAACATCTCGGAGGGAGGGGGCAAAGCAAGATGGCGGAGGCGTGGGAGACCTGGATTTCGCCTGGTGGCAGGGCTTCAGCGGGGTAGGGACCAAACCATTCTGAACACCTACGAACTCAACAGGAGACCGAAGAGGAGAGTAGCAACAGCTCTCTGAACAGAGAAGCAACCACTTACTGGAAGGTAGGACGTGCGGAGAAGTGAATCCGAGGCGATAGTCGGGAGGATAGACGGCGGGGGAGGGGCCTCCGTCGGCTGCTTCTGGCAAGTGATAGAGCCGCGGAGCACAAAATCGGAACTTTTAGAAGTCCGCTCTGCTGAGGGACGTCGCTGCAGTGGCTAAGCAGGGGGTGGAATCCTCCCTGGACAGTGTGGTCTCAGGACCCTTGGGGTCACAGAAAGACTGGGGGTGCCTGAGTGCAGCAGAGCTCCCAGGTGTCGGAGCGGGGAAGCCGGCTGCAGAGACGGAGCCAAGGTGCAGGCTCTCAGCTCGGGGTTGCCATAAACTGTGATCCGCGGCCCAGTCGGGCCACTGCTCCTCCAGCAGGGACCCAACAAGCGGCAGATCCGGGAAGACTCCCCTTCCTCCCGCGGGAGGAGCGGTGCAGGAGTGCACCACAGGGATCTGCTGGGTTTGGAGACTCCATACGGGGTCGGGTGCCAGAGATAGCAACACTCGGTCACAGGCCGGGTGAGCACGGAGTGCAGCCGGAGACCAGGGAGACGGGAGTGATGGACTGCTTTTCTCTGGGGGCTCACTGAGGAGTGGGGCCCCGAGTTCTCAGCTCCTCTGGGTGGAGATTGGGAGGCCACCATTTTCACCCTGGTCCTCCAAAGTTGTACCGAGAGCTTGCAGGGAACAAAAGCTCCTGAGAGCAAACCCGAGCAGCTTGCTTAGCCCGGACCGACAAGGGTGGGGCAATTCAGCCTCCGGCAAAGACATTTGGGAACCACGGCAACAGGCCCCTCCCCCAGAAGATCAGCACAAACAGCCAGCAAGCCAAGACCAAGTTTACCGATCAAGGAGAACGGGAGAACTCCAGGGGTAGGGGAATACTGCACATAGAATTCATGGCTTTTTTTTTTTACCATGATTCATTAGTTCATCAAAGTTAATTTTTTTAACTGTTTTTTTTTTAATTTTTCTTTTTCCCTTTTTCAACCAACATCTTATCAATCCCTTTTTAAAAAAAAACATTTTTTATTTTTCATTTTTAGAATCATATTTTATCCCTTCATAGTAGTTACCCTTATTTTTGGCATATATATATAAGTTGTTCTCTCTTTAAAATTTTGAGATACAGTTTCTTCTAACAGATAAAAATATACCCTAAATCACTAGTATATGGTTTTGTTCTAGTCTCCTGCCTGATCACATTCTCTCCCTTTTTTCTTTTTTTTTTTTTAAATCTTCTTCATTCTTTTTTCAAACAACTTATCAATTCCTTTAATAAAATCTTTTATAATTTTCATCTTTACAGTCATCTTCCATCCCTTCATTGTATCAACCCTTATTTTGTACATATATGTTTTTCTTCCTTTAAAATTTTAGGAGGCACTTTTTTCTTACAGAACAAAATACGCCCAAAATCTAGTGTGTGGCACTGATCTATGCACTAGCCTGATCATATTTGATCATATTCTGCTTTTTTTATATTGTTCTGTTTTTGTTTTTATCTTTTTTTTTCTTTTTTTCTTCTCTTTCTTTTTTCTTTCTTTCCCTTTCTTTTCCCCTGGTTTCAGGTCTTTTCTGATTTGTATACAGTATATTTGCTGGGGACGTTGTTAACCTGTTAGCATTTTGTTCTCTCATTCATCTATTCTCCTCTGGACAAAATGACAAGACAAAAAAAATCCCCTCAGCAAAAAGAACAAGAGGTAGTACCGTCGGCCAGGGACCTACTCAATACGGACATTAGTACAATGTCAGACCTAGAGTTCAGAATCACGACTTTAAAGAGACTAGCTGGGCTTGAAAAAAGCGTGGAAGTTATTAGAGAAACCCTTTCTGGAGAAATAAAAGAACTAAAATCTAACCAAGTGGAAATCAAAAAGGCTATTGATGAGGTGCAAACAAAAATGGGGCACTAACTGCTAGGATAAATGAGGCAGAAGAGAGAATCAGTGATATAGAAGACCAAATGATGGAAAATAAAGAGGCTGAGAAAAAGAGAGAGAAACAACTACAGGATCATGAGGGCAGAATTCGAGAGATAAGTGATATGATAAGACAAAACAACATTAGAATAATTGGGATCCCAGAAGAAGAAGAAAGAGAGAGGGGGGCAGAAGGTATATTGAAGCAAATTATAGCAGAGAACTTCCCTAATGTGAGGAAGGAAACAGGCATCGAAATCCAGGAGGCACAGAGAACCCCTCTCAAAATCAATAAAAATAGGTCAACACTCCGACATCTAATAGTAAAACTTATGAGTCTCAGAGACAAAGAGAAAATCCTGAAAGCAGCTCAGGAGAAGAGATCTGTAACCTACAATGGTAGAAATATTAGATTGGCAACAGACCTATCCACAGAGACCTGGCAGGCCAGAAAGGACTGGCAAGATATCTTCAGAGCACTAAATGAGAAAAATATGCAGCCAAGGGTACTATATCCAGCTAGGCTGTCATTGAAAATAGGAGAGATAAAAAGCTTCCAGGACAAACAAAAACTAAAGGAATTTGCAAACACGAAACCAGCCCTCCAAGAAATAGTGGAAGGGATCCTCTAAGCAAAGAGAGAGCCTAAAAGCAGCATAGATCAGAAAGGAACACAGACAATATACAGTAATAGTCACCTTACAGGCCATACAATGGCACTAAATTCATACCTTTCAGTAGTTACCCTGAATGTAAATGGGCTCAATGCCCCAATCAAAAGACACAGGCTATCAGATTGGATTAAAAAACAAGACCCATCGATAGCTGTCTGCAAGAGACTCATTTTAGACCCAAAGACACCCCCAGATTGAAAGTGAGGGGGTGGAAAACCATTGACCATGCTAATGGACACCAAAAGAAAGCTGGGGTGGCAATCCTTATATCAGACAAATTAGATTTTAAACCAAAGAATGTAATAAGAGATGAGGAAGGACACTGTATCCTACTTAAAGTGTCTATCCAACAAGAAGATCTAACAATTGTAAATATCTATGCCCCGAACATGGGAGCAGCCAATTATATAAGGCAATTAATAACAAAAGCAAAGAAACACATTGACAACAATACAATAATAGTGAGGGACTTTAACACCCCCCTGACTGAAATGGACAGATCATCTAAGCAAAAGATCAACAAGGAAATAAAGACTTTAAATGACACACTGGACCAAATGGACTTCACAGACATATTCAGAACATTCCATCCCAAAGCAATGGAATACACATTCTTCTCTAGTGCCCATGGAACATTCTCCAGAATTGATCACATCCTAGGTCACAAATCAGGTCTCAACTGGTACCAAAAGATTGGGATTATTCCCTGCATATTTTCAGACCACAATGCTTTGAAACTAGAACTCAATCACAAGAGGAAAGTCGGAAAGAACTCCAATACATGGAGGCTAAACAGCATCCTACTAAAGAATGAATGGGTCAACCAGGAAATTAAAGAAGAATTAAAAAAATTCATGGAAACCAATGAAAATGAAAACACAACTGTTCAAAATCTTTGGGATACAGCAAAGGCAGCCCTGAGAGGAAAGTATATAGCAATACAAGCCTTTCTCAAGAAACAAGAAAGGTCTCAAATAGGCAACCTAACCCTACACCTAAAGGAGCTGGAGAAAGAACAGCAAATAAAGCCTAAACCCAGCAGGAGAAGAGAAATCATAAAGATCAGAGCAGAAATCAATGAACTAGAAACCAAAAGAACAGTAGAACAGATCAACGAAACTAGGAGCTGGTTCTTTGAAAGAATCAACAAGATTGATAAACCCCTGGCCAGACTCATCAAAAAGAAAAGAGAAATGACCCAAATCAACAAAATCATGAATGAAAGAGGAGAGATCACAACCAACACCAAAGAAATACAAACAGTATGTTCTTATGAACATACTATGAGCAACTCTATGCCAGCAAATTAGATAACCTGGAAGAAATGGGTGCATTCCTAGAGATGTATCAATTACTAAAATTGAACCAGGAAGAAATAGAAAACCTGAACAGACCTATAACCACTAAGGAAATTGAAGCAGTCATCAAAAATCTCCCAAGAAACAAAAGCCCAGCGCCAGATGGCTTCCCAGGGGAATTCTATCAGACATTTAAAGAAGAATTAATACCTATTCTCCTGAAACTGTTCCAAAAAATAGAAATGGAAGGAAAACTTCCAAACTCATTTTATGAGGCCACCATGACCTTGATCCCAAAACCAGACAAAGACCCCATCAAAAAGGAGAATGACAGACCAATATCCTTGATGAACATGGATGCAAAAATTCTCACCAAAATACTAGCCAATAGGATCCAACAGTACATTAAAAGGATTATTCACCACGACCAAGTGGGATTTATCCCTGGGCTGCAAGGATGGTTCACCATCCGCAAATCAATCAATGTGATACAATACATTAACAAAAGAAAGAACAAGAATCATTATGATCCTCTCAATACATGCAGAAAAAGCATTTGACAAAGTACAGCATCCTTTCTTGATCAAAACTCTTCAGAGTATAGGGATAGAGGGTACATACCTCAATATCATAAAAGCCATCTATGAAAAACCTACAGCGAATATCATTCTCAATGGGGAAAAGCTGAGAGCTTTTCCCCTAAGGTCAGGAACGTGGCAGGGATGTCCACTCTCACCACTGCTATTCAACATAGTATTAGTAGTCCTAGCCACAGCAATCAGACAACAAAAAGAAATCAAAGGCATCCAAATTGGCAAAGAGGAAGTCAAACTCTCACTCTTTGCAGATGATGTGATACTGTATGTGGAAAACCCAAAAGACTCCACCCCAAAACTGCTAGAACTCATACAGGAATTCAGTAAAGTAGCAGGATATAAAATCAATGCACAGAAATCAGTAGCATTCCTATACACCAACAACAAGACAGAAGAGAGACAAATCAAGGAGTCTATCCCATTTACAATTGCACCCAAAACCATAAGATACCTAGGAATAAATTTAACCAAGGAGGCAAAGGATTTGTACTCAGAAAACTATAAAATACTCATGAAAGAAATTGAAGAAGACACAAAGAAATGGAAAAACATTCCATGCTCATGGATTGGGAGAACGAACTTTGTGAAGATGTCAATGCTACCTAGGGCAATCTACACATTCAATGCAATCCCCAGCAAAATACCATCCACTTTTTTCAAAGAAATGGAACAAATAATCCTAAAATTTGTATGGAACCAGAAGAGACCCCGAATAGCCAGAGGAATATTGACAAAGAAAAGCAAAGCTGGCGGCATCACAATTTCGGACTTCCAGCTCTATTACAAAGCTGTCATCCTCAAGACAGTATGGTACTGGCACAAAAACAGACACATAGATCAATGGAACAGAATCGAGAGCCCAGAAATGGACCCTCAACTCTACAGTCAACTTATCTTTGACAAAGTAGGAAAGAATGTCCAATGGCAAAAAGACAGTCTCTTCAACAAATGGTGTTGGGAAAATTGGACAGCCACATGCAGAAGAATGAAACTGGACCATTTCCTTACACCACACACAAAAATAGACTCCAAATGGTTGAAAGACCTAAACGTGAGACAGGAGTCCATCAAAATCCTAAAGGAGAACACAGGCAGCAACCTCTTCGACCTCAGCCGCAGCAATTTCTTCCTAGAAACATCGCCAAAGGCAAGGGAAGCCAGGGCAAAAATGAACTATTGGGATTTCATCAAGATAAAAAGCTTTTGCACAGCAAAAGAAACAGTCCACAAAACCAAAAGACAACCGACAGAATGGGAGAAAATATTTGCAAATGACATATCAGATAAAGGGCTAGTATCCAAAATCTGTAAAGAACTTATCAAACTCAACACCCAAAGAACAAATAATCCAATCAAGAAATGGGCAGAAGACATGAACAGACATTTTTCCAAAGAAGACATCCAAACGGCCAACAGACACATGAAAAAGTGCTCAACATCGCTCGGCATCAGGGAAATCCAAATCAAAACCTCAATGAGATACCACCTCACACCAGTCAGAATGGCTAAAATGAACAAGTCAGGAAACGACAGATGTTGGCGGGGATGTGGAGAAAGGGGAACCCTCCTACACTGTTGGTGGGAATGCAAGCTGGTGCAACCCCTCTGGAAAACAGTATGGAGGTTCCTCAAACAGTTGAAAATAGAGCTACCATACGATCCAGCAATTGCACTACTGGGTATTTACCACAAAGATACAAATGTAGGGATCTGAAGGGGTACGTGCACCCCGATGTTTATAGCAGCAATGTCCACAACTGCCAAACTGTGGAAAGAGCCAAGATGTCCATCAACAGATGGATGGATAAAGAAGAAGTGGTATATATACACAATGGAATATTATGCAGCCATCAGAAGGAATGAGATCTTGCCATTTGCAATGACGTGGATGGAACTGGAGGGTGTTATGCTGAGTGAAATAAGTCAATCAGAGAAAGACATTTATCATATGACCTCACTGATATGAGGAATTCTTAATCTCAGGAAACAAACTGAGGGTTGCTGGAGTGGTGGGGGGTGGGAGGGATGGGGTGGCTGGGTGATAGACATTGGGTAGGGTATGTGCTATGGTGAGCGCTGTGAATTGTGCAAGACTGTTGAATCACAGATCTGTACTTCTGAAACAAATAATGCAACACATGTTAAGAAAAAAGAAAAAGAAGAAGATAGCAGGAGGGGAAGGATGAAGGGGAGTAAGTCGGAGGGGGAGACGAACCATGAGAGACGATGGACTCTGAAAAACAAACTGAGGGTTCTAGATGGGAGGAGGGTAGGGGGATGGGTTAGCCTGGTGATGGGTATTAAAGAGGGCACATTCTGCGTGGAGCACTGGGTGTTATGCACAAACAATGAATCATGGAACACTACATCAAAAACTAATGATGTAGGGCGCCTGGGTGGCTTAGTCGTTAAGCTTCTGCCTTCGGCTCAGGTCATGATCCCAGGGTCCTGGGATCGAGTCCCGCATCGGGCTCCCTGCTCAGCGGGAAGTCTGCTTCTCCCTCTCCCACTCCCTCTGCTTGTGTTCCTGCTCTCACTGTCTCTCTCTGTCAAATAAATAAATAAAATCTTTAAAAAAAAAAAATCTCTGAGGGAGTTTTTTTGAGTGATGCCAAGGTCTGTGTGGGGACTTGGGAGTGGGTGACTGAGGGGTACAAGATGAGGTCACTGGAGTTGAGGTCAAGGAAACGTAGGCCCACATGTGGAAACACAGTCTGTTGATCCTCAAACAGACCATGGCAAGACGGTGAGAAAATTGACAACCTGAAGTTTGTGATGAACATGCGGGAGTGGACTAGAGATGGGAAAACTGCAGGGGAGAAGAAGAGAAGAGCTTGTCACTCTTGGACTGCATGGGTCTCAAAGGAACAAGGGGTTGTCCATTTAAGGCTGAATATTAAGTGCCTATGATCACGACCAGGGGTATCAGCGGAGCATAACTGGGGGAACCACCTACTGACTCAGTGGGGGGAGGGAGGTAAAACATCTTCATATGGGAAGGATTAGGCTTAGGAAGGATCCAGATTTCCTCAGTGGTTTTTAACCCTGGCTGCACATTAGAACGCCCGGGAGGCTTTGAAAATGCACCATGCCAAGTCCTATGCCAGTCCAATTCTGTCCGAGCGTCCGATAGCATCATCTGCAGAACACAGAAGCACTGTTTTGTAAAGGCGTATCACTGATGAGCAAGGAGTCCTTGGGCATAAAAGGGTTTCATTGCTAAAGCTGACACGGGCCTCTAGAACCTGGAGGTGGGGGTGAGTGCTGAGTGGCACCTGCATTTGGCACCCAGTGTGCAGGATGTATAGTGGGGCCTCTGCATCTGGGGAGTGCTGATGGTCTGTAGCTGAAGCCGGCAGCCGGCAGGTGGACATGAAGCAGGGCCCAGGTGCAGAGCAGCTTGTAACTGCCTGCAGCTGGACGCTGGTGCTGGGAAAGGACAGGAAAGGGGGTGGCCCCAGCTTTATGTCCCACTGGGAGGGAGGTTACTTGTAGAGTTCTGTCATCAGTGCTTGGTGCTACATTTGAAAAGTAGCATGAGAAATTGGGCCTGTATTGAGAGAGTAAAGAGAAAGGAGGCTGGATTCAGGACACCATGTCACATTAGGAATGAAAGAAGGAACTGGGAACTGGGAGAAGAAAAGCTTTTGAGTGGTTCTGACAACAGTCCCATTGAAAGGCTGTCTGTCCTGTAGAAGAGTGATGAGGTTTACTGCATTTAGCTCCAGAAGGCAGACCAGAGAGTAGGAATTCAAAGGAAGAAGAATTCATTTCTAACACTTAGCGTCCACCACACTTGAGAGGTCACCATATGAAATAAGACAATTGTTTAGAGTTTTTCAAGAGGTTGGATGACCAGATCTTTAAATGGTTTAATAATATTATAGCCCTACTTTGGGTAGGAGGCTCATGATCATTATTATCTCTTCCTAGTCTTAGATTCTAGGAAACTATTCGACATGAACATTAAAGATCACTAAAAAATGAAAAACGGGTGCCTGGGTGGCTTAGTCAGTTAAGCATCTGACTCTTGATTTCAGCTCAGGTCATGATCTCAGGGTCGTGAGATCGAGTCCCATGTCTGGCTCCTCCTGCTGGCGGTGGAGCCTGCTTGAGATTTCCTCTCTCTCTTCCTCTCCCTCTTTCCTCTCTCTAAAAAAAGAAAGAAATAAGAAAAACAGAAAGACAGACTCTTCAACAAATGGTGTTAGGAAAATTGGACAGCCACATGCAGAAGAATGAAACTGGACCATTTCCTTACACCACACACAAAAATAGACTCAAAACGGATGAAAGACCTAAATGTGAGATAGGAATCCATCAAAATCCTTGAAGAGAACACAGGCAGCAATCTCTTCGACCTCAGCCACAGCAACTTCTTCCTAAACATATTGCCAAAGGCAAGGGAAGCAAGGGCAAAAAGGAACTATTGGAACTTCATCAGGATAAAAAGCTTTTGCACAGCAAAGGAAACAGTCCACAAAACCAAAAGACAGCCGACAGAATGGGAGAAGATATTTGCAAATGACCTATCAGATAAAGGGCTAGTATCCAAAATCTATAAAGTACTTATCAAACTCAATACCCAAAGAACAAATAATCTAATCAAGAAATGGGCAGAAGACATGAACAGACATTTCTGTAAAGAAGACATCCAAATGGCCAACAGACGCATGAAAAAGTGCTCAACATCATTCCGCATCAGGGAAATACAAATCAAAACCTCAATGAGTTACCACCTCACACTGGTCAGAATGGCTAAAATTAGTCAGGAAATGACAGATGTTGGCAAGGATGCAGAGAAAGGGGAACCCTCCTACACTGTTGGTGGGAATGCAAGCTGGTGCAGCCACTCTGGAAAACAGTATGGAGGTCCCTCAAAAAGTTGAAAATAGAGCTACCCTACGACCCAGCAATTGCACTACTGGGTATTTACCCCAAAGATGCAAATGTAGTGATCTGAAGGGGCATGTGCACCCCAATGTTTACAGCAGCAGTGTCCACAATAGCCAAACTATGGAAAGAGCCTAGATGTCCATCAACAGATGAATGGATAAAGGAGATGTGGTATATATATACAATGGAATATTATGCAGCCATCAAAAAGAATGAAATCTTGCCATTTGCAACAACGTGGATGGAACTAGAGGGTATTATGCTAAGTGAAATAAGTTAATCAGAGAAAGACAAGTATGATCTCACTGATATGAAAAATTTGAGAAACAAGACAGAAGATCATAGGGGAAGGGAGGGAAAAACGAAACAAGATGAAACCTGAGAGGGACACAAGCCCTAAGAGACTCTTTAATCTCAGGAAACAAACAGGATTGCTGGAGTGGAGGGGGGTTGGAGGGATGGGGTGGCTGGGGGATGGACATTGGGGAGGGTATGTGCTATGGTGAGCGCTGTGAATTGTGTAAGACTGTTGAATCACAGACCTGTACCCCTGAAACAAATAATACATTATATGTCAATAAAAAAAAGGAAAGGAAGAAAGAAGAAAGAAGAAAGAAAGGAAGGAAGGAAGGAAGGAAGGAAGGAAGGAAGGAAGAAAGAAAGAAAGAAAGAAAGAAAGAAAGAAAGAAAGAAAGAAAGAAAGAAAGAAAGAAAGAAAGAGAAAGAAAGAAAGACAACTAAAAAAAATCCTTGGCATATATTGGCCATTGTCTTGGGAAAAAAAAGTTAGAGTTTTTTTTTTTTAAATCTAGCATTATTCTTGGGAAGTATAGGTAACAACACTCAACTATTCAAGCTGACAGTTTTTTTTAATTAAAAATCAAGAACTTCCTTTGAGATATATATATATATTTATAGCTTAACACATTAATAACAACATTTATAGATTCTGACATTTTCAGAACAATCTATTGGTTAAACCTCAGAGTGTTTCTATTTAAGTAGGTCAGTATTTTCACAGGAGGAGAAATTTGAAAAACAGAAAAATCTATGTGACTTGAGGAAGGTCACGGCTGAAGTCAGCATTGCAGCCAAGAATAACCAATTGCCATAATTTGACAGGTATACCTGTCTAACAGTGAGCCCAGACTGAATACATAAAACAGAGCATATAGATAAATATAGTCCCCATTCAAGTGGATTTCCACATAAACCAAGGCAGATGACAATTAATACAGAAAGAAGGTGGATTGTGTTCCTTAGGGAAAGGCAGTAGATATGACCTTTTTTCCACGGCTAGTCCTTGTGAAGAAACCACATCCTAACCCTTTAGGAATGGCTCTACTCTAACCTGTTAAAATTTTTGGAGAGATTAAAAAAAACACATTTTTTTTGGAGAGACTAAAAAAAAGGTTTTAAGGAATAAGAGGTCAAAAGAGGTGGTTAGGAGGAGGTGGTAGGGCTAATTACCAGATGATTTTAAGGAATTAGATACAAAAACATTCATAGCTGCCCAGAGCTGCAGGACATGGGGGCTGATAACGGAGAATAGGAACTTGATCTTCAAGAATGCAGACCCACCCCTTCTGGGGGTGCAAAGAGAAGGTGGTGGGTGATACCTGCCAATGTTTAGGCATGCATAAGGGTAACCAGATGATGATTATTATTTTGTTGCGGTCTCACCTTTTAAGAAGGGTAAATAGAACAGGTGAGGCAAACTACTAATCCCTTTTGGGAGGATATGGGTGGATATAAGGACAGCCTACTGCTGATTAGAAAAGATAAGGAGGGGGGCACCTGGGCGGCTCAGTTGGTTAAGCGTCTGCCTTCGGCTCAGGTCATGATCCCAGGGTCCTGGGATTGAGCCCGCCTCCCAACTTGTTGGGCTCCCTGCTCAGCGGGGAGTCTGTTTCTGCTTCTCCCTCTGCCCCTCCCCCTCCCCCTGCTCTGGCTCTCTTCTCCTTTTCTCTCTCTCTCTCAAATAAATAAATAAAATCCTAAAAAAAAGAAAATGTAAAGAGGTGAAAGCCCCTCCTCTATAAAGACCATAATACCCTCTGAAGCTCCTGAGAACAGTGTGTGAAATGAGTCCCCAAAAAGTCCGAGTCACGCAGTCCTTGACTTTAGACATCAGAGCATAAGAGAAAGGAGAAAGTTCTTAAAATGAAAAATAGAAACAGTGTTAGATTCAGTGGCCATTGTTTAAAAATTGATGTTTATAGGGTGGGAAGCTATTTGTTTTTACTTAAGTTTTAAGCCTTATTCTAAGTTGCGTGTCATGCTGTTCACAAATAGGCATACAAGCTCTATTTTATTAAAGAGCTATATTTCCGCAGAAAAAGCACATGTCCTAAATTGTGAACTGTAAGCTATGGCACCAGAAATATCCATGTAGGGAGATCCTGGACTGATGGCCAGGTGACCATGGCCCATGGAATCATACTTTTCTGGGTACAGATTCATCAAACTATAGAAACTAGGGTGTCTCTCAGCTACAGCATAAGCAAAGAGCCCGTCCCCAGGTATAGGCATCCTCATGTGTACTTCTATCTCAGGCCTTCAGGCATGGATCACTTTTCTATTTAAATAGACTGTTAATGAATAGGCAAGTGGTGAATTTTCAAAGACAAAAAAATGTTTAGCTCTGAAATCAGGTAGAGGGAAAACGTCTCTGTTATCTAGGATGACTGTAATGAGGGACGAGCAGGGACGTAGAGATGACAGGGGCAAATGATGGGTATGGAGTGATGGCCCTCAAACTTTGGTGTTCATCAGAATCACTTAGAAGGCTTATTAAAAAATACACATTCCCAGACACTACCAAAGAAGACATACAGAGGGCAAAGAAGTGGGTGAAAGATGCTCAGTGTCATTTATCTTTAAAGAATTGCAAATTAAAACAACAATGAGAGATCACCCCATACATTTTAGAATTGTTAGAATTCAAAAAACTCGACCAACACAAATGCTGTGAGGATGTAGAGCAACAGGGACTCTCATTCATCCTGGCAGGAATGCAAAATGCCACTTTGGAAGACAGTTTAACAGTTTGTTACAAAGCTAAAAATAGTCTCACCACACGATTCAGTAATCACACCCTTCAACTCAGCTGAGGAGGTATTTATTCAACTGAGTCGAAAACTTATGTCCACATGAAAGCCTGCACACAAATGCTTATAGCAGCCTGAATTATAATCACCCCAAACTAGAAGCAGCCAAGGTATTTTTTAAGTAGATGGATAAACAAACTGTGGTACATCCATACAATGGAATATTATTTGGCAATAAAAAGAAATGAGCTGTCAAGCCATGAAAAGACATTGAAGAACCTTTAATGTACATTGCTAAGTGAAAGAAGCCAGTCTAAGTCAGTGGTTGCCAGGGCCTTGAGGGGCAGTGGGAAAAAGATGTGGAGGGGGAGCACAGGAGATTTTTAGTGTGTTGAAACTATTTTATATGATACCATAATGATTTATACATGCTGTTATGCATTTGTGAAAGCCTGTTAGAGCTTTACAACACCAGAGTGAATCTTAATGTATGCAAATTTGAAAAAATCATTTAGGAGGTTGGGGGTTCCAGGGAAGAAGGCAGACTGTGACAAGACAATGTAAGTGTGTTACAGATGCATAAAACACCCTCACTGGAGTATGACCTAGTGGCTTTGGAAGTGAGTGGAGTCTGTAAGACCAAAGGCAAAAGGGAGTGCACATAAGTACTGGCCTCCAGTCAGAAAGTTGTTTCTCACCGAGGTAAGCGTAAACAGTTCTGATACCGCTATACATGTACATGTATGTTGGGATTGAACAATAAAGTAAGTGAATGGCAGCTGGTTGTTGCCAAGTTTCTGACTATTCGATTGGGAGTTTTCAGAGAAGGGAGAGAATGACCCATGTGGTAATGGGTTAGAATTGGTGGCTTCAGTAAAATTTCACGGCACTCTTGATCAAGATGGTTAACATAGAAATATTTATAGATACATATAAATACACACAGAAGGGGTATGGCAAAGGTGCACAGGGGCCAACTGAAAGCTCCCAATGGCCAAAGCCAGAATGTTTTGAGCAACAAAATACAGTAGCTTTAGATTATAACCCAAAGTATAAAATAAATATCCACGAGTACATACTGATATAAATAAATTATTGAGTAAATAAACTGGGGAGAAGAGACAAATATTCTATTCAGAAAAACTTCAAATTAATTATGTAGATCCTCCATCCTACAGGAGGGAGGGCATACCTTCCCACTCCTTACTTGTGGGCTGCACATGTACCCTTGACATACTGAGATGAAAATGGAAATTTACCTCTGTGATTCTCCTCCCCAAAACTCATAATCCACAGTCTAATCATGATCAAAATATCGGACGAATTCCAAAAGAGGGCCTTCCTACAAAATAGCTGACCAGTACTTTTTTAAAACTGCCAAGGGCATCGGGCGCCTGGGTGGCTCAGATGGTTAAGCATCTGCCTTCGGCTCAGGTCATGATCCCAGGGTCCTGGGATTGAGTCCTGCATTGGGCTCCCTGCTCCTTGGGAGCCTGCTTCTCCCTCTGCCTCTCTGTCTCTGTCTCTCATGAATAAATAAATAAATAAATCTTAAAAAAAAAAAAAAACTGCCAAGGGCATCAAAAACAAGTCTGAGAGGGACGCCTGGGTGGCTCACTCAGTTAAGCGTCTGCCTTTGGCCCCGGTCATGATCCCGTAGTTCTGGGATCGAGTCCCACGTTGGGCTCCTGGCTCAGCAGGGAGCCTGCATCTCCCTCTGCCTGCCTCTCTCTTTCTGTCTCTCTCTCTCAAATAAATAAATAAATAATAAATAAATAAATAAAATCTTAAAAAAAGTAAAATAGGTAAAATGTGACAAAATTGTAGGATAAACAAGCTTGGGTCTCTAAGGATGGGGATTCCTCAAAGTGGTAACATCTGACTTATAAATGCCCCATATGTACAAAGCTGAACCTGTGCTTATTACTAAATCTAGAAGAGGGAAGAATGTTCCTTAGGACAGTGGATTCTCTTCCCCTTACATGCTTGCAATGCTCCGGAGCGTTAATTCTTTTTTGTTTTTTAAATATTTATTTATTTATTTTTAAAAAGATTTTATTTATTTATTGACAGAGAGAGAGACAGCGAGGGCAGGAACACAAGCAGGGGGAGTGGGAGAGGGAGAAGCAGGCTTCCCGCTGAGCAGGGCTCGATCAGAGGGCCCTGGGATCATGACCTGAGCCGAAGGCAAACGCTTAACGACTGAGCCACCCAGATGCCCCCAGAGCATTAATTCTTAAAGTGTGCTTCCAGGACCAGCTGCATCAGCATCACCTGGGAACTTGTTAGAAATGCAAATATTGGGGCCCCACCTCAGACTTACCATGTCAGATTCTGGAGTGGGGTCCAACAGTATGTGTGACAACATTCCTTCCAGGTAATTCTGACCCACACTGAAGTTTGAGAACCACTAATCCAGGAGGTTGGGGAGAAATGCTCTTAGTACCACTAATTCCCTTCCTGCCCTCTAAGCAACCAAGAGAGTTCATGAGGATGGCGGAAGAACGTGATTGTCTCTTTGCCCAGAAACCATTTTCCCATTCAAACAATGTTACATATGCTGATTAGGATCTTAGGAAGGTCCACAGAAGATTCTTTTATCCACAGTGTGACTGAAATACTCATACAATCTAGTCACCATTCAGAACGTTTGGGATCCCAGGGTTCTGTCATGTCAATTTGCCATATCAGTAGTGCTACGGCCTTCCAGAGGTGTATTTGCAATGAGGGAAGGGCTGTCATAGTAACAAAAATTCAAGGTTAAAAGGAAATCAGGGATGCCTGGGTGGCTCAGTTGCTTGAGCGTCTGTCTTCGGCTGGGGTCGTGACCCCAGGGTCCTCAGATCGAGTCCCTCGTCGGCCTCCTTGCTCAGCAGGGAGACTGCTTCTCCCTCTCCCACTCCCCCTGCTTGTGCTTGCTCTCAAATAAATAAAATCTTAAAAAAAAAAAAAAGGAACTCACATTTCCTCAATTTTAAGATGAATACTTTCCCACAAGTTAATATTTCTGAAAAAAAGATATACCTTACAATTGGTGTATACATTCAATGTGGTGTTTCTCACCAAACCCTCTCAAATTACTTTTAAATTAATAATGTGTCTTACAGGTGACACACCTTAAGAACTGAGAAAATCTGGCAGTCAGAACATCTATGGAAGGTGAAAAGAACAGCCTCTGAATCATTTCCCCTGTGAATCTAGTGATGCCAGTTACAAAGCAATTTTATTTTCTCTTCATCAAATTCTAAACATGATACATTTAATATTTGCTCTTTTAAAATTAAAATTGCCTCCAAGGCTTTTGCTTTAGGGTCAAGGTAAGAGGGACTATATTTAACCCTTGCCTGAAAACAACTAAAAGAAAAAAGGAACAAAATATGTGAAATAACAGTTTTCAAGACGCTGAAACATCTGTCAACAAGGAACGATGATCCCTGAGGAAGGGGAAGGAACTGAGGTGAGCCCTGGGATGACCCCAGCTGACAGTCTGGGAGTCCTCAGGCCTGGGGTGCAGGGAAGGGGGTGGTACCACCATCTGGAAAGGGAGAGCAGGTTCTGCATCACAGTAGTGGGTAACATGATGGGTCATTGTCCCCATGATGTGTTTTTGTCCATTTGGAATATATTTTAAAATTATTGGCTAACTAGATTTATCTATAATATAGATGTCAAGGTATTTATCAGGGTTAGATGGAATTAAGTATTGGTATTTGGGGGGAAGTGCCAATACATCAATGCTAAAATCTTTCTGGATTTTAGAGGCATGAGAGAACTGTTTGGTTATAGCTGAATGTGAGTTACAGTCCAAGTGAGTGTTTGTGTTTGTGTGGGCATGCACACTCAACAGATAACAGCTGTTTGGTTACAGGATGAAGCAGGCCAATTGGGAATTATAGAATTATTATTTCTTTGCCCAGACCTTACTCAGAACTTCCTGGCTTCTGCAAGATTGGCTTGTGATATGAGTAAAGAGGAATATTCTACCTGATAGAAAAAAAGGCTTTTTTGACATGGTCTCTCCAGTTGGACTAAGCCACACATGGTTTTGAGTTTGAAAGATGAAATGCTGAGTGAGGCCATTTATCCATTACATCTGTGGCCTATCAGGGGCTAGTTACAGGGGCTGGTTACGACAGAAGCTGGGTAGGGGAAAGCATGTGCAGACCTGGATACCAACAATGATCATCTCTAGTCTGCAACTTACTAAAAACTGGGTGACCTTGAGTACATTAATGACCCTGAGATTAGGCCCCAGCAGGGACCAAATAAGTGAGAATCTCTGGTTGCGGGTTTGAGCATCAGTAATTTTTCTGAAGCATCCTGGTGATTCTAACATGCATCCAGGTATGAGAACCACTGAGTAGTAACTGATCTGTAAGTTCCCTTCTAGACCTTGGGGTATAAATTGAAGCCTAAATTTTGGCAGATGACAGGCCGTTAGCTGTTATCTTGTGACAGTTTATTTTTGTTGTTAATTTTTTTTCTAATTATGATAATTAGCTCCTGTATCAGCAGACATCTGTAGCCTTAAACCAGGATCTGGAATGATATGTCCAGCTGGGGCCTGCACTTCCCACCTCCCAGGACTAGCTGGAACAATGTGTCAATCTCTTACTGCTCTTTCCTAATCATTTTAATGAACTTCCTGCTATTTAAAAATTGCTCTGGCAATCTACCCTCTCTAGGCCATTTGCTCATTGCTAACAGCTGGTTATCACCCTAATTAGAAGGAGTGTTGACTTTCTTTTTAGTCCTATAATTTAGGGTGCAGAAGCTGCCAAGTTGAGGTCAGTTTTGTTTGTGGGATCTGAATCTTACCAAAGTGATCTTGACAGCTAAAACTTTGTGTTAAGTCTATTTCTACCGTACTAGAGAATATTTTTTCCTATTAACTTAGGTCATCAACTGTAACCAGTTATGTTAAAAGCTTAAAATATTCTGCCAAATAAATTAATGAAAGTGTGATAACGTATCTCCTTTGGAAACATTATTTCATATATTCATATTATTATTATTTCATAACATCCAGGGCAGAAAATTATGGAATCCTGGAGGGGATTTATAGGATCATCATCTTCCTATGGAATAAAGAAATCTCTACTATGATGTTGCCAATGAGCATGCATCTGTCTTCCAAACATTTCTAGTGACTATAGCTTGTTGCTGTGTTCATCCACCATGATTTGTTTCTTCCAAGCATTTGTTTAAACTTTAATATTTCTCATACCTATTCTGAATTCGAGGATTATACAGATTTGGCGGGGGGGGAAGTCATGATTTATTTCCCACACCTTAGTGGGAGAAGAATGACAAGTACCAACTATAGCAATACAGTGAGACAAATGCTCCTATGGGTGTAGATTTTTCTGGAAGTCCCCACACTGGGAAATAATTAATTTTGCTTGCAACTGGGAGGGGGCGAAAGATCAGGGAAGTTTCATAGACAAGCTGATATCTGAATTAGGTCTTAAAGAATCAGATTTTCAGGCAGAAAAGGTAGAGGGGGGAGAAGATAACAGGGGTACAATAGAACCTCTCCCAACTAAAACCTCACTTTTATCCTTGGTATCTCTCTAATGATGTCTCTCTCGCACGTGCCCTTTCCCTAAGACAAAGCATAGTATATAATTTTGTTACTCAAAGTATGGTCCATGGACCAGGAGCTTGAAAGAAATGTAGACTCTTAGATCCCACCCAGATCTACTGAAGCAAGAGCCCCAGATACTTTGTGTGTAGATACAGTTTGAGAAGCACAAGGCTACCACTTGTGCTCCATTCCTTTATCTCCCATTCAGTCTTTTAAAAGGACTTATTGTATTTTATAACTAACTAATGTGTGTATATAGTTTTAATAGTCAAATAATCTTACCAGGTTCCTAACAAAAAATGGCAGACCCCTTTTCTGTCCCTCTCCATTGCCACTAATCACTTCCTAGAATCAACCACTTTTAGATTTTTTAGCCATTTCTTCGAATAGTTACCTCTAACTCGAAAATTAATGTGATCACATTATTACTTATAGATTTGTCTATTTTAGAACTAAAATAGGAAGCACAGGCTTCCTATCACAGAAGGTAAAAAATTGACTTTTTTACACAACCACCTTGACTTTCCTTCCTTCCTCTCCATCCAACATAATCATAATACAATTCTGATTAAACTAATATTTAGTGTTTATAGTGTTAAGACTATAAACATTATGTGTTAAAACAAGTAGTGTACTTTTAGAATTTTTTCCTGGAGTTAATTATTGCCTTGCTTTGTTAATTTGTTTAGATTTTTATGTACCTAGACCTAGACCTAATTCTTCCTTATCTCTCCAACAGTACTGTAAAAATCCTATGAATAGAGTCAAACTATTCTATCAGTTTCTTTTGTTTTCCTTGGAGACCTTTCTTAAAATCCTATATCCTCTTGTTCTAACCTGGATTGGCTGCTCTAAAGACAGTTAACACAGCTGTCATCCTAGAACTTCTTGTTTCCATCTTCCTGGAAAATTCTTTTGCCTCTCTGCTGTTCTGAATTCTCAGTTTCTAGGATCTCATGATTTGCTCCTTTTTGGTTTAACTTTTCATTTTTATGGAGTATATCCTTCAAAGCTTCTGGAAAGAAATGTGTGCTAGGTCTATCTGCTGGTTTCGGTAACTTTTGCGGTCTTCCTTTGCAAGATAGAGGCTGGAAGCCTGGGAACTACATTTCCCAGAATTCTTTGCCAGCAAGGTCCTCGTTTAGAGTAGGCCAATGAAAGGTACTCCTAAGAAATGTGGAAGGAGGAAGTAAAATAGGGTTTATTCTTCTCCATCAGAAATGGTGACAGATTAACATGAGCTTCTGCAGTGGCTTTCTTATATTTTCCTATTAGACCTAGCAGTTGTAATTTTACCAGCAGATTTCTGTGGTTTACTGATTACTGGGTAGCTCCTTCCTACCGCTTAGCCCTTTCAACAATATGAGATGACTATATTAGATCATTTCCTGTTTGGACTGCCTATGAGAGATATTTTTTTTCTGACTGAACACTTACTAAGAGGGCTTCAAGAAAAAGAGCTTCCAAAATAGGAATTTAGGGGGTGCCTGGCTGGTTCAGGTAGTGGAGCATGAGACTCTTGGTCTCAGGGTTGTGAGTTTAAGCCCCACATCGGGTGTAGAGATTACTTAAAAATAAAATCATTAAAAAAAAAAGGAATTTAAACTTTGTTATTTGGAGTTGTAAAGATTTGAAGTAGTGATGACCTACTTAGTAGTGATTATTATTAACTAAGGACAAAATGGTTGCATAAATTATTACCTGTACTTGCATAGCATGAAGTGCCTAATATTAAAGGTACAGTTTTGGGGAGACCAAGTGGCTGCTGCAATATTTGGATGTTGTTGGAGTGAGGACAAAGAAACTAGTAGATTGGATATTTCTGGGTTCACTGGAGAGATTACAGAAAGAAATGATGACCTCAGGGTTGTAAAATGTCTGCTTAAGATATTCTCAGAAAACCAGAGTACTTCCATGACTGCCCCCAAATAAAAACTTACGTTTTAGAATTATAGGACCAGTGCAACAAAAAACCCGACCAAAAGTTTGATCTTGCACACTCAATAATTGCAAAACAAGTGAATCCACTACCTCAAGAAGTCTGATATGTAAAAGAAGGTAGAACATATTGTGAAAAAGTGTGTTATGGACTGAATTTTGCCCCTCTCCCCATTCATGTATTGAATGAAGCCCTAACTCCCAAGGTGACTATATTTGGAGACAGGGCCTCTAAAGAGGCAGTTCAGGTTAAATGAGGTCATAAGGTTAAGGCCCAAACCCAATATGACTGGTACTCCTATAGGAAGAGGAAGAGACACCAGGGATTCAAGAAATAGGTCTCAACAGAAACCAAACCTGCTGATGTCTTGATCTTGGACTTCCAGCTTCCAGAACTGTGAAAAAATAAATTTCTGTTGTTTAAGTCACCCAATCTGTGGTATTTTGTTATGACAGCTCTAGTAAACTAATAATATCCTCTCAGAGGATTTTACCTTTGTCAAAATTTGGGGAAAGACATTATTTAGAGGTATACCAGTTTTCTTTGAAAGAGCTCTAGTGTCTGTCCTTGAAGGCCGGATGTGACAGCTGAAGATAGTGCCATAGAAATAGCCTCTTTGATTTCATTGTGGATGATGGATCTCAGTGATAGAGTGGTAACCATAATGCCAAGACAAGGTGAGACTGAGACCAAATAGTGATAATGAGAGTGTTTAATCTACAGACATTTTTAAAGATGGCCAATTGATCATGAAGACATGAAAAATCGATCCCTAAAATATAGATGGGCAACTTTACTTTTATGTGACAAGGTTTTACTTCATCTATAAAATAGAAAAGTTCTAGGTTTGTGAGTAGAGGCTTAATTTTAATCACAATGGAGAGCTAATGTTATTTACTATTTCTAGACCTGAGCTGGTTCTCAAATCTAGAACCCCTTGATTAGAAGGTAAGGTCTGTCTCATGGAGGAAGACACCTATGACCCTTGTTAGAACTGTATATTTTATGTCTTCTACTGAAAAATTCTCAGACTTTTCTGGGATTACTGTCCACTGCCTCTGAGCTGATACTACCTCTTAGGGTTCCAAAATGCCACTGTGATCCACCAGTCAGGGTGGAAGTCCATACAGGTCAGATGACATGGTGCATTTTATTACTATTTTCCAAATTCTCCATTTTCTCTCCCTGAAGTGTCTTCAAGATGGCAGGATTATAGTATGCCATGTTGGCCATGTGATTTGCTTTGACTGGTGGAAAGAAGGCAGGAGTGACATATGTCATTCTGGACAAAAGCTTTAAGGCACATTTTTAAAATGTTTTGTCATGTTTCCTTTCCTTCTATCACAGGATAGGCAATGTTCCAGATAGCAGCAGCAGCTATTAGCCTGAGTCCTGGAATGAAGACAGTGTAGGACAGAGCCATACCAAATCAATGATGGCTTGTAACATGAATTAAGGAATTATGCTTTGTTTTTGTAAGGCACCAATATTTGGGGCTATTTGTCATTACTGCATAGCATAGACAATCTTGACCAATGCAGGTGTTAAATGGAGTTTTGCCCTGAGTCTCTATCACAGTGGGCCCAATGGATCCACAGATCTGTCTTGTGGTTATTTCCCCAGGACCTGAATGTATAGTTGGAATAGACATATTAAGAAGCTAGCAAAATATTCACTCTGATGTGTAGTTTAAATTTTATTTTAATAGAAAGGACAAATTTGTAAATCAAAAGCAATATTGAATCTCTAGGGGAACTGCAGAGATTAATGCTACCATCAAGGACTTTAAAGATGCATGGACGGTGATTCCTATTACTTCTTAAATTACCTTGTCTGTTTGGTCTGTGCAGAAGACAGATGGATCCTGGATGATGAGAGTAGAATATCATAAACTTAATCAGGTGGTAAATTTAATTTCATCAATTGTTCCTAATATTTTCTTTCTGCTGGAATCAACCAACATAGCTTCTCACATCTGGTATGCAGCTATTGATCTGGAAAATACCTTGTTTCTCTAAATTGTGTAGTAGCAAAGACCCACAGAGCAGTTTGCTTTTACCTGTCAGGGACAGTAGTGCATCTCACTGTCTTCTTGCCTGACTGCTGCCCTGGATCTAATGCTGCATTCTCTACTTGCCATCTTTGAGTTGGATCTCTCTTGTTTCTGTAAAGAAGAATTAGTCTACTGCCACTGGTACTCTAGGCTTCTGGGATCTTAGTTTGTTTGTTCATTAATTTTATTCCAACTCTGGCTGTCAGTATGAGTCAACTCACTTTCCATCAAAAACGGTCAAAAACATTTGTCTGATGCCACCTTGTCTTACATCATATTTATAGATTTAGAATTTTTGGGTAATGAGGATTTTGTTCATCACAAATTCTACATAAAGATCTGAAAATATGTTAGTATGAGAAAATTATACTTGCCAGGGAATTCCACACATCTCTTTCTTTGAGGAGAAAAGTGGAGACACCTGGTCTTCCAGAAATTCTAAAGCTATCTGACGCAGTTCACAGGGAAGGACAGACATTCCAGCGGCAGAGTGGTGAGATATTACAGCAGGGGGAGGGAGGGGGAGGAAAAACAAGAACCTGAGGGAGTTGCGGGAGTAGGTATTTGGGAAAGTTCACACACACACACACACACACACACACACAGGTGTGGAGAAAAAGGGGAAAGAGAGGTGGGACACTGAGAGGTGTAGGGATAGATGCTGCTTAGGTGAAGATAGAGAAGTTGAGAGAAAAAGAGGCATTAGAGATGTTTGCTGCTAATTAAGAATGCACTCCTTACTGTCTTACTTACATGTCAGAATTTTTTTCTTTGAAGAAGGCACCATGTTGAGTCTGTAGCTAGGAACCCACACATTTACTTGGGTTACATTTGTATATTTTTATTCTATTCCAATGGGACCTAGTGGAGAGGAAGTCAAACATATGCCCAGTTTGTCCTCTCAAACTGTTTTTGAATTAAACACATTGAAAAGCATCTGATGACTTCCTACTATCTTCTCATTTCCTTTAACAGCCATTCCCCTTTATTACAATATTTAACTTGCTTATCCCAATTTAAATATTTGAAGATCATTCTTTTTGGTGGAAAATATGGAAACAAAAGTCAAGATGTCTTCTCTCTACCATTTCTTGAGACTACACCAAAACAGTAGTTGCCCTTGAAGTTTGTGATCTACGTATGGAGGTTTTTAGATTTTCTGATATAATTTTTACAGATAGAGAATTAAGGACAACAGGTACCATTTCTACCTGCACAAAGTCTATACCTGTAGCTATTTATTTCAGGTTTTATGTCTATATGTCTATCCCTTCACACCTCCCTGCAATGTTTAGTTTTAAATCTGAGCTAATCAGAAAGCTTTTATGCAATCTCATTGATTTCTTTAAATGTCTCTCCACTTTTTTCCCACCAGGACAGGATTTTGAGGACTATATACCTAGAATTTCATACTTTGAAAATATTGTAACACTCTTGTGCTAAATTCCTCTTCAGGACCTCCAGTCATGTCTATCTTTTCTCTAAAATAATCAAATATCCTATTTTCTCAAGCTTATGTCCAACATTTTGCGTCTTTCCTTTCCTTCCCTATTAAAAACTCCAAGTGACAAGGCTACTTCCTGTTTTACTCAATCGCCAACCACATTTCTCTTATTTCTCAGAATTAGGTCTGGAACATGAGTTCCCTTTGGGGCTTTCTATGTCTTCCATGAGATGAAATTACAGGGAGGGCAAGTAAAGACTGAGTCTGATACTGAATCTGATACAGCAGAAGGGGACTTTTAGAAGCTGTTGATGTCATTAGCACAGTTGCACTCTATCCTGAATTTTTAATCTCTATTAGGAAAGTAGTGACTTTCATCTAGCTTGGTGCTCTATGGAGCATGGCAATAGCCATTTAATTTGTCTTCTTTCTTTTTTTATCCCCAACTAAATACTTTCTAATTTGCATGTATTATCAGAATACTGGATTCCCAGACAGGGCTTTACTCTGGAGTGATTTACTCTGGAATGTTGCCATTTCTCTGCCTCCTTTCTTGTGTATCTGCTTTTTATTAATGAGATAAGCCCTTCCAATATTGGGTTTTAAGTTCCATCTTTACAAGTCTCAGATTGTGTTTACTGTACTCCATTAAAATTTCCTGTTAAGTTGGCCTGCTCTCTATTCCCTGTACTTTGAAATATAGCACCTCCTCCCCTCTACTTTTTTTGTTGTTGTTGTTAAAATATTATAAATCATTAGGTTTGAAGTTATATATTTGTGTTATGTTGGGTAAGAAATGCTAGCTGTTATGTCAAACAAACCACCAAATCTCAGTGGCTTAATATAATAAAGCTTTAATTCTTGCTCCCACAGAGTTCAAAGCAGATGTTTCTGCTTAGTGGGTAGGCTTCCATGTGTTTGCTTGCAGACGTAGTCTCCTTCATCTTGCAGCTCTTTCCTTTTCTATATTCTTGGAATCCTGGTCCATTCAGCCAGTAGATAAGGAAAGACAGAGAGAAGGCAGAGAATCCCACAGGAAGTTTTTATGGGTTAGATCTGGAAGTGGAACACATTACTTTTGCCCTCATGGCATGGACAGTAATGAGAACCAGTTGCATGGCTATTCTTAACTGCAAGGGAGTCTGGGAGATGTAGACTAGCTATGGGCCCAGGAGGAAAGAGAAACAGAATTGGTAAATAGCAGCCAGTCTCTGCTTTGTTTAATTTATATAGTTATATAAAATATTTGTTGAGAGTTCTCCATTTTGCTTTAAAGTGATTTTCTAGTGGCCTTTTATGTTCCCCTTTCTGCCTGAATTATGTGACAACATCACAGTGGCTTCCTTGTTTTCAGTTTATATTTCTGACAATACACCCTAAAGAGCCCCAATAGAGGTATCTTCTTAAATTCCTGTTTCCATCATGTACTTTTCCTGTCTTTCCTCATGTCAGCTCTTCATAATTTCTCTGTAATTTGGATCCATCTTATCTATTTTTTTTTTTTTTTTTTTTTTTTTTAGAGAGGGAGAGAGATGGGGGTGGTGGGGGAGGTAAGCAGAGGGAAAGAAAAAATCTTAAGCAGGCCCCATGCCTAGCATGGAGCCTGACTCAGGACTCCATCTCACAGAGTAAGATCATGACCTGAGCCGAAATCAGGAGTTGGATGCTTAACTGAGTGAGCCACCCAGGCGCCCCTTACTTATCTAATCTTATCTCCTATTAATCCCTATTCATATTTGTAATTTTATGGGTGGGGTGGTGATTTTTGGTTTGGGATCCAAATACCTAAATCCTTTGCTGCTACAGTCCTCTTCCTTAATTCAAATCCATAGTACAAGGCCAGGGAAATGACACTCTTCAACGTTCTGAGCTTCAGACTCAAACTGCAAACTGCTTTCTAGAACAGACTGTGCAGAAGCCCCTTTGCACAGGCAGTCTTAGGTGCACATAGTCTATGAGCGGCCTCCGTGGACTCTCTCCCTCTATGTCCATGCCAAACTCTTGTCCCCTAAGCATCTTACTATTCTGCTAATGGGGAAAGCTGAATTTAAGGAGAAGCAGTGTATCAGTTAGTTTTTGCTTACATAACAAATAATTCCAACACTTAGTGACTTAAAGCAACAAATATTTGTTATTCCTTAGGATTCTGTGGGATGGCTGGACATTTCTTTTGGTCTAGGCTGGCTTAACTGGAGTGGATGGTTTAGAATAGCCTTACTCACATGTCAGGGGATTCAGCCAGGGTGGCGGGGAATAGCTTGCACTCCTTCCTACATTGTCTTTCTTCCTCCAGAGTGTGGCCTGGGCTGTTCACATGGTAGCCAAGTGGTTCCCAGCAGCAAGAGATGGCAAGCTCCAATGCACAAATTCTTTTACTATCTCTTCTGACATCATCTTAATAAGCAGGCTGAGGAAAGGTAAAGGAGAGGTTCCTGTTGACTTAAAACAGATCTGGTTAAAGCTATCTACTCCAGTTATCTCTAAAGGAAATCACCAGGAAAAAAAATATTTCTTTATGATGGAGTCAGGAGAGAGAGCGAGAACAAGAGACAGAGGGGGATGTTGGGAGGTTGAGAGAGAGAGAGAGACTGATCATACTCTGATCATGCTCCTAAAATGGTTGCCTATAAATGTCCCTGCTCTTTACCTGTCCATATCAGCATACCCTCTTCTTTTGGGAAGAAGGTGACCTGGCAGAAAATGGAAGAGCGAAGAGGATCTTGGAAATTTCTCTAACTCAGGGAGTTTTGACATGGTGGAGAAATAGAAAGAGGGGTGCTTTCTTGTTGACAATATCATAAAAAAGTAAAGATACTTATAGGAAGGTGATGGGCATAACAGTGCCAAGATAAGAAGGAGAATCATGTACTGGAGGCCAATGATGTTGGTCTTCTCTCTTCCTCCCTTCAAAGTTTACTTCCCCCTGAGTTTGTGTCTTATTTAGAATGCCATCTTGGCTTCTGCAACTATTCAAAACTTGTAAGTCCTTTGTTTCAGATACTACTAGTTGCCTACCTAATGTACATTCTCCTCTTTTTCGTTATTAACAGAATCTGAGTTTTGTTTGGGGCATTTATATTTTGCCAGTTTTGGGGGGGCTAGGGAGGGTTATATAACACAGTTCCAATTTATCTGCTGGAGATGGTCAGGAAATTTTTGCTTTCCTGATATAGGTACCACTTTTTCCTCTTTTTGCTTCCTTCTTCCTATCTGGGATAAAGATGTTAGGCTGGAGAAGGAGCAGCCACCTTGTGGCTATAAGGCAACCATTAAGCTGAAAGCCACATGCTAAGGATGGAGGAAACAAAAGTTAAAAGGAGCCTGAAGACTTGACATCATAGAGTCACTTACCAGTCTAGCTTGCCCTCTTTCAGACTCCTTGTGGTATAAAAAAATAAGTGGCTGTATTTGTTTACAACATTATGATAGCTTTCTTTGACATGCAAACAAAGTCAATCCCCAACAGACATAGTCTTCAGATCCTTTCACGGAACTCATCTCCCTCATGAAGCCCTCCCTATTTTAATAAATCTTAATCTCTCTCCTTCCTGACTGCAACAGCCGTCCCATTTATAATATGATGTATTAGTTTTCTGTTGCTACTGAACAAATTACCACAAATTTAGGGGCTTAAAAACAACAGAAATCTATTATTTTACACTTCTGGAAGTTAGAAATCTAAAAGGAGTCGGCAATGTTGTATTCCTGATGGAGATTCTAGGGAAGAATCTGTTTCTTTGCCTTTTCTAGTTTCTAGAGGCTGCTCACATTCTTTGCCTTGTTGTTTCACATCATTCTAACCTCTGCCTCTTTTGTCACATCTCTGATTCTCCAGCTGCCCTCTTATAAGGACATTTGTGATTGCAGTAGTCCCACCAGAATAATCTCAGGTAATCTCTCCATCTCAACATCTTTATTTAATTGCACCTACAAATTCTCTTTTGCCATGGAAGGTAGCATATTCTCAGAGATTAAGACATCTTTTGGGGACTGTTATTCTGTCAACCAGACAGGCTCTATATTTGTGTATCTGTAATACATTTTAATCCAAAATTGTATTTAATTTAGCTCTATATTTTATATCATTTCTAATTATTTTGTGTAAAATCTCATTTGCTTGTCCAAGTATAAATCCTCTGGGGCATGTATCATCTGCAGAGCTGGGCATATACCTATTGGTCTTAGAATTTCATTCTCTTCATTGACAAATACTGTATGTCTCTTTGGTGTAAACCCAAACACCAAAACATCTTTATGTTTAATTGACTACAGTGAAAATTTATTCACTTTCCTCATTTCCCAGGGGTCTCAGTTCTCAACATGCAATAAAAATATGTAAGCTCTTCTTGCCATTTGCAATGACGTGGATGGAACTAGAGTGTATTATGCTAAGTGAACTAAGTCAGTCAGAGAAAGGCAAACACCATATGATTTCACTCTTTTGTGGAATTTAAGAAACAAAACAGATGAACATAGGGGAAGGGAAGGAAAAATAAAATAAGATAGGGGCGTCTGGGTGGCTCAGTTGTTACGCATCTGCCTTCGGCTCAGGTCATGGTCCCAGGGTCCTGGGATCGAGACCTGCATGGGGCTCCCTGCTCCGCGGGAAGCCTGCTTCTCCCTCTCCCACTCCCCCTGCTGTGTTCCCTCTCTTGCTGTCTCTCTCTCTGTCAAATAAATGAAATCTTAAAAATAAATAAATAAAATAAGATAAAAACAGAGAGGGAGGCGAGCCTTAAGAAACTCTTAACTATAGAGAACAAACTGAGGGTTGCTGGAGGGGAGGTGGGTAGAGGTGGGCTAAATGGGTCATGGGCATTAATGAGGGCAGTTGTTGTGATGAGTACTGGGTGTTCTAGGTAAATGATGAATCACTAAGCTCTATTCTTGAAACTAATACTACACTATATGTTAACTAATTTGAATTTAAATAAAATCTTAGGAGAAAAAAAAATATGTAAGGTCTTATAATAAGCCTAAGATAGAAAGCAGTCTTCATTAGTGCTTTTTAACCAAGTTTTAGGAAGAGTCTTAATGATATTTGGTTCTTTTTGGCACCAGCTAATGGGATGTTTGACTTATTTAGCTTGTTCGTTGTATAGTTTGTTTTCAAATCCTTGTTTGATTAACTGATTTTGAGACTTTTTATCATAAAAAAATTTCAACACAGAAAAGTAGAATGAATCATTCAGTGACTACTCATTTAGCTACAATCTAGATTGAGCAACATATGCATACATACCTGATTTTGGTGGGGGGGGGCCCAACCCATTTTAAGGTAAATTACAAATAATTGATTTTGATTCAACGCCATAAAAGTGACAAGTTATGTACATTTCCTCTGTTTCATGAGACTCATCAAATTATGATTGGAGTTGGAGGATACCTCATTATATTGTAGAGTTTTCCTTGTTAAATATCTGATGTGCTTCAGGTCACTGTAGACTGTGGGCTTTCTTCTCACTCACTAGAACATCTGTAAACAATTGCTGTTATCTTTTGAACACATGATTGACTTCAAGTAGATTTTATTTTAATAGCCATAGCCTCCACGTTCCTCTTAATTTCTTAACTAGTTTCCTAGAAAAAAAAATCACTTAATTCCCATTTTATTTGGGGTCAAATCTCATTTCAACTTGCTTCAGCCATGTTTGCAGGCTAGGAGACTAAAGTAATGGCTTTGATCTTGACGTTTTTTATTCTTTCAAGTTTGTGCTCCTCTATACCAGGTTTTGGCTGCTTTGTTTCTTTCCCAGAAGAAAATAATTTGGACATAATTTTACTTAAAATCCACTTAAGCAATTCCTTTGCTCTTGCTTCTGCTAAGGGAATCATGGGTGCTCTTCTTGACTATCTCCAAGAATTTTTGGCAATATTAGAACTACCCAGTGTCAACCTTAAAAATGATGAAAATGTAGCTTTCAAGCAAGGAAAGCATTGGAATTTTTACTCTAATTCTCCCGTTTTGGATAGCAACAAATTATCTCTCAAACTTACACATCTTTCACTTGAAAATTTAAGTTCAGCAAAAATCTTACAGTTAGGGACTTTGGCTATTCCTAAGTCCGATTGTTGCTTTTACCAGTATTTTGAGTTGTTTGGATGAGCAAAGCATGTTGCTTATGAAAATATTTGGGAGGTAGTATTCTCCCTCTCTTTTCCTATTTTCCTCTACTTCTGGTTAGGATGAAGATTCACAGAATACTTTACCCCATGCCTAGGTGAGACTGTCATGGTCATTATTCAAATAAAATGGTTTGTCTTTTTAAATGTAAATCCTTTTCTATGCTTTATCAAAGATATTCTCAAACTCTATTCCCTCTTTCCATTTCAATGAGACTTTAAACTTCTGTTTAACCAATGATTATTAGGAAATTTTTAATAGCATTATTTCACATACTTTACAAAGTAATTTAGATCTTTTATTGTCTCAGGTAATTCTTTTTACCATAATTTCTGGCTTTAATTAGTTTAAAACCATCCTTTTGTTTTGTTTTGTTTTTAAGTGTTCTTATTTTATCTTAAAAAAATAAACATTAGGGGCACCCGGGTGGCTCAGTTGGTTAAGCGTCTGCCTTCAGCTCAGGTCATGATCCCAGGGTCCTGGGATCGAGCCCCACATCGGGCTCTCTGCTCGGCAGGGAGCCTGCTTCTCCCTCTCCCACTCCCCCTGCTTGTGTTCCCTCTCTTGCTGTGTCTCTCTCTGTCAAATAAATAAATAAAAATCTTTTAAAAAAGTTAGAGTTAGAAGCTATTGTTTCCCTCCATGTTGATCAGAAGCCAAATCTAGAAAAAAAATGATCTAAGTACTATCATGAAACTTTAGGTAGTATCAAAAAAAGACTATAGGCTGTGTGAAATGTTTATCTGAGAGTTACATGCCATAAGACCATTCCACTATGATATTATAAGTAAATTTTAATACATTAGTAAATATTACTTCTATTCATATTAAACTACTAGTGTTTAAAGAATTTTCAAAATCATCCAGATTTGGTATTTTATTTTCAGTATTTGATTTCATTTGAGACCACAAAAATCATCTAGTTAACTGCATTTAATGTCTACTCAGCTTCACTTTGTACAATTTGAAGGACCTTAAATAACTTCAGAGGAATGTTCCTTCTAAGAAAGGAATGCTTTACATTTAGAACAATAGAAAAAATACGTTGTGAAAAGAGTTCAAATGACTGAGTTCTCAAACTATTATTGTTCTGACTTCAATTCTCTGCTACCCACTGGGTGTCCTCCAATTTAATTCTGACACTAACCATCCAGACCCCACAGGTTTAAAGCCTCAATCTGCCACAGGATGGCATGCCCCCCTCAGACACCAGCCACAAATCTCAGGGGCCACCCCCACTTCTGAAGACCAGCCATAAATGCTGGGGTTCTTATGACCCCCTCAGCTTCAATAATTTGCTAGAATAGCTCACCAGACTCACTAAAAGTGTTACATTTACCATTACAGTCTCATTATAAAGGATGCATGCAGTTCAGAAAGGGCTAAATGGAAGACACACATAGGGCAAGGTGTGGGGAAGGGGCTGCAGAGCTTCTTTGTGTCCTCTCCTCATGGAATCCTCGTGTATGAGCCACCCAGCTCATCAGTATGTTCATTAGCCAAGAAGCTCCTCCAAGCTTGGGTCCAGAGTTCTTCCTGGGGTTTCATTACTTAGGCATGATTGCTTAAATTATTGACCACATGATTGAACTCAATCTCCAGCACCCCCACCTTCCCTAGAGGTCCAGCTGCCCAAAGTTCCAACCCTCTAATCATATGATTGGTCTTTCTGGTGGCCAGCTCTCACCCTAAAGTTCTCTAGGCACCCACTGGGAGTCACCTCATTATACTTCTATCATCAGTGTGTTAGTGTGCCATAACCAAGTACCAGAGGCTGCGTGGCTTAAACAATAGAAGTTTATGTTCTCACAATTCTGGAGGCTAGACGTCCAAGATCAAAGGGCCGGCAGTATTACTTTCTTCTGAGGTTTCTCTCCTTGGCTTTTAGATGACCATTTTCTCCCTGTGTCTTCACAGGGTCTCCCCGCTCCGTGCGTGTCCATGTACTCACCTCCTATTCTTATAAGGACACTGGTCATATCAGAGTACATCCTACCCTAGAACCTCATTTAACTTACCTCTTTAAAGACCGTATCTCCAAATGCAGTCATTTTCTGAAGGAGTGCGGGGGTAGGACTGTTGAAGACCATGAATTTTAGGGTGACACAATTCAGCCTATTACACTCAGGAAGTTCAAAGAGTTTTTGAAGCTCTGTGTTAGGAACTAGGGAAAAAGCCAGATACATACTTTATTATACCACAGTATCTTTACATATTCCATGTGCACATCTCCTTTAGAGAAACTCCTCTAGGTTTTGGTTAAAAACTGTCATAGAGATGGATGCAAACAAGTGCTTTTGTTCTGCTGCCTAGAGAGAGGTGGGGCAGGCCACCGTTTTGGAGGGAACATACTGTCTTCTCCTCTAACTCATATTCTGAAGCCCCTGAGAAGCATCATGTTTAATTCTGTTCATATGCAAAATCTGGGAGGGAGCTGAAGGGAGACTTCCTTTATTTCAGATCCTCTTTCTGCTATTGATTTCTTCATTTCTTGGTGTCTATGCGTTCTTTCTCCCAACCCAAGCTTTCTTTGGACCCCACTATCCAAACAAGGTTTCAGGCATAATGTTATTCATATTTGATCTGGGTATGCATTTTTTAGATTTATTTATTTATTTTAGAGGCAGGGAGGGGCAGAGGGAGAGAGAATCTCAAGCAGACTCCCCACTGAGCTCAGAGCTGGGGGATGGGGGGTTGGGGGGCTCCATCTCACAACCCCCAGATCATGACCTGAGCTGAAATAAAGAGTCAGATGCTTAACTGACTGAGCCTCCCAGTCGCCCAATCTGTGCATTTAAATCGCCCTGTTACTTCTTCCTAAGATATTTGCCCTCAGGTATTATTTTTTTCACTTACTTATACTCTTGAAGTCACCCCAGGGTGGTGGCTTTCCAAGTGTAAGTTTTGTGCTCACTGAAGGGTAAGTGATACTTTTAAATTTTTTCGCTTTAAAAGTTAAATTGTTTCTGAATGTATCAATTGTAGGGTTGTCAAATTTATCAAATTCATTCCAGTTTTTTAGTATGTATATACCTTGCCAAAGTACAAATGTCATTCCTTTGATAGGGACATTATCCATGTTGCTTGTTATAAACTCTGAACATTTTATTTAGGTCTTGCCTTCCTTTTGGCTATTGAAACCTGTGATTCCTGAAGCCAGGCAGCTTATTGTGAACTGCACAGAGGAGGAAGCATGAATCAGAGTTGGGGGTGGGGCTGTTCTCTTTTTAGTTTCCCAGGGTGAGAAGGGTAACTGAGTTTGACTTAAAGACTTTAAGAGAGAATCATTTCATTTTAGAATTGGGAGGGGAGAGGGGCACAAAGCCTCCCCAGTGAGTGGAGATACAAATATTTGGTAAAACAGACATAGAAAGACAACATTCTACATACTGTTTAACAAATACAAACTCACATGTTTGTAAAATACTGGAAGGAAAGGAAGGAGGAAACTGCACAAATGCAAATTTAGTTTACTCATTCTGGTTTAATCATTTGAAGGAATAATTTATCCTGACACACTCATTCACAAACATGGCAGCCTGGGACAGCAACCCAGGGTCTCTTTCATATGACATCTTGAGAGCATACAGTAGTAGCCAGATTATTTTCCTTTTGCATGAGTTCATTCTTTCCATGCTATTCAACAGACACTTTAAAACAGAATCCTATGTGCCAAGCACCTAGTGAAAATAAACTATCTTGTTTGAGATAGATTGTCTGAAAGTTATTGAAGAAGTTCTCCCTCATATTAAAAAGTGAGAATTTTGTTAGTTTTAATGATCTCAGTAATTGTTTGTAGGAAATAGGTCGGGCAATCTGTTTACTCAAAATAAAATGTTTGTTATGGATAATCTCCAACTGTTTTCCAACTTTGAAATTGTAGGACTCTGTAGTCTCTGTCATGATTTCTACACCCCAGAGCAATAGGTTCAAATATATTGGTCCTTATGAGATAGAATTCATTCCCAACTGAAAAATATGTTGTAAGTCACATGAACCTTTTTTTCCCCCATATTGCACAGGATTCTAAGGTGCCGGGCTTGCCAGACAGAAGCTGGTCATGGTTAGTATACGTCTTAACATACATCTTGGGATTTTTTTGGGCCATTTCCACAAGCTCACTGGAGGGACCTGGTCTAAGGATGGTTTTCTCCCTCAAACAACTCTCATTCCTGCCATGAAACCAGAAATGCCAGAAGTAGAGATGTATTCCTGTTGCTTACGTCTTGTTCTCTATCTAAGCCCTGAGAATGAATAATGGACTAGACATTCTAGGCTTTTCCAGTGGACAGATGCAGATGCTTTTGGCTGAATACCCAACTAAAAGTGGCTTAACCAATAAAGAATTAATTTTCTCACATAGTATTAAAATTGGTTAATTGGGCTCCAGGTCAGCTTCTTTCAGATTTCTTGACTTTCCCTTCCTGGGAACAAAAGAGCTACAGCAGCTACAAGCACACTGTCCTCACATGTCAATGTCCAAAGTCAGAAAGGATCCTTCATCTCCGCTTATCCTCTTTTTATTATGGAGGAAATCTTTCCGCGAAGCCTCCAGCCGACTTCCCCTTAGAGCTTCATACTATGTTATATCCCTGAGTCCATGGATTCATGGACATTCTGTCAGCAAAGTAGAGAGTGGTCTGAATACACTGAGAAGGCAGTCAGTAATGTCTACCTCATCTGTTCTGGCCAAAAATTTGACAACAGATCTAATTGGAAGGGAAGGCATTGAAGGTATTTTGTTCACAAGTACATACATAGGGGTGCCCCTCCCTTCATGCTTTTAGTCTACTCTCCTTAATTTTCAGGGACCCTGGATAGCCACTGGTAAAGGTGAGATTGAGCCTATACATGATGTGATATAAGAGCAAGGGACAAGGAAGGACGCCTGGGTGGCTCAGTTGGGTAAGCATCCAACTCTTGATTTCAGCTCAGGTCATGATCTCAGCGTTGTGAGATGGGGCCCTGGGTTGGGCTCCAAGCTGGGCGTGGATCCTGCTTAGGATTCTCTCTCCCCCTCTTCCTCTACCCCTACCCCATCCCCTGCTTGAGCACATGCATGCTCTCTCTCAAAAAAAAAAAAAAAAAAGCAAGGGACAGGGACCCACACTGAAATAATGAATGGGTAGAGGCCCAGGGGGAGGTTGAGAGGGAGGCTGAAACTAATGGTAGTAGGAGAAGGGCTGCAAGCAGAGTCTCGGAATTCTCTAGTCCTACGCACCCTGATATGTGGTCTGCTTGACTCTTGCTGAGCAGCAGGGACATTTGTCACAGATTCCTATGCCCCAAAATGCAGGATCCACTGACATTTTACATATCTGTAGGATGTTTCATCTCGGATAATTAACCAGAAAGCATATAATTATCTCATTTCTCTGACCTATTGCCCAGGGGTGGATGATCCAGATACAAATAATGGGCTCTTGACTTCTGGTGTTAGATTTGCTTTCTTGGGATTAGGGATCAGCAGCATGAGTGCCATTCTATTTTAAAAACCTATTTTGGTGTCCCTGTAACATGTAATTAATTTGCTCATGTAATTTGCTCAAGTTCGGTCAAGTTTTTGACTTGAAGTCATTGTGTGGGTTAATGTGTAAATGCTTTAATGAGAGGACAAGCTTTTAGGACTGAAAGGCTGGAAGAAATACATGAGAAACTCTGGCAAGGCTGCCTACTATGTTTCTTGGCATGTAGCGCACACTCAGTACATGTTCGTTTCCTTCCCTCATTTGGCTCTCTTCCTAATTGCCATTTCCCAAAATTCTCAGCAAAAATGACCTCATCCTCTATTTTAGAGCATCCCTTACCACGACTCCAGAAGGTCAGGAAGAATATAACCAGTAATCTCAGACAAGATAGTAAGAAATGAAAAAATAGAAGGAGAGGGATGACTCTTTATCATATGCTGAACACCTGTAATACAGGTGTTAGGGATCCTAAGGTGAGTTAAGACACCTTCCTAGCTGAAGGAGCTCACCATCTGGGAAGGGAGGTTTAGGGAGAAAGAATGTGAGGTTTGAGGAGTATGAAGACAGAGCCTTGCTCGGGGTGCAGGTGAACACTTAGAAGGGGCACCTAGTGTACATGGGATGGGGGGCATAGGGGGCCACCAGGGAGTCCTTCTTGGGGCAATGATACTTAGTGGCAGGGCTTGGTCTTAACACCTTTGCTGGGCTACAGCTTTCATGACCCTTGCTTCCCCAAGAGGGAGATTGGAGTAGAAGATGCCATTTCCCTGGAAGTCCTGAAGAGAGCCAAAGAGCAGCCATTATTCATTTTGCTGTGGGGTTTTGGGCTATACCATGCGTATTAAGAGGCTTCTAAGTGGCCCCCTTTCCTGGGCACACACTGAATCCTGGTGGTGGTTTTAGGAAAATATATGAAAAGTCCACATGCCTAAGCCACAACTCTTGGATTTGGGTTCAGTAGATCTGGAGCAGGGCTGTAGAATTTGGTTCTGAGGTACAATCAGGGTAGAGAAATGGCTGGGATAGAATGAGAAGGGTACTGGGAGAAGTAGCTCTGTCTACTACTTATTTTCACGTATGTTACTTCATTTAAGCTTCAAAATTTTGTGAGGGAGAGACTACACAGCTAGTTTGTGGACGAGAAAGCTGAAACTTAGAGAAGGTGAGGGAACTGCCTACGGTTACTGGGCTGGTGCCTGGCAACCTGGGCCTTGTGGTCAGTCCTCCGCAGGGCGACTCATGCGCACCTTCCATTGTGCAGCAATTCACTTAAACATTTCATTGTGTCCTTCACTTGGAGGTTTTTCTGATCATGAAGGAAGAAGAATACCAGTCCCACCAGAAAGTTCTAGATTTGGGATGTCAATTCCTTAACAATTCTCTGCAGGATCTTTTAAGGAAAACAGAACCATACAATGAACATTGTTCTCTACTGGAGTTTGTTAACAAATACAAAAGTGCTGTTTGCTTGACTTGGACTTTTTTCCCCTATAACGTGCCTGAATAAAATGGCAGTAGCCTGTAGTGACACCAACATAGTCATTTGATGCAATCAGACACGAAACGTATACAAGTTTCCTTTATTCCTCTTTCAACTATATATTGAGCACTTCATATATGCTAGGATTACCTTAAGTTACTACGTGAGTTCTTGAATTTATTGGGAAAATTGGTAATTTAAGATGGTAATTATATAGATCTATATTTTAGAAAAGCAGAAAATATGTTTGACCCCATTTTATGCCAGTGCTCTTGGTTATTGTGTGTAGTTGGTGATATCTTCCACTTTAAGTTTAGGTTCATGCCCTTTGATGGAATTGTTGGTCGATACAGGCCTCTACAGAGAGGAAGAAGACCTAGAAGGCTTTGAGAGGGATTAGCCTTAAAAACTCAACTTCAAAATTTTTAGATTATATATACAGAGCTCTTTGGGACATCTGACCATTTCAAGGGGGTAAATTACATGTGTCACCTTAATGTGAGCATCATGTGGCAGGTAAGCGACAAGACTCAGAGGCCACAGAGGCTTCCGTGAGCCTCGAGCCCTCCTGTAGCAGGACGGGGCCAGACCCACTGGCCAAAGTTCTGTTTGGAACCACAAGCCCTGTCAGCTTCCTGCTTCTCATCTGTGTGAGACCCGGCCACCACCCAAAATGTAAGCCCTCCTGGATAGGCTTGCATGTGCTCATTCCTGGGTTGTTTTGTGCATTTTAGCCCCTGACTCATCCTCCCACTGCTGTGCCTTGCGCCGGCCTTCCCAGCGTGTCCTCTGCAATCCCCATTCAGCTGTACAGCCCCCGCCCCCTCACACTACTTGTTTGTCACAGAATGTTCCCTCCACTTCCTCACCTTCACCCAAACCCAGCTCTCCCCCAAAGGCAGCGGTTGCAAAGAGAGCTTGCTCTTTCCCCCCGGCCCCGAGGACCAAAGATTTGAAATGCAGCAGGAGCATCCTCTCAGCCCCCTCTGCTACTTCGTGTCTTTTCTCTGGTACTCGCTTGGGAAACCCCCTCTTTCTCTGAGGCTCTTGTAGTCCCTGTTACACCCTCCCTGGTCCTCAGTGGGCACATGTGCCAACCAAATGTGCTGTAAGTGTGGATGTTTTCCAAGTCGTGGTAAAAGAGAACATAAAACGTCTCAATATATGTCTATTGGTTACATATTGAAACATGAGACTACTTTGGCGATATTGGGTAAAATAAATTATTAAAATTAATTTTACTGGTTTCTTTTTGTTTCATAAATGTGACTACTGAAAAAATTTTAAATTACCAAAATGGCCCCTATTTGTGCCTTCTGTCATCATATTTCTATTGACTAACACTGGTCTAAGCACTGCCAAGTTCTATGTGGATATCACACTCTGGCCTATAAGTCTTCATTAAGCTCCTTGGTGATTTTGATGGGCTGGCTGAGGCTTTTTTTATGGATTAAAAAAAAAAACTTTATTGATTTTTAAAATAGACTATAAAGTAAAGCATTTTCATTATACTAGAAAATGCAGATCATAAAATATTAATAAGTGACCAGGAGTCATACATATATGAAAGGTTATATATTGCTTTTTTGTAACTTGCTTTTTACACTTTCCAGCATGTCATAAACATCTTACTTGTCATTATATATTCGTCTGTGACAATTTTTTAAATGGTTGACTAATATTTTCCTATAAAGGTATATACCCTAATTTGTTTTGCAATCTTTGCTAACTGGGCAGTATTTTTGAATTTTTCTGTTGTAAATGAGGCAGAGTGCTTGTTAAGAGGGAATTTGAAGTGGTTTTTTTTTTTTAATTTTTTATTGTTATGTTAATCACCATATATTACATCATTAGTTTTTGGTGCAGTGTTCCATGATTCATTGTTTGTGCATAACACCCAGTGCTCCACGCAGAACGTGCCCTCCTCAATACCCATCACCAGGCTAACCCATCCCCCTACCCCCCTCCCCTCTAGAACCCTCAGTTTGTTTTTCAGAGTCCATCATCTCTCATGGTTCGTCTCCCCCTCTGACATACTCCCCCTTTTTGAAGTGGTTTTTAAAGAGAGGAACGTATTTAAAGATGCCAACATTTTCTAGCTATAGAAGAAGCAGGTCAGTCACAGAGGAGCCCACCTACTTATTTTCTGTCACACAATTGTCGCATAATTTTAGAGTAAATATTCACTAATTATTCTTGGGAAAACCCAGAAGTTAGTACTATAAAACCAAAGACAAATGCTTCAGACTCAGATGGTAAGTCTTTCTACGTTGGATAACTACTATCTTTTGGGGACATGGACTTCCAGGTGGCGAGACTTTGGGTCTTGTCTTTGTGAGAGGGACCCCTCCCCTTCCCTGTGGAGTGTTGATAGGAGCCAGGCACCCTCAGATGGGGTTGAGGTCCCCATGGCTGTGTGTGTGGGGGGGAAATGGGTACAGACAAGGGAGAGAGCAGCAGGAGAGCTGAGAGTGCCAGACAGTGCACATGTCTAGGAAAGGTGACCAGTGAGTCCCTGCAGGGATTACGGAGTGTGCTCTGTCCTCAGAGAGCCCCAGGAATACTTGGAGCACACTCCAAAGTGGGCACTGCGGTCTTGGTGCTCCTCAGCTGGAGACTATTAAGCCAATGATTGCTTGGGCTAAAAAAGGCTGAGATTTCCAACCGTGATTGTTCCATCAGAGGCTCAAATCAAGTCACTTGAGGAAATACTCAAAGCTAAAGCTATCCCTAGGCAGGAAAAGTGTGCAAATTATTTATTGTGTGTCTTTGTGGATATGGCACACAGTATAATAATAGTTAAACCAGACACACAATGTAATAATAGTTAAGCCAGAACTGTCAGAGCCAATAATTTCTAATTTCAGGATTTCATCAGATATAAAAAAGGGAGTAAGTATCTTTGTCTTAAATGGATCTTTTCCGGGTTCCTGTAGCGTTCATTGCTGAATTTCCAGAGCAGGTGAAAGTGGGAGTCCTATTGCCTGGGTTGGAATCCAGATCCACCACTAATGATTTTGGACAAGTCACTTAACACTTAATGTCTCTTAACTTCTCCTAGGAGTTTTAGGAGAAAATAAATGAGGTAGCTCATACAAAGGGCTGAGCACAATGCCTGGCATATGCTCAATACATACTAATTGCTGTTCTTACATTATTATCTTTATATTATTTCTCAGGTGTGTTATAATAGCTTCCTAACTGGTCTCATTACCTCCACTCTTCCTCTTTCTCCAATACATTCTCCACAAAGCAGCCAGAAAGTTAAAAATTCAAACCTGATCATGTCATGCTCCTGTTTAAGGCCCTTCCTCCACCACTGTTCTCCCATTGCACTGAGGATAAAACCCAAACCCAAACTCCTTGCCATGGTCTGGAAGGAAGACCCTGCAGGATTTGACACTGCCCCCTCTGTGACAGCCCTCCCTTCACCACACTTCCTGTCCTCCAGCCCCACTGGCCTGCTTGCTGCTTCTTGGGCTTCCTGTGCTTGTTCTTGCCTGTACCTTAATCAGATGGCATCTCCCCCAGAGAGTCTTCCCTGGCCCCCCAATCTCAGTGACTCACCTGGCACTTACAATTGCATCATCTTGCTCTATTTTCTTCATGGCTCCATCCTTCTGTTCATTTTTTTGATTTCATGCTTACTGTCTGCCTTCCTGCCCTGGGGTATAATCTCCCTTAGAGAAGGCACCTTTTGTGTCTCGTTCAGTACTAACCCCCAGAGCTGAGCCCAACCCATATTAGGAGCTCAAGAACTATTTGCAGAACAAGTGAATGAATGATGGAATGAATGGTCTTCCTAATTACACCCTATTCAAAGAAAGATCAGTTTCCATCCATAGTTAGAAAGCACTTTGATTGAAAAAGCATTTTAGTTGGAACATTAATGATGGAACTCGGAAGCAATAGAATCTTAGGGCCTGCCAATTTCTGATTTTTCTTTATACTGAAAGAATCATGGTTGGAAAAACAAATACTGTTAAAATGTCTATGCTTTCCAGAGCAATCTATACATTCAATGTAACCCCTATCAAACTACCATCAACATTTTTCACAGAGCCAGAACAAATAATCCGAAAATTTGCATGGAACAAGAAAAGATCCTGAATAGCCAAAGGAAAGTTGAAAAAGAAAACCAGAGCTGGTGGCATCACAATTCCTGACTTCAAGCTATATTACAAAGCTGTAATCATCAAGACAGTATGGTACTGGCACAAAAACAGACACATAGATCAATGGAACAGAACAGAGAACCTAGAAATGAACCCTCAACTCTGTGGTCAACTAATCTTCGACAAAGCAGGAAGGAACATCCCAATGGAAAAAAGACAGTCTCTTTAACAAATGGTGTTGGGAAAATTGGACAGCCACATGCAGAAGAATGACACTGGACCATTTTCTTACACCATACACAAAAATAAACTCAGAACATGGATGAAAGACCTAAATGCGAGACAGGAATCCATCAAAATCTTAGAAGAAAAAAAATTCCTAGAAGAGAACACAGGCAGCAACCTCTGTGATCTCAGCTGCAGCAACTTCTTGCTAGACACGTCTCCAAAGGCAAGGGAAACAAGGGCAAAAATGAACTATTGGGACTTCATCAAGAAAAAAAGTTTTTGCACAGCAAAGGAAACAGTCAACAAAACCAAAAGACAGCTGACAGAATGGGAGAAGACATTTGCAAATGTTTTATTAGATAAAAGGTTAGTATCCAAAATCTATAAAGAACTTATCACTCAATACCCAAAGAACAAATAATCCAGTCAAGAAATGGGCAGAAGACATGAACAGACATTTCTGCAAAGAAGACATCTAAATGGCCAACAGACACAAAAAATGCTCCACATCACTTGTCATCAGGGAAATGCAAATCAAAACCACAGTGAGATACCACCTCACACCCATCAGAATGGCTAAAATTAACAAGTCAGGAAATGACAGATTTTGGCAGGGATGTGGAGAAAGGGAACCCTCTCACGCTGTTGGTGGGAAAATATGGAGGTTCCTCAACAAGTTGAAATTAGAGCTCCTGTGTGACCCAGCAATTGCCCTGCTGGGTATTTACCCAAAGGATACAAATGTAGTGATCCGAAGGGGCACCTGCACCCCAATGTTTATAACAGCAATGTCCACAATTGCCAAACTATGGAAAGAGCTCAGATGTCCATGGACAGATGCATGGATAAAGAAGATGTGGTATATATACACAATGGAATACTACTAAGCCATCAAAAAAAATGAAATCTTGCCATTTGCAATAACATGGATGGAACTAGAGGGTATTATGCTAAGCAAAATAAGTCAATCAGAAAAAGACAATTATCATATGATCTCACTCATATGTAAAATTTGAGGGAAAAAACAGAGGATCATAGGGGAAGGGAGGGAAAAGTAAATTAAGATGAAATTAGGGAGAAAAACCATGAGAGACTCTTAACCATAAGAAACAAACTGAGGGTTGCTGGAGGGGGGAAGGGTGAGGGGATGGGGTAACTGGATGATGGGCATTAAGGAGGGCACCTGATGTAATGAGAACTGGGTGTTATATGCAACTGATGAATCACTGAACTCTACCTCTGAAACTAATGATACACTCTATGTTAATTAATTGAATGTAAATAAAGCAAATAAAATTTAAAAAAGGAAAAAGAAAGGATCATGGATTAAGTGGCGTTTCTCCTGGACATATGGGATCTTGAAAAGCTCACAGGGGGCCATAGCTTGAGGGGCATAAGAAATGACAAACTCAGAGGAGCAAAGGCAAAGGCAGACTGTGGTGCAAATAATTAGTGATGAGCCACTCGGCAGGGAAAAGGGGAGGGGAGGGGGTCTGAGCTCATGCTCCCTCTGCATGTTTCTGACGCAGTGTGAATTGTGAGTCGCTTGTGAAACATTGCTCTTTCAGAGTCTTCAGTCCTTTGCTTCCTAAGGCAGGCATCCCTTCCTTCTGAAATTCAATTAAATCAGCCCTAATCAGTGGCTATGCAGAAAGAGGGCTCTTACTTACAGAACACAGGGAACAATAACAAACCAGCATTAATTAGGATTGTTACAGGAAATCAGAAAAAATGATTCTCTATCTCGACAGTGGGCAGATTTCTTCTTTCAGACACCAAGTCTCAGACTTGAGAGAGAGAGGCCTTGTGGTCTTTGTTTATTGCCGTGAAGATGATGTTTAAGAACAACACCACTAAATTTTTCCTTTGTTCTACAGTCTTGTGTCAGTCCAGCCAATCACGAGTCACTATTTTTCTGTCTGTTACCATACTGAATTTTCTGAATAAACACAGGCAACCACATTTTAACCACAATGGTAAAATACTTTTTTTTTTTTAAATTCTGTAGGCAAAGGGCCACGTCAGTAGGGGGGTTTGACATACGGATCATGTTTATCCTTTGATCATCTGTCTTTTTGTTAGAAGAAAGCATATGGATCCTTTGCTCTGTTTCTAAAATAGATTCGGAGGAAGTGAGGAATTAATCTTAACCTTAAACACATTGAGCCCAGTATTTCCTATCCAACTGCAGAATGCACTATCTAGTTTCCTACACCTCGCCCTTGCTAAGTTTAGGTCCTTTGGGCCAGCTGTTAAGAAGGAAAAGAAGGGGGAAGGGAACGTTGCTTTAGATGGATAAGGCACTGCACTGTCCATTATCAATCCTGGCTTATTTCCTCACTGTTTCATTTCCCATTCCCTACTGTGACAGAACTGAGCAAGACCAGAGATGACTCTTGTGATTTGTCAGACATTTGTTCCAAAATGGGATTGGCACTGTGTTCCACTTTGTTGTTGTGGACAGTCAGCCCACCCATGACGTATGTCTTGCCCATCTTGGTACTCTCTAGAAAAGCAAAGTTTGGCCTTGCTTTTTGGAAAATTGATGCTAACAAGGGAGGCTCCTAGCACATCTTCAACTCACCTGCCCTGCACATAGATGGAGCTGGTGCTGAGCCACAACATGCGGAGAATTTGTGTTTTAAAATTTTTCTTCGTTAAGGTTAATGCTGCTAAGGTGACTGACTTTGCAGGCAATTCAGTCAACACTCTTCAACTTTTAAAGACAATGAAGCTATTGGAGATGGTGGCGCTTATGCATGGTGTTCTGCTCCATACTTAGCACCCAGACCTGGCTCATGACGAGTGTTCAGTAAATGCTTTGTGAATTGAACTTGAATTAGTATCTAAGTGTCTGTTGGGCTGCTGGTGGTCCCCTAGTATAGGTGAGCTGGTTCCAGAGTGTGGATCTTCCCAGCGCATTTCAGTGGAGGGGCTGCCCCTGCCCTGCTTCTTTCCCCCCCACTTCAGCCTGCTGCCCACTCATTTCCCATGCCCTCTGCCAGAGCAGGCTTCTGCTTTCCACATGGGCATGGAGAGAATCAGAGCGCTCCTGGCAATATCTCTGGGTCCCACGGTCTAGTGACATGGCAAAACTTGGTGAAAGTTTGTATGAAATGAGCCGTGTGAAGGAAAAATAACTATGAAAAATCTCCTGCCATCCAATGAAATCAGAACTGCCTTTTCCCCTTTATTTGTAGAAATTTTAAAACACTCCTAATGACTAGGCGAAGATGAATACAATGAACCCTTGTGCCCTCAACATCTAGCTTCAACTGCCATCTGTTTTTTGCTACTTTTGTTTATGAACTTCTTCCAGTTTTGTGTGTTTGTGTGTGAGAGTGAAACTTTGCCTTACATAATGTGAGCTCTACATATTTCCATCTCATTTAGGCAAAAATAAAATTTCGTAAGTGAAAACTTTACTACTGAGTCTTTTGTAGTGATGCCCTATTTTTAGGTCCTGGAATTGGCGGTTCCAGAATGTTTCAATTAAATGCTCGTAATGTAGAAAACAGCCTTTTTCCAAGGCCTCATGTCCCCTCCATCAGTGGCTTTCGGCCACTTCCTTCTGTCTGATTGAATTCTTAAACGTGTCCCTGGTGGGCTGCTGGTGGAGCTTGTGTTGCTTTGTCAGTCTGTCTGCTTTTGGCATCCACACACGGCAAGTACAAGCTTCCTTTGGGCATTTGAGACCATTGGAGCTCAAACTTTTCTTAATTGCTGTATTTTCAGTGAATGTTCTTTTGTCACAGTGCAATGACCCATTTTTTTTTCAACCACAGAGCTGATGGAGATGGGCTGCCAAGTCACACTGGGGGACTGACTCAGGGACGGGAGCTGTGGGCAGCGCCCTGCCCACATGATAACCCGGCTATGTGTGGTTTTTATGGAATACTTTCAGCAGAGGCCCCACCTTGTCCCCTTGTCCCTCCCTCTCTGGGCCAGGATGTGCAACAAGGTGGAGCTGCCGGAGGGAGGGCAGTGATTTGAATTACATGGGGCCTCTGGTTTAGACCAGTCCAGCATCTCAGTGCAGATATGAATAGCTCCCTAACCAAAGGTTCTGTTCTATGAAAAAGGACTACTGAAGACAAGCTGTCAAAGCAGATTGTAGTCTGCTGTTGGTGCGGTTGAGAAAGATAAAGTGATGTCATCTGTTTTGATTTGCATGCTGATAAAATCGTAAACATCAAAAGGAGTCCATAAAATTACCAGACCGTCTCATGAAAATTACTCCTTGACCAAATGTTATTCCTTGGTTCTAACGATTAATGATGAATTTGAACGGATCAGGAGAGAATAAGCCTTGTCTTTGTGATATACATGCTTCTGTCCCCGCAGAGTTTTCAATATGTCAGTCTTTTCACCACTTAGATTAGAACAAACTTGCCGGGATGATTTATACACACAGTATTTTAAAATGGGACTTGGAAGAATGAGTTTCAGATGCGCAGTGAAGTACGTGCTGCCCAAAGGAGCGGTAAAGTGATTGCGGTGGTCCTCGGCCTGCTCCCCCAAGATCCTTTCCTTGTCCTTCCCTGGCAGGCTGTTTCTCTGGCTTCTCTGTCACTTGGCTCCTGGTTGGATTCAGCTAGTGGGAAGACTGAAGGGTGGGAAGAAGGGATAGGCCAAGTGCATTGCCTCGGTAAGAAGTTACCACAAACTTGTGATGTAAACAAGACAAGTTTAGTATCTTACGGTTCTGGAGGCCAGAAGTCTGAAATAAGTCTTACTGGACTAAAATCAAGGAGTTGGCAGGGCTGCCTTCCTTCCGGAAGCTCTAGGGGAGATCCCGTTTCCTTTCCTTTTCCAGTTTCTAGAGGCTGGAGATTGGGGTGGGGGCACATGGGGGAACCTGTTTGCTTTGGGCAATGATGCGAGAATTAGCAGAGGCCCCACCTTGTCCCCTTGTCCCTCCCTCTCTGGGCCAGGATGTGCAACAAGGTGGAGCTGCCAGAGGGAGGGCAGTGATTTGAGCTACATGGGGCCTCTGGTTTAGACCAGTCCAGCATCTCAGTGCAGATATGAATAGCTCCCTAACCAAAGGTTCTGTTCTATGAAAAAGGACTATTGAAGACAAGCTGTCAAAGCATTTGTGGGAAGAGGCTTTTTTTTTTTTTCCTGAAGCTCTTCCATTTACTTTCTGCATGATCTTGAACAAATCATCTAGTTTTTCAGCCTCAGGGTCCTCATCTGTTAAAATGAGACAATCATAATTATGAACTTCAAAGGTCTGCATGAGGGTGAAGAGGGGGTAATATATGGAGGAGAATCACTAAATAAATGTAAGTTTTCTATTGGCTAATTCTAAAAATACTGAGTACCTCCCATGGGCTGGTTACTGTCCTAAGTTCCTTCTCTTGTGGAATTTTCTGTCTATTGTGAAGATAGACATTATTCAAATGATAACATTAATGTATATCTAGAAATAAGCATGGCTTGAAAGGTACATGGTTCTTTGAGAACATATGAAAAAGAAGCCTGACTTTCACCAGGGGTTCAGGAAAGTGCCTGGGCTGTAATCTGAAGGATGAGCAGGAGTTAATTAAAAATGAAATGTAAAGTAATTGGGGGAACAGCAGGTACAAAGGCCCTGGGGTAGGATGGCATATGTTGTCCAAGGCCATGAAAGAAGCCCAAAGAGCAAAAAGAAAGTACAAGATGAGGTTGGGGAGGAAGGTGAGGCCAGACCATGCAAGACCTTGTCAGGCTTTTAGTTCTTAGGCAAAAGTCAATGGGGAGACAGTGAAGGATTTTAGGCAGTGCATGTGTGTCTGTGTCATAGCTTTATGATTTGGCAGATCACTCTGGCTACTGCATGGAGAACAGATTGGAGAGGGTCCAAAGAGAAGATGAGGGGAGACCAGCTGGAGGGGATGGCATGGCCTAAATCAGAGCCTGGTTGATAGCTTGGATTAGGTGGGCGTGGAGACCAAAGTAGAAGCAGGGTCCCGGCTTGCACCTGGGGTGAATGGTGGTGCTGTTCTCAGAGGCAGAGGGAACTAGAGAGAGCTCATATTGGATGGGGACCAATCATGAATTTGGTGCTGGATATGCTGAGTTTGAGGAGCCTGGGTGACAGCCAAGAGAAGTTCCATTAGCCACTCAGGAGAGGTCCGCTCTGGAGTTAGAGCTTTGGGCATCATGGGCTTATCAATAGTAACTACTTGGGCATAGATAAGATTCTTTCAGACAAGCTAATGTATAAGGAGGGTTTATTCTGTGCCGGGCACAATTCTAAGCACTTCACTTGTATTAAACTCATCTAATCTCCGTAACTGCTCTTTGAGATATTTCCCCTATTTTACAGATGAGGAAACTGAGGCAGCAGAGTGTTTCCATACTTGCTCAAGGTAAAACAATTGGTGAGTCTTGGGACCAGGGTCCAAACCCAGGCTGGCTCCTGTACCAGTGTTACTAGCTGCTTCACCACCCTGCCGAGTCTCTGCATCAAGGCTCATGGCTCATTCCTAGGTCGCAGACTGTTGTAATACACTCGCTTTCTGGCAAAAGCTGTGCCGTTTATTTTGAGGGAGGTACAGGAGATGTTGGTGTTTCTGGTTGCCATGGTTTGCATAATATACATTCCTCACCTGGAATCCTTCTGCTTTGAGTAGCTGCTGCCAGAAGGCACAAACGTGTGCCGGCAGCAAAGCAGAGCACGTGCAGAGGAGGGTGAGGATGAAGAGAGGCACGCGGCAATTGCCCTCTCAAGCAAAAACATGTTGGAGATGCCTCCGGGTTGCCAAAGCATTCCGCGTCTCTCCATGGAGGGAGGCTGACCTCACAAACAGGTAGCCACTGTTTGCAGTAAAAACCAGGATCGTTAATACTTACAGCCCAGGAAAACTTGGCCCTGAAGTTAAACAATGAGTTGTCTGCATTTCACGTTGCCAAGTGAAAAAGGCTCACCAACTTTACCGAAAATCCTAATGGCGCTTTAGCGCAGCACAGGCACCTTCAAAAAGCAATTGCCTCCAGTGAGTGGGTGTAGTTCCACGCCCCCGAGAGTGGGGGGAGGATGAGCCTCCCGTAGGTTATAGAAGCTCTTGATCAGAGCTACAGACGGGCGGGTTCTGAGTGCAACGCACTTCATCCTAAGCGGGGACCGCGTCCTTTCCTGCGGTGTTGTTGCAGTTGCCAACTGGTTCAGCCGAAGGCAGCTTAATACGACGATTCAGTAAGGATGAAGCAGGGTCACAGCGGACGGTCCTGTTGCACAGCTGAAGAACATTAAGTACGGCACACGCTGTGCCGGCCCCTGCAGCAAAGTGCCCCATGTGCCCAGCCTGCTAAAGATGCAGCGGCGAGTGGCCGGGCTGCACCAGGAACACAAACTCTCACCGTGTTCCCGACCGTCACACCCAGTTGGTCCTTGTGCTTGGGATGGGTCCCACTGCCTCCTGGCTACCTTCTTCACTGCACTGCCGAACAGTTTGCTTAAGACATCATTTCAGAGACCGGAAGGCAACCGGAAGTAGTGAGCTCCCGTTCAGGCACCTACTGTGTCCCGTTGCAAAAGGAACTTCAGAGAAGGAGACACAGATTGGCCCCCATGGGCCTGGGGTCTAATGGGGATGTGATTATCAGTGATAAACCTCATGCGTTCAGAAAAACTGGTAGGCTTCTGAAAACGGGGTGTCAGTGTGGGTATTCCAGATATAGAAACAAACTCACTTGGCAACTGTAGGTTTTAACCTAATACGTGACTGCCTTCATGGTATGAGCTGTCTCCACACAGGATGAGTCGTCTCATGAGAGAGTACACTTCTGTGGTACTTATATAAAGAGCAGAAGACCACAGGTTAAGGGGGTTCTTACGTTGAGGTTTGGACTTCATACCCCACAGAGTCCTCTTCTACTCAGTTTCTGTTTTTCAAGCCCTTCAAGATGATTCCCCCCCACCCAGAACGTTTTAGCTTACTAAGAAGAAAGGCGAATGAAAATATGCAGAGATAATTTAAGAGTTTAAAAAAGTTTTGTTTTGTTTTTTTTTGTATTGGGAGACTAAATGAATATGCAGCATTCTCTAAATATAGCGTTCTATGTAAATTGACACTCTTTTCATAGAAATAACTTAAATAGAATTGATAGGATAGTCAAAATTATTTTTAAATGTTCCAAAAAGATGGAGCAAACTGCATGGTTCACATGGCCCAGGTAGGATTTTTAAGAATGTGGTTAAGTTATTGTTTTTTAAAATAGGCAATACAAGCACATCTTAAATAATTCAAACATACCAAACAATCCTGCTTGCCTTCTCCGGCTCTAACTCCCTAGGGACCCTCCCCAGGGGCAACTGCTGTTAAGAGCTCCTTATGGATTTCTCCAGAGATATACCTAAACAAGCATGTGTGTGTGAGGCATGCTCTGTACACTCTTCTAAAGATTATATTTTGAAAATGTTTCTGTGTCATTGCTTAAGTATATGTAAAGCTGCAGAAGATTTTGTATATTACATATTTATCTATAGTATATATTTTTGATATATCTGTATGGGTAGATGGACTATGCTATCATTAGGTACTATATAGTATATACTATAGTCTGCATAGTAGTTCTTTGTATCCATGTTCCATAATTCATTTAACCTTGGACTGGTCTAGTTGTGACACTACTATCATCTCCCTCCTTTCCTATTAGAATGTAAAACTCCACAAAAGCAGGGACTTTGTCTCATTTCTACCCAAAACCCACATCACTCAGAACAGTAGCTGGAATGTGGCAGGTATTCAATAAATATTTGGTAAAGGAGTGAATAAATTGCAGGAAAAATATTTGTTTAAATTTACTTTAAAAAAACTTTTATTAACAACCAACAAATTTTTAAAAATTGTTTCTATTACAGCAGCAATATATCCTCATTATGACATTTGGAAAAAATCAGGAAAATAGAGACGTTAAGAATCATAGTCCAGGGGTCCCTGGGTGGCTCAGTCGGTGAAGCGTCTGCCTTCAGCTCAGGTCATGATCCCGGGGTCCTGGGATCAAGCCCCGCATTGGGCTCCCTGCTCAGCGGGGAGCCTACTTCTCCCTCTGCCTGCCGCTCCCCCTGCTTGAGCTCTTTCTCTCTCTCTCTCTCTGTCAAATTAATAAATAAAATCGTAAAAAAAAAAGAATCATAGTCCAGTTGCTCAGAGACTACCACTGTTAACATTTTGATATCTTTCCTGTCAACTTTTCCTCTATATACATTTTAATGTAGCTGTGATTTCATTTTTCCCCTAAGTTTTTATCCTGCTTTCTTTCTGATAGCATTCTAACATACACATTTTTATTCAGTTTACTAAGAACTTCATAAGCATATTTTGAAATGGTTACTCTATAAAGGAGATACATTTTTAATTATTCACATTCTCTTCTGTCTTCTTTTCACATTGGCCAAGGTACTTCCTGCTTGGTGTGGGAGTGATGTCAGGAGCAAGACTGAGGTAATATTAGCCTTTGACATGCAAATAGGATTAGGCTACAGGAGAAAGGATTTGCTATTCCTTTGGCCAAAGCCGTTTCTGGAAAGTTACAATCAAGCCTGGATGACCCAGACCATAGAGTTCTCCTGTGGCATAGAGAATATGCTCCTTTGGGCCTCAACAGCAAAGCATGAAGCTTGCTGCTCAGTGGATGCCAGGCTATGTTTAAGACAAAGGAAGCAAAGTAAAAGTTTTCTCTCTCTTTCTGTCCCAGATGCAGGTAGGGGAGAGAGAGGAGAGGCAAAGGGAAGAAAGTGAAAGAATTAAGTGTGGGTCTCAGTTTACTGTGCATTTTATAACTGGAGGGAGCAAAGAAGCTCCAGGAAACCTACCCCATCCCCCACCTCCCACCTCCTGTCACTTATCTTTAAGATTTTAGGAGGAGACTTCTGTGCCTGGTCGGGTTGCTCTGGCTGATTAAGAAGAAGAGCTGCGTGGTCATACTGTACCCAGAAAACGGTCCAGTTGCCACTTTCTGGAACACCCCTCTATTCCCAGAGGTGTCCATACTGAGTTGAAAGCCAGTGAGGCTGTGTGGATTGTTGTGGTGGAACAAGGTAACCCAGCAGCAATGCCTAGGGGTGGACTGTAGGCCAGGGGCTGGATGGGGTCTATGACAGCTGCTTAGGGGTGTTCAGCCATCAGAAGCCAAGGCAAGGCCTAATCAGCCAAGGTGCACATAGGGCCTTGGCAAAGACAAGAGATGAGGTTGAGCTAAACTAGCAGCAGTCTCCATCAGTGAGTGTTGGCAAGCCACAGAGCAGCCTTGGGTCTGCTCCAGAGACCAGAGGAGGAAGCAACACTGTGCTGGAGGACAGCTTTTCATTTTTGCTGCCAAAAGCACAGATAGGATGCCCCCATATAGTTAGATGCCATCTTAATGAGAGGAGCAAGGGAAGCGGAACTATGTGAGAGATTTAACCTTTTAACCAAGGAGGCTGAATACCGCCTAAATTCTCAATGCAGACTAAACTTTAAATCACATCAGACAGTGAATTAATCTCCCCCACCACTAATCAGTGGAGCAAAACCAGAGGAATTAGAGGTTAAATAAATTATGACTACAGCTTATATACGAGGTGAAATGTGATTTATATTTTGTGATCCCTACTGATTATACTACCTCATTGAGTGACTGAATCATAGTGAATTTACCCATTCCCTTCTGGTTGGAATGGAAGTTTCTCTAGTTTGGCATTGTTAGAGATGTCATATGAACAACTTTATGCATTTAAACTTATGGCACAAAGGAGGCTTTAAACAAATAGTTCTTCAATTAACTTTAAAATGACATTTTCGCGGGCGCCTGGGTGGCTCAGATGGTTAAGCATCTGCCTTCGGCTCAGGTCGTGATCCCGGGGTCCTGGGATTGAGTCCCGCATCGGGCTCCCTGCTAGGCGGGGAGCCTGCTTCTCCCTCTGCCTCTGCCTCTCTCTCTCTCTCTGTCTCTCATGAATAAATAAATAAAGTCTTAAAAAAATAAAATGACATTTTCGCTGGGAATATAGAATAGCTTATGTATGAGATCTAAGCCTCCATATAACAAGGCAACACCTTGCTTCTTGTAGTAGAAGATGAGCCCATAATAAAGTGGACTGGTAAGAACCAGAGTAAAAAAAGATAATTGACCTTCCCTGCATTATAAATGAATAGAATTTTTGGATTATGGGATTGAGAGAGAAGAGAGATGAGGGTAAAGCAGTCCATTCTGAGAAGGGGTGAAGAGAATCCTAGGAATAGAGATATCAATCCAGGAATTTTAAGGTGCCTATCTGTCATGTATATCCTGCCATTGCCCCCATCTTTGACCAAGTCTTCTATACTCACCAATACCTCTCTGATGGTTTTATTTATTTTGTTGGTTTGTTGACTGGGGGTGATGAAAATTAAGCAAAGGAGTTGAATTCAATATCTGGGTCAGTATGAGGAGGAATTGGGACCACACAGGTGAGATGATCTCTGGTGATCCTCGAAATGAACATTTCAGGGCCAGTGGGAGCTCAGAGCTGGAAGTGACTACAAGAGCTTCAACTTCCTTGATCCTAGCAATTCAGAAATGTTGGGAGGCCATGGAAATTTCCCAATTAGTGGAACAGGGAATTGAATCAACCTTGTGTATTTATTAGGGGGACACTAGTTGACAAACTGTATTTAGGTATATCTTTGCCATCATCATCCAACGGAAAGGGGGGCTTCCCCTTGCTTGTGTTAGAGATCCCCTCCTCTCTAGTGTCCTCTGTGGCAGAACAGATCCATCATCAGCCTATTAGAGGATAAAAACAATAGCAGGTGGGAGAGAGTTTGTGGAAGAAGCTACATATGGGGATATAATTACAGTAGCTCACATTATTTATTTTAGGTAGCATAAGCTAATAGGCTAATTGGCTCTTCAAGACTGCGATTTCTCCCTAGTCGCATCCCTACTCTAAGTTATTTTAATCCATTCTTGTCAAGGAAGAAGCATAAAATTTGTAGGGACCTTGGGTCTGCTGCTTGGTTCCAGGTTGAAGCGGGTCTCATAGCTATTTAAACTTTAGCAAATTTCCTGGACACTTCCTCAGTCGAGAAATCTCTCAGAAGTTGTTCTCTTTCGTCAGCACGTACCTCTTTCTTACTTAAAGAAGACCCCTGTGTGTTCTCTATCTATGCCCATGAGCCCTTTCTAGAGGTGTTGCTTTGGTCACTTAACACACTCCTTTTGTGGTGGCCTCATGAATTGCCTGCCTGCCCCCCACCCTTCTATTTTCTCACCTCTTTGTTTCCTCTTTTTGCTTCATTTCCTCTCAATTTTGCTTAGGCTGTTTGCTCACCATCCTTATTGCGAGAGGTCAAGCCTGCCTGGCCCACATCTGTGTTCATTATCAGCACAGTTAAGCCCATATTTGATCTTACAACTCTCTCATAGGAAAAATGGCTTACAATGTAGCACAGAAGTGTTTGGGGAGACAGACTTTCCTCCAAGAATCTTAAACATTGAGAGGTAGGAAAGTCATCACAGCATCTGATTAGTAGAGTATGAATAGGGCTATCAAAACAGGCTGAACATATTGCCAATGAAAGGAGATTATAGATTAGCACCAAAAAAAGCAGTAAACTTAATTTAAAACATGACTGAATTTTATAAACTGCTAACATCCCAAAACAGAATTTCCAAAGCCAGACTCCATTTCAAATTCCTTTACCCTTGACTTGAACATTAGCTGTACTTGGCAAGCAGGCTGGGAGTTCAAGGCCCTGCCCGGTACCAGATGCCTTATATCACCCCGAAAGCATGGAGTTGAAAACAGCCTGACAACCTGACTGTAGGCAGTCTGAAGTTTTGCATAAGGTATAACATGAGGCTCGTGGGAGAAGGACGATAAATCTCATTGGCAGACTGCCCCTGCTTTCCAGAGGCGGAAAATGGGAATAGAGAAAATATGGAAGCGAGGTGGGGGAGACCACAAGTAGAAGCTACTCTTGCTGCTTTCACCTTCAGAAATGAGAAGTTGGAGGATATTTGAAGGGTGGGAGCATGGAGATTGATAGAAAAAAAAAGCAACAACAAAACCCATGATTACACTGTAGAGCAAATATTCGCAGGAAGTTTTCCTGGGTTGAGACATCTCTGCTAGGTTAAGTTCAAAGGAGGGTTTTTCAACTGGTGAACTTTTTTCCTTTCCTCCTTCTTCTTAGCACAGCACCTCATATTTAGTGAATGCATTGAAGTCTTCATACTTTAATGTGCTTTAATGTTTCAGTTAATGTGATGTTTAATAATAAGATCAACAGAGGCGGAGCAAGATGGCGGAGGAGTAGGAGACCTAGATTTCGTCTGGTCTCAGGAATTCAGCTGAATAGGGATCAAACCATTCTGAACACCTACGAACTCAACAGGAGATCGAACAGGAGAGTAGCAACAACTCTCTGAACAGAGAAGCGACCACTTACTGGAAGGTAGGGCGTGCGGAGAAGTGAATCCGAGGCGATATTCGGGAGGATAGACGGCGGGGGAGGGGCCTCCGCTGGCCGCTTCTGGCAAGTGCTAGAGCCGCGGAGCACAAAATCGGACCTTTTAGAAGTTGGCTCGGCGGAGGGACGTCGCTGCAGTGGCTAAGCGGGGGGTGGAATCCTCCCGGGACAGTGTGGTCTCAGGACCCTTGGGGTCACAGAGAGACCGGGGGTGCCTGAGTGCGCCAGAGCTCCCAGGTATCAGAGCAGGGAAGCCGGCTGCAGATACGGAACAGAGTCGCGGGCTCTCAGCTCGGGGTTGCCATAAACTGTGATCTGCGGCCCAGTCGGGGCACGGCTCCCCCAGCAGGGACCCAACAAGCAGCAGATCCGGGGAGACTCCCCTTCCTTCCCGGGGAGGAGCGGTGCGGGAACGCACTGCAGGGATCTGCTGGCTTTGGAGACTCCGCGCGGGGTCGGGTGCCAGAGATAGCAACGCTCGATCACAGGCCGGGGGAGCACGGAGTGCGGCCGGAGACCGGGGACACGGAAGTGACTGCTTTTCTCTGGGGGCACACTGAGGAGCGGGGCCCCGAGTTCTCGGCTCCTCCGGGTGGAGATTGGGAGGCCACCATTCCTGCCCTGGTCCTCCAAGGCTGTGCCGAGAGCTTGCGGAGAACAAAAGCTCCTGAGAGCAAACGGGAGCAGCTTCCTTAGCCCGGACCGACAAGGGCGGGGCAATTCCGCCTCCGGCAAAGACATTTGGAAACCACAGCAAAAGGCCCCTCCCCCAGAAGATCAACACAAACAGCCAGCAAAGCCAAGACCAAGTTGATCGATCAAGGAGAATAGGAGAACTCCAGCGCTAGGGGAATACTGCACATAGATTCATGGCTTTCTTTCTTTTTTTTTTTTTTTTTACCATGATTCATTATTTCATCAAAGTTCATTTTTGTTGACTGTTTTTTTTTTATTTTTCTTTTTCCCCTTTTCAACCAACATCTTATAAATCCCTTTTTAAAAAAAAAAAAAACATTTTTTATTTTTCATTTTCAGAGTCATATTTTATCCCTTCATAGTAGTTACCCTTATTTTTGGCATATATATATAAGTTGGTCTCTCTTTAAAATTTTGAGGTACAGTTTCTTCTAACAGATCAAAATATACCCTAAATCACTAGTGTATGGCTTTGTTCTAGTCTCCTGCCTGATCACATTCTCTCCCTTTTTCCTTTTTTTTTTTTTCTTAAATCTTCTTTCTTTTTTCAAACAACTTATCTTACCAAGTCCTTTTATAAAATCTTTTATAATTTACATCTTCACAGTTATCTTCCATCCCTTCATTGTATCAACCCTTATTTTGTACATATATGTCTTTCTTCCTTTAAAATTTTAGGAGGCACTTTTTTCTAACAGACCAAAATACGCCCAAAATATAGTGTGTGGCACTGATCTATGCACTAGCCTGATCATATTTGATCATATTCTGCCTTTTTTGTATTGTTTTGTTTTTGTTTTTATCTTTTTTTTTCTCTTTTTCTCTTTCTTTTTTCTTTCTTTCCCTTTCTTTTCCCCTGGTTTCAGGTCTTTTCTGATTTGTGTACAGTATATTTGCTGGGGACGTTGCAAACCTGTTAGCATTTTGTTCTCTCATTCATCTATTCTCCTCTGGACAAAATGACAAGACGAAAGAAATCACCTCATCAAAAAGAACAAGAGGTAGTACCGTCAGCCAGGGACCTACTCAATACGGACATTAGTACGATGTCGGACCTAGAGTTCAGAATCATGACTTTAAAGATACTAGCTGGGCTTGAAAAAAACGTGGAAGTTATTAGAGAAACCCTTTCTGGAGAAATAAAAGAACTAAAATCTAACCAAATCGAAATCAAAAAGGCTATTGATGAGGTGCAATCAAAAATGGGGGCACTAAATGCTAGGATAAATAAGGCAGAAGAGAGAATCAGCGATATAGAAGACCAAATGATGGAAAATAAAGAGGCTGAGAAAAAGAGAGAGAAACAACTACAGGATCACGAGGGCAGAATTCGAGAGATAAGTGATATGATAAGACGAAACAACATTAGAATAATTGGGATCCCAGAAGAAGAAGAGAGAGAGAGAGGGGCAGAAGGTATATTGGAGCAAATTATAGCAGAGAACTTCCCTAATGTGAGGAAGGAAACAGGCATTAAAATCCAGGAGGCACAGAGAACCCCTCTCAAAATCAATAATAATAGGTCAACACCCCGACATCTAATAGTAAAACTTACGAGTCTCAGAGACAAAGAGAAAATCCTGAAAGCAGCTCGGGAGAAGAGATATGTAACCTACAATGGTAGAAACATTAGATTGGCAACAGACCTATCCACAGAGACCTGGCAGGCCAGAAAGGACTGGCAAGATATCTTCAGAGCACTAAACGAGAAAAATATGCAGCCAAGAATACTATATCCAGCTAGGCTATCATTGAAAATAGAAGGAGAGATAAAAAGCTTCCAGAACAAACAAAAACTAAAGGAATTTGCAAACACCAAACCAGCCCTCCAAGAAATATTGAGAGGGGTCCTCTAAGCAAAGAGAGAACCTAAAAGCAGCAAAGAGCAGAAAGGAACACAGACAACAGACAGTTAACAGTCACCTTACAGGTAATACAATGGCACTAAATTCATACCTTTCAATAGTTACCCTGAATGTAAATGGGCTAAATGCCCCAATCAAAAGACACAGGCTATCAGATTGGATTAAAAAACAAGACCCATCAATATGCTGTCTGCAAGAGACTCATTTTACACCCAAAGACACCCCCAGATTGAAAGTGAGGGGGTGGAAAACCATTTACCATGCTAATGGACACCAAAAGAAAGCTGGGGTGGCAATCCTTATATCAGACAAACTAGATTTTAAAACAAAGACTGTAATAAGAGATGAGGAAGGACACTATATCCTACTTAAAGGGTCTATCCAACAAGAAGATCTAACAATTGTAAATATCTATGCCCCGAACATGGGAGCAGCCAATTATATAAGGCAATTAATAACAAAAGCAAAGAAACACACTGACAACAATACAATAATAGTGGGGGACTTTAACACCCCTCTGACTGAAATGGACAGATCATCTAAGCAAAAGATCAACAAGGAAATAAAGACTTTAAATGACACACTGGACCAAATGGACTTCACAGACATATTCAGAACATTCCATCCCAAAGCAAAGGAATACACATTCTTCTCTAGTGCCCATGGAACATTCTCCAGAATTGATCACATCCTAGGTCACAAATCAGGTCTCAATCGGTACCAAAAGATTGGGATCATTCCCTGCATATTTTCAGACCACAATGCTTTGAAACTAGAACTCAACCACAAGAGGAAAGTCGGAAGGAACTCAAATACATGGAGGCTAAAGAGCATCCTACTAAAGAATGAATGGGTCAACCAAGAAATTAAAGAAGAATTAAAAAAATTCATGGAAACCAATGAAAATGAAAACACAACTGTTCAAAATCTTTGGGATACGGCAAAGGCAGTCCTGAGAGGAAAGTATATAGCAATACAAGCCTTTCTCAAGAAACAAGAAAGGTCTCAAATACACAACCTAACCCTACACCTAAAGGAGCTGGAGAAAGAACAGCAAATAAAGCCTAAACCCAGCAGGAGAAGAGAAATCATAAAGATCAGAGCAGAAATCAATGAAATAGAAACCAAAAGAACAGTAGAACAGATCAACAAAACTAGGAGCTGGTTCTTTGAAAGAATTAACAAGATTGATAAACCCCTGGCCAGACTGATCAAAAAGAAAAGAGAAATGACCCAAATCAACAAAATCATGAATGAAAGAGGAGAGATCACAACCAACACCAAAGAAATACAAACAATTATAAGAACATATTATGAGCAACTCTATGCCAGCAAATTAGATAACCTGGAAGAAATGGGTGCATTCCTAGAGATGTATCAACTACCAAAGTTGAACCAGGAAGAAATAGAAAACCTGAACAGACCTATAACCACTAAGGAAATTGAAACAGTTATCAAAAATCTCCCAAGAAACAAAAGCCCAGGGCCAGATGGCTTCCCAGGGGAATTCTATCAGACATTTCAAGAAGAATTAATACCTATTCTCCTGAAACTGTTCCAAAAAATAGAAATGGAAGGGAAACTTCCAAACTCATTTTATGAGGCCAGCATTACCTTGATCCCAAAACCAGACAAAGACCCCATCAAAAAAGAGAATTACAGACCAATATCCTTGATGAACATGGATGCAAAAATTCTCACCAAAATACTAGCCAATAGGATCCAACAGTACATTAAAAGGATTATTCACCACGACCAAGTGGGATTTATCCCTGGGCTGCAAGGCTGGTTCAACATCCGCAAATCAATCAACGTGATACAATACATTAACAAAAGAAAGAACAAGAATCATATGATCCTCTCAATAGATGCAGAAAAAGCATTTGACAAAGTACAGCATCCTTTCTTGATCAAAACTCTTCAGAGTTTAGGGATAGAGGGTACATACCTCAATATCATAAAAGCCATCTATGAAAAACCTACAGCGAATATCATTCTCAATGGGGAAAGGCTGAGAGCTTTTCCCCTAAGGTCAGGAACGCGGCAGGGATGTCCACTCTCACCACTGCTATTCAACATAGTATTAGAAGTCCTAGCCACAGCAATTAGACAACAAAAAGAAATCAAAGGCATCCAAATCGGCAAAGAGGAAGTCAAACTCTCACTCTTTGCAGATGATATGATACTGTATGTGGAAAACCCAAAAGACTCCACCCCAAAACTGCTAGAACTCATACAGGAATTCAGTAAAGTAACAGGATATAAAATCAATGCACAGAAATCAGTGGCATTCCTATACACCAACAACAAGACAGAAGAGAGACAAATCAAGGAGTCTATCCCATTTACAATTGCACCCAAAAGCATTAGATACCTAGGAATAAATCTAACCAAAGAGGCAAAGGATCTGTACTCAGAAAACTATAAAATACTCATGAAAGAAATTGAAGAAGACACAAAGAAATGGAAAAACGTTCCATGCTCATGGATTGGGAGAATCAACATTGTGAAGATGTCAATGCTACCTAGAGCAATCTACACATTCAATGCAATCCCCATCAAAATACCATCCACTTTTTTCAAAGAAATGGAACAAATAATCCTAAAATTTGTATGGAACCAGAAGAGACCCAGAATAGCCAGAGGAATACTGAAAAAGAAAAGCAAAGCTGGCGGCATCACAATTCCAGACTTCCAGCTCTATTACAAAGCTGTCATCATCAAGACAGTATGGTACTGGCACAAAAACAGACACATCGATCAATGGAACAGAATCGAGAGCCCAGAAATGGACCCTCAACTCTATGGTCAACTTATCTTTGACAAAGCAGGAAAGAATATCCAATGGAAAAGAGACAGTCTCTTCAACAAATGGTGTTGGGAAAATTGGACAGCCACATGCAGAAGAATGAAACTGGACCATTTCCTTACACCACACACAAAAATAGACTCCAAATGGTTGAAAGACCTAAACGTGAGACAGGAGTCCATCCAAATCCTAAAGGAGAACACAGGTAGCAACCTTTTCGACCTTAGCCGCAGCAACTTCTTCCTAGAAACATCGCCAAAGGCACGGGAAGCCAGGGCAAAAATGAACTATTGGGATTTCATCAAGATAAAAAGCTTTTGCACAGCAAAAGAAACAGTCCACAAAACCAAAAGACAACCGACAGAATGGGAGAAAATATTTGCAAATGATATATCAGATAAAGGGCTAGTATCCAAAATCTATAAAGAACTTATCAAACTCAACACCCAAAGAACAAATAATCCAATCAAGAAATGGGCAGAAGACATGAACAGAGATTTCTCCAAAGAAGACATCCAAATGGCCAACAGGCACATGAAAAAGTGCTCAACATCGCTCGGCATCAGGGAAATCCAAATCAAAACCTCAATGAGATACCACCTCACACCCGTCAGAATGGCTAAAATTAACAAGTCAGGGAACGACAGATGTTGGCGGGGATGTGGAGAAAGGGGAACCCTCCTACACTGTTGGTGGGAATGCAAGCTGGTGCAACCCCTCTGGAAAACAGTATGGAGGTTCCTCAAACAGTTGAAATTAGAGCTACCGTTCGATCCAGCAATTGCACTACTGGGTATTTACCACAAAGATACAAATGTAGGGACCCGAAGGGGTACGTGTACCCCAATGTTTATAGCAGCAATGTCCACCATAGCCAAACTGTGGAAAGAGCCAAGATGCCCATCGACAGATGAATGGATAAAGAAGATGTGGTATATATACACAATGGAATATTATGCAGCCATCAAAAGGAATGAGATCTTGCCATTTGCAACGACGTGGATGGAACTGGAGGGTGTTATGCTGAGTGAAATAAGTCAATCAGAGAAAGACATGTATCACATGACCTCACTGATATGAGGAATTCTTAATCTCAGGAAAGAAACTGAGTGTTACTGGAGTGGTTGGGGGTGGGAGGGATGGGGTGGCTGGGTGATAGACATTGGGGAGGGTATGTGCTACGGTGAGCGCTGTGAATTGTGCAAGACTGTTGAATCACAGTTCTGTACTTCTGAAACAAATAACGCAACATATTTTAAGAAAAAAGAAAAAGAAGAAGATAACAGGAGAGGAAGAAAAGGGGAGTATGTCAGAGGGGGAGACGAACCATGAGACATGATGGACTCTTAAAAACAAACTGAGGGTTCTAGAGGGGAGGGGGGTAGGGGGATGGGTTAGCCTGGTGATGGGTATTGAGGAGGGCACGTTCTGCATGGAGCACTGGGTGTTATGAACAAACAATGAATCATGGAACACTGCACCAAAAACTAATGATGTAATATATGGTGATTAACATAACAATAAAAAAATTAAAAAAAATAATAAGATCAAACTACGTATGGATAGAACTTGATACATTAATGATATCTTTCATGAACATACAGTAGCTCCTGTCATCACAACAACCAGGAAGGTAAACAGGGCAAGTACCATCCATCCCATTCTACATAAGGGGAAACTGAGACTCAGGGATTCATTTGCTCAAGGTTGAACTACTGCAAGAGATGGAATTGAAACTGATGTTTTCTGATTTGGAAGCACTTGCTTTCCTACTGTTAGATCTCTATTCACAGAGGCTTTCAGCCCCGGGTAATAAGAATTTAATGATATGAGCTCTTTTCTTGACCTTGGTTGTATTTTTCTTAGTATAGAATATATAAATGGATTTTCTTCCTGTGACTGTGGCATCAAGCACTTATTCAACCAACATGTTGAACATCTGATAAGAGTTAGGCCCTGAACTCAGCTCTGGGACTACAAAGACCAAGATGAATGATGTAGCCTTTGTTCTTAAGTTGCTTATTGTTTATCCCAGGGGATATGACCATGGGAAGATAAGTTACAAAATTATTTAATAGATACCCATAGAGATAGATGAACAAGAAGATATGGAAACACTGAGGACACAGCATCTAATTTTACTTGGGGGAGTTGAGAAGGGGGCGATATTAGAGCTTTATCTTCGAGGAGGAGAGGGGTCTGCCAAGCAGAGGAGAGGGGAAGAGTGTTCTAGGGAGAAGTTCTAGAGCATGTATCACATGGAATGAAGAATGCGCACAGTGGTCTGAAGCATGCTGTATGTGGTAGGGAGGTAAGGCTGGACAGGGTAGGAAGGGGAGACTTGTAAAGATCTTTGTAGGTCAAGCTAAGCAATTTGTGTTTTATCATGTAGGTACCAGGGGATGTACCATGGCCGGGTAGCTCTGGCTGATTAAGAAGAGCTGTGTGGTCATATTGTACCAGAAAAGGGTCTGGTTGTCCAGAGGATTTTAAGCTGATAGTTTGATGTATAGAGGAAGATTCAACAAGATGGGCATATTGATATTAACCCTTTGGGACTCAGTATAACTTGTTTGAAAATTAATTTTTATACTTGTAGTGTGGTGGTTCTCAAATGTTGATATGTATCCAGAGGGCTTGTTAGAAGATGGATTGCTGGAAACTACCCCCAGAATTTCTGATTCAGTAGGGCTGGGTAGGGTTGGAGAATTTGCATATCTTTTTTTTTTTTTAAAGATTTTATTTGTTCATTTGAGACACAGAGATACAGAGAGAGAGAGAGAGAGAGAGAGCATGAGCAGGGAGAGAGGCAGAGGGAGAAGGAGAAGCAGGCTCCCTGCTGAGCCAGGAGCCCGACACGGGGCTCGATCCCAGGATCCGGGGATCATGACCTGAGCCGAAGGCAGACGCTTAACCATCTGAGCCATCCAGGCGCCCAAGTTCCCAGGTGATATTGATGCTGCTAAGTCCAGAATCACATTTGAGAACTATTTCTTTGGGGAAGGCTTCTTTGCCTGGAGAGGACCTAGAAAGAACAGGTCTAATTTATTAATAAAGCAAAATTAAAACAAGAGTTATTTATTCAGGTATTTGAGATTCGATAAAGGTTTTCTTAAAAAAATTTTGAACCACAGATTGCACTCATCATCAAATAATATAAAAAATAGAAGAATGCATGAGGCACAGTGTGAAATGCTTTTACAAAGGAAGCATTTAATTGGACATGGCTCCTTGCTCTTGGAAGTTCATGATGATGTCTTGGGAAAAGCTGCAATGGATAACTGACCATCCTTCAGTTTATCTAGTGGACGTTCTCCTGTTTTTATTCCAGAAAAGACTCAGAGAACAGAACTGCAGCTGAGATTGAAGTTGTCATAAATGCTGAGATTTTCACCAAAATTATTTTGTCGCATTGGTGAAATTTTGGGCCGGGAGGAGGAAGTGTGCAGCAATCACAGACCATCTTATCGTGTGACAGAATCATCTTATGACTAAGAATCATCTGACAATTAATTGAGCAGAGATAAGAAAAACCAAGAGCTGAGTAATAAGAGGAACACCACCATTTGGAGTGGGGAACTGGATCATGTAATAAATGTAAGACACGGCAGGGCTTTTTGTTTGTTTCTAAAATAGATGTCTCTAGAATTCTTTGCTTCAACCTCTGCTCTGGGATGTAGTATCCTTTGTCTCAATTGTAGACAGCCCCTGAATGTGACATCAGTGGGTTTTAGTCGAGCCTTCCAGTGTCTGCGGCAAATAACCCTCTCTTGACCTTCAGTCTGCTTGCTCATTCTGGGGAGTCTGTGTCATGAAATATTGATAGAGAAGATTACTTCAGAGCAACGCATACAGAATGAATGATGCTTCTTTGATGTGTTAAGCCATCTTCCTGCCTTCAAGATTGTGAGGGAAAAAATAGCCATTAGAAGAAGCCATTCTTAGCAAGACTCCTCACTTGATTGGCACTTGCACTTAAATACACAGGACAGGTCTTGGGCCTCTCTTCTCCTAAGTGGCACTAACCCAGCTCTCTCCAGTGTAACACCCTGATGCCCTGGCACAGGCGATTGCTCCGTTTGCAGTGTGTGAGAAGACACCCCTGTCCATCTGGATTACTGCATTCCACTCATACCTCATCTACCTGCTTCTGATGGCCTTTGTGTGTCCTCCCCTCTCTTTGGATGGGGTTGTTTTCAATTGCTGTGCCCAGACACACAGTGGACTTGAACCCATTACAGGTATAAAGCCAAACTTTGATTCGCATGGGAAAATAATATTTGGCTACAATTACATAGAACCATAACAACAATGGCGGCAGCAGCAACTCACTTTTCTATGACCCTCCCTGAGAGCCAGGCACTGCCCTAAGCACTTGACATATATTAATTTATTGAACCCACATGAAGATCCAGTGAAGTGCATTCTATTATTAATCCCCTTTTCAGACAAGGAAACTGAGGCCCAAAGAGGGTAAGGAACTTGTCTGATTCCGCAAATAACAAGTGGCAGGGTTGCGCTTTAGAATTTGTGCTCCTGATGCATCCTGCTGAGTATGAAATCGGTGTTCTTCCAGTTAGATGTTCACTAAGCTAATTCCTGCTCATTCTTCACAATCAGCTCACCTTCCTCTTCTCTGCAGCTCTGCCTGCTTTCCTTCCCACTCCTTCCCTGACAAAGAAATTGCTGCTTTATCTGTGCTCCAGTAATCCCTCCTATACACCTCAGTAATAATGCTCATCCCGCTGAGGTTGATGCAGTAATCACGCCACTAGCCTGAGAGTGAGCCTGTGACTTCCTCATGCCCGGGGTCTTCTATTTCCTGCGAGCTCTAAAGAGCTCTTGGCCCTCTGTAATTCCTGTTGTTGAGTGGGAATTCTGACATCTCGTGTATGATTTTTAGAAGGAAATTACATCTCATTTCAAATACATTTTGAAACCTGACCATTTGAGTCCTGAATCGAATTTCATGAAATTATGCAAACAATATGAACAGAATGGCCAGTATATACTTGGACACTGTATTAGGTTGAGGGATACAACTGTGAGCAAAGCAGACACAGTCGCAACAGTATGGACCTTAGTGACTAGTGTGGGAGGCCGATTACCTAATTATGGCGGCAGGGACTGGATATTGTAATAATGTACAGTAGAGGGGCTAGCTTGGCCTGTGGAGGAAAGCTTTCCCTGAGATTGTGGTATCTAAACTGAGGCCTAAGGGGAGAGTAAGAATTAGTCAGGTGAAGAAGGTGAGAATTACATTCTGTGCTCTGACTTGCTTATAAAATGGCAATGTTCTCGCCCACTCTGTAGGTCCTTGTATTCTTTTTTTTTTTTGAAGATTTTATTTATTTGACAGAGAGAGCATAAGCAGAGGGAGAGAGAGGGAGAAGCAGGCTCCCTGCTGAGCAAGGAGCCCGATGGGGGACTCGATCCGAGGACCCTGGGATCATGACCTGGGCCAAAGGCAACCACTTAATGGACTGAGCCACCCAGGCATCCGGTCCTTATATTCTTTTAAGACTCATAAAATTCTGCTTTCTCCAAAAACTTTCTCTGAATAGTTTAGCTTTATGACTTATTTCTTCTGGACTTCTATATTCAATAACTTTAAAAAATAAATGTGAACTCGAGGAATGGGGCCCATGTCAGAGATACTGCCTTATTTCACGGAATCTTCAAAACAACCTCACAAGTTAGGCATTAATATCTTTCTTTTCTCAGATGAGAAAACTGAGGTTTGGTGAGGTTGGGTGATTTCCCTAAAATCTCGCCATCAGCAGGTGTGCAGGGGAGAGGTGGATTTCACATTTAAGTCTGTTCAACTACAAGTTTTCACAGCAGTTCTCGGAAGTAAGTATTATCATCCCCATTTCACAGATGGAGAGACTGAAACCCCAAAGGACGATTAGCCCAAAGTCACAAAGCTCCTGAGTGTGGCAACATCAGGATTTCAGTTCACGTCTGTTTGACTCCGGAGACGGCGCTGCAAAGGGCTGGTACTGAAGCAGGAAGCTGTGGCCAGTACTCTCTCTGACCTAGCCCACACACCACCTCTGTGACTGCTATCTTGGGGCACAGTTAGGAGGCACTCTTGTGGCTGCGAGAAACTCCTGACTCTTGTTACCTTGGGGTGGCCCATCCGTGGACCAGTGGCATCACCATCGCCTGGGAGTTTATTAGGAAAGGGAAATTTCAGGCCCTATCCTAGACCTCTGAAATCTGAATCTGCATTGTAACTAGATTCCCTGATAATCCCAGATGATGCTCATTAAATGTGGCAAAGCTCTCATCTAGAGTGTGCCTTAGAATTGCTCTTGCAATGGTACATTATGAAGGATTGGCCTTCCTGGCCCAAGGACAGGTCATTTCTGAGACTCGTCGGACTTTCAGGGAGAGTCCTGGGGCTCTGAACGGAGCTGGATTTTCTTATTGAGTCCCAGGAGGTCCTGGAGACCTATGGAGACAGAGTCCACAGTGGGCTTTTTGAACTGGTGTCCAGTATATAAAGGGCCCCACTAGGATTGCTGTTACCTGCAAGCTGAATTTTTAGCTTGTGGCAGTTTTAAGCTACAGGTTGAAATAAAAAACACACCAACTTACATGATGAATTATGACATCCTTGTGAGGAAAAGATAGATAAATACTTTGCCCACATTAGAGAAAGTCTTGGTAGAGCCAAATAACATTTTCCATAAAACCTTGAAAATTTGTGGCAGGTCTATAATTATGATCCTGTTTAGGTGGCTCCCTTGTCTGTGTTCCAGCCGATAAAAGACCATAATAACATTACTGCATTTTAATGAAATCTGTCATCTTTATCTTTATAGTTAACTATTCCCTCTCATCTGTTTGTTTATTCAGTCATTCATGAACATTTATGGAATGTTTGCTCTGTGCCAGGCACTAGCCTTTACAGAGAAAATTATATTTTTTTTATTGATCTGCACAGCAAAGACCTTAAAAGACTGAACAGTTTCATGCAGTAATAACTAGATGATTTCACTTATTTGAGAAAAAACTTGGCCCTATTTCCTCTTCAACGGGAAGGAAAGGGCTTCACAAAGAGTGCTGTCACGGCATTGTGTACATTTGTACTTCTTGCTGGATTAAAATGAGTGCTGGGAAAAGCACATGAAATAAACATGATGCTGGGTATGGCAAAGTCCTAGACACTGGGATGGCCTCCTTCTCTGCTTTGATCAGATGTTCAAGACTACTTTTCCTTAATAAGAACCTTTTCCACTTAGGGATCATGACGTGGAGTGTGTGTGTGTGTGTGTGTGTGTGTGTGTGTGTGTGAGGGAGAGAGAGAGAGAGAGAGAGAGAGGGAGATTATGCTCCTAAGTCCACATAAGGGCCACAACTGTCTGAATGGTTTGTTTTTATTTCCACTTCTTGTGGGAAGGAGGCTCATTTCCAGCTCCGAGTGCCAGAGCTGACAGCAGGTACTGAGCATTCATTTTCCTCTCCAGAGTTTAGTCTATGGGGCTGAAAACTGTAGTTCTAACATTAAACAGTTTAAGTGCAAGTCTCTGTGCCAAGTCCTGTGACAGAAGGGCTTTTCTAGTACACACCCATGAGGCATGGGGTCCAGAAGGCCTCTCCTTGTCTTTTAAAATTAGGTCTTGACTAATTTAAGAGTTTTTGTCATTTTGGGTGACTGCAGGCTTTCCAGATTGGCGTGATGTGTGGTTTTGAAAAGATAGTCGACTCCAAGCCTACTACGTCATCTGCCTGAGAGGTATTTACAGAGAGAGCAAGCCAACATGGAAATAATGAATTAGCTTGCAATTCGAGTTGTGCTAAGTTTGTTTTGGATTTTATGAGTTAGTATGTGTGTGTTGTTTTGCTTAGAGGCCTGTTATCAGAATCTCTCTGTTGTGTTTTGTAACTAGAAGGTGACTACAAGCCCCTCTGTGTAGCAACAGTGTCCCAGAGGTGGAAGTTGCTAATCTAATCCCAGCCAGGCGACCAGCCCCCCCACTGAGAGCCCCAGGAACAGGAAAACTCCTGCTTCTGCCTTCCGATGATGTCTCTTCCATTCTCTTTCCTTCGTTCCTGCAACGACTCAAAATATGAGCATTATTTCTCAAGCAGAGGAAGTCTAGGTCACATCCTGTGTGCACAACTTGGCAGATGCTCATTCTCGTTTTTTTCCCTTTATCTCAGATGATGCTACAGCCTTCATTGTTTATATAACTCACTCATTTAATCATTCTACAAACATTTGCTTGTTTTGCATGTACTGGGCACCATGACAGAAGCTGGGGATGGGAGGTGAATGAGGCATCATTCCATTCTTCCAGAAGCTTACAGTTTCATGAAGGAGCAGGCACCCAGACCATTAACAATAGAAGATTAACAAAACAAAACAAAACAAAACACCTCCTTCTAGAGCTATGTAGAAGTATGGACGGAGGAGGGAGCAGTTGGCTTTAGGTGAGAGGACTGAGGAAGGCCCCACCCACGGTGGAGGGGGTGCCTTTGAACTGAATGGTAAACAATGAATTTCAGTTTGCCAGGCCAAACAGAATCCTGTTCTCATTAGGTGACTCTACTGTGGTAGTAGTCAACGACACTTTGGTAAGTCATGGTATCATGCTTTCTTTTTCTCTTAGCCAAACAGCTCTGCTGCCCATTATCGAGACCCCTCACTGAGTCATTTCAGACAGGCAGCCAAGTGCAGCCTCTCGGTGGTGGAAAGCACAGCCCTAGGAGTCAGAAAGACTGGAATCATAGCTCTGCCACTTACATCTCCCCAACTTTAGGAAATGTGCTTACCCCCTCAAAGCCTCTCTTACCCTCCTCAGTAAAGTGGCATAGTAACACAAATCCCATAAAATCGGTATGAAGCTTTAGTGAGATAATGAATAGAAAGGATTTAGCCCACTGGCATCTAGAAAGTCCTCAATAAATGCTGCTATTATTATTCAGATACAAATGTTACCTCCTCCCTACCTGCTTCTCTAACCACTAGGTAGTGAGACAAAGGGCTGCCTTTAGAACAGTCTATTCTTGCCTATGATGTTCCCACTAGATGGTTGATAGGATGCATCTGGAGTCAGTGGTTTCTAATTTCGATACCTAGTTAGGGATTTAAACTTTAGAATTTTGACAAATTGGATTACTTCACAATAATTCAATTTATACAACATGGACAAAATCATAAACAGATTTACTGAACAATCAAAACAAACATATGTAGCTCATTATATTCTTATGTTACCATGAACAGAGTGCAAGAATGTAAGCTGAGCTTTCACCAATTCCTCCTTACTTGGGAGCTGGCAGCTGATTGATGGCCAAGAGTAATAAGTCTGTGTTTCAGTCCAATTCTTGGGCCTCTTAGCCTTTGGTCAACTTCTTTTTGTATGCCATGTTATCCTCATTGATTTCATTCACTGAATTGACCATCATCCATATGAAGACAATTTTATTCACCTCAATGGGTTACTGTGGTAACAGATACTCTCTACATCTTGCATAGTCCTTATAGACAGCTTCACTCATTCATCCACCCAGTCAGCCACTATTGAAATATCAAAGAGATAGAAAATACCTACTGTTGGAAACAGAGGATTCCTTGCCTTAAAGAGCTCACAGTTTGGTGGAAAAACAGAAAAACTACCCAGCAGTTACCACGGAGTGTGGTGAGTGCTCCAGTGGAGGTTAGGAAAAGGCGCCAGTGGAGAGAAGAGAGACACTTAGCACAGCTCCAGAAGTCAGCAAAAGCTTCCTGAGCAAAGCACTGAAGGAAGCAGGAGAGAGTCAGACTGGCAAGGGAAGGGAAGGACATTCCAGGCAGAGAGAACAGCCTCAGCAGATGTTTGGAGTCAAAGGAATCATGACTTGGGAATGAACAGTGAGTAAACTGGTGTAGGTGGCCCATGGGACACGGGCAAGGGAATGGATGCCATGAAGATGTAGAGGCCAGCCGGGACAAGACCAGGCCATGCCAAAAATTTTAACTTCTTACAAAAGATGATGAGGCCCTTTTGGACGATAATAGATGAGGTCAATTTTCTGCTTTGGGAGATCACTCTGGCAGCGGTGTGAAGGATGAATTAGGGGCAAGGCTGGAAAGGCAAGAAGTGGCAGTCATTCAGACAAGAAATGAAGACCTGAACTGAAGTGAGGGCAATAGGGAAAGGAGGGTGGAGTTTCGGGGGTGGGGGTGGGGGTGGGGGTTGGGGGTGGAGGGGAGAGCTTGGAATGGGATTGCAGGGTGATCCTGGTGCTGATGAAGGAGAATGAAAACAAGAAGCAACTTTGGGTTGGAGTGAGAACAGAAAGGACTGCTATCTTTCCTTCTTCCTCACTTTCTCATTTCCTGATGCAGTTGTGTGTTTTGCTTTTCTTTTATACCCCTCCCTCCTCTGCCCTCCTTACCTCCCCCTACCCCCTCCTCCCTTTCTCCTTTCCCTCCTTCCCTCTTCACCCACCTCTTTCTCTCTCTCATAGTCTTTGTTTTCCACACTCTGTATACAAAAGATTCCTGTGATAGAAAAAGCTTGGTATTTAGATGGAGATTAGTCTGGATTAAAATGGTTAATTTTGCTAGGACGAGCTTTCTAATCCTAGGCAAATTATTTCATTGCTCCCCTCCTTCCTTTCTTCTTCTGCAAACAGGAATGACCATGTTGTGTGGAAAGAAGCGTGGACAGTAAAGGAGATGCAGTTGTCAGAGAGGGAGTTTTTGTCAGGAAAATAGAAATCACCCTGGGTATTTCAAAGACTAAGGAGTTTAAGGCAGGATACTTAGGAAACATTTAGAAAGGCCAGAGGAGCAAAGTCCACCCTTTGAAACACTCTTTCCTGAGCTTTGGAGACACTATGCTTTCCCACCTAGGCTGGATACTGTTACTATTACTGTTATTTTTGTTGGTGCCCCTGCTGCTGTTGTTGCCCTTGTTTTGATTTTTGGCATTCAGCAACCAACCCCACTCCATTTTATGCTCTCCCTGTATTACAAGGGATTCTAAGTCTGGGCAACTCAATTTCCAGCATTCCTTGCCAACAGGGTTCTGCCGTAGGTCCCACCAAAGAGAGCCGTTTGCATGAGATTTGGAAGGCAGGGAGAAACAGAAGTTATTTTTCCTCCAACAATGGAAGGCTCCTTGGAGTTTTGCAGAGGCCTCCGACATTCTCTTGCAAATCAGCATCTCCGTGCAGCAGGTAGATGGCATCACCACAAGAATTTTTGCTATTTCTTGCAACTTCCTAATTTTCTGACAGCAGTAAACCTGAGAACAGCATTTCCTGCTTTCTCTAAGTTCTGAGAGGTTTTGAGCACCTAACTTCCTGTATCGATACCTTCCTACTTATCTAAAGTCATGCCTGTTTTCCCGACCAAACACCAACTGAGAACTTTCTGGCAACTACTTTTCAGTATCCTTTACCACCTTTCCCTGACCACTAAAGTCAGAGACTCTCAGGGTTTTGTTCTAGATCCTTTTCAAGGACACTCCCTAAGTGAATTTAATCAATCCTAATTCTTTTCATTTATTTTTTATGGTCCAATAACTCCCCAAACTACTGTGTCTCAAGCCCAGAATCTCCTTTGAGATCGAACTCATACATCCATTTTTTTTTTTTTTTGAGAGAGAGAGAGAGAGAGAGCAAGAGTGGAGGATGAGGGTGGGGCAGACGGAGAGGGAGAGAGAGAATCCCAACGCAGGGCTTGATCTCACAACCCTGAGATCATGACTTGAGCTGAAATCACTTAGCTGACTGAGCCAAGCACCCCCATACATCCAATTTATGTTCTGTGTCCACCTGACTGTTTCACAGGATCCTCAAACTCAGCTTATATGAAACAGAACTCATGACCCATGCCTGTCTCTTCACTCTAACCTCTTTCTCTTCCAGATTTCCCTTTCTAAGAGAATGACCTCACCCTTCGCCCAGAGACTCATTCTGGCCTCATCCCTCTCCTACACCAGCCCCCCACAGGCAACCGGTAGCCTTTCCTTATCCAGCCTACCTTGAGTCTGACTACTCCCTTCCCCATGGCCACCACCCTCCTCCGATCCACTAAGCTTGATAAGCGTGGTAAGTTCCCATCTCCCTGCCTCCATGCCCACCCACTTCAGTTCATCCTCCACATCAGGGCCGGAGTGAGCCTTTGACGTCGGAAATTTGACCAGGTCATTACTTTGCTCAAACCACTTGATGACCTCCCGTTGCTTTATTTTTATTTTTATTTTTTAATTTTTTAAAATTTTATTTTATTATGTTATGTTAGTCACCATATAATACATCATTAGTTTTTGATGTGGTGATCCACGACTCATTGTTTTCATATAACACCCAGTGCTCCAGGCAGAACGTGCCCTCCTTAATACCCATCACCGGGCTAACCCATCCCCCACCCCCCTCCCCTCTAGAACCCTCAGTTTGTTTCTCAGAGTCCATCGTCTCTCATGGTTCGTCTCTCCCTCAGATTCCCCCCCCTTCAGTTTTCCCTTCTTTCTCCTAGTGTCCTCCATGCTGTTCCTTATGTTCCACAAATAAGTGAAACCATATGATAATTGACTTTCTCTGCTTGACTTATTTCACTCAGCATAATCTCCTCCAGTCTATATTACAAAGCAGTGATCACCAAGACAGCATGGTACTGGTGCAAAAACAGACACATAGACCAATGGAACAGAATAGAGAGCCCAGATATGGACCCTCAACTCTATGGTCAAATAATCTTTGACAAAGCAGGAAAAAATATGCAATGGAAAAAAGACAGTCTCTCTTCAATAAGTGGTGCTGTGAAAATTGGACACCTATACACAGAAGAATGAAACTTGACCATTCTCTAACACCATACACAAAGATAAACTCAAAATGGATGAAAGGCCTCAATGTGAGACAGGAATCCATCAAAATCCTAGGGGAAAACATAGAAAGTAACCTCTTCGATATTGGCCACAGCAACTTCTTTCAAGATGCATCTCCAAAGGCTAGGGGAACAAAAGCAAAAATAAACTTTTGGGACTTCATCAAGATAAAAAGCTTCTGCACAGCAAAGGAAACAGTCAACAAAACAAAGAGGCAACCCACAGAATGGGAGAAGATATTTGCAAATGACACTGCAGATAAAGGACTGGTATCCAAGATCCATAAAGAACTTCTCAAACTCAACACCCAAAAAACAAATAATCAAGTCAAAAAGTGGGCAGAAGATATGAAAAGACACTTCTCTGAAGAAGACATACAAATGGCTAACAGACACATGAAAAAATGTTCATCATCATTAGCCATCAGGGAAATTCAGATCAAAACCACATTGAGATACCACCTTTCACCAGTTAGAATGGAAAAAATGGACAGGGAAAGAAACAACAAATGTTGGAGAGGTTGTGGAGAAAGGGGAACCCTCTTACACTGTTGGTGGGAATGCAAGTTGGTTTTAGTGTACAGTTAGACATCCTCACCCTGACCTCTAGGCCCTGGGCAGTTCCTGCCTCCTCCACGGCCCCCGCTGGTCCTCTCTCACTGCCGAGTACCTGCTGTCCTCTGTGGAGCATGTTCTCCCACTCTACCTCCACCCAGTTCCTCTTCAGCCTTTGCTCTTACCTATTCATCTCTCTTTCAACTCACGGAGTTAGATTAGGTCTCTAATCTCTAACAACTTGTTAAAAGCTTCTCCCCCCTCCCCCAGCTAGAATGTAAGCTGCATGAGAGCAGGAATTTTTTCTCTCTTGTTTATCATCAGAGCCTTAGTCCCTAGCACAAAGGAGGCATCTATTCCAGGAATTAACAGTACTGGATAATGGTCATTCACACATACCCCTCCCCCACCTCTCCTTCTCCCTTCTTTTCAGTTTTGTCCCCTCCCATCCCTTTAAAGGCTAATGCCGCTCTGCGGCTACTCCTCTTGTTATCTGTCCCCTTGCTTCCCTCCCCCCACCTCTCTTCTATCCTAGGGCAGCCAGCATTCACACTGGCTGCTGTGCCTTAGTTAGCCCGTGTTCTAGTTGTCTTCCTGTGGTTCTTCTGCCTTTGAGTTTCCCTAAGAGGAAAAGCATTTATTATCTCTCAGGATGCCCCAGAGTTGAGGTCAGAAGGGACAGATTTCCAGCAGAGCACCAGACAGGTCTCCCAGAAATAAAACCACCTTTGTTTTCTGTTGCCCTGCCTTTGTCTTAAAGTGGCCACCTCAATTCCAGGAATTGACCACCAATCAGACTTTGATGTTCACCCTCATTCTAGAGCAAAGAACACAGGCATATGACTTAATTTGTGTCCTGCCTTCTTTCTAAGATTATATAAAGCAACATTATAAAGTTAATAAGATAGAAAGAACTACTGAGACCCTTCAAAGAGAGAAGGAAGCAAATGTACTGAACTTGAGGGCTAAAATAATTAGTTGACACTAAGCTCCCTGGCAGCAAAGGCATAGGAAGAACTGTATAAACAATAGCTCTCACTGTCAGAAAATAGCAAACACAGCAATTCATCAAAACAACATTTTAAGAAATCCCACCTTGAGATTTCACTTTTTTGTGGCATACTGATCACTCCATGTGTTCAATTCAATTCAGTTTCACAAACATCCTTCAGTAGCTACTGTGGGTCAGGCACTGTACTAGGTACTGAGGGTGTAAAGACAAACCGGATATCATATCTGCTTTTGTAAATGTCATCTGAATGATTTAAAATTCAAGTATCCCATGGTTTTGTCTTGTTTTATAGCTACTTTGTAAACATAATGATATTTACATTTTGATCATTACATAATGATATTTATATTTTGCTCCCAAAACATATAAAACTGACTCTACAGGGGTCAGAATTATGAAGTCCCTTTCTCTATCTCTTGATAATTCCCCAATTCTACCACACTGGAACCAGAATAATCATTTGAAAATGTAAATGTGACCATGTCTTGACTTCACTTAAATTCCATCGATGCCTGGGACTGCTTTGGTTCTGGGACACTTTCTTTGTCAATGGAGTGCCTTCGATGGAGTGGAACATTTAGGGCTATCACCTGTCTTCTTGGAACATACTTTCCTAAATGGAAGAGTTTCCTGAGTGCACGGGGATGAGGGTTGACCTCAGAAAGCCTGATGGGTGCACTCTTAGAACTGACTTCCTTTATAGTTTTCCCAGGTGCTGGCCCTGAATTTTTGCTTCATGTGGGATCAATTTTCTGGTATCCTATATGTAAACTCTGCAGACTGTAACTTTTCTCTTCATGGCAGCCAACAGAGTGCTTGTCTTTCCCAACTCAGGACTCAGCTTTCATCATGGTTCTTATTCTGAGCCCCCGCAACTCAGATCTTAACAAATCTTCTACTAGCAAACAATAATATGGCCTTCTACATTATCTAATATGGGCAGTTAAGCTGTAACTTCATGTAGCTCTGTTCTCACTCCTCCTGCAGGAATCCAATGACTAGGAATCTGGGAAAAGGATTCCAAAGGGGAGAATCAGTTCTCTTCTGGAGAATTGCTTTTGCAGAGTGAAAATCTTACCTCTACCCACGCTGCCACTCTGCACTCCATTGGTGACTTGTAAGTTACTCTCCTGTATTCACGAGAAGCAAGACATTAAAATGAGTCTCTTTTGCCTCGGTTTATACTGTGGCTCCAAGACAGTGGATGCGTTTGCTCCCCAAACAGAGTAGGGTACTAGGTCACCCAAGCAGGATATATGAAGGAGGACTGAGAACAGGGTTTGCAACTGTCAGATGACCATCCAGCTCCAAAAAGGGAGTGGGAGATTATTGGTAGAATTTCTTTGGAGAGAACTGTTAGTATGCTATAAAGTCTGAATCTTCCCCATGGAGGAGGGGTGGGCATGAGGCCCTTCTCTTTAAACCTGGTGAGAAAAGCTTCAAGGAAATCACTCAGAGAGCTGGACCTGTGTGCCCTGGAGTCCCTGGGGGCACTGAGTTGTTGCTGGACCTGTGACCAAGAAGCATAAATGTGCAAGGCAATGGGACCCCAACAGAGAATCTGTGTGGCATAAAACTAGAGGCTCAAAGGGTCTTGTAAGCAAGTGCTGAAAGAAGAATAGCCTTCCAAAGGAACAGAAAGTGAGAAATCCCAGGAAATAAGAGGAGGAGGGGATGTCTCTGAAGAAACCACTAGCGTGTCCCCGAAAGAGGCAACTTTGAACATCTGTCAATACCAGTCAGCTCTAAACACCCACACTGTCAGAGGAAGCCAATGCTGGTCTCACCAGCATCTGTCAAATGAGGCTTTGCTTACCTGCTCATTCCTGTATTCACCCCCAGCCACCACGTCAATCCTGGACCAGCCAAGAGCATCCACGTGAGAAGGAAGAGAGGCAGAGAACTGAGGGAGCCAACCCCACCCCCTCTTCTCACCACAGCCTTCCCACCTTCAGCAGGTCTAAATCAGGAAGGAGAGAAACTTGAATTTTGAATGAAATCTGAAGTGTTGGTTATTACAGGGAACTGGACCTATTAATGATTGAAAATCAGACTTTGCAGTTAAAAGCAAATAGAGAACTTTATTATCTAATGATAACTGAAAAATATGTGCCTAAGATTTCATAGAGAGGTAGGGAAAAATCCAGGTCCACAAAATGTGTTTGAATGGGCTGTGTGGGAAGGGAAAGTGTGCTTAATTGTCCCTACAAGTCCTCTTATTCAGTGCGTGCTTGGATGACCTCAGCCCTGGCTTACTCTCCTCCTCCTCACATGACTCATTCATCATCCTTGGTGACAGCACCATCCGTCGTCCAGCAAATATCCACTTTTTTCCCTGAACTATTGGTGCTGGGTTTTTTGGCACCATGTGACTTGTCTCGGCCAGTGTAATGTTAGAGGACATTGTGAATATACCTGTAGGCTTTGGCTTAGCTCTCACCATGGGGGCTGCATGGGATGAACATGCCCCAGGTTGCCAGCACCCCTTCCGCCTCAGCCACAGAACAAATACATCTGCAGCAGACCTGAACCAAACCCAACACACTACTCAGCCAGGCCCAGCCCACATTAGCCAACTGTTTTGCAGCCCTGTGAACATGATGCTAAGTGTTCAGTAGTGGTGCACGTCATCGAGTTTTGAGATGGTTTATTATATAATGCAGTTGCACTAATAGCTGACTCATTCATATGTAGGTAAAATACCATGGCCTCTCAGCCACTGACCTCCTTGACTCTGCTGGTCTTTTCTTCTGTCTCACCTCAGCCACCCATTTCCATGGTCATATTCTAGATTATGTTACTGTCAATAACTGTACTACCATGAAATTTCCATTTCAAGTCTCACTGTCTGACCACTTCCTTTCAGCTCACTTGCTCTATTACCCCTATTCATGCCCCAGCCCAGCACATTATGCAACCTCCAATCCACTGGCCCGACAATGTTTTCACTTTCTAGCATCTTTATCATTTCTTCACTTCCCACCTAATCCAGCTTAAGTTTCATGGCCCGTTACCATAGTTACTCCTTTGTAAAATAATAATAGCTAGCTCTTATGTCGGGTTTCCCATGTGCCAAGCACAGCACCAAGCACTCTCCATGTTGTCTTCACTTGGGTTCCCCCAGAGCGGAGCCTGAGCCAAAGACTTACATATAGGTAGTTTATTTGGGAAATGATTCCAGGGAATAGGAGTGCGGAACAAAGGCCAATGAAATGCAGAAGGAGGGAAAGTCATGACAAGGATGCCTTATTGAGTAGACAACTGACCGTTGGCAGGAAACCTTATAAAATGCTTCTCAGAACTATCTGCCCAGGAAAAAGGGGCAGAGATTTCTATTCCTCACAGATCAAGGATGGGCTTACAACTTTAAGTCCCCTGCACTTCGAGATTGTACACATATGAGTTCAGAGTGTGTTCCCGTGGGTGTCCTACACTGGACATCAGAGAATCTGTGTGACAGGAAGCAGTGGGTGTATAAGGAGTGCCCAAGCGAAGAGCTGTCCAGTTGCTCCTTGGTGCAGCTGGTCAAGCCTGAAGGGAACTGTTCACTAGAGAGGTAGGTGGAGCAAGACGGGGGTGTGGGGGAAATGGGGGCAAAAGACTTGGAGGAGTACTTAAAGGTGGTGGAGACACATACGCGCTCATTCATTTTCTTAAACCCATTTTATGGATGGGAAAAGTGAGGCAAGGAGGTATTCAACAACTTGCCCAAGGTCATACAACTAGTGAAAGGCAAAGCTGGATCCAGATCCAGGCAGCCAGTTGTAGAGTCTGTGCTCTCAACCACTCTATGTGCCTCTCAACTTGTGCACACCCTTGACTTCTTTGCTTTTTTTACTTTTTGGTAAAATGGCCTCGCAAGTTTTCAGAGTCAGGCAAAGCCAACTGAAGTGTCCAAAATTCAGTGAGATATCATTTTAAATATTGGTAAGAGATGTATCATCAAAAGAATATGAAAGATTCCAAGATTCTATCAAGTTAAGAGAAAAGTATATTTATGTAGCTTAAGGTTCCCTTCGAATTCAAGGGACTTCATAGTTAAAGAGAAATACATGTACACATTTCAAGATCCAGGCTAAATGATCAACAATGTGGAGTTAGAGCCCTTTGGCGAGATAGAAAATCGGGCCGTGAGATTACCCTCTAAGACCACTCTTTCCCATGTCTTACCCCTGCAGTCCGACCTCTCTTTGCCCCTTCTCACTTTCCCCAGGCCATTTTATTATTATTATTGTTATTATTATTATTATTATTATTATTATTATTATTATAGAGATTCTTCATGTTCCCACCATTACTCTACCAACCTATCTACAGCTCAACACTTAAAGTCAGCGTTTCTGCAGTGAACTGACCCTTGGCATTTAAATTCTGACCTCTGGCTGCTTTTCTGATCTCTTCTGTTACCACACCCTGCTCCAGCCATGTGGGCATTTCAGCTGTCTCCCACCACCCAAGTTCATGTTAGCCTTAGGTCTTTACATTCCCCATGCCTGAAAGGCTTTCCCCTGAAACCAAAATACCTCTTAGCATTCAGATCACAACTCAAATATTGCCATCTCAGACCTTTCCCTGACCACCTATCTAAAATAACATTTTCTAATGTTCTTTCATGTTCTAAACGTTCTAAAAGAACATCCTTCTCTACCCTTTGAATGGATAGGATTTATCCTCAGCCTAGAACGATGCCTGTGGTCAGTAAATGACCCCTGAATCTCCCCATGGTCTTCATTGTTCTCTCAGGGCTGTGAGGTGCTAACAGGATAGGTCAGAGTCTTTGCTTTATTTAGTTTCTTCTACATAGTAAGTAGTTTATCATGCTATTATATAGTAGCTTCTATAATAGTCTATCATACTATTTTGACAGCATACTTACATATCAGTAAGTATACAGAGATGATAAGCAATACTTTGAAAAGTAATTGGATGTCATATTTACCAGGAGATGGGGAATGAAAGTAAAAAAAATGGCAGTCTCTTTGTACATTTTTTTGGGGAAAAAGGTTAAAGCTATTGGCTTCATTATTATGTAATTGAATAATAACTTATAATGAATATAGAATACATAATAGAATATTTTTAAATAAAAAACCTAAAATGTATTGAATTTTTTAAACATTTTTTTTGCATGTAATTCTGATACGTACCTACATGTGCTTGATTTAATTTACTCTTCCCAACAAGGTGTTCCCAAGGGGTTATTATTGTACCTATTTTATTGATGAGGAAAGTGATTCCATGGGTAGGACTGTCACGGGTCTAACAGGACTACTTAAAGGTGGTGGAGACACATACGCGCTCATTCATTTTCTTAAACCCATTTTATGGATGGGAAAAGTGAGGCAACTATCTTGGCTTTCCTGTCTCTCATTCCCTTGATGCATTTTCACCCAGTTTGAAAACCCTGGTTCCCCTTTTCAAGGAGGCTCATGGACCCAATAACTGCCCTTTGTTGACTCCTGCACCCTTCACCTGGGCATTTGCGCTGCACCCATATAGTTTTCTTCTAGCAACTCTGCTCAGTGTCTGGAATGCTTGAGCTCCATATTGCACAGGGAGGATATCTTAGTCTTCTCAGGCTGCTCTAACAAATTACCATAGACTGAGTGGCTTAAACAACAGAAACGTATTTCTCACAGTTCTGGAACCTGGAAGTCTGAGATCAGGGGGCCAGCATGGGCAGGCTCTGCTGAGGACTGTCTTCTGGCTTGCAGACGGCCATCTTCTTCTGTGCTCTCGCATGGCCAAGAGCAGAGAGAGAGAGAGAGAGAGAAAGCAAGCTCTCTCTTGCATCTCTTCTTATAAAGACGTGATTCCCATTCATGAGGGCTCCATCCTCAAGACCTAGTTACTTCCTAAAGGCCCCATCTCCAAATGCTGTGGAGAATCAGGGTTTCAACATGGATTTGGCGAGGGTGGGGGACCATAAACATTCAGTCTGTAGCAGAAGACAACAGTGGATGACCAAAATCCAGCTCATGGGCTTACCGAATATTTTCATGCTAAAATCTTTCCTGACGTGCTCTCTACATGGCTGGCCACACCTCAATTGCCAAGGGATTGTCTGACATGTTTTTTTGCCTCTCTTCACCTATCTATTACTGAGATTAAAGTTTTGCATGGCCAGGGACTTTGTCTCTTATTCAGCACTATCTCCTCAGGACCTAGTGCATTACAGGCACTCAATTTCTTGGATAAGTTAGTGAGAAAATGAAGAAAACGAGTATCGTGGGCTAGAAGGGGCAGCTTATAGCCCTGACAGCTAAGTTGCGGGATGCCCAAAGACAGTGGGCAGCCCTCAACACCTTTCCTCACTCTGGATATAGAGAATATAAAATAAAATTGTGATTAATTGGATTTTCCTATTTTTCCAAAAATTAATTTGAGTTTTAGAACAATGAAACAAATAGTATGAAAACAACTGGAATTAGCAAATGTTTATTTACTTTTAAAGAACCTCCCAGAATATACTTTTAGACAGCTTTGTTGATATGTATTTCACATATCATATAATTCACCCATTTAAAGTGCATAATTTGGGGCACCTGAGTGGCTCAATCGGTTGAGCATCTGACTCTTGATTTCGGCTCAGGTCATGATCTCAGGGTCCTGAGGTTGAGCCTTGCGTCTGGTTCTGCACTCAGGGAGTCTGCTTGAGATTCTCTCCCTCTGCCCCTCTCCCTGCTTGTGCTCTCTTTTTCTCAAATCTTTTTAAAAATAAAATAAAGTGTACAAGTTTATTTTTTTTTAGTATATTCACAACCATCACTACAACCTAATTTTAGAATACTTTCCTCTCCCCCTAAGAGAGACCCATAACCACTAGCAATCACTCTCCATTTCCTCCCTCTCCTCAGGCCCCAGAAACCACTAGTTTCTGTTTCTCTGGATTTGCTTATTCTGAATATTTCATATAAATGAAACTATACAATATGTGATTCTTTGTGACTGGCTTCTTCCACTCAGTGTGATATATTTTTAGGTCATCCATGTCAAAGTATGTTTCAAGGTATGTCACGTTCTTACTTCTTTTGTTTGCTCTTCTTTCCCTTAGTAACTCATTCTGAGTGATGCTTGTCTGTTGTTAAAAGATTCTACAGCGTACGAGATATCTATTGTTCCCTTAATACTCATTTGCTGGGTAGTTTTACTGACGTTCTTCATCTCTCCCTACTACATATAATGCTGGATACCATACTGTGTGCATCCCCAGCACAACACAGGGCTTTACCCACACCAGACATTGTTGACTATAGTGCAGTGATCACTGGTCTTCTTGGCTGATTTCCCTGTAGCACTATAAAAATCAGAAGCCTCCAAAGAGATTCAAAGCTCTCAGAAGCTCGATGCGGATTATACTCCAAGTTTGAAACTTTTCAGGTGCTGAAATGCCAGATGGAAAAAGCTGAGTGGAACATTTGTGGTGTGAGAAAAAAATGATAAGCATTCCCAGGATGACACTTGGGTTTGTCCCTGTAGCAGGATGCTTATCTCTCTGCAGTGGTGACTCACTGGCCATAATTGACAGCTGGAACAATCATGGGGAGGAGAGCTAGACCAGCCACCCAGCCAGAGATTAAGCAGCTAGGTTTAGATTAAGCACAGGGAATGTGTAAGGAAATCTGATGGTCTGGTGAGTTTTTATCATCGGCTTCTGCTAGCCTTGCCTTTCCTGCTGCTCCTCTATTCCCGGGCTGAGATAGTGAGGTCAGAAGCTGAATTGGTTGTTAATTGTTGGCCATCACCGTGGTCATAGCGTGGAGAACCGTTTTCTATGTGGAATGGCCCCCCCGACTTTCAGCAGAGACCTGGGTGGATGCCTCTGTAAGAATGATCTTTTGGCTCAGGGAGCTATTTATTTTGGGCATTTCTCAACTTTGAGGGCTCCAGACCTCAAAGAATCTATAGAGTGTTTCTGCCTGATAAAGCAGAGACCAGGGACTTGGCAGAGTTGTTCTGATTTCTCCTATGTTACTTTCTACTTGGATTTTTTTCTTAAATCTTCTCCCTCCTGGTGATGGACACCTAAGCTGACCAATCATTCTCGCCGTTGGATTACCAGTATTTAATACAAGTGTAGAATCTTTTATTTATAAACTACATGCTGTATCAAACGTTGTAGTTGATATTTGCAGCTATTATCCTTAAGAAGTAGTTGCATATGATTTTTTTCTTCCCCTGAGGAGATGAAGAAAGTAAGAACCGGGGGGCACCTGGGTGGCTGTCGGTTAAGTGGCTGCCTTCGGTTCAGGTCATGATTTCAGGGTCCTGGGATTGAGCCCCACGTCAGCTCTCTGCTCAGCGGGGAGCCTGCTTCTCCCTCTCCCTCTGCCTGCTGCTTCCCCTGCTTGGGCTCTCTCTCTCTCTCAAATAAAAAAAAAATATATTAAAGAAAGAAAGAACTGGGATGAAAACTATTTGTAGGCCAAGTACTTGATTTGAAGGAGTGGTCTGAGAGCCCCTATGCCTGCATATCTTTATCCCCCTTGCCCTTCATAGGAGCTGATATTCTTCCATCACTCTTTGAGTCTTAAAGAGGATCATTTTTAAAAATGAAAGTAATCTTAGTGTGTGTAGTACGCTAATTAATTTTTTTAAAAATTTTTATTTGAGGGGCACCTGGGTGGTGCATTCAGTTAAGCGTCTGACTTTTGGCTCAGGTCATGGTCTCAGGGTCACTGGATAGAGCCCCGCCTGGGGTTCTGCGCTCAGTGTGGAGTCTGCTTAAGATTCTCTCTCCCTCTCCCCTGCGCACACTCTCTCTCCAAAATAAATAAATAAATCTTTGAAAAAAAAGATCCTTAAAAGATTTTTTTACTTGAGTATAATTGTCACGCATTTACATTAGTTTCAGGTGCACAACATAGCGATTCAACTTCTCTACAGGCTCACCACAAGTATAGCTACCATCTGTCACCATACAATGCTATTACAATATCATCAACTGTATACTCTGATTAATTTTTTTTACTCTGATTAATTTTTTAACCATAAGTATGCTATTAAAAAAACACAACAGGTTTGTCAAAGGCTCGACAGGCAAGTTTTCAATACCATCAACTAAGGGGAATTGAGATAATGGATGTTTGGGTCTTCTTCATGGGTGGACCAGGCTGGAGGTTGGGCTGAAGATGGAGCAGGAAAGGAAAGATCTGGAAGCAAATTGCTATGGTGCACTAATCCCAGTGGAAGTCACCATGGACATCTATTATTTTTGTCTGCCAATATCCCTATTCTAGTTTAAGCACTCTGATTTTGCTTTGGGGGAACCCCTGCCTCTCATTGGATTTATGTCTGACAACCTTCAGTGAAGGTGCTCACCCTTCCCTGTCGAAGTCTGGGCCAATCAAATATACTCTTCCTAGATTTGAATCCCAGGAGAGATGCAAAGAGACAGCTGGATTCCATCATCCTAAGAGCAGCACCCTCCAGAGATTCTTCATTAGAGCCTACCACCAAGATTTCTAGAGCTGTTCTAGTTCCTACCCATTCTGAAGCCCAAACCTCCAACTCTTCTTCAGTTAGGTGAATTAACCCATATCTTTCTAGTTTTTTTTGGTTTGTTTTTGACAAAGTGAGCCAGAGTTAGTTTCTGCTTGTGGCAACCAAATGATCTCCCTGACACTGGGATGCATCTGTATGAAGACCAAAGGCTCAAGGTAAGATATCTTGAGAGGAGGTAAAGGTCACTGAGAGAGGAGGAGGGAGGCACCACAATGGCACCCTCATTCTTCAGAATTTTGCCTAGAGGAGGGACACCTGGGTGGCTCAGTCGGTTAAGCGTCTGCCTTCGGCTCAGGTCATGATCTCAGTGTCCTGGGATCGAGCCCTGCATTGGGCTCCCCACTCAGGGGGAAGCCTGCTTTTTCCTCTGCCTGCCACTCCCCCCGGCTTGTGCACACGTGTGCGCGTGCTCTCTCTCTCTCCGACAAACAAATAAATTAAATCTTAAAAAAAAAAAAGAATTTGGCTTAGAGGTGCCCCTGGGTAACAATCTCATTTGCCCTTTAAAAGCTTCCTTGTTAGTCAAGGCATCACCTTTCTTTCCACCTGGTTTAGATGTCCCACTATGAAAGCTCTTTTGGTGAGACACACATACACAAAAAAAATCAGGGTTCTTTTTCCCCCTAAATTCATTCATTCTACAAATACTTACCCAGCACTTACTGACTTTGTGGTATTTAAAGGTGAAATAGGGGCACCTGGTAGTTCAGTCGGTTAAGCATCTGCCTCTGGCTCAGGTCATGATCTAAGGGTCTTGGGATCGAGTCCTGCATCAGGGTCCCTGCTCAGTGGGGAGTCTGCTTCTCCCTCTCTCTCTGCTGCTCCCCCTGCTTGTGCTGTCCCTCTCTCTGTCAAATAAATGAATAAAATCTTTAAAAAAAAATAAAAGGTGAAATAGAGGCGCCTGGGTGGCTCAGTCAGTAAAGCATCTGCTTTCAGCTCAGGTCATGGTCCCAGGGTCTTGGGTTTGAGCCCCACATAGGGGGGGCTCCCCGTTCAGCCCCTCTCCGTCTGCCCCTCCCTCTCACTCATGCTATCTCTCGCTATCTTGCTCTTTCTCAAATAAATAAATAAAATCTTAAAAAAAAATAAAGGTGAACAAAACACAGCTCTCATAGCTTAAGAAATGTAAGCTCTGAACCTACGTACTCCAGTATGGCAACCACTGGCCATACGTGGTGATTTACGTTTAACTAAGTAAATTTAAATAAGTTAAAGTTTGTTTACTCAGCCCTACTGGCCACATTTCAAGTGTTCCAATGGCCACGTGTGGCTGGTGGCTACCATGTTGGACAGTGCAAGTTAAAACATTTCCATCATTGCAGAAACTTTCATTAGTGTTAATCTGGATAGGTCAAAGGCAGGTACAAGAGAGAGTAATATGTGCTGCAAAAGATAATAGCCAGTACATTAGGATCTGACCTAGACGGAAGGAGTCAGGGCAGGCTTCCAGAAGGTAATGACCTCTAAACTGAGACCTAGAGGATAAAGGGGAGTTTCCAGGCTGGGGGGGATGAGAACTGTTCCAGACAGAGTAAACTGCATGTAGAAGGCCCTGAGTTGACCAGACAGAAGTGCACTCAAAGAACTGGAGGGGAACAGAAGCCCATATGTGGCCTCATGCTTGATTTAGCAGATGAGCTCATTTTCCCAAGTTGAGTGCAGGGTCCTGAGGGGACGATGAGATCCATCCATTTTGATATGTTAAAGTGAGGGTTTATGGGCCCAAATTCTGGAGCACTGAAGTCATATGAAAGTTATTTGCAAAAAAAAGAAAAGTTATTTGCTAAATGAGAAACTGATGGATTTGGGCAAAGGCAGCAGCCGACATGCATATGGAGGTCTGGTTCAGAGCTCCGAAGGTGACTCCTATGACCCCAGGTAAACCATCTCTTAAATCTCCGTTCTTTTTACTCCTAAAACCAGATCATTTTCTGATAAGCACCTAAGTTAAGGACGCCAAGAAATTTGTTTTGTAAATGGTGGCTTTCTTTTTCCAGTTGAGTGTACATTTGTACATAAGTGTGCTCATGTGTGGATACAACTGGTCAAGTCTGGGATAATTTAACTGCTACATATTATATTTAAAGTACAATGCTAATTTACATGGAAATGTCAGATAAAAATGAGTGGCTTACCTACTGAATATTTACCCAGAGAAAACCAAAACACTAATTCAAGAAATATATGCACCCTTATATTTATTGCATTATTTGTAATAGCCAAGATATGGAAGCAGCCTGTGCCCATTGACAGATGAATGGGTAAAGAAGATATAGTATAAATATTCAATGGAATATTACTCAGCCATAAAAAAGAACAAGATCTTCCCATTTGTAACAACATAAATGGACCTAGAGGGTATTATGCTAAATGAAATAAGTCAGACAGAGAAAGACAACTGCCATGTGATTTCATTTATATGTAGAATCTGAAAAACAAAACAAATGAACAAATAAACGAAAAAAGCAGAAACAGAGCCATAAGTACAGAGGACAAACTGATGGTTGCCAGAGAGGAGTGGAGGGCAAGGATGGGTAAAGTGCATGAAGGAAAGTGGGAGGTACAGGCTTCGAGTTATGGAATGAATGTCACAGGGACAGAAGGCATAGCATAGGAAATATAGTCAATGGCATTATAATAGCGTTGTCTGGTGACAGATGGGAGCTGCACTTGTGGTGAGCACAGCAGAAGGTAGAGAGTTCTTGAATCACTATGTTGTACACCTGAACCTAATGTAACATTGTGTGTCAACTACACTTCGATTAAAAAACACATGGAAATAAAGAAAATACGTACGAGACAACCGTTTTAGAATGGGCATTTGTATTTGTCATCTTAAAAAAATTTAAGATTACGTTCTAATTCAGTTTTAAAAGTTACTTACTTGATGAATACTATATAGTGAAATAATAAGAAATATATGTATTTGTCTCTGCCCCTGGCTCCTACTAGTATTTGGTATTTGACCCCAGTACCTGATACGACATTGTAATTTCCTAAGTGATAGAAATGTCTACTACAGAAATCCTAAATCCCTTGGGATTTCTTGGGTGATAGGAATATCTTTTGTTCTAATGAGGTGACTCTTCGTGGTGGCCTCCTGGATGGGAGTTGTTCACTAGAAAGACCGAGCCATGATTAGAAACTTGAAACTTTCGGCCTCACCCCCGTTCGTCAGAGAGAGGAGGGGGTTAGAAATAGAATTAATAATCAATGATGCCTACATGATGAAGCCTCCATAAAAATCCCAAAGGTACAGGGTTCAGAGAGCTTCCAGGTTCGTGAACGCCTCCATGTGCAGGGAAGGTGGTTCACCCCAACTCCATAGAGACAGAAACTCGTAGGTTTGGGGACCTTCCAGACCTTGCTGTATGTATCTCTTTATCTTTCTGTTCATTCACATCCTTTAAAATACATTTTGCATCAAGTCAACAATGGTAAATAAAAAAAAGAAAGAAAACAAGTGGCTTAAAAGCCCTTTAAAAACTTTTGATTCCATTATACTGTCATTAGGATAGACTGAATCAAAGGAAGAACCCTAAACCCGAAGATTAGGGCCCCTTTGTCAGGAAAGGAAAAACTCCCACTTGTTGGGCACATAGAGTCCTCACAGACTTCCTCAGTGTTCCCTCTAATCTCCCCACAATCTCCCCAGGAAGAGGAGGAGGGACAGAGTGGAGAGCCCACTTCTTCCATGACACATTGACCTCACAGCTATGAGCATAGCAGTGTGCCCCTGACTCAGAGCCCTTGCTCTGCAGGATTTTTAAAAACATACAATGTTATATTAGTTTCAGGTGTACAACATACTGATTTGACAGTTTTATACATTACTCAGTGTGCACCGTAAGTGTAGCTCCCATCTGTCACCATACAATGCTATTATGATACCACCGATTATATTCCTTATGCTGTTCTTTTCATCTTTGTGACTTACGTATTTTATATCTGAATGTTTGTACCTCTTAATATCCTTTATCTATTTTGCTCCTCCCCCCCACCCCCTTCCCTTCAGCAACCATCAGTTTGTTCTCTGTACTTTTAGGTTTGATTCTGCTTTTTGTTTGTGTGTTTATTAACTTTTTTTAGATTCAACATATAAATGAGATCATATGGTATTTGTCTTTCTCTGTCTGCCTTATTTCACTTAGCACAATACCCTCTGGGTCTATTCATGTCACAAGTAGCAAGATCTCATTCTTTTTTACGGCTGAGTAATAGTCCATTGTATATATACCATGTCTTCTTCATGCAGTCATCTATCTATGGACACTGAGGTTGCTTCCATATCTTACTGCCTGATGTTTTAAGGGGAGCAGGCTGCTGCTGGGGTAGGAACACCTCTGTGTGTGACAAGGGGACAAGGAATGGCCTTGCAGATGAAGATCTTTCCAGGAGCAGTTAGAGCCTGTACCTGACAGAGTTCCAGAGGAAGAAAATGGTTCCTTAAACTCTGGGGCTTTTCAGTGTCCCAGGTACTTTAAGTAAGAAAAAGTTAAAAGTCTCTTCTTAGAGGAAAAAAAGGGAAATGAAAGATAAATTACATTTCATAAAGTGTATATCAAAATCATAGAATTTTAGAGCTGGAAGGGGTATTAGAGAGAATCTAATTAAAAGTCTCTTTTTTTTGCAGCAGAGGCCTCAAGAGGTGGAAATAAATTGCCCAACACAGCAGTGATAGAACTAAGAATTAAGCCTATATCCATTAATTCCTATTGCAGTGCTCTTTCTATTGACTTTGTCTACATTTTTTTCTATTTCTTTAAATTGTTTCTTTGACTCACACATATCAGTGTGTTACTTAAATCTTTGACTCATACATATCAATGTGTTACTTAATGGGTAATATTATAAAATCACTATGGATTGTTTTATTTCTAGATAAAACCCCGGGGGATTTGAGAGCTGTTCTCCGTGATCCCCCAACCTGGCAGACTGCCTCATCCAGTGTCAGAATTACAGACAGAATACCTGGAAAGAAAGAAACATGCAATTAAAATCTTAGCCCCTGCCAAATACAACCCATTCCCAGTGAATTTGCATATTTAAAGAGATTGCATTGTTAAATGGAAAAAAAGAGCAGGGGATTTGGAAAAAATGCCTCAACTAAATGCTCTATGAGTTTGTTATTTTAGACAAATTATCTAACCTCTCTGTATCTCGGTTTCCACGTTTGTAAGATTACAAATAATATGATCACTGGTTCTCTCCAGAGATGGATCTTTAAGGTCAAAGTGACTAGACTAGGAATCCCCCATAAGTGTGAGGTAAGCTTACATCTGAAAGCCCAGCCCTGGCACTTGGTAGATATACAGCATTTGTTGAATGACTAACTGACTGACTGAAGGGTACTGAAAGGCTCACTTCAGAGACTGGCTGGAAGTGTCAGGTGGGTTGGGGGTGCAGGTGTGGCTGTTGAGAAAAGAGGAAACAGGAGAAGGGGCATCCAGCTTCCCTCCTTTGTGGTATGGCCTTAATGCAGGCTGTGCCTCTTTCTTGTTCCTCATTTAAAAGGATAAAAATAGGGGTGCCTGGGTGGCTCAGACAGTTAAGCATCCAGCTCTTGATCTCAGCTCAAGTCCTCATCTTAGGGTTGTGGGTTCAAGCCATGTGTTGGGCTCCATGCTGGGCATGGAGCCTACTTAAAAGAAAAAGGGCAAAATAATGGAGAAACATGCACCCCTATGTTTATAGCAGTATTGTTTACAGTAGCTAAGGTATGGAAGCAGCCCAAGTGTCCATTGATTGATGAATGGATAAAGAAGATGCGATATGTATATATAGTGGAATATGATTCAGCCATAAAAAAGAATGAAATCTTGCCATTTGTAATGACCTGGATGGAGCTAGAGTATTATATAAGGGAAATAAGTCAGTCAGAGAAAGACAAATACCATATGATTTCACTCGTATTTGGAATTTAAGAAACAAAACAAATGAGCAAAAGGGGAAAAAGAATGAGAGAGCGAGCAAGACAAACCAAGAAACAGACTGGTAACTATAGAGAACAAACTGATGGTTCCCAGAGGGGAGGTGGGTGGGGGATGGGTTAAATAAGTGATGGGGATTAAGGAGAGCACTTGTGATGAGCACCAGGTATGGAATTGTTGAATCACTATATTGTACACCTGTGATGAATATAACGCTATATGTTAATTAACTGGAATTAAAATAAAAAGTTTTTAAAAATAAAAAACAATGGAGAAAAGAGAGACACAAGAGTAATAAATGAAATCAAGCAAATACAGTAAATACTAAAATGGTAATACACATTCTGCTAAATGATGCATTCTTTTCAAGGACCAGTCAGGTCTATTTACTGTAATGAAGGTGATGGAAACCTGCTTCATGACCTGCTCAACAAGGTGGTCATATTGGAGTTCTAGAGAAGGATTATTCCTGAGGGGTGGCACTGAAAGCAGAGAACCCAGTTGGAGGGAGGGCTTCGTTTGGGCAGCTTAGGGCAGAGTGTTCAGGGCTCCTGCTGGGGTGGGTCTTTAGGGAAAAGGCAAGTGGAACTACCGTCAGGGAAGTGTATCTCCCATTTATTTCTCTCCATCTTCCTTCCCTTCCCTGCTCACTTTCCTTCTTACCTTCACCCCATCCAGACTCCACAGCTTAATTAGCCACCTCACAGCCTTTAACAAACCCAGTCCTCCCCCACCTGGCATTCTCCCACATTGCTGCCTCAAAATGCCTACAGATATTTGATGAAGAATGGATATATAGAAGCCTGAGAAACTGCTGCTTCATCAAGATGGTACATCTCTTACTCTAATTTGCTGTTGTTGATTGGGGTGGAGAGGACAGAATTTATAAGCCTCAGTCATTAAGCTGGGACAACTGATTTGGAAGGAGTCAACTGTCTGGAAGGGGTCATCTGATGGTTGGGCTCCATGGACAGCCCAAGCAGAGTAGGACACACAAAGTGTGACAGGCAGAAAGCAAAGATCAAAGGCCAGGGGAAATGGGGTGTCATGGTTTGTGGTATATGTAACTGACAAGGCATAATGTGGAGACAAAGTTGGTAACTACAGTTTGTCTAACGAGCTTTCCTGTCTGCTTCCTTTGGTGAACTCCTCCTCCATTCCACATTGTCTGAGTAAAGCTATTAATCAGAGTGTGTCTCTTCCCTACCTCATACCTTTCTTTATTGTTATTATTATTATTATTTAAAGATTTTACTTACTTATTTGTCAGAGAGAGCACAAGCAAGGTGAGCGGCAGGCGAGCAGGCAGAGGGAGAAGCAGGCTCCCGTCTGAGCAGGGAGCCCGATGTGGGACTCGATCCCAGGACCCTGGGATCATGACCGGAGCCGAAGGCAGATGCTTAATGGACTGTCACCAAGGCATCCCTATTATTATTATTTTTAAATTTAAATTCAATTGATTAACATATGGTGTATTAGCTTCAGAGGCAGAGGTCAGTGATTCATCAGTTTTTTATAACATCCAGTGCTCATTACATCATGTGCCCTCCTTAATGCCCATCACCCAGTTACCCCATCCCCAGACCCCCTTCCCCTCCAACAACCCTCAGTTTGTTTCCTATGGTTAAGAGTCTCTTATGGTTTGTCTCCCTCTCTGATTCCATCTTGTTTTATTTTTCCCTCCCTTCCCCTACGATCCTTTGTTTTGTTTCTTAAATTCCACATAGCTACCTCATACCTTTCTCTTCAAAGTACACAGGAGTGGGCAGATGGCTCAGTTTGGGCAAATGTGTTGGTCTGGGGATAGCCATACACCCAAATCAGGCCCTTGTCCTTTTTGGACTATCTCTGTGGCAGCTGGCAGGGAAGGCTGCTAGGAGAACATGAAGAATAAAGAATGGTGGAGACAAGTGGAGAAAAGGGTGGGGGGGGTGGAGGGTTGAGAGAGAGAGAAAGGACGAATTGACATTGTTAGAGCTTCTGAATCAATCCATGCTTGACTTCCCAGTTGTTTGAGCCAATCCCTTTTCTGTTTCCTTGCATAACATAGAGTCTAGTTTCTTTCACTTGCAGCCAAATGTCTCGATGAATTTATTGCCAAGGTGGGCTAGAGGGCAAATGGAGCAAGACTGGATGTTTGGGAACTCAAGTACCAAGTGTCGGACATGTTTAGAGGTTCTTTATATTATGAACCAGAGGTAACTCATCAAAGGAGCTCCACGTTCTCAGACAGACACAAAGCTTATAAGACCCAAGATTATGGTGAGGGAAAAATCACATTGAAATTTTCAAAGCTCACTCACTTGTCTGATTCTCCAACAGCTAAGTCTGTCTACAACCGTCCATGCTCTACGCAAACTGTGAGAACCATGTGATACTGTTTTCACCTATCATGGTGAAAAAGATCTGGTGAAAAACACCCAGTACTGGCGAGTGCACATCTGTTGTTGAAATGGGTATTCTTGCGCTGCTGTTAGAAGGGTAAATTGACTCAGACTTTCTAAAGGGACATTTTGTACTGTGTGCTAAAAACCTGAAAATGTACCTTTTTTTTTTTTTTTTTGAGATAGAGAATCTTAAGCAGGCTCCATGGCCAGTTGGAGCCCACCTCGGGGTTCATTCTCACGACCCTGAGATCATGAACTGAGTCGAAATCAAGAGTCAGATGCTTAACCAACTGAGCCACCCAGGTGCCCCAAAATGTACCTATTTTTGACCCAGAAATTCTGGTGTTTTAGATCCAGTATGGGCTCCAGGAGGGACTCTGGGAAGTAAAGTTCCATGTTAAAAAAAAACCCATTTTATAAAATGTTAAGAGAATGCCTAAGTTGAGAGCATTCATGCCATTTGTTAACACAATTCTGGTTCTGTGTTGGAAGGATCTGGCAAACACATATATCCCTTATAATTCTAGAAATGATAATTTTGTATTTTCGACTTGTACTTTAGGTAGTAAATGCATTCTGGAAAAGGTATACATTGTAATCGATTGAATAAACCATACCCACCCTAACCCACCCCCCGCCCCCGCTGAATATAAGCTTTGGGAGGGCCAGGATTTATGTCTGTTTTGTTTACTATTTTGTCTCTATTAACTAGAACAGTGCCTGGCTTCATAAACACTTGAATGAGTGAATGAGTAAATTCTAGAAAATGACTTGGAAAGATGGAAAACCACTATTGTACTTCCTTTTTCCCACGAGTATTATCACTGTAAAATAATATAAAGACTAGTGCTTTATATGTCTTAACTCAGAATTATGTATTGTGAATTAGTAATTAACAAGGAGAAGGTAGAAATTTTAGCTTAGAAGACAATACTTCTGGGATGTTTACAGTTATCTCTATGTTTTTGTTGGTCAGGCAGAACATAAAACGTCCTCCTTTGTAGACGTTTCTAGAAACATTATGGAAATTAAATTGGGTTAGGAGATAAGACAGAGTTATTGCATTCATCATAATTAGGGTACATGATTCAGGTTCTTGTGCAGGTGCTGATAAGTCAATACAGGGTAGACAGTTGGCTCATTATGAATGCTCATTTTAGGGGAGCAACTGATATTTCACAGAAGACTAAGGATCCAACTTTAGGTGTTAAGGATACTTAAGCCTTTTAGTTAAAGAAATATTCCCTTCATGGCAGGTTTTTGGGTGGTCTAATTTCAATTTTTGGCAGAACTCCCTATTAAATGTTGAATGCCTACATTTATTTAATTTCGGTTTCAATTCTGCTTTGGCACAGAAAGTGAGATTATGTGGGTATGGGAGGCCCCTTCCACTCTGCTTCTATGTACAATAAGCTCTTAGTAAGTCCTAGAGTGTAATTTTACTTTGAAGCTTTCTGTTACTACATTTTTCTCCACTGCCCAGACAGGTCTTAGACAGGTTATATTAGGTGTAACCATATATTCCGTATTTCTGAGTCAATCATCTGTAAGGTTAAAGTCACTTGCTTACTTCTAAAAACAAGTTTCTGGGTGGAGAGGGTGGTTGTAGCATCCCCTGGGGTAATCCAACCCTGAGATGTCTGCTGTCTTGGTTCAGTACCACATGTAGATCTGAAAAAACAAAGCAAGGCATTTCCCGGCATTTTATCAAGGATGCCCATTAGTTTTTGGGATGTTAAAAATCATCCCATAAAGGGGGGGGAAGGAATGATATAAATGGTCCTGTAATTGTCTTTTTGATTGCAATCAAGAGCAACTGTATGCAGTGGGTGCAAAGATTAAACCCTCCAAAGTATAATACTGCAAGCCTCTTAACAAGTTCACAAGGGTAAACAGTCTGCCCACCTCCTCCTCCACGCCCTGGATGTGTAGTGTGTCAAAGATACATTTTTAAAAAATTTTCTTTATTTGTATGTCAGAGAGAGAGAGAGAGAGAGAGAGAGCGCCCAAGCAGGGGGAGTGGCAGGCAGAGGGAGAAGCAGGCTCCCAGCTGAGCAAGGAACCTGATGCGGGACTTGATCCCAGGACCCTGGGATCATAACCTGAACTGAAGGCAGATGCTTAACCTACTGAGCCACCCAGGCATCCTTCAAAGGTATAGTCTAAAAGACTATGGTATAGCAAGGACTGAAGTGGGGTAGAAAAAAATTACTTCAGTCTCTTGACTATGGAGATGAAGAAAGCATTAAGCAGCAATTCTTTACTTACAGAAATTTTCATTTCCAACCTTTCTTTCAAAAGGTTGAGCAAAGCATAGGTAAACTCACTTCTTTCTGATGGACTCCGAAACTGTTGGAATCTTATGCAAGGTAATTGAGCAGGAAAAATAATGGGATTTTTCCTACCTGTTAGGTGTCGGGACCGAGGGACCTGTAGCTGTCAGGCTCGCTAGGCGTTCAACGACAGAGCTAAAAGAGCATTAAAACATTATTCTATTGATTAGGGACACCTCGGTGGCTCAGTCGTTAGGCGTCTGCCTTCAGCTCAGGTCATGATCCCAGGGTCCTGGGATCGAGCCCCGCATCGGGCTCCCTGCTCCGCAGGAAACCTGCTTCTCCCTCTCCCACTCCCCCTGCTTGTGTTCTCTCTCTCTCGCTGTGTCTCTCTCTGTCAAATAAATAAATAAAATCTTAAACAAAAACGAAAACATTATTCTATTGATTAAAAAAGCAGCCAGTCCGTAGTCCCTGCATCAGGACCCTCCATATTCACCAGGACATTGTTGAGCCTCGAGCCTCACAGAGCAAGTTCTCTGAGTCTAGTGCAGGCTATGTTGATTTTATGGCACACATGGCCTGATTCATTCTGATCCTGAGCTGTGCTGATTTGCTTGGCTGCCCTATAAGCCTCGTTGAACTGTTTGGTATCAATAATTCTCTCTTTTCTCAGTAGAAAGTGGAAGGCTTTTATTTAAAGCTTGCTTCCTATATCCGTCAGAGACCACCTGCAATATTAAACCTCTTCTTTTTGTGTGAGTCTTATCCAGTATCGGTTCTCTCATTCTTCAGACAGCTGCACATTCAGACTTAGCCCCACACAGACCCTGATTCTTGCCCTTACAGGAAATAGTATATTAGGAGCCAGTAGCCCAGATGCCCTTTGCTCTGGCGTCAGGCAGTTCTTAAGCAGTGCGGTCCCATATCTATCTTTACTGTTTCCCTTCCTGGATTCAAACTCCTCACCTGTTCCTACCATGGATAACTGGGTTCCCTTTTTCTTGGCTACTCAGAATCCCAAGGTGTTTGGATTGCTGCTTGAGCTGTGTGTAGCTAGAGACTGTGAATTTGATTACCATCTTTCTGTGCAATTATTTGTACATATTTTATACTCCATTAAAAAAACCTAAATATTATGAGTCTTTTTTCATTTTATTAAACATTATTGATAAAATTTAAATTGATTTCATTGATTTTTATCCTATGAACATTCAGGTGATTTCTTTCTAGTCTTATATATTTATATATATTTATATTTATAGTATGAACATTACAGTGTGAACATGAACTTAATGATGTGAAGTTTTTTGGGGTTAGTAAATATTTCCTGGAACATAACTTTTAATAGCCACATCATATGGATGTGTATCATAAATAATACTGTGTATTATTCTTACACATGAAGTACTGCCTGCACTTCAAATTATTTGTTATTGATAAACTCAGGTTTGGAATTATTGGGTTAAAATGTACAACCATTTTTAAGACACTTCATACTATATTGCCAAATGGCTTTTGGATAAATAATACAGACTTCCATTCCCAGTGTATGAAACTTCTCTTTCATCATAGTCTTATCAGGATTAGTATTATTTTGATAATTCGACAAATTAAAACTATCTTTTTAATGTTTTAGTTTTTTATTTCTTTGATTTTTAAAAATTTATTTAGTAGACATTTAAAATTTCTCTTTTGTAAATTGTCTATTTATACTCTTCGTCCATTTCCTGTAATGGTTTTATGTTTTTATATTTAATTTGGATGAAGTATGCAATATATTAAGAATATTTTCCCTTACCCTCTTGCACTGTTGGTGGGAATGTAGACTGGTGCATCCACTCTGGAAAACAGAATGGAGTTTTCTCAAAAAGTGAAAAATAGAGCTACCCTATGATCCAGCAATTGCATGATTAGGTATTTAACCAGAGAATACAAAAATACTGATTCAAAAGGATACGTGTACCCAATATGTATAGCAGCATTATCTATAATAGCCAAATTATGGAAACAGCCCAAGTGTCCATTAATAGATGAATGGATAAAGAAGATGGGGTATACATACCCAACAGAATATTACTCAGCCATTTCATTACTCAGCAAATGAAATCTTACCATTTGCAATCACCTGGATGGAGCTAAAGAGTATTATGCTAAGTTAAATAAGTCAGAGAAACACAAATACCATATGACTTCACTCATATGTGGAATTTAAGAAACAAAACAAATGAGCAAAGGGAAAAAAGGAAAGAGAGAGAGAGGTAAACCACGGAACAGACCCTTAATCATAGAGAACACACTGGTGGTTACCAGAGGGGAGGTAGGTGGGCGGATGGGTGAAATACATGATGGGGATTAAAACGTACACTTTTGTGATGAGCATCTGGTGATGTATGGAATTGCTGAATCAGTATATTCTACCCCTGAAACTAATATTACACTGTATGTTAACTAATTGGAATTTAAATAAAAAAAAAAAGATTTTCCTTTCAGTTGCCAGTTTGCCATACATTTTTTTTTCAGTTGGTTGGGTGCATCATGACATTTTACAATAATCTTTGATATGCTGACATTTTAAATTTTCACGTGTTCAAATCTTTCACCTTTTATGATTTCTTGTTTTGCTTTTTTACATGGATAGTCATTCCATGTCAGATTTTAGATAAACTGTCATTTGGATTTCCTAATTATTTAATCCATTTGTACCTAATTTTTATTTATTTATTTATTTAAATTCAATTAGCCAAAATATAGTACATCATTAGTTTCAGATGTAATGTTTAATAATTTATCAGTTGTGTATAACACTCAGTGCTCATCACATCACGTGCCCTCCTTAATGCCCATCACCCAGTTACCCCATCTCCTCACCCACCTCCCCTCCAGCAACCTTCAGTTTGTTTCCCAGAGTTAAGCGTCTCTCATGGTTTGTCTCCCTCTCTGATTTTTTCCCATTCAGTTTTCCCATGTTTCCCTTATGATCCTCTGCACTGTTTGTTATATTCCACATATGAGTGAAACTGTATGGTAATTGTCTTTCTCCAGTTGACTTATTTCACTTAGCATAATACCCTCCAGTTCTATCCACATCGATGTAAATGGTAAGTATTCATCCTTTCTGATGGCTGAGTGATATTCCAGTGTGTGTGTGTGTGTGTGTGTGTGTGTGTGTGTGTGTGTGTGTGTGTGTACCACATCTTTATCCATTCATCTGTTGAAGGACATCTCTGCTCCTTCCATAGTTTGGCTATTGTGGACCTTGCTGCCATGAACATTGGGGTGCAGGTGCCCCTTCTTTTCACTATTTCTGTATCTTTGGCGTAAATACCTAGTAGTGCAATTGCTGGATCATATGGTAGCTCTATTTTCAACTGTTTGAGGAACCTCCATACTGTTTTCCAGAGTGGCTGCACCAGCTTGCATTCCCACCAACAGTGTAGGAGGTTCCCCTTTCTCCACATCCCCGCCAACATCTGTCATTTCCTGACTTGTTAATTTTAGCCATTCTGACTGGTGTGAGGTGGTATCTCATTGTGGTTTTGATTTGTATTTCTCTGATGCCAAGTGATGTGGAGCATTTTTTCATGTGTCTGTTGGCTGTTTGGATGTCTTCTTTGAAGAAATGTCTGTTCATGTCTTCTGCCCATTTCTTGACTGGACTGGAATATTTGTTCTTTGGGTGTTGAGTTTGATAAGTTCTTTATACATTTTGGACACTAGCCCTTTATCTGATATGTCATTTGCAAATATCTTCTCCCATTCTGTTTTTTTTTTTTTTTTTTTGACGGAGAGAGAGAGAGAAAGCACAAGTAGGCAGAGCGGTATGTAGAGGGAGAGGGAGAAGCAGGCTCCTTGCTGAGCAGAGAGACCAATGTGGGGCTCTATCCCAGGACCCCAGGATCATGACCTGAGCCGAAGGCAGACACTTAACCAACTGAGCCACCCAGGCGCCCCGGTTGCCTTTTGGTTTTGCCAACTGTTTCCTTTGCTGTGCAGAAACTTTTTATCTTGATGAAGTCCCAATAGTTCATTTTTGTTTATGTTTCCCTTGCTTTTAGAGACATGTCTAGCAAGAAGTTGCTGTGGCCGAGGTTGAAGAGGTTGGTGCCTGTGTTCTCCTCTAGGATTTTGAGGGATTCCTGTCTCACATTTAGGTCTTTCATCCATTTTGAGTCTATTTTATTTTTGTGTATGGTGTAAAAAAGTATCTGCTGCCAGCACCAGCCTAGTTCACATGGACACACGTTCCAGGCCAGCCTATGTAGACCCAAGCTCCTGGCCTGCCCCTGTACCAGGCTGACCCTATGGTCCCAGGCTCTAGTTTTGCCCCAGTATAAGACTGGCCTTTTAGCCCCAGGCTCCAGGCCTACCCACATGGCCATAGGCTCCAGGCACACCACAGTGTCAGGCCAGTCCTCATAGCCCGAAGCTCCAGGCCCAGTACCAGGTCAGCCCCAACAGACCAAGGCTACATGCCCAGCTCCCTGGACCTGGATTCTAGACATGCCCTTGTGGACCCAGATTCTAGGCCCCAAACTGTGATCCCTGGCACCAGGCCAAACCCTATGGACCCAGGCATCAAGCCCTCCCCAGTGGATCTCAGTGGTGCCAGGTTGACCCCTATGAACTCGGGACCAGGCCCATTCCTATGGACCCAGGCACCAGGCTGACCCTTGTAAATTCAGACTTAAGGCCCCTTTCAGTGTGAGGTTGGGCCCCATGGACCCAGGCATCAGGATGGTCTCTGCAGCCCCAGGCTCTAGGATCACCACTATAGACCCAGGCACCAGGCTGGCCTAAGTGAACCCAGACAACAAGCCTGTGCACACACTGAACTCAGGCTCCAGGCCAGCCTGCCTGAGGACTCTAGGAGCAAGCTATTCTTTTCAGGTGTTTGTATTTGATCCGATGAGTTAGGTAGATTTCCATAGGCTTCCATGTTGTAGAATAATTTTTTTTTTTTTTTTTAAAGCATGTTTAGTTTTTTTTTTTTTTAAAGATTTTATTTATTTATTTGAGAGAGAGAGAGAGAATGAGAGATAGAAAGCACGAGAGGGAAGAGAGTCAGAGGGAGAAGCAGACTCCCTGCTGAGCAGGAAGCCCGATGTGGGACTCGATCCCGGGACTCCAGGATCATGACCTGAGCCGAAGGCAGTCGCTTAACCAACTGAGCCACCCAGGCGCCCTGTTGTAGAATAATTTATCTATTAAGGAGTTCTTTGTACCTTATGTTTGAATCCAGGACGAGGCATATACTAGCTTTATGAGCTCTCTCTAGGCCTCAGGTTTTTTTTATAGAACTTGGAAAATAATAATCCCTATTATGAGGTTGTTTGAAGATTAAAGAGATAAGGCATGTAAATCACGTAATGCAATCTCAAGCAGATAGTGTCTAATAAATAGATCTAATAAATGTAATTATTAACTCATTGATATGGTCCTTGAGCCTATTTGAAGGATAAATCTTAAACACTTTCTCTTTATTTCTTATTGACTAAGGATCAAGAACTTTCTGTGGGGGGTGTCTCTTCTTTGGATTCATAAATTTGGGTCCATTTTTATTTCAATTTTTCCAGGAAATCATCAATTTTATTAAGGTTTTTAAAAGTTTTGGGGTGCCTGGCTGGCTCTGCCGGAGGAGCATGCAACTCTTGATCTCAGAGTTGTAAGTTTGAGCCTCATGTTGGGTGTAGAGATTACTTAAAAATAAAATCTGTAAAAAAAAAAAAGTCTTAGTATAGCATTTTATGTAATATTTATTCATGATTTCTTTAAAGTATCTTGAAATTTGTCATTAAATCCATGTGTCTTATTTCTTTATTCTTAGTTAAATTATCTAGAGGTATTTTATTCACTTTTTCCCCCAAAGAGTTACCTTTTTAAATTTATCTGTCAACTGTGCCATCAGTTGCGTTTACTTCTCCAGGCTGGCAGCATACACTACCGATCAAAGTAAACAGAAGAGGATGTGCGCACCATTAGAGGTCATGGATGTGACCATCAGGTTCCCTTTACTTCCTCCATTTGTCTTTTATCCGGTCTCTGCTTACACTCTTTAAATGGAATATCTAGGAGTAACGAAATAGATCAGTGTTCAGTAGGTACTTTGAACTTTTCCAGTTTTGGAAAAGAATTTGAAGCAAATCTTAACTTTTTTATTCTGGAACTTTAGGGCCGCATGAACATATTGAGAACAACATGGTATTATGAGCATTATAAATAAAGAATTGGCTACCAAATTTCCTTTGTAAAATGTGTGTGCTTGTGTATATGTGTTTTTTCTCCACACCTCAGGCTTCAAAACCCATCAAGTTTTCTACCACGTGAACCATTTCAATCCACCTCCTGCCTGAATCATTTTGATGGAGACTCGGTGAAGGGCGCATTATGAAAATTGGGAATGACACAGTGAATGATGGATCTTGAGCAAGTGTGGCTGGGTGAGCTGCGGTTGCCTGCAATGGAGAATACAAGCAACTCACAGATAGATGGAACCTGTGACTGGGTTGCTTAAGACAATGAAAACTCCCCATCTTTACTAAGATTTCTGATATATTTCTGTCCAGGACATGCTGATGATCCTATTTGAAATACTAGAATCTGTGCTGGGCCAACTTCTCCAGATGGTAAGAAATGGATTTCAGATGCTCTTTTTTTCTGACTATTATTTAGAATAATTTGTCCATCTACACTTAAAGAAATTTTCCAGAAAGCTGACAGATGGAGTAAACATCAAATGCCACATTACAGTGCTTCTGTCTCATTTAAGCCATCACCCAATTGGTCTACAGATTCATGTACAGAGCCCTTATTTTTTAGTATGTATGTTTTATATGTTCCCCAATTCTTCTTGCTGATCAATAAAATTCTTTTGACTGTTTTAATTGAAAGGTCAATATTACACGCAGGGTAGTACATGGACCATTGTTTCTAAAATGTACTTCTTATTTTGCCTTTTTACTTCAATTTTTCGTTCTCAGTTTCAATATATAGGGAAAAATATGCCAGCCTTCCTGTTGAATATTTCCCTCCTCATATCCTAGCCTCTCATGCATGATGCTAACATTTTCATACTGCCAATTTTATTTACCAAATCCAAACCTGAACTGTAAAGCTTCAGAGTCATCAAGACTGTAAAAAAAATCTCTAGAATAGGGGAGCATTGTGGCTAAGTCGGTGATATTCAAAATGCTTCCTCATCATTTGAGCTACATGAAGCTATATGATAAACCTTATATGCTTAGCTTTTCTTATTTTATTTCTAATGAATTTCTGAAAAACAAAAGCAAAGGAATAAGAAAAAAATCAACTCATAAGAGTGAGGAAGTAGGACGGGATAAGGGAACGGAGAAACTGTTTGAAATTCGGAATCAAAAACATCTCTTTGCTGCCTGTGGTATTTTACTGCCCCGAGCATTTTCAAGCAATTTCAGGAGCAGAACTTTAGCCCATTTCTTTTTTTTTTTTCCTTTAAACTTTTTTTTATTATGTTATGTTAATCACCACACATTACATCCTTAGTTGTTGATGTAGTGTTCCACGATCCATTGTTTGTGCATAGCACCCAGTGCTCCACGCAGAACGTGCCCTCTTTAATACCCACTTCTGTTCATAACCAGAAATCAGTGACAGAATGTGATTCATATAATTGCCCCAAATATTTGTTTCTCAAACCAAGGGTGTTGGTACTTTAGGGCAGAGCTAGCTTTATACAAATTGGGAAATGGGCACTATTTCTGACTGAAACTTCGTTTATACTTCGTTTTCCAAATCCCAGAGATTGTTGTCAATATATTCCCTTGCCCAAATACCCTAAAAGCTTTAGAGCCTCGAATACCTTAACATTTATATAAACCTTCATTGTCCAATACAATAGCACTAGCAACTAGCTACATGTGGCTATTTAAATTAATTAAAGTTAAAAATTTATTTCCTCCGTTATGCTAGCCACCTTTCAAGTGCTCAAAAGCCATATGTGGCTGAGACTCACATACTGGGCAATGTGGTTATAGATAATTCCTATCATCGCAGGAAGTTCTATTGGATAGCATTTGGTGCATAGTAGGTGCTCAATGATTCATTGCTCTCCCTATATCTTGTTCCTCTGGCTCACAGAGACTAGCTGGATAATAATCCTTCTGAGTTAATTTCAGATGAACTAACTGGGCTTATTTCCCACCCTCCAAGGTTCATTTTCAACACCACTACCTGGACTTAAGGCATCTACCTTTGTTACTTATATGAAAAGTTTGGGGGATTATTCTTTCAGGCCAGGATAAGTAGCAAGTTAGTAAAGAAGGTTTTGGGGGAAGGTGAGGCTTCATGAGTGCCCCTCAGATCAGAGTTGTTGTTGCATCTTTAATTTCATAGACAATGTAGTAAGGTTGCAAATTCACTCACTCGATAACTGCAAAGTAAATATATTTTCTTTCTTTTATCTCAAACCGATCGGGCCTTCCTGGTGATCCCCACTTACTAAGCAGCAGGGAAAAAAACTGAATTAACTTTTAGTCCTCAATCATTTTAAATTTAGCCTGAAAAAAATTAGGCTGAATTAATAATTTAAGCAGCCCTTTGGGTAATTTTTAGTCTTTCTCTTTGGAATAAGCGCTTACTCAGTCACATTTTCATGTCTACATCCTCTTTGCAAGTGCATAGTGCAAGAATGTGTGGCTCCTGGGTATATTTGCAGGCACGGTGTGGTTTGTGTAAACTTAAGGTGGCAGAGAGGATAGCTCGGGGACACTGGAGTTTTGCTGAGATGGTCTCCACCTGGCATCTAGTGCCGATGTTTAATGTCTGTGAACTCACGGGTATTCCTGCTCACCTCTCTCAGGGCCCTATGGTCCATTCCAGCTACTTGGCCTCACCCTGCTCTTGAGGTAGCACACCTTCTGAGATTCTTCCATATCCTCCATCTGGCCTACATGCAGACCATTGAAGGAGAACAGAGCTTCCCAATGTATTAAGGTTGGAAACGTCTAGAAGGAACATTTGTTTCCTTCAATCTGCAGGGGAAAATGCTCTCTCATTTACAAAAGACTCTACACAATTTACATAGTAGCATGTCACTTGACACAAGCTGGCGATTACATTTACACTTTAAATGAGTAACTTCTGTTTCCTATAATGTGCATCTATACCCAATGTATTTTACAAGCTTTGTGGTTATCGAGTGCTTTGCAATGGAAGGTTCATCCCTGGAGGATTAAACAAAAGCTTTTTTGCTTAAAAGTTGATGATCTCCAGAGGCTTCTTGCTTCTCCACAAACCTAACAGGTCATGGTTTGTTCAGATTTGCATTGTTTCCCCATCTGCCTCGTCTCTGAACAGGGTTCTTTGTTTGCTCCCATAGGCATGGGGCGTTAAGTGTTGCAGAGCATCCTATTTGCTAGCTTCTGAGAATAGGACTAGCACACTTCCTTGAAAACTTAAAGCACATGTGACAAAAGGACTCTTCCGTCCTATGTTTTCTCATCGTGTTTCACTATTACTGTGCTGCAGTCTTGTCATTTTTTTAAAAGATTTTTTACTTATTTATTTTGAGAGAGAGAGAGAGAGAGATCACGAACAGAGGGGAAGGGCAGAGGGAGAAGCAGACTCCCCACTGAGCAGGGAGCCCGATGCGGGACTTGATCCCAGGATGCTGAGAACATGACCTGAGCCGAAGGCAGATGCTTAACCGACTGAGCCACCCAGGTGCCCACAGTCTTGTCATTTTAACACAGAATGAATCAAAGAATGTATGTTTTATTATCTTTTCCATACTGTCCGAATTTCCTCTCTCCAACTGCCTTCCTTCATCCAACCACAATCCCCCAGTCACCAGAGGGCGAAGGATTTCTTTTCTTCCCCCTCTACTCCGTGGCCTTCTTTGGTCCAACTACAGCTTTGTGGCTAAGCTTTGGGGGAGAAGAATCCTATCCAGGCTTGGAGAAACTGTATGATCTAGGTCTTCCAGGTTTGGTTCTTGATAGCTTAAAGAAATTTAAAATATCTTCTGACAAGGACTATGGCCTTGTGTGGGCATAAGAGAAGATGTCTAAATTCCTTCAGCATGCCTGCTTTATTCTGCCCCGGAATTTTATGACTTAATGTCAAAAGTGGAAGAATGAAGTGAAACATTTCAGGGGAGGTAAAATTTATCAATCGATTATTCACTAAAATATTCTTATTTGATCCTGAAGACATGATAAAATCCATTCCTTAATCCCTCCCAATAATTGCTTGGATTTCCATTGAAATTGTATGTACCAAGAAAGGTTGTACATTTGAAGCAGGCAGCCCTTTTGCCCTCATTGTTTAATTACACGTAGGGCAGCTTGTCAGAAGGAAACATCACTTGGGAGATGTGGGAGGGTCCATTTTACAGATTGGTAATCTTTTTTGGTACCCCGAAGATGTTTTTATTTTCAACTTCTTTGAAATGTCAGCTCCTAGAGTGATTTACATTAACAGAGCCTGAGGATAGAGGAAAAAGGACAGCCAGAAGTAGTGACATTTCCAGAAAGCAGTAGAAAGACCCCAGTCTAAGTTAATTGTAAGCATTCACATTAACTGGCTTACTGGCACTTTATGAAGGACTCCTTTAGTTGTTCCTTAACTGAAAGACCTTTAGTGTGACTCAAACTCATTATTTCCTCCAGGGTTAGAAGTCTTCAAATAAGAGCCAGTTTTGAGGAGCTCATCTGTGTCCATCTTGGGACCATAGCCCGGGGTAAGTAGTATACCTTTTTGCTGTTTTCTAAATACTTTAGTTTAGGGGTATATGTGTCTGGAATATTTACAGGTGATGATATGTATCACAGAGATTGAGTTACTTGACCCTGTGACAGCCTCAAAATTCAAATTCACCATTTGTTAATCAAGTGGTGTAATTCACTTTGGGGATGTTTTGGATTCTGGCTTATTCAGAGGCTGTTTGAATGTTACTAATGGCTATGAATTATAAACTGGTTTGATTCCTGACTATTGACCTGTGTGTGCCCACCAGTGAAATAATAAACCATTATTAAGTAATCATTTCCCCAAACCTTTTATTTTCTAGATGGGGCTGCTGACATCCAAGTGGTTTAATGAAAGGCCAGGGAGGGACAGAGCCAGGACCAAAATCCAGATTTCTGCACATTCATTCAGTTTCCACTCATTTTTTTCTATTCCTTCATTTGGTATTCCAACTTCAACTGTTCATTTATCCATCCGTTCACTCCAGTGCTCTTTGTATTGAATCCTGACCATATATGAGTCCATATCCTGTAATTAATTACTGGTAAACTGAGTGTGAGTTTGCAAAACATTTCTAAACTGGGGCCCTCTTCTGACTTAATACATACAGGCAAAGGATGGACACTCTTATCTTAAAGTGTGAGTATAAAATGCTGCTCTTTACCCTAGAGATGCAGCAGAAAGGCTCTTGCAGGATGTCTGACCCATTTTGAAGCACAAGGAATGGGCCGAGTCATTCTGCTCGGTCATGAGGCCAATAGGCCAGGCCCTTCCTGAATGCCGCCTGACCAAGGGCAGCGTGAGTCAGTGTTGGCTGATCTCTGCTCCTCTGAGGGTGATTCCCCAGCTTGGGGCAAAGTGGAGGGGAGGCCGGCTTCAAAGCCTCTCTCAGCCTGTGGAAAACACGGTCTGGAGCGGGGCGGCTGCCAAGTTCACCACATGAATGTTCGTTTTGCTTGGCTTGTGGTCAAGCAACAGCAAAAAAACAGGTTAGGAGTGAATAATGGGTTACCCTGGCTCTTGGACTTTGTCAGCAGACAGAGAGAGATCTGGTACGCAGTGCAGGCCAGGATTCTAAGTTGTGGATCTGTTTTCCAGGCCAATTTGTGATCCGAAGCAAGGATGTTTTATTGATTTCTATCTGAATTAGATCTAAAGCAATGGTTTTAAACAGGCCCTTGATTCTTTCCTTTGTGCCACTGAAAGATCACTTAATTACTATTCAACCACCATATCACAGGTTGGCTGTCTCTGCTGTGGGCCAAAACGGACAGAAATTTGAGATGGCTGAAGAGCCCAAGATGGTATTATTTATTTCATTAACGACAGCAGTCGTAGTAACAAAGAAGTGCAAGACAACACAAACAAAAGACACCTGGAAAGAGGCTCCATCTAGAAGTGCCCAAACCCACCAAGGCCATGTATTTTCAGTTATACAGCCCAGGTGAGCTCTCAGCTGGCTTGCTTTTGCTGCCCCTTTTAAGGAAACTTGGCCTGGTGTTAACTCTAAGCTACCCATTTTCTCCTATACTCCCTCACTATGCAAATAAAAACTTAGCCAGGGTGATAAAAATTGTCCTCCTAAAATATATGTAGTTTAAGGGGTACCCCTGCATGCCTAAGGCAAGGAAGTGAAAATATAGAATTGGTTCTTTTTTCTTTTTTAAAGATTTTATTTATTTATCTGACATAGAGAGTACAAGCAAGGGGAGTGGCAGGGAGAGGGAGAAGCAGTTTCCTCCTGAGCAGAGATTCCCTACGTGGGGCGCTATCCCGGGACCTCAGAATCATGACCTGAGCTGGAGGCAGACGCTTAACCAACTGAGCCACCCAGGTGTCCCTAGAACTGCTTCCTAAGCATGTTAAAATTCTGTAATAACGCTTGTGCTAAGACAGTGAAGTCTGGAGAGGTCTATTATCAGGAGGGAAGGAATTAGAAGCTCCCAAAAGATGACTCTGGAGAAAGAGAATTACTTAGAAAACAAACTTTATGTGCTTGGAGGGAACAACGAAGTCCCAGGAGAATGAGTGAATCCATGTCAAGGGAGGAGCAGGAGTAGAATGAGAGAGAGAAGAGCAGCTTCTCTTACACATTTCTGAATGCCCAGGAGAGAGAAGCTCTTTCAGAGACTTTTTGGGACTAGGGTGAAATATAGGGAAACCAAAATTCGGGATAGACTTGGGGCCCAGATAAGGGAGACTTGGCTTCCACTGTGAGTAGGTGCTTAAATGAAACAGCTCTGGCACCAACATGGAAATAACAGTGAAGGTGGGTTAGCAAGGCAAATCTTCCCTGCCAAACCCTCCCCTTCCTTTCACCTCCATCCTCCTTTATATTCCCAAAGCATCTTTTGTGTACCTCACTCATTAGAGGGCACCATTCTTTTTTTTTTAAAGATTTTATTTATTTATTTGAGTGATTGAGAGAGAGAGAGCACAAGCGGGGGGAGCGGGAGAGGGAGAAGCAGGCTCCCCGCTGAGCAAGCAGCCCAATGCGGGGCTCGATCCCAGGACCCCAGGATCATGACCTGAGTTGAAGACAGATGCTTAACCAACTGAGCCACCCAGGCACCCAGAGAGCACCATTCTTAACTATAGTCATATAGTATTTGGAGCCCAAGCTTCAGGGTTCCATGTTCTGGGTTCAAATTCCAGCTATGACTCCCAGATGTTGATTTCTAAAGATCCATGCCTACTAAAAGGAGCCAGAATTTCTTGAAGAAATGGTTGATTCAGGTGTGGGGCATGGAAAGATGCTCCTGGAATAATTTACTGTGCCAGAAAGCGGGGAAGGGCTCAAAGAATTATGACAACATGGCCAAAGGGTAAGAAACTGCCTTGGAGTCCCTTTGGGAAGCCCAGTCTGGGAAACATTTGAGCACAAAAAAACTGATGGTACTGGGCTATAATATATTGATTAGAAAAAAAAAAAAAGAATCAACAAGTCCTTATAATACTCCAAAGAGGAAGTGAGAGGTGGAAAGAGAAAGCTGTGTTTTCATAAAAGGATGACAGCTGATTTATTTGGAAGAAATGTTAGAACTAGAAAAATCTCTATTTGGCAACAATATAATAAATTATTCAGATAAATATTATCAGTGGGTATTGAATATCATTGGATAAAAGATTTCTGAAGAACAGAATAAAGTATTTGGAAAGATCATCCTGCCAGTTACTTAAATATTACAAAGGGGAAAAGTTACTTTTGCAATGGAGATATCTACTGGACACCACTTGAACCACAGGATCAAAATTAATATGTCTAGTATTGGGCCAAACTGATATTAGGTACCTGATTTGTTATAAAATGAAATACACATTCTCTACATAAAATTCTTGCCAAAATAAGGAAATAATCAGCCAGATCCAAAATGCAGCACATTCTCCCAAACAACTGACCTAGACTCTTCAAACATGTCAATGTTATCTTTTCCAAAGAAGATGTGCAGATGGCTGATAGACACATGAAAAGATGCTCAACATCACTCATCATCAGGGAAATGCAAATCAAAACCGCCATGAGATATCGCCTCACACCAGAATGGCTAGTATCAAAAATACAAGAAACAACAAGTGTTGGCAAGGATGTGGAGAAAAAGGAACCCTTGTGCACTGTTGGTGGGGATGTAAATTGATACGGCCTCTGAGGAAAACAGTATGGAGGTTCCTCAAAACATTAAAAATAGAAATACCATATGATCCAGTAATTCCACTACTGGGTATTTACCCAAAGAAACAGAAAACACTAATTCAGAAAGATATATGGATCCTTATGTTTATTGCAGCATTATTTATAATAGCCAAGATACAGAAGCAACCCGAAGTGTCCATCAATAGAAGAATGGATAAAGAAGATGTGGTGCACGCGTGCACCATACTCTGCCATAATAAGGATGATATTTTGCCATTTGCAATAACATGGATGGACATAGAGGGTATTATGTTAAGTGAAATAAGTCAGATAGAGAGAGACAAATACCATAAGATTTCACTTATTCACTTTTTGTTAAAAACAAACAAACAAACAAACAAATGAAAAGTAGAAACAGACTCATAAATACAAAGAACAAACTGATGGTTGCCAGGGGTGGGTGGAGTGGGCAAAATGTGTGAAAGGGAGTAGGAGGTCCAAGCTTCCAGTCACGAAATGAATAAGTCATGGGAATTAAAGGTACACATAGGGAATATAGTCAATAGTATTGTAATAGTAGTGTATGGTGACAGATGGGAGCTACACTTGTGGTGAGCACAGCATAATGTGTGGAGATGTTGAATCACTATGTTGTACACCTGAAACTAATGTGCCATTGTGTGTCAACTACACTTCAATTAAAAAAAAGCCAGTGTCGTGAAAAATTAAGAAAAAGAAGGCAAGGGGACTATTCTAGATTAAAGGAAACTGAAACAAAAGAAATATGAAAACCAAAAACAAGGCATAATCCTTGATGGGAACATAATTTGGGGGGCAACCCAGCTATCTAGGATATTTTTGAGCCAATTGTAGATTATGAGGCATATTACTGTACCAACAATACCTTTCTTGGATGTGATAATGGTGGTATAGTAATGTAAGAGGATGTCTAAGAAGGTACGTGATGGTGTATTTAGAGGTGAAATGTTAACAAGTGGCAAATCCAGGTGAAGTCTCTAGTTGTAGCATTCTTTCAGCTTTTCTGTAAGCTTGAATTCTTTCAAAATAGTTGGAAGGAAAAGATGTTCTAAACTTGGACAAGTTTTTAAACCTCACCAAGATTATCTTGTTTCTGGTAATGATGGTAGAAACATTATAGAAATGCCTTGCTAAATAATATCATGGATCTGGAGTGAGGTATGAGAAATGATATTTCTAATAAGTTCTCAGGTCATGCTGATGCTAATGCTGTTGGTCCAGAGGCTACTTTTTGAGAACCATTGCTGATGAGGAGCTCACGGAGCGGGGGGAGCCCAGGAAACACAAGGGAAATGCTGTAGCTCCCTAGGCAGACTTTTTTGCAGGAGTAGAACTCCCTTAATCTGCATCAGTGGAATTTTTTGGAAAGTAACCCAGGAGATGAAAGGAGCTAGGTCATGTCATCCCATCAGTATCCCCATGGTGTAAAATGATCTTTCTCAACATTTAGATGATAACATTACGTAGAGGAAGCATGGTTCCTAAACATCTACAAAATGATTATATATGATACACATATGATATGGTAATGATAAATATCATTGTATATGTACACTTTCATCGTAAATGTATGCCCACGTATTTGTAAACGCATACGTGAAATCTAACATCTGCCTCGTCTGAGCCTTTATAAAGCAAAATGGGAACGAGAGAGAGAGAGAGAAAGAGAACCAACCTGATTACTTTAACTGGGATTTCCAAAGCAACAAGAGCATAACCACAATAGTAAATCCCCTGCATTAATATACATTTCAACACAGAGAGAAAACCAGGGCCAGGGAAGTTAGTAAATGATGTGGCCCAAATAGTAGCGAGGCTGGAATAGAACGCCAGGTGTCTGGGCCTACAACTAGGTCATACTGCCTTGCTGAAGTTCCTGGAGTGTGATGGCTTTTTTTGCTTCCGTTTCCAGGCCTCCTTTAGCACATGGAATAGAAATGCTGCCCTACTTCTTTCTTTCCAACCTGCAGAACTTTGAGCAGATTTTACAGTTAAAACTTACATAATCCAGAAAGTCAATTCTTGCTGAAAAATGGGATGATAAGAATAATGGGATTTTGAGTCAGAATTTTCTAGAGAATAACCCTTATGAATTACAATTTTTACTATCCCTCAAAGGAAAGAAAATTACATTTTTGGAGCCTTCCAAGACAATTTTAACTTCTCTTTTCTTGCTGTTTGTGACAATGTCCTTTCTCCTTAAGTTTGGTCATCTGCGAGTAGTAGAACAGAGGGATAAAGAGTGTCTTTACAATTAAATACACAATCTCTAGAACATCCTTAAGCCTGCTGCTCCTGGTTCCCCTAAGAAGAAAATTCTCTTGGCATCTTGTAAAAGAATCGTGTGCCAATCTGCCTAGACATCTTCTTTTCCTTATGAGCCATAATCTTCGTTTTCCAATACACTAATATTTTCTAAGCAAATCTAATAAAAACATTCATTTTAAGGCATGCAACTACCCTGACTGTTTTAATGAAAAGAAATGTCCCTTCCAAATCCCAGGAGTTCCTGGGAATGTGAACCATCCTCTATGGTATGTCTTTGGAATCCAGACAAGCTGAGAGCTGCCAAGGCTGAGAGACTCATTAACTAGTTGTATGGATTAAATATATATTCCTCGAAACCTTACAGTATAATTACAACCACAAACTCCTTTTTCAGCTCCTTAATATAGTCACTTCGCAGTAAGGATAACTGTATAAATAGACCAGCTCACATGCTAATTTCATTACCTTTCGTGGTTCCCCATTGTATATTGAATAGCAAATATTTCTGTGACCCTTACTAAGTGCCAAGCACCGTTTTAAGCAATTCCACACATTAACTCATTTAATATTTAGAACAGAGAGGTTAAGTAACTTGCCCACAGTCACATGGAGTAAGAATTCACAATCAGAAAGTCTGGTTTTAGATCCCATGCTCTTCATTGCTACTCAATATTGAGGGAAACTCTTTGAATTTGGTTTTTATTTCTAATCTTGACTTCCACCAAATTCCTCAAGAACCTGCTGCTGCAGTCATATGGATTTCCTTATTCTGGTCCACAGCGATCCTGGCACAGAGTCTGGGACACATTGCTGCCACTTGAAAGGATAGGTCTTCCTAGCTTTCCTCACCTATGTACATACTTTTCACAATGAGGGGGAAAGGCAGAGGAAATATCAAGTACAGTCTCACATCCCACGTGGAGGCTAAAGAGAGCTCCATAGGTCATCACCTTTGTCTCAGCATAACTACTGAAATGATGAAAAAATTTAAATAATTCTTAAGAAATCCTGTAGTGTTTCCTGCACACACCAATCATTGGTGCTTTCCTTGGACCATCTTCTGCAGTTGTATATGTATCATGTTTCCCCTCGTGAGCTCCTTGGACAGGACTGAGTCATTTCTTTGTATTCACTGTGCCTAGAATGGCAGGGGCTTAAAATACAAATGTGTGATGCTGATGGTAGTGGTAATGTCAAGATGATATCATCAAACACTGGAACATCATTGTGTTTTTAAAAATACGTATAGTTATTGAATGAATGCATGCATGAATGCACGGGGACTTAGAGATTATCTTATTCTAACTCAGGCATGGGGACTTAGAGATTATCTTATTCTAACTGATTGTTTCATTATTCTAACTCATTCTAACCATTATTTCATTGGCAGGGAATCTCACATCCAAAGAGTTAAGGCCTTGCCAGTGGTCTGGAGACTGAGTAGTGATGGAGCTGGGATTCAAACCCAGGCAATTTGTTTCATTGCTCATAGCACTTGTGCTCATCCACATGGCAAAATCTGGGCCTTTGGAAGGAAATAAGGGTTTCTTTTAAAATGCATTTAATTATAGAGACTAACTGACACAGTCAAGGAACTATGTAATAGAGTTTTCTAGAGAGCCCCCCAGCTTCCCCCAAATTATCTTTCTTTCAGCTTGCTACCAAAAATCTTTGGGAAATTCATCAGTCCATTTCCTGCCTAAGTGGTATATTCTGAACTTCACTGAATCTTTCTTCAATAATTTAGAATCCTACAATGCTTTGGGCTCATATCAGCAATCCCTGTCCAGCAGTGTAATAGAATTGGTTAAGGAAGATGAGCTAAATTTCACCTTATTTTATGGAACACCGTAAGGATTAAAAACAAATATGTGTGAAATTTGATAGAAAGAGCAGAGGTTTTTGGAATCAGACAGACCTGGCTTTGTATCTCAGCTCTACACTGTCTGTAAGCTATAGGACTAGTTACTTAACTTTTTAAATCTCATTTTCTTTCCTGTAAGATGGAGATAGTAAGTATCTCTTGGAGTTGTCATGCAGATTAAATAAAATGCTCAATTCATGCTAGGCATTCTGTAAATTTTAGTTCCTTCCCTAAATCCTCCACCCCCTAGCTTCCCAGTAGAACAGAAGGTAGATTTATAATGTAATGCCATATACTATAAATAATGGTAAAAAGTATACATTGATTTTGTATATAACCGATAGCTCAACTAGAGTTAGATTCATATTGCTTGATAATTTTTTAAGGGATTAGGAAGACTCAGACATTTGTAAAGAACAAAAGACAAAATGTTAACAGGATATCTTCTTCAGTTCCATTAATGTTGTCATTCTTGACTACAAATGATGAATCTTGCAGAACGGGAGATATTGAACAAGTTGATTCTACTTAAATTTTCCTTAAGTAATTTTTTAAAGATTTTTTATTTATTTTTATTTTAGAGAGAGAGAGAGAGAGAGAGCACACATCCCGGGGGGGGGGTGGTTTGCAGAGGGAGAGGGAGAGAGTCTTAAGTAGACTCCGCCCAGCATGAAGCCCAATGTGGGGCTTGATCTCATGACCCTGAGATCACAACCTGAGCCAAAATCAGGAGTTGGATGCCTAACAGACTGTCCTTGGGGGCATGTGTGAGTTGTCCGAAGTTTCAAAGCAACGGGATGAAACGAAGGGTGATGTATATTTCTACTAATCAGCACAGCCATCCCATCTTGCTATGACCGTCCTTCTTGAGTTGCTTCTCTCCGGGGAGATGTTAGAGGAGCAGAATTCCAGCTTGGGGGGAGAAGAGCAGTCCCTGGCAGCAGCCTGTTCTGTCCTGGATCAGCCAATTGGATTCCTCTTTGGGAGAGAGAGAAGTCGAGTTTCTATGACAATCCATGGCCGCTCTGCCAAGACTGCCAGCCAGGGTGCCTGGCAGTGCTAATTGCTATGCAGACATCCGTTCATTAGACTTTGACCTAGAATTACCATCATCTTTCACAAGGTAGGCAATGAATCATTGTTTTTGGCTCTTGCTTTGTCTCCTTCGGCCTGGGTTTGATTTGGATCAGAAATGCGATCTCTGCAGGTCATTACCCATCTCAGTCAGGAAGGTTCCTGAAGGGTAACTCTGATAAGGTTTTATTTGAAACAGAGTTTTCGTTAATAGTTTAAGAGCTCAGAGAGAACTGGTTGTAACCCAGCTCTGCCACTCAGTGGCTCTGTGATCTTAGACAAATTACTTGACTCCTCTAAGCCAGTTATTTCATCTGTAGAATGGGGATAACAATATTTTCACCCTCACAGGATTAGGATTGCCATGAGGTGTGGGCAGGGATGAGGCAGGAAGGGTCTCTGATGCCTGTGCTGGCAGCTGAAAGGAGAATGAGCAACTAAATGGACGGATACCTGGATGGCTGGCACCTGAGTTCCAACACTTGCAGCCGCCACCATCTAGACCAAACAGTTCTCCCTTTGGTTCTCCTCATCCTTAGTGATTCAATGTATTTCCCTTCCTTCACCCTTTTCCCTCCTCAAGGAGTTTGAAAATACTGAAAGCTGTGAAGAAACCTATGACAACCAAGTAGCAATGTGAATTCACAACAACCTTTGCTACTTCTCTCGATAACCAATACACAGGGTTCATTTTATGTTTTTGTATAATTCTCATTTTATGCTCTCATCTTACTCTTAGAATTCTGGAGAGAACTGTAGATGGTGAGCTACTTTGGTTGGCTTGAGATGGAATACCCCAGGAGGAGGTAAGCTCAGGTGCATCCTACCTAAAGAGGTCAATCCAATGACCAAGAGTAAACATTTATTGAGAACCTAATATATGCTGGATACGCTGGCCATAGATACAGTAATATAGAGACTGGGGCTGTGGAACATGACTTTCTATCAAGGTCACATCACAGTTGCAAAGAACTAGGGTAGGTTTGAATCCCAGCTCTGTGATGTCACCTCTCTGAGCTTCATGTTTGTAATCTGGAAAATTAGGCAATACCTCTAAAGCTTGGCTCAGGGTCTGGGACACCTAGTAAATAATAGCATTTATTTTCTTATCCATGCACCAAATGTGAACATTGCTATTGGAGTCCAGGTATGAAGCCGCTGGAAATGAGTGCTCAAGTTCCTCCAGAAAACTTTTTAGAGTGAGGTGGGAATTCAGCACCACTAATTTACCATGGGCCATTTCCAAAAGGGCAGTGTGATGGCAGGACCATTTCCAAGTGGGGTTTCATTAATGTAAAAAAAATAAAAAAACTGCACACGAACGTAGAAAAAGACCTTTGGAATTTCTGTATTTTGAAAAATGTAGTGAAAATACTTTAATGAAGATGAATTTTTTCCCTTGTGGTTACACTGTGACTTTGAATGAAACCAATTAATTCCCACTGTGTCCAGCTAAACATCATTGTCTCATTAATGCTTGAGCCAACACTGCCCCAACCGTGACTCCCTGGGAGCAGTTGTGTAAGTGGAAGGATTTTGCGTTTCTGCACTGTTAGCTGTCCCAACCTTTGATTTTTCTCTGTGAACATGGGTCCTAGTGTCTGCTAAGCAGGGGCATTTTTTCTTGCCACGATATTCAAACAGCCTACACGTGAAGTGTATTTTTTTCCTCCAGATGCATTAAAAAAAAAACACAAAAAACCTTATTAGTCCTCTTCCCCACCCCCCACTTTTTTCTGCTGTGGTTCTCTGCCTCTTCAACAAGGAACCGGAGGCCAGCCCCTAAGAGTGCTGGGCAAGCAGCAAAGTCTCAACATGTTGCTGGTGTGGGAGGGGATTCTGTGTGAGCAAGCTGGCCGGCACATCTGGGGGAGGCCCGGGTGATGAAAGATGGCAGCTGAAATGATGGGAGAGGAGTCAGTTTCCGGGAGGCAGGGGCAGGCTCCTCTCCTATTCCCCTCGCCTCGATCCAAATACCATTTGTGTGAATCAGCTGCCACTTGGCCTCAGGGGACTTTGCTGCCTGATGTTCCCCTTCCCACTTCTCCAAGCGAGAGCCAAACCCCCTCCTGACCCCTCCACCTGCAGTAGAAGTCTTCTAGGGCCACATGACTGTCGCAAGGGCGGGCAGGACACAGCAGCAGACTTTTCTCTCGCGCAGGACTTTGAAGGTAAAAACGAAGGGACTGGAGCTGCTCTGAGTCACAGCGGTGAGCATCTTTGCTGGCACTTTCCCTAACATTGTCAAGCACTTACTGTGTGTAGGTCTCTAGGCTAAATGCTTGATCTGCACTATCTCCTTTATCTTCACAACAACCCTAGGAGATACCTCCTGCACTCCCCTGGTGACAGGGGAGGCAGGGTTTCAACTCCAGGCCCATGGTGCTGTATTACCTCCCTTAATAAAGAATCTGGAATGTGAGGTACAGGGAAATCCTGCTCTTTGTAAGCCTGAATACGTGTGCTGTAGAGGAACCAGAAGAATCCTGAGGTTGGAGTCTCTCCTAGCCACTGGAGGGCAAAAGGATGATGCAGAAGAACCCCTGAGGCCCCTGCATTTCCCTTGCAACTCTTCCATTCTCTGGGAAAATTGCCAGTGGGGATACCATGTCAGAAATGACAGGAGGGTTCCAGCCATGGTCGGAGCAAGTAGCCCTCAGCTGTTGCCACTTGCAGCAGCAGATACCACCATGCCTCCCCTGGTTGCTGTGGCTGGTTGCTCCAGGGGGCTCTGCCTCATGCATCTAATAGGGCCTAGAGTAGTTCCAGAATGCCACTTTGGTGAACGGACTCCACCTGGTTGCTGTTGCCGCCCTTACCTTGGTCTCCGTGGTGACTCAGTGGGTCCGTGGTATTGCCCTCACTCACAGGACTGCCGTGGTTTGCCCAAAAGGCTTCTCACAACCTGGATTAGCACCCAAAAGAGCCTCTGTTAGCACCTGTTTGCAGAACTTTCCATTGCGCACCCAATCCTTACCATCTGCCTCCTCCTCCCCCCAGACAGTTTCGAAGCAACTTGGAAATTCAAACGAACTTCGTATAAAGCCGTGAACTTGGTATCCCTGTCCAAGTCCCCCTCATCTGTCTTTCTCTTGTGGTTGCCCTTCTGACCATTAAACCAGATTCACAAGATTACAGAGATGCGTGAACTGCCATGTGTATTATTTAGAATTGTTGGGTTGCAAGCAAAGGAACTAAGCCTGGCTAACTTAACACCATAAAACCTCTATAGAGAGGGACTCTCTGGAGAGAGAGGGAGAAGGAGTAGGAAGGAAGAAGGAGGGAGAAAATTCCAGCCATTCCTGTTCTGTCGTTCTACTGGATATTTGGTTTTCAGGAGGGAGACCAATCTAGCTTAACCCATGTACCCTTGGTAGGACACCTTTGTTGACCATCCACCAAGACCACATGCTATGGGAAATACAACATGCCCTAAAGGAGTCCTTAGATGAAGGGGAAGTGACTGCCACCCAGGCACAGATAACAAATGTCCACCAAAGGCAAGGGGATATACCTTGATCTCTTTCTAAAGCATCTCTAGACATTACTGTGAAAACTTCTAGTTTCTTTGTAACAGGGTTCAGCTTTGCGGGTATTAAAAAAAGAAACGATTTTCTCTAAAAATAAAAGTTGCCAATGAATTATGGCTTTAACTCAAAATTTACTAGTTGAGTATTTCAAGCTTGCTGGTGGAACCACACGGTGGCATTTATGAGCATAACCGAACAAGGACGTGTAAGAACTTGTGTGCTCCGGGGCTGCACGCAGAGGTTTTTTTGTATCCTGTTAGTTTAAACAGCTTTAATATGTTTAGACAGACATGCTTAAGGTTGAACCTCTCCATCCCTCATGAATGCCCACGCACAGGCTCACTGTTTGCATTAGTAATTTTGCCTTGGGCAAGTATGGCCTTATGCTAAAAAAAAAAAAAAAAAATCTATTAGGGGACAGCCCTTTCTGGAGTCTCTCCCAGGGTCTTGGACATGGGCCTCCCCATCTCTGTTATCATGAGGTCCCCTGTGTCCCCAAGTTAGTTATACAAAGGTCTTTTTAACAGTTGCTCTGTTGGGCTTTCTTCCTCTGAGAAGGTAGGCACCGTGAGGTCTCACACATAGTCTGCAGTCCGCCGGCTCCTCTGAGAGGGCTGTGGAAACTCGTTCTGACACAGTTCAGTAGAAAATGGAATTCAGCATAAATTCTGAATTCTCCTAAGAAGTGTCATTAGCAAGATGTCAAAAGCATCTTACTCTAAGGTACTTTTACCATCAGGCATAAGCTTTGAGGACAGCCTTCTTTTTTTTTTTTTTTTAAGATTTTATTTATTTATTTGACAGAGAGACAGACAGCAAGAGGGAACACAAGCAGGGGGGGTGGGAGAGGGAGAAGCAGGCTCCCGTCTGAGCAAGGAGCCCCATGTAAGACTCAGTCCCAGGACCCTGGGACCATGACCTGAGCTGAAGGCAGATGCTTAATGACTGAGCCACCCAGGCGCCCCTGAGGACAGCCTTCTCGTGAGGCTCCAGATTCCTCTGCAGACCTGTTTACAGTCTGGTCCTGTCTTCTGCTCTCATCTCCAGCCCGTTAGCCTCACACCATCCTTTCCCTTCCCTTCACACACACAATATTTCTGTCCCTCCACAGAACATACCAGCCTCTGGCGTTTTGTGTATCCTCAGGCCTCTGAGTTTTTGTATATGCTGTTTTATTCTTATAATGCCCATCCATCTACTTTCCCACCAAGTGCGTACCTTCTCTTCCCACCTCTTCACCCACCACCACCACCGCCACCATCACCCACCTCCACCCAGGGGGCTGGCCGCTCCCTCCCTCTGTGTCTCGGTAGCAATCTGAATCTACCTCTACTCTGGCACTCTTTTGTTCATAATCGTGCTTTTGGGTCGTCTCCTCCACTGAACAATGAGCCCGGACTTGTAGCACATGTTTAGTCAATCTGAATGATCATAATGGGACAGTAGTTTAGGCAAAATACAGTCAACATAAATTTGTAGAGGTCACGAAACATCCAAAGTAATTGTCAGAACCTAAAGCTACTGACAATAGGATTTGAATTGAGACGATGTCCTGACTCTAAAGAGTTCGATATTTCCTGCATTCTTTTCTCTTTTGGTAATAAGTAGTATTTATTAAGAGCTCTTTTGCAGGAGCTGTGGTTGTAGGCTGAGAAACTGAAGGAAATAAGTCCCAGGTGCTATAAAACTCATGTCCACGATGGCTAAAATCACAATGTACTATTAAAGAAAACAAACAACGTATTGTGGGTACTAGTAAAGAAAACGAACTATTGTGTTTCCGACTTCAACGCTGGAGCTAACCCTTCACTTTGTGGTTTAAGACTCTCCTTTGTGAAAGAAAAGAGTGCCCCTAAAAACTTGTTACAGATAGCCCATTTGGGTGAAAATGCAGACGGCTTTTATCTTAGACTTAACTCTTGAAAACTGCTCCTTGAAGTTTTTTGGAAAACCTTAGCTTCAGCTGGCAAAATGTTAGTACCCTAAAAGGAGAAGAGGGTGAGGGAGTTTTGGATTTAGTACAGCACAAAGGAATTCAGAGTCCTGTTTATCTCTGATTCTGACATTTCTACATATAACCTACATGTCATCCTCATTTTAAAATGTAATCACTTTAAAAGCACTAAACCATCCCATTTAAAAATAATCACAGAATGATTATATTTGCAAAGTGAAAAAGCATTCATACTTTATTCAAAGGCAGATTTTCATACAGATATTACCAAGATGTCAGCTGGCAGGTCTCTGGCCCTCATTAAGTTAGATAATATCAGCTCAACACTCTCCCTCCTTCAGGCTGCTGTTTCACGGTCTTTGAAAGATTTCCTTAGGATTCTTGAAAGTTCCAGAGAGTTTATTTCCTCTTGACCCACTCTAAGTCAATCTGATATAACCTTAAGTCAACTAGGATCAGACTCTTTCATGGGTTTCCACTGTGGTATGAAAATTTCCATTTCTAACAAGTTTATCAGGAGTAACAGAAGATTTTGTGGTCTATCATCTAATCCTATTGGCTCTGCCCTCAGACTTTTAATTGTTCTCTTTTAGTTCTTTTCTCCCCAGACTTTATCCTTCAGGTCTTGGCTTCTACTTCAGGTGGGCTCATCAAGAAATCTTCTCAAAAAGATGGGGCTTGGGGCGCCTGGGTGGCTCAGTCATTAAGCATCTACCTTCGGCTCAGGTCATGATCCCAGGGTCCTGGGATCGAGCCCCACATCGGGCTCCCTGCTCGGCGGGGAGCCTGCTTCTCCCTCTGCCACTCCCCCTGCTTGTGTTCCCTCTCTCGCTGTGGTTCTCTCTGTCGAATAAATAAATAAAAATCTTAAAAAAAAAAAAAAGATGGGGCTTGCTTCTGTACTGCTCAGAAGAGTTTCTCGCCTTAGGCCCTGTGCTTTGGCAAGCCCATCCTGGTCCTTCTTCAGCTGTACTCCTCACCCACATACACACCAAGCACAAGAAGTCATAGGGCCAGGGGATGTGTCCACAGGGAATCTGCATCCCTTCTTTTTTTTTTACAGTGTGCTCCAGGTACCTAGGATTCCCAAATTTCCTGCCAGAACTCCCTCTGGCTTGCTTCCAAAGGCCTGCACAGGGCTCTTTGGTTCACCTCTTCTGTCTTCTTGAGGGCTGATGTGCAGCTGACATGCTCATTCCCAGGACTGATGGGTGGTCAGGGGCCAGCTGTTGTGGGCAGACTTGTGCACAGAACTGAGGGGTCCACGTGGGTGTGAGTGAGGCTGCTGTGGGGTGGGAGGGAGCCAGGGGTCTGAGGAGAAGGAGAAGTGGACCCTAGTCTCTAGGCCGTGGACGGGGGCCAGACTGGATCTCCCTGGGCCTTCACATTTGGTTGAGAAACTCCAATTTTCTGAGAGTTCTTAATTCTAACCCGGACTCCCGGATCATCAACAAGGTATATTTATCAAGGTAGACATGTAAAGCATATTTTATTCAACAGTTAATTTGATTTATAACTTTTAAATATTTAGATATATGATGTGTGACTTCTATTTGTACTCTTGCCCCAGGCTGGCCCACTGTACTTAAAATGTATTTTTCTTCTAGTTGTTCAGACTATAACAATTTTTTTCCCATCTCATGATATGTGGGTTTGCCTAAAGGAGGTTACCCCTGGATTTAAAAGCAAGACGGAGTATTTATTCATAAATAACCAGAGAATCTTGATGCTGCTAAGCTAATTGTATTTCTAAACCACCCATTGAGACCTTCACATATAAGATATATTAAAAATACAAAATATAATTATTAATATATATCCTATTAAATGAATCAAGAGAGTTTACCAAATGAATACTTATATAAATTATAGGTTATATAAATATGAGAAAACTTTAATAGAGTACTGAGGAAAATAAGTTATACAATAGGGTGTAGAGTAAAATGGCACTTTTATTTTTAAAAATATTTATCATAAGAAAAAAATGGAAAGAAGACACACTAAAATGTTAAAGGTCTTTGGATGGAATTCCTAGTTATTTTGTATTTAATATCTTTTGAACTCTTCTGTATGGATCATATATTACTTTTATAAAACAAAATTAAAATAATTATACAGGAGGAAAATACTCCAAAGCCAGGGTAGGAAAAGACATTGTTGGGTTTCTTTTCCCTGTTGATTAGGTAGCAATAAAGTAGTTATGTTTTGTGCTATGTTAGACTATGTGCCATGCAAGGAAATTTTTTTTACAGGGCCAGATCTGTAGGGCCTGGGAGGTTTCTGCTGAGTTTATACAGTGTATGTTTCATTTAATTTCAATTTTACAGAAGGTCAAAGGATCAAGTCAATACACATGGGTGCAATCAAGGAAGCTTTTTTACTTTATCTGGACCTCCCGTGTTGAAATGTCTGCTGCCTTTTTTTAAATATAAAGAAGTTAGTGGACTCAGAATTTCACATATCATCAAAGTTTTGATCATATTTTATTTATTTTGTGGTCATTAAACAAAATGTCAGAACATATTCAGATTGGCATACTTTTTTGTAGTTATTACACAGATTTTCCTGAAACTTTCTTTTTTTAAGATTTTGTTTATTTATTTGACAGAGACACAGCAAGAGAGGGAACACAAGCAGAGGGAGTGGGAGAGGGAGAAACAGGCTTCCTGTGGAGCAGGGAGCCCGATGCAGGGCTCGATCCCAGGACCCTGGGATCACGACCTGAGCTGAAGGCAGATGCTTAACAACTGAGCCACCCAGGCGCCCCCAGATTTTCCTGAAACTTGAACAAAGGTTATAAATATTGGATATGCTGAGACAGTTCTATAGTTCACAGACTCACGAGCCTTTGCATGAGTGGTTATCATAAACAGATTGTTCGTCAGTTTTCTGTTCTTGTTAAGAGGATGAAATGCTTAGATTTTAAATTTCTTAACTAATTATATTTTTCAACCCCTAATAGAGTTCATATGATTTTACAACTTGGTGACATCTTCAGCCATTGCATTTTATTGGCTAAAGTGTTTTCTACAACTTTGATTTTTTTACGAACATTAAAAACTTTGGTTCCAAAAAATACCTGAAAAATTATCAAGCCAGATGCTCTCCTTATGACAGACCCTCAATCTGGTTGACACATGGGAGAGCCAATTAACTAGTTAATTAGTTAGTTGATTTATTAAGGCTGATCATTCAAAAAAAAAAAAGATTACTCAACTTCCTGAATATTGCAGTATTTATAACTCTCAGTACTTTCTTTTGAAGCGATAAGCTCTTAGTGAATATATTTTATGTTCCAATTACTGTGCAAGGCTGGAGGAGTTAGGAAAACTGGAAGCAAAAGGTGGCAGAACTTATAAGGAGAAATAGGGGTGATGGCAGGTGTCATGGGCTGATCTTGGGTTTTGGCATCAGGCAGACCTAGGTTTGAATTCTCGTTCTGCTACTTATTGGCTTGATTGTGTGACTATGGGCATTTTTTTTTTTTTTTAGTTGTCCAAAGCTTTACCGAAAAGCTTAATAAAAGCCACCTCCTAGCCTAGGAGTGAACATAATGCATATGAGTATCTGGCACATGGTTGAGGGAAGCCAGGTAAGAGGGACACAGTGGGAAATGGCACAAAAGCAGTCAGGGGAGGGAAGGGAAGGAGGAAAGACATGGTAGTTGAAAATGGACATCAAACAATTCCCAGTGCGGTTTCAAAGGCTCTTTGTATTCTAAAGACCTTTATTTAAATAACCTTTAACTTTTCTGTTTTGGGATGACCAGTCCTTGTTCTTTAGCGTTTCCTTGCAGTCTCCATTTTCAACCCCTAATCATCTTGGCTTTCTTTTGGAGTTTTATACTTCTCCCTCTGGGTGCGTGAACAGTACTCTGTGTGCCCTCGGAGAGAGTGGAAATGACAATGACATCACTCTTGCTCTCCCCTTCTCTTTGTAGCTAGTCAGGAGAAAGAGAGGTGAGCAGCAGAGGACAGTTTAAATATATATTCCTAAATATATGTTACCGACCACGTATGCAGCAGAGAACCCATACCATAGTGATTATTAATACTCTCAGAGTATCTACTGTGTGCCAGGCACGGGTCCAGGAATTTTACACATATTAATTTATTAACCTCACAGCAACTCAATCCAGTAGATACCAATTTATCCCCACTCCACATAGCAAAGTACAGAGAGATTATAAATCCAAAGATACAGAATGAATAAGTGACGGACCTAGGAGTTGAACCTCTGCAATCTGACTTCAGCAAAAGCCCTTGTAACCACTGTGCTATTCAATTTCATGCTAGTTAAAGGCACTAGGTCTTGAGTACTTGAGTAAATAATTTGGAAAATATGTAGAGACTTATATGACAGGCTGGGGGTAGGAATGGGAATGGAATAGTTTCAAGATGGGAGACCACAGCAAGTAAAAGGCTGGAGTGACATGAGCCACAGCAAATAAAAGGTTGGGGGTGACATGAGCCAATGGTCTCTGTTGTATTGGAGAAGTGGAAAATAAAGTTGGATTGACAATTTGGAGCCAAGTTATTTCTCAAAATGTTTGATTATGAAGAGTCTCCAATAAGATAGGCTACAAGGAACCACTGAAGATTCAGAGCTAGGCAACATGGTCAGTGGATACCATAAGAATGAATTAACAAGGTTACAGATCATACCTAAAGGGATAAGGTCCAAGTAAGATGAAAAACAAAACAAATAAAAAGTGCTTGATGATAGTTTAGATGAAAACAATGTAGTCAAATCTTTCATGGTTTTGAGTCTGATGGACTGGGAGAGGGTTGGTGCCTTTAGAATCAGAATTTTGAGTTGGCAGGGATTTTAGAAAAAAATCTAGTCCAACTCACTTAGCCAGTTAGTTAGTCAAGAAAAGCCAAGGCCCAAGAAATTGCCCCAGGACACACAGGCAGATGTGGAGAGTCAGGGTTAGAACCCTGGTTTTCTTGTGTGTTACCGTGATACTGAACTTCTATGGCTTAGTAGATACTCTCTAGAACTTACAACATTGTTGTAAGTGGGTGCCATGTGGATGGGCAGTGTGTGAGGCCCATGTGGTATTCAGGGTGGTACTGCTGCAGTCATGACCAGCTGTTTGACTGAAGTAGGAAATTGAGAAGAGGAGCCATTTTAGGGAAAACTTACCAGATTTTTTTTTTTTTTAACCAGATCATTTTTTTCATGGGAGAGGCAGGATGGAGTGCAGATAATGACTTTGCACTTAACAGTTTTTCTTGAATGTAGAAAAGGGATGTCAACTGTGTTAAAGTTTGTCCTCAGAAGTAAGCAGATTTGGATAAGTACTGACTGAAATTAGTTTACTTTTAAGGGAGAGTGTTTTCCTTTTCATTTTAGAGATTCAGAACTTTAGATATAATGTATGCAATTTTACTAAGCATTGCTGAGACAATTATTCACTTAGAAACTATCAAATTCACTTTCATTTGAAGAGTATGTTAATGAATGATTTTCTGTGTATCCTGATAATTCTGTAATAATCCTCTGTTGAATTTTTGGTACATTTTATCTTCTGAGATAATTAGGTAGAGTCAGAGGACAGCAATGGTTCTCCAAGATTAATTTATTACTTTTCTTCTACATAGAAGCCTCAGGGTTTAAAACACTTCATAATTGAGTATTTATTCCTTATTTAATTGAAGTTACAAGTTCTCTGTCTAAAATAAATCAAGATGAAGCATTCCATGGTGACATGAAAGTTTTCTTCTGGCATGTGTTGGTGGGAACTTGGGCACTGGTTTTTCTTTATGGGAAAAAACCCTTTTTATCTCAGGCTGGGAACTTTATAAGTTTAATATAAAACATGTTCTTGATGGGAGCCCAACTGTTATAAAGCCACGAGAACAACAAAACTGATTTTATGTTTTAAAGTATGTTACTTTTCTTCACCACTGAGGAAAATCTCTTCTTTCCACACTAGAATTAAATCTACCATTTGATTTCCTCCTCTTGCAGTTGATAATATTCCTTTCTTGTTAAAAGGAATGTTTAATAGCAGAGAAATTGTTTCCTCATTATAGAAAACTTAAGAAAGATAAGAGAAAAAAGAAAACAGCAAATGAAATAAGATAGTAACAATTGCCATATAAAGTTTTGATTAAAAAATCAATCTCAAAAAGCTTCCTCAAAAATTAAAAAAAGAACAAAGCTTCACATCTAGAACAACATTTATTTCCAGTATTAAACCTAATGTCTGTGGGCAATCCTTTTCCCTTGGGGGACTTTGAAGCAAACCATTTACTTTTCACGGGTGCTTCTTGAAAGAAGGAAATATTGTTCCTTTCAAAACCATTCATTTGAGAATTATTTGACTTGGATTTTAGCCCTATTATTTTTGCAGCATAAAATAAGATTTCTTTTTCAGAAATATTTTTTAGGATTGATTTGATCCATCATTTATTAATTAGAAAGACTCTACGATTTTTAAATCAGTGTTGGTTGGAAGTAAGCAGGGAAGCTTCCCTAAATGAGTGGCAAAAATATTAGCTCATACACGGTTAGGAAAAAATAGAAATGCTTATTCTTAAAAGTATAAGATTCAAAAATGTATCCTCGCTAAAGTGAAACATTCTTTTTAAAAAAATATTAGCACGATGGATAGACAGCCTTTTTTCTTTTAGATTTTATTTATTTATTTATTTATTTATTTATTTATTTTTTAAAGATTTTATTTATTAATTTGAGAGAGAGAGAGCACGAGCAGTGGGGAAGGGGCAGAACGAGAGGGAGAAGCAGACTCCTGGCTGAGAGGGGAGCCCAACACAGTGCTCATCCCAGGACCCTGAAATTATGGCCTTTGCTTAAGTCAGACACTTAACCAACTGAGCTACCCAGACGCTCCTAGCCAGCCTTTTAAGTACTGTATTTTTTTGGAAATAGTTTATTTTCCTGGCTAAACAGAATCCAATTGATTAAAAGTAACAGTACTTCTTCGGTTTTTTGAAAAGAACCTATGGAATGGTTTGCCGTGGCTTTTTTTTTTTTTTTTTAAAGATTTATTTATTTATTTTAGAGAGAGAAAGAGAGAGCATGAGCGGGAGGGGCAGAGGGAGAGGGAGAGAGAATCTCAAGTGACTTTGCGCTGATCATGGAGCCCGTAGTGGGGCTTGAACTCATTCCTGAGATCGTGACCTGAGCTGAAACCAAGAGTTGGATGCTTAACTAGCTGAGCCACCCAGGAGCCCCAGTTTGCTGTAGCTTTTAATACATGGGTGGGAAACTGTGAGATGACACCTGAGAGCCCTGCCAAAGTAGAGGTGAGTTCTCTGAGTCATTGAAATTCTCTCCTTTCCTGATTTCTGAGATACGGTACAACCCATGTATTAGAGGAAAGAAAGAAGTAAATTTTGTGCTGTTTGTAGTCAGCAACTTTGATTTTAAATTCTCTGCTAGGGGCTCAGGATACAAGAAGGGTTTGGAGAGGTGAAAATGGGCATGGAACAGGGAAGACTTTCTTAACCATTTTTTTTTAAAGATTTTATTTATTTATCCATGAGAGACAGAGAGAGAGAGGCAGAGGGAGAAGCAGGCTCCCCGCTGAGCTGGGAGCCCTATGGGGGACTTGATCCTAGCACCCCGGGATCATGACCTGAGCCAAAATGCAGATGCTTAACCATCTGAGCCACCCAGGCGCCCAGGGAAGACTTTCTTGGTTACTCTCTCTAGTAACACTCCACTGAAGGCCTCAGAGACTATTTGTTCCAGCAGATGACAGCATGAGACAACCACAGGGGTCATGGGACTGGGGAGAGGAGGAGCGAGAGAACACTGAGGTGTAGCAGTAGTGAGGGGTCAGGGTGTAGCTGGTGTCATTGGTATTAACAGAAAGAGAGGCTGCTCGGGGGACTGGGGGTGTGATGCCACTGACCCGGGAGCAGTTTAACTACATGGAGATGCCTTAGAAATCATTAGGTCTGGGGCGCCTGGGTGGCTCAGTCAGTTAAGCGTCTGCCTTCAGCTTGGGTCATGGTCCCGGGGTCCTGGGATTGAGCCCTGCCTTGGGCTCCCTGCTCAGCGGGGAGTCTGCTTGTCCCTCTCCCTCTGCTCCTCCCCAGCACTCCTGCGCACTCTCTCAAAAAATATATATAAAATCTTAAAAAAAACTTATTAGGTCTGACGCTTAGCAGGTAGAGGAGAAGTATAGCTTTGAGAGGGGACACAGAGTTCAAATGTGCACATGAATACAGTTTATACAATTAAGAATAGCATACTTTATTTTGGATGCACACTTCTATAAATCATTAGTCAGTGAGCAAAGTCAGAGGGAGAGTGTAAATTCTGACAAGGTCAAGCTTTTTATCTGTCTTATTTATCACTGAATCTCTAGCATTAGAAAAAAATAGATGATCAATAATTATTTAATAAATGAGTTAATTATCACAGACCAATTTGGAATCCTAGAAGGGAACAAATGGACTCAGATAAGGAAAATAAACCCCTAAAGCAAAATTGAGATGGGCCTCTAGCTACTTCCACTGTAGATCTCCTAATCCCTGGGGAAGGAGGGATTACAGTTCAACAAAACCACACCTGTAGGAGACATATGGAATGGGCCTCAATGAATATTTTATGAAGCATATATGGTTTGCTGTTGAGTTGCTTCAATAATTTTTCACTAGTTCTTTTTTCCCCCTCTACAATCCAAATTTAACAAGACATTATTATGCTCTGTAAATCAGATATTGAATCAGGATTGGCCTTAACTGACTACCTGGAAGTCACTCAGAAGCGATATAGTTGGGGTTTCCACCCCTGCCTTGGGCGGAGTGTTATAAAGGGCATCCTCACAGGGACTGGCATTGAACCCATCCTCTGGTGCGCACTGACCTGGGTTCAGGTAATACAGAATGACACTGGCTGTCATTAGTTTCCAATGAGTCTTTCCCTTGATCGTGTATCTATTGTTTTTGGAACTGTTCCCTATGCTCATGGTTCTTGGCCCCTGTGTTCCTACCCTAATTCTCTCAAACACAAATCTCACAGCTTCCCACAGTCTCCAGTAAAACTCATTTTGGTATTCCTCAACTCTTCTAACTACCCAGTTACAAAGCCTCAGAGTTATTTTTTTAAAAAGATTTATTTATTATTTTAGAGAGAGAGAAATGGCACAGGGGGAGGGACAAAGGAGAGGGAGAGAGAATCTTAAGCAGTCTCCGAGCTGAGTGCAGAGCCTGATGCAGGGCTTGATCTCAGGACTTTGAGATCACAACCTGAGCTGAAATCAAGAGGTGGTTGCTCAACCTACTGAGCCACCCAACCACCCTGGGAGAGTCATTTTTAACTCACACCTGCCAGTTGTCCCCACCAAGTCCAGTCAATTCTATAAAATGCTCCACAGCTATTTCTCAGTCTTGGTTCTTTTCATCTTCTGCCTCGTTCAGTGCAGTAACTTCTTAATTGGTCACCCGACCTCCTAAAACTATTCTTTTTCAGATATACTGTGGTCAGAGTTTTCATCCCAAATTCCCACTTTGACCATATTTCTCTCCTCTTCAAAAATTCCCAGGGGCTTCTTGGTACCCCTATTCTATCTTGCCTTTGAGAACCTCCATGATCTGGCCCCCAAAACAATCCAATGTTGCCTCCTAATATCATCCGTCTGGTTCAGCCAGCCTGTTTATTCCCTAGTCCTCCAGAAAAGCTTTGTTTGTTCTGAATTCTGTGTTTTTATCCCTGTCATTCTTCACTTGGAAAGCCCTTCCTTGCTACAGGCCCAGGTCAAATCCTACCTCTTCTATAAAGACTTTTCAAATGGTTTCATTTTTCTTTGATTTCCCACTTCCAACACATTAATGTGTTTATTATCTACATAATTCTTTTTGGTCCTTGCCTACAGGCCATTTCACAATATGATTTAACCACTTTGTCCTCTCCATTATGCACTATTTACTTCTTTATACATGTTCTTGTCCTCAGTCTGGTGCTGTATAAATACACAGGAACTCAATAAACATTATGGACTTGATGAATACAGCTGTGGTTTAATGGAAAGAAACTTCTACCTGGAGTTACATATTTTGGATTTGTTTCTGAGCCCCGCCGCTCCACAGCCAAGTGACATGAGTAAATCACAAAACCCCACTGATTTTCAGATTTTATTATTTTAAAGAATCACCTGGATCTTTCATTCAAGGGACATAGAAATTACAGCATCACAGGGCAAAATCTGAACAATTGAAAAGATACTCACCCCTTTGGTTGATACCTGTTGAGACTGGGTGATGGGTACAGAGGTTTAGTAACTATCCCTTCGACTTTCGTATAGGTTTGACATTTTTCATAATACAAGGCAATCATCATCATCATACTGGAGCACTAGTGAAAAATGCAGAAATTCCGATTTAACAGATTCCTAGATATCCCCCATAAATTTTAATTTTGTGGCTTGAAGTAAGGTTTAGGAATCTTGTTTTTTTATGGTAATGCTGTTATAAACATTGCTCTACCTCTCTGAACCTTTTTTTCTATCCTGTACAATTGGGACACAATATCTACTCCACGGATCTGTCATTAAGTAAAACAAGCTGTGTAAAAGCTAAAGTTCAGTTCCTGGCTCGTAATCTGTAGCCCAACATATACTGAAAATAACATAGTCCTGGACCCTTTAGGAAGGACCCTGCTCTCATAAATGGTCAATGACCACTTATAACCCAGAAGATGAATTTAGACAACCAGAGCCAAGAATGAAAAAGAATAAAAGAAGTGAAAGAATGTGATTAAGAGTAGTACTGACACATCCTCTCTTTTTTGTGCCCTGCTAAGTGATTTGACCCCTTCTTGGAATGAACTGCAACCATATTTAATTTGAAGAGCTCAGAGATAACAAATTGCCAATAAGCAGGGCATTTCATGATGGTCTCACTAGACTGGTGACTAAGCTAATTTTCAACAGCTGGAAGGACTTATCTCTCTCACACAAACCATGTGTAGTTCAGACATTGTGGAGAAAAGCCATCTGAAAAACAAACAGACTACACACCTCCTATAAGTGAAGTATGATTTAGGATTATTGAAAAAGAATTCTGAAACTTCTATTAAACATATTTTTGTTTTGTTTTATTTGCTCCTAGCAATTGCTTATTAATACTAAATAGATAGCATTTAACACTACAATTGCACTAGATACTTTGTCTTCTTCAGCACTTTTGAAATGTCTTTTTAGTTTTTGTTTTTAGAGAGAGAGAGAGAGAGAGAGTGCGCATGCATAAGCAGGGGAGGGGCAGAGGGAGACGGGGAGAGACTCTTAAGCAGGCTCCACGCTCAGCACAGAGCCCTGCATAGGGCTCGATCTCATGACCCTGAGATAATGATCTGAACTGAAATCAAGAGTCAGACACTTAACTGACTGAGCCACCCAGGCGCCCCAGGAATGTTTTTGTTTTTAAATTGGATGGATCATACCGTTTTTGAGTTGTATTGGTCCCCAGCTACCACTACCACCCTACACCCACACTTTTTATCCCTTCTAGGCTGCTTCTTACACTCTTCTCAAAACTTTTAGAGAAAACTTTCAATAAGGTAAATCTAGGCAACAGAAAGTTAAATATGCACATGAATGCTGGAAGTAATATGAAAACTTTTTGTGGCTTAAGACTAGAGATAGCAGGGGCACCTGGGTGGCTCAGTCGGTTAAGTGTCTGCCTTCAGTTCAGGTCATGATCCCGTGGTCCTGGGATGGAGTCCTGCATTGGGCTCTCTGCTCAGTGGGGAGCCTGCTTCTCCCTCTCCTTCTGCCCCTCCCTGCCCTGCTCATACTCTCTGTCTCAGATAAATAAATAAAATCTTAAAAAAAAAAAAGACTAGAGATAGTGTGTCTATGATAGGTCTGAGAACGCTCATTCATCAATAAATATTCAGTGAGTTCTTGGGAATTTCTAGATGAACCAGACGCTGTTTCCTTAAGAACTGCTCTTAAGACCAACAAAAATAAACATAAGACGAGGTACAAATGATACTGGAGGGGATAGGTTGAGTGGCGGTGGTCAGGCAAGGATGAGGTTATCACTCATTATCAGGGAAGGCTTTCCTGAGGAGGCAGCCCTTCACCTGGGCTTGCAGGAGTTTAATACGGGCAAAGGGATGTGCTCCAGCCTTGCTGAACCCCCCTACCCATTCATCATATACATTGGCTAAGGATCTGGCTTAGATTAGAGCCACACTTTGTGGCCACGGCGCATAGCAAGGCTTGCATGGGTGTTGTAGGAACTGGGTCCACTGGCAACATTTTTTTAACAGCTGCTCTCATTTGCCACAGTGTGTAACTGGAATGAGACGGCAATTTGGTTTTTAATCCTGCTGCAAACTGACCATTGCTTAGCTCATTCTTGAAAGATCCTTTGAAAAGTGAAATTCAAGGCTTGGATTTTCCCCAGTTTATCAGCAGAGTATGAGAACATTGTGGAGAACTTTTGGGTAGAAAATCTAGAGGGAAAGACAGATTAGAAATAAAGAATATCTTTAAACTCATATCTCGTTTGGGTCAGTTTCCCCAAACAGCAAAACATTACCCATACCTTTAAATGAAAGAAGTGGAAAAGGGTAGTTAAAGACAACTACAAAAATAGATTATTATTTAAAAGAAATATGAGAATTTCTTCACTGATACTAGTTTCTGGCTCTTTAGAGACGAGAAATACTTTTACATCTATAATGAAACTGTGGCCGCCTTCGTATATATTCCACAAGACATTATTAAAGAACAGTTGGACTTTTAATCTCTGAATGTGAGAGATGTAATAAGCATGAGAAAGGCAATTTTTAGGCAGAGATCTGGTACAGAATGTCCAAACCAAATGTAGGAGCGACTTTCCTGATGATCCTCATTCCAATGCCTGAGACCCACTGGCTTTGGGCTGGCAGCATCCGCCTCCTCTTCACTTTTACTAAAAATTAAACTGGTCGCTTCCATGGAGGTGTAGGGCCACAGTTTCTACCATCTACACACAGATCACAGCAAAGCAGCTGTAAGGAGAGATTTCAGCTAGTGGCCACCTCCTCCCCGGCACTTTCAAATAAGAGATCAAAATGAAAGGCATTGATGGACAGCCAGCAGCCAAATCTCATTCGCTTTGATTCAAGTAACCCAATTCCCCAGCAGTGGGATGGAGACAGGCTGGGAGCCCAGAGCCCTTCTGCTAGTATTGATCACCTGTCTTCCCCAGCATCCTGCGGCAGCTCCTCTCCCATTATTTTGTGAGAACTCGCTGAACGACTTAGCGCAGAAGCAGGGCCGCCTGGGAGATTCCTGCTGACATTGGAGGGTGGGGTTAGTCAGGATGTTCAACATTGTGGAGTTTCTAATTAGTGCCTTCAACTCTTCCTGCTTTTTTAAGTTGCATCAGTGTTAACTTTGGTGGGGGGGGGCTGGGGACACTGCTGAAGTTATTAAGTAGATTAAGTAGAGGGGCTAAGGGGCCATGAATGTGGAGATACCAGGATTCTAGAAGAGAATAGACTTCATGTAGCTGGCTGCTCTTCTAGGCCTAGGGCAGACCTCAAGAAAAAGTCTTCTGTGTTCTGCCTATCTAGCAGTCCTTCCAGCTTTGTACCTGTTTGTAAGTTTACTCTAGTATCAACTCTTGTAAGCAGTGAACATAAAATATAAAAACATCAGACACCTGGGTGGCTCAGTCAGTTAAGCTTCTGCCTTCGGCTCAGGTCATGATTCCAGAGTCCTGGGATCAAGCCCTGCATTGGGCTTCTTGCTCAGTGGGGAACGTGCTTCTCCCTCTCCCTCTGCCCCTCACCCAGGGCTTGTGAGCTCTCTCTCTCTGACAAATAAACAAATAAAAATCTTTAAAAAACCAAACAACAACAACAAAAAGCACCACCACATAGAAACACCTGGGATCTTTGTTCCATCTTTCAGATCCTCGTCTTATAATGGTAAATAAATTTTCACAGAGATTTAGTATGGAAGGAACCCTGTTTTACTTTTACTCTGTAACTCCACATAAACTTTAGAAGACTGTTTTACACTTAGAAAGAGCTAAATACTTGTTAAATGAGGTAGGTGAATCAGATTTGATACATCGCCAGGTTTTATTTGGTAATGGACAATAATTTTTCATTTTTTAGAATAATTGTTCTTCCTATATATACTGACATTTAAAACATATAAGAATAGTTACTCTGTTGTTCTTTTTTTTTTTTTTCTCAGGTCTGCCATTTCATCCCCTTCTCTCTTTAAAATAATCTGAATTATTGTTCTTTTGGAGCAATCCTCCTTCGACCTACCCCTTTCCTTCTTACACCCTAAGGCTATATTCTGATCTAAACAGTCCTAAATTTTAGTTTCCGAGAAATGTCAAAGAAGAGAGAAATCAAAGAGGGAAGAACACAGAGTTATTTCCTAAATCTAGGAAATTTCTGTAAGAGCAACTTCAAAGTTGTAGCCAGCAACCAACCAAACAGTTTGAAACAGAAATGGTTATTGTGTTTTCATTCTGGCCAGATACATGATGTTCTTCTACTGAGTCTCCCTTTGTGTTTGTGTGTGCAGTAAAAACCAGTTTATGATTTTATAGGTAATCTAATGCCAAGATCGCAAAATAGAGTGTAAACAGTCTGCAAAAATACATAACTGTGAGAACGTCTGTCTGGGTGCACATGTGTGAGATTAACAAGGCACATTAGATTTCCATTTTGGTGCTTTTTGGCATTCTCATGTGAATTCCCCAAAAAGCTGGCGAGCCTTTTTGTTAAATCACTCCTGCGTTGTCATAATGAGTCTGATGATCAAAAGATACACGAGTTTTCTAAAGCCCAGTACTTCAAAACCCCATGTCACTCTGGAACATAACACAGCACAATAAAACAAAAGCCTAACCTCCAAAAAGAATAAATGGAATACTTAAGAAACTTTAAAAAACATTTAAAATTGGAATATTTATAAAATACAAATAAAGAACTAAAACAACTTCACATTACCAAGCAGATTTAGATTCTTTTTCTGATATTTGAATAGCAATAGAGGGGAATTTCATTTATGTAAATACTGAAACTGTTCTTAATGATTGAGTTTGCATAGGTGTAGCATTCAAACTTGGCTATGTATAAAGCCATCTTTTTGGAGTCTGCTCTTGGGAATCTCTCTGTATTTTCTATCTCCAGGGCGGCAGAATGGCATCATTGTGATACGTGTGGATCTTGGCATCACAGTGTTGAGGCTCCCATGTGGGTTCTGCCACTTACTGGCTGCTTGAATTTAGGCAAGAGAGTTGAGCTTTCTGAGTCTTCGTTTCTTCATCTATAAAATGAGGGAAATAATAGTACCTACCTAGAGAGATTATGAGAACCAAATAAAACAAAGCATAGAAAGCACGTAGTTCAATAGCTAGCTGTCAGTGCTCATAAGAACTCAATAAATAGTAGCTGTGATCTGATCTCAGGCATAACTAAATATGTTAGCTCTCTCAGGTAGTTCCTAATGGTGTGATAATGGGTTTTAGTTGTCAAAAGACATTCAAGCAAAAATAAATGAAATAGGTTTTTTGTTTGTTTTGGGATAGGGGAACAGGGGCACTTTCTAGTACTCCTGGAGTCTCTTCATATGGGTAAAGCCAATCAGTCCTGCAGTATTGCTTTATTTTCCCAAGGATATTGTTGGTGGCTCGAATACATCTGGGTGACACGTAGAAATAGTAAATGGAACTTAGGCCTTGCTGTTCTCCCTTCTCAGAATTACTATAATCATGTTTACATCCTATTCATTTTATTTATCCATCCACATGCCCATCCATCCACCCATATGTCCACCCACCCAACCCTCCATCCACTCATCCACCCACCCACCCACCCATGCATCTGTGCATCTGTCCCTCCCCTACTAGGTGCTAGGCATTGGAGATATGACATGAATTAGATATAGTCCCTGTTCCCAAGGAGCTCACAGGAGGGGCAGGGTGGAGTTGAGGGAAGGTGGTGGTAGTTATGATGCCAGACATTTCAGGAGATAATAATTCTACAAGGAAATCAGTATTAAGATTATGATATGCATGGGATTTTGTGGAAACAGGGACACCACATACTTCCCACATTGGATTTTAATATTCACCATCTCAGTGTGAAGAGCTCTCTCTTTGACAATTTATTTATATCAACATGCAAATAAAATAGAAATGTTCCTCGAATTAGATCAAGGCCCTTAGTTGCTCACAGGAATACACATTTAGCTATTTAGCTTTTCCCTGCAAGTCCAACCTTCTCAGTCATATTTGAAACATAATGTGTACATGTATTACTGCTAATGTTTGAGAGCAGACTAATGACTAACCAGGGCCTGAGGGCTGTAGCATGTTTAATGTGAACCAGGCTCTCAGAAGATCCAGCTGAGGTACGGTTAATTTGGTGAATTAAACCTTTGGAGCTTCACTGTGTGTGTGTGTATCCACAGTGGAGAGAGAGTAGGAACACTTATCTTTTCATTTATTTGGACATTAGTTAGCTAATTAGTATTTTATTAGTCCATCCCTTGTAACACATAGACTTCGGGTCATGTTCTTATGCTCCTTTTTAGGCTGCTATTATGGAGGCTGTTTGTGTCATAAATTATCACAAGTAAATTTCTTTTGTTAGATGCTAAGTGGTAATTTGAATAAGGGCCATCATCATCATCATTGCTGTTGTTATTATTTTTATCAGGGCTTAAACATGTCAGAAGAGAAAAGAAAATCCTGTGGTCCTAATGAGATCTTGCTCAGTTATACCTAAAAATATTTAAATTCACGGCGATTCACACTGATTTGAATAAATAACGTTCACATCTATTGAAAGAATAATTGCTATAGAAATCCTGCTCTAACCCATCCTATCTTTATAGTGGTTCTCTGGTATTTATTTTTAAAACAGTATCAAATTACTGGAAACTTAAAGCCTGTATCCCTAATGGTTGTGAAACCAAACTACATTTGATGGTAGTTGAAGAAAATTAACCTGAGAGCCCGGATTTCAGTTTGCAGTCCACAATATTTATGTTTCTGTGTTTGTAATGCTTTCATGAATAGATTTGTCTTGATCTTTCGCATTCTCATGTGAATTCCCCAAAAACCTTGTCCTGATTTTTGGCATTCTCATGTGAATTCCCCAAAAAGCTGGCGAGCCTTTTTGTTAAATCACTCCTGCGTTGTCATAATGAGTCTGATGATCAAAAGATACACGAGTTTTCTAAAGCACAGTTTATGTGCTTCATAAATGATTCACCTCTGTGACATAAAATAAATAAATACAGAATAAGAAATGTGGGTTTCTGAATTTCTTGGTGGTAGATAGATATTACTGCTTTTGTAACCTTAACAGTTGAAATAATAAAAAGAAAAAAATTGGTGAGGATTGAGTGACAGCACAGATTGTTTGGTAAGAAATGAATTTATGTGGCTTTCATCTCCTAATGTCCTTTGGTACGTTAGGACTGAGGCATAACCCAGTGAATTCTTGAATCCTTATTTTCTGATTATGGTGTAATTTTGAACATGGAAAGAGACCTAGTGTGTGATACCCATCATCTATTGCTTTCTTGTCTTTCCTGTTTCCTGAAGCTCAGATACCCCCCATACTGTTTCCCATTTTTATACTACATAGGGCTGAGGCAAAGCTCCAAACTGCAGAGCAATGCAAGGGAGAAGTGAGGGCGTCTGATACACTGGAAGGCCCCGAAAGGTTCACAAGACACACAGGAAGGAGCAGCCCTTCTCACGTGGCCTGACAGTAACACCGTGAGTGCTTCCTGATCTTTCCATTACCAGAAAGAGAGGGCAGACAGAATAGGCAGAGGCAACATAGCGCATTTGTTCATTCATTACTCACTTACTCAACTAATATTTATTGAATGCTTATGGTGTGCCAATCACCAAGGTTGGTTCTGGGAATTTGAAGATGAATAAGTTACCATCCTTGCCTTCAAGGTGTTTCAGTCTAGCGGGGAGAGATTTAAACCAGTAATTAAACTCGCGAAAGTAATTATTATGATGGGGAGCAGCTTTGAATAGAAAACAGCACAGATGTGGAGACCAATCCCACTCACACCCTGTTGTGAGAGCTTCGTAACCCAGAAGAAGGGGGTGCTTACTGCCTTTGAAATTATTTCTTCATCTGTTAGGAAAGGCGAACATCTTCTACCTTGCAGTTAATGTTTGTCAAGTGCCCAATAGAGGGCCTGGCATTGGGTAAAAGGCAGAGTGCGGGTGTGCCTCAGGAGCTAATACAGGTCTCAGGGCGGTGGGTCCACTGAGTCCTAAATCCCAAATCCCCTGTGCAAGAATGGCCTTCATGGGAACACGCCAAGCACTAGCAAGGCGTTGCCACTGACAGAATTTGGTCATTATCACCCAGCTGGTCATTGTCACTAGGTAGTAAGATTTTAAAAGAAAACGACTTCTGCTGACAGCTCAAAAAAGCCCATTTTTGTTGTTGCCCAATTTCTGACACTTTAATGAGTTCCACGTGACTCACATTTTGCCATTTAGCTCCTTGTTTACTTGAAGAACCTTGCGCTTCTACTAGCCCCCTTCTAGGCCTTCCATAGTTTTTCCTCTTGACCTTCTCTCCACTCTCTGTTTCACTGTATTTGAGAAGTATTATGTTTTGAAGTAATAGTATATATATTACAATATATATGGATTGTAAAAAAAATAAAGAGAATTTGGTCACTACTGCCTTTTTGTGAACCAAAAGCTACTGGTTAATATTATGGAGCTCTGAATGTTAGGCACCACGTTTTCTACATCATATCAGTGCTTCTCAGACTTTAGCATAAATACGTGTCACCTGGGGATCTTGTTAAAAGGTAGACTCTGATTCATTCAGTCTAGGGGCAGAACTTGAGAGTCTACACTTCTAACAAGCTCTTGGGTGGTGCTGCTGGCCCACAGACTGCATTTTGAAGAGCAAGGTATTGTATCATTTGATCCTGACGACAACACTACAAGGGATTACTTTTCCCATTTTACATATGTGGAGGCGTTATGCAATTTTCTCAAGGTCATGTTGCTAGAAACTAGCCAAGCTCAAGCCCTAAACCCAGCTCTGCCTCTTGCTATAGTGTATGTTATCTGGGTTTTGGAAATGTTCTACAAAACCCAAGGATGATCTAATGCTACCTGAAATGAAATTTATACTTCTAGTTATGTTTTTAAAATGTAATTTCTTTTCCAATTTAATTTCTCTTCACGCAGGATCATGTATTATGTGGTGATTCAGATGTGTTGGATTTTGTTTCTAAAAATATGTAAAGTTTAGTATGATTTATTTGCCAAAACTGTAGTTTAGGAAACATGGTGCAATTCTTGTAATCTGGATTGAACACAAGGGGAAATTGCTGGGGAAGGATGCATGTGAGGAAAGGAAATCCTCCGGCTGATTTATTGTTTAACGCTCAGCGTACACCGTGTGCTACGATTTTCACAGGCTAATGGAAAAAGGCACAGTCCCTGTCCTTAACAGATCAGATATACTTAAAATTTTTTTTCCACCTTCTTTCTCATAAAAATATGGTTCATAATAGAAAATTTGAGCTACGGAAGTGTAATAAAAAAATCTAAAACCCCACTTTTTGTTTTCAAAATTTAGAAGGATACATCTGGAAAGGGCGAGCCACGACCACATTTATACAGAACAGTAGTTCAACGTGGTAGTATCTTGCCATGAATAGTTTAAACATTGTCTTTGGTTTTGAGGGGCAGTGGGAGTAAAAGCGGCCCAATCTGGAGTCCCCCGAGGTTGCAGGAAATATTAATGCGCTGCTTCAGTCAGCTCTGAGATCTGGGGTTATGTTCCAACTTCTCTAAGGGGCCCAAAGCTGGGCCCGACCCGCGCAGCTGAGGACCGACGCTAATTGCTCTCCAACCTGGTCCCGCGTCACCGGCGCATGCGCGGGTGGCCGCCTGCGCTCCGAGGGCGTCTAGCCGGCCTATTTCTCCCTCGCTGCTTTCTGTGCGGTCAGAAGTGTCAGGACTGCGGCGGCGATGAACAGTTACGGGGCTGAGAGAGAAACCGTCTCTAAGTGAAAGACACCTGGCGTCGAAATAGGCTCGGGGGTTAGGGGTAGGTTTCCGCAGTCGTCTCCACAACACACTTTTAAGGTGCCAGAACATCCTTACCAGCAACTAACTTGGGAGACAGGAATTATCTGCCGGAAGAGAATTTAGGGGCTAGAACGGGAAGGGGTGAGGGGTGACGATCTCTAAAAGTTTCAGCACGGCGTTCTCAAGATGCTCTGGGCCCTTTTTTCATTTCTCCAGGAAGTCCTGGTGCCCCAATTAATCTTTCGCTCCCCTCGGACCCTTTAAGAAATTGCAGTCGCCATCGGGGGGGGGTCCCCAGTAGGAGCCCCTCTGTATTACAGCGTTCAGCCCCACTTTCCCCAAAGCGGGAAGCCGTCCCGAGGGAAAAATTCCCAGACGCCCGTGGTGGGGTTGGGGGGGTGGACCCTCCGCAAACCTGCGGGCTTGGGGTGGGCGGGGGCGCTAGGCTCCCGGGCACCGACCCCAGGCCGGGGCGGCGGCGCTCTCCCACCGCGCCTCTGGGGACTCGCAGACGGCAGCGAGACCGGCCGGCGCGCTGGGCATGCTCAGTCGCCGGGCGCCGGGCTCGCGAGTCGGAAGCCTGTGCGCCGCCGCCGCCGAGCCGGCCGGGGCGCACGGAGAGCGCGCGGGACTCGCTGCAGCTGCAGCTGCGACCGGGCGGAGGAGGAGCCGGGCCGGAACAGGACCCGAGCCCCGGGCTGAGCCCCCGACCCGCTGGCCGCGTCGCCCGCTCCCCCGCTCCCCCGCAGGGCAGGGGCCGGCCGCGGCTGGCGTCGGCGGGGCGTGGAGGAACGGCAGCGGCGGCTGCAGCCGCATCCTCGCCGCCTTTCCCGGCCGGGCCGCGCACCGGAGCCGTCGGGCATGGAGCCGTGGAAGCAGTGCGCGCAGTGGCTCATCCACTGCAAGGTGCTGCCCGCCAACCACCGGGTGACCTGGGACTCTGCGCAGGTGTTTGACCTGGCGCAGACCCTCCGCGATGGGGTCCTGCTCTGCCAGCTACTCAACAATCTCCGGGCGCACTCCATCAACCTGAAGGAGATCAACTTGAGGCCGCAGATGTCCCAGGTAAGGGAGCCGGCGCGGGCGCCTCCGCCTCCAGCCGGCATCTCCCATTAATCATCCGGCTAATTTCTTTGTGTAAATGCAAACATCTAGGTGCGCTCAGCTTGCCCTGCCTCCCAGCCTTCTGCTTTGGGGACCGCTTCGGCTCTTCGTACCTTGGCTTGAAATGGTTTAGGTCGTTTAGGTCTTTAGCAGAATGTGGAAGTCCTGCGTCCGGAGATGGTATGAGGGCTTCGTAAAGGCTTTCTGTGAGGCGGGAAAAAACAAAAACAAAAAACTGTCTTAGGGTGCCCTTCACCTACTTTTGTGCGTTTGTGTGTGTGTAGGGCAACAAAAGGAATCTGATCCAGCTCTTTTACAATAACAATGGTGAGGGATAAACGGAGATGATGGGGTGATTTGCTTTTAGTCTGTTCTTTTGCTTTGCGTTTTGTCCCCATGTTTTCTTGAAAGAGGAACCATAACATAAATGATGACTCTAGGAAGTGGAGGGCGTTCGGGTACCGTTATCTGTACAGGAATGACAGTGGTCAAAGGGAGGAAAAGGGAGCACCATGCAGCGGTTGTCCCCGAAAGCCCCTTGAGCTTGTGGCCAGCTGCCGAGCTAGGCCGTGTGAGGAGGAGGGAGTCCAACCTCTTTCAGCAGCGACAGGAAACAAGTTTCTCTAGAGATTGTGCTTTCCTTCATTCAGGGCTTGCTCAGGTGGTGTGGTGCCCTCTTGGCTCCTCTAGCCTTGCCTGGAGGTGCCTCTTCCAGGGGTTACAAAAACCCAACGACTCTGGAAGGCTGTGTACATCCTAGAGTCAGCTCAGAAGTCACCGCTCAGGGAATAGTAGTTTCGTGGTCCTGTCAGAAAGTTTCCACGCAGAAAGATCTTAAACACCAGTCAGCACATCTATTTTCTCTTTGTAATATTAAAAAACCACTTTCAACTTAAAAGGGAGGAGGGGTCCTCTCCAAAACACATTTTATCACTAATCCTGAATGATAGAGCCTCAACTACTTGGCAGCCTTTTACAATGGAACTGACTTCATAAAATCGAATAATTATGTATTTAAAGTTAGAGCACATACATTCATCTCTTCTTCACGTCAGTTTTTCACCAGGGTCCCTCTGCACCCCAAATTGTGCATTCCTTGCCTAGCCTATCCGCTTTCAGTCAGCTGGTCAGCAGTCCCCCAGACAGAACAGGCTTGTAAGTGGTGAGAACTATATGATTTTAGAAGTGAGGTAAATTATTTCATACTTTCCTATAATCGTGGGTGATGAGTGCCGTATCTGTGGACCCGTTCAGAGTTTCAATTCTGGATATCCTGTTAAGGGTTTTTTGGTTTTTTTTTTTTTTTGAGATTTTATTTATTTGAGAGAGACAGAGAAACAGAGCACAAGCAGAGGGAGAGGGAGAAGCAGACTCCCCAGTGAGCAGTTAGCCAGAAGATGTGGGACTCGATCCCAGAACTCTGGAATCATGACCTGAGCTGAAGGCAGACACTTAACTGACTGAGCCAGCCAGGCGCCCCCCGTTAAGGGGTTTAACAGACATTTCCATTAAGCTGGAAGCTGCTGTTCTGAGCAAAGTTCTGTAGGGAGCTGCAGTTGGTTGTGAGTTTACAGATCACCATTTTCCACCTGGCTTATAGCCTCAGGAGGCAGTGTGGATCAGGATGCTTTGGCCCTCCAGCAGGGAATAGAGTATTGTGTGCACTTCCTGAAACTTCAGTTTCCTGGGACCCTCGGGTTGTGCAATAAGTTCTCAATGATCAATTTTTCTGGACAGCTGAGGATCTTCCTCTTTTAATCTTCTAACCTTTCTTTGAATGTTAACAGTGGATGAGAATCTTTTCAAATGTGTTTTTGCTCTTTGTTGAATATAGCCAATGTAATGTAGTCTTTTTGATCACTGAGGAGCATCATTAATGAAAATGGAGCACATATGATGCTCTAAGAACTCGATTCCATGCTGGCGGTACTGCAATGAACACATCAGGATCCTTGCCCTAAAGGGATTATTACAATATGCTATCAGATAAGCCACTGGCTTATAAGGAGATAAACAGCTGAATGACTTTCCTTAGGCTATTTTGCTTTTGGAATCTTAAGCCTGTCCAGTCCTGAGATTTCTGGTTCCAAATTCAATGCAATTTTCTCTGTAAGGTCCTGTGAGTGAGGGCTTCTCGCAAAAGTGAACCCCTGAAGGCTAGTACCTGAATCTGATTATGGCTGTCTTTGCTTCTTTCTTGGTTCTTGACCACATTGCAGAGAGAGAAGGTTGCTGAACAGCTGAGTGCTAGACAGATGAGTTTGTGTTATACAGATTGTCACTAAATCCTTAAATGACACTTATTAATGATTTCATTAAGGTGACCCATTTAACATGCCTACAGTGCCCAGCACTTAATAGGTGTTCACTATTAGTAAAATTACTTAAAACATTTTTTTTTTCCTGCTGTCACATTAAGAGTAATAGGTTGCAGTCAAAATTTTAAAACCATCACAAGGTCTGTAAATCCCTTTGGATTGACATCTCTGTTTCTGCATCTAACTACTCCCATCTTTCTACCTGCTTCTGGTTATAAGACTCCTACCCCATCAGCGATATTCATATTGTATAGTGAATAACCTAGTGAAATCCTGACATGCATCCCAGCAGACTTTATTCTTCTGAATTTCGAGATGTCATTGCTACTACTTGTCGCTTTTGCTGTTTCTAGTATCTAAGAGTCATTCTGTCCAGCTGATCTAGGTTCTATGGAAGATATTAATTTGAATTTCCTTATAGCACATGATCTTCTTGGCCAGGAAATAACTAGAAGTTTTCACTTCAGAGTTTTGGCATTTGAGACTGTGATGAACAGAAATTGACAAAGGAAATTTTAGTTTGTTGGTGTTTTGTTTATTGGCTGTTTTTATTCTGTAAGAGGCTATAAAATGACTAGCCTCTTTTAATAAGAGTGTTTATCTCCAATGAGTGTGATGTCTCCATTTTCTTACTGTTCACCTTCCACCTTGTTTGCATTAAAAAAAAAACAACACTGCAAATAATTGCTCAATTATAGGTTTAAATCTTGAGGTTTTAAGTTAATTATCTTTCAAAAGAGAATTATAAATGGGATTCCAGTCTCATATTGTTCTTCCTGGCTGTGGATATCGGCCTCTTTTTAGTCTTGCTATGTTGGTAAAAGGAGGATTATCTTCAGTTCAGAAGTAAGTACTTTTTTATGGGGCACCTGGGTGGCTCAGTCAGTTAAGCTTCTGTCTGCCTTTGGCTCAGGTCATGATTCCAGCATCCTGGAATTGAGCCCCATGTTGGGGCTCCCTGATCTGGGATTCTGCTTCTCTGTCTCTCCACACCTCTAACTGCCCCCCATGCTTGCTCTCAAATCTTTAAAAGATTTAAAAGAAGTACTTCTTTTAAAACCCTGATTTAGAATTTGTTTAAAATGAATTAAAGAGGTAAACATTGATCAGTAGTCACCCATTTAACATGTTCCTTTTATAAAGAATAAATCTAGATGAGTCATGAAAGTTCAAGAAATTTGGCATCTGGATTTATTTTTCATCCAAAAGGGTGTTCTAGCTAGGATAAAAAACATAAATAGTTCTGGGAGAGAAGAGCCTATCTGTGGTAGTTGTATCGGGGGTGCTTTGTGGAAGGGCATGGGTTGTAGCCTTGATGTCATTTTTAGTGGTTAAGAAGGTCTCCGTGAATGCCTATAACCAACCGTAGATCTATCAATGAGATTATCTTAATCTTACTATTTGGAAATGGAAAATTTTTCTTTATGTCCTAGGATGAGAGTAATACACCTTATGAATTTACTGACCACTGTGTATGGTATAGGTAAACTTTGAATTGTCTTAAAGTGAATTCAGGCTTTCAGGGTTCTTTCAACAAATATCTGGCTCTATGTGCCAGGCACTGTTGTAGATACTGGCTTGGAGCAATAAACAAAGGCAACAAAATTCCTGTCCTAAAAGAATTTATATTTTAGTGGGGGAGATGGACAATAAAGAAATGACTGTATGTATATGTCCTATGAAGAGATTTCAACCCAGTAAGGGACTAGAGCAAAATGTGATTCGATTTCATAGAAGGTAGTCAAGAAGGGCTTCTCTGAGGAGGTGGCAATTGAGCAGGGACCTGAAGAGAGTAAGGGAATGCAGGAATATGGATGTTTGAAAGATTATTGCTGGCAGAGCGAGTACCAAGTACAAAGGTCCTGAGGTCAATTAAATGATGGGTATCCTGGAGGAATAGCAAAGCCTTTGTGGCTGGAGGAGAGTGAGTGTGGGCAAGAGTGGTCATGATGAGGTCAGAGAGAAAATGGGAGCCAGATTTTTAAGACTAATGTGTCCTTGTAAGGACTTGGACTTTCTACTCTGAGTGAAATGGGAAGTCCCCTGACCTGACTTACCTTTTCAACAGGATCAGTCTGGCTGTGTGCCGAGAGTAAGCTGTAGAACAGCAAGAATGGAAACAGGCTAATACAGTCACCCCAGCAAGAGATGATGGCAGCTCTGGCCGGAGCGATAGCAGGGCAGATGGTGAGAAATAGTTCATCTCTGCATATGTTTTGAAGGGAGAGTCAGCAGGAGTTTATTGATGGAGCCTGATTAGGTGTATGGGAAGAGAGGAGCCAAGAATGACTCCAGAATTTTGGCCTGAGAAATTGGAAAGACGGAGTTGCCCTTACTGAGATGAGGAAAACTGGAGCAAGGATAGCTTTCAGCGGATGTCTGAAGGGAGCAGGGAGATCCGGAGCCAGTCATGTTTGAAATGCCCTGTAGGCATTTAGGTGGAGATGCTGAGCAGGCAGTGGTGAAGTTGGGGATATAGATGTGAATTTTGGAGTCCTCAGGGTATAGGTGATGTTTAAAATCATGAGACAGGATGATATCACGTAGGGAGTAGTGTAGAAAGAAAAGGTCAAAGGAGTGAACCATTGGGCCTGCCCACGTGCCAAGGGTAGAAGGATGAGAACTTATAAAGGAGTTGAGAGGAAATAGCCATGAAGCAGGAGGGAAATCAGCGGAGTGTGACTTCAGGAGACCAAGTAAATAAAGTGTTCCTGAGAGATACAGTGAGGAGACATGTCAGATGCTGCCGATCAAGTAAGACAAGGAGGGAGGATGGCCTGTCAAAAATGAAATTTCTGGGCGATTTGACAGAAACAGATTTGGTGTGTGATGGGCGAAAACCCCATTGGAGAAGAGCAGGTAGGAGGAGAGGATCAATACCGAGAGCTATATAAGTATGACCCCTCTCTTTTCTTTTCCAGTAGCCACCACCACAGGAACAATACTCCCAGAGATCTAGAGGGTTCTTTTCTTATCCAATAGGATTTTAATTTTATACTTATTAAAAGAGCTCTTTTAGTTTTAGACAAATTTTATATGGCAGTCTTGTATATGTATGTGTGGAAAAAATAAGTATGTGTATAAGAAAATACAAAATAAATTTAATGTGTTCCTAAAACTTTTCCCTCAGATGCCCCTCTTCTGATGTCGTTTCCTCTCAGTCATTGATTTCCACGTTTTTGACTCTGAGCAGCAAGTGTTGGTGATGCAGCATTTCTAAAGGAGTATATCACTATTGGGGTGCCTGGGTGGCTCAGTCATTAGGCGTCTGTCTTTGGCTCGGGTCATGATCCCAGGGTCCTGGGATCAAGCCCCGCATGGGGCTCCCTGCTCGGTGGGAAGCCTGCTTCTCCCTCTCTCACTCCCCCTGCTTGTGTTCCCTCTCTTGCTATGTTTCTGTCTGTCAAATAAATAAATAAAATCTTTAAAAAAAAATACATCACTATTATCCCCAGGATTTCCTTCCAAGCTACTGACACGAAGTTGGGCTTTGATGCTGTTACTACTTTGTCAAAAAAAGGTTAAAAAAAAAGAGAACTTTATTTTTGTTATACATAACTGTACATTGTTTTAAAAGCTATGATTATATTAGTTTTAGCCTTAAGGTGGGTGTTCCAAAACATGTCTGCACTCCCTGCCCCCAGATAAGGTGGTGGTGTGTGAAAATGACTGGGTTATACTGCAGGGAGGTGAAAAGGCAGTCATTGTCCAAAAAGAGTGGTGTGCACAGTTAGTTTTAGTCAATCAGTTCAAAATAATGTCACTATTCAGTCTTCTCAGAAGTCCGTAACCTCTTAGCCATTTGTGAGATTATTCTCTTGGATAATCTGTCAGCATAATGTTAAACTTCATACTAATCGAGATCTTTTCATGTAAAGGAGTTAAGTCCTATTAAGGCATCTTAAGCACTTGTTCTGTAGGCATACTTGATGGCTTAACCTGGACTCTCCAGGAACCAGAGCCTGGGATAAAGGATAAAGTGTGGAGACATTATTGGTGAGGTGCAATCCCATGGCTGCCAGGGTGAGGGAAATGGGAAAGTGTGTGTGTGTGTGTGTGTGTGTGTGTGTGTGTGTGGTTGATGGGGGAAAATTATATCATGTTTGTAATGCAGACAGGTTTGATTCAGTATGGATACCAATTTCCTAACTTTCAAATACAATAGACCCTTTTCAAAATTATTTCTCTTAAACTATGGCATTTGACATGGTCTTTTCTGTTCCTTCTGAAATTCTCCCTTGATTCCTACTACACTACACATTCCTCATTCTCTCATTGCTTTTACTATCCCCTCCTCTTGCCTTTGCTGGTTTCTCTTTAAACACTCCATAGAAATTTGAATTGCCTCCTTCACTGTCTTTGCTCATATTCTCTTTCCTGTGTCTTCTCATGTCACTGTAACGTTACCTGCTTTTCATACCTCGATGGATCCCAAATTCATACCGATAGCCTATATCTGCCTGTTTGGCACTTCCACCTCTACTGGTGCCATCATTTCATGGATGGAGTGGTGAAAATCGCACGATCAGACTTCATTATGGAAAGCCCCGCCCCCCCGGCCAAAGCAGAGGGAAGGATGAGCTTGATGGGGCAGAGCTGGGCATGAGCAAAGCTGCTGCTGAAGTTCAGTGAGGGGAGGAGGCAGCCAGTGAATGCCATGCCAGAGAAAGGGGTGGGGCAGGAAGGATGGAGAAGGACAAAAAGATGGATGTGATGGAGAGTTGGAACGGACAAGGCTTTGGGGCTTCTTCAATGCAGTGAGCGCCAGCAGTGTCTAGAACGAGTCTGTGTTTCAGGCTTGGGTGATGGGGGCACTTGGAAGGGGAAGCAATACAGAGGAGGTGCAGATTTCAGAGGGAAAGGGAGCACCTTCAGTTTTAGCTGTGGAGTTTGAAGCTATTATTAGTTACCTTCCATATTCTCAGTGTCAAGCATCCTATTTGCTTACTCTTCTTTTCTTTCTGGCTCATGCTAATACCTGAACTCCAACAATCTTTTGAACTCTTGGTCCTGCCACCTCTTCACTGCCTTCGTGTCTTCATTTCCTTCCTCCTTAGCTTAAATACTGCAGTCATGGTAATTCGGCTTCTCTGGGTTTGTGAAACTCATTTGAATAAAGTGCAACCCTGGTTAAATCCAACTCTCCACTTACTCCTGCCTGCAGCTTGGCTGCTGGGTCTGATGGAGGAAAACCTAGAACATGCAGACTATTCTCACTTTAAATTCATGATCCCTAACCTCAGTGGGGCACTCTAGGCTACCCAGCCATCTGATTCCATTTCTCTAGACCAGATGTTCTCAAAGTATGGTCTGGGGACTCCTGGCAGAGGTCCAGAGATAGATACCTTTAGGAGTTCCATAAGGCCAAAAATCTTTTTTATAATAATTAAGACATTATTTGCCTTTTCTTTAATTTTCTCACAAGTGTATAGTGGAATTTTCCAAAGGCTGCATGATCCTGCTGATGTCATTGCTGTGAGGGACCATGGATTATGTGCTTGTAGATATTTTAAAGATTTCTCAGTTGAGACTACTAGTATGTTAAATGTTGATAGATCTAACCCCCATAAACATAAGCTGCTGGGGGTTCTCGGTAATTATTTTTTCTCAATAATTATTTTAAGAGTATAACAAGATCCTGAGACCAAAAGTTTTGAGAATTGCCCATTTACTTTCCGAATCTCCCAGATGACTACTTGTATCTTTTCTTAAGTTGCAGTTGACACACAATGTTGCATTAGTTTCAGGTGTATAACCTAGTAATTGGACAAGTCTATACATTATGCTGTGCTCACGAGTATAGCTGCCATCTGTCACTATACAACATTATTACAGTACCATTGATTATATTCCCTATGCTGTACCTTTCATCTCATCCCCGTGACTTATTCCATAAGTGCCAGCCCGTATCTCCCACTGCCCTTCACCCATTTTGCCCATCCTCCCACCTCCCTGGTACCTTTTCTTGTTAAATCTCATTCACCTTTGTCTCCATTCTTTCCTCTCATCTGGTTGACCTTGCTTCCTGTTCTGAGAAAACACAATCAGGAGAGCTTCCTCAAATTCTTACCTTCTTGCATCTGTGCCCATAGACGATGCTTTCTCTCCTGTTCTATGGGCGGATTATCAGTGCTCCTAGTGAAAGCCAGTCCCTTTGTCACTCTGTCCCCATGCTTTGCTGCATCATCTGTTTTCTTCTGGATCTTACCATTTGAATGCACACACAAATGCTGGTAGTTCCCTCATTGGATTTAGGATATATTTTCAAGGTAGAGCCACAAAGGCTTGCTTGAACATTGGGTGTGATGGAGAGTGAGGATTCCTAAGGGTTACCTGAACTGGAGCAGGTGGCCAGTCAACCGCCTTATAACTGTTCAGTGGTTCCTTATGGACAGTGGGATAAAATCCAGATTCCTTAGTTAGCATACAAGGACCTGTTGTCTAGTTGGCTAGAGGTGTCTGCTTCACCTCTCAAAGTTTTCTTTCACTCTGTATTCCTGAACTTTTTGTGGCTTCTCAAATGAACTGTGTTGTTAAATGTCCTATGTTATTGCATGTGCCCACTTCTCTGCTTGAAATGCCTTTATCTGTGTGATTGAAGAGTCAGTTAAAGAGTCACCCTGGCTGAAACTATGGAAAGAGCCTAGATGTCCATCGACAGATGAATGGATAAGGAAGATGTATGCGTATGTATGTGTGTGTGTGTGTACACACACACAATGGAATATTACACAGCCATAAAAAAAGAAATCTTGTCATTTGCAATGATGTGGATGGAACTAGAGGGTTTTATGCTAAGCAAAATAAGTCAATCAGGGAAAGACGGTTATCATATGATCTCACTGATATGTAGAATTTAAGAAACAAGGCCAAGGATCACAGGGGAAGAGAGGAAAAAATGAAATAAGGTGAAACCAGAGAGGGAGACAAACCATAAGAGACTCTTAATCTCAGGAAACAAACTGAAGGTTGCTGGAGTAGAGGGGGTGAGAGGGATGGGGTGGCTGGGGGATGGATATTGGGGAGGGTATGTCCATGACGAGTGCTGTAAATTGTGTTAAGACTGATGAATCAGACCTGTACCCCTGAAACAATACGTTATATGTTAATAAAGTCACCCTGGCTGATCACTTACTGCCTTGTGCCACACTGTATAGTGTACATAGAGCACGACATTCTTTGCACCGTTTTTGCAATACTTTGTGTCCCTTCTAGGCTGTGACCTGCTTGAGGCTGCCATAGGCTTGTTCATTTATATACATCTCTAGAAATTGACACCAAGACTCATACATAATACACATAAATAGGCATAAACTAAATTCATGGATGGATGGGAAATGATGACTGTTTACCTTTTCAAACATCTCTATAAATTTTAATAAGATGTACTTGGCACTATGTCATTAAAAATCAAAAACATCTGTTGATTGGGTGGCATTACGAATAATAGATAGTATTACTTTACCACTTAACCACCTGAGTGACTATCAGAAAGTGTCTAGAACCGTTTGTTGTTCTTCCTCATATCTAAAATAGGCATAATAAAAGGACCTACCCCTTAGGGTGGTTGTGAGGACTGAAGGAATGAATTAGCTCTGTGATTGGCACGTAACAAATACTCAAGTGTTAATGATTTTTACTATGATGATTACTACTACTTCTGCAGAAACCTACAAGGTAGAGTGTTCACACTTTCCATGAATTCTCCTTGTCACACTACCATGAAACAGTCACTGTTAGTTATCCTCATGTGACAGCTACTCTCCAAGGCTAAGAAGAGTCTAGGATTTGTACTGACAAGTAGTTCAGGGTGGAGCCAAGATTAGAATTAGAATGTTTAAAGCAAACAGAGTTTCTTCAGCAAGGCTTTTGGCACATCTGAACGTGAATGGTGGTGATTTTTTTTTTCCCCCACTGTATTTGTTCTCTTATAGCCTTTGCTTTAGAGGAATGTTCTCGGGTTGGTTTTGTGGTTCTCACTAATCCTCCATACTAGTTACTGAGTAATAATTTTGGTTTCAGGGTATTGAATGTATCAACTGGATTATTTTATACACATTTATCTTATGCAGTTGTAAAATGGGAGATAGACCTCTGACAGATTTATGATGGGGAAAGGAAATAAAATCAGGTAGAAAAACTGAGGAAAGTTAATGAGAGAGCAGGAAAATAAGAGTAGCTGTCCTTTTTGGCCTTTTAATACCGTGCCTGGTCACACCTGGTCCTGAGTGCATGGTTTTTATGCTCTATTCCCGAGTGGGGTCAGGAGTGCCTACATTTCTTTGAGTAGCGGGAACATCATTGTTGTAAATAGCAGGCTTTCAAATGGTTGTCTTTTTTTTTTTTTTTTTCCCTGTCTGTATTATAGCCATTCTTCTTGTAAATGCACGGACACCTATTATTTGGAATGTTACTTAGAATATTATACCCCCTGCCCCATTAACATAGATCCTGCATTGTGTGAAGGCCAGTCACAAGTTTGCATTTTGCCCTTCCCCAATCTTAAGCATTTAGTGGACAGAACCATGAACAGCAAAGAAGTAGATACTTTTGATTTTCATGGAAAATTATTTTAGAATTTTGTGCCGCTATCTGAATGTGCTTTCAAAATATCTGTTGCAAGAATTGTAGTCAGCCTTTGAATTGCTTGCTTAACAGGAAGCCAGCAGGATATGCTGCTCACATGGGAGTTCTCTAAAAGGTCAATTAATATGGAATAGTCAATGAAACACTTGATACTCACCTTCCATGATTTTCAAAGTACTTGTCTTAAAATAGATCAGTAACAGCTGGCTTAAATAAACAAGCATCTTGCCTCTGTGCCCACTAATGTCAGCAGCCTTTTCCTGGGAGCATGGGGCAAAACGGTTTAATGAAAAGGCTTCAGGCCAGGAGTCAGGGGACCTGTGAGGTGCAGCTCTGTCTCTGACATGTGGCGTTATCAAATAGCTGCTTCTTTTTGTCTCTGCCTTCCACACTTACAGCAAATACTGACATATCAATAATATGCTGGATAGCAGCTAAAATTTTTTATGCATATTTAGAGCTCATTAAGAAGGCATTATGGTTTCATGAAGAGAGCTTTGGGACAAGACAGAGATGTTTGAATCCCAGCTCTGGCACGGAACTTGATGACTTTGAGAAAATTATTTTACTTGTTGAGTCTCCATTTCCTCATAGGCAAGAAATTGTAAAACCTACTTTGCAGGATTGTGGTGAAAATTAAATAATTTTTGTAAAACGCTTGGGGCATAGTAGGTACTCAGCAAGATTTTATTTCCTTCCTCCTCTCCCACATCCTTGATCCTCATGAGTCTAGGAGCCAGGAAGAACAAGATCTTATCACTGCTCCACAGAGAAGGAAATGGAGGTGTGCACTGGCTGAAGGACTTTGCTCAAGGTCACACAGACAGGAAGTAGTGAAGGCAGGACTTGAGTCCAATTGTCCTAATTCCAAATGCTGTGAAGTTTATCATTCCTGCTACCAAGCTGAGTGCTTAGATGGTGAATCGCGTGAGGAAATGCCTGGGAACGTGTTCGGGAAACGAGGCCTGCCCTGCAAGTGCAAAGTGACATTGTATTACCTTGCACTGAAGTTTATTTCAGCTAGAAGTGTCTAAACTCATGAAACGAGTTTTCACCTTTTTGAGAGTCTGATGATCTAGTTCATGGATTATTGTGTTTTGGTAATTTCCTAGCTCTTCTGCTTTCTGTTTGGTTCTGTTTTTGTGGGAATTTGTGCATATGAGTTCATTGATTAAGCCATCAATTTGTCTACTAAATATTAGGTTTTGTAGTGGATACTGAGGATTCTAAAGGTAAGTAAAACTCAGTCCTTGGTCCAGTGTGGCTTTTAGTCTACACAGCATGGATTTTACTTCAGGCATGCCTTTATAAAACCAAGGTAGGGGGGAAGGGAGACTGTAATTAGAGTGAACGAGCATGGCAGATGTTTGGTAGGGGGTAATGCATTTCTGGATGCATTGATAATTTTGCTCATGTGCAGGGTATGATGTGTGAATGTGTGTGCCTGGCTCAAGGTATTTGTCCTTCCCATAGACATTTGTCTAGAATCTCCTATGTGCAGGGTACTGGAGTCCTCAAGATAAATTATAGGAACTTTCTGCTTTTGTGGGGCCGGGAGAAAGCAGATTTGACCTCAGTCAGCTTTTTGCAAGAATGCAGAAAGGAAGTAAGTCATTGGATGCTACAAGGCAGGTGCAAAAGTGCACGCAGCTGGGTGAGCGAGATGAGACCAGGAAGACGACAGAGACATGAGCGGTTACAGGAGAGGAAGAAGGCTTGAGAAAGAAACTGGGTGGGGAGAGTGTGTGTGAGATGAAGAATGTGCAAAGACACTCAGATCTCAGTGATGTCCTCAGCAGGACAGTTATTCTGAGCAGTGATGAAATATCCTCCATAACGTTAAGACTGGAATATGACCACACCATTTGCATTTGGCATGAAGATGTTAAGTTCTAGGACTTCGGTGCATAGCCTGCAATATCAGATGATGGCCTAGTCTCTTGAATATCTTAAATGCTGAGGGAGCAGAGACCATATAGAGAGATTCAGACTACATAATGGGCATCTACAGAAGTGTCCAAAGCTGCCTCTCTTTCTGCCTCTAATCTCCTGACATGCCAGCTCACTCCCTCACACCTCCCTAGCCGTTCATTATCCTCCCTGTGCTCTTTGTTGACTGATACCTCTTCCTTCCTTGGTGCATTCTTTCTTGGCTGCATACTCCCGAGTCCTGCTCGAATGTGTGCTCAGACTTTCCACATTCATCCCCAGTTCCCTTCACCTTCTGTGACATCAGATGGGCCGGTCACCCCTGCCCTGCCGTGCCCTCCTCACAGGCTTTCCTGCTCTTGCTTCCAAGCCGAAGAGGGCTATTGGAGAAGCTCGCTCACCAGCCTGTGTGTGCTGCCCAGCTTCACTGCAGTTGGCCACGGTGCTCATGGCCTCTCAGCTGCGCCTCTTGTCACCCTCTTGGCTTATTCCCCTAGTCAGACTCTAGCTCTCTAAATCTCATACACTGAGTCCCCAACTTTCCCTCAGTCCCTGCAGGTTCACTTGGTTTTTATTGTTACCACCTGGTCCTCCTGAGTCTTGTCCTCTGTCTGTCCGATCCACCCCCCACTGGTGACCACTGTTAACTGTTACTAGGAGTAGCAGCTGTCCCAAACTTTCCAAGTTACATTTATGCACACATTTTTGCTGCCTTCTTGGGGGAGAGTTTTGGGTCTTGAAGAGAATGTTTAATTAGAAGCCCAGAGAGGACCAGGGGTTATGAAAACTTTGATTCTGGGGAAATTGAACACTATACACTAGAGGTACTCTTTTTGGTTTTTGTGGTCTCCAGAGGCCAGTGATGTGCTTGAGTGAACATCCACCGATGAACCAGAAACTCAAGTCACCTTTTTCAGGTTGCCCGTCTCCTTTTGCAGCCAGCTTACAGCATCTGTTTTTGCAAGCTTTTTTGGGGGGGGCAGGTAATGTTGTCATTCAGTTAAGACAACTTTTCCTTAATTATGTATGCTGTGCCTGACAGAGCAAGGATAATTCTGTCAGAGTGATACTCCAAAATGTAGATTTGGCAGAAAATTATTAAATTCCTTGGCATTTGACCTTCAAATAGGGAAAAGCATTTGTTGGCTAAAGAAAGTTAGTAAGCTTAGGCCATAGTCAGCCACACAAGAAATGCTTGAGTTGAGATTATGATGACAGAGTACTTGGAAATAGAACCTTGTGTTTTCCCATAAACTGTACTTGGGGGTTCAGTAGAATATAGCAATTTATCCTCAGTGAGGAGGAAGCAGGAAATCTCTGGCCTTCAGAATGAACACTAGCATGGAAGATCTGGGTGCTTCCAGAGACCCCATTAAGGAGAGAATGTGTCATAATTGCTGTTAACATCAGTTTCATTCCTGTAAATAAATAAAATGATAAAAGCTGGACTCGTGGGAGTATTTATGTGGTGGCTCTGATAGTTAAATCCTTATTGAATTCTCAAATCTTAATATACAGTTCCATTTAGTGACCTTAGTGAAGAGTAATGAGAAATTTGGTAAAGGATCTAATTTTTTCCCTTCCATGTTTAATAAGTGGTTCACCAGTTTCAGTGATGCATATAAATTAATTTCACCTACCTAGCTAGCCCTAAGCTATTTGGCAAGCTTGCCCATTTGGCAGTCACCTTGCCATGTTTTACATAAAATAAGCTAAATGAAGAAATGCATTTAATAATAAAATAATACCCTCATCTCTAAAGAAGAGATAAAATAGATTTCTTCTGTGTAAATGCAATAAGCTAAACTTCATTTACACTAACCATTAGTTCCTAGATTCTGACTTAAAACCTAAGGACATTTCATTTACACACTATTCTCATAAACTCATGAGGCAACATTGTGTAGTTGAAAGCACCTGGGCCTTGAATACATCAACCTGGCTTTGGCTCCTAGCTATGCCACTTATAATCTTGGGCACCTTGGGCACTCTGATCTTAGGTTTCCACATTTATAAAATATGTACTGGCAATGTTGTAGGGATGAAATTAACTGCAGTAATGCACCTTCCATATTTGGCACTTAGTAGGTACTCATTTATTGAGTGCCATTTATTTTCCTTAGGCCTGTTTTTTAAATCCAGGGAGATTACAGGTTGCAAGTTAAAATGAGAAAGAGGGACAGCTTAAAGTTAAATTGACAGTAGTTAAAAAACAAACAAACCCTATAAACCATGGACTCAAAAGCTCAAAAACCATATTAATCTTGGACTATAGAGAAATGCTGCCAAACTGATCAACATACTGCACTGGGCTCTAGGGAAGGAGCCCTAGAGCCTTCTACGGGGAAATATAGCAACTGATTGTATTGTTCAAAGAGTTATACAGTTCTGGAGCTGGAAAATTACCTTAGAGGTAATTTTAGCTCAGCTCCTTGGTTTTAAAAATGGGCAGTCTGAGCCCTCTGATTATGCAATGATTTGCCCAAGGTTACTTGATTTCCTGAGTAACAGTGCATTACTTTTCTTATGACAGAATACTTAAGACCCAGGTCCTTAAGAGAAGTTTAAATCATATTAATCCTTAAAAACAAAAACAACAAAATATTTGGGAAGATTGGAAAATAATTGAGTTCAGAATTTCTCCTGTGAAGTACTTATTATAAAGGCCTTACTCTCTTGCCTTCAGCTCTCTCTCCTTTCCTCTCTACCTCCTTCTATCCATCCATCCCTTGGATACAGTAGTATAGGGAAATCTGTGGGAATAGATTTACAAAGTGTCAGATTTTGGAGCTCAAAGTCCTGGAAAAATTGACACAGCATTGAAAAATGATTACAGTTGACTCTTGAACAACATGGGGCTTAGGGCTACTGACCCCCTGTCCAGTTGAAAATCTGTGTATAACTTGTGACGTCCCAAAAACTTAACCCTTAACCGCTAATAGCCTGCTGTTAATCAGAAGCCCTACTAATAGTTGATTAACATATTTTATGCATTATACTGTATTCTTAAAGTAAGCTAGAGGAAAAAAATGTTAAGAAAATCATAAGGAAAATAAAGTCCTGTAAAAAATCTGCATACAAACGGACCCATGTAGTTCAAACCTGTGTTGTTCAAGGGTCAATTATAAAAACATCTGTGAAATGAGAGATCTGTTGCTTAAAGGAGTAAACCTCCACCATCTAGAAACTTAGCCACCCAGAATTACTTGGTTCCTAAGATAGCTGAGGTTTTGCTGTTTTAAGCCAGATAAGTGTTTCAAATTACCAAGAATATGAATATTTATGGGAACACCAAAACCTATGTTATTTCTCCAAAAATCATGAGTTCCATAAAATTGTGGACCGTTTGTTCTTTAGCTTTGTTTTTTTTTTAATATTTTATTTATTTATTTGACAGAGAGAGACGTAGAGCAGGAACACAAGCAGGGGGAGTGGGAGCTGGAGAAGCAGGCTTCCCGTAGAGCAGGGAGCCCGATGTGGGACTTGATCCCAGGACCCGGGGATCATGACCTGAGCCGAAGGCAGACGCTTAACGACTGAGCCACCCAGGCGCCCTTCAGCTTTGTTTTTAACCTTAGTACCTGGCATAGATGGAGAGCTCCTATGAATGAATGACTCTTGAATTAATTCCTACCACCAACTTTAATATTGGTTGAATGAGAATGCCAGATTTTATGTCCCTCACCTTAATCACAGGATGCAAAAACAATTCATACTCTCCCAGTTTTCTTTAACAGCAGGCAGCATGGTATATTGAAAGAACGTGGACTTTAGCACCAGACCAGCCTGAGTTCAAATCCCATCCCACTAGATGAGCACCTGTGGGCAAATCCCTTAATCTCTCAGCATCTTAGTTTCCTCGCTTGTGAAATAGGGATAATTCTTCCTGCACAGTGTTGCGGAGAGCAAGTGAGCTCAGAGAGGCAAAATGTCTAGCATAGCCCTGGGGGGCATGGTAGGCACTTAGTGATAATTTGGGACACTTTCCTTCTCCCAACTCATCTAATCTTTCCATGATATAGGGCTTTTCCCATAGTCCTTTTGGAATAACATCCTGTTGATCTTTAGCAAGTTTTCTCTTTTGTATTCTTTCTGCCAATGTTTTCTTTTGGCTAATAGAAAAGAATATTATGACTTTATTTTATTTTATTTTTTTTTTAAAGATTTTATTTATTTATTCATGAGAGACAGAGGAGGAGAGAGAGAGAGAGGGAGAGAGAGAGAGAGAGAAGCAGAGGGAGAAGCAGGCTCCCAAGAAGCAGGGAGCCCGATGCGGGACTCGATCCCAGGACGCTGGGATCATGACCTGAGCCGAAGGCAGACGCTTAACCATCTGAGCCACCCAGGCACCCAAGAATATTATGACTTTAAAAGTGATTTAACTTATATAGTTTTATCCACCTATTGGTGATTTCATATTTGACAACTGTGATAGAACAAAAGAGAAAACAATCTACCAGTAATTGGGAGACTGACATTCAAAATCTGGTTCTATCACTAATTAGCTTCGTGATCTCTGAGCCTCTGTTGGCTTAGTTTCTCTGAACCTTCATTTTTCCTTGAACACCAGGGATTGGCATTGTATACTGACAAGAACATGGGCTTAACAGTTAAAATTCTGGATGTGCTACTAATAATAAGCTGTATGATCTAGGGTAGGCTCTTTCATTTCTCTCTCTGGTCCCTCAGTGGCGTCCTGAGAATAACACTGTCTATACTGTAGCTCATCATGAGGATTAGATGAGATAATGTATGACAAGTTCCAGCCTCTCAGCTTTGCACATTGTAAACTTTTAATCAGCAAGTGGCAATAACAGTCCTTCTACTAAATACGATTATGGTTAGTATTAGTAATGCTTGTTTCCCTAGAGATTTGAGAGATTCACCAAGGGGCCATAATTATTATAGTTGAAGAATTTTAGGAAAGACTCAGTAATTTTCTCAGGATCATGTAGGAAGTGATAATGGAATAGTATGCAGCTGGGAAAATAATATAGTCCACTTGATATGCTCACTGTTCAGTCACTTGGATTACTTCCAATTCCTTTATAGATAGCATGACTATAAGTGTCCTTGTACATATTATTCCCCAACTTTGGATTATTGCTTTCAACTTTATTTTCCAAAGTGAATCTTCTAGGTCAAAGGTTATAAACATTTTGCAGCTCTTATTAATATGCTGCCTGATGGTTTGCAGAAAAGTATTTCTAATTGACGTAAGAGCAAATTTCTAAAGTTTTGGTATCATTTAGGTTCAATTCTTGTTTACTGGGTGACTTTGAGCAAATTCACTAGATTTGTTTTTTCATCTGTAAGATGGGATACAAGTAGCCACCTCACAATATGTGTCAAGTACTTAGTTGGTGCAAAGTATTTACTGCTCAGCCTTCACTGTCTTTCTTAAAGCCATCTGTGCTTTGGCCCAGTGCCTCTGAATTGTGTATATTCTACTTTATGCCAATGTATTCTCCCAACTGCATCTTCAACAATCTTAACATACACCTACCCACCCCCATCATGTGAACCCTTTTATAACTTAGAAGGCTTCCTCATCTCTGAGGGTAAAGAAGGCCTTTTGAGATCTGACCTTGTCCTCTGCAGCTTCAACTCCCTTTTCTCTTGCTCATTCTCCTGCAGTCATGTTGGATATTTTTCCATTCCCAGAATTTGTCACCCTATCTTTTTCCTCTAGACTTGGAGCTTGCCATTGTGTGTTTCTTGGTTTTTAAATTCTCCATTTATACAACTCCTCATCCTTAGAAATATTTGTTTTAGGAATTGATGTTCCTGCTACACCTAAGCCTCATGATGGCAGAGCCCACTTACGTTTATTCACTGCTGAATTCCTGGGGACCAGCACATAGTGCTCAATAAATCTTTGGGAATGTATAAATAATTATAATAACTTATTAGCAATAGGTATATAATAACTTAATAGCAATAAATACAAGAAAGAAGAATTTTAGGTATAATTTGTTAAAAGCCTTTGTGATTTCAAATTACTCTGTGAACTTAAATATCGAAGTGTTTTCCAAACTTTTTAAAAACCTAAATGTTTTGTAATTTAGATCTTGCCTACTTTTTTTTTTTAGATCTTGCCTAATTTTTTCCTGTATAATCTTCCATATTAATGAGGGCAAGTTTGAAGAGAAGAGGGCAAATATTTGTAGCAAGCATAGTTTAGCATCAAGTAGTCTTTCATCTTTGCCAACACTCTTCATCCCAGACCTATAATAACATTACTTGAACGATCCAGGAGGCTGGGCAGAGAATCATCTTAACCCAAATTGCAGAAGGACTTAATGACGAAGATGAGCATTCCTAAAAGATTAGATTATGCCTTGATACATTTCCTGGCCCTTGAGAACTCCAGCCATTTTGTTTGCATTTATTTTGTGTTACATTGTTAGCCTCTGCAAGTTCAGAACTGTGCTTTGTTCATTCAGAGGGCGAGTTCACTTTTCTACTCATCTATTCAAACAGTTGTTGAACTCCTACTTGTATTCACAGCTCTGATTAGGCACTGAAGATCTTCCTCACTCAGTAGGAAGAGGAGCATTTACTACTTTGAGCTTTGGGGACTGGGAAGGTTATATGGTCCAGTCAACAGGCAGGTGGCTTAGCCAGGCACCGTTGTTGGTGATGGGCATTTAGGCCTTAGCAAGTGCAGGGTGTGCTGATCCTGGCTGGGTTTTGTGGGTGGGCTGAGGCACTTAAACTTTGGGTTCTACTTGGATTGGTGCTGTAGGTGAGGCTGAGGAAGCTGTTGATCTTTTTAGTCATTTGGGGTGGACTAGCATTTGCTGCTTCTATGTGTTTTAGCCAAAGCTTCTGGCCAGGACTTTGTATTGCAAAAGTGAAAATGTTTCGAGAATGCTGTTGTGTGAGGTTCCTCCTTTAAATTGTGTGAATTAGGCCAAGGTAGGAATTGATAAATTGGCTTTACCACATTCAGTTAATTTTATTTCAGGCCAAAGGAAGGCCCTGGAGGGATGAATCTTATGTAACTGTGTAGTTTATCTAAGATCTTTATAGACCACCAGTCATACAACCAATCTCAACTGACCCATCACAAGCAGACCAAGAAGGCATCCTCTCCGCAGAGAAACTTGGTCTCAAGGTTAAGCAGCTGAAGTATCAGAGCTATACTGCCTAGGGGTAGAGAAGCATTCCTTTAATACTTAAACAGAAGTTCCTCCATACCGAAACATGAATTATGTTTGCTCTGGATCTGTTGATTTCTCTAAGTTCAGGCCATTGGATTCTAGAACTGTGGCTTCATCTATAGAAGAGTTGTAGATTTTATTATGAAAAAGTCAAAAAGAATGGGAGCCTCCTTAATTAAGAAGTATATGCTGTGTTCTTGGTTTTAGATAGGAAAATGAGTCTGTGAAATAATTGTATATCCAAACATTAAGATGATTACTAAGTAGAGATCAGGTGGTTTTTCTTTTTTTCTTTTTTAAAGGAAATCAAGGAGGAACTAGAGTGGTTTTGAGAATTATTGGCCTTATCAGAAAAGGAGCAGACTGAAAAGACTAAGCCAAGGAAAGGTTCAGATATGTGAGCTCTGGAAGGAAAAGGAGATCTTAACCCAGGATGGACAGATATAAAAAGGAAAGGAGATTCACACTAGTAGTACTATTTAGAAAGCGTAATGGGCTTATAGAAATACAGCAAAAGAGCTGAACTTTTTTCACAAAAAAATCCAGGAGATTGCAAAGTGCCCCTCTAAAGATTCAGCTAGGGCTTGAAGTAGGAACTGCTGGAAACTTGCATCGTGTGTATGCATAAAGATTTTGGCCAGTAGAGGTTGAAATGCAAGGGACTTTTTTTTCACTGTAGAGCCTGGCAAGTGTTTACATGTGGCACCTTCTTCTATGTATGAAGTGTTTTTCTGTCCCACTGGCTTGTGGTGGTGGTCCTGGGGTGGCAATACCAACCAGTAACAAAATTTGCATTTAAGAGGGAAAACCCTGAGATATCAACGTAAAATACTGAAGAGTTTATGGAGTTTCAAGGTGATGAATTGCTGTCATTGGCCAAGCAGGTGCCACCTGTGCCCTGAAAGCTCAGGCCCAGGTCCTTCATGGAGGTAGACTTGGAAGGGGAGGCCTGGGAAAGATGAGGTGCATTCCAGGTTAGGTGATGCCTGGTAGGAATAATGTCCTGGCTGGGATTATCTAACTCAGGAAGCTAGCTGTTCATTTCCACCCAACTATGATCGCTCTGAGGTGGAAGAGAAGGAAGGGGAGCCTCAGTCTTTCAAAAGAAATTTGGATTGGCAGAGACCAATTAAATGTGAAGGGTTAAGCCCAGCTTCTGGCCAAAGAAAGGTACTGAGGACCCGGTCCTAAAAATGCACAGGAATTGTGTGTCTGGAGTTGTCCATGCAGAGGTGTAGGTCCTCCCAGGCCACCAGGGACATGGGCTTCAGGAACAGATCTGGAATCTGCTTGTTCAGAAAGAACAAATGTGAGGACGAAAGGATAGTCTTCCTTTAGAAGGCAGTCCTCACAGCCCGTGGCAAGTACACAGAAAAGGCGGTTACAACACATGGTGTGGCCCAAGACTAAAAATTCCTGCTTCTGAAAGATTGTGGAAGTGCTGACTCTACTAGGCAGAGTGCACATTCAGCACCTGAGTGCCAGGAACATGGGGTTCAGGGAGGAACTGGAAGATCAGAAGTTTTGAACATGCAGGTGTGGAAAGAAAGATTCCCTAGTTAGGGCCTGAGGGGACTGGGGCTGCCATCACTGCAAGCTAATAAATCTGGAAGAGGGCCGTGAAACCTCAGTGCCACTCTTTGAGAGAGAAGGCACTGTGCATTGTTGGATTGTCCCTCTAGCGTGCAAGTGCACAGGGCCAAAATTAACCTGCTTGGAGATGTCCCCTAGCTGAGGTTTGTGTTTGTTTGTTTGTTTTTTTGGTGGCAAAATATAAGTGGCATCAGACTTAATCATTTTTACCATTTAACTGTACACTTCTGTGGTATTGAACATATTCACATTGTTGTGCAACCATAACCACCATCCATCCTCAGAACTTTTTCTTCCCTGATTGAAACTCCTCTGTACCCATTACAGAGTAACCCCCCCCCCACCACCCCCCAGCCTCTGGCAACTACCATTTATTTTCTGCCTCTCTGAATTTGACTATTCTGAGTCCCTCATGTAAGTAGAATCATACAATGTTTGTACTTCTGTGACAGGCTGGTTTCACTTAGCATGATATCCTTAAAATCCATCCATGTTGTAGCATTTCCTTTTTTAAAAAAAATTTTTATTATGTTAATTACCATGCATTACATCATTAGTTTGTGATGTAGTGTTCCATGATTCATTGTTTGTGTGTAACACCCAGTGCTCCATGCAGAACGTGCCCTCTTTAATACCTATCACCAGGCGCATTTCCTTCTTTTTTAAGGCTAAGTAATCCATTGTGTATATACCACATTTTGTTTATCCATTCATCTATCAATGGATAGTTGTCCCCTTGACATAGTATTATGGGCATCCTGGCAAAAGATTGTGCTCTTTTTTTGTTGATCTCCATCTCTCAGATGCCCTGGAGTTTCTTTTTTCCTTTCCTTTCCTTTTTTTTTTTAAAGATTTTATTTATTTGACAGAGAGAGAGAGTGAGAGAGGGAACACAAGCAGGGGGAGTGGGAGAGGGAGAAGCAGGCTTCCGGGGATCGATCCCAGGACCCTGAGATCATGACCTGAGCCAAAGGCAGAAGCTTAATGACTGAGCCGCCCAGGCGCCCCATGCCCTGGAGTTTCTACCAGTGTCTCTGGAAGCATATAAGTGGGTCTTGATTATGCCAAGTTCCAGAAGGGGTTTTGCTTGAGGTAGTGCTCCAAGGCCTGAGGATTGACTTTTCTTTTCATTTGATACGTAGGGGAGAACTGGGGGCATATCAAAAAGACAAGAGATAAAGCTGAATCAGTATCAGAGGCCCCGAAGGGACTACATTCTCTGATAGCTCGAAGCTGCCCAAAAACAACCCAAACCATGGAAACCCCTGCCACACTACCTAGGCATCAAGAACCCCTCCAGGTGGGAGTGGACAGAATGGGAAATTTGGGAGGATGAATTTGGCCCTTTAATACTGTTGGACTTTGTATTTGGATACCTATTATAGCCTCTCTGCCTCGCCTCTTATTCCAGCCACAGGTGCAGTGGCCAGTTCTGTGCAGGCTTCCATGAACTTCACAGGTGCACCTGGAGGGTACCTTGCCTGGGGACACTCTGTACCTCTGCCTTTTTATTCTGGGCTCCTTACTCTGGGGTCCATGGAACTTGTTGGACATGTATGTGCAACTGGGAAGTGTTGAGTCCACAGGGGGTTGGCTGTATTTGACCAGTGGGGGTTGGGAAGAGTGGGGTAAATTCCCCCTTTTCATCCAGAGAGGACAGCTTAGAGGACAGCTTAGAGGCATTCTTCATTGGGTTCCTTAGGAGATTGAATGGTCTTGAGCATCGGTCTCAATAATAATGGTCAGCTGAGGAATGTATCCTTGTATTTTCCTTCCCTTCTTCCCCATCTCCATCCCCCTGCTCCCTCACTGCTGCTCTAAAATCACTTCCCAAACTACAAATCTCCATGCAAGCTTTTTGTTTCCCACCTGCTTCTCTGGGAAACTCAGACCAAGACCTGACTCTGTGTGTGTGTGTGTGTATGTATGTATATGCAAGATAACTCAAGATCGGAATTTAATTCCTTTGAGATTTAACATCTGTGCACTTAAACTTGCAAGGGGATTTAATTTTTGGACTTACCGAGAAATTCAGACTGGAACATTTGTGTTTAAATTTGGGAGCTCTCTATTTGTTGCATTTTATTTTTTAGTTAGATTAGTATTAAACTCATTTCAGAACCCCAGGTAATCCATGTTGAACAACATGGCTGGGCATAGTTCGGAATCAGAATAAAGAGTGGATTTCAACTTGGGATTTAGCATGGCCTTAGCATTATTTTATCTGATAGTTGTTTCTGATCTCTTTTAGAACCTTCCCCTTCTACTCCTGTGATCCTGAGCGACTACCCAAAGGACAGTGGTTGGCATTGGAAAGTGGGGATGGGGCTGCTCTAGGGGACTGATCTTTTTCCCCTTTGAGGTACAGCCACACCTCTGGTAGCCCATAAGTCTAACGAGTAAGGAAAAAAATTCAAGGGGATGTTAAGGAGAATATTAATCTTTTCACAAGGAGGGACTTCCATTTGAGCAACATCTCTGGCTTTTCTTCATTCATTTTTCTCCAATAGGTGAATAATATCCCTGATTTGTAATTTCTTTGAGATCAGGAGTTGGGCCTCTGTGACAGCCCTCTATGGGCCTCTCTTTCAGAGCTACGTGCCTGCAGAGGAGATACATTCTGGTCTATTCTCTACCATTAAGGTCAGTTACGGAGCAAGTTCTGCCCCCTGGGGGTGTTCTTCAATTGTAGGAGTGGTATTAGTAAGCTCATTTGGTTACACACCTAAGCCCTTTCTCCTAGTAAAGTTTTTAAGAATAAAAAGCTGACATTTTAAAATCTCTGTCTCAGACATCTACCCCTCATTTGGTTTTAAAGTCAGATGGAGAAAAGGAGTAATATTCATTGGATTCCATAAGTTCTCAGCGTTTGAGCATTTGAGGCTAAAAGACTAAGGGGCATTTGTGTGGTGTTACTGTGGTAGGGACATTTAAGCCAAGTTTTGAAATTATAAAAATGAAAGTGATTGGTGTCTGGGGAGGAAAGGCCTTTTAGGAAGAATGAATGTGCCCATATATATTTAAAATGTATATGTGATGTAATTTAGTGAGTATAATTGATTTAGGAAAACGAAGGGATGCCAAACTATCCATACTTCCCTCCTCCCTGTTGGTTTTTTTGTTTTGTTTTGAGAGGGAGCTGATTAACGTGGTAATTAGCTTATTTATTTTGACTACTCAGTGTTAAAATAGCAATTTCACTTGCAGTTTTGCTGAGAGCATGCTAAAGGAACCTCATGTAACACAAGGGACAAAACTTCTGTCTTTCTCGTTTTTCTCTTGTTCTGTACGTCCTGATTGAATACCCAGTGTGTTGGGCACTCCTGAGGTCAGCAAAGCTACAAACCTATGGGACATGTGAGGATATTTGAGCACATCATGGGTTCAGTGCCATGAGATAATAGCACACAAATGCTCTGGGCTTATCTAAACAGGAAACATGGAAGAAAAGAACAGCTGTTTCTGGACTGGGCACATCCTCAGGCTGGAACTTACTACTTGAAGTGTAAGAATTACTGTTCCCTCCATGCCTACTTCCTCTTCTCTTTCTTCTGTTCCTTCCCTTTCCTAACCATACCCCTACTTCTGCAGGGGACAGCTATTTCCATCTTCTGGGAATTCACTCTGTCCCCAACTATCCCCAATGTCCTCCTAGGCTCCCCTGTCTAGGAACCCAGATCCCCGAGGGCCTCTTGCCTCTGACGTTTCTGTTCCTATCTGGCAGCTCCTTCCCTCCTTAGCTTTCCTTGGGCCAGGGTTCCCTGGGCCCTGTGCCTGAAGGGGAGAGACATCATTTCAAGTCGGTTAGCTGGTCTTCTGGTTCAAGGATCTTTTTGTTTCGAATCATTGTTTCCTCATCTGCATTCCCCTTACCCCCTCTTCAAATCTGTTCATACTTGAGGGGTCCAGCACGGTTATAGCCCACAAGTGCCCTCTCCCTGGCTTCCCGTGAGGGTTAGGACGTAGGTCCACCTCAGACATGCCAGGTAGACTGCAGTCATGCTCAGGGGTGATAAGAGTGCATTTTATGATGTTGAAAAGGTGAAGGCAAAATTATTTCACCTTTCAAACAAAACAAAACAAAAACCCCAAAACTAAAAGGCTGCCAGCCCAAGAGCTTGATCACCTTCGCCTTGTTTATGTGGGGAAAATGTATTCTAAAGTCCAAAGACTAGAAATCTTAATGGATTACACTCATTTTTTTTTTTTTTTTTTTTGTTAAATTGAAGCCTACCTATACCTCTACAGGTAAGAATGTAATACCCGTACCATATTAATGATTGGGACCATAAGCCTCATCCAGAGTCTTTTACCATTTTATGAAGCTGATGGATCTGCCTCTGAAAACCTTATGACCTTTAAGAGCTTTCTTGGCCATAATGTTTGTAAGTAGGGTAATGATATATTTTCTTAAGCATTGTGTTAACATAGTGGTTGGGAGGTAAACAGCCAAGAAACAATTGTAGGCATTCCCTACTCTTTTTGCTTTCGACATACATTTGTTGAATGCTTCTTACTTACACAATTGGTATCCTCTCCCATTTAAGTTTAAGAATCACATGGTCCTTGTCCTCGAAGCCAGAGAGTACAGCAGGAAGGAAATGACATACTGGTACCTGGCAGGCAGAGATGGAAGTTTGGTTTGAAGAAGAACTTTTGTGCTGGTGTTTATAGTTGCTGCAATCACTGGCCACACTCGTGCCGCGGCCAGGGCATTCATGCCCCAGGTGTTGTGGAAGTAACCAATTTGTCATGTGCTGCTTTCATCCCTGCTTCTCCAAGAAACACCTCAGTGGTAGTGGTGCTTTTGGGTAAATAATCACATATATTTTGTGATCTGTCTTTCAAGTCCTTAAATACTGTGATTTTTTTTTTGTGCGTTCCATGTGCATTATTAACACAATGATGGTATGAACGATGGAACTTTTCTCCCCAGGGTGGGTGGAGGTGGTGCTTTTGTATAGACTGTCTCCCTTGCTTGGCATCCTTTACCCATGTGTTTATAAGGTGTGGCCATCCGAGTAACCACTGTGGTCCTCCCATTGTGCACAGTCTTTGGAAATCTGGTGGGTAGCATTAAGAAGGCAGCGAGGAGGTGCACTCAGTTGTCCTTTTTAGTGAACAACCACATATGAAGTCACAAGATCCTCCGGGGAAGGAGCGGTCTGTGATGTAGGTTTATCTTTTCTGTGGTGTGGATGACGTGTAAGCCCATAAATTCCAACCTGGAAAGGAAGTGCAGGGAAGTCTGCTCTCAAGACATCCTTATTCTCCCAGTGATTTCTTTGGCATCCTTGGCAGTACTTGGCTTTCTTTTATCCAGCATTCTTCTTCAACTTGAAATTCAGGCTTAGTGCAATAAGCCACAGTCAGGCTTGTGGGTACTCCAGGAGGTGAGCTGTGACTCATTCATGACTCACTTGGCCGCTTGGGTTTCCTTACAGTCAATTATTCAAATGAATGAAACAACCAAAAGCACGAGTTGCAAAGTAAAGCTAATGAAAGGATAGTGATTCGTGTAGTGTCACTGCTGTTTCTCTAGATGGGCCTATTTAAAAATTTTTTTATTTTTAATTTATATTTATTTTCATATGAGCCTGTTTTTAAAATACTGTAAGAAAAATTTGTTAGTGTTAGAATTTAGAACTCTTGTTTGTAGTCTAAAAATCAGACCAGGAATCTGATTTACCTTTTTGGTTCTAATCTAATCCCATTCTAGTTCTAATCCTATGCACAACCTACTCATATATTAAATATAGAATTTTTCATTGATCAAATGGAGTTTCTTCATACTTAAGTCCTAGAGGTTTTCTAGTTAGTGAAGTATTGTAATGGAAGTTGGATTAAGGCATTGGTTGATTATTCAAGTTATTTTCTGATTTATTTTCCAAGTGTTTTTTTAATTGGTATACTTTTAGAATACTTTAGCAATTCACACTTTAAAAATTATTCTTTAAATCTAGGAACTTTAATTATGCCCTTCACTAATTCCTCCCCACCCCCATCATAGAATTCTGTTCCAAAAGGGCATAAATATGCCCTCCTCTCTCACATATTTAAAAAACAAAACTCTTCATCTTTTTCATCTTCAAGTTTAGCAAGACATGGAGTTCGGATACTTTTACCTTCTTGCTGTCACTACTTCTCTGCTGTTACTGAAGTTCTGAGCCTTATTTTTTTTTTATTCTCACACGGAACACCATGTTTTCCATACTCTGGATGGAATGGATTTTTTCCTAAAGCCTTTGTTTGTTTGTTTGTTTTTTGATACTTCTTGAGAGAAATATTTCAGTGTCCTCAGGATAAAATCCAACATATTTAACTCCTCAAAGCCCTGTCCACATTATTGGCTTCATCACTTGCCTCCCTTCCATTAGCTATGGCCTGAATAGGCTGTGTCTTCTTTCATCTCTTTGTCATTGTGTAGGCTATTCCTTATAACAGGAGCACCTTCCCCTTCAGATTTGTTGGTTAACTCCCAAATGTCTTCGGAACTCAGCACTGGTGATGGCCTTGGTTGATGGCCGCTGTGTCATGGGTGTTCATGGAGCATCTCTTCTTTGTCACAGCATGTCCCCCCGCCACCCCACTGTCCTTGCCTCTCCATAGTTGGACTCTGAACTTCTTCAGGGCACAGGTAGATGGTTTCTTCTTTCCGTAACTGTAGTGAAGGAGTTAATGCATGAATGAAATGCTTGCTCTCGTTGTGATGTGGAAACTTATTTCTGATCTCCAGACTGAGGACCAACTTTGTGTATTGGTCAGACCCTTCTCTCTCTCTCTCTCTCTCTCTTTTTTTTTTTTTGCTTCTCCTGGACTATTTTGCTGCCCCTGAGTTGTAGGAGAGACTACTGTGGTCTCTACATTGTGGTTGATGTTACTGCTTCTCTTGACTCCTGTAGAATTATGAGTTTACTCTTTATAGACCTCGTTATTCTGAGTTTTAGTTGCTGCCTTAAGTGTAAAAACTTTTGTTTTTATTTTTTGTAAAGATTTTATTTATTTATTTGACAGAGACACAGCGAGAGAGGGAACACAAGCATGGGGAGCAGGAGAGGAAGAAGCAGGCTCCCCGCGGAGCAGGGAGCCCAATGCAGGGCTCAATTCCAAGACCCTGGGATCGTGACCTGAGCCGAAGGCAGACGCTTAACGATTGAGCCACCCAGGCACCCCTAAACTCTGTTTTTCTAGTTTTTTTTCCCCCCCCTTAAGAGGAGCTCAGTGTATGTTGAATAGAATGGAATAAATCCTGTTTGACTTAATTACTTCAAAAACTATAGGGAACAGGAATTGTGCGGCTGTTATTGCCTAAGGAGAAACCTTAGGAATTTATCTTGAAAGTGCAGTCCTACCAACGTTCTCATTGGCAAATTGGTTGATACAAATATTTGCTAACTATGACCTTCCTCAATTAGGTTACTCCATGAGATGTGAATATATTGTATGGAGGAAAGTGATGGAGGAAATTCAGAGGCTATTCTTACTAGTGTGTGATGGGTTCTTAGACAAACGAAGTACCTTGGGAGATTTTTCTTGCCCTCCTATAGTCTATTCAGAACTATATATACTCTTGTAGTTAGGTGGTTTTTTTTTTTTTAATATTTGAGAGAGTGAGTGTGAGCATGAGCGGTGGTTGGGGGGGGGGAGGAGGGAAGGGCAGAGGGAGAGGGAGAAGCAGACTCCCCGCTGAGCAGGGAGCCCTACATGGGGCTTATCTGATCCCAGGCTGAGATCATGACCTGAGCTGAAGGCAGATGCTTAACCCACTGAGACACCCGGGTGCCCCTCCTTATAGTTATTTTTTATTTTTGTTTTGAATTTTTCTTGTAGGGCTTTTTCTCATTTGCCTTGGTGCACAGCTATATTTTGTTCAGCGTATGCTTTTCTCTTAATAGCAACCTAGTGACTTACTATATCCCCCGGAGCATACATATTCAAATTTTCTGAATGTGTTATTTGGAAATGCTAAAAAAAAAAATGTAATTAAGATTGAAGGGGCCTTCACCATAACTTGTTTTTGGGACACATGTTTTTATTCTAGAGACTTTTTTGATGTGCAAAATGGGTACAGTTTTTAATTGAGCTGTTTTTGACCTTTTGGTTAAAACTATGCTTGAATTAGGAGTCCTTCCTCCTGGGGACACATCTTTGCCTGAAATAATTAGAGATTAAGGAATCATTGCTATGATTCGGTAGTTATGGCTCAAAAATAATTTAACATATGAAAGATGGCTCAGCCAAATAATTCCACATATGTTGCTCAAAATATAATCCCACATATGAAAGATGCACACAGAATCGGTTTGTTTTTGTTTGTGTTTTTATAGGAGAAAGAAAGGCAAAATATTCTGCTCTAAGAGTTGTGGTCCAGATCCACATTTTTCAGGATTCTTTCTTAGCAGCTAAAGAATTTATGATTCCAAGCTAAAGAGAGGTATATCTGTTTCTTGTCCTGGAGATGACATCCAGGGAGGTCTGGAGTTCTGCAATATTTATATCTATCCGTTTCATAAAATAACTTTAGAGAGTTTATTCTTATTACTTTTAAAAGGATATCAATATTTAAAAATGCAATAAACCATAGAGCTGTAATAGTCCCAAGATAAGCATATGAGGCTCTTCCAAAGTTTCTTGAATAAATCTAAATTTCTTGGCTTGAAATTAAGAAATAGAGACTTCTGAGCATGGTCATAAGGATAATGTCAATAACCATCTTGTATTCATTGTTCACACAAGGCAGTCCTGAGACCAGTGGTACTGTTCGCCTATTTTAGTCTGATCACTTTGGGGAGCCAAGCTTCTGCTGAAGGCCAAAGAAGAAAATGGAACGTATGCACTCCTCTTACTTGTGACTGCAGGAACATTGCTTTATCTAGAGATTGTATGCTTTATTTTTTTTCCTGTATTTTTCAAGTAATGAGATTCATTTTGTTTCAATTAAAATTTAAAGCATTTGCAAATGCAATTACAAGAAAAAGGTAGATGAGCCTTAACTTTTTCCCCTTCCTCTTACCAATCTCTAAACTTGGAAGTGAGCTCATTAATGTGGATCAACTCTGAGGACATTTGTCTTCATGATTTGAAATGAGCAGATTTTAAAGAACAGTGGGGTCCGAGATATCTTTTGCTGATGAAGGTAGAGGAGTACAAGCAGTTTCTGGACAGAGATGTTCTTTTTTAGTGAAAAACCACCACCATACTGCCACCGACAAAATGCAACTTCTTAAAGCTCTCTCAAATAGGAGTACTGTAAAGGAACAAGACAATGAGTAACACCTCCCCCCTCCCTTTCCCCCAAACTAAACAATCTTGAAAGAGACTGTTTTCATCTAAGCCTCAGAATATTAAGAGGTCATAGATACATTCACACACTTTTTATTTTGTTACAGGTTTTTCACACAGGCAAATTCTATTCTTGTAGGGATGTGTTCCTCAACACCAGGGTAGGTATTCGTTTCCCTTTGGTGCTCTAACAAGTGACTACCAACTTAGTGGCTTCAAACAACCCAAGTTACCTTACTGTTCTGGAGTCTGGAAGTCCAAAAGCCGTTTCCCTGGGCTAAAGATAAGGTGGTGTTGGCAGGGCTAGTTCCTTCTGGAGGCCCGAGGGCAGAGACCATTGCCTGGCCTTCTTTAGCTTCTAGTGGCCTCCACATTCTTTGCCCTGGGGCCCTGCCTCCTTTTCCCCAGCATATCACTTCCATCTCGGCTTGGTCTTCACATAGCTTCTGTGCTCAGATATCACTTCGCCTCCCATTCTGTAGGGACGCTTGTGATTGAGTTGAGGACCCACCCAAATGATCCAGGATGATCTGACCATCTCGAGATCCTTTGATCTAACCTTGTCTGCAAAGTCCTTTCCCCATACAGTCCTGTTCACAGGTCCTAGGAATTAGGATGTGGGTGTCTTGTGTGCCTTCAGTCAGCCCCACCACGATACTCGACAAGGGCTTCACACCATAGTCCCTGCGGAACTGGGTTCCCCAAATTCTACTTCATAGTTGCTGGTTTTGTTCCTTTCAAATCACCTCAAGTCTGATATGGCTCTGCATGCTTTTTAAAGGTTCTGTCCAAGCAAATTATACCCTTCCTTTCTGTCTCCCTCCCTCCCCAGACAGAGGACTCCTGCCAGCACCTCTGAGTGCTACCCAGCTCACCAAATCAATCTCTTCTTCAGTCTCTTCTGCCCCCTATACAGTGTGATTTGCCTTGGACCCCCAGAAGTTACATGTGAATATCCATTTTGGCACTTGCATGGTCTGTCTGGTACTACAATTTTCATGCCTTTTGTTAGCTTATGATGAGTTAAAGTTGTCACTGGTATATGAAATAATGGCAGGTGGAGGAAACTGGTTGACATGGTCAAGGGTGTGGGCATCAAGGTTGCCTCTACCTTTTGGTCTTTATCTTTTGTAAATACTGCTGTTATGGACATGGGTGTGCAACCTCAATGTTAAAGTATAATTGTGCACTTTAAGTATATAGCTCACGGAATTGTCACGGACTGACTCACGTATATAATTAGCATAGGCCATTACCAGCACCCCAGAAGCCCACTTTTGTCCCTTTCCCATTCCTCAGAGGCACTACTGTCTTGATCTTTAGCCCTACAGATGAGTTTTGCTTGTAATTTTGTACTTTATATAAATGGAACCACACAAAATGTACTCTTTTGTGTCTGGCATCTTTTGCCCAATATTATGCTCTGAGGTTTATCCACATGGTTTCTTGTAGTGCTGTTTTTTTTTTTTTTTTTATCTTATGAATATATCACAATTCATTCTTCCAATTTTTGGTGTTATGAATAGTGCTGCTTTGAACATCCTGTACATATATTTTGGTGGACATATTTACATATTTCTGTTGGGTATAGAATTAGGAATGGCTTTGCCCTATAACTCTACATGTATTATTATCCCACGTAGCATTTGCCGGATTCTCCAATTACTCTCCTCAATTTCTTTGCATTCTTCAGTGTTATTTATAAGACGGGTCCTATCCCATCTGCCTTCCACCCAACCCTTAGAATCTGTAAAGAAACCAGGTAAGCAGTTTCACCATAGCCTCACCTTTCTGAATAGGTCTGAAGGCACTATTTATAGCTGCTATCAGTGAAGTGAAGAAGGTACTTACATATGTAGCTTTTTACAGCTGCTTAAATTTTTTTTTTTTTAGTGTATATTGTACTTGCATGATCAGAAATTCAAAGGTCAGGGCGCCTGGGTGGCTCAGTCGTTAAGCTTGTCTGCCTTTGGCTCAGGTCATGATCCCAGGGTCCTGGGATCGAGCCCTGTATCGGGCTCCCTGCTCGGCGGGAGGCCTGCTTCTCCCTCTCCCCCTGCTTGTGTTCCCTCTCTCGCTGTGTCTCTCTCTGTCAAATAAATAAAATCTTTAAAAAAAAAACATTCAAAGGTCATAGATATTTTTGGTGATGATTTGCTGGGAAGTTGGCAAAAGTTGAGAGAGAGCAAGGAAACAGTATTTCCTTTTTGCTGACATGGCAACTTTTATGGCATTAGAGTCCTGTTAGCCATCCAGAAAATCAAAGTATTTCTTAAAAAATTTTGTAGGTCAGTAGTTTTTGTCATAATATTAACTGGAAGGTAAAATTGATTATCATGTTGATCGGATATTAGTAACAGTCAAAATTCTTTATGTGGTGAGAATTTTTGACCATTCATTTGTTATTTAGTTATGGGTATTAAGTCCTGGAAAAGGAATGATAAAAATTTTTTTTTCTTTTTATTTTTTTTAAAAATATTATTTATTTGACAGAGGGAGACAGCGAGAGAGGGAACACAAGCAGGGGGAGTGGGAGAGGGAGAAGCAGGCTTCCTGCTGAACAGGGAGCCCGATGCGGGGCTCGATCCCAGGACCCTGGGATCATGACCTGAGCCAAAGGCAGATGCCCAGCGACTGAGCCACCCAGGCGCCCCTTTTTTCTTACTTTATAAACAAAATTGATAGTGACACTTAGGAAATCACTATCTTTGAAGCCATATTGTAAGAACAAAACTTAGGCTAATATATTTAATTATATACAAGGTAACTTGTATAGGTATATATCCATATAAATCTTTAAAAAGTGAAAGACACGACATAAATCTCAGTGTGCTTAGCATATAGTGATTTCTTTTAGGTAATACACTTTCAGTTCTTAGTTTGGTAAAATTTGCCTCAAAATATCCCTTCATGTCCTACTGCCTGGGTAAATAGCTATTTTTTTTCCTGGATTCTAAAAGAAAAAGAAAAGACATTAATTTCTACTCCCATAGAATTATTGTTTTTGGCAGTTTGATATCTAAGTATGGATTATGATACAACTTCTGACAACCCTTTTTTTTTTTTTTTAAGATTTATTAGAGAGTTGAGAGAGTCAGGGGAGAGACTCTTCAAGCAGACTCCATGCTGAGCATGGAGCCCGACACATGGGGGCTTGATCCCACAAGCAATGAGATCATGACCTGAGCTGAAACCGTGAGTGGGATGCTTAACCGACTGAGCCACCCACGTACCCCCAACAACCCTTCTCAGAAGAACTTAGTGTCTCTTCTGTGGGGTCATATTTGTGAGGCAGGGGAAGGCTGGCTTACACACACAAAGCTAATACATGAAGTAACTAGGTTATGGTTTTCCTCTGCTAGCTAGTGTTGTAGCAAGGAACAGCGCTAATATTTCTAATTTCTTATACTTTTAATACCTTCTTACTGTTTTTTTTTCAGATTTAAAAAATCAAAACCATATATACAATGCCTTTCTATTTGCAAATTCTTCTAGAATGTTAGAGTAGATAATTTTACTTTAGAGATAAATATTTGGAGGATTAAAAAGGTCATTGTATGTGTTAACAGAACAGTTACCATCATAGTTTCTATTTAAGATTTTTTTTTTTTTTTACCTGGGTGCTTTGAAATTAGGGAGTGTATTCCTAAGGGATGACTGGTTACAGTGTGATGACTCAGTTGTCAGGTCCTATGTTTGAATAGAATGAACTTCTGTACCACCTTCTAGAACTTTGTTGGTGCCAGATCTTATGTATAGTTCTGGGATTTAGTTTTTTAGGCAAACGTTCTGTTTTTAAAAAGACTTTATTCATTTGAGAGAGAGAGAGAGAGAGAGCACTCAAGAGCACAGACAGTGGGGAGAGGGAGAAGCCGACTCCCTGCTGAGCCAGGAGCCTAATGCGGGGCTCCATCCCAGGATCTGGAGATCATGACCTGAGCCATCTGAGCCACCCAGGCACCCCTAGGCAAACATTCTTGCAGGTGGTTTCTATTTTTTTTTTTTTTTTAATCACCTATGGCCCTCTTATAACTTAGAGGCGGGTGGGGGGGATGAGTCATATTTACCCTTCCTAATTCCCTGTCCTCTGCAACATGAGAAATGCTTTAGGACAGGCATAAGCAAAGTATTATGGCATGTTTAAGGGAGGTGCATGATGAAGTCTGAAGATTGGAAGTGAAGTGTTGATAGGTAGGAATGTGCCTGGTGGACCAGGGCAAAAGAACATGGGCATAAAGGAATGATTCATGGTGTGAAAGCCAGGCTGTGGGACATCTCCGTGGCAGATGGGATGGGAATAACCACACAGGACATGTGTATAAATTAGACATTTTGGGAAGTAGGTTGCCATGGAAGGAGTTTAAGTTGCAGAATAATACAATTGGAGTTTTGTTCTTGAATAATCATTCAAGGAGCAGTGTGAAGGTGAATTGCGGTAGGAATGTGAACCGGTTGAAAGTTTTATGATGACATCTGGGCAAATTACAATATCAAAAGACATGAGCATTTTGTTCATATGTACATAATTCAGTGTAAGCTACTTTGTAGCTTACAAATGTAATGTAAATAAAGCTCTTGTCTCTTCTCAGTTAACTTAAAAGCTGGAAGGGAGATGGCTTGTTTGTGTGCTCGTGCACACACGCACAAATCGTAAGGGAACATGTGATCATCACTATAAGAGATACAGATGATTTGCTGGAAAATTCAGCGAAGGGAGGATTCCTTCTGACTAGAGGGGAAGGAAATGTTTGTATTTACTTTGCATTCACTATGTAACTTTTAATTTTTTAAAATTTAAAGTAATTTTGCAGTAAAACATAAGGGGTAGGTGGGGAACTACTTTATTAGAAGTAGTTTGGACAGTTCAAACTCTAGTGGGTAAAATTTCTGATTTAAAAATATATTAGATTATCCAGATATATATACATTTTTAAAGATCATCACAGCTTTCTAATATTTTTTTTAAAGATTTTATTTATTTATTTGACAGAGACACAGCTGAGAGAGGGAACACAAGCAGGGGGAGTGGGAGAGGGAGAAGCAGGCTTCCCGCTGAGCAGGGAGCCCGATGTGGGGCTCGATCCCAGGACCCTGAGATCATGACCTGAGCCGAAGACAGCCACTTAACCAACTGAGCCACCCAGGTGCCCCGGTATTTTGTTTGTTTTTAAAATCCTTTTTTACTCATTTAGTGGAGAAGAGTTTTGTGTCTGTTATTTGTCCCAAAGTTTTGGTAATGTATGGCGATGTCTATACCCTTGTTGGTAGTGATAGTGAACTTTTGTGCTTTTTATTTAGCTTTTCAGTTGTTAAGTGAACCTTTGTTGGATAAACCCCTTAAATGGTAACATTGTACCAGTACTGTTCTCATTTTATCACATGCTTTACACTGAGCCTAGTAGTTCAGAGCATCTTGCTACCTTCCCCTCTCCCCAAGTTACAGATCTTGAAGTTTTCACACAAAGTGTTCTGCAAAGAAAGCATGGCTGTTTCTTGTCTGGTTTAAATACAAACTAAAGACATTGCAACTGTTTCTATAATATGGAGATAAATGGAAAGAAGACCAGGTATTAATAAAGGAAAGATTATCACTGATCCCTCCCGCCCCCAGCTTTTTTTCAAGTGACTTCAAGGAATTCTTAAATAAGAAAGTTATCTTAACTGATGGCAAGCAGTGATAATTTCTTCCCTCACTGATTTTTTTTTTCTATTTTTATATATCACATACTTAAGTTTTCTGAGCTGTGTTTCTGGGACATTGATTCTGCTTATCTTTATTTTGTTTTTGTTAAGGCACTACTTGGTTTGTTGTGGTTTTATAAGATGGTTTAAATGTTAAATTGTATAACATTTATGGAAAAAACACTCCATGTGTCTTTGTATAAACATGTTAGTATTTACAAATTGAAACCACAATGAGATACCACCTCACACCAGTCAGAATGGCTAAAATTAACAAGTCAGGAAACGACAGATGTTGGCGGGGATGCGGAGAAAGGGGAACCCTCCTACACTGTTGGTGGGAATGCAAGCTGGTGCAACCACTCTGGAAAACAGTATGGAGGTTCCTCAAACAGTTGAAAATAGAGCTACCATACGATCCAGCAATTGCACTACTGGGTATTTACCCCAAAGATACAGAAATAGTGGAAAGAAGGGGCACGTGCACCCTAGTGTTCATAGCAGCAACACAATAGCCAAACTGTGGAAAGAGCCGAGATGCCCTTCAACAGATGAATGGATAAAGAAGAAGTGTGTGTGTGTATATATATACACACATATACATACATACACACAATAGAATATTATGCAGCCATCAAAAAATGAAATCTTGCCATTTGCAGTGACATGGATGAAACTGGAGGAGATTATGCTAAGTGAAGTAAGTCAAGCAGAGAAAGACAAGTATCATATGGTTTCACTCATATGTGGAACATAAGGAATAGTGCAGAGGACCACAGGGGAAGGGAGGGAAAACTGAATGGATAGAAATCAGAGGGAGACAAAGCATGAGAGACTCTGGACTCTGGGAATCAAACTGAGGGTTACAGAAGGGAGGGGGCTGGGGAGACGGGGTAGCCGGCTGATGGGTTTTAAGGAGGGCACATGTGGTGATGAGCACTGGGTATTATACGCAACTAATGAAGCATTGAACACTATGTTAAAAATTAATGATGTACTTTATGCTGCCTAATTGAACATAATAAAATAAACATGTTAGTATTTAACATGTGTAACTGTGATCAAATATAAAGCTTACAAAGTATTTTATAGTATTTAGAAGAAATATATGCAAAAGGTTTATATCCCCCTCCACCCATCTATCCAAAATCCAGGTCTGTCAGCTTGGGAAACCATTTAACTTCCCCTAGAATTGGTCTCTCATCTTTAACATGGAGTTAGAAAAGATTATTTCTTAGGCTTTTTGTACTTCAAGTTGTTTGATTTTCCTAGGATTATGGACAACCTTCCAACTGATATTAAGAGTAGGCTAAAAGATAAACTCTAAAAACTGATCATCCTACATGACAATTTCATTAAAATAGGTTCACTGGAGCCATGTAATAGAATTAGTCTAGATTTGATATGTTTTATATTTCTTTCCTCTAGGAATGAAACCACATGTTTAACTTGAGCTGTGCAATAATAAATTCATGGTGAATTTAATTCAAGCAATAGTATTAAATTTTCTCTGCAAAAATACATTACTGTTCAATAAAACTTTAATATCTAAAGGTAGATGTGAGTTTTATTTTTAGGACAAATATACAGTACATTTCAAGACCTTGATTTGTTTTTAGTTTTCTTAAATATAAACTTATAACTGATGACTAATGGTTTATTTTTATGAATTACAACTAAAGTATACACAGGAGAGTAATGGTGATAAGCTGTATCTTATTACTATATATCAGTAATTTGAGGTATGTGTTTGATAAACTGTTTCTTCATTTGGCACATGTAACTAGAAATACAGTTTAAAAATGTCTCAAAACTACCTTTTACTTTATGGTTTGTTTTCATGGAGTAGCTTTTTTTCTATCAAAATATCCTATTACTTTAATTCAGATACACCTAGTAAGTACTTTTTTTTTTTTTTTTTTTAAAGATTATTTATTTGAGAGACAGTGAGCAAGAGAGTACAGGAGCAGGGGCAGAGGGAGAGGGAGAAGCAGACTCCCCCACTGAGCAGAGATGCGGGGCTTGGTCCCAGGACTCCAGGATCATGACCTGAGCCAAAGGCAGACACTTAACCAACTGAGCCACCCAGGCGCCCCAAGTACTTTTGAAATAGGATGTGCCAAAATATACTTTGTTCTGCATTATATATCTTTTATTCTCCGTATCCTTATATTAATGTTGGTTTAACAAGCTAGGTTTACATTTTTGAAACATAGTGTTCACAGAGAGCTAAGGATTTGTCTTTGTCCACTCAGATTTGTAAAGAGATCTTCTGAGCTCCATAGTCCAATTTACCAGATGTGCTGTTATTTAAATCATTGCTACTTGCACTCTGGCTTCTATTTCTATTGCTTTATTGAAATCATGGTTTTGGGGTTTTCACCTCACTCTGTACTGTTTTAGTTTCCAGCCTGGTGTCCTCTTTGTGCTGTCTTTCCTATCCCTGTATGTAGAGGTCTCAACTCCCTTCCTTTTAGCCAGTTGTAAGCTACACCAGAGCAGCAACTTTCCGTCTTATTTTCCCTCCCCAAGTTAGCCTTGTGCTTGGCATAGGGAAGGTTCTTCCCAAATATTTGTCGATTAAATAATTGAATGTTGTCTTATTACCTTGTTTCAGTTAATACCTGGGCTAACTTCAGTTAATCCTAGTCCTCATACGTATTCTACCTTTGATCTTGAACTTCATTCCTGACTGCCTGCTGAATAATTCTCCTTGGCTGTTCTGTAACTCCAAACATAACAAGTCTGAAAGTCTGTGTCATTTGTTCTTCTTCTTCGTCTTTTTCTTTGTTCATTCTTTTGTTCATTCTGTCACTTTTTTTTGTTAATTCTTGTGGGGTTTTATTGGATTTATTTTTTAATTGAGATATTTGTGTATAACATTTTATTAGTTTTAGGTGTACAACATAATTTGATGTATATATTATAAAATCATAACCACAATAAGTTTAGTTAACATCCGTCACCACCACACATAGTTAAAAGTTCTCATCACAAGAAAAATAATTAAGATTTACCCTTTTAGCAACTTTCAAATATACAGTACAGTATTGTTAACTATAATCACCATGCTGTATATTATATCACCAGGGGTTATTTTATAACTGGAAGTTTGTACTTTCTGTTTTGACTATCTTCAACGATTTCACCCATTCCCAACCCTCCACCTCTGGTACCCACCAATCTGTTCTCTGTGTCTGTGTTTTTTGTTTCATATTTTATTACATATATATTTTTAGATTCCACATATAAATGAAATCATACAACATTTGTCTTTCTGATTTATTTCATTTAGTGTAATGCCCTCAAGATCTAACCGTGTTGTCAAATAGCTGAATAATATTCCATTTTAGGTATATATACACACCACATTTTCTTTATTTACCTGTGATGGACACGTAGGTTGTTCCCATGTATTGACTATTGTAGCTAATGCTGCAATAAACAGGGGGGCAGATAACTTTCTGAGATAGCGATTAGTTTCCTTCAGATAAACATCCAGAAGTGAAATTGCTGGATCTTATGGTAATTCTGTTTTTAACTTTTTGAGGAACCTCCATACTGTTGTCCATACTGGCTGCACCAACTTGCATTCATACAGGGTTCCCAAGAGTTCTCTTTTCTCCACATCCTCACCAATACTTGTCATCTCTTATCTTTTGATGATAGTATGAGGTGAGATCTCACTGTGGTTTTGATTTGTATTTTCCTGTGATGAGTTCTTTTTAATGTACCTGATGGCCATTTCTATGTCATTTTTGGAAAAATGTCCATTCAGTTCCTCTGCCCATTTTTAAGTTGGGTAATTTGTTTGTTTTCTATTTAGTTGTATGGGTTTTCATACATTTTAGATATAAACCCCTTATCCGGTACATGATTTGCAAATATTCTTTTTCCATTCAAAAGTTGCCTTTTCATTTTGTTGGTGGTTTCCTTTGCTGTGTAGAAGCTTTGTAGTTGATGTAGTCCCATTTGTTTATTTTTGCTTTTGTTGCCTTGGCTTTTAATGTCAAATCTAAAAAGTCATCCCCAAGACTGATGTGAAGGGGCTTACCACCTATGTTTTCTTCTAGGTATTGTATGGTTTTAGGTCTTACATTCACGTCTTTAACCCACTTTGAGTTAATTTTTGTGATGGTGTAAGATAGTGATCCAATTTCATTCTTTTTGCATGTGGCTGCCCAGTTTTCCTGGTACCATTTGTTGAGGAGACTGCCCTTTCCCCACTGTATATTCTTGGCCCCTTTATCCTAAATTGACCATATATGCATGGGTTTATTTCTGGGCTCTCTATGAATCTTTTTTTTTTTTAATGCTAATACCATACTGTCTTGATTACTATAGCTTTGTAATATAGTTTGAAATCAGGAATGATGATGTCTCCAGCTTTGTTCTTCTTTCTCAGGATTGCTTTGGCTGTTAGGGGTCTCCTGTGGTTCCATACAAGTTTTAGGCTTATTTGTTCTATTTCTGTGAAAAATACCACTGGAATTTTGATAGTGATTGCCCTGAATCTGTAGATTGTTTTGAGTAGTATGGACATTTCTAACAGTATTCTTCCAATCTACAAGCATGGAATATCTTGCCATTTGTGTCTTCTTCAGTTTCTTTCATCAGTGTCTTATGGTTGAGTGTCTTTCACCTCCTTGGTTAAATTTATTCCTACATATTTTATTCTTTTTGATGCAACTGTAAATGGGTTTATTTTCTTAATTTCCATTTCTGCTACTTCATTATTAATGTATAAAAACACAATTTACTTTGGTATGTTGATTTTTGTATCTTGCAACTTTACTGAATTCATTTATTCTAAAAGCTTTTTGATGGAGTCTTTAGGGCTTTCTTTTATATGCAGTACCATGTCATCCGCAAATAGTGACAGTTTTACTTAACAATTTGGAGGTCTTTTATTTTTCTTGTCTGATCACTGTGGCTAGGACTTCGAGTACTGTGTTGAATAAAAGTGGTGAGAGTAGACGTCTTGTCTTGTTCTTGGTCTTAGGGGAAAAGCTTTTAGTTTTTCACCATTGAGTATGATGTTACCTGTGGGCTTTTTATATATAGCTTTTATCATGTTGAGGTATGTTACTCTAAATCCACTTTATTGTTTTTGTCAGGAATGGATATTGTATTTTGTCAAATGCTTTTTCTGCATCTGTTGAGATTATACCACTGCTTTGGAACATTCTGTAAATGTCTGGTAGGTCCACCTGATTTAACATGTTTCAATGTCTTTCTTGTCTTCTGTCTTTATAGATGGTATCCTCTTTTCTTCTAGTCAATTAGATTTAAAATTGTCTTGGAATTTTCAAAATCTCGGGTACCCCGTTATAACTTACAGCAATAGTGGTCAGATCAGTAATCTGTCAGATCATGGTGAGACTCCTGGTAATTTTTTTTTTTTTTTCAATCTTAGTTTCCTAATCAGAAAATTCCTATCACCTTGGACTTGAGGATTATGTCAAAATATCCATATAAGTTCTTAGTGTGGTATCTGGCATATGGCAAAAACTCAGTAAATTGCCTACAATTGTGATTTCCAGTGAGTCATGAGAAAATGTGTTAGTGTTTTTGAGCTATTCCATTATTTCCAGTCAGGCTGCTCCTGCCCTAGTTACAGGCTCTCATTTCTTGCATGGATTGCTGCTTTGCACTCTAATCCATGCAAGACTCCAACAAGAGGCAGATTTCGATCATGTCCTCTCAAGAAGATGGGATGACTTTCTGTAGCCAACATGGTCAAATCTGAACACTTCAGTTTGACACCTAAGTTTTTGGACAATCTGATATTGACCAACATTGCTAGCCTAGATCATTCTGCTGAATTTCCAGTCACTACCTTCAAATTTTCTGTCTCCTCAACCTGTCTTTAGTACCTCATACTCTTCTCTCTTCCCTGTTCTTTCTGTCTAGTTTTTTCCTAACCATCATTTAATGCCTCTGATTCTTGTTCTCCATGTAGTTTTTTAACGCTGAACCCCCTCTTGTGACATTGTTCTCCCTGCTTAATTTGTGAATTTCACTCATTCACTCTCCGCTTGCTGAGACAGTCACTAGGCACCTGAATAGACCCATGAATGAAAAGCACAAAGACCTCCACCTCCCAGGCCTTTAGTTTTGTATCCAGTCTGACAGGGAATCATGTCTTGTGACATCTTTATGTAGTTTGCATTCAGTTATTTAATTCCTATAGTATTTTTTCCATAGATCAATTGTAAATTTCTTGATAGTTGGATATTTTATTTTTTAAAGATTTATTAAGAGCACACGTGTGGGAGAGGGGGCAGAGAGGGGGCAGAGAGGGGGAGAGAGAAATCTCAAGCAGACTCCCTGCTGAGCATGGACACCCCTGTGCTCCCCCCCTCCCCCACGGGGCTCTATCCCAGGACCCTGAGATCATGGCCTGAGCCGAAATTAAGAGTCAGATGCTTAACTGACTGAGCTGCCTAGGTGCTCCAATAGTGGAATATTTTAAAGCTTTAAATATTTTCTTTAATATCTTATGTTTAACACAGGAGGAACTCAATACTGGTTAATTTTTAGAGGGTTATATTCATGGCTTGAGTTTTAAAAATACAGCTTTAAAATCTTAAGCTTTATATTTGAAATAAGAGATTTGTACATCTTTGTTTTGGTACATGTTCTTTGTAAAGAAAGATAACTACACAGGAAGATTGCTTATAGTAATTAAGTTTTTTCTGGTAAAAAGTTGATTGTGGGTGAATACCATACTTATACCTGCGGTAAGTAGGACACATTTGATGTCACATGACCTTAAGTGGAAGATTTTTTCTTCATCTAACTTTTTTTGTGCAAACCCTCTGCCCCTTACCCTCCCTACCCCCTTTTAAATGTGATGTCTGAATCAGTATTTGAAAAAAAAAAAAATTAATAGGCATTCAGTCTTCATAGCTTTTGTTACTCTGAGAAATTATAGAAGTAATTGATGACTATTATTTGCTTGGTTCTGAAGCAGATAATTGCTTCTCTGACCTTGTAGACTAGGTTACATGCTCCCCTCATTGATCTAGACTTCCATAGCCCTGTTTTGTGGTTCTTCCTGTAGTTGTAATTACTTGTATAGTATCTGTCTTCCCCTCTTAAACCACAAGCTCCATGAGGGCAGGGGCCATTTCTATTTTCTGTTGACCCTCAGGACCTTATCAGTGCACAGAACACAATGGATGCTCTCTAAAAATACACTGCATTAAATTTGAAACTCCTTCAATAAGCCAAGACACACTGTATTCCTATAGATTTTAGGGACTGAGCTAGGCTCTGGATTTGCCCTGGAGAGCAAAACACAGCCCTTGTCCTCAGGGTACTCATCGACTAGCAGAATGTGCTAAGTTTAATTCTTACTTAATTAACATTTGCATACTGCCTAAAGTTTCCAATTTTTTTTTTGAACTTAAACCTCAAAATAACCCTATGAAGATGTACTGTTTCCCTTTATAGGTGAGTCTACTGGGAAACAGATCCAGTAACTTACTCAGGTTCACATAGGGTTGGAACCTGCCTCTGTTTGATCTTCCGGTGCTTTTCCTTTAATGTGTGCTGCTCCAGCCTGGTGGCAGTGACAGTCACTGGCTTATCAGAAATTACATCAGATTCTTCTGACTCACGTGTTTCTGGGTTTGCATTAAAAAATAGGGCAAGGAATTAATTAAGATTTGGAAATAAGCCTACTGCTGATTGAGGTTTTGCCTCTCATTAAACCTTTTCTGATTGGTCTCTGCCTTTTTTCCTTTGAGACTCTTTTTACTGGCAACATTTTACATGGTGATATTTTCGTGTGACTTTCAGAATTATCTAGTCTTCGTTTTAGACCTATTGGATTGAGTTTAAAAATCTTTTATTGGTATATGGGTCCCCCATAGTTGGAGAATTTTGCCTTTTTACCACTTTTTTTTTTTTAAAGATTTTATTTATTTGATAGAGACACAGCAAGAGAAAGAACACAAGCAGAAGTCAGAGGGAGAGGGAGAAGCAGAATCCCTGCTGAGCAGGGAGCCCAGTGTGGGACTCATTTCCAGGACCCCGGGATCATGACCTAAGCCGAAGGTACACGCTTAATGACTGAGCCACCCACGCGCCTCTTACCACTCACTTTTAAGACAGTCTCTAATCAGACCCTCCAGACATGTTCCTACCTTTTTTACTGTGTTTAGGCTCTGTCCCCCCCCTGAAATCTCTTCCATAAGCTTTTTGTCAATTACAATTAAAAACCCTTCCCTTCTTTCAGTTTTTGAAGTCCTTCCTATAAGTTTGGCCCCTTAAATGGGTGCTGGCTTCTATGCCTTGCCGTTATTCCGTGTATACTGGTTTTGTTTCTGTAGTGAGTTTTTTATTTTTGGAGCCCAAGGAGCAAATCCTGTTTTTCTTTTGTATCCCACAGTGTCTAGCAGAGTGCTGGTCTTATGACCATGCCTACAAAGCAAGCACTCAAATGTTGAAGTAACTTTAATTACAGAGTTTATACTTTGTAATTATATCTGAAAGCCTCAGTACTTTGCAAACATTATGGCGAACTGGAGAAAGGTGGCTGGAGGAGACGGTCTTTTCTGTTGAAACAAAGACACATCCTGTTTGCATTGTGTGTAAAGGGTTACAAAGCAGTTCATGCTCATTATTAGCTCATTTAATCCTCACAGTAATCTATGGGAGCGAGATCATTTAATTCTCACTGGGGGGTGTAGTTTTAGGACTCAAATAACTTGCCTATGGAGCACATGGCTGGAGCTAGGACGCAAAGCCAGCTTGCGTGACTCCAGTACACACAGGAGGAGGGGCCGGAGTGACCAGGCTGCAAGCTCCAGAGGGCAGGGCCCAGAATGTTTTTTGGGCGCCACTTTTGCAAGATAAAATTGAGGTTCTGGTGTCAGCTGCCCTTTGAATCCTTCTAAGCATGCACTTCTGATCTGCCTGGTTCTGCTGGTGCAATTAGGTTTTTCTCCTATTGCTAGAATTTCATTACCAATTAGCTACCTAGCTATTTTATCTTTCTTTTTCCTCCTTCTCCATGCTCTTCCTCCTCTAAATCATGATCTTCTTTGTATATGTGCATAAATAGACATTTATAGTTATGTGTAAAACAATCTGAAGTCTTAAAAATTAGGAAAAAATCTAGTTGTGATGATTATAAATTTTTTTAGTACTTCCTTTATTCTTCCATGGTTGAGGGTTACTGTGTATAGGCTGGTGGATAACCATGTTGGCAGCACTGGGCTAGAAAACTCACATATCTTTATTCTGAGAATGAGACATCCTTCGGTGCACTCCTAGAGTACTTGAATGGTAAAAAGCCCTCATCTTTGGAATCTATTCTTGGAAATTTATGAATATCTTTAAGGTCAAATGCATTTTCTTTCTCTCTGTTGGTTGTGTCTCTGTCCCTTTTTCTTTGCTTTCCTTTTCTTCCCTTAAGAATTGAGTTCTTGCTGCAAAATAGGAAAAACATTTTTCTAGTTAATTATGATTTGTAGCATTTAAGACTTTTATTGTTGGCTCTGTGAATAACAGTGAAATTTAATTTTTCTACTCTCTGGGCACAAGGAAATGCCAAAGGGCCTTGAAACTGGGCAGTTCACACTGAAGCTGACTACATCCCTGTGTCAGCATTTTATGTCTGGCTTTCTGAGATTTTTCTAGGAGAACGTTAGCTTGTGAAAATCATCTCAAATGTTTCCTTGCTTTTTGATCTGTACAATCATATGTCAGAAGCATTTTTAAAATTATTAAAATTGAAAAACATTACAAAATAGGCATTGATTTCTGTAGTTAGTATGAACTCTACAAAAAAAGTCTTATGTTTGTGTTCTTGATGGGATATAATGTATAATGTTTAAAAAAACCTACAAGAGCAGAAATTGTAATAGGTTAGCTTAGTGGTAGAATAAACATGAGATTGCACTCTTCATTTTAGCCCCAGAGAGAAAGAAGAAAAACTTGACTTACTTGATTCTAAGTATAATGCCCCGTACCAAGTGGTTTTGGTGCTTCGGAAAGTGTGGCTGAGGTTTTTCATGTCAACTGGAGACGAGTAGTCAAGACCACCTTTTCACTAAGGGGTTTGAGAGACTAGGTTCCTGGGGGTTAACCAAATTTGCAGTTGCCTAGCATGTACCTGACCCTTAGGGAGGGACCCTATGGTATCAGTTTAGGTGTGGATCCAGGTATCTGGTCCTTGCCCTGGAGGAGCTAGTAGATATTTTAGAAAGACAAAATTTTAACACAATAAGAAAAATAGATCATAAGTCTGTGGTGCTTAATATTAATGTGAGATGAGACCGGGAGAAGGTAGTGGAGGTGGTACATTCAGGAAGACTGGCTGGGACACTGGTTCTCAGGCAGGAGCATTTCGATTGTTCTTTCTACGGTCTATGCCAGCAGGCCAGAGCCCCAAGGCCCTGTTTTTTTCTCTACACATGCCTCGTAATGTTCTTGAGATTTTATTTCCCAAGACCTTTTGAAAAATCCGGGGATAAGCCCTTGAGTTCCTGGTATATTGGAAGAAAAATTCAGTGATATGAATTATTAAATATTAGTCACTGTCTGCCCTTGGTGGTATTGTCTTATGTATTTTTAAAACCTCAGATTGTTTGCCAGGAATGAGAAAACAAGCAATAGTTTTATTTTTTTAACTGCATCTCTTTTGAAAACATCAGTCTGTCCTTGAAGTTATTTCTGTGTCAAACGATTTTTGGGAAACATTTGCTTTTTTAGAAAATGCTAGTTTTGGGTATATTTTTGGTATGTTCCACAAATTTCACAAAGCTTTCACTCTTCATAGGAAAACAATGAAAGCAAAACTTGGCAGTTATCTTCTTATAAAGTCCCAAATTGCTGAGTCCCTGTGCTGCTGCCTCATCTTACTACGGTATCATGGCAGTTGAGACTTCTTATTAACATACATATTTGCCTAAACTGGTGCTGTTTGTGGTAAATTTATAGTATTTGTTTCTAGAAAATGTAATTGAGGAACAGAGAAATCTAAAGGACTTGTCCAATTGTATATGCTTAATCTGTGGGTAAGAGGGTGTTGAAGCTCAGGCTGGTTAAAGGTTTTATTTTATTCCTTCCTTGCTATTAGATCTCTGTTGGTTGAGTGTTTATCATGGTACCTGTTTCATTCTCACTTGGCCAATCTGATAACAGTTAATTCTCACCTGGATAATAGGGTCACTTTTCTTGTGCTAGCAGCTACCTCTGTGGTGGCCTATTCCCAGATTCTTGTAATAGAACATCTTCTCTTCAAAATATAATGACAAAACCGAATGTACGCTGAAATTGATTTACATTTTATTTATTGTAACCATTTTGAAGATTTAAAATTATTTAAGTAGTTTTCAGAGAGATTAATACCGCTGCTATAGTATGTTCAGAATCTGTTTGCCCGGAGTAGTGTTCCTGGGAGGCATAGCATTTTTATTCCATTAGAAATTTTGACCTAGGTGATCCACTGTAAGCTTGAGTTCCCCCCCCCCCCACCTTTGGAACTCCTTATTTCTTTGTCTGGAAGTTACTTACATTAAGCTTATGTGTTATATATAGCTCACAGGAAAGGTAAAACAAACTAAGGAATATAATCCACAGATAGAGATGTTAATGTTAATAGGACTACAGGTAACTTTTGTTCTTTAATTTATACTTCTCAAAAATTTTTTAAAAATTTTAACAGTGTGTGTGCACGAACAGGGGGGAGAGGGAGAAGCAGGTTCCCTGCTGTGGGGCTTGATCCCAGGACCCTGGGATCATGACCTGAGCTGAAGGCAGACACTTAACTGACTGAGCCAACCAGGTGTCCCTATTTTCAAATTTTTATATGCTTAGCTCATAATTCCTCTTATAATCAGAAAAATCTGTTAAAAGCCTCTAACTATAATGGATTCTGATGAATTCTACTTGCATGTGTCACTGTTGTGTTAGAGAATTGGGGAGAAGAGCATCTGCTTTATTTTCAGGACAAAAGCAGTTGAATGATGTATTTGGTTGTGTCGAGTAGTCTGATTCTGCCTAACAATTTCATAATACTGGAGCCCTACTCTTGAAAAAGCTGAAATGCTAGAACTGTCAAACTTGAGATGCAAACCTTATATTCTTAGTATTGCATATGTTTAAATTTATTGTGATTAAAGACAATATACTGAATTGAGTTTGAGTTTTTTTCCAGAATCCGGGTCAGTACTGTGACCTTCAATTATTGTCCTTCTGCTTTTTTGCTTGCTGTCAGATGTCACTGCAGCAGTGCTAATCTGGGGCTTTTAATCATGTAGCTTAGAGAAAACACATAGCATATAACATTCTATGTAGATTGATTTGACTAAATTCTGACTGATGGTGGGAATGCTTGCTTCTTAGTGTGAAATGTATGTGGTTGCCTTCCTCAGCATCCGGGAGAGGGAGCTTTGTGATTTATGTCCCTTTCAGTGTTTTAATAACTAATGACCCAGGTAGGATATTTATCTCTGTTTCTTTTTTTCTTAACAGTATATGCAAAGATTTAGATTGTGTGTAGGTAAGACTTTGGATATAAATTCCACTAACACCACTCAATGGCTGTGTAATCTTGGGCATTCCACTCACCCTCTGCAAGCTCGGTTCCTCCTCTGTGAAATGAGGATAATCATGTTTTCATCATGGAGTTGTTGTATTACATAATCTGTATAATGTTTTGCATAGTGCCTACACATAGCAATTGATCAGTAAATGTTAATTCCTGCCAGTTCTTAGTTTCATTGTTCAAATAATCCTCAATTGATTTGGAACGTGAAGCAGATCAAGCTTGATATTTGAAAGACTGTTATGGAATACTTTATTTTTTTCCACTGATTGTAAAGACTTACCCTCCTGTAAGGAAGGTATAGTCAGACAATGTCTATACATGGCAAAGTGACTGGGTACACCTGTTGCATTATGACTTTGAAAGGAATGGTTGCAAACCACCTAGAAGTGTTCTGTGAAGTTAAAACTATGTTTTGTAATTGTATAGTCTTGATAATCTGTTTAAAGCAGCAAGGAAAGTGAGATTATACCATGATTTTTCAGGAAATTTGCCACATTTTAAATAAAAATTTCAGTGAACTTCCATACTTTACTATATGTTATGGATATGGAATTTGTCACTAATTTGTCCCTATTGGATTAATATGGGTCCAACAGATCATGTAATTTATCTTTATAATGGACATATTAAGGTCTGAAAAAAATTGTGACCAATTTTTTTTCAGTTTCTGCTTACCGTTATTTAACTTCTGTTGCATTTAAAATCTTTTAGTGGAGTTATGAACCAATTGCTGTTACAAAGTCTATTGATGTAAATGCTCTTATAATGTTTTATTTATGTGACAACTGCCTTTGGAGTAGCTGAAAGAGGATGTGAAGCATTACTCAGTTACTCATTTTTTTGTTTTTGTTTTTAACCATCTGGAGAATAGTTTTCTATGTGTTAGATGTCCTTGGACAGGCTCTTCTGGCTAAGTCTTGGAAATCAAAGTGAACAGGATAATATAACCTCCCACAAATGAAAAATTTTTAAGGTGTTGCTCAGTGAAAAGTTAGTAAAAATAACTGCAATATATGAATTATTCTGAAAATAATTGTTTTGATAGCAAATGATGGTTTTTCTTTGAGCCCTTAGTAGTGATATCAACTTGTGAAAGCTTTTTCCTGATTTTTTAACAGTGTACAGTGCATAATTTAAACTTTAAAAATGACTGGAGTAGTTTATACAAATACCAGTTGTCATACTTGTGTATAACAAGTATTTGTTATTTTGCTGAGGTATGTTGGGAAGTTCTTCCTTATACTAAGTAATTTCAGAGTATTTTTTTAGGTGGGTAGAGGGGGAGTCTCCCAGTTGGATTACATTAACAAAGACAGCACATGTTTGTTAAAAAGCCAGAAAATACAAGCAAGAATAAAAAGGTATTTATAAATCTTATCTACTAGAGATCATGGTTTCCTTTTTTGGATAAAACAGGAAAACAGAAACCACTGTGTTTTAGCAGGGGGAGGTTTAATGTAAGGATTTTACAGGGAGTAAAAATTGGCAATAACTGATATTAATTTGAGGAATTTGAGAATTGCTGGAATCACAGGAAGCTGCCCCCCATGGCTCAGCCACCTGCAACCCCAAAGTGGATGATTGCTAGCTAAGAGCTTCATCCAGAAGCCACACACGGGTCAGTCTAACATGTGACCCTACTTGTACCCGCTACGGTCAGAGGAGTTTATGGCTGCTTATATCCAGCCTCTTAACTCTCACAGGAGTACGTCTTATCAACGGAGCCTAACCCAAAACCTTCTGACAAGGAAGCTGGGACATGGAGCTTCCAGAGTAATATACATTAATATCCATCCAGTTATCATATGGGATATGATTTGTTATAAAAGTATAAAGGAGGATTTTAAACATAATGTTCCTTTCAAGTTTGGCTATAATTAACACACTTAAGTTACAATTGGCTATAATTCTCTACAATTATGTATATTTGGGGATCCCAAATATACACAATACAAAGAAGAGTTTAACTGAGAAAATGTTTTCAAATATAATTAAACTTTCATGAATGCTAAATTTAAGTAATTATCATTACATCCCATAACACTTATGGCCTTTAAGGTAAAAATTTATTAACTTCAATTTGGAAATTTTCTTTTAATAGTTTTGAGACAGTACGCCCCTCCACCCCCCCAACCCCAGTCCTCCCAGGCCTGCTGTTTTCTACAGGACTGTGCACATCTCATTGGCTCTGGCCATTGTGTCCCTGGTTTCTAACAGCATGACCCTCTGAGTATTTCAAGGGCAAAGATAGGGAGTAGGATTTGGTGGTTTAGAGCAAGATTAAATGGAAGAGTGCTGTGAAGTTCAAGATTATGCTCTACAATTTTAGTCTTATTAATACATTTCAAGCAGCAATGAAAATGAAACTGCAAATCAGATAGCCAAGTTTCAGATCTCACCGTCATTCTTAAAGCTATATGATCGTGGTCCAGTTGCTTAGTTCCCTTATCTGTAAAATGAGAAAAGTGTGATCTTCCTCATAGTTACTACAAATATCTATTTAGGTAACTCAACATAAAGCACATGGTGAGCTCTCAACAAAAGTCAACTAAGTAGGTAGTGGTGTGATTTCTGACCTGTCATGGTACTCACTGTATTTATTGGGGTGCATTCTATACCCTGCACTGTGTTGGACCAAGGAAGTGGGTCTGGTTTTCCACTTGTTGCCCTGGAGGGATGGGGATGGACAGAGACTCCAAGAGAGCAGGTCTACTGTGGGAATTTCTAGTTGGTTGGGTGATAATGATAGCTTTCCTTTTTATGAATTACATTTGAAGTTGGAATTCACAAAAGTGTTTTACACATGTTAATTATATAGAGAGAATGCCAGTATCTTCTAACAGTGAATTTTCTTGGTTCCCTGAGAACTACACTGACATTTTTACCTCACACCTTTGGTGCAATGATGCAGTCCTGAAGCTGTGTGTGTGTGTGTGTGTGAGAGAGAGAGAGAGAGAGAGAGAGAGAGAGAGAGAGAGAGAGAGAGATGAGAGGGTGTTGATACCATCACAGCCTGCTATTTGCTTATTTGAGTGCTAGGAAAGGAAAAGGAATGTATAAGCTGTCGAATGGAAGATAGGTGAGGACAGAAATCACAGAATATCCTTGAGTAGTAAAGGTTAATACTGGTACAAAAACTAATAGTGCTTCTCTGTCCTAGCAGTAGAATAAGAAAAATTATTTTTTAACAGCAGCTAAATTGATTTAGGCTTTAAATTAGGAAATGGTTAAAGTTGACTGTTAGTAGTAAACTCAGATATTTCAAATAGTATTTGGTTTAAATGGCATTAACCATAAAATAAGCAGCTGTTAGTTTTGAATAGGCCTGCCCAGAGGTAGAGGGTAGTGGTGATAGTTGCCTTTATTTTTTTAAATTATTGTTTATTGAAGTTTTATTTAGAGGGAGTGGGGTCTCTGGCTTATCATGTGGGCTTTGGTAGATACCAGATTTTGCACAAATAAGATACCTTAAATGCATATCTCCTGTGTTTTGTTAAATGATATGTAGGATGTTTGTCATTTAAATAGCAGTTTTAAATTCTGATTACAATAACTCTTACTATAATAATCACTGAAACTGTCCTCAGGAATGTGATGAGAAGTGCTTTTGAGCAGTTCTCACTGACTCTAGACACCACATCACATCCTTGGATCTTTCCATCTCTCTGCCATTCTTTGTTTTTTGGTGTAGTAATAGACAAACAAATGCATTAAGGGTCCTGAGCCAAGTGGTAAGTATTTAAACATAGCTTCAGTCCTCTTAACTGCCTGAACCACCCAGGCGTCCCTGCTTCAGTCATCTTAGACAAGACTCCCCAATTGTAGAGCTCACTTCGACATATGACATTGTCCTGCTGGCCATTTCCAGCAGCAAGAAAGGAGGCCTGGGGAAGCCATCTGTGATTAGGAGGCCTGGGCTTAGTTGTGGCTCTGAGCCACCACTACAAGCCCTCTGTTTCTGAATGTGGCTGTGATGGGCAGGGGTCGCTGCCAGGTCTCCTTCCCTGTTTTTCTGGGGGATCATCGGTGGATCTGCTAGGAAAGCACTTCATCATTGTTGCTAAGACTGCAAGGAATCAGAAAATGATGAGCAATGTCTGACCTAGGTGATTTCCTTTTATGATGAAGGAAACAACCCTTTGGTAATCTCAGCATTCTGGTGGCTCCCTTGTCTGCAGTAGACTCTTCACTTGTGATTCGAGCAACTCTACAATACCAGCTTTTGTCCAGTGTTTACATGGTAGCCATGCTTGACTTTGAATATATTAATTTGTTATTACATGTATCTTTAACATTTCCTTACAGGAAGGGAATGCTTTATTCCCCCCCCCTTTTTTTTTTTAGAAGAAATGGCTTAATTTTATTAGGAAGATTAGAGATTTTGTATCTTAGAAAGCAATGTTAAAACTAGCAGCAAAACTTTATCTGATATTAAATATGAATGATTATTTCATAAAGTCAATAAAATTGAATGAACTGAAAAATCATTGTGCCTTATAAATATGCCTTTTAAATTATTTCCTGTATCACTGTGGTGAATATATGGACTCTGGATTACAATCTGGATGTCAATGTAGAGTTTCATTTATAAAAACTATTCTCAATAAACTGATACTTTGCAACAGGATTGTTATGGGCCTATTTTATGTAACCACTTCAGTAGGTAATGGGGAAGCATTCTTGTTCTAGAGTGTTTTTTTTTTCAGTCTAGTCAGAGATAAACCAAAGACTATACCTAGAAAGAAAAATACTGCATATAAACATGTGATAGCATATGCCAGTGGTTAACTATGAACTAATTGCAATTGAGAGAATTTGATGATGGCTGTGATTTGGGTAGGAATGCTTCATTGTGAAATGGTATATATGAAATGAGGGTTGACGTAAGACAAGTAGAGAGGAGGAGGAATTCTAGGGAAGGCTGACATATCAGACTGTGTAATGCATAAAGGCACTCATACATTTCAAGATTCTCGTTCAAGATATCTCATCACAGACATCACATATTTGTATGTTTATGACAATTCTCAGGTAGGTAGTAGTCTACATTCGAACTGCTTTGGTTTCTTGATATTCCTTGAGCATATTGGGTAGATTCTTAAGGCCTTTGTATTAGCTGTTCCTTCCGCCTTGAATGTTTGCTCCGTAGATATCCATGTGGTCAACTCCTTCACCTACTTCAAGGCTTCACTCAGATGGCCTTCATGATAATGCTTACCCTATCCACCCAACTTAAAATTTCCATTACCTGCCCCCTCATATCACCATGATACAACCTTGATTTGTAAATGTTGACTATCACGAGCATGTGAGGGCGACCCGGCTGTGACATCTGTCACCCCATTGATTGTCAGGGTTGATCTGGCTGATCTGGCTGGCTAGGTGGGCATCCCCTCTCCCTCACTGCTCTGTGTGCATCCCTCCTGAAGCTGCACACTCTAAGAGGACCACCTTCCTCGATAGGAGGAGGACTATTCTTTGGTCAAGGGTATATGAGCAGCTGTGGTCCCCTGCTGGAACCCAACAAGCTGTCAAGGTCCATTTGTAGGAGAATGCAGGTTAGTCAAACTTCCAAGACTCTGGACACATCCAAATGAGGAGCTGAATGTGGCAGTTTGCCTTCCTTAAAAAAAAAAAAAAAATGAACAATTACATTATACTTAATAAGTTCATTATTCCCCTCCTCCCACTTGAAGTTTAATGATAAAGAAATTTTTCTTTTATGCATTTTTTTACATTGGTATATCCTGAGTGCTTGGCTCATCACTTTGGTACACAGTAGACCCTCAGGTATTTTTGAATGAATGGATGAATGCAAGAATGAGGTTGGAAGCTTTCTAGCTTAGGAGATTTCAGGAATGGTGACTCCATTACCTAAGGTTATGAGAAGTTTGTGTGTGTGTGTGTGTGATGGTAAGAGATACTGTATCTGTTTTTCAATGTGGATTTCAGTTTGGGATATATTAGAGGGAACTTATAACAGGTGGTATCAGTGGGGACTACAGAGAGGACATCTGGGCTTATTTGGAGCAATTGAAGTTATGACTGAGAGTGTATGCCTGATAAAAACAGGGTTTTGGATGGAACCCTGAGGAGTGACGTTTACAGAATGAAAAGGGCAGGAGGCAGTGGGGGAAACGGTGACACAGTAGTCAGGGTAGGAAGAAATCTCGGAGGAAGTGTGGTCCTGAAGACCACAGAAAAAGATAGTGATCCTAGTACAAAATCAAATAAGAAAAGTACTAAAAATTCAGGAATCAGATTTGGCAATTGGAAGGTCATTGGTAATTGATTTTGTTTGTTGGATAGTGTGGATGGCAAGGGGAGTTGGTATACGAAAAGAACCAAGAACATGAAGACCCCACTCTTAGATTGTTCACGATGGGCACCACACTTGTTGGACATCATTTAATCATGTTATATGTTTGTATTTATTTAGACTCACATCTCTGCATACAGTAGCAATATGTCCTTCTTTAACAACATCAGCACCTTAGCTCCGTTTTCTAGGAAATGGAAATATGGTATCTTGAGGAAGGAAGGGTGCCTGTTCTGGTTCATACAAAGGGGCTGTGTGAGCAGTGTCTACTCAGTGGCTCTGAGCGGAGACAACTCGAGAAGCTCTTGTTGGAACTCATTTTTTGATGTAGAAGAAGAAAGTGATGTATGGCAGGAGAACCATGTTAACTACAGGCTTTGAGAAAGATAGCCTCTGCTTTTGGCTCCTTCTCAGCTAACCTAATAATGAAAACATTAGAGTACCCAGCTTGCAGGGTAATGAGGGAAGAAGGGAAAGTGGAGGAATAAGGTGAGAGAGTTGAAAAGGGTTGACAGCATCTGGAGCTGGCTTGAGAGTGACAGGAAGGGGGTCAAGAATGATTTCAAGGTCAAAGATGGGGGAAGAAGCATTTTTTTTTTTTTCCCACACAAATGGAGGTGTTGGTTCTCGGGGAAAAAACGAGTTTTGTTTTAGCGATGCTTAGTCTGAGATGGCTGGGGGAAGTGAGGAATTTTTGTTAGACAGTTTTTGAACAAAGAGGAGAAGAATCAGTTTTGTCTGTTTTTAGTTGAAGTTATGAGATTATGATAACGGTACTCAGGGCTAGCTTCTATAGTATTTTAGGTGACTGCCCTCATTAGTCTTCACACCACCCCATGAGATTGGCATTGTTATTTCTATTTGAGGTTAGAGAGACTTTGTTATTTGCCTAGCATCCAACAGTTTAAAAATGATAAAATGATAAAGCTGGCGGTAAAACTAGGGTCTGTCTGCCTCCAGAGTCCTCATCCTTAACTCCTGTTCCTTTCTGCTTCCTTGGCTGTCACTGGAAGGGGGGGGATTAGGGAGTCTCTGGGAGGATCATACCTCAAGCAACTATGGTACTTGTTTTTCACAGCCTTTGTTTTACGTTCATTACTTCAAAGATTATTTGGTTAAAACTTTGTTGCAGCTGCAGGCATTTCTTGCTGTTGGAATCCTTTGGAGATGCTGGTTTTCTTCTGAAAGATCTAAGGGCTTTATTCTTACCAACTGTTCAGATACTTTTTAAAACCAAATATCCTGCTGCCTCTTTTTTTCTCAGCAGCACATTTCCACGCCTTAACTTTGATTCCCCCCCCCCCATTTTTTGTGTTTTGCCTGACCTTGTTGAGGAGGAGGGGAGATATACCTCAAGCCTTGCCTAGTCAGTTAAAACAGTTTCACACTGGTAGATGATCTCATTTCAATTCTCTTTACTGTTTTGACCTAAGATGTGGCTTAATAACAAATAAATCCTTAAAAATAAAAAAGGGGCGGCGCTTGGGTGGCTCAGTTGTTTGAGCATCCGACACTTGATTTTGGCTGTGGTCATGATCTCAGGGTTGTGAGATGGAGCCCCATGTTGGGCTCTGCTCCACGTGGAGCCTGTCTAAGATTCTCTCTCTCTCCCCCCTGCCTTTCCCCCTGCTTGCGCTCGCTCCCTCTCTCTCTAAAATAAATCTTTTTTTTTTTTTTTAAAGAATTGGCTTAATAATCCAGATATGTTAGCAATTGGGATTTACCGCTTAATACAGTAACATCATATCCATTGCTGGGAAATTATTAATAAGTTCTGTTTGGTATGGCAAACGTGAGTATGGCTGGTATATAAGCAAGTTGCCTTATTTCACATTCCACAAATGTCAGTAAGGTTGCTTTTTTCTGCTTTTTGTTTTTTTAAATTTTAACTTCATTGGTATCTAATTGGCCTTCTATATGTAAGATTTATAATCTCATGGCAGGTGATATTATACTTTGTATAATTTCATAAGTATTTGGCATAATTCCATAAACATTTTCCTGGGGTTTCAACATATAAGATTTCAGGTTACTCTAAAATGTATAGAATACAAGAGAAAATCATAACTGCCTACATATAGATTAAATTATAGAGGAAATTCATCTAAAAAGAAACCTATGTAAGAGTAAGCAGTACTTGTGTGTGTGGCAGTAGTGAAAGGGCAGGAGAGGGGATATTACCAAAAATAGATATAATTTATTCTTCCCGAATATGAAATAAACATCATACCAATCATCACATTTCGACAAATGACATGGGATGGAAGATGAGCAAAGTTATTTTAAGAGTGGGAAGTACATGGTGACAATTACATTTCCATCCGTTACAATGATCATGTAAAGTGATTTTGTACATTTAATCACAGATGACCTTTTTTATTAATCACTTTAGAAACTTAGCTCAGAAAGCTAGGTAAAACCTTTAGAGACCCTCAGGTCAGCCTCCTGTCCTTTGGTGTGGAAGGTTAGAATTCATCTACAATAGAGGTTCTCAGACTTCTTTGATTTATGGCATATTGAATGTCTGTGATTTTTTTTTTCCATCTTACCCCTCAACCAAAATAACAACAAAACGAAAAACCCTCGCATTTTTGTTTTTAAGTAGTTCGCTATCGACACCTTAATAGTTGTTTGAAAAAATACATGTAAATTGAAAGGAAAAACTTTATTTTCCTTGCTCAAATACCCACAACTGTTTACTAATGAGATGTGTATGCCTGATGGCACTACAAAACTTCTCAGATCTTGGAACAAGATGACATACCACCATACCCTCATTTTCTTTTCCACATTGAATGAGGTACTGTATTTACTTTCTGATCATAGCAACTGCCGAATACCCAGCTTCACAAAGATATGTCTTTGAAAGGAATGTGGTACGATCTAGCGTTGAAACTGCATACTAATTTCGGCCAGTAGTTCATGCATTGCCTGATAGATGTGAGTATTCCTGTGACTTTTGTTTTTTGTTTTTTGAAAATTTAAAATCTCTTGCAGTGTCCCTGTGAGTTTGCTGTAGTGTTCTGGGGCACCTTGGTGCATAACTTGGGAATCCAAAGATCAGTAATCTTACACTAAGTAGATCATGGGAGAGAGACTAGAAATTACTTGCCTCCTACTGCTGTGTGATAACATAGGTGAATTGTCAGATACAATGCCTGGGTGCCCAGCCGATACAAGTTATCTTTCTGTTGTCCTAGCAACAGCTTTTATAGCCATATTTCCCCCTCTTCATGGTCTGACTTATATTTATAGTCTAGTAATCTTTACTAAGTACAGTGTCGTATAATTTATTGCCACGTGTTTGATTTTATTTGTAAGTGGGTGACATAGTTATTACCAAGTCACTGCTATGGAGCAGATGGCTTTATAAAAAACTTTCTTTGCCTCTTAAGTTTTATGTAAATAAATTTTAAGAGAAGACTGCATATATACTATTTTCCTGAGAGTTTAATCACACAACAGCCACATAAATAGTTGTGTGCAAGATACAAGTCTGGTAAGTTCACAGAGGTCATATGGTCTCTAACGTGGTATTTATTGTAATCTCTGTTAACTGAGTGATAGCTTCCCTATACCATGGTGAAGGTAGTTATTTCAGAAGAGCATTTATGAGTCCATTTCAAAAAAAATACCGTGCTTAATTTAGCAGCTTCATTTGTGGTTTAGAGGCGGTGATCATTCTGTAACATGACTGCACTCATCAGCTCTCATCATGCTCTCACATTTTAGTGACTTATCTTGACAACAGATTGGTTGTGGGTCTGATAAGAGTATGGGCCCCTTCAATATCTAGACTTTATAAGGTGTGACGTTTCATGTGTATGTCGAAGAGACATTTTCTCATCTCTACCTATTAATAGTGAAGGCCTAAAAACAACTTTGAGACACTGCATCGATGGTTTCCAGTGACTCACACAGACATTTTCCAGAAGAATGTAGGGAAAATAACCACATTTGTATGCAGTAGTGGGGGCATACAGCCAACTCCTACCTAGTGTGTGTGAAGACCTTGTGAGTACACTCTACCATGTCTTAACATACCCTGTTAGTTTTTAGTAGGTTGCCTAAATATTAGAGCTTGTACGTTACATACAGATGGATGTCTACCTGTAAATGTTTCTTTCAAATTATTGAAAATATCAAGTGTTGAGTTTTATTTTGCAAGGTGTCTAACGCAGATTTGAGTTTCTTGAAAAGTAGAGGGATTTGAGATCATTTTAGTGAGTTACAAATGCCTGCTTGGTGTATAATCATGCTGAAAATGAGTGAACATACAGAAGAAATAGAAATTTTATGGAGAAAGAACTGTTGAAAGACCTAAGGAGATTCCTGAAGAGATCAGGTTTCAACCAGTCAAGATACAGATCAAAGTAAGCCTTCATGTTTTCTGGTTACCTATTCTGGGAAAAGCCAAAGAAACCAAATAAGACCTTTTCAAAACCCAGATTCACCTGTTGTTATTAGTTTGGCTTTGGACAAGTAATTTCACCTGTCTAACCACATGTACCTACGTAGAAAATGGGAACAATACCTGTTTCATAGAATGATCCCAACAGTTAGATTAAGTAATAGCACAGAGGACCTCAGGGGAGCTCATTTAGCCCTGATACATCCTACTGCCTGAGAAAGTTCACTGAGCCAACTCTCTCCTGTCCTTCAGAGCTCACACATGGCTCCATATTTGTCAAGCTTTCCTTGAGCTCTCCCATTTTAATTAATTATTTTTTTAAAGATTATTTATTTGACAGAACACAGAGAAGGAACACAAACAGGGGGAGAGGGAGAGGGAGAAGCAGATTTCCCGCTGAGCAGGGAGCCCAACATGGGGCTCTACGTGGGGCTCGATACCAGGACCCTGGGATCATGACCTGAGCCGAAGACAGACGCTTAACGACTGAGCCACCCAGGCGCCCCTGAGCTCTCCCATTTTAGTTAACGGTCATCTGCCGTGCTCCCGTAGCCATGAACACACCCCGATGACAACACTTCGCAAATTGTACTAGAATGATTTGTTCCTGTCTCCTCCAGTGGGCTGTATGGTCCTTGAGGTGAGAGCACTGTTTTTCAGTGCCTTGCACTGAATTGAATAAGTGCTCAGGAATGATAGGGAGTGAATGATCTGACTAGTGAATGACTGCTTAGCTCTGCCAGCTCACATGCAGGCTCTGTATTAATATGTCTGTGTGACTGTGCTCTGGACACCCTACCCCGTGCTCCTGAGTACTGTGTGAAAGAACTGGATGCTTGTATAATGCAGTTGTAGGAAATAATAATTACACTGAAAAAAATTCCCTAGGAAACTTTTCTGACCCCACCCTTCTAGGCAGAATAATCATTCTGTTGTGTGTGCCCTCAGACAACCATGTACACACTTCCATCATCTCCATCATTTACGTGAACTCTCTTCTTGAGCTCCTATTGATTTGTGTTTGCTTTCCTGGTGGATAATAAGCTCCTTGAGGGTTGGTGTTTTGTCTAGTTCATCTTTGCCTTCTCAGGACTCAGAGGGTGTTTGTGGATGGCGTGAGTGTGTCAGATCATCTCAGACTGAAATGTTGACCTGTTAATTTTGTTAGGATGAAGAATATCCCCATTACTTAAAAAGGCTTAAAAAATTGATCTGCACTGTATAGAATAGTTTAAAAGATGTTTTATGAATGTTCCTTATCATGGGACACATCTAAATATAACATTTGGTTATTTATACTCACGTGTAGTATATGATCTGTTGTGTGCAGATCTTACTTGATATATTTTATGGAAGATATGTTTTCTGAAGTAGATGTATTCTATAGGAGATGCATTTTAAATACCAACAAAACTCCCAGTGCTATGAAGTATGTGAGTTGTTAAACGCAATAAAACATAATAAGCCAGGAATCTATTGTTTCCTGTTGCTCTGCAGGGACTCTAGAGGTTAAAAGCTTTATTTTGGAAAAGTGGTCTTTATGTTATTCAGGTAAACTGATGTATTAAGTAACAGTGCACTTGTAGAGACTCTTGTCTACCAGGCTTGGTGTGTAGGGTAGATAAAACATGCTTCACTTAGAAGGCTACTGGGCATGGTGGGAAATATCATTTTCTCATGTTATTTTTTTCTCACATATTTATTTTTTTAAAGTTAAAATAGCTTTATTTTTCATACTTGTAAGTGAAGGACATATCTATTTATAAAAGTAATTTCTACTTATGAAAGAAGTAGAAATAAGATGAAATCTCACTACCCAAAGCCATTACTGAATTTATTGTATATAGTTCCACACTTGTATACACATATGTGCATGTGTTATATATATATGTGTGTTCACATGCTCACACCCACCCATCCATATTTTACGAAATGAGGTTGTGCAACAGTTAATGAGTTTTTGTCTGCTTGCTTTAAACTTAATAATGTCAGTGATTTTATCAATTTTTCAAACTATGACATTCTCTTAAAAAAAGATGTATTCATTTTAGAGAAGGTGAACATGTGTGGGGGGAGGGGCAGAGAGAGAGAATCTCAAGCAGACTCCCCACTGAGTGCGGATCCAGATGCAGGGCTCTATCCCACAAACCCGAGATTATGACCTGAGCCTAAACCAAGAGTCGGAACCCAACTGACTGAGCCACGAAGGTGCCCCAAATTTCTAAAAATTTTTAATGAAGAAAATGTCTAAAATGTGGCATACAAAAGTGGTTCTGAGACTTTGGGTTTTATTCACATGTGTGGGGAAAAGAGTACTGGATAATTTTAGCAAGTAAGGGCAGTAATAAAATCACATAAGATGTCTCAATGTCTACTCTCACCTTCATTTCATAAAGGAGAGGGCTGATTCCAACACACAGATGTGAGAAAGGTGTAATCTCAGAATGCCAGACACTCACTCAGAAAGTACTACCCCAAGGGCTCAGAGGAGCAGCTTTGAGGAACAACGATGCTTCTGCTTAACTGAGTTACTGTGCAGGACGTACACATGTGATGTGGTGCAGGAGGCCAGATGATGGATCTTGGTCCAGGAGGAGAAAAGCCTCTGGATTTAGTGGGACCCTGGGGTCCCTGTTGCCTTGCAGTGAGCACCTTCCTGCCTCATTATCTCCCCTTCCTGCTGGACTGGCTTTCTCAGTTCTCCATCTGCTCCTGCCCATTCAGGTTGCTGCTCCGCCTTCTTCTGTTGCTTTTCCTATTTGCTTCTCCTGTCTATTCTCTGCTTTCTCCCCACCGCCCCCCGCCCCCGCTTCTCTGTTTTTCTGACTCTTATGGTTTTCCCTGCTGAGAAAAGTTGATCTTTTAAGACACAGTTTTCTTCTCTTATGTTGTCAGTGAAGTAATCAAAGGCATTTATTAAGTTGTTTATTCAACACATCACGTATCTTTCTAGGCAGTAGTGATGCAAAGACAGACAGTGTCTTCCCCCAGGGGAGTTCTCAGTACAGTGGCGGTCACTTTGGGTCTTTAGCACTTTGGGGCAGTTGTCTTTGCTCGTCACTGTTCCTTGGGTCAAATATGATTCTCTGTGTACTGATTGAAGACTTATTGTAGATTATAGATTTCTTTGAGTCATTGTGTTTTTTCTCTCCCCTTATATCTCTTGAGTGCGGAGCAGTGTCTTACACAGAGTAAATTTTTTTTCCTGTCTATTTCTGGGGATGGGCTTTTTGAGAACCTGATCAATGTTTGGAGTCAAACACTTTAGTCCCACATATGGCCTAAATTATGGTCTAAGTTGCAAATGTATCTGGTTTCCTCTCTAATACATAATAAAAAACAGTGGGTTGTAAGTCTGAAAAGGTGTTCTAAACAGAATCTGACATTCCTATAGCCATCACTTTTTAGAGATTGACATTCAGTTATAGTCAGGGATACAATCTTTTCAAAGATATGATCACAAGCACCATGTAGAAGATATCTTCCCCCACACTCCTCTGTCCTTCATTCTAATATATTAGGCTCAGGTTATGATTAGATTTCTTGTGGTAGGAGATTTTGTGTTGAGGATTTCAAGGATTTTACTATCGTAAACATAGATTGTAGGGGAACTAATTTGAGTAAACAGCTTAAAGTTTTAAATAACTATTTTTTTTGACTAAGGTCAAACAATAAAAGTAGTACACTCAGTAAAGAGACTGTACCTGACATTTTAGATATCAAATTGCTAATATTGGCTGCTCTACAGTTAATTTGATGAATGAGGAAAATAGTGATCCCAGTGATGTTGGAAGATGGATAGTTCTTGAGTGGGGATGAGATTGGGGCATCCTACATGCTTGTCTTTTTCCAAAGGGTCCATTCTTAAGGACTTCCTCACGTAAATTCTGAGTCTCTAAGTGGAGAGTTTTATCAATTGATTTTTTAAATTTAAATTCAATAGCCAACGTATAGTACATCATTAGTTTTTGATATAATGTTCAGTGATTAGTTGCATATAACACCCGGTGCTCATCACCTCACGTGCCCTTCTTAATGCCCATCACCCAGTTACCCCATCCCCCACCCATCTCCCCTTCTGCAACCCTCAGTTTGTTTCCTGGAGTCAAGAGTCTCATACGGTTTGTCTCCCTGTCTGATTTCTTCAGTTTTCCCTCCCTTCCCCTATTGTCCTCTGCACTATTCCTTATGTTCCATATATGAGTGAAACCATATGATAATTGTATTTCTCTGATTGACTTATTTCACTTAGCATAATCCCCTCCAGTTCCACCCGAGTCAGTTGATTTCTTGACACTTGATTTATGTCCAGAATGTTCTGCCAGATGCAGGTTGCCTTACTAATACTTTACAGAAATGGCTCTGTGGTTCTGCAACTCTCTGGCTCTCCGAATTGAATGTTATATGTCTGTGTTGTTCTGGTGGACTCAGTCTTGCATATCTATGGCCTTGGGGGGAGGTGTGTAGCACCCCCTCTGGTAGGGAGAGTCAATTTATACATGGAGTCCTAGGTGAAAATTGATCCCCACTGGAGCAGACGCATGACTTTTTTGGTCTCACCTCACTAAATACCCATTGATGCAACAACAGTTTCCTGGCGTTACTGCTAATTGCTTCATGGGTAAATTCCTATCAGCTTCATATACATGAGTAACAGTAAAGCATTTTGGTATTCCTGTGTGATTCATGTTGACAAGATATAAAGTGTAACAGTTGTGCAGAAGTATGTAAAATCTATAATTGATTTTTGAGGAAGGAGGACACATCAAGGTGAGATTACTAATAAAATGTAAATATAAAATATTATTTTTATTATAAATCTTTCAAAAATGTACAGAAATGAGTGAAGGAGCCAGTCACCTAAAATTTCCTCTTCTCTGTCATTGGAAGATCTAAAAGCATAATGTGGGTAGAATAGTAACTATGAAGCATGGGCTTCAGTTTGAATCCTTGCTCCTCCACTTATTGGCTGTATGATGTCCGGCAAGAGTTGAACCTTTCCCTGCATCTGTTTCCTCCTCTCTGAAGTGGGGATAGTTTCCTCAAGGCTTTTTGTGAGTGTGTGTGTGTGTGTATGCACATACTTATGCTTAGAATAGTGTCTAGCATATAGTAAGACCTGTATAAATGTTCTGTTAATTCAAATTTTTGCATTATTTTTACACAGACGAGTGGTGTGAAGGAACACTTTTACAAGTACAATATCAGTAGAATCCAAATGTTCATGGTTTTCTTCACCTTTGAGGAAGTCAGGTTGACTTTAGCTCCCTTTTTTTCATCCTATAGGATGAAAAAAGTCCAATGCCTCTGTGAGAAGTCTCTGAAGTCTTGAGGCTTATATTCTCCCAGTCATGGTGGCCCCAGTTCCTGCTCCTGCTTCCCCGGTTCTTTTGTTTTCTGCATCGCAAACTGACTGAGATAATTGGTCCCTTCCTCTTGGTTTCTCTTTGATCTCCCAGCCCCTCACAGTAGGCACTTGGATTGGTGGTAGCAGACTTTATGGGAGGTTTGGGCCGTGGAGGGGAGAGTGGCTTGAATCACTGGTAAATAATTTAAAACACCTTTTATATTAAGCACAATATCTAACGGGCTAGAGGGCAAAGTTTACATATGATAAAGAAATTCTAAGTGTGTGGTGGACTAGCAGCTTCAGGCAACCAGGACACCAGAGATAGTTTATTTTCTCTTGCCATTGTGGGTACCTCTCTGGAGAAAATGAGAAGATACATTTGATAATTCAGTTAAATTGTGAGTGAATTGTTTGAAACTTAAGATGTCTTTCAGCCACTGTTCCATAGTTTACAGGTAAAACACTGTAGTATTTGATACCTGCTATTAAAATTATGATTTACTACGAAAGCATTTATTGTCTTTAATTTTTAATTATGTAGAAAGTAATAAAACCAAATTTTTACCCCTTCCCCCCCCAATCTCTGTTCCCTCAACCGCATTTTTTTGTGGGTTGCCTGGCAAGATTTAGGAATAACTTTATTTTTCCAAACAATTAATTTCATCATAATGAAATTTCTTGTGCAGTGAGATTGTATCACTTTTTTTTTTTTAAGATTTTATTTATTGACAGAGACACAGCGATAGAGGGAACACAAGCAGGGGGAGTGGGGGCGGGAGAAACAGGCTTCCCGTGGAGCAGGGAGCCCAATGCGGGGCTCGATCCCAGGACCCTGGGATCACGACCTGAGCCGAAGGCAGATGCTTAATGACTGAGCCACCCAGTCGCCCCTGTATCGCTTTTCTTCTTAATGAGATTTTGGCTTGTTTTAATTGGGATGTCTAAGAACCTCTACTGAAATTTTCTGCAGTTAAAAATGTCTTATGATAGATTTTTTTCCCTAACAAAAATTGGTGCCGCCTTTAATTTCTATTACATTTTCTTGAGTACTGAAAATTGCATTTTTATCTAGCTTTTCAAATTCACTCTGTGCAGTGAGAACTGAGATTTTTTTTCCTCAAAGTTATCTGTGTGTGAAAATTTAAAGGAATAAGCATTTAATATGCCACTACTTGGAATGTGGGCATTAATGAATATTACAGCCTGAAATGCTAAGGAAAGTCCATTTATGGTTAATTATGGAAAATAATTTTGACTATGAGCATGGTTTTGAAGAAGGGCCTTGGCAGCCATTGGATTGTTGCAGCCCAAATCAGTATTCTGCATGCATCTTAACTGGCTTTGGTGCTACTACCTTCACTTGTCAGGAGACTTTTATCATGATGAGCTGTTCTTGCATGGAGGCAGCTTTGACATTCATCTCACATAGAAGCGCTGTGAATTGTCTAAGACTGATGAATCACAGACATGTACCTCTGAAACAAATAATACATTATATGTTAAAAAAAAAAAGATAGTAGGAAGGGAAAAATGAAGGGGGGGGTGGAAATCGGAGGGGGAGATGAACTATGAGAGACTATGGACTCTGAGAAGCAAACTGAGGGTTCTAGAGGGGAGGGGGGTGGGGGGATGGGCTAGCCTGGTGATGGGTATTAAAGAGGGCACATACTGAATGGAGCACTGGGTGTTATACACAAACAATGAATCATGGAACACTACATCAAAAACTAATGTATGGTGATTAATATAACATAATAAAATAAAAAAAGTTATATTGTGATCTTGTGGGGATATTAGTGATGGTAGCGGCCTACTTAGAAAAAAGTTGGATGTGATGAGTAAGAACAATGCCATATTTGGTGCATGAACTTTTAAAAATAGGTTCCAGGTAACCTTGCTCAAAAGAACACATGGATTCTGCAAAAGTAGATTACTTATAAGCAAACTCTCTTTTACCCTGTGATTTTTTTATTATAAAGTCGGAAATGAGTAGTCCTGGGAATATAATATCCTAGACCTATAAAAGTCAGACTTTAAAAAGGAGGAAATATTTAACATTTGGTCTAGCAAAGTATTAACAGAAAATGATTTAAAATATTTTTCTAGAAGCTTGATGACAAAATAAGTCCCCAAATGAAATTATGGTGTTAAAATGAAAATGTTTAGTGATAGAATAAGTGACTCTCTAGACCTCTGACTCATCTGAGTATCTTCTTTGTAGAATGAGACTTGAGCTTTCGTAACTTTGACTAAATTTTTCACTGTAAATACATTTTTTTGTTGTACTTCCTGGTTTTGGTTGAGCTATTTCAGTTGTTTCCATCTGGAATCATCTAGATCTTTATATTAGCCAAGGTGTAGAGGCCAGATAGCACTTAGCTGATCCTAAACCCTATACAGGTAGGTATCTGGGAAAGAGACAAAGCTAATATTGAAATACTAATGCTGGCATTTAAAATGGGTATAGGACAAAAAACGAACTGAAATTATGTGATGTAATGGAAGTGTTAGCTAATGCTATGATGGTAATAATTTTGTAACGGTGCATCAAATTATTATACATCTTAAACTTACACAATGTTATGTATCAACATATCTGAGTGAAGCTGGATAAAAGAATTTATTCTTTAGTGGGTACAGGAATGGGGGAAAATCTAGGCTAAGAAGAGGCTATCATTGTCTTCTTTGGACTTGAGAGTATGGAATATAACCTTAGCAAGCCTAATACTTGATTTGTAGAAATTCAGGGAGAAATATTTACTTACAAAATAATATCATAGAATTCCTATAATTTTTAATGAATGCATATTAGTGGATTTATTAGTCTTTATAGATATATAGTAGTTTATCCCCTTTTGATTTCATAAGTTAATTTTGACTTTTTTTTCCTATATAAGGTATGTAACACTTTACATAGTCTAAATTCAGATAGATAAAGTTGGAAAGAATGAGAGAAATCAGAGAAAGTTTACAGGCAAGTGAAGAGACTAGTGATGATCATTGCCTGTCTACAAGTGCTTAAGGTTACATCCTGATCCTTGAACTTCTGAGAAAAAGGGTTTGTCCGTCTTGTCCTGTATCTTTGGCATCTATCCTTGTTACCCGTCTTGTATCTTTGGAATCATCCTGTTTAACAAGGTGCCTAGCACTCACTAGGTACTCAGCCAGTGCTTAGTGAATGAAATGAATAATGGAACTTGAATTTCTCATAGATGATCTCACCTAATACAACAGACCTGTTAGGGAAATATGATTATTCCCATTCTAAAATGGAGAAACCATGACTCACGTGGGTTAAATGATTGCCTAATGATGACAATTCCAGCAACAATGGCATTCCATTATGACACATTAATCATATAAAATCAGGAATATATTTTATTTCATCGGTATTCACTTGCCAATAAATAGGAGTAAGCCACATTTAGTGAAGACTTTGTACTAAAATTATGCTTCACATGCATAATTTCACTAGACTGAGTACTATCCTATCAAAGAAGATAGAATTATCTACATTTTATAGTTTGGGGCTTAGAAGTCAAGTAAACTTCCTAAGTTTACTTAGCCAGTGGGTGAGTGATTTAAGCGTAAGCATATGTGACCCCTGAATCCATTCTTCACTCCTATACTTCCTTAGAGCCACACAATTCTTGATGGCAGAGTCAGGACTTGTATCCAGGTTGGTTGTTCCTGGTTATTCCCCTGTGTATCCAGTATGTATAGTATGTGTGTATGTATGTGGACATGTATACGTGTTTGTGTATATATACTTATACATGTAGCACTTGCCTTGTGTTAGGCTATATTCAGGACATATAAAAATAAAACTATTGCTATAAAATTTGGTGCATTTTTATAATGACATGATTAAAATGATATAATGTCTGAGAAGGAATGACCAGCCTTATCTGGAGTTGTTAAGGAAAGCTTAATAGAGAAGTGTAATTTGAATTGGTGTTCTGAAGGATAAGGAATATTCTAAAGAAAGGAAGAATAATCTATTACACAAGAACTTTTTTTTTAATGAAAGGGACACTACCAATAATTGCAGTAGGACAAAGGGCTTGAAGAGCATCCATGATAAATCAGGACAGTGGTCTTCCTACAGAAGTGCCATTCTAGGCAGAGTAACTGCATTTGTGAATTAGTTTAAAAATCATATAACATAGTATTGAATCAGTATTAGATAAATTAAAACCCCTCACAAAAAACCTCCACATCTACCTTATAGGACTACAGTGGCAATGGATAACTACTGCTGAAGAAATAGCCTGTAATTATGTATCTAGCAATAAGATAGTTTTAGAATGATCTAATACGGAGAATTCTAGAATGATCTAGTACAGTCTGTTAAAGAAATTGTATGACCTAAAAGTATATTCAGTCTTTGGAAAAATGGCTGAGATGGGTACACATTTGGAGACTGCAGGAATAAAGGTATTAGATTTAGGGATTGCCTATCTTATTTTTCTTTATTACTACCAAAGTACCAACAGCATTTTTCACAGAACTAGAACAAATAATACTAAGATTTGTATGGAATCATAAAGACCCCTAATATCTAAAGTAATCCTGAGAAAAACAAAGCTTGGAAGTATTATAATTCCTGATTTCAAGATAGGCTACAGAGCTCTAGTAATCAAACAGTATGGTACTGGCACAAAAATAGATCAGTGGAATAGAATAAACCCAGAAATAAACCGATGCTAATGTGGTCAATTAATCTATGACAAAGAAGGCAAGAATGTACATTGGGGAAAAGACAGTCTCTTCAACAAATGGTGCTGGGGAAACTGGATACCTACATGCAAAAGAGTGTATCTGTACCACTTTCTTACACCATCTACAAAAATAAGTTCAAAATGGATTAAAGACCTAAATTGGAGACCTAAACCCATAAAAATCCTAGAAGAGAACATAGGCAGTAAGTCTGACATTAGCTGTAGCAGCATTTTTCTACCTATGTCTCCTAAGGCAAGAGAAACAAGCAAAATTAAACTACTGGGATTACATCAAAATAAAAAGCTTCTGCACAGCAAAGAAAACCATCAACCTACTGAATGGGAAAGGATATTAGCAAATGATATATCCAATAAGGAGTTATATCCAAAATATATAAAGAACTTATACAACCTTACATCAAAACCCCACAAATAATCCAATTAAAAAATTAGCAGAGCGGGGCGCCTGGGTGGCTCAGATGGTTATGCGTCTGCCTTTGGCTCAGGTCATGATCCCAGAGTCCTGGGATCAAGCCCCACATTGGGCTCCTGGCTCAGCGAGGAGCCTGCTTCTCCCTCTCCCTCTGCCTCTCTCCCGGCTCATACACGCTCGCTCGCTCTCTCTGTATCTCTGCGTCTCAGATGAATAAAATCTTAAAAAAAAAAAGTTCCTTTCAAATTAAAAAAAAATGAGCAGAGGACCAGACGTTTTTCCAAGGAAGACCTACAGATGGCCAAAAAACGCGTGAAAAAGATGCTCAACATTACTAATCATCAGGGAAATTCAAATCAAAACCACAATGAGATGTCACCTCACACCAGTCAGAATGGCTAGTATCAAAAAGACAAGAAACAGGGATGCCTGGTTGGCTCAGTCGGTTAAGACTTCAGCTCAGGTCATGATCCCTGGGTCCTGGGATTGACTGACTCCCATGTTGGGCTTCTGGCTCAGTGGGGAGCCTGCTTCTCCCTCTACCTGCCACTCCCCCTGCTTGTGCGTGCTGTCTCTCTCTGACAAAATCTTTAAAAAAAAAAAAAAAACAAATGTTGGTGAGGATATGGAAGAAAAAACTCTTGTGCATTGTTGGGAATGTAAATTGGTGCAGCCACTGTGGAAAACAGTATGGAGGTTTCTCAAAACATTAAAAATAGAAATATATCCAATAATTTCACTACTTGTTATTTATTTGAAGAAAAGGGAAACACTAATTTGAAAAGATATATGGACCCCTATGTTTATTTCAGTGTTATTTACAATAGCCAAGATATGGAAGTAAACTGTCCATTAATAGTTGAATGGTAAGATGATTGGTATACATACATATATATATACACACACACATATACACATATATACGTATAATGGAATATTCAGCCATAAAAAATGAAATTTCGTCATTTGCAACAACATGGATCTAGAGGGTGTAATGCTAAGTCAAATAAATCAGACTGAGAAAGACAAATACTATATGATTTCACTCATGTAGAATCTAAAAACTAAAATAAAAAGCAGAATCAAGACTTATAAATACAGAGAACAAACTGATGGTTTCCAGAGGGGAGGGATGGACTAAATGGGTGGAGGGGATTGGGAGATACAGGCTTCCAGTTATGAAATGAGTAAGTTACAGGATTACAAGGTAGAGCATAGGGAATACAATCAATGAATATTGTATTGTTGTTTGGTGACAGATGGTAGCTACACTTGTGAACACAGCATAACAAATAGAGAAGTTGAATCACTGTGTCGTACACATGAAGCAAATGTAACATTGTGTGTCAAAACCACACAAAAATTTTTAAAAGGATGAGACATTTAATTCATTGGAAATAAGTTTACTGGAAAATTTGAAAGGGAGGATTCAAGGGATCTAACTGTGGGGTTAACAGAAGTTGGGTTAATACATCCATTTACTTTTTAGATTTTTCTATTGCCACTAGAAACAATATATTGAGTTTGAGACAGGTGTGGTGACAATGTTGTGAGAAGTATTGATTGGTTAGCAGGTTTTTTTTATGTATATATATTTTAAACAGATTTTATTATTATTATTTATTTTAGACTGGGAGAACACAAGCAGTGGGCAGAGGGAGAGATTCATAAGCAGGCTCCCCGTGCAATGCAGAACCTGATGTGGAGCTCAATCTCATGACCTTGAGATCCATGAGCTGAGCCAAAATCAAGAATTGGACACTTAACCAACTGAGCCACCCAGGTGCCCCTGTTTAGCAGGTTTTCTAAACAGTACAGATCTCCTAGTTATAAAGATGGCAGAGTTTATTGGAAGGCTAAGAAAAGGGTGGGGGTAAAAAAAAACGAGCATTTTCTGTGCTCAATTAGGATGTATTTCTACTTGGTTAAGTATTCTACTTGGTTAATATTTTCAGAAGGAAATATATAGAAGTAGCGGTATTAACAAAAAAGTTTGTGTATGCACATGTATATATAAATATATGGATAATCTGTATGATACATATATGGATCAGATATAAATCTGATCTTTGGTTCAGATCTTGTATTAACTGTTTTTAGTGCAGACCCAGTGTACTCATATTTAATTTGGAAAAACTACAGCTTATTTTAATAAAATTTGTGAAATAGTGGGCAGAGCTAAAACTTGGAGCATAAATCATAAAGCAGTCCCTCAGGTAGTAAAATCAAAAGTGAGAAGTATATTTGCATACAATTTGGGGTGATACTAAATTGGGAGGAGTGTGGGTACAGATAGAATAACAATTAGGTTAGAAACGTGGGGAGAAAATAGAATGTAATTTGGCACAAAAGAACAATGTTTGATATATAGGAGAATGATTTTGTTCCAAAGTTATTCAGTCATTTCAAATTTGTTCAAAGTTTTATAGAATGTATGTAATTATGTGTAGAAGAAGCCTACTGGAAGGCATTAGGAGATAAAGTAAGGAATGTTGTCTTTGGTAGGTGAGGGAAGAAAGCAGGGAAGGTAGATTGTGTGGTCTAGAGCTAAGTATTCTAATCTGAATGGAAATTGAAACATTTTGTTGTTTTAAGAAAAGAGTTTTTTTTCCTCCAAAATGCATCTTTTTTTTTCTTTTTTTTTAATGCATCTTCTTTCTGAAGTTGAAATTACTTGAGGAAATGTGTTACTCTTCATTTTTAGTTGCTTTCCTTGGGACAGACCCCAAGTTTGCTTAAGCCGGCAGGTGCCTGAAGTCTGGTCCTACTGCTGCTGTAGAGCCCGCCATTGCCTACCCGCCATGCTCAAGGATGCAGCATAGCTTGCCAGGGGGCACTGCTGGTAGGGGGTGGATTTGGCTCTACCATTGACCTTGGGTTATTTACTGTGTTTCCATTCCTTATGGGTAGAGTATAATACTAGTGTCTTCCTCATAGGGTGGTTGTACGTAGTAACTGAGATACTGCATGGAAAGTGCTTAGTGTCATATGTGGGGCATACACGTTTATCACTTGCTATTGTTTGTAGAGCCCAAGCATTATTATGATGCATTGCCTTGTCCTCTCTGGGAAGTGAATCCTGAGTTCTATTTGGGATCCGGCCCCTGCCTAGCTTTCCAGCCATTCATCTCTTATGCTCCCTTCCCTGCACTGGCTGTGGAGGCCACATGAACTGCATTTCCTCCCAAAAGCTAGGCCTTTGCTTCTCACCAGATGCCATTTATCATGACCTTTTGTTCATTCTTGGACACTCATTTCAGCCACTTCCATGGAGGAGTGAATCTTAACCTACCCCCCTTCATCGGATGGGTGTTCTTCCTTCCGCTCCCACTAAACATGTTTGCCTCTCTGCTTACTACACTGGAATCAAAATGCTCTCTGCTCCTTTGTATCTCTCCTCTCATCCCCTGGAGGGCAGGACCTTGGCCCCCAACTCCCTTGCTTGGGGCAGTATCTGCCCAGAAGGAGATAGAATGTCATACTTGTAAACGGTGTGGACTTTGGACTTTGGAGGCAAGGTTTGAAATCTTGCTCCACCACTTACCAGCTATGTGACTTAAGGCCACCTATCTCACGTCTCTGCCTCAGTTGCTTCATCTGTAAATGGGAATTATAATAGTAACTACCCCATAGCATCAAGGGCAGATTAAATGAGGAGGGAGGGACTCAGGCTTTCGCCTCTGTTCTCTACTTCCCTTCTGGATGTCCTACTACTCAAATCCTGCTCTGGCTGTACCACGGAGTGAGGTGGACATAGGGAGCTAAGAAGCAAAGGATGGAGAAGGTGGCGACTCCTCAGGGACATGTGAAGACCCCTGTGGCTGCTTTCTCAGGTGGCTATTTGTAGGGGAGGGAAGTACATGAGGCAGCGTTGCCTGCAGTCAGACCTCTTTTTTTTTTTTTTTTTTGTATACAGCTCTTTTCCTTTTAGAGATCTAACACTAAGTTTCATTCTCATTATCTGGATTCATGGATTTGTAGAGCTCCTCTCTAAAAGCAACCCAGATTTGTGTCCATAAGCTTTTTCCTCATTTTGAATGTTGTCTCTAATGAAGAATCACCACAGCTCCCCTCCTTCTGTGGTAACAGGGTCACAGGATTCTAATTCCTGCTTCACGAGGAGTGGCTTTCTTGGCCAGTGTGCTGTTACAAGGATGCTCTTCCTTGGAAGGACAGTCCATTTCTCACCTAGAATAAGGGCACAGGAGACTGGTTTTCATCTGGGACGATGCCTGAGCAGCAGATAACCACTTTCGCCGCCACTCTGCCTTCCACCTCTACTCCCATTCCCCCCGGATTACTAGCACTGCTGCTGTTGCAAACTGTTACTACCACGACTCCCATGCTATTCTGATTGTTACTCTCACTGCCACTTCTAAACTGTTACTATGACTATGTCTGTTCTACTGTGATTATGACTATCACTGCTACTGTAGCTACATTGTTACTATTGCCGCCCGCCATCAAAAGCCTGACTTCTAGCTACTGCATTCTACTATCTCTTAATGGTCTGTGCAAAAAGAAATGCCTTGATTGATTGATTGATTGACTGCATACCTGTAATAGGGAACCCTGCAAGCAAGTCTTCTCTAGAATGGAGACTGGGCCATTTTTAGTGTGCTTTGGGCTAGCTGTATTCCAGATAACAATATGGTTGAGTGTTAATTTTTCTCATTAAAGGCACTGACATACAGTGCTTTCTTTAGCAGGTTAATGACCTTAGTAAAATAGATGTTTCAGGCTAATTTTGACCTCTGCACTTCCCAGGCTTTCAGTTTTTCAGTGCAAAGACTAGAAACACATAAGGAGAATTGAATGCTGTTTGTTAACCTTTTCTGTGTCCAAGGGCTAATGCTGGGGTTGATAGATAACCTTTGTAACTAAGGGTCTAAGTTGTTGCCAAGGGAGAGGGGTACAGTGCTCCCTCTTTTGAGGACAAGGGCTGATGAAAGCACCGAAGGGCTTGTGTGTATGATGGTGACAGCTGGCCAGGAATCCTGAAAATCTGTTAGCAGGCTCCCACTGAATATACACCAGAGGCTGGCAACCCAGACTAGAAATGATGCTTAAGAACATAAATGCTTAATAATTTAAAATCTTTATTTTACTTATAATTATTAAGATCACCAAATTCTAAAGTTCTTGGGGGTAATTTAATAAAGACTACCTATTGATACACTAAGATATAAGTAAGAGGATATGATAATTTAATGTAAAATCTCCCCTTGAGTTCCCTGGCTACCAAGGAATGGTTGCTATTTATTTTTTTAAACACATAAACTGCATCATCAATTGTTCATTATTTATTAAAACCACTTGTCTGTTATAAAAACTGTATGGATACATAGGTGAAATAAATATAGTCTCTACTTGCAAATGTTTATTTCATGTGGCCATAGTTGGGAGAATAGTCAAGATGGTTATTATCACAGGTGTGAGCCGGAGTGCTACTGAGTATATGGGATGCATGTGTTCTTACAATTAGGCCTACATTTTAGAGCTTGATCACTTTCATAAATTTACATATGACCCATAAAAGGTTTAATCATTGAAGAAAATGAAAGAAAAAAAAAAACAACCCTGCAACTTTAAATGTTATTAAATGACTGTATTTATGATTAAATTTTTTTTATCCTTTAAAAAATCCTTTGCAACTTGGACAGCCATCAGCATGGCTTTTAGTTTATTGAAAATAGAGGAGCACAAAATTGGAGCTAGGAAAACAACTCCCCTCCCTTTCTGGACTTCTTCCCTGCATGTTTTTTAGGGTCTTCATTTATTTATAATAAATGGGATCAATAAGAAAATTATTTGAAGGTACTGTGCAGTCTTGAATGGATGCTAAGTGCAGCATAATTATTTTATAATTATTCAGAAGGCATCTACAGATATGATTTCTTTACAGAGCAGTGGATAGTGCCCCTTCTGTTGGGATCTGCTGAGTTACAAGGGAAAAGGACAGAGTCCCTATACAAATAAAAATTATACTTTTTCTTTCCCTTTTGTTTTCTTTCCAAAAGATGTAGGATTTAGCTCTCTTAATTTTAAAAAGGCAGATGTAGAGAGAGAGAGACGATATGGCCAAAGGGACAGAAATAGAAAACCCCAGTAAAAGAGAAACTTGATTTATTGCTATTTTTCTTCCATGCCTTCCTGCCTTCTAGTTCTGCAAAGGATGATTGATTCCTTTGGAAAGGGATAGAGGATAGAGTTAGGATGACAGGGGTACTAAGCAGAGCTTGACCAAGTCTAAGCTGAGGCTCGGCTAACAAAAGAAAACTCTTGTACCTTAAAGTTTGTAAATAGGCTTCATGATCTCTTCCATGCCTTTCAAAACTGTCATTAACAGCCACTCATAATTCAAATTATGTTAAACTCTCAAATTCAGTCTTTCCTTCAAATGGGATAATGAGCGTTCCATCAAGAAAGGAGACCCCAAGGGGCACTGTGTGGCTCAGATGGTTAAGCATCTGCCTTCAGCTCATGTCTTGATCTCAGGGTCCTGGGATTGAGCTCTGAGTTGGCTCCGCACACAGTGGGGAGTCTGCTTCTCCCTTTCCCTCTGCCCCCCCAAATAAATAAAATCTTAAAAAAAAAAAATGAGACCCTGAGAACTTGTCTTCGTCAGGCAGCTTGACTGTTGGTGGTCCTTGTGAAAACTGCAGTAAGTCAGCAAGTATACGTGGCTGTGAAGCTATATTAGAAATCATCAACCTTCCCACGAGATACCATTTCTCGGATGGGATTGAAGTAGTTCATTTCACAATAAACTGGGGAGGTTTTTTCCTGTTACGTAGCATCAGTTAACACAACTGGTCCATTTTTTGCTCACAATTTTAGAGAAGTCGATGCTTAGTTTTCTCAAATAAAAAAGGGAAATGATCCCGCTTGTGCCCATGTCGTTGAGAAAGTCAAAATAGCTCTTACGCAAATAGAGGAAGAGGCAACTGTACACCTTGTAAAAGGAGTAGAGGGAAAAGAAAGATTGTCTCGGAGCTCTATAGGGAACTTTCACAGTCTGACCTTTAAACGTTTCCTTTCTGGAACATCACTATTGCTAGCATTGAAGTGGTTGTGTAGGAGGCTGCGCCTTGAAAAGCCTTGTCTCTTGTGATAACTATCTGGTGATGAAACAGTATCTAATCTGGAGAGCTCTGGATAATTTGGGGGTGTCTTAGACCTTGATGGTGTTAAAAATTTCTTGGAAGGTTATCTGCATCTACTGAGTGCTTCTCTACCATTTTAATTCTTCCACTTGCAATAAATAAGCAGGCTGCTCATGTGTTTCTGAAGGGGCGGAGAGGGTGAGTGTGGTGGCTGAAGACTGGTGCCTTTGCTGTTAGAATATGTCACTCATTACTGGATATTGCCAAGATACTGCCTAGACTCTCTCATTACTGGGTCTTTCCAGACATGAAGACAAGAGCTAACTGTCTCCCATCTGTGGCTCCTTTTCACACACCCTGTCCCCCAGCTGCTGAGCTACCATTTCCAGTGAGTGCCTTTACTGTAGGTGCAGAGCCCACAACAGAGCTATGGATATAATTCCTAATTCTTCTCTTTTCTCTCTCTCCCCACCCACCCCACGCATATTCAATCAGTTACTGGGTATTTCCTTTCCATATTACTTCATAGAGTTTTTTCAGTTCCTACTATCCTAGTCCAAATCACCCTAATCTTTTTTGTTGTTTTTTGTCTCATAGTGTTTTTTATTTTTTTAAATTTTATTTTTATTATGTTAGTCACCATACAGTACATCATTAGTTCTTGATGTAGTGTTCCATGATTCAGATCACCATAATCTTTTTGTTAAATTGCTATGGCAGCATCCTCACTGTCCCGTTTTGCCCACCTAACCCATATCATCTCCCTAATAAAGAGAAAACATTTAATCTGCACACTGCAAAAGGGAGCTAGTACAACACAGTAGTTAAGGATGTGGGCTCGGTAGCAAGAGTGTCTGGATTTGAATCATGACTCTATTACTTTGGCAAATGCAGTTATATAACCTTGAATAAAAGTATGCATGAAAGAGAAAATGAAAACTTTCCTGATTTGAGTTGTCATGAGGGTTAAAGGACATAAACATTAGCACGGAGCTTGGTACATAGTAAACATTCAAAAATTAGTATAATACTCATAAAATGCGAGCTGAGTGTTCTACCTTCCTATTTAAAACCCTTGAACCTTACCATGGCTTCTAGGAGAAAGCACACATCCCTTTGGCATGCCTTGTAAACCCTGGCTTCTCTTTCCAGCTCCCCCTTCCAGCCCCACTGTCACTGCTGCCCTCCAGAAGGTTGTGTCCATTTGGTACCACTTCCAGTGCCCCCAGCAGTCCATGCCTCATCTTGTGCTCATCATACACATGCTGTGCAGTTTCCCTGGTACTTCCTTGTACCCCAAGTCTGGCACCTTCCTTTCTTGTCCCTGAATGTCAGCCACTCTTCCTGTTTTTTGGTTGACTCTCACCTGCACTTCAGCTCTCATCTCATCTGTCACTTATTCCAGAAAGCTGTCTCTGATACTCCAGGACTCCCAAAGAACCTTGAGTGCTTTCTTTATGGCAGTTGCCACACATTATGTAATTGTGCATTCACTGGTCTGGATGCTCTGCCTGACCAGGATAACTCTTCTAAGGGCAGTTTGGGTCATACTGGCTTTCTAAAAATACCTAGTTCTTGGCAGTTTCATTCCATTAACAAGTGTTTAATAAATTAAAGGAGTACCCAATTGGAGGTATGTTTTATGAAGTTTTATGATGCCTAGCATATGATCTGCACCTCAGTAATATTTGTTAGATGAGAAACTGCTGTTTAGACTTTTGTATATCTTTAATTTTGGTAACTGTCTTGTGTGGATACATTTAATATTTAAAAAATCCTGAAGCTATTTAAAATTCTGATTCTTAAAATTTGAATCCTAAATTCTAAAAAGTCCTAAAGTTATCTCATATAAATTAAATGCTTTAGCAAAGTTGTATAGTTTTTGATCAAACACAAGATTTGGTTATGAAATAATGAGATATATTTGTCCTTGTGTGTTGTAAACCATCTCTGAAGTCAGAATGTTTTATGCTACCACAGATGATACAAAGAACTATCACATGGCTACTAATCTAAAAGAATTTATAAACTGGGGAGAAAAAACTTATACTGAAATAATAATGTCAAAACACCAATCACATCTCTAAGCATAAAACAAGCTCATGTGTTCATCAGTCATCTTCAGTAAATTCAACTTTCCTTCATCTTGTCAGAGTAAGATAAGATTTGGCTTATTAAGCATTCCACAAAGAAAATTGTAGAATTATCTGAGTGGCACATTAGAGATCATTTAGGCCAATCTTGTTTACATTAACTCTTTCTGTTGTGATAGATTGCTTAAGCAAAGGATGGAGTTATTGGTGTGTTTGATAAAATTGGCTCATGTAATCTGGGAGCAGGCTGGTGCTCGGACTTTTGTTTCTAAATACCATTTGCCATGTAAGTGGGAACGGACTTGCTTGGATAAATAGCTGATTCCAGAACTAGAGCAAAGAACACATGATGTGGATTTGGGATAACTTGCTATAAGAAAATGAAGAAAATGGCGTTAAAAGGACAAAGGAACCACTTTGAAGGGACCCCAAAATGGCCAAGTTTGGGACAATATGAACATCAAAAAAAAATGGTGACTATTACACAAGTAAAAAGGGTGGGAGGGAGGGCAGTGAAAGTTCTTTCTGTAAGAATACCGGCTAATAATTATGGAAGGAATGATAGAATCAGAAAAATCACTATTTTGTAGTCCCAAGTGGAATAATCAAAGCAAGGGTTATTAGTGGATGGTAAGTCATGGTAAAAAATTATTGAGAAATATGACATGGTACCAAATTATCACCCCTAGGAATTTTACTAATATAAAGGGGCATATGTACCTTTACAATAGATGTGGCAGTAAACATCCTAACCAAGCGATCAAGCTAGCATCAATAATAATGGATTCACTTAACATTTTGTATCATTAGATGTTATGAAATATGAATTTCATAGTCTGAAGTATTTTTGCCAGAACTGTTTAATTTGCATTTAGACTTAGCTTTTGGTTCACTGTAAATACAGGTGATGGAGGAACAGGTTTAATGATACCATGAAAATAGTAAGACAAATGCAAAATGTGGGACCTTCTATAAGACAACTTGTCTGGACTCTTCAAAAAGTCAATGTTTTAAAAATAAAAGGTAGCGGAATTTCTCAATTAAAAGATACTGCAAAAATAAAGCAACCAAATGCAATGGGTAAAATTTAATTGGATCCTAGACTGGGGAGGACATAGCATAAGGAGACATAGGGTAGGCAACTGAGGAAATTTGAATATGGAATAGATATTAGATAACAGAATTATTAATTTTCTTAGGTGTGATAATGGTATTGTATGTAGGAAAATATCTTCATTCCTAGGAGATGCATATTGAGCTATTTAGGAGTGAAGTGTTGTGATATCTGTTACTTGCTTCCAAATACTTCAGCAAAATACATTTTATAAATAAAGAGTTGGCGTATAAAACCACATATATAGGGGCACCTGGGTGGTATACTCAGTGAAGCGTCTAACTCTTGATTTCAGCTCAGGTCATGATCTCAGGGTCTTGAGATCCAGCTGGAGTCGGGCTCTTTGCTCATCACAGAGTCTGCTTAAGACTCTCTCCCCCTGCGTGTGTGCGCTCTCTCTCTCTCTCTCTTTAAAATAAGTCTTTAAAAAAATAAAAGCACGTATATATGGCAGTATGTTCCAGTTGTTGAATAGGTGGAGTGTTCACTGTACTATCTTTTCAACTTTTGGTTTGAAATTTTTAAAAATAAACTGGAAAAAGAACAAGCTCAGCACGATGAAAACAAAACCTGTGTCTCCGGAGTGGCAGGCAGGCTGTCAGTCCCAGCTTTGTCCAGTGCTTCTGCAATGGTATTGGGGCCGACTTCCTCCATCCCTCAACTTTGTTCCTGTGCATGCACAGAGCTGAGCACCCATGAACATCAAGTGAAATGTGATCCTGGTGTAATTAGCTAAACTTCAGATAAGTGTGAAAAATCTCCGAATAAGATTAACAGACAAGCTTGAGGCAGAACCTTGTGTTACTCATTTTTAGCATTTTCAGTGTCTGGAATGTTGTAGGTATTCAAAAACTGTTGACTGAAGAAATACCTACAGGGAAGACCAAATCTGAGGATTGCCTCAAAAAATGAGAGCATCCCAGTGACCTTTTCCAAATCCAGTAAATATTTGTGGAATTTAATAGAATTGAACTAGTTAAGAGTCAAATAAGGTTAAGGTTGGTTCCAGAAGTAAGGGGAAGACCTGCTTTTAACTATTTATGCAGTAATGACTCCATTTTTTTTTTAACTTTTAGAAATAATACTTTTCTGAGTTAAGGAAGCACTTGAGTGGAAGTCTACTGTAGTTTTTCCTACACAGGGTGAAATCTGGGTTTGGTGAGAAATCTTCAGAGGGTGGCATGTGCAATTATGCTTCTCCTTGGTGAGCTATGAGTTGGGCACTTAATTATGTAAAAAATATTGCAAGAGAGCCGTTGCATAATCCCCAAGAGAGTAATTATTGTCTATCTTGGCAGAATGCAAGGCTTTTAATCTGTAAATAAGCAATCCTATGTGGAAGAGCTACATGTAGAGTGATTTCTGTGTTGTAAAGGTCTCTTATGAATTTTTTAAAGTGCAAGTGGTAACTCCATGTGCTGATTGGCTTCTGCCTTTGTGCTTCAAAGGGTTTATGATGCTTCCCCTGTGATTTTAACCCCTCCTGAAATATTTAAGCCTCTGAGAAGGATTCCTGTAAAGGATCAAACTGCATCTGAGTTAAGCCTGTAAAAAATCTGAATGTCTCAAATACCAAGGAAGTAAAACATGCTCTAATTTAAAAAAATATATATATGAAAAACAAAACAACAACAAAACATTGACAGTGCTAAAAAAAAAAAAAAAAAGAATGCTCAACTTAGCTGATGGGTTTCTCACTTATTGGGAACTGCCACTGCAGCTCATATTTCCAAAAAGAAGTAATTCACTTTCAGGGTATGTGTGTGTTTTGCTTAGGTGGATCTGAGTCTTTTGGATACTGAAAGTAAATTTTGTTTTTAAAAAATTGTCAATGGATCTGCCTTCCCTCTTGTTCCTCCTGTTAGTATTGATGAACTGAGCATTCTCTCTCCAAGTTAGATTTCTCCACATGAGCAGCAGAGCCCCCACTCCCCACCCCTTTGCCTACTCAAGGACCTCATTCGGGTGACTCACCTTCTCTTTTGCACGACCAACTTTCTCCTCTCTACCGAATTATTCTCATCAAAATAAAAACATGTTGTAACAGCTTCCATTGTTTTTTAAAAAGGCCTTCTTTGACTTGTCTTTCTCTCTGATTACCTCCTCAATCCTCTGTTCCCCTTTGCAGCAAACTCCTTAAGAGTCTATATTATATATTCTCTCTTCACTTCCTCTCTTCCCATTGTCTCTTAGACCTGCTCCAAGCACTCTGCTCCACAAGAAACCTGCTTTTATCAAGGTGTACCCATGACCTTCACAGTGCCAGACTCCATGGACAGTGCTTGGTCAAATCTTATCTGCCTGTCCTGAGCAGCTAGCAGAGTTTATCATTCCTTCTTTCTAGAAACTTTCTTTACTTCAGGGAAAACCTGTTCTCCTGATTATTCCCCCTTCCTCACCAGTCACTTGTTCTCAGCCTCTTGGTGGGCTCTTTTCCTGATCTAAGATTACTCAGTCCCAGGTCCTTTCCTCTGTTTTCTCCTGAAGTCCTCTCAGGCAACATCATGGTTAAAAATGTTCTGTATACTCTAAAGACTCCCAAATTTATGTCTGGAGTACACACCTGTACCCTGACTGCAGACTTTATAAAAGTCATCTAGTTGCCTGCTGCCCCCATTCCATTGGATGAGTAATGGGCATCTCAAATTTAACGTGGTCGAAATATGATACCTGGTCTTCCCAGGGTTGTCTCTTACCCTCCTATCTGCTTTCCCTGTCTTTTTCTTTGCTCCACCCCCTTTCCATCTATATTAAAAATAGCAGCTGGAAAGACCCCAGTAAAACATCAGATCATATCCCTCCTCTGCCCCAAAGCCTCAAATGACTTCTGTCTTGGTCAGAGTAAAAGCTGGTCCAACAAGGTCTTTCGTCATCTGACCCCATTACCTTTCTAGCTCACCTCCTACCTTTCTCACTGTCACTCACTCTGCTCCAGCCACATTGGCCCCTTCCTTACACCTCAGATACTTCTGTCTCAGGGCTTTGCCATGGGATGCTACTTTAAGTTGGAATGCTGTTTCCTGTACTTCACATGGCTTGTTCCTTCACCCCCTTCAGGTCTCTGCTTACCTGCTCTTTTCCCACTTACACCTTCTCTAACTATCCATTTAAGCACCCTGCCCACCACTGCTCCTGATCCCTCTTCCTGGCTTTCTTTGTTTTTTTTCCATTGCACTTACCACAACATGAAAATAAAATATTTACTTTTTCGTTTTTGTTGCTGAGTTTTTTCTTGTCTGTCTTTTCTTATTAGAATGTAGGTTTCACAAGTTTTCATGACACTTCACAAGGGCAGAAATTTTGTGTATCTTCATAGATGTAACACCTGTGCCTAAGTGGGTACTCAGTGAATACTGCTGGATTAATTGAAAAGCAACCTCAAAAGTTGATTGATTTTTTTTTTCCCCTCCATTTTTTTTTTAATAACATTCTGGGTGGGTAGAGGATATAGAGCATTCAGAATGATTCACTATATACTAATAGCTATTTCCTATTCCTCAGTTTCTCTGTTTGAAGAACATAAGGACATTCCTCACGGCCTGTTGCGAGACCTTTGGAATGAGAAAGAGTGAACTCTTTGAAGCATTTGACCTGTTTGATGTTCGTGACTTTGGAAAGGTAATCACATTTCATTTTCTGTGTATTTTCTTTTACTGGGGAATATTTTATCAAATATTTATTGTTTCTTGTTGAAGAAGGACATGTGACTTAAGTGGTCTAAGTATCTGCATTATGTAATTAAATTTCACATGTAGATGACTTAGCAAAAAAGCAAATAACAACATTGTCCAAATGGGACTAGAATTATTATTTTTAAAGATTTATTTATTTGAGAGAGAGCAAGCAAGCATGAGCGAGTGAGAGGAGAGGCAGAGGGAGAGAATCTTCAAACAGACTTCCCACTGAGCACAGAGCCCAATGCAGGGCTTGATCTCACCACCCATGAGATCATGACCTGAGCCAAAACCAAGAGTCAGACCCTTAACCGACTGAGCTACCCCTGTGCCCCAGGACTAGAATTATTTTTTTATTTAAAGCAGTACAAGGAGAGTCTTTTTACCCAGAAGTAGCTTTTCCTATTGGCTACCTCAGAGGGTAGGACTACGGTTTTCCATCCTACAAATAGTAGGACCAGTATTTTTTCCCTTCCAGTCTTTTCTATATCTGAAAAGCACCTAATTTTTGGAAATTGAGAATGTTCTGCTTCCCCTCTATTTTGATACTTGGGTAGGTGACCAGGAAGACATGAATCCAAAATGTTTGAGATTGTTAAGTAATTCCTATTGCTTGGATTCCAGCAGACACATGTTAGCTTGTTGGACTTCAATGATATTTGCCACATGTAAATTGTTCTATTTGCTATTATTACTTGTATGTAGACCAAACACTTGTGTGTAATAGGTGACAGAAATTATTCTTTTAAAAGTGTGGTCATTTATTTTGAAGTGACTGGGCATAAACAAACTTTTTGCATGTAAGGAGTCATAAAAGAGGTAATTAAGGTGACCTTATTTTAGCCCCTGCTGACATAATTGCATTATGAAAATAAGCCCATAAGAATTAGGAAAAAAAAAAACTAAATGATACTCAGAAGTTTACCCTTACTCTTGTAATTCAGGTGTTAGTATCTCATCAAAAGGCTGTTTGAGAGTGACACTTCATTTGATTTCTAAGATGTAATATTTTAGTTATAAAGTGAAACCCAAGCAGTGGATTGGTATGCTTGACAATGGGAATAAATTGCACAAACTTGAAACAGACACATAAAAAATTTGATGCTGAAATTTGATTCAAGTATGGGTGAGCCACCTTGCCTCGGGCAAGAGAAGCCTTGGCTTCTTGACCCATAGTCCCTTTGTCATCTTCTGGAAGTCACCAGTCTTCTCATTCATCAGACTGTCAGTTTGGAAGCCTGTGCAAAAGGAAATGGGTATAAGACCGTGGTTTCTAAGATTCCTTTTTCCTCTGGCAAGCTGTGATTTAACTGTTTTGAGGTCCAAAAAAGTGATGGAGGATAACATAACAAATAAAAGCAACTGAAAACCAAGCCTGGTCAGGAGGTTGGTAGCATATTTGTCTGTGGCCAGGAAGTGAAGCCATGAAGACGAAGAGGAATCAACTAGAATTCCAGGTAAGGTGAATAGTCCTCTAAGTTGTTAGCTCTAAAAAACATTTTCATAGTTTAAAAAGATCTTTTCTTTAGTCTTTGACTCCTCCCCCCTAATTTTTTTAAAAAAGTATTTTTTGATTTTCTTTTCACTCTTTTGGGGAAATGAAAAATGAAAATGAATTAGGGAAATGAAAAATGAAAAAAGGTCTAGACTTCTTAAAGCTTTTCAAGGAGTTCTTCATTTTTCATTGGTTTGTAAGAAATGGTGTTGACAAAGACTGGGAAATCATCTAAATTCTTTGGAAACACATGGCTTTGTTCTAGAGGAATACCGCTGTGCGCTTATACAACGGAAGCTTTTGTAGGAGTTGAGATAATAGAGTTGAATGTGAAGGAGTAAACTGTATGCTTCTCAAGGGTAAATGTGTTTCTGTCTACTTAAAATATTTTGGCAATGATAAGTCTGAAACAGAGTTAAACTTGGGGATGTCATTGAGAACTTGATCCTGTACTCAGCACTTTAAAATCGCATACATTTTTGCTACTGCCAAGATTGGTGCAGTTATCTCTTCCAAAACTGTATCTGGCCTAAATAAACCACTGAAAGTTTAAGAATTTAGGATGCTGTTTCATACCTTGCCAGTATTACTACCATTAAACATTATTACTCTAAGCAAAGCCATCGATCCTACCACTTACTGAAAACTTTTGAGATAATTGGTGTCTTTTCAATCTCTCTCTCTATGTATATATATATACACACACAAACACACACATACACATATACATACACATACATAAATATATAATCATTAATCCTCACAATGGCCCTCTGAGATGTAAGTACTATTCAAATCACACATCTAGTAGAGATCGGAGCAATGGTTTCAACCCAGATCTTGCTGATTCTCATTGCTGCCATGGTGCAAACGTTCACATAGCAGTCCAAGTACTTTTTACATATTGACTCAATCTTCTTATCAGTCCCTCCATGTAGGTACCATTATCATCCCTACTTGCAGATCCTGGGCTGTAAGTGACAGAACTTGGACAGTTCATGCAGTTTTTAATTTTTACATTAAAAAATGTGAATAGTGTGTTGATATAGAGACTAAATCATTCCTGGTATTGTGACTATAAATTTTAATAGGATGCAGACAGGTTAGTTTATTTCTCTTCATTCCTTGGGATTTAATTAAATTTTCAATTAACATAAAAAGAGAGTATCTATAACTATATGCCCCCCCTGTCTGCCTCAATTGATAAAAATAACAAATCTAGGATTCATGTGTATTTGGCATCTTTTTGCCTAGGAATATATTAATTGTAATAGTATCTAATGCTTTGGTAGCATTTTGAAGCTTGGAGAGTACTTCATATCCCTGACCTCATTTGAGTTTCATGATAGTCATGTGAAGGAAACAAGCAAGTCTTCTCCTTTCTCAGATGAGGAAACTAAGAAATGGGGAGGTTTAATGGTGATTTCAAGGTGTCCTTGGTTAGGATCTGGATCAGACCTTCTGACTTCCCAGGCCTTTGTTTTTCTTGTCTGCCATCTACGTCTGGGTGTCGCTGCTGTGGAAATGCGCAGGGAGAAGGATGAACTCATGGGAGAAAACCAAAGGAATCTATGAAAATTAAAGCACAAGTGATCTGTGACTCGGCATCTAATTACACTTTTTTTTTTTAAAAGAGAGGAAAGATTTAGGATACTGCATAAGCCTTTAGTATAATGGTAGTTGAAATTAAGAACTCTACCTGAACAAATGTTTCACAGATTCTCATATGTACACAGGCAGTTGGATTTGAGCTAACCTTCCCCCCCACTTCTCCATTGTGGTGTAGTCTGCTCCCTAATCTTTGTCTATGTTCTCCCTTGGTTCTGGGTTCCTGAAATCTACCCTGAATCATAGGCTTTGATATGGATAGGTTTTCTTTTGGAAATTAGGAAAATCCTGGGAAAACCAAAGGAATTTATGAAATGAAAAAGTTTGATCTGTCACTTAACATCTAATTATTCTCTAGAAAGAGAGGATTTAGCATGCTATATGTGTTAACACGAATGAAAGTTTTTTAATTTTTGAGATAGTGAAGAGCACACACATTTTGGTGGGTACTCTAGAGGGGCTTATGATAATTTTGCCTTTCAGCATTACTTTTAATTCCTAGTATTGAGTTCTTTACCCACTGTTAGGAGAATATTCATTTTAATTCAAACTCGTGTGTCAAAAAAAGAATATTTCTGAGCATTTTCTATAACTTGATTTTGTTTTTCAAATCACACAGGGATGGGGAATGAGTTTAGTAAATTAGAAGGTTAACTTTTTTTTTTTTTAAGATTTTATTAGCACACAAGCAGGAGGAGTGGCAGAGGGAGAGGGAGAAGCAGACTCCCTGCTGAGCAGGGAGCCCGATACAGGGCTTGATCCCAGGACCCTGTGATCATGACCTGAGTCAAAGGCAAATGTTTAAATGACTGAGCCACCGAGACACCCAAGTTGACTTCTGTTAAAAAAGATCCATCTTGGGGTGCCTGGGTGGCTTAGTCAGTTAAGTGTCTGACTCCTGATTTCAGCTCAGTTCATGATCTCAGGGTCGTGAGATCGAACCCCCTGTCAGACTCTGCGCTGGGTGTGGAGCCTGCTTAAGATTCTCTCTCTCTCTCCCCCTTTCCCTCTGCCCCTCCCTGCCTCCAATCTTTTTCTGACTGTATAATAACAAAAAAAGTAAAGTTGTCTCAGTTGACTTCTTTGCTTAAGAAATGTAATAAACTTCCTGCCCTAGAAAATTAGCCGTTATTAATTATAATACTTTTTACATTGCAACAGGATCCATAAATTTCCTCACTTCCATGCTGCATAAATGATATTCTATTCCTCTGTTCAGATTGTCATGTTCTGACTAACGATTTTGCTGTTTGAAAATGTTTCCTACTGAGCTGTCTGTTGGCACATTTACAGTGCGGAAGCACATGGGATTTTTCTTCAATGAGACCATTTCTAGTGAGTAATAGAAATCCTGTTGCTGCTGTTGTCCAGATGAGTGATGAAGTCAGCTCCTTCCTTTGGTTGCTCTGGGTGGTGGAAGGGCCTGCATCTTGCTACCGACAGACTTCACATCTGTTGTTTCAAGCATTGTTAAGCACCTTTCAAGTGTAAGGTGATAGGTTTTCTTGAATCAAAGAAAATCCCACCTAACTGAAAGTAGTTCTAGCTGATTTTAGTAGCAATAGGATAGTTGCAGTGTGTTAAGGTTCAGGACAGGCACTGCCAAAAGGAAGTCAGAGCATTGGCTTAGAGGTGGGGCAGGGTTACAGGTAAGAACATTATTGAGAGAGAGGTAATTGTGTGTTTGGGTTAAGAATATGGTTTCTGAGTTGGATCTTGGTTTGAATTCTGGTTATACTCCTTACAAGTATGTGATCTTAGGCAAGTCACTTAACTTGGTTGAGCTTCAGTTCCTCATCTATAAATTGACGATAGGGAAATGTATGTGAAGTGTTTAACAGAGTTTTTAGGTTTAAGGGATGTACTTGATAATTATTAGTTATTACTCTCATTGTTACTATTACAACTGTCATTTCTAGTGTTAATTGATTTATGATTCAGCAGTAAACATAGGGGTTGAATTTTGAATTGAGTGCAAGAATTAATGACTTTGCAGGGGTGAGATGAGGAAATAAGCTTTTTCTTTCTAATGTGTCATAGGGTTAATCTATTTTATTTTGCACAGCTGTCTTTCTCCCTTCTTATATGGGCCTGGATCTCCTTTGAGAAAGCACCCTTTTCCAGTTATATAGTTTGGATGGTTTAATCAATTAGAATACCTCATCTCTTTGGCCATAGGGAAGGGTTTGGGGGTGGGGCAGGTCACTCAGTTGGGACCAAGATGATGTGTTGAGACATTTTTAGGGGCAGTTCTGTTGTGATCGCCTCCGGCTTTGAGGCTTGGAAGAGCCACAGCCATCTGGGTACTGCATGGAGTTTCAAAACAGACCCAGTTTAGAGGAAACAGAGCTGAGGAGGATGCTACTGGTATCATGTGTGGCTGTAAGAAAGCTGTGCCCAAAGCCAAATCCATATATATCTGGATTTTTCCATGACATGAACCAATATTTTTCTTCTTCAAGCCAGTTTTCCTTAGATTTCTCTGACTTTTGGTGGAGAGAACTAAGTGATTCACCTGGTTTTGTCAGTCAGATGATTTCAGTTGTGTAGATAACTCTTCTATTACCACAGTTCCACACAACTTGGAGACCATTTGGTAGCCTCTACATCTTTTATCATATAGAGAAAAGGAGGTATGAAGACTGAGTCTTAGAACATCTCTGTTTTGCAGTGTGTAAATAATTACGTAGAGGTATATTCCCAGCTTTGTGGTAAATGCTTTCTGTTCTTTACCATTGACCCAAGCAGTATCATAGACCTTCAGGTTTGAAAGAGACTCTCTAAGCCATCAGACATCCTTCTCCAGTTTGTCTGTGCTCTACAGGATCAAGCAAATGGACATGTATGCCTCTGCAGACCGGGAGCTCACTTCTTCCTGAGGCCCCAAGCTGTATCTATGTATTTGGGCCATACAGAAAGATTTGAAGATGACCTTAAAACCACAGGGTAGAAAGGACTGAAAGAGGCCTCCAACACATTCACCTGGGGATGAATAGGGCTTGGAGATATTCACTGATTTGCACAAAATGGTCCAAGAAGTCAGAAAACGCTAGAGGATTCTGTGTGACCTCTGGGCTCTCACTTCATTCCTCTGAACCTCAGGTTCCTCATTATAAATGGGATAATAATTTCTATCATACAGAATTATTGTGAAAACAGGGTTAATTTATGTAAAATGCCTGGCATATTGCTCAGGAAATGATTGAATGAACCAATAGATCCAGTATGGAACCAGTAGTTGGGTAGATACAGATCAGTCAGGGTTCTGAATGTAGATATGGGTAAAGTCAAAAAGAAGATTGTAGTGGTATTTTTTGAAAGTTTATTTGGTTTTATACTTTCTGGCTCAAAGTATTAAGAAAATTATAATACACATGTATGTATGCATGTATGCACCCATATGGTTATTTATAACTTATATTTTTCCTAGGTTTTTGTGGTAAGAATAGGTTTAACTTTGTGTGTGTGTATAGAGATCAGTTGAGAGCTGCAGTGAAACTTCTCCTGAAGGCAGTTGATACCTTAACACTCAATAAATGTTTTTTCCCCCTAGGATATAAACTAAATTAGCAGCTACATCAGATTGAGGATAGGAAATGGTTTGGTTCTTTGCCTTAAATTGCCATTTAAAAATAAGTTTGCTGAGAAAACCAAGGGATACATGGTTAACTTAATGTAGAAAAAGGCTTGGAAATTGTCTGTGTAATGGAAATTCACAACTGTCTATACCATCTCCACTAAGAGCCATTAGGTGTTTACCCTCTTTCCCCCCCAGTTTATTAGCAGAGACATGCTGCTATCAAGCTGCCTTGACATTGTGAGCTCAAATTTCTGGCCCATCTGTAATGCCTTATAATACATCTTATGAGAGTGTTTGCTTGGGTGTGTCCTATAGTTTGTGTGTTTTCACTTTTTCACCCTTCCCAGCCTAACTAGGACACCTCAGGGTGCATGTATAAAAGTGCAAGGACCTCTTCTTGCCCAGCCTGTGCTATTAGCCCAGGCTAGCCTCTCAGCATTTGTACCTGGGTGCTGGTTAATTTCCACATTTTCATCACTACTTCCAGTGCTTGTGGGTGGTGGGGAGCTTGCCCTCTGAAGCATCACATACATCCCAACACAACAATACTTGAGAACCTGTAATCAGTTCCCTACTACCTGTGCATCTCCTTGGAATTTTACCTGGCTTTCTTGGTCACAAGAAAACCTCCCTGCCCAAAGACCTGTGAGCTTCATGCAGGTGCAGGTGGTTTCAGAGACTTCACATTGGCATGGTTTGAAAGGTACATATTGGCTAGTGCACGTGCACTGATCAACAATTAGAAATGTTTTTCATATATCTGTATATAACTAGGATGAATTATCTTGGCATGTAAACATAATCTCTTTTTACAATTATTTTTTGAACTCTCACTCTTGAGAAGTTTGACATTTCTCAAAGTGTTTCTCATCCCAAATTATTCAAGAGTCTGTGGGGCTTTTGCAGTCATAGGGCCCTAATCAGTCTTGTTTCAAAACACCACAAGGAGATCAACTTCCGGTTGATGGTCTACTAGCATGGTTCTATTGAAGACTGGTCCCATGAGGTTTTTTCAGTAGCTCTTGTTCTCTGATGCTGGCATGCTCTTATAGTTACAGTGTGGCTCAGTGTGACCCTACCCAAACCAGCTTCCTTCCACCCCCACAAATTTTAGCTTCTGCGTTGAACCTGGTCAGGCCACATTTCCCAGGCTTAGCAGTGAATACTGTTCAGCAGCTCATGGTATTCTTTCCAGCCAGCAAGCTTGAGTCAGAGTCTCCTTACTCAGCCACTACGGGAGTACCAACTTCAACTCGTCGAGCAGCATTTGGGATCTCTGGTCTCTGTTCTTCCAGAAGGCCCTGGACTTTTCCTGCAAAATCAGCCAACTTCCAACCCACAGGAGGCTCTCCTACCAGGGCTAATGTGAGGAGTCAACCTCTGTCAGCCCACAAGGGCTTTCTTTACTTTCTCTCCTTTGAGCAGTAAGTGGTTTGCTTGTATTTACGTAACTAAGGGAGAGTTCTCCAGTGATTCCTTCCTGAACAAAGAAAGCTTGTTCCAAGGCCTCCTTTTGTGTCTCCTTAAGCCTAGAAGGAGGGGACAGTTTCTGGCCTTCCCTAATGTGTATGTCCTCTGGTTGGCTATTAACACAGTTACTACATTATTAGCAGTATTCTTTTTTTGTTTTGGGGCAGAGCTGGCCTTTCTACCAACCTCTACATCTGTTTCACTCTTTGCTAGTATATTTCACAGGGCTACATAGTACTAGACAGATTTTCCCATTTCTACTATCCGTCACAGAACTCTCGTACCTGAGCCATGCAGGATCATTCTTTACACCTTAATGATTATTCAAGTGCATTTTTTTTTTTTTTTGGTCTGCTTTCTGATTGTTTTTGAGCCAGTTTAAAAAACTCTTCACTCTTCACTCAGTTGAAAACTTCTAGAATAACATTTCCCAAGGAAGCTCATTGTCTTGAGAAATACTAATAGATAGCTTAGGAAAAATACTCTTGTCCAAATAAGTTAGTTAAACTGCATATTATGTCCTCTCTATGGGATATGGCAGAGTAAAGGCACTGAAGACTCTTGCAATGAGGAAAACAGTTAAACTTTTGCTTAAATCTAGGATTTCTAAAATTTGTGTATGAGTAACTATTTCGGTATCACACAGTCACTTCAGACTCACTATGTATAAAATTGAACTAGTTTTTTTATTCTTTTCCAGACCATTTCTATTTGGCTAAAGCTGTTGCCAGGGACTAAATAGTTACAAATGCCTCAGTTAAGGCCCTCATCCCTGGGGTTATTGAAATAGTCGTCTAAGTAGCTCCCCACCTTCAGGTTTGAATCACTCCAAACTAGTCTTCAGAGTAATCTTTAAAAAATGCAGAACTGATCCTATTATTCATAGGTTTAAAACTTGACGGTGGATCTCTGTTGCTTATAAGAGAATAAAGTCCAAACCCTTTTACAAATCAAAGTTGTGATCCAGACCCCCTGTCTGCCTTTCTAAACCATATTCCTTGTTTCCATATTTCTTGTTTTCCTACCTCCATTACCCACCTTGCTTCAGTCACACCAAACTGCTGAGTCATCATCACTCTCCAGATTAATATTATTAATATTGTTTCCTTTGCCTGGAGTGCTCTTTCCTCCCTATACCCCTACCCCTTGTCTTTAGTGACTTATTTGAAGATCACACACATAAATACATTGTTTGAAATCTGAGAATGTGTGATTTATCTAGAACTCTGGTTGTAGTTGATTCTTGGATGTACTGAATAACCCCCAGGGCCTGACTTTGCTAATGTGTCTCTGCCTGTTTCCTCAGTTCTAGCTGCACCTTTGTCCTCCTCTTCTGTCCTGCACAAATTTGACCTTGACACATGAAATCCGCTCTCTTCCTTAGCTCATTCTGAGACTTTGAGATCAAATAAACCTGGCTTTCCTCCTCCCCCGTCCCCGGCTACCAATGTGGGGAAGTTACTCGACTTCTCAGGGCCTCCGTGTTTGGACCTATGAGATGGCCCTGATGGTGATGCTTACCTCCCAGGGCTGTGGTAAGGAGTGTGCATCCGATTCTGTGGTGATCTGCACATCTAGCACGGTGTGGGGCGCAGTTCACCCATCATTCTCTCATGCTGCAAATGTTTACATGCTTGTTCTGCCGGGCACTGCCAAGTGCTGCTTAATCAACGTGGACAGGCAGTCTTCTGCCAAGTTGCTATTTGAGTTTAGGAAACAAAACAGGTAAGGCATAAATAAACAAGATAATTACAACCAATGATAAGTACTATTGAGGAAATAAACAGAGGAGAATGATGAACTACTGGAGGAAGCCACTTTAGACAGGGTGGTAAGCAAAATCTGTTTAAAATGCTGGAGATCAAGTGGGAGGCAGATGTTAGTGCTACTGCATACTTAGTAAAAATTAAATTTTAGCTAAGTTACAAAGCAAATTTTAACTAGATTCTAGTCCCACTTCTTCCTGCAGAACCCCTTGGGATAGTCCTTTAACTTGGCCTCCACTTCCTCAACTCTAAAATCTCATCTGATTCTAAATTGCCACTTACTGGTAAATGTAAAAAGTACACATTGTATTTTATAAAGTGATGTTTTGGTATTCTTAGATGTGTAGTCCTCTCTAAAAATATCAAAGCTTAGGCTTTTAGCCCAGGTCTATTCTATTTTCAGTAATATCGACGTTCCTTTAAAAACTTGAGAATTTATAGAGACTTAACTGTATATATACACTTATATACACACATAAAGGCATTATAAAGAGATGGAAGCATGTTAAAGAATATTGCTTTGATTTTGCATCTTTACTGGATATAGTTATAAGAACATGGGTAATTCCAGAAATGGAAATCTAGGTTAAGAACTGAAACTGAGCTTCTCTTTGCTGTGTCAAGGTTTCCTCCAGAGATCAACATGGAATCTTTTGGGTAGTATTTTTTAAAAATTCTGTATTCTTAGCATACATGTAAATAAGCACACAGATACAGGTTTACAGATATACCAAGATAACTATACGAAATATAGATATATCACCTGTAGTAATTTATTTATTGCACCTTTTGTGTATAAGTATATGCATAAACATAATTTATGATTTTAACTTGCATGCATATATTTTAAGTACCACATAACTGCATATTGTAATTCCTATTACATGATGACCTATCTGAGCTTCATTATATCTTTGGTTAACGTTGTTTACATATCATATAAGCTATTTTTTAAAAAGGCTTTTAAACCAAAGGTGCTTTGCATCCTCTCTTTAAGGAATGCACCATATTGCAGAAGATATAAGTAATTAAATCATGACAATATAGCATGCTAAGTGCAATAACTGACAAATGAAAAGACGCTGTGCAAGAGAAAGGGATCAGCTCTTCCTAAACATGGTTAAGGAAGGTGCCTCAGAGTTTATGCTTCATCTAGACAGAAAAACAGGCTGGGGTGCTGCTGCTGTTGGCTGTTGTCAGGAACTTACCAAAACTATGTCTTTGTTACCATTTTACTTAATCCTCACAGCAACCCTATGATGTTGGTATTTGTCCATTTTATGGCTGAAGAAACTGAGGCTCAGAGTTACAAAAACAAATCCTAGCTTGTAGGCAAAGCAGTGTGGATCTGAGACAATGTCTGCCTAACTCCAAAGGTCCTGTTCTTAATGATCTTACTGCACTGCTTCCAAGCAGAGCACAGTGGGAAAGCACCTTCTAGGTAAAGGGAAGGTCCTCTATGAAGATACAGAAGGGGGATCCGTGTGCAATGTTTGGCGTTCTGCAGAGTCCTCGTAGCCTGTCTGTAAGATGCAGTTGGGGTGAGCAGGACCTTGAGGGCCAGCAGAGATTGGGGCCAGGGTGTGTGGGCTTGGGGTCTTGCAGAATCTGCACGGATTCTGATGTCGGGCCGGAGAATAGTTTTTAACAGACATGAGATGACCTGTTGTACACTTGGCCTAAGCATGGTCATCAAGGGGAGACTGTGATGCCGGCAGTTGGAAGGGCAGGTGAGACTAAAGCAGTATGGTTGAAAACTATGCAGATCTTTTCAGAGCAATGGCAAGACAGGCTTAGAGCTTGAGAGCTTTTCAGCATTTAGGAATTGATGTGACCACGGAAAGGGTAAGCAGAGGGAAGAGAAAACCTTGAATCCTAAGGTTCTCCTGAGTGGTTGGAAAGGAAGTAGAGTTCACTGAAGGGGAAAAAGTGGAACAACAGCAGGTGCAACTTAGAGTTTGTTTTAATATAAGAATTCTAATGGCGTTTACGCTCACTTTCTGTAGATGTGTTTTGCAACCCATTATTTATCTGTTTTATTTTGCAAACTATATTTGACATCCTTAATTTTCCCTGTATTTCAATTTTGATTTATTACTTATTTTTTAATTTTTGTACTTGCTGCTTATCTAGTAGAGATTTGGTCTTTGGTAGAACAGGTAAAAACTTTTTTTTGAGTTTACTTATTTTTTTAAAAAATTGTAACATTTAAATTTTTATAGTAGGAAACCTTCTAGGCATTTTTGTCTGTTCCAAAGGTATGGCCAGTACATGCTGATTAGTACACACATTCTCATTCACAGATTAGCTTTTGGGACATACCTCCTCTCAACGGTGTTCAGTCATATTACCTTAAAAGTAAGGTGTAGTTTATCCAAAATACATACGGAGTTATCAAGTCTAATTTGCTTTCAGTAAATTGTTGCTGTGAATATGGTGGTTGAGAAATCCACAAGGAGAACTGGTTAACTCCAGTAGGCGATATAATAGCCAATTTACTTTTCTGTACAAGCAGCAATGATGTCAAAGTCTTGGCCTTTCATCCCTTAACTGTTGTGCCTGTGCATTTCCTGTGAACATGATCCTCTAGAACAGGAGGATGGTATTTTCCATATTTATTCTCCCTGTTTTTTTTAAATGACTTACGCACATCTGTAGCAATAAAGGAGTGCTGGTGTTCGCATTCCATGCTCAGAGGAGAGGTATGGGGCCAGAACTGGATGAACGCTCTCATCTGCACAGATTTACCAGAGGAAACGTGCATTAGGAGTGTTATGAACACCAAACAACGACAGGAAACAATCCCTGGGAGTCATGCAGCTGTGTGGAGTCCAGCCACACAAGCTTCCTCTGGATAGAGTTTAGTTTCTGAGTTGCTTAATTTCTACCTACAGCGCCTGTGTCTTTTGGGGACTGTGTTGGAGAAATACTAATTGATTATGGGCCTTTCTCTGGTTTGCCTCAAAGCCATGGGGGTATGAAAAGTCCTGCTGAATCAGCACAATGTCTGAAAACTAAGTGTCAGGATGAGCCAGACACAGAGCAGACAAAAATCATTAAGTTGGAATGAATGAATGGCATTTGCATCTTCCAGGAATATTCCTCCTTGGAAATTGCACATGAGCAATTTCACAGTAAATGTGCTTGGGGACCCTAGGTGTAGGCTTTACCTTGCTACTCTCCTCCTGTGTTTCTCTGTAAAGAATAGGAAGGATGATGCTTGCTGCTTCTGGGTGGGCAGAACCTCATAGATTTCTACTCTCTAAGCTGTCTTTTTTAAAGTAGTGGCCTGCTCATACTTGACCTTAGACAAAATAATTATCTAGAATGGTTGTGTTACGGCACGGGAGGATGTGTAGTACACCATTTTTATTGGTCAGCCTAGGTCAAATTTTGAAGACTGATAGCATTGGCTGTGGATTGGGTAAAGTAATAAAATGCATAGAAGGCCAGATTCAGGTTAGAATTAACTCTGTGTCTTTCCTTCTGTCTATAGTGTTTAACATTGCATTAGCAGCAATCACTGCTGATGTTTTCCTAATAGCCTGTTAGGTTTCTGGGAGGAAGCAGCAGAACAATATGAACTTATTGATTCCCAGATAATAAAGTACAATTTCTTAGGGAGCTAATAATTGAAAATTTTATGGCATTATAGTAAAACTACTATAACATATAGTAAAAAGGAGATGGCATAAGTTAGCATTGGTTTTCAAAAAAAAAATTGCTGAGGGGTTTTCACATTTGTTGTAACTTGGGGTTGGTCAGTAGATTGCCTCCAAAACTTTCATAAGTGTAAATAGACCCTTAGGTAGATAAACAAGCAAACATATATATCATTTTTTTATTATGTTAATCACCATACATTACATCATTAGTTTTTGATGTAGTGGTTCATGATTCATTGTTTGTGTATAACACCCAGTGCTCCATGCAGTGCATGCTCTCTTTAATACCCATCACCAGGCTAACCCATCCCCCCACCCCCCTCCCCTCTGGAACCCTCAGTTTGTTTCTCAGAGTCCATAGTCTCTTATGGTTCATCTCCCCCTCCAATATCCCCCCCTTCATTTTTCCCTTCCTGCCATCTTCTTCTTCTTTTTTTAACATATAATGTATTATTTGTTTCAGAGGTACAGGTCTGTGATTCAGCAGTCTTACACAATTCACAGCACTCACCATAGCACATACCCTCCCCTATGTCTATCACCCAGCCACCCCATCCCCCCGACCCCCCAGCACTCCAGCAACCCTCAGTTTGTTTTCTGAGATTAAGAATTCCTCATATCAGTGAGGTCATATGATACATGTCTTTCTCTGATTGACTTATTTTGTTAAGCGTAATACCCTCCAGTTCTATCCACATCGTTGCAAATGGCAAGATTTCATTCCTTTTGGTGGCTGCATAATATTCCATTGTATATACATACCACATCTTCTTTATCTATTCATTTGTCGATAGACATCTTGGCTCTTTCCACAATTTGGCTCTTGTGGACATTGCTGCTGTAAACATTGGGGTGCATGTACCCCTTCGGATCCCTACATTTGTATCTTTGGGGTAAATACCCAGTAGTACAATTGCTGGGTCGTATGGTAGCTCTATTTTCAACTGTTTGAGGAACCTCCATGCTGTTTTCCAGAGTGGTTGCACCAGCTTGCATTCCCACCAACAGTGTAGGAGGGTTCCCCATTTTCTGCATCTTCGCCAACTTCTGTCATTTCCTGACTTTGTTAATTTTAGCCATTCTGACTGGTGTGAGGTGATATCTCATTGAGGTTTTGATTTGGATTTCCCTGATGCCAAGTGATGTTGAGCACTTTTTCACGTATCTGTTGGCCATTTGGATGTCTTCTTTGGAAAAATGTCTCTTCATGTCTTCTGCCCATTTCTTGATTGGATCATTTGCTCTTTGGGTGTTGAGTTTAATAAGTTCTTTATAGATTTTGGATACTAGCCCTTTACCTGATATGTCATTTGCAAATATCTCCTCCCATTCTGTCGGTTGTCTTTTGGTTTTGTGGACTGTTTCTTTTGCTGTGCAAAAGCTTTTTATCTTGATGAAGTTCTAATAGTTCATTTTTGCCCTTGCTTCCCTTGCCTTTGGCAGTGTTTCTAGGAAGAAGTTCCTGCAGCTGAGGTCGAAGAGGTTCTCCTTTAGGATTTTGATGGACTCCTGTCTCACGTTTAGGTCTTTCAACCATTTTGAGTCTATTTTTGTGTGTGGTATAAGGAAATGGTCCAGTTTCATTCTTCTGCATGTGGCTGTCCAATTTTCCCAACACCATTTGTTGAAGAGACTGTCTTTTTGCCATTGGACATTGTTTCCTGCTTTGTCGAAGCTTTTTCTGTTCCATTGATCTATGTGTCTGTTTTTTTGCCAGTACCAAACCGTCTTGATGATTACAGCTTTGGAATAGAGCTGGAAGTCCAGAATTGTGATGCCACCAGCTTTGCTTTTCTTTTTCAACATTCCTCTGGCTATTCGGGGTCTTTTCTGGTTCCATACAAATTTTAGGATTATTTGTTCCATTTCTTTGAAAAAAGTGGATGGTATTTTGATGGGGATTGCATTGAATGTGTAGATTGCTCTAGGTAGCATTGACATCTTCACAATATTTGTTCTTCCAATCCGTGAGCATGGAACATTTTTCCATTTCTTTATGTCTTCCTCAGTTGCACTCAGAAAACTATAAAATATAATTTTCTGATAACATACTTAAGGTCATGATCATTTCTGATGGTTTTTTATTGGACTTAACATGTTCTTTGTTTAAAATTAAAATAAAGCTTTCTGTAATCCAGGGCACTTTTTTAAAATTTATTTTTATTTAATGAAGTATAGTTGACATAATCCAGGGCACTTCTAAAAGCCTTGGCTACATTTACTACAGGAGGGGCTCAGTAAAGTTTTTTTGTAAGAATCAAATAACTCAAATCTTATAATGTCCAACAATTTACAAGTGCTTTAGGACTATTATGTACTATGTTCTGAAGCAGCCATCCAGAATTATTCAATATATTTTCATACAGAGTTTAAATAGAGTAAGTATACTCTTATAAATCAATATACAGTAAAACATCCCTTTCATCAAGAAACTTCACAAGAATCTTTGAGTGAGTCATGAGTGCTTGAGTTCTAAGATTTTCATCTGGCTCAAAAAAAAAAAAAAAAAGCATTTAAGCTTTTTAGACCTTGTCAAAATGTCAACATTCTTATCTAATTCTGCCTAAAAGAACCCTGTAATTTTAAGAACATTGAAAGATTTAGATACCATATTCCTGCCCATCAGGTTACATTTCCATGGAGAATTTACTCAAATATTATTAGGTATGACTCACATTTCCAGGATATTCTGATCCAGAGGTTTCACTGATTTTTTTTTTTCCTTGCATGGTATTATATTTAAATTTTTTTTTAGATTTTGATTTTAGGGAAGATAATGACTAAAATTTTGAAAGCAGTAGTTTTGGGGCAGTCGATTAGGAGAAAACAAATAGTTTTTTAGAAAGATCCTGTATTTCAGTCCTTCCAGAGGTCATTCTTAAAATAAAGATGTTGTTTAAATCTTATCCTCTTAGTAGCAAAGAAATGGAACACAAACAAGAGGATTTGCTTATAATTGGGTGGATTTCTCCCTTTAAATTGTTATTATATCTTTAATACTGAGTTACCACATTGACAAGAACTCCCCCAATTCAAAAAATTATAAAATTTTATATGCATATTTCTTCATTTTAGGGCCAGAGTGGTTGCACTTGTTTAAGATAACCTTTTCTCCATCTCTGTTGTTATTAGCATTAGTTAAATAAATAAAGCCTGTCCCTAATTTGGGTCTGGTCAATAATGTAATAGTTATATCCTCCTCTTTTCAATGAGAAATTTCCCATGTAATCCATACAGCTTTCTCCCACATTCTTTCTCTCCCTAGTACCAGCTGATCTAGAAGGAATATGGAAAGCATTCTTTATTCCCCCAGTAGGAAGTTTAGCATGGTCTCTTGGTGAAGTTGACAATTCTTTTTCTGAGACAAGAATCAGGGACAGTCAGTCAATTTCCCCCTTTCATTGTGTAATCATTCTGAGTATTTCATGAAAAAAGCTTTTAGTTTTGTTACAGAAAAAAATGCCAACACCCATATTTGCCCAAAAAACCATACGAATGCCCACAAGAAAGTTAATGTTAATGAAACAGCAGTTGAAAAAGTACAGAAATAGAATCTCTTCCACACTTAATATCTTTCTGCTGTTCCTAAACTTGCACAATTCATTGTCATGGAAAGTGTTACTGTACTTTTGAAAGATTCAACAAAATTCAAAATCCAAATTTAGGATTTCTAATAAACATAGACAGTAGAAATGATACTAATTATCACATACTAAATGAGATTTTCTTTTGGCTGAAAAGAATGAAAGTAACATATTAGTAACTTAGTAATACCAAGGCAATCTTTATCTTCATAGATAGCTTTTCTTTAGTGCCTATATTTACATCTGTGAAAGTTTATTAGCTTTTTAAGCTTGATCTAAGTGAACATCAGTATGTAGAATGATTAAAATCTGAAGGCAGTCAGGATTTTAGCAGTGGTACTAACCAGTTATCCAAGAAAATGAATTTAAGGAGAGAAGGAATGGGTCTTCAGTTTTCTCACCATAAATCAAATTATTTTACTTATTAAAAATTTTTTGTTGTTATGTTAATCACCATACATCATTAGTTTTTGATGTAGTGTTCCATGATTCATTGTTTGTGTGTAACACCCAGTGCTCCATGCAGTACGTGCCCTCTTTAATACCCATCACCAGGCTAACCCATCCCCCCACCCCCCTCCCCTCTAGAACCCTCAGTTTGTTTTTCAGAGTCCATCGTCTCTCATGGTTCGTCTCCCCTGCCGATTCCCCCCCTTCATTCTTTCTCTCCTGCTATCTTCTTCTTCTTTTTTTTTTTCTTAACATATATTACTTATTTTGAACAGTTTCTGGGAGGGTTAAAACAGAGGATGCTTTATGGAAGACCTTCAGCATAATGCTTGATGCATGAGTGTGTGCTAGAAACATATTAACTGATAAAACATGTTTAGATATGTATTGGACAGAGGCTATTCTTTTCATATATTTACATATTGTTCCTCTTCTTTTTTCACTACAGTTTGCATTGCATAATTTGCATCAAATTGAGGTCAAAGGTATGAGTTTAATCTTTGAGAACCAAATAATAGAGGTATGAAAACCTAGATAAAACAAAAGACATAGAATGTCTACTACCGATTACTCAGTAATCAGTGGCCATATTAGAATTTATTATCCATTTAGAATTTGTGTGTGTGTATATATATATATGCATATATATATATACACACACATAAGCTGAACCATATGAAATTAATATTTCACAAAAATTAAAGTTTAATGTGGTTTAACCTAGTATTTTGGTTCTAGATAGCTTAGGAAGATGATGCTTGTTTTAAAATGAGAAGGGCTGTCAGCGTAGATGATAGAGTTGATGTTTTCTGCATGACTTTTTTTTAAACTAGAACCAAATGAGTATGTTTTAACTTTGACATAAAAGGGAACTTGGAAACAATAACAGTATTGCTTCTATTTCTGTAATAGGAAAAACTTCTTTGAATTAGGAGACCTGGGTTTGCGTAATGGAGTTCTTCAGTTCTCTTATGATTGCTTGACCTCTCACTTGTTAAATTACCTCTTTGCCAATAAACAAAAATTTAATGTTGACTATTTATTTGGAAAATCAAATTATCATGAATTGGGCTTGCTTTCAGTGGGCCATGTGTTAAATAACATAAGGTCTGTACTCATCTACCTGATTCTTTGTGAAATTGTATTTCTATGTCGATAAACGAAGATACCTTAGCATTATGTTGCCTACCAAATTTTAATTCCCTCAGGAATAGTGACTCATAGTGTCAAAGATAGAATTTTTTTCCATACCTTTTTTCTGAAGAAAAAACATTGTAGGGACTTTGGAAAACAATTTTTTGGTTCTCCCCATGTTCATCAATGGTAACAAACACGGTGCTCAATATCTGGCATTCTTTTTATAGCACATGTCATTTTGCAAGTACCAAACCTTATTCTGCCTCAAAGGGTGGTATTAAAACAAACCCTGAAAATAAAGAATATGTTGTAGGTCTCTGAAATCTTATACATCAGAATCACATGGAAATGAATTCATGGCTTTCTGTTTCATGCAACTATGTCACAGTCTTTGAAGGGATCAATTAAGGGCAAATTTAATGATTTATTTTTTGAAGATAAACTTCTTGAGTTTATCAGGGGAAGATAATGACATAAGTTTAAAGATGTTCCCTTAATTCTGTTTCCTTTAATCATGTGGAGAATTTGAAATTAATAGTTCTCTAGACTGTTATTCAGCTAGATGAATCTTGTTCAGATTGAATATTTGAGTTGGTGGTTCTGGCCCTTTAGCATGAAATTTTTAGAATGATAATCTGAGACTGTTGCTTACCAGAACATGGTGAAGAATTTGTGTCCATTACTGTGGCTGATTGTAAGGTTTTTACATGTCTTCATGATATGTATTTTTGAAAAAACTTGCATTTTTAACTTTATAGTTAGAAATTACTTGATCATTAGAGTTTTACAGTGATAATTAAAATTCTTACTGTCTTTAAGTTTCAGCCAACTCTTGAGATACAAGTTAGTTAGCAAGAGAATAAAATGAGAACAAATCAAAGTCTTGTCTGTTAGTCAGAAGCTTGATAGGCAAGTTAAATTAACTATGAAAATAGTCATTTTGATTTTTAGGATGCCTTAGAGGGAAACTGCCCGTTGAAGTTTCACGTGTCTTCCAATCAGCAAATCAGTATGTTGGGTAGAAATTTCAGTTATCTACTATATTCCTGTCTTGATTTTGGTTCGAGCCAGAAAAATTGATATGTAACAATTCCTAGAGTAATGCAATGCCCCCTGCCTAATAGCTCTCAGCTCTTCCAAATATTGTAAATATAACCCCTGGTTTCCAGAAACATAGCAATGTTGAGATGTATTCATGGAGTGACATAAATCATAATCATGTATCTATGGCTCTCACCAATACTTTCACTTTCCCTTCTCACCTTGTTATTTCTGGGAGTCCTGAATCATGTCAGCTCTTGAGTAGTTCTGTTGGCTACCATGGGGTTACCTTCATCTTGCTTCTTACCTGCTCCACCTGTTCTCGTTAGTGTCCTGTATGAGCTTGCTTGTGAGTGTGCATGGGATGCACTGATGCTTCAGAAGGCTCCAGGTTTCTCTGTTGTTTTGTGGGTTCCCTTGTCAGGAAAGGCTGTTGGGTTATCACCATGGTAGTGCAGCCTTTGAGGACGAGCTGACCACCTGAAAACCCCAGGGCGGCAGAGCCACAGTGTTCTGGACAGAGTGCAAGGAGACTGCTTTTCTCAGCTCTCTTAGTACTTTCTTCCTCTCTTATCGCCTGTACCTTCCGGGGCTTGCCATGTATTCCAAGGGTAGAGGCAAAGGAATAAGAGTGAGCACACCATGCTGTTGTGGCACTTCCTCCCTCTCTGTTCGGGAATCTTGCTTTGAGTCCTCTTTTTCTTTCTGATGGCACTGTCATTAGGATGAATTTCATTGCATTAGGTTCCTCAGTCCCTCATAGAGTTAGATTTATAGTGAGTCACATACGAGTCTTAACAAGAAAATCAGGCATGGATGAAACACAAAGATTTGGTGTAGGTTCTAGCAGTAACACAATCCCTGCTCCTGTTCTTAAGGACTTTACCATATAAATGGAGTTTAAATACAATAGATTACATGTAAAGCCTTCTTTGTGATGCTGTCATGCTAATTTACCAAACCTGTTCCTTCTTTTGGGGCACATATTAAACTGCATTCTCTAGGCTCCCTTGCACTTCGATGTGCCCATGTCACCACATTTATCTGTGTAGAAGTAATGTGTATCATTTTCAGGCCTGACCCATTAAAAACCTTCCAACTGTTATCCTCCATGTTTTTGTATTTGTTTTTCCCATCTACCAACTGAATACAAAGGTCCTTGAGTCCTTAGAGGATGGTGAAGCCACAGAATGGATGGATCCTGGGTTCCTGAATCACTGTGTAGGGAAAAGTTGCTTTTTGACCATGAATACCATTGTTGGATTTGTATGTGAACAAAAATAAACTCTTACTATGTTAAACACTGGAATATGGGGTTGGTTTGTTATAAAAGTTAGTGTTACTTTATCACATCATTTTTCAGTAGTTCTCAATCTTTTTTGCCCTCATACACCTGAGAGATGAGACACATCAATACTCATCATTCACTATGGCAGGGAAAAGATATTTTCAAGGTGGGCATAGAGGTCACTATAGTCACATGTTGCAAAAGAGGTTGAGCTGGAAAATTGAAGAGAAATGTCATTAGATTTAGTGGTAACTAGACCACTGTTGGAATAGTTTCAGTACAGTGAAAGTGACAGGAGACCAAACTGTAGAAAGATGAAAAGTGAATGGCATATGAACAAGTGAAGACAGTGAGTGAGTGAATTTATTGGAGATATTTGATTCTAGCAATGCAATCATAGGATTGTAAAATTCATGGAAATAAAGGAATTGTTTATTTTTGAAGCCATTTGCTAAAAGCTAAAAGCTGTACAGGTAAAGATCTTCACTGACACAGTGATAGGGAGAACTTACAGTCCTGTTTGACCATGATGGACTTGGTTTATGCCTGTTGACCCAGTGCAATTATTAATAGTGCCCTTTCATTCTTAGTGGCCTAGTTTGGATAAAAATATACAGTGTGGGGGCACCTGGGTGGCTCAGTCAGTTAAGCATCTGACTTTGGCTCAGGTCAATAACCCGGGATCAAGCCCCCCTGTCAGGGCTCTCCACTCACTGGGAAGTCTGCTTGTCCCTCTCCCTCTGCCCTTCCCCCTACTTGTGTGCTCTCTTTCTCTTGAATAAATAAAAAATTAAAAAAATGTACAGTGACCACAACACTCTCACAACCTCCTCTGAATATGAGAGTAGCTGTTAAACACATAGGTATTTAGCTCATGAATAAGTTACTGTTGTAGCCATGGAATGTTTTTAAGTTATATTTTATGAGGGAGTTGAAAGATTTGTTTCTTTATTTTATTTTATTTTATTTTTTTAGAGGGCCTGTATGAGCAGTGGGGAGGGGGGTTGGGGAGGAAGGGGGAGAGGGAGAAAAAAATTTTTTTTTTAAAGATTTTACTCATTTACTTGTCAGAGCACACAAGCAGGGGGAGTGGCAGGCAGAGGGAGAAGCAGGCTCCCCACTGAGCAGGGAGCCTGATGTGGGACTCGATTCCAGGACCCTGGGATCATTACCTGAGCCAAAGGCAGAAGCTTAACAGACTGAGCCACTAGGCGTCCCAAGAGGGAGAAAATCTTAAGCAGGCTCTTTGCCCAGTGCAGAGCCTGATGGGGCTCAGTCTCATAACTCATGAATGACTTGAGTTGAAATCAAGAGTCAGATGCTCAACTGACTGAGCCACCCAGGTTCCCTGTTTCTTGTCTGTAACAACATTGCAGAATTAGCCCTAATAAAGAACTATATTTAGGACCTAGAATGTAGGATAACTTTTGCTGCTTCTGATGATTTAGTTTGTTTCTCTTGTTTCATTATTTATGAATAAATATATATTTTATAAATATAAATATATTTGTAACTTATAACTTATATTTTTTAAAAATATATAGTTTTGTGTATATATATGTTTTGTTTACTAATATTTTGTTAAGGATTTTTGCATCTCTGTTCATCAGAGATAGTAATTTGTAATTTTTTTTTCTTGTGGTATCCTTGTCCAGTTTTGGTGTCCTTGTCTGGTTATGCTATGGTTATGGGTAATGCCATTCTCATACACTGATTTTGGAAGTGTTCTCTCCTATTTTTTTTGTAAGACTTTGAGAAGTATTGGTATAGTTTTTCTTCAAATGTTTGGTAGAATTTACCAGTGAGGGCGGTCTTGAATTTTTCTTTGTTGAGAGGATTGATTGATTGATGAGTGCTTGCACAGGCATGAGCAGGGGAAGGGGAAAGGGAGAGGGAGTGAATCTCAAGCAGAGTCCCTGCTGAGTGGGGAGCCCAGTGTGGGGCTCTATCTTATGACCCTGACTGAGATCATGACCTGAGCTGAAATCAAGAATCCAGTGCTTAACTGACTGAGCCACCCAGGTGTCCCAAAGGAGGTTTTTGATTACTGATTCAGTCTCCTCGCTTGAGTTGGTCTGTTCAGATTTTCAGTTTCTTTATGATTCAGTCTTGATAGGTTGTATGTTTCTAGGAATTCATTTCTTCTAGGTTATATAATTTTTGGGGGGCATTTAATCATTCGTTGTAGTTTCTCATGATCCTTAGTATTCCTTTGTTGTTGGTTGTAATGTTTCCTCTTTTGTTTCTGATTTTGACTTCCCTCACCTCTTTTTTTCTTAGTCTAGCTAAAAGTTTGTCAATTTTTTCTTTTCAAAAAACCAGCTCTTAGTTTCATCTTTTCTATTGTCTGTCTAGCCTGTGTTTCATTTATTCCTAATCTGATCTTTATTATTTCCTTCCTTTTATGAGCTCAGTTTTTTTTCCTTGTTCTTTGAGGTATCACGTTAGTTTGTTTGACATCTCTTTTCTCTTAATGTAGGTGTTTATCACTATAAACTTTTCTCTTAGAATTGCTTTTGTTGCATTTCATAAGTTTTGATATGTTGTATTTCCATTTTCATTTGTCTCAAGATTTTGTTTTCTTCCTTTTTTGATTTCTTCTGTAACCCATAGGTTGTTCAAGAGCATGTTTAGTCTCCACATATTTTCAAATTATCTAGTTTTCTTTTTGTAACTAACTTCTAGTTTCTATACCATTGTGGTCAGAAAAGATGATGGTCAGAAAATATCATATCACCATATGATTTCAGTCTTAAATTTATTAAGATATTTTTCTTGGCCTAACATGATCTTTCCTGGTGAATGTTCCATGTGTGCTTGGGAAGAATGTGTATTCTGCTGTTGGATGGAATGTTCTGTATATATTGTCCATTTGGTCTAACATGTAGTTTACATCTAGTGTGTTGCTTTGTTGATTTGGTGTCTGGATGATCTGTTTATTATTGAAAGTGATGTATTGAAGTCTTCTACCACGATTGTATTGCTATCTATTTCTACCTTCAGATCTGCTATCTTTTGCATCACATAGTTAGGTGCTCCAATGTTGGGTGCATAAATGTTTATAATTGTTATATATACTTTTTTGATGAACCAAACCCTTTATCATTATATAATGGGCTTGTCTCTTGTTATAGGTTTGGCTTAAAATCTATTTTGTCTGATACAAATATATACCCCACCCCACCCTGGGTTTCTTTTGTTTTTCCATTTGCAAGGAGTATCTTTTTCCATTCCTTCACATCCAGGCCGTATGTGTCCTTAAAACTGAAGAGAGTCTCCTGTAGGCAGCATATAGTTGAGTCTTGTTTTTTCATCCATTCAGCCATCTGTGTCTTTTGATTGGAGAATTTAACCCATTTACATTTAAAGTAATTATTGATACGTAAGGACTTACTATTGCCATTTTGTTAATTATTTTCTGGTTGGTTGTAGTTCCTTTGTCCATTCTTTGCTCTCTTGCTGTCTTGTGATTTGATGAATTCCTGTAGTGGTATGTTTTCATTCCTTTTGGTCTTTTATCTGATTAACTTTGATTCCCTTATTTCTGTAGAACTATTACAGCTTTTGCTTTGTGGTTACCGTGAGGTTTACATAAAATATCTTATAGGTATAACCGTTTATTTTTAGCTAATAACAACTATAACTTTGAACATATACAAAAGCCTTATATTTTTATACTTCCTCCCCCACATTTTATGTTTCTGATGTCACTATTTACACCTTTTTATATTGTGTATCCATTAAAAACTATTGTAGTTCTAGTTATTTTTAATACTTGTCTTTTAATCCTGTACTGGAGTTATAAGTGATTTTCTTACCATTATTAGAATATTACAGTATTATGAATTTAATTAAATATTTACATTTACTAGTGGGTTTAATACTTTCATATGTTCTCATGTTATTAATTAGCATCTTTTTGTTTCAGCTTGAAGAATTCCCTTCAGTCATCTTTGACTGTTATTTTGAATTTGCCACCAGATAAAGCACTTACCTCTTTTTTATTAAGATTGAGTTCTTGAGATTTATCTTGTTCTTTTGTTTGAAACACATTCTATATTACTTCATTTTCCTTGACTCTATGTTGGCTTCTGCATATTAGATAAAACAGCCACCTCTCCCAGGCTTGACAGAGTGGTCTTGTATAGGAGACATACCTCATACCTTTAACGTTTCTTTTAAGGCTGGCCTAGTGGTGAACTCCTTCAGCTTTTTTTTGTCTGAGAATCTTTATCTCTGCTTCAGTTCTGTAGGACACCTTTCCTGGGTAGGGTATTCTTGGTTGGCAGTTTTTATTTCTTCCAGAACTTTGAATATATCCTTCCACTACCTTCTGGGCTCCAATGTTTCTGCTGATAAATCTCTTCATAGTTTTATAATGGTTCCTTTGTATATAACAAGTTGCTTTTCACTTGCTGTTGTTAAAATTCTCTCTTTATCTTTAACTTTGGATTCTTTAATTATAAAGTGTCTTGCTGTGGGTCTCTTTGAGTTCTTCTTTGTTGGAACTCTCTGGGTTTCCTGAATCTAGATGTCTGTTTCCTTCCCTGGGTTAGGGAAGTTTTCAGCCATCATTTCTTCAAATGTTTTCTGCCCCCTTCTCTCTCTCTCCTTCTGGGATCCCTGTAATGTGAATGTGGATCCACTTGATTCATCTCATAAGTCCCTTAAGCTATCTTCATTGCTTTTCATTCTTTTTTCTTTTTGCTGTTCTTGTTGTGTGAATTGCATTGCTCTGTTTTTGAATTCATTCATCTTTTCTTCTGCCTCATCTTGTTTACTATTGAATCTCTCTCCAGTGTATTTTTTAGTTCAGTTATTGTATTCTTCAAATCTATGATTTGTTTGGTACTTCTTTTTTTAATATTTTATTTATTTATTTGAAAGAGAGAGAGAGAGCAGGAACACAAACAGGGGGAGTGGGAGAGGGAGAAGTATGCTTCTCTCTCTGAGTAAGTAAGAGCAGGGAGCCCGATGTGGGACTTGATCCCAGGACCCTGGGATCATGACCTGAGCCGAAGGCAGATGCTTAATGACTGAGCCATCCAGGCACCCCTATGTCTTAATATCTTCTGTCTCTTTTGAAATTCTCACTTTATTCATTCATTGTTCTCCTTACCTCTGTGAGCATCTTTGACTGTTATTTTGAATTTGCCACCAGATAAAGCACTTACCTCTTTTTTATTAAGATTGAGTTCTTGAGATTTATCTTGTTCTTTTGTTTGAAACACATTTCTATATTACTTCATTTTCCTTGACTCTATGTTGGCTTCTGCATATTAGATAAAATAGCCACCTCTCCCCGGCTTGACAGAGTGGTCTTGTATAGGAGACATACCTCATCAGGGGACCTGGCCAAAGCTCCCAGTTACCTCTCAATCCTTTGTGGTTACCTAAGTTACTGTCTTTGTTCTCAGTGGTTCCAAATAGTTGAGGGTGTTGCAAGATCTGTCATTATGCCAAAGGACAGGATCACAGTCAGCACCTAGATGGAGGCTGATTAGAAGCTCCACCTGTGGCTGTAAAGATATGCAGTAAACCCCTTCTAGGGAGAAACTGGGAGATGGACATTTTTGCCTGCTTTCTCTGTGCTGAGCCAGGATATATATCCATGGGTACTCTTGCTCTGCTGTTTTAAAAAATGGCTTCTTTGTTAGCTATAGTCCTATGGGAATGGTGAATGCAAGTCCTGTTGGCTATCAGAGCCAGGTTATTTGGGGGTTTGTGTCTTGGGTGGCAGCCATAAATTTGGGGTGGTTGATGTGTGGATGAGTTCTTTCCAGGGAGATACTGGTGACTTGGTTTTATTGTTGGAGTGAGCTGGAGGGAGAATGTGGGGGAAATGCCTACTATCTCTTCTGTGTTCTGGTGAGAATTGCATTTGGAGCCTACATGGATGCTAATTAGAAGTTGGGCCCTCAGGCAGCAGATTGTAAAGTGTTTGTTTAGGCTCCTTTCAGAGAAAGATAGAGATGGGCATTTTTGCCTTCCTCTGTTCTGAGCCCTGGGAGGATAGCCATGGCAAATGCTTGTACACCCATTAATTGCTCTCTTGTTTGCTATAGTCCTTGCTATAGAACACAAGCCCTGTTAGCTTTCAGAACTAGGTTATTTGGGGTTCATCCCTTGGGTGGGAGCCTTAAAAACTGGGGTGCTAGATGTGTGGTCTAACCCCTTCACTCTTCAGGGGAAGCTAGAATTTGGCATTCCCTCCCAATTATACAGTGCTGTGCCAGGGATGGGATTTATGGTGAGCGTGTGTCTCAGCCTTTCCCACCTGTTTCTGAGTATTTTCTCAGTCGCTTGAAGTATAGGAATTACTTGTCTTTTCTGGGTTTCTCTCAGAGGGCATTGCTCTGTATATAGCTGTATATTTGGTGCATCATGGGAAGAGGGAAATTCAGGAGCCTCCTATATTGCCATCTGCATTGCCATTGTCTGCAGTCAAAATGTTATTGTTTTAACTCTTCGAATGGTTTCTGGCACATCGTTTTTGGTCAGGATTTGTTATGGTATATACAAAACTTTAGAATGATTTTTGACCTAGTAGTTGTACTTTTAAGAATTTATCTGGGGAAATACTCAGAAAATCTCACATACTTAGATACTAGTTGATAGATGCAATGTTAACCTAATAATTTGTGATAAAAAATGGAAGCAATTCAAATAGCCATTTGATAGAAGAGAGTTGGTTAAGGTGAGTTTCAAAAGTACAGTGGAATAATTTGCAGCCATTTAAATATTTTGGTAGAATAATAGAGTGATGTTTTTATAAAACCCTCACAATAAAAGAAAAGTGGGTTATAAAAACAGCATGTAGACTATGATCCCAGTTTTACTAAGAAAAGGTATAAACCTGGATGGAAGTTTACCAAAATGTTAACTGTGTTTATTTTTAAGTGGTTAGATTACAGATGATTTTAATGTTTTTCTATATTTTACAGATTGTATGCAAAGAATGTCTTACTTTTTTAATCAGAAAGAAATTTTATTTTAAAAACACTTAGGAAAGATTTTGAATAGTCTCCTAGGAAAACACTTGTGAATTCAATTTTTTTGGAAGGTTGTATATCCTTAGGAACAAGAAAACAAAAAAGGCAAGAAATTTGGAATTTTATTATCTTTACAAGGGAAAAACCCTTCCTATATACTCTTGTCAAAAATTTGTATTAAATGTACAGGTGCAATCTCAATTCCATTTTAATAAAAGTGCAAACCTCTGGTACTCATTCCTCTAGCATTGTTGCTTAGCACCAGAATCCCTGGTTGGAGGTATAATTCATTTGTGCCTCTCAGGCCTGGCCTTTCCAGAAATCAGTTCCACCTTGTTGAGAGTTAGAGATGAAAAAAAATATATCACTGTAGTGTAACTGAAATCATATTTCCATTTCATTGTAATAAAATCTGAAATGTTTAAAAAGTGTCTATTTTCAAAATCAGCAAGTGAGTAAAAATGGAATCAATTTTTCTACTTCTCAAAATATTATTTACAAAGCACTTTATTGATTTGATTACATGTTTTGTAAGTGGTATAGATTGATGTATTTGTTGAAACACATTTAGCTGATGTTGCCTACATTAGATACATTAAAAAAAAAGACTGATCTATTATCTGTTGACTTCCAGCAACATCCTGATTTGGGAGGAATTATTTTCAAGCCAGTTCCCTTTGGGGACAGCATCCCCTGCGAGTACTTCTGTTTCCCTTTGACTTCCTGTGTATTGAAAAGAACTCTTAAGAGCAAGTATAGGGTGTGTTGTGACTTTTTTTTCCCTCTTGCAAATAAAGATGAAAATATTCTTACCCTGTGCCTATGAATAAAATGCTTTCCAACTTAATTGACAAGAGCATTTAAAATCAAGATAAAATAAAAATTCCCTCTTGGGACATAAAATTTGCCTTAGTGTTTTTCTGGTTAAGGTGGGCTGGGTGTTATAATCAAATGAAAAGTGAATAGATATGAGAATGACTATTTTAGAAAACATCTGTTCCAGGCCATGTGATAGTGATGATTGGAAACCCATGTAAGCCAGAATTTAACCCCCTTCCTTTACCTCCTCTCCCTGTTCTTCTTTCTCTAACTTTGGAAATGAAGAAAATTCAGTTTCCATGTGGTGCATGCTTCTCTGTACTATATCCATCTCTACCTTGTTTCCAACTGCACCTTGGGTCTTTTCTGTTTTTGCTGCTGGTCACCACCTAGAATGTTAGGAGAACTCTTCTCCTCTAAGTCATGTTGCTGTGGAAGGTAATGCCAAGGGCATGTTTACTTTGGTTATAGCTTGGTTTCCTACCATGCACCAATCCAAAAGGAAAAATGTGTGATAGACTTTGTTAGATATTTGTAGATACCAGCAAAGAATAACAGGAAGAAAAATCTTAAAAATGGTTAAGTAATCTGATAGTTCTATACATTAAAAAAACAAGGAAAACTTGAATGAAAGTTAAACCCTCTCGTAAGACAGTCCCATCCCAGATACTCCTCAGTTCCTGGTCTGTTTCTTTGTTGAAGTTCTTTCTCCTTCTTCCAGGAGAAAGAATATTCTTCTTTCAACCTGCATCCTCTGTAGGGATATATTTCACGCTAGGATTATCTACCACAACTCATGGGACACAAGCCTTATCCAGCAGCATTGTGTGAGTTTATAAGTTCAGCATAACACTGTGGAGTGAGGGGGTTGGGTGAAGAAACTTGGTGCAGATAGTGTGGGATGGTGTTGGGCTTTCTAGGTCCCAACCCTTTCTGTATCTGCTTGCTAATGTGGAGATTTGAGTATGCCTTCTCATTCTTTGTTAACTAGTTTGCTAGTTAATTCAACTACCTCCTAAAAAATATACATACATAAATTTATCCATCCCCTGTACCAAGTAGTAACTCTAAGAGATAGTAATCTACATTGGGTTAGTGAGGACTCAGAGTTGTAAATAACTGAAGTCCAATTTGAGTTACCACTAGTACTATTGAGAGCTAATATTAAGCACTAGCTATATGCATTTGTATTGTGTTAAGGGCTTCACATATATTATCTAGTCAAATTCTAGTAATAGCTTAGTATGTAGGTACTTTAATTGTCCCAATTTTATATATGAGAAACTGAGGCATGAAGAGGTATAGGTAGCTTACTCACAATGGCACATATTAGAGCCAGGATTTGAATCCAAGTAGTCTGACTCCAGAAACTTAGGCCCCAGAGTGGGCATAATGTGGAGAATTTGTTGACTCATACATCCTACCATTAATCTCAACAGGCTAAACTGTTGAGAAGTACAGCGTAGAAGTGGGCTTCCGGAACACTTGGAACAAGGAATTCAAATACCATTATTTCCCTTGCCATCATTTATCTCTACCTTGTCTCAGTATGCTTGCTTCAGCTCTCTTTGTAGACTGTATCCTCAAGATGGTAGAAAACATGGTAGATGACCACCTGTAGATCTTGACCTTAATATTTTGCAACTTCACAGCTGCAATTATAAACAAAAAAAATCAGTGGGAAAAACTTCCAGATAGACAGATAATACCTCCTGCATAATTCTGTGCTCTCTCCCAGTAATATCCCCCAAACAACACAGAGCAATACAAAGAAAAAAATTTAGAAATGAGGATCAAGAATTAAATTTCAAATTAACTCTAAGTAAAAAATAAAAAAGCAAATCTCCTTAAGCTGTCTCTCATACTCGTGCCTCAACCTTTGCCATGAACAAGAATGTTTCATAAACAAAAAGCAAAAACAAAAAAACCCACAAGAACATGCGAGAGAGAGGAGGAGCCCACAATTGATGTGAAAATACTATCAAAGAGAAAGTCTATTTGGGTGAAAATCCTTAAAAAGTTTGACTCACAAGGAAAGACCCAACTGTACACTGTGTAAAAGAAACACACTTGAAACAAAATGATTAAGAAAGACTACAGATCAGAGGAAGAGACTGTTTTATCCCAGGTTGAGTTAGCTGTTTGCCCCCCCCCACCCTTATGCCACTAACTATGGTCAACAGTATAGTGTGCTTTTGTTCAGCTATTCTGTCCCCCCCATTCCCTTCATTGGCCGGCCACTCAGCTATGTCCAGAGTAGTGGACTCTTAGAATTTGGTAGCTTCCTCTGGAACTAAATGTTTATAGCAGTGTCTGAAAGAAGGGTTCTGTCTTCAGAAGAAGAGAGAAGTAGTAGGGAGACAATACAGATGTTAATAAAAATTTCTGGAAGTTGTGTTTCAGTACTGTCTCTGATTTTTTTAAGTTTTACTTTTATTTAAGTACGCCCTACACCCTCCGTCAGGCTCAAACTCACGACTCTGAGATCAAGAGTCACATGCTCTCCTGATTGAGCCAGCCAGGTTCTCCTGTGTCTGATTTTCGTTTTTGCTAAATTCATATTTGTTTCAAAGCGATTTGCTGCATAAGCCACAGCAGTTTTAAAAAGTTGATTAATAAGTAATGAAACTGTCTAGAACAGTGCTATCCAATGCAAATATAAGCCACAAATGCAAGCCATATATGTTCTATTAAATTTAAAATTTTCTAGGTACCACATTAAAAATAGGTGAAATTAGTTTTAATAGTACATTTTATTTAACCCATTTTCTCTAAAATACTATCATTTTAACATGTGATCAATATAGAAAGTATTAATGGGTTGTTTTACATTCTTTTTCCCCTTATTCTTCAGTATTCAGTTTGTATTTATATTTATAGCATATCCCAATTTAACCTAGCTTCATTTTGAGTTGAGTAGTACTGGACAGTTCAGATCTAGAGAAAGGGATAATCATTTGCTCATTTTAGTATAATGAATGAAATAAATACTTGAAATATAAAGTGTATTTATATATGTGGCCATACATTTATACTTTTTGGCCTAGGTAAAGTATGCCCTATGTAATGCTTTTATATGTTAATGACATCTATTTTAGAATGGAGCCTAATTATAGCTTGGCCTATAGCCAAATATTAATGCTACTTTTAATTTTGAAATAAATTTACCACAATAGGGATGGAGTGGAGGAGGGTTTTCCCTAGCTTCTTTCAGATCTCTGTTGTAATGTGTTCATTGCACATGCCTTTCCTGGACATTTGAAACAAAATAGCAACCTCTACTATTTCCCCCAACCCCTTTGACAATGCCTGCTTCCTTTACATAGCTTTAGTTTTTTTCATAATTCCTTTAACATCGGATGTATATACTTTAAAAATGGTTTATTTTCTTTCTCTGCCAACGTTCACCCCACCAAATACACACACACACACACACACACACACACACACACACACAGTTTTGAACTCTGTTAGGACAAGAAGGTTGTATTCACTGCTATATCACTGTATCTTAGAACCTTCTATGTGCCAGGTATTTCCTAATAGTGTGAATGAAACAGTTTAAGACACATGGCTGCTATATATGCTGATATGACCATCTACCCCCATCCTTCTCATCCCTTTGGTACCCACCACTCTTCCCCATCACGCTGCCATCAGGGTCCGTCTACCTCTCTAGTAGCCTTGACACATAGCTTTGAGGCATCCCTGCCTCCAGCCTTTCCCTTCTAGGCCATTCCACACATGGCTGCCATATGTATATTAAAAAGCATCTCTGAACATGCTGATTGCCTGCTTAGAATTTTCAGTTCCTCCCAGTGGTTTATAGTTAGGCACTCTGGCTTTTAGAGGTATTTGTGATGTGCTGTACTTGTATCCTGGGCTCTTGCCAACTGGACATTTTCCTTTTTTTTCCCCCTCCCCTTCAATACATTCAGTGCTTTCTCCTCTTCTTTTTCATGCTATTTTTTATTTCTGAACACCCTTTTCCCATCCTGCCCTGACCAGAACCCCTGACGCAGCTTTTGCTACTTTTTTTTTTTTTTTTTCACGTTTCCTTGGGTCATGCTGGAATTGTAACTTTGGAGAACTTCCTTGATGGATTATAGGAACCCTGTGAAATATGAATAGACAATGAAATGTCATTAAAACAAGACACTTGGCATATTTGCCAATGGCCAAGTACCCTGGAATGCAGCAGCACTTATGGTTGGAAGCAAAAAGAGTATCTTTCAAAGTGCAGGAACTGTAGAGAGAAAAGTGTTAACAGCCTTTGATTAACCTATTCCCTTATTCCCTTATGTCTTTAGGTGGCACCAATCTAAAAAATGTTCTTGTACAACCTCTTTAAAATATACGTATTGTTCTATAGGAAGCAAGAAGTGACCCAAATACCTTCTGCATTCAGCATATTGAAGCAGCAGCTCTTCATGGATTGAATGTTAAAGCAGTCACACCTACTTCCCTAACAGCAAAACATTTATAATTGTCAATAGGGCCCTTTAGGAAGTGTCCTCCCTGCTTCTGTAACCTGTAAGATATTAGAGAATTGGCACTATAACATTCTTTAAATGCTTGGTAGAACTCACGAGTGAAACCATCTGGGCCTGGTGTTTTCTTTTTGTGAGAGTAATTACTGATTCAGTTTCTATAGCAGAAAGAGGACTATTATCTGTTTCTCCTTGAATGCATTTTGTCATTTGTGTCTTTCAAGGATTGGTCTGTTTCATTTAAGTTATCAAATCTGTGGGCATAGAGTTCTTCATGATAGTCCTTTATTCTTTACGTGTCCATGGCCTCAGTAGTAATGACCCCTCCTTCATTTCAGATGGTGGTAATTGGTATTCTCTTTTTCCTTGCTTGGCCTAGCTAGAGGTTTATGAATTTCATCTTTTCAAAGAGCCAGCTTTTAGTTTTATTGATTTTTTTTATTGATTTTTCTATTGTCAATTTCATTGATTTCTGTTCTCATTTTTATTATGTCTGTTCTTCTGTTGGCTTCAGGCTTAAATTGCTCTTCTTTCCTTAGTTTCCTAAGGTGGAAGCTTAGGTTATTGATTTTTAGTCTTTTCTAATATACGCATTCAGTGCCACAGACTTGCCTCCAGTCACTCCTTTTGTTGCATCCCAAATATTTTGATAAGCTATAGTTTCATTTACCTGTAGTTAAAATATTTTAAGTTTTACTTGAAACATCTTCTGTGACACATGGATTATTAAGAAGTGTGTTGTCTAATTTCCAGCTATCTGGGTTTTTTCCAGCTGTCTTTATGTATTGATCTCTAGTTTGACTCTGTTGCGTCTGAGAATATAATTTCTGTGGTTTCTATTCTTTAAAATTTGTTAGGCCTCGAATCTGGTCTATCATGAATATTCCATATGATTTGAGAAGAATGCATATTTTGCTGTTGTTGAATGGAGTAGTCCATATAAATATCAGACCAAATTATTTGATAGAACTGTGTTCTTACTGATTTTCTGCAATAGGACATTTTAAAACTAGTTGCTTTAGAGCATTTCAAGGGACCCAATGGTTTAAAAGTATGAGGGCCATTTTTGAAAGGGGTTAATTTATGACTGGAAAACATTAGAGGTATTGTACACTAAGGATACTTAAAATGAGTGTGTGTGTTGTTTGACTTATTCACCGGTTTATCATGCATTTATTTACCTTTAAGAGCTGCTTATTTTGAGTATGTACATAATGATACCATTTTTAAATGTAAAATGGGTTTATACATGCCCACATACAAATGCATAGTGAAAAGACAAGAAGAATTTACATCAAAATATTGACTGTAGTTATAACCCCTGGGTCTTGGGATTATAAGTGTTTTAAATTTTTCTTCATTATACTTCCCTGTAGTTTCTAAATCTCCATACTAAAAATGCGTGGACTTCGTACTTTTGAAAAAAGAACAAGAAGTTCATTATGGTTTATTGAAATCTGATACCATGTCATGTGTGGAATGAATCTAAGGAGTGGATACTATGAATAAAATTGCTGTGAATAAGCATTTTGAAAGCTTTTGTTATCTATAGTCAGGGAAGAGCCAAAATGGAAGAGTTAATTAAAATCTGATAAATTCCGTACCCATTTTGAAGCCATCATCATCATCTGATTGGCTTACCAGACCTTTGTAGCTTCAAAATAAAGCAAGGGCAGTGGAATGATTTAAATTTTACCATGTCTTAATGGGGCTGCAGAAGGTTGGCCCAGGGGTAAAACGGGCACTGGCCACAAATAATAAATACATTCTGTAATTGATTCCTGAATATTCAGAGCTTAGTTTATTTATTTTACAAAAGAATGTGAGCTTCTGGAATGCATAAATCTAGAATATTGGTAGAAAATATTAAAATTAAAAAAATTTCCCTCCAATCTTAGTTTATAAGTGAGGGTGTATAGAAAAAGAGATATAGGTAAATGCATAGTAATATTTTATTTCAGAAAGGATTAGTCTAACTTCTGTTTTTGAGGTTCCCCCCTCAATATCTGGTATGTACTAGGTACATGTAATATGTTCCTTATTTAGTGAATACTAAATTTCATAGATCCCCTGTACTATAATAAAAACCTTAAAAGCTGTATTTCTTTAACAAACCAGGAAACGCTGTCATACATGGCTGGGTTTCCTTGTCTGATTTTGTGTTCCAAACATGAAGAACAGTAGGGAATTTCCACTGAGTGGGTGAACTCATAGAAATTAACCTCTTCATTATTTTCCTTTAATATTTGTTAAGAGACCTCCATATGGGCTCTTTATTTGATTACAGAGTTTACTGTGAAATTAATTCTGTGCATCTTAGAATCCACTTAGGAGTGTTACTGTTCAATAGATTTGTTTTTGGGTTAACTTTTTAATGGGTGTAGTTCTCAGTGGGAAGGGGATAGAACCGTCTCATTAAGTAAAGCCTGAAATGGTAGACTACATTTAAGTTAATATAGTTTCAGTGTTGTACACATCAAGAGTAACTTGAGCCAGGCGTCTATATGAGCGATTATTTGTAGGACTTTTATGATCTTCTTTACCCTATTCATTTCTTTAGAAAATTTGAGAAATTTTTATTTAAAAACTTTTTTTAAATTTAACTTTTACAAAAATTCATTTATTTATTTGAGAGAGAGAGAGAGAGAATGGTGGCGAGAGGGAGAGGAGAGAGTCCCAAGCAGACTCCACCCTGAGCGCAGAGCCCAGTGCAGGGCTCGATCTCAGGACCCTGAGCTCATGACTGGATCTGAAACCAAGAACCAGATGCTTAATCAACTGTGCCCCACAGGCGCCCCAGGAAATTTTTAGATTGTCAATGCAGTACCTATTATAATTTTAAAAACTCAAAAATAAAAATAATAGTCACCTGTGCCACTCCCTCTCACTTTATCCTACTCTCTGGTAACTACTTTTAATTATTCTTACTTAAGCCTTCTATTTACTGTTGTATCTTGTAAATAATCTATTTATACTGGGTATTTTTTACTTGCTGATTTAAAAAAGGCTTTATTGACTAACAAAATAACAGAATTTGTTTTTTACATTTTTTCATGTTCTCTTTCGTTTCCAGTATAGCTTTATTGCTACTTAAAAATAAACCAATGGAGTGTTTACACTATTATCACTATGCAAATAGTGATACCATATAATTTTAAATGTTTTATAATGAATATTTGCTTAGTTATCATAGTGCCCAAGAACTATCACAATTATTAAAAATCCGAATTCATCTATTCTTTAAGTACTTACTGAGTGCTCTCTATGTCTTAGGCTCAGTGCCAAGTGTTAGGGAAATAGAATGGAAAATCCATTTCTGTTCTCAAAGAAGTCAAGATATCTTATGAAAGAGAAGATGCAAAAGTAATAGTAGAGGTCTACAAAATGCTAAGGCACCCAATCAAAAGTAAGGCTTTACCTTGTCTGGCTAGCACAGATTTCCTAGGATGGATAGTTTTAGAAATGAGTTCCAAAAGAGATAGGGATTGTCCAGATAGAAGTGAGGGAACTTTCATGACACTGGGCTAATGGAGGGAGAGAACACTGCCATATTTCCTTTGGTCTTCTGCACACTAACAGAATTAGACACACTCTAGCTTCATGGTACAGACATGCTGAGCCTATCCTGGTCATACTCTTTAAGATGAAGCCACATCCTTATCTTGATTTCATAGCAGTACACGTGTTTATAGAGGTATCATTTCAAATAGAATTATGGTGCTTTTTGTGCATATGTAACCCTGCAAATAGATCAACCTTGAATAATGCAAGTGAAGGTCAAGCGAGAGTCAAACCTGGACATAGGAACATCATCAGCAGTGAACTGGTTCTTCCAGTGTTTTATTCATTTTTGTACTTGATATGGTGCCTGGAGTATAATTGCCACTAAATGTGTGTTAAACTAAATCGATAAAAGAAAAATGGTATTTGGGTCTGAGTTTAGTTTCAGGTGAATAAAAATTTATGATGTCTAGTTGGAGGATAAAGTGAGAATGCAAGAAAATTGGGACTTTATTCTACAAGTTGGATCACAAATGTGTTTTTATAAAACCAAAGGATGGCGCTACTATCATAGGTTTTGTTTTTATTTGTTTTTACTAGGGATTATTTTGTCTTTTGTCAGATTTCTTCAAACTATTAAGCATGTCATGACTTAGATTATTCAAGGGCAAAGGTGTTTTCTTTCACCTGGGAACTTGGGAATGTTTTTGTTTTGAATCATTATTTGAGAGTTTTCATTCTGTGTAAAATAATCAAATGACTTAAACTTGTGGTGTCAGAAATCTAATTTGCAATTGGAATTATATTTATTTCAGTTAATGAAAATAAATTAGTTTTGATCCTATCTCAACTCTTTGCCTACCTCTTCGGTTTTCTGCAGTGTTGTTAATATAGTAAACCAATTTGAGTGTCTATTTGGTAATTAAAATAATTTCAGCTGATCTGGAGGATCTCTGTCTAATCTTTGTTTGTTTGTATCATGTAATGTTAGTGCTTGATGCCCATAATTCTTTTATCTTCATTTTTTTCCTGTGATTGTCTAGAAGCCAAACAATTTTTGTACATTTCTCATTAGCGTTTATAGTCATATCGGTTGTCTAAAAGCCTTTTAGTAGTGGAAAATTCCAAGCACAATATGGACTAGTACAGCAGGCCCTCATGCACCCATCACCTAGCAGTGACAGTCTTAAACTCAGCTTTTGGAAGCTGTTGGCTCACTTAACAGAACGAAAAGTCTGTCCATCTGTGTGTGTGTGTTTTCCATTGAGTTTGTCAGGCAACTCCTGTAATCAGGAGTTGAGTTGATTCTTCTAAAGTGAGTCTTCAGTAGGATCACAGAATCATAAAGTTTCAGGTTTGGAAAAGGTTCCTTTTTGGTTAGACATCACACATGCGGCTCTCTTATCAAGACTGATATTTTTAGTGATTATATAGTCAAAGAACCCATTCTTGTGGATGCTGAAAATAGTTGATATTCCTTCTGCAAACCATAGTCCCCCCAAGCCTCTAATCAGTGGTTTTTTTTTTAAATTCTAGATGTTTTCTCCACCTCACTAATGGAAGAAAGCCGCTCTTTTTTTTTTTTCTCTTTCTTTGTTTCTTTGTTTCTTTCTTTCGATTTATTTACTTATCGGAAGAGAGACAGACACCATGCACAGGGGGAGGGGCAAATGGAGAGGGTCCCAGGACCCTGAGATCCTGACCTGAGTTAATCAAGAGTTAACCTTTAATCTTTAACCGACTGAGCCACCCAGGTGCTCCAGAAAGCCACTCTAACTCTTGCTGAGTCTTCTCTTGCCTGTATCATTTTAGTACTCATACCTTCCCTCTCTTGATACATTTGGGTACAGCTTTTCTTTCCTTTTCTTTCAAACCCCCCCCCCCCCCCGCTAATCTATCACATTATCTGAGTGGCTCTTTTCGGCTTGATACCCAAAACTTAAAAAAGTATATGTGCGGGGTGCCTGGGTGGCTCAGTTGGTTGAGGTCGGACTCAGGTCATGACCTCAGCGACGTGAGATCAAGCCCCACCTTGGGCTTGCTCTGGGTGTGGAGCCTGTTTAGGATTGTATCTCTCCCAACGCCCTCTGCCCCCCCACCCCATGTGTGCTCCCTCTCTCTCTCTCTAAAATAAATAAATAGAAGTATATGTAAAAATACTTAATCTTCACAATTATTTCAGCTACCTTAAAAATGAGTCTGTATAATAACACATGGAAGGTCGTAAGAAGCCTGCTTTTAACATGCCCAGTATTTATTTTGTATAAATACGGTTATTTATTTAAATATGGCTGTCTGGTTTTCCCTGGCTATATATTCCTGTCCTTGTATGTTCCAAGTGACATTCCTCTTGAAACTACATACATGGTTGAAGGGGAACTTCCCTTGAAAGGAGGGTATAACCTTTGGTGAAGGCATTATAAGTGGTTTTTGTTATGTTGGTGAAGGAGTTACAAGCAGTTTTGTTACATTAACAGGGAATGCTAAAGTTTAAGTTTCACTTAAATTTTAGTTCTTTAAATGGAATAAAACATGTATGTAATGTGTAAAATAGCAGATCTCTTAACTCTGATGGCTGAATCTCATTCAAAAGGACCCTCATTTGTTCTGATTAAAAAGATACAAAGACTGTGATCTATTTCTACATTAAACGTGTCAATAACTATATTAGAAAAAAATTGTAAGCCATACTTAGGCATTATGAAGATATTTTTTTAAGATTTAAAAATATTTTTAAGAAAGATTTATTTATTTGAGAGAGAACACACACGTGTACATGTGGAGGGGAGGGGGAGAGGGAGAGAGAATCTCAAGCAGACTTCCTGCTGAGTGTGGAGCCAACCTGGGGCTTGATCTCCTGACCCTGAGGTCCTGACCTGAGCCAAAATCAAGTCAGTTGTTGAACCTGCTGAGCCACCCAAATCAAGGTTTTAATATTTAAAAATTTTGTTCTTATATGTGCAGTCAACATTTTGGGTGGATGTTTTTGGGCTAAAGTAAATAGAGTAAACTTTGGTAGGTTCCTTGCAACTTCAGCTGCCAAATGTCCCCACTTTGAGAAAAAAATAATGGTGTGGTTATTTTACAGGAAATACTGTACAGGACTGTGGTTGATGTAAAGGAAATGCCCACCAAGAAACTAAAATACTGTTAGTACTTAATGGTGTACTTTACGCTTGTGGTAAAAATGAGCTGGTATAAATAAGCCTTACTCCTAGATTTTAATGTTCAGAATTAATTCTAATACACTTTAGTGTAGACCATGGCAGTGACTTTGTGTTTTTATATGGCTAGCTAACAATGCAGCTAGGAGAGGAGACCACATAAAAGCTTATGTAAATAATGGGAACAGATGGTTGAGGGACAGTTGTTTGACTCTGACGATCACATAATGAGTCAACCCAGATTTAAAACACAATAGTGCTGTAGTAAAGCAGCACAGTCACCCCCGTCCATTGACTCTGGAGACTAGCAGTGGATTTATAATTGTCCTATTGTAATTCTTCTCACAAATCATTTAGCCTGTTTTGCTAACATTTCTCTGTGTAATTGGCTCATCGTGGCGGGATGGATCACGGCTAGAAGGGAGAGCAGACTGTGCCTGCTGACCCCCAGCATCTATAATTTGTGATGTTCTGAGAAGCTGCCTGTTAGAATTCTTAATGTGTACCCACCTGGGTAAAATAGGGCTGGAGGGAGCTTTGGAACTGATGTAGTCCAGACCTTTCCTTTTGCAGATGTATCGCAGACAGGGAAACTTCTGTTTTCAAGGTTGCTCATTGTGATAGGCAGAGTAATGGCCTCCCAATGTCTATGTCCTAATTCTTGGAAACTGGATATGTTACTATACATGGCGAAAGGGATTTTGCAGACATGATTAAGGACCTCGAGACGGGAAGATTATTTAGGATCATCCGTGTCGGCCCAGTATGATCACATAGGTCCTCAAAGGCAAAGAATCTTTCCCATCTGGGTCAGAGAAATACAACATTGCTGGCTCTGAAGATGGGGAAGAGGGTCTTGAGCCAAAGAATGTGAGCAGCCTCTAGAAGCTGGAGAGGATGAGGTAATAGACTCCAGAAAGGACCATTGCCCTGCTGACATCTTGAACTTAGTCCAATGAGACCCGTGTTATATTTCTGATCTACAGAAATGTGAGATAATCCATGTTTTGTTTTAAGCAGCTAAGTTTGTGGTAATATGTTAGAACAGTCATAGAACTAATGAACTCTCCAAGTTAGGGATAAAACCAGGTCTAGAACCCAGACCTTCTGCCTTACTGTTGAGCTCTTTTCTCAGATGGTAAGTGCCTAATATCGAATCATGTACTCCTGAAGAACGAAACTACGTTACTCTTCTTCCCCAAAATGTAACAAAGGGCAAATGGGAGCCACTCACAGAGTGCTTATGGACCAGATGCCAGGCACCAGATGATCCAGAGAGAAACTAAATGACAATGAATTGTGCTGCACTGTTGAGCTCTCCCAACTCACAAACCCCATTTTGACTCAGGTGTATCTAGAGCTCTGCCCTGAGTACCCAGCAGTTTGTGACTGCCTGTCTTGAGGTGTGTCCAATCTAGTCTCGTCTCAACTCCCATATCCCAGATAATCTGTGGGTGGATATACAGTGATAGGGGCCCTTGTGAATCAGTCTAGAGTCTCCAGTTAGTTTAGAACAGGGAGTGGCCATGAACAAATGTGAAATAAATTCAAGATACTAAAAAAACCCAAAAAACTTTTGGCCTTCTTTAAATAAATTTTGATTCTGACTTGCCACTAGGTCCTCAGAATTTAAAAAAAAATTTTTTTAGTCATTGACAGAAATAATTAAGGGTATCTCAGGATCAGTGATGAAAAATGTGAGATAAGAGCAAGGACATTTCCCTCCGGAAACCTAACCCAGGGACTTTAAATATGTTTCATCTCCTCTGCCAGATATGATCTGTTGGTAATAGCTCCTTGGAACACTGTCGAAAGGATCCTGTGGCCATGTCCTTGGTCAAGTAAGAGGAGTTCTTTGATCATGACTGATCTGGGCAGCTGGGGCAATGCTAATCTACTTCCTAGAGATTTCTCTCCAGATATCAGTTAGTTCTTTAATCATTTCTTGGGTGTGATTTTTTAGCCAGTTGTAAATCCAATTGAACGAGCTACAGGCCACCCTCATTTCTTCATTGGGTCTAGATGGGTGGATAGACCCTGATCAGCATGACGACAGTTTGAAAATATGTATAGGGAGTACAAACTTCATTTGTAGGTGAGTTCTATAAACTCACACCTGTAGAACGGAAAGAGGGCTCTACAAGAATCCAAGATGAGGGAATGTCAAATAGTGCTTTTCTTTCCATTCATACCTACAGCAGGCAGTTTGTTCATTTTATCTTAGTCACAGCAAATTTTATTTGGTTTAGAGAAGCCTTGACTGGATGTCGTCATGGATGATTCAGAGTAGAAGAAATTGGATAAAACTGAAAATACAGTTGTTTTAAAATATTGGAGAGAAGATAGGGGCACCTGGGTGGCTCAGTCAGTTAAGCATCTGCCTTTGGCTCAGGTCATGATCTCAGGGTCCTGGGATCGAGCCCCACATGGGGCTCCCCACTCAACAGAGAACCTACTTCTTCCTCTCCCTCTGCAGCTCCCCCTCCTTGTGCTCAATCTCTCTCTCTAATAAATAAAATTAAAAAAAATATATTGGAGAGAAGATGAATACATGAAAGGTTATATATGAGATGTTGTAGTATAAAGTTTTAGGTCATTAGTAATTTTACCAAAGATTTTTTAGAAGATTTACAGAGCTAATGGTAGTTACAATGAAAACTTTAACGTTTTTAACACAAAAACTAAAAGTGATAATATTTAGTGCTTAGATACGGTTTTTATCTGCTTTAAAAAAAAATACAGATCCAGGATGGCATCATGCCCTTTATTTTCCATTTGTTTCCTTTTTTATATTAATACTGGTTTCAGATCATATCAGGAAAATCAATTTGATTAATGCAACACAATCTCAAAGGCTTCACCTTCATAGCCTGTGTAACTGGGCCTTTAGTGAGAGCACTTTGGCTGTAATGATCAGTTGACCTGTCTGTTGAGCATCATAAAGCTTACGTACCCAGAAAAGCCCTCAATTTCTCACTAAGATTGGAATGAGATTCTTACTGAGAAACATTCACATAACATCAATCAGCCCTTCCCTTCCCCATCCCCGCTGTGTGTGTGCGCGCGTGCGCGCGCTCTCTCCTCTGTCAAATAAAAAAACAATCTTTAAAAAAATGAAAATACAACATTTCACACCAATGAAATTTCTTAAGTTCTACTAACCTTAGGACAACAACAAGGTAAACATTTACAACTAGAGAACTGGTTATCATCAATTTCACATTTAATCAAGAGGATCTATGCCTTGCATTCTCATCTATGGTTGTTGCTGGAGGGCAGAAAAATAAGAATTCCTTTCCTACAGCTTGCCTGTTATAACCTGGCTGTGTAGGTATGGATATAATTTACAACATTGTAAAGCAGTGTTTGATAGGTTGTCTCTGCTTTTCTTAGGACACTTAAGTCCCAGCAGGGAAGGGTCAGCCTTTTGCCAAGAAGAATAGGGAGAGAGATTCAGGTAGCAGATGACATTTAAGTGAGCTTTGAAAGGTGAGTGAGATTTAGACTGGCAGACATTTTGTGGAAAGCTGTTTTATTTTGGTGGAAAATAATAGAATTCTATTTGGTCAAAGGCACTGTTGTGGAAAAGGTATTGTAGAGAACACAGTAGACCAATTTGACAGAATGGAAGATTTCTATAGGAGAGTAGTTGTAATTATTCATAGGGGATGAAAAAGGCTAGATTTTTCTCTATTATGAATCTTCCTACATCCCCTTCCTCTTCAGTCTATTAAGGAGTAATAGGCTGGAGAAAATTTTTCTACTAGGGCATTGTCTTTGAAATTAATCATGGTATTTGGTCAAAGGTAATGATATGGATTCTCATTTCTCTTATCTGTTACTGTTTTTCTCCACTTCCATCATTTTATTTTAGAAACCTTAAAACCTACAGAAAAGTCACATAAATATGCAGCAACCACCCATTATTGGTGTATTGGTGATAAGCTTGATGCTGTTCACTACACACCCTTTCTAGGCTGACCTATCTGTATGCAGTGGTCCAGCCCTTTTGCAAATTATCTAGATCAAGGGTCAACAGACTTTTTCTGTGAAGGATAAGATAGTAAATTTTTTAGGCTTTTTTGGTCCATCTAGTCTCTGCTACAACTACTCGAATCTATCATTGTAGTAGGAAAGCTGCCATAGGCCGTACACATTGGATAAGCATGTCTTTGTTCCAATAAAAATTTATGTATAAAAACAGGGGTGAGGGAATGGGAGCTCTGTGGTGTCTCTTCTTGTAAGGACACTAATCCTGTCAGAGCCTCACCCTTAGGACTTCATTTAACTTGAATTGCTTCTTTAGAGGCCCCATCTCCAAATAAAATTATACAGTCCAGTCACCTTGGTGCTTCGGGCTTCAAAATCTGAGTTTCGTGCAAGGGGACCACAAACATCTGGTCCATAACAGATACTTTCTTGGCTTCCTTTAGACCTCACTGTCTTTATTCTTGGCCTCTCTTCCGGCCTCTAAAATTTAGAGTTTCTCAGGCTTTATTCTAATCCCAGTACTTTTTTCATGTTACACAGCCCACTTGTGTAGTTTCCTCCATTCCCATGGCTTCCCCTACCATCTCTATACAGATTCTCCCAGATTTAATCTCCAGCCTGTGCAACTTCTCTAAGCTCTAGATTTATATCCGGTGTATGTCTCATATGATCTTAAAGCTAATATGTCCAAAATGGAACCCTTAATTCCAAGATTTCTATGGATACTTTCCCCCTAATCTTTCATTTTAGAACATGGCACCATTATCTGTAGTTTCTAAAATTATTTCCCTCACCACTCATATAAGTTGGGCTGATTTATCTCCAAGATTCATCTTCAGTTTATTAATTTATTTCATCTTTCTCCCACCTTTTTTATACTTCTGGGTACTTTCTCATCACTTGGATCTCAGGTAAAAGATAATCTTTCTTGACTTCCCAGACTAAATAGTTCCCATGAATCCCCATTCCTACAGTTCTTGCTATTACATGTACTTGGTTTTTTGTCGTCATAACATCTAAAATTTTATGGGTTTTTTTTTTTTTTGTCTCTTCCATTGAGAATGTCACCTTCATGAGAACTTTGGGCCTTGGTAGCCTTATTCTTCAGTGTATCACTACCATCTAGAATGGTGCTTGGTACACAGTCGGTGTTCAAAAAAATATTTATTGTAGAAGGAGTGAGTCTCTTACTACTACCACCTTAGTTCAAGCCAACATCATCTATCTGTCTTTTGCCTGGACTATTTGAGTAGTAGCTCCCTAACTTTAGTTTTCCCACTTCCTCTTGTGCCTTCCTTTAGTCTATCTCCATAAAGCAGTCAGTGTGATTTTCTAAAAGTGCATCTCAGGCCATGCTCTCCCCAGCTGGAAGCTTTTCAGTGGCTTTCCCATGAATGATGTGGCTCCTGCATAACCCTCCAGCCTCATGTCACTTGCTCTCATGTACTCTGTGGACATATAGGCTGTCTGCCATCTCCTAGAACACACCAGTCACTCTCTCCCAACTCTGGGTCTTTGCACTTGCTGATCCTCTTTCTGGAACATTCCTCTCCAGTCTTTCCATGTCTGTCCTTTCTTTTTGAAGCTTCATGTCACAGTTCAAATGTCAACTCCTCAGAGAGGCCTCATCTATCTGAGATGGGTTTGCCATATTTCACAGACCCAGCACGAAGAAAAGTTCCTTTGCAGCACTAAGTACTATCTCTAATTGTTCATATTTTTGTTCATTATCTTTATTTCCCATGTTGGCTTCATGAGGAGGTGACATTGTCTCCTTATTCTTGATTATATTTTATGCCTATCATACTTCCTGGCAATCAATCCATGATTTTTTGACAAATCAGTGAATATACATGTGATGACATTTATATTTCTTCTTTGGTGTCTGAAAGCACTTTATCTTCAGAATTTTGTCTTCTAAGTATATGATAACAGAAATGATTACTTCAGGAAACTTGAATGCTAAGATTAGTGATGCTATTTGATTTTCATCCATAGTAGGTCTAAAGTAGAAGATGGTTTCTTTTTATTGTTTTTCTTCAGAGACAGCTCCGTGAGTCAGGGAGGTGCCTCCAACACATGACTTACACAACACAGTGGATTTGTACTAACTGCCTTTTTATGCCTTTTGTCATCTAAGTCATTAGGAAGTTGGCATTGTTTTCTTTCTCTTATATAGGTATTAAGGAACACTTGCCCTTCGTTGTTAATTTAAAAGAAACCAGACTAGTGTTTCCTTTTTTAAGTATATTGGGTTGGAAAGATTTTTAAAAATTGGTTATCAGAGAAGTGAAGGTCAGATATTTTTGTCTGGCAACCCCAGACTTGAGAAAAGGACAAGGCAGTTGTTGTTATCACTGTTGTCATAGAGTTTAATCCTACAATCATCACACTTCCATGCTGATAAAACAGTTTAGAGGAAGTACTTGGGGCAGTGTGTGTGTGTGTGTGTGTGTGTGTGTGTGTGTGTATTTATATTTTAAGGTACTACAGAAAGCCATGTAACAAATTCCCCCACCCTCATGTTTTTCCACTTAAAACTTAAAAAAGTTTCCATTATTCTGAAAAGTACAATTTGAGGCTTCCATATTCTCATTACCAAAATTTAGGAGGTATTAACATTTTGTGATATTTCATATCATTTTTGTTCTTTTTCCTATATATATGCATGCAGCTAAATCTTGGATACTACCCATGATTTTTATTCTCTCTCTAGAGTTGAATATATATGTATCTATCTACATTCAATCTGTGTGATACCAAGAGAAGAAATAGTCCATTTGTAGGAAGTTGATAGTAATACATTTTAAAGGAAAAAGCTAGAAAGTTAAATTGTTAAACACAAAATATTTAGTTTCTTTGAAGTGTGTTTTGCTAGTTCAGTGGAGACTTGTATCAAAGGCTCAGGAAGGTTCATAGCCTATTTTGTTCCCCAAACTTGAGTTAAAAACAGATCACTAAATATTTACGATAACAGAAAAAAAGCTACATGGTAATAAATGATTCTATCCTTTCCTTTCTCTCTCTTTCTTCCTTTTTCTTTTTTCTTTTCTTTTCTTTCTTTTTCTTTCTTTTTCTCTCTCTCTCTTTCCCTCCCTCCCTCCCTCCCTCCCTCTTTCTTCCTTTCTTCCTTTCTTCCTCTCTTTCTCTCTCTCTCTCTTTCTCTCTCTCTCTCTCTCTTTCTCTCTTTCTCTCTTTCTCTCTCTCTCTCTTCCTCCCTCCCTCCCTTCCTCCCTTCCTCCCTTCCTTTTTTTCTTTTCCTTTCTTTTCTCTTTTCTTTTCTTTTTTCTCTCTCCTCTCTCTCCTTTTCTTTTCTTCCACAATTCTGGGGTCATAAAATTTAATTGAACAAACCTCCATGTATATTTTGACTGAAAGAACCAAATTTCTGAGGGAAGTCAGGCACTTGAGTGGAGACCTATGCAGTAAACTCCCTTTTAATGTTTTCCCTAATGAGAGTAACATGGCAAGTGTGAGGGGTCAGGAGGGAGACAGGAGAACAACTGTCGAGAGACTGGACTCCAGGAGAGTGGCCTCAGCCTTCGCCTGTGTGGTATTGTTTTGTACTTTAATTGCTTATGTATGTATGCATAAATGTTAGTTATCCTGTGTATATTTTAGATACATATATTATTTACATAAATGACACAGTTTAGCTTATGTTTCTAAAAATGTTTTTGAGATGAATCCTGTTGGTATTTATAGTTCTAGTATATTGTTTTAGTGGTTCTAGATAATGCCACTATAGGATATATCATAGTTTTTTTTTAGGGGGGGCGTCTTCCTTCCTTCAAAGGAAGCAAATAAACGTGGGTCTGCGTGAGTCCTGAGTAGTGATTACTGAAAGCATCAGCATTTTATGGTAAGAAATGCTCTAGATGCATTTCCACTAAACTTAATTGAGGAGATGACATCTGAGAGAATGCAGCCTCGTTCCAGACGGATTCTGATTGATTGGTGTTGGGCCTGTGGAGACCATGAGATTAAACAGGGAAGTAGATGTTGTTTCCTCTGGGAGACTTGCTTTAAGGTATGTCTGTAATCTGCTGCACCAGCACGGCGTTCACATCAGCTCTGGGTGAGGCTTGCTTCTACCACAAGGTCCGGATGAGCCTGTCGTGCTCTCCTCACGCCTACAACCTGGCCCAGGTGGGAACCTGACCAGAGCAGTTGGTCTGGTCAGGAGGCCCCCTTTGCCATTTCATAATAAGTGTGGCCCCTGCTATCCTTTCTGACTTAATTGCCTGTGTGTGAATGGTGTCTAGAGCTTATGGGAGTGGCCCTTGGGGATCTGGCTTCTTAAGTCTTTAGTTGCCAGATGGAATTGTGAAGTTGAGTTCAGAGAGTGGACTCAGAGCAGCAAATTGCATTTTTTCCCCTCTGAAGGCCATTTGCCAATATGTGAGGTTTTTTTTATCTTTTTTTTTTCCTCTCTCCCTTCTTTAGTGTTTGGCCCTGTCCCAGCTATAGATTTATGGTAGCTCTGAGAGAGATTGTCCTGTCCTGTAGTCGGTGCCTTCTTCTGTTCTGCCAGCCATCTGAGATGTGCTCTTCTTCTGGTCTCCTCCCTCTCTGCCTGAGGAGTTGTGTCCTCTCTTGTGATCTGGGCCATTGCAGTGGTCACTTACCTGACCTCCCTAATTCCCGTTGTCTCCCCTCTAATCTGGCATAATTACAAATCTCAGCTCTGTCCTGCATCGTCCCTGCCTTCGTGAGCCTTTGATGTCTCCTCCTGCTGCAGAGGAAGAGACCTACCTCCCTAGCATAGCCAGAAGTGTCTTCTCAGATGTCCCTGACCAGCTTGGCCAGTTTCACGTCTGCTCTTTTCTACCACATGGGCGTCACTGTGGCTGATGGGTGACTGTTGCCCAGACCTGCTATCTACTGGCATGCCTCATGCCTTTAGTTGTGCTGCCGCCTCTGCACCAAATGCCCTTCTCTGCCTGTGGAAATCCTACTTGGTCTTCAGGATTTAACAGCTACTGAAGGAATATTGCTGTGGGGGTTTGGCAGGAGGTAGGTCACTTCAGCCTCTGGGCGTGGAGCGGAGTGTGTGGCACTAGACTCAAGGGACCCTCCTGAAGACTGGGCTCTGGCCCTGTTCCATGATGCTGCCACCTACAGATGCCCAATACAAGTTTGTCAATAGATGAAACGATCTGTGTGAATTTGGAACCATCCTCAGATCTCTCTGTGCTTCAGCTTGTTCATTTTGAAAACAAGAGGGTTTGAATCGACATTCTTTTAGATTTCTTCCAGCTCGGAGAGTTTCATGATATTTCATCTTTGGTACACTTTCTATACTTTCCCAATTCTCTACATTGAGAATATATTACTTTAGAAACTTGAGATGGCAGGTCAAACTTCTTATGACTCAAAGCAAGCAAAAGTAAATGAGTCAAAGGAAAACACATTAAGCCTAAATAAATACCAATGAGCACCTATAGGCAGGCCCGTTAGACACTGAAGTTTCTAAGTGACTGATTTTATGATGCCAGGAGGTTGCCGAATCAGGGGGCAAAGATGGGATTGTATTAGCCAAGTCAGGACAGGCTTGTGAGGCTGTGAAAGACCACACTTGGCCCGTATAAATCAGCTAAGAAGTTGGCAGGTATTTAATTGAGCACACCTATGTACTTGGCACTGGATGAGGGCTTTGGGATCAACTCTCTCACTTAAACCCCACAACCACTTGGAGGAATTGACATGGTTATTTCAACTTTTATATATGAGAAAACAGGTCAGAGAAATAAAGTTACTTACCCAAAGTCACTCAAGCACCTAATTTCCAAGTCATTATTCAAGCATAGGCTCATTAGAGTCCAAAGCGCATGTTCTTTTTTGTTAATACATCACACTGTCTCTCTGTTAGGCAGTGAAATAAGTATATATGTGCAGCTGTGGAAGAGACCAGGAGTTTGGAGGTATTGCTCCCAGGCAACCTGGGTCTTACACAAATAGTGCCCTGATCATTGATAGACAGTAATTGAGTTTCATTCCAAATATCCCATCTTTTTTTTTTTTTTTTTTTTGAGGGAGAGAGTCGGGCTGGGGGGGAGAGAGGGAGAGAGAGAATCTCACGCTGGGCATGGAGCCCCACATGGGGCTCAATCTCACGACCCTGCGATCATGACCTGAACCAAAATCAAGAGTCAAGACACTTAACCGACTGAGCCACCCAGGCGCCCCGCAAATATCTCATCTTCTTAAAAGAAGCACTCTACTGCTATTTTACAAGCTATTTTCTTTAATTTTCTTTTTAAAAAGATTTATTTATTTGAGAGAGAGCGAGCATGGGAGGGAGGGGCAGAAGGAGAGAGAGTCTTGAGCAGATTCCTCACTGAGCATGGAGCCTGACGTGGGGCTCGATCTCATGACTCTGAGATCATGACCTGAGCCAGATGCTTAACTGACTGCACCACGTCAGCACCCCACAAGCGATTTTTAATTAGTATATCTTGTCCATCAGGATTATTAATTATATGCCACAGAAACAGTTTCTGATTTAAATAGAAAGGGAAGTTACTTGAAGCACATGGAGTGGTTCACAGAATCTCTGGGAGGGCCTTGAAACCAGGCAGCTAGGATCAGTGCCTAAGATCACACCATTGAACTTGTCTGGTGATGAAAGCTGCCAGGGCACTGTTCTTGCCACTTGACAGTTGTGCTGGACTCCAGCCATTGCTGTTGGAACCCTGATTTAGATGCTGCCACCAGTTGCCACGATGGTGTGTCTATATGCCTTGCCTTTTCATTCTTCTAACTTCCAAGTCAAAGTCTGTGGTTAGTACATCCAATTGGCAGAAAATAGGTCGGTACCTCAGGCCATAGCTGCAGTGGAGGCTGAGATATGAGTATTGGACATTTTACTTTTTAGAGTGGGGGGGCTGTTCTTCCTCATAAGATAGACATTCTCCAAACATAGGAAGATAATTCAAATATACAGTAGCCAAAGAGAATGACGGACACTGCAGCATCCAATCATGTTCTGATTATACTTTGTCTTACAGGATGAGTTTTCTCATTTTTAGAATAAGAAAACTGAGATGGAATTTTCCATTCCCTTGGGCTATAAACTTTGGCATTTTCTCTTATTCATCATCTGGAATTAATTATCACCAAATTCTACTGATGCTTATAAATCAGGGTCAGGCCTGCCACTTCCTCTCTGTTACCAGAGCCATAACCCCAGTCTGGGTCTTCAAGGCCTTGAGGTTGTATTGTCTCAATCATCTCTTTTCCTGGTCTCTCCAACACCAGTTTCTCTTGGATCCCTTCTTCAAGTCATTGCCGGAATACTCTTCCATAAGTGTTGTTTTCATCATGCCTCTGCTTAAAATTATTGTGGTTAGTTATTATGTTTAATTATTATCATTGGCTGATTCAGGAGTCAGTCACCTTTATTAAATGATATGCCAATTTGGATTGTATCTGATTTGGATATCTTTAATGGTTGAAGACAATATCCAGGACAAGGTTTACTCTTGCTTATGCTGTCTCCTGTCTAGAATGTGATCCCTGTTCTTTCAAATGTCAAAATTCTACCTTTTCTTGAGCACAGTTTCTTTTTCCTTTTTCCTTTTCCATGAAGTCTCCACAGCATTCCCTACTTCCTTCCTGAACTATCTTTCTTTGATACTTAAATATTTATAATCTACACTTCATAGTTTATTATTTAGTGGCATTTTCTAATTTCATCAAGTGTTTTAATTATCATATTCTTCTATCCTCTCCACCCCCAAGTCCCTAAGGAAAGAACCATGACGTATATTTATCCTATTCTTGTTATTAAGCCCATAAGAGGTTGTTGATTGGTGATTAATTGAATGGGAAATTCATAACCTTGGATGTAGATTTCTAGTTAGTGTTAAATGTTTGAATAACACTGGAAGAAAGGAACCTAATTTAATAATTTGGGATCAGTCACTACTTGGGTTTCTGGGCTTTATGCACATTATCCTCCATATAGAATTTAATGCTAAGTACATTAAAAATAGTCCTGTATACATGACCTGAACCATAGTTATTCACATCTGATATTGAAGAGGTGCATACAATTAATTTTCACTATTCCTACTTTGTGGAAATCAGTGTAAGAAATGAGAAAGCACAGCAGTTTTTAGGGTATTTTTAGGTAATAGAAAGAGACATACATGTAATACAGGAATTGACAGGTTATTTTTCCTAAGATTTCTCCTTATGTCTATTATAGGATTTCCCACTTCACGTACCTCTTTGAGGCATCTGCACGTTAAGATTGTTACTGTGCACAGGAGTGTTATCTTTGCCAGAAGCATCTGAGAGTATTATAAATTAATGTATTCTGCCTTTGTGCGGAGTAACTTCCTGCAAACCAGAACTTGTAGAGCTGTGCCTCCCTCTAAACCTTTGTTAATGATATTACTTTAATATTTCTTTTTAAAGTTAAGATTCTAAGAATAAGTGGTTTGTATAATTTTGTGCTGGCCATTATCAATTTTGTGTTTGCTCCCATAGGAGGAGATAATGACTTTTTTTGATGGTAACCATTTTGATTTGAAGCATAATTGGTTGATTTGTCCACTCACAGAAAATGATGTAAGCTTATGACTTCCTGTTGCAACTTGAACAACCTTAACAATTTCAGCCTTTTTTTGTTTTTTTGTTAAATTTTGTTATATTTTTGTTACATAGGAATCCCTTTTAGAAGTCAAAAGGCACTTGTTTTTCAGGGGAGCCTTGATTTGTAGAATGTTAACAGCTATTCATGTTTCTTTTCTTTGAATTTGTCCTTTCCTTTGTGGTTGTTAATAGTTCATATTGATTTGTAAGAGTTGTTTGGATATTAAAAGCGTTAACTCTGTCTTTAATATGTTTGAGTTTGTGATTTTGCTAGATGATAGTTTTACATTTTTATGGATTCCAGTCTCTTGAAATGTTCCATTATGATTTCTCCCAATATTTTTTTTAACTAATGATAAAAATTTTTTCAAAATTTTTTTAAGATTTATTTATTTTCAAGAGAGAGAGCGAGTGTATGCAGGGGGTGGGTGGTAAGGGGCAGAGGAGAGGGAGAGACAATCTCAAGCAGACTCCTGACCGAGCACAGGGCTCCATGTGGGACTCAGTGTCATGACCCTGAGATCGTGACCTGAGCCAAAATCAAGAGTTGGACTCGTAACTGACTGTAGGTGCCCTTGAAGATTTTTTAATAACCTAGAAGTTCTTTGGAGTAGGGTGAGGAAGTCATTAATTTTTAACAAATCTGATAATGTTTAGCCAGTTCTCTCTTATTTTATGTTTAGATCTGGCCAGATTTTTTCCTGGTTTGCTTTTCTACATGAGGCTTTCCCAAAATGTCCTCCTATTATTAAATGTCAGCCTATTTCTTCATTTGTGCAGGTCGCTAATCCTACTCGGTATCACATCCTGTGCAGGTCTGGTTGTCAGGCTCTCTGTTACTTTGTCCACATCCTCTGTGAGTATAAGGCATAGAATGAGTCTTGAGGCATCACTTGATCTGGTTCTCTCTTCCAAATCTTTGTTCACCTTCTAAATAGCTTTAGAATGCTAAGACCTTGTTTCCTCAGTGTGGAAAGAGATTTAAAAAGGAAAAGAAATAAAAGTCTTGCCAATTTTATGTCTTTCATCTTCTCTCTGTGGCTGTCCTTCAATATCTATCTTAGAAGAAAACTGTCTGGAACAGTTCAGAACACATTCGTGAGGAAAGGAACTTTAAAAGTGGAACTATGCACGTTCCTGAAATACAAGAGATTTTTTTTTGAGCATACCATTTTTTGAATCTCCTTTCCCCTCCCCCCCGTTTTTAAAAAAATTACTTTTTGACTTTTTCTGTGTGTTTTTATTTTCTTTTGTCTTGGTGGTTCTCCATGCTGCCTTCCCTTGCTGTCCATTTTCTTTCCCTGATGTCTGGTCCTCTTGCCTGATGTTCCTGTTTTTCACCCAATTTCCTGCTGTCTTCTTACTGTTCATATGGGAAGATCTCAGGACATCCGGATAAATGGAAAAAAATGTGTTTGGAAGCCTCGCTGTAACATGATTACCTATTTGGTGATTGTGTTTGGATAGAAAGATAAGATTGTTCAGCTGAAGCACTGAGGGAGAAAAAAATCCCTTAGATTTACTCACTGAAAAAACCCAAATCATAAGAAAACATGTTTTAGTCTTCATGTATATATAAGGATGAAAACAGCATTCATATGAGACTATATTTTATGAAAATACAGAATTTCCATGAAATAGTAAAATTTCCTTCCTTTATACCAATTTAAAAAGTGATCATCATTTCTTTAGTCATAGATGAAAATAGAGGATGTGGCATTGAAAGTGTGGCTGGAAAGTCTGACTTGCTCCATTCCCTGTGCAAGACCTTCATTCTCTTCTGGTTCTGAGAAGAAAACCTGCAGTGCAGCTCCTGCCACCCTTTCTGTGTATTTCTCTTGTGTTCTCACCTGGCATTCTTCTGCGGCTCTGAAGGTCTAGGAAGTACATTTGATGGAGAGGCATGAAGTCCCCCAGAAGAGCAGGAAGGCCAGAGTGCCATCCATACCCCTCTCGTGACTGTTCCCAGCCTCTCCAGAACTGAAGCTTAGGTTCGGGGTTGAGTATCCTGGTCCATGTTGCTGTGGTTGGCATCCAAGAGTCTCTCAGTTTTGCCCAACCGGTGGCAATTCATCCACAGAATTTTACCAAGTTTTTCTTGTGTGGCAATATGTTTGTTAAAAGAGGAGAGATTATTTCAGAAAATATGGTTTTTTTATAAACACAGAAGCTTTTAGAAACATTTTTTAATGGACAATATGTTGTTTTCACTCCATGTCATTTTCCAGTAATAATAAATTATGCCATAGCCTATTTCTAGAAGTTTTCTAGCAGTGTTTCTCTAGGAAATTTAAATCATTGAACACTTCACAAATAATTTTCTTTGCTCTAATGTATAAAAATAAAAAGGTGTTTTGTAAGTTTCTAGCTTTCTCAATTTCATGTTGTTTGGGTTATTTGGGAAAGAACGGTAAGTTGAGTGAAAATTTGATATCCTAAATTATAGGATGAAATGGGATTTGTCTACAAAAACTGTTGTAATCTGCATTATTGCATGAGTTAGGGCCTTTGCCAAGTGACCTTTATGTTTTTGTTTTGGAATGTTGTTTAAATATCTTATCCCCTCTTTTAATGTATTTTGAATATATTTTTCTGGTCTCTTCCCCTAACTTATAATCTCCGTGGTTTATGGATTTTTTTTTGTTTTCTTCCTAATATTTAGAATGGCATCTTGCACACTGCAAATGTTCATAAACTTTTTGTGATTTGACTTGATTATAAATTAGAGATGGATTAAGGCTTCTAAGAATCAGATGATGTCCATGCCATGTCGAGTGTACTGTCCAGGGACTACAAACTTCGTGCTGACACAGCAGTGCTCTTTTCTTTCTAGAAATATGATCTCCCTTGTTCAATGTGTTAAATATTTTATTCATCCCATGTTCTTCTTTTCACTGGGAGTTGGGCAATGTTGATTTCTTAGACTCTTAGCTTGTGTCTAATTATAGTCATGACTCCACCCCAAAATGTTGCTGAATTGACAGTGGACAAAGGAAACCTTCAAGGAGTAGTTGTTCTAAGAAAGGAGCTGTATGGTTTTGCTTATTTTTCAGTTGCCAAGTATAACACAAGAATCGCTCTAAGGGGGAAAACATCACAAGAGCACCTCAGAATATTTCTTAAGGATCAAAGGCACTGTCTGATAATTCAACAACCCTCTTCCCTTTGGGCAGGTTTCATTCAGCCTTGTGAGCAGTTTGGAAAAGCTTATTTGTAGGGAAGTTATAAAAAAAATAAATCCTCCATGGTTTGCAGTATACATTAAGAACTTTAAAAATGTTCATACCTTTGGCCCAGAAACTTCCCTCCTAGGAATTATTATCAGGAAATAATTAGACACATGGACAAATATTTAGATATGAAAATATGCTCATCATTGTTTATAATTGTGATAATTTGTTGGGGGGGGACCCCATGTGTCCAACAATAGGTTATTGATTAAATATAACCTCTTAACTCTATAGAACACTGTGTAGCCCTAAAAAGTCATTGTATATGAAAAAAGTATGTGCTTTGAGTCATGGAGGCAACATCTGGGATTGGAACAGATCTGGAGTCTCTTAGGCTCAATATCATACTGTGTGGGAATTGAGGACCAGTTGTAGGGGCAGCTGATCATTAATGGGGATTTTGATCATGAAGTGCACTCACTGTGGTGGGGTTTGAGAGCAGGGGCCAAAAATGACCTCAGACTAGTTGAAGTGACAGACTGTTTCTTAGTTTTTACGCTTAGTAGAATTTCCTTTTTCCAGTAGTCATGATAAAAATATACGCTAGCAAAAATATTATATTGTAAGAAAATAGTGCTTAGAGTTTTAAAAGCAATTTGAAAAAGGATGTGGCTGTTTGAGATTTGCTTTTTATGTACATTCACTGCTTTTGTCTTTTCTAATCACTTTTCATTAGAAGCACTTTCTTTTTAAGGCTAGCATGAGTACTTCATATTTGTGTTTCCTGTGTTCAGCAATGGCCCTTGTTCATGAGCATTTTCTAAGCATTAGCATTACTTAGCCCATATGTGTTCCATATTTTTACTAAAGATGGGCAAATTAGCGTAAAACTTTAAGAAATCCTGTATCAGCTAAGCCTCCTAGGACATTGTGTAAAATCTCTATTTTGAGACCTAATTAAATATGTATGTTGAAAGCATTTTTCTAAACAGGCATTTGGATTCGAAATCAATCATCATCATTCAGGTATGTGAAAATAGCCAAAATTATATCTTGACTGATCACCTGAGCACTATATTTTTGTAAATTATTAAATCCCTACAATTCTTATTTGTACATGTACAAGTTTCTTTAGGGGAACAATAATATTTACTCAGTTTCTGTTCCTGCTGATCCTGGATGCTGAAATATGTTGCCACATTCACTACAAAAGAGGAAAAGGAAAACCCAGCAAGCATCTTCCATTGCTTTTAAAGACACGTTTCTTTAAAGTTAAGTTTCATTTACTGCTTTCTCAAGGCAAAGTCAAAAGGCCGAGGATTTACGTGAATTTCTGGTATCGTTTTGATTTCAGGTGTTCACAACACTTAGGCAAACTTAAGTGTTCAGAGTGTGAATGAAGAATAGTGGGATGCTAGGGGGCGCTCTTTACGCAGATTTTACTGTGTGCTCTGTGTACAGGCCCATACGCAGTGGCATTGGAGCATCATTACCTGTCTTCCCTTCTGGCTTGTTCCTCAGAGGAGCAGAAGCAGGGCTAGTAGATGGAATCAAATAGGTGCTGCATAATCAGATCTCATGCAAGTCTCTCTAAAAAGCCTTCTTTCAATATATAAGAGCAGAAGATAAATCAGATATTTTTAGTATAGGGATTAATAAAGTCTCTACTATATAAAAAGATAAGAGTTCTAAATGGGGCGCCTGGGTGGCTCAATCGTTAAGTGTCTGCCTTTGGCTCAGGTCATGATCCCAGGGTCCTGGGATCGAGCCCCGCATCGGGCTCCCTGCTTGGCCGGGAGCCTGCTTCTCCCTCTCCCACTCCCCCTGCTTGTGTTCCCTCTCTCACTGTCTCTCTCTCTCTGTCAAATAAATAAAATCTTAAAAAAAAAAAAAAAGTTCTAAGTATTCAGTCTAACTGCAATGGAAAGAAAGCTGCTACAGTTTCTAGTCTTCCCCTTTCAAATATCTATTTGAAATGAAATATTTGAAAAAGGAGCAATAAGAAAGCTTTAGCATTTGGGCTGAAATCTTTCTTGTGAAAGTGCTCTGATTTGATGTGATCATTTTGTCCTGAGAAACCAAGAGTTTCAGTGGCTTTAAAGTAGTTCTTTTTTGGGTGATGATCATGAGCACCAGAAAATAAAATTCACTGTGTATTATTATGTTTGTGGTTATGTCAGGTTTGCTCTACAGTATTAGAATGAGTGACACCTCATTTGGGGAAAAAAATATAATGGGTGGTTACGACTGTTTGCCATGCTTTATTATGTAGGATTCAAATTAAAACTAGTATTTTCACAGGAAGGAAAATTGTGCCAAATATTCCAAAATATGTTCCTACCCTAAGGGCTGAAAATAGTAAGTCATTATTGGTGGAAAATAAATTGTTATTAATTTACATATTATTCTATATTTATACCAGACAAATTTCCTCCACCATTATGTGAAGCATGATTTTTTGGGAGGGGTGACTTGGTTTACATTTAGCTCACTTACCATTCTAACAAATTTGGATATGAAAAAATTAAATGGGGAATACTGCAAGTTTTGTGTTGCTTCAATTCTAGATTTTTTTTCAATCTGACAGGACTTGATATCTGTCTTTTTTTGTTGAGTGAACACCAAAAACAGAAAAGGGGAATAAGAAAACTGATTCTGAATCAAGAAATTTCTCACAATTGATTTTTCAACATATGCCAATAAATTATATGAGGTACAAGTAAGATATGATGTAACATAAAGTAAAAGCCAGAACTTAACATAGCTAAACGAAAAACACTCTTTCAAAAGTACTATAATTATCTCAAGAAACAGGTTGCTATTACTCAAATTTTGGGGTTTCTTACCTCCACATTATTACTTTTTTCTTTTTTTTTTTAAGATTTTATTTATTTATTTATTTAATAGAGAAAGAGAGAGACAGCGTGAGAGAGGGAACACAAGCAGGGGGAGTGGGAGAGGGAGAAGCAGACTTCCCGCCGAGCAGGGAGCACAATGTGTGGCTCGATACCAGGACCAGGACCCTGGGATCATGACCTGAGCGAAAGGCATTTGCTTAACCTACTGAGCCACCCAGGCACCCCACACATTATTACTTTTTTCTGATTAGCTTTGCTTTCATCAGTTTTAAGTTTGGGGCTTCTGATTATATTTTGTTAAACAAAGGGCCACCTTTGCAGAGCTTATAAAGAAGAAGTTTAAAAACCATTACTGTTTGTTGTTCAATTCTGAAAACCTCTTTGCATTGAATAACAGTTCATATACACTTATTAGGAAAACTTCAAACAACATAGAAATAAATAAAAACAAAAGTGAAATTCCATAGAGGTTTCACTTCCTCAATAGCTATTTGCTGTTGAGTTCAGTGTACGTCCTTAGGTATCCTGTTTATCAGTGCACAGGCAGCTGTTGGCTTGGGGGTTGGGAGGGATGGCACGTGGGCAGGGGGCTGTCCGTTCAGTAGCCAGGTCGGAGGGCACCCCTTCCTATTTCTACACAGGCCTCTTCTTCCTCTGTATAGAGCAGTGGGACAACAAGAGATCTTCTCAAACAACCTGACTTTTAGAAGATGGAATTAGAGTAAATGCTCAAAAGTGCATGAACTGAATTGTACATTCAACTTCCTTAGAATTTTCCTTTGTTGGTTGAAAATAGAGCTACCATACGATCCAGCAATTGCACTACTGGGTATTTACCACAAGATACAAATGTAGGGACCCGAAGGGGTACATGCACCCCAATGTTTAGAGCAGCAATGTCCACAATAGCCAAACTGTGGAAAGAGCCAAGATGTCCATCGACAGATGAATGGATAAAGAAGAAGTATATATACACAATGGAATATTATGCAGCCATCAGAAGGAATGAGATCTTGCCGTTTGCAACGACGTGGATGGAACTGGAGGGTGTTATGCTGAGCGAAATAAGTCAATCAGAGAAAGACGTATCATATGACCTCACTGATAGGAGGAATTCTTAATCTCAGGAAACAAACTGAGTGTTGCTGGAGTGGTGGGGGGTGGGAGGGATGGGGTGGCTGGGTGATAGACATTGGGGAGGGTATGTGCTATGGTGAGCTCTGTGAATTGTGTAAGACTGTTGAATCACAGATCTGTACTTCTGAAACAAATAGTGCAACATATGTTAAGAAAAAAGAAGAAGGTAGCAGGAGGGGAAGAATGAAGGGGAGTAAGTCAGAGGGGGAGACGAACCATGAGAGACGATGGACTCTGAAAAACAAACTGAGGGTTCTAGAGGGGAGGAGGGTAGGGGGATGGGTTAGCCTGATGATGGGTATTAAAGAGGGTACATTCTGCATGGAGCACTGGGTGTTATGCACAAACAGTGAATCATGGAACACTACATCCAAAACTAATGATGTAATATATGGTGATTAACATAACAATAAAAAAATTAAAAGAATTTTCCTTTGTTGCCTTGTGTTTCTTCTGCAAGACTATATCAAATATACTTGCATGTAGTTACTTTCCATTTTTTAAATTTTTTAAATTTTTTTAAAGATTTTATTAGCACAAGCAGAGGGAAAGGGAGAGGGAGAAGCAGGCTCCCTGCTCGGGACTAGATCCCAGGACCCTGGGATCATGACCTGAGCCGAAGGCAGATGCTTTAACCTACTGAGCCACCCAGGCACCCCACTTTCCATTTTTTAAATTAGGAATTTGTCCAGATTAATATTCGGGGGAAAGCCAAAAGGTAATACATTTTAAAACTATGCTCTTGCATTGAATCTGTCCATGACTTACCTCTCTTTATCAGTGGTTCTCAAACTTGGTCCTCAAACCAGTAGCATCAGTAGCATCTGAGAACTTGTTAGAAATGCAAGTTCTCAGGCCCCACCATAGGCCTACTGTATTGGAAAGCCTGTAGGTGAGGCCCAGTAATCCGTGTTACCATCAGTCCATATAGGTGATATTGGTGCATAAAAATTTAAAAATTTTTTAAACTTGGTATTTCTCCCCTCTCATTCTCCACGAACTTTTTACCCCACATCAGAAGCAGTGGTGTTAATTGAGGTAGAATGTCCTTTATCCTAAGTGCCGTGCTTTTTTTCTGTGTGTTTTTCTATCTTGAATATCATTCACTACAGTTGTTCACATAATACATCTCTAATCATCCTTTCAAACTTTATTCCAGTGTAACTCACTGGAAAACCTCCCCTGACCCAGATTTCTAGTTGGTCTTGACTCTTTTTTACTTTTGGCAGCCCTATGAAAACCTTGTTCATAGCACCTCACGTTTGATTGCGGTGGTTTATTGACACGTCTTTCTCTTTTCCATGGTTATTGGGAACTCCTTGAGCATCTTACAGTTCTTTTTATTCCTGACACCGAGTGGTATTTATGGCATATGAAGATGCTCAGTAAATATTTATTATGTGAAGCATGATGTGAAAACTAACAAAATAATAACTTTCCAAGATTATTACTGAAAGGCAAACTGGTGTTATAAGAAAGCTATGAATGTCAAGTCCCTCCACCTGTCAGACTGCTCATGTACTTCCTCCAACACTCTTTCCTCCATTGTAAAATTGGCCTAATTCCTACCTCACAGGTTCTTATAGAGTTCCTGACACATGGTAGCTCTGAAAAATGATTGTTAATTTTACAGTCGTACTTTGTACATTTTCATGATCTTAGGACTTTTATTATCCCACCTTGAAGTCATACTATATATTTTTTTACTTTTTTTTTTTAAGATTTATTTGATTTGAGAGAGAGATCACATGAGTGGGAGGAGGAGAGGGAGAGAGACTCTCAAGCAGACTCTGTGCTGAGCATGGAGCCTGACGTAGGGCTTAATCTCTTGACCCTGAGATCATGACCTAGCTGAAATCAAGAGTCAGATGAGTAATCGACTGTGCCACCCAGGTGCCCTTATTTCTTTTAACTTTTAGAATTTATTTTACTCATTAGAACCAAAAAGCAGATAGACTTGATTGGATTAAACTATTTACTGTTTTGAGGAGGAGAAGGTAAAAAAAAAAGTCAAATATAGTGGTGGCAAAAAAATTTAATCAGTGTGCACTTAATGATATGAAAAAGGCTCTCATATGGTAGATTTGTATAAATATACTTAAACTTTTTTTTTAACAATACATGTTCATTTTTTGAGTTGCACTTAGACTGTTGCAAAAATTATTGACTCTGCTGTGATTCCCAGGAATTTGTGAAGCATTTCTTTTTATATATACCTTATAAACATTATGTGAGCTCTTACCAGTCTTTGATACTTATTTAGGCCCCTTATATATCCTCTGTAAAGGGGTCAAGGATCAAACAATAGTACCCATCATATATATTGAGAGAATCAAATATTTATGTTTTAGTAGAAAAGAATAGAGACTTCCTATAGAATCCTTTGCATCAACTAATAGAACACATACAGCCAGTCCAGCACACTGGTGTAATGTCTTGTTTCTAGGAAAACCGGTCCCTAAAAAAATAGTAGGCCAGATTATGCCTCTGTTGGCTCATTGTTAGGAGTTGGGGGTGTGGCAACTTAACTGGGTAGAGTAGAGGCTGAAGATCCAGCTAGCCCATCATTTTGGAGAGGAGAGCCTGGGGCCCAGAGAAACCACATAGTCTGTCTGGGTCTCAGGACAAGTTGCAGCTGGAACCAGAGTTGTAGACTCTTTGCAGTCCCATTCTGGGTACAGGACTTTTTGAGGCAGTACTGTTGACATGGCCTTTTTTGAAGAGCCATTTTGTACCATTTGATGCCAAGGACTTTTTGATGTGGCCTGAGAGAAATAACATTAAGCTTTTCTGTTTTGCTTTTTTTTTTTTTTAAATTCAAATGAGTGATCCCATTCTTGAACTTTGACCTCATTTATAATTTAGTGTTGGAATCTGATGGCATGGGAGTTAGGGATGAGGTGAAGATCAGTATAGGTGAAGATGCAGTCAGGAGGGTTTTCTGGTTCATTACTTCCTAATAAGCATAGCTGTTCCGACCTGGCCTTATCTGAATAACTGCTTTGAAACATCCAGTTCAAGATGTCCCTTTGGACAAATCCTGAGTTTCTGAATGACTGCCCTCGGGGCTGTGTGCCAGTCCCGGTTCCCTCTCTCTATACAGCAGTGAAAGACTCATGACTTAGGCACATTTTTTTTTTAAGATTTTATTTATTGAGATAGAGCACAGGTGGGGGTAGGGAGCAGGGACCCTGATGTGGGGCTCTATCCCAAGGACCCTGGGATGATGACCTGAGCTGAAGGCAGCCGCTTAACCGACTGAGCCACCCGGGTGTCCCACTTAAGCATATTTTTACAACTGGATATAAATGTTTGAGTCTCAGCTGCCACTGTAAGGTTTTATTCTCTTAATTCAGGTTGCTGTCAAGTATTCTCTGGGGAAAATAACCTTGAAAGATCATCTACATTTTAAAACTTCTTAAATATGTTATATTTTGACAGGGTATTTATTTTGCGGCGGGGAGGTGGTGTTTGGGAAGGAAGATAAAAAAACAGTATCAAAACAGAAATATTATTAGACCTGTCATTGCACAGAAGCCAATATTAAAGTAGATCTGGCCTGATTCTCCCTAAGGAATTTTATTACTTAATGTGCCATAGGGATTTTGATGTAGCACAGTGGGTCATGAAGGATGCTGTCATGGCAAGGGTTTAAAGACCATAATTTACTAAGTTATTTAGACATGAGTTATCATGGTAATTTCATCTGTACACAAATATTTTCTCATTCAGGAGTTCTCCTTTCCTGGAGAGTGCCAGAAGGCAAATTGGCTTTGCAAATGAAACCAAGCATCCACTGGCGGCTAGGCAATGTGCATCTGGTCCTTTCAATGTCTGTGTTTTTCAAAGGTTGGTTGAAAAGTGTATCTGAGAAGCAGCTTCTGCAGAGGTAGCTGATGACTCCCTAGATATCTCTGATGAAGAGTTTGGAACTTTGGTGACTTTATTTTTCCCTCTGTTTTTGCCATATAAGTGAACTGTGCCCATTCTTCCAGGTGAAATACTTCATCCGAGGTTAACCTGAGACAAAATGTGAAACAATAAAGTGTGTCAGAGAAAAAAACTGGGAACCAGGACCATCAGAATGTGGCACCATACACTCACTGGGGTCATTGTGCCCATTTGGGCTGATCTACATTTCTACAGCCTTTGATTATTCTCTCTGATAAGTACTAGACCCTGGGGGACATTCAGATTATCTTGGATTAACCACTTGTACTCAGAGGAGCTAATGACCAAAAAGTACTCCTTGCTCATTGCAAAATATCCAAGTTCTGGCAAAAGAAGTCTTCTGGGACTCTCAAGGTCAAATCCTTTTCAAGATCTAAAGGCCACAGGTTACAGAGGCCTAAAGCAACAGATAATTACACTGCTTCAAAAATAACTAAGAAATTCAACTAACGTTACTCCTGAAGAGAACATCAGCAAGTACTTGGCATGAAAGAAGGAAGTGACCTCAGGGTGAAATTAAATAATAAAAATAAAAGATAAGCTTTTGTCTTAAATCATATAATGCAAGTGAATTTGAAAAAGCTGATTAAAATCAGTATCATTTAAGTGAGAAGGAAAACTTAATGTATCATGATTGTGCATGATCCTCAGCAAAGCCTGAAAAGTAGAAAAGCAACATGAAGGGAAAAAAAACTATGAATCGAATGTATTTCCATAAAAACCTTATCTAAGTGCTGATCCACGTGTGGTACAATGTGCATGTGCACACACATGTATGCACACATGCACCACAAATAGTTGCAATCACTCAGTAGGAAACCGGACTACTCATGGGCCAGTTTCGGATTTGTGGATCCAGTCTAGCACAGGTCGGCAGCCCTCCAGTGAGCTCTCCCAGTCAAATGGATCTGAGGTTCTCTGGTTGTCAACCAGAGCTATCATTGGTCCCCACTGGGACGGAATCACATTTGTAAATGATGCCTGGATTTGATCCTCTCTTTAGTGCATTGTCTACACTGTAGTGAACTAGGGTCATATCAGATTTCCTGAAGTTTGCTCAAGTGACACCTGTGCCTCTGGGATTTGGTGTATCCAGTAGTGTTCCAGTTGGGTTTATCTCTTCTTCATAATGCTTGTTAAATCCTTTTCTCTCCCTAAAATCAATTCACAGCAAGGCTATTGTTAAAACAACTTCCTAGGTTTAGGCTCCTTCCTCTGAGCTCTCTTATGCAGCCACCAGATTAGTATTCTTAACATACAGCTTCTTGACAGTTCATCCTCCAGCTCACAGATCTTTGCTGACTCCCCATATAAATAATAAAGGCAGACTCCCTAGCCAGGCACTTGAAGCTGTCTGCCTCCCGCTTGCCTCTTCAACCCTATTTCATACTCATCCAGTGAGTGTCCTCAGGGCCAAGCCCGGCATGTGACAGGGAATGAATGTCCTCATGGGTGGCCATCAGATTGACTGAGAACAGTCACATAAGTGATGTGTATAGACAGTGGGGGTGTGTGAAGTAGAAAAGGCCTGTGTGTGTGGTGGTTTCTTCCTCGCCACAGGGCTCTCTACTCCCTTTTCAGGGTCTCTTCAGCTTCTGCTTCCACTGGAAAGGGCCATGGGCATCTAGACGTATAGGCACTGGCTCTTAGGCCACATCAAGTTGTGAGGTCTTTGGTGCCGTGTCACTCTTAAACTACCATCTCCATCTGTAAAATGAGGGGTTTGGTGCAGTCTTCCCTTCACGATGGATCTATTTTCTGCCATACCCTGAGTGCTCCAAAGGGTTCTCTCCAGACTTCTGCTGTCCCCTCTGGTAGCCCTTAACCACATGTGGCTATTGAGCATTTGAAATGTGCCAACTCTGAATTAGGTGAGCTGCAATTGTAAAGTACACACCAGATTTTGAAGATTTAGTATTAAAAAAATTATAAAATGTTTTGATTTCTATTTTGATTACATAGTGAAATGATAAATTATAGATATAATGAACTAAATAAAATATATGATCAAAATTAACTTCACCTGTTTCTTTTTGTTTTCTAATGTGGCTTCTTAGAATTTTAGAGTCATGTATGTGGTTAATATGTTTCTGTCAGCCAGTGCTGGTTCTAGAAACTCGATTTCTTACATAGTGAAGAATTAGTTTACCTGCTTTTTAATTGTTCAAGCTCACTGAACTTCCAAGAAGTATGAAATGTGACCCGTGTTACCAAGCCAGCCAGAACAAAGAGACAGGTAAGGAGTGTCATTTTATTCTCCCAGTCTTGTAGGCAAAGGTGTCATTTCTCTTAGGTTATTTGAAATATGAGAATACCTTGCAGACCTGTCATTATTCTCTGTGAGCAGTTCTGGGCTGGGACCAGCACAAGGGATGTGTTCTTCTTCACTGTCAAATGCTGTCATTCTGGCCCTGCCTTTTTGTTCCTGGACTCAGCAATTTCCTCCTTTAAAGTGGTAAAAGCCACGTGGGCAGCATTCGGGCAGTGGAGATGTTTGCAGGAGAGTTGCATGACTTTGAAACGGCACCGAGTGTGGAAAATGTGTTGACTTTGACCCCGCTGTATGATTTGTGAGCAGCTTTGAAAATTCATTCTATTTTCCAAGTCCCTTAAGTCACATAGAACTCCTCTGCATATTTCAGATCACATAAACAACTTCTCCTCTGGCCTGATGTGAACACATAGGATGTGTCTGTTTAACGTGAGTTCTGTGAATGCACCAAGGGCTCCCAGGGAGCTGGCAAGACACGGCTGCTCTGCCAGAGTCCTTCCTGTGACGGGATGGAGAGTAATCAGTGTCTACCTGCAGGGCCCACCGTGAAAGTCCCATGCTTTGTGGTGAACATTAAAATGGCCCCATAGTCTTTGTAGATTATATCTCTGCTGTGCATAAAGGCAGGGAATCATTTGCAAATATAGTCACATTTTCAAAACTAAAGCATTTCTTTTACAGTTGTGTACAAATAATTGAATTCTTTACTAATTGCCTATTAAGTTCAACATACCCTAACACACTGGTGTAAGCTTCAGAGAAGCAGTAACTATCTATTTGCGTTCTGGTTTCTAACTAAATATTGTGCTTCCGGACAGCTAACTCTGCGCTGATGAACCCCAGGTTTCATCTCTGGTACTCGGAGCCAGGAGATGGTTCAAACAGGGTCTGTGAAAACTTACTTACAACCCCTTTTACTTGGTGTGAAAAAATGAACAGTGCTGGTGTCAGTTTGCCTTTTTCTGCCTGTTCTTTAGTATAAATATTTTTATTTTTTAATAAAATAAATATAAATATTTTATTTTGACACCATCTGTGAATTATAGTAACATGAATTTTATGCTCTGGTAGGGTTTATATGAATGGTTCCAGAATCTCTTTTGAGCACAACCAAGAGGTTGGGCAGGGCTGGACATGGGAGGTGTGGGGAGCAGAGTGGGGAGGCTGGAAGGGGACAAGGAGTGGATCAGATCTGGAGACTCCTGAGTGTGCTGGTAATGTCTTCTCTTCCTGAGAGGTAACATTTAAGAATTTTAAGGTGGACATAGAGGTGGTGGTGGTGTGATGGACGTGACAGTTGTGAATCGTCAGACGGCCTCTTTGATAGCCAAGTAGAAGATGAGTTTGAGGGGTATGAACCTGGGGGCTTGGAGACAGATTGGAAGGCTGTTCCAGTAATTCAGGTAAGAAATAGAGAAAGTTTGGGCTAAGCCAGAGACAGGGAAGAAAGAAGGAGTTTGATCCGAGAGAGGTGTAAATGGAGGGGATGATAGGATTTAGATCTGTGGTGTGACGTAGGAGTCCAAGTCTAGAAGGTTTTCCCAGTGTCTATCCAGAAAAGGGAGAGGAGTGAGACTGTGGGCTCACCGGGCAAAAGGAGGAAAAGCAGGTTTGAAGGAAGGGTGCTCTGTGTGGGGTCTGAGAGGCAGAGCACAGAGACAGCAAGATCATGGTGGTGTGGAAATGGATCACAAGACAAGTGTAGGTCCATTTTGTCTAGAAAAAATTTGCTTAGTGACATCATCTCCTGGAACCTGCAAAATACCCATTGTAAGAAAAAATATTATTGAGGAAATGGCAATTACAAAAAGCTTCTCAGACAGTAAGGTGCAAGTGAATCTGCTCAGAATAGGAAAGTGTTCTCATTGGAGTAGGCGATGGTGGAGGGGGTGGGTCAAAGGGTGGTAATTCTCATCCATCAGACCTCTATTAACCTGCAGACAAAGAGTCTGGGAAATTCCCCATTGCCTCTCAAGATGTATTCCAGGGTCACCTTTTCTAAAAAGCCTTTTGAGCCTTCCGTGTCTATCCTTCAGGTTGAGGGGGACAGCTGGCCTGGCTCTCTTTCCTGGGCTGCAGCTGTTCTTTGTAATACCAGGTCTGTGGTTTTGCTTACTGCCTGTATGTTCTTTCCCAGGAGTAGTGGGTTTTTTGAGAGGAGGAAGTATGTAATCTCTCCATTTTGTTACCTTTGCCATGTGGAATATATCAGGTATATCTAGCCCCTAGTGCCTGTTCAGTAGATGTTCACCGAGTAAATGCAGGAGATTTATATACAGGGTGGTGAAGTAGAAAGAGTAACAGTCTGGACAGAAGAGAGGGGACCTAGGTTATGACACCAATTCTGCTATTGGTTCTTTGACCCTAAGCAAGCTAGTTAATTTTGCTGGACCTTGGCTTCCTTATAGGCAAAGGAGATTGAACAGGAATCTAGGAAATCCATGAATGGTCTTTAAGAGGTCCCTGGATTTCTTGAGACAAAATGCAGAATTATGTATACTTAGATATGTGTGTATTAATATATATACAGATACATATAGGTCCCCCCTCCTTGAGGAAAAGGCCAAGGGCTTTCAACATACCTTCAAAGGGAATTATGGCTTAAAATAATTAAGAACCCCTGAATAAAATGTGGTGGCTTTAAAATTTCTGTATATGGAGTTGGGAGATGTAGCCCTATGGCTGGGTGTGAGGTTTAGCTAAAGGACTTGTCTCGAAATTGCTATTAAATGACAGTCCACTTACGTAGATTTTTGTATTTATTCAAGGCAGTGAGGTGTGAGGTGATAGAGATTTGTGGGGAGATGTATGCTAAAGCTTCTCTGAGCCCATTCCTTTGTACTGTCATTTCTTAGAACTTTTTGAATTCTATGTGAACTGTATAGATTATGGTTATTATATGTTATCTTGATGAGTTGACTCGGCATGGGACTTTTTTTTAACATTTGCTTTAGAAAGGTCAAGTGTGATTGTTTTTGGGCTCTTAGAAATACTTTTGTAGGATGGGAGGTTTTGTTTTCTGAATATTTACATCGAAAATTAATTACATGAGAGCAGAAAATGAATAAGGAAAAATGTTTACCATCCACAATCCTCATTTTTTTTTAACATCATGCTATAATTAGATAAGCTTATTGACCATTGACGAGTATTAGCAAACACTGGCCATCATGTGCTTGAATAGAGGTACAACCTAACTTACTAGATGTATGCACAGTCATTGGAAAGCTTTGTTTTATATTTGGTGCTAACTTGAGGTGGACATCTCACATTTTACTTTCTGAAGTGCTTTGCAAGGACCAAATCTTATTTTACCAATGAGGATGGTGACCACAATGGCATTAGGAAATAGCAGAAGTATGGAACATACTTTTATATGCATTTTATAGATAAAGATACAGGGGTAAAGGACCTAAGGCACAGAGCATCTACTTAACTCCCGTGGTTACCCAACTATTGAGAGGAGGAGCTGAGATTTGAATCCAGAAAATCTGAGTCTTAAGCTTGTGCCCCTAACCAGTCCAGTATATGATTTTCCTAAAGGGAGGTTCTTTTTTTTTCTGTAGGGCTTTAGTTTTGAAGTTTTGAAACAGTAAGTATAGAATAATCCTTACTTTTATGATCATCATCAAGGCCTGCACAAACTATATATAACTTAGACCCATTTAACCTGTGTAGATAGTCACCTCTTTTGACAATGCAAGTTCGTTTCTCATGGTTCATAATATTCTTGATACAGAAATACTGTTTAGTGTGTCTTATCTGGCTGTACTCCTTTGCTTTGCCCATAGGGGAGGTGCTAGGGACATTTTCCAGCAGTATCCTACAATATTCAAAGCAACAACCAAGTGTTTTAGGAAGGATCTCAAACGTGCTGCTGGAAATGACATTAAGCTGCAGTGTATCTTAATGGGGTAATTTACTGTGTGAAATTAGAATTGCAAAGAAAATGAAGATAATGAGTTCTCTTGATTTCTTAGGAGACTTCAGGTAAAAAATATTGTTAGTCTGATAGTCACCATCTGGTTGGGTTTAGAATTAGGCTTCTTCATCTGAGAGTCTGGTGTCTGGGGTGCCTGGATAATACAAGGTCTCTGGGATGCCTCTGGGTTGCACCTGATGAAGTCTAGAAGCCTGTGCTTCTAGAATTACTCAGTCCGTCACTCCCAGGCCACATCTGAGTTGTATCCTCGGGGGCCTGGATTTTTCCTCCATGACCACATGGGGCACTTGCTCTGAGCCTGCAAGAACCATTATGTGGCATCCCTGCCTCTAGCTTCAGGTGCTGGATGGTAACTTCATGCTGTGTTGCTGCAATGCTTTCTTGAACTACTAAGCTTGTCTTGCACTTAGGATTCAAGCCCACAGCACCCGGATTGCCTTGCAGAGCCCACCTCCCTTTAAGGTCACTTCGCAAGGAACTCCTATTGAATTCAGCTCCTTGTTCATGAAACTTATTAATAGCCTTTCCATTGGATCAGGGAGAGGACTAAGAGGTAAAACTTCAGGATAGAGAACTCAAGGAGATAAATCCACAATTAATTAGCACTTGTTGGCAGACCTGTGTGCTAATCCCAATGGTTCTCTGCTGTTATTGTTTATGGCCATAGCTTCCTTAACTCAGGAATGTAGAAGTAGCTGTAACATACTGCTTCTGCATGGATGACTTGTTTTAATTACAAATTACATTATCAACAGCATGAATGTGCTGGATAAGTAGAAAGTAGAATTTTCTAGAAGGTCTCATAAAGAGAATGGTTAAAATGTGTAGCTTTATTAGTGTACAGTTCTTTTTTTGGAAACTTATGACTTTTTAACTGACTAATGGGGATGGTAAAAATAAAGCGCTTAAACTAAATTATCACCTTTGGGGGGAAAATTTGATGGAGGGGGATAGTCACTATGTATACTGTTTCTAGATTTGAGGAGATAGGTAATTCTTTCTCATATTTAATATTTAATTTTGATAATGGGCTCCTTCTTCAATTATTCATTCATTCCCTGCTTGTGCCAGGCTAAGCTCTTTACATATCTTTACATATATGATCCTCAATCCTCACAACAATTTTGCAAGGTAAGTATTATTCATTTGTTTGAGCAACAAATATTTTTGTGTTAAGTGGTTGTTACGACTCTGGTTATGAGCTAGGTGGTAAGAAAAAAGAGGGAAGAAGCAGTTGGAGTTCCCTGCCCTTGAGGTGTTTTTCATTGTTGGATGGGGAAGTCAGTAAACAGGTCATTAGAATGCCTTGTTATGTTCTTAATACACTCTTCAGGGGAGTATAGATTTGTAAAAAGTTTTCAAAGAGCAATGGTCATACTTTTGCCCTCTTCATCCCATCTGAGAATCTTTCCTATAGAAATACCTAGACACGGATGAAAAGATAATTGGCAAGGATGGTAATTTCAACCTTGTTCTAGTAGCAAAATGTTGAAAAAGCTCGTTGGCAGGAGAATGGTTAAATCATTGTTATATACATACCCTTGAATGTTGTACAGCATTAAGGTGAAGTAAATCTGCATGTGCTGACAACTGTCTGGGATATATTGTTAGATGACAAACTCATGTTGTGGAAAAATCTGTATCATAGAAACATAGTACCTAAAATAACAATCATGAAGAAAGGGGAACAAGTTTATGCAAGAGTCACACCAGATTTTTAGCTCTGGTCTCCTTTAGGCAGAAGGTGTGTGTGTGGAGGGGACAACTTCTGTGTATTACTGTGTTCTTTCAATTTGACAAAATAAACATGAATCCTTTTCAGATATTTTAAACAGCAAATTTTTAAATGAGGTGATAGGTATGAAGGCAGAGTTATGTCCGTCCTATGGGAAAACAAAGGACCCAGACTGGAGTGGGAGAAGTCTGAGAAGGCTCTGGTGGAGGGAATGGCCTGTCCGAATTCAGGATGTACATGGCAGCCATGGAGAGGGACACAGAATGAGAGCGTCCTGCTCAGGAGCATTCCAGTAGCCGGCATTGGATCTGGCCACCTCCATGCTTTACTTAAAAGTTTGCCCAGGTTGCCCTGGGTTCTTCTTCACTTTGCCATCACAGTGCATCAGCCACTATGCCTAAATACTTCTCACATTTTCACTTCTCCTCTATCTCTACCGCTGCTGGCTTAGACTTCTCATGTCTCACCTCGACAACTGAGAAAACCCCCTAGTAGGTCTCCTGACCACTTGTCTCTATCCCATGCCCTCTCAGCCCTGTCTGTCCTTCACTGTGCTGAGTGATCTTCTAAAAATACAGTTTTGACTTGGGTATCTTTTTAAACTTTGTCAATGATCCTTCATAGATTCTGGGATCTAATGCCCCCCTTCTAAAAAGCAAGTGTACAGGAACCCCACTTACCTCTTCCACCTTCCTCCCACAGTAACTGTTATTTATATTATCTGGAAATATTTTCATGTCTTTACAAATGCTGCTTCTTATTAAGCAAGGGGTAGATGTGGGTCAAGAAAAATATCTGTAATGTGGATTTAGTATTTGGTTGTTAGCCTATTAACTTGCAAATGTTCTGACCAGTTACCCTTTTGAGAGAGTTCATGTCCGTAATTTCATAGAATGTTGAGGTAACAATTTAGAAATTAATACATTTCAGGGAAAATAGTCTTTTTTTGCTGTCCTTGGGGATATTTTCTTTTGTAAATATTCTTGAATACAGGTTTCTCATGTCTGGAGAATCTGGCGTTAATTTGTGTACTTGTCTATTCCAAATCCGGATATGCTCCACCTTTATAGGATACACACTGTTCTAAAAACACTACATTGACTTATTTGCTTTGGCTAAACTTAGACTTAATGGATGGACTTGATGTACAATCAGATAGACGCAAAACTGAGAGATGGTCCTGGAAGATTCACTTTAAGACATGCTACGTATTTTTCTTCCTTCCTTCTCACCTTCATTATTTTTCTATTACTGAATGGTAATAAGTAATAGTTTTAAATAAATAATAGGAGTTGTTTCATCTTGTTGATTTTTCAGAAATGTTTGTACTTTATAGACACATTTAATGTAGGACTGAAGTGATATGCTATCTTCTTGCTCCCTCTGGTGGACAATTGTACAAAAAAGCAAACTGCAATCTTTTTTGGGTGGGGATGGGTTGTAAGTAGTTCTAATTGTTGGTGGAAAAGAAACACAAGATACATTCTTATCTTTAGATGCATCATAGTTTTACAGATAACATCCCCAGGAATAAAATACATTTCTATTAAAGTATAAAATAGCAGTAGTAAAATACATCATAGTAGTAAAATATGTAATACTAAAGTTATTGCTATTTTTCTTCTTAGTAATGGCAATGCTGGGACCATTGTATAAAATAGAAACAGATTTCACCCTACAGATTTAAAACAGCAAACGTCAGGATAAGGCTGATGCTGAAATTTAACAATACCATTAATTCATGAGTCTAAATACTCCGCGAATTATTCCAGAATCTTCCAAAAGCTAGACGTTTCTCTCAGTTATGCATAATTTTGGAATTTTAGCAAATGGTTATTTTTATTTTGAATCAGTGTATTTTGATAAACTTGTTATTCACTCATGATCTTCTAAATTTACAGACTCACTGAAGATACTTTTATCTTTATGATGGGGAATTAATTGATACCTAGTTTTATCTGGGTGGTTGTGTACTTGATTTTATATCAAATGTTCAACAAGATGAAACCAGGAAGAAATTGCATAGTCTTTCAATTAAATTTTATTTTATTTATTTTATATAATGATAATTTTATATGATGAAAGTTTACATTTATTGAGTTAAGCATTTGACGGGCATTATCTCATTTAATTCTTTCAGTAACTCCATGAGGCTGGTAGTTAGTTGTTGTTAGCCACATTTTATAGATGCTAGTAAAGGTGAGCTTAGCTGAAATCTGATGAGCCAAGGCTCAGCTAGATATTCTTGCTCCAGAGCTGTATGTTTATAACTTCAGCAATGTACCACCTCCTGAAGTAGGCAAGAGGTAGGTATGTGTGTGGCTAATACCCGTATTTGACTTCTGTGGAGTACTGGAGACCTCGCTATTAGATTTCCACGTTTGAACTGTGAAATTAGATTACCTCAGCTCAGAGATTTTTGCCTTCCCCCCACCCTCCAATTCTGAGTAATCCTTATAGAACCTCTTTAAGTTTTGTTTAGTTTGGAGAGTTAGGACAGATCATACCTGTTACCGTAGAAGCAGGCTTCATGAGAAAAGTATACTTTATCTCTTTGGGTTCCTCACTAAGTCTTTGAGAGAGATTATCTTAGTGGTAAAAGTGGTAAGGAAATCTTACCAAAATCTCTAGATTCTAAAGCTAAAACTATAGCAGGGCGCAGGTACCAAAGTCTTCATAAGGAATCTTTAAAATACATTCAGATAAGGGTTTAGGAAACTTTTTCTGCAAATACTCAGAATTACAATAAGGTAATTTTCTTAAAGTTGGCAATTATAAAGAATAGCTATCATGTAAATACTTTTCATGTATTATCTTTTTAATTCCTATAATGAATGATTATGAATAAGCTAACCATGATTATAGGCAGTATCCAGATGAGAAAACCAAAGCCCAGGGAACCTAAGTAGTTTGCTTGAGGTTGTATGGCTAATGAGAGGTAACGCCAGGATTTGAACTGTGGTCGGGCTCAGGAGCCCACATTCTAAACCACTTAAGCTATACAGCAGTGCTGCTCCGTGGGAACTTCTGGGATGATGCAAATGTTTGATGTCTGGGTAGTGCAATACAGTAGCCACATACAGCTACTGAGCACTTGAAATATGGTTAGCACAACTAAGAAACTTAATCTTTTGTTTTTTAAATTTTATTTTATTTATTTATTTATTTTATTTATTTATTTGACAGGAGAGACATAGCAAGAGCAGGAACACAAGCAGGGGGAGTAGGAGAGGGAGAAGCAGGCTTCCCGCGGAGCAGGGAGCCCAATGTGGGACTCGATCCCAGGACTCTGGGATCATGACCTGAGCCGAAGGCGGACGCTTAACGACTGAGCCACCCAGGCGCCCTTGTTTTTTAAATTTTAATTAAATTTAGATAGCCTTGTGTGGCCAGTGGCTACTGTTTTAGATGGCACAGTTTTACAAGACCTTTCTGATTTTGTAGAAGTGAAGGTACAAGACCTTTCTGATTTTGTGGAAGTGAAGATAGAAGACCTTTAGTATTACCCCATCTAACTCCTTGCTTTAATGATAAAGAAATGGCAAACCAGATGCTTGGTAATCTGCTTAGAGTTTCAAAGTTAAAGAAGGGACAGGATTATAACCCAGGTGTTTATAATTTTCAGAAACAGCTCTTCCCATTCTGTACTTTGTTGGCATCTGCAAATTTAGGTTTCTGCTGCCGTTGTTAATATTAGATTGTAAGACTATTTTCAAAAAAAAGTTCGTATCTTTTCTGAAATACCTGTCCAACTAACACTTTTCCTTTTCTCTCAGGTTATAGAAACACTATCACGACTTTCTCGCACACCTATAGCGTTGGCCACAGGAATCAGGTAAGCTTGTTTCTCTGTGGTTCATGTGTTCTGTTCCTTTATTGTAGTGGTTATTTATTGAATGGTTATTGTTTGTAAAGCACTTTGCATGCAGGGACCACGTCTCATTCATGCAAGTACAGTACCTGATGTAAAGTACCTAGTACACATTTGAAATTAATTGAGCAAGTAAGAACTTATTTGTAGAGTGAATAAGACACATTGGCTAAACATCATTCTCAATTCACTGCTGGCTGTTACCGACAGGGTACTTTGTTTTCTTAAATTCCTCCAACATTTCATTTCATTACATATGATTCATCAAAATAAACACAAATGCTTAAGTAAATAAACACTTGACAAGTTGTCATAGTACATTTATTTCCTATAGTCCATAGCAAGAACTCACAACTTTAGGAGTTTAAAAAGTAATCAGACAAGTATAAAATGATATGTGTACAAGGATGTGAGTTGAAGGATTGGTCCTAAATGCAAAACTTGGAAGTAAATTGGTTAAACGAATTATGACATCTCCATGCTGTGGAGTATTATGCAGTCAGCAAGCATGGAAATAAATGTAGACATGTATGTCATGTTGGGCTTTTTCCTGTTTAAAACCCCACATACTCAAGTTAGATCAGTCAGAAGTTTGTATTATTAGTAACATCAGAAATACAGAGAAACAGTTTCAATAGCCACCCAGCTAGGCTGCATGGAAATCGAATGGATTTTATTTTTTATCTCGTTTCCACAGAGCACCATACTTTAGTCTCCAGCCATTATGGGGTTTTGTGATGCTGTGTCTCTCCCTCTGTTGATGCCATTTTTCTGTGTCTAGCTCACATTCAGATTTTAAGGGAGAGGATATAAGCACCTCTTAGAGGACTGATTGGCAGTGGCCAGGCAGCCCATTCCTGGCATACAAAGCACAGTGACCCCAGGGAGGATACCCTGCAGACCGGTTCTTGGAAATGGGCTATGAATTTGGCAGCTTTCTACAGAAGTAATCTCTAGGCTGGATTACGTGTTTCACACCTTATAATTTGCTCTACGTGATTCATCTTTTCATATTAATATATATTTTATGTCGTTATTTGTAAACAGATTTTGAAGTAGGCTGATGCTATTTTTATGTATTTATGTATTTTTGATTCTGAAAGGATATACATTAGAAGGTTTTCTTTTCCTTTTTAATATTCTAATCTATATTTTCAAATTTTTCTATAATGGACTTGCATTGGTATAAAAGCATAATCAAATGTGCCTGAATTTATTTAAGAAAAAAAAGATTTTGGGCGCCTGGGTGGCTCAGTTGGTTAAGCGACTGCCTTCGGCTCAGGTCATGATCCTGGAGTCCCGGGATCGAGTCCCATGTCGGGCTCCCTGCTCTGCGGGGAGTCTGCTTCTCCCTCTGACCCTCTTTCCTCTCGTGCTCTCTATCTCTCATTCTCTCTCTCAAATAAATAAATAAAATCTTTAAAAAAAATGCATTTCAAAAAGATTTTGAAACTTCGGCATTTCTCACACGTTTTAATTTATTTGAAAAATGTAAGTTCCTTAAATGTCTTAAGTATTCAGTTAATCCATAAACTAATATGAAAATCTGTTTTTCAATGTATTGAATATAGTTATTACCAATTACTTAGCGCTCATTTATTATTTTGATGGATCCTCTTGTTTTTATGAAACATGACATGCTGCCTGCATATAAAGTAAGTAAAACTTCTGACATAATAGTATAATTATGATTGTGTTAGATATGCATTTAGGGCATTATGTTGGGGTTATGAAAAAAGTGCCTAGTACATTAGGCAAAAAAAGCCAATGGCTAGACATAGGGGATACATTAAAGTGCTTTTCTTTTAATAGGAAACAAAGAAAACATCCTACTCTCCTTAAGGTTTAGGGTTCACTCATTTGTCCAATAAGTGAAAATAAAAAATACAACTTAAATATCTTGAAGTCAGAGCAGAACAGCCTGCCAGAATCAATAATCATATAAAAAGGGTACGGATATTTTGGTCTTCTAATAATTTTTATATTTAGTGGGCTGAGTCATGCAGGGATGATTGTTACCAAACCATTTGTCAGTCAGATTAGATTCCATAAGTGGAGAGAGACGGTGCTCAAGGCAGGGGCACCGGGGCAGCTGCTGGTTTTCTGAGCTGGGAAGCTGCAGAGCCTGCAGGTAAGTGGCACGTGGCAGAGCAGATGAGCACGTGAGCATGTCCATAGCTGCTCAGGTGATGGCGGCAACCGCTGGTATGCTACAGCTCATTTGGGGTGGCAGGTGCCACGGTGTCCCTGAGGGACCCCATGCACCGCTACAGGATGGGCACTTTGGGAGGAGCCCAGGCCGTTGTGTTAAACATGATCACTGATCTGACTACTGTAGCTGACCTTGTGCATTTAGTGAGAACTAAATGCCTGGCCTAATGGTTGCTTATTCATCCTTGTTTTGTGTTTTTTTTTTTTTCCCTCTCTCTCTTCCAGGCCCTTTCCAACAGAAGAGAGCGTTAGTGATGAAGACATCTACAAAGGCCTTCCTGACTTAATAGAGTATGTTGGGCATCTTCAAAATTAAACCACTGCCAATGTTTGCATCCTTTGTGGATTTTAACCATGGATGTTAAAATAGTTTTCTGAAGCGGAAAAGTGGCTTAATGATTAAGACGTGTAAGAGTTAACTTCAAACTAGGGATGGAAATCTTCACCAGAAAATGGGCCTCATCTGGCTTTTAGTTCCTGTTGTGTGCCCCACGCCATGCCAGTCCCTCTGACGAGTGAATAAACATACTGCAATGAACTAAAATTTGGAAGTTTCTCAAAGGCATACTAGAGGTGGTGGGTGAAACTGGAATTGGACAGTTAAGGAACAATGACAAAGAAACAAGATCTGCCCTGGAGATGTAGGGCAGATAGTGCATGCTCTGTAAGTTCAAGGAAAGGCAAGATGAGCGTGGGCTGGAGTTCCTCAGGGAGTTTCATTACATGGTGTTTGTTTTGCACAGAGATTCCTTCTGGGCTTTATTGTTTAATAGTCAGGAGAGGCAAAAGGTCCTTGCACCTGATTATCTTCTGCTGATTGAATGACTTGTGCAGATTACAAATAAATATAAAAAATGATCCCTGCCCTTCAAGGAACTGATGATAAAGATCAGGCATGTTTGCAAAGCATTATAATAAGACATAGATTATGCTCTAAAAGGGATGCAGGTTCTGTGGAGATTCTCCCATTCATCCATCCTAATCCACCAGCACTCCAAGCTTGTTCTTGCTGTAGGACCTTTGCACTTGCTCCTTCCTCCCTTAGGGCTGACCCCTCACCGTTCCAGCCCTTGCGTAGATGTCCCTCCACAGAGAGGCCTTTCTGACTACCCTACCCAAATTGCTGCCAGCCCCTCACCTTGCTCTGTGGCTTTATGGCACTCACTACTGCCCAAGACAATCTTTGTCTCCATCTCCTCTTTAGGAGGTCAACTTTGTGAGGCCAGGGACTTTACCTTGTTCTTGGCTATCTTCCTAGAATTTACACAGCATCTAAGTATATAGTAGGTCCTCAGTAAATATTTGTTTTCTGAATGACTAAGCAAAATTGCATCAAGCATCTCCTGTTTGCCAGCATTCTGCTTCAGGCCTGAGCTATCTCGTCAGTTCATACGAGCTTATTGAGTGCCGGTTTCTGTGCTAACCATGTTACGTGCATTATCTCGTGTCATAACTGCAACATGATGAGGTTGTTCCTATTATCCCAATTTATGAAGGAGAAAGCTGAATTGTGGAAAGCTAAGAAACTTGCTGGAAGTCACCGAACTAGTAAATTTTAGTCTTTGGATTTGAACCCAGACAGTTCTCACTCCAGAGCTGGGGCTCTTCCTCACTGCATGGACCCCTGGAAGCACCCTGAGATGCCCTCCTCTCCCTCCCAAGAACTTCCAGTAGAAGAACAGAGGAAAATGCTGACAGGATGGCCAGCAGCTTGTCCCAGAATAGGTGGCACTTGGATGGGCCTTGAAATTTTATGTTTTAAATGTGGATGAAGGATAGTTTCTTAGCTCTTCTTAAAACCTCCAGCAGCTCACTGATCTTGAGCAAGATTGATGCTGATTGTCTCACTGAATTGGCTACAGTCTCGATAAAGTGACTGTAAGGTTTTGGTAATATAACCAAATCCTTTGAAATATTAGGAAGAATATATTATTTCTTGGAGCACCTGGGTGGTTCAGTTGGTTAAGTGTCCGACTCTTGATTTCGGCTCAGGTCATGATCTCAGGGTTGTGAGATCGAGCCCCGAGTTGGGCTCCATGCTCAGCACGGAGTCTGCTTGAGATTCTCTCCCCCTCCCCCTCCTCCCCTCCTCCCACTCCTAACCCCCCCTTTCTCTCTCTCAAATAAAATCTTTAAAAAAGAATATTTATTACTTCTAGAGCTATTATGATGTTCTTTTTTAAGCCCCACCAATTGTCACTTATACTTACTAATTTTCATAGCCTTCCCTCATCTTGTTGTGTTGATGTCAGGATAAATCCTGAGAGGATGCACCCCTGGCTAAGTTTGGAGAAACCTGGGCTTCTGAGACACCAGCTCATGCTCTGGGAGATGCAACCTGCTGCAACTCTCCATCTGGTGGTGGAAGGTCCAAATGTGGTATTATTCCTACAAGTGCTTGCTTTTGATTTTCAGTCTTAGCTTTGTTATGATCTCTATGAGCTCATATCCTTAAGTCTGACTTTTAGGGGTGAAATCACCCCAAGGGAAGCGCTTAGAACCAACACTGGCCGCCTCCCTACTGCAGAGGGAATCATTCTGTTCTCACAATGGAGAGAAACAGACACAGAATGGAATGGAGAGGGTGTGAGATGGCTAGGCTGCACAGTGTCTGCTTTTTCTACTTTTATGATCAGGGTGTTAGTCATGGCCATATATAGATGACCTAGACACAGAAAAAGTAATGTAGATTATTGTTGATTTGTTGGCCATCTGAAGAATCACAGTCATCCTTCGCCGCTCCCACTGCCCACTCATTTTATGCAGGTCAGGAAGTCTTGACCAAACTATTAGCAAGAAAAGTTGCCTTAGTATGGGATTGAATAACAAAACCCAAAGCATTTTAGCCCGATCTTGAGTGTGTGTGTGTGTGTGTGAGTGTGCACATGCATACACACGTGTGTGTGTCACTCCTACAATTCTTTTTAAAAACCTTTTTCCAGTTTTATTGAGAATAACTGACATACATCCTTGTGTAAGTTTAAGGAGTATGGCATGATGGTTTTATTTCATATATTGTGAAATGATTACCACAACATCCATCTGATATAGATACAATTAAAAGAAAAGAAAGAAGAAAAGGTTAAAAAAAAACTCCTTGTGATGAGAACCCTTAAGAATTACTGTTTTAACAACTTTCCTGTGTACCGTGCAACAGTGTTAGCTGTGGTCATCATGTCATACATTTGATCCCTAGTCCTTATTTACCTGACTGATGGAAGTTTGTACCTTTTAACTACCTTCTTCCAATTATCCCTCCCCCTCTCCTCCATCTCTGATCTCCCCACATCTGATCTATTTTACAATGAGGTGTTTTTTTTTTTTTTTTTTTTTTAGATCCCACATATAAATGAGATCACACAGTGTTTGTCTTTCTTGGTCTTATTTTACTCAGCATAATGCCCTCATGGTGCATCCATGTTATTGCAATTGGTAGAATTTCATTTTTTTTTTATGCTGAATCATATTCCATTGTGTATGTATATACTGCAACTTCTTTATGCATTCATCTATCAGTGGACTTGTAGGTTCTGTCCATGTCTTGGTTATTGTAAATAATGCTGCTCTGAACATGAGGGTGCAGATTTCATTTTGAGTTAGTGTTTTTGTTTCCTTTGGATATATTCCCAGAAGTGGAATTCCTGGATCATATTATATTTCTATTTTTAATTTTTTGAGGAACTTCCGTACTGTTTTCTGTAGTGACTGCACCCATATATAGTCCTACCAACAGTGCATGAGGGGTCCCTTTTCTCCACATCCTCACCAGGATTTATCTCTTGTCTTTTGATGATGGCCATTCAAACAGGCATGGGATGGTATCTCATGTGGTTTAAGTTTCATTTTCTTAATGACTAGTTATGTTGAGCATCTTTTCATGTACCTTTTGGCCCTTCATATATCTTTGGAGAAATGTCTATTCAGGTCCTTTGCCCATTTTTAAATTGGGCTATTTTGTTGTGGTTATATGAGTTGTATTAGTCCTTTATATATTTTGGATACTAACCTCTTCTCAGATAGATGGTTTGTAAACATTTTTTTTTCCCATTCCATATGTTGTCTTTTCACCTTGTTGATGGTTTCTTTTGCTGTGCAGAAACTTTCTAGTTTGATGCAGTCTGACTTGTTTATTTTTTATCTTGTTGCTTGTGCTTTAAGTGTCATATCTCCTACAATGGTAAAAGAAAAATCTGTATGTATTCATACAGCATGTGCCTCTACCCTCATGGGAAATAGTCAAAAGCAATAGTTCAGCAAGATGAGGTGTTCTTTCGGGGGTGGGAGTGGTGGTCAAAGACGGTGAAGCTGGGATTAGGGGTAGCAGGGAAATGGATTTCACAGCCTAGCTTCTTGTTGAACAGGATCTCTTCTGATGCAGAGCCTGTTCCTTTGCTATTCCTTATCTCCACTCCCTCATGGACTCATCAAGCCTTCCTATCCTTTGATGTGTTATAGAAAATGTTCAGACTGGTTTAACTTCCCCCTGTTCTCTGGTTGGATTGCCTGCCTAAACCCCTCAGTATGGTAATTCTGGAATTACCTAATGACTTAGCATCTGCCCAGTTTTACTGAGTAGGAAGCTGAGTAGCCTCCTTCACTCCTTTCCCCCCTCTCCCTAATTCTGACTGGTTACCAAGTCTGGTTGACTGCACCTGACACAGTATCTGAAGTCTCTTTCTTTCCTTATCTGCCTTTACTCTAGTTATGGCTCTCAAAATCTCTTACCCGCAGGGTTTCATTTCTGGGCTTACTGTCTTCTTGTTGCCTCCACTCTGCTCTGATAGAAAACCCCCTCTTGCGTTCCAAATGCCCACGTAAGGTTGTGCTTACAGGGTGTACTGCCTTTCACAGGTTGGTTTTAGCTTTTCCCTCTGGGGCTTACATTCACTTACCTGAATGGGACAACACTCTTGACGTGGCTGGGCTCTCCAGACCTTCTGCCTTTGCAAGTGTTGGTATCCTTTGTCTGGAACGTTCCTTCCCTTTTTTCAGTGAGTGTGTGTCACCTCCGACAGCAGAAGCTGCGTCTGCCTCGTCTGCAGCCATATCTCTTGGAACATAGTAGTACTCGTTTAGCAAATAGCTATTGAACAAATTGATAAATATATTCAAGATCCAGTTCAGTTGTAGTATCCGTTGTGAAGCCTTCCCTGAGTTCTTCAGTCAGAGTTACTCTTTCCCTTGCTCATGCATTCTGCGTTCATCTGCTCTGTTGCCCTTCTAGAGTTACATGTTGGCATGCTATGCTCTACACTGGGCTATGGGAGAGTCCTCGGATCTTCTTGATCTATGCATTCTTAGCACTAAAGAGTATGGACCTCAGTAGGTTCTTAGTATATGTCTGCTGGGTGAGTGAACGGATGGACAGCTAACCCAAAGACAAATTTTTCTCAGAGCATAGTTCTCTGAAACATTTGTTACTACCAGATCACTCTCCCTTAAGGCACCTTTATTTCTTCTGGGTGTTTGATACAGTTCATTCCTGTCAAAGGCTTCCAAACAATCCTTCATGACAAACAAAGACAACCTAGTGATTGAACCTACTTTGAAAAATGATCCAAGGTGTAGAGTGACATTTACAGTTACAGTTTTCTTATTTTTGTGCATATCAGTTTATAATGTTCCATCTGCACAGGCCTAAGAAAGATGATAAGGGCTGGCAGTATTGAAGGAGTTGAATTTAGAAATGCCTAAATTTATTAATCTTAATTGGGATTATTAGTGATCGAGGCTATTTATAGAAGTCTTGAACTGAAAGGAAAAGCTTAAGGAGTAGTAACAGAACATGTGATAGGTGGAACTAGCTATTTCTACTTTGACTAAATGGGTTTATGATATCATATAAAGGGTTTAGGAAAGGTAGGTCAGTCAGTCACTGTGTATGTACTCATTGGGAGCTTTAAAAATGGGGATGGTTTTCAACTATCAGGAGGCCAGCAGATTTGAAATGGTATTTAAAAATGCCTTGTGGGCTTGGGACCATTTCTGTAAACAAAATACAGACAAAACAGGTAATAGCAGAATCTGGCTGAATGGGGGACTTGGGGAGACCCTCTGAGTGGGCTGGAAGAAGCATGGTTGGAAAACCATTGCATTAGATATCGGCAGTAATAACCCTGCAGAAACTGTTGCTTTTAAAAGACCATTTATAAACTATGAGATCCTCCCCAACTTCCCTGTCTTTCCCATATCAGACCCATTAATATAGATGATCAGTCTCAGGCCTCGAAATAGAAATGGGGGCAGTAGGATAGAGTGATTAGAACACTTAGAATGTAAGACAGACTCAGTTTTAAATCTGGACCTGCCACGGACTAGCTGTGTTTTCGTGGGCAAGTCAAATAAATAACCTTTAGTTCTCTAACATCCTTATCTCTGTAATGGACTAAATAATAATGCCTACCTGATAACACAGTGAACACTGGGCCTGGGCCAGCTATGTGAGATCATGTATGCAGAGTGATCGTTTATGTGCATGTATGTAATAAATACCCAGTGAATGTTAGCTGTCACTGCCATCCTTGGTGGATTCTGTTGTTGGACTTTGTCCTCATTAAGAGGGAGAAAGTTGTAATGTAAAGCCTTGGACTCTTTCCGTGAATCCTGTTATATTTTTTCCCTGGATTTTCCACGAGGCTGTATGTAGCTATTGCATTTACTGCATAACAGACAATGACCTGAGTATCCTACCCTTTGTTTCAGCGAATCACACGTAGAAGATGAAGAAGGTCTTTATGACTGTGTTTATGGGGAAGATGAAGGAGGAGAAGTCTACGAGGACTTAATGAAAGCAGAGGAAGCACATCAACCCGTAGGCTCCCACTTGCCTTATGTCTTGAGTTACTTTGAGTATTTTATTAGGACAGTGATTCCTTGCGAGATGGATTCATATAATTATTTACGTAACTTCTGCTGGAATAGTTTTTTGTTTACTCTTTACCTTTGTTAGCTTTTAACTATATAATTGACTTCCTGCATTTAGAAACACATGGACATGACATTCTGCAGTTCAAAACAACCACAGGCAATCTCTGGTCTTGTCCTTGAATTTCCCTTGTAAGGAAAGCAAGTCTGAGAGCGAAATGATGTGCCACGCAGCTAAATAGTGGCAGAGTGGCAATAGAACAGAATTCCAGCGAATCACGAAATTACATTATCATGAAAGGAGATCTTCTCTTACCAAGCAGTTAAATCTTCTTTAAATTTGATGTAGCATTAAGTATATGTTAAAGAATATGTCTTCGTATTTGTTAGGGGTAGAAGAAGTAGTATTTTTTTCTTTCATTTTACTAAAGAGTCTCCTAGAATTTTTACTGTTTTATAAACTTAGTTTCACATATCGTCATAGTCAGTATGAGCCCACAATGGTTTATCTGCCATTAAAATATCTAAAACATTCAGAAAGAACTACTTTGAGTTTTTTTCTCACCTATAATTAAAAAAAAATGGTCAGTTGCATAGGCTTTCATTAATGTAGTCTTTTTTTTAATACAAAAGCTGGATGGTGGTTTGGGTTTTTTTTTTTTTTTTTTTTTTTAGTGCTTTGATTAATTTCCTCTGCTCTCTTTATAGTCTTGCCTTTAATAAAAGGCTGAGGTTTGTCCAGTGCCCCATATAGGGAGCAGTAGCTTCCATGGGAAGGAAACAAGTTACCTGTTCTGTGTTTGGTAAATGTGATGAATGTGCTTTAACCCACTGTGAGCTGACAGGCTGCCTGTGGCAGGATTTTGAGTATTTTTAGGTGAAAGAGTATCATCTGTATCTCCTAGAGTCATCATCTGCTTTGGGTACCAGCAGATTCTTCAGTGTGTCTCCCAGGGGCAGTTCTTCATTCAGCTAACAGTGCCGGGTTGTTTATACCGGACAGGGTTGACAGCAATGATCATTTAAATGTGTAGGGTCCTTCTTGTATACTCCTCAGGGTGCTGTGTGCTTTACCAGGTTATCTCATTTACAGTTCCTTGGAGTTGGAACTGTAATTTTTCTCTGTGTTGTAGATGAGAAAACTGAGACACAGAGAAAATAGGTAACTTGTTCATAATACCAAGCTAATAACAGAAAAACTGGTACTTGAAACCAATTCCATCTGATCCACCATACCTTTGATCTTCATGTTATGCTCTTAATACCTCCAGTCTTAACAGTAGTAGGTGAGCCAAACACCAAGATACTGTTAAAAAAGTATTTTAAGATTTTTATCTATCAAATATCCTGTTATTTTGCAAGTATTTCTACAGCACTTGTAAAGTGTGCTGTACATTAAGAAAACTATATTACACCATGTGTGATGTTTCCAGATTCAATAATGAAGTAGATGAAATAATGAAAGTGATGTTTCCAGTATAAAGAGTGTCTATACTCAGAAATTTATTTTTAATTATTTAAAACTGTTTCATTTACATGATTCAAAATTTTAAGAACAGATACCTCATAAATGCAATAAATATATCTTTCAGTTATATGTTTTATTAGAATGGAAAGCTTAAGAAAGTCAGTGATTTTGACTACCAGAGAGATTAACACATATGTTTGATTAAATAATTTTTTGATAATTCTAATTGCAGAAATGTCCAGAAAATGACATACGAAGTTGCTGCCTAGCAGAAATTAAGCAGACAGAAGAAAAATACACAGAAACACTGGAGTCAATAGAAAAAGTAAGTTATCAGGTATTTGATGCCTAAGTACTGCACTTTATAGTTAATATAAAAGACACTATGTCTACTGCGTATTTTCTGCGTTTCAGTAGGACTTTGGATTTAAAGATCTCAAAGCAGATTTATTCATTCCACAACTAGCTACTGATTTCTTAATATCGGAATGGCACGGTGTTAGACGCCAAGGCTATAGCAGGAAACACAACAAAACTCTGGTTCTCATGATACTCTCTCCTATGGGAGAGTTTATAATTTAAGCAAATAAGTGTGCCAGGTGTTGATAAAGTCTCTGAAGAAAAATCAGGGAAAGAGGATAGAGAGTGATGGAGGTGGGCTGGTTTTATTTTATGTAAAATAATGGAAGGTCTGTGGTAAGATCACACTGAAGACAGACAGCTGAGGGAATTGAGGGAGCAAACTGTGCCAACATCCCCCCAGAGATGATAGTTCCTGGGAGAAAGGCCCTCAGATGAGACCGTGTTCCGCATGTTCCAAGGAACAGCAGTAGCCCAGGTGGCTGAAGCTGCATGAGAGAAGAGAAGCAGTGAGCGTGGAGAGCTGGTGAGCCACCGCATCCTGTAGGGGGCATAGAGAACACTAGCTCAAAGGTGGACTGGGTGAGTAGAAGAAGGGACATGATCTAATGTAAGTTTTTCACAGCTCGTTCTGACTTTTTGGGAGAAAAGTTAGAAGGCTATTGCAGTAATTGGATTGACAGAACATGATAGTATTTGTAGAGCTGGTGAGGAATGGTCAGATTCTGAATAAATTTTGCAAGTAGAGCCGAGTGGATTAGATGATGAATTAGATGATGGATGTCTGAGAAAGAGAGCAATCAGGAATGCTAGGTTTATAGCATGAATAACTGCCTGAGTGGTGAAGATTGTCACTGAGATGGGGAGGACAGGTTTGGAAATCATGAGTCTGTTGGGACATACTAAATTTGCAATACTTCTCAGTTTCCAAGGGGCTGTGCTGAGGAGGAAGTCAGATATATGAGGCTGGCATTAAGGGGAAAAGTTGAACTGGCCGTTATCATGACGCAAAGGAATGTATAAGGCCATGATACTGAATGAATTCACCTAGGGAATGGATGTTGATAGAGGAGAGGTTTGAGGCCACCTCTGGCGACTTCCACATTTAGAGGTCAGGAAATTGAGAACCAGGAGAGAGTTTTGGACATTTAGGAAAAGAGCTGAAAGTGTGGAAGAGTTGTTTGGGAGGAGGGTGGGCGTAAATTGATTAGAGGAATGTAGTAGGATTATGCAGTATCACAGGCTCAATTGAAAATTAGACTATCAGTCTAGTTCATGTTTAACTCCTTAGGTACAGGCGCAACATCCATAGCAAGCTAAATTTACCCAGGTTTTTTCTTCTTCCAGAAAAGCACAGTGGAAGAGGAGAGTAGAGGGTAAGGGTATATGCAGGGAAGTGATTCTGATGATGGTTTATGGTGTGCAAACTGGGTAGGAAGGGAAGTGAGGACATGAGAGACACAGGATGTTCAGTGGATTGGCAGACCCAATGCGATTGAAGAATTTCTTGAAGGAATGAGCTGTCAAGGTAGGGGGTAGTGGTCAGAGAGCTGATTGCTTGAAATTAATGCTATAGAGCCTTGCAGTTTTTGCTAATGAGAAGGTCTCGGGATGTGACCACCAGAGTAGGGAGCCGAGCTGGGATGGAACACAAGATTACTGGAAGTCAAGGAGCTGAAAGGCCAGGCTATTGGGAGGATCATCTGCACAGATACTGAGATTGCCAGAAGTGGACAGTGGACTGGTAATGGAAAGCAATATGGCAGGCCAAGAACTAAAATTCTCAAAGAATGAAGGGGATGATCCATAAATTGCACAAATACATAATTGATCTCGGGGACCTAGAATCTCTACAAGGCATTTGAGGGATATTTTGTATCGGTGCTGTATCTCCAAAATACTGCCTCCCCCGCCAATTTGGCCAATAAGGTTCTTTTTTTCTTACTTTCAGAAGCATTTATTGCTGAAACCTTTTAGTCTATACTTTAAATGTGTTAACTTGTATTATGTCTTTATAACTCTATTCAAGTATAAAATCTTTAAGATAGAGCAAATAGTATCTGCTTTTTTCTTGGTATTCATTATACGGATAAACAATTTACTTTCAATAAATATTATTTGTTGATGAAAAACTATTATTAGGATAAGTTGTGCTTAATTATTCTGTTCTATCCTTGTAGTATTTCATGGCACCACTAAAAAGATTTCTGACAGCAGCAGAATTTGATTCAGTATTCATCAACATTCCTGTAAGTAAAAATATGCTAGCTAAAATTGTGGTATACTTCTATAAAATTCCTATCTTCTTACTGGGTTCCAGATTCCTATTTAATATTTTCCTCTATTCTTGAAGAATTTTAACTCTATTTTTTGCCTCCTGAGTTCTTATATCCTTATTTTCTGGAAATAAAGGATGTGTCATATCTTCAGCCAAAATCAATTGAGATTCAAGCTGAACATGCATGGATAAGATTCATGTATTATCCTTAACTGCTTGTCAGGAAGAGGTAGTCTAAGTTAAGGAATCCCTGGTGCCACTGTCTGTCTTGTGGGAGCCCCCTTATGGTCCACTCCCTGCTCTCTTGCTACTCCAGCCTCTCAACCCTGTCCTATAGACATTGATTTCTCCACTTCCTTGACCTCTGCTCTGTGGTGCTTTCTGCTTCTGCTTCCATTTGTACTAACCTTAACTTCCATTTCTGATGCACTACTTCCTTATGATTTAAGAGTCCATTTTAGTGGTTAGATGTGAGGAGCTTTTTTTTTTCACATTTATGTAAGCATTTTGAATTTCAGAGCCCCTTCCAATTACCTTATAATCTTAAAGGATATTTACCTAGAAGCATTGAAACAAACCAAATGCTGTGCCCAGTGAGGTCATACTAGGCAAGATTCAAGTTCTTAAACGTCTAAAACTGGCTTGGGTTTTAATAGATGGCTCATGGATACACTAAAAAGCACAAGTTTGTTTGTTTTACCTGAAAGTTCCCTACTATTTTGGTTCTGTCATGTTCAGTGTCTATGTGCATCAGTTTGCAGATTATTGTCCTTGTCCCTGATTTTGGCCAGATGAAGATATTCTCATTGATTCATAGCATAGCAGGAAGAAAAAAGTCACAATATCAGGTGAACATTTAGCATAAAGCGAATCATATATTCTAGGAAGATGAGGCTCTTGAACCACCTCACTGCTGTCGCTGTAACATAGGGTGCATTTGACAGTCCTTAATCTTACGGCTTTAACATGCTCTTCAACAAAATGACAGGGCCAACATATTCCCGTGTCCTTTCACCCTGCTAAGGAAAGGGCTTGCTGTGAAGTCAGTGTGGGCACCAAGATACAAGGAAAGGATAATGGGAGAATTGGCACCTTGATTAGAATTTCCTCATTTCCTGGCTGTGACGTGTTATTTACTGCCTGACTGAAAATTACTTGCTTATCAGGAAAAGGTGGAATTCTGACTTCTGAGTTGCTCCAGCAAACTGCCTAGTACAATTTATCTGCTCTTTATTTATGCCATTAGTTGTCTGGTTTCAAGTAATTTAGTGTGATTATTGTTAGCTTAGCACCAGGACACCACTAATTGACCAAAGTGCAAATCTACATTTTTATGTCCCAAGGACATGAATCGTTACTTTATTCCATCAATAAAACATTAAGCACTTGGATAGTTTTATTTAAAAAATTAGAGTGATTATAATGAAAATGAGCTATACATATTTTTATATAAGGAATAAATTACCCTTTAATAACTAGTGAGATACTTACCACCCCCCGCACAGGACACTGATGATTCAGGTCTGATCTGAAAGTGCTGTTTTCTGTGCACTTGGCCTGTCTCCCTCCCCTCCCCTCCCCTCCCCCCTCTCTCCTTCCCCCTTCTCCCCTTTCTCCTGTCTTCATCTGTGGTAGCAGGTTTATATATTGAGGGCATTCAACATCTCTTTGAAAGACAAGTCTAGCAACTGTAGGGATTTTCAGTTTGGGTGATTTTTTTTTTTTTTTTTTTGGTCCTGATTTATAATTTCCTTTGACATGTTTTTTTTTTTTTTTTCCCCTTTCCTAAGGAGCTTGTAAAAGTTCATCGGAACCTAATGCAAGAGATTCATGATTCCATTGTAAATAAAAATGACCAGAACTTATATCAAGTTTTCATTAACTACAAGGAAAGGTAACTTTTAACTTTTAAATGTTGTGGCTATCACTTTGTGATTATAGTGAGGGTTAGTATTAAAATTGCTCATAAATAGCTGTTAAGATACTGCCTGGGTAGTAATTAGAACATGGGACAGTTAATCTCAGGGTAGTAGTTTGAGCTCTGTATGTGTATCAAGAAAAAGGGAAAAACAAAAAGAATGCAGAGTTTTGCACTGCAAGTCAGAAGGTTCAGGTTCTTTATCAGACCCTTTACCCCTGAGTTCTGTAGTTTTCAGGAAGTCATTTTAAGTCTCTGAGCCTCCTTTTCTCCATCTGTAAATGTTAGGAGTAGATTACCTGGTGCCTACTGCTTGGTCCCACTCCAATATTTTATAATTCTCTCTTTAAGGCGGTTTTCCCTTCTAAGTTTGAAAAAAAAAATCTTCTGAACAACTCATGTGCATTAAAGTACCAAGAAATTTCACTTAAAATGTCATTCTCTCTTTTTAAATCAAGCACTGGAGTTCCTAGTGCTAAGAAGTGGCTAATGGATTGCTTTGCATCAACAACAGTTGGATAAACATGAACTCATTAGTTGTTTTTTTTCCCCCCAATGGAGAATTGAAAGAAACAATAAATTACCCAAACTTTTTGTAAAATATCTGTATTACTCCACAGCCCCCTTCCTGAAGTGGCCTCAGACTCCATGATGTGCGAATTCTCTTCCATCTGGCACTGTCAGCCCTCTCATTCATTCCCAATTTTCAGATACTGTGTTCTCCTTAATTAAAAAGCAGGAGAGAGTGGGAGGTTTATTAATGAATGGAGTCATGAGTAGTGATTAAATAAAATTGTAGTATAAAGTAAAACTGTTTCTGAGTGTGCATAAACAGTAAAAAGTTGATCTTTAGTAGGAACATAAATTTTTCATTTTGTTTTTGTGACATTCATGTGTACTCGATGTTAACGGTCATTAAGCCGGTTTGTAAAATCTACCTGCTGTGAAAATGTATGTGGAATTAATCCCATTCAGATTTAAAAATAAAAATTAGCCCTTTTAATAACATAATATGAGTGACCCTTATTCTGTGACTGCACGTGTGGTGTGCATTGAAAAGAAATGAGAAAGTAGAGGTTCGGAGAGATGACTTGTAGTTTGCCCAGGGTCACGTAGGTAGGTAGAGACACAGGACAAGTGAGATTTGCTCTGATTCCGCCCAGCTGTGGTTGTAAATTGATGGGAATTCTGCCTCTTCCCTTTCCACTTTATTCTGGCTTTTTTGTCTTATGAATCTCTTTCTTTCTCCCTTTCAGGTTGGTTATTTATGGGCAGTACTGCAGTGGAGTGGAATTGGCCATCTCTAGTTTAGACAACATTTCTAAGACAAAAGAAGATGTGAAACTGAAATTAGAGGTACCTGTTTATTTTTTGTTTGGTTGTGACATAAAGTAAGATAAACCTTAAAGAAGGGGAGGGTGATGGTGGATGGGCAAAATGGGTGAAGGGGACAGGGAGATACAGGCTTCCAGTTATGGAATAAATAAGTCATGGAAATACCAGGCACAGTGTAAGGAATGAAGTCAGTGATATTGTAATAGTGATGTAAGGAGACAGATCGCAGCTACACTGGAGGTAAACACAGCATCGTGTATAAACTTGTCAAATCACTAAGTTGTACACCCGAAACTAAGGAAACGTTTTGTGTCAACCATACCCCACAAAAGAATAAGAACAAAAATAGATATATTTCTTTTCAAGATCAGTGCGATAGTAAATTTCCCAATGTATTCTAAATATAATTTCATGTCAACTTTATAAAATATTTTCATAGCTAGCTCTATAAAATATTAATGTGATAGTAATAATATAACAGTAGTAAAATCTATGACTTATGGCTCTGTGTTTTACATGCATTATCTCGTTAGATCCTTATGACTCTGTGAGATATGTACAATTAATTTTCTTCCCTTATGGGTGACAACACTGAGGTTCAGAGAGGTTATGAGTAATTTGCCCAGGATCAGCTAGGTAGAAAGAGGTATAGGATAAGTAAGATATATGGGAGATAATGTACATGTAGATTAAAAATGGTTATTAAAAACATAAGACACTTAGGGCCAGGTTATAAAAGGGGCATGAATATTGCCCGTAAGAGGCAAGACAAGACAGACAGAAGTAAGATTAAGTCGTATGTGACAAGCAGTAATAGGGCTCCATGAGTAAGGCTGATCACTTCAGTATGGGTAGAATGTGGGAGATTTCTCTGGAGAGGTAGTATTTGAGTTAGGTCACCAAAGAATGGAGTGAATCTTGACAGGTGAGATTCCGTGGAGAGCATTCTGACCAGATGATTTGGGAAAGTTTGAGAAATGGAGAGTAGGCCAGAATGAACAGAGCACGTGGTAGCAATGGAAAGTAAACCTGGAGATTGTGGGGTTTTTTTTTGTTTCTGTTTTTGTTTTTGTATATCATTTCTTTTTCACAAGAAGAGTGTACTTTCAAAGAACTTTTGCAAAAGATTATTTATATGTTATATGAATTATTGTCCCAATTATCCATATGTTTGGATTTTCTTAAATGTTGGGTAGAGATACATAGTCAGCTCTTAAATGGCTGTGTTTGGCTTAGTTGACTCTCTAGTGTCTCCTTTGCTGTCTTTGTTCAATTTAGCAGTGAGGTCAGGTGATGAAAAAAAGAGGCACATGATTTTTGAATTAGAACTTTTTCATTGCTTTAGTGCATTTGGTGTGATTTCATAACACCCATAATGGGGAAATATTGGTTAGAAAGTTTACCTATCAATAGGCTATCAAGCAACCACACTAACTCTCTATCATGGATCTTTTCCTCTTCTCACAAACCTCTGATGATGCGGACTCTGGGTCTGCTGGTGGCTTGAGTCACTACGAAATTATATCCTGACAGCCCTGTTAGTGTAAAGGGTTTCTGTTCCTTTTGGGAGAATAGAACCTCAGAAGCATAGAGCTATAAGCTATCTTGACTCAAATTAAAATATGGTAAGATAAAACTTGACAACTTACACAAGTAGTTCCTAACAGAGCTACCATTAGAGCCGTTGTTTGTTTGTTTTTAACAAAGATATAAAACTCTGGCTCAAGACAGGAGTCTGGAAGTTGTCAGTCAAACCTCCATTATACTCAGCATTGTTTAGATGTTCCTCTCCCTTCAGAGTCACAGTCAATGTCCTGCCTGTGACATACTCTGGGACTCTAGGAACACTGTTGTATGATCATTGTCAGAGGGAAAGAGAGAACCTCTGGCTGAGTTTGAAAGGCTCAGGGCGAGGGGCTGCTGGCTGTCCTTTTTTGCCTAAAAAGTCAACTACTTCTGACCAGGGCCCTGATTTGCAGGTATTGAATCAGACACTTACTGTGACACCTCAACAGATACTCTTTGCTGGGACTGTCCTCTGCAACTCCTGTCATGATAAAGGGAAAGCTGCCCTATTCTCCGTGTGTCTCTGCCTCCTTCACATCTTCAGTTTTTTTTTTTTTTTTTTTTTAAGAAAGTGTGCGTGGGGGTGCCTGGGTGGCTCAGTTGGTTAAGCGACTGCCTTTGGCTCAGGTCATGATCCTGGAGTCCCGGGATCGAGTCCCACATTGGGCTCCCTGCTCAGCGGGGAGTCTGCTTCTCTCTCTGACCCTCTTCCCTCTCGTGCTCTCTATCTCTCATTCTCTCTCTCTCAAATAAATAAAATCTTAAAAAAAAAAGTGTGTGTGGGGGGAGGGGCAGAGGGAGTGGGAGAGAGAGAATCTTAAGCAGGCTCTAGCACCCTGAGATCATGACCTGAACCAAAATCAAAAGTCAGATGCTTAACCGACTGAGCCACCCAGGCACCCCATGTCTTCAGTTTTGTGGTTACTTTTGCTCTTGGTGATTTTATCTTTTTTCTTTTCTACTTTGGAACCAAGATAACATAGGGCAAAGTGTGTCTTGTCTTGTCCTGTAAGCTACCTCATCCCTATTCCTTTACTTCTTCTCAGTTAGAATTGGAGTTCAGCTAAGCATGTGATTGGATGTTTTGGAAGACTCATTTCTACCCTTTATTTACTTATAATACTAATAAGCATTTCACAACCTCAGACTCAGACTCCTCCCCAGTTGTAGGAAATGCCAGCAATATTAGTTTTTTTACTTACTGAGCCTGTAACTTAGAACTTCAAGGAATTCTTTCCCCAACAGTTTTAAACTGACTTCTATAACATAACGAAGTGAATTTTAAATGTATAACATTTCTCTCCCTAACACTATGTTAAGATGGCATATATATACATATATATATATATATATATATATGTATATATATGAAGTGTAAGATACAACCTCAGTTCCAAGGAGCTTAAAATGCAGCTAGGGAGATGAGACTCATTCATTATAATAATCTTAACAGTTTAACCTCCTATTTGAGACCCATGATCCAGAACTCTCCATAATCTGTAGAAGCAGGAAATCAGTTGAAATAGTTATTCTTCCCAGTGAACAGCAATTGACAAGACATGAGCTAACTTGTCCAGGTGTGTCCCCAGTTCTTGCTTGAGACCTGTAGTCAAATACTCATTAAGTCACTACGGTCATTAGAGCTAATGGTGTTTACTTTTATAGCTCCTGATAATATATCCTTCTGTGTGCCGGAAAAGCTAAGTGTGGGCAAAGGGGAAACAAACTCATGAACAAAGCAGTATTTTCTTGAATGCATCTTTTTCTAGGAACTGGAGAATTCCTTGGTCTGGGATATGCAATTGTCTGAGGATTTTGGACTTAGTTTCTCACTAATAATAATAATTTTATGGAACTTTGTTATTTTTTAAAACTAGGTCACAAAAATATGTGAGAAACAGTAAAATCAGAAAAGCAACTTGTTCAAGGTTACACAGCCAAGCCTTGATTTGAATTCACGCTTTGATACTTCAGAGTACTTTCCTCAAAGTCATAGTTAATGGCAAAAGAATGGACGCAAGTCAATACTATTTTTAGATAAACTTTTAAGAGAGTATGAGATTAAAAAAAATAGGCTTTTGAAACTTTGAATCCAATAATAGGTTTATACTTTAGCAAATTTTTGGAGTCAATCATTCCATTTCATTAAGTTTCACAAATATTAAGCAAATACTAGATTCTTAAAGCTGTAAAAGATATGATATATTGGGGAAGATATTGTATACAACAACACTTAAAATGCCCACAAGGCACAGAGGGAGCACAATTTTGATTGGGATTATCACAAAAGGCCTAGATGTATAGTTCTTGAAGAGGATGATAAATTTTATTGGAAACTAGACCAAGCACATGGTGGTTGGGGAGAACAGAATGAGCAAAAGGCATGCCCATGAGGAAGGCACATGGCCAGTTTGATGAGTAGGGACTTGTTCCTGATGCTGGGCCCACAGGCCGGCGGGAGGATGATTGGTAGAAGGGGGAGCTATAAGGGTAGAAGAAGACCCCAGAGGGTCATTAGAGAAAATAATTTTCATGCATGAAATAGTTCTGCTTAATGTATCATTTTGGAGTTGAAATGCTACAAGGTTTATTTGTCTTTTTGGTTTTTAATTAGATACTTTCTATTTTTCAGGAAGGATTATTAAGGAAAATACCAAGATATTTATTATATAATAAGAGTTTTGTTTATGGCCTCTGCATCTTTTAATGCTTGTTTTATGACTTCCTTTGATAAAATTAACAAAGTTTTTTAAAAATGTTTTTAAAAAAACATTTCATTAGGAATGTTCCAAAAGAGCAAATAATGGAAAATTCACTCTTCGAGATTTGCTTGTGGTTCCTATGCAACGTGTTTTAAAGTATCACCTTCTCCTCCAGGTATGTAACTTAAAACTGTCAGTTTATTTGTTCATGTATTCATTTAACAAAGTATTCATGAAACATCAATTATGCTCCATATACTCTATGTTTGGGGCTGTATCCCATTGTGATTTTTCAGTGATTAAGATAGCTAAGTGGGAAATAACAGAATAGCTGGAAACTTTTTCTTTTAGCAAAGATGATTCTGTATCTTCCACAAAGTCACTTTTTATGTCCTTCAAACAGAACTGGCTCCAAAAAAAGAAAAAAAGAAAAACGAAAAGATCCCTTTAACCAAGTCTTCTTTGGTTAGCAGGAATCATTTATTAGAATCTCAGTGCTGCAATACCCCTGAATTTTGGCAGGTTAAGTGTTTTGGACTTTTTGCCTTATAACCATAAACTAAAAAGAATTCTGTCACATTCCATGTTGCTTTATGCTATAGTGAATTATAATAAGACTACATTTATTTTGAAGTGACTCTTGTTATAACCACAAAGCTTATGGTTTCCACAGTTAGTCCTCTAATGAGGGTGGAGAGTCTTATAAATTTAATTTGATAGCTGTACCAGGAGGCTCATTAGTTCTGCTCCAAGGAAATGTCTTACAGTATTAGTCTGTCAACTCTGCTGATGCTTGTGAAATGTCATTTTAAAGAGATCTACTACCTGTATGTGAAATATAATTTTGAGTCTGCTGTGCTTTAACATCTCGTATATTAAATTCCTTGAACTGTAGTTGCAAAGTTATTAGTCATTTCTATTTTTGTTCTACTGAGAAATCAGAAAAATTCAAACCCTGATTATTTCTTAAAAATGCATTAAAACATTTGAGACCTAAACTCAAAACAACTTAATCAAATTGGATTTTATGAAAGAATAATGAGGACTTAAGCAATCAGTTTCTGAGACATCATGAAACTAAAAACATGTCCAAAATAAGATAATTTATTTTGTAACTTTGGTGTAGTCAAATATCAATTGAAGAATTTAAAAGGTGCAGTTTTCAAGAAACATCTATTTTGGTCATTTATAAAGTTCTAAAGAGACTTATAAAAGTTTAAAATATGACTATACCTTTTTGAAATTCAGCAGACTTTTTTCTTAATCCCTCTTGGATTGTTTTATATTTTAAATTTCAAAAGATTATTTAGTTTTATGATTTTTTAAAATAGGGAACGTTTTATTTGGGGTAACACATAGAGATAAAAATTCTAGAAATGTTTTTCCATCTTGACAGTGTAGAGTAGAATTTGTCTAATGTTTAGACATTTGTTGAATTAATGTATGAATTTGAACATTTTCTACTTACTGCTGTACTTTAGTGGGGAAATAATTTTTGAAATACTTTATGGTTTGAAATCACAGATTTATAAATTTAGAATATTTGAGAGTGGGGGATTTGGAACTTTGAGCATAATTTACTATCATTAATAGAGGAAAAGTAAATAAGAGTAAAAGAATATTACTTGGACAAATTTCTCATATTTAACAAATCTGATGGCTGTACGTCCTCTTTAAAAGTAGAAACGCTACTTGTACTACACTCAGCAAAGATTTTTGAGTGGCTCCCCTGTTCAACACACAGTGTTAGATATTCATGGTATAAAACAGCCCTCGTCTCCCCGCACTGATAAGGCTCACTGTCTAGATAGGGAGAATGAAACGTAGGCTTCCAGGTACCATACAGTGTGATAGGTATACAGAAAGTATGGAGGTAGTACAAATACAGGCCTAGTTCATTATGCCTGGGGAGGCTGGGCACTTAAGGAGGCCTCTGTCATAGAAAGCTTCACTGAGGAGTGATTCTTGAACTGGCCATGAAGGGAACAGTAAGAGTTCAATAAGTGTATCAGAGAGGAAGGGCTTTCTAAGGAGAGCAAACCGCATGTCTAATGGGGTCAGACATTAGAATGTATTCTGAGAATTGCAGTTAATTTATTGTGAATAGAATATAGATTGTTTGGGTAGAGCGTAGAGAGAAGTTGGGAGAGGTTTGCAGAATTCAGACTGTGAAGGGTCTGAAGCTTTTGTGGGCATCACAGAAATCTGAATAGGGTAGAGACAGGATCCAATTTATATATTAGAAACCTGGCTCAGATGTCAATAGAGTGAATAGATTGTAGTCCAGAGAGGCTACAAGTCAGAAGCCAATTTATAATAACCCACTGAAAAAGAGTAAGGACTTGAACCAAAGTAGTGGCAGTGAGGATGGTTTCCAGGGGAAGGATCAAAGTATCACCAGAACATAGTGTGGGAGAGGGGCACCTGGGACACTTTTTAGGTTTTGGCTTAGGCAATTCCATTGATGGAGGTGCCATCATTCAATAAAACATAAACAGGAACCGGAGCAGGGTTGTGGGTGAAGGTGCCTTAAGTTTGGAATTGTTTGGTTAGATGGGCTTGTGAGATACCCAGGTGGAACTGTTTAGTTGGACAGAAGAGTCTGGGACTCAGGCGTGAGTTCTGGGTTTGAGCACATTCCTTTGAGAGTGATTGTCTTATAAGGTGAGTGTTGATGTTATGGAGATGATTGTGATAGGATTTGTAGAGTAGGTATAGTAAGAATAACAGAAGACTAAGGTGAAAATCTAGGGAATGGTGACTTTCGAAGGTACAGATAAAGGAGAAAGTATGAAAGACTGGTCAATTGGCAGAAAATTTAAGATGAACTAACCGACAATAATAATAGCAACAAACAAAAGATCCTAATGTCCCTGAAGCCAAGGGAGAGGAGTAGTCATCAGAATCAGTTGGCAATGTTGGGGTCTTTCACGACATTTGGGAAGGATGTCACTATAATGGCAGGGGATAGAATTCAGGTTCATCTTTGAAAGGGAAGTGTTTCCAACCATTGTCTCCTGTTCTTTTCATGTCTAGTTGGTCTTCTTACAGTTTGAGATTTTTTTATGAAAATAGAACCTAGTTAAGGTGCGTCAGATTTATTACATTATGGTGCAAATAGTGATAAAAATGGTTTATTTTTAAAAAATGTTTTCTTTCTTATATTTTGGTTTTAATTGACAAAAGTAGTACTGAACTGTATCTTCCAAATAGGAATTGGTCAAACATACCACTGATCCTATGGAGAAGGCAAATCTGAAATTGGCTCTTGATGCAATGAAGGTAAGGCAAATGTATCATTAAGTTCTTTGTATTTTTTATCCCTGCCTAAAAACAACAGATGACAGACTGCTAATACATACGTATGATATGCTGATATGTTATAAGTATTTGTATAGTATTGTATTTGGTGGGGAGAGCTGGATATTTTTTTTAAAGATTTATTTATTTATTTTAGAGGGAGAGAGTGTGTGCGATTCGGGGGAGGCGCAGAGGGAGAGAATCTTCAAGCAGAGTCCTGAGCTGAGCACAGAGCCTCCCCACACAGGGCTCGATCTCAAAACCCTGAGATCGTGACCTGAGCCAAAATCAAGAGTAGGACGCTTAATTGACGGAGCCACCCAGGCGCCCCAGAGAACTGGATATATATATATATATATTTAAGATTTTATTTATTTGCGAGAAAGAGAGGGAGAGGAGAGAGCACAAGCAGGGGGCCACCTCCTCACTGAGCAGGGAGCCATTTGCAGGCCTTGATTCCAGGACCCTGGACTCATGACCTGAGCTGGAGCCGAAGGCAAGTGCTTAACTGACGGAGCCACCCAGGCGCCCCCAGAGAACTGGATATTCTTAAGTGAAATAGATATCCTTGCATGGATTTAATTGTTAGACAAAGATACATAAAACCAAGAGGTGTATTAAAATAACTTTTGTTATTTATGAAAGTATGACAACTTTTATAACCACCGGGAATGATTTAACACAATGGTTTTATTTCACATTCTTTTTGTGGTTACTAATAGAAAACTGTTGGCTTATTTGCAACGACGTGGATGGAACTGGAGGGTGTTATGCTGAGCGAAATAAGTCAATCAGAGAAAGACATGTATCATATGACCTCACTGATATGAGGAATTCTTAATCTCAGGAAACAAACTGAGGGTTGCTGGAGTGGTGGGGGGTGGGAGGGATGGGGTGGCTGGGTGATAGACATTGGGGAGGGTATGTGCTATGGTGAGCGCTGTGAATTGTGCAAGACTGTTGAATCACAGACCTGTACCTCTGAAACAAATAATATATGTTTAAAAAAAAAAGATAGCAGGAAGGGAAGAATGAAGGGGAAATCAGAGGGGGAGACGAACCATGAGAGACTATGGACTCTGAGAAACAAACTGAGGGTTCCAGAGGGGAGGGGTGGGGAGATGGGTTAGGCTGGTGATGGGTATTAAAGAGGGCACACACTGAATGGAGCACTGGGTGTTATATGCAAACAATGAATCATGGAACACTACATCAAAAACTAATGATGTACGGTGATTAACATAACATAATTGAAAGAAAGAAAAAGAAAACTGTTGGCTTGTGTAAGTAGCAGATCAGCTGGTGATCTCAGAACACTGGTGTTAATTATTTTCAAGTGAGGCTATCTGCCAGGTTGGCCTTCGGTGGATGCTGTGCATCAGCACATGTGGATTTCAGTTCGGGTGAAAACTATTTCTATTTTTAGATAAATCTGAAAATCAAGAGCTCCAAGTAGATAAGGCAGGGTTTTAAACATATTGGGCAACCTGTAACACCCCAATTTCTACATTGTGCTGCATGTTGACTATGAAAGGAATATTTATTTGCCCCTAACTTAAAATAGAAGCAAACATTTGTTCTCAAAACAAAACGCCAATGTGACTGTACTCAGAACAAGGTTAAAGCCTTCTCTGCGTCCCTGTGCCAGGGTCAGTGCTGGCTCTGCTGTTTAGCTGATTTCAGTAGCCTGCCAAGAACCATCACACAATTATTTGTTACTCTTTTCCAAAGTCATACCAAGTTTCCAATTTAAAAAAAAAATCATTTATAGATACATCCGATGAAAAGTCAAACTTTCATTTAGAACAAAGTTAGGAACTGCTTTTTGTCCGAGTTCTGTTCCTGCTGTTGCAGATGAATTTAAGAGGGTGGAGAAAAAAAGAAAACCCAGAAAACAGGAAAATCTAGAGCACATATAATAAAAATAGCTACTTACAGTATGGAAAGATTAGCTAATGTTTCCTCAAATACGAGAAAAGACATTTTAAAGTAGGGGAAGAAGGCACATGGAGAAATGTGTCTAGCATTGTTTGTTCGCTTTTAATTCGTTTTAGTGCTCTGAGGTTTTTCTCCTCTCCTTTGCTTCTCCTTCATTAACTCTTTAAAATTGAACTGGCTGGCTTGACTGAAAGCTCTCAGGAACTAAGACACCAACTGGTTGCAGAAAACAGTCCTGCTGGACCCATTGTCTAACTTTTAGTTACCTTTTTTCTCCCTGCTAATCCTTCATTCTTGCATTATTGACCTTATTCTAACCCGTGTAAGAATGTGATTCTCCCAAGGTCAGTTATTAACGTGTTTGGAATTTGCATTCTCCTGACCAAGTTTCCTCTTGTTCTGCAGGGTGGCAGATTTTTTTTGTTGTTGTTTTTTATCCTTGTTCTTCTCAGAGGTGTGGTAAATGACAACTCTTTAGTCTTCCCAGCTGTACTCCAGACATTTTAAAATTGCTTTTGAGTTGCAGCTTTGATTGATTGGATGTTCATCTTATTGTCATTGAAAAGTTATGGTGATTACTTTTACTGCTAATGAAATTAATGATGTGTTTTCTTTCAAACAGTTTTCATCTCTTCTCCAGTCTTATCATGACTTCTTTTTGTACCCTTCTCTTTATTCTTTAGGACTTGGCACAATATGTGAATGAAGTGAAAAGAGATAATGAGACCCTTCGTGAAATTAAACAGTTTCAGCTCTCTATAGAAAATCTGGTATGTAATTATCCTGCTATCCAACTTCCCTAACTCACAAATCAGAGGACATCCTACAAGTTGTTTTTGCAGAAAAGATAGTTTACCTTGAAGTTTCTGTTGTCATAGGTTTTTTTTTCTGATTCTTGTTTGGCAGCATCCACATGGATGTCTTGTGGCACCTGTGATATGTGTGTCATTGTCCAAGGACTTTCTGCCTTTACTTGTCCCTTTCTCTTTAATCACACTATGCCTCTTCCCCTGGCTGTACAAATTCTAAACATTGGAGTTCATTTTTTTCTTTTCTTTCCCTTACCCCACACATACTCATGGCTGATTCCTGTTAATGTATTCATTTTATATATATTTACGGGGTGACTACTGAGTGCCAGATGTTTTGCTTGGGGCCAGGGCTGTAACTATGAGCAGCATGGCTTCATGGTTGAGGAGGCAATAACAAGAGAGTTTAAAAATGCTCTACTGAGGGGCACCTGGGTGGCTCAGTCGTTAAGCGTCTGCCTTCGGCTCAGGTCATGATCCCAGGGTCTTGGCATCGAGCCCCACGTCGGGCTCCCCACTAGGCAGGGAGTCTGCTTCTCTCTCTGCCCCTCCCCCTGCTCATGCTCACTTTCTCTCTCTCTCTCAAATAAATAAAATCTTAAAAAAAAAATGCTCTACTGAGATTCATGCTGTGAACAGGGTGGGGCAGCAGAGGATACTAAGGAGAGTCCTCGTTTAGATGAGATGGTTAGAAAAAGTCCTTCTCAGTCCTTTTCCTCTTGAACCTGAAGCATAAGAAGGAGCCAGTGGTGTACGGATCTGGGGAAGAGGATTTCAGGCAGAAGCCACAGCAAGTGGAATGCCCAGAGATGGGCCAGAACCTGGGGGTGTTCAAGAGGTTGAAAGGCAAGCGTGGCTGGGTGAGCGAGGGGCTCTGAGGTGGGAGGGCTATGTCCCCCAGCCTTATAGGCCAAGGCATTGAGCTGGGGTTTTACTGGGATTACAATGGGAAGCTTGTAAAGGTTTCTCTAGGAGAGTTTCATTCTGATTTACATCTCAAGAAAACCCTTCTAGCAGGCAGGCCAGTCAGCAAGCTGTTGAGTGGTTTCAAGAAAGAGTTGGTGGAGGCCTGGATGGAGCTGTGGGTGGTGAAAATAGAGTTGCACGTATGAAGGAAAGACACTTTTCTTGGTCAAGCAGTTTTATTGCCGCTTTCTCTGAGACAACTTTTCACATGTACAGTCATGTCCCCCTTTCAGAACCTCATCTGCCACCTTTGTAGTCACCGAAGCCTCCATCCATTCCTTCACGTAGTTGCGTTTCCAGATGGCAGACTTCTCGATCCATTCTCTTTCCCAGCCTCATCAGCATTTGCCGTTGCCTTTAGGATTCAGTCAACATTCCTTAGCATGATATTTAAAGCCCTCAGTGATTTGGGCTTAAACTACTTTCTGAACTCTTCCAGCTGGTACCTGCCCACATACTTCACTTTATGGCTCTCCTGCTGTGTTGAAAGGTCTCTAATTTGCTGTACATTTTTATCGTTCTGCCTTTGATGATGATAATATCAAAGCCTAGGATGTCTTCCCATTATTTCCTATTCCTTCAAGATCCAACTAAAGGGGCACCTGGGTGGCTCAGTCGTTAGGCGTCTGCCTTCTCCTCGGGTCATGATCCCAGGGTCCTGGGATTGAGCCCCGCGCAGGGAGCCCGCTTCTCCCTCTCCCACTCCCCCTGCTTGTGTTCCCTCTCTCACTGTCTCTCTCTCTCTCTCTCTGTCAAATAAATAAATAAATCTTTTTAAAAAATGCGTAAGATCCAACTAAAATAATACTCTTACTGTGTCTCTCTGTCAAATAAATAAATTTTTAAAAAAATGCTTACCATCCAACTAAAATAATTCTTTCCCTAATCTCCCATTATTACTTTCTCTTTGTAATTCCATAGCATATTGCCTGGACAGCTGTTTAACATTGTGTGTGTGTGTGTGTGTGTGTGTGTGTGTGTGTGTGTGAAATATATATGACATTTACCATTTTTAAATGTACAATTTTGTGATGTTAAATACATTCATGTTGGGCAGCCATCACCTCTTTCCATCTCCAGAACTCTCTTCGTTTTGTGAAACTGAAGCCCTTATACCCATTAAACACTAACTCTCCATTCTTCCCTCCTCCCAGCCCCTGGCAACCACCATTTTACTTTCTGTCTTTGTGAATTTGACTACTCTAGGTATCTCATATAAGTGGAATCATGTAATATTTGTTCTTCTATAACTGGCATATTTTATTTAGCATAATGTCTTCAGTGTCCATCCTTGTAGCATGTATCAGAATTTGATTTTTTTAAAGAATTTCCTTTTTAAGGCTTTAAAATATAACATTGTATATACCCCACATTTTGATTATTCATTCATCTATGGACACTTGCATTTCTTCCCCCTTTTGGCTGTTGTGAATGATGCTGTTATGAACATGGGTATGCAAATATATGCTTGACTCCCTGCTTTCACTTCTTTTGGTTATTTACCCAGAAGTGGAATTGCTGGATTGTCTGGTAATTCTAGGTTTAATTTTTTGAGTACTAGCCATATTGTTTTCCACAGTGACCGCCCCATTTTACATTCCCACCAGCAATGCACAGGAATTCCAGTATCTCCACATCCTTGCCAACACTTGTTCTTTTCTTTTCTTTCCTTCTTTTTTAATTTTTTTTTTTAATATCCATCCAAATGGGTACAAAGTAGTATCTTATTATGGTTTTGACTTTGTATTTCCCTAATGATTAGGGATATTGAGTATCTTTTCATATGCTTTTTGGCCATTTGTGTATCTTTCTGAAGAAATGTCTATTCAAGTCTTTTACCTATTTTTGAATCACGTTTGCTTGTTTTTTGTTGTTGAGTTATAAGAGTTCTTTATATATTCTGCATATCAATTCCTGTCACACATTTTGTTTGCAAGTATTCTCTGCCATTCTGTAGGTTGCCTTTTCACTCTGTTGATAGTATCCTTTGCATAAAATTTTTAATTTGGATGAATTTCAACTTATTGGCCTTTTGTTGATAGTACTTTTGGTGGTATATCTAGGAAATCATTGCAAAATCCAATGTCATAAAACTTTGCTACTGTGTTTTCATCTAAGAGTTTTATATTTTTAGTTCTTTGATCAATGTGCTATACTGTATAAGGTAAGGGTCCAACTTCATTCTTTTGCCTATGCATATCCAGTTTCCCCAGAGTCTTTTGTTGAAAAGGCTATGCTTTCCCCATTGAATGATCTTGGTACTGTTTTCAAAAATCCTTTGACCATATATACGAGGGCCTATTTCTTTTTTTTTTTTTAATTATGTTACATTAATCATATATTACATCATTAGTTTTTGACGTAGTGTTCCATGATTCATTGTTTACGTATAACACCCAGTGCTCCATGCAGTACATGCCCTCTTTAATACCCATCACCAGGCTAACCCATCCCTCCACCCCCCCCCCCCAGAACCCTCAGTTTGTTTCTCAGAGTCCGTAGTCTCTCCTGGTTCATCTCCCCCTCCAATTTCCCCCCTTTCATTTTCCCCTTCCTGCTATCTTCTTCTTCTTTTTTTAACATATAATGTATTATTTGTTTCAGAGGTATGGGTCTGTGATTCAGCAGTCTTACACAATTCATGGCACTCACCATAGCACATACCCTCCCCATTGTCTATCACCCAGCCACCCCATCCCTCCCACCCCCCACCACTCGAGCAACCCTCAGTTTGTTTCCCGAGATTAAGAATTCCTCCTATCAGTGAGGTCATATGATATATGTCTTTCTCTGATTGATTTATTTCACTCAGCATAATACCCTCCAGTTCCATCCACATCGTTGCAAATGGCAAGATCTCATTCCTTTTGATGGCTGCATAATATTCCATTGTACATATATACCACATCTTCTTTATCCATTCATCTGTCAATAGACACCTTGGCTCTTTCCACAGTTTGGCTGTTGTGGACATTGCTGCTGTAAACATCGGGGTGCACGTACCCCTTCGGATCCCTACGTTTATATCTTTGGGGTAAATACCCAGTAGTGCAATTGCTGGGTCGTATGGTAGCTCTATTTTAAACTTTTTGAGGAACCTCCATACTGTTTTCCAGAGTGGCTGCACCAGCTTGCATTCCCACCAACAGTGTAGGAGGGTTCCATGAGGACCTATTTCCAGGTGTTCTGTTCCATTGGTCTAGAAGTCTGTCTTTATGCAAGTGCCATACTGTTTTGATTACCATAGTTTTGTAATAAGGTTTGAAATTAGGAAGACTAAGACCCCAACTTTGTTCTTTTTTTCAAGATTATTTTGCCTATTAAGGGTCCCTTGAAATTCCATATGAATTTTAGGATGAGTTTTCTATTTCTGCAAAATACATCATGGGGACTTTAATAGGGAATATCTGTTTTTATACTTTCTTGCAGCACAGTTAATTAATTACATATCTGCTTCCTTTATTAGAATATAATCTCCTAGATGTTAGTGATAATTTTCAGTCAATTCTTTTTCCCCTTAACACCTTGTACAGTAGGTGTTCATAAATACTTAATATTTTTTAGTGTCTCCCTCTGGGAAAATGGTTCATTATGTTTAATCATTAAGTCATACTTTTCACTCTTGAGATCTTAGCTCAAGGAAGCTATCCTTGACTTCCTAGAACAAATTAAGCCCCTGGCAATGCATGTTTACTGTACTCTTTCTTCATGGAAATTTCACATTTATAGTTATATACTTCTGTAAATATCCCCCCCCCCCTCACTGGGTAGGGGAAACTTTGCCGTATATTTACTACCATGTCTGGCACAGTTCGTGCTTAATAAGTATTAGTTGCTGTAACTTTGTTATCATTTGAATTCTTCCAGTTAATTCTTGCTTTTGGTAGCTAACTTCCCTATTAAGTTATAAGTAAAATTAATTAATGTCCTCAGTATACCTCCTAGGCTATCCAAGGACAGACTGTTTTTGAAAGTGAATCACATAGACCTGAGCTTTTTAGACTAAGTGTGCTAAAAATGTGAAATGATAAAACTTGTCATGTAATAAAGTAGTTGTCCCTAGCAAATATCCTCGCTAATATTTATTTCTGTTTTTACATGATTACGAAAAGCTGAGACATGTAAATTTTATATTTTAGAACCAACCAGTTTTGCTTTTTGGACGACCTCAGGGAGATGGTGAAATTCGAATAACTACCCTAGACAAGCATACGAAACAAGAAAGGTGAGAAAAGAAGAGCAATACTTATTTTCAGAATAAGTGGTTAGTATCAGAAGATTGAGAAAACAATTCTAGGACAAAGGAGGGAAGCAGAGGAAGGAAAACAAGGGGACAGACCAACCTATGGTTTTCTACAATTTTCTCATAGATATGTTAGGTCTTCTCCTCTATGTTTTGGTATCTGTTGATTTGTCTAAGTTCTTAAGAGGGATATGACAAATATAAAATGTCTGCTGAGGCTCAGAGGGACACATTGAAATGAGAGTAGAGATAAAGTAATAGACAACACAATTGTTTGATTGCTTTTTTTGGTATACATTTGAAAACAACTAAAAATACAAAATGCCCTAAGAATTAAGTCTGAGTGGGGATCATTTCGCGATATTTTCTTGAGGGAAGTTCAGGTTAGTGAGCTTGGCCTGGTATCCCGAATTATATACATAGGATTGCTAAACTGATTCATTTGGTTAAAATGGCCATTTGCTGGAAACTTTGAACCAGGAAAATTAGCCAGCAGGGGGCAGTGTCAGCTCTTCCAACATGATACCAGGCTCTACAGGTAGCTACCAGGAGAGACATACCCTTTTCAGCCTCTCCAGGAAAATAGTCTTTGAAAGTGATGCAAGTATTAGAGCTATGTGACTGTATCATTGTCATTATCATTATTTAAAAATGTATACATGTTAATTCCTGAGAATTTTCTAAAAGATAAAAATATTGGTATTGGATGATAGGATTACAAGTTTGTTTTTCTGCCCCAGTTACATTGTTGTTAAAAATTAAGAGAAATATCAACACCTAAATATAACCATAATTTTTCTAATTTGCATTTTGCTCATATGCTGCTCAATTTGTGTTTCAGGTGGTCCATAAAATCACGAGGAGCGACATAGAGGGTAAAAGTGCAGGTTCCACAATTAGATCTGGGTGTGAATCCTGCTCTGCCCCTCATTAGCTATGTGACCTTGAGCAAATTATTTAACTTCTCTAATCCTCAGTTTCCTCCCCAATAAAATAAAGATGAAAATAATACCTTAGCAGATGGTCCTGGGGATTTAAATTAAGTGAGTCATCTTTGTGAAAGGGATGGACACTTCTCAACACATTTTGGCCGACTCCTCGAAACATCAGAAATTCACTGCTATTGTTATTAGTATTCTGTAAATGTCTAGGTTTTAAACTGAAAAAAAAAATTGCTCCTGGACACTTTGTGACTTATCTCAGTTGTTCCTTATAGCAACTCTGTAATGTGTATATTTTTATTATAATTTTGCATATTTTTAAAATGAAACTAAGGTAGAGTAAGGCCATTCATTCCGTAAAGGGTAGTGCCAGGTTATGTACAGTTCATTCTTTTCAGTATGGAATACTGCCTTTGTCTTTAACTCAAAGAAACAAGTTTGGTTGGTTTAATTAAATTTTACCAAGGAAAAGTTAACATACATGCTTCCAAACCATTTTAAATTTCTCTTTCTCTCTCTCAGGCATATCTTCTTATTTGATTTGGCAGTGATTGTATGTAAAAGGAAAGGCGATAACTATGAAATGAAGGAAATAATAGATCTTCAGCAATACAAAATAGCCAACAATCCTACAACTGATAAAGAAAATAAAAAGGTGAATTTTTGAAGGTTACCATAATTTGCTCATAACTTTGACCATTCAAGGAAAGGATGCTAATACATTAATGTGAGAGGGCTTATCGATGCAGGTGATTTTTCTTTCTAGAGATTGATTAGGAGCAAGCCTCTGTGAGAAATAATTGGACAGTGCCGCAACTGTTAATGATCGTCTCTAATGCCTTAATGGTCATCTATAATGCATTTGACGTAAGAACTGTTATAAAGTTGACTACAAAAATCTGTTCAGAGTTTGTGTGCTGTTAATATTATGAGCGGTTTGTGGATGATTATGGTGGTGTTTTAGTGAATTTGGAAGCGTGATGTTATTACTGAGTGATACATATTAACCTGAGGAATATTAATTTCAACAGTGGTCTTATGGCTTCTACCTCATCCATACCCAAGGACAAAATGGGTTAGAATTTTATTGCAAAACAAAAGATTTAAAGAAAAAATGGCTGGAACAGTTTGAAATGGCTTTGTGAGTATTTCTACTTTTAAAAGTGCTTTTTCTACTACTTAAATCTCTTATGAATAATGAACTGTCAATAAATGTACTCCAATCCTTGTAGCATGTATACGGAGACTGTGGAAACACTTTGAGCATGAGTGTTCCTCAGCTGTCTGCTTGATAACTTTGGTCTCCTAGGAGAGAGGCTTTGGCGAATTTCTTCAAGAAAAAGAAAGAGGGAGCTCTAACCTTCCGTTTGACTTTCTCTCATGGGCAAATTTTAATTCTTTAGCTTTCTGTAGCCCATGAAAATATTAACAGTTCTAATGATAAACCTTTGATATAATTACCATATTTGACATAGCTCTTTAGACTAGAAATAGCTTGGAAACACAAACATTCATACTTGCACATCTTATTTTTAATAGAAAGATTCATTTCTTCCCCTCATTTGTTTTTTTAACTCATTTATTGTTTGAGTCCTAGATAAATTGCTTGATGTTTTCAATGAATGTTTAGGGGCTTGATTTCTTTCCGTGTTCTTTCCTTTTATGAAAGTGGAAGCTCAAGAAAGAGGTGGGAAATAGACCTGTTTCAAAAGGAATGGCATAAAGAGATGTAATTATACAAGAACATGTTGTTATAGGGGTTTCTTTTTAGTTTTGATGTTTTTGGATTAAAAGGTGCATAGTGACCCTTGTTATGAAAACATATATGTCACCCTGAAATTGAAACTCTTAGCAAAAGGTGAAATTCAGAAAAAAAAAAAAACAAAACTTTTTTGATTTGCTTCATTTGTATTTTAGCACCGTTTACCATTTGTGGACAAATTTTATCATGCTTTTGTTGGTTCTTTTGCTTTGTTTTAAGAAATGCTCATGTTAATATGGGGGTAAGATTAGAATGTTTTATTGTAGTTCTGAAGTGAGAAAAACAGATTTTCTTGAGATTATTTTATCTAACATTTTGAATGAAATGATTGTGCTGCTAGAATATTTTTAAGCTCATAGAAAAATTCTGGATTCAGCAGTAACCACTGCCATGGGTTGGCTGCATAGTCTTAGCTAAATTCATTATCTCTCAGAGCCTTGGTTTCCTCCTCGGTAAAATAAGGATAATAATATTTTGAATTTCAGATAATATGTTTCAGTCAGAGTGCTAGCGAAATACCACACCAGCAGTTATATGGTATTGAACAGTAAGTGATATCTATTGTTAGCACTATTAATATTATTTTATATTTAGGATCTTATTATACCCATGAGGACTTGTAAAACCAGAAGGCACCATCCCAGTATACCATTATGGTCCTAATAATGTATTGTTATTGATTACAGTGGTGAAGCAAAAGGGGGTTAGTAGTTGTGTGCAGGGATGCCATGCTATACTGTAGGTCCCCTTTGGTTGGGGCCTGAATGATGAAGTTGGTGGCCTCTGCCCAGTCTCTCATGGATAGTGGGCTCCATCGTAAACCCAGTGTGCTGTTTTAATTAGGTTTCAAGTGGTCGACTTGTCTACCTGGGTTTGGTGACAATGGGCAAAGGCAGAGCTGATCTCAAGCCTTTGCTCTTGTGGGAATGATTCTAGGCTAGTGTATTCTTATGGGTTCTCTTTGGATATATAATCTTTAGATGAAGTGAAAAAATTTCTGCAGAGGAGGGGAGTTTAATTTCTTGTCCAGACCAGGCAGGCTCCATGGACTGTGTGATAGGCATGCCAGTTAAAATTTTGTTCAGTTGCCATAAATCAAACAACTTAACACTGGATACAAGAGATTTGATAAGATGAATGCTGGGGTAGGTAGACGAGGGGGGTGGTTTGGTGGCTTACTGGGGTATCCTCAGGGACCTAGGCTCAGGTCTTCTGCTCTCCATTATCAACATTTGGCTTCTGTACTCAGGGTTGGTCACTTTGTTGTCCAAGGTAGCTGCTGGAGCTCCGGTTATAAAATCTACATTCTAGGTAGCAGAAGGTGACTCCTTATTTTTAAGGATCCCTTGCAGATATGCCACAAACTTCTGTTACATAATACTGACCAGAACTTAGCCATGTGGCCACATCTGTCAAATATAATCTTTATTCCAGGCAGAATCGTGCCTACCTGAGAATTAAGGTTCTCTCATGGAAGAAGGGAGAAATTTGTGGTTGTAGAAAACTACAGTCACTGCTTGATAGCTATATACCTATAGGAAAGATGGATGGATTTGAATTGTCCCACCACAAGAAAGATGGCTGTACCATGCCCAGGGAAACTGGAATTCTTAATCTTTGAGCATTTTCCAGGCACCTCACCAATATAATTAAACCTCCAAGTGGCTGTTTGTATTTCAGAATTCCATTGACTGCCCATGCAGATGGTGAGAGGGTGGAAGTACCTTTTTTGAGAATTGCTCAAAGTCGAAGTCGAGGGCTTCTATAAGCAGGGATGATGCCAATTATGGCAAAGTAAAATTAGGATTTTACTCAAGCATCAGAATATTCCATTATTTTATTTCTTCCCCTCTTTTTTGAAGCTTGTTATGCAGGAAAGCCCTGCTTCCAACTCTGTAAGCAGCTCCTGTTTGTCTTGTGCCCAGGAAAATAGAATAATCTAGGTTAAGTCCTGAAGCTTAGGAGGACATTACCCATGGTTCAAATTTTGCTATTTTATCCATTTTCTAAAGTTTGAGTGCTCTTCTTCCCTAAGTCGTGGGGAATAAAAGAAAACTAAGAACCCCGGCCGCATTCATGACAGCCCATGAAAAACAATAAGCCTTGGGTACCTCCTCAAGCCAGCTTCTGCCAGTCTCTTTAGCATTAACATGGGATAATGAGGTCCCGGACTAGAGCATTCTGGAGTGTTGCTTTAAGGAGCTCAGGGAAGGAAAGGGAGGCATTGGTGGGAGGGTGGTGGGAAATCAAGGGAGGTGATATTTTAAGACTGATGAAATACTTGCCAGTTCTATTTACAGAAGATGGCAGTTCTGCTGTTTATAGGATGATTGGATCATTTTTATTTAAAAAAAAATTGCAAATCACCTTTAAGATGTTTAAAATGCCACTTTTAATTTAGGACATTAAAAAAGACCATAGAAGAGCATGAACACCAATAAACAGTAAGTATCCAGTAAACGCAAATCATCTCCCCAGAGGTGGCCTAAATCTCAGCCTGTGTCTTTCCCAGACATATCCCATCCCTGCTGAATAGCCGTGTTCTCTGACCTCTGGCCGTAACCACTTGCAGCATTTAGACTATGCAGTGAACCACATCAGAACTTTGCAAACCTCTGTAAGAAAGGCTTTTCTCTTTGGAGAAAAGCAGCAGTGACCCACTTGGCTAGGGCAGGGAGAAGAATGTTTTTTTCTTTTTGTCCTGTGAGAAGAAGGGGTAACAGGATGGATTGCTCTTGAGGTTGTTGGAACAGTAGTGGAACCAAAGAAGGTTGGGAGCTGTAGTTCTGGGGGACCCCACTCTGAAGAACGTATTTAAACCTTTAAGAGACTGATGTATATACATTGCTTATTCTTCTTTATTTCCAAAAGGGCTTTTGTCACTGTCTCTCACAATTCCATTTAGTTTTCTGTGAAATAAGATGGCAAATATTTTTATTAGCTCAAGCTAGTTTTCATAATGATACAGGAGAATATGGATGTGAGTGCCTATAGCAATGTTCAAAATATTGTCAGGAAGTTTCTGGGTATGTTTTCCCCCGATCCCTTGTATCCAGTGTGTTTTTATGAATTCTCCTGTTAGATTTAAATTGATAAACATTGTCATACTCATAGCTCAGGAAACTAGTGATCACAGCAGTGTTTCAGCAAACTTGTACAACTTCAGTGCTATATCATTTACTATAGAGCTCAGGATCTCAGTTCACAGCAATTTCTTTACCCATCAAGATGCTAAAATAAGCAACTGGACTCAAATCCTGTTATCTACGAGTCAGGTTTCCTTTTTCTGCCCCACCTCCCCCACCACTGCTGTAACTAGGACCTAGAGGATCAGGCAGTTTCTTTAAATGTTCCAGAAATAAGTCAAGGTTGGGTAAAATATGACATAAATAACTTGAATAATAGAATAAGTCTTTTTAAAGAAGGAGAGCAAGAAAGAAAAAGTAAAATTGGAGGTGGGGGAAGTATTGCAAATGGTAGGAAGTGGTAGATTCTGAACCAGCCTCCCTAGTGCTTACTGAAGGGAACTGAAAGGTTGCCTTGCCTGGAATTTATTCTGACTGACTTGACCCAATTCTTGAAATTCTAACAATTGATATTAATCCCTTGAATAAAGAAAGTTCCTTGAAAGATGCATTACCATTATTCCCACTACCTAAGATTCCTTCACTGTGTACCATATGCACAGTGCTACATGGTTTTCCTAAGAGGAAGAAGAACGTAGAGATATTAACGTGCGCTCAAAGATTAGCCCAGGATACTTAGGGCTAATTCCTGAATTAGCAGTTTGTTGCTAATTGTTAAATGCTAAGACTGTGGTTGTGGGGAGAAGAGTTGGAGAAGGGGATATGGAAATTATAGAGCCAGGGAGGGACTCTGGGGCCAGGCAGCATTGTCATGTTGGACATCTGGAAGGGCAGCCCCTGAGTTTTGTTTCCCAGGATGAACCCCTGAAAAGGAGTGCTCTCCCCCCCCCCTAGGGTGGGGCAGGGGGCAGGGGGCAGGAATCTAGCCATTAAACTCCACAAATTGCATTTGATCTGAGTCACAGTGTTTCTAATTTATTCCCCGTTTACTTCCAGAAGGAATTTGAGGTCACTCACCATAAAAAGCACACATGCCACAGAATTAAAAAAGAAAAAATTTAAATAATCAGAGGTCAAACAGAACAATGTTTCAAAGCCTTTTCCTCACACTCAGAATCTACTAGATAAGAATAGTTTCCTGAAATTCACCTTCTGTAGTCTGTATTATAAAAGCAACGAGTATGTTGTTCACATTTTAAATATGAAATTATATTTTATCAAACATAATTTAAAAAACATAAAATTTGTATTAATCTAAAGATATTGCTCAGATATTTTGGATACCAGAGAGATAATTACCGGAGGAAATTATATTCATTCTGCAAGTACTTACTGACACTTGCCTTCTTGCCAGATATTATTGGAAGCCCTGGGCGTATAACAATAAGGGAGGTATTGCAATTGAATTTAAATACTGTAATTTATAAATATAATTTTTAGTTAATATATAATGGATTGGATTTAAAGACTGAGCTCCTGGATAGTTCTAGCCAAATCATATCTTCTCCCAGTCCCATTTGCTCAAGTGTAAATAGAAGGAAGCCCAAAAAGTGCCCTTCTCTCTCCCCCTGTGGTCAGTTTCTCCCCAATCTCTGCAGACTGAAATCTGACCGCTTGCTTGTAATCTTTGTGCTCCCCTCCCTGGTTGAAGCATTTCACATCTCTAATTAGCCTCTGTCCTCCTTGCCCTCTCCTTACCAGTCCACTCTTCCGGAAGCATCCAGGGTGACCCAGTTGTGGCCTACCCTACTTAAAACCCTTCGTTGGCTATTTATTGCCCTTGGTATAATCTCAACATTCTTGCCAGGACCTAAAGGCCCTCCCTGATTTTATCCTGCCTGTCTTTCCAGCCACATCTCCTGTCAGTTTTACCTGTGCTCATTTTGCTGTGATTAGATTGAGTGGATTTCAGTTCTTGGAGAATTCACAGGCCTCAGGCAACCACCCTTGAGGCTTCCTACCCAGGATGGTCTTTCCTCCTGTTCTTTATCCTACAGATCTTGGCTTAAAATGTTACTTTGTGAGAGAGATCTTTCCTGACCATTATGCTAAATTAGTAACCTTACCTCCCCAGTATTCTCTCACAATTGTAATTATATGGCCCGACAAAAATTATCCAAGGGTAGTATTCATAGCCTTCTTTCCACCCCTCCGCCCCCTGCTTGTTGAAAATCTGTTCCGTGCCTGCCCAATTTCATCTATCTTTTCTCCTCCTAAAGAATAGGGATTCCTTCCTGCTTACTGAGAGAGAAGCTAAATTGAACTGCATGGCTAATGCTGGGAGAAAGGGAAAAAGAAAGCTTCATGGTTCTGGAAACAGAAAGAAAATTTGGGGTTTTGGTGTGAATGAGGCTCTGGAGTAGCTATGGGGTTTGAGGAATTTAGAAAGAGGAAAAGCACCTTTCAAAATACGTATCTGTGGATTCTGATTTATATTCCTTTTTATGTCTTTTGAAATGTTAAATAGAGAATGCAGTTGCTTTTTGGTTATTTTGGTTTCAGTATGTGTACTTTTAAGGGACCAAGGCCAAACTGCCTGGGCCCTTTGGTTGATGAGGTCACCATTGGGTCTAGCTGTCCATTTCATGGGTGTTTCTCCCCTGGACTAAAAACAGCAATGGCAGGCATCATTTTTCACATGCATGAGGAGTCCCTAGCACAGCTCCTGGCACATAGTGGAAAATCCTATTTTTATTGTAGATCTGAAATTTTACTCAAGTTTTCTGATAACAGGGCAATATAAAAAACAACAACAAAGACTTGATGGGTTAAGGATTCCTATTGTACGGAATATCATAACAGCCCTTGAGGGAAAGAAACTTTTCCTGGCGTGATAGGGAGGCCTTATAATTTGGATTCTTAGGTAGGAAACCCTGAAAAACTTATATTCTCCACCAGCAGCATGAGATTTTTTGAAGTTCTAGAAGTTGATGTTACATATAATTATTTTTTTCCTTAAATTAGCCTTCAAAAATGAGATTGCAATTTCTTGAAGGCATTTTTGTAGCCACCCAACCTGATGCTTCTAGGTTGTTTCTTTTTGTCCTTCCATATCTGTTTCTTTTTGGCAGAATGACTTAATATTTGGATGGAATTTATAGAACCAACCAGGATACAGGTAATTTCCACATTACCTAGACTCTTTCACGTATGCTGATCTAATCTATAGTTTGGCTGAAAACTGCAGAACAATATGCAATTCACATGCTGTCTGGGCCTCCTTGTCTCTGGGAGATGTGGGCAGAACTTGGCCCAAAGTCCAGTTCCAGGGTCCGAGGTGCTCAAAGCCCACCTGTTTCCTCACGTTTCTCTCTGTCCCAACTCCTGGACCCAGAAGAAATGCAGTCATGGCCTAGATTTTGTGACACTGATGGGTGTCACAAGAGAGGCTCATTTCATGCACCTGTTCCCTCTGCCACTTCACCGGTCTCCTTGACATCCTCAGTATGACCCTCTTTACTATCGCTGCTCGCTGTAGTGGACCAGTTATGCCTGGACTCACTGCTTCTCCTATGGCGCCTGACTAGTCAGACCAGAGAGAGCACGCCTACCCTAGCCATCCTGGGATTTAGAGGGATAAAGCTTGTTATGTCACATCAATTCAAGATTAAGAAATCTGCTGAGTGTCTCAAGTGGAAATGCTCTCTGCCGTTGGTTGGTGAGGGATCCACGTTTCTAATAGAATATTAAAGTTTTGACTGCAAATTTGACATTCTGTTGTACACATTGGAAAGACTGACTTTGCTTATACTTTTGCCTAGATGGAGATTCCTCCATCTACATGAAGCTAAGTCAGAGAATTCTGTAGCAAGTCCCAAGTACTGCTGCTACTATTAGTACTATTATTTCTCCTTCCTCCTCTTCTCTCTTCTTGTTCCTTTTCTTCGTTTTCTTCATTAGGTCTGTTTGGATCTTCTCAAATACATATATATATATAAAATGTATCTTTAGAGACTACAAATTTCATCTCTTAGAACAGGGGCCAATGTACTTTTTTTTTTTTTTAGATTTTATTTATTAGAGAGAGAGAGAGAGGGAACACAAGCAGGGGGAGAGGCAGAGGGAGAAGCAGGCTTCCCGCAGAGCAGGGAGCCCGATGCAGGGCTCGAACCCAGGACCCTGGGATCATGACCTGAGCCGAAGGCAGACGCTTAACGACTGAGCCACCCAGGCACCCAGGGGCCAATGTACTTCTGTTGTAAGGGGCCAGAAAGTAAATATTTTAAGCTTTGTGGACCATATGGTCTCTGTCACAATTACTCAATTCTATCCTTGCAGTAATAACATAGCCATGGATACTACACTATGTAAATGAACAAGCATGGTATGTTCCAGTGAAACAGGTGGTGGGCCATATTTGGCTCATGAGCAGTAGGTAGCAACCCCTGTGTTACAGCCCAAAGATGATGATTTAGGCCTAAGGAACGTAGTGAGTATGTGCTACCACTAAATGATCTCAGCTGTGATGGAACCACCCTGTGGCCTTTTGTAGTAGTGTGATTTTTTAATTTAATTTAATTTATTTTTTTGGTAGCACTAATTCCTGTTTAGGCCATCATGATGATTTAGGTACAGAATTTATTCCACCAAAACCAAAGCAGAGATACCTGGGTGTATTATCTGTATTTGACATTATTTTGTACTGTCCAAATGAATATCAAAAGTATCTGCCCAAAGAACGGACTGCACCTATTCAGGTATCTGGTTTCATTAAGTTTTATCATATGGTTTATTAGAAAGGACTGTGAGGCCCAAAGAATCCAGGCCAATAGCAACAACACAGTAAGCTTTTTCTTTTCTTAATAGTCAACCACATCAGCAAAGATAATTTTGTAGTCAGCGACGGCTCTTTGTTCTCTTGGGGTATTTTCTTTCCAGCAGTAATGACATTTTCATGCCTGTTATTTATTCTGAAATTTCTTCCCTGGAGAGCGCACCAAGGAAAACTAGAAGGGGCAAAGGAAGACTCTAGTGGTGTCAAGAGTTGGCCCAAGGGTGAGCCTTCCTGAATGAGCCATATGGGGGAGTGACATTTTGACTTTGCTGGCACCTGCTTTGGCATTTTCTGGGTGTTCCAATCTTGTGTAAGTGTCTGCTGGAAACTGGTAGCCTTACAGGCATACTACTAAAGTGTCAGTCCACAAAGTGTCTCTGTACCGTCTGCCCACATTTTTGGAGAAATTATGTTCTTTAAAAACAGCCTTTTATTCTTTCTCCTTAAAAGGCTTTCATTACCAGTTTTTAATATGAAGAAGTTGTTGATGGAGATGAGATCCATGCTGACTGGATCCCTTGCCCCTGGGCTGTGCTCAGTCTCATGGTACCGACCTATTCACATTAATCTCCCAAGTTGAAGCCAGCTCAACTCTCCCTGAATCGAATGTATTATCTACAACCTTTCAAAATTGGCAGTTAAGTCAGTGTAGGGAACTAAACCGCAGTTTCCTGGCAGCAATAAAAGGAAGTAGGACACGGGGCCGTGCTCAGAAAAACCACAGCTGTCATTAAATGGGGTCTTTCAGCAGCCTGTTTGATCCAGAAACATGTAAAAGCATTTCATGCATGACAAAGCATTAGTAAATATTAAATAGTATTCTTGTTCTGTTATTGCCTAGTGGGGATCAAACTTCTCTCCTTTTTCTCCGGTTCTATTTAATACTTGCTTGACATTTTTCTGGCATTCCTGAGCATGCTTATAAAGAAGTCCTGGGCAGGAAGAAGAATGGGTAGGTATCAAAATTTCCATCAACCAATAAGCATTATTCCGCTAAAACTAAATGCAAGTAACATTGTCAGGCTGAATGAGTGTTGGCTTCCCCAAGCTTTTGTAATGGACCCTTTGTTGTGCTTTTCTTTTTTTCTTTTTTCTTATATGAATAATAGTGTAAGCAGAACCAGGACTGTTTAACCTGACAGTGGTGGTCACTGCGCTGACTCCAATTTGGGTAACGTAAATAACACAAAGAGTAAGTTTGTTTCGGAACTGTTTACTGTATTGAGTCAACTATGTATATGGTTTCCTCTAAGAAAGTGACATGATCGGTGAAATCTGTAATAGTGAGCAAGCTTTAATTTATAAGTCTAAACCTAATAGTTAGTGTCATATGTACTACTTTTAGGATATTTTTTTGATAAGAAAGTACTAGATCATAGGAATTATTACTTTGGGCTGTACAATACAAAATAAGCTTTGTTTGAAGATTGGCAGTCCTTACAATGGGAAACAATAGAAGAAACTTTGTTTTTCTTCCTCATAAGAGTGAGCAATAGCAGTCTAGTTGGAAAGATAAGGAAGTCATGCTTGAAACGGTTATTGAATGAGACTAAATACTGTATATCTTTGTTTATTTGTTCATGTATTTCTTGAGCATCTCATATCTGCCCAGGAGCTCGTCTAGGCAGGATGGATGCAATGATGGATAAGGCAAGTTCTCTTCTCTCCTGGAGTTTACATTTTAACAAGGCATATTTTCAAGTCAGCATTATAATGCCCATGCAAAGCAGTAGTAAATTGCAAGGTAAATGAAAGCTTGTATCACATATTATTTGAAATGAGGAGAATGGAATTGGAAATTTCTACGTAGAAAACTCCAGTGCGTGTTATACTACCAGGTAAATTTTGAAAGTTAGTGACCTCCTGGGGGTCTAAGAAAGGCATGTGCAACTGAAGTTTTTGCTCTTTATTTAGAAAAAGAAAGTCATCATATGTTAAGTATATGTTGTTTTGCTTTATAATTAGGAAAAATGCCATATCCCACTGATATGTAATAAGAAAAATTAATTTGTTGTAGGTGATTTTTCTCCCCTATGCTCTGAATACCTGCTCATAATTATCAAGATCCTCAGGAGCCATACTGTTTTATAAATTCATGGACATTTTGAAGAGGAGTTTGAAGTTCCTCTATTCCAACCATTCAACGCTCAAACCTTTCCTGTAACTTCTTCCCACGTGTAGTTTGTGCTTGAATGCATCTTGTGATGAGGAACTCACTACCTCTGAAGTAGTGAAGCTCTTTGCCTAGCTTTGACCATACAAAACTCTTCCTTACGATGAGTTGAAACCTGTCCAAGTAGAATTTCCTAATATGATTTCTTGGGTCCAAATAGAACATGTCTCTTTCCTCTGTTGGTAACCCTTCAGATATTTGAAGGTAGCTCTTCCTCCAACTTTGTGTTTTAAACATTCTTTCCCCTAAATAAAAAGAAACTTAATTTGGAAAGATGTTTTCATTAACTAGTTTAGTTGAATGCTAACCTGGATCAGATAAAGGTATAGGTAAATTGAATGTTTACTTTCCGTCCAGTATTATGGGCAAGGTGTGATGCTAGCTGCTCTCCTCCCCCACCCCCCAAAAAAGTAAATGAGACAGTTTTAATCTTCAAGGAATTTAGAAATCAATTTGGGGTCTTCTGATTGAATTATGCATAGCATTTTTTTCTGATTCTGAGTATTATGAGGAAGATTTCAGATTTTAATTCCTTCATGTTAGAGTATTTAGAGTCTGGTAGCATACAGGGATAATTCCTTACTCATATAGTGCTTTATAGTCTCCAAAGCATTTTTGGATAATACTTCATTTGATTATTAAGGAGTGCTGTGAGGTAGCCAGGAGGTATTGTCTTTAAAAAAAAAATTGAAAAATAGAGGAGAGATTAAGTGTTTTGTGTGTGCTTTTTTAGTTAATAAGTGGCAGAGACTGATCTTGAATCTCAATCCAGAGCTTTTTCCCTCGCCCCATGCTGTCTCATTTATAGCAAGAATACCTACTGTTGTTCTCCAAAGATGAAAGTTTCCTTCAGTTTGTTTTATAAGCAAGAGGTATTTTTGTGTAGTATTTTCACACACTGAATGAACCAAAATACTTTCCACTTATTTTGTAGTGATGCTGTTGGGTAAGAACTGGATATTTTTACAGAATCAAATAATAACATCATGCATATTATTAACAATTTATAAGGATGATTTGGGCTTCAAAGAATTTCCTTAAAGTAAGTCAAGTCTTAATTTATAAGTTAATTTACAGCAAGAGTTTTGGTCACCTTATAGAATTGTGCTAATAAATCTAGGCAAAGTTTTGATTTGATTTGATGGTGTTTCCTTTTTCCAGTTGTCCAGATAAGGTGATTTCAGCCTCGGATTTTAAATTATCTTTTTAGGGGCAACCTGGGTGGCTCAGTTGTTAAGCATCTGCCTTCGGCTCAGGTCATGATCCCAGGGTCCTGGGATCCAGCACCGCATCGGGCTCCCTGCTCAGCTAGGAGCCTGCTTCTCCCTCTCCAGCTCCCGCTTCCGCTGCTTGTGTTCCCTCTAGCTGTCTCTCTCTCTCTGTGTCAAATAAATAAAGTCTTAAAAAAGAAAAAGTCTTTAAAAAATAAAAAAAATAAATAAATTATCTTTTTAGAGGTATGGGCAATGGGGAGAAAAAGCCTTAGGGTCTGAGACTAAATCCTGGCTAGTTATCAGGGTGGATTAAGATGAATTTTAAATACATAAGTTTGTACTGAGGTAACACTGAATGTACGTTACAGAAATCACTAGAGATATGAACACAGTGTGATAACTCATTTTTCTCCTTCAGGATGAATTTTGGACTAACATTGAATAGCTTCTTTTTCCTGGGGAGAGCCCAATTTGAAGCAGTTATCAGAAGCATGTGTTTGACCTGTCTGTTGCTTATTAGAATAACAGACTTTTCTTCTAAACATTTTTGTCTAGGAAAACACTGAGATTCGGAGCTCAGATTATCTGCCTCAGAAGTTATTAGAATATTCCAGTGGCTGGTGGTTTTAGTCCTATCCACATCTTTATATTTGCAACATCACAGTCTGCACAAAGCAGCTAGCCCTTTGAGGAAAGGGAAAAAATTTTAAAAAATTTGAAAAGTCACAAATGCTGTAAATTAATTGGCTTTATAAATTAAAAAATTCATAAAAATATTACCATATTTTATAACGTTTGTTATAAAATATCATTGAACACTACATCAAGAACTATTGATGTACTATACAGTGGCTAACTGAACATAAGAAAATAAAGTTTGTTATAGTAAACATCAAAAACCCTTTTGAAGTTATTTTTCTTCCAGTCTATCCTGGCATCAGTCCTTTGAGAGAATTAATATTCAGTGACATTAACATTGTCTTCCAAGTACAGTGCTATGTTTTTGATATTTGTCTCATTAAATCTTCATGGAATTTATGACAGGTGCGATTATCTCTTTTTTTGTTTTTGTTTTTGTTTTTTAGTAAGTAAACTAAGGACCAGAGATATAAGTACCTGCCTGGGCCACACAGCTCGTGATGGCATAGAGGTTCCACCGTGGTGCAAGACCAGGCTTTTCCCATTTTTTTCTCCAAAGAGTTTCTTGCCCAAATGGCCAGTGAGGCATAAAAACGATGTTTTATTAAACTCCATTTTCCTATCTCCTAACCTGAGAATGCAGACTTCTTGTGCCTTTCTTTGTTTCTTTCCCCCCAGATAGCAAGAGCAACCAGAAACAAAATTCTCTCATCTATTATCATACCCCAAATTTGCTTTATGTAGTTTCTGACTAATGACTCATTGGTCGGAATCAACTCAGGGATCTGTTCTCTGATAGTGCATTAATAATATATATGCATTAAAGCTCCCTCTCAGAGAATTATTTGAGCTTTGACATATCGAACACTGGCATTTTAAATTAAAGCTGTTGCTGTCGGTGCATTTTAAAAACTAGATAGCTTGGAAATAGTGCTTCATACATTACAAAATAGACCTGAGGTCATAGGTAGTTTACTAAGCCAGAACTATTCCTGGCCTATTTAATTGTGGTAGGGGTTTGAATTGTATTTTCCAATTATCATGACCTAAACATCTTTCAGATTGAGGAAAAAAAAACTGTTTTACAGGGCTTTGATCTACTCGAAGGAACACCATAAAGCAACCTAATGGATTTTCTACATACCATACAGACTTGGAATAATAAATTAGGAACTCTTCTGAATTCTTCAAGATAGGAAGTCTCAAGATTAAAATGATGCTTTGTGACAATGATGACTCTGTATGTTGAGCTCTAGGCTTGCGTTATTGTCTCTTGTCTTGCAAACACTTTTATCTAGTTGTATAACTGAGCATTCTTTTTCCTTGTGGCCTTAAACTTGTGTACATTGATAAGTAGTCTGTGCTAAGCCTTTTCCTCAGTACAGCTTACTGGGGACATTTTGTGTTGCACACATACGTATTTATGTACAATACATATCCATATAGATGAGGCTCTCCCCTTGAAAGTTTTACTTTAGGGCAGTGTAATAAAGAGCCTTAACTTTGGAACCACAAACGTCAGGAACAACACCCACCCCACTCTCGCCTCAGCCATTTTACAGATCAATTAACAGATTGTAGGTTTTTTTCCTTAAATGCCTATGCACTGGATGATCTCAGATTTTGTATCCAGTTGAACCCAGGGTAACTTTTTCTACAGAGGAACTTGCCCAAAACCACAGGAGTAGCAAGTAGTAGAATTGAAACTAGACCCCCAAGTCCTTCAATTCCTGGCAATTCCTTTTCTTTCAAGAGCAACCTTTTATCAGGTTCCTTTTCCATAAAATGAGGCAGTCTACCTCTTTTCCCATTATCTCTGTCATGAAAAGCTGCCATTTCCCTGTCCAGGGACCAGTGGACTTGGGGTAGAAGGGAAAAAGTCAACCAGCCTCTAGGGGATCTTAGCAATAGGAGCCATTATTCCACCACCTATTTGACATTAATATATTGCTCACTATTGACATTGCAGATATGTTTTCAGCAGGGCGCTCTTGATACTTGATACTGGCTTGAAACCTTATAATTGTAGGATAGAGTGAAATCCAATGTGAATTAGAAATTTAATTAAATTTCTTGCTTGTTTAATTGTTTAATGTGTTGCCCAGTCTAACTTGCAATTCCATATTCAATTATAATGAAACTCCCCTTAGATTGAGTTTATTTTGGGGTTTAAAAATGACTTTAAAAGGTATTGATGCTTTAAGAGAATCTTTGGTTTTATAAAATTTCAACATAAGAGATTGAGTGTTTTAGTATTAGGTTTGTATTGACTCTTGATATTGACACAAGTCTAAATTTGCAAAGCCCACAAAAGCTAAATCCCATGGGCTTATGTTTAATTTAAAATATGGCTAGCTGGCCGTTTTTGAATATACTAGATAGGCTGACAATCTGAACATCTGACTGGTTGGAGAAATAGTCAAATATTAATTTTAAATGTTTATTAGTAGACTGCAGTTGGTTTTTAAATTTGGAAAGTAAGAATTCACATTTATGTAAAATTGCCAACAAACCTGGTTTCCTAAAGGTGTTTAGAGGTTAAATGCCTAATGATTAATTTATGCTTTAGTAATATTTTTAATAATTTGGAGGAAAGGTAAGGCAGCTGAGGATAATATTAATGATGAATAATAATGAAGGTTTAAAGATTCTGAGATTTAATAGTGGAGATCATATTCAGCATCCTAAAAACAGAATAGGAGAGCAAATGGAAAAGACTACTTAGTGGAGTTCACAGAGTGCTGGACAAGGAGAAAAAGGACCCAGCTCACCCACCCCCCCTCCACTGACATGGGCAGGGGACCCAGGCAAGGCAGGGGTCTTCTTTCTTTCTCTGGGACTTCATTCATCTTAAAGAGGTGCTTTGAAAATACTTGTGATCTATTCTTTTCCGGCAGCACTAGGAATTTTGCTTTTATATTTGACTATGCAGCCTGTTTATTGAATATGTTGAAGCCTTGTTGAATGGAAAAAAAAAACATGGGGAAGGTGTGGAAGCTAACTGTGATACAAAATTAATAGTGTAATCTCATCATCTTTTATTTCTACCCAACAGTTATGACATTTTTTTTCCTTGTGCTTATTCTCTTTTGGTTCGCAAAAAATATATTTGATAGTTATTACTCTGTGTGTGTGTGTGTGTTTATAAGAACGTGTGTGGATGTACATACTGGATGATGATAGTGTGATCCCTTTGGGAAGATGAATGTTTCATGCCCTAAAGGTGATGATATGCTTTAAATTCTGTGTACCTAGTCTGTAAACCATCAGGAAAATTCAATAAGTAGGACTTATTCCTTCCGTGGAAATATAATGGTAATAAAGTAAATACTCAGAATTAATTTAGTTTAATTACAAATGAAGGCATTCCTTACATTTAAAATTAATAAAGACATAAGATTGATAGTCTATGCTGATTCAGTAGAACACATCATTTTGCAAAGCCAAAGAAATTATCTGTGAACCTTTGATCAAAAAGCACAGATAGTGTGTGATCCAGGAAACTTGATTACTACTAGTTTTCAGTGAGGAGGGCTTTTTGATATTAAAAGCAGAAGAAGCCAGAGCATTATTATATAGAGAATTGATTGATTACTTTAATCAATGACTTCTTCAGAGACAGTTCTGAGACATGACAGGGAAAACCCACATGAGCCAGCTGGCCATTAGTGGTCAGCACTGCTCCGTGGAAAGTATTCACAAGGTGCTTGCAGCCACAGCGCAGAGAGACTTTCTGGGAGAATGGTAGCTTGTGTGAAGATCAGACTTAAGTAGAGTTTAATAAAATTCTACTTTGGAGTGATTTGTTTACCTTCTGCGAGCAATTTCTTTTTTTAATAGATTGATTTATTTATCTGTTTGTGTACTCCTCTAGTGCTTTTCCTCATCTGAACCGAGAGCACTTTGCAAATATCAGAGCTCAAATTTTAAAAGATCATTGATTTTTTTCAACAGCCCTGAAGGTAGGCTGTCACACATCATCATTTATTTCTGAGATAGGGATATTGATAGCATGTATTAAAATCTTTCATTAGAGATTTTTTTTTTTTTGGTCCAACAATAACCTAAATTCAGAGGAGTTTTGTATTTGCCTTCATCTAATCAGAATTGCTATTTGAAAGTATATACTTCACCCAAGACAATATGGCTGCCATGCTGCTATAAGGGAGAGGAATAGTGTGTCAATAAAAATTATCATTGACTGAAAATATTCCTGTGTGATAGCCACATAGTTGACTGAAAATATTCCTGTGTGATAGCCACATATCATTGACTGAAAATATCCCTGTGTGATAGCCACAACCTTTAACTTTAACGCTGGTCATGCTGGGCAAATTTCAATAGCTAATCAGAGCTCTGATTTTTGAAATTTGCCCAGCATGACCAGCGTTAAAGTTAAATATTGAGCTACTGGAAGCTGCCAGTGCATGCCATGCTCCTTTTCCTCTGGGCCTTTGATCACAGTGTCCCTTACCCACCTGGGACCTGTCCTCTCCTGAGGTCTGCCAGGGAATAGCTTTTCATCTTTTAGGACTCAGATCGAAGACAGTTGCTCTCTTTTCACCCCCTCATGCCCTGCCTCTCCTTTAACCTATATTAGAGAGTTGACCAACCTCTTCTTTGGTCGCCACCATATCTTGTACCTTTGGGTAACACTTTATTAGATTTACTTCTGTGCATGTCTTCATCTTCATCCCACCTTGAAAGGAGCTTAAGGCCAGGGGCCATGCTTTGCCCCCTCTCACCCTTATTCCCAGTACAGTGCTTGGTATATGTTTGGCATTTAATAAATGCTTTTTAAATAAAAAAATGACTGGAGCAATTGAGTAATAATCTAAGAGCAAGTGCCACATAATTTTAGAAGACAGATTATATGGGCTACAGTGATCTGGGAAGGTCTCAAAACATGGAGCCTAAGCTAAGGGATGGATAAGATTTGGAGTTGTGGGAAAAATAGTCATGACAAGGAACAATGGTTCGAAGCTGAGACTGAAATGAACATTTTAAAGTATCTTGAATGAATGGATCTCTTTTGAGCTTATGTCAGGATACTATGGTTGGAGATATAATTTTCCCATTTAAAATGCTTTCATTGCTCTTCATGACCCACATAATACTTTTCAAACTCTTTAGTATTGGGTTGTTCAGAGTCAAATCAGAGCTCAGCCCATTAATAGCTTCATGAGCTGGGGCAAGTTGCTTAACTTCCTTTTCTAAGCCTCTATTAGGAAATCACAAAGTGGCGACATAATATCTACCTTACAGTATTTAAATGTTATAATAGTTAAGTAAAATAATACTATTTATCATTTATTCTGTATTTTCATGTCAGGCACAGTGCAGGGCTCTTTGTGCATATTAACTTATTAAACTTTTACATCAGCCCCATGTTGATAATTGTTTTTGTTCTTTACAATGTTGAAAATGTGGTAGTACCACTAACAAATATGGAAAGATGGAAGATAGGATCGCAAATTGTTTGGGGGGTTGGGAAGGAACAAAGAACAGGCCACTCTGCAGAGTACGGCCTACAGCTGTGTTTAATTGTATAGGTGCACTGTTGGGATCAAGGAAGACTTGGGTCTACTAAGTTATCAGCTTGTCCGTGAAGCTGCTGTGTACCCTGTGGTCTAATGTAGCTTCAGCTCCCAGGCTGAACATTACCCTGAGACCTCTTGTGATACTGAATGCCTTTTTCTGGGACTCGGCATGGGCTAGGGGAAGGGATGGTAAGATTGAGGACATCCCATGGTTGGAGCTCTGAGCTCACTGGGTTGGTGTCACCACAAGCCTAAGCTGAGGGCCATGGCCTGCTGTGGAGCATGCTCATGGGATGGGGCTGCTCTTCTGATCATTATCCCAGGTATGGGCCAGGTAAAAATTCCCAGAAACCAAGACTCCTACAGATTTTCTCTTTTTTGTTAAACTCGGGGTCATAGAAGATAAAGGTTAGAAGCATTAATTTTGGAAATCAATAGACAACATTTGAATCATGACGCTTAAATTTTCTAGTTAGGTGACCCTCAAAATATTACTTAAGCTCTTTGAGCCTCAGCGTCATCATCGGCCATTGTTGTGATGTCAAATGAGAAAATATAGGTAAAGCAAGTGTCACGACATTGCTCCAGAGATCCTAAGCATTTAGAAGTTGCTGATGCTGACAGTTTTAGTTTCTCCTCCCAGGTGAATGCAGGCCCAGGATTCTGGCCAGAGTTGATGTACCGTGGCCGGGAGCCATTCACAGGCTTTCATGCATGAGGCCAACAGCCAATCTCTGGGAATAAAAGGAAATCACACCAAATTACCCATCTTAACTGACCTGGCAATCTGAAGGGGCCAGGCCCAGAAGGAGAATCCAGGTGTAAGCCGACAAAAAGACTTGGGGAGGTAGAGAGGGGGAGGTGGGGGGTGCCTGTGGATGGTGCCTGTGGATGGTTGCATATGGTGGAGAACTTATTGCAGCATTGCTAGAGGGCGCTGCTTACCTCTGCCAACCTGCATGGAAGGAGAACCCTGAGGTCACAGGCCTAAGTCTGGGGCTCACAGGCTGTGGCAGTAACTTAGGCACGTGATGCTTGTGGCCAGAGAAGAGGCAAGGCCCACTGGAGGAACATGGGAAGGAAGATACTGTGCTCCATGCTGCTTTTCACCACCGACATCACCTAGTGTTGGGGCGTGGAAGGCTCATAGACTCAAGCAAGGTCAGGATTTAATTGTATTTTTATAACACTGTTTAGGGCATCCACGGCACTAAGATGTTTTTTGACATGCCTCTGTTTGCTAGAACGTCCTGATATTTTTTGAGGGTGCTTGTGCTTTTCTTTTTTTGAGGTAGGCTGGCACATGTGTCTATTTCCAGCCAGTGACACTGTTCCAATTTTTGTTTTAGGAGTAGTTACTTGAGTTTCCCTGTGCTGTACGCTTTTGGCCTCATTTGGGAGTTTAAATTATTTCAGAATGGATAGAGACTGCAGGACAGAGAATCCCAAATCACAGGACAATTTGAAGTTCATTGACAAAGGATAGTGAGAAAAGTGTGCTTTGCAGAATATTTTACTCTGAGTTTCTCTAATGTAATTAGTTTTGAAGGGGGGGGGGAAACCCAACATTCAGCAGAAAGGCAGGAATAGAGGATCAATCTAGTACTTCACGGTGGAGGATGAGGCTGTGTTCAGACTATTCTGCATAACTGAAACTAGTAGGCGCCACTGACTCCACAGAAAACAGGGCTGGCCCCCTTTTGGACACCCAGGTAGTAATGGCAGGTTTGGATTCATTTTCTTCAGAAATATTTGGGAAATACTATCACCCAAATACTTGGAGATCTAAAGTAGCAGTGAAGGGCCTCCATCCTGTGGCTGGAGAAAGCTGAAAGTTTACTTGGGTTTCTGGCTTATTTTGTGTTGTCTGACATCAAGGCGTCATCCAGTTTTCTTCAGGCTCGGGGATAGACTGAAGAAGCAGGAGGTTTTTCCTTCCTCTAAGGTAGCCTTGATACCGTTAGGGGGGGTGTTGTGTTTTCCTTGGCGGAGAGAGAGATGCATCTGTGTCTGTTTCTCCCCATCTGCCATGGGGGTGGGGGGGGGAGGGAAGCACAGCTTCTATCGTGTTTCTCTCCTTGAAGGTCAGGTGCATTTGCTGCCCTCTGAAACCTCTGTTTTCCTTACTTATCCAGCCTTTTTCTGACTTATGCTAATCCCGTACTAGTTCTTGGGACTGGAGTGTCTTGTCTTCTCGGTGCTATTCATTCTTTCCAGCTTGAGTGCTGAATGCTTCCCAGGGGTCCTAGAGCTTGGCAAGGGTCATTGGCTATGTGGCTCTCCTCTGTCAGCCTTAGCAGCCCCTGACCTGCTCCAGGAAGTTCTTTAATACTAGGACAGATGCACAGTAGCAGCCCATATCTTGAGATCAATGATCTCTCTTTAATTATTCAGCTGAATGTACACTCCCCACTCCCATCTGGACCTATATCATTTTTGTTACCTTTCTGTTTTTGTGTGCCCTGATGCAGTTCTTGTGCCTGAATTTGGTCTTTAGGTATGAACCCATCTGTGGTTCTCTCGTCTGCTCTAGGATTCAGGGCATCAACTCTCCAGCTCTTCACCTGAATAAATCCTTGCTTCTACCCAGCTGATACCTTTGAACGCTAATCGCTTCTCTCTTACTTTAATAAAAGTTTTTGTTGTATCTGCTCTGGAATGGGGACTCTGGGTAGCCACCTGTCTTCTCATCTCCAGTTGCTGTGTTTTGCTCCTGAAACATGGTTCTCTGTGCCCTGTGCAAGCTCTTCCCTCCTGTACGAATTGTCCACGTGTGAGTCTTATCTCTTCGCTTTATGGCAACCTTGTAGAGGACAGGTGTCTTCATGATGCCTAAGTTTCACAGGGCCTAGAATATTCCAAACCACTTTAAAAACCCTTATTAGTTGTGCATTTTGTCATGGTAATATTAATAACGAATATGCCTTTCCCTTTAACAAGTATATTTAACGTTTTAGAGTACTTGCCTTTTTGGGCGAGTAGGTTTTGGTTTTGATAAATGATAGTAGCTTCAACCCATGTGAAATTTATACTGAAATCCTGCTCAATTTATACTTCTGCATGGAGTCTAGTGTAAAACAGAGACTTGAAATGAAAAGGATAAGATGTTGATTAAAAAACGTTTTTTCATATATAATCATCACAGAATTTGAAGAGGACATCCTTATGAGGCATGTCAGATTATCTTTCAGATTTCCTCTTTTGTTTCCCAATATTGCTTTGTAGCGGCATCCTCTCCACCTCCGCATGCTTGTAAAACACATTAGTTCAACAGCAAACTTCATATTATCAGCCACCATTTAAAATGTGCCATAAGAACTTAAATTCACCATGCCAGCTCAGCATGCCTAATTCATGTCATCTTCAGTGTTTGAGTTCAGGGTGCAGATTTATTGGACCAGAGAAGGAGAAAATCCAAATTCTCTAGAACCTGTCCCTTACATGGAATAGCTAACACAGTGGGGCATGTGTTGCCGTCCGATCCTGAGTATTGGGAGTCTCTCTGCCCGCCTGCCCTTCTCCCTCTACCTTTCTCACTCTCTCAGTATCAGGATGGTAAATAATATGTTTTAATGGGAGAATTGAAATAAAGCAAGATAATCCAGATTCATTGGATATCTGTGATTGTTGGAGTAGATCAATTCACTGTTCTATTCCCAGTGTTAGCAACTGGAGTATAGTAGACACTCCATTTGTTGAATGTATGACTAAATAAATAAATTTTGATATCCTTATGAAATTTATTTCCATTGATTCAGGATATGGTGATGGGTGGGTCGTCATTTTGTTCTACCTTTATGAGGCCTCCGAGGTTTCCACCGCATGTTGTCACTAATGACAATGCTAATAAGAGATGTATCTAGCATTTGTATAATGCTTTTCGTTTAATAAAATTTAATAATATGTACATATATGTGTTTTCATTTTATTTTCAGGACAAATCTGAGTGATAGAACAAGTACCAACAAATGGTGATCCTCCTTCCTTCTCCCTCTCCTGAACCATGGCCTCCTAAAGCAGGGGTGACAGATGTAACTCTTTGATTAGCAAGGAGACTAAAAATAGAAAGATATGTTCTGTGCCAAGAGCCACACGTCAAGTTTGTAACAAAGACCCAAATTGCTTATTGTCTGACATTTTTTCCACTTTAAATGTATTATAGATTTCTCTGACTTTACTTTTCATTCAATAATTTCCTTGCGATGTCACAGAAATTCAGTGATGGATGTATATTTAAAATTACTATAGAGTCAACGTTGAATGAAATAAAGAAGTGCAATATATAATAGATAAGAAAATACTATTTTTCAGAGCCAAGCATGATCTTATTTTTTTTTTTGGTATTTTGGAACTATTTATTCATTTCCCTAGATAAAGGACTGTACGTGATTTGGAATATAAAGAATAAGATTTGGATGTGATTTATAAATCTCTTTTCTGTTTTCATTCCTTTTATGAATCCTTAGGACTAAGTGAAGGTGTCCCTTCTGAACTTAGTTTTTTTAACTTGGTTTTTGGAGGAGCTGTTTGTTGTTCATTTTATTGTCCTTTCCAGTAGCCAGCAGTGTAATTAGTATCCTGTGGTGCTGAGAGAACAAATTATGAAAAAACAAGTAAGGATTTAGGATTGTTTACAGAGAGATTGTGTGTTTCAGGGTCTTTGTACTTATCTATTAACTATTTGGTGGATTTAATTTCACAATTATCCTTCACAGTATAGGATAGTCTGAAATCTTCCGTGATAACGAAAGAAAGGAAAAACCCACCATTTAATGAAACTCTTAAAGTTGTATCTGACAGGAAAGCCTACAGTGGGGGAATAAAATGATAGATCATATTTTGATTTTTGGCAAAGACTACTTGGCTTAAGTATGCTTTTTTAGAATTGGAGAATTCAGAACACATGAGACATTACAAAAACAACCTGGATAGCTCTTCTGATATTCTTGAATGTTTAGTTAGCTGGTAAATCTCAGAGTATAAAAACACTTGACTAAATTTGATCCGTTTTCCAGCTGGCTCAATGATCTGTCCTGTATGTTGGGGACTGAGTGAGGCATGGGGTTTCTATTTCATGCAACTTTAGGTCTGTTTTGAACTTTAGGTCTGTAGGATTTGTGTATTTTTCTGATCTATCTTTAGTCTTCATGGAGAAAGGAGTTATATAAGCTAATATCAATTGAGATAATAATAGCCTTCATTTGTTTTGGAAATTTCTTCTAAATTATAAGGACTGCTACCTCTAGATCTAGTACTTGAGGATTTGGCACAAATGTTTGTCTTATCTATAGATAGTTTTCATGTATTTGGAATTATTCTTAAACTTGAAAGATATTTGACTAGCCAGAGCTTGGTATCTGACTTTAGGGGACACGAAGGCTGTTTTAAGTGATGATATGTAGATGGAATAGGTCCTGAAAGCCCCCCGCCCATAGAATTGCTTTTGCTGAGTAGTACTTTAGCATGATGTCATGGGCTCACATCAGGAAGAGGTAGAAGGGGCAGGTGCACATTTGTATTAGGATGTTATTGAAGACATTGGCTGCATATCACACACTGTGCCCCTTTTATGAAAACCTAATCACTGCAATTTTTCTTACACTGTAGTGCCAGGAAAATTTGTACAGTTATCTTAGAAGCTATCCTATTTTCCTCTTTGCTTTGGTTTCTGGGAAATTTAGCACTAAATTTGTAACCTATGTTTAACAATCAGTTGTATTTGGAATACATTTTGTACAGTAACTTCATTTTACTCTTATATCTTTAATCTTCTTTTGACATTCTGTTAAACTTCAACACATTTGTTGAATGCCTGTTTATGCTAGGCGCCACACATGATTCTAGGGATACAGAGATAAAAACAATCTGACACAGCCCTGGCCTCATGGAGCTTATAGTATTTTGGGGAAAAAGAAATATTAATAAAATACTCATGCAAATAAATGTAAAAAAGGATATTGCTACAAGTATAATGAGGGAACATTACATGCTATGAGACTGTATAATGATCCTAATTTCTCCTTTCCTGTGTATGTTATATCCTCTATGGTAACAGAGATACACACACATATACATATGTACATATTGTTCAATAGTAAAACTTTATACTTCTCTTTCCTTGTAAAACCTCTTCTTCAATATGATTAAATGGCTGATTATTCTTCCATTATATGGAATTACCACAATATACTTGCCCAATACCTTATCATTGGACATTTAATTTACTTACAGTTATTAACTGTTATAAACAAAATGTTCTAATTTTCATTTTTTGGGAAGCCAAGGTTTCCTAGTGGGTCATGTATTAGCGAGAAAAAAGTTAAATTCCACCTCCCACACTCGAGAAGTTTGGGTAGAATCCTGTTTAATTAGTCAAGGATAGAGATGTTACTGATAGCAGAAAGAACAGGAACAAGGTATAGCTGAGCTAGCTTTCCTTGGGTCTATAACTGCCGGTCACTCTGTCTGCATGGGGCAACATCTTGCCTATTCCAGAAAATTCAATTCCTGCTGTAGCACTACACGTTTATACTGGGGGCTAGGCTACCATTTTGAAATGCTAACAATCTGTGTGCTTCCATTTAAGGAAATATTTACAGATGATGAACTCTGTTGGTTCTTAGACTAAATGCAGCCTCACAAAGATCGTATCTCTAAGGGGGTGGGGGTTGGGAAGGGAAGAACGAAGCAATTAGTGTCCAGGAATGACTGTTTCCAAACATTGTGCTTGCTGTAGCCTTGATGTTCTGGAGCATCCATATCTCTACACTTACCGATGAGGCTGAATAGTTTATTACAGGCTTCTCAATCAGTTGTTTTTTATCAGTTTCTTGGTCGTATCCTTTGCCAAGTTTTCTGTGGGTCAAATTTATCATCGTACTATCACTGATTTATAATAGCTCCTTTTATACCAAGAATATTTTCACATATGTTGCAAGCACTTAATTCTGTTTGTCTTTGCTTTGGAATCGCCTTGTGATATTTTTTAGCATAGTGATTAAGAGCAGAGGCTTTGAGACACATCTTTGCCTCAGATCCTGTTCAATGACATATTATTTGTGTACTTGAGTCAGGTTGCCTGTACATATTCTTGGGATTATTCCTGTTGTTCTTTTCATCTTAAAAAAAGGAGATGTAAGGAATACATTGAAAAATGCATGTTCACTGTAGAAATTTCGGAAAACACAGATAACTTTAAAATTAAAAAAAATGCATAATGCCTTTACCTATTGTTCTCGTTTTCACATATGTATGTTAGCAAGTAGTTTGTGTTATGTCAGTCACAGATATAGATACAGTTTAGTAGCAACTTATTCTCCTATAATATATTGCAAATATCTTTCTTGGCTAATATATATATGTTCTCTTTTTCCTTTCTGATTGTTGTATTCCATTGCAAAGATGTGCTATAATTTCTCTGTTTCCTTATCTTTTGATTAAATCAACTCCAACTTTTAATTATTAAAACTCTTGTAATGAAACCTTCGTCATTATTTTGAATAAGTAGAATTTTATGTCAAATGATTAGTAAATCTTTCGGGTTAAACTTTGGGATATTTTTGTAGCTTCATCCACCCTAGGTATTATCGGTTTTCTTTTCTCTCTTTCTTTTTTGCCAGTTTGATATATGAAATAACTTATTTAAATTTGCATTTCTTTTGGTTACCAGTAACTTAAGCATATTTTGTGTTGATTGTTTTATTTCTTTTTTAATAAATCGCCTTGTTGATTTCTTTGCTAATTTTTCAACTGGGGTCTCCATTTTTTTCTTACAGATTTTCAAGAGCATTTATATATTGCAAGGACATTAATCTTTTATCATATATATTACAGATATTTTCCTGCTTTCTGTTTTTTTTATTGTTTTTGGTTCAAGGAAAATTTTGGGTTTTTAAAAATAAATCCAGCTATCTTTATTTTTTACCTTTAAAGATTATGTAGTCATCAATATTTTCTTCAAGTGTTTTTGTTTTCTTAAAACATATTTCAGGTTTCTATCTAAATTTTATATTTACATATAGAAATAGGCTGCATGAGGGCAGAAGTTTTGTCCATCTTACACCTCATTGCTGGCCACGTTCATGGCACATCATAGGCATATAATACAGATTTGTCAAATAAATAGTATCAATCTTTAAACTTTATATCCTTATGAAATAAGTGATAGTAACATAATTTCCTTAACATTTTCAAAAAGCTGGGAATGCATTTTCTGAAATATATTTTGTTATTTTTTCTTTGGGTACATTCTTCCTTTCACCTGCTGAATTCCTGATTATCTTTAGATCTCAGTGCAAGCATTGTTTCTATAGGAAAGCCTTCTGTGATAATCTGTTCACAAGGTCACATTCCAAGTTGTAAGTTTTCCTAACACTATCTTTGACACACCTGTGATTTCATAGCTGTCTGTGGAATTATTTAGATATTTATTTTCCCCATCAGCACCAAACAACAGAAACTTTACTTGTTTCTACTCATCATTGTATCCCGCTGCCTAGCACATATTATGTATTAAGTTTTTATTTTTTGAGCAGTTAAATAAGTGAACAAACTGTCACAAAAATCACATACCATCTTTGCGCACATGCTTGGTCCCCTGCAAGACTATCTTATTGATCTTTCTGTCTGTCTTGTTGTCAGTCCCATACCGATTTAATAATGTACCTTTAAAAAAATGTACCTACATATTCCCTGCAATAATTTGTCTTAGTTTTAAAATTTTCCCGATTATCCTCACACATTTATTCACCCAGCTGAATTTTATAATCATTTCTCAAGTTAAAAAAAAAAGTGTGTGTGTGTTTAGGGGAAAAGAATTGTTTTACTTTATAACTTAACCTGAGGATTGTGTATTTATAATAAAATATGCAAACTTCTTATTCAGCAGTTTGGATATGTAGCTTTTATTTACTTGAATACTTTTGATTTTCCTCCATTAATTTTTAAATTTTATTCATATAGAACCTGAACATGCTGGGATTTTTCTTAGACATTTTTGTGCAGGGAAGAGTAAACTTGGGGGGTTTGGGTTTGTTGTCTTTAAAAGGGTCTGCTTACAGGGTTGTCCTTTGGCTGGTGTCTGGGAACTTTGGCTTTGAAATGTCCCCTCTGGTGCCAAGTGGTAAGGCCATTTGGTGTGCCCAGGGACTGAATTTCATCGTGCCAGCCTACCTGAACTTTTTTTTTTTTTTTTTTTTTTTAAACCATGTGATTTATGGTGAGCATCTACTTTCCTTCTGGGAGTTTTTAATGATTGTGGCTGATCATGTGGCTGATCATGATGGTGCCTATGTGACCAACCTGTGAAAATCCTTGAACTTTGAGTCTCAAGGAATGTTGCTGGGTGAAAACACTACTCACATGTTCCTGCATTTCACTGCTGGAGAATGTTGGGAGCCTAGAGATATGTTTTTCCATATACTACCTGATGTGTCTTTTCTTCTTACTAGTTTCACTAGTTTGTGTTTCTTCTTTTGGTTTTTCCCAGTTGTCCCAACAGTGTCACCTCCAAATGATAATTCTGTATTTTTTTTTTTTTACAATATCTCTCACATTTTTGTCTTATTACATTGATCAGATCTTCCAGAACAATGCTGAATAATTGACTTCAGCAAACTTTGCTTAACTTCAATAGGATAGTGCTAGTGTTTAAAATTAAGTATGTTTTCTATTGTCTTTAGCTTGATATTCTTCATTATGTCAAGGAAGTATCCCTCCACATCTGATTTATTTAGAATTTCATCAGAAGCACATGCTACATTTTATTAAATGTCTTTTTTGGCATCTGTTGAGATGACCCAGTGCTTTTTCTGGTTCTTTATTCATATGATAAATTATTATATGTATTTTAAAACCTTATTTAAAAAGAGGCATGATAAGACTAAGTATCTTGAAGATAATAGTCTCCCACTTTAAATGTTAATCTCATCCAAAAACACCCTCATGGAAACACCTGGAAAAATGTTTGACCAAAAATCTGGGCTGACACATAAATTTAACCATGATGGGTGGCACAGATGATGCTGTAGTAAATATGCCCTATCCACCATTCTGTGAATACCTGGTACTCATTTCAGAACTTTCAATCTCATCTTCCCCCCAAACTTGCATAACTTTCCCTTTTTCCTTCATCTACCAAGCATTACGTGTTCTCACTTGCTCCCATGTAACCACTGATCGATCTTTTTATTTCTTTTATCTTTGATTTTATGAGTGTTGCATGGGTATGAGCTTTTGTTTCTTTAACTCAGTGGATGATTTTCTAGGGGTAGTAACTGTTCTTTTTCCTTTTTCCTTTAGCTCTTTTCCCTTTAAGTAGCGGATACTTAAAATATAGCTAGTGGCCTTTGTTTATTTATTCAACAATGATATATATTAAATGTGAGACACTGACGTAATAAGCCCTGACAATATAAACATGAATAGCACATATCTAGTTTTCTGGTAGTGGGAAGCAGATAATAAGTGGTTATACTAAAATGTGTAGTACTACACTAGAGGACTGGAAAAGTACTTTGGGAACCCAGATGAAATGATAATCATTATCTTTATCATGTGGACTCACAGAAGATTTTATCCAAGGAGTCACATTTTTATCTGGCCCAAAATGAGTAACCAGGCAAGTTAGCAGCTACAGGCCAAGGGAAACATTTTAGGCAGAGGGATTGGACTACAAAAGTACAGAGTTATGAACGAGAAGAATAGGAAATGTGACAAGGTCTGTGTACCTCTAGTTATGGCTTATGAGCGTTTGGGAAAGAGGCATGCAAGGGGCATGCTAGAACTTAAAACACTTTGTATGCCCTTACCAGAAGCTTTAGCTTTAGGCAGTAGGAACCAGCAGAATTCTTCAAGGGAGGGAATGACCTATTTTTATTTTTTGAAGGTAATTCTGGGAATAGTATGGAAGATGGCCTTAAGTAGGGAAAGAAAGTAGAAGACAGAATGATTAAGAAGGCCATTGTAACAATTTAGTTGAGAGATACTGAGGGATTGAATTAGGTAGTAAGGAAAGAGAATGGAACCTGAATTTTTGAAGAGGTATTTTTAAGGTTGAATCAACAGAAATTTGTTATGGTTTCAGGAAAGGAGAAATTGGAAGAGAGAATGGATTAAGGGAAAATGAATATGTAGAAGGTATGAGGGAGAGGGAAAAATTCATTGTACCTCTCAAGTCTCCAGGCTAGAAGATAGAGTGAATGTTGATGGATTGAAATCAGAATTTGGTCATAGTCTGTTAGGAAAGGTGTGGAGCTGAGTTTTGTATGTGCTGCATTTGAGACGCCTGTGGAGCCCCTGGGCATGCAGATCCAGAGAATGGAGAAGGGGGCCAAGGCTAAGGGGAGACACATGGTCCTCAGCATAGTGCAAACATGAAACCAGGTGAGAAGAGGCAAGAATCTAAGGAGAATGTGTAAAGTTAAAAGGAGATGTAAGAGCATTAGCATACTTTGCCTTATAAATATTTGATTGATTAATTGTATTACTAATGGGCCCTATATGAAGCACAAGAAATGGGAACATTTTCCTGAGAAAGCTACAAGATTCCATTCAAGTTCTCACAAGTAAACTGTCATATATCAAAACAGATTCCTTAAATGGAATCCTCTGTGTCTATAGAGCTGCGTGACTGAGCAAGTGAGCTAATCTATATTTGACCCTCAGTTCTCATCTATAGATAACCCCGTCCCATATGGTCTTGCTGTGTTTACTCTTGCTTCACTACAAGGAATGCTTTCTCTAGTGGCCACAGAGATTTTTTTTTTTTTTTTTTTTTGGTCAGCTAAATGTGATATTAATCCTTGTGTAAGATCTCACCTCTTTCCTTGGCTCCTACCAACCTCTCCTACCTCATATCTTTCATCTCCCTTTTTACTCATGGGCTCTGGCTGAGGGATCCTTCTTTCTGTTTAGGCCTTAGAATCTGTGTATATGGTAGGTACTTAATATGAAATGAATGAATGACTCTGCCTTCTAGGTTTGTTGTGAGAAGTAAATGTGAAAAAATATATGAAGAGCCTATTAATATGCCTGGTGCATTACAAGTGTGCAATAAATGCCACTTTTAGTCATTTTTGTCTTTGTGTTACTCGCCTATAACTCTGATATTTCTCCATATTTTTCTATTCCAATCTACCTTTCCAACTCTTCCCATCCAGGCAACTTACTGTCTTCGGTTTTTGCCTCCCCAAAGGCTGTAGTCCATGTGTGTTGACACCTCTCTTCATTTGGCACTTGATATGATTTCATCTAATTCCCTGGACTTTTGCATACATGTATTCTCCTGTGCAACCCTGTTTCTTATGCTTAAATCATTATCTATGGATTCCTGGTCCAAAGGACACTGAGCATATAATAGGCTTCCTGCATGAAATTCTCAGGAGAATGGGAATCCTCTGGGAACTAGTTCCCAAACTACCAAGGGATTCTTACAACTTATAAAGCACTGTTCTGATTACATCATTATTTTGTGGATTTGGAATCAAGAATTTGTAAATGGTAGCCAGTGTTTATTGAACACTAACTCTGGGCTAGGCAAAGTCCTAAGCACTTTACATATATTACCTCACTTTATGAATTTGATTTTATGAGTATTCCTGCCTTATGCTTACTAACTGGCCCAGGGTCACGCTGTTAGTGACTTCCAAGTTAGGATTTAAGCCCAGGTGGTCTAATTTCAGATTCCTGCCCTCAACTATACTTTTGTGTTCTATAGTGTCCCAGTAGCAGTTCCTGGGTCAGAGAGTTAACTTTTATTCTTTAGTGTTTAATTTTAAATTTAAAAAATAATATGCAGTTATAGTTTTGTTTTTTTTTTTTAATTCCAACATTTCTTCCCTACCATTCTACTCTACCATTTTGAGGCTCATTTCACTTATGGCAACTACCATTAACAATATTTTCAGAATTTTTTTTCTTTTTTTTCTTTTTTTTTTTTTTAACCTCCTTAGTGTGATTCTCCTCTCAGCTTTTTGTCTTCTAAAAAGTCAGCTCATTCCTAGTTGGTGAAAGTGACTGATGGTCGAAAGACTGGTTATCAGTGTGTCTATCACTTAAGTTGACCCTTAGAGAAAGATATTACACCTCCGTCCCAGGCAAGCTTCTAAAATTAATTAAATTCTTCTTTGGGACCCATTTACATTTCTGAAGGAGAACTACTTTTAGTCTACAACTCCAGGCTGATAAATTCTTCAAGTTCCCAGGACTTAAGCTGTTATTTGACAATCCATGTGTGACTCTATCACCTTGATGTTCAGAGAAAAATGAACAACAGGCCTCCCCAGCTAAGGAAATGGGGTTTGATGCTCTTTCCAAGGCATGGCTTTATGGACTCAAGATTCTTGTGAAGAGAGTTTTGCTTTTAGATCCTTACCTTTTCTCTACTTCTCTATTCACAAAGAGCTATAATTTTTAATCAGGAACACAAAAATACCACTATGGAAATGGCCATGCTTTTCAGCACGCAGCAGAACATTTTCCTAAAAAGTGAGGTCACCCGAAGCACGGAGCAGAGAAATCCCAGATGGCACCAATATTTGATTTCATTTTTAGCATGCTCATATTCAGCAGATGGATTGGAAGGCTGACCTCGCTGACACTTCTGCATCACTGCCTGCTACTCCAATTGCCTTTGTGAATGTTTTTTCATAAGGCTTCTCCTGGTACCTCAGATTGATGCCTGGTCGCCCGCCTGTGTTATGCTTCATTACACCAAGGCTCTGTGTGGTTGAGAGTTGCTGTATTCTATAAAAGGGGAACTCCTAGCTCATCAGTATCTCAGACTTTTCCTACACACTCTGAAATTGCTTGTAACATGTCGGAGAGCATCATCTTCGCTTTCCTGGTATACCTCCGATTTGTATCTGTTTTTTTAGTCCTTTTCTAATTTTTCTGCTTTCTTCTGTGATGTAGATAAATTACAAATACTGTAAAAAAAACTCCTCTGGAAATGGCTAAATTGACTGTTTCCAACAATCTAATTATATTAAGGTGAATATTGTTGAATTCCTCTTTGCACCCAAGCTTCAGGGGCAAAGAGAACAGACCTGGATTGGAGTGCCCGACTCTGCCATTTCCCTTACTTTAGTATTAGCCTCAGTTTCCTTGTTTGTAAATTACCGATATGATGAGTGCTGAGTCGTTGGGATTGGTGTGAAGGTTAAACAGAGTAACGGACATTGTGTGGTTGTCACAGCCTTGGCACAAAGTTACTTTGGTTGTGGTTTTTTTTTTTTTTTTTGTCTGACATCAGTTATGGTAGTTTGTGGTATGCTTCATACATTGTTTTGCGTATGCAGGTAATAAGAATAAAATATAAAACATAACAGTTTTGTTGATTTTTTTTAATTTGGATTACAAGGAAAGCAAATTGTTAAGGAGGAAGTTTTTGATGATCAGACTGATGTTTTATTTCAAAACTTTTTATAAAACTATTCACTTTTACAGATCATTACATCATCCACATACCTATTTAGAGATGGCCTCTGTGGGAGTGAAGCACCCTCTTCCCCCCCCCGCTCCTGCCCTCCCCATCTAGTTTGTATTTCAGTGATGTGGCTAGAGAAACAATCACACAGCATGAATATCCAGCAGATTTTTGTGTTTTTCCTGGCAGGGTGACCTATGTGGCCATTCTGTAGAGTTCTCTGGGAACCCTCAATTCTGAGGAGGATTAGTTTGCTTAAATCCTTACATGTTGCTGCTTTGCACACAACCAGATTTTGGTGCATATTTTAATGCAAAGCCTACTTTTGGCTTAGAAAACATTGCATATTTAATAGCCTTTTTCTTGAATCAGATCTCTACCCAGTGTAATGTTGATGAATTTAGGTTTTAGATGACTGCTATTTTGTTGTGAAACTTTCTTTAGGAAGTTACTTTTTTTTTTGTTTTTTCCTTTTTATAGATCAAACATAAGGCCAGACTACGCAGACTCCAATTTCCATGAGTTCAAGATGCACACCTTCAATCGGGTTACATCCTGCAAAGTCTGCCAGATGCTTCTGAGGTAAGCTTGCTTGGTCCTGTTTTTCAGTTTAAAGGAGCTGCTATAATTGCTGTGTGTTTCAGACTTTTTTAATGTCCCAGCCAAAATGTTGTGAAGTAGGGAAATTGCCTTAACAGTTTTGAGCCAACAGATCTTTCCTCAGCCTTGTACCTGGACGCTTCCTTCCGAACCCCAGGAGGCCCTCTCCTTCTGCTGAGAAGACTTTGCAGAGCACTGTGTTCCCTTGTTTTTTTTCTCGTGCTCATGATTTCATAGAGGCAGCATTTAGCAGCTTTTAACATATCACTCTCTAATTTTACCTTTCAGAGGAACATTTTATCAAGGCTATTTATGTTTTAAGTGTGGCGCGAGAGCACACAAAGAATGTTTGGGAAGAGTAGACAATTGTGGCAGAGTTAATTCTGCTGGTAAGTCATGTTTATTGTTGTGATTCTGCTTTTAATTAGGACATAAAACTTGATAAACATCATTAAGGCCTAATTTACTCTTAATATGTGTTTATTGTGACATATCTGCTTTTGAAACTATCATTTATAAGGACAATTAAAAAATTGTTCTAAATTCCTGTGACTTTTATACGTACCTGGGAGGCAGAGCCCTTCAAGGGGGGCTTGGAAGGTTTCCGGCCACCCATTTCATTCAGCCTGGCCCCTGAGTCTCACTAATGCTGTATGAATATAAGCCAAAACACGCAAATGGAGAAACAAAAACAAAACCGAAAAAAAAATTAATTTTTCACTTCTATCTTTAGTCCTTAAATTTCTCCCTTGTTCTCTTAAATATTCAGCTCAGAAATGCTAATGATGCCAGAAGTAAACATCACACAGACTAATTCATGAATTAGTGAATTGAATACATTGTCATTTTGCAGCATTTAACAGAGAGCATATATCCTTTGGATTTTATGTAAATATTTTCCCCTTGGTTTTTAAAAATAAGGCTCCATGACTGTTACATGAGCCGGTTGCTAAGACTGTTGGCGATTATGCATTCAATAGTCTTTTGCTTCTCTCTGCTCCTCTTGGGCTCTCTTCCTTTCTTTCTTTTCTGGCCTCTTTATACTTTGTCTTTCTTCTTCTTTCTCTTTGTCCTTTTCCCCTGAGTTTCTCTTGTGTTTTATCAATAAGACCTTTCAAAATCAGTAGAACTTTTTGAACAGAAGAAAGGGATCTTTAACAGCTTGAGTTCAAAAGGTGGCTAAGTCAACCTTTGATTTTTCCCAAAGGAAAAGGTGGACATTGAATTATTTTGGATAATATGAAGAAGAGTGAAACAGAATAATAGCTCATTTCAGAGCTGAGTTCAGAAAATGGGCAGTTGTAGAAAAGGTGTGAATCCCATTAGACGACTGGGATCACAGCACATTCCTCTCACTCAGCTCCTTTGGTAGATGTTTTTTAAGGTTCCCATGAGCCATGAGCTCTCTCCATGCCAGGCATGGGCAGCCACAAGGAGAAGCATCCCGGGTTGGTTGAGTACCCGCACCGGGCCCTCTGCCAGGCCCTTCTTGCACAAACTCGTTCAGTCCTCAGGGCAGTGCTTCCCGTTTTCTGATGGGAGTCAGAGTGTTCATGCAATTGACTCCAAGTCTGCTGAGACAAGGAGACAAGATTAGCACCCACTAAGGTTTCTGAAGGTCGGAAACAGTTGACAACGTTGTAAAATAGAAATGTTATATGTTATTATTGTTATTCTTCAGTTGTGCACCTGATGCGGCTTATCATTTAAATTTTGGTGGTTCTGTCTTTATTCGCCGCATCCTTTAATCTCTTTGGGGACAACTAACATGTTAGGTGTTCGTAGTAGGCTAATGTATTTTTATAAAGCCCCCCCACCCCCCCAGCCCTGTCTTAGGAGTTTCAGTCTGTGAGGAATGTGAAGTGATCTCATAGTTGGCCTGGTTCTTGCATTCTACTGGAATAGTGCAGGAGAGCAGTTGAGAGTCAAGCAGAAATGGTGGAAAATCTCCTTCTGCCCTTTGCCAGCTATGGGAGCTTGAGGGTGTTACTTAAGCATTCTGAGGTTTTGTTTATTTGTCTAGAAAATGGAAATTAGAGGATTATCATGAGGATCAAATGAAGCAATGTTGATGCTTAGCACAGTGCCTGGGCACAATAAAAATTCAGTGTTTTAATCCAAGGTGCTATGATGAGAAGTCTGTTTTTGTTTTTTTGGTTTTTGGTTTGGTTTTGTTTTGAAAAGGGATGGGCTTAATCTGTATCTTTGCTGTTGTTTTATGATATGGAGCAAGTGTGGATAGAAGAAATAGCACCAAACTTTGAAGTGATATAAATGAATGATGCTAAAGGACTTTACATTTTTAACTTTCACTTGGAAAAAAAAAAGTCAACAGGAAACAGTTGGGAATTCCTGGTCAAGCGATAAAAAAGCGGTGCATCCCCCGAGTCATAATTCCAGTATCCCCCGGCCTTCAATGAGTAACTCTGGATTGGGAGACTGTGTGTGATGGCAGGAAAGCCCACAAGGTCTGGAGTCTTGGTCTGGTTTGAATCCCTCTCCTCAGCTTACTCACTGGGTGACTTTGGAACCAGTTACTTAACCTTCATAAGTCTTAGGTTTTTTTTTCCCTTTTAAGATAGGCATAGTAATGACACCTAGTCTTTAAGTTTATATATTTTTTAAATAAATACAAAGTGCCAGGTACTGTTCTAAGTATGTTACTGCTATCAACTCACTTAGTCCTGTATGAATCTTTTAAAGTTGGAATTACTGCTATTCTTGTCTTACATGTGAGAAACTAAGGCACAGAGAAATAACTTGCCTCAGTTGCTTAATCAAGAGAGTGAATATGCAAATCCAGGCAGTCCAGCTCCTGAGTTTGTTCTTAACCCCCGAGTTCTGTCCCAGTCCTGCGAACTAGCTGTGAGGATCTATGGAAATGTCTTAAATGCATAGTGCCTAACCCTCTTAAACACCCAGAGTAAAATCATGCATTTGGTTTTCTCTGAGAAAGAGAGTTCCTTTTTTTTTTTTTTTTTTAGCAAGAACACTTCTGAATTCAATTCAATTAGTAACTACCAAGTATGCTTAGGTTTCAATGCTTTGAAGTGGTGTGAGAAATTCAGCTCTCCCTGGGACCATGCCTGCCCCTTTCCCCATGGAATGTCTCAGAGCTGGAAGATTTAGACACCTTCAGTTCTAGGATCTCTTATTTTAAGATGAGGAAACTGAGTCCTAAAAGTATGAAAATAAGGCTGTTATGCCCTGCAGATTTTAGGTAATGCTTACTTATACAGATATCATTTATTAAAAGGTAGCATCATTCTCTAAACTTTGTTACAGAATTCACTATAAAGCAGGAAAAAATTTTTTAAGCCTCTGGCTAAATTTACTTCTTGGAGTTTTAAACATAATTCTCTCGCTCTCTTGCTTTTCTGCCTTGCATCCAATGTTGTCCTCCATTCTCCTGTTTTATGCATCCATGTCTTATTCTCTCTCTCTCTGTCCTTTCCTGCCCAAGATTTTAAGGGACTGATGGCATTGAATGCTCACGGTCCGTTAATTAGTGGTATGAGGTGGTAAGGACCTATCCAGGAGGCTTCCCTGTTTGCCTCCAGATGAGGATTTGCTGGGCAGTCCTTCTGAGTAAAGCCTTGCTTATCCTAAGTGAAGAGGAATCTTTTATAGCTGTCAGCACCTGGGGCGTTCTGGGGGTACACATCTGCACCTTTCATCCATCCACTCATGGATAAGACCTGGGGAGCCCAGCGTCTATGACAGCACCTATCTGGTCCCCCACAGTTCTGGAAAACTCCATTTTGTTTTCTTTTCCATTTGTTTCAATTCAGCTGGCTCCTGGAGGGCCACTCTAAAGACCCCTTGTGATACAATGTTGGGCTCAAATTGGAGCCTGTTTTTTAAATATTAGAACAGAGGCAGTGGGTACCATTGCTGTCCACCGGCACATGGGGGCCCAGCCAGGCTGGCCTTCCAGGGTGTCGGGCCCTGGGAACAGGCTTGTGGGGATTGGATGGATTTTTCCTCTTCTTTTTTCTTTTTCTTTCTTTCTTTTCTTTTTTTCTTTCTTTTCTTTCTTTACTTTTTTTCTTTTTCTTTTTTTCTTTTCTTTCTTTTCTTTTCTTTCTTTCTTTCTTTCTTTCTTTCTTTCTTTCTTTCTTTCTTTCTTTCCTTTCTTTCCTTTCTTTCCTTTCTTTCCTTTCTTTCCTTTCTTTCCTTTCTTTCCTTTCTTTCTTTCCTTTCTTTCCTTTCTTTCTTTCCTTTCTTTCCTTTCTTTCCTTTCTTTCCTTTCTTTCCTTTCTTTCCTTTCTTTCCTTTCTTTCCTTTCTTTCCTTTCTTTCCTTTCTTTCCTTTCTTTCCTTTCTTTCCTTTCTTTCCTTTCTTTCCTTTCTTTTCTTTTCTTTCTTCTCCCCAAAAGGAGTTGGAATGAGCATGGGTTAATTTTCCCATGATGGGTTTTCCTAAAAAAAAAAAAAAAAAAAAAAAAGACCAAAAAACACTGCCAGACCAGATGCCCTCTTAAAGCTGGAAGTTATGACATCCTGACCTTGAACTTCTCTGCTTCCCGCACTGCTGTGGGTAGCAGCCATGGATAGAGCGTGAGCTTGAGCCTCGTAGGTCTGATGTGAGCATGGTAGAACAGGCAGAGTTTGGAGGACACGGGCAAGCTAGACTTTGTGGGTGTTTCCCAGCCAGCACAGAACCAACACTGGCTGAAGTTTCCCACAGTCCAGCAGCGGGATGCAGCAAGAGCTGCTTGCACTAGTTCAGAGTGTCTTTTCCCATGACTGGTATGACCCTTGGGGAAGTGGGGATGTAGGGAGGAGGGCAGGAGGAAGGACAGAACGTCTCAAGGGCTGCAGACATAGTTCACTTGGATGGGGCTCTTTCTGGAGGAGAGTATGACATCATTTTGGAGAACTTGACTTGGGGGGTGGGATCAACTAAATTTAACAGCTAAATTTAAAGCAAGTGAAGAGTATTGAATTAAGGCAAACTCAAATGCTTACATAACCCAGGTTCCCACATAAAATTATATCATAGGTGACTTGAGATTGACCTCAACTTTACAGAGCTCTGTTGCTCTATTGCTTAACATAGTCTAACTATATTCTCAGGAAACGAAGAGAGATTCTGATCAACTCAGAATGAGTCAGGAGTCTACCTGTGGTCCAGAAAGCAGTGCCTAGTAGAATTGGTTACATTATAAACATTGGGTAGTTGGGGTAGAAGACAGTTCCAGAAAGTGGAGCATGCCATTTTCACTCAACATTGGTCCAGGCAGAGAAGAGAGACTAGTTGAACAAAATGACACAGTGACCCAGGGGCTAAATAAGGTGAGAGAATCTTCCATTCTGCCTTCTAATTGCCAAATGTACTGGTCGTCACATTCCAGGCCTCACCTAACTTGACCTTTCTCTTTTATTTGGCACTGTTAACTATTCTCCTTGACACATTCCTTCACATCCTATCACATCCCCCATGCCATCCTTTGGATACCAGATTAATTTCCCTGGCATTAGCTATAACCTACACCCAGGTAGATAAGTCACCAGTTCCACGTAAGGCTTTTCTCTTGAACTCTGGATTCAAAATGTCTGTCTTCTTCTCACATATCCCTTCCCAGGTGTCCTGCAGTGACCTCAAATTTCACTTATCTAAAACCAGCTTCATTAGTCACTAACGCAAACTTCCTCCGCCTACTCCTTGTCTTAAAGATCCAACATCCATACGCTCACCTGAACCTTGGTGTCAGCCTTTATTTACCCACCTCTCTCATCTTCATTCACTTACCTGTTGTTCTTACTTTTCCTCCTAAGGCTCTCTAGAATCCACTGATATGATATTGCTATAGATTTTTAAAAAAAAATCTCAGTGTCACTTGTTTGGACAACTACAAAAGCCTCCTAACTCTTGCTGTTAATTATACTCTTTCTATATGATTTCCAACATGATCTTTATTAAAGTCAATTCTGATTGTGGAATTCTGCTCCCTGTACCATCCATTCCTTACAGTATAATGTCCAAACTTCAATTATACTGGAGCCTCTCACTGATAAGAACCATATTTAACTGATGCTCTGACCTCTGGGAAGCCCTGGTAGATGGATGAGTGAGTGGACAGACTGACAAACAGATGGGGATAGATTAATGAGTAGAAGTGTAGCACCAGGGTTTCTGGGCTCTGAGGATCACTGTAGTGTTAGAACCAGAAGCAGGAGGCAGGCTGTGGGAGATTGGACAGGTTTTCATTCTGCCCTTGTAGAGACCAGAGCCTGACTGGATGTAGAATAAGTGAAATAAAAACCTTATCTAAATCCCTGGCTGGTACTTTAAGAATGAAAGATGGAAGACTTGGCAGACTCTTTGCGATTCCTTTCTGGTATTTATGCAAAGAAAGGCTCATGCCGAGTATCAACCGTCAGGCTTTTGACAGGGGAGCCTAGGTTAGGTTATGAAGTAGCAAGAAAGAGAACTAGCTCACAGAACACCTGATGACAAAAATACCTCAATTTCTGGGGAAATATACTCCCTGATTCAGTCAATCCCATTTTTAGAATTCTTGCTTGGCTCTTACTATTTCCCCTCCTTGAAATACACTCCCTTTTCTCCTGACAGTTCAAAATCTACTCTTCCTTTACTTCCTCTCCAAACCCTTTGCCAATCATTTTCCCTCACCTTGGCCACCCAACAGTCTTGTGAATTAAATTGTTCTCTAATTAGTTTGTGTGTAGGTTTTATATATTTGCCAATGTTAGGTAACAAAAACACCCCTAAAGCCCTTCAGATCCCACTGGCTTTAATACATAAACCTTTATTTTTCACACACGCACTATTGGCTGTGGGTTCCATGGCCCTCCAAGGGAGCTCCCTTCTAAGTAATGGCTTAGGGATCCAAGCTGGTTCCATTTTGTGACTCTTCAAATTCAACACATGGCTTTCTGGGTAGCTGCTCTTAAAATCCCTAGACTGAAGTGAATAACACTTTTTTTTTTTTTTTTTTAATCACAGTGTATTGGTGAAAGCTACTTAAACAGCCTCAGTTACAAGGGGGAGGTAGACAGTGTAGTGGGGTACATGGACTGTTTGGTGGGCATGACTGTCTCTGCCACTCTTCATTGCCTCTAGGGGACTATATGCTCCTTCACTGTAGGGAATGTGTTTCTCACCTTTTGTATTCATCCCTTGTCCAAAGTCAGGGTGCTTAACCTCAAGTCATTACTCCTTTTTTTCTCAAAGTAGGAATATCTTTAATAGTGTTGGATGTGGCTAGATAGTAACCGATAAGCATGTGAAATAGCTCTTGGGCATTTCTTTTTTGGAAGTCAAGCCTGTGGATGTTGTCTTCCCTGAATTTAGAAACCTTTTATATTTCATGCTCTATCTCCCTTAAATTTACCTAGTCTTCATTCATCCTTGAAATAATAATTACTTGGCAAAAATGTAGTGCGTTTCTGAATGAAGGAAGTAATTCATTCATATTAATATTTGACTATGACAGATTGTTAACTCAAGTGCATTTGAAGTATGAAAAAGTGCTTTAGGTTTTTTTTGTATTTATAAGATTGTTTTTGTATCTATGCAACTTGGAAACAAATCTGAAGGTTGGGTGATTAGTTTACGTCTTAACATTTGAGAATTTGCATGGATATAAAAAGCGGGCAATTTCACTCTCTCGTTTTCACTGAACTTGAGTTGACTCCTTCACATTCACCATGGCAACCTCGATGATCAACATGTACATGGACTCTGAAGTGTGCTGCCAAAACTTTCCAACCTTGATAATGAATAGGTATGAACTCCATTTATATAAGCCTCTCTCAACAAGTCACTGCAAAGCTGATGTAATTCTAGAGTGATATTGCTTTCTCACAGCACACGACTGCAAAGGTCTAATCCGAAACTGCAATCTTATGGGGACATTTGTGTTTTTCCCCCTGCTAAAACCCTGTTGGTTCCCTTCTTACGCTAACATTGATCAATATAGCTTGCTTTGCATCCTCTCAGTTTAAACAAAGAAAGTAGCACTGGAAGGCAAATATTGCTGGAGCAGACAACTTTGGTTTAATGCATCTTTTCCTTTAGTGGGAATGCAAGCCTCAGCCTCTCTAATATTTAACCAAAGCAGGTCCCCATTTGCTTCTCTGTTTAGTCGCTCTTTTATCGAGGCCAGTTGCTGCTCCTGCAGCGGCCATAGCCATTCCTAATCGGAAGCAAGGTGCCTCAGTATCCTAATGGCTTAAACCTGCCGGATTGCTACCTAGAACCTGCACCCCAAATTGGCATCAGAAATAGCTCTTTTATAAATAGCATTGCAGTATTTTATCATAAGAGATAAGCTTTTAGAATACAATTTTATTTCAGTCTTGTACCACTAGGTATTTTATCAGATTCCTTTTACATGAACTGAGGCTTGATCATTGATTTCCTAACGAAAAAATGACTTTGGTTCTACTTCATATTACTTAAAGCCTTTCCCATAAATTGGTCCTCTTTTTTAACTTACCGAGAAAATTTTGTACTCAAGGGTAGTTAATATTCCTTCCACTTAACTGTTTAGGTAAGTTTAATCATATATTAATGATTATTAAAGTGAACTGGAAAATATTATATGGTTGTATTTCTGTTAGAGCTCCTGAGGAGACTCGAAATCAAAGCCTCTTTCCAAGTATTATTTATATATTTTTTTTCAAAACATTGCTGTAGATCTGAGTGGTGAACATAACATTTGTATAACTTCAAAATTTGATCAGTCGAACTGTCTTTTTAATGTTTCATAAAAATAGCATGTCAGCCATGATGACAAGGCACCTTCAAAAACTATACTTGTTATTACCTTTCTGTGGCCCCTTTTGAGACAAACAGTCTTACTGGACATTGATTTGTTTAGTCTTACCAAATACAAGTTCAGATAAGAGACAAAGCAAACTGCAATCATGTATGCACTGAGAGCCACTTGTATTGGAAAAACAAATATAATAGGACTGAATTTTTTTGTTTAAACAAATTATATTAAGTGAATCTAAAGCCTCAGTGAAAAACATGTCTTTTACACAAATATGCACATTGAACCCTGTGCTGGCATTGAAGATGGAGTTCTGCAAAGCCTCCCAGCACCTCAGTAACACCCCTTCTCTGAATTACATCAAACCAGTTGGGACTTGATGAAAGAATGCGAGGTATAAACCCCTTGAGGGCCTGTGAGTCACCATCTAGAAAGGCTCTTGAAAGGGTAAGAACATTTTATAGTTTGATCAATAGGAGTCTGAGAATAGGCTGCAGGGTAAAGACAAGTTGAGGATTAAAAACTTTTGGAAACTTGAAGAATTGAATTACTCCCCTAAGGAAGTTCCCAGGAGAAAAAGAGACAGACAGAAAGACTTTTTTATCAGATCTCAAGCAGCAACCTTTCTGTTCGGTCAGAATTCAGCTAAAATAGGTTTGGTGGTCATCAGCCCTTGTTATCTTAGTCTTGATGCAGAATTGTGAAACCCAGAGTGTCTTTTAGGGACCCAAGTACCTGCTGTATGGTAGTTTTGGGTCTAGGTCAAGAGGAGGTTGAGGACAGTGTTGGAGACTTCAAAATTAAAGCAGCTTTTCCATAGAATATTTCATCGAAAGAGGCCCTTACTCTATTTTTCTAGCCAGAATGAGCTTTTACTTTGAAAATGTATGAAACAGTGTGGGTAGTTGGGTCTTCCTGTCTCTCATCACTGTTATTTTAGTATAAGTTAACAATCTGTTGCATTAATAGGGTTATCAGAATTTAGATTCTGTTCGTAAAGGAGGCAGGCAGTTCAATGCTGTGGCCACTAGAGCACGTACAAAAGTAATAACTAAGAGAGTCTGGATAAGAATTGCTACACTCAAAACAGGTTGTAAGAGGAATTTCCAGTCTTTTGGGTTTTGCCCTATTCTTAGAAAATTTACAGAACTCTGCCATGCGATAGAAGTAAATAAATGCTGAGATTTTCAAGAACTACTGTTCATGTGCTGGGCCCAGCATGAGAAGATCAGAGTGTGAACTTCTCCAGGCCAAGTCCATGGGCCTCTTTCCTGGGTGATAGGGTACAGGGTAGACATGGTGGCCATGAGGACAGGAAGTGGTGGCAAGGAAGGGTAAGCCCCAAGTAAGGAATCATGTCCTTGGTGTTGGAGTTGCATCCAGCGCAAAGCCCCTTTTCCATTTTTCCTTCTTGGGTTACACTGAAGAGGCTTTGTGTGGAGCAGTTCTTGGTACATCTAATCAGAATTATGAGGAAAGCTGGTTTGCTTGATGAGACATCAAAGAGAGAAAGCTGGAGGCAACCGGAAGTGGGTAAATGAAAGAGGGAGATTGGGTAAGGTGGTCAGCCCAGTCTAGATTGCTTTTGGCTTTGTACTAGTCCCATGCGTGCCTTGCCAGGACTTCTCACACTCTTATTTCTGTAATAGGTGCTCACTCCTGCAGGGAGCCAGCTAACTTGCACTTGAACCCTATGCAACAAGATAGGAGGAGCCTGTCAGCATCTTCTGTTCCTAGATCTTATTTTCTGGGTAAAGAGATGCAAGTGTCTGACTAGTTAGATGACCACCTGAGATACCATCTCTTCCCCGGGAACTTCCCGAGGAGCAACCAGATGACCATCGTGGAACATGGTGTTTCCCCTGTTGCCAGAGGGGTGATCATAGGTTTTGTACAAAAATATGAAACATTTAAAGAATACTATAGAAGACCTACTCATAAGGACATAAAAACACTTCTATGCAAAGAGTCAGAAAAAAATTATGGTTTTTTTTCATTGAAATTAAGTTGCATACCCATTTATGAACACTGAACCCAAAAGACCTGAGGTTTTTCCACTTTAGGGAAATAGTCTAAACTTTCCTTAGTCTCCTTGGATGGAAAACTTAAACTCTTCTCCCATTTGGTGCTTCTTGCAGTTTATGATTCTTAGCTCAGACTCTTTCTCTAATGTACCAGTAGGAGAAAAAAAGTATTTTAGGGCTATTCTGGAATAAAAGTCTTTCTGGTCAAACCAGTGAAACAGGTATCACACCTGCTCTGTTAGGAACCTAAGCTCACCTAACCTGGGTTCTAAGTCTGGACACAGCATCCAGCCAAGTGGTACTTAGATCCTCTCCACAAACTGATCCTCTTAGGCAGTCTTTCTTCTGAAACAGTACGTATTTCTAAACGAGGAGGGAAAGAAGTAAAATAGCTTTCTCGTCCAGGAATACTCTTTCATAAGGCCAACTTCAGACCTGGCAGAGATGCCTTCAGAGAAGGCAGTCATGTGAAAGTCAGGGTGAAGGGATTTGAAATTGACAGAGGAATGCAGACTTAACTTTTCTCCAGGAAGGTGACTTTTTGGTCTCATGTCTTCCATTTTCATTAATCAGGAGTAGTGCTTTATAAAACAAAACAAAACAACCTTCTGTTCCATGCCCCAGGCAGCTTCCTGTGTAAAGCAATTTGTGACAGCTAGTCAGGTGTTCTGGTCGGAATTTTCCCCTTGAACTCTTGTTGTGGGGCTTCTTGGATCCTCCTAGGAAACAGCTTACAGAGCTCTCATTTAGGCCTGCCTGTTCTTTCCTGATGTTTCCCTCAGTTTCTTCTTTTCTCAGATACTTCTTCAGAGGGTCATTTTGGACAGGAAGACTATAGGCATAGACTCAAAATGATGAGGTGTTTTCGTTCACAGTCTGGAAAAGCGATAAGGTGTATAGGTGCTCCTGGGAATGGGGACAGGAAGCATCATCCACCAGGTGTCCATGTGCAGTGCGGGCCTTTACTCTCAGAGTGACCCTTTACTCTTCGGCCACCATAGTCACCTGCAGATCTCAGGGCCTTTTATAACTGCTCGTCATGTTCAAGAACTCAGATGTAATGAAGAGATTATTGTTTCTATTTACAGATGGGAAGACTAAGGATGAAAGGAAAATTAGCCTTGGAATCGAATCCTGTCAGTTTTTTATTTCCCTCTTTAAATCGAACTGTATTTCCCCCCCAAATCAAAAATAAGAGTTAGAGCCACTTAATGAAAAAAAAAATCCATATGCAATATTGTACAGTGTTAAATTCACAATTGTTATAGTTGATGAAATACCTTTGTAATTTGTGTGTCTAGATTCTTAAAACTAGGTGTGTTGAAAGACCGGTTCCCACCTAGCTTTCTCTCATGCATGTAAATTTAGTGCAAGCCTCTGTTTTAAGGAGCTTTATGTGGTTGGATTGACATTGCTTAATCAACAATTGAAAAAGTTAAGCATAACCTAGAAGTCATTTAGAACTATGAGTCACTTTCCTGACAAGCCAATAAGGCAAGAGAACCTGGGTTGCAAAACAATTACTAGCCCAGCCTGAGGGACCCTGGAAATACATTGCAAGTATCAGTTAAGAGAAACAAAGCTGCAGTGTTTTACCAAGCTGCAGAGAACAAGCTAAGGTTGCTGACCAAACAAAGTAACTTTACACTGACAATGCCAATTTTTACATTTGTTTCAGAACAAGGGACGCTCAAACCACTGGAGGTAAGATTAACATTTAATTTTTTTTTATACATAACTTTTGCATTTTGGGTTGTTTGCTAACTTAAGCAGGCTTGAGCTTTTAGAATGTGAAGTGTACCTCTTAAAATGGATAGAAACAGAACTACAGTGAGCAACCAAGTCCTTGTGAATGAAATGCACAGGTTAAATCAGAGGAGTTTTCAGTCAGTCGCTGCCTGAAGATCTTAGGTAAAGGAAAAATGTGAATATTCAAGAATATGTGTGAAATGGAACTTTTCAGAATCTTAGTACTTAGGTAAATTTCAAATATTGTTACAATGTGTGGCACGGATATGGGAATACTTTTCCCTAGTTTCCTGCAGAATTCCACAAACCCCTGGAGTTTTAATTTAATTAAATAAAATTTAATGCATCTGTATTCTTTGGAATGAATATCTTTGATTCTGCTGGTACAGAAGGATGGTAGCCCTCATCCCAGGGAATTAGTAGACCTGTCCCTGTCATGAAACATTGCATTGCTGCCCAACATTTGCTAGTCCTGAAAAGTTCTAACGTTGTTCATCTAAGGATGTGGATTCATATTTCTAGTAGTTTTCTGTTTTGAGCACAAACATGATTTGTATCATGTCTTATTGATCAAAGCAAGGTCGGATAACATTTTCTTTTGGTTTAACACAGTCTAAGGTCTAATGGCTTAGAACTGTGTGATCCCTGTCACCTCTCAGAATAAGCTATTTTTTAAAAATATGAAAGAATGAAAAATATGACGGGTTCTGGACCATTGCCTTGGCCTTTAACCGAAAGTAGCAAATTTCTCACCTGACCTCCAAAAATAATATCACTGAGAAAATTAAAATATAAAATGCATGTGATTGGTTATAGGAACCAAAAGTATAGTAACTTGAGAATTTCGGAGTAAAAGAATAACAAAAAAATTCTATACAAAATTATTTTAACAGATTATTATATATCATAAAGAGTGGTATAATATTGTTTAAGGCTGGCATTTATATAGGTGGTAAAAATAATGAAAAGTACAGTAAGACATCAGATAAGATTGTTTCTGCTTCTCTTTTGCACAAGCGTGTCATTTGCACATAGGGTGTCAAGAGTGTTGTGAGGATGCTCATATGCACCTCTTTGGTGTATCAGTGCACTATATTTTAAAGTCTAGAATCTAGATCAAGGAATATTTTTTAAAATAGTTCACATAAGTTCTTCTAGGGCTAAAATAATGTGAAATTTCGTTCAGTGTTTAGTTGACAGGTAAGGTTTTTCATGAGGACTATAAGGATGCTGCCTCTGAAGATCTTGGAACACAGCTTGCTTCTCTTATTCTCATGTTATCCTTAGATTATTGAGACAAAGTTCCTTTTAGAGCTGTGACCTTTGTTACTTTACAAAAGATACTTTTTTCCCCAAAGAAGATGATTTCACTTGATTTTATTTAAGTGATGTGAAGTGAGTATATTTACAGAAAGTGTGCTCATAAGGAGTGGTTAATAATTTTCACATGATACTAAATAATTCTCTCCAGGCATTTTATCCTCTTAAAAAAATTACATGGAAGCCTATTATGAAATGAATTCATTTTCACGTTGACTTTTCTTAATGCGGCATCAGTGGTTTAGTGACTTGCTTAACTTTTGGATACAATAAGTGCAATTTTTATTTAATACATGATTCTGCTAATAACGTTTATTTTGGATGTATAATTATAGTTACTGGCCAACCTATTTGGAAATCTTAGCTTGGTTTAAGGAGAAGTGTAGCAAAAGAACGTTAAGAAGCATCTTTCACTTTATACCTCTTCACCAAGACTGTATGGAAGGCAGTTTAACTCTCTGAGGCAGATGCTTTATGTTCCAGTCTTCCCAGAAATAAACAATGTGCTCTGTGATCTGCATATCAACCCGCTCTTGTGAAGATCTTCTTTCTCCCCATATACCAGTTTGTGGTCCTATTCTTTTCCCCTTTCAATAGCTATGATTGTGACTTTTTTAATTTTTAATTTTACACTTCATTCTCGAGGTAGGTCAGTTTTCAATAGCCACAACATCTGTAGGCCTTCATGACAACACCTGGGATGTTCATCCCGCATCCCATTTTGGAGTGGACCTTCAGAAGGTACCTCTAGCTGTAGGAAGTAAGATTATCATTTGTATCCATTCAAAGTATCTGTTTAACACATATGTACTCTAAATCCATTCCTTAAACGGTTTTTCACCTTTAAAACAGAGGAACCAAAGCCAGTTCCATAGCAAATGAACCTTTGCTTATTTTGTTGGTAAAATCAACAGAGAATTAAATTTCTCCCAAGAGGCAAGAAGAGATTCTTGGGTGATAAAAGTAGTTCTTTTAGAGAAAGACAAGGTAACAGGTAATGAAGCAAGAAATAACTCAAATGCTTCTAAAATTAGGTTGGTTGGTTGTCCCCTCCCCTGCCCCTTCTAGGTTGATCAAAGAAGATTGAGAAGGTTCTGAAGATCAATTCTCCTGATCTCATGGAGCTGTACGTGACAAGCTCCCAGGGGTTGTGCCCTCTTGTTTTCTCTCCTCTCCCTGCTGGGGACAAAAGCGCTGTCCCAGGCTTTTGAGAATACAAGTGGGGGAGGGGAGTGTGTTGGATGGAATATGACAGAATGACAATTGAAATTAGCATTTTAAAATTGTTTAAATATGCTCTGTTAAACATTTCCAAAATTTCTTGCAATGTAAAATACTTTTATAGGTGCTTTAGAAGTATAATAAATCTCCAGAGGTATTTGGTCTAAGTAGCTTAAAAATTTTTTTTTCAATGCAGCAAATCATAATCCCACTGCCCACTCTTCCTGTAGAAAAGTCTGTTTTCAGGCTCACTGATTTTTAGGAGGAAAAACCTTAAACATAAGCAGTAGGGTAACAACTTAGGATTACAATCGTTTGTAATTTGTGTGCATTTAAACAGTCAAAATAGGAGCTCCAGTGGCACAATCGGTTAGCGCGCGGTACTTAAACAGTCAAAATACCGTGAAGTTTAATAATAATAATAATAATAATAAGCTGTCACTTAGTAATCCTTATTGCATGGCAGCAACTGTTCCAGTCATTTCACATGATTCATTTAATTCTCACAAATGCTGTGAAGTGGTGCTATTATTATCCCCATTTTTATAGGTGAGAAAACTGAGGCACAGAGATGTTAACTAACTTGTTCACAATCAAATAGCAGGTGCCAAGTGACAAGGTCTGAATTTGAACTCTGGCAGTCTGATTCTAGAATCCATATTCTTAATAATTATACCATACTTTCTATATTTTTCACATAGTATGATATTTGTTTCAGGTGTACAATACAGTGACAAGTGTACTCTTTAATCTCCATCACCTATTTCACTCACCCCACCCTCTCCCCTCTGGAAACCACCAGTTTGTTCTCTGTATTTAAGAGTCTGTTTTTTGTTTGTTTTCTCTTTTTTCTTTGTTCATTTTTTTTTTAAATTCCACATATGAGTGAAATCCTGTGGTATGTCTTTCTCTGACTTTTTTCACTTAGTTTGTACCCTCTAGGTACATCTGTGTTGTTGCAAATTGTTCTCTATTTTATTCCTAACTTCAAGGTAATAGAGTGTTGGTTTTAAACTCAAGGGCTCTTTTTCACATTTTAAGTCTACAATTTTATTTTTTTTATCAAGATTTTATTTGTCAGAGAGAGAGCACTAGCACAAGCAGGGGGAGCTGCAGGCAGAGGGAGAAGCAGGCTTCCCGCTGAGCAAGGAGCCCGATGCGGGACTCGATCCCAGGACCCTGGGATCATGACCTGAGCCGAAGGCAGACGCTTAACGACTGAGCCACCCAGGCGCCCCTTAAGTCTATAATTTTTAAGTGGTACTAATTCAGGGATTCCAGGACTAACACCCAAAGGTTGAATTCCTTTCTTGCCTCTAAGCGTTTTGATAGTAGGAGATATAAGAACATAGAAAGACAGCTTCTGTACATTAAGAAGGTGAAGGGATATGTAGGAAGTAAGTAGCAACCTGATATCCATCATTATATATTTTCCTGTTGAAAATATTGTCCCTTGCATTCATTGTCCTTTATAGAGCTATAAAGAATGTTATACCATTTCAGATAGAAAAGAGATTTTTCTCTGAAAGCAGCTTTCTTCCAAATTATCAGCTATGAATCTTTGACTCTTATGCTTCCCCTTTCTGTGCCTTGGCTACCAAGAAGCCCAGAGTGACATTTTCTTCTCACTTATAACGGCCTTCTTTATACTAGTTTTTCCAGTATGGCTATCTGTCTTGCTCAATACAGGTTCAACACTGATCTTAATGGTCATATTCAGATTTTACAAATTCATTTTGAAAGTAGTTGGGTTAAAAACACAAAATTTTAAAATTTCTCCAGTTTGCTTTCACCTTGAGAAAACTGAACGTCTGCTGGGTGGGCTTCGAGGCCATTAAGAAAGCTGTAAGACCCTTTTTCACCCATTTAACTTGTGAATGAAAACAGGAAGAACCCCAAGAAAAATCCGTGGCTAATGTGTGCTTGGCAAAGCCACATGTGCTCTGAATGAAACCAAGTCTCCTCCACACACAGGCGCAAACCCCAACACACATAGGGAGAAAATTGCTTTTGTGAAAATCTAAATTATATGGTATAGACTCAGCATTTCATCCAGTTGTGTAATAAAAAGTGATAATCAAGTCCTTATTAATTAGTGAGATTACTATAGTTATTAGGTGGAAATGAATTTAATTCCATGTGAAATTGAACACATAACCATGCATTTTCAAACATTTAAAATTTCTTTTGCATCTTCTAATTTTTGTAATGCACAATTTTTCTTATGGCTTTTCCTGTGATAAGAATTCACTTTCATGGTTCACAAGCTGCATGCCTATGTTATTTCGTCAAGTACTGAGATACAAGTGACCATAATTAAAACACCATTCTCAGTTAAGTGTGTGTTAAAGTCAGAGCTTCAGATCTCTGTTTTGAGGTTCTCCAGTCTCTGACCTCTCAGGACTCAGAAATAGCTGAGTTAGAGTTTTGGAGTTTACATGTCTTTGCTGGGGCATTTTCCAACCAAGAATAGCTACTTGGGCTTTGTTCTCGTAATTCCTGTAGTCATTACAACTTAAAAAAAAAAAAGGGGGGGGGGTTTGAGTCATCGTACCCAGAGATGGCAAATGAAAAGATGTTTCTTTTCTATGGCATAATATCAACAACATCAAATATAGATGTTCAAGTGGAAGACTTATTAGAGAAGCAAAAAGTTTAAATTATAAAAACTGTAGAACCATGTGTTTTGATCAAATTTAGTCATACTTTTAAATGGAGAAAGTGCAACATTAATTGGCCTTCCAAAGTACCGTGTACTAATACAATTTAATGTGAAATCTAATCTTTGTTTTGCTTTGTTTTACTTTTCTGCACAGAAACGGGCCAATGGACTCCGAAGAAGCCCCAGACAGGTGGATCCAGGTGTGTTTCTGATTACATGTCTATAATCATGACTTCAGTTAAGCAATTAGGAAAGTATATGGGAATTGCTATAGAAATCAGACAGATTGTTGGCCTTTGTTCCTGGCAGTTTGGTATGTAATGTGTGACCAGGAGGCGCCAGTCTAACGTGTAAATCATTTACCTGACGGTGCTTCCTGGGACAGGCTCACATGATGAGTAACCACCAGTACCACACTCTTTCAAGAACCATTGACTGAGCTGGTTATTTTCTTACCGAACAGCCTCAGGCTGTTGGGTTAATGCTAACATATCCAATGCCCTCCACCTTCTCCCTCCCAAATATGGAAAGAAAATCAACCAACAAGTTGGCACTTAAAAATGGACTTTTCTAAGGTGGTGGAGGGAGCTCGTAAACTAGACAATCTTGGTACCCTCCGCATTTGGGAAAATACTTTCTTCACCCTTTATCTGTACTATTTTATAATGGAAGAATGAATTTAAGGACTTTGTGAATAAGTACCCTCCTTGGGGACCAATTATTTGTCTGCAGAGAGCATTCAGTTGTTTTCTATTTAACATCATGAAGTTTGCCCTGTCATTATTTTAGTATAATTATTTTTTCATCCATTAAGCAATGCCTTCCACAGTTTAATTACCAAAGATTTGCTATGTATATGGTCGTATTATTGTGGGTAAAGGGTATTCATAGCTAAAGGATTCAAAATATATGAATTTGACAATAAATCAGGTGGGACATGAAGTAAACCTGCTGGAAAATAATCTGGATTATGTGTTTTGTTTTCTCATCATAAACAGTGTTCACCTAGTTGTAAAGTTTAGCTTTCAAAGCATTATAGCTTTTAACTGAAACCACACCCATGGTAGCCATGCCAGTTTATGAGCTGTTTGAAAAGATTTATAGAAGCTTTGTTGCCTCTGGCTAGAAATTGCCTCACTTATGTCCTGAGATCAGTTTAAATCTTCCAACTACAGAACAAAATTGAGGCCATTTAAAAAATAGGGGGTCTGGTTTATTTTAATAGTTTGAACTTTCCCAACACAAAACCCTTTGCAGAGGATTCTGGAATAATATTTAGAAGTGACTTCTTTTCTATTTAGTATGACTGTCAGCATATTTTTTTTTTTCTTATTTTGTGTGAGTTGTAGTATTTTTATTTCAGAAAACGATCTAACCTTTACAAGTGTTATTTTAAAAATATTTTCTCTTCTATGGGCATTTTCATTTAATCCATTTTCTTCCAGGGAAATGAATTTCTTTAGTGTGTCAGTAGGAACACATTTGGCAATTAACAATTTACTTTATAGCCAGAATTTTTAGGAGCCCTTAGATTATTTAAGTAGAGATATAGTGAATTCATACAATGTTTAAATATAACAAAGTGGATGAGTAATATGATAGTTTATCCTCAAGTTGATGGCTCTGTATAGGTACTGCTGTTCCGGTATTCCTAATTGACCAAAGATTTTAGAACTTCATGAAGAATAAACTTACAAATACAAAAGAAGGGGTCCTATATGTTATGTTTGTAAGAGAAAAATAAGTACACACATAAACACACCTACACACACACACACATTGTATATCATACAGTTTTCCATTAGGTATGGTAATTATATATGAGCATTTTCTCATTTCTCCACATTTACGAATAAAAGCAAAACAAAAAGCAAAAACAAAGGGTTGATAATCTTGCCTGTTGTAGATGCTAATGTTATAACAACTGTTTCTCTCTGTGGTATCTTTTGATGTTAGGCTTGAATTATGTGTTTAGAGTTGGTTGTCTTTTGCATCTTTGCTTCTTTCAGTTGGTAAGTTGCAAAGCTTTTTTGTTCAAAGCTAACCCTTGCTTGACCACTGCCCTGTGCTGAGTTGGTCCTGATGTAACTATCATTTAGCATACTTTCACAGTTTGTACATTCATTCCAAGATGTTTAAATAAAAAATTAGCAAAACTGAGGCTTCCTCAGCAAGGACAAACTGCTCCAAGGGGCATTATTTGCTGTTAGTGCTTTTACTGTGGAAATTCCTTTAATCTTTTCTAGCTAATTTAGTTGACATCTCCAAGTGCTGATACACTGACTGCTTCCCAGGGTCTCACTTAGGATGGCTTGTAGAAAAAACTGATTAACTATAAACCTTTTTTTGGAAAGGAACTTAATGCATAGTTTTATGGGTAGTAGGTGCCTAATAATTGTTAAATGAATTAATGAATAGCCGTATGCTTTTTCTGCACGCATTGGCTCTCTTGTTTTTAATCCCCCGCTCCTGACAAAGTGGATGGATGTAGTAATAGAGCACTGAATAATCTAGTGGTGAGAAAGAAGCATGGCTCTGAGGCACATTGCCTGGGCTGGGGTCCCAACTTAAGTGCTCATTTGCTGTTAACCTGTGGCAATTTCTTTCATTCTCTCTCTGCTGTAGTTTCCTCATTAAAAGGACACTAATAATGGAACCTACCTTACAAAGTTGTTGTGAGCATTACATGAGTTAATAGGTATACAGCACTTACAACAGCACCAGCTATGCAGTAAATGTGGAGGGGTGCCGTTATTATAATTATTACTTTACGATAGAGCATGAAACTTAATATGGGAACTTTAGTCATTATTTGCCAGTTATTTCTTTGCAAACAGAGCCAGAATTTTATGTTGATTTTCCACTGAAGCTAGAAGTTCCAGAATTACAGTTGTTTTCAGATTTGCAGTTATTCCCTGCTTCTCTGATGGATTTCTGTGATATTTTATATACCTTTAAGAGAAGCAATCAACCATGGTGGTTGAGAGTTTTTTGGTGAAGCTAGTGTTTGTGATTGCATTAAAGAAACAAAAGAAAGGAAAACCTCCCAAGTTGAAAACATATAATGTGGGGTTCTATTCAAACTAAGAAAAATGTGATCTATAGGTTTGCAGTGTGTCTTGTTAGCACATTTTAAACATTCACTCTTGGGCCCGCCTGGGTGGCTCAGTCAGTTAAGCATCTGCTCTTGATCTCAGCTCAGATCTTGGTCTCAGGGTCATGAATTCAAGCTCCATGGTGGGTGTGGAACCTACTTAAAAACAAAAACAAAAAACATTCACTCTTAATTAATAATTGTGGTTAATCTTGATAGAAAATATTTACAAATGGCTTTGCAGTTGATTTTTTCTTCTATTGTGTGCTAAGAAATTTATCAATTTATGATCTTGACTACTTATAGATAAAGTAATGTGTTAGATGCAAATTCTGGTAGCTCTTTTGGATATCTTAAATATAGCAGGGTATTTTCATCAGTTTGTACTTTTATTCCTAAGACAGATGTTGGTTTCAGGAAAATAACACTTGTAAGAGACAGATCAATTATTTCAGGAACACAGAGGTGCTAGGCCTTTTTCAAGAACATGAGATCGTAAATCTCAAAATCTGAGCACTGTTGTAGTATTTATCATTTTACTAAAGTGGCACTCAAGGTCAAAGTTACCAATTAAATTTTAATACTGAACTTTAAAAATTTCCTTCTACGTATAAAATATACAAGATTTATTTTAGTTTGTATGTGGCAAATCTATATACCAGGACATGTGTTCTTTTGATCAAGCCCATGTTTTTGTCTTAAATTTGTGCACTTCATAGCATCTCCGACACTAGCTTTTTTTAAAAAAATTCAGGCCATTGTTCTGTATTGTGCTGCCTAAAGATTAGATGGAGTAGATGGCAGATATTTAGGTAGCCCATTTTCTTTCTGATCTTAAGTTACCCATGTGATTCCTGATAACCTTGAATAGTAAATGAAGAGATAATGGTTAAATGATAAAAGAGTTCTTTTGGAGCGCTCTTGCTTTTCATATGCTTATTGTAACTTTTGATTACAAAGAGAAACATGTGGCTTGGAAACATTGTCTTTTCTTATTCACTGAGGAGATGTCCTACAGTTTTTTAGCAGAGATACCTTCAAAGGTGGTCACTTTCTCTTTCAGGTGGATAGGATTGACATGTAATGCCATTCCTATTTGTTCTTGTATGAAGAAAGGAATTCAAGAACTCTTTCATTACCAGCTAGCTTTGTATACCACAATAAGCACCAGCAATATCATTAATTATAAAACATAGCTCCTTTTCATAAGGAATTTCTGTTCTGCCTGAAGAAGGAACAGATACAGGCACAAAGTCTTAATTGCATAAATGCATGTATATGGGTGTACATATGAAAATATTTGAATATTACATTACTATTTTATATACTGACTCACTATGCTATGGCAAGTGTCATAAACACAGTGAATAGTCTGATAAACACATAAAAAATCTAATTATGTGCAAAACAAATGGAATTGAAAGAGAGAAGCACATGTGGGCTCATACTGCTTTTAGTCTGGGTTGTCTATATATGTTTTTATTTATGTAAATAGCAATTTTGTTATGCTGGTTTTTTGTATTGAATCACATTTTAATACAGTTTTCCTTAATGTTTTAATTTCAAACAATTGTTGAACTCATTCCAAATCTGAACAGGATTGTTGATTTCTTTTAGCTTTGCTTCTAAACATAATGTCAATTTGCTCAGTAGAGAAATTTTGTAGTTTTAGTTTCTAAATACAAAACATTGATGAGAAAAATAGCAGCCCAGGATTTTAAAAATCACTGATCTAAAAATACATTTTTTCCTTTTTTTATGGGGGAGACAAATGTATATTCTTGAAGGCTTTAGTAAATGAGCTTTTGTCTATAATAAGTAATAAAGTATCCATAGATTATGATATTTCCATATCAGACAGACCTACTTCTGTCTTTTCTGTCACCCCTAAAACTAATTTCTCATCAGATATAAATACTAATCTAAATATTGGGAGCATAATTGTAAGTGTGTAAAAGTATATTTCACATTAAAAGAATGAACTTGAAAAAATTGGGACAGTAGAACCCAGTGATTAAGATGCATTGCACAGAAATGAGAAATCCAAGCTGCAAATGAGTGCTGGGAGCCTGCTCTGGTTTTTAAAATAGTTGATTTGTTCTCAAGCTTCTATTAAATTATAGACGATAAGACTAGTTTTGCACTAAGGTGATCGATCCCCTTGTAGTTATTTTCAGGACTACTACCCTTCTCGTTCCCTTTACATTGATGACAGATTTCTGAAATGTACATCCTAGTCCCATGCTCACACCTTTTTCTGGTTTGGGGAGGATTTGTTTTTTCTTTTAGAGTCTCATGCCAGGCTCACAAAGGGTCACTATTGCTGTCATCTGGCAGGTGTGTCCACACCTTGCTAAGTAAGCCCGTGTTTTCCACCTGCTCGGGTACCTCTGGCATAGGAATCAGGGTGGGGTGAATATTTGAAGACCTACACAGGGATGCTTTTGGTGGGAAACACAGTATCAATAATGTGATTATTGAAATAAAACATTTGGAATATTATATATAGAACCTACCTCTGGGTCATTTATGCACTGCTAACTGATAATTTCTGTTATTATAGTAATCAGTCTTTAGAAAATAATGTATTAAGTATTTAGAAAAATATTCTAAAAAGGAGGTCTCAAACCTGGTGAGCTGCTTTTAGCATTTATCACTGAATAAAGCACTCCTTACTTGAAAAGTATGGCCTGGGCTTCCTTTGCTATATCTATGGTCCTGGTAGTCAAATATTACATGTCAGAAGAAGAAGAATGTGCCCTATAAGACTAAGTACACACACACAAAAAAACTTCAGAAATTTCTTGTGGGTCAGTGTCCTCTGGCAACCAAGTAACCTTGTTCCGGAGCTTTAGTCTGAAGTAAGGCAAATGAAAGGAACCAGTGGAGTCAAAATGACTGGTTTCAAATAGTATATAGTGGTTCTGTATATAAATAGGGAGAATGATTCACAAGTTAATTAGAATATTGGAGGTCAGTTTGTGGAATTTCTATCAAAATGACTCATATTGGCAGTTATATCTTTCAGTATATTCAAATCAAGTTGACTTTTAAAAATTTTAATTTGAAGTTTATGTTAGCTACTTAATTGTTTTCTACAGATAACTTTTTTGAGACTCATTCTTTCCTACATAGATATTAGAAATATATGGAAACTTACCATCTTTGAGAAACTTGGAATTTTGTTGGCGAGAATAAGACATACGAAAACAACATGTCCAACAGTAATACTGTGTGGTATGTGGTGAACCACCAAAATATGTGTTGTAGGTTATAAATGGTGTAGTTGACTAGGCAGGCAAATGAGGAAGAATGCATGTGGACTAAAGGGCACAGGACAAGGAGACAAAATATCTGACAGTCACATCAGTGAAAGTAAATTTACATTGAACTGTAGATGTTCAAAGTTGCCAGTCTGTTACTAGGTTTGGGTCAGCTCAGTTCATTAGCACCCAGTATGCTTTTGTTTGTCAAGTGACATAAATCCACTTCAAGCTAGAAAAACAAGTAAAAAGGAAAAAAAAGTGATTTCCATTTGAACTTTGTTTTCCGTAAGAAAGAAGGGCTATCGCGATGCCTGGGTGGCTCAGTTGGTTAAGGGGCTGTGTCTGCCTTCCGCTCAGGTCATGATCTCAGGATCCTAGGATCCAGCCCCACATCCGGCTCCCTGCTCAGCGGGGAGCCTACTTCTCCCTCTGCCTGCTGCTCCCCTTGCTTGTGCGCACTCTCTGTCAAATAAATAAATGAAATCTTAAAAAAAAAAAAAAAAAAGCGCTATGTTTACAAAGAATGGGGGAGGGGAAAAGGAGAAGCTTAGTTTGAGCAGGACTTTATATACAGGCATAGCTCATTTTATTGCACTTTGCTTTATTGTTCTCCCCAGATACTGTGTTTTTCACCAAGTTGAAGGTTTGTGGCAACCCTGCACTGAGCAAGTCTATTGGCACCATTTTTCCAACAGCATTTGCTCACTTCGTGTCTCTGGGACCATTTGGTAATGCTTACAATATTTAAAAATTTTTCATTATTATTTGTGATGGTGACCTGTGATCCAAGATCTCTGATGTCACTAGATAGTTGTTTTGGGGTGCCACAAACCACACTTATATAAGACAGCAAACTTAATTGATAAATGTATCTGTTTCTGTGCTCCACTGACTAGTTGTTTCCCTATCATTCTCCCTCTCCTCGGGCCTCCCTTCTCCCTAAGACACAACAGTATTGAAATTAGGCCAATTAATAACACTATGATGGCCTCTAAGTGGTCAAGTGAAAGGAACAAGTTGCATGTCTCTCACTTTAAATCAAAAGCTAGAACTGATTAAGTTTAGAGAGGAAGGCATGACAAGAGCCCAAATAGGCCAAAAGGGAGGCCTCTTGCAGTAGTTAGACAAGTTGTGAATGCAAAGGAAAATGCTTGAAGGAAATTAAAAGTGCTACTCCAGTGAACCCCTGAATGATAAAAAAGTGAAACAGCCTTATTGCTGATATGGAGAAAGTTTTGGTGATCTAGATAGAAAATCAAACCAGCCACAATGTTCCCTAATCCAGAACAAGACCCTAACTCTTCATTTCTGTGAAACTCAGGTGAGTAAGCTGTGGAAGAAAAGTTGGAAGCCAGCAGAAGTTAGATCATGAGTTTTAAGGAAAGAAGTCCTTTCTATAACATCAAAGTGCAAGGTGAAGTAGCAAGTGCTGTTGTAGAAGCTGCAGCAGATTATCCAGAAGCTCTAGCTCAGATAATTAATGAAGGTGGATACAATAAACAACAGGTTTCCAATGTAGATGAAATAGTCTTCTATTGGAAGAAGATGCCATCTAGGACTTTCATAGCTAGAGAGGAAAAGTCAATGCCTGGCTTCAGAGCTTCAAAGGACAGATTGACTTGTGTGTTAGGAGCAAAGGCAGCTGGTAACTTTAAAAGGAAACCAGTGTTTATTTGCCATTCCAAAAATCCTAGAGCCCTTGAGAATTAGGCTAAATCTACTCTGTGCTCTATCAGCAGAACAGCAAAGCCTGGATGATAGCACATCTGTTTTACAACATGGTTTATTGAATATTTTAAGCCCACTGTTGAGACCTGCTACTCAGAAAAAAAGTATTCCTTTCATAATATTACTGCTCATTGACAATGCACCGAGTCATCCAGGAGCTCTGATGAAGATGTGCAACAAGACTAATGTTGTTTTCATGCCTGCTAACACAACATCCATTCTGCAGCTCATGGATCAAGGAGTCATTCTGAATTTTAAGCCTTATTGTTTAAGAAGTACATAGTGATAGTGATTCCTCTGAAGGATCTGGGCAAAGTAAATTGAAAACCTCCTGGAAAGGAATCACCATTTTAGATGATATTAAGAATATTCCTGATTCATGGGAAGAGGTCAAAATATCAACATTAAGAGGCATTTGGAAGAAGTTGAATCCAGTCCTCATGGCTGACTTTGAGGGGTTCCAGACTTCATTGGAGGAAGGAGCTGCAGATATGGTGGAAATAGCAAGAGAACTGGAATTAGAAGTGGAGCCTGAAGATGGGACTGATTTGCGGCAATCTCATGATAGATGAAGAGTTGCATCTTAAAGAAAGTCATTTCTTGAGCTGGAATCTACTCCTGGTAAAGATTACGAGAAGATTGTTGAAATGATAACAAAGAATTGAGAATATCACATAAACTTAGTTGATAAAGCACTAGAAGGGTTTGAGAAGATTGACTCCAATTTTGAAAGAAGTTCTGCTGTAGGTAACACGCTATCAAACAGCATTACTTGCTACAGAGAAATTGTGAAAGGAAGAATCGATGTGGCAAACTTCATTGCTGTCTTAGTTGAAGAAGTTGCCACAGCCACCCGAGCCTTCAGCAGCTACCATCCTGATCAGTCAGCAGCCATCCACATCGAGGAAAGACCCTCCACCAGCAAAAAGATTATGATTTCCCGAGAGCTCAGATGATGGTTAGCATTTTTTAGCAATAAAATATTTTAAAATTAAGGTATGTAGATTTGTGTAGATGTAGTGCTATTGCACACTTAATGGACTACAGTATAGTATAAACATAACATTTATATGCCCTGGGAAACCAGAAATTCATCTAACTCTATTGTGATATTTGCTTTATTGTGGTGGTCTGGAAATGAACCTGCAATATCTCTGAGGTGTGTTGGTACATCTGTTACTGTATACAATGAGTTTCAGACATTTTCCTCTTGGGCATACCATGGCTGGGTTTTCCACTTCTACTTTGTCCTTTTCCCATTTTTACACTCTTCTGATTATTTTCTTGTATCGAAAGACGTAAATCTGAAGGAATGTACCTGAAATGGGAAGCGGTCAGTCCCAACACAGTCTTGTCCCTGCTGATAGCTTTAACTGCAGGGATACCTGAGAAACAAACTTTCTTGCTTCCCAACAGCACCTTGTAACCATGTCACTGTACCCAAAATATACATTTGGTATTCTCCTTTGGATGCAGGCATTATGTTTCTAGAAGGAGGTAATCCTTCGTTCCACCATTATCTACTCACAAATTAGCACAGATTTGTCTGTCAGATTAAGAGAACTGAGGAAATGGGACCTAACACAGCGTGTTTCATGGAGGCACATGGGAAGAAATGTGCCAGCTCTCCATTGGAAGAATCAGGGTGAGAGTGGTGGAGAGCCAGAGAGTGTAGCCCTTGAGGCATTAAATTAGCCACAGCCTGCCTCTGTGGCAACAAAGGAGTGATGAGGAAAGAAAGGGAGGGAAGAATCCTCCTACTTCTGTCTGTATTAGGTATTTTCACTCCCATCAATGTTTTTAGTCATTGGAGGCAGCCCTGTGCAGTGGGTTAGACCGAGAGCCCTGCAGTAGGCTTGTGTCCTGCTTCTCTACTTACTAGTTGTACAATCTTAGGCAAGTCAGCCTGTTTTATCCTCTCTAAAGTGGGGCCAGTAGCAGCAGACTTCCTACTGTCATTGTGAAGAATAGATAATAGATAAAGCATTCATTAATGAGATGTAGCACATCTCTGTAAATGATGGCAGTGGTGATGGTTATTACTAATACTTCTGTATTCATTTCCATTGTTATCTAACAAGTTGCCATAAATTTAAGCAGCTTAAAACAGCGCATATTTATTACCTCAGCGTTTCTGTGGGTCAGAAATCTGGGTATGAGTTAGCTGGGTCCTCTGCTTCATGGTTTCCTGCAAGACCTCTCTCAGGATGTTAGACAGGGCTGTGTCTCATCTGAAGGATCAGTTGTGAAAGGTCCACTCCCCAGCTTGTTTACATACTTGTTAGCAGGATGCTTTTCTGGCTGTTGAATTAGGTCCTCAATTCCTAGGTCGCTGTTGGCCAGAGGCTGCCCTCAGTTCTTAGCCACATGGGCCTCCCCATCATGGCTGTTTGCTTCATCAAAGCATGCAAACCAACAAGGTGATAGAGTCTCCTGGCAAGATGGAAATTCAAATCTTATATAACACCAATCATGGAAATAACATCCCATCCCCTTTTTATTAGCTAGAGGCAAGTCACAGGTCCTGCCTGCATTCGGGGCAGGGGATTAACAAGTGTGTGAATACCAGGAGGTATTATTGGGGTTCAGTAGGGATCACTGGGTTCCATCTTAGAGTCTGTCTGCCACAACCTCTGAGATACTGCTGTTTTTCAGTGGAGGCGGCCTCAGGTCTGAGAGATTTAAGTAATTTACCCAAGGTCACACACAGCACCTGGCTGGTACCAGGACTTAATTGCAGTGTTTGGCTCCAGAGACCTCACTCTTGTAGAGATCTTCTGTGTCCCCTACTTACGCCAGCTTTTGCACAGAGGAGAGCTTATTTCCTGGAGTTCAGCTGTACAGTACAGTGCAAAATTAGCAGTGTGATCGGGTCTGTTTTGCGGAGTTCATTAGTGACTGCTGTTACAAAGCAGATTTGTGGGTGATTTTATTTTATGCATTGTTAATTTTGAAAATGTTAATCTGAAATTGCTACAGTATTTCAATTAATTTGGATGATTAAAATTTAGCACCAGAAGAATCTCTAGTAGAAGATAAGGCAGCTAATTAGAGGTTCTGAAACAAACAACTGTAGACACTGGCACAGAGACCCGCTGGTGGAACTCACTCTGTTTCACAGTTTTGAAATGGAAAGAATAATTTCTGGCAGTCTCAATATTCAACTTGAACGCAGTTGACTTTTTTAAAAAAGCCATTTTAAGCAGTTAATTATTTAAAGGAATGTAGAATTTTTCAGTATTGTGCATTTCTGGAAAACTGCCTTCACATTATTTTGGAGTATTGTCTTTTGGATAATTGTAGTTGGTGACAGAAATACAAGATGCATTTGTTACCAAGGTATTTTTCATGTCATGTATGATATTTCATGGTTTTTATATATGTTTCAATTTTTTTTCTGAATTTAAAGGTGAGACAGCACAGATTTAAAAAAAATACTGATCTTCAATAAATTAGTTTTGCATTTTGAAGAATTCTCAAAATTTCAGAAAATATAAGAAACTATAAAAAATTTTCCTGGACAAATTGCCAAATCACCTTTATGTTGTTATTTTGTTATGCATTTTTCTTAGGACTTTCTTTTCTTTGTGTGTAGCCATATGTTTATAAAAGGTCTGTATTTCCAATTTAGTATTCTACTTTTATCACTTTGTCTCCTGAGCATATTTGTTTATTCACGTGTTCATTCAACCATTTGATAAGTATGCAGGCACAATGTTAAATTTATAGGGATGAACAAGAGGTATTATCCCTAACGCAGCAAACAGTGTCATGGAGCCAAAGGTAAGAATTGATATCAGGGTAATACAGGGACTATGCTTAAAGGAAGCACATATTTTGGATATGTGGACATCGGGAAATGATGTCTAAACTGAAAGGATGCGTGTAGGGGATTGACAGAATATGAATGGAGACAGGAAGTTTGCAGGAAGAAGGAACAGCTCCAGCAAAGGCCTTGGGTTGGAAAAAGCAAAGACTGGCTAGGGCTTGAGAGGGAGAGCTGTGTACCATGAGAACAACCAAGGCAAGATCTTTAATTCCACATCAGAAATTTGATTTTTATTCTGAAGAGCAGGGTGAGCCTTTCAACTAGAGGATATGGTCTTCTGAGACTGGTTTAAAAGATCATCCTAGCTGAACTGCGAAGGGTATTTTGAATCATTAAATAGTCTTAAAAAAAAAAAATCAGGTGGTTTTAGAATTATTTCTTGTTGGACAAGAGTCTTTCTAATTTTCATTATTATAAATACTATTTGAAGAACTTCTATGCATGAATATACTTATCCATATGGCAGATTAGTATTATTTAAGAATGGAGTCATGCAAGTGGAATTTCTGGATCAAAACTTGTTAATTCCTACACTCAGGATATATATGTTGTGCCAAATTGCCTTTTAGAAATTTAACATTGAATTAGATCCCCACCATTTCTGACATATGAGACTGTGTCTCACCCTATGCTTAACAACACTGTATTATTCTTTTTACTTTAAATCATTTGATGAGAAAGGAATAGGATATTACTATTTATATATAGTAGTTCATATCATATAAACTTTATTACTAGCAATATAGATCCTTTTTAATGTTTATTGGCTACTTGTATTGTTCTTCTGTGAATTATCTGTTTATACCTTATCCATTTTTCTATTCAGGATATAGTGCTTTTGTAAATTATTTGTAAGACTATATATTAATATTAACCTTATATTTATCAAAATTTTTTCTGGCTTGTTTCTATATAAAGTTTTACATTTGCATGGGATCAAAATTATTGATATTTATGGACTTTTTTTTCTTTTTTTGCTGCCTTTGTGCTCAGAAAGTTCTCTCCTTCTGAATTCTGTTAAATACTTCTAGTCTTATTGTTTAATTTATGTAGCATTTAGACCATGCCATTTAACTTATTTAAGTAATAGATTAAAGTTCTGTGAGCAGCTGCAGGATGCCTGGGCGGCTCAGTCCTTAAGGGTCTGCCTTCGGCTCTGGTCATTGGGCTCCTTGCTCAGCAGGGAGCCTCTGCCTGCTGCCCCCCATGCTGTGCTCTCTCTCCTCTCTCTCTCTCTCTCTCTCTCTCTCTCTCTCTCTCTCTCAGTCTCTCTGACAATAAATAAAGTCTTTTAAAAAATAAAAAATAAACTTCTGTGAGCAGTTCCAAAATGAACATCAAAATATTTTAAGGATTTATAGTACTGCTCTTGACAAAATTTAAATTTACCTTTTTTGCATGTTGCTTAACAACCATATTACATTGTTTACTTTTCCTTTTGTGCTTTATTATATAGATATTTTCTCAAAGAATAAATTATCTTATGCAAAATATGTCACAATATGTGCTACGTATAGGTAGTAAGGGAATAGTATGTGAAAAATAAAAGTATGTAATATTGAGACAATCAGGCTTTTTTGTTTCTAAACTATGATAAACTAAAATTACCTCTCCCCAGCCTTTCTAGGAGCAGGAGGAAAGAATGTTTTGTGTTTTGAGTTCAGAGTATCTCCCACTTCCCATTGCTCTCTTTCCCCCTGTAAATATATATCCTCAATTTTACAAATCTCTTGTCATGTTAACTTACACTGCTGCTTCTGGGCCTGAGACTAGGCTTATTATCTTAAAAGATTTTTAGTTTTAATAATTTTTCATTAAAGTAAGAAAATTTCAAGTTCAACTTTATTTGAAAGATGCTATAGATATTCCTCATTTTTAAAACAATGGAAATTCTATATTTTAGCATGAAAACATTAGGAGGTTTAATAAGTAGTCTTTCTTGGGGCATCCAGTTGCAAGCAGATAGAATAACGACTTTGGTTTCCTACCTGGCATATTGCTCCTGATGATCTATCTGTTCAGGGAAAATGCCTCTGGATGTCCAGATTCCAACGATTTTGCTTGTAGCTTCCTGCTATTTTAAATGGCCCAAGGGAATCATGTGATGCCTTCAAGTCTGAATAGAACCTTCCTTCTTGGGACAGAGAATTCTTTCAGTTTGTTTGGGGCACATAGATTAGATGGATGAAAATAAAAATATTCATGTATTTCTCTACCCCCCATTATATTGCTAATATTACAGGTTTTAACTCTTAGAGGAAGGAACTTGCCATTTAAAAAATATAATGCTATGCTTTGGGGATCCCATTTTTTTTAAAAGTTAAGAATCTTCCATTTAAATTCAAGCAGTATCCAAGAACAGAATCTGGCCAATGGTTTTGAAAATATGAAATGGCAACACCTTCTTGGAATCTCATTCTGTTCAAGGATGTTTTTTTCCTAGCAAAACAGGAAGAAATTGGAAAAAAGCATATGGACTCAGGTTGAGCATATGAGATATTTTCAACTTGAATCGGCACTTTACTCATATTTGTAGTGTGACTTAAAATTAATTTTGGTGAAGCATTTAGTTTTGAGAAAGAGAAAAAAATCCCTATCTGGAACTAAATCAACATTTGTGGCATCTCATTAATCACTGCCTTATGTAACCACTTTTCCCACCTAAAGAGAAGCTACTGGGATGAGAAAAGTTTATAATATCAATGCCAAGTGCAGATCTTCCCTCTCCAGAAAGGAGTTCATTAATCATCATTGAAGCACAAGAACAAATATACTTCATGTCTCTTGCCAATTTTTTTCAATAACATTTCTGAAAGGCAAAAAAAAAAAAAAAAAACCCATCTTCCTATTTTTTTATCTTTATTTGAAAAGGTTTTAATTAGGCTGTTATTTAATTTGTGATGATATGTAAGTTTAACATGCTCTAAGAATGCGTGTGAATGGTATACAGCAATGTAGGGTATTCAGTTCGGGCCCCTGAATCAGGGAAATCTGTATGCAGATTGCTGGGTTTGTTACCTTCCTACTTATGTGGTCATAACCGTCAAAACTTTTGAGACACAGTGCTTGACACTGGGTAAATGGCCAATAAATGGCAGTGACAGAAATTCTTACTCTCACTGGTAGGAAACAGTATGGGCTTGAAGTTTGAGAACATGGCTTTTAATCCAGGCTTCTGTGTAAACCTTTGGGCAAGTTAATAGCTTCAGTTTTCTCATCTGTGAAATGAAAATAGTCACCTTATCTGAATCACAGTATTACCAGTTAGCTCCAATGAGATAGTAACCTGGTCAAGATAGAAAACTGAACCTAGTCATGAGCTACAAACCCATGAAATAAAATAAAAATTAAAAATAAGTGCCAAGTTGTGAAATCTTCATTATTTTGCCATAAATCTCTCATTTGCCATATATCTATCTATTGAAAGGCTATCATTAGCCTTTCAATGTTAGAATTATGTGCTTGATTAGTAGTTGTGATAGAATTTTAGGGTCAGCCATGCAGTTAGGACAGCCTCTAAATAGTTTTTTATAAATTTATCATTCACTGGAAATTTTACTGCTCTTTCTCTGTAACTGTGTTTTTACATCTTTTTGTTTCCTAATTTAAAAAAATTATTTACAAATAACAAAAATTAATGAGTATTATGGCACTTAAGCCAATAGATGAAAGCAATGTCAATGTAAAAAAATAAAGGAATCGTAAAGCTGCATGGGAGAAAACGGATGCACAAATTCAAACAATCATAAATAGGAAAAAAAAAAGAAAACCCTGATGTGCAAGAAACGGTGGCTTCTCTCTGCTTTGTTCTGCTTTGTTTACAGTCTTTACAGCTGGCTACCACATATCGGGGATGAGAATGGGTCCATGGTGAAATTTTCAGGCACCTTGGAAAAGTGTTGATTTCTAACTTGTCCTTGTTAGAAGACATGCCCTTTCTTGTTCATTTCTATGGCCCCGGTTAAAACCATCATTAAAAGCCAAAAGAAGAACAAAAATTTCTAAGGTCATTGCTGAAGATGCAGCCCTGAGGCTTTGGAAGATCACAGGAGGCAGGCTAAGGTAGGGTCCATCAACAACAGTGGGTACCTCTTTTTGTCCCCCATAAAACAGTGAAGGATAAAGAGGAGATCATATGGACATGTAGCAAGGCTTGGTTCATTTTTAAAGTCAAAATAGTTTGGAAAGAAGAGGTTGAGCAGAGTAGAACAGCAGGAGGTTTTTGTAAGGTGAAGTAGAATTAAAGTGTAGGCAAGAATTATTTTCTGTCTTCAGTTTTAAAGAACACTGTCCTAACCCATCTGTCTCTTTTTCCCGGTGTTGTTCTTGACCTTCTTATCAGCTCTTGACTTTCTCCCTTGGGGCTTTTCATTGCATAGTCAGCAAGACTCCATCAGAGATCTTGAGCCTCACACCCTTATTGCAAAAGAGTTGAAGAGAATTCAAAGAAACATGTTCTGCTAAGTAGCTTGGGAACTAATTGTTACAGGATGCTTCTGTAATAAGACAGTGCCAGCTAAATCCTGTGTATCGTGTGCCAGTCCCAGTGTAGGAGTCACTTAAAAATATAGACCAAAGTTAAGAGTAAGTCTTAGAAATTCCTACTGAACTGTTTACACTCCTTTGACAATAAATCTTTTCTAGAATTGTCACTTTCCTCCTGTCCAATCGCACATAGACCCCAGGACCTTGCTCTGAGTTTTTCCTTCTCTCACTACAGTAAGGGAAAAGGTGATGGTTTGCTGATCTTTCATGCTACACATTTCATTGTACGCCACAACTAAGAACAGCCATTGTAGATGTATGTAAGAACAACCATTCTTAGATGGGATTTATAGGTTCATCAGCATGTTGGCAAAGTAACCATGGGACAAATGTTTAAGAGCGTTACTTATTCACATACTCGTACTTTTATATCCTTCATTTTTAATTCTCACAAAAAAACGTGGAGTAGATATTATGCTTGTTTTACACATGAGGAAGCTGCCCTGAAAGGTTAAACTGTCCGAGTTGACATAAAAATTTTATATATTTTGTATAAAATACAATAGAAATTTTATATATATGTTTCCATAACCAGTAAAAGCATTAGATGTTTTAAAATCATTTAGGAGTCTTGCCTGGGGGTGGGGGCTGTATTCACTAAACCAGTATATTTTATCAAGGGATATATGTTGTAGCCAGGATGGTCTGAGCCATGGATCATGCCAGATGCTCAAGGGAGGGATAAAGTGAACTGAGATAGGCTACAGGAAAATAATCCTGGTCAGAGTAAAGAAGGATAAGCATTCTTAATTGCTAATCTTAGGAGGAGGGAAGAATATGACTTTGATGTCAGGGCTTCTGGGGAGGGGTCTAGGTTGCTATTGCATGAGTAGAATGTCTGCATCCCAGGTGAGAGAGGACCACTTGAAGTGATTGGACAGCCCATCAAAGATTCTCTGAAGGGCCTCAATTAGGCAGAGAGGGGCAGAGAGGCACAGAGATGGACCCTCTGGTCCCTGCCAGTGTTGGGTCACTACAGTTCCAGGCAAGAAAGGAAGCTCATTTCCTACAGCATTCTAGATCTTTCATTAGTATATCTTTGCTGTGATTTTAATATAATTAGGTAATAAAATCATAGCAAAATATCAGGAAATGACCCCAAACAAATGTAATAAATGTTGCTTCTGTTTATTCTTTATACTGTCTTTTTCCATAATATCTTTATTAGGATTTGTGTAGAAAATGGAGTTTGAGCATGATTTTGGCATTTTAAATAATTTATAGAAGTTGATTATGTTATTGCATCTTGTTGGTCATGTCTGTGTGGATATAATCCTAACAACTATCATCAGTCAAGGGTCTCAATCCTCAATTATAGCAATATTCCTTACAATGAATCTGTTTATACTATTTTATGTAAAAATTCCATCTCATTTTCCAGGCAGTTGTGGAGACCTTGTTGGATTTTATTTCCTGCATTGTTATCCCGTAACAGACATGATCTTAAGTGCAGTGTGTGGGAGGCCAGACAATATAAGTGGTTAAAAAATTAGGCTTCGTAGTTGGTGTTGTTTTGACTCACGCTTAGCTCTGCTACTTCGAGATGCACCGTAGGGAAGCTGGTCAACTTCTTTTGCCTCAATCTGCCTTCTGTTGAAGAGGTAATATTGGTATCTACCTTCTAGGATTGATGTAGAAGAATTGAGACGATGTATTCATAGAGCATTAGCACTCCAAATGTCTGGCTCTCTCACGGCACTTAATGATTGCTACTGTCATCACCACCATCTTCAGGATCCCGGGTCTGGGCAGGTGTGGAGGGCGAGCTGCGACCTGTAAAGATGGGGCCCAGACTCCTGAGGCCGGTGGCAATGCTCTGCTCTTGTTTGTTCTGCTTTTAGGCATCTTGTCCCATTAGAGCAGAGGCAGCAGTACAAGTGGCTAGCTCCCACATGCCTTGCTTATAATGCTTTCATGAAATGTATTGAATTCCAGAGCCAGACCACCTGGAATACAATCTAGACTCCACCATTTGCCAGCTCTGTGACCTTGCTTAGTTCACTTAACCCTTCTGTGCTTTAACTTCGTATTCTTTAAATTGAGGATCATAATAAGACTCACTTCATGGAATTATCATGGGGCTTAAATGAATTCATATACATTAAGCTCTTAGGGCCTGGCATATGGTAAGTGCTATGTAAGTGTTAGCTAGTATTAGTTTTTTAAATAAAATATTTTCGGTTCTTTTGGATGATGGTAGAAGTGGATAATACATACAGGTAATTGTAATATTTAAAGCATGTATATTAAAATTTAAAGAGAGCGGACTGTGCTGGGCAGTTAGTGTACCATTTGTAAGGTAAGAAGTCAGGTATAGCTGGGCTGTCTTAGAGGACATTGGGCCCCTTACTAGCTGGTTTTCTCAGAGGTTGACCCTTCCTTCCTCTCCCCTCTGGGACCCACTCGGCATCTTCTCTTCACTGATTCAGTTGTTACAGAAGTCAGCGAGAATTGGTGATTTCTAAAAGTCTGGTCTCTCTACCCTGCAGTGTTCCCCAAGGCAAGAAAGCAAAGACCTTAACGATCTGCTTGTAAGAGAGCCAGGGAAAATACTGGGGAGCGCCTACACATGAGTGTCTCAGTGAATGGTCTTGCTACAGGAGCAGAGAAGAGTGAGAGAGAAGGCAGGAGCCATGGACATCCACTGTGCTGCGTCTTGAAGTACTGCTGTGTGTCCAGGCATTGTGGATTTTACCAGCCTCGCAGGCGGCCATCACAATCCTAGAGGTCCACACACCCCTTTCTAAATTTTAGACACCACCTGCTTCAGTGCATGTGGGTATTCTCCAAAGGCCTATGCTTTTGAGAAATAAGGCATTAAATCTTCTCTCTACTCCCCCCGAGACTAAGCACTTTCTTGGTAATTCCTGACGGCCAACAGCCAGTTGTGTGACTTTGGTAAGTCATTTAAGTTTATGAGCTTTATTTTACTCTTGAAAATTGGTGGGTTAGACTTGTTGATTTTTAATACCTGTTCTTAATATCCTAAGATTTTTCTCCGTAGTGTGCAGAGGAAGGATAAGGTGAAGTGGCGGAAGGAAGAGGAAGGTGTGGGGAGCAAACATTGCTCAAAAAACCCTGCTCTCCACCGGGCATGTGGCACAACTTATGAACAGAGTGACCTTAGGGGCTTTCTCCAGAAATACTCCTCCCCCTCCCTACTTTGATTCTGGAATGTGCCAACTTCTGAGAATTACTACCATCTCCCTTAAACAATATTTAGAGAGAATATCCGTTGCCTTTTGTTTCCTCATTTATGTATCATTAGCATGTGTACAAAGCAGATGATAAAGCTTCCATGAACTTTTGGCTCTGAGTTTTCAGCAGGGAGGAATGCAGTTAGGTATAGCAGTACTTGACATGGGTCACACCCTCCCTCCAGATCAGGCTGTGATAGGGGGATCCCAGTGGTGACCTGCAATAGACTGGTTCTGCCCTCAGATGGCCATGTGCAGTCAGGGTATATAGGACTAGTTTGGCTCCTGCCCTTGATCTCATGGTGTGGCTGGCCAGGGACAGGTATATAGAAAATGTATTTGTGAGTTCTGGTTATCAAGGTCTGTGCCTATCTCCCCTCCTAGATCCATAGCATCTTTAATGATGAGCACCTGGTCTATATCTTTACAGTCCTCAGATAATTTTAGTGCAGGATCCCTTTCCCAAAAGTGTTTAGCAGTTAAGCACCAAGGGGGAATGGGTGCAATGGAAGTGGTTCACGCAGTGGTGGGAGGGATATTTTGTCACTGACATTGCTTAGAATTGTTGGTCCATGGTGATAAGAAAATCAAATGGACTTCTATTCTGTTTTAGTACTGTTTTAAGATACTCCCCAGACAATGCACTCCTTATTATCTGACCTGGTAAGGCCCACTCCCAACCCCCCAGCTTTCCCACATACACGAGCCATGGGTATTTAGTAAATTATTATTCAACTTATTGACTATTATAATGGCCTCTTAGCTGCTTCTCTTGCCTCTGATCCCAACTTCCTTTGTTGCCTCCTCCATACTATTAGAAAAACGATTTACCTAAAGAAGAGCCTGGCCTCTCCTGCTTAAACTCCAACCCATCCTCAGAACCAGTCTACAGAGTATTAAATATATAAGCCTCCCAAGACCTGTTCGTACTGAACTTATTCCTGCAATTCTTCTCTTCTGCCATAGCAGAGATCTGGTAATTTTCCACGTGCACGGAATTCTTTCTTGCCTCTGTACCTAGTTCATGCTCTTGCCTTTGGCCAAAATAACCTTACCCTACTTCTTAATCTGGATAACTCCTATTTATCTTTCTATCATTTATCTATCTGAACTCAGTTCAGTCATTCTCTCTTCCAAGAAGCCTATCTTATGGTACCTCATATCTGGTGTGGTATAAGCGTTCCTCTCCCATGACAACAAAGCCATGGTATTTTTTGTTGTTGTTGTTTGCTTTTTGAAATGATCTGGATAACATGGTTACTTTCTAAAAATTTTCACAAGCTCCTTAATTAACAGCTGAAACCTCATCTTTTCTATACCTATGTCCATAGTAGTTGGAACATGGTGGGTGCTCAGTAAATATATATTGAACTGAATTATAAGTCCAACTTTTTCAAAGGGAACATTCTGGTGTGCAAATTCTCTAACTTCTATGATAAGCTGATATATATTTTATATTTGTATATACACACATATATGTATACATATATGCACGTATATGTGCGCACACACACACACACACAAACTTTGGAGGTTAAGAAGATGATTTGCTAATTGAGGCCAGCAGTCCTATTTTCATTAAGTGCTTGTTTTTCAGATTAGTATATATAAACAATGAAAAGCATTATATTTGAATATTGGTAATTCTACACTAACTTTGTTAATTGAGTTTTCAGACCACAAGAACAATGAATAAAAGATTGTAAGCCCACAGCAATATAGCACACAGACATGTTTATGAAGTGATATTTTGATAGTTTTGCAAGAATCTTCAAGTGAAAATCATTTGTCTCTAATATCAACCACTCAGAGCCAAATTGAAACAATAGGAGTTTCATTTAGGATCTATAATAGCTGCAGTAGAATATGACTATAACACTATTTGCCGGAATTATAGAGGGGAATTGCTGGTATAGAAAGGCAAGGCAATCAAATTTTTCAGCAGAGGTAAAATACTAGCAAACTCTTCATTTTGCAAATTGACATTTTTTTTGAAGCTCTGACCACTTTATTGGCAATTATCTTGAATCATGTTGCATGTAATTCTGCCTGTCACATTCTTCTGACTTTAATATGTTTGGTGAAAGAGGAGTTTATGCAGTCATTTTTTTTTTACTATGCTTATTTACCTATATTTCAAAAATCTAGAGAAAGTTTAAGCTTAGAAAGATAAGAAAAGACCCAGAGATCTTTTCAAAGCCCCTCCAATGCAACATATACATATTTATTTTGTTAAGAGTAATTTTTTCCACCAGAAGTACTTGATTTAGGACAGTGCATTTCTCAACTTTTTTTACTATAAAAGTTTTTTGATAACCCAGATTCACCTAAGACTGTTCAACAATATAAAAGTTCATATATTAAAATTCCATTTGAGCATTCACAAATAGCATATTTTTAAAGTCTTTGCATAAACTTTGCATTGGGTTTCCAATGGATCCTAACTAACTGGATGAACTCTAGTAATGCATATCTCAATTATAAATGCATTCCTTGGTTCATACAATTGTTACCACAGGTGTCTTTAAAACATAAATTCCTCGGCATATTTGAAATATGATTAGGTTTATAAAGAACAATAATTGAAAAACCCAGGGAAGCTTCAGCAAGACAGAATCATCCCTGGTAGCCCGGGAGGCAGATGTGCATGTCATTCCTTTAAATAGTGCAAGCCTCACTCAGTGTTGGGGAATTCTTGCTTTCTGATCGACTATCTGCCCCATTCTGAAAATGCTTTTAACTGACAGATTTTAAACGGTAGTTGTTTAGAGTTTGAACCTTTTAGCTTCATTTCCTCCCCTTACATATATGACTAATATGTCTTTTTCTACACATCAGGCACATTTTTCTCCAAAGCATAATATATCACAGAGCTGCCATTGGTTAGTAAATGTTCTTGCTAAAACCTTGTCCTATACCCTGTCAGTCTGGTTGGATTTGGGACGTAAGAAACTTTAAGACCAGTGGCCTTGGATCAATCCCTTCAACTCTTAGTGCTTTTACTAAAGTAGGAAAGAATAGCTACTGGACCTCCGAAACATTGATCACTGTGGAACAGCTGCTTTTGGGCTCTAGAAAGCTCTGAGATAACTTAAGCCCCAGCGACCTCACTGTTTCTACTTCATGCACAGTACTATTTTCCTCCTATACAGGAAATAGAAATAGAAATTCTTTAAGGAAAAAGCCAAATTGAACAGAATAAGAATTGAGAAGGTATTTTTCTGTGCATATTTTTGAGCTACTCTAACATTCCAGCCTTAGCTATAACCTTTAAAAAGAACAATTTACTATGTTTTAAAATATTATTTTAATTGGAGAAGGGACTAGATGCATTCATAACGATAATTCGTGGGAATATAAATTTGTTGACAGTCTTATTTTGCAAAGTGGATTCAGTGCTGGAAAGAAACATATCAACTCATTTTATTTTTTAAAATGATATAATCATATTAAATACAGGGCTCTGGTTTTAAAATTTCAGGTCTATACCATGTAAGTAGTTACTCATTTTATTAATTAAAATTTCATTTGCTTTCAAAGCTGTTTAATTTTTTGCTTACAGGCACATGATGACTTAATGACTTAAAAAACCTAACCAATTACTGTTCATTTAGGAAAGAAAAATACTCCCAACCAGACTGGAGTGCCAACTCTATTTTTCTTTGTGGATCTTGTTGGAGAAATTGATTATTACTGAGTTCCAGAGTATGTTAGGTATAGACTAGGACTACAGTTGTCATGATCTGTGTTCTGAGGCTTTATAGTCTAAAGCCATGCCTCAGTTGAAATAGAGAATTTGGCAATACATATATACACAAAATGGCCCCAATTGCCATTGTATTTGTACAAGCAGAATTAGAAAAGAAATACATTCAAAGCTTTTTACTAACATTTTTAAAATTTATTTTTTAATGATGAACATTCACACAGACTTTCATGCATTCAACAGACATTTATAGAGAGACTATTGGGTACCATACACCATACTAAGAATAGACAGTGGAATAATTTGTGGTCTCTGACCTTGTTAAGTTTATATATATGTGGGGAGGAAACATAATAATACACAATTTATATTCAATCATTTCTGTGATAATAATTCAAAAGGTAATGGAAACACAGTGGGACAAGGGGGAATTCCCAAAGGAAGGGCGGCTTTTTCTTTGTACAAATGTGCCATCTGCCTGCCAAGCTCACCCGGAGTGGGTGTTCATTCTAGGTCACAAAGTGGTGAAGTACTGACTAGAGGCAGCCCTGGGGTGCTGGCGATTTGGAATGGCGAGGGAGGAGAGCGCTGGGTTGTGCTTGTGTTTATGATCAGGACAGGGAGTGTGGGACTATTATTTGGTAGGCAACCAGGTGTTATTGAAGGATTTTGTTTAGCAACAAGAACAGTAACGTTGATTAAAGAATCTTATAAAAGAAACATATGCTACCTATATAAAATTTAGAACATTTAGATAAGCAACAAATTCTCATAATTTTGCAAACCTGATGTAGCTACTCTTAACTTGATATATCTTCACAGACTTTTTTCTCTGCTTCTGTGTACTTTTTTAAACATAAATGAGGTCGTCTTGTATGTACTACTGTTTTGTAACATGCTTTTCTCCCCTCAACAATTTATTTGAGCATAATTCCATATCTCTAAATAGTCTTCTATGACATTATTTTTAAATTTCAGCTTCCTTCTCAATTATAAAGATGGACCCTAGATTTAACCAGTTCCCTATTGCTCTTCACTTAGATTGTTTTCAGTTTTTTCATATCATAAACTGTATTGGAATGAATGTTTGACAGATAATCCTAATTATGTTTTAGAAATTAACTTTTGTTATTTAAAATTGCATAAATGTTTATAATTTGAATAAGTACTTTTTAAAGTCCCAATTCTTATAGAAAAAACATTTCATCCACACCACATCATGTGACTATAGTCGTGTTGGCGAGTTCTCTTAATATAAATGCTGTTTTTTTCGCCATTGTAGGTACCTCCCCTGAACCTTTGATGAGGTTATGTTCTCTTACTTTGTACTTCCACAGCACTTGCAATTTTTCTACCATAAAACTCCTAATGCTTTATTGTAATTGCCTGTATAACTTTCTTTTTCTCTCTCAGATTCCAAGTTTTGTGAGGGCAAGGACACACGTATCTTGTTTATTACTTCAATTCTCAGCACAAAGTTAAGAATTTAGAAGATTTTTTTTAAAGTAACAAATACAGCTCTTGGGGACTAGGAAAGATGGCAGAGGAGGAGGGGACCCTATTTCAACTGGTCCCCGGAATTGAGCTGGATATCTACCAGACCACTCTGAGCACCCACGAAACCAGCCTGAGGTGTAAGAAGATCTGGATCTTTACAAACAGAATATCCAGGTGGTTGGTTTTGAGGTAGGAAGCGGGGAGCCCTGATTCTGTGGGCAGATATCAGAGGATAAACGGCAGTGGGAGGGTGCCTGGCCGTGAGGATCCTACACCGCAGGTGAGCGACAGCCTGGCACGCTGGGGACGGGCACAGACTCGCAGACTGGTAGTGGCGGGGAAAGGACTTTAGGGCAACCCCCGAAGTGGAAACCCGGAGCGGTGGGGCCGCTCATGCAAACTGGGGGCGGCTGGTGGTTTTAGAAGCACAAAGGGCAGAGACGTTCTCCGACCCGGAGGCAGGACTGGGGGCGCTGCAGAGGGGCGCACAACCCAGGCTGCTGCACTTTATAGCAGCACGGACAGAAATGGAGATGGTGTGACCTGGAGAGCTCACTGAAGAACAAACTGCAGTCTCTCTGCTCTGAGGCAGAGGGTTGGAAACGGTCTCTTCTGCTCTGACTTGCTGAAGAGACACGGAAAGCCTCCAGGGAAAGCCGCCAGAGAAGCCCCAAAAACTGATTCCCGCGGAGCCCATCCCCTGCCACGGGGGGGCAGGGCAACTCTGCCCAAACAGGGTTGCTTGAGTAACAGCGTGGCAGTCTCCTCCCCCAGCAGATGGACTGGGCAAACAAGAGGCCATCAACCCTAAGGTCCCAAGAAAACAGGTGCATCTTGCTTGTGTTCTGATCAATAATTTGGACTCTGTACATTCCCTCAAACACCCATCAACAGAATGACTAGGAGGAGGAGCCCCCAAAATAGAAAAGACTCAGAGATTATGACTTATGCTGCAGATTTACAAATGGATGCAGATATAACCAAGATGTCGGAGATGGAATTCAGGCTAGCAATTGTGAAGACAATGGCTAGAATGGAGAAATCAATTAATGGCAACATAGAGTCTCTAAGGGCAGAAATGAAAGCTGAATTGCCAGAACTTAAAAATGCTATCAATGAGATCCAATCCAATCTAGATAATCTAACAGCTAGGGTAACTGAAGCCGAAGAACGAATAAGTGACCTGGAAGACAATATAATAGATAAAAAGGGAAAAGAGGAGGCCAGGGAAAAACAACTCAGAATCCATGAAAATAGAATCAGAGAAATAAGTGACACCACGAAGCGTTCCAATGTCAGAATAATTGGAATCCCGGAGGGAGTGGAGAGAGAGAAAGGACTAAAAGATGTATTTGAGCAAATTGTAGCTGAGAACTTCCCTAATCTGGGGAATGAAACAAACATTAGCATCCTAGAGGCAGAGAGGACCCTTCCCAAGATCAAGGAAAAGAGGCCAACACGCTGGCATGTAATAGTAAAACTCGCAAATCTTAGAACCAAGGAAACCATCTCAAGGGCAGTTAGGGGGAAGAGATTCCTTATGTACAGAGGGAGGAACATCAGAATAACGTCAGACCTATCCACAAATATCTGGCAAGCCAGAAAGGCCTGGCAAGACATATTCAGGGTAGTAAATGAGAAGAACATGCCGCCAAGAATACTTTATCCGGCAAGGCTGTCATTTAGAATGGATGGAGAGATGCAGAGCTTCCACAACCGGCAGAAACTGAAAGAATATGTGATCGCTAAGCTGGCCCTGCAAGAAATATTAAGGGGGGTTCTATAAAAGGAGAAAGACCCCAAGAGTGATATACAACAGAAATTTACAGAGATAATCTATAAAAACAACGTCTTCACAGGCAACATGATGACAATTAATTTGTATCTTTCAGTAATCATTCTCAATGTGAATGGCCTAAATGCTCCCATAAAACGGCACAGGGTTGCAGATTGGATAAAAAAGACAGGACCCATCCATATGCTGCCTACAAGAGACTCATTTTGAACCTAAAGATACATCCAGACTGAAAGTGAAGGGATGGAGATCCATCTTCCATGCCAGCGGACCTCAAAAGAAAGCTGGGGTAGCAATTCTTATATCAGACAAATTAGATTTTAAACTACAGTCTGTAATTAGAGACACAGAAGGACACTATATCATTCTTAAAGGGTCTATCTAACAAGAAGATCTAACAGTTGTAAATATCTATGCCCCCAACATGGGAGCAGCCATCTAGATAAGCCAACTGTTAACCAAAATAAAGAGTCATATTGATAACAATACGTTAATGGTAGGAGACTTCAGTACTCCACTCTCAGCAATGGACAGATCATCTAAGCAGAAAATCAAGAAAACAGGACCTTTGAATGATACACTGGATCAGATGGACCTCATAGATATTTACAGAACATTCCACCCTAAAACAACAAAATACTCATTCTTCTCGAGCGCACATGGAACTTTCTCCAGAATAGACCACATACTGGGTCACAAATCAGGTCTCAACCGATACCAAAAGATTGAGATTATTCCCTGCATGTTCTCAGACCACAGTACTTTAAAACTGGAACTCAATCACAAGAAAAAATTTGGCAGAAATTCAGACACTTGGAAGCTAAAGACCACTCTGGTCAAGAATGTTTGGGTCAACCAGGAAATCAAAGAAGAACTTAAACAATTCATGGAAATCAACGAGAACAAAAACACATGGGTCCAAAACCTATGGGATACTGCAAAGGCCGTCCTAAGGGGGAAATACATAGCCCATCCAAGCCTCACTTAAAAAAATAGAAAAATCCCGAATTCACCAACTAACTCTACACCTTAAAGAACTAGAGAAAAAGCAGCAAATGATGCCTAAGCCACGCATTAGAAGAGAAATGATTAAAATTAAAGCAGAGATCAATGAATTAGAAACCAGAAACACAGTAGATCAGATCAACGAAACTAGAAGTTGGTTCTTTGAAAGAATTAATAAGATCGATAAACCACTGGCCAGACTTATCCAAAAGAAAAAAGAACCCAAATTAATGAAATTATGAATGAAAGGGGAGAGATCATGACTAATACCAAGGAAATAGAAACAATTATTAGAAATTATTATCAACAACTATATGCCAATAAACTGAGCAATCTGGATGAAATGGAGGCCTTCTTGGAAACCTATAAGCTGCCAAGACTGAAATAGGAAGAAATTGACAACCTGAATAGGCCAATAACCAGTATCAAGATTGAAGCAGCGATCAAAAACCTCCCAAAAAACAAGAGTCCAGGGCCTGATGGATTCCCTGGGGAATTCTACCAAACATTCAAAGGAGAAATAATACCTATTCTACTGAAGTTGTTTCAAAAATAGAAACAGAAGGAAAACTTCCAAACTCATTCTGTGAGGCCAGCATTACCTTAATCCCCAAACCAGGCAAAGACCCCATCAAGGGGCACCTGTGTGGCTCAGTCGTTAAGCATCTGCCTTCGGCTCAGGTCATGATCCCGGGGTCCTGGGATTCAGACCCACATCGGGCTCCCTGCTCAGCGGGAAGCCTGCTTCTCCCTCTCCCACTCCCCCTACTTGTGTTCCTTCTCTTGCTGTCTCTCTCTCTCTCTCTGTCAAATAAATAATTTCTTTAAAAAAAAACCATCAAAAAGAATTACAGGGACGCCTGGGTGGCTCAGTCGGTTAAGCGGCTGCCTTCGGCCCGGGTCACGATCCCAGGGTCCTGGGATCGAGTCCCACATCGGGCTCCTTGCTCAGCAGGGAGCCTGCTTCTCCCTCTCTCTCCCTCTGCTTGTGTTCTCTCTGTCAAATAAATAAAATCTTAAAAAAAAAAAATAGAAGACCTGACCTACCTGACTTCTTTTCAAAAAAAAAAAAAAAAAAGAATTACAGACAGATATCCCTGATAAATATGGATTCCAAAATCCTCAACAAAATCCTAGCTAATAGGATCCAACAATACATTAAAAGGATCATCTACCATGACCAAGTGGGATTTATCTCTGGGATGCAAGGGTAGTTCAACAATTGCAAATCAATCAATGTGATAGAACACAATAAGAGGAGGGAGAACCATATGGTCCTCTCAGTTGATGCAGAAAAAGCATTTGACAAAATACAACATCCTTTCCTGATTAAAACCTTTCAGAGTATAAGGATAGAGGGAACATTCCTCAAGTTCATAAAATCCATCTATGAAAAACCCACAGCAAATATCATCCTCAATGGGGAAAAGCTGAGAGCCTTTCCCTTAAGATCAGGAACATGTCAAGAATGCCCACTCTCGCCACTATTGTTCAACATAGTACTAGAAGTCCTAGCAACAGCAATCAAACAAAAAGAAAGAAAAGGTATTCAGACTGGCACAGAAGAAGTCAAACTCTCTCTTTTCACAGATGACATGATACTTTATGTGGAAAACCCAAAAGACTCCACCCCCAAGTTACTAGAACTCATACAGTAATTCAGTAATGTGGCAGGATACAAAATCAATGCACAGAAATCAGTTGCTTTCTTATACACTAACAATGTAACTGTAGAAAGAGAAATTAGAGAAATGATTCCATTTACAATAGCACCAAAAACCATAAGATACCTCGGAATAAACCTAACCAAAGAGGTAAAGGATCTATACTCTAGGAACTACAGAACACTCATGAAAGAAATTGAAGAACACACAAAAAGATGGAAAAACATTCCATGCTCATGGATCGGAAGAATAAACACTGTTAAAATGTCTATGCTACCCAGAGCAATCTATACCTTCAATGCCATTCCAATCAAAATTCCAATGACATTTTTCAAAGTGCTGGAACAAACAATCCTAAAATTTGTATGGAATCAGGAAAGACCCCAAATCGCCAAGGAAATGTTGAAAAAGAAAAACAAAACTGGGGGCATCATGTTGCCCGATTTCAAGCTGTATTACAAAGCTGTGATCACCAAGACAGCATGGTACTGGCACAAAAACAGACATATAGGCCAATGGAACAGAATGGAGAACCCAGATATGGACCCTCAACTCTATGGTCAAATAATCTTTGACAAAGCAGGAAAAAATATGCAATGGAAAAGAGACAGTCTCTTCAATAAATGGTGCTGGGAAAATTGGACAGCCACATGCAGAAGAATGAAACTCGACCATTCTCTAACACCATTCGCAAAGATAAACTCAAAGTGGATGAAAGACCTCAATGTGACACAAGAATCCATCAAAATCCTAGACGAGAACATAGGCAGTAACCTCTTTGACATCGCCCACAGCAACTTCTTTCAAGATACATCTCTAAAAGCTAGTGAAACAAAAGCAAAAATGAACTTTTGGGACTTCATCAAGATAAAAAGCTTCTGCACAGCAAAGGAAACAGTCAACAAAACAAAGAGGCAACCCACAGAATGGGAGAAGATATTTGCAAATGACACTACAGATAAAGGGCTGGTATCCAAGATCTATAAAGAACTTCTCAAACTCAACACCCAAAAAACAAATAAGTCAAAAAGTAGGCAGAAGATAAGAAAAGACACTTCTCTGAAGAAGACATACAAATGGCTAACAGACACATGAAAAAATGTTCATCATCATTAGCCATCAGGGAAATTCAAATCAAAACCACATTGAGATACCACCTTACACCAGTTAGAATGGCAAAAATGGACAGGGAAGAAACAACAAATATTGGAGAGGTTGTGGAGAAAGGGGAACTCTTTTACACTTTTGGTGGGAATGCAAGTTGGTATAGCCACTTTGGAAAACAGTGTGGAGGTTCCTCAAAAATTGAAAAATAGAGCTACCCTATGACCCAGCAATTGCACTCCTGGGTATTTACCCCAAAGACACAGATATAGTGAAAAGAAGGGCCATATGCACCCCAATGTTCATAGCAGCAATGTCCACAATAGCCAAACTGTGGAAAGAGCTGAGATGCCCTTCAACAGATGAATGGATAAAGAAGATGTGGTCCATATATACAATGGAATATTACTCAGCCATCAGAAAGGATGAATACCCAACTTTTACATCAACATGGATGGGACTGGAGGAGATTATGCTAAGTGAAATAAGTCAAGCAGAGAAAGTCAATTATCATATGGTTTCACTTATTTGTGGAACATAAGGAACAGCATGGAGGACATTAGGGGAAGGAAGGAAAAAATGAAGGGGGGGGAATCGGAGGGAGAGATGAACCATGAGAGACTATGGTCTCTGAGAAACAAACAGGGTTTTAGAGGGAAGGGAGGACTGGCTAGCCTGGTGATGGGTATTAAGGTGGGCACATACTGCATGGAGTGCTGGGTGTTATATGCAAACAATGAATCATAGAACACCACATCAAAAACTAATGATGTATTATATGGTGACTAACATAACATAATAAAATTAAAAAAATAAATACAGAGATAAATGGATATCTTAGAGAAAGATGAACAAACAGAAGCTGACATCCAAAATACCAAGAAATAAATTATATCCTAGGTTCTCCTTTACTTTGTAGCCATAGTGAATGATGAGTTTCATAAAGGGGGAAAAGGGTTATAAAGTGAGAGCTGCCCTGTGTTTAAGAGGGAAGCTGTAAGGCCACTGGTCATTGTGGTGGCCTGATGTGTCTTTGTGTCTTTCTGTGAAGAGGTAGATGAATGTCTAGAAAAACTGGCACATGAATTAGTTTCTTTTCTATTTACCTTATTTCAGACCTTAAAATGCCTTCCCTCCTGTGATAATTAACATGAAAATAACAATTCTACAACTCAGCCCAGCAAAAAAAAAAAAAAAAAAAAAAAACTCCAAGTTTAGCACCTTGAAGGGGGTGTTCACCATCATTGCTGTTATGTGAAGAATAATAGCTATGTGGAAATGGTCTGCAGAGAAGGGAATTCCCCTTCTAAGCATTGCAGAGTTTGACATGCCTGAAATTAAGAGTCAAACTCGAGAAGATAAATCATGGAGTGGGGAAATTCATGATGAATCAGATTATCCACTGGAATACTTTTTAGATGCCAAAGAATTTTAATTTCAGTTGTAGGAGAGTGTTTTTCCTCTTAAATAGGGATGTTTTAGAAGCTTTCTTTTGTGTAGAGGTCAGGGAAAGAAAAATAGAACGTTTGCCTTTTTCCATTTAGTGTTCTGGCTATTTGTCCATTCTGATGGTGAAGAGGGGCCATGAGAAAGGTCCGATTTAACCGTCCCCACTCTTTTGTTTGTTTCTCATTGGAGGCTTTATTCGTCAATAGATTTCACAGAAAACTCTTTGTATGTTTACACTCATATGTGAAAAGAAACCTTTCAACAGAAAACAAAGAACCAGGTAGTCCTGTATCCCTAAGACCTAATATAGAAGCTGATATATAGCTGCTTAGTAAGGATTTCCTTAACAAATATGATTAAACTGATTTATAGATTTATAGATTATTTATAATAATATAAATCTATTATTTATAGATTTCTATAGATTCCCAGAGTGTTATATAAAAACAAAATATTTCCGTATCTATGTACTTACATGTAGTTATATTTACATAAAAACGTAAGCCCTTTCTCAAGCAGCTACATTGTCAATACTGACAGAAGAAACTTCTGAATCCCAGGTGGGTTTTTTGTGGTTTTTTTTTTTTTTTTTTTAAATGAAGTGTAAGTGGTTCTTTTTGACAGGAGCCTCTGTAGCCATTTCTTTACAAAAGTGAATTTCTTTGAATTTATCTAATCTTTTTCCTATGTATAGCTTTGTGAAGTAACAAATCAAACCTTTTAATCTCTAGCTATATGTTTTATAATGGTATTTTCCATATTTACATGTTAGTAACTTTATTGAGACCACTTCTTTGAAGAGGAATGTGTTTTCCATTAAGAAAAGATATATTGAGGGGCGCCTGGGTGGCTCAGTGGTTAAATGTCTGCCTTTGGCGCAGGTCATGATCCCGGGGTCCTGGTATTGAGCCCCACATCAGGCTCCCTGCTTGGTGGGGGGTCTACTTCTCCCTCTGCCCTTCACCCTGCTCGTGCTCACTCTCTCTCTCAAATAAATAAAATCTTAAAAAAGGTATATTGAAATATTGTGCCTGGCAGGAGAATTGAGGCAAAATGACATTTAATGAAACTCTCACATCTCATATAAATAGTATGCCAAAATGAAAACTAGCATCCTAACTGCAGCTTTTCTAGTTATATTACCCCATGTGACTGTACTAATAGCAATTAGCGATTTCTATCGTGTGATTTTACCAGTAAACTGAGTATTGAAGTTGTTGGATGTACATTTTCATTAGTACCTGTGAAGCACCTGGAAATATCAGCAAATAACAAGTAGGAAAACTGTGTTTTAATTTTCAGCTGTTTCATGTTTATACTTAATATACTTTCATCATAAGATGTGTTGTATGAATCACACACACAAAAATTCTGTCACAATGTTTGCATTGAATCATGTGTTTTGCTATACCTCTGGTAGCTGTGTGGAACTTCAGATGACCTCTGTGGCAATGTCATGCTGAGATCAAAAGTAATATGTTCAAGGTTATATGAACCACTGTGGCGTCTAAGATAATATACACCCAGAGGCGAGTCTCAGGACAAAATGTCAAGAAGGATTAAGTTCCTGTGTATAACAGTTCTTTCTTGGCCGCCCTCTTCTGTAACACTCATTATTACCTGAGAGAGCCGGAAAGGGAAAGTACAGAGAACATAGGTTTATAAAATTTGAATTCTGCTTTTTTTTAAAAAAATAATTTTTTATTTTTAGGTCATGACTTTAGAGATGTGGAATTTGCTCATAAATGTCACCTTTGTACCATATTGACCTCACCTTTGTTGGATGGTTTTGTTTCATAAGCTGAAGTCTTACTTTAATTATTCAAGGAATGGAAATGTCTTTACTGGAAAGTGTATGATAGGTTATGCTGAAGCTGAGGTTAGGCTTGTACGCAGGAGTGACGGGGACTTGTCTTCTGGGGACCCTTGCTGAGAGTGTTATTGCAGGACTGGCATAGGTAGCCAGAGACACAGAGGAGAAAGGGCATTGCAGCCAGCATAGGGAGCTAGGCTAATTTCAATATAACAGGAACTCCCATTCCTTAAAGAGCTCAGCACCTGCTCTTGCATCCATTGCCTGTTACTCAACAAATCCAGACATCGTCAAATGATGAAGATCTAAATAAAGTTGAAAGTAGCAGCAACACTATTTCAGTGCATAGCAAGTTATATTTGCTAATTTAGTCACTGAAAATATGCTTTATTAAATGTTCTTTATAGCCTTCATGATTATACAGGATAAACTGCTTATTAAAAACTCTTCAAAGTAGTACATCATTAGCTAAAGAAGCTTTAAATAAAAATTAAAAATACATCTGTAAAACATTTCAAACATACCAAAAATGATATGATAGATGCAGATATGCTTGCTATTAAGAGCTGTCAAAGGTGAAAGATTTATGCAGTCTGAAGAAACAAGAGTAAATAGTAACATTTTGCCGTTTGTTAGGTCCTGTTCAAAGAGTTCCTGTTTCCATAAATCTTCAACAATGTTTAGCATTATTGAATTACAATATTTTGCCAATATAGAGAGTATAGATTGCCATTTCATTGTTTTAATTTCTCTCCCCAATATAACTACCTGACAATGAGCATCTTTTTTAATGGGGACAAATTTATTGATCTTTATTTTTATTATGTGCTTTTCGTTTCTTGTGTAAGAAGTCCTTTTCTACCTAATGCCATAAGGATGGTTAAATATATTGTCTTCTAAAAGCTCTACAGTTTTGCTTTTCACATTTCATCTTTATTTCATCTGGATCCATATGTGATTTGTTCTAGGCTCTCTTTTCTGTTCCCTTGGTCTATTTCTCTATCCCTATTGTAATACCACACAATTTTAATGACTATACTTTTTAGTAATTACATTGAAATTAAAAGTATTTTTTGGAGATTATTTGATATTACTAAATAAAAATATTTTATTTTTTGCAACATTGAGGCATAGGAGGAATACTGGACCTAAGTTTCTTATGCAAACTAGGTGATATAAATAATTTATTGAAGAAAAATTGTTACCCAGACCCTGTTAAGGGCCAACCATCCATTGACCCGTATCATGGGGCAGGCACTGTGCTTCATACATAATTATCTCACAAAAATATATCCATTTTCCAGACATAGTAATGAGGTGTTTATGACACTCAGCCTTAGATCTGTTTGATACAAAGCCTGTCGTCTTGACCGTTATGCGTATTGCCCTCCCATATGGGCTCCTCTCCATAGTTTATCTCCCACACAAAAAGAACATATTGTTTTCAACCTGGGTGACTTCACACTGTAGGTGACTCATTCAAACCTGAGCCTCCTCAATTCATGTGACATTGACTTTTCATCTCCAGTGACCTCTGTTCCTTCTCCATTTCAGCGGTACATCCCCACAGCCACGCCTTGGGCCTTGTCATCACCCAGGATCATTCCATTTCTGAAACATTAAGTTCGAGGATCTCTTTCTCACCCCAATCTTAGAAGCTTCCTGCTCCTTAACCCATCTGATACCTTTCTTTCTTTTTTCTTTTTTATTTTTTTATAAAGATTTTTATTTATTTATTTATTGAGAGCGAGAGAATGGTAGAGAGAAAGCATGAGAGGGAAGAAGGTCAGAGGGAGAAGCAGACTCCCTGCTGAGCAGGGTGCCTGATGCGGGACTCGATCCTGAGACTCCAGGATCATGACCTGAGCCAAAGGCAGTCGCTTAACCAACTGAGCCACCCAGGCACCCCCTCTGATACCTTTCTATTTGTCAGTCCCCTCCTGTGTTTTCTCCCTTGCCTAATCAGCTAAGTTTCCATGGTCCAACATGTGAGACAGTCTTCTATGTTTGAGTCTGTCTCTCTTTACTCACCTAGAGTAAAGCAGAATCCTGCTGAACAAAGTCATTCAAGCACAAAGATTTGTGCCTTTTCAAATGTGGAGAGATTTATATACCCTCCCTATATCTGGCTGATGCCTACTTATACTTTAGTTTCAGCTTAGAGTCTATTTCTCCCTGAAGTCTCCTCTGAGTTCCCTGGTTTAGGTGCTTCTGCTGAGTACTTCCATAGCGACATGTCCAGCATTACCACAGCAGTGTCTGACTGTGCGAGAGTGTATGCATTCCTCTTTGTCCCTACGAGATGCCAAGTGCTTGAAGGGGAGGGACCTTACTTCTTACCCATTATTGCAGCCCTAATACCTCTCATATTTCATGACAATATGAAACAACCCACATTAAGTTAAGGAACCAACCAAACGTATAGATGAACATGTTTTAAATCTCCATAGATTCCAAAGTCACATAGGAAAGTGTTTGTAACCTTTCAAAACATTTTCAAACTTGTTTTCTCACTGTTATGCGAAACATGATATTTGGTCTTGGCAAAATTTGACAAAAACAGAGGTATATTCTATAAAGATATTTCTGTTTAGGAGACAGAAAAAGAGAAAGCAATTTGAAAGACAATGGAAAGCTTGATATATCTGTATACTGGAGAAGTAGCTTATGAGTTTATCTGTTTGAGGAAATATCCCCTACAGAAATCTTAGAATTTTGATACATAATGTACTATTTCTGTTGCTTAGGTGGACACTCTGGATTTTTTTTTTTTTTTACCTTTGTGTTTACTATGCCCTCTTGGATGTTTAATTAACCTTGATAACTAAAAAGCAGAAGTTCCTGCCATAACATATTTCTCAGTGGTTAAAGTGCTTGTAAGTACAAAGATCATAAATTGTTAAATTTTTGAAGATAATAAGAAAGAAATATTTGTTTTTCATCACATATTTATTTTTATTTAAATTTTCTTAGCACACAGTGCAAAATTGGTTTTAGGAGTAGAGTTCAGTGGTTCATCACTTACATATAGTACCCAGTGCTCATCATCACAAGTGCCCTCCTGAATCCCCATCATCCATATAGCCCACCCCCCACCCGCTCCCTCCATCCTGCTTCAGTTTGTTCTCTGTTGTTAAGAGTTTCTTATGGCTGGTTTCCCTCTCTCCTTTTTTTTTTTTTTTTTTTTTTTTTGCCCCTTCCCATATGTTCATCTATCTTCTTTCTTAAATTCCACATGAGTGAGATCATATGGTATTTGTCTTTCTCTGACTGACTTATTTCATTTAGCATGATACCCTCTAGCTCCATCCACGTCGTTGCAAATGGTCAGATTTCATGCTTTTTAATGGCTGAATAATATTCCATTACATATATATTTATTTACATATATATGTCTCATCTTCTTTATCCATTCACGCACACATTTATTTTAAAATTAACATTCAATTCTCATAAAGTAAAAATTTCTCTTGAAAATTAAATCATTCCTTGTTACCAAGTTTTAACCACATGCCAAGCACTGTGCTTGAGGTTAATAAAACAAAGATGAATGATTTAGACAGTGTCTACTTTAAAGACAAAAATAATTCTGGATTTTGTAATGAATAAAATATATTTTTCTATAAAGAGTTAAAAAATTTTTACAGAAAAAAAACAGGAACTCTGCTGTCATAACTTCTACTTCCTAGCTTCAAAGGGCAAACTAGGATATCCTTACTGTTGGAACTTGAAAAATTCTGTAACTAGGTTTTCAAAAGAGTTATAGGTCCAAGGGAGATGGAAACGGGGGCCTCAACAAATGTTTATTGAATTTATTGAACAGAGTTACTAATTTATGTTGCTCCACAGAGCCAATGCCCATATACGGATTTATGCCTGCTTTTTGCCATACTTGAGCTCAATCAGACCTCTTTGCTCTGACTTCGTTAATACTAGGTACTCAATGCATGTATACTGAAATAATTATTTTGGTACATACTAGGTTCAACCATAGAAAATTGCCCTTTTGCACTTAAAAAACACTCAGCAGCAGCCAGTTCCTATGGTTCAACCCAGGATATATCCCACTTCTATGATGAGATGAACACCGAGATACTGGCAAGGAAAGAGACACTTTGTTCATTGTCTGGAGGAGTTTGTCTTAATTAAGGAGCGAGAAACATCTAAATGAAATGATCAGACTCTGTCCAAGAACTCAGGAGAAGGGCATTTTTAGGGTCAGCCATTTTCCTTGTGTATAAAGTTAGTGAGAAATCAGTGGTTTGGTTTTAGAATTAAGTGTCCTATTGGTACATTATGTGTTATATTCAGGTGTTTTTGTAGACTAATTACATGTGAACTTTGTGTTAAGTATCACTGGTATATTGAGAAGTAAGGCAAAACTAAAAGTTCTATTTTAGTATATTGCATTCTAGATGATTCATAACTTCTTGGCACAATTTCTTAATATTTTAACACTTGTAGTTTTCTTTGTAGTCTACATTCTATGCTTTAATAATTACTACTTTTATATTTTTTATTATATCCTTAGGATGGGGGTTCCATTTCATTTTTATTATTTTTCAGATGATTGGAAGCAACTGTATGTCTAACCATTTAAATAGCTTATTATGCTAAATTTGAACAAGTTGAAACCATAATTCTGATACCTAGGGTTGATGAAAGAAGCTTTTTGTGTAGAAAAAAAAAGAAGCTAAAAATTCAAGGAGAGAATAACACCTTAAGGAAAGTAAGAACAGAAAAAAAAAAAAAAAAAGACCAGGCAGAGAATAGTATTGAATTGATAGGAGAAGGAGAAAAAGTCATTATTAAGGACTTTTCAGGAATATGTTCACAATTTTGTACATTAAAAATTTCATTTCCTGCAAAATTTCAGTTACATGTAGCCTATTGATAGTTATAGGTAAAAACACAAATGAATATAGTTAAAAGCAAGTCAAAACTAGTGATGAAGTCATAGTTTGTCCAACAAAAACTGAACATTTTTATTAAAAGTTAAATTTGATTATGAAAATGTTTATCATGCAGATGTAGGCAGTACAAATATATAGAAAAGGAGTGGAGACAAAAGAGGTAAACAAATCACTATATGAATTATAAATTAGGGTTCATAATATAGACTCTCTTGAGGGTGCCCAGTTGCTCAGGGTGTTTAAACAACTACAAAAAAGGTTGGTTATGATGAAAAACAGTGTACAAGTGTGAGATTGGAACAAGATGATTGGAGCATTATCAGGAGCCAGGAAATATATGGTCTGCTAGGTTTGGTCCAGGAGCTCAGATTTAATTCTTAGTGCAGTGGGAAGAGTTTTAAATAGGAGAATGCTATTATAGAATTTGTATTTTTAAAGTTATTCATATGGTTATGTGAAGGACAGTCGAGCATCCTAAGAGATTGGATTAGGAAAGGTCAATTTGAAAGTTAATGCTTGCTTGAGCGGTAGAAATAAAGATGGAAAGAAATGGTTGATGAGAGAGCCATTTTGGAGGTGTGATCCAGTGTGTGCGTGTGCATGTTTGGAAGGGTGGCTCCTAGGGAAGAAGAAGAGCTAACCATTTTTCTTTCTTCCAAAAGAGTTCATTGAGATAAAGAATATAATCTTTGTCACCAAGGTGGTCACAGTCTAGCATACATAAACTGTGCAGAAACCATACATAGATGCTTCTGTCCTAGTATGTATGTTTTGTACTGGCTAAGTAATTTTGATGCAGTAAGTGGTGGTAGAGCAGTGAGCATGAACATCTAAGAGAGCATCTGTTTAAGGCACTTAACCCACGCTTAAGAGAATGGTAGTAGTTTTCTCAGCAGGAGTGATATCTGAATCTCAAAGAACAAGAGGTGTAAGTCACATTGTTCCCCTCCTGCGCGTGGCATGAGCTGGGTGTGCAGATAACAGCAAGAAGAGCCAGGAAGAAGATGTAGCATATTAATGAGCACCTTTGACCTATTCAGTAAATTTCAAAAAAAAAAATTCAACAGGATACATGTATGAAAGGAGTGATAAAATGAGGTAGACCATCAAGACTACATATATCAATTTTGAATTTCACCAATTGCTTTCATGCAATGTCACTGACCATATTTCTGTCCCTCAGGTACTTCAAGCTCATTCCAACCTCAGTCTTCATGTTTATTGTTCAGATTGCCTGTTAAATCCCCCCCATACCCCCTCCCAAATGATTACTGCTTTCTCCTCAGGTCTTAGGATTTCTTCTCCTAAAGAAACTTCCCACCTTCAGCCATACACACAACCTGGTCACTCTCTAATCCAGTACCTGTTTCTAAATGATTCCTTATAATACATCTTTATAGTATTATCATATCCATTTGTTTTTATTTGTTGTCTCTGCTAAAATACGAACTTTTGAGGGAGGAACGTGTTGGTCTTATTTACAGCTGCATTCCCAATACCTAGGCTAGTACCTGCACATGCAAGATCTGTAAATGTTTGTTGAATAAATGAATGAATTCATTGAATGAAGAATGAAAACTAGGTTATCGCAAAGTGCCTTTAATCATTTTTGCTTATACTTCATCTTATCCCTTAGATATCCTTTAGGACTGGACTGTTAAAGTTTTAGTGTGGTTGCAAGAAAGAAACATGCTCTGTTGCTTTGGGGACAGGGGTTTCTGCTAGAAGGGTAAGAAAATGGCCCAGGACATCTTACCAATAGTCACTCCAGTCACTCCTTTCCATGAAGGGGAGGAGTACAGCAGGCTTTATGGGACTTTTTCAGGATCAACAGTTCTGGAAACTAGTGATCCCAGTCACCTCTTCTCAGGAGTCAGAAACCGTGGTTCCTTGCTGACTTAATATATCTGCGTCCTGCTTTCATGTTTTGTAGGAGCAAATATGATTGGCTTGTTTCTCACCTTCCATTGAGGACTACCCCTTCGGACTGTCTCCTTTCAAGCTTCCTCACATGTTCAGCAGCTTTATTGCAACCTTTGGCTTAATCACTAACCTCCCTGATGGACTCAGGTGTTGTCGTAATAGCAGAATGATGTGGTTTACATGATTAAAACTTTCTGTAGAAAGAACCGCATGTGGCTACTTGCCCACACATCCACAGAACTGCGTGTGGACGTGTCAGGCACTGAGAGTGCCATCCATTGTCAAGTCCAGTGCATTTTGTTCTGGTCATTGAGGAGATTTGAAGCCCTGTCTTTAGAATATACCAGCAGGACTCTTTACTTCCTCCTAGAATTCACCTAATCTTGGGGAGCACACAATCTTTCACCACTTGAAGGGGGAGTTCTACCTCCTCTTCTCCTGCTCCCCAAGATAATGCTGGACACCCAGCTGGGACTCAGATAACCCCCAAACATGTATCAGTGCCTACAGGAGATGTCTTCTCTGCCACAGTCCTGGTCCCTGCAGGTTCCAGATGACTGATGAGTCTTCAGCCAGGAGGACTGAACTAGCAGTTGGTGTATAGGGGTCTAGTTACAGTTCTGCTTCTCGCTAGCTGTTTGACTTCAGACATTGTTATTTACCACTTTGAATCTTAGTTTTATAAGGTAGAAGATGAGCTGGTTGGAGTAGGTTATGTTCTTACTTTGAAATTGTGTGATTGTGTTCTTTTTCCTATCTTCAAAGATGTTGAGATAGCTCAGGCTGTGTTTTTCAACTGGCCTCCCCACACCCCTAGGCCGTGGTCATTTTGAAGGAGTCTGACAAATACAAGGTACATTCTTGTAGCGCTTTAATCTTAAGGATTTTAGGGAAACATTTCTTTTCACTAAAGCGCACATATTTGCTGGAACAGAATATTAAATTTGTGTGGATTTTAAAATAACACATGAAATTTTGTATTGATTTTATATTTGGTAGCCTATAAAATCTTTTTAGTGAATGAAGAAAAAAAAAAACTTTCAAAAGGTGTTATATGTTTCACCCCTGATTTACTAATACTCCTGTAAGTAGTGCCAAAGGGTGAGTAGTCAGTGTTTATAAAGTCGGAGGAACGTATCTCTGATCCTTGTTTTTATATGAGGAGTGACAGTGCTCTTTCCCTCATCTGATTCATCATTGTTTATAAAAGGAAAGAGTAGCCTTCTCCAGGTGAAAATTTTTGAAATCATTGATGGGGAGTGTTCCCTTTGTGAACAATTACTTCTTTAGACCAGTTTGTTTTCCACCAAATTGTTTCTGTTGTAACAGATGGTATCCATTATGAGGCTCCTTTTGCTTCTCTATGAAGACCAACAAGTGAATGAAAGTGCACTGCTTAGTTGGAAAGAGCCCTAGGAGATGTGGTGGGCAGGGGAAGCCCAGCATCCTAGCTACCTAAATCGCGAGCTGCTCGTTCTGCTCAGCCTGGTCATCAGACACGATTGTTCAGTTGTGAACTGCTATCAGGAAGAGCCTAGACATTAAAGAGGATTTAGCTGGCAACGTGTTATTTCGCTGTAGCTTTCTCAAAAGCAGGTTTGGAACCAGTGGTTGTTGGTCATGATGAATGGCTCATGTAGCCACAAAGTGTGATTCCCAAACCTGGCTAGGATTTGGAAACCACACCTAGGACACTTATAGAAACATGTGATATATATTTCAGGGTTCTGAAAATATACAAAAAACATTCCCTGAAATGTTTATAGATAGATGTATTTTGAAAAATTTCCCACTGGACAAGAGCCCATGCCCAGTTGTACTGTACTTGAGTTCACCTGCCTCGTCAGTAGATTGTAGGCTCTTTGAGGGCAGGAAGCATGTCCTTGCTCTGTTGTCAATCCACCATGCCCAGAACTCATGGAATGCTCAGGACATTGAAGGAATGAATGAATATGTGATGCTTGTAATCAGCTTCCCAGGATAAACCAACTACATTCTCTGGCATCTTGTAGAATTAATTATTTTTTGATGTGGCTGTGTTTAGATTTTAAATTACGCCTCAGCGGTGAAAGGCCAGCACATTACTGACAGCCCATTTATCTAGTACATAGCACTCTTCTCTAAGTTATCGGCCAGGGAAGCCCGTTGCATTAGGACAGTGATATCAGCATCGTGTATAAACGCTAATCTATATTGTGGCTATCACTCTTTTTTAAAAGCCAAGTGGTTGATAGTGGTACAGTAGGCTGTTCATTGAAGCTTGAGGGTTTATGGGAAAATTGTCAGTGAAATAGTTGATATCTGGCAAACTTTCAAACAGGGTTCTACCTAGAAATAACTTTAAAAAAATTATTTTTAAAAAATTTCTTGGCGTGTGTCATTCTTAGTGGCACTGGATTCAAATTTGGAAGGAAATCTTGCTTCAGATCCCCTTTCACTTATATATTGTTCTGGAAAACTCTAGCATGCCTTGTAATTACACTGGCTTCAGTTTTATTTGACTGGAACCTGATAACTATTGCTGGAATATAGCCATAATTTTAATGTTGCCGATTGTTCAGTTTGTTAGTTCTTCATGACTTGGGGACCTTGTCTGATTTAAGACTAAGTATAATAACTAGTGTGAACAAAAGTTAAAGGGCAAAACTGTCCAGAAGTTATATATCAAGGATGTGTAGTTAGCTATACAGCAAAGCATTTATTGTAGGGAATGAAACGAGCTAAAATAACATTTGGCAGAAGTGCTAGTCTTAGCCATTTTAATTATATTCCTTTAGATAAAGATAAGTAATTAAAGTTTTGGGAACTTCCTACATTGCTTAACTGTGCATGTTGAAATTATGTATGATTATTTTGCATTTAATATCTGAAGGTTGTTGCACGATAAATTTTCAGATTTTGATGGGCAGCCCTCTTAACTGTACCAACCTATCCATTATAAATGCTGTTCTGGAGCAGGAAGTAACTACACAATGCTTGGGTCTGTGTTTACCCAAGAGGAAAGAAGCAGCTTTCTAGGATGAGTTGTGATTTTATAATATAATGGAATTTATATTTTTAAAATCAATTTTTAGAATAACTTCTGGTTATTTCTGATTGGTCATAGTTAATGAGGGAAACTGTCATCTACTTTTGTAGATTTATAACATTTTGCATCTCAGAATTCCTTGAAGTATGGATAGCTAAAGGAAAATGTAAATAACCAGGGATTTTAAGCCTGAACAAATTTTGAAAGGCTAATCTATAAAAAGGAGATTTGCCACCTTCAGCATAACTCCAGATGGAAGGAGGCAGGTCAATGGAGAGAAGTTACACAGGGATTTTGGAGTAAATTTTAGATAGAGCTTGTTAATAAACTATACCCAACAATGAGTTATCATAAGGACATGTAGTGAATGTTCTGTGCTGGACATTTTTAAAGAGAGGATAGAACCTGTCAGGAATATTTTATAAGGAGAGAAGAAAACCTGCAGTAAATCAACACTAAATGGCTATTTGAAATATGAGTATGTGTAAATCTAATTTCTTCTCCATTCTTGATCTCATTTATGAGGTGTGATGCCTGCTGTGGCATCAGATTGTGTTAACAATTATATTGATGGTTGAGTGCTGACATGAAGTTTAACCCACTCTCTCTTCTTATTTTAATTTCATTTTTATCCATTAATGGGATTATGTTCACCTTCTTAGCAATGTTACTGTGTCTTTCTTTTCTTTTTTTTTTTAAATAGAAGGAATATAAACCATTCGTAACACCAGTATCATAGAACTCCTATTATATGCAAGCACCAGAGGCAAGGTCAAGGTGTCAGAATTCATCATGTCACAGTGGCCTTACTCGATCCCTTTTATTCTTTGATCTCTGGAGCCCTGTTGTCCTGATGACAGATCATCCTGAAATGGGAAGTGCTGACCTATCAGAAATAAATAGCCAGAGATTATTCTAACAAATGACTAAAAAATATGAATTCCATTATAAACTCCTAGCTCATTCCACAAAAAAACATATGAATCAAGTAAACGCTGTATTTTGAAAGTCACTTATGGTTGAATTCAGGTTAGTAGCAATGTCTTTTTGGCAATTACCCAGGCTCAGCCATCATTCTTGGCAAAGGTCACACAATTCTGTTTTAGGAATGAGGTCAGCAACATACCTTATGCTAGTGTGCTACTGGATCAACTTCCCAAATGAAGTTCATAACCAAGAAGAAAGTCATAGCAGAAGAGATACAGTAAATGAAAAAATTAGCAATAAGTAAGACTGTAAAAATCAAGTCCATCATTTCAAAGACGACTTAGTTCTAAGTAAGTTTTAAGACTACTGAGGTCTCGTTTCCTGACCAGAGTATATTAATACATGTAAGATTTAAATTTTAAATAGGATTTTAGTAGGCCATGTGTAATGGGGGCATTGCAGTCCATCAAAAAAGATAAATAAGGCAGCATTGTTCCATGCCTTACATTTCACAGCCTTCTTTGTCACCTGGGTATGCCATATATTAATCCCTAATTTATATTTGGTTGGTCAAATGTCATTAATTTTTTTTCCCTAGATACTTGACGTGTTTTCAGGCATTTTCTTGAGAATGGCCTAACTTGGGCATGTTGGCAATCATAGAACTGTTGTTTCCATCACTCACTGCTTGATTTTGTCTTGGTGGGTCTTGGCCACAGAGACAACTGCAGGGAAGGCCAGAGCCCTTCCAAGCACTTTACTGGTCCCAGTCTCCGAGGCCACATCAGTTATTTCAGGTTTAAAAACTCTTGTTTCTTGCCTTCAGCCTTTATTTTAAAACTGACAAAAGCAAAATTATCAAGGGCGCCTACTGAATGAAATGCTTTCCTTGACTTAAAAATGCTCCATAAAACTGGGGCTAACCACAACTCTGGCCCCCCAACATGGAACAACTATCGTTCAGACCAATCTCTGTTTAAAAAACTTCTACTTTAGACTGCATCCTCTTCCGTCTCTCGAACTTCTAAGTCAGTTGTGCGCGGGAAATATTTAGGTTTCATATAAAATAAACAACAGCAACTTGATAGAAAGCATAAAATAAGCTCTTTCTCTACTCCTGGCATATACAGTGTGTTGAGATCAAGTCTGATAAACACTTGACTGAGAAGAGTTCTGTTGAGTGAGTGTTGTTTTGGGGAAAGACAGTAAAGTCTGCTGTTTGCGTAAGGGCGCCACCTTACCACATCTGGTCAGGAAACACTCCATGAGAGATGTGGGATGAAAGTCATCCCCCCAGGGGTTCTGGGGCACAAAGGGGAACTGTAGCAACTCGTAACATGCCTTAGCAGCTACAGCAGCTAAATTGGGGTGAAGGGCCCAACGTTTTTCTGTCTTCCTGCCTTCTGATGGATGGGTGGATAAGAAAGTGTTAACTAAGTTCTGCCTAATTTACAGCCGCACTTGTTTTCTCCCATCTGGGATGGTTGTTGAACAAAGGATCGTGAGGACTCTATTAAATTGTTTGCAGGAGCATTCCATGTAGATATTGAAGTCTGTGTAACCTGGACAACGTTTCCTAGGTAACTTGGACATCTAGAACTGAACGACCATCACACATGCTCCTCCTCTATCAGACGCAGCATTTCCAGCCAGTTACAGCTTTACTGTGGTCAATCATTAGAATAAAGAGTCTTGACGTGTAATAAGCAATGGCTTGAGTTCCTGATTGTGCACCAAATATCATGTTTGAGTGCTCTCACTCACAGGAGGGAGCATCTTACCTCTAAATGAAAAGGTGACTGTGAAGTTGTCCATTTGTGACCAATATTGGTGTAGTTAGGCCTGGGTGCAATTGAAGCTGCTCTCAAAAATGAAATATTGAACTGAGGCCTTCATTGCATGTTCTTCGAAATAAAAAGAAAAAGGATGGACCTGTATTCCAAGTGTTGTTGATGCTATTGGCTTAGACATGTTCCTTTTATTGGGTCTGTTTTGCAAGCCTAAATTTGAGCCTGAAGAATTTCTCCATATAAATGTCTTAAGTATTGCAGTGGCACATCCATCACCTTTTTGCTTTTGAATTACAAAGATAACCTTAAGATATGAGCCTTCTACTGGGCACTGTGATACATACACAGAAAGGGTGAGCCTCCTTAGTGATGAAATCAGCCAATGCCCAAGAGGAAAGTAATAGGCAGAAAGGATAGGGTTGATGAAAAAATTGATTCTTTTCTATTAAACTGTACGTGATGTGTTTTTTATGAAGCAGGCATCAGCTGAAAGAAATATTTTTTCAACGAAAAAGAGATTGATGGTGAGGCAGAGGAAAAGTATATAAGGGATTAGGGGATAAATATGTGTCTTATTCCATTACCTTCTCAAATAATAAGGGTGAAAAGCATTCCATTGTAGTTACTTCAAATGTTTACTTGGCCTTGGTGCTATTAAACCTTTTTAATGTTAATGGCCTTGTTTTTGTTTAAAGTACTTTCAGGATTCACATGTCATTATTTTCTCAATTCTAAAAGTTGTGTTGCTTATTTTCAGGTTTACCAAAGATGCAGGTCATTAAGAACTATACTGGAGCACCGCCCCCAGCTCTTCATGAAGGACCCCCACTGCATATCCAGGCAGGGGATACAGTTGAACTTTTGAGAGGAGATGCACACAGTCTGTTTTGGCAGGTATGATCCAAATGACAGCGGTTTGGTTTGGTTTTTGTTCTTAATGGATGATTTATTGCTGCTTGAAGAATAAAGCTCTTTCTTTAGAAAGTGCACGCTTTCAGTTTTAGAAATTTTACATGAGATGGGGAAAAATATTTTTTATTAGCCTTCCCATGTTTACCAAAGCCAAAGTGGCGGTGAACATTAGAACACTAAAGAAAAATGGGATCAGTGCTGGGAATCATGATTACCATTTTTATTAAAAATTCATACTTTGCCAGAGCATTTTTTCCAAACCTAGGACCTGTGGGGGTATGATCTAATTTGCATTGCTTTAACATATTAACGGTTCATTTCAGGGAACCACCTAATTAACTTGCCAGTGGCCATTTCTGGCCATATTTGATTTGTGCCTACCCACAGAAATACTGAAGTTCTCAGAGGTGCTCTGGGCATTATTCATGAAATGTATGAAATGTGAAAAGTAAGTGAGCATGCTGATGTTTGCTGGTGATGAAATCTCTCTTGTCCAGGAAGCCTATATTTGGTCAAAGGATTGTGTTAGGTGAGGGCAATATGGATAGTGTTAAGATTTGATAAAGCTGGATGGTAGAACATTGCTGTTCACGAAAGTATTCTCAATTTACATGTGTATGTTAGAAATATATCCCAATAAAATTAAAGAGTTCGTTAAAAATCTATTGTGTGTTGAGGGAAAAGGGTGTGGGCTTAAGAGAAAGATTAGCACATAAGTAAAATTTGGTTAGGGGTGGAGAGAGCAGGGAAGAACTAGTGGATAATAATCCATTGTGTACATGTATAAATGATAGTTATTTTGTTGGCTTAAAACTATTTATGGTCTGCCATTTTGTTACAGATGAATGCTCCTAGATTGAACATTTATCTCGAAGCACTGTAGCCAATGCTGTGGCCAATGAGTTTTCCAAAACTCCATTATTCTTCTTTAGTAGGCTACCCTTCTCATACCTTGTTCTTTCCAAAAGTGGAAGAGATAGAATGGCAGACTGAAATTCTACCCACTCTTCAGTCCAGTCCCGTACATTCCACCCCAAAACAAAACATATAAGTGCATGTGTACCTGTAAGATTACTCTTACTCAAGACTTCTTTTTCTTCATGGTTTTTTAATCCCACATTTCATCAGCTGGCTCTTGACTCCTACATTTTCAACTCCATTCTCTCCGCTAGCTCCTTTTCTGTGGCAAATAAATATACTTAAGCTCCTCCCATCTTAAAACACATTAACTCAACCTACGGTCTTGTTATGTTAGTGTGGAAACTCCCTCTTCCAGTCTCAAAACTAAACTTCTTGAGAGAGTGATCTGTACTTGGTCTCTCTCTCCTTATGCACTATTTATAACGTAGTCTCCTGCAGAAACTACTCCTACTTGGATCACTAATGCCACTTTAAAAAAAAAGTGTTGCAATACATAATACACTGCACATATTTGAGTGTATAATTTGGTAAGTATTGACAAATGAATATACAAGTGAAATCACCACTAATCAAGATGATAAAAACCAGCCCCCAAAGTTTTTGTGTGTGCCTCTTTGTAATTTTTCCCTCCTGCTTCTACGTTGCCCTTCCTCAATCCCCAGGCAAGCACTGTTCTGCTTTCAGACTATGAGTTTGCGTTTTATAGAGTACGTAAAAAAGAATTTTATATAGTGCATCATATAGTATATATTAGTTTTTGTATGGCTTCTTTCACTCATCATAATTTTTTTGAGATTAAACCATGTCTCTTTGTGTAACAATAGTTCTTACTTTTTTTAAAAACCACTTTATTGATTGTATAATTGGAATACAAAAAATTGTATACATTTAACGTATGCAACTTGACAGACTTGGAGATAAGTATAAATCCTTGAAGCCATCACCACAGTTTATGCCGTAAACCTATCCTTTACCTCCAAAAGTTTCCCCCTGCCCTCTTCATTTATTTTTTTATGTAATAGTGTTTAAGATCTAGCCACTTAGCAGATTTTTAAGTACATAACATGGTATTATTAAATACAGACTATGCTGTACAGTAGATCACTAGGACTTATTCATCATTTTTTTTTTTTTTAAGATTTTATTTATTTAGGGCGCCTGGGTGGCTCAGTTGGTTAAGCGACTGCCTTCGGCTCAGGTCATGATCCTGGAGTCCCGGGATTGAGTCCCACATCGGGGTCCCTGCTCGGCGGGGAGTCTGCTTCTCCCTCTGACCCTCTTCTCTCTCGTGCTCTCTATCTCTCATTCTCTCTCTCTCAAATAAATAAAATCTAAAAAAAAAAAAAAGATTTTATTTATTTATTTGACAGAGAGAGACACAGCGAGAGAGGGAACACAAGCAGGGGGAGGGTCAGAGGGAGAAGCAGGCTTCCCGCGGAGCAGGGAGCCCGATGCGGGGCTCGATCCCAGGACCCTGGGATCACGACCTGAGCCGAAGGCAGACGCTTAACGACTAAGCCACCCAGGCGCCCCTAGGACTTATTCATCTTGCACACTTTGAACTTTGTGCCCTTGGACTAATACTGCCCCATTTCCTCTTTACACCGGCCTCTGGCAACCACCATTCTGTTCTCTATTTCTATGTGTTTTGACTATTTTAGATTCTTGACATAAGTAAGTATAGGCAAGGCACAGAAGTAACCCAGTGTCCCTCAGTGATGTGTGTGTGTGTGTGTGTGTGTGTGTGTGTGTGTGTGTGTGTATGTGTATGTGTGTTTACTCAAACTTCCAGAAGAAGGAAATCCTGCCATTTGCAAAAGTGTGGAAGAACTTGGGGGATGTTACGCTAAATGAAACAAGTTATTTCTTCATATTGCTTATTATTATTCTATGTATGGGTAAAGCACAATTTATCCTTTAGCCTATTATGACCAGTTTGGGGCTATTACAAATAAAGCTGCTATGAACTTTCAAGTATAAGTCTTTATATGGACATATGCTTCATTTTTAGGTAAATACTGAAAGGTGAATGGGTGGATCACATGTAGATATATGTTTAACTTTTTGAGAGATTACCAAACTATTTTTCTAAGAGATTTGACTATTAACAGTCCAATAAGGGAGAAGGAGAGAGAAAGAATCTCAAGCAGACTCTCCACTGAGTGCAGAGCCTGATGCAGGCTTGATCTCATAACCCTGAGATCTTGACCTGAGCTGAAATCAAGAATCAGATGCTTAACCAGCTGAGCCACCCAGCTGCCCCCTAGTTCTTAATAAAATACATTATTTCCACCTATTTTCTCCTAGCTTGTTGCCTGACTTTTTATTATCTTAATAATGTTGTATATATAACAGAAGTTTTTACTTTGCTGTAGTCGAGTTTAATTTGTTACTTTAAGGATCATGCATATGGGCATTGTATTTAAGAAATATTTGCCTACCCCAAGGATACAGAGATATTCTCCTGCATTCTCTTCTAGAAGTTTTATAGTTTTAGGCTTTATATTTAGGTTTATAGTCCATTTTGAGTTATTTTTGAGTATGTGTTCATTTTTTTCAAGAATGGTATTCATTTTTTCGCATATGGATATCCTTGTGTTCCAGCACCATTTGTTGAAAAGACAGTATTTCTCCGCTGGATTGCCTCTGCACTTTTGTAGAAAATCAGTTGTCTGTATGTGTTGGTATGTTTCTGGATTCTATATTCAGTGCCACTGATCTCTCTCCATCTTTAATACAATGTTATTTTGATTATTGCAACAAATAATGTCTTAAAATCAGACAGTGTTGGTCCTCCAGATTTTTTCTTTCCAAAGGTATTTTGGCTCTTCTAGGTGCTTTGAATTTCATATGAATTTTGGAGACATCTTATCTCACCAATAGCAGGTTGCTGCAATTTTTATTGGGATTGTATTGAATTATAGATCAGTATGAGAAAACTGACATCTTACAATATTGAGTCTTCTGACCAATGAACATGATATATCTCTCCATTTATTTAGGTCTTTAATTTCTCAGCAATGTCTTATAGTTGTCAGAGTGAAGGACATGCATATCTCTTGTCATATATCCTTAATTATTTCATATTTCATTTGATACTATTGTAAATGATGGCTTTAAAATTTCATTTTCTATTTATTGCTAGTGTATAGAAATATAATTGTTGGAAATTGATCTTTTAACCTACAACCTTGTTAAACTCACTTATAGTAATTCTAATTAAATTAGAATTATTCTAGCAGATTTTTAAAAAAGATTTATTTTTGTGAGAGAGAGCAAGTGAGTGATGAGTCGGGGGAGGGACAGAGGGAGAGGGTGAGAGAGGATCTCAAGCAGACTCCCTGCTGAGCATGGAGCATGACACGGGGCTCGATCTCACGACCCTGAGATCATGACCTGAGCCGAAATCAAGAGTTGGACACTTAACCAACTGAGCCACCCAGGCACCCCAATTCTAGCAGATTTTTAAAATATAGACCATCAGGGGCGCCTGGGTGGCTCAGTCGTTGGGCATCTGCCTTCAGCTCAGGTGATGATCCCAGGGTCCTAGTTTCGAGCCCAACATTGGGCTCCCTGCTCAGTGGGAAGCCTGCTTCTCCCTCTACCACTCCCCCTGCTTGTATTCCCTCTCTTGCTGTGTCTCTCTCTGTCGAATAAATAAATAAAATCTTTAAAAAAATAAAAAAATAAAATATAGACAATCATGTTGTCAGTGAATAAACATGGTTTTATTTCTTCCTTTGCAATCTGAATGCTTTCTATTTCTTTCTTGCCTTATAACAATGGCTAGAACATCCAGGAAAATGTTTACCAGAATTTGGGAAAAGGTACATACTTGCTTTATTTCTGATCTTAGGAGGGGAAAGCATTAAGTCCTTTACCATTAGTTATGAGGTTATCTGTAGTTTTTTATAAATACCTGTTATCAAGTTGAGGATGTTCCATGCTAGGCCTAGTTTGCTGAATGTTTTTATCAGTAATGCATGTTGGATTTTACCCAATGCTCTTTCTGCATCAATGGAAATGATTTTATCATTTTTTAAATTTATTAATTTGGTGTATTACATTAATTTTCCGATGTCTAACCAATCTTGCTTTCCTGAAATAAACCCCAACTTGTTATGATATATTGTCCTTTTTATTTATTGTTTTCTTGTAATGTCTTTGTTCAGGTTCGGTAATAGTTTAACACTCAAAGAATGAATGGGAAACTATTCCTTTCTCTTAAATTTTCTGAAAGAGTTTTTTTAGAATCAGCATTAATTATTCCTAAAGTGTTTCATAGAATTTATCAGGAATGCCCTTTAGACCTGGAGTATTCTTTGCAGGAATTTTTTTTTTTTTTAATTACAGTTCAGTTTCCTTCATAAATATATGGCTATTCGGGTTATCAATTTCTTTTTGAGTGAACTTTAGTAGTTTTTGTGTAGACTCTAGCAGTGTCACCTCTCGTTTCTGACATAGGTAATTTGTCTTTGCTTTTTTTTCTTGATCAATTTAATTAGTTGGTTATGAATTTTATTGACCTTATGAGGTTTTGTTTCATTGGTTCTATTTTTCTATTTCTCATTCCACTGATTTCTGCTCTGTTCTTTATTACTGCCTTCTTATTTGGGGTTTAATTATTTTTCTATTAAGGTCCTCACTTGTTTGAGAATTCTCTTCTAATATAGGCATTTAGTGCTATAAATTTCTAAGTACTACTTCTGCCTCCTAAAAATTTTTGATATGGATTGTATTTTCATTTTTGTTCATCTTGAAATACTTTCTATTTTTTTTTTTAACTTTCTTATGGGTTATTTAGAAGTGCATTATTTAGTTTCCAAATATTTAGGGATTTCCCAGATATATTTCTGTTTTAGTGAGCCTATGCCTCTGGACAATGAACTTCACAAGTGTTGTTTGTCATTTTTTTTTTTTCTCCCTGCCATGCTGGGACAAGATGGGTAGAGTGAGCTAGAGCTGACTATTTCCTTGCCCTGGGTCAGTTAGACTCTGATAATACCCCAGCAGGTCAGGCTTCCTTTAACTAGTTTTTCCTGAGGGCACATCTTATTAAGAGCAGAGTGGGAGCACCTGGGTGGCTCAGTGGGATGAGGATCTGACTCTTGATTTCAGCTCAGGTCATGATCTCAGGGTCATGACAGCCAATCCTGCATGTGGGGCTCCCCCCTGCTCATCAGGGAGTCTGCTTCTTTCCCTCTCCCTCTGCCTCTCCCCCGACTCACATGCGTGCACGCTTGCTTTCTCTCTCAAACAAATCTTGAAAAAAAAAAAAAAAGCAGAGTGCCTTTTCCCCTCCCTCTTCCAGAAGCTGGGGATTTTTCTCATATTTACTGTTATGAATCTGGCCAAGCTCTTAAGGGTAGTCTTACAATACTGTGGGTTTCCCCTATGACTGGTCCCCCTGGACTGTTTAACTCTCAAAGTTGTAAGCGCTGGACCTTCAGCAATTTGTCAATATCGGTTCAGGTTCTCCTAGCCCAGCCTTGGCACTGGATCCCACAGCAGTTTCTGCTGGGGAGTCTCTGCTCTGGTAAGCTCTGACTCCCTGTGTTTGTCGGTCTGTCTCTCCAGTCCTGGGGGCTGAGGTTTGTCTTGTGTCTTTCTCTCTCTTAGGGATCCAAGAAGAATTGCTGATTTTTTTTTCCAAGTTATTCAGTGTTTTACTTGTTAGCAGAGTGATGACTTGCAAGATCCTTACATGAAGAACTGGAAGCCCAGTGTTCTTTTTACTAAATTGTATTGCCTCCTATTCTTTTTAGATGATAAGAAAGACATTATTATTTGTCATTTCCTCTCAACAGCCTGGAAGCATGAAGCTTTTCTTGTATGATGTTAGTATAATGGCTTTGGAAACTCTCAGGAAAATTATAAGAGAAATGAGACCATTGTATGACAAAATGTATATCTGTTGAGGAGAGGATCGTAAATAGGAACAAGTAAGGCTAACGTCTACAGCAGAGAAAAACAATTAGCACATTTATTTCAGATCAGCAAATATATATTGAGTGTCAACTCTATACTCACTACTCAGACACTGCTCACATTTCAATTATCAACTCCAATTATTGGTTTGATATTGTGTCTCCTGTCTTTAGAAGACCCGTTCATGCTTGCTGGGAGCTAGCAATATATTTGAGTTTTCAGAGATAAATTAAAAGTTCATCTAATGTTTTCAACAAGGATGTAACATGAGTCAGAATTGTCTTATGTGTACTACTTAGCTTTTTTTAGCCAACAGATTCTAGCCTTACTGAAAGGAGCAGTGGTACTGTGAGAAAACCTGACTCAAAGTCATGCATCTGTAGCCAACCAGCTATATGGCTTGGGTCAAGTTAATCACTACGTGGCTTTCGTTACAGGACAAGGGCTGGACCAGAGCTGTGCTCACAACTCTGAGTCATCTGGGAGCTTCGCAATAATGTCAACACACAACCCCACTTCCAGAGATCAGGGTACAATTGGTCTGGGTTCAGCAGAACCCTAGATAAATTTAATGGAAGTCATTGACTAGGGTGATCCAATTGAGTTCATGGAGTTATGACATTATTCCCAGCTGACTCATGGGTCATTGGTAGCAAACCAACTTATTAAGCATAGCTACAAGATAAGCTGTTACAGTGAACTCAGTACTTTGTGTCTGATAGTTACCAAATAAAGGGAACATTTTCAAAGAACTAGTTTGCAATTAAAATATATTTGCTACAGACTTCATACTGAACTTGATATATAAGTGTTTTCTTTGATTCAAAAGATAATTCACATCTTGCAGTTCTCCAAAGCTATCATGATAAAATCAGCTTTTGTTTTACAGACTGTACATATGGAAGGTATATCTAGGAAACTGGTCTGGATGTGTACTTACTCTGTGTACTTATTCAGTGACATGATTTAGAATGACATGTTTTAAAAATTTCTGAACAAACGTCTTTCCTCTGTATTGGATCTAAATGTGTAAAGAATGTTGCTGTTTTGATCCTTTGAAGTTATAGGAGTTTGTATGTGTGCTTACAATGGATCCATGTACATTACTTTGTTGATAGTCATATTCAAAGAAGACAAGCACTTTATGGTTTGCATCCTAAAGGACGTGACTCTGCACTGGAGATACACACGCGCGCGCGTGCGTGTGTGTGTGTGTGTATGTATTTAATTGCTTCTGAGAAGACAGTTTTTAGGCACCTCCTTTTTGTACCCTACCCAGTTGGTTTGGTCTCATTTGAGATTGTACATAATTAGCACCAGAAAAATAAATTGTTTTTCTTTTCTGTGTTAGAATTTAGGAAATTGTAGCTCATTTTGCTGAGTAGTAGTTACTGATTCTGCCATCTATTGGCATCATGACCTTACATGGATTACTCTTGGTTTTATCATCTGTAAAATGCATACAGAATAAAATAAATGCTATATGAAAGAGTTCTAGCCCAGTGCTCATTAAATAGTAGCTCCTACTATTCATCCATTCATCCGTCCAAGTACTTTGTGTCTGACTTCATGTTTTGTACTGATCACCAAAAAAAAAAAAAAGACAATTGGCTTCTAACCTTGTGGTTTAATGACCTAAGGAATGATCAAAGCTCAGGATAGGTGATGCAGCTGGTTTCCATGTTGAGTTTTGTGTTAACCCTTTTAAAATCATATTGTTACAAATACATGTAAAGTTAAAACTGTGGATAACAATCTAGATTAGTTATTGCAATATTACAGTGACTTTGCTTTTGAATTTCAAAAATGTCTTTTGTACTAGTTAAGTGCTTTGGCTTATTTGGCAATTTTCAAGAAATTATGCTTTTAAAACTAAACTGTTTTCTCCTCTGTTTTTTCAAGTGAGTCACTTTACTCAGTAGTGTAGAAAGTTGGATTTTATTGTAGACTGTCATGTTTTCTACATACTCTATGTCCAGAGAATACAAATTATCCTCCACTTTCTATCAGGAACTTTCTATGAATAGCTATTATAGTCTGTATTATTATTATAACAACAGTAATTTCTAATGCTATCAAAGTGAGTGGGTATCTGCATTTTCATTATAACTTCTTTCAAACAATGAGTTGACAATTGAGCTGTAAAAATATTCTCTGTACGGTCCTTGCATTGAAGGGATTCATTTTGGCAACACTTTGTCGTCTTTGTTGTCTTCTTTCTCTTTCCTTGAAAGTTTCATAACATTGTCTTCAAGTGAAATGAATATAAAAGAGGAAATTGGCCATTTAGAGTACATTTCCTAGTGCAGGTGTAAGGCATAGTTTTTACTGAGTAATAACATATGGAATTGTTCTGGTCATGTCATCGGACTGATGATAAACCTGTTGCTTTAAAGTTGTTTCAGTATGTGATAATAAGGACTTAGTAAGGAAGGAAAACATCCTTCATGCTGAGACTATGCCTATTAGAAACTTTATCTTCCCAGAAGAGATACAGATTATACTTATCAGAGAGGGAGAGAGGGAGAGAGGGCAAGAGAAAGAAACAAGCAAATGTAAAATCATGCCATGCCATCTATGGGGTCTTTGTGTGTGTGTGTGTGTGTGTGTGTGTGTGTGTGTGTGTGTGTGTGTGTGTGTGTGTGTGTGTGTGTGTGTGTTTACAATAAAGAGCTTTATGTGTTTTTTTTTCTTAGAATAAAGCTTATGAAACAATGAGGATTCTGTGTCCTATATCATGGGGTTTTATTTGCTCCATTGTCATTTATGAATACCCAAATGTTCCACAGGGAGAATTTTGTAAGCTAATTGGAACCAAAAGGCAATTATAAGCAGTAGAACTGTAATCAGTGTGCCAAAAATATATATTTTTATCCACAATGAAAGTTAAATAACCTAGGAAAATAGTTGTGATACTTCACACTTAACAAATCATGCATCTACATGATCTTTATTCTAAGGAGTGAAAATGTTTTTACACACATTCTGATTAATTCACAGAAATCTCTGTAAAGAGGGTGAATTAGAATTGTGGTTTTAAAGGGCCAAATTTATCATCCATCTATGTAAGTTGGCATTTGCAGAATTAAAATTAGACTCTATTTCAGACTTCTGGTCTCCTGCCTTAGTTCTTTTTTTTTTATGTTATGTTAATCACCACACATTACATGATTAGTTTTTGATGTAGTGTTCCATGATTCATTGTTTGCGTATAACACCCAGCGCTCCATGCAGTACGTGCCCTCTTTAATACCCATCACCAGGCTAACCCATCCCCCCACCCCCCTCCCCTCTGGAACGCTCAGTTTGTTTCTCAGAGTCCATAGTCTCTCATGGTTCGTCTACCCCTCTGATTTCCCCCCCTTCATTCTTCCTCTCCTGCCTTAGTTCTATATGTTAGACTATTCTACCTTTGTTAGGAGAATCATTTATAATTCTTAACACCTCTAAAGAAAAAAAATATATTTTTGAAGACAGTTTAGTTCTTCTTTGGTAGAACAATCAGGAAACACAGCATTGCTTTATGTAGAAGTTTTTGCTTTATAAATTTTTTTAACTCTTTGCTTCAAAGGAAAATTGAAAAGTCAGAAGATATGCTGAATTTGGAGAGAACTTGAGAGATTGTCCTGAGGGAAGCATTCCTCCTTACCCTGCTTCCAGAGGCAAGATGGGGGAGGGTGGCTCTTGACTTGGCCAGGGGCAAGAATGTGTTAACTTCCCCTTTGCAAACTTAAGAAACTCTTAACTCTGGGAAACAAACTGAGTGTTGCTGGAGGGGAGGTGGGTTGGGGGATGGGGTAACTGGGTGATGGGCTCAAGGAGGGCACTTGATGGAATGAGCCCTGGATGTTATATGCAACTGATGAATCACTAAATTCTACCCCTGAGACTACTAATACAGTGTATGTTAACTAAATTGAATAAAAATTGTTTGTTTGTTTAATCCCCTTTGCTACCATCTTAGCCCTAAAGCACTGTTGTTATGTTTTGCATGCAGGAGGTGAACCCTTGTCTTAGTTTACCAGGTCAAGAAATTTTACTTCCATATGCCTGCTATATTTAGCAAAGGCAATTGTGGAAAAAAAAATATATTTTTTTGGCACACTGATTACAGTTCTACTGCTTATAATTGACCATTCAGTTGTCCAGGCGATTTTTTTTAACAGATATGTTTTCCTCATTTTAACCTGGAAAAAAAATTAAGGGTTCAATTGGGGAGTATCTTTTTCATAGAAGACATGTTTTTTTTCAAACCTTTAGCTATTGATTCCTATTTTACCTTCTGTCTGAATTTTCCCTTCTACTTCCCATTCTCTTAGCTAAATCCTTCTTTCCCATCAAGGTCAATTTTGGGGCACCTCCTTTGAGGTCTTCTCTGAACCAAAGGGTTTCTGTCATAACACTTCTAGTGTATCCTCCTGGTCTGTTCATTGTTCTCCCTGCCTGGTTAGAGCACTCCAGAAAGATAAGAACCATGGCTTTCATCTCTTTATCTCCAGTGCCTAGCATAAAATAGGCATTCAGTGGTAGGTCTAGAATGAATAATGCTATTCAGAGCTGCTATTTCTATACTATGTTATTTACAAGTTTTCAAATTCATTGTTTATGAACTCAAATTATACTTTATGATGTTATCTGAAAGACCATTAAAATATTCATCTTGTCAGAGTTAAATTTATCTTTGTTCTCTCAGAAAAGTCTTAAAGCTATTTAACCTTATGTCCTTAAATTCCTCGTCTATAAAATGAGGATTTTAATACCTAAATGACTCACAGGGGTATTATGAAAATTATAGGAAGTAAACTTGAAAGAAAATTGAAAAGGAGAAAAAGTATATTTCTGTATAACAGCTAATGAATTTGAACGATAAGCTTCATTTTCCAGAAGTGGGAAAATGATTGTTTTTAAAAATTTTTTAAACATTTCGTCTTTCCCATGTTTCATATGAAGAGTCCCACTAATGTGTGTAGGCTCATAGAAGACCACTCTGCCCTCCCAATTCTTGTACCCAGTTCTTGAAATTTCTTTAATCAGATAGTAAACTTTTCACTCCTAATTAGACATAAAAGCACAAATGATAAATTCTGAAGGGAATAGTTAGTGTAAATAAAAAAGGGTAAAATCATGAGCCTTTTTCTTAGAGTGAGGTTGGTTGAGGAAGGTGTAAGATGGCTCAAGGAGAGGGAGGGAGAACAGGAAGGAACACGAGACAGGGGTTTACAGAAAACTTTGCTTAGGGAATGGTTTGCGTACTTGTGGACTCAGCTGTAGGTGCTATTGACCTTTTGTGTTGAAAGCCTTAAGCAATCTGTCCTGTAACACATGACCTGTCCAGAAACCCTCTGGAGTCTGGGAAGGGAGGTACAGTGGAGTGGAGTTAGTAGGTCTTTTCTCCTTGACATCTCTCCCTGCAACTTTAGTAGCCAAATCATTTCAAAGGAATCTTTTCCTTTGCTCTACATTAAGAGACTTTTCTAGTTTCTTCTAGACCACACAGGAATATTAGTTATGATAGAATTTTCTAAAACTATATATATATTTTTTTCCTGATCTAAAATTCAGGTGCCAGGCTGTATCATAATCAGAGGCAAATAAGAACATGAACAAAAGATTTTTAAAAGAATCAAATCTTCTTTGTTAAGAAAACTGATTCTTGATACCAAAAGGCTCATGGCTTTGGCATTATAAAACATAGGATAAACATCTCCGGGAACTGTGTTTTTCCCCATTCAGAATCCTGCTCCAGAGCATTTCCTTGTGAAATCCCAAACTTGGTTTTCATCATCACAGGGATACCTTTTTAGGCGATGCTGGAGCATAGTTTCAGGGTGTTCCTCAATTGACCTTGACTTGGCTTCTGAACTTCCTCTCACCACTTGCCCATTCCTTGTATAAAGTCAGGAGAAGCCACGGCAGAATTGAAATTGTGGATGTGGGGGTAAAAAGCCATGTGAAAATAATACAGCTTATTTGGTAATAGTATGTCACGCAATCATGAGACCTTTATTTTGACAGGTGTTTACCTCAAAATATTGCATTAAATCAGGGTCCCTAATTACAGGGAAGAAGAAAAAGGCAGAGCGTGACTATAATAGAACAGGGGAGGCCCGGGAGAGATGATTATAGATGATAATAGACATTACTGAAGGCCCATAAGAAACATTCTCCCTGGGTGATTGCCAACTGGCTTTGATTGAATAGATCATAAACTGAGTTTGCACTAATGTTTCCAAGTGTACAGACTGTATTGTGGGAATTGGCAAGCTCCCGACAAAGTGGGTGAGGTCCTAATTGTTAACTCTCAAGATGGGCATTTTTGGTTAATAGCTCTTCACTTGTATATTTCCTATGTTTGGTACAGGGCAAGATGTAGGTTATAATGTACCTAGGGGAAGACACCACTGTCTAAGGAGAAGTTTAGACAGTGAAGTCTTTTTTTTCCCCAATAGAAAGCAACATCATTAAGGGTGATAGTTCTGAGAAATTCTGTTGCGGTATATTTTCGTCTGTTATTTTATTACCATAGAAGCTGCATTCTGCCATAATTACTACAAGGGTGTGTCACTCACAGAATACCTTCAGTGGACCACCACCAATCCACAATTACATCTGATATGACTGTTGATTTGACACCACAAGGGGTTTCAGTAGAGTGTGCACAGGCATATGCCCTCAAGACTTTGGTCCAAATAATTTCTCAGATTATAACATATATTGGATTTTAATTGTTCATGGTAATTGGAGTTCCTGAAGAGTGAATGAATGAATGAATGTCATTTCTAACAAGTCAATTCTGTGTACCCTGGAAAATAGAGGACTTCACACTGAGGTAAAATTAAAGTCATTTAGGATCTGAAATGTCTTTATCTTCTATAAATAAGTGCAAACAGATTCAATTACTGACACGTAATATCCCTAATTAAGAATTTGTGGATCAGATACTTTTTAGTAACAGTAACTGACTGGAGAACTGTAGGTAATTAGGAAAAGTGCTCATATAAGCAAAAAACTTTGGTGGTAAAAGAGACCTCAGAAACTCTTGGGTCAAAAAAAACAAAAAAACCCCAAAAAACCCTTGGGTCAAACCCTGTCATTTCACAGGTGAGAATATTGAAGCCACAAAAGGTTATATGACTTACTCAAGGGTCAGAAGGCCAGGAATAGAACATCAGGCTCCCAATTGTCGATCCATATCAAATTATTACCTCCTAGGTTTTTTTCTCTAGTCCAGAATTCTATGAAAATGACCAAAGCAAAAGCTAATTAAGGAACCAACATAATCTGAATGAGATCCTTGAAGATAATACCCATGTTTGGTCATTTTTAATCCCCTAGTATGTAGCATAATCCCTCATACTTATCAGGTAGTCAATACACTTTTCATTAAAGCAGTAATTAGTAAAAATTAAATTCTTTAAAAATATCTAATGCTGCTGTGAGCATTTGATATGTATTGTGCTATTACTCAGGATATTTCCTTTGTGATTACTTAAGATTAAATCACCAAGGATAGGAAAACATCCATTAGTTGTCTGCCAGGATTAGAAAAACGAATTTCTATATTTTGGACCTCTGTCAAGCCCTGGTTTACTTTTTGGGTTATATAGCCTCTCCCCAGATAGGATTTCTTCCAAGAGTGCTAGATCCTTGTTCTTTCCAGATTTTGTAATAAGTAACCACTTGGGATTTGGCCTACCTACATTCAGATTGATTGTTGCTTGCTAATTTTATTTTCTTTCATCAAAGGTGTTCTTTTCTTTCCTTCACCAGAAACATAGATTTATTAAATTTTGATTCAGGATTACATCATGTACAATATCTTACCTGGTAAGACTTTAGAAAGAAGGCTCAACACACGAAAAACTAGCACATTCCCTTCCCGGCTAGAGAAATCCAGGAACCCCACAGAATACATCTTTTGGATAATAAGAAAAATGTTCTGCAAAGTATCATTCTGCTATTATATTCATCCCACATATAATAAGTGTAGAAATATAACTTATGGCTTTTAGTGGGTTTTCTCTTAGTGTACGTTTCACAACTTTTAGGGTTTTTTTTTTGAGTTTTTGACACTTCTTTCTGACAGAATCTCAGTGATGTAGTAAACACAAACAATCTTGTGTGCATTCAAAAAGCCATCAAATATAATCGAGGCTTTTGTATGTTTTGATGATGTGATGCAATTATAAACCCTTATAAATTGAAAATAAATTTAATTTCAAAGATTCTAGACCAAGATACAAGTTTTTTTTTTTTTAAGTTATTTGGAATTCTAAGCCTATGACAGCCACGTAACTACAAATGAACTAGATTAGGAATATGAATTTTACATAGTCTTTTGAAAAACCTCAGGAGTTTATGCACTGGATGAAAGTTAATCCTATTCTCTTTTGACTAACAAATGATAAAAGCACTTGACTGTGTTTTTGTTCTTCTGTATATGTGCATGAGTATTTTGGAATTCATTGTAATGACCATTCGGTATAACCCTATGACATTATGCTTGGCAAATTTTCAAGTTGTTCACTGGTGGAAAAATGCACATCTTACTTGTCATACAGGAAGCAGTTAATGATGAAAGAATGTGTATACTTGCATGAAAACATTAGCACATTTGAGATAAGGAAATGGACTATCTGAATATAGTATTTCTTGTTCAGGTGAAAGTTATACGGGAGTCTGTGTTACTTGTGGCTTAGCAAACTTGTCTAAATATAAGGAGGGTGGTGGGATTATTCCCAGGCTAGGTATTTCTATTTTAATAACACATGAATAGCAACAAAAAAAATTTAGAAGTGAGAAAATTGATTGGGAATAATCAAAAAGCAGTATTGTGGAAAAAATAGAAAATAGTTATTTTTAGCAATCATCACGTGTTTTCAGACATGTTAATTCTTTGATCCTTGTATTACCCTAGTGAGGCATGTGTGGCAGATCTTGTCATCATTCTTGTTTTACCATGGAGATTTGCCTAAGGTTATACAGTTCTTTTATAGCAGAGCTGGAAATAGAATGAGCTCTCCCAATGCCACCTCCCTACTGTATGGTAGTGATTTTCTATGTTTTCTAAGAACTAGCACTGATGTATATTTAACTGGTAACAATGGTTACATTATGGTGGCAGCTAGGATCACAGATCCTTACCAAAGTTAAATTTCAGACAGGGTCTTTGTCCTGCTTCTCTCCTTTTCCAGTCCTTTGGTTCTATTGCACGTGCTCTCAAAGCCTGTCAGAATAATTCCAGAAATAGTGCTTGGTACAAGCTATCCATCATCCATCCATCCATCTGGTCAGTAAACTAATTTGTATATTTGCCTAGATTCCCATAATTCATGGCTACCCCGTCTATCTTCTTACCCCACATACCCAGACTATACATTTCTGACAGAGAGGACTAGATGAGGTGACAGTTGCTCTGGCCATTACCCATGTGTGATAAATTGCTTAGTAATCTCCACAGCACCTTCATGCATACTTTGAAAGTGTTTAGGGCATTGTAACTTGGGAAAACTTCCAATCTTTCATAAATAACCATTAATCTGTCCCTTTTAAATTCAGCTTTGCACATCTGTCTCAAATTGTTCAGTGCTGTTCCAGGAGTGCGTTAAAGCTCCAATCCAGGTGGTGGTAAGGGGGTAAATGAGCCACAGGGCAAAGACACTCTGTATTTTTCTTAAAGCAATTCTTTCTCATTTTTGCAAAGTTAGGAGCCCAGCAATTTACGATTAAGATTTTTGGAGGATATCCTCTGTCATTTTAAGCCATCCTTGTCAGCAGTTTCGGCTCTGCCATTGCAGCATACATTAATGTTTTTCTCTGTAGAGGTAGATTGTAAATATCATTTCTACCAGCAAACTTAATGTAGTTTTAATTCATTATGGTTCTCTGTGGATTCTTATTGGGGAAAAATGAAAAACAGTTGTAATCTAAGGTCAGTTAGAAATAAGGAAGTATCTGAATATTTGTGATGTTCAGGAATTTCAGAGAAAGTTATCAATAATTTAGTTTGATACATTTTTCTACAGGAAGCAACTTGCTTTTCAAAACAGAAGGCATCATTATTTTATGAATTATTATTTAATATTATTTTGCTTTGTACCTGTTCTACTTTAGCTAATGAAAATTATAAAGGTGCCTCTTTTCTTACCATAACTTATTTTCTCAGAAACTTTCCAAAGAAAATAGTTTCATAAGAATGAATCAGCCTGTACTGTTAGATTTACAAAAGTCTCCTCACATAATATAGAGAATGCCCTGCAGAATAAATGCACATAAAGATAGTACTGTATGGTACATCAGATGACATGTAACTATGAAAGAGGAATGTTTTCAAATTGACCTTGAAGATGTTAAGGGACTCACAAGAACAAATATTAGACAGGGGATAACTAACAAAGAAGATTTCCTATCTCTGGCATTTGTAAGGGGCATAAAAGGAACGACACGTTGATTATCTGGCCCAGAATACAATGCCCACTCAGGAATGCAAAGAAGAAAATTCAGCTGCATGCCTCTCATCAAAGTTAGTAAAAATTTTATAGATGGATCATCACATAAAGTGCACAAAGTCATTGGCTTTGCAAATGGCTTATTTCCTAGCTATAGTCTGCTGTTCCGGCCACACGTAGGGGATTGACAGGTGCTCCACTCATTAGCATTAAGGAATTATCAATGTACATCCCGCACACTTCCACCAGGGAAGCAAAGACACTCCTCCTACACATTACTTTGTTTTTTAATCCTCCAAATGTTGTAGGATGCTTATTACCTTAATAAGTGGAAAATCACTGAATACCGTGCATATTCCCCCCCCCCACAGCTAAAACTGACATCTCATAGGAATTAGTGAGGAAATGCAGTTTTATTCATCTGTTAAGATATGTTATCTCTCACCTCTTTGTCATCTAAGGGATGCCTAAGACCATTAAAGAAATGTAACCTGCACTGCTAAGGCATTTTATTAAGGAAAAAACAATTCAGGATGACCTTGGTAGTCTGTTCAGTGAAAATTTCCCTCCCCTGAGAAAACTCCAGTAGTGTTCTTGAAATGCAGGGGAAAAGAACAAAATGGTTTTTGATACAGTGACCATACATCCCGGTTTACCCCTCACAGTCCCAATTTATACCTGTTGTCCTGGCATAGTTATTAATCACTACCCTTCCCTCTCAAAAGATCCTGGTTTGGACAGAAAATTGCATGTTTACCCTAGTTTTAGGACATTTCTTATATGACCATGCCCCTGCCTCTACTGTCCAGGACAGTTACAGTTCCCATTCATGCCTTTCAGGCGGAACCCTTGGTTCTATAAAGGAAGAATGACAAAAAAGGTGGGCCGGCCCATGTACCTTCGGAAGTTATAAAATTCATTAATGTGTCTCCCACTCTTGAATTGTTTGTGTTCTCACCTCCTTTCTCTCTGTTTTGTACATTACCTTCTTCAGCACACTGCTTGCTTATATAAAATGTCAAGCAGTGCCACTATAAGAATGTTTTCATATATAGAAGCAGTTCAATGCTTCTCAGTGCTTGACTGTGTGAAAACAAAGTGTGGTATATTTTCTTCTTTTCAGTTAAGAGGAACTTAAGGTCATGCTACTCACTGACATGGGACTATCAGATTGAGAAATACCTCAAATTACAAACATTTCTGAAACACTTACTATGCATTTGGCATTCTCTCGTAAAAACTGACCTTGTCCCAGATTCGAAGAATTCAGTCTAGTAAAGGAGACCATGTAGAGCAATAATGACCTCCATGTGGCAGTGTACTACTAGCAGTCTGGGAAGGTGCCGGAGGAGGACAGGACGAGATTAAATCTGCACCTGAGAGTGAGGACGTTTTTATAGAAGAGATGACAGAGTAGGAATGTGCAAACCCAGCTTTGGGGGAGGAAGAAGTGAAAGTATCAGTCTGTATGAGGGAACCTGTGTCAGTTTTGTTCTAGGGAAATAGGTGCCATTGTATTGGCCAACATGCCCTGTCAACGAAATATCACTGCTTCTCTTAAACTCTGCTTTCCATAGATGAAGATCATGTGTTCTTTTTTCTGACGAATGTGAATTGACAGTTCACCATTCTTAGAACAGCTGTAATCTTCCAATTTGTTGATTTATCTTCAACTATAGTTTTGAAAGACATAGAGCTCTCTCTCTGGACTCTCCCCTGCAAAATAGACTTATTTCCTTTAGTGTGCTCTCAGAGGTCTGATTTTACTTTTTAAAAACAATCACCCTTCTCTTTTCCTCTTCTGAGCCTCCTTTGGTGTACGGCTCCAGCCCACATACCTGTATATGTTGTACACGAGTAGCATTGCAGTGCATCCAGTACAAAGGTCTGGCTAGGCATACAGTCCCCAAATATCATACTTATTTACTTGTACCTCAGTGTCATGCTGAAAATAAATAAAGCACTGAGAATATGCAGTTGAATGAGAGTAACACTTCATTCCAACCTTATAGCTACTGTGTTCTCATCACCCTCTAGTCTGTGATTCTCCTCCCTCTGGTACATCCTTCCTGCCTCCTGGTTACACTAATTCCTGTAAGCTCTGTCTTTTATCTTCTTCTGTCTACATTTTCTTCCATGATAGTCTTGCTCCATTGACTTTAAGTTTCCCCTCTGTATAATTGCCATCTACATCCAGATTATCTCTTTGGGTGCCTTATGTAATCACCTCCATCCTTGACTTTCCTCTAGTCTTTAACTCCCATGGTCTTCTCTTCCTTACCCACTCCCCAGGTAAGCCCCATGGACTCTAGTGCCATCATGTTTCTAGCCCCGGTTTCCCCTCCCTGCTTACCATGATACAGTTCTCTAATGATATTGTCACCCACCAAGCCACGCCCATCTACAGGCCAGCTTGCACACTTGATGTCAGTTTACTTCTTCTAAAGCACATAACTGCGTCACTGAGACTCCCTCACCAATGATAAATTCATGTCTCAGTCAAACTGGTTCCCTGCCACCTTTTAGCTCCACGTCCCTCTGTCCTCCTTTATGAGTCCGATGCTTGCGTAGAGAGGCAGTATCAAGCTCTGAAGTTAGAACATCTGAATTTGAATTCTGGTTATGTCACTGCTGGCTCTGTGATCATGGGGTGATCATTTAACTTCTCTGTGCCTCATTTTCCTCACCTATAAAATGGGGATAATAATTGGGTCTACTACAGAGGACCACTGTAAGGATTATGAAATGCTCAGAGCAGTGGGTAGCATACAGTAAGGGTGCACTAAGTGTAAGCCATTATTAGACTCTGCCTGTGTTTCTTATGCACAACCTGTATTTTTATACCCCAGTTCCTTTCTCATGCTTTATTTTGTTTTCAGAATGTTCTCCTCCATTTCCATCTCTGTGTTCACATCCCACACATTTTATATTCATGTGCCCCCCACTCTTCCATGTAGCTTTCAGGCAAACCCCTAATACTGAAAATATCTTTCCAATTTCCATAGCCTCTCCTCTGCACCTAACAGTATTTAGCCCTTTCCACCTTGTATTAAAAGTACGTGTGTATGTATCTTGGCTCTGAGAAGATAGGGGGATACAGGAATGATTTATGAATTTTTGCATTTTCCTAAGTGCCTAGCCAAGTTAATATTGCTACTGTATTTGTTGAATAAGTGAATGAATATTCCACTTGTTCATTTACCTTTTCCCTGATACGCAAGTGCAATACAATTTTAGAACTTTGCCCAAATGAGCATCTTCTCTTTGCTTGGTTATTTGTTTTCCCTCTGTCCTAACCCACCCTTCCTCTTCTCTTTTCTGTCCTTTTTCCCCTTCTCTGACCCTCCCCCCCTTTCCTTTCACACCTCCCCTCCCATGCCCCTCTCGCCTCTTCCCCCTTTTTTTCTTCTCTTCTTCCTCCTCCTCATCCTTTAATTCTGGATTCCGCTTTATAAAACTTTCTCCACAAACTCATAGCCAAGTGCCATGGGCACAAAAGGCTACTGTTTCAAGAGAGAAATATTTGCTGATCATTTTTTTTTTTTGGTTACTTTTCTTTTTCAAAAAAAAGTGAGCATGTAATATCCAGTCATAATGCTATTTACTCGTCTTAGCTACTGAGAAGAAGGAATTGTTAAATAGCAAAAATAAGCCCAATTTTTAGACAACAAGAAGTCATCTCATAAGAACTTTTTAATTACATGTTCTGATTGTTGCAGTGTGTTTTGAGTATAGTTTGTCTTTCTGCAAAAGGGAAACAATTGCAGGGTTAGTGTCTTGAGATTTTGTGTGTGTGTGTGAAGTAAAACAGAATGTTACACTGTTTCAGGTGTGCAGTATAGTGATTTGACAGGTCTGTATGTTTTGCTCTGCTCACCACAAGTGTAGCTAGCATCTGTCACCAGATAACACTATTATAATACCATTGACTATATTCCCTCTGCTCTACCTTTTATTCTGCTGACTTATTCATTCCATAACTGGAAGCTTGTATCTCCCACTCCCTGTCACCCCTTTTAGCCCATCCCCCCAGCTCTCTTCCTTCTGGGAATGACCAGTTCTCTGTATTTATGGGTCTGTTTCTGCTTTCTGTTTGTTTGTTTTTTTTGTTTTTTAGATTCTGCATGAAAGTGAAATCATATGGTATTTGTCTCTCTCTGTGTGACTTATTTCATTTAGCATAATACCCTCTAGACCCATCCATGCTGTCACAGATGGCAAGATCTCATCCATTTTTATGCCTGAGTAACATTTCATTGTATGCATACACCACATCTTCTTTATCCATTCATCTATTAGTGGACACTTGGGTTGCTTCCATATCTTGGCTATTGTAAAATAACACTGCAGTAAACATAGGGGTGCATGTATCTTTTCGAATTAGTGTTTTTGTTTTCTTTGCATAAATACCAGTAGTGGAATAACTGGATCACATGTTACTTGTATTTTTTAATCTTTTGAGGAACCTCAATACTGTTTTCCACAGTGGCTGTACCAATTTACATTGGTTTTTTTTAAAGAATTTGATCAAAGGTCTCCAAGAGTAAATTCTTAAGTATTTTTTTGTCCATTTGGTGTTTAGGTTTTCCTTATTCTGCTAATTTCTTCCCCCTCTTCTCATTTGCAATGTCATTTTAACTTATAATACTTTCCTCCAACATCTTATCTGTCTTCTCTTGATCAGTACCTTTCTCCTAAATCTGAAAACCACCTAAAACATCATATCATGTTGTTTTCCATTTCCACAAGTCTTGAAATGTCTCCTGTCTTGTTGGAGGAATGTTTTTATGATTTCTGTTAAAGATACTAATACTAACCATCTAAATCACATTTCTAATTGTGAGCCTGCACAAAACCAATGTATCTACTTGTATTAGTGAATATAAAATAGATCAAATATGCTATTATGTCTATATTGGATTGAGGGATGTAAAGTTAACAAGATTGAATGGTAGTTTGGGAAGTCAAACTTGAATTCTTATTTTATAATTATCATCTGAAACAACACGTAAAGTTTAATAATTTTAAAACCTCTTTGCTTCTGCCTTCTTTCCTGAGCCATAGTAAGTTAATGCTTAGGACTGGACAAAACATGTTATTCTGGGGAATCCTCAAAAACAACACCATGTACACAGCATTATAAGATTATCATGTGGTAAATGGGTTCTCAAAACTGGTATTTTTCTCCCTAATTTAGGGTAGAAATTTAGCATCTGGAGAGGTTGGATTTTTTCCAAGTGATGCTGTCAAGCCTTGCCCATGTGTAAGTATGAGTATTTTCTTTCCATTTTTTCCTGGTTTTGATGCTGTAATTAATTGTGTAAGAATGTATATAGGATATGGTCTTGTCACTCAATAATTTTATTAATATTTTCTGGGGGGATCATATTATTTCAAGTTTGAATATATGGTCAATGTTACTACAGTTCTAAAATCCTCATGATTCCATTGTCAGAAAATATTTTTTTAATTGATATATGCAAGGACAAAATCCAACTTAGTAGGTACATTTACAAAAATAAATTGTCTACACGGTGTTAGAAGGAATAAATCAAAGCTGTAGATTAGATGCATTTTCCCCTTTTCCAATGAAGGTGAGAATGGTAGGCTCTAATCTATTCCTAGTCATTTTGGGTTATAGAGAGATGTTATGCTTCCACTAGTGTGTTTGAAAGCATAATAGCATGAAGTCCACAAAATCTTCAATCAAATCTCTAAATACATTTTTCTGGGCTTTAGTTTATCGTTACTGTTTATTTAATGTCGTAATGGCATTTTCTGAAAACATCAAACACATTAGATAGATACAAGGAGAATGAATGAGCATTTACTCAAACATTATTATGGATGAATATAACATAAAATGTGCTTTCTGGTGTTTTATTAGATTTATAAATTTCTGTTTAAGGTGACATTTTTTCGTAAGTTTATGTTTAGGGTTGATTTTTCTATGAAACTTTTGAAATTCTTTGATTTGAAGTAAATGAAATTCCTTTACTAATATAATGGAGTTGATGGTTAAAAAAAAAAAACTCCTTAAATTATCTTGCTTGCTATATTTCAGTCCTTCCTAGATTTACAAACTGGACATCCTTTTTAATATTATAAATGCCTGCCGTCCTTGATTTCAGAACGTTGTCTGTAGATTAATTTACTGTACACATTCCAGCTTCATTAATTTCAAAAGCAAAGGGAATCAAAAAGAATTTGCTCTTTATTGGTTCTGTGATCTAATGTCACATGTTCTTATCTAATAATCTTAGAAAATTGTTGAACTTTGATACCACTCTAATTATGTAAGCAAAATGAATTTTTAGTTAGTTTTCTGTTATTTGTATGAACAAGATTCAAGCTTCCTGTGCTTAAAACAATGATATTTATATGTAGGCAGGAAGCAGGAGATTATACATTCTAATATTAAGATGTTTGGGAGACAAAAGACATCAAATCAAGAATATTAAACATTTCATATATCAAGTTCTGTTATCTTTTTACAGCCTCTTGAAGTTTTATTTTAGGAAAATTCTGGCACATGGCAGGTATTTAATACACTTTGTTGTGTGAATGAACAAAGGGGTGAAAAAGCAAGCGAAAGTTCCTAGCTGAACCTACGTAATTAACAATAGTAGATACTAATTATATCAGCTTATAGTGAATGATATTTGGTGACTCAGTTACTAGAAGGAAAAACATGTTCAGAATTTTAAGCTGGTAAGGAGTTAAAGGAGTTAAAAATAGTTATGGGTAGGAATACTAACTAAATATGATTGTTTTATAGTGCAAAGTTAATAAATAGTTATTAAAATTTTAGTGCTTAATAAAATTATAGATTTATTTGTTGGTTTAGGAAAAGTTAAGTAGGTGGAGAGATTGGAGGGGAGGATGTGTTGAAGGAGTTTGGAAGATGGTATCTTTTGACCCTGGGACATACTGTTTATCAGGGGTCCATGAGTAGTATGGAATATTCCATTCTGAGCTCAAAGGTTATTCTCCGGTATATGCTGTGCCAGTCTCTTCAAAAGTTCTGAAGTATACAGATAGAAAGTTAGAACTGTGGAAAATGCAAGAGGAATATAAATGAGACCATTTCGTTCCTGGTAATATGGTAACTGGGGACAAAGCCTGGAGCTACAGCACAGTGCAAACTTGGGTAACGCTTTGTGATTCCCGAAGTCCTCAGTGGGTGAGCAAGAAGAAAACAGTTCCACAGAAGATATGTCTATCTTCATCTTGGATCTGGGTTGGGAAGAAAAAAAAAAGCAGTCTCCCATAAGAATTCCTAACTTTAGATCCAAAAACCGCCCAGGCGTGAGGCTGAAATTCATACCAGCTCTGTGACTGAAATAATTCTAAGCTAGAAACAGTTTAAAATGATTCCACATTGATTGTGTTTCCAGTAAAATGATTCCACATTGATTGTGTTTCCTGCCATTGATTGTCTCTGGATTGGAGCCTCATTGCACACAGTCCTTAAAGGATTTCTACAGATAAAGTCCTAGGGAGTATCAGTTCACAATATGGGATCATCACATTCAGGATTAAACAAACCATCTTAAGCAAAGTTCAGCAGAAAAAATAAAATTCAAAATTAGATACACAAAGACAGCAGATATTGTAATTATCAGGTACCGAGGTCAAATTTTTATATCTAATATGGTTGAAGAAATAAAAAAGAATAAAAGTCTAAGAAGAGAACAAGCCACTCTCCAAATTTCTTGGATATATTTCACAAAGCATCAGGCAGAATAAGTGAAGTGAAAACCTTAATGGAAGCATTAAATGACATATTAGACACAATTGGGTAGAAAATTGGTAGACAAATCTGAAGAAACTTCTCAGTGAGTAGTCCAGAGAGATTAAGAAATGGAAGTCTAACAGAGAATGGAGTGATAAAGTTCAAATGCATGTTATTGAAGGAGAGAATAGAGATAGTGTGGAAAAGCAATTTTCAAATAAATAATGGCAGAGAATTTTCTGGAACTTATGGTAAAACTAATCTGAAGAGTCAAGAAGAGTATATGAAATTAATCAACACCCACACACATTTTAGTTCATTTCAATGGCAGAACATTAAAAACAAGGAGAAAATATTAAAACCGACCTTAAGGAGAATACGGATTACCTATAAAGAGTTGATGATTTGACTCATAGCTAACAACAGCAATAATGGAGGCAACAAAAGTTTTCACTTCTGGTAGTTGTCAAGTAGCCCCTATTGGATCAAGCTTCCCACAGAAAACAACTACAAGCTCTGGGCGAGATATTAAGGCAATAACAAAAACAATCTGAAGGCACTGGCTAAGAGAAGAGTTGACACTGGGTAAAAGGGGATGACGCTAGGTTAGTTTCCTGGTTTTGTGGCTGGATTGAGGACAGATACTGGGCTGCACCATGCAGGGTAGCTAAAGTTCAGATAGAAACTTCACAGTGTCACTAGCTTGAAGAAGCAGAATGTGGAGTTGGAAGGAAACACAAAGTGGAAAGGGAGGCAGGAAATCTTAGAAAGGAAGGTGTCAGAGAGGGAGGAACCTCAAGTTCTGTGTATAAACTTTGCCTCAAGTTTGGCTGCATGGTGTAGACTTTGTCCCAAAGTGGCTCAGTTTAGGCTCAAAGAACGAAACTGAGAATTCATCTGCCTCTCCCCATAGGGGAGATAGTTTGCAGTTGGAGTTCCACCAAGTTAACTGCCTACTTTAAGAAAAATCACACTCTTTCTAGAAGCATCACAGAATTCAGAGCTTCTACAGCATATTATTCAAATTGTCCAAGATACTATCCAAAACTACTCAATATGTAAAGAAGGAGGAAAACACAAACTATACTTAAAAGAAAAAGCAATCAAAGGAGAACAACCCTGAGAGGTCCCAAATGATGTAATAAGCAGGGAAAGATTTTTAAAGTAGCTATTATAACTATGCTCAAGGACATAAAGGAAAGTATATTCATAATGAATGCACAGGAAACTTCAACAGAGAAATAGTAACTATTAAAAAGAACCAAATGGAGATTCCATAGTGTGAAACTTTAATATTTCAAGCAATAAGAATGATATGTTCAAAGCTTTGAAAGGAAATTAGACAACTTACAAATCTATCTTTCCTCTGTAGGGATGAAGTAATGACACTTCTAGCCAAACAAACACCGCAAACTTACCTCTAACTGTTCCCTCTAACTCGTATAAGATGTACTTCAGGAAGAAGCACATATCTTATATATATTATTTTACATGCATGCTCTATACCCAGTAAAATATTTTTTAAAACTATATGAGTACAGCCAAAGTTTAACAATGTAAACAGCCTGTGATGAAGGTAGAAAAAGGCATTAGGGAGAAATGATCAAAGTTGAGAATATATTCAAAGATAGGAAAGTATCCAGAAGAAAAGTATCTATTTTGTTATATAAGGGCCCAAAAAAGAAGTGGGGAGGGCCCATGACAGATGGAGAAAGATAAGATCCTACCCTCAGTATAGGGATCAGTGCTGAGAAGATAGTCCTGGTACTTGACACATCAGAATATATTCACCAAAGAGTGAGAAAGCTCTAAAAGGACATCGGGCTGAAACAGACTGGGATTTTGGTTCTGCTTTAGAATGTTCTGTCACCCTTCATTTTTGTGGATCTTCAGCTTTCCCAAGCCAAAGGAATCCATAGAATATGTTGAAGTTCTTGTTCCTTCTCTGTCCCATCTTTGTTTTGTTGTGTTGTGTTTGCTTTTTTTGTTTTGGCTCTGTAGGGAGAAGGGTGGATTTAAGCCTGCATTTAGAGAATACGAAGAGGGAGAGGGAAGGAGGAAATATTTTTCCATCAGATTTCAGAAGCCATGTATATTTTCTAAAGAGAAATCATTGAAGATTGATTACTATTTGTGAAAACAAAATAGTATAAGAAAATATTTGCAGGATTTGAATGGGTGTAATGTACTCTACATATTATTTTCTGTGTATCAGGATTTTACATGGTGGTGAAATTAAATGTGTGATCCATAGGATAAAAATATTTAAATACTAATAACTTTGGAGATGCTCTGACCAGAAAGATAATTTTGTTATATATAACTATTAACCTGGAAGGTCAAAATAGTAACAGCCCATTATGAAAACTGACAGAGCTAAGAGACATATTTACATTGATCAGAGCTCTGTTACAAATTAAGGGTAACAGAGATTCATGAAAAATTTCTAAATACAAAACAAATTATCCGTACTCCTTGTCTTTTCTTAGGAATTTATAAACTTTGTTCCCCTCTAATAGTATGTATTTGGTTATTCTTGGAATATTAGTGTACCTTCTTTGGCTTTGTCCATCTTCTAGTTATAATCAGCAACTAGAAGTTTTCTTCTTCTTCTTTCTTTATTTGCATAGCAAATGTAACATTTTTCTCTTTTGCAAAGCTCCATAGGAGAAAAGGGAAAAATGAATATTTCCCATGACTTTTCATCAATAAAAAGTTTGCCAGTTGGTAGACTTCAAAATCAGAGGCTAGAATTTGTGATACAAAGTAAGAGTCTGTAGCCAGTATATATTGTTTATTTTGCCTGTTTTCTGGGAAAGCAAAGTGCTATTTGGTTTTCCTAACATTTTCATTTTAATTTTCTGTGATAGGATTAAACTGCCTTGATAATAAATACCAAAAGCTTCCAATCCATATTTTTCCTGTTATCTCTCCTCTTGGAGGTACAGTGGTGGTAAAATGAATGAAAGAATGAATTAAAGTGAAATGAATTATTTTCTACTTATCTGACATATACTATGATTCACTCTGTATAAAATTGCCAATGGATAGTTCCAGGACTGTGCTATTTAGGGTTTTATAGAGCCAAGTCAGCTAAACTGAATTAATGGTTGATTCCTAAAAGCTTTCCTTAAGTAAACTTAATCTATTTTTTGGCTTTTTATATCCTAGGTGCCCAAACCAGTAGATTATTCTTGCCAACCCTGGTAAGTATTAAAAATGTTTATGTCGCTAAGTTGAAATACCATAACCTTAGCTCCAGGGTGCCTTAAATGTGGGGATAGTAAACCACCTTCCATTTCTATTTATCCTGGCTAAATTTGTTTTCAAATATGACCATAATGAACTTATATATCGCTGACCTTTCCATAACTTCTTCAGAGTGTGTGTGTGTGTGTGTGTGTGTGTGTGTATGCATGCATGCACACACTTGACTGTAAATTCAAAGTTTATAACAGCCACAGAAAGGAATGGGACATAGGCAAATATGTATCTTATATTTTGGAAGAGTAAATTTCATGAAACAGAGAAAAAAAATATATGATTATGTTGTCTAAAACTAAAAATTAGCCCAGGAAGGATAGTAGATCCTAAACTGTAATATGAGAGGAGCAAGATGTATCCATGTCTAACATTTTGGGTCTACATGGAGCCCATTTACCACTTAGAGGCTAGCATTACCACTAATAGAAACAAAGAAGCAAAGGGGGTAGTGATTATTACTTTTTAGACATGATGAGTTTAAGGGAAAGTGATATCTTCAACTGGAAAAAATCTATTTAGGATCCAGGATAGTTATCATCATCATATGGTAATAACTAATATATACCAAGCACTTACTATGTGCCTAGTATTTTACATGTTTTATTTTGTTTTCCAACATCTCTATGAGGAAGGTTGTTATTATCTTTACAGATGAGCAAACAAAGGTTAAGGCCATGCAAGTAGTAAGTAGTAGAACCAGGATTCCAAGTTATGCCATCTGTACATTACCATATTGACTCTCAAAGTACAAAATGTGGGCTTATTTACTTATTTGTTTCCCTGAATTTTATGTTTGGCTCCTTTTAAAATGACTGCATCTGTTTTATTTTCTGGATATGAAGTATATATGCATACAAATTAGATATCAGTATATGTATATAAAGGAGATATTCTGAGAGTATATAGTACTAGTTCAGTTTGCAGGTGTAGATAGAACACCTGAGCTGATATTTTTTAAGCGTTCTTGGGGTGCCTGGGTGGCTCAGTTGGTTTAAGCATCTGCCTTTGGCTCAGGTCATGATTCCAGGGTCCGGGGATCAAGTCCGGCATCGGGCTCCTTGTTCAGCAGGGAATTTGCTTCTCCCTCTCCCTCTGCCTGCTGCACCCCTTCCTGTGCGCTCTTTCTCTCTCTCTCTGACAAATAAATAAATAAAATCTTTAAAAATTTTTAAATTTAAATTTTTTAAAATTTTAAAAAATAAAGTATTATTTTCTATTATATAACCAAAGCATAGAAAATGCCCAGTTGTTATAGGACAACACTGTCCAAAGTATGGAATTCTTCCCATCAGTCCTCTTGCTCTCTGCAACCATCACGTCTGCCCTCAGTAGCTATTACCCGCTTTCTCTGACCTCCCTGAGCTTACTAAAGAAATTATAGCAGGCTTTGATAGAACTGGGAAGCTTTGCTACATTTTTACTTAGTTTAAGATGAATTTGAGGTCAGAACCACATGGAATTAAAAATCATGATCCTGACAGGAATTAAATTTGGGGAATAGAGCTGATAGCATGGATAATCAAAGAGAACAACACCAGGAGCTGATAAAATCACAAGAGTGTGGTGATTAGCTTCCTTCTCTTTTCTTTTAGTATTTTGCTCATAACTAGGCATAATAGTTATAAGGGTAATGATTTTAGAGATAAATACTAATGCCACAAACTACATGGATTTTATGAAATAAACGTATAAGATACCTGGGAACCATTCAGGGCGCAGGAGATTAGTTTTAAAACACTTTGTTTTAAGATGCACCCTTGTAGATATGTAAAATTCTATTGAAAATATGATTTAGAATAGTATTGTTCCTAATGATAAAAAAAAAGGTGTTTGGATAAGGGAAGAGTCTTGAAGATAGGAACAAATAAAGATGTTTCATAGTAAAATTTTTAAATTACTTTTTTTCTTTTTCTTGAGCAACTTAGCTTATTCACACTAAACAGACATTTCATGGGAAATGCTTTCTGCTAGGGGACAAAATGGTCAAGTAGATCAGAAATGGAAACTTCAATTTTGGAAATACTACACTGTTTAGAGAAAATGATGCTGAATGATGACATGTGATTCTCAAGTCATCGAGAAGTTGGATATCCACCAACTGCATTGTCTATTCATTACATCTCCATTTAAAAACAAGTTATTCTCACTAGGTAAACTTTGTCTCTTGAGTAGAATCAAGGTGATTATCTTCATTTGCCTGGGTATAGAAATCTAGGTGAGAAATTATTTTGCATCTTGGATTTTAAGGCATTGCTCTATTGTCTTCTAACTTCCCCAACTCAATGCCATTCTGCTTGCTTGCTTGCTTGCTTCCTTCCTTCCTTCCTTCCTTCCCCTTCCCCTTCCCCTTCTCCTTCTCCTTCCTTCCTCCCTTCCTCCCTTCCTCCCTTCCTCCCTTCCTCCCTTCCTCCCTTCCTCCCTTCCCCCCTTCCCCCCTTCCCCTCTTCCTCCCTTCCCCCCTTCCCCCCTTCCCCTCTTCCTCCCTTCCCCCCTTCCCCCCCTCCCCCCTTCCCCTCCTCCTTCCTTCCTTCCTTCCTTCCTTCCTTCCTTCCTTCCTTCTTTCTCCCTCCCTCCCTCCCTCCCTCCCTCCCTCCCTCCCTCCCTCCCTCCCTCCGTCCCTCCTTCCAGGGAGAAAAAGATTCTTCCTTCCCAAGAGAATAAATCTACACCTTTATTTATTTACTTTTCAGTAAGTTTAAATCCTTGAGGGGTACAGCATCACACAGATTCTGTGGCCAATGGCTTTAGCAGGAAGTTTGCTTTGGAATTTGGCATGAACCATGCCACTGTTTCCATGAGCATGAGTTACTTTTCCCCAGATTACTCTGGTTTTGTTCAGTTTGCCACCAAGAGTCACTGTGTTGTTCTTTGTTTTGTACACATAGGCACATCTCTGCCTAGACAGAATTCAGTTTCATCTTGAGCATAAACACCTTCAATTTTAAGAAGAGCTGTGTCTCCCTCTGGTTCTGGAGACCCTACTTATAGACAGCAAAAATGGCCTTGGACCACAGCCTTCCAGACGTATTTGTTGATTTAGGAGTCCTCTTCCCAGCAGGCCTCCGTATGTTCCAAGATGGTAGAAAGAGGCCATGCTGACTTCTGATTCTTTGTATGTAATTTGATTGTGAGGGGGAGGGGGAGCACACACCCTGCAGGCAGGGATGAGGCATGGGGCTTAAAACTGGGGAATTATCTGAAAATCCATATGAAGAACAGGATGCAGATGTCAAGGTTCCTACGCCATTCTACAAGTAGTGAGACAACTTACTTTTCCCTACCCTAGCAGGAGAAGTGGAACTAGAAGATATATTATGTGGAAAAATTGAGGCATGTAGGGCTTACACTTAGAGCAATGCCAGCAGAGATTGAGGGAGATGCTATACTGCAGAGTAGTCAAATTAAGGAAAGACTACATACTGACTGATGACAATCCCCAGTTCCTTTGTGTAGCTCAGTTCCAATACTGTGACAGCTGGGTCTCATACACACAGACTATCCTCATTGCTTCCAAACAGAAATCTGGAAGATTTTTCTCTAAAGGAACTGAACAGACTCAGTAAAAAGAATCCTAAAATCCTAACATTTGGGTATTATCCAGCCCCATGAATCACATTCTTGCCAAATGATTATGTTCCTACCCAGCGAGTCTACTTTGGTGCTCCCTACCCCCACAGAGATGCCTATCTCCTAAATATAAACAGACAACAAAGAATAACCAGGCATTTGAGAAAAGCCTTGAACTAGAGAACAAATAGAATAAATGGGGAAAAGAAATGAGGAAAATACAGACATTAGAATAAGCGGAAGAAAGATTTATTTTTAAAGCTTTTAATTTATATTCTCAGAATTAAGAGATGACAATATACCCATGGAAGTGAGCTGGATGTTTTATAAAAGGAAAATCAGAGAACAAGAAATAGCTCTTCTAAATTACGTATTAAGTAGTGGAGTTGGAAAATAAAGTTGAGCAAATCCTCCAGAAAATCAAATCATTTGATAATATGGGACAAAAGGTAGGGAAATTAGACAGCTGATCCAGGAGGTATAGCATTTGTTTCGTGGGTACTCCAGAAAGAGAAAACTGAGAGTAGCAAGGAAATAAGACAAAAATTTCCTAGAACCGAAGGATATATGGCTCCAAATCAAAGATGCTACTGAGAGCCCAGGACAATATTGAACTAAAACATATAGCATATAACTGGAAGGCACATTATCATGAAATTTTGCAATATGGAGAAAACAGAGTCTGAAAGCTTCCAGGGAGGAAAAGAAATCAGATCACATTCAAAGAATCAGAATGGCACTCAATTGCAAGTGAGAAGACAATAGGACAATGCCTCAAAATTTGAGAAAGTAATTTCTCACCTAGAATTTTATATCCAGGCAAATTCTGAGTTAAGTATCAAGTAAAATAAAAATATTTTTTCTGGATGGGATGCTTTCTGAGTATTACAACCCATGTATCCATTTATAGGAAGCTGAAGGATGAGCTAATAAACCCATAAAGAGGGAGATACAGATTCCAGGAAATGAGAGCAAAGGGATGTCCCAGGACTATAATAATTCAGGAGGCTTAGAGAGCAAGTGGCAGTGAATAGACCAAGAGGGTGGAGGGCTCAGAAGAAATGAATGTCTTCGTAGAAAAAAAAATGGACAGGTTCAGTATATGGTGTTGAGAAGTGTACTACTGAGATGTTTATTATTCTCCTGGAGAATTTGGAGAGAATTTGTAGGACAAGTTTGAGCAAACAAAAACTTGAGGAGTTGTTTTTTTGGATGTCAGATGTTCTTTGACTATGAAAACATGACAAAACTGGTCCAGATGATGGCTTGGCTCTGTAGAGGTTACAGAAACAAGAGTGAGGAGAAGCACCATGAAGGAATGAGCATGAATGGAGAAGAAATTATTTTCCTTCCTGACACCTAAAATTGATGAATTAAGAAATTGTAGTTTGATTATTTAGAAATATGCAAGCATAGATAAAAAATAGATAAAATTCTTGAAATGGAACTTGGGATAGAAAGCTGATCAGATGGGGTAATGCTGCTTTTTTCCATATTATTACAGCACAAGTTGACTTTTAGAAACTATGTTCATGTGTTACTTTGAAAAAATGCATATACTATCTACTAATTGTGGTAAGTGCCATGGGAGAGATTAGGATACTGTAATAAGAATAATGGAGGGAAGTGTGAGATGCAGGACAACATTCTTCAGATGGGATGGTCAGAGAAGGTCACTCTAAGTTTGAGTGATGAGAAGGAATGTGTGTGGATTGGGTGAGTGTTTCCAGGCAATAACAGTCTATGGGAAGAATCTTAAGATCAAAAACAGGCTGGTGAATTCCTGAGCCTGAAAGAAGGCTGGAGACTAGTGAGAGATAAGATGGAAGAGTGATCAGAACATACTAGGTACTAATAGTTCATGGGTTATCATAAGTGCTTTTATCCCAAGGTACCACCTGCATAAAATGCCCTTAGCTCTCCTTCTATGCTTGGTGGAAATCTCACATATCCTCCTTCAACAAACTTTTGTATTTTAAATAAACATTTAGTATAAATTAACGGTGGGTATTTAAACTGAGTTACCCCATTCTATGTGTGAATCAGAGAATTTTCTGGAATACTAATTCATGAAGTTTTGAAAGAGAGCCAATCTAAACATAAAATTTTTGCCTTTAACTTTTATCGCCCCAAATCTCTGCTATATTTTGCCAATAAATGTAAAATGTGTATTTGATGTGAAAGGGTTTCTAAGGAGTATTTTACCATTGGATTTGGGCCTTTTATTATTACTGTTATTGTTATGGAATTTGAGTATGTTTAAAGTGAAGATAGTTTAGGAAGAATTCTATTATTGAAAATATCTACCTTTTAAAATTAAATTTTAGCCCCTACTAAGTTCTTAAGAAAATTGGTTATCAAAGTTGTGGATCATAAGAATTCACTTTATATCCCCCAAAATAATTATTTAAAAATAATTTAAATTGTTACTGGAATTTTCTTAAAAAGATGCTCCAAGTAGGTTTCATTTCACAGTATGCGTAGAAAAGGTGAAATTTTAGAGGGGGTGTATGTGTATACATGTGTGTATGTGTGTCCTATACATGATAGTCCCTCTCTTACCAGGCTTTTTCCTTCTTGTTCTTAAACTCCCTATTAGTGTCTCTCTAACTCAATACCTACTCACTCCTTTCTTTGTCCCATTTATTTATTTGATAGATATTTACTGGGTGCTTACTGTGCATTAGGCACTATTCACTGTTGCTAGCTTTGTAGAGCATTTGTTTTTTCACTTATCAGAGGACTTTTTTCTGCACTATTTTTTGAAGTAATATAATTAGTATCGAGGTAAAAACAGCTCAGATCTGCCACTAAATTAAAATCTTGACAGAGACTTATTTTTAGCTTCAGTTCTGTTCCAGGTATATTACCCAAATTTTCTGTGTCATTGTTTCTTTCAGGTATGCTGGAGCAATGGAAAGATTGCAGGCAGAGACTGAACTTATTAATAGGGTAAATAGTACTTACCTTGTGAGGCACAGGACCAAAGAGTCAGGAGAATATGCAATTAGCATTAAGTAAGTAGGACAAGTACTTTTACAGAAATAGATTTCCTGTTTTCATGATTGCATAGACCATCTGACATATATAACACTGAAGTTAAAAACCAAGGTTCTAATTGCAGCAGAAATAATGCATCTATCCAGACACTTCATTAATACTTGAAAATATCTGTCAGAAAAACAGTATTAAGTGTTATAGGCTGCTAATTGGCATACTAGATTTCTTTCATAACATTGTATTCTGGTGATTTGATGTGTGTATGTTTCTCGTTAATTCTAAAAATATATATTACTAGATTTCGTTTTATTTGATTTTGTTTTTCTGTATTCTCAAACTGTACTTAATAAATTGGGCATAGTGATTGGTCAAATCTAACCCCCCCTTCTCACTTCAAATATTGGTTGTATCTTCAACCAATCTAGTAAATATATTTTGTTAATTAGCTGTCACCAGTGTATTGGCATAGGTATATCTTTTGTCTTCAGAATTAATTCCTATAATTTTATTGGGGCATGCCCTCTGGTAATTATTGATTTCTACTGATTAAAAACACGTTTATATTCATACGTCATTCATTGCCCACAGGTACAATAATGAAGCAAAGCACATCAAGATTTTAACAAGAGATGGCTTTTTTCACATTGCAGAAAATAGAAAATTCAAAAGTTTAATGGTAAGCATTGATTAGTTCGTTTCAATCTATGGTCCTTATTTTGCTCTTATTTCAAAGGTCAGTTTAATTCGATCGTTTCTTAGAAATTTTGTGCACTGAAAAGTTGTTTATAAGAGACCCCTATAATTTTGCAGCAGAATCCTGATAATTCTAAGAATTCCAATTAAGTTTTATATTGCCCTACTCATATTTTTCACTGAATATTCAGTTTGCAAGTTTTAGATAACATTTCAGAGTCCACATTATTTATGATTCTTAGAACAATAGACAAATTCGGTCAACTTTCAGTGATTTGTGTTTCGCCTTGTGTTTGAGTCACAGGGCAGATCTTTCACATCCATCTTTTCTCCTCTTCCTTCCTCTGCCTCTTAACTGCTCATGCAGACAGAGGAAGGTATTTTTAATAACAACAAAAAAATTGTAGCTGGTAAAATACCTCTCACTAGGTTCATTCCATGCAAAATACAATATAATGTCAAGCAGAAAAGCTTTTTGTGTGTTGTACTATTTTAAATCATCTGTGTTATGGTTCTGCTTCATTACTTTGGACAGTTAAGTATTAACAGTAACATTTTCACCAAACATTTGGTATTTCATAGGAATTTTATATTTAAATTGAAATAGTACATTGTTACCAGGTTGCTCCAAATGAACCAAGATTACTTTATTCTTATAGTTTAAAAAATTACCACTTAATAATTTTACTAGTGCATATTATGGTTGTCATAAAAACAGTGTCTATATGGCATTATATATGCATTGCTGACAGAAAAAAAAAAGTTTGTATTTCTTTAAAAATGGTCTCAAGTCTGTTTTTCAAGTTTGAGAGTTTCTTGAGATAATGAAGAATTTGGACACAAGATACAAGATGCATTTGTAAGTGTACTTCTAAGTACTTTGAGTAACATTGGGAAGGACCACTCATTGACTGAGGCATCAATCAAATGATACATATTGCATCCTCCAGAAAACATCTCAAAGCACTTTGCAGATGTTAAACATTGAAGTTAAAATGGAAGGGAAGAGAGCCTTACAAAATAGGGCAGCTTGAAAGTCTTACCTAAAAATCTAGAACTGCTGTAGGACAGGGATTAGTGTTTTAAAGAAATGGAAGCATCTTGAGTTGAAAGAAAAGGCAGAAAACCTCTCTGGACATAAATATCACATTCCCAATTCAACAGTTAAGGATGGGCAGCAAGATCATGTCCTGGAAAATGTGAGCCCTGCCAAATTAGTAACCAGGACCCAGGCATCCTCCCTGCTGGAAGTGACTTATGTTCTGTTGGAACAAGCAAGCTGTGCACAGAGAGAACTGGACCTGAGGAGGTTTTTCCTAAAATGAAAACCTAGGGGGGAGGTGGCAAGCAGATGCACAAATAATGAATGGCAGCCCCAGCTGAGACATGATAAAAACAGGCATAGGGGGTCTCTACCTCACTGCAAGACATATCGGCTGGAGCTTTCACCTGCAGAACTTCCGTGGATGATAATGAGGCTGCTCCACGGTATTAGAGTTAATGTGAGACTTAAAAAAAAAAAAATGCTGTAGGGCCAAAGATGACTGCCAGTTTTGCCGACTTTGAAAGTAACAAAAGGAACTCCCATCCGAGGAGACAAGCAAATAGGATGAAAGGAATAGTCACTGGAAAGGGCCAGTCAATTCAGCTTTGTGTCCCTTGGTTCAGCTCCAGAAAGTTCATCAGCAGCTGAGGGTTAAGTGAAAAAGCCAGTAGATACTTCATGATCTGGATTAGTGAACATAGGTCCTCGCCTTCCTATCTCCATACAAAGCTGTGATTATAGTATAAGCAACAGCCCCCCCAGCATTCTTAACTTCTGGGTACCAGAGAGCAGTGCAAATTTCTGCAATGATGTTCTGGAAAGGGAAGTAAGAGGTACCGTCACAGAGCTAGAGCTAAAACAGGCTCTCCCCCTTATATGGTATGTGTAATGTATGTCCTAAATGCCACTGCTAGAGACACAAGCATGTTGTTCTTCCGTATCTGGAGGGGAAGCACATAGCACAGTGAGCTAAAGGGAGGGGATTCAGAATTAATAGCATAACTACAGTGAAACTAAAAAAAATTACTGAAAGGATATAATTGTAAAAAGAAAGCTAGGCAGCTGAAAAACTGTGTCTTGGATAAATATTTTAGTCAGGTTTAGCAAATAACTGTAAAAACTGCGGAAGAGACCGAGGAGCTGTAGTCTGGAGCTGTCCCTCCTCTTTGTTTCTGTTCGTTTGTTGAACCAATTTATATGGCATCCTTACCTTATGAAATCAGTATGTTTTTACAGAACTCAAAATGACTCCACTATTCTAAAGCTTTCAAATTCATAAATCCATCCATAGCAAGAAGCTCACAGTAATGCTGTCCTTTACACCTAAACTTAAAAATACCACATGGATATTTGATCAGAACGAATGGCTCCTACTTTAGTAAGCAGGCCCTTTGGAAGGGGAGAGAGAATTAATAGGCACCTTTGCCTTCACTCTGGTAATGTGTAGGGGCTTCTCTAAATCAGGATCATACAACTTCAAGGAGTTAGTTACCTTTTATCATGTTGGTGTCAACACAGTTTCTGTCATATGTGCATAATGGTCTGTGCATTGGAGTTGTTGGTTAAGAATGGTTCTGTGTCCTCCCATTATGGGTGGTAAAGTTATATGCTTATACCTATGAAACAGGGCCTGGAATTAAATTTTAATTTGGCAAGGATGTGAAATGGAAGCAAACTCCAGAACTTGTTTTAAATTAGCCAGTTTCTCCAAATAATGCAATATATGTTAAGGAAAAAAAAAAAAAAGATAGCAGGAGGGGAAGAATGAAGGGGGGAAATCGGAGGGGGAGAGGAACCATGAGAGATGATGGACTCTGAGAAACAAACTGAGGGTTCTAGAGGGGAGGGGGGTGGGGGGATGGGTTAGCCTGGTGATGGGTATTAAAGAGAGCACTGGGTGTTATGTACAAACAATGACTCATGGAACACTACATCACAAACTAATGATATAATGTATGGTGATTAACATAACAATAAAAAATTTAAGGGAAAAAAAATTAGCCAGTTTCTCAAAGAGAAGATTGACCTTAGGTGGTTATAACCTAAGCTTTTTCCCCTTGGGTTTCAGTAGCTTGGCTATTGAATCAAAATCTTTGTTTTTCTTAGTCATTAAATTCAAATTCTAAATGAATTTCTATATCCAGATTACAAGGCATTAATTTTGTTCTAATTTTCATGTATGCCAGACAACCCATGTCCAAATGCTGTTTATAAATCATCTCCATTGCCTGTTTCCTTGGTAATTGGAATGACTGACTCTCACTCATTATTTTTCAGAGAGACTTCAATTGTTGACACTGCTTTGTCAGTGTGAGATAAGGAAAGCTTAGCGATTTCTTTTGTTTAGAGTCTTCTTATTTACTTGTAGTACCTGAAGGTCAATGACTGCTAAAGCAGGGGTGGATTAGACTAAAATACAGAAAGCATAAAGGCATAAATTGGAAAAGACCCATGGTGGCACAATTTAATTCTACCCAGTCAGAAACGTGTAGGAAGATTTACCCTCATAAGACTGTAAAAATGGAACTTAAGCTATCTTCGATGCTTAGTGAAGTGATAAAAAAGTATTTGCAGCTTACCAAGCTCCATGACCCAAGGCCTGGGAAAAGTCATTTTTTCCTCCATAAAATTTGGTGATGGGTAGGTAGGAAATGATCACCAAGTCCTTTTCAGTATGATAAGTCTGTGGTTTCTTGCCAACTTCACATAAACTTAAATTCATACTAATCCATAATATTATAATGTGTAAAATTCATACTGTTTATAACAAAATTACATTGAAGCTCAAAGTTATTGGCTTATAGTTACTTTCAGGTTTATTTTCATATTTTTGCTAAAGAACATGTTTTACTTAGTTTAAATAATAAGACAAAAGAACAACACTTTGATATCATTTGCATCAGCAACACAATATATATGAATGTACAGTTCTTGCAGAGACCTTACAGCATTTTGCCTTTTATTTTTTAAAAGCAATAAATAATATTTTTGTTGGTCAGATTCCAAATTCCTTTGCTTCATCAAAGACCACCATAATCTGGGCTCAAAAAAGAAAGAAGAAACATAGATGATGATGATGATAATAGATAGAGATAGTTATAGATGTAAAGTATGTAAAACTTTGGCATCTTAGATCTAAGAAAACAAGGTTCTTGGTATATCATGGACACTTAGAAAATGCTCCTTCCCTTTTGCCTCCATTTTTTGTATTTACATTTGCCAAGCATTACTTGCTAATAGTATGATGTAGTTATGAGCACAGACTTTAGGGACAGACATCGGCTGTTCAACCTTGCACAAGTCGATTAACTTCTCTGAGACTTGACTATCAATGGGGACTAAGCCTGTCTCTTGTTTATTGTGTGGAGATGGTGCGAAGCCCTGTAAAGTTCCTGGCGTATGGGATTGTGGTGGTAGTTAGATTATTCACACGTACCAGGCACTCTATACATTCTTACTATAATCTGTGAACTGGTGCATTCTCCCCGTTTTACAGATGTGGGATTTGAAGAATCTCCATTTGCTTTACCCAATGCTTCAGCCAAACCATGCTGCTTTTTGTTTATGAATGTAGCCTTCACTCAGTCACTTTTATGTCTGTTCCTAGCCTGGCTGCTCTACTTAAAACAATCCTTTCCGCCTTCCTGGCTTCTGCAATTTTGCCTGTTCTTCAATTTAAGCCAAGCTACCTCCATCATGAACCGTTCCCTCGTCCTCTCCAGGGGGCTCACAAAAGGAAGTGCTCTTTCTCACCTTTGAGGGCCCATAACCCCTAACTTTTCCCTCAAGAGTGAGCAGTCCTAGAGGGCAGTAGCTTTACCTTCATAATCTTTGTGACCCCTGGAACTCCCCACACAATGCATTCTACAACTCATCCGAGTTTAGCCATAAATAATGTAAATCATAAATAATAGAAATCATTGATGATTCTTTTGGGTGATTTTTGGCTCAGTTGATTTGTTTTGGGGAAATTTGAACATAACCACTGAATGGAGGTACTGAGTTGATGACAGTTTGGTTTTTAGAAGAAATGAGTTACTTTTACCCTATTTGTTTTAAACATTAATAGAAGCACCAAATAATTAGGTTAAAAGTGATATTGCTTTTCATTTCAGGTATTTCTAAGAAACATTATACCTATAGTACTCATCTAATAATATGCATTTTTCCCATTATGAATTATTATTTTCTACCTAAAATAGAAGGATTCATATTTGTGCAGAATCTATGAAACCGACATCTTAAGAGAAATTTCCTGAAATTTTAGTATGGAAGAGGGTGGATGGTATTCTATTAGGCTTGGATATATTTAAGGCAAATTAGATATAAGGGAAAATGGAAAGTACTACATTTTATTGACCTCTATAAGTAGCAGATGCTATGCAGAACTTTGAAGGGCACTAACACTTCACTGTAAGCCAGAAATAATACCAGGTAGCATTTGTGGTTTATCAACTTTGGTTTACTGTGGAAAAGAACATTTAGAATCAAGTTTGTTTTTCTACTATGTTGAAAGAAAATGCAGGAAACAAGAAATGGCTATATATTCAGCAAACAGCTGTTCCCTTTATTTTTGTTTAGAAAAGCAAGTATTTCATAAATAAGAACAATAATTACTGTTCTGCAATTAAAGTTTAGTATGGTTTCTTTTCATTGACCACATCTGACTGAAGACTTAACAGGATGCTCTCTATCCATGAATAACAATAGGAGGTAACTCACATTATCAGTCAGTGGCCAGGCCTACTAGTTAGTTAGGTGCCATGTACATCTAGAAAGCAGGGAGAGATTATCATTTACCTACCCTTCTATATACTTATGGAAGATTTGGCATTAAATCAGTCATCTTCCTCTTGTATATAGTTATGTGTTCAAGAGCTCATGTGTTTGAGAATGAAAGTACCCTTATCAAAAATAATCTTTAATTCTTTTATCCTAAAGGAACTTGTGGAGTACTACAAGCATCATTCTCTTAAAGAAGGTTTCAGAACCTTGGATACGACCCTACAGTTTCCATACAAGGAGCCTGAACATTCAGCTGGACAGAGGGGTAATAGAGCAGGCAACAGCTGTGAGTACTGCAATTCAGAATACAATTTGCTGTCACTTAAGGATTGGAGGCACAAGAACATTAAACATCTTCATTCCAAATTTTGAAATATAACCAGTTAATATGCTGATCTGTTTAGCCAGGACTTTTTTGTGGAGCTAAGCATGATGGACCAATAGGTTTATGAATGTGTCTAGACATAGTTCTCTGTGCCACATCAAAGGTCATGTTTGTGTCTAGAAATCCATCAGAAGTTCAAAGGGTATGTGAATATGTAAGTTTCATAAGTTTCATACTTTTCAGTGAATTGTATATTAGCTCAACTCTTTCTAACTCATATGTGTGTGTGGTCATAATGCTGTGTGAGTTAATGGTATCTAAGTAAGGCTGGTGTGTAGCTAGCCCATCTCACCTGGTATCCCAAATCTGCTTATGATCCTATTTTAATGATTAGTTTCAGGATTTTGAAATGGCTAAAGCATGTTTCCTCTGATGCCGGTATTTACAAGTATACCTAAGTCACTTTCTGGCAGAATGAGCGCTGTGCCACAGCTGATCACAAAAGATTAGCACACCATCCAAAAGCATGTGATAGTTTGAGTGTGAGTTCAAGTCAAAACCCCTTTTTTCTCATCACTATTTAATGTCACATAATCTTCCTGGAGGTAGATATAGCATGTAAAGAGAACATTGTAATGAAAAACGCTATGAATAAAGTGTGATTTCCTTCCCTTATGTTAATATCATTTTTTTTTAAGTAAAATTCTTTTGGAGGAGAAATGAATACAATTTTATTACTCTTAGAATCTTTAGCCTGAGCAAAACGGGAATATCTAGGAGTATTTGAAAAAAGAATTTGCATCGTGTAATATAACTTTAACTTTTTTTTTTCCCTGAAAGCAAAAACTGAAAGGGAAACAGGTAACACTCAGGGCTCTAACAATATCAGTAAAATTTCATATACTTGTATATAAGTAAATATACAAGTAATATGTCACATCAACTGACAGATTTTTTTCTATTTGAATAACTTAATAGCTTTTCTCTTCACAAAGATCAGTAATAAATGACCAAGCTTGTGTAATGAAAGCAGAGCATACTTTATTTTGAAACTTTAAATACCTATTAAAAGTTATCTTACTGGGGGTGCCTGGGTGGCTCAGTCAGTTAAGTATCCGACTCTTGATCTAAGCTCATGTCTTGATCTGAGGGTTGTGAGTTCAAGACCCACATTGCGCTCCATGCTGGGCATGGAGCCTACTTAAAAAAAAAAAAAAAGTTATCTTTCTGTTTTTTAGCCCAGTGTTACCCAATTATCTTAGATTCTCAATAGGCCATAATTTTCGCTCATTTTAAAAACAAGTTTTCCTTGAAAAACAATTTTCCTACAAATATCTTTTTCTTTCCTATGAATTTCTTAAGATTCTACCAAAGTTACGACCTTTTTCCCCAAATGAAAAGTGTAAATTTCTACTGTCCTTTACTTTGCATTCCTAGCAGCAGGAGATGATAAAAGTTGCCAAGGAGGTCAGTTATACTAAAAATCCTGTTTGTTTGAGTTCACTTAGTTCTAGAAAGCCAAGATGGGAGAGGTTGGCAATCAGGGAGAGCAGATGTCCCATATTAGTGGAAGGTCATTAGCCCTCATATTGCACTGCATGGTTACTCCCAGCACTTTCTCTGTGCTTGGCACATGTAGATGTTCAGAGGATGTTGTCCAACAATGAGCAGAGTTGCCTAATCTAAAATTTGTCTCTAATGTTCAACAAAGTATTTAATGTTCAAACTTTTTTAGCCGCTAGGAATGGAGTTTCAGGCCTTTTGCCTTTTTTTTTTTAAGCAAAAATTGCATAGCCAACAGAATGATTTTGAACATCAATGTGAGCTAGAGGGAATTTTTCAATAAACAGAGTCATGCGGTCAAATATTCCCCTCCCAGATTTTTTAAGAGACTCCGGTGAGCATGCCACAGAACCCTTTTGCGATCAAGAAGTAAAAGCAGATCATTCATTTAAAATTAATCTTTGTCAGAGTTTGGTTTTATTTATGATTTATTTATTCATTCAGCAGATATTAAATACCTAACACAGGGCACTGTTCTAGGTACTGGGATATAGCAGTTGAGAAGACAAGTTCCTGTCCTTATGGAGCTTATATTTTAATGGGGACACTCCGGCAAGTGTGGGATGGGAATTTGCTATTTTTATATAGGGTGATCGTGGAAGACCTCCCTTATAAAGTGACCAGAAAGAAAGGAGGGAGTGAGTTAGCCTGTCAGTCAGCAATAATTGCACAGTGGTCTGGACTCCAAGATTATTCAGACATTACCATGCAGCACGATTATAATCTTAGATCAAATTTATAACACTATGCCAGTGTTTCCTTTACTTTATACTGACTTTTGTATAAAATAAGAACACTAAGATGGTTCTCAGGGCTACACGAGGAGCTTTAAGCATTTGGCACAGTGCTGGTACATGGTAAACAGTCAATAAATATCAGCTACACTTGATTCTACCACCACCACCACTACTAGTAACTCCTAACACAGCCAACATTTTCCTGCATTTCTGAGTATTGCTAATTTTAACTCCTAGAAATTCGCATCTCTGCTTTTATGATTTTTTAAATATACTTTATTTTATACCAAATCCTGATTGAGAGTTGATCCTTAATTAAAATACTGCTTCTATTTTTCTGCACATTGTGCTTCTCAGAAGCAGTAAGGAGGAATGCTGCATAAGGATTGCGTGGGATGGTTTTATAGTCCTTACCTCTCTTCCTAGCTTGGGTATGCTGCTAAATATTATCTAAAAATAATTTTTATCAAGAAATATTACCTTGGGATACTGGATTGGCTAGGGCACTAACATCTCCATTACTTCTAAAAGGTTTTGGAGGAAGCAGAGCAGGCAAGCTAATGCCTAGGTCCACCTGTTTTCTAGGCAGAGGTTGAGATTGGAGTTCCAACTCCTCATACCTGCTAGTATCTTTTTGTTTTGTTTTGTTTTGTTTTGTTTTGTTTTTTCTTAAATAGTATAGTCACTTTGTGAAAGAAAGTCCCAGGGCATTGTAGAAGGGTCTGCTTGCTTCTGTATTAGTCCAGGTTAGAATATTCTTGGGTAAATTACCAACTATTTTTCAAATTTGTAAAACGTGATAAGATGATGGCAGAACCACCCCATGCAAATGCAGAATAACATACAAAAAGGTATTGGTTAGAATTAAACAGGAGTCCAGAGTATTAGGCAAGGAGCATATGACAGTTCTAGGGTAGGATCCTATTGTAGGCAATGCTCTTTTCCAGAGCTATGAGACTTGACTTTTGCCTTTGGAATGACATGAGTGTTGCCAAAGGAGAAGAACAAGACAGAAAGGAAGAAGACAGAGAGCTCAGGCAGAGCAGTGGGTTGTTGTACTTCCCTAGAAACCACAGTGACTCCATGGAAGATGTTCTGCCCTGTCTGTGGATCTGTATAAAAATCCCACTACTTTCTAAAAACTGTCACAGCAAATCTGCTTTAGACAGCGTCAGGTGTATCTGTAGGGCTTATGTATTTGAAGGGCACTGAACTGACTTTTGCCTTTCTTACTCTACAATGAGCACTTAATTATTTTCAGGTCTGCTACTGAGTAGCTGTCTGACCTTAGGCAAGTCATTTAGCCTGTCTGGGATTCAGCTTTCTCATCTGATGAATGATGAACGAGATTAGATATTTTATTATGTTTTTTTTAAGATTTTATTTATTTGAGAGAGAGAGAATGAGAGATAGAAAGCACGAGAGGGAAGAGGGTCAGAGGGAGAAGCAGACTCCCTGCTGAGCAGGAAGCCTGATGTGGGACTCAATCCCGGGACTCCAGGATCATGACCTGAGCCGAAGGCAGTCGCTTAACCAACTGAGCCACCCAGGCACCCCCATTTTATTATGTTCTTAAAAAAAATAGCATCCTAGGTTTCTTTCTTTTTGTGCATGAGGGAAGGGGGTAGGGTAGAATGTTAATAGACCATTACACTAGGAAAAGTTGCATGATTAGCTATTTCATGACCCATAAGCAGACTTTAAACATTTTTCCAAGTTCTTGTTTATGGAGATTTAGTTGGACCATAGACTAGAGTTGGCTAATTAGAAAAAAAAACATTGGTTATTAGTATATTCACATAATCTCGAAGTATCTTCTCACAAGAACTTACTAATAACAAAAGGAAAAATAGAAACCTTAATCAGGTTATTAAAGTTAACATCACTAATAAAAGAACAAGTAGATCACATGTACCTCATAATGTGATGCTCTAAGAAGGCCACAGCATCACTTTGGTGGGATTCCTGCCCCCATGAGGCATAATTTGAACCTGATCATGAGGAAGCATTGGAACAAACCCAATTTGAAGGACATTCTACAGAATAATTGGCCTATGTGCTTCAAAAACGTCAATGTCATGAAAGACAGTTGTATCAGACTAAAACAGAGACTGAAGAGACATGATAAGTACATGCAATGTGTCCTAGATTGAATCCTGGGCCTGAAAAATTTTATGTATGTATGTATGTATGTATGTTAAAGGACATACATGAGACAGTGAACAAATTTTGAGGTTTTTAGAGTAATAGTATTAATTTTTTGCTGATAATTGTACTGTGATTATATATGAGAAGAAACTATCTCTAGTTTTAGAAAATACACACTGAAGTATTTACAGGTGAAAGGCATTATGTCTGCAGCGTATTCTAAAATGGTTCAGGAAAAATACAGAGATGGATAAAGCAAACTTGGTAATATGTTAGCATTTGAGGAGGTTGAGGTGAAAAGTATATGGGAATTCTTTGTATTATTCTTGCTACTTTAAGAATGAATCATTTTAGAGGTAAAATGTTGAAATTTGGAGATAATCCCATTAGCTGTATAAATCTAACAGGATTGAAAGAAAATGGCAGCATCCTGTTTCCTCCCCCTACTACCGGTGCAGGGGGAGCTCAGTGCACTGATTTATGGGTATGTAGAGTACTGAGTAGGTCCTATTTGAAACCATCTGTTCCTTACTGATGACCTCACCGTATTTGTTTATTCATTTATTCATTCCTTTATTCAACAAATATTTATACAACATTTGCCATGTGACAGGCCCTGTACCAAATACTAGAGTTAAAACAGTAAATAGGTTGGACAGTTTGGTGGACAGGGACAAATATAAAACAACTTCACAAATAATCACCAGTTTTGACGAGCCTTGTGAAGCAGAAGTACAGCTGAAAGGGTATGACAAGAGGGCCTACTTTACCTGCAGTGTCAGGGAAGGACAGAAGGAGTGATGTCTAGGTGAAATGTAGAGGATCTGTGTGGATTGGCAGGGTGTGAGGTGGTGGAGAGTGACGAAACTCCACAGTGGAGAGCTAGCTTGTGTGAAGGCCCTTAATCAGGAAGTAACTTTGTATGTTGAAGGACTTGGAAAGTCAACATGTTTGGAGCATAGTGAGCGCATTCATATATATATATATACACATTATTGGAAATGTATTAAGCTTTATAAGCAGAAAATGATATGAACTGGTTTACACTGTTTTAAAAGATCACTATCTACTCCATGATAGTGGCTTGGAGGGAGGCATGGACAGAACAGAGATGAGTTAGGAAGTCATTGCAGATGTCCAAGGGAGGAATGATGCTGGTTTGAATGAGAGTGCAAAGTGTAGCAGGACTATGGCAGATGTGGATATCTTCTGGAAGTCTAATTGATTGCATGAGGGAATCAAGGTAGCAGTAGTACAAGGAAGATACACAAGTACTTGCCTTGGATGACTGGCAAGTTGGTGAAGCCATTGACCAGGAGACAGAAGGAGATATTAATAGGTATAAAGGAAAAGGTAATACATTCAGTTTTGCACAAAGTTTTAGTACCTGTGCATCCTCAATATTTCACTAGGTGGTTGGCACCAAAAAGAGTGGTCCGGGATGAAGATGAATCATTAACACATTCATTTCATAGTTCACATAGAACATCTAATATTATTTTTACATAGGTTAAGTGATTTCCTCTGGCATATCTCATATCAATCGCACTTTGCACAGTGCCTTTGATGAGACATGTGTTCAGAAAAGGCTAAATAAATGAAGTCAGAAAATAAGGCCCATGGGAGACCTAGCAGGTATTAAAGTGCCATGTGTAGTTGATACTTGAAAAAGCAGGGGAAAATGGGACAGTTTGAAAATAAAATATAGATCAGTATGCTCCTTTTGGTGTGGTGACAAATACTATAGCACTTCTTAAAAAATCAACAAAGGTTTCATTTGGTCTCTGGGACCATACAGATGACCTTGTAGGACAAAGAGCCAGATCCAGAGCCTGGGCGGCTTCACTCCAGTGCTGTCTCTTTCCTTGCACACACATGCATCCCCATCACTCTACTAACCATCTGACAAGGTGCATGAGCTTCATTTTAGCCAGGGTGTTAGAAACTTGGAGAATTTGTATCATTCGTGTTTATTTAACTCAGTATAGCATAATAGAGCTTTCATGTTTCTGATAATTCCTGAAACAGCCTGACAGTGCCTTAACCACTATTTATTAGTTTAATCACAGTGTAATAGTGGATAATATTTATTATCTCAAACATCCACTTCATTTAGTTTTTACCTTCTTGCCCTTGAAATTCAACAAACCCATTCTCACCTACCCTTATTTTCCGATCCCCTATCTTATGCTTAATCTTTTGTCATTTTTTTCTTTGATGACTTGGCATTTGGGTCTGACTCCATTTTATTCTGATAACGTGTTTGTTTTAATCCCATTGTAATAGTTTCCTGGGCTGCCATAAAAATGACCACAAACTGGTTGGCTTAGAACAACAGAAATTTACTCTCTCACAGTTCTGGAAGTCAGAAGTTGTAAATCAAAGTGTTGGCAGGATCGGTGTCTACTAGAGACTCTGAGGGAGAATCTATTCCATGCCTTTTTTATGGTTTCTGGGCGGCCATTGGCAGTCTCTGGCATCCCAAGGCTTATGGAGACATGATTCCAATCTCTGCCTTGTCTTTACATTACCTTCTCTTCTGTGTGTCAGATCCCTTTCTTTTATATTATAAAGACACTTGTCATTGCATTCAGAGCCCACCTTAGTGCAGTTAGAACACCCCCCCCCACAAATATGGGATGACCTCATCTCTCATCTTGAGATCCTTAACCTACATCTGCAAAGACCTATTTTCCAAATAAGATCATATACACAGTTTCTTGGTGGACATATCTTTTGGAACAGGGTAGGGGGTATACCATTCAACCCATTACAAGCTCATAGTATCAATTTAAAGTTTTTCTCTAAATTTTTCCATCCTTATTTTGTTTGTTTATAACTGATTGTTTATAAGTTAGAGTGGTAAGAGGACTTGCATTATTAGGGTAGACAGGTAGTCAATGGATGGGAGTTAGAAGGAAACCATTACCTTAATACAATGAAGTGTTTTAAATGGATTATAACTTTCCTGCAGTAAGATGCACTGTCTCCCAAAGAGAAAGCACTTCTAAGCCAATGAGAGTTTCCAAGATGTGTATCTGAAACTTCATATAAAATATTTGATATGTAAGAACCCAATAACCCTGTCTGATATTTAATAATTTGATGATTAATGAAACATCATGTTTTTCAAACCCCTTTTACGTATGTTAAATTCATATCTCCGGCAGTTCTGTGAATCAGTAGCTCCATAAGAAGTGCCACAAAAGGTTTCTTTTGTCACACAGATGCACCACAGGTGCTGCTTATATGACATAGCAAAGTGACAGTTTCCCTCGAGTTTCCCTCGTTTACTTCATCGTGCAGCGCTGGCTCATGAGGTTTAATGCTCACTTGATGAGGCTTAAAAGAGGTGGTGTTTGTGAAGTGCTTAGAACGAGGTCTGGCACGCGGGAAGTGTATGTGTCTTAGCTCTTACTGTTACTGCTGCAACGGGCCACCACTTCCAATACTGTTACCCAGCGCGAAATGTTTCATTAGCCTCATCTGACACATCTTAATGTATTTATAAAGCCCTTCTCCTTGGGACTTTGGTTTCCCACTTCCATTTCCTGGGCTTCAGCTGTATTCTCCCAGTACACACACTCTTCCATGGGCTAAGGTAGTTGTAACAAATTGCTGACATTTTTATATTCTTTTTCCTCAGCATGTCTATGAGGTCCGCAGAATTTACTGTTCTTGGGCAACTGATCAACTACAGTTGCACATCTTCATTATCAGGTCATGCTGGGCTCCCCGTTTTTATTTACTTACTTCAAGAGCTTTACTAGCTCATATAAGGCATTTTTATCCTGAACCTGATAGCTTTAAAAATTAGTAGCTAGTACTCAGGGTCCCTTCAGAAATAGAGCTTACAGCCAGAAATTCTACAGATACAGATAACCTCATTCAAAGCCATCTTTTTTTTAATGTTTAAAAGCTCAAAAAGCAGCCTTATGTTTTAATATTTTTCATCTTTTATACTGTCTTTCCCATAGACCTTATGTTCTAAAGTAAAAACTAGTCTCAATCAATGTGTATACTGTTCCCTAACTGACTATAGTACTCTCACATGGCAGCCCCGATCCAAGGCTTTAGTTTTTCTAGTCTCTCTTTCCTATGGAACACACAGTTTATCTAAATTGAGAAGAATTCCTTTTTTCCTTCCTAAAATTTGGGTGAGGCTCCTGGCTTTGAGGAACAATGCCGAGAGCTCACTTTTCCTGGTATTTGCCACTGATACCAGCTTCCCCCACTAAATTCCAAGTCTGCATAAGGGAGCAGGTCTTAATTCTGCAACTCACTTCTCTCCTAATAACATGCGAAATTGAGTACAGAACTGGCTCTGTTTTCCTTTCATTCATTCCTTTATGCACTCAACATTTTTGAGCATCTACTTGCACCATATATTATATCTCTCATACCCCTGAAATGTGACCTACAGTTTAGCTTAATGTCTGAACAATAGAGAGAGATGCAGGGGCAATTCTTGTACCTTGCACCTCAGTGCCTCACCTGGTCCAGGCTTTTTCAAACAGGGACCTTTTATGACATTCCTGAGAGGTCATCCTCAGGCTTTGCTTGCACAGTCAGGTGACCTTATGTCTAATGCAATACAAAGCACTCAATTTATTTTTTGAACAAAATAAAAACTTTTTTCTTATATTGATCTAGAAACGTACTGTACCTACATACAATAGTTCATCTCTTTAGAGCTACTCAAAGTAAATATACAATATATTCTCTCTACCATGATAACCTTTCTTTTGGTGTGCTTCCCCCCTCCCCTTCTCCACTGTGTTTCTATCTTTTTCTTTTCTATAAACTACCTCAGATTATTCAGTCCCCCCTCATATACACGGTGGCCACCTCTGTCACCATCCTGGCCAGCCTGCTGGGAACACACTCAGATTTGTCAGAATTGAGCATAAAGATTCCTGTATTGCCTGACTTGCTGGTTCAGATTTTGCTCAGTCTTTCTATGCAAAGTTCAGTCTTCTCCAGTTAATTTTCCCCCTTTCTTTTCTCCTTCTTCCTCATAGGGTACAGTTCTCCCTATTTAGATGAGTCTAAAAACTTCTTTCCTTGTCTGTTCTCACCAATAACCCCCTCCATAGGTCTCCACATTCATTCATTCAGCAGTTCTGTATTGGGAAAGCATTGTTCAAAATGTTCAAATTGCTGGAGAATACACAGCAGTGGGAAAAAAAAACAGACAAATGTCTCTGCCTTTGTGGAACTTACATGCTAGTGCGGAAGGCAGATAATAGATAAAAATAAGTTCTAAGTATATTAGAAGTTGGTGAGCGCTCTCGGAAAAATAATATAACCAGGCGATAGTACTCAGGAGTGCCAGAGAAGGTTTAGTATTTTAACTGGGGTGGTAGGGGGATGAGAAACAAAACTAGGGGTTCATTTTTCCTCTTTTTGGTAGGCTAGCAGAAAGCTGGTTCAACAGTTCTGAGTTTTCTCAACAGCAGGAGAGGCTGAACCAGCCATTGGCTCCAGAAGCTCCCTTTTCTAATAGGGCCACTTGTAGGACCAGTGTCTTAGTCTGTTCCAAATGCTGTAACAAAATAACATAGACTGAGTGGCTTACGAGCAACAGAAATGTATTGCTCACAGTTCTGGAATTTGGGAAGTCCTGAGATCAAGGTGCCAGCAGATTCAGTGCCTCCTGAGAGCCTGCTTTCTGGTTCACAGAAGGCACCACATGTCCTCACATGGTGGAGGGGGCTAGGGAACTCGGTGAGATCTCTTTCATAAGAGCATTAATCTCATTCATGGGGGCTCCGTTCTCATGACCTAAGCACCTCCCAAAAGCCCCCCTGCCTAATAACATCACATTAGGCATTAGGTTTCACCATATGAATTTGGGGATAGGGGCAACACAAACATTCAGTCCATAACAGGGAAATTTCTATTATTACAAACTTGCCTAAATATGCTATCAGTCTGTAAAGCAGGCTGCTGGAACTTTGACCATGGTATGTGCAGACCGTCTGTGCCCTACCTAGGCAATAGGACAGTGGGCGTTTGGGGTGGACTCTACCTACTACTCTGCCTTCATGTCATTCCCTCCAATAAACCCTGTTTTCTCTCTGTACCACTTGGCATGAGTGGTGAATGTCCATGACTCTTTTATGGGGCATCGAAGTAATCCTCATTGTGAAGGTAACATTTGAGTCAAGACGCAAGTGAGAGAGGGAATGGCCAGTGCAAAGGAGGGAGCATATGTGATCTGTGCAGTGTGGCCAGAGCAGAAGGGCAGGGAAGGGAGGCCAGAGCATGCAGTGCCTTTTAGGACTTTAGCCTTTACTCTGGAAGAAATGGGAAGCCACTGGTAGATTTAAGCAGAAGAAAGACATGATTTGAACCTTAAGTATTGACAGGATTTTTCTGGCTTCTTTGTTGGAAAAAGGCCATGGAGAAGTGGGGGACAAGGTAGAAACAGGAAGACCAGCAAGGAGGCTCATGCAGCACCCTTGAGAGGTAGCTGAGAGTTGCCAGCTTGGAACAACAGGCAGCCATATAGGTGATGGATTTTGAAAGTGATGCAACAGGCTATTCACATCAGATGTGAAATAGACTAGCAAGAGAAGATTCAAGAATGACTAAGGTTTTAACCTGAACGGGTCGAAGATTGGAGATTTTTTTAAGAAGGGGCTCAAATGGAGCCTAAAGTCTACTCATAGCATTCTCAATCCAAAATGACTAATTTCATCTCTATATCATTTCTGTATGTTTCTGTCTTTTCACGAATCTGTAAGCTCCTCTGAAGTCAGATGCTCTGTCTTGTTATATCTCCAATATCACCTTAGCACAATACTTGGCACATCAGTAGTTTTTTAATAAATGTCTGTCAATTATTTTTAAAGAGTGAGGATTTAGAATTAAGTTCGTGTCTTGATAAACTAGATGTCTGTAAATAATCTGAAATTCCTAGAAATGTCAAATCTAATTTTCCATAACAATAGGAAAGGCCTTATACTCATTTTTTTTCTTGTTAATGGCTTTATATGCTTATACCATGCAGAGTTGAATACAAAGTAGCTGTTTGTTTTTTTCCAGTAGTTCTAGATATAAGTTTTCCTTGTTATAACTTTGAATTTCAGGTTCAAGGAGATTGGTCCATCTACCAGATGCCACCATTCAATGAAATGAAACCAATCTAAGTTATTTTTTTCAGTGACAGTATATAAAATATACAACAAACACTGAACATTTGTGGGAAATGGGGGAGCAAATTTTTGACATTATGTCTAAGACATGGCTAAGTTCTAAAATAAAACCAGGTTAAGGACCACAAATTTAAATTAAACATTCATTAAATTCTCAGCATGTTCTCTGCTGCTAGGCCATCTGTAGACAGTCTTGGTAAAAAGAGTCTACTGGATTGCTCATCAAAGTGTCCCACATAGGAACATCATTCTCCTCAAGGCCACTGTTGGGCAGCAAACTCACAGGGATCACTCTATTCATGATCATACCGTTGGCCCGATTGCCTGATATCTTTACTAATAGCTTCTTGTTACAAAAGTGAGTGTGAACACGTGGTTGTTACAACCTAGATATAGACAGACATGGGGAATGTCTATCTCATAGAATAATTAGCAAATGCTTAGGGTCATGTTCAGTTATACATGTAATGGTAGTTCAAAACTACCTTGTGATTTGATAAACCAGTACCTTAAGGAAGAGTATTGATTGAGCTTGCTCTCTACTGTGTATAAATATCAAATATTATTGAAAATTGAGTAGATTTTCATTTGGTCATGAACATGAATAGCCTAATCAAGACAGAGTTAAAACTTTAAAGCAATGTTTAGTTAGCCTTGACAACAAAAGTATAGGCATCAAATACCAATTCACGAGCACCTTTTTATATGTAAGCACTGTGTTCTTCTTGATTGATATACTTCTGTGTGCTGTGGCTCTTTTTTCTCAGTTAAGTCTCAGAACTGAATACCGTTCAACAGTGATTTGCCAGTTGATTATGGCTATGCTGATAGCTTCTGTTCCCAATTTAGTAACAGGTAACTTCTGTTTCAGTTAGAGAACGTCTGTACTTTAGGTTTTGTTTGTTTAACTTGGAAAAGTTGATAAATAATATTTGACTGTATTCTTAATAGTTCCTAATGAGGAATATTAAGTCACCATACTATGAGCCATTCACTTCCTAATATCCCACCAGTGTTAGCCCAACTGAGGGCCAGGTGTCATGTGAAAAATAGCCAGAGACACCTGCCTGAATATGTTGGTCTCTCTGAGTAAGGTTCTCCTTTGTCTGTGTTAGTAAGGAGCTCAAAGTGTTTGAGGAAGGAGGAAAGTTAGGTCCTTAATTAAAGCATGCAGTTTGCCAATGATTACTTCAGTGATAAAGGTCTCAACACAGACTTAACATTGTCTCAGAGGGTACAGATAGGAATAAAAGAGTTCTTTCTCTCAAGAAACTTCCCAAAATGATGCAATGTACTAGCAGACAGGCTATCTATAATATTAAGTGGTGAAGTGAATATTAGCCCAGGAAGTGAAAGGGATGGGAGAGAATTCACCTCAACATTCTCATTTGAATGCCACTGTTACTCGTCTATTTCTAATTCCATTCCAGGATAGGCATCTACCAGTAATTCTCACATTAGCAGCATCTTGGTATAATAGGAGAGTTTGATGAAGAAAACATGTATATGCGTTTAGAAATAGGTGGATATGTTCTCAGTAAGGATGTAAATGTGTTTTGCAGGTTAAGCCACTCTGCAAAAAGATTTTTTTTTTATCAAATACCTTATGCTGACATCATTTACATCTAGATTTAAATCCACACTTTCCAAGGGAACATGTTGTTTTATACTCTTGTCTCCATAGATGTCAGGCATTCAGATGCTATTTTGCCAGCTTATGAGAATTAAGGACCCAAAGGCAGTGAAAATTAATGTATAGGAAGAGCAACAACAGTAAGTCATGCTATAATGTGTAGAAAACTAGAAAACATCCCTACCAGTCCTTAAAATATTTGGCTAAGAGTGATGCACTGGGTGGCAGGAGAAAACTGATTAACCTTTTACCCCTAAGAAGATTCCTCAGGCATACAGTACGCTTAATGCCAAGAGACATACAGTACTTAATAGCTGTTCGGCATCTCCAAAAAAATTACAGTTATTGTAGGAATATCATTGATAGATTATGGTTCTCAGGGATGCTGGGGAATAAAACCTGAACATATTTTACGTTCTTTTCTTTGTGTTGTGCTGGCTTTTGTTGGAAGTCTTTTTGAGCAGTTAAGTGTGCAGAAGATGAGCTCAATGAATAGGAGGAGGAGACATAGGAGCTTGCAAAATTGAATACCCTCCTGAGATACTTGTCCATTCAGCAGCCTCAGTAGCTGGGCACCAGGCCTGATCCTGTGGGGATGCAGAAGCAGTATAAGAGTTAGCCCCTGCTCTCCAGAATCAACAACTAATTGGAGCTATGCAGTAATTAAACAGCAGAGCCAGGGAGTGCCATGATGTAAGTGCCTCAGATGGCTAGAAAGAACAAGGAAGGAACGGGACAAGTGTTGTGTGGCTTGGTCAGAGAAGACTCGTGGAAAGGGCCTGAGCAGAGCTTTGGAGACAAGGAGGTTAAGGTTAGCAGGGGCAAGGTGAAGGAGCAACCTTCTAGAGTGAGCAAAAGTTTTGAGTTGAAACCAAAGCTGAGGGCCTTGGCGGGTATTCCCACCAGGTGGTCTGGGTGAAAAGAATTTATGTGACAAAATGATGGGAAAATTTGGTTAGAAAGGCAGGAAACAGTCAGACTATGAATTGCCATGGAATTCAGGGCAAGAGTTTGGATTTCATAATCTGGGAAAAGGAATGACAAATCTCTGTTTATTGTAGCTGGGAGGCAGTATTTAGAATAGAATGGAAAGAAAGTTCAAAGCAAGAATACCAAAAGGAGGCAGTTGTCTTAGTTTAGAAATGGCATAAGTACCTGGGTTGGGATGCTGGAGCTGAGAATTCAGTGAAGGAATAACTTCATTTTTCAGAGGAAGAAGAGAGTGAATAAAAAGCATACTGACTTTGCAAGCGTAGTTTGCCAGAATTCGAAAGTCACTGAAAAGACGAAAATGTGGAAGTTTGAGCTAGATCACAAGGAGGAAGATGATGACTTTGGTTTCAGGCAGGTCACATCAGAGATAATGGTGGTCCTTCATGGCAGTGTCATGAAAACATCTGAAATTACAGACTGGGATTTAGGTGAGGACGCGGGGCATATCCCAGAATCTGTTCCATTCATTGTGGGGGAAAAAAATTAGTCTCAGGTGAAGCCAGCAGAGGAGTCAAGGTTTAACCATGGGGGAATAGCTAAGATTATAATATTTTAGATAAGGTTGAAGAAGATTCTAATTGTAGCTACTAGACATGAATGCCACTGTGTATAAAGCTTTTAGGGTTAGGTAAGAGAGAGGGTAGCACACTGATATCATGTATCTGAAACAGATTCATGTCCACTGTGTACAGTGAGGCATTATCCATATTACTTCAGGAATGTTAGATATTTTAAAATTAGAGACAGGTTATCTGATCTAATATCTACCAATTGAGATTATTTAAATTGCATTTAATTGTGTTTTCACTGATTTCTTATTTCTTCCTTCTGGAGCTAACTTATCTCTTGTTATATTTCAGACTGCTGACTTACATTACCTTCATTAGAAATTTTGAAGAAATACAGTCTTCTTTTATTGCTTTATGGATAAAATAGTACCAGAGAGATAATCAAGGATGGACACTTAGAAAGCAGCTAAAGGAGAGAATTCTAATACTTGCCAGAAGTAATGTGTAGAATGGGGGGTTCACAAATGGGGTAGGAATCTTGGCACCAGATTTTCTGCCAATAATACAGTTAGATATGAGCCATTTTTCTCATTGGAGATAGCATCCCTTCCTCTCTCTAATAGTGGGTATAACAGGATCTGAAGGAAATTTAAACCAGTTATGTTGCATGGCCATAAGGGAATTGAGCAGATTGTAAAATTAATTGTAATGGCATGTACCACTGAATTTTAAAATTTAAAAAATGTGTGGAAGATGCAATGGATTAGAAAAGAAACTTGATTATCAATGAGGATATGTCTCAGGGTAGATTAAAAGTAAATATGTAAGGCCATTCATGAGGAAAGTGTCATGAATGCATCAGTGCATATATGAAGGATCCGTAGCCCATGGTTCCAAGAGCAACTGAATCGCATCCAATTTCCATGGCCAGTCTACTTGGATAGTACCTGAGTATCCCCTTCATGAGCTACTGCCGTTCATAAGTATCACAGAACCCCTTCCTGACAAGAGTATTACCTTCAGGAGAATTCTTTGGCTCTCAGATCCATCAGTGGCCTGAAAGAGACAATATATTGCAAGATTATATGGACTCATTCCAGTTTGTTTAACCCACTTTCACCTCATCCTTGGTCCTAGAAACTTTTTGTCACAGTTTAGATTAGGTCCCGGTACAAGTAACGGAAATCCAAAAATCATTGGCTTAAACAGGCTAGACCTCTATTTCTCTTTATAATAAAATCCTGGAAGTGGTCAGTCCATGGCTTGGGGAAGGTCATCTCTTCATTAAATCTTCAGTAACTCAGCTTCCCTCAAGCTTATGAGCCACCGTCCTTAATGTGAGGCCTTTCTTCTCATGGACCCAAATGGTAGCTTTCACATTCCACACAGCAGGAGAGAATAAAGAACCAAAAAAGAAAGGTGAATGCATGTGCCAGCTGCCTTGCCAGGAAAAGTCCCACAAGCTGCCTCACAATACCCTTGCTTATATCCCGGTGGCAGGAACTCAGTCATAAGCTGCGTAGACCTGCAAGAAGACAGAGAAATGAAGTGTGCCTTTTGGGCAAACACAGCCTGACCAAATAACCTATTACAGGGATGAAGGGGGGAATAAATATTGGAAGAAAATGTATAACCATGCCTTTCTTTTCCTTTACAATGGCACCATGGCATTGACAGGTGGAGTTTGATAACTGCCTAGGGAGGGATCTGATGCACAGCAGTCCAGCAGTTAAGGGCCTGGACCCTGAAATCCTCCTGCCTGGCTTTGAATCCAGGTCATTCTAAGATATCAAGGGGAAACAGTACCAGTACCTTCCTCTTTGAATTGTTGGGATGATTAAATTAAATGCTGAATATAAAACATAGAACGTGGCATTTAACACTTCAGGACCACTTGATAACCTTTTGCTTTTATTATTTAAAAGTAAAGTGAAAAGTTTCTGAGGGTAGGGTTTTTACATATAACTTTTCCATACATTCCTAAAATTGGGAGATGTATTTACTTTTCCAGATATAAGATTTGGAACGATTTACATTTTTTGTGTGTGTGGAAATAAGCTAGCATGTGCATGCTTGATTGAGGGTTGGGGTGGTGCCTAACAAACCATATGAGTGACTTCCCTATAGGCTCTGCATGTTTCGTTGACACTACTCTATAGGCTCTTGCCTCTTTATATCAGTTTTGTTGTGAAGCATATTTTCCATTAAGAATTTACAGGCTCCCCCTTTCCACTGGTGTAACAAAGTGGGAATTGTGCATGGAGGTCATCCTCGGATGGAAGGGGTTCAAAGATGGCACCGTAGAGTGGGTGTGCTGTGTTCATCTGTAAAGGGATAGACGGCTCTAAATTTCAGAACTAATGTCGGTCAAAATCTAAAAATCTGGCTTGTCCTTTATTTAGAAATGGTGATAGGGGAGAAGTGGGTGAAAGCGAAGCTTGAGATTCCAACTTTGATGTGACCGTTTCCTTATGATGATAGACAACGAAATAGCTGTGTTGAGATATTTTTTTGCCATTACCTAAATGCTCTTTTGCTTCTCTCTTTTTCTTTCTTTCTCTAAGCCCCTTCTTTGTTCTGTGGGTTTTCTTTTGTAACTCCTCCAGACTACAGCTTTGTTCCCCCTTCTTCCACTCCTTTCTGGTCAGGTACTGCTTTATTGCTTTTTTATGTCTTTTCCACTTGCTTCTGTTTGCAAATAAAATATTTTGACTTCTGTGTATGGCTTCTCGTATAGATGCATCTCCCCACAAATAGTCCCTAGAGTCACATTCCCACTGTGTAGTTTCCTCTTCTCTGTCATAAAGTCATTGTTTGTCATGACATTTCATTCCTCTGGTCTTGTGTGTGTGCTCATGTTACGTATTTCTGTCAGACATTTTTGAATTTTATTTTATCTGTTGGGGGAGAGGTTGGGAAGGGTAGGGGGCTGAAAGTATAAAGTGGGGGATGAACCACTCTATTAAAATCATTAGTTTTCTTGAGGCTCAGAAATTTTAGTTGAGGAAAGCCAACATTTACATAGTCCCATTAAGAAAATAAACAGAACCAAGACCCCAACTTTGTGTCCAACTAGAAAAGTAAAGTTCGTGTTGCTTGGAAGGATGACTGTGCCCCTCAGTTTGTGTACAGGCATTCTGGTCTTAATTTCTGTCACAAGCCCGAGAATTTAATGGCTGTTTATGTGCCAGGTAGGGGAGTACATTATGGCTAGGTCAAGTATGTTTTCTTACAGATTTTTAAAAATTAACCTGTAAGTCCCAGTGGAATCATAACTTTTAGTACCAGAAAGACCTTAGACATCAGCTAACAGAGACCTTTCATTTTATAGGTGAGAGACGTGTGGCCTCGAGGGTTAAAGAGACTTATGCAAGGTCACACGGTTACTCTGATGATTGGTTTTTCCATCACAGGGGTGTTTTTATGTGCACTAACTCTGAGAGTAGTGCCCCAGTAATGGGACAGGTTTCAGTAAGAAAACTATTAAAGTGGTTTGTGTTCGAACAGTAAAGTAAAATGACCATATTTTTACTCCCTTTACAGTTCTGAAATCTACAGCATTGCTATTCGTTTATCTTATGGTAGACACCTGGAGACTCAAAGACTGTCACTGTAAAGCCCCAAGTAATAGGCTAGCGCTCCCTGTCCCCAAGTGGGCAGACTCTTTCAGGCTAACACCAGTTGTAAGCTCGGCTGCCTGGGCCCTAGGAACTGTTAAAAATACAGATGTATGGCATTTCCCATTTGTTTCTTTTTCTTATACTTCCGTTCCTCTGCCGTTTAAGGTTTATAAAGTCCCACCATGCCCAGGTGAGTGATTCTTAGAATCACTGCACATATAATTGAAAATACTTTATAACCCCAAGGAGCAACAGGTAGAGAAATTAGTATGAAATGTGTCACAAAACACTAGAGAAGAACAAACGTACAGCTTGAACTGAGTTTTTCTTTCAGGGTAGGGCGGGTTAGGACAGGGAGTAAGTTAGCTCTTCTCCTACCATAAAACCTGAATATAGAAAATGAACACACTGACCTCTTGTATTTGAGTGCATTCCTTCAGCAGAGTTTTCTACACTTGCAGTATTTGTTTGAAAGAAAGGACAAATTGATAGTGTTTATGTGTTCTTCCAGTGAAACCTCATTTCAGCTTCACATAATGAAATTCTATATAAAACAACAACTGAGTTTGTTCCCAAATAGTTTTAACCCCCCCAAAAAAGGCTGGTTGGGGGAGGAAGAGCCATTTAACTAGAAGCAATGACATGGATTCAAGAGGAGAATTTCAGAGCAAAACATTTGGTTGTTTTGAGTCTCAGTTGAAGAAATTATGAGGTAAAAATGTAAAGCTTTGACCTTAGAGGTTCTTGTTAGAAATGGATTATCATGCCATCAATAGGAAATTTATGCTAGTTATTTTAGATTCTATCTCCTTGGATAGTAATTTAGAGATTAACTTTTTTTTTTTTTAACCAAAACGAGTCCCTGCCTTGAGATTCTTGTGAAGAATGAAACAGAACAATGGTTCTTTAAGCATTATGAAGTGAACTTGACTACACCTGACTGAATTGAAACAGTTGTGCTGCTTTCAAGCTCCTCCACCATTATCACTAGTCTGTAGTGAAGTCATGGCTGTGCATTTTGATAGCATCTAGAACATTCATCTGAGCAGGCGCTGATGGTTGTTAAACCGCAGATCAGTTCTGACTCCCCATCATTTCTTTACAGTGCTAAGTCCAAAAGTGCTGGGCATTGCCATTGCTCGATATGACTTCTGTGCCAGAGACATGCGAGAGTTATCCTTGCTGAAAGGAGATGTGGTGAAGATTTACACAAAAATGAGTGCGAATGGCTGGTGGAGAGGAGAAGTAAACGGCAGGGTGAGTTGACCCTCTTGAGGTGCTCATGCAGCTGAATGAAGCGGACCGGGCGGTCGTTGGCACCCCCTGTGGGGGCTGGGGAGAAGCCTTCAGCCCACAGAGCCGGGGCTCTGGAGCGTGGTGGTGGTCCTCACTGAAAACAGGCATTCAAGAAAAATACAGGGAATGGATACGATCATGGCATAAATAAAGTTCACCTGGGCAAGTCTGAGGGCTTCCTCTTTGGAAAAGGATTGAGGAACATTTCAGTTCTTTTTAGTCCATAAGCCTCAGAGCATAAATTTTATGTGGAATACAGAATATTTATAAGAGCTGCTGATCTAAATTGGAAAGAATGGGACATAGCACCCTTGTCTTTGTATCCTGTTCTAGAGCAGAAACGGGAAGCGTTAAGTAGGAGAGCCCTTATTACACTTAATTTACATATTTGTTTGCTAGCAGATTAGAACACTGCGTAGGCTTATTTTATCCCTCTGTCGCTATCATTCATGCTCTCAGGCTTCTAGGGCAGTTAAATCAATCTTCCTTACCTACAGTGGCCATAAAATCCCAGCTTAATCGGGGTGTTGTAAAAACGAAATGCTCTGTTTGTAGAACCCTTTGAAATGCCAGATGCAAAGTCACGTTGCTATGTTGGTTGCTTTTTCTTTTTTAGGTGGGCTGGTTTCCATCCACGTACGTGGAAGAGGATGAATAAATTGCACCCCAGAGTTGCACCCTGCACCAGAAATCTCAGAGGAGGGATACACAGAAGCCCGCACATCATTGGGAATTAACTGAAGTGTTTAAAAAGCCACATTTCTGGCTCTTCAACCTCCTCCCTCCTCCCCCCCTCCTGTCTTAATGCTGGGATTTCTAAAGATGCTGGGTACTGACAGATTAATGGCTTGCCTTGAGCTGTGCAAGAAACAGCCTGCCAGTCTGTCATTGTCGGGGACCAGGGCAAAGCCCAAAGCTGCTTTTCCCAAAAGAGCCCTGCAAACACATTGGTTCGTGTTCCTTTTTACTCCATGCGGTCAGACACCATGAACGCCAGCTATTAGTAAATGTGGAACACATATTTACTTTCTTCTCACGTGCCATTCGCCAGAATTTTGGATGGTACGAAGAAGCAGAAGTTTCATTTTGTTGCTTTTCCCGGCATGAGGAAAAATTTGATATTTGCTCTTTGGGCAGCTTACGGGAAAGGTCCAGCACTGCTCGTGTCTTCAGTTGTCTCATAAGGTGACTCATTGCCTGGCAAACTCTTTAACACCCAGATGTGACTCATGATAAAATAGAAGAGGCAAATGCTCAGGTTTGCCTCATAAGTGACGTATCCCAGAGGGGTTTTAATTATTCATTTGATGTTCTGATTATATTTGTAAACTTCTTTATAAAAAAACATAAAAGCGAGTGTCTTCCTATTAAATTTTCACAACCTTCGTGATTTCGTAGGGTTATTTTGGAAATGTGTACTTGATGAAATAATCTGGGCTGGGTATGTTCTAGTTCCAAGTAACCTGGGTAAGGTGACGTTGTTTACAGAAATAGATCAAGGGCTATAATTGAGAGTAAGTCATTTTATAGAAGCAACTTCTATGAAAATAGGCCTTCCTGCCCGCCCCTCCCCCCCACCCCTGCAAAAAAAAAAAAAAAAAGACCTGGTACATATCTGCTGAATCTCACATTTTCCTGGAGTATTTACAAGCAGCACAAATAACTTTGCTGCGGATCTTGCAAGGGAAACACAGCTGGGTCCTTTATGCATTTCTGGGAGGGAAGAGTCCCTAAGGCTTTTCTGGTCTTATTTGCTGTGGGCTCCCACCTTCTCACTAGGACCTTCCCATCTGCAGGCCCTTTTGGGGTGTGTGCTAACTGACAGGAAGATCAGTTTTGCGGTGCATTTATTTGACCAAGCTTTTACTTTTTATGTGAGAAGTTTAAATATGTTCTTCCTGGGATATAGAGTCCTCAGTCAAGGCAGTCAAGTTAAGACACTAACTTGGCCCTTTCCTGATGAAATATTTTCCCCAGAGCAGAAGTCTTGTTCCAACATGATTCAGAGAGTGTTTCATGCTTGAAAACAACAAAGCAAAACATTAGAAGCATTAACTTACTAGAGCCAAACGGAACATTCGGTTCTGAAATTTTAGATCATCTCTGAAATATGAGGTAGGTGTGGCCTGCCCTCTCCCCAACCCACTTTAATGCCAGAACTTGATGTTCATTAGACACTTCCTCCTTCAGAGACCTTTGTGAGCTAGGACTTCTCAAAAGATAGATTCAGGACCTTTACCTCAGAATTATGTAAACTGTGATTGCGTTTTAGAAAAGTTATTGTTTGCTAAAACCAATTAAATTTTTGTATATGTGTAAATGATCACAAAAATGAATTTTATAAAATGTTCTTTCTGTACAGTCAAGTTGTACCCTTGAGACGCACTCTTGGAGTGGATTCTTTCCTATGAAGTCTTATCTGTGACTGTGTCTCGGGAATGTTTTGTCTGTTACTGTCAGCCAAATGTCTTTATGGAGAAAGTCACATCACACAAAATGAAACACTCCTGTGTACAGTACTGTAGCTTGTACTGTTTCTTTTATTGTTATTTTAGCCAATAGCCCCCCTCCTTTACAAGTGGTGTTTGGTCTTCTCGTTGCATTTCATCGACCTGGGGGTTTCCTAGCAGAGGACATTAGAGCTCCTTTTCATGACATTACCGATTACATCTTTGTGTTTAATACTTTGTATTGGAAATTTTAAATGCTGCAGATTTGTGTAGATTTCTAATACCAAAGACAGAAGTAAACGTTTCTTTCCATATGCTTTGTCTTGCCTGTATGCTGCCATTGTGTAATATGGTGAATTAGAGAGGTATTTCACTTTGTAATATTTTGTAAATATGTCAATACAATAGTTACTACTTGCATTAAATTGATTTCTTGAGAGTTGAAGAGTCTTTCCATGAACAATTCCACAATTCAAAATATACCAGCCTCATAATAAACATGGGAATAGAAGCCCTAATTTTGATTAGAGTTAGCTCGGGATTGCTGCCTCAGTTATGACCAGTGACCTGTAGGATATGCTCGGTGGTCTCATATAATATCCACTGACATGTTTACTATGTGTCGCACACTATTCTAAATGCTTTTTGTGGACTAACTTACAACAACTCCAGAAGGTAGAACCCTTCATTATCTCCATTTTTCCAGATGAAGAAACCAAGGCAGCACGACCCAGATCACACAGCTGGTAAGCATCGGGACTGGGGTTCTGACTTTGGCATTCTGGCTTCAGAGCCTGAAGAGCCACTACTACCCCATAGTACCACATTTTAGGAGGCAAAAGAGAGATGATAAATGTTTCTCTAAGATTACATAGTCGAGAACCTATTTGATGCAAAATAGCGGTTTAAACAATTGAAGATGAACACAATTCAGGAACATTTGCCTGTTCTTGCCTCGTAGAAGAAAACCTCAAACATATTTCCTAGAGCGACTGTGTCAGAGATTGAACTTTTTCTGTCTTGATTCAGATTTTGCACAGAAAATAATGAACTGCTAAAGCAGAAAGATCCAGAGGCAAGTTTCCTTTGGCAGAGCCAGCCTGAGGATTGTCCGCGGTAGGTAGGGGCAGGCTGACTCAGAAGAGGGCAGGAGCCTGTTCTCTCTAAGGGCCAGGAAAGCCTTGTTCCCCAGGAGTAGACAGGAGTAGCTTCTGCTTGGCGTCACCAGCACAACTGCGTTCAGAAATACAAAATCCCCCTATTTCCTTATGGTACAGTGGGTTATCCAGCCCTATTCCCTTCACTTGAAGAGCCTATGCCTTTGGTGTTTTTGTTTTATCCCTTCAGTTTGACTTTTAACATTCATGTGACTTTTAGACCTATCAAATCATCATCATCCTCACTGCCACTGAGGACTCCCTCTTTATTACTTAACATGGGAATATATGCTTTATAACATTCCCTTGTGCTTTGTCTTCCATCCAGTAATTGATATAAACTACGTAATGATATGGATACGTAATCTCTAGGTCCGACAGCCGTACAGAAGAGCAGTGAGAACTTGGCCCCAGACATCAGACGGCACATCTGGGTCCATATCCCATCAGGCCACACAAGGCCTCAGCCAATCATGATAACAATGACGCCTGTCTCAGAGGATGGTTGTGAGACTCAACTGAGGTCGTACCTATGCAGTGAAAGTGTGTCTGACATATCCTGAACCATTTTTGCCGTTATTATCATCACCCTTGTCAGATGGATTTGCTGGCAAATTTGGGTAGTTGCCATATTAATCTTTGAATTCCTTTAGCATAATTCAGCCTTATTTATTGGATTAAGGAGTGGAACTCTGCAGATCCTAAATTAGTCTCTCTAGGAAAGAAATTCAACCCTTTGATGTCACAGGAAGAGTGAGAGTCCTAGCATCCATCAGATCTGGGTTTAAACCTCAGCTGTGCTGTTGACTTCTCTGAAATCAATTTCTCTTCTATAATAAAGGGATAATTATGTGTCTGAGGGGCTCGTATGAAAGATAAACCATAACGTGAAAAAGATGCCCAGCAAAGAGCCTGGCACATGGTGAGTACTCAAGAAGTGTTGATCTCCTCCCCTTTATGAACTATAAAATACTCAGGAATCAAGTTATATATTTGCAGCTTTTATTCTGAGTACTAGAGTTAATGCTTTGTTTCTTAAACATGGTTTAATTTTGAGCATTCAAATTACAGATGGAATAAAAGGTGTGTGTTCAGGAAGATTAATATGCAAACCCACAAACAATCTCAGAAGATGATTTTAACATCTCCACATTATTTTCACTAGGAAAATGGAGTTTTCACCCAGCTCATTATCATTTAGACCCAGTCCATTAGTCACCTCATTTTTCATTGAAAATAGTTTTCTGGGATCAGGTGGACTCTAATTAGGAATGTTATGCCCTCATGTCTTGCAGACTTTGGAAGGCACCTTATTGCAAGTAACGGACACGTCCCAGAAAGAAGATAAAAAAGGGATCCTATCTCTAGTTAGATGCCATCAATTAGACAGGATTGGGGAAATAGTGATAGAAGACATACAAAAAATGTAAAGGATTCTAGACTCTGGCTCTGTCAGAAAGTTCCAGAGTTTCTAGGCACAATGCAACTAGGGTAACTCAGATATTGAGAGACTTCAGTGCAGAAATAGAATGTACACAAAAGTTTCCTTGTGCCCTGTGTTTGAATAGACACCGGGGTCCATGTTGAGTCCTGAGCTGGGGGAAGGTGAACTAAAGGATGGCCGATGTGTCCAACCCATCGTCTGCTGCCAGAGCCTTGTTCCCTTTCCCCGGCCAAGTGTGCCTGGGCAAAGCACACAAGATCTTCGTCTCTGAAAATAAAGAGGTTAACTGGTTGAATTCTGTTACTTCAATTTTAGCTCCATAGTTTTGTGAAATTCTGGTGGGTTTTTTCTTCATGTTTCAGAATAAAGAAATTCAAAGACTTCATCAAAATGTGCACGTTTTAAAATACACCAGCACTAACCACGCGAGTCAAATATCTGGTTGTATTGATGAGTAATTGCATAATTATTTCGTGGCTGTAAGTGGCATGAGGGCAGCTCCATTCATCTGCCTTATTCATGTTGGTGTCAGGGACTGTTGGGGAGTGGATTCTTGTGTGGGGGCTTGTGGGCACTAACTCAAGATTCTGCGGCAGAACCACTAAGCAGGCCTTGAACTTGGACTCTTAACAGTGGAGTTCCGTGTGGATGGTTACCACGAAACGTCAGAAACCACAGCCACTCGCAGGACCACTGGAGATTGGCCAGTTCTTGGCGGGTAACATGACACAACCTCTCTCAGAATTAATTGCTTGGGCACCTGTGCTCCTGGACATCACCCATAGCCACAGTACATTCGAGTTACTGCGGCACGCCCACAGGGGGCAGACATGCAAGTGAGCTACATGTAGTCTAGATTTGCCTCCTGCCAATAACAAACAGTAAACAGAAACCTCCCTGCACCTGTGATTCACAAGGTCTTTTCACAGACTCCAGGGCATCAGGTTTAGAGCAGTACCTGAAAGGCAGGTAGGCTGGCCTTGTTCTCTGTCCATCTCAGAGATGAGAAGACTGAGGCTTGGCAGAATGATCCAGCCTGCCCAAGGTCAGATCGATGGCAGCCTGCAGACTGAAACTCTTGGCAAAGTAAGGACTCAAACCCAGGTGTCCTGGCCCCAAGTCAAATAAACGATCTTTACTCTCCTCTGTGACACAGCGATGCGTGGGAGCTTCTGATTTTTCAAAATTATTTCTACAATTCCTGGGGCCTTTATCCTGGGAATCTTTCAGGGAGATGCTATCTGCACTGTGTGCAGCTGCTGAGATCCTAGGTCAGGTGGAAATGTGACTGGGTCACAACACTTGCACCTCTTGCTGTCAGCGTGTACTGATGTGATTGAAATGTGTCGATTTTTTTTTTTAAGATTTTATTTTGAAGCAATCTCTACACCCAATGCAGGGCTCGAACCCACAACCCCAAGATCAAGAGTTGCATGCTCTGTCAACTGAGCCAGCTAGGCGCCCCTCAACTGTGTCAATCTAATAATGACTCAAAAGTTTGATCAGAGAATGTTTTTGAGTTTTTTAGTGATTTGAATGATCTCTCCTCAGAAAGGGAAGGGTTTTTTTTCTTGTTGTTTTGCTTTGTTTTCAGTGATAATTTAAGATCTGTCATCTTTTCCCAATTGGATATTCTATTTTTATAGTCATATGTGTAGGCAGTATACTAGGTGTTTGGTATATGTGATCTAATTTATCTCATTTAACCCTTCTAGGAATTCATTAAATACTGGTATCATCCCATCTAAATCATGAAAACTCTAGTCTGAATGAGTCTTCTACGCAAGGGCTGGATATTAAGGCACTTTGGCCTGCTTTACTGTTGTATTTGACCTTTTTTGTCTAAGAATCAACAGGGACTAAGGGTTAAGGCCTCATGAGGCCTTAGAACCAGACTATCTGGATCTACCACTTACTAGCTGTATGACATTGGGCAAGTTGCTTACCCTGCTTGTTTCTCTATAGTTAAGAATGGGGTGACGATAGCACCTTATTTCAAAGGGTTTTTATGAGGGTAAATGAAATGATATGTAGAAACAAGAGAGTTTTAAATTTGCATCTGGGCCACCATTTTTAATTAAAATTTTAATGTAACAGATAAAAGTAAATGTTACAGATTTTAAAAGTTAACTCAGACATGAAAAACAAAATCTCTCTCGTATGTATATTGGCCTTTGGAAGAAGCATCTTGAGTAAATTTCTCACATTAATAATGCTTTAAGAATGAGGTGTTAGGAGCACAAATCGAACATGGTGCATGGTGTATTAGTTATCTACTGCTGTGTAACAAACTACTCCAACATGTAGCAGCCAAGGACAACAAACCTTTATTTTCCCCCGTTTTCTGTGGTTCAGGAATTGGAGTAGATTCACCGGGTATTTCTGGGTCAGGATCTCCCATGAGGGAGGCTTCGATCAAGGTGTCAGCTACAGTCATTTCATTGTTCCACTGGGGGAGAATCTGCTTCCAAGCTTGCTCATGGGGGCCTCTCCACACATGGCAGTTGGCCTCTCCCAGAATGAGCTGGCCAAGAACGAGAGACCGAGAGCACTCGAGATGAAAACTAGTCTTTTTATAACTTAATCTCAGAAGTGACAGCCCATCATGTATGTTCTACTTTGTTCTTTAGAAGTGAATTACTAAATCCAGCTCACACTCAAGGGGAGGGGATTGCACAAGGCATAAATACCAGGATGAAGAGATCATTGGGGGCCATCCTAGTGGCTGCTTACCACAGTAGGGTAAATTGAAAGATTATGTAAACTAAGTATGCAGTCTGTCTAAAGGGCCCAGGTTAGTTTGGAGAAAATTAGTTGACTAAAATTGAGTTCTTGGTAAAAAAACGATTTCCTGATGATTTCTTAAAAAATCACTATTTACTGTGTTTCAGGTTCTGCCAAGAATACAGGGGTGCATAAGAGAGTGAAATCTCCTTAGGGGAGTTCATTTTGTTTATCATTTCTTACTTAGGAAATGCCCTTCCTGAGGCTTAAAGTGTTGAGAGAGGGAAAGGGGCCTGGGGGGGAGGGGGCAGGAGAAGGTGGAGAAAGAGAGTTTTCAGACACATAAGAAGTAGGCTCAATATCACAGAAACAGAAAAATGGAAGCAGCAGCTACGTATGCCTTGGAAGAAGCTGTTGAAAAATTAAAATTATAAAATCCCTAGGAATCTGGCAAGCCATTAGTTCATTCATTCAACTAGTATGTATTGAGCTCCTTGGATATACTTCACCATTCTAGGCTTTGACAATACGGTAATGAACCTGACATAATTCTTACACCTGAGGAGTCGACTTACTGATGGTGACAAGCAATAAACAGGTACATAAAATTAGGTACTGATAAGGGTTACTGAGGAGGGGGAAAGGAAAATAAGTCATGAGAGTGTTATTCTATGGAGGGTGGTCAAGGAAATGATTTTTGAGCAAGAACCAAATTTAAGTAAGAGGGAAAAATATGTGACTGAGTGCTTGGTGGTGGGAGAATAGCAGCCAGGTGCAAGATGGTTGGAGAGAGTTACAAGGAAGGGAGTGACAGGAGATGGCGTCAGGGAAGGAGCTCGGGCAGGTCTTATGGTAAAGAGGGAGATGGAAGCCATTGGAAGGTTGGAAGCAGGGGCATGACGTGATCCCATTTCCATCTCAGAAAGTGAACACTCAATGCTATGGACTGAGGTAGAGCCTGTGAAGTCAACCCTGTTTGCCATTTTTCTCCAAGTAGCTCCCATATTAGCTTGCTCGGACTGTAACAGAGTACCACAAAGTCAGTGGCTTAAACAACAGAAATGTATTGTCTTCTAGTTCTGGAGGCCAGGAGTTGAAGATCAAGGTACCGGCAGGGCCAGCCTCCCTCAGAAGGCCCAAGGGAAGAATCTGTTCCTGGGTTCTCTCTGAGCTTCTGGTAGTTCCTTGGGTTGTGCCAGAGAATGCTAATCTTCCCCTATGTGTGTCCGAATTTCTCTTTTCTAGGTAAAGATACCAGTCATATTGGGTTAGGGCCCCACTCTTCTCCAATATGTCTTCATCTTAATGAGTTACATCTGCAACGCTCTCATTTCCATGTGAGGTCACATTTTGCAACACTGGGGGTTAGGACTACAACATGTGAATCTGGTTGGGGGGTGCACACTTCAACCCATAATGACTCTCTTTCTTAGATTCTCAGATTATTAGAGAGCTTCCTAAAAGATATAAAAGCTTCAGCAGAGGTTAGGAAGGAGAGGGGGCAGCATGGGAGGAGGAGAGTGCGCCAGAGAGAGGCGGACGCCCCACCACTCCGCAGAGTGCGCCCAGGCTCTGTGCTGCTCAGCCTAACGGGGTGTAAAGAAAGGACAGACTTGGGTAGAAATTGAAGTAGTTGCCAGTAGAAACAATACCACTTTTACCCATGTATTTTTCAGCTTCTCAGCATTCAGCCCCAAGTGATTTACTCCCCCCACCCTTTTTTTTATTCTCACCCTCCTCACCCTCTGTGTCAGGATCACACATCTTCTCTCCAGGAGAGGAAGCCTCCAAAGCACTTTTGTGCAATGAGCTCATTAGGAACAAGCAACCTATTTAAATGAATTAATGAAACACTCCTGAATTCTGTGCAAATTAAACCTGCATAATATGAAGAAGGGAAGAAAAGTGAGCTGCGGTTTTGTAGAGAGGTGGGAAATGCCCTTGGTGTTTATTACACTTAATGATGAGATATTGTTGCCTGGGTGGTTTGAAGGAGAAAATTTACATTAATGATATGTGATGAAATGAATCTACATTAGTGTAAAAGAAATTGTTTTCTTTACCTTTACTCAGTCTGCCTGGTCTACTTGTATTACAGGATTTATTTTGCATTTTCCTTAAAATAACTGACATGGTCCCATTTTTTAAGGTCCTGCCTCAAAGATGACATTTCAAGAGGGGCATAAAGGAAAGAGGGGAGGAGTAAACCCTAAATTAACCGCCCTGGAACGATGCCTTGCCTGCTGCACCGTAAGTTCGGAGCTGCTGAGTAGAAAGACCCAACAACAGTCTGGTGTGCTCTCTTGGGACTTCTGAGCACAGCCCGAAATACAATTAAAATTGTGCAAAATGTCCAACTTGAACTTGTAATCACATAAGTTATTTTTAAAACAATTAGCACTTTCAAAGTTCTGAAGATGTTAAAATTACATATAGTTTTTTCCAAGACAATTCTGTAATACAACGAATGGGGTGGGGGTGGAAAGAGCCCAGGAGTGAGAATATGGCAAAGCAGGTTTTAGTCTTGCCTCCTTCCACTAATAAGCCAAGAAACTCTGAGTGGAACCTCTAATCTTTCTGAGGCTCAGCTTCCTCCTCTGCATAATGAAGGCATCAAATGTGATCATTGCAGTGTCTACTTCTGGTTTTAGCACTCTATCATTCCACATCAAGCCACTCAATGAATATTTGGCCAGGGAATCAGATTTGTAAATGGGACAGAGAACTGAGGCTCCAACAAAATTGGGATGGACAGCTTTAAAGGGTAGAGGCTTGAGTCAGCTTCTTATTCCCACTCCCTCCACCTCATTTCCAAGTTAACTTCATGTCACCTAGACAATCGCAGGAGCCCCCATCTGTCATCCCTGCTCCCATTCTTGACCCCACCCAATCTTTTTATTATATCATTTCCTTTTTCTTTCTTAAAGATTTTATTTATTTATTTATTTATTTATTTATTTATTTATTTATTTATTTAATAGAGGGGAGGGGAGGAGCTGAAGGAGAGGGACAAACAGACTGCGCTGAGCATGGAGCTGGACACGGGGCTTGATCCCACGATGTACAGATCACAACCCAAGTTGAAATCAAGAGTCTGATGCTCAACCGACCCACAGACCCAGCCAGGTGCCCCATCATTTCCTTTTTCAAAACTGTTCCACAGCTCCCTTTTATTCAGTGCATGTATTGAGTACAGACCTATGTGCATGAGTGCTGGAGACACATGGTGGACAAAACAGACAATTCTCTGCTCTGATAGAACCTACTTTATATTGGCAAGAATAGGCAGGCAGAGAGTAAACAAATACACATGACATAATATCAGGAAGTGATAAATACAAAGAAGAAAATCAAAGCAGAGGAAGGAGATAGTAAGAGGAAAGTACTACATCAGACATGGTAGCCACGGAAGCATCTCGGAGGAGTATTTGAACAGAGATCTGAAGGAACGGGGGAAGGAGCCATGTGGACATCAGGGTAAAGCACTGTAGGCAGAAGGAAGAGCCAGTGCAGAATCCTGGCATGGGATTTCCAAAAAACAGCATGTGGATCTGTGTTTCTAGAGCAGAGAGTGAACAAAGGAAAGGTTGGAAGATGGTAAGTGAGCTAACCTTGGACCAAATCATCTAGGGCCTTGTGGATAATGGTAAGGGCTTTAGATCTTATTTTTGGAAAAACCAGTGGAAAGTTTTTAGCAGGTAAGCGACATGATCAGATTTTTTTTTTTTTTTCCAAAGGATCATTCTGGTTTCTTGGTGGAAGTTTTACTAAAGGGAGACAAGAGTGGAAGCAGAAAGGCCATAAAAGCACTATTGTGTAACCTAAGTGAGAAACGATGGTGACGCATACTGGGATGATGTCACAGGATGTGTGAGAAGTATTGGGATTTCAGATATTTTTTGAAGCCACTGCCTATGGCTTGAATGAAGAGTGATGAGAAAAAGAAACATTAAGCCTGAGGTCAGTATTTTTGGCTTAAATAGTGTTTAAGCATGTGCATGGTGTGATACATGGATGGTGAAGGGTGAGCGGCTAATTTGGGAAAAGCAGCGATATATCAACTATTCAGTTGAGGGTGTATTAAGCTTAAGATGCCTGTTAGCCATCTAGGCACAAATGTTAGGTAGCAGTTGGGTATGAGTCTGTAGTTAGAGGAGAGGTTGGGGCAGGATTTGAAGATGAGCTGCATATTTGAAATCATGGGACTAAATGAGATCATCTTAGCGAATGAATATAGGAGAAGCAAGCCAATGACTGAGGCCTGGGGTGCTCCAATGTTTACACTTTGGGTGGAAAAGGAGATTCCAGCAATGGAAATAAATCACAGAAGACCATCTACAAACTTTCCCCACCACGCCTACCAATCCAGGTACATCTGCACCGACATCCTTCCTTCTTGTTGTTACATGAACTGCCCATGCTCCTGTCCAAAGCCACCAATTCACTGACACATGGAATCCCATTCCTTCTCCTGTCCTCAAGAACATTATTTCAATGATTATCCCCTTTTCATGCTGCAAATTCAAACTTTATTTCTCTATTAGACCCTTCCCATCAGGATACAAATAACCTTCTTAAAAAAATAAATAAAAAGGAAAAGCTCTATTTCCCCCATATTCTCCTCCGGCTAGTGTCTATTTTATGATCTCCTCTAGAGGAACATCCTTCAAAACAGCTGGCTAAAGTTACTAACATTAATTCTTACTCTATTCTTTCTTGAACCTACTTCAGTCTGACCTTTGACCTCAAGACTCCACCAAAACCTCCTCCAAAAAAACTCCACATTGCCAAGTCCAAAAGTCAACTCTTAGTAGCATTTAAATTGCTGACCACAACTTTCTTCTTGAAATAATTGTTTCACATAACTTCTAGGATACCATTCTTTCTTCTGTCCTTTCCTACCTCACTAGCTGTTTGCTGTTTCTTCCCACACTCTAACCCATTCAACAAGTATTTAGTAACTACTGTGTACCTACATTGTTCTTGCTACTGGAGATACAGCAGTGAACAAGCCAATGCCCTTTGTGTCATGGAGTATAGCACATTCTAGTAGGTAGAGATGGACAATGATGTTCTGGAAGTCAGATGAAGACAATGCTTCAAGAAGGAAGAGGGATTAGCTGCACAAGTGATGGTGAGAGATTGAGTAAGATGAGGGCTGCAAATTAACCACTGGACTTGGCAGTTGGGGGTCTGATGCTAATCCTGATATGAGTTTTAGTGAAGGAGTAAAATAAAATTGTTTGGAGATTCCAGATAAAAGAGCAGGTGGAGGGAGAGGTGGTAGCAAGCATACTCTGCTCCTTTCAAGGCATTTAGAGATGTCTTAGTCCTCCTTTTTTCTAAAACATTTCCTTGCACATTTCATTTTTCAGGTCTCAGCCTAGATATCATTTCTCAGGAGAGTATTCTCTGACCACCCAATCTAAATTGTTCTTCCTCTGTCATTTTCTCTCGCAGGCCTATCTTATTTTCCATCACTACACTATCATGTTTTTTGTAAGTATAGATCTGAGTGTTGGAAATGTACTTAGGTCTGTCCCACTGTCCCACTATTCTTTAAGTTCCATTAAGATGGTTTTAAGCTCTGTAAAATGAGTGCCTAGGATGTTACTGGCACAATATATTTTTTGTTTGTGCAAATGAATGAATGAATGAATGAATGAATGAATGAACGAACGAACAAATGGCTAACCAGCCTTCTTTCTCTGGGGTTGTGCATGATTGTGCCATGTCAACTTAGTGAGTATGGAACTACATTTCCCAGAATCCCATTTCCCTTATGTGTCCAGAGTAGTGTTGGCAAAACAAGAACTTGTGCAAAATGAAAAGCAGAAGTAAAGCAATAGTTACTACTCTCAGAAGGTCTTGCAGTCAGATATGTAGCAGAGAACAGTTTCAGAAGTGCCCAGGGGCTTCTGCTTATCATTTCTTTTCTCCATTCTTTATCTAGTTCTCCTTTCTGGCTACTAGACCTGACTCCTAGGTTCAAAACCAATGTTTGGCTGCTGATCCATAGAGGTGGAACTACACAGTGGCCAGAGCTTCCTACAGGCCTATCAAAAAGCTTCCCCTTTGTAGCCCCAGTAGGGTCTCTTAGATTCTCTGCAAGCCTGGACTTGTCTACCTTGCACCAGGGTCTCAGGAGGACTAGTTAGTGACTCCATCTTGGTTCCCTCAACTCTCTTTTCTAGATATAACTTCCCTAATACTTGCCATAATTATGTAAGATCTCATTCTGTAATAAATCTCTTATCCAATAACAGTCATAATGGGTCTAATTTTTCTGATTAAACTTTGGTAGTTAATTGATTTTTTTATTGGTTATTGGTATTGCTATACATGGGCTCAGCCATATGGAATTCTACTCTTCATGGCCAATCTAACCATAGCCTGTGCTGAGTGCTCAACCTACCAGCAGCAGGGACCAGCCTCAGTGCCAAATATGGCACCATTCCCCAGGGGAACCAGCCAGCCATCTGATTACTTTGGACCACTTCCATCATGGAAGGGCAGCACTTTGTTCTCCCTGGAATAAACGCTTAACTCTGGATATGAATCAACCTTCTTTGCTCAGAGTGCTTCTGCCAAAATCATCATCTATGGATTTACATCTATGGATTGTTCATTATTCTGTAGTCTATTCTTCTGACCAAGGAGTTCATTTTGTAGCAAATTAAGTGCAGCAGTGGTCTTGCATTCACAGAATTTACTACTATTATCATATTTCCCATAACGCTGAAGCAGCTGACCTGACAAAACTAAAGATTCAGTTATGGCTGCAGCTGGCTGGCAACACCGGGGTGATGTATGTATGTAGTACTTCGGGATGTAGTATGTGCCCTGAATCAGGGACCAATATGGGTTGTTGGTTGGAGTGTGGGTTATGGAGAATTGAGTGCTTTTTCTGTGTATTTTGTGGAATTACATCTCATGCTGTTTGGTAGAAGCTACAAGTGCTGCATTTGCCATTGGCCTGAAAATAGCCAAGATTTTCAGGTCTGAGAATCAAATGGTAGATACGAGAGTGGGTCCTTTTACAGTTACCCCCTTAGTACCCCTTAGTAAAATTTTGCCTGCCATCCCTGTAGTTTTAAGCTATACTGGTTTAGAATCTTTAGTTCCCAAGGCAGTAATGCTTCTACCAGGGGATTCAACAAAACCATTAAGTTGGAAGGTGAGACTGCTGTCTGGTCACTTTGGGCTCTTCAGGACACTGAACCAACAAGCACAAAGGGAGGTTACTCTACTGGGATAATTGATCCTATCAAGCGGAAATTAAGTCATTGTTACACACCAGGTCAGGAAAGAGTGTATCTAGAATCACTCTAGAGCTCCTCTGGGGGTGCCTAGTAGTATTCTCATAACCTGTGATAAAAATTAATGGAAAGCTATGACAAATCAAACCAGTAAGCTCCATTAATGTTTAAACCCTTCATGCATGAAGTTTGGAGACCCCCACCCAACAAAAAACTATGACCAGCTGAGGAAAACAGGAATTTGAAATAGTGGAAGAAGAAAGTTAGAAATAACAGTTATAATCACATGACCAGTTGTAGAAAGGAGGAACGTGGTAGGATAAATCCTTCCTCCTTGTTTTAATATAAATGTATTTGGATAGATGATAGATTAGATAGATAGACAGACAGATAAGAAAGGCAAGAAGGAAGGAAGGCAGCCAGAAAGAAAAGGAAGAAAGAAAGAAGATATTTAGCCAATTTTTCTTCTCTTCTCCTACTAACATAAGATATGTTCATAATGATTAACCTTACATCTCAATATTTGAGTTACATGCTATCAAAGTAGGAGTGTGACTCGGCTAGAAGAGGAATGAATATCACCAAGAGATAAGTAAAGGGACATAGGAGACTTTGTGTATCTTCTTTCAGTGTGTACCACACTAGGTAGAAGCATGATTTTGTTATTGTCTTTATTTAGGAATTAAGTCTGCTTAAAGAGGAGCGTAAAGATGCCGAGTTGACAAGGAATGAGCTGTGCTGTATTATGGTGTGTTGACTTGGTTAATCTGGAAAACACATTTCCCAATATGCCCTTCTCTATGGCTCCAAATGAGAGCCAACCAAGGAACTTAGATGAGGTTTGGAAGACAGAAAGGAAGTAGTGGCCATTACTCACAAAAGGGTTCAAGGTCAGATAAGTGGTCATGGACAGGCACAGGGAGCCCAGCAGGTTCCAGCTTTTCCTGATTCTCCTTCACTCAGCTTCTAGCTCTTCTTCCTGTTGGCTGGCCCTGTTGACCAACAGTAGTGCTGGACTTAATACTGGAGGCTTGACTGTGGATCCACACAGGTGGCATCACATGGGGACAACAGATTCCTAGACATCTCCATAAGCTTCCTCTTGCTGGTCCAATGGCCCGCTAGATGTGCTTGGCTTCTCAGATATTCCTACAAACTCTGCCCTGTCCACTTCCACCAGTGCTTCAAGAGGGCTAATTAGTAGTTAATTTCCTATCCTTCAGTTTGCCTTGCCAGACCTTTACTTCTGCTATTGGATGAGATCTAATTCCTGTAATAAATCCCTGATCTCATAGCACTTACATGACTCCACTTCCGCGGCTGACAGACGCACGATTTAAAATTCCCCATGAATAACTTGCACTCTGTCCAACACCTGATGCCCTGAATATCTCCGTGTTTTCATGTAGCCCTGGCTGTTCTCATATGAGAAGGATCTGAAAGCATTTTGCTTTCTTTCTTGAGACTGGTTACAAGGAGAAGAGTAAAGAATTCACATACTCTCTGCTATAAAAACTCCATGTAATTTTGGACTTTTCATGTTAAGTTGCTAGGTGTTGGGAGGATAGACATCTAATGTTTTATTGGACACTAGAGTTAGAAGTGCCCGAGAACTCTCTTAATCTACCCAGTATAGCTATTGTGAATAGTCAAAAAATAAAGCAAATATCCCTGCTAGTGGCACTAACTGTTCCTTATGAAATGTGTAATGGGCATTGTGAGAGTGACTTATCTGTTCTTGAATGTCATATTATTTTTTCCTGAAAATTAGGTACTTCCCCCACAAAATACCAATAGCCTTGGCCTCAGAGGAGAGTAAACTTATGTATCAAGGGCTACTTATCAGTTCCTTTGGGGTAGAACTGGAAAGGACACCAAATCATCAACAGAATGACATTTTATAAAAAGGCATTTCTGAAAGACAGTAAAAACATTTCTAAAACCTCAAATAAATTATTGGCTGGTCACGTGCTCATTTCTGGTTGGTTGGAGTGTGGGTTATGGAGAATTGAGTGCTTTTTCTGTGTATTTTGTGGAATTACATCTCATGCTGTTTGGTAGAAGCTACAAGTGCTGCATTTGCCATTGGCCTGGCAAAAAACACATGTCACATGAGCCATGGAGACTTTAACGGAGAGACTATTTACAGCACTCAGGGCAGGGTTAAAGGAAACCAGTGAGGCTTGGCGAAGCATCCCTGGTCTAGCAACAGTGGAGAACAAGGGCCTCGACACAAAGGAGGAAGAGGGAATGAGTGGTTTGGGGAACCTGGAGAACTGAAGGGAGCTGGGAGAGACAGCCTGAGACTGGTCACCGCCAACCCTCAGTCCAACAGAGAGGCTGCGGAATAAATACCTTTGCTTCAATATCTCCCACCCACCCATCCTTGCCAAGGCCTCCCACTGGCCAAAGTCAATCATAAGCCAGAGGTCGAGGGACTCTGGTTGGTGCAGACCATAAAGATCAGCCTTCTATGGCATATATGGCAGGGTGAGGAGCAGATCTAGGGGCAAACAGAGAATGTCCACACAGGCTATTGCATCTGTATTTATATGAAAGAAAACCAGTCTTACCCCAGATGTAACCACCATGCTGTTACATGTTGCTGGGGATAGTTTCCTGCCGCCGACACTCCTGAAAGGACACTCTACATTCGATAGGATGCAGCCAAGCTCCTTACTGGTTGCATGTCAAGGTTAGCAAGACCGTAAGTATTCATTCAAGTGAAAACTCCTTGGTGGTTTTGTTTTGAAGTCTCTTTTGGATTTTGTCTTTTTGAAGAGCCATGAGGGCATAGATTTTTAATTTAGCTGCTGTGCATCAAAACCTACCGGCCTGTTCCAGGACATCTACATTTGGGATGGCCCAGAAGAAAACACAGTAATTTTATTATTAGGAAAATTAGTTGTGCACAAAACCTATCCGTGATGTCTTCACAGTGACCTTTGGTATTAGTAAAAGAATTTAATTGGATGTTGCCTTTTCTTTATTCACCACCAGAGTTTTTATTGAATGTTACCGCATTCCAAATACCAAGTGATTCTAATGAGCAAAACAATTCAAGCCATTTTAATCAGATAAATGACATTCGATAACCACAGAAAGTCTGTGGACAGGCTTGTGCTGAGAATTAACAAGGGTTTCCCTGTGACGGTGGGCCCTGCTGCAGTCAGGCCTCATGTCCCTGCCCGTCTGCTGGCTAGAGCAGGCTGGGATTTCCTGCGGCAGGAGGTGGGAGTCTTGGATGCTGTCACTGGAAATGGTGGGTCATTGCTCTCCAATTAAAGCTCCGGAGTAATTTCTTTGTCCTTGATGAAACTACTTGATTACTGTCCCGCTGTGTCAGGTTGTCCCATCTTCTGTCCATTTGCTCTTTCTCCTACTTCATGCCTCTGCTAGGATGCTTATATCCAGGGCTCTCATTATCTCCCTGCATCTTCACAGCTTTGTCTGATGAATGATTATAAAGGAGGATCCTGGTAAAGAGCAATTGTTTCTCGAAATTTCTACCAAGGTCCCTTCATGCAAAGAAAAGTGAACTTGCATTTCTAGGATTCGGGGGAGGTTTGGGAAGAGGGAGAAGTTGTATGCATCCCATTGTAAACAGGAAATTCCTTTGAAGATTCATGTTTTATGGATAAAATTTGTAGGGATTTTTCACTCTATATCATGATATCATTAAATGTAAAAATAATAGTTTCTGTAAATCTGAAAGAATTGAAGTTCCATGAAGTTCCATGTGATGTATTTTTCCTTGGTCTCACATACCCTTGACACTACTGTGGAATGTTATTTCAGAAGCACTGATTCTTACCTTTCAAATTAGCAGGAATTAAACATACACATAGGAATGCATACAACTCCCAGGGTTATGAGGCTTATTGACTGCTGGGAAATGAACTTTCTGGAAGAAAATTTATGCAGACCAGTCAAACTTTTATATACATTGACCCAGCAATTCAACATTGTCCTAGGAAATCAATCACAGATGTGGACAAAGAGAGAGCTACAGAGGTGTTTGTTGCAGGGACCACTTACATGAGTGAAAAATCGAGAACAAAGAACAAAAATGTACAAGAGTAGTGAATCTGTTGAATAAATTATGGTACATCCAAATTTTGTGGGCTATCCATTGGCTGATTACCCAGCACCCATTTCCCCTTTCCCATCCTAATAATATTCAGATTTTTGTCAGTGAATTCTTCCTACCTCCCGCTGCACCCAGCCCATATACTTCAGGAGATGACCAAACCCTCAGCTCAAGAAATAAACCCGGATTGGTTAAGCCCATGGGGCCATGCCAGTTCCTTACACTATAGTTACTGGTTCAGAGAAAGAGGCCCAAACCAGTCAGTACAAGGCATTTCCTGTAGCACCCCCTCTTAGGATTGGCTTGACCTGTATCTCGTGTTTTTTCAATCTGGGAGGCTGGAAGACTAAACACTGTATGTTCAAAGCTCCCTGTGACCAGGTTTCTCCCAAGAAGTTTTCTCAATTGAATATACTCCTGTGAGATTTAGAAACTGGCAGAAGGTGGCCCCATCTTCCTGTGATAACGTGGACAGACATGTGTGCTTGCCGTTGCCAGCTTCTCCGAACTGTTTCCTTGTCTGTAACGCAGGGGTACCATTGGGTACCTTGCATGGGAAACATGGTAGATGCTCTTCTAGACTCTCTTTCAATATTTCTTTCCCGGGCTTTGTGCCCGTGGTGTCGCTCAACTCAGTGATCGAGGAGAATTCTTGGATACAGATGGCTTTTTTTCAAGCCTTATGATGCCCAGAGTCAGGAGCCAGCCTAAGCCCCTGAGAAGTGGGTCTTGACATTCCGGTCACAGCAGATATGCTCAGACCCACGTTGGCCCCACCATTAATGTGGCTTCTTTATGAACACAGCCTGCACTAATCTGACAAATTTCCAGACAATAGAGATTTGATTTTCCTGCAAGAGAAACCAAAAAGGAACTCAGGAACCTAAGAGCTGTTCTTGGCCCTGATAGCTTTCTAACTGTGACCTTGACCAAATGCATTTACCCCTCAAGACCTCAGTTTCTTCATCAGAAGAAAGAAAGTTTAGGAAGAGGTGTTCTCTAAAGTCCCCTCCAATTTTAGAAGCTCCACGCATTAGTGAGACAGAATGATTGGAAGTTTTTATGCAAACTCAGTCTTTATGCAACCAAAGGTCAGCCCTGAAATGTTTCTATTTCATATACATCTTTTTTAAACATGCCCTTTAATAAATTTGCCCTATGGCACAAAGCATAAAAAATAACAATTAAAATGTGTTGCACAGAATAGCAATGTCCAGGGCACATTATAAATTGACCCCTATGAAAATTGCTGAGAGTTTATTTTATTTGACCCATAAATCAGCAATTTTATGTGACTCAATCTACTAAAATCATTAAAATGCAAAATTTTTAAATGCGCTATGTTTGTCTTGAACACCGACAGATGAGGAAAAAGCTGAGGATTTTATGTTTTTCTCTGACTTTACACATTGATGCCAAAAATCTTTAGAGTTATTTTCTCTTTTTTTTTTGGTGGGGAATGGTGGAAGAGAAAATGATGCTACTATATTCCAATTTCTACAGAAGACAAAGAGAGATCTGAACTCCTTCCTTATCCTCTAACCGAGAGCTCTCCAGTTCATTCTCCCCGCAGAGCAGAGTCTGAAACGTGCCTGGCGTGCATTCTGATATCTTGTCCTGTTGCGGTTTCCTGGGCGTCCTAAGGGTGGCCGTCGGTAAAGGTTATGGCTTACTATGGGCAACTTGTTGCTCAGCTCCTTTTAATCCAATTCTTTGGCAGAGTAGCCATGGGATCTGTGTCTATGTCAACAATGCTGATAATATTAAAAGAGCAAACACTATATAGCACTTCGTATGTGCCAGGCACCAGTTGAAATGTGTCGTGCACGTTAAATCATTTCACCTTTACTTTCCTGCAATAGCTGTGCTATTATGACCCACTTTACAGATGAAAAGACTGAAGCATATAAAGTTTTCTTTACATGCTCAAGATCACGTTGCTAGCAAGCAGCCCAGCCAGGACCCCAGCCTCTAACCTCATGCTCCGTTGCCTCTTTGGTTGGGCTTCCAAACTCTGGTTAGAATGTCAGTATCACGGGCACAGTTCCAGAGCGATTCTCAGGACAGGGTCTCCGCCACCTATAATCACAAATGTACTTTACAATGAATAAAAACATATTTGCTCACAAAAATTTTTCTCCTGGTATAGCTGGCGAACCCTCGTGCTTCCCTGTGTATCTGTTTGGGGATGGAGTGATGGGTCCTGTACCTGCAGCAGGTCACAGTTTCCAGATTGGGGTAGGCAGGTGTGTTTTCTACAAGTTTGTTCTCTCTGAGATTCTCATGCATCGCTCTAGGGATATCCCCCATTTGAACCCCTACCCTGGATATTGATGAAGAACCAAATCTACTTGAACTATTCCGATTATTTGCCAAGGTTTAGATGGATAAAAGAGTATCATAGTATTTAATAAATTTGCCAATAAAATTACTCCATCGATTCGTTTACCTAGTAGATTGCTTATCTATCTACTGGACACGAAAGAATTTTTAAACCGTAAACCCACAGTGATTCTACATTCAAATGCCTGTTATTGTCTTCCAAGTCCCGCTTTGAAGAACTCTGTCACCGTTTCCTTGCTGCTGCCTTTTTCCCTGAAGGGTTTGGTGATTGGTCTTCTGCACTGATTCACAGTGAAACCAGGCTGGCTGTTTGAGGGACCCTCCTGTCCCGAGCATGGGGGACCGTGATTCCTCCATTCAACTGTGAGACCAGCAGGCAAGGCACTGCCCAGAATTGCTGAAGGAATTCAACCGGAGCCCTGGTTCATGAGTTCTGCAAGAGGGGACCACTCATTCCAAATGGAGACAATAAAATTTTAATCACCCTGGGGTCTGTCATAAGAACCCGCAGGTAGATGATGGACTGTCTGTACAACTTGGCTCTTTTCCTTGGATGCACTTTTGAGTCTGAGAAATGTGCACATCTTTTTCCTTAGCAAGCAAGTTATTTTAAGAAAAGAAAATGCACTCACCCATTTAGCACTGAAAATTTGAGGTAAAACTCTGTCTTTCGGCAAGTGGGGGTTTTGTGATTTTTTTTTTTTTCACTTACTCATGGGATAACATCTGTCCCTAATTTACCCACAAATGTTCTCTTAGGGACTCACTGGGCTGGGGTATCCTATCCTTAAGTTGGCAATGATTTTCCTACGGTCACGAGGCCTGAAAGGACATTATCTGATGGTGTTCTTGGTGGCCCCAGAGCAATGATTTGAAAACGTGCCCATGGTTATCCCTTTGCCTTCTTTATCCAGACTGGAGTCCTTTCATGGCCCCATCTGGAGTGCTTGGCTCAGTGTTAGAAAAGGACAGATTCCTAGCAGATGGTTTATCAGAGGACCTGGCACATCATTTGGACAAGAAAACCTCATCTAATACCTTTGAGTTTGGGAAGCTTTAGAGCAAAGAGTAGCTCCAAGCCTTCTGCACAACGAGGAATGTTTTGCTTATTAGATTTTTAAAATGATGCTCAAGTAAATATCCAGACAAGGGCAGTTCTGGAGATCCGGCGCCGCAGACACTACCAAACTAACATATCCCCTTAGACCAACTTGACGACGTCTATACAGTTTGGGGTAGGGCCAGCGCCTTGGGCCTGAAAGGAATGAGGCTAATCCTAATGGATAGCAGGCATTTTGAAAAGTGATATTTTAATTTAAAAGATGCTACTCTCATCAGCATGAGATATCTTGCATACCTAATAGGTTGCTCAAAATGAGTATGTTCAAACCTATGCCTTCTGCAGTCTTCCCCATCTCAGTTAAGGGCAACTCTATCTTTCCATTTGCTCAAGCCAAAAACCAGTAGAATCATTCCTGATTCCTTTTTCTCTCTTATGCAACATCCAGGTCGTCAGTAGATTTTTTTTTTCAGCTCTACCGTCAAAGTATGCCTCCCATTCAAACTTTTGGTTGTTGTCCTGGTTGGAGCTGACATTGGGTAGCAACTGGATTATTGCAGGTGCCTCCTATCAGGCACTCAGGCCCCCAGTTTCACTCTTAGTAATCTATGCCCTTCATAGCATTGTGAGGGAGACTGCCAAAACCCATGTCCCAACGTGTCGCTTCTCCATTGGAAACACTCCAGTGGCTTCCCACTGTACAAACTGTGGAAGCTCCCACAGGCCTGCAAGGTTTTGCATGATGGAGCCCGTTGGGTCCTCATTGATTTCTCATTGCTCTTCCCGCTCATTCTGCTCCAGACACACTGGCCCCATTTCTGGCCCATGAACTCTCAAGGCATACACCCATCTAGGACTTTGACCTTGCTGTTGCCTTTGCTGAAGTGCTCTTCCTGCAAATATCCAGCTCATTCTGCCCTTTCCCCCCTTCCTTCCAATTTTCCACTTAATTTTTTTATGGATTTTGTCACCATCAAATATACTATATATTTTTCTCATTTTCATTTTTCTGCCTTTCTCTACTAGAATATGTATTTCTTAAGGGCAGGGAGTTTTGTCCCCATTTTTAAAAAAATTATAATTATTTCCATATTAACAGCACCAAGAAGAGAGCTTGGCAGAGCTAAGTGCTCCAAAAATATTTTTGGATAAATGAATCATGTATTTCCCAAATACATGTCAGGCATTGTGCTAATTGCTAGACACACAGTGGTGAACAAAACAGACAATGATTCATGACCTCGTGGATCTTAAAATTGAATGGGCAGGGAATATGGTCATTTAACAATTAGACACAGAAATGAGAGTTGAAGCATTTTAAGAACTTGAAGAACTGGAAAATGTTGAATGACACTGCAAAGTATGGTTTGAGAAATGACACTGTGAGGCAGAAATCAAGCTATGTTGAAGTTTGGGGTATGATCCCAGCCATGAGAAGCCATTGAAGGCTTTTAAGGAGGTGAGTGACATAGTCCCACATGTACTTTGTAAAGTCCTCTCTGGCTGCAGCGTGGGAGTGGATTGGAAGAGGTCAACAGTGGGTGCAGGGAGATGTGGTGAGAGGTGATGGTCAAGGACCAGGATAGTCTGCCTTAGATGGGCAGGAGCCTAGGGCCAGTCTGAATAGGATTTTGGTAGATTTGGGTAGGAGGGGTCAAAGATCACCCCCACGTTCTGCTTTGAGCAGCAGTGCATGCCCTTTCCGGAGAGGCACACCGCAGTAAAGGGGGTTCGGGATGCAGAGTGGTAAGAGTGGGAATGGGGAAAAGGTCATGAGTCAGCTCCTGACATAGACACATGCAATGTCCCGTGGTGGTGACACCCCTCCTTAGGAGCAAGTCTGAGCAGGAGCAACAGATGAAAGAGTCCTTAGTTTATAAATAGATGGTGATCTAAGTCACTGGGGTGGATGGGATCGCACGGAAAGAGTTAAGATGAGGAAGGATGGAGTTCTGGGACAGAGTGCCACCTGATTTCGCTACCCCATGCTTGATCATGTAGGCAGAAAAGCCTACCATGAAGCTAGGAGAAAAAAAACATTGTGTCAAGGAAGGCAAGGGAAAGGAGAATTCTACAGAGGAGTGTACAGTTCGTTCTGCCAAATATTATTATGAGATCAAGCAAGGCAGGCCAGTGGAACTCACGATGTGGAGAGGCATTTCAGAGGAGCGTGCGGCGTAAGATGATGGGAAGGGACTGAGACAGGGCGGGACAGTGAGGAAACGGAAGCCGCAGGGTGACACAGTGCATGAAATGTAACTGTGAAAGGGAGAAATGGGCACGTTATGTTTAAGACGAGGGAGACGTAAGAGGCTGAAATGTTCGAGGGAGGCAGTGATTAGGGAGAGGCTGCGTGCATGGTGGCGGCCACAGCAAGATCAGAGGGACAGCGTTCCACACGGAGATGGCGGGCAAGGCTCAGAGCACACGGACTCGGCACACGGGAGGACCAGAAGATCGCTGTGGTCGGAGCTCGGGGCAAAACGGTGGAGGCCAGCTGGGAGAACTAGGCTGCTCACGGGGCAATTTGACAGCCATGGCAAAGAGTTTGTCTTTAATGCTAAATGTGACCTTAAGCCGTGGGACAGCTCCCACTTGGGGGGAGGTACGATATGAACTCATCCGCACTGTCGTGATCTCAGGGTCCTGGGATCGAGTCCCATGTCTGTCTCCCTGCTTGGCGGGGAGTCTTCTTCTTCCTCTCCCTCTGCCCCTCCACCACACTTGTGCTCTCTCTGAAAGAAATAAATAAAATCTTAAAAAAAAAAAAAAAGAACAAAGCACCCCTTCTGCGGTGTTCCACACCTCCTAGGGTTCCTCACCTCCTTGTATACCTCCAGCTCTCCGCTGTGCTCAGAGACTCTCTATTCCACACCTTTAGAAAGAGATGAGAGATGGGCAGGCCCTATCCCGCCATCCCTGCGAGGGTGGAACTCGAGATCTGTCTCTCGTCTTCTCAAAAGCCCCCAGGACCCCCATCTCACTGATGGGGACATTGAAAGTCCTCACCCTGAGTCATGAAGCCCGGTGTAAACCGTCCCACTCCCCACTCCTCTCCGCATACTCTCTCCCTTCCAGCCATACTTGCCAGGTAAGCTCCTGTCTCTGGGGCTTTGAACCTGCTGTTCCCTCATCCTGGGATGCTCTTCCCCCCAGGTATCCTCAACGTCCTCTCTCTCACCTTATACAGACCTTTGCTTAAATGTCCACCTTTTCAGGGAAGCCTTCCCTGGCTACCACACCCAAATTCTCAATGCCTCCAACAGAGTGCCAACTACTTGAAGTATGACATTCTGTCTATTCTACTTAATTTTCTTTATTCTCATCTCTTCCACTGAAATTAAAGCTCCATGAGAATAGAAGGTCTGGTCTGGTTTGTACTGATGAATCCCTAGCGCCTAAGACAGGTGAGTGAGATTTAATTGTGCTTGAATGTTTTAGGAAGGAGACAGGGACACCACTTTATCACAGGTGGTAGCTGCCTTTGCAATCTTGGCACACACAGCAGTCACTCAGCAATTAGCTGTTGAGTGAACGCATGAGCCATGATTGGTCTTAGGTAGGAAAAAAGGACATCTGGTCCACATCTCTTCCATTTTGGCAGGAGAGGAGAAAGAAAGGATGAGCGCTTGCCGATCCGTGGCAACTATTTGAGAACGTTCCTATCTGACGGCCTCTACTTTCTCCATGGAGTGGCAAGTGAAGGTGGGAGTGAGGGTAGCATTAAAAGGTGTAAGGAGCATGCAGGGAGAGGCTTCGCAGTGATGACCGTGGAGCCGAGAAGAGTGCGCACACCACAGAAACAGGGCAACGGGAAGGGCAGTGCTGAGGACAAGGCTGATTTGGGTGACTTGGAGTGTATAGTGGTGCTAAGGTGCCTGATTGGAAGACGTGCTTCATCAGCGATTGGTGGGCCAGGTGCAGGCATGGAGAAGACAGGTAGTTGGAATTTTCCAGGTGCTGTGATGACTGGATAAGTGATTTGCAGCTATTTGAAAGAGAGTAGTTGAAAAGGTGACCCACCGGATCTGAGCTGGATCAGTAGGGGGTAAATACGGAAAGAGGCGGGTGGGTTGGGGGGCTGATGGAGTACTCCATGGATTAAAGTCCTGGCTGTCCCTCCCATGAGGGCACAGCTCTGTCTGCTGACCTTATCAGAAGAGTCTATTCTTTGTCTCATTCCTGACATCGCTAAAGGTTGGGAGGTGAGGCTACTTTGCCCAGCCTTGATGTAATTGTTTGTTGTAATCCTCCAATCATTCCTTCATGGCAGGCACAAATTGGAAGTTGTAACTGGGGAAAATAGAGAAGTCTATGATAACTTTGTGTTTGTGTGTTATGAGGGTTAGGGATAGGTAGCCAAGAGATAGGGAATATAGGAATGAACAGGGTCGGGGGAGTGGATAATGAATTCCATTTATTAACATGTTCAATCAAGATGTGTATGAGACACCCAGAGAAGAAGATCAGTAATTAGTTGGGTCTATGACTCTGGAGTACAACCTACTAACTGGGGAAAGAGCTGTGGGTTGAAGATGGATATTTATAAGTTATCCATATATAGGTAGTGATTGGAACCAAGAGAAAAAAGTATGTAGGGTGAGTAGAGAGACAAGGTCAGGACATGCCATAGGGAACACCTGCATTTATGGAGCAGGTAGAAGAATGTCCAACCAAGAAGGCTGAAAGAAGGTGAAGGAAACTGGGAAGGGTGTTACAAAGACCAAAGGAGGAGAATTTTGAGAACAAGGAAAGAGCCAACAGGGACCAGCGCTGCAGTGGACCAGGTAACACGGGGACTGAAAAGAGAGGCCACTGGGAGACCTCATGAGGGGACTCTGAGGCAGCACCCCCCCGCCCCCGCAGAGCTACAGGGACTGCAACCTCTCTTTCACAGGAATGAGAACCAAAAACAACAAAGAATTGCCCTCCCCTGGGGAATGTTTTAAGGCTGCTTCACTAAAGCAGCCCCATAAACCTAAAGAAATCTTGATCTCACCAAGTCTTTGCTGTAAATAAATGGTGCATAAACACACCTCCCTGACAGAAGAATGTTCTGGATACAAGCCCCAATGTACTGCCCTCTGCCCACGATGCACCTGTCCCCCGAAGCCCCAGGTCCCTGGGGAGGATTCCAAGCACTGCTCACCGTCATATGTGGCTGCCGCATGGAACACTGGGCTCCTAAATGGGGCTGGATGACGGCTTGTCCAAAAACGTGTTGGAAAAACTCAGCAGTTGGTGGCAGCTGGACTAGATGACCCTGTGGTTATTTTCAGCCCAACAATTCTTATATCCTCTGAAGGAGGGCTCATTCCTATTACTAATTTTGTCGTGTTTCCCATGGGGATTCTGTTGCAAAAGACTTCAGCTCTGGTTTCCACTGAGGGATCCTTTAGCTGGCTTCCCTTCCCTGCCTGTAGATACTCCTCTTTAATCCTAGGAGATGTGAGGCCCTGACCTTGATGTGCCAATCAAGCCGAGTTCCTCTCTTCTCCCAGCTCCTCCTTGGACTCTTTCCTTCCCCCAAGTTCATGCTTCACCATGTGGGGCTTAAAGTCAGGGACTGGATCTCTGAGGATGGGGGGGCAGAGGGTGGTCCAGGGTCTAGTTTAAGAAGAGGCCATGGCTGTGCTGTCCCAGAGGAAGGGAGCATCTCCCACCATACTCCTTCTTCACACCTGCTTCAGCACCTGCTGTGCTGTGGGGCAGAGTCAAGGATGCTCCATATTCTGTCCTCAGTGCTCCATCTTTTCCATCTAGTCTACCCAGGCTTGGGGTACTGCTCTTGGCTTCCGCCATGATGCTGCAGCAAGATTTAGGAATGTAGGTGAAATAGAAGCCGAGCCTCCCTTTGGGGCCCCCAAAGTCCTGGGTAGTTAATGAACTAGGTTGTAAGTGACAAGTGCAGAGAGGATTAGAGGTCCACATGGCAGAGAGCACTAATAGGGTGAGTTGGGGGTGGATGAGGGCTTGAGGAAGGCTAGACCCCTAGGAGAAGGGGGCGTTTCAAGCATCACACTTTTCTGGATTTTCCCTGCGAGTCCTGAGAATGAGCCTTACCCCTGTTCCCAGAGACGCCCCTTGTATGTATGTGCCTCTTAACTTGCTCCTCTCTGACCCTTCCAGCCTTGCCTCCATCTCACCTGCCCCTCCCCTCTGACCCCTGAGCTGTGGCTGGGGGAGCTTCTTACCTCTCAGTCCAGGGGGCCCAGCCTTTAGCAGGGGGCGAGGTGGCTCTTCCCCAGGATCTAGGTCTGGTCGTACAGAGTCTCAAATCCACCTTTGTCCCCATGAGAAGTTGTGTCTCACTCCCCAGTTGCTTCTGGTCAGGAGTTGGGTGGTGGCGACAGGGCAGGGCAGTTGGTGCAAATCGCTTTGGGTCATTGTAATCCCCAAATAACTAGCCAACTCAGGGATGCCCTGTGGATTGGGGATGGGCAATGAAGACGACTGAATCTGTTGTTTAATTACTGTGTGGGTAATTATTGTGCCTGGCCTCAGGTACTGATCATTTAAGGGGCACCTGGGTGGCTCAGTCAGTGGTTAAACTTCTTGAGACTCTTGATTTTGGCTCAGGTCATGATCTCAGGGTTGTGAGATCGAGCTCTGTGTCAGCCTCCTCACTGGGAGTGGAGTCTGCTTAAGATTCTCTCTCTGCCCCTCACCAACCCCCTCTCACCTTCTCTTAAAAAAAAAGGAGGGGGCAGCAACAGGGCAGAGTCGGGATGGAAGCCAAGCTGAAGCAGATCCAGCTCCGGGCTTTGGAGCCTGCAGCCCCCTGTAACATGACCTTTTCGAGTGGCAGCCTCGACCAGCTGTGGTGGGACAGGCACTCGTTGTTCTCCAGATGGGATGTTTACGCACCTGTGTGCCTGTCTTGCCACATGCACGCCCTATTTATTTACATAAAGCTTTCATAAAATGCCTTTATCCTGCCTGCCTCCCACAGGAGCAGGTGAAGGGTGAGCTCCTGCATCGGGTCGGCCCTCACAGCCCCATCACCTGGGAGATGCCAGTTTCTCCAACAGGAAATGAAGTGGACAGGAGAGACCTGATGTGCAGGAGGGCGAGGTGGCGCAGGGACGTGGGGACCTGCTCTCCAAGGGCTGGCCTGAGCGGCAGTAAAGAAACTCAATCAAGGCAGCAATGTGTTTGGTCAGGTCAGTGAGTAGTTATGGGCACCAACAGCCAGGCTAGGGCAGGAGGCCACCAGTCAATGGCCAAAGTCATTGCTGCCCTAAACAAACGATCTTGGGGTGCTGCTTTCACCAGTGGCAACTTTCCGGGGGTGGGAGCAAGAAGTGGAGGGCAAGTGCTGGTTCTGCCCTCTCAATCTTGGCTCTTCCTCAGTCTCCTGGGAAAAGGGGGCCCCCCTCATCCTTTCTGAGCCGGAGCACGTACAGGTGTCACCCCCCACAGAAGCCTCCGCATATGCCCTTGAGAACCAGCCACTTCGGGGACATGGTGTTGCGCGGAAAGATGAACTGAGAAGGAGGGGGGAGGATATGGATACAACAACATCTTTCCTGTAGTTGTTAGAGAAATGAGGAGCCAGCTCCTAATTCACACTGCTTCTCCTGCCTCCACCCACCTGAGCTCTCAGCGTCCGTTCCCCCGAGGAGCTCAGCAACCAGGGCGAACCGTGACACCTTCTCTTGCGCTGTGCCCGCCATCTGCTCCCTCGGGGCATCGTTCCAGCTTTGCAAGAAGTTAGCTTTAGGGGTCAGTCAGGGAGGGGGGGGGTCCAGGGCGTGGTGGCCAAGGTGTCCTTGTGCCATTTGGCCTCACTCATAGCAACTCACCCGCTCACTTGCATAGTGGGCGTGGCTCACACACCTACCCCTGGCAGGGAATGCTAGGTGTGCAGCAAAGGGGACAATGCGTACAGAGGGAGGGCCAGAGGGTGCAAAGCTTTTTTGACAAGCCTCCCCTAACTCTGCCCCTACCTTCACCTGCAAATCATTTATTCCATAAATATTTATTGAGCACTTACTATATGGTAAGTGATGGGAATAGAATGATGTGATATTAGGGTATAAGAAATGTGTATTTGGTGTTTGTCCCAGGATCTTGGCACAGAATTCATAAAACCCTTGGAATTTCTGGAATGAAATCTTTTGTTATTCCTGACGCACCCCTTTCAACCCTACCTGAGTTTGTGTTAATGAGATGACTGGCATCTGGATGCCCAGAGAGAGCTTTAGGATGGGGATGTTTGCCAGATGAACCAGCCATGTGGTTAGAGGGTTGGAATTTTTAGTTTCACCCCCTGACCTCCAAGGAGGGGGAAGGGGCCAGGGATTGTGTTAATCACCAAGGGCCGATGATTTAATTAACGATGCCTTATGTAACAGAACTTCCACAAAAACCCTAAGTGAAAGGGTTGGTGGGCTTCTGGGTTGGTGAACATATGCATGTGCCGGGAGAATGACACACCCCGAACTGCACTAGAATTCCTTCCAGACGTTACCCTCTGTACCTCCTTATCTGGCTGTTCATTTGTATCCTTTGTAAGAATCAGGTTATAGTAGGCATTGTGTTCCCCTGAGTTCTGTGAGCTGCTAAAGCAAATGATCAAAACTGAGGAAGGGGTTATGGGAACCCTGATTTGTAGCCAAGTCTGACAGAAGTTGCAGGTAACCTGGTAACTGACTTCATTTGATTGGCATCTGAAGGGGCTGGGGGGCAGTGTTGTGGGACTGAGCCCTTCACCTGTGTGGGGTCTGCGCTAACTCCAGGTAGTTAGTGTCAGAATTAAATTGACTTGTAGGACATCCAGTCGGTGTCTGCAGAGAATTGGAGAACTGCTTGGTGTGGAAAACCCACACATTCTGTGTTAGAAGTGTGGGTAGCAGAAAGAAACCCATTAAATAGTGAACGAGGCAGGCATGGTCTCTGTCCTCACAGGTCTTTCGATTTAGCAGAGGAGATAGACACGCAAAGAGCAAAGCCCTCAGAACACTCTCTTACCACTTTTCCCCTCATTTACCCTCTGCCGGTCATTCTGGCCTCTCCCTGGTTGTTTATAAATGCCAAGTGTGCCTTGTGCTTGCTGAGACCTCTGTCTAGAATGCTCTCCCCACTGATTTTCTCATGCCTCATCCTTCGGGTTTCATTCAGGTCTCTGCTCCAACGACACTTTCTCACAGAAGCCTTCCCCAACTTGCCTATCTAAAATAGCATTCCTGTTACTCTCCAGGCCCTGACATTGCCTTATTTTTTTCAACGGAGCTCTTGTCAATCCCTATTATGTTACATATTTATTTCTTTACTCTTTTAGGGTCTGGCTCTGCCAACTGGAATGTAAGCTCCCAAGAGCAGGGAGTTCGCCTGCTTTGCTCACCGGTGTATTTCCAATGCCTGAAACAGTGCCTGGGACATGCAGAGTAGATGCTCAGAAAGTATCTGTTTGTTAAACAAATAAATAGTAAGTAAACTGCACAAGTGATATTGAAACTATAGTTGCAAAAAGTACCCCAAAGGAGAAATTACAGAACTTTATGAGAGTACATCACCCAGAGTGTGAGCAGGTCTCATGATATAAACAGGGGCTCCGGAAGTGTTTCTTTTGTTGGGTTTGAAGGCTTGCCAAGCAGGGTGGTGGGTGTGGGACTTGGCCTCTGTTACAGAGATGTTGGGCCTGGTTTCTGCTGAGTTCCTACCACACCAAGCCTCTCGAGCTGCCCGGGCCAATATGTTAGCCACCAGCCATGTGGGCCTATTTAACTTTAATTAAATAAAATACAATTAAAATTCACTTTCTTAGTCATGCATTTCAAGGGTAACTTAGCCACATTTCAAGTGCCCTGTAGCCACATGGGCCTAGTAGCTACCATACTGAGCAACACTGTTAGATACGGACAATCTTCATCACTGCAGATCATTCCGTGGGGCAGCGCTGTTCTAGAGTGTGTTCCAAACCAGCAGCAGTCTGGTATAGGTGAGGCATAAGCTATCTGCCACATTGGCAACTGTATCCATTCCCATTAGCAGCACCAGAGAGAGAATGAGAGAGGGAGAGAGAGAGAACAGGAGGGGAGGGGAGGGAAGGGGTGGGGAGACCTGGTTACCAATGACCCCCATGTAATCATGTATTTTTCATGAACTTGCTCTTTCCCTTGAATCACAGAACAACCTCCCCACTAATACTGACCCCTGCCGCTTACCCTAAGAAACAGAATCCCACACACGGTTGCCCTTATTCATATGCTCCCTTTTCCTGCTGGAAAGAGAAGGATGAGATGCTTTGATACTATCTGCGTGGGAGGAACAATGGGGGTGCTTCTGCCGACTTTGGATGGAGGCCCATCTGTAACATGTGACACAATTGCTGGGAGGCCGGGAAGTCAGGTGCACTGTCCCCTTTTTCAGGTTAAAGTATAACATCTTCAGGAGAAAACTGCAGAAAGAGAAGGGTCCTTGAGCCTCCAGAGCTAGGTGGCCAGGGCAGGCTCAGAAATCTGTATTTTGTAAGCAGACTGTTTAATGATTCTTGCTTTCTTTGTGTTTATCCCTTTTTCATGCCTTTTGTACTTTGATTTTTTTTTGTTTGTTTGTTTTTTTTGGGCAAGCCCAGCCAGGCTTAGCTGTACTAAGGATAACCAGAGACAGAAGATTTTGTTCCCACTTGTGCCAGAGCATGTAAGGGGGCACAGCCATTTCTGGGGGCAGGCTGGTGGCAGAAGAATTTTCTGTGAGCAAGTCCAAGGGGGAAGGTAAACCCTGGCAGCCAATATTGGAGCCACCTGGCGAAATATTTCTTCCCACCTGGAGCTTCATCTTCTAGGGCAAAACCCTTGGCTGTTTTTAATAAGAGAAGTGATAATAACAATAAGATTGAAACCTGCGGTCTGGCGGGACACAACACCCGTGCCGCATCCAAGCACCACAGTGCATGGAAACCTCACCTCTACGGATCTTACAGGACCTGTTTGTGTGACCAGAAAGGAAGAAAACTCCGGGGTGGAAGTATTAAGATACGTGGGAATTATTTGTCATTCCCTGTTTGTAATAAAATTTAGAAAAATACAATTACAAATATTCCTCATGAGATCATACGCTCCTGTTAATTTCTCCTAGTCCTTGAATAAGTGCAGGTTAGATTTCCCCGAGCACTTCAGCCTGCCAGTTTACTGGTAACTATGTGCGAATATGCTCACGTCTAGGGATCAATTACAAGCGATGCGTTCCCTGTCTGTAAGAGCCGTGGTCCCAGCTTTGGTTCCTCACGCCTCTAACTAGATAGCCCTCTCGGTGTCCCTGCAGTGACCAAGGAGCACATGGGAAAATGAGCCATCAATCAGTTTAATGCTATCCTTTCCTTTCACACAAAAACTTCCACTCAGTGGATGATGACTGACATAAAAACTAAATCCATCCGTTTTATCACTCCTCTCCAAAAGGACAAGTATGAGAGGCAGGGAAGAAGATGAAATATGTAGGATTAATCTTACCTCTAGTCACTGGTCTGCTGTGGTACCAAGTAATCTATCCCTTGGGGGAAGAAAATCAACTATTAAAATAGCCCTCCTGCAATTTAGGGCACATTTAGTATAAAATGCTACGAAACGTAAGCAAGGTCTTTGGGAGCAGGATTCTTGGAATATCCTGTTTAACATAGAAAACATCCTTAAAAAGGGTCTGAGAATATAGTGAGGTCATTCATTCATTCATTGAACAAATACATATTGAGTACCTATTACATCTCAAATGCATGCTGGACGCTGAGGACACAGTGATGAACAAGACAGAACCCAGTTCTTGCCTTCATAGATCTTCTTATTTGGTGGTGAGGGCACATGTTTAGTAAGTGAACAAAGTGAGGCAAATGTTACCAGAGAGGATGCACGGAGAGCATATTGCTCCACTATGACCTCCCGTGGTGGTGGCAGTGAGTGACGCGGGAACCTTTTCTGAGGAAGGGAAAATTGAGGTACCCTACAGAGCGTGGGTAGGATTGGGACAGATGGAAATGGGAGTGGGCGGGGGGGGGCTGGTAAAAGTGAGGAGGGCGTGGGTGTAGGCCAGAGGGCAAGAGGGAACAGGGAACATTTTAGGAACCAAGGAAGGAATGGGTGATGTAGAAAAACACGGGCAAGAGTGGCACATAATGAAACTAGAGAGATTGAAAAAGATCAGATCCCAGATAATGCTGTGAATCACGATGAGAAGTTTAACATTCTACAAAGGGAAATGGGAAAATAGAGAATTCTGAGCATAGGAATGGAATGCTTTAGAAAGATCTGTGTGCAGCAAGTTTGATCAGAACGGTATAAGACCAGAGGCATGGGGTCCAGGTAGGTGACCAGTGCTGTCGTCCAGGTGAAAGCCAACAGGTGTTTGGACTAGAGCCAGAGCTGCAGACATGGAGAGAAATGGTCAGATACCGGGGAGACAGAATCCGCAGCACTTCATGGTTGATTAGATGGAGGGAGAGGTGAGAGCAGAGAAGGAATCAGGGAGGGTCCCTGGGCTTCTGGCTTACGCAGTGGGGTAGATGGTGATGTTCCCACTGAACCAGGGCACACAGGAAGAGGAACAGGTTTGGGGAGTCAGGAAGAATGTGACAAGGGTAGCTGTACAAATACTGAATTTAAAATACTTATGGAATATCCAAATAGAGATGTCCAATTAGCGGTTTGATATACGGGTCTGCTGCTCACCAGAAACAAGGCTGCATATCTATTCCACTTTTATCTCTAGTTTTCTTGACTCATTTAAACAAAGAAACATATTATAGATAATGCCTTTGGAAAATTACTTACGAGTTGTAAAAACAGAGGTTAAAATGATCCTTTAACCTCCAAATTCAACCTCTGGGAAATTATCCCAAATAAATTACCCAGAAAAAGAGAAATACCATCTGCATTGAATTCTGGTTTATAAGAGCAAAAAACTGGAAACATGTTCGTATCCAACCAAAGGGGCTAGTTAAGTAAATCGTAGTACACCAAACAAAACAGAATATTGTACAGTTGTAAAGAACAGTAATTATGGATATATTAGCTTAGAAAAATGCTTTGTCATTTTAAGCTAACAGCAAAATTTGCAATTCGATTTATGCTATGATTATGATTTTGTGGAAGTGATCACACATGGACAACTGGTAGGGCACTTGAATAAACAAAGAGTTGACTTGCCAAGTGATGGAATTATGGTGATTTTTTATTTGTTAAAATGTTGTATGTAAACATGCTAAACAAGATAAAGATGGTTTTGATCTTGTTTTCGTTTTGGTTTTGAGGCAAACGGGTTTCCATCTTAGATAATTGTAGGCACCATCTTGCTGAGCTGGGGACAGGGGGTTCAGCAGTTTTGTGTGGCTCCGATGGATTTTGTCAACAAGGATCTTGTCTCCCGGGTCTCCCCACAGTCACTCAGGAATCTCATCTGAGCGTGTCCTTGTTTCTCCAACAAAAAAGAAGTCAGAACTCCTTGGAGCCCATGTGAGTCTCCCCTGGGATCCTGTGGTTTCAATCCTTTAGGTTCAGATCTTCTTTCTTCCCAGTGGTTTTCCAATCTCTGGAGACTGAGGAACTTAACACATGAGTGATCTCATTCTTCTCTTCTGTTCCTGGCTTGCCTCAGGAACCTAGTAGGAATTAATGGTCAAACATCCGAGACAGGTTCTCATTTTGTTTTCTCATCTCCTTCATTGAAAGCCCCCCAGTGAATATTTGCGAATGACCATATAGATGACGTGCCAACGATTTCCAACGGCGGAGTGCTCTGAAGATACCGGATGTCAATTGTTCCAGTTCTTGTCTAATCCAATCACGCCCCCTTGCAGTCCACAGGCTCTGGGGGGCCCTTGGCTCACAGGGGAATCTTGGATGGCACCTACCGGAACAGCAGAGCTGGGATGCAAAACTCCTGGGTGGAGATGTCATCCTGAAATGGGCTGGGAGAAAGATGGCTGTACTGGCAGGATCCTTTGTTTTTCAAAAAAGAGCAGCTCTGCCTGGGAATGAGTCTAGAAAATGAACTCCAGGGGCCATGCGTATGGTAAGGACAGATTTCACGCTTTTGAAATAAGCTGGGCGAGGTGGCAGAGAAACGAATGCCAATGAAATAATGAAACATAAACCCTCAGATGTAAAAGAGCTCTTTTCATTCTGGGAGGAGAAAACAAAACCAACCAAAAGCGGATTTCAGATGTCCTTTGTCCTGTGTTGATGACAAAGGGCGAGTTACGGAGATTGGGCTAGGTTGGTTCCCTTGGAAGAGATAAAATGGCTGAATATTCCGAGGCTCCCTTTCCTCTGTAGGGCAGCCAACAAGAAAGTTGCAGTGAATACCCTGGGGATGGGAGCGGTCAGGTGAGGGGGCATCAACAATGGAGCCAGGCAGGACACGGCGGCAGCGACTTCTCCTTCCGACCGCTCCTTGCCCCAGCACAGGTCTTCCTGGGCTTTGATGTTTAGGATTCACAGCAATGCCACCATGTTAATGGCTGCCTGGGTGTGATTTACAATTGGCCAAAGGATGGCTTTGTGTGGTTATAAATGTTCAACAGCCTTATTATGTTTTGGTGAACTTCTGGTTTTGAAACCACTTGAGAATTACAGAAGAATCACAAAGATAGAGTGTCACCTACCCTTCCCTGAATGTTAGCACCGTATACAGCTGTGGTACATTTTCCAAAACACAGAAATTCACATTGGTACAGAGTTTATTCACATTTCAGTACTGTTTCCACTAATGTCATTTTTCTGCTCCAGGATCCAATTCGGGGTGCTGCACTGCATCCACAAGTCTGGTCTCCTTCAGCTTTTCCTGACGAGGATAGTTTCTCAGTCTCTCCTTGTTTTTCAGGACCTTGATAGTTTTGAAAAGCACTGGTCAGGTGTTTTGTAGAATATTCTTTAATTTGTGTTTGATGTTTTCTCATGATTAAACTGGGGTTATGGGGCGCCTGGGTGGCTCAGTTGGTTAAGCGACTGCCTTCGGCTCAGGTCATGATCCTGGAGTCCCGGGATCGAGTCCCACATCGGGCTCCCTGCTCGGCAGAGAGTCTGCTTCTCCCTCTGACCCTCTTCCCTCTCATGCTCTCTGTCTCTCATTCTCTCTCTCAAATAAATAAATAAAATCTTTAAGAAAAAAAATAAAAAAAAATAAACTGGGCTTATGGATTTGGGGGAAGAGTGCCACTGAGGGGAAGCGTCCTTATCACGATATCAACACCATGACTTCTGCTGGTGATGTTAATCTTGATTCGGTTAAGGTGGTACCTTCCAGATCCCTCCACTGGAAAGTTACTCTTCTTCCCTTTCTATACTCCTCTGAAAGAGACATTAAACACAGCTTACACTCAGGAAGAAGAGGGAAGTATCAAAGAATTTGTGTGCATATGCTAAGACCACCACAGTAATTAATACATATTTTAGGGGATTGTTTTGAAGCCAAATTGTTTATTTATTATTTTAAAATTAAATTTTTTCCCCCCTGATCACAACATGTAAAGCAGGTGACCTAAATCTCACCAGTCTCACAGACAAAAAACCAAATCTCACCAATCACTAGATATGTGTGTGTGTGTGTGTGTGTGTGTGTGTGTAGTGTGTATATTTACTATTTGCTAACTGACTTCTTAAATTTATGACGTCGCAAACATAATTTTACGCAAAGTTATACTTGTGAAGACCACAGAGTATGATACAATTCATTCATTGCCTAGCCCCTACCAAGAATGAGTGCCTAAGCTCAATACAAATTACCAGAGGTTTAAAAATATATGGGCTTTTGGGGCGCCTGGGTGGCTCAGTTGGTTAAGCGTCTGCCTTCGGCTCAGGTCATGATCCCAGGGTCCTGGGATCGAGCCCCACATTGGGCTCCTGGCTCAGCGGGGAGCCTGCTTCTCCCTCTCCCTCGGCCTCTCCCCCTGCTCATTCTCTCTCTCTCTTTCTCCGGATCTCTGTGTCTCAAATGAATAAATCAAATCTTTAAAAAAATGCTTTAAAAAATATATGGGCTTTTAAAACTTAACACCCCAAAAATGAATAATACAATTAAAAAATGGGCAGAAGATATGAATAGACATTTTTCCAAGGGAGACATACAGATGGCCAATAGACACATGAAAAGATGTTCAACATCACTCAGCATCAGGGAAATATAAATCAAAATCACAATGAGATACCACCTCACCCCTGTCAGAATGGCCAAAATCAACACAAGAAACAACAGGTGTTGGTGAGGCTATGAAGAAAGGGGAGCCCTTGTGCATTGTTGGTGGGAATGCAAACTGGTGCAGCCACTCTGGAAAACAGTATGGAGGTTCCTCAAAAAGTTAAAAATAGAGCTACCCTAAGATCCAGCAATTGCCCAGGGGCGCCTGGGTGGCTCAGTCGTTAAGCGTCTGCCTTCGGCTCAGGTCATGATCCCAGGGTCCTGGGATTGAGCCCCGCATCGGGCTCCCTGCTCCGCAGGAAGCCTGCTTCTCCCTCTCCCACTCCCCCTGCTTGTGTTTCCTCTTTCGCTGTGTCTTTCTCTGTCAAATAAATAAATAAAATCTTTAAAAAAAAAAAAAAGATCCAGCAATTGCCCGAAGAAGACAAAAATACTAATTCAAGGGGATCCATGCACTCTGACACTTAGAGCAGCACTATCAATAGCCAAACTATGGAAACAGCCCAAATGTCCATCCGCTGATGAATGGATAAGGAAGATGTGCTATCTATACACAATGAAATATTACTCAGTTATCAAAAGAGCGAAATCTTGCCATTTGCAATGACATGGATGGAGCTAGAGTGTAGTGTTATGCTAAGTGAAATAAGTCAGTCAGAGAAAGACAAATACCATATGATCTCACTCATATGTGGAATTTAAGAAACAAAACAAATAAGCAAAGAGGAAAAAAAAAACAGAGAGTCAAACCAAGAAAGAGACTCTTAACTATAGAGAATGAACTGAGGGTTACCAGAGGGGACGTAGGTGGGGGGTGCTTTAAATAGGTGCTGGGGATTAAGGAGCGCACTTGTGATGAGCACCGGGTGTTGTATGGAAGTGTTGAATCACTATATTGTACACCTGAAACTAATATTACACTGCATGTTAACTAACTGAAATTTAAATAAAAATTTTTAAAAATATGGGTTTTTAATTTAAGCCATTTAACAGGGTAAAAATAATCGAGATTGAGGCTGTGTAGTCCCCTACATCCTAAGCAGGACATTTCACTCTCAGCTCTTGACCTCTGAGGCAGAGACCAAAGCCACAAGTCTTCCGCGGTGAAAACTGAGACATTTAGACATTCTAGAACGCCAGCCTAAATCTCATTCAAGAGCATTTGACTTTCACCAACTGAAAGAAATTGCAAATGCTTTTCCTCATCACTTTAGGAGCCTGCACCCGGGGGCAGGGGCAGCCCAGCTGCTAACAATTAGGACTCGTTTCATAAATGCCACGTCTTTGAAAGAACCATAATTTGAATCTTTTTTCTAATATGAAGAGTGAAAGAGTGACTATTGTAGTGAAAGGTGTAGGAAAAAATTAGATGCCATGGAAGTTATAAGCACTTTATCAAATTTACATTGACTCTCAGTCCCAAGAGAAGCCTGGAGTTCTGTTACCATCACAGTGCGGGGTACAAATAAGACTTAAACACTTGTGACTGCTACAGGCGTCCTTCCACGGTCTGCCTTTTGCTTTTCTTTCTTTCTTTCTTTTTTTAAGATTTTATTTATTTATTTGACAGAGAGAGCGAGGGCACGAGCAGGGGGAGGGGCAGAGGGAGAAGCAGGCTCCCCGCCGAGCAGGGAGCCCCGATGCGGGGCTTGATCCCAGGACCCTGGGATTACGACCTGAGCCGAAGGCAGACGTTTAACAGAATTGAGCCACCCAGGCGCCCCACCCTTTTGCTTTTCTTAAGTAAAGCGACTGATAGGTCAGTTGTAGGGAGGGTCGGGGGAAAAATACCTAAAGACAATATTGCAACCCCTGAGAGACCTGTTTTCTTTTAGGGTTGCTCCATATCAACTGGCAAAAATTTAGCTCTCTCTCTCTCTCTTTCTCCCTCTTCTACTCTCTCTCCCTCTCCCTTGCTCTCTCCCTCCCTCTCTCTCCTTGGTTCCCCCTCTTCAGAACCTCAGATGAGGGTAAGGAATAAGAAACCATGCATTCGTTGTTGGAGAGGCTTGTGGGTACCTAAATAAATAACTCTCCGTGTCCAGAATAAACACCATGTTTGACATTAAAGGACCACATTAGACTCCTGACACATTTAAAAAAATACTAGCCATTTCTTTTGTGAAAAAGACTTAAGAGTGGCTGAACTTCGGGGTGATCCCCAAGAACCATGTGGATGACATCTGAGAGGTTGCTGTACTCAGAACCGCCCAGAGGGCTTCTTAGCAAGAACTTCTGGGTTCCATGGCCAGCCTCTCTGATTCGGTAGGACCCAAGAAGTTGCATTTCTAACAAGTTCCTATGGTATGCTGACACTTTCCGCCCAGGACCCCTCTTTGAGCATGACTTCTCCTTCTGCACAACTTATTTGTGCAGGTTATTTTCTGCCCAGGTAGCAGTGCTGACTAAGTGGATGTGATGAACTAATAATGCAACACCAGGACAAAACGAAATTCAGCATGCCTTGCTACAATTTTATTCTAATTAACATCTGCTCCCTCTTGGGCTCTCTGAAAAACTCTTTTGATGTTTATATTTGTAACCACCACCAAAATGAGTTGATGCAAAAGTTCACTCAATTGCCAAAAGTTTCCTTTGTGATGAGAAAGGATTTTCCTTTCTTTAATTTGAGAGATGTTTTGTTTCATCTTCAATAGTGACTTGAGCAGGTGTTCCTTTCCCTCTGACATCTGGCAGGCCACACTGGCTCAGTTTTCTGATGTTTTTCTTACCCTTTGCCCCTTGGAATCTTGAGGTTATAAGGCCTGGGGCTTGTTTTGTGTTGCAGGGATCTTTGACAATTTCAGCTGTAGGTCTTTTAGCGTCAGATGAAAATCTGTGGCTTCTGGAAGTCATCAAGTCGAATGAAATAGTTTCGGATGTACTACCCACCTTGGCATTCTTCAGGGATATGATCCAAGACTAATCAGTTCTCCACCTGGAGGATTCCAAATACAGTCTGCTCCTCCTCGTTCCTACCTAGGTGAGACCTCCTGGAATATAGCTTTGGGGAAATGAGCCGAAACACCACCACCACCATCACCTTAAGAAAGCAGTACAAAGAGTTCAGCAGAGATAGAAAATGGGGGCCAGAGAGGTTTTCTGGAGTATTCACTGGTGCCTAGAGAGGAGGGGGAAATGAAACAGTACAAGACAGTGACTGAGTCCTTGCTTGCTGGATGGGTGATCACTCTTTTAGCGGGCAATGCAAAGGGAGACTTGGAAGGGCTAAGCTATTATTCCCACATTTTAGTTCATGAGCAAAGTCAGTGTCCATTTTGGCTATAGAAGGAGCTGATCCGGAGCCAAGGGCATGGTTTGTTATGGGCCTGGGCTGGGCTAGTGTCTGGCGTAAATGATCAGGCACGTAGAGCTGAGGCTGGAAGTTGGTCAGACAAGAAAGAACAGGACTGTGGTTAGAGCCTCCTGACGGAGGCAGATAGGCAAAGGTGGGGAGACGGTTCACTTTATTGAGCAATCCCCATGGGCCTGCCGGGGGCAGAAGTATGTGTGCTGGGGGTCTGTGTGGTTAAAGAGCCACTTCAGGGAATGAGACAAGCAAAGGCATGTTGCCAGATAAAATACAGGACACTCAGTTAAATTCAGATTTCAGGTACACAGTGAATATTTGGGATAGTCCTCCACTAAAAAAAAGTCTTTGTTGTTTATCCGAAATTTCACTGAATGTCCCGTATTTTTATTTGCTAAATTTGGCAGCCCTACATCCAGGAGGCCCGGGTCAGATGGAGCAGGTGGGCAGTGGCCTCGTGGAGGCAGGCCACATGGCCCCCGAGGGTTCTGCCCAGGAGGTGGGCTTGCTGTGGAGTGCAGCCAAGCCCCCACGTTAGTGGGGGCATCAGGAGACCTGCTTTCACCAGGCCTCGGGGAAAGATACAGGCTGCGTCCAGGCAGACTTTGGACTGAGCTATGAACCGAACAGTAATTAATAACATTTCACATTTTTCCAGAACTTTTTTTTTTTTTTTGAAAGCAAAAGAAAGGTGGGAAATCCTAGGGGCCGAGGGTACGACTTCAGGCAGAGACTCTAAATGGGAATTCTCCATAGCTAGTTGGGGAGTGTGACCCGATAGGGCAGAAGGGGAGAGAGGAAAGTAAAGAGCATCCGCTCGGGGCCAAGCATCTTCTATTTGCTTCTGTATTTATTTTTCACAACAGCCACTGTAACATAGGGGGTGTCAGTGCTTAGTAACTGCCCAGCACCCCAGCCCTTATCAGGATCTGCCTCACTGCCTTCTCCTCCTCCACCCCCCATCCCTCCCTGCACGTATCCAAAGCCCAGACTTGGCCGCTGGTTTCCATGCAAATCTTATCTAAACTGAGCCAACAGGGAAGTCTTCTGAAGCCTTGGAATGAGACACAGAGACTGAGCCTCTTAATTGTGGGAAGAAAACTTAGAAGGTCATTTGGACACAGAAGGTCAGTTTGTCCTTTCAGGTGCCCAGACTGGTGGGTCCATGCCGTTCATAGTGCAGATGAAGCAGGAGAACGTGGAAGAGAGAGGCAGAGAAGGAGAGAGACAGACAGACGGACAGAAATAAACAGTATACTGACACCTTTCCAGTTCAGCTGTCCTTACCACTGGCTTGACAGACCCGCTCCCTTATAATTCATCTCAATTTCATTTTTAAATTCTGAGGGGCTTCTTGGTCCTCGTAACTAGTGTGTGGTGAACTAGTTGTTACTGTGAATTCTTTACAACAGCTCACGTGGCAAATAATTGATAACACCTGTCACTGACTCCAATTCGGCCAACCACAACAGTCCCTGCTCTGCATGGTTCCAAGATGCCTGCCTGCTTTTTCTGCAGCATCCTGCTGAGCCCCCTTCTCCCAGCATGACCGATGAAGGGTGTCAGGTGTTTCGTCTTCCTCTCTCTCGGGGAGACCACAGAGGTGGCAAAGGCTTACCCAGACACAGAGACCAGAAGGAGATGGCTGCTGAGGTCCACTGAAAGCAGAAAGCTGGGCTGAGCTTGTGCAGCAGGTGAGACTGGGCTCTCCCAGCCACGCGGCCATCTGAAGAGCCAGAAGCGCCAGAGAAGGCACGGATGAGTGAGGCCTGGTCCTCAGGCTGCCAAACCCTGAGAAGGTTTCAGTGAGGCAGCTGCAGGGTCAATGCAGGAGGCCAGAGACAGGACGGACACCAAGGGGTGCCACTGGCCGACCGGGCACCTGGCGCACAGTGAGGGCACCAGACCGCAGTGGTTCTTGTGCTCAAGAACTTACAGTTCAGTGGGAAAGGACACACTAAACAACTCACGGTAACTAAAGATTAATTAATGCAAGTGAGAGATGTGCTGTGCAGGAGAAGTTCCGGTCCCAAGCCCAGGGGTGACACAACCAGCCAGAGCTCAGTATGGCCCAGCCAGAGAGGGAGCCTGTGGCCCTCCCAAAGTAAGAGTACCTACCCTTCATACTGGGGACTCAGAATTTGTCTTGGGGGTTAGGGAGATCCACTGGTGGGTTAAGAGGGCTAAGCTTCCTGAATGGGAAGGGAGGAGTGGAGGATAAAGACTAAACTTTGCAAGCTCTTCTTGGATTTCGTTTATCCAACCCCTTCCTGTCGGGTGAGGTGTTTGGGATCTTGGTCAAGTCATTGAAGGTAAATGATTCACAATTTACCTGAAGATTACTTGTTAAATGACCAAATTACTGGAATTGGTCGGTTGCATTCTTTAGCTGGATCTGGAACAGTTGGTCATGGCCATTTTGGGGGCATGGGCAAAGATGGGGCACCAGGCAGAAACAGTACACGGTAAAGAGAAGAAATAGGCAGAAGCAAGGGTGTAAGATCTCAAATTAGAAGGGTGGCAAACCACATGTATTTCAGGGAAACTCATTATTCATTTGCATGTAAAACTTTTACCCTTGGAAAGGTCCTGGGCATTAAAGATGTGAAATCCAGAGGAAATTGACATTCAACTTGGAATGAGTTTGACTGATGTCATAGCTAAATGCTAAAGCAACAGCCTTGGAGAAGCCATGGCTAAACCAAAGCATGGGGGAAGGCCTCAGATTTGTGACTAGGTCCGTTCAGCAAATAGATCATTTGAGGAATTGATTTTTGGCAAATTGGTTAATCAGAGAGGTGGCTTTCAGAAACATGAGGATTCAGTGTGCTGTTTCTACTTGACTTGATTCATTTATTTGTCAGGGCTCTTTTAGATTCAAGGACCGAAACTCAAAATGGCATTGGCAAAAATAGTAATTTACTGGAAGAATATGGGATTGTGCTACGCGAATGGAGGAACAATCAGGCAGCTAAGGGGGAAGGGCAGAGCTCCAGCGGGTCCTCAGGAGCAGCGCCCAGGGATGGGCTGGCCCACTGCCACTCTCAGCCCAGTCTCGCTTATGGTGCTCCCGGCTTCTGCAAGGAGACTGCTGACTGGTCCCAGCCTCACATCCCAGGGCTCCCATTCCTGCAGTGGACTGCCTTTCCCCCCCGTTTTGGTTTGAAAATTGCAGAGGAGTTCTCTGACCAGCCTGAGAAAGGTACCCAAAAGCAGGGCGGGGCAGAGTTTCCAGAAGAAGGGGATGATGTGGGCAGACAAAGCAGTTGCACGGCTCCTGCAGGCTTCATGAGAAGCTGGGAAAGATGTCCTCGCCTTGGACACCCACAGCGTAGCTCTTGTTGATACAAAAGGACAAAACTAGCCAATTCCCTAAATGAACAGGCCCTCAAGCCTCTTGTCTCCACCTGCCTGCTTAAAATGGTGATCCCCCCTCCACCTCTCCCTGGGAGACAGTAGAGGCCCCTCCAACCCTCAGCTCAGTGGACAGCAGATGGATGTTGCTAGAGGGAACAGAAAACTCGCCAGCCAGATCGGCCCTCACTTTGAACGGGGCAGTGGCTGTTTACTAAATTCCACAGGGATTTCTTGTGAAGGGGATGAAAAGAGGGAGAGGGCCAGGGACCCAGCTGAGGGGCTCTGTGCAGCTCACCAGAGCTCAGTGGGAATCAAGGCTGCCTAGCCGTCCAGCCTGGCCCCGGGAGCGGGCAGGTGTGCCGTCTGCATCATGCCCTTGATCTCTAGGAGAACTGGTGGAGAACCAATTGGATGGCCGTCTCCTGCCAAGGACTCCGTCAGCCAGCTCTGGTGGCTGTTTCTAAAGTGGCGGCCGCCTGCTCCGCGTGCTCTCTTGTTCACAGAGGACATATGGGCCAGGCAGGGATCAACGACGGAACATCTGGCACAGGCGCAAATCAAACAGCCCCAATGACTAATTTAAGAGTGTTGCTTCTCCATTGTTCTTCCTGTGGCCCCGTGCAGAAGTCACCCCGTGTGGCAGCTCCACCTACAGCAGTCCCCGGGATCCAGCTTGTTTTCCTTAAAAGTGAATCGATAGCTCTTTCTTTGAAGTTAGAAACAGCAGCTCCCTATCACTGAATCCTGAATTCTCCCAAGCATGGCTAGCCCCTCCTCGCCAGCCCCCAGGCCCCCCTGTTTCTTATTAGCCATTTATCATCTTGCCTCAGAAGACTCTCTTTTTTTAAAAAAAAACTCCACCGAATTCAAGTGTGACACGTTCTATTTCTGCAACTGAGGCTTTTCTCCTCCTGGTTCAAATAAAGGAAACAGCAAATATTAAAGAGCATGAGAGAAAAAGGCACAAATGCCCGGACCATTAATAGACAAGATTGCCTGTGGTTCTGATTTTGGTGGTTTATGTAATAGCCAGAAATGATCTTTAAATTATCCATTTTCTTTTAAATTATCTTTAATGGCACAACGCAACCATATGATTTTCAGCCTAAGGAGCGGGTTCGGTAGGATATCTGATCCTTCTTATATCCTCTTTTTTTTTTTTTGGGTCAGGCTCACACATCACATAGCTTATTTCTGAAGTTCTCCCCTGGAAATGATACATCTTTTCCTCAGAAGTTATTCGAATGTGTAAAAAGGTGTGCTGTGGGATAAGCCAGGTCTTCTGTGTTTGTCTGCATCCTAGCTCATTGATAAGACCCAGGTGGCTGGCATGGTACCAAGGTCTCCTGCTTCCCCACCTCACTCGGTATCACACGCTCCTGGGGCTCTGGGTGCTCACAGTCGTGGGATGGTCAAGATTACTGTGGTTAGTCAAGATTACTCTGCCCTTGGGAACACCTGGAAATATCTCTGGATCCTATTCCTAGCAGAGAGAACCTATTTCATTCCTAAGAGACGCAAATGCTAACTTTCTTCCTGCTGTCCCCAGCCAGCTCCCAGCTCCTGGAGATGATTCTGGAACTGCCTTACTGGTTATCTTCACTGGATTTATTCAGTGCAGGCCTAGCTCTCCTTCTTCCCTTCACTGACATAGATTGGTATCCTATGTAAGACAGGCTGTCTTAGGCCGGTAGATGATTACTGAGAGACAAGACAGATGGACTCTAGTTCTAGCTCTGTCATGAGCTTGCTGTGTGCCCAGAGACAAGCTACAGCTTCTCTGTGCCTCTGTATCTGTACCTTCTTTTAAGATGTATATCTTCTGACGTGGTTATCACATAAGGTGGGAGTAGGTAAGAGATGTGGTGAAAGCTATCCTTCACAAGCAAGATGATGATAATGAACCAACATGTGCTTTGATGGCCCTGTCTTCTGGTGTTCAGAGCATTCCACTAAGTCTTAACTATTCTGACCTACTCAGAGACATATTCATCAAATGAAACTTCCTATGGATTCCTCCAGATTTCCTTGGGACTGGGCAAGAAGACAATGCAAGCCATTGTCTGGAGCTCATTCCTCTTGGTTGCGTGACTACCCATTAGGGCTGTCTGATGACAACATGATCATTTGTCTCGTAATTACAAAGCATTTTCATTTTACTGCCTCTTTTAATGTTGCCAATAATCCCGTGGAATAAATATTATTTCCCCTATTTTATAGATGAAGAACCTGAGGTTTAGAAAGGTTAATGACTTATTAAATGATGCTTGGCTAGTTAAGGGGTAGAGTTGGAATACAAAACTAGGAGTTCAGATTTCAAATCTAATAATTTCCATCTTTCTAATGGTTTTCAAGCTGTTTTCTCAGAGGTCTGGGTTTGGGGAGGGATCTCAGGGGAATAAGGGGGCCAAGCCAGGGAAGCTCAGATCACCTGATTCAATCAAAGCATCTTTTAAAAATGTTTTCTATTTTATATTTATAGGATTCCACACTAAATTTGGCCTTGAACAAAATGTTCCTCGTGCTAAAAAACACAATTTGCGAGCCACAACCCTCTACCGTTATGTGTTGAAAAGGAAACCTTTTCTCAGTCTCTTCTTTAGCACTCAGAGGATTCTTCCCTCTTTGTTCTAGGATTCTCAGCTTGAATCCTGTTCCCCAGAGGAGCTGACTGCAGTCAGCTCCTTCCCCTTTCAGTCCAGTGAGCCACAGTCTGTTTTGGTGGATCTTTTGCAGGAGAAGTGTTCTGCGGCCAAGGTCGACGACACGAAGCCAGATGTTGTGCAGCCCAGATAGAGACCCCATTCCTTTCCTTAGAGAAACCGAGCCACATGTTCCAACTTGCCTCGTAAATATAAAAAGAAAAGGTTAGTTTCCATTCCAATTAGATGAAGTAATTACATGTCACACATCTCCTGAGCAGTTTTGTATTTGCCCGAACTGTAATCCTGGCATTAGCATTCAAAGATGCTCTTCGCACTGGCTACGGATGTTGGTGTTAGAGACTGTCATGTTCCTTGTGGCCACAAGATGTCAGGCAAATATGGCCACGGGATGTAGGTGCAGGAAGGTGCCTTGGCTCCTGAAAATGCCATTGATGAGTTCATTAGCTGATTAAAATCCTTCCAACAAGCTTGTTGGAAGAGTGGAGGGGAAGTCTATGAAATGTGTCATATCGTTATCCTCTTGATAGACGTACTGAACACCACTAGCTGGCAATCAGATTAAGATGAACAAATATTGATTGTACATGCTTGCATGATTAAATCCCGAATAATTAAAGGCCACTGAATTTCCCAGATCTTTCTCTAGCATGTGTCACCATGAGCAACATGTGCTGTGTTTATAGAGCACCATGAAGAGAGGATTCGTTAGAGAAACGATCTCCTTTGAAGGTTTCTGTTTGAAAATCTGATAAAATGAAGAAATGGGTTTCAGTAACTTTCATAAACTCGTGAGACACTTTGTAGACTGGAATATATTAAATTAAATAAAGCCACATGTCTAAACATGTGCATATATCTATAGTTGTTTCCTCAATGATTTGAAGGATGGGTGTTGTTAAGTAATGGCCAGCCTGGCTGACACTCCACCCTCACTATTCTTTTAGCCTCCTGAGTGACTTCCTATAGCAGCTTCCTTGGGATCTGAAGGAAGAAAATAGTCATGACAAGCAAAGATTGGGTCCAATCGATACGCAGTTAGTGAGTTCCTACACAGGGCCAGGTGTTGGTGAGGATGCAGAAGACCTTGAGGGCATGGTCTATGCTTTACCCTTGCTGCTCTCCTTCTCATTTATTTCCTTTCTCTCAGTATTCTGCTTCTTACTCCTTCCAATGCTGCTTACTGTTAAGCTAGAAGATAAGGAGATGAGCCATTATTCATTTACCTTTGAAATCATATTGACCTCCTACCACATGCTAAACTTTGGCTTGGAGATTCCAGGATAAATTTTAAAATGGTGCTCACTTCGGGGCGCCTGGGTGGCTCAGTCCGTTAAGCATCCGATTCTTGGTTTCTGCTCAGGTCCTGATCTCAGGGTTGTGAGACTGAGCCCTGCATCAGACTCCATGCTCAGCACGGAGTCTGCTTGCGATTCTGTCTCCCTCTCCCTCTGCCCCTCCCACTCGTGCTCTCTCTCTCTTTGTCAAATAGATAAATCTTTAAAAAAATAGTGCTCACCTATCTGATGGGAGAGTATGGTCATGGAACAGACAAGCCAAAAATCAAATTACAGTGGTCTGGTGTTAGTGATGTAATCAAGTAGATGCCCCGTGGAGGGTGCAGGCAAGGAAGGATTAATTCCACTTGCTCCTGAGAAGGTCATGGCCCTTCACAAAAAATGATGAACTGGAGCTTACCCAGTAAGCAAGACAGGGCAGCCTGCAGGATTAGAACACATGGAGGCAAATATGTTAGGGCAAAGCACTTAGCTGTATCAAAGAGCTCTACAATACAATGACTTGAAAGAAGTCTGTCACTGAAGTCTCTCACACAACAGTCTGAAGGTAAGAAGTCAGTATGACAGGGCAGCTTTGCTCTTACAGGTCATTCAGGGACCGAGGTCCTTCCAACTTGGGTCCTCCAGGATTGGTGGCGCATCAGCTAGCTTGCTGCTAAGAGCAATTCCCATCATGGGGAGGAAAGAGGGAAGAGGTCCAGGGTAAGCGAGTTCATTTTAGTCAAGTGAGGCAGAAGTCACATGCCTCTCTTCCTCCGACATTCCACTGGCTTTGAGAACAAACACATGGCCAAATCTAGCTTCAGAGGAACGGTGGCGGTGGGGGAGGGGGCGGGGCAGCAGGGAAATACAATTTTAATAAGGTGAAAAGGGGAAGAATAGGCTGTGGGGAACAACCAGTAGCCTGAAAAGGGTTATAAAGGGAATGCTGTGTTGTAGAATCTGTATGTGGTGAAGCACAGCTGGATTATGACTGGTGTGGGGGCTAATGTGCCTGGTGGGGTGGGGCCAGTTTGAAAGCTACAGGGAAACATTTCAATGGAACCGACATGCTGACTTTGTGTTTGGGGTAGGTCACTCTTCTCCTGGTGGTTCCTTTGTTACGGCTGGACTGGAGGCAGGCCACTGGTGTAGAGATGACTAGGGGTGTGGAGTAGAACATGGGAATTCTGTATTTGAGTATTAAATAGTGGTAAGTTCTGGGAGCTTGATGCATTCATCTCCACGGTGGGATTGGGGGCATTAACTTTTTGTGTTGGACTTACCAGGCATCTCGTCCAAGGAGGTAGAAGGAAACCCTGGAGTTTCCATCACTATATTCACACTAGAGGACATTTATAATTATATCCCACACACAGAGATTCTGGTAAGAACCAGGGCCTCTCAGCCCCAATGTGGGGACTAATAGAGGTATATTTTATTTTGGGAGACGTGCCAGAAGACATCAAAGACTGAGAAATCAAAGGCTGGCCTTCTACATTAGGGATTAATAAGCTTTTTCTGTAAAGAACAGGATAATACATATTTTAAGTATTGAGGACCATATGATTTCTGTCATAACTACTCAATTTTATAATGATGGCGCGCACGCGCGCACGCACACACACACACACACACACACACCCAGCCATAGACAGTATGTGAACAAATGTTTCAATAAAACTTTATTTACAAAAACAGGCAATAAGCTGGATTTGGATCGACTGACCCCCCTGCCTATCTTAGATTATCTCTTTATTCACAAAATCTTTCTGGAAAGAAGACTCAATACTATTGATTTGTTTTTCTAATAAATCTTAATTCTGTTTAAGTTTACCCATCCTGAGTTTGCAGCCAGACCAACATATCTGGAATTTGGGATGTTTCTAAAGCTACAAGTCACAGAGAATCTTTTAGTTTTTACTACCACACAGACATATGTCACACCTATTCTGTGGAATTCCACAACTGAGTTGAGTTCTCAAAAGTCAATCTTATTTCCCTCCAAGTTCCAGAGTAGCAACTTACTCTGTATCTACTATGATACCCATTTTACGAATGAGCAGTCCAAGTCATGGCCATGCTAGTAAATGAAAGAACAGAGGTTAGATGCCAAATTAGCAAACTCCAGGTTCAGGATCCTTTCCACTCTCACATTTTCCTGGGTTTAGTCTAACTCTGTAAGTACAAAATTTGGACAAGCAAAAAAGTCAATTTAGCCTAGTGTAATGACAACAGGGAAATGTGGTAATATGGGTATGGCAGAAAATTATTAGAATCTGAGGGCTACAAAAACAAACAAAACCAGAATGTAAACCCAAGTTCACTGCCTAACACCTTCTTTATATCTAGGGCAAACATGACCTTTCTGGAAAAAGGAAAGAGGTGATTTAGTCATCACAGCTAAAGCAGGTTTATGTGACTGTGTGTTTGGATTTAATCTCTACACTTCATTAAGCATATGGTAGTGAACAATGTCTGCTTCCTACTGTACTGATGAAGGGGGATGTGACCAGAAATATCCTTCAGACGTCTGTGCGCAGCTTCTGGAAGCTGCCAGGCTTAGCAGATGGAATTCAGGAAAATGTTGATTCCAAGGCCCCTCGTTGTTACGGCAGCTGTATTACAAATCGGAGGTCCTCATTCTGGCCAATAGCACTCCTTGTAAATCCTTCCCACCCTGAACCCCGCTCCCATAGGAATCAACGGCTTTCTTTTCTCTGTAGATCATGCTCTAGTAAGGCCTAGAACACTTTTATCCATTTATAAGTCTCTTCCTCTGTTTTTTTTTTGTTTTTTGTTTTTGTTGAGACAAAAATTAGGTTAAATCTTTCCACCTAGCATAGGGCCTGGCCCTTAGTATCATCCTATGGATGTTTGATAAGGGAAGGAAAGCTTCTCAATCCCATTTTTTTTTTAAAACTTCGCTCTTTATATACACTTTCCAAGTAATGAGTGTGTGACAATACTTACCTCCCCTTTCCCTCCTCCTGCTTGGCTCCATCCCATGCTTGTCCCCGGTGGGAAGCGCGGCTTTGTATGTCTTGGCTTTAATCTCTTTACACTGCTTGAGATCATACTGCACGCTGCTCTGGAATGAGACAGCTTGAGGGGTCCCTGGGTGGCTCAGTTCGTTGAGCCTCTGCCTTTGGCTCAGGTGTTGACTCCAGGGTCCTGGGATTGAGCCCCGCATCAGGCTCCCTGCTCAGTGGGGAGTCTGCTTCTCCCTCGGCCCCTCCCCCCACTCGTGTTCTCTCTTTCTTACTCTCTCTCTGTCTGAAATTAATAAATAAATAAAGATCTTTAGAATCAGACAGCTTGCATTTGGATTCTGGATTCTCTCCTATTCAGCTGTATGGCTTTCCATGTCTCAGCTTCCTGGTCTATGACGTCATCAGGAAAATGATAGTATTTAATTCATAGGTTTCATGAACTTTGAATGAGAAATACATGTAAGGTGCTTAGCACAGGGTCCGGCACATAGTCAGGGCTCCTTAGGTTTTTAACTCTTAATATTCAGCTTGAGAGATGACAGATTTTAGCAGATGAGAGTCTGTTTGTCTTTCAGATGCTTTATGCTCAATGAAGTGATTATCCACCTCGTGTCCCTCAGACTTGCACCATGGACGCCACAATTAGGTGGAGGCAGGACCTGGCGGGGCAGAGAGACCCAAAGGAAAAAGGAGAGAGGAGGAGTGGTTGGCCACCCTCTGAACTCCCAGAGAACGGTAAAGATACTGTTTGTACCAGGCTCTGGCCTTAGCATGTTTGTGATGGGCTAAGAGCAAGATTGGATTCTGTCTGGGAATGGCCCCTGTGGCCTCCCAGCCATTGTGCAACACAATGGCAAGATTACAAATGTCCTACCTAGGTGGTAAAGCAGTTGATCAATAATTATTTATTGTATGCCTAGCAAAGCACCGTCCTGAAAACATATGCCCCGTACCCTAAAAATGATCCCATGCAGCACTTGTTATAATGCAACAAAGGTGGACTAGGAGTGATATCCAAGGTAGTTCGAGAAGGGATGGGTTCCTGTCAGAGATGACTCCGGGGTGTAGTTCATGGGCAGGAGGCAGGCTGTGGAGAGGAAATGATGACAAGGGTGTGACATTTCACCGCACAGAGGTCTTCTGACACATACCATTCAAATGGAAATGAAAACCGTGACAAATTAAGGAAAATTAAAAGCTCTCCTTTCTCCTTCCCCTTGTAAGATGCATTCTGTGTTGTATGGCCCAGTCAGGCAGACGGGAGAGGTCAGCCCTTTCCACCTCCAAATACACATCAGAGTCACACTGGGGAGGAAGCGCAGGAACGGCTTTGGGAGGCTCACGCATGCTGAGCAGGCTCCAGAGGAGATGGTTTAGCCGACCCACCCCGATGGTGGCTCCCTATATCTTCATCCCCACTCCATCAGCTCGGGCTCCTGTCAAGCCTCTGCCACTCTCTTAGCCTTTATCATGCAAGGGGGAAAAAAAAATCATCCTTCCTATCTTCTGTGGGTATTGTTAAGAAGAGGTATGCTTTCCTCTTGACTGTATAGTCGTGTTACGATATGTTATAAATAAATCATGTTTCTCTAAGAGAGAAGAAGACAGAGGCAGGAGGCGGGGAGGGCAAGGTTTATCAGATGGAATAGATGCCAGTTAGGAGAACCTGTACTGGAATGTTAACATGGACCGAACAGGAAAACACACTGCTGGCAAACTCAGGTGTGAGCAGCCTCAACTGGGTGCGGAAGAGGCGTCTGCTAGGTAGACTGCCTTTCGAAGGAAGAAAGTTTCAGGCAGGAGCAGGAAGGAGGTCCGATTAGTGCAATGCCCTAATTGCTTAATGCAGGTAGCTCTGGGGACAGGGGCTCCCGCAGGGGGACAAGGCAGGATCAAGGGAACCCAGGATCCCTTTGGGAATTATTTCCATGAAGGAAAAAAACAACACAAAAGATATTTAAGCAACTCTAATGTTATAAAAGATAACAGTTTGAAAGATTTAATTCCTCCCATGAATCTTGGTAGAGGAATAATATCTACTCTACATCCATTTTAATCAACTCCTGACTTCTGTCTAGGGATGCATTCATTCATTCACTAAAATCTTGATAAGCACTTCCCATGTGCTGCCTGAGATATATATTTGGGTAAGATATAGGCAGAGGAGGCAGGAACAGATGATAAATAATCAACATATTAAATAAAATATATATTTTAGAAGTTGATAAGTGCTCTGGCAAAAAAAAAAAAAAAGCCAACAGAAAAAACAGAGTAGGGGTGTGGCAAGGGGGTGGTAGTTGACATGTTAAGTATGGTGGACAAGGTTGGCCTTTTGGTACAAGTGGTATGTAAGCAAGAATTTTGAGGGTGTCTGGGGAAAGAGTGTTCCAGACCAATGACACAGCAGAACAAAGGTCCTCAGGTCAGAGACCTAGCTTGTTCTGAGTCAGCGAGGGGGCCTGTGTGGCCAGAACGGAGAGTAGGGGTGCTGGGTGGCAGAAGATGGAGTGTTTGATGGCATCTTGCCTCAAGCCCATTATGAGAGCTTTGGCCTTCATTCTGATGGCATAAGGAGGGAATGGCAGCAGTCGTCATGGGGAAGCTGCTGGTTTTTCACCTGACAGGATTTCTGAGAGGCCAGCCAAGCAAAGCTCTCGCTGCTACCACAGAAGAGGACCTAGTATGTTGTAGAGACCAAGGTGTATGTGAGCCCACAGGGCTCTGTCATCTCCAAGCAGGTGCAGAAAAATCCCTTCCAACTGTCCAAAGCCAAGTGGGATTTTCTTTAGTATTTCAATTTCTTTCCCCTGTATTTGTCCTAGCAATAGGTGGTCAGGTGTCAGGTGAAAGAACACTGGATGAGGGGTCAGAGGTCAGAGGTCACTCTGTCACCTGGCTTAGTCTTAGGCCTTTCTTCGTAGGTTAATGAAAGTGATTAAACCCCATTCAGTTTCCCTCACAGGATGGGGGGATGTGCACCATCTTAAAGGGGAAGAGGTAGGGAAGGATCTGTCAGCCACTCATTCCCTGCCAGGCAACAAGTGGAGCTTGACAAGGTTTATTTCTCCTAGTAAAAGAAAACCTATCCAATACTGAGAGCTATAACACTAATACAAGTTTTTTTCCCCCTTGGCTTGATAAACAGAATTAGGCTATTGCGCCGAAGAGGGTTTTTCTGTGTGTCTTGGAGACTGGGATCCAAACCTAGGAAACCCAGGATTAAGACAAAAAACAAGGAATTTCTGGTGTGCTTTTGCCAGAATGGAAATGGTGATTATATCCCAGGGAGTAAACTCCTTGAAGATAAAATCTTCATTTTATTGATCAATATTCATGACTAATAACAGTGCCTTTATTGAATAGAGTAAGTAAATAAGAATTGACAAAGAAAGAATGGACAGACAATAAGTGAACAGGTAAAGAATGGTTGCGTGGATGGATGGATGAATCGACGTTTGTGATTCTCCATGGGTCATAGTTTTTTGTTTACTTTTGTCGTACACGGCTTTGTCACTTAAGGAGACCTCTCTGGCTTAGGAAATTATTTTTTGCTTGGAGAGTAAGAATTATTTAAAAAAAAAGATGCTGATTATATGGAAAGAGTTAAGAGGAGACACCGTGTCTGTGCTGCTCATTTCACTCTAGGCCACGTTGGAAAATGGACTTCATGTTGAACTGAAGACATGGCCAGTGTTTTTCTCTCTCAGTGAAGTTGAATTATTATTTTTTATTTTTTTAAATTTATTTTTGTTTTATTATTTTTTCTATTTAATAAGCAGCGTCTCAGTGAAGTTCCTGGGAGCCATGGGGACAAGGTGAGAGGCAGCATCTGAGTCCCTTGCTACATGAGCAGAAGTACACAGAGTGCCCTGGAATTTAACCCTATTTCCTTCCTTTCTGTCTTTCCTCTTCAGCCTCCTCACTTCACTGTCTCTTCAGCTTCGTTCTCTTCTTTTAATCTCATCGACACACTTGCCCTTTCTATCTTGCGCCATCTTGTTTGGTGTATCCTGAAGGCTCCCATTTATCTAACCTTATCTGAATAGCTCCGTCTCTTGCCCTGTTCCACTACAGGTTTTCTCCATTCTCCCACTGTGCAGTTTTGCATGCTTTATCTCATCTATCCCCTTCCATTATGTCTCATGAAGAAATTTCTATTGGCTCATACCTTGGTGAATCTTTCTTCCAGATATTTGTGTTTTCTGCCTCCTTTTACTTTTAATTCTTAATGAGAATACTTTACCCTATTTTAGTGGATGATTGAAGAAAAAAATCAGTCTTACCATCTCTGAGAAAAGAATAAATATTATAAGTTTTTGAATTTTCCCTATAATTAGAAAGTGAGGCTGACGTGGGTCTAGACGTCAAGATGTTTGGGACTGTATTTTTGAGAGGTCTTGGAATGAAAATGGGCCTAATCTTCCACATTCCAATGAAATCAGGGTGAATTATTGAGCTTCTCAGTCCCATGTAAAGATTCTCTGTGTGTACTCATACTCCTGGGGTGGGGTGGGAGTTGGAGTAATTCACTAGACACAGTACTTGGATCATGTGCCTATGATGACCCCTGCCCTGAAGCATTATCAGTGATGATCATTTTGGTCCATTTAAATTGTTAGGAGCTTGGGAGCTAGAGGTAAAGAAAAAGAAATGAATCCATCTCCCGGCCATTCTGCTTTCAGCCAAAGTCACATCTAAATCTTTTGCCATTTTCCTTCATCATGTGGCTTTGCTGCCTCATTTGATCTACCCTTTTTATTTATTTTTTTAAAGATTTTATTTACTTATTTGAGAGAGAGAGAATGAGAGACAGAGAACACGAGAGGGAAGAGGTTCAGAGGGAGAAGCAGACTCTCTACTGAGCAGGGAGCCCGACGTGGGACTTGATCCTGGGACTCCAGGTTCATGACCTGAGCCGAAGGCAGTCGCTTAACCAATTGAGCCACCCAGGAGACCTGATCTACCCTTTTTAAAGTCAGAAGAACATGAAGTCGGGAAAGGCAGGGGTGAATGGTGTCCATGCATCCTCCTTGCCCGTGTCCAGGTGAGGGCAGAGTGGCTGCACCAAGAGGGGACGTAACGGAGCCACACCCATTTGTTGCTTCTGCGAAACCAGAAGAAATGGGAGAGTATCTAATGTAAGAGAGTGCTTATCTTTTGAATTTCTTGCTCCTATTTCCCTCTTTTGTCCCACTGAGAGAATCCACAATTTCATAGTCTCATCAAAAAAAAAAAAAAAAAAAAAGCATAATGACCAACAGTGAGTGTGGGCAATAAAGCACACAAGGCACTTTGACCAGAAATGAGAAAGAAGTTTTTTTAAAAAACAGGGCGCCTGGATGGCTCAGTCGCTTAGCGACTGCCTTCAGCTCAGGTCATGATCCTGGAATCCTGGAATCGAGTCCCACATCGGGCTCCCTGCTCAGTGGGGAGTCTGCTTCTCCCTCTGACCTTCCCCCCTCTCATGCTCTCTCTCTCTCTCTCATTCTCTCTCTCAAATAAATAAATAAAATCTTTAAAAAATTTTTTTTTAAAAACAAGTTTTTAAAAAACAAATAAAGGCTTAGGGATAGAATGAAATAAAAACATGCGTATTCACTATGGTTGTTTCTGGCTGGGGGTGATCTTGGGAGACTTTAATTTTTAATCTTTAAGTTCCTCGGTATTTTTTTTTCTCCATTGATATTTTTTTTTAAAAACTACGAAATCGTGTAATTAAATACAGTAACTTTTCTTTTTTAAAGAATGCAATAAAAACTGTTGAAGTATGACTAACTTCTTATTAATGTCCAACTGACCCCAGCAATCCTAATTGTTTGGAACAAAACCTTTGCCATAGGTGAAACATAGGTGAGAATGAAGAATGCTGTTGTGATGCTAAGTGGATTGGCTTTAGGGTAATCTGTGCAATTCTGAGACATGTTGATTTATGAACTAATTAATGGCACGCAACAAAAATACTTAATAGAAATTTGCTCTACCCCCAGCCTGAAAAAACCTTCAAACAACAGGAAAATGGGTTTTGCATGTTAGAAAATTAAATTCAATATATATTTATGAGGCCATTGAAAATGTGGAGTCCTTTCCTACTAAGTCCCGAGTAAGCAGAAATGTACATGTATCAAAACCTAATTGTGCCAGAGTCTAAGGCTTGGGGAATAAATTAAGTCTTAAGCTACAAAAGACATTGGACATTAATTTTGAGACTTATTATAGCTCTGATGATATGGGCATTAATAAATCCAATAGGAAGAAAGAATAAGGAAAAACGACAAATAAGACATACCTATTGGTTTTCCTTGGCAAAATGTTGATTGTTGATAATTCATTTAAAGTCTTACTGATGTTTCTGCACTTTAGGGTCATTGTTCCAGCAGCCTGTTAATAGGGACTGAATAGGGTGTTGAATATTTCATAGATTTTTGTGTCTACTTCTTGTTTCCAAGGTGGGGAGGGGATGGAAAGGATTTTACACTTTGTAAAACATTCAACTTTCATCCCACAAACCTTTATTGAGCACTTTGTTTGATAAAGTACTATTACAGGCTACGGGTAAAATTTGATGGGCATTCAGAGGAGGGAGACATTATTTCAGACTGGAAAGAGAATTGTCTTTAGAACTGGCCTTTGAAATATCTGTGGGACCTAAAAATACAAAAGTATTTTGTACTAGGAAAGCTTTCAGGATAAAGAAGCAGTATGAACAAAGACACAAGAATGGGAAAATGTGGGGCATGTAATAGATAAAGTAAGTAACTTAATTGTTACTTTGTGATAATTGTGATAAAATAAGGTTCACAAAGGCACACAAGGGAGTTAATGTTGGAGAGGTGGTAGGGGCCAGATTATGGTTAAGCCAAAAAACTTGGACTTTATGTGGTAGACAGTGCTGTTATTGAACCAATTTTTGCTGAACATCTATTAGGTGGGTGGCCCTATGAATAAGATATGCTACTTATTCTCAGAGATTTCAATTTTCTGGAATAAGAACACAGTGAAAAAAAAGCAATTTCAGTACAAAATGGGAAATCTGTGTTAATACAACCAATGCAGGGTCTATGTGGACACATTACCTATTATATTCTTGAGGTCAGGAACGGTTTATTGGATAGATGACCTTAACTCTGAATCCTGGGAATTTAAACAAGAATATATGGAAGAAATTCAAGCTGTGTTTGGGAAAACTGGAATTACCTCAAGAAGACTGGCACTTAGATTGTGAAAGGGAGATGAGAGTAGGCAAAGACGAACTTAGTGAGAGAAGCAGGGAACAGACTATTCCAACATGTGCAAGCTGTGGCAAACCTTCCTACTGTTCACTGAAGTCTTGTTGCCTGCTTTTTCTGGGCACATGGGAGGACTGTACTTCTATACCTCTTGAAATTAAGCATAGCCATCTTGCCTGTGTCTAATGGAATGTGTGTGGGAAGAAACTTTTAATGACTGGTATTCAACTCTATATCTGGTTGTGTTGTCATGAGATTATAAAAACAGGTGTTGACATGGAAGTGGAACCCAGAGCCATCACGTGGAGGACTGCTTCCTTGAAGAGTCATATCAGGTTCCTTTGAACCCATCAGACTTCGTGTGAATGAAAAATAGATGTGCTCTCCCCAGTGCCTTGCTAACACCAGCAGGGGTGCATGGTTCCTGTGCTCATCCACGGCCCTGCTAAAGTTGGTGGGCACATGCAGACCACACAGGGCACTCTCCTTGATTGCCTGGTTTTAGTGGTCAGCGGGGGCTTGCGTTCCTGAGTCCACAGTACTGTAACAGTCAGAGAGATGGTTCTTGGCAGGCCATCACCCCCAGGGCACTGCACAGACTGCAGAGTGAAACGCTCCCCCCACTCCAAGTCTTCTTGTGAAAAAGGACTATTTACTTGTCCTGGAGCTTCTGCCCTGAAGGACAGGCTTCAGGTTAGTCATACATCTAGAGGCTATGGAGTAGCTCTCAGGGAATGTAGGAATCTAAACATAACACTAAAGAAAGGCATCAAACCACAAGGGAAGGGAGCAAGAGAAGAAGAAAGGAACAGGGAGGAACTACAAAACAACCAGAAATCAATTAACAAAATGGCAATGAGCATATACCAATCAATAATTAATTTAAATGTAAATAGACTATATTCTCCAATCAAAAGACATAGAATGGATGAATGCATAAAAAAAAAAAAAAGACCCATCCATATACTGCCTGCAAGAGACTCATTTCAGATGTAAGGACACAAACAGATTGAAAGTGAAGGGATGGAAAAACATGTTCCATGCAAATAGAAACCAAAAGAAAGCTGGACAAAGTACCAGACAAAATAGACTTTAAAACAAAGATTCTGATAAAGTACGAAGAAGAGCATTACAATATGATAGAGGTCAATCCAACAAGACAATATAACATTTGTAAATATTTGTGCCCCCAACATGTGAGCACCTAAGTATATAAAACGATTATTAGATGACCTAAAGGGAGAAATTGACAGCATTACAGTAATAGTAGGGGACTTTAATACCCCACTTACATCAATGGATAGAGTATCCAGACAGAAAATCAATAAGGAAATATTGGCCTTGAATGTCACACTAGACCATATGGTCTTAATAAAGATATATAGGACATTCGATCCAAAAACAGGAGAGTACACTTTCTTCTCAAATGCACATGGAACATTCTCTAAGACGGATCATATGTTAGGCCACAGAACAGGTCCCAATAAATTTAAAAAGATTGAAATCACATTCAACATCTTTTTTGACCATGATATTTTGAAACTAGACATCCATTACAAGAGGAAAACTGGAAAAATCACAAATGTGTAGAGATTAAACAGCATGCTCCTGAACAACCAATGGGCCAATGAAGACATCGAAGTTGGAATCAAAAAATACCTTGAGACAAATGAAAATAGAACTACAACATACCAAGATCTATAGGCTGTAGCAAAAGCAGTTTTTAGAGGGAAATTCATAGTGATACAGGCCTACATCAAGAAACAAGAAAAATCTCAAATAAATAATCTAACTTTACAACTAAAGGAACTAGCAAAAGGAGAACAATGCCCAAAATTAGTAGAAGGAAGGAAAGAACAAAGATCAGAGAGGAAATAAATGAAATAGAGCCTAAAAAGACAATAGAAAAGATAACTGAAATTAAGAGCTGGTTCTTTGAAAAGATAAACAAAATTGACAGGCCTTAACTAGACTCCCCACAAAAAAAAAAAAAAGAGGGCTCAAATAAATTAAATTGGAAATGAAGGAGAAGTTACAACTGATACCACAGAAATACAAAGGATTGTAAGAGACTATTAAGAAAAATTATATGCCAAAAAGTTGGCCTACCTAGAAGAAATGGATAAATTCCTAGAAACATACAATCTTCCAAGACTGAATTAGGCAGAGATGGTAAATCTGAATAGGTCAATTAGTAATAAGGAGATTGAAACAGTAATCAAAAATCTCCCAACAAACAGAAGCCCAGGACCAGACAATTTCGCTGGTGAATTCTACCAAACATTCAAAGATTTAATACTCATCCTTCTCAAACTCTTCCAAAAAATTGAAGAGGAGGGGAAATATTTTCTAACTTATTTTATGAGGCTAGCACTACCCTGATACCAAAACAAGATGAGGACACCCCCACACACACAAAAGCCCGATATCCCTGATTAACATAGATGCAAAAATCCTCAAAAAAATACTAGCAAGCCAAATTCAACATTACATTACAAGAATCATACATCATGATGAGGTGGAATTTATTTTAGGTATGCAAGGAAAACTGGACAGCCACATACAAAAGAATGAAACTAGACCACTACCTTACAAAAAATTAACTCAAAATGGATTAACAAATGTAATACCCGAATCCATAAAACTTCTAGAAGAAAACATAGGTGGTAACCTCCTTGACATTGATCTTGACAATGATTTTGTGGATTTGACAGCAAAAGCAAAGACAATAAAAGCAGAAATAAACAAATGGGAATACATCAAAATACATCAAAAAAGCTTCTGCATAGCAAAGGAAACCATCAACAAAATTAAAAAGCAACCTACTGAATGGGAAAATATATTTGCAAATTATACATATGACAAGGTGTTAATATCCAAAATACATAAAGAATTCATACAACTCAATAGCAAAAGACAATCTGGTTAAAATATGGGCAGAGGATCTGAATTGACATTTTCACAAAGAAGACATATAGTTGGCTAATAGGTACATGAAAAGATGTTCAATATCATTAATCATCAGGGAAACATAAATCAAAACCACAATGAGATATCACCTCAGACCTGTTAGAATGGTTTATTATAAAAAAGAAGAAATAACAAATGTTGGTGGGATATGGGAAAAGGGAGTCCTCATGTACTGTTTTTGGGAATGTTTTGGGAATATAAATTGGTGCAGTCACTATGGAAAACGGGATGGAGTTTCCTCAAAAAATCAAAAATAGAACTGCCATATGATTGATCCAGAAATTCTGCTACTAGGTATTCAGAAAATGAAAACATTAATTCAAAAAGATATATGTGCACCCCTACGTGCATTGCAGCATTACTTACAATAGCTAAGATATGAAAACAACCTACATGTCCATTGATGGATGATTATATATATACATATAAATACTACTCAGCCATGAAGAAGAAGGAAATCTTGCCATTTGTGACAGTATGGATGAACCTTCAGAATTAGGCCAAGTGAAATAAGTCAAACAGAGTAAGACAAATGGTGTATAATTTCACTTATACGTGGAATCTAAAAAACAAAAGAAACACATGAAACAAAACAAACAAAACAAAATTCATCAATACAAGGAACAGAATGATGGTTGCTAGTGGGAAGGGGGGTTGCAGCTGGGCGAAAAGGTGAAGGTACAACTTCCAATTACAAAATAAATGAGACATGAAGATGTAATGCATGTCATGCTGACTATAGTTAATGATATTTTAGAGCATACTCAAAAGTTTCTGAGAGAGTAAATCCTAAAAGTTCTCATCATAAGGAAAAAGTAGCTTTGTATGGTGACGATTGTTAACTAGACTTTGTGGTGATCATTTCACAGTGTATAAACATATTGAATCATTCTGTTGTACACCTGAAACCAATATGATGTTATAGGTCAATTCTACCTTACTAAAAATGAAAGAGGAAAAGAAAAAGAAATGCATCATTCAGGTATGAAGACATTAGGGATTGTTTGTTACTTTAGCAAATCCTAGCCTGTCCTGATTGATACACAAACTATAGTTAATAGCATAGATTTTATTATGAGGGCATGAGGACTAATTGGAATGTTTGGTTTTTTTTTAACAGTAGGTCAGTGGCATATGTGCTCATGGCTTAAATTTTTGAGAGTGCTATCCTGTCAATTTATAGGAAAGCAGAAAGTTATATTCAGTAATCAAGGTGAGAGATAATGAGAGAGATTTAGGATACGGTGGAGAAATAGATGATGCATAGGAGAAATATTGTTGTGATGGAATCTACATGATTTGATGAGCGATGAGCTATGAGAGGTGAGCAAAGGGTCTAGGATGACTAGGTTTTCCAGGTTCCGGTACCAAAAGAATTAAGTTGCCTTTTAAAAGAATGTTGATAGCAGCAATGTCCACAATAGCCAAACTATGGAAAGAGCCCAGATGTCCATGGACAGATGTATGGATAAAGATGATGTTATACACACACACACACACACACACACACACACACACACACACACTGGAATACTACTCAACCATCAGAAAGATGAAATCTTGCCATTTGCAATGATGTAGATGGAACTAGAGGTATTATGCTAAACGAAATAATTCAATCAGAGAAAGACAATTATCATATGATCTCACTCATATGTGGAATTTAAGAAACAAAACAGAGGATCATGGGGGAAGGGAAAGAAAAATAAAACAAGATGAAATCAGAGAGGAAGACAAACCATAAGAGACTCTTAATGATAGGGAACAAATTGAGGCTTTTGGGGGGATGGGATAACTGGGTGATAGACAGTAAGGAGGGCACGTGATGTGAAGATCACTGTGTATTATATAAGACTGACCAATCACTGAACTCTATCTCTGAAACTAATAATACACTATGTGTTAATTAATTGAATTTAAATAAAAAAAGAAAATAGATAAAGGAGGGGTGGAAGCATTTTTAAAGGAATGTTGCGATTTCCAAAGTACAAATATAAAAGTATTTCTGAATTAGTGAATAAAGTGTAATAGGAGAAATAAATTGGGGAGGAGGGAAGAATTCAGTCCACGAGCCAATTACAATTGAAGATTTCAGGACAGAGTTCAGTGTTTAGGAATTGTGTGCTTCTAGGGTGTAGTTGACCTGAAGAAAATGACTACGTAGAGAATAAGGTTGAGAACAGAAGCCCAATCACATATTTAGGGGACAGGAAATGAAGAGTGAACAGTAAAGGGAGGATAGGAAGTTGTAGCATCATAGGAGCTAAAGGAGAAGAGACTCTCTGGAAGGAAAAGGTATTAACTGCTGTGAAGACACTGAGAGAAATAAGGACTGAAAAAATCCATTGGAGTTGAGGTTCAGTAACCACACTGGAACTCCGTGAGGAAGGGGTTTCCTGAAAGAGTTCAGAGTGGAGAACAGATTTTACAAAACAGAAAGGGGGTGTGGTGGGCATTGGGAATTGGGAGGGGATGGATATAGATGGGTTACTTAAGAAATTTGCCAATAAAGGGATTTAAGAAATGGGAAGTTAGACTGGAAAAAGATAAATATAAATAAAAAGTGGAAATTTCTATAGAACGCTGACTTTCAATGGTAATGAATGTGATCAGGGCAACATCATAATCATTAAGCGTTTGAGCCAGGGGGTCAGATAGGCTTAAATTTGAGTTCAGTTTTGTCAATAGCAAGTTGTGTGACCTGCTGAAAGAGGACCTCCCAGGGGACCCAAATCCTAAATGAGTGTTTTCTTGATCTGGCCCCTACCCACCTGTGTTGACCTCACCTGCCACCTCCCTACTCTTGGCTTACTATGCGCCAACCACACTAGCACATAATAAAGGGCACAATCAATAGGAGCTATTTATAGCCCTCTGTATGCAAAGACCCTCTGGCCTGGATTTGGAGTGGGCTTAGATTTCTGATCTTCAAAGAACTTCAAAGAACTTGTTGAAGATTCAATTCCAGTTGATGTCTATATTTTGAGATGATGGTGGCTAAGGCAGCATCTGAGGATGCAGGGAACTTATCTCAAGAATGGGTCTGGGTTGGGGAGAAGATGGGTCCTTGCCTCGTCATGAGAACAGGGTGAGCCCAGCTAAGGCTGTTTCCGTGCCTCTGACTAGATGTGGTGCGGGGGCGCATGCTCAAAGGGAGCCCGCACAGGCAGTGCCTGACCACTGCAGAGCTCGGAGGGGCTTCTGTATTGGGGTGGCACCATGGCAACACTTATGCAAAAACTAAGCCTTTAAGTCAATATCTATGTCTTTGGAGTGTGAATGCATTTTCTCACCCTACTGTATGTCTGCGGTTGGACCACACGGCAAGAAATGAGATTTTTATCCATAAAGATTCCAGAAGCATCCAGTACCTATGAAGTACACCATTATTCTAAAAGGTAAAGGTTTTTGCTTTTATTTTTGTTCTTAAATAACACACATTCTTGGAAACCACAGCTACCGGGATCAGGCGGAGGCCTGCCCTGGAGCATGCAATGATGCTTCTGTACACTCTAGCCTCTGAATCTATTCTCTTCTTAGGCAGTTTGGGGAAATAGAAGTGACTTCTTAGTTGCCAAAGGGGGGGCACACCTTGGGACTTTCTAGGTCATTACTCCTCTGACAAATTGTTGAATTTAAGCAATTCATTGGAATGCATCCTCTTCATTAAAAGAGAGAGTACCAGGAGGATGTCATCATAGGGCCCAAGAACAATAGCTTCAGAGTCAGCTTTTCAGCCACGTAAATCCATGCTCCTACTTCTGCTAGGCATATGTGATTAACTTCAGCCATTTTTACATAGCATGGGTCTATATCACTTTATAGCAAAGCAGACAAAGTGATGCCCTAAATATAACAAACAGCTTCCCAGAGAAACACAGTAAGTATATCTTAAGAGTTGGACTTGCTGATAGCGAGAGACACACGTGACTCATGGCAGAGAACGAAAAGTCTGTGTGAGGACCGAATGTTTGCTCAGAATCCCAATTTTGGTCTAAAACCTGGTCTTCTCGCAGAGAGAGGAGTTTATCTGACAAAGAAAAGGGATGTTTATTGTTTTGTAGAAGCAGGAGGCTTCTTTGGGAACCCTAACAACTCAGATTATAGATCCAGACCTTTCGTGGAAAAAATAAGTGTATAGGGACCTGTATTTGGCTTCGGCTTTGGTTTTTCAGGGACAGCCTATCTCATTGACCACTCATGGCACCAGGCCACCCAGGAGACACATCCATTCATTCACAAGTATTTGCTGGTCCCCTACAATGCACCTGGCATAAAGTAGACCATAAAACAGAGCCCCAATCTCATGAAGCTGAAATGCTAACTGGGGAGTCAGCAGTAGACAAATGAGTATGTGTATGTCAGCATTCATGCGTCCAGGTAGCACTAAGTGATATGGTGCGAAATAAAACAGAGGAAGAATAGAATGGAAAGGGGCGCAATTTGGTCAAGCAGGTATCTGAGCAGAGACCTCAGGGAGGTGAGGGATACCCTTTATGGAGAACTCGGAGAAAAGGCAAAAGCCCTGAGGTATGAATATTTGTGTACTTGAGGAACAAGTAAGGAGCATGGATGACAGGGCACCATGAGCAGTGCGGGGCAGTAGATGGGGATGAATAGTATCTCACCGCACTCACCCAGGAGACATGACAGGCTTGGGGTTTTCTTGTTCCTTGTTTTCTTTCCTCTATGAAGACAGGAACCGTGTCACCTGCACCTCTGTGTCTCGTGTGTTGGTAACCCTGCCTGACACATAGTAGGTCCAAAGCTGAAGCAAGAACGTCTGGAGTTTGGAAAAAGAAAGTTTGGAATCAGAAAGTCCTTACTGCAAGTAGAACCCCACTACTTCATATCTATATATCTTGGGCAAAGCATTTAAACTCCTTCAGCATCAGCTTCTATATCTGGATAGGTACTAAGGATCCCAAACATGAAAGCTGTCAAATGAATGAAATGCAATACACCACGTAAAGCCCTTAGCCCGGAGCCTGTTGATGGCAAGCACTCAACAAATGGGGATGACAGGTGCGGTTATAGATAGTTTTATAGGTTTCCAGTAGGTAAGTAAGTTGTTTTAGGGACCAGAGACTGATCTCCAACTTAGAATACTTGGAAAATTTGCTTGGCAGATGAGAAATAATTTGGGGACCGCTCTTTCTAGTTTATTACTTCTTCAAAATCGAGCAAGACTCCTTTACCAATTTGTTTCATTGTCTGCTTTATTAGGAGCCATCATCTGGGTCATAAACTAAAATGCTGAGCTGTATAACATACAGGTTTTGGAAAGTATTTTTTTTTTTTTTATCCAGTCTTAGACTACTGGCTAGAGAAATCTGGGACTGGGTGCTACTTTCAGTTATAACACAATTTCCCTTATTCTCTGAGAGGAATGAGAGGGATGATATGTCTTCTTTGTGTTTTCACACGGAGTCCATATGCTTATTCTCCATGTCAGCAAACATATTGTATGGTAATTGCCGGTTTACTGATTTAGACTGAAAGTCATTGGATGGGTTTCCAATGGCTACTTGAGTTTCATTATTGAATCCCTACTACCTGAGGTGCATTTACTATAAAGCTAGTGTAATTTAGGCTTCCAGTTCCTGATTTGCATTGTGCCTTTACTCGGAGATGGGGAGGGTAGGGGAGTCCTTTAACAAAAGTTCCTATGACCACTTAATTGTGGTAAAAATTTGCATTAGTAAGGTGTTTTAACCACAATCAGTTAAACTTACAGGTCTTTCCCCCCTGACTTCCTCTCTGTCACACCCTCTCTCTGTGGTGAGTCGTGTTGATGTGGCCAGGAGTGCTTTTGGGATTCAACCAAGAGAGGATTGAGTTGCATATATATTTAATTTTTGTTTAATAAGATATATTTATGTGGCTCACATTCATTTTTTTGTATGGCTAAGTTATTGCTGGCTGATCCAAGAAGAGCTTCCAAATAGAACCCCACTGCCTTCCGCGCCAACTCATCTGGTTTTGGGATATAATGATGAAGGGCCAGAGGTTGTGCTTTGAAATGAGTGTATTCCTATGGCTCCAAGAAGGGGAGGTGTTGGGCTAGTAGAAGAGAAACAGGGTTTGAACTATATGGTACCAGAAGTTAGTCTATGGAAAATTCTTCCAATCATCCGCTGTATAAAATCATAAGGGTTTGGTTCTTGTTGCTGGAACCAAATCAAAAGAGAAGTTCTCTCTTTGATAAACGTTTTCCCAAATTTGTCGGTAATTCTGAAGTGTTATACTATACTACTTATAATTAGTTGTGAAGCTGAAAAAAAAAGGCACCTCAAATTGCCAATTATCAGAAACAGATTTTGATCAATGATACTGAAGGAAAGACTAACATATCTTCCCTTTCTGTCTACAGACGACGATATTATAAAATCGTTGTCATTGAGAAGGTGATGCAGGAATATGTGGCCAAGAGTGTTAGGAAAAGATATTATAGAGGTGTGGTAGGTAGTTAATTAATAAAAATGTTATGTTATTTTTCTGGATTTTGTGATGCTTGTGGTGATTGTGGGCTTTGACATTTTTTTTTCATTTGTGTTTTTCCATTATTCTTCATAAGTATTCATTTTTTGACCTAACTTTACATTCTTTTCTTAAACTTATATAAGCTTCAGGACCCACTAAACTGGATCTATTCCTGCCTACTATTTAGCATGGCACCTGGCTCATCATAGGTGTTCCTTAGACTCTTACTGAGTGAATGAATGAATAACAAATATGATCAGAGGAATAGATCTCTCTCTTTGGACCTTGGTCTCTTCATCTGTAAAATAACGGAGCAAGAGTACAAGGGCTGCAGGGGATACCTAACCAATGTTCTTTTGGCTGCTATTGTTTCTAATTCAGTGTTTTAGAATTTTCTTTGGTGAGTAGAAGTCACACCTCACATGCGGAGTTTGCCATCTTTGCCCCTTGAGTGATCACCTGAGTACTTACTTGTCTGTATTTTAGTGTCCTCACCTGCTACCCAAATCAAGCAATTTCTGGGCCATGTGACTCTGTTATTCAGCAGTTCTGTTTCTATCACACGCTCAGACTAGAATGCTCTCGCGCAAATCATAGAATCAGATTTTGAGCTCTCTACTTCTCCAACACTTTTGTCAAATCCATATCTTTAGCCCACTGCCTCATTTCCCCAAGAGAGCTTAAAATAGTATCTAAAAGGGGTGCTTGGGTGGCTCAGTCGTTAAGCGTCTGCCTTCAGCTCAGGTCATGGTCCCAAAGTCCTGGGCTCAAGCCCCACGTGAGGCTCCCTGCTCAGCGGGGAGCCTGCTTCTCCCTCTCCCACTCCGCCTGCTTGTGTTCCCTCTCTCGCTGTGTCTCTCTCTGTCAAATAAATAAATAAAATCTTTAAAAAAAAATTGTGTCTAAAAATCTCTCGTCTCCCACATGATTCTCTTAAGGATGACCCATAGGGATATAATAGCTGAATGAGGACTGACATTGATGTCTTTCTTATCTCCTATCAGCAAATCCAAAACAAAGAATCACACCACACAGAAACCTGGCTAGCATGTATTTTTTTTTTAAGAACACAATTTAACTTATCAAACAGTCCCTTTATGTCGAATTTTCCATCAGCTGAACATCCTACACACCTTTGCTGAGAACATCTGTGACAGTCTGGAGCGTGTTTTTTCCCAGTGTTTGACTTAATGCTTACTCTAAGTATCAGACACTTTCCCAGATCCTGTGATATATCTTACTACAGTATTAGTGAAGAGATGTCAGTTATGCCTGTACCTTGAATAGTGTCAATCTGAATTGAAAATATGTCCTTTTTTTTTTTTTTTTTTTTTTTTACTAACAGAGCTTTTAATTCACTGGCTGATAGTGTCAACAATGCTGTCCATTTTCTTTTTTATTATGTTATGTTAGTCACCATACAATACATCATTAGTTTTTGACGTGCTGTTCCATGATTCGTTGTTTGTGTATAACACCCAGTGCTCCATGCAGTATGTGCCGTCCTTAATACCCATCACCGGGCTAACCCATCCCCTCACCCCCTCGCCTCTAAAACCCTCAGTTTGTTTCTCAGAGTCCATAGTCTCTCATGGTTCAACTCTCCCTCCGATTTCTCCCCTTCATTTTTCCCTTCCTTCTCCTAATGTCCTCCATGCTGTTCCTTATGTTCCACAATTAAGTGAAACCATATGATAATTGACTTTCTCTGCTTGACTTATTTCACTTAGCATAATCTCCTGCAGTCCCATCCATGTTGATGCAAAAGTTGGGTAGTCATTCTTTCTGATGGCTGAGTAATATTCCATTGTATGTATGGACCACATCTTCTTTATCTGTTTGTCTGTTGAAGGGCATCTTGGCTCTTTCCACAGTTTGGCTCTTGTGGACATTGCTGCCATGAACACTGGGGTGCATATGGCCCTTCTTTTCACTACATCTGTGTCTTTGGGGTAAACACCCAGTAGTGCATTTGCTGGGTCATAGGGTAGCTCTATTTTCAACTTTTTGATTCACCTCCACACTGTTTTCCAAAGTGGTTGTGCCAACTTTCATTCCCATCAACAGTGTAAGAGGGTTCCCCTTTCTCCACAACCTCTCCAACATGTGTTGTTTCTTGCCTTGTCCTTTTTTGCCATTCTAACTGGTGTAAGGTGGTATCTCAATGTGGTTTTGATTTGAATTTCCCTGATGGCTAATGATGATGAACATTTTTTCATGTGTCTGTTAGCCATTTGTATGTCTTCTTTGGAGAAGTGTCTGTTCATGTCTTCTGCCCATTTTTTGACTTGATTATTTGTTTTTTGGGTGCTGAGTTTGAGAAGTTCTTTTTTTTTTAAGATTTTATTAATTTGTTTGACAGAGAGAGACACAGCAAGAGAGGGAACACAAGTGGGGGAGAGGGAGAAGCAGGCTCCCCGGGGAGCAGGGAGTCCGACATGGGGCTCGATCCCAGGACCCTGGGATCTTGACCCAAGACGAAGGCAGATGCCTAACAACTGAGCCACCCAAGTGCCCCTGAGAAGTTCTTTATAGATCTTGGATATCAACCCTTTGTCTGTAGTGTCATTTGCAAATTCTTCTCCCATTCTGTGGGTTGCCTCTTTGTTTTGTTGACTGTTTCCTTTGCTGTGCAGAAGATTTTTATCTTGATGAAGTCCCAAAAGTTCACTTTCGCTTTTGTTTCCTTTGCCTTTGGAGATGTGTCTTGAAAGAAGTTGCTGTGGCCGATGTCGAAGAGGTTACTGCCTATGTTCTCATCTAGGATTTTGATGGATTCCTGTCTCACATTGAGGTCTTTCATCCATTTTGAGTTTATCTTTGTGTATGGTGTTAGAGAATGGTCGAGTTTCATTCTTCTGTGTATAGCTTTCCAATTTTCCCAGCACCATTTATTGAAGAGACTGTCTCTTTTCCGTTGCATATTTTTTCCTGCTTTGTTGAAGATTATTGGACCATAGAGTTGAGGGTCCATGTCTGGGCTCTCCATTCTGTTCCATTGGTCTATGTGTCTGTTTTTGTGTCAGTACCATGCTGTCTTGGTGATCACAGCTTTGTAATATAGCTTAAAATCAGGCAACATGATGCCCCTAGCTTTGTTTTTCTTTTTCAACATTCCCTTGGCGATTTGGGGTCTTTTCTCATTCCATACAAATTTTAGGATTGTTTGTTCAGGCACTTTGAAAAATGCCATTGGTATTTTGATCGGGATGGCGTTGAAGGTATAGATTGCTCTTGGGCAGCATAGACATTTTAACAATGTTTATTCTTCTGATCCATGAGCATGGAATGTTTTTGTGTCTTCAATTTCTTTCATGAGTGTTCTGTAGTTCTTAGAGTATAGATCCTTTACCTCTTTGCTTAGGTTTATTCCAGGGTATCTTATGGTTTTTGGTGCTATTTTAAATGGAATTGATTCTCTAATTTCTCTTTCTACAGTTACATTGTTAGTGTATAAGAAAGCAACTGATTTCTGTGCATTGATTTTGTATCCTGCCACATTCCTGAATTGCTGTATGAGTTCTAGTAATTTGGGGGTGGGATCTTCTGGGTTTTCCACATAAAGTATCATGTCATCTGCGAAGAGAGTTTGACTTCTTCTTTGCCAGTTTGAATACCTTTTATTTCTTTTTGTTGTCTGACTGCTGTTGCTAGGACTTCTAGTACTATGTTGAACAATAGTGGTGAGAGTAGGCATCCTTGTCGTGTTAATAATGCTGTCCATTGGTGACTCAAGCCCTATAGCTGAATACGTCTTCAACTATTTGAATTTACAGCTTCTTGAGAACTAAACAATTCGTTTTCAATGTAAATGATAAATTCAGAAACAGCATGAAAGTTCTTGATTTAATCTATGAACTCCAGTTACGTTCATTATTTATTCTAAAATTCCAGTATTTTTCATGATCTGTATTCTTCTCATCCTGTTCACAAGAATTCTTTGTAGCAGAATGCCTTGGGATGGAAGAATGAGGACTACATCTTTTTGTTTCATAGAGTTTTAAATATACTTGCACACAAACAACTCAACATTTCTATAATCTGGCTCATTTATTATATGTATTGCCCATACACGGGCTGACATATAAGAACTTGTCCCCCAATACGAAATGAATCACTGTGCTTTTAGGCCAATGCTTATTGAGAGGCAGTAAAGATTTCTTTCCATTGCCTAGTCTTTTGCAGGAACTTGTTGACCTCTGCTTGGTGCTCTGAGTAATAGACATACGCCAGAGGTTGCCGGGGCAGAAAGCCAAGACTTGGGAAGAGCTAGGTCTCAGCAGGAAAAGGCCAGAGGAGAGGAAGTCATTTTATAATTTATCAAAATAGGAATACTTGGAGCACAGGTTTTACGAAGAACTAAAAATTGCCCTTTTAAAAAAATTTAAAAAAATGAAATTCACATTTTACTTAGATTGAAATATACTAGACAAAAGTTTTTGCTTTCACCAAAAAATAAGAACAGTGGTTTATCCATCACCTGTCAATAAACCACAAAACTTTTTCTTTTCTTTCTTTCTTTATTTTATTATTATTATTATTTTTTTGTATTCTCTTGGCTAGCTATGTCAAAGTGAGGCATGGCAAAACAAGGCACAAACACAGACAGAAGCATGTCAGTGTCCAGGACCCTTGTTTCTGATTCCATGATGACTACACAGCAAGTATCAAATATATACCTTCAAAAAGCTGGTAAAATAGTTTGTCTGGAGGCTCAACAAAGGATGGGATGAAGTAGCAGCATCCAGATTTGGATTCATGTCTGCTGGGTACTGGCGAATGCTCATCAAATATTTATTGAATGAATTCAGTGACCCAGAAATGGAGGTCATGTCTCTTTTTTGATGCTTGTTCATAGATATTCCCAGCCACTCAAGCTGAAACACATTTACTAGAGTCCTTGTGCCCCTGAAACTCCACCATCACCCAAATTTTCTACTAGAGAAAGCTAGGAACTCCCTCCCTTATCTCCCTAATTTTTATGGTCAAATGATTCAAACTACTGTTTCCTTAAGGAAAAAGCAGAAGCACTTTTCCGGTTCCTTGTTGGCTATCTTCCATTCATCAGAAAGAAAAATTAGACTATCTGGAAGGCAGAGCTACCTTTCTCCCCTTGCTTTTGTTTTTCACTTGGAAAGGGGGTTGGTGCTCAAATGTTGTTTAACATAAACTGTTTGGTACTCTCTTCTCCAGCTCTCTCTGCCTCACTGCAAATGGGCGTACGTAGTCCTTGAGTCTCTGGATCTGTATTAGTGCTTGGGTGCTAGACTAGTGTCTCACAGGCAGTTCCAAAGTTATGTTTCATGAGGGGTGCCTGACTGGTTCAGTTGGAGGAGCATGTGACTCTTGATCCCAGAGTCATGAGTTTGAGCCCCACGTTAGGTGTAGAGATTACTTACGTAAATAAGAAAAATTTAAAACAAAGCAAAACCCAAAGTTATCTTTCACGAGAGTGCTAATGATAGCAGGTGCATCACAAATACTCTGGGGATGGGAGGGAGGGAAGATAGAAAAGCAGCTTATGCAAAATCATAAAACAGCGTTGTGAGGTTTTTTGTTTTTTTTTTCCTGGAGTTTTTGAAGGCCATGTATGATAAATAAGGCACCGAATACCCAACCCTATGAGTTGAGCATACATTGGGCATAAACACCTAATTCACGTGTATGGTTAAACCCCCATCCGGGGAGTCTCATTAGCAAACACATTAATTAGGATCCTGTTTACTTTGCTACTGTCAACAATTGTTTGTTTGAGCTAATCTATTCTACCTTCATTAAGGTAAAGCAGTACCAGTTAGTGCATGAAGATGTATTTCAATTTTATAAGAAATTTAGGACGCATACAGAGTTTCTCTCTCTACATATCTTCTGATCATTTGATATTTTAAACATAGGAGCAAGGCTGGAGGTTTATCCTAAAAAGAACTGCAAATGAAACCACAAATTATAGTATCCCTTCTGTGGACATTTATCCATTCATTCATCATTCATTCATTCATTCATTCATTCATTCATGTAATTCTGGGTATTAGGGATACCCAGAACAGTAAGCCTTGGCTCCTGTTTTACAACCTAGTATAAATCAGGGACATCAGCGCATATAACAGATACGATCCCAGCCTTGCCATCTTGTGGGTACAAATGAGGGCAGAATTGTACGAACACCCTAAATCTCAATGTTCTAAGCCAGTAGTCAACAAACTACTACTCATAGGTTGGATCCAGTCTGCCACCTATTTGTGTAGATTTTATTGGAACACAGCCATGCCCATTTGTTTACTTGTCTGTGGCTATTTTTGCCCTGCAACAACAGAACTGAGTAGTTGTAACAGAAAACCTATAGCTCACAAAGCCTAAAATACTCATGACTTGGCTCTTTCCAGAGGCAGTTGGCAGAGCTCCCTTCCCATGCCTCCAGAATGTATGCAGCTCCCCCAGGGGGCTTACGCATCAGTCCTGGGCAGTGCTCTGAGGATGTCCTTTGTGGGGAGCTGGGATTTTGCAGGTGCCCTTTGAGGGTAGGCTCAGAAGCTGCTGGCCTCCAAACATCCTACAGAAATGCCCCTTCAACAGGATCACCCAGGGCTGCTGGCCTTGGTGGCCTTGATGCCATAGCTTTCACTGTCCCCTCTGCACTGGCAACTATGTTGCAAAATATCTTAGTTGTTATTGGTAGAACCAGAAACTTGTCAACCTTATGGGGGGGCTTCCAGTGAAGACAGAGCAGGGCCAGATAGCCTCTTGCTGATATGCCTGGTCAAATCTCTTGGGTTGGCCTCAGCCAAACTTCTCTGACTGCCCCAATCTGCCAGGGTTCCGGGGACAGAGAAGAATAACGTTGTGTGTCTTCCCCATCTGCCACCCTCCACTCTTCTCCACTTGCTCTGTGCCTTGTTGGGTAATCCTTTATGGTTCCTTCAAGGATCACATGAGTCGGCTCCTTGGCCCTCTTGATTCCTGTTGGGTTCGGCCAATGGGAGGCACTGGCGGGAGATTCAAGGGCAGAGAAGAAGAGAAAGTTTTTTTCCCAGGATCCTTCCCTGTAGGCTGCAGATTGGCAGAGTCTGGTCCCTCTGCTAAAGTCCACACCTCCCCCAAAGCTGCCAGTCTCCTTAGGCTGTGGTGACGGCTCTCTCCCTTCACCTGTGAGGTCTAGGGATAGTAGCTGCTTCCCCAACCCAGATACTTTACCATTCCTTTTTCCTTAACTCTTCCCACATCCTCAAACATTGTCCCATTGTTAAATCCTCCTTAATTGCCCCCTTTGAGTGTGCCATCCTTTTCCTGCCAGCACCCTGAATGCACCCAGAGCCAATTCCCCAAGGCGCCCCCATGTCAGAAGGATGACTGCGTTGGAATCAAGTCTCTCCTCTGTGTCTTAGGTTGTGGTATTGACTCCAAAATTATTTTCCTCTTCTGGCACCTTATGCCCTTTCTTGGAATTTGATCCATTCCAAGTCAGTGCAAAAATTAGAAACTCAAATAGGTACATGGGGGTGGGGAGGGACAAGGAAGGAGGTCTTTGCCTTATTCCACTTCCTGGTAGCATCTGAGCCCCAAACACTGCCGGCTGCATGGAGAAAGGTGCCCCTTAACACCATCTGTGAATTGTATCTGAGCTCCAGCTTGGCCAGGTGCAAAAAGGGCCAGAGAGCGGTCACCTACTCTTCTGCCTAGACACATCTCAGGTCCAGATCTGCTCAGTCCAAATGCCCAATTTCAGAAGAAGGGCATTAGAGTATCAGGACGCTATAAGCCTGTGTTGTCTTTAGTCCTAACATACATGCATGGCTGGGAGTTACCTTCTGGGTATAGGTTCAGAGAACGGATAAATGCTGTGATTACATTATGGTATTTGCAAGGCCATGGTTCAGAAGCAGAAACATAAAACCAAAGTGCAGTACTCAGTCGGGAAGGCACGGTCTGTCAGCAGGAGAAGCCTTGGCAAAAACTTATAAACACCTACCCATTCTGCTCTTAACTGCTCTCTCAGGGGAACTTCAATTCTGCTTGATTTCCCAGACTGGCCCTCTGCCCTGCTGCCGGAGGTCTCAGTCAGGAGGCGCCTCTTGGGTTTGCCATTCTGACTGATTTAATTTAGAGAATTTCTCACTCTTCACATGGCAGGAAAGGTCACGTGGCTTAGCGATTATGTTGTTCGGGAAACAGCTTCTTTACTGCTGTGGTTCTGTAACATTGTTTGAAATTTCCCTTTTTGTGCTATTTTTTTCTCTTGGGCCTGAGATTATAAGGTCCTACCAAATAGTTTTATGACTGCATCTTGGAAAACACATTTTTTCCCCCTTAAGTTTTTATTGCCAAAGGGGATGAGAATGTGTATATGCACTTACCTAGTGCATTTCTAGCTTCAGAGAACAATATCCCATGTCATAGAGACAGGTCAGGGATGGAATCATCTAGAGACTGAGTTAGTGTTATCTGTAGTCGGCTGTGTCAAGGAGAAAGGGGTCTTGGTAAAAAGAGGAGAAGGCTTGGAAAGCAAAGGACCCCAGGGGTCATTGCTTATGACTTTGTTTTATTTAGAATGTTGAATTCTGCTTGTCATTGGGAAATTAAGGTAATGTCAGAAACCCTTTCATGGTCATTGGTTTGGTTCTGTTTTCCTGACTTAAGAGCACTCGCATAATGGCAAATGAATCCTACCTAGGTGAATCTCACAGTACTCTATGGGATAGGAAGTGTTATCTCAGTTTTCAGTAGAACAGACTGAGGTTCAAACAATTTGTGTCACTTGCCCAAAGACATACAACTCCTTAGAGGTGGTAGAATGCCATCCTGGGTGTGAACACTCCCCATCTTGGCTTTTCTCACTCCACGGGGGCAGCTGGTAAGGGCCTTCACTGGGCTGATAATGCCCTGCTCAGGTTGTGGGTTCGTCACAGAATTTTGAAAGAAAATTGAAGAAGGATGTGTCCAGGCCTGACATGGAGCCCCCACTGGTCCTGCCTGACTACTCAAGGTGGGTCTGGTGTGGCGACAATGCCCTTCTCTTTTTCTTCCTACACCTGACTCAGGTGCTCGCCATTCTCTTTCAGACTGTTTTTTTCACTAAACAAAAGTGATTTAATGTTTCATAATATAACTCAACACTGACAGCATTTTCAATGAGAAGACCCCTCCACGTGAGCACTGACGATCAGATGTGCGGATCCTATCCGCCCTTTCCTGGTGTACTTTCCTGTTGGTCCCTGCTGATCTCCCCCTGCTATGCTGTGACTTGGTGCTCAAGGACCAAGTACTCATTTTTGTGTCCCTCGTAGTTCCCGCAACGGTATAAAACAGAGGGTGCTCAATCAATATGTCTTTAATGAGAACACAGGGTATATATGGCCTGGGAACAGCGAGTAGTCAGCTTTGCTAGTGGACAGGAGGAAAAGGCAAGGCATATGGATTTTACTCACTAAGAAAAGGATCTGTAAGGATGTTGTTTGAAAGGCAGAATTGGAATTCTGAGTCTATTTTATACAGCTGCACCCTGCCCCCCGCCCCCTTCCCAGCTGCCAGGAGCAGGCAGTTGAGTGAACTGGCTGGGGAACCTGAGCATGGGCTGTTATCATGGTCCTGGAGGTCAGCAAAGAGGGTCTAAGTGAGATGGGGGGGGTGAGAATGAAAGCCAGGGGACCCATACAAAAACACCTGGTGGCATAGAATCAATTGGACATGTTGACTGAACTGAAAGGGAAAGTGAGGGAGGTGGCAAATACCACACATTCTGGAGCCTGGGTGACTGGGAGACACAGGTGACTGTCTTGCTATGTCCACTCCTCCTTCCCTGACCCACGCCCCACCTCAGCTGCCATGTCACTGTTTCCTCAGCGCCTGCATCTCTTGTGCTGTCATCAGTATTGGCTTTTTCCACCCTTTTAAACTTGGAAAGGAAAATCCTCAGTGCCAGTTTTGATCCTTCAGAACCCCATATGACAAATTTGGTGAATCTGTTTTGGACATTTGTGCTGAAGACGATGTTAGGATCATGCTGCCTGACTCAATTTCTACAAGGCTGCCGGCTCCCATTTCAGTCAGACCCATCTGTCCTGGCCACTCTGAGGGGGACACTAAATAGAGGGAGAGCTTGAGGAAGACCTATGTGAAGGCGGAAGTCATAACAGCGAGAGTAGACGACACCACTAAAGACATGTAATAGTAATTGCCTTAATTACTTTGGGCTACTTTAACAAAATAGCACAGGCGAGGTGCCTTAAACAACAGAAAAAAATTTTCTTGTAATTCCAGGATTAACACACAGTATCATATTCGTTTCAGGTGTACAATGTGGTGATTCAGCTCTTCCCTACATCACCTGGTGCTCATCGTGATGAGTGTGCTCTTCATCCCCCTCACCTTCTTCACCCATCCCCCACCCCTCCCCTCTGGTAACTGTCCATTCGTTCTCTACAGTTAAGAGTCTGTTTCTTGGTTTGCCTCTCTCTCTCTCTTTTCTTTGTTCATTTGTTTTGTTTCTTAAATTCCACATATGAGTGAAATCATATGGTCTTTGTCTGACTTATTTCACTTAGCATTCTCTTCTCTAGCTCCATCCATGTTGTTGCAAATGGCAAGGCTTCATTCTTTTTCTATGGCTGAGTAATATTCCATTGTCTATACACACCACACCTTCTTTATCCATTCATCAATCCATGGACACTTGGGCTGCTTCCATAATTTGGTTGCTGCAGATAATGCCACTATAAACGTAGGAGTGCACATAGCTTTTTCAGATTAGTATTTTTGTATTCAAACAACAGAAATTTATTTCTCACAGTTCTGGAGGCTGGAAGTCCAAGATCAAGGTGCTGGCTGATTTGGTTCCTGGCAACTGCTCTCCCCGGTTTGTAGGTGGCTGCCTTCTTCCTGCATTGTCACATGGGTGAAGAGAGAGAGCACCTTTCTTGTGTTTCTTTTTACAAGGTCACTAAAATTCCACTCATGAGGGCCTCACCCTCATGAATTATCTCCCAAAGGCTCCACCTCCTAATACCATCACAGTGGGATTAGGACTTCAACATATGAATTTTGGGAGGACACAGACATTTGGCAGTAATAAAGCAATAATAAAAATAATAATGGCAATATCAAATATTTAAGAATTACTATGTTCTGAGCTTAAAATATGTAGTGATACATTCAACTCCTATAACAACAATGTGAGGTAGATGTAATTTTAAACCCGTTTAGCAGTGAAGAAACTGAGGCACACTAAGGTTAAGTCGGTGCCCAAGATTGCATAGCTTATGAGTGGAGAAGCTGGGCTTCTAACCCAGGCAAGTGGACTCTGAGCCCACCCTCCCAACCAGTCTGTTAGGCAGGGAGGATGCTTGGAATCTGGATGGATATTGAGGGCCTCCTGGCAGTGAGCAGGGGCCTCTCAGGTCAAACGGCCAGCATGCTCTGCTCCTTCTGTGAGCTTAGCACTCCCATGACTCAGACTTGCCCCCTGCAGTCCAGGAGGGCTGGCTTTCGGCCCACTGGGGATGCCAGAAGAGTGAGCAATTGCAGCTGCTAAGAGAGGGGTGGCGAGCTCTGCCCTGCCCTGGCCGGAGCATGGCAGCTGTGGGTGATGGAAAGCGCATCGAGCCTGGAGTCCAAGATGGAGCTGCCACTGCTTCTTTGAGCCACAGTTCCCTCATCTGTGATGTGAACTGTCAGGGGGATGGAAGGAGATTGGGTATGTGAATGTACCTAGCACAATGCCAGGTGTGTGGCCAGTACTTGGTAAAAGTTGATTTGTTCATCCCCTCACTTCATTCAGAGAATGAACTGAGGGGCAGGGGGCAGCCCACCCCTCCTACTCCGGCGGCGGGGGGGGAACCTCCTATTTTGGGTGTGTTCAAATGATAATGTTAGAACATTCAACCATGGCCCAAAATGATGTGTCAGATGTCCTCATACTGGCAATGCTCGTGTGTTAGAGTGGGAGTCAGGATCTAGAGGAAGAAACTCCTCTTGTACTTGATGTGTTCTGTGAAGCATTGTTTCCTTTATTTGTCTCATGTAATGTGCTGATAATTTCATTGCACAAGTTGGCATTTTGAACTAACGTAATTACATTTGGAAACTGTTATAAGAGGCTATTACTAAAGAAATCAAATGTTTCTCCTCTTTATGTAAAATGGGGATAATAATTTCTCTTAATGTTCCTACGATGCTTGGAGAACCTTGACTTAAAGAAATTTTGCAAACACAAAGCAGCATTTCCTGTCTCGCTTTGTCCTTACTTAGCACCTATCACAAGAGAGCCTCTCTGGCAAAAAGTAATACAGAAAGCACCGTCTCTTGGGACCTATCGAAACATCAAGCCACCTGAGTGACTGGGTGTTAACATTTGACGACAGAAAGTGTCAAATGTAAATTAAGGTCTCTTGTTACAAACTCGAACAATAATTTCCTAAACAGTTCCGTGTAAGCACAGGATGAAGACAGCACCATTTCTTATCTGCCTGTAATTCCGGGCAAGAGGTCAGCCTGGAGTGACCAGCCACATCACTCTAGTCCGTGCTAGGGGAGTAGGCTGCGCTGATGAAGGCAAGAGGACCCAGATACTCTTTTTCCTGGAGCCAGCTGGTTAGGGGTGAGGAGCACCTTCTCCGCCCTTCCACACTGTCTGATGAGCCCCGAAGGAGGTGCAGGGGGCGCAGGTTTTAATACATATTTGGTGATGATGAGATATTTGCAGAATTCAGCTGGGGCTCCCCTATCACCAGTTAGTTATCACATATGGTGAGTCACAAAGCCATGGTGTGTGCTTTACTTCTACTTGTCTTCCGAGCATGAGTGCAGCGGAACCTATTAAGTGCCTATTATCCGAGACACTGTTAGGTCCTGGGAATCGAGAGAGACAAAAACAGTCCTTGTTGCCGGTTAAACAAAACAAAAGTAAAGCATCCCACAGTTTAGCACAGAGATGGCACATGGCTTTCATTTCTTGAACCAAAATACTTTTAGATGGGTGGTCCCTTGGAGCACGGATCAGAGGGATCCTAAGGCCTCGCCCGGGTCCTGCAGGCGAGAGCACTGTCATCAGTGTCTTCCACGAGCATTCATTCACTTATTCATTAATGCCACGAATATTTATTTAGTGCCCTCTATAACGCCAGACGCTGTTCTGGATGCCTGGAAGGCAGCCGTAAACACAGCAGACATTGTAGTGGAAGGAGACAGACAATCAACAAATAATAGAATGTCAGAGGGGATAAGTGGTAGTAGGGAGAAAAATAAGGCAGTCTAAAGGAAGAGAAGGGGACCGGTGAGGAAGAGGGACCTCTCTGATGAGGTGACATTTGAGCCAAGTCCGGAATGAATTTTGGAGAATGTCTAGGGAAGAAGATTCCAGGCAGCGGGGAAAGAGCAAGGAGAGAGGCTGGAGGCCGAGTGTGCTTGAGGGAAAGGCAGAGTGTGTGTGAAGTGGGGTCAGTGAGGGGTGGTGTGGTAGGAGATTCCGGCGGCCATGTCGCTGAGGGCTATACCTGTAGGGCCCCGTGAGCCGTGGTAATCCCTTCGGACTCTAGTCTACCTGTGAGGAGAAACCACTTGGCAGGTCTGAGCAGAGGAGGGACAAGGGCACATTCCCTTATTTAAAGGGTTGCTCTGCCTGCCGAGGGGGCCGTGAAGGGGGGCGAGGCTGGATGAAAGGAAATCAGTGAGGACACAGCTGCAGTCGGCCAGGTGGGAGAGGTGCTGCATCTGGGATGGCACGGGACCTGAGGGGGAAGCCGGAAGGCCCTGCTCACTGGGTGGACAAGGCAAAGAGAAGACCCCCAGCTTTGGGGACTCAGGAACGGGGGGAAAGGTGGTGTCACAATGTGAGATGGGAAGGTGGTGGAGGCGCAGATGGGGTTTGGAGGAGGTGGGCACGTGAGGATTTGGCATTTTAGACATGGTGGTTGGGCACTCCTGGTAGACACCGCGGTAAAGGCCCACGGAGGCTGGACTCCTGGGAAAGGGCGAGATGACAATGGCACGGGGAGAGTGAGAGCAAGCACCCCCGAGCTTGTCATTTTAGTTCACAGACATCCGACATTTCCTTGGACAAAATTCCCATCACTGGCAAAGTTTCTCCTCTGATTGTGAAGGAGATACCGGCTACCCTGTGAAACATGTTGATAATATTTTCTGATTAAAATCTGGCATGGATAAAATATCAAATATTTCAAAACTGAGACTGTTCAGACAGGCTGGGTGTGTTATCAGTGAGTTGGTGAAGTTGAGGTGCATGAATACATACACTCCACAAGCATTTCCTGAGTAGCTCTTATGTGATTTGCTAATTGTTTTGTGCAACTTGCAACACAGAAATAAGACGAAGGAAGAAGAACCCTATAAGGGGACCACTTTCTTTATTTTATTTCCTCTGGGCACCAGCAATCCTCACTCAGAAATTTGTATGAGGCTTATGTCAGTTTTTTTTTTTTTTAAGATTTTATTTATTTATTTGTCAGAGAGAGAGAGAGAGAGAGAGAGAGAGAGAGAGAGAGACAACGTGTGGGTGCACAAGCAGGGGGAGGGGCAGAGCGAGAAACAGGCTCCCTGCTGAGCGGGGAGCCCAATGCAGGACTCGATCCCAGCACCCTGGGATCTTGACCTGAGCTGAAGGCAGACGCTTAATTGACTGAACCACCAGGCGTCCCTATATGTCAGTTTGAAGATGAAACAGGCCCTGACTGTCTCTCACCTTCATCTACGTCCTGCCCTTGGCTCAGCCAGCTCAGCTGGTCTTCCATCCTCCGGCTGTTCAGACATCCTCTTGCTTCATGGTACTTGCTGTGGCTGTTCCTTCTGTCTGCGATGGGCTTTCCCTAGATATTGGCAATGCCCATTTCCTCACTTATTCTAGCTTCCTGCTCAAATGTCGCTTTGTCGTGACAGCGCATCTCCACTTCATCTCAGGTGGCATCAATCCGCTGGTGCTCGCTGTCCTCATGTCACATGTCACCATCGGACACACCCCGTCTGTGCTTTTGTTCCTGTCAGTCACCTGCCACTAGAGCGTGAGCTCATTGGGACCGGGGCCATCTTGTTCTCTACTATAACCCAGCACTGGAGTCATAATCCTTTCCGGCACATATTAAGTCCTCCATAAATGCTTGGAGAATGAGGGACTGAACTTGGCAGTGCCTTTTATTTTTCCTTTTGAAGTTCAGGTCTATAGGTGCTTTATTAGTTTGCTAGGGCTGCTGGAACAAAATGCCATGGGCTGTGTGGCTTAAACAATAGAAATCAACATTCTCACAGTTCCGGAGGCCGGAAGTCCAAGATCAGGTGCTGGCCCGGTTGGGTTCTCCCGAGGCCTCGCTCCATAGCCTGCAGAGGGTCGGCTTTTGCTGTGTCTTCAATGCCTTCTCTCTGTTGTGCTTGCACTCCTGGAGTCTCTTCCTTTACTTATAAGGACACACCAACCCCACTGAATTAGGACACCGATCTTATTGGATTAGGACCCCACCCTTATGACCTCATTTAACTTTTAAAGGCCTTTATATCCAAAATCAGTCACTTTAGAGGTTAGGGCTTCAACATAGGAATTCTGAGGAAACACAATTCAGTCCGCAAGAGATGGAAATACACTGCAGCTTAAAATGACAGACTCCTTCCCCTGGCCTCTATGATGAGATTAGTTTTCTAGAACAGTGCTTTTCCTCTCAGGATTCCATTCCTTCATGCTGAAGCCAGGCATGACTGCAGCTAATTGGGGAGTGCTATGTGCCTGGCCAGCAAAAATCCTCTGCCCTGTGCCTCATGTGATTTCTGTCCCCTGCTGCCTCTGCACCTGCAAGTCTGCTCTTTGCCTGGAGCCCTTGGCTGGCTTCGTCAGTGCCAGCACTTGTCTTCGATGACACCCCTTGGGAAGGTTGGGGGCTGTGGGTCCCGGTGGCCTCTCTCACTGGGAGATCTGAGTCTACGTTCTCTCAGCCACCCTGCACCCTGTCCACACACAGTGCTCTCCCACATGGCACAGTGGGGCTGTGCTCTGGGTGCGGTTATATATCCTTTGATGGGGGAGCTCCTGCTTGCAACCCAAACTTAAATTTAACGGACCGTCTGTTGGAGCCATGCTGGGGGTGGCCTCATTAAGCACTTTTTATCCACTATCTTATGTGAGCTTTGCTAGGCCCTGCAGATACAATGATGCCAGCCACACAGCCCAGCCCGAAGCCAGTGTTGATAGAGACCCCAAGGTACAGGGTTGGGCAAAGAAGAAAAGTACCACCCTATCTGGGAGGAGTCAAAGAAGGAACAAGGTCCCAAATTCTTTGACACTTCTAATGAGAGACAGAGTCTGAGTCCTCTCCCCAGGAATCTGGGCTAGCCTGTGGCTGTGTCAAGTGCTAGAATGTGACGGAAGTAATGCCATATGGATTCCGAAGCTAGGTCATAAAAGACATGTGGCTTCCATCTTGTTCGCTGGAATACTAAACCTTTACATAGGATGTTTGGTTACCCCACAGCTATTACGCCAGAGGGGCCACACGTGCCGACATTCTGGTGGATGGTCCCAGGCTTCAACCATCCCCCAAAAACATGCCCGACATTTAAGTGAAGAAGCCATTTGGGAGTGGATCTTCTAATTCCAGCCGCCAGCCCTCCATCATTTGCCTCAGCCCCAAGCGATGTGGCAGACCTTTCGGAGAAGGGCAAACCATCATCCCTTGTCTTGTTTTACTCCACTAAGTTTGGGGCTGGTTTGGTATGCAGCAATAGTAACTGGAACAGGGCATCAGCAAGAAGGCCCTTGGACTGGGTCTTAAGGGATGAGCTCACCCCACGGACACAATGGGAAAGCCCAGACCAGGCAGAAGGGACAACAAATGCAAAGTCACATAGAACATTCGAGTCTGGTGTCTTCAGGGAATTGCCACCACTGGTACTCAGCTGGAGCACAGCTGGCCAGAAGATGAGGCTGAAGCGACACAGATACCAAGTAATAGGGAGTCTCATATGCCGTGCAAAGACCTCATCATGCTTGATTCCATCAACTCTAAATTTGCCGCTGTTCCGCGATTCCCGATGACTTACTCATGCAGTGATGACTTATTAGTGAGGTTAACTGTTGCATAACACTTGAGATGCTATCTATAATACAGTCACTCAAGAAGGCTTTATTCCCTAAGTCACTGATCGGAGGTTTTAATTTTGCTGTTTTAACATTTGAATCATGAGTGTTACTGTCTCGTCCTCAAGTGTCCATTATGTTGTCCCTAGAAAGGAAAGGCACAGGTGTCTGCCTTCTGGAATGCTAATCATTTCCAGGGAACAGAGCAGACCGGGACTTGGGAGTCTCCTAAAGGGACAGCTAATTCTCTGTGTTCTCAGAACACCTCTATCGCATTTTATTTTTCCCTGTACTTAACCAGCTCCTTTTACTTTTCACAGGAACAAAAGCCCTTTCCCTCCCTGAAAAGGAGACTCCCCATCCTGTGTTCTTGTTGAGACAATTTTAGAAGTACCTCGCTCTGTGCTGCAGGATATTCTAGTGCGTTTCCATAACATATTTAAGGGATCACTCCTTAAAATTGTCACGTCTGGAGAGCCCTGGATAAGTCAGCAAGGACACAGACGTGATCACTCTCTCCTGCCCCTAGTATTACAGGCAGCTATCAATTCCAGCTCATTTAGACTGATCCAATCCCGGCACCAAAAGCCATTTCCATATTATTACGCCAAACTGGAAATTACAGAGGCTGTGTATTCCTCTGCAAAGTCTCCAATTTAGGCTTATAGCTTAGCACTAGGTTATTAGTGATATACATCATTATTCTCAAGATACATTCTATCTGCAAAATTTTGTTCTCAAATCCTTTGGAAGACCTCAGCTGTGCTGTTCTCTCTGCTGGGAAAGCTGCACTGTTCATGTTAGTGCGCTCTTATCAGGGGCTTTAAAATTAAGTTTTGATCATTGATTCCTTGCATCAACAGCCCCCTGATCCTTTCTAGAGGGCAGAGAAACATCACAGAGTGAGGGAGTGGACAAGCTGGAGCTAGGAGGAAGGGGGCTTTCATTAAGTGGGATCTCTCAGGGCCTCAGAGCGTCCATGTGGACGCTACAACCATGAGCAAGCAAGAAAAAAACGAGAATCTTCTTTCTATTTTTCTTGTAGTCTGGTTGCAGCTTGTTTTAGTCAAATAATTCAATTTTGGAAAAACCAGATATTCAAGTTGAGGAATGATACATGCCACCAGTTCAATTGTTTTGTTTGCTTTATTGAATCAAGAAAGTAAACAAAAAAGGTTTGACAATTTAGCTGGTCCCAAACTTTTAACTGCTCGCTCCAGAAAATCTCTAAGGTCTTTGCAAACTGTAAGATTCTATTATTTTATCATTTTGTCAGTGAAATTAGTTGAATTTAGAGACCAGAATTTCTACTAGATAGCTAGAATTGCGTGAGTGGGAGAAGCTAGTGAAAGAAAAGCTTTTGCCTTATTTCACGGCTAAGTTGGAAATGTGTGGCTTCAACTCACATTTCTTGAATGTGAACCTCAGATTAAACAGTTTCATGGACAGGCTGTCAATTAATTCTCACCATCGCCCTGTGGGGTGAGGCTCAAGATGCCCACTTTAATGTTAGGTAACCGAGCCTCAGGGAAGGGGAGTTAGATAAAGCCCTGTGAGCTTCTCAGTAAGTTGCGGTGAAGTTTTTAATTAGCTTAAGCCAATGGGTCTCAAAGGGTGACCTCTCGACCGGAGGCATCAACTTCACCCAGGTACTTGTTACCAGTCAAACCCTCGGGCTCCACCCCAGACCTACTGAGTCGGAAATCCTAGGGATGCGTTCCAGCCAACTGTTTCACTAAAGCCCTCCAGGTGATTCTGATGCATGTTCAAGTCTGAGAACAATTTGTTCCGAGGCCAAGTGTGACAAAGATTGAGAAGTACGAGATGTTTCTATTTTAAGACAAGGAGCTATATGTTAAACTGTGAAATTAGAGCTGTAACTTGGGATACATTGATCACACTTAAAGGACTGTTTGCTTTTTAAGATGCATACATCTCAAGTTTTAATTGGGAATACTCCCCTCGTGTTTTTAAAATGAGATTCAACCTGCAAATCTTTCATGTATCTAACATTTTCTCTTCGGGAATTCAGCGTGTTTTAGTTCTTCTTTCTATTATTTAATAGAGTTGTTTACTTAAATTGCATTATTTAAATATAATGAGAGGGGCACACGCTCAAATTTATATTAGCTCCTGTTGTTTCAGTCATCCAGATCAGCACCTGGTACGTAACAGGTGCCCAGTAAATATTTGTGAATGCACGTATAGGAACTTATTACACGGAAAGTCTTCTGTGTGTGTGTGTGTCTGTATCTGCTAGGAGAGATAACAAGTAAATCACAGTATAAATCATATAGTAAGAACTAAGTGATGAGTCAGACCATTAAGCATGAGTAGAAGCCGTGGGGATGATTTGCCAAGATTTCTTGGAGAGGTGGAGCTTGACTTGGGGTAGGATTTTCATGGGTGAAGAATACTGAAAGGCATTCCAGGTTTTTAAAAAGACCTGACTGAGGTCAAGAAGATGATAACGTGCAGGGCATCTTCAGGCCCCGTGGGTTGGAGAGGTATGCCGGGACACCCTGAAGGTGGGTTTTGAGTGTAAGGCTGTGGAGTGGGCAGTTATTGTGAAGGATTATCAGATGGAGGGATCACAGAGGTGCCAGCTCCTGAAAATCATTGTTTAAGCAGGTTCACTGTAAATCAATGAAAGATTCAACACTTCTTTTAACTACTGAAATCTGAACACCTTTCCCATCATAATGCTGTATCTCTACCATGCAGCCCATGAGCGCCTTGTACACTCACATTTAACCTTTTCTCCACTGGATTGCCACACTCTGCCGTCTTCCCTTCATCGTATGCATATACATAGCTTATCAGAAGCAATTCAGTGTACAGAAAGAAAAATAGGGGTCAACAATGTCTCATAAGCTACAGTGATAGAAATGTAGTGTATTATTTAGAATAAAGATGGTAAAAATACTTAACACAGTACCTAGCTCCAGGCTTTCAGTTAAGATTCACCGTGTGTTTGCTATTACTATTACTTTTTGGTCACCATAAGTATTCTCCTTTTGGCATTGTTGCTAATGTAAGCTCCATGTTCAGGCCATATGTCTCATTTAAAACTTTAAAAGCCTTGCGTTCATTGTCCTGGAGTGCTTTTGGGGGAAGGTCCGGTAAGACCTCTGGCCGAACATTTCCAGAAAAATCTGGAAATGTGGAACTGGAGCTTGAAAGTATCACCATTGCAGTCATCAGCACTTTAGACTCTTCCTGTGGTTTACCAGTTTATCAATTAATTTCGTGTTCGTTAGCTCCTTGTTATTTTCACATTAACTCTGGAGAATGAGTACCATTAGCACCATTTTATAGAGGGGAAAATTAAGTGTCTAGAGCATTACTGCCCAATAGAAATATAATGTGAGCCATATATGTAATTTAAAAGTCTCCGGTAGCCACATTAGAAAAGCAAAATGAAACAGCTGAAATGAATTCTAATAATATATTTTATTTCACCCAGTATATCCAAAATATTATCATTCCAACATGTAATCAATATGAAAATTATTAAAGAGAGAATTCACATTCTTTTCTCATTTGTTTTGTACTAAAGACTTTGAAATCCAGTGAGTATTCTTACATTCACGGGACATGTCATCTCGGACTAACCACATACAAATGCTCAATAGCTTTAGGTGGCTAGGGCCTACTGATTTAGATAGTACTGGTCCAGAGGGCAGAGTGGGAAATGAAAATATGTGCCCTGAAGGGTCAGAATAATGCCCACAACTTAGAAAGACCTTTGCTCCTGATCTAATGCTTGTAAACTAGAATAACCATAACAATGAAACAAACCAGACAGAAAGAAAGTGACTTGGTGCCATTTAACCCAAATGTGTCCCGTTGTCGCATGTATCTTACTTTTTAAAATGTTAGGACAAGAATGGAAAAAGAAACACCCTGACCCCTTTCCAGCACAATGTCTGCAATAGAGAAAGCAGAGTGGGTTGTGCTGCTCACAACCCTGACAACAGAATCAGAACTCACATCATTTCAAACTTTTTCAGAGTGTGATCATATTTCAGGTGACACAATCTGAAGAACTGGGAGGGGTTGAAATCTACATGGTAACATCCTCTAATGTAAATCAACAAAGGGCTATCTGCCCCTAATTGGAGGTAGCCCTCACTATCAATAATACAGGCATGTGGTCAAAAATGCAAATATATTGTGTGCATTAAGGTGAGAATTTACATGGAAATATGGACATATTCAGACCCAATGAAAAATGACATGTATCCAGTTGCCAGAGTTTATTTAATTGGAACTGATTGTGAAGTATGAGGCTTTTATTATACACATTTTAATGCAGATATTTATATTGCTCAGGAACAGAGATTCTCCCAAGAGCTTTATTTAGAACCCTTATCAAACCACTAATATCCTTCAGACCCTGAAGGAAGGTTAACCCGGGTTCACCCAGGGCCCCAGAGGATGTGAATCTCCATTGGTCTACATGCTGCCATGAGAAACACACCAAGTTGCCAAGACACTTGGATCATTTGTCACTCACATTATACTGCTGCTCCGGGCCATTTTCACTTTTACTTCACGCATGGCTTCCAGAACAACCATGCACATGTTAAAATAGCTATCTACAAAAGGGAGTATAGATGCCCTTAGCAGCTTGGGCAAGGTAAGGTCAGTATGAAATGAATAAAGAGCTGATTGCTGGACATGTGCCTTCAAATACCCTCATGTTATTTTCACTCATCACCTGTCTACAATTTATTATTTAACAGGACTTCCATAGTTAGGATAAATCTCAATCTTAGGTTTTAGAGCAGTCATCCTTATACTTTTAGGCCTTTTATAAATTAAAAAAAAAAAACACAACAAAACAACAGAGTGTAATAGATTCTTTGCCCAGGGGAAAAAAAAATCATATATACACAAAATCTTACGCGTAATTTAAAGCACTTTACAGCTAGAATCCCTCCATCTCCCTCCCTGAATCTGGTTTGAAGTCTAGATGTAGAAACAGATCCTCTTTTAAGAGTCCCTTGCTATAATGTGTGCTGCTGGGTCTATTTGGCAGAATGAGAACCATTGATCAGAATGCATTTAGATTTGACTGCTTTCCCAATTATGAATTGTAATTACACAGGATGTAAACACGGGTTTAAGTGGTTGTAAAAGTACTCTAATGCTTGTCACACTATTAATTTAATAAACTAAATATTTAGTTGGGGTCCTCATAATTAGGCATCAGCCGACTGAAGGATTCCTGCAAACGTGGACATACTGTCCTCGGTCCCACGTTCTCCACCCCCCCCCCCCCCAGCGGGGAGAAAGAGATGGGGAGTGATGACACTAATCTCTGCCTTTAGGTGTTTATCACACCATGGAAGCCAAAACAATTACTCAGGGCTTCACGGGGGTAGGCACGACTAGTAAATTTCAAAATGCTATTTCCTTGGAGAATGTTTTCTCGCCGTGTTTCACACTGGCAGAGGGAAAACCATTCCCCCACAGGAGCGGCCCTCCTTCCGAGCGCAAATACAAACGCACAAAAATGACATTATGTTCTTGCCTGCCTGGGGCAAAAAGAATCACCTATTCTTAACAGGACTTCAGGTGTGTGATTTTCTGCCATTTTCCTTCTTTTGTTAGATTAGAATGACTGCGCCTTGTAAGAGCGAAGCTGTAATGCGGTTGTATCAGGGCAGGGCGGCTGGAACAGACACACCGCGGGACATTATGTTTCTAACGGAACTTGACACATTCTTGCCACGCAGGAATTTCAGAGTCTATGCAGACAGATGCAGGAGAGGTAGTAATTATTTTTTCTCTCTTCTGGTCAGTCCCCCCTCCCCATTCGATTCATACTTCACTAATTAAATAACAGCTGATGCCTCTGAAAAACTGGGACTATGTTAAGAAAATGGGTCTTATTTTTCCTTCCAATTCTCTGCAGTTCTCTTCAGCCAGCCTAGCTAAATCTTCAGTGTTAACATAATTAGGTCTCATGGAATAATGGCCTATTTCACCAGCTATCATTTCAGGTTAATAAAAACATCACATGATTTTAAATGTTACTACTCCATTTTAATTCATCCATCAATTAAAAATAGCTCTTGGGTGACGGGAGAAGGTAGAAGAGGGATTAGATGCTCAACTGTATAAATGTAAACACCCCCTAAAATCATTTAAGTCTTTTTGATAGGCTTTTTCAGGACCTACTCAAAAAATGTGTTAGGAGCAGAATTTTTCTGCCATAATCGATCTCAAATAATTGCATTTTTAAATATTAATATGGGTTTTTCAGAGATGCTGTTTTCTCATTTCTAGCTAAGTGCAATAATACAATTTTTACAAGGGATATATCTGTTCCTTAGTTATTTGATTCTTCAGATGCAAAATGAAGATAGTATGTGAGTCACACCTTCCCAGGTGTTGTGGAGAGTAAAAGTGCTCCATGTTCCCAAGATTTGGGTGAAAATTCAAAATGTGATGGTTGGCATTCTTAATTCTGACATCATGTTATGTTTATGTGTAGTTTATGCTAGGAATTCCTCGGCATCTGTTTTAGGTAACTAAAGGGGAAAACTTACTTTTAGTGTAAAAAAGTGGAAATGTAGTTAAAAGGGAAAAACTCTTCTATATGGAACTGGTCAGAACTGTAGGAATATTTGTGTCAGATCAATATTCAATATTTCTCAGACAGAAAATGGATTAGAATCTAGTCCTGATTTCCTGAGGCCAAGAAGGAATTGCTCACAACCAGACATTTGGATCAAAACTCTGGAGGTGTTCCTTACCTCTATTTTTCATTCTTATATACCATTAAGGCTGTCCAATTGGATTTTCCAAAAAAAAAAAAAAAAAGAAATCCTACAGTTTTACCTGGTTATTCATATTGTTCTAACATGTAGCTTGGTTTCTGCCCCCATTCCCACCCTTACCAAGAAAGACTGGGAATAAACATGGTGGGGAAGGAACTCTATTCAGATTGCTGAAGCTGAAGCTTTAAAATTGCGCCAGATCATAAGATACAGAGTCCCATATGTAACAAATATATATAGAACATGTATTTCAAAGTTCCCACAGATTCTGTGCAAGCTTGTGAGCAGAGACTGTTGAACAGGTATTTTATTTAGTCTTCAACAACAGGTGAAGTACAACAAACCCATATCCCATAATGCACCCATGTCAGAGTATGGGGTCTTTACATCCTATAGTAATACTGGATTATTGATGGTGGAGAGGGAAGGCAATGGGACAAAAGATCTGACTTCAGGGTTTCCTCACAGCTGCCCCCAGTCCATCCCAAACTTCCTACCATCCAGCAAGTCCACAGCACAAGTCTGAGAAGAGGTGTGGCGGAGCATTCATAACAGGAACCGCTGAACTGTGGCCCATGCCTTCCCCCAAGCTGCACATTTCTGTTACCCAGGTGAGTGATTTGTGCCATCTTAGCAATTTAATTCAAGGGCACCTCATGCAGTGTTTCCGTCCAGGCAGATCCACCAGGTGGGGACCAGGACAAAAGTGCCAATGGAAGCCCATGTGTCATATGGCTAAACAGTTAAAAGTTACATGGCAAGCTAACACAGGCTTGAATAAAATACATTCCAATCCGCCACTTTGACACAAATGCTTTTATAGGAATTGGAAACCCAGGTATCGACTTAGAATCCTTAGCCTGCTCAGAGTTCCTTCCGTCCTGGACCCTGGCCCTGAGGTAGCCCTAGTCTCCCCCTCCCACCTTTCGCCCCTTTCCTTCCATTCCTGAGCTCTGGTTTTCACCGCAAGGAGCTTCTTCTCGCTCCTGTGAGAATTCTCCAGTGTGCACTGCCTGCCACGACCGATTCATGAATCTATCCACACAGACTCACTGCTGGCCACCCTTGCGCCCAGGGATGTGCAGTCATGATGCATGATGCCGCTTGCCTTTAGGACCTTGGGCCCCCAGAAGAGGTGCATACATGCCGTTAAAGTGGCTGGAGGCCATCTGGGTAGGAAATACTAGGTTCCCAGCTACTAATACCAAGTGACAGGAGGGTCAGAATGGGCCCCTTTAAGCAAGGGCCCCTCTTTGCTGGGACTGAAGTGCTCCATCTAGGCTGGTACATGGTCAGGAATAAATCACTTCCATATCACAGCAGACCAGGCTAGTTACTGTCTTAGAAATAGTGATACTTTGTATATAGCTGAGCCTTCGGACAAAAATTTTGTTGCAGTTTTATGCTCATTCATGGTGTTGATGGATGGAATTATATTTTTACTCTGCGGGAAAGTTGACAAAGCAAGAATTGGGACCTTAAGTATGTGAACAGCTTAGTCCCCACTTTTCAGCCGAGTCCTGTTCTAAAGACATAATATGGTAGCTGGAACCCGCTTTGCAAGAATGCTGGAGAGCAGCAGATGCATAAAAATCCACTGAGCTGGGGTTTCTTCAAAGGAATAAACCCTTTAGAAGAACTTGAGAATCCAGATTAAAAAGAACATTTCATTTCCATTTGTAATATACCTAAAAGTGAATTTTTATTAAAAGCAGATCACATCACTTCAGGAAATTCAGAAAACTATATCTAAATACATGGAACACAAGATATTCCTCATCAATTTAGATTCTTATAGCCTCATAAAGATAAAATGCAGATGAATTGATTTAGATCAAGCCTTCATTAAATTTTAGAATTAGCTTTTGGAATCCCATGTATTGCAATGTGCAGAGTCTGATTCCTGAGCATTGTGACAAAGCCATGAGTGGATAATGATAAAGTGCATCATTGCTAGAAATAACACAGTCTGCCTTTGGTTTGTGCTCATAAACTATAAGACAACCTAAATTCCAATTTTAATATGAGAAATCCACCTCATTATAAGTAATCTCAAACTCTGTGTGTTATCAGCATTTTCATGTGTATTCTTTGGTGAGTCTGAACTATAATTTGCTGTTTATGCTTCTAATGTAAATCTCCAATTTCTGGTTGGCCACCCTGGCACTAAACCAGCACTCGAATTTATTTCCATCTCTCCTTATTTCTTACATCAAAAGAGACTGTTGGTTTGAATAAGAAACATTCAATCGACTTAGACGTGGGGTGGCAGGCAGCGCAGGCATTACCTGTTTACCTTTTATTGCCTGTTTTGAATTGGCTTTTCTGGGAACAAAACCAATAAGACACGATGTTCCTTCATCTAGTTTTCACCCAGGTTATTTATCAGAAGACACCCCCCCACCCCCGGCCCCCACCCCATGGTGGGGTGAAGAATTCAGCCTGGGAGCAAGCTTCCAACCTAACACTATCATGGATTATTGCTCTCCCAAGTCATGAAGGACTTCATTGTCCGAAAGACCCTGGCTTGGGCTGATAATTGTTTCTGATTCCAGGACCTGCTGCTAACACATTTGTAAGCCGTGGAACGACAGTGTGCTGGGAACGGAACGCACACTCTTTGAGCCACTTTGAGACTTTGCAAGGGTTCCCCCCGCACCACCCCTGCCCTCGCTGTCTGGCACAGTCATTGGCCTGCTAAAAGGCAGAAACAATTTATTACACCTCGGGTGGTACTTAAAACAAACTTTATTCTCAGGAACAGCAGTTATGTCTCCTTGCTGCTGTATATGTTGCTATTTCCTCTAAATACTAAGTCTGTAGATATTCAATCAAATTGCTAATCACTCAATTTCCCTGCCACTTTCCTGGTTCTCCAGGTTGCCTCTCATGATACTCCATGTAAACACTGTATTTGCGAAGATACACAGATCAGCATCCCTAGAGTCACATGATCACATCAATCTGTGAAAATAGCATGACTTAAAAATTAAAGTCTCTTAGTACTCTGCCAACAGGCTTTGGCATGATCTTGGCAATCGCTTAGATTTTTTTTTTTTTTTTTGCTGTTATAATTTTTCCCAAGTGGAATAGTCTCATATTTTGCAGAAGTTGTCCAAGCTAGTGAATATCGATCCATCTTCCTGGGTACTAAATTCGTCAGCTGAACGCATTCAGTCCATATAGGAACCAGTAAAGTGAGTGTGGAACTGCTTGGTGGCTGCTCCTTTCATCTTAAGAAATTGCAATACAAATTCCTGAAATCATTTACGCAGGAATTTTTATTCTTTAAATCTTCCAGTGTTAAAGCAACAAGAAAACACTTAGAATGTCCTTTGGTGGAATCTTATTACACTTGTTATATATGTAAACTGATATTCTTTGATGCCAGCACGTTCGTTGCCCTTACAGAGAGATCTCTGCACAATGAAAACAAAACAGAACGCAAGAGGACAAAATAAAATGTCAGTCTTTGCTGCTTCGAATTAGATACATTAACAGATTGTCTGGTAACACAAATTGGCAAGAATACAAAAAATCTACATATTACAGTATTTCAAGAAAAATAACTTCATTTGAATACAAAAGGATAGATACACTTTCTTTTTTCCTAGAGCCACTCTTGGACAGTGGATGTGTGCTCACACTGAGAACGACTTCAGTGCTGCTAAGATATAGGGAGTATGACTGGCTTGAGCTTTTGGAGGGGGCTGTTACACATGTGCGTTACTAACATCAGACAAAGAAATCTTTCAACCAACAAGGGTTACAGAGCAACGTTCACTAAAGCACAGGTTGGAAGGGGTTCAGGGACTGAAGCAGGCCAATATGGCAGCTTGTAACAGATTTCCTTATACCCACAGTGCACTGCCAACAAAGAATGCTTCTGTTTGGTTGGTCCACACACTGGGCCAGTGGTGCTGGGGCACCCCACGGGAGAGTAGCGAGTGGTTGTAGGTTGCTTGATTTGTTTGTTTGTTGTCTTTCCTGTTTCGGGGCGGGGCGGGGGGGGGGCTGTCGCTCCTTCCCAGTTGGCAATAAGCTCTGCAGCTGGCCTTGTGACTTGCGGTGATAGGATCAACAGCTGCCAACGCCTCTGGAGTCAGAAATGAACAGTCTTTACTCGGATGTGCTGTCCACGGCTGATCAATATGGCTTAGTTCTGTTAGGCCTTTTTAGTTTGTACACGGTGTCGGAGTGGGGGTGTCTGAGGGTGTGTTTCCTATGTTCTCAGCGAATGCTTGCGGGTCGCATTGGCCTCCCCCCCCTCCGCGCGCGGCGGCGGCGGCGGCGGCGGCGAGCCCTGGCCGGGCTGGTGGCCTGCGGCGCGCCTAGACGAGCAGGGGGCTGGCGGTGCCCAGCATCGCGGTCAGCAGCAGCAGCGCGGGGGAGCCGGGCGGGGGCGCCCCCTGGCCGGAGTCGGAGCCGCAGCTGCCCGCCTCCTCGCACCGCAGCTTCTCGCACAGGATGCCCGTGTACGCGGCCGGGCAGAGGCAGCGCACGTTGTTGTAGCACGTCCCTCCGTTCTGGCAGTGCAGGAGCTCGTTGTCGCAGACGTTCGCTGCAGAGCGGGGGGGTGGGGGGTGGGGTGGGGCGCGGGGAGGAGAAGCAGAAGCCATTTCAGTGCATCTAGTACAGCAGATTTTCGGCTTAAAAACACCTCTACGGATCCTGTGTTTCCGCCCGCCCCCCTCCCCTCCCCGCCACAAACTAAGCACGTGACTCCCAATTTCCAAACAAATGTAGTTTGCTGCCTTTGTTTGTTTGTTTTAAATCATATTTGTCTTTTTCGCATAGATTTTTGCTGCGATCTTGGATAGTATCATTGTCCATGTCAGGCTATCGAGTACAAAGTAATGGAATACTCCTGGTTTAGCAGTATCTTCTCTTCATAGGACTGGGACCTGTTGGGACCTCCTGCGTTTTTAAAGGACAAGTGCCCTGATACAAGAATGCAGAGTTTTAAAAAGCCAGATGAATGGTAGTTAAAATGCAAATAGGTATGGCTAAAAGGACCAAGAACCTCCAAAGGGGTGGGGCATTCTCCCTGCAGGTGATTCCAGCGGCAGCATGCGGGAAGACAGGGCCTAACGGGGGAGGCAGGAGGAGGGAGGGGATGGGAGGGGGGGAGGGGAGGGGGCAGGCAGCATGCTCCAGGCAGGCGGCAGCCAGATCAGAAGAGAGAAAGTGGGAGGAGAGTGAGGATGAGCCGTCATATTTGCCCCTGACAGCCTATTAGGATATTCACTGCCTTGTAAATCCGGGAAGTAGTAGAGTCCAAGGTTACCTTGATTTCCCGGAATGATAAAAAATGCAGTGATGAGACCCTGATTACCAAAATTTCGCTATGTCCGTCAATTAATAGAATCGGTTTGAATAAATCAAGCAAGCAATTCCAGATACGAAAATTCATTCATGGTCCCTGTCATGTAATTTTCATCTCTAATGATTACTTATTTCAAAGTTCTGGTTATCCTCATTAATTCCATGTCTCCTATTCTTTTAGATAATCAAGGTTTCACTGATTTAGCAGAATGTTAAATAGGACCCAGGGAAATTAAAATAACAACAAAGAGTAAAAGAGCCAAGAACACTTCCAACAACATATGCTGCTTAAGCATTTAATATATAGAACCACTCCGGAGCGGGGCGGGGAGGGGGGGTTAGGGGCAGAGCAGAAAAAGTAGATTTTTATAAATTATAACATTTTTCATTTTTAAAAAAATGTCATGGTCAAATTTCCCTGGGGGTACCACATGAATTAAACACACACACGCACACGCACACACTTAATATTACTATCAAGTTCAAAGTATTAAAAAAAAAAAATCTCCCAAGTAGTAATTCAATAAATGCTGCTTGTCCATTAATCATGTTCAGTAGTCATGTCACCTTGAAAGGAAGCTTCCTACACACAAACGTTCTAATGCCCTGTGTGCAAATGAGCTGAGGAAAGATAGTAGTGGACGCTCACAGAGTTAATAACAAAGTGCCCTCAGCGGGGCCTTGTTTTACCTTCTTCCACAATAACTCCTTGGCGACCTCTAAGACAGCTGCATAATGTATTGGTACAATTTTCAAAAGTACCCACACTTGCTGTCTGCAAATGTCAGAAGTGACTATTAAGGCCTACTAAATCCTTCAGTTCCAAATATTGACATACAAGGTGGTGTTGTGGGGGCTCTAGTGATTATATAAGCTGCCTCTCATTGGGTGGGAGAAATCTTGAATATTAGACCCAACTTATAGTATTTTATGTCATGGTTAAAAATGTCAAGAGCTGTAGCTGGGAGGCAAAAATCTACAAGTGTAGAGTGGTTCTACTCATGGTCAAAACTGGTTGTTGTTAATTTGAGAAGCATCCATAGGTTTTCAGCATTTTGTTTTGCTTACCCTTCAGGAAATAGCTGTTTAATTGGGGTAACATGGAAGAAACAGATCCAAATAACTGTTTCCATTTAAAGTTAAAGATTCTTAGCATTTCTAGTCCCAGGCAGCAGATTGCTGAATGGGATAGTTCCCCTTCCATTTTGGGCACCAGAGGTAGGGAAATATCTGTTCTATCAATATCAATAATTGCTTGCCTTGGATTATTGAGAAGAAATCAATAGTTAATTAGATAGTGCTCCCCTTAAAAAAAAAAAAAGCTATTTTTCTTCTTGGACTTGAAGGTAAACCAGTTGTTGAACAGAGATTTCTTTCTTTTTCCTTTCTTTTTTCTTTCCCCAAGAAGCTGGTGATTAAGTTAAAATCCAATACCTTTCTTACATTTAAATAATCTGCTAGTTGATGTTGGTGAGTGTGAGAAATTCAATAACTAGGCAAGGAACAGATGTAACCCAGGATTCATAATATCATGGATTGGGGAAGTAAATTTTTTTCTGTAAGAGATAAACAGAAAAAATCAAATCTAGAATATATTTTCATTACTTTAGAATTCGCTATAAGACTTTTTACATTTAGTCTCCTGATTGTGCTATTCGACAAACACAGAACTTCATAGCTATGTGCAGCATTCTGTTGGAATCACGTGCTAGAAGCACATCTGAACCTAACTACAGATCTTACTTGCTATTCATAAATTTATCCTTCATCTTCATGTCTTTTTGAACCAAATTTGTGGTGCTTAATGAATAAACTAGGTGGCTAACAAATATCACTGAGCTCTTCTTCAGCATATGAAGCCTTTTACGAAACACCATGAACAGATAAAAAATGATAAAGCGTGATCTCTGCTCTTATGGAGTTCAAGTCTGGTTGGGAAGCTAAAACATAGGCAAGACATGATCCAATAATAATTTCATTAGCATGCCTTTATCAATTCCATCTGCCTCAGCCAACATCTGTTGTGGGCCAACCATCCCGCTCGATTGTACTGTTGTACCTGCCCTAAAGGAGCTCACAGTTTGGCAGAAAACAAATGAAAACGAACATGCAGAAATAACTGTGATACAAAAAAAGACAATAAAGGAAGTATTTGCAAAATGCTAGGGGAACTGAGATGCTGGTGTAAATAATTATTTGGAGGAAGATTAGAAAAGATTCTAGGAAGGAGATTGTATTTGAACAATAGTGCACTCCAGGCAGATATTGGTAGAAGGAGCATTATGGATGGGGAAACTGTATGAGTATGGACTGGGAGACTTGCAAGTGCAGAGTGCTGGTTATTAAGCAATTGTCTCTCAACTCTAAAAGCACCCTTCTTTCTGCACGTTGTCTCCGGCTTCCACCGACAGGGGAGTGTTGCCCTGTGATGGCCCTTTACCCTGGTAGCAGCATTTGGTCCCAGGGTGTAGCTTTATTCAGAACCGGCTTTATTCCCCCACCCCCTCCCCCCCTCAGAAGTTTCCTGCACCAACCCAGCGGCGTTCCTTCCCTAGAGGTTCAAGCTCAGCTCTGAGGGGCCCTGCCCAGGTTTCAGAGGTCCCAGGCAGCAGTCAGGCATTCTGTCCCCCCATGTCTGTGGGGTCTCCCCTCCGTCCTTTTAGTTTCTAATAACTCATCCTCTTTCCTGTGATCCTGCTGCCCAGGAGTGGTGCTGCTCTCTGCTTATTCAGTCTCTACTATCTCTGAGTGACTTCATTGTCCTCTTCTCATTTCTAAATTCCAAAACACCCGTTTAACTGTTCCCTTCAATGAATTTTCTCTGTTGAGATGCCTAGTGTGGTTTCAGTTTTCTGACAGGAGCCTGAGTGAGAGACGCATGGAACACACTGGCGAATTGTGAACGGACTGGTGTGGCTGGAATGTTGGATGTGCACAGGGCAAATGGAGACTGGAAACGTAGGCTGTGGCCTGGTTGTGTACCTTCTTCATAACACACAACACAGAGTTTCGATAATAGGCAATGGGAAGCTGTCAAAGACCTAGGAGCAGGGTGGTGTTTTAAAGGGGGGAGACACAGGTGAGGCTTAGCCAGAGAAAGGACAGACTGGAGGCGAGGGGCCCAGATGCTTCAGTAGAACGGGCTTGGTCTGGTTAGAGCAATGGGGAGGGAGAGGTGATAGATTTGGACGCAGGCGATTTGAAATGGTTAAGAGAGATTCTGAGGTTCCTGTTTTCAGTATTCGGATGCATCGTAATAAAATTTATAAAGAAAAGTAGATTGGAGGAAGACTTTGGGCAGGGAAGAAAATGCACTTTTTTGGACCTATTGACTTTGAGGGGTCTGTAGGCTCTTCTTCAGGGGTCTTGTTCTTAGCCGGAAAAACCAGTTAACCGTTCAGGAGGTAGGTCATCCTGGAGTTACAGGTTTGGAGCAGGGGTGATGGTGGTCATTGTTACAGATGGAAGTGAAGGGACTAGAAGACCTAATCTTGGTAGAATGTAGCATAAGGACAAGTGAAGGCTCTGGATCGAACACTGAAGAATATCAGCATCTAGGCCACAGGAAGAGAATGAAAGATCACAAAGGGTCCTGGGAAGAAAAGATGTCAACAAGATGCAGTGATCATATGAGGGTATACAATTAATTCTAGAAGCCTTTCTGCTGTGGGTGACTTTATCTAGGGATGAGCAAACAGACTGGAAGAGTGTGAAAGAAGGGTACTTTGAGTGAAGGAAATTGCAAAATAAGGATTACATGTTCTTGATTGAATCTGACAGAAGGGATTTGGGAATAATTAAAAAAAGGATTGGAGAAATTTAAGGAATTAACATTTAACAGAGGTCTTTGGTTGTCAGTCTAAAGTAATGCTTTTCAACAGTGGATGATTTTGTCTCCTGGGGGAAATTTGACAATGTCTGCAGACATTTGGTTGTCACACCTCAGGGGAGGGCATGCTACTGGCCTCTAGTGGATAGAAGCCAGAGATGATGCTAAATATCCCGCAATGCACAGGACAGCTCCCCCCCCCCCCGCCCCCTCCCCAAACAAAGAATCACTCTTCAATTAATGTCGATGGTAAAATGATGAAGTTTTACCAGGGTGTCAGCCACAGCAACGAAGAGGAGCGGTTGTCCTTACATATACTGGGCAAAGGGGAATGAAGATGCCTTGCTGATTCTAGATCACAGAGAGATAGTGAGTTTTTAGGTGCAGAGCCACGGGAATTAGAGGCGACTGTAAATACTCAAAGTTGAAATATAAGAGTGGCTTATCCTTGGAGGGGAGTAAATACAGAAAGCTGGGATTTAAGACAGACCCGTTGGGTCACACACCGTTGACAATGAGAGAATAAGAGAGATGAACCAAAATGACCCATCGTATAATTTGTTCTACTTTGCTCTGTTAGGAATAGTAAAATCACAGTGTGGAGAAACTCCAGAAACTAGACAAGTTCTAGATGAGGAAACTGAAAGCAATTTATGGAAGAGCTAGAGCTAGAATCAGGGCTCCTGATTTACAGATTCCTGCTCTTTACATAGAAAAGAACGTTCAGGAGAAACACAGTAAATGGTGGCGTGCAGTGCGCATCCTATGTTCCTCAAGACAATCTAACTAACCTCTGTAATCCTCAGTGGATTGTCACGTGTACTGACCAGCTGTTCTGCCTTCATACCACACTGTGACTAGGCGGGGGTATAGGTTGAGAGCATTAGATCTCATATCTTCCAGACTTCCAGTGCGTTCTGGCAGCACTCCAAATACCAATCAGCTCATCCATAAAGTGTAACCAAAAATATCAAAGGTCTAGGTTGGGAATAGCAACAGATAAACACCATTTACAACCCTGGCAGTATCTCCAGTTCATCCAGCATGTCACTGCAGATTAAAACTCCAACCAGGGATTGCTCCCCAACACACATCTTGCAGTTACCACTTCCTTTACTTGGTGCCCTTCTGTGTGGATTTGTCTCAAACTGAAAACTCTCACCTTATTTGGGGAAGTATTTACATTAAACATGTCCTGATTCTATCTTCATTGCTATTGACAACCTAAGGGTGTGCGATCTCTGTAAACAAAGAAGGTTTGTCTTTAAGTCCTTTGTATGAGACTTGATCCAGTATTGGCTGCAAATTGTTATTTGCCAGACACCATTATGTTTATTATGATGAAATATCCTTAGATACCAGAAAAACTAATCCTACTTTGGTACTGGCTTGACTGTATTCTAAAGGATACTTTTACCATTGATAAAAATAATTCATTAACCGTCGGACGTTTCAATATTAGGAATGCTTTCAAGTGGAGCGACCAGAATGATCTGTGGCCCCTAAGAAATAAGGTTGGGTATTAATGTTAGAACCAAACAGTTATGTGGCTAAAAGATGAAGTGTGGGATCCTGGTGAAGAGGCTGTAGTTGGCAAGGTGTTATAATAGTTCTGATCACAGCTTCAGTAAGCAAGCCACAATAGCAGATAAAGAAGCTTCCACAGTTGCTATGAGTTTATAAAAACACTCAAAATTTTCAAAGTGAAAAAGTAAGAATGAGCGGCATTTCTTCCTCCCTGTTTCCCTTCTTATCTTTCCTCTGGCTTCGATAATGAGCCACAGGGATGTGGCTAAATTATTCAATTCTTTAACTTGTTTTTGTGGGTTCCTTGATTGTCATGCATGTTTCCTCTTCCCAAACTGCAATCCCTTGTCAAAATGTGAATGATGAGGGGCGCCTGGGTGGCTCATTTGTTAAGCATCTGCCTTCGGCTCAGGTCATGGTCCCAGGGTCCTGGGATCGAGCCCCGCATCGGGCTCCCTGCTCCATAGGAAGCCTGCTTCTCCCTCTCCCACTCCCCCTGCTTGTGTTCCCTCTCTCACTGTCTCTCTCTCTCTCTCTGTTAAATGAATAAATAAACTCTTTAAAAAAAGAAAAAAAATGTGAATGACGAGACCTTGATTCCTTTTCCTTCCGTTAGTCCTTTCTGGAACGTATGGAAAAGCAGACATAGAGAGGGATCCCTATGTTCAAAATGGGCACCAGCCAGAACTTAGTGTCGCTGCTTGTTCTATTCTTCTTTGCTTTGGTGACCTGAAGGGTCACTTATTCCCCTTATGGTCATGATGATCCATTGCATTACAAAAGGGAAGTTTTCTGTGTTTGGATCTTGTTCAAAGCCACTATACATTTAGGTTCACCCTGTCAGTGAGCCACTATGCTTGAGCAATGCTGGGTCTGTATTTATAGACTTGAAAGTTTCTCTTTTTGGCTTTGTCTCAGGCACTTCAAGGGATCGATGCAACGCGTTGCCATGACAGCCTTCCTTGATGGTTGTATTAATAAAGTGACCTCTACCTTCCCCACCTGAAACGAGCCCAGGATTGCCGAGGGAAAGATGTTCCAAATTGTTCCCGTCCTTTTCAAAGAAACGTCAAAGAGTGAATAACCTCTACCAAACAGGCTAATAACAAAGGCATGTGTGCAACATTCAGTTCCGATTTAGGCATTTGAGATTTTGTGGCAGGGAGATAAAGAGCTATGATTATGACCCATTTATTCAGCCTTGGCGGCTGTGATACAAAGTTGTGAGCTGTGAGATATAAAATTGGGCCTTAGCTCCTGGGGTATGGAAGAATCTTTGCAGGCTGGTGTCTAATGGCCTTTTGTGAATTCTGGGCACACTAACTGCATCCCCCCCCCATCTTTTCTCACTTATGTCTGGCTATGAATGGTGACGTGGTACAGTGGAGAAAACATTGATTAAGAGTCATGAAACCTGGGGCGCCTGGGTGGCTCAGTCGGTTAAGCGACTGCCTTCGGCTCAGGTCATGATCCTGGAGTCCCGGGATCGAGTCCCGCATCGGGCTTCCTGCTCAGCAGGAAGTCTGCTTCTCCCTCTGACCCTCTTCCCTCTCGTGCTCTCTATCTCTCATTCTCTCTCTCTCTCAAATAAATACATAAAATCTTTAAAAAAAAAGAGTCATGAAACCTGGGTTCTAGTTCTGACTAGCCATCCCTTTGCCCTGAGGTCTTGGACATACCATGAAGCTACTTAGTGACATCTACCCATCCATCCATCTATCCATCCATCCATCGCCCAACCAGGCACTGTCCTAGATGATGGGCACATGGTAGGAGCCAGGCAGATGATGTAGCTGCTTCTGTGGAGCTTACATTCTAATGAAAGCTAGAAAGTTAGGGAAAGAGTTTGAAGTATGTATCTCTCAAGTTCTCTTGAACTTTATGATTTACATGCATATTTTTCATGGGGAGCCTATCGTCTTAAGAGGCAAAGAGTGAGGAATTCCTCCTCTTTTTCATCAAATACGTGATGATAGTTGGACTTCTCCAATATTATGAGTCTTGGTGATGACTCAGGTAGCTGTCTTGGCTTGATTGGTTTTGCCCGTCGGTCTTATCTGGTGCCCCATCGAGCAGGCATAGTTTTTCTTCCGACTTGTACTAGAAGCATGAGGTGGTGTCAAGAGAATGAGGTGAAGACACCTTGTGATTCAAGTCGGGTCTCTGTAGTTAATGGGCCGTGTGAACTTGGGGAAATTGTTTCACCTCTATGTGTCTCTCTTTCCTTACTTCTGAAGCAAGAATAGTTACACTTGTCCTGTTCACCCACCTCGCAGTTGGGAGCCTCAAGGCGAATTATGTAGAGGTGCTTTAAAAAATATAAAACACAACCTAAGGATACTTTGTTAATGTTAAACACCTTCCCCATCCCCCGCCCCTGCAACCCCAGTGCTAGAAGCCCAGGGCGGAAGAGTGAGGTGCTCATTCCTAACCCTGCCAGATAAGGAATTCATTACTACCTAACCAATTCAAGGTGCTCAAGTGAAAACGGAAGCAAATGTCCTCCCTCAAAGACAGCATCTGTATATGTCCTCTGAAGGTATGAATCTTGAGACAGTTTGGGGTCAAACATTCAGGTCTTGAATATTTGTATTCAGCTGTTGTGTCCTCCACAAGGTTTTGCGAAGCTGGCCTGGAGGGGCAGTGCCTGTCTTCTCAAGGGTGACTTGTGTACTCTCACTCAGTGTGCATTCTCCTGTACTGATCAGAGTACAGAAGGTGTGTTTTCAGGGTCCCAGGGAGCCCAGCTTTAGCTTCTGCTTTGGGGAGGCAGGGCATAGGTTCAGATGCAAATAGTATCTAGACTGCAACTTGGAGGCGATCAGTTGGAAATATTCTTGTCTTCCTGTTCTCAACCTCCACTCCTGTCTGTGTCTAGATCCATCTGGGGACAGTGGTGCTGGGGGCATGATTCCCGTGTGACAGCATCTAGCCTACTGGGTCTCAGTGTCCTGAGGCTAAGGAGCAGAGCTGAAGGGGCTGTAGGGAACAATGTGGGAGCTGTCGGCTGGGTGGTCAGACATGTGTGGGCAATCAAGACACTAGAGAGAAGCCATTCTATTCAGAGTAATCTAATTTCAAAGCACTGATTATGGGAGTGACACTTGCTCTTGTCCAGTCAAAAGAAACACTGCTCAAAACATCATAAAAAAAAGCCACGTTCATTTTGAAGGAGCCTGTGTGTGCACTAGGCAGTAACACCAGCTAGCGTGAAAGAAATAACAGGTAACTCCAATGAAGGAGCAAGAGGCACTGCCCAAACCCCCCAAAGTTGTCAGTCTTTGCAACCTGAAAAAAAAAAAAGCCTTTGCTGATGTTGAGAAAGAATGAATTCACTGAGAATCCCACAAAGCCAAAGGCTGGGCATCTTTTCCCAAAGTGATCATTAATGATGTATTGAAATCCTATTTAGGTCAACACCTTCAGACACAGACAGAGGCAAGGTGCTCATAAAAACGGTGCTGAGAAATCATAGAGTTTCTCATCTGGTATCAGAAAATGCACTTGTCTAGTTTAATAAAAAGGTGCGGCCTCGACTCTTTTTGCCCGAGGTGAAAGATGGTGCTCTTTGGGAGGCTTAGTCACACACGGTGCAACACACATCAGGGTATAAACCACTGTTTCAAAGTGCAGGACGTTATGTCAGGAGAAAAAGCAGCCCAAATATTTATCCAGCATGATCCCCCAAAGTACAGACTTACACCTCTACACATGGCTCATGTAAAACAGACCTTAGAAGAAGGACCGGAACGAACTGTACCAAAATGCGACCAGTGTTTAGCTCTGGCTGGTGGGAATGCAGGTGATTTTAGTAACTTTATTTTTCATCTTTAGACTCTTCACTTTCTCCAAATGACCAAGAATGAATATATCATCCTTTTAACATATTAAAAATGTTAATAAAAGGAACTGTTGTTATTTGAGAAAATAAAAGTCATATTTTACTGAGACGATAAAGGTGATTCATATAAGAAATGATCCATGTGACCAAATCTTGCCATATTTCAGAATTTGTGTCATTCATATATATTTCTAGTCAAACTACCAGTTATCTTAAATGTCTGCAAAAATTATCCCAGAGTATGTTCCCTAACTGGGATTTAAATAAAAACTTGAAACCACACACACACACACACACACACACACACACACACACACACACACACACACACAAATGATCTCAGGAAAGACAGAAGAGTTCCTACACAATCCTATAATCCTAGGAAGGCCCCAGACACTGGGATTCCTTGCCTTGTCAAAACTACACAGCCTCTGGAACTAAAGGGATCTGTAGCCCGAGGGCTTGCTTATTGTTAACTGGTACAGGTGATGCGAGATGAATGGACATTTTTACATTGGCAGATCACAGCGATGACTGTGATGCAATTTTCCACTATCATTCCAGGATAGGGGCTCCGAGTCCAGCTTAACTGCCCTGAAAGAAAACATATTTCATGCAACCTGAGTCTGCAGCAGACTCCTCTGGGTTCCCCTTGTACGTGTCTGCGCCATGTCTGACGTGCTCATTGTGGTTATACGTTAGTATGGAGGACTGTTCCTGGCACCAAATTGATGCCCAACAAATTACTTACTGAACACACAAATAAAATATGTCTTTTGTTCTGTGCCTCTTTCTGAACGGAGGGCATATGTCTATTATTTGTAGATAGACAAGTAGATTGGTAGATAGGTATCAATACACAGGAATACAGAGCTTATGGGCTGGAGAGTGGGAAGTACAGGGAAGTTTCCCTTGATGGCTTCCTTTTGTTTCTGGGCACTAGGAGGTAAGGCTAGCTCCTGAGCACATGGAGAGGGAGGGAAGGTGAGATCTTGAGGGCAGGGGTGAAATATTTGGGAGGGAATAGGTGAAGAAACTAACTGGGGACACCTGGAAGAAGTGCTGGGCAGCGTTGACACTCCAGCTCATATCCCATGACTTGTCAGGCCTTTCCATCCTGCTTTGTGATGGAGAACACTAGCAGGAAGGGAATGGTGACTTGTTTGGGGTTTCTTCCTTCAATGATACAGCGTATGCCTGGGGAAGGGTAAGCCTTCCCCAGAAGCAAGAGTGGCCGGCGGAGCCAAGTGAGCAGAAGCACCCCCTTCATTTTTCATTAGGCAAAATGTATTAGCTCTTACTATAATCTTGGCATGCCAGCCATAGGAAGGTGGAAAAGACATGGCCCTGAAGGAAATGAGTGACTTTTGTTTTTTTTAATTGGAAGGTAACTCGTTAAATTCGAGACACGGGCTAAAGGAAAATCCAGATGGAACTGGGATGGAGACCAAGAGACCGTCAGAGGCACAGAGAAGATTGCAGGTAAAAAGATTTGGTGCTCTTTAAAATGACGTGGGAATTGTGAAAGGCGACCCGTATAGCTGAAGGCAAATCTGTGAAACAGTCCACATTCTGAGGAGGAGGTAAGGCAATCCTACAGGCCTTTGATACTTGACATAAAGAATCCGAAGTATCTGTGACTGAAAGGAGATAATTGTGTCATTAATTCACATGCATTTTTTTTTAAGACAGAATTTCAGTGCCTTTGAGCACTGTGTAAAGCTAAAATATAATTTGAGGTTCCTGTTTGTCAAGCTATAGCTAAATATCTCCTTAGAGACTTAATTTTTCCTATATATACTTGGCAGGAGTGTTCTAAATATGGTCTAAGCCCTCTTAGGATTTTTAAACAGCAGGGATATTTAGGTATGACAAATAGTTACTGAAATCACACAGCAGTAACTTTTCTTAATGATTTCCACCCCCCCCCCGGGAATCACTGTAATTCACTCTTGTCTGTTGTGGCCTTGCTGTCAACATAACCACCTCCTGACAATGTCGAACCAAGTCTTGGGAGGTGATGTTATAAGAGGATGAAACAAAGCCATTTCCCTGTTAATGCCAATGTCGAGGCGAAATGAATTGGTGTCAATAAATTCAAGGTGAGGGGAAAACAACATTATGGAATCAAGAGAATGTGCAAAATGATGACATGAGTCATTTAGGGATGCCAAGCTTCAAGTAAAAATGACTGCTAATTTTCAAAAATGTATTCACCACTGCACCAGGGACCAAACATTTAAGTGTTCTCAAATATATTAGCGAGGTTCAGGAGGGACAAGGGGTTACAATTACAGACGAGTCACAAACATACCTTTTCGATAAAGTCAATGGTGACCCATTGCAACTCACATTGTCCTTTCCCATTGATACATCCCCGAGATATCCAGAATTTGAACGGCAAACTTCAGTATTTTACTGCTTACCGTGGTGTTGTCTAAAAGTCTGGGTTCGAATACTGACATCACCACTCATGGCTGGATTTCTGTCTCTCTTTTTTCATCTGCAATAGAGGCATCTCAGAGATGTTGTGAGCATGAGAGATCATTCAGCTCAATGATTATTATTAAGAGTTTTGTAAGTGTGGGGTGGGGGGATGGGTTAGCCTGGTGATGGGTATTAAAGAGGGCACGTACTGAATGGAGCACTGGGTGTTATACGCAAACAATGAATCATGGAACACTACATCAAAAACGAATGATGTAATGTATGGTGATTAACATAACATAATAAAATAAAATTAAAGAAAAAAAGAGTTTTGTAAGTGTGGGCACTGTTCAAAATCCTGCATTAAAAACCCAGACCGGGAGAGCCACACGGAAATGGTATTTGTGTTTAGGTTCATGGATTTCTGTCTCCTTAGAGAACGTAACTTCACACAGGGTATGCTCTTGTGTCTTCTAGTTCACTTTCATTGTTAATAGTTTCTAGCTTCTTTGCAGCTTAATAAATCCTTGTCGATTTGAAAAGAAAATCATCTTTCACATCTACAGTTCCTTACATAGAAAAAAACAGCTGCTTACCTGTCGGAAAGAAGATCTATTTGCTCATTTTTCTTTAATGAAAAGAAAAACAGACAAAAACGCTTACTGAGGAAAACATTTGGGTAAGACAGGAATGCCAGGTGAGCTCACGAGTGACTTCAATAATTCTATGCAACATAGCTTTTACTAAAACTAAACTTCAAACATGAGGCAAAAGGGAAAGGTACTCAGTTCTTTCTTGATAGCCAAAAGAACTTTTTCTTAAGTGGTTAAGAAAATGGTGTAAGAATGAGAACAAATCCAGAGAGGATGACCGGAAAAGGGGCAACAGGGTCATTGCAGGTATAAAGAAGGGCGTTTTCAGGCTTCTCCTAAGAAAAGCATGGCTGTTGTGTCTTGGGAGAGAGGTGAGCTAGTTAGCCCCAAATCAAGAGGCTGGCAAGCAAACGTGTGGAAGCTGGACCTTCCTGGGCTTTTAGATCCAGCGGCAGAAAGAAAAAACAAGGAGGAATGCTTTGGATACAACTAGGAGGCTGTGAACATTATTTAAAACACAGTGAAAAGACATTCACCCTCCCCTTTGAAGCAGACTAAGGCATACCCAAGGTGAGATTAGGCAGGGATGAGTAAGATTTGGGTGGGCTGGTTAAAGAGAGATCACACAACAGGCTTTGAAAATATCTTCTTCTCACACATTTAACTTTCTCCGACATTTCCTATTCTTATTTTTGAATATACATATTTTTATATTAGTAAGGAGTTATTCTAGAATGTACACTCCATGAACATCAGGATTTTGGCCGTTTCATTCCTTGCTGTAGTGCAATGCCTAGAACAGTGCCTCGTACTAGATTGTAGTCAGTGAATATCTGAGGACTCTTGAGTGGATGAATACATGAATTTTATAGAAAAAAAATCACATATTTCATACCCAGTGCTTCTTTTCTACTTCTAAAATATCTTCCCACTATGCTTATTCTCTCTCCCCAAATCAAATGCACAGGAGTGCTATGGCCGGATTGAGTATCTCACAGAGCTTACACAATACCTCTCACTCATTGGATAATTTTGTAGTCAGAATCTCCCACAATGTGCTGAGAATCTCCTCATTGTCTGCTTTTACTCCCCAACATAAACTTTCCAATCCTGGCTAATCTACTCACTGTCTTAAATGCACGTGTGAGTGCACACACACGCACATTAAATTTTCATTAAGATACCTTTGCATGTCATCTTGCCAAATATTTCCACTAACCTGGCAGGATAGGCATTATTATTATTATTATTATTATTATTTTCATTTTGTGGGAGATGTGTGGATTTTACCCCAGCCCCACCAGCAACCCAGCAGCAGAGGCAGGACTAGAACTTGGACCCCTCTCACCCCAAGCACCATCCGTCCATTCTGCCTTCCTGCCCTTTGGCTGCTACATACTGGCCCCTGAGTCAGAGCCTTTGCTCCTGGTGTGTCCTTCCCTAAACTCCCCATCCATCCCTAAAAGTCCAGCTTGTGGACAACCCCCACCATGTAGATTTTTCGGGCTGTTCCAGCGTTTGGACCCTAGTCCTGCCTTGGAAGACAGATCTAGATCTAGACATAGGTATAAATGTAGATACAGTTTGAACAGCCTGGATTTAAACCTTGGCTCCACCAAATACTTGCTGGGTGATCTCATGAAATCACTCAACCAATCTTTGTTTCATTCATAAAATGCAGATAATTTAATACCTGGTATCCACTTCATAGGACTGTTAGGTAGATTAAATGGGTTAATACATACAAGGCAACCACTACAGTGCCTGACAAACAGAAAGTCCTTGGGTAAATGTCAAGGTCTATTTGACTCTTCAAAACCTACAACAGACACTCCTCCATATGCATTTCTCGTCTCCTCCATGGAAACATATGCAATTTGAGGGGAGGGCATGGTCTTGCACCTCTTTTCATTGTTCACACTAAGCAGCACGGTGCTTTGCACAGAGTGGGTGGTCTATAAATATTACTTCTTCAGGGTAGTGGACATCTCTTATCTTTGTATCCTCTGACATCTCTTTGATCTTTGTATTGGAAACGTCTATTCTATTGCCTGGCACATAACAGGAGATTCTTCGTGGTGTTTTTTTCCAAGCGATTTCTGCATTCCTAAGATCATGCGAGAGTTAAATCATTCCTGAGACTATAACTGAAAATAATCTGAGGTTCATTACTGACTAAACTACATAGTAGTTTTAGCAATGTCCCTTACCTTAGTCGTTTTTAATGTCTTTTGTTTCTGTTTCCTTTAATTCTTTGGAGAAAAGGAGAGCCGCCAGGAGAGAGGGGCAAGGAGGACAGGGAAGGAAGGGAGATTCGGGGTTGGGTTGATCAGGAAAGAACTACACACATAAAGCTCTCCAGAGATGCTGTGCGGGTTCTCCTCAGGGAGGGGGTGGAAGGTGTTCAGCTCTGCTTGCTTGGGAGTATGGATCACATTTAAAGTTGAAAGCCTTCAGAATCTTAAATTAAAACAATATCTTAGATTTAGCTTCTATCATGGCTATTTTATTCCAAGGACCGGAAGGATGAATAAATCTCATGTATTCCCTATAAAGAAAGTGCAGAAGGGTGAATAGGCTTTTACTCTCTACAGATTCAACTTTCTGACTTCTCCTGAGGCCAAAACTAAGACTCTGACTCAAACAAACACGTTTCTTGTCTCTAGATGTGCTGCTTGGCACACTGCGTGATCCTATGTGGATCACTTTATCTGGTTCTATCTTCCAAAGTGCTAATTGTCTTATACCAGTTGATCCATGTAGGTCTCTTGGTAAATCTAAAGTTCTTTGCTCCCATTCACCCCCCCTTTTCTTGGGTTCCTGCTACCTGTCACTGCTGCATTAGACCTTTCATGTGTCCAAGTCACTCATCTCCATGAACTGCTTGCTTTCTATGCCAGGTGCCCTTAACTAGTCACATTTTCTGAATATCACTCCAGCCTATTAGGATGTTTCAGGCAGGTCTCCAACCTGTTCAATCAGGCAATTCCTTTGTGCTAATGATGTTGGCTATAACTCTTTATGCTTGTCAAATCCCCCTACAATGTTTAAATGCCCTATTCTAAAGGTTTGCCTATGGCTGGCCTGGCTTCGGCCAAGACAAAACAGGGCAGTTTATTCACAGATTGCAAAGAAAGAGAAGATTCACAAAGGTAGGAAGTGGGCAACAGAGGTTTTCCGACAATTTAATAAGTTTCCAATGAGAACTCTTGGATTTTCTTTTGATCTAATGCTTAAATATCTAAAAATATCTTAATTAATATTCTGGGTTATTAGTATGCTCTTTTAATTCATCGATTCTATTTTGTGGGATCAAGTGTAAAAAAAAAAAAGAAACAAAGGTACCATGAACTGATACCGTGTATTATTTTTTCTAGTATTACATAACTAATAAGATGAATGTTTATGATAAAAATTCAGTCAGTAAAGAATTACGCCAAAATTTCCAGATAAATGAGTTTGTATGATCAAGTTATAAACTACATGATATAGATTTATTTTACAATGCTAAACCTCAATAGATCCTTAATTATATTGCCAAGAGCAATAATGTGAGAATAGTGTGAAAAGATTGAATAACCACATGAAAAAGTAAAGGATTTTCAGTGATTTCCAACCTTCATCAGTTTATTTCCTAAGAAGCATATAATGAATTCATGTTGATGATGGGCACTTGCCTGATGACATCAAAATGCATGATCAGTGCGTGCTAACTAGACTGCGAATCTAGCTCAGGACATTCTTGATTGGAGGCCACTCAAGGCACAAAGGAAGACCCGAGCTGGCTGGCATGGGGGAAAGTAAGGGTGAAATCAAATTTCCTGGTTTGTTTGATAGATTTGAGAGATAACTGGAAGTCGCCTGGTATAGTTTGTCTCTAACCCACTCTTTAGGAGAAAGAGGGAAGGCTGTGATGTCATACAAAGCTGGCTCAAAATCTGGTCTCTTCAACTCACTAGTTAGTGGTGGGAACTCGGCAGGGCAAATAACCTCCCTGAACCTTCCACATGTGTAAAACAGACACAACAAGTTTTCCTAGCAGAGTACTTCCGAAGGGGCAAATAGGTACTGTATATAAAGAGCTTACCAATAAATGGTAACTATTTTGATGATAGGTCTAAATGAGATACAATTGTCTATGAAAGTGCTGTCCAGTAGCAAGAGCTTCCTAAATACTGGTTTCTCTTCTCCTCTTAAGAAATTAAAAAAAAAAAAAATCTCTATATAGTCCCTTTTCCTGTTTGGTAACTAAGAGGAAAAGCAACATGTTGATACGTCATTTTGTGCATCACTTGGTGCAGAGGGGGTGGGTGGGGGTGGGCGGGTAGAGAAGGGGTTTAATCAAACCACAATAATGACAAAAGCTACCATTTATTTATTGAGCACTTAATCTGTGCCAGGGCATTATTCTAAGTGCTTCTCATGCATTAATTTATTTAATCCCTTTAACCGTCTCATGAGGTAAGTATTCTTATCCTAATAGTCTTATAGATTGAGAAACAAAGACCCAGGGAAGGTAAATAACGTGTCTAAAGTCACAGAGGTAGTGGGTGGCAGAGCCTGGGAGCCCAGCCAGTTCTGTGGACTCAGCCACTTTGTCTGACCGCCCTGCTTCACGCCCCTACGCTGGAATGCTACCACCGCTATCACTTTAGTCTCTTGGGTTCCCTTCTCTACCACACCGAAACCGGTACAAACCAATGACAAGGCATCCAGGTGCCAAGGGCAACAGAAAACAGAAAATGTACATCTTCGTTGCAGACCACCTCAAAATTTAGATTGAATACTGAGTTTCTCAGCAAGGGCGGTCACAGACTCTACCACGTCCTGAATCCATCCATTGTCATTACCTGCTTTGCTGCCAATCAAGTCCAAGCCACTATGACCTTTCGCCTGGACTACCATAAGCTTGTTGGTTCTAATCTTGGCCTCCCCTCCTTGCCCCTTCTACCATTCATTGTCCTCACAGTACCCAGAATTATTATTGCTATTATTATTATTTTCCAGAATTACTATTTTTAAATCGAAACCCCCATATCCTCAAGCACTCTACTGTTTAGCATCCACTGCACTTAGAAGAAAGTCCACACCTCTTGTTCTGATCTTCGGGGACAGGTATCTGGTGCCTAGCTCCCTCTCCCACCTCATCTCAGCCCCTCTCCCTCACATTCACTATGCCACCCACACTTTCTTCTTCCCATTTTCTGGACCGGCAGAGCTCCTTCCTGCCTTCCGGCTTTCTCCAGACGTGTTTCTTCTACCTGGAATAGTCTTCCTTCAGAACTTTCCTCAGTGGGCTCTCCCTTGACACTCGGGTCTCAGCTGATGTGCTACCTCCTCTGAAAGGCCCTGGCTAACTACAAGTCTAAAATGGTTTCCACCCACTGTTTATGCCCTTCCTTATTTCCCATCTGCCTCCCACCCGCATGTGAGCTCTTGAGAGAGGGTCTGCGTTTGTCTTCCTATTACCATATCCTCAGTACCCAGAACAGTGCCTGGCACAGGATTCGTGTTCCATCCATGTTTATTGAATAAAGTGTGGGCTTCTCTATGGCTTGTCTTACCCAGCATCCTTCCTTTAAGGGCCTAAAAATATGGCCGGAATAATGCATTTTATGGAAGCTCTCCTGGCTGGGATGGATTTTAGTTGCTCTTCTAACCCAGGATTAGATAAACTTCAGGTCTTCTGGGCTTTAAGACGCAGTGATCGCTATAGAACACAATTAGCACCCCAGCGCATCGGGCTTCCGAGCACTCTAGAGTTAAATATCACAGGATGTGTCACAGCGATGTTATTTTATGCAGCCTCGCTCCAGGGGAATATTATGCACTTGGCAATCCAGTAGAAAATACCCCTCAGAGAAAAGATCATTCCTTCTGATGGATGGACAGTTTCCAGCATTGGTTTCCACAGCGAGGCTACCTCCTAAATTTCTAGTTTGGTATAGAAGTGAAAGCTGAAGGATGTACTGCCTTCAAAAGAAAAGAAATTTTCAAATAATCAAATAATTACGGCTATTATTTCAATAGAAGTGCTTTTTCCTTGGCAGTGCAGCTAAGATGCTAGGCACATAAAGAAGTAAGAAGTCAATATGAAACCACGGGCCATAGAGGAAATAATTTCATATCCCAAATAGGAACTATTGGATTTCTTTGTGAGACTTAATTGCCAAAGTTATTCCAGGTTGTATAAAATCTGTCCTGCCTGAAGAATGATTATCAGCTCACCTCTGTCTGAGGAACAGAGCAGAGGAGCGAGGTCATGTTAAAAGAGGTTGCTAATGGCCCGCGAGCGGGCTCCGGGTGAGCAGCCAGCTCGGCACTGCGCAAGCGCGCGGCTTAGTGGCGTGGGGCTCGGCACTGGGCGTTGAGATGAGTATCAGGAAGAGAACCAGGACTAGCCATCTGTGACGCCGGGATGGGTCTCAGCCTGCACACACATTGTGCTGAGAACTGTGGTTTGAGGTTTTCTCTCCTGGCAAAGCCAATTGTTTCCTACTCTCAGTGTTCCAAAGAAACAGAAAAGAACAAAGAGCAAAATGAGAGATTAGCCACCACTGTCCTTGAACCCATCAATGCATGTGTATGTCCGGCTAGCTGGGGGGCGGGGAGGGATCCTGATTTGTGGGTTTCAGTCTCCCACTGGTAAATCCACAAGCAAATAATTTACTCTGGGAGCACCTGGTTGGCTACGTGTGAAAATGCTGTTGTGAACCCTTTTCTTCAACATTCCAGAGCGGTGTATTGGAACAGCTCCTTTGTGCCAGGTTCTAGGTTAAAGCGCTCCATCCCAAAGGTGTTTCAACAAACTGTCCCCTGCTGGCTTCCCACTAGCATCACTGCATAATGGGTTTTGTCAGGAGAAACTAGTAGGGAGTCTAAGGCCTACCCCTATCTGTAAGGAATCATTAATCTCTACTGTGAATAATTTCACAAGACTTTACTGAATAAAAAATAACCTCCAATTGAAAGTACAGCTTTTTTTCCCTTGGCAACTTATTTTCCTCTCCTGCCTTGCTCCCGCCCCCACCATTCCTTTCCTTTTCTTGGGCTAACGTCTATGTCTACTGGCAAGGGGATTTGCAAAGACTCTCCAACAGCAAGGAATGCAGAGAATGGGATATTCAGAAAGTATATATTCTATTTTGAGGCTGAATGAATAGCATAACCTGAAGTTAGTGGCCTCTGTGTTAGGAAAACAAGAACACAACACAACAGAACTTGCTTTGTCTTTTTTTTTTTTTTAAGCAAAGTTTTGGATTTTACAAAGGATATAGGAATAAAGTTATCCTAAGTTTAAGACTCGAACAAAATTAATCTGATTTCTAACTCACTCTTCTTGAAAAATATATCTATGTCTTTGCAAAGCTGCCTAAAAAAAGGCAATAAACTGCTCTAACTTTTTTCTTTTCGGTACAGCTCAGTTAATAATGGCTATGTGAGCCAGTGCTATACAAAAATCCAATACTGACATTTTTTAGAAGTGAAGGGGATTAATAAAAGTAAGCAATACGCATTGAGAATGACTTTACCACAGTAGCCACCCAACTTTCTAAACTGTTTTGATGCCTTTGGAAATTATAGAAAGAGCAAAATTAGGCAAAAATTAAATTATATTTTTTATTAGGGAATAACACTTCCAACTTGAAAAATAAAGTTTACAACCAACAGATAGGATTCCATGTACGTAGGAAAACTATAGAAATTGGAGTGATAAGTTTGGCCCACTAGTTTTGGCAAGCAAAAATATTACATGTGCCATCATATAGAGCCTATCCCATAGAAACCATAACTATAGTAATGGTAACAGTCAGATATCATAGCTCTCTATTCTTTTTTTCCTTCCCCGTGAGTTGTTCAGGTTCAAAAAGGCCATCAGGCTATTTTTTCAGTAACTGTTTCATGAATACTGTTAATATGTGAATTAAATGAATTTGCAGGTCTTTAAAAGAGGAAGCTGTGGACACTTTGCTCATTTCTGTCCATGTCACAAATGATACCTATTTTTTAGTTTTAAGCCAGATGGTCAATGAACGCAGTGACCTCAGTAATAGCCAACGTAATTACCTACTTTATTTTCACTGAAATTGAAACTTCATTGAAAATAATTTTGTCTCTCAGTTTATTTATAGTGAAAAGTGCTTTTTTACCTTTTGAACTTGAAGACTACTGGGCTGAATATAATGGCTGGAGATCTCCTTCAATCGTCTCTAATGGCTTCAGAGCAGGCTAAAGTTAAATTTAAAATGATATAGAGTTCTTCTGCTTCCACCAGATTGGCAGTTCCTGATTTTAGAAGATTGCCACTGGAGTGATATAACAGTGGAACCAATGTGCCATCCCCATTAATCTAACAGATTGAAAGTAAGGGGATTTTGAACTAGCATTTTATTATACTGTGTTTTTTAATATTTGACAGACATATGGTGAATAACATTCCCAAACTTTGATATGAGGACAGGTTGGAAACGAAGATATCTGTTCTTGGGCTATTAGAGTAAGTGAGATCAACATTTAAAAGGAAACTGAGCCTTTTCCGTGAATATTATGGATAAAAACATACCATCCCGGGGATGGGCCCATTGTCTAATATCGCTAAGGAGTCTGGGATATATAAATGAAAAAAAAAAGTCCTCAGAAAAATTTCCTTACATTACTCATAACACAAAAAGCCAAGAAATTAATGTTCTGCTTCCTTAGATATTATGGCAAAGTATTAGATTCATAATTTTCTAATACTTTAGAAGGCGAACACATCCTCACACTACAAACTCATAAGTCTACTGATATAAATAATTTATTCTGGAAGCTTATGTATGATTCAAACTGTAATATTTATAAAAGGATGTTGCAATTTTCTTGTTATAAAAAACTTAATAAAAGAAAACTTATTGTTAGAAAAACCCCCAAACAAAATAACCTATTTGCCTTTTAGAACATTACATGAATATCTGATAGACACATGTATGTTATGTCATAATTAAGCACAATATTAAATAATATCCCCACATTCTCTGCTAATTGAGCATAACACATTCAAAGTAACCATGTTGAATGAGTGCTCGTATCTGTGTATATCTACAGCACTGAGCAGAGTGCTATGCACATGGATAAATGTGAAAGGTGCAAATGGAATTCAAATGCATTGCTTCCAGACTTTTCCAAATATGTGCTGCTCTTCATAGTTAAATTCTAGATTGAATAGAGGATTTGGTACTAAAAGAACCAGAAACTCATATACTGGAAAATAGGTTGAGAGATAAATGTATGGTGTTTCCTTTCAATCTGGATGCTGCCAAAGGACTTTATTTCTAAGAATGCTTTTTTCTTTTTCTTTTTCTTTCTTTCTTTCTTTCTTTCTTTCTTTCTTTCTTTCTTTCTTTCTTTCTTTCTTTCTTTCTTTCTTTCTTTCTCTTTCTTTCTTTCTTTCTTTCTTTTTTTCTTTCTTTCTTTCTTTCTTTCTTTCTTTCTTTCTTTCTTTCTTTCTTTCTTTCTTCTTTCTTTCTTTTTTCCTTCCTTCCTTCCTTTTAATAGAGATCCTTTCTTCCTTCCTTCCTTTTAATAGAGAGAGAGAGGGAGAATGGCGGGGAGGGGCAGAGGGAGAGGGAGAGAATCTCAGGCAAACTCTGTGCTGAGGATGAAGCCAGATGCGGGGCTCGATCTCATGACCCTGAGATCATGACTTGAGCCTAAACCAAGAGCTGGATGCTTAACTGACTGAGCCACCCCTCTAAGAATGCTTTCCTAATGAAGGAGAACAGACTGGAACAATTGTAAGTGTACACATCTAAAATATCATAAAAAGAATTGTGCTAGCCACATAGCCTGAGGCTTGAGATTTGTATTTTCTTCAAAGGATACATCATAGATGTGCCAGTAATTTGATTCATGATAGAACAAAAAGGAAAACATTTCTTAAATGTGTGGATGGTGTTGTATGTAGAATTTCTGCAGAGAGATTATTAATTCATCTGTACATTGAGTTATATGGCCCATGATACTCCAAATGTGTAATTCCATGGACCTAAGACCTAGCATTCCAGTATGGTCTTATGGAGAACAGTTTCACAATAGAGTCTCTGATAGCTAATGGCACATTAAAGCACAAATGTCATCCAACTGGGGATTAACGTCTTGTATCGTGGTAAGGCAACAGTATTGCAATGTGTAGCCAGACAAAGGTATTTGCAGACCAATATGAATCAAGTGGTACCTCTAATCCTGGGTTATAGGGTTTCTTGGTTGGTACCAGATACCTTAATCTACTTTGGGCATAAGGATTAGATGAAGTGCAGTGTGGTATCTGCAGATATACCAAAGGCTATTCTAAAATCCAGCTAGGAGTCCCAGTAAGCAAACAGGCTGAGTGCCTGGGTGGGTCCACTTGTTTCTGCTGGGAGCTCTTGGAAAAGCTTAGCTGATTCATTTGACCAAGAGCGATTTTATAATATCAGGGTCTTTGGGAGTAGGTATGGACTTATGACAGATTCCAAAGCCAGGCTGGGTGAGAGAGGACTTGCTTGTGCCCATTGTGTCAAAATCCCACTCCCTCTCCTAAAATTTGAAAACAGGGATATGGATATCTGCTGGGTATCCAAGTGATTTTCATTTTGTTAAGCCCAGGCAGCCAAGTGAGCCTATGACTTAGCAGATCAGCCAACGGAGGGCATCAAGTCTTCCTGTGGATCACTCTGTTGCTTTACTACTTACTGTAAGCAGATCCATTCACTCCACTTGCAGCCTCAAGTGATTTTAGGATGCCTTCCACTGCACTATTTAATATCCTTTGCCCTTCATTGCTCACCCACCTTTCCATGAGATGGTTTTCAGTTTTTGAGGTGAAATGACCTGTCTCTCATCATGACAGGTCACTGTGTTCAGGCCTGGGCAATATTCTGACCTCTTCTAGAAATGGGTGCATCCTTCCAAATCTGATCAGAGATGACTCCATGACACCTACCCATGTTGTTAAAAATCCTGTTTGTAGCATTTATAACCACGATATCGAGCCATCTCCATTTTCCCTCATGCATCCTTCCAAAGAGATGACAGGGACAAGACAGGAGGGCTGCGGCAGTGTCCACCACCAGTGGCTAATGATTTGATGATGAAGAGAATTCTTGCCATTCCTTGTCGCCAGGGCAGCAGAAAGAGCCTGACCACATAGTCCTGACATGACATCATGAAAGTTGCTACCACAATCAAGGCTTGTCCGCACATTGTTCCTGACATGCTAACCAATGCTGTCACCTTATCTCACTGGAATGACTGCAATGCAACAGCAGTTACTGGCCCCTGTCCGTCTGAGAATATTGGACCCTTAGAGTGAATCAGGCTTTTATGACTTTGCACAAGTGCTCACACAGCTGGTGAAGAATAAGCCTGCTGCTTTAGAGACAATGGGCACCTTCCTGTCTCCAGCATCCAACATTCTGTTTCATTTGATCCCGAGAAGCACCATACTAGGTTAATGGACAACGTTGTCCATAATGACTTTCTATTATCTCTAAAAGTCATCTTGCAAGGGTTTGATGTTCAACCGTCTTCCTCATTATGCCTCACTTCTCACCTTGCCTTCCCTGTGAGGCTCACCCTGAAGCTGCCATAGCTCAGCGCTCTGCCCGCGGCCCCTGACGGTGATTACACATTGGTGGCTCAGAGAGGAAGAGAACTGGGTTTGGCCTTCTTCTTTTCTCTTCTAATTTCATGACCTAGATAGTTTGTTTCACCTCTCTAAGTCTGTAAAACTCAGAAAGTGATATATTCTGTTACAGGGATGCTGTGAAGATTAAATAGGATGACGCAAAGTGCTTGCCATGATGATGATGTCGGAATAAGAGTATTTCTTTTGTCATATCTGATCCAGGGACTGAATATCTGACAGCTGTTTATGGATGCTCTTTCCTTCTTTGAGGTATTAACTTGTGAAGTGACATGGGGTCAGCCACAGTTTGATGTCTTTTTTTGAATTTCTGACTGGCTGGAGGAATTGGTCAGAAAGCCTTTTCATGACCAGCTTGAGTGATTTTTCCATGTGGAAAGACATGGGATTTTGCCTTGAATTGAATGATTTGCATCCTTAGAATGAGAGCCCGTCCCATTTGTTAACACCCTTCCCTACATGAGATGCTACCTCTCAACAGTTTGTACGTTATGGCAAGGCCTCTCTGCGTGCTTCTAGGTGCCGACCTTGAGAGCTGGGAATCTAAGAGCATAGCTTGCTTGTTCCAAGTGAGCATGGGAGGACTAGCTGCTGATTCTGAGAAATAAATTCACTGCACATAGAGGGCAGGAAATAAACATTTGCTCCCGTAAGCGGATGATAAAGTGGGTGTGAAAGAGAGTCAGTAACCTTTGTCAGTCGAAGCTTGTTTTTGTCCAGAAGGCTCTTTCTCTGTTGTGTGGTAGTGTTCGTGTTCATAAACACTCCTATTAATGAATACTGAGGCTTGTTTCCATCCCACTGAAAGCAAACTGGCCCTGTAGCTGGTCTGTGGTCCAAGACTAGAACATCGCAAGCTCCTATTACCCTCCCAGTTTCAAAGGAGGATTGAGCTTAAAAATGTGTCTGTTTTGGACCTACAGCAATGAATTTGCATGGCATATTCGACAAGGAGTCAGATCTTTATCTTGGTTTTATAACAGCTCTGTCACCTACCAATTTTGGTTTGAATGAATTAAACTCTCTGCCTTAGTTTCTTCATCTATTAAATGGGTATACTAGCACCTCTTTGCAGGATTACAGGGGAAAAGAATTGAAATAAAATGTGTGAAATGTTCAAGCAGGCTTATGGCGTGTTTATTACTGAAATATTTTTGAATGTAACTTAATTTATGAAGTGTTTATAATACAGGTGTATTTATTTGTAAGACTCCAGCATATTTCCCTGTATGGTATTCATCTTTCCTGCTATTAAAATCAGAGCAGTTTGAAAAGAAGGACATAGTCAGCAGGAAAAGCTTAACTACATTGCAGGAGCAGAATTGGACTTTATGCTGGCCTGAGGACAGCCCCCTGGGGGTTTTAGTCATGATCTCTGGTTGTGTTTTCAAACACATTTTTCAGTGAGTAATGCATACTCTTGTAGCTGGAAATGAGGCACCTGCTGAAGGAAAGAAAAGATCCCCTGTGAACTCTTGTCTTCTCTTGAAAAAAAGTGTGTTTTCAGTGTCCTTTTTGACTGTCAGTTTCTGAATGAAGTTTTTAGACAGAAGTCCATGCTCTAAAGGAACATTATTTTCTGTACTAATATTAAATTTAGAGCTAGGAACAGGTAGTATTTGCCTTCTTGATTAAAAAGTACAAGACTATCTTTACCTCCAGATTTATTAACAAATGTGAAGTTGACTGTGCTATTCCACAGAACAATAAAATTCTAATTTGAAATTGGACACAAAAGAGAACTGTTTCTTCTGCCGTACAAATGGCTAATGCTGACTGTTGTTTTGAGAAGCTAAACTCATGCCAGAGAAGTGAGCCACAGGGAACAGAAGCTCCATCCTCTCACTCAAGGACCGATGGGGGATTATTCAAGAATCCCCAACAAGGTGGGGAAATTCAAGCATTACATAGATCTTGGTCACTTCCCCAGGACCAGGGGAGCAGACCTGTGATGTCAGATACCTCCTGAATATAGGACAGCCTTTCAATTCCTTATCTCTCCCACACCTCCCTCCCCCCAGTGAATTTCAGAACATCGGGGAATCCGTGTAAAATTCTCTGCCCACCACCCAGACACTTCCCACTTTCCCCTGATGACTTCTGAGCACACATAATTAGTCATCTTGTCAAATATTGCTTAAAAATAACATTTATGATTGGAATTCCCATTTACAGGTTTAATGGCTCATTGACAGCTGCAAATCCTTCCAAGCTCTTCATCAATTGCCTTTACTTACCGAAATGTGCTTCTAGTAGAGCAATGCCAATAACAGCAATCATTTGTAGAGCTTACTTTGGCTCAGGAACTGTGCTCAGTAATTCACAAGCATTTCATTTGGTTTCCTGACAACTCTATGAGACGGAATCATCTTTTCAGAGAGGCAAAATCTTAGGTCAGCTCCTGTTCAACACAGGACAAGGTGGGGCCAGAATTGCAACCACTATTCAAGACAGAGCTACTCAGCTAGAGTAGACCTAGAGTAGTTTCTTTAAAACTTCCCTTTAAAACCAGACTCATTAGGAGGGTGCTAAGTACTCTGGACAGGAGACTTTGTTTCATTCTATGATTTTATGTGCTTTACCCCAATCTCAAATTTGGTAACCTCCTAGAGGGCACAGGCTGTATAAATCTTGCTTTACATCTTATATAGCACCTATCATGATGCAGGCTTCATAGCAAAAGGTCAATAAATGTTCGGTTATGTGTTGATGAGTCCCTCAACTGAGTGTCTTTCCTCCTACCCTGCTCCTTTAGAGCTTGGTTCTTCTCACACCTTTTCTCCCTGCCCTGATAAATTCTTCCTCAACCACCAGGACATTCATTTAAAACATAAACTAATATTCCAATATAGTGTACAGAGGGAGGGCACATTTCAAAGGCACAGACTAAACCAAGATTGGCTGACCCTGGGAGCGAATGCCCCGTGAGCCTGTTGTGAGCGACAGTAACACTTCTCTTATGCTCTCCTTACTCTTTGGAGGTTCTGTTTCCTTCTCATTTTCACATTTTGTAGTGATATTGCTGGGACTGGGGAAGTATTAACTCATCTTCTGTTCCTCAATGCCTTTGGTTCACCTTAAAACTTCAGCCTTCCTTCTTCAAGGGTGCTATGACATGTGGTTAAATTGTTACTCACATTATTTCTTTTAATCTTCTGCAGGAAAAAAACAACCTTATTCCCTTCAAAGTAAGAATCTCAATTTGAGCATCTTTGTAGTATAAGAAGAGAAATCTGAACTTTGCTGAAAAATAGCACAAAACAGAAATTTGCCAAGAATAGAAAAAAAAAAAAGTCTCCTGAGAAGTTCTAAAAAAAAGAAAAAAAAAAAAAGAGTGCTCTGAATGCATTTCTGACATACAAATCCCTAAGGGTGTCAATAGTCACCTAGCTGAAAATCGTCAAGTATCCAATGGGTCTGATGACGGCACAACAGATTATAAGTGTCCAATTGTCACTCCTGTGAAACTCATTTAGGTCTAAGTACAGAACCCAGTCTGCTTTTGGGTTGTTTAGGGGGTCACCATAACTCAAGACCTGGCTAGCAGGCAGGCATTTTAGCTTTACAGGGTAATTTCCAGGATTTAGGATGATCCTAAAATTGACAAAGAAGTGCTGCTAATGGTAGGGTGAATTTAGTGGATAAAAGTTTATAGTGAGGGCTTTATTTCTCTATTTGGAAACTGCAAAACTAAGAGGCACTGATTTTAGACAAAATCTTAACTAAAACTTTGCATTTACAGATGGCAATTAAGACTTGAAACAACCACAAGAGATGACACAATAAGTATCAAATCCCATTCATTGTTTAGTCTTTTTTTCTTTTCTCCAGGAAGCAGCCATGACTATGATCGCTTTCATTTTTATCATGTCATTTGTTTGTAACTTGATTGCTTTATTAAATTTGTTGATCCAATCCCCACCATTTTCAATGAAACTTTGAGGGCAGGTACTATCGCTTCTAGTTCTATTAATTCACAACGAGCCCTTACTGTGTGACAGAAACTGGGTTAAATATCGTTATGTTATTTAATTCTCACAGATAGTGAGGCAGATCTGATTCTTATTGTCATTTTACATGAGCAAATTGAGGCTGAGTAAGGCTAACTAATGGTACAGGACTGTAATTGTTGCACACCAAATGTTTGATTGAGTCTATAAGGATTTAGGCATATTAGCCTAAGTTGCAAATATTACATTTTGTTTCATTATCTTTAAACTTCTGTCACTGCCCAAATGTTCTTGCTCTTTTATTCCAAGATTTTAAAAATTAACAGGTGTTAATGTATTTTAATAATCCCACTCATTTTAAAAAACATAACTGAATATCAACATAATTTTTTGAAGAAAGAGGATAAAACTGTCAGTGGGAATAAAGCAGCCATATTTTTATCTTTGTACACTTTCTTTCTCTTTGTCTTAGAAATATGTTATTGAGACAAGTATGCCATGAGGAAGTTGATTTTAAAAAAATGGTAATTGGGAACCTGATAAAATATACTTCAGAGTAATGCTAATCATGTGTGTCAAGATAAAGGAAATTAAGGTAGCTTAAGTTTTCAGTTCTCTTCAGAAAAATCAATTATAAAGCAGTTACGCTGCTGACACTAAACAATAAATCCCTGGATTTAGTTAATAAAAAAAAGCCTTCCACTTTTTGAAGGTTAGTTTTTTTTATTCAACAGAAGAAGCTCATAACATTGATTTGTTTTGAGAAAGAAGGGGCTATTTACATCAGGTATCTTTAAATCCAGATATATTCTTGATCTTAGCCTGTATGGATTAGAAATCACTTGCCAGCTGGGGAATATGTCTTTATAAAGCTACACATGGTTTCCAGGGATCCTGGCCTTGGCTGAGTGCCTCCTTACCTCAGACTCTAATGAGGAGTGGCAAACTGGAACCCACCTGGCATTCGCTCGAGGTGCAGAATATCGAGTCAAATTCATGGCTGGCTGAAATCTCTCTGACAATGTGCAGTTACTGAAAATGTAGTTCTCAATCCTGGCTGCCTGTTGTTATTGCCTGGGGAGTTTTGTAAAATACAGATGCTTGGGCCTGCCCCCAGAGAATCATACTTAAGTATGTTAGAGTGGGGCCAGCGATAACTATTTCATTTCGATCTCAATTAACCTTTATATAGTCACTGAGATGTTCACAGCCTTGTCACTTTCTAGTTTTGGACGATTAGAATCTTGCTGTCATTCTTTCCCTTTTGTTCTCATAAAACCAATGACACAAAGGTTAAAGCCACTGAGAAGGAAAGTTTTTCAACAAGTGCGGTTCTGCTCATAGCTTTTCAAATGAGCAATTAATAATTCATAACAATTAACTGAGTTATGAGTTTCTCTTTCAATACGTTTCCAAACATGAATAGATTAAATGGTAATTGCCATCAAATTTTATGTTCTATTTCATGTGCCCAATAAAAGTTTATCTTTCGGAACTCACTTTGTATTTCCTTTTGATATATTCATAACTAAATGCAATATACTCTATTAAAATATTTATTATTAACCTATCAAATATTAACCACTTTTAAATTATATGGATGAAAGAAAACAAATAGGCTACTTGTTTAAGTTTTCATGATTCTCCTTATTTTAATATGATTTGGAGTTGTAGAGTACAAGTTGGTAAAAACTGATGTCATGAGATACTCTTTGAGTTTCTGCCCCTTATATAATTTTTTCTAAGGCATACGTAGGCCCTTGATTGCCCAACCACCAACATTCTGTGAACACTAAGTGATAAAAACAAGTAAACAAAACACCTGGGTTTTGGAATCAGCCTATCCCAAGGTTAAAATCTGCACTTACCACGTCACCCTCTAAATTCTCAAATTTTAATGCAAATATGCATACGAATCACCTAGAAATCTTGTTAAAATGCAGATCAGGAAGTCTGGAGTAGGGCCTGAGATTCTCATTTCTAACAAATTCTCTTGTGATGCTGATGCTACTGGTGGAATGATCGCACTTTCAGGTTGCAAGAATCTAGATGACCCTGTGCAGGTTATTTAGCCTCTTGGAGGCTCAGTTCACTTATCCGTAAAGCAGGGGTAACTGCTAATGGGATTTTATACAGATGACACAAGTCAGGGTGAATGGCTTGGCATAGTTCCTGGCACATGGCGGGCACTGAATAGTCGCCATTGTTATTATTAATTGTAATAATGAGAGCTCGTTAAAGCCCTAAACAATTTTAAAGACTAAACAATTTTCATCTAAGACTTAAAATAAGTGCTAAGCTAGAATATGTCTAAGACTCCAACTCATATATAAGATTTTAAGATTATTGGCTGGAGTAGAGATTCCTGTGACCAGAAGAATGAGCTAGAAAAGTAGTGCTGGAGGTCGGTCTTCTCAGATTCCAACAAGAGTCAGGGGCTGTTGGATCTGAGACCCTTCTTAAACTGTCAGCCTTTAGAGGGCAGGGAAAACATTTGAGTTGGCTTTGGTGCTGAAATTTAGCACAATTCCTGGCACATGGTTGGGCTTTAATATTTTAAAATGAATGACAGTATGAATGAATGACAAGTGAGTAAATGAATGATTGCATGAACAAGTGAATGAATCAGAAAATCCTCTAGCCAGCCCAATTTGACAGGGAGGAGAACTTAAAAGATATTGCAAGACTCTCTTAAGTAGCCCTCTATCACCTTGGTTAAATTGAATTTCGTAACCAAAGATGAAATTTAAGGGTCTAGATTTCCTATAGGGTAGGTTATGATCTGACAGTCTCTAGTAAAAATGTGACTTCAGAAATTTCAAAGCCTGATATGATCAGATAGAATTCATATGCCATATCTATATGTCTATATGTAGTTTAGCATCCTTGGTGCAAAATCAGCAACTTTAATTTTTATTTTAATTAGAAAGAAGAGGGATGTGATATCTCAGTAAAGACCTCATAATACATCCGAATATCTTCCACCTGGGCATTAGCAAAAGCTGGGTCAGCAAAATCATTGAAAATACAGCAATCGTGACATTATATCACTAATACACTACCAGATTATCCTGGTAACAAGCACTCCTACAAACTCCCAAACTTTGTCTTTTTGTACTCAAAATCATGTGAATGATGTAGTGGTCCATATTATTGATTTTCATGATGAAGAGTACAGATTAACATAAAACTAAGTCCATAGGGTCAAAGTATTAATTAAAAAGAGGTCTAAATGTGATTCTTAAAATAATTACATCAATATTTCATTATTTTTGCAGTTTTGTCTCTGAGACATACCCCCATTTTCCCCAAAGAGCTGTAGCTCAGAAGAAATAACTGCAATGCATAATATTAATGCTACACTTTTGCAGAATATGGGAAGGAATTCTGTTAAAAATACATTTTAGCAACTGTTTCTGTTTTAAAGCATCCACGGATGTCTGGATGATCTTGACTGCCAACTACGAGGATGAGTCGGTGATTGAAGTTGGATGCAGAGCAGATGAATCATGTGTGGGCCTGAATTTCTGTGTGTATGTGCCTCTTCTAGATGAAATGCAACTTCATTGAAATTTACATTGAGATAGTCAATTGCTGTGTGCTAATGCATGCCTCTTCTCCCCATCTTGCAGCAATGAAAAACTGGAGGTTGAGTATAATTTTTAAAAACAAAAAATTTGACTAAGATAGGATGAAGAGCACACAGCCCTTGAGTAGAGATGATCATGACATAATTCTATTCCTGAAAGTAGAGCCACGTGATCCAAAATGCCCTGGGTTCAATAGATGAGGTCACATTCAAAAGAGAATTGGACAGAAGAGGCAGGGGCTCATGGCACTGACATGCCCTTTCTTTAAAATAATTACCTCTGATATCAAAGCTGATGGTAAGAAAAATAAATTCTCAACAGGTTCTGTATGTATTTTTTTCCTGTGCTCTTGGTGTCGTAGCTGATGTTATTACTATAATTCTCTCTCAGCAGAGCTTTTTGCTGATATTCAAGGTGACTGGTTGTTCCTGCAGAATGCAACAGAATGATTCCTCACACCAACATGAGCAATCCTGATTGTGTTATGGCCACCCTGACTTCTCTTTCATTAGTTGCTGATTGTACTGAATTGATGCTAAATTGACTTGGCTGGCTCGTAAGCCTGTAAATGCCTGGCACTGACTATGCCTGTGATCTTGTCCTGGAAATTGTCACAGCTTTCATGTTTCTGGAAATCCTAACATTTTTCTTAAGGTTAATTAGGACCTGGTAAATATGAATCGGTTAGACCAACCCCTTGTGATACCCACATCAGGATGGAAGACACACTTTAATGAAATGTGTGTGTGTGTGTTTTCTTAATGTTCTCTTCTGTCTTCTGCTTCTTATTCTCTCCACTTTATTAACCAGGTCCTCTGTTACCTCATTTCTAACTGTTGTGTGAGTTTGAAATAAATCAAACTATGGTCTGCAGGCCAAATGGAGCCTGCCTCCTGTTTACTATGGCCTATGAACTAAGAATGGTTTTTACATTTTTAAGTGCTTGTAACAGAGTCAGAGGGAGAATAATATTTCATGGTACATGAAAATTATATGAAACTTAAATTTCAGCATCTATAAATAAAGTCTTAATGGAACACAAGCACACTCATTCATTTCAATGTCATCTTGGGCTGATTTGGGGCTACCATAGCAGAATTGAGTGGTTGCAACGGAAACTGTAGAGCCCAAGAAGCCTGAAATAATTACCATCTGACCCTTCATAGAAGAAGTTTGCTGACCCCTGGAATAAATCACCAAAGCCTGTCTCCATCTTCAAAGTAAAAATGACAAAAATCCTATAAAATGCTGCAGCAAACTCAATTCATAAATATTTGCTAATAACTGGTTTGCCATGTTCAGATGTTTGAGTTGGGGGAATTACCCTCTTTAAATCTGTTTTTCTCTCTAAAATATAGAAAATAATCTTCACCTCCCTTGTAGAATGAGATAATGCACACATGTTCTTGACACACAGGATGTGTGCAATAAATAACATTTTTTATTATTAAAATAATAAAAATATTATTTTATTTAAATTACTATTAAATTATTTAAAAAATAATGATTATTCCTCAGAACTTGGTCCATAAGCAAGTAGGTCAAACCATCTGTGAGATTTCAGGATCATAGAATTTCAGAACAACAAGGAGCCTGAGAACATCCACGCCCTCTCCAGGATTTCACCGGAGATGCACAGAGAAGGCTGAGCACAGGGTAGCTGAGTAGCAGGAAACCTCAGACTGTCTGGAAATGGTCTGGAATTGCTATTACGTCCAGACATGGGTTGCCATTACATCCAGTGGATAGTATATCCACTATCTGTATCTGTCTTATGCCAAACTCCAAAAATTCAAGAGTCTCAGGTTTAAATGGATATGATCCAACTGTGAAGGGCGCTCTGAACAACACACTCTTTTCAAGCTGCTCCAGCTTTTGCCTCTTATGGTTGCTCCAAATGGAGCCATTAGTGGAGTGAAGAGTTAAAGCACTTTCCACAGGGTGAGTGTCAGCCTGGGACCCTCCTGCTCGCGGGTGGCATCGGGTCCCTGATGTATTAGAGGTTGGTGGGCTTTTGTTACCAATCCCAAATTAAAGTGATGTTAAGAATGGAAGGGAAACAGGACCGGAACTGGAAAGTGATGGCTATTAGTGTGACTGAGTGCCATGGCCTCGTCCTGCTGAATCAGGAAAAATTTCACAACTAGGAGCAACCCTGGGGTTTGCTCTTCTAGCTGACAAAATGAGCCTTTTTTCCCCAGGAGGACTACCTGGCATATTTGTAATGCCTACAAATTGCCACTTTCTATCTTCTGTCTTTCTAATATTTTCCTTTTTAAATTACCTTGGGGAGGCTCCTACTGGTTCTGTTTAACGAGCACTTCCTTCCCACCCTTAGGAGTTGAACAACAGTAACATCAAGTGCCCTTCCAACTATTTATTTTTCATCACTGTTATGAATGTGGTACTCAGCAAGGGAAATGAGACTGTTGTTCAAGTTGCTAGCAAGGAAATTAAAAACTTGGATCCAGTGACGCCATTCATGTTCAGTGATAGAAGTGTAAGAGCCAAATGAATGAAATCATATGTCTGGGACAGCAAGTGCTCTGAAGCAACACTGACATCCTTGTTTAAGTGACACGCCACCTGTCAATGGATTCAAAATGTGAGGTCAACTGGTGAAATGTGAACTGGATGTTTTAATGTAACACAGAAAATAGCGGGAGAGAGCAACTGGAGGCAATTGAAAAATTACAAGTTAGGTTCAAGGTATTTGTCCAGGGAGGTATAATCTTCATTTCAGAAAGGCAATTGGAAGCATCATCTTAATGATCACAAGTTGTCAGGCCTATAGACGTTAATCTCATACCAAAAAATGAAAAAGAAAAAAAGAAAAAAGAAAAGAAAGCCTCCTGATCTATAGTAGCAGAACCAATTAATCTCTAGATAAAAAGGATTTATGGAATCCTTCTCTCCATACTGGTGAGAAGTATGAGAGTCTACCTGTTTGAAAAGAGAGATGAGAGCACGGAGGACAGCTGAGTGGCCGAACTGGCTCTTAATACAACTTGAGCTGGGGTCTCTCTACACCTTCCCTTGGCCCATGTGATTGGTCTGAAAGAGTCAAGAAGCTGGAGAGGTCCCAGAGATCTTTTCACTCAACTGTTCATTTAAGCAGAAACTCTCCAAAAAGCATCACTCATAGGAGCCTGTCCAGCTTCTCTTTGCACTTTTTCAGAGTCTGGGGATTTATCATGACCAAGGCACTCTACTGTATATTCTTAGACAGCTGGAGAGAATAATTGTTGGAAAATGCTAAACTGAAACCCACCTCTCTCTTTCACCCATTTGGTCTCCATTCTATCTTCCTGAAGCAACATGTCCACCTGTTACATAATAGCCCTCTGAACCCTGGTCGACATCTGCAGTGTGTCAAGTCATATGCTTACCAACCTGCTTCTGCTGGCTTTATGAAAACCCCTTAATCAAAGACCAAGCCCTCCTACATCACTGTCAGCTATGTTAGAATGCAGTGTCCAAGGACTAGACTCTTGATGTGGGCTGTTCAGGGCACGTGTCAGAAAGACTGTAACTTCTTTTGGTCTTCATTCAGTCTGAAATTGTGTTAGTTTCTTTGCTGCTCATGACATACATCTGTCTAGAATTGAGTTTGAAGGTGAGCTAAAATTGCCCCATCTTTCTCACCTGAACAACTGTGAACACAACTTTATACCATCTTGCATTTTTGCAATTTTTACTTTTTAGTCTTAATTTGCAGCAGTGTTTAGCACATAGTAGGGACTAAATAAATGTTTGTCAAACCCCATTGGAAACCATTGTATAGCTATGCTGGTTATTTTGGAAGTCTCCTATTTCTCTAGGTAGCCTACTGGGAACAATTTGTGCTTTTATTTCTAAAAAATCAATGTGTGTGTGTGTGTGTGTGTGTGTGTGTGTGTGTGTGTGTGTGTGTGTTTTAAAAAGTATCGAGGATCTTACTTTTTTTCCCCTAAGTATATTTTTAATAATTCTTAAGGTTTGGGACAATGTCCCTTGTGGGCACCTGGGTGGCTCAGTCAGTTAAGCGACTGCCTTCGGCTCAGGTCATGATTCTGGAGTCCAGGGATCGAGTTCCACATCGGGCTCCCTGATCAGCGGGGAGTCTGCTTTTCCCTCTAACCCTCTTCCCTCTCATGCTTTCTGTCTCTCATTCTCTCTTTCTCAAATAAATAAATAAAATCTTTAAAAAAAAAGTTTTTATTAACATTCGTTCTCTTACACGATACTACCATCTCTGTACTACCCCTGAGTGGGGTACTAGTTTTCTGACTCCTTCTTCCACTCTTTTTAGTGAAGAAATTCTTATCAATGCAAGTCAACAATTAGCAGAACACATCTTTATGTAAATATCATGATATTTGAATTCCTTCATTTTGGAAGATTACAGAGCATTTAGATTCTCTACTTTGGCTTTGAAAAATATGTTTATCTTCTAAATGGTTGTGTAGTCTGTAATACACTCTCACAATACCTTTTCTATAAGCTCTTTGGTCTTGACTGAAAAATATCTCCCTGTTTCTACCTTCTAATTCACCATGCAAGTCTTTACCTTCTTGACACATGGCACTCTTTTCTGATCTACTATGTATTTCTTTTTTCTCTTGCATATCTTTACTCCAAGCATGAGTTACGTTCCATCTCCATGATACCCACATATTTATGCTTGGCATTAAAAGTTGCCATTCTCAATGATTATTGTGGTAGGCAGCGTCAGCTGTCCTTGCAATTTGTTTTTTCTTTTTTTTTTTTTTAACATGGCAAAAGGGACTTTATAGAGAGATTACATTAAGGACCTTGAGGTAGAGAGATTCTCCTGGATTATCTGTGTGTGCCCAAGCTAGCCATCTGAGCCCTTAAAAGTGGAGATCTTTTCCCATCCATGGTCAGAGAAAGATGTAATGATGGAAAAAAGGCACAGAGAGATGGGAAGTTCCTGGCTTTGAAGGTAGAGGAAGGCGGCCATGAGCAAAGGAATATAGGTAGCTTCTAGAAGCTAGTAAAGGCAAGGAAACAGATTTTTCCCTAGAGCCTCCAGAAGGGTACATAGCTCTGCCGACAACTTGATCTTAGCCCAGTGAGATCCTTGTTGGACTTCTAAATATAGAACTGTAAGAAATACATTCTCGTTGTTTTGAGCCACTAAGCTTGTGGCAGTTTACTGTAGCAGCAGGAGAAAACGAATAGTTACTGTGCATTCTCTGGGAAGGAAAACATCTAAACCATAGAGTTTTGTTCCACAAATCTTTCCTTATTCTCCTGAGAATAACTGTTGTCTTTTTTTTTTTTTAAATCTGCGGTTTGCCATACTGTCTGGTTTTAGAGTTTTATAAGGGTATTTTCACAATATTCTACTCAAACTTAATTAAAAATTTTCTTGATCAGACTATCGAGCTTTCTACTAAACACGTTTTTCTGTTCTCAATAATATATGTACCGATTCCTTCCAAGAACCTGTATTCTAGGGTTATTGGGATATTGTAGGCCATGGTCCAGCAACTGAATCTCAGCCTTCCCCTTGTTACGTGTACTTAAGTTCTTGATTTCCTACATGCTCTGTTATCTTCCAAAATCATAACACTGACCCTATGTCACCAAAGCCTTTGACTTTAACCCAAATATTTAGACTATAAGTTCTTTTGAAAGCACCATTCATATAAGCTAGGTAAAAATGGGGGCTTGTTGGTAGCTTTCATATGCATTTAATATATTTATTTTACATCCTTATACATCCTCCAGGAAAACAACACACCTCCTCTTCAACCTCATTGGTTTTATGTGTGGCTATTTCCATTCCGTTCTCCAAACCAAAACATCACAAACCTCCTCTATGTCCAATCTCCTTAGTGCTGGTGACAAGTTTTTCATTACTTCCCAATACATGTTAACCCTCCATATTTTATGTGAAGCATGGGATGTGGCTTCCTTTTGCGAAGGCTTAGCTTTATTCTCTGGGAAGTGGCTCATCCCTCTTCACTAATTTCAAGGGGGCACAGAAAAAAAAAAAAAAACAAACAACAAAAACACTGCCTCTCCTCAGTGTTTCATAGGAAGCTCAACACTAATTTTGATTCTGCTTGGTCTCCTTGAAATCTTTTTTTTTTCTGCTTTCTTTCCTGGATTGGGTGTACCCCATGCTGTCTAAAGACCATTCATTCTGATGGTTTTCAAGTGTTTCACCTTTTATGTCAGAGAGACCAGCCTACATTTATGGAACATACAACGGGTGGCCCCCTGAGGCAGAAGGTTAACTTATGAGCCTGACGCTCTTCATTTACCCTGCAGAAGCCACACCATTGTTTTTGGAGTCAGCTTTACTTCAATCTCTTAAATCAGCCTTGCCTATAATCAAGGGCTTTTTAGAAGTTCCTAGGTCAACAATTTGGAATTTCAATCGTGGCTAATCTTGCTGCATGTTCTGCACTATCATTGTACAATAAGTTTTAAACACGGCTTTTCCTAGCATTTTGATACATCAACATGTGCTTGGAATTAAATAATTGAGTGCTTACTATGTACCATGAGGCCCACATTCATTATTTTCCTTGAATCTTCATGATTACGAGATGTATCATGTCCTAGTATTATCCCCATTTTGAGATTAAAAAAAAAAAACAACAACTGGGCTTAGAGAGTCTAAGTGATTTCCTCTAAGTCTTGCAGCAAGTAAGAGGTGGAGATGGAATTCAAGCCCAGGGCCTAAGTGTGTCTGCTTACTATGTAGCTCATGGCTCACAGCCAGCACCATTGCCTGCTCTATCTACCACTGCTTTCTTCTTGGCATTGGTTTCTTGTTGTCAGTTTAATCACTGCCACTGATAATGAGGTTAACCCAAGGATGCATTCAACTCAGTAGAAGTGTGTGTGTGGGGGGTGGGGTGGAGGGAAGAGAGAAAGAGAGAGATTGACTTTAAGGGCATTTTTTTGGAAGGGCATTTTTGAGGGCATTCATGTGTGTGCAGACATGGGAGTGATATGAAAAATACTTGTCAACCTGTAATCGTCAACTAATTAGAATGAGCATCTGTTATAACACTGGTGCTGGAGGCACCTCACTATGATGGGTGTTACTCCATTAGTTGGTGGATCTTAGGGGTGGTCTGAGAGATCCCAGGGGAAGGCACTTAGGGATCCTCATACTGTAGCCATTTATCAACTGACAGCAGAAATTTCAATATTTTTGTATAGAATAGCAGCCCTATATGGGTGGATCTGAGGGAAGGAAAAAAGATTTCGGAGTGAGATAAAGCTATTGCGTCCTCAAAGGTATATTTGAAATACGTTAAATTGATGTAACAAATCAAGTGTCATCCTGTTCCAGTCCTTCCTTTACAGAGCAGCCAGAATAATCTTTCTAAAACAAATTCTGACCATTTCATTCATTCCTCTGTCTAAAACTGTATGATGGACCCCGTGTCTGTCTCCTCCCAGATAAGAAACTCCTCAGCTTGGTGTTCATGAAACCATGTGATCTGGTCTCTGGTTGCCTTTTGAGCATATTCCCTCCCTCCCAACACACACACACACACACACACACACACACACACACACACACACACACACACCCCTTATCCTCCCAACGTATCAAAACTATTTGATATTTCTGGAACACAGTGTGTTAACTCACGTACTTTTGCTCAAGAAGTTCCATCCTGGAAATCTCCTACTAATCCTTCAGGACTGAACCAAACATTGCTTCTCTGGGAAGCTCACTTCTATCTGGGCTTCACTAAAAGCACATACATAGCTTTTTCTTAGTTCTGGTTACCCCTGTCAAAACTGTCGTGTTGTATGTCAGCCTCTCACTTCAGATTGTGAACTCCATGCCCATATGTCCACAGCAGCTATCTTTCTTCATCCTTGCAGCCTCTACTCTTAGTTCATTGCCTAATTCACGGTAGGTACTCAAGAAATACTCAAGAGGATAGAGCATAAAGAATTTGCTTCCATAATCTCACTGATCCATACATACCGAGGATGTGAGGTGCTGGAGCTGAGGTACAGAGGGTTTTGTGCATCACACAGCCCTTATATGGTAGGGCCACATATAATCCAGTCTTCTAATTCCAGAAGGGAAAATTTGGTGACATTGTACCTTTTTATAATACTCCAATAATTAATCCAGAAAAATCAAGGTAGGACCTTTTTGGGATATACCTCCCCTAAGACTGGATTAGTTTCCCTCTCTAATGTCTTTCCCTGGTTACACCTATTCATTAGGTCCTGCATCAGGAAGTTTACATGAGCCTTTCTTTTTGAGAAGAGTGTCTTAATTGCAAAGTCTCCTTACAACGTATGCCTTGAGTCTTGGGCTGGTTTGGGTCCTTCCTCTGTCTGTCCCTCCTTCCCTCCTCTTGACTGTTGGCTTTCTCTGGTCCTCCACATCCAGATGTTCCAGGACCAATGACTCTCCTTTGAATTCTGGTTCCTCGCATGGTCCTTGGGATCCACCAAGTCATCCAACCCCCTAAGGTGTTTTCTAGGAATCTATGGCAAGTAGGACTTTTAAACCATGACCTTATGCAGAGCTTATGGGCAGATGTGCTGCCTATTTGTCTTTTAACGTTCCTCTCCAGTATGGCTAGAGATGCTCACCTCCAGCTCCGGGGTCCCATCTTAACCTTGGCGTCCTCGATGCTAGATTTCTCAAACTATCACCATAGTTCTTTGCTGCCCATGGCAATAGTATGGCAGTAAATTTCACTTTCGCTTTACATTGCGTAGAAGCGTAGCTTACAGATGACTATAAATTCCACAAGTAGCCAGTGAAATATTCTGTATAGTCTTAATTGGCTTTAGACAGTTCCTGCATGCTGACATTGTTTTCAAGTGAAAAGTAAGCAAAGGAAGGTCCAGAGCTGTGCTGTCCAATATGGTAGACATATGTGGCTATTAGGCCTTGCAATATGGTCAGTCCTATTTGAGACGTTCTGTAAGTATAAAACACGCACTTGATTTCAAATATAGTATAAAAAAAATGTAAAATGTATCCTTAATAGTTTTGATGTTGATTATATGTTGAATGATGCTATTTGAGGTATTTAAAGGTTAAATGAAATAAGTTGTTAAAATCAATTTCTTCTATTTATCTTTACTTTTTAAATGTGGATAACAAAACATGGAAAATTCCATATGTGGCTTGCATAATTTGCTATTTGACTGCACTGCTCCAGAGGATTTGCCTGGTGGCTCTTTAATATTAGTAAGCTAAATGTGTACAGATAGACTAGAAAGTTAGCGCATAATGAAAAAGCAGAAAAGGTTATGAATGACAGAAGGAAGCTTCTGCTCAGATTTTTAAATTTCTGTTCCCTGAATACGCTGACATGCCACCTGCCTGACAAGCTTTTAAGAAGGTCTGATAATCCCCAGAGAAATGAGGTTGAACCAAGTGGCATCTGTCTAAGGCTCGCTGCATGGTTCCTAACCTCAGAGGCTTAAAATCAATATTGATTTTTGTCATTTATTTTACCCTGGCATTTAAATATCCCTTAGATTTATTGCCTTCAGGTTTTTGGGTAAGATTCAGCAATGGGTGTGATAGCAGGGGTGGTGATAAGTTATGTAGATACCATTTAATTTATGAACTCTGGAGCTCCGGGGTAGTTTTCAGTTCAAGAAATATATTAACCACATACACATCACCCTTCATTTTGCGGTGAGAATTTCCAAGCTGGGTCCCTATTGTGCCCCTTAATTTATGGTCTGGCCAGGTACCTGGATCTGAGCGCAATATTTCAATATAAGTTGCTCCCGCATTCAGAGGGGAAGAAGACGGGCTTCAAAGAAGCCAGCTGGACAGCTGATGGATTGCTCGCTCTCTCTCTTCTATGTAGGCTGGGGCCTTAAGTAGCTTTTAAAGCTTGTCAGTGGTTTGGGTCTTTTTCTGCTCTGAGAAGCTGCACGCACTGGCCTAGACAAGCGGAATCAGCCATGCTGCAGCAGGCAGAGGGCAGCTCCCAGAGTTACTTACGTTGACAGCCGGAGTGCCAGGAATTTCCTGGCAGACACTCATCACACTTAGGCCCTGTTGTTCCCGTCTTACACTCACAAAATCCTGAGCCATTACAACGATCATGGACTGAGCCCAAAGGGTTACAATAACACTCTGTAGAAACAAGACAACACACAGGCTGGAGACAAGTCTGCATGGCTTATAGGTTATCAACACAGGAGCGTCACTTAAAAGCATCGCTTACTTAAAGGAAGATGTCCACTAATGAAATGCTTTGGCAAATAGGGCGATTTTGGCCCTCTGTATGGATTTCTCCGCCTGCCATGATGCCATTTTTATGATATGGGAGGAAATTAACTGAAAACTTTCGGGGAAATAAGACATCATGTTCTTCATGGCTAACAGATCATAATAGAGATTCCATTTGTTAGGGCATTTTTAGATGGTTTAATGAACACCATGAGAAGTTTGTATATCAAGTATAAATCAATATGCCATCAGTGTAACATCTGTTTTAAATTATTCAAATAGGCTTATCTGTTATACTCAATATTTGAGAACTGCTGAACATTGTTCAAGTGCAATATGAATGCACTTTGTTCTTTCAAAGGCATTTTTACTGTATGATTTGGGAGAGCACTTTAACTTGTATGTGAGGAGCCTGTAGATGTTGTTTAGATGCTAGGCATGTTAGTAGGGTTTTCATGCAGCCTAGATTAACAATCATGAAAGAAAAATAAAGTTTGTAAATTTCAACATAGGCATAATTTGAGACATGTGTTTTTTAGGACAATACAACTTTTGTCTAGTAAAAAGTAAATAGAATATTTTCTCGATGACTTACACATTCTTATACACGATATTTTTGCTTCGGAAGCTCTATTTTGCTGAAAGGCTGAACCTGATATGGGAATTGCTTAGGTTTCCATTAGTTTGAAAGGCAACAATGGCTAGTTTGCAGCTTTTGGAATTTGGGGGCCAAGGTTTCTTTCCTCATTACCCTACTGTATAATCTGGGCAAGCCTCTCTGTCACTCTGTTTCCTTTATATCAAAATACCCCGTTAAGAGGTTTTCTTTTTAAAAACCAAATAAAATACCGACAAACCAACCAAGAGAAGCCCCGAGAACTTCAGCTTATAAGCATCAAGTTTAGCGTTTTAGATTGGCAAAAGAGATTCAAGCTTTAACATTACAAAGAGGTCTGGAGGTTTGGCTCTGTTTTTGTCACTGGGATTAATTTGACAATTTCGTCAAAGAATGTAGAGGGTCTTAGAATTATGACTTATTTCATGTTGATTAAGTCAGTTTTTGAGTTCAGCATTATTGTGATACAAACCTAAGACTAATAGAGACATATGGAGGGAAAAATAAAACTAAATAAACTAAAATGCTCCCTCTTTGCCTGGCTTGGTTTGTGCTTAATAACTAGAGTTTTATTTTAAGCGGGCATTTTTTACTTTAATGTGTGTGTATATGGGAGTTGTTTTTTAAAATAGTGATTTTGTTGTGGCTTTAAAAACGTTGTGTGTACATTTATATTATAAGTATATATTTATAACTACTCAACATTTACTTTGTTTCTTACTATTTAAAGTGTATAAGTTGACAATGAGTCACCAACACTTCGCAAACCAAGGAGTAGAGTTATATCTGGCCAACATGAATTCATGTGCTACTCTAGTCAATTAGCTCACAGCAATTATATTAATATAAGGGTTTAGATGCAAAGAAAGTAAACAAAATTTTTTAAAAATGTGGACCATCTACACCATAGGATATCCCAGTAGTGGTCATAGGAAAAAGTGATGAAGTGTAGTGTTATTCAAACAGTAATGAAAATAAGTGACAAGGAGGGGTGTGGTCTACACGACACCTTATGTACAAATAACTTAGTTTTTTAAAAAATATCATTTGTGGGACCACAGTCAATGGTAGATATTGGTGGTGGCCTTGGAGTATTATATTTTATTCCATGAAATTAGAAAGAATATGCAGGACTATTAGGCTAAAACAACATGAAATATTTTTGGAGGTTTGATTAAAAAGTTATACTACAATTGATTTATAGGTATTAGAAGTGTTTTATCTATAGAAGGTACCTCTGGTTACCTGATCTTGGGTTTCAAGGGGTATAAAAAATAATACAGCCTAATTTGAGATATGTTTAATAGTAACTGCTGAGCCCTGTGTTTCATTCTGATGTCAAACTTGTTATCAGAGATTATTCGCAGTGATTACCCAAGGTCATGAACCACATATCCTCTAGCTTCCTGCTTAATGCTTGAGTTTATATGAAACAGAAGCATGCAAAGGTGTCAGCTTCATGTAATTGCTGCGTCATACAGGGTAATTACATGCATCTTTGGAGACATGGCTGTGCTTGGAATTTGTATGAAAATGGGTAAGTTCACTGGTAGTCACAAAGAAGCAATCACTGTGGAAACACGGAATAGTCTGCATTTTATATTTGCCATAATATAAAATGATGCAAATAGTTTATGACATCTATTTCAATGCAGTCTACATTTTGTCAAAGATAGGAGCTATTCCCTTATAACCAGGGTGGTGGATTTCACTGTCATTTGTTAAAGAAATGGCAAAGTGCCTTTCTTTTCCTCAGAATTAGAGAAGACTTAGATGAAGTTCAAATTTTCCAAGATTGGTGCTTAATTCTGTGAAAGTGAATTAGGTCAATATCCATTCATTTTCATTTGTGCTTTCTATACAAAAAGGTATTAAACTCTCAATTACTTGTGGTGTATGCTCTTAAATTTAATTCTCAGTCCTGCCTCAAGCTTCTTGGGGAGCTGAACTGTGGAAAACAGGGAATGGGTTCATGCTTTTCCATAGGGCAAACCTTGGCAATAGGGAGCCACAGGCTACCAATGGCCCTCAGAGAGCAAACTCCAGCCTTAGCCTGGTGGATAGGCAGCCCTGATACCTCAAGTGGGAAAAGCAAAATCCATAGCTCTTGTAGGAAATTGTTATTGATTCATGGTATGCATATATAGACTCAAGACAAAAGATAGACTGTGACATATGCCAGCTAGCCACATTTTTCAATTTATTCTTTACAAGCCATTTTACCCCTTAGGAAAAGGGCAGCAATTTAAGGAATTTTGGCATGTGGGGAATATTATAGCTAATTTTAATGGTACCTAAAAATTCTCATCTTTGGGTTTACCGATTTATTTGGTTTGAAGAGTATAAAATACTGAATAGAAACGTGTTTGTTTCAACGAAATAAAATTCCCCAAAGATTTATAATTTTAACCAATGAACTTTCTAGAAATGGAGAAAACAACTGCTTTTGATTTTTTTTATGTAGGAAAAAATGGATATTAAGCTTTCCATATTTCATCTCTAGTTCATGCTATTTAAAAGACAAAAGCTAAATAGGCTGTCTTCCTGTCTGGATATAATCCAACATAGATTTACGACACAACTATACCTCCTAAAATTGAGTAGGAAGTGCAGATTTTATAGTTCATAAGGTTATTTTAGGACTGGAAAAAGGCCAAAGTTCATAAGAATAGAATATTCTGAGTAAAACATTGGGATATTGTTGTTACCTATTAAATATTATATGGAATAAAATCTTTTCTTTTAGGGCCTTTTCTTTGTTCATTTAAAATAATATGAAATTAACACTGTAAAATATTTTAATTTTAGGCATTTTACATAAATGATTTTTATTCCTCTGTTCCTATTTATTTTACCTTTTCTCTTGTTTCCATATTTATAGTATGACATTTATATACTTTGACAAATGACATTCAGTGAAATGTAACTCTGCATTCGAAATTCTGACAGCTACATGTCTTTTGGGTTATTAATAACCTCAAATCTTTGTAACCCCAGTAGTTGTAAAGGCAACTGAACTTCTGTTCGCAAGCTCATAGTGGAATTGTTACTGTCATCCAAAAAAGCGTACCATAAGTAGAAGTCTGACAAGCTTAGTTTTGCTAATTATGTCAGGATATTTGGGAGAAGGAGTTCAAGCTTTGAAGTCAGAAAACTAACTCTTCACGAAACCTATATGATTTGGGTCAATTTGCCTTACTTTTCTCAACTAGAAAATAGAGGAAATTATCAGTGGAATACTTACCCCACAGTTTTGTTAATGAGGTTTAAGTAGAAAAAACATATCTGCAAGTGAGTTCACAGTTTACCAAGTGTTTCCTGTGTATCCCATATGATCCCAGTGTGACCAGGAGTTCTGAAATAACTTACCTAAAACACACAGCTATTAAATAGCAAACTGGGACGTGAACCCAGCTCTTCGGCCTCTAAGTCCAGTGATTTCTCCACTAATTCACAAATAATAAATAAGGAGGCACTTTGAAAAATAGAACATACTGTAGATATAAACAGTATTACGTAAACTTGGCCTAACTGAATTCAAAACAACTTGTATAGCTATATTATGTGATCCTGGGCAAGTGGCTATATGACCCTGACAATCCAATCAGAAAACAGTGACCCCAGAATTGCAGGTTAATTAGATTTCTTTTTTGATCAAAAAGACTGCCTGCCATTTTTCAGCATGTGTTTTCTATTTAAATTAGTCTCTATGTGCAAAATTCTACTTTTAAAATTAGTTGATTAAGTCGTTACCTGCTGGTGAGGTAACAGATATGCACATACCCTTGACCATTTCAAATATATGCGTTTCTTCAAAGTAAATTGTGAAGTGAAATTCCATTTATTATTTCTTATTTTTCCATCAGCTCCCTTTCTTAAAGATGGGTTCCGCTACGCAAAAGGTAGGAGAAACTTTTTTGGGTGGGAAGGGCAGGTTCTCTCCAGTTGACCTGAGCAGTAGTCATGGTGGGTGGGGGAGAGTGCTCGAGAGAACCCTGTGGACCCAGTTTTCCAGAGCTTATTTACCTTGTTAGCTAAGAGAATTAACTGCTTACAATAGCTTTGAGAAATTGCTTCTCCTTTGGGGGGATATAAGAAAATTAAATAAATGGAATTTCGTTACTATGGATGGAAAAGTCAGGCAAACTTCTATATTACCAATTGCTAATGGCTTTCAATTCCAAATGGCAATATTTTTAATCAATCGATATTTGTTGGTTACCAGTTATATGCAAGAGTTTATCCTAATTTCTCATAGCTATAATTAAACCCCATATAGTGAGTTTCCCTCTTAAAAGTTGAATGCACAACTTAAGACTTTATCAGTTTGATATTACCAGGTTTTAAGATTGCATGCAAAAAAAAAAAAAAAGGAAGAAAGAATAATAGAAAATTCTTTATCTTCTAAACATGATTTTTGGCTCACCATCTTTAAAGCAACAATAACATAAGGATTCAGGATATATATCCCCCAATTCAACCAGCACAAGAGAATTTTAAGTCTACCACAAGGATGTTTTCTCCATTGAAAAAGTTCATTCTGGCTCAGCCGTGGTGCAACTCAACAGCCTCTTCACCTTAAATAGCTCCCCATAGCTCGAAAGGCACAGAACAAAAGCTGAAATTATAATGGAACTGACCTATGCACACATTCTCATCGTCCAGCTGTGCAGAAGCATTTCTGAAGTAGCCCAGCCTGCATAACTCACAGTGCTGCCCTCTAGTGTTGTGTTTACAGCTCACGCAAATGACTGTATTGAGCAGATCGATATAACTGCATCGATTGGAGTGGCCGAAGCATTCACAATCTTGCAAGGAAGAACAGAAATGTATACAGAGTGTATACAGCAGCAGAGTCACAGCACACTACATGCTTGGATAAAATGAGGAGTGGAGAAGAGATGGTGGAATGGCATTACATCTATGTGATGCAACATGACACATGGCAACCACAGGTGGTGGTGATTGGCATGGAAGTAGCATCTGTTTCAAGCAAGATAGAAAGGTTGGACACTCAGAACATGACTGGAGAGTGCTAATTCTTGGCATACAGTATGAACAGAAGCATTTGCAGGTGTACACCTTTTAAAATTTGGGAAGGCTCAGTTGCCATTGATGCAAAAGTCTAATTTTTGCACGTTGAGAAATTTACTGTCTTGGTGCCACTTCCCCCATTTTTTCTTCATATTTGCACTCTTAAAAAGAGGGAGGGAAGTATGTGAGCATCGAGGGCCTGAGCCTACCATTACCCATGACTCCTCTGTTTGGAGTATCTTTTATGTCAAGACAGTAACTTGGTCAGGATTTCCAGAAATTATGGCAAATTTCACAGGGATCTAGACAACTAAACAGTTCTCTCTTTTTGTTTTTTTCCAAATGCTAAGAGGGAAGACAGCTTTTGTAAGCCTTTCATCAGGCCACATCTGATGTTTATCTGTGAGAGAAAATATAAAAAGCAGGGAGAAGATTTGTATGGGAAAAGTGCTCTTAAGATTTCCTTTTCACCCAAGTTTCAAGCTAAGTCTGCTACAAAAGAAGGATTAGGCAGCTAATGATTAGGCAGTACCCTCAGATTTCCTTTTCTTTGTTTCCCGAGAATGTTGGCGATGCCTCTGAGGCTGAGGCTTGAAAGTGGGAAGAACTAGACAAGGAGATGGGGAGAGGAGAGCAGGTGGGGAAGGGTGGAGAGTGACTAGATTTTCTCTCTGTTGCATCTCAGGGAAGCAAGAAGTTGTTCATCTAACTCAGCGTTTTTCAAAGAAGTGGTAAAGACAAAGCCTTTATGGGTGGAAATAAGTATCAAATCAGACGGAAAAAAAAAGGTGGGAGGAGTAAGTATGTGGGGAAGCTAATTTGTCTTGTCAAAATATGGGAGTAGGCCTACCTGGACATTGATGAGGAAGGTCAACTGTGATAGTAAACCTTGTTTGTCTAGTCTAAAAATGCTCCTCTTATGAAAAGTCTGGCTTTTATTTTACCTCACTATGAAGCCAAACACAGCCACTATTTGAGCTCATTCATTCATTCAGTAAATATTTTATGGGGTTGATCTACCATGTGCCAGGCACTATGCAAATGGCTGAGTTACTCTTTTGGCCTAGATAGATTTTGGAAGTAGTGCATTTGATGAGCAGAGTAAAGATAAATGGGCACTGTAAAAATGAATCAGGAGGATTAAGGAAGAGTGACTAGAATTTTTTTTTTTAACATGCTGCTACTCATCAGAATGGTGTGGGTTCATTTAGTGCAGAGCCAGTTGCTATAGTCGAGAATGGAGGTCGAGGTCCTGAGAGAATGAAATCAAATTTGGATAGAAGCAGAGGAGGACACTGGAAATTGTAAAGAGTGGAAGATACCAGGAATAGGGTCAGCACCTTGGGGACTTTAGATGCTTAAAAAGAAGCAAGAGGGAGGCTCCTGTAGGCAAGCCACTTCCTTTAGGGGAGGCTAGCTTTGTCATGTGTCTAAGTGTGCTGGGGGCTGGGATTGGGAGGAAGCAGAGAGAGCGAAGGAGAACAGAGTGGGAAGGGGGCCTTTGGGACTTGGATGTGGGAGATGGCGTAAGAACACACCTGCATGAATGCAGTAGTTAAGGCATGCCATATTATTAATAATAAAATAGTAACAACAAAAATAACACAATTACAGATCATCAAATTAAATATTCTTGGAAAACAAACATTTCATTCCAATACACTATATCTCCCCAAGTTACACCTTGTTTATGCTGGCATTTCTGACTTGCTAGGAAACCTAAAAGGCCTCTAGAACCTTCCTTGGTTGAGGATTTGAAACGGGGAGAAACTTTCTGGTCTAGAGCCATCCAAGAATAGAGCTTGCAGGAAGGAGACACAATTCTCAAATCTAATTGCTTCTCGGGACTTCTCCAGAGCTGCCTGGAATTGCTGAGGACTGGGCACCAACAGCCCCGTCCTCTGGCTCTCCCTCTCCAGAAGAGGTTCCTTGGTGGTGGTTGTTCTTCACATTTGCCAGCTCAGGTTGGCCCTTGGTGCACCTACTATAATTTATCCAGCTTTTTTCAAACGCATCATTTATGTGCACAAATTGATCCCAGGAACTTTTTGGAACTACACAGAAGTCCTTGTTGTCAAAAAGCTTGTTTTGTGGGCAAGACAAACACATGCTTAGAATAACTAGAAAACAAAGGAGCATGTGCTAAGAAAACCAGACAGAGACACAGAGCGATCTAAGGAGAAATTCATTTAACTTGAGGGGAATTAGGAAAAACTAACTTAACACTGGGCTTAACACCGAGTCTTCTGTGAGGGTACATAGGGTTTATTACGGGGAAAAAAAGGCGAGGTGTGAGGGATGAGTATTTCAGGTGAAAGGGGAATAGAGCGTGCAAAGGTATGAAGTTGGGGTAAGTGTAGAGAATAAGGCTGGAGAAGTTTCATAATGTAGTTCCTTTGTGGGTATTTGAAGGGTTCTGTAAGATCTGTCCAATGGCCAGAGCCATATGCTGAGCTCCATCTGACAGTTTTATCCAAGAAAGAAAACATATCCATAGATATCCAAGTTCAACACTTTCAAGACCCAGCCCATGAATCTCCACGGACACGTCAAATGTCACACTACTGTCTACTATTCTTTGAATTCAATGGATAGTATACATTTTCGTGATAACAGTATTTGTTTCTGGGTCTTGTTTGAGAACCGATTTATTATTTTCAGTAGGAAAAGATAAATAATATAAGTTGTATAAATAATTATATATAGAACCATATCAGCAGAACACCCAATATTAATACATTTATTTTAGAAGATAAGTGGATATCCAAATGTCTTTTAATCTAGGAAATAGGGTAGCAGTTTGATTCTTTTAGGACTTCTAAGACTCTTCTGAAACTTCAATAAAGCTGTCTTCTCTGGCCATGATATATTTGAGAATGTAAAATGAGAAAAAGATCTTTGAAAAACATGAGAGCACTGTATAAATGTAAGGCATCTCAAATGTAATTATTAGGCTGCTGTATTATTTTTCAGTATCCTGTTAATCTACCACTCTTCAGGAACTAGTCTTTCCATGTAGGCACAGAATCCTTGAATGATCATTAATGATGCTGTCTGAGCTACATTATCATATTAGGACCCTGCAGGGATGATATTAATAGTTCAATAATTCTTTGATCTTCCAGTTCATTGACTTACCATGTCCTCCCTTCCCTTCTTACAAAGTATAGAGTCCATGGTCCATCCTTACAGTGACTTCCTTTCATACACTCTCATCTCCCTTGTCCCCCATGGTGTCCCGTGCCCACCCCAATCATGGTCTCCTGGGAAAACCTGATCCTGCTTAAATACAACTCTCCACCTCTCCATGCCTGTACCCCAGCAGCTAAATGTGGCTGGAGTTTTTCTCCAACTATTTTGAAACAAGTCTCATTTTAAGTTCATGACCATAAACCTCAAAGGGACCTTTAGGACTGCCAGGCAACCCTTCCTGAAATAGGGGGCTTCTGGGCCACCACTCTCTTTTGCTTCTCCTTCTTCCCTACTCACTGATGTAGGAAAGACATTAGGGTTCGAAGCCGACAGCCAAGAGAGAATTCTTTAGACGTCTTTGGTGCAAAAATGTGGCTTTATTAAAGCTCAGGGACAGGACCCGTGGGCAGAAGGAGCTGCACCGGGGTCATGAGGAGTGGCCCATTATATACTTTGAAGTTGGGAGGGGGTTAGGGATAGCATAAGTCTCTAAGGAATTTTGGAAGCAAGGTTTCCAGGACCTTGGGGGGCTAGCTATTGTTGGGAAAAGGTCATTTATTACCGTCTAATAAAACCTTAGTCATGAGACCCTTCAGATGTATATCGGTGGGCCATATGCTTGGCGGATGATTGCCAACATGTATCTTGGGGGTTTAAAGATAAAGGAATTTTTATATGTTAAAGTAGACTTTCAGAGTCCTGAGGGTCAGGTTAGGATTGCCTTTAGCCCTTAGCAAAGTGTCAACATCGAGGCAGCTGAGTCCCTAGAAGAATGTCACTCTGCCTGTTTCAAAGACTTGTCAGTGGGCTGTAGATAGTAAGGAAATTTAATAACTTTTCTTCTTCCTTTGTTTTCCACATCACTCACCATTGTTTTTCCCTCTCTTTTCTTTTTTTTTGTCCTTTCTCCTCAAATGTCTCAAGGCTTAGTTCTTGGAACTCTTTGCTCTTTAGGCTCACCCTAGAGCCAGGGTTCTTTACCTAGCTTCATGACTTTATATACCATCTATATGCTAACCTTTCCAAAATAGTTATTTCAGCCTAGATCAACTCACCAGTTAGTGAGACTTCCTCCAAACTGACCTACTCAATTGCATTTTTATTCTACACTTGGACATTTAATGGATATCTCAACTTCAAGACGTCCATAACTGAGCTCTTAGGTTACCTTTCCAAACCTGCTACTCACCCAGGCAGCCCACCCTATCTCAGTAGATGGCAACTTCATTCTTCCAATTGTTTAGCTTAAAATTCCTGGAGTTGTTCTTGATATCTCTTTTTTTCCTCATCCCCGACAAACAATCAACCAGCAGATCTTGGCTATGCTTTTAAAATACATTCTAAATCTCACCACCTCTTACTTATCTCATCTTTAGTTAAAGGCACATGGATTATTGCTTTGGTCCCCAAACTGCTCTCCTGGCTTCCATCCTAGTGATAGTCTCCTCTCCACACGTCAGTCAGAGTGACTCTTTCAAAACTTTAATTGGGTCATGACATCCCTTTGCTCATAATCCTAATGGCTTCTCATGTCATTCAGAATAAAAGACAGAGTTTAAATTCATTCATTCCCAATTGATCTGGCCCCTGGCCTCCCTGGTGGCTCATTGCTCTCACTCTCCTCCTCACTGGCTGTACAAAGCTCCACGTTGCTCTGCAAACATGCCAGGGTCTTCCCCATGGGACTTCCCCAGGGCCTTTGCCTCTGTGTGGAATACTTTTCCCCTGGACATCCCTATGACTTGCTTCCTCACTTTGTTTTGAGGTTTCTGCTCAAAGAAAATTCTATGACCACTCTATCGGAAATAATAGCCCCCAGCCTAAACATAGTAATCCTCAATTTCCTAACACTATTTAATTTTTTTGTAGAATTTGTAGTATCTGAAAAGTATATTTAAAAAAATTTTCTCCCCTATCCTCTAAGTATAAATACATGAGTGTAGACTGTGTCTGTTTTGTTCACAGATGTAACCATGAAACTCAAAACATCTTCCGCACATACTGAGCACTCAAAAAATGCTGCCAAATGAACATATCAACAAATCCGGGATGCTCCTGAGGTGCCTTCCTTTGCGAAACAGGGGAAGACACAAGAGGGCAGTTATGTTTAAATTCATCCCTCCCCATATGAATTCTGTAAGAGTCTGGCTAGATCCCGGATATTAAAGAGTCTAGAAAAACAACAGCCACACAACAAGATATAACTGAGTTAGTGATTATTTTAGCTGAGGGTTGTCTATATGTCAGTGAAGATCAGTTTAGGCAGAAAAAAGGAGATTTGTAAAAATTGCTGTGGTTTTATATAATTTTTCAATCTCAAATTACATTGGAGACAAGTTTTAATTGCTGTTGTGTAGACAAGCTTGTGGGGTCCTCTAGAACACATTTCCAAGGCGTGGCATGCAAGCATTGGCAACACCTATTTCCTGAGAACGACCTGTGCCGGGAAACAACATGAACTAGTCCTGCAGAGTCTACTGCAGTTTCTCAACCTCGGCACTCTTTACATTTTGGGCCAAATAATTCTTTGTTTCTCTATATACTGGAGGATATTTAGAAGCATCCTTGGCCTCTGCCTACTAGATGCAGGGCAACCCCCAAGCTGTGACAACCGGAAGTCCCCTGGGGGGGAAGGGCAAAATCCCCCATTGGACGTGTATGACATCATATAAAGCAGTTATGATAATATGGTACTTAGTAGCTTAGTTAAGAGCAATAGGGCGCCTGCGTGGCTCAGTTGGTTGGGCGACTGCCTTCGGCTCAGGTCATGATCCCGGAGTCCCGGGATCAAGTCCCGCATCGGGCTCCCTGCTCAGCGAGGAGCCTGCTTCTCCCTCTGGCCCTCCCCCCATCTCATGTACTCTCTCTCTCTCATTCTCGCTCTCTCAAATAAATAAATAAATCTTGGGGAAAAAAAGAGCAATAAAAATCTAGGGACCAATAAAAGCTAGGGATGTTTTAGAAGAAGAGTTCAGAGTTGGTTTTCTTGATCAAGAAAGACCCAACCCTTTTAGGTAAAGGTTCTTTCCGATTGCCACTGGCTGGGAGGAGGGCTGGGCAAGGAAGTGTTCCCAGAAACAAGAGGTTGGAGGGATAGAGAGTGGAAGACGAAGAATGGCAGAAGAGGAGGGGTTAAATTTCCCCTTGGTGTCTTCTTTCTTACTGTTCCCCATGTTGCCTCTAATCATAGGTTACATTGCCTACACAAGTAGGAGATCAAGTACTCAAAATGGCACGGGTAGTTTTTTTCTGTTTTGGCCAAATGAGGCAAGCTGATGAAAATTCATTTTAGTCCCTCAAAAAAAAAAAAAAAAGGATTTGGGAAAAAGAGTTTAGATAGAAAGTGAAGGAATGAGGACCCTTTTCCGCTCACTGCCTTCACAGTCACCATGCCTCAGAGGGGCCTCGTCCAGGGGTGGCCGTGAAGTGGCTGTAGCACGTCGCTGGTCCTTACCACCCCCGCCCCAGGCCCTCTCTTGCAACCTGATGTAGCTTTTGAAGCTCTTCCACATACATCATTTGATGACAATATGGGTTTTTTTTTATAAGTCCTTAGGTGACTTCTTCCTGCCTCTGGAGATGTGAGTGAACCTCATTAGTGCTGTGACCCCAAGAAACTCAAGATTCAACGATGCAGGGTCAAATTCCAGGTCAAGAGGTCTCTTGTATTTCCAGTGTGCTTGACATGACATAAAAGAGATGGAATCTGTGAGAGTCCCTATTGCTTCCCTTTCTCCTCCACCTCCATGGTTTCTTTGTGTAGATTTGCATTTTGGAGATAAAGAAAGATCTCACTTCTGTGGCCTCAGTGACTGCTTTCTGATGTGCACTCAAACCCAAACAGGCTTGATACCCTGGGAACCTGTGGCTGTTCTGTTCCTAAAGAACTTCGTCCCCCCAATTTCAAATCCATCTGCATTCCCCTCAAAAGGGCATTGTCCATGTTTGATATGTAAAAGTACATCGTGAGGAAAGTTTAAAGACATGGTTTAAATACTGTCGGTTTCCCCTTTCCCATTTTCAGACCAGTTTCATCTTTTTCTTTATACACCACAGAAGGACCGACTCAACATTAATTAAAATCTGGAAAATGATTTGACTCTATTCAATAAGGAATAAAGAAGCTATTATGGTCATTTTCACCAAGTGGGTCAAACTAAATTCAATTTTGCTAATAAATATATTTCTTTGTAAGAGGTGTTTCGTGAAAAAATAAAAATAAAAAACATGACATAAGCCCAACAGTCAAGGGTGGAAAACAAGACACACCTGTCACATAGGACATTTAAAGTAAAATGGTAAAATAAAAACAGGAGTCTTTAAATGTTTCCTGAAAAATCTTCATTCTGTGAATGACAGATGTTAGCTGGAATGGGCTATTCATGAGTCACAGATGAGATACTGCTTGCTTTCATTTAAAGAAAGCAATATAACTATTATTTTCAGGTCATAATCAATGCTTCACCCGGTGCAGATCTGCACTGGTGTTTGTTCGAATTCATTCCAAACAATGGAAATAGAAATTGCAAGGTATTTCATTTGTCACAAAGTCAAATGGGCACAAAACATGGAACCTGCCACTCTGTTCTCATGAAAAGCATCCTTGAAACTCACTTACAGTGAGTTTCTTTATTTTCAATGCAAATGAGCAACAATGTTAATACTCTAACATTCATGTTCTAAACAGGATCCTAAACTGTTTTAATGCTTATTCACACATTAATCTTTCAGAAAACAAATGTTGCAGCATTTTTAATTTACAGCAGTCAAGTTTCTGAGTGAAGCTTTTTTTTTCCTCTTACAGATGACATTCTCAGTACTATTTGATGCATTGATTGGAATCAGTCAACATGCCTCACCAATAAGCTGATGGGTACACTTCACAGATATTCCAGATTCATACAGTGCAATGTTTCACAACACATAACACCATGAAATCACTGTATGAATCCAAGAATTCCTACCTCTCTTGTGGTTTGCAACTTGAACAGAAGAAACTGTTGACAAAGCTAATTTGGGAGCAACTGGATAGGTTTAAAAGAATGAACAGCACATTAGAAACAATAGTGAAACGTTCAAACTGTAATAACTTATTATCAACCCACTCAAAAAGGAGCCCTAAAGGAAGAGACTATTTGTATATGTTGTTTCCGGGAGATGGTTTCAGTCACAGAGGAAGTCTTGTATTTGGCTGAAAATGGTTTAACATTGTCAGTAATAAAGTTTAGAGGTTTATTTTCAGAGGCAAAAAGAATTACCATTTAAGTTAAGAATCCAGTTATGCAAGGATTATTCCAGTAACAATATGGATATTAGGATGCCCTATTGTCCCTCTCTTAAACCAGTAATAATGTTGAGGTAATTTGACATCTCATTGCCTCAATTCACTGTCATTCTCTCTGTGTAAACCAAAGCTCATCTACATATAAGCCAGCTTGATTTTTTTTGTGTAACCGATTAGACATCACAGAACAGAATCACAATGTCAACCATCTGGTCCTCAGTCTCAGAGTCACCTTGAATCTGTCTCCCTTTAAAAGAATGTAGTTTTCTCAACATTTGTTACCTTTGTGATGATATCAGTTCGCTAATGGCAGAGATTTCTCTCTAAGTTGCCTGCCATTTCTTTTCCAATTATTCATGATGAGTTGTTTGTGAAGATAGCAAGAGCCGGACAGAGCCTGATGTTCTTTGCAGATGTTGACAAGATAAATTACAGCTGCACCGAACTGGCCTCTGCTAGAAAGTGCACCTTTAGCTAAAATTTCAAGTTTAAGCACTTTATTCAACTGCGCTGCTTCTCAAATAAATTCATTTGAACTCATTATCCACATTCGAAAAAACTGCACCTGGTGTTAGCTGAAGATTTCTGAAAGTTTTCAGCGCTGTGACACTGACAGAAAACATAGCAAAATAATTAAGTAGGTCTGTTTCAGGTTTTGAACAACGCATAATCTTGTTCATCTCAAAACTCACTGTGGAGAAGTGTTAAGTCTTAGATCTTGTCTTGTATAATTTGTTGAGCTATGAAATTCAATGGGAAATACTGAGAGTGACATTTTACTGAAGATGCTCTCATTGAACTTGCCAAGGAATAAAGCCACTAAACCTCCCCTGAATCCTCATAGAATTATACTAATAGGGGTAAGCTTGATCTGTATTTCTTCTTCCACATATGTATGCAGAAACTTGAAAAAATTTATTTGGAGCAGATGATTAAGATAATTCTATTTGCTACTAATATATGTATCTAGGACAGTCTCGATTTCATCACTCTGATCAAGGACTGAAAACGCAGCCCTTCCAATTTGACTCCCCAACAAATTGCTAATATATTTTGTTTTGCTTAGCAGCTATTTCCTGGTTCCTCCTTTTGCTCATTTCCTCCTCCATCTGTATTCATTAGAGTTTAAAAGGAACATCCTGTATGCAAGGAAGGAAGGTGGAAGCCAAAAATGTGCCTTTTTTTTTTTTTGAGAAGAAAGAAGGCAAAAGAATACAATTTTCCATTAAAATAAACTATTTATACATGTCTGTGTATATCTATAGGCTAGACATTAATGGGAATTTAACATTGCACTGCATCTTATGAATTCCATTGCCCAGTTTTTAGAAGTTCTATTTCTGCCTGAGTAATCACACTGCTGTCAGTTTTTCTCTTTTATTTATTTACTTGTTTTTGGTGTTAGAAGTCAGAAATAAGGACAGACAGAAAGCAGGCTGCCCTTAATGCAGCTAGAAATAATTGTTAATTCACAGAGGATTAAAAGTGGAAGCCCCAACAGAGAAAAATATATTGTGATGTGGAAGAGAGAGAAAGAGAGAGAGACAGAGACAGAGAGAGAGAGAGAGATCCAGATTTCCGCCAGTCAATATGGAGTGACCGTAAAAGAAAACAGGTCTCTTAGGGGTTACAATACTGCCTTTATGTATTTTTCCCCCTGACCTTCAATACAACTGGTGTACCAGTTTAGTTAAGAAGAGCAAAAGGGAGACAGCAGAAGGATGCCTGTACCAACTCACAAGTTTTTAAGACATTATTTATATTCCATACTGTGATGGCAACAAAACTCCAGGCTTCTCTAGGGACTGACTTGACATTCAACCTAAATTTGATAAAGTGCTTAAAACTTCTATGACATCTAATTTTTTCCTATGTCTTTCACTATAATATTTTCAGGACGCTCTTCATATTAGAAATAATATTTGAATCATGATTCTTTCAAAGACATGGCATTCATGATAATGCTCTTATTTAGTGCTAAAAAATAGTATATGGGATTTTTCCCCTAAACATGTGGGATTTTATATCAGTAGGAATTTTACATGCTCCTACCTTGTTTTGGGTTAGAAACCTCAAGGGAAGAAATATTCGGCCATATCCTATTAAACTTTGGAGGATCTGCATGCATCAGGAAAAATCAGGGTATGTTATTTTCAGCTATAATGTCATTTGGTCTAAACAGAAAATTATATGGACAAAGACACAAACCACACATCTGCTCTTTAACTTGGTTGTGGATGCACTTAACAAAACATGACTCCCGCACCAAACAAGAGCAAGCAATTGATGATTCCCAAAACATTGAATGGACATTAAATATATAGCCCCTTCGCTAACAAAGCTCTATACATTTACTTTTGCAATAAACTAGAGTGTTCTTACAAATAACCAAATAGGGACTTCAGCATTTCAAATCGTTATATAAAGCTGGTGCCTGAAACTAGAAGATAAGGTGAAAGAAATAATTTCTCACTTGAGGAGTCCATTCTCTGCAATTTATATTTACAGATATGAACTGGTTACATTAGTCTTTCATGAGAGATTCTTCGGGGTGTGTTTTAAGTGTGAGCCATTATCTCTGCAAAGAAGTGGATTTATTTCCTATTTTTATTTATGCAATTACTCAGAGAAAGAAAGGGAATACTGGTGATTCTGGCTTAAGGAGACTAGTGCAAGATGCTTTTGATCACAGCTAAGGTTTGTATATATGGATGTGTATATGTCTTCATGATTTTTTTTTAAACCCAACCTATGTTTCTAGAGTTTTTGGTTCCAATCCAGAAGTAATTATAAGCATTGTTAATTTGAGAATTGATGTTCTTTCTTTCTTAGACTCATCATATATATATTCACCATATATATATATATATATATATATATATATATATATATATATATAAAAGGACTGTGGAAAACCAGAATAGCCAGGTTTAGGCCTGGGTGCTTTAAAATTACTTTTGTGAAGGTGCATAACTATTAAAGCAGTCATTTCATGACTGCAATCTACCACCCATTCAGATCAGCTCAAAACTACATCTTTTGTGTGGTACTTTGGGACCACCCAAGTCCACAAAAAGAGCTCTCACCTCTAAACTCCTATAGCATGTTATTGTCTGTGCCCCTGATTTCTCATTGATATGTGGATAAGGCATGAGTTTTAATATTATTAGTTTAAATTTCATAGGTCTATTTCTCGTCTCTGTAATTAGATTGGATCTCTTTGAGGAAGGGCAAAGCCTGGCAAGAGGCCTCAGTAAATATCTAATAATTGAATAATTGATATCAAGTGGCTAGGCTACTGTAAACAGGTATTATCAGATTGTTTCCTCCATAATTAGATTATAACAAATAACATTCTTGCAAGACATGGTACTTTCACTCTAACTTTGGTTTTTAAGTATTCGTTAAAAAAGCTGATTTACTGTTGTGTGTGTGTGTGTGTGTGTGTGTGTGTACACAAAGGCAGACGAAATCTTAATATTCATATTACTGTATCTGTCAAAATGACGAATGAAAAAAGAATGAATAATATTTTCTACATTTGTATCCAAGTGTTACTAAACACCTAGATACTCAGTAACACATAGGCAGAATATTCAAGCTATTGGTTGAATGCTGCTTTTCACTTGAGCATCTTGGTGCTGGGTAGATACTGAATTAACAAAACAAGCCTACCTGAGCTGTGAGGATCACTTTTGAAAAACTATACTTTTGCATTTTGAGGGTATTAATGTGATTTCTAGAAATTATTTTAAAAAATTGTGGTTATATATAGAAAATATATTTATTTACATTATTAGCTTCAAAGTAAGAATATTTCAGTTGTTGAAATGGTTCTCTCCATTTCTTTCTTGTAGGAGAGACAAATACAGGTCATAAGTGGGGGGGGGTGGTGTTTGTAAATTTAATGTTAAGCATTCAGTGACTTGTTTGTCTTGGTGAAATTAAGTAATATGATTATTTTGTTAATAAGCTTTGCCAAGAAATTTAAGACAGAAATTTATACCAAATCAATTTAAAAGTGAGTTTTGAAAATTAGCTTCATAAATTAAACTGTATTCCATATTCCAATATATCAAATATTTGCTTATGCCTATTTTTAGTGTATTTTTTTCCTAGTATTTTATAATTTTCCCCTAGGATGCTAAGATTTCACTTTAAGGATCTTCTTATATGTTTAAAAAGTTGACATAGGTCATTCTTTTCTTTAATTAAAAAATTTTTTTTAAGATTTTATTTATTTATTTGACAGAGAGATTGACAGCGAGAGAGGGAACACAAGCAGGGGGAGTGGGAGAGGGAGAAGCAGGCCTCCTGCCGAGCAGGGAGCCCGGAGCCCGATGCGGGGCTCAATCCCAGGACGCTGGGATCATGACCTGAGCTAAAGGCAGACGCTTAACAACTGAGCCACCCAGGCACCGCAACATAGGTCATTCTGCTTTTGAATTGTTAACTACCTGACTGCATGGAATTATCAAGATAGATACCTTGGTTACAATCTGATCCCTTCCTAGAATATAACTTTCCTCTGTATTGTGTACTTAAGATGGTTTCTTGTGGGAGGGGAGGAAGGTAGTCCTTGTATTTGCCTGGGAATAGAATTAAACATATTTTTCCCCAAATAATTTCCATTATGTGGATGCCTAACTTTCTGAACAATCAAAATTTAGAACCACCAGCAGTCATACCATGTGGAAATCCTAATCTAATCTATGCATAACTCTGGTGGGATAAAATTTTATGTGCTGATTTTTCCTTGGGAGGAAAAATGTCCTGAAGAAAGATACTGAAATTTGTGGTCTCTTGCTAAATTCTTACAGTATGTTACTGTCTTTGCATACATGTTGCAGTATTTGGCCATCATGGGATTTTTAACTTAGTATCTCATTTATTTATTTATTTATTTATCTATTTATTTATTTATTTATTTATTTTTTAAGTAGGCTTCACACCCAGTGTGGAGCCCAATGCAGGGCTCGAACTCATGACCCTGAGATCAAGACCTGATCTGAGATCAAAAGTCAGACACTTAACCGACTAAGCCATCTTATTTTTTTAAAAATTTATTTTTCTTATAATTGCAAGGCCAAGTAAGAAAACAACTTAAAATTAGGCAGTTACTCTCCCTTTACTCTTGTTACTCTAAGATCCTGGCTCAAATAAATATTTAATCAATATTACTAACAAATGTTTAATTCCCAGGAGTAAATTAGGCACATTGGAGGTGATATTAATAGTACAATTGAGACAAATTCTGTGTTATTATATCTGGTTCTAATGAAAATCTTTGTATAGCATGTAGCTTCTGAGAATTTTAGCCAGTGGGCCACTTGTTTCGAGTAGTTGGAAATTACAAATAGAAAACAAAGATTATACTGCATTAAAAGTACTGTATTGCCTCTTTGGGAGAACTGTGGCAGAATGTATTTCGTTTTTTCATGAATTAACTAGGGTATATCTATGGGTCAGTTCTAAGGTCTTGGAGTGGTAGTTTGTTGCAGGGCAAAGGGTACTGTGAGTCAGAAAAATAGGGTTTGGTCCCAGTTCTACTACTGAGGAACTGTCTGGCTGTTAATTTTTCTAGATTTCAGTTTCTTATCTGTAAGTAAAGGTGGTAGACTGAAAAATCTCCACAGTTTCCCTCAGCTGTTAAGTTCCATCACTCCAGTGGTTCTCTCATGGTCTAGCAGGGTCCCACTCAAGTTCATGGAAGGATGAAGCCTATTGCTTTTTGGAGAACCTAGGGGACTAAGTGGGAAGGGAAAATTACTGCTCCATGTTTTGAGAGTGGATATTTTGACTGTCATAGTTTAACCCAAACAGGAGTTGAGAAATTATTGGGGCAAGGGGAGGGATCCCCACATGGGTCCAATGGGGTTGTAGATGGCCAGTCATTCAAGAATAGCCTTTTATGGAAATCCTATTTCTTAAGGAAGCTGGCACAATACATCTGGGAAAATGGACTGGACTCATCTGGATGATCTCCTTGACTGGACTCCAAAGACTGGCTCTAGGAGTATGGAGACCATAACCACATACTCCAAAACTGTCCCCCTAAAAAAAGAAACGAAATATCTGGAATGTCCATCAGATGCTATTACTTTATTGTCACTGTTGAATTTTCAAAGCACATCTATGGGAGGCTTAGAAAATATCTATTTAGGGGAGATTTTTTAAAGATCTGGTGCATGTAAGTAGAGCTCGGGCTGGATTAGAATCCCAGTTTTACCACTTGGACAAACTCCTTAACTTCTCTTTGTCTTTCTCTTCGGTAAGATGGGGATGATGCCATTATCTGCTGGTTGCTCTCAAGACTCAGTGAGTTAATATTTGCTTGACATTGTAGTGAGCAGTCAATAAATGTTAGCTCTTATTATCCCATTTGTGGTTGCTGTTGTAATAAAAATCAGATTACTGTAGTATTAACAGTTCTTGCTGAATTGAAGTAGAGAAAATAATGTGCTCCCCTTATGTTTTGCAATCTTAATTATTCCCAAAGTGAATAATTCTGGTATGTGAAAAAAAGCGCACTTAGGATATAGTTTACTTTAGGGAATAATCCAGTTTTAGGGTCTCTATTGATTAATACTCTTGTTCAGAAAACAATAGAAATGATTTTGGGGATGCTGTGAGAAAGATTTGATTTTTAATATTTAAAGATAAAATGTTAATTTCCAAGTTTCTTTCAGTTTAGAAGCACATCAGTTTCAACTATGAATCAAATATATATCTCACCTGAATTTTGTTTTTCATTAGGGGAAGAATTCAGAACACTGTTATGTGAGAGTTTGGTTGTGGCATTTCAAACTCTTTTTTGTGAATCAGAAAAACTGAGATTCTAGTTATGAAAGTGAAACTTTGGAAGAAAATTTTTCTTCTCTGTACCCTAAGGAAAACTCTGCACTGTACACTGGAGAGAACTATGTTGGAATTGCTGAAATCGACCATCTATTCCTGATGCCACAGTTTATCAAGCTAGAAGGCCAACTTGAAGCAGAAGGCTAAAAACATTTTATTCATATCAAGAAAGCTTTAGAGGTAGGGTTGTTTTAGAACATTAAGTCATCTTCTATCATCCATGGCACTCCCTTCGCGTGAACTGTAGGCAGCTTTTAACTCACTTTGTGGGTACCCTTTGAAAAACAGAGTAAATTGTGACCATGATCTCCCATCTTTTTTTTTTCTAGAATGATGTACCATGTAGAATTTCATATTTTAGTAGTTTCATCAAATGAGAAGGTATATTCTAATATCATAGTAGAATGTGAAGAGTCCAAATTTGGAAATTGGACATTGAGCTGGAATCCCGCCTTGACCACTGTCCAGATGAGTTGGACTATTCTTTTAAGTCTTAGTCGCCTTATCGGTAAAATGATGACGTTGGATGAGTGCTCTTTAAGTTTCCTAAAGATACTAATTTTTACTTAATTTTTTGACTCTAAAATATGGTGGGAAACAGGGTGCCACCATGGATATGAAAAGCCACTGCTGAGGGGATGGTAGTGAGCCTTCTTAAAACATCCTTCTTCCAGGAGTGTGTGAGGAAAATATTAGGTGGAGGCAAAGTCACAAGGTCCCTTTGGGTTTATATAGTTACTCCTGCTATTACTCAGGGAATCTGGAAACATTATTGATGCCTAGAAAGGAATCTATAGAAAACCCTAAAGCTCTCCAGAAGAAATCCCTAGGGCCTTGGAGGTAATCTTACCATCTTCACAGCAAGCTGCCTACGCTCAGAAATACAGTGTCATTAAGCTGGTGGGGAAGATATAGCTTGATGTGATAGTGGTAGGCCTGTCCTTCAGATGGCACATGGCACTTTATTTTTGCTATAAGTGACTATTTCGATAAAGAAAAAAATTTAGATTTTTACTGTCATACAATATGTACAAACATGTTTCACAATTTGCATAGCAAATTTCACGAGCTGTCTCATGTTCTAGACTATACTTGACATCTCTACGTTTCCCCTTTTCCTCAGAATACTGAGGATGTTTAGTGGTGGAGGAAGGGCATATATTAGTGGGGTAGAGGGTCACAGTCCCCTACCCCCTCTCCTCATGCATGATGTTTATAACTTCTGTTGACAAAACAGTGAGATACCAGAAAATGAACCTCTGTTTTTCTCCAGGACGCTAAATTTCCCTGCACAAAAATTCAGGGATCAACAGGTTTAAGATGCAGTGTGGTGGATTGGAAAGAGTCTGCGGTAAGAGTAAATAAATCTAGGATTTTTCTTTCTAACCTGTTCCATTTGGTATAAGGTTATGAGCATAATAATTTTTGGAGTCAGATAGGCCTTCCTCGTCGTATTATATTGGTCAAGTTACTCGGCTACTCTGAGCCTCAGATTCACCATTTGTAAAATGGAATTCTGTAGACATACAGGAACATCTCCCTCCAGTTCTGAGTGAAAGCTCTGTCTAACTCTTCCCAGGAAGTGAAGCAGTTAGTTGGCCAGCTCCTTATTTATACTCCAAGAAGATGTCAACGATACCCACACACTTAGTGCAGAAGTTCACGGTTACATGTCTGAAGGTTCATCATGGGACCTTTCAGAGATCTTGGCAAATCTTCGGTTAAGCTAGGGATTTCCCAATGACCCACACAGAGATAACAGCAAAGGTACAGATAGCAGCTCACACTTAAAAAGTGGCTTGACATTCTAACTTCACCTGGGAAGAGGTGAACGCATGAAAAACGTCAATTTGCTCATGGTAGGCAATTGTTGATAACATTACTAAACCTCTCCTTTTCTTTTTTCTTTTTTTAGGTAGGGGATATTTCCCCCTCCTTCACTGTAATATTTGATGTAATCTTCAGGATTAAAGCAACAGCTATGTCCTAATGTTCATTCAGTTTTAGGATAACCACAAAGGTTTCATGAATGTGAAATGCTAGTTACACAAATATGAAATGGATCTGTGATGAGGATACTGGGCACATGATATAACAAAGTCCCAAAGGCATTTCACCTGGGACCTGAGCTTTCCTTCCAGAACATCAGCAAACAGTTCAAAATTAATGTAACACACCATGCAATTTGCCATATAGCTACACTAGGCTGATCATTTTTTCCCCCTCATTATATAAAACCTAATTAGTTAAAGGGCAATTCAAATGAAACTTTTATTTGGGGGATTTAGAAGTATTAAAGCGAAGGGAAAAAAAAAACCAAACAAACACTACAGCTGTCTGGATAGCATGAACATGATTATTAATAACCCTTGGGTGGGGAAATGATTAACCTTGTTGTTTTCCTCACGATCCAGGTTTCTACAGTAAACGGGTACTGAACAAAAATATTTGGATGCTGTCTGGAAAACAACTTTTACAAGGTCTCCAACTGGCATCAAATATTTTTATGTGAGAAAATATATCTGGGCTTTCTCGCCAGGCTGATGGATCCCTGCGGGTAGCACTTCCCTTCTTTAATGGTCCTGTCAATTAAATCATATTAGAGATGAAGTTTTAACTCCAGGATGAAGGTAATGCTCATTATAGGAGAAAACAGGAAAATGGAATATTTCCCTGAAGTGAACCATTATTTCTAATTGAAAGAGGTAGAGAGGAGGGGACAGCCGGACACCTCCATCAATATTCTATGTTTTATATACCATGATCTCAATCACTTAAAAGTAATTTGAAGAAATAATGTATACTTGGGTTCACAGAATGTTTACATTTATCTTTTGTTGCTATTCTAAGACATATTTTTTATTTGTTAAAAAATGCCAAGTTATTTGAAATGGTGTTTCCTGATGTGATCTTTCATGTCAGTGGCTGGCCTACCTTTAATCTCTGACTCATCTATCATTTCCTTTTTAAGTGATAGTCACCCACACAAAGCTATTTGCACATTAGGCCAGTTCTTATTCTAATTATGGTCTTTATAATATACTGTTTAACGTAATTAGTGAAATCACTTGCTTTTCAGGACTAAGGATCAGATAATATATGCTAGAAGGTAATCATTAGTTTATCACTCTAGCAAAAACATCCACACCAAACCAACTATTAATTTGCATCGTCAGCATCAACAAATGTTCACTTGGATAAAATCGTGAATGTTTACTTTTAAATGTGTGATACATTTTATGTATAAAAAAAAAGAAACCTGAATGAATTACTGCCACATTAGGTAAAGTAAAAACAGAGATCACAAGGCTCGAATGACTATAGATCTATTTTGGGATTCATTAATTGCTGACAATATCACCAGGATTTTTTCAGCCATGGCCAAAGCACATCAAAATGACCAAGTTTTAAATCAAGAACCTTAGAAATGGTTGGGAAACCTATTTCCTAAAAAAATAGACAACAGCAGGTACAAATGACCTTAATGGGAAATTTGTTTCAAAAATATTTTTAGCAGATGATCGGAAAGGATGACCACTCTGTCCAGGCATTTGAACCTTAATACTGGTATTGACAGTTTGGGACTATCCTGAAATCTATTAGGGCTCCAAAATCTTTAGTCATTTTGTGTATAGCATATGTATGTGAACTTATGGTTACATACATCAATAATTTACATCAATAGTATGTATCATTCACTTGAGATATGCTTTGATGATGGGAGTCTCACGGGTGTTACATCTATTGTAATGGCATTGTCTATATACTGGGTGGAATTATGCTCGTTGATTCCTTCTTTGGGAGAGAGGGAAAAGCCCTGGCAAACACCCAAACTTAGTTAAAAATTCCAAGCAACTCCCTCTTTTCTGGCGTATACCTTGGAAACCCATTCCTGTTCCCTTTAGAGTAGGTATCGAGTCATCTATGCGTGAATTCTTGCCCCTTGGAGCAAAGGAAAGGAATCCACTAGTGTACCCAATGAGCACCTTATGAGCCCACAAAGAAGGAAGGTGTGAATGCCATTTAAGCAGCCCAGAAGATCCTATCCTGTTTGATGGTTTTTATCGTAAATCTCTTGTCTTAAAAGCCAGCAATCAGCAAGCTAGTTGTGTGTGATGTTGGGTGACTCCTGGCAGCTTTCACACCCTGTTTGCTGGAGAAATCTGGGGGAACACCCACTATACTCCAAGCAGAGCAGCCAGGGGCCTAAGGAAGGCAGGTTACAAACTACCGTTTTATTTGCTAGCGGGTTTTGGTTAGGTATTAAAGAGTTAAATTTTCCTAGGTTTCTGATAATGAAGGTGGATACATTTTCCAAAGGCAAAACAAAGCATCCTTTCAGGTCACCACTGATTTCGAAATAAAACAAAGCAAAACAAAACTGGAATTTCCTGACTCAGTGTGTAAAAGGTCAACATCTGCTGATGCTCAGAGATGGGGCACGTGGTGGAGGCGGCCGGATGAGATGTCGAGTGAGCAATACAGTCAGAGATTCCATGCAACACACGACTGACACTCCAAACAGAAACACACCCCAGCGCCCAAGAACTACTTTCCATGCATCCATTTCTGAAAATCTGACAGGTCAGACTGCCATGGCAGCCTCAATAATCCGTCTCAGCTGTCTTCCACTTGGTCCCCTTTTGTTCTAAGATGCATATGTAGATAAAATTGTCAAGGCCTGAAAGGAGCCCACTGTGTGTGTGCGCGCGCGCGCGCGCGCGCGCGTGTGTGTGTGTGTATACACACACAATTAGGCAAATGCCAGGGGAGATACTAAAGCAGAACTCGGAGACTATGAGAGCTGAAAGTTTCACCTGCACATCTGTAGCATTAATGCCATTTCAACAAGATCATAAAGACCAGGCTGTAGCATTAGGCTGGGATCTAAAAGGATGTGAACACTACCCCTATTTACAAAGCCGCTGATTTTCATGGCATTTCACATGTCTAATGCTTAACAAATCTGTGTCCAGACCTATTCACAAGCTTAAGTAAACTGGCTCGATGTACAAGTTGGAAGACCTGACTGTGCATTTATAAGAAGTGGGAAGTTGTTTTTATCCAAATTATCAGAGTTTTGCGTTCAAGATGGTTGTTGGGTATTCAATGGCTGCTGTTTACACTGCAATCACCCTGGGTGGCCGGGCACCCATGATGAAGTCTGTGAGGGGTGAGACCACAGTGAGAATTCTTCTCTTCACCTACAGTGCATAATCTCTGCCTCCTCAGCACTCTGTTTTGAATAGGTTATTCAGCAGTCGTGCAAAGGATTTAACCATCAGAGAGAAAGGGTGCGAAATATAAAAACATGTGAGATCCTGCTCTGCAAAGCTGTGGGGCATTTCCTTAATGAGCATTTCAGGCTTGGTGTGGGGTGTCATTGTTTTATATGTGAACAAGGAGCTACAGTCTGGCTCTCCCACCATAGCTGGGAGAATGCTCTTTGCCATGGTACTGGAGAAATGTTTCATGGAGGCTTGAAGAGGGATTTCTCTTTTAAACTGCTTCTATTTCTACTAAAAGACTTCTTGCAGAAATTTCAACTAGCTGGATTCCTAAATTCTGCATCTGTTTTTTATACCCCATTCTCTATCAAACTTAAACTAAGTAGTCAGGAAAAGATGGATCACTGTATTTTTGGAGGGAGAAACGGACATACTGATTTTTCTCCCCTTCATTCCTCCAGAAAGACTAATGATCACCAACCTGCCTCTTTCAGGCCTTCACAAAGACTGGAGTATAATAAATTACTAAAACTCCCTCCCTCTGGTTTCATGGCGTTTTCACTGGGTTCTGATGAATATGCCTAAAGCGTTCATTGGTATTCATTCTCTGCTTTTAAAAATTATGGGAGAAATCCATATCCAGTCCTAAGGAGAAAGTTCAATTTGTTGTCCATTACTAAGTATGGGTAAATAGGACTATTTATATTTTTGCTAAATGAGCTATGGTTACCTAAGTAATTACACCTCTGTAAAGGTAGCCTTCCTTCATTGGTCAAAAGCAGTCAAGAGAACCATGGTACTGCCGTATCCACGGGGAAGTTATGCTTCGATAACTATTTTATCTGCCCTCTCACCCTATTTGCGCAGAGAACACACACAACAGTTCAATTCACAAAGAAAATACCCTCTTACATCAGAAATGGACACTGGGAAAATAGATCTTAGGAGCTCAACAAGGAAACAAAGCTAGCCTAGACTTGGTTTCATGACTTTTTTTTTTTTTTTTTTTTACTTACTACCGATACTGGAAATACTGGGGATACCTGGAGAGAAAGAAAAGAATAAAGAAAAGCTATTAGACAGTTATTAATACATGCCATCTTTAACTTAATATAAACATCTCAGAAACTTAACACTTACTAGCATTCAGATCATTAGGAAATATGCACAGAAAAAGCAAGATATCTATTCATCCATCAAAGCCATTTTGTTTTCATTCTGGAACTCCCAAACTTAGCAGGGTTGGAAAATGAATGCTCAACTTCAACAGCTGGTTCAAGACAGCTTCATGATATCAAACATTTTGTGCCTGCCTGTAAGGTTAATGAACATTTGTACATGGTTCAAAACAGATTTTAAACTAGGCTTATGTTCTGGGCATAGAATGCCAAATATACACTATGTGGCCCTGTACAACTATACCCATGTATGCACCAGATCTCTTTAGATGTGTTATGAGATGCCTATGTTAGCCGTTGAAAGTCATTTGGCTCTTTATTTGATTAATTTCACAGAGCCATCATTTCTAGTCCTCCCTCTTTTACTTGTCAGATACGTGGATTAAACTCTGTAATAGAAACTTAATTGAGCAGAATAATTCAAGAATATATTAGGTTGTTCATATTGATCATGGATTTCATCCATTCTCCCAGCTTCCACTTCAATTTACAGGTTGTGCGAAGGTGATGGGACCATTTTGGAATGCAATGGACTTGGTACAAACGTGGACAGGAATTTAGTCTGTCCCCTGAAAACTCCTAGCCAAGAGCAGGGGCACGGGAGGCAGGCTGTCCGGGTTTGAAGCTTTGCTCTTACACTGACTGACGGTGTGACCTTGGGCAAGTTGCTTATGTTTGGTTTTCTACCTCTTAGGGCTGTTGCAAGGATACACAAATGGATGTATGTAAAGTACTTAAGGTGTTGCTAGGCGGATGGTGGGTACTCTTCCCGTCTTTGGTACGGATTGCTGTTATTGATACAGTCAGTTCACCAAGCAAATAACACTACAATAGGTATTGCTGATGAAGAGTCAGAGATTTACAACATCTCCGATAAATTTGGGTCATGGTGCGGATGGGAGCTGGGGATGGGACTCAGACAGAAGCAAGTGAGAGTCCTGTTTGGCTATGGACCAGGTGGGTGATTTCAGGCAAGTTCCCAGCCTCTCTAGGCCTGTTTCCTCACCTGAAAGGGGTTAATAATATCCACTGCATAGGGCTGCTGTGAGGATTGAATGAAATAATCCATAAAAATGTCTGACACATGGTACATAGCCAATAAGTGATAGCTGTTAATGAGCTGTGCAAGCTTGTTCTCCACATCACTGAAGTGTACTCCTAACAGGTGGTAAACGTAGGAATCATTAAACTTCTATTTTTGTATTTATCTTCGAACAACTGCCCTCTGCTTGTTTTAACATTTAACATTTAACATAACAGGTTTAATCATTGTAACTTACTCAGAGATTTCGAGCCCTGTAGTCTTTAAACCCAAGAGCTAGTTTCCCATTTCTCAATGGGGAGGGGAGAAGGAGGAATTAAAGTTTACCATGATTTTTTTAAAAAACCTCGGAAGGAATGAAATTTTTATCTCTAGCTACTAAGTACATTCAGAATCTCTTGATTTTAAATGCACAGAGTTTAGGGTGCTTCAGCTTAATCACTGATCACTCTTCCACCAAAACTGGAAATCTGGATTTCCATTTCTGTGTTTTAACTCTGTTCCCTGAACTGAATTTCGAGCTGAATGCAATCTCTTCAAAGGGCTGCTGAATTCCTGACCCGACACTTCAGCCAACTCTCTTTGCTGCAGCGTGACACTGACTTGGTACTGAATCTTTCCTTTTTTTTTTCTTTGTTAATCCCCTGTTGAGTGAGGTGTGATGGCAGCATCTTAATTTTAGAATCAATTGCAGAAGCTCCAAATTTCCCCGTGTTTGAAAATCCGGCTCCATTGGAACGGCTTGCCTTTTGTAATCTGTCAAAGACAATGGGAGTTGGGGTGGCAGGAAGAGACTTTCCGGGTGTTTTCAAACTTACAGGGAGTTAGAGGGCCATGCATAATGCAAGGCGAAGTTCTCAGGCTGTTTGGCCAGATGCAATGGAGAGCAAACCTGCAAGACTGTTTGATGCAGTACTTGCTGCGGCTGAATACTCTAGAAAGGTGCAGAAATGTTTCCATTCCTTTGGGGATGCCAGTGCAGGGAGAAATGTTCACTGCCGCTATACAGAGCTCGCCAAGCGAGGCTATTATGAGATCCTATTTTCTTCCTGAAGATGTTTTCTATTACCTAACATTTTGGATGCTTAATATTCAGCCTCTTCCTCATTTTGTGGCTTACAATTTTTTGAGGTGCTGCCATGTGAGTCGCTTTCTGTTCCATTGCTGTAAAATGGGAATTGCTTGGAAAAGATTTTTAAACTTTTCAAAATTGGGATAAAGATTTTTGAAGTAGCAAATAACTGGACACCAGGGGATGGCCATTAGTATGTTTTCAAATGTTATATTTTTTCCCCAAATGGTCCTTATTGTAATGTCCACTTTGCTTTTTGTTTCCTATACACAACTAAAGAATTTAATAAACCCATTACATCCACTAAAAAGGCTACAAGCAAGCCATGAGGAGTCTTTCAGATGCCTAAGGAATAAGACAAGAAGGCTACAATTCATTTCATGAAAGGTGGGTTTTTCTGGGCTCTCGAAGGGATGAATCAATGAATGCAATTTCATCTTACAACAATGACAGTGCCTATAAACCATGGGAATGAGAGTCAGATTATGCTCAGGAAAACTGTCTAGACACACGTTGCCAAGTGACAAGTGTTATGTAAAGAATATTTTTACCTTTAAATATTGAGCTTGGAAGTTATCTCTTCCCTTCCGCTTCATCTTCCTGATGTGAATTAGCCACTTCCTGTGATTGCGTGCCTCCTTGTGCAGGCCTCCCTGAGAAACTTACCTACTTATATTTATAATAGTTTGTGTGTTTGCCTGAGAGGTCGGAGAGGCAATCACCATGTCTCATTCTTTTCTGTATTTCTAGTGTCTGCCGGGAACAATGCCTGATACAGAAGAGCTGCTCAAAACTTTATCACTTGTTACCAAGAATTCTCTATCCTAATGAAAATACTTTTGGTCATAGTATGATCTTGTCCCATATAAAGTGTTCCACTGAAACATTTCTCAGCATTCAGTATGAATGGATATTTTTGTTCTCTCTGAACACTTCCTCCATTCCAATAGCCGGAGTTATATGATGTACAGATGCCCCTCACAACTTTGCCTTCCAGAAAGTGCAGAGGCTCAAAACACAACCTGGTGCTCAACTGGGTAAAATCATTTCATATTTGGCTTATTTCCCTTCTATTCCTTCTCTCACACCTTCCTTTTAAACTCTTATTTGGATACTCTTATTTGCATTTGTCTTTTTCCCAAAGCCACCCCGGAGCAAATACTGATGTTGTGGGGTCTAAAGTATATTCAAATCTGGGAGGTCTCTTTGAGAAAAAGGATATTAACTTTAAAATATAAAATTAAATAGAAACTGATTTTTTTTAAAGTGTAGAAGGATTCTTGTGAGGAATCCTGAAATTTAAGCTTCTTAGGTTAAATCCATCTCTGAAACAACCTCAAAAATACTTGTGAAAGATAAATAGATGATAGGTAGACAGAAAGGAAGCAAGATACCAGGTAAGCCAATTCAGAAAGAGTAATTTAAAATGAAACACAGAAAGGGAGTTAAACAATAATCTCATTGAGCTTTTCACTTTGCAAAAGAGGAAACTGAAGGCACAAACAGAAGCAAGAGCCTTGTCTAAGTCAACACCTTTATATTCAACATTGTTCCTAATTCTTGTCTGCTGAGACATTGCTAACCTTGCACTGAGGAAATGAAGCCCAGGTATGCATGAGCTTCACCAGAAGGTTCTGCAGCACATGGCATATGAGTTTAATACTACTGCTTCTTCTAGAAGAGAAATGCTACTTCAGTCAGAGACACACATACATGCTGAATAAGCCAAAGGGCTTTGTGTGCTAAAAGAATGAGCAGGTGCTCAGCTTATAGGCACTTATGGTTAGTCCCTCCTCCACTGGCCCTCCCCACTCCTATATTTATTTTAATGTTTGTTTTAAAGGAATTCTGCTGCAATTAGAGAGATGAGAACTTAGTAGAATTACATAATTGTTTTCTCCTCCTCCTCCTTCTTGCAATTTTACTAACCCTCCCACCAAATAAATGGCTAAAGGGGGCATAGTTAGGCAACATGATGGAGATCTCAAAAATAAACATCCTGATCTTCTGAAACAGATTGATGTAGTGCTAAAAGCCATAACTCCTTCTGAGAATCAATGCAAAGTCAGCAGCTTTTCATGGAGGAAATCAGAAGGGACACAGATTTGGCATGCCTCAAATTGAGAGGAAATACTGCCCTTGTTGTGATACATGGCTTGTAAAAAGCCCATCAAGTAGATGACTAGATCTTCAGAAGAAGCCAGGCTGCAGCCATCGGGAGCTTTAACTCCAAAAAACCCAATCGAAGAAGAGGTGGGTGATGAGGAAGAAAACATTCTGCAGCCTCATTTGTTTTCTGGAGGAATTATTTCCAATGTCCTTCCAGTCCCAGTTCTTGGTCCCACTGTGTTGATAGGAGGCACAGTGAGTTGTCTACTAGGAACTTGAAAGTGGAGGAAATAAAGTTGCCTTCACAGAATTGTACCGTGAAACGATCATATAGATGATCCAATCAAAGACAGCTAAAGTCATCTTACAGCAACTAAGGGGTCTAGGACCTGAGTGTATGTATCAGACTTGACAGAGGTGACATCAACCTGAGGTAGCCTATTGACATATCTGAGGAATGGGAGCACAGCCAATCAGAAGGGGGAAGCATAGAAAGAGGAACATTTTCAGGCATATGGTAGCCCTGTTGGCCTACCATTGTCTCAGGAAGAGGGAGGGATAATCTATAAGCTCTCAGACCTACAGTGTTCTGTTGGCATTAGGGAGGCTGACTCTGAGGTAGGATGGATGTGTCAGGAGGTTTCAGCCTCATGTTATTAGCATTCGAGTCATTTAAATTTCCTGATCCCATGCTTACCCAGCAACCTTCTGATTATTATCTGGCTCTGCAAAGAGTCTTAATTACAAAGGAGAGAATACACTGGTCATAAGGACTTAACTCTTCTGAATACCATCACAGTTATTTCATATTCTGGATGAATAAATTGGGATTTGGACACAACTTATGTCCCTAGATAGTTGCTATTTCCAAAGGGAGAATTTACTCATCAGGCTGGGATGAGTCCACGCGTTAGATCTCAGTGAAATTATAATGACAATAGCATCTCACTTAATTGTGTGCTTACTGTGTGCCTGCCTCTGTTCTAAATACCTTAAATGTATTAATCCATTTAATTTTTATCACAACCCTATGAGATTAGCACTCAGGCTTATTTTACAGATGGGGGAAACTCAAAACACAAAAAGCTTGCCCAAGATCATCTCTATCAGTTGGGAAGGAAACTGAGATTTGAATCCAGAGGTCTTGGTTCCAGAGCTTGAGCCTATTACCACCACTCTATACTATCCCTTAATTTATTGTATTTATCTCCAATTTTCAAAACACAAAAATAAAACAAGACAAAACAAAACAAAAAACAACTCTGAAAACTAAAAGGTTTTTTTTCTCCCTAAAATTCACCTGCAGCACAACATATCATGCTCTGAACTAATTTGGTGGCATAAACTGACTGGAAGGGATATGAGGTGAGAATAATCATGGGTTTGTTGCAGAAATATTAAAATGTTTAATTAAGTGGTGCTATCCCATATTGTGCTGTGGGTAGGGTTATAATATCTATATCTACAATATATGTATTACAGAATCTTAACAATTTTGAATTCCAAATCATACTTGGTCCCACAAGCTTTAGATAAGGATTGTGGATTGGTGGTTGTACATGCATAATTTAGTATTCCCGTTTTAGATATTGGGCCAGGAGCTGGGTTCATATACATAAGGCTCTAAGAGGAAAGTACTCTCTTATTGCGCTGATGGAATTGGGGTTCTGAGCCTGAAAGGCTGGTGGGCAGAGCCTGATAGTGCTCAAGTCACTGAGGCCATGAATGCCAATTGGGGGAGGTCTGTGAAGATCAGCCAGCCATGAGCACCAATGAAAAAAAAAAGTGAGTCTTTTTCCCATTTTATTTCCTAAAATAGCTGACTCTTCTTGTAGAAGATTGAAGACCCTTGTGTTAGAGCTGCTGAACTGTGAAGACCACACATTCTAGGAGACATGGGAAGATGGATGGGAGTTCAATGTACCCATGTGCACATTATAGCATTACTTAGGTTTACTTATTCATTGACCAAATAGTTGATTCCACAGACATTTATAAAGGCCAGGAATACAGTATGGTCCCATTCTCAAATTGCTAACATTTTAGCTCTTGAAGTCAGATAGAACTGAGTTTAAATCTTGTTCTGTAATGCATTCGCTGTGGGACCTTGGGACAACTTACTTATTAATCTCTGTGTGGTGTGTTTCCTGATCTGTCAAATGTGGATAAAAATTGTACATACCCCATGAGGACTGTTGTAAGGATTTAATGTAAGAAAGCACTTAAAGCCCTTTGCAAAGTATAAAAGCCAATGGTAAACTTAATAAATAGAAGCTACCATTATTATTATTACAATTTTGGTTATAGAAAGTCAAACGATTGTAAGTGTACATACACTATCAAGAATCTAGAGCAAAAAGAGCAATTGATTTTGCCTGGGAGGATCTAGGTAGGCTGCACTGAGGAGTTGACATCGAGGAGCAGTCTTGCAAAAGGAGAATTATAATAAAGAGTGAGAGAAAGGCAATTGGAGAAAGGAATAAATCCTGTATCCAGCATGTTGACTTTGAGATCTTCGTAGACAGGTGGAAAAATCGGTCTGGATTCACAAGAAGGATTCCAGGCTATAATTGACTGATTATTATTAAACCAGTATCACTAAAGAACTAAAACCACAGGAATAGATGGAAAGCAGGGGAAAAAACCTGCAGACTGAGAAGAGGTGGGGTGAAGAGCTTGAAAATTTAAAGCAAGGGCAGACGGGGAGACTGTGAAGGCAAAGAAATAACAAACAGAAATCTAGGAAGAGAAATAGGAAAGATCAAGTTTAGATAAAACTGGCTTGTTTAAGCAGGTGTCAAAAGGTTCATACCCCAGTGGAGAACAGAGGAAGTCACTGAACTTTAACCTGAGAAGCAATATAGTGCAATGTGCAGTCCTTGGAGTCAAGACATACGTGGGTTCAAATCCTCCTTCTCACCCTGACTAGTCATGGAAACCTTAAACAAGGTACTTGCGCTCAGCAGTCAGCAGATTCCACGTCTGTAAAATGAAACTAATAGCATCTACGTTATGAGTGTTGTGAGTTAAGAATGAACTAATGCATGTAAAGCACTTAGGAAATTGTCTGGATAATGACACACACATGTGCACACCTGGGAAAATATAAATTGGTCAATGCGAATTTAATACTAGAGAAAATAATAGAATGATCATCAAATTACTTTCCATTACTCAGAGGAGCCCCAGATATTGTGTAACAATTCAAGTTGGATTTCTGAACAAACAAATAATGTCAATGTCAGACCAATTTAATTTTCTCTCTTTGAAGAATATTAGACTGTGTAGGTAAGAAGAAAGTGAAAGATTGAACACAGCAGAACTGAATGGGCTTTCTGTCTGTCTTCATGACATTTCTATCACTATGCTGTAGAAATTGTTTAGAGCAAAAGGTCCCCAAAACAGGGTTTTATAGAAAGTTATTAAGTGTTCCATGATCAGTTATGTTTGGGAAACACAGGGTAAAATAGGTTACTTTACTATAGGATTCTCAAATGTTTTTAATAAGGTAATATGAATGTTTTAGAGTCTTTTTTAAAAAATTTTATTTATTTACTTGACAAGAGAGAGAGAGACACAGCAAGAGACAGAACACAAGCAGGGGGAGTGGGAGAGGGAGAAGCAGGCTTCCCGCGGAGCAGGGAGCCCGATGTGGGGCTCGATCCCAGGGTCCTGGGATCATGACCTGAGCCGAAGGCAGACGCTTAACAACTGAGCCACCCAGGTGCCCCAAATGTCTTAGAGTCTTTATAGTTTACAGTATTTTCCAAACTTATTTGCCATTGAATTCTTTAAAAGGTCATAGAACACACCTTTGGAAGCAGAGGTGTAGATAATATTATAGTATCTTCCTTAAAGTTATAGTTTCTAAAGGTTGATGGTTGAGTTTTCAGCATCTATATGTAGAAAAATATTGTGTGTTATTCCATAGGGTTCGGAAATTTAAAGAGGTGTTACTTAATACTTTTATTCATGAGCTGGACGATAGCAATCAAGTGAATCATAACGAAGCATGAAGTTGGACAGAGTTGCTATCTACTTGGAAGGCAGAAATGAAATTCAAAGGACACTGAGAATACTATCAGAAATAGAATGAAGATCAACAGAAAGATGTCTTATAGAGAAGCATAAGCTTTGTAGAAAAATAAGGAAAACATTTTTTCATATATATATATATATATATATATATACACACATACATATATATATATATGGCTTTAAAAGGCCAAGAAAACACACTGGGTCTCCAAGGAAAAGCATGGTGTATATAATCACAAGAGTTATTACTTCTTGCCTTTGACAAGTCATTGTATTGAAAAGCATAGGGACATGTGATGTGTCTCACAGAGTATAGGGATGGCTCTACTTTAGAATGCTACCTGTATTCTTCTCTCCTGGCTCTATACACTCCTTACAAAAGTGGCCTTGAAGATGCTCCAGAATTCAGGACTTCCAAAGTCCTATGATTCCCAGCAAAGTCCTGGCTTAGGGTACCTTTGAGTGGTGGGTTAACTGTCTGTGAAGGGAGATCTTTTAAGTTCCTGGTTTAATGAAGTTCTCTGATTTCTTCTGCTAAGAGCGGGCAGGAACTGACCTTCCCATTAAAAAATGATCCTGGCTGTTGAGATTCTGCTAAATCAAGAGATTAGCCAGGAAGCCTGGTGTTTCTAGCCCATTTAGGAGTTGATGTTGAGGGTTCAGAGATTGTAGCCACTCTTTTTATAATTCTTGGATTTTGTATTAGGATGTGGCATATCCTAAGCGTTCCTCTTAAATGACTCATGATGTACCACCTAGAGTTGTGTGTGTGTGCGCATGTGTGCACACAAGCATGTATGCATATGTGTAAAAAAAGCTGATATGAAATGAGAGTCAGTGCCAGAAGTCCCATGCTTGGCTGACATCTCCACACTAAAAAATTAGAGGATTTCAAGCGCAAGCAAGCCAGTAAAAGACATGAAAATCTTATTATATGAAAATGGAATTTGATGAGGTTAATCTGGAGAAGAAAAGAAACTGGGGTCAATATAGCTCTTTCACTACTTAAAGAGAAAAAAACTCTTTGGAAATTACGAGATACTCAAGAAACAGGTGAACTACTAAGAAATAGGTTTTATAACAATTAAAACTGTCCCCTAATGAACAAGCATGCCTTCTGAAAAAAATCCTAAAATTAAAATTATTTTTGAACACTTATTTTGTGACAGGTGTTATGCTGAACACATTACATGCAGTAGCCTACTCAATTCTCTTAAAATCCCTATGAGGTAAGAACTGTTATTATTCTCGCATTACAGATGGGAAACTGAGTGTTGGAGAGGTTAGTTTACGTTTTCAAGGTCACACAGCTGGTGAATAGATAAACTGTATTTGATCCTGTAACCTGTGTACTAAACCACTGAATTGCTTATTTCCATCCCTAGACATTTTAAAGCACAATCGGATGTTTCAGAAATTTAGTTTAAGGGGTTCTTGCTATTGTAAGGCTTTTCCATTGCAAGACTGAACCACTGCAGTCATCTCTAAAATGTTTATCTAATTTCTGGCATATTGAAGACTGAAACATTGAATTGAGCCTCCTTGGGCATTGTATCCCTCTGTCATCTTCGTATTTTATTTTAAAAAAGATGGGGGGGGGGCGCCTGGGTGGCTCAGTCGTTAAGCATCTGCCTTCGGCTCAGGTCATGATCTCAGGGTCCTGGGATCGAGCCCTGCGTCGGGCTCCGTGCTCAGCAGGGAGCCTGCTTCTCCCTCTCCCACTCCCCCTGCTTGTGTTCCCTCTCTCGCTGTGTCTCTCTCTGTCAAATAAATAAATAAAATCTTAAAAAAATGGGAAAAAGTCTAAAAGTCTAGAGAAGGCCAGTAAAAACTAAGGGATAGGTGGGCAACGGAGTCCACAAAGAAAATTGCAAGAGGTTGCATTCCTTTGGCCAGGGAATAATTGGTGATCTTCTGCAATATGCAAAAGATGCGGGGTACATCATTTCCACGGAGAATATAACAAAAATATCCATTGCAGTGAAAAAGCTTGGCTGGTGCAAGAAGGGGACCCCAGTGAAAATGTCTTGAAGTAAACAAGACTTTGAAGCTCAGTTATGGGTAGAAGAACAGTCATGTGAGACTAGAAGCCAATGCAGCCGCAGTTCAGCCCACCTGGCTTTCTGGTCGCCTTGACAAGTTGGCCAGCCCTGAGGTTGAGCCAGAATGCTAGCAAGTGTTTGTGAACCGTCCTCGGTTCTGTCCTGTCCCACTAAAGAAGGAGCAGACACTGAAAATGAAGTTGGAGCCACTTTCTCTTAGGGAAACCTTTAAAGTAAATATGACAAGTGTGGAGATAGGGATTCTTGGTAGCCGACCAGAGGGGTTCACCAACAAATAACCTCATGATTCCTCCTGAATTCATGGGTCTATGGCCCTGAACAATTGAGGACAGCCAAAAGAGTCTCTGTTAATAAAATTGCCTTGAAAAATCAACATTTCTGCTCAACAGAGCTTTATGTATTAATTTTAGGAGCTAGACTGTCCGTTTTTTTCTTTAACACAGAAAGAAACTGAATACCCTTACAAATAGGGATGGTTTTTTTTTTTTTAATCTTTTGGAGAATATTTTTTTCTGCTTCGTAGAAATTTTATCATAATTTCATGCCCCCATACTTCCTGGCTTGTTATTCACTCCATTACTCTTACATTTAACTTGATAAGGTCCTGGATCCTGTGATATTAGTTTTTAGGTTTTGTCTTCTCACAGCTGCTGCTTTGAAGAACCTGATAACATTCTTAGCCTCGCATACAGCCAGTGGCTTTTCGGGCCCTCATTCTCCCACTGCTCACTGTCCTGCTATTTCTGTTACTTCTCACTTCATGGGTATATTCTCAACCACACCCTCCTCTACTTTTGACAGAGGGCAAACCTGGGGCTTTTGCAAGTGGCTAATAGGTCCATCCGTGGAATTGGGCAGTTTATTCTGGAAATAACCATGTCTCTCCCTGAGCATGTCACAGCATGTTTTCCTCTGGATCTTCAGGGATTTTAGTGGGGCGCACATGAATGGTAATGGAGCATCTCTCACGGTTCCTGGAAGCATTGATAAGCCCTGTGCTCTTTTCACATGAACTCGGACATTCCTTTTCTTAATGTAATACCTGCAGGCCTGCAGTCACGCTCTGTATCAGAAGGTGGCTTCTACTGACAGGATCCATGCCAGGCATGATCTCAGCTGCTGGCATTTGGAAAAAGCCAATTATTTCACCGGGCAGAGTGAAGCCATAGTCAAAATCAGACAGGGAAGCATCTTCTGGACAAAGCATCCCTCAAATTACCCAGTAAGGGAAATGGGATTAGAAACATTTAGAGAATTTCTCGAGTTGCTTATGGCTAAAATTAAGTTCCCGTTGGGAGTTTTGAAGGCTGTTGTTATTTTAATAGGAAATTAATTTGGGGGAGGAAAACAAACATCTCCTGTTTCATCCACTTAGAAAAAAATTTCTCCCGATTTCCATCATTTCCCAACCCATTTGATGTGAATGTTGGAAGACTGAATTTAACAGATGATCTGAGTGTGAAAATGTGCTTACAAGTGGTGAAACAGAAACTAAAGCTTTAGCTGCATTTTGAAGAGGAACAGGGTAACCGTAAGAGTAAAAGCACAATTGCAAGTGACATTGAGAGGAACTATCAGCTCCTCTTGCACAGAATACAGTGTTAGAGAGCAAAGTTACTCACAGGTATTTGCAGTGCCTTTAGGGATGGGGAGATACGAGCCTGGACTCCAAGGTCGGCCCTGATAATTCTTCTTGCATTTCCCACAGTCTGGACCTGTGGTGTTGTGCTCACATTCACAGGTCAGTTTGCTGTTGTCATACACACACACAGTGGCGTGGAGATTACATTTGCACCTAAGCAGAGGAGAGACAAGAGTTCATTGTAAGTCCAGTTGGTCTTAGAGATCACGGAGGCTTTACCCATCTATCCCCTGGAGTGGTAGCTCATACACCCTGCAGCGTTTGCGCTCTATAGAGGCTCTGGGCAAAATGTAGATCTGTAGGCCCTACCCTCAGAATCTTTTCAACAAGGGGGAAAGGGTGGGGTGAGGATATAGTCTGTCTCATACCACACTTTGAGGAATCCTAATACCAGTCATTATGTTTAGTGGGGGCCTGAAGGTCCCGTAAGACAACTGTGCTACAAAATCAAGGGTTTCCCAAGAGGTGTCCAGAATATTGCCACCAGTGAGCAGTTTTCCTGCAATATTAGCAAATCTATGACAATTTCATCTGGGTTTGAAGAGCAATGTTATCTTCTGTTTTTCCTTAAACCAGAAAGACAATTCTTACTTGTTGAAAAGGAAAGACAACCATGAAGATGATTTGCTATTCAGGCTTATTTTATAGACCCACAGAGATCAAAACCATAGTGCCCACATTCTGGGCTCTAAAATGACATTACCCCAGATCAAAAGTTTTTCCCACCAAGGCCTCTAATCAATCTGAGTAGTCCTTAGATTTCCCAGTCACGGCAAATAAGGTAATTACAGAGGTCGTTCAGAAATGGTCCAAATGACTCAGATAAAAGATGCTTAGAAGCCTAGAAAATAAAAAAGACTATAGGTGACAGGGGTTTGAGGTCATTAGCAAATGCCTTGCCTTGGGTGCTTGTGCAGAGAGCTGTGATATATGAGAGACAACAACGGAATATGCAATTTCCACAAAAATACATTCCCCTATCCAAAGTCTTGCACTGTAAAATTGCAGAGGCCAACTGGATATTTGTTGAGGTAGCAGGTTCTAAATTGTAACATCCCAAGCCCACAGACCGCATCCTCTGGGAAAGTAAAACCTAGGTTGACAGGATGACCACGACCAGAGGCCAGAACAGTGTATGCAGGAAGCGATGTGTCCACACAAAGGGGAGAACTAGGGCACCCGAGAAGGGGGATAAAGGATCAAGACCTCTCAGACCTGTGTGTGTGTGTGTGTGTGTGTGTGTGTGTAGATGTGTGTGCATTTTTAAACTGGTCTGGCCTCTTCCAGAACTAGGACAAAAATATAGAAAGCCAAATTTCATAAAGACAAGGAAAGTTTGTAGTGTTTTACATTTGCTTTCCTTTGTGGGCGATGTCATGAATTGGAAAAAGTAACAGTAGTCTTCCTTAGGTAGGAAAATAAGATTCTTTAAGAACGGATGTTGGTTTCTATAAGGTCTGTATAGCAACATCCAAGTTTCTGTCTTGTACATGAATGATCTGTTTGGAACACTGACCCATACTTATGGCAGGGAAGTGAAGGGATGGCCGAGACTATTACTGAGAGCTGTTGGGCTCTCTTCTAACTAAAAGGTGTAGCCCCTAAATTAATGCCCACTCCCCACCCCCCCTCAAACCTCCCTGGATAATATCACACTTCTCCTTCATCAGGGGTCTGCTATAATTTGGAATACGCTGCCCTCTGTGTAGTTATAAATTGTAATAAGCTGAAAGGCTACTATTTAAACAATACATACTCAATTTAGATACATAAACAGAACCTTTAAAATTAACGTGTACAGTCTTCTAAAAAGATAAGAGAAAAATAATTCAGTTAAGTGAAATAGACAGTGTTTAATCATGAGCTAGATCTCATAACAGTTTATTCTGTGCAGGGAGTCACTTGTGTTAAGTTGCTTATGAAAGGATCTTTCCCGTTCCAACATTAGCGCCTTTATTTATGGGTGTGTTTTTATATATGGAAGATGTTAGAAACCTAGGTGACAGAAGCACCAACCTATACTGATTTAGCACCCTATCTAGTGTTAAAAATTCCAACTGAGGAAATGAACCATATGACCCCAAAGAGTATGCTTGTTTCATATGGGAAGACCAAGAATACAAGTAGTAATTGTAAATTGGATTAAATATCTTTTAACTGTTAATACTGTCATACTTGTAGTCACTTTCTGAGTTACAGGCAATTTCCATTTTAAAGACTTTATATTTGCTGAGAAAATATTCTTTGGATAACAATAGAAGGTGAAAGAAGAATAGGTGACTGTTTAGTCTTACTTCTCTCAGATTTCTTCTCATTAATGGTTCATCCTCACCTGTCCAAAAGCTAATCATTCAAGGCTCAACTCAGTTCTCTCTTCCCTGTTATCTATCCTGCTCACTGTAGACACCCTGAGCTCGATCTTCTGATTTCCTTAAATGCTTCTGTGTATTTGGGTTCGTTGGTTTGTACTTAAAGGCTCTTTAAGCTTTTAAAATGTTGACCCATTGCATAAATCTGTCCCATCCTAACGGGAGAAATACCCACCTTGTACCCTGGTCTTCTTTTCCAGCTACCTCTTTAACACTCTCCTCTCCCTTCTTGAGTTTCCTAAACCTGCATTTTCCATTTTTCATCTCTCATTCACTTTCTCTTTCTCACCAACCACGGCCTCTCTTGCCAAGATCATCCATGACCTCTTTGTTGAAAATCCAATGGATACTTTTCTTTGCCTTATTTGACCTCCCAGGGGTATTTGAATCTGTGGACCACTCCATTTCCCCTGACGCCTTGTCCTTGCTGATTCTCAAGCTCATTTTCAGAACCCTCTTCTTTGTGTTCTCTTTATGTGCTCTTCTTGGGGTCCTGGCCCAGCACCATCAGCCTAAGTGACTCTCTTTGGACACTCTTTTTGTTGTTGTTGTTGTTGTTGTTGTTTTTAAGATTTTATTTATTTATTTGAGAGAGAGAGAGAGAGAGAGAGTGAGTGAGTGAAAGAGAGAGAGAGAACACAAGCTGTGGGTGGGGGCAGAGGGAGAGGGAGAAGCAGACTCCCCGCTGAGCAGGGAGCCCGATGTGGGGCTTGATCCCAGGACCCTGGGAACATGACCTGAGCCAAAACAGATGCATAACTGACTGAGCTACCCAGGTGCCGCCTTTGGACACTCTTAATACAGGTTGTCCCTTCAATTTCCTCTGTGATCCTTAATGCCTTTGAGTTATAGCAAACTTGAATTCTAAAGCAAACTTCCATAATCTTCCTCCACCCTGAAATAATAAGCATATGCAAAATAAGCTTAAACATTTGAAAACATTTTAGGGGATTCAGAGATTCTCTGTTACCCAAAGGGATCCTAGAACCCTTCCCTCCATTATTACCAGGTGGAAGATTATCTGACCAACATGTTGATAAATCCTGTATCTATATTTCCATCATGGAGCTCTCTCCTGGGCATTTCAAACTCAACAGATCCCAAACTGAATTCTAAGGCTTCCCTCTCCTACTCCTCCTTCTGGGGTTTCTGTCTTAGTACATTGCATCACCTTTCAGGTAGCTAGTTGAGAATGCCTCCCTCTTTCTTTCCTAGCCTATCTAACTTGTCATTGCTCCGTCTCTCACCAAGTTCTGAGATCCCTCCTCCTTGATAACTCTCAAATACATACAGTTCTAGCCATTGCCACCACCCTAGTTGAGATCGCCATCATCTTTGATCTGCTTTATTACAATGGCCTCTGAACAGACCTCAGTGCCTCCAGTCATGCTCCTTCCTAGCCCAGTCTCAACACAACAGTCAAAATAATCTTTTACACAAAAATATTGGGGTCATCCTGGCTTAGAACCATTGCAAGACTTGTCGCTATTCTCAAAATAGAGTCCAAACTCTGTAACGTGGACTCCAAGTCCCTTCGAAGTTGGTGTCTCCTCTCTATTCCGGTCTCATCTGCAACCACTAGCAACACTACTCAGTTCTTCACACTTTGACTTCAGGCGATCTTCTAAACCTTTCCTTCTGCCTGCAACATTCTACTCTACTACCTCTACTTTCTTATCTGCAAAATTCTTACCATTCAGGTGTCAGCTTGTACATTTCAGTGCCTGGTTCTTAAATGACATTCAAAAACCAACCACTGGTCAACTATCGGAGTGCTTCTCTGCCCCACCAGTATGCCTTTCCTATGTGCCCCTGTGACCCTGGCAAGGCCAGTCACATGATTAAAGCTATCTCTGCCTTAGACATAGACCGTGTTGCCATTGCTTCTTCTTCTCTCACTTTTACTGGAGTGTAAATGCCTGGAAGCCACGATCATGTTTGCCTTATTTAGTGCAACATACCCAGCACTTGTCAGGGTGCTCGGCACATAATAAGTACTTAAAAAATACTTGACTGATAAACAAATGATTAATAAGCAAGTAGACTCTCTGAAAGCGAGAACTTCATGGGTCTGTCCTACTATGTCTGGCATGGTAATGGACTCAAAATAGAGAATTAATAGGCATTGTACTCAATTAAACAGTCCATGATGTGTGCTGAAAACTGCCACATGCCCTTATCATTGGTTTTCATAACTGACCTTATAACGGGCAAAGGGAACTCTATAAAATTGGTAAGACTTTGTAAACACTATTTAATTTAAACTCCAGAGAATTTGCCAAATGCCTGAAACCTAACACAAGAAAAAAAAATGCCGAAATACTCAGGAAAATAACATAGTTTAGAGGAGGAAAAAAAAAAAACCCAAAAGCAGGGCATTTGTGTGGCATAATTATTCTGGAATGTGCATCTTTTGGCTTCAACTTCTCATGCAGGGTTGACCAGCCTGGTTCAGGCAGTTTGGCAATGTTGCTTGGGCCCTGGTGGCTACTGGAACTTCCCCAGCAGTAAATCTGTTGACCTAGCCCAGCTTCATGGCTGTCTTTCCTCCATCCCCGTGTCGACTGTTGTGCCTGAGCTGAGCACGTGAGAGTGGACACCGAGGTATCACAACACCGGTCGGTATTGGAAAATGGCTCTCTTTCATTATCCACCGTTCAGTCTGTTCACATCACCCCATTCCAATCAGATGCTGAAATTCTTTATTTAGAGCCCCTGCCAGAGTGGCTTTTCCTCCAGCAGAAAAAAATAAAAAGTGGGTGTCACAATGCTGGGAGATTGCTCTCAATTCCTGGGGCTGTGACCTCCAGCCCTGCGATGGGGTGGAGGGCAGATTTCCGTGGCATCCACTTGTCTCTGATAGATTTATTATCCACTTCCATGGTCATCCCACTCCCACATCTACCGTCACAGTGGGCAGGCGAGGAGCTACCCGAGTGGAGACTTAACAGGCTTTGCTCGCAGTGAAGTATCTGATGTTCTGGAGAGCCAAGCCTATTCGCTAATTCTGTTTACACACATAGAACTCACACCAAGACACTGCAGATGGAACTGACTTGCTTGTACTTGGAAGATCCACTTGTGTGTAAGTGACAAACTGCACACGCTGTCAAATAAGGGCATTGCTAAGACAGACTTACAAAAAGAGTGAGCTCTATTCTGTGATGCAAGTGATGAAAACCCATGTATTCTTGTTTTCAACCAGGTCTGCACTTCCTGTATTTTAGTGACCAGCTGTCATGAGTCAATTTAATCTTGCTTATAAAAAGGCTCCAACGTTTAGATCTCTGCCACCTGCCAGTAGGTATGAAAAACCCATACAGTCTGCCTGTTTTTTTTTTAAAGATAATTTAATATATTTATTCTGGGAAGCATGCTATCCACCAGAATTTCCTGTGAGTTAGAGGTCTATATATATATAATCTAGTGTTTCAAATAGAGGTACCAAGACAGAGAAGTTTGGAACTGGCCCTTTCTGAAGCAAAACAGGAAGGGAAGCCAGCCTTGCTGCCTTGCAAGTCAGGGATTGGGCTACTTTTGTGCCAGAGGAGGATTCACCATGAGTGAATGAAGTTTGGCATCAGGGCCCTTTCAAGGCCTTGGGGAAGACCTAGCCATGCATTCATGTGGTCATGTGCTTTTGTATAATTTTCACAAATGAGATATTTTTGCATTTTTTTAATCAGTGAAGGTGTTTCCTTAATGAGAGCACCCCTCTACTTGCAAAGGGTGTCAGTTTCAGGCCTTACAAAACCTCCATCAGCCTTTGGTTGCACCCCCTGCCTTGGATTGTCAGCAGCTACACAAATGCTTTTAGAAAATGAGTTAGCACAAAGACTGGAGCTTTGAAGATGTCTTTTTCAAAAGGTGATAAATTATAAAATGCTTTTCACATACTTTTTCTGCCTCTGCAGCCCCTTGACCTTTCTCTTTTCACTCTGACACAGGAATTTTTGGTTTCCATCTCAACACATTATTTGCAATAGGGGATCTGCAGCAACATCATTTAGAAATTATGAGTTACTGATTATGAAATCAGATGGCCCGGGTTCAAATTCCACCTTTGCCACTGACCTGTGAGGCCATTGGATAAGTGACTTCACAAACACACTAACAAACAGAACTGATGTTGACTGCATACTTCCAAGTACCTGGCATTGTGCTCAGCGCTTTTGCATATTTCACACATTATTTTATACAAATCTCACAAAAGTACTGTGGGATTGGCACTAACTACAGATGATGCATTTGCATATTGACGGGCTAAGAAACCCACCTCTCCCGGCTAGTATGAGATGGAACAGGGATTTAGACCGTGAGCAGCCAGCCTCCAGAACTCTGCTCTTACCACCAAAAGTGGAATGTTGTCTAAGTATGGCTAGGCTTCAGCTGCCTCATCTGGAAAACACGGACAATAAATGGATGTGTTTCAAAGAACAGTTTTGGGAATTGAATAGATAATGTACGCATGCCCTTAGGACAGTATGTGACACAAAGTTCTTAATAAATGTCAATTTCAATTATTATTATTTCTATAGTTACCACTGCTACTACCATGACTGAAATGGGCTGATTCATTCTGTAGGCCTTAATTCATAACGAATTCTTTGGATAGCGCCATGAGAAGGCCCATGGGATTCAAAACCAGAAGATGACATAGAGCCCTAATCTCCAAGAACATACAATTTGTTGAGTAAATAAGATGAAATGCACATAAACTAACTACAGACCATAAAAAGGGTACCACTGAGACCGCCAGGGACCATAGGAACAAGCCCCACGTGAGAAACATCATACCCCTGGGGCACTTCATGTGGGCTGTTGTTGCTAACCCTCCTCTCTGACCTTGCAGAACCGGGATGCAGCCCATCACACAAGCCTAACTTAAAAAACAACAGCCGCAGCCCTATCCTGTAGGAAGAGAAACAACCAGGCTCCACAAACCTGAAAGACCCCTGCTCCAAAAAGCACCAATAAGCTGTCTGAGTTGCCTGCCAAAATCAACCAATCAGGACAAGGCACTTTTCTATCCCTTAGTAGCCTAACGGACCTGAGTGGGAACTTTCCAGGGGAACTTTATATGAGCAGGGCTTCCCGTTTGTTCGGAGAGGCTGGCTTAAGTGCTGTATGTTGGTGCGGTGTCTCTGTGCAGCTCGAGCTGTAGCCTCAATACAGCCTTGCCTGTGCCTTTGACCTTTGGGTCTGGCTTCATTTCTACCATTGTGGGGCCCAAGATCTGGACTCTGGTAACAATATTCCATCTAATCCTGACAATATAGGAAAATAAGGTGGTAACATTGAGTTGTCTCTCCCCTGACAATGCTGTATTTGCACTGAACGGTCAGAGGGACAGCCCCTATCACTGAAGGCAGGTGGAAGAAGAAAACACCACATTCCACTATACACCTGGAACTGTGATAGGTGCCTCCCATATGTTATTTCACCTCATGCTCATTACCGCTGGGAGAAGGAGGTATAAGTACCTGTAATTTACAGATGTGGAAAGTGCGGTGAAGAGTAGTAAAGCTATTTGCTCAAAGAAACACTTCTGGTAAGTGGTAGTCAAGAGTCAATTCCAAAGACCAGGTTCATTCTAGGACATCGCTCTATTTGAGGCAGAACAAAGCAAACTAGTTGGAGAGAATTAGACTTGTGGTTCTTAACACTGATACTTCCGCTGTAACACTGGCTACTTAAATTGTGGTCCCTGGACCAGCCGGTTCAGGATCACTCTGAGGGCTTGTTACAGTTACAAATCTCAGGCTTTCTCCAGACTCACTGAAGAAGGATCTGCACTTTAACCAGATGGACAGGTGATTTATATGCAGAGTAAAGGTTGAGAACCACTGCTGAGTCACCAGTGTGTCAAAATCCTGATGAACAGGAAAACTAAAATCATGGGCATGATCCTTGTGCAAAACTCTCTTCCACCTAAACCTGGCTAACACTAAGGCTCGAGCTGTACTCACAAAGTGAATTGACCATTTTGTTTGTGAATTCTGTCAAGTCTACTGATCGGCAGATTCATAGATCATATAATAAATAATTTAACTATATTAAAAGCTGTTTATACTTATTAGTCAAAATGGTATTTATTTCCAGAATATATAAGGAGCAGTTACAACTACAATAATAAAAGGGACAAAAAAAAAAAAAAACAACAACCCAGTTAGAGAATGAGCAAAGGATCTTAAAAGATATTTCTCCAAAGAAGATATATACAAATGGTCAACAAACACGTGAAAAAAATGCTCATCATCATTAGTCATTAGAGAAGTGCAGATTAAAACCACAATGAGATACCACTTCACATCCACTAGGATGGTTATAAATTTAAAAGGAGGGACAATAGGAAATGTTGACCGTGATGTGGAGAAATTGGAACTCTCATCTACTATTGGTAGGAATGTAAGCTGGTGCAGCCACTTTGGAAAACAGTGTAGCAGTTCTTCAAAAAGGTAAACATAAAGTTATCACATGATCCAACAATTCCACTTCAAGGACTTTACTCGAGAGAACTGAAAACATGCCCACACAAAAACCAGTACACAAATGTTCATAGCAGCATTATTCATAGTAGTTAAAAAGTGGAAACAACCCAAACATTCATCAACTAATGAATGGATAAACAAAATGTCATATATCCATATAATGGACTATTATTTGGGGGGGGGAAGTAAGGAAGTACTGATACATGCTACAATATAGATAAACCTTGAAAACATTTTGCTAAATCAAAGAAGCCAGATACAAAAAGCCACAGAATGTATGCTTTCCTTTATAGGAAATACTCAGAATAGGAGAATCTATACAGACGGAAAGTAGATGAATGATTCCCAGGAGCTGGGGAGAGGGGCATATGGGGAGTGATGATAATGTTCAGGAATTCAATAATGGTGAGGTTTGCACACCTTTTTGAATATACTAAAAACCACTGAATTGTATGTTAAATAAATGAAAAAATAAACTAAAAGAAATACGGTATTTGTCCAAAACAGATGACAGAAAACAGTGGATAAGAGTTTGGGCCCTGAGGTCTAGTAATCTGGCTTTAGCAGGTACTTAGGCAAGTTCCTTCAGCTCAATTTACTCCTCTGTAAAATGAGGATCATAAAATGCCTACCTGAGGGGTTGCTGGGAGCCTTAAATGGTACAGTACAAGGTAGCAGAGACTGCTAATTGATGTATTCTTCCTTTTCCCACACCATTACAGTTTTAGCGGGGTGCACACTCCACATGTATAAAGACTACATTTTCCAGCACCTCCTCAAGCTAGGTATGGCCATGTGACTACATCCCACCATTGGCCTAATAGTGGGAGTGATGTCTGTGATACTCTATTGGGCTGCACTCCTTCCTCTGTTTCTAATTTACTTCATGGAACATGAACATGTTGTTAAGCCACCTTGGACTACATGGACCATGGCAGTAACCACAAATAGTGGAACCCAGGCCATCGGGCAGCCTTCACTGCCGTCAGGGGAAGGTGGGTCCAGATGGAGCCACCATTCCAGCTGTGCAGCACCTAATTCCCAACAGAAGGGAGACAGAAATAAACTTCTAGTTTGTTTAAGGCACTGCTAATGCGAGTCTCTCTTACACACATCTGAACTTATATTTGAACACAGCACCTGGTACATAGGAAGCACTTAATAATTTAATATAAGCTATTGCTATTATCACTTCTATCTTACAGCAAAAGACTGAATCTTCAACTATCAAATGGGTCTGGTCCAATCCTGATCCCATGAGGAAAGAAGGGGTTTAAATCTTTCCAGCATTCTTCTATTCCTTCCCTCATGAATAAAACCTGGAGTCTGACAGTAGTTACCACTCGTAAGCAAAAATGTTTTCAGAAGATTTATTTTTATAAACTACATGATGGCTGAAGTTCAATGTGAAATAGATATCTCCTTATAACAGTTTTTGGAAAGCAGCCACACACAACAGACCAAAAAAGAGGCTGGACATCTAACTTGTGTTTGCATTCCTGTATTATAGGCGAAGCAAACAAGAAAGAGGGGTGCTAGGACTCTATTATATGCCCTGCAAACCCAGAGGGCAGGTTTCCACATAGCTTTTGTGCTCACTCTTTCACAATATACCAAGTAGGTAATAAGGCCCCTGGTTGATGGGGGCTTTCCTCTCCTGAACTTTGTTCTTAAAAGAATTATTTTTGAAAAGTGATTGGTCTAGATTTTTATTTTTATTTATTTATTTATTTTTAAAAGATTTTATTTATTTATTTATTTGACAGAGAGAATGAGAGAGAGAGAGCATGAGAGGGGGGAGGGTCAGAGGGAAAAGCAGACTCCCCGCTGAGCAGGGAGCCTGATGTGGCACTCGATCCTGGGACTCCAGGATCATGACCTGAGCCGAAGGCAGTCGCTTAACCAACTGAGCCACCCAGGCACCCTGGTCTAGATTTTTAAAAAAGATTTTATTTCTTTATTTGAAACAGACTGAGAGTGAGTGAGAGAGAGAGAGAGAGAGAGCGAGAGCATGAGCGGGGGTGGGGCAGAGGGAGAGGGAGAGGGAGAAGCAGACTCCCTGCTAAGCAGGGCGCCAGACAGGGCTTGATCCCAGGACCCAGAGATCATGACCTGAGCTGAAGGTAGGTGCTTAACTGACTGAGCCACCCAGGTGCCCCCTAGATTTTTTTTAAGCAAAGAAATATACAGTTACACAGTTCTTTTCTGGGAGTATAAAATAAAGCCTGAGATCTTTATCAGTTCTTCACAGACACTGGAATCTTACCATCTTTTTAAAATATACATAATTTATTTGCCCCCAAAATTGACAGGGACCAGAAGACCTTCTTGTACATTTAAGCAACTAATGACTTGGACATCCTTACGGCATGTAAGAAACCCTCTAGAAGTTCCACTTAAACCTTACTGGAAACCCTAAACTTACGCATAGTGAAGCATCAGATTACATGACTCACTAAAATACTGGTTCTTTTAGATAATATTAAAAATAGCCCTTTTCTATTTCTGAAGCTTGCCAGGGAGACTAGAGTACCATGATTATAAAATAAAATAAAAATAGCAGCTTATAAATTTGAGATAATGCATTGTCCAAGATTGGAGTAGGTATAGGATGGTGCCCTGTGACCTGTTTATTACACTCATGGGGAATCTGGTTAGATAAGAGGTGCTGAAGGGTAAAAGACATAACAAGATAATTATCTCAATGGAGACTGCCACTGTTCTCTGCACAACCAATCAATCTAGAGACTGGGAGGTAAAGAGCTTGTTAAATTAAAACTAAACCAACCCAAGGCCGATTAACAACTAATAGATGACCCTAGAGATTTAAGATATGCATGGTGAACCTTTACATTCTAATTCTTTTTGAGAAAACAGAAAATTTAGGGTCTCCAGTCCCAGAAATAGAGATGATCATTGTTCAAGGAACCAGAATCTATAAGAGAGATAGGACAACATGACATTAAGAGCTTGGACTCTGGAGACAAAGGATCAGAGTTTAAGTCCTAGTTCTACCATGAGCTTGGTGGGTGTCTCCATCTGAGTCTCAGTATCCTTCCCTATAACATGGACTGTTATTAGCAGCAATAACATAGGGTTGCTATGAAGATTAAATGAAGTAGCCCATGTAAAGTATATATCACAGATTCTGGTAGATGGTAAGTATTCAAGAAACGTTAGCTATTATTATGGAGAGAGATGGCAAATCCACGGCTTGGCTTTCTAAAAGTCCTTTACATCCCTTTTTCTCTCGACTCTCTCTATAAAACACATGGGAAAATTAAAATACTCATTTCCTCCGCTCCCCTGACTCTAACGTTGGCCATGTCATATAGTCTGACCAGTGGGATATGACTAGAAGTCACGAGGAGGTGTGTTCTTAAAAGGGGCAGCTTACAAGAAGTCATTCCTCTGCTTTTTTTTTTTTTTTAACCCCCCTCATTTTGCCCTTTCTTCCTTTCTCTTATCTGGGATCCGGACAGAAACACTAGAGGGCCTTCTGGCTTTATGGCCATAAAAATGGGAGCTCATTCGGTGATGCGCAAGCTGGAACCTAGAAGGAAACGAAGGCCTGATGGTGTTCTTACACACTGAACCCCGGCCTGCCGACCTCCTCACGTGCTCTCACTTGAAGAAAACAAGTCCCACTCTGCTTAAGAGAGCTTTCCTGTTTTTAGAAACGGAATAGATTCCTGACATAAGAAGCAATAATGAAGACTGTTGATGTATTCAAGTTCTTTTCACACATACTCGCCCATTTTGTGGTTTGCAGTCAACAACTGCTGAGTTAGATTTCTTTTTTTCCTTTTTATAGAACCACATAAGTGAAATACTTTTTCCCCCCACCTACTTTTGACTTCCAATTGATGTGAACTATACCATGATAATTTCTCATACGCTTCTTGGGTTAAAAAATGTAATTCTCCTTTTTTTCTAGGAGGAACTAGGACAAAAGAAAAAATAGGGCAGGAATAAACCTAAAGTTCACTTGTGCTTTGCAAAGCCACAGAGTTCAGTAAGGCTCTGGCTCAAGAGCTGAGAGCCATCTGATACCGCAGGGTTCTATCAGGTTAGATTGTCAGGGAAGTTTTGAAATCTTTTAAATATATACACTTATCCACTCAGAAAAGGTCTTACTTCCTCAAATCATTATATTGGAATCTGATTAAAAATGAATCAGCCTGAATAAACAGTTTTATGACTAAGAATAAACAATCAAGTCACACCTGTGCAAAAGAAGACAAGAGAGCAACCTTATTCTGTATTTTTACTTTCCACTACAGCATTTGAGAGGAAATTGAATTAGATTCCCATGGGTGGTATGGAAAATTGGGGGAAATAGCTTTCTTCTAATTCTCCCTTTCCTGAGAAATAAAATAATATCCAATAGAGAAGAGTGCACCTAGCAGAGCCTTTGTTTTTTTCCCCTTATTTGGTGGCCTACTTTTGCTAGCAAGCCTTGGAAAAGTTGAAGTATAAAGATAAAAAAAAAGAGAGAGAGAGAGAGAAGAAAAAAAGAAAGAAGAGAGAGAGAGAAATAGAAGGGAAAGGAAAAAACCCATCTGTTAAAAGAGCCTGATCTTACTTGCTGTGACCGATGACCTGAATTGTGTGTCACTTATGATTGGAAAAAAGGCTCTACAGCAAAGAAACAAAAAACCCCGAGAATAGAAATGAAGAACAGCAATGAGCTCTCAAATGATCCAACAGATAGGATATGGTCAGGGAAAAATAACTGGATGGTAGTTGGCTATGAGATTTATCAATATTGTCATCATCAAAGTCTTTCCATCTATATGATTAAACATTCAGAGGTGGGGTCTGCACCAAATGTGTGAGACGTGAAGTATCATGAGAAGGGGAGTTTCACATAATTTAACATGGATCACGGTCATATTTTAGAGTCAAATGATATATGATCAAGAGACCTGGGTTTAATCACTAACGAGCTGAATCACTTTAGGTGGGTTTCACTGGCTTTCAGGGCTAATTTCTTTGAGATGTGAAGGGTTTGGTCTGTGTTTGAAAAATGCCCAAGACGAAACTAGAGAGGGAGACAAACCATAAGAGACTCTTAATCTCAGGAAACAAACTGAGGGTTGCTGGGGTGGTGGGGGGTGGGAGGGATGGGGTGGCTCGCGATGGACATTGGGGAGGGTATGTGCTATGGTGAGCGCTGTGAATTGTGTAAGACTGATGAATCACAGACCTGTACCCCTGAAACAAATAATACACTATATGTTAATAAAAAAAAGGAAAAGAAAAAAAATAAAAGACGTCATAGAAAGAAAAAAAAAGAAAAAAGAAAAATGCCCTACATTGGCTGTGTGACCGACCCCACCTTCTGGCAGTATCTAAACTGCAGAGGGTATGGCATGTTGCAGTTTTTGCACCCTCAAATTCCTTATTCCTTCTTCTTCCTTTGGTAACAACCTCTGTGGGACCACCCCTTTCATCCTTAGGCTGGGAGGCTGAGTTGGGGTATTCCAACCTGCAGCTCCCAGGAGAAGCAGAGAGGCTGAGCTCAGCCTACCAATCCATTCTATCTTCTTGGACCCAGTGATTGGTTTGAGGATGGGAATAGGATCTAATCCTTGTGAAAATCGCCCCTGGGGCCTTTGCTGAGAATATGAGGGTAAGAAGTCCTGTTCCTTATGGTATTGTTAAGCTGGTAGCAGGTGGCCTGGAACTGGTCATGGCCATCTTGTCCACAACATGGAGCATCTCGGCCTAGAAGAAAGCCAAGACAGAGGAGAGCAAAGCCAAGCAGTAGGAACAACATCCTGATGACTTTGTGTAGCCCATGCTGCCAGCTTGTCTGAATCTAACTGTGTCCCAGATTCCAAGATATGTGAGCCAAAATAGTCTCTATTTTGTTTAACTAGTTTGAATTCTGTTTTTTTTGTTTGTTTGTTTGTTGTTGTTGTTGTTACTAGCAACCAAAAACAATATACCATCTTACTCCTCCATGATTCTACCACCTCCCAAGCTGAATGAACTAGACTGGATGTACCACCCATAATCATTACATAATGATTATGTAAATGGTTCAACAACCCAAAATTTGTGGCCTGGCTTGAAAAATCTGGTCAGCCAGATTTTTCTGCCGAGGATTTAGACTTGGAAAATAGACATATGTTATCACTAGGAGGTGGGCATTAGAATATGCTGGATGATTTCAAAGTATGCTGGTTCTAACTTTACACAACTTTTACGAAAATTGGTATTTTTGTTTTTGTTTTTGTAAAATGAACTGACTTTTTAAGTTAAGGTGAAAAGTGCTGTATTTTGGAGTTAGAAAAGACCTGGATTTGAGTATCTCTATAATCACTTTTAACTTGTGTGACCTTAGGCTCGTTCCTCATGTGTAAAATAGAGATGAGAGTGAATGACTTCGTTAGGCTTTATTTTAACTTTGGAATGAGACAGCATGTCAAGTGCCACCATGAACAGTTCATAAATAGGTCAGCTTGCTAAGTTTTAGTTCCCACCTGACTATCGTCATCAATCATTATGAAATATTTACTAAATACTTACAATACGGAAGATCGTATGGTTAAGATTTTACTATTTCTGAACAATCTTAGAACAATAATCCACAAAAGGAAGGGACCTGTTGTCTCAACTCAACTACTCTAGAGTCATGAGGTCTTCTCATTTGTTTTATATTTAACAAAAGAAGAAGAAACTCTAGTGCACTGTGAGGCACCTAAGTATGAAGGAAAGGGATCAGGACTGAACATCATGAGGTCAGGTGGTAGGCAGGGTGAACCCCCAGTTCCTGAACAAAACCTTTCATGGTGCCTGGTATGGAATAGGCTCTTTGTAAATATTAGTTGAAAGAATTATCCAGTCCCATTCCCTCACTGTGGAAATGTGGGAAACATAGGATCAGAGAAACAATAAAAACAATAAAATAATAAATTAGCTGGCATTTTTTTAGCTTGTTCTGTGTTCATTTTTTATTTTTCTTAAAGACTTTATTTATTTTATAAATTTATTTATTTATAAATAAATAAAACCAATAATTAATATATTAATAAATAATATAATATTATAATATATATTATATATAATATTATATTATATTATAATAAAATAATATAATAATAAAACACAATAAAATAAACCATTTATTTATAAATAAATAAATAAAATAAATAAAACCAAATAAATAAAACCAATAAATAAATAAATAAATAAAAATATTTATAAATTTATTTATTTATAAATAAATAAAACTTGTTTTAGTATGGAAACATACTGGCTTAATTTTTCTCCACACACCTCCCTGCCTCCCATTCTGAGTCCCATTACCAATACTTTGAACAGAGTGAGCCAATAATTTTTTCTTCAAGGTTTCAAGAACTGAGTTCTTTCTAACCTGCTTTTAGTTGCCAAAGATATTGGCTCTGGTTTTAACAGATTATCAAAGTCACTTGATAGGAAGGAACAGGAGGGGATAAGACTCAGTGCCTGGAAAGATAAAAAAGTGGGTAGCAAAAGCATCATGGCCCCTGCAGTGGTCCTGGTTTCCCGCCTCAGCCTGCTCGGTGCTTGGCTTGAACAAGGTAGAGGTGAATTAACTTCCCAGGAGCAACCCCCAACCAATGAAGAAATGCATGCTTGAGGATAAATACTCCAGTTTCCTTGCTTCTTAGAGAAACATTTCTGGGGATAGCACCCTGACTGACTTCTCCTCTCTGTTCCATTCATTCCCTATTTTCTCATGGTGCTTTCTGGAATTATTTCCCAAATATACCATTTGTATCCAGATCTTTGTCTTGGGGGACCCAGAACTAGGAAGATCGAGAAGCATTTGTAGACTGCAAGAGAAACCACAGGAAGGAACACTATGAGATTGTTAAGTCAAAGACCTTGACCATCACTCACTGCCTTCGCAGTAAGTAAGAAGCTCCCTTTACCCACTGTCCATGTCTGTTGATTCTCTAGTTAGCACATGAGAGTGAGTTTTATTCCTTATGTAATCAGGGTTTCACTGATTCACTGTCTTTCCCTGGGGTTCTGAATCCCTCCTGGGGTGTTCCGGAAGGAATCCTATACCTCCAGAGGCTAACTGATCCAGCCTGAGAATTCTCCAGAAATAAGACAGTAATTAGTAAAATACCCTCGTTTTGTCTTCAATTTGCCCAAATGCATAAGGATCCAAACTTGTAGTAGGATCTTCTGTCTCTCAAATCCAAAATGCCTCAATTTGGATTCTGGTTCTACTACTTGCTTGCAGTGTGACCTTGGGCTAAATTTTTATATGCCTCTGTTTCCTTATCTGTAAAACTGGAGAATCATAGCACCTGACTCATAAGGTTATCATGAAGAATAACAAATGACTTCCTTCAAAGCACTTAAAAGTGCCTGGCACATAGTAAATGTTGGTTGTCATTATCACCATCCCCCATCATCATTGTCTTAATTATTCTTATCATCATTTTGGTCAGGGGAAGGAAAGCTAAAGGGGCACCAGAGAAAGCCAAGGCTTCCAAATTCCTAACTTGTAGAGTTTTATATAATAATACTAGTGCTAAATTACCACACAAAAGATATCTGCATACAGGCGGTTGACAGAGAACCGAATCTCTTACTGGTAACACTAATTTTTTTCTCTCTCACACAGATTGTGTAGTTTGGACACGATTTTAAACTTTTGGGTGCTTGAACCAAATCAAAAGACTGCTGTTGATCCCTAAACAATATCACTGGAGGCAAGGAGTGAGGATATGTCATCTGAAACTGAGGTGGAAGGTTCTGGAAGTCTTACAGGCCCACAGTCCTTAGATTCCATAGAGATGGCCATAGAAATGAAGTGACCTGTGCTTTTTCTAATAAAAGCCACATGATGGTGACAATAACTGCCACAATGCAGTCTTGGGCCTTGAGGTTTCTCTTCATCTGAGGGCCCACCCAAAGAGCAGCTCTGCAACAAAAGCAAATCAAAATCGCTTTTCCTGCAAGACTGGAAATATCAAATGCAGAGTGTGGTGCAGCCTTTTAATCCACAGGGTAGCAAAGGAAAGGTCAATTACCTCACTTAGAGGAATGAAAGGCATGTAGTAAAAGTCAAATAGATATGCCATTAGATAATATATTTCAAGCATGAAAATGAGGATTTTCTATTGCCGGGTTCTATTTAATGCACTGATAAACACAAGAGCTTTAAGACAGAGAGTAAGATACGAGCCTGACAGCGAATCTGCCCGACAGAGTGCCCTCTGTTCGATGAAGGCGTCTGTGTGGGACAGAGCAGTCACCATTGATTGGTGTCAGGACCCTGCTGGGAAGCAAGCCGGCTGGCCCCCACAACCCGCCAGACAGAACCAAGAGGACCAGGTGCCTCTGCCGTGGCTCTAGGGATTTAAGGCTGTCAAGACACTCAGCTGTGCCAGACTAGCCTCTCTGTCTCTATCTAGTCTGTCCTGATCTATGAACCTGTACCTTTGCTTTTTTTCCTTCCCCGATATTCTACTGGTTCTCCTGACATTGGCTCGGCACCCACCTCTGCCTCCCTGCGTTGGTGCCCTCAGGGTAACAGCCTTATTCCCGGCTCCCAGGGCTGCGTCTTCCTTCCTTCCAAAGTTGTCCCTTGTCCTTATGCATCTGAGATTCTAATCTCCACATTTAACCCAGATTGCTATGCATGCATCCCGGTTTCTGCATCTGTGGATGATTTGATTTGGAGTGTTTGACCCTGATTTTTTTCATTCTGATCACTTTCAACACCCTTGTTCTCTAGGAAGGGCTCTGTCTCCTAAAGCAATCATGTGGCTATGTCTCTGGATTGAGCTTTTCCCCTAGCTCTGCCCTCAGTTTTTCACCTCATCAGAAATATCCTTACGGGTCACAGGCAATGTATTGAGACCGGGGGTGGGGTGGAGGGTGTGCTTCTGTTGCTGACACAGGCGCTCCCCATGACCTGGCATTTTTTCTTCTGGGAAGCGCCGTGTTTATTGGTTACCACTTAAGAAGCCTTGTGGCTTTAGAGATGTTGTTTAATTTCTCTGAGCTTCAGTTTTTCACATTATTTTCATTTTTTTAAAAAAATAAGTACTCACATTAAAGGAAGCTATTTAGTAGAAAATGTATTTTAATATTTATTGAAACTGCAAAACTGTCACTTGGGGCCTCCGCTAGCCATATCTGCCGTAGATTACATCTACGTGGCAAAATCTGGAGAGCACACGTCGGTGAGCTTTTCATTCACGCACAGGCCACCATATCACCTCCGAATGACACCTTTTGGGAGTTGGGAGCCACTTAAGATTGAACGTGAGTCTCTAAAACTAGTCATTCACTCTCAGTGTGATTCCTCAGTGTTCCCCAAACCTTCCAGAAAGTGTTGTTAAATTTAATAACCTTGTTTTAAGGCAGAAGAAGGCATCTGTCACTGGGGAAAACAGGCATGGAGCAAGCACTTGATTAGCCCCTTGTGAGCAGGTGAGAGGGGTCGGAGGGACACCAGAGCCACATCTATCAGCTCGGGGGACTTTGATTTTCCTCTGGCAGAGCTGCATCTCCTTGCTCTGTCTGCCTCACTGTTATTCTAAATAAGGCTCTGCTGTGAAACTAATGAATAAGTGGGAAAAGAAGAGGTATTATTTAATTGAAGAGGAGGTAGTACTCAAATAGTTTTGAGAGAACAGAGCTGTGAATATGAAGAGTAGTGAAAGAATGTGAGGAGTGGGCACTTTACACGTGCCTGGGGTTGATAGCTGGGAGGCAGCAGGAGAGGACGGGAGGTTGGGACCAAGAAAGCCAAGAAATTATTCAATAAAATTCATTTATTCAGCAACAAGGTTAAAAGTGACCTCTCATCATACAAATTGAAAGTCAGAGTACAGCGTGTCAGAAACTTAGGGAAAAATCAGAATTCAGGGCAGGTGTAAATTTCCAAGTTCAGAGGGTCTGGGCAGAAAAAAGGTAACACAGCAGAGTGGGTCAGATTGTGGGCACTGGGGCAGGTTTTCTGGTTGGGATGCTGACCTTTGCCCTTTTAACTCGTGATGAGATCTTGAACAATTCTCTTCTCAATGCCTCAGCTTCCCCATTTATAAACTGGGCACAATAATAATGTTATTACTACACGGACATTGTGAGGATTGAATGAGTTAATAAACGTAAGTGCTTAGAAGAGTTACCACCTCACTCTATATACTTAATATATGTTAACCATTGCTGTTATTATTATTATTTTCTAGGCAGAGATGAGCTAGGAGCCACTGATTAATGGCCAAACAAATGCAGAAAAAGAGGAAAAGGAACACAAAAAGAATGGGGCAGGTGGGAAAGAAATATCATGATGTTAGACTTCAACCTAACCATATCAATAATCCCATTTAATCTAAGTCCTAACACCCAATTAAGATAGAGATCAAAAAACAAGAGCAGGGGTGCCTGGGTGGCTCAGTGGTTGAGCGTCTGCCTTTGGCTCGGGTCATGATCTCAGGGTCCTGGGATCAAGCCCCGCATCGGGCTCCCTGCTCGGCGGGAAGCCTGCTTCTCCCTCTCCCACTCCCCCTGCTTGTGTTCCCTCTCTCGCTGTGTCTCTCTCTCTCTCTCTCTGTCAAATAAATAAAAATCTTTAAAAAATCTATAAAAAAATAAAATAAAATGCTAATATCATTTTGACTCTCTAAAAGTGGGGAGGATGAGGCAGAATATGCTTATAATAAGTGCCAAATCAGTGGTGCTGCTTACTAGTATTAACAGAAACAAAATATCAAGAAGTATAAAGTAGTGATACAGTACTGTTAATAGTCCTGGTACTGGGGGCGCCTGGGTGGCTCAGTCGTTAAGCGTCTGCCTTCAGCTCAGGTCATGATCCCAAGGTCCTGGGATCAAGCCCCGCATTGGGCTCCCTGCTCCGCAGGAAGCCTGCTTCTCCCTCTCCCACCCCCCCTGCTTGTGTTCCCTCTCTCGCTGGGTCTCTCTCTGTCAAAAAATAAATAAAATCTTAAAAAAAAAGCAAGAGCAATTATATGCTGCCTACAGAAGGAAAGAGAAAGATATCTCTTGTTAACACTAATCAAAAGGAAGCTGGGATGGTATGCTAATATCAAACAAAATAATGTGAAAGACTCAGAAGAATGCTGTTACATAGACAGTGCTCCGTGAGTGTTCACTGTTAGTGTATCACTTATGTAGTAGCTCTAATGAAGGAAGCAATGAATCACAGCAGACTTAAAAGTCAAACATAGGAGTCTTTTTATTAATTTATTTTTAATTTTTTTGTTATGTTAATCACCATACATTACATCATTAGTTTTTGATGTAGTGTTCCATGATTCATTGTTTGCGCATAACACCCAGTGCTCCATGCAGAACGTGCCCTCTTTAATACCCATCACCAGGCTAACCCATCCCCTCACCCCCTCCCCTCTAGAACCCTCAGTTTGTTTCTCAGAGTCCGTAGTCTCTCATGGTTCGTCTCCCCCTCCGATTCCCCCCCTTCACTTTTCCCTTCCTACTATCTTCTTCTTCTTCTTCTTTTTTTTAAACATATAATGTATTATTTGTTTCAGAGGTACAGGTCTGTGATTGAACAGTCTTGCACAATTCACAGCGCTCACCATAGCACATACCCTCCCCAATGTCTATCACCCAGCCACCCCATCCCTCCCACCCCCAGCACTCCAGCAACCCTCAGTTTGTTTCCTGAGATTAAGAATTCTCAGGAGTCTTTTTAAAAAGATTTTATTTATTTAATTGAGAGACAGCAAGAGGGAGAGAGAGAGAGGGTGGGAGCATGGGGGGGAGGGAGAAGGGCAGAGGGAGAGGGAAAGGCCACTCCCCGCTGAGCAAGGATTCCCTACTTGGGGCTCAATCCTATGACCATGGGATCATGACCTGAGCAAAGGGCAGATGCTTAACCACTTAACCGACTTAGCCACCCAGGCACCCCCAAACACAGGAGTCTTAAATTCAACTCTTAGCACTTTATTTACCAACTGTGAAACTTTAGATAAGTTAACTTCTCTCCACCCCAGCTTCCCTATCTGTAAATTGGGGATAGCAACAACATTTACCACACAGGAGTGTTATGAACGCAGGTGAAATGAGCAACATGTACTAAAGAAATCTGTCACCCATTTTTTTTTCTTTGGGTAAAGGCAATAAAGAAATGTGATATTTTGCACACCTGAGATTCGCCCTTGTTGATTTACCCCTGTTGCACGCACCAAGTTCATGTGGTGGAGAGGGAAGGGAAGGGAGGAGAGAGGAGAGACACCGTGAAGACCATCGAAGTAGGAACATGGAACCAAAAGTAATGAGGAGTGAGAAAAATCCTCCTAAAACCCTGGAAACAATGGGGTTGGGAAATAAGATAAGGGGTTTCCTATTCTATGTTGAATGGATGTTTCAGCCATTTTTATTTAAAGATCTTAGGATAGAGTAACCCTAGTAGGCTAGGAACTAGGGAATGTCTACATGGCTCATATATTGGGAATATGTTTTGCTTATTATTTGATAATTTATATTTATACATATATTAATAAATGTATAAATATATAACATAATATATTTATAATTTATCATTACAAACTTGCCTGTATTACAAGAGAAAAAAGTGTCATTCAATAAGAATAACATTGACGTTCCTGGCTTGACTATGAGTCAACAGGGATCTATATGCACAATGATATTCTATGGTTTAAAAAATCACACAGGAAAACATTTTCCTGAGGGTAAATCTGATCACGATAGCAAATGAAATTTGTTAGGCCTTAACAATAACAATTCGCTCAACAACTATTTGCCGGGTGTCTGATATGAGCTAGGCATACTGGTGTTCGATATTCAGAAAATTCAGTGCCCTTCTCCAAGGAATTTCAGATCTGTATGTTTCTACTTCTTACCTCCATTTCTTAGGGTCCCGTGTAAAAAATAAAAATCAGTTTTGGGCAACTATTAAGATCTACACTTCCTGCCTTTGGCAAGAACATGTTTAAAATGCCCTAGTCCCCATTCAAGATGCAGCTCTTTTTCCAATTATATCTGTAGGACAGTAGTGACTTATCATATAGCTTAATGTCATTAAACATTTATTAAGCACCCATAGTGTGCAAGACACACAGAAAACAGATAAAAGACATTGTTCCTGCTTAGCAGCTCTTTGTAAAAGAGGACTAATGAATGTATGCTTATTCAATAGATCAAGCAAGCAATATACATTGTAGGAAATTTATAAATATTTAATCAAGATGTTGTACAGTAACTCTGACAGAGAGTTCTAGGCTTCTTGGATTATAAGACTGGATTCTCGGTGACTAAAAATTTAAAGATCTACAGCTTTAGTGGACAAAATGAATTGAAAACATCTTGAAATGGATATGTCAAAATTATTCCATATAATTTCACAGAAAAAAATTAAAAATTAGAACACACCTTAAATCCCCAGCAGGCAAGATGAATTAATTCTGCATCATTTCAATCTAGATATAAAGCGTGGAAGGTTTCGTATTATCCTAGTAGCTTACATGTTAATAACTTGGAAAAGATTTGAAGTCTGACTTTATCCTTTCATTTTGAATGCTTTTAAATATAAACACACCACACACAAACACACACACACACACACACACACACACACACACACACAGCCTTATAGGAGCTTTTGCCTACAGATCTCTACCCCGGGGTTGGCATTTTGTGACCTGCTGTAATATCATCCTTGACTCTAAACCTTTTTGTTCTAAAGTTAATTTTAGCTATGAATTTCTGGGTCCCTGGAGAGAATGTGTTACAACAAACTTAACTTTGAGACAGATTTTTGGGTCTATATTTAATTAAAAGTGCCCTTACATCTGCTCAGTAGCCATCCTATAAAAGTCCTTCTGAGATGTGAGTGATGACCCACAACTTCCGATCTATATTTGTAGGTAGTATTCCATAGCAGCAATTGCCTGCTGATATCCTGCACTTTTCTCCCTACTGTGCCACTGAAAGGGAACAGTTCTTTTTGTGGGAGATCTAAAATTGTGGAGATGAAATTATCATCTGGGTGGACGTGCTTACAATACCATTCAGAAACCTTACTTAACTCTCAGCTAGGTTTTCATTCCCCACGGCCCCCCACCCCCGAATACTCACAGAACTACCCAGGTGAGTTGTTACAGATCTATGTCAACTGATATTGTTGCGTGGAACAAACATGGGTAGCAGAACCTTTATCTGTCATCAACTTACTGAAGAGGCCAAGTAGAGAAGGTACTTTGACACAGTGGGAAATATAGTACATTTATGAATTGAAAGCAAATTGAGTTTCCATTGAATTGTTTACTGCTGCTGGAGAAATAGGAGAGGTTAATTTCATACTGTTTAATATAGCTTTGAAAGAATGTAAAATAAAATAATGCTTGAGCATAACAGTGGTATGCTTAAAATCTGCCCTCCCCCAAGCAAAACAAACTCCCATGTAGCTTTAGACCTTTAAAATACATTTTAAATTCTTATGAATTCAGATCCTGAGGGATTATGTTAAGTAGTTCTTACAAATCATATCTTATGCCAAGTGGCATATAGAAAAAATATGCAAAAATATGATTATGTTTCATTGAAGATTCTGTCTATGCTGTATTATGGCTGAATTTGAATTTTTTTATTTATAGACATCATTACATCACATATGGTAAGGGATGGTAAAATATGCATGTATAAAATTTTATTGGTTTACCTATATGCAAATGAGCAAATATATTCATTCATGTGTGTAATTTTTTTATTATAGTTTAACTTTTCAAAAATGGAGCTCAAATCCACTTGTTTCTTATGGGCTCTGGAGTGCCAAGAAGGATTAATGTGTAGCATCAGTAAATCATCCATCACACTGGTGGCCAACTTTGGCTATCTTTTATCGCTATGGATCATCATTTTATTTTATTTTGTTTTCTTTTTTTTTTTTTTTGATGGGGGGGAGAGACAATTCCTATTACAGGCTCAAGCTATGGGGTTATAGTGTGAATGAATATAAGATCCTAGGGTTGACTTTGACCATTCTGAATGAAGTCCTTCAGGAGAAGAACTATGCTCCATAGCCCCAGCCTGTATATAGGATCTCAACTGTTTTTTAGGTTAGCACTTTGTAATAAAAATGTGATGTGAGTTGCAGATGCAAACCACATATATAATTTAAAATTTTCTAACTAACCACATTCAAAAAAGTAAAAAGCAAAAGGTAAAATCTATTTTAATTATATATTTAATCCAATAATATTCAAAACATGATTGTTTCAACATTTTTTTCTAATACTCATCAAAATATATAACTATGCATTGTGTAAAAATTTTTTTGCTTCCCATCAGTAGTGTAGGTTCTATATTTTGGAAAATACTTTTTTAAATAATGAGGGGTGTGGGTGACATAAAGTAGAGATCATTAGGTGTGTATTGGACAGATCTGGGTTGGGACTCCAGGTTCTGTATTTGACTATATAATTGACCTTAGGTAGGAATTTAGCATTCTGAGCTACTCTTACCTGTAAAAGGAGAGTACTACTACTTGATTCAGATTGGATAAACAGTAAGCATTCAAAATACTTAGAACATTGCCCTGCACAGAACAATTGCTCAGTAAATGCTAGGAATAAGATAGTGGTGTTGCTTTCTTGATTGGGAACCAAGGGCTATGGTTGTGCACCTGAGAATACTCTCTATCCTGCTGGACACATTGTAAATGGTTATAGAAGCCCCTTGTGAAGCAATATGTAACACTTAATAAGAATATTAATTGAGTCTTCTTGCCCAGGCAACTCATTCCTAGAAAATATCTGAACAAAATAATCCAAGTGAAACAACAGCAATAAAAAAACCTTGATTATGGAGGTCTTCGCTGAAGTGTTACTTATGAAAGATAAATGGGAAAAGGTCAAAAGTTTAATAATGAGTGAATAGCTTACTGAAACTATGGTTCTCTCCTACAAGGGAATATTATGCTGTATATTATTATGCAGTTAACATGATAATCATGAAGATTATGCAAAATTACTGAAGTGATTATGCCAAATACAAATGAAAACCCAGAATACAAAATGGTAAGTGCATTCTGATAATGACTATATAAAATATACAGAGATGTGGGAAAGGCTTAGAAGGTAATTTGCAAAAAAAGAAATAATTATGTTAGAGTGAAGTGACTTAAACTGCTATTTAGTATCATATCACATTTTCAATAAGAGAAGTGTAAACAGTTTATGACATAAATACTCATGCATTCTTATTATTTGGTTAAGCACAAAGACTTACTTAGCATCTATTCTTTGTTCTTCCCTTCACTGGTCACAGGGGGGCAACCCCCCCCAAAAAGGGGGGAGAGTTCTCTATGGAATAACATAGTCAAAACAAAAATGAAAAATGTAAGACAGACATGTCATGGTGTCCTACTTGGCTTATTTAACAATAAAATCATTGTGTATAATATCTCAGGAAATAGATCTATATCTATATGGATATAAAATGATTAAGTACTAAATTGAATTGAGTTCAGGTAAGAAGGAAGACGATGATCAATGCAGGATGGTGTGTCTTGGTGGAGATTAGCTTGGAGCTGAAATTTAAAGGATAGGCAATCCCTGTATAAATGGAAAGAGAGGATCCACATTCCAAAAGGGGAAAAAGTGAATAAAGGTATGACGTGAATGGAATTAATTAGACAATAGACTGATGATATTAGCATGTTTCTTTTTTATGGACAGGGAAAGGATAGTGGGATAATTATTCATTTTCCTTAGTTAACATTTATTAAGTGCAAACTATGGTTCAGATAAGGAGCCATCAAATTAGGCAGGATGTTGGAAGTAGGTCATGCTGTAGATTAAATCATATGTCCTGTGTATTCTCAATGATGATCAAGTTGGATTGAATGGCCCTCCCTACCTTTCGTGATTGAGAGATTCTATGATGATACACCCCATGTGGGTTTCTGATGCAAAGACTATGCAATGCTATACTCCCTTCCTAGGATTATGTCAAGATGCTGCTCTATTCCATCTGTACTTGTAATGGGGCTCTTTCCCTTTGTGTTCTCCGGAAAATAATCCAAAATATAAGCCCTGCCTTCACTCTATCAAACACTGATGAAATTCCTATGAGAATATGCTTTCTTTTGAGAAGTATAATCAGACTAATTCATATTTACAAAATAAAGAAAAAAGCTAATTCTTTGAGTAATTTTTTAAAAGAAGAAACAAAATGATGGAACAGTGACACTTAATTTGGCAAGATACCCAGAAGGCTCAGGAATGCCTGCAGCCAACCTCCTGTCTGACCAGAGAAAGGCCAGAAGAAATGCCAAGACACAGAAGGGAGGGAGGGGGATGAAGCGCTAAGATAAAACTCATGCCTTTATTCAGAAAGGTCTCCTGAGCTCCTCCCCGAGTGATCAGCCACAGTAAACACAGATTGTTTAAAAAGGTAGAGAAACTTAAAAAAGAAAAATCTAAAAGAAGATCCTGAAATCTTCATCTGCCCTTATTCTATTTTTTGCTTAAAATGAAAATAGCATCGTTTGCCTGGTGCTTTACAGTTTACAAAGTGTTTTAACATATATCCCGTGTCTAAGTCTCACAGCAACTCTGTGGGACTTTGTAGATGACGTCAGAGTCTCAGAGCCTGAGGGACGTGCCCCACACCTCTCCCTCCGCAATCAGTGGAAACAGAGCATGTTTCTAGGTCCTTGAACTCCAAAGTTCTTTCTATGGCACCGCATCACGCACCTGTTGGCTTTGGCTTCATGTGGGCTGGGATAAGGGGCAGACAAGTTTATTTTCCTACTTAGATCCTGCTGCACTATCGTGGTAGCTAAAATGAGGATTAACTAATGAATATTCAGTCTTTGGTAATGAAAGTAGTAGAATCACATAGCATTTACGACATCCAGCCAAGGGTGTTAGGCAGTCACGTGTACCCAACAACCACACAGTAGACATCGAATGGTGGCCTTCCGAGGGGAACAGAAGGTCTCTTGTCCTTAACTTGCCTATGCTGCCGGCTACTGCATCTAGAACTTCCACCATTCAGGCTATTCCTTTGGGTAAGATATAAGCACCCCTTTTAAAAAGCAATTATGTTATTGGATGGAAATATCATGGCATGCAGATTTGGAGAACTTTATCAGGGAGAAGTCTCAAAGGACCGTGGATAGAGGTCAGAGTAATTCTGTGGGGGGTGGATGCTTTGTGGGGTGCCCAGGAAATTCCTTCTGGTTGTACAAGAGCACCACCTGCGTGAGGGGTTGGGTGTGAGATGACTCTTTCTGCAACTTTCTTCAGGGCTTTCCCTGGCCCTGTCCTTGTCTCTGTCATATTTAAACCAGCCTGTTCTTGCTCTGTGTTCCATAGACCCTGCCAGTCACACTCTAAGATTCTACAAAATAGGGTAAGAGAAACCATGATACTAATTTGATACAACTCCACAATTATGAAGTGATCTTCAGAACTGAAATAGCAAACATTGCCTTTCATTGGGTTATTGCAGTAGGATGAGACTGGTTTATCATTTCTTCCATATAGAAATCATTTCCGAAGCGTCAAAAATGGTATCAGTTTTCAGCAGGATAAGGAGTGCTGGCAGCGATTAAAAGATTTGTTTTCTCGAACTCATTTCAAAGATCTTTTGCCTTTTTTTCCCTGCAGCTGTGAACTTTCATATTGCAATTTGCTTTTCTTTAAATCAAGGTAATTAACAAGAGTTAAAGGAGCAACCTACGAGTTCCTTTAGAAGCAGACTTATGTGTCACAGTTATTGATCAATAACAAAACTAAGGTTCTTAGAATGCCTGGGTGGTTCAGTCGGTTAAGCAACTGCCTTCAGCTCAGGTCATGATCCCAGGACCCTGGGATGGAGTCCCGCATTGGGCTCCTTGCTCAGCAGGGAGCCTGCTTCTCCCTCTGCCTGCCACTCCCCCTGCTTGTGCTTTCTCTCTCTCTGTGACAAATAAATAAATAAAATCTTAAAAAAGCTAAGGTTCTTAATTCTCTTTTTAATAATAATAGGAAGAAAAATGCAACAAATATATTTTGGAGACACAGCAGAAAATACTCAGTAACTGGTGAATGGATGTTAGAAAATGGTGTCTAAGTTTTTGAGCCAGGGACCATGTATTAAGTGGTCTTACCCTGCAAAGAGAGCTTAGCATAGGACTTTGCACATAGTAGGCACTCAATAAATGTTTCCTAACATATGGTAATTAGCTAAACAGATTAAGAATATAGATAAAACTTCAGGAGTGTTATTTAATTTTGCAAATATTTTAGGAATTTAAAATAAGTTGAAATATTTATGTCCTACTTATGAATACAAATTTTCTATTCATTACCATATAAATTAAATTCCTTGATTTCCTTGCTAAAAATATTCCAGTGGCTTCCCCTTGTCTTGAAGTAGCTTCTAAGACCTAAGCAATCTGGCATTTGCTTAAGTGCTTCACCTCGGTGTATATCACTTTCCACCTCCAGTGCTCCACACTGGTCTCCTTCCTGTTTCTCTTTAGGGTCTTTACACTTGCTATTCCTCCATTTGGGAAGTTCTTCCCCCAGATCTATACAAGGCTCGCTTCTTCACATTACTTAACTCTTGCTTTGACATCCTTCCCTCAGAGAAGCCTTAGACCATTCCTAAAATGGCTGTCTTATCACTCTCTTTCCCTGAACCACATTTTTTTTTTTTCTTCATGGTATATATCATTGCCTGAGATGATAAAATCTTTTGTTTTGCTTGTGTCAAGTTCAGTTCCTGGCATATAATAAGTACCCAGCAAACATTTCCCTCAAAAAGTCAGTGCAATCTACTGGATGGTGTTAGACCAAGGGATCCCAACTCAACTGCCTTCAGCTGTCAGGCAGGTAAACACACTCACTATAAGAACAGGGTGTGGTGGGAGATATGACTACCTAGAAAGTTACAGGTTCCACAAAAAGGTATTCAAATTAAAAGAATAACTAAAACACTGTGTTGACCAAATAAAATAGATCTGAGGACAAGATTGGGCCTGACCTCTTTGACTTTACATAATATTCGTAGATAGCAATAATCTGAAGGTAGTTGGTTTTCGAGAAAAATACTGTTTCCAATAAATATTTATTCCTATTTCTCCTCCTCCCTTTCTTTAGTCTTCTCTACCTTAGCATTTTTTCATTAAGATCTTAAGGTAAATTAGCACAGTTTATGTGTTCAATTCTTGACTGTTCAGCAACCTAATGATATGAGCAGGGACGACAAATGAAAACATCTCTAGGTTTTCTTTTTTTTTTAAGATTTATTTATTTGTTTGAGAGCGAGAGGGAGAGAGAGAGAGCATGCATGTGAGAGGGGGGATGGGGGACAGAGGGAGAGGGAGAGAGAATCCTTTAGCAGTCTCCTCCATGCTAAAGGATGATCCTGATACAGAACTTGATTCCAGGACCCTGAGATCATGCCCTGAGCTGGAACCAAGAGTCAGCTACCTGACCGACTGAGCCGTCCAGGTACCCCAACATCTCTAGATTTTCTAATCACAGAAATAGGAAGCTCCAAATTCAAGAACACAGGGTCATTTACAAAAATGAGAAAGGAGGGGGCTTGCCAAAGACAGAAAATAGAAATTGCCACTTCTAACTTCTGGTACTTACTCTCAGGTCTGCAGAGAAGGGTAATTCCCAGAGAAATGATCATTTTAGGAAAGTATGAGTCAGGCTAATGAGGCTATAAAGCCTTTATCTGACGACTAGACCCCTCCACTTAGATTCGTGGAATCTAAGATTGATTTTAGATGGTGCTCGGATTTCCTGATGTCTTAATTGGTCTGTGATAGGGTTCAGATTGAATCAATCAATCTGTTATCATCTGCTGTTCATATTTCTCTGCAATCAATGTCCATGCCATGTTGCTTCAGGCTGTGACTCACAATCATAAACTGTGGTTTATATTTATCAACTTCAGTTATGAGAAAAAGTGGGTAGGCAGGATGTAATTGCATTGTCATGAGCTTCTAGAAGACAGACACGGGAGGATCACAGCAGAGACCACAGAAGTCAGGCATGTTCTCCCCGTTAGCTCTGTTTGTGTGTCCACATCTCTATTTCCCCACCAGCGCTGAGGGAGCCGTAACTTCCTTGTGGGTTTTAGTTGCCTTGTTCAGGGAAGAATATTCTATGATAGAGATGTCTGCATTTTCAATGGCACTTTATGATTTTTTGCAAGACAATATGATCAGCCTTGTGGTAGTCTGCCATCATTTAGATTAATTTATGGTGGGGCTGTCAAGCCTAGAATTAACAGGGAAAGCCTAGCAAAAATGAATCTGTCAGTTCAAGGCACAGACCTCAATCCTTTAATCACAGCTAAACTCTTTTACTTCTGGGGCACCAAAGCTGTCCTCACAGCAGGGTGTTATGGCAAGTTTATAATGTCTGAAGGGTAGAAATATGCTTAAATTTCAGCTCAAATTGTGTGTTTTCAAGCAACCTCAGCTTGTGGATATTGTGAAACTCTCTGCCCTTTTTTTCCCAGAATGATTTGATTACCATCTCAAGGTGCTCTTTAGAATTCATTACTTTCAAAACATATATTCTAATATCAGAGGATATTACTTTGGAAAAAGATGACCAAATTTTCAGTGGGCTAGAACAATACTAAGGATAGAACAGATGCACTGGAGATAAAGAAAAAATATTACCATTGACAGATTCAGCCAGAACAAAAGAACAGAAAGCCCCCACTAGTGACCAAACCTATGTGAAAGCAGCCACTTGCTGTTGATTAATTCTAGCTTCTTCAAAGAAGGAATCACAGACGCCAAGAAAAACAAATTACATACTATCTCTTCACGCGCATCTATTTTCCAATGCTCAACTCCGGAGGATCATCTTTATCGAGAAGGCTTGATAAACTCAATTTTAAAAACAACTCAAACTGAGGTGCTCCCTTAGTCAAGAGAGCAATAGTTTCTCCCCTTTACTTTTTTCCCCCATAAAGATAGAAAAGCCATATTTTGATATTTACTTTCAGATTTTGCATATTGTTGTACCTAAAATGCCTACTGCTTTCTTAGGACATGCAAATATGTTCTCACAGTGTTTAAAATGGAGTTCATAAAACTAGTCCACTTAAAAGTCAATATATCTCAAAATCTTAATGCTATATTTCAATGAAATAATCCATTCTTTAAGAGTAGTCAAAAATTTAAAAGAAGTAATTTGACCTACATAGTTGAGTAGGATATAATGCTATAGATTTTGTTAGAGTTTCTAAATATTCCTTAGAGGTACAAAAGAAAGCGCAGCTTTAATATTCTCTCTAACAAAAAGACTTCATCTATATTTCAAATGTTTCTGATCAATATTTTCCTTCATTTCAGATTAACTCACCATTATAACCACATATAATTGAAAAGCTTAAGACCAGATAGCCTATTGTAAATAATTTACAGTTGTCACTGTGAAAAACAAACTTGTTAAATACCACTGACAAAAACATTATGTTTATCTTTTTATGTCAAAAAAGTACATTTTCCCCCAGTTTCTCTACTTTTCACTTTAAAACCAGCTCACCCTCTTTCTTTCACTGTTAACTTTGTGATCCAGAATTTCTGTCCATCTCTCAACTATTTCTATTAGACCAGTCACGTAAAGAATGAAATTATTTCAAGTTTTTAAAAACTGTGAAATGTCTGTGAAAGAAATGAAGTAGTTAAAATTTAAGCTTGGCTAAGCTTATATATCTGTGTAAAGATTCTGGGGCCTAAGAGTTTGACAAATAGATATTAAGACTAAGGTATCCAAAGCAGATGTTATAATCTTGAATCATTTTCCACCACTGTGGAAAACAGTATGGAGTTTCCTCAAAAAATTAAAAATGAGCTATCCCATCTGAACCAGTATTCCCAGTATGATCCAGAGGAAATGAAAACACTAACTTGAAAAGATATATGCACCCCTATGTTTGCTGAAGCACTACATATAATCACCAAGATATGGACAAAGCCTAAGTGCCCACCAATAAATAAGAGGATAAGGAAAATGTCGTATATACATGTGTACCATATATATATATACATATATATGTGGAATAGATATATTCCACACAGTGGAATTGTACTTGTATTTTAGTCAAAGTAAAAGCCCAAAATATTTATAAAGACTTTTGTTTCTTCCATTATGGCGGTCTAGAACATACTAAAACCCTCTTACAAGATCTAAAAATACTTTGATACATACTTATAAAATGTAAGAGTATAGCAAATCCACTGAAGGGGCACCTGGGTGGCTCAGATGGTTAAGCGTCTGCCTTCGGCTCAGGTCGTGATCCCAGGGTCCTGGGATCGAGCCCCGCATCGGGCTCCCCGCTCAGCGGGAAGCCTGCTTCTCCCTCTCCCACTCTCTCTGCTTGTGTTCCCTCTCTCGCTGTCTCTCTCTATCAAATAAATAAATAAAATCTTTTTAAAAAGAAAATCCACTGAAGTCACGAATGAACCAAAAAAAAAAAAAAACAAAAAAACCCAAAAAATCCTGCCAAGGAATCAAGTGAATACTAAAGTCATTGGATTATTAGATTTCTATGGCCTAGAGCTTGAGAGTGGTGGTGGTGGTGGAGTTAGATGGTTAGATGGTACTGGGACAAGATTTTGAGCCCAGGGGATCAAAGACCACCCTAAATAAGGATGGAATCCAAGAAGGATTAGAGTCTTGCAGGACAGAGTAAATTAATGTGTGCATACATATGCAATGGAATTTTATTCATCCATTAAAAAAGTAGGAAATCTTGCCATTTGCGACAACCTGGATGGACCTTCAGGGCATTTTGCTAAGTGAAATAAGTCAGACGGAGAAAGATAAATAGTGATCTCACTTATATGCGGAATCTAAAAACAAACAAACAAAACAAAACAAAAACCCCAAACAAACGAACAAACAAATTTCATAGATACAGAGAACACATTGATGGTTGCCAGAGGCAGGGGTGGGAGATGGGTGAAATCGGAGAAGAAAGGCAAAAGGTACAAATTTTCAGTTATAAAATAAATAAATCATGGGGTGTAATGTACAGCATAGTGACTACAGTTAATAATACTGCACATATGAAAGTTGCTAAAAGAGCAGATCTTAAAAATTCTCACCACAAGAAAAAAAAATCTGTAACTATGTTTGGAGATGGATGTTAACTAGACTTATTGTGGTGATTATTTTGAAATATATATAAATATCGAACCATAATGTTGCACACCTGAAACCAATGTAATGTATGTCAATTATACCTCAATAAAAATATATAAATAAATAAGAATTTTAAAATAAACAAATCCATCCAAAAAAAGAAATTGGAGATTGGTTCTGAGCCAAATTGAAACAGTCAGCTTTTGAAAGGAATTCTTACAAGTATCGATGGGAAATGGAATGAGTCCAGTTCTAGCAAGGCTGATTTATCTATTTTAGGGCACTCTAGTATACTAGTTTTTAGTGTTCTGTGGCATAGTCTGTGAAATGCTTAAGTAATATTGCCTACTGATGTGAGAATAAATATATTCAATTATATTGAGAATGTAATATGTCTTTATCTAATTCATACTTTAATTTCTTGAAGAATAACAATGTCAACTTGTTTTATATTATCTTTAATTAAAAATGAAATTAATATTAATAAATTTCATTTGATATTTATGTGATATCATATTGTATATTTTCTACTTTATTTACTAAATTATATTAACAGATTTATTAACTTCTTAATATTGAAAGATCTGACATGTCAGAAAATCAGACTTATTAGTGTGACCAAATCACCTCCTATTGGCCTTGAGAAGAAGCAACATTATAAATACGGTCTAGAAGGCCTTGGAATGTTCGCCTTTTTCTATAGTCCATTTCCTGCTGCATTTAGCACTGCCGAGTAAATTTTTATTATATTGGTTATTTTGACATAATTATATTTAAGTTGATATGGGATGATTCTCTAAATAAAACTCCTTATAAGTGAAAAAGAAAAGAAACTGGAATAATCAGATCAAATACAAAATAAGTATGTTTGATAGTCTTAAGAAATAAAGAGAAAACTGAAAACACAAGTTGGGAACAAGAGAATATCAAAAGTGTTCAGGTAGGCTGGAAAAAAAAAACTAAACACAACTTTAGAAATAAAGGTATGCTCATGAAATAAATTTAATTAGAGTTTTAGCTAGAGAGAAATCCAATATAAGACAGAAGTAGCATTGCATATCCAAAGGAAAGGATGAAGGTTACACTGTAATTCTTCCAAGAACTCTGCGAGGTCTGTTATTATTTCCATTTTACTGATGTGGAAAATACAGCTTAGAGAGGCAAGACATTTGCCCACATTATAGGGAAAATAAATGATGGGGAAATGGATTTGAACCCAGTCTGTCCAACTACAATGATGGCCATTAAGTAATACAAGTGGTGTGACCCTGGTGTGACCATTCTGTTCTCACTCTGGAAGTCTGCTCTTCTTGCTTGCTCTGTCTGGTTCTTTTTTTATTTCCCTCTGCCTTCTGTCCCTACCATTTGATGCAGCTGCTGTATCAGAATACCCTATTTCCCAGGGGCAGTGCACCCCTAAAGAAAGGAAACTCTTTTTTTCCCCCCAGGGCAGGAAAGAGATGATGGCAGGAATAAGGGACTAAGATGAGACAGCTGTTTTTGAATTCCTACTATGTGTAGGTTCTTTACGTATGCAAATCCAAGAGAAGAAAGTCCTGGCTGTTATGGGGCAAGATTAAAGACATAGTTAAGCAATTTTGAAGGAATGTGTTAAATAAAGATTGCCTTGCAATAACTTCCAAATGCTATTCTGGTCCCCTAAGCCTGATCAAAGCTTCTTTTTAAACCAGGCACTGAACATTTTATCTTGGATATAAATTTTTCACTTGTTTTGACATCTCTGAAGATTTTTTTAAGACTTGCCAAAAAAAAATCTAAATATATAACGTATTTGTGAGTGCACCTTGAGAGAAATGTATTCTGTATCCAGAACAGCCATGCCAACCCATGTAGTCAAGCTGTTAGCCAAGGAAGGGGCCACAGGCTGTGTTGGTGCTGCTGCCTGGGACAGAATTTCAGGATAAACTCCCACTTGACAGCTGGGTTGCTCTCAACTGACTGGTCATTTTCTCAGCCTGCAACCCCCAAGGGTGCCAAAATGGCTTCTTCAAGCCTTCTATTCCCCTGGCTGGCCAACTATACTAAATTCATACTCGGAGCCCAAGAAATGCAGTTCCCTCATAGAGCTGGTGCGTCCGGGGCGCATTCTTCTCCCAGAGCTGTAGTACTGATGGAGAAAACCTTCCCTCTCCTCAGGTTGGCTGCAGTTCAGCATTTCTTAGTCTGAGACCTCTCTTCTTTTTGAAGTCTATGGAAATTGCACTGCCGGAACAAGTAGACTGCGACCCATCAGCCACACAGACAGGGAGACTCCAGGCCCCAGAACCAAACCCAGGTTTCTTGGGTGTGCCTCTTTTGTTTGTTCCTGGTTGCTACAACGGTACTTTTCCTGATGTCTTGGGGCTAAGCAGCCCCAGGAAGTCCCTTCTCAGAAAACAAATGATGAGCAAATTACACAATGAATGCCAGGCAAACTAATGAACAGCCTCAGTTCTAAGAAGACTATACATACCCTCAGTCTGGAAATGGGAATAGGGTATTGCTCACCATGTCAGATACACGATCTAAAAATGAAAAGCCTTCAATTCAGAAAGTTTTTAAAAGAAAAAGAAAGAATAGCGCAAATCTAGGGCAAGCGGTGTGCTTCTCCTAGAGGGATTGGTTGGGGGGAAAAAAGACTCCGAGGTACTTAAAAGGCTGCATTCAGACTGTTGGCTATGAGGATAGTTATCAGTCTGCAGGTGGGTTTCCTAGAACAATGATTCTGGGCTGAAGGGTTGCCATGATGAATAATATGAAATGCCATCTGACATCCTCATTCCAGAAAAATGCCATTTCAAAGGATAAAGCCCAAGTAACTTGATTCCCCTTGCTGCTGTGTTCGTGACTTCTAGGCCAAGGCAGCTCACACCTGTCCGGTGACCTGCTGAGCTTGCTGCCTTCCAGCAGCAACCAAACAGAACTTTGAAAATCACCCTCTGGGCTCTTTGGGTTCAAACAAAGAACAAGAAAGTTGGTTATTCTGAACATTACATAACAAGAAGTAGTTCCTGCTTATAGTCTATTTTAAAATGTTAGCTCCCCTCATTTTATTAACTAATTCTGGCATCAAGCAGAATGGAGATCAGATACCTGATACTACCCAGATGTTCCATATAGCTTTTGAACACTGGATTTTAATTCCCAGATTAAATAAATGAGACTAACTCAAACATTTGGAGAAATTTTCATGATCAAACCTACAACACAATGCGATCCCTACTCTCTGTTGGAATTATTAAGTCTTCTCTTTCTTAGGAAAAAAACTATTACAAGTGACATTTTGGAGCTACTCTACAAACATTCGTGTTTGAATGGTTTGGGACTGCTTTTCCTGATCGTAAAACAAAGTGTATTGTTTTGATCTGTTTTAACTAGATATTTTATTCACTAACCAATCTTTCTGCTACTTTAAAGCAGAATATCACATTGTAAAAGACAGAGCGAGGTTTTAAAAATTATCCTGATTATTGAGAAAAAAATAAATGCCTGCCTTCACCTAACTGAGTGACTTGAACTTCATGACGCAGAGGAGTTATTGGAACAGAAGTGAGACTAGTGTTTTGGAGTTGAGGACGTCGCCAGTATAAAAAAGTATTAAGAGAGGGTTATGAAATTCTGCTTTGCATCGCTGAGGTATCTATGGGCCCAAGGAAAGGGCCTAAACCTCAAAAATACAACAGAGTGACAAGTTGCTAACAAACACCTTATCGAGTGAATTTGAAAAAAAATTAAACCACCAACAGATGAAATGTGTCTGAATGCCCTCCCTGCTGGTGTGTGTGTCACTGAATATCAGCAGAGTATACTGGGGAGGCCCCACAGGATCCTGCCAGGAAGGAAAGCAACAATGACCCAAATGCACTCCCCTATACAAAAGATTCAAGGTTGATGAATGCCATGTGTCTGCAGCTGGTTTTTGTTGGCTCTTCATATTTCCCTGGGTGCTCTTTCCTCACCTTAAAAAAACAAAACAAAACAAAAAAAACAAAAACAAAACCTCAGAAAATCAGACTATGATTTTGGATCAAAGAAACTTTCCATTTATATTTCCATATAAAAAACTTTGGTAAATATCATCTGTAGTTTTAAAGAATCAATCCTCCTGTTCCCTGTGATTAAGTGGGGAAATGAATTAGTGAATGTTTCCAAACATAAACATTAAAAACAATAAATACGCCTCCATGGTGAAGTTTTCCTTTTGGAGGGGAAGAAGTAACAAAATCTAAATTAAATTAAAGTGGTGTTCTGGGAGCCAAAGTGGTACTACAGCTCAATAAACTCATGTAATTAGACAACCCAAGATTTTTTTTTCCCCCTAGGCTCCAAATCTAAAGCATGGGCTTTGTAAAGGCTCAGGATCATTGTTAGAATCCGCTTCAGTATTGGAGCTCCTCAAATTCCCAGCCAGCACACTTTGCCTTTAAGGCGTTGCCTGTCTGATTATCCTGCCAGTCTCCCCATCTCCTAATGGTTTTGTGTCACTTTCAAGTGCAGCAGTTCCCTTTGGAAACCGACAAGTGTTCATTTTGAAATGGAGTCATCAAATGCATGCAGCCTTCAGGAGGCTCCTCTTTTCATAAGAACAAACAAAGGGAAATGTTTTTAGTACAAAATCCCTTTTTAACAAATAAAGAGCTTGTATTGCACTGCAGGGCTGCCCACCTCCACAAAGCCCTGGCTCTTTTTGGTGGCCCTCAGAAGCAAGCTTTTCATTGTATAATTCATCCAGGGATAGAGCATCTGCTGGGCTAATGAGCTCTCCTGCAGCCTCTTCTCCCGCAGGCGAATCCCCAAAAGCACAGTCTTAAATCAGATACTGTAAAAGCCAAAAGGGGGAGGGGTGGGGGGAGGAAAAAAAAGTAAGGTAGAGAAAGCCAAGGTAGCAGTAGACCAATAATCATACTTTGCATCTGGCTTTAGTGAAGTGGTGTACTTGAAGATTTTCATCCACACAGTTAATTTCTAAGCTTGTTCTTTCATGGCTGAAGTTCTATTTTGAGTATTTTATCATTTGAGCACAACTCCAATGGATATTAATGTAATAGATCATCATGGCAGCAGGCTCTTAACTATACCGATAGCAACCTTGACCAGGAACTGATTAGAAAGGGCAGGATTAAGGCGCATTCCCCACCCCCCCATTTTTTTTTTTTTATTTGCCAGAAAAAGGAGCACGACATTGGAAAGCTGATGGCTTTGATTCCTGTCCTATTACTAATTTTCCCATGTTTTACAGTGTCACCGGTGAGTCCGACAGACATTATTAGGAAGCTAGGTGACAGCATCTAATAAAGTATGTTGGGAGAGGAATCATGGCTCCCTTTTGCACTGATGATCTTTCGGAGAAATACAGTATTGTGGATTATGGGAGGTGGAGGTGGCGGACACTGATGATACCCATGGCAATTCATCATCAGCCTGCAACTTGCCAATGATCTACAGCTATAAAGGAACAGCTTCCAGGAGGGATAGGAATGGAGAGTCTGTCTTATTCATGTTAGCAAAGATGTGCTAGAGAGGATGGTCTGATTATTTATTGGTTGTTTTAAATCCCTGAACACACTTTTAGGACACTGTAGGTCTCCATGCCATGTGAAGCCTCCAGAGGATATTCTGCCTGTAGAAGTGTCCAGTGGAGTTGCATTAAAACAGCATAGACTGTGTTATGAGTGCTTTAGAGATGAATCTGTAGAATTCAAAAGGCCAGAGGAGCATTAGTTATGTTGGGGTTAACAGAGGCAGCTCATTTTAGAAATTTGGTATTTGAGTTTTTCAACATCATCCAAAGTAGGTTCACCACATTCTTTTTAACAAACTCTCCAGCACAGAGCAGATGGTTCCTCTATTAACAACCATTTGCATTGAACATATTGCAATGATTTATGTACCACATGCCATTGAGCAAAGCAAAAACATTCAGTAGCGACTAATTAGTTGAGTGTAAAGACACATATCTCAATGTACAGAGCCCTCCTCTGCCTATGTTTTTCATTTTTTATAGTTGAGTGTTTTATTTGTGTAAAGCACTTAAATCTGAACTATGACATTCATCTTTCAATTATGGTAATGGTGTAATTATGGTTCTATTAATGCTTCAGTCCTAACTTTCTTTGGGGGTGGGTAGGTGGTTAAGATTTATTTGTCAGAATTTCCCTTGGCCTGATTGGTCCATCACATTTTATTGTCAAGTGTTAGAATGCTTGTAAGCTACTCCCAAACTCACCAAAATGCTTATTTTAAGAAGTCCACTTTGCCTTTAAAATAGAATAGAATATAGACTAGAGATGAAATAAGACTACTAATCAAAAAAGATGATTTACAAAGAGTGACTAATTTTAAATGGATTTGAATGTCATTTATTGATACATAATACCTTCCGTATATCTTCTCCACTATTTTGTCCAGTCTAGTGAGCCCACGTGATTTTTTACCTTCACCTGCTAAATCTCTGCTCCAGTTCCTTCACAACTTATGGACTTGCCCCTAAACCGGATGTGGTTCTTAAATTGGTAATCCCTGAATTTTCCCAGCACACGAGGGGCTTTGCTGCCTTTCCAAAGCAGATTCCCTGAAGCCGGAGGAATAACAGAACTACAAATTGCCTTAGTTATTACATTCTACGGAAAAGGAGTCCCATACTCTTTCCCTGTCTTAGATGATCCTGGGACATTTTCTTCTCCTTTTTGCTGATCAACAGGGCCAACGGATATTACAGTACTGTCACTGTATGTCAAGGTGACAGTGTTAGGACTGTAGGATGAACCAATGAATCTTTTATAACTACAGTTTTCATTCTCAAGAGTTATCCATGCAAAATGTCAAAGTAGGCCATCCATCATCAGGGAGGATAAATGCCTGTCTGCAACCCAAAGGAAAAGGGGTATAATATAACTGCATTTACCCAGGACTCAAGGAGCCAACCTTAGAAAACCTGAACTTGCTCTGCTCTTTTTACAATTCCTGGTTTTAATTTTCATGGTGATCTCTACTGATGGAGAGTCCTAGAAATATGGGAATGATAAATTTAACCTGCTTAAGTCTTCAAAGGGAAAGGAAGCAATAAAGGCAGATAACATAAGTGCATTAATGAAGGTACAATAGAATATGAATTATATATTAGTATAAACAGTCCAGCAATATAAGAAAGTGGAAAGAGTTAATAGACAAAAAAATATTAAAGGTGAATGTTGATAGGGCCAATATGTTGTAGAGAAACTAATAAAAAATCATTGAAAACAAAGAAAAAATGTTTTCAGAGTCGTAATATTCAATTGTAGCTACCCTCCTGGGCCCATGATAATAATCACTGTTTATTTCACATGTACTTGCATTTTATATACATTAGTGATCTTTAAAATAACTCATCTATGTGGATAGCATTTGCTTCATCTTATAGATGAGCAGGACTGAGATATTTGTTAGGCAATTTTTCTGAAGTCTAGCAGGTAGCAAGTGGTGGAGGCTGTCTTTGAACCCAGGTCTGTCCTGCTGCAAGTCACCTCTGTTGCCTCTCCATGTAAACCAGAGTTGGTTACAAGCATATGCCTCAACTTAATATTTTCTTATTTTAGTTTGCATCAAGGACTCAACTATGGTATGTAATTTCCTTTCGCATCTTATTTTGGCAGTAAAATAATATTGGAATCTTTACATATGCTGTTGTTAGCAGTAAAATCTAATAGAATAATCAATATCAAGGAAAGGAACAAATAATCAAATTGCAAAGAAGTCTCTTGGTTTAAACTCATCAATGCTAAGCAAATATAAAATGTGTAACCCTGAGAGATATCTTTTTGCTTCTGCAGGACTCTTGTTTTCCATAAATAACATTTATATTTAATGAAAACAGGATTAACTTTGTATTGAGAATCGAGCCTATCATTCAGTCTGATTAAACAACATGCAGTCTTGTGAATCCACATTTTACTCAATATTTCTGTGTGTTTAGATGTAACTCTACTGTGAATAAATTTTCTGGATATACCTCTATTAGGGAGAGAAAAAAGAAAACATGTCTTTCTAAGTGTGTACTGGGTCTAAAATAAGACATTGTCAACCATTAGAGCATATTCAACCATTTTTAATTGATTAATAACAATTTCATATGGTTCAACCTAACATATGGAGGTAATTGTTTAGAAATAACCTTGATGAAAAAGAGACTATCAGATGGTCCCCTAGAACTGCCCCCCCATTCTCCTCCCCCTCCCTGGTGTTACTACAGCAATCTTATCTGTATCCCTATCACTGCACAGATCACATTGCCTTAAAATTTTCCTTGTGAAATGTCTATCAATCCATCCAGATGGTAACTACTGGAAGACAGGGACTGTGGCTTTTCACTTCTGTATCTCCAGCAATTGGCACACTGCCAGGAAATAGTAAGCACTAAACATTTAAGTGCTTGCATTTATTTGTTTGTATTGTATTTTGCATTTTTTTTCAGTTCCTGAAAGGAAGGTAAGGTAGGTCCACTGTTGCAGTGCTGGGATTAAAGTCCAAGTGATTTGATTCTCAATTAAATGATGTTTTACTCTTTTTTATTCATACATATTGTCATGTTCTCAAAAAAAAAACCTTATAACATCATTTATATTAAACTAAACATAACTGGTTATTCTATTCGTTTTAAAGACAAACATAATTAAAATTGCAAAATGTTTGCCTTGCATTGACACGTTTAATCAAAGGGTTACCCCCATGTCCAAAAATGACTCCTTTCCCTTTTAAATTATAGTATATTTCTGACATTCCCTGGGCTATCTGAAGTTTTTGTTACACATTATGCCATTTTGGATATTTTCCACGCTATGAAGTGCTAAGGTTGAGCAGGTGGTTGACATGCTCTCCTTTGATATTAACACTGCATACTTTTCAACATGCTTTATCTCTTCCTCTAAATGGGTGACTCTGGACCCAGAAAAGGCTCCAACTTCTAGACTGTGATCTACTGACTTCCCAGTCTCACAGTGTCTAGGAAAGTGGGCAGAGCTGTGAGAAACAAAGATCATTTAAATGGCTCTGGTGAGTTGGAGACATACCTCTGAACCAAGAAGGGCAGGTGCTCTACCCTTTATTCTCTTTGATCTGTAATCAGCCATTTGGTGGGCTACAAAAAGTGCTTCTGAAGTGAATGTGGATGAGATTTCCCAAATGATCTGCTCATCCTGGGTAGGAGTGCAGAAAAATGCAACATGCTGTTAAAGACTTCTCTTGCAAGTTTCAGATTTCTTGAGAAACACCACTAATTTTTTTTTCCTTCAAACTCTTTTTTTCCAAAGGAAATAAAACATCCCCAAGATATTTTTGTAATGTATTTTCCATCCCAATCCTATTCTTTATGCTTATATTATTGGTATATTTTCCAGCTGAGCTGGAAAACTCATTGAAGAATCAAACCATTGTCCTATAATACCAGTTATTAATGGTCTGAATGCATCCAGGGTTATATATAGGAAAATAATACTTTCTAGGTATTCTGGTGTCATTCAGAATTACCAGGCTGCAATCGACAAAGATAAAAATTATTGCCATCCACTTGCTTCTCAAAAAATATCTGTACATGGATGGAAATTTTTAAATGTAAAATAGCAATTTATTTTATTCATAGGTCATCAGTAGGCCAATTTGCTCTTATAGCAACTAACAAATACTTATCATATCTATGTCTCCTGTCTCATTCTCTTACCAGTCTCATGATTCCCATTTCCTATGGCCCATTACCACTTTTAAGTTAAGTTAAAATATGAGCTCACTGTAGGTTTAAATAGGTCCCCCTTTCAATTTAGAAAATATTATCAATGGCACCATGATCTTTCGGGTTCCCTAGGATGAAAACTTGGTCATACACTGTAGATACCTATGTCTCTCTACCTCCACCACTGATACCCTTCAGGCTTCCGCAAAAAGGATCACTGCCCTGCATTCTGACTTTAGAAGGACATTTATATTACCAACATAGAAACATGTTTTTTTTTTTTTTCTCAAAGGTTTTTGAAAGTTTGGTAACAAATTAAGCAGTTAGAAATTTTGGGGGTGGTACTTGAGAGCTTGGTTGAACCTCACCAATATCTTACCAGCAGATTCAGGGCTGAGAGAACTCAAGTGAGTATGATGGGTGGTAGGGGGAAGTGGGGAGGTGGGATGAAAAATTTAAGCATTTTCTTGTTTTCTGTTTTTTTTTTTTTTACTCTTAGAAAATTTTGGGCACCTCAAATTACCCAAAGGGGATGTCTAGGCAGATAGGCTCCCAGATAACTGTGCTTCCTCCCTTTCCTGATCTTGGGAGGTATAGTTTTGGCTTTATTACATATTCTATAAGATCTCCATTTCAATTTGTCTATTGGCTTTTAAGATATTGAAATTATTGAATCATTGAATGATTATTATTTATAAGTCCTCTAAAGATTATAATATGCATTTTTAGTTTTCCACCACCTACTTGGAGCTAATATCATACCAGTTCAGGTTAAATGTAAGAATTTGCAAACATATAGATCCATTTATCCCCTCTTCTCATATTTTATGCCATAGTTATCATATGTATTATATCCACATACATTATAAACCTCATAATAAAATGCTATAAAATATTTTAAACAACCATATATATATTTTAAAGAAATAGGGTGCCTGGGTGGCTCAGTCGGTTAAGCATCTGCCGTCGGCTCAGGTCATGATCCCAGGGTCCTGGGTTCAAGCCCCACATGGGGCTCCTTCCTCAGTAAGGAACCTGCTTCTCCCTCTGCCTGGCACTGCCCCTGCTTGTGCTTTCTCTCTCTCTCTCTGACAAATAAATACATAAAATCTTTTAAAAAAAGAAACAAAGAGGGAGAATATCCACATATTTTCAATTTCCGGTGTTCTTCACTGCTTCTTGAAGTTCTAAGTTTTTATCTGGTATCACTTCCTTTTGACCTGAGAAGCTTCTTCTAGCATTTCTTCTATTACAGGCCTGCTGGTGATGAATTCTCTTGGTTTTCTTTTATCCGAAAATGCCTTTAATCAGCTTTCATGTGTGAAAGATATTTTCACTGGATATAGAAGTCTGGGGTGACAGTATTTTTTTTTTCTTCCCTTTCTTCTTTTTTCTTTCAGCACTCTAAAAATGTTCCACTGTCCTCCGGTCTTGATTGTTTCTGATGAGAATTTCAATGGTCATGTAATGTGTCTTTTTTTCCTCTTTCTCCTCTCAAGATTCTCCTTATCATTTGATTTCAGTGGTTTGCATACGATATGCCTAGAGGCTGCTTTTTGATAGTCATCTTGCTCAGGATTCACTGTAACTTTATGTCTCTGGGCAAATTTTGAACATTACTTCCTCAAACACTTTTGCTGCTCCATTTTCTCTCTCTTATCTATCTGAGACTCCTATTAGACATCTATTGGACCTTTGGATATTGTTCTAAAGGTCCCTGAAACTTGGTTCATTTTTTTTCCTACCTTCTTTCTCTCTGTTTTCTGTATTGGATAATTTCTACAAATCTATTGTCAAGTTCACTGCCTCTTTCTTCTAACAGTTCCAATCTACTCTTAAGTACATCTAGTAAAATTTTACAGAAAAATATACTTTTTCAGTACTATAATTTCTATTTGGTTACTTTTTACAGTCTCAATTTTCCTGTAAATATGTCATATCAGTTATTAACATCACATTTTCTTACATCCTTCAGTATTGTTATAATAACTGCTTTAAAATACTAATACCTTTGTCATGTTGAGTTTGGTTTCAGTTGTCTTTTCTGTAGAATGTGGGTTATCTTTTTCTGTTTTCTCCATATACTAAGTAATTTTTAAATTGTATCTGGATATTACAAATGATATTTGTAGAGACTCTGGGTTCTGTTATGTTCTTCTGAAGAGTGTTGATTTTGCTTGTTTGTTTAGTGGGCAGTGACTGTTACTAAATTCAAACTGCACACTGCAAACTTCTCCTCTGCTACAGCAGCCAAAATCTCAGTTCAGTTCTTTTAGCTTTAGCTAGGCTGCTTGTAGGCTGTTCCACACATTAATGATTCAGGGGCTCTCAGAGATTTAGGCAGAGTTTATACACAGTATTTAATATTTCTCTCTTGACATTTTAGTTGTGGTGGTGGCCTCCACCTGTCTTCTGGTTGTTCAAGCCAATAAAAGAAGGATTTTCTGTCTGGTTTTTAATTGCACCCCCTTCCCTATCATGCATGGCAAAGACTTAGGCCTGCCCTTAGGGAGAAAACTGAAAAAAGGGAAAAATCACTCAATGCCTTTCCTTTCATGCAAGTATTGACTCCTTTCCAGTATCTGCCTGCTTCTTTCCCTCTCTAGAATCTTCAAATGTTTTTACTTTTAGTCCAGAGTTTGTAGTTATTATTGGGAGGAGAGTTAGCATAATAGGAAATCCTTGGCCAAATCCAGAAGAAGAGCACTTGCTATAGTTCGGGGAGATGCTTAGAACTACCTGGAAATCTCAGAATGGAGAAGTGAAGTATTGAGAGAAAAACCATCTTGCCTTGGCCTCTTAGATGCTTGCACAGGTAGGTTTCCATTCCAAGTTCAGGCAGATCAGTCACTGCTTATGAGTCTTAGGCCCAGGATACAGCGTCTGCCTTCCTCCGGCAGTACCAGGTTGCTATCAATCTGTCACACAGCAGAACTGGCTGGGTTGAGATGATGGCCCTTTAACCACTCACTGGGGAGTGGACTATGGGGTCCAGGGTGGGAAAATGCGCCAGTCAGAGGTGCAGTTCAATGCATAATTATTTAGGGATATAGTATGTGGGCTTTCATTTGTATTCATTTCCCACCATGCAAATATTAGGGACAGACCTGCTGTTCTGTATTATTATTATTTTTAAAAGATTTTATTTTTATTTATTTGAGAGAGCAAGAATAAGTGGAGGGAGAGGCAGAGAGAGAAGGAGCAGGAGAGGGGCAAGCAGACTCTAAGCTAAGCAGGGAGCCTGACCTAGGGCTCGATCCCAGGACCCTCAGATCATGACCTGAGCTGAAGTCAGACTCTTAACCAACTGAACCACCTGGGTGTTGCCACTTCTCTGTATTATTAAAACCTGTTTTTCAGATTTATTTTCTCCTTTCTATATTCACAGCCATCGCCTTTCATGATGGTTATCACAACAATCAATAGGTCCTTCTTTCAAGCCATTTTATACAGACAGTAGTATAATCTTCTTAGCATTTTTAAAAAAAATTGTCATCCTCCCCAACATATAACACTCTACACAAACCTACAGTTGTTCTTCATCGCTTACCTCTAGGATGAAATCAAAACTCAGTCTGATCTTAAAAATCCTCTACTACAATTACAATGCCTGTCCTTTAAGCCCACTTCTCTAATTGCTCTTCATCTCTCCTCTACACAGAGAATCCCCTCTGCCCATTAACTACCTGCTTGACAAAATATGATTTCCTCCAACTAGCATGGAAGCCCCTTCCAAACTCAAAACCTGCTCAAAATCTTTCTTTATCTCAAAGCCAAGAATAACATTTAAAATAGCAAAGGACTAAGGATGTTAAATATCTTAGAATTTCTGTGTTTTATTTTGGTTGAGACAAGAGATATTACGTTTTTTCTGTTACTTAATTTTATTTACTTTGTATGTGTTAAATATACATAATGGAATTTACCATTTTAACTATCTTGAAGTATATGATTTTGTGACATGAAGTGTATTCTCATTGTTGTGGGACATTCACATTTGTTGTTCTTGAGTTGTAAGTTTTTTACATACTCTAGATAAAAATTCCTTATCTGATATATGATTTACCAATATTTTCTTCCATTTTGTGGATTGTGTTCCACTCTTGATTGTATCCATTAACATGTAAAAGGTTCTAATTTTGATGAAGTTCAACCTATCCATTTTTTCTTTTGTTGCTTGTGCTTTTGGTGTCACATTCCAGAAATCATTGCCAAATCCAGTATCATGAAGTTTTCCTCCTATGCTTTTTCCTAAAAGTTTCATAGTTATGGCTCTTATATATTTAGGTCTTTGACCCATTTTGAGTTAATATTTGATATAGTATAAGATAAGGATCTAAGTTCTTTTTTTTTTTTTTTTGCATGTGGATATCCTGTTTTCTTAACATCATTTGTTTAAAAGACTGTCTTTTCTCTTTGAGTGGGAGTGGCACCCTTCTCAAAAATCATTTAGTGATATATGCAAGGGCTTATTCTTGACTCTATTATATTCTATTGCTCTATAAGTCTATCTGTATGCTGAAACACAGTGTTTTGATTACTATAGCTTTGTTGTAAGTTTCAAAGTTAAAAAAAGTGTGAAACTTCCAACTTCATTCTTCTTTTTCAAGATTATTTTGGGTATTCTGAGTTACTTGAGATTCCATATGAATTTTATGATGGATTTTTCTACTTCTGCCAAAAGTGTCATTGGGATTTTGACAGAAATTGCATTGATTCTATAGATCACTTTGGGTAGTGTTGACATCTTAACATCTTCCAACTCATGAACAAGAGATTTCTTTTCATTTATATTCTCCTTCAATTTCTTTCAGCAATGTTTTATACTTTTTGGTGTACAAATCTTTTGCCTTTTTGGTTAAGTTTATTCCTAAGTATTTTATTCTTCTTGATGCTGTTGGAATGGAATTGTTTACTTAATTTCCTTTTTGGACTGTTCATTGTTAGTTCATTGTTAGTGTATAGAAATACAACTGATTTTTGGTGTTGATTTTGTATCCTGTAACCTTGCTAAATTTTAATTTTAATTTTAAATTTAACTTTTTAACTTTATTGCTAAAACTAATTTTATTCAATGATATGTTCAATGAATAAAATGTGATATGTTCACTGAATAAAATGTGAAAAATACAGAAAACATAAATAAATAAAATTATCCACAATTCCTCCACTCTGAGCTAGCTAGCCATGCATTATGTTCTTTCATTTTCTTTCTCTCTTCTTCTCATAACTATTAATATTTTTTAGTCCTCTTTTGCTGCTTAAGAGTATATAATGAACTTGAATTATTTTCGTTGAGACATATGTTCATAAAAGGTCACTGCCTGTTTCCTTGTCTCCTCAGCTCAAATTTTTTGAAACCCAACCCTTGCTCTATCAATATTTAAAGGCCTCATTTACAAATTGTAAGATGGCTGTTATATATTTTTTAACTCCTTAGTTGCTGAACCCGAGACAAATGTCATTTGAAGACAGCTTTGGGACATACAGTGCTATTGTGATTTTACTAAATATTTCTTGAGGGTGGGCAGAGTCCAATTCTTTTTATGGACTTATTCTCACCCAGGAAAGAAATCATGATCACAATTTTGGTCTTAAAGCACCAATCAGATAATAATAAAAGAAACAATGTGTGTCTGTGTAGAGTGATACTCATTTATCATGAATAGATATACGACTCTGATATCTGAGGTAGATAAATTTTATTCTCTTTCTTTGGCCAATTGGCTGAAATCTGAAGCTTTGCAATTTTAGATTTTAGATGAAGTGGCATTAACAAGAATATTGGGGTTAGCTCCAGTTCCCTTGCAGCCTTATGTAAGGAATACACAAAGGTGGTCACAGGGTGCCAAGTGAAAAGAGTATAGATACTTAGAATTGTTCGTTTACATGATGCTCAAAAGGGTATTCCACAGACATTCATTTGCCGCATCAATAAATATTTGTTGAATCCCTACTATGTGTCAGGCCCAGTGTTAGGCACAGGTCAGTGAGTGAAATACAAGCTCCATCTGGGTCTAATTTCTGGGTATGCAACAGTATCATCCTTGGCTGGTTGGTGTAACCATTCTGTTTCACATCTGAAAAAGAGGGAGTTAGATTACATCATGTCATGGTTTCTTTCAGTTCTAAAAGAAATAATTTTGCAATGCTATGATTCTATTTGGCATACACACTGCCTATATAATTCCAGCACAGGAATTCATAATGCTGTCTATTCCCAACCTGACAAATTGCTGACCTCTTAGACTTCCCCCTCCCATCACCTCTTGACTTACCCTCCCCCTATCTGTTCTTTGTTCCCAGCAACACTGGAAGATTTATAATTACACATGGATGTCACCAATATGTTGTAACAGCTTCACTTCCCTGATATTCCGCTAAAAGCAAATGAGTAAAAGCAGCCAGGGCGCAACCAATTCCTAGACAAGGTGATATCCCTTAGCTGTATACTATTTTTGGTTTCACTGGGCTCTCATTTGTTATTCATTAGCACTCCTAAGGAGCAAAAGAAAGGCAACGTGCATTTAACTAAAATCAGCCTGTGGTTTCAAGAATATCTTCCAAAGCAAATGAAAAAAAAAGAATATATTAAATATGAGTTAATCTTATTTTCCTTTAAATACATGATTTTAGTTTATTGCTGTAATTAGAGTTTGAAAAGCTTACATTTGAGAGAAATAGAAATCTTCCAACATCTCTATTTATCTCTGAAACAGACCAGATTGTATCACTTGGCATTTCATTTTTTACATCTTTGCATCTTCCATCACAATTTCTCAAGCTTAAAAACAAAACAAAAATATCCCTATCTATTCCAATACTGTACTTAATTCCCTATAATTCTTAAAGAACGATACACAGTACTTCCCAAGGTTCAAAAAATAAGAGCAACAGTTAAAAAAAGAAAGGTACTCCCTATCAAGGCCATACTTTCCTTAAGATAGTCTCATTTTTTCACCCAATGTAGCAACAATATGGGAAAGATGATAGCTAAAATTAGACCTCACTGTGAAATATCAATCTGTTCTTAGCACTGCAAATAGTTCACACACACACACACACACACACACACACACACACACACACACGTTTTCATTTATTTCCTTATATCATATGAAAAGTCCAATAGTATTAGAGACTGAAGTGAAGGGATTTTGTTAACCCACATGATTTCTATTGACACTAGTTATATGAGGGTATTAAGAGATGTTTTCTGGCTAAGTTTGGGAGGCTCTGGGTAAATAAAATGGAAGTGTTTCTTTATCATGGGTTATCTCAGGGCCTTTAATTTGCTAATATATATTGTAATTCTTCTAGAAGGAAATACTGCAAACATTTCCTAAATGTGTTTGACCATTATGGCCTTTATTTGAAGAGTAATTCTCAAAAACAAATGTAGTGTAACATTCTCATTTTGTAGATGAGGAGACTCTGGTCACAGTGGTTGGGACTTGCTCTGAGCCCACAGTTATTAGCAGAGCTGGAGTTAGAACCTATTTCTCTTGACTCCTAGCCATTGTTTCCTTCTAAAGTAAGACGAACAATGATTTGAGGTCCTTATGTTTTGCTCTCTGTCTTCTCAATACATTCCTAACACAGTTGTCTTAGGTACCAGTCACAAAGCAAGAAAGAGCTGATACAATAGCTGTCTTAATTGGACAATATTCTGGATTGGGATCTGTGGACCATTGGGATTTGTGAGGCTCCTATATACAGTTTTAAAACTTAGTCTAGGGGTGCCTGGGTGGCTCAGTCAGTTAAGTGTCTGCCTCCTGCTCAGATTATGATCATAGAGTCCCGGGAGAGAATCCCACATTGGGCTCCCCGCTCAGCAAGTTGTCTGCTTCTCCCTCTGCCCCTCACCCTGTTCATGTTCACTCTCTCTCTTTCAAGTAAATAAAATCTTAAAAAAATAACCAAAAGGTAAAATCTAGTCTATCCATTGGCTCAATGATTTTCAATTGGAATTTCAGGAGCAAATTTATTTCCCAAAACAAGTATTTTAAAATGTTCCTTTCCCCTTTGCCATTGATTCAGTGACCTTATTCAGATAGTTCTCTTACCTATAAAAAGGACGCAGAAATAGCAACCATCTTACATGCAATGCAGTTAGTTCTGGCTAAACGAAAATATTTAGTTCTAAAAGTTACTTACTTGAAATATAGACCTATAGTGCAATGAAATCAACATATTCACACAATCAAATTACTATGATAAAACCCATTACTATGAAAAAGCCCATGACATTAAGACATTTGTTCTTATATCTGGAGAATGAATGGAATGTCTCTACTGAACCACTGATTACATATATCCACAAAAACTCTTACATTAAATATAAAACAATGGCCATGACCTCCTAATTTGTCAGGAAATATCTCTGATCCTAGGGACAAAAAAATCCTGAAAGACCAAAGATGTCAACCACCGAATTGGAATTAAAAGCATTGCTCCAGAAGTTGGACAGGAGAGCTGAGTGCATCCCTGTTTTCCATTGTTGGGCATGCAGGGGTAGCCAGAATGTAGCTTCTTATACAAATGCTGAATTAAGTGAGGGAGGAAATTATTTCACTTTTTAATTTTGTGGTATTTTGCCGAACTATATCCTTTTGTTTCTTAAAAAGGAGACATCTTTCCTTTAATGACCTACTAGTTAAAAAAAACTCTGTGGCCCTGGGGAATTAGGGATAAGGAGACAAGCTCTAAACTGGGTTGTTTTTCTGCACACTAATGAAGTTCATAATTTAATTGGAGGAATTATTAGATACATTCTCTCCTTATAATGGTGCAAACCTCAGAGGAAAATGAGCTGGTTATGCATATATTCTCCTTATAATTCAAGAAATCCTCAAGGATTTAAGAAATATGTTCCAAATCAGAATAGCACTCAGTTGTCCACTTAAAATGGGTTTGTACCATAAATCTTGATTCTAAGCATTGCCACTAGAGTTCAGTAGCAATGCTTTTGTGTTGTTTTTTATTTTTAATTATGGTTACTAAGCTTTTCATTTGAGTGCTATTTATTGAACTTCGTTCTCCCTTTAAGAGGAAATTGCATTTTAAAAATTTGGATGGTAAAATGGTTAAATATTCATTTTACTTGAAAAAAAGATGTGAGGATAGGATCATTGACTGCAAATTTATGAAATATTATTATATGAAAGAGGTAGTACATTTACTATAGTTCCAGAGGAGATCATGTGGACTAATATATGGAAGTTAAAAGGAAAAGTGGATTATTCTCAATTGCAAAGTAAACTCTCTTAAAATAAGCTAGGGTAGTTGGTCATTTCCAAGTTTATCCATTAATAACTGTGGTTTGTTTTGTGTTTGATGATGCCCATTAAGCAGAAGTGGTTGCAGTTGTTAGAAGTTTATGGAAAAATATGAGGGGGGGAATTAACATTTAGAAAATTCAGTTTATTTCTCTATTTTTTCTCCCCTCAGAAAACAAGAAACTAACATCAGAATTTTATTTTGGCCGTGAAGCACCTAGATCTAATACAACATGACACATTAGCCCAAACAAGCATTATAAAATTGATAAAAATGAGTTAAGAAGTTAGGGTTCAGATAAACACAGCGATCTGTGAAATACAGAGCCAAGAGTCACGGAGAGGGTAACTCCCAGAACACACCAAGAAGGGCAGAGCCATGAGACTCCCTGGTTCATTGTTGCCATTGAAAGATGACTCCTTTGGGAATATTCTAGGTCTTCTGTATGGATTGAGCTCACTTCAGGGAGTGTGGCTGGAAGAGCATAGTGTAGACAGCATGAGGTTTGTAATTAGCAACATGATTTTATCCCTTTATTATGTATGGGACGTTTTAAAAAAAAGTCATGGCATTTCTCCATTCCTCAGTTTTCTCATCTGAAAAATGGGGTTTAATAATACCTGCCTCACAAGTTTCTTGTGAAGATTCAAAGAAAGAAGTTACCTGCCAAGAACCTTGTAACCTGAGTGCCATACAAATGTAAAGGATTATTACTTAAATATTAATGGGGGCTATTAGAATGACCTTAATTCTTCCCCCATCTTCTGATTTCTTCCTGTTCCCCGATTATTTCTCAATTTCCTTCAGAAATTGCATCTTACATGACAGCATTCCACAGAGTTCCTATAAGTGACCATAGTCATTCATAAGTGTAAGGGAAAACACCCTATCATATCATTGTCATCCATTCCCTAAACTTCAACCATCACATGGAAGGTGATAATTTTCAAACCTATATTTCTAACTGAAATCACCAGAGCAGTCTTTTTAAATCCTTGACTGGACTCTCCACTTGGATTCCTACCAAAGTCTTTCCTTCAGCCCTTCCTTCCTCAAAATCTGATTGGTCACCAAGTCCTATTGTCTTGATACACAGCTCTTTCAAATCCTTATGTGATGATGGCTTTTGTGGGATTTAGAGAGCTTTTCTGGACTCCCCAGTTGGGCATCAGGGCTTGGAGTTACAGCTGCTCCCCCGCTGAGCCACGTTACAGATCTCCTTTCTCTCCTGGAGTTCCTCGCTGACCACAGCTGCACTGAAATATCCTTTAATACCATTGCCTTACCATGTTTCTCACCTGAGCTTTGTTGCTATGAGAATCCATATCATTTTAGATTTCCTAGGACATGAGGGGCTCAAAGGCCAAGACGCAGGAATCCTTCAGTGCTTCTTGGAGATGCTGAAGATCCACAGAGAGAAGATGAAAGGGCATCTCCCAGGATTTGTCCATTCTGCCAGTTCCCAACTATTTGTATTTCCTTAACATGCTGTGCTGTTCTTAAGCATAAGCGGTCACCTAGAATAGCCATTCCGCCCTGGCTACTTGGCATTCCACTGCACCAGTTTCACGTTGCCATGCAAATGTCACATCCTCATCAAAGCTTTCCCTAGGCTTCTCAGATTAAATGAGTATATCCTTCCCTGTCATCAGGGCACTTCACACATTCACGTGGCAAAAGCACTTAACCCAAGTTGTCATCATTTTTTGTTTCCAGGCCTGTCTGTGCCCGTTGGTTTCAGCTCCGTGAGAGCATTGACTATGCCTTGTGCATCTCTACACACCAGCCGTCTAGCCCAGTGTCTGTCCCAGGGTGGAAAATAAGTATTTTTTGGTGACAGAAAGAAGGAAGGTGTTATAAAAGCAGAATCTGTTAAGCAGTAGGACCGCCCAACCTCAAAAATTAGGACTAATTGAGAAGAATGAACCAATGCCAGGTCCAATGCTTCCAAAGCGCCTTGCAGGACGCCTCTCACAGGAGAGGTGAAAAGTAAATATTTTGGTAGATTTATTCAAATTGTGGCTAGGAAAACCCTGTGGTTAGAGAACTTGCAGGGTAACTAGTAAGCCTTTGGTAACTGGCAGAGCATTTCCACATCACATGATTTTTTCCCCCAAATTATTTGAGAAAATTTGAAGAAATACCCTATGGTTTTGATACTTTTAAACATCCCCCGTGTTACTGCTTACCTAATAGCACATGTTTCTGCACTAACGATTTGAATGCCTAGCTTCAAGAAAGGGAATTTCAACCTCACTTTGTCCTAATTACAGCAAATGCCACGGCGGTGACATTCAAACAGTGAGCATTTACGAATATATCTGATTTCTCCTGAGGGCGAGAATGTCGGGGGCCTTTCTCACTCCAGACACCCACTTAGAGTGGTTTTGTCCCCGTAGCTTTGGTGCGTAAATGGAACTTCTGAGCTAGCACCGCCTGGCTTCTTCCTTGGAGTTAAACAATGGAGGCACAGAAGGCAAAATCAATTCTGTAAACAGGAAGAGACTTCCAACTCCCTGTGAGGTGCTTGGGTAGGCCCTGCAAGCGGTAAGAGATGAATAAGCAGCACCACGGAGAAAAAATTATTGATAATTATGTTCAGAAATATCGTGTAACAAGGCAAGTAATGGAGACATGGGTTAGAGTTTTCTAGGCCACTGAGAAAAGTTCTGACAATTCTGTCCTAAGGTTTTTGAGGTTGAAAAAGATTTTCTAATATCTTATGTCTGAAATCAGTACCCTGATACATTGCTGGTATCACATCTTACAGATAAATGAGTACATTATCAAATGTTCATTTGTCTTTCAGATTTAACAATTATTACAATAAATCACAATACTTCCTTGAAAATGTTCATCTCAAAGAAACAATAAAAAAGAACAACAAAACAATAAAAAATGCTGAGTTATGAAATCTATGCATCTGACAAAGATAGTGTTCAACTTTTCAGTTAATTTAATTATGGAAAGCTTAGAAGGAAACAAAACATTTAAAAATCAAAACTTCCAATTGTGTAACTATGAAAACATTTTGGACATTATCTATATTTAACAGCCTATGAATTGAACTCCCTGTCTGTATAAAAAGAAGTTCAGAACAAATATCTACTCTTCATTTCTCCTCTCACCCCTCTCATCTGGGTAGATTTTATTTATGCATTAGACGACCTTTTTGGCCATTAGAACCATCTTGCTTCAGCAGTTAATTAACACAAGTACCATAATTTAATACAGTTAATGCTACTTGATGCCCTTTAATGTACCTTCCATTAGTGATATTATTGTAGTATTACCCTGTAAATTAAAATGAGATCAAGACTAAGAGAGCTACTCTTTAATTAAGGTACTGGCACACTACACTCGTCTATTATTCACTAGAGAAAATCACCCTGATTTACTGAAGTAGGACATCCATAAGTCAGAATTAGTCCATGAAGATTATTAGGTTTATTGAACAATGTAAGTACTACAGAGTCGCTGAGATTGCCAACAGCCATGTTTCCTCTTTTCCCTCCATTATCTTAATAAATACACAATGAGAGGGAGTAAATGGAAGCAAAATAAGTATGTGGCCAAAGAGGCATAAAATTCTTATGATGGGATTATAGTTTTTGTCACCAGTAAATAGGTATGAGGTGTGTCACATGGTAAAAAGAACATAAATGCTACATTAGTCTAATAACAATCAAAACATCACTTTCACACCAAACAAGAGTAGCCAGTGTGAAACATAAAGGCCGTATGCACACATGCACGAGAAGTTGAGAATTGGACTTCGTTGTCAATTCAAAGATTCTCCACCTGTATTTGTTTCATAGCTGAAAAATCTTGTATTGCCTGCCCACTCTTTTATGGATATCTGCCCACTTTCCCCAAATAATTCATGCCAATTCCCACATTGTGGTGTGGGTGGTAGTAGAGTGAGAAGTCAAAAAGTATCATTATAACGATCAGATATAGACATGTAACCGTGTGTTAAATGTTGCAGTCATTTCAGCGATGGCAAAGAGAGGGTTGAGGGAGACGAAGGCCTGGTTATATTTTGGAAAGTTTCTATTGATGATGTCTTTGAAAAGGAACCCTTACAACTTTCTTTTGGACATCATCAATTAATAGTCTTTCTACAGATGATATGCCATATAAGAAAGTGACGACCTCGACCGCTAACCCTACTGAAGTTTCCAAGGGTAAGATGTACGTATCAGCTTCTGTTCTGAAAGGCCCGCATACCAGTAGCAGCTCAACCGCTCCCTTTTGCCTCCATTTCCCTTATATAACTTAGAAGCTGGAGACACGCCCGAGCCATCAGGCCTTGCTTCCTTAGTCCCTCCCCTAAGATAAAAATACCCCGGCCATCTGGTGCCTAGCACGGTACACGCCAGCATCAGTTTTGTCCTGAGGAATTTGGACAGAATTTAGAGGCGACAGAGAGGGACCGGGAAGGAGCTCACCTCTACTGGACCTTTCTCTCTTGCCCAGCTGCTTCCTCACTAGCTTACGGTTGACTGGTGAACAGGAAAAGACAGCAGAGGTGAGTCCCACAGAAGGGAGGACGGTTCCTGCAAACTCTCCAGAGCCCCTGAGATGCAGCTGGAGGATACTAGTAGGACCAGGGATAAAAGCAACATGGGAAATCTGGTGGGAGTCTACTTTTCTAATGCGCCACTTTTAAGGGACCCCCACAGGGAAGGCATAAGAATGCCTGTGGCTTTAAAGTGTACTTATACTCTCTCTCTCTCTCTTTTTTTAAATAATCAGGAGAAACAAAAATGAATGTGCAGTAACGGAAATAAGCTCCAACAATGGTTACTTCCCAACCAAAAGCCTTCTTTACAGGTGGAAGATGATAGTGTTTGCACAAGTTGGACTCTAAGGATTTTGGATTAAAAATTTCTCAAACTGCAAGAAAACTGCATTAGGTGATTTTATCTAACAATGTAGATCACACTAGGATTCAAATTCAAACCTCAGCTTATGAATTTTGACACTTATTCTTGTAGAGGAAGAGAATACTTGTTACTTTGGTGTAGAATGCTACTGTTAATAATATCAACATCAATTATTTTTATATTTTATAGTCCCCAAGAATAAGAACTGGAAACTGATGACCTCTTGCAAAAATGTTTACGAGTATAATGGCTACATTTTACTATAAATAGCCAATTCATATTTCAGGCCACAGTTCCAGATTGCCCTCTCGTGGTGCCCTGCTAATACGTGAACTTTCCTCTACACCCTGGAACCCACAAGCTCAGGGTTTATCAGTGCCTATTTCTCTCAGAAATATTATTTTGCTTTCCAGGTATCTTCATCATATGTCACCAAGACCTTAGTTAACAGTTTTTAAAGAGGCTCCACTGCTTAAGACTCCTGACTCTTCCAGGAGGAACACGAAGCTGGAACAAAGCTGAGGGGAGGTGGCCACCAGTTCCTGCTTCTTCCCACAGTTTAGAATCTGAAACCTCTACTACCACACTGAAGTCATGCCCACCACTCCATTCTGTGTGCCCATTATAATCTTTACCTTAACATCAGTGACCTCTCCTTCCTTCTAGTGTACAAATAAAACAACACTATTATCAAAAGATAGGTTGAGTCAATTTTCGGAAAGACCAGGGAGTCTCAACCCTTCTCCAATTTCTGAGGACTGGGCTGTCCTAAGGGATGCTGGAGCCTGCTGCGTTTGTTTAAATTTTAGGATTGCTTAATGAAACCTACATGATCTATGGGCCATTTATATTCTTAACCTCATATTCTGACATGAAGCTCTCTGCATTTTTAGAATGACTGTTGCTTTGCTTTCTCTTTTTTCCATTTTGCTGTATACCTCACTCATCTTTAGTTTTCCCGACTAATTACCTCACTATAAAGGGACTATAAAATATAAAAATAATTGATGTTGATATTATAACATTATTATCCAAATAAGGATACCACCCATACCACAGTTAGAAATCTGGTTGAACAGCTCTACCTTAGTGGTCCTGGTTCTTACGACTTGAATTTTTCATTAAAGTATCCTCAAAATTCTTGGAAACTTGCTCAAGTGTGTCTCTGATGTATTATCAAAACCAAAGACATGCCTGACAGTGACCGCTAATGGGTTTAAACTCTGGTCCACCTGTAATTGACCCCCAAAAATGAAGGGAGCCTGCCTCAGGTCCATATTTAAGTGGCAGCATATCTTTTTAAGGCAATAACCATAGAAAGCCTGAAAAGCAGAGCTCACTCCTTTTTTAACAAATGCATTGTGCTTCCTAAACACTTTTGGTTCTGATTTAATAAATTTAAAGGGATATAATTTACAGTTCAGGAACTTTTTTTGGTGCAACACAATAAAACATAAACAGAGAGGTGTACCATGTTGAAACCCTGTCTGGCATTTGAAAACAATGGAAAGACCTATTTCTTGTTTCCCCGTATCTTTTATGGAGCAGCTGACTTTGTCCCCCCTGGCTTCATTGCCTTAAAGATTTAAACTGCCCCCTGATCTAGGGAGTTCCTTGGGCTCAAATAAGATGCTACTTCCCCCGCCCCCCTTTCTGTTTAAAGTCTAAGAAATCCTGCCAAGTTCAGGTTCACTGACAGTGAGTCTGGGATCACAAATTACTGCTGAGTAAGAAGGGTCTCAAATTTCTCCAAACCTAGCTCTAGACTGGTGTTCCTGAGGAAATGTTGTAGTAGAAAGTGTCACATGTCACTCTACCGCTGTGGGACCAACACACTGGCATTTTCTTCGAACAACCATTCTCATTCAAGTCAGACAGATGCTTTCTTACCTTCCGTGCACCTTTATGTCTGAGATCGCATAAAAGTAGCGTGCCAAGTGTAGCTCATCTACAAATATTTCCCCAACCGCTGGTCTCAAAAGCCTTATCCTCAGGTCTGTGACTGTAAAGAAATCTCTGAGTTTCTTGGTTGTATCCAGCTGTCCATAGAGAGAAGCCATATTGCGTAGCCATGGTCCAGCAAAAAACGCAAACCTGTCTTTGATTTCAAAGTGGATTATTTTGCTATTTGTCATATATCCTGTAGAGTACTCTTCAGTGCAAATGATTTCTAAGACCGTATGCTGTGATAAATCCTTCACGGACTTGGGATCCATGTGAAAAGCATCTAAGCAGTCTGTGGCGTAATACTGATAGGGCTGCCATGTTCGTCCATAATCGAGAGATTTCTCCAGGATCATTTGGTCCGGACGCCCCGATTCAAAGGTAATAACTATGTTGTCTGTGAGCTCAATGGTTTTGCTCCAAGACAGAGTGATGTTAACCTGGAGAGGCTTGGGATAGTCCTTCCAAGTAGCAGACTGCCAAAATGTGGAGGGATGTCTTCCTTCAAAATCAAACATCAGCTCAGGGGGATGCGCCAGCTCAGGGGTACTTGCATCACACTCATTATTGCACATGTAGGGGTTGCCCTATGGAAGAAGAACAGAAGAGGGTGCATCAGAAAACTGGTTTGACACAAGTCTTGCTATATTGCTGTTGTTGCGTAAAAGGCTAGGAAGGAAAGAAAGGGTGGGGGGGAAACCCTGTTTGCAGTAATCATTCTTATTTGCCCTAACTGGATTCTCCTCTTTAATAGCTTTAAAAAAATGAGGCAATATGGTAATTTTCTTGTCTGGTTTCCTTCCATGGGCTTTGAGAAATGAAAACAGTTTATTTATCCCATATGTGTTAGACCCATAATGTGGTCCCAGAAGCACAAAGACACTGAGCAACTGTCTAACAGCTCAATACCTCTGTGTCCTCTTAGAAAGATGCTATAGAAAAGCAAGGAAATTCCTCCATGCCTCAAGGACGTTCCTCAAGAGCACAGTTCTTTAAAAAGTCATTTTTCAAGCAAACCTTTAGAATTAGCAATGAACCGTAGATATCTGCGCCCTGTTAGGAAACAATACCCGCATACAATATTCAGCTTCTTGCTTTGCCTCAAATCCATCATATTTAACTAGGTCCCTGCTTCATAAAGCCTGCTCTTAAAGCATTTACTTTGTTCACCACAAATCATTAAAATGTGGTATTCTACAGGCTCTGGGGCTTGGTCCAAACATCTGCCATCCTATTAGCTAGAGGCAAGGGGATTGCATGGGAAAGACTTGGGACAGGGGCGTGCTCCAAGTTGTGAGGACAGGAAAATCCAGTACTTAATAAGTTAAGTATGAGCCACAGCTACTTGATGTGTTACTTTGTGCCGGCCCAGAGTCAGCTGTCCATGGATGTTAGCCATTACTATTATTTCCTCCTGACAAAGGCTATCTCCTCCACCGTCCACTCAAACAAGAAGCTGGGAATAAATCTTGTATCACAACAAGTTATAACACCACTTATGCTAGACCTAATAGCTGCTTTCAGGTTTCATCAGATGATTCCATGGCAAAGAGCTGGCTCCCTGATTTTTGTTTATTTTGTGTTTAAGAAAAAAAGGGTATCATTTGGAGTCAACTATTCAGGCATTTCTCCCTAATCCTCCACTGGGTAATTATAAGCATGGATGGGTGAAAGAATCGACCCTCTGACATTGTCCTTAGGCTTTCTCTTGTAATTACAATTAGATTTTTTTTTTTCTTTTTCATGAACTGAGAGCTTTTCATCATACCTGCAGGATGCATGAGCTGGGTCTCAAATAATGAATTTACACTTTAGACCTCGATGCTCAGTTACCAGCTGACTCCTGTGAAATGTAAGATGAACACGGGAGAATTGCTTTGGCCTCCCTAGAGGCAATTTCTCCTACCTAGTCAGCTAATACTTTCACTCTCTCTTTCCCATTAGTGCAACTGAATCCTAAAGCTGGCAACAGGTTTGGGGGACTCAAGTATAATTGAGATGGGGTAGGAGAAAGGAGAGAAGGTACATTACTTGAGGAACAGAACTGTTTTAAAAATACATTCAAGGCATCAGTGATAATGGAAATGTTTCTGTACTTCTCTCTCGAATTTCAATTCCCTATTCCTGATCCCAGCGTCTGTGGCACTATTTATAGTATCCCCTTCAAAACGAGCCAAGGGGGGAAAATAAGTTTCTGTTCCAGGTGGAATATATCACCAAATTTATTATTATTTAAACTCTCTTAAGCATACCAGAGAGCCAAATGCAAAGCTCTGCAAACTGGCAAAGGCTTTTTATGGAGGGCTATAAATATTGTGGAATCTGTCAAGATTTATAAATTCTAAATATATGTAAATGCACATTTTACTGGAAGGGGTCAGATTTACACAAATCACACCTTCATTTGAAATTTACTGAAAAAATATGGTCACTTCAAAATCTACCAGCATGTAGCCATCTGCACAGTCATTAACTGGGATGCTACCACCTTCCTCCTGACAAAAGCATCTTCATCTGAGGTCAAGGGTATCAAAACACAGGGAATCAACTCTGCAGGATACACCAGAGTGAGTTATTAGACATTTGTATTAAGTCATGTTGAAAGATAGCATTTCTTCAACTTCACCATCGATGTGCAGATCTTCTCAGAGGGGGATAGGGTGCTGAGACAGAGAGGCAGGCACAGCAGGTTGATTCTGGATATAGGTGGATCGTAGCAAACCTGTCTTAGGAAATATACTTGGGGATATCTATCTAAAAAGCATTCATTCCGACATTCAGTAAAAGGTGTTGACAATAACCATCATTTATTTAGCACTTATGGGTCAGACACTTTACATACATTATCCTGGGTAATCCTTTCCTTTGCTACTTTACGGAAGAGAAAACTGAGGCATAGAGAAGTGTTATATAACTTGCCCAAGGTCATATAACAAAGTGGGTAAGGGGCAGAGCCAAGACCCATTTCTCCTGCCCCTGCCCTGACCTTGTCAGTTCCCAAGTCAGTGGTGTTACCTGTGATGCAACCCAGTTTTAGAAACAGAATTGGTAGTAGAAAGGAAGAGTCTAAGAGTTTTAGAGCCCTAGTGAGCATTATCATACATCTAAGATGTCTTGAAGTTATGAATCTTCCTTAGCTTCATGTAATACCTAGTTTCAGAACCTTTATTTGACCATGGAGCCCCTTTTTGCTTTAGTAACCCCTCCTTCTATGCCCTAGAAGTGGTGTTCTGGAGAACATCTTTTGAGATTCTCTGCTTTGTATTACTCTTTTAAAACTGTAAGCGTGTGGATGCCAGACAGCACTGCACAACTCATAGTTTTAGTCCTTTAATGAAGACATGGCCACACAAAGCACTCAGTCTCTGCTTTTGTTCCCCAAGGACACCTTACCACTGGGGCTCAGCAGGACAGCTGCCTTAGGATAAATGTTGCCATTTACATCAAATTGTCAGCCATCAAAATGCATGCCAGGACAAGGAGACAATTTTATTGCTTTGCACTGATCTGGTGCTTTAGGCACCTGAAAAATGAGAAAAAAAGTTTCATGCATGCAATAATTATTTATTGATTGCTCACTATACTACTATATTTAAGGCACTTGCCTTGGCTTTCAAGACGCAGTAGTAAACAAATCCAAGTCCTGGCTTTCAGCAGAGCTTCCATTTTAGTTGGGGGAGATGCACTAAACCAACAAATACATAATGTTTCATAATGCTACGTGGTGGTGGTAACTGCTCTGGAGAAAAATAAAACCAATTAAAGGGGAGAATGGTGTTGGGGGAGGGATACTGATGGTAATTTTATATTGGGAGGTCAGAGAAAGTCTCTCCTGGGTAATGTGACATTTGAGCAGATTAAGAACAATTCCCAGTTTACACCGGAGATGATCAGAGTTTGACCAGAATGACAGTTTCGTCCTTCATCCAACTCTACTCTTAGTGATAATTTCAGCAGCATAGCGATTTATTGAAATGGATGAGTAAACAAATCATTTCTAATGAGAATCTAGACCAAATGGCTGTAGATCCAAAAAAAACAAAAAATCAATTGAACCATTTTTATTTCATAGCCTCATGCTCTTTTAGGAGATTCATGATTTGATGACCATTAACATAACTTACTGAGAGACAATGATATTGAGAGAAAATTAGTGTGTGTGCGGGGGCGGGGGGAGATTTCATTTTGGTCCCCTAGAAAAAAGCTTGCGTTTGTGGTGAGAGAGAAAGAAAAAAAAGAGAAAGCTGAAGAAGCTGAAAACCTTACTGTTCCTAGAAAGAGAAAGCTGGAGGAGAGATTATATGCTAAAATATTTCGTGTAAATATTTCACATGGGTGTGATCTGTAATACTGTTGTTACAGAGAATTATCAATATGAAAACAATTGCTGTTAAAAGGATTAGATTAATTAAAATTTCAACTACTTCAACCCCACCCTAATCCTTCCTAATACCATTAACAATGAATTTTATATAAGAAAAATTACTTTCCCCTACTTGTGAAAGCAAAGAACACTTCTTGCTGCTAAATCTAACAGATTCAGGCATTAGCAAGTGTAAGTAATTATTTTGTGGCCAGCAGGCAGCTTTAAATAGGTCTTAATTTAAGTCTTACAAGCAACAGATCCTTAACTGATTGTCTATGGACAAAGCAGAAAGTATTTATGACTGCGCTGATAATATTTACACCATTAAGAGATGCCTAAATAATTAAACAGATATTGCTGCTAAGTGTTTTTATAACAATTAGAAGATGAAGATTGTGATGCTTAATTTCATTAAAAAATGTTACTATTTTACCTCTGGGAGAATTGAAATTAGTTATTAATTAGCACTTTGTAACCAAAGTGGAATGTTACTCTTCCTTAATGTGCTTTCAGAACTTAAAAGGATAAATAAAATTGGAGACATGTTTTTATTTTGTCTATTAATGGAATTACCTTCCTTTTGGCAAGAGATACTTTGACAAGCAGATCCTTTCAACAGAGATCTGCTAGACCTTTCAGAGTTAAAAAAGAAAATCCTGCATAAGCAGTATTAACATAATACTTGTGGTTCCTACCATTTTAAACTTACCCTTCCAAGCTCTACCTTACTGGCAGACTATTGGCAATGACAGTTGGAAATGTCGGGAATTCTCATAAGAGGTTTGCCACCGAATTGTACGTTATGTGCCAAGGAGGCATGTACTTACAAGTGGTGGTGAGAAGCATTTGGGTTAACACTTAGACTGATTGTGAAAAACAGTGAGACGGAGCTGCCTCACACCCATTTGCTTCTGGCGTGTCCTTGCTTGTTTGATCACTAAGTGACATTTAAAAAAAGACACATAGGTAAAGGAAGCAGAAATAGTATTCTGGGATAGCTCTCCCAACCTGTTTCCACTGTGACTTTGAAATAGATATTGCTGTTTTTGCCAGAGCAAGGCTATAAAAGGCTGAAGAAAGAGATGGCAGAGTCTACTGCTCATCTCTCAGAGAGATGAACCATGAGCACCATGTTTTAACTGCTGGACTAGGCTATCATCTTGAGGAGATGGCTTCCTTTTCTTCTCTTTCATTGGTGTAAATTTTTTTTTTTTTTTTTTTTTTTTTTTTTTGTGGTTAGGAACCCCTGCTCCCAGGCCCTTTTTGGAACTTCTTGGTCACTCCTTTCCCTAAGTCCTAGATTCTTGCCTCGCTATAACACAGGAAGCCCCTCCTTTTATGACTCTTTTGAAGACCCTCAGACTATTCTGAGTCCAAGAGCTGATGCTCATCCCTCAGGCTGAGGTGCCACCTCCAGGTCTTATAGCTTTGTTACTGGTGATGGAAAGAAGAGAGAGAAATCAGAACCAGAGGTATGTATAATTCAAGATGGTGGATACTTCTCCAGAAATCTGAAAGATAAGTGTCAGTACCCCCAGTACTGACAGGCCTTGAAGACCCCCAGCTATGGGGATAAACTCTTCATATCCTCACGTAGGTCCACAAGGCAGCATGTTTCCAGTTGTTCATTATCCCTTTGTACATAAAGGGCAGGAATCTCTAACAACCGCAGTACAATCTCACTTATAACCTACCCTGTTAATTGGGTCCCAATGTGGGGTATACACATGGTAACAATACAGACTTGAATATTACGGGACTGTCCCAACTTTAGATATTCTGAAAGTGCTGTGTACAAAAGTACCTATATATTTGCCAGAGCATGAGGGCCAAATTTTACTTTGGGAAATATGGCCACTCTAAGCATAATAGAGGATATAGAGTTTTGCTTTTGTAACTCCTGAGTTAAAAACCAACTGCTCTGTTTTCTAATGGACCCCCTTGCTCATCACAAAGATTTCTTTCTGGCAGAGACACAGGCTTAAGGCCTGATTGAAGCTGTTGCTTGTTTCAATCGGCTCCCTGACTATACTAACATCATGTGGACTTTTTTACTCAGGAATAAAGATGGGAGAGCTTAACCTTTCTGAAACAAGAATGCTAGAGGCCGTATCACAGATTATGGGCCATAATAGACACCTGTCTAAATCCCCACAGAGGGTTATGTTCAGGATTCTCAAACTGGTAAAGGCTACACAGACCAAGATGACCAAGTTTCTAAGAAGGAGCCAAATACATTCTCAAGCCAAAGGAGCCACAAAAATGGATTCTTATATAGTAGTCCAAATCATTATTTTACATGGACTGGAAAAAGAAATAAATACTAATGGAATCAAGTTAGTTTGAGAGTGAATGTCTACAGAAAAATACTGTAGTAAAGTGACACTTTTATAATTGGTAGGGAAATTGCTTTTTAAAATTTATTGTCTTAAAAAATACTACTTAAAAATCTTTGGTACAGTGTTTTGCCTTTATTGATGATCTTGAAACAGACATCTAGACGTTAATACCACAAAGCTGAAGTGGACTGTCGGCATTTTAAGTTAAAGTAATTTGAGGGGAGTTAAAATATGAAGATGGGCATGTTCTGAGTCTGACACTATCATGCACTATGAGAGTTGGTTTGAACATTTTGGATCCTGAAAGTTCTGACTTGATTCTCAAAAACTGGTTCCTTCCTCTCTCAAGTGAGAAAACAAGTCCAAGAACCACTTGAAGTCCATTTTCTGAAAGCCTCCAGCTTTTCTGTAAGAGAGGTTAGGGAGACCAAAGCATCTTCTTCTGAAATGATCACTTAACCATGAGAGGCACAAAGAGAACTTCCTAATGTGGCACTTTTCAAAAATGACTGGTTTCTTGTAAGTCTATTCTGATTTCTCATACTCCGTATTTCTTTCAAACTCCCCTCTTCCAAATTCATTAGCTGTTTAGTATGCGCCTACCATGTTAAAAACATTGTGAAGAACACAGAAATTATACAAGAAAAGGTTTGCAATTTACTAATGGAGCCTAGATCTGTGCAAGAGACAATCACATGTTCCTCCCATTGGTGACTCAAGCTCCTGGAGAGAGCACTGGGTGTTCTTGAGGGTAAACAGAGTCACCAACAACACTGTGACTTCCTGGAGTGTCCGTTTTACCCCTTGCTACAAAATTAATCATGTATTTATATTAGAAACAGACATTTTATGGGATAAAATGCAAAAAGTATTTGCAAGCATTTTTAGGAAAACACGCAAAGACATTTCATGCTTGGGGCAAATTTGGAGGCACGTGTCAAAACCACCGAACAAGAAAAGGAGAGGGACCTGGGGACAGCTCAGCTCAGTGACAATTTATTTCATTCCACCACCTTTCTTGCATATGATACTTCATCCAAACTACCTTGGAGAGTTTGCAGCAAAACCAGCTTACCAACACTGAGAATCCTAATTTAAACCATCCCAGCGTCAAATTCCAGCCTGAAAATATTTGCTGCACTCCACCCCTATGGCAATCTGGGCGGCATTCTCCATACCCTAAAATCTCCATATAAAAAGAAAATTTGCCATTCTCCTCCCACCAAGTTGTAACATATAGTATGTACTGCTGTAATTATATAAACTTTAAGGTGCATAAGAAATACCTGGTGAGTCCAGTCTCCATCCATCCATCAGGAATGTCACTTCAATAGGCTGGACTGGACCCAGAAGCCTAATTTGACAATTACCCTGGATCAATCTGGACCGCACTTTGCTAAACACTGGTATAATGTTTCTAAGAACCATGGCTCTGGGTTAAATCTGCTTAGGTTTGAATCCCAGCTCTACCACTTAGTTATTATGTAATTTTGGACAAGCAAATTGACTTTTTTGAGCCTTGATTTCTTCTTCTTTAAATTCAATATAATAATATGTACCTCATGATATTAACTTGAGAAAAAGTTGCATAATGTATGTTAAGTGTTTAGCATCTCCTTGGCGTACAGTCAGTGCTCAATAATTAGTAGTTAGCATTAAAAATGCTCTCCCTTCTGTATTTGTTGATTCTGAGAATGACATCAAATTCTTCCATGTCCTAAGCAGGAAACAGGGAATGATCTTTTTTCCTTCTTTTTCCTCAATCTGTATACCAGCCAAGGAAGTTCTCTAGATGCAACCCATCACCACAGCTTTGTTCACACTGCCAATGTTTTCTTTAGTTTTTTAAATATTTTAAATATTTAAAAAATATTTTTCTCTTGAATTACTGTCACAGCTTCTTAAATGAACTATCTCCATATTATACTATCCTCTTGTGATCTATTCTATTCATAGCTTCTGCAGTGGTCTTTCTAAAATCCAAATCTAACTGTATCATGCCCCCTTCTTAAAGCTCTTTAATGGGTTTCACATTACCCTCAGGAATACAATTCAAATTCCTTAGCCTAGCTTGCTTATAAGGTCCTTCAAAATCTGGCCTCTGTACTTTTTTTTTACTCACTCATGTTCATACCTTATGAGTCAATCACACCAACCCATGAGTATTTATATATATGTACCATATAGTGGACCATATGCAGTATCATGCAGTTCATCATATTAAATTCCAATTGTTTATTTTTCCCCCAACCAGAATTCTGTGAGGAGAAGAACTACCAAATAATAAGTATGCAACAACAATTTATGAATATAAGAAAAATAAAGCAGAAAGACAGGAAGACAGGGAGAAAATAGGATAAATTAAGTAGGTTTGACAGTATGGAATAAGATGGGAGGGATGTGCCCAGAGGTTGGTGATTTGGGATCAAAGAGATCACCAAGCTTAAAGAACTATCTGGCATCCTAAGGTGTAGATGAATTGGTATGATGTCATATACTGGGTAAAACAAAATAAAACCAAGAAGTCCAACTCCCAGTGCAGAGTGCCTGTGTGTGTGATTGATATAGTTACTGGGACTTCTGGTGAAGTTGAAGGACATAGACAAATGCCATGACTGCAATTATGTCCCAGTCTTTCCTGGTGTTCATTTTATCCTCATTTTTCTCCATCAGTCACAGCCGTATTTCTTCTAGTGGCTTTAGGCTGAAGATCTCTTTTTCCTCATTCTCCAACCCACACAATCCTTCTGAGTTTATAGCTGTTGCTGAACATCACGGGTTTGATTTGTTCTCGGGCGATTATGGAGAATAAAATAAAAATGAAGGGAAGAAGCCGTGAATGGGGAGGTTATAATTTTTACAATGCCAGGCATAGAAGTGCCTCGGTGGTACAAATCGCTGGAAAATGTAAGATGCGGTAAGTGGAAATGGGTGAAGAACAAGTTTGTTGGGAAACAAGGAAGTGGTGTTCATTTATTGTGCTGCCGCTTAAATGGCTCTCCTACTCACAGAGGTCCTGAAAATCTAACCTGGCTCCAGAGGCTGATTCATTAGGAAGCTAATGAAGCTGACACCTCAGAGCCACTTGATTACACCTGGTGCTACTTAGGCCTGCTGCCTAATTTTGTGTTTGAAGTTTTGCATTTCTCTTTTTAAAAGAGGGCCCCCAGAACTGTATAGACTCCAGGATCATAAAATTTGGCCATGGTCTGGGCCATAGGTGGTGTATTTCGGGGCTCACTGAACTAAAACAACTTTTTTTCCTTCCTATTTCTTCTTTTCGATTGATTTCCTTCCCTTTTCTCCCCTAAGGTAACCTATTCTCAGAATATCCAAACTTGAAATAAATTTTCTCTAAATTTTCTTACCCAAGTTCACACCCGAGGGGTGTGTATGTGTGTGAGTGTGTGTGTATAATAACATACCAGTATTTATTATATTGACAGCACTCTTGGTGTATTATCAACAATAAATATAATCATCATTTACTTGTGAGGCAAAGTGACTGTTAGCCTACCGGAGTCACCATCATGAACCAAAGTAAATTAAATGACAAAAAATATCAAGCAGCTATCATGTGCTAAGCATTATGTTAGACCTTATAGATTAGTTTATAATAAGATTGATTCTTCCTTATCAGCTATAATGTAGTGGCAAGATAAAATTGAGAGAGATGTATCAGTTTGAAAATAAGAAAATGTATTATAGAGGGCTATTTTGGGTAGGTTATATAGGAATGAAGTAGCAGCTAATAATATTCTAATATGCAGATAATACATGCAAAAATGTGTTGTTAAAAAGTATAAAAGCCAGGAAGTCATGATGAAAGAGAGCAGGCAGAGTCTTGGTTTTCAAAGATGTCTCAGATTTGCATTGGTGAGGAAGACATTCTGTTTTTGGAATGGAGAATGGATCAATGATCACTGAACAGCTCTCATGGTTAAGAATTGTCAGACGGGCTTTATCTTTGTCCTCTCATTTAATCCTCACCATTACCTGTGAGGCAGCTGTTATTCTAATTTTACAGATGAGAAAACCAAGGTCCAGAAATGTCATGGAATCTATTCAAGATAAATCATGTAAGTCTATCTGTAAAGACGAAGATGAACCTAATGTTTGGGAGTCTGGGAGGTGGTAGGAGAGAAATTTAAATATACAAGGTGAAGTTGATTTTAGAGGGCACTAAAATCTAGGGCACTAGAAGCTTTTGTGCTTGATTAATTGGAGAAGAAAAAGCGTGGTCTTTAGAGCAAGTGGCCCATACACAGTTAGCTTTCTTCATTAGTTTTCTAGATTCCTTTCTAGAGAAAACAAAAGGTTCAAGATGAGTGCAATATTAGGAGTTATCTCAATCGAGTCACGAAGAAGAATCAAAAAGCAAGAGTTAGAATTCTTGGAGTGAGTACGCAAATAATACCAGAAACACCTTACTTATCTTTGTATCCAGCACAGTTCCCGGCACGCAGTAAGTAGATAGTCAATATAGAAAGAGCATATAAATGAATGTAAAACAAGCTATTTCTGTAACTAGCTTTTCCGTTTAATAAAATAAGAAAATTTTCCAAAATTGAAGAAGCAATTATATGTCTCTAATTCAACTATCTGCTGCATGAATCACTTCTGGGGCATCAGGTAAAGAAGAAGCATGATCTTTCATTTTTCTTTTTATTGTACTGTCCAAATCTCAAACACTAGTTCGTATTTCACTTACAAATCAAGATATTCATTGTGGAGCCGGACAGGGTCCAGAACTGACTTACGGCCTGGTGACTCTATTTCCACTGAAGTCTAGGATAGGGACTGAGACATCCTCAGAAAGAGTGGAATGTCACAATGACTGCAGTGCAGGATATAATGAAAGGGGGATAGATTGGAGGTAAGGAAGGAAGCTTTAATAATGTCGGTGTGAGAACAAGGAACTGGATTCAACGGAACAGACTGATTGGAGGTGGAGAACAAAGGAAAAGAAAGAATCAGTGGTGATACCAAGTTAGCCTGCACACAGTAAAAATGGTGGTGATAAAGTTTTCGACTGAAACCAGTATACGATTGGGACTCCGTTATTGCCTCATCCCAGCAAAGTTCCATTTGCAAAATGTTAGTGTGACATCCAGGGTTACTGAAAATCAAGAAAATCTCACAGAGATGCTATTCATAGTGTACGACAAAATATTTTAAAGTCCTCCATCCTCATCTCTCTAAATACCCCACATGCATACTTACTGATCTCCAAGTTTTTCCTCCCTAACTTCAAGCTCCCATCAACTTATTCCCAAACTTGGTCTGCACAGGCTCCCTCAATCTCTCTTGGTTTCTCCTCCTTCCCCTCTTTATCTTCTTTTAGTTGCCGCCTACTTCATTACAAATCTCGCTGGTTTCCTATGTGTTTATTCTAGTTTATAAAACGAAAACCTGACAGCCTGGAGGGCAAAATAGCACCCTCAGGAGCCAGTGCAAGAAGCTGTGAATATTATTCAGGAGCTAAGTGGAGCCAACTGTATTTCAACGAGAGGCTAGAGTTGGGAATTGCAACCTGAGGAATGAACAAGGTATGTTATCCTCCCTAAAGTAGTCTACAAAAGAGTAGAAGACAAAGTACAAATTCCAAGTGGAAGGAACTTGAATGGAAGAATGAACAGGGCTAAGTGTTAGAAAGTAGATAGAACCAGTAAAAATAGGCACAATAACTTAGAGATAAGCTTTGTTAGCTGCAAACTATTAATGCATGGGGGTATTAGCACTGGACAAAGAATCATCATTCTCAAGCCTGGACAACTGGAACAAATGGTCACTCTTGTCAAGGAGTATCAACCTCTCCTATAGTGAAGATGAGCATGTGTAATAATAATAAGGGTGGGGTGTCTGGGTGGCTCAGTCGATTAAGCGACTGACTATGGCTCAGGTCCTGATCTCAGGGTCCTAGGATCCAGCCCCTCTGCGCTCAGAGGGGAGTCTGCTTCTCCCTCTGCCCCTCCCCTCACTCATGCTCCCTCTCCCTCTCTCTCTCAAATAAGTAAATGGAAAGTTAAAAAAAAAAAAAGAATAATCAGGGTATACTTTCACAGCATTTCTGTGAGGACTAAATGAGCTAATGTGTAAAAAGAGCTTAAGATGGTACTTGGTATACGGTAAGACCTCAGTACATGCCAGCAATTACTATCATCATCATCATTGCCATCACTGTCACTGTTGTTATTCTCATCTATGACCCTTACAACTTGTCATCCCACAAAAGCCTCCTTTTCAGGGTCCACTGCGCCACCAGATAATTTAGCACTCAGTTCTTCGAAGTGGATTAGTAAAACGGAGGTGTGAAAGTTATTTACAGGATAACTGTACAAGGTCTCAAGGTGCCCTCTGTGACAAATATAAAAACATCCCCAGATGGCTTTCACTGAATACTATACCTACCTCTCAGGATCAAATCTGTTGTGGTAGCTATGGTCAATGTAGACCATTACACACTGGATTTCAAAGACATAGTACAAAAAGCAAAGAATGTAAAATACCTTATTGATAACTTCATACTGGTACATGTTAAAATGACAGTTATTTTGGATATATTAAGTTAGATAAAGCATATTATTAACATCATTTTTACTGGTTTCTTTTTACCTTTGTTAAGGTAAAAATTACCTATATGGACACATTATATTTCTATCAGACAGTACTGGTTTGAATAACCAACCAGATGTGATGAAGGAAACAAACCTTTTCCAAGTGAATGCTCATATAGGTCCTTTCTACTTCTCCTGGCCTAGTTTGAAGTGACTTTTGTCATTGATGCCAATGGGCACTTGAGGTCTCTTTTGGGCAGGCATCCAGGAAGGGGAATAAGAACCTCTCCAAAGTAATATTGATAATAATAATAATAATAATAATAATAATAAAGCAACATGAGTATGAAAGGATGGAAAGCACAGGCTGACCAACTGGTGAAAACAAAGCCTCAAACGAGAACCAGAGTAATAATGAGCCTTTGAAAAATTGTCTGAGCCTTGTGTTTTTCATGGTTGGGAAGACCAAAGAGAGATCAGCCACGAGGACCAAAAAGATCTTTAAAAATTACATGAAAAAGAATATAATGCTAAAAATCAAACTGCAACAAGAATGCATTTATGTGCCTCCAGAAAGGTAATCAGAAATTCTTCAACTCTAATATCATTAAGTTATTCCAGAATTTAGGCATGTAGGATGGAATTACTCTTTCTGGAGGAACCTCTTCTAGACCCACCAAATAGGCTATTGATCAACTCCGCTAGAAGAAGGAAGAGTCCATGTATTTTTCCATAAATCTGAAAATACCATTTAGTTATAGCTGTTTTCATTGGCAGCTTACAACCCATATTTGAGTTAATAAATATAACTCAGGGCTCTCTAGATATTTGAATGCGTGTACAAGGAGAGAAATAAAAATGTAATCTGACCTCCAAGAAAATGAAAAGGCAATTCAATATCCTAGAGAATACAAAAAAAAAAAAAAAATCTTTAAAATGCCAGAAAGAAAAAAAAGGGGGATCAGGAGTGCCAGATACTCAAGAGAAGATAAGGAGCAAGAAAAATCTTTTGATTTGTCTTGAAAATGGTTTTCAGTGACCTTAGAAATACTCGTTATGATAGAGTGTTGAGGCAGAGCCATTTTAGTAGAGAGTGTGGAATGCTAAAAACAAAAAGGAGGGCAGAGGGTTCAAAACACTCATTGGAGAAATCTGAAAATGAAAGCAAGCAAAATGAGATAGCTTAAATGGGGAAGAGAAGTAAATAATGCACTTTTAAGAATGATCAGGGTTTGTTGACAGAGTGCAAAGAAATGTAGTGGAAAAGGAAAGAAGGGCTAAGTGTGAAAGTTAAGTTGCTACTATCTACATTGTAATTTTGGAAACAAAGGATGTATTCTCAATGCAAAAACTCAACTTACTGGCTAAATCTTTTCAGTTAGTAGCCAGGATACTCTACAACTAAAATTATTGGATGAATGTCTCCTTTGTCCCTCACCTTCTAATTTCATTAATCTGCTGTGGTTAACTCTCACTAACAGGAACCAATATAAGGATTGATTTTAAGCCATTTCAGATCTTCCTCAATATTAGTTCCGTACCATATCAGCGGAAAATTTACTTGTCCTGAATGGATTGCACTAGTCTACTCAAGTGATTTCAGAACTGGGAAGTCAGAAGATATTGAATTTTAAATATTAGATTATTTTATATTGGACTTTGGATCTAATATTAGATATTAAAGTGTTAAATCACATTGTCCTTATTGCTAGCCTTCTTTTTTATCTTGCTGCAGGATCAGTATTGTTTTAGTACGGTATTTGATGGCTCATGAGCCTACAGGGTAAGGGAAAATATTTACACTGCTTAGTGAATGATGGACAGTCTAAGCTTTAAAATAAATGTTGCCAAACTTTAAATGCACTAAGTTATTAATATCTGATGGCCAAATCATATTTCACAATTGTAGCAAAAGAAAGAGCAAACAAAATGAAACAAATACCAAGCTAACCTAAAGAAGTGATGAATATGTTTGTGAGTCATTTGTAGTGTTGCCTTCAAAAAGAAACATTCTGGCAAGAGAGAATGCATCTGTACAGTCTGGTATGTTGACACTATAAAAAAGGGGAGAAAACACAAACAAATGGATAAGATAATTATGAGGATCCAAACTTTATAGATCAAAATGGGTCAACACTACTTTTCAACTGTACTCTTATGACATATATTAAGAATAATCACTATTAAGAAATACTAAAGAATATTGAAAGCAGAAAGAAAATGTGCAATTTTCGACCCTCAAATGGAACATCTCGGATGAAAATATCCGATTTTCATTGAACTGCAGAAAAAGTCCAAGTTTCTTCAGAAAAATACCTAATGCAATTGTTTAAAAACAGTAACAGTGATAAAAGTTTATATTTATTGTGGACGTATTATGTGCCAGGACCATTCTAAGTACTCTATTTCAAGCACTCTATGTGTATTAAAAGCCATTTGATTCTTAAAACAAACCAACCAACCAAACCTTTGAGGAATATACTGTTATTCTAATTTTGCTGATGAGGGAACTAGGACTTCAGTGGCCTGCTAAGGGTGCAGGGCTAGCAGTGCAGAAGGTAGATAGACCAAATCTAAGTTGTTGGTTTTTTTTGTTTTTTAGTTTTCATTTAAATTCTAGTTAGTTAACATATAGTGTAATATTGGTTTCAGGGATAGAATTTAGTGATTCATCCCTTACATACAACACCCAGTGCTCAACATGACAAGTGCCCTCCTTAACACCCATCATCCATCTAGCCCATCCCCCCACCCACCTCCCCTCCAGCCACCCTGTTTGCTTTTTTTAATGACTGAAATACTACACTACAGTAGTTCTGACTGAAATGGTACACCACAGTACTTCCTGAACAGAACTTAACTTACATTTTGCCTTGTTTGAATTCCTGACACTCATATCCCCTGTATAGCAAGAGTTTAAAATATTTTTCTTGAAATTGTCAGGTGCCAGGCAGGTTAGCAATCACCTGGTTATCATCAATGGAGTACCAAGTGGGGCCTGGGTCCTAAGAATAAGAAGGTTATCAAAACAGGCATTCCTATACATGACTGAGACTAAGCAGGAAAAGTGAATTTGTGGTTAGTCTCAAATTGTGGAGTAGATCTATTTTAAATACCTTCAACTAACATCAAGATTCATGCAGGAAACTGGAAGTGAAGCTAGGCTGGCAAGTTTTGTGGAAAGCCGAGACAGACTAGTTGCATGGAGGTGACAGGGAGTGGAGGCTAAGACTCAAGCAGGGTTAATTTAAAAAGATATTAGCTTCTGGGTGTGAAGGGGAAAACATGGTCCCAGGAAAGAAGGAGAGAGTCAATGAGATGAAAGGTTTGTAATACAAAGAGGTTGGGAATTGATGCCCAGGATCTTTTCAGGCTTATATGGGAACCCTACTGAAAGAACTGACAAACAGCAGGCAAAGACGATCTTCAGGAAACTTGAATAGAAGGGGGTTTCACAAAGGAATCTTGTTGGAATAATAGCCCTACGGTAGTAGGTGCTCTCCCTTGTAAGGACTCGCAAGGAGTCATCTGTATTAAAGTTGAGAAGTCACATGGCAAGGAAACCTGTCTAATTTTTACCTACCATTTCCCAAACTTACTTGACAATTAAACCATGTCTCATACTTATGAAAATGACATTGAGCTGGTGTTGCATAGAATAGACTTTGGGAAATGCTGAAATGGACACAATTAAGAAGAGGGCACAAAGTGGCCCATTAGGGGAGTTAAAGAAAATACTAGAACATCTATTTCTACTTGCGTTATTTCATCTTTTATAATTCCCTACTTCTTACTGATGGATTTGGAGACAAGCAGGAGAGGAATGAGACCACTTTTCAGATGGACTATCCCTACGCAGACTGGGAAGCTGACCTTTATTCTTCCTCTACTTGTATTTCTTTTGGTGTTTGTCCAGGATTAATTTCAGCCTCCCAGAGTACCATGGTCAGCCACCGAAAGCTGTTAGTAATAAGTGGCAATATCAACTTAAGTGATACTTTCAAAGATAAGAGTGTTTGCCCCCTCAGAGTAAATATGAAAACAAATCTAAACATTACATGACATTTTATTGTTATTTCTCTTTTTAAAAGAAAGAAACAAAGGATAGGTCTTCTGAGTAGAAAAATCAACATCACTTCTCTTCTTTTAATACTGGTAACTACTTAGGGTCTAATAGAGGATTTTAATAAGCAAAAAAACCCTTTTTAAAAAAGGACTTATCTTGGGCGCCTGGGTGGCTCAGTTGGTTAAGCGACTGCCTTCGGCTCAGGTCATGATCCTGGAGTTCCGGGATCGAGTCCCGCATCGGGCTCCCTGCTCAGCAGGGAGTCTGCTTCTCCCTCTGACCCTCCCCCCTCTCATGCTCTCTCTCTCTATCTCATTCTCTCTCTCAAATAAATAAACAAAATCTTTAAAAAAATAAAAATAAATAAAAAAGGACTTATCTCAAAAAGCCCCCAGCTTTTCAGTAGAAAAAATGAAAAAGAAAAGAAAATCCAGACTTTCTGCTCAGTAGGGAGTCTGCTTCTCCCTCTCACTCCCCCTCTGTGCTCTCTCTCTCAAATAAATAAATAAATAAATCTAAAAAAAAAATCCATTCAGTTACTGTAGTTATTTGGACTCACAAAAACCCCTTTCCCCAAAAGCCTTTAAAATTCCCTCAGTAAATCTGCTGATGTACATCTTAAAAATACAACCTGGATTCTCAAGAATATTATTAACCTTTAAATATCCAACTGTAACTAGTTGCTAAATCTTAACATTTTAATGTTGATCCTCCTTCAGGGTACCAATAAAATGTGAAAGTAGAATATAAAAATCTGTTAATTTTTGAGACACAAATATAACTCCCAATTTAAAAAGAAGGGATGGAGCACTTGCTTGATCTGGATCCCTTAAAAACAAAACAAAACAAAACAAACAAACAAAAAAACCCCTAAACTACCAGGGCACCTGAGTGGTGCAATTGGTTAAGCAGCAACTCTTGGTTTCGGCTTAGGTCATGATCTCAGTGTCCTGAGGTAAAGCCCTGCATAGGGCTCTGTGCTCAGTGGGGAATCTGCTTGGGATTCTTTCTCTCCCTCTGCCCCTCCCACGCATGTTCTCTCTTTCTCTCTCTGAAATAAATAAATAAATAAATAAATAAATAAATAAATAAATAAATCTATCTTTAAAAAAAAAACCCTTCTAAAATAATTCTAAACATCACTAAACAGATGTTACCACTGCTTTTAACTTAAGAAAAATACTTAGTTTATAATCTGTCACAGGTTACGTTTTCAAGTAAATGGTCATCTGAATTATAACAATCATTTAGATTCAAGGTCACAGATTCAAAGCCCATAGGGGCCAGGCAGGCAGAGTCAACTAATGAAGTGCACTGGATGCAAAAGGAATTGAGTGCTGGGGTCTCAGTGAACTGGGGAACAGGAGCAATTGCTAGTCAGGTCCAGCTGATGGTTCCCATTTAAGAATTCAGATGGTTCTGCCCCAAATCCAGATTTTAGGTGATCTCTCAGTATTTAAATTTGATACAGTTTTTTAAAAGAAACATTGCACGTGACAAAGCAACTACATGTGTGGGCAAAACTGAAATGCAAGCTGCCAGCATGTAACCTCTGCTGTGGCAACATGTTTCCTTTCAGCAATTAGTAACTGTATTTAATTATCTTTGGAAAAATCAAAGACCATCCGCTTTGGATGCAACTATATTTAAGTCTGCATTCATATTTTGCCATATAATAGTTCTGGAGCTTGATGCAAGTTACCTATTGTCTCCAAGACATTATTTCTTTGGCTATTACATAGGAAATTGCTAATGAAGCCTTGTGGTGATGATTAAGTGACATTAACAGCCCGGCTCTCCTTTAAAATCGACTACCTTCATTTTGCTTTATTTCCTGCCAGTGTTGGCAGTAATGGGAATTGTGTGTGTGTGTGTGTGTGTGTGTGTGTGTGTGTGTGTGTGTGTGTGTGTGAAGGGTCTGAATATTCACAATGTGTGTGGTTCTTTGTGGTTGTTGAGGCTGCATAAGACAAAAAGAATGTAGACTAAGATTGAACTATAATCTATCACTAGCTTATTACATACTTCTTGCTAAGATACGTAAGTCCTCTGGGCCTCAGTTCCTTACCTGTACAAAGGTAAAGTGGGTACCAGACACTCCTCATCCTTAAGTCATTCAGAGGCAGTGACAGACTGATCGTGGCCTTGGCTGCTGGAGTCAGACTGCCTAGATTTGACTCTTGGCTCTGCCACTTACTAGCTGTGAGATACGTATCACGTGACTTATCTTCCCTGTGTTTCCATTTCCCCCTCTGTAATTACAGTAAGTATAATAAGAAAACCTCACTTTTAATAAATAAGATATGGAATGCCCTTCAAATCATGTCCTGGACATAGCAAATGCTTAATAAATAATAGTTATTTCTACCATTCACAGAATCTAAGAAATGCCATTGTATGTACCACTAAAGAAGAAAAAAAAATCACTTCAAATTAAATCGTGACATAATGCTTTCTTATAAGAATTTTTATTTTATACTTAATGAAAAAAGGTCTCTAGGCCTTTTTGTGTGTGTCACATGCTACGCTTATGCATATATAGAAATAGAAGTATGCATTTAAATGGTTAGATTGACTTTGCTGAATCATTTTGAAACTCCGAGTTATAATAGCAGTGCTTTTCTACCCAGTGTCATCTTCTGAGCAATGAGGAGCATTGGGAATGCATTATCTCCTTCCCCCTCCTTCCTGCTCCTTCTCCTTCTTCTGATTTGTGAAGATTTTTAATTTCAAAAAAATTCCGAGATGCATATTAGTAGAGAGAACAGTATAATGAACCCCGATATACCCATAACCCATTGCAACACCCTTAACCCTGTGCTTCTACCATCTGCAGTTTTTTCTCCCAAGCCACTAACAGCTATTTTGCAACTTTTGAAGCTTACATTTCCTTGATCTTTCTTGAAGATGCAAATAGAAGCTTTTCAGGCAAGAATCAGGACTCTTGTATTCCTTCCTCCTGTTGCCCTGAAATGGTTCGTTTTGTGAATCAAGGGGCTGCCCTCATTCAGGCAGGAATCCCATCATCCATCAACAGGAATCCCAGCCAGGTTTGTGCAAGGGCAGGAGATGACAACTACGTCAGCATTGTCACCTATCATGCAGCAATTGTAGGACCTCATTGATTAGAAGGTGCATCTTGACTTCAGTGACATTGAAATGAGGGGGAAAGTGTGACTTCGGCATTGATGCAGTGGAATATTACCATAAAATGTGACCCAGGGGATAGAAGACCCTTTTCTTGATTTCTCTTCAATGACTTTAACTCATTGTTAACAACTTTGGCAAAAGGAGTTCTTGGGTGACATATGCTCTGCTATATTGCACATCTGACGATGTCCTTTTATATGAGCAACTCATGATTTCTCTGCAGGAATATTAGAGTTGTTCCATCGTCTTCAGTCCCATGAAAATGCAGGTGAGTCCTATGACGAAAGGTCATGATAATTCCTATTGAAGAAATCTAACTTTTCTGCTGTGAAACTTAGGGAATTCTTCATCACTATCTTCCATAATCTAAAAAATTATAACAAGAAACGGTTTGTGTCATTAGCCTGATTACTAAGTTACCTGGGCCATGAGAAACTCTTTCAGCTGCTATTTTTGGGTCTCTTTTCCCCCCCAGAAGTCTAAAATACACGTTATTACATCTTTAATGATTAATTTTGATCCATTTGTTGAGTCTATAAGTTTTATCTTCATAACTGACCTCTATGCCCATTATATTCTGTCTCATCTTTTAAACCCATGATTTCATTTTCTCAGTATTCTGGGTATGGCTGATTTGATTATCTGCAATGTCAGGTCTGCTTTTTACTACTTTCAAATAAGATTTTTATTTCAGTTATTGTCATTTTCATTATGTAGTGTGCTCTTCTTACCCAGGCCTGCTTTTCCTCAATAGAGACAATGTCCTCTTTTATTTCATTAGGTATAAAAAGTAGGTAATTTCTAAAACCATGTCTCCTATTTCATGAAATAGATCAGATTTATTTTTGAACCTTTATAACGTGGCTCTGTCTGAGCGGCAGAATTGCTGGTATGGTTATTCATCTTTGAGATCGATGTGTTGATATTTCCATCATGGAAGTTAAGGTTTTCTTTGGATGTCTTGATGTAGCAGTTGTTGTTTTGGGAAGAGACAGATGTGATCCTGTCATCTTAAATCTTAACCAGTGGTTCTCAAATATTAAAGCACATCAGATTTACCTGGAGAGATTTCTAAGAATGCAGATTCTAGAGCTTTCCTCCCAGGGATCTCGATTCAGTACAACTGAAGTGGGGTGCCAGGAACCGTCGTTTGTTAAATGTTCTTTTTTTTTAAGATTTTATTTATTTATTTGAGAGAGAGAGAGAACTCACGAGAGGGAGGAGGGCCAGAGGGAGAAGCAGACTCCCCGCTGAGCAGGGAGCCCAACGTGGGACTCAGTCCTAGGACTCCAGGATCATGACCTGAGCCGAAGGCTTAACTAACCTCAGTTGCTTAACTGAGCCACCAGGCACCCCTTGTTAAATGTTTAATATGAGATTTTCAAACACACACTAAAGTAAACAAGTAGTATAGTGAATCACCCTCTTCCCGTCACCCAACCGCAGCAATTATCAATAGTTTGCTCATCTTGTGTCTTCTACCACAGGCATCTTCGTCTTATCTTTTTTTGTTTTTGTCTTTTTAATTTTTGTAATTTTTGTTACACTGTTTTAGAGCATATCACAAACATCAGGTTATTTCATTTTTAAATCTGCAGACTGTATCCCTAACTGATGAGAACTTTTTTTAAAACACATAGCCGTAATGACATTAACTCACCTAATGAAATTAACAATAATTCCCTAATATCTCACATTACATGACTGTATTCAAATTTCCTCTTGAGATTAAAAAAATGTCTTTCACAGTTAATTTGTTGCATCAGATCCCAACAGTGTGCATAGATTGCATTTGGTTATGTTGCTTATGTTGGAGCAGCTATTCCTAAAACTTGTCCTCTAGAGCCTGGATAGGATGCTGGCATAGGATCCCTTCCAGAAGTGAAATCGTTTGGTTCACAACACAAGAAGATCAGGAAGACAATGTTTGCCTTCTACCCCTGGTGGAGATGGACAGAGAGAGAGAGAGAGATCAATTAAGGATGTGAGTCACGGAAAAAAGTCCAGGGGTTCCTGGGTGGCTCAGTTGGTTAACTGTCTGCCTTTGGCTCAGGTCATGATCCGAGGGTCCTGGGATCAAGTCCTGCATCAGGCTCCCTGCTCAGTGGGAAGCCTGCTTCTCCCTCTTCCTTTGCTGCTCCCCTTCTTGCGCTCACTCACTCTCTTTCCCTCTGTCAGATAAATAAATAAAATCTTAAAAAAAATAAAAAAGGAAAAAAGTCCAGGGGTCCTTGGAGAAGGAATCATCAGTTCAAAATGGCCTATATAGCACAAAGGATACTCACCATTTACCCCTCATGCTATTAAATGATATAATACCTAAAATGTGCTTAGGGTGACCCAGCGTATGGTAAGCTCTCAATAAATGCTAGCTGTTATTATAATTACTCAGTGGGACACAATGAATAAAGTTTGGAGGCTTGGTCAGTGATTGAAAACAAAAAAACTGATTAGCATTTATATGTCTTTAATGCAGAGTTTAATGGCAGGTGGCGAACAGTAAGTGCAGGAGAGGGAGCTGAATGGAGAAGTGGGTGACTAGTTCTATAGCACAAAACAAGGCAGGGACAGAAAGGGCAACACGGTCCATGAATAAAATTCTCTATGGTGTTCACATCTGTCCCACTGGTGTTTCAAGCACAACAGAGACTCAGCTTATTTCTCGTTAATTTTTACATATGCTGCTGAAGCACCTTTCCTTATTTAGTTTCATAGGTAGTTTAAGTGGAGTGAGGAAGGTAGAATGCCATAATTAGTATACAACACTTTGTGTTTCCCAGGCACTGTGCTACGAATAAATGATGTGAAAACGAGATGAAATTCATGCTCTCAAGGGGCTCATGTCCCAGTGGCAGAGAGATAAGTGAAAATTTATAAAATGATGAGACTTTATGAAACAGTGTGATAAATCTAATGCAGAAGGGAGTGCAGAAGTCTATGGACACAGAAAGCAAGGCCTGCTTAGCTTGGCCTGGGAACAAGGGGAGTTTAGGTAGGGTGACCATAGTATAACGTATCACCTAATGCCCCAAGAGTAAAAGGTGGTACTAATATTAATCACAGGGAGACAACAGCTATATACCAAGAGTATCCTTGATAAACCAGAATAGATGGTCACCTAGATTAGGCCAAAGAAATCTTTGAGCTCTGATGGGAAAGAACACAGTCCCCAGGGAAGAGTGTCTTCCAAATGCAGGAGGAGCATATATAAGGACAGACAGAGAGAAAAGGGCGAGAAACCGAAGATGGCTCTAAGTCCAGGACATAGCTTAGAAATGGAACCGTGCAGTGTGAAGGGTGTAAGATGAGCAATGATGAAAGAAGAGTCTAGAGCTGGACCAGGCCATCAGGGAACTGATCAACTAAGCAGATGAGACTGAATTTATCTTTAAAGTTATTGGGCATCATTAAAGGGAAAGTGGCACAATCAAATTTGCATGGAACGATAATAACAGTAGATAAATTTTACTGAAGTTCCCGCCTATCACATACATTTCCAAATGTAATGTGTCAACAACCTGATGATATGCACTTTGTTATCCCTATGTCATAACCATCTACAATGAGTTGAATAATTTGCCCATAAGAGATGAAACTGGCAAATATGGGTGTATCTAACCTAAATAGAGATGTCTCTACCTCAAAATCCAATCTATACTCAACTTTGACAACAGGTTTGGGAGCAGTGTGGCAAGGAGCCAGGGGAGCCAGCGAAGTGTCCGCTGAAATCCAGGTAGGAATCACGACAGGCACAAACTATGGAAGAGGCAGGAGAATGATCAAGGAAGAGATACAGTCATGCCATATTAAAGAAATAAAATCACAGGAGTTGGTTTGTTGAGTGAGTAGTAGGGGCAGTAAGTAGATTTCAAGAGTCTAGAATTCTGGTTTGTATGTCTGAATAAATAATGATACCATTCACCAAAATGGCCAATTCACTGAAGGCAGAGGTTTTACGAAAATTCAATGGGTTTTCTTTTAGAATGTTGGTATAGGATTACTGGGTGATACTTAGCAATTGGATATGTGAATCTGGTGCTCACCATTGAATTAATAGTCAAATCCATGGAAGCAGATTATATACTATGGGAAGATCAGAAGTTTGAAAATGAAACCTAGGTAATGGCACCATTGAGAGGATGAACTGAAGCAGATAAGAACATATATGAGACAGAGATGGATGAGCCAAAGAAGACAATAAGGAGAATGAGTCAAGAGAGTAGGAAGTTCTGAGAGGGCGGAAGTGGTTGACGGGGGCAAATACTGCAGTAAATTATAGTAGAACAAAGAGATTAAAGTATCTTCTGAATTAGGCAACTAGTAGCCCACTTTGGGGACCGAAACTGAATACCGTATCTTTGTACTTATTAAATGTAAGATTTGTTGAAACAACTTTGAATCTCAGTTCTGTTATCTCTTATATTAGCTAGTTTTTTCTGCTTTGTGTCATCTATACATTTTATACTTTCCTATCTACTTTAAACATATTCATAATAATAGATACAATTCACTAAATGCCTGCTATATCTCTGGTTCTTTATAAAAATTATCATTTAATTTACAGACAAACCTGCAAAATCCATATTTTCATCTCCATTTTAAAGATGAATAGAGTGCTCTCACAATTGTAATTCAAAGAAGAGGCGGAAAAGCTAAGTAGGGGCGATAGTGAGGACCGTTCTCTTTGTACTTAGACCACACAAACCCACTGTTCCCTTCAGGTTTCAATGGCATAAGCCCAATGCCATCAGATGCATCTTCATTATAGCACAGGAAAACTAGTGACAAACGGCAAGGTTTTTTGATGTTTCCATTCCATGGAAGAAGCCAGATTATTTAATCCATTATAGAAGCAAAAAGATCTGCTAATAGGAAACAAAGTAAAGACGGAGATATCCACATCCACAGTGAATGAGCAAAAAGAATGTACCAAAGGTACAGGTATCAAAGCTTAAAATAATCACATCTAAAGGGATCCAGAAGAAAAGAAACAAGGTTGAGTAAGACCTACAGGAAAACCAAAATGACACAGCTCACTCCATTGGGCTCCATTTTAAAAAGGTGAGAGCGCAAATGATTCTTCCTGCGCATTCCAATGAACTCTAATGTAAATTACACAACTGCTTCCTGCCACTGAAAACTGAACACAGTGTAAAATCCACAGGATGATTTTAATTAAAAGTTATCTTCAAAAGCAAACATGAATGGATTTTGCAAAAGGGCAAGTAAAAATCAGATATCTGAGTGTTGCAAAGATTTCACTTATGGGGTACACTGAGGTTGATACTATTTTGGATGAAAAAACTTCTGACTCCCATGGGGTCAGCTTCATTTTATATGTTGGAACACCCTGAACTTCAGATGAACTCAGACCCATAGCACATTACATTTTAAGGTAATGTTACAAAACAGCAGATAAATAAATGATACCGTGAAAACATAAGGAAAATGCTGAGGGATTCCAAATGAACACTAAACAACCATGGACTCTCACTAATCTCTACAACTCTGTTGGAGAAGCAAAAGTATCCTCCACTCTTAAACATGACCCCATTAAACTGAGGACTTTTCGGATGACCTGCTTCATCTAATCTTCCTCGACCACCGTATACAGCAGTCAAGGTCTCATTTCTTCTTAAAATATGCCCTCTGACTGCCTAGCAAAGGTGTTATTGCTGACTCGCCATTAATAGGGCACATGTTCGGGGTGATTTCTTTAAGAGAGTGTGGAGTGGAGAGAGAAGGGGGGAGATAATTTGCTCCTTTCCGTTCATGTTCCCCACTGGCCCGGCCGTGGTTAGACATATGGCAATAAATGGGCGTGCAGCCTGAAGGCACACAAACGGCCAACTACAGAAGTCCCTTGGGGATGCTGTCTGGCACTTGGGCCTTATTAACACCATGCTCTAGTCCAAGGGTTCTCGAATTTTGGTGTGAGTGAGAATCACAGGTAGAATAGTTATTAAAAATTCAAGCCCTTGGATCCCGCCTCAGGCCTACCAAATTAAAATCTCTGGAGGTGGGCCCCTGGCATTTCCGCTGTCCTCCGGCTCCACACATCACAACTGCAGAACCACTGCTCTGGCCACCAGGCTCCACGTCGTCAGCCAGGACTCTGACTACTCGCTGCGTGGCAGATGGTGCTGGCTGACAGTAGCTCTGTCCTGGTGGCCCACGTCCTGGCGGCGGCGGCGACTGCTGCCTGTCTGATTTACATTTTCCTTTCAGAATCCTTTGTCTGCTCTCTACCATTCGGAAATGCAATGAAACCAAACACAAAACCAATATCCTTTAAAAATTATGAAAGGAGAAAAATTCATGAAAGAAGAGAAAAGTCACGTAATTGCAACAGTCCAAGATAACTACTATTAATGCTGCAGTAAATTACTTTCACTGTGTATTCGGACACTTGCAACCATCCTTTTATAGAATTGTGTGCCCCATTAAAAAAAAATAATAGTTTTTATTGAGTGGTATGTGCATTGCACTAAGTACTTTAGACTCATTATTTCGTTTAATCCTCATGGCATCCCTGTAAGGAATGCACAAGTATGTCCCCTTTTATAAAGTAAAAAAATGAAGCTTACAAAAGTCATAGTAGATGGTGGGGAAGTGTTGTGTTTCAGTTTGGGGAAGTGTTTCAGTTTGAACCCTGAAACACAGTCTTTTGTCTCACTTTAGCATTTGATATATGCGTATTTCCAAGATATTGAAGACATTTTGTAAATAACATGAATAACTGCCACATACTTTTCTACTTTAGGACCCTACCATTTGCTTACCCAATGCTTATAATCCAGCAATGGGTTATAAATTGCTCTAATATTGCAATATCTTCATAAATTTAGCTTTATCTGTGTTTCCAATTATTTCTTTAGGAGGAATTCCTAGCAAATGAATCAATATGTCAAAGAGCATAAATATTTAAAAAATATAATTCTTGACGCACATTACCAAATTGCTTTTAACAAAAGATTGTAAAAATTTCTGCATACTTTTTTCATCTGCCCTGGCCAAAATGCTTATGGTAGCCATTTCTGATTTTTCCTAATTGTAAGTTAGTCCTAGGTGACCACGTTTGTAAATGTACAAACAAAGTGTACTCTTTGCCTACACTTCTGCTTATTTCTTTAAGTTACATTTCTAAAGTGGAATTGCTGGATCAATGGGTACACACATTTTAAAATCTGTTAATACTTGTGGTATTGCTAAATTATTTCGTCAAAAAGATCACAATTATACTCCTACTAGCAGGGAATTTGAGTGACCATTGATTCACACCCTTGTCAACACAAAACATTTTGTTTCTGTCTGAATTTTTAAGAACTGATGAAGTAGAACAGGTTTTCAGGTTTTTTTCTTGTAAATTTTTAAATTTATGTCCTTTGTCTTTACCTAAAAAAAAATCTTTAGGTTGCAAGTCTCTTTCTCATTAATTATTTATTTTAAAGAGTCCTTTATATTAAGACTATTACCTCTGTCAAACCCATTGCAAAATGCCCCCAGTTTTTCATTTGCATATTTCTTATTAAAGTTTTGATATAGTGCAGCTTAAATTTTAACACGGTCATGTCTATCAGTATTTTCCTTTATGGTGTTTATCTTTGGTTTTAGATACAATTTAGAAAATGTATTCTCACTGCCCTAAATATAAACATTCACATATATTTTCTTTTATTTATGGCATCATTTAATCTTTTAATCATTTGGAACATAATCTGGTGTAGGGTATAATACAAAAATTCTAATATATCTCAAGGAGTTAATAAATTAAGTCAGCAATATTTCTCAAAAAAATTATTTTCTCCCTATATGAAATTCTATTTTTGTATTTATGAGAAAGACCCATTCACACACATACATATATATTGTGTATGTGCATGTATATACACACACACACATACATATACATATTCATATAAAACACTTAGAAATGTTTCTGCAGGTGTAATCAATATTTTAAGCACTCTGATTCATTGATTCACCCATCTAGTCTTTCATTTATTTATTCAACACATATTCATGAGTATGTTCTATATGCAAGCACATAATTAGATACTTTAAACTCAATCTCATTATTATTGTATTGACAGAGAGGAGGTCTTACCATTTAATGAGAAGTTCTACTTTTCTCTAAACTTTATAGTACTGATGGTCTCTTCTGTTCATTAGGCACTTAATCATCTGAAGTACAATAGCATGTCTTATTTAATTTTAGACTCTTTTGGTTTGGGTCCATATGGAGAAGATAAGCTGTCTTTGGCCAGGGCTATGCCTATCTTCTAAGTATCCTTTACAATATTTAAGAAATATAGGCTTATATGCACAGTACACTTTTGAGATAAATTTACTCTCAATTAAAAGTTAAGTGTAATGAGAAGCAAACTGAGGGTTCTAGAGGGGCGGGGGTGGGAGGATGGGTTAGCCTGGTGATGGGTATTAAAGAGGGCATGTATTGAATGGTGCACTGGGTGTTATACGCAAACAATGAATCATGGAACACTACATCAAAAACTAATGATGTAATGTACGGTGATTAACATAACATAATAAAATAAAATTAAAAAAAAAGGTTAAGTGTAAGTCACTTACACTATTATCGCAAATGAAGCAGACTCAAGGGGGTCAAATGAATTATCCAGGATCATACAGCCAATCAATGACCATGTTAGGATCAGGACCCCGGTCTTTTAGCTGTCACTTTAAGGACCCCTTCTGTCACCATACTCTTTTTTTTTTTCCTGGCATTTTGCTTGGCTCTTCTATATGAACTGCTCTCCTAAAAATCTTGGCATGAAGGCAGAATCAGTGGCTCTCAAGCCATGAGTGAATGTCAAATCATGAGGAAACTCTCGTGGATTGTGAAATGATTCTGTTCTATATCTCAATATGTGTATACATATGAAATTATGTGTCTGGTTGACTAAGCTATTAGTGGCATAGGAGAATTAAATACAAAACTGAAAAATTAAATACATATGGCAAAGAGATAATGCTTGTTAAAGTAAATATAGAAATATTAAGGATGGTTATATCATATGTTGAGGTCAACACTTTTTCAGTGGAAACATATTTGAAGTTATAATTGTGCTTAGTGAGAAAAATGACTTCATATGAAAATATTCCTTGCTTTACTCCTAAAATGACTGTATAAAAATCAATTAATGTAAAAATCAATTGAATCTAAATCTATTCTTTTCATAAATTACATTATAATATATGTACTAAGGAATCTATTAACGAGAATCTGCAATGAATATTCAACAAAATTTTTCTGAATGCTTACTCTATGCCAGGCCATATTCAGTATTCATTACATAAGAATGAACAGGACATATTACGCCTCCTTTGTGAAATTTACAACCTCTTAGGAAAGAACAACAAGTGACTAGAAGTAGGTATAATAAAGAAAAGCTCAAAGCTAGGGTTGAGAAAAGACTCTTCTGAAGAAGTGATATTTAGGACTGAAAAGAGGAGTATAACGAAGCTTGAGAGGGTAGAGAAGTTGGGGGCAGGAAAGAACATTCTAAGCATGGACATTTTAAGCAAAGGCAGAAGGCAAGGAGTGGTGTTATGTGTGAAAAGTTTATGAAGCTATAGAATTAACATCAACCTCTCTATAAAAGGAACTAGAGGGACATAAGGAGTAAAAGAGGGTGCTTTAAAAAAAGTTTGGTTGACGGGGCACCTGGGTGGCTCAGTCGTTAAGCGTCTGCCTTCGGCTCAGGTCATGATCCCAGGGTCCTGGGATCGAGCCCCGCATCGGGTTCCCTGCTTGGCGGGAAGCCTGCTTCTCCCTCTCCCACTCCCCCTGCTTGTGTTCCCTCTCTTGCTGTGTCTCTCTCCGTCAAATAAATAAATAAAATCTTAAAAAAAAAAGTTTGGTTGAGACCTGAGCTTGCTTGATGACTGATATGAAGGGGTCAATGTGAGCTTGCCTACATGTGAGGTAAGGAAAGGATTCATGGCACAGGTTCTTGAGAAGGAGGGAGGAGAGAAATTCAGTACAGAAGGTGTCGAGGTAGGCCTGCTCCATTGTGAAAAGGGAAATGGAATAAACAGAAGACTCAAAGGCACATGAGCTTTTAGATTTGATGGTGGAAAGTGGAAAGAATCAGCATCTCTGATGTCTTGTATTTTCTCACTGAAGTAGATTGCCTGATGGGAATGAAGAGAAGGAAAAGGAAGTTGGAGGAATGCAGAGACTTTGAAATTATCATTGGGGTCAATGGGAGAGACGAGGTGAGGCCTCTTGCATGTATACCTGTATTAAACAAAGCCTATCTTGACTTTCATCTATGAAGTCATCTGAGAAATAAGGGAGAAAAAATAATACCAGGAAAATCACTGAACTGTGATTCAAAAGATACTTCAAAATAATTAATCCAATGAGATTGAATGTATAAACTTCCCATAAAATAAATAAACCAAACCTCCTCAGAATACAAACATTTCTTGACTTCCATTCACTACCAAACTTCCTGAAACACTATTTCATACTTGTTTCCTTTTGTTCACCCCCAACTCATTCCTCAATCCCTTGCAAGGACAATAAGTTTTCAAGGATATAGATGATTTAAGTGACAATTCTTTGGAGTCATCCTACACCATTTTTCCTCAGAACTTTATATCCTTGAAACTCTCTTCTCTTCTGGTATCTTGAAATGCCCTAATTGACTTTTAAGATTTTATTTATTTTTTTTTTTTGGAGAAGTTTTAAATTTACAACAAAATTGAGAAGGAGGTATAGAGATGTCCCATAAACGCCCTGTCCCCCACATTTATAGCCTCTTCAACTATCAGCATCACTCACCAGAATGACATATTTTTTACCAATGATCACCAGAATGACTTCCTAAATGACAGGTTTAGTCATGTTACTTCAAAGCTCAGAATCCTCCTATCGCTTCTCATTCATGATAGCTATAATTTATCAAGCTCTTCCTAAGTTCCAGGCAGTTTTCAAAGCTTGCCTTATATTACCTTATATTATTTATCCTCCTCATCACAACCTAAGAGGCGTATTGCCTCCATTTTACAGGTGAGAGTACTGCAGATCATAGAGCCAAATTAATAGTAAAGCCAGAATTCAAACAAAGCATCTGGTTAACTTTAATTCTCTGCTCCTAACCCTTAACCTGCTGTGTGGAGAATAAAGTAAAAGTAAATTCCCTGCTTCACATTCTAGGTCTTCAAGATGTGTCTCAAATATACATCTTTATCCTTTTGTTCTACCATCACTCTTCCCAACTTCAGTGAGTTGAACTATATTTCTGGCAGGGATAACAAACTGTGGAAAATCTTTGAGGCGCTAATTCTCTAAAGTACATGTAGTAATTAACCAAGGACTATGAAACTTAAGTATTCTATGCTGCACCTGATTGAGGAAGTAGGGATGAACTGGTTATACTTTAAGCTAAATATTTTTAATAGCATGTTACCTCTACCTTTTTTTTTTATTTGAGGGGATATTTTAAAAGACGGTAAATAATTATCATAATACTTTATGTAAAGCAATACACACACTATGCACGTTTTGTTGGGCTTCAGTTTCCACAGCTGGTAGAATTTATTCTTCCTTTATAAATGAATACATTTATTGCTCCTTTGTATGGATAAAAATTCTACAGGTGCAAGAGGAATGAATCTCCCACATGCCACAGAAAAACAAATGTAGATGTAAGTAATTGTACAGATTTTAAAAGTTTTTATAATGTGTAAGCATCATGGTACATATGTGTGAAGGATACATTGCTTAGTGTTATTAGATTACCCCAAATCTTTGTTGGCCTGAAGTCTATTAATATTTTGCATAAATTTGGATGATGAGATTTCTATTTTTCTTAACAAAATCTCTAGAATTGGAATAAGAGAGATTATGGATGTCACGATGAATCACATCAATAACCAGGAGTTAATGTTAATCTGTAAGCCTCTCTATACAAAGAAAACCACTATCAGCAGGCAAAAGACAGCATATTTACAAAGGCACTTACTCTGTTGAAATATTCACCCTAAGGAGGTGAATTTACAATTCATTTCTCTCTTCTTACTTCCACCTATTTATTATAAAATCCTATTTGCTTCTCAAAATGTGTAGCTGCAACAAATATTTATACAACACTGCTGCATAATCTGTGGGAAATCAGATATAAATTACAGAAAGACAATGAGTGAGAAGCATGCAATCCTCCATGGTGTTCATTAATGGGTACTTGTGACAAGGTACTGTCAGCTTTAGTTTACTAATTTTCCCTTGGATGGTTCCTGTTTCTTCAACAGAAGGCATGGGCATTACTAAGTTAGCTCACCATTGGTGGCAGGAATGAAATGACTCTCTTGTCAGAATGGACATGCCACGAAGCTTAGGGTTATAACTGAGAAACATGAATGAGGTCCTCAGGTCTCATTCACTTAGCGAGCAGGAGAAGAAAATTGCCATACCAAATTAGGTAATCCTCCTTACTCCTTCAGCCACTTCTACACCATTGACTATTTCTCATTTTCCCATGAGCATTTAGATAATTAAGGAATTAGTTTGGGGGTGGCTCCTAGATGAATCTAGATAAAGAATTGAAAACATCAATAACTCCCATGGCCTTATACTCTTCATTAAGGGAATTTGCAAAAAACACCTTCACTAATGACAAAGTGATTGCAGGTCTCTATCTTCATAGTCTCTTCAGTGTGTGTGCTTCTTTTTAGGAGGAAAAGCTGACATTTAATCTTTATTGTGAATTCTACTGCTAATTCCACTGGGTAGTGGGGAGAGGCTCCTCAGATCCGGATGAAAAAGAGAATAAAGGCAAAAACAACAAATGAAGATTCACTTGGGATCTTTGAAATGTACCGCTGGGACTGTGTGCAATTGTGAGCACTCTTCGTGGACTATTGATTCTACACCTGTGGATTCCATACACAAGCCAGATTTCTAAAATAACCACAATTTCATGGCTGATCATAAAGCTCTCATTGTTTTCGACAATTTCTGACCTGTTTCTATGCTGCCAATATGTCTGCTGCCATTTTTAATAAGCTTTAGAGCTGGTGGATTAACACTGAATGTCAAGTACCACAATTAGAATTGCTGATCGTATGCAGAAACACTATTTTCATATATTAAAAAACTGCCTTATTCTTGCCATAAAATTCAGCACTCACTTCTGTAGTATTTGATCATTCTTACATGTACTTTTTAGCTCTCAATAACCCTTGTGTGAAAATGACCATTGAAAGGGAAAGAGAAAGTTAACATAAATAAAAATGACAATTGTTAAGTGGGACCTAATTTCCTTTCCTTTTTCTAAAAAGGTGCATTGACTCTTTAGCTGCTCATTTTTTCCCTATGATTCATCATCAACAAACACGTAATCCAAAACCTATACAAGAGCACATTTGAAAGCTGGATCTCAACAAAGTAAAGTACATTTCCCTAGCATGGTTTGGAGTTAGGCTTTCTTATATTCTCAAATCAGAGAGCATAATTCTCTGGACAGGAGTGATTTACTTATCCACTCTACTTCAAATTATTCTAGATAGTTGTGCAAAATTGTTTCTGAATTTAATCCATGTTTTTCTACAGCATCCAGTAGTATAAACTCAATTTTTAGGAGAACTCAGTATTTTCCAACTGTCTCACAAAAACCTAACGTATGTCAAAATATTTTTTATACATGTGAGTGACAATCAATGAGATACAAATTACTTATTGAGATGTTTCCATGACTAATTTAATGAAAACAAGATTTAAAGCAAAATATTATACTCCTCCCTGAGGAACACCATTCTCTGCCATTCCAAGTCAGTGGACTAATTCAGTGTAACAATAGTTAGCAATGAATTAGATTTCTATTAGGTATTTTTTCTTCCCTTTTCAATCCATTTTTTAAATACAGTAAAGTCTCGTATATCCACTAAAAGAAACTTAGACTATGCAAAGTACTATAACTGAGAAAAAAGCACCTATCATTATGCCACCACACTAATCATTAACATTTTGGAGGTGTTTCTATCTTTCCCTCAAATCCTTTCTTATGCATATTTAAAAAAAATCACAATTAAACTATAGATATACAATTTTTATCCTACTTTTTCACTTGCATTGTGTAAATATTCTTCATGTTTTTGCAAACTATGAAATATAAATTTTAACGGTGATAAAATTGACTATAATGTGAATAAATTATTAGGTCAACTGTCATAAGCATAGATTTGCTAAAGATTCAGAGATAAAGCAGGTATTTCTAATTTTCTTCAGTCCAAATACCATTATCTGTATACACCTATTAAAGGCTTCTGAAAGGTATCTGTAAATAAATACTTTAAGAAAAATTATTGGGGGGGATGTTAAAGACTGTTGTTCAGCATCGTAAGAATTAGATTCTGTTCATCAAGAGTGGCCCCATTTCACTCATTGCCTTAGTTCATACTTTCACAAACCTACTTCATTAGGTGACCATCTTAAGAGTTACTTTCTTGGTTCTTCCTTAGTATATAATAATCAATAATTCATTCATTTACTATCTATTTATTGAGGGTCTTCCATATGAAAGATACTGTGTTAGCCACTGTAAGTGACACTGATGCATGAAAGGGTAACCCCTGCCCTCAAAGAGATAATACCAAAAAGAGAGGAAATAAGTATAATAGTAAATAAAAGGAAATTACAGTAAATAAAGTAGGAGTTCAAAAGAGGGAAAGATCACATTTGGTCAATACAATCAAGTAAGGTTGTCCTAAAGAGAGAACATCTGAACTGAGCTTTGGAGGGTGCATAAAAATCGAATCAGTAGACAAGGGTAAGACACATAACAATATGAGCAAAATTAAGCACAATAATTAAGGACATGGGACTAAATAACTGAATTAGCCTAGAGTGTAGGAATCAGTGGCTGATTTAATGATGTAGCTTAATCATCAGGCCATGGTTCTTGGACGCCATCTGGTATGCCATAGGGAGCCACTGTAGGTTCTTCAGCACAGATATGAGGATTCCTGCAGCAAATTAAGAAAGTTAATATGGCAGTAGTGTGTAAACTGGATCGAGGAGAGAAAAAGTAACAAGATATTTAGGTCAGATCTATTGAAATGGCACAAGTCTGACAAGGCTAACTCACTGGAAATGGCAAGAAAGCAACTGATCTGACCTACTCATTCCAACATAATTGTGAAATACAAAGGAAAAATGTTACCATAAGAATTTGGAAAATTAAAAGTGAATAAGTGACAAACTAAAGGAATTATTTGCACTAATATAACTGATGTGTGTTTGGCACTCCTTGCCACAGGAAGTGGGCAAGGTAGAGCTAACAGATTGAAGATTTGCAAGGCTGGAGCAGGTTCAGTGAAGTTGTCCCAAGCAGTGCCCTGCACAAACATGGCATCCTGGGAAAGAAGAACAGGTAGATCCCATGAGGGAACAGAGCTGATGGCTGAGAAAGGTCACAGGGTCTCTAACCAAGTTAAACTAAGGTGTAGCCTAACCAGTCTTATGTGAACTGAGTGGTAGAAGTCTGAGGGAAGATGATCTCCACAGGGAAGGATTGCATGCTGTTCTGGGAGTATAGTGTAAAGAAGGTTAAGAGCTCCATTTAGAAACTAGGTTATTTTGGGATGGCCTGGAATGAAACTGAGGGACAGAGTCATAATGTGACCTCTGGAATCTGGAGCTAGCTGGAACCAGTGGTGAACTGGCAATAGACAGTGAGCTAAGGTTTGGGTGGGCTTTGTCCTCAGGAGAAAAAAGTGTTCAGGAAGAGAACCATGGAACCCTGAGCGCCTACAGAAGGGGGCTGACCCCAGTGCTTGGTTATGCCACAGTGTGTTTTCAGGAGCTAGTACCTGCTCAACAGCACTGCAAAAAAAAGTCTTGCATTTCATCAGTGAGCAGAGATGGAGAGATTATTTCCAAACTTTGGAGGGACTTACAATGGAAGACAGATACTGACATATAACTCACTACCCATCTCACTGTCAAAATACACAGTGGTTTGTAGATTTCAGAGTATTAGTTAGCATCAGCTGGCATGAAGCCTCAGGATGGGGGCTCTCAGGAAGAGAGCTAGGACAGGCAAGGGTTGGCAACAAGTAGAGCTCTACAACAGTTTTGGCTATTGTCTCATTGGCAACTTCAGTGATTGTTTTCTACTGAATAAATCAAGGGAGTTTATGGGATTTTGCCAAACTGAAAAATAACAAAACTTGCACTGTGAGAAATCAGCAAAGTTCCCTTATTGTTTTATTAATGAGATAAATAACTAATTATCCTATCTGTGAATGATCATGGTAGTTTTCAAATTTCATTCCAAGGAAAATATGTGTCAGACTCAACATTTTTTTAATGCCTTGTCTGCCAGGCACTGGGTTCTAAGTGATTTCTACCAATCTTCTTGAAGTAGGTCCAGAGATTGGTGCTGATCTGCAGACTTTTACCTGTCTGTGATAGGATAAGCAGCTTTCGCCAAAGTCTTAATCAATGTACTACTTCTTTCACTGGAAAACTTTGCTAGGAGATAATGTCAGTTAACTATGACTATGCTTAGTAACTTAATTGATTTATATTCTGGAACAAGTTCCTTATCTTGTCATGGGTAGGTAACAAAAAACTCATAGACATACAGTAATACATAAACCACATTTTAGGTAGGCTTGAGTTATATACATTATCCCATTTAGCCAAGTAGATGAGTCAAACTGAATTGAGGAAAATGCAGCACAACACAGACTTTTATTTCCATTTCCTCAGTCCTATGCCAACAATATGAAAATTCCACAACTCTTAAAACGTTTGTTAAGTGATTCAAGTTTCTCAATTATTTTGAAAACTTGAACATAACCATTGAGTTTCACAAAGGATAAAAAACAGCAAACAAATGCATTCTTCTTTTGATTAGGGCGATTAGTCATAAAACTGTAATTAATTAATATGTCCAAAGGGATTCAAGAAGCTTCTATTTCCATGGCACAAGAACAGAATACTAAGAAAAAGGAACAAGTGGGATATAATAAAAAACTCTTATGTTTTAAAAATATATAGTCAAAATAAAGTCAACTTAAGGGTTGGAAATGAAGCTGAGAAAATTTCTCAGAAGACTGAGTAAAAGGAAAGACGCAAACACACACACACACACACACACGAGAGAGAGAGAGAGAGAGAGAGAAAGAGAGAGAGAGAGAAAGAAGAGGTAGGTGATACAGAGATTCAACCCAGGACATCTGAAGTATTTCTAACAGAATTGCAAAAGGAGAGAACAGACTACATTTAGAAATCATCAGAACATAATAAATTATCAGAAAAAAAGAAAAATTCCCATAACTAAAAGAAACACATTAGTCTTCATACTGAGAGGTCTCAAAGAATGACCAAACAACCAAAACAAAACAAAAACAAACAAACAGACAATGAGTAAAAAGTCCAACACCATGATATATTTGCACATCTTTAAGAAATCTTAGAAAATCAAGGCCAAAAAGATCATCTAGAAAGCTTCCAGATTAAAAAAGAAACACACACACACACACACACACACACACACACACACACACACACACACACACACACACACCCTCTTCTACAAAGGAACAGGAATTCAGAAAGCACCAGACTTCTTTTATCAGCAACAGGAAAGGTCAAAAGCGAATGGAGTAATACTTTCAAAATTCTAGGGAAATGTTATTTTCAACCCAGAATTCCATTTTCAGCCAAATGATCAATCCAGAACGAAGAGAAAATAAAGATTTTTTATTCAAATAAAGTTAATTTCCAAATTTCTCTTCTGAAGAAGCTAAAGATGTAATCTAGGAAAGTGAAAGAGAAAGAGAAGAAGTCAGGGAAGTGAAAAAGGAGAACAGAGAAGAGGAATCCTACTATGATGGATGTGCTGCTGCCTGGGAAACCAATCGTTCACACTGAGGTTGGTAAGCAGGGCTGCTAGGGTGTGCAGCTAGAATGCCCCAGTTGGTGGTTTATCAAGGGCCTCTTCCTTGATTGATCAGTGATGAAATTATGTTAGTTGTTAAAATAATTGAATCCAAGATGAATCCAAGAGGGAGGTCAACAGGAAAAAAAGGTGACAATATGCAATAGATTTTATAATGGAGTAGATGAAAATCTTCAGACTACAATAAACCTGTATTTCATTGTCAATAAGAAAGCAAAGAAGTAAAGGAAAAGCTGTAAAAGAAAGGATGGGTATTTGATATAAAGCAGCTATGAGCCAAAAAAATAATGTGGCATAATTTTAAGCAATTAGAAGCAATCTTAAAAGAATCTATTTGACTTCAGAGCAGAAATTGTCTTCTTTGAGTGACTGAAGGGTCATGGCATTGGTGCTGTAGAGAAGGAAATGTAATCATAGCTCTCAGTTCATCCATGACTAACATCAGCACTGCCATAGTAACCCCATTCTACTTGGATTCTAACTTTTAGAATCAACTTAGGGGTCAAGCATGAAAGCCTTGGTTATGGTTACAGTGCAAAATGTAAATCTTCAGAATCTTGATAACATAAAAAATAATGATTGGAAGGTGATCAATGGAATGAGAGAAGGAAAAGTAGAAGAGAGTTTCAGGGCATTAAAATTCTCACATAGGGTTAATCAAGGTGCTTACTGAAGTTGATGGCATAAGAAACCAAGAAATACATACGTTCTCTTAAAGTTACAAAGATAATCAACAAAAGACTTAGATTAATAAAATCAGTATCAAATCCCCATGGAAAAAGGAGAGCAATTAGTAAAAATTATGATACGTTATTATTAGATCTTCATATTTTGTCTAAAACTTTAATTAAGAAAGAGAGGTAAATGCACTTTAGTTATGGAGGCAAGCCCCCCACAAAAATAAAAACAGAAATAATGCAAAGAAGCTGTCTCTGGGTAGGCAGTGAGAATGAATTAAAAAACCCTCAAACTTAGGTTTTCTTGTCATAAACACTTCCTGAGATTTTAAAAAGGCAACAAGACAAGCAGAACAAAAGCATTTGGTGAGGCTCTCCTGCATGAATGGGAATACTGAAGGAATCAAAGAGTAATCTATTTCCCTGAAGAGTTTCTGATCTCCTACATGAGACAAGACATAAAACAACTTTAGGAAAAGGAAATATATGAACAAGTGCCTAGCGTGGTGTCAAATTTACCTGTAGAGGAGTTAAAGGGATACAAGTACCCAGTGACATTATTTCCTCCTATTTTTGTAGCTTCTAAGAGAACACTGAGAGAACAGTTCTTTAGGAAAGACTTCATGAAAGAGGGTAGTCTACCAGCTCAAGGTACCTTCAAGGACGTAATGGATGAGTATGGTTGGGGAGGAAATAAAAAGGCATTTTTCAATAAGACGAAACCCAGGAGAAAAAAATCGAGAGATAAGAAAAAGTAGAGAACATGGGGTTGAGTGCAGGGGATGATAAGTAGAGCAGATACTGAGCAGAGAAACCGTATCGTGTAGATTTAATAGCACAGCTTTCTGTAAGTTCTACTACATATTATCTTGAATCAATTCTTTCTGGTATGAAAAAATGTTATATGAAATAAAGGTTGGGTTTTGTTTATTTATTAGATTTGAGGTTGCTTCTAAGAGAGACTGGTTTATTTATAAGAATGCAAATTTAAAAAGCCTTCTGGAATTTAGAAAAGGCTTGTCATTTAAAACCTCTATAAATTAGATATGCTCTATTCTACACAACAAACTTTTACATGTTCTTTCTCACAAGATATGCAGCATCAACAATTTGTTAAATGTGATTCTTCTGAGGAAGTCTTTTGAATTTAACCTCTATAATCCAGCAAACTATGACCTTAGTCAAACGTGTCTGCTCATTAGAAATTGCATGTAAAAGAACTCTTTTGATTTTTCTCTGAAACAATTTCCTGTAGTATTTTCAGTTTATTGAGTTAAGAATTTTATTTTTCTCTAAAATGTCAGAATTAGCTAATAACCGAAGCTTACCCAAGACTAAGTAACTTGAAATGTATTTAAGATTCCCAGTGCATTGTATATTGTTCCATTATTTCAAGCGTATTTCATGTATTGAAAATAGTTTAGCTGCAAATCTGTAGAAGTGATAAAGAACCATCCTTACTGCATCAAGAGTTCCAAGCCATTGTGGTCACTATGAAAACATGGCTTCTCATATCTCCAACTGTAAGGAGTGTGATTGGCTAAGGGCCTCGGTGGTTGCTGGGCTCTAAAATCCATCTTTGGATTTGACCAGGGAGTCCACACTTCCAAGACCTGTTCCCAGACAACAACTGAACACAGAGGGACAATAAAACAATCAGTTCCTGGGAGACGTAGGGTTCCTTTGATGGATGACTATTGGCTCAAAGATTCCCCACTGGCTTTGTTGAAACTTTCTTAGAACTGCACCATTTTCTAAAACTTTTGTTACTCAACCTTCATTTCTTCTCTCTCCCTCCACCACAGGGCACCTGCATACTGATCTGATAACTTTCCCAGCCTTCCCCAGCTTCCTCTCCATTTTCCCTCTTGCAATTTGTCCCCAGTAAATCTCTTGTATATCTAATTCTGTTATAGTATCTACTTCTTGGAAGACCAGAACTAATACAACATTAAAACTCACATCTTAAGAATATCTGATTTTTCCGGGGCACCTGAGTGGCTCAGATGGTTAAGTGTCTGCCTTTGGCTCGGGTCATGATCCCAGGGTCCTGGGATCGAGCCCTGCATCGGGGTCCCTGCTTGGCGGGGAGCCTGCTTCTCTCTCTCCCTCTGTTGTTCCCCTTACTTGTGCTCTCTTGCTCTCTCTGTCAAATAAATAAATAAAATCTTAAAAAAAAAAGAATGTCTGATTTTCCAATTTTCCCATCTATCAACAAGACAAAAAGAAATTTAAGTGACCTAGGGTGAGTCAGGGAATATTAGGTAATGAATATCATTGTTAATAACTTTATTATATGCATTAATTTATTCATCCCACAATTATTGATTACTTACTGTGTCATGTACAGTAAGAGGTGCTTGGAAAGCAGAGATGAATAGGACCTAGTCTTTGCCCCCTACAATTTTCCTGACTAGAAAAGAAGGCAATTCTCCCTGGACAAACTCTAAGGGAAGTGGATATCCAGTGTTATCGGAACTCCGACAAAGACACAATTTGATTCTTCTAACCAGAGAAAGGTTGACGGTAGAAGTTCAGTAATCTGAGCCTTGAAATTTGAGTTGGCATTCACAAAGTGAGAAGGCAAGAGGAGAAGTTTCCAATCAGAGGGTGTGGCATAAGCAAAGGCAGTAAGCTAGGCAAGTTCTTTACGGGATACGTAAGAAGTGGTGAAGGGTAGGCGTGGCCAGAACTTAAGACGGGCGTTTGGGAGGGCACTAAACTGAGAAAGGAGAAACTCATGCCTTGATGACACAATGACTGACTACTAGACTGAAGTTTAGGAAATAAACGTCTTGATATACTGTTTTCCTCCTCACACAAAGGAGGATGTCATCAACGTGTACTTACAGAGTCTCCTTAGTATGGAATCACATTTACAGCAGAAACTGTAAGGGGCACAAAGAAAAAGATCTGATGCTTACCCCTGATGTGCATGAGACTTCATAGGGATGTATTAAGTATATACACTCAAGATAACTAGGTAATGAAACAAAATTATAATTAATATCTGTATTAATCATGATATTATAGTTAATATCTATATCTTATTTTGTCCAGAAAATATTTCATGGGACTAACATGATTATAGTTAACGCCTTCTATATTCTAAGCTCCATACTAAGTGCTGGGGGATTTGTTCACAGGAAAATTAGAGAGAAGCTCTCCTCCTCTGTTATTAGAGCTCATCCTTTGTGGGCAGAATGATGAAAGGAAATACAAAGACATGGTAAGAGCTATGAGAATGAGGACTTCTGGGTCCTCAAGGAACAGAGTGGCATCCAGCCCCTCTGTAGCAGTGGGTAGGAGTGGCTGATGGTAGGAGTGGGTGATGGAAGAGTGGTTAGGAAGTTTCCCAGAGAAAGTGTCTAAGCTGAGCCTTAGCGCAGTAACTTCTATGTATAATGAAATGCTAAATAATAAATGCTCAGAATAATTTTAGTGTTACTCTAATACCTGCATAGAATCAAGTGTAAAATCCTCATCCAATGTATCTAATGCCCTTCACACATTGTCAGTAGTAGGAGATAACTTGTCTCAAGTGCTTTTCGACTCATTACCCAGAGAAAGCCCTCATGTGGCAGAATATGATTGATTCTTTCTAAACTTCCTAGATACAGCTTTCATCAGGACAATCTGTCCCCACTCTTTGTTGTTCCTCTAAACCCTTCTCTCACTGGCTGGAATACCTGGGCAAATTATTTAACTGTCTGTGCTTCAGTTTCCTCACCTGTAAAATGGGCATATTATGTGCCTATCTCCTAGAGTTGTTGTGAGGCATAAATGAGTTAATTATAAACAAATTGTCTCCTGTAAGTGCTATGTAAGTGTTTCAAATTGTTACTACGGCCCTTACTTAGTGTTCCAACTCAAGTTTTACTCATGCCACCAAGTCTATCCAAATAGCGTGCCCGCAGAGGCATTTCATTTTTTTGAAATCTGATGCTACTTCAAAAATTCTTTGTGAATGCTTAGCATATAATACCTTGTAGTGTTACTTGTTTTCTCTGAATGGACCTGAAGACAGCCTGCTGGGGTTTAGAATCCCAGCACCACCTCCTGTGGCTTTGGCAAAGTTAAGCCTCAAGCCTCAATTCCCTCATTTGTAAACTGTGAATAATAATAATACCCGCCTCCACGGGTTCTTGTGCAGCCCAAGTGGCAAAATATACCTAAAGTCTAAAAGGTGGCTGGCACCCAAGAGCTCACTAAATGTTTGATATTAATAAACTGTAAGTCCCGAGCATGCTGAGTGTGCCTGTATTCTCAGATTCCCAGCACTTGATCCAGTTACTGGACGATAATGATAAATTTGTTGTCACATTGAGGGGAGGGAGAAAGCATTAGAAGAAAAAGTCATCAAGAGGTCAAATGCCATAGCTTGGTCGGTATTGCATTCAGTTCAGTTAACAGCATAGTGAGCACTAACAGGGCACTCTGGATGACGTGACTGTGAGTGACATGCCAGTCACCAAGAGCCCCACAAACTAACAGATGAGATGGCACGTGTAAACACGAAACCATTATAAGGAGGTTTGTAATTCACATTCTAAATTGAAAAAAAAAATTCAGAATTGTGAGGAAAAAGAAAACTCTACTCATTTCTCAAATACTGATTTAACACCTATTAGTCACAGTAAGGAGGCATTCCCATGGAGACTTCACAGAAGAAGCAAGGGGAAGATGATAGGAACCACTGTTGTTCCAGTTCCCCATTTTTTGTATCTAAAAAAACAAATCAGGGACCCCTGGGTGGCCCAGTTGGTTAAGCGTCTGCCTTCGACTCAGGTCGTGATCTCAGGGTCCTGGGATCGAGCCCCACATCGGGCTCCCTGCTCAGCGAGGAGTCTGCTTCTCCCGCTGCCTGCTGCTTCCTCGGCTCGTGTGCGCTCGCACTCTCTCTCGCAAATAAATAAATAAAATCTTTAAATAAATAAATAAATAAATAAATACATCAAAGCAAACCAATTCCCTAATTCCCTCTGCCACCCAAAAATAAAACCAAATCAACACAATAACAAAAAACAAAAACCACCAACAGAAATAACTATGTTGCTTTAAATTTTGCACTTCCAAAGGCATCTCTCATGTAATTCCCTCAAAAATTCTTAGAGGTGGGTGTGAGCTTGCACCTTTAGAGAGTTTATACCTTGCCCTAATTCACAAACCAATACATTTTTTTTTCACCAGGATTCAAACCTCTTAATGTCTGAGTTCAAGTTCTCCCTCCCAGTTCTCTGCATTTTCTTCTACATCCCTCAGCTGCTCTCTTCCCTCAGGTCTCTCACACATTCCTGACCTTTTCAAGACTTCCTTGTGTTGAAATCTGTCAGCTCTGGGTCACCGCCACCATTTATCAAGGCTTGATATTGTTCAAAAAAAAAAAAAAAGAAGAAGAAGAAGAAGAAGAAAGAGAGAGAATAAAAAGCAATAACATTCATAGAGGGAAAAATAGATAAGCATTTTATTCCTTTACTAAGAAATGGGAAATTATTGATCTTTCCTCCTTATCATCATACAAAAAGCAAGCTGCTTGAAATACAATGATAGTAAGGAATATACTAAGTAATCTTTAAGCATTTATGAGGCTGTAGATTCGTTGTGTACTACAGACAATTTTACTAGAGCTTTTAAGTGCTCCCTACTTCAGTGTTTTAAACCACTTAAGCATTTATACTTAATGGTCATATGATGATAATGCCTACTCTCTTAATACAGAAGCACTGAAAGCCAAATTTATACATTACATATCCCTTTTAAAGATTGGGTTTTCAAGTGACTTAGTGAACACCATTGAACCTCAACATCACCCCTCAACAACTTTTCCTTAAATGCATATTAACTTTCACTTGCTCAAATATGTACAAATGGGGGAAATGGCTTCTTCTGGGGGTTTATGGCTGCCTCTGAGGGTTTTCAGGTATTCCATAGAGCCAAACTGAAGCACATAAGTAAACTTCCCGTGGGTGAACGTCTTCGTCATTTTGCTCCATGTACCTATAGGACTTCATCGTAACAAAATGCCCTGGAGGGCTGATTTGAATACCATTTCCCAGTGGAATTTTTTGTAAAATGCTCATTTATTAGCCATTGAGGACTCTGATGCTTAGATGAACCTAGCAGAAAGCTAAAAAGTTGTGGAGAAAATGCAGAGAGTCATTAGTTTATAATATAAACTCCTCAGGGAAGAAACAATGCCCATTATTCTGTGTTCTGAGAGGAGCTAGAGAGAAGGAAACATTTTGCCACATTAAAAACATTATTTAAAAAATACTGAGTGACTTCTTTTAGTTCCTTTAAGAATATAACTATGAGTATTAATAATAATAATAGTATGATTATTCAAAACACTGGACAAGACTACTGTTGATGGCAATAACTAGGTCATTTGTAAAGGCATAGTATTGACACGAGCAGGTGCTCAATTAATATTTGTTGGAGAGTCACTTAAAAATACCAAGGGTAGGGGCGCCTGGGTGGCTCAGTTGTTTAAGCGACTGCCTTCGGCTCAAGTCATGATCCTGGAGTCCCGGGATCGAGTCCCACATCGGGCTCCCTGCTCAGCAGGGAGTCTGCTTCTCCCTCTGACCCTCTTCCCTCTCGTGCTCTCTATCTCTCATTCTCTCTCTCTCAAATAAATAAATAAAATCTTTAAAAAAAATACCAAGGGTATTTTACCGAAACTGATTTCCACGTAACTTTGAAAAGTTCTCTGCATCACTATTTGGTCAGAAGGGAATTTTAACTAGAAGAGATGGTTTTAGCTTAAAACTCTGAATCATTGCTTTTAGAACAGGTACTAAACTTGACAGAACAAGATCTTACTTCCCCATAATTCCTTATTTTCATTAATGTCATTTTTCTCAATGCATTTAAAAGACAGTGCATGCCCTAGATTCTGAAGTCACTAATATATATTCATGAGCCAAACATGATTGGAGTGTTATCCTGCAAAGCTCTATAACCTTAGCACGTTCCTGTCTCAGATTAGTAGCACTTTTTTGACCCAAAGATGGGGAAATGTCTATTTAACCAGACTCAGGAAGGTCAATAACGCTTCTCTGTGTCATGTCCTTGTACATGTTAACTTTATCTCTATTACCTATTTTTCATTAAATATCAATCCATACCAAAATAACTGTTCCAGTGGAATGTATCAGTTTGATATTATAATTAAGTTATTTAGGATTCTTATTCATGTGCAGGTTGGGTTTCTTGAGGTTTTTGGTGTCGGCCCGTTACCAGTTTTTGTTGTTTGAAACACAACCTCAGAGTATCTGGTGTTCATTATTCATAAGCTGAATCTGTAATAAAGTGGAAAAGGGAAATTTGGAGGTTATAAACAAAAGTAATAAATGCTTGAAGAGGATAAATGTGTTTAGAACCGACTTGCTGATTTCTAACCAGTTTTGTCTGATAATAATGCTTACAGTCTCAATTAAAATATGTTTTGAATTGATTTGTGTTACCTAGAGACTAAACTCATAATCTGTGTTTATATAAACAAAGTTGTTGTAACTATTTAAATTTTCTTAGTTTTTGACTTATGTCTAAATATTGTGGCCTACTTTTTGTGGTAAGCGATTTGCCTTTCAAATCCTTTTGGTTGAATCTGCAGAGTATTTTCTTTGCTTAATGAGTTCTTTAGCACTTGTCATGAACTCACTTGATGTGTAGTCCACTTCCTCATTATTAGACTCATCCTATACACTGCCTTTTTTTTTTAATGGATAAAGGGCGCTTTAGCTATATAAGGATCTTCTCTGAAAAAAATCATATTTATGCAAGTAAGGCAAACCCAGAAGCATGCTAACTTGTCTTCTTTTCAGAAGATACACTCTCAATGAAAACCTTAATTCTTAATTTCAAAGAAATAGGTCAGGCCTTGACAAGGAGAAAGGAGTAGACATTGTATTTCAGGGGGTCAAGTCAATGCATTCTGACTAAAAGTGTCATTTAGGAAGGGAGCACAAAGTTTGCATTTTGGAGATGAATGCAGTTCTAAATTATGAGCTTTTAATAAATAGTCTTTTTGACCGTATAACCAACAACAACAACAGAAATACTAGGAAATGCATCTTAAGTACTAGTAAATACTATATGTAATTTATTTCCATCATCATAATAAACTTATTCTTCCCATTTCATAAATGGGGAAACTGAATCTTAGAAATGCTATATAATATGAGGACTTTGTTGAGAAGAGAATTCAAAAACTTAGTTTCAAACTGAGATCTGCTTGATTATAAAACCTGAGCTTTGAAATCACAATAGCAAATTAGCAAATAAGCCAACTACAGTCATCTATAATGGGATTTTCATATCTTACAAAACTATTTGCAAAAATGATAAAATGGTTTTGATTAAAGCATGAAAAACTCAATACAAGCAACAGGTCAGAAATTGTTAAAAAAATATACAATAATATGTGGCTCTAACGGGCTGAACACAGTAAGTTTGTTTTCTGTTTTAGAAAGTTATTTGCTGTTTTACATCTGTCTTCCTGCTTAAGGTGACTTGGATTTGGTTTTCACCACATTTGGAACAGTTTGCTGTGCAGAAGCCCAGCTTGAAATAAAATGGCAGTTGATATTTTTCATATTGGCATACTTTGTGTAATATTCAGTGGCTTTTCAATGGCATTTGGAACATGAATAGAAATGACAGAGCCAGCCATCCTAAAAGCAAAACAATTGCTTAAGACACCATTGTGAAGGCATTAATATAATTTAGCTTTAAGGCTGCTGATGTCTACATGCTTAGTTAAACTGATGGTATTTCAAGCCAGAAGTCTGAACGAGAAACGAAAAAAGAATCTCTAAAAAGAACTCAGAGAAACTGCTAAGTATGTTAAAAACATAAAATGTAACACGCATAAGAGTATGTCCATGCTAGCACATTTGTGTGGCACAGCTAGAAGGAATGGCTGACATGCTAGTCTCCCACAGTCAACTAAGGGCCTCAGTCATTCATTTGTTCATTCAACAAATATTTTTTTTGATCACATTCCATGTACCAGATATTTTTCTAGGTGTTGGGGATAATGAGAAATGGGGCTGGGGATGGGCACTATAAAGGTCCTGTCATCATAGCGTTGCAGACAATAAACAAGCAGATAAATATATCACAAAGCAGTAACTGCTATGAAAAATAATAATAATAAAGCAGGGCAAACAGAATTGGATATGCCAAAGGTAAAGATGGGAATGATCAAATAAGATTTCATTGAAAAGATGACAAGCAAGCAGAGAATTGAGGTAAATGAGAGTGACTCAGAATGATTTGGGGGGTAAAAAACTTCCAGACAGAAAGAGTAGCAAGCACAAAGGCCCTGAGGTGGAGGTATGTTTGAGTGTGTAGTAAAAGCCAGAAAGAGGCCTATGGGGTTGCAAACTAAGGAAGGGAGACACTAGTAGGAGATAAAGTCAGACAGGTAGAGTAGGGCCACCATAAAGAGTTTAATTTTGACTCTTTTTTATTAGAGATAAGAAAAACTGGAAAATATTTTAATAGAGGAATGGCACATTATGTCTTATATTTTAAAATAATTGCTCTGGATGCCACCTTGATAAAAGACAATAGGGACCGAGGGTGGAAACAGTTGAGACCAGACAGGATGTTACTGTGATTATCCAGATGGGAGATGACAGTGGCTGGGATGATTGGATTCTAGATGTATTTGTTAATAAACCGGATGTGATATAGAGAAGACTCCAAGATTTTTGGATGTGATGAGGAGAGGTGATTAAAAACAAACTCTCAAATTTGGGGGCTAAGCAACTGGCAGAATGGAGCTGCACTGAACTGGGGACATCTGTGCGTGAAGTGGTTTTGGGCAGGAAGTGGGAATCGGAGTTTTGTCTAAGATAAGTTTGAAATGCTTAATAGAAACTGAGCAACAAGAAATAGGCAGTAAGTCTGGAATTCAGTGGCGAGGTTGAGATTTGAGTTGGTTGGGCTTATCAGCACGCAGCTGACATTTAAAGCTATGAGACTTGTTTGCCTGGAGATACAAATGGAGATAGAAGAGAAGAAAGAGATTATACCTTGAGAGGTCGGGATGGAAAAACCAGCAAAGGAGAGTGAGAAAGAGTGATAAGAGAGTATCAAGGTGGAGGGGCCCAATAAACCAAGTGAAGAAAGAGTTTCAAGAAGAGGGAAGTAGGGGCACCTGGGTGGCTCAGTTGGTTAAGCATCTGACTTCGGCTCAGGTCATGATCCCAGGGTCCTGGGATCAGACCCCTCGTAGGGTTCTCTGATCAGTGGGGAGGCTGCTTCTCCCTCTGCCTTGCCCCTTACCCCACTGGTGCTCTCCCTCTCTCATATAAATAAATAAAATCTTTAAGAAAAAAAAAAAAAGAAGGGGGAAGTAATCAACTGAATCCACTGTGTCAAAAAATCAAGAAAGATGAAGTCTGAGATCTCACCATTGAATCTGGCAATGTGGAGATCAGTGTTGATATTGATAAGAACTGACTTGTAAATGGTGGGACAAAAGCTTGATTAGTGTGGTCAGAGAGAGAATAGAGTAAGATATAGTAGAGGAAGCCAGTACAGACAACTTTTTCAAGAGACTGTTGTAAAAAAGAGAGGAAACAGGGCGATGGTTAACTTAAGGTCTCACCCTTTAAGTTAAGGTAATTTTTTTTAAGAAGAGATATATTTTAGCACATTTGCATACACAATGTTAGAGAGGGAAAGTGATGATGTAGGAGAAAATGTTGAACATCTGCTACAATGTCCTTCCTTTGGTGAGAAGGGATGGAATCTACACATGCAGAGAGAAGTTCATGGTAGATAGAATGGGGGTCAACCCATCCATAGTAATGGAAAGAAAGGCCAAGTTTGGGGGTTGGATACAGGGATATTGTTAGACATGGAACTGGGAACTTGTGGAAATTGGGCTTCTGTGATGGTTAGCGGAGTTCCTTTTTTTTTTTTTTAAGATGTATTTATTTATTTGAGAGAGAGAGAGAGAGAGAAAGCATGCTCGCATGAGTCAGGGGGAGGGACAGAGGGAGAGGGAGAATCTCAAGCAGATTCCCCGCTAAGCGTGGAGCCTGTCACAGGGCTTGATCTCACAACCCTAAGATCATGACCTGAGCCAGAATCAAGAGTTGGATGCTTAACCGACTGAGCCACCCAGACACCCCTAGCAGAGTGCCTTTTGTGCTTACACTGTAGTAAAGGACAAAGAGATAAAAAGGCAACCAACATTATGGTAAGGACTTACTGGAGGAAAAGCTTCTAGACACAGGTGTATGTGTGCTTAGTGTGTACTCAGTGTGGGGAAGGAAAGGTGGCTGGGGACTAAGTGTTCTGTGTTAAACAAACAGCATGTTCAAAGCCCTTGGGGCAAGACAGTGGAGGACACTCTTGGGACTGAGAATAGCTAGAGGGATCATGGCTGGAGAGAGGTGCTGGTAAAGGAGAGATATAGTAGAATTATGAGGATTATGTAAGTTTGGGAAACATTTGCAAGTCAGAATTGATAGAACTTGGCAGTGACTTGAGTATTAGGGATAAGTATGAGGGGAAGAAAGGAGCTACAGTTGACAGCCAGGTTTCTAGCTTGAGTCTTGGGTTTATGTTGATATTAATTCAGTTACCTCTGAGCGTTTATTCATGCAAACTTGGCTTCTGCTCTTACATCTAATGCATGCTTCAAGTCCCTGATAAACCCCACCTCTTATTCTTCCAACCCACATTGATTTTTCTCTTCCATGAATAATGATCAAAATTGCTACTATTGGCTGAATGTCTTCTGTACATCAGGCATTGCCCTTGGTGTCGAGTATGCATTACAGCCTCATGAGGCAGGTTTTGTTATCCCTTTTACAGTGGGAAAAAAAAAAAGGAGGCTGAGTGTGGACATGTTAACAGAGGTCTACATGCCTCCCAAATCCATGCTGACTTGGTAAAATAAAAGTAGCAAACTTCTACTCTCTTTATCCTTTGTACATTATACTACCATGTGTCATGACTATAGTCAGACTGTAGTTTATGAAGGTGCTACCAATGCCCCTTTAACTCATCATAGCACTTTGAACATACTAGGAAGTCAATAAATGTCAACATGAAGTGAAGGGTATTTGTGGATGAGACCCCAAATCTTGAAACTTCAGGTAAAATCGGTAATTTTCACTGAAACATGTTCAGGGAGGGTAGGAAGACCTAAAGTGCATTCCCATTGGCTAAAATGTTAGCATGATTATCATATCAATTGAGTAGACAGTTAAGGATCTGAAAACAGTTCACACATCATCTTTTGGTTCTTCTCTGTAACTATTCTCCTCATCTTTTGTTTTTTTTATTTTTTATTTTTTATTTTTTGAAGATTTTATTTATTTATTTGACACAGAGAGAGAGATAGCGAGAGCAGGAACATGAGCAGGGGGAGTGGGAGAGGGAGAAGCAGGCTTCCTGCCGATCAGGGAGCCCCATGCGGGACTCAATGCCAGGACCCCGGGATCATGACCTGAGCGGAAGGCAGATGCTTAACGACTGAGCCACCCAGGCACCCTCTCCTCATCTTTTAAAAGAGGAAACTGGAGTTCAGAAGGTTAAGTAGCTTGGCCATGTGACAACAAATCTAAACTTGGAACAACTGCACATCCAGCACACTTTTTTTGATATGCCATTTTATCTCCCAAATCACCATCAGCTGATTCTTCTCAGTGGTCCTCATTCTAGCTAACACATACTGGACATTTATAAGGGGGAAAAAAGATTAATGAGATGGATGTAGAACCTCACGTTCCAGCAAAGGGAAAAGAAAAGTGGTTAAAATAGCATCCTGAAATGTGACAAACACAATTAGAATTATGTACAAAATATTATAGAAGCACAGAGATTAGAAAGATTAATTTTGCTTGGGGCAAGGGGTAGAGAAACGGAGGAATTTTCAATTTGTCCATTAATTCCAAGATGCAATCTCAAATATATTGATCATTACCAGATACCGAATTAAAGAGAAGCACCCACTGGTAATACACCAATCAGAACACCAGAGAGAATGCTCCAATTTTTTTGCTATGCTTTCACTGTTCTGCTTTATTTTCTTATATGTATTTCTTAAAAATAATAATTTCTTGTACTTCTAACAAAAGAGGAGCACGATTGAAAATCTTAACATCAGACATATTTGGGGCTCACATTTCTTACTCCTAACACTGAAAATTTAACAGAAAGCCATCTGGTTTAGAGTAAGTTATAAACCAGTGATTTCAAAATAACTAAGGGTATTGACCAACCAAATCAGAAAGAAACTCACTGTTTTTCAGAAGTCTCCACGTGACATTCATCTTACTGTCTAAGCTTGCAGCCTTGCAAATCTTAACTCATGAAAGAGAATTTTCAATGCCTAAGATTATTCTGTTAATCATAGTTAGTTGACTATTTGGTTGACTCCCTTTCAGGAAATCCTCCTACTTCCAGACTCTCACCATTCCAATCCACGGCCAAATTAATAAAATCAGTGATGGAGAAGTGCTGTATTTGAATTTTTATTAAGGAAAATCCTCTAATTTATGTAAAAGTAATTTATAGAGCCTAGAGGGGTGAATTTATAACAGTGTACCAGTGTACAGAGGTAGTGAATTCTGGGTTCCTTTCCTTGCCCCACCACTGATTTGTTACACATTTTTTATCAGTTCTACTCTTCTGTAATTCCTCAGGGAACTTAAGGAGGCAGTCTCCTGGGAGAGGACAGTGAAGTCGAATATTGGAATAAGGAGAAAACAAGCTATAATCACTACCACCCCAGGATTAGTCCTTCATGGGACATTCACTCATTTGCACATTCATTCATTCAGCAAATATTCGTTGATGCCTGCTGTGCAGAACACTGGAGAAAAGGTGGGTAAAGACACAGTCAAGGTGTTCATCATCTTGTGAGGGAGGCAAAGAGGCAACATTCTCACTGTACCTAAGGCACACAAAACGTCCTGCCTGAATATTTGATCAAAACCTTTATTTCCGTGGAGACAAGCCATGTGTAACGGGCAGAACTTCTCCAGGGAATTTCACAAGTGCACAAAGGGACTGAAGTCTGGACTCAGCTTCTGCCTCAGCCCTCCCTTATCACAAATGCAGCCAAACACAGAGATCAAACAGAAAAAAAAATGAGAAGGAAGTGACCCAAAGATGCCTTAAACTAATATAAGTAGATAAAATGTTGAGATCAGCTCAATAGATGCAAAATGATTTCTATTTTTAAGTCTGCCAATATACAAAGAAGAACAAAGAACTATAGCCAGGAATTCTGCTCAAAAAATACAGCATGATATGATATAAAAGTCCAAAGAGCATTTATAAAAAAAAATGAAAGGAAGGAAAGGATGGGGGCATCAATTATCATAGGATTGTGAAGGGTTTTACTCTGCAGCTAAATGGCTTAATCTACTAGAACTTTGGGGTTGCTTTTTAATGAAGCCATCTCTATAATGAATGGCCCCTTCCGCTGTCACAAAGAAAAAAAAATGGCAGGGAGGGTGTCAACCTCCAATAAATTGTGTGGGAAGTAAGATGATCAATAAGAAGTCTCTCTCACTGTCACCTTAAGGAGCCACTGGCTACAGAACTGGGCAACAAGGTGGCCAAATGATGTTGGAGGTGGGGGTGTGGTTAAGAATTCTGAAAAAGTGTGTGTGTGTGTGTGTGTGTGTGTGTGTGTGTGTGTGTTTATTCTCCACACAAAGGGAAAGAAGGTGCTTTGGATCTGCTCAAAGAGAGACCTGGGATTCCAGATTAATCTCCTGCTATCTATAGAGAAGTATCAAACAAGATAGTTTAGTATCTATAATGCCTTGGAATGTTCTGACAAATTATGATAAGAAGACTACTATGAGAAATTGTATATTTAAAAAAAGATGTGGAGTTCTATGATATTTAATTAAGATGTGTTTGGTTCATGATTTATTGTCATTATACCTTATTTCTAATTTTTTACAGAGTTCCAGCAATAATACTTAAATCCAACCCCCAAATTCTTAAATTCTCAAACACTAAAATAAATGTTAAAATTTTTTTTCAAAACATTAATAAAGGCAAGTGCTGTAAGCATAACTCTCAAATACATCTTTCCTATAGGGAATATCTGGGACAGCTTCAGGTTATAAGGCTTGTAAGGAGACAAGAAATGTTAAGTGGGGAGTTACACTGTATAAGGTTTGGGAAGAATTTTTTTAACTTGCCTTGTTAAAGCTAATTACCATAGATAAAAAGAGCTAGATAACTTAGAGTATTCATTAGCTCTCTCACTCCGCTAAGCAGCCATCCCCAAAGTGCTAATATCTTTCCTACTACATTCTTAAAAGGTTTCATAGTCACTATTCATGATTCACACTTCGAAAAGACCAACTTCCTGATTAATGCCTAAATGGAAAGAGTAAAAATGTGCCTCAAAAATTAGTACGGGCCTCAAAGGTGTAAGCCTGTCTATCTTAAAGATTTCAGGAAAATTTTTAAAAAAGAAAAGAAAAGAAAGCTAACCTAGAGGTGTTATTAGCTTTCCCCACAGCCGCCCTCCCTCTCACATCCATACACCCATTCTCCCAGGAGCGATGGCCACACAGCTGCGTTCTTGGGGTAAACACATTGCGATTTGCTGAAGCTTCGGGTTATGTGTATTCCTGTGCCCCTCCAAAACAAAGGACAACATTGATTCCTTGGCGTTTCCCCCTCCCTGATCAGAATTGTTTGCAACAGTAACGCACACATAAGCGAATGGCGAATTTTGCATTATTTGCGCTACATAATGGTTTCTAGTCCTTTGTCACCATATCCTCTAAATGGGCTGATTCTCAATCCAGTCACTTCCACAGCACTTCCCCTAATTACGAACATTCACAGCCATGAATAAAGTTGTGAACCGGAGCAGGATTTCAATTCTGCTACCTACCGACAGATGGACTTACAAATAGCCCTTTATTTTGTCTTTTACGTCCCTCCTTTATGGGGTGAAGAGAAAGATTCTTTTTTCTTTTTCTTTTTTCTTTTTTTAACAGAAGGTCAATATGCTCCTGGGAAAATGTGCATACCATATGCTCAAGTCAACGTAAGTGATTTTAAAGATCTTCTAATTCATGTATTTTTCCTCAACTCCCAGCGACTACCTTGAGTAATTAAAATATACAATGTCACCCTCGTTATGTGTGTTGCATCCAGATTGATTTTCCTACTTTGATCATAACACTCTCCTGCCCCCACACCATTGTTTAATGGCATAAACTATCAGATAAAATCTAAACTCCTTAGCTGGTCATTCAAAGTTCACCACAGTTAGATCCCAATCTGTGTGGTCTTTTCTTGAACAATAAAACAAATCCCTATTTTAGCCAACTGGCCTCCTGCTTGTCTCCAGACATACCCTGAATTTTTTATTATAAAATACCTTCCATTGCTTCTCTTCCCTGAACTACCTCATTACCTTATCCTTCACACAAATGGTCCATCTGGCTTTTGCTAACCAATCTAGCCCCCCTCCCCATCTTTACTTACATATCCCTCACTTCCTGGAATCACTGAGATTTCATCTGATTTACTCTTTATATTACTATATGTGTAGTAGCTTTTAAAAAAATTACCTTAATAAGGGGCACCTGGGTGGCTCAGTCAGTTAAGCATCCAACTCTCAATTTTGGTTCAGATCATGATCTCAGGGTTGTGAGATTGAGCCCCTCCTCCGGCTCCACACTAGGTGTGGAGTCTGCTTAAGACTCTTTCTCTCCTTCTCTCTCTACCCCTCCCCACCGCGCCCTTTCTAAAAGCAAATAAACAAACGAACAAAAAACCTTAATAAAACATTTATGTAAATTTTTCAATCAGAACAAAAGTATTAGTCCATGCATTATAGTTTTTCACTTCAAAATATATAAATAGCACTTATTACGTACATTAACTCTTATGGGCCTTATCTCATATTCTTCATTGTGCTACTATTTCACTATATATCTTATTTCTCCTCCATGAGGGCAAACCCCTAGAATGTAGTTTTTCTATAGTTCATGGTGCTCAGCCAGAGTACCTTACACAAATCTTGTTTCCCTTATATAATAAATGTTGGACCAATAAATGATATATTATAATACAGTTTATCTTTTTATTTTTTTTATTTTTTTTTTTTAGAATTTTATTTATTTATTGAAAGAGAGAGAGAATGGTAGAGAGAGAGCATGAGAGGGAGGAAGGTCAGAGGGAGAAGCAGACTCCCTACCGAGCAGGGAGCCTGATGTGGGACTCGATCCTGGGACTCCAGGATCATGACCTGAGCTGAAGGCAGTTGCTTAACCAACTGAGCCACCCAGGCACCCCAGTTTATCTTTTTAAATGATAAATTTGCCACGTGTTTACAACATACACAGAAATAAAATTTTAATTATAATATTTATTGGAATTTTTATTAAGAGACTTTTTTTAATCCCGCAAAACGTGCAAATGGAAGAAAAAATTTTACTTGCCAGCAGTTCTTACATGATGTTAATGAATCAATTTATTGTTACCAAATTGGCTTCTGCAAATTGGTGCTTTGAGAAAATCTTAGAGGTTTATTTGTCTAATGTCTTTCTCACTAGACTGCCCATTCCATGAAGCCAGGGACTATGCATACCTTATTTATTTCCGTATCTCCAGTACTTAGAACAGTGCCTGGTACATGTAGGACCTTGGTAAGGTAAATATGTGTGAGGTCAATGAATTAATGAATAACTTTGAAAAATGGAATGAATTAAAGAATAACTAATATCACCAGCACTCCTACGTCTTTAGGCTCTGATCCATCATAACTACAGCTCTTCAGATGTACTTATCTGGGCTGAAGCTATAGTTATATCAAGGTTCTCTAGATCCCTTGTCTCACTTTTACCCTCCCCATGAACTAAATTTGGTAATAAGTGCCTGCTGGGACCTCCTTTCTCAATGTAAAATACTGGCTTTTAATCAGTGACTTTGAGTTCCCAGGTTTGTCAGGCATCAGAAGCAGCAGAAATGCCAACAGAAGAAACCAGAGCAATATGTGTCTGGTTTGGAAGGGGAAATTTCACCTGATTGATTTCTGGGAATCCCTAGTCATCAGCATCTTGACAATAATATTGCCTGGTGACAGTGGTGGAGATGCTCTTAGCTTGGAGCCTAGAAAAGCTAGACAGGAGGGTGTCAAAACAGGGGTAAGTCAGTCATGGTATTCTCAGAAATAATGTGTTCTGGAAAGGATGGTAGTGATTGCTGCAGGAGGTTCCGTTCAAAAGTCAGATGCTTCTGTGGCTCTATTACTAGTTGTAGTTACTTTTGTCTTATTGCCGATGCTCCAGCCGAACTTCCTTCTGTGAAGGCTGTTGTTGCTACCATGGCTATTGGAGGCAGGGGAGCCCTCTCCCCACTGATGAACGGCAGAGTGAAATGGGGATTCTTGTCCCCACAGCTAGCTTCTGAAGTGACTCTGAAAAGACATCTCAAAGCAGCCCCCTAAAAATACCCAACAAGAATTGGATCATCTTGTTCCCATCCCACAAAGACTCTTTATAGTCCATATTAGCAGATATTGCTCTGGTCAGGGGCCAATTCAAGTAGGCTATCTAGAGAGCTGGGAAGGTCAATAAAGTCATTCATTTTTATAGGATGTTTTCATGGAAAATGGCTATTGTGAGATGAACAAATGAGCATTTTCACTATTGTTTACTATCATGGAGACATGGCCAAAATTTTAATTTGCAATGTGTGTCTTCTTCTGCATCCCAGAGTTATATTTCAATAACCTGTAATTTGCATCCAAAAGGAGAGAATGGAACATTCACACAATTATAGTTCTGTGGTGTCCCTCTCACCTAGCTTAGTTTAAGAACAAATTTTCGTTATTCTAGAGTTTGAATCAACAGGATTATAATTAAAATAACAGAATTTCAAAATTATTTCTGACTCAGAATTATAAAGATTTTAATCATCATTAAAAAAATACAGACCTAATAAAAACAAATCAGTCTGCAAAAAAGCCTTCTGGCGCCTATGGTACACACACTACAGAGAGGTTGTTGATTGATACCTGAATGAAGCAAACAGCAAGATTGAGGTTTTTATCTTGTGGGGGAGGAACGTGTAATGAGGGTAACACAGAAGTAGCAAATATAAATTATTCATTACCAGCAGAATAATATTTTAGAGAGGGAAAAATAAAGAGTAGAGCTTGAGGGAAAAGACCCTAGAAATGAGTTCTAACAGGTTCTGGATTTATATCTATGAAAACCATCCAAAACAAGTTCAGAGTTAAACTAAATGACTTTAAAAGTGTTTTCTGAGTCTAATTTTAATGAGTATATGCGTTAGTAAATCAAAGCTGTCATGCACTGTATGCCTTATACAGTATGATTCTTAATATTGATGATCCTTTCAGGGACCCTTGTCAATTGATTCCTGGGGAATCAAAACACTGAGTTTTCCCCAGTGAACATATCTGCTACCTTTCCCAGTGAGAACTTTAGTGTGAAAGGGCCAGTGATACACAGGGAAACAACTGGAAGTTTTTAAATTACGATCTGCCTTGGAGCCTTGTTTGAATAGAAATATACCAGGAAACGGGGTAAAAGAGAAAAAAGAAAAAAGAAAAAAATGGCAATAATAAGATGAGGATAAAAATTATTGGCTTCCTTAAGAACAAATGCTTGCAATATCAATGGCTTTCCGGTTTTGAAAACCCAACCGTTTTTATAGTGCATTTTTTAAGACCAGCTTTTCCTAAATGATTTCTATTTTCTGTCCCTAATTCTAATCGAATTTTGGTCACCTCTGTGACAGAGCTGAAGTATTCCTTTACTTAGTCTACTTCCGATTTTTCCATTGGGTTTTTCAGATGAAACATTTTGTGTTCCCTGAATCCTATTTTTTTCCCCCAAGGATTAAAACAAATAAACAATAACAACAACAATAAAAGCAGCATCAGTAACAGCAAAATGGCTTACTTTTTTTTTTAAAGATTTTATTTATTTATTTGGCAGAGAGAGACACAGTGAGGGAGGGAACCCAAGCAGGGGGAGTGGGAGAGGGAGAAGCAGGCTTGCTGCTGAGCAGGGAGCCCGATGTGGGGCTCGATGTGGGGCTCGATCCCAGGACCTGGGACCATGCGCGACCTGAGCTGAAAGCAGACGCTTAATGACTGAGCCACCCAGGCACCCCTAAATGGTTTACTTACTTTGTATGAAGATGGTCACACTATCAAACTAAAAGTCTTCTCCTCTGGGAGACTTACTTCTCCTCCTCTGGGCTTGCCAAAGTGTGCCCACTGCAGGGAAACTGAAATCTGTTTCTAGGACATAGGCACTCAGTGAGGGGGCCTCTTGTACCCTGTGGAGGTGGGGCCCAGAGTTCCAATCCTACTCTGCCACTCGGCTGTTTCTGTGCCTGTTTCCACATCTGGAAAATAAGAATAGAATCATAGCCACTTTAAATAGGGGTTCTGTGAAGAAGGAAATGCTTGGAAGTGTGCTTGGCACATTAAAGTGCTATGTGAGTTTTCGCTGTTATAAACTGTATCTGTTTATTCATGCCCCTAAAAAAAAAAATCTAAGCTGACACTTAGATTTGTTTTTCTTTTTTAAATAAAATAGTCTATAATGGAGCTGTTTTGGTTTTTTATTTTCATTCAATTTTTAAAAATTATTTTGTCTAGGGAGTAGATGAAGTTACAATGTTTTAATTCAGAGAGGTGAACCTATACTATTTTCCAGTAATGACAATTTTTCCAGCAACATCATGTGGATTTTTTTTTTCTCAGCCTACTATTAAAGTGAAAAACAAAAACAAAAACACTTCATAGAGCCATTAAAACACTTACTATAAGAAGCCTTGAGCAAAGCATTAAATAAAAGAGCAGACAATCCCAGTAAGAGCATTCAGCTTAATGAGAGTCATCCTACAAACCCAAATGTGGATGATCCTATCTATGTAGGGCAACATGGACAATGCCATCATAGAGTCAGGGATTAGTCTGACAATGTCCTTCACGTAATGCTTTAATCCCACTTGTCCAAAATTGGAAAATGGGAATGGAGGTCCTATTATCACTGACAACGTCCTAAATAATAAAATATCTTGGGTAAAAAGGCACTTTGGGTTACCATAGGCCTGAGGCTACTGAAACAGAAGAAGCACAGGAAGGATGCTGGATTATTAAAGTGGAAGGGTAAGATACTTTCCTCTGCTAATATCACTAAGAGAATAAGATATTTGGTTCAGGGAAATTCCAGCAAGCTGCATCTACATCTTTGTTCACTGCTCTGCTCCACAGGACAGTTGTCCTCGAGTTTTGTTTCACTCTTTGTTATATGTCGCCACAACTAACATGTGGGAAGGGTTTGCTCAGCAGGGGCCCATGCAAAGAGGGCTCTAATCCTTCCCGATCTGAAATCCTCCACTATCCTTAGAGCATGTCAAACGTGCAGGGCTCAAATTGGTTGGCTGTACAGTCAAGCTAGGATTTTTGGATATATTCACAATCATTTCTTAAATTGACTACTACAGCTGTGTAGCAACTCAATTTGTTCATTCAGATGTCCAAAAAAACTGTCTTGATGGGTTTTGGTCCTTTCATTGTTTTAAGTAAAAAGGGGGCAAAATTCTCTATTTCTAAAGAGTTGATAGGGACAAAAGTGAGATTCGTATTAAATGCAGATCCATATTGTCCCATCTACTGTTAAACTACAAAATAAATATCTGAAATGGACACACATCGAAAGGCAGAATTCTCTCAAATATTTCTGTAGATCAAGTTGTTCTCTAGTCTTAGGAAAATGTTAACAAAAGTGGATTTCGGTGATATTCTCAGTTAGCAACTAAAATATCTTCTCTTTTCAATTTAATGAATTATGACCTACACTAGTTTTTAAACTGGTTTATTCAATACAAATAATTATAAAAGCAGGTACTTAATATCATGTGAATAGCATATCATCTTTTTAAAAATCCTGTATAATTATATTTTGAAGATTTACCTTTCTAAGTTCGCATGGTGAAAGATCTCAAGCAGGTAGCCGAGGAAGGAAGACAGAAGTTAGAAATTCAAGCCAGAAAGAAAAATCTTTCTATCTTTCAGCTAAGCAAAAATATTTCAAAGTCAAATCTGTCAGAAATGGAAGCCAGCTCAGTTTGGACAATAAAAAATAAAAAACAAAACCGGTTTGGACATTTTGACAGGTAAAGAAAAGGCATAAAGTTTGGCTGATTAATTCAGTTAGAATATGATACTAATTGGACAGAAGTCATTCTCTTGATTAAATCCTTCTAGTGCTCTCTAGTTTCTGCAGAATAAAAACCAAATGCATGGCTTATAAGACCTTCCCAGTCTTGCCCTACCGTCTCTCTCGTCTCCTGTCTGTCCTCCGGCTCCTCTAGGTTTAAGGAGCATCTTAAGCAGGGTTCTCTCTGCTGTTCCAGCAAGGGCAGCCTCCTCTGCCTGGACCACCCTTCCCTCAGCCTTTCCTCTCCAAGAGCTTTTATTAGGTCCTCCCCAAGGATGCTTTTTCGGTAACCTCTCTGGCCTCAGTTAGGCTCATTTCAGGCACTCTTTATCTTAATTGCTTGTTCCTTTCCACGTGCTCTCACAAAACCCTGAGTTCTTTGAAGGCAGGGATTATGGCTTTCATTCATACAGAAAATAAAAGCATGGGTTCTGGAATCTAGTAAGTATTTAGTACATTTATTCATCGACGGAGTGACTGATTGAATGAATGAATACATGCTGCCCCAGAGAATAACCCAGTACTCCTCATCCCATTCAGTGTCTCTCAAGAGCTATCTCTGGTTACATGAGGAAATGGATGAAAGGCCAATTGTCCATAAAGGGAAAAGGCAATTAAACCAAATTGTGGGTCGAGAGTAACAATGGATAAATAATATAATTTTTTGTTTTAAAAGAACAACCACATTTAGCCATCAAATAATTACCGGGACCTTTAAATGTTTGAGGTGAGACCAATAAAGTAATAAAAATTATTTAAATAAACAACACATGGAAACTAGTTTCATTAACTTACAGTCACACTCTTACAGATACATTTAATATGCTGCTTTTACAATTAAGACAACAGGTAAAACACTCCAGTGAGGTTCCAAGTACATATTTTCAATTTTCTCCAAGAGTTTAAGAGTTCAATAATATAAGCAACTTATTTATTAGAATAAGTCTGAGTTGTTAAAGCTATAATGATGTATGAAAAAGACAATAGGGGAAGGTATTGGGGATGCTTGGGAAAACAGGGTTCATTTCTCAGGATTCCAGGCTATTTCTAAACATGCTGAACTTAGAGTTTTCAAACCACGGATAACTTGTTTTAAAGCAACTTTATTCCCGTAATAGTCTTGGCCCCACTTCCCAAGATGGCAGTCTGTCAGAACTAAGGGATTTGGGGGCTGAAAACTTGAATTACTAGAATTTCCTACTGGATTTAAGAAGGTACCCACAAAGAAACAACAGGGCAGTCAATGAGAAAGGAAAACGGCTTAAAAAATTAATTCCCGTCTAGTTCCAGCTTTCAAGTCACAGAGGAAAAGAAGAATTTAATCAAAAAGCCCTTAAATATATTTTCAGCTGGGCTAATGCATTTCCTCTTATTTCTAGTCTTTGCACCACTGTAGAAAGCCAACCACCCTCAAAACAACCGCCCATCTCTCATCATCTTCTCATTTTTCAATGTCCCCATACCTAGACTCTAGGCTACTTCTCCTTCGGCAGTTCCTTTACCTTATGAAGGAAAACTATCTTTGCCATAATGACATAATGATTGTGATGTTTAATCATCTTAAATTCAAAATGATTTTAAATGCTGAAAAACACTGTGTTTGCAAATGGTTTACCTTCTGAAATCTCAAGCCATAATGGAAAAACTGATTAAAACATGAGGCAAGTTTTATTTCATTTTCATTATTTTACTGTTTTCTTCTAATTTACTGGGATGTATGTTAAAATGCTTGCTTAGTTTTAATCCATAGTATCAGAAGTCATAAGCACTTTCAGAGACTTATTTCTAAGTTTTTTTGCGTTATTATTGCAGTCATTTATGACTATAATTAATAGGTCTAAATAATGAAGTCAAAAGAGTAGGAGAGAGATTAATATTCTTGAGTCTTTCTGCTCTGGGGAAAGGTATGGTATATTCAGCAGAAATATAAGAAGCCTCTTTGCGTCCTAAAATTGTTTGTCTAATACGGCCATTGGCATTCAAAGTCACAGATAGGTATAATATACAATTATGTTTCAGCAATGTATTTTTTGGTCCCCCAAAAGAGAGATTAGCTCAGCTTTTCACTAAACAAAAGGCTGCTCTATTTTTAATCCTTAACTCATTTGTTTCTTTCAAAAGTACTTTTCTATTTAAATTTGTTACGCTCCCCCATTGGAACAAAATCCTATTATCGTAAATCCTTCCCTAGTGCTTGCAGTCACCCCTTGAACACAGCAGATAATGCGTGTTCTTATGCATCACATAACCCCATGTAGTTTCCTACAGCGAGGCAAGCCCCTCAAAGGGCTGCAGTGTGGGTTCTTCAGAGGAACCCGGGGCTCTTGAGCCCCATTGTGAGGGCAGACTCAAACAGCATAGCAGCAAGCAGTCGCCATGTGGTTGCCCCTGGGAAGTGAGGTTTATGTGAGAGACAAGAGGCAAAATGAAAACAAAGTCACAGAGTTTGTTTGTTTAGCTTACTGGAGACCAAGAAAATCCAGGGAAGTACTTATTCACCTCAATTTTATAGTCCAAGTACTGTGCCGGGTTTTCAGATTGTATAGTCTGTATTAACTCAATTTTATCATTGATTGTTTCTCCTGATGTTAAACAAATCTGATGGCTACTCTAGCCACCACTGTAGGTGTTTATTTAAAGAACACATTTTTCCACAGCCTGTTCTCCATTTTACAGCATTACTGGAGCATTCTCATGTCAACCAAGCCCCCTGGGCTTTTAGAAATGATGAATCCTAAAACATGTTCTCCCCACAGAAACCACAAGGTAAATGCAACAAGTAATCAATCTTCTGAGCAGCAATCAGGCAACTACTTAACGAACACACTACACAAACAAAATAATTAATCTAAGCACTGTCCTGAATAGTAATTAATCTAATCGGCTCCAAATGATGTGTTTGTTCACTGTACACTATTTTGTTTCATAGTTGTCATAGTTAAAGGTGTCAGAGACAGTACAAATGTGTTAACCAGTTTAAAAGAATACTAATTTCTGAAGGAAAGTGTGACACAAATGTTTATGTTCATTCCTTTGTTTGCAGAGAGGAACAACACATATCACTGTCAGACTAAAACAAAAGGGACGAATGCTTTAAAATAAAATGGGAAACAGGAGCGACACCACCAAACATCAGGCAAGCCATTAAAGAGCTGAGAAAATTATAATATGATCTACACCAATAATTGCCTCCTGGGTAAGGACAGGTAAATTTAATTATAAATCTCCCCGATGAATGAAACTGAAATGAAGTGGAATGAAAAATACAGAGAGCCTAAAGAGTCCGTTTCTCTAAGAATCTGTGACACACAAATTGGGAAGAAGAGTTGGTTGATTTTTCTAGGAAAAATGGGGTGCATGCAAACTAATTCTGATCATTTAGAATAAAAGGCTAAACGTGAATCTCTTATTAGTTATTTCTTTTTTTGGATCCTAAATTCTATCATTTCAAATGTTCTCGGCTACCTCTTATCATTGAACTTCACTTTATGTCATGAAGACCAAACCTTTATTGCAGGGTGGCTGTTGCAAGAGTGAAAAGAAGCCACCAGATGGTATTTATAGCTGACAGCTGGCCCGGGAGTGTAATACATAGTGGTACTCAGTTTCATTCTAAGTCATACCCTACTGAGCAACAGGGGCTTTCTCAAGACTGTGTTTTTAACCCATGGAAGCTGAGTGAAGCCACCTTCAGATTTTTAGGGCTTTTTTGAGAAATTTCCATTAAATTGGGATTGTGGGTTTCAAATGCTTGGTTATAAAACATTTTCCCTGGCACCCTTTAGTTCTTCCTGGTGAGAAAGGGAGGGAAGAAAGGAGGCATTTTAGAGGAAAATCCTAAGACGTATCCTCAAAGCCACAGCAAAGGTGGTGATAGGATATATGGCCATTTTGTGGTGTCCACAGCACCTATGCCCATCTCTGGTATTGGGGATATCCCGCCCTCCACCACTACCCCTATAGGAGGGCTGTTCTAAGTGGTCATGTTTTTACCAGATAAAGCTACCACTTTGACTACAGCTAACTGAAACAAGAGTGGACACTTGAGACACAGAACCAGACCATAGTCTGATCAGAGCCATTAAGATACTCTTTCCTAAGAATTTGGAATTCAGACACTGAGAGATTGAGTTTGCTTTTTATAGGGATCCCTGATGCTAAGCCAAGTGGTGTCTAGGTATAAATCAGTGCCTTAGCAAACTGAGCCCACCCATGTGCAAGAATCTTGGGAAACAGCAAAATTGAACAAATAGAGAAAATTGGTCTGCTAAGAAAATGAGGGTAAGCAGACCAAAACCGCATGAAATGCTCCAGAACTGGAAGAGAAGTCTCATTTCAGTCTAACCCCATATGGTCTAGCTGTCTGCAATTTCCTGTTTTTAGATGTTGGTGTGATTGCCTGTTGGATCTATTCAGTGAGCACCATGTTTACATGCGTTGGTTTCTGTGACTTTCAATATAACATCTCTTGAATTAGAACAGAAACGAATCACCAAATAGAAAAATCTGGGACCAGGCATACAATTAGCAAGTAGCAAATCAGTTGCTGGGTTTTCAAAAAAAAAAAAACAGTGTGTTATAGAGTTTCAGTAATAGATTCCACACAAAAAGGGATGTCAGGGAAGAATTTAATTTGGCCTAAAAAAAAAAATCCAGGAATAATAGCCAACCTTCATAAAATGGTTACTATAAGTCAGGTACACTTCTAAGCATTTGCTTAATATGAACCACTTAATCCTTATAACATCCTCTGACACAGATGCTATTATCCCCATTTTACAGGCAAGGAATCCCCATTAAATAGGCAGAAGTGAGCCATGGAGGCGCCCAAGGTATCTGTTGTTAAAAGTAGGTAATGCAAAGAAACACACTATAGAAACATAAATTATGGCAATATTTCTCAAAGTGTATCTCTTAGTACAATATACTTACATAGTGTAACTATTAATTCCAGGAGAAGCTCCTGATTATTATTTTACAGGAAAGGTCTTGGTAGTCTGACAAATTTGGAAAACTCTAGGTCACATGACACAAAATATATTTATATATATTTATTATATATATGAACTAATAATATATATGAGCTAATATGTAGTGTAGATTTTCAAGAGGGAGATATTTTATATAGTGAAAGAAATCCAAATTTGACCACAGAACTTTGTTTTAGGGTAGTCTTACAGAATCTTATAGAATTTAGTCTTATAGTCCTGAGTCTTATAGAATATAGTCTTATAAATCTTATAAATCTTATAGAATAATTAAAGCAGTAATGTCTTATGAGATAAAGTACAAATACATTCATAGCTCCCCAAACTAACTTCCTGATCTCAATCAATATAGTATATAAACTTCAGATGAAGTAAACCGGGAACATTCTTTTCTTTTTTTTTTTAAGATTTTATTTATTTATTTGACAGAGAGAGACACAGCGAGAGAGGGAACACAAGCAGGGGGAGTGGGAGAGGGAGAAGCAGGCTTCCCGCAGAGCGGGGAGCCCGATGCGGGGCTCGATCCCAGGACCCTGGGATCATGACCTGAGCGGAAGGCAGACGCTTAACGACTGAGCCAGACGCTTAACGACTGAGCCACCCAGGCGCCCCAGTAAACTGGGAACATTCTTAAAATTTTGTAAGATGCTAGATATATGCGCAGCCACCCCCAATGCTCATTCATGAATGGAAAATATGAAATTCAACACTTTAGAAAGGAAGAAATACTGTCTTCCACTTTGAATACCCTCCTGGACTTGGGATGTGACCAGAATAAGAAAACTGAATAATAATTGACAGGTTAATAAAATCGCTTATATTGTGATGGTCATTATAGATTCAGTGAACTCAATTTGATAGCCACAAGCAATGAAAAATGCTTGTCTTAAATCACAGAAGACTTGAGGACAAGTGGATAGTGAATATACATATATAATCTTAGTTCCCTGGTAAGATTAACTCCTTGCTACCTCTCATGTCTGCTGTAGCGCCAAATTCGTAACGGCAGCTAAAAATCCCAGACGTTCCCAAACCAAAAGCTAGCCTCACCACTTGTTACTGTCCTCTTGGTAACTGAGGAAGTTACCGTATTATATACTTGAACGTCTTGGTGAGTACTTGATGCTGCCACGGACCATCACTGATATGATCATGAATGAATCCCCACCATTCTTTCTCTGGATGCATGGTCTCAAACGGAAGCATCTGATTGGCCAAGTCACAGTCACATGACTGTGACTGTCACATGACCCGGCTGCCAAGAAACCTTGAAAAGTTTCATTTTCCTTTCTTGACCTCTGTACTCAGAGTACTCTATTTCAATAATACTATACAAAGTGGGATTTTCCCCTTTAAATGGAAAGGAACCTTGGCAGTAGGAAGGCAGAAAATTGACTAAAGTTCACCAAGGTGACCAGCGACCATGTGGAGTGACAACCCCAAGTTCTGCGGGAACCTATACTACAGACCTAAATAAAGAAACATTTGGTAGGTGAAGTTGTGTCTCCGCCTCACCTGTGGAGCTCTAGCCACTGACTTCCTTGTTTGGCTGCACTTGAAAAGGTGGGTGCCAGATTCATATTAACTGAGCAGAGAACCACAGGCCTTCTCAAGGGCTGGCTGGTTGATGGAGCCCACAGCTGAGACCTTCCCTTCACTTGACACTAATATTGTTTCTCTCTCAAGAGATGTAATTTGGTAGGAGTAATTACAATTCTCCTAAGTAGCAGATGGTTGGTATTGCAACTTTGGCATTCAGGAAGCCAAGAAAGAAAAGCTGACCACCTGATCTGAAGGGAAGAGAAGGGAAAAGATGAAGGTCTAACACTGGGATCTAATTCTGTAGAGTCCAGGTAGAAATGAGAAGAGCAGGTCCATGCTTCCAGGTATAGATCTATCTAGAAGTCATCAACACACACTGAAAGGCACTATGCTTTTAACTGTATGTATCATCTGATGTAATCCTCCCAACAGTCAGATTAGGTGGATGTTACTATTATACCCATGTTACAGAAAAAACTGAGCCTGAGGTACTTGAAGTCACTTGCCCGAAGTTGTACAGCTCCTTAGTGGCAGAGATGCCTTTCCTGTCCCGACTCCAAGCCCTGTCCTCGCAATTCATGATCTCTTCAGCTCACTTCTCTCTCATTCATGGCTCTGCGACCTCATTTTAAACATGACGGAGAGAGAAAGAGAGAAAGACAAAGAAAAGACCAGCTAATTAAGTAATGATTACTTCTGGTAGGACCGAGGGTGCTACTGTAGTGTGACTAATGGCGCGACACTTCCCATTTCGTATTCAGGAAACAACCAGTCAGTCTGTGCAGATGGAGAGCCTCAGAGGTATAAGACTATTCTTATGGAGAATTAAAGCTTCCTCCACCAGACTCTCACAGCGGTCTCCTGAAATGTACCTCAGTGAAAAATCAAGCAGAAAGGCAGACTCTGAATTCACTGGGTTTCTAGGGTGACAGCCACATCAATAAAGCCATGGAGAAGTGGCAGAAAATGTGACATGCCTTTCTAGGAATAACCCAGTGCCTGGCTGAAAGCTGTAATTCCCACCAAGAAAGAAGTATACAATGGATTTTACTATTTATGTGTTGGTGTTGTGTATTATGAAAAATTAAACTTACTATACAAATACATTTACCTCTTCTAAAAGGGATTGTGGATTTATAAGGTCTGCTCTAAAGCTCCTTTAAGTAGCCAGTTTCTTTATTATAGTTAAATGTGCTTTGTATAACTTAGTATGCGGGGGCCCTGAGATCACAAAATTTAAGATTTTAGCATTAGCTGTTACTGCAGTAAAAATTTTAGCATAAATAAAAAATAATACTTTAAAAATTATAATATATACCATTATAGGAAATAGGAGTAGATGAGAAAAATCAAGTTTAACCTCAGCCTCTCAAGATTATGCCTACTTTATGAATTGAGGTTTAGATACTTTTCCCTATTGTAAAACAGGGATTAATAAATTTATAATAGTATTCCTTTATGAACAATTGCATTTATTTAAGCTTTCATTGCCCAAATAGGCCTTTTTTGGCTTAAACAAAACCAAACAAAATAAAACAAAAACTCCAATGTAGACATTAAGACATAAACAAGTTGAACACACCTAACATGTCCCTGGGTTATCTACCTACACACAAATTTACATAACTTTGCCATAAAGCCATAATTAGACAAATAACCATTATGTAACCAGTATTTCTAAATACTTTAGGGCCTACTTCTAAGAGTTAAAGAAATTCCTATATAGAAACAAATGTTTTAAAATATGAATTTAGAGATTTAGAATTTACTGTTAGGTCTAGAAAATAACTTGTTTTAATAAGATAATATAAAAAATACATATCATTTATTGAATACCTAGCATATGCCGAGCTCCAAATTAGGCTCTTTACATTCATTATAAAATTTAACACAATCACTTGTGGGATAGGTATTATTATCCCCATTCTGTAGATGAGAAAATAATAATTTAGTACTAATGACTAATTTACCCAAAAGCCCATGAGAAATAATAACCCGTGACAAACCATGCAAACCCTGATGTGTTTCTGTCATCATCATTCCCTACTCATTTGTTCCCGGTCCTTGTCTACCTAAATGCATGAGCGTGTTTTCCTAGATTAGCATTCTCTGAATCATTCAAATTATTTGATGCACAGCAACATCAAACCAGAACAAGAAAATAGTATTGATTACAAGCCTAGGTAAAAATCAACACAATAAATGTGAACAAAAAGAAATATATATAAATGGTGAAAAGCAAATTAAACTTGAAAAATCATTTCAATTTAAAAACTAAGCAGTGGTGGTATGAGCAGAGATTTTCTTTTCTCTATGGCTCATTGCATTGTGCAGCAATATTCTGATTTTTCTCCTGAAGCTGGAAATGCCTATTTACCAAAATGAGAAAAATACTTAAACTTATGTAAACTGCAGTGGTAAATTATGCATGCTCAATTAATCCGCAAGTACAGCCCTGGGTTTGCTTAAGGTTCTTGAGGCATAAAATGCAGGTGCCATGATGATAAGTTATCAACCCGTGGATTTTTAGTCATCTATTCAGATTAGGCTGATTGTGTAAGAAATGTTCACTTTTTAAAACAAATTGGATGGATAAATTCCTGCAGCTGCCCTTCCCCCACCACACAATTCATTATTGGGCTCCATGGATGTGAAAGATGAACACTTCTGGGTCTTTCTTGATATAGTTCTGAGAAAGTACTGTTAGCTAACAAATCCAGCCCATAATAAATCTTCTTTATTTACTGCCCACCTGGTTATGGCTCTATCAGTATCAGCAGGAGAAAAGATAAAATCTTATCAGTAAACTGCGCTGACACCAGATGCAGTTTCCCTTTCAGTACTTGGGGTATGTGAATTGCATACTAGTTCCAGCAGGCTCCAAAGTGACAGCTAAATTCTCTAGCATGAGATGCACTGCCTGGCATGTGCCACACTAAAGGTCCTGCTACCTGCTCCACACCCTTCACCTTATTCAGAAGATTTATGCATGGCATGTGTGTATGAGAGAGAGAAAGAGAGATTGATTGATAGAGACACAGAGAAAGAGAATGAGCCAGCAAGCAGGAGAGGGGAGAAGAAAGAAAGGGGAGAAGAGTAATAGAGAACAGAGCCCCAAATATAACAATGTACAAAATTACTGAAATAAAGGATCACTTATTCCATAAGGGAAGCCGAAAAGGGAAACACAGAGTGGAAAAATTTAAAGCTCTAACACAATCTCACATAATGGCATTGTCTGTATTAGAGAATAAAAGGGGGCCTATTATTTCTAAGACGGCAGTATTGGTTTATATGAAACAGCAGATGTGGGGACATAATACAAGATACCTCACGTGGCACATTTCAGAACAAGTTAAAACGATGCGGTTTGGAGGGAAAACCAAAGAGTCAACACTTTTTAATTTTTCAGAATTGTGAATTTCTGAAATGACAAGCAACACAAAGGAAAAGATAGTTCAAAATTTTGAAGTTTTATTTATTTAACTTGTACTTTTGTCTCCAAAGGTTAACTAAATGTCGATAACACTAACACACTTATTTACAGATTTCTATCTACATAAAGCATTTAAAAAAAAAGACAACCTCACATATGAAGTTATTAACCTACACCCTAGCTGCAATAATAGGTGTATTTTTCTAATTTATTTATTGTATCAACCTATTTTTTATCCTCTAGTAATTATTGCCATGTATGGAAAAATGCTGAGTGGTTAAGCTACCTCCAAGATATTTCCAAAGTGGAAGTTAGCAATTTATTTTCCATTTCAAAATAAAACAAAGCCTTCCTAACTTGTTATACATCCACACTTCAACTTTAGTGGACAAAATGCCAAGTTTTGAGGAAATTTGGAATATAAATAGTATACTTAAAGAGTAAGGGATGGGACACTTGGATGCAGTCGGTTGAGGGTCTGACCCTTGGTTTTCACTCAGGTCATGATCTCATGGTCGTGAGATTGAGCCCCGTGTCTGCTTGAGATTCTCTCTCCCTCGGTCCCTCCTGCTTGTGCTGTCTCTCTCTCTCTCAAATAAATAAATAAATCTTTAAAAAAAGAGTGAAGGAGGTGTGAGGAATTGAATAATTCTTTTATCTCTCTATCCATCTTTATATTAAAATAATTCAATACAAAAGGTCATACAGTGAGAAAGAAATCTCTCGATCACTTGAGCCCAAGCGTCTTTCTCTTGCTCAAAAGCAGTGCTACCAATTTATTATGTAATTATTCCAAATAGATTCTACGCATATGTACATGAAGATATTTAGTGAAAAAAATCAAGGTACTTAACAGTGGGGGACAGTTTTTTTTTTCATTCATTCATTATGTCTCAGAGATTGTTCTGCTCTTTTAAACTGGTAAATAGAATTCCATTTTAAGAATGCACCATCATTTATTTAAGTAGTCCCAATTCATGTTCATTTAGGTTATTCTCAGTCTTTTTTGAGCTGAAGCATTTTTAGAGCCAAGTTTTGGGGTCACTTTTCCATTTCCAAAAAGTACTGCTTTTTCTAGAAATGCTCAAATTCAATTCTGATGTTACAACAAGTATAAAGCCTGCACAAGAATAACTGCAAAGTTACAAGGAGAAACATACCACATGGAATATAAATGTGAGCAAAAAATATTTTGTATAATTTTTCAAAGGAATAAAAGTCAAGTTCACAAGTTATGAGGATTTTCAACAAACCCCTTGATGCTCTGATCAAGCCTCAGAAATTTAAATCAGAAACCCTCTGGCAACCTCAGTTCTAAGTAATCAAAAGCTCACTTTCCCTGTATGTGACATATTGGCATATGGTAACCTCTTATTCCAAAGAGTTATTTCTTCTCAAATAAGGCTTTTCATTATTTTGTTCCCTGGTTGCATTTAATCCTTCACTACAAATTTTTTTCCCCTTTAATTTGGAAATCCAACAAAACAAAGGTATTTTTGAAGCACAAATAAATGTTCACTTAAGTAGCTCAGTAAGATTCAGCCACAACATTAAGTCGATGAAGTGGTCAAGTGGCGAAAGGAAAAGATCTTTTGTTTGCTGTAGTAAGCAAGGCCTACTTTTATTCATTTCCAACACAAAAAATACAGCAACTGTCTTACCAGTACAGAGCAACGTTAGGATCAGAGTGATCTAAAGCCTGAGATAGGTTCGTTTTGTAGCCCACATACCCAGGAAGCATAGACCAGTTCGTTGTTTCAGTTAACATATCTTACACAACACTCTTCGGCATTCTGTAAAACCCAGAAGCTGATCTGCATTTGTCATATATTTAATACAACCCTGTGGTAGTAAGACTTTCTCTTGCCACAAATTTCTAAAGCCTTTGAGTTGGGTGTTATTTGAATATTTTTCATTGTATTTTTCTTTTTTTTAAAAGATTTTATTTATTCATTTGCGAGAAAGACAGAGAGAGAACAAGCAGGGGGAGAGGCAGAGGGAGAGGGAGAAGCAGACTCCCTGCTGAGCAAGGAGCCCGATGCGGGACTTGATCCCAGGACCCTGAGATCATGACCTGAGCCAAAGGCAGACGCTTAACCATCTGAGCCACCTAGGCGCCCGTCATTGTATTTTTCTTGACACCATTTAGGCTTATACAAATCTACAGCCACAGTGGTGCAGGTGGTCAAAAGTTCTTTAAGCTAGTTCAGACTTTTGAAGACAATCATATGAACCCTTCCCCTTTTTGCCCTAAAACATGTTCATGGCATCAAATGATCCCCCAAATTGAGTCAAGCAATCAGTCAAATCTACTTAACACGTGGTATAGTAGTGATGCCCTTGAGTCCATCTCTGAATTTCCTTGAGGAAAGAGGGTGGGTCTTTCCAAGAGAAATGTGCTACACTGTTGATATTTTGTTGCTTTGGTCACCGCAGTGCTTTGCGCTGTTGGAGCTGTTCTAGCTATAGAATGCAAGGTTTAGTGTGAGGCTCTCCAGACGACTTTTAGTACGGCTCAAAGACCGTGGTTTACAGTTTGCTTGTTTCTGCATCTTTACTGATATCCTATCACAATATGAGATTCAATTATATTTGTACATTCTTTGTGTGTAGAACATTCAGTGAAGGCAATTTTTTTCTGCATAATAAACATCACTGCTTCACCTTTTCCATTTATACCCAGGCTCTGCTGTTCCAGGAGGTCTCCTGTCCAAGAACCCATTAATTTATCAAAAGAGCAAATGTCATTATGCAGGAAGCCAAGGGAACTACTTTGCATTTGATTTCTGGTTCTGATAGCATTATTATTGATTTAGTATTCTCCAGCATGACATGGGCTAGACACAACAAATCACTGTATTTTTGAACTGTCAATCACAAATGATCCAAGGCTTTCCAAAATATCTAAGCATCTGAGAGTCAAAAGTCCATCTCACAGCCTGAAAACTATCGAACTTTAACTGAAATTCCCTAGTCCCAAAAGATTTAGTAAAGAGTTGCTTTATTTGCTGTGAAGAAAGAGAGAAATTAAAAAAGAAAAAAAAAAGAACTCTCCATAGTAGTTCCCAAAAACCTTTGAAGCAAATTAAGGGCAAAGTAAGAAACTACTGGAAGAACAGTGCCATGTAATTAGTTCTAAAAAACAACACCACCAAAAAACCCAAAGTGATTTTAAGGATATTTATTTTGAACTTCTTATCTCCCCAGAGAAGAAACTAAAAACACAGGGGGGCAGGTGACAATGAAGGCACTTCACATAATTTCTAAATGAGTGAGAAATTGAGGAATTTTCCCAGTGTATGGTAGTAAATTTATTTTTTAAACATATTTTAATTGGTCAAACATACATCAGTTTCAGTTATTGGGGAAAAAACCTTTTTATATTGTATATAGAGAGTTTTCTTAACCTTTTTTCACTCACTGAACAATGAAAAGCAAATTAGACTCATGAGAACCAAATGTTTCCCTGGGTATTAACGAAAAGCAATAATGCATGTAACATTTTGCAAAGATCAAGAAGGTGACGTGAATGCCACATTTTTTTGGTAAAAGTGATATTACGAAACATCTAACTGGTGCCCAAGCAGAATGGATACCTTCCCTACTAAGCTCAGATGCTGGCTGTGAACAACCAGAGGTATCTACCCCCATGCCCAAAGGTGGCCTCTCAGTCCTGGAAGTGGCCTTCGGGCTCTATTGGAGTCCAAAGGTCAAGTGAATAATCTTTGGAGTTAAGCATCATGACTTCAACTCCTGATTCTGCCATTCTAGTGTGAAGTAATTTGACTTCACTAAAACTAAATTTCCTCATCTGTAAAAAATAGATTTCATTCCACTTAAAAGGGGCAAATACCCTTACAGATATTTGTTAGCAAAGTTGGATAATCATGCTGTAAGAGCTTTACCAAGCTTTACTCCTCACTGCCAAAATAAAAAAAAATTTTAAAAGCTGTTTTGTAGTTGTTTCTGGAAGACAATAAACTGCATTTCTCTGTTGTACCATTACATCCCACACACTTTAGAACACTACTATCTAAAGAACTTCCTGCGTTGAAGGAAATGTTCGATTTTTCTGTGCTGTTCAACACGGTAGTCGCTAGACACATAAAACTATCGAGCACTTGAAATGTGACTAGTACAACTGAGAACCTGAATATTTGATTTTATGTAACTTTTTAAAAATTTTATTATTTTTAATTTTAATTCCAGATAGTTAACATACAGTATATTAGTTTCAGCTATACAATATAGTGATTCAGTAATTTAATGTGATTTCAATGAACTCAAATTTAAATTTAAAAAGCTAGTGACTGGGCGTCTGGGTGGCTCAGTCGTTAAGCGTCTGCCTTCAGCTCAACTCATGATCCCAGGGTCCTGGGATCGAGCCCCACATCAGGCTCCCTGCTCAGCAGAAAGCCTGCTTCTCCCTCTCCCACTCCCCCTGCTTGTGTTCTTGCTCTTGCTGTCTCTGTCAAATAAATAAATAAAATCTTAAAAAATAAATAAATAAATAAAAATAAAAAGCTAGTGACCATGTTTTTGTACAGCACAGTTCTAGAAAGCCTAGTGTTACATGGGCTGGACTCAGTTTCCCTTATGATTCCCCTCATATTGAGCTCTCCCTCCACAAAATCAAATATAATTTTTACCCTTTACCCATCTGTCCCTTAAGTAGGTCTAAATAAATAAACAGGTCTGCATCTAGAGTGTCCCTCCCATCTCAACTCTAACCCACCCTGATCACCAGATCATTGGTGGACTCTCTCACTCTCTCTCTCTAGTCCTATGAAACACCAAGCTCTGAAGGTCTCACACCCATTTTAGTCTCTGGTCTGATGGACCTAATAACAGATGATGAACTCTCATTTGGTTGAATTTCATTCTACACAACTGAGGGATTGTTTATCTATCATCAGTGTGGCTTTCAGAAGGACAGGACTCATTGCCTGGCCAAGAATTAATGTTCCTCCACAAAATAGACTTCTAATTCCAGGATCAAGAATGTTAAATTGTTTCCATCTCAGGTGTTAATTTTTTTAGAATGGTAGTATCAACATGAGTAGGTCATGGTATTTAAACTCAAAATGAGATGTCAGGACCTGTTCCTACTCTTTCATTTCTATTCCGATCTAGTGTTTCTTATTGTGTGATCTGGCCCGTGGGCCCCGAGCTACATAATCCTTGGGACTGACTTGAGACAGAGTATGAAACATTCATATAATTTGCTAAGCCAGAAATTGCTAATGCTCCATGTCTGCCATTCATCTTGCCTGTTCAGGTTCTTATCTGACATGGTCTATTCCTCCTTCTAGTCCTAAATCTCATGGAACTTTCCTTCACAATCTTAGACATGACTGTTTGCTTTCTCACTTATGATTTTATAACATTTTCATCACTTCATTCTGGCAATTATTACATTACCTGGTGTAAAGTAGGTACTCCAAAAACATGTGTTGAACGAATAAATGAACTTAGATGGTATTTTGTCATTGCTTGACTATAGCTTCCTAAGTGTATGGACCATATGTATTCATCTTTCTATCCCTAATACAAATCAGTGCCTGGAACATAGTGAGCATTATAAATCATCTTTTGAACCTAAATGACAATACAGGGCTTCCAGAACACTTTTTTGTTCCAATTACAATCTGACTAGGTTCTTCAAGCCCTAACTGTCTGGATTATCATCTGCATGCTTTACTCTGTTTTCTGAGCTTTCAGTGCCCTGGTTTCTGACTCTTTGCCCAAATCTTTAATAGCTTGAATGTCAGTCTGTCTGCCTATCTGGTTGCGAACCCTATGTCAGACTTCATTCAATACATATTTATTAAGCACCTACTTTTTGGACTTTGCCTTACTAATCATGGTTAAAAGATATGAGTATATTTGCCTAGTCCTCTTTTAAAAAGTTTCTATTTGATTGAGCTCAGAATCTTAGCTCTGCCTTAATTTTGAGTTTTTAGGCAAAGTAAAGACATCACTAACATGATTAGAACATACCTTTAATCTTGCCTCATACTTCTTCATCTCATCTTTTTCTATTTTTTATCCTCCTAGCATATTAGTTATACTTGCTTTAAATTTTCTTTCTAGTGTTGTGCTTCTGTTTACAGTAAGTCCATCTTCAAATAACACTGTGTATACCTAGCTTCATATGTAGTGTGATACTTACCTTACAACAGTTTCCCAATTCCTCCCTCTTATCCCTGGTGACACTGCTATCTTCATTTCACTGATTCCCTACACAATCATCACTTAATACACTTAAAACATTCTTACTATTACTACCCTAAAGTTATCTTTTATTTATTTTTTTAAAAGATTTTATTTATTTATTTATTTGAGAGAGAGAGAGAGAGAGAGAAACAGCATGAGAGGGGAGAGGGTCAGAGGGAGAAGCAGGGTCCCCGCTGAGCTGGGAGCCTGATGTGGGACTCAATCCCAGGACTCCGGGATCATGACCTGAGCTGAAGGCAGTCGCTTAACCAACTGAGCCACCCAGGCGCCCTCTTTTATATTAAGAATAAGAACTAAAAATCTTTATTTTACCTTTATTGATTCATTCTTCAATGCCCTAGCTTTTTTTTTTTTTTATGTAGAATGAAGCTTCTGACCTGTATCATTCTCCTCCTGCCTGAAGACCTTCTTTATATGTCCTGCAGGGCAAATCAGTTGGTGATAAGTTCTCTCAGTTTTTGTTTGTCTGAGAAAGTGTTGATTTCTCCTTTACTTTTGAAGGATACTTTTGGAGGAGACAGAATTCTAGGTTGGTGGATTTTCTTTTTCTTTCAACCCTAACTATTTCACTCCATACTCTTCTGGCTTGCATGATTTCTGATTGGGAAACCACTGTAATTCTTGCTCCTTGTTCCCCTATAAGTAGAGGGAAAGTATCTATCCTCCTTGCCTTTTTTCATGATTTTCTGTCTTTGATTTATTGCAGTTTGAACAAGATATGCCTAGATATGTGTGTGTTTGGTATTTGTTCTACTTGGTGTTTTCAGATTCCTGGGTCAATTGTGTGTCAATAATTTTGGAACATGCACAGCCATTACGACTTCAAATATTTCTTTTGATCTTTTCCTTCTCCTTCTGGCATTCCAATTATGAGTGTCTTGTACCTTATGAAAGGGTCTCACAGTTCCTGGTCTGTACTGTTTTTTATTTGCTTGGTTTGTTAATTCTTTTTTAAAATTAATTCTTTTTTAGTTCTTTGCCTTTCAGTTTGGGAAGGTTTTATTGATCTATCTTCAAGCTCGCTGATTCCTCAGCTGTGTAAAGTCTGATATGAGCCCATCAAAAGCATTCTTCACCTAGGTTACAGTGTTTTTTTATTTCCAGTCTTCCCTTTGATTCTTTTTTAGAGTTTCCATCCCTCTGCTTATGTTACCCATCTGCATTAGTATTCCATGGTTGCTTTAACAAAGTATATCAAACTTTGTTACTAAAAACAACACAAATTTATTACTGTGCACTTCTGTAAGTGAGAAGTATAAGACAGGTCTCATTGGGCTAAAATCAAGATGCAGGAAATGCTGTATTATCTTCTGGAGGGTCAAGGGAATAATCCCTTTCCTTGCCTTTTCCAGCTTCTAGAAGCTGCCTGCATTCCTTGGGTCACTGGCTTCTTCATCCATCTTTAAAATTAGCAGTGGCGATGGAGTCCTTCTCATACGGCATCACTCTGATTTCCTCTTTTGTCTCCCTCTTCCACCTTTAAGGACCCTTCTGATCATATTGGGCCCACCTGGATAAACTGGGATAATCTATTTCAAGGCCCTTGACTTAATGACATCTTCGAAATTCCTTTTGACATTTAAGATAATATATTCATAGCTTCTGGGGATGAGGATGTAGACACCTTGGCATAAAAGGAGGGCATTGTTCTGCCTCTTCTATCATCTGTTTTTGTATGTTGTATAGTCTTTCCATTAGAGCACTCCATATATTAATCATAGTTATTTTAAATTCCTCTTCTAATAATTCTAACATCTGTGTCATATCTGAGTCTGGTTCTGATGACTACATTGTCTCTTCAGACTATTTGTTCTTGCTTTTTGGCATATCTTGTAATTTTGTGGCTGAAAGTTGGATATGCTGTATCAAAAAAAGAAGAACTGATGTAAATCAATCTTCAGTGAGAGGATTTATGTTAATCTGGCTAGAAGTTGGTCTGTGTTTAATGTTTTCTATAAGTGTGTGCATGTGGGTAAAATATATATGAGTGTCCTTATTTTTGTGTTCCTTCTTGACTTTGGGAGTCTCGCAGTTTTTTCATTAGCAATTCATGGTTATTATACTGGTTGGTATGGTGGCAAGGTATGGGGGAGGGGAAGCATTCTCAATTACATCTCAGTGTTTTAGTGGGTCCTTCCCACTTGGGCTGTGGTGTTACCCTAGTGGTGTAGCTTATTTTCTCCCCCTTTCCCTACATCCTACCTTGGGTGCAGTGCTCCCAACATAATTCCTTGAAAACTTGACCCTGGTGAACAACCTCCCGCCATCCCTTAGGCAAGACTGGAAGGCTAGAAGGGTCTGGAATGGGAAGAATGCCCTTTCCTTAGCTGAGCCACAGATAAGAGCCACCGTTATGGAGAAAGCTCTGGGCATATTTCACAACAATTACGCCCTGCCAAAGCAATGATGGAATGTTCGCTATGAGAGTCCCACGGGATTTCTGGAGGTAAAATCTATTGGATCTGTGGGGGACTTTTCGAGATTGAGGTTCCCCAGGATTTCTCACACTCATACCAGTCCATAGTCAGCATATAGTAATTCATCAAAATTATCATTTAAGTGTACCCACCAGTTTATGGCTCCACTGGCTTCTGCTGCAGGTATGAAGATCTTACGTGTTTCTCTCTGAATGAGCCTGTCTTTCTCAATTTGAGGGTAACAGTTTGCCTTATAACTTCATTTCTTATGGGTCCAAGGAAACCCATTGATTTTCACTTTGTCCAAATTCTTCTTGTAAGGACAGAAGTGATGACTTTAAAGTCTTTACATGTCAGGGTTAAATCAGAAGTCCTAGAGCAAAGCCCTTTGAATTCAGACAAACTGAGTTTGAGTTCTGCTATTGTCTTTCAGCAGCTATGCAACCTGGGAAATTTCCAATGGGAAATTGCCTACCATTTCAAACCCCAGTTGTTGCATTGATAAAACTGGAATAATTATAAGAAGCTAACATTAAATAAGGCATTGCATTGCATTGGGTCTAGCACACAGAATTGCTCAATAAAAGTTAGCTGCTGTTATTTCCCAAGGGCAGCTTTCATTTTGTGCTTATCCATGATCCTTTGCTGGAGGCCCTGGCCCACCTTCTTGCATCCTGCCTCTTTGTCCCATATGTGAGGCTTGATAGTGCATGAGCAATTTCAGTACTGACAAATTTGGAAGCTGTGGGTTCAGCAGCAGTGTCCTCATTTTAATCATTAGCTTTTATCCAATGGAAGATAGTAATTCCTGACTATCAGTGTTTTGTCTATGAGGGCCAGCTGACCTTGGGCGTCCCTGGGAGTTAGTGTGCTGTTAAGTGTAGATAGAGGAGAGATTCAAATATTTCCTCTGTCATTTTCAGTTATATCACCTTAGGCATGTTACTTAACCTTTCTGCATACCAGTTTTCTTGTCTGTACAACAGGGTGGAAGTAGAACCTACTTTATGGAATAGCACCACGGATCAAAAAATGTAACACATATAGCATTTAGAACCGAGTAAGAACTCAATAAGCATTAAATATGATTTTCATTGACTATATATGTCTGGAAAAAAAAAGCAAAAAGGCTTTCTTGAGCATCTCTTAACATCCCTGGACTATTATTTCATTATGTTATTAAATTTATAAGTTATTCCTTCTCTATTACAAAACTTTTTTCCCATATAAAGGTAAAAATCAATTACCTAAAAGGCCTTTCTCCAGAGTATAGAGTGACAGAACAACACAGGCAAAAATTAGCACAAGTAGTTCTTTGCCCTTTGATCTAATGCACCTCTAACTCTGAAACAAAAATCCTGGACTTCTTCAGAATACACACTAGTAAAGATAAACATGTGAGATGGAAAGGTGGTTCTCATTTAGGTGGCTTCTAGTGAGTATAACTTAATATAAAAGGGAGCAAAAGAATGGGAAAAATGTCAAAAACCCAGTGCTCATATCCATTAATAGTCCTAGGACTAGGCAACAGATAATTGTAATTAATCTGTAATCATAATCTACAAATGAGTACCCTCCTTACCCAGTGTATTTGAAAGCTGTCTAGGGAGGAATTCTTGCTTCTAGATGTAGGAAATAGTAAGACTATGATTGTCAGGGAACACACTAAAAGAACTTGACTACCATGCTTAATGTTTTCCAAAATGCCGTAAGCATATTTCTTTTCCAATAGAGGATGTATTTTATCAATTGTTAAAATTGATTTTCTCAGTATGACTCCTTTTTGGATGGGCTTTGAAATTATACCCATCACATTTCTTTTTCAAAATCATAATCAAGGATGCTTACTTAAGGACCTAAAATTTTGAATGCCATTAAATGATCCAAAGGCTACTTTTAGTGGGATACCAGAGTTTAATAGACTTCATATAAAACAACAATCATTTTAGAAATATTTAAGCTCAATGAAGTATTTTTCTGGGACCTATAAAGCAAAATAAATAAGGAAGTGCAAATGCTTAAAAAGTAGTTGACTAAGTCTCCAACTGCCTGGTAATATTTCTTATCTTTTATCTCCAAGGTTTTGCTGATTTACACAAACCTGAAACTGAAAGCTGTTATTCTCAGCACAGGTATATATGCTTTAATATTTTCATAATTTCATATTGATGGATTTTAGGCAAATGCATCAGTCATATCAGAGACAATCCAGAGACAAAGGTAAAACAGTTTTAGTGGTCCCAGAAAGGAAATGCAATTAAAATGATAAAAAGTTAATAAAAATTATATTATTATCCGTTAAACAGTAAAAACACATATTCTGATGGGTTTGTGCATAAACTTCATCCTAAATAAAATAAAGTCCAAAATTTGAGCTTCCAACCTTAATTTGTTCCTCTGTATTCTGAGCTATACACACTGTCATTATCAGATAATGTCTATGCAGCTGAATGCTATTAGTACCCTCCATTTTGACTAGACTATTATATTATAAAATATGAGATTGGGCAATTTTACATCTACTCCTTTTATTGATTCTGACTAGTAAGTAGGCAATCAATGGTGATTACAAGATGCAAAGCATTCTAGAGTAGAAAGAAAATTAAATTTGGCTCATCACTTCTGTTAACTATACAAATATAATGTCTTCAAGATGAACAGCAGGCAGACTTTAATATAAATAAATATACCATTTAAGATCTCAAATCAGCAACAAAATTTATGAGATCACTTCAAAATGATGATGCATTTAAAAGGAGATTATATTTTCAAAGGAACTGCTCTCTTTAAACTGTTAGCAATATAGGCACATGGTGCCACTAATTAGTGGGTGAGGGAATACAAAGAATATTTATTAAAAGGAAAGGGAAAAACCAGGTAAAGCACAAGATCCAGAGCTTCTGGTTTCCACAGAAGTAGGAGAAAATATGCAGAGAACTAGTTTCAGCAGATCATTCAGGGGTTTCTCTAAGACTAGGGTACAGCCAACATTTTGTTTAATTTTTTTGACCTATAAAGAACTCTGCTCTACATTAAGTATCCTTTATATGTTGTTTTTCTGGAACTGTACTTGGCTTCACTTGAAAAGATATAGTAAAAGGGTTCTTATCTTAAAATGTTTTAGTAGCTAAGAAATGAAGAAGCTTACATATGGTAGATTTTTATTCCATTCACCTTGACTTAATGGCAGTAAAGACCAGATGAGACTAATCCTGAAATTCGATCTGTTGAATGGTCTCACAATATCAGGCTGTTATCCAGAGTTTCTGAATCAAGAGACCCTTATTATTTCCTTCTATAGGAAAACTGTCCAAAGTACAAATTACCCGCAGATATATGGGAAATGCCTGGTGAGTCTTTAGACTGAGTTCTATTAAGACTTCCTAATGGAGGGGTCAATCTCTGGACCAAATGTGTTTCTTCTACTATAGCCTTATATTAATTTCATCTCATCCTCTGTAGCAACAGTGTGCCTTCCATGGCCCATCAGTATACAAGATGGTGAAGAAGGAACAGATGCCATTGAGGACCAACTAACAGATATTGGAAATTTGACCTACTTCAATCTGCACAGCTCACTGGCCTAAACTGGCCAGGTACCACCCAGGGGTTAATCTATTTATTCACCTGTCCTTCTATGTAAGGCAAGAGGTGAAGCTCTCAGAACTGTAATTAATTTGGTAATATATGATAACTTAGTAAACTAATATCACAGGGAGTTAATGTTTAGCCATTTGAGATGAATCAGCCTCAAGATACAATAAATAGTCCTAGAAAAAAGTATGCAATCTGTTGTAAAGACACACAGAAATGTATTCAACATAAATAACTTACCTGAATTAACCATCATTTACCAGTAGTAAATGGCAATCAGGAGCTGAAGTTAAGTTGCCTAAGCCAAAAGCCTGTTCACTTGACCTTTGCATTCCAAGACTTCCTGGAAAGGCATATCCAGAACAAAGAGGCTGCCAGTGGATGTAGTGGTGGGCACCTCTGCTTTTTTATGCCAGCATCTGAGCTTACTAAGTAGAATGAACTTTTATGGTCATCATCATGGCCATCATCATCATTGTGTATATCTTTTATTTTACAGGTAGTTTATGTGCATTATTTCTTTAAAAAGTTTGGAGGATAGGGATATTTTCCTTTGTTCTACAGGTGAGGAAATTGAGGTTCTGAAGATCAAGTACTTTGTTATACATTCAATAATTACCAAAATCTGGCTCCACATCTATCTTTATTTGACGGCAAAGTCCAAACTCTTGTGACTCCAACGTTCCTACTCAACCACAGTATCTCTTTCATCCATTAGAAGCCAAAATATGGATAACTCATTAAAAGCTATCCATGCTAGGAAGCATCTTATATGGTATAAGGAAAGCTAAACTCACTGATCTTTAAAATTGATTAATAATTGTACCATGATGCTGCGTTATCTACCAAGGCCAACTAGTGAGTTAAATGTCAACTACTCTACATTTCTAGACTCTGCACATAAACTAATATGTGTTCAGTTTTTGGCAGACCTAGAAATAACAATTAATTTCTCTGATATAGTTTAAAAAACACATTCTTGTAAAATATTCGATTTGAGGATCACAAAAAATTCATCCATTTTTATTAATAATAATGTTATTACATAATTACATAATATAATAACAGGATATTATTACTAATATCCCCATTTTAAATATAACAAAACACACCCAAGGCAAAAATAAAAAGGAAAAAAAAAAGTGAGGATACAGAATTCGAGAGCCTTTGTTTAGCTAATACATACAGTACAGAGTCAGGACTCAGTTCTACTCTACTGACTCCACCATTCCTGAATCCTAAAAATGTCCAGCCTCCAGCTGCCCTGTACCCAATCTTCAGCCTACTCATTCTCCTAGAGCCCTCTCTGGTCTTCCACGTGAAGCAAATCCTGCAAGGACTGCAGACTTTCTAGGACTTTCACTCAGGGACTGACTGGAACCTAAAATTAAGGGCACCACAGTTCTCTTTTTTCCTGCAGTAATACTGTCACCTTATAGCATTGTGAGACCTAGGGATGTCCAGAAGTAAAAATGTTTTGTGATGTCACTATTTCTTAAGGATTTGAGCTTTCATAACTTACTTTATAAGGGCTTATAAAACTAGTACAATAAATAGGTATAATAATCCAGCAAACAATAAGAAGAATAAGAAACTATACATACCGGGATTAGTACTGGTATTATCATATATATTTCATTCTCAGTTTCCTTAATTTATATTCCATATTTGGTCTTAGGGATGAATTCTAGGACTAGTCTTGCCATTTTTATAAATAAACCAAATTCCCAGAGACCACAGAACAGTGTTTCTTCAGAAACAAATTCACTTTTCAGGGTCATTAACATATTCCCGTGGGTCTGCAGAACAGAGCAGCTCCAAGGGAAAAATGCATTTCCTTCCTCTAAGAAAGAAACTGCATTTTTTTTATAGCCCCCTCTCAGAGGATCGTCATCATTTCCAATAGAATTCACAGTAAATGTAGAAATACACAACAATATGACTTAAGTGAAGGAATCACTTGGGATTCTAAACAGAATATTTTTAAGCCAAAAAAAAAAATCTTGAAAAGTTTCTGCAGACTGTCATGGCAGAGCAAACTTTTTAGAAATGGAAGGGAGGGTAAGATATTACAGGGCTCAGCTTCCCCGCTCCCCACAGAACAGACTAACACACCAGTATCTCCACCTCTAAGCCTTTTTCCAATTGTTTCTTCCTTCAGAGCAGAATCCTTTTCAGAAGTTCTCATTTAAAAATAAATGAAAACAACTTTGCAATGTACTAAACACATCGTAAGTTCCTGCAGTATAAATAAGTCGATCTGGACAGGCAGGATTAAGAGCCTGTGGGCCAGCAGGGGAATCCTTTCATTTCAGTTTTTGTATTGCTTGCTATCTTTTATTTTCCGAGAAGGCATACTTGATGAGAAAATAACACCAAGTGTCTACAGATATTGCTGAAAAAGGCCGACCCTGGATAAACTGAGGACATGCTCCTATTGAGCACAGAACTGATTCTCCTTCAATCAATTAGTGGTGGGACTGCTCATCTAAAATGGGGCTGCCATCCAAAAAGTCCTTCTTCGTTTGTAACGTTTCCACTTCCTAGACTTGCTGCCAACCTGAAGTCTTTGCTCAATAGGAACAGTTCCAATCTGTCCGGTCCCTTGCAAGGCTGGTTGTGCAGCTTTTCTTCCTCTCATCTAGTGTAAAGCCAGTCTGAGGTTTGGTTTCACTGCATCCTCAAGGCATTTTTCACCAATGTCCTGCTTAGGAGGAGGTCCTTGCTCCGCTCAGAGTGGTTACTTGAATATCATGAGACCTGATCAGCCCCAGAAAGGTGCACTGGGGAAGCAATGCTTCTGTGCCTGGTGGGCTGACCAGGGTACATGACCTCATTCATTACAATGTAGACTGGCCACTATGTTTATGTACCCATGACACCAAATGAGACTCCTCATGACAGTGATGTTTTCAGTCGTTCTATGCCTCACAGCCCCATCAGAATTAGAAAACTCTATTAATAACTGGACATGAAGCCATGCCAGTGCCATATTTAACTTCCTTAAGCCTCAGTTTTCTTATCTATAAAACTGGAATAATAATATTACCTGCCTCATTAGTTTACTATGAGGTTATTGCAAACTACTTAGCCCGGTGGGGTGCAGGTAGTAGTCACTCAGTCGGTAATTATTATTATTATTGTTGTGTTTCAGCTTCTAAGAAATTGTGCTGGCTCCCAATGTCTGGGATAACTTAACATGGAAATTATAGCCATATTTTTACAGGAGTGTTGGATTTTCTGTAAACATGCAAGGAGCTTACTATAACTAAGATGGGAATTTTCACTGATGTGTTAGTCAAAAGAGATTGTATAAATAAATTTTATAGTTCACAAGGTAACAATGGAGTCTGATCTCAGATTTGAAATTTCCTAGTATGTAAAAAGCAAGCACTGAAACAGTGTTTTCTCAATCTTAAGATCAAGAAAGAAAGAAAGAGAGAAGGGAAAGAGATTGATTTTACCTAGGTTCAAATAAATTATTGGTGAAGGGGTTAATGTTGTTTTTATCCTGGAGGTGTTGCTTCAACTTTACCCTTAGAAAAGAATCCTTGTGATCAAGTTTTATCTAGCAAGAAAAAAAATTAAAAATTAAATCTTTTAAAGTGGATGCAAGATTAGCTAATGTGGATTACCTGATAATTGAGTAAGAACAAAAGAAGCATAGATGATCTACTATCTAGAAGTCATATAAATAAGTGTTCCTTAATAAACTACTGAAGTAAATGTTTTCATTAGTCTTGAATTCTGGCCTCAGGTAATTCAAGAACCAATTAATGACATTGAAAGATTATTTGGGAGGTTCCCTGTAAGAGACTACGATCTCACAATGATGTTCTGTTGAAACTCCAGTGACAAAGTATCTTTGAAAGAGATTTAAGAAGTCAAGGGGCGTCTGGGTGGTTCAGTCAGTTGAGCGTCCAGCTCTTGGTTTTGGCTGGGGTCATGATCTCGGGGTGGTGAGATCGAACCCCGAGTTGGGTTCGGTGCTGAGCACAGAGTCCGCTTGACATTCTCTCTCCCTCTGCCTCTGCCCTCTCCCACCCACTCTCTCATTCCCTCCCTCTCTCAAATCAATCAATCAATCTTAAAAGAAGTCAACTCTACAAAGTTGGTTTCATAAGCAAATTATAATGGAAGGTTTCTGATGCTGAAACAATGTAAGTCCTTGCTTGTATATGAGAGTGAGGAGAGAGAATGCTTGTTTCCCACTTGAACCAAAAGTAACTTTAGTCAAGAATTAAAAAATACAGACTTACCTTGGTCTATTTGGATGCCTGTGGGAACCGTCTCAACAAGACTGATATGCTCAAGGGAAGTGGGGAGCTAGCTAGCAAGGGAGAATCCTAAGGAAGGAGTAGTAAGACACACAAACATAATTTAAGGTTAGTGCCACAGAGTTGGAAAGCAGGGCATTTCTGAATAAAGCCAAGTGCTTACTACTCATAGCATCTTCAAGCTCATGGCTGAGTCCTGGGGAAAAGGGCTGCCAGTACAAAGTGAAACAGCAGATTAAAATCTCTCCACTATTCTGGAAGCCTAAGCCAGTTTGAACATAACAGTACCAGTGGCCGACACATACTGAGCCCTCTCTTTAGACTAGTACAACCCCATGAGGTAAGGACAGTTGTTAGCCCCACTTTATGAAGTGAAGAAGAACGAAACCCAGACGAAGAAACCAGGCAGAGAGAGATCAAATGACTGCCCACAGTCACACTACAACTTGACAGAAGGGCTGAAACTCAGACCCATGGGAGGGGGGAGTCTGGCCCCACACCCTACCTACTCTGATTTACTACAGTTTATGGAGCAAATTCTTCAAGTGGAGAACTGGGTTTCCTCCATTACCAAAAACATATGGAAGTAGTTTTGAGACTTCAGTAATTCCAGAGAACACAGGAAACCACTGGTGCTTCTCAGTTGCTGGGCCCCGCAGTCCTCTTAAGAATCCATATGTTTGCTTGGAAGCCCCAAGAATGGAGGCAGCCTCAGAGACGTCCTAGGCCTCCACAGAGACTTGGCTTCTGGAAGTCTGAGTATGCAAGGAGGAAACCAGTTGGCAGTCTTTGGTATGAGAGGAGACTGTGAGCAAATCTCCTTGGAATAACTGAGAGAATCTTTACATAGGGATGGAGGACTCACAGTAATGAATGGCAGATACACAAAGAAATAATGTTTGTTCCCAGTGTCCCAACACTTACTCCACCGTTAGGCTGATGAAGCCTGGAGAAACCACTTTAGGTGATAAGGAAAGTAAGGTTACTAGAAACAGAGTTGGGGGAGGAAATTGTCATTTGTGTGCCTGCTGGGTGCTGAGCTCCACATCAGCACACAACTGGCCTGGAGGCATGTGAATCTACCCATGTTTTATTCCTGAGAAATAAAACTTTTGTCACATAAGTGACAAAATTCGTCTCTTCCACAAAGAGAGACGGAAAAAAAAAAAAAAGGAACACGAACATAGCATTTATCTCAGATGCAACATTTTACTTCCTGACTGTGTTAATGATTGTATTTGACTAGCAGGGGGTGGAGAAAGACCTAAAACAGTGCATCACATTTAGCATTTAACATCTGTGATCAATTCAGTCAAATTGAGACTCACAGAGTTCACCAGGACATCATGGGGGTTCTGTTGTTGTCCTACAATATAGTCATAATATATTATATGTGCATATCCTACAGCATTAACACTGGATTAAAAAGTGGCTTTAAAGACAACAGACTCCAGTTCAAATTCTGCCTTCTCTCGCAAGCTGTATAACTTTGGGCAAGATACTTTATGTCTCTGAGTCTCAGTTTCTTTGCGTATAAGGTACATATGATATTTGTCTTTCCAATAGCATTAATGTGAAGTTTGTCTCAGACATTACTTGCCAGGTGCTTAGAACGGTACGGGGCCCACAGTGAGGGGTTTGGGAGTAGGGTAATGAGTGTCCCTTACTGTTTCAAGAATATAAGAATATTTAATGACACGGAAAAATATTACTATATGTTTTTAAGTAAAATATAGTATAAATCACCATGACCCTATTTTTTTGAGATTTTATTTATTTATTTGACAAAGAGAGAGTGAGCGAGTGAGCACAAGCAGGGGGAGTGGCAGGCAGAGGGAGAGGGAGAAGTGAGCTTCCTGCTGAGCAGGGAGCCTGATGTGGGCTCGATCCCAGGACCCCAAGATCACAATCCCAGGACCCCAAGATCATGACCTGAGCTGAAGGCAGATACTTAACCGAATGAGCCACCCAGGGGCCCAGACCCTATTTTTTGTTTAAAAATATTTCTGTACACATGGATAAGGGATCGAGGAATATATTCTAAAATAATACATAGATTATATCTAACTAGTTGCAGTTCAGTGATAATTTCATCCTTTTGCTTTAACACATTGGTTTTATTAAAAAAATAAAATAATGAACATTGCTGTTGAATAGTGTAATGACTGAGAAAGGTTGGTATCTCTGAGGTAAGGGGACTAAAAGAAGGGCTTTATTTACTTATTTTTTTATTTTTTAAGATTAGAGAACATTTCTGTAGTTTTTAGACAAGGCAGAGGGAGAATGAGCTGGAGATAAAATCCTGGAAGAATCAATTTGGAATTGCATCAGATTAAGTAGTGACCCTTAGAATAGAGAAGAGAATCCTCTTGTGAAGGAATAGGGAGGGAAATTTTAATGCCTACTTGCAGAAGAAAGGCATTATTTATATCCACATTCTGAAAATGTTAGTTCGGTTGTTTTAAGATGCTTTTATTAGAGAACAAAGTTATGGATTTGATCCCCTCATGGGCCAGTTAGCTTCTCCCTGTTCCTATAGGCTAAATAATTTACCCTAATATCACTGGCCTATTATGGTGGAAAGATGCCAAGTATCCATCGTTAACGTGCTTCAGTGTGACACGGCAACAAACCTTACCTAAAGCTCTGACAAGTCCGGGTTTGAGGATATAAAACGGTAAACCAAGGCTCACATTCTGAGGGGTTGCTCTCCCTGAAAAGGACTGTGGTCAAATGTTTGCAAAGACCTAAGGAACATATCTTCCAGAAAATTGATATTTATATAGACCCTCACGTGCCCTGGTCACTGATTTCTAAGGCTCGTGATTTAGGATATCATTTCCAATGTCATGAATCTGTTTCCTGGACATTTAGACTGTTTCATCCTCTCTGCAGCACACCACACAGAGAATTCATCAAGAGGATCGTGGAGCAAAGTCCCCTGAGAAGCAGCTATAGCTGCTTCCCAAATAGCTGGGAAGCTTCTGTGGTCAGACATTTGTTGGTCCCAAAAGATTTTACTAAATGGGATTTGATTCAGTTTTCCTGCCTGGAATGCTACAGATATAAGTGCTCCCTACTGGATTACTGTCTGCTTTTTCTTCTGAGGTACTGCGTGGTATTTAACAGAAGCTGCACGATTGCAGTGTGTTCATTTAATTATGCAGGAAGAATGAGAAATTAAACCTCATCTTAGTTCACATTTTACAACTGAGGAGAAATCTATAGCACTTAAAAGTATGGATGTTTATGTCAGACAGAATCCAGTTTGAGACTGACTTCTGCAAATCATTAGCTCTGAGACTATGGCTCAGTTTCTCATTTGTTGTATAACAGTCACTTCCCTTATAAGGTTGTAGTGAGTAGTAAATGAAATAATGCATATTTACCAACTAGTATAGTACCTAGCAAATTGTAAATGTTTCATAAATGTTAGTGATTACTGCTCCAACTGCTACCATTACTCTCAGTCCATATACCCAGAGAATGCCTCTAAGAAAAGCAGATTGTCCCAAGGGAAATACTAATTTGCCATTTAACCAGAACATAAGATTTAGATGGGATGAAAGTGGAAGATTTAGCAATTTCTTTTAGTGGCCCAAGATTCTGAATAAGAGCTTGACCTTGGAAATGGGTTCTCAGGGGCATTTCTTGGATCAGCAGATCTCACAAAGATATTTACATTCATCTGATCGGTCAAAGGCAGGTGAGAAGCTCCCATAAACAGGACAAAGGAAAACGGAGGGCAGATTAGAAAACAAATAAATCTTGCCGGTGTTGAGTGATAAATTCTGTGTGAAAATATGTAAATATACCAGTGCAAGCTTTTTGGGGGGTTAAGACAACATGGATTAAGGGTTCAAACATGACTTTGGAAGTAAACAGATCTGGGTTTGAACTCCTGCTAAATTACTTTACTAGCTGATAGCCCTTGAGCAAGGTATATAACCTACGTAAACCATATCTTCCTCCTCCTGTGGGAATTAATTTAGCTGTTAAAAGCAAATTAGCAGAAAGCATGGCATGAGGTAAGCAATCAATACGCGTTAGTTCTGTTTTTCTATACACGAGAATGTGACATTGGTGTGTATCCAGGCAGATAAAATCTTTCTATCCAAAAAAGTTCTCACACATGTCAAGATAAAATTGAGAATTTGTTTTTTAATCCTCAGTTACTCACACCTACATCTTCATTTCCGCAGGCATTGTTTCAATCATCTGAAAATATGTGGCGTACTTATTATGCACTTAGTAGTGTATGGTGTAAGGACTCTAGGGGTATGACTGTCACTACCAAGCAAAGTTTTGATGAGTGCTTATGATATTTTTATTACGTTACAAGCCCTGTGCTAAGGACTTTAAAGCAGGCTTTGTTATTATCTCCATTATACAGATGAGGATGCTGAGAGCTGGCTAGATAAGGTAACTTGTCCAAAGTCACTCAAGTACTAAAAGGCAGGTACTGGGATTCAGAAGAAGGTTTACATATACCTCTCAATCCCTACTTTTAACCAATAGGTTAAATAGTCCTCACTCTGCCAGAGATTTCATTCTGGAGTGGTTAAGAGACAGGGGCAGAGAATCAGTCATATAAAATGAAATGTAGGAAGTGTTAGCATGTGGGAAAAAAGGGCTGCCATGGGAGTACCCAGCAGAGACATGATCCAGACTTGGTGGATGATAAACAGTCCGAGAAGGCTTCTTGCAAGAGGTGATGTATCAACCACGATGAACAATGAGCAGGAGTTAGTGGTGAGGAGAAGGACATTCGGGGCTTATACAACTACACGAATAAAGGTTTGAGATACAAGAAAAAGCTCAGCAAGTTGTAGGAACTGAAATAAGTTTAGCACAGTTAGACCTTAGTGTGTGTGTGTGTGTGTGTGTGGGTGGGTGGGTGGGTGGGGGTGTAGAGGCAGGGGAAGAGGAGAAGGAAAGGTGAGAGATGAGGCTGGAGAGCTTAGTGGGAACCTGACTGACAGTACAAGTTCAAGTGCACATGGGTTCAAGAGAGTTCCAGGTGCCAGCCACGGGTCAGGACTGTGCTGAGTATCAGGCACATGATTTGGATTTTACCTTCCACCTCCAGTCCTCATGCATCCTATGTTCTAACCAAATAAATTACATGCTCTGTATATTCCTCCCACTCTTTCTTTGTTCTAAATGTTCTCTCTACCTCAAAAGCCCTTTCCTTGCATTTTTGATAGGTAAACATTAGGCATGCCTCAGAGCCCAGTACATGTGTCACCTTCACCAGAGATACCCTGAATCCTTCCAGACAGTGGTGATCCACCTCTGCTGGAATCATCCATCACTTAACTTGTGCCTTTGTTATGGCATGTATCAGTTTTGTCTTACAGGTTTTTGTTTGCTTGTTTGTTTTGAAAAGAACCTTTTCTCTTGCCCATAAGATTGTGGACTTCCTGTGAGCTAGGACCCCGGGGTAATCAGGGATTCATCTATGGACCATCACAGCCCTGAACAGCCTTATCATAAAAGCTAATATATATTGAGCTCTTCTCATTCCTCTGAATTAATCCTCAATTAATCCTCACAACAGCCCTATGAAGTAGATGCTACAACCATCTCCATTTTACAGACAAGGTAACTGAGGCTTAGAGAAGGTAAGTGATTTGCTCAAGATTACATTGATAATAAGTGGAAGAATTTAATTAAGTTAAAAACTGATTAGAACAAAACAGATTAAAATGGTAACATAAATTGCCTCTTACTGGCGGAAGTAAGGGAAATATATGCTGTTTTTACTCATTCTCCATATTTTTCTCTTTTTTACAGAAGAAATATAGTTCCTGGTTATGAGTACAAATCCTATTAAAAAACTAAAAAAATGCGTAGTTATAATAATTATTTTATTTTATTCAGCATTTACCTTGTGCCGAGCATTGCTCTAAATCCTTTAAATCATTTAATGTTGGGGCACTTGAGTGGCTCAGTTGGTTAAGCATCTGCCTTCCGCTCAGGTCATGATCCCAGGGTCTTGGGATTGAGCCCGCATCAGGCTCTCTGTTCAGCGCAGAGTCTGCTTCTCCCTCTCCCTCTGCCGCTCGCCCCGCTTGTGCTCTCTCTTTCATATAAATAATAAAATCTTTTAAAAAATCATTTAGTATTCACGACAATGCTAAGAGAGTCTGACACGTGAGGACACTGAAGCTAAGAGGGTGGAGAACTTTGCCCAAGGTCATACAGCTGCCAAGTGGTGGGGCTAGGACTCAGGGGGAGTCTGACCACAAATACCATTCTTTCTACCTTTCTGCCATGCATATGCACAAAACCACATATCATATATAAAAGATATATTTTAAATGGCAAGAAACACAAACATCTGTTAATCTAAATAAGGTTTAAAATGCATGCAAAACTGTGAATGAATTTGGTCCTTTAATTCCCCCTTGCTACGGCTGGCATAAAATCACAGGCTGGCTCTTTTTAAAATGTTCCACTTTCAAAGGCAAAATTACTTGTATACTAGCTTCTTCAAAGCATAATGATCAGAAAAAAACATAAAGGCATAGAGTCATACTGAGGCACGCATGATGGTTGAGAATCTTGAATATACTGAGGTTATTTCTGACTCTGCCACAGGAATTTGTCAACTACACCTAATTGGTTCCAAAATGTCACTGAGGAACTAGTCGTAGCTAATTTAGTAAGTGGCCCAGGAGGATAAACCAGGCAGGGTGAAGGGAAGGGAGGGCTTAGCACATACTGAGCGAAGAATCTGTTTGGGGGAAATTTCCAAGTAGGGCTTTAGGAGCTACCTTCCACACATGCTCTGGCCTTCAGTCTGTATTTCTGTCTGAGATGTGGAATACAGAAACAGAGAAAGCATGGCCGAAGCTTTATTGCCTATGGTTGGCCAAGTCTTAATATATGTCCTTTAACATGATTTCTTGTGGCTGTGTCTTTAGACAAGCTGTTGTGCTTTTCATAGCTTCCAGATGTTGGAGCCATGATGCAAAAAATTGAAACAAGTGTAATGGGCTTGATTGTGCAAAATCAGATCGATTCAAATTAATGAGCCCACTAAACATTAAGTCAACGAGTTTACAAGAGATTAAAACTGAAAACAGCACTAACTACAGTATTTCATGACAGAAAAAGGAATTTAACAGCTAAAATGAAAATATTTTATTTCACTTTTATCTAGCAGTTATTTTCACATCACTCTGGAATATGTTCCGCTGTGAAGCTTGGCATTCACCACCGTGGCTTTTAACAGCAGAATCCAAGGTAAAGGGGAGCATTGCCCTGGGGTGTTCCCAGTGGGCATTGCTTCTGAATGGGCACCTTCATCACCCACGTAACTCACCTCAAGTGAGTTAATACATGCGAAATGCGAAGCATGTAAGGGGCTGGTACTCAATAGGCAATGTTTTCTTTCTCCTTTGCCCTATACCACAGAAGCTAAGAAGCCTTTTACTGCTTTCTGTAGAAACTCCTGGACACAAGCAAATATATTTCAGATTAAGTGGAATCATACGCAGCTGGAGTTTTCTTCTGTAAATTCTTGGGAAGGAGCTTGTTCGGGCTAAATCCAGAAGCTTCAATGAATAATTCACTACTCAAAGCTCAATAATGTCAAGATTTTCTTTTAAGAAAACGAGACATGCCTATGGACTTTTCATATGTTCAGTGACATTGAATTAACAAGGAGAAAAGTGTCTTGACACTACTGTTCACATAACAAAATTAAATGAGCACAGATTTTAGAGCCAAAAGGACCCGAGTTTGAATCCAGATTTCAACACTTACCAGCTATGTGACCTTGAGTAAGTCCCTTAATCTTTCTGGGAGTCATTTTGAAAGGGATAATCCTTTCCTTGCAGTGTTATTATGAGGATTCACGATAAAATTAATGCAAAGTTCTCTGTACTTTGTATAGTCTCTGCCAAACAGTCAGCACTCTTGAAGTGATATCACATTATCACAAAGAGTATTTAAAAATACTCCTTACTACCGACTTCTTAACTAATGAAATAGCAATATCATAGATTTAAAATTTTTTAACAAAAAATGTGTGGGTTATGCCACCGCAATAGAGAACAAATGGGGTTACTTGGTCTAAGGGTTTGACCAACCCGTAAGCCTTCTAGTTCTCACATAATGCCTTCCTCCAGGAAAACAATAATATCTAGTGCTGATTTTCTACTTAGAGATTTATGAGTATTAAATATATTTTAATATATCTATAAAGAGATTTAAGCTCTTTTTGGAAATAAAGCTGAGGGAGCCATTGATCAGAACTTGACATGGGTATAATTTCACTGCTCGGCTGCATTTTTCCAAATACATTTCTCCCCATAATCTGATGGGAAATTCAGTATTTCATTTTCTGAATATTGCCCAGATGAATTGTGGAAGTCCAGCAGAAGTGCTTGATTGTACTTTCATTAGACTTCTTTTCCTTTAGGCCATACAGGTGCAATGAAAGAAGAAAGAAAATTAATTAAATTTATGGGCATGTTTATACCCTCCAGGTGTCATAAAATGTACTGGCTCAGACATTTTTCAAGTAATTAAGCAGACATCTCTGTGTTACCTAATGAGTTGCTGCCCTTCCCTTTTTAATCCGGTGAGAGATCTCATCCCCTGCCTTCTGTCAGCTGATGGGCTTATTCCCTGGACGAGCTCAGCATCTCCTCACGCTGCAATATGCCAACGGGACTCCATGGATATAGACATGAGATCCTCTTGTCCACAAAAATCTTTCCAAGGGTCAAGCATAATGGTACTGGGTGTGGTGGTTTAAAGATATTAAAATGAACTGGTCTGTCTCTTACACGTATTATTAGAGATGCTGGTTCAGATTATTTGAGAAATAATATGACTGAAATATGTTCATATACTCAGATATATATACCTATACATGCTCAGGTATGTCTTATCCGTGATATGTATTGCATATTTTATATACGTATATATGATAAGAGAGTGACTACTAATTCAGTCTGGGGCTTAGAGGAAACAAAATTTAAACTTCAACTTAGAGGAGGTATTCATGGAACTTGGACAAAGTGGGAGTGGGACAGGCTTCCAGGAGCGGTCAAGACCACGTATAACTGGTTTATACGATGCTTCTGCAACTCACCCAGCACTGTTCCAGACACCAGAGATCTTTCAGAAGCACTAAGTTCGGTAGACTATGCAAACTAACATATATAAAATCATTAAGACTCTAAATGATAGAGAACATGTATAAGTGATTGCATTGCATAGTAACAGTGGAGTATAAGTGAATGTTTGGGAAAGATACACAAAGGCTACAGAACAGAGTATAGTCCAAAGGAAGGAAGATGAGCTGAGCTAAGCCACCGAATAAACAGAAATGGGAGAGGGCGTTCCAGGATAGAGAGCACTGTGAATTTAGCATCTTCAGGGGCATGGAAGGTACTGCTCTCCCTAGAGCAGAGTATGGCATGGGAAGCAGCTACAAACGAGATGAGGGAGGCACATGGGGCCAAATTAAAATGGAAGGCTTCAGAGTCAGGAAGAGAGGTTAGAATTTGAACCTTTTGTGTAGATTCCTTGGCAGTGACATATAATCAATTCTTTTTTTAAAAAATCACTTGAAGAAATCTTAAAGATCAACTAATCTAAACCTATCCTCCCTGCACAACCTTTTCACAGATGAAGAACTATATGGAAAATAGTATTTTATTAAGATTCATCTGGCGGTGACACAAGGGTAGCTTAAGTTCCTGGGCACTCCAAGTGAACGCCTCATCCTCCTCTAGACCTTGTCTGCCTCCTGCATTCCCCCTCTTAGCTCAGGGGCACCTCCACCCCTCTCCCTTACCTGCCCACATCTACACAGTAACCCCATCCTGGAAGTTTTATCTCTTTATTCCCTCTTATAGCCGCCCCTTTCCCTGTCCCCAGAGCCACCACCCTAATCCAGTTCTTTGTCGTTTCTGACTCAAGTGCCCCAAGAGATGTTTACCTTTTCTCCTTGCCTTTGGTTTGGCCCCACTCCTGATCATTCTCCAGATGACTGTGAGTGAAACAAGATTAGGGTGCCCAAGCCATATTTCTTTTGTTAAAATATATTTTTTAGTAAAAACTGTACATATTGAACGTGTACAAAATGATGATTTTTTAAAATTTTTATTGTTATGTTAATCACCATATATTACATCATTCGTTTTTGATGTAGTGTTCCATGATTCACTGTTTGTGCATAACACCCAGTGCTCCATGCAGAATGTGCCCTCTTTAATACCCATCACCAGGCTAACCCATCCCCCTACGCTCCTCCCCTCTAGAACCCTCAGTTTGTTTTTCAGAGTCCATCATCTCTCATGGTTCCTCTCCCCCTCTGACTTACTCCCCTTCATTCTTCCTCTCCTGTTATCTTCTTCGTTTTCTTTTTTCTTACAATATGTTGCGTTATTTGTTTCAGAAGTACAGATCTGTGATTCAACAGTCTTGCACAATTCACAGTGCTCACCGTAGCACATACCCTCCCCAATGTCTATCACCCAGCCACTCCACCCCTCCCACCCCCAACCACTCCAGTAACACAGTTTGTTTCCTGAGATTAAGAATTCTTCATATCAGTGAGGTCATATGATACATGTCTTTCTCTGATTGACTTATTTCACTCAGCATAACACCCTCCAGTTCCATCCACGTCGTTGCAAATGGCAAGATCTCATTCCTTTTGATGGCTGCATAATATTCCATGGTGTATATATACCATATCTTTTTAATCCATTCATCTGTCGATGGACATCTTGGCTCTTTCCACAGTTTGGCTATTGTGGACATTGCTGCTATAAACATTGGGGTGCATGTACCCCTTCGGGTCCCTACATTTGTATCTTTGGGGTAAATACCCAGTAGTGCAATTGCTGGATCATATGGTAGCTCTATTTTCAACTGTTTGAGGAACCTCCATACTGTTTTCCAGAGTGGTTGCACCAGCTTGCATTCCCACCAACAGTGTGGGAGGGTTCCCCTTTCTCCACATCCCCGCCAACATCTGTCGTTAATTAACTTGTTAATTTTAGCCATTCTGATGGGTGTGAGGTGGTATCTCATTGAGGTTTTGATTTGGATTTCCCTGATGCCGAGCGATGTTGAGCACTTTTTCATGTGCCTGTTGGCCACAAAATGATGATTTGATATACATACCCATAGTAAAATGATTATTACAGTCAAACTAATTATCTGTTCACACAGTTACTATTTTTTGTGTAATGAGTATTCCTGAAATCCACTATTAGCTCATTTCTCGTGTTCAACAGAGTATTATTAAGTATGGGCATCAAACTATCATTCTAAAATGCATTATTTTATTATGGTCTTCAGAATAAAACTCCAAACTCCCTGTGCTTGACTACTTCTCTCGCATCCTCTCAACCGATTTCCCTCCCCCATCAGAAACAACCCCACTGTTCCTGTTTACATATTACTCCAGCCTTTGCTCAAAGTGCTTCTCCTTCCTGGCATGATCCTGTCCTCATCCTTTGACATGAAAGTCTGGCATCATCTCCTTTAGAAAATATTTAAATCACACCTCTTTTAGTTGCAATTGACTAAAATCCTAACCTATCCAACTTAAAAGCTCAACCAACTGAAACAGAAAAGAAGGATGTATTGACAGAGGGGATCACCATGGAGCAGGGCTCGGGCACGGCCCAGTTTGATGACTCACCTCTCGTCAGATCCTTCTCTGGACCCTGGACTCCTGCCCTGTCTCCCAATATAATGGCTTAATTCCTTGCTCCTACAGACAGGCTTTCTTCATGTGGTAGCAACATGGTTGCAAGCGAGTGCTTCTTGATCAGAGAGAAAAGAGAATTCCAAGGAAAAGTTGCAGGGAAATGTCTTCAGTTGGCCCACCTTAGGTCATATGTCTATTCCTGGGCCTATTACTGTGGGAAGTGGGATGGGGTGCACTAATTGGCTCAACCAAGGTCACAGGCTGTCACTAGGAGAAGGTGATGAATGAATGAGTACTGAGCCAAGGAGAAACAAGAGTCAACACAAGCAGACCTTTTTACCTGTCTGGGCTGAGTCACCCCCCCAGATGCTCCATTCCCACCTTTTCCATTCTGCCATAAGTCACCATTACATCATGATGGGCTTCCTTTTCTGCCTCCCTCAAGGATATACTCCAAGGCATATCCACATGACTGCAGTACTTGGCCCAAAAATGTCAAAATTTGTGACCCACCAAAAAAGAATGGGTTAATTACCACATAGTGGTAATCAAAGCAGTAGGTAAGGTTTCAAAGGGGACAGGCCAGCATAGGGGCTTGAGGACCCGGGGCTAATGCCATGAGGGTATTTGCAGTTGAACAGAGTGAGGAGAAACAGAATACAGCAAAGAATAAAAGGCAAGCAGAAGGTTGTAAAAAAAAAAACAACCACAAAACAGTAACAGAAGAGTTTGTGATAACAAAAAGCAGCTTACAAACACAAAATGTAAAATTTTAGCTTTATTTGTTTGGATCCTGAATACCTGGGAATGTTTTCTGTTTTCCTTAAGTAGTTGTATTTATCGGCTAGAACAAGAATCTCACAAATACATGCTGTGGCATGTGGGCGGGGGTATGGGGGTGGTAGTGGTGCTGGAGTCCTGGAAAAAACCGGTAGAAGCTGAGAGCCTTGCAGAGGGCAGGCAGTCTGTCGGCGAACCGGAGGGTTAAGCCCCCACCCAAGCCCATCTGCCTGAGAGACTTAAAGCACCTTCTAGGAGGGAGACGGACGGCCCAAGGGAAGGGGATGTAAAGCAGACAAGCCTAACCAAGGAAGAAAGCCTGAGTGGAAGGGGGAGAAGAATCTGAGTGCCCCCAGCGCTGGTCACTTCCATGCCTCAGAGCCAGCTCTCTGGGAATAGAGGTAGGGACAACAGATGGAAAATGAGAGTTCCCTCGCTGTGTTGCTTGGGGACATATATGGTAAATGTTAACACTGAAGTGAGCAAAGAAGCCTTCCCCCAACTTCTGCATGAGTCAGAGTCTGACCTTAATGCTTTGAGGTCTCTAGAGAACACACAGTTCTTTCTCATCTTCAGGATGTCAGCATCACCTCTGTCTGTCCCCCCACAGTCAAGGTGAGGAGGTGGGCAGTGGGGTGCCCCGCAGAGACCATTCTCCTGTGGACACCAGAAGCAACGGCAGCCCAGTTACGGGAACCAGCATTATAACTCTCGATGCTCGTCACCTTGTCTTCAGTAGGCAAAAAGTTTTGAACCGTCTTGACTATTTAAAAAAATTAAAGGGGCGCCTGGGTGGCTCAGTCGTTAAGCATCTGCCTTCAGCTCAGGTCATGATCCCAGGGTCCTGGGATGGAGCCCTGTGTCAGGCTCCCTGCTCAGCAGGAAGCCTGCTTCTCCCTCTCCCACTCCCCCTGCTTGTGTTCCCTCTCTCGCTGTCTCTCTCTGTCAAATAAATAAATAAAATCTTAAAAAAAAATTAAAACAGCTAACATGTATACCGCAGATACTAAACATATGTACAGTTTCTCCATGGAAGAGTCCATTTTTTGTCCTTAATTTCTGAAGCTGAAGTTGATGAAAAAGCAGAAAGAAGAGATTCTTAAAAATACATAAAGAAGTGCATGATGAGATCTCACACTAAGCACCATAAAAAATTTGGCTTTGTGCCATCTCCTTCACAGTTCTAGTATTCTTCCTTTAGACGGTGGTTATTGCCAATCTGAAAGTCATTTCTTCGGCATGCATATCTACTGCATAAAGTATCTGGTTCCATAGAGGAATTTTTCAGAGATACAGGAGGAAAACGGGAAAGTGTTTGAAGCAAAATGAAATCTCTAGGTATCATAGTTACTGCTAGGAAGAGCGTCTCTTCAGATGGAGACCATGGAACCACTATTATAGAGGATAATAAAGCTGTGTCAGACAGAGAAGAAAATTTCTTTCATAAAGCCCATACTGACCCTTATGACTGGCCAGGACACATGAGAAATTAGGAACCAAGGAATTGGATGTTTTCATCTCTAAAACACACTCCATACCATTTTTGAAAAAAATGTCAGTGAAAAAAATTTTTTTCGAGAAAATTACAAGGCAGAAATCTCTCAAGATCAAATTTCCAAGTGGCTTCCGTGTTCATATGCTTAAAGTGCTATATATCAGCTTCTGCCCATCCAGTTGCACCAGAAAGATGGGAGAACAGAGCCAAGGACTTTTATTTAAGGAAGGCTCATCTGAAGTCAGCGCTTAAGCTAGGCTGGTACATAATCTAAAAGCTCCTTGAGTAAAGGAATTACCTCTGATTCACTCATATGATCTCCTGCAACCCAATACAGAGTAGGCGCTGAAAAAATATTTATTAAGATTTTAAAAAATGCTTAAAATCCAAAACTTATATACTTTATTCCCAAGGAATAATGCTTGAGATGGTTACCATGTACAACTTCAGGTCTAGAAGCTGAAAGCCCCATATTCATTCCCTTAAGCAGGCATCCATGTAACACCTCATGAAAAGCACATTAGGAAAAGAAAACCCTGCAGCAGATTTTGAGGCAAAGGTGAATGATATGAGCACTGCCTAGACAGAATTTATAGTCTAACTAGGGAGACACACTTGATTAAAAGTTCATCATAATAAATGGTACCTTCAAATAGTCAGAAAACATAAAATGCTCAATTTTATTATCCATCAGGGAATGGAAAATTAAAACTACAGCAAAATATCTAGATATGCTCTAGAATATAATCTAGATATACTCTAAAATAGCAAAAGTGAAAAAAATGTGAGATATTGAATGTTGGTATGGATAAGGAGCACCCAGAATTTTCATGCATTCCTGGGTGGGGCGTGGGGGGGTCCAACATGAGGGAGGATAGGTATGGCCACTTTAGAAAACTACTTGTCAAAAAAAAAAAAAAAAGAAAACTACTTGTCAGTGTCTAGGAAAGCCAGAAGTAAGAATAAGTTATGAACCAGCAATCACGCTCCTAGGTATACACCTAAGAGAAACACATATACATGTTCACCAAAAAAATATGTATTAGAAAGTTCCAACAGCCCTGGAAAACTACCCAACTCCACATTCGCTGTAGAATGGACAAATAAATTGTCATATAATCACAAAACGAGCAATGAAAATGAACAATATACATACATTAAGGCAGAGAAATCTAAAACACATAATGTTAAACCAAACAAGTCAGATATGAAAGTATACATATTGTAGGGTTCCATTTATATGAAGTTCCAAACTAGCCAAACTGTTTTTATTATAAGAAGTCAGGACAGTAGTTATCTTTTGGGACCAGGGGCAATTAGGAAAGTGTAAAAGGCAATTGAATGGGGCATGAAAGGTATTCTGGGCATAGTGATAATGTTCTGTTTCTTCATCTGGGTGGTACTTGTATAGATGACTTTCTGTTTGTGAAAATTCATTGTTCTGTATATGATTTGTGCACATTTCTTTTTTTTAAGATTTTATTTATTTATTTGAGAGAGAGAGAATGAGAGACAGAGAGCATGAGAGGGAAGAGGGTCCGAGGGAGAAGCAGACTCCCTGCCAAGCAGGGAGCCCGATGCGGGACTCGATCCCAGGACTCCAGGATCATGACCTGAGCCGAAGGCAGTCGCCTAACCAATGGAGCCACCCAGGCGCTCCAATTTGTGCACATTTCTGTATATATATTAGACTGATAAAACAGCTTAGCCAAAAACCTGCTTTATACACTGGAAGAGATTTATAAAGAAAGTATTCAGGATTTGTGGTCAAGGGGGCATTATAATTTCACACTTTGAGGCTCAGCATTCCAGTCCAAACACTGAACAATAACAGATACATTATAAAAATTACTATAAAATTTTTAAATAAAAAGGAATGACCAACCTGTGGTTTTAGCTCTCACATGCAAAGAGCTTAGAAGTCATCACTCCCATGTTTACAAAAGGAAAAACCGAATAAATTAAAAACTTTTGACTTTTCTTGGATCTATCAGAGAACTATGATTGCATGGGAAACCACCATGCTGAAATTTCAGGAGACAGTCACATCCAGAGAGACACTGCTTAGATCCACATACCTGGGGCAGAAGCCCCTGAAGCCATAAGCTTATAGGAACACAGAAAAGGGATTGTTGGTGGATTGCTGGAGGCTGAGTGTGACTAGCAAAGGAGTGAGACACTTCTGGGGACCAGAGTCTTAGTGGGGTCCCCACACTTCCATAAGCTTTATTTCCAGGAATCCCATCAGGTTCTCATTCCAAAGATTCCCTCTGACGCTGGTAGGGGAAGGGAAGATAGTCTATGTGCAATGTGTCCAGAGCCTCCTCCATAGAAAATTTAATGTTCGGGAAAAGAATGTCAGGGTATTACTCCAGCTGGAGGAAGGGCATTGCCCCCACTGCAGCCCCCTCTAAACTTCCTAGCTCACCTAAGAGAGGAAAAAACATAGTCAATAGGGGCAAGGGCTTTGAGAAATAGGGATACAGCCAGGAATGGAGCAAGAGGTGGGGGTGGGGAAAAGCTAGGCCATGAGAAAAACACTTCTGAAGGTCACAACCTGAAAAGACATGTCCACTGAAAGACAGAGATTTAATCAGAAGATCCTAGAACTCCCTCTTCCTGACACCTTACCATCATAATAGCGCTGCTGGATAAAACAGTGAATCATAGTTGAAAGAGCTCCAAGATTCAGTTTCTTTCTGAGAAGGAGTAGTTAGGGAAACCCAAAATCAAGAAGGGAAACAAAAATAAGAATACTAAAGAAATCTGAAGCCTCTAGTACCTACTGCTACAGCAAACATTAAACACAGCTCAAGCTCTAGCCAGATTAATATAAATACACTAAAGGCCTTTTTACCTCAGTTCTTATTACCCAGTGCACCAAATCTGACTTTTAACAAAAAAACACAAGGCATACCAACAGGCAAGGCAAAACACAGTCTGAATAGACAAAAGAAGCATCAGAATCAGATTCAGATACGACAGGGAATTATCAGGCAGAGAATTCAAATAACTATGATTAATATTTGGGCTCTAATGGAACAAGCAGACAACACGCAAAAATAGGCAATGTAAGCAGAGAGAGTCAACTCTAAGAAAGAAGAAAATAGAAATGCTAGATATTCTGAAACCACCGTATAGGTATCCTAGAATTCAAAAATCAAGAAAGTAAATGGTTGATTCTAGGGTTGCGGTAGGAAGTATACAAGATGAGCTTAGGGCATCTTGTAGTGGCATCAAGTAAAGAAATGCTAAAACACACACACACACACACACAGATGGGTGTACGTCAAAGGGACCCAGGAGCCAACTGAAAGAGCTCCCAATGGTCAAACTTGTAACAGTTTATATAAATACTTTACCCTCAAGGAAGTGGAACAGAACTCCTGGTCTGTAAGTATGGGCTATGCACAGTAACTTTCTTCCAAAGAGTACAGTATAAAAGAGGAATCAAAGAACAACTTTATAGTACAAAAGTCTGACAACCACTACACTTCAGCCAGGTGGTCAAGGTTAACTTATAGGGAGGATAAGTCACGCTCATAGTACGTAGCCTTGATATGATGTGATCAGAATGGTTCTTTATCTCTGTGGTCTTCCTACCAAAAATACATAACCCCAGTCTAAGAATGAGAAAAACATCAGGCAAATCCTGAGAAACAGTCTACAAAACACCTTAACAGAATTCCTCAAACTGTCAAGGTCATCAAACACAAGGGAAGTTTGAGAAACTGTCACAGCCAAGAGGACCTTATAGAGACATGACAACTAATGTAATGTGGTATCCTGGATGGGCTCCTGGAACTAAAAAAGGACATTAGGTAAAAACTTCAAAAAATCTGAATAAATTATGAACTTTAGTTAATAATTATATATCAATATTGCTTCATTCGTGGTGAGGGACTTCTCTATTAATTTGAGATGTTCAGAATAATGGAAACTGGATACAGATATATAGAAACTACCCTCTTTACAATTTTTCTGTAAATCTATAACTATTCTTCTAAAACCAAAAGTTGACTTTAAAAAACAGAAAGAAAAATCACGGTGATAGAGAGAAAGGAAAAGAAGAAGAGAGAGAGAGCACACACACATACAAAAAAAGAGAGACATGGCTGATCTCCCAAATAAGGTAAACCACTGGGGTCAGAAACGAAAGAAACATGAAGAGTAAATCGGGGCGAATCTGAAAGTTTACTGGGTTTCAAGTCTGGAAACCAGCAAATGTAACTGGGTAGGTAGCTCTTGTGCAGTAGCTGGAATTAAAAGTGCCCATATAAAACAAGAAACTATAGACAACCATGGCTCTCTCCAGCTTGAAAGGTGGCTCAAGAATAAAAGCGGGCATTTCTATGAAGCTGAAGACCTAAGGAGGCAGGACAAAGCAAGCACAGCACAATCCCTGGGCCAAGCTGCTTTTGGCTCAGTGGCTCCGCCTGCAGTATCTCCAGTATCATCTGCAGACAGGAACCCGAAAGCCTAGGTCTCAACTGGTAGAGCGGGGAAATTTAGTGGAGTATCCCAAAACCAGGATGAGTGTGTACAGAGATTCTGAGAGAGTGGGTAGGAGGCAGGAAAACAGTCAGATTCAAGATAAGGTCATGTTTCCATTATTAATTGCTGTGTCACACAGTACTCTAAAACTCTGGTTTAAACCAACTGCCATTTTATTACACCTCATAATTTTGGGGGTCAGGAATTTGAGCAGGCCTCAGCTGGGCGATTTCTTCTGCTCTACCTGGTGTCAATTATGGTCACTTGATGGTATTGTGATGGTGGCTAAGGTAATAAGAGGGTCAGAGACAAATTTGTTCACATGCCTGATTCATTAGGAGGGACAGATGGAAGACCAGGATACCCTTGACTCCCATGTATTCTCAGGGCCTTTCCACAGTCATTTGTGTGGTAGTTGGACTTTTTACATAAAGGCTCAGGGCCACCAAAGAGATAGGAAGTTCCCAGAAACTGGCTCAATATCACCCCCATTGCATCTTTGTCAAAATAGTTACAGATCCCACCAAATTAAAGAAGAAATATAGATCTACCACTCGGTGAAAGTAGTGTCAAGTAATTTGCGACCATCTTTAATTCACCATCGTCCTCAATCCAGAACTCTAAAACAAGTGATGACAATTAATGCTAAAAATTCCAACCAAAAAAAATCACAAGTGGGATATAAAGTGTGTTCCAGATGAAAACAATAAGAACATATGATAACTTCAACATAAAAATGTTTAGGATTTTCAAAAAGATACAGGAAAATAGCATCAATAAAAAGAAAACTATATCACAAAATACAAACAAAAGTAGCTAAGAAGAGTAAGTAGACTAGAACTCTTGAATATCAACAACAGAGATACTGAATTTTGTAAATAAAAAGCCTGTTTAATTTTTTAATTTTTTAATTTTTTTAAGTAATCTCTACACCCAACGTGGGGCTCAAAGTTACAACCCAAGATCAAGAGTCACATGCGCTACCAACTGAGCCAGCCAGACGCCCCTAAGGTTTGTTTAGTAGAATAAACTTTAGATAGTCAATGATAGGAATTAATGAACTGAAACATGGTATTGAGAAATTCACCCAAAATGCAATGCAGAAAGATAAAAATATTTTAAAAATATATGAAAATGCAGTTAAGAGACATAGATCAGTCGAGACTCTCAAGGTCTACTTCAAAAAAGAATTCAAAGCATAGAATAAAAAGAACGGATAAAAATTTCCAAAACTGAACAAAAGCAAATACTGAAAGTATATAGCAAAGGCCAAGCTGAAAAACTAAAAATAAAACTATACAAAATATATAAATATATATAACTATATATATAATTACATATATATATTTCATAGGGAAAAATTGATTGTCCAAAAAAACCCCTCAATATTGATAAAATTTGAAGTAAAATTGTATTAGTAGGTATCAAGAAACAATAGAAAATATTCTTTAAAGATGGATGGAAAGTAACCGTCAATCTGGAATTCTCTCTCTGGATCTACGGCTATTCTAAAGATATAGGGGGAGAAAAAGACTTATTCAGACTAAGGAAAATTAGTACTCATAGATCCTTACTGAAAGAATGATGAAGGAATGCATTTCAGTTTTAAAAAGTAGTAAATGCAGTGGGATACAATGATGCAAAAATGAATATGAGTAATCAAAGGAACTGGCAAACTCTTGCTAAATTTAATTACCTGCAAAAACAAAGAAATATTACTGTTTTAAACTGTAGAAGCAAAATTCTAGACAAGGGTAGCAAAAAAAAAAGAGGGATATGGGGGTCAAGGTGTAAGGATCTAAGATCTTTTTCGTTTAAAAATAGTAGACATATTGAATAATTTTAAATTTGTATTGAAATGTTTGAAATTAAGATATATTTAATGTATCTTCACATACCTTCACAAAAGGCATTGTTCTAAGTGAAAGAAGCCAATCTCAAAATATTACATGCTGTATGATTCTATTTATATGAAAAAGGGAAAACATTTGAGCCAGAAAACAGATTTGTCACCTTAGACTATGATAGGAAGGGCTCACAGAGGAAAGACAATTGATTTTTGAAATGAGAAATTAAGCCCTCCTTCACACCCACAAGTTATGTGAAGAAGCAGAGGACTACTGGAACAAGGGGCAACCAGTGGCCCTAAAATCTTTTAACTTTAAAAAGGCTTTGAAAAGTTTCCTCATCAAAGAGTCTTAAAAAGATCATGACACAAAAGAATCTTCAAAGGGCTGGGCAAGAAAGAATGGAGAGTGATGTGTTCAAAACTCTCCCCTGGATACACCTTCCCCTAATGTACTGATGGGAATCCTCACGAAATAATCCTCATGAAAGTACCCTCAGAAAAAAACTGAAGACACAGTAAGATGGTGCATACTGTCCTAACTCAACCACACAGCACATGATTAGAGGATATGCTACCAAGGATTACCAGATTTGAAAATGGACGTTGCTGAGGTTTTTAAAAAAAGATTTTATTTATTTATTTGACAGAGAGAGACACAGTGAGAGAGGGAACACAAGCAGGGGCAGAGGAGAGGGAGAAGCAGACTCCCCACTGAGCAGGGAGCCCAATGCGGGGCTCAATCCCAGGACCCTGAGATCATGACCCGAGCAGAAAGCAGACGTCCAACGACTGAGCCACCCAGGTGCCCCTATCTCTGTCACTCTTGCGCTTACCTAGCACATAGCGGATTAAAGAAAAAAATGTTTAAAAAGTGTCTATTGAAGGAGCGAATGAATGAATGAATGCATGCATGAATGAGCTAGCTAACAAAGGAGCCACACTAATATGTCAATCAGAGACAGCAGTGAAAGAAAGAAATGGGTACAAACACAGTGCCTGAGAACCCGACATGGTACTGGAGTACATATCTAACTAAAAAAGGAAAAGACCATATGACCTACCATGTCAAGTACTTCTAACAGGTTGATGGAAGACCCCATCATTCCACCAGGATCAAAGAGAAGCTAGCTCTGAAAGACTCTGAATAGAAGTGCCATCATTTCACAAAGACCAAACACACAAATCCTGGTCCAGAAGCTTATTGATTGATAAAATGTATTATTACAAAGATATTGAGTAAGCAGAGAGCGTTTGTTTTGAAAAGCGATAATGGATTTTATAAAGATATTCCATTATGCCTTCACTGAAATAGTCACTTCACTTCACGAGGGCCAGATTTGGGACTCTGAATTAATTATGGTAATTTTGAAGTATCTGTGCAAGAGGAAGACTGTGTGTATGAATAAGTAAGTGTCTCTTAGTAACATTTTCTGATGAATAAATCAGTTTAAAATTGGAAATCTGTGTCCTCTGGTAATTTGTTCTAAGCCTTCTTTCCTGTGAGATCCCTTTTCAAAATTAACACACCTAGAAGACATTCATTAAACATTTGTGGAATGGATGAATTTTGATGTGACATTGAGATAATACTATAAAGTAATACCCAGTGCATATTTCTCATAAGCAGATGTTTTGCAATGATTATAGGACTGCAATGAAATTGAATCCTTGGGTAGAAGTTACAAACATGCAGGTTTGCAGCGAGTTAGGGTTGCACTTCACATATTCAAAAGTCTCACCTTTGTTTGAAAAAAAATGACATAAACACAACATGCATAATGTATGCCAAACTATGGAACTAGGAGCAGTTCAAAAAAGAGCCAATAAATTGGTGAAGAGGACAACGTCCTGCTAGATGAGAATATATAATATAAGACTTCATCAAAAAGGCTAGGGATATAACTGTGTAATAAAATGATATAGAGAGAGTAAATATGGAATTATTATGAAAATCCTGGAATCCTAAAATGAGGGTACACCAATACCCCTGAACAACACCAAGGGTATTGTTCAACTTTTCAAAGTGGAAAACAATTTCTATAACTCGTTGACTGGATAATAGTGATAAAAAATATCAACTAATTTCAGCAGGATTTAAAACATAAATTCATGTACAGCAGATCCAGAGGAAGCATATAACCTTTTGGTATCATATTCCTAATATCTTTAAGTTAAAGTCAGTTGTTCCCAGAATAGAGCCCATTGCTCCATTAATGAGGACAGAATAAAGGTTAAACACACCATGAGCCAACTTAATGGTAGACTTGGAAAGCCAGTGTGTGATATCATCAAGTCAAACAATTTTAGAGCTGAATGCCCTATGAGACCACAGTATAATGTTCTCATTTTACATAATGAGAAAATTGAGGCCCAAAGAGATTAAGTATCTTGCCTGAGGTCATACAACTAACCAAAGGCAGAGACCTGTCAGAATTAGACTCTCTTGAGTTCCCAGTTCTAAGTTCTTCCTATTATGTGTGACTCTACCAAATGAATACAAAGGGGAGGAAAAAAAAGCAAACAAGTATTGGACATCAAAGCATATGTTATTTCTGTCCTCTAGATATGGGCATTGAAATCTTTCATTTCATGATATAGTTTTATTTAATTTCTGTATAATCAGATTAGAGTTTGGGAATCAGGAATCTAGTTTTAACTCTTTATTATGGAAAATTTCAAGCATAGATAAAAACAGATAGAATAGTATAATGAAAGTTCCATGTACCCATCATCCACCTTCAAAAATGATCTCATGGCCAATCTCATTTTAGCTATTTCCTACCCAATCCTGCCTCTTCCAGTATAACTTTGAAGCAAATCCAAGAGCACATTCATAAATATATCAGCATGTGTCTCTAAATGTAACTACAGAATTTCTAATAATTCTTTAACATCACTTTAAAGCTAATGTTCAAATTTCCACTTGTTTCATAGATGTCATTTTTAGAATTTGTTTCCAACCAAGAATAATTTAAATTTTACTAAGTTATTGAAAACAAAGAATCACTGAATAAGCTATAGTTATGAGAATCAGAATAGAATCTACCTTTGATAACCATAGTGCCTCACTGCACCTTGAAGAATGGGGAAAACGTGTATTATAAGGGTCTGGGAATAAGGTCATTATTTTTGTATAATCACATTCAGTGATCCAATTTAATGCATAGAAGAGGATTTTAATAGAGATGAGTATATGATTAGAAATGCAGTGGCCAAATTGATGGCAATGTTTACGCACTATGGTGCACCAAATTATCAATTATGTCCATATATCCAAATGATCCCGGGCAAGGTGCCATGCAGAGAAAATGAAACAGATCCTACCCTGTCACTGCATGCAAGTGTATTCTAACAAGTCATGGCAGGGATTAGTTAGGGTACACTGCAGGAGAAACTCCGCAGGAGAAAAGCCGCTGAAGTTGGAATCAGGGGGCTGAAATTCCAGCCTGGGCTCAGCCAGGATGTAGTTGTGTGCAAATCTGAGTTGAATTCCCTGGGGGTCAGGCTTCTCAATGGCTATAAATAGGAGCAACAAAGGTGACCTCTAAAGTCTCTTCCATGTATAATAGCTGATGACTTTAAGTATCATCGACTTATTCCTATATATTATGCTGAACTTGAAAGATACCATCACATTATTAAATAGAATGTTGAAAAGTCACTTCATCTATCACATAGTTTCTGAAGAACAAAATCCCAAAGTGGTGACGGTTACTATTTCTCATTAGATGGTTTAATTGTGGGGAGTCTATGACTATGCAATTTGCTGAGGCCCAGGATATCATTTGGGAGTAGCAGTAAGCAAGCAGGTCAGCATAGCTGACCACTGTAGCTAAGGGCTGCAGAAGGAATTCCATCATATTTCCTTTATCACACATCTATGGGTGTCACACAGATATACTTGCGCCCCCTACAGGTTTGACAGATTTAGCAAATGAAAATACAGCATGCTCAGGTAAATTTAAGTTTCAGATAAACAAAGAATAATTTCATACTAAAATTTTATATAATAAAAACACTTTATACTAAAAATACCCATTGTTTGCATGGAATTCAAATTTAACTAGATGTTCTGTATTTTACCTGGCAACCCTAGCCCCCTGACCCATGCAACTTGGGAGGATTAATCTTCCTTTTACAGGTGAGGAGATGGAGGCTTAAGAAAATTATCCATTAATACAGAAAAAATAAAGGGTGGCAATGGAATTCAAATCCAGATCTGTCTAACTCTAAAACACATGCATTTTTCAGTACATTTTCATTGTTCCCTAAGCACCTATGGAAAACAATTTAAATTTTCTGAAAATATGCAAAGAAACTTCAACAAATTCAAATGTAAGAAGACCACATTGCATAAGGGCTAAGTCTCAAAGTCTGTAAGGCAGCTATTGAGAATCTGGAAAGCATGTTTCCCACAGAAACTCTGCCAAATGGTTATTAGTTTCCAGGTCAACCCATAAAAGTCTGTGTAACCCATATTCTAGCTGAATCACTGTAGATATTCTTAATTAAAAGTATAGTAGAAGCCCAGTATGTTGCCATATTAATAATTAATAAATGTGAATTAGGAGGAAATATATTCTTACTTATTTTTAATAGTGAGGTAGGAGGTAAAGTAAGTCGTATTGAGACAGAGGAGAAGGTAATGGAAATATTATGGAGACTTGAAAGGGTCTTCTAGAAATTTTTAAGCACACTGCACATGGATGCTGTGGGTGTACTGTGTCAATGTCACTTTTCAACACTTTAGATTTTCTTTTCTTGGATACAGATGTTGACTTGCATATATGGACTGTAACTGGGGCTGTCTCTTGACTCAGATGAAAAGATACTAGGGGAAGAGAGAAAGAAAGAATAAGAAAGCTGACAAGTATTCCCTCATGTGCCTGAATTAACTGGAAAGAGTTTTAGAAGAAAAGGGCAGACTGATGCATATTTGCATTTCTGTAAGGAGACTTTGATTTAAGATGTAATTAACTAAGGAATGATAAAGAAAAACTAGGACATTGTTGTGAATACCACAGGGGAAGAGATTTCAAATCAGAGTATTCCTTGCACTGGTCACCAGCGGACATCATCATCCAAGAATATTCAGTTATCGTCCCAAGCAGGCTTAGAGAAGCTCAGAGTACCACAGGAACAGAGGGTAGGGCTAGGGGTGCATGACAAGATGAGGGGACTAACCATCCCAGAGGAGTGACATTCAGCCTGAGTTCTGAAGAATGATAGCAATGAGCTCAGAAAAGAGGACTTCTGGGCAAAGGAAGAAGTATTTGCAAAGGCACAAAGACCAGAATGCATGATCCACTGACAACTTAAAGCAGTTTGGTATCCCTGGAAGTGATGTGTAAGAAAATAAATGGTGAGACACAATCCTGGGCAGGACTGTGGGGGACCTGACCCTAAGGAGTCTGGATATGATCGGGAAGCCAAGCTGGAGCCTTTGAAAAGTTTAAGCAGGAGACACACATGATTAGTCTTGTTTTGTTTTGTTTTTTTAATCAGTCAAGAAAGAAGAAGGAAGAAGGAAGGAAAGAAGGAAGGAAGGAAGGGAGGAAGGAAGGGAGGAAGGAAGACCTGGTGGCAGTAAAGAGAATGAATTGAAGTGATGAAACCGAAGGCATATTAAGAGTTGGAATATTCCAGGTGAAATTTTGATGACTTGAACTAAGATAGTAGAGAGGAAATATAAAGAGAGATAAATTCAAGAGACATTACGACGTCATAGGACTTAGCGACTCCTGGCAAAACACAGCATAAAAGGTATAAGCCATGTAGTCTTAATGCCAGAGTCTTCACTTGGAGCTCTTAGGCAAGTTACTGCATATCACTCAGAGTATATTTCCTCAGCTGTAAACTGAGGATATAATTAAATACACTTCCAATAGCTGTTTTGTATAAAAGTACCTGACATATAGTAAGTGCTCAATAATACTAGTTACTACTTACTTTTAATGGGAGAGTAAGGAAGGGCTTCTGGCCAGAGAAAGATAGGAAATACAAGAAAAGTGGGCAACAGGAAGTAGAGATTGAGTTTGGCTTAAAATATCTAAAATTTCAATTTATTCTGAGATATGGAAATGTTCAGTTGGCAGCTAGTAATCCAGGCTTGGAGAGCACATAAAGGATGAAATTGAAGAAATGATAGCAGCTAGGCAGAACTTGAAATCATACCAGAAAGACTATGAGAAAGGAGAAGAACAGAGAGCAAGAAATTTAATACTGAGAGGCAACAACACAGAAGAAGTTGTGGAAGAATTTCTCAGAGAGATAAAAAGAATATCAGGAGAGAAAATCATCCCACCATTCAGGAAGGTTATCCTACCAATAAAGGAAAAAACAATTTGGCCACCTATCAATGTACTTTTAATTTCTGAATATAACAATTAAGTAACTAATATATGGGCATTTTTTTACATTCTAATGCCAAAATATTTTAAACTATAATTATCCTATACCTTATCTCATTTTACCTATTAATCTCTATTTACTTTGCTTATGATACACATGGAATTTAAAAGGAAGAAAATTTAATTATTTTAAAGGATAGTGGTTCTCATTTTTCAGGAAACCCCTATAGTCTAACTCCCATTATTCAGAATTAGTCAGATTTTATTGCATAATGTGAACCAACTGGGGCACCTGGGTGGCTCAGTCGTTAAGCATCTGCCTTCGGCTCAGGTCATGATCCCAGGGTCCTGGGATCGAGTCCCGCATTGGGCTCCCTCCTTGGGGGGAAGCCTGCTTCTCCCTCTCCCACTCCTCCTGCTTGTGTCCCCTCTCTTGCTGTCTCTCTGTCAAATAAATAAATAAAATCTTTAAAAAAAATAATGTGAACCAACTGAATTAGAGTGAACATTAGAACCAAATCCCATGGCATCATGATAATTTCCGAGCATGCAAAATGTACTCACGCATATGGAATAACAACTGTAATGAAGGGCATTTCATCCATCCAGGTAGAGCAACTGTATCTTAAACTTTAAAACTAAATACACGTTTTGGAAATAAGAGGAAAATGAGGTAGGGGAAGATGTGCCAGAAAAAGAGCAAAGACAAGAAAAGAGAGGGAGATTACAGGCTAATATGTCTCTAGCACCCCCAGATTGGAAGGAGGAAGGTAGGGCTACCCCCCAGACACTGGCATTTTGGGCTGACAGTTGGAATCTGGGGCTTAGGGGTTATAAGGACTTCTGGGAAAAACATAGTGAAACACACTGGAACTGAAGTCCTCCGTTGGAATAAGGCTTTTGAACAAAGGCCATCCACTTTCCTCTTAGGAAACACCTGAGTGAGCCTATCCCTCCAGGATCGATGTGTGAAAAGGAGACGAGTAACACAAAGTAGGAGTCAGACCTAAGGGGCACAGACGAAGTAGAGAGTGAGAAAGGACAGACAGATGCTTGTGGACTCCTGACTTCTTCCAAGGCACCTTTTGTTGTTGTTTTTAATGTAGCATAATATACATAACAAGAAATTTACCATTTGAACCATTTCCGAGTGTACGGTTCAATGGAATTGAACATGTACATTGTTGTGCCACCATCATTACTATCCACTTCTGAAACTCTTATCTTCCCAAATAGAAGCTCCCTATCCATTAAACAGCAGCTCCTCATTCCCCCCTTCTCCCAGCTCCTGGCAACTACCATTCTACTTTTTTGTCCCTATGAATTTATTCTAGGTGCCTCACAGAAATGGAATTATATATTTGTCCTGTTGTGTCCAACTTATTTTACTCAGCATAATATCTTCAAAATTCATCAGTGTTGTAGCATGTATCAGAATTTCATTCCTTTCTGAGTAATATCTCATTGTATGTATATTCCACATTTTGTTTGTCCATTTCTTTGTCAGTGGACTTTTGGGGTGTTTCCACTTTTAGCTATTGTGGATATTGGTGTACAAAAAACCCGTTCAACTAAGGCACTTTGTCTTTTAAGTTTTGGCTCACATGTACCTGCTAGGTCATAGGTGTTCACTCCAACTGTCTTAGGACATTAAGAACTTTCCATTTTTGGATGTGTTCAAACCAGAACTGTCTATCTGTCCAGGGTGATATATAGGAAATTTTTAAACCAGATATGAAGCTGGACAATTGATGAATTATATGCCTATAAGGTTCTTTTAAAAAGTGTAGAGTATTAAAATTTTTATGAACCTACCTATACTATTAGAGTGCTATGCTCAAATGGTAGAGGCAAAAAATTGGTATTTGAGCAACAAAGACTAATTTGGCAAGGCTGGGAAATTTGACTCCCATTTTTATTTTTAGAGACTACTAGTTGCTTATTTTCTTTTGTAAAAAAAAAAAAGTAAGAATTACTTACAACTTTGTCTTTAAGCTCCATTTACATTTCTAAATTCACCCACACTGTTAGAGACTCCAAGATATGACTGGGTATCAATGTCCATTCTGTCATAGGAAGCCCCTCATACAGGATGGAATTAATACTCTTAAAAATTTCATTGATTTGTATGCCACTAACCAAAATGAGATTACCAGGAAAGACCATTTTAAATTTAAATGAATGCTGCTTAGATGGAATAACTTACTCTTGATCCTCACATTTGTAATCAATAGGGAACTCTTTGGCTGCATCTGATTTTTCACATTTTTCAGCTAAGTCAGGAATCCTAATGCAAAAATCTGCTCTGTTATGTGGATTTGTGAACTGTCTAGAGGGTTCTGGGTCCATTAACCAACGGATAAATTACCATGAGACATAAATATAATGTTTTTGTCTCTAACCGAGACAGTCTTGCTCCAATATTATTCATGTGATTTCAAGAAAAGTGGTTGCTGTTTTCTTTAGACTCACACCTGGAAATTAATAAAGAGCAAGGCATTTCTCTTGGTATTAATGCAAAATTCTAAAACAAAATTAATTACTCATGCACTTTTAAAACTCTAGATACTAGAGCTGGCAAGGAGAGCATTTTAGAACATATTCATTCAAAACCCCAGAATGAATGTGCTTGATAGGAGGTATTACCCCTGTAGGGTGTGAATGGACTATGGCGTACGGGGCCAAGGTATAGACTTGTCAGTTAAATAAGAGACACATTACACCCTGGCCATGACTGGAGACAAGACATCTAAGCACCACCCTTTGTCTTACCACCCTAGTGTTGCAATCAGCTAACGTGGTATGTCGGGACTTTCATACCCAATGTGATAAATAAAATCCCACCAAATGCTATGAATTCATTTGAATCTATTGCCAGAGTCACACCAGTGTGAGACTGCTGATCAAAAAACAAAACAAAACAAAATAAAACAAAAAAACAAAAAACAAAAAACAAAATCAATTGATGTTTTTAAAATTAAGAACTGTCAAATAAAATGTCGGCAATGCTGAGTGGCATATAGTGATTTAAAAAACAATACCTATGTCATTCCATATTATATACAAAGGTAAATAATTGGGCCAATCATAAATCAGTCTTTTGTGTGATCAGTCAGCTTAGAAGTCTAACAAATATTCTCAAGGAGATTTTTCTTCCTAGCCAAAGCTGTAACTGAGCATTTTTACGCCTAATGTGAAATATTAATGGCTTTTTTCCCCTTCTTTTTTTTTTTTTCACTCCTTCTTGCTCCAACCCCTGCCATCCTTTCTCTATAAAGGATAAAACAAAGTCATCCTGCCCTTGCTTCTGAATCATATGTGTCCTCGCCAACACCTGAGGCAGTGAAAAAAGATGAAGAAATGACAGTATCTGGTCTCAGTGTTTCTCACTACATTGTTGTAGAGATATTTAGTATCTCAGATACAGCATTAACTCTTCATTGTCCTTGAGCAGCTTTGATAACAGCTGTGCTCTGAAACCTCACCAATGTGCCTGTTATGTCTGGATCTGAAGCCACAGGGGCTTGTGAAGAGAAGGACGCCCCTCCCCCACCCTGCCCACTCAAAAACCAGTTACTATAGGTGAGCTACCATGTTCTTTGCAACATTCATTCATTCATTCATTCATTCCGTGCTTAATTTGCAGGGATCTTGTGAGTCGGTTGTTAAACTGTTGACTGAAGTCAGCCCTGTGGTGGCAGTATGAAAATTCAAAAGAGCTACAAATCAGTCCCTACCCCCTTTCCAAAACCGCTGGTTAAATATTTGCCAAGACATCCCTACACTTATTTATCGAATACTTATTAAATATCTACTATGTGCCATGCACTATGTTGGGTGCTGGTATACAGCCATGAACAACAAAAATTCTTCAATACCAGTGAGAAAGATAGGCAATAAATAAGTAAATACATACTTAAAAAATTACAGAGAGTGATCAAGAAAATGAAGAAAATAAATAGGTGCTATTTCTAAGAATAACGTAAGGGACACATCTTTCTGGAAAGACAGTAGGATCTAGTGGTAGAAAAGGCAGTTTCTGGAGTCAGACAGCCCTGGGTATCATCCTAAACTCTATAATAACTAGTATATGTTACACAGCATATGGCAGTATGATTCTGGGAACATTATTTAAAATCTTAAACTAAGCCTTGGTTTTCTTATCTGTAAAATAAGAATGATAACAAAACCTCTTTCAGGGAGTGTTATAAAGATTTAAACAGATAATTCAGATAGAATGACCAGCGCCAATGTTTTGACAAATATTTTGAGATAACTCAAAAGAATGTTAGCTATAGTTATTATTATCATTGTCTGAAGAGGTTAACATTTAATATGAAACTTATGTGCAAAATGTGAGCCTAATGAAGAACCAAAGAAAGAGATTTCCAGGCAGAATAAAGTACACGTGGAAAGTATTTGAGGTGTGAATGTGCTTGGTTTGGTCCAAGGATGGCTAGAAGTCCTGGTTGCTGGAGACAGTACATAGGGAAGAAGAAGGTGGCATGCCTTTTCACTGAGACACATGGAAGGACAGTTTAGGGAAAGATTATGCAGAGCCTCTTAGGCCACTAAGATTTTATTGTGCACGCAATAGGAAACCTCCAAGGAGATTTAAAAAAAGAATGACATGACTCAATTTATAGTTTTCTTATCTCTCTTCTTGCATCTTGGTGGTGAATGGGTTGGAAGATGCACAAGTAGGAGCAGAAAGATCAGATAAGAATCTAATGCAATAATTCAGATGGGAGAGTATGCAGCTTTACGTTAGTGGGGGGCAAAGGAGGTAAGCAAACAGATTTGGGGTATATTTTGTGGGTAGAATCAATAGACTTTGGTTATGGATTAGATAAGGATGTGGCAGATTGCATTTTTCAAAGACGAGCAGAACAATACCTCATACCCTGCATTCTTCTACAATGTGGTCCTGAAAGCCTCTCATTAGTAAGTGTAGTCTGATTCTTCCCCCTTTCAGCCAAAGCGAGCACGAATGTGCCTTTGTCAACCAATTGGAGAACAGCACAAATGATGCCATGTAACTTTCAAGACTAAGTGATAGAGACGGTATAATTCCAGCTTGCACTGCGTTGAATAGTGTCACACGAAAATTCATGTCCAACTGGAACTTCAGAATGTGACCTTATTTAGATATTGTCTCTGTAGATATAATTAGTCAAGATGAGGACATCATAGATTATGGTGGACCTTAGTTCCAAGATAGCTGGCCTCCTTTAAAATGAGAAGACACAGACACACACAGAGGGGAGATGTCCATGTGGCAAGGCAAGCAGAGATTGAAGTGGTGCAAACCTAAGGGACACTGAGGACTGCCAGCAACTACCAGAAACCAGGAAGAGGCATGGGAGGATTCTTTCCTAGAGCCTTCAGAAGGACTACAGCCTTGCCAACGCTTTGATTTCAGACATCTAGCCTCTAGAACTGGGAGAATGAATTTCTGTTTTAAGCCACCCATTTTGGGGCATTTTGTTACAGCAGCCCTAGGACACCGGTACACACTTTGTTGGCTATGATGCTCACGTTTGAAGCTCTGAGCTTTGAGGTAGTAAGTTCAACTACTCTGTGTCCACCATGCAACAAGGAAGTTCAGGCCGCATGGAGAGATCACATGAAGGTGCTTCAGCGAACAGCCCAAGCTGAGGTCCCTAGTGATAGCCCACATCAACTGCCAGACATGTGAGTGGAGACTCCTCAAAATGATTCTGCCCCAGCTTCAAACTGCCCCCAGCAGTTGAGGTCTCCCAGCTGAGATTCTAGATATTATGGAATCGACAAGCCATCTTTATTGTACCCTGCCCCAGTCCCTGATCCACAAACTCTTTAAGCATAGTAAAAAGATCATTTGTGCCACTAAAGTATGTGGTGGTTTCTTATGCAGGAATAGCAACTGAAACAGAATTTTCATTCCAGAATTGAGTTCTGCCATATCAAAAGCTTAAAACATTTGGGACTGGGCAGTGGGAAGAAGCTGGAAGGACCTTAAGGAGACAGTTGGTCAGAGTAAGTGAAAGCTAGTGAAGGTAGTAGAAGTTAGAAAGACCTTAAGGAGACTTTAGTGAAACCAGGGATGACAGGGAGGAAACTGTTACTGGAGGCTAGGAAAAAACCGACCTCTGCTTTAGAGTGGCAGAAAGTTTGGCAACTCCCTTGCCTGTATTGACATGGAAAATAAAAAATGAGCCTAATAAACTGGTGAATTTGTCTAAGGATATTTCTCAGGCAGGATGCTGAAAGTGCCAATCTGTTTCTTTTAGCCATGTGTAAGGCACAGTCAAAACATATGAGGAAAGGGGGTTCTGGCCAACTTTCAAGCAAGCTTTAAAGAAAATATAAAAAGCCTCACTGGGTTTGAAAAAACAAAAACAAAACCAAAAAACTTTTTCATTCAGCATCTCCCAGTAGAAAATTCTCAAAGTGAGACAGGGCCTCAGTGTGAAGACCAAATAAAAGACCTGTTAGGAAAATATCTCATCATTAAGATGAAGACAAGAGTGTGACTCTAAAATTTTTCATTAAAACTTCAGAAAGATATAAGATGGTGCCTCATAAACCTTTCAAATATATACACAGGCTTCTGGATTTAAGAGCATGCCTTTTTAAACATAGGCACCTAGACTCTTAAGGGTTTGTCTTATAGCAGCTTCACAGGGAGTCCATGGGAGAAAAAGGCATAAATTGAAGAGATTTCTGGGCATGTCTCTTGTCTAACATACTGGATTTCTGTATTGATACATCAGAGGCCGAAAAATTTTAAAGGAACTATATTAGCTTGGACTGAAAGGAGTAGATACACCATAAAATGAAAGGGGTTTGTTTGGTCTTTCGATCCATGAACTACTTTGGGCGGGACACAGGATGACTAATCTAGTCAGCTACAAACACGGGCCATTTCTTAGGGAAGGCAGAATAACTCAGGGAGTAAAACCAAATGCTGAAGAAGGTGGATCCTGCAGGTGGGGAAAGCAACTTCTAAGAAGCAGATCTGAGGCCCTATCAAGGAACTGCCAAGATGTGCCCAACTGAATTTCAGAACTGCTGTTGGACAGTGACCCTGTGTGCCTCTTATTCCTCCTTCCCTTTTTTAATGAGAATATTTATAGTGGTTATCCTATGCCTGACCCCCACTGCATGTGGGGTATATGGGAGGAAGATCATTGGAGTCTTTTACTCACAGCTCTTCAGAGATTGAAAAGAACCATGCTAGAAGAACTGCATCTAAGGAGGCTCATTGGCCCCTGGAACTGATTTCGATGACTGCATCCTGGACTTCAAGTAATAAGGTGAGACTGGGAATTTTGAGGGAGGGGTCCGATGTCTTTTGTGTGTGGAAAGGATGTGAATAGTTGTAGACAGTGGCTGATAGTATTTACCAAAAATGGCTACAAGATCTTTCATCCCACACTCTCTTCTTTACCTTGTGCTACTGAGTTTAGAGGTGATTTTTCATACAGCAATAGTACTCAGATCATAAAGATGAGAGAAAGAGGGAATCAAGGAGGCCCACTAGACTTTTGGCTTACGCAAATGGGAGAATGACAGTACCACTTGCCGAGATGATTAGTAATTGTTGTTGAGTGAAGAGAAGGGAAGTGGGCAGAATGGTAAATCACAGTTGTTGTTTGGCCAAGTTATTTCTGAAATGTGTATGAGACATTCAAATGTAACCTCTTTAGTTCATTCAGGATTCTGAAACCACAGTAATACTTTTATAGTTGAAATACCTTACCAGTGACATTTTTATGAAGCATGGCACTACAAGCCTATTATGACATTAACAAAAATAAAAGATTGATGTCATCCAAATTACATAATCATCTGAAACTAATACAACTAAGCATAAGCTGCCCCAAATTTTTAATATTAATGTTTGTTACTTGAAAGGTCACCATTCTGGCCTAATTAAATAAGTGAAAAAAGAACTTCATTCTTTGAAAACCGTTGAGTGTTTGAAGTGGAAAAATATCTTTAAACAATCACGCTTGCAAGAAAAAACACAATTTGAAGTTGACCTAACTGGTCACTGGCCAAAAATCAAATCTTGGACAGGATTCCAGTTTCAGTCATTTGTAAATGAGGGCTATTCAAAAATGGTGTTCCTTAATGGGATGCCAAAAAACCTTAAACACTGCAGTATGCCAGATACAGCCATAAAGAACAGAAGTAGCTGCTTTGCTTCACAGCATTAATCACAGGAACCAGACAAGAATAAACAGCAGTTGGGTGAGGGGGCACCCTATGAATAAGGATAATAAATGTTTGTGATAACCTCTTCCACCAGTGAATTAAAGGCCTTGAGAGACATGGAAAAGTAGAGCAAAAGAATCAATCCAATCTTCTGTTACCTGTGTTGACGAAACAGTGTGCAATCTGTATGAAACCTCTACTCAGAAACAAACCATCCCAGTCTGCCAGACACCATGCTTCTGGTTACAAGTCACCTTGATACCATAGAAATTTCACTTCATTTTTGGATGTTGTGATTGATCCACAACACTAGATTCACTGTAATCTTCAACAGAATGCCATTATTTATTTAGGGAGCAACTGAACAGCAACAAATCAGCTGGTGGGAGAATGAGTCTTGGACTCCTCTGCTCCCTTCTCTCCTGAGAAGAATAAAAGCTGCCATCCACAAGATGTCCTGCTTCCCCTTGATCAATGCACCAGAGGTTCCAACTGAAGGTGAGACTGCAGATCAGAGTCCCCTGTGCAGCCTGCACTTCAGAATACTGGAGAATTGCTGAAGTACATAAATAAAGCCCTACAGCCCCTACGCCAAGGAAATGGCGAGCACTTAGAAGGTTACTGCAACCATGGGATATTAAGACTATAGGCCAAGGAAAGAAGGATATTTGATTGCTTTTCTTGTACTTATCACAAGAACTCTAGAGGCCAGCAGAGCTCTACCCACATTAAGACATCAATAAATATTTTTTTGATAATGATGGGATTAGAGCTTATAAGAAAACAATCTTTTTTTGAAAAAAGATTTTATTTATTTATTTGAGAGGGAGGGGGAGAGAGAGGGAGCGAGCAAGAGCGCAAGAGCAGGGGGAGGGAGAAGCAGACCCCTGGCTGAGCAGGGAGCCCGATACAGTGCTTGATCCCAGGACGCTGGGATCATGACCTGAGCCAAAGGCAGATGCCCAAGCAACTGAGCGACCCAGGTGCCCCAAGAGAATTTAATCCTAATTGGTCATTGCCTCTGAAGAGAAAATGCAAAGCAAAATTTCATTACTTGGATTTGACCATCAAGAGGGGATTTATTACCAGCAGTATCTTTTAATCTGTGGCATGTTCTGTTGCTAGGAAATTTCTCTAAAATGAGATTTAGGGAGACTCAAATGCTGTACTTGTGCCTGCATTTTTTTTTCCACTCCCTCCTCCTTCCCATTCCTAATGTTAGATATAGATCATAAATAAATGTCTCGTTTTGCATTTCAATAAAATGTATTTATGTATTCAAATCTTTCATCAAATGTTAAAGCTTTAAATATTTTAAACACAAAGGGGAAAATCACATTGGTTTGGGGATTTGGGGGTGTTTAGGATTTTTTTTAAGAGGAATTTCGAACGGTGCAGGACACAATCTAGGACAGCAATCAAGCATAATTCCCCTAATAATTATTATTAATATAAAAAATTGGGGGAATATGGAGTGTTCTCCAGTATTTTTTCACCTAAAGGAGACAACCAGAATGAGATGCAAATCAGGGCTCTTATCTAATGAATAATTCAAATAAGCGTTCTGCATATAGCAAGTCAGTCTGCAGGAATTCTCTCTGCCTCACCTCACATTTCTTGTGGATTTAAGCACTGTGTGTCACAAGAAATTAGAGAAAGGAATTGCCAAGTAATGACAGAGCCTTGGAGCCCCAAGTCAGTGTAGACAGCAAGGACATTAAGATGCATGGTACAGCAAGGGAGGGAGCTGACATCTCATTAAAATGAAAATGTTGCTATTTTTCCCTCACCTAGTTAATGGAGTTGTATGACACTGTAATCTGTGATTATTTGTGTGGCTATTACTTAAAAGAATCTGCAACAACACTTCTTTGGAAGGGTTCTGGAAAACTTTAAAAAGCCATTATCTTCCCAACCCCTAGTAGGGGAAAAAAAAAACCCAAAAGTATTTTACTTTCTCTTTTATATAAGTTAACCAACCCTTAAGATTTTTCAGTAGCATGACAGAATCCACTTAAAACTGTGCATTTATGCAACTTTCTTGCTACTTGAAAGGTACTCAATTCCCCAAATAACAATGGAAAACAAACCCTCATTTACTCAACACATAATCAATTGATGTTAACCATGGGTGTGCTCACAGTTCCTTTTCAGTCATGGGTTATTTCACTGCAACATATTTTTGATTTAGAATTCACTGCCATTGTCTCTGGTTTTCCAAGAAAGTTGTCCTGAATACAGAGTTATTTTCCTTGTATAACATAACTACACATGCCTCATGCTTTCTGTTGAATCATTTGCTCTGCTAGTTCTAGATTTTAATCAATCTTAAAGAGTGTTTGACTAATCTTGTGCAAATGTGATACAGTTTTTTTACCAAAATATTTAGGAGAGCTTGAGGCACAAGCAGCCACATGGCAGAGGGAAACCTGCAGCACAGTCCTTGAGCTATTTGTTTCTAGCCATCCTTAGGGTTACCTCAACATATAGAAGTGGACCTAAATCAAGCAACAATGCTTAAATATTTTTGTTGAAAATTGTTTGACCTATGTTGCAAATCCCATGCCCCCCAAAACAAGCAATACTGACCACATAATAACCCAGTTAAGACAATGACCACATATATCCATTATTATACTAAGCAATCATTGGGTCACTTCTGCACTTTAGCTTGGTAGGTTTTCCTCTAAGTTTCAATTTTGGAGAAAATACCCAGATAACAAAGCTTGCTAAGAACTGTTATGTAAAACACACATAATAAGACTCCGAGTTTTAAAATAATGTTAAAAAATAAAGGAAATACCTTTAGAGTTCGTAATTTGTGACATTTATTTGAAAACCCAGAGAACATTTTTATTTACTTCATAGGATTTCTATAGTACTGTTTTATATACTATAAAGTTGTTAGTGAGTCATAAAATATATTTAGTAAGTCTTGATCAGAATTTTAATATCTAAAATAGAAAGAAAGATATAAAATTGGTTTGTATATAGTATGGCATTTTGTGAATTTTTATTTCTGTTAAATGCATATTTATGTTTATATGTGTTTACTGAGTCAATGTAAAATGCATTACCGTTAATTTTAGATTAAAAAAATGTGAAAGCTTGTGCTCTAGGGTCCTTCATCAAATCATCTAACATTCACATTGACATTGGGAAAGAGCACAGAGAAGCAGACCAGCTTAATTATTATGCTTACTAAGTCAAAGTGTTGATTGAGTCTTCCATACCAGTATAAAACACAAGTTTTGTGAAATTCACAACCTTATAAAAATGCAAATACATTTTCATTTCTTAATGGGCTCTTCAAAGAGAAGCATGCACTTTACCACATTTCCTATCTTTTTCCCAAGGATGGGTAACAATTCATGTTCATGTTTTTGGAAAGGAAAATATATGGAATTCTCTGGAGTGTAGCTGGTAAGAGTTAGAAAAAAACCTTGAGTTAATTGTCTGGACAAAGGTAAGGCTCCTGTGTGGATATTGTAATCTCATAGTGGAGCCTTGGTATTCTTGCATATCAGACAGTTATCACCAGGCATGCTATTTCCTAAAGCCAAACTAGGCCTATTCCCTCACAGTGCTTCTAGTCAGAAATTCTTGAAAAGAGAATCAAGAAGTACACACAGGGAAATGGAGGTAATTCAGGAAATAGAAAAGGACATTAAAATAATCAGATTCATCTACTCAGAGATTCAAGAACGTTTTATATTTGTAAAACAAGAACAAAATATTTTGAGAAAATAGGGGGCCTGGTGGCTCAGTCATTAAGTGTCTGCCTTCGGCTCATGTCATGATCCCGGGGTTCTGGGATCGAGCCCCACACCGGGCTCCCTGCTCAGCGGGAAGCCTGCTTCTCCCTCTCCCGCTCCCCCTGCTTGTGTTCCCTCTCTTGCTGTGTCTCTCTTTGTCAAATAAATAAATAAAATTTTTAAAAAAATATTTTGAGAAAATAAAAATCAAAACAATAATTTATTATTGCCAATTTTTTAAAGATCTGTGAGAAATAAATGCCTTGAAAAATATCATAAAGCAAAAAGACAAAATAATGGAATATATGTCTAAAAAATAAAAAAGATTAAAAAATACATACAAAAGCAATTCAGGTATTCAACTTCTAGGAAGAATGAGTGAAGAACAGGAAGGAGAATTTATTAAAGAAATAATTGAGGAATCTTTCCCACAAGAAGGATATGAGTCTTTGGATCCACCAAGTTCCCAGCATAACGGATGAATAACCATCTCAATACATAATCATAAAATTTCAGAACTCCAAGAATAAAGAGGATGTTCTAAAATTCTAAAATGTGGTATATTATCTTATTGTTCCTATTTATTCACTGTCCCTCTCTATATGGCCCATCCTTCAGGGCCCTTCCCTGAGGCTCCTTCCTATGGGATGAGGTTGGGGGGGTGGTGGGATGCTAGAGAAAGACTCTAGGAAGGAATGAATCCTGCTCCATTGGTGTCAGGCTTGGACATGTGACTGGTCTGAATGTGAGTGGAAATAACATAAGCAGGAGCTTTAAGTGTCAGCGTTTGGTTCTATCATAGTTCCTTTCTCTTGTCAAGAGTTGAGCATCCTGGTAGGGATACTTCTTTAGTCTAGATTCCGTACTTAGAGGACAAATGAGGCCAAGATAGAGATACCCACAGCTAACGTGTGACAAGGTACTAAGATTTTGGTATTATATGTTACCATGGTCTAACTTAGTGCCACAAGAGAGAAAAAATATGTCAAGAAAAGAAAAAATTATATGCCCCTCAGCAGCCCTATACCTTTAGAATTGTAAACAAAAATATTTTTAATTTAGAATTTTATGTTCAACCTATCAATCACAGTGAGGGTAGAAGAGGGAAATTTTCAATCACACAATACACTTTTTATTTGTTAGTTACTTGAACCTATACTCTAGCAAAATGAAGATAAAACAAAAATTACAAAGACATGGGGTTCAGGAAAATGTGGGTCCAACCTAGGAAAACAATGAAAGGAAGCCCTAAGCATGGAGTTGGACATGTGGGAAAAGAGATCAATCTGCATGATAAATGTGAGGAAATGTGAAGAAAAATAGACAAATAGTGCAAGAAACAAAGCAAATAAAAACTCACAAGATCTAATGCACAGCATGGTAACTAGAGTTAATAATACTGTGTTGTATGTTCAGAATTTGACAAGATAGTAGATCTTAAAGTTCTTAGCACAAGAAATAAACAGACTCTTAATTATAGAGAACAAACTGATGGTTACTAGAGGGGAGGTAGGTGGGGGGATGGGTTAAATAGGTGATGGGGATAAGGAGTGCACTTGTTGTGATGAGCACTGGGTGATACATGGAAGTGTTGAATCACTATATTGTACACCTGAAACTAATATAGCAGTGTATGCTAACTAACTGGAATTAAAATAATAACTTAAAAAATAAAAAAATTAAAAAGTACTTATCATAAGAAAAAATTATAACTATGTATGGTGATGGATGTTAACTAGACTAAAAAAAACTCAAGAAAAATATGGGCTATTTATGAATCAGTGTAAAATATGCCATATTTTTCAGAGCTGGTGACAGTTGAAGAAAGAAGTTATGTGACACTAGCACTGATCTTTCTCCTTCAAGTAATTCAAGGATTATGCCATTGGACCAACGGAGAAGAAATTAAAATTATAGTTCCGCACTTAACTTGACAGTGAGACATGTTTGCATAGTCATAATAATGTAAATTTGGTTTACTGGCTTTCAACTTAAAGAGTCAACGTAAGAATATAGCATAGAAGACTTTGTTGTATTTGCAAGACAGAATGAAAATGTCAACACTGTAAATGATAATGTAAATAAAAGTATAGCTGACAGAAGGTGCGATATGGAAAAGAGGAAGAAAAGGTAAAAGCAGTGAAGGTCTCATCTTACTAAACAGAAGCGTTGAGAAATATTAACTGGGTCTCTATACCACTCAGCTTCAGAGGGTGCAACATTGTGCTCTTGAAAGTTGGTTGACCAATAATTTATTATTTTTTCAAGATTATCATGTATGACTACAAATAATCACATGTCAAGAAATGGAAAGAAGAGAGGGGAAAAGGCAAATTATATACCCGAGGTATAACGCCATCTTTAAAACAAACAGCCAATAGATATTGCCTAAAATTGATAAGTCAAATAAACAAAAATATAACTATACCTAGAACTATGGAGAAAACTGCTAGAAGTAAATTAAAAACAGTCTTCTTAAAGTTGCCTTAGACATGAGAGAAGAGAGGAATGGAACAGGAGACTGCTTTTCACGGTTCTGTAATGCTCTTACTTGTTAACAGGTGCAGGTAGTATTCTGCGGAAAATGAAACTTAAAAAAGATGGGGTAAGGGCAATAAAGGCCTGAAAACTAGGGTAAAAAGTCACTGGAAGTTTGGGAGCACACGAGTAACATAATGAAAGCAAGGATTAGAACCATTAAAATGGCAGCTACCATGAATAGAGGTGAGACGAAGGAAGAATATTTAGAAAATTGCCTTAGATGAATGGTTCTCCACTGGGGCAATTTTGCTCCCCAGGGGGACATTTGGCAATGCCTGGAGATATTCTGTTTGTCACAACTGGGGGTGTGTGCTACTGGTTTCCGGTGGTTAGAGGCCAGGGATGCTGCTCAACATCCCACAATGTACAGGACAGCCATCTACAAGGAATTAGCCAGCTCCACATGCCAATTGCTCCATGGTTAAGAAACTCTGCTTTAGAGTATGGATGCTTGTTCAAATGAGAGGTAAAAAGGCACCAAACTAGGCAAATGGCAATAGGAACTGAATGGAAGAAACAGGAGGAAATGGCAATTGAGGCAACCTGGGTGTGGTATATGAAAATTAGAAATCTTTGCAAATATAGATTATGAACAATTATATTGTTTATCCATTTTAATGAATTCCTTAATGTAGTACAGCGCTGTATTTAACCTACAGATTTTCAGTATACTCCCATTTAGATAAGCACCATAGCGTCCTTGAGCTTTACTGTAAGAGTACATGCAATTCATTCCTGTCAACTAACGCACTTAATGGTGATGTTAAGATTTGCACTTTGCTAATAAATGAGTATAGGCAACCCTTAAATGCCTTAGCTGAAAATCAATACAACTGAGTTATTTATAAGAGTTAATTCAGTGAAATTCTTTCTCCAAAGCATCTTGGATTCAGATACTTAAAGTTATGCTTTTCATGTCTATGAAAACGCCTAGTGATTTTTTAAAAAGATTTTTTATTTATTTATTTGACCGAGAGAGAGAGAGAGAGAAAGAACAAGCGGTGGGGAGTGGCAGAAAGAGAGAGGGAAGAAGCAGGCAGCCTGATGCGGGGCTCAATCCCAGGACCCGGGGATCATGACCTAAGCTGAAGGCAGATGCTTAACCGACTGAGCCACCCAGGCATCCCAAGAGTAAAGGTATGCTTTTCATGTCTGTGAAAATGCCTCGTGATTTTTACTCCAATTTCAGAAACCAATAATGTATACAGTAGACCCCCCTTATCTGTGGCTTTGCTCTCTGATGTTTTGGTTACCTTTGGCCAACTGCAGTTTGGAAGCAGATGACATCTTCCTTCTGACATATCATCAGAAGGTCAGTAGTAGCCTAACACTATGTCACAATGCCTACGTCATTCCCCTCACTTCATCTTATCACATAGGCATTTTGTCATCTCACATCATCACAAGAAGAAGGGTAAGTATAGTCCAATAAGATATTTTGAGAGAGAGAGAGAGAGAACACATTCACATAACTTTTATTATGGTATATTGTTGTAATTGCTCTACTTTATTATGAGTTATTGTTAATCTCTTACTGTGACTAATTTACAAATTAAATTTACCATGTTTAGGAAAAAATATTGGGTTCAGTACTATCTATGGTTTAGGCATCCACTGGGGGTCTTGGAACATATCCCCCACAGATAAGGAGGGACTCCAGGGTCTCCCTTATCAAATGAGTTGCTGAGTGCCATTGAATGGGGGGAAAAAGGGCATCCATAGGGAATGGGCAACCATTTGGCTTCCCCTTAATAATTATCCCCTACCATCACTCTACTCTATAAACCATTAGTTTCTTTGCAACAAGACTTTATTTTATAATCAAAAGCTGCAGCTTTCCCATGCCACAGAAAGTTCTTTGAGGGTAGGAACCTTGTCTTATTCAACTTCCTTTTCCTCTCAGTGCCTGGCCTTGAAAATAGAGGGTCCTCAATAAGTAGCTATTGATTTGTACTGAATTGCTGAATTTAATTTCAAACCGCCCCCAGCAAGAATCTGTACTTGTCAACACTTATGATCCTATGCAGAATATAACCAACTGACAAAGTTATGAATCTTTCCAAAACTGGCCTTAGAACTTCTTGTGGTTCTCACCATGCATATTGTAAATGAGTTTGGAATTTGCATGCCAAGTTGAAGTATGGTGCCCTAGAGAATTTCTATGATTGATCTCATTCAAGCAAATTTACTCATTGTCCCCAAATATCTCACTATAATTAGAGACTGGCATTTTGTTTCAAATTATGTAATAGTTTTTCATAGAAGACATCTGTCTTGTAACTTGCCTAACTCTCTTAGGAAAACAAACAAACAAACAGAAAGGAAAGGGAAAAACAATACCTCAGTGACATTCATTACACCAGCATGTTTTCCAATGCTTTGAAAGGGAGACTCTGAGCATTGACTGCCATTGAAGTGAGACCTAAAGGATATATCACAGTTCTGAAAACCCCACTTAATGTTCTTATAGCTCTAAGAAATCTAGTCATATCCTGATGGCTACCTAGGGTAATAATCAATTTCTCCTATCAAGTTCCCCAAGGCAGTAGCCTGGTGTGTGCTAGGACCAGTAACCCTTTGCAGGTTGTTGAATTCTATAATGCCTCTTGCTTTCCAACACAAAATGAGCAAGGTAGAACATACCAGTAGGTAGAGGTCCTTCAAACCCCAGGATAGACTTGAAAAGAAACCTCACACTCTGCTTGCAGTATGGTTGTACTTCAGTCATCCCAATAAATTGCTTCTTCTTGAGTTTGGAGTTTTTATGAAGCATTCTAGAAGAACTGCTGTGTTGAGGTCTGCTGGGCAAGTACAGCTTAGCTGAGAAACTCAGAGAGCACTAGCTGAATTTGAAGCCAGGATTATAAGTGCTCTTGAATACTTAGCGATATTCCAGCATTTATGCATTTAACAACCATATATTAGTCAAGTAAATTAAGTAAAATATTTACATTGCAAAAATATAGGTCAACATTTTGAGGTTCATTCATTTATTCATTCATTCAAGCAACCACTGTTTATTAAGTATCTGTTATATGTCAGGGATGGTACTAAATTCTATGAATATGACTGCATTATCTTTGCCTTTGAACAATGTATAGGCTAATATTTCATTCTCGAATATAAATTTGCATTAAAATTACCTGAGCAATTAAACAATCTGTGAACTTCATCTCCAAAGACAGGCCCCAAACCCTGGCATTTCTTTTTCTTAAATATCATTTTAATTTGTTTAGTATATTTTTCAAGTGCTTTTTATTTTGTGAAAGCATCTGTCATCTCTTAAGCCTGTGAAATGTGGTCACTTCAAGGGAAACAAGCTCAAATTTACTTCCATTTCACCTAGACCATAAAAGTCTCTAATTATTAGAAATGTTAAATATAAAATTAAAAGTAAAAGAATCTTGTTATAAAACAGAATATGCAAATACATTTAAATGATTGATTTTTAATATTTACATTTTTCAAGAATATCTGCAAAGCAGTAGTGTATAATGGTTAAGAAAACAACATTTGGAATCATATATTTGGCTTTGAGTCACAGTCAGCCATTAATTATTTGCAGTAGAAGCCCAAGCTTTCAAGTGTAATAACTTGAAGTTTAATAACTTTGGTAGGATTCAAACATTGGCATTTCTTAAAAACACCCCAGCAGAGAGTGAGGTCCTTACTCTAATAGGTGACTACACAAACAGGAGATCATAGCACAGTGCTATTACAGGCATAGACAAGAAGTTTTGGGAGCGCTTTGGAAAGCATAAAAATCAGCCTTGCAAGGGCGGGGGCAGGGAGTGGTTAGGGAAAGCTTTAGCAATAAAAATTGTCTATACCTTACTGTAGTTTCTACAGAAGAACAAAAGTCCTTCTAAGAAGGGTCAGAGAAGAAGGAGGGAGATGAAAAAGCAAAGAATTAAGAAAATAAGCCAGAAGGCATGTATATTTTAGCACAATAAACTAAAGGACAAACATCCAACCAAATTGCTGGATTCCACAGTGCAAATTCAGGGAATTCAACTCAAAACATTAGCAGTGTGTCCCTGGACAAGTCACTGGACCTCTTTGATTCTTTTATTCATTTATAAATTGAGGACAATGATAGGTACCTCACAGGGTTATTATAAAGAACAGAAAATGTAGCATAAAACACTCAATAAATGCCATCATTAAGTAGAGATGATTCACATGCAGATACTATTCAAATATTGTTGTAGTGATTGGATTAAATGTTTGTTTAGAAGACTGAAATCTCAAGATCAAATAAAAACGATCTTGACATACCTTTCTGCAGTGAGATACTACTGTTTATGACACATTAATCCTGAACAGGACTCAATTTTCTTCCCCCAATAGTAGTATTGACTAGTGTAATGTAGTGATTCATCAAGATTGGAAAATTCTGAAGGAATTAGAACAAGATTTAAATTCCACAGAAAATGAATTCTAAAACTCAAATCTCTCTTCCAGGACTAAGAATAAACACTCCATGTGACAATGAAGTCTTTTGATGCCTAAGATTTGCTTATCTATCTTAGAATGGTGGGCAAGAATAAAGGGCTATGATTATTTTCTCATTTTATTTCATTGCTTTAACTAAGAACTTCTTAAACATCTCACACTACTTTCACCAGATCGGTATGGTCTTCCTTAAGATCCAGAGAGCTGTAAAACCTTTACTTCCAAGGTAGCAGGTGTGTTGGAACATTATTGAAAGATGCTGGGTTTGGCATATAATTTTTCAGGGAAAGCAGTGTTCTAGGTCATATTTCGTTGTCAAAGAAACATTGGCCCAATTCTTCTTCCCTGCCCTAAACAACAAACAAACAGAAGTATGGGATATTCAATTCATCTATTACTGAAAAAGAGAAACATCAATCCCTTTCAACCAAGGCTTTGAAATTGGTATTATTTTTTTTAGATTGTATTTATTTATTTGACAGAAAGAGACACAGCGAGAGAGGGAACACCACCAAGGGGAGTGGGAGAGGGAGAAGCAGGCTTCCCGCAGAGCAGGGAGTCCGACGAGAGGCTCGATCTCAGGACCCTGGGATCATGACCTGAGCCGAAGGTAAACGCTTAACGACTGAGCCACCCAGGCACCCCGAAATTGGTATTTCTAAAGAATTTCAAGTCTTTCTGTATTCTAGACTATACTGTATCCAACCCTAGAAATAAAAAAAAATTAAAAAGCATAAAGGGGTAAAAGAAATAGAAATAGATAAAAAATGGATAATAAATAGAAAATAGAAAAGACTTCTATAACAGTGAATTATGAGGAGATTTTTAAGGTGCACTGAAAAAAATGCATCCTGGCTGGATATATCTCAGTAAATCTCTAAAGCGCTGCTACTTTTATTCTTTGATAAATATCATATAATGGCTTAGAAGTGAAGTATAATTTCAATTCCTACTACAGAACCATTATGATGTTCTTGTGGACCAGTTAATTTATTACTGAGCTCTCCTGTACCAATCTCATACCAATCTGGAAACAGAAAAGTCTTTTCTTCTGAATGAGGTGATTTCTCTAGAAAGTCAGCTGTTCTCAAAAGTCAAGTTCATAGTATAGAGATTGCAGAAGAATACTACCAAGTTCTCTACTTTAGAGTTTCCAAGAAAAATTATTTTAACATACCATAAGCATTCTATCACACACCTATTGCTTTTAAAAATGCTAGGGTGCAGTTTTTTGTTTTTGTTTTTGTTTTTTATTTTTCAAGTATCAATTAGTGAATTTATGTTTTTGAAAGTCCCCAGCGAGAGGATATGGAAAAAGCAGTCTATAATTTAAGGCAAACCCTTAATCAAATTGATTTCACCAAAATTCCATTTCCTTTTAGGACAACTTTTAAAAAACAAAGCCAATGGTTGTTGCCACATTCTAAGAATAGCTGAACCAAATGACTGGCCACTTTTCTTTCCTAGCAACAGTATAGTTAAGACAATTTTAAGTCTTGGATTCTAGAATTTTGGCTTCATGAATTATGCCATAGCATACAAGCTAAACATAAGAAATTTAAACCAGACTGCCAAGATTTACGCTAATTGTGTGGCTTTAGGCAATGATACAACTTCTCTGTGCTCCACCCTCCTCATTTGAAAAATAGGGCAATCACAATACCTAATTATTGGAGTTGTTATGAGTTAGTACATTTAGAAATTCTTACAATAGTGCCTCATACATCGTTGGCACTCGTTAGAAGTTAGCTTTTAATATATTATTGCTACGTCTCCAAGAATTCTCCTGGTAGAGTATAGGTTTTGGAATTAGGGATGAACCCCACATCAGTCCTTACTAGCTTTGTGATGACAGAAAAAACTATTTGACTTCTTGGAGTCTCAGTGTTCTCAAGACTAAAATAAGGACAATAATACCTACCTCATAATTGTTTGAGGATTAAACAAGCAACAAGCAAAATGCTTGCTGTATAGTCAAGTGGCTATCTGAAGAGCATATAACAACTAAAGCAAATAAATAGCATATATACTAGATTGTCAAGTTGGTAAAGGAAGGAAAGCAAGAGAGTGAAGAATTAGTTAAAATCTGGTTCTAAAGACTCCTGGACTCTCATCCACCATCTCCCTTCCTTTCCCCACTCCCCCAGAAAACTCCAGGCTGTTGATAAAAGTATTTCTATGTCCCTATGCACAAGTGAGACTAGAAAATCAGTGATGAGTATAGTTCAGCCTTGCACAACCATACTGACCCAGACAAGGTTAATCATTGTCACTTTAGAGTCTCTGGAAATACTGTGGGTCTTCAGAAGATGGGTGGTCGCTTACGTCTATGAGGGGCGGGGAAATGGAGTTTAAAGTGACAGATGCAGCAGGTGTGTAGTGACTAATGCTGAGAACTACAGCAAGTCACAGAGCCCCACAGAAGCTTGGCAAAGAACAACCAGAGAGCCTCTGAGCCCCTGCTGGGGCACACAATAGCAGACCAATGCAAGCTTTGGAGACTCAAAAACAACCCAGTGTCTTTGACGCAGCCAGACACATTGAGGGAAGAAAAACCTTAATCCCAAATCTTAAACCTCTTTTCAGCGCCTTCTGCCAATGATTTTGAGAAGACTGTGAAAGGCCAGTGGGGAGGAAAAAAAGATGTTTGCTAGGAGATAGAAGAATCTAAGTCCAAAACTCAGAGCTGGTACAGAATGGATAGAGAAAATCAGGAAGTGTTGTAGTTAAACACGTACATAATGAGAAAAAAAAATTTAAATATTCGCTGAGCATTTTCAAACATCAATAACCCAGCCATTTATATTTTTAAATATTAAAAAGGGCACAGAGTATGATATTGATTTGAAAATACAGAAATGTCATGCTAAAAAATGTATCTGGTTTTGAACTGACAAAATAAGACCAGTCAATCCGATTTTATTCATATACTAAGGTCCACATTTCAACATAATGAAATTTTGTCTTATTAAAATGTGGGTTAGGACACTCAATATTTGTATGGTGCAACAAGTAATAATGGCCCCATTATTAATTGCCTACTTTTATTAAAAAGTTCCAAAAAAAAAAGGAGTTGAGAGCCTAGATATATTTTATAATGCTAAAAACAGTTGTCTATTATTTTATTTTGGGGTCAGCAAAGATTACTTGATAAATTATAATGTGTTTTCTAAACCTGACCTATAATAGCTGTTTTTAAAACAAAACATAAATAATACCAAATGGTACATCCAATTAATTCATTTCCAACTGGTTTTGATGATCAGCATCAATAATTATGTTCAGTTTGTATCTGGCTACTAACCTTAATGATACTCTGGCTGCCATTTAAGTAAGTACTTTTTTACCAACATCATCAGTAACAATAATTCTTGCTTGTAATTAGTTGATTTGTCATTCATTAAGGCTGTTAAATTATCCTATTAAATCATCATCTACAAGATGATCATAAAGATAAATAAAATATTGCATGGATACTGAAATTTGTCACTCACTTGAATTTTGAAGTATGACATAGACATGCCCCCCCAAAAAAGAGAAATGACTTATTTATCTTCTTTAGGCTCTAATACCCCTTTAACTTCACTTCCTTTAGGTCTTAAAGTATATTTTTATGTAAGACACCTAAATAGCTAAACACTTTGACAATGGTTTTCTTAATTTTCTTAAAAAGCAGATGTGATGGTCTTTTTCAAGTGTCAACTCACTAAGCTACAGCCACCAGTTATTCAAGCACTAATTTAGGTGTTGCTATGGAAGTATTTTATAGATGTAATTAAAGTCCATAATCAGTTGGCTTTTAAGTAAGGGAGATTATCCTAGATAGTCAGGGTGGGCTTAAACCAATCAACAGAAAGGCTCTAAGAGCAAAGTTAATGCTTTCCTGAAGAAGAAGAAATTGTGTCTATGGAGAGGAACTTCAGAACATGATTGAGAGTTCAAGCCTGCCCTTCTGACAGCCTGCCTTATAATTTCTGACTTGCCTAGCCAGCCTCCATAATCACATAAACCAATTCTTTGCAATACTTTTCCTAATATATATCTCCTACTAGTTCTGCTTCCCTGGTTGGACTCTCATACAGCAGGCTATTGCAAAGTGGCTTGGGTGTTGTATCAGAAAGAAGAGAGAGTAGAAAGTACTCCTTGACCTAAAATGGATAGCTTACCATTTAAAATTTTATTAGCAGATAGTCATTTACTTCTTTGTGTGATCCTATAAAATGTAGATGTTTCTAGAAGGGGTAGCAGCATAAACTATTCCTATTAAGACCCCCACCCCTTAGAGGTTTCCAATTTCCACATAAGGCACTAGGAGGGTGAAACCCATGAAGGACAGTTGTAAAGACCAGGTATAGAGTACCTAGCAAATGAAAGTGTTGCTACCTCATAGCTTGGCCAAGGGCCAGTCCTGTCAGAACTAGTATTGCTCCATTCAAATTACCATAGATTCCTGCTCAGTTATAAACTTGCCTTCTTCCAGGCAGGAAGACCTTACAGAAATGTACAGTCCATAGGATTCCATTATTAAAAGGACAATTACACCATGTTTCAATTTGCTCTGGAAAAAATGTGGGAAGAATTACAAATACATGGAGACTAAATAACATGCTACTAAATAATGATTGGATCAACCAAGAAATCAAAGAGGAAATAAAACAATTCATGGAGGGCTAGTGCTCACCAAGGCCGAGGCCCTACCTGCTGGCAAGACTGAGCCCCACTGCATTATACTTTATTTTGTTCATGGTTTTGCATAGACTGAAGTTTTGTGGATTAGGCTAAACTCTGGGCCTCCTCAAAGAGGACCCATTTATTTATTTATTTTTCTTTCCAAAATGGCAGCCTCCAGCTGTACACAAGTGTTAGTTCTGTACTAGGTGATGCTGAGAGAGCAAGCATTTCAGCACCTATAATTATAGAACTTATGCTGTCAGGAGGATAAGATAGTTGCTTCAGAGAAATTAAGAATGTAAAGGATCCCATAGAAACTCAAACCCTAGTGAACAAAGTCAAAGGAGACACTGGAGTAATTCACTGACAGCTCCACTTCAGCCAACTGTATTTGACTGACAAGCCTATCACTGAGAAACAAGAGAAGCCCAGGACTTAGGGAGACAGGACCAGCCACCACTGCAGCTGTGGACCACCTTCAGCATTCATTCTGCTCTGGGGATGGGGGCTCCCAACAGACCACCGGTGGCCTCTTACATCAGCTTAAAATAGCCTCTTTCTCTGCCTACCCTGTAGCAGCTGATAAACAGAGTCGGGTTTCCATTCTTCTGCAGCCTTAGTGAAAAATGATGGCTGTCTCTCTCTCCTTGGTTCAAGTGTTAAAATAAAGAGCTAGAGCTCACTCAGAATAATGCTGTGTATTATTATGTCTCCTCTCCATCTCACCCCTCTTTTGTATCTCATTACCACTTGTTTAGAGCACCTCCACACTTTGTTTCTTCATTGACAATAAACAGAACTGTCTCCCCCCACCCAAAAAAATACATGGAGACAAATGAAAATGAAAACACAATGGTCCAAAATCTTTGGGACACAGCAAAAGCTGTTCTAAGAGGGAAGATTATAGCATTACAGGCTTTTCTCAAGAAGCAAGAAAAAAATCAAATAAACAACCTAACCTTACACCTAAAGGTGCTAGAAAAAGAAGAACAAACAAAGCCCAGAGCTAGTAGAAGAAAGGAAATAATAAAGATTAAAGCAGCAATGAATGAAATAGAAACTACAAAAACAATGAAACCTGGATCTGGTTCTTTGAAAAGATAAACAAAATTGTTAAGCCTTTAGCCACACTCATGGAAAAGAGAGGGAGAGAGAGAGAACTCAAATAAATAAAATCAGAAATGAAGGAGGAAAAATAACAACTGACACCACAGAAATACAAAGCACAATAAGCAAATATTATGAAAAATTGTGTCAACAAATTGGACAATCTAGAAGAAGTGGATAAATACCTAGAAACATATAATCTTCCAAAACTGAAACAGGAAGAAATAGAACAGACTGATCACTAGCAATGAAATTGAACTGGTAATAAAAAAACTCGCAACAAATAAAAGTCTAAGACCAGGCGGCTTCATAGATGCATTGTACTAACATTTAAAGAGTTAATACCTATTTTTATCAAACTATTCAAAAAATAGAAGAGGAAGAAAAGCTTCCAAATTTATTCTATGAAGTCAGCATTACCTTGATACCAAAACCAGATAAAGACACTGCAATAAAAGAAAAATACAGACCAATATCACTGATGAACACAGGTGCAAAAATCCTAAGCAAAATATTAGCAAGCCAAATCCAACAATACATTTAAAAAAAAATCATTCACTACAATAGAGTGGGATTCATTCCAGGGATACAGCATGGTTCAATACTTCCAAATCAATCAATGTGCTACCTCACATTAACAAGAGAAAGGATAAAAATCATATGATCACCTTAATAGGTGCAGAAGAAGCATTTGACAAAATACAACACCCATTCATGATAAAAACTCTCAACAAAGTAGGTTTAGAGGGAACATACCTCAACATAATAAAAACCATATATGAAAAACCCACAGCTAACATCATATTCAATGGTGAAAATCTGAGAGTTTTTCCTCTAAAATCAGGAACAAGACAAGTACACTCTGACCACTTTTATTCGACATAGTACTGGAAGTTCTAACCACAGCAATCAGGTAAGAAAAAAAGGTCAAAGACATATAAATTGGTAAGAAAGAAATAAAACTTTCACTATTTGCAGATGACATGATACTTTGTGTAGAAAACCCAAAAGACTCCACCGAAAAGCTGTTAGAACTGATAAATGAAGTCAGTAAAGTTGCAGGATGCAAAATTAATATAGAGAAATCTGTTGCATTTTTATACATCAATACTGAAGAAGCAGAAAGAGAAATTAAGAAAATAATCCTAATTGCAATTACACCAAAAAGAATAAAATCCTAGGAAAAAACTTAACCAAAAAGGTGAAAAAGAACTGTAGTCTGAAAACTATGAAATGCTGACTAAATAAACTGTAGATGACACAAACAAATGGAAATATATTCCATATTCATGGATGGGAGAATAAATATTATTAAAATGTCTATACTACTCAAAGCAATCTACAGAATTAATGCAATCCCTATCAACATATCAACAACCTTTTTCATAGTACTAGAATAAATAATTCTAAAATTTATATGGAGCCACAAAAGACCACGAATAGCCAAAGCAATCCTGGGAAAGAACAAAGCTGGAGATATCACAGACCCAGATTTCAACATACACTACAAATCTGTAGTAATCACAACAGCATGGTAATGGCACAAAAACAGACACATAGATCAATGGAACAGAACAGAGAGTCTAGAAATAAACCCACACTTAAATAGTCAATCTACAACAAAGGAAGCAAGAGTACACAATGGAAAAAAGGCAGTGTCAAATGTGACTAGGAAAACTGGACAGCCACATGCAAAAGAAGGAAACTAAACATACTTTCTGATATCATACACAAAAATAATCTCATAATGGATTAAAGACCTAAATGAGAGGGGCGCCTGGGTGGCTCAGTCATTAAGCATCTGCCTTCGGCTCAGGTCATGATCTCAGGGTCCTGGGATCGAGCCCCACATTGGGCTCCCTGTTCAGCAGGAAGCTTGCTTCTCCCTCTTCTGCTCCCCCTGCTTGTGTCCCTCTCTCGCTGTGTCTCTCTCTGTCAAATAAATAAATAAAATCTTAAAAAAAAAAAAGACCTGAATGTGAGACCTGAAACCATAAAACTCCTAGAAGAAAATAAATAGTAGTTTCTTTGACACTGTCCATAGAAACATTTTTCTAGGTATGTCTCCTCAGGCAAGGGAAACAAAAGCAAGATTAAACTATTGGGACTACACCAAAATAAAAAGCTTTTGCACAGCAAAGGAAATCATCAACAAAACAAAAAGGGTACCTACTGAATTGGAGAATATATTTGCAAATGATACATCTATAAGGGGTTAATATAAAATACATAAAGAACTTACACAACTCAACACCAAAAAAAAAAAAAAATCCAATTAAAAATGGGCAGAGGACCTGAATAGACATTTTTCCAAAGAAGATATACAGATGGCCATCAGACACATGAAAAGATGCTCAACATCACTAATCATTGGGAAAATGCAAATTAAAACCAAAATGACATATTGCTTTATATCAGTCAGAAAGGCTAAAATCAAAAACACAAGAAATAACAAGTGTTGGTGAGGATGTGGAGAAAAAGGAACCCTCATGCATTGTTGGTGGGAATGCAAATTATTATAGCCAATGTGACAAGCAGTTTGGAGATTCCTCAAAAAAATTAAAAATAGAATTATTGTACAATCCAGTAATTCTACCACTGGGTATTTACCTCCCCTCCAAAAAAAACCCCAAAAACAACAAAGACACTAATTCAAAAAGATATATGCTCTTTTATGTTTATTGCAGCATTATTTACAATAGCCAAGATATGGAAGCAACCCAGGTATCCACTGATTGATAGATGAATAAAGATATGGTGTGTATATATATGTACATTTATATATACTATGGAATACATATACTATATAAAAAAGTGGTATATATGCATATATATGTATGTGTGTGTGTACACACACATGCACACACACACTGGAATATTACTCAGCTATAAATAAGAATGAAATCTTGCCATTTGCAACAACATGGATGAACCTAGAGGGCATAATGCTAATTGAGATATGTCAGATAAAGACAAATACCGTATGATTTCACACATATGTGGAATATAGGAAACAGATGAACAAAGGAAAAATAACAAACAAAAGCCAGACTTAAATACAGAGGACAAACTGTGGTTGCCAGAGGGAAGGTCAGTGGGGGGATGGGTGAAATAGATAAAGGGAATTAAGAGTACACTTATCTTGATGAGTACTGAGAGATACATTGTTGAATCATATTGTACACCTGAAACTAATATAACACTGTGTATTAATTATACTTCAATTAAAAAAGCTCTAAAATACGCTATAAAATCCACCTACTCAAGAAAACAGAATTTGATACATAAACTACTGGGCCAAAGAATATATGTCTAGATTAACCCCTTTAAAATGGCTAATTTTATTTTTGCCATACCAATAAATGAGGGTATGGGTTTGGTAGCAAAAAAGGTCAGCCTGCAGATATGGAGGACTTCATGATGGTTTTGGAAAATTTCAGACTGGCAAAAACATGATGCATATTTAAAATTGGTTAATTTGATCAATTTTTTAGATATTTAAGATATTTCTATAGATTTTGTTGCTGGTCATTTCTATGATCAGCCCTCTATGGTTGAGAGACTGACAGACCTGTACCAAGATTGGAGGACTCAGCTAAATAGAACAGAGATCAAAGATACTGCCATAGATACGAGAAAAATTACACTATATGTGCTTGTTCTTATGTTCATCCAGGTTGCAATTCAAAAGAGAATGATTTTAAAATAGATTTAGTACTGGGTTTATTTTGTTGACCTTGGCAAATGTCACCTCAATGTTGTTCCACTTCTATTTTTCCTCAAGGGAGCAGAGCTGCTCATGAGCAGGTGAAGGTAGAAGCACACGGTCAAGTTAGAGTAAAGATATTACTGAGAGAGAAACATTTTAAGCTGTCCAGAATATTAACAAGGAATATGATTTGCATATCTCCTGAGCATAGTGTCTTATTTTATAGATTAGTAACTACTTCATTATAAACATGAATTTAGAGCTTCCTGAAATTATTTATATTAGAATCTAGTATTGAGGGTTTTTTTCTTGACATTATTCTAAAATGGAAATGAGAACTTTACCCATGATTTCCTATGATAATTGTGGACTTCCATTCAAGAAAAGCCAGCAGAAGCAACATTTGAGAACTGCCTTCCTCATTTCAGACACAACTATATGAATAATCTTCTATTTTCACAGTAAAGCTCTCCCATTAGTTATACTGTAAAATTGCAGGCTACCTTTTCTCCAGAGATCTCAAAGTTCTTTTCTGGTATCAATTTGTCAATAGCCCAATGCCTCTGATTCTATGGAGCCCAGAGGAATCTGTTCTAGCATTATTTCTGTGAAAGCCTTTCATAGGCTTTATGACAACCCAAGCTAAGGAGCATCAATAATGACTGCAAAGTTCCTTTGCCAAGTGCTTACTTAACTAACAAAAGACATTTCCATTAAAAGAAAAAAGTATGGCTTTGAAAAACCGTGAAAACTCAAGGGCAATGTATTTACATCCTTCTTAAATCTACTCAAGCTTTCATTCAAAGATTAAATTTACACGTTATATACTTATACAATGCCCAGTAGAGTATACTCAATAAAAATTAATTATTATTAACTTTACAAATATATGATAATTCAACATCTATTATTTATTAGTTATTGTGACTTAGAGCAAGTCATTAACCTTTTCAAATCTCAGCTTTCTCATTTATAAAATGGGGCTTTTCCACCTGTATATGAGGATTAAGATTACTCAAGATGCGTGAGATCATTTTTAAGTTATTTTTCATACAAATATGAACTTATAGTATAATAAACCTGGGACTTGAACTTCAGACACTTTAGAAATTTAACACTGATAATAATGAATTATATGTAATAATATTATATATCGCAAATATTAGATAAACTGGGAAAAATGTAACACTGATGTTCTGCCATTTCTGGATAGATTCCTTCAGAATAAAGTTCTCAGCGATCATGCATAAATTCATGGCACTTGAAGGATGGCTGTAGGCAGACTTTCATGAAATTACGAAGATTTGTTCTGGAACATTGTGAAGCAAATTTTAAAAAGGCATCTAAGCAGTTTTATAAATGTTTCTAACTGGAAAACAATGGTAAAACCAATAGTCTAGTGTGCCAGTGAAAATCTCATATAGTCTTAAATGAGTATTTTGGGAGAGGAAGGAACACAGATTTGGGCTAGGATTATGGAAGACCCTCTGTATTTCAGAGCTTATGGACATAAACTAGGTTAAGTTGCTTGTATTTGAATTCTATGTTCATTGTGATCTTTCTGACTATTCCCAAATCTGAACAAGGACATAAACCCATGATACTTAATGACAGTACCCATGCCTTTGATATGTAATCATCTATTGTTATGTATTATTATATATCTCAATTATGTAAGTCTCATCTCTCCAGTAAAGATTTTGGTAGGCAAAGGCCTGAGTCAAACTGAGGGTCTGGTATATATTAAGAGTGACTTTTTCTTATACCATGTTTTACAGGTTTCAAAGTTAATTATTTCAGTCAACCTTCACAAAAACCATGGAAAAGAACCTAGAACTCTGAAAGTTAAAATGAGTGACTTGTCCAAAATTACTTGGTTAGGCTTCAATAAATATTTCTTAAATTGACTCTCTGCATCATCTGTTAAGTACCTATGATTTGTGATCAGTGAGCTTGCAAACACATCGTAAGAGTTATAGTGCCTTGTATAGCACGTGCCCCTATTTTGTATAGTACTTTGCATTTTATAAGTGCCTTCACCTACATAATTGTGTTTAATGATTGATACCTTAGAGAGTGGGAGAATACACCAAGTGTAAGAAATGATGTTACAGTATTATGTAGTGGGAAACATAAGGACAGCTGAGCAGGATTTAGATTAATTCATGGGTGACACAGTCATATTATTACTGTTGAGATAGATCCACAAAAGGAAATTATTTAAAAGGAAAGCTAAAGACAAGGCTTCGCTTGTCTCCTTAAGCTGTAATGCCCTTCTTTTTCTTCTTCCTTCTTAGAGCAGTTTACTCTTCCTTCAAAGATCAGCTCAAAGGCCATCTCCTCTATGTAGCTACCACTGAGCCCTCTGAGTTTGCAATGAATTGCTTCCCTCTGTGTTCCCACAGCTCCTTATATGTAGCTCTTGCATAGCATTTATTTTCTTCTTCTTTGTAAATAACTATTTATTTTAATAAAACTTCTTGAAGGCAGAGGCTAGCTTGTCCTCATTAGCTCCCATTTGCCCACAACAAGGGTCTGGAAGTACTGAATGAACTGGAGGGAACACCACTATTTAAAATACTAAATACTCCCACAAAATATCCCCAAGGGTCATCTCCTGCCAGATTCTGCATGAGATTATTTTGATATTGTAAATGATAGCAAGGACAGAAAAGATTATTGAGGGACAATAAAAAGAATAAAATATAAAAATGGACAGAGCAGAGATTTAGGAAAGCAGACTGTTAAAAGGATGTTTCATTCCATGGTTATATATTAAGGGCCCACTATGTATCAGGCACTAAACTAATTGCTATGGATATAAAAGAGAACAAGGCTCTGTCCCTGTTCTTCAAGGAGTTTCCAATCCAGTGTGGAAGGCAGTCAAGTAACCTATAATTACAAAACGAAGTGCTCAGTGTATTGTTAAAGATAACTACCTACTATGACATGGCAGTTGCAAGTCTAAAAAAAAAAAAATCTTACTTTTAAATTATATTAAAAATATGAGGAAATGAGGTTGGGGTTAGATTTCTAGTCTTGGGATGACAAAGTTATTTTACTGTAGGAGTTTCAATAATAAAGTTCTATGTTTAGTAGCTCTAAGAATATATATGCTAAATTTATAACATCATTGAGCAAATCTAGCACTTGACAACATCAGACTTTCTTCAAGAAGAATCACTTTTACTTTTCTCTCACCACCGGCATTATGATTACATACTGTCATAGGGACTTTAATTTCTTCTTTGAAATATTCATCACAGTAGTAATTATTGGTATATTTGTTTCATGTGTTTCTCCCTCCCTTTGATCATGAGCTCCCCAAGGTGGGGAATTGTGTCTGTCTTGCTCATCTTTACAACCCTAGCTCAGTACAGTGCACATACCAGGTGCTCAATAAGTATTTGATAAATTGGTTAAATTACTAATATTTGTTAGTTTTGTCATCCAATATCATAAAATAAAGTTTCTCTATGGCTTGCAACAGCTTTTCCCCCAATATGTGGCACTCATTCCAAAATGCAATGTGAGTCCAGAACAAGATCAAATTATAACTGTGAAATATGCATATTGCACAAAACCAGCAAACACAGTTGGGCAGACTGTGCCCATTACAAAGAAGCCATGCCAAGTAGTAGATGGGGGCTGAGATCCGACCTATTTTCTCCTTTCTAAGCCATGGTGCAAGGATGCATTTCCTGGAAACAGGACCTCTTCCTAATTCACAGTCTTGATAACACAACTTGTTGGTTGCCCTAATTGAACACACTGCATCCAAATACCATGTGTATTAAAATATTGGGAGCAAGTAAGAATTATGGATCTAAGTTTCACTTAACAGTGTTATTTTTTAATAGAAGTATAACTGACATACAACATTATATTAATTTCAGGTGTACAACATAATAAATCAGTATTTATATATACTGCAAAAGGATCACCACAAGAAGTCCAATTAACATCTGTCACCATACATAATTACAGAACTTTTTTTCTTGTGGTGAGAACTTTTAAGATCTGCTCTCTTAGCAACTTTCATATATGCAATACAGTATTATTAATCATAGTTGCCTTGCTGTACATTACATCCTCATGACTTATTTATAACCAGAAGTCTGTACCCTTTGATCCCCTTCATCTATTTCATCCTCCCCCCATTCCCAGCCTCTGGCAAACACCAATCTGTTCTCTGTATCTATGGACTTTTTCGTTTTTCTTTTTCTTTCTCTTTTAGATTCTGCATGTAAGAAAGATCATATGGTATTTGTCTTTCTCTGTTTGACTTATTTTATTAGTATAAGGTCCCCAAGGTCCATCCATGCTGTCATAAATCACAAGATTTCATGCTTTTTTATGGCTGAATAATGTTCCATTATATATATCACATTTTCTTTATCTACACAGTGTTAGATATTTAGGTTGCTTCCATATCTTGGCTACTGTAAATAAAGCTCCAAAGAACAATGTTTTGTTTTGTTGAGGTGGAAATCCACTGAATGTTTTTGAGGAAGGGGATAATATGGATAATACAGCAACCAAGGAAATTGACTTGGGATCCAGCATTTCCATTTCCCATAGTGAATTTCTCTCTTTTATTTCAAAGCATCCATGAGAGCCAACACTGTGCGCATTCCAATAGCTGAATAATAAAATGAGCTTTTAGGGGCACCTAGGTGTCTCATTCGATTGGGCATCTAACTTTTGGTTTCAGCTCAGGTCATGATCTCATGGTTGTGAAATCGAACCCCATGTCAGGCTCTGCACTGGGCATGGAGCCTGCTTAAGATTCTTTCTCTTCCTTTCCCTCTGCCCCTCCTCCCTGTTCACACACGCTATCTCTCTCTCTAAAAGAAAATAATAAAATAAAACAAAATAAAATAAAATGAGCTTTTATTTAATTTATTTTCACATAGGTATTTATTTTGTTAACATTTTCTTTTTGTTTTTAGACAGTCATGCTGTCGTTTGACATGTCTAGTGCATTTGTTAAAACTTTGATCCATTATAATCTCAATGCAAATGCCATTGCAACCATGAATGATTATTTTAATACTGTTATTTAGAATACATATCATTTATTTTAAAACCACAGTTGTGAAATTATTTTGATTTTAAATACCTGGCTTGGAGCCAGAACCTCATAAGCGGTTAGTTATTAGATGCCATTAGTAACATCAGGAAAGTCCAGACAGTTCACAGAAAGGGGAACTAAAGGGAAAGCATTCAGAAGATCCTTTTAAAGTAGAAAATGAGAATCAGAATGCTTTTAACTTTTTACCGATAGAAATGATCATCGCAATGACAAAGACGATTAATATTTATTGGGCATCTCCTATGTGCCAGGCATTGTGCTAAGTACATCATTATCTTACTGTCTCTCGAAACAAAGAAGTGAAATAACTTGAATAAGTTGGAACTTGAATGGAGACTGTTTGAATCCAATAAAATATCCCTAAAGGCATGCACTTTCCCAAGTTAAACAACTCGTCTTCTGAATACCTGGTTCTAAGACCCAGGGATCCTAGAAACTTCCTGTCTAAAGGGGCAATTGACTGTTGCTTGGGAGGGCATAAAGAAATGTAAAGTTACTCCTTTACTGTTACTACTCCTAAAACAATGCCAATTTGCCCCAAACAAACAAGCAAATGTATAAAATATGTACTGATAGTATACCTATATTGTCAGTATAAATGGAAACTTCCTGGCTGTGGTTTTAATTAGAAATGGAACCCTTCCCTTGCTGTCCGAATTTATTACAGTTACACATCACCCTCAGGTTTTCATCTAGGAGACAAGTCATTCTGGTGATGGATGAGGCAATATTTATATATCATCTTGCAAAGTAAGCAAGAAGACTTCTAGTTTAAATGTTCTGTCGGCTATTGTTATACTCCAGTAATGAAAACAGTGATTTTGGAAAAAAGATTACATACATATAAATACTAAAAATAATTTTTAGGCTGTGATTTTTGTATAAATTGTACAGGTCAAAGTATACCTTTCAGTTCAGGTGGCCAGATGCAAGATGTTACTCTTAAAATTTGCTGTCCTCTGTAAAAAAGATCTACTCAAAGAAGTTTGTTTATAGTTTAACTCAATATTTAGTCCTGCAAATTTCATGCTTCCTCCTGTCGATTCGCCATAATGAATATTCATTAGTGGTGTTCATACAATTTCCAAGTGATTTACTATTAAATAATTAAAACAAAGATGCGAGATTAAGAGCCATGGTACATATAGTTTTATCAAAAATCCTGAGTTAATTATGGATGCTATGATAGATCATAAAATCCAACTATGAGTGTCCTGATAACTAAGGCAATAAAAGAAACATGATTTCTAGGGGCACCTGGGTGGCTCAGTTGGTTGAGCAACCTACTCTTGGTTTTAGTTAGGTCATGATTTCAGGCTTGTGAAATTGAGCCCTGCGTAGGGCTCTGTGCTGGACTTGGAGTCTGCTTGACTGTCCCTCTCCCTCTGCCCCTCCCTTCACTCTCCACTCCTCTCACTCCCCTACTCACGCTTTCTCTCAAATAAATAAATAAATCTTAAATAAAAAAAAAAGAAACACAATTTCTTAAATATTTTTCATTACATAACAAGAGGAAACACATGAGTAAACAACACAAAACAAGACTTAGAAGAACCCTTATAATCTGTTGGTAGGAATGCAAAGTGGTGCAACTGCATTTGATGAAAATTCCCATACTCTATAGCCCATAGATTGGCTTCTGGGTGCACACCTCAAGATAAACAAAAGACAAAACAATTCTTGTTCACATGCACCAAGATCTAGGTACGAAGATGTCTCTTGTTGAGTGGCTTGTAATTACAAAAAACTAAAAACAAACAAACAAAGCTTGCTGAATTCCCACAATTGAAGAATATATTTATCCAATGGAATAGATAGATAGATAGCATTTTAATATGAAGCAAATAGATCATACAGACCAAACAGATAATTTATGAAAATAATGATGAATGAAAAAGTTATAGCATAGTTTTTTCAGGATGGTAACAATAAAAAAACCCAAAGTTAAAACTATAACTTGTTTGTGAACATATAAGTTTCATATAAAAAATATAAAAACATGGACTACAGGGAAATACACCACATTTATGACACTGGTTCTCTCTGGAAAAGGGAAGCCAGGAATGGACCAGGGGATGGAAACAAGATGGTTTCGACTCAGTCGGTAATGTTTAAATTTTAAGTGGTGGGTGTACATATATTTGTTATATTGTTTATATACTTTTAATTTAAAAAACTAAAAAAAAAAGAAAATGCTTGATACCTTCAAGATTAAGGACCTCCAGTGTAGCCTAAGTACGTTAAAGACCATGTATATATTAGAGCAATAACCTTTGATATAAATGCTATCATCAAATTAACATATTTGTTTTAGCAGTTCATTCATTCATGCAACAAGTATTTGTTGAGCCCTACGGTGGACAGACATAAGACAAAGTTCCTGTCCTCTGGATTTTATATTGTGGAGGAGAAAAGAGACATAAATATATGAGCAGTATATAACATAATAAATGGCTAGTCGTTGGAACTGATGTTCAGTCAGATGGTATTAAGATATACCCATTGATGTCTTTTCTGATTGTTTTGTGTTGATGCTGTCCCAGTTGTTAGTTTGACTATCACCCCCTATAATAAATTCAATGAAGAAAAAATTAAGTAGGCTCAAGGAATGGATAGAGTGCAAAAGAGATGCTATTTAAATAAAGTGGTCAGATAGGCTTCCTTACGAAGGGTTTCTTAAGCAGAGACTTGAATAAAGGTGGGACAGAGCTATGGGAAGATTTTGAGAATGCAGGTCCAAACAACAAGGCAAGAATAAACTTAGTTTTATGTGAAACAACAAGAAGTTGCAGGCAGACTGGACTGAGCAAGGTAGGGAGTGATCAGAGTGGACATCAAAGAGGTTTCAAGGACCAGATTACATAGGACCTTTCAAGCAGTAGTGAGGGTTTAGATTTAATTCTCAATGGGACACAACAATTGGGGAGGAACTTGAACAAGGACAGGACCTGATTGATTTAGATGTTTAAAATTTTATCCATACGTATATTATATAATTATATTATCTAATTACATAATATGTATATTATATATTTTATATTTGTATATTATATTATATGTGTCTCTTTCTATAATATATTTATATTATGTGCTATATTAAAATATTATAAAACATATGTGAATTTGGTAACAGGGCAAGAGTTGGAAGCAAGGAGATCAGTTAGGAAATACTGCAGGGGTCTAGCCTCGATATAAAGCTAGTTGGGACCTGGTTGGTAGCAGCAAAGAGGGTGAAAAGCAATCTGAGTTGGGATAGATTTTTGAAGGTTTAGCTAACAGGACTTGTTGATATGTGTTGTGAGGGACATAAAGGAGTTAAAGAGGATTCCTAGATTTTTCGTCTTGAGCAACTAGATAAATATAAGCTGCTGTTTATAGATATGGGAAAGACTACTGTCAAAATCCATTTGGAGAGAAGAAATCAAGAGTTCTATAATAAATGTGTTAAGTTTAAAATGCCTACTAGACAACCGAGTGGAGACAGCATGGAAGCAGTTGGCTATATAACAGTTGTTATTGATACTGTTAAAAAAAAAATCAAAAGCATCACGCTAACTACTTTTCTCAACACCTCCCCCACAAGAATATGATTTTGTTAACTAGCCAACAGTTGCTGACTTATTATTCTGGTTTTAGATGGTGAACACAATATGTACTCTTCTCTGTATGATTTCTAACAGCTTATTTCCATTTATATGAACACGTTAATGGAAAAGAAAGCAGGAATGGAAACAAACAGTGTTGATTGGTTCTCTTATCCCCGAATGAAGACACTCATCACATAATGTGTATTTCTGACATTCCACACACTCTGTTTACAGAATCCAATTTTCTGAGGTTATTTCAGATAAAAGGCTTTTTAAATAACAAAATCATAGTATTGTGGCTCATAGTCCAAATCATAAATGTGATTTTTAAAAAGGTTTTCGTTATGGTTTTATCCCACATACTACAAGTAAAATTAAGGAGTAATTTGTGGTATGGTTTAAGAGTAGGACATGCATGTCAGACTGGGTTTATATCCTGTTCCCACTACTTGGTTGGAAAAGTTATTTAACCTCCTGCCTCAGTTACTCCACCTGTTAAATAAAGATAATGATAGGACTGCAGACATGAACGAACAAAGGCTGTGTTTAGTACGGCACATGGCACCATGTAAGTTCTTGATAAATATCAGCTACAAATGTTATTTGTAAGCAAATAGCACAAGTTCTGTTCAACAAGCATGTATTAAGTACTACTATAGGCTTCACACTGTGCTAGGCACTATTAAGCACTGGCTCCAGTGAGAGCTAAACAGAATGCAATTCTGAGTCAGAATAGACACATTGATGAGAATGCTCCCTAACACCCTGTACAAGTTTAGTCTCCTAAACTTTGAAGTCAAAATCCTCAAGGAGTGGTCCAGGCATCACAGCCAACCTCAGATTGCTCACCAGCTCACTTTCTCTATCCTAGACACATCCTCCTCTGCAACCTGTGTTGACCATGTACGTTGACTTCTCATCTCCCTTGAGAGACAGTTGCTCGGAAGTGTATTTGATTTCTTCATTTTGTCATTTCCAAGAAGGAAAGAGAGCAACAGGAAAGAAACAAAAAGTTACATGGAATGGTGAAAAATCATTGTTCAGACATGGCCTGATTATAATGTGAGCCGCTAGACCTCTCAATGGACACCAAACCTCTGGAACGAAAAGGGCTATTTCTTTGAACTGAAGCAAAATCCAGCTCAAGTCTTCATTTAATATTTTAGAAGTCAGTTTCAAAGTAGGTCAAAGAAGGAAAACCAATTCTGGCTTCTTCCTTAGCTCACATCTTTAATTTTCATGGAACTGATACTATGTGAATCTATCTATTCCCAGAAAGATGAGAAGAAACTTACAACCTGCCAATCTCAGTAAGTTCTTTTCCAATATTATGCGTGTGAAACAACTTTCATCACTTTCCCCTTTTGTAGGAAAAGAAATTCTGAAATTTTGAAAATGGCACATGAAAAACTAGTCTGCCCATTGATCTGGTGAATTAAAACCAAAGCAGATTTCACACCAGCTACTTTATAAAATTAATATGTTTCTGTATGTAACTGTTTCCAAAGGACTGATTGTCAGTGAAAAGGGATGCTTTACTTGGGGTAAATGACAACTTTTCCAAGTTCTTACATTAGGACCAAAAGATATGAGGGGACACTTAGATGAATTTTTCTCAGTCCTGAGATGATGGCTCTCTGCCACCAAAATCCCATTCAAGAATACATAACATTTCCACAATATGAAGGGTGTAGAAAAGTCTCTGAAACAAGACCTGTTCTTCTGGAAGAAAAGATACTCATATTTTAACTTAATCAACTGACAAAAAAATGGTGTCTGTTTAAAAGGCCCAAATTTACATGTTTTTATGTAAATTTTTCAGCAGAAAAATTAGAAAAAAGGCAAAAAGTACAAAAACTGCTACAATTAGGAATAAGAAAATTTAAATGGCCAAGAAACATATCAAAAACCTACCTAGTCAACAAGCAAAAAATACAGCTTTGAAAAATTAAATGTCATTTCACCTTCCAATATCTCCATTTATCAATCAAAATGTTAGAAGTTATTATCTTAGCAGAAAAGGTGGTAGCAATAAGGATAATTTTATCATTATTCTTTTTGGTAAACTACACATTTTCACTTATCTGCTAAGGTCCTATGTTAGAAGAAAACTTAAGAACGTAATTTCCAGTATTGATGAGAATCTCATGCCTACCACATTTTTATAAAATGCTTAAAAATAGAGAATAATAATCAACTTTCTGGAGAAAAATCTGACTCCAGTCAAGAGCCTTAAAGCATAAAAACCAAACAACTTAAATGTCTAGAAACAGAAGATTGGTTAAAGAAATATCCATAGTAGAATACTACATAGCAGTATATCTAGTATATCTTAAACATATAATTTTGAATTAAAAAAGCAAGTTCTACAATGATGAGCATGGTATTTTCCCATTTGTTCAAAGTTTCAAAAACAATCCTATTTATAATCTATGACTCACAACCAATATATAATTTTCAATTCCTTGTTAAAGATGAAAAAGAAATCTAAAGGAACAAAAACATATCAGAGGGCAGAGCACATAGGATGGGTGAGTACTTGTTTGTGAAGCTTTTGTTTTGGTTGTGTATGTGGATAGGATGTGTTTAATGAGTTGTAATATGAAATGTATTTCTCACTGTGGATCAATTTAAAGCAAGTTTTAAAGCCACAAGTACAGTTTACAAGGTGTAATTTGCTCATCTTTAGCTTGTTGCTCCTAAAGAGGTCCCCTGACTTTGTTCTCTACTCTGGCAGAAGCCGTCTTCCTCCTCTCTCTAGAAGCTCTCTAAGAGAACATAAAAGCAAGGCCCATAGAGAGGTGCCTGCCTAAGTCACACATGCTGATTTCAGTCCCCATGAGTGACATATAGAATGCTATTTCGTTCAGTAATGATTCCATCCTTGAGAACACAGAATATAGCCCTACTCTTTAGCATCAGCTAAGTATGATATAATGAGCTTGATAATCTAAAAACATGTGCGTTTAGTATGGGAGGTTTCAAACATGGAGAAGAAAGCTATGTTCAATAAAAAAGATTATACTGATATATGTTCATCACCGCATATAACCAATAGGAAAAAAAAAAGCAAAGAACATCAAGCTGTCAAGGTGAGATAATAAAATAAAATATTGTATATCCACATAATAGGATATTTATAGCTATCAAAATCATATATCCTAAGAATACATAATGATACAAGTAAATGCAAAAACTGTAGTAGTAAATGAAAAAAAGGTGAAAAAATGTATGTGATATGATTCCAGTTTTGTAAAACAAAATATATATATTTAGAGAGAGAGAGAGACTTGTAAGAAATATGGCAAAATGATTTCAATGTTGTGTGTTAAGCTCTTCTATTTTTTCCAAATTTTCTATTTGGAAAAATACATTTAAAAGATTCAATTAGAAATGGAATTTGAAAATCCCTCATATAAACTTTCAGTGTTGGAACGCTGAGTAGATTTTGCCTCTCCCATCTCTTGAGAACATCATCATAAGCTGCCCAAGTGCAGTAGCTAAATTTTCTAGTTGTCTCTTAATTTGCAGAGGAAAAAAACAGATTCATGATAAAAGTTCTCAAGAAATAGAAAACATTCTAGAAAATCAAATACTATATTCAATAAATTGATCAATTAATAAATTAAAAACATGTTATTATTATCTGTTGCCTAGGAGTATGGTAAATGCTATGAGGTAGAAAAGCAATATAATGTGTAGTCTCTGTTGAGTCCCAGTATACAGTAGGCTCTCTCCTACATATCATCTCATTTAAAGAGTAGTGATCAAGGAGTGCCTGGGTGGCTCAGTCCATTGAGCACCTGACTCTTGGTTTCAGCTTAGGTCATCTCAGGGTTGTGAGATCCAGCCCAAGTGTTGGGCTCCCTGCTCAGCATGCGGTCGGCTTGGGATTCATTCCCTCTTCTTCTCCCTCCCCCTCTGCTCCACCCCCTGATTTCTCTCTCTCTCTCAAAATAAATAAATAAAATCTTAAAAAAAAAAAAGAGTAGTGATCCAGATAAAGAGGCAGGATACAATAAACACATGAAACAAATGTGCATGTGGGTGTATTAATCAATAAAATGTAATAAGTGCTAAATGATGCCATATAGTGCAGTACATAGGCAGGGCTAATATAGATATACAATCAAGAAAATGATATGAGCTGAAATTGGCAGAAAGCGTGTATAGAGAAGCCAACTTCACATAGACCTTGAAGGTTGGGTGGAATTGAGAAAAGTGGAAAGGAGCACAGACTATTCCAAGCAACAGGAATGTCCTCTGCTTGTCCTCGCACAGAAAACACATGAGATGAGGGACTTTCTGTGTGATGACACTAGTCCTCAAAGTCAGAGAAACAAGATACCAGCCTAAGACACGTCCCATGTACAGTCCCAAAGCTAGAAGAGCAAACCCCCCACACAAAGTCTGGAGAATAAGCCTGAGAGACCCCAAAACAATCTGGAAGGGCTATGGTATTTTTAGGAGATTGCTTCTCACACTTTTCAAGCAATATTCCCCTAGATTGAGAGAAAACAAGACTACTCCTTGGGGGACAGAGGAAGTAATTCAAAGTGATCCACTACAAGGCACTTACTATTTTCTCGTGTTTCACCTTTAAAAATCTCGCATTTGTGGGTTCAGTTAAATGCTTCCCCTAATCTTTGTGTAATATTGGAGCTTCAGGTAGATGAGCCATGCCTATCTTACTCAGCATACTCCACCATCAACTAAGTTAAAAAGACATACATATATACACACATTATATATATATATGCACACGTATATAGGTCTAACCCATCAGGTTCTATAATTTTTTGCTCCTCTTCCATTATGCCAGATATAAGGTCATTCTACCATTAACCTGGCCACTAGGCTATCATTTAAACACTGTGCTTGAATCTGCCCCACCCAGTCTTTTTCTATCTTTTTCAGATGCTGTTTAGCTAATTAGGCACTTGACTACCAGACAGTATTCTCCAAGTGGCCCTTTGATATGCCACAAAATAATGTTTCACCTTTAAATTCTGAGTGCTGGCTTTGCTTCTTTGTTCCCCCATCCCCTGAGTACACACTACTTCATATTCATTTTGCTTAGGACTCTCCTTTACTTCCTTTGGAGGCAGGGAACACATGCTATTTGACTTTGATTCTCACCACCACCTATTGGTTTTGCATTTGCTATATGCTCTGTTCACTTTACCGCATTCAGTAGCCTGGAATAATATTTGTGAAGCATCAGCCCATCAGAGACTGAGGCACTTGTGCACATAGAGAACACTGTCTGAGAACATTTAGTGACATGATGTGGTTTTAAGTTTTGTTAGACCCACAGTAATCTTTCCCAGCTTCCTCCCAAGCACCCCCCACCCCCATATACAGGGCATGCTATGCCAATTAGCTTCAACCCAGGTGCAGTAGTCCTCTGCCAATCAGATAGCTACCCGTAAGTCCCTTGGACGTGCCATAGGGTCCCAATGGGAAGTAATGGGAAATAAAGTTGAATATAACCAGATTTAAAGACCAGGTAGAGTACTTTAGACTTGATGCAACAGATAATAAGGAGCTCTTGTAGGCTCCTCAATAAAGAGATACTTGGTACAGGGATATATAAAATGATTGATTTCCATGAAACTTAATTCATTGCAAACGTGAATTAAACTTTTCTAAGAAATAAATCTAAATAATGAACTAAACAATGAAGTGTTAATAATGGAGGAACTGAAAGTTTTTTAAAAAAAATTCCATTCTGGGATTATTAAGGGATAAATCAGTTCAACTGAAAGACATCACTGTTATTAAAACTTCATTCATTTATTGAATTATGTTTCACGTGAACAGAGTATACTTTAAGATTATTTGATTATTATATAAGTCAATGTCATTTCCAGTTTTTGGAAAATTGAAATTAATGCCTTGTCACTGAAAATGGAACTGAGTTTATCAAATTAATTTCTCAAAGGCCACCTGATAGTCACCAGATGGCAACCCGTGCTGATGTCAAATTTGAAATTTAAGTTATAGATAGTCCTGTGACTATGCATTACCACTCACTCATCCCACTGGGTTCCTTTAATATCATAAAATACAAAGGCTTTCTACTACTTTCCTAAATTCCATTTGAACAAAATGAAATATGTTCTATCCACAATGCTTGCAATAATTAAAGTCTTTTTTTTCTTAATAGGAGTCTATCTAGAAATAGCACAATATGGAATGATCGTTAATAGACCTGTTATGGTACTTGAATAAATGCCTATCAAGAGCGCGGGCACCCATTAGTAAATTTCCTAAAGAAAATCCATTTTCATTTCAAATTCTGACATTTTATTTAGAAAAATTACACCCTTTCTTTTAATTATTTCAGTAAACATAATGAGGGTATTGCTAACTACACCTCCGAGTACTTTATTTTCTCCATTTTTTAGTAATATGAGTCTACTTGTAATTAAAGGCACACTGCATTAATGATGCCGGGGGTCTCCAAGGGAAACACTTAATGTCCACCTCATAATATTATGCCAAAATTACATGCACAGAAGACTTTTTAATAATCTTTGTTTCCTAATTTAGTTTTGATTGGCTCTGAAATCCACAGCAGCTCTCGAGGGTTCACATTTCCATAGCCATCAGCACTTCCGCACCATCTATTGTACAAACGCACATGACTTCTCCCGTCTGCAGGCTTCTTTTCAAAGCTTCTGTTTAACTTATCCAGAAAATTAGCTGCAGGCTGGAGATAATTGCAGATAATTTTGCCATTTTTAAGCCACTGGGGTGTTGCATGGAGATATGACAGCGAAGTTTGTCTAAACACAAAGAACAAGTCATAGCTTTGTGTTGTCACTTCGGCTTTACACACAGGTTCTGATCATCCTATTTGCTCTTTATGCAAATTGAAACAAATTGTAGTCACCAGATGATCTGTGTTTTCTGACAAAGCTGTGCTACGGGAAGCTTTTATGTGGCTGGGAGAAGGACATGATCTATACTAACATATTATCCCAGCCTAAAAAAAAAAAAAAGGAAAGAAATGGCTAAACCTCTTCTACCTCTCAGATTCTTCCTCCTTAACAGAGATACTTCTTGGGCCATCAACAACTTAAAAGCAATATATTAAATTAAAAAGAAAACATATGGTCTCATACACAATTCGTGTGTGTGTGTATGTGTGTGTGTGTGTGTTTCCCCTATTCTATTCCCATGAATAGAAATATCAGTGTGATCCCATAAAATTAACATTCATAAATGCTGGTAGTACTAATACACAACAACTTAAAATTACTAGATATTAAAGAATTATTAAATAGGTCATCCAGGTTAGGAAGCAGAGATCTATTATCAAATGGAATCATGTGGTCCTTTTTCCCTGAAATTTCACAATAAACTATATGCTGCATCCCTGGATGGTCGCTGCCACGTGAGGATGGAGCACGTGCAAAAGGCAGCAACAGTGGTTCTTAATGCATTGCCAATGAACTATGGAAACTTCAGGGTGTTTCTCTCACCAAATGTCCCCTCGGTGCTCAGAATTGTTATACTCATAGATAATAAGGGTGTCACTAACGGAGTAGGTGATTTCTGAAACCATTTTGCAGCAAACATTTACATATAAGGGCTAAGTAGTGATTGTGCTTATGTGGCCGCAACACTGATGTAATGGGCCATAACGACTCTGAGCGAGCAGGTATGGATGCGTGTGTCAAGGAGGAAAGAACGAGAAAGTCATAACACAAATGACTTTATGGATTCCCATTAGACCTTGGGCTAAGGAGCACCTACATGGGTCTGATATGACAGCATCCTGAGACAGCTTTACAGCCTTGTGTCAGGAACCCTTACACTAAAGAGTTTTATGGAAAATCCAAAACTACAGAGAAGAAGTGTTGCTGTATTAGGCCATTACTGTTGACTTGGCATATAATATGCATACAAATAGTCCCAAAGTCTGCGTTTAAAGGATGAGTTATTAAAACTGCTATGCCAATCATATGCATATTAAGGAGTCCAAATTAAGCATTGATAGGTAACATCCCACAAATCTTACACTCTCCCTTGGAAAACAATTCTGCCCAGTGACAAGCTTAAATGCACCAAGGCCTCCAAATATCTGCATCAGACTAAGAGGTAGCCTTTCAAAAGGATTTGGGGGTAAACGTATAAAGTATTCATGTTACTATACTTGGGAAAGCTGAAGGATATAATTTTAATTCTTTTTTCTCTTTTGGTCTCTAACATCACATAGCTAGTGAACTGGGAGGGAACTGACTTGTTTAAGGACTTTAGACCACGTCCCCATGAGAGGCGGGCATGAGAAGTTCTGTAATGTGCCCTTTCCCACTCATGATGAGAGGCACGCTGAAGACACCAATTAAACCCTTCCACATGAGGACAGGAGCAGAGCTCAGCTAGCGTTCTCTTGCCAGGGGCTGAGATCGAGAAAGCTGTGCATTTAAAGCACAGGCTGAACACATCACACTGGGCTGATGGGAGTGGAAATGGCACTCTGAAGAAGGAGATCTATTTTACTTAGATCCGTCAATTATTAAACAATTCCAGAAGAGGCATATCGCTACAAGTGTCATGTAAGCCAATAGATAAAGCTAGAGTGTTCTTCATAATATGAAGAGCTGGCCCAGAACTCATTCTCTTGCTGTGAGGAGTGGAAGACTCCAGGACCTATCACCTGCACAGCAATTGCACCCCAGATTTGCAATGAGATTTTAAATTTAAACTTTTATGAGAGATTATCAAACAGCTTCTATAAAGCCAACAAACGTCCCTGCTCTTTTACAGACTTACTATAGTTTTGCTAATGTGTTGGAATAAACTCCTCTTCTGGAAGTTTCTGTTTCCTAAAATGTAGCTTTTTTTTTTTTTGCAAAGCACATACCTGTTTCCCAGAAAGATGGGTCCTCTCTTTGAAATATTTAGTCTTTCAGGGCACTTTAGTCATAGTGACACCTAATAGGCAAGCTCTTTTTCTCACTCTCCACAAAATCAGGTTTAGACCATAATTCAAACCAGTCCCCAAAGGCACTTCTGAAAAATGGCAAGCCGTTAGCTTTTAGGTAAAAACACTCTTTATTGCTCAAAATTGTTTCCTGTTACAAAACCTTTTCCACAGTGCTAGGTCTAAGATGATCTTATGCTAATTTAACTCACTGGGGACTGTGAACAGATGCTACTTTGATTAATAGTTTCACTATGCTGAAAATGCCAGGTCAGGTTCAAGATAATAAAGTCAGGTAAGAATACTATTAAAATCTGCCATATGATTATATCTGTTCTGTGGAGAGAAATGGGATCACAATTCCAGTATCAAATAAAGACCACCTATAATAAAAAAAAAAAAACAACAACATAAACCGAATGAACATACTGTCTGAATTCTTTAGCACTTTGATTTACATCATGTTAATCACCAAACTCTTTATTAATACCTTATAGGTAAACTTTCAGCCACGTCCTAAGTGAAAATTCAATGCATCACTCCAATGTTATCTTTTCACCTAGGATTTAACTCTCCACCCAGGAAAAGACTTATGTACACCACAAAAACAAGGAATTCTGTAATTCTGCTTATCAAAGGATGGTATCTGAATTTGTATGCCCAGGTCATTACTTTCCAGCAAATACGTTTCCAACATTCCAACAGTCATATTTAAAACACCCATAGAAAACCGTGACCCTTGAAAATAAGGGCCTGCATGAGTTGACAAATGAGACTTTTCTGGAGGCTTTAGCTCCTGTCTCCTTTGCTTCTCTTCTCACTGTTCTCCTAACCAAGGACTTCCACATCACAGCAATGTCCACATGAGGACAACCATGAACTCTAATCTGGCCTTGAACTACGAAATTCGGGGCTGGCCTTATACAGGTATGTGAAGAAACCTTTGTGTTTTTAAAGTCGGTTTACCAATGGATTTTATCCTTTACCATGATGCATATGACCTAGTCATATTCCCAGATTCCAATCTGAAATTTAACCTTCAGTTGAACTTTTTCTTTTATAATTTATATATAGTACACCTGTCTCAGTGGAAGCTTTGGTTTATAGGAAGGCAGAAGGTACATTCCAGTGCATCGATCACACTGTGACTTGTAATTCCAGGTCCTGCAAGCCAGCCTCCATTGTGAAGGAAGCGAACCTGTCACGCAGATCTGCCACGCACAGATTCAGCTCATTGCATGAGTCGAGTCTTTACCCTTACCACATTTGTACACATATATGACACACTCCCACTTAATATGAAATAGACTATTCAAAAGGGTTGCCTCACCATTGCACAGAATGTCTCGGGAGGGTCTCCACAGGTAATGTCCGGAGGATCCAGTTTTACTTTGAGATACTTGGTCATGTCCGTGGATTCCGGCTGACAGGCCATGTAATCCCAAACTTTCCCTTCTTCTGTGTAAATCTGAGTCTTACATACGTCATAATGTCCCCATACCAAAGGGTAGGGTTGCATCACTGAGGACACTGTAACCCAAAGGGCATGAATTGACAGGAATCTTGACAAATACATCTCTAAATTCTTGGCAATCCTCGCAGTAATAAAGCAGGGTTTGGTTATCTGTGAGCTATGTCTATTTTACATATACATATATGTCTATAGATTCCAAATTTAAAGTGAAGGGTCGATATTGTGCGTGTTCAGGTATATTGAGGACTTTGGTGGAAGCCTAACATACTTGCGCATTAGGCGTTGACAATAACTTGCAGCTTTTTCGTTGTCCTAGAACATATCTATTAGACTCGGGTCTGGTTTGGTTTTTGTAAAAGATGTCCAGTGGCAGAGAATGATTTAGCAAAGTGATGGCTCTCCTGTTGTACATCCGATAACCCTGGGTGATCCTCAGTGCTCACTGCTCACAAAGGATGCTCAGACACACTAGGGTATCAGTATCTGAAGCAAAAGGATGAGTGTCTATAGCCGGGTGTCTGTTTCTCATCAATCATTCTTTCCTTCTGGCACCAACACCCTTTAAGAAACAATGAGAGTAAGAGTTATTGCCCCAGAATCAATGCATTACAAACCGTATGATATGTTGACATTTGGGAGGTTTGATGCAATATAAAGCAAATTGGTGTAATATGGATAACCTTTACTCCACTGCTTTGCTAGAATGAGCAAACCACAGAAATCATTCACATTGGGGAGAATTTTGATATGAAGGATTTAACTCTTCCATAACAAAGACAGATGTGCATGTCCCAGGTGAGTTACAGGTTCTCGCTTCAAAAATTATATTGCCATCTTGACAAAACTGAGAGCAAGCAGCTAGATTTAAACATTTCTCATGGATTGCAGGGCTAGAAAATCTTCCAGGAGAACAATGGGGGAAATGAATGCTTTTATAACAATGACAAAAAAGTGACAACTACCTCTATGCCTTTTGTCTATTGGCAAAGAGACCCTAAAAATCCCTAAATTCCTTGTACATTTCTTAGTTTTTGTTAGCTGGAGTGAAAACCAGCATTGTTGGCACAAGTCTGTCCCTTTGGATTTGCTCATTATATTGGAAGAATTTAGCCTCTTTTGTTTAGTTGCATTTAGTGATAAAGATAACTTGGCTCTTCTGAAAAAAAAAATACTCAGAAATAAAACGAAAGGAGCAAATTTTCTTTTCACAAGACTCTTCTATTTTCTTACATCTTTTTATAGCCATTACATCTGCATTTGCACTTACTTTCTGTAACAGAAGAAGAGAATTTGTCCCAAAGGCGAACATTATACGCTGCTTTAAAACTAAAAGCTCTGTAGTAAAATGCACAATTTAAAATGCACACATAAAAATAGCTGAGGGTGAGTTAACAGGCCATGAAGCAGAATAATATGGCACTAATTCTAAGAGAAAATAAAAATTACTGTTTAACAGTTCTTTGGGTTAACTGATAGTGCAGCCCCCACAAATACAGATACTAGTCATTGGTGAGGTGAACTGGCAACTTTTCTCTTTAGAAACCACTGTCCAAGTCTAACCAAACAATAATATTTGGAATCCAGCTGTAAAAAAGAGGTATCTGTGTAATTAGTTGGTTCATATTGTCAGAGTCCCAGTAACTGTTTTTTAAACAACTGAAAAAGGCCAAAAACCCTGCAGTTTAGAAACTACCATCATAGACCCTTTAATTCACATTAGGCAGTTTAAATAGGGAAGTTTGCTATCTTCAAACAATATTATAAAAGGAATTCAATATATTTAAATCTTAAAATGAACTCAGCCACAGAGACTATGAAATGCCAACGGATGGTTGAATAGTGTTTCCATAGCAAAGTAATTTATAATAATTGCTTTATGGATGCAAGTGCAATTTTCATTATATTCAATTCATAAAATGTTATCATACAGCTCCAATTTGTGATATTTTCTATTAGGAAAAGTGTTGAATATTTGAGTTCTTATGAAGCAATAATTAGCAGTTTGTCTAAACATGTATAAACTGCAGATTTGAATCTGCATCCTCCTTATAACATATAGATGTGCTGGGCACATTTTGATATCTTAAGCTAAAAGGAAAGAAATCACAGGGAAGCATGTGTTGTGGCTACTACATCCTTAATAATCTGTAAAGGTGTTAAAATAATACAAATGCACATTTTCTAGATGCATTTTTCAACTGTGTTTACTACTTCATTATAACAAGAACAAACACTTTCATGGAGTGTGGGGGAGCTGGGCATGACAACAGAAGAAGTGTTAAATCTATTAGACTAGAAATAATTAACTTCAATTCTTAGGTTCAAATACATAGCAACTTCTTTATCAAGGACAATATAATCTTGAAGACCAGGGATGAACTGCTCTGAGTTTGAATTGAGTGAAAATTAGGAGTTAATTCTAATACTGTTTTTAAAATGTGACCCTAAGTATATATTTGAATGCTCCCAGAGATTAACCTTCACTTTTTTTTGACCAGTAAATGTTATCCCCTAATCTGTTTATTCTTCATAACTCTGTCTTTATCCACATTTTGCCTGACTGCAACCACAGAATACAGGATGGCCACCAGATAGATGTACGTGGAAAAATTTGGACACTAAGGAAATGTAGGTGAACCTGTTACTAGTTCTTGACACAACAGCAATCCCAATATAATGAATTCTCATTAAAGCATAGCAGAATTATAATAATGGTCGTTACACAGAATTATGGACTACACCATTGATCGAATTTAGAGAACTGACAAGGAAAAATGCAGAGGAGTACAAGATATTTGAATATTAGGCAGTTGCAGGACTGTGCGACAGACATTCTTGACAAGAAGCAGGCAATTATAGCTTAAATTTCTGGCACATAACCAGTTGTGATTAATAGTTTTCCATTACATTACAGACATATTATTAATGTATTAAAAATGTCAAACTTTGGCAAGCACTAATATGGCATGCCTCAGTTAGTCTGCAGAATTTACATTTAATGAGCTCCCATTGACACAGAAAAAGATATTGACCACGGCATATTACAGATCAGGAGCAGAGGGTCACTAAGCTGTTCTTTAACATAATTGCTTAATTTCAATCTAATTTTTATATTTATAGCGTGTATTCTAGAATGTATTCTTCATGTCGGGCCTCCTCACTTTTTTTCAGTGCCACTTACACTTCAAAGAAAATCCTCTTAATTTAAAATTAAGAAGAAATTGAATTAATGAATTTCCATGACACAGTGGAAAACAGTCCTCTGTCAAAATCGGGACTTTGCTATTAAAGTATAATTATGGAGTTTTCAAGGAAAATAAAATGATATGAAAATAGAATATTGTTTACCCTCTCACCTCTATTGCTTAATGGTACCGGTTCCAATCGGGCTATGCTTTCAACTGGGTTAAAATCATCAATAGCTTCTTAAAAGCTAGGTCATCACAGCAAGTAGCTAGGCAAAAGAATGATGAGAAGGGCGGTCAATGACAAATTTGGGATTTAGTATACTAAACCAACCCCTTCTGGCCCATAACTGAACTAACTGCCAAGTAATGGGGGCTTTGACTTTGTCTCAGGTGTCCATATCACCTAAATGTGAGCTACTTCCGAGGAGCTCTGGGCAGCCCCAGTTCCAGTTCTTTGCTCTGCAAACCTTGGGAACACACTGTTTTCAAATAATGCCATCATCTCTACCTATGCACTAAAGTGCTGAGAAATCCTCTTTGATAAAAATACCCATTAATATGCTATGAGAACTCCATAGACTCTCACTGGTATATAAATTTGCAGAGACAGTGTGAAAATATAAAATTATGTCATGTCCTCAAGTTGATAGATGTTATTGATCTGGACTAAAGGGTCTGTAACATGGCTTTGCATCCACAGGACATCGTTTTCCAGGATTCCGGAGCTAATTCCCTTCCACCTGGGAATAACTTTGGAGAAGATATTTCACGGGCCCTTTCTCTCATCAGAAAAGAAGCCTCCCAAAATAGTACATGGGAGTAATAATGGTCAAAATTATAGACAATTACATTCTTTAAAAAAATGCCAACTTCATCAACTGAGAGGAAAATATTGACAGTAAATCTGTTAATTCTAGCTCATTGGTTTTATTATATAATCTCACTAGGAGGTGGGGGTGCTAGTAGTAGGCTATTTATTCCATAAATACTTAGCTCTTCAGGGGCACCTGAAATAGATAGCTATTGACTCATTCCTCATAGACATTAAGAATTTTAGAAATATGCATGTTTCTGAATGGGAAGGAACAAAAAGAACACTGACCATAATTACATTTCATTGAGTGAAAATTATAAAGAGATAAAGATATCCCCAAATTCAATAACCTACCAAAAGTAGCAGATTCCAACACTGTTGTAATGAGAGTGACTAGATGAGATATTTAAGATATACTGAATGCTCTTTGCATTTATTTATTGTTGTGAAGAAAGCATTTTCTAGTCATCTTAAATGAGAAACATTTGCTTCTACCCTTTTGTTAACTGTCTCTCAAAATATAAGGAATTTAACGTGTACTGAAACATCATTGGCATATTTTACTCATCCTTGATTGGGTATTATGAGCGACTGCCTATCATGAGATTCTTAATAAAACCAAATAGGACACCTTCGTATTTGAAAGATCTCGGTTTTCACCAAGAGAAGAATGATTAGAGAAATCAGATAGCATACACTTGGCAGGATGTTTGGGGATGGGATAATACATAAAATTATTTCAGAATCAGTTAAGGCTAGAAGAAATCTGGTATTTCATTACCATAGAACAACAAATCTTTCCTTCTTGTGTAGGGAAGTTCAGACATCCAAGGTTTCAAACACACATTTAAGAAAATCTACACCCACCTGAAGTTTTGAAACAAAACTCTGGATTCTGAAGATAAAATTCTTTTTTAAAGTATGCTACATCTCTTACTGACGTATAATATGATACACACACACACACACACACACCTTTTTCTGTTAACATAATAACTGACTTTCTGAGTTGCATGAAATTTTATTTCTTTCCAAGCGACTTGATGATCTTGTAACTCTAAAACTCTCCAAATCTTTACAACACTTAGAAAACATATCAACTAAAGGCGTAATCATTTAAATTTTTTGACATATCACCTGTGTGGTTGTTTTTTTTTTTTTTTCGGAATAGTAATGGAAGCAGACAAGTAGTTGTGCCAATTGCAATTATACAAAAGGAAACTGCAGAATACTTTAGCATCGTCCTAAAAAAGGTAACCTGAATCACTTTAACACACATGCCCTGTGAAAGCTGACAAAACAAAAATCTCAACAGAAAAAAAAAGCTTTGTGTGCAAATAACATAAACTGCTGTCTTACAAAATTTTAAGATGATCTCTCTTAAATTTCATAATAGGAAGTATAACCACATTAATAGATACATATGGAATTCTGAATGCTCTCATGTTGATCTTTCGTGGTGAAACAGATGTCATTTCATGGCATCCAGAAGAGAAAAGGAAATATATCCCTTACATATGTAAGCCGGAACAACATTAAGTGCAAAGCACTTGATGCATTTTTTTCTTTGTATCCTGATCCACATGCAAATACTCAAATTTTGTCTTAATGAAAAACTGGAAGTTGCTTATCTCCCAAAAGAATCTTGGACAGTTATTGAGCTGCCGTTCCTTTGCCAACGAGAAAGGGGGGTGGGTGCGTGGGTAAAACATTCAAAGTGACACAAAATACTGAAACCTGAGGTTGCTAATTCCCCACAGGTTAGAGATGCTCTCAAGGGCTAGACAAATCACCAAAACCTTGCCCCTTCTCTAAAAAGAGAATTTCTGGGAAACTTTTTCTAACAAGCTTAACCATTAAGTAAATTTGAATAAAGGATTTTGTTGGAGGATTTTTCTGGTTAATTTCCCCCCATTTCTGTAAGACAACTTTTAGTATTTTCAGTCATAAAACAGGGCCTTATTTCTCGAGCAAATCTACTGCCAGTTACACCATATGTTTAGTGGAATTCTGAATCTTACTCAGAATTTTCCATTCCAAAGATTGACAAACTGTTATGATAACGAGTGGCTCCATGACCATTCCGAGTACAGAGAAGAATGGAAGAGGAGTCGGGTTAACAAAAGCTTCTGCTCTCTGGAAATCTATACCTGATGCGATGATGGGAACGCAACCTCCGACTTTTCCAAATAAAGTTGCTTTAAAATCCCCGCTAGGAATTTTCCCGCAAGCCCTGCAAGATGACAACCTCCTAAGTGGATGCGGTGGGGGTGGAGGTCCCCGGGTAAGGTTACTAGAATAAACAGCAGAGGGCGCAGTTTCTTTTTTTATCTAACTTTTCCCCGGTATGAATCACTTAATTGGCTATTTTGGGCCCAATAATATTCGGGATTATTTGCATTATATATAGATATCCACAGATCCATAGAGGACAGGAATTCAATGTCCCTAGCCGAATCCCGCAACCGATTAAAGCAATGCCAGTAAAGAACCCGAGAAAATATTCCCAACAGCATTCCTACACCAAGTCTGGTCCTCTTTCAATTCTGCCTTCTCCCCAGCTGCACATCATGGGATAGTAATGCTTTAATCTCGCACCAATAACGGAGATTAAAAGAAGGGGACTTCAAAAGCTCTCAGTGTGGCCACCAGCTCCACAGGGCGTGCAAGAGGGCAAGTCTTCTCCCCAAAGCAAAGACAATTGGCAAAAGGAAAAAAAGAACCCTCCAGTGCGTGGTGTGTGGCCAGGTGTGTGTGTGAGAGGGGGAGCGCGCCGGGTGTCTGTCAGTCCGTCCACCGAGGCACCGACCCAGCGCCCAGGCTCCCGATGCAACACACACACGCACACACACACACACGCAACCCGCTCGGGGCGCACACCCAGGAAGACTCGTGTGTGGGTGTGAGAGTGTGCGGGTTGTGTGCGCGCCGCGGCTCCGCGCGCTGCCTCCTCAAGGCGCTTCACAAAGTTCCTCGCCCACCCGGAGCCTCCCTCCCGCCTGTGGATCGCAGGGGGGGGGAGGGGGCGGAGGCAGGCACGGAGGGAGGGAGCCCCGGGGAGAGGGGCAAAGACGAGACGCGCGGGTCGCCGGAGGAGGGGGACGCCGGCTGCACTTACCGTGTGGCGCGTTTGCCCTTGCGCCGGCCGGGAGCCGACCGACGGCGCGGGGCGGCGGCCCTGCCCAGCCGGGTGCGCTTCGGGCGGCGGCCGCAGCAGCGGAGCCCGCGAGTGGCGCACGGGCGGGCGGCGGCAGCTCCCGCCGAGCGTCCTCCGGGGCGCGGGAGGAGCGGGAGGGGTGGGGTGTGGACCCGAGCGGCGGCGGCCGCCGCCGCCGCCGCCGCCGCCGCCGCCGCCGCCCCGGGGTCCCGCTCGCGCCCGGCGCGCGGTGGGAGAGGACTCTGAGGACCCGGAGCCCCGCGCTGGCCCGCCACTCCCCGCCGCTTAATTACCTTCGTCGCGGGCCCCTGAGGGGGAGCCTTCCTGCGCGTCGCCCCCTCTCGGAGCCCTCGCCGAGAGGGGGAATTCCTTCCCGTTGACGTCCTCTTCCGAAATGCAAAAGATCAGTGACTTTGACAGGTAGATGAGGGGGAGGGAACAGGGGTGGGCGGAGAGGAAGAGAGGATGAGAAAGGTGCCTCTCCCTCCAAAAATATAGTGATATTAATAATGAAATCGCAGCCTTCGGGAGGTCTTGCCAGCCCAGTCCCCCGCTTGCCGGCTCTCCTCCGCGCCTCCTCGCGCCACTGCCTCTGCCACTTCTCGCTTTAAACTTTTGCTGGGGATTTTTTTTTCTATTTCTATTTTTTTTCCCTCTATCTCTCTGCTTTTATTTATTTATTTTTTTTAAGCTGCAGGACGATTTCCTGATTCCCGGGGATCAGAACCAGCGGCCGGGCGGTTCTACCTCGCTTGGCACAGCTTTCATTTTATTTCAGATGAAGACGTTGAGCTTAGTCAGAAGGGACATAAATCAGGACAATTAGCATTGGCGCCAAGAAGATCCTCTAGTAACAATTTCACCCGGGCTTCCTTCTCGCATTCCTCCACTCAAGTCAGAAATGTCACTGCACATAGCGTTGATGGCTGTGAGACGCGACGCACCCAAAGTCCATTTGATGAAATATACATGGCCCACGACGCTTCTGAATTGCGGTTCCCGGGCTCCCCGCCCCCGCCCGCGGCGCCTGGCCGGACCGGCTCCGAGCCCGCAGCGAGATCTCGGCAAACTTAGGGGCGCGTGCAAATTAAAGAGTGAGCGCGAGGGCCGGAGGAGGGAGAGAGAAAGAAGCGAGCCCGGGGAAGCCGCAGCCCTCAGAGGGGTGGCATGAAGGTTTCACTTAAAAGCAGATCTTCTGCAACTGCCAGCAAGTGGAAGGATTGCAAACCTTACACTACCTCGAGACCTGGGCGCTCCGAGCGGTCCTAACTCCGTCCCGCTCGCTGCCGCTGCCGCTGCTCCGGCCGCCGGTGCCGCCGCTGCACGACCTCCCTGCGCTGAGGTTCTGCGACTACCTTTCACCTCTCCACCCCCAGCTCGCCCGCGGAAGCGCCGTTTCCAGTAACTCTTCACGTACCATCCACTCGTCCCCCGCCCGTCCCATCCCTCACTCCTCGTTCTCCTCCCCCAAACCGTGCCTAAGCACACCCCTCACCCCTAGCAGTGATCCTGACTGTGTTTTTCAACCAAAAATTCCCCGCCCTTGCCAGCGGCCCCTAGGGCGCAAGCCTTGAACCTGCTCATTTAGAAATCCATTCTCCTGTGCAAAGTTGAAGTTCAAAAGAGAGCCGTGCATGTCGCGTCTCCTTGCTTTTCCCAAGAAAAAACCCCACAAATACCCCGGCCCCCAAGACTTCATGCCCCACCAGTTGGGGGGGGGGGGCTCAAACTTACCTGAAATCCCTCTTAGCTACATAGTAACGTCAAAAAAGAAAAAAAGAAAAAATCCAGACTTAGATAGGGAAAGACTTTAATTAGAAAGACTATTGCAATACAGAGAGAGCTCTGATCTCAGAAATCTGTGAGCATTTCAAGCCAAACAAAAAAGCTTTTGTATGGTAAGGGGAATACGCAGTAAGGGAAAGTTGGGCAGATGAGAGGAAGTACACGGAAGGCATGGCTGACCTGCGGGGTTTGACAAGAAACGCGTCTCTGTGGTCCCCGGATTTGGGGAATAAGCTGACAAGGAAACATGTTCTGCATTTTAGTGCTTGCTCAGATTTTTCAGGCAAGCTAACATTCAGGGTTGGCTGGGGAGGAAAGACGCCTGACTCAAGTTTAGTCAAGGCAAAGCAGAGGGTAAAAAATGGGCAGTTGTGAACACTTAGTCACCAACTACACACCCCACAATGAAGGTACAGAGTAAGAGCAAGGGGTCACTTTTCTGCAATGGCTGGGAATGGGAGGTGGTGTCAGAAGGGTGTTTGGGGGAGAAGGTTGTTGAACAGAGCCTATAACCAGACCCTCTTTGGCTCCCAAGCAGCCAGGAAGGAGGCAGGGATTCCAGGCATCCAGCCCCTAGACCCCCCAACACAGAGAGAGGCGCCAGTGAATCCTCCTTCCCTTGACTTTCTCCAGTGCAGGAATTTGTGATTTCCTTGCTTTTCTCCCTCCCTCACCGCCCCCCCAACCCCCCCCACCCCGTAGCCTAACAGTTACCTAAAGGGTGAAACTCTCTCAAGTCATGCTTAGACAGTGTTCATGTGTCTATGCTCCTCCAGGGTCGAAATATACTGATTGTATGGAGCTGCCACTCACCTTCCCTCACAGGCTCCCAGAGCCTAGAACCTACAGGGGAGGCAGTAGGGCTTAAGAAACAACACCCAGGGTGGTCCTCTCACTGCTCTTTGGCACCCCTCCCCCTTTCTGAACACTGAATACAAAGGGCTCTCAACCTTACCTCTTCCTCTTGTTCTTTTTGGCTTAAGCCAAGAAAACCCCTTCTGAGTTTTCATTCTAAGTTTTGTCTGATCTTTTTAGGTCCTTTTCTGGGAAAAAAATAGAGAAAAGCCATCTATGCAGAGATTGAGAAATTCCCTCCTGGGATATATCAAGATCTTTGTGATATTGGCTCACTCCCTGGAGAAATGTTCCCTTCCAGCTAGCTATCAAAGTCTTGAAACTAACCTCCTTCCCATCTTCGTTTACTAAGACCCTCCCTCACTGCCATTGCCAGGGCTCCTTTGACTATGAGACAGACACCAGTCCCAAACAATCTGATAGGTGAAGGGAGACCATTTTCAGTTAAGTAGCTTCTCCCACTCTAGGAGTGAGAGAGTCTTCCAGAGGTGAGTTGTTTTTGTTGTTTTTTTTCTCTCCCAAACATTTGTTCTGATCCTTTCAAAGACTCAGTAAATCACCAATAAACACGTGGATCTAAACTTTGGCCAGGAAATCGGAATCACTAGAGGAGACTTTTCAACATTAAAATTCCTTCCTCTCCAGATCATGATCCCTCCTCCAGTGGGGCTGGGGTGGGAAGAACCTTATCTCCAAAAAAAGCGCTTTGGGTGCATCTGATATACTCCCTCAAACAGAGAAGCCCTAAATGTATATATTAAACCAGATTTCCTGAATATATCTTTGCACATTTGTTTATATAATACATAGCAATCAGAAATTTACTTTAGATATTTTCTTGGCATCAGAGAAAGTAAGTTAGGGCATGCTTACCTTTCCTATCATCCTTTGCCTTCTCCACCTATATATATATATATATATATATATATATATATATATATATATATATTTACCTTTCTTTGGGAAGAACAATTTTTTCTGTTTTTATTTAACCTTTCAACTTTACTTTTTTCTCTCTCTCCTTTTAGAAAAGAATTGTTTGATCTTTCCGTTCTCCAGCTTTAAATCTCTGGCAGGTTTCCACACATTCCTCATTCTTCCTCAACTCAGATTTTTCATTTATTTGTAATCCTGTTAGGTCTCTAACAATTGTTCATTTTCCTAGGTTATTAGCTGCTTAAAAACCTTCTTTTTAGCAATTTGGCAAGGCTGCTCAAATCCTTGTAATGTCAGTATGCTAAACCCATAGTGGTGGCATATTTGCAATATATCTGGTCCAAAAAAATATGTGTCTTCTTAGAAATACTGTGAAGTATTTAACATAAAGTAGCTATAAGGTCAGTGTTGATTGCAGGTGTGAATAATTTTTGCCCATTTCCAGGGTTCAGTTACAGCCTCTTTGGTAACAAGAACTAACTCCCATTATATTCAATTAAGACTTCCATGTCTGAGATATCCAAATCAGGGACAAGTTCTGTTTGGCCAATTGTATACTACATGATAGATGCTTTTTATAACTGCTGCTTATGTCCCAGTAGAAACATCCTTCCTAGCAGTTGTAAAACCTTTAGCTCTTTCTTGCCTCTACTCTGTGCTCGGGGACATGTTTTATTACAGAGCCATTAGCAGTACAGTTTTGACAGGTTTTAAAGTTCCTTACCTAACAGGATTTTTTTAATGCTTAAATATTTTGACATTTAAACCTCTCACAAGCCCTAACCATCTGGTATGGGCTCTATCGCTAGACTATATTGGCATTTTCCTGCTGTTGTAGGTGTTCCAAGCACACTTATCTTCAAACTTTAAATTTACAAGCCCAGAGTATCCAGTATCAGGTATGCCCAACGTAGATATATAGGCAATCTAATTTGTTTTTCTGAGGACTGATGGTAGACCAAAGGACGTATTGTTTAATAGAAGAAAATGCACATGTTTACTGTGCTACTGGTTCTAGAATGTGAAGAATAGCAGATGGTATAAGCTATTGATAGTTAATGACTGATGCAGGGAACATGACCTTTGTCATCCATGTGCTTTCTAATATACAGCACTGTGTAAAATAGTTTGGAAATAATAAAACAAACTGCTTGGTTTGTTTTATTATTTCCAAACTATTTTACACAGTGCTGTATATTAGATATACATAACATAAAAAAATTTAACAAAATGTAGATTTTGGTAGTTTTTTAGGAGAAAGCATTCTAACCTAAACGATGACCTTTTTAGTCAGATATTTTCTGTCTTTTTTTCTATTCCAACTTCATGATGCTTGGAGAGTTTAAGGGAGAATAGTTTTCTTATTTTTGTTTACTTTATCCCACCATAAGAAATCAACAGAAATCACTTCTTAATTTTTATGCTTTCAGAGCATGTGACATTAGATGTTTTTATCCAACCAGTAACATTTGTCAAAATCATGACCCTGAGCTTTTTTAAAAAAACTATTTCAATATTTTTGAGACTCAGAACACATAGTCAATATTTGCTTAACAGTTTGTCTTTTTTCTGAGGCTACACAAAGAGGCACCCCACTAGGAGGTTTGGATAATGCTAAGGTCTGAACAACCTCAGTGTCTACAAATTTATATTTTGTTGTGCTTAGTTTGTCTAAGATCATAAACTTATTTCTTGAAAAAAGGAAATCTTGCAGTTAATCTCGTGTTTTGGCTGGAAAAATTTATCTCCAAAATCAACAGCTGTGTAGATTTCTTCAAATGTAATTTTCATATTTTCAATCATTCTTCAACAACAAAATCAGCATCCTTTTCCAGTTGAGAAGGGAAATACATGGAGGAAGATTGAGTAACACCCTTTGCCTAATTTAGAGATCTTTCCCTCATTTTCATCCCAATGGTTCTTCTCTCCAATTCAGTAAGTATTGATGGAACCCCCACTGCCTGCCAGGAACTGTATTAGGTGCTGGAGGGAATGCAAAGCTCTCCAGTCAGAGTGTACACTATCAGGTTGGGAAAAGAGAGTTGGGCTAACTGTAATGTACATTTTTAATGTTATCCTAGAGAGTGTTTAAGGGAAATGCAATGGTCAAGTCTGGAGACTTTTTTTGTACCCAAGATGGGACAAAGATGCACACAACTCAGCTGATGGCTTTAGCGATCTCTATCAGGCCATTGGCCCAAATATATAATAGAGTGTCAACTCAGTGCTTTAGTAGCCTCTACAAGAGGTTCTTGCACTATCATATCAATATGGGGTAGAATGCAATAACGGCTGAGCCAAAATTCTGTGAGCCACCGCAGTGAAAATATCCATGATGAAAGAAATTCCAAGAATAGAAAAATAGTAGAGACAGAAGAGAAATCTAAGATCCCAGGGTACCATTGGTTTGAGTTATACTCTATTCAGATGTTTCTCCCTGCTTTTCTTGACTCTCTGTTTCTGGGTTTAGTTTGAGATTTACTGTTCTGAAATGATTACCTTGACTGCTGTTTTTATCAGCTCTATCTATGGCTCCCATCCTTTAGCTTCTAGGCTGAATGGAGGCAGTGGATATAAGCTGGTGTTGGCTTCTAGTGAGTAAGATGGACTCGTGCCAAGTGGTCTTTACTCCCAGTGGGCTGCCATCTCCTTTGGCAAGGAGGCTCCCGCTCCTACAGAAAATGACTAATTCTCTTAAATTCTGCCTCAATTTGTCATGTAGAAGAATGAAATCAGAGGCATTGTGAATTCTCTTCTTACTCCAATGAGCCAGGAAGGAACTCAATTATCAGTTTTCCACACTGTGAAATCCCATAGAAAATAACACAACTGTAAGATTGTTATGATATCATAGAAATTATTTCTTGTTCCCCTCTTCCTACCTTTTTCCTTATTCTCAAACATGAATTTAACACCTCCCATGTGCTAGGGACTACATTAGAAATAATAAGTTAAGGGTCACCTGTGTGGCTCAGTCAGTTAAGCATCTTCCTTCAGCAGAGGTCATGATCTTGGAGTCCTGGGATGGAGCCCATTATCAGGCTCCTTGCTCAGTGGGGAGTCTGCTTCTCCCCTCTGCCCCTCCCCCCTCATGCTCTCTCTCTCTCTCTCTCTCTCTGTCAAATAAGTAAACAAAATCTTTTAAAAAAAGAAATAATAAGCTGAATCAAGCAGTCTCTGTCATAGTTTACAATCAATTAGAGAAAACAAATTTGTAAACAATCAATGTAAGGTTGTAGGAGCTGAGATTGAAACTGGGAGCAGGTAAACCCCAAAGGAAAAAATGTATGATTCTCCATGGGAAAATTTGGGTAGATGAAGTGGCAAATGACCTACAATACACCTCCAAAGATGAGTAGTGTCCACCCAGCAAAGGAACAAAAAGCCTTTTGACCAGGGCCCCGGGGGGGGGGGGTGTTAGAGGCAAAGTCAGGAACCCTAATCCAATAGGGCATATTTTGGCAGTAGTTTGGTATGACTGAAGTTCATAGCCCCATACAGATAGACTTTAAGGTGATTGCTTACAAGCTTTTGACACTGAAAATCTGTAACAAGAATTGAGAACAATAGAGAAAATCAAATGAAAGGAAGTATCCTATGTTATTTAGGTTGAGACATGAACATGCCAATAATTTACCATTACTGACCACAGAAATGGCAACTTTATGTCTCAACCTAATAGGATCAAGCACTGCCCATTCAGTTCTCTTTCTCAGTAATCCCTGTGAAAAGAGTAATCTAAAACAGAAAATACTTTTTAAAACTTCTATATTTGCCTTTGGAGTATATTATATGCCTACTTTGGCAAGAGATATACTTTCCTAATGAGGTTTTGTGCTTAGATTGGTATTAAAATTAGTTGGATTTCCCTGAGTAAGCACTGACAGCAGGAGAATGAGGCTGCAGAGCAGACTGGTGACCAGGAAACCCAAGGTTCAACCATTTAACCAGGGATAAGCCACACATGAATAATGGAGAGCTGAGTAATTAGTAATTATAGATACCAGTTAAGCTTTAGATGAAAGAACCAGCCTCCAATCGTTCCACCACAGTTTACATTTTTGAAATCATGAATCGGGATGTTTCAAACTCCTGTGGGCAAATAACTATTTTAAAAAAGAAAAGGGAAGAAAATAAAACAAGCTAGAAAAATATGCTAAAATTAAAGAAATTTAGAAATCATTATGCATAATGGAAGGAAAGGGCAACAAATTGCTGTTTACATGAACAATACTTCTCTAAATCACAGCGGAATTCAGATTTTTTTTTTCTTTTTTGGTGAAGATGGGACAGTTAATCAAGCTTTTTACTATTTATAATTAGAAAGTTAGGAGATGTATTAATGAGGAGGAAAAAATGAATAATCTTTTTTTGTTTTTTACCTGCCCTCCCCACATATTCCCAACTGCCTTCTGCATTTATAAGTTAGTTTTCTTGATATCTATGTAAATGAGACTTAGGAAAACTACCCCTCTCCTCAGCCACTTCCCTGAAATGATATCTGTCCCCACTAGTAGTCTGAAGGCTGAGTTTGCAATGAAGGAAGAGAGCTAGACTCTCAGTTACTGCATATCATGGTATACATATCACTGTTAAGATGTTGCAATTATCCTCATATTAAGAATTGATTGATAGACAAGGAGAGCTGAATGCCCATAGGTCTTTTAGGCATTAAGAAACAGAACCTCAGACTTTAGCCATAGAAAATCTGAAACGGACCTAAATGTGTGTTTAGCTTAAAACTAGTATATGTATGGATCCTCCAAATGATTTTTTCTCAGAAAATCCATTGAGATATACATGAGATATAGTAGGAGTAGCAATTGGACTAGGAGCCAAGAGACCAAAACCTTGTTAAGAGACTTTCTTGTTCTGTGACTTGGCATAAGTCACTTCACCTCTCTGAGCCTTAACTACCTAACCTGTAAAATGAGGAAGTTGATTTAGATGAATCTGAGGGAGTTGTTATAAAAACGGGGTTCATGGACTTCCTGCCTTACAATAGCAATGGGGTTTGCTATAAGGCACCTCCATAGGTGATTTTTATTTAAGCATATTACATTTCGAAGATCATTAGCCTAAGGTTTCTTCGAGCTTTTGCATTTTGAGTCTTGCTCTGAGGTTGGAATCAATTTAAATGAAAGCTGAGACAAAAATAATTGCATCCTTCATGTTCTTGGATAATAGAATAGGAACTTTGATTTCTATATATTTTTTTACATTTCTATATAAATTTCTGTGTATTAGAATTAAGTGGGATATATGTGTGATTCCCTGAATGATTAGGTGGAATGAAGACCAAGGACTTTGAAACCATATTTTTAAGAAAGGAAGAAATCAAGAATTTGCTGTATAATACGGTTCATTTGTAACCATGCTCGCTGAGGCCCAATTTCTGGAACATATGTATTAGCTATAAGCTGCCATAAATCTCTCCTAGAAGTATATTACTCAGCTTGTAAACACCAGTTCTTTGAAACCTACCATAAGATCCAGGCCATGAAGTGTTAAAAGCTTTTTTTTAACATTTTATTATGGCTGAGTTTCTTCAAAATTAGTCAGTGATTATTGGACTTTCTTTACAATCAGTAACAATATATGTATGCAAAATGCCCTAGTGAATTATTACAATCAGTCTTCCATAAAGGTCAGAACTTTTAAAATGTCTTAGATTAAAAACTTATCAAACTAGAGGCGCCTGGGTGGCTCAGGTTGTTAAGTGTCTGCCTTCGGCTCAGGTCATGATCCCAGGGTCCTGGGATCGAGCCCCACATTGGGGTCCCTGCTCTGTGGGAAGCCTGCTTCTCCCTCTCCCACTCGCCCTGCTTGTGTTACCTCTCTCTCTGTCAAATAAATAAATAAAATCTTTAAAAAAAAAGAAAAAACTTACCAAACTATATATGTGTGTACATTATATATATATATATGCATATATTTTCTGTGTATTTGATTCAAAGTCATTCTGAAATGTAGTAGGATGTATTGGTGAATGCTTAAAGACCAGAGTTCAAGTCCTTAAGACAGTGCTTAACAGTTGTATGGACTTAGGTAGCTGGCTTAATCTTTCTGGGCCTCTCTTTCCTCAGCTGGAAAATGGGAATAATGCTGAGTATAAGATTATTGTGAGGAATAAATGTGATATTTGTCTAAAAAAACACATTTTGTAAATATTAACTATTATTTACTTCCCATATTATGGTATTGAACGCTTCTATTACTAATGTCAGCATCAGTTTACTTATTTGTTTATTAAACAAGATGTTTTGGGCCATCTATTATGCTTCTAACACTGTAGCAAATTATCTGAAAAATAATACAAAAGAAACATAAGCTGCAATTTCTATGCCTAAGGCACTGAAATTTTACTTGAGGATTTTATAGCAATATCACACAGTGAAGGTTAAAAACCGAGTTGCAAATTTTAAAAACTGACTAAAAGTGAATACAATTGGTCTTCAAAGATCAAGGAATGTTTTATGGAAAGAGGTAGAATAGAGGAAGACCTTTTACCCTTTTAGGGTAAAAAGACCTTTAAGGGTTCTTTTAAAAAGACCTTTTAGGGTTTGGATGGGTAAATGATGGAGAGAATTTCAGCAGGGGACTCAGCAAGAGCAAAGGCAGCTGAGCCAGGAAAGTCAATCCATTTCCAGGAAAGTCAATCCATTTCCAGGAAATGGTAGGGAAGCACATTACTTGGAAGTAAGTTACCATTTGAGGGAATTGTGGGTATATGTTTAGAATTTAGGCGGGTGGGCCAAAGGTCAATGCTCCCTGAATCCCCAGTGAAGAGTTTGAAATTTATCCAGGAGATGTTATACAGCAATTAAGAGTCCTGAGCAGGAGAGAATAATGTGGTGGATATACATATATATGTCCAAATATATGTATATATTTAGAAATATATCTAGAAATTTAGAAATTTATCTAGAAATAATGTTCATAATGAATCAAAGTAGGGAGATACTAGAAACAGGGAGAGCAACTGAGCTGTTACTGTATGAAGCCAGGCCGACAATAATTTGCAAATTGTTGAAATAGAAAAGGAAAAAGTGGATATGGGAGGCAATGGTGAGATTATCAACAGAATTGATTCATAAAAAATAACTTATTTTGAATTAGATCATGAAAATCATCTGACGGGGCTCTTATATTTTCATTTTTCTTCAAATGTTCAAAATGCATCTGCCTTTCCTTCATTCAACCATGTATTGAATGGGTAACATGGGCATTGCTTTAGGAGTTTGGGATTCAGCGGTGAGCCACATAAAGATCAGACTCAGAAGCCTTATATTCTTGTTGGGGGGACAAGGAATATAAAGCCAAACATATTAAGTAAGTCATCTGCCATTTTTGAAAGAGAAAAAAAATACATGGAAACAAGAAAAGGAGAACAGGATATGAGAGCTGGTATGTTGAGTGTGAGTTGCAGGGTGAAATCCAGTGGTCAGTAGAGACCTCACAGAGGAGGCATCAAGCAAAGCATTTAAGGAGGAAAGAGAATGAGTGCTACAAATAGTTGGAGGGAGAATGTTTCAGGAAGAGGAAGCAACCCGTGCAAAGGCCCTTCGCCTCCCTGGCTTGTTGGAAGAGGCCAGCATGACTAGCAATCTAGGATTTTGTTTTTAAAGTCTGACAAATTTGTAGCCAATCATGTAAATTCATGTTTTTGCAATTCTTTGAGACTTAACCGTATTTGTCCTGTTTTTAATGTGTCCCACAGCCCTCCATACAGCAATTTTGAGCCTTTACAGAAAATTTTATATGTATAAAGCATGGAGAACAATCCTTTTCACACTTGATGTCAGCAACCATTATGATTTTTTTATTAATATCATTGATTTCTGTACGGAGATTTCATTTCTGTAGTTTTCTGAGTTGTTTCGCAACTCTTTCACCCATTTCTAAATTTGTGCTTCCAGAGTATTTCAGAAAGGGTTTCAGGCCACTTAATGCAAGTACATAAAATATGACCTCCAAAGAGGAACAGAAATAGAGGAATAAGGATAAGGAGTTAGGCTTAAAATGTGCAGCATGATGTCCATGTCACATGAGGTTTTCCTTAAGCTTACTAGTGGATGATAAAAACAGAAAATTCTTAGGGACACCTGCGTGGCCCAGTTGATTAAGTGTCCAACCCTTGATCTTAGCTTGGGTCTTGATCTCAGGGTTTTGGGTTTGGTCTCCTACTTAAAATAACAACAACAGCAACAAAACCAGAAAAATCTTATAATGTAATTGATCATATCTATGAGATTTAAAAAAAACTAGATATACCATAGAAAAATATAACTGTTCTTTTAAATAAGATCAGTCTTGCATTTTTCCTGGAGGTCCTCAAAAGAGAGTAGTTGTGATGAAATAACATTTTTTACAACATCCTTGCCAAAGATATGAATAGAGAGGAAAAAAATGTTTCATGGGAAAGGCAGTTTAATTCAAGACTTCATTTGATTATCTTGAGTACCTCTGGGAAAGGTAGGGAAAACAAATGAAATAATATTTGTTTTAGCAAAAAAAGAATCTCATTTTCTCACTTAGGATGTCACGTAACCATATGTTTACAAACTGTACGAATTACATCTCTGTCCCTTGTTCCATATTAAGATCATGAAATCAAACCAGGGAAACTGGAATGGAATTTCTAATTTGGTTGCCTATCTTTATAGGAATGCTGAAGAATAGGAGACTGGAACACTCTGTCTGATGCTGACAAGCTTCTGAACCTGAGTACCACAGAGGCTAGAAGCCACAACATCACAACCAAGGGCAAATTGGAACACTTCCTTGTCTCATAGTCCAGTTTTCCCAAATTTGTTACATTTGGGGTTCTGGGAAATACTAAGTATCATTCGTGTATGTGGCCAGGAAGGAACAACACAGTAACACTTCAGAATGATCAGAAAATGATCTCAGTAGTTATAGAGCTGCTGTAAAGCAGCCCTAAGATAAAAATCACAAATTAAGACCACCTACCCACTGATAAACTCTTCAAAGTTGTTTTGAGGCAGTAGAATATCTTGTCAGTGGTATTACATTTGTCATGATTTATAATGTTTGCTTCACTCTCATCTCTTAATGATAATTCATGTGTTAGATTTCTGTGAAAAATCTCTCCTCGCTGGCCATAATGAGGACACAGATGACCACCTGGATATGTGAGGTAATACAGAAAGAACAAGTGGGAAATTCTGATGAACCTGATTCCATCAGGGGCAATGGCAGCACATAATACACAGCTTGCGTGAGCCCTAAGGGGAAGGTAAGCTATCTCAGCTGGCTCCCTGGCTGATCTTCGCAAAGATGAGTTATCTGAAATAATGCATAGCATATGGAGACCTTCACACCTTTGACAACCAGCCATGAGTTGTGATTTGTGGTACCATTACAAACCAGTAAAGGACAGCAACGGCCAACACTTTTTTTTAAAATTTTTTTATTGTTATGTTAATCACCATATATTACATCATTAGTTTTTGATGCAGTGTTCCATGATTCATTGTTTGTTCATAACACCCAGTGCTCCATGCAGAACGTGCCCTCCTCAATACCGATCACCAGGCTAACCCATCCCCCTACCCCCCTCCCCTCTAGAACCCTCAGTTTGTTTTTCAGAGTCCATCATCTCTCATGGTTCGTCTCCCCCTCTGACATACTCCCCTTTTCTTCCTCTCCTGTTATCTTCTTCTTCTTTTTTCCTAAAATATGTTGCGTTATTTGTTTCAGAAGTACAGATCTGTGATTCAACAGTCTTGCACAATTCACAGCGCTCACCGTAGCACATACCCTCCCCAATGTCTATCACCCAGCCACCCCGTCCCTCCCACCCCCCACCACTCCAGTAACACTCAGTTTGTTTCCTGAGATTAAGAATTCCTCATATCAGTGAGGTCATGTGATACATGTCTTTCTCTGATTGACTTATTTCACTCAGCATAACACCCTCCAGTTCCATCCACGTCGTTGCAAATGGCAAGATCTCATTCCTTTTGATGGCTGCATAATATTCCATTGTGTATATATACCACATCTTCTTTATCCATTCATCTGTCGATGGGTATCTTGGCTCTTTCCACAGTTTCGGCCAACACTTTTGTAACACTAAACAATGAAGCTTAATTGTTATTTCAAGTTGTAAATAAAGGACTGACTTTGTTATATGTAAAGGTATTTACTGCAAAGTAATTTTATTATGCTACTAGTTCTGATAGGCTAGCTTTAAACAATACAATCTTAACCCAAAACAGCATGTTTAATTAATTTGACCATGCATCATTTCAGAATCAGTTTGTTCTTACAGAACTTAGAGAGAAAGAAGTAGAAATGAAAGGTTTTTCTGCACCTAGACTGGGAGCACCTAACAAACGAAATATTTTCTCACCCTCTAGTCTGCCTTCCAAAAGCATATTGTCAAATAGCATGAGTATCCAAAAACTGTGTTGATTCTGAAATTGAAAATAAAAGAGTAATCACATTCAATGAAACATCAGTTGGGACAGTTCAGAATTCAGTAAGTTCATTTTCAGATACCAGTTCAGATGATGACTTGAACTTGCATTATTCGGCCATAGATTAGTAAAGTGTACAAGAAAAGGGAAAACAATCTTGCAACAAAGTTTGCACTTTGTCAGGGCTTTCTGATTAAGTTAATTTGTCTCCACAATATGTTAAAAGGTTGGGGGTGGGTGGGAAGGTGTTTATCCTAAGAGATTAAAATGAGTCAAGAGAGGGGGAGGGGGCGACAGCCTCATACTTGGAGCCACATCTCACTTTTAATTTTCTTTCACTGGTTATAAGCATGATGTGAGGATTCCAGGATACCCATTATGGACTATGTCTAGAGTTTGGGCTTTCTTACAGGAGCCATCATAGTCTCTGGAGACAGACTACTTCATTGTGATCTCCAGCCCTTCTACTGAAGACCTGTGTGATCCTCACAAGCGGCCTCATCCTCTTTGACACTGTTTCTTATGGATAAAAAGGGGATGCTACACAACCCAGAACAGTTACAAAAAGGATTAAGTTAAATGGCCAGTGCAGGTTATAATGTTGTTTTGTTTTATTTGTTTGTTTGTTTATTTATTTATTTATTTATTTATTTATTTGACAGAGAGAGACACAGCGAGAGACGGAACACAAGCAGGGGGAGTGGGAGAGGGAGAAAGAGGCTTCCCCCGGAACAGGGAGCCTGATGATGCGGGGCTCCATCCCAGCACCCTGGGATCATGATCTGAGCCGAAAGCAGACTCTTAATGACTGAGCCACCCAGGCACCCCTATAATGTTGTTTTTTAACATAAATATAGAGGCAAATCAAATAGACAATATATTATTTAGCTTTCATCGCTTTAGGTGGTTTAAAGACATGGAACATTTGTAAGTGTAATATTTACACTTATAATGGAATGTTTATTTAGTGTAATAAGACACCAAGCCTTAAATATTTACTATCGCAAAATAATTATTGGATGTACTTATAAATTATCATGCCATTTGTGGTATTTGTTTTCTTCTTAAAAAGCATCATGTAATAATTTTTTAAAGTAAATAACAATCTTAGTTATTGGGAAATCTTTGCTGATCCTTATAAATTATTGGTTGTAATGGCTTCCAGAGAAACAAAGCAGAGGCTACTGTCAACTGCTCACTTACAAGGACCCACCAGGGTCATCAGTTTGCTCTAGGTCTGCCTAGCTGTATCACATTTTTCTTTCAGTGGGCACATCTAGCGTATGTTCTGCTCAGTAGTAAATGAGTATGTCCCATAAAATTTGCGAAATTTTCACAACTGGAAATGGTCTCTGACAGAGTAATTTTCAAATTGCCCCATGATCCACACCAATGGATAAGAGATGGAGCCACGGTAGCTGTTGTCCCCATTATATAGTCTTTCTTTATGTCCTTGTACTAAAATTGTAGCTGAGGACGTTTCCCAGGCTTACTTAAACGGCATGTAAAACTTCCAGGAAATACCCTTACTGGGAAGTAGTTGTCCTACTTTCCCCTTTTCTCTTTTCTTTTGTGAATGCAGATGTGAAGGTCAGAGCTGGAAGAACCATCCTGAACAAAGACAGAGATGCCAGGTGTTGAGGGTTAAAGAGCGAGGGATAAATGGTCCTGGCTTCCTGACATAACACACCACCATATGAGCCCCAGATCTCTATGCTCCAATGATTATATGAGATTATTTTGGGTCTCCTGACAATGGCTAAACTGTACCTTAATGAATAGAGCTTCTTTGACATCAGCATGGAACGTGTATCATTCACAGCAGAACAATCACTACTCACCTGAACTATACCAAATCATATTTCAAGCATTATAGCAAAATCACTTTTTAAAATAAATAACAATCCATTTAAATATTTTATATTTATTCCATTATTTGGATCTTCTAACCAACATGGTAATTTAATTTGTTCTTTTTCTTCCCAAACACTCAAAATAATTTTTTTCTGTCCCGAGTGTCTCACTTTTTTAATAGCTACGTATTAATTTCATACATGCCAAAAAATTAAGAAGAAACTGTTGTATCTTGCCCTAGGGAACATATTCTAGACTCTTTGACCAGTGTGTTTTAAAAACTGGTTAAAAAACACGTTTTCCTATAAAATATAATTAATTACTAAATGCTTCCTACTCTAGTCTTACTCATCAACTTGCTATTTTGCCCTTCCAAAGTTAAGGGTAACTTCTGGTTAGCACTGTACCTGCATGATAGGTTATGAGAGAAAGTCTGAACACATCTTCAGACGCAGGGGCCAGTCTCACTGATTTATGCTCAGATTGTTATAATCCCAACTACTCATACTGAAAGCTTCCTGTGAGCAGGCTTAGCCGATATGTGTTAAAGTCAACAATTCTGGGAGGCTCGGAGTGCTGTGAAACCAGCTCCAGCTCTGAAGTCAGCTATGCCTAGCTGTAAATCCTGATGTGGGCACTTACTACCCTATTTCCCCGGGGTTATTTCCTTGTCTTCTCTGAGCCTATGTCTGCAAATGGGGGTAATAACACCTATTTCACCGTCCGGTTGAAAACAGTGCTTCAGTCCTGGGAGGTGTTCAATAAATGTTAACCCTTTTCCCCTACTAGAGTGTTCTGACATAATGACCATATGTGAGCATGAACATTTTGATCCTTGTTTCTTAGGACTTCCTGTGTTTGCCTATTGCTGGTGCTGGGGGATATTGTTGACTTTGCTCAGCAGCCTCTTCTGTAGCTGGGACACTCACCTGCTTTTGAAAGTTGGCTGGAGCTGAATTAGAAGGAAATCCATTGGGAATGGAGAAAGAGCATCTCTGCATTCCCAGATGTGCTGCAGATGTGCTCTGCTGCTCTCCCCCTCCCCCTCCCTATCTTTTTACCTTTTGGTGGATTTGAGACAAATTTCTCCAGCTGCTTGAGCTTCTGTGACAAAGGGTGTCTCTGAGGAGCTCAGCCACAGCTAGGCCCAGCTAATGGAAGACGGGACGTTGTGTAAGTGGGAGTCAATAGAGGTGTATTTTCATTTCCATTCTGCCACTGGCTGGGGGTGTGTCCCAAGGCCAGGGAAGAGGGGCAAAGAATATACAGTGAATGCTCAGCATGCGCCTTGCCATGCGCTAGACACCTGGTGTCATTACTCGATTTCATCCTTAAAAGGGGCCTGGGATGTAGGCACTCTGACATCCATTCCAGGTGAAGAAACCAAGCCCTAAATAACCTACACGTTAATTACGAAGTCATGAATTGAATCCAGCACTGTCTGGCCTTGAGGCCCTGCCTCTTTTGCCATAAAGTCCTGCCTCTTCGACCTAACTGAGCCTCTTTCTTTCCTCTGCAAAATGCTGGGGGATGGATGCTCTCTAAATTTCCTTATAGGCTCAAATCCTGCTCCATCCTCTTTACTCTGAATGCAGGAATATAAAACTTACTAAGCTTTTTAAAGACTTAATAAGGCTTCTGCAATAAATGTTCACACTATTTGCCTCAGTATGGTAGTCACTTTTTAATGCAGAAGACATAGAATGAGTAAATACATACAATTGGAGGTAAGGGGTAAAGAATCAGGTACTTATTGCTTGTTGTAGACCTCATTTTTCAGCAGATTTCTATTTAAAATCTCAATACCCTTATTTTTTAAAATTCTGATTATACAACAGAACACAAATGAAACAATTCAGAATCCACGCTGGGTTCAAAGAAGAAGGGGTTTCCATAGGTACAATTGAGCCCAACAGGAGACGCAGTTACAAACACGTTACAGCTGAAGGAACTGGGATACAAAAGATTATGTCAAAAAGCCCCTCCATTATTAGCTTAACTCCATTTTAGTCTTCCTGGGTTGGCTGGGCAGTCAACACAACAATATCTAACACTTAGCTTTCTTCATTTGTCACACACATTTTAAATTTGAAGATGTCAGTCTCACACTGATTTATAAAAAAAAAAAAAAAAAGAACTTACCTTCTTTGGTACCATAATGCTTTATTTCTTTTCTCTGGAGTAGCAAGGCCCATTCTGGGGAGATTTTACAGGGCTGTGCTACAGCTCCACTATAATACCCTTCGAGTGGCAAATTCAGTTTTATATTTAATGGATATATCTGCGTTAGTCGTAATCGGTAAGCCTCCTTCTGGGTCACCAGGAAGTGTTGCATTTGGTTGGGATTTATTATTTCTATTCATTGCTCTTTGTGTACCTCTTGGAACAATAGGGGGAAGATACTCTTTTCTTTCCCTTTATTATCATCAGGTCTGCGCTTTTGTGAACCACATTCGAATTTGCATTTTGCTCTCGTTCATAATATAGTAATATTGCAGGCTGCTAGGAATTAAAGGTATTTAAAAAAAGAGAGAGAGCCCATTTTCTCAATGATGTAATAAGCTGTAGAAGACAGATTCATGATGGAATGGGCATTTAGGTAAAGTGACAGAGATGTGGAGGTTACGGCTTCTGAGGTAGATGCTCTGTGGAAATGTAACCTGGCCCATTTCACTGCAGTTTCTTTAACTGTACTATTTACGAGATACTCTAGCTGACTCACTTTATGGACCATCTTTTTGCAGATTTAAAATCCACTGTTTTGATTCCGCATTCCAGGTTTTATTGCCACGGGAACCTCCTTGGCACAATGCACGATTTTCATGCATATGAGGTTTCCACTGGTGTCATGTGCAATGTGAAGTTCGGGCAAGGACAAATGACTCAACTCTCCCCTGGAAATGGAATTGCGGGGCCCCTTACACCCCTTCCAAATGTTGCAATTAATCAGCCCCACAAATATGTTTTGGGTGTGTACTGTGTGCAAGGGTATAAATACGGCAGACTGGCTTCTGGGGTTATTTGATTTACCAGCAGCCTACTTCAATTCTCCCTAGCCTACCCCCAAGTTTTGACCTAATTAAATACTCTTTAACACCTGGTGCTTAAAAAAGGAAGTCATGGGAAGCCTGCTTCTCCCTCTCCCACTCCCCCTGCTTGTGTTCCCTCTCTCGCTGTGTCTCTCTCTGTCAAATAAATAAATAAAATCTTAAAAGAAAAAGAAAAAGGAAGTCCCATTTAAAGAGTGTGCGAACAGAAAGAAAAAGAAAAGACACCACTTCTCGTCCTGTAACCGGCCACTCCTGCGTCCCGTATGGAAGTCCCTCGCAGTCCAGGCAGCTAGATGTCTCCGGGGGTGTGGAGACCACAACCTGCGATGTCCATGATCTCCCTGATATTTCACATGGGCGCTGGGCTCCCAAATTCATTTGCTTTGTTTATTTTCCTATGGTAGAGTCAAGAGAGGGACACTTGGGTCTCGAGGCATGGTCTGACCCAGATAAATGTGCCCTCCAGCGGCCCCAATCCGGACCAGGGCCCAGTCCTCAGTGGCATAAGAGCTGTTTTATTTAGGCTAATCCCTTAACGAGAATGTTGCCAAGTAGTGGGTTCACATTCTGGGGACTGTTTCCTTCTCAGTGAATGAGTGAGGATAGAGGACTCTTATTCAGGGATGGATCCCAGTCATGAAGGGAGTTGCTGGTGTCCACACCTTGTTTGTTCAGATAAGGGCTTTGAGACCCAATTTCATCCTTCTTGACATCCCCTGTCAAAACCACCATAGCAATCAGCAAGGGGGAACACACACAGAGTTCAGGAAAATCTCTACCATAGAGCCTCCTGTCTCTGTGCCCTTTCTTTTTAAAACCATGGTCAAATAATTGCCATGGAACTTCTCAACGACCCTGTAATAAGTGCGACTGACCCCCAGGCATATGATTTGTTGGACAGATTGCATTATAACTTGGTCGGCGTGGTGCTTGAGAATCCACAAAAGGATTTTTCTTTAACAATCACAACAGTAGGTAACGCTTGGTGGGACCTTCCACCAGGCCAAGTGTGATTCTCAGCATTTTATGAGCATCTTCTCATTTAATTCTTCTCATAGTCCACGCAGGGAGAAGCCTTAAGGATCACAGGGCTTGGATTTCATCTTGGCTCCTCGCTGTGTGGCCTTGCTGCCTCTCTGTGTCCAAGTTTCCCATAATCTTCACAACGACTACCTGTGCCATAACTACCATTTCCCTGCCTTACAAATGTGGAAATGGAGTCAAAAATGTTAGTACAATGCTCTGCGTTTGAATACGATTCTCCAAAAGATCTCATGTACTTTTGTCTGCTCTTCCTGTCTACTATAAGCACAACTGGTTCAGTTTTTTTTTTTTTTCCCACCAGACCACTTCAGGAACTACTTAGTCTGGCATCCACATTTGCCCCAATTCCTAACCTCCCACCAATTCATTCTCTCCATGGCAGTCAGCGTGTTAAAAACATACCCAATTATATATGTTATAACCATATCTCATCCGATATCTAATCTAATATGTGATAAACACATCTAATCATGTGTCATGTTCTGCTTTACCCCCTTGGTGGCTTTCCATTGTCCCTGGGGTGAAAACTAAATCCTTAACATGACCTGTAAGGAAAGATTTACCTACAGGTGCCTGCCTAGCCAAACTGATCTCACAGCACATTGCCTCTTGCTCTCCTTATTAATTAAGAAAGTTAAGAAGAGTGGGCATCTTGTCATCTGAAGCGCTTTCCAAGGATAAGACCCAGTGTAGAAAATGCTAGCCATAATCAACTGTCCTTGGGCACTCATCACAAACCGTCTTCAATTATTATGTGCCTATGTGCCTCAATTTTGGATGGAGAATGCGTGTTCCCATAGAGTCAGCATAATAAAAATTAGTTAAGTTCCAAGGCCGAACAAGGTAGCAAAGCTATTGTACTGAAAGTACTACAGCTTCTCATTTGACAAAATAACAATATTTGACCAAATGATGACAGCTAATATTTTATTTAGTACTTTAGAACCTACCAGGTGATATTTTCCACATTCCATATATGTGAACTCCCCCCCAATTTATAAGGTAGTTATTACTATAACTCCCATTGCACAGATAAAGAAAATTAGGCATCTCGCAAATTTCAACCAAGAAAAGAAATTCAAGAGGCGGTAAACTACACCATAGATTTAATAAGAAAAATCATATTCATCTACCTCCCATTTGTACTTCTAACATTAATAAGATAGCAGTTTAAGTTTCGGTAACCAAGCATAGTTCTGAAGACTTTTTGCTCCCTATGTCATACTTTGAAAAGCAAAAAAATAAAATTACAATCGTTTCCTAATTAAGAATTCAATGCTTGTTTCTTGGCCTTTGAAAATGCTCTCATCACTATGACAATAAAACAGTTCCTACTTTTCATTGATTTATACTTTGCTTCTGTCTACTCAAACCTGTGGCAAGATACCCACCATTGTGATCCACTCACTCAACGATTTATGTTCATGTCTAACTAGGTAATAAGATGGCGCGCACACAGACCAGTATCTATAGAATGCAGAATCAATTTCTTTACAGTGACCCCATGGAGGACATATTCTCTAGGAATGCACGGATATAACAAGCCTCCATGTCTTAACAATTGTCTAGTTCGTTCTTCTGCCAAATTGGGATGGCTCCCTACTGTGTGGAGCTAAGTCTCTGTTTAGATTTTTATTTTTTAAAAGCTTAAGTAGATTCTGCTGGTTTAAAAAGATCAGATCTCAAGTTATTAATATTTGAGCACCTGCAAAAAAAAAATAAGCTAGAATTCCAGACAATATCACTGATTCATTTTCATCTATTGACTTTGTTGTTTCACACTTTGGGGAATATTTGGCTGGGGTCTGTTTGATTTGGGAGGATTATTAAAAAGTGTTTTCATTGCCTACAATGATTTTCAATAATAGGTCAGCAAATGAAGGGATTTAAATATATGTTTTATTGAAAGTTTAAAAATATTTTGGATTTAAAGGGATGCTCTGATATAACACTGTAATGTTTTGCAAATACGGAACTGTTTCTTAGATGTGAATTGATGTAAGCAAGGTGGATAATTAAACACTGCTTATGTATCTCATATTCTCAGCATGGACTCTAACCAGGGAATGTGTGATCTATTTTTTCCTTCCATCCCCTGCCCCACTTTTTCCAACACCATGGCCCCCACAGCATCTGAGTGCATGTTTCTTCAAATAAATATTGTAAATATATCAAAATACAAAAAAAGATGCAATGTGATTTTTAAAAGAGTCGGTACATATAAGCCATGCATCACAGACATGATAAAAGGAATATTTAAGCATTTTTTTTCAAATCTTCATCATGGGCTTAATAGACGGAGACCCTTCAAACTATCAAAATGTTAAACAACCAGAATAGCTCAGGTTCTTACCAAACAGAACCAACATGGGCTCCTGTTTAATGTTGTGCCAACAATTAAACCTTTAGTTGTGGAGAGATGGGGATATTGGAGTTGGGAGCTGCAGAGTGCTCACTATAATGGCTGTTTACCAACTAGTCGCAAAAATATTTCAGTATTTTAACTAACTGAACGTCTATAGTGGTGCATTATTTGTTGGGGGAGATCATCAAGAGGACATGATCTCCAGTGACCTGTGAGCTGGATCCCAGAAATCAGAGGCTTCCCATTTCCTCCCCTGTCCTTGGAACTGCATTCAGCTCATCTTCCCAACTCACAGAAGTTGCCTCAAGGGCACGCCTTGGGGGAGTGATGTGGTGTTGCGACCATCTGGATGGTACACGTGATTTGACGGTACACATGACTGAACCCTTTTAAGGCCTCTCTTTAAAATCTGGCGAGTGGGTGCAGAGATCCACTCATCTTGCAGCCACCTCAGACAAACCTCATATGTAAGTTCCCTTGCTTACTAAACCTGCCACCTACCAACCCAGAGTGGCCGGCATCTATCTTGGGTCTCTCCCTGACTCCTGTGTATGAGGGCCAGTTTCAGATTTCACCTGGGAAGCTCCCGAAGGAGGCTGTGAACGAAGGCCCTGGCTTACGAAGGCTCGGATCTCAGGGTGAGATCAGCTAGTAATATGCAGCCTAGGAAACCCACCAGTTTGCATTAAGCTCCTGTCTTTGTATTACTTAAGCTCCTGTCTTTGTATTACTATCTGAGAGCCTCATTCTAGAATCACACATCCAGCCCTGGCTTACAAAGGAGAGCCCGCACTGAACGTCCCTTGTTGCTGATGATCAGTGCATTCCTTATTGCTTTGGTAAATAGAGTATCAAGAATATAGGTGGTGGGTAGCTTTTTAGACTTTATGTAATACATCCACTTCTATACACTCACTTCTCTGACCCCTTGTTTTCTTCTTTTACCAACTGCCATGGCAATGCACCTTTCTCCTTAACATGGGCCATTGCACCCCCCAAGCATGTTAGCATTTTTCCTGATGGTCCTTGCCAGATGCTCAAGCCTGTATTCCAGGAGAATGATCTCACAACAATGCATTCTTCCTTATTTCACTTTATATTCTGCCTCTCTTGATCCAGGTCCTTAACATCTGTTTCCAAGCATACTCTTCCCATTCCTTCTGGTACATGTTGACCAGGTCTTGCATCTTCTTTGATATTCCTGTTCTTCCCTTAGTGCTGAAATCTAGTACTCCCCTAGCCAGGTTATGTTTGATTATATATGATTTCAACCTTAATTATTGTTCTGGAGGCCAAGATAGACCTGGAGGGAGCATGTGTGCATTGTCTCATCATATGCCAGCTTCTGTGTCGCCACCAAACAATGTGCTATCCTTGGAAAGGGATACGTGGGCAACTTCTGCAGATCCAGAAAGTTCACTGGAAACTAGGGATTTAAGAATTTCAGGTACATCTTATATGTCAGGATCCCATTGTTCCCCAGTTGAGGTCCTAACCTTTATATAGCAGATTTGCTTAGGTTGAGAATTCAGTCTTCCTTGGAGCTCTGCTACTTTTTAAAATTCAATTTGGGGCTTAGTTTGCAGCATTTTATTTTTTTTTTAACATCCAGCGCCAAGAGATGAGAGTGTCTTTATATGCTGTCAAAGAGGACATCAGGCTTTCATAGCTACCCCTTAACTGCTCAGAATTTTATTTCCTTTTTCAAAGCATCAGTTGTTCCTATCAATAACCAAGTAATTTCATTATCCTTATAATTACAATAATTAAAACTTTTCAAAGTTTTAACCTGATACATTGCACCCACTAGTGCATTTGCTTCTGTTACACCAACCCCATTCACCACCAGGGAACAATTTAGCAGTTTCATAGCAACCTTTTGCCAGGAGCTCCATCTACCATCAGTAATAGGGTCCTCATTGCCAGGGGACCAGCAGGTGGTCAGCCTCCAACATCCCATCCTACTGTCTGAACTTTTCTGGCCACTCCTGGTAGCAGCTATGGCCGCTTGACTTCCTAAGGAAGCAAAATGTGAAGCGACGATTAGCATGCAGGATAAACATGGTGCCAAAAGGAAAACAAACAGAACTGGCAAAAGGGAGCATTTGGGCCATGATGCAATGCAGTTTCAGTAAAGGTTTCAGCTGACATGGGGCATACTGAAACTGGGCTAGCCCTTCAGAGTTGTGCTGAGTTGGGACAAACGGTTAGGAAGGAGTGGAACCTTGGCCAAGGCAATTCTTAGGAGCATAGGTCAATGGCTCTCAAACTTTAGCATATATCAGAATCAGAACCCACGAAAGCTTAATAAAATCGATTCTTGGGTCCTACTTCTAGAGGTTCTGATTAGGTCTGGGATGTGGCCTGAGAATTTGCATCTCCGACAAGTGATGTCAGTTATCGAAGGGATGCAGATACAACGGCTCGAGGGCTGAGAATCACTGATGTAATTCATTTCTCGGAGAAGCTTGTCAGCTGGCAGCACTCCCAACATCTGGAAGAATAAATCCTACAAGGCTGAAAGGGGATCTGGGAAGCAGATCACGGCACCTGCGACCAGCATGGACTCAGGGTGAGGTGTGTCATCCTATCAACTCTACCACTTACTTTTCTAAGTGGTAAGTTCATAATTGGGACAGTATCTATCGTGGTTATTTTCTCTACCAAAAATACAAGTATCTTTTTAAACAAATTTTTTTACCCTAATGTCATTAGTAAAGATATTAGTGGCATAAAAACATTGCAATTTTATAATCTACCATGGAAATGAAAACCATAAATAATACTGCAAGAACATAATAATCTGGCCATAATTATTGTTAATTTACTTTTCAATTATTATTTAGTTATATTAATGATTAATTCAATTTCTAAGTATTGGTATAACACTTTGCAACCATTATATACTTAATAAACTCAGCAATTTTATGACATATAGATAAGCCTATTATTGTTTTCTCAAATGAAGAAATAGTTACGTAGGATTGGTTCAAAGGAGTGAAAGAGGCAGAAATCAAAGTCTGAATTTTTAACCACAGGAATCACATATCCCACCTACATCTACTTCTCATGAGAAAGAGAAATCTTGACCACAATCCATGAGAAATAAACAAATAGCATCGTTTTGCGCAAAGTATCAATAGAGGAAATCAGAAGCCCATATAGTATTATAAGATGGATACATTTCCATTATGGTACACAGGAGATTCTTATGCTGTTTACTTTCTCCGTTAAGGATATTCGCTATTTACTATTACGACTTCTTAGTCACTCAGCCTGCTTTACATCCTTCACTTCCTATCAACTGTCAAAAATCGCTTCAGAGAATTTCTGATGGAACACTTCTCCCCAAGGTGTATGGAGCCTTTATGATGCGTCAGATTGGTTAGGTTGAACTGCATTTCCCAGAATTCTCTTTCCTACAAGTTTCCAGTTACAATGCACCCAAGAGAGATCCCTCTGCAAGATTCGGAGGACGTAGATGAAACAGCTGCCATTTTGTAGTTCCCACACATCCCAGATCGGCGGAGGCACCGTATAGGCCTAACGCAGCAGCTGGGTGTGTAATGGTTCCAACTGTTCCTGGATCTTCCTTCTGCTTCCTTGACTCCTGGGATAAGCATGTGAACCAGAGATAAAACTTATCTTTATGAGTTTAGCTCATGCTTCTGGGTTCCATCGTATTCTTGTTCTTCCCCCACTTTACCTCCTTCTTCCTTTCCTGACTCTACTGGTCCTGTGGACTTAAGGTTCTACCAACAAATGTGAAGAGAGATTGCTTAGCCAACTTTAGCTCCCACAACTGCATGAGATCAATTACCTGTGATAAATCCCTATCTATCTATCTATCTATCTATCTATCTATCTATCTATTTATCTATCTATCATCTATCAATCCTCTATCTTCTAGAAGTTCTATTTCTCTGATGATATCCTGACTTGATAAAGAATTTGGTACTGGAAGCGAAATGGCTCCAAATAAAATCTTAAAGATGAAGTCTTCATATTGGTTCTAGGTTTTCTGGAATTGATTCTTTGATGTGATTAAATAAATACATTAATGATCCTGTATGTCATGATAAAGGGGCCGCTGGTCATCTGTGGCATGCACAGACAACATAGGCAACACAGTGTCTCAATTTATGATCTTTAGATACTTGTAATCAAGTGCCTTTAGAAGGCAGTGTTCTGAGTGATCAAATATTTGTAACCTTAAAATATAGTAAAAATACATATAAAGGGGTTGGTTGGTTGCTTCTAATTGTGCTGGAGAACCTGAAGCAAGAAAATAATGAACTCACGGTGCTTTAAATTTCCATCTCAAGGTCTGCATAAAGGACATGGTATGACTACTCCAAGGAAAACTCCTATTTCCTGGAACAGTGGAAATAAGATTTCTGAAAACCAAACCCAAAGTCTAATCCTATAGGTGGTTAAACTATAATGTCAATTGAGTTATCAACTTTGAAGAGTCTGTTTTCTGAAAGAAATAGCATTGACTGGGCAGGAATGGGATCCTGAAAATGGAGATGGGACATATGGGCAGATTCTGATGACCCAATCTAAAATCTCTTGAGTCTTCTTTGCCGGTGGAAGTAGCCCTTCTGTCCCTTCCTGTGTAGGTTAGTCTTTCTTTTTCTGAGGAACCAGTAATGCCCCCCCCAACCCCCAATATAGTTGCCTTGCAATGTACTGCTGATCACCCTCTTGACCTACCCTTGCCATCCTTCCAGATCTATAGCCAGACTCAAATCCCAGCAGGCCCAAAGGGTAAGGTACAAATCATGACCTGTGATAAGGTGTAATATTCACCAAGAGAATTGTATGATTTGCTAATTTATTTTGACAGAAACTTGAAGGGTATGTATAAGAATGGACATTACAGCTGTGGAATCAAGTTAGAAGGAATATAAAGTTGTATCAGGCTTAAAATATTGCTATAGGTCTACTAAAGAGAGATCCTAGATTTAATGTTTTAAGTAGAGAAACTGGAAATGGCCCCCTTTTTTTGTAGGCTGGTTGAAATATGGATCTGAAATATCCTATGCCAAATAAGTTAAAATGCCATAACTTTCTTGGAATACTGTAGAGGAGGGTAGCCAAGGGCAGAGGGTGATAAGAATATTAAAGTGGTTTTCTTATCTAAGACCTGCTCACTCACCTCTGGAGGGTTCAGAGGACATCTTTTTCATGAAGTTATGAGAAATAAATTTGTGAGGGGACCCTAGCGTTTTGAAGAGTTTTGTGGTAGCTCTTCTTGGTTCTGAAATTACAGTTAGCGCTGCTCCCATAAAATTGGGGTGCTGAAGGGCAATGGGGTTGATGACATAAGTGGGACCAAGTAGCAGCACTTAATCTCCCCAAACAAGCAGGTGGCATGGTTACTGTGATGGACGCTGGAGCCAATGCAGTCATTAGAACGGACTAACTCACAGGTTGGCCAGGTTTTCATGGTGTCCCTAGGACTGAAAATGATGTGTAGCCAAATAAAGTCTTACTTAATCTTTATAACTAGAAGACTTCTAGTGAACAGAAATCTGAGTTGAATGACCAAAACACAGTCATAACTCCTCCACTGATTCCCAGACTCAAGCAAGTTCACATGACAAGAATCCTTTCAGAAAAGACCCTGCTACACTGCCAACAGTTTATACTGTTACTTTTTTACTCAGAATTCCCCCAAGGGGATCTGGGGCCATTTCTGCAGTATGACTATAAATTGTGAGGGGAAAATTATCAGACTTTACGGATATTAATGGAAACTGGCTTAGAACTAATACTAACTCATATAGACTTAAAACATTACTGTGGTCCACCAGTGATAGTTGGGTCTTAATGGAGATCAAATAATCAATGAAGTGGGCTCTCACAATGAAACTTGGGGGTCTCCAACCCAACTCTGTGATTATTTTCTTTGTTCTAGAATGCATAATTGGAATGTGCATATTTAGTGAGAGGAAGGATTTGAAAACTTGTGCTAGTGGGGTAGCAACATCTTGAGGGACTAGGGTAATGTCTTCTTGGATTGGCATGTGCTCTAAATTGGCATCCAACGATGCTATTTTCCTATAACCAGGATCCATGCATCCAGGAATCTAAGGGCAGAGGTAGATGTGATCCTTTCACTATACCCTAAGTGATCTCCTAGCAAAAAGGTCCTGTTTCCCATGTCCATGATCTGCTGGGGGCACAAAAATGATTCCACTCCAATTGCTGCTTGGACACTGGTTTCTTTAGGCCTTTGAATCAACAGGCAAAGAAGAGGGTGACTCTATTGGCTGGTATGTGTGATCTTGACTATTAAGGGGACATAGACCGATACTATACAACATTTTAGTATCAGATGCAAAGGCAACAACCTTCCAGAGACTACTTAACCAACTCAAGCTTCCAAATTGTATAAGGTCAAATTCTTACAATAAAACTCCACGTCTATCTACTTATCTGCACATATATCTATCTCTATCATCTATAGTTTCCTGATAATTCTGCTTTTTTTATGGATCTTAATAAAAGTGAAGCAAAAATGATTACAAAGAAATTAAAGTGTTACCTTCTAATAAGAATCATAGCCTTAAGCCACTGGAGAAGAGAAGTACTTTTGGAAAAGGGCTTTTGGATTAATTGCCCCTAAGGTCAGATAACCACTAAGGTCAGAAAAGATATTTTCCCAGTAGGATCCAGTACGTGTTTCTCACTGAAACAATGTGTATTAACCTAAATAGGCCTGCAATTTTATTTGCTAAATTGGCACTGTAGCTTGGGTGAATCTAATTAGTCTAATAGCACCAAGTCTTAGGAAAATGTTTTCTGTGTTTCTAACAAATGGCTGCAATAGGACCTCTAGGACAATCTATTTTATATTGGGGATTTTCTATGTGAGACATTCAATGGAAGGAACCAGAAAAGCTGATCATTCAAAAGAAGAGAAAAAATCAAAATGGAATGTCTTTGAGAATGTTTCTTTCTGGTAAGAACACATTTTGTACTATCCCTTGCCCTGGAAGAAATGGACGGTTTTCTTTTTTATCTTTTTTTTTTAAAGATTTTTATTTATTTATTGAGAGAGAATGGTAGAGAGAAAGCATGAGAGGGAGGAAGGTCAGAGGGAGAAGCAGACTCCCTGCCGAGCAGGGAGCCGGATGCGGGACTCGATCTTGGGACTCCAGGATCATGACCTGAGCCGAAGGCAATCGCTTAACCAACTGAGCCACCCAGGCACCCGAAATGGACAGTTTTCTACAAACCTGCTTAAGACTGAATTGTTAGATCTGTAAACAATAATAAAAATGTGACTTACTTTGTGCTCTCATGTAATTACTGTAATGAGAGAGTGAGATCAAAATCTCACTAATATAATGAATATTCAGCTACATTTTTCAGTGTCAGTAAATCTGAAACATACCAAGTTAGTCCAGCAGAGGCCATGTGCATAATACACCAAGAATTCAGGATGAAATAGGCTTTAAACGTGCCTCATGGCCCTTGTTTCAGGACTTTATCTGTGATTATGGTAAATAAAGGAGGCCGCCTAATGTGATCTCAGCTTCACCGCCACTTCACAAATATCCTAATTTATCTCAGAATTTATATAAACAACTTATTTTTGTCACTTAATACTTTCATGTTCAAACTGCAGACATCTGCTTTTGTGGGTTTCTAGGGCTTTCTCTCCTCAAACCAGGAGCAGATGTGTTCCATGTTTCGTCTCCCCTTTCAGTAACAGCCTCTTTTAATCCCTTCAATCAATGACAGTCGAACTACAATTAAAATCATATAATGAATTACCAGTTGTATGCTGGACACCAGGAAACAGGTAGCTTGGGAAGCATTTATACTGAGGATCGCAACATAAAATATTCGGGCCTCTTCTCCTCACTCTATTCTTGAATCAACCAATTTGTCAAAGCACAACAGCATCTGGAAGATTCATCCAAGTATTCATTGTCAGAGGATGCCAGAAGGGCCTCCATCCTGTAGGAATTTCTAACTCTAGAACTCTATTTCCAAGCAGACTCACTGGCATTATGGTCTCCTTACCACATTTCTTCGAATATAATATCCCCAGGTATTTTCCATCAATTTCAAGGAACAAATACCTTTTTTTATTTGGTTGTTGGTTTTTACTCCAAGTTATTTTCACAGCGGTGAGCTGCTTTGGTTGTTGACAAAAGTAGTGGCTGCTCTGAAAGAGGCATGAAAGACCCTATTTGCTGAAAGAGAGAGCAAGAGTGTGTATCGACTTTGTAACAATGCTTGAGTGATTTGATACGGAGGAAATTTAGCTGTAAACTGCAGTGGTTGTGGTCCCTGGGGCAGCCACAATCTTTTCCTCTCACTTTTATCTTCTACTGACCATCTTCTCTGCTTTGTCCTATTTTAGGAATAAAACATTCCTTTACAAGGCCACAGAAGTTGAGCCCCATGTAAATACAAAATGTGGGAGGGGCTTGTGTCATAAAGTAATTTTTGTTTTTGAAGATTTCCCTCATTTTAGAGAGTTCAGACATGATTACTGGAGAATTCTAAGCATTCAGTTCATCTCAGCAGTTTAAGAATTCAGAGGGTAACTTTCTCAGCATGAAAAATCTGAAACATATTTTGAAATAAAATCATTAGAAACACTGTTTCCTAATACATTTCTCAGCTTACACATGCTGAGCCATATAAAAAGGGGGAGAAAATACAACTAAATGATATTTTGTTCCTGACTATATTGGTAATTAGAACATTATGACTAGTAAACAACGTGTGAGTTGCAAGCTCTAATGTGGTCTAGCGCATTATTGTCAGTTGCCATTGCATTTATTTAAGCTACTAATTAGAATTGTAACCATTGCCAAATAAAACACATAGAGCTGGTGGCTTAAAAGGGCTCTGTGTATTTTATTTGGCAATGGTTACAACTGCTATGAGAAGGAGTGTTAGAGAAATAGTTTTGTGTTGTCTTTTCTAATCAGTGGAATATGAATGCAATACAGCATGAAAAATGAGTAAAAGAAAGATGATATTGGTATAAAAGTGGGAAAAAGATATTTCAGCCTCATTGAAATCCATTTGTTTGTTTATGATCTCGGTATTCATCTGGGAATTCACCAAATCATAAGATATTTCTGAGTGACAAGAAAATATGCTCTTTTCTATTCTCTGTTGAAAATTAAAAGAATGCTTGGTTCTGAACTTACACAGTTCACTTATTTGATAAATGAATTGTGGTAAAATTCCTCTTTGGTAGCCATGAATAATAAAAGCTATTTGTGTGTGGTCCTTCAGAACATAAGCCTTGATGACAAACGCAACTGGCTATGAACTTCAACTCTGACACTTACTAAATGTGTGATCTTGGACAAATTTCTTAGGCTGTCTGAATCTTACGTTTCTTTGTCTATAAAATGGGGTTAAAACAATAGTCTCTATTCATAAAGTTATGTGAAAATAAGATGCAGTAAGATATAGAAAATGCTTAGCGCAGTGTCTGGCACATAATAAAAGCTCAATAAATGTTGCTATTTTTAAAGTTGCAAGCTTATATAACCTTGCAGTATTCAAAGTATGCTGCTTATAAAATGTAGATCCATAATAAGTTGGTCTTTTAATGGAGCCAGGACCCACAATTTTAGATACAGTATGACGACGTAAGGAAACTTTAGATTGGGTCAAATGAGTTCATTGTTCCCTGAAGGTCCAAATGAGATGAACAGGGACATCCAGAATTCGCATTAAAACTAATCAGCTGATAATCTAACAGCCTGAAGCCAGGTAAGGATAGTGAAGAGCTGTTGAGGCAGGAATTCCTCTAATGAACAGGCACATGATTAGACAGATTACGGGAGTAAAAGATACAGAATCTTCAGGGACACATTATAAGGAAGGCTGTTATGTCAGATCACAGACAATTAAATTAGAATCAAAATTCTGGAAGACGAAGCATCGAGCAATAGTTGAGGAATAAAAACCAACCCTAGAAATGGACCAAAGGGCTAGCTGACAGCCACATCAGCTGAGCCATAGCAGGGAGTAAGGGACAAACTGATAGTAAGTCTATTCTATTCACTCACCTGCCATGTGCCAGGAGCCAGACGAGCTAGGAGAATAAAACCGTACATTCACAGAGAGAGTGAGTTTTGGAACTCTGAAGGAGAACTCTGAAGGATTTCTCAGCTTCTATTTATTCATTTATTCACTCTACAAATGTTATTTACTGATTTTGTGCTAGGCTAGGTTCTAGACACTGACCATACAGTATTCAACAAAGACAAAAATCTCTACCCCCATGGAAATTTATATTCTAGTGGGAGAAAGACAGACATTTAGCAAAAATAAAATCTACTACAAGCGAGATGACACGAGTGCTAGGCAGGAAAGGGAATAAGAAGTATTGTGGGGGATGCAATTTTATAGAGGCCTTGCTAAAAAGCCATGCTTGAGTACTAAGGAGTAAGTAAGGTATCTGAAAGGGAGCCTTCCCAGGGGATGTGAATGCTGATTTGAGAGTCTGCAGGCTTGCTCTGAGACCCACTATGTCAGGGGCTGCCAGAGAACCACCAGTCCAGGCTAGATGAAGGGTTTGGTGGACACCAAAGGGTCTTCAGTTGGTGGAAACCACACTGAGATTGAGAAGTCAGGCAGGGCTCCCAGGCTATGACCAAACCGGAGAGACTAAATCACGGACAATACAGTCAGAAACCGAATCCCAAAATGTCAGCAGGGCCGGCATATCCCTTGTTGGCAGGTCCGGAGCTAGACCTGCATACCGGCACTAAACCTTACTTCCCCTGCCAATTCCACAAGAACATAAAGGCTGTATGTCCCTTCTCGGTCCTCCAACTCCAACTATGGACCCACACAATATTTAAGGGAGAGAAGCAAGGAGAGGGTTCTGAATCACTGATTCCTTTTATCCAAGAGAAGCTGGACCCTACCTAAACATCACAGTGTACTAGATTACGTAATTTATAATATACAAATTACATATGGATTCTATAATTGGACACAACTTTAAACTAACGTGCACTTTTGGTTTTTTTGGTTTATTTTCCCCCATCCTTCGCCTACCCCATGTCAGTGGCTGTGGCCCCAGAGGAAGACATTTGGATTGTACTGTGAGTAAATGTATGGCTCAAATGCATTTAAATTATCAAAGGAAAAATACAGGGATAGATGTTTCTTCAACTGCTGTGGTATGAAAAAGACAACAGTTTTCTTCTTAGTTATCCATAAGCTTGTTCCAATTGCCCTTGTTTTTCTTTCCTTCCTTACACATAGGTTTAGTCCTTTTATTTTTCCATTTAACTATTTTTATGTTCTTGTTCCAAAATTATTTTCAGAATAAGACTTTCTAGCAGCAGTGCAAATAACAAATATTATTTGGCTCATTCAATACTTTCTATTCTTCTGAGGAATGTACCTTTTCCCTTTCCGGTGACGTAATTCTAACGGGAACTTCAGTGATGATGGTGGTGATAAGTTTTAAATAATTATTTACTATTTTATTGAGCATTTAATATGTACCAGAGTCTGTGCTAATTGCTTTAGGTACATTAATTCATTTAATACTCACAAGAGCTCTGTGAGTTGGGAGCTAACATGTCCTCTGCGTTACAGATGAGGAACGTTACAGTTAAGTAACTTCCCCAACATCACAGTCAGTGAACGGTGGGGCCCAGGCATGTTGTTATATCACCGTCCCTTCCTGGTGGCAGTGCTTATTACCAGCACCAAACTGAAAGGTATTATCTTTCCCCAAACCTCAACTGACTGTTCTAAAGGGGTGCACATGACCCAAGCCAGGAACTTGTCTTTTCCAAACTGGAACTAAGATGAGGAGGGGGAGGAGGGGAAGGGGGAAGAACACAAGGAGGAGGAAGGTAGTTGAAAGTTTTAGGTGTTACTGGCAGCCATGTGTTCCATCAAGTGGAAGAAGCCAGACTAAGAGAATGAAACCAAGATTAGTGATTTAGAGAATGTAGGAAGATTCTGTTGTTCTAGCCTTGGGCTTCCACTGTACCTGAAGTCAGGCCACATTCCTGCTCTTACATGATATAGTTTAAGTTGGGTTTCTGTCACTTGCCAGCAAAAGTCCTGAACAAACGCAAATGGTAAAAAAAAAAAAGGAACTTAAATGTTAAATTCTTCATCTTTGACTATATTTGTGGTGATGTAGTAACTTCAGAGTTTCAATTTTGTAACTTTTAACATTGAGTTACGCATTAAGATTTTCATTATTTCTAGAAAAGGTAATATTGCTTTGTTCCATATACGTGATGGTTAAGATCTCAGTGATTTGTTTTTTTGAATCGTAGTATGTGAAGGGACTTAGAGAGAGCATCTTTGACCACCCAAATCTGCAAAAAATAACTCATCTTTCAAGGTCTAACTCAACACTTTCACTGAGATTATTTTCTCTATCTCCCACAAAGATTGAGTTCATTCTTCCTCTTATCTTTAAAATATTTTTTCCATGCTGCCAGTTTAACATCTCTCATATTATATGGTATTTGGATAGATTTACAAAATGTATGTTGTCAATTTTTGGCTTTGTATTTTAATATTTAACATATACCTAACATTCTTTAGATATTTAAGATACATTTATTACATAAACCTTAAAAAATTATTAAATTTAATTTAGGATAAGGAAACAGATAAAAATGAGAGATATGAAGAAACTTAGACATCACCTAATATAAATTTCTTAGTTTATAAATTTGCAAACTGAGTCCTACAGAGTTGAAGCTTTTCTTCCAACTTCACATAACTAATTTTAGCAAAGTTAGAATTAAAACACAGCTCTCCTTTCAGCTATGCCAGGCTGTAGCTCCAAGGAGGTGTTTTCTCAAACTAAACCCTGTGTGATACATTCCTGATTTGAGAGAAAAGAGAGCTCAAATACCCAAGAAGCGTGGCCCTCCTCATTCTCCACAGAGTTCTACAAAATGAAGACTCATTCTCCTTCTTACTGTGTCGTCTGGTGAAATCTGACTTGGCTTGTAACCCTGAAGGGGGAATAGTATTCTGAGCATGTGAAATCTAGTGGCATACTCTCTATTTTGTGTTTGAAATATTTAAATGGGCATACAAAAAAATTCCTGTGTTGGAGATGTTTAAAAATAAGATACTTATCACAATAAGTGTACTCTTTTTTAAAAAAGATTTATTTATTTATTTAATTATTTATTTATTTGAGAGAGAGAGAGAGAGAGAGTGTGAACAGGGGTGGGAAGGGGCAGAGGGAGGGGGAAAGAATGTCAAGCAGACTCCCCACTGATTGCAGAGCCTGATGTGGGGCTCAGTCTCGTGACCCTGAGATCATGACCTGAGCCAAAACCAAGAGTCAGACACTTAACTTACTGAGCCAGTCAGACACCCCACAGTAAGTGTACTCTTCATTTCCATGTGTTCTATGTAGGACCCATGTAATCTTGTGTTCAACTTTTGTAATGATGATGGGTCCTGAGGAGAACACTATGGCACTGATCAGAAACTCTGATAATAAGAGGTTGATAGCACATTAGCCCAAGTGGAGATTGTCAACTGATGATTGCTTGAAGATGTATATCCTTAGGGCATCAAGAACTTTTAAGGCAGAAATAAATGTACTTATGAGGATCAATACCTCTGAACTGAGAATAATATTTCCCCTCATTACACATTCAAATATTGTAGTATGCGGCTGTAGATCACAGAGGAAATAAGAAAAGGCTAATCTGAGAGTGGTTTATAAATGAGATTACAACACATACAGACTACCTCTATGAGCTTTCAAAAGAATTTATTCTTTTGAAGTGGAATTGAGACATGCATCATCTATTTCCAAGTTGTTTGTGAAATACTAAGCTCTTTCTTAAATTCCATAAACTGGATAGGACCCTTGGAAACATTATGGGGACTACAAATACTACAAGGATTAGGTATAAAGCCTGGTACCAGTCACACTATACTTCCATCAGTGGAGCTACTGAGATTATAAGAAGGAGACAGATAGCCATGCTTATCCTTTCATGTGGCCAGTGGCCTCCAAGACCTTAAGGAAAGAACTGAACCCCTCCATATATATCAGAGCCAGTCGTCAAACCTGATTTTTATTATAAGATTTTTTTCTCTTCTTTTGTATTTTTGCTACATTATATCAACACATTTAAGAAATATTTTTTTTTAAAGATTTTATTTTTATTTATTCGAGAGAGAGAGAGAATGAAAGATAGAGAGCACGAGAGGGAAGAGGGTCAGAGGGAGAAGCAGACACCCTGCTGAGCAGGGAGCCCGATGTGGGACTCGATCCCGGGACTCCAGGATCATGACCTGAGCCGAAGGCAGTAGCTTAACCAACTGAGCCACCCAGGCGCCCAAGAAATATTTTTGTTCATGTATAAACAATATATTTCAAGTACAGCTTGTATTAAATATTTATAAAAACACAAACATTTTATTTTTCTGTACACAGTTATTAGACATTTTTTCTTGGTATATTTTTAAAATGATACATTTAAAAAGAACTATGAGAGTATAGACTTCAATTTACACTAATGCTCTTGAAGGAGAGAGATTAAAACTCATACTCCAACTATGTTTGAGAAGCCTGACATATTTTATGTTTCTTAATTATCTTTAAAGTTCCCAGTTGCATTACTGTTGAAAAGACTCAATTTACTATGTGCCAATGAAAGAATAAAAGAACCTCCCAGACAACTGCTAGTTCAGATGAGAAAGTATTTCATTCCTTTGTGCTGTCAGAATATAAAACTTTCATGTGAAGGGCGTTTTTAACCTTCTTTTGTTCTACTCAAAGTCATGGCATCATTCGGGTCAAGATTGACATTCAACACAAGTATAAAATATTAATTTAATAAAATTTTCCAGTGTATAGATTTTCTGTATTTATTAATTGGCAATGCCTTTAGGCCTTTGTCTCTCAAAAATATTTTATAATATATGGAGGCAATCTCAAAACTAGCTTAACAAAATTGATCAATCTCTTGAGGTTTTTAGTAACCTACTGAGATTTTTTTTTTAACCCTTCTCCCACATTTCCTGTTCTTTCTCCAGACAGTCACTTGATTCAAAATCTTATTTTGTATCATCTATGACCCTTTTCACTATGTGCCTTTTGGAACTACTAGGGAGAGTTTGATGAATCAATAGTTGCCTGGAGGAATGGATGCTGAATTTCTTCTTCACCTGAAATGGCTCAGTAACAGAAAGCCTAACCCCTTCTCCATTTACATTTGGGCAGATTTCAATCTTCTGCAAATCATACTAACTATAAACCTACTTGCGTGTTCATTATACAATGTTTTAGATTTGGTTTTGGTTATATGGCTTTTAACATTTTTGGATGGCTGTACAGAGACTTCTTTTAATCACAGGTCTAGGTTCATGGCACACGATCATCAATGCTCATTTTGTTTTTAATTTTAATTAATTATCCATTCCTTCAACAGCCACTAGTCTCATTCCTCTCCTTCCTCCTCCTCACACCAAAGACATTATTTTGTTTAAGATATTGTTCATTTGTATATCCTAACCTTGTAGAATGTTGTTTGGAATCTTTAAAAAAAATATGTAGATGGGGGCGCCTGGGTGGCTCAGTCGTTAAGCGTCTGCCTTCGGCTCAGGTCATGATCCCAGGGTCCTGGGATCCAGCCCCGCATCGGGCTCTCTGCTCGGCGGGGAGCCTGCTTCTCCCTCTCCCACTCGTCCTGCTTGTGTTCCCTCTCTCGCTGTCTCTCTCTCTCTCACTAATAAATAAATAAAATCTTTTAAAAAAATGTAGATGGTATTGTGTTATAGATGGTAGTTGTCTTTCTGTTTTTTACACTTTTGAAAATTCAGGCATTTATTAACATCCATCCATGTCTGTGAATGTACATTTAATTCATTGCTTCTAACTGTGGTGTGGTATTTCATAGAGTGTGTCGACCATATTTAATTAGCCATTCTCCCGGCAATGGACAACCAGGTTGCCTTATGTTTGTACCAACTTCACCCTGACCCCTCGGGGGGTTGATGGATGGAGGTAGGAAAGAACCGTGGGTTGAGGAAATGCCCAGGACCTAGACAGTCTGTCTGTACCCCTTGTCAGGTCCTCTATACCATATATGGCTTTGAATGCCACTCTGTTTTGCCCCTATTAACCCTGGTGCTGACCAGAGATGCTTCTCCCTGTTTCGCAGTGAGGAAGGGGCCAAAAATGATCTACCTCGGGATTCTTTATTGTTGTTAGTGAGAAATTTCATCTTACTTTTGTGGCATATCAAGTGTTGGATTTCAATAAAGGGAGCTAGCAGCCTATTCTTAGTGTTTCTCAGAAATCCATCAATATTTTTAGAAGATAAATTCTTGTTTATAATATAGGAATGGGTTTAGACATTTGGGAGATACAGACTTGAAAATGTACTTTCACTGGGCACATTTGACATGTATTTCTACTCTAAATAAACATTAGCACTATTAACTACATTAAGAACCACAATCCTCAAAGGGAAGAATGAATGGGCTGTAGAAATGACCACGTATTTATTTGAAGTAATGAGAGAAAAAAAATGACTCTGGGAAAGATGTCTTAAAATTATTTCAGCAATATATTTTCTGGTCATGTTCTCACCTTCCAAGCAAATTTTGATCTTTGTGATCTCTTTTACGTCTTTGATCTCATACTTTGAAACAACTCCTTTTTCTTGGTAGAAGGAGCAGGACTTGACATACAAGCACTCACAATTCTCTGCTTGGGGAACTCTGATTAGAACGTTCCAACACTGCCTAGAGTCTTCCACTGGGAAAAGAAAAAGAATAAAGAAAGAAAGAAGAAAAGGAAAACAACAATAAACAATAAAATACCTTGCTTGATCACATATCTCACCCTAGCTACTGTCTTATTCTCTTCACAGCCAAATTTCTTCAGAGATGTCTTCCCTTTCCCCCCTGTGACCCATCCTTAACACTCCTTAAAACAAATGTCCCCCTAGGGGGTCGAATTCAACACTTGATTCTTTGCTCTCCATTTTCCCATGTCAGCTAACTCACATCATGAACCACTTCTTCCACCTCAAAAACTCTCTCTAAAACACCCTCTTGTTCAGTTTCAATTGCTGGCTCTCTAGGAAATTCCCATTTCCTTTGTCTCCTAACACCTCCAGCTCAGAAATGTTCTACAGCTCACTGTCCAAGGAGCTCCTCTCTCATCACTCTACTCTCCCACCCTGGTCAGCCTCATTTTCCATATGTCTATTTTTCAGGAATTTTCAAACCCGTGTGTTCAATCCAGACATCAATCCTAACTCCACGCGGTCATACTAACTCTCACCGTAGGTAATTCATAGGTACCTCAAGTTCAGCTTGTCCAAACTGAACTCAGGGTCTCTCCGTTCCCCGCTCACGTCCTCCAGTCCTCCCCTGCGGGCTTCCTATTCCTCGTCCACTTTTCTGACGTGTGCCCTGTTTAGTACAACCATCTCTCCAGTCATGCGATCTAGATAGATGGATGAGTTGTCCTTTAAAATGCCCTTTCGTTTTTCAATCTTGATATGGAATCAATCACCAAACTTCATCAATTATACTTGCAAAATATATTTACAATACATCCACCTTTTCCCACTGTTGCCCCATTTCCATTCTTGTGTCCTCCCCACACTGTGGCCGGAGTGCATTTCATAAATACTGAACCAAATTTTAAAATACTTTCAAATGGTTCCATAGCCCATTTGATACCATGAAACTCTTCATGGAATAGGTCCTGGCTGTCGCTCAGAATTCTGCTCAGCGCTCCCTTTGCTGTCATCAGACTTGGTATAATGTGGCTCCTTGCACGCTTCCATCTCTCTGCCTACTGTCATGACTTTCCCTCTGCCTGGAATACTCTTCCTATATCACATTCTCCCACTTTACCCGAATAACTCTTACTCGCCCCTTAGCACTTGGTTTAAACTTTGCCTTTTCAGATCAGGCAAGGATTCCTTTTTGAGGGGCTTCTACAGAACGTTATACTTCTCCTGCATAACATGCTTTAACTTGCAATTATTTGTTCCTCGACTCTACTTGCTACAAGTAAGTAAAACTAATTCTCTTATTCTCCTAGTAGGGTCCCCAGTACCAAATGCACTCAAAAATATTTGATGAGTTAGTGAATGAATGTTTGAAGGCAGAGGGCATCCTTTGAAATTCACTCATGTATAATCTCCCCAAGAAAGCCTTTCCCTAACTTTTGGTTTCACCTGTGCCCCTTCGCATTACAGTAGCATCATCCTATCCATGACTCTATATCAACCATTACTAAATTAAGGTGAAAATATCTGCTTTGGGGCCTGCAGCTACTGAACTCTGTCCCGCAATCTGTAGTATCAATTGGAACTGAACTGCCTTGGCTTGAATGCCATTTCTGCCACCAAATAACGCTATAATCTTGGATAAACTCTACCTCAGTTTCCCCCTCCATAATAAAGAGATAGTGATAATTCTTACACTGTAGTTTGTTGTTAGGATTGAATGACAACACACATAATAAGTATTCAATAAAAGTTAGTCACCATTATTACTAACTTGGGGTATTACTTTGTGTATTCTGTATTGTTTTGTTGTGAATGATAAGGCAAATTGCTTAAGGCAGTGAAAAGAGAGAGAGAAACCAAATTACAATTTAAATTAATCCATTTATTCTTTCATATAAAATAGGTATTTGAGTACCTATTTCTAAATTCAGTCCAATTCATCTTCCACACTGCAACCAGAATTATATTGTGAAAATGCAAGCTTTTTTTTTGCTACTTTCTTCATCAAAATTTCTCCTGTGATTCCTTAGCACTTATAAAACAAATACAAAAGTTTTAGCATGGAATAAAATGGTCCATGCTAACCTTTCCTCATTTGCCTCCTCAGAATTTTTTTCACATCCTGTTCGTCTCTCTTACTTCAGCCACTATTTATCTGCCATTAAGGGGGTGGAGGGAGAGAGGGAGAGGGGTTGAGAAAGGGAGAGAGAGAAAGAGAGAAAGAAAAAGAAAAAAGAAAGTCAATATTATCTCACTCAAGTACCTGATCTCTACATGATCAAATTCTCCTTCCATTTAACAGTCTTTCTGAGTCTTTTCTCTTCTGCCCCATCTCTTTCCTGCTCAACAGAGAATTATGTTCTCTCTCCTCCAAATTCTCATGACATCTTATGAAGTCCATATTGTGATACTTATCACATTTTATTATAGTTATTTATAGGCCTATTTCTCTACTGGATTAGGATCTCCTTGAGGGTAGGGATTTTTGTAGAGCATAGCAGTTCAGAATGCAGGCCTTGCATTTTAATTCTAGCTTCGTCTCTTCCAGGCTCTGTGATCTTGAGCAAGTTTACTTTGACCTCTCTAGTAAATGAGGGTAATGTTAGTACTTATCTGAAAATTAATAAGTGCTTAAGACATAAGAAGAGCTGAATAGATGTTAGCTATTATTAATAGCAATTGTTAGGGTTACCTCTTGGAGCAAAGCGATCCCAAACCCTAGTAGTCTACTCCAACAACCATTTTATTGTGTCATAATTATGTAGGTCAGAAATCTGAGCAGGGTCTGGAAAATGTCCCACTCCTCGTCGCACTGACTAAGACCAGCTGGTCTGGAGGGTCCCAGACAGCTTCATTCAACATCTGATGTTTTGGTGAGGATGGCAGGAAGACTGTGCTCAGCAAAACAATTGACTGGAGTGCCTACACGTGGTCTCTACATCAGGCAGCCTCAGGGTAGTTGGACTTCAGAACATGTTGGCTGGCTTCCCCAGGAGCAAAAGTTTCAAGAGAACCAGGGAGAAGATGCATTGTCATCCATGACTGGCCTCAAAATTCATGCACTTTCCTTTCTACTACCTTCTCTTAGTTATGAGCAAGTTCTAAGGTGAGCCCAATTGAAGAGCAGAGGAATCAGACTCCACCTTCTGACAGAGCAGTAGCCAGGTCACATTGTAGAAGAACATGTGGGAGGGAGATGGTGCTCCTGCCATTTTTGGAAGCTACAGTTCACCACAGCATTATCAGTGGTTAGCAGAGGGCCAGACAATCAATATTTGAAGAATGGAAAAATAAGAGATTCTAGGGGAAGAAAAAAAAAAAAGTAGAACACAATCCTTGCTCTTTAGGATATTTTAACTCTGTCCTCCCTAGCCGCTGAGAGAAGACAATCATGGTCTGGGTCTGTGTGAAACTGAAGAAATGGGCTCCATTCTTCTTTTTCTCTTTCGCTTCTAAAATAAATCTCAGTGCATAGTGTTTTGAAACTGGAAATGAAACAGAGCTTTTTTCCATGGGCTGACATCACTGTTCAACGCCCTCTGCCATGTCTACTATGTTTTCAAATTTAATTAAGTTTTGTATCAGTTGTCTTACTAGTTCAACACAAAGAGATAGTCTTTTCCTTGAACAGGGAAAATTATAGGAAGTTTTATGATAAAGCATTTACTATTTAATTATCTCTATGAATGCAAACTGTAATTTTAAGGTAATAACTAATTAAACTTGTAAGTATCATAAAATGTTTCAGAAGTCCAAAATTATATTTTTAAATGAATGAAAACGAAGAATCATTGATCTAAAAGTCTCTGATCAAATTCTTGGCGCAAAACAAAAACACTTAGAACAAAAAAATCCTGTGTCCATTCATGGAATGCCCCTGCCCATGTGCCCAAGGGAGCTTTATTAGGCTCCACTCTTTGATGGGGATATAGATAATAATTACCCTACCAGAGAGTATACTTTATTTTCTAAGCCCACAGTTATTATATAAGAGATTATTGGCTTGAAAGTAAGTTTTTTAAAAAACATCACAGCAATATCAATAGAAAATACTGATCCAAAAATGCATAGTACATGATAAAAGGCATGTCCAAGTAATGGCATAACAACCTGAAATGCAACAAGACAAAAAAGAATTATTTCCCAAATGGAGTATGGTGTCTCATGCCCAGTGAAAACAAGCTCTAGTTTCATTATTTACATGCACTGGTTAGTTGCATCTTCTTTAAAACTTGGAATGTCTTACCGAGCAGTGGGTAAGCCAAGACTCTAAATTCAAGATTTTCCTTTCTCCTGGACCACGGCCCAGCTCACTGAAGTAGAGAGTTGCATTTATTACAATTCAACAGTACCTAAGGGACTTAGAGGAAGAATATGCATTGATTTAATGTGACTATTGGCTGCTATGATTTGGCAGACTCCAAGGGCCACAGAAAATTATACTTCTTTAACATAAACTCAAGCAAGTGCAAAGGAAAGCAAACCAGTTCAGCTGTGTGAAATTTAATGATGTGTTTTGCTTAGTTACTTGTTTTACCATTTAGTCTCTCTGTTTATCATTTAAACTAAATATTGGTGAAAACATATTTGTTTGACTTTCCTATTCATTGTATCTAATTGTGTTTAAATATAAATGAGTATAAACAATCCCTGAATGAATGTATTCAAACAATGAAAATGGATGTAACTAGTTTCTGAGTGAGATTTAGTCAAACATTCCCGAGTCCTCGAGATTTAAGCAAGTAGAAATAACTTTTCAGGAGATATTCTAAAGAAACTCAACCAGGGATCTGTTCAGTAGAACTATATGACTATGCAATAAATGTTGGAGACATACCTATTTCTGCTCATTTGTCATTGAACTTTCCCCCAGGGTTAGTTTATGCATGGAATCCTTGTCCTCCCTCATGCCTTGGAACAAACACCAAACAGCTTATGGCCATCATACATCTCATCATTAAGTCTGAAGAGAAATGGGCATGGTTTGGGCTCAAAGAGATAATCTCCTTTCCTTGTCCTTCCTTCCTCCCTCCCTCCCTCTCCCTTCCTTCCTTCCCTCCTTCCTTCCTTCCTTCCTTCCTTGATTTCTTGCTTTCTTGCTCTCTTGCTTTCTTTCTTAGTTGTTTAGTTTTTCCAAAGTCTTGAGTTTATCTTTAAGGTATAAAGCACTATTCATTAACTGATGAATGTATAATTTGATCATGAATTCATGAACTCTTATTATGTGCCAGGCACTCTAGAAAGTAGAATCATTACTCTGAGTGTCAAATTATAAACAAAAGAAAGTCATTAAACTTTACTTGCTCACGTGGGGGTAATTACAGTCAATTATATTGTGCTTTATATGGTAAATATATCGTATATACACTGAAGCACATATATTAAACCATGGAAGCCCATAGGAGAGGGATACTCTTCTTTCTCTGCAAAAAATGTCTTCTTGGAAGCGATAATATGTGGGAAGGAAGTCTTAGGAGACACAAGAAAGGATCAGAATATGCTTTGATATTATTTTCTATTTAATTTTTAATTGGATAGCGTGTATTGTTGAATGGAAATGGTCTTTATTTCTCCATTATTCTCACCTAAAGAGTTAGTCCTAGTCTGCAAACTTCCCACCTTCTCATCACCCCACTGGAAGAAAATGTGTACAAATTATATATGGGGTTTGTCTGCCCCATAACATAATTGATTTTTGACATTTTAGAAGTCAGTTCCTTGCAGCTGAGACAAAGGTGGGAATGGAGGGGGAGGCTATTAAAGAAATCATAATGGCCTTTTTTTGTTTTTAAATCACCATCTAACTCACTGGTTCTACAGTGACAGAACAGGAAATGAGGTCATTTGACACCATTTATTTTATTGGAAAGACTTCCTTAAAAGCAATTTCTTTAGGTGACTCTTCTTTCAACAAAGCAAAAAAAGGTTGTTTTTGTTGAAAGGTTGTTGCTTTGTTGAAAAAAGGCCATTTCTATTAACATATATTTCCTGATGGTGATATCACTCGTTGTTATTAAATGTTTTATATTCATCTTTCCATTTATTCATTTGGTGACTCTTTTTTAAGAGCCAGCATGTCAAGCACTGTCACAGGTGTATGGGATACAGGCAGGAGAGTGTTGTAAATGTTGAATAATGGCTGGGGTGGGGGTGGTGGGGCTTGATTTGTAGCACTTGCTGTTTTCTCTCGTGTAAATACTCGGTTGAATCACAGACCTGTACCTCTGAAACAAATAATACATTATCTGTTAAAAAAAGAAGATAGTACGAAGAGAAAAATGAAGGGGGCGGAAATTGGAGGGGGATACGACCACGAGAGATGATGGACTCTGAGAAACAAACTGAGGGTTCTAGAGGGGAGGGGGGTGGGGGGATGGGTTAGCCTGGTGATGGGTATTAAAGAGGGCACATACTGCATGGAGCGCTGGGTGTTATACGCAAACAATGAATCATGGAACACTACATCAAAAGCTAATGACGTAATGTATGGTGATTAACATAACATAAAAAATTAAATTAAAAAAAGGAAAAAGAATCAAAGCCTACAGTTGTAAGAACATTGTAGGCTTTTAAATTTTACCTCTTGGCTTTGTTGTTGAAGTTATTGTAATTCAGTGGTTAACAGTGAAAATGTTAAAAGATATTGAAGCAGCAAGGACGAGGAAAGCCTGTCCAGACCAAATCCACTGTACAACTCATCTTGAGGAACAAGGAGATTGCACAGTGATTCTGGAAAAGAGAAGGCAGAAGCATTGCTGAGCTCCTCAGGTGAAAGGGTGAACCAGAAAAGAGGTTCTGGGGCTGACCCCACCTCTCCAGCACCTTCTCTTTTGATCCAGAGTTCACTTGACTGTGAATTTCTTTTGGAACTCTCATTCTACTTGACCAGTTTTCACATAAAATAACACTCAATGAACTAAATTTTGAGATGTTTCTGATCAGAAATCTATGAAGAACGGAAACTTTGTCTATTTTGCCCCCCACCAATCTCCTCAACAACAAGTTACTTAATAGGTGTTCCATAAATACTTGCTGATTGAATAATTACATGCCTGAATAAGTGTAAAAAAGAAAAACTTTGGAAACTTTGTATATTTTTAGTATAGCCTTTGGGCTGAGAATTTTTTTTTTTTAAACTTTGTGGTACCATTATTCTACCTACTATAGATACTAAATACTGTGTTGGAAATTCTTGTTCTGTAGTCATCAAAGGTTAAATTCAGGAATAGCACCTTGTCCTTCACCAGCTCATCCATTCAAGCTTGAAACTTACCGAATCAGAGAGGCTTGAGTCACAGAGTTGGGTTTCGATGGTTTCGATCCCAGCTCTGCTGCATCTTCCAATTTTGTGACCTTGGGCAAGACAACTAGACCTTCTCGGTGTCATTCTGAGTCTGTAGAATAGCAGTATGGGTTGCAAAACTTCTGCGAGGAATAAAGAAATATGGCTAGAGGCAATATGTAAAATTTATAGACCTATTAAAATATTGATTTATTCTCACTGTTAGGAGAGAATAGAAAGAATGAAAGAGAAGCTAAACCTCTTGGTTCTTGCTTCGCTTGCCCCAGTGGTAATTGATAGCTACTTTAAAGATCTATCTGAAGCTATCTTGAAATGTTTATTCGAGAGGAGATGGGGCTGCTCAGGAAGAGGAGGAGTGGAAGTGAGCATCTGAAAGGATAACAGAGGTGGCCAGATTCTGAGCCTAAGATGACACAGGTATTGCTGGACCAGTAAAAGGGTTTGTTTTCCATTTGTATCAACACACTAGGGCCAAGTAGGACCTCAAATAGTGATGGCTGACTGTGTACCGACGGAAATTAGGGCTCTTAACACAGATTTCCATGGTCCCCCCCTGGTACAGAAGTAAAACATACATATGCCAGCTGAAAAGGACCACCAAAGATCTGGACAAGAAGAGGCAGAGCGGTTCACACAGACTTCAGGATTCTTGGATCGTGGGAGGAGGGGATGTGGATTGAAAATTTTTGATTTCAGAAAATAAGGGTATTTGTTATTTCTTCTGTTATAAAGTTTCTGAATATATAAAACACTAAAAGAAAAGCAATTGCTCAATTAATTTTCAGTCTTTGTAATCTAATTCAATTCTTTCCAAATACTACCATGCTGAATAAAAAGTAATAAAAAAAGTTTCTGATTCCTTTGTATATTTTTCCACTTCAGTGTTCATAAATAAGGCTTATTGAAAACCAAATGGCAACAAGAGTTGGATTTTTACTCTTCATGAAAATAGTCAAGTAATTTTCTCTTTTATTTGAAATCTTTACTCCTATTCCTGGCATTTGCTGGTCTAGTGTAATATTTGCTATTTGCTATAAAATGCAAAAGGAACATTTCTGAAAGGTTCACTCATTATGACAAAGAATGTATTTGAATGACTCAAAGGACACTTACTCTATTTAACCAAAGTGTGTATACATTTTGATATTATTTTAATTTTTTAAATGTACATTACTTATCCAGCCAATTGGAACTATTCTAGTATACATTTATTTATGAACGCTTTTAAAATTCCAAATGGCTCATAATAGCATTTCTGAAACTACTAGAGTTGATGCTGTAAGTGAATCTTAAGACTCATAACCCAAATGAAAAGCTGTTATTGCAGACCACTCAAGTCATTTTCTAGAGCATAATATCTCGGCAATTTTATTTATTTTATTTTATTTTATTTTTTTAGATTTTATTTATTTATTCATGAGAGACAGAGAGAGAGAGAAACAGAGGGAGAAGCAGGGAGCTCCCAAGGAGCAGGGAGCCTGATGCGGGACTCGATCCCAGGACCCTGGGATCATGACCTGAGCCGAAGGCAGACGCTTAACCATCTGAGCCACCCAGGTGCCCTCGGTAATTTTAAAGACGTTTATTCAAAATACCCAGAAAATTTAGACAACGTGATGACAATCCCTTTGTAAATTTCCATTGTTAAAATCATTCTTGAACCATCCTACTGGAAAAGCTCAACCAAACTCAAAACCATTCATTAGCATTACAAACATTGACTAAGGTAATAAAAAGTGCCGTAAGAATTTTAATCGCTAAGAAAAACAATCTTTTAAATAAAAAAACCTCAACACTCTAGATATATAGCTAGATTATTCTATAAAAACGGAGGAGGTATAAATCTCTTCTATGGGTTCGAGAAAGACAGTCATATGGTTCATATGGTTCATGTGGTTTACCACGGCACAATTTTTGAAACACCATACTCTTCACTGGTTTTGTTCTACATAGTAAATATCTCGTTCATTAGTATGTACATTCTATGGACCATCTTATCCTATTTGTAATACAGTGCATGATTTTTTGTCTAGAATGTATTTTTCTAGTTATTCTTAAATATCAGTTTTAGAGAAATTTGTATATAACCTTCACTCTGAATTCCTTTTAGAGAATTAAAACATGTCAAGCAGGGGCTCTAAATCAGGGAGTCTCAAACTGGGGGCATTTTTGCCCCCAGGGGACATTGACAATGTGTGGAGATAATTTTGGGTGTCAAAACTGGATTGAGAGTGTGTGCTTCTGGGACCTAAAGTGTAGAAACCAGAAATGTGCTAAATACCCTACAATACATAAGACAGCCCCCACAACAAAGAATTATCCAGCCAAGGATATGTGAATAGTGCCAAGACTGAGAAACCTTCCCTCCTTCCTCCCTTCCTCCCTTCCTCCCTTCCTTCCTCCCTTTCTTCTTTCCTCCCTTCCCTCCCTCCCTCCCTTCTTCTCTTTTCTCTCTCCTTTTCCTTTCTTCTCTTTCTTTCTTTCTCTTTCTTTCTTTCTTTCTTTCTTTCTTTCTTTCTTTCTTTCTTTCTTTCTTTCTTCCTTCCTTCCTTCCTTCCTTCCTTCCTTCCTTCCTCTTTCTTTCTTTTTTTCTTTCTTTCTTTCTTTCTTTCTTTCTTTCTTTCTTTCTTTCTTTCTTTCTTTCTTTCTTCTTTCTTTCCTTTCTTTCTTTCTTCTTTTCTTCTCTTTTCTTTTCTTTTTTCTTTTTTTCGTTCCTCTTTACCCCCTTCCTCTCTCATCTACCTCTCTTTCATAATGGCAGATAAGTCCAGCAGGAACCGAGAGCCAACTGCATCGCTCTCTCCTTCAACCCTGTAGGGAAAGATGCCATCCTTTTGCCTTGCTCCAGTCTTCTCAGAGCTCAAGTGTCCCATCCAGAGCTCAGGCAGCGTTGCCAGAATGTCATAACCTGGCCACATAGTAATAGATGGAGATGGGAAGATAAACTGCTTCTGCTAGAAAAGACACAGATGAAGCTGATAACAGCAAAGTACTGCAGGGTGCAATCTGAGCAACCATTTTAAAAGAAATGTTTATTTATGAGGGTTCCAGAGAAAATGTCATTTATTGAGTCTCTTGATTTTCCTGCATAGGTAGAGCAGAACAAGAACATTGAATCTGTTTTAATGTGGGAAGTTAACACTTTTATTCTTCCTCCTTTTCTTTGCTATGCTGGGACTGTTTCAGATAAGCTTGTATTTATATTTCTTGTTTTATTATTTTATTTTATTATGTTTATCACCATACATTACATCATTAGTTTTTGATGTAGTGTTCCATGATTCATTGTTTGCGTATAACACCCAGGGCTCCATGCAGAACGTGCCCTCTTTAATACCCATCACCAGGCTAACCCATCCCCCCACGCCCCTCCCCTCTAGAACCCTCAGTTTGCTTCTCAGAGTCCATAGTCTCTCATGGTTCGTCTCCTCCTCCGATTTCCTCCCCTTCATTTTTCCCTTCCTACTATCTTCTTCTTTTTTTAACAGATAATGTATTATTTGTTTCAGAGGTACAGGTCTGTGATTCAACAGTCTTACACAATTCACAGCGCTCACCATAGCACGTACCCTCCCCAATGTCTATCACCCAGCCACCCCATCCCTCCCACCCCCCACCACTCCAGCAACCCTCAGTTTGTTTCCTGAGATTAAGAATTCCTCATATCAGTGAGATCATATGATACATGTCTTTCTCTGACTGACTTATTTTCGCTCAGCATAATACCCTCTAGTTCTATCCACGTCGTTGCAAATGGCAAGATTTCGTTCCTTTTGGTGGCTGTATAATATTCCATTGTATATTTCTAATGACTTCAGGTCTTATTTTATCATGCTATAGATCTTATTTTAATGGACCATCAATGTCTGTTACTAAAGGAGATTATTTGAATAGCAATTCCAGTGGTGGGAGCAAAATACACGGGGCATGAACCAGAGGAAGAACTTTGGAGATGAGAAACAAGTTTGTGTTTTTGGAAATGGAGTAGTTGACAGACGAGGTGCTTAAAGCTTAGAAAGTAAGTCCAGTAAAATTTTCAAAGAGTGAGAAGAGAAGGAAGAACTTGATGGGTGGACATAATGGAGAACCACTGAACAAGATGTTGACCGGGGCTTGGTTTTGGTTCATCATCCGCTCATCTTTCAATCAAGAAGAGCTTCTCAGGGCTAGCCCCCAGGGACTCCATAGGTTGAATCTCCTGAAGCTCTAAAGAAAATCTTTCTTGGCACATCCACTTTGGCTCTGAGTGCCCAGCAAGAGTAATGGTCATCCATGACACAAACATTTATTTGGTCTTGCCACCCTCTGTGTGCACACGCATGTCAGAGAACATCTACAAGCCCAAAGTCAGAGGTCCTGAGCTGGATTCTTAGAGGCAAAGTCACCTCAAGAATTTTTTTTTTTTTTTGGAAGGAATATTTTTAAACAGGGCTTGAAAGAGAAACACTTTTCTGGGATAAAAAGTGGCATGAGTACAAATATAGATTTTTTTTTTAAATGGTGGTTATTTTGCAAAAGATGGTGAATAAATCAGAATCTGTAGTGATTCTATTGGCAGTAACTAGAAAATTATTTCAGTCAATTAAGGGATACTTATCTTACACGGAGAGGAAATTAGTAACTTCTACAATGCCAAGTTTTGGTACTGGACGCCCCTAAGTGCCAACGGGTGAAATAATTTCAGGATATTTCAAGGCATTGCTAAGTGCAGAACATTATGTGGTTAGCAAACATTCTGTATCTGTGGAGTTCCTCCCCAAGCTGAAAGTAAAACAGAAAAAAATTAATAATAAAGGCAGGGATATGAAGTAATTAAATCTTTCTAGAAGAAAAAAACATTTTTTATTTCTTTTGGGGAAAAAACAGTTATATAAATTAAGCATTTCAACAAATAACATCAGAGTACCCCAAGCAAATGCTTTCCACAAGTGTGCATCCCTCTTTCTTGACTATATATTTGTATCAAAATATGGATCCAATTTTCCAGTTGCTATCTGTGAACACGAGCAATTCTTGCATATTCGGTTCATGTTTTTCCTAAGATTCGCCTATATGCATACTATGGCCTGTGTAGTTTTGTGATAAGAATGCCTGTTGCAAAAATATGGACTCGCTTCTGCAAATGCACGTCTGTATAAAAGCTGTCAATAACTATTCATCAATATGTTTTACTGGCCAGTTTTTTTTTCCAGCATATGCAGTTCCTGTAATTTGTTGTAATAATGCTGGTTTAAAATAGCTATGATTCCAGGCAGTTCACATTAACAGTAAACAAACAGACGGCTCACCAAAAGATGGATCTTCTTTTTCAATCACCCAAATTTGCCACATAGCCTGCTTTTATAAATATGAACACCTATAAAAATTATCTTCTGTGATGGTTATTTTTGTGTGTATCAAACTGGGTGGGCCACAGCGGCCTGATATTTGGTTAAATATTATTTTGGATGTTTTCTGTGGAGGTGTTGTTTGGATGAGATTACCTTCCATAGTGTAGGTGGGCCTCATCCAGTCAGTTGAAGGCCTTAACAGAGCAAAGACTGACCTGCCCCCGCCAAGAAGGAATTCTGCCAGTGAACTGACTTTGGACTTGAACTACAACACTTCCATGAGTCTCCAACTTGCCAGCTTATCCCATCAGATTTTAGACTCTCCAATCCTCCATAATGAGCCAACTCCTTAAAATAAGCCTGCCTCTCTCCCCACTCTCCATAGATAGACAGACAGACAGACAGGTAGGTAGATAGATAGACAGAAAAAGATATTACTATGCTTCCTCTCCAATTACCTTTCTGTATACTCAGTCAATGACGTTGATATTTTGGACTTCTGAAAAGCATTATTAGCCTATTTTCCGCCAAAGGCACAACCTTTCTGATAATGCAAGAGGATTTGTAATCCAATTATTTTTCTTAAAGTGACCACTTCTTTTCTTTTCTTTTTTATCCCTTCAACTGTCTTGTTCAAAAAACAACTTCCAATCTTCCTTGGGTCCCTTAACTGGCTCAACTGCCTACTCAAACATCCACTCTCTTATATGTAACATAATATATAACATTATAATATACAGACATTATATAGACTTTGATATAACAGTCCTATAATTCAGAAATGTTAGAATTCGATAATTTAAAAATTAATCCATATTTATTGAGTACCTAGTACATTTGAGAAGCTGTATTAACTAATGAGGGACATACCAAAGTAAAATCAGAATAAGCATCAAACTTCAGTTAGCAACTGTGTAGTCGCATGGGTCAGTATAGAACTAGCTATATCAAGAGGTATAGGAGAGAGGCCTCACACCGGGAAGGGAAGGGACTGCTGATTGCCCAATTTAGAGTCAAATATGAAACACGGTAGTTACAGTTTTGTTTTGTTTTGTTTTCCTTGGATGGGACAAGAATTTTGAACAATTCTGTCTGTTGCATTGAAAAATCAGTGAGTTAGAAATTCATGATCATCATTAGCAAAACAGCAACAGGAACAAAACTGTTAAGTCCAATGGTATAAACGTAGGTAGCAATCTGTCCTTTTTATTTTAAAAAATAAGACCTATTAAATGAACCTAACAGGTTTGGGGCCCAGGTTTCTATTTCAATTGATCACTAATTGATATTTTTGCCTTCTAACACAGTTCTCGATCTTAAACATGGGAGGTCTTCAATCTGTGCTTGTTGAATTGAAGTGAGTCTTGCTGGAAGTGAATTCAGAAGACAGAGCAGGTGGCGTTGGAAACTCCTCTCAGTGATTTCCTAAATGCTCCATTTAGCTTACATTTTTACCCATACAGATTTTGTGGCCTAAGAATTAAACTGTAAGTGAAAGGAACCTGAGAGATCTGGGGATAGTGCTTTTTAATATCTGTGCTTTACTTTCTTTTTCAGAAAAATGGGAATCTTAAACTTTGTCTCTTCTAAAAGAAAGGTTGAAAGGATAAATTTTTAAAAATCTGTGAGCTTTGCATTACTCAGAGGCAAAATATTAATGTTGTTATTTGTGGTGCGCAGGCAACCATGGAGGACCACATCCAGAATTCAGAGATATAATCAAGTGTTATCGTATTAAAACAAAATTGCTAAAAAAGATCAACATGTAGTTGATATTAAGTACTTCTAGAAATAATCCTCCCTATCACTTAAGGGATAGTCTTGAATCAAGACTATCAAATAAAAAATCCACTAGATTACTTCTGTGAACCTAATCAAAGTTCCCAAAAAGTTTCTTGAAAAATGCAATAGCATTTTTGATAGCATTTCAATAAACAATCCTATTATGCTTTCCCGGTAAAGTCATTCCTCCCTCCACCCCTCCAGATAACTATTTCATACCTCTCCTTTCTTCCAAAGGGAATAGACAAAGACACATATCCACGTCTATGATAAAACTGTGTTTCTGCATTGAAAGATACTCGCAAAGGTTTATACCTCTCAAAACAGAATTCAAGCACACTAACTCTTCATTGCTGCTACTTACAACCCTAAGTCCTAAACCTCAAGATAGGAGTGGAGGATTTTAGTCCAGGGACAATACACTTTTGCCCTTCTGATGTTTGTGTGAGAATTTGAATCTGAGCAGTCTGAGCTTTCAGCCATTATATCATGTGCTTATGGGTTGGGAGATTATGGGCGAAATATTATTCTGTCTGGAAAGCAAGGCTGTTGAAATGACTGTTCTATTTTAATTGGGATAAAGCAGCTACTTTTATGGGGCTCTGGAGTGTTAACTGATGTCACTACTTAGGGACAAACGCTCATCTAGGACAACAGAAGGAGTCTATCATCTTTACATACTTTGAAGTCTACTCCTTCACAACTCATTAAAAGTTGTTGAACATTTAAATCTTCACTGCACAACGAATTTCAAGCAGCCAGTGTAACTCCCATTGCATCACCGCAAAAGAAACATTTTCTTCCAATTTGTTTATTATATTTGACTATAATTGAACTATCACTCCAAAATAATGTGTTTATAAATATCAGATGTATGGCACTGACCTCCCCATCCATCTCATCACGAGGGGAAGACTTCTTTTCAACCTGCCCCCCACCCCCCCGTGTTTTGGTCGCAGGAACATTGGCCCTTTAAAAGGAATTTCTCATTGGGGTGCCTGGGTCTGACTCTTGGTTTAGGCTCAGGTCATGATCTCAGGGTCGTGAGATCTAGCCTCATGTTGCCCAGAGTGGAGCCCATCTAAGATTCTCTCTCTCTCTCTCTCTCTCTCTCCCCCTCTGCCCCTCCCCCTGCTAAAAAAATAAATAAAAGTTAAAAATAAAAGGAATTTCACAGTATCTCCCTTGGTGGAACAATTCTCAAGACTTCCCTCACCAGCTGAGTCCCCCAACTCCATTTGCAGCTCTCAGAATTAAGGGAATAGAGCTCTCAAAGCACATATGCTTCACAGTAGCTCTGCAGACTGACCTACCAGCCTCCCCTGGTACCCATCTTTCCTGCTTTGCCTTCTTTATGCCCAGTGAAGCGCTCTGCCGCCATGAAAGTCCTCCTCTTTTGCTGTGGACTCTCTGTTATTTTGCCCAGGAGTTCCTTCCTTTCTTTACCCCTTCTTTCTCTTTCATTATCAACCTTTCCCTTTCAACTAGATCATTTCTGTCAACAAACAAGCCTTTTCTCCTATCTCCTGTCCTGAGAAAAGGAAAATACCTCTTCCTTGCCCCACAATGTCCTCTAGCTTTCATGCAGATTCACTGCCCTTCACAACGAAACTCTGCCAATGTGCTGCCTTCATTCACTGGACCCATTTCATTCCTCAAGCCACTGCAGTTAGGTTGGAACTGCTCTTGCAAAAGTTGCTAACTTTGGGGAGCAGTCGGTTGAGCGATGACTCTTGGTTTCTGCTGAGGTCTGATCTCAGGGTCATGAAATCAAGCCCAAAGTGGGTGCCATGTTCAGTGTGGAGTCAGCTTGGGTTTCTCCCTCTGTCTCCCTCTGCCCCTCTGCTCTGTGCTCTCTCTCTCTTTATATTTAATTTTAAATAAAATTAAAAATAAATAAAAATAAAAACTACTCACTTTATTTTTTTTTTAAAGATTTATTTATTTGAGACAGAGAGAGAGAGAGAGAGAGAGAGAGAGCTAGTGAGAGCAGGGGCAGGGGCTGGGGGACAGGGAAAGGGAGAGAATCTCAAGTAGACTCCCTCCTGAGCCTGGAGCCCCAAGGGAAGCTTGATCCCAGGACTCCGAGATCATGACCCCAGATGAAATCATGACTGGGATGCTTAACCAACTGAGACACTCAGGTGCCCCACTAACTTTATTTTTGAGGCCAAATGCAATGCATCATTTTTCTCTTGCTTGATCCCTTTGCCACATTCAACACAGTTCATCCTTTATGTCTTCTTGGCTTTCTGGGCTCAGCAGTCTCCTAGCTTTCTGGACTCTTCATTCTCAAGTCAGCCGGATGCCCCATCCTCTACCTTTGAAAATTCTCAGATGGAACCATTACTTGGTTTTAGGTCCTACCTGCATGCTGATGACTCTCAAATTACATCTCAGTTATCTCTTCTGACCTCGACATTCTAACTATCCATCTGACATCCTCACTAGGATAGCTAAGAAGCACTTCAAACATACTAGACCTTGAGGCAGGATGAATGATGGCCCCCCAAAGATGTCCGTGTCCTAATCCTCAGAACTGTGAATATGTTACCTTACATGGCAAAAGAGTCTTTGGAGGTGTGGCTAAATTAAGAAGCTTATCCTGGATTATTATCCTGATGGGCCCACTGTAATCGAAAGTGTAAGAGGGAGTCAAGAAAGTCAAAGAGAAGGCAATGTGACCATGGGAGCAGGGGGAGGAAAGAGGGTGGGATGTGAGGTCACAAGCCAAAGAATGAGAACAGCCTCTTGAAACTGGAGAAGGCAAGCAGACCGATTGTTCCTTGGAGGCTCCAGAGGGAACCAGCCCTGCTGACATTTTGACTTTAGCTCAGTGGGACTGATTTTGGACTACTGACCTTCAGAACTGTAAGATAATAAATGTGACTTGCTTTATGCCACTGAGTATGTAATAATTACCTGCAGCATCAATGGAAAACAGGTCTCAATATCGGAAATTGGGTTTCTAATCCATCCCCAACCTATGTTTCTGCAGTCTAAATGTATTCAGGAAATTGTACCATTATCTAGGCAGTTGCTCAAACCAGCAACCGGGGAATCACCCTTGATACCTCTCTTTTCCTTCACCTTCTCCTTCAATCATTAACAATTCCTATTAATTTAAAATATATCTCAATTGTGTATATTTTTCTTCCTCTCCACTGTGACCACCTCTGCAAAGTCGTTATCATTTCTTTTCTATAGGACTTAAATGATCTTCTAAAAATGATTTCTCTGGGAAAATTTCTCAGATACATAAAATATAGAAAATAGTTTAATGAACTGCTATAATAGTCTGCTCTAACAGTTATCAGCATATGTCACTCTTCTTCCTTCTTCACCCCTCCTTTTTTTTTCCCCCTTGGACTCTTTTAAAGCAATCCCGGATATCATGTAATTTCATCCACAAGTATTTTATTATGTATCTCTGATACAAATATCTTTTAAAACAATTTCATTGCCATCTTCATAACTAAAGAATTAACAATAATTTCTTCATTTTTGATGTAGTCCATATTTGAATTTCTCTCATTGTCTCAAATGTGAGTTTTACAAATGGTTTGTTTGTGTCAGACCCAATTAGGTCCTCATATTGCATTTAGTTGTTATGTCTCTTAATGTAACAAAGCACCCCCTTATCGCCACCTTTTATACATCATTGATTTGTTGGAGGAATTAGGCTATTGTTTTTCTGTAGAAATCTCACGTTTTGGATTTGGCTATTGCTTCTCCATGTGTTGTTTAACTTATTCCTTCATTCCCTATAGTTCCCATAAATCTCGAGGCCTGACTAGATTCAGGTTCAATATCTTAGGCAAGTATGCTTCCTGTTGCATTCATCATGTTTTAAGACTCATAATAACAGATTTTCCCAAATTGTTGGTTTCTGAGCATGGAAGCCTGATTCTTCATAGAAAATTTTCCACTGGGTCACCTGAGGGGGGTTCAGTCCGTTAAGCAACTGACTCTTGGTTTCAGCTCAGGCCGTGATCTCAGGGTCTTGAGATCCAGCCCTGGGTCGGGCTCCGCACTCAGTGGGGAGTCTGCTTCTCTCCCTCTCCCTCCCCCCTTCCCCCAGGTCTCTCTCTCTTTCTCTCTCTAAAATAAATGAATAAATCTTAAAAAAAGAAAGAAAGAAAGAAAGAAAGAAAGAAAGAAAGAAAGAGAAAGAAAGAAAAAGAAAGAAAGAAAGAAAGAAAGAAAGAAAGAAAGAAAGAAAGAAAGAAAGAAAGAAAGAAAGAAAGAAAGAAAGAAAGAAAGAAAAGTCTTCATTAACCACTTCCCTCCTGGTTTTAGCAGCCATGGATGATCATTGCAAAGATCCATTATTTCATTATGGGTTGTGAAATGATTTTTTTTTTAAAGATTTTATTTATTTATTTGAGAGAGAATGAGAGATAGAGAGCACGAGAGGGAAGAGGGTCAGAGGGAGAAGCAGACTCCCTGCTGAGCAGGGAGCCCGATGTGCGACTCGATCCCAGGACTCCAGGATCATGACCTGAGCCGAAGGCAGTCGCTTAACCAACTGAGCCACCCAGGCGCCCGGGTTGTGAAATGATTTTGTCAGGCTATTATTCCTACCACTTTATTTGCTGGGATTCTATAAATGAGAACTTTCCATCATCGGCTGTTGGTTATCCTGAAATGCAAGTTAGGAAGCTATTGTGATGGGCTTGGCCTGAGTTTTCATTGCCGTGGACTAAGGTGATGGCAGTGATGATAAGGAATAACTGCTTTCAAAACATATTTTGGCAGTAAAACCCTCAGTATTTGCAACCAGTCAGGCATGGTGAAGAAGTCACATGAGTTACAACTGACCTCTCGTTTTTTGGCTTAAATACTAACTGGTGGAGGGACATGCGGTATGCAGAAATGGGGAAGCTTTGCAGAAACCAGCAATGGGAGAAGACAAGATAACCAAGGGGGACATTGTTGACAAAAGAAAAAGGGGCCTACATACTTGTTTGTTACAATAACTTTTTAGAGAAAAGGAGTTCCCCAAACAAGGAATGACTTTGGAACAATTTTAGAGACAGGAAAATCATTTGGCAAGTATTCAACCAGTTTTGTGTCTGAAATCCCACATCGAGCAGCCTGGTCACGTGGCCGCCCTGACTGAGGCAGCCTCAGCCCATGTTATTACAGCAGGGCATTCGTCCTTCTGAAAGTTAAGGGTCTGTCAGCATTTCCATTATAAACTTCAATTTTCAGCCGTTTATAACTTGGCTATTTTAAAATCACATCAGGCTGAAACTTGCAAGTAATAAAACATTTTAAAAAATAGATTTAATGCATTTTTTTGTCAAGATCTAGTTAAAATATTGCCTATTTTTTTCTGAGATAAAGTGACTTACAGTTAATATGTTGTGAGAAATGTTTAATTAAAGACACTTATTTTAAGGTTTCTGGAAATAATTACACTTTATAGTGATGTCACATTTCATATGTATAGAGTAAATACGGATGAACTGTAAACATTATACTGAAGCAATTTTAATGATAATTACTTAATTGTAATTTATTCTAATTATAGCAGAAACTGGTATATGCATTGTTTTGGATGAATTTCTTTCCACTAAAACTTGTAGAGTGGTTAATTTTTTTTAGGAACAATAACGTGTTCAATTTTTATTTTATAAATCGGTGTTTTATTATTTTGCCAGACAGAAGTTAATCTCAAAGTTATTGTTCAATTACAAATATACCATCTTTTGTTTGGGATGCAGTATTTTGATAGTCTTTTAATAAAAATAAAGTTATTATTCAATTAAAAATATACCATCTTTTGGTTGGGGTGCAGTATTTTGATATTGTTTTAATAATTCTTTTAATTTTCTAATATATGGATGCCAATTTCATCTATGGCCTTTTGTAAAATCAGTTAAGCCAGGAATTCTTCCTTAACTACAAAACACTCTTTCCTTTTGAGGAACAGGAAGAAACACACAGAGTGTTACAGAATAAAAACAATTGAATACTATATGATGGGTAAGGTAGACAATTTAAAGATGAATCAGAAACGTGCCTTGCCCTTACAGGACAATAAAAGTAATCAAAAGTAGACCCAGTAAGGCCTCAAAGAGTAAAGCAATCAAAATATAATAGGAGATTATGAAGAGATTCCTTCCATCAGGGGAGATGAGGAAATACTCAGTAGGAGGGTAGAATTCAAGCAGATCTTAAAGGTTGGACAAGGAAGGAAAAGGGAGAAGATGGACATTCTAGACAGGCAAGTGTGGCAGCATGCATGAAGGAAAGGAACTAGAGAATTGCATGATGTTTATTGGGATGATACCACCATGTTTCTCAGGAATTAAATCACATTTGCCCAATAGATGCTGCCTCTTGGTCTGTTTTAAACATTTCTAAAAAGTGTGTGTGTGTGTGCGTGTGTGTGTGTGTGTGTGTGTGTGTGTGTGTATGCGGGCACATGTGTGTGTTTATGTGCATAGTTGACTAACAGGGTAAATTAGATAAATGCAAAATGGACTCCACAAAATAAATTCCTTGATGACCAAATTGAATCCTAGAAAGAAACTTTCACTTTGGGGGAAGTATGCTCATGGATTCTTTCTTGCGGTGACAGAAATATTTCAGTCTAATATAGAGAACACTGATACCATGAAAATACGATTTTTCAATATTTTTTAAACAGTTTATTGTTTAACATACAACAAATTGCCCATATTTAAAATGTGTCTATATAGTCTCTCTCTCTCTCTATATATATATATATTTTTTTTTTTTTTAAAAGAAAGAGAGAGAGCGAGCGAGCAAAACTGTGAAGGGGTAGGGGCAAAGGGAGAGGGGAGAAGGAGAGAGAGAATCTTAAGTAGGCTCCACACACAGCACAGAGCCCAAACTGGGGCTTGATCTCAGGACCCTAAGATCATGACCGGGGCTGAAATCAAGAGTAGGACGCTTAACCAACTGAGCCACCCACGTGCCCCATGTCAATACACTTTTTAAAATGGCATTGTAAACATAACCCAAATGACTCAAGAAGTATAAAATATTTGTCCCATTTTTCAAAAGATTTTATTTATTTATTTTTGAGAGACAGAAAGCTCACAAGCAGGGGGAGTGGCAGGCAGAGGGAGAGGGAGAAACAGGCTCCCCACTGAGCAGGGAGCCCGATGTGGGACTCGATCCCAGGACCCTGTGATCATGAACTGAGCCAAAGGTAGACATTTAACTGACTGAGCCACCCAGGCACCCTATTTGTCCCGTTTTGTTTGGAGAATTTCATTCTTGGTTATAATCTCATTGAAGGAAACCTGTATGTGTGCAGGAATAAGGTCCATGAGATGTGTTTGTCCATATCATTTAAAGATAAATTAAGCACTGAGGCTGATAATGAATGAGGAACACACAGGTCTGTGATTCCTTCAGTGGCTTTTGGGAAATTCTGTGGGATCTCATCCATTCAGGCCTCGTGGGGAAGAGAAGACTGATAATCTACTTGCTGAAGAGTAACTGGGGAGAAATCTGAGTAAACTGGTTGTCAAAATATAACTTTGAAAAAAAGATTTCATCGACCTTAATAAATTATACCTTGGTTTCATTTTTATCCTTTGTAGTAGTTTTTGGTCTTTCTCTTTTGTTCATGGGAATCCCAAAAAAGAAATCATTTTGAAAGTCTTATCAACACTTTTATTTTTCTTATGCCTTTCAAAATTTTATTTCTAAAGACCCAATCCAGTCCTCTTTGACAAGGTTTATTCTGTGTGCTCAGGGAATATTGGTAGACCCCCCAGGCTCACTGGCTATAAACTCACTAGGGATTATTCTAGTGTTGGCAAGCCCAATCATTTGCACTGTCTATCTGTGATACTTTCAGCATGCCAGATATCGCTGCAATTTCCATCTATAGACCGTGATTGAAAAACACTAAGCACTTGTTTTTCAAACCATTGTCCTTGCCTAGAATGCCTACTCTGTCCTCTTACAGAAGTTCCATTTGGTTTACAAGGCCCACTTACTTAGCAATTATTTATTGAATACCTAATTTGTGCCAGATAATGTTTTAGGCGATGGATAAATATTGATGAACGACGGAGACAAGATTCCTATTCTCACAAATCTTATGAGAAAGACACTAAACAAGTAAATAACTGAATTTCAGATAACAAGGGGGAAATTGGTATCTGTGGTGGAGAAGAGGTCTATTTTCATTATGGTAGTCAAGGAAATGTCACTCTGAGGAGACATGTAAGCCGAGAACTAAAAGAAGAGAGAAGGAGTGAAACATACGGTCTGAGGAAAGGTGTTCCAAGTGGAGAGTACATAAGCTGGAATCTTGACATGCCTGAGAATCTGAAAGCTCCAGTTCCATTCCTCCATTTTCAATGAGAAGCTCTGATTTCCCCATTTTGCAATGACCAAACCCTTATAATCATACTTGTCTGCGTGATTCATTTGGCACTGAACATATGGTGTGTTATAATTCTCGTTACCTTTGAAAACTTGAGATGCTTGCTCTCCACTTAAGACTCAGTCAGCCCGAGACTTTGTGCTATACTTCTTGATATGCCAATACCAAACACAGTAGCCTCACGAAACAAGCAATCAATAGAGACCCATGATCATAATCTGATGTAATGATTTGATTAAGGAGTTGTACATATGAGTCTGAAATGCAGGAGAGATGTCAGGGATAACAATATAAATTTGCGAATCATCAGCATATGGATGGTATACTATTTATAGTAATGGGACTGGATGAGCTGAGCTTACCTAGAGAGAGAATAGAAAAAGAGAAAGGTAAGTAAAATTTGTAGTAGCAAAGAATTGCAAACCACCGTCTATCGATAGAAAGTTGGTTGGATAAATTATGGATTATGCATACTGTACATTTTCATATTGCTATTAATAAGAATAACTTATAGATACATACATTGACTTCATGGGACATTTAGTGTATGTATTTTAATCCCCAAAAAATGGTTTTTAGAGTAACACATATAATATGTCTACATATTTATTAAGAAAAACCTCATAAACGGGTATATAAGAAGATATAATAGAAAGATACATTCTAAACTGTGGGGAATAGGAGATTAACTTTTTCCTTCTACACATTTATTATATTTATACTTTATTCATGCAGCTTTTAAAAGAATAGTGAAAGAGGGACATAAACAAAGCGTCCATAACTATTTAACAACTTAGAATGTAAAGGAATCTCAGGAAGGATATTTATGATAGTAGCCATATCCTACCAGTGCTCCATTTATTCCCCATGTGTCACTTTGCATCCCTCAACTTTTTTTCTTGTATATCTGGCTCTCCCCGTACTTTCAACTTTCTTCACTGGTAATCCTTAGCTGGGGGACGGTCCTTAGACTGTGAAAACTGCCATGCCCACCCAGGAGAGCTGGGAAGTGCCTAGAAGTTTACGTCTTCCCAGGGACAGGCATTAACCGATGTCTGATGGGTGAGAGGTATGAATGTTCCAGCTACCTTGTTCTCTAACTGGGGACATTCTGAGAGGTGATTTGTGCTGTCTCCAGAGCATCTCTGCAGGACTGAGCCAAAGCTCCCTTTCTTAGGATTTGGTTTACTATCACACCCTAGTCTCATCTCCTTCCCTTCCTAATTTTGCTTCCCAACTGCCCTTCTGGCATTTTCTGGGAACCCTTCTTGAAAAACACTTTTATATGTATCCTTGTCTCAAGGTCTGCTTATGGGGATCCTGGCCTAAGACAATGACCCACCTATTTTAAGCGACTATAGATGAAACCTTAACTCCTGAGAGCCCAGGCATCATAGATAGGATGGCGTAGTAGGTCAGATGCTCAGATTTCAGGAGATGAGTCCTAAGCTCTGTCACTTACTCTCCATGTGGTCTTGGGCAATTTACCAAACTCCATGCCTTTGTTTTCTCATCTGTATGATGGGGTTGATAATAGAACTACTTCATAGAACTATTTCAAAGGGTAAATAAGATAATGTACTTAAAATGCATATAGCACATTAGGCATTCAATAATGATATAAAAATTAATGTGGATGTTTTATGTAAGTATTGGGGCTATCTCTATGTATGCGGCGGCATGTCTAACAAAAGGAGGGGTTTCCTTTAAATGAAAATTTATAATAGATACGGACTTTCCTCAGGATGGAAGAACATTATCTTATTATGTATAACTGATGTGAAGTAAACAAAGATAATACATCATTGATTTTAATGGGACTTTGCACAGTTTGATTAATATACCATTATTGCATAAAAACATTCTACATGCTGAGAAATAGTAGCTGGTATATTTGAATATCATTTGGTACAAAGTTTCAGCATATGCTATTTTCACTGTATGTCTCTATGCATGCATTATCGTATGGTATAAAATAAATCAGATCGTGAATCCAAAAAAAAAAGAAAAATGATATCTCCCTAACAATTATATCACATATTTTAGCACTGAACAATATATCATTTTGATGCTTTCAATAACATCATTATGGAAATGGTGCAATGACCACATCCTTTATTGGTCTAGTTTTACTTTTAAGAACCTTAACTGATTGCTTAGAGTAACTCAGCTGTTCTCTTAATCTATGTAAGAACTTACTATCCTGAAGCCAATTTTTCTTGGGCCCAATACCATGGAATTTCTTTATATGTGAACCAATTTTATAATAATGTCTGGGCTCTATAAAATCCCCCTGATTGGGGTTCAAGCAAAGCTAGCTGATATTAAATTGTATTTATTACAAACAGCACATTTCCTGGTAGTTTTTAATTTCATTTTGTATTAAAATCCCCTTGTAATTGCTGTCATTCTCTGTATGTTTTTCCCCTAATTATTCTGATTAGAGTAAACTCTCAATTATTCAGGGACTGTATAATCTGTAGATTTTCCAAATCCTCTCTTTTTAATTGTCTTTTACTGTACATTCTTAACCATTTAAATGTCTCCTATTCTTATAATCAACCAAATAATAAATGGTAGTGGAGTGAGAAGCTCATATTAAAATAAGCAGTTTTTTTATTTTTATAAAAACTCCTGGTAAAAAGTATGATTCCAATGAATGCATAAAATGAAAATTTTAATCATTTGTCGGTCTTAATCCATTCTCCACAATCATTTATAATTTAAAGTTAGAATTCTACACTTTGTTCTTAAATATGATAATTTTACCAAGAGTAAAACTGCAAAAGTTTTTTGTTTTTGGAGTTGTTTTGTTTGTTTGTTTGTTTTTAAAAGTCTAATGTCATCCCATTCCCTACCACCCAATACTAAACTGCACATAGCTTGAGATAATGGAGGTTAGAGGCTTTGTTCACAAATTTGAAAGGATTAAGTTCATAAATAGAACAGTCCTTGAATCGGTTTAGAAATTAAGCTGAAATGAGAGGTTAAGGACAAATACCAAAATAAGCAATAGTTTGTAACCAATCAAAATACTCTTAGTTAGGTTCTGAGCCCATTACTTCAGAAAAAGTTTTACCTTAAGGATATGGTGATGTGGGCAAAATGTATATATGGGGATCTTAATCTTCACTTATGTTTTCTCTCACTAACTTCATGTCTTTTTGACACCAAGATATTTTTATGTTGCCCCTGGACTCTGGAGAAACACCCCCGTCCCCAATCCCATTATCCGACCATCAATAATTGAACACTCAACTATTTTCCTTTCACTCTACACACATCAGGATTTCTATTCCCCTTTCCTGTTGATCTTTTCCGGTGACCAAAATAATACAATAAATAGATTCATACTGAAGGATGGTTATGGCCACCTGTAAACCTCCCCATCTCCATTCCATTCTCCTTTTAAGAAAATTTGCTTTAAAAAGAAAAGATCTGTGAACCCAATGGAGCTTTGAATTCCTTTAATTTCTGGAAGTTGAACAAAGGACAGAATGTTCTGCTGCCATGCATGTTTCTGTAAATGAATAAACTCAAACGGTATTGATAAGTAGAAAAACAATGTCAGAACATAATGTGGATATTGGTTGGTTTATTCATACTACCAGGCAACAATCCCTGAACAGAAAGTACACCGACACACTTGAACACAGCTCGTCAAAAAGGAATGTATCACACCCTATGTTCTTCCTCTTGGCACGGCTTGGCCACATGCTCTAGGTCTTGAAATGTTTATTAAACCTCCACTCCATTTTTGTACATTTTGCTTTGTCTCAGGAACTCTTCCTTTTGCTCTTCCATCAGGCTTATTACTGCAGTGTGTATTAGGATTAACATCTTTTTTAAACTGCTGTTATTTTTATTGGTATTCTTAGTACTCCTGGTCACAAAGTTTTGATTGTCCACCCAACCAATTTTCTCTAAGTTACTTTTAGTGCACAATTTTGCAGAATGTGATGTGATTTTCACAAATACATACATCATGTGATTGCAAGAACACCTGTTAAGCACTTTAAAAAGTATGGGGAGGATTTACTTCCACCCCACCTTCCTTTTCGTGCAGGGGGTGGCCTGGAGAAAGAAGGAATGTTTCCTTTCCTTACGGCTCTCTGTATTCTAAAATGTCTGTTACAAGTGATTTTTATTTTTTTAAAAAGATTTTGTATATTTGAGAGAGAAAGAGAGCACAAGCAGGAGGAGGGGCAGAGGGAGAGGGAGAAGCAGACTCCTCCAGGAGCAGGGAGGAGCAGGGAGCCCGACGTGGGACTCTTGATCCCAGGACCCCGGGGTCATGGCCTGAGCTGAGGGCAGATGCTTAACCTACTAAGCCACCCAGGCAGCCCATATAAGTGATTGTTTTTAAGAGTTAAAAAGGTAGCTACTTGATCAACTTAAGTCTTCATCAGTCTTTATTCCAAGTCATTACTAGAAATAACGATGAATGTAATCATCAAAACTCCCAAAGAAGCACAATTCCAATGTTACTGGTCATGTCTTTTTATTAAAGTTTTGTCTTTAGTAAGGTCCAGATTTTTTGTTTCAAATGTCTTATCCTACAAGCATATATAATAATTTTGAGAAAGAGTCTCATTAATCATCGTCCTCCTTACCATCACATTTTTCTCTGAGGATCTCTTAATCTATGTGATGACAAGTAACACTTTTGCACTTGAGAGGAATTTTAAGGTTAGAGCCGACAGAAGGGCTGGCTTCTCAACCTTGCTCCAGCAGAGGTGAGATTTAGTTGGATGATGTCTTTCCAGGTTAAAGAATGTGTGCAAACTACTGATGTAGGTAATTTTATTCCCCTACTGTATCCAAGTTGAGGGTAGCATTTGCTTATTTATCATAGAACTTAATTGTTAGATGGTTGGTGTTTATTAAATCATTAAATGAGTGAACACTTATTTCATTGGATGCCAGTACCTATAGCCAGAGCTCGACTTTTCTTTGCCAATGCAGTGAGCCTTGTTTCTTGGGGGCCTCAGAAGGAATGCCACACTTAGCCCTGTTAGGGAAACGGGCACATGGTATATTTTATGAATACCTAATAATGTCAACCTTTAGATCCTATATACTGAAGGTGGCTCTTTGAGGCCTACAAGATAGATCTCCAATGGAACTTTTTTAAACTAAGAAGTTGTTTGGGGATAGGAATTAAGATACGTGTGTTCAACTGTCAAGAATTAGTTATACAACCTTAGGGAAATCCTTCAGTATCTATGTCTTTTTCCTAGTATATAAAGTGAAGGTAATCACCTGCCCTCCCTAACACCTACAGCATCCCACGTAGCCCATTATCGTTGATGTATTTTCCTTTTTGGTTTATCCTATGAACATACCCACTTGGAAGCAAAACTATGTTTTATTGGTTTGTATACCTAAGTGCTTATCACAATGACTGTTATCTGGTATACTCAATAAAATGTCCACTGGTCCAGTGAATTAAGTAAATATTGGTAAGTTTCACAGTGCTAAATAAATGTAAGCTGTCTGAAGAAAGCAGGTAGAACTTCATCATGTTTTTCCCTCCTTAGGGCTGACAGTTCTTCCTGTGGTCCAAATGACCCTAGGCAATCAGTACCAGCTCACACAGAGACTGCACAGTGCCTGGATATTGGAGCATGTCACGCTCTCATCCTTCTGGAAGTGTTGTCACTCCAAAGGGCTTGGATCATCTGGTGTCCAGTCACATACACAGCCATGCTGATACTGCCAAACAAACCTGTAAGAAAATCAAAATGTTGAATATTTATTCTGTAGCACATTTTACACGTGGCCAAATGTTGCAGGTTCGCAAAGTAGTTTTCTGTAGTTACAACAGCTAGGAATCACTGAGATTTTATTTTGTACCAGGCACTATGTGCTTGCATGTATTAACTACATTCCTTGCATTACATGTATCACATATGATTGTTCTCTTCGCACGAGAGCCCTGGAGAAAAACAGAGGTTAAGTATTTTGCCCAAGGTCATACGGTTATAGTGGGGAGCCTAGGTTCCAGCAGGATCTGTCTGACTCAAGTCCTAGCTTTTGGCCATATGCTATGCTGCCTCCTGACCAATTGCTTTAGCAGCTATATTTTTATAACTCATTTTTCTTTTGGGAAACAGTAACAAGAATATTAAAGCTTACTTTGCCTAAATACGAAATACTTTTTGCTTCTACAGTTACTCTAAGTTTTAACTGGTGCTCTCTTTGCAAGCTAATACTGGTGATGAGAACTCTATAATACACGCATATTTATAAAAGATATATTTAAAAAAATGGAATTCAGGGGGATGCTTTTGTCTGCCTATACAGCAAAGGGATTCTTTTAGGAAGTTAAAAAAATATCAGAAATCTACCCAAAACCATACACTAAAATTCTAAATAAATGTTCATCTTATAATATATAGTTGACCCTAAAAAAAAAGGACCTATTTTATACCTCTAGCTTAAATCAGGCCTACCTTGCTATGACTGCATCATTTACATAGACTGTTGACTATCAAAATGGTGACAACTATCGCTGTTATTGCTTGGATCTTGTAAAGTCATTGATTTTGTATGTTTCCCTTCGTAATGGAAGATCTCGTGTTAATATCAAATTTTAGTAAATTGGTTATAATACTTTGGTACTTTAATACGTGATGAATAAAGGAGAAAACTCAGTTACAATAAACAAAACTATGTTGATCACTTCAAAGACCACTTTTTCACAACCTGCTATTAGCATACAAAAGCTACCAGTATGAAGAAAAAACATACATTAAGCATAAATTACCCTGAAGCTATATCCTGAAGCGGTTGTAACACTTTTCTTAAGAACTGACAATATTAAAAAGGCAAAAGCATTATAAGTCACAGTACACAAGACTTCTTACTTCATCTATAAAAATAGAATGCCAATGTTTTATTTTGCCACAGGAATAAGGAGGGAAACATCCGTAAAATAAATTTGTTAACATGACTCACACTTCATTACAAATGATTTTCCAAAATTCACAACTTTTAACATTTGGCTGGAGCTAAAAAGAAGAAAAAAAACCCAACAACGCTAAAAAAGGAAATTTCACTTGATGTAAGTAGACCAGATCACCTGATCTCTTTAAATGAGAGTTATAATGAGTGCACTTCTCTAGCTGGGAAAATATTTTCTTTAATTTAGAGAGCCTAAACAGTTTACCCGATATAATGAACCAACCCTTAGGTTAGGTTCAGAAAACCTTCTATCAGCTGGTTTAATAAAAATCACACAAAACTCTATTATGTAACATACATGAAACAGTTTCTTGGTTAAATCTTAATAATAAAGAGTAAAAAAAAACAAACCATACTACTACTTCACTGTCTTTCAGATCTTTTTCTCCTAAATGTACCTTCTAGATTTTTGGGGTATGCTGCACAATTACATATAGTGAAGAAATGTGTTCAACTTTAGCACCCTATGGAAGTAATAAGTGTAAGAACAGGGTTATTCAAACTGCTTCCTCACTCTTCTCCCTCTCATTACCAGAAGCAAAGTTTACTTAAAAAAACAATGAGGAAGAAGTACTGAGGCCTAGAGGTACCTAGGAAAGGAGGGAATTTAGAGAATGATAGAATATGGCTAGAGAAATATTTAAGTCATACTGGAAATTTATGGAATCTAACTAAACCCCTTTACCCTTCTCCCTGGCTTCAGATTTAGATGTGAGGTTGTCAGGGATGTGCACGAGCCTTCATAAACTGGTATTTACTTCTGTGTGTTTGCTTTCTTCCCGTGAAACAAAAAACACAGAAATACAAGTGCTTGGTACCACATGCTTTTGAGACTTAAAAAAGCCCATTAATAAACAAGCTGTTTCCATCGTTGGGGGTATCGGGATTCACTTTTTAAATAAATTTCCCCAGAATCTCCTCGAAGGGAGACTGAAGTCACTCTCCCTCCCCAGGAGCCACGAGGGAAAAGGGAGACAGAAGATATTGCCCCCTACTTGCACGTGGGATCTCCCTTTCTCCTCCGACCCCCCTCCGCCTCTACCACGCAGGTCTGGGAGCCTCGGGAGGTAGCTGGGAGAAAAGGCAACGCTCAGTCCTCCATGGCAAAGTCTTTGGTCTTTTCCTCCTGGTCGCCTACTTTGTAGCGCAGTAGCACGCGCAGGAGACGGTGGTTATCCCGGGAGGGCAGCAGCGTGATCTCTCCGGAAATGTCCGTATCTTGTTCCACTTGCACAGGCTCGTTCAGGTAGAGGAGTGCCTGCTTCCAGTGCGTGACGGGGTGAAAAGGCGAGGTGGACAGCACCAGGGGTTTCTCCGAGTCCCCGCCCGGGAAGGTCACCTGGAACCAGATGGCAAAGCCGTGCATGGGCGCTGAGCCGTAGCAACTGAAGCGGAAGCGCCCGCCCACCCCAGCCTCCAGCTCCTGCTCCAGGCCGGTGCGGGCCAGCTCCAGCTGAGCAAAGCACTGCGGTCGGGCCAGTACGTCCTCCCCGGACAAACCCTGCACCACGATCTCCGAGTGGCCCATAAGGCAGCGTGTGGCGAAGCTCTCCAGACAGCTCATGTCCACCCCGTAGAGCTGCTTCACCTGGCTCCAGAAGCCCAGGCGCAACTCCAGCATCTGGTCGCTGATGGGCGCCACGAAGAGCTCGGCGGAAGCCGGCAGGAGAAGACCGCCTTCCTTCAGCCACTTGGTCCGCGCGTAGAGCACAGAGCTCAGCATAGACTCGTGCAGGAGTCCGTAGCCCATCCACTCGCTCACGATGGCATCCACCTGCTCCGGCAACTCCACCGTCTCCACCGGCCCCGGCAGGACGTGCACCCGATCCTCCAGCCCGTTAAGCCGCACCACCTCCCGGGCCTGTTGCCAGATGGCGCTGGCCTCCACCGCGTACACGCGCCGGGCCCCGGCCTGCACACAGAAGATGCTAAGAATGCCGGTGCCCGCGCCCACGTCCAGCACAGTCTTGCCCCGCAGTCCTGCCCAGTTCCGCAGGATGCCCAGGCGGTAGGCATCGGTCCGGACACGGTCCGCAATCATCTCCTCGTGGACCGATATGTCTGAGTAGCACTCGTAGTACAGCTGGTCCCGCTCCCGCCTAGCCCTCCGGGGTCGCGGCAGGGCCGCCTCCTGCTCTCCGCCATCTTCCTCTTCAGTTCCCTCCCCTCCTTCGCCGCCGCCCCCCGACTCAAGCTTTCTTTTCTTGGGCTGCGACATCTTGGCGGCTCCGACCGACTCCCGGCGGGCGTTGCGCGGCTCCGCGCGGGCTCCGGGAAGCGGGGGCTTCTGGGACTTGTAGTGTCCGCTCGCGCCTCCCACTTCCTGGGGGGTCGCCGGGCGGTTCCCTGCCGGAAGCTTCAGAGCTCGGCCCAGCTCTTTTCTTTGCTCCTCTGAGGTCCTGGAATCCCTTTCCCACTCGCCACACCCAAATACTATGGCCCTGTACATGCTTCCTCTTTCCCTTAGCTCCTCAATTCCCTGTTGCTTTCACTCCCTTCCTGAAGTCCACTCGACCGCAAGACCAAAAATCCATGCTTGTCGTGTCTCAACTCCCTAATGTTATTACACCGAATTAATCTGGGCGACGGCGTTCACACACTGCCACCTCACCTGGACCGTTACTGCTCTTAAAGCTCTCCAGATGGAGACTTAGAAATTGCATTGCACGTTTTTCTTTTCTGTTTCCGTGGAGTTAGGGTGCAAAGAAGGTGTAAATACAACAAAGAAAACCCCTGACGGTGTAAAACTTTTGTTCTGATTCCAATGAGACCACAAGTTAACTGAAAGATTGGGACAAATTATGTGACTACTCTTGCCTTCAATTACCCACGCACACACCAGCAACGAGGAATCTTCATTGCAGTCAAATTATGTTTCTGGTCTCTATTTCAGGAGAATACTTGGCTCTTAGTCCTGCTATGGTAATTCAGTGGCTCTTTCAAGAGGTAAATCTTGGAAGGGTCCAGACTAAATAACAGTTGAAAAGCAAGGGTGATGTGATACAGTGCAACTCATTGCCAGTTGTATTCTGGTAACCAATTATGATTTTTAACTTGAGAAGTAACTGAATCCTTCCTCCCTTGTGATTACTTTTGCACAGCAACTCTTTTTTTCCTGTGTGATTGTTTGTCTGGGCCAGATTGGAACTCTTCCTCTTCTGTTTTTCTTTCAGTCAACTGTCAGGTGTTAATTTCTTCCCTCTGTGTTGTTCATTATAGAAATAAAATATACTTTGAAATATGTGTGATGTCTATATGAGTGTCTGTGTTTCTAACACTGTGAGAATAAAATTATCTCCCAGCCTCAAAAAAATCACATTGAGGAAAATTGATTTTTATTTTCTTGTAGTCTTGAACTATGTCTGTTTAGCCAGTGGGCCTGTATTTCTTATCTGGGGGAAAAAGTTCCTTCACCCCATTTTCTCTATTAATCCTTCATTTAATGGAATAGGTTTATTGACCTGGCATCCTCCGCGGTACTTCTAACTTAGGGCTCTCAATTCTTGCTCCTCAGTAGAGCAGCTTTTAAAAAATACCCATGCTTGTGTCTCACCTCAAACTAATTAAATCAGAACCACTTCATGGAGCCTAGGCATATAGTTTTAAAAAGCTCCCCCGGGGAATTTGTGCAGCTAGAACTACTGTTTCTCACTAAAACGATCTTAGTTAAATCTTGCTTCATTATTTTCATTGGGTAAATTATCTTTTTTTTTCAGTGGCCTGGGCACAACCATTTAAGGCTAAAAGTCCTCAAAGCAGTGTCTCTCTCTTTCTGCCCAATTTGATACCTTGTTTTAAGAAAATAGAGGCACAGAGCAAGCTGTGGGATTAGAGTTGTAAATGTGACCACTTGAATACATTACTTCTAGGTTGTTACTTAATTCATACTTCTCCCATTCTTTCCTTCCTCAAAATCTTTTCCTTCCCCTTTTAAATGCACTCACTCCTCCAACCAATTTTCAATTCACTTACTTATGGTCTGTATTAAGAAGATTCTGAATAGGGGCAGAGCAAAATGGTGGAGGAATAGACCTGTATTTCATCTGGTCTCAGGAATTCAGCTGAATAGGGATCAAACCATTCTGAACACCTACGAACTCAACAGGAGACCGAAGAAGAGAGTAGCAACAACTCTCTGAACAGAGAAGCGACCACTTACTGGAAGGTAGGACGTGCAGAGAAGTGAATCCGAGGCGATATTCGGGAGGATAGATGGCGGGGGAGGGGGCCTCCATCGGCCGCTTCTGGCAAGTGCTAGAGCCGCGGAGCACAAAATTGGAACTTTTAGAAGTCGGTTCCGCTGAGGGACGTCGCTCCAGTGGCTAAGCGGGGGGTGGAACCCTCGTGGGACAGTGTGGTCTCAAGACCCTCGGGGTCACAGAAAGACTGGGGGTGCCTGAGTGCAGCAGAGCTCCCAGGTATTGGAGCGGGGAAGCCGGCTGCAGAGACGGAGCCGAGGCGCAGGCTCTCAGCTCGGGGTGGCCATAAACTGTGATCTGCAGCCCAGTCGGGCCACTGCGCCTCCAGCAGGGACCCAAGAAACGGCAGATCCGGGGAGACTCCCCTTTCTCCCCCGGGAGGAGCGGCGCGGGAGTGCACCGCAGGGATCTGCTGGGTTTGGAGACTCCACACCGGGTGGGGTGCCAGAGATAGAAACGCTCGGTCACAGGCCGGGTGAGCACAGAGTGCGCTCGGAGACCGGGGAGACCGGAGTGATTGACTGCTTTCCTCTGGGGGCGCACTGAGGAGCGAGGCCCCGAATTCTCAGCTCCTCCAGGCAGAGAGTGGGAGGCCACCATTTTCACCCTGGTCCTCCAAAGCTGTATCGAGAGCTTGCAGGGAACAAAAGCTCCGGAGAGCAAACCCGAGCAGCTTGCTTAGCCCAGACTGACAAGGGCGGGGAATTCCGCCTCCAGCAAAGACATTTGGGAACCACAGCAACAGGCCCCTCCCCCGGAAGATCAGCGCGAACAGCCAGCAAGCCAAGACCAAGTTTACCCATCAAGGAGAACGGGAGAACGCCAGCGCTAGGGGAATACTGCACATAGAATTCATGGCTTTTTTACCATGATTCATTAATTTTTCAAAGTTAATTTTTTAAACTGTTTTTTTTTTTTTTAATTCTTCTTTTTCCCTTTTTCAACCAACATCTTATCAATCCCTTTTTAAAAAAGCAACATTTTTTATTTTTCTTTTTAGAGTCATATTTTATCCCTTCATAGTAGTTACCCTTATTTTTGGCATATATATATAAGTTCTTCTCTCTTTAAAATTTTGACATACAGTTTCTTCTAACAGATCAAAATATACCCTAAATCACTAGTGTATGGCTTTGTTCTAAGCTCCTGCCTGATCACAGTCTCTCCCTTTTTTTTTAAATCTTCTTTCTTTTTTCAAACAACTTCTTATCTTATCAATTCCGTTTATAAAACTTTTTATCATTTTCGTCTTTACACTCATCTTCCATCCCTTCACTGTATCAACCCTTATTTTGTACATATATAAGTCTTTCTTCTTTAAAATTTTAGGAGGCACTTTCTTCTAACAGACCAAAATACACCCAAAATCTAGTGTGTGGCACTGATCTATGCACTAGCCTGATCATATTTGATCATATTCTGTTTTGTTTTGTTTTGTTCTGTTTTTGTGTTTTTAATCTTTTTCTTTTTCTCTTTCTTTTTTCTTTATTTCCCTTTCTTTTCCCCTGGTTTCAGGTCTTTTCTGATTTTTTTAGAATATATTTTCTGGGGATGTTGTTACCCTGTTAGCATTTTGTTCTCTCATTCATCTATTCTCCTCAGGACAAAATGACAAGACGAAAAAAATCACCTCAGCAAAAAGAACAAGAGGTAGTACTGTCTGCCAGGGACCTACTCAATATGGACATTAGTACGATGTTGGACCTAGAGTTCAGAATCATGACTTTAAAGATACTAGCTGGGCTTGAAAAAAGCATAGATGTTATTAGAGAAACCCTTTCTGGAGAAATAAAAGAACTAAAATCTAACCAAGTCGAAATCAAAAAGGCTATTAATGAGGTGCAATAAAAAATGGGGGCACTAACTGCTAGGATAAATGAGGCAGAAGAGACAATCAGCGATATAGAAGACCGAATGATGGAAAATAAAGAGGCTGAGAAAAAGAGAGAGAAACAACTACAGGATCACGAGGGCAGAATTCGAGAGATAAGCGATACGATAAGACGAAACAACATTAGAATAATTGGGATCCCAGAAGAAGAAGAAAGAGAGAGAGGGGCAGAAGGTATATTAGAGCAAATTATAGCAGAGAACTTGCCTAATGTGGGGAAGGAAACAGGCATCAAAATCCAGGAGGCACAGACAACCCCTCTCAAAATCAATAAAAATAGGTCAACACCCTGACATCTAATAGTAAAACTTCCAAGTCTTAGAGACAAAGAGGAAATCCTGAAAGCAGCTCAGGAGAAGAGATATGTAACCTACAATGGTAGAAACATTAGATTGGCAACAGACCTATCCACAGAGACCTGGCAGGCCAGAAAGGACTGGCATGATATCTTCAGAGCACTAAACGAGAAAAATATGCAGCCAAGAATACTATATCCAGCTAGGCTGTCATTGAAAATAGCAGGAGAGGTAAAAAGCTTCCAGGACAAACAAAAACTAAAGGAATTTGCAAACACAAAACCAGCCCTCCAAGAAATATTGAAAGGGGTCCTCTAAGCAAAGAGAGAGCCTAAAAGCAGCAGAGCTCAGAAAGGAACACAGACAATATACAGTCACAGTCACCTTACAGGCAAAACAATGGCACTAAATTCATATCTTTCAATAGTTACCCTGAATGTAAATGGGCTAAATGCCCCAATCAAAAGACACAGGCAATCAGATTGGATTAAAAAACAAGACCCATCCATATGCTGTCTGCAAGAGACTTATTTTAGACCCAGAGACACCCCCAGATTGAAAGTGAGGGGGTGGAAAACGATTTACCATGCTAATGGACACCAAAAGAAAGCTGCGGTGGCAATCCTTATATCAGACAAATTAGATTTTAAAACAAAGACTGTAATAAGAGATGAGGAAGGCCACTATATCTTACTTAAAGGGTCTATCCAACAAGAAGATCTAACAATTGTAAATATCTATGTGCCTAACATGGGAGCAGCCAATTATATAAGGCAATTAATAACAAAAGCAAAGAAACACATTGACAACAATACAATAATTGTGGGGGACTTTAGCACCCCCTGACTGAAATGGACAGATCATCTAAGCAAAAGATCAACAAGGAAATAAAGACTTTAAATGACACACTGGAACAAATGGACTTCACAGACATATTCAGAACATTCTATCCCAAAGCAACGGAATACACATTCTTCTCTAGTGCCCATGGAACATTCTCCAGAATTGATCACATCCTAGGTCACAAATCAGGTCTCAACTGGTACCAAAAGATTGGGATTATTCCCTGCATATTTTCAGACCACAATGCTTTGAAACTAGAACTCAATCACAAGAGGAAAGTCAGAAAGAACTCAATACATGGAGGCTAAAGAGCATCCTACTAAAGAATGAATGGGTCCACCAGGAAATTAAAGAAGAATTAAAAAAATTCATGGAAACCAACGAAAATGAAAACATAACTGTTTAAAATCTTTGGGATACAGCAAAGGCAGTCCTGAGAGGAAAGTATATAGCAATACAAGCCTTTCTCAAGAAACAAGAAAGGTCTCAAATACACAACCTAACCCTATACCTAAAGGAGCTAGAGAAAGAACAGCAAATAAAGCCTAAACCCAGCAGAAGAGAAATAATAAAGATCAGAGCAGAAATCAATGAAATAGAAACCAAAAGAACAGTAGAACAGATCAACGAAACTAGGAGCTGGTTCTTTGAAAGAATTAACAAGATTGATAAACCCCTGGCCAGACTTATCAAAAAGAAAAGAGAAATGACCCAAATCAACAAAATCATGCATGAAGGAGGAGAGATCACAACCAACACCAAAGAAATACAAACAATTATAAGAACATATTATGAGCAACTCTATGCCAGCAACTTAGATAACCTGGAAGAAATGGGTGCATTCCTAGAGATGTATCAACTACCAAAACTGAACCAGGAAGAAATAGAAAACCTGAACAGACCTATAACCACTAAGGAAATTGAAGCAGTCATCACAAATTTCCTAACAAACAAAAACCCAGGGCCAGATGGCTTCCCAGGGGAATTCTATCAAACATTTAAAGAAGAATTAATACCTATTCTCCTGAAACTGTTCGAAAAAATAGAAATGGAAGGAAAACTTCCAAACTCATTTTATGAGGCCACCATTACCTTGATCCCAAAACCAGACAAAGACCCCATCAAAAAGGAGAATTACAGACCAATATCCTTGGTGAACATGGATGCAAAAATTCTCACCAAAATAACAGCCAATAGGATCCAACAGTACATTAAAAAGATTATTCACCATAACCAAGTGGGATTTATCTCTGGGCTGCAAGGTTGGTTCAACATCCGCAAATCAATCAACGTGATACAATACATTAAGAAAAGAAAGAACAAGAATCGTATGGTCCTCTCAATAGATGCAGAAAAAGCATTTGACAAAGTACAGCATCCTTTTGGATCAAAATTCTTCAGAGTATAGGGATAGAGGGTACATACCTCAATATCATAAAAGCCATCTATGAAAAACCTACAGCGAATATCATTCTCAATGGGGAAAAGCTGAGAGCTTTTCCCCTACGGTCAGGAACGCGGCAGGGATGTCCGCTACCACCACTGCTATTCAACATAGTATTAGAAGTCCTAGCCACAGCAATCAGACAACAAAAAGAAATCAAAGGTATCCAAATTGGCAAAGAAGAAGTCAAACTCTCACTCTTTGCAGATGATTTGATACTGTATGTGGAAAACCCAAAAGACTCCACCCCAAAACTGCTAGAACTCATACATAATTCAGTCAAGTAGCAGGATATAAAATCAGTGCACAGAAATCAGTGGCATTCCTATACACCAACAACAAGACAGAAGAGGGACAAATCAAGGAGTCGATCCCATTTACAATTGCACCCAAAACCATAAGATACCTAGGAATAAATTTAACCAAAGAGGCAAAGGATTTGTACTCAGAAAACTATAAAATACTCATGAAAGAAATCGAAGAAGACACAAAGAAATGGAAAAACGTTCCATGCTCATGGATTGTAAGAACGATTATTGTGAAGATGTCAATGCTACCTAGAGCAATCTACACATTCAATGCAATCCCCATCAAAATACCATCCACTTTTTCCAAAGAAATGGAACAAATAATCCTAAAATTTGTATGGAACCAGAAGAGACCCCGAATAGCCAGAGGAATACTGAGAAAGAAAAGCAAATCTGGTGGCATCACAATTCCGGACTTCCATCTCTATTACAAAGCTGTCGTCATCAAGACAGTATGGTACTGGCACAAAACAGACACATAGATAAATGGAACAGAATAAAGAGCCCAGAAATGGATCCAGAGCAACTATGGATCCAATGGTCAACTAATCTTTGACAGAGTAGGAAAGAATGTCCAATGTAATAAAGACAGACTCTTCCACAAATGGTGTTGGGAAAATTGGACAGCCAGATGCAGAAAAATGAAACTGGACCATTTCCTTACACCACACACAAAAATAGACTCCAAATGGTTGAAAGACCTAAACGTGAGACAGGAGTCCATCAAAATCCTAAAGAAGAACACAGGTAGCAACCTCTTCGACCTCAGCCGCAGCACCTTCTTCTTAGAAACATCGCCAAAGGCAAGGGAAGCAAGGGCAAAAATGAACTATTGGGATTTCATCAAGATAAAAAGCTTTTGCACAGCAAAAGAAACAGTCCACAAAACCAAAAGACAACCAACAGAATGGGAGAACATATTTGCAAATGACATATCAGTAAAGGGTTAGTATCTAAAATCTATAAAGAACTTATCAAACTCAACACCCAAAGAACAAATAATCCAATCAAGAAATGGGCAGAAGACATGAACAGACATTTTTCCAAAGAAGACATCCAAATGGCCAACAGACACATGAAAAAGTGCTCCACATTGCTCGGCATCAGGGAAATCCAAATCAAAACCTCAATGAGATACCACCTCACCCCAGTCAGAATGGCTAAAATTAATAAATCAGGAAACGACAGATTTTGGCGGGGATGTGGAGAAAGGGCAACCCTCCTACAGTGTTGGTGGGAATGCAAGGTGGTGCAGCCACTCTGGAAAACAGTATGGAGGTTCTTCAAACATTTGAAAATAGAGCTATCATATGATCCAGCAATTGCACTACTGCGTATTTACCACAAGATACAAATGTAGGGATCCGAAGGGGTATGTGCACCCCGATGTTTATAGCAGCAATGTCCACAATAGCCAAACTGTGGAAAGAGCCAAGATGTCCATCGACAGATGAATGGATAAAGAAGAGGTGGTATATATACACAATGGAATATTATGCAGCCATCAAAAGGAATGAGATCTTGCCATTTGCAACGACGTGGATGGAACTGGAGGGTGTTATGCTGAGTGAAATAAGTCAATCAGAGAAAGACATGTATCATATGACTTCACTGATATGAGGAATTTTTAACCTCAGGAAACAAACAGGGTTGCTGGAGTGGTGGGGGGTGGGAGGGTTGGGGTGGTTGGGTGATAGACATTGGGGAGGGCATATGCTATGGTGAGCGCTGTGAATTGTGCAAGACTGTTGAATCACAGATCTGTACTTCTGAAACAAATAGTGCAACATATGTTAAGAAAAAAAAAGAAGAAGATAGTAGGAAGGGAAGAATGAAGGGGAGTAAGTTGGAGGGGGAGACGAACCATGAGAGACGATGGACTCTGAAAAACAAACTGAGGTTTCTAGAGGGGAGGGGGGTGGGGGGATGGGTTAGCCTGGTGATGGGTATTAAAGAGGGCACGTTCTGCGTGGAGCACTGGGTGTTATGCACAAACAATGAATCATGGAACACTACATCAAAAACTAATGATGTAATGTATGGCGATTAATATAACAATAAAAAATAAAAAAAAAGAACATTCTGAATATAAGTTTTGTTGGTTCTACCTCCAAAATATATCTTGATTCCATCTTCTTTTCTCCTTCTCCACTGCCAGCACCCTAGTCTAATCTTCCATCTTTGCTTGCCTGGAAATCAGTCTCCTAAAGAGATGGCTCAACTTCTAATCATACCCCTATCTAATCTGTTGTCCCCATAGCTATAAGAATGAGCCTTAAAGAACCCAAATTAGACCATGTCATTCTCCAGTAACTTCCCATTCTAGTTACTGAAACAATCCAGTATTTTCAAATAACTTCCCATCTCATCTCATGCTATCCTTCCCAAATCACTGGGCTCAAGCTATACTGGCCTTAAACAACAACCTCTTTCCTGGCTCAGGTCTTCACTTATGCTCTTCTAGGACCTGGGACATTGTTTTCCTCCTTAGTACTTGACTTCAGTGGCTTGCTCTCATCCATCAAGTCTCAACGTAAATATTATCTTCTGAGAAAGGCCCTCCTTGGCTACCTTAAATATTATTTCCTATTACTGTTTATTTCTTTCATAGCTTTTATACTTTGTATGTATTTAGTTTACCTGCATACTTGTTTTTGTTTGTTTGTTTGTTTTTGTAAAATATAAACTCTAAGGGGCTTGGACTTTTGTTTCCCCTCTATTGTAGTTCCTAGTGCTAGAACAGATCCTGGCACATAGAGTGCTCAGTAAATAGTCTTCAATGAAGACTGTTGTGGACACAGTTAAATATCTATTCATAGGAAAGGGAGAAGAGTTTTGTTTTTTGCAGTTCAGTATAACAATTTGACTCTATTCTGAGTCCAATTCTGAGATAAATCCAGATATAGATTGAATTTAGGATGTGCCCAGATGTGAGCGTGGTTTTATTTTCAAAGACTCTTAACCCTTCTAGACAGAATAATGGTAAGCCCAAAATATGCCCAGAGTAGAGAAGAAATGGCCTGTAGCACTTTCCCTTCTTGCACATTGGCTTGATATAGAGAAGGACTTCTTTACTCATCTTTTCTACTACATTAAGTAGGAAAGGGACCTAAATCATAGTCCTCCTGTAAATAATGTAGCTCCAGCAAACCACCTGGATGGGAGAAGAGCTGGAGGTCAGCTGGAAGAGCATTCTTTGTATTTCCATTTCAGTGGTCTATTACCCCAACCATTTGATGCTCAAACCCAATGTTTTTCAAACAAATGAATCTTGACATTGATTTAATACATCTTCACCAACATTAAAAAAAGGAAATAGAATAGAAAATATCAAATACATAAGATGAGTAAAGGTGAGTATTATTCCAATACTCACTGGTTTCAGTTAAGCATACTATACATGTATTTCTTGCTCTAGGTTGTAGTTTGAAAGTTTGAAATCCACAGCTTGCCGTTCTCCAAAAGCACTGTGGATTTTTACATGTCTGTACCTTTGCTCTGGGTTTATCTTCTCACTCATCTTTTTAGATAATCCTCAAATGTTATCATTTATTTGTAGCTTTTTCAACCAGTCTGTGACTGATAATACTTACATATAATTCTTTTTTTCACTTATCCCATTGTACCACAGCTACTTACATATCTGGCTTTTCCATGCCAGATATTGGATATTTGAACATCAAGATTTTGTATTTTTCACTTTTATATTGAGAATCTAGTGCATTGTGCTGGAATCTGCACCTTTTCCACATTCCTGATTGTTGGTCCTGAGTGCACATGGTATCATAGATGTGTTTTGTACAACTGGGACAACCATGATTAATTTTCTGCATCGCACATTTATGTATTTATCTATTTGTTCAATAAATATTTTGAGCTTCTACTCTGCATTAAATCGAGAAACAGAGAACATATCAACAAACAAAAGGACAAAAATCTCTACCTCCACGGAGCTTATGTTTTTGTGTCAATATGATGTTATTTATCACTTACTTTGCCTTACTTAAGCAACTTTTTAGACCACTTTTAATTCTGAACTTTCTTTCCTGTATTATTTTATCTTGAGTTTGCTGATGTGATTGCTTCCCACAAATACTTATTTCAAATTCTTTTCCTCTTTAATGTGAAGGTCTGTTTAAAAATGTATTTTAAAGCCTTGTATTAGAATTGAAGGTAGTTCCTTCAGGATTTCAAGAAGTCATTGTAATTCTCAAAGTGTATGTTGGGAAAGGGTAAAGGAGCAATGACATGAAAAATGTTATAAATATCTCTTTGATATGAATATTCATTAAATGATGTAGTTCTTACCATTCCGTAGTTACTTGGAAGCTGTCAGCATAGAAAGAGGCACTTCTACTTAAAAAAAAAAAAAAAAATTCCTTTGTAGAAAATGAAGGCAAAAGGTGGTGGTTTTTGTATTTAAACAAATTGGAACATCAAACATAAAAAGCCTACATATATGTTATTCTCTTGATGTATATAGTGTCTTTCCATGGTATGTTGGCCCAGCTATTAAACCTAATACTAAAACAGATGAATGGCAAATTCATAGCCCCTGATGATATTATTATGAGTAGTTGTAATTCTTTTAAAAAATGTTTGTATTGAACTGTTTAGGTAGCCACAACAAAGATATTATGAACTTAATCCATAATTATCAGTTTGGTTTAAACTTATTGAACCCTCTTAAAATATTGAATGTGGTACTTTAACAATTTCAAGTACAAATATTGGTTATGACCTTTTAACAATTTCTACTCTAAATCATGCCACTATAATGGAAATAGTACAAAAAGCCCCAGGAATGTAAATTATAATATGGGGAAAGTAACATATCAGTGTATCTATGAAATTAGCATTTGCTCATCTGCCAAAGGAGTAATGAGAATCAGGTAGCTTAATGAAAATTTGGTATTAAGCTTAATGAATATTATTTAATAAGATCTTCCTCTCTCTTGTTTCTTTTATGGAAACCTTTAATATGAAAGTTGCTTCACCCAGATGCTTGTGGTCTCATAGCATTTTGCTACTGAGGACATTTCAAGTGCCTAGAAGTCAATGTAGTCACAGGAGATCTGTGATTCCCAAATTGTGGTTTCTAGATCAACAGTGTTAGCATCACTGGGGAAATTGTTAGAATCATACAAGCATTAACCCCACTCTATATCTAATGAGTTAGAATCTCTGGGGTTAGGGTTCTGCATTCTTTGTTCTAACAGCCCTTCAGGTAATTCTGGTGCATGCTGAGATTTGAGAAGGACCATACCAGACAATTTAAAGCATTATCAGAACCAGTGTGAGGCCAGGTGGAGTTTATGGAATGGAAGACCTATTGTTTTTTGTTTGGTTGGTTTTTTCCTATTGCTGTGTAACAAATTACTACCAACTTAGCAGCTTAAAACAACAAACATTTTTTATCTCCTAGTGTCCGTGGGTCAGGAGTTCAGGCACTGATTCACTGGGCGAAACTGGATTTCACTCTGCAAGCTGGAATAAAGCTGTCAACCTGGCCACATTCCTTTTGGGAGATTGGGATTCTCTACCAAGCTCATGTGGTTGGCAGAATTCAGTTTCTTGCTGAGGTAGGACTGAGGTGTCCTTCCTCTTCCTGATTGTCAAATAGGGGCTACTTCCAGCTTTTAGAGGCATCTGGCAATTCCCTGCCTTGGGGCCCTGGCTCTCTCACAGCCTGACAGCTACTTCCTCGAGGCCAGCAGAGGAAGTTTTCTGACCTTGGGGAGGGCCCTAGTCCAAATCATTCTCCTGTTCCCACCCTCTATCTTCCTTTTGATTAAAAATCAACCGATCGGGGGACTTCAATTACATCTGGAAACGAAGACTTTCAGCTGGAGAAAATGGTTCAGGGTAAAGAGACAGAGGGTGTGTTCCTGCTGAAGCTTTATACATAATTGTGACACGTCTGCAAATCAGTCTATGTCTCAGAGAACTATGGGTGTGGCTCATGGCACGGAGAGATGACTGCATCCAATAGATCAGAAAGAAAGTTCTGAACAAGCTGTGACCCTATCTGAGCAGAAAATTTTAATGCAGCTATAGCTGCACAGATTGCCTGTCACTTTTGGGTTTCTGAACCCCGCTATGTGAAGCAGCACACTCCAAATAGTGGCTTCTTTGCTAGTCTGGGCCCAAGAAATGAATACTCCTACAATGAAACCAAGCTGAGCCTAAGGGAACCCTGGAGAACCTACTAGATTGCAACTCCCATGTCACGGAAGTCAGGAACAAAAAACTTTTATTGTGGTGAACCACTGAGATTTTGGGGTTGTTGCTACAGCAAAAAAGAAGCTGACCTATGCAAATATACATACAGAATGAATTCTCATTCTAGGACCACTACCCAGGGTAAGACAGAACACGACCAGTGCCAGGAGTGTCCTGGTGTCCCTCCAATCCTGTACTCTTCCTCTTTCCCAAAGGTATGTGTCCTGATAATACCGTAAAATGATTCAGTGACTTGGTTTGTGAGCTTCATATACCTCTGATCACGCAGTGTGTGTTCCCTTGTGTCTGATTTTTTTTTGCTCACCATTGTGGTTGCGAGATTCATCCATATGACTATGTGTAGTAGTATTTTCTTCACTTTCACTGCTTTATTTTATTATTGTACAAATATACCACAATTTGTTTAACCAAGTTTCTGCTGTTGTACAGATCCTCTGAGATGGAGATAATCATTCCTACCAGGCATTTTGTAGTGTCATTTTTTTCCTGTACAGTTCTTTTGACTCTTAATATTTTCTACTTTACATAAATAATTTATTTTTATTATCTTATTATATATTAAGTGTCTAATAATAGCTAAAACATCTTGTGTTTCGCATGTGCTAGGCATTGTCTAAATGTTTTATATGCATTATTAATTAATTCATTCATTTGTTCATTCAACAAATCTTTACTGACTACCTGATACTCTGTATCAAAAGCGTAGGGATAAACAAGACAGATAAAAATCCTGTTTCTATGGATTTTATATTTTAGGGAATACTCTCTAATTCTCAAAATCTATTGGGTGTATATTATTACCCCTATTTTCACAATTTGGGAAACCGAGGAACATGGACGTTATATTCATTTCTTGTTTATCTTTTCTACTGGGTTGTAAACCCCTTATAGGCAAGAACCAGTTCCCTGAATATCCCCACAGTGTCTCGTCAAGCAACATTCATATAATCATAATATTAATTATTTGATGATGATTAACATTTATCTCATGCTTTCTATATACCAGAGACAACTCAGTCTTCACAAAATCTACAGTTGCTTTTATCATTAACCCCATTTAGAAATCAGAAAAGGGGCAAAAAACAGGCTAAATGCCTTGTCTTTGGTCAAGATTCTTTTGCTCTGCATTATGTGTGTTGAAATGAATCCATGGGGTTGCATGTAACTGCCATTCCTTCATTTAGATTGCTGTAGAGAATTTGGCTCTCTGTTACCTCTAAAGCCTCTATGGTGTACACTATGCTCTTCCTATGAATGACTTTGCATAGCAAAAGGAACTGAGCTTCTCATTTCTTCCATCTGTGTTCTACAGCTACTCTCTTTCTATATACCAAAGGAAGAAAGCATGATAGACATTGAGTTTTTATCTAATCTCTCCATGTGTTTTACTCAGAAGAGTTGTGATGTGGGAATTATTAGTTATGTTATAGTAGACTGACTGTATTTAAGAATTGTAGTTGGTTTATTCACTTAATACTACTGAGCTTCTTCCACATACCTAGCACTGTGCTGGGCTCCAGGAAAGGTGGGAGGAAGTAGTCTCAGTCTCCACCCTAAGGACCTCCTAATTGTTGGAGGAGGTCATAGAGAGAATGTGAACACTGGTTGACCCTTGAGCTGCATTAGGGTAATCAGAGGCTCCTTACCCCTTCTTGTCCTTAGAATGTGGATTCTTCCCACATCTCCATAACTGGAGCCGCTTCAAGAATGCAGTCTTGAGAATGTAATGTGTTGTTGAGACCATCTGGACTATATGCAATTGAACCCAGTTAAGACCTCTATAAACTTTTAAGATCCTAGCAGGTGGGTGCAGAGATATACTAGTCTTGTGATTGCCCACAAGCCTTGTATGTAAATTCCCTTGTTTATCAAACCTATCAACTACCAGCCTAGAGTGGTCTGCCTCTTTCTCCAGTCTCTCCTTGCCCTCTGTGAATGGGGGCCAGTTTCAGATTTCACCCAAGGAGCTTCCAAATTTGTGAACAAACAATTGGCAAACCAGCCAGGAGACCAGAGCACTGAATCTTGGGAAAGAGGTACGGGGACAGAAATCCCAAGTTGGCCATACACCTCTGTGTGGGGAGAGGCGGCATGTAACATGCTTGTGGACCTCCATATGAGTACAGGGATGCCTTCAAAATGCCTGCTGGTTTGATGTGCTTGTTTGAGGAACTGCAGATAGTGCACTGGGGCAAAGAAGGGAAACCAACGGTAGCTGCAATGGGCTGGCCTCTACCGTGGGCCAATCGGCCGGCTAGCAATGACAAACTAGAGATGGAAGCCACGTTAGAAAGCTGAAAGAAGAGCTGAGGTTAAAAACGGACATGTGGGTGTCCACTACTCAGCATCGGGGCTGGCAGACAAGGCAGGAGAGCAGGATAATAAGTTGGAGAACTTAGTGTGCTGTTTTGCAGAGCTAAGAGGGTACAGGCTGCTGTGGATTAAGGTCTAAGCTCTTGTGACAAAGCCTGATTGGGACACCAAGAGGTGGAACCCCTGAGAAAGTAAGGAGAGGGAAGAAGAGGATATGACTGACAGTGAAACAGACAAAATGTTCCATGCTGTCCTACCCCTAATACAAACACAATAGCACAGCACAGCCCAAACAATCCCAGCCAGCAGGGCAGGCCCCAATTTAGGATACGATCATGATGAAAGAATATACTCCCACTGAGCTTATTGATTTAGCTGCCAAGTTCCAGCAGAAGGCCAAGGAAAGTGTTCCAGCATAGTTAGTGTGGCTACGGGATGTAGGGCGGGAGCGGGGGCGGGGGGGCGGGAAGAGGGGGAATGATGGCATTTTTTTGACCAGGTAGGAGGCACAGAAGATGAGCATCACCACACACCCTGCCCTCTGGCAGGACCTGCATGGTGCTCGGATGTTCAAGGTACTCAGTCCGTTATGGATTGGACTGTGCTAGTCTGCAGGAGGCCTGGCCCATTGAAGGGGATCTCTCTGGGCAAATGGAATGCTAGCAATCTATAGAGAAAGTGCAACAAAGTTTCAGGAAGCTGGGAATGAGACAGGCCATCTGTCTTTGAAGTCTCTGACTGGGCCACATTCACTGCAGGAATGGAAGCCAATGTCCTCCAGTCTGAACCCAGGACCTGGTATGGGATGCTGAGATCCATGCCGAGCCCAGTCATGGGATAGAATATTTATGATGTTGAGCAATCCATCACTGATCTTGGGGGCACTGACAAATCCCAGGAAAGTACCAGTTGTGGGAAAGACTTGAGACAGAGATGGAACTTAAAAAAACAAAGGTTATCCCAATCAGCTGTAAAGGATCCTATAAAAGTAACCCAGAAGCAAGTATGGTTTGACCTCCTGGCTGCTGGGACTCCACCTGGAAAGGTAGACCGACAACCCAATACCGTGTTGGTCAGCCTGTGGAAAACCTGAAAACCTAAACAACAGTTCAAACCTGCTCCACCTGCCCCTCCCATCCCTGATGCCCCCATCTACTCCAGGAGAGGCCTTAGGGGTATAGTCCTATTTGGAGTGGGTGCCTCCCACACCCCAAGTATAAGATGCAGGCCAATATTGCCTCCAGGTGAGGGCCAGTGGGTGTGATCAGAGAACTCATATTGAGAAATAAACAAAAAGTGATGGTTCTGGTTGATACTGGGACCAAATGTACTCTAATACTGGTAACTCTTTGAAGTTTTCTGGCCCCTTCTTCACCATCTGTGGCTACAGAAGATAAATGGTTATGGTCAGGAAGTTCCCTTCAACATTGTAAGTTAGGCATTTTCCCCCACAAAAATATGAGCTTTTAATCTCTCTAACACCAGAAAGCACATTGGGCAAATTATTGTAAATCCTACAAGATTTGCAAACGTCTATCGGTGAATTCTGCCTCTGGGTTAGAGTAATCAAGCCGGGGCTGAAGGGAAACACCAACTGGGAACCAGTAAGGCTACTGCCCCTGTGAAAAATGGTAACGGACAAAAAATATAAATTGCCTCAGGGCCTAAGGAAACAGGAAAAACTATCCAAAAACTGCACCCCAAGTGGTTATTCTGCACTCTGCCTATAGCACTTTCAATAACCCCATATGGCCAGTGAAAAGACAGATGGCTCATAGAGAATGACTGTGAACTACTGAGAACTGAACAAGGTAGTGCATGCAGTTGTCCCCAACATTGCTACCATCTTAGATACTTGGCTGTGATCCTAGGAGTGTACCCTGTTGTACTGGACTTAACAAATAATATTTTCAGTGTACCCCTGGCTGATGAATCACAAGATCAATTTGCCTTCACATGGGAGGGACAACAATGGACCTTTCTTTCTTTTTCTTTAAATTTAATTTTAATTTTATTTACATTCAATGAACATATAGTGTATTATTAGTTTCAGAGGTAGAGTTCAGTGATTCATCAGTCGTATATAACACCCATTGCTCATGACATCACGTGCCCTCCTTCATGCCCATCACCCGGTTACCCCATCCCTTTACTCCCTTCCCCTCTAGCAGCCCTCAGTTTGTTTCCTATGGTTAAGAGTCTCTTTTTGTTTGTCTCCCTCTCTGATTTCATCTTGTTTTATTTTTCCCTCCCTTCCTCTACGCTCTTCTGTTTTGTTTCTTAAATTCTACATATGAGTGAAATCATATAATTGTCTTTCTCTGACTGACTTATTTCGCTTAGCATAATACCCTCTAGTTCCATCCATGTCCTTGCAAAGTTTCTTTTCTTTTTTTAAAGATTTATTTATTTATTTTAGAGAGGGAGAGAGAGAGCATGAGGGGAGGGGCAGAGGGAGAAGGAGAGAGACTCTCAAGCAGACTCCGTGCTGAGCATGGAGACTGGGCAAAAGATTATTGAATGGAGTTTCCATCTCCTCTATAACCTGTAAGCAGCAGGGATGGTAGAAAGGAAAAATGGAATATTAGAGCAGCAGATTAAATTACTAACAGGTAAAATCACACATTAACTGAGTGGATTAAAGTACTGCCCCAAGCTACAATACATTTGAATGCTCAACCAAAAGGGCCCATTGCCTCATATGTCAGACTGTGGACCCCTCCCAAGACACCCAACAATGTAAAGGTATGGAAGTCTCAGGAAACATCCATTGCCCAGACCCTCACCAAGGATCAACATGCTGTGCTGCTGAGAACACCAAGCCCTATGATGGCTGGGAAAGGCATTGTCTACTGGAATTTGCAATGGGATGTCCCACAAGGATGGGTGACTTACTTTGCATCCCTGGGTAAGGGAGAACTATTCAATTTCCATTCCTGTAGTCTGGCTGCAAGCTAAATGGGACATGCAACACTGAAAGAGGGGAGAAGGTGGGTTCCTGGTCTGGCAAATCCCACCCCCAGTCTGTCTTCTCATGCCTGACAGTGCTGCCTTCCCCAGCCACCATGTATGGTCAGATTCCTAAAGCTGCAGCCATATTAACATCTAAGGATCAGGCCACAAGTATAATTCTTAGAAAAGGGGAAGACATTCCCATACAATTTCCTACTAAATATCTGTCTTTTTGACCTTAGACTTCTGCTGCTCCTGCGGTATCTGGTCAGGGGCTGAGTACCAGATGGAAATACCTTTCTGCAGTGGGCCCACTCATATGCCTGGCAAAGGAATCCAGCCAACTGCTGGGTATGTGGAAAAGATGCTCCTCTCTAGCTCATCAGGATTACCATGGTGGGTATCACCACTCCAGGGAAGGGATTGTAAGGCCCTAAAGCAGTACACTGAGGAAGAACAAGCTAGGACTAGTAGTACTCTTAATTCATCTGATACACCAATACTGATGGAGAAACCTGACCTATGGCTATCAGTAACACTGGTCATTGGTATTCTTTTTCTGTCATTCAAACTGTACAGGCAGTTCATTGAATTGTTAGCCAGAAGAGTCCTAAAATACCACTAGTAGAGCCATGGGTGGCTAGTCACATTTAGGATGGGTTCATGTAGCTTACCTTGGATCATGGACATTTGAGCACCTGGATATCCTTATATTGGAAACAGAAGAATCACTCTGAATATAACCAGCCCAATTGTACCAGGAATATGGGATGGATGTCACTGGAACTTTGGAGTCATTTTGTCGCTTTAAAGAATAGTGACGAGTTTGGCACTGATTGGTCATACTGTCTAGGTATTACTGGGTAGCCTTGAATGGGACCATGTGGATGTGTGACAAATCTTTGGCCATGGTTTTCACCCGGCTGGTTGGGTCATTGCAACCTAGGTTTTCCCTGAGCACAGGGAGAATCTGCCCCATGGTAGTGAAAATTGCCAACTTTCCTCTTCTCAAGGCCAGATGAACATATTCTATTTTCCACTGGTATAATCATTTGGCTGCCATCTTTGTCCCTTCTAATGAATGACCTGGAGGACCAATACACAGAGAAGCCCTTACCACATTCACCCAACTAAGCCTATCTTTACTGAACAATGAAAAGTCTTTTTTTCTTTTTTTTTAAGATTTTATTTATTTATTTGAGAAAGAGAGAGAGAGAGAGAGTGAACATGAGTAGGGGGCCAGAGGAGGAGGGACAAGCAGACTCCCTGCTGAGCAGGGAGCCCAACATGGGGCTCAATTCCAGGACCCATGAGATCATGACCTGAGCAAAAGACACATGCTTAACTGACTGAGCCACCCTGGCACCCTGAACACTGAAATGTCTTGGGTGAGAAAAGCTGTCTTCCATAGGATGGCTTTGGACATTACTACTGCCTTGCAAAGAGGCACCTGTGCCATTATCCAAAAAGAAGGTTGTGTGTTCATACCTGATGAATCTGCTAATTGTCATCTTTCTTAAAACATAGGAGGACACAGTGAACACCTTGAGTGATCCAACCCCCAGCCTAGGGGACTTAGTAAGTCAATAGTTCAGATCATGGAGCTCTTTGAAAAAGTTGTCCCTGATTTGGCGGATCATTGGGTTCTTAATCTGTGTTTTCTCTTGCATGTGACTGAACTGGTGCTCTTGTATCTGCCTCCATGCAGCCAGATAGCTGCCAAGGGGGCCACTTCCATTCTAATGAAACTCCTTGCTGACTGCTCAGGGCAGAAGTTGGAGGCATGTGAGATTATAAGAGCCCGTCTAGAGGAGTAGAGTGTTGGAGGAGGAGGTCATTGAGAGGACATGACCGCTGATTGATCAGGGAACTTGACCTCGGCAATGAAGGAACCCAGGTAAGGGCTCTATATAAACTTTCAAGATTCTGGCTGGCAGGTGAGGAGATCTACTCACTTCGCCGCTGCCCAAGACAAGCCTTGTAAGTTCCCTTGCTTATTATTATACCTGCCACCTACCAATCTGGAGTGGCTGGCCTGTTTCTTCAGTCTCTCCTTGCCCTCCACGAATGAGGGCCAGTTTCAGATTTCACCCGAGAATCTCCCAAGGGTGCAAACCAACAACAATACAAAGAGCTCATAATCCACTTTGCAATCCTTTAACCCAGGCTTATCCATGGTTGGCAAATGATGCTGAGCGCCTTTCTCAAAAACTTGAGAGGATAATTCTTCCATTATCCAAATATCTTTCCTACCTGGCTGGGCAGATAATTAATTTGCACAGAACTTTGTTGCTGTTTTGAGGAACTATTGTGTTACTCTTGTGATGAATACTGTTATGTTCTCTGCTGAGTGTTATATGCCTTAGGATATCACTGGATACTGTAATGACCATACTTAAGAATTCAATTTTCACTTTCATGTATATTAAAGCCCTTTGTAAAGTGCTATGAAATGACAATATAATTGTTACTGTTGAGCTGATGCTTTCTCAGCATAGTCAACATGAGGAAATACCCGGATGATTGAATCCATTCTTGGTTTTTACAATGTCCATTGACTTGAAGACTTTTTCCAAGGACAGGAAGCAAAATTTAACACATGTTTCTAAGCTTCTCTTTATATTCTCAAGTAAGGTTTACAGCCTCAAGCATGGTTGTCCTTTCTGACAGAACTACCTTTTATCTTCTTTTTACAAGATAAGATTGATCTATTTTTTAAGCTAATACACGACTGGCTTTATATCCTTGTTGTAGGCTTTGGGAATAGGTTAAAGCCTCTTTGTGTTGCATTATTTACTGTGCAGCTACATTCAAAAATATAATGAATACACTGAAATTAATAACTGTAGAAGGGTACAAAGTGATAGTATTCATACTCAATTACAGAGATGATCTATTACATTAATATAATAGTGATGCTATTTAAATGCAATATGGTGAAGAAAAATAAAGTGACAGGCTAACAGAATTCCAGTTTTGGAGTTTAGGGAAAAAAAAAAAGATAAGTGGTTAGCAGGCCTGGTTAATAGCTCAAATGCATATGCTATAAGCTCTTATTGCAATGTCAACTCTTAGCAAGGACACCAGGCAAACGAACTTGAATTTCCATTTGATTTACTAGCTTCTTAAAAACTAAAATAAGCTTTTATATACTTTGGAAAGAATTTCTAGCAAAAAGGATAAGAGGGTGGGTTTTAATGGAGGTAATCCTCTAAGAAATTACTCCTTAGCAGTTAGAAATATGGAAAAGCAAGATAAATTTGAAATAAGCCTGATAAATCCTATCTTACTCATTGTCTTCACTTAATAGGTACTTTGGATCTGGATTAAACTGTGCTCTCAGTAGTCACCCAGAGAAATCCAATCTTTATATATTTCCCTTCCTCCCCTCTTCTTACTGAACTAATGATTACTTTCCTACCTACAGGTTATGAATGAAGTCACTGAATGCAATTATTGGGTGGAGATCTTAGATTAAGATCGTGGATCTCTGATGAGACTTTGTGTTCTGTAAATGATGATTCTCAGACCTGCCTGGGCACCAGAATCTCCTGGGTAGCTTGTTAGAGACACGCATGCCTGTGTCTCTCTCCCACTGATTTTGATTCTATATATCTGGGAGGAGCCAGGACAGCTGTAGTTTCTGATACATGAACAAGATTGAGACTCCTTACCATTGTTGGTTCAAAGTACATCTTATAAAGAGGTGAGAATTTTTTTAAATTAAGTATACTTAAACATTGATTTGAATTTATATTATTTTATATAGTTTATGCATATAAAATTAATTTTTATTATCCAAGTATAGCTGTGCTCTGTATAAGCATAAGAAAATACAGAAGCAAAAAAACCAAAATAACTTCAAATATGACTATTGTTAATATTCTAAAACATACAAATGGGCATTGATTGTTTAACTCTAGTAATAGAGCATTTGCCTTTGCAATTGAAGCAGAAATCCAAGGGTGCTCGGTAGAGTTGTTTTTCTTGTGTATTAGATATTTGTTCAAACAGTGTTCTTTACTGAAGGGAAGATCTCATCCATCCTTTCTTCCTCTACCCAAATATTTTTCTGTTTTTTTTTTTTTTTTTTTCCTTCAAGGAATTGGCATATATGAGTTTAGCAAAAGCTAATCATGGACTTTTGGAATTATCAGTTCTGGGGACATACCAAACTGGTGATGGCGGTTTATTCATCTATTCATTCATCCATCCAACAAACATTTGTTGATTACTTACTGATATGCCAGACACTATGCTGGTGTTGGTGATATTCAGTCCCTTCCCTGGAGAAACTTCACACCCTGGTATGGGATATAGACAAACAAACAGACAAATATTATGGTATTTTTTTTTTTATGTGCTATAAAAGATGTATGTACAGGATGCTTTTAGTGCACAGACAAGGGATATCTAGATCAAAATGGAGAGTCAAGGAGGATGACTATAAAGAAGGGATACAAAAGTAGGGTCTCAGAGCTAGAAGATACTCATACATGGCCATTTGCGGATTTTGCTCTCTTTTTCATAGATGCGTTGTCTTTCATTGTATTTCCAGGGTCTGCATACTTTCTGTTTCTTCTGAGAAGCATTTTTACTGTTTGTTTTGGTCCCTATCTTTCAAGGTAGAGATCAGATTGTTCTGAGAAGGCTCTTGCAATCTCCTGCTGGATGGGTTCTATAGACACTTGACTTTCCCCTGCTGTGAAGTGCAGGGATAAGAACCCTGGGGTCGCACCAGTCACCATGTCCATGTTCACTGGAGAGAAATGGTCAGCCAGCTAATCTGGTTGTATAACGGTGGGATAACTGGTTCTTAAAAAGATTTTTCACCGATTTTCATATTTTGGCTTTATTGTCTCCCACACCTCAGGCAGGGGTAGCAGGGGTGCCGTTCTAGGGTATAATAGGGTCGCCTCTCACTCACTCACTCCATTACCTGCTTTGTGTTTTGCCTTCCTGGGTCCGCTGCTCGGCACCATGAGTCAGGTATTTACTTTCTGGCTTCAAAGTGTTTGTTACTTTTCTCTAACTCTTCTGTTCTCTTTGTCGTTGTAACCTTATGTCTTAAAACCAAACAAATAAAACGCCACCATTATGATAGTGTTTCAGGAAGGGGAGAAAGGGAATTCATGTATTCTGTCTGCCCTTTGATCTGTACCTAAGTGCCTCATTTTTGTAGGTTCCTGTGCTAAGAATCTAATTAATAATAATTCTAGGTAACAGGAGTTATTATTGTATTACTTTTGCAGATGAGGGAACTAAATTTCAGAGAGATTGAGTGGCCAAAGAGCTAGTAAATGGTAAAGCTATGGCTAGTAAGGAGCTCTCAGATCGGGGGAGTGGTTCATACAGATTATAAGGTAGTTTTGGGGCTAGCAGGGCTATCACAAACAAGCTCCTTCTCTTGCCACTTATCAAGGTTCATCCTGACCCCAAAGCCGACTTTGGGGACTATGACAGTGAGGACTGGTGAAGGGAAGGTTGAGCGTGGAATGCCATTAGAGAGGCCTTGTTCTGTAGAGAGCGGACTTTTATCAGCTCTATCATCACTGTGGATTGGACGGTTTTCTGACATAAATTCTTTCTTTTAGGAACTTGACAAAGTTGCATTTTGATGATCTATTTTAGTATTTTGCTAATTATGAAATGCAGGCCACCTGCTTTCAAAAGAAGGCGCTGGAATGGAGAATAATAGAGATGTAAATATGGTGCCTTTTATGGGCAAAAGCAGATTTTTTAGCAGCATGTTTTAAAAAAATTAGAAATTTAACAGCTGTTTTGCAAAATAAGTGAAAGGCTTCCGTATTGCTAAAGAATATGCACAGGTAATTAATTTTAAAGTAAAACTTATGGCCTCATTTGACTGTATTAGCATCACTAAACTAATTAATAAACTAATTTTATCTGTCAAATTATTGACTAGATTCTAAACCTCTGATCACTAAAAACACTGATTTTTTTTAATGAAAGGTAAATACAAATTAACGAGACCAATTTTCTTTTTTTAAAAAAAGATTTATTTATTTATTTATTTGAAAGAGAGAGAGCATATGCCAGGGGGTAGGGGCAGAGGGAGAGAAACTCAAGCAGACTCCCTGCTGAGGGGCGAGTCCTACTCAGGGCTCAATCCCACGACCCTGAGATCACGACCTGAGCAGGAATCAAGAGTGAGATGCTTAACCGGCTGAGCCACCCAGGTGCCCCAACAAGACCAATTTTCTTAGGTAAGCTGTGAAGTGACCTCATAGTTTTATGTATATAACTGGTATGAAATGGAATATATATTACTTTTTCTATAAGTGATGCCTAGGAACATGCAGAGTTATGAGATTTGGGGAGGATAGGATATTTGTACATTAGAGTAGAAGCTTGGAGTAGAGAAAGATTTTTATGTACAGATGGTCCCCAACTTCTGATGCCTGAACTCATGATTTTCCAACTTGGCAATGGTGCAAAAGTGATAGGCACTCAGTAGAAACTGCACTTCAAATTTTGAATTTTGAGCTCTTCCCAGGCAGCAAGATGCCATACAATACTCTTGTGATGCTGGGCAGTAGGAGACAGAGCTCATAGCCAGCCACGTGATCACGAGGGCAAACAACTGATACAGTGACCACCGTTTGTGGTTTTCACTTTCAGTACAGTAGTTAATAAATTACATGAGATATTCACCACTTTGTTATAAAATGGGTTTGTGTTAGATGACTATGCCCAAGTGTAGGCTAATGGAAGTATTCTGAACACACTCAAGGCAGGTGTGAGTTATGATGTTTGGTAAGTTAGGGTTATCAAATGCATTTTTGGTCTATGATATTTTCGACTTAGGAGGAGTTTATCGGGATGCAACCCCGTTGTAAGTCGAGGAAGATCTGTATACCAAACTGAAAATACAAAAGAGTAAAAAGAGATCATTAAAAAAATCACACCTCTTCTTACCAAGGCTTCCATAATTTCCATGCAAATTTCTTAGCCAGCAGGCAGTTTACCTTGGCTTGTGTGGACAGAATGTTTTGGTCCTCCTCCCAAATTTACCTGTTGAAGCCCTAACCCCTGATGCAATGGTATGTGGAGATGGGGCCTTTGGGAGGTAAGTAGGGTTACATTAATTAATGAGGGTAATGAGGGTGGTGAAGGTCTCATGATGGGCTCAGGAGCATTGCATGGAGGTCTCTTTTCACATGAGGGCCTTGCATTGTACATAGAAAGGAATCAACAGACGCTAAATATAAGGAGGGTTTTTTCCCCAGTTCTGCATTTTCCTTCTATTTTCATCACCCACTGTCTTGATTGATATTTCAACAGTAGGGAGAGAGACAGAGACAGAGACAGATTGCCATCTCTCCCTCATGTGCATTTATAGCCAGAAGATGGTGGCTTGCAAGTGAAGAAGACAGCTTTTACCAGAACCTGACCATGCTGGTTACCCTGATCTCAGAGTTTCAGCCTCCAGAACTATGAAAGAATAAATAACTGTATTTAAGTTAATCCAGTCCATGGTATTCTGTTATGACAGCCCAAACTGACCAGTACACCCCTCAACATTGCTTTCTGTCTTGTTCTAAGCCTCCTCTGTTCTCAGTGTAAAAGCACCCCATGGAACCCGAAAAACTTCCCCCTCTTATCACTTGGTAATCCTCTATGTCCCAAATTTCAAAGAAAAGTTGAAAATCCAGATTTTTATATGAAATTGTCAAGTACTTTGTTTTTTGAATTTGCCTAGTACTTTTAATATTGACATATCATTCTATAATGTCTTTCTATGCTGGCCTACGCACAAACAGCAAGTTTACAAAATTTGTTTCAATGTCTATCTCGTATCTCCTAAGCTCCTTGAAGGATGTGTCTGCCTTATTTTTATTCTCTGGCTCCCAAGGTCTAAATGATTGGTAATCAAATAATATGTATTCTTGTTGATGCTGACTGAATCTACTTGCCCTTTCTCTGATCCCTCTCTTTTTTAGGTGAAAACATTCCCAATTACATTCGTTTCTCCGTTCTTCAATTATTTTTTTAAATTTTCATTTGGTTCTTCTTTGACTTCTCAGATTTTGGTGAACTTCTCTTAGGAGCTGTAGTGGGAGAAATCTGCTTGTCCATACTCACCATTTTTTAACCATAAGCTTTTGGATCCAAAGGTGGGAGCATTGCATGGAGGTCTCTTTTCACATGAGGGCCTTGCATTGTACATAGAAAGGAATCAACAGACGCTAAATATAAGGAGGGTTTTTTCCCCAGTTCTGCATTTTCCTTCCATTTTCATCACCCACTGTCTTGATTGATATTTCAACAGTAGTGCGGTGTTCCTGCTCCGTGGTCCTGTTTCTCTTGCTCTCAGTGGGAAGGCTTCTCTTTTATTTATCTATTTGTTCCTATTATGGAGAAATTAAGCTTTAAGTGGCTATACACCTGTTTATTCATTCTGCAAGTGGTATTGCTCACTGTCAGTGGTTGTTTTGATGCTAATATTGCTTCTTGCTTTGTTTTATTTGTGGAGTCCTGACATGTTTGCAGGCCTACAGTAGCTAATAAATAACAATAATGAATTCTTTACCGGCTCCTGTTCCTCCCTCACCACAATCTTCCTGGAGTCAAAATGGAGAAATGTTTTCTTTCTTTTTGGTTTCATATTTGATATCTACAAAGTGTTCAATCAAGGTGTTTACAAAATGAAGTTAGTTGGCATTTCAGTGATGTAGTACTGATATGACTTTCTTATGAGCTATTTTTCTGCAACTATTTTTCATCATTTGATTTTTAGGATAGATAATATGTTTTCGTTGTTCAAAAATAACATAAAAATGCAAAAAGATACACAGTGAAAAGTTTTACCCCCACCTTTTCCTTTCCTTTGCCCAATCCCTACCTCCCAACTCCATAGGTAATTACCTTTATAAATTTGTTTATGTATCCTTCCAGTTTCTGTTTATATACATGTAAGCGAATACAAATATAAATAGTCTAATTTCTCCATCTCTTAAACACAAGATACCATTGTTCTACTTCTTCCACATTTTACTTAACATTACAGCTTGGAGCTTTTGTCATATCGAAATATGGACTACCATATTGTTTTATACAACTGAATAATATTTCAGTTGATGGAGGTGCTGTCATTTACTTAAGTAAGGTCTTACTGGAGAACATTTGTTTTGATTCTAGTATTTACTAGGCCACGCCATATCACAACAAAAAACTCTCCTACAAACCTCATGTCACACATATGCAAACAGATTTGTATAGGATACATTCCCAGAAGTGGTAATAACTAGGTCCAATGGTCTATGCATTTGTGATTTTGTCAGATATTGGTCAATTGCCTTCCACAGGAGTTGTATCAGTTTATACTTTTAGCAGCAATGTGTGAGAATGCTATTATAATGCTCACCTATAGAAACCTTTATTAAGCTTCTGGATTTTATCAGTCTGTTGGATAAATATAGTATCTCAGGACAGACTTAATTTGCATTAGGAGACTGGTTGGACATCTTTCCCTACTGTTAAAGCCATGATTATTCCATTTATGTGTGAACTGTATGTTCATAACCTTTACGTATTTTTCTATTGGGCTGTCAGCTTTGTTAGATGAGGATTAACATTTATCTGTAACATAAAAGTAAAATTGTTTTTGGTGATTTGAGATTTTTCTTGGCTTATGGTGTTTTGCTATGCAAAAGGTTTTTTTTTTAAAGGTTGTTTTTTGTTTGTTTGTTACATTTTAATTCATTCAAATGTATTTATCATTTTATGGATTTAGGGTTTTGAGATATAATAGAAAGTCCTTTCCTACACAAACCCTATCCTCCAGTCTCCAGCCTAATGCACAGTTTTCTTCTAGCATTTTATAATTTCAGTTTTTTAACATTTAAATTTTTGATTGGTTGCTCCATTCATTGAACAGATAACTAAATGTCTCTCATGTACTAGGATCTATTTTAAGTACTTGGGTTGTATCAGTGATCAAGACAGACAAATATCCTTGCCTTTGCGGAGTTTGCATTCCAGTGGAAGGAGAGGTAGATTAACAAGAACAACAAAATAAGTAAATTATATAGTATGTCAGAAATTGATGAATGCTATTAAAATTAAAATAGAAATAATCTGTTAAGGGGAACTGGAATACCCAAGTGGTGGGTATAAGCTGCAATTTAAAATAGAATTGAGGGGGTGCCTCAAGTGAAGAAGGTGGCTCAGTTGGTTAAGTGACTGCCTTCGGCTCAGGTCATGATCCTGGAGTCCCAGGATCAAGTCCCACATTGGGCACCCTGCTCAGCAGGGAGTCTGCTGCTCCCTCTGACCCTCCCCCTCTCATGCTCTCTCTATCTTATTCTCTCTCTCAAATAAATAAATAAATAAAATATTAAAAAAAATAAATAAAATAGAATTGAGGGGTGCCTGGTGGCTCAGTCAGTTAAGCATCTGCGTTCAGCTCAGATCATGATCCCGTGTCCTGAGATTGAGCCCCATGTTGGGGGGGGGGGTCCCTGCTCAGTGGGGAGTCTGCTTCTCCCTCTCCCTCTGCCTTCCCTCCTTCCCCCCCCCACCCCCCTCATGCTCACTCTCTCTTTCTCAAGTGGATAGATAAAATCAGATAAAGTCTAAATAAATAAATAAATAGTAATCGATGCAGACCTCATTGAGAAGGTAACATCTGAACAAAACAAGGAAGGAAGTGAATGACTTTCATGCAAATCTCTGGGTGAAGAAAGTGCTAGGTTGAGGCACTAGGTCAAGAGCATGCCTGAGAATGAGCAAGAAGCCAGTGGGACTGGAGTGTGATGAATGGGGACAATAGTTGGAGAAGAAACCACAGCTTTCTAGACTCTTATACAGACTTCAGCTTTTACTTTGAGCAAAATGAGAAGACATTGCAGAGTTTTGAGCAGAATGACAAATCGGACATATTTTAAAAGGATCACAATAGGGAATGTAATTGTTGAGAAATTAGGGAAAATGATCCAGTTGATATGCTATGTCAGCAAAAATAAGGAGTAATTAGTGATCTAGTCTGATGGCAATAGATTCAAAGCTGGGCTTTTTAGGGAAGGAATGGTCTGAAAGCAGCAATGAGGACTGAGGATGACATCTATCACTGGGCTCACTTATAGCCCAGCGGTGTTAAGAGTTCCAGAAACAGCCACCACTTAAGAGAACTGCAGGGAAAGCAGGGTCCACCGGGTAGAGCCAGGTTTCAGTTGAGTGAAGAAGGTGAAGGGAAGAGATTTCGCTGCTAATGGAGCACAGAATTTCCAAGGGTCCTGTAGAAGCATTTCTGCTTTTGGATGACCTGGGAGAATGAGACCTAGGAGAGGACGTGGGAATTCTTACTGTGACTAGAGCGAGGAGTTCTGAGGGGGGTGAGAGTCATAAATAGAGATGCAGGGCGTCATGGAGTAAGTTGAGAGTATTTATGTCAGGGGGCCCCTTCAGGACTCAAGGGTTTAGACTGGAGACTAGGGAGGGTGAGATTCTGATCAAGGGAATAGATGCCCTAGGAGGTATGGTGTTAGGCTCTTGACCTTGAATGGAGTGAGTGTGGTCCTATATTCAGAATGTGCTGTGTCTTGACTCCATGTTGATAGCCTTGGGGGCTTCTGGGAAGTAGAGTGTCACACTAAATATATTGGTTGCTTCACTTCTGATTATTTGGAAATTTAATGTGTGAAGTGTTGAACCAACTTAATTTTGCTCTAGACAATTACCAAGTTGACTCAAAAGCTTTTCTTGGAGGGGTGCTTGGTGGCTCAGTCAGTTAAACATCTGTCTTCAGCTCAAGTCATGATCCCAGGGTCCTAGGATCGAGCCCCACGTCAGGTTCCCTGCTCAGCCGGCATCTGCTTCTTCCTCTCCCTCTGCCCCTCCCCCTGTTTGTGCCCTCTCTCTCTCAAATGAATAAATAAAATCTTTAAAAAAACTTTTTGAAGAAAAAAAAGCAGCTTTTCTCCCCCATGGATTTGAGATGGCCCTGTAACATATAAATTCCCATATGTATCCTGGATTTTATGCCTATATGTATTGTTGTTTTTACAGTTGTTGTGATGAATAAAATAAGTGTCCTTTGAGAAGTGTTGTATAAGTTATAGAACCCTTTTCTTAATGTGATTTTCTCGAAAGGGAGGTCATAAAAATACGCAACTATTATTTGCTGGAGAGGAATGTTAAGTCATTAAAATGCCTTTGTTCTAAAAGAAATCTTAGACCAAAATGTTGTGAGAACAACCTTCTTCATTACGTTCCTTCACTGAACTTATAAGCCTGCAGACGTTGGTCACTGTTTGCTTCTGTGCTAGGATGGCCTTCACCATCAAACAGTGGTAACAGCAACAAAGCATAACTCCCAGGAAGAATCTTATCACAAATTGCCATCTGCTATAAGGTAAGTTAATAATGCAAGGTTGAGCAAGCCTTTCTCTGAAGTAGATCCTGGCAAGGTCCAGTATTACAATTTCACCTGGGCCATAGCTTTTTTGTACTGCCATCAATAAGGTGAGACTTACAATTGTTTAGTGACGATGACAGTAAAAGCAGAATACCACTACTACTAATATTTAAATAGGTATCAGATTTTGAGTGTCTTACTAGATGTTTGGTACTGTGCCATAGATGTTGATAGTGTATGTTTAAAACAATAAGAAATTATTGTACACGAAAGCTCAGGGAAGTACAGTAACTTGCTGAGGTCACATTGCGGGTAAATGGCAGAGCTAGGGTGACATCATGTCTAGTCTGCTCTAAAGTAGAATTTTTTTCTCTCTTCTCACTTTACTACTAAATATTGTTTAAATTAGATAAATGATAGAGGAAATCTCATAAAAGACTATCTTTCTGAGCACATAGCCTAAGAATACCTTATTTTAGTTTTGCGTAAGTAATTATCATGACCATTTAATGTGTTAATGAAATCAATGCACACATACTTTAATTCATCTATTGTCTATTTATCTATCATCTATCTCTCTGTTTATCTATCCATCCATCCATCCTTCCATCACCTGTGGTAATATAAATTTGCATAAATGATTATAAAAAGGGCAAACACATAAAGTATATTAAAAAATTATTTTTTAAAGTGTTTTGTTTAAACTTCATAAAATCCAGGATTATGGAAACTCCAATGACAAAAATATGTAATCCAGTGCCTTTTACCTGGTTTTTATAAAACACACACCTCAGGAGACAGCATCTTTATTAATAATGCTTAAGAGAATATAAGAATGAAAGTTCAGTTTATCAAATTGTGAGGTCTGTATTCTGATTTCCCATAGGTAATGAGTAGATTTTTAAGCATTTTTTTTCATTTTCACATTAAACAGAACTTGTATTGTAATTTTTCAGAGAAAATGTAATTATTTTATTTTATTTTTTTAAATGTAATTATTTTCTAAGTCATCAGAAAAAGAGAAAAAATAAGCCAGTGTCTTTGTTTTAGTTTTATAAATCACAATCGTGTTTTTTTTCCTTGACATAAATGTGTTCTGCGTTTTGTTCAGATTATTGATTTTTACTCAGTATGCTTATGCATTTTGTTCAAAGGTTTTTCTCTTTTTGCATTGTGTTGGGTACTAGACCTTTTAACCTTCTGTGGAGCAATCTAACGGTCACAGTACAAGAAGTCTAATAAAAGATGGATTTCTCAGAATGCCTGGGACGCTCAGTCGGTTAAGCGTCTGCCCTCAGCTAATGTCCACATCAGGATCCTTGCTCAGCGGGGAGTCTGCTTCTCCCTCTGCCTGCTCTGCCTGCGGCTCTCCCTGCTTGTGCTCTTCCTCTCTTTGACAAATAAATAAATAAACAAAAATCTTAAAAAAAAAAAAAAAGGTTGGATTTCCCATTGTGTACCTCAAATCATTTCCTTGAATATGCTGATCACTTTCCTGCTTCAGGGCATCTTCTCTAGCTTCCTTGTCCAAGAGTGCATGGACCCCAGATAACCACGTCTCTCTTTCCCTTACTTTAGTCAGGATTTCTCTCATCTCTTACTATCTGGGGTCTTTCTCACTGGAGTTTTTTTTGTTTTTAAGATTTTATGTATTTATTTATTTGACAGAGAGAGAGGGCACAAGCGGGTTGGGGGAAGTGCAGTGGCAGGCAGAGGGAGAGGGACAAGCAGGCTCCCCACTGAGCAGGGAGCCTGATGCGGGGCTCCATCCCAGGACCCTGAGATCATGACCTGAGCCAAAGGCAGACACTTAAGGACTGAGCCACCCAGGCACCCCCTCATTACGCTTTCTAAAAGAGTGTCTCCTTCATGCTGCAGTCCTGGTATCTTGCTCTTCTTTGTGAACATAGGACTATCTCAGACTGTATAGTGGGTATTTGTTTACTGATGTTCTTTTCACTTGAATATAAATTACATTCTATCACAGATTATTTTTGTTCACAAATGCATAGATAGCACCTAAGCCAGTGTCCGACACCTAATGGACACTCCAAAAACATTTGTTAATTGTGTTAAGTTTTTAATGTATGAACACTTGTGGGTTCTCTTCCTTTACTTTTCCATGTTCCAAATATCTGATCTATGGAGAGCAGCTTTTGATTTCTTTTTTCTTTCTTTGAAACAAAGTACTCATATATTGTATCTTCCTTAGGTGGTCCTTCTGCAACAACATATGGAATCAAATGATTTCCTGAAATAAATTGTCAGAATTTCTACCAATCTTTATACTCTACCCAATTTTTAAAGAATTGTAAAAATGCTCATTGAAAAGAAACAAAGAGAATATTTATCTCTGCATAAGAATCTTTAAAGCATCAAAAAAATCTTTAAAACATTTATATTCCACCATTTATTGAAACATTTGAGACTCATTAGTATGAATAATGCTTATGAAAGCAGTCAGAAGTTCTTTTCAGTTATAAGATATTATTATAATTTAACATTTTGACCTTAGTAATTTAGAAAATATCTTTGGACCAATATTAGCATTTTAGCTCTATTTATAACAGAGCGCTTATACACATGAAAGCTCACTTCTAAATATTCAAACTTAAAATCATGCAAAGTATGTTCTTAAGAGATTTGAAATTTCACGATTATAGTTTACTTGCTTGTTATTGGTGATATAATCTAAATATTTGAACTTAAAATCATGAGGAAAAGCATTCTGAGATTAGTTGTCTTTTTATTGATAGGCAGTCTGCCTCTCTTGGGAATTGGTCTTCATGGAAAGTCGTTTAGACCATTTAACAAGAGAGTAAACCCATTAAAAATATGCAAGCTCTTGGAAAACAAAATCCAGTATACTAATTAGACCTATTAAGGCAATTACAGAGCACTATAAATGAAGCAAAAGTTATGTTGCGCTCCTCATGGTACCAATGACAAAAAGCCATGGAGTTCCTATTTTTTCTAAATAGAGACAAAGAGTGTGGGTGATTAATTTCAGCACCATTGAGTTAATTTGCAATGAGTCAACAGCAGAAGACATTTCTATGGGCATAGAATAATGGTGGAAGATGGTTGTTTTACCACTCAGTGGTAATACAGCTATTTGTCAGGCAATGTTTTTGTAATGAAGGGAAAACTACAGTCACCTGTTGACAAGAAAGAAGAAATATAAAGAGTTTCCAGAAACTGTGGTCTTCAGTTGCAGCCAAAGCTCTGAGGTTTCCCTGACTAGCATGCATATTTCAGAAGATTCTTAGCTCCTACCTTAATAGCTTTTTATGGGTGATCAAAACATTATGATCTCTGTTTCAGAAGACAACTTAAGGCTTATGAACTAGTAATAGGAATTTTAAACCTGTTCTTTGGAAGGCACTAATAATTGTGGGTGCTATGGAAAACCATCTCATTTAGGGAGTATAAAAATGAGGCCTTGGTCAATAAAACCTTAAAGAAAATGTTGTCCCTACAGGCTTGTGAGAGACTTTTTAAGTACTTAAAAAAAAGAGAATCTCAGTTAATGTTTATAACCACTCTGAAGCAACAAGACGGGCTATAACTATCCCTACTCTTCAGATGAATGATTGAGACAGAAAAGTTAAGAGATATCCTTCCCTATGAGCTTTCAGTAAGGGAAGAGAAATATTAGATCAAGACTTGGCTATCCAAACTCCTAGTCTGGCACAAGATGGCTACAATGAGATGGTCCCTGATACCATGTGATTATTTCCCCAATCTCAGTGTCTAAATGATTTTTTATTTGTTTGTGCCTTGAAGCATCGCACATTGCAGAAGGGTATTTATTATTATTCACCAAATTACAACAGATGTGCAAAGTCAGCTAGGGCAGAATAAGCATGAAGGAAGGACAAGCAACAGCATATGAGCAGATGTAATATCTATTAGAGTCCTTCTCAGCGGTTTTGCCAGGGAATGGAAGTCATCAACAGATCTGCTTGAGGCTGCAGAATCCCATACAATGCCCACTTCCACAGCTAATCACAGCAGGACGACTTAGTGGGTTTGGTTTTGCATTAGTGATTGTCATTTCCATTTAATGTGTTCATAAAAAGTATATGCCACATGGCAGAAGAAAGTGGTATAGGAAGATGAACGCAGACTAACCATAATTAATAGACTGTTTTAACCTCATAAGATCCAGGACTTAGGAATCACAATTGCAAAGACACAGCTAATTGACCTGCTTTTACCCAGTTGCTGCAACACACATTCCTTAAGAGTGAATATTTCTTAACTGAAGTCTTATTAAACCCAACAATTGTTTTCAATTCTTCTGAGAAGGTGCAGATTAATTATAGTATAAAATAAATTCCTCAGAGAGTCCACAGTCTGTGGACTGAAGAGTTCAGCTCTTGGTCTGTCTTCAAACTGCCTGTCCCCTAGAGTTCATAATCTTAAAATGCACTGGCTGTGTAAGGCTTTTTTTTTTTTGCTAAATTTCCACTACAGGCTGAGAATTCACTGAAAGTAAAAACTTTCCGTTTCATCTTTTTAAGACCCTTGCTTAATATCACACCACAGGTATTGAAGAAATGGTGCATGAACCAAACAACTTTATATCAGACTGATTAACAGTCAAAGTATTGAACAAGACAGGGCTGTCTATAGTCCTGAAACAGCTAACTGAGAAGAGGACCATGTCTTTGGAGTATTTACACAGGGGACATGGTGAAAGTTGTAGATGATTATTCTGATTTTATGATGTTTAAAGGATTAATAAAACTTCTGAAAAAGACCCAGAAAGCCTGTCTAGGGTCTATGAAGCTTCAGGCTCTTCTTTTCTATACAAGGTACAGACTATAGAAGAGAAAGGAGGATATGTCAATTAAGAACTCGGTTGCTAGATGATGTCATGCCTAGGGAATGGTTTAAGATTATCAAAATTATGAGGTCATAACAGAAAAGTGGAGCTCCAAGGATGGAGAAAATTCATTTGCTAAGAGATCTGCCAGCTGGATCAGCTGAAAATAGAAGGGGGATTCTATAACATGTGAATATATTGTTATCCTAAACTGACCTAGGAAGTGGAATAACATGGAGAAACTTCCCATAGGTCATACTGGAAATGAAAAAAAAAACAAAAAAAACAAAGAGAAATACTTTAGGTGACAGAAAATGGCACAATTTGGTTATATGAATCAAAGATATTTACTGAGATTTAGTATGATAGGATTGACTACAAGAATTTTGGCTCTCAAAAGGTAAAGATAAGTATTATTTAAAAGAACTATAATGTAAACCACATATCTAATTTAACATTTTCTAGTAGCCACATTGTGTATCAAAGAATTTGGACTTGATCCAAGAGTTGTGCTTGTTTTGTGCTTGCTTCTAGGACTAATTTATGTCATACCTGATAGTAGTGTCTTTGTTCAGAGTGGAGGCCAGCAACAGCAGTTGTAAGGTGAGACCAACCATACTCAGTGGTCTGAGAGTCGGGGCTGGCCAGGCCAGAAAGACCAGCCAGGTGATTTAAGGTGGGGGCTTTGGATCATATGGTATCAGTTTACCTGGAGGCTTGGTTCAACCATGTAGGACATCAATCAATCAATCTTGCTTTTGTAATGATCTTCAATAAAAACTGTGGATATCAAAGCTTGGGTGAGCACTCCTGGTTGGCAATACTCTGTGTGTATTGTTATACACTGACGCCAGGAGATGGTATTACATCCTGACACCAGTGGAACTTCCTAGCTTCTACCCTATGAGTCTCTTCTCTTCACTGATTTTACTCTGTATCTTTTCCATGTAATAAATCATAACTGTGAGTATGACAGCTTTCAGTGAGTTCTGCAAACTCTTTTAGTGAATTACCCAAACTGGGAGTGGTTTTAGAAACCCCTACAAATGGGGCGCCTGGGTGGCTCAGTTGGTTAAGCGACTGCCTTTGGCTCAGGTCATGATCCTGGAGTCCCGGGATCGAGTCCCGCATCGGGCTCCCTGCTCGGCAGGGAGTCTGTTTCTCCCTCTGACCCTCTTCCCTCTCGTGCTCTCTATCTCTCATTCTCTCTATCTCAAATAAATAAATAAAATCTTTAAAAAAAAAAAAAGAAACCCCTACAAACTTGTAGTTGATGCCTGAAGTGAGGGCTGTTTTCTCTCTAACATTTAGTTGGACTGTAACTCCTTGAAATTAGTGTCAGAAATCTTGGGCACATTTGTCAGTCTGGAGGAGTGTGCCTTCAACTACATAGTTTGCTAATTCTGGGTACATATTAATTAAGTAAAAAGTAAAAAAAAAAGTCAATATGTCCAAAATATTATCATTTCAATAGGTAATCAAATAAAAATTACTGATCAGTATATATATATAATGCTAAGTATATTGGCTACTAGCTACCATGTTGGACCAGGCAGTTATAGATTGCTCAAAAATAATAGAGCTCAAAGCAGAAGAGCTCAAGTAATATCATTTGTTAAGACAACATTTAGCTACCATAAAAACTCATGAACCCTGAAAGTTGAGGTAGATTGGGGAATATTTGGGTACAGAATCAAAGGGGAATAGAATGTAAGTAACAGAGAACTGCATTCCCAGGTCAAGTACATAGATTGGATATCCCTGAATCTGATCATGGAACTGGCACAGAGACAGTATATGGCAGCAGCACTGGAGGACTGTAGCCATCAGATCATGTACTGATATTCTCATTTAGCTAAATGCATACATAGGACAAATTATTGCCATTCACAAGGAATCTCTGTCTCTGCCTCTCTCTTTCCGCCGGTTCTCCCATTTTGACTCTTCCCTCCTTTCCCTCATTTTTCACTCCTTTTATTACTTCCCTTTAATTCCTTTCTTTCAACAAATATTTATTGACTGCTTATTTCTGTGTCATGTATTATTTTTGCTGTCACATTTTTGAGCCCCAACCCTAGAGGACAGTTGACTATGTCTGAAGACATTTTTTTAGCTGTCATAATTTGGGGCAAGGGTGCTACTGGAATACAGTAAGTAGAAGGCAAGTACATTGCTCAATGCCCTACAATGGACAGGATGGTTCTCCCCCCAAAATAAAATTGATCCAACTCCAAGTGTTAATAGTGCTCCAGTTGAGAAGCCCTATCCTAGAATGTTTTAGAGACAAAGGGAACTATTTTTCAGGCATAATTTTGACTAAGGAGAAAAGTAGTAGTTTATTATTTATTTATTTATTTATTTTTAAAGATTTGGGAGAAAGAGAGATAGTGCGTGAGAGCAGGGTGGGGGAGGGGCAGAGGGAGAGGGGGAGAGAGTATTCCAAGCAGACTCCCCGCTGAAGGCAGAGCCCAACGCAGGCTGGATCCTAGGACCCTGAGATCATGACCTGAGTCAAAATCAAGAGTCGGAGGTTCCACTGACTGACACACCCAGGTGCCCCAGAGAAAAGCAGACGTTTAAAAGTCTTTAGAGAAAGCAGTAATTAATAAGAGTAATTATGTTATAATACCTAATGCTAGTGTGTTTACTATTTTACAGGAACTATGATATGTATTTTACCTATATTAACCTCTTTAATCTTTGCAACCTAGTAAATAAATATTCCTATTATCCTCATTTTATGGATGAGAACACTGAGAGCCTTGCCCACTAGTTGACGCTAGGAGGTGGTGGCATTACCATGCTAGAGGAATGGAAGAAAAGAACAATTGAATCACTTGAATGTTTACCCTAGACACTAGAGATACAACTTTCAAAAAAATGGAGGGAAAGATAGTAGGATTCTGTGTTCTGTGGCTGTTAACAGGGATGTCTCAGTAGGATTTGGAGTCTCAGAAAACACACTCTAACAATGATATAGAAAATGATCTCTTCAAAATAAAGAATGGCTGTTTTCTGGGGCACTTGGGTGGTGCAGTTGGTTAGCAGGCTGACTGTTGGTTTCAGCTCAGGTCATGATCTCAGGCTCTATGCTGAACGTGGAGTCTGCTTAAGATTCTCTCTACCTCTCCCTCTGCTCCTCCCCCCTGCCCTCTCTCTAAAATAACTAAAATAACTGTCTTCTAAAGAGACATATTAATCCATCTTAGTGTGTTGTAGCAGATGCTATCAGTATCCTTGTTCCTATCCATTGGACACATATAATTCCTGTGCTTGCAGAACTGACCCAAGAGCTTTCTACTGTAAACTTTTGTAACTCTTTGCTTGAGACTTTTCTTGGGAATGTGGAGCGTTCTCAGCATGCAAGAAGCAGCCTAGACATGTTTTTATAATTAATTTCTTTGGTAGAAGACTTCAATGATAGTTGACAAGAGTATGCATAGTATGTCAGCTCCCTTGGCCCCTGAGGTAGTCTCTATGGAGCTTCCCAAGCTCTTCAGCAAAACAGAGCCTCTGTTTTCCACCCACAGCGGTATCCTGCTTTTTTAACACACATTACATTGACTTACATCCTTTCCCTGCCTCATTTACTCTGTCTTCTATGGGTGCTTCCTAGGATGACCTTGTACTCATGACCTTTCTTAAAGCCTTCTGATAGAACCCAACCTAAGATGGGTGTTCTCAGATTGGGTCAGATTTGGAAAGAACATGGCAAAACAGGAAATGAGGGACAGCCAGGTAAGGATGAATATGAATAAACCAAAGAACTGTGAAATCTGGAATAAACTAAGGCTTCGGAAAATTGCTGTAGACAACTGGAATGGCTGTCGTAGGAACTAAAGGCAGAATAATAAAGATCTGAGAAATATAAGTTCCAATGTCGAAGAAATAACTAATATTCCTTTTATTTTCTAAGAAATATCTTTATTTTTAATAAAAAAATGTAGAACAAATATCAGTGAAAGAGGTTGAAACCCAAAGTCCTTGGAGAGGTAGAGACTTTTCAGTCTGAAACGGCATTCGTCTGGAATGTCTGATATTTGAGTTGGTCTTTTCGGGGAAAGCCTTCAGCTATTGATGGACAAGAGTTTGTGCATAATGGCTGGGCTTCCTTGCCACCTCTGAAATGTCCGCTCTGCAGTCTCTGAGGGCTTCAGCAGTCTAAATCCCGACAAAGTCTTTTGCAGGAAACAGGAAACTTGAAGATGATATTGCTGAACCTCTGTCAGAAATCTTTGAAGTATCATGAAAAATATGTAAAAATAAATATAATTTTATTTTCAATAAGTATAAAGATATTGATCAGCTATATTTCCCCTACTGCCTCTGGACAGGACTCTAAAGTAAGTCATGAAAAGAAGAGTTCGTGAGCATGTGTCAAATGAACCTATAATCATTTGGAGCCTATATGGATTATTTGACAATTCTTATTTTACCTGGACCTATACGGAGTGAAAGTACCCAGAACTCTTCCCACCCAGTGTCAGACAATTTGGTAACACCAATTATCACCCGGTTACAGTTTTTAAATGATGAGAAAATTAGAAATAAAGATTAAACCACAGACGTGACCTTTACCTCACAGAAAAATGGTGGTATAGTCTTACTTAGATGGACATAAATAACTTACCTTTATTTTTTTTTAAAGATTTTATCTACTTATTTGACAGAGAGAGGCAACACAAGCAGGGGAAGTGGGAGAAGGAGAAGCAGATTCCCCACTGAGCAGGGAGCAAGAGGCAGGGCTCGATCCCAGGCATCCCAGTAACTTGCTCTGTAAAAAACAAGCCTAAAAAGAATTAGAAGGAGTGCATTTTGAAACTTTATTTCATTTTTCCTCGTGTTGATTGCTCAAAGCTTGCTATACCCTAAAAGACTAAAGGAAATAAATTAAACCAGCAATAAGAGAACTATACTAATTATAAAATTAACTATTTGAAGTGATTCTCATTATATTAACTTAAATATTAGTATAATTAGTACAATAACTAAATATTAGTACATCCTACAATTTAGGATGATTATTAATTCCAGTATAACATTAGTGATTAGAATGTCTGGCCACAGAAATCATAAGTAATGGTATTCTCCTGTTACTTTCGTGCCCTAATTTTTAGCTCATTTAGTTAGACATCTTTGCATTTCTTTTGAACTGTTTGGAAGGAAGTTTCCGTGTGCATATTTATGATTTAGTAAGAGCCCTCTATACATATTAAATATTAATCTACTTAAAAGAACACACTGTTCTCCCATCTTGTCAGACGTGTTCCAAAATAGGGGATTCAAGGAGTACAAACAGCTATGCTTCACATTGCTACATTGTTTCCATATGACTTATATCACAGACTGATAGCTCTGAGTGTCTGTATTTTTCTTTTTCTTTTCTTTTCTTTTAAATGTCTGTATTTTTGTACTTTTCTGGTGGTGGTGGAGGTAGGAAGGAATGAGATCATGGGGGCTGGTGCAGATGGAGGTGTTTAGAGCCATCAATAATATGTCAGTAATTAAAAAAATGAGGTAGAGGAAATTAACAATTTGGCCACAAAGGGTTCAGAGATCTGCTTCTCATCAACACATAACTCAGAGTAGGGCTGCCGCCAACTCGGTCTTGTCCTTTCATGTTAAGTCTCTAGTGGCTGAAAATCATCATCTCGTGAATGCCTACTAGTGGTTTTTAGAGCTCCATAGCACTCTTTAAGCTCCTCCCAAGACAGAGTACATGTAGATAGAACCTGGTTGTAAGCAATCCAGCAATTTATTATCTCAGTCAGTGTTTTGTAGGATCTTGTTTTGATGTAAAATTGTCGAGCCAACAGGAAGGTCTTACATTGTCAACACATTTCAGCTAATTAAATGTTGTGTGCCCAGTGGACATATTAAACACTATGTAGGTCAGTTGTTTTCTGTTTCACTTTCATAACTTTTGTCAAAGCTCATTCTCAAATCAGCCTTGTAGCAGCAGCTTTTTCACAGAAACAGAGAAAGCAGTGTTAGAAGATGGGGGGGGGGGTGGGTGGATTATATGAGGAGACACTCCAAAAGAAATTTACCAGTAACACAAAGACATCTAACAAGGCTTTCTTTTTCTTTTTTTGTCAATGTTGCAGTTTTAAAATTGTAAGCAAAATTATAAGTGTTTCAAGTGTTAATCTAATTAAATCATTCTAGGAATCAAATAACTTAATTTAATAAATAAGATTTGACATGGAAAGCATTAGTCTTCCTCTTTTTTCTCTTGTCCATTTTCCCCTTTTCAGAGAAATCATTTTCACATTTTGTAAAGGTCTATCTATTATCTATCTATTTCTAGTACCTATCCTGTCTGTCTTGGGGAGCGTGTATGTGTATTTGTGAGGTATTTATGTCACATTTCTAAATGACATGCTTATACTGTTATTTTTTGATTTTTTAGTTTTAGACAGTATATAGTGACTCCCTGCTATGGAAAGCAAGTGTTTGGTTCTGTTTTCCTTTGTTCCCATCACACACACACACACACACACATCCCTCTCCTTCCTTCCATTTATTTATTTATTTGAGAGAGAGAGAGAGAATGAGCACAAGTGAGCATGGGGTGGGGGCCAGGGAGAGGGAGAGAGAGTCTTAAGCAGGCTCCACGCCCAGCATGGAGCCCAATGTGGGGCTCAGTCTCATGACCCTGAGTTCATGACCTGAGCCGAAATCAAGAGTCAGATGCTTAAGCAACTGAGTCACCCAACAGCCCCCTTCCTTCTTTACTTCCATTTGTGGCATAAATACTCAGTGTTAGCTATTGAGTTTTGCATATCATCTATCATATATATACATACACATTTTCATTTCAAAGGACTCTCTTTTTGCTCTGAGTGCCTTTTATTTTTTAAATGATATTCTACTCTTGTTTCATGGTTGTAACACCTTCTTTTGTGTCTCTGAGGGTATTGATTAGAGAGGGGTTTTTTTGTTTGTTTTTTGTTTTTAAAGTTCTTGCCACTCTGTAGTCCATTCTTCCTTCAAATTGCTTTTCCTGTTTGATTATTGTGATCTCAGCTTCTCACGTGAGACATTTTCCTCAGGTGCCTGCTATAGCCAGTTGTCTCATATTCAAAAGTGGGGTACTCAAAACTCTGAGAACTTTGAGAATATGAAGGGAGTTCACCATTTATGAACTTCACTTCTGGCTGGATAGTTTAGTTGTGAAGACCATATTTGCATTTTTAAGGCTTTTGCCTTAGGTTGGTCAGATTGTGTAAATTATCTGGCTGGATAGTTTAGTTGTGAAGACCATACTTCCATTTTTAAGGCTTTTACCTTAGGTTGGTCAGATTCTGTAAAGAATGATCTTCTATTCATGTGTGTGGAGGTGAAAGATGACTGTTAGCATTCTGGGATTTGGAACTTTCCATTCCCAAACTCTTCAGAGATATAAATGGAATGGGCTTCTAGCTTTGCCCCATTCCCATTTCAGTTATATACTACTATTCCATCTGTTTCTAGCTTCTTAACCTTATTGCTATTGTCCTCTTTCCTGTATTCCTAATTACTATGAGAAACTGTTAGGGGAAAAATCTAGTTATTGCTGTTTTGGTGGAATTTTTGAAGGAATAAAAAGTAGGTGGGTGTGGGCAATTTGAGGTTTTATCTGGGATCTTAATCTTTCTGAAGTTATTCTTTAGAGACTGAAGATGAGTGCTCGCTTCGGCAGCACATATACTAAAATTAGAGACTGAAGACGGAAATCCAGAGATTATCCAGGCTATGTTCAGGCTTTTGGGGGAAGATGTTCCTAAATGCATGCAGTCAGATAGGCGTTACTCAAAATTAAAACATATTCAAAGACTGAGATTGGCTTTGTGGTGACAATGGTTGACACTGGATAACATACACCTGTGGGCTCATCATACGTAGTCTTTACTATTTTATCTATTTGAAATTTCCCATAATAAAAGGTTAAAGAAAGGCTATCATATAGTCCTCAGTAAAAATGTTTCTAAATCTAAAAATCAAGTATTTTTTTCCTTAAATTTTACCTGTCATATATGTTATATATTTAAAATTTAAATTTAAGGGATGCCTGGGTGGCTCAGTGGTTAAGCATCTGCCTTTGGCTCAGGTCATGATCCCAGGGTTGTGGGATCGAGTCCCACATCGGGCTCCTTGCTCAGTGAGGAGCCTGCTTCTCCTTCTTTTTCTGCTGCTCCCCCTGCTTGTGCTCTCTCTCTCTTTCTGACAAATAAATAAAAATCTCAAAAAAAATAAATAAAATTTAAATTTAAAATTTAAATTATCTGCCAATCAAAACATCCCAAGTCTTTTTGAATTAAAATCAAATTAACTTCCTATTAGTTTAGTGTGCCACTGCTATTGGCTTAAGTAGATACTTAGTTGCTTATAGTTCACCTTTTAAAAAACCATCTCTGTTTCTTTTCTTTCTCTTCTGCTTATAACTCTAACTTAAGATAGTCTCCTCTTCATCTCAGCCCAATATGCTTCTAGAACCCCAATTTAGGTGCTCAAATTTTTTTGCCATTCACTGCTTCCCTTCCATGGCAACCAACAAGATGAGCTTTGAAAGGATTTTGTTTTACCTTAATAAAATAAACTCAAGGTCACTAATAATCTATGTGATTACAATTTGTCTCAAAAATATATCCTCCTCATGGAATAAAATTTTATTTTACCATTAATAAAGTTTGTATTCTTAAAATATGGAATTTTTAAGATGCAGTATTTTACTCAGAATAGTGCAAAAATGTAGTTATGATATCCTAGAGCAGTATTGCTAAAAGTAACTCTTTAGACAATAATGCATCTGACCAAATGTAGGAAAATATGTCATGGAGATTAGGAAACTTTGGCTATTTATAGCAATTACTTTAGGACTTGGAAATTAGAGGCAATCAGGCAGAAATTCAAGATAATAACAGTAGAGAGAAATGTCAAATTTATGAAAATGCTCTTACCAATCACATGTCAACATTTATTAACAAACATTCAGTTCCACTGGCTACACTTAGAACTTTAGTTATGATTTACTGTTTTGTCTCTTCAATGTAGTTTCGTTTAGTTGATAAAAACCCAAGTATATCTATAAAATGACATTTTTCAACAGAGAAGTCTGGGAATATTGATGGTTCTATTTAGGGAGCATGTTTTATTGAAATGGAAGAATCAGGAAAAGTTTTTTGTCTGCTTGTTTGTTTGTTGTTTTTTTTTTTTTTCCATTTGGTATGTGGGAGATCAAAGAATCAAAAGATTGGAATAAACCACCAGAAACCACTTAGTCAAGTGGTTCTCAGCCAGAGTTATTTGAGAATGTATTTGAGTATTTTTCATTGTTAATATGACTGAATGGAAGGAGCCCTACCAGCACTTAATAAGTGGGGAACAGAGATGATAGGAATCCTACAATGTTTGGCATAGTTCAGGATAATGAAGAATTGTCTTTCGCAACTTCTGATCAGGCTGGTTACCAGCTGGTGCTTGAATTCTTTCCACATTGTGGGCATACTGTAAGAATGATAAATAGGAAATTCAGATTTTTAAAAAACTTATTATTGAAGCATAATTGACATAGAATATTCCATTGGTTTCAGGTTTACAATGCACTGATTTGGCAACTCTATACATTACTAAATGCTCACTATGATAAGTGTATCATCATATAGCCAAAGCAATCTTGAGAAAGAAGAACGAAGCTGGAGGTATCACAGTCCCAGATATTGAGGTCTACTGCAAAGCCATAACAATCAAAACAGTATGGTACCAGCACAAAAATAGACACATAGATCAATGGAACAAGATAGAGAGCTCAGAAATAAACCCATACCTATATGGTCAATTATCTACAGCAAAGGAGACAAGGATGTACAATGGGGAAAAGGCAGTCTTCGATAAATGGTGTTGGGATAATAGAAAATTCGGCCTTAGAATTACAGCAATGCAATTCTGAGACGTTAAGGAATAGCTATTACAGTGGAAAGCAGTACACATTTATTGGAATTGGAAGGTCACATAATAGAAACCTATCTATCATCTATCTATCTATCTATCTATCTATCTATCTATCTATCTATCATCTATCTATCCCCAAGGTTTTCTGAGTAAAACATCTTTGATTTAAATTGATTAAAATAGGTTAAAATAATTGCCTTTACCCTGATTAATAAAACCAAAACAAGCACCTAGTTTCTATAAATAATCCAGAGTACAGAAGAGCACAAAGAAAAAACAATAATAACTATTAATTTTATTACTCAGAGACATGATTATTAACATATAGATTAGGATTTCTCAACAGTAGCACTACTGGAATTTTGAATTGGATAATTATTTGTTGTGGGAGGCTGTTCTGTGCATTGTAGGATGCTCAGCAGCACTCCTGGCCCCTACTCACTAGATTCCAGGAACATCCATAGAGTTTTGAAAAACAATTTTTCCAGAAATTGCCAAATGTCCCCTGGGGGAGAAAATCACCCCCAGTTGAGAAACACTAGTTTAGATGTATAATCCTTTATCTGTGTGTGTGATCGTGTTGCTCTGTGTGTACAGATGTAGGTATGTGTGGATGGCACTGGGAATTCCAATGTTTAACCAAACTAAACTAACTAGCTATATGCCATAGTATATTTTGAAACCTTTTTCAGGGTTGTGACTTAATAAGACCCTTGGGGCCCAGTGAATTACATGCATTCTTCTACATATGTAGCAGGAGGGCCTTACTGTGGTTTATTCTTTATCAATTTGCTTATCTTTTAGATGTGAAGCAAAGTCTGCAAGGATGATGATCTGCATAGGCAAACCACCTGACCTAACCTGCTGGGGGAACATCATGGTCTCACACTATAGTCATTTAGTTGTACTTTTTTTTTTTTTAAAGATTTTATTTATTTATTTGGGGTGGGGAGCAGAGGAAAGGGACAAGCAGACTGGGTGCTGAGTGTGGAGCCTGGCGCGAGGCTCAATCCTTGACCCAGAGATCATGACCTGAGCTGAAACCAAGAGCTGGACGCTGAACTGACTGAGCCACCCAGGCGCTCCAAAGTTTATATCTTTTTTTTTTTTTTTAAGAAGGCTTCATGCATGGAGCCCAACATGGGGCTCAAACTCATGATCCTGAGATCAAGACTGGAACTGAGATTGAGTCTGGTGCTTAACTGACTGAGCCACCCAGGTGACCTCTGCTATTGTTTTTCTTTTTCTCGCCATATTCTCTCCATTCTGGGCTGGCATCCGTTTTAACTCAGGCTGAATATCATCCATTGTGGTTCTGTGTGCTTCCCACATGAAATGAAGATGTTTTTTAATATAGCAGCACACATTTCCTCCTATACCGTATTGGCAATTTCATATTCATTTTTGCTTAAGCTGGTCACTAGGCTTGTTGATGAGAATTCATTCTCTGAAAGAACATGATAACTAGTTTCTACTTTTTCCAAGTGAGTCAGACTGTGAAAGCTGTCTTGTGGTTTATTAAAACATGAAAAATACATGTTGGCAAGTAATAACATGCAGTAGATTTACAGTGGTGCATTCTAAATGGATACATCAGGACTTTGTCTTTTTTAACTCTCTTGTATCCATAGAAGAACTAGACTTACATGACAAACTCTTTAGATAAATTAAAAGAACCCCTCCATACCTGAGACCCACATTTCATTTTCTTTGTCCATGAGAAAAGAGGCAGCTGGGCTTCTATCAACAAGCAACTCACTCCCACCCTACCTTCAGTCTAACTCGAATTACCTGGAAAGAGTAAACTTTACTAAAAACTGTGTTCCCAAGTTATTGAGAAATTCAATACACTCTAAGAGCAAGAGATGCTAAGATTGGAATAAAACCACACACATGCACGCATGCACACACGCAATGCTCTTTCATGGTGAGTAAAACTACATTAGGAAATCTCAGGTAAAGAGAGAAAGCATGAACATATCTCCAGAAGCTCAGTCTTGTGTCAGAAATGATTAGCTCTCAACAGCTAAACATGCCCTCCTCTATCCTTCCCAGCCTCCCTTGCATGTATGATTCTAGCCAAAGAGAGGTGAGTGTACCCTTCGCTGGGTGAAGAAGAGCCAGTGAGCCACCTCATCCTTATGTTTTCCTGCTGTGGTGACCTAGAGCCTGCATGTTCCGGCTGTAAATGGAAGCAACCTAGATTTCTGAGTTACTGCATGGAAGAGAACTGTGCCAGTCCTGATCTTATACCAGAATAAGAAATTATTTGTAACTGCAGCATGGCCTTTCCTAGCATAAGATATCGGTTGACCTTAAAAGGTTTGGAAAATGAAAAGGAGGAAGGGTGATTTAGACACAGCCAAGTAAGTAATGTAGAATGCAGCAGCGATTCGCTCAGTTTGAGAATTACAGAGACATTTTATTTTTTAAAAGATTTATTTATTTATTTGGGGGGGAGGGGCAGAGGCAGAGAATCTTCAGGCAGACTCCCACTCAGCATGGAGTCCTACAGGGGATCTTGATCCCATGACCCACGAGATCATGACCTGAGCTAAAACTAAGAGTTGCAAGCTCAATGGTCTGAGCCTCCCAGGCGCCCCGAGAATTACAGAAACATTTTAGGGAAAAATTGTTTTCCTTGGAAGCAGAAAGACAGATTTTGTCTGAACCTTTGTTTTGTGGATGGAAATCCATTTTCCCAGCAAATTTCTGGGAGAAGAACCTCACTGTGTTGGTATTTAATGCTTCTGTTTAAATTTCTTTAATTAAAAAATTTTTTGCTTAACATATCTGTGTGAAAGAGTCTCCAAACAATCAGTCTCATAATCAATGATGACCTTTTGTGTCTATTTTGTTATAATCCTGTTCCGGTGTGCTAGGAACTTAAAGCAATGATTTTCTTACTCTTCTAAAATTCAAATCAATCTTCACTCTTATTACAAATCACACAAGTTAGGAAAAAATAGTTTCCATTTCTTTTTAGTTTATACTTGGTTGGGACTTGCTCTTGTCAACTTTATTGTTATATCTCACACATACATGAAACCTCAAAGACAACATTGTTAGTTTTTTAAAGTTTTGTCAGAGGATTGACTGCTTTGTAACACTTGACTTCAACTAATTACGAGACAATCAGAAGATTGACAGAAAATTTAGAGATCCCAGATATTTTCACTTTGATATTCTTTAAAACAAAATCTTAACAACATTTCCAATTACATGAGGAAAGGATTCCCCTATTTTGTCCTCCCTAGAAGTTGAGAGAAAGAGTTGGCAAATGAATTCAAGTCTGGGAAGAAGGCCACCTGGCTTTTGTACATTAGGCAAGAAGGAATAAGTCAAGCCAAAGGGATTTCCCCATAAAGAGACAGTGGTAGCGAGGAGGATTCTTGAGGATGGATAGAGATAGGGACTATAAGAAGCTGGAATCTAGCCTAGATCCACACACTGTTTGAAGAGTTTAATTTCACACCAAAATGAGCCAAGGCTTATTGGAAGCTTTACACTTTAGCAAATGTCAATTGAGTTTCAGATTTCAGAAAAGAACCTAAAAGAAGAAACAGAGCATTGGCAATGATGGTGACTGGCTGGTAATGGCAGCAGCTGAGTGATGGCCACACAAATGCATTGCATTATCCTTCCTCCAGCACTGAGTCAATCTAATGATGCAGGTGTACATCATGTGTTCCGAGCTCTTCAGATGTTCTTCATGTTGAAAATCAAAGACTCCATTAATGATTTAGGAAATATAGAGTAAATTGAGGGCTTTTAAAAAAAACATCTAATTTTTTTTAAAAAAAAGAACATCTCTAGAGTTATCCATTTATTTTATTCAAATGTTTTGCAATCCACAATCACATAAACAATTAAAGATTCAGTCAGCTCTTGGCCATCGGCTATAATAATCTTTCCCTACAGCAGCTTTATTGTAATAGGGTAAATTAGCTGTTTAAGGACTTATTAAAACATCCTGTTTATCTTCCTGTTTATCATCTGTAAAATATTTGATGTTTGTAGCTTATGAGGTACATCCCTAAGAAGGTGACTAGGACAGAGAAAAAAAGTAAGAAATAATTATATTCCAATGGATGTTCCACATTTTTCATGTTGCCTAGAGTGCGTTGCGGCTCTTCAGTGTAATAAACATTTAATATCATATTTTAGGTTTGAGTTCCAGGGTTTTTTAGGTTCCAATGTGTGGTCGTATGTTTAACGGACACATAAATATTGGCCGTTTCTCTCATGTGGCTGTTTTGTGGGTTTTCACAGACTCTTCCTTATGGCAGAGCTCCTTTTCCTCATGCCTTAACATGGGAAATGCACCCTCCACCACCAGAGAGGTGTTGTATCTCTCTCTTCAGTCTCTGTCTTCTTGTAGTTCATCCTACACAAAGACTTTTCTCTGTTGGGTTACTTTGCCCCTCTTGGGCCTCATGGGTAAGAAGGATTTGCTTAAAAACTATGCAAGTCTGTCTCTCCCAGAGCCATTAGGCCAACCAATGGCTTATTGCACCATAGCCCAGTCTACATGCCTTGGTGTCAGGGTGGCTCCATGTAGCAGCCACATTCAGGCTTCTCAAAGAGGGAATCAGTTTCCAGCAGCTTTGTGATCCACAAACTTCAAGTAGTACAAGTTAGTTTTCCAAGTATTTCTGTAAGCAGCCCCTAGTTCCATCTCACTTGGCTTTGTGGAGATGGGGCAAAGGGAAAGTGAACAGCACTGCAAAGACAACATCTTCCAATGAACTTTCTAATTCTAATCTACTGCTAATGAATCCCCAGCCTTCTCTCATATGCCTTGGAGGTAGCCTATAGCAGTAGCAGAACAGGTTTGCAAATTCTTCATAATGATCTAACACATTTGTTTTTACATATGGAGGTACTTGCATCTATTGCATTTGTGTACTGCTGGTGGGAATGCAAAATCGTGCAGCCACTGTGGAAAACAGTATGGAGGCTCCTCAAAAAAATTAAAAATAGAATTACCATGTGATCCAGTAATTCTACTGCTGGGTATTTACCCAAGAAAAATGAAAACACTAATTGAAAAAGACATGTGCATCATTATGTTTATGGCAGCATTATTTATAATAACCAAGATATGGAAGCAACCCAAGTGTCCATCGATAGATGGATGGCTAGAGAAGATGTGGTATATATGGGATGTTACTCAGCCTTGAAAAGAATGAAATCTTGCCATTTACAAAAACATGGATGGGTCTAGACGATACAGTACTAAGTGAAATAGTTGAAGCAAGACAAATACAACACGATTACACTTATATGTGGGATTTAAGAAACGAAACAAATGAACAAAAGAGAAAAGAGACAAAAAAATCAGATACTTGACTATAGAGAATGAACTGATAGTTGTCAGTGGGGAGGTGGATGGGGGTATGGGTGAAATATATAAAAGGGATTAAGAATACTCAATTCATTATCAAGTACTTGCATCTATTGGCCGTGTTCTTGGGTTTTTTTAAGCTGAAACTCTAGAGAGAGAAAGAGTCCCATTTTAACCATTGGTCACACTTGTCAAACTGCTTAAAGGAGATTTTAAATACTAAAATAATAAAAGTAGAGGGAATGACTCTCAAAGAAGTGGGGGGAGAGAAGTGGAATAATAATAATTATAATAAAAATAAAATGGATGAATCCAAAAGAAGGCAGGAAATGACAAATACCAAAGTATAGAAATAAGGCTAATAGAACAAAATGAGATGTATATATAAGACATTTATGTGTGGTGCTGGAAAGACAAATAGATGGAATAGAGATCTCAGAATGAGACTCAGAAACTTGACATATAACAGAGGAGGCATTTCCTATAGTAAGGAAAGGTTGATCTAGTTAGAAAAAGTGGTGCTCAAACAATGATGCACTCATAAGGAATAAAATATATATTGAATTCCTACCTCCCATCATATCCAAGAGTTAATATGAGAAGATTAATAAAACTTACCATACAAATTAAATCTTTAGATCTTTTAGAAGTTATGAAGAACCTCCCTGGTTGAAAATATCATCTAATAAATCTAGAAGCAGAATATAGTAAATAGTATCCAAAAAGAATACAGTATAAAGAAAAAATTAAGTTTTATTACATATAAACTAAAAATTTAAAAGTGTATCATGAAAAGATGGCATAATGATAACAGAAAAGTAAAGCGTAAGCCATATACTAGAAGATAATTTCAATGCATATAATCAGAAGAGAATTAGGAAGCAGAATTTACAAAGACTGCCTATAAATCATTACAATAAAGATTAACAGCTCAATAGAAAAACATGACAAGTTATCTAAACTTAAGAAGAAATTAAAATGTCCAAGAAACATGTGAAAATGTGCTCAGCCTAACAAGTAATCAAAAAATGCAAATTAAAACCAGAATAAGATAAAATTTTGCACCTATTAGATGGATAAAAACAAAAAAACCCTTGAAGATACCAAGTGTTGGAGAGGGTGTTGAATAGTAAGAGCAGTCATCCATTAGTAGTAGGAATACCTGTTGATAAACCACATAGGAGATTGTTATGGACTGAATGTTTTCCTCCAAATTCATATGTTGCAGATCCAACCCCCAATGTGATGGCCTTTGGAGGTGGGCCCTTTGGGAAGTGATTAGGTTTAGACTAGATGCTGAGAATGCCCTCTCCACCCCCACACCATGGGATTAGAGTCCTAGCAAGAAGAGGAAGAGATATAAGGTCTCTGCCTGTTTGAGGTCACAAGAAGGTGGCCGCCTGCAAGACAGGAAGAGAACTCTCATCAAGAACCAAATAGGCTGGCACCTTCATCTTTGACTTGCCAGCTTCCAGAACTGTGAGAAATGAATTTCTGTTGTTTAAATCACCCAATCTATTGTATTTTGTAATGATAGCTCACATTGACTAGGACAGAGATTATCACCAATGTGTGGTCATGTTTAAGATGCACAGAGGCTGTGAGGTGGATATAACAAAGGTGCCACAACATTCATTTCCACATTGGTGTACTGTGCCATTCTGTTCTCTTAAAACTTGAGAGCTAAAATCAACCTTTCTCAGATTCCCATGAAGTTAGAGTTCCAGAAGCACATTCAGTTTTGTCAACTGATATAGTTGAGCAATATTTAGAGAGTAGAAGGGATATGGGGGCAATTCCTCAAGTATCATTTTGGTTGGCAGGCAAAGTCATGCAAACATTGATTCTGTTTTGTTTTGTTTTGTTCCAGCAGTGAATGTCAAGTCACTAATTTCATTAGAGTTAAGAGATAATTGTAGTTCAGATGCTGTGGTTTCCTGATCCTGGGATCCCAATGATAGTGGTTCATTTTTCAATTTAATGGTTCTGGTAGTGGCCTACTGACTTCGTATTTTCTGTTTGTAGCCACAGTGAAATTCTTTGGATGGGCTCATTTGGTAGAATGGTTCTGAGTTATTCCTAGAGGTCTGGAGCCCACCCTGTCAGCCCCTTCAATGATTTTGCAATCACTTAATTCTGTATATCACATACTTCTCTCCTTAAAATAATTGGAGTTGTTTCTGTTTCCCACAGTTGAACACTGACTAGTACACCTTCAACCTATGAATTCCACATCTAGATACATACACTAAGGAAACTCTTGGAACTGTACCCAACTTCTAGATAAGGAAAATATTATAGTTTATGGGCCCAGAGACATGTGGAAGCATGTTCATAGTGGCATGGTTTATAATGGCAAAATATACTTGACAATAAAACGGATAAAAAGTAGAAAAATCATGCAAACTCTTGTGTATTTTATAATAAATTAAAAATAGTAATCCAACACAAATACACAAGACATAATATCCACCTTTGGTTAGCTTAACAAAATAGCAGCCATTTTTAAGCACAAGACTTTGGAACCAGATGATTAAAAATGAGTTTCCTCCCCCTTAGTTCTTAGTTATATAATGTTCTTAAGGTTTGTTTACCAGCTTTCTTCTTTTCAAGCACACTATTCCAGGCCTTCTCATGAACTCCTATGGTTTTAAGCACATTGTATGTGTTGATGATTGTCAAAGATGTATCTCTGAGTTTCCAACTCATATGTCCAACTGACTGATGGATAGCTCTCCACTTTTGTGTGTTGAAGACATTTCAAATTCAGTGAGGCTGCAAATGATCTTTGTTCCAAAATTAGCTCTTTATTCTCTGTTCCCTATTTCAGTTTAAAGAAAATGCTATTCTTTATTTCCACAAACGAGAAACCTGGGATCGTCCTTGCCTGTTTTTTTTCCTTAACTTCATGCCCCTCACATATAATCACTGAGTCTTGCCAGTTCGTTCTACTTCATATTGTTAAAATTGTACTGTCCCTTTCTACACATATGTACTATTGAAAAGACTTCTTTATTTTATTAATATATAATGTATTATTTGTTTCAGGGGTACAGGTCTGTGATTCATCAGCCTTACACAATACGCAGCACTTACCACGACACATACCCTCCTCAGTGTCCATCACCCAACCACCTTATCCCTCCCAACCCCCGACACTCCAGAAGACTTCAATTTGTTTCCTATGGTCAAGAGTCTCTTTTGGTTTGTCTCCCTCTCTGGTTTCTTCTTGTTTCATTTTCTCCTCTCTTCCCCTATGATCCTCTGCAGTGTTTCTCAAATTCCACATATCAGTGAGATCATACGATAATTGTCTTTCTCTGATTTACTTATTTTGCTTAGTGTAAGACCCTGTAGTTCCATCCATGTCATTGCGAATGGTACAATTTCATTTTTTGATGGCTGCATAATATTCCATTGCATATATATATACCACATCTTCTTTATCCATTCATCTGTCGATGGACGTCTGGGCTCTTTCTGTAGTTTGGTTATTGTGGACATTGCTGCTATAAACATTGGGGTGCAGGTGCCCCTTCGGATTACTACATTTGTAACTTTGGGGTAAATACCCAGTAGTGCACAGCAGTTACACTATTGGAAAGCCTTCTAACTCAGTGACCTCTTGCCTTAAATTTTACACTACTTACCCATTCCACATAACACAATTAAAGTGACATTGCTAAAGCAAAAACATCATTACGTCATCCTCCTGCTTAAAATCCTCTATGGTTTCTTATTGCTCCTAATCACAATATTCAAGGCCCTTCATGACATAGCTGCCAATTACCTTTCAGTGTTCCCACTTACCTCTTTCCTTTCAAGCTCTGCAACACAATCATACCATGTCTTTTAGTTTCTTGGATACACTATGGTCTTTCTGATATTCGCAGCTTCACATGTGCTACTTGATTCATGTGGATTACCCTTCCTTTCCCTTCCTACCCACTTATTAGGTCTCAGCTAAGACATTAATAATTTTCAATAACATGTATCCCTAACATTCTCCTCCTTCCTCGCATTACATTCACTTCTCTACAGTCTATATTATAATAGATAAGCCCTTTAAAAAAATCATCATACCCTTATCACATCTACCATGTTTAATAATTATTTCTCAATATAAGAGGAATTATGTCTTACCTAATGTCTGGTCTGTGTACAAATTTCCTTGATTAACTCAAAACAGGGTACAGTTGATGTGCTAGAATCAGGACCAAACAAAGTCCACACATTGTAATAGGTTAGTATATCTTATCTGTAGTTATTCCCTTTCCTATTTTTAATGCCATTTTTTGGAAGAAACCCATTGATTTTTCTGATGGGATTTTCATGTACTATATTTCACTAATTTCAATCTTATGGTGAAATTTAACAAGTTCTTCTACCTACCACATTTTCTATTAGCTAATAATTAAATCTAAAACCTTGATTAGATTCTTATTATAATTTAGTAAGAATACTGAACAAATTATGCTGTGTACTTCCTACTGCATTCATCAGGAAACATATAATAGCGAGTTGTCTCTCTTTCAGGGCTATTAAGGTTATCAGTTCAGTTCAGATGGTTCCAGACTAATTTGTTAGTTTCCCATCAACATTTTACCTGATGGTTTTCACAGATGATTGTTGTCTAAGCCCAGTATTCCACTAGAGTTGCAATCTGATGTTTCTCATCCTTTCATTTCTTCTGCATTTTGTTATTCTGGAATACAATTGATATAGAGGAGGCAACATGATTGATTCTTTCTCTTTGCTGATTTTTTTTAAAGATTTTATTTATTTATTTGAGAGAGAGAGAATGAGAGATAGAGAGCATGAGAGGGAAGTGGGTCAGAGGGAGAAGCAGGCTCCCCGCTGAGCAGGGAGCCCGATGCGGGACTCAATCCCGGGACTCCAGGATCATGACCTGAGCCGAAGGCAGTCGCTTAACTAACTGAGCCACCCAGGCGCCCTCTCTTTGCTGATCTTAAGAATATTGGCTTGGTGCATGTTATGGTCATCCCATAGGAAATGGGCTCAACTCCTTACTCATAATTTGATTTAATGTTGAGACTGATAATGCCACAAGTGTGTCAAGAGTGTATGAAGAGATTTGTTATTCACATGGTCTTTCTGAGGAGAGCAGAGCAAGCTCTCAAGCAGGTCTGAAAATGGCTTTAGAGAGCAAAGGGGGTGTAACTGGCTTTGAGTTCTATTGTGGTTAGGGAGTGGGGCTGGGGTGAGGACACCTACAAAAGGCTGGGGCTTGCCTGGTTTAAGTATCGCAGGAAGGAGCACCTGGGCTTGCCCAGAAATGGGACAATAGGAGAAAGTATGTGTGTGTGTGTGTGTGTGTGTGTGTGTGTGTGTGTGTGTGTGTGTGAGGGGGGGTGGGACTTGAAAGCTGTCAATAATCAGAAATAAAAGAAAAGAGTTAAACTCTTTACTCTAAGTCACCTTTGATATTTGACTTACAATTGAAATATGCCATATTTTATTTAATTAAACTTAACTTATTTAAGCCAGTATGGCATTTATGAGGCCTGAAACCTGACGCTGGTAAGGGAGGTGAAATTTTTATTGAATGCCTTATTCAAGAACCCAATATTGTATATTCTGAGAAGTGAAATGAGTGCTTTTCCTTCTTTTCTAAATAGGTCTTGTAGAAGAAATTTCAATCCTTAAAGGCCCTGTTTTCATTTACATTGGGTCATATTAATTATTTTTGAACAGGGAGTACATGGAATCCCACTTTATCAAGCTGATTTTAAGTGCTAAAGATTAATTTTATTTAAATTTATTACTTGTTGGGTAAGAGTGCCCATGCCTGTCCTGGAATATTTTTGGGCAATAGGTGTTATGGCTATAGAGAATTTAGGCATGGCAATAGTTCTGATGGCTAAGATGAACCATACCTGTTTGTCCTTTATTTTATGTATGATGACTACCCGGATTGTATGGGGTATACATTATTGAAATTTAGTGGGACCCGAAGTATAACTGTAATTTTAATCCAGTATAAATTAAACTATGAAGGTTTGCCAACTTGTACATTTCATTATATGTTAAAATTAACTCAGCCCCTATGCTATAAAGACACAAAAGTCAATCAGCATGCTTTTATATTTGGGAGAGGAGGATTTTTTAAATTTTATTTTTAAAGCAATTTTAGGTTCACAGCAAAATTGAACATAAGGTACAAAGATTTCCTACATACTCTCTCCCTGGATATGTGCGCAGTCTCCCCCATTATCAACAACCCTCACCAGAGTGGTGCGTTTGTTAAATGATGAACCTATATTGATATATTTTTATCACCCAAAGGCCTTAGTTTACATTACAGTTCACTCTTCAGGTTGTACATTCTATGGGCTTTGGCAAATGTCTAATGACACATATCTGATATTATAATATCATGTAGACTAATTTTACTACCCTAAACATCATCTGTGCTCTGCCTATTCTTTCCTACTCACTACCCAACTCTTGGCAACCAGTAACCTTTAAACTCTTTCCATATTTTTGCCTTTTCCAGAATGTCATGTAGTTGGAATCATACTTATAATCATATGTAGACTTCTTAGATTGGCTTCTTTCACTTAGTAATATACACTTAAGATTCCTGTGTCTTTTCATGGCTTGATAGTTTGTTTCAATTTTATCACTAAATAATATTCCATTCTTTGGATGTACCACAATTTATCCTCTCACCCATTGAAGGACATCTTGGTTGCTTCCAAGTTTTGGCAATTATGAATAAAGGTGCTATACACCTCCATTGCAAGTTTTTATAGATAATTTGTTAACTTCCCTAGATAAATACCAAGAACCACACTTGTTGGAAAGTACTTTAAGAGTATATTCAGTTTTGAAAGAAATTGTCAAACTGCCTTTCAAAGTGGCTGTACCATTTTGCATTACCATCAGTGATGAATGAGAGCTCCTGTTTGTCCACATCCTCAACAGTATTGGTGTTGTCAGTGTTTTTGATTTTGGCCATTCTAATAGGTGTACAGTGGTATGGTCATTGCTATTTTAATTTGCATTTCCCTAAGGATGTATTATGTTGAGCATATTTTTTTTCTCTACTCATTTTTTTTATGTTATGTTAATCACCATACATTACATCATTAGTTTTTCATGTAGTGTTCCATGATTCATTATTTGCGTATAACACCCAGTGCTCCACGCAGAACGTGCCCTCTTTAATACCCATCACCAGGCTAACCTATCCTCCCACCCCTCTCCCCTCTAGAACCCTCAGTTTGTTTTACAATGTCCATTGTCTCTCATGGTTCATCTCCCCCTCCGATTTCCCCCCCTTCATTCTTACCCTCCTGCTATCTTCTTCTTCTTCTTCTTTTTTAACATATACTGTATTGTTTCAGAGGTACAGATCTGTGATTCAACAGTCTTGCACAGTTCACAGCGCTCACCATAGCACATACCCTCCCCAATGTCTATCACCCAGTTGCCCCATCCCTATATGCCTTCTTCCTTGGTGAGGTGTCTGTTCAGAACATTTACCCATTTTTTAGTTGGGTTGTTTCTTTTCTTTTTTTTTTTTTAAGATTTATTTATTTATTTTTGAGAGATAGAGAGAGAGAGTGGGGGAAGGGGCAGAGGGAGAGGGAGACAATCTCAAGCAGACTCCCTGTTGAGCACAGAGCCAGATGGTGGGGCTTGATCCCAGGACCTTGAAATCACGATGACCTGAGCCAAAATCAAGAGTCAGATGCTCAACTGACTGAGCCACCCAGGCTCCCCTATGTTCTTATTGTTAAGTTTTGAGAGTTCTGTGTATATTTTGGAGAACAGTCCATTATTAGATGTGTCTTGAACAAATAGTTCCTCCCTACTGTCATTATTCTGACAATGTGTTTTGCATAGCAGAAGTTTTAAACAGTAATAAAGTCCATCTTATTAATTTTCTCTTTCATGCATTGCAAAATTTTTTCTTTCAATTTCAAAAAAATTCATTGTCATACCTAGGTCTTCTAGGTTTTCTTACCTTTTTGAATTTTCATTGTTCTGTATTTTACATTTATGTTTAAGATCCATTTTGACTTAATTTTTACAAAGAGTAAAAGGTGTCTAAACTCATTTTTTTGCATATGATATCCAGATGTTCCATCACCATTTGTTGGAAAGACTGTCTTTGCTCTAATATATTGCCTTTGTTCCTTTGTCACAGCTGGCAGATATTAAGACTGTATTTGTGTGGGTCTATTTCTGGGCTCTCTATTCTGTCCCATGGATTTATTTTGTCAATTCTTTTGCCAGTACAATCCTATATTGATTCCTGGGATTTTATGGTGAGTATTGAAGTTGGCTATTATCAGTCTTCCAACTTTCTTCTTTTCTTTCAAAATTGTGTTAGCTATTCTGGCTCTTTTGCCTCTCCATATAAACTTTGGAATCAGTTTGTTGATGCCCACAAAATAACGTGCCATGATTCTCACTGGGATTACATTTAATTTTAAGATTATATGGGAAGAACTTGTAATATATGGTGATTAACATAACAATAAAAAATTAAAAAAAATTGTATGGGAAGAACTGACATCTTGACAGTATTGTGTCTTCTTATCCATGAATATGAAATATCTCTCCATTTACTTAGCTCTTTGACTTATTTTATCAGAGTTTTGTATCAAAGTCTTCCTCATAGATTTTGTACATTTTTTTTTAGGTTTATAACGAGATATATTTCATTTTGGGATGTTAATGTGAAAAGTATTGTGTCTATGTTCATGATCATGTTGATTGTTAATATAGTTTTACTTCTTCCTTTCCTATATATGCCATTTATTTCTTTTTCTTGTCTTATTGCAGTAGATAGAACTTCAATACGATCTGGAATAGAAGTGATGAGAGTGGACATTCTTGCCTTTCAGTGTTTCCACATTAACTATGATGTTATCTGTAGGTTTTTTGTAGATGCCCTTTAACAGGCTGAGGAAGTTCCCCTTAATTCTCAATTTGTTGAGTCTGTAAAAATCAGAAATAGATTTTGGATTTTTGTCAAATGCTTTTTCTGCCTCTATTGAGATGACATTTTATTTATTGCTATCTAATAATAATGTCACAAACTTAGCAACTTAGAACAACACATATTTATTATCTCACAATTTTGGAGAATCAGGAGTACGGGCAGTGCTTACTTAGCATAGTCTTCTACTTCAGGTTTTCACAAGACTGCAATCAAGGTATTGGCCTGGGCTGCAGTCTGATGTGAGGCTTGAATCAGAAAGGATTGTATTCAAATTCAGATCCAAATTCAAGTATTTGCTGGAAGTATTCATTTGCTTGCAGATTGGAAGACGGAGGTCCTCACTATCTTGCTGACTGTAAGCTAAAAGCGGCCATAAGCACCTCTCTGAGTGGCCCTCTCCAAATTGCAACAAACAACATGACAGTTTGCTTTTTTAAAGACAGCAGGGAAGAGTATCTCTTACCAATACTGATATTACAGTTTTATGTAATTTAATCATATACACATTGTCACATATATCTTTTCACCTTTGTGGTATTCGAGTCACAGATTCTGCTCACACTCAAAGGTAGGGAATTACACACAGGTGTGAAATTATCTTCTGGTCAGGATCATTGGGGACCATCCCAGAATCTGCTCATCACAGATGACCATATTGATGATTCTTTTTTAAATCAGTTACTGTGATGAATTACACTGATTGCTTTCAGAAGTGAAATTAACCTTGCATTCCTGGGACTATTTCATTATGATGTATTATCCTTTTATATATTACTATATTTTGTTTGCTAAAATTGTGTTTAGAATTTGTGCCTTGTGTAGTTTTTTCCATATTTCTGGAGCTTGAGATACATGTGCAAGTATACAGTTTCAAAATATTTATAAAATTTGGACTTTTTGGGGGGGAATTTTTTTTTATAACCCTCCCTCTCTATCCTCTGCTTTGGTACTCCTATTATATGTATATTATGCCATGTGAATTATCTCCACATTTTACTAACACAGTGTTTATTCTTTTTAGTTCTTTTGTTCATCTGTGTGTTTCATTTTGGATAGTTTTATTGCTATTTCTCCATGTTCTAATCTGCTAGTTAGCCTTTCCAGTATTTTTCTTCCCAACAGAGTAGTTTTCATCTCTAGAAGTTTACTTTGATTCATTTAAGTATTTCGTATTTTTCAACTTAATTTTTTGAACAAATGGAATACAGTTATTATAACTATTTAATGTCCTTGTCCACTAATTCTACCATTTGTGTCAGTTCTGGATCAGTTTTGACTGATTGATTTTTCTCCTCATTTTGAGTTATTTTCTCTGGCTTCTTTGCAAGCTTATTATTTCTTTAAAAATTTGATTCCAGAAGTTGTAGATCTTACCTCACTGTGAGCTGGGTATTTTTGTATTGCTATAAATATTCTTGAAGTGTGTTCTGGAATGCAATCAAATTGCTTGAGACAGTGTCTTTTTTTTGGTCTTGTTTTTAAGATTTGTTGTATGGAAACAGACCAGCATTTAGTCTAGGTCTCATTTTCCTCCACTACTGAGAAAAAAATTCTTGTAAGTACTCCATCCAATACCCTGTAAAGTGTGATATTTTCCAGTCTGACTGTGGGAAAAGGCACTATTCCCAACCTTGTGTGAGCTTTGGTATTGTTCCTTCTAGGCTGGTTCTTTCTTAGGTTTGAGAGCCTCAGTTTCTTTGCACATTGTAGATATTCAAAGTTCCTGCTCTGTGTAGCTCTTTTTAGGGCTCTGTCCTGTGAATTGTGGCTTTTTTGGTGTCCTGGATTCACAAATCCATGTTTTTCCTCAGGGACTCGTTATCTCCTGCCTGGGCTCGTCCTCACCCCCTTGTGTCATGTCTTGGAAATTTCTCAAAGCAGTAAGCTGGGACCAATCTTAAGGATCATCTCATTTAAGTCTTATTCCTCAGGAATTTATATCAGTGTCTGATGTCCAGCATCTTCAAAACCATTATTTCATATATTTTATCCAGTTGTTTTATTGCTTCAGGCAGGAGGGTAAATCCAGTATGTTATGTGAACTTGGCTGGAAGCAGAAGCTTCACAGATTCCTTTTAATAATTAAATGAAATAGCATGCTAAAATACGTTTGCATATAAATCTCCCTACATATCCCCATTATTTATAGAACAATGTATAAAGTGTAAATATCATGTTATTATTTAAAAAGCAACTATGAAATTCTATCTTAATGTAGCTTTAAAATTATATTTTATATAATATTTATTTATATATACATTTTATGTATATGTTTTTATATTATATTTTATAATATAATTTTATATTATAATATATATAAATAAAATACATAAAATTTGTATCTATAATACTTATATATATAGTTTATATATATTATATTTTATTATAACAGCCACAATATGTAGATAATTGTAGATTATTTGGAAAACAGAAGCACAAAAAAGAATATTAAAATCACCTATAATCACACCAACAAGATATAATCAATGGTGATATTTTGGAGTGTATGCTTCTAATAAATTTTTTTGTATATATTGTGATCCTTTTGCCCCATATTAAATAATAATAACTTTTTGGTGACATTAACTATTTTTCAAAACATGATTTTCGATGGATGGATGAAAATATATTTATAGATCCACAATTTTTATTTAACCATTATACTTCTGTAGGGACGTTTAGATAATTTTGAAATTTTGCTACTATAAATAACATACTTTACATGAATTTTTGTCTATAATTCTGATTATTTCCTTAAACCAGATTTTTAGGTAGATAATTACCAGTTCGTCTTTGTTAGAAACAAAGGAAACTGATAACTTTTGTTTGTTAAAGTTACTTCTGCTTCTCCTAGTAGATGGAGTATTTTATCTTGTGGGGTTGGAGTTGATTGATGCTAAAGATCATTTTGCCATAATGCATTGTAACACTATAGGTATAAATAAACTTCATTTAGTCAAGACATTTCTCTGTATTCATGCTAGTTAATTGAAAAATCCTATAACCAGGAGGAAGATTCTGAGAGATTAATGAAGGTTGTCAAAGGAGCTAACAGACAGTGATCCAGATGCTGAGATAATTTGTCCTGCTCCCTTTTCTACTTTCACCATGTTAGAATAAATACATCAGTGGAAAAAAGGTGACTTCAGTAAAAAATACATATGAAAAGACTGATGTATCTATAATGAATGGAGTTATGATCTGTGATCACACCATTGGTATTCAAATTCTGGCCTTTTCATTTACTAGTTATGTCAACTAGTATATTATTATATACTAGTATATATTATAATAGTATATATTATAATAGCTCAAATAGTTTTTAAGTTTTTATTTTTGTCTTTTGTAATTTAGATGCTCTAAATGTGTAGCACTTAGAACACTGCTTGGCAAGTAGCAATGAGTTAAGATTAAATAGATATTATTAGTGTCAATCCTTTGTTACACCTTTATAAAGAATTCACTTTTCTTTAGTAAGTAATTATTAAATATTTAACTTTATTATTTATTGGATGAAGCAATTGATTAGTTTTTAGTACTATAAAAAAGAAAGTACATATTACAATCTTACGAGATCCTTAGATTTTACATATCTCCTAGTCATAGACTTTATCATGAATCAAAGACTTCTATGATGGAAATTGTAGCTTCCTGTCTATAGTGAGAATCCCTTTAAGTATCTCTGGCAGCTGGTCTCACCACTCTCCTCTGAGAACCAAAACTGAATGCCTTCTTGAAATGGTATCCTTCACTGTGGGGCAGTGCAGATTAGAAAAAAAAGACTGCTCATGCTATATACCCATAATTTCTATTTCAGCCTTTAGGTTCCACTTTGAACAAATCAATAACCTCCACCTTTATCTACACTATAGCTTAGTATCCACTCTTCAAACAATTCATTAGATTTACTCAATCATTTTCTACTACGGATAAGATTTCTTTATCTTCTACCATTCTAGGTCAACTTTTCTCAGAGAAAAATCACCTAACTCCATAGATAGTTTTTAGCTATATCATCAAGTAAAAATTACAGCAAACTTAAATTTAGCCCTAAAAGACTCAAAATTGAGCTATTAAAGAGCCATTATATTAAAATTATATTTTTTTCATGTAAGTGAAATAGATTTATCATGGGTATAATTAGTTAATATTGATGCATTTGTATTTTTGAGTTGTCGTTTTCAATTCCATAGTGATATATTTTATCAGTATATATATTTTTAAAAATTGACTTTTGTTTCATAGAAATTGTTTTCTCTTTCAACAACATCAAATATTAGAGCAAAAATTTTCATTAAAAATCAATTCTTACTATACACATAAGATGTTATATATGAACCTAATGGTAACCACAAACCAAAAACCTATAATAGATACACAAAAAATAAAGAAAAAGAATCTAAGCATAACACTAAAGAAAACCATCAAACCACAGGGAAGAGAGCAAGAGAAGAAGAAAGGAACAGAGAAAAAACACAAAAACAACCATAAGACGAGTAACAAAATGGCAATAAGTACATACCTATCAATAATTACTTTAAATGTAATGGACTAAATGCTCTAATCAAAAGACATAGGACGACTGAATGGATAAAAAAGCAAGACCCAGCTATAGGCTGCCTATAGGAGATTCACTTTCTAACCTGTTCTTTAATTTTTTTCAAATATTTAATTACTTGACTTAAAGGTTCATTTCCCACATACCCTTTATAATAAATGTTAGTAGCTTCAACTTCCACTTTTTGTATTTTCCAAAATTCTGGGTTCAATGTACTTGCTCTGAACATCTCAATTTCATTTTTACAAACTTGGAACCTTGTCATCACTTGCAATATGCCTGCACCTTTCTTTCTCCTGTACCTACAGCTCACCTATTCCCTCTTTTCCATTTGATCTTTCATTTTCATTGCACCTAGTATACCTCTCTTTTTGTTTTGCCTTGTACCATCTGAATTCCATGATCACCCATAGTAGATGTGTTCTATGTTCCCCTCAGCTATCTACTTCGGAACTTTCCTATCCAAGAATAAACCCCACATTCATTTTCTTTACTCCCAATCCCATCAGACATATGAATGTTGAGGTGTTTGTTTGTTTGTTTGTTTGTTTGTTTTGAGTGCGTTATGAACTCACGTAGTTACTCTCAATCCCAGCAATGAGATGAAGGACATATCATTTCCTCATTCCTTCATATGCTTCATTTCCTACCCAGGAGGAGTGGGATATGACACTGAAAGGGTATACCGATTGCCAGTCATTTTTTACATTATTTATGTGCATAAATCTACTGCTAAAATGCATTTATAAGAGAATATCATTACTTACAAGGTTCCTTTGTGCTTCTTTCTGGATAATCTCTGTCATCCATAACTGACACCTAAGAATCTACTTTCTGTTCTATGACATATTATCTTTTCCTTTTTCTCTATTAAATTCTTTACAATTTAATATAAATGGAATGTAGCCTTTGTGTATGGCTTCATTTACTTAGCACAAACTTTGAGATTAATTCATGTTGTTGCATGTGTCAGTGACTAATTCCTTGTCAGTGTTATAAGGCATTCCATTGTATATATCACAATTTGTTTATCCATTAACAAGTAACTAGGCATTTGGATTGCTTCCAGTTTTTGACTATTATAAACACAATTTTATGAATATTTGCAAAAAGTCAATTTCTAGAAGAATACTTAAATACAGAATGATGTTATATGTCTTATACTCTGTGCCATGAAATTGCATCTAGGAATAGATCTAAGAATAGATCTAGGAATAAACAAAACTGATTCTTTTCTTATATCCATCTACTATTTTGTTTTTTAAACAATTAGCATCAGTTCCTTTATTCACTTGGAGTCGAAAAAAAATCATTGCTAATTTTTCAAATTATCTAAGCCAGTCCATTCACTTTATAGATTAAGAAATGGAGGCTTACAGAAGTTACATCACTTGTCCAAGGCCATCAAGCTCTTTCGTGGCAGAACATAAATTAGAAATTAGATTTGAAACAGGTAGTTATCACTAATATTTTATTTTTTATTTTTTAAAGATTTTATTTATTTATTTGAGAGAGGAAGAATGAGAGACAGAGAGCATGAGAGGGAGGAGGATCAGAGGGAGAAGCAGACTCCCCACCGAGGAGGGAGCCCAATGCGGGACTCAGTTCCGGGACTCCAGGATCATGACCTGAGCTGAAGGCAGTCGCTCAACCAACTGAGCCACCCAGGCGCCCCTATCACTAATATTTAAAAAAAAATTTTTGTTTCCAAATAGCTTGTTTGTAGCTAGTCCATAATAATTTTAAGTTATCTTCAATTTAACAAATCTTAACTACTATTAATTGCTCAGCACTAAAGTGGGACTCCAAGAAAGCCAAAGTAATTGTTTTACATAATGCTCTTAACAGAAAAGAGATATGCACAAGTAAAATAATTAAAGAGGACTTTGAGGTAAAATATAGTGGCAAGTGGAAATAGGAGGTTGAAGTTGCGACTAGTTGCAGAGAAAGGCAAGGATGATAGAGCAATCAACTTGAGCGAAAACAGTTGTTAGAGAAACCTTTGGGAAATACTTGGAGCTTTAATGGATCCATCTAACCACCAGCCTTTTCCTTATCCACCCCGTGCTATGGAGTAGAGCTGAAGGAAAACACCCAACAGGAGAAATGAGGCAATTATTTACTCTTTGCCTCCAAGCTCAGCTGTAGGTGAAGTTCTCAGCAATCCTACAGATTCCAATCAGCTTTCTTTTCAGTTGCAATCAGGTGCTTTTCTAAACTCTTCTGCACTCAAACCCCCAACTGTACACACCTCTCATAGTTGATTGATGCTGAAGATTATTTTTGCCAGGTTGGATTGTTATAACTACAGGTATAAATTCACTTCAGCTAGAAAGAACACCACTCTGCCTTCACACTAGTTAATTGAAGAGTCCATAACCATTAGGAAGAATCTGAATGACTAAGGCATTTATTTTTCTTTCCATTTAATTCTAAGTAAGTGACACCACCAGGATAGAACTCTTGCTGCCTTTTTGCCCCGTCACCACCATTTGTTTTCTTTAACTTCATCTATCTTTTCCGTCTTCCCTCCCATTGCAGAGGATGAGGTAATCCTTTTTGTCTAAAGTGACTCTGTCTACTTGCTTTTGAAAGCCTCTTCGAGGATCCAGATCCATTAAATATTTTCTCTTTTTCCCATATTTTTAACCTCCTATTCTTTACTGGTTTCTTTGTACATTTGCTCAATGATTTCTCAGTTTTATAAGGGAAAATAAATCTCCATCAAGGCTGTTTACTTTCTATCTGATGCTTCTCTCTTTCCTTTCATAGTCAGTTTTCAAGTAAGTACAATCTCTGTATCCTTAGCAAATAATGTGTTTTAAAATAACTTTATTGAGATACAATTTATAGGCCAGAAATTTTACCTATCTTAAGTACATAGTTCTATGAGTTTTAGTAAATATATTGAGATGTGCAACCATTATCATATTGTGGCTTTAGACCACTTCCATCACCCCCAAAATTTCCTTCATGCCATTTAGAGCTAACCCCATTCTCACTCCCAACCCTAGACAACCACTGATCTGATTCCATCTTCATAGTTTTGTATTTTCTAGAAATTCCAAATAATTGGATTTGTACAATATGCAGTTCTTCTTTTGTAAAGATTTTATTTATTTATTTATTTATTTATTTATTTGCCAGAGAAAGAGAGAGAGAGAGAGAGAGCATGCAAGCAGGGGGAACGGCAGGCAGAGGGAGAAGCAGGCTCCTCACTGAGCAAGGAGCTGGATTCAGGGCTTGATCCCAGGACCCTGGGATCATGACCTGAGCCAAAGGCGGACACTTAAATGACTGTGCCACCCAGGCATCCCTAATATGTAGTTTTTGTATCTAGGTTTTCTCAGACGGCATAGTTTTGTGAGGTTCTTTTTTGTTTTACATGTATCACTTGTGTGTTTCTTTTTCTTTTTAGTTCTGAGTGGTATTTTATTATACAGATACACCACAGTTTGTTCATCTTTTGATAGACATTTGGATTTTTTCCAGGTTTTGGCTATCACAAATAATACTTCTATAATTATTCATGTATAAGTCTTTATCTGGTCATATGTTTTCATTTACTTTGGGAGATACTGGGAGTGGAATTGCTGTGTTGTATGCTAGGTGTATGTTTAACTTTTTAAAGAAAATAACAAACTTTTCCCAAAGGGCTTGTACCATTTTTATATCCCTACTTGCAGTGTATGAGAATTCCAGTGTCTCTACATTCTATCTAACATTTAGAAAGCCTTTTTGATTATATTCATTCTACTGGGTGTTTAGGTATTTTTGTGGTTTTAATTTACATTTTCCTAATTACTAATAATGTTGAGTATTATTTCATGTGCATATCTGTCATTTGTATATCCAATTTGGTGAAGTAATTATTCAAATCCTTTTTTCTTTTTAATTTTTTATTGTTATGTTAATCACCATACATTACATCATTAGTTTTTGATGTAATGTTCCATGATTCATTGTTTGTGCATAACAACCAGTACTCCATGCAGAGCGTGCCCTCTTTAATACCCATCACCAGGCTAACCCATCCCCCCACCCCGCTCCCCTCTAGAACCCTCAGTTTGTTTTTCAGAGTCCATCATCTCTCATAGTTCTTCTCCCCCTCCGATTTCCGCCCCCTTCATTCTTCCCCTCCTGCTATCTTCTTCTGTTTGTGGGAATGCAAGCTGGTGCAACCACTCTGGAAACAGTATGGAGGTTCCTCAAAAAGTTGAAAATAGAGCTACCATATGATCCAGCAATTGCACTACTGGGTATTTACCCCAAAGATACAAATGTAGGGCTCTGAAGTGGCACGTGCACCCCGATGTTTATAGCAGCAATGTTCACAATAGCAAAACTGTGGAAAGAGCCAAGATGTCCATCGACAGATGAATGGATAAAAAAGATGTGGTATATATATACGATATTCAAATCTTTTGTCAGTTTTTACTACTGGGTTGTCTTCTTACTGTTGAGTTGTAAGTTTTTACATACTATGAAAACAAGTGCCTTAACATTTCTATGATTTGCATATACTTTCTCCCTGTCGATGCCTTGTCCTTCCATTTATCAAAACATAGTTCTTAATTTGGATTTATTAAAAAAAATTTTATTTTAAAGATTGTGATTTTGGTGTCACACTTAAGAAACTTTACCTAACCCAATGTCACAAAGATTTTCTCCTTTGTTTTCTTCTGAAAGTTTTCTAGTTTTGGGCTTTACATTAAAGTATATGATCCATTTTGAATTATTTTTTTGTATACGGTGTAAGGCATGGACCAAAATTTATTTTAATGCATACGAATATCCAATTTGAAACAATTTATAGAAAAGTCTGTATTTTCCTCCTGACACCTGTACTCTTTGAAAGGAAGATTCAATGCACAACCAATTTTAAGGAGAAATTATATTCCATCTTCTTTAGAGTGAAACATCTATATAATTATTTGGAATTTTTCTCCATGACATTTTATCTGTTTCCCCCATTAGTAATTTATTTAATCATTTGTTTATATCATGATAGGCTCATGAATATTTATTTTATACTCTGGGTTAAAATCCATTACTGTTTTATTTTCTTCTTCTTCTAATATGCCAATTATGTGTAAGTTACACTTTTAGAAATTGTCCTGTATTTCTTAGATGCCTGTTCTTTTTTTTAAAGTTCTTTTATTTTCTTTGTATTTCAGTTTGGGAAGTTTCTGATGACTTATCATCACAGTTGCTAATTGTTCCCTCATCTGTGTTGCATCTACTAATGAGCCAATCAAAATCATCCTTCTTTTTTGTTACAATGTTGTTGATTTCTAACATTCCCTTTTGGTTCTTTCTAAGAGTTTCCATCTCTCACATTGGCCAGATGTTTGTTTACTTTACCACTAGAACCCTTAACATATTACTCATTATTTTAAGTTCCCCATGTGATGATTCCAACATCTGTGTCATATCAAGCCTGGTTCTAATGATTCCTTTGTCCCTTCATTCTGTATTTTTTCTTGCATTTGCCATGCCTTGTAATTTTTTGTCAAAAGCTGGGCATCTCAGATTAGGTAATAAGAATTGAGGTAAGTGAGTCTTTAGTATGAAGACATCTGGTGACGTGGCTAAAAGTGGGGTGTGTTTAATGTTTTCTGTAACTATAGGTGTCATAGGTGTTCACTTTCTCTAGTGTCCTGTTTTTTTTCTCCCTTCTTGATTTCAGGATTTCTTAATGTCTCCTCCTCACTTTCTCTAGTGTCCTGTTTTTTTTCTCCCTTCTTGATTTCAGGATTTCTTAATGTCTCCTCCTTAATGTCTTGCAGTTCTTCCAGCTATAATTCACTATCACTATACTGGAGCCCTGCTGCTATGATGGTGAAGTTTGGGGAGAGAGGCATTCTGTAATCTTCCAATTAAGTCTCAGTGTTGTAATGGATTTGTGTCTTGGGTTTATGACTTTTGCAAGTATTTCTCCAGTGGTATAGATTTTTGTTTGTTTGTTTATTCTTTTGTTCCTATCTATTCTCTTGAAATCTTAACTCATATTGAGTTTTTTTTTTTTTTTCCTTTTTATGAGCTAGAAAAGCTAGATAAGCCTGAAGTGGAGAAATACCCTTCCTCCAACTAGGATAGGCTTTGGCCAAAAATTTTCCTCTGGAGCATAGTTTTTGTTCTGATAAGTTTCTGAACATAGTTCATAATGATTATTAGTACCCCTGCCTGAAGTGTAAGGTCAAAAACAAAAATTATGTGCTTCCGTGGCATTTGGTAAAGCCAGGAGGGCCTTGAATGCCCTAACCCAATTTCCCCTCTGTTTAAAGGTAGCTGGGATTTGTTTCAATCAGGTATGGTAAAACATGCTGTCACAGACATGACTGTATGCAGGAAGGAACTTTTATACTCACAGATCCCTAGAAACAGGAGGCATAGCACACAACTCGGGGCCACATGGGGAAGCACCAGCGTTGATCAGGAGACAGAGGGAGCAAGGCGGAAATGTAGGGAAGGAAGAAACAGGTGAGTCTGGGTAAACAGGCTTAGAATTGGCTAATTTGAATAATTACAACAGGCTTGGGGGTATAGAGACTATCCCTACTTGCCTGGCACCTTATCCTGGGGTGACTAGAGCAGGGGAATAATGGTCTGAAGTTAAGAACTTAACAAATTCAGAAGGTAAGGGCTTTGAATTTCTTGGTTTGCATATGAAAGGTATACTCCCAGGCAAGTCCTTTACTATCTCTAGAAATTGGCTAGCCCTAAGAGGGGCAGTCCCTCAAGGATCAGCAAGGCAGTTGTCAAAGCATTCAGTACAGAAACTAGAAAATCCGGTTATTATATCCTCCTCACTCTGCTCCCTTGGATAAAATCTCCTACCTAACAACCCTCCCTATCAAATGGACGAAATCCTGTTCCTGTTTATCCTACCCAAGTAGTGGATTCAGTTCCCTGACAGATTTAGTCAAACAAGCCAATCACATTCTTATGTAGGAACTTAGGGTCACTCCACCCCCTTGCTACTACAAAGCTTTCCTCCTACAGCACTAGATTGTTCACTCTGTTCCCAAGTGAAACCCCCATGTATTCCTGCATTGCATGCAGTACTCTTCACTCTTGGGCTGTGAGTATATGTGACTAATAAATTACAGTCAAGTTCCTATGTCCAGGGTCAACTGTTGTGTGTTTTGTTACCCCCTATGATCCTAGAGTGGAACCCCTCCCTCATCATGACCAGTTCAGGGAGAAATCTTTATCAGGACTGTCACCTGGAGGAAGTGCCCATAATATGGAGGTTCCCAGGAATTTCTCGCACTCATGCTAGTCCATTGTCATCCTCCAGCAATTTTCCAAAATTACTTTTTAAGTGTTCCTATCAGTTTACGGCTCCTATGGCTTCTACTTCAGATAAATATATCTGGTTCCTTTCTTCCTGAATGATTCTTCTGTCCAATTTTGAGGTAACAATTTTCCCTGAAATCTCAGTTCTCTGATGAGTCCAACAAAAGTCATTTATTTTTAGTTTGTTCAACTTTTTTTGTTGTAAGGATAAGAGTGATGAATTCTAAGCTTTTAACATATTGGGGCTGAAACCAAAAGTCCTAATTCATTCATTTTTTTCTCCTACCATAATCTCATTTCATTACCACTGAAATTTCTCTTAGCAAAGTCACAACTCTCTTCATTTCTAAATGTAATGGATATATTTCTCTCCTTATCTTAATCTTTTTGTGATATTTATTATTTTTTAGAGTTTTTATTTACTTAAGTAATCTCTATACTCAACATGGGGCTTGAACCTATGATCAAGAGTTGCACACTCTTCCAACTGAACAAGTCAGCTGCTCCTTTTTGTGACATTGATAACTGTTGATTAATTTCTCTGTCTTCAAACTACTGCCTGGTTGAATTTCTAAAGTACCACGATTATGTTTTTCCTCTCCTAAGTTCTGTCATTATCTATTCTTTAAATGTTAAGTGTTTTCCAGATTTCATCTTCAGTTTCTGTCACTTCTGATATTATCCTTGGGTGACTTCCTCCCTTGTTTCTTTTTTATTGAGGTGTAATTAATATAGATGTTATATTAATTTTGGGTGTACAACATAGTAATTTGACAGTTCTATACATTACAGAAAGCTCACCACAATAAGTGTAGGTACCATTTTGTTACCATGCAACATTATTATAATATTATTGACTATATTCCCTGTGCTGTACTTTTCATCTCTGTGCCTTATTTATTTTATAATGGGAAGTTTGTACCTCTTAATCCCCTTTACCTATTTCTCCCTTTACCCCCATCCACCTTCTCTCTGGCAACCACTGGTTTGTTCTCTGTATTTATGAGTCTGGCTTTAAAAAAAAAAAAATGTTTATTTTAGTATAGTTGACATACAATGTTATGTTAATCTCAGGTGAACAGCAGAGTGATCCAACATCTCCATGTGTTATGTTATGCTCATCACAAGGGTAGCTACCATCTGTCACCATACACCACTATTACAATGCCATTGACTATATTCTCTATGCTGTACCTTTTATTCCTGTGTTGTATTCATTCCATAATTCGAAGCCTGTATCTCCCACTCCCTTTCATCCATTCTGTCTATCCTCCTACCCCTGTTCCCTCTGTCAGGGAGGGATTTGTTCTCTATATTTATAGGTTTGAGTCTGCGTTCTGTTTGTTTATTCATTTGTTTTGTTTTTCAGATTCTGCATATGAGTGAAATCATACGATATTTGTTTTTCTAAGTCTGACTTATTTCACTTTGCATAATACCCTGTTGGTCCATGCATGGTGTCACAAATGGCAAGATCTCATTCTTTTTTATGGATTCATAATACTCCACTGTATATCTATACCATATCTTTTTTATCCATTCAACTATTAATGGGCTCTTGCGTTGCTCCCATATCTGGCTACTGTAAATAATGCTACAATAAACATAGGGGTACGTATATCTTTTTGAATTATTGTTTTTGTTTTCTTTGGGTAAATATCAAGTAGTGGAATTATTGCATCATATGGTAGTTCTGTTTTTAATGTTTGGAGGAACCTCCATACTGTTTTACACAGTGGCTGCACCAATTTACATTCCCACCAACGTGAAGGCTCTTTTTTCTCCATATCCTCGCAATACCTGTCATTTCTTGTGTTCTGGATTTTAGCTATTCTGCCAGGTGTGAGGTGATATCGCATTATGGTTTTTGTTTATTGTTTATCCATTTGTTTAGCTTTTTTACATTCTATGTACAAGTGAAATCATATCTTCCTCTCATTTTTTCATTAGCTCTTCAACTTCAGTCAACTCCTAAGATCACCTTTATCTTAATCCCTTTACCTCTCTGTTATTCTACCATTCTGGACATCTCCACTTGAAGGTCCGATATTTCAGATTTGACATGTCTCAACATGAAACAGCATTTATTTCATACACTGACCACCCCAAACCTGGTATTTTCCTGTATTTCTGTATCTCTGAAAGGCTCCACTAGGCATCAATCACACAAATCATAAACTTCAAATGTTATTTCACTTCTTCCTTGTCACCTAATCAGTCTTCATGTTTTCAGTTCAGTAACATCTGGAAAAAGTGTTTTCTGCTCTCAAATCCACAGCTACTAATCTTGTCTCCTGCCACTCTTCTGCTACGTCAGTGGTTCATAAACTTCAGTGTGCATCAACATCTCCTGGAAGGCTTGCCACAGTGCAGACTGCTGGGACAGAGCCTGTAGTTTGTGATGTGGTAGGTCTGGAATGGGGCATGAGAATTTGCATTTCTAATGAGTTGCTGGGTGATTCTGATTTTGCCGACTTGAAAACCACACTTTGACAATCATTGTCTTAGGTTATTGCCATAGCTTCCTAATGAATATCCCTGTTTCTATTCAAGACTTCTTCAAGCCGTATCTCACACCTAAAACACAATTTGCTTAAAAGTTATAATTGCCCTTCATTGCCTTTTAGGGCCTAGCAAGTGCCTGGCACGTACTAAGTGTTCAGTGTTTCTGTAAATGAAATAGGCGTTAGAGAATGAGTACATTTTGCATAGGAGTTGAGACAGTTTATGCTAGTGTTAGGGTGGGATGGGGGAGGGACAGGGTATATAGCTTTATTTTATTTCATCTTATTTTTTTTTAAGATTTTATTTATTTGTCAGAGAGAGAGAGAGAGATACAGAGCACAAGCAGGGGGAACGGCAGACAGAGGGAGAAGCAGATTCCCCACTGAGCAAGGAGCCCTATTAGGGACTTGATTCCAGGACTCTGGGATCATGACTTGAGAGCAGAAGGCAGATGCTTAACCCACTGAGCCACCCAGGCATCCTGGTTATGTAGTTTTCGTTGCAGTAATATTACATATAAGGAAGCAAAGCCTATCATGGAAATCGATTACTAAATAAGGACATTTTTTTAAATATAAATACAGGCCAGTGAGGAAATCAGCCAAATTGGAACAAAAAAAATGATACTAGACTGATATGTTCAAGGACAGAGAAGAAGAACTCAGTATCTTAAACATTTTATTTTGCTTCATGGTGTTAAAGAAATCTGAGTTTACTTTTACACTGTCACCCATCGTACACAGTTTGAATATTTGTTCTAGTATTCCCCCATGTAGCTTTTTAGAGCTCAAGAAATATATATTTATAGAGTATGTCTACTTACTCGGTTTGTATGTAGAAACTTTTTCCATTAAAATTAGCTCAAGGACTTTATTTAGCTTGCCACCACAGTCAAGAATATATTTGTTATATCCCTGGAGTTTTCATATTATGATTTCTTTATGAAAGAATTGTCGTTTGCTTGAAGCTTCCCCTTCAAAGATCTTTTTTATGTGGAGAATAGAAACTTGTTTCCTGAAATATTATTCCTCTCATTTAGGAAACTTCATTGAAAACTATTTGTCTCCTTTCCACAGAGGTGAATAAAGTCAAGAAAAATACAAATGTAAAGAAAATATGGGTCTTCCAAGGATGATAATTGATCATTCTCTCCTGAGAACTGTGGATGTCAATTAGGGTCTGTATCAGAATCTTACATTAAAATACATATCTCTCTTCCTCCTCTTTCCACTTTCTTTCTGAGAGCTCACAACAGAGGGGAGTGGCAGTGTCTATTTTGAAACTGCTTCTAAAGTAATTCTAATTCACTCTCTGAAAAAGAACTGACTTAGATTGCTGGGTCTCAGATTTTGTTTTTCACAGATCATAAATATATATGTTTTTTGATTGGGGAGAATATAGTGTTGACTTTTAATTTTGGTCAGTAAAGGCTTTGGAATGAAAAAAGAAACTATCTTATCACTATCTCTTCCAATTAAAGGATATTTTATACAAAAATGCTAATAGACACACTCCCAGAATAAGGAATAATCCTTTAAATGAAAAATACACATAATGAAAAAACTCACCACCTTGTCCTCATTTTGTAGGGGACCATTGAAAACATCATTATGGACTGGTGCTTTTTCTAACATCTGAGAGCTATTGCCCTAGATAAGTTAGCAGCTTCCAGGAAAGAAAGTTAACATCACCTTTACTTTCTTTATCCTTTATTTTAATCCATCATTTTAAAGCTTTCCTTTCCACGTATATCATAGTAGCCTATTTTGGTTCAGTTAAGCATTTCCTTTCCTGTTTTTCTCTGTTCTGCTCCAGGGAACCATCCTCGGTGCTAAGAATTCATGGCATTAGATCAGATGGTCCTTTTTCTGTCCTTCATCCAGTGGCAGGTTTAAAACCCTTTGATGATTCAGCTCTATAATATTTAAAGTTTCTATTTCAAATCCTTCAAACTTAGGGTTTTAGGAAATAGCTAGCTGTGTGGGAAGACAAGAGAAGAGTCTATTAAAATCTACAATCCTCTTAGTGACCCATTCACTGAGTCTCTCAACAAAACTGTTCAAGTTTTTTTCCTCTTCTGAAAACAAAAGACAAAGCAAATGGGAAACTAAAACTCTACCAAGGCAAGCCTAAGAAAAACCCACTTGGAAGTAAGCCTTATTAAGAGAAAATATTGTAAGTGCTACTTATTTTGTTCACTATGAGCACCAGAATCTCAAGTTAACAGCTGAGTGGGGTTCAGCCTATTCAGGCAACTTTCTTTTACAATACCTAAAAGGACTATTATATTTAGAATTCTGTGAATATGGAAAACAACTAAGGCTACATTCTGTACTAAGAGCTATATACTGTTTACATACATGTGACAAAATTTCAAGGCTATACAAGATTTCTGAAATGAGTTTTCTTTTCTTCTTCGCTCATTGCTTTGACCAGGTGTAGCCGAGGGGATACTCCTGGTCCAGTCTTCACCTCCTGCACGTGACACTTTTCATTCATCCAGGTCAGTCGGACCCCTTCCACTCGATTTTAGTTTTTTGTTTATGTACTTGATCAAAGACTAGTTATTAGATACTGACTCTTCAACAGCTAGTTTCTATGGAAAGCTTTGCCTCCTTTCAACATTTTTATTTATTGTTAGTTGGGCCTGTATAATCCCCAGCTGTCTGCATCTCTAAGCTGAGCATTTTAAGTGTCTCTTCTTTGGGGACCAATGTCCTTCTTAACACTAAAGCAATGGTTTGTGAGGAAGGAGGATTAAATCCCTTTTGACAAGAAGAATGACTTTCTATTTGAATGAAAGCTGGAAACACATTTACTTATTTCTGTGGGACCATGATTACATCGATGAAGTACCATTAAATGTCTCTTCTCTAACCCATCTCAGGCCCCCTGAGTCATAGTAGTTATGATAAGTGTATTAACAAGAAACAATTCTATAGTGCTTCCTATGTGCCAGGCATTATTCTAATGCTTTATTTTTAATTGATTTAATATTTAAATAACCGGCATTAAGTGTTATTATGCCCACATAACAAAAGAGGACTCTGAGGTACAGAGGTTTAGCCAATGGTTACCCAGACAGTGGTGGAGCTGATATTATGAACACAGGCATTCTTGCTTTAGAATCTGGTTCTGTAACCACTAGCCTTTATTGTGAGAAGGCAAACATTGCTTTTCAATCACCCTATATCCAAAACTTATGCTTATTACATATTTTTGCCGGCAATGAAATTAGGGTCAAGACATGATATAATAGGGTAATAATCAGCTTGCAAGATCTCTGGGTACCTTGGGGAAGCAGAGGAGAGATAGCACAGATGTGAAATCAGGATTTAAATATTGGGTGTCACTTACTAGCTGAGACTGTGGGCAAGTTTCTTAACTTCAATACTTTGTTTTCTCCTATTTATACAGAACAAAACCCGTTTCTTATGGTTTTATGAGCTGGAGTACAAAGAGAGAGCACAGCAGCCGAATAACTGAATTAATAGTGAATTTCAGCTCATATGGTGTCCTTTCACACATGTGTTTGTTTCATCAATACATATATCACATTTACTATTCGGCATTCTTTTAGGTGTTTCACGTATACCGATTGGTCAAAGGCTCATATAACAACTCCATGAGAAACTATCATTATCGTGAAGCCTATTTTACAGAAGAAGTTGAAGCACAGAGTGGTTAGATCATTTGCCCAGGGTCACACAGAGCTGGGATTAGCAGAGCTGGGATTCAAATTCAAGCACGAAAATACCAGTCTATTTTTAACTGCTATGCCATGCCGCATAATACAAGTTAAGCCATGGAATGAGGCTATTTGGTATTCTAGCATTCATGCCTTTGCATAAAGAGGAGGGTACAGACTGCAACCTAAGTTGCTTCAAAAACATTTTTGAGCACAAACTGAGTGGTATAGTGGGAACTAGACGTGTTCTCTAATCCAGCAACAGCCTTTTGTTTCATAGTCAAATGACCATAACTTTGGAACCTAAAGATAACACATAGAATTGATCAAGTAGGAATTTGGGACTTTTCCAGAAAATTCAGGACCTAAGCTCACCATGATTAGACCATGCGGCAAATGATGTAATCATTCCCGGATCACATCACTACACAATAACAGATATGCTAAGCTCATACTGCACTGTGTTCCTAGGTAGAGAGAGAAAGACAGTGAATAAGACTGAAATGGGGTTTTCTGCTTGGTTTGCTAATGAAATATCTTGAAAGCACTTTCCACAAAATAACAAAATGCTCCTGTTTTGGTAACATAGACAAATTCCAGCTGAGTGATTACATTCCACCTAATTAAAAATTCTTTCTCTAATTTCAGATTCTCCATGTTTATGATGCTCTTTACCTTCTGTCCTAAATTGTTGTTTACTATGTTTTCCTGCTGCTAAATTCCTTACTGCATTTCCCCCTGGAGGTAGTTGTATACTGATAATAGTTAAAATAATTCTATATGTAAAATATGCACAGAATATGTAAATATTTGTACTTTAATGCTGGAATAAATCTAAATTAAAATGTATAAATATATTGTTTTCGGAACTCCTCTCAAACGCTTCACACAATCAAAGCTCCTTTTGAATATGGAGTTAAAGATTGGACACATAGTTGTAATTATTTATTAATCATACATTTAATATTCCCCAAAACTGCCATAAAATGTCTGAGGAGATGTTCTGCTAAGAATAACTTTCTCAGCATTGCAGTACAATGCAGACAATTTTCTACAGGGAAAGAAAAAAAGAAACATATCTTTTCACCTATTGCCAAGCAAATTGCTGACGATTTTGCCCATTTGAGCTGAGAAGTAATTAGTGGTATGGGATAGAGGCCAAGCATATCAAGAACTTGAAAATGTGTTCCAACTTATGTACTGATATGTCCACTTTGGATTTAGCTGTATTTCTGTACATTTTTATGAATTTTCTTTACTTCTGTCACATGTTAATATTGATAACTTGCCTTTTCAAAATAGCAATTTAAAAATAATGGCCATGGTTTCTATAGACAGAAATTGTAATAGTATAAATAATAATAATAATAAACTAAGCCAATTAGGTGCATATGTTAATTTTGGGGGTCTGACAGCTTAATCTAACTTTTCTTCTTTCCATAGTAACTAAGACCTGAGCAGTACAGAGGCTCATACCAGCCTCAGAATATCATCATGCTTACAGCCAGTGGCAATGGCTTAATGGGCTAATCCATGGCATCAAAACCTTACCAATATTTTAAGGCTCTAAGTGGCTTCAAGGTCATCTGATTTACTTTCCTGACGTGATATAAAACCATTCAAATAGCAGCCTAATCCAATCTTTCAAACCTCCAAGACAGACTAATGTATCTCGCTAGGCAATTTTTTCTGGGGTTCAGCTACTCTGAAAGTGGAATAAATATATAATTAAATGTATAATTTTATCCTCTGTTTCAGGAAGGATGGAAAGTTAGCTCACGCTTACTTTTGTGTGTTTGTGTAACATGTTAACTGGCATGGGTCATGGAGAATCAGAGTCTGAGAACCAATGAAGTTAGAGATCCACTATTCCGGACACTTGAGAGGCAGTCACCCAGCCTGAGGGGAGAGGGACAGGAACATGATGGAAGGAAGTGGTCATCATCTCATCAATCAGTCATGCTTGTAGTTACTGCCATTTTATAAGTATATGGTCTTGACCCTGCCCGCTGCTAATTGTGAGTCATTCTTGCAAAAAAAAGAAAAGAAAAAGGTATAAGTTTATACTTACAAGATACATTACACAAAACTTATGAGTGGTGTTCCAAGACAGATAAATGGCATTCCAAGAAACAATGAATGCTGAAAACAAAATAAGTTATTAAATTGGCAATTTTGACATGTGATTCTATGTAGTGCTGTTGCCTTGCCAGGCGATCTGAATAATCTGGTACTTGAATACAAATCAATAATTTTCGCTATCACTTCACAGTGTTTGAATGTTTGCTGTAGGCCACAGTTCTTTTAAATACTTTAAAGGAGGGGATGAGAAGAGAAAAAAGATGTGAACATTGTGTGGAATATTCTAAGCGAAATCAGAAATTGATTTAAACTCTGAATTAGCAAAAGCAGTATTAACTTCAGTGGAAAAACCAAAATCGGAGCAAGGAAAAAGGGATTTTCACCACTAGAAAAGGAAATGGGCTTATATAAAACAACATATACTCTAATGCCTAACTTGAAAATACTTTTGGAACCGCTCTTAAAAATCCAGTCAAGAAAAAGGCAAAATGAAAGGTGTTCTATGTCTGGAATATATTTTGTAAAACAAAGGTCAATGTTATCAAGGAATTGCTGCTTTGTGTATTGTAAAACTTCATTTTTAGAATAATAGCTTAAAGGAGGAGAATGACATCATCAAGATGGTGACTTAGGTTTTTCCTGGTTACTAACTTCAGTCTCTCTAATATAAAGACCAGTTAGCCACTATGCATAGATAGGACACCACTGTAAAACTGCAGGGTCCAAGGAGGAGGCTGTAGCACTCCCCTGGACCATGGAGACTGAGCAGGACTGCATTTGAAAGGTAAGAGAAATGGTTTCACTTCAATCATATCACCCCTCTCTGGGAGGGAGGGCACAGTGCCTTACTAGGAGAACCTCCCTGGCCCTCTAGTGTCTCCAGTGGGAAAAAGAGGACCCAAGAGGAACATCCAATTTCCCCATCATTGTGGGGCATTTCCCAGGAGGCTCCCTAGGGTCATCCCTCACAGGAATCATGGGGAAAATCTGTGGAGGTCAAATACTGGGGTTAAGATAGAGACAGATAAGGGGGGCATGGAGCTTAAAGCAGCCAACATTTACATCTTGGTAAACCTCATTCCTGCTTGTAGTGGCATCTGAGCAGAGATTCCAGCCAGCAACTTTGTAGATCAGCAGACTCAAGCCAGTGACCCTGTCAGGCCAGGAAGATTGGTTAACAGTTCAGCCTGATTTGGTTCGGCAGCCACAGGGCCACACTGGCTGTGAAGCACATATTCTGGCCTTGCCTGCACAGGGGAGGAAATTCACAATTCTGTCCAACTGCTGAGCACAGCATCCAGACCCACTGCTTCAGGAATAGTGGCCACAACATCCTAAAGCTGCAGAAGGTATCTTACGGCTCTGCCTGGCAGGGAGCCAACCCAGTAGCCCTGCCCAACTGTTGAGCATAGCCTCCTGCTCCACATAGCCAGGGAGGCTCAAGCTTCCTAAGGAGCTTTGGAGCCCAGCCTATGATAACCACCCAGCTGCCAAGCCCAGCCTATAACCCTACTCAGTAGCAGAACAGAGGATATGGCTTTAACGGCTAAACAGTCTGTGTCTTCACCCAAGCAGGGAGCTCACCAAGTGACCTTGCTCAATCACAGAGCATGGTTTCAGCCCTACCTGACCGAGAAGCAAAGACAATGACCCTACCCACCTGCAGAGCATGGTCACCAGTCTCACCCAGCCATGGGGTATAGTTAGAGGTGCCACCTGACCAGAGAGCCCAGCCAGCAACCTCTCCTAACAGTGGAGCATGGCCAGTGGCCTACTAAACTGTGAAGCTTAGCTGGCAGCCCTGCCCAACTTTGAGGCTCAGTCTCCTGCCCTAATTGCAGAGCACAGACTGAGGTCCCATCTGACCACGAGGTCCAGCCTGCAGTCCTGCCTAAATGCAGAGTACAGCCAGCAATAATATCCAGGTTGGTGAGGACAGCCTGAGACACGACCTGGACAGGAAGGATTGCAGAACATAGCCCCAAACCCTAACCCACTGCAAAATTTCACCAGTGGCACTGCCCTGTGGGGAATATAGCCTGCAACCTTACCCAACCAGAGGTAACAGCAGAGCCAGAGAATGGCACCATCTAAACATGGAAAACAACCAACAGTTTCATCAAACCAAGTAGTGCACATAGCAGCACTACTTGAACACAGAGTCCAGCCAGAAGGCCAACTCAACCAGTGACAAACTCCACCCCACCAAGAGCAGGGACAGTGGCCTCACCTCACTAGAGATTCCAGTGGCAAACTCCCATCTGCTCACAGATGCTACCAGCTAACTGAGTACCCTAAGTGGAGCTGGCTGGTGAAAATCTTTCTGTGCTGAAACAAAACCTGGAAAATCTGGACGAGGAGACTGTTTATTCAAATGCAGATGCCAACCCAAGGATATGGGGATCACAAAGAACCAGGTAAACATGACAGCACCAATGGAAACTAATAAGGCTCCCATAACTGACCCTAAAATGTGATCATTGGACTGTCTAACAAAAACTTTAGAATAATCCTCTTAAGAAAATTCAGCGAACTACAAGAATATACAAACAGACAACTAAAAGAAATTAGGAAAAGGATTCATGAACAAAATGAGAAGTTTAACAAAGAAAAAGAAATCATCAGGCAAACTAAGTGGAAATACCAAAACTGAAGGATACAATGACTAAACTGAAGAAAGAATTCAATAGAAAGCTTCAATAGCAGATTTCAAAAAGCAAAAGAAAAATCAATTTCCAATTTCTATTGGAAATTATCCAGGCAGGGGAGCAAAAGGAAAAAAAAACAAAAACAAAAACAAGAATGAAACACTGTGAAGAGAGCCTATAGAATTTATGGGACATCAGCAAAATAAAATAAATTTATGCATTATAGAAATCTTGGAAGGAGAAGAGAAGGAGAAAGGGGAAGTGAATCTATTTCACTATTGAAAATTAAGTTTTCGGGCACCTGGGTGGCTCCGTCAGTTAAGCGACTGCCTTCGGCTCAGGTCATGATCCCAGGGTCCTGGGATCGAGTCCAACATCGGGCTCCCTGCTCTGCGGGGAGCCTGCTTCTCCCTCTCCCACTCCCCCTGCTTGTGTTCCCTCTCTCACTGTGTCTCTCTCTGTCAAATAAATAAATAAAATCTTTAAAAAAATAAGTTTTCTATGGAAAAACTCTGAAACTTGGGAAAAGAAATACACATCCAGATTCATGAGGCTCAAAACACCTCCAAAACTTTCAATCCTAAAAGGGCTAAACTGAGGTGCATTATAATTAAATTGTCAAAAGTCAAATAAAAAGAGAAAAATTGAAAGCAATGATAGAAAAATCTGATCACATACATGGGCACACCCAATACACCATCAGAGATTTATCAGCAGAAACTTTGTAAGCCAGAGACAGTGAGATGATTTATTCAAAATATTGAAAGAAAAAAAATCCTATCAACCAAGAATGCTATACTAAGCAAAGTTGTCCTTCAGAAATGAAAGAGAGAAAAATACTTTCCCAGACAAATAAAACTGAGGGAGTTTATCACCATTAGACATGCCAAATAAGAAATATTGAACCGTGTTTACTAGTTAAATTGAAGTGATGCTAATTAACATTGGAAAAACATAAATGTATAAAACTTTGCAGTAAAGGTAAATACATAGTTAAATCAGATTCTCTAACATGGTAATGGTAGTGTGCAAATCACTTACAACAGTAGTTTAAAAGTTAAAAAACATAAACATACCAAAAATAACTATAACTGTAATAATTTATCATTGTATGCACACTATACAAAGGTTATAAATTGTAACATCAATAGCCTACAATGTGATGGGAGGGAAAGAAGTAAAATATAGTTTTTGTATGCTATAGAAGTTAAGTTGTTATCAGTTTAAAATGGGATGTTATAACTATAAGATATTTAATGTAAGCCTCATGGTAACCACAAAAGAAAAACCTGTAGTAGATATACAAAAGTTAGGACAAGAGAGTCAAGTCAAAGCATAACAACACAAAAAGTCATCATTTCACAAAGGAAGACAGCAAGAAAGGAAGAAAGTAATAAAGGACCTACAAAGCAGTCAGAAAATAATGAACACAATGGCAATAATAAATTGTTATCCATTAATAATTACTTTAAATATAAAAGATTAAATTCCCAATTAAAAGACAGTGAATGGAAGAATGGAGGAAAAAACAAAATCTAAGGATATGCTGCCTATAAACAACTCACTTTAGCTTTAAGGATGTACACAGGCTTAGAGTAAAAAGGTGAAGACAATTATTTTGAGCCAATGGTAACCAAAAGAAAGCAGGGGTAAAAAATACTTATATCAGACAAAATAGATTTTAAACTTAAACTGGTCACAAGTGACAAAGAATTTTATTATATAATGCAAAAGTGGTCAATTCTTCAAGAAGATATAATAATTATAAATATTTATGTTCCTAATATTAGAGCACCTAAACATATAAAGCAAATGCTAACATAGCTAGAAGGAGAAATAAACATCAATCCAATAGTTGGTGACCTTAACAACACACTCTCAACAAGGATAGATCATCCAGACAGAGAATCAATAAGAAAACAGTGGATTTGAACAATGCTATAGACCAAATAGACCTAACAGACATTTACAGAACATTCCATCCAACAGCAACAGATTACAATATTTCCAAGGAGAGTTGGAACATTTTCTAGGATAGATCATGTGTTAGGCCACAAAAAAAGACTCAATACATTCAATAAGATAGAAATTACATCAAGTATCTTTTCTGACCATCATGGTATGAAAATGGAAAATGGTCACAGGAAAAAAGCTGGAAAATTCCTGAATAGATGGAAATTAAACAATACACTCCTGAACAACCAATGGATTAAAGAAGAAATCCAAAGAGGAAAAAAATTAACTGAAGGCAAATGAACATGGAAACATAACATACAAAAACTCGGGAAATAAAACAAAAGCAGTTCTAAGAGGAAAGTGTAGCTATAAATGTATACATTAAGAAAAAAGAAAAGTTTCAAGTAAACAATCTAACATTACACCTCAAGGGACTAGAAGAAAAATAATCTAAGCACGATGTTAACAGAAGAAAGGAAATAAAGATCAGAGTAGAAATAAATGAAATAGAGAATAGGAAAACAGTAGAAAATAATAACAAAAGCAAAGGCTGGTTCCTTGAAAATATAAACAAAATTGACAATCCTTTAGCTAGACTACCCAAGAAAAAAAAGAGAGGAATTGGGCGCCTGGGTGGCTCAGTTGGTTAAGCGACTGCCTTTGGCTCAGGTCATGATCCTGGAGTCCCTGGATCGAGCCCCGCATCGGGCTCCCTGCTTGGCAGGGAGTCTGCTTCTCCCTCTGACCCTCCCCCCTCTCATGTGCTCTCTCTCTCATTCTCTCTCTCTCAAATAAATAAATAAAATCTTTAAAAAAAAGAAAAAAGAAAAAAAGAGAGGAATCAAATACATAAAATTATAAATGAAAAAGGAGACATTACAACTGATACCACATAAACACAAAGGATCACTAGAGACTAATATGAGAAATTCTATACCACAAATTGGACAGCCTAGAAATGGATAAATTTCTAGAAGCATTCAATGTACCTCATGAAGAAATAGAAAATCTGAACAGACTAATAGTGAGTAAGGAGATTAAGTCACTAATCAGAAACCTCCCAACAAAGAAAATCCCAGGACCAGTTGGCTTCACAGGTGGATTTTACCAAACATTTAAGGAAGAATTAATATCAATCCTTCCCAAACGTCTCCAAAAAATTGAAGAGGAGGAAATACTCCTAAGCTCATTTTATGTGGTCACATTACCCAGATACCAAAGCCAGACAAAGACACAAGAAAAGAAAATTACAGAGCAGTATCTTTGATGTGTATCCTTGCAAAAATTTTCAACAGACTACTAGCAAATTGAATTCAGCAGCATGTGAAATGAATTATACACCATGATCAAGTGGGAGTCATCACTAGGATACAATGATGGTTCAACATGTCAACAATAGATCAACAAATGTGATTGATCACATTAGTAGAAAGGTAAAACTCTCATCTGATCATCTCAATAGATACAGAAAAAACATTTGACAAAATTCAACATCCTTTGATGATAAAAATTCTCAACAAATTGAGTAGAGATGGAGCATACTTCAACATAGTGAGGGCCCTGTGTTACTAGCCCACAGCTAACATCATATTCAGTGGTAAATACTTGAAAGTTTTCCTTCTAAGATCAAGAGGAAGATGAGGGTGTCAACTATCACCACTCCCATTTACCTTATTACTGGAAGTCCTAGCCAGAGCAGTGAGAGAAGAAAGAGAAATAAACAGCATCCAAATTGGAAAGGAAGAAGTAAAATTGTCTCTGTTTGCAGTTGACATGATCTTATATATAGAAAACCATGAATAAAAGGTAAGTCACCAGTAGTCATTCAGAAATGACCAACAAGGGATAACCAGACCCTAAAAAGGAAATAAGCCATTGAAGTTGTTATCACTAGTCCTTGCTCAATGGTGATTATCAATACAAATGTTAAAAGGATTTAAGTTCCCTAGTTAGCTGCTTATAAAAGACCAACACTGAAGGCCCTCATGGCAACCCTGTCAGGACCCCTCTCACTTTTGAGAGCTTTTTCTGCATCTTCACTTAATAAACAATAAATTTATATTGCTTTATTAAAAAAAGAAATGCAAATGAAAACTACAATGAGATAATACTTCACACTCATTAGGATGGCTATTCTTTTTTTAAAAAAGCAAATAAATAAAAATAAAAAGAAAAGAACCACTATTGGCCAGGAGATACAGAAATTGGGACCTTTGTGCATTGCTGGTGGGCATGCAAAACGATGTAGCTACCGTGAAAAACAATATGGAGATTCCTCAAAAAATTAAAAATAGAACAACTACATGATCCAGAGATACTTCTTCTGGGTATATATCTGAAGGAAATGAAATGACTGTCTTGAAAAGATACCTGCACCACCATGTTCATTGTAGCATTATATACAATAGCCAAGACATGGAACAACCTAAGTGTCTGTCAATGCATGAATGGATAAAGAATATGTGATGTGATGTAATGTGTGTGTGTGTGTGTACACGTGTGTGTGTACGTGTGTGTGGGTGTGTGTTATTCAACTTTAAAATGAAGGAAATCTTGTCATTTATCACAATACGGACAAAACTTCAGGGCATTATGCTAATCGAAATAAGTCAAACAGAGAAAGGCAAATACTGTATGATCTCATATATGGACATTAAAAAAATGAAACTCATAAAGACAGATTGTAGACTGGCGGTCGCCAGGGCAAAGGTGTGTAGGAGATGAGTGAAGATGGTCAAAGTACGAAATTCCTGTTATAAGATGAATAAATTCTGGGAATCTAATGCCCAATATGGTGACTATATTTAATAATTGTGTCTTGTATACCTGCAAGTTGCTAATAGAGCAAATTTTTAAAGTTCTTTCCAAAAACAGAACTGAAATGTAACCTTATTGTAGTAATCATTTGACAACATTTATGCACATCAACTCATCTTCTACATCTTAAACTTAATGTTATGTCAGTTACAGCTAAATGAAGTTGGAAAAATAATAAATTTAAATTTTAGATATTTCTGGCAGATCTTTCAATTTCTAAATAATTTTTAAAATTAATATTACCTTAATTTAAGGTTTCTGTTCTCAAATGTCTACATGGTAGAGGTCATTTTTACATTATTGCATTATATAACCTTATCATAACATATTGCTTTATAATAATAAAATACCATCAACTTTTTTCAAAGAAATGGAACAAGTAATCCTAAAATTTCTATGGAACCAGAAAAGACCCCGAATAGTCAGAGGAATGTTGAAAAAGAAAAGCAAAGCTGGTGGCATCACAATTCCAGGCTTCAAACTCTATTACAAAACTGTCATCATCAAGACAGTATGGTACTGGCACAAAAACAGACACATAGATCAATGGAATAGAATCGAGAGCCCAGAAATGGACCCTCAACTCTATGGTCAACTAATCTTCGACAAAGCAGGAAAGAATGTCCAGTGGAAAAAAGACAGTCTCTTCAACTAATGGTGTTGGGAAAATTGGACAGCCACATGCAGAAGAATGAAACTGGACCATTTCCTTACACCACACACAAAAATAGACTCCAAATGGTTGAAAGACCTAAATGTGAGACAGAAGTCCATCAAAATCCTAAAGGAGAACACAGGCAGCAACCTCTTCGACCTCAGCCGCAGCAACTTCTTCCTAGAAACATCGCCAAAGGCAAGGGAAGCAAGGGCAAAAATGAACTATTGGGACTTCATCAAGATAAAAAGCTTTTGCACAGCAAAAGAAACAGTCCACAAAACCAAAAGACAACCGACAGAATGGGAGAAGATATTTGCAAATGACATATCAGATAGAGGGCTGGTATCCAAAATCTATAAAGAACTTATCAAACTCAACACCCAAAGAACAAATGATCCAATCAAGAAATGGGCAGAAGATATGAACAGACATTTTTCCAAAGAAGACATCCAAATGGCCAACAGACATGAAAAAGTGCTCAACATCGCTCCGCATCAGGGAAATCCAAATCAAAACCTCAATGAGATACCACCTCACACCAGTCGGAATGGCTAAAATTAACAAGTCAGGAAATGACAGATGTTGGCAGGGATGCAGAGAAAGGCGAACCCTCCTACACTGTTGGTGGGAATGCAAGGTGGTGCAGCCACTCTGGAAAACAGTATGGAGGTTCCTCAAACAGTTGAAAATAGAGCTACCATACGATCCAGCAATTGCACTACTGGGTATTTACCACAAAGATACAAATGTAGGGATCTGAAGGGGTATGTGCACTCCGATGTTTATAGCAGCAACGTCCACAATAGCCAAATTGTGGAAAGAGCCAAGATGTCCATCAACAGATGAATGGATAAAGAACATGTGGTATATACATATACAATGAAATATTATGCAGCCATCAAAAGGAATGAAATCATGCCATTTGTAATGATGTGGATGGAACTGGAGGGTGTTATGCTGAGCGAAATAAGTCAATCAGAGAAAGACATGTGTCATATGACCTCACTGATATGAGGAATTCTTAATCTCAGGAAACAAACTGAGTATTGCTGGAGTGGTGGGTGGTGGGAGGGATGGGGTCGCTGGGTGATAGACATTGGGGACGGTATGTGCTATGGTGAGCACTGTGAATTGTGCAAGACTGTTGAATCACAGACCTGTACCTCTGAAACAAATAATACATTATATGTTAAAAAAAAAAAAGAAGAAGAAGATAGCAAGAGGGGAAGAATGAAGGGGGGTGGAAATCCAAGGGGGAGATGAACCATGAGAGACGATGGACTCTGAGAAACAAACTGAGAGTTCTAGAGGGGAGGGGGTGGGGTGATGGGCTAGCCTGGTGATGGGTATTAAAGAGGGCATGTTCTGCATGGAGCATGGGTGTTATCCGCAAACATGAACAATGTTCTGCATGTGTGTTATACGCAAACAATGAATCATGGAACACTACATCAAAAACTAATGATGTAATGTATGGTGATTAACATAACATAATAAAAATAAAAAAATAATAAAAACCATGTATTTATTATTATAGTTTCTAAACACACAAAATCTATGAAAATTTTAGTATAATTCTCTCACAGAAAAATGATTTACTATTACGGTCACTCATTATTTAAAAACAAAAATAACATGTTATGAAAAATACAGAATAATTTGAGATTTTTGTGAAAATTACCATGAATTCTTATTTCTAGTTCCTTAATCCCAAAGATTAATACCACTTGAGTACTTGGAAACACTATTAGAGAGTGGCCTGTTCTTCCTATAAAAATGTATTTTTTATTCACAGAATGGTCTGAATTTACAGATTTTTACCTATTTTATTTTTGGTAACTTTTTGACAGTAGAATATTCTGGCAACACACACACACACACACACACGTGCACGCAAACACTTCCTGGAAGATGAAAGAACATGCACTGTGAAAAATTTAGCTCTGAATTTCCATTTCTCAATTAAATTGGTGATGAAAATGTAATTTGCTCAAGTTTGCTGACATTCTCCACCCACTGTGAATGATGTCACTGGCAAAAAGACCATACACAAACCAGAAATAGCAGTAGTTACTTCAAAAATTAGTATTAGTGATTATTACTCTGCCTTAAAACGGAATGGAATTTGGATACATTCAACAACATGGACAAACTCTTAAGCATATTATCTAAGTGACATAAGCCAGAAACAAAAGACAAATATTGTGTGATTCCACTTATATGAGGTACCTAGAATAGGAAAATTCATTGTGACAAAGAGTAGAATAAAAGGTATTGGGGGCCCAGAGGAGGGAAAATGGGAGTTATTGTTTAATGGGCACAGAATTTCTGTTTTGGATGACTAAAGAGCATTGGATAGTAGTTATGTTTGGAGAACATTATGAATGTACTTAATGTCACTAAATCATACACCTAAAAGGAGTTAAAATGCTAAATCTTATGTTACACACATTATGCCACAACAAAAATAACCTCCCAAATTAATATTTGTTTACAAACGCTGGGCTGAAATATGATTTAATACATAGAGCTACAAAAGGTGCCCTTATGTATCACTTTGTGAAGCATGAGTTTGCATCTAGATCACATCATTTTTGTAAATTATTTTTGTTGTGGATATCTAAGATTTCCTGTGTACATATGAAGTGTGCAGTGGTAGCTGTTCACATGTTGCTTTCACAGTAGAAGAATTTCATTCACATTTAAACATACACATATGTTACCTCTATAGTAGAAGAAGCTCATCTACATTTATATCAGTCATCAAATTTCAAATTGAAAAATTAGTTACATTCTGGCTGGAAATGGTTTGATTCCTTCTAAATCCAATTCACAGAATTAAAGTAAAACTTCTTTTGGAAGTTCATTATATTGAAAGTGAGATATCATTATTTTGAACATCTTTGTTAATTTATTTGTAAAGGTGAACACTAAAGATGTATTTGTTTTCATGGAGATAATATGATTATAAATTTTGTGTAGCATAATGTATAGTAAAAAAATGGTTTCCTAGTAAATTAAGAAATTTATGGAGGAGTCATGTACAGGAAATTTGTTATGGTACATTCATAATTTACAATTCAAACAAGCTATAGTATTCTGTTCTTTGAAATGTAAACTATAATGATCCAAATTTACAAATATTCTATACATACACAGAGAACTGAACTACGAAATTTTTTGAAAGAGCTGGTATTGAACACACACACATTATCATGGCAATATATATTTTCTCTTTTTATGACATGTCACAAATTCAATTTTAAATATGTTTGAGCTTAAACTGAACAATTTTATAAATCATTCTAATTGTCCTACAGTTATATTGATTTTTTTTGTAACCAAGTTCACTAATATTTCATGTTGTTAAAAAACAATTAGAAATATTTAATCACCATGTTAGAGTGGAATTTCAACTTTTGAAGCTTTGAAGGGAACTGCAATTACTGATGACAAAGCATGAAAACAGGAAGTCATCAAAATTTACTCCTACAAAGGAAACAATTGAGCAAATTAAATGATAAAAATGTAAATGTACCTTAATTAGTTTTAAAATTCTGTAATTGTATTTTAGAATATCTCATCTGGTAGGAAGAATCTTTTGATGGAACTTCTGGTTTTTATGCGTATGCATTTATTTTCTGTATCACAATAAAATGAAATTGAGAGGATCAATGATATTGAAGAATCCAAATTTGGTGAAACATTGAAAAGAATAATAATAATAAGTGTCAACTTATTGACAAGTTTCAATTGTAAAACTGTTTGCTGAACATTGTTACTTTGAATGGAGGCAAAAAATATTTAAGATGCATGTACTGCATGGAGCACTGGGTGTTATACGAAAACAATGGATCGTGGATCACCACATCAAAAACTAATGATGTATTGTATGGTGACTAACATAACATAATAAAAAAAAGATGAAATATTTCCATTTAAATATGAAAAAATAAAATTCAGACTATTTTGCAATTAGTAGAATTTACTCTGAACAGACCATATCCCTCAGTGCTTTAAACAGAATATTTTCTCAAATATTATGTTCTACAAAAAACAGTCAATTAAAGGTATCAAGAATTTCAAATATATTGACCAAAAAATGTAATTTTGAGGATGATTCTAGGTGATATTATGAAAAAAAAAATTCACTTTGCTTTAGGTACACAAATATTTGTTATTTAGCTTTTTAAGAAGTAATTTCATTTTATAATATTTTTCTATAGAACTACTTTCTAGGTCTACTAGCATAAATGAAACCAATTTTAGTGACTATTTCATAAGTCATATTACTTGAGTTATTGTGATGCCTTTTTTCATTCTCAAAAGTATCCCAGTTTGAACAAAAATTCATTTGGACAAAATGATTAAGCAGGTAATAATATTATAATTCCTATTTTAGATAAACAGAAGTGGAGCCTGAGGAGGTTAAGTAACCTTCTCAAAGTCACACAGCTAACAAGTGCTCAAGTGACATTGAAAGAAACTTTTTTAAAAATGTTAATACCAACTATTACCTAATGGGCAACTCCTATGGGCTGAGGAGCATATTTGGTGCAAGACATGCACTCTTTATTTCTCAAGAGAAACCATAAAATAGCTTATAATTATTTTTATTCTTGTGTTACAGACAAGGAAATTGAGGCTTATTAAAGTAAGATAATGTGCCCAAGATCAACAGCTGATAAGTGAAAAAATTGGATTTCCTGCTTCTGTCTGACCTCATGCTCATATCTCTTACCCATTTCTTTTCTTTTTCTTCCCCAGCTTTATCGAGATATAATTGACATATAATATTGTGGAATTTTAAGTTGTACAATGTGATGATTTGACATATGTATATAGTGCAAAATGTTTACCACAATAAAGTTAGTTAGCTCATCCTGTACCTCACATAACTGCCATTCTTAATGGAAGTTTTAAAAAATTCTTAGGCAAACATGAGATACACAGAAAAAGAACCATAATCATTACCTTGAAAGTAAAGGAACCAAGATCAGCTAATCCAAAAAGACAAAGACTGGTCAAGATGGTAGAGCCTCTCCTGTTACCCTGTGGCTTCACTTTCTGTGGTTGCAGCCACTCACAGTCAGCGGGGTCTGGAAGCATGTGATCCTCGTGATGAATGGTCTGCAGGTCAGTAGTCGTCTAATGCTCTGTCATGGTGCCTGCGTCGTTCACTTCTCTTCATCTCATTTTGTGGACATTTTATCATCTCACATCATCACAAGAACAAGAGTGAATATAGTACAAAAATATTTTGAGAGAGAGACCACTTTCACACAACTTTTATTTACAGGATATTGTGAAACTTGTCCTATCTTATTAGCATTATCATTAATCTCTTGCTCTGCTAATTAAGCACAATAAGTTTAATTAACAAATTAAACTTTATCATAGGTATGTCTGTATGGGAAAAAACAGAGTACATTGGGTTTGATACCATCTGCAGTTGCAGGCATCCACTGAGGGTCTCGGAACATATCCTCCCTGGTTAAGGGGAGACTCCTGTATTGCCAGCACGTAAAGAAAATGGGTTCCAAGTAGATAAACCTGAGTTAACATTCCAGCTCTACAACCTACTAGCTGAGCAATCGTGAAGCCCATTTTCATGATCCATGAGCTTCAGTCTATAAACAAAATGGCAAAAATAATGTCTATCTTGAAGAGTGGTTTGAGAATAAAGTAAAGTAGCACTTTAAAAAATCTAGAATAGTGCTTCAACCATTGCTAGCATTGAGTAAATGTTACCCATTGCTCTTACTGTTCCTATTAACAATAAGGCAAAGCGGTAGTTCTTTGAGAAATGGCTTGATGTGAGTCTGCTTGCTAATGCCACAGCACGTGCCTGAGTCACCGTATGAATAGGACTTAGCTGCCTGTATGTTTAGACTTGGAAAATAGCTCTCAAGATAAATATGTGGGTTACCTGATGAGTGGATAGGTATGTGGAAGACAGAATTTTTTTAAGATTTATTTATTTATTTGAGAGATGGGGAGACGGGCAGAGGGAGAAGGAGCAGACACCCTGCTGAGCACAGAGCCAGACACAGGGCTCGATCCCAGGACTCTGAGTTCTTGACCTGAGCCAAAATCAAGAGTCAGCTGCTTAACTGACTGAGACATCCAAGCACCCTGAAGACAGTGTTTTAATAGGCCAAACCAGTTACAATTTTTATCATATTCCTCTCCTAAAAATTAGGGGGATTCCTCTCAGAGCACATTATCTGATTTTAATGAGTGAATGGAACCAGGAAATCAAGATGGTGTAGTTTGTCCCTAGATAGAGTCATTTTAAGTATTTTCATTCTGTTACCAAGGTTATTTAGCATTGTCCTTGGTGCGTGGGGTGTGGGGGGTGAATTTGGTAATAGGATTTTATTACTGGCATCAAAGTTAATGTTTCTTGTGATTGTCTTTCAAGGGAATAAATGACAAAGTTGTTTTTCTGCTTTCTCTAAAGGTTTAAAATTTATTTTTTAATAAGATTTATTTCTTTGTTTGAGAGAGACAGTTGTGTGAACAGTGGGGAGGGGCAGAGGGAGAGGGAAAGAATCTCAAGCAGACTCCCCGCTGAGCATGGAGCCTGACATGGGGCTTTGACATGGGGCTCGATCTCACAACCCCGAGACCACCACCTGAGCCGAAATTAAGAGTCTGACGCTTAACCGACCAAGCCACCCAGGCGCCCCTAAAATTTATTCCTGAAGCAATGTAATACAAGGTAAGGAACATTTGGCATGACAATCTAAAGATCTGCCATCTTACTAGAAATGTGAATTTTACTAATATCTTAGGTTTCTAAGCCTCAGTTGCATTATCTCTAATAGAAATGATGTCTGGGATTTCAAATGCAATAATACAAGACAGAGACACTGTAAACTGGAGAACTTTCAAGGAAGTTATGCCATGTCACACACCTTGTGTAAATTTGGATATTATATGAGACACAAATACTAAATGTTTTATATTTCTAATACACACAAACAACATTATATGTACAATGATTACACAGATTAAGTGGCTTAATCTGCTTAAGTAGTTAATAATGAACTTTTATTCATTTGGTTCAGGAACTCACGTATATTGAACCAGACAGTATGTTATAGTGGTAAATAAAACAGCAAATGTCCCTGCTTCATGGTGTTTATCATCTACTGGAAAAGTTGGACATAAACACTCACATAATTATATAATTAACTGTCATGATAACTTCTATGAAGTAAATTAACTGGCTCCTAAGAGACAGAATAACAGCTGGGGAGTGGGAGCTAAGTTGGATTGGAGAGTTGGTGGGTATAATATTTGAACTGAATCTTTTTTTTTTAAGATTTTATTTATTTATTTGACAGAGAGAGACACAGTGAGAGAGGGAACACAAGCAGGGGGAGTGGGAGAGGGAGAAGCAGGCTTCCTGCGGAGCAGGGAGCCAGATGTGGGGCTCGATCCCAGGACCCTGGGATCATGACCTGAGCCGAAGGCAGACACTTAATGACTGAGCCACCCAGGAGCCCCAATATTTGAACTGAATCTTAATAGATGAGTTGATTTTAACCAAGTGAAGACTGTTAATGGATGGGTAAGGAGCGAAGGAGTTGTCTAAACAGAGAAAATAACATATGTAAAACCTGAGGCAGGCAAAATATTGGTGTTCTCTAGGAACCTTTTCGAAATTGATTCAGTGAGATTGCCATGTGGAAACAGGAGATGGAGTTTTAAGATCTGGACAGAGGCCAAATCCTGCAGATCATTGGGGGCCATGTTAAAGAGATTGGATTTAACTGAAATAGAAAGCATAGACATTGGAAGGGATAGGGGAGGGAACTTGTTCATATTCGAAAAGTTGGTTTGCAATGATCCTGAGGCATTTAAATGTCTGAGTCAAGTAGTCAATTGGATATGAGTCCATCATTCTCGGGGTTAGGATTGGCAATATCAATGTGGGCATCATTAGCACAGACAGTATTTTTAAGATCATGAGAATGAATGAGACCACTTAGGTAGAGAGTCTAAGAAAAGAACCCAAGGAACTTCAACATTAAGATGTTGAAAAAAAAGAGTAACTAGCAAAGAAGACTGAGAAAGAATTGCCAAAGATATAGGAGGAACTTTGGTGTCAAGGAGTCAATGAAGCCCATGGTTTTGAGAAATGGTGGTCACTTGGGTCAATTCTTAAAAAATCCATTATGGAGGTCAGTGTCAACTTTAGCAAGAGTGAGTTAGACAGAGTATTGTAGGCAGATGACAGATTTGAGTGACTTGAAAGGTAAACAGAGGGTTCAGAAATAAAGCCAAGACCAGAAGAAAGTTTTTAAAAAGATTTGGATACAAACAGAAAGAGAAATACACAGCATTAACTGGGAGGATCAGATGCTTTAAAAAAAAAACCCAAACGACTTTTTTAAAGATCTGAAACAGTGGAAGACACTTATATGTTAATGAAATAATCCAATTGGAGGAGGGGTTTAAGATGAAGGGGAGAGAAAGGAACAACCAAAGAAGTAAATTCCTTGAGAAGGCAAGAGAGCCTAGGATTCAGAATTGAAGCTGAAGGACTCTGTTAGGAGAAGAGGTTAATGATCATAAAAATGTGATGATACAAATTTACTCAGCTGTATAAATCTTTTCATTGATGCCCAGCTTCAAAGATACAACCTAGAGGCAGGTAACTGGATTTATCCCACGTGGAGTTTTGCCGGAGCAGTTCATGGGACTAAGAGGGACCTACAATGGCAATTTACAAGGGGGTGCTTTTAGCTAGTTGAGCTTGGGACTTTTGATAATGGACTGATGCAGACTTTGTACTTGTAGCAGTAAGCAGCATGTGGCCTAACTACTTTTGAGATGTGCCCTGCTATGTATATTCAGTTTGTAGTCTAATACCTGTTTCTTTATTGCTACTTCTGAAATATGTCTAGGTATGAACCTTATAGTAGCTAAAATGTAGTGCCAATTTTTCTCATTGGTATTCTTCTCTTCAGTAAAGTAATTTAAGTTGTAAGAATAAGCGTTTTTATGGATCTCTATAAACATTATATTCATTTTGAATTCTAAAAATAGGTCTTGTAAACATCTTTTAAAAATTTTATTCCAAGTTGGTCTTCATGCGAAGATTTCGCTCACTACTGAGACTGAGGGCATGGTGGCTGTTAAGAATGACCACAGGCTCGGAGGATAAAGGTGATGATTTTGAGACAGCCACTTTCACTTAGAACACATTTCTAAAAGCTTTGCTTCCAGAAACTTCTCTGTCACTGCATATCACAAATGTTTACTTGGCCTACTGGGTGAAAGATGTTACAAATTAACTTTAAGAAATTTAAAAATATGAGTCTAAATATGAATATAAGTTAGAGTACATACATAGTTTTTTAACATTTTTGGATAAGATTTCCCTGCTTACAATCTAGTCTCTCTTAAGAAGTACATTTGATAGATATTTTTAAAGAGGCACTACCTAATTACCCTCCTACACACACATTCTTCCTGCGAGGCTCCCTCTTTTCTGTCTATGAAAATCCATCCAGCCGATAACCCCTCTCCATCCTGAGCTCTGTCTCGGCCAGCATTCCCTCCTTGTCCTTTGACGTGACAGCACGCAATGGTGGCGGTAAGGAAACATTTACAACAGAGCAGGCCTCCTCACGCAACTAATATTTCCAAATGTCTATCATTTAATGGTGTGATTTGGTGTTTTACCCTCCTGCCCGTTACAAGGAAAAATTTAAAAAGAGAGGTAATTTTCTGTCATTGCTCGAAGTAAGATTAAGATAATTCTTTTCCATAAATAATCAAACATTCATTAAAAAATAAGCATGTTATCATTGGAAATCAGCAAGCAGTTTAATATTTATTTATGTGCATACATTCCATTTTAACTTCCTCCATTCTCCCTTCTCCCTGCTCCCCCCGCCCCCCAACCAGGGGCTTATTTCACTTTTGGAAAATGTATAACAGCTATTCACAAATTCTAGGAGAGGTACTTGATAATTATTGAATAAATGAGTAACACCTTATGCTGTACCCACACATTATCATGTAATTCTCACAATAACCCCTGAGAAATGGATGTACTATCATCAAATGAAGATAGGAAGAGTTTAGGGGCTTGAGTAACCAGCCTAAAGGGACAGAGCAAGTAAGTAGTAAGGGCAGGAGTTAAGCCCAGGACTCCACACTCGAATTTCTGTCGTCTTTTTATTATCTGCACTGCCCTTCCAAATGTTGCTCGGTAGGAGCTGGGGGAAGTCACGTGACTGGACTTGGATACAATGGGAAGATGGTAGATGAGAGTTGTGGTATGCGGCACATGCTTTCTTTTGAAAGTACTTTTTGGAGGAACTAGTCCTTCCCACAGAAAACAAGCCTATGATTTAAACTTCTTGAGATAGATTTGCTTTGTCTGTCACTCATTTTATTGGATCTTATGAGATTTTTAAGAGCATAATATCTTTAAGAACATATGATGAAGAAAGCATGCCATGATGAAAGGCAGTTATAATGTAGCAATTTAGCCCTAAATTAATAACCCTCAACTGTAAATGTTACACCATTTATAAGATTGTTTTTTTGCACCAGACAAAAAGTGTTTGTGCTTGTCATAAAAACATGTGTGATGTACATAGTTAGTAAAACTGATAGTATTAATAAAAATCTTAATAGGCTTCATGATTAGAATAAAATGATATTTTGATCCAAATCCCTAATTAGAACAGTACATTTACCAACTGTTCTCATGGGAAATGGAGCCAGAATTCATCATTTAAAGTAATACCTAATTAATCCTATTTTGTAACAGATGTCAACCTTATTTTCAAATCTTTTGTAGACAATGACTTGCTGTATGAATCTTTTAATTGTGTATTTTTGGTTATTTTTTTTAACACTGTAATATATGGTTAAATAAAGGAGATATAGATAATCAGTTTAACTTTCATTAACTTTTGAATCTGTTTAGCTACTATAGTAGATCTACAGAATGTTGAACACAACAAACATATTTATGATTCCATCAGAATCAATTTTAAATAAAATGTAATAGTAAATCTGTCAATCACAGTGTGGTAGAAAAACCCTGGGCTGGGAGCTAGGAGACCAGCATTCTATTGTGACCCTGCCATGGATTATTCCATGAACTCAAGCAATTTATCCCGTCTTTTGGACTTCAGATATTGCATCTGTGTGATGAGGCCACTGGACTATGTGACTTTTAGGGTCCCTTCCAGGGCGAAGATTCATTACCATTTAGAAACTATTCTTTTTTTTTTTTTAAAGATTTTATTTATTTATTTGACAGAGAGAGAGATAGCGAGAGAGGGAACACAAGCAGGGGGAGTGGGGGAGGGAGAAGCAGGCTTCCCGCTGAGCAGGGAGCCCGATGCGGGGCTCGATCCCAGGACCCTGGGACCATGACCTAAGCTGAAGGCAGATGCTTAACGACTGAGCCACCCAGGTGCCCCAAAGAAACTATTCTGTTTTTATAATTCACATTCCATTTTAATTTACTTTGTACATATGTACACAGGTATGAGAGTATGTGTATGTGTATATACCCATCCATACACACACTTCTATCTCTCTCTTTATTTGCACCTAGTGCTTTGTTCCACTCCATAGTATCTTTTGATGAAGGAAAGGAGCAAGATAATGACAGCTGATAAAGTTACTTATACTTTTAGACACATATTATCTATTATAGGTAAAAAGGAAACCACTTATTCAGTGGCAGATTTCAATGTATACCTCTGGGAAGCACAATAGTACATTTTGAATGCTTTATTGATTGGGCAGGAAAAATAATTATGACAAGAATTTAGGATATTTAACTTTAATTCCTATCAATGCTTCCTTACTAAAGAAATGAGTATTCATATTCCAGTAACAGATTACCAAAGATGACAAAATTACAATCTGAAGAACAGAATAAATTTGGAATAGAACGTGTTTAAAATGGTATCAGTACATGCTGTGATAATTTCAGGCATCAGCTTGTAAATAGGAATTTAGGTTTCACTATTGTTGAAGATTTGAACTATGTGATTTATTAACCTGTGAGATTCTGTTGCCTTTGCATTGTCTCTGTAACAACAAAAATCCATGAATCTGGTAGCTTTTATAATGCCAAATGTCTAATAACAGCTAAGAATTGTTAACATTTATCAAGAGCTCACTCTATACAGGTTATCCTTTATGCACATTACCACTTTTATCTTACTTCACCTTTGAACTAATCCTGTGAGGGGGATCTTTTTATTAACTTTATTTTGCAGCTTAGAAAACTGAGGCTTGCAGGTAACAAGTAGCTTGGTCAAGACCACTCAACAAAAGTGGTGGGGACCTAGGATTCCAATTCAGACAGTTTGACTCCAGACCCTTATCAATACACAGTGACAACAAATCCAACCAACTAACCAACAGTAATATAGATCACACCCAAATGTGTGTATCTTTAATCTGAGATCCAGGCATGTATGTCTTCCTTCCTACTAGACTTACCACTAGAATGTCAGTCCACCCCCCGCAACACCCATCCACAGAGTCACTGAATGCCTACCCTGTGCACCAAACTTGCTCAATTCCAGGGATTTCCTCCTTAGGCAATGGCTCCGTCATTCATCTATGGCTCAAAGCAGCTAGGAATCAACGTGGTCTTCTCTCCCTTCACTTGTTACATCCAATTATCTGTTATATCAATTCAATTCTATCACTCAAATACTCTTTTTTAAAGTAATACTTTTTTTATTATGTTATGTTAATCACCATACATTACACCATTAGTTTTTGATGTAGTGTTCCATGATTCATTGTTTGCGTATAATCACTGATAATGAGGAATTCTTAATCTCGGGAAACAAACTGAGGGTTGCTGGAGTGGTGGGAGGTGGGAGGGAGGGGGTGGCTGGGTGATGGACATTGGGGAGGGTGTGTGCTATGGTGAGTGCTGTGAATTGTTGAATCACAGACCTGTACCTCTAAAACAAATAATACATTATATGTTAAAAAAAAGAAGAAGAAGAAGAAGATAGCAAGAGGGGAAAAATGAAGGGGAAGAAATCGGAGGGGGAGAGGAACCATGAGACACTATGGACTCTGAGAAAGAAACTGAGGGTTCTCGAGGTGAGGGGGGTGGGGGGATGGGTTAGTGTGGTGATGGGTATTAAAGAGGGCTCCTTATACGCAAACTCAAATACTTTTTAAATCCAATTGTTCTTCTCTATTGCAATGGCCTCCACCCTGGTTCAAGAGGCTGTCATTTCTCAGGTGGACAATGGTGACTTTTTCCAATACTGGCTGCTCTTTGAGTTTTGCTCCTTTTCTCTCCATTCTCCATACTTTAGCTAGAGCAATATTTTAAAATTACATATTTGGGGATGGAGCAAGATGGCGGAGGAGTAGGAGACCTGGATTTCATCTGGTCTCAGGAATTCAGCTGGATAGGGATCAAACCATTCTGAACACCTACGAACTCAACAGGAGATCGAAGAGGAGAGTAGCAACAACTCTCTGAACAGAGAAGCGACCACTTTCTGGAAGGTAGGACGTGCGGAGAAGTGAATCCGAGGCAATATTTGGGAGGATAGATGGTGGGGGAGGGTACCTCCGTCAGCGGCTTTTGGATAGAGCCGCGGAGCACAAAATCGGAACTTTTAGAAGTCGGCTCCGCTGAGGGATGTCGCTCCAGTGGCTAAGCGGGAGGTGGACCCCTCGCGGGACAGTGTGGTCTCAGGACCCTCGGGGTCCCAGGAAGACTGGGGGTGCCTGAGTGTGGCAGAGCTCCCAGGTATCGGAGCAGGGAAGCCGGCTGCAGAGACGGAGCCGAGGCACAGGCTCTCAGCTCGGGGTGGCCATAAACTGTGATCCGCGGCCCAGTCGGGCCACTGCTCCTCCAGTAGGGACCCAACAAGCAGCAGATCCGGGGAGACTCCCCTTTCCTCCCCCGGGAGGAGCAGCGCAGGAGCGCACTGCAGGGATCTGCTGGGTTTGAAGACTCCACATGGGGTCGGGTGCCAGAGATAGAAACGCTAGGTCACAGGCCGGGTGAGCACGGAGTGTGGCTGGAGACCGGGGAGACGGGATTGACTGCTTTTCTCTGGGGGCACACTGAGGAGCGGGGCCCCGAGTTCTCGGCTCCTCCGGGGCGGAGATTGGGAGGCCGCCATTTTCACTCTCGTCCTCCAAAGCTGTACCGAGAGCTTGCAGGGAACAAAACCTCCCGAGAGCAAACCCGAGCAGCTTGCTTAGCCAGGACTGACAAGGGCACGGCAATTCCGCCTCCGGCAAAGACATTTGGGAACCACGGCAACAGGCCCCTCCCCCAGAAGATCACGAACAGCCAGCAAGCCAAGACCAAGTTTACCGATCAAGGAGAACGGGAGAACTACAGCACTAGGGGAATACTGCACATAGAATTCATGGCTTTTTTACCATGATTCTTTAGTCTTTCAAAGTTAATTTTTTTAAACTTTTTTTTGAATTTTTCTTTTTCCCTTTTTCAACCAACATCTTATCAATCCCTTGTTTAAAAACATTTTTATTTTTCATTTTTAGAGTCATATTCTGTCCCTTCATAGTAGTTACCCTTATTTTTGGCATATATATATAAGTTGTTCTCTCTTTAAAATTTTAGGATACAGTTTCTTCTAACAGATCAAAATATACCCTAAATCTCTAGTGTATGGCTTTGTTCTAGTCTCCCGCCTGAGCACATTCTCTCCCCCTTTTTTTCTCTTTCTTTTTTTTAATCCTCTTCTTTCTTTTTTCAAACAACTTCTTACCTTATCAATTCCTTTTATAAAATTTGTTATAATTTTCATCTTTAGAGTCATATTCCATCCCTTCATCGTATCAACCCTTATTTTTGTACATATATAAGTTTTCTTTCTTTAAAATTTTGGGAGGCACTTTCTTCTAACAGAACAAAATGCACACAAAATCTAGTGTGTGGCACTGATCTAGGCACCAGCCTGAAGATATTTGATCATATTCTATTTCTGTTGGTTTTTATCTTTTTCTGTTTCTTTTTTTTTTCTCTTTCATTTTTCTTTCTTTCCCTTTCTTTTCCCCTGGTTTCAGGTCTTTTCTGATTTGTTTAGAGTATATTTTCTGGGGACGTTGTTACCCTGTTAGCATTTTTTTTTTAAAGATTTTATTTATTTATTTGAGACAGAGAGAGAACATGAGAGGGGGGAGGGTCAGGGGGAGAAGCAGACTCCCTGCTGAGCGGGGAGCCCGATGCGGGACTCGATCCTGGGACTCCATCCCGGGACTCCAGGATCATAACCTGAGCCAAAGGCAGTTGCTTAACCAACTGAGCCACCCAGGCGCCCACCCTGTTAGCATTTTGTTCTCTCATTCATCTAGTCTCCTCTGGACAAAATGACAAGATGGAAAAAATCACCTCAACAAAAAGAACAAGAGGTAGTACCGACTGCCAGGGACCTACTCAATACAGACATTAGTACGATGTCGGACCTAGAGTTCAACATCATGATTTCAAACATACTAGCTGGGCTTGAAAAAAGCATGGACGTTATTAGAGAAACCCTTCTGAAGAAATAAAAGAACTAAAATCTAACCAAGTCGAAATCAAAAAGGCTATTAATGAGGTGCAATAAAAAATGGGAGCACTAACTGCTAGGATAAATGAGGCAGAAGAGAAAATTAGCAATATAGAAGACCAAATGATGGAAAATAAAGAAGCTGAGAAAAAGAGAGATAAACAACTACTGGATCATGAGGGCAGAATTCGAGAGATAAGTGATACCATAAGATGAAACAACATTAGAATAATTGCGATCCCAGAAGAAGAAGAAAGACAGAGAGGGGCAGAAGGTATATTGGAGCAAATTATAACAGAGAACTTCCCTAATGTGGGGAAGGAAACAGGCATCAAAATCCAGGAGGCACAGAGAAGCCCTCTCAAAATCAATAAATATAGGTCAACACCCTGACATCTAATAGTAAAACTTAAGAGTCTCAGAGACAAAGAGAAAATCCTGAAAGCAGCTCAGGAGAAGAGATATGTAACCTACAATGGTAGAAATATTAGACTGGCAACAGACCTATCCACAGAGACCTGGCAGGCCAGAAAGGACTGGCATGATATCTTCAGAGCACTAAACGAGAAAAATATGCAGCCAAGAATACTATATCCAGCTAGGCTGTCATTGAAAATAGGAGAGATAAAAAGCTTCCAGGACAAACAAAAACTAAAGGAATTTGCAAACACGAAATCAGTCCTCCAAGAAATATTGAAAGGGGTCCTCTAAGCAAAGAGAGAGCCTAAAAGCAGCATAGACCAGAAAGGAACACAGACAATATACAGTAATAGTCACCTTACAGGCAAAACAATGGCACTAAATTCATATCTTTCAATAGTTACCCTGAATGTAAATGGGCTAAATGCCCCAATCAAAAGACACAGGCAATCAGATTGGATTAAAAACAAGACCCATCGATATGCTGTCTGCAAGAGACTCATTTTAGACCCAAAGACACCCCCAGATTGAAAGTGATGGGGTGGAAAACCATTTACCATGCTAATGGACACCAAAAGAAAGCTGGGGGTGGCAATCCTATATCAGACAAATTAGATTTTAAACAAAGACTGTAATAAGAGATGAGGAAGGACACCATATCCTGCTTAAAGGGTCTATCCAACAAGAAGATCTAACAATTGTAAATATCTATGTGCCTAACATGGGAGCAGCCAATTATATAAGGCAATTAATAACAAAAGCAAAGAAACACATTGACAACAATACAATAATAGTGGGGGACTTTAACACGCCCCTGACTGAAATGGACAGATCATCTAAGCAAAAGATCAACAAGGAAGTAAAGACTTTAAATGACACACTGGACCAAATGGACTTCACAGACATATTCAGAACATTCCATCCCAAAGCAATGGAACACTCATTCTTCTCTAGTGCCCATGGAACATTCTCCAGAATTGATCACATCCTAGGTCACAAATCAGGTCTCAACTGGTTCCAAAAGATTGGGATTATTCCCTGCATATTTTCAGGCCACAATGCTTTGAAACTAGAACTCAATCACAAGAAGAAAGTCAGAAAAACTCAAAGACATGGAGGCTAAAGAGCATCCTACTAAAGAATGAATGGGTCAACCAGGAAATTAAAGAAGAATTAAAAAAATTCATGGAAACCCATGAAAATGAAAACACAACTGTTCAAAATCTTTGGGATGCAGCAAAGGCAGTCCTAAGAGGAAAGTATATAGCAATACAAGCCTTTCTCAAGAAACAAGAAAGGTCTCAAATACACAACCTAACTCTACACCTGAAGGAGCTAGAGAAAAAACAGCAAATAAAGCCTAAACCCAGCAGGAGAAGAGAAACAATAAAGATCAGAGCAGAAATCAATGAAATAGAAACCAAAAGAAGAGTAGAACAGATCAACGAAACTAGGAGCTGGTTCTTTGAAAGAATTAACAAGATTGATAAACCCCTGGCCAGACTTATCAAAAAGAAAAGAGAAATGACCCAAATCAACAAAATTATGAATGAAAGAGGAGAGATCACAACCAACACCAAAGAAATACAAACAATTATAAGAACATATTATGAGCAACTCTATGCCAGCAAATTAGATAACCTGGAAGAAATGGATGCATTCTTAGAGATGTATCAACTACCAAAACTGAACCAGGAAGAAATAGAAAACCTGAACAGACTTATAACCACTAAGGAAATTGAAGCAGTCATCACAAATCTCCCAACAAACAAAAGCCCAGGGCCAGATGGCTTCCCAGGGGAATTCTACCAAACTTTTAGAGAAGAATTAATACCTATTCTTATGAAACTGTTCCAAAAAACAGAAACGGAAGGAAAACTTCCAAACTCATTTTATGAGGCCACCATTACCTTGATCCCAAAACCAAAGACCCCATCAAAAAGGAGAATTACAGACCAATATCCTTGATGAACATGGATGCAAAAATTCTCACCAAAATATTAGCCAACAGTACATTAAAAGGATTATTCACCACGACCAAGTGGGATTTATCCCTGGGCTGCAAGGTTGGTTCAACATCCGCAAATCAATCAACGTGATACAATACATTAACAAAAGAAAGAACAAGAATCATATGATCCTCTCAATAGATGCAGAAAAAGCATTTGACAAAGTACAGCATCCTTTCTTGATCAAAACTCTTCAGAGTATAGGGATAGAGGGTACATACCTCAATATCATAAAAGCCATCTATGAAAAACCTACAGCGAATATCATTCTCAATGGGGAAAAACAGGAAGCTTTCCCCCTAAGTTCAGGAACGTGGCAGGGATGTCCACTCTCACCACTGCTATTCAACATAGTATTGGAAGTCCTAGCCACAGCAATCAGACAGCAACAAGAAATCAGTGGCTTTTTAAAACATAAATCTGATTGTGACCCTCCCTTGCAAAACAACTTCCAAAACATATATTCCAGCTTGAAAAGTGAAGTCCAGATCATTCAACATGACCCACAACTCCTGACTCTTGCTCACCTCTCCAGCATTTCCCTCAATATGATTCTCCCCTTATGCTAGACTTTAGTCACTCAGATATTCAACTGTGCTTTCTCTCTCTCAAAGCCAAGTCTCCTAGCATGCAGTTTCTTCTGTATGCACTACTCTACTTCCCTCTTCATCTGCCTGATCACATTTTATCTTTCAGTTATCAAGTATGACATCTCTCCCTATACCCACAGTATGGATCAGATGTTCCTTTAAAGCACTTTCATAACAGTGTATTTCTCCAATCATAGCACTTATCATACAATTTCATTTCCTGTTAATTCTTAAGTGCCTGTCATCTACTAGTTAAATATATCAGTAATTCTTTGAAGTCAAGGATTACATTTTATAATCTCTGTATGTCTTGTATATTCCCAGCTGACTTTAACATGGTAGGAATGCAATAAATTTTTTCTAAGTGAATAAAGGCCAGTGTTTTACATACACTATCACATCTAATTTTCCCAGCAGCCTTGTTATGTTAATAGATGAGGCGTGTGATACTTTTGCAGCTTATCAGCAAAGCCAATTTTCTAAAATTCTAGATAAATGCAATAAATTCATGATAGTTAATATCATATACCTCCCCAAGATATTCACTCCAATCAATTCTTTCCAGTGTTATTCTGATAGCTTAAAACAATTCCTCTTGGGCAGGACATGGGCCACCTTCCTAAGAACTACTTGGGGTGCTAGTTAAACATACAGATTCCTGGCCCTACTCAGCACTCTTTAATCAAAATCTCTTCACTAACAAAGTTTGAGAAGTACTGGAATAAAAGAATAAAATAATTCTCATTCGTGCTGACCTGAAAGATTCATTTCCTGTAATGCAACAAAATCCAAACTGTTGTCCTTGACAAAATTATAATCACATCTGTTCTCAGGAATCTCTATTTTAGGATCTAGGCATATTTCAATTACCAGTTAAAGAGCAGAAATTAAAAAAAAAAACTGCATTCCTTAAGCACTTCTTACATAAACATTGTTCTGCCTTTATTCTCTAAGGCAATCACATTTTTGACATTATTTAGCAATGCATTGCCCCCTTGCAGGAGCATAATTGATCCTTTGATAGGACACAAAGCTTGTGCTGGGAAGAGGATGTATTTACTGTCTAAGTATATCCATATTTAGAAAAATGCAGCTGATGAGGCAAGTGCTGCTCAGATTAATAGCCACTAAAAAATGAGAAAACTTAGTTTATTCAGAGTTCTCTTAAGAAAGACCTTTGGATTTTTAAGTCCATCATTAAAAATGTGGTTAGTGCTACTGAATGATCAAATTCTCGTGTTTTTATTAGTATATATATATATATATATAACAAAGTATATATATATGTGTATATATATATAACAAAAGGTGATGATGGAACTGGGTGGGAAATCAATTTGTCAATAATAGAAGCTTCACTACTTGAGAATAAACCACTTTGTTCTCTCTTTGAACAGCTTATTAGGGAAATTCATGGATCACAAAGGCTTGCTGGACTGTATTATGAATTCTGGACCTGGTGGCACCATTTTGTCATTCCAATTGTCTTATCTTCTGTATTAGGTTCTTTTGACTATAAACAATAGAAAACAATTCTGGCTTACCTGAACAAAAAGAGAATTTATTGAAAAGATATTAAGGTATCACAGATTTCAAGAAAGAGTTAAAAAAAAAAAGACCCCTAAAGGTAAAGGACGGGAACAAGTCATGGAATTTCAGTAGCAGCTCATTCTGTCATCAGTGTGTCTCAAAAATCAACTGGCTTTTTGTCCGTAAGTTCAAAATTTTAAATTCTAGAGAAGCAGAGTAGTTTATTGACCCATTTCTCTTCCGGCATGATTGTTCTGAAGTGAAAGATTTCTGGTCAACAAGAATATGACACACAAAATCAAGAAAGAAATAATAGAATGGGAAAAGATGTTTGCAATGTTCAAAACTGATAAGGTATCTATAATCAGAATACACAAGAAACTCCTAAAAATTAGCTAAGGAAAAAAAATAGAAGAAAGGATACAAGTAATGCAAAATAGAACATCCAAAAATTCATGAAGCATGGAAGAGATGCTAAAACCTTCTAGTAATCAGAGAAATTAAAACCAGAATAAGAAGTCAGTCTAAACCTATTAGTTCAGCACAAATTAGAAAGGTGGTAATGCCAAGTGTTGGCAGTAATGTGGGGCTGTAGGAACCTTCGGCACTATTGCTGGGAGTGTGAACTAGAGCAGCTATTCTGGAGAACAATCTGGCTCTACACAGTCAAAATAGTATGTGTACAACTTACCATCTCCAATTCTATTTTGGATATGTATCCCCCAGAAGCTTGTGCAGAAGTCCCAAAGAGGACATGTGCAAGGATATTCCCTGGAGTGTTATTTGTGTAAGCAAACTTGAGTGTCCATTACCGGAAGAGTGACAGGTAAAATGTTTTGAATGCATACCAAGGAATTTACTGCACAGTTAAAAGCAACAACTTTGATGTAATCATAGCAACATGGATAGATTTAAAGACATCCCTCAGAGGGAAAAGCAGAAGCTGAATAAAGTATGTCATACAGTGCTATCTATGCTAATTAAAATTGCATACTAACAAAACAAAAATATGCATTTTGCAAGAGTACATGCAAACAAAAAGATACAGGATGTGTACATTTGAAAATTTGCCTATGATGGAGAAAGGAAGGAAGATGGGAGTTGGGTCTGGAGATACAATGGATCAGTAAATAAATGAAACAAGGGAGGGGTGTGTATGGACCAAAGATAAAAATGAACCATAAGATATGTAGTTAACCATACTACTCATCATTTGCCTATGTATTTACACATGTTTCATTAATGAAAATCTGATTAAAGAAATAAAAATAGAAGTCCTTTAAAACATATCATCTTGATTATCTAAAGAAGAATCTAGGTTGAGGGGGAAGGAGGCTGGATATGAACAGAGAATAAAAGTAGCTACTTTCAGCTTTTGAAAAATTGTGTGATCCACAATTCCGTTTACTATTCCAATTACTTTATTACCCCAATTTCCTGAAACCCCACAGAACCTAATTTTAATTGTACAAACCGTATACACATTTTCTCTTCAGTCTGATCTTGCCTTATATTTGTATTGACTTTTTTTTTAAGATTTTATTTATTTATTTGAGACAGAGAGAATGAGAGAGAGAGAGAGACAGCACATGAGAGGGGGGAGGGTCAGAGGAAGAAGCAGACTCCCCGCCGAGCAGGGAGCCCTATGCGGGACTCGATCCAGGGACTCCAGGATCATGACCTGAGCCGAAGGCAGTCGCTTAACCGACTGAGCCACCCAGGCGCCCTATTTGTATTGACTTTTACATCCACATCATGACACATTCAACTTTCAATGTCATTTTGTGACCCCTCCATGAATCAGCCAACAGCTTTCTCTACCCTGTAGCGTTCACACACCAGCTTCACCGTAACTTAGACCTCATTGTCTCATGGTTTTCTTCTTTGTAGGTCTCTAATAACTTCTTTACAACATATTCTGCCACCTCCTCCCGTTCATCAACCCTACTACTTTCCACTGCCACGGGTACTTCAGTAGCGCGAGCATAAATCGTTAAGAAACTTGATGACTATTGACACTTTGATACCATAATCACCGAATTCTTCAATATCTAAAATCCCACCACTTCTCTCTTAGCAGATGGCCTCATTTCAAACTTTATTAAGCATACTTAGCCCCCTAACCACCCTGCCCCTCAGTTTTCCAAACGTTGATCATTATCCCTATGTACTCATCCTTTTATCACCTTCACAGGGACAGAAATCTTTCCTCTTATCTAACTTCTCCACCTCAGTAATAAATCCCAAACCTTTCAATTCCTGAGAAACTTTGCTCCCATTTTGTCTCATCTCTCCTCGTCGCTCCAGTTTCTCTGTCTTCACTGGGTTCTGTTTTCCTTCAAGCATCCTTAAATCTTCTCCCATCTTGAAAAAAATCTCTGCACTGAAATCATCCTTTTATCCTGCAACATCTCTCTCCCTGATCCTATAGAAGGACTGGCTATATTTTTTGAATGAGGCATTTAGACACCTAGCATCTTGCATTGTGGCTTGGTATATATATATTGGGTAATTGTTTCACAGTACTTCCCCACCCCCCCGCCCAAACAGACACAGACACAGGGACACATACAATTGATTGCTTAGACAGAACGTGAACTCTGTTACAATGTTAGAAACATTGCTCACTCTGTAGACATATCCTTTCAATAGCAAAGACCTGAAAATGTGAATTATTTACAACTTTTGCCTGGATAATTTCCACTGTTTCCCACCTGAATTCTTTGTTTCTGTTCCTCCCCACTCCAATTTTCTCTCTTTTTACAACACAAATATCGGTATTTCTCGATTGCCTGGAAATTAAAGTTCATCTCTTCAGTGTGACGTGCAAAGCTTTAGCGTAGCCTATAATCTGTTTCAAGAGTGTATCCCCAACTCTTCTCTCCAGTTTCATCTTCTATCAGAACCCTTCTTTTCTATGTGTTCGATGTCCTACCTATATCAAACTATTTACTAGAAAACAATCTGCTACCTTTTTGTTTTATTTCCATGCTTTCCACATTCTGGTCTACCTACCTGCAATACCTGTTCTCATCTCTACCTAGTAAACTTGTATCCAGCCTTTAAGATCCCTCTCTAATATTATCTCCCTTGTGATTTTCACAGGCATTAGGTGAATAGTCACATTCTTTCTGTTCCCATGGCCTTCTGTTAGCACCCTGTAGTTCTGCTATCATAACACGCATCATACTTTACAGTAATGACCTAAAGAATATCTGAGTTAACTACCAGATTGCAAGCAGAGACAAACTATTTTATTAATCACCATATCCCAGCATGTGAGTGACTGCCTATTATATAACAGATAATCTGTAGAGATTCGTTGCATGAAGAGGAGAAGGAATGAATGAATTCGTTGTATTCATCTTTACAAGTCTTCCACTTCATCCACTACCCACAGAATAGTTCCAGAGTAAGAGTTAGTGCTCAATAAAAAGTTGTTGAGTGGATAAATAGAGGGATAAATGAATTAATTTATTGCATTTTTCTTTGCCTAGGCTTTTTCAAACCACTCCCCTTCCCATCTGAAATTGTTATTAACCATTAAAATTGGTAAGAGACTGACCTGTCTCAGCTTTATGGGTCTCTGACACATTCAAAAATCTGTTAAATATCATATAAAATATATTTATAAATCTATTTTTCAGGAAGTTTGCTTTTTATTGTTATTATATCAGGGGCACAGGAATGGATTAATCATAATCCTCGGTTCATGAACATTATCAATATTGGTTATTAACGCCCTTTCGTATTTGATTTGTTTATTTATTGAATGGGTTTCAATAAATCCACCAGACCATATAAGAATAGAATATTGCCAGTGACTTATATCTATCTCTGTATTACTTGTTATTTCACACTTCCCCTTCTCACTATGCCAGAGTTACCTAGATACTGAATTTTGTTTTTATCGTTTCCTTGTTTTTTTTAATCTTTTCTCACATATAGCTGTACACTTGCTTTGGAACTGTATAAAATGTATATCATACTGTATATATTCTTCCGGGAATTTCTTTGTTTCCTAAGCATTACACTATGAAGAATCAGCCAATTTCTGTTTTTTCCTATTGCTATAATTTTTTTTTCTTCTGGAATGATTAAAATCCATTGTATTATAATTATATTATTAGTTACAGGAGAGCAATGCCTCCTTTCTGAGAAGTCTGAGTCCTCCGAGACATGTGATTTCCAAACACTTATACAGTGATAAAATTAGTGTATTTTTAGATTGAGACTTAAAGGTTATATCTAAACTCTAATCACATAGCTCATTGGTTTATTTTTTTTTAAATAAGACACAAAGTTTTAAGCATATGAGTCTGCAGCTAACTACTCAAATGCATCTGGGATTCCTCGATGACTTACCAACAAGAACACAATCTCTTCGTGTCTAATTTGTACATTCAAAAAAAGTGTGTTTTTAGCCTGCTTACTGTGCACCTGGCACTGATTATAATGTCAGGTACTCCTTTTGTTTGGACATTTTTCTGACTTATCTTTCACCAACCACCCACATAAAGGATGACCTCTACTTATCAGTAACCCATTATATGGTGGTTGATAAATAATCCTCACCAGCCAATAGAAAATGATTGTAGCATGAGACAAAAGCAGGGAAAGCAACAGCAAATCTTAATGTAGGACCCTGAGATTGACTCCAAAGAAGTAGAAGGCAGAAGAGTGTAACAATGAAGGACACAGGCTTTAGTATCTGTTTCTGCCATTTTTTTGTCCGAGTATTCTTGAGCAAATTAGTTAACCTCTCTGTACTTCAGTTTGTTCATCTGTAAAAAAAGACTAATGACAGGGTTGCCAAAAGATAAAATGATTTAATATTTATGAAGCTCTTAGGAAAATGTCTGTTACATAATACAAGCCTATATAAGTATGTGATAGGTAAATAAATGATTTTACTGATATTTCATGCTTGCTTACTTCTAACCTTATCTGCATTTGGATTCCTTCTAAAAGAATAATAATAGTAGTCTGGTGGCATTGTATGAGGATCTTTTCTGTTGGAAATCATGATTCTTATCCAACATAGCAACTCTGATATAAGATCCTGTCCTTGATAATTATGGGTTGGAATTTAATTTTGCATATATGCAAATTTTAGGTGAGGCCACTGTGTTGACCTAACTCATTCATGCAGTTATGCAATGAATATTTATTGAGTTCTTAGTTTATGCAGAGAACTGTGCAAGTGCTTCAGTGAATATAAGGATAAATCAGACATGGGACTTGACTTTGAGCTGCTTACAATCTAGTCGCACAGATGACATGTAGATGTCATATAAGAAGTGAAGATAAATTGTTATGTGACTCAGGAAAGGGAGATCTTTTACCCAGATGGAGGTACCAAGAATTTCTAAAGAGAATGCAATTCAGAAAGACCCTGAAGGGTGAGCAGAACATGCATAAGAAAAGTGTTTCCAGTGTGAGAGAACACAGCATTGTGTAGTTGGGCAGCAAGTCAACCAAGTTTAGCTATATACATAGTAAGAATAAATTAGGCTAAAAAGGTAAACTAAGACTAAATTTTAATAGCTAAGCATTATTTTTTTTATTAACATATAATGTATTATTTGTTTCAGGGGTACAGGTCTGTGATTCATCATTCTTACACAATTCACAGTGCTCACCATAGCACATACCTTCCCCAATGTCTATCACCCAGCCACCCCATCCCTCCCACCCCCCACCACTCCAGCAACCCTCAGTTTGTTTCCTGAGATTAAGGGTCTCTTATGGTTTATCTCCCTCTCTGGTTTTGTCTTGTTTCATTTTTCCCTCCCTTACCCTATGATTTTCTGTCTTGTTTCTCAAATTCCACATATCAGTGAAATCATACGATAATTGCCTTTCTCTGGTTGACTTATTTCGCTTAATAGCTAAGCATTATTAAACATATATCATGCTCCAGGCACTGTGCTGACTGTTCTGAATATATTCTTGTATTTAATTCTCACAGTAACCCTGTGAATAGATACTAATATCATCCCATTTTATAGATGAAGATGCTGAAGGTCAAAGAGGTCAAGAAGACCTCTAATGTCTCACACTAGCAAGTAGGAGATTTGGGTTTTGAGTGAGGTCACTCAGAGATCAGTCTCACCTGAAACCAATATGTATGCTGCCTGAAATTAATTTTGAATGAATTTGTTTTTCATTTTTCATTTGTGTTATAGTTAAGAGATTTGTGTTCTAAATAAGTACTAAAATCCTTGCGATGCAAAGAGATGCTATTTGGAAAAAGGTGCCAAGCCCATAAAAAAGAATGTGAATCTGGGATGCTTTTATAGTCTTTAATTCCTTGCACCCCCGACGGAGATTGCCATGCAGGACATTCCTATAAAGGGAGTGTTCTTGGTATCAACACCTGTGGAAGGAAGAAGTAAAAAGCAAGATTAGGTAGAAGAAATTGTTCTCTAATGAAGTCTCAACAAAGTCCTCAGCCTACCCCATAGAGTGCTTTGCTGCCAAGATGGCTTTTAGAGTTATCCCTAGTTGAGTTTAGGGGACCATGAGCCTTTGCACCCACTTGTTCACCAGTCATTGGATGGAATCCTGTCCTAGAAGGGGGGATGACTTCGGACACACAAACACTTCAGTTCAGTTTTTCTCAAAGGTGGCTGACAACTGGGGACTGTGTGCTGGTAGCACTCCCTGGAAATAAGTCCTTCATTCCCAAAGAAGAATTTTCTTGAAGAAGGCTCATCACAGTTTCCACCCCAGGTAAGAGATTAACCCCCAAATCTCGAAGACTTAATCCAAGAAAAGTTTATTTCTTGCTATATAAAGTGCAATTGGCATTGGGAGTTGGGGTTGCTCTGGTCATGCCAGCATTCAGGAACTGAGGGTCATTCTGTCTGCAACTTCTCTCACCTTTAACTCTTCAGCACCCTTTTCATTCATCCAGAGGAAGGGGAAGGAAACAATAGAGAATCACAAAGGAGATTTCCCTTAGCCATGCCTGGAAGTGACATATGTCACTCTTGCCCACATTCCAAGGGGCAGAATTCAGTCACATGACCATACTTACCCAAAAGGGAAACTAGGAAATGTGGTTAATCTGTGTACTCAGAAAGAAAGAGAAATAAGTTCTGACACAACCAGTCTTTGCCAAAAAGACTTTCTCAATAATACTAATTTTTCTGTCTTTTTATTGTTCTAAAAAGCAATGTGCTTTCCAGATCATTCAACATGGAAGTCAGCATAATAGAATTCCTTAGGACTGAATGGCATCTTTGACATCAGGCAGACCTAACAGCTGACCTAGACTTAGAGAGCACTCAGAAAATGTGCAAGTGTATGATAACAGGGTCAAAGTGATTGGTCAGAAGTGCAACTTTGTTGTACTTGTTTATCTCAAGTCTGTTTTTCTTCCCCACTGTTCTCCTTCCAAAAAAATTATTCTATAAAACATTTGGTCTAATGTTCTATTGCAAAGATAATCATATTATTCTTCTTTTTGTTAGACTTTTTAGATTTTGGGGCCAGGAGTCAAGAGGGAGCCACCAGTAGTGCTTGCTGTTGGAAACAGTACAATATACACTACTGAAAATTCTTCAGTGAGTAAAGGGCAAGTGGCAAGAACACAGTAAATACCGCAATTCTGTATTCATAAAATTCCAAGTTTTTAATAAACATTTACCCTAAACCTAGCAGGAAAAGAAATACATGACTTACTTTTTGGATTTATCCCTAGCTCAGATGGGCTGGCATACTAAATAATATACCATGCTGGCATGCTTACTTCCTTGAACTCTACTATACAACCAACTCTCTCCTTCACTGACATTGCTATATTTCTAAAATAACATCCTGACACTTTTTATCCTCCATTTGTATCATTCCAGCACTTTCCTCTTCCAACCGTAGCATGAAATGTGTATTAACAAGTATAAGACATCCAGGGATTGTTTCATACGTGGGAACCAGCCCTGCACTAAAAGCAACTTGAAAAACTCAAATATGTTATTGCTCTTCTTTCTGCCTGAAAAAGCTTTAAGGTCAGACTCCTTAGGTCCATCTGTTGCCACCTTCTAAAACCTGTGTGTAGGGGCAAATCATTTTACCTTTACACTCTTCAGGCTTTTCATCTATAGAATGGGGTAACGATAATGTGATATTGCGATTGATAATAAGAAATATATATTTGGCCTTTGTCCCTACTTCTGGCACAAAGCTTATAAAACCATTGGAATTTCTGAAGTGCTGAGAGTTACAAGGGTGTCTTTGGGCATGTTCACGAAGTGACTTTTGGAAAGCACCTAGGGATGGGGGTTGGTTGCCAGGGGACCCAGCCTGTGATTTAAGGGTTGGAACTTTCAATTCCTCCCTCTGAACTCCTGAGAGGATAGAGGGCCTCAAGGTTGAATCAGCTGCCAGTGGCCAATGGTTTAATCAGTCATGCCTATGTGATAAAGCCTCCTAAAAAATCAGAGTTTAGAGAACTTCCAGGTAGGTCAACATATGGAGATGCGAGGAGGTGCACCTGGGAGAGTGCATGGACACTCTACACCCTTTCCCCATACCTTGCCCTCTGCATCTCTTCCATCTGGTTGTTCCTGAGTTATATCCGTTTATAATAAACCAATGATCTACCAAATAAAATGTTTCTCTGAGCTCTATGATCTGCTCTAACAAATTCATCAAGCCCAAAGAGGGAGTCTTTGGAACTTTCAATCAGAAGCACAGGTGACACCCTATAGGATGGGGTGGGGGACAATCTTGTAGGAATGAATCGTTAGCCTGTGGAATCTGATGCTATCTCTGGGTAGACAGCATCAGAATTGAGTTGAATTATAGGACACCCGGCGGTGTCCAAGAATTGTTAGCTGGTATGGGGGAAAAAACCCTCCCATACATTGGAACCGGTCACCAGAACCTTTTAGTCTACCACATATAGAGCTTTTGCGGATCATGGGGAATTAACACTCATTATGTGCCTGCTACTTCTCCTACTGTTTTACTTGTTTAATTCTTATATACCTAAACTGCATGAAGTGAAAGCAGTTATCCCCTGTCTCCTGTTTTATAGATAAGAAGAGCGATGCATAGAAATCTTTTTTATTTATTTATTTGACAGAGAGAGACCCAGCGAGAGAGGGAACACAAGCAGGGGAAGTGAGAATGGGAGAAGCAGGCTTCCTGCTGAGCAGGGAGTCTGATTCGGGGCTGGGATCCCAGGACTCTGGGATCATGATCTGAGCTGAAGGCAGACACTTAATGACTGAGCCACCCAGGTGCCCCGAGATGCATAGAAAATTTAAGTAACTCTCCAAAGGTCCTACTGATAATATGGGCAGGGCCAGAATCTGAGTCCAGCCAGTCTGACTCCAGAAGTTACACTTTCAACCAACACACTATATATACTGAGAATTGAAGCTAATTGATTCAGGGTCACTTAAAACATCCCCGTTGGGCAAAAAAGCACTCTGTGTTACAGAATGGGAATCTAAGTGACATCTATGACTTACTGGCTCCAGACTTATGCCCTGTTGCTTGCTTCTCTCAGTTGATACAACAGTGGAAAATCCAACAGTCCAAAATCCTTTGAATTCTCCAATAATAATGATTATAGTAATACATACAACCTGAAGTTGACCAGATGGCTCAGTTTATTCTCCTAGTAATTATTCTGTATGAACTCAACATGTAGTTTTAAGATTTGCTTTCTTTAAAATAGAAATAACTTAGTGGAAATTATATAAATATTAACATTGTAGGGATAACAAGTAAAATCAATCACAGTTCATGACATGGAAAAAAACTCGCAAGAACTAAAGTTTTGAATGAGAGAATTATTTTTTTCCAAGTACAATTTCATTTTCAATGTATTCTTTCTTTGTAACCCCTCAGAAGTGAAGGATAAAGTCCAATCTTTCATTTAAAATTGTCACTTTTTAAAACATAAGAAATTGGGGGTGTCTTCTATTTTGGTTACTAAGTAAATCTTTCTTAAAAATAACTTTTCATATTTACAGAGCTCACTTCTCTAAGAAACTCAAACTGAAATACTCATTGCAACAAATTACCCATGAAATAAAACTTGAAAATGTAATGTGACAAAGTATTTAAATTTAGAATTTCATTGGTAAAATACCTCAAAGACTCTAAAGGACTCCTGATTTGATGCTGGTTCTGAGAAAAATTGGAATGGAGTATTATGTAATAGTGATGTGAAGGAAAGAAGCTATGGCTTGTTTTGAATACCTATGTGCTACTCGGAACCCACTGCTCTGACCTCTAGGATTGGGACCAGGAGTTTTAAGCGTACCTAATCCTCTTGAATGATGCACAGTGGCTCACCACAAACTTTAACTGCTGCTATAGATGTTGGCCACAAAGAAGTTGTTTTCCTGTCTTCAGATGTCCTGTAGCATTTTCATTTTTCATATGAAAATTCTCAATGCAATCTGCATTCTATCATTGTTTGTGAGCCTGTATCTTCCCTACGAGGTTTAACATTCCTGAAGAAAAGTGATCGCACCTTCTTTAGTTTTGCATCTACACAACACTTCGTAGATACTCACCATTTATTGAATGAATGAATGAATGAATGAATAAGTGAATAGATGGATGGATGGTCTGTGCATTCCTGTAGACTAATAGTCCCTAGAATTCCACTCTAGTCAAGTTATACATATATTTCTAATATATATGGAGACAGCATATTCAGGAGCTGGGAACTGTGAGCCTATTCCTGATAACCTATCACTAGCTACCTTTTACTGAGTAGCCATAATATGTCAGGCAATGTTTGGTAATCATCACAATTTTTAATCCTCAAAAACATCTTTCCAAATAAGGGTATTATCCCCATTTTCCTAATGGAAAATAGATGCAGAGAGGTTATGTACCTTGCTCAATACAACTAGTAAACAACAAACCCTGGCCTAAATTCAAAGTCTGTGGTCTTAAAAAGGCATTTGAAAGGAAGTTTTTTTCCTCAGAGTGCATTAGTATTATCCTAATTTATAATGTAATAGACATAACCTGTGAAGGTTAATGCAATGTCAGTGAACTACTTGCTGACAATAAGAAGATAAGTGTTATATCTTCAAACTATTCTTTTCTTGGCAATTTTTTGTTCTTCCTTTCTTTAGAACCTTTCTTTATTTCTCAGAACTCAGGATATCCCTCACCACTCCTCCTTTCCAGAAATATATGCACAAGTTTTACTAGCCAAACAGGAAATAAAGTTCTAATTTATCACATTGTGCTGTATAAACTCTGTTGATAAGCTGTGGTATAGAAGAAGACATTTAGGCCTGAGCCTGAAGTAGGATTATCAGTTCCTCCCCCTTAATGGCAAATGGCAGGATTCACCCGATGAGCCCAACAGGACTTACCTGCCACCTCCAACAGAGAGGCTGAAACACAAATGGAATTAGAGAGAAAATTCTGGTGAGATGTACTCCTTCAAGCCAACCAAGAAAGCCTGCCATCCTCAGGTGGTGAAAGAGGTCTTGTGGGATCGATTTCCTGCTTTTAAGTGCAATGATTCCTCCCACAAACAAATTTTAGTCCAGTGAAAATTCTTAATTCTTAGATCGTAAGGAATCAGATAAATCACTCCTCTCCACTGTGGAAACAGGGAGGATTGTAGGTTCTGGTTTCAGTTCTCTACCTATGAGTATAGCAATGAGAAAAAGAGAGAGAGAGAGAGAGAGAAATTCCCTTCCCACCCAAACCAAATAGCCTGTAATAAGAATATATAATTGTTTTATGATGCAGATCTCATTTAGATGTCACCTGCTCTGTGTGGTCTTTCCTGAACACAAACTCTAAACCAGTTCTCACTTCAGATCACTATCACATTGCCCCATTTTATTTCCTTCATAGCATTAATTACTAATGAAAAGTATTTAGTTTTCCCTTGCCTACTATCTGATTTTTGCCATTAAAACATAACCTCCACAAGAGTAAGAATTTTTCTTCAGGGACTTAAACAGTGTCTGGCACCTAATGAGCACTCAGTAATTAATTTTTAAATGAAAAATGCAGTCTTACTCATATGCAAATACATTTGAGCTTATCACTGAGATTGCTTGTTGTTTTATGGGTAGGAGCCACGTCTTATACTTCTTTTAACGTACCATAGAATTTGCCACTTGGTGAGAAGTTAATAAACATTTGTTCTTGCTGATATATTTGTTAAAGTTTTTCTAACAGTTTCTTTGATGGGATCACAGTCTTTTTCCATTAACTACTAACCACTTTCTCAATAAGAGAAATGTCTGATAATTTTCGCTCAAACTGACAAGTGTGCAGTTAAATAATAAATTACTGGCAATAAATGGTTTTCACTAGGCCACACACGTCTTCTGGGAAGAGGGACACTAATGAGCTTCTCTTAAGAGAATAAATAATATTTCATGACTCATCCTCACCTGTTATTATGAGATCATAGTTCTATGAGATATCTCCCCCAACAAATAAAAATGATTTTAGAATGATAAAATCTAGGAGTTTTTTTATTAGTAAACTTTATTTTTTGAGATTTTTAAAATTATTTTTGTGAGAGAAGAGAGAGAGAGAGAGAGAGCGTGTGCCCTGGAGGAGTGGGGGGGGCAGAAGGAGAAGCAGACTCCCCACTGAGCAGGGAGCCCGAAGCAGAACTTGATCCTGGGACCCTGGAATTATGATGGAGCCAAAGGCAGACGCTTAACCGACTGAGCTACCCAGGCACCCATTGAAATTTATTTTTAGAGCAGTTTTAGATGTATAGAAGAATTGGGCAGAAAGCATAAAGTTTCCATATATCCCCTCCCCCATCTTCCTGTAGTTTGCCCTATTATTAACATCTCGCATTGGTGTGCTGCATTTGTCACAGTTGATGAACCAATGTTGACACAGTTATTATTAACCAAACCCATCCTTTCCATTAAGGTGCACTCTCTGTGCTGTATTTTTCTGTGGGTTTCAGAAAATGCATAATATCCTATATCCACTATTACAGTATCCTACAGAATAGTTTCACTGCCCTAAAAATCCCCTGTGTTCCACTTACTCATCCCTCTCTCCTAGATAGAATCTATGTGTTCATAAAAATCTATTGTCGGCTGCCGTGGGATGTCTTCTCTTTTATTCTCTGTTTCGTCCTCTCTCAGGAAGGTCTGTGGTCACAAGCTGCTTCGCTTCACAAAGATCTAGTGCCAATGTGTGGCACCACCCCGTGCAACCGAAGCTCGGCAGCCTGTTGCAGCCAGAGTTCCACAAAGCCTCGGTCATCTTTAGGAGAGAAAAGCCACCGTGTTTCGGGTCTCTGTCCTTTTCTTGCATTGTATTTGGTCTCATGCGGACAAGAGTGGTAGTCTTATCCCCTGGTATCTTCAGGAATTTTCAGTGAAATCACTTGTCCAAGTATTATTTGCCGCAGTTTCTCTCCCTACTACTGAAAGGCAAGTTCCATGGGGCAACTGGTCCAGCGATGATTCTACAGGCCTTGGCTTACTGGGGGGCCTTGAGATTGCCAAGCCCAGAGCTCAGCAAAAGTTTTCTATAAAGGGCCAGATAGTAAATGTCTCAGGCTTTGCACACCTCATACAGCCGCGGTCGCATATTCTTTGTTTTCGTTTTGATTTTTCTACAAAAACAAAAATGTACAAACGTGCTTAGCTTGAGGGGCATGTAAAAACAGACCACCACAGCCAGATTTGGCCTGTTGTTGACCAAATCCTGCTCTAGAGTCAGACCTACCTGGGTTCAGTTCTGTCTCTGCTATTCACTAAATACATAATAGACATGTTTGATCTCCCTAAGTTTCCCCCATTTCTAAGAGATGGATCATAGTTAGTACCTTAATAGGGCAAAATGGAGATTAAGCAAGATAATGCTTACAAAGAAGCTCTTAGTACCATGCCTGACATTTGGTAAGCACTCAATAAATGTTACCAATCGATATTATCATTTGATAAGAAGGACATCTCCCTGACCGCTAGGTCTTTATTACTGACCAAACTTGACTGACTTCATCTGCCTTTAGGATAAATTCTGTTCCAGGACTTTCCTTGTTTTCTTTTGCAAATTGAATCTTTATGGATCTTCCCATCCATCTGCCAGATATGTACACATGTGTTTGCTTCCACTATGGAATGTACTTAGACCTAGGCGAGAACTCCTCCTACCAGCCTAGAAGTAGATAGTAATACCTAAGATGGATATCACCAATTAATACGTGTGTGGCAAAATATCCAGTAATGAACAGGCCAGTTCAGTTGTGAATGCCCCAACGACACCTGAAATGAACCAATTAGCATAAAAATCAGGGTGAGTTCTAGCTAAATCTCATTATGTAATTTCTTGCTGAATTGAGGTACTACCCCAATCAGTTTCCAGTGATAAAAAAAAAAAGCACATTTTTTTTTTCCCCTTGGCACAAACTGCAGTTTTTCAGTTCAATGAATTTTTACTGGACATATATTTGGTGAAAAGCATTGATCCAGGCCTTATGGGGGAAACAAGGATGAATAAGACACAGCTCTACCTTTAAAGAAGAAGGAAAAAAGAAAGTGTGTATAGAGACAGCCGTGATAGAAAGTGTTGAAGAAGAAAATGAGGAATAAGAGAACATAGGAGTTGGCATAGCTACTCTGAACAATGAGAAGGGGCTCCCAGCAGCTTTTTGGTGGTATCTTATTTGGCGGATAGGATTTCAACAGGATAAAATCAAATCATAAGCATGGTTGTGTGAGATACTAGCGAGAGGTACAGTTGACCAAAGCACGGGGATTGGGGCAGAGAGTACTCAAGTGCTGAGGTTGAAATTAGAACAGTGTGAAAATAGGTGCGTGTTCTTTCCATCCTCAATTCTCACACTGCACCCGAGGAAACTGAATCGCAGAGAGATTAAGCGCATTTCCCATGTTGCACAGCTAATGGCTGAGCCGAGGTGCCCCTCGGCCACCCAGCTTGCCAGGCTGGTTCACTTTCCATTACCTAATAGCTGGGGACAGATAATGGATGAAATTGAATACCATACTTAGCTTCTTGGATTTCCCTCTGTTAGAAATGATTTGACACTGGAAAACTTTGAGCAGCAGGGTATCACAGTCAGGGGTGTAAACCTCTGATTTCAGCAACACCATGAAAGGGAACCTGAAGAAGAAAAGAGGCTGGAGGCAGGGAGACAGGCAAAATGGGGACGGGCTAGCTAGGGGTCTGAACCAGGGTAGTGGCCACAGGAAAGCCGTGGATGGGACAGAGAGAAGAGTCACTGTCCATGGAGAGCCAAAACAACTGGAAGCAGGAGAAGTAGAACAGAGAAACGAGAGAGAAGAAAATGTCACACCAGCTGTGTCACTGTGGATGACTTGGGCAACCTCTCAGTGCTTCCTGTGCGTGAAGTAAGAAAGAGCAATTGCTTTGGCCTTGTTCTCTGCATTATTTGATCACTGCAGACCTCATGCATTACCCTTTTCTCCATAGAGGAGACAGAGCAGAGTAGAAAGGACTCTGTGCTCCATCCCAGACCTGCTGCCGACTCTGCACGGCTTCTAGCAAATCAGGAGCACAGGGGACCAGGGCTGCCGGGTTGAAAGATGCTTCTGTTCACAACACTGATGCACGCAGCTTTGGAGTTAGAGGGGCACAGACTTGAAGAAGAAGCTGCTCTTCTGTCTGAGCTCCAGGAGAATCCTGCTTGGTTGTTCATCATCCTCCCTGAACTCTGAAGTGAAACACATGGGCTGATGAGGTGGCAGAAGAAGCTCCAGAAAGGTGTAACTTAGCAGCTTGCCTGTGTGCAGCAAAGTCCAGAAATAGCACACCCCACGTAGGAGGCTGCCCTGATGCATGTCCTTCTTGAAGGTTTGCTCAGCAAGTCTCTGAAGTGTCACCTGTCATGGCAGCGAGTCAGTCAGGGAGTTGTCCTTAGTGCTCAGAAAAAGGGTGTCAGTGAGTATGCCCCCTTGAGGTATAAAGTTTTCTGGGTCTTGGGGAAGACCTCTCACTTTTCACTCAGTCATCCATAGCTTGGTGTCAGGAACCAGTTACTAATCAAAGCTTTACTCCCAGCCCCCATAGTCTTCTGTATTCACTGTGCCGAGTCGCCAGCCAGAGCTCCAAACACGCATTCTTCAGAGCAGTGTTCTGCCTCTGAGCCAATGTGAGTGCCCTATGGCACAATATGACGGAGATATCTTTCAGTATCAAGTAATCAATTATGCAGAATGCTTCATTAACAATAACTACGAGAGTCAATAACGAGGGTCGTTGAAATGTGGCTCATCTGTGCTTGAATTCACTGACCCCTCCCACTCTCCTTGTCAAGAGATATCAAGGAACAGATTCATCAGGAATAATGGCCAGATGTTTGCTTGTTAATGATCGTTCCATAATCAGAAATGCGGTGACCATGGGACACTTAATCTTGTCAATTTTTGTGACAGAAAACATGCTTAATTTATCATCAGCTTTGAAGAAAACAGAGCTTTCATTCCTCCAAACCACACCGGAACACAAAATGACTAGAATTTAGTCTTATTTGCACTCTAAGCCCAATACAAGTTTTGCCTCGCTCAGTCAAACTACTGCTTCTTGCAAATCCCATAAAAATTAGCGTTGGTGCCTTGACCAAGCAGCTCCTGAACTCTTAGTGCTGAGCTGTGTGTTGGGCTAAAATGAGCTATTAACGGGATCGATGCCATACTCTTCAATCTGGCCTGAGGTCTCCATCAGTGGTTTGTCTCACCTGCACCATGGGGAAACCCCTCACCAGCTTCTGCTGCTCTCAGTGCTCACGATCACCTCTGTGTTGCATCATCATGCCCGTCACCCTCTTCTCTGACAACCTAACCGTGCTCCTCTCAAGATGTGCGTGCATGTGTGTGTGTGTGTGTGTGTGTGTGTGTGTGTGTGTGTGTGTGTGTGTTCCTTCACGGCTAACACTAACCATAATGCATTTCTCTTCTCCAAATATGAATGTGCCAGTAGTCTACACTCTACACCATCGTGTATGCAGTGTCATCTGGTTATTTGATGTCCTGTCTCTCTGGCTGAATCAGGCAAGGCCTGAGTAAAAGCTGGCTCATAAATTCCACAATTGATGAATTGGGTGGAGATGCAAATCCTCAACAGAAGCCATATGAGAAATACAGACAAGGACTTGGATTTGGAAGTCCAGAGCCAACTTTGAAATTATAATTCAGTCTTCTACCAGTTGTATAACTGTGGGCCAATTATTTAAACTCTCTTAGCTCCAGGTTCATCGTGTATAAAATGAAGTTCTTGAAAAGACCAAGAAAAATAATGTACATAAAACGCTGGGCACAGAGGAAAGACTCAATAAATGTCTGTTCCCATTTCCTTTTTGAATGATCCAGTGAGAAGATCAGAATCTAGAATTTCAGTCTCTCTCCCTCGGACTCTGTCTAATCGGCCCACACATACACAGTCACACGTGCACACACACACCTACTCAGTCTCACACAAACATAATGCCCAGCAGTCGATACCTGTCTAAGAGTAATGTGAAGGATAAAGAAACAACAGTGTTGAAACCAACAACAAGATAAAAAGTATACACCTGACCTAATTAAAGGTCTTGCTTTAATATCACCTCAGTCTTCTCAGTTTAAAAAGTATGCAAATACACAGAAGTATTAGAGCCATGTTATCTTAGTCTATTCAGGCTGCTGTAACAAAACACCACAGACTGAGTGAATTAAACAGCAAACACTGATTTCTCCCAGTTCTGGAGGCTGGAAGTTCAAGACCTAGAGTGCCAGCATGTTGGGTTCTGCTTAAAGCCCACTTTCTGGCTTGTAGATAGCCACCTTCTTGCAGTATCCTCACATGGCCAAGAGAGAGGTTCTTGTCTTCTCCTCTTTTTATAAGGGCATTAATCCCATTGTGAGGGCCCCACTCACATGACCTAATCTAACCCGAATTACCTCCCAAAGGACACACCACCAAATACTATCATACTGGGGATTAGTTCTTCAACATACGGATTCTGGGGGGACACATTCAGTCTATTGCAAATGCCATCTAAGTATTGCTCATAAAACTTCAAAATGTAGTCACCTCCACATGTTTCATGACCCTGAAAGTGTTACATGCTTATTTTTAACAGTAAAACATTGCTTTATTGGTTTATTATTTACTGACATTATTAATAGTATTTTATCATCTATAATTTAAAGCAGAAACTATTTCTCCAACCCTTAATGTATGAACTAATACTGAGAGTTTTCTTTGTAGAGTCCAACAAATTAAGAGGTTGCTCTAATTTAGTTAACTGAATTTGTGTTCCCAAAATAATACAGACACAATGGACATATAGAACAAAACAGGTTGAAAGAGGGAATGCCACTCCATATTCCCCCATTATCTTGGGTAATAATGTCAAAATACTTCAAAATGCTATAGTCACCACCATGACAGCAGGAGTGAAGCAGCAGAAAAATACCATTTTACTCCATATTTATTCACTCTTGAATATGAGATTATAGCAATGTTGAATGTCCTAACTTCTGGATTTGAGAAATCTCCTTTACTGTTCCTATTCAATTAACCCAACAAGCTGTTGAGAAAGTCTCTTCTTCCTTACCCACACTTCAGTGGCTTGTATCTACACTTAATGGTAGGCACCATTTTTTATAGCATACTTTTATCCATCTTATTATTATCTCACTTCAGACAGCTTTCATGGAGGTAAGTGACCACAATGATGGACTCTATGCTGTGAGAGAGAAAGGGGGCAGAGAACGAGGTTAAGAAGGAGGAAGACAGAGAAATTCCTAAATACCAAAAAAAGATTTGTACATGTAAAATCCATCAAAAACACCAGAAGTGCAGCAGGGCATACATAAAAGGAAAGAGCTTTTGCACTGGAAATCTATACGTTTGGCAACTTATTACAAAACGTTATTAGGAAATATTTGATTACACCTTCCCAAATTTAAATTGACAATGCTGACACCAAATGACATCAATCTATTTATATAATAAAACAGCAAATCTCTAATGGCTATCTATGAACCTCATCAACAGCAATGTTATTAAGTGAATGAACTAGCTCATCAGGAATTGACATGCATATCTATCTACTTGCTTGAACCAAGACATCAGTGAGTCCTCCTTGAGTCTGCCTCCCTTTCACCCCCATCACTCCAATGCACCACCAACTCCTCCCACTCCAACTTTCCAAACACATCTCTAATCCAGTCAATGTCCCTGTGTCTACACTCTCACTACCCTCTTCATTGCCTTTTACTGGGACATCTCCAGCGAAGGTCTACCTTCTTTCTGTACATCCATTCTTTCCTTGCCCTACCCATTCTCAAACAGTAGCCAGAATGATCTCTATAAAATATAAGTCTAATTTGTCCCTTGCTAATGCTCTAATCCCTTTAACTGCCTCATGACATTTTTTAAGAAAAAATGTCAAAATGTCAATGCAAGCCTAGAAATTTCTGCATGACCCGGCCACTACTTATCTCTGCCAACTTTCTCTCTTCACTCCCCCTTTCCCTCTCTCACTCTCCGTTTCATCGGCCTACTCTCTTTCCCTCAAATAGGCCAGGTTCATTACTGTATCAGCCCTTTGGTACACACTGTTCTATTTGAAGCACACACCACCAGCTCCAACCTCTTTTATCTGGCTAACTACTACTGATCCTTCAGGTTTTGCTTTGGATATGACCTTCTCAGGAAGATCTTTCCTGACACTGGAGTCTACTTAGGGTCCCTATTATATTCTCTCCTGGCATTAGTTATATTTTCTTTGAGTCATTCAGTGTAATTGTATAGAGCTATTTGTGTGATTATCAAATTAAGACTTGTCTCCACCACTCCACCCTAAGCACCATGACGGCAGAGACTGGTTCTTTTGTCATTGCTTTCAGTTCACCATGGAAATAGTCTTTGTATGTGAAGGATGAACACAAACATTGGTCAGGGTCGTTGATAGTCAACATAGGCAGGGGCCTGGAATAGTGGCTAGGTGACACTGACATTATTTTCAACTGAGATAGTTGGAAGACTGTACAAACCAACAGTCTCCATTCTGGAAGGTTTTCTTTTAATTAAAAAAAAAAACTCAAAAAGGCTAAAAGTCAAGCAAGAAGGGAAGAGAGAAACTGGACTCTTGAGAAAAAAAAAGGGTGTAAAATAAACTCCTAAATGCATGCTTGTCATCCTTCCAGGTTTTTGTTTTTGTTTTTGTTTTAAGTTGCATTTCTTTTCCACTATAAGTTAAAATAACAGATTGAGGTTTGTGGTCCAGAACATACCCTCAGCAGAAATAGTGACTGATCGGAAAGTGCAGTTGTTCAAGATCTGTCATGCTCGATTACTTAAAGCTGTAACTTGTTTGATATGAATATTAAGCATGTAGACCTAGTGCAGCATGGGAGCCACTCAGGGAGTTTATGCAGTTAATAAACTTTCATGCATAATTTACTATGAAGTATGCAGAATTTCAGCCACTTCTTTACTCTTAACGTTTAGTTGTATATGTGAACTCTCCTTTCTTAATTGGGGAATGTAGCATTATATAGGATGTTGTTAAATTTAATTTTAATCCTTCTTGACATTAACCTTTTTTTTTTTTTTTTTGGTAAACCAAGTGATCTGCCTTTAAGCAGTTGTCTGATTTTGGTTCTTTGAAACTGTGATTTTTATTTCATTTGTACCCAACCATTGTAAGTATTTTGTTTTGTTTCTTGGAAATTTTGTTTTGAAACAGAAAATAAAGGCTGTGTTATAAAATGAAAAAAAAAAAGAGCATCTCTGTATAGTAGCAGTGCTTTTGGAATTAATCCATTAGTAAATTCCATTTACTTCTCCATAATCAAGCAGCTGCATTTCCACATTTCTGTGCTAATCAATGGCTAACATATTTTGAGTACTTACTATGTGCCATGCACTGTGCTAAGCATGTCATATACCTCATCTTTCCTTTTTAATTGAGGTATACTTGACACACAGTGTTACATTGGTTTCAGGTTTACAGCATCGTGATTTGACAATTCTATATGCTATGCTATATACACCACCCATACCTTATCTTTGTGGCAACTATATAATGTCATGCAGTTATCATCCCCATTTTATAATTAGGAATCTGCATCACTCGAGGTCACAGATTAATAAAACTGAGATTCAAAACAAAGCCTTTTAGGCTCCTCTGGCCCATATTCTTAAACAATTCTCTATACTGTTCCCTTGCAAGAGGAGGTCAGTTACATTTTTGGGGTGGAAGAGGAATCAGAAAGCACATGTTCTGTTAGAAGTAGGTCTATCCATTGTTACAGTTTCATGCTGACCCAGGTACATCGTTTTTCTCTGTATTTGTAATTTCTGTTGACAATTACCTCTACCATGCCATGCTGAAAGGGGAAAATGTGTTTCCAGTTTCTGCAGGACACTGAGCACAGACAGGAATAAATTGCAGCATCTCTCTTCCATCTCTTCCAGCTGTTTCAGCTTGTTTGCTTGTTTTAAATAGGAACACATAAGGTTGCTCCCATACTGCCCTCTGCACTGGTCTGCCTGCTTGGCATTCTTGATGGTCAAAGATTGCGGATGACAGAAACAGCAGTGTGCATGAGACAGAGTTCACACCAGGGAAAAGGAAATAGGGGTATTTCCAAGGGAAATTTAATAGACCCCAGTTTGGCTTTAATCAAAATGGTGAATGATGTTGTTTAATTACTTTTTTTTAAAGGGTGACCAACTCTCCCACCATTGGATTATTGCGACCTGAAACCGTATCCATTAAAAATCCTGGAAATAGCCGATTCCTCCCCTTCAGCCTTTGCTCCTTCAAAACTGTTCCCTTGGGTGGTTAACTGATGGTAACTGGGTGATAACTGATGGATTCCTTCCTCATGTCACTCAGACAATGACTTTAATCTGAAGAAAAGCTTCAGCTCCTTCTGAGGCATTAAAAACAGGACATAATCATGGCTCTCTGGAGGATGAAAAATGGAACTTTCCTGTAAGCAAGGAAAAGCCCCATTGTGTGCTAAAACTTCAGGAAAATGCCAGTAGAGATGCTTTGGAGAACTATTTCCATGCTCTTGTCCATTTTGGCTGGTTCTGCCCTGTGTCTGGACTCTGAGCAAGAAGGAGTGAAATGTCTGTATTGCACAGAAATGTCACTAGTGAGTACAATTTACTTAGGATCCTCTCATCACTGAAGTGACAGTATTTTGCAATCCTGGAGATATCCTTAAGACAGCACATCCTGTTAAGCCAATTTATGGAAGAGAGCCTTATTTTTTCTGTTAATCTATTTTTTGTGGGAGGCTTCAACTGCAGTCAATAATATTCTTTGGTGCTTATTGTTTATTTATAAAAATGTTTATTCTCCATGTACTTTTTTCTGCCTGTTAAATATCAGGTGTTTCAAGGGGAAAAAATAAAGCAATTAAAACTTTGAAGCTAGCCAGAATCATTTTTACAATACAATTATTTTTCTCTGATTTCCTACGGATGATAAAATAGCCTAGTCCACAGGGGCAAGAAAGCAAAATTGATGTCCATCTAAGACTGCTTAATGTTTTTTTACAGAAATTATTAGGAGACAAACAAAATATGCTAGTGCTAAATGTCCCTCTTGGTCCTCATTCTGAGACTCCTGTATTATTTTTAGAGTGTTTTAGGTAGGAATGCACCTGGTACATATGTTAGCTTTCTAAATTAATTCTTTCAAATCACAGTTGAAGTTTTATTTTAACAGCCTCTTTTAGATGTCTTGATATAACTCTCTTTAGTCATTGCTTCCATTAAAAAACAGGATTTTTAGAGTTGATATGTGACATATTAAAATGCTAAATTTTGGTTGTTACAGAATGAATCATCTTAAAGTCACAGATGAATATATCAATAGGCTACCAGATAGAGGTTTTAATACTCCTGTCCCATTGCATTTCAACACTCTTGGCTCTTCCAGTTCCTTTTCAAAACTCTACAATAAGTAATCACCTGCCAACCTTCTCTTACTATCTTCTAAATGAATAGCCCAGGGGGACAAGAAAATACAGAGACATTGCCACATGAGTGGCAAGGGAAGTAGAACTGTGAATCCAGAGTTGAAAAAGAGAAGAATCTAAATTTTAACCCAAATTCTGTTTCTCATATCTTTGGCTATTTTACTCTGAGCTCTCAGGTTGACTTTTCTGATGATGCTGTGATGTCCATACTACTTTTTTTTTTTACCTTATTACTACTCAGAATATCAATGCTGATATAGTACTTTAACTCTCTAATTGTGAAGAAAATGAATTAGAAGCAGCATTTTGCTAATCCCACATTATGAAGGGAGAATATTTTTTTAAAGCTTTTATTTATTTATTTGAGAGAGAGAGAGCACGAGCAGGGGAAGGGGTAGAAGGAGAGGGAGAAGCAGACTACCCACTCAGCAGAGAGCCCGATGTGGGGCTCGATCCCAGGACCCCAGGATCATGACCTGAGCTGAAGGCAGGCACTTAACCGACTGAGCCACCCAAGAGCCCCATGGAAGAATATGTTCTATCTCAGTTTTCAGTTCTATTGCTATTTCCCCAAGTCACAACAGTTATTAATAGACAAGAATGGTAAAGGTGACCTAAGTAAGCCCTTCAGAGGCAGACATTCTTTACCATTTTTGCTTAACGTTACTAGGCATACAATAGGTATTTAATAAGAATTTTATGAATGAACGTACAGTGGGTGAAGGGAGGGAGAATGTGATTTGAAACTCTAACTACACTACAGGAGCTTCTGCCTCCCTAGAGAGTGGCATAAATTCTGGAACATAGCAAAACCCATTGATGAGCTACTTGGTTTTGGGAGAAAAATAAAGGTCAGAAGGTAGAGGAGAGAAATGAAAAGAACTAAATTATTTCTCTGCATAATTAGGTACAAATGTGGGTGTTTCCAGGAGGATTGGGAAAGTGGAGAGAGGAAGAGAGAAGTTTGCAGAGAGGAAGAGAAGCTAAGCACAGAGTGGAAACTAAGCCTTCTAGAGGTGAGCCATTAAGAATGGCTCAAGGACTTTTAAGAATATGGTTAAATCTCAATTTTAAATTGTTTGTGTATGGGTTGCAATGGAATCCACTGCCCACAGGCTTCAGTAGATGACTGTTAATGACATAGCCTTGGGTCACTGATACCTGGCACAGGAAGGATCAGACTGTTATCCAGTTGTGGGGAGCCATTGGAAATAGTCACAACATATTTTCAATGATGAGATAATCCACAACTAAATGAATCCAATGGTAGCAGAAACCCAAAGCCAAGAGAGAACAAGAGAAATGTAAACCACTCAAGTTGCCCCATAGATGTAGAGAAAGACATTTCGAAAGTCAGGATACCCACCTTCCATATATCTCCGTACCAGTAGTGTAAATATTATTAACTTCTCATTGAAATACATTTCCAGGCTTCCAGATATTGATAACACAAGTGGTATGTAAACAATAAACTTGAGAAGTAAGCCTATACTATGCAACATTTTGGTGGCTCTATCTAATTGTGAGGTTTTTGTTTGGGGGGTTTCATATATATCTTGAATTGCATAAATATAGTGCTATGATCTCATCTAATGCCTACCCAAAGTATATATAGTGTATCTGTATCTCCATTTCACCAATGAGAAAACTTAGGTTCAAAAATTAAGTAATTTGTTCAAGAGTCACAGATAATAAGAGGCAGAGTCAAGGTTTGAACTCATGCCTAGCTGGCTGCCAGGCCTATGGGTATCCTATTTTTTGAAATGAACTCAAAAGAGAGGAGGTGTGTCATTCTAGAAAGAAAAATAAGGAATATCCCCCTGGATCAATCTCTAGTGCTGAGAAGAACTTAGTCATGAGAAGCCATTGATTAGACCTGCATTATGTGGAAAACTGTAAGTCCCAATAGGCTCAAAGATAAAGAAGAGAACTCTGAGTCTCCCCTGTAACATACAGGATACCCAAAACAAGTTGGAGCAGCCTTAATAATGCAGGATAAGAAGGAATTTAGCAATGTGGTTAGGATCAGCTTGAGAAGCACAGTGAAGGCCTGGGTTCAGATCTCACTGCAATATATACTTCTCTGTGCTTCTATTTCCTCATCTGAAAAATGGGTATTGTAATGTCTACTTCCCACAGTGGTTATGTGGATTAAATGAAATAAAGCAGCTAAGAACTAGGCATAGTCACACCTAATGAAGCTAGTGATGAAGATGATGGTGTACAACATCACTACTCCAGCTGAGATAAATAAAAGTATCCTAGATCCTAGGTTTTGGCTTTTTCTTAATTTTAATTAAAATTCCTCCTGATATATTGGATCAGGAGTTTTCATAAGGGGGTAACAAAAGTCTTTCCAGTCAGACCTTTATCTCAGTATTTTTGATGAGGGCTAAAGGTGAGAAAACCTAATATAGATATACCGAGTCCCTCACCTTGTATAGGTAATGATGGCAAAAAGAGCAGGTTATTATTGGCTGTTTTCATTACATGTTATTGGTTTAAACTGTACAATGGTTTGAAGAACAATGTACTCTAAATATGGTAGCCCCTGGTGGACCGAGGATAGAGGAAGACATGTTTCCTGAGTGAGTAGCATTGCTTTTGAGACCTCTCCTTTGTTAACCTAAGAAAATCATAGCAAAATCCAAGCTGGTTAATATAAAATAAATAAATGAAAATCCCTATATAGGTCAGGAAGAAGATGAGAAAAATGACACCTATTCCTGATCTCACTGACAGAAACACTTAAAAAAAAAAAGCAGACACACTGCTGGCTTCTAGGTGTGTTTAACTAATTGGAAAAACACTGAATTTTGAGCAGATCCCTCTGTCTGCCAAATGCCACATTTTGCCACCCAAGAACATAGCTGCTAATGGGAGTTCAAGCAATGCACTCAGAACCATCTCAGTACCTTAAAGAAGAGACACAAAACATGGGGGATGATGTGGTCTGTCTCTGACCAATGGACCCTGAGTTAGCCATCACATTCCCAAAGGGTTAGCCACAGTGACATGTTAAGGAGGGAAACAAGCACTTGGGAAATAATCAATTTTCACTGCTGTATGGTACTTCCAAAAGGTTGCTACAGTAATAAAATTAGGATGCCACTTTATTACTGCAGTTAAAGTAATTTTATTTACTTTTTCAGTCAAAACATACACACATTGGTGGTGAGAGCAATCAGCTGCTGCACTTGTTAGCTCACTGATTAAATATGTTGTCACCTAACTCTGAACTAATTAAGGAAATTGAAGTTGTTTGTGCATTAGCCAACATGGTATTAACATTGTTAACTGAGGTTTCTGAGCTTGCTTACTCTTTTCTCTGCTACGGCTTTTTAAATCACTTTTCTTGTCACTAGAAATTTCACCCAGTTACCAAAACCCGTTAGAGCTATCTTTGAATCATTGGGGTATATTTTTGATAATAGCTGTTCACATCTCTTGCCATTTGATTGTCATGGAAGAAGCTCCAGATAAGAAGCATTAGAGAATTATAGAAGCCAGAAACATCAAATTAATTTGTATAAGTTATAACTATTTTTCCCTACAGGATGCCTCCATCTGTGGGTGGATCTACGAATTTTAATAGAAGTAAGCCTGTGAATGGGTTCAAGGAAGAGCATCAAGTAACTGACCCTATGAAACCAACCTGAACCTTGAGAACTCTGGGACTCCACTCCCCTGGCTTCTCTTTTCAGCTGCCTGATAGTATTCTGGCCATTGTATTGCCCCTATGTATGCTTTTATTTTTGATAACCCCCTAATCCAGCCATCCCAATACCCTAATGTTGATTTGTTCTACTTCCAAAAGCAGAAAGATGTCAGTGGGTTGTTTTTCCCCAAATGCTAGCTGTGAAATATTTATTCATTGTTTTGCTTATTCCTTATGCTAGTGGAAAAGCAACTTCAGGGCTTCAGGGATCCAAAAGGGAAAACTCTTGAAGTGCTTCGAAGGAAAGGGAGGAAAGAAAGAAAGAAAGAAGGAGCGAAAGAAAAGAAGAAAGAAAGAAAGAAAGAAAGAAAGAAAGAAAGAAAGAAAGAAAGAAAGAAAGAAAGAAAGAAAGAAAGAAAAAGAAAGATCTAGAACAAAAGTCAAACTACTGTGCTGTACCAAACCTGCTTCCCTAAGGTTACCTTCCCAAATAAGAAAATATCCATACTTTGTATTTGTATGATGCTTTTAACTTTTTCAAAGCACTTTTACCTATATTATCCTGTGGAAACCAGGAGCTGACTTTTATAAATGGAAAGGACATACATAAGTGATCCTAGGGTGCTTCTAGAAGTTCCAAGCCAAAAAAGCTATTGGGTTTAATGAAAAGAAAAGTGCCCAGAAGAGAATCAAACCCATGCTAATCAAGCAGCATACAGGCTATCAGCAGAAGACAAAGGCTGCCCATTTAAAAGGTTGAGAATTCAACAGCTTAAGTAATGTAATAGCAATTCTGAGCAGGACTAAATGTACAAGGATCAGCTGGAACCACTTTTAGCCAAGATTGATTTAGTTTTCACAACACCAGCCAACCAAACAAGTAAACAAAGGTTTTTCAACTCCAACTGGTTATATTGACTTTAAACTCATTGTCTGTATTTTACCAGATTTTGAAAATTATGAACCCAGGAGACAGACAATCTGGGACCAGATTTGGGGTGGGGGTTGAGGGGGTGGTTAATGCTTGTGGATTTTAAAACACACACACAAAAATGGGCTACATACACAGCATGAAATAGTAAGTGGAAAATAAAATGAGTACAGATAGTGAGCAACACACCCATTATATTAGATTCATTTTCTAAGAACTGCAAGTCTATGATTTAGAAAAGAAAGAGTCTGTGTAGGTAAGTCACTTGGCAAGGTTTTTCTCTAAGATTCCTTGCAGCATTAATATATTATAATTCAGTGAAGAACGCCTTGAAAACATGATTTATCAGCAATATCTATCTCCAGTCAGAGTAGCCCGCGGTTTTTTACTTTGTCAGTTACTAATAGAAAACGGAATGACCAGTTTAGGAAAGAAGGAAAGAAAGAAAGAGAGAGAGGGAGGGAGGGAGGGAGGGAGGGAGGAAGGAAAGAAAGAAAGAAGAAAGAAAGAAAAGAAAGAAAAAGAAAGAAAGAAAGAAAGAAGAAAGAAAGAAAGAAAGAAAGAAAGAAAGAAAGAAAGAAAGAAAGAAAGAGAAAGAAAAAGAAAGAAAGAAAGAAAGAAAGAAAGAAAGAAAGAAAGAAAGAAAGAAAGAAAGAAAGAAAGAAAGAAAGAAAGAAAGAAGAAAGAAAGAAAGAAAGAAAGAAAAAGAAAAAAGGAACCTTCCTAGGGGCCATCAAATCCATTTCTATACTTTGTTTGGGTACAAACTCTCTCAGAATTTTCCATGAGCTTCCAGACACAGTCCCAATACACTCTGGTGGCTGGCCCTTGTTAGCTGCCAACTTAATCCATCAACTGTTTTAACAGAAAGCCCTGGAGAGCTGAGGCAGCCAATGGTATTGGCCTCTCCCAGCGCGGCGGCGGAGACATCCCCTCAATAGCTGTGGAGACATGGCTCGGGATTGCTTTTTCACTAAAAGGATGTAATTGCTAATGTAGTTATTGACTTGATGGATCTGTCCCAGCTTAGCTTATTTCATTAGGGCTCTTTCCTCAGCCATTTTAGGATGAAATTTCCTAGGTATCTTACTACAAAGAAGATGTCTGTCTTCCTTTCCTCCATTTTTTCAACATGTCATTAAAATTGATTCATGTTTTTTAAGTCCTCACAATGTACTCAACACGATATAATACATGGTTGCAATCCCTTAGCAGTTTATAATCTAAATGTGCCCCCCTGGCGAATACAAAAAACAAAACAAAACAAAACAAAACAAAAAACCCACAACAAAAAACAGCCTCCATATTTGAGATCCCTAAGATGCCTGTGAAAAGCTTTGTTGCTTTCATGAGTCAGTTATTTTAGGCCACTTATGGTTCATTGATCCTCTTAAACAGTTGCTTGATCATTTCCTTGTTCATCAAAATATGGGCAACGTCTCCAAAGAAACAGTTGTAGTCAGAAGCCTTGGATTTTCCTTTTGTAGGGCATGAGTTTCTGCAGTCATTTCTCAGTTGCAAATTAGAAGACCAGGCTCCTTATTCTTCATCTGTTAGCCAAAGGAAGATCCCAGTGATGATAGTCCAAAAGCTGCTCATAAATCTAAGTCTGATGTTAGCCACAATAGCCCAGGAAGGTTGGTTAACTCAGAGATGGCAGATTTCTTTGATCCAAATCTGAGGAATGAAGCTATTTATTAGAACTCTAAAGATAGTATTTCTTGGAAGGGGCAAAGAAATCAAAATAAAACAGAACCCACGTACAAACTCATAACTTCGAAATACACGTTTTCACGATTAAATCACAAAGTCCACCTGTATCTGAAGGAGAGTGTGAGTGAAGGAGTTAATGCTAGGCTTCTCACCCCGGCCCTTGCCACACTGTAATTAAAGTGGTGTCAGCCTTTCACTATAAACTAGTGGTATGATTTTCAGAGGTTTATGAATCCACCATAAAAATTTACTCTGGGCTGAAAACTGGCACAAGGCAATGAAACTTGAGAACACAATTTTTGTAGAGAAAATTATTTCAGCTCTTTTAAGGTTATAGAAACTTTTTTTTAGTCTTCATTCCCACCTAATGAAAATAAATCTGCTTTATATATACAAATTTTCTATGAGTTTATTGAATTTCAATAATCTATGATGTTTAAAGCCCTAAAATATTTATTTTTATGCTCTTCTTAGCCCTGAATAAAGGTTTTTGTTGCAAGCCAGTATTGAGACTTTGCAGAATTTAAGTCAGAAGAAAGCATAGGAGGGCATCAGATCTCAACCCTCTTATCCATACAGACAATTTCCCTGAGGATGCTTCTTTTCTTCCCCTTATTTCCTTCTGCACATTATTGATATGTTAAGACCAATATCTTCCTTGGGTTTCTCAAAAATTCCTTTTTAAAAAAATATGTAACACTTCTAGAGAGATGGCCATAGATAACCTAGTCAGAAATAAAAGGGAATTCTACTATTTTTTATAAACTGTCACTGGAAGGATCTATGGTAACGAGGGGAATGTGATTGGTGCCTCAAAGACCATTGATTAAAATGGTTGTTTTGGCTGTTGTGGATGGTAAAAGAAATCTTCTCCCTTTGGGAAGAAAGGATCCATCCTCAAGCAATGGAATCAGAAGGATGGATGTATTTTTCAGGTATAGGAGTTACAAACCTATTGTTACAGCAGTTTCTTTAGATAAAACCCTGATAAAGTCACCGACCATTAGATGGCATTCGCTTTATATAAGCCCTCACTTTAAGAAGATCTTAAAATGTATGAAGATCCATTTATGAATTTAAAATTTCTCCCTTGAAACAGCAAACAAATCTGATTAACCACAAAAAGAGAAATTCATCCTTTAAGCATGTTGTTTTCTCTATCCTCGTAAAAACTCTAAATAAAGAGATCCAGTCCTAAATCTGTTCTCTGAGGAACTGTACATCTTTCCATATTAAGCATGCTATTTTAATTCCATTGATTTAAAACAATTTGAAAGGTGAAGGATATACTTTGGAAACCCTTCAAAGAAAAAAGCGAAACACTATTATTTCAATTATTTTAAAAAATGAGCAAACTGGAAGCCATGAAATAAAGTTACCATTTAATCAGCATCCATTATGTGTCAGGCAGTTTGCTAGGCATTTCACATTTGCAGATTACATTTGTTTACACAATGAAGCCAAAAAAAATTCCACTAGAAGCCGATACTTTCTCCAAGGGGTTAACAGAGCCTAAGTCTGGAGAACAAGGGGATGAGTGAAAGCAGCAGATCAGAGTAAAATTCAACTTTGCCATTGAAGAATGTTTTTACATTCTTGCGCTTAACATAACATATGCACCGAGTCCACAGGCAGAGGGCATAGACTGTCTTCGGAAAGCACATGGAAAAAATTAATCTCTACTCCAAATCCATCAAGCCGGAGACTGGCAGTGACTTACACTCTCCAGATAGTATGAGGGCAATGAAGGAAAGTGCTCTCACATTCTGGCTCCCTTTGCAAAAGCCCTGTCTCCAAATGGCGGAGTTCCATCCTGATTCATTTTTCAAAAGTTGAGCTTCCTCTCCCAGGAAAAGAATGGAATACTCCAAGGGATCAGGAGAATAACTAGAGGAAACTGAAAGAGTTCTGGCTTGTGTGCAGCAGGCAAGAAAAATGTTTCCAATAACCCAGTTTAAAGGACTATAACCTTGTAGGGCACAGAGAAGACACAACAGTCTGCAGGACAAGTAGGATTTCCTTGATCAGAGGTGAAACAATTCAGTTTGACATCGCCTGACTTTGAGGCCAAGACCACCAACAGAGCGCTCTTGGCAAGCTGCACTTAGAATCCATGCTCAAGGGACAGGCTGGACTGGAAACGAGAGTGTGCAAAAATTGCTGATTGGCCACTGGGATTTTCAGCCACATCAGCACACACAGGAAGGAACACTGTCAACTTGGCCCTCTCTAAACGCAATGGGCAGAGATGAAAAATGAACATTGCTTTACAAAAATAGGGAAAGATCCTTCTGAGCAAACAGTTTTTGAATACCAAAAATATTTTTCTCCCAGGTAGGATGTGGGCTTCTCTCTGTTTATTGTTGCTGTTTGTTTGCTTTAATGTGCTCACATTAATTTGCCAAATGAGAATATGGACTTTACACTTTCCCTCTAATATTATTTTTCTAAGACAAAAAGGTACTTGATCAAAGGCTGTATTTTGAGCACTTTCTACCTTCATTCCAATCTGAAAGTTTGGACAAAGCAGGTTTGAGGTTATAGATATGGCCTCCTTACATTCTGAATTTTCTCATCATCCCTGAACTTATATAACATTTTCAAGTAAATTATTTGTGAGATAATTATGCACAAATGGATCAGAAAAACTTTGATATCTTTTAAGGACGTTTTATTCACGAATCAATTTAGATTTTGGATCATGATATATATTTTGATGTTGGATAATTGGGGCAGTTGTAGATTTGTAGATGAGCTCTCAACAGATCTTTTATTTTTTATGGACACCAGCAAGGAGAAGTTATCATTTAATTATTTGTGCCTGACTCCACTCAGTTCTCCTTGACTGAAAAAGCTGCCCAAACTCCTAAACTATTGACTAACCCAACTTTCCTGAGTCTAATTTCTCCTCACCATTTATACTCACAATGTCTTGGAAGTTGGAAAGGAAAAGTGTGAAGTTCTGAGCATGATACTTCCCTCTGCCCTCTGTGATATATATAATGTCCATTGTCTATGCTGAGCATCACACTTGCCTGCTTCATCTTCCCCATCATGGATCACGTACCCCCACAACTCATTGCTCTGGATCCCTGGCATCAGATGGCTCATTGCTGTTTCCATTTATTGGTTTCTCCTTCTGATCCTTATAAAAATTTATTTTCTGCAAGTTGTCACCTTGGCAAAGACCAGATCAAATAAATCATCACCTAGCTAACACTCACCCTTCAGGTCCCCAACTAAATTCCATTCCAGGAGGCTTCCCTAACACTTGAGATTGAATGAACTCTTATCATCATCTGTTTTAAAGACCTTATCCTCTGTACGACTCACCCTAACTGTGATCATGTAAATATTTGTGTGAAGTCTGTATTTCCTACTGTCCTATAAGCTGCCTGAGAAAGGAAACTTGGTCTGCCTTGTTTCCGGTTGTGCCCTCAGCACCTAGAATAGTGCCTGGAATAGTAGGCCCACATGAAATACTCATCACTGCTGTTAAGTCAGTAGTCACTGGTCATTTCATGTATTATTCTTCACATGGAATATATGTCCTTTAAAAGAAGAGAAGGGAAGTATGTTTGTTAGCTTCTTCATGTGCCAGCTCTATGATAGAATTGGTCCTCATTGGTCTTCTCAGTAACCCTGTGAGGAATGGATTTTTCTCATGTAAGTTCCCTTATTTAAAGTCACATAGCTGGGCTACAGTTTAAACCCAAATCTGCCTGACTCCTAAGTATTTTCATTACATCTTACTTCTTTTGTTCTCAAAGGAAATAATCACTATGACAGAATGCAAGACATTCCTTTCTGACTCTTCATTCACATTACAGAGGTGATCATTTATGTTATTTATGAGCTTTTAACTGGTGTCTCATTGCGCACCCTCCTGCCTCCTAAAATCCTTTGTCTATACAACAGCCAGAGTAATCTTCTTAAAATATAAATCAGGCATGTCACTTGCTGCCTTGAATCTTCCCGGTTTTTCAGTGCACCTAAAATAAAGTCCAGATTCTTTGCAACAGACAATAAAGCCCTCTGTGATTTGGCCTCTGCCTACTTCTCAGACCTCAACGCCTACCACAAACCCTTTTGATCACTTTACCTCAGTCATGTTCATCCTCTTAATTCATCCTAGGCTACGCTAAGCTCATTCCTGTTTTTTGCACTCTTCTCTCCTTCTGAAATTCTGCTGTCCTTGCATTCATATATATGGCTCCATCCTTCTTGCCGGTCAAGTCTCAACTCAACTTTCACCACCTCAGGGAAACTCCTCTGACTCCTAGTCTAAAACAGCACTCCTACCTCAATCCCTGTCACTCCCACCATACTACCCTGGGATGCTTTCTTATCTAGCCAAATCAGATCTTCACCTAGCTAATTCTTACTACCCAGGCTTCAGCCTAATGAACACTTCCTTCGAGAAACCATCCCTTAAACTCCAGAGAGGGGAGGCTTTCAAGCATAGATTTTGTAGAATGGATGTTTTTCATGGAATTTTGAATGTAGGAAATAGATTTTAAATAGTTTTCGAAAGTAATTATTATTTTAAGTAATTATTTAAGTATTCATTGTTATTTATTATGTAAATATAATATATAATTTATTGTTTATTATGACTATGGGAGTATAATTATTTCAACTATTTAATGTTTAAAGTAATGATTATTTTAAACAATTATTAAAATGCTTTAAATAAATAATTTAAAGTGTGATGAGTATTACAAAAGAGAAGCCACAAAACTGAGAAATGACAAAGAGAACTCTGGGACATGAGAATATAGGCACCTATTCTAGTCTGTATAGAGGAGAGGTCAAGAAAAGCTTTCTAGTGAAGTGATAACTAAGCTAAAACCTGAAATATGAGTAGGAGTTAGCCAGACATGGGGTAGATTGTGGGGTGGTACAGCAAGGGAAGAATGTAAGAATATTCTAGTCATCTAGAAATACATGTATACCCTACCCTCTACCCCAGACATCCACTCACTCTCTGTCCCATTGCCCTGTTCTCATAGAACTCACAAACATCTGAAATACATTATTTTCTTTGTTTATGGTCTGTCCCTCTAAACCAGTAAGAGAAAAATTTCATGAGAACAGGGACTTAGTCTTGCTATTTGAGTGCTTAGACCAATGGCTATCATTTAGGAAGTAACTGATAACTGACTTCTAAATGAATGTGTGAAGGTCTTAAAGCAATCAAGGCACCAGCGAGGCACTATGGCTGTGACATAAGATGGAAAGAGATAATGGCATGAAACAATTTGGGGTTGGGGCGAATAGGTCAGCAGAGAGCAGAACTGGTTAAGGAAGTTGGACATCACCCAAAAGTAATGAAAAGATGTAAATTCTAAGCAGCTGTGTTATATGATCAAATATGTAATTTTATTTTATCTTTAATTTTTTATTGTTATGTTAATCACCATACATTACATCATCAGTTTTTGATGTAGTGTTCCATGATTCATTGTTTGTGCATAACACCCAGTGCTCCACGCAGAACATGCCCTCTTTAATACCCATCACCAGGCTAACCCATCCCCGCACCCCTCTCCCCCCTAGAACCCTCAGTTTGTTTTTCAGAGTCCATCGTCTCTCATGGTTCCTCTCCCCCTCCAATTTCTGCCCCCCTTCATTCTTCCCCTCCTGCTATCTTCTTTTTTTTTTTCTTAACATATATTGCATTATTTGTTTCAGCGGTACAGATCTGTGATTCAACAGTCTTGCACAATTCACAGTGCTCACCATGGCACATACCCTCCCCTGCGTCTATCACCAAGCCACCACATCCCTCCCACCCCACCCCCACTCCAGCAACCCTCAGTTTGTTTCCTGAGATTAAGAATTCCTCATATCAGTGAGGTCATATGATACATGTCTTTCTCTGACTGACTTATTTCACTCAGCATAACACCCTCCAGTTCCATCCATGTCGTTGCAAATGGCAAGATCTCATTCCTTTTGATGGCTGCATAATATTCCATTGTGTATATATACCACCTCTTCTTTATCCATTCATCTGTCGATGGACATCTTGGCTCTTTCCACAGTTTGGCTATTGTGGACATTGCTGCTATAAACATCGGGGTGCACGTACCCCTTTGGATCCCTACATTTGAATCTTTGGGGTAAATACCCAGTAGTGCAATTGCTGGATCATATGGTAGCTCTATTTTCAACTGTTTGAGGAAACTCCATACTGTTTTCCAGAGTGGCTGCACCACCTTGCATTCCCACCAACAATGTAGGAGGATTTGCCTTTCTCTGCATCCCTGCCAACATCTGTCGTTTCCTGACTTGTTGATTTTAACCATTCTGACTGGTGTGAGGTGGTATCTCATTGAGGTCTTGATTTGGATGTCCCTGATGCCGAGCGATGTTGAGCACTTTTTCATGTGTCTGTTGGCCATTTGGATGTCTTCTTTGGAAAAATGTCTGTTCATATCTTCTGCCCATTTCTTGATTGGATCATTTGTTCTTTGGGTGTTGAGTTTGATAAGTTCTTTATAGATTTTGGATACTAGCCTGTTCTCTGATATGTCATTTGCAAATATCTTCTCCCATTCTGTCGGTTGTCTTTTGGTATCGTTGACTGTTTCTTTTGCTGTGAAAAGCTTTTTATCTTGATGAAGTCCCAATAGTTCATTTTTGCCCTTGCTTCCCTTGCCTTTGGTGATGTTTCTAGGAAGAAGTTGATGCGGCTGAGGTCAAAGAGGTTGCTGCCTGTGTTCTCCTTGAGGATTTTGATGGACTCCTGTCTCACGTTTAGGTCTTTCAACCATTTGGAGTCTATTTTTGTGTGTGGTGTAAGGAAATGGTCCAGTTTCATTCTTCTGCATGTGACTGTCCAATTTTCCCAACACCATTTGTTGAAGAGACTGTCTTTTTTCCACTGGACATTCTTTCCTGCTTTGTCAAACTTTAGTTGACCACAGAGTTGAGGGTCCATTTCTTGGCTCTCGATTCTGTTCCATTGATCTTTGTGTCTGTTTTTGTGCCAGTACCACACTGTCTTGATGATGACAGCTTTGTAATAGAGCTGAAAGTCCGGAATTGTGATGCCACCAGCTTTGCTTTTCTTTTTCAACATTCCTCTGGCTATTCGGGGTCTTTTCTGGTTCCACACAAATTTTAGGATTATTTGTTCCATTTCTTTGAAAAAAGTGGATGGTATTTTGATGGGTATTGCATTGAATGTGTAGATTGCTCTAGGTAGCATTGACATCTTCACAATATTTGCTCTTCCAATCCATGAGCGTGGGACGTTTTTCCATTTCTTTGTGTCTTCCTCAATTTCTTTCATGAGTATTTTATAGTTTTTTGAGTACAGATCCTTTGCCTCTTTGGTTAGATTTATTCCTAGGTATCTTATGGTTTTGGGTGCAATTATAAATGGGATCGACTCCTTAATTTCTCTCTCTTCTGTCTTGTTGGTGTATAGGAATGCCACTGATTTCTGTGCATTGATTTTATATCCTGCCACTTCACTGAATTCCTGTATGAGTTCTAGCAGTTTTAGGATGGAGTCTTTTGGGTTTTCCACATACAGTATCATATCATCTGCAAAGAGTGAGAGTTTGACTTCCTCTTTGCCGATTTGGATGCCTTTGAAGCTCCAGTACAGAGAATAGATTTGTAGAGGGTGAAAACTGTGGGTAAGGGGGTCCGTTAGACAAATTGAATTGAGAGGACATGGAGGCATGAATTAGGGTAACTGTGGGGATAAAGAATGTTGGGCAGATCAGAGAGATAGGAATCAAGTAGAGTCAATAGCACTTAGATATTTGTATCCTCAGTGCCTCATGCAGTGATATGCATATAGATGGCACTCTAAAAATTGTTTGTTGAATGAATCAGGAGAGAACGTCATAAAAGGATGGTAAAGCTGGGTTGTGACAAGTTTTATCTACTTATTAGACACCTCGTCCTGGATTTTTAGCCAGGTCTTCAAACTCAATGTTACCTTAACTGCATCTGTCTTTGCCATTAAAATCTACTTCTCTTCCTGACTTTTTTTTTCCTTCTGGACCTGGTCTAATCTCCTTCCTTTCACCAAAGTCTAGGAATCATTTACCTCTCTGTATCTCCAGTGCCTAACACAGTACTTCAGCCAGGTAGGTATAAGTATTCCACAATTTGGGGTTGAATAAATAGCTTCATGAATTCACTTAAGCTCAAACCTCACTGTAAATGAAGCTGACCCACTCACATCAAATTAGTGGCCAAAGAGTTGAGCTTACCTTTGCAACATTTCCTGAATCCACCTCTTTTTTCCTCTATTGGAGTTCCTTGTTTGCTTGTTGGTTTGGTTGGGTTTTTTGTGGACACAGACTCTACTTATATGTCTATCTCCAAGCTGTGCCCTCTTCAATACATTTAATTCAGCTGCCAGATAAATATTTCCAAAAGATAATTTTTGTCATGGTTCTCTACACAGTGACTCTCCCTCACCATTCTAACCTGACCCTCATGATACTCTTTGATTTTCCTTCCAATCGTCTCTTCCTTTCCTCCCATTATCCTCCCCCACCTCTGCAACCCCCCTCCCCGCTCACACCAAGCTACTTCTGTCATGATGGTATTATCACAGTTTCTCAAATGTCCTACACTTTATCACATCTGTATCTTAACTCGTTTTGCTCTTTTGCTCAGAATTCTCTTCATTTCAGATTCTACTTGAGCCCAGCCCACTTTCCTTCAAAGCCCAGGTCCCAGGCATGTCTTCTCCATGGAGCCTTCTATGTCTCTTCCCAGCTAGCAGTGACTGTTCTTCTCTAAGCCCTAAGAACATTTTCATTTGGACGTCTTATGCTTCAAGTCACTTTCTTTCTTTTAAATAGTTATCCCTCTTACTATTTTACTTCCCTTTTGTACTGTAGACAAGACATAGATTGTGTGTGTTTCTTCTTTCTGATGTTGTGATACCGAGTCTGTTGCCTTCCAAACACAATATGCCTGATAAACATTTATTGGATGAATGAATAAATGAATGAGCAAATAGCCAAAATCCATTCCTGGTTAAAACCAAGGAACTATTTTTCCATTCTTCTTATAATTTAATTCTCAAAAAAGGCTATGATATTTCCCTACAAAGGATTGACACATGAGTAGAAATGTTGAGGTTGCCACAATGTCTAGGGAAGGGTCATTACTGACATTTAGCAGTTAGGACCAGGGATAGTGATATCTTGAAGCACTCTGAACAGTCCCTGTCCACCTGTGTTGAAAAACACTTGTGGCGTTTGAGTTTTAGTGTATGATTAGAAAAATAGGAATTCTTGACTTTCATTTATTATAAATTGGCCGCATAATTAGATTAAGAATTTGATGAAATTCGGTGTATAAAGCATCTAGGTTAGCTTGCACAATAAGCTTTCTGTCAGTGGTAACTGTTATTGTCAATTTAAACAATTGGAAAATGGGGCTGGTGATAATACCTACCTCATAGTATATAAATGAGGTTTAAATGAGTTAGTGCAGGGGAAGCTCTTTGAACCATACCCTGGTATACTGTAATTACCCAACAGATATTAACTATTATCATTATTATTGTTATTCTTTTATTAGTATTATTTTCAGATGTTTCACAGAGTGAGATTATATTGAATTTACAGTCAACTAAAAGCCTCAGGATGTTTTCACATGAAGAGCTGTTAAGTCAGTTCCTTTGCGAGCTCATACCTATGAACAAAATAAGCTCAGACCTTGCTGTGCTTTGGTTCCTTTTGAAGGTTGATGGGAAATTTCAAGGTGAACCAGACTTAATGCCTGTGGCTTTATCCACAGCACTGAAAAAGGAATATCAAGGTGAAGAGAAATAGCATTTGATTCTCGGTTTGGCATTGAAATGGATCTGGCACTGTGAGGCTTTTTTATATAGTGCTGGAGTCGCTTTTCCATTCAGCATTTGGTTTTCTGGAGAAAGAAATGTATGAAAATAGAAATTTGCTTAGGGGTTATTTATTTTATTTTACTATTATTTTTTGACTTTTTTTTTTTTTTTTTGGATGTTCTAGTGGGGCTTACTTAAGTTGCTATCCACCTTGGAATTTAGAATTAGCTTTTTGCTTGCTTTCATGATAATTGTTAACTGGACTGGCTCACAAAGCACTTTCACATATATTACCTCATTTGATTTTTCACAACAGCCCCATGGAGTAGGGATTATTATTTTTCTTATTTTACTAATAAGGAAACTGAGCACATTTGTGACTCACACAAATAGTGTCAGCGCTAAGATTCACATTTGGGATTTGTGGCTCTAAAATCTAAAATTAAGAGGTGAACTATTTAATATAAGCACAAACTGATGTGGGCAACAAAGGCAACAAGAAAAATTAAATTTCCTTACTATCTACAGCCCACTGACAAGTCCTTGAAGCAGGCAGAGTGACATTCCTCTAGGAACTCAGCTGCCTCAATGTTACCACATCGCTAAGGGCAAAAGGCAATCTTAGCCCGACCTCCAGGATCCTCTGAGTCTACTTTAACATATAAAAAGTTCCTTTGGAAACTTCCTTTATCTCTACCCCCTAAGATGTATGTTGGCAATCATCCCCCAAGCATATGACCCACCCGTATGCATCTGAAAGGTCTCACAACTAAGGTTTTATTGGACAGTAATAAATGACCTTTTCCCAACAATAGCTAGCCCCCCAAGGTCCTGGAAACCTTGCTTCCAAAGTTCCTTAGAGACTTATGCTATTCCTAACCCCCTCCCAACTTGAAAGTATATAACAAGCCACTCCTCAGGCCCCCGGTGCAGCTCCTTCTGCCCACGGGTCCTGTCCCCATGCTTTCATAAAACCACCTTTTTGCACCAAAGACGTGTCAAGAATTCTTTCTTGACCGTCGGTTCCGAACCCTAACATCTTTCCTACATCAAAACAACTTCAAGCAGCCATATGCCTCAGGGATTCCTAGAAAAGGTTGTTGGGGGGAACAATGAGACAGGAAGAAAGGAAACGTTTACTTTATGGACCGATTTATATATAGCAGGCATGATGCTACACATTGTTCATTCATCATTTTATGTTGTCCTATACACAGAAGGTACAGAAACTGAGAAGAGGAGAAGCTAGCTAACTTAGCAGGCTCCAAACTACGTACAGGCTAATGTGCTAATTTTTGTCAAGTTTGTTTAAAGCTCAGAGGGCTTCCCGTGTTACAAGTGTGCAAAGTGGTGGTTAAACGCAGCTGAAAGTGGTTCAAAGTTGTCAGGCCAAGTTCTCTTATTAAATACCATTTTTGTTTTGCTTTGTTTTGAGCTGGGAATGATTTTAAACCCAGGCTGCATAGGAAAGAATTTCCCTGGCAGCAACCGTAAAGGCAACATAAGATGGTGTTGGCCAGAGCCACGTGTACCTAGTGGTAAATCTGTTTCCACAAGTCCAATGCTACATGTTTTCTCTTTTCTTTTTAGGACTTGCAGGAATTGTAATAGAATGTCTTTTGGAAAAAAAAAATATATATTTTTCTCTCTTACTAACTCGAATAATGGTGATCTTTTGGAAGAAGAATCTTTGTGGAGCAAATTTATTTACCAATTATTTTCTGTTACTTGAAACACTTCCAAATCAGAATTTAAATAAAGACTTTAATGATTCTGATTAAAACCGATGTAAGGAAGACTTATAATGAGTTATTCTTGCCTAAGCTAGTGTAAAAAATTCACAAACTTCCTCTGCGGGATGAACAGTCTTCAAACTTTTTCTGTAAACTGTTCGCGTTGTTTATGTATTTCAGAGAGAAAAAAATTTGCATTCAGTATATATGCACATCATCTCCCTATTTCATCACGAATATATCAACATTTCATATTTGTAATAGCTATCTAAATAATATAATTATTTGGTTTTATCTTTCAGTTATATCAGTTCTATGTGTTTTTTTACCCTATTTTTTAAAATTTTTTTAAAAAAGATTTTATTTATTTATTCATGAGAGTCGATCCCAGGACCCTGGAATCATGACCTGAGCCGAAGGCAGATGCTTAATTGACTGAGCCACCCAGGCGTCCCTTTTTTACCCTATTTTTTAAAAAAAATCTAAAAGAGAGAGGAGGTATATCTATTATTTGTGGCGGGATGGCACTAGATGAATATTTTAAAAGCAAGTTATAGAAATCTCTTAGAAACTTATGTAACAGGTATATGTTTATTATTCAATGCCTTCATGAAAAAAACAGATTTTTCAACTCCCGAGGTTATACTGGTGAACATAATTTAAAATAAAACCTGAGAAAAGTAAAAGAGATTAAATAAATATTCATGAAAATGCCCTCTTCAGGAAATAGGGTCATTTGAACAGTCTATTCCATTAAAAATCGCTTTATTTCACTTAAATTGGTTACCTCGCAGGGAAGGAAGACATAAAAATACTAAAGGATTGATTCTGAAATCTGGACCAAAGAAATGATTTTGAAATCTCTCCATTGCATTAGCCAGATGGAATTTATCACACACAAAAAATCTAGAACGGATCACTTGTTTTAACCTATATAACTTGGCGGAGTACAAAGAATGTCTCTTTTTTTTTTTTAATTTTTTATTGTTATGTTAATCACCATACATTACGTCATTAGCTTTTGATGTAGTGTTCCATGATTCATTGTTTGTATATAACACCCAGTGCTCCATGCAAAATGTGCCCTCTTTAATACCCATCACCTGGCTAACCAATCCCCCCTCCCCCCTCCCCCCTAGAACCCTCAGTTTGTTTTTCAGGGTCCATTGTCTCTCATGTTTCATCTCCCCCTACACCTTATTCCCCTTCATTCTTCCCCTCCTGCTATCTTCTTCTTTTTTTCTTAACATATATTGCATTATTTGTTTCAGAGGTACAGATCTGTGATTCAACAGTCTTGCACAATTCACAGCGCTCACCATAGCACATACCCTCCCCAATGTCTATCACCCAGCCAACCCTCCCTCCCACCCCACCACCGCTCCAGCAACCCTCAGTTTGTTTCCTGAGATTAAGAATTCCTCATATCAGTGAGGTCATATGATACATGTCTTTCTCTGACTGACTTATTTCACTCAGCATAACACCCTCCAGTTCCATCCACGTCATTGCAAATGGCAAGATCTCATTCCTTTTGATGGCTGCATAATATTCCATTGTGTATATATACCACCTCTTCTTTATCCATTCATCTGTCAATGGACATCTTGGCTCTTTCCACAGTTTGGCTATTGTGGACATTGCTGCTATAAACATCGGGGTGCACGTACCCCTTCGGATCCCTACATTTGAATCTTTGGGGTAAATACCCAGTAGTGCAATTGCTGGATCGTATAGTAGCTCTATTTTCAACTGTTTGAGGAACCTCCATACTGTTTTCCAGAGTGGCTGCACCACCTTGCATTCCCACCAACAGTGTAGGAGGGTTCGCCTTTCTCCGCATCCCTGCCAACATCTGTCATTTCCTGACTTGTTAATTTTAGCCATTCTGACTGGTGTGAGGTGGTATCTCATGGAGGTTTTGATCTGGATGTCCCTGATGCCGAGCGATGTTGAGCACTTTTTCATGTGTCTGTTGGCCATTTGGATGTCTTCTTTGGAAAAATGTCTCTTCGTGTCTTCTGCCCCTTTCTTGATTGGATTATTTGTTCTTTGGGTGTTGAGTTTGATAAGTTCTTTATAGATTTGGATACTAGCCCTTTATCTGATATGTCATTTGCAAATATTTTCCCCCCTTTCTGTCGGTTGTCTTTTAGTTTTGTGGACTGTTTCTTTTGCTGTGCAAAAGCTTTTTATCTTGATGAAATCCCAATAGTTCGTTTTTGCCCTTGCTTCCCTTGCCTTTGGCGATGTTTCTAGGAAGAAGTTGCCGCGGCTGAGGTCGAAGAGGTTGCTGCCTGTGTTCTCCTTGAGGATTTTGATGGACTCCTGTCTCACGTTTAGGTCTTTCAACCATTTGGAGTCTATTTTTGTGTGTGGTGTAAAGAAATGGTCCAGTTTCATTCTTCTGCATGTGGCTGTCCAATTTTCCCAACACCATTTGTTGAAGAGACTGTCTTTTTTCCATTGGACATTCTTTCCTGCTTTGTCAAAGATTAGCTGACCATAGACTTGAGGTTCCATTTCTGGGCTTTCTATTCTGTTCCATCAATCTATGTGTCTGTTTTTGGGCCAGTACCATACTGTCTTGATGATGGCAGCTTTGCAATAGAGCTGGAAGTCCGGAATTGTGATGCCACCAGCTTTGCTTTTCTTTTTCAATATTCCTCTGGCTCTTCAGGGTCTCTTCTGGTTCCATACAAATTTTAGGATTATTTGTTCTGTTTCTTTGAAAAAAGTGGGTGGTATTTTGATGGGGATTGCATTGAATGTGTAGATTGCTCTAGGTAGCATTGACATCTTCACAATATTTGTTCTTCCAATCCATGAGCATGGAACATTTTTCCATTTCTTTGTGTCTTCTTTGATTTCTTTCATGAGTATTTTATAGTTTTTTGAGTACAGATCCTCTGCCTCTTTGGTTAAATTTATTCCTAGGTATCTTATGGTTTTGGGTGCAATTGTAAATGGGATTGACTCCTTAATTTGTCTCTCTTCTTTCTGGTTGTTGGTGTATAGGAATGCCATGGATTTCTGTGCATTGATTTTATATCCTGCTACTTTACTGAATTCCTGTATGAATTCTAGTAGTTTTGGGGTGGAGTGTTTTGGGTTTTCCACATACAGTGTCATATCATCTGCAAAGAGTGAGAGTTTGACTTCCTCCTTGCCGATTTGGATGCCTTTGATTTCTTTTTGTTGTCTGATTGCTGTGGCTAGGACTTCTAATACTATGTTGAATAGCAGTGGTGAGAGTGGACATCCCTGCCGCGTTCCTGACCGTAGGGGAAAAGCTCTCAGCTTTTCCCCATTGAGAATGATATTCGCTGTAGGTTTTTCATAGATGGCTTTTATGATATTGAGGTATGTACCCTCTATCCCTATACTCTGAAGAGTTTTGAAAAAGAAAGGATGCTGTACTTTGTCAAATGCTTTTTCTGCATCTATTGAGAGGATCATATGATGCTTGTTCTTTCTTTTGTTAATGTATTGTATCATGTTGGTTGATTTGCGGATGTTGAACCAACCTTGCAGCCCAGGGATAAAGCCCACTTGGTCATGGTGAATAATCTTTTTAATGTACTGTTGGATCCTATTGGCTAGTATTTTGGTGAGAATTTTTGCATCCATGTGCATCAAGGATATTGGTCTGTAATTCTCCTCTTTGATGGGGTCTTTGTCTGGTTTTGGGATCAAGGTAATGGTGGCCTCATAAAATGAGTTTGGAAGTTTCCCTTCCATTTCTATTTTTTGGAACAGTTTCAGGAGAATAGGTATTAATTCTTCTCTAAATGTTTGGTAGAATTCCCCTGGGAAGCCATCTGGCCCCGGGCTTTTGTTTCTTGGGAGAATTTTGATGACTGCTTCAATTTCCTTAGTGGTTATAGGTCTGTTCAGGTTTTCTATTTCTTCCTGGTTCAATTTTGGTAGTTGACACATTTCTAGGAATGCATTCATTTCTTCCAGGTTATCTAATTTGCTGGCATAGAGTTGCTCATAATATGTTCTTATAATTGTTTGTATTTCTTTGGTGTTGGTTGTGATCTCTCCTCCTTCATGCATGATTTTGTTGATTTGGGCCATTTCTCTTTTCTTTTTGATAAGTCTGGCCAGGGGTTTATCAATCTTGTTAATTCTTTCAAAGAACCAACTCCTAGTTTTGTTGATCTGTTCTACTGTTCTTTTGGTTTCTATTTCATTGATTTCTGCTCTGATCTTTATTATTTCTCTTCTCCTGCTGGGTTGAGGCTTTATTTGCTGTTTTTTCTCTAGCTCCTTTAGGTGTAGGGTTAGGTTGTGTGTTTGAGACCTTTCTTGTTTCTTGAGAAAGGCTTGTATTGCGATATACTTTCCTCTCAGGACTGCCTTTGCTGTATCCCAAAGATTTTGAACAGTTCTGTTTTCATTTTCATTGGTTTCCAAGAATTTTTTTAATTCTTCTGTAATTTCCTGGTTGACCCATTCATTCTTTAGTAGGATGCTTTTTAGTCTCCATGTATTTGAGTTCTTTCCGACTTTCCTCTTGTGATTGAGTTCTAGTTTCAAAGCACTGTGGTCTGAAAATATGCAGGGAATAATCCCAGTCTTTTGGTACCGGTTGAGACCTGGTTTGTGACCTAGGATGTGATCAATTCTGGGGAATGTTCCATGGGCACTAGAGAAGAATGTGTATTCTGTTGCTTTGGGATGGAATATTCTGAATATGTCTGTGAAGTCCATTTGGTCCAGTGTGTCATTTAAAGTCTTTATTTCCTTGTTGATCTTTTGCTTAGATGATCTGTCCATTTCAGTCAGGGGGGTGTTAAAGTCCCCCACTATTATTGTATTGTTGTCAATGTGTTTCTTTGCTTTTGTTATTAATTGCCTTATATAATTGGTTGCTCCCATGTTAGGGGCATAGATATTTACAATTGTTAGATCTTCTTGTTGGATAGACCCTTTAAGTAGGATATAGTGTCCTTCCTCATCTCTTATTACAGTCTTTGTTTTAAAATCTAATTTGTCTGATATAAGGATTGCCATCGGAGCTTTCTTTTGGTGTCCATTAGCATGGTAAATGGTTTTCCACCCCCTCACTTTCAATGTGGGGGTATCTTTGGGTCTAAAATGAGTCTCTTGCAGACAGCATATTGATGGGTCTTGTTTTTTAATTCAATCCGATAGCCTGTGTCTTTTGATTGGGGCATTTAGCCCATTTACATTCAGAGTAACTATTGAAAGGTATGAATTTAGGGCCATTGTATTGCCTGTAAGGTGAGTGTTACTGTATATTGTCTCTGTTATTTTCTGGTCCATGCTGCTTTTAGGCTCTCTCTTTGCTTAGAGGACCCCTTTCAATATTTCTTGGAGGGCTGGTTTCGTGTTTGCAAAGTCCTTTAGTTTTTGTTTGTCCTGGAAGCTTTTTACCTCTCCTTCTATTTTCAATGACGGCCTAGCTGGATATAGTATTCTTGGCTGCATATTTTTCTTGTTTAGTGCTCTGAAGATATCATGCCAGTCCTTTCTGGCCTGCCAGGTCTCTGTGGATAGGTCTGTTGCCAATCTAATGTTTCTACCATTGTAGGTTACATATCTCTTCTCCCGAGCTGCTTTCAGGATATTCTCTTAGTTTCTGAGACTCATAAGTTTTACTTAGATGTCAGGGTGTTGACCTATTTTTATCGATTTTGAGAGGGGTTCTCTGTGCCTCCTGGATTTTGATGCCTGTTTCCTTCCCCACATTAGGCAAGTTCTCCGCTATAATTTGCTCCAATATACCTTCTGCCCCTCTCTCTCTTTCTTCTTCTTCTGGGATCCCAATTATTCTAATGTTGTTTCATCTTATCGTATCGCTTATCTCTCGAATTCTGCCCTCGTGTTCCTGTAGTTGTTTATCTCTCTTTTTCTCAGCCTCTTTATTTTCCATCATTTGGTCTTCTATATCGCTGACTCTCTCTTCTGCCTCATTTATCCTAGCAGTTAGTGCCCCCATTTTTGATTGCACCTCATCAATAGCCTTTTTGATTTCGACTTGGTTAGATTTTAGTTCTTTTATTTCTCCAGAAAGGGTTTCTCTAATAACTTCCATGCTTTTTCAAGCCCAGCTAGTATCTTTTAAGTCATGATTCTGAACTCTAGGTCCGACATCATACTAATATCCATATTGAGTAGGTCCCTGGCAGACGGTACTACCTCTTGTTCTTTTTGCTGAGGTGATTTTTTTCGTCTTGTCATTTTGTCCAGAGGAGAATAGATGAATGAGAGAACAAAATGCTCACAGGTTAACAACGTCCCCAGCAAGTATACTCTATAGAAATCAGAAAAGACCTGAAACCAGGGGAAAAGAAAGGGAAAGAAAGAAAAAAGAAAGAGGAAAAAAAAAAGAAGAAAAAGATTAAAAACAAACAAAAACAGCAAAACAAAAAAAAACAGAATATGATCAAATATGATCAGGCTAGTGCAGAGATCAGTGCCACACACTGGATTTTGGGCGTATTTTGGTCTGTTAGAAGAAAGTGCCTCCTAAAATTTTAAAGGAAGAAAGACTTATTATATATGTACAAAATAAGGGTTGATACAATGAAGGGATGGAAGATGAGTGTAAAGATGAAAATTATAAAAGATCTTATAAAAGGAATTGATAAGATAAGAAGGTGTTTGAAAAAAGAAAGAAGTTAAAAAAAAGGGAGAGAATATGATCAGGCAGGAGACTAGAACAAAGCCATACAGTATTGATTTAGGGTATATTTTGATCTGTTAGAAGAAATTGTATCTCAAAATTTTAAAGAGAGAACAACTTATATATATATATGCCAAAAATAAGGGTAACTACTATGAAGGGATAAAATATGACTCTAAAAAAGAAAAATAAAAAATGTTTTTTTTAAAGGGATTGATAAGATGTTGGTTGAAAAAGGGAAAAAGAAAAATTAAAAAAAAAACAGTTAAAAAATTAACTTTGAAAAACTAATGAATCATTGTAAAAAAGCCATGAATTCTATGTGCAGTATTCCCCTAGTGCTGGAGTTCTCCTGTTCTCCTTGATCGGTAAACTTGTTCTTGGCTTGCTGGCTGCTCGTGCTGATCTTCTGGGGGGAGGGGCCTGTTGCCGTGGTTCCCAAATGTCTTTGCCGGAGGCGGAATTGCCCCGCCCTTGTCATTCCGGGCTATGCAATCTTCTCGGGTTTGCTCTTGGGAGCTTTTGTTCCCTGCAAGCTCTCGGTACAGCTTTGGAGGACCAGGGTGAAAATGGTGGCCTCCCAATCTCCGCCCGAGACCTGAGAACTCGGGGCCCCGCTCCTCAGTGCGCCCCCAGAGAAAAGCAGTCACTCTCATCTCCCCGGTCTCCAGCCACACTCTGTGCTCACCTGGCCTGTGACCACGTGTTTCTATCTCTGGCTCCCTACACCTTGTGGAGTCTCCAAACCCAGCAGATCCCTGCAGTGCGCTTCTGCACTGCTCCTCCCGGGGGAGGAAGGGGAGTCTCCCCGGATCTGCCGCTTGTTGGGTCCCTGCTGGAGGAGCAGTGGCCCCACTGGGCCACGGATCACAGTTTATGGCCACCCCGAGCTGAGAGCCCACGTCTCGGCTCCATCTCTGCACCCGGCTTCCCCGCTCTAATACCTTGGAGCTCTGTTGCACTCAGGCACCCCCAGTTTTTCTTGACCCCGAGGGTCCTGAGACCACACTGTCCCGCGAGGTTTCCACCCCCCGCTTAGCCACTGGAGCGACATCCCTCAGCGGAGCCGACTTCTAAAAGCCCCTATTTTGTGCTCCGTGGCTCTCTCACTTGCCAGAAGCGGCCGATGGAGGCCCCCTCCCCCGCTGTCTCTCCTCCCGACTATCACCTCGGATTCACTTCTCTGCACGTCCTACCTTCCAGTAAGTGGTTACTTCTCTGTTCAGAGAGTTGTTGCTACTCTCTTCTTCGGTCTCCTGTTGAGTTTGTAGGTGTTGAGAATGGTTTGATCCCTATTCAGCTGAATTCCTGAGACCAGACAAAATCCAGGTCTCCTACTCCTCCGCCATCTTGCTCCGCTCCCCCAAGAATCTCTTTAAATGCTATGTCAATTGTATGAAAAATTAGCATTTTTATTAATATATAAATATTGATAAACTGCAAATTAACTTGAACTTTTACAGCATTGGGATGATCTAAAATTAGCAATTGCCTCAATGCGATTTATCTACGATCACTTACAATGATCATTAAAATTAATTCGTAATCAGAATAACACAGAATAGACTTGTGAAATCATTAACATCACTTGATTTTTATTTATGACAATAACTAGAAATTAAACCAAAAGATCTTTAATCAAAAGATAAATAAGTTTGAAACTAAAATAATTTTTATCAGATATTGGTAGCCATACTTCGGTATATGTATATATACCGAAGTATATATACATTCCAGATATATACAGATCCACCATTGTGATGTATGAAAGTTCAGTCTAAACAATTTGCGAGGGTTGCATGAATGGTTTCTCAGACTTATGCTTATCTTATCACCTACTTTTACACTTTCTTTCTCTTTGGCACTTTAACTGCTGCTTTGGTCTAAATGTTTGTGTCCCCTCTAAATTCATATTTTGAAATCCTAATGCTCGAAGTGATGATATTAGGGGGTGGGGCCTTTGGGATGTGCTTAGTTCACAAGAATGGAGTCCTCATAAATGGGATTTTTAATATTGTAAAAGAGACCCCAGAGCTCCCTAGCCCCTCCCACCATGTGAGGACACGGCACGAAGGTGGCAGTCTGCAACCTGCCCAAGCTGACACCCTGATCTCGGACTTCCAGCCTCCAGAACTGTGAGAAATAAGTTTCTGTTGTTTATGGTATTTTGTTATAGCTGCCCAAACAGATGAAGGGGATAACATGGCAAACCCATCATGCTTCAGTGACAGTCTACAAGCCCCGTGGGTGGTACTGAAAGAATCAAGGAAAAGGTAGGTTAGATGAGATTGTTCTAGACCAAGGATACTCAACAAGAAGTTATTAGCATCATGTGACAGTTTGTTAGAAATGCAAATCCTAGGCCCCACCCTGAACCTATTGAATAAGAATCCCCAGATAATTCATATGCAAAATAAAGGTTGAAAAACACAGTTCTAGGAGATGCTTTGAATACCTCAGAAACTGAGCTAGTACTAGATATTTTTTTTTTTGCTTTCTTTTCTTTTCTTTCCTCTTCTCTTTTCTTTTTTTCTTTTCTTTTCAATTCCTGTATAGTTAACATACAGTGATATATTAGTTTCAGGTGTGCAATATAGTGATTCACTTTTCTTTTTTTTTTTAAGATTTTATTTATTTATTTGAGAGAGAGAATGAGAGACAGAGAGCACGAGAGGGAAGAGTGTCAGAAGGTCAGAGGGAGAAGCAGACCCCCCGCTGAGCAGGGAGCCCGATGTGGGACTCGATCCCGGGACTCCAGGATCATGACCTGAACCGAAGGCAGTCGCTTAACCAACTGAGCCACCCAGGCGCCCCTATGTGATTCACTTTTCTACTCCTGACAGTAGTTTGGTCAACTGAACTTGAATGCTAGAATGCTCTAGAGCTTACCCAGTGCAGACCAATGACTGTTTCTGGAAAGGATTATTTATCGTTAAGTATTTCATGTCTTGCCTTTTTCTTTTCTTTTCTTTTAAGATTTTATTTATTCATTTGAGACACAGAGATACAGACAGAGAGAGCATGAGCAGGGGGAGAGGCAGAGGGAGAGGGAGAAGCAGGCTCCCCGCTGAGCCAGGAGCCCAATGTGGGGCTCAATCCCAGGACCCTGGGATCATGACCTTAGCCAAAGGCAGACGCTTAACCATCAGAGCCACCCAGGCTCCCCTCATGCCTTTTTCAAACAAGACATTTTCTAACCACATCTGGAGACTGACACGAACTTGAGAGATGCCTATATTTCACCCTGTGTTGGTTTGCATCCAGCCCTTAACATGAGGGTGGATATAGAGAAAACATTTTCTTACCCATATGTGGTCTCAGAAGACACCTACTGAATGCTCTTAAGCTGAATATTTTAACCCTCATGGGTTCCCAGAGATTTTGGACAATATGGGGCTGTTTGCTTTGGGTGCCTCTATTCTAATTTTTCGTAGACCGAGTGCATTGCTACTTCATTCTCTGACTTTAGTCAAAATGGAGGAGGAAAGGGAACGAGTATATTTTTGAAACTTTAGAAGCATAAATATAGCACATTGTGACTAGCTAGGATGCACAAATGAAATAGGGGTTGAAAACAGCTACCTATGAGGGTCACGCAGGCAAAATAAGCGTATGAAGTAGGCAGAGAAACGGGCAATAGGAAATTGAGGGGACCAAGGTAAGCCATAGAGAGCACGTCCAGTGTGTAAAAAGACAGCCCCTGCTCAGTTCCACCTGGTTGCCGTCAGGCAGTTAGAGGAGCACAGAGTGGCTCGATCATCTGATAGAAGCATGAAATCTGAATTTTCGTATGGCATCTCTCAATGTTTTAGAATACAGTGCAGGCAGAAGAATGTCTGATGGCCAGATTTAATCCACAGGTCACAAGTTTGCCACCTCAAGAGTAACAGATTCCTGTGATATATTCCAATAATTAGCAGTTGCTTCTCTAAGGAAGTTATTCCTTTTATATGTTATAAAACCATTATCTGTTCATTCTTACCCCATTTTCTTCTTGTTTTGTTCTTCAGAAGAACAATGACTGCCATCCAGTATTTGCATAAAAAATGCAATGCATTTAAAAACTTGAGCCACCCACAGAGAATTTATTAATCTCCCAGTGAAATGATACCAACATATTCTTATAATATTGCTCACATACAATTTTCTCAGGATTTTTGCTAAGGGGATTTGATGGAACCTGTTTGAGACAGGAAAAAAGGGCCTTGTCTTTTCTCAGTGGGGTATCTTTAAAACACTAAAGGAACTCCTGGTGGCTCTGAAAGCTTTTGATATGCTTAAATTTGCTTAATTATCCCTAATACTGAATGCTTAGTCAAAACATAATGTCATATCGTGAACAACCTCAAAGGCTCTTCCAAAAAATGGCAATTGCTTTGGATAATGAAAGAGCATAACCTGTCAAGACTTCTGTGTTCCTACATATGTCCATCTTGGTATAAACGGGGGTCTTCAGAAAGTGGATTTTGGTTTTTGTAAGCTGATGGGACTCTAACCTGCTGCCCTCCTGCATTCAATATTTTATCTGTTTGTAAAACTTTATCAAACAGCTGATGCTATTATTTACCAGAATCTTTTAGTCCTCCTCAATCTTTTACCGTGCAACAATAATTTGAAAGCTTATACAGAAAACCAAATAAAAATGATGATTACTTCAAAGTCTCAGGGCAAATTTTAAACAAGAGTGCTTTAAATTTATATCAAAACCCAACGTCCTCCACTTGCATTATTATTTGTAGTTTAATTTTTTTAAGTAAAAAAGAAAGAGAAAATTCTTAGTATCTTTAGCAATCTGGGAGGAACAATGGTTCCTGCCGGGAGCAGAGGTTGCTAAGTCATTAGGAAAAAGTTAAATGTTTTCTTTATTCATATTTGCATTTGAAGAAGCCAGTACAATGCCTCGCATTTTGCAGTGTGACCCACTGAAGAGCTGAATGAGTAGGGGGAGCCCAGCTGTTCTAGGAGCACATTCCTCTCAAGGCCTGGGGGACCTGAGATGAGGGTGGAGAGCCCATGAGCAGAGGCTGCCTTTCCAAACCAGGAGCATCGCTCAGGCTGACCTTTCCAGTGCTCGTAAAAGTGGGAGAAGGGGAAGGATCTGTGAGATTGTGGTCAATGTTGACATCCAAGGAGCTCATGTTTTATATTTTTGGAGGAGGGCTTTTTTTTTTTTCTTTTCTTTTTTTAGAGAACCTATTTAAACCCACTCACACATTTATATTAAAAGTTATGTTAATTGCCAAGCAAATAATGTTTTGAATTTGGAAATCCTACTCATTCCTAATTATAGCTGTCAGAATGGCAGGGCTTTGTGAACTAAGTAGCAAACATGGAAAAGCCTTCCTCGTAAATCAGTAAAGTGGAACATTTTTAGAGACACGTAATTAATTACTTAGCACAAGGAAAACACTCTGCAGCTTGTACTGTGTTTATGTACAATTGCATGATTCTTTTCTTTCTGATAGAATGCTAATTGTTCTTTTTAAGTACTTCGGATACAAATCACTTGATTTTCTAAGTGGTATGTCAAACTAACTTACATAGTCAGTGCCTACTTGTGAATATATTGAAAATAAGGCTGTGGAAATAAATGGAATGGACCATTTACAGCCTTCTTTATAATACCTCAAAGGCATCTATCATGGAGGCAAGCACTTCGGCTTAACAATTTCTCCTTTAATACAGAGGCATGTTAAAAGTAGCTATTCAGAATATGTTGCTCATTCAGTAGTGATTTCTGATAGTTTCAGTAGCATATAGGGAACTGTGACAATGATTTATTGCAAGTTATTAAAGTAATTGCAAGTGTGACCTTAACTGAATTATTTTCTTAAAATTTCAACCTAGAAGAAAAAAAAAAGATGTAGATGGAGAGATGTGTAGCATTGTGGCTAATATCATGGGCTCTGTAAGAAAACTTTCTGGGTTCGGTTTCTGCTCCCACCATCTATTAGCTGGATGAATTTGGTCCTCTTACTAAAATGTCTGGGTTACAGATTTCTCCTTTGGAATTTGGGTCTGATAATAATAACTGCTCTCATTGCATGGTGTGAGGATCAGACTCAACAATGTATGTAAAAGGCTTAGATAGTACTAACCACATAAACACTCGATTATTATTGGCTACTATTGGTTCAAAATTAAAACAGAAATTGGGAATACTTTCTGCATTGCCAAAAATATGTAATAATTACCGATTACTTGAGAACCAATGGTTCTCACCAGCCTTTATAAATATTCACAGTGAATACCATAAAACATTAATCTGTTGTATAAAGAAAGGCCAATGCATTTGGAGATGTGCTTTCTTTCCTGAAGAAATTTGCTTTATGAGAACATCTTATATCTCTTCCTATTAGTCCCTTATTTGGGTCTTTGCCCTTCGGTGAAATCCCTTATTGACATAAGACTAATACTTTAGCTATCTAAAAATTCAACTCTCTGGAAAACTCCTCTCTCTGGAAGATGATGGCTCAGCACCAGGAAATAAATAGGCCATTCCAGGCAAAAAAATAGATGTCACAAAATCAATGCCCCAAATTCTTACTCTTTACTTATAAGGGTTTATTTTTCAGTCATTAATTTACAGTTTATTTGTCCTCATTTTACACATAGTTCTTTGTGGAAGAGTGATTATCTGGATTCCTGCAAAGGAAATTAGGAAGCAATAAATTAGAAATGGGAAAAATGATCATTTGTATATCATCGAGAATTTAGCAAATGGCTGATGACAACAAAGAAGATAGAAAATTTCAAAAGGCAGAAGTGATGTAAAAGAATAAATCCTAGAACCTTTGGGGGTTATTTTGTATTGAGACAGATCTTCCTTTGTACCTCAATAGATTCTGATGTCATCCAAAATTGTAATAATACAGACTAATAATTGACATTATACATAATCTAAGTCATCAAAAATAATTGGTCCTGTTTATCTTACTCTGTTTAAGAAGTTAGAGAAGTAATATACCAGAATTGTAAAATTGGTGGCCTGCAGGAAGACTCTGGCTTGATGAATATAATAGGTTAGTTTATTTAAAACAACTGGATTACTTACTTGCCAATATTTAAAAATCAGAATGTTTTGCCTAAAAACTGGCATCTCCCATTTCTTGGAGAAATTAGAAGATATGGTGATAATGAACCAATGTACTTAATTTTCAACAATCAACTGTATGGGAACTCTCATATATGGCCAGTGGGATTAAAAATATAGTCACCACTTTGGAATAATTGAAAGTTTATTATAAAGTTAACCAGGTAGCTAAAATATGGCCCAGAAATTCTACTCCTAATTTAACCTAAAGAAATCGGTATATATGTCCACAAAAAAAGACTTATATAAGAATGGTCACAACAGCTTTAGTTATAAGAGCTTCCAACTGGAAACAACTCAAATGCCTATCAACAGGAGAACGTAGTTACAAGTTGTGGTACAGTCATTCAGTGGAACGCTACCCCAAAACAACAATAAACACAAAAACAAGTAAGTGACACGGAGCAACATGGATGAATCTCAAAACCATTATATGGAGAAAAAAAAGCCAGGCATAAAAAGTACACCCTGTATGATTTCATATATAATGAAGTTTAAGAATAAGAAAGATTATCTTATAATGCTAGAAATCAGAATAGTGATTGTCTTTGGGGGAGTTGCAGAGGAATTGCAACTAGAATTGACTGGAAAAGGAAATTTATGGGCTGCTGGAAATACTATTTATTTTGATCTTGGTGGTGGTTATATACATTTGCCAATATTAAGCTATATACTTTTCTGCTGTGTATTTTACTATAGACAACTTACGTGCCAACAAATACTATCAGCATAAAAACAAACAAAACAAACTCAAATAATTGGAGCTGAGTCTCCTTTAACCACACCATACTCTATCTGCATGGCTCCTGTGAGTATTAAGTTTGTAACTCTTAAGACAATTTTAGCTACCTGGAAAACTCAGCTGTTCATAATAACTAATTCCTTCAAGGTTCTACAGAGTGATGTTTTTAGCTCTTTTTTCCTTGCATGTTTTGCTCAACATCGTTTTCTGAGCTTGCTTTACTTTGGGTGTTTCAGTTAGATATCTGTCCTCATGTATCAAATAATTAACTATTATCACTCAGAGCATTTCAAACATTTTAAATAAGTAGGAGCACTGCTTGACCCAGCAGGCAGCAAGCTTAGGTGAAATAATAAAACTCATTTCCCTGAAGACTTACACAGATTCAAAATAATAATAAAAAATAGCTGCACACTGGCAAATACAATTATATATTTCAGATCTTTAGATTTTAAATCATAGCTCAGAGATCCATAACAATTTTCTAAAAGAAGCTATGGATGATTTCAAGTGAATGACAAGAAGGTCAACCAGTTCTCTTTCATAATACATTCTTTGTTATTTCTAGCAGGGACTAAATTCTGAGATGAAAGGATTAAATCTCTGACCAAGGATGGCATTTTAATATTAAACGAGTTCAGTCTTCACCAGAATAAAGAATTTCTTGATAAAACCTTAACATAAATCTTTGTGTTTTTCCGAAATTTAAGACTAGGCACACACACACATGTACAACTCCCTTATCTGTCAAATTCATTTGCATTCAGAAGCATGTTGCCATTTGAAACTTTATAAAAGAGGGATCTATTCAAGGTCAACTGTTATACTTGGTAACAAGCATTAAAAGTAGTTTATGAGCAACACATGTTATTAATTAATAATGCACACGCAGTTAAGTGTCGAAATTAAGCAATATTTATGCATGTAAGTATGACTCATTCTTTTCTTAGTGATTTATGAGACAGAATTTTTATCTAACAGACATTTCCAGGTATCTAATCAGCCAGAGGTATTGCATTTTCATCACGAGGCAGAGATGTTTCAAATTTAATTACAACTCATTGACCTACAGTAGTGCTTTCAGGGTTGATTTCCATAGTCATCACCAGCAAGCGGAAGCTGACCACTAATTAAAAGAATTACAAATCTAAAGATTTATAAATAGTCTAGTAATATACTAGGCTTTTTATGTTGTCTAAGATTCTTTTTCTTAGAAATTTGGAGATGTTACCATAAATTCACATTGCTGTATGGTCAATCTATGCCCTCACTTATGAGTTAACCATGCCTGTGTAGATCTATAGCACCCCTTCATGCCCAAAATATTCTAGTAGGTTCCCACCTGATGCTCCTGCTCCCAGGCACTTCTTGCTGAGCACTGCCCACATGGAATAGATTCATCCACCTCAAAGACCATTTTCACAAGTTGTCCTGACATTCAAGAATGTTTGTAATGTTAGAAAGCAGTGTAAACCCCTTCTAAGACCACAGAGATGCCATGTCAGGCTCCCTGATATAGCTATGCAACCTTATTTTAACTTTAAGCTCATTTTAACTTTTGACTTTATTTTTATCACGTAAATGGATATAGTTAGTAGATACTACCTGCTATACCTACCTCATTTGTTCATCAGTAGGCACAGTGCAATCAAGTTTGGCTACACATAATGAACACCACAAAAAGTCCAAAAAGTACCAATTTCTGTACCTGAGATACTGATAGTATTTAAATCTCCACAAGTGATTCTAATGCTCAGTCGAGATTGAGGAATAGTGATGTTGTTGAAGGAAATCATAAAAAAAGCCTTTTGAAGTGGCAAATTGGTAAATTCTCTATGAAAAAATTAAACATTTGTATTAAGTTAACTCTAAATAATCTTCAGACTCTTTATACAGCATATTGCCTTTCTACTCAGACTTTCTCCCTAATAATGTTCTTTTTGTGTATCCATGGCCATAATGGACCAATTCTACGTGGCATTTATCATATTACCATAATGCATTACAGTTTTTTTTAAGAATTTGTCTCCTACCACATCTGAAAACTCCCTACATATTTTGGTATGTAACTTTTGTCATAATATGAGTTGAAAGAGATGATAGAGTGGCGTGTTTTTTTTGGTTTCACCTTAGCAGACATAAACGTCTCAGAACTGTATGTGCTAATTTAGACACGAGATAGAGAAATGAATCAGTTTAGATATTTGACAGCTTGACTGCAGTCAGCTACAAATATATCTTTTTTTTTTTAACCTTTGGGATTTTACAAGGAAAACGCATTGTAGAGTGGATTGTAATGCAAGAAAACTACGCTTATTAGCGATTGGCAGCTGTAGGTTTCTGTCATCTTCAAGAAGGAACGATGTGTGGTAATAAAGGAACTCATCCATAAATCTGTATATGATGGAGGAGATGTTCTGTTAGAATTCAGTACAGATGGGAGCATTTCGGCACATAGCAGGCAGAGGTTCTCCTTTTGACTCCTCCTAAACATGGTTCCTGTCGCCTAAGGGCTTCAGAATTTTGTGTAGTATTTAAAAAATCAGACACACGCTACAACTACAAAGATAATGCAATCTCTGGACATCATCGAAACGCATTCTTCCGCAATGTTGGTGAATCTGCATCAAGCCATTTACACTTGTTTACACTCTGTTTTCCTAGCAATTAAAAGCAGGCACTTCTGAAATGGTGGTTTGGGATTATGGTTAACATCTGGAATCAGAAGAAGTGACTAACACATCTGCTTGACACTTGAGACACTTCTTTTTATCTTTTAATGCCAAACTTACTGAATGAGTGGGGTCTTATTTATTGCCTCCATTTCCTGCAACCTAATGATTTCTTTCACCGCCCCAGTGAGAATTGCTCATTGAAATGGTTTCTGACAATGTCTTCATTTGTCAATTTTAACAGTCCTTTCTTTGTCCTTAATTTTCCCCAATGTTTTGGTACATTTAACACAGTTGACCACTTCCTCTATCACTTTTCCCTGACATCTATGACAATACTATGTTTTCAAGTATGTATTCTTACTTCTTCTCTGTTTCCTGTTGGGCTTTATTTTCTTCCTTCTCTAGAGGATCTAAGGATGTGATAGTTTTCTCCACCTTTTCTTCTTATCTCTTGATATCTACTTTCAGTATTTTATCGATTTCACATCTCCAACCATCATTGCTGAGAAAACAGCCTCCAAGAAAGAAAGAAAGAAACAAACAAACAAAAAAAGTCACAAACCTCCTGTGAAATTTATCTGCTGAGTTTTCACTTGAATGTTTCCATTTAAGATAACAGGCTTGTCTCTGAACTTCAGCATTTTCATATTCAATTAATCTCTGATTTTTATTTTTTTCTTTCCAATCTTTGTCAAATCTTTCTCTCTAGCCTCACTGCTTTTAGTCTAACCCTGAATCTCTTCCTATCATTTTTGAGTCATTGAAATAGTGTTCCATAAGAAAACTGTAATCCCTACATTCTTTCATTGCTTCTGATTATGACCGTCTAATTAATATTTCTAAAATATAAACTGTATCACATTATGTTCTCATTATCTTTCTGCAATATCTTTCCTTTGCTCAGTGTAAGTTCCACAAAGATAGAGACTTTATCCGTCTTATTATTATATCCTCAGTTATTAGGTAACTAGTAAATAGTAGGTTTTCAATAAAACTGTTGAATGAATAATGTAGAGTCAATTCTAAATGCAATCTGAATTTAATGTTTTCCATAACTTGACCCCAGTTTAGTTCTTTAAACCTATCTTTCCTTACTCTTTTCTATGAATCCTAAGTCCTAGTTACTCTCCAAATATATTGTGTACATCCTTTCAATAATCCCCTTTCAAGAACTGTGAAAATGAATTCCTCTTCCTAGATTTCTGTCTTCAAAGTCCTGTTTTTACTTAAAATTCTAAAGCCTGACTCCCTTCATCAATTCCATCGGAAAATGGCAGCTCGTATTTGTTTACGTTTATTGAAGGCTTTCCCTTTGCTATGTGCTTTCCATAGATAGCCTTTTACATTTCACAGTTACCCTGTGAAGTAGGCTTAATTCCTCCTCCTCAATAACTGAGGACATCACAGCTTGGAGAAGTGAGGTCGCGTAGCAGTTAAACTGCAAAGCTCAGATTTGAGCCTTGAATGGTCCAACTCCAGCGCCTAGACTCTCAGTTCTCATAGCCTTCACAGTCATGACATTCTCCTCTGAGCTCCTGGCATGTGGTCTGCATTGCTCATTTAGCATTATTCATATTTCCTTGCATGATCGTTTAATTTGTCATATGTATTAACCTTGTCTCTCAAATGCAGAGAATATATCTGAAAAGCGATATGAACAATAATTACTGAAGTGTCATTATTGACTCATGGGATTTCTTTTGGATCAAAACATACCCTGTTAGCCTGGTGAACTAACTATTGAATAGATATTACCTGTTCAGTGCTTTATCCTAACATGAGCATTAAATCCACCTGGCAAAAAATATTTTCAGAACTGCGGTAGATGTAAAATAGGAACATCTCTTTATTTATGTAAATAATTAAAAATAAATGTCAGGCATGCCCCATTCCTACTCATTTAAGTCATTTTAATGATATATGAAATATAAAAGGAGATTTTGCTAAAGGTCTCTAAGGAGAAAAGGGCAACACCACTAAATAAAGAAGGATGATCACGCTGGGGCAAACTTGAAAGTAGATGGCATTTATACAAAATGCAATTTACTTTGACAGTAATTTTCTGAATTTCCCTGGTTATTACTGAAGATATATGTGTGTTTGAATAAGAATGCTCCCTCTTTCCAGCTGCTCTGTTTGATCCCATAGTGAAGTCACCATCCTGTGTTAATGGCTTCACAGTTTGTTCCTGGGGAAGAAAAAAATTATTATGATGTCACAAATCTGTCATTTTGACTTCAGTGCAGGGTCAGGTTGGGGAAGAGAATGGGTTGTAAGGGATAAAATCCTTCGCGCGGAAACTTTTTTCTCCTTATAATAAGAAATAGATAGTGTTAGGACAAGCACTTAAAATCAAGTAGACAAAAGGGCACATGACTTTAAGTGTTCACAGGTACCATGTTAGAAATAATCCATCTGAAATTCTCTTACTTTTAATGATGTCAGGATAACGTTTTTCTGTCTACACCCAAGCCGATTTTTCTCCTTTGCTTTTCTACATATACCTTACAGGTCCTAGTTTCATAGGAAGAGTTTCCTTTTCTGGATTTGTATTTTTTTGAACCTATTTAGCTCTTTGAGGAATCACAACAATACACTGTATCTTTGAATAAATATCAAAGTGCATTGTCCCAGCCCTTTTAAATTAATGCACACCAACTTCAGGCTTCAGATGGCAGAGTTATAGCAATTTTGTTCCTTTTTTCTCAAATCCATCAAAAACGATGACTAGAAATTTAAAAAGATCTTCTAGCTAAAAATGAAACAAAGAAATGGCTAAAATCTCAAACGACAAACTAACCGTACACCTACCAAATGATGTAAAATCTGGGTCTACAGAGGGTAGAATGCTGAGAGCCAACACACGCCTTTTTGAACATGGATAGATATCAGTTTTCCCAAGAGTAAATGTTACAATCCAGAAAGGCATATCCAGTGGTTCTTTGATTAAAGATGAAAACATCCAGGGGGTACAGAGGCTGCAGAAAACTACAGAACCTACCTGTGGAATATAAGTTTAATAGCATCGGATGGTAGGGGAGGTGGCACTGAAGTAGAAACTCACTATTACCCTTGACTCCGCCTCACGCTCTTTGTGAGAGCACCGGAAGTGAAGCTGGGTGAGGAAGGCAATATCTGACGTAAAAGGGTTTTCTGTGAGTCACAATCACTACCTGCACGCAGAAACAAGTCACGCACTCAGGACAAAGGGAAAGACTGATTCGGTGTGAGAATGTTTGAGACAACAAATTTCAGTCTAGTCTCTGCACCTCCCTATCTTACAGCTCATTCTTCCCGGTCCTATACATTATTTTCATCAGGTAGCCAACTTCATTCAAATTTGAGTAAAACTTAGAAACCAACAGATAAACTGTGGGACTAAATGGAGGAAGCAGACAGAAACAAATGGTAGTAAACTTATAAGAATTCTTACTTAAAAATGCACAGGAAGAATTTAAATAAGTAGCTTCTTCTAGTCTCAGAGAAATCAAAGGAGAAATATAAGGGCCCAAATAAGAGGCTCTATATAATAGAAGAAAGTTAAAAGCAAGCTGTTGGTCCTCAGAAAAGAAATGTAAGGAACAAATAAAACATACTGGAAATAAAACCATATAATAAGGCAGTTTAAAATGTAATAAAAGTGATTGAAAACACAAAGGTATGGTGGGTAGAATGGGGAAAAACACACAAAATTAAATGGAAAATAACAAAGACACAAAAATAGTAATCAGTGAGATGATAAATGAATCACTCATGCATATTTAGTATTCCTGAAAAAAACAGATGGAACAATGGAAAAAGCTTTTGAATATATATTAAGAAAAAGCCCCTGCCAAAAGAAAAAAAAACACTTTTACTTACAGTTCAAAAAGGCATCTGTGTTATGGGAAAAGATGATACAGAATTATCAGTGCCAAATTTGGTAAAAGTGCTAAATTTCAATATCAAATAAATAATCATATAAACAACCTGGAAGAAAATAGATTAACAATCAGACTGCCCTCAAATTTTTATAAAGAGAACTCAAGGCCAGAAGATAATATATAGGATGATAAAAGTTTTGAGAGAAAGATACTGTGGCCCAAGATTTTATACCCGGTCCAGCTGTCATTTAAGTATAAAAGGCAATAGACAGACCACCTCATATATGGAAGAAATTAGGGAATGCAACGACAGTGGGGAAAAATAATTGTTTAGAAAAACTACTGGCTAGATCTTGCCAACCAGAAGTTGAATCCAAATGAACCTGAAAAAGAGAGAAACAATGTAAAACAAAACAAAACAAAACAAAAAACCCAAAACAAACAGTAAGCTCTGAATCTGTTAAGATACAAAATTATAGGGGCGCCTGGGTGGCTCAGTCGTTAAGCGTCTGCCTTCGGCTCAGGTCATGATCCCAGGGTCCTGGGATCGAGCCCCGCATCGGGCTCCCTGCTTGGCGGGAAGCCTGCTTCTCCCTCTGCCACCCCTCCTGCTTGTGTTCCCTCTCTTGCCGCTGTGTCTCTCTGTCAGATAAATAAATAAAATCTTAAAAAAAATACAGGATTACAAACTTTTAAGCATTTTCATTAAATAGGCAAGCTATTTAAGGAACTAATATCTCTCTGAAGAAACATTTATGTAAATTCTAGCATTTTATTTCCACTTGATTTTTTCCTCTCTTAAATTCAAATAAAAACTTTAATTATGTATTTGTATTCAAATGGTTTGTATGATGTGATTCCATTACTCCAAAACTATTACTAAAAGCCTTATATCTTTCTATATCTAGTAGCCTAAGAATCTGGCCACATACAGGTCTCTTGAGATAAAAATTTTCTGGCATCTAGTTCTAATTCCATATGTCCTTATTTATTATCTTCCATCTATGTAAAGATATAAAGAGATGGCTGAAGTTAATTTTAACTTAGTTAAACAAAATTTACTCTGTTTAAAGTAAATTAACTTTGTTTAATTTTGGTTAATCTGGCTGGGGAGAGCAGGAAAACATTTTACTCTCTATCTTTTCAACATTGCTTGACCTTTTCCTTTTATTCTGAGTTTTGTTTTTCAAAACCCACACTGTATAAGACAGCAAGAAAGTGTTTCTTCCACATTTTTCAAACATTCACGTAAGACAATCTTTTATTTGATTTGAATAAATAGTTATTGGGTGGTGGTGACTGCAAATAGCACAATCTGAAAATTTCTACATGTTGCTTTGGAAGACTTACTTCCTAAAATTCATCCCTCCCTTGGTTTTAACCTCATTATTCTGTGTCCTTCATGGACTGCTTTTCTTTGTCTTCATTTCTAGATTCCAGCTTATGCTCTAGCTCCTTTTCCTACAAGCAGAATTTCATCAAGACTAGTCCTAGGTTTTACCTTTCCTCTGTGCTCGCTTTCCACCGAAGCCCACAGAAAGCATCCTGCTCTCTAAGAAGATGGCCATCTCATCCATTTCTCCATCCCCACTCCCTCTCCCGAGCTCTAATTGTTCCTTGTGTAGGTGCATGAAACTTTTCATTTTAAGTTTCTTCCCTCTCCCCAAGCTAACTTGGTTAAAACTGATTTATCGGTTTCCTGAAAAACAACACACACAGACATGCACACATCAAACTAATGAGAACAACAACAAAACCTTATTCTTCCTTTCAAAAAGGAAGTTTATTAAAGTCTGTTAACTGCCAAATGTTTCAGATGGAGCTGTCTATATTAACATTCTAGTTCCTCACCTCCCACTCAATTCTTATCTGACAATAATTTGGATTTTGTTTCTTCCCCTCTTCCTAAACTACTCTCATCAAGGCCACCGATACCCTTCCCATAACTAGATCCAATAGGAGGTGTGTTTTAGGCTTCAACCTGTGGGTCCACCAAGCGTCCTTCGATACTGTTACCCACTCCCAGCAAGAGACAGTCCCCTTCTTAATTTTCTCACAGCATGTCTTCCTCATTTTTAACTCTAACACTCAACTTCGTCTCCTGTGCCAGCATACCCTCCCTACTCGACTTCTGAATACGACAGATTTCTAAGGGTTGCTTTAAGTTCTGTTAAGTCTCTCACTGTAAACTTTCTTTCCAGTGGATATCAGCCATACCAATGACTCATCTGTTTGCTGGGGACTTCCACATTTAGATCTGCAGCCCAGACTGCTCCTCTGAGTGTCAGACACATATTTCTATCTTCCAACTCCACATTTCCAGCTGAATGTCTCAAAGACATATCAAACTCAGTTTGTCCAGGAATGAACTCGTGATTTCCCCTTCCAAACCAGGGCCCACACTGTTCCCTCTCCCAAGAATACTCTTTCCATCATTTGCTTAGTTAACATCGCTCTCTCAGAGAAACATCCTTGGACCACCTCGACTCCCCCAGGTACTCTTGGTGCATGAACTCATAGCTGCCTCTGTTTCCCTTTATAAGCCCTATCAGAGTTCATAATTATGTATTTGTTATTTGGTTACTCTTGATATATCGGTTAATTGATTAACATCAGTCTTCACCTCAAGAGTATGGGTGTATATGTATATATAAGATGAGATATATAATATAATATACATATATTTCATATGTATTAAATAATAACTATATAATGTATATTATATGTATGTATGTTCATACATTTAGAATATTTATTCTATAAGTGCATATAATTAGTATACTTATATATTGGTTATTTGATATCTGGCTATCTGTCTATCTTCCTCTGAAGATTACAAACTCCATTGAGTTTGCACAGTGTATGGCAAATAGTTTACCCTCAAATATTTGTTAAAGGAATATACTTTTTGAATAAATTAGTAAGTGGCAGAGCATTCTCTCTGGTATCCAGCCTTTAAGTCGTGACATCTTTGTTTTTTCCTTTAGCTTCAAGCTATCTATTCTCCATCTAAACACCTCTCCTATTTCTATTTCCACCATTCTGGTTCAGTTCCTAATCACCTTATGGTTAATCTATTGCAAGTGAAATTTTCATCCCTGTTCTCCTAATCTATCCTTTATAACACGGAGAGATTAAACATATAAGAATTATGCTTTGCACCTTCTATTCTCTCATACAAAAACCTGTCAACATTTCTAATTAATTACTAAAGAAAAATCCACGTTTCTCAGCTGCAATCTAGCTCAAGACTCCGACACAGTCAGGCTATCTTCTCATTGCCCTCTTAAACTGGTTTGTATAGTCTAGTACCTTTGATGCCACAGTTCCTCTTTCTGGAATGTAAATCCCCCTCTCCCACCTCCACAGTATATATGCATGTACCACTCCACACTTAATAACATTCTACCAAACATCAAGGCCAGCCATAAAGCTATGAAATTTTCCCCAATTCTTCAGCTAAAAATATTCTCTTCCTCATGTGATGCAGTGTTTGTCCCACACAGTACAAGATTTTACATCAATCATGATTTTTAACCATTTGTATATGATTTGTTTTTTGAGCGCCAGTGGTTTATTTCCTTGCTTTTTTATTCTCAGCCCCCCACCCCAAATATTTCTGTTGTACCCTGGGAGATGACGGATTTTAAATTTCCTCAATTTGAGGTCCATATTTCCAACACCCTTGTGTTCAGAGTTTGCAAGTAATGAAAGATTCTGATATTTGCCATTTATATATATATATATATATATATATACACACACAAATATATCTGTATCTCCACCTCTACCTGCATCCATTTGCATAGGTCTATTGTGTATGTCTCTCTGTAGATATATCTAGTCCTAATGTCCCTCCGCATCTGTCCTACCTTAGTCTGTCCTTCCAGATCGCTATATGTACAGATCTACCTACAGCTTCTGTAGACAGAGTGGTAGGGTCTATTTCACTGCCTGAACATAGTGGGTTATAATGTCTGAAATATATCTGGCCAGTGTGGCCTCAGGACAAATGTGATTTTTTAAAAAAGATTTTATTTATTTATTTCAGAGAGAGAGAGAGTGTGTGCGAGGGAGCACAAGCATGGGAGGGGAGAGGCAGAGGGAGAAGCAGGCTCCCCACTGAGCAGGGAGCCCGATGTGGGGCTGGATGCCAGGATCCTCTAGTCATGACCTGAGTCCGAGGCAGATGCTTAACTGACTGAGCCACCCAGGTGCCCCTAAATGTGATTTTTAAAAAGTGTGTGTGTGTGTGTGTGTGTGTGTGTGTGTGTGTTGTAGCTGGCCAACTAGATTTTAAGTTACCTCAGGGTAAGAACAATGTCAGCTACTTTATTTCCCAGTGCCCAGAATTATAGTAGGTGTCAAAACACTTTGTACTGATTTTAACAGTAGACTCTTGACCAGCAAGGGACAGAGGCAAGTGAAAGGCCATGATTATGATGGTTTACTTTTCTATTATCACTATTTATAGTAGGAATGAAAATATTTATAACAAACGTATATGTCTTTGTACTGTTTCAAATGGCATTCTAATTAATCATTTCATTAGACTTCCATGGGGGACTAACTCAACATTAATAATAGGAGAACTTAAACGATCTTCTCTTTGTATAGAAGTGAATTTAAAACCCGAATCTACCTAAGTCAGAATAATAGTTTGTTTTTGTTGTTGTTATTTAATATTGAGATAGGTGAAAATTTTATATGCACTTAGTAAGAGCTTCTAAAATAGGTTTTGGAAACTGATGAACCTATAGAGATGTACACAAAGTTTACATTGGTTTTCATGCTGATTTGAAGATTCAAAATATACCCTAAATCTTTAAATACCTTTCAAATCTGAGTGTTCTAATAGAACAGGGAACTTATAAATAAGTCAGATCTTAAATTTCAATAGAAAGAGAATAGGAGAGAGAGAAAGAGAGTGAAATATAAATAAATATAGGAGATTTCCCCTGACTTTTAGAAAACTCTTTGGGCCAGTGTCGTAACCTTCAATAGCTCTAATAAAACTGTTTTAAGACTACATGAAAACGAGTCTCTTTTGCTCAAATCAAACCAGTTCAAGAAAATTTGGCCCCTTTAAAGTTGACCTCATTAATTTCATGATCTTTGGATAGCACATAGCACCCCAGCTGTGCAGATTAGTTTTTACCTTTGAAACCCACCAGCATCATATATCTCTGAAGATTAAAAAAAATACAACATAGAACTCTGAACTTGTGTAATTAAAATGCAGGCATTTGTTCAATAGCTCTTGCATTGAGCTATAAATAATCATTTGAAAATCTTTTAAAAAATAAAATAGGTATAATATAGAGCAGCTATTAAGCATTTCTTCGTTAGAGATGGCTGCTCCTAAAGATTGGGGATAGAGAATGGTTCCTATAAAGTTACTAGGCATGTATGGGAAGAGCACATCCCTCTTCCCATGACCTTAACACTAACATGGAGTTAACAATCATCTCGAAACTCATGATCAGTCCACAGCAGTCAATTCCCCTGCATTTTATATATAAGCAAAAATATGCCATTTCTGCCGCATCATTTTGGCAGGGCAGAGATAGGTAGATATCTTTGCCACCCACTGAGTTGCCCCAGCTTGATTAATGCTAAGTCATATATCCCTTTACCTATAAGATGAGAGTTCATTCCAGTTCTATAACAGAAGTTTCCTGTATTTAAACCCATATTAGTTTTCATATTCATTCCAGAATAGGCAGTTTACATTACTTGACAATAATTACACAAGTGATAGTTTTGATTGAACTATTTTCCACGCAGTTTTAAAACATGCTTATCAGAAAGATCAATACAATAAAAGGCAGATTTACAATCTCTGGTACCAGATTACTCAGGGGCACATCAAATTGTAAGACAGTTTTTGCCTTTCATTTCTGGAATGGGCTTGGATATATTTTGCTCACCATGTGTTGGATGTAAAACTAGAAACCAACAAGAAATGTAAACATCACTCGTGATTTGAGATTTAAAAAATTTCGGAAGCCCTCTGATTTATTTTGCTGGAAAAGTAATTCCACTCTACTGAGCACTGCATCCCTTATAGCCATAAGAAGCACAATTCGCCTTCCTGGACTTATTCTCCTCTGATGGTTTCTGTGCTCTGTGAGCAATTACAGAAATGAGCAAAGAGGTTTGGTATGTATGGAGTAATGATGTAAGGGTTCACCCTCCAAGCTATGACTTCGGATGCTGTGTATATCACAAAGTCAGACAATTCTCTGCCGACAACTATACTGTCAGAGTACTGACTTCCCCTGTCAGAAATGCGTCCTATGATGAGAATTCCTTGATTCATATTGAAATCTTGATTTGGGGGCTACTGGATTTTTTTTCTAAGACAGAGAAACCATCAAATTGTGTTTATGGTTGTGTATGATGATAATCTAGTACAGTGATCCCATGAGGAATAAATCCAACTTGTCTTACAGGGGTAGGAAATTATTTAATTTATTTTATTTCTTAATTTCTCAGTAAACAGTGACTGGAAGCATTTCTCATTAATCAAAAGAAAGAAAGACCTCCAGGCACAGACTTGGCATCATGCTATAATGTTCTTATATGTTGGGAGGTAGTGAACACTTTTTTCCAAGCAAACTAAAAATTGCATTTTTTTCCTGAGCCAGCAAAATTCCATACACAGAAAACCACACATCACACAATTTGCAGAATGTTAATTTAGCACTAGATGGGTTCAGATGGTTGCATTTTTACTTAAAAAAAAAAGCCACCTATTTTTGATAAAGACATAGTAGTGCAGGGTTTGGAAATGGATGATCATTGTGTTATGTCAGACCTATTGCTATTGTTTGTTAAGCCCTGTGGTCTTGACCCAGAGGATTCTCCTTTTTTTAAAGTCCCTTGGTAACATTTCATATATAAATCCAGATTTTCAACTTCTCTCTTTTTTTTTCTTTAAAAAAAAAAAAGACTATTTGACAACATTGGTCCCACATTCCTGCCTTGAAACAGCAGGCTGGGCTGAGTATCCCCTGCTGTTCTCCCCCTTCAGACTTCTTCTTTCTCTCACAATGTCTTAAATCAAGGATTCTCCACTTGTTTCCTTACCTGTCAGACCCCTCTGGGAACATGACTATGTGAACTTTGTATTAAAACTTTTCTCTTTTTTTAGTGATTTTCTTCGTACATTTGTTTGTTATCTATAATAGTGCTTCTAAAAGTCTTAAAATGATGGCAGGTGATTTCGATGTTTTGAATCATCAGTTAGAGAATATCAAGATGTTCTCTAACATCTTGCATAAAATACATTAAATGTCAAAGTCAAAGAGAGTCTTTCCAGGACAGAGTGGAGTGCCATGCAGTTAGAGTGGCATCTTAAGTGGGGATAATATCTAGAGTCAGCAGGTAAGGCAAAATTAAGTATAAGCAAACTTGCCCTTGAAAATCCCTTAGGAAGGTGCCAAGTTGGAAACTGATATACCATCCCTCAGTAAAGCCAGTACAGCCAATTTTTCCCTCTAGCTTTGGAACAGATAGGTTTTTTCTTTCTTTTTTGGTTGAGCCCCAGGTGAAGTAATTGCATTGAATTCAGGAATCATATTATATGTGATAAATATCTTTAAAAACGAGAATACTCAGAGCTGCAGCAAGATGATCACTAAGAGAGGGGCAGGGGATGTGAACTCACCAGAGGAAAAGGCAGAGTCCCATTTTGCACCTCGTGTTCTCTCTGGGGCATATGCTCACTGAATTGGAATATCAAGTGAAATATCAGGTGAAATGCTTATACGTTATTTAATTCTCTGTCTTGGTCTCTCTCTTTCCCTCCTTCTCTGTCTCATCCCTTTTATGAGCACATGTACTCATCTGAGTAAATTTGAGTTTGTGCCTTTGGTGGGAATAAACTGATTCACACTATAGGATCATCCAGCACATACTCTGATCACTTACTAAGTTATTAGGACATAGGGCAAAGGAAGGGAAGAGTGGGGGCTTGATTTCTGATGAGAACGAGTCACAGAAAAATGATCATACCAGATCAGGTATTTGGAAAGCCTCCTCTGTGTGTGAAGTTCTCTGACAGGAGCTGTTTGGGATGAAGAGAGGTATCTTGTGACTATCTTTATCCAAAATGTTCTAAAGTCTCATACATTTACAGCCTATAGGCTTAAGAAAATTTGACAACATGACAGGGTTGCTCTTTGATTTCTGCCATCGAGTGTATTTAAAACAGAAATACATTTTAACATAAAAAAGCAAGAAAGAGATAATCTCATAATCAAATATGGTCCTTTAGGTTGAACCAGTAGCTTTACGAAAATGAGTCCTGCCTCATATCTTTGGTTGTGAAATGTCATCGAGGAGCCACCAACTTAAATGTAAAGATACTGTGTGTGCATTTAAAAAGTTAATCACCTCAACAAGACAAGTGAAAGTTAAGAGTCAAATGAGTAGGGTAAATGAGGTTTTAATGGGCCAGAAGGAAAGTGTTCAAACACTGGAAGTTAAAGAAAGGATTTAGATGTTCCAATTAATACATAAACATCTGCCCCTACACATCCACTGATTGACTGATTGGATGGATGAATGAAACTGGAATGGCTTCATCTGTGAAGGCTTTAGAGAAGTTGTAAGATTTGAGCTGGCCTAGAGAAATAAATTGATAATTTGGAGAGGTAACCAGGGCAATTAGAGGAAATTCCAGCTCTAGGGAAGAACAATGATAAGATCACAGGCGTGATAATGTTTGAGGTAGTAGAAGAAAGAAAGGAGCCAGGAGAGGGCTTGTGTCTTTCTCCTCCAACTCTTACCTTTGTCTCCAAATAGCAGAGATCTAATAATAAAGTGAATTCAAAACCTAGCAATTATCCATTGCATACTTAGAGGTACTAGAGTCATGGACATGCAAGAGTCAGGTAAAATAGCTTGCAGACAAACAAAGAAATGTACATTTACTGCCGAAAATGCTTCACAATGATGGCTTTCCTTCATAGCTATGTTCACATAGACAGTTATACAATTATGGGAATAGGAAAATGATACCAGTTGGTCTTCTTGTGGTTTTTGGATGACTCTCAGGCAATGTCACTAGACAAAGATATGTGTGTTGGTGGGGGCGGGGGTGGTGGGTGGACGTGATGAGAAAATACATGGTAGTAGGAGAAAAGAATCCCAGGGCTGGACTGTAAGTGTTGGTACTTATGTATTGGTATAGACAGCTTCAAGTAAATTTTAGTATTACTGCTTTATGAAGCAGGTCAGAGAACTTGAGAGATCTTTCTCTAAAATAAAGTTTCTCAAGAAGGCTGTTGTTTTGAGCGTGACTGACCTTTTTTTACAAAAAAGGAATTCTGAATTCGAGTATACAAGAAGAGCAGAAAAAGCCTTTTGAATGTTAACCACTCTCATGTGTGACAGGAATGGCAAGGCTCAGAGATTTGGGAACATACTAATAAGTGACTGAAATTTTCAGGTTTGCCATCACCTTTCCTTTGCCCGCTGGTATCATCAGTGACAAGACAAGCAGATCATGGTATCTGGATGAATTAATGACTAGTTGTCTCATAGATTTTGTCAATTTCTTTTTATCTTTATATGCCACTGTTGTCTAAGAACTCACTTGGGTCCATGCAATAGCTCCTAATGGATTTTCCAATCCACTCTTGGGGCCCCTTTGATGTCTTCTCTGCCTGGCAGCCAAAGTAAGTTTTGTTTAAACAGTTTTCCAGATTTATATTGTGTGAGTTTAAGGGGTATAGTGTGATGATTTGACATATGTATATATTGCAAAATGATTACTCACAATAAGGTTAGTTAACCATCCATCACCTCAAATAGTTACCATTTTTTGTGTGTATATGAAGTGAGAACATTTAAGATTTACTCTCTTATCAGCTTTCAAATATGTGATAGAATATTGTTAACTATACTCACCATCCTGTACATTAGATTTCCAGAACTTATTCATCTTATAATTGTAAGTTTGTACCCTTTGACCACCTTCCCCCATTTCTTCCACTTCCAGCCCTGGGCAACCACCAATCTACTCTCTTCTGTTTCTAGGAGTTCATTTTATTTTCTTGACTCCACATATAAGTAAGATCATTTGGTGTTTGCCTTTCTCCATCTGATTTATTTCACTTAGCATATGCCTTCAAGGTTCATCCATGTTGTCACAAATGGCAGGATTTTCTTATTTTTTACATCTGAGTAATATTCCATTGTAAATTTATGTCACATTTTCTTTATCCATTCATCCACTGATGGACACTTAGGTTGTTTCCATGTCTTGGCTGCTGTAAATAATTCTGCTGTGGTTATGGGGGCTGCAGATGTCTCTTCGAGATAACCATTTCATTTCCCTTGGATATTTACCCAGAAGAGGAATTGCTGGATCATATGGTAGTTTTATTTTTAATTTTTTAAAGAACCTCCATAGTGTTTTCCATAGTGGTTGTAACAGTTTACCTTCCCACCATCAGTACACAAGGGTTCCTTTTATTCTACATCCTTGTCTGCATGTGTTAATTCTTGTCTTTTTTTTAAATACTAGCCATCCTAACTGTTGTGACGTGATTTGTCCTTGTAGGTTTATTTGCATTTCCCTGAGCATTAGTGATGTTGAACACCTTTCCATCGACCTGTTGTTCATGTGTATATCTTTTTTGGAAATATATCTACCCAGGTCCTTTGCCCATTTTTAAATTGGATTAATTTGTTTGTTTTTGCTATGGAGTTATATTATATATAGTTACTTATATATTGTAGATATTAACCCCTTATCATATATATGATTTGTAAATATTTTCTCCCATTCTACAGGTTGCCTTTTCATTTTGTTGATCATTTCTTTTGCTGTGCAGAGGTTTTTAGTTTGACATAGTCATACTTGTTTATTTTTGCTTTTGTTGTCTGTGCTTTTGGTATCATATTGTCAAACCCAATTGCCAAACGAATGCCAAAACCATTGCCAAAACCAACATCAAGGAACTTTTTGTTTGTTTTCTTCTAGGAGTTTTAAAATTTCAGGTCTTAAATTTAAGTCTTTAACCCATCTTGAGTTCATTTTGTGTCTGACGTAAGATAGGATTCCATTTCATTCTTTTCAGTAGGACATTAGGTTTTCCCAATACCACTTACTGGAGAGATAATCTTTTCTGCATTGGAGGGTCTTGGCTCCCTTGTCAAACATTAGCTTACATCATACTCAATGTTACGTGGGTTTATTTCTGGGCTCCTGATTTTCTTTTCAATGGACTATGTGTCTTTTTTCATGCCAGTACTGTACTGTTTTGGTTACTATATACTATAACTTTATAGTATAATTTAAAGTCAGGGAGTGTCATGCCTCCAGCCTCACTCTTTATCAAGATTTCTCTGGCTATTCAGTGTCTTTTGTGGTTCTGTGTCAATTTTAGGATCGTTTTTCTACTTCTGTGAAAAGAAGAATTTTGATAGGGATTGCATTGAACCTATAGATGGCTTTGGGTAGTATGGACATTTAAATACTAATTCTTCCAATCCATGAACATGGTATGTCTTTCTTCAACTTTTTTCATTAATGTGTTATTGTATTTAGACATTTTACAGCCTCAGTTAAATTTATTCCTAAGCACTGTTTTTTACTCTGTTGTGAATGGGACTATTTTCTATATTTTCGAGATAGTTCACTATTGGTGTATAGAAACACAATTTTTGCCTGTTGATGTCATGTCCTATAACTTTATTGAATTTTTTTTTTTTTTAGTTCTAACAGTATTTTGGTGGATTCTCTAGGGTTTTTTATATATAAGATCATGTCATCTGTAAACAGAGACAATTTTACTTCTTTACTTCTGTATTTCTGCAGTATCAGTTGTAATATCTCCTTTTTCACTTATGAATCTATTTAATTGAGTCCTCTCTCTTTTTTTCTGTTAGTAATCTAGTGGTTTGTGTATTTTGCTTATCTTTACAAAGAAACAATTCTTAGTTTTGTTAATTTTTACTATTGTTTTCTATTCTCAGTTTCATTTATTTCTGCTCTAATATTTATTATTTCCCTCCTGGGCTTAGTTTGTTTCTTTGTTTTTGTTTTTGTTTTTTGTTTTTTTGTTTTTTTAGTTCTTTGAGGTAGAAAGTTAGGTTGTTTATTTGAGATCTTTCTTTTTTTCTTGATATATACATTTATAGCTATAAACTGTCCTCTTAGAACTGTTTTTGCTGTGTTCCATAAGTTTGGGCATGTTGTGTTTCCATTTTCATTTGTCTCAAGATATTTTTTTAAATTTTTTTATTTAACTTATGATTTCTGCTTTAATACATTAGTTGTTCATGACTGTGTTATTTAATTTCCACATTTTTAGGAATCTTCCAGCTTTCCTCCTGTTATTGATTTTTAGTTTCATACCATTGTTTTCAGAAAAAAATACTTGATATAATTTCTGTATTCTTGAATTTGTTGAGAATTATTTTGTGGCCTAACATATGATCTATCCTAGGAAATGTTCTGTGTATATTTCAAAAGAATATATATTTTGCTGCTGTATTGAATGGAATGTTTTATATGTTATGTCCATTTTGTCTGTAGTGTTGTTCAAGGCTGCTCTTCCCTTATTTTCTTTTCCTTCCTTCCTTCCTTCCTTCCTTCTATTGACTTTCTGTGTGAATAATCTATCCATTGTTGAGACTGGGGCTGGTGACTGTGCAACTCAGTTGGGCAAGGTCACCATCCTGGATTCTTGGTCAGGTAGAGCTGCAGGCTATGCTCCACAATTGGGCAGGGTCACTGGCTGGGATCCCTGCGTAGGCGAGGCGTTGGCTGTTCAGTTATGGGGCAAGGTCTTACATGGATTCTGCTACTGAATAGGGTTGTAGGCTGACTCCACCTCTGGGCAGTACCGCAGGCTGGATGCCAAAGCTCCTCAGGGTTGCTGTTTGAGTTGAGTTCCCTGGTTATGCAAGGCCAGAGGAGATGTTCAACAGGTGGGAAGGACTGCTGGCTTGGTTCCTTGTCTGGGCAAGTTGTAGGATGTGTTCTCTGGCTGCTGGTGTGGTGGCCATGCTTCACAGAGCAATGGGATTGGATGTTATGTTCGGCAGTTGCGGGGGGTGGGGGGGTGGGTGGGTGCTGAAGCAGTGAATTTGTTCCCCTGCAGGGTGCGGTTGGAGAATCTGCTCCATATCTAGTACAGCCCCATGGCTTAGGATTCAAATCAGGCAGAACGGCCAACTGAATTCCCTGGCCAGACTACACAACCTGTTTGGCTCTCTGGGTTAGCAGAACCACAGGCTGGGATTTCTGCTCAGGTGCTGCTGTAAGCAAGAATGTGGTCTGATGAGATCTGAATGCTGGTTGCCATAAACCCCAATCCTTATCTGTCTCTACCTAATCCCCAGTAGTTGAGCTTTGCAGATTCCTCCAGTGATCCTTATGAGGTGAGACCTAAATAATCTTCCTGGAAAGCATCTTGCAACTCTGGGGAAGCTGAATGTACTCTCAGGTTCTCTTTTTATCACTGGAGAAACTGGAGGCCCTGAGGTCCCTCTTCATGTGGCAAAGTACTGGCCTTGGGTGTAGTTGATGTGGTCAAAGTGAAGCCCCTCTCCTTATCCTTCTAATTGGGTTCTTCTCAATCTCTGCTGCCCAGGGGGAGGGCTTCAGCCTCACTTCATGTTTCTGAAACCTCCATAATGTTTGGTCTTCTTGTGAGGGGGACAGAAATTAAGTATGATCCATGTCGCCATTTCTGTTATGTCACTTTAACATAAGTTTTTAAAATGCAAACTGGATCATGACTCATCCCCATTTTATATACTTCAAAGGCTTTTCAAGGTTTTTAGGATAAAGCTTGGCTCAACTATCCTTACTCAGAATAACTTGGCTCCTTCTTCCTGTCTCCTTACCTACCTCGCCTTTGATTCTAGAATTTATCGAAGTGTGGTGGTTGATACATCACATCATAATCATCTTGTTATTTTGGAACTATTAAATAAACACTTAATATGTGGGGCCTGGTAATCTTAATTTTAAGCAAGATTCATGGATGATTCTCATTAAACTTAAATTAGAAAATCACTACACAACTCCCTGTTAGCCTACCCTTTTCTCTGTTTCTCAAATAGGTTCACATAATTTCTATTTCGGGGTCTTTAAATGTGCAATTTTCTTGGTCTGAAATGTTGAATTTTCCCCTCTTGTTCTGAGATGAATTTCTAATTATGCTAACCTTCCAATTTACATGTTGGTTTCTTAAGGATGTCTTCCATTAGGCTCCTAGGCTAAATTATATCTTCTTATATATTCTCTTCACTTCCTATAACTTTCTTTCATAGCACTTAGGATGTTGGTAATTAAATACTTATTTATATATTTATATTTTCAACTCCTCCATAAAACCATGTGCTCCTGAGGGCTGCAAGTTTTATCTCCTTTCTTACATGAGGTTACTATACTTTATCATTTTGTGTTGTATCCTGCTTTTCATTCCGATTGCTTTTCATTCCTATTAATCCTTGCTCTTATCACAGATTTCTCTCTATTTGTCTGCCTTATATTAGGGTGTGAAATTCTTGAGGGAAGAGACCAACCATGTTTGAAACACCATCTAGCAAAATAGGTCAAAAATAGTAGTGGTTCTAGTTTCCACCCTTATATTTATATATAATAAAATTAATACTTGACAAATACTTTATAAGTACTTGACAAATGAATGAATGAATGAATGAATGTACTGGTGTGATTTATTATGTTTTAGGGAACAGACTGTGATTTCAAAATTTCCAAATATGCGAAATACTGAAGACTATTTGTATTCTTCTGAATTAGAAAAAAAATTATCCTTTCTTTTCATTAATATTGGATCTATTTTAAACTATGTTGTGAATGATCCATAGGCTAGAAGGAAACATGGAAGAAAATTTTTGCAATCCTGGATTAAGCAGAGATTTCTTAGATACATTACAAAGAGCACAATGCATAAAAGAAAAGAAAAGATCGATAAATTGGATTGCATTGAATGAAGACTTTTGCCTTATGTATGACATAATTTAGGAAATAAAAAGTCAAGGAGTAGGAGAAATGTTTGAAATCAAATATCTGATAAAGGACTTGAATCCAGTTTACATAAGAACCCTCAAAATGCAGTATTAAGAAAACCATCATCGCAGTGAAAAAAGAAATAAGCACATGATTTACAAAGACACTTCATCAAAGAAAATACAGGAATGGCAAATAAGCACATGAAAAGATGCTTAACATCAGTAGTTATTAAGAAAATGCAAATAAAAACCACAATATGACAGCAGAGCACATCTATTAGAATAGCTAAAGCAAGCACACAAAATAACTGAAAATACCAAGGGCTGCCAAGGATGTGGAGCAACAGAAGTTCCCATATATTGCTTTTGGGAATCCAAAATGTTGCAGTCACTTTTCAAAACAGTGGCAGGTTTTTTTGTAAAGTTAAACACATACTTAACAAACGACCTAGCAACCCTACTCCTAGGTATTTACTCAAGCTAAATAAAATTTTCTGTTCCCAGAAAAACATGTATGTTAATATTTATAGTGGCTTTATTAGTAATCATTAAAAACTGGAATAAATCCCAAATGAGGTACATCCATACTTGGCAATTAAAAGAATGTAATAGTATCACAACAATGGGACCGGATCTCCATTGCATTTTTCTGGGTGAAAGACACCAGACTTAAAAGATCATAAGTGGTATGATTCCACTGATATAACATTCCGGAAAACATAAAAGTATAAGGATGGAAAATAGAACCATGGTTGCCAAGGGCCAAGGTTGTAGGCAGGGTGGATTGCAAAGGGCAGGAGGAAATTTGGGGGGATTATTGAACTGTTCTACATTCTGATTGTGATAGCAGTTACATGGCTCTACGTGTTTGTCAAAACTCACAGAGTGGTACACTAAAAGGATGAATTTTACTCTATGTAAATTATGCCTTATCACAAAAATGAAAAGAAATGTCAATGACAGAAACTTTCTGTGTAATTTATGCTTTCAAAGTCCATGTGTTGCCACCATTTGCTTTCCTTATTCTGAATATAAGCAATGTCAGCATATACAGTTGCATGCCTGTTTAAGAAGAAATGTAGGACAAATTATAGACTTAAATAGCCTTAACTGTTGTCTAAAACTAGAAGTCATTAAAGTTATTTGACTAATAGCAGCTTGAAAAAACTCTAGCCTCATGCTAGAGCCTTACATTGCTGAGTGACTAGATTCCAGGTAAAATGATTGATTGCATTATTGAGGAACACATGTTTTACTGGTCTACCCATAAATTACCTTTAGCTCCAGGGCGACCGTAATAGGTTTTCATTTGAGAACATTTTCCTCCATTTAAAATTCCATGATTTTTTTCTATCTGATCGTATGCCCATTTTTATCTCATTCATTTGTGGAAATAAGCTCAGTTTTGTCTTATTCTGTAGAAAACTACCCTTGTGTCGAAGTGCCTAAAATGCTGGTAGGAACTATTTTGAATGACTGACTTCTGAGGGAACAGAAAAGAATGTGGAGGTCTTTCTTGGCACACTCTCATTGCAGGGGAAAGGTCGATAATTCAAGATAAATCCTATTTCATTTTTCTATTAGGGGTCACAAAGAGCCAGTCATACTCATCTATTGAAAAAGCTTCTCTCCATTTTCTGACAAAGGACAAAAATCCTTACAGATAGCTATGACCTTTAACACTTGATATTAGTTCTTTTAAATACACGTTCATCTGCAAATTATTTATTAAACTGAGAGATGCTTTGCTTTCTCAATGACAAAGTTTCATTCTTCATTTCTCTCTCTTACGGAATTTCTACCAATATACGTGCCTAACAGCCTTTAGTTGTTTGAAGGACGAGGACTGTTTTTGAAAGGACATTGACAAACACGGACTATATACTGGTCCAGCAGAGTGGTGATTCAATTATCTCCACCAGGCCACCGAACAGCGACGGTGGCTCTTTTGTCACAAGCCCTGCTTCCTTCAGAAGCTTCCACACCCCGAGTCGTCCTCTGTTTGGTTGCCATTATCTCAGCCCGCACCCTCTTTGCCTCTGTGCTCCAAGTCATCCTTATTCGTAGACACTTAAAGCAATTTCCTTTATGCAGATCTTGATTTGTTATCAGAAATCAATATTTTGAGGACGTTTTTCTTCATGGATTACTATCATTTCAAAATCAAAATATTTTGCGATTGCTGAAAGCTCACAGAAATATTCCGTGCCTGAGCTGACAGGAAACTGTAATCAAATTGTCAAGCAATTGCTCTGACTGCGGCGAAGTGAGGATGCTAGATTACACGTGTCAGCATGTGAAGATAACGGCTGCGCAGTGAACAGCAGGCTGAAGGCTGGATAGGAGCCGGGAAGTTTATCGCTGTAAACTGCAACCTATTGTAGACAGTAGTGCCATCTCAGCATTCCTTCGTTTGCATTAGGAACCCTTTATGGTCAATAAAGTGTCTCGATTTAACCGTTTGGAAAGCATTCTGCAAATTCCCGGCAAAGTATGTTCTGTCAATTAATTTGTGCTAATCTGCAAGCCAGGGTTAAACAACTGATGGTTTCAAACGGGTAATATCGGTCCGACGTTCTCAGACCGAATCTAATAGCATTCATATATTCATTTCACAGGAGTAACTATTTAAGCAGGGGAACACATGCTCTTCTGCTAAAATGGATAAAATCCTTCATCTGGTGGCCTGTTTTCTTGGGTATTGAAAGATTTATTGCCAGTCTCTTCTCTCCTGGTTTCCCCCTGGTCTCTGCAAGACCCTTAAGGTTCTTCGACACTTGCCCTTCCTCCCATGGTGGCTTGCAGCCTCCACCAAGGGCTTCTAAGGATATCCATTATTCAGAGCCTCTGAGCACCGCGGCTACCTCCGCGGCCCAATCACTCAGCATCCGCTGTGTCTTCTCCCCCAGAGGCAGGGGAAGGCTGTGGAGTCTGAGGTCAGTATGTGCTGGCTTCTTCGCTCTTTTATCCATCTTGGCAGCCAGATATTTTAAGGTGCTGTATTTATTATTCAATTGCAAAACCAGGGTGATTTGGGTGACTGATGTCGTGGTATACAAGGTGTTTACTAAATGAATACATATTTCATGATGTGCATTATTTATTAAGTTAGACATTATTCTACTCAAGTGTATCTTTTGGTATTCTTTTTTCCGTTCTTAAATTGTTTCCCCCACTTTGTTTTCTGAATATATTCCTGCACCTGGGGTCCACTATTCTGAGTACCTAGGATATTTTCTTGGAAGAGTTTGGCATTCTGGGAAGCTGCTTTAACTCTTTCTGGCCCTTTGGCTACCACTTTATGATTGCCCATTTTGGTACCCTGAAAGTGACCATAGCCACCTGAATTGACACAGCTCCCTGGAGCCCTAACCTTCCTCTAAGGAAGCGGTTAGGCTTTGTATAAGGCGGGTTTTGTTGTTGTTGTTGTTTTTGTTTGTTTGTTTGTTTTAGCAAATCCTGCAGATCTCCTTAGTAGATTTGCATTTGGGCACTCTGCTTTTTTGGAGCATGGGTTGTGTGTAATCTCAGCTAGTGAAAGGGAAGCAGACCATGGAAACCCCTAGGGCTTATGATTTGGGTGTATTCAGTCTTTCACTCCCCCTCCCAGTCCATCCTTATGTTTCTCCACAACACTCCTTTAATCTTGAGGCAACACAGGTAGCTTTGGGGAGTAGGTAGTAATTTTCTCTGTGCCTGTTTTCATTTTTAAAGAAGTCAGTGAAGGGCTTAATTGCTCTCCCAGTATAAGGTTTCAAATGGTAAGTAACCTGGTCCACGATAGGTGTCCAACCTAGGTTTGTGAATTTTCAAATACAGCCTGGAAGAAGGTTACCCCCTACTGTCGATTATGTTTTATATAAACAAAATGCATTATTTAACAAATTATCAGGTAAGCAGTAGCTGGTGACGTTGTTAGAGGACATCAAATGTACCAAAGAGTCAACTTGGTATTTTGTCTGTGTTTTTCCAGCCTTCTTCAAAGCATCCCATACCTCAGAGCATCTTGGGACTCCGGCTTCTTAAGATGGGCACAATAAATCTTCCAAGTATTTTATGAGCCCTAGATCAATAACAGACCCATTCTTTTTTTTTCAAATTTTTATTTAAATTCTAGTTAGCTAACATACAGTGCAATACTGGTTTCAGCAGTAGAATTCACTGGTTCATCATTTACATAACAACACCAGGGCTCATCCTAATAAGTGACAGGCCCATTCTTGATATCTGTTGTTTGAACCTAGAGCCAGGGTACAAACGGAGGCTCCTGGTTGGCATTCTGGGCCCTCTGATGCAGAAGTCTGTAGCTGGGGACCCGGGTGCTGGCCAGTCTCTGGGTAGTACAGAAAATCACCATGAGTAGTCAAGCCTGTTGCCTTACATCATCTGCCTTGTTTATCATGGAGTATATTGTCTTACCTAAACAGTGTCTGAGGTCTTCAAAGCAGCATTTGCAGGGCTTTTGCAATCTTTTTTTTTTTTTTAAGATTTTATTTATTTATTTAATTGACAGAGAGAGAGGGAGAGAGAGACAGCGAGAGAGGAAACACAAGCAGGGGGGGTGGGAGAGGGAGAAGCAGGCTTCCCGCCGAGCAGGGAGCCCAATGCGGGGCTCGATCCCAGGACCCTGGGATCATGACCTGAGCCAAAGGCAGACGCTTAACCAACTGAGCCACCCAGGCACCCCGGGCTTTTGCAATTTTTACAGTGATTGGCACAGGGCTGTGGACACAGCAATAATATGATGTAATAATAATTTTACTCTTTTATAACTTTGTAATGATTTAGACTTTGTAAAACTCTTTGAATCCCAAAACTGTGAGATAAATATTAGATACAGAGACAAAGTGATTGTATTTAAAAAAGAATGATGTGTGACTTAGAATGTACCCCTGCAATTTAAATCCATTGTTTTTGAAAAAGCCGTTCTGAGCCCTGTCCTTCCTCAACTAGGCTCAACATCATGTTCCTCTGGGTTTAGCAGCCATTAATCTCTATTCTTTCTATGATCCCATAACAACCGTTCATATATTTCTTTTTAGCAATTCTTGCACTATATTTTTATTATCGTTCTTTGTGCATGCATCTTAGCTCCTCTCTGGAATGTGAAATGTTAGGGAAAGGATTTCACTCACCTTTGCATTATGCTGTACCTTGCAGCAAGACTTATCCCTTGAGGGCGCCTGGGTGGCTCAGTTGGTTAAGCAACTGCCTTCGGCTCAGGTCATGATCCTGGAGTCCCGGGATCGAGTCCCCGCATCGGGCTCCCTGCTCAGTGGGGAGTCTGCTTCTCCCTCTGACCCTCCCCCTCTCATGCTCCCTCTCTCTCTCTCTCTCTCATTCTCTCTCTCAAACAAATAAATAAAATCTTAAAATAAAAATACTTATCCCTTGAAATCACTCAGGAAATGTTTGTTTGAATTGAAATCTGGGAAGCAGCTAATGTAGCGTCTCTCCATTAAATGCACTTTAAGGTGAAGATAAATATTGCACAAATAAATCGCCTTTTGTACTCTGTACTCCCTGACATCAAATCCTCAAAAATACAATACGGTGTACTATTACACAAAGAAAGGCTTTGCTGAAAAGTGATTTTAAGTTTGAAAACTGGCTCATTTCATTACATATCAGATATCTATACCTTCATTGATCAAGGGTCTAGCCAGTTGACTAATAAAATGATGGATTAATATAAAAATAATACTTTTTAAAAAATTACAAATCAAAGAGTGGTAACATTTTCCCTCTTCAAACTGTTATTTAGTAACTATTAGAATGGTGCTCAGGGTCAATGTATCAGGTTTATCAGAACTTTGTTCTTTAGGTGGAATTTATAATGGTTGTAGAAGGCAATGGGATAACAGGTATACAAAACTTCAAAGCTCTATGAATTTGCTACTTGCAGGGATACAATGTGAACAGCTTTTAACTTCAACAATGAATTAGAATATTTCCTGTCCCTTATGAAAAGACTTTTTCACATTACAATACAAAATTTCCTTCTACTATTCCACCGACTCATTACATTAAAAAATATTGTTTAAAATATTTTAACGGTAAGTCCTCAATGATGACTGAATCGTGGTTATTTTTTTCTGTAGCACCTGTACTAAGTGATACCAAGATCATGTGATGGAGTCTGACAGCTACCAGCAAAGGAATTATATTAGAAGTAGAGATGAAAATGATGTTTTGGAAAACCTTAATTACTGACATACCATTTATTTTATTCTATTTTTAATTTAAATTCAATTAATTACCATATAATATTTGTTTTAAGGGTACAGGTCCGTGATTCATCAGTCTCATATAACAACACTCAGTGCTCATTACAACACATATCCTCCCCAATGTCCATCACCCAGTTACCCCATCATACCATTTATTTTAAAAGATTCATATCCGGGGGGCGGGGCGGATGTGCAGGGGGACTTGGCCTTCTGGGAACGGCACCTCCTTGTTGTCTCTTTGTCCTGAACACCACCTTAGAGTCCTTGATCGTTCCCATTCTTTTCCTTTCTCCCTGCCAGGTAGAGCCCCATCCCTCTTGAAGTGATGAGCCTTCTGAGAACTACTTTATAAGTAATTTTTTTTCCTTGGGCCAAGAATGAAAACATGTTGAACAATTACAAACCACAAACTGTCTCCACAGCTGGCAAATGACACTGTGGCCACATCATTACTTTTGTTCCTCAGTTGTGCCAGTACCATGTAAACCAGATAATATAGAGCAAATGTTACCTAATTGTGAAGACTTTTTTTTATTCAATTTTTGTGTGTGTGTATGTGAAGACTTTCTTAATCGGCTTCTGCTCTTTAAAAAGTCTGGCCAAAGTTTGCTGTTAAATATGCTGACTGCAAGGGTTGATGAATTTGGATATCTTTCACCGTAATTCTTTTTTATTATTATTATGTTATGTTAATCACCATACATTACATCATTAGTTTTTGATGTAGTGTTCCATGATTCATTGTTTGCATATAACACCCAGTGCTCCACGCAGAATGTGCCCTCTTTAATACCCATCACTGGGCTGACCCATCCCCCCACCCCCTCCCCTCTAGAACCCTCAGTTTGTTTCTCAGAGTCCACGGTCTCTCATGGTTCATCTCCCCCTCCGATTCCCCCCCCTTCATTTTTCCCTTCCTGCTATCTTCTTCTTTTTTTTTTTTAACATATAATGTATTATTTGTTTCAGAGGTACAGGTCTGTGATTCAACAGTCTTACACAATTCACAGCGCTCACCATAGCACATACCCTCCCCAATGTCCATCACCCAGCCACCCCATCCCTCCCACCCCCCACCACTCCAGCAACCCTCAGTTTGTTTCCTGAGATTAAGAATTCCTCATATCAGGGAGATCATATGATACATGTATTTCTCTGACTGACTTATTTCACTCAGCATAACACCCTCCAGTTCCATCCATGTCGTTGTAAATGGCAAGCTCTCATTCCTTTTGATGGCTGCATAATATCCCATTGTGTATATATACCACCTCTTCTTTATCCATTCATCTGTCGATGGACATCTTGGCTCTTTCCATAGTTTGGCTATTGACTTTCACTGTAATTCTTAAAACCCTACTACTTTCCCCATTCCTTTCAATCTCAAATTCAATGATCCATTCTCAGGTTTATCCTTTGTGACCTCTTAGAACAGTATTTATTACCTCGGACTAATTTTCATTTTCTTTAAAGCCAAGCTCTTTCTTACCTCAGAACTTTTAAATGGACTCCTCCCTTTCAGTCAAAAGTTATTCTTCTACCTTTATCTGTTCTCTCCCCTCCTTCCTTCTCTTTTATGTTATTGTTGCTCTTGGTCTGTACAGTATTCTGTTTTCAAGTCCTAACTTAAATGCTATTTTTTCCAAGGACTTTCTCTTGAGCAGAGGATTAACAAGTTAAGGGGTCAAGGGCAGTTTAACAGTAATAGCACACAAAATTAACATTCACAGGAATTAGGATGAATAAAACTGAACAAAAAAAGATGTTTGTGTCTTCTGAGAAACATAAGGAATAGCATGGAGGACATTAGGAGAAGGAAAGGAAAAATAAAGGCGGGGGCAATCAGAGGTGGAGATGAACCATGGGAGACTATGGATTCTGAGAAACAAACTGAGGGTTTTAGAGGGGAGGGGAGGTGGGGGGGATGGGCTAGCCCAGTGGTGGGTATTAAAGAGGGCACGTACTGCGTGGAGCACTGGGTGTTATGCACAAACAATGAATCATGGAACACTACATCAAAAACTAATGATGTACTGTATGGTGACTAACATAACATAATAAAATTAAGTTAAAAAAAAGATGTTTGGGTCTTCTATCTTGCCCACTCTCTACTTGGCAATCCCTTTTTCCTCCCAAATCCAGACACTTCTACCTCTTTTCCTGGCTTTTCATTCCTTGTTCTTTCCAGCAAGTGTTTTGATCATCCCAGTTTTCTTGCATCTCTCTGAGAGAAATTCAGCCACTCTGTAGTGTAAATTTTGATGGAAACAGAATAGTTATGGGACAGTCTGTAGCATGGGGCTTAAAATACTTTTGTTGTTTTCCTTCTCTGAAACAGGCTTGGACGGTAACATTGTTTATTCCCCAAGGCCTAAGAGTTGCCATAGAATATATATAATCTCCTATAATTCTTCAAGCTAAAAGGTTTATACCTCTTTCCATGGTGGTTATTCTTGGACTCTGCCATGGAATAAATGTTTGTGTCTCCACAAAATTCACAAATTGAAGTTCCAAACTTTCAATGGAGATGACATTTGAAAGTGGGAGTGATTAGGTTTAGATAAGATCATGATGTGGGATCCCCATGATGGGACTAATGCCCTAAAATAAGGAAGAGACACAAGATCTCTCTCTCTCTCTCTCTCTCTCTCTCTCTTTCTCTCTCTCTCTCTCTCTCTCTCTGTGCATGGACCAAGGATGGGCTATGTGAGTACATAACCAGGAAGAGGGCCTTCACCCTGACCATGCATCTGACCATGATCCTGATCTTCTAGCCTCCAGAATCATGAGAAATAAATGTTTGTTGTTAAGCCACTCTGGATATGGTAATTCATCATAGCATCTTGAATAAGACAAATTCCTAGGCACCATGGATCATGTTCCAGTAGGATCCAAACAAAGGGCTAATGAGCTGATAGAGTTTGGAAAGATTCCCTGAAGCAGTGGTGAGGAAGGGTTGGAGGTATGGAGTGTGTGGGGGGGGGCAGTGGGTTCAGGGATGGTGGGGGACTTTCCCCAAACTTCAGTAGTAGGGGAAGGGGCACTCATTGTATGAAGATGGTATAAACCTAGCATGGATAAAGAAGTGGTGGGGTACACAAGGAATGAAAAGGACAATCCCAGGATTTTATAATCTAGTTGCGGAAACGGAATTTACCATGAGGTCCCTAAACATCCATGTATACATATGATTAAGTGTCCAAATAAGTGCTATAGAGATTCAGGAGAAAATGAAATGAGTACAATGTGAAGCATTTAAAACACAGGGACTTTTAAAACAAACTGAGGGTTCTAGAGGGGAGGAGGGTGGGGGGATGGGTTAGCCTGGTGATGGGTATTCAAGGGGGCACGTTCTGCATGGAGCACTGGGTGTTATGCACAAACAATGAATCATGGAACACTTCATCAAAAACTAATGATGTAATATATGGTGATTAACATAACAATAAAAAATAAAAATTAAAAAAATAAAACACAGGGACTTTTAATACACAGTTTTGCAAGATGAAAAAGTTCTAGAGATCTATTGTATGAGATGATACTTAACACTAATGAACTATACACTTAAAAATGGTTAAAATGGTAAATTTAATGTAATGTGTTCTTTACCAGAATAAAAAACCCTAAAAAGTAAAACAAAACAAAAAAGGACTCTTACAGAGTGACTTAACAACAGATATTTATTTCTCATGATTCTGGAGGCTAGAAGATCAGGATCATGGTCAGATGCATGGTCAGGGTGAAGGCCCTCTTCCTGGTTATGTACTCACATAGCCCATCCTTGGTCCATGCACAGAGAGAGAGAGAGAGAGAGAGCGAGAGAGAGAAAGATCTCATGTCTCTTCCTTATTTTAGGGCATTAGTCCCATCATGGGCATCCCACCTCATGATCTTATCTAAACCTAATCACTCCCACTTTCAAATGTCCCCCTATTCTTTGTCACTTCTTTATCTTTGCACTAGTTAGTGACTGTCACCGAGGGATGGAATTAGGGTTTAACTATAGCCTCTGTACCCATGGCCCATAATCCCTATTAGTGTTTTAAACAAAAATAAAAATAATTTTTAAAATCTAAGTCAAAAAAAAGGTTCTTGTTATGAAAACAGAGTTTTAAGAAAAATTCCCTATCCTGAGTTTCTCAGTGGGTGTGTCCTAAATCCTGCAAGTTAGCAGTGGTGGTAAAGCTTTTATAATAAAGAACATTGAAACCATTAAAATGTATATTAAAAATTACCAAAACATTTAAAGTTGCTATGAATATTTGAATATTATTTAAAAACCAACTCTGGTAGGTTGCTGACTAGAGTAATTGTGGCTTTGGTACTTAGGACTCTATAGATGGTCACCATATCATCTCCTTCCCACCTTCTTGTTGAGTCACTTCCATTTGTTTTTTTCAGTTAGTGTGTTGTTGTTTTTAAAGATTTTATTTATTTATTTGACAGAGAGAGAGAGAGCACAGGCAGGGGGAGCAGCAGAGGGAGAGGGAGAAGCAGGTTTCCTGCTCAGCAGGGAGCCCAATGCGGGGCTCGATCCCAGGACCCTGGGATCACGACCTGAGCCAAAGGCAGATGCTTAACTAACTGAATCACCCAGGTGTCCCTGTTGTTGGTTTTAAGAGCAGGGTCCTGAAACCATACCATTTCAGTTCAAACTCTGGCTTTACTAATTACTAGTTGTTTGACTTTGGGCAAAATTATAAAATTTGTAACTCAGATTCCTCATTTGTAAAATGGAGATAATGCTGACATCTACCCCAGATGGTTATTGTAAGGATTAAATAAGCTACGTAAGTGGTTAGAGCAATGCTTGACACACAGTCATGCTCAGGAAGTGGTAGGGATCATGATTATTATTATAATTATGATTATTATTAGGTATACATAAATAAAACCTAATTGATTTAAACATTTTTTCTAAAGGTGTTTTTTCTTTTTATTATTTTTAAATGAACAATGAGTCAAAGTCTGCTGATTAAGTTTTGTAATGAATTCTTTTTCCTCAAAGTAAAAATATTAATTACTCAAAACAAATAATAATTGAATAAAATTCAATTAATTTTTTAAAGATTTTTATTTATTTATTTGACAGAGAGAGACACAGCGAGAGAGGGAACACAAGCAGGGGGAGTTGGAGAGGGAGAAGCAGGTATCCTGCTGAGCAGGGAGCCCATTGGATGCGGGGCTCAATCCCAGGACCCTGGGATCATGACCTGAGCTGAAGGCAGCCGCTTAACGACTGAGCCACCCAGGCACCCCCCAATTCAACTGATTTTTAAAGGAACTTTAGAATATTACAGTTACAGAAGTCAATATATATGATTACATATGACTGTCAAGAATATTTGTAATAGAATATTTTCAGAATTTTAAACATTAAAATAATGAAAATTAACATTTTATGACTTATTTTGTATAATGCATATTTAATTTTTCATATTTTAAGGAAATATGTCTATATATTTTCTTAAGGATGAGAGGATATAAATTTATTTTTTTGAAAATGCGTTTTTTTGAATGTTTCATAGCCTATGATCCCTTTAAGTACTTTCTATTTAGATGATTTTTACAAGCATATGTTTTTCCATCTTAATGGACAAACTTTTGATCAAAGCTGGAAAGCTATCATACTCCCAAGACCACCTCAATAATGCAAAAATATTAAGCCTTTATTAAGCAATATAATAAGAATTCCTTCAAATATGCATTTGACAGTCCCTACAATTCTTTTCTTCCTTGCTTTAAAGTTTTGTGGGTTTTTTGCATTGAGTATTAGCCAATGAATCAATGATTACAAGTAAATTCTCTGGTATCTTACCTCAAAACATTTTCAACATTTTTCTCAAAGAGTTTTGAACTTTTTAAGAGTGTTTTAGGGGCACCTGTGTATCTCAGTCGTTAAGCATCTGCCTTCAGCTCAGGTCATGATCCCAGAGTCCTGGGATCGAGCCCCGCTTTGGGCTCCCTGTTTGGCGGGAAACCTGCTTCCCCCACGCCCACTCCCCCTGCTGGTGTTCCCTCTCTCTCACTGTGTCTTTGTCAAATAAATAAAATCTTAAAAAAAAAAAATAAGAGTGTTTTACTTATCTATTGCTATGGAAGAAATTATCCCAGTGCTTAATAGCTTAAAATAATAAGCATTTATTATCTCAAAATCTCTATAGGTCAGAAATCCAGGCATGGCTTAGCTGGGTCCTATGGCTTGAAATCAGTCTAAAGTTTGATTGAAGTCAAATTTTTGGACAGGGTTATGGTCTCATCTACAGCCTTGACAGGAGAAAGATTCACTTCTAAATCCACCCCTATGGTTGTTGGAAGGACTCAGCTCCTTGTAGGCTGTTGGACTCAGACATCATTTCCTCATCGGCTGTTGGCCAGGGGCTCCCTCAATTCCCTCCCAACTGAATGCAGCACAAGACAGCTCACATAATGACAACTAGCTGCCTTAAGAGGGCTGAGAGAGCCAGAGAGCCAGAGAACAGAGAAAGAAAGCATCTAAGACAGAAGTCACATTTTTTTCTTTAACCTAATGTAGAAATTGACATCCCACCACTTTTGCTGTAATATATTTGCTAAAACAAATCCCTAGATGCAAGCCACACTGAAGGGAAGAGTCATACAAGAACATGAATACCGAGAAGTAGGGGTCGCGAGTTGCTGTTTAGAGCCTGCCCTATAGCAGAGTATGCCACAAACCTGACTCACCAATACCTTCCTTTGCTTAATTGATAGCAATCCCTTCTTTCTAGCTGTTCAATCGAAAACAACCAGATTTTAGAGGATAACATCATATTCCAACAAAGTGATAATACATTTTGGAAGAGCTGTTTGGTGAAATACTTCTTGTTGGCATCATAAAAAAGAAATGCGAAGTATTTATTAATGTGCAGTGAAGTACTGGTGGAAATAAGGAATGGAATCTGCAGGGGTTTTATAAAAATAGCAGGAGATTCATCAGGTCACATTCTGTGCTTTCAACTGAAAGGGGCTATGACTTCTTACAGAAGTGATGGGCATGCTACTTGCCAGACACTCTGTGAAGCCATTTATTTCACCATGTTTGCATTTTCGTACAGTTGAATAAGGCAAGTATTGTTACCTCCAACTTTTGAGCAAATAAGTAAGTTAAGACAGTTTAATGACTTGCTCAAGGTCACATAGAGCTAAGGTCGGGCTGACCTTTGCATCTAAATATGTCTTTGCATAATATCAGTTTTCTATAGACCATGCGTGTAAGTCTGCTTGAGCTCTCCAGCAAAATACCATAGATTGGGTGGCTACAGAAATTAATAAATTAATTAATGAAATTAATTAATTAATTTTCTTACAGTTCTGGAGGCTGGGAGCTCCAAGATCAGGGTCCTGGCCAATTCAGTTCTTGGTGAGGGCTCTCTTCCTGGCTTGCAGAGAGCACCCTTCTCTTTGTGTCCTCACATAGTGGAGACACACCAGGCTGTGTAAGAAGTCTCTTCATACAAGGGCACTAATCCTACCATGAAAGCTTCAACCTCATGACCTCATCTAACTCTCATTACCTACCAAAGGCTGCATCTTCAAATAACATCACACTGAGGGTTAGGGATTCAGCCTATGAATTTTTGAGAGACACAAATACTCAGTCTGTAACACTGCGATAATAGATTTAGGGTATTAGCATTTTGCTTTGAGATGTATGGACCTACGTTTTATGTAGGTACTTTTAAAGGCTTTATCCTTTAAAAAGACGTCTTCCATTTCTCAGTCTAAGAACTGTTTCAATCAGGAGGGGGGGAATAAAACATGAGGGATTTTGTGAATTGAGTTAAAATCAGACAAAGGAAAACAAAGTTCAAAAAGTCAGATTTTAAAGCTTTTTAAAAATTCTTCTAAAACTGGGGTTATTACCAACTTGTGGCTCCTTTCATTAGTCAATTTGTATTCATCCTTGTTGACTGTCTTTCTGTCCCCTAGGAGATCCATGTTCTATTCTCCCTGGCAAATGCACTTCTTTAATGAAAATTTGTGGAGTGTTGTGCTTGGCAAGTAGTGATTGACCACTTTCATGTAGTTTCTATGATTAAGCAATTAATTTCCACTGGTAGATCTCTTTGTGTCCATATGACATGCAGCATAAAGAAAACTAAAGGAACTAACATGACTACTTTAAGCCTTGACTGGAGACTCCTCACTGGGATTTGGTTTTCTTACATATGCCTTTAGCTTCTGCATAAAACTGTGGTCTAGAAATTGAATTTTGAATGCTATGTTACCACTTAAAGACACATTTACTCCTGAGGCTTTTTGAGATTAAGAGGGAGACAGAGAAGAGAGTGGCAGAGAGAATAACAAAAGTAATAACAGAAATGTTTTTCCTTCCGACTTCTTATGTATACAATGAAGGAAAGAGAAGCTAAACAAAATTCCCTTGACTCTGCCCACTACATTCCTTTGTAAACCTTACTCCATGTCTCAAAATGAGTTTAAAGTGGCAAGCATATTAGAGGAAAGAATCTCAAATATGTCCTTTACTCTTTCTCTACTGCCCCACAAGTGAAAATTCCACTTAAACATCTTAAATAGAGCTTGTTTTTTGTTTTTTTTTTTTTTGGTTTCCCTTAAAAAGAAAGCTCATAGTCTCTCAATTTATTACTTACTGGTCTTTAAATATCACAATTCTATAGGAAAGCAAAAGGACTCAAACTCAGAATTAGTTTGGAGTGATATGATGCCAATTTTGCTCATTTTTCAACAATCATGTCAGTCTCCTATGTTCATTGCTTGTGAAGCAATTCTACTGAAGCATCATTCAAGGAAAGAACATTGCCAAGTCTTTATAAAATGACTCTCGTCTTTTTTAAATTTAATTTTATTATAATAATATTATATATAATAAATATATTGTATATTTATATAATATAAATTTATTATGTTATGTTAGTCACCATACAGTACATCATTAGTTTTTGATGTAGTTTGCGTTTAACACCCAGTGCTCTATGCAATACGTGCCTTCCTTTATACCCATCACCGGGCTAACGCATCCCCCCACCTCCCTCCCCTCTAAAACCCTCAGTTTTTTCTTGAAGTCCATAGTCTTTCATGGTTCATAAAATGACTCTTGTCTTAATTAAACCTTACATCCCAAATTTCCACTCTCCCAGCCACATAAGCGAGAGAATTCTGTAATGCCCAGTTGAAAATAAATAAAACCCCACACTGTAGCCTGTACAATTTAAAATAGAAGGATTCCAGAAATACCAGAAAGAAACAAGATTACTTGATTAGGGATAAACAAATTACAAAAAATAATAATAATAAGATGTCTAAATAACTGGTTCAAAGTCAAACCATATTTGAGCCAGATGAAGTTGTTTTCAAACTGGACCTTAAGTGGCATTCCAAATCTTTGTTCCAAATCTCTGCCCAAATGTATTTGCCTCGAGCAACCAACCAAGGGTAGGAGATAAAAGTAAAATGATGAAATTGGTTTCATGTTCATTGACTAAAATACAAGTGTTCGTGTACTTTGGTCCTATCATATGGCTTAATTTTTTAGTTGTTTGTAGAGTGTTTACTGTCAGGATTTTCCAATTATTCTTTCTTTTTCTTCTCTTTCTTTCTTTTAGTGCTCTTCGGTGTGCTGGTCCAATTCTCCATGAAGGGAAAGAAAGTTCTGCAACACTTTGATTTGTAGGTCCTGGAATCTATTTGGGTATTTTGCTTGAAACTCATTGAGTTGCCAAAGACTGAGGAATGGTTTTGAACACATGTTCTACATACTGGGTTTTATGGAGTAGACTGAGTTAACTAATAGAGACTCTAAAACTCTTAATTTAATACAAAAGCAGACCTCTTTATGAAAATAGCAAAACATTAACAAAGATTCCTAAACCGTATCTTTAAAAGATTATACAAAGAGATGAAGATTTTGAGGAAAACAAACATCTAGGTGCAATTAGATACCTTTTCCATTATCTGTAATTGTTACTTAATTAGTCCAAACCCAATCCTATTAGACTTTGATGAGAATGTTCCTCTGAAACTCACCAATTTCTCTTAATGTAGGGGCAAAACAAGCCTTTCTGGATCATGGAAATGTGCACAGAAATTAAAACTAGCTTCCCTCAACTTGCTTGATTTTGTTTTCTAAGATAAGAATTTTATAACTTTCCTCTTTCACTAAGGCCTTTATTTGCTTTGCCAGTACTCTCAATCAGCCATTTAACTAGGACTTTCTTTAAAAGTGGAGAAGGAAAAAATTACAGTCATTGCTACACGAATTTCTTCAGTTGTCACCTTCCAGTTTTTGTTCAATGGAATCTGTTCTTTACTGCCCCTTTCTCAATACCAAATTTATTACAAAACTACAAAGCTAAAATCTACGTGGAAAAAAAAAATCACATTTTTGAGAAAAAAAATTTACATCCCTTCAAGTTTTGAATGTGTTAGCAATGAATTTCAAAAAGATTATGGAAAACAAAGTACATGTTAAGTGCTAATGAGCAGTGTCCCTTAGAAGAGAGAGGTAGTGTCTTGCACTTTCTATCTTTGAAGATAGTCATGTGGCCCAAGATGCTTGAAGCTGCTACAGCCTTCTTGAAACCAAGGTGTCAGCACCTTGAAAATTACAGAAAATCCAATCTAGGACCCCGGCTGTATTCAACTTTGGAACCAGATCTGGAACTGACTCCCTCCAGTCACCTTGTTATAGGGAAAAAGAAATCCACTATTTACAGGAGTAAAGTACTTAAAGTAATAAAATTCTTTTTTCGAAATGTCAATGACCCAGTTCACTTTTAATCAAATACAGACATTATTGTTTTAATAAAGCTGGTATTCCTAATTATAAAAAATTACCAATCATTGAAATGTATAAAAAGTTATCCAAAATATTCCACTACCCAAAAATGATTATTAAAAATTGATGAACGCCATTCATATATATGTGTATATTGATATATACACATACTAGTATTTACTAAAAGTGTTCTATTTAATCTTTTTCTGAATTTTTACTGAAAAAAAGAAATCGAACTGAAACTGAAGGAATTCAGAATGTTTTAAAGTAAGCCCCTAAAAGAGACGTTATTTTTTAACTAACTTTTCCATTAGAAAAAGAAAATCCAATTTTTAAAGTCGAGAGTTTAAGTTCTTTCTTTTCTTGAAAATTGAGTTGCGCAATAACAACAGTGTCCAGTGTCCACTGAAAGAAACAGGGATTCCGTAAATGGGCTGTTCCCAGGCTTGCCCGTGGCTGTGGGTCCAGGTGTTCAGATTTCAATGATCCTTGTCCATTTCCTTTACCTCATTCTCCCACCTTCCTCTGAGTCCTGTCAGTGATTAATCTCCTTCCAATATTTTTTTTTCTGTTTAAATTATCTAAGGCGTATTTCTCTTATTATATCCATGAACTCCGACTGGTACAAAGGTTGTATTTTTATTTTTATTATGTATTGAAAGATTGTTTCTACCACAGACCAAAATTCTTTCTATTTTTTGTATTTTATCCAACTTTCATCCTCATCAGAGATTCTCTCTCTTTTAAATACTAGTTTTGTCAATCTGATAATGATCAAAACTATCTCGGGGATAACTTCATGTTCCCTTAACTACTAATGAGGTTGCATGTGCAGTGACCATATATCTATCACATTTTAATTTGTTTCTCAGTTATTTACCTAACTGTATCATTTGACCATTCCCTATTTGGTAGTTTGCCTTTTTCTTACTCATTTGAAAATGATTCTTTGTATGCTATACACAGTATTTTCTTTTCTGTCCAATATGCTGCAAATATTTTTCATAATTTTTTACTTCATTTATGATATCATTTTCTGCACCAAAATGTTTAATTTTTACTTGGTCCAAAACATTTATTTTATTTCTTAGATGTTCTGGATTTCCCATTTTGGCTAAGAAGATTCTCCCACCCGAAGTTATATTGATGTATCTATCTTTCTCCAAGTACTTTTAAAAATATTTAAGTTCTTAATCCGTCTGAATTTTTTTTCTAAAGATGTATTCATTTATTTTAGAGTGAGAGGGGTTGGGTAGGGGCAGAGGAAGAGAGAATCCTAAGCCAATTACAGGCTGAGCTCAGAGCCCGACACTGGACTTGATCTCAAGATCCTGAGATCACGACCTGAGCCAAAACCAAGAGTCAGGTGCTTAATCAACTGTGCCATTCAGGTTCCTCCAATCTGAATTTATTTTTGTGTCTCTTGAGTGTGAGGTACCAGTTCAACTTTATTTTCTGCTGTGTGGATAGCCAATTGTGCCAACACATTTACTAAATAAACTATATTTCTGATTAATTTATACCATCTTTGTCAAATAGTGCATCTTTACATAGGATGTGATATACTATTTTTAGACTATTTTGTTCCATAGGTTTATTTTTTTCTTCCTATCATGATACTGTTGAACTATAGAGGATTTATAATAATTCCTAATATCACCTAAGATAAATCCTCTTTCATTACACTGAACAATTAGTTTCCTCTAATTCTGCCACATTAACTTTAAGATAATTTGTACATTTCCTCCATCCTTTAAAAAACCTTTGGTATTGGAATTAAAAGTATGTATTAATATGGAGGAAATTCACATTTTAGTGATACTGAATCTTCCCATCCAATATTATATTATATCTTTTCATTGTTCTTTTAATCAGAAAGTTTCCTATAGGCGGTGCCTGGGTGGCTCAGCTGGTTAAGCGTCTGACTCTTGGTTTTGGCTCAGGTCATGATCTAGTGGGTCCTGAGATCAAGCCCCAAGATTAGTGGGGAGTCGGCTCGAAGTTTCTCTCCCTCTGCTCCCTCCCCTGGTCACACACACACACTCTCTCTCTCTCTCTCAAATAAATAAATAAATCTTTTTTTTTTTTTTTAAGAAAGTTTCCTATAATGTTCTTCACATAAATCTTAAACTTCCAGAGTGCCTGGGTGGCTTAGTCAGTTAAGCATCTGCCTTCAGCTCAGGTCATGATCCCAGGGTCCTGGGATCGAGCCCCATGTCAGGCTCTATGCTCAGTGGGGAGCCTGCTTCTCCCTTTCCCACTCCCCCTGCTTGTGCTCTCTCTTTCTCTCTCTTGCTCTGTGTCAAATAAATAAATAAAATCTTTTTAAAAAAGTCTTAAACTTCTTTGTTAAATTAATACTTTGGTACTTAGTAGTTTTTGTTGTTATTGTAAATGAATTATTTTGTTTCATTCCAATTTCAAGCAGTGCTGCTAGTATAGAAAAAGATACTGATTTTTATATTTTATCTTGTATTTATCCTCTCTACAAATTTTCTGCTTAATCTTAGCTCTGTTACTAGAGTGTTTTGTCTGACTTTTTATTTATTTATTTTTATTACTTTTCTGTATGTTTGAGGAGCTTAGAGTGGAAATTAGGATTGTTATAAAAGGAACTCATAGAGAAATAAAAACAGTGGACTATTACAGCAAGTTAATTGAATATTTTTTAAAAAAGATAATTTTTAAAGTCTTTTAACTCCCACTTAAAATACAAATATTAATTTAGTATATTTCTCTTGACTTATGATACAGAAGAAATCATATTGTTTCTCCTTCAGAACTCAAATTTAGGGACACCTGGGTGGCTCAGTTGGTTAAGCATCTGCCTTCAGCTCAGGTCATGATCTCGGGGTCCTGGGATCGAGTCCCACATCAGGCTCCCTGCTCAGCAGGGTGTCTGCTTCTCCCTCTCCCTCTGCTGCTCCCCCTGCTTGTGTTCTCTCTCTCTGTCAAATAAATAAAAAAAAAAAAGAACTCAAATTTATTTAAAACTCACACTTGGGAATCACAAAGATTTCTTCAAGATCTTGTATTCCTCATGATTATTTTGGTAAAAATTCCAAGCTTTTCATTTTTTTTTCACTGTTTAATCTTGAGAAAAATGTTTCTTGTAATTTTACCAATCTTTCTCTCCTTTCCCTCTTCTGTTTCTTCTGGTTCTTTTATTAACTCTTCTTGGCCCAATTCAAATAACTCCTCCTCCTATAGCTCATCACCTTCCTCTGTTTGTTCTTATGTCTTTTTGGCACTTCCCTCATTATTTATATTACAGCTGTTTATGTATTTGTCTTCTCTTCCACTTTGTGAATGCATAGAGGGCAGAAGCTGAATTGGGCTTGCCTTTGTATATCCAGTGCTAGCACATGGCTGGGCACAGAGTTAGTGCTCAAAAATTATTTTGTGAGCATGTGCTATAAAGTAAGCAGAAATTTAAATGTCTTTGTGATATTTACAAACTATATCAAGAGATGACATGAGCAGGCTAATTCACTCTTTTTCTTTGTCAAAGCAATGATAGATTTTTCCGTTTTATAATCTAAAAGGACTTTTAAAAACATTTTGCTCTTATGTATGCTATTTCTTTGTTATATTATTGACTATCTGGGAAAAAGGAGAGAAATTTAGGAAAGAATTAAGGAGGCAGAAAAAGAAAGGGAAAAAAGAAAAAGAAGAACATAAAAAATGAGACAGAAAGGAGGATAGTTAGAATACCAGGAGGCAGGGATGAGAAGAAAGCATTATGCTCACCCCAGGGAGAATTTTAGTTTTATGCTTAATTGAGCTATTGAGTTATGTCAGTGCACAAGCCTGCAGAAGTCTGGGGGAGCAATATATTACTAGCAAATAAGAAATAACTGTAGCTCTCAACTGTACAAGCTATTTATAAAAGGAACCTTTTACATTACTCGTAGAATCCAAACTGGAGCCGAATGGCCATGAATCAGTGATGTTTCAGAAGACTTGGTCTAGATCAATAGTTTTCAAATGCTGTTCCTCATCGGAACTCCTGAGTGGTCCTCAGGAACCATGAAGAGGGGAGCAGCCTAGGTTTTCATCCTCTTACATCTTAAGGTTCCAAGTAAAGAAGTGAAAAAAGTCTTCCACGGAGTTAACAATATTTGAAAACTGCTAGTCTATATTTCATTGCTTCTCAGATTTGGCTGTGTGTTAGAATCCAGGGGAAGCATCATAAAAGTACTAATTTCTGGGTATTTTTCCAAACCTGCTGAATCGGAGTCTATGCAGCTAGATTGTAATATCTGTATTTATTTGCCAAGCTCCCAAGCAAGTATTCAGCTGGCTTTTGGAACTAATGACCTCTAAGGTATTTTTTTCCCTTCCAAATTTTATTTTTTATTTATTTTTTTGATAAAGATTTTATTTATTTATTTGTCAGAGAGAACCCAAGCAGGGGGAGCAGCAGGCAGAGAGAGAAGCAGACTCCCCGCTGAGCAGGGAGCTCGATGCGGGACTCAGTCCCAGGATCCTGGGATCACGACCTGAGCTGAAGGCAGCTGCCTAACCAACTGAGCCACCCAGGCGCCCCATCCCTTCCAAATTTTAAGACTCTATAATTCTTTTTAAATTCAGTTAGAGTTATAACTAGGAAAAAAAAGCACAACCACAGACAGCTCCTACTTCCACACATGTGGATTATCAGAAGGACTGAATCAAAGAATTGTAAAACTAAAATAGAGGACTAACACCAGTAGCCTGAACTTGGTTTATGAAATTCAAAAAAGTGGTGGGTGAAAACAATATTTTTTTGCTTGAGTAAATATAGAAATGCCTAATCAATAAGCAACCCTAACATGTACTGTGGGTAAAATAACAAAAAGGAAAAATAGAACCTAAAGAAAGGAGAAGGGAACAAACTTTTATGCAGATCTTAATGAGTGTTCAATATATTGTTTTAGTAGTTTTAAATATAAACTCTCATTTATACCTCATAACAACTATATAATATAAATGATATTATTATTCTCATTTGAGGTTTAAAAAGGGTAATTTGCCCGAAGCCACAAAGTTAATATATATTGATGTCAGTATTCGAATTAATATTTTCTGTCTTCAAAGCCAATGTTCTTCCCAATGTACTGCCCTGACCCAGGGTAAGAAATTAGGAATTGGAATGTTTTAACTGGTTAATTCCAGGGTATAATGAATGTTGGAGACTGGTGCAGAGTCTATTCTCTCTCTCTCTCTCTCTCTCTCTCTCATACACACACACACACACACACACACACACACACACACACACACACACACACTCCTCCTCCCATACCTTTCAAAGATATGAAAACCAGGAGAAAGAAAAACAAGCAAAAAGGTGATTAGTGACCTAGCGACATTTATGTTCCTTTCATTTCAGCACCGCCAATACCAAGAGACTCAGAATTTCATTTGAAGAAAAGAACGAGGGATTTGGAGACAATCTCAGTTCATATACAGCTTGTGAGTTTCCTTATTTCTAAGATGGGGTAATAACACCACTCTCACAGAGTATTATGAGGATAAATGAGACCTTTTGCACTGATGGGGCATCCTTCACATGACAAGGGATTCTAGATCTCTTAGAAAGGAATGGATGTATTTTACTATCTTCTATCAAGAGGAAACACGTCTAATCAAGACAATCCGAGAGGCAGCAGATTATGTATCTACTATGCATTCCAATGCCTGTACAGTTCATGTATGAATGTATTCCATCATGCATTCATTCATTCATGTCACAGGGACTTATTGAGCACCTCATCCATGCACAGTCATATGCTTGGAAACATTGAGAAGTCACTGGCTCGGATGAAATGTAGATTCTATATGAGGAGAGATAAATAAAAACAAGTAAAATCCAAAATAAAATAATTTAAGATGTGTAGGAAGTCTGAAAAAAGTCAGGTGACAATGAAATCAGAATGTCTGGGGTACTGAGAGTATGGAAAAAAGGGTTGTCAGAGAGGACCTTTCTGAGATAGTGTCATTTGAGAACTGAAGAATATAAAGAGTCACTCAATGGTGTAAGGGAAAGACAGTTCAGGCAGAGAAAAGAGAAATGCAAGAGTCCCTGCCCCTCCAACTGGTATAGTCCATCTCACCTCTAGCTCTTCTGATGTACACAGCTCTGATAATCTATTTCGAGAAGCCTCAAGTTTGCCCTCTTGCTCACGTGTTGCATCTTGGGTGCCAGAATATTACTGGCCACTTGTATCAATGAGTATGATGTTCTTATTTGGGTTCTCTTTTATTCTTTTTGTTATTCAAAATTAAAGATTCCTCCTTTGAACTTCATTCTCATTTTTCTAGCCAGATGATACTACTACAGATTCCTAGGAGTGCACTTTTTAAATATTTTCTTGGACATGGCACTTACAAATTTATGTAATAAGTAAATCTTAACATCTAACTGTCATACGCTTTCAAGGCTGGAGTATGGATATGCAAGGCTGGATAGAAAAACAAGTTTTTTTAAAGTTGGGGTAATTCACTTGATCCTAAGGATCTTGGGGGTCCCAGGGTTCCTTAAGGGTATGTGATAGTGACTTGCTAATTATTAAAGTTACTATTAGTTTCTGATTTCTACTCTAAATGGTAAAAGTCAGAATTTCCAGAAGGGGCATATATTTTGAGAAGTTTTTGTTTCAGTGACAGTCTTGTCGATAGTTAGTTGTTTATTGATGATATTCTGCAGGGGTGGTCCAAGAACCAGTTCTCATAAATATGCATCAATATCTTGAGTGAAGGAAAAACAAATTAACGTCCTGTGTTAGCAGAAGATTCTAAATGTGATGTGGAGAATAGCATCAGAGGACCAAATTGCACTTCAAACAACCATGAGAGGTTTATTCAACAGTGAAAATGAATGATCCAAAGTTTATTCTCTTATGCCCCCCTTAGAGTATCCAACAGAAGTATCCAATAAAGTGCCTGGAAGTTAATTAAAAATGGGAAAAACAGAAAATGTAAAGAGTGACCTTTTATCTACCTGCTTCCAGTCTCCCTCCTTGACCCAGAATGACAGATTAGCCTCCTCCCTAGACACCTGACAGCAAGTGAGTGGGAGCACAGCGCTGTGTATCTCTCACTTTTGATGGTATTGGAAGCAAGAATGGACGGTAAGAATATACTAGCAAGAAGGTCAGAGCAATACAACAGGGTTTGATGGGTGAGTGTTTGCAGTTTGGGGAAAACTGTCACTTTTTAAAGATGCATCTGTATAAGTAACACCATCAGAAGAGCCACTAAAGGTTTTAGGGGGCTAGGTAGGGGGTTTTAGGCTCATCTGTAGATCTCAAACTTCCGTGGCTGCCATGAAACACAGAGCTAAAAGTGAAGCTCAACTTCATCATGTGTAGAAGCCCTCAAAATCTTGCTTGTGTTTCCTTTCTTTAAAATAAAATTCTCTGCTCTAATGATCTCATTGCAACCATTCCTTTAACACTAAGCTCCTCAATGTCATATGGGAAGACAGGATCATAGAAATAATTAGAAAATAAATATCTATATTATTCCTTCCTCTCTTGAGGCTAGACCATGGGGAATTAAAAAGACATAGGGGCAAAAAGGAAATCCATATTTATTTGAGTTATCGAAAAGAATGTTATACATTTTAGTTTGAGTTTGTTAGTAAGGTAGCTCTTTCTCCATTTTCAGTCATTATTCATTCATTCGTTAATAATTATTAAACACTTAATAGTGTGCCAGGCATTGTGCTAAATCCTGAAGATTTAGTAGTGAGCAAGATAAACACATTCTTCTTAGAGATTATCATTGAGTAAGGGAGATAGAAAATTAAGCAAGCATTGCAAATAGAATAATAAAGGCTATGATAGAGAAATACATTTTTCTCTAAGCAGGGTCAGGGGTGTGGTCAAGGAGGGTTCCCCGAAGAACGATCTTCAACTTGACCCTTAAAGGTTAAAAAGAAGTGAGCAGGAGCAAAGGGAGGGATGTAAGACTCTGGAGTAATTTAAATGAGTGAAAGGTGATGTGTATGTGCGTGTATGTGTGTGTGCACGTGTTGTGTGTATATTTATATACACTGCTGCAACTATTTCTGGGACTTCAAAAGAAAAAATTGTTAGGAACCTAGATTTAACAAGGGCGAATCTACTCAGGAAAAACAGTGTATGTGCTTTGTTTTGTTGTTTCAATGATTGTTTTCTGGACAGTGGCTTTTTTTTTTTGCAAATCTTGACCTACAGTAAGACATACATTTTCTTCATGACTAAGTACACACATATATGAAATAAATGTTTTATAAAACAATACCTACCTCACTGAAGTGTAAGGTATTCATACTTTCTAATCTTTTTTCTGTTTTTATTATGATAAAATATGTAACATGAAATGTATTATGTGAACCATTTTTAAGTGTACAGTTCAGTAATATCACACACATTTACATTATTGTGCAACCACGACCACAATCTACCTCTAGAACTCTTTTCATCTTCCCAAGCTGAAACTTTGTACCCATGAAACAATAACTCCCATATCCCCATCCCTAGACCCTGGCAACTACCCTTCTACTTTCTGTCTCTATCAATTGGACTGCTCTAGTACCTCATGTAAGTGGAATCATACAATGTTTGTCCTTCAGTGAATGGCTCATTTTACATAACATAAGGTCTTCAAGGTTCATCTATATTATAGTTTTTGTGAGACTTTTCTTCCTTTTCAAGTCTTTCTCCAACTTTAAAAATCAGTATTCTAAATGCTTTACATACACAAACTCATTTAAACCTAACAGCAACTCTATATTTTTTCTACTTTATTCTAAAAGTGCAGGTTTAGACCTCCTGGAATTTTCTTGTCCCACCCATGAATTAAAATTCAAGTTTAGAAATCCCTGATCAATAGTATGTCCTGAAGCTAAGTCTGAATTAAAGTAAATGCAATGCATAGATCCAGGGAAAATATGGGATGGAGAAAAATAAAGAAAGACAAAATAGGACCAGTTGATTTGTGTTCATATTGTGTGCCTGCTATGAGTTAAGAGGTATTTGTTCTGCATTACTCGGGTTCCAGAATGATGGTGACATTATGAAATCTAAGAACCAATGAAAGACCCTGAACCATGATAATATGAGGAATCACTAGAAAAAGTAAGAAAGTTTAGCCCAGCAAGTGTGATCATATTTTAAATATTAAGGGCTCTTATAATCATAATTGCTGTAACTGCTATTATCACATGGTATGGTAATAATGATAGCCCACACTTAAGGAGCAATATGTATTAAGCACTCTTCTTGGAGCTTGTGGCCGAGACATTACTATATACTCACCAAACCCACTTTCTCTTCTTCCTGGAAAACCATTAGCCTTCATTTTCTGGGCCTTTTATGTTCAGATGTGGCACATGACTAGTTCTAGCCAAAGGGATGAGAGAGGAAAAGATGGGTGACCGCTCTAGACCATGGTGGCTAAGAGTCTGTCTGCCTTTTCCACTCTTTTGATTGCTCATTCTCTGGACCCAATGGCGGGGATCCAGTAGAAGGATCCGAGGTCCTCGTGGACAATGATGCTCCTGGATAGAAGCAGCCTGCAGATAGGTAATATTATTTTCCTTATAGATATTATACAGAGGAAGAAAATGAGACTGCAAAGCTTAAGTAACTTGCCGAAGGTCACACAGGTCTTAAGTGTTGGGGCCAAGTTTCAAATCAAGCCAGCTGGTTGCAATGGCCTCTACCCCTTGGCTCTGAGCAGCATTTAACTCATTTAATTCCCACAGCAATTCCGTGAGGTGCTATCTCCATTACATGCGGGAGGAAATGGAATTTGAGGAAGGATAAATGGTTACTAAGCTCCAGAATTAGCATTTGAGTCCAAGTTTGTAAGACTCCAGAGCTATTTTCAATATGCCATATTTTTTGCAGCATGGCCTACAATGTGGATAAGGGAGTTTTGCAAATCTGGAGAAGAGAGGAAGCCACAAGGAGTGGAAGATACAAGAAAGTCCATTTTGATTTAATGATGGAAGATTTGTTCTCATTTGATCTGTTCACCAGTGGAATGAAGCTGCCTCATGAGGCAGGGGTTCCCCATAACAGGGTTGCAACCTAGGCTAGATAAATCTTTATGACAGATTTTTTAAAGATGATTATTTCTTGTTGGTATGTGTTATACCCAGTGATCTCTAAAATGCTTTCAAATTCTGAAATTCTGTGACAAGGACCAGTTGGAAAGTTGGGCCTTGAGATTCTCGAGTCGCTGCAGAGCCGGATGTGAAGTGACATTCTGGGGGACCCAACTGTGGCAGGTGAGAGAGAGTTAATCAGTAGTGGTCCATGAACTCCTTTATCTACTTGATACTGTTAGAATTAGATGCCGCTTGCAGGTGGAGACTTGATCACTGCTGTTCGACCTCCATTCTAATTAGCAGGCAGAAGAATCTGGTTGCGAACCTGAGATGTTGCTGAAGGCAAGGGAGACAACCTCAAAGAGAAGTGACAGAAGAAGAACGGGTGTAAATGTCTGATGGCCCAAAAGGCCATTTCTTTGCCCTGCCTCTGTCTGGAGACTCCAAGTCCTGAGACACATCCACTCTGCTTCATGAAGGCTACCTGACCCTGACCAGCCGCTCTATTGTTTAATGTATTCATTATGTCTAAGATCAGCTTTAATTTTTCATCTTGCTGCCTGGGGATAAGTGCATAAAAAGCTTATCATCAAAACATCATGCCCTCAACTCCACAAGTCTTTGGGTATCCTCTTCAGTATTTCAAAAACACAGGTAAAATGCAAGTCACATTTTACATCCAACGTGGGATCATTTTTTTCTCTGCTTTACAGTATGTGCCAAATTTGATTCCTGTGACAATTCATATTGTACAAAGTGAAAGGAAGCTTTCAGCCTATTCTTTATTTCTTCCTTCCATATGGCTGATTGATTCATCTCATACTACAAACTCTTTTTCTTACTAAAATGTGATCTCTGGCACTTTAAATGAATATATCATTGCATAAATGGGGCAGCATGGCACAGTGTTTCCATTTCAAAGCACAAGCAATGGAGTTGGAGAGAACTGGGATTGAAATGCAGCCCCGATTACTTATTAGCTATGAAACAGTGAGCAAGTCACTTAACTTTTCTGGGCCTCCATTCCCTTGACTGCAAAATCCGTGTGAGACTGAAGTTGCAAATTCCTTCCCTTACCTAGGAGTTTTCATATCTCCTGATTATTTTCTTTTATCATTTTTTCACTTGGCAAACAATATTCATTGCCTTACTTCTGTGTGCCGGGCTCAGTATTAGGCACCAGGGAGATAGTCGCGAATAAGACAGCATGATCTCTGCTGTCATGGAGCTTAGAGCATGCTGGAGAACAGGCATTAAATAGCCAATTACCCACTTAACTGCTCACTTAAAATTGTGAATCGTGCCATGAAGAAGAAGAATGGGGGCTCAAGAAGAATGATCGATAGGGAATGTGGGGGAGGAAAATCCTACTCTACCCTCTTTGGGTCTCTGGCTGGGGCTAAAAGTAACAGATTAATAGGAGAAAAGCACAAAAATTTTATTAAATTATTACATAGACATGGGAGGCTTCATAAGAGACTGAAGACCCAGAGAAGTGACTGGAGCAGGAAGCTTTTATACCTTTTAGACAAAGGAATGATAAATTTGTGAAGAACTGACAAGACAAAGGGGTTGGGGCCAGGGGTAGTAAGTGGTGAAGAAGTAACTAGGAAGATAAGGGTGAGTTTAACAAGGTTTGTTTGTTACAGATTTCTCAGCCCCAAATTCCCTGTGATAAGAATGTCTTCCTTCTTTCTGCATGGAGAGAGGACCTTTCACAAGGGAGTTTTATCTCCTGCTTTTAAAAAGAAAAAGCAGGGTTGTTAGAGCATTCTTCTTGCACCTGCTGTTTCTTAAGTGTCTTTGATTCAAAATAATCAATATGCCCAAGCGGCATATTTTGGGGTGATGTATTCTGGTTTCCTTCAGGAGCATGACCTATTCTGGAAGACTGGAGAAGGCTGATCTGAGAATCATTCAAGCTAACTTCATTCATTCACTTATTTATTCATTCATGTATTTATTACATATTCAACAAGTATTTACACTGATTGTATCCCAGGCACTCTCATAGGTTTTAAGGATATTTTGGAGAAAAGAAGACAAAATCCTCTCAAAGAGCTTAAAATCTAATGGTGTTTTTTTCCAACTTCATTCTCAGTACAAAATATGCTATTGGAGACTGAGAAAAATTTGTTATAAGACAATAAAAGGAGAAGGCATTTTGAGGTGAAAGTACTGGCATTTATTTTATGGGAGAGAAGAAAAACATGAAAGAAATTTAAAGTAAGTTAGGGTAAAGCTTTGGCTGAGAGGAATATGGAGAAGAAAAATTTATGTATAAAACTTGGTAATTTGTCTGGGGAACTTAGTTTGATGCCAGAATGAGTTCTGATGAGAATATTACTGAGAGCCATTACTCAGCTCTCTGATTTGGTTGGGTGCTTATTCTTTCTAGAATAAATGGTGACATTGTTCCCTAGTTTGCAGACTCAATGACAAAGCAGAGCAAGCTACATAATCTGTGAATTTTGCTGTCAAATTCAAATAACACTCCGATACCAATTTCAAAAATCAGGAGTAGTTTTCCTCATCAGGAGCATTCTATTTCTTCTTAACGTTGGGAAAAATTCACACTGTGGTTTGTTGGTTGTACTTTGTTAACATGTAAATGTACTATAGACTCCATATTTGCAGATACAATGATCATCAACTTGCCTAGCCCGACAAATGGGTATTACATATGGGATGTTCAATTTAGCAACAAGACTGTTGGTTTTGCTTCTAAATATCTCCCAAGTATCCACTCTTCTCTCCATCACCACCTTTTCTAAGTCACAGTCACCTCTAGCTGGAATAATTACCATAGCCTCTCAATTGGTCTACTTTCCATTCATTTTGATCAACCCGCTCTACCCTCTTCACACTATGGCCGGAATGACCTTTTCAAATATGCAAACCTGATCAAGCCACTTTCTGCTTATTATCTTCATGATTATGATGAAAGTTCTCTGTGGTATTGACTGGTCTTTCTCTTATCTTCCTCTTCAGCTTCATCATGAGTGAGGTCCTCCCCGCCTTTTAGTACGAGACACCAAGACTTCTTCTCAGGCTTTGTCTCACTTAGAAGACTTTGCACAAGCTTACTTCCTCTTTCTAGAAAGGCTGGGAGCACATGATGAGCTATCATTTCAACCCCTTTTCCTTGTGAGACTCATTGGCCTGGTGAAACACCAACCTTAGTTCCATGTGTTTTCTTGGTGCGTACGGTAGGTGCCTACTCTATGTACATAGTAGGTCCTATGAGAAAAAAAAATCACAGTGATTTTAAGCACTATTAAGGACTCTAAAATCTAGGTACCATAAGAATGATTTCAAATTTTCATAATTCTTTTCAAGCTGCCTTCCCACCACCTTGCCATTAACTCATAAACAATCTCTATTCGTACTCTATCAAGAAAACAGAAGTTACGAATATGAGCTTTCAACCTTCTCTATCAATTTCCTGCCTCAGTGGCATCTTCAGATTGATTTTCCAAACTTCCTTTACTTTTTCCCTCCTGTAACTCACCACCTGTCTTAGAGCATTCTCCTGCCATCTTATCAAGGATACTTCTTCATCTGCTAGCATTTTTTCCTTATCATCCTGCCTTATCTCTCTGCAGCATTTAGCACTTCCTATTACTTTCTCTCACTTCTTGAAACTCTCTCCTTTCCTATTCTTGTTTATATCTACTCTCCTGGTTCTTTTCTTGTCCAGCCTCTTCCTCTTCTCTGTGTCTTCTCCCTTTCTCCAGTCCCTTGAATTTATATTGTCCACAGGAACATACATGTAAGATCACTTTACGTCCTTCTGTGCAGTTTCTCCCTAAAAAGTCTCCTTACCTTAAACTGGTTTGGGGGGCAACCTTAAGAAAATTATAGCGCTTATTTTTTTAATGGTCTTTTCTGGTTAAAGGGTGAATACATACCCATAATGTAGTGTATGTACTACATACATGTAGTATATGTAGCTGATTATCTTATTGTGCTTAAAAACAAAGCACCTGTTATTATTTGGAAAAGAAGCCACCAAAATGACATGCATGTGAAGTCACTGGTCTCTACAATGGGTGTGTAGTTTCTAGGCACAGCGGGAGAGAATAACTAGAATCTGTCCACTATCCTTTGCAACCAGCATACTGTTGTGTTAGAATTTGACAGTAGGTATTAATTCCTTTATATTTAAGTCCAAGAACTCTAACACTATGTTGCTTTGTGTGTGGTATCAGTTGCCATGTGTTTCCTGGCAGCTTGTATGACTGAAAGAGTGGGAAGTAGGGAAATAGGAGAGTAGACCTGGATGCTGCAGGTAATAAAAATTACCTACACATTTCTCACTATTTAGAAGAAGTTTTGTTATTTTCATTCACTTCTCTTTTACCCAATTCTCTTCTTACTTATTCACTGACTGACTCTCCAACAAATCTTTATTGACTACCACTCAAGATACCGTGGTAAGAACACTCCCCATTCAAGTAGCTTTCTGCTTAGTGGAAGGACAGATAACTGTAACTTGGATTTTCTTGGGTGTTTCCCCCTTTAAGATACAGATTGGATCATTATAAGATTTATAATATGAACTTTGACGTAATTTCCCTTAATTTGCGAAGGATATCCAGCAACTTGAAAATCTCCCTTAAGATACTGATGTTCTCAGGGAGTGTTTCTCATGTGTTCAGGAACTAGCCTCTCAGCACAGGCTTATCTCATACATAGGCTCCTTCTCATTGATATTTTCTGCCAGATAAGCTATTTAAAAAGTCTCTTCTTAAGGTAAGAATTTGCAAGTCCATAACAAGATTTAAGTTCCAAGGTTCTCCAAGCCTCCAAATGCTGAGCTGTCAAAATGATTTCATATTCACTTTAAAGCCTCTATGTCAGAGCCATGCCCTATTCTGCCTATAGCAAATCCTCTGCCCAGGTGACTGAGTGGAAGGACGGACACTGTGTTGTCTGTAATTGTTAATTTTACCTGTCAACATGGCTAGTCTATGATATCTAGCTGTTTGGTTAAACGCCAGTCTAGATGTTACTGTGAAAGTATTTTTTAGATGTGAACATTTAAATAATTGGTTGGTCTCATCCAATCAGTTAGAGGTTTTAACAAAAAAGATTGAGGTCCCCAGAGGAAGAAGTAATTCTGCCTCCAGACTGCCTTTGGCTCAAGACTGCAACATCGGGGGTGCCTGGGTGGCTCAGTTGTTAAGTGTCTGCCTTCGGCTCAGGTCATGGTCCCAGGGTCCTGAAATCGAGTCCCATAACGGGATCCCCGCTCCGCGGGAAGCCTTCTTCTCCCTTTGCTTCTGCCTGCCACTCCCCCTGCTTGTGCTCTCTCTCTTTCTGTCAAATAAATTTAAAAAATTAAAAAAAAAAAAAAACTGCAACATCTACTCTTGCCGGAATTTCCAGCCTGTTGCCCTGTCCTGCAGATTTTTCAGACTTGCCAGCCCCCACAATCATGTGAACTAACTTCTTAAAATAAATATCAAATATCTCTGTCTCTCTGTCTTTCCGCTTCCTATTGGTTCTGTTTAGAGAACCATCACGATTACACTGTCTTCTCCATCTGTTAGCCCACTTCCATGGACAATTAATAAAGTCCCCTCCTTCTTGCTTAATTCAAAAATCTAGAATCCTTACCTCCCCCCAAAATAAGTCCAAAATCTTCATGTAAATGTATTCTTTGTAATTGTTACACAAATCGCCAAATGTGATAGGCTGAATAATAGCTTCCTAAAGATGTCAAAGTCTTAACTGTTGAACCTGTGAATATATTACTTTATATATACACGTGACTGAGATTCTTGAGATGGGGAGATTATCCTGGATTATCTGGGTGGGTCCAATGCAAACACTGTGTCCCTACAAGAGTGAGGTGGGAGGATCAGCCTAGGAAGATTATTGTGATAACAGAAGCAGAAATTGGAGTAATGGGGCCATGAGCTAAGGAATGTGGCTATGGAATAAGTTAGGGAATGTGGTAAACTCTAGAAGTTGGAAGAGAGACAAAGAATAGTTGGTCTTCTAAAGCATCTAGAGGATCATGGTAGAGGAAAGGGAACCCAGACATGACAGAGATCAGAGTTTGAGGAGGCTAGGGTGGCTGAAATCTGGGATCTACATAGAAAAAATCTCCATAAATGTGGAGTTTATTTGAGTTGTTGACTAACTACAAACTGCCCATATATAAGGTGAAACTCCATGAGGTAGAACAAAAAAAAGTTCTCACTGAGTTATAATAACCAGAGCTCACAAACTGCTGTGACAAATTTGAGTCTCAATCAGGCAAAGTGGAGGGATGTCACTGAACACATGGGACACTTAGTAGAGATAGCGAATGGCTTAGAGAAAAATCTACTTTAGACTTATCCTAGCAAAATTTATAAACAGGTCCTTAAAGAATTAAGCCAACTCACAAGTTATTTGATTGCCCAGTAGAACAAAGTGCAACATTCTTTACCAAAAATCATTAAAACAACCAACCATGTAAGTTTTATATTATCTAAAATTCAATTAAAAATTATGAAAAGCAGGAAAATGTGACCCGTCACAAGGAGAAAAATTCGTTAATAGAAAAAGACCTAGAAATGACAAAGATTGTAGGATTACCAATAACTTTAAAGTAGTGATTATAAATGTGCTGAAGGATTTAAAGAAAAACATAAATGTAATGAAGCTACAAATGAAAAAAATATATATAAAAGAACTGCTTATTTTAGAGTTGAAGATGCAATATATGAAATGAAAAATTTAATCAGTGGTGTTAACAACATATTGCACACTGCAGAAGAAAAGTTCAATGACCTTGAAGATATATTAGTAGAAACTATTCAAACTGAAATACACAGAGAAAAAAGCTGGGAAGGAAATGAAAAATTTTAGTGATGTGTGAGATAATGTCAAATGGTCTAATATATATGAAACAAAAATTGACAAAACTGAAAAATAAATCAACAATTTTATATGTGTAAATCTCCACAATCCTCTCTTGGTAACTGATAGAACAAATACACAAATAAAAAGATATTAACCAACTTGACCTAATAGGTAAAAACACCCATGGATCAAGTAGAAATTACATGAAGATTTAGAAAATATTTTTTTACTGAATGACTTTGGAAACACAATATATCAAAATTTGGGTCATGCAACTAAAGCATGATATAGAGGGAAATTTACAGCTCTAAATTTTTATTTTAGAAAATAATAAAATGTCTAAAATACATTATCTAAGGATCTTTCATAAATGGTACCTAAAGAAAAACAAATTAGCCTAAAGTAAGTGACAATAATAAAAGCAATATAAATAAATAAATAAATTAATTAATTAATTTTAAAAATTAGAAGGTATTAAGTAGGAGGCAATAATAAGAACAGAGAGCAATGAAAGAAAAAATGGTAAAATTAGAAGGCATTAAGTAGGAGGCAATAATAAGAACAGAAAACAGTGAAAGAAGAAAGGTTAAAGAAGTAGGGAAAACCAATTAAATCAAAAGGGTTTTCTTTAACAACATCAATAAAATGGAAAACAGTCAAGCTAAGTGGAACGGGAAAAAAGAAAATGATATAAATTACCAATGTCAATAATGAAAAAGGGATATCTTTACAGATTATACAGACATTAGAAGGATAATGAAGGAGTATTATGATATGAATAATATGTTGATAAATTTGGCACTAAAGTAAATATAATAGATAAAATCCTTGTAAGGCACATATTGTAAAATTGCCCCCAAAGAAATAAAATTTGCATAGCCATAAACTAAGAAATAGATTGAATTTTATATTAAACACTTTCCCATGAAGAAAAACCCAGTCCAATATAACTTTGCTTGTGAATTCTAGACAAACCTTTAAGAAAGATATAATGTCCACCCAGAAAAATCAAATCCAGTAATATATAATAAGTATATTGCATCATGACCAAATGAAACTTATCTCTGGAGTACAAAATTGATTTATAATTTGAAAATCAATCAGTAATTTGCCACATTAGTAAAATACAGGGAAAAACCTTATGACAATCTCAATAGATGCAGAAAAAGGTCTTGACAAAACAATATCAAATCATGATAAAACCTTTCAAGATAGTAGAAATAAGTAGGAACTTCCTTACACAGAAAAAGAACATCTAAAAAATCCTTCATCTAACATCATATTTAATGGCTCTAAGTTTGGGAAAAAGATCAAGATCTCCACTCTCAACATTGCTTTTCAGCATTTTACTAGAGGTTCCAGTCAGGGTAATAAGGTAAGTAAAAGAAATACAAGGTTTATAAACTGGAAAGGACAAGATCAGTGCGTCTCTACTTGCATATGACATGATTATGTATGTAGAAGAGTCTAAGAATCTACAAAGAAAGCTTTAGCTAGACCACGAAATACAAAATCAATATAGAAAAACCAACTGTATTTCTCTATACTAGCAAGGAATAATTAAAAATTAAACTGCTATGTAAATGTGTCAATCTCAAATTGATATCAAAAACATGTAATACTTAGGAATGAAGCTAATTAAATGTATCTAAGAATTGAACATAAAAGTGACATAAAATTGTTGAGAGAAATGAAATATCTACATCAATGGAGAGAGGTAATATGTTTGCTTAACATAGTATAGGTGGCTCTTATTTAATGCAAATTATACTTCAATAAAATTAGATTTGAAAAAGAAAACTATACATACAGTGTGATAAATATTATACTAAGAGTAATAAGGACTCAATTCAATTTTGTGAGGATGAAGCGTTTTCCAGAAATCCTCCCCGTATTGGACAGCTGTAGAGAGAGCAATTTTAAATGGACAAAGAGGGAAGGGTGTTTCTGAGAGACTATCGTGAACCTGGTACATTTTTTTTTTTTTTGAAGATTTTATTTATTTATCTGACACAGAGAGAGACAGTGAGTGCAGGAACACAAGCAGGGGGAGTGGGAGAGGGAGAAGCAGGCTTCCCGCGGAGCAGGGAGCCCGATATGGGATTCGATCCCAAGACCCTGGGATCATGACCTGAGCCGAAAGCAGACACTTAACGACTGCACCACCCAGGCGCCCTGAGCCTGGTACATTTAAAAACCTGTCAGTATTTCAGTAGACTTGGGGTACTGGAAGCAAGGCCTGGACACTGAAAGATGGGACTGGAAAAGATCAGATCACAAAAGACCCCTTCGCCTCTCCTTAAATTTTGTACCCCTGGTGCTTCTCTGGCCTCACCCTCATCCTGGTCCTGTTTGGAAGCCATGCTATGGAGTTTGGGATTTTTCTTTAGAATTTTCATTTCTTCAGCGTGTACAGATAGAACAACAACAAATAGATAATCTGCTCTACTTACTGTAGTCCCTAAACTTGCATGAGTTTATTTTTTTCCTACCATTCAAAACAAACTATTCTGGGGCGCCTGGGTGGCTGGGTCCTTAAGCGTCTGCCTCCGGCTCAGGTTATGATCCCAGGGTCCTGGGATCGAGCCCCGCATCGGGCTCCCTGCTCCGCGGGAAGCCTGCTTCTCCCTCTCCCACTCCCCCTGCTTGTGTTCCCTCTCTCGCTGTGTCTCTCTCTGTCAAACAAATAAATAAAATCTTAAAAAAACAAAACAAAACTGTATTCCATATAGCAACTCTGTGGAATAAGATAGATTTGAGAGAAGGAAAATATGGACAGTTACTACCTATAATGGAAACTTAGAAGACTCAATTAAATATTCAAATGCCAAAATACTTTTGGCAGTATACACACTACTCTAAAATATGTTACTAAAAAGCCTACTTGAATGGAAACATTTTTTTAAATGAGATGGATTTTTTATATTAGTGACTTAGTTAAATAAAAACAAACAGAAGCCAAAACAGTTCTTTACAGCCATGAGAGATGAGACAAAATCAAAATATAAATATGTATTGTACTATTAAACATCATCACAGGGTTATCACTCAGCTGAAAATAAATTTGAACATTACTTTCTCTTGCTTTTTTGTTGTTGTTAAAAATATAAAGGCCTGTCTTTTTGATGCAGATTAAGAAAATTTCTTAGGTTAAGAAGGCAGACACTTTGTCTTACTGCTTCTACTGAAAATCAATGGTACATAAAAGGTATATTTCCAACTCAAAGATACATTTTCTTTTTTTCTAAAAAATAACTTAATAATGAAGGGAAAGTTATTAAGCTGGGAATAATGCCCTGAAATTAGTGTGTTCTTTTCTCCAGTCTGAAATACCCATTTATAACAAGCAATGATCAGTTTATCAACTATAGATTATTTGATATCCAGTATTATTTTATCTCTTGAAAAATAGAGCTTCCGGCAACTATCTTCTCATGCGAATATTCTTTAAGGGATGTCTCTATCAATTCAATAAGGTTTTGAATAAAGCCCTATTATCAGGGGCCATGTTACTAAGGCCAGTCTGCCCTGATAGAGGATCCTCTTAGGCCAGAAAATGAAGTCAACGACACACAGGACAGTCAGATAGTCTAATGTCCAGAAAGCATCTACAGAATAAAATCTTTCTTTGGACTTGGTCAAGATGAAATTTACCTTCAACTTCAACCAGAAGTTGGAGACTAGCACACCTCAATAGCCTAATATGAGGCAGATTAATCAATCTCTAGTTAGGCATTGAGGTAAATTTTAGAAAAAAAATAATCTGTTTGACACTCAGATTCTGCAAATAGTTTATAATGTCAATCCTTAATATCATAAAGCATTAAAGGTTTTGTCTGCAACTCCAGCTGTTGAGAGCCACATGCATAAGGACATGCATGAACTAATTGAATGGGCAGACCAAACAAGGGCTTTCTGGTTTTCTTAAAGCATCATCTTGACTACATTCTATGGTGATGGCAGTGATGGTGAGGAAATTTTAAAGGCAGCATCCCAAATTCTAAGCATTTTCCATGGTTCAAAAGCACAGGGAAGCTGCCATGCTATTGGTCACTGCCATTTCAGTCCCTGCTTTCCCATTATAATGCCAGAATACTTGCCCAGTTTGGAGACTTACATAAATAGGTCTGTCAGGATGCTCTATTTACCACAGTATATTTACTTTGAGATTGAGTTAAGACATTGAGGCTACAGGCTTTGGGGGGTGGAGGACGTGCTGAATGATGTACCAGTCATCCTGATCTCCTCCATATGTTTAGACCAGTGCCAGGTCCTCCTCAATGAGCTCTGTGGAGCCATTGCTTTGGACTTGGATGGCTATGTCCAACCTCTTAGCTTCCACTGGGCTGGGAATGGGAGTTCTAGGCTTGTACTGCTTCCACTGTTCCGCTAATTTCTGCTGCTTCCACTGTTCCGCTAATTTCTGCTGCAAATCCTTAGCTTCATCTTTCATCTGCTGATCAGATCCCAGGAGATCCTCCTCCACATCAAGTTTCCTTTCCAGTGAGGTGTTTCTTTTAATGGTTTAATTCAAATACAGTTCAACACCCTCCAGAGTTTTGACAGAGGCTTATTTTACTGGTCCCATGTCATTGTTTGCTTGTCCAACTTTCTAAAATATAGTTTTGTAATTAATCTGTAATTCTTTTAGTCTTCACAAGGACATTCTAATGCTGAGAACCCTTGGAAGATTTCAGAATGTTGCTTTTCAGAGAGATTCTAGCTCCATCAGGAGGCAGTTATTTTCTGAACAGAGAGTTCTTGTTTCTATTTTTAAATCGTTGCAGCTGCATCTCCCTCTCATTTTTTTGCTTCCCTCTGGGACTTTCTGTGGTTCCTCTGTATATTCTTTGCCCTTTGCTTCTATGCCATAGCTAGATCTTTTCAATAGCCAGTCTTTTCCTTCATAGAGCTAAAAATGTTCTTTTCCCATTAAGACATGGGAAGAGCTTCATTTTCCTTGTGGCCTGATGTGCAGGTGTTAGAGGTGAGGATGCAATGGCATCTGGGGCGCCACCCTAGTCCTGCATTAACTCCCCAAGAGGCCATTTCACATTGGCTTAATTTGCACTTATTGTGAACTAGAATTCATGAGAGTTTTCTTAATGAATTACAGTTTGGTCAATTTTCTTTTGACCTGTATTTGGGTACATTATTAAAATGTCTGCATGGAAGATTTGAAAACATCATTTACTAGAGCTTAGCTTGATTTCAGAGCTAATTTGGATTACTGATCTTGTAACTCAATGCATGGACTGTCCATTTCTCTAGCTTTATGTCATTCACAGATTTAATGAACTTCACGTTGTGTATTCTTTTAGGAAGTTTATATTGTGTGCTATCCATGTGCTAAACATTACATCAAATGTAGCATGAAGATCCATTAGGATAAAATTCTTTTGAGTTGGTTACAGGCTGGTGGAAAAAAAGGTTAAATAACCAAATAATTACAATGCAAAGTAATATGATTAATAATGATGATGCAATTTTGCATTATTTTAGAACTGGCCAAATTAGGGGTGACTACTTTCTCTGGAGAAGGTCCCACTGTGATTCTTCATTAATAAAAAATAAATAAATAAATAAAACTGGATGTTTTAGGGTACTAAAAGAAAGAAGCCAAGTAAAAGGTTAGTGTACTGTATGCTCATTCTTTATCTAAGACAATGTTAAGCAACTTCAGACATCAACCATTGATTTTCAGCACCCTGCCAGAGGGGAGATTTTCTTTATGTGTCCAAGCAGTTTCAGATTTCTCACTGACAGAGTTCACTTGGAGGTAGAGAGGTGGTACAGAGGTGTTTGTTCACAAGCTCAGACAAGCTCTGTGTGCATGACTGGATGACTTCTGGGTGGGCACAAAGATGTTCTGATTTTATCTCTTCTGGTACATAAATAATAGACCACAATGATAACTCACCACATCATAGCAGTATCGGAGTGAGATTTAACCAGGAATTCTTTCTGTTTATTAAATAGAAAACAAGGGCACTTTCTGAATAAAGGAAGTTTTTCACAGAATTTTGCAAATCTTATCTGCAATATGTAATTTATTTAGTGAACATACACAGGTTGGTGTAGCTTTCTTATGAATAGTATACAATAGTAACACTTCATTAAATTCATTTTTTTCTTGAAAGAGGAAAAAAAACGTTAATTGCATAGTGAGTGATACAGTCTTCTCAGATCCTTCAAAGGGTATTTTACCAAGGATCTCCCAGATTAGTTATTTAAAATTCTACAGAAGTGCAGAAGAGGTAGTAACATACTTTCCTGATTTTTTTCAACCAAGCTCTGAATTTTAAAAGAGAATGAATTGATCAGACCTATGAAGAGGAAAAAAATGTAACATAATATCAGAAAATGCCTTTTGGTCTTGACATAATTCATAAACTAGAGATACTTATGGGGTTAGGAATCTTTGATCTAAGTTCCTAGGTTGGATACTTAAAATAGCACAGTGACTTCTCAACATCTTTAGCCGGGCACCTCTTGTCTGTCTTCTCTGTTGTTTGTTTGTTTGAAAAAACAAGATATAGTAATGGTGGTTTGGAAGAGTCAAGTATGAGAGGGGTATTGATAGAATAATTTTCAATCAATTTTAAAATTCATGTTTTGAAGACTCACATTTTCAAAACAGTTTCATATTTTTCTGGGAAACAAACAGTGACTCCTCAATTGAGTGCTTCCATAAATACTCCTTTTGTTTTCCAGTTCCCGTTAGTCAAGCTCCAGTTCAATTTTTAGCCTTCCATTATCATTCCATCCATGTAATATCTTCTTTATGCAAATTTATGAACACATTTTGTTTCAATATATTTATACATGTGGTATTATATAATGCATATTATATAATATACTATATTTATATACTATATATACCATTTGTTCTTTTGACTTTTTGTGTAGGTTTTATTTACTCTGTTGCTTACTTGATTAAGTAAAGAAGTATTTGAGTGTCTCTCATGTGCCTAGCATGATTCTAAGCTCTGGGAACACAACAATGAACAAATCAGATATGTAGAGTGTGCACTGTAGTGGGACAGACAGAAAATAAAGATGAGTAAAATAGAAGGTGATACCCAAGAAAAAGAAAAAAAAATGGAGAAGGGGAAGGAAAGGGTGAGTTAGAGGTTAGTGATTTTGAGGGACCAAAAAGGCCTTATCAAGATAATGATAGTTGAGTAGAGAAATGATGGGGGCGAGGGAAAGAGCCATGTCAATATCTGGAGGAAGAGCATTCTGAGTTATTGGGAGCAACATGTGCAAAGGTCCCAAGTTAAAAGTTCTCTTGGTGTGTTTGAGAAGCAACAGGGTGGTCACCGTGGCTAGAAGTAAAAGGGAGGGACAATAGGAGACCCGATTCTGTATGGATTTAGAAGTTCTCAAAGGCTTTGGCTTTTATTCTGACAGGGATAGAAAGGCACTGGGGGATTTAGGATTGACAGCATTGGACTTACATTTTCATATAATACTCTGTACCTTGTTGAGAATAGAGTGCATGGGGCAAGAATGGAAGCAGGGAAACAAAACAAAAGTATCTTCTAATCACCCAAGTGGTAAGGGAGGGGAGAAGTTGCCTGATTCTAGAATGCAGAGCTCTCCATTAACTCACTAGTTCTTTCCCTGCCCTAGCCTTGGAATCAGCCATTACATTCTGGAACCCAGATTTCTGATTCCTTTTAATGGAGAAAGGTATTAGAAACAAAGTTCTGGACACTATGCTCATTGATACTAGGTCATTTCAGTGGACAGAAAATAGATAATTATTACTTTTTAAAATTCCATGTGTTCCTACTGAGATTTCTAATTCCGATTCCAACTCTAAGATTCTTTCTTGAACCTTCCCAATTTGTATTTTCCTTCTCCCATAAGTGACAGTTTGGATCTAAAAATATGTACTTACTTACTACCTCAATTTTACGATATACCTGAAAAAGTTTGAGAATTGCCACATCTATACTGCTACAAAGGCAGATTTTATTAAATTAAGTTGAAGATTTCTTTTCAGTTCTCACTGTCTTTAGACTGAGGGTGTATAATCAAAGTGATGTGTACAGATATTATGTAGATTAGCATATTTTTCCCTTATGAGGTCGTATATTCTATTTATTATGCTGTCTATTGTATTTGTTTCTATTTGCATTCAATTTTAGATTGCTCCATTTAATTTTTATTTAGTTTATTTCTTTAATTGTAAAACATGAAATTGTTCCCAAAGTCCAAACTATACAAAGAGTTATTCTCAGAGAGGTGTTGCTTCCTGCCATTTGATCTCCATCCACTAAACAGCCAATTATATTAGCATTTAGTTACCATTGCTATATTTCTTTTTGCAAAAAGAAACAGATATCTGTCTATGTCTTTCTCTAATTTTTCTATCTAAGATACAATAAATAAATTACATGTATCTCTGTATACTGCTTTTTTACTTAATAATATATGCTGGAAATTTTTCCATATTCATTCATAGGGATCCTCCCCTTTCTTCTATAGAGCTCTGAGTACACCATTGGGTGTATGAACCATAGTTCACTCAATTGATTTCTAGGTATGGGCATTTAAGTTGTTTCCAATATTTTGAAATAACGAAAAATGCTGCTATGAAAAATCTTGTGTGTACATATTTCCTTATTTTGGGAGATATATATGAAGTAAAATCCTAAAAGTAGGATTGCTGGATCAAAGGGTAAAAGCAAATGTAGTTTTGTTAACTATTGCCAAAATAGCCTTCAGAGGAGTTTTACTATTTAGCATTCCCACAAGCAATGTATGAAATTGCCTGTCTTCCAACAGCCGTTCCCCAACCACAATAGAGAGAATGTTGTCAACTTTTGAATTTTTGTCAACTTGACAGTATCGCGGTGTAGTATTAATTTGTATTTTTATTATTGTGAAAGGACACCCAAATTTTTGACCTGTGCAATTAGGAGAAGGGAGATTTCCATTAACTACATTGCGGAATACTGTTTGTTCTTTTTTAAAGCAAGTTTTGTAGAGTCACTATCAGAGTCTCAGTTTTGGACACATTAAACAACCTGCTGGACATTTAAGTGAATTTTTTAAGTAGATACATAAGTCTAGAGTTCCAGGGAAGAGTCTGGGCTACAGATATAAAATTTTATGATATTATAAATATATGACATTTACATGCTTGAGAGTTGAAGAGATCACCAAAGGAATGCATCATTTAGAAAAGAAGAGGTACAAAAATTAAGCCCATGGGCTCTGTCACCTTAAGAAACTGAGGAAATGAGGAAGAACTAGATAAAGAAATTGGAAAGGAATGTTCAGAGAGGCAGAAGGCAAACAGGGAAATTTGATGTCCTAGAAGCCGCATGCAGAAATATTTTAAGGTGGAAAGACAAATGTTGCAAACAGGTTAATCATTTGAGAACTGACCATGGGATTTAGTGCCATGGAGGTCTTTAGTGACCTTGATAAGAGCAATTTTTGTGGGTGTTGGGGTGAAAGCCTGACTGGATTGGGCTCAAAAGAGAACAAGCAAAAAACAATAAGATTGTACTGAAGATTTGCAATCTATACCCTTTTCAAAATTTTTTACTATAAGGGGAACTAGAGAAATGGGCAACAAATTAGTTATCTCAAGAATAGACCCTAAATCTCTATACTTTTTTTGTACCTTCATAGCACTAGTTACTGTGAACATTTTTATAATAAACGCATAAACTCTTGAGTTGAAAATCTTTTCCAGTTTAGGAATATGCCTCATGCCTTCCCAGATAGAGTAAACAAAAAGGATTTTTTTTTTCCCAGATGGAAGTCCATTATTCTTAATATTGAGAAAGATGCAAACACAAGTAATTCCATTCAGAGACTGAAACTTGGGAGGATATGTTGCCCACTCACAAGGTTCTGTGAATTCCTTACTGTTGGAGTGATCTTCCAAACCATGACATCATTTGTTATTAATTGTAGTCTCAAAACAACATGTATTTTTAAAAACTTACTCAGGGAAATGCTTTATAACTTTTTGAGAAGCAGTGCATCATACTTGAGAAAAGCTGTTAACATAAGGTCTTGGACATTCAGTTCCTTGAAAAGAATGTAGACAGACCTATTGTTGACATATTCTCTCAACCAAATTACTAACCTTTTCTTCTTCGATTTATTTGTACATTTCTATTATCAGAATTATTTGACATGTAAACATAAAATGCTCTCCTAAATAGAAATGCCTTATATTTTTCCATTTAGATTTTTATTTTTAACAGAGCAATGTCTTACACAATTGCAGTAAATTACCATAACCCTTAAAAGATTATTACGCATAGTGAGTGGTCTGTCTTTTGGCGATCTCACCAAAGGCACACACAGGAGAATGGGAACAACGTGGTACCATATCTTTGGAAAGACCATCAAATCTCTCTACACAAGACCTCTTAGTACTAATAAAATGCCTTTCAGCTGAGGGCATCAATGGCTTTACCAAGTAAATGGAGAAAGGAAAGCAATTTAAATTTTAGTGGGATCCTATCTCAAGCAATTAAGCAAAATGAAACAAAACAAAACAAAAACAAACAAACAAAAACTGTTCAAAAATGGGAAAAAACTTAATTAGAAAGCGATGAATTGTGTTCATTTATTAATTTCACAAATTTGTAAGAAGTTTTATTGTCAATTTCTCCTTTGAAAATAAGAATTTCATTTCATTTACTTTTATTTACTAATTATCAACGAAGATGAAATCTTTGACACATTTGGCTATGTCGGGTCTGTTCAGTGAATGCATGATTTTCTACTTCTTTATCTAAAGTTTAAATACCCAGGACAGAAACAGTAGTAGAGTTAAAATATCACCCATCTGCTTTAGTAGTAAGTAAGGAAGTAATATTTATTTGCTTATTTGTTTGTTTGTTTACTTATTTATTTAATATTTATTAGCAAACTATTAGCAAACCTCATACATGAAGAGCACTAACAATTTAAAACAAACCAATAGAACAGAATAGAGAACCCAGAAATGGACCCTCAACTCTATGGCCAAATAATCTTCAACAAAGCAGGAAAGAATATCCAATGGAAAAAAGACAGTCTCTTCAACAAGTGGTATTGGGAGAATTGGTCAGCCACATGCAGAAGAATGAAACTGGACCATTTCCTTACACCGCACACAAAAATAGACTCAAAATGGATGAATGACCTAAGTGTGCAACAGGAATCCATCAAAATCCTTGAGGAGAGCACAGGCAGCTCACTCCAGTGTTTGAAATTTCTCCAGCTTTTTGTTTCAATATGGTTGAGTTAAATCTCTTGCCTCTATTTCAGTAGTCTTGAAAAAAGTCTTCCTTGCCTGATTAACCCATCTGGTGCAACTACTCTTTGACACATGGGCTATGAGCTTGGTGGAATCAAGAAAACTGGGCTATAACAGCAGTGATGAAGACACTCAGGATGAAAAGAGTTCCTGTCATATGCATGGCTTGAAACGGAAGCCATAGAATTCTGTACACGCTCCTTATAGTAAAATGAATTTGTATTCCTGAAATATTATTATTTGAAACCATAGAATGCTAGAGCTTGAAATGGACTTGGTATCAGTAAATCCACTCTCTTTGGTGGGTCACCTGCCCAAAATCACCCATATAATCAGAGTTAGAACTGTAAAGCTGGTCTTCTGATACCTAGTTCAGCCCATTTGGGACAGACCTGTGTTTTATATCTGTTCTAGATATATTCGAGAATTTTTACGCTTCTGCTCACAGAAGCACATCTTGTATACCTGAGATATTATTACTGCTCTGATAAAGAGCTTGATAATAATTGAAGGGGGTAACTACATAAATTGTCATAATTTGTTTCATACGCCAACACAAATATTTGAGCTAATGTCTTGGACTTAGTATGAAATACTATATCATATACAGCTTCATTGTTTAAATTAAGAACTACCAGTCAATGCCATATATGGTTTTAACTTTAAAACATCCAATTTTGCTTCAAGCTGTTAGGAAAATTAAAATGCATTATTTTTAGGTTTTACAGCATTTTTAAGTAGTTTGTTGTCATGAGATGAATACCGCAATCTATCAGTTTTTTTATTCATGATGCTATTTAAATAAATATCAGGTTTTTGTATGTGCTGTTCAACTTCTCGTTATCATGCAATAAAGCCTTTCCAAATTGCCTGAGGTTAGTGCCTTTGTTAGAACCCACGAGATTGGAAAACATAGCTAGAGTCATGAGAAAGTTAACTGACCTATGTTTGCGAAAAATATATAATTAAAAAAAATTAACATCAAGGTCACATCACCAGATTTAGCCATTATCAGGCTTGAATGACTAAAGATTAAAGCTCATAATGATTAATTCATAGCAATGTAATGTATGTCTGTGTGGTCACCTGCATTTAGCACCTGGATCAAAAAATTTGGCTTGAGAAATGTGCTGGGTCAAAGAGAATGTTCGGGGTTGCCTGGATGTAAAAGTAGTTTAAAGAGAGCACAAATGAAACTCATAAATTATCTCTTATTTTTACCATAAAAAAGAGTCAGATGGAATGACTATAATATAAAGCTAAGCATAAGCTGCTCTGCTCCTGAGTTGAAAGGTTTATGACTCATTTAAAAGTGCCTATTGGTGATGACCAGAGCTTAGTGGGAAGGACATTTTGATTATCAGTTTCAAAGTGTCAGTTCATCTACTTAGTGTTGTAAATGGAAAGAAAATGCCATGCAGCAGCTGTTCTGTGTGCATAACGAATGGTTAAGTACTTGTTCTATCACTCGGCTTAATAACACTCTGCATTTGGAAATAGAAAAAGATCAAAACATTTGACTTGCTAAGGAGCTACGACAGCGCTTGGTAATTGACCAGTCACATCTGACCTCTCGCTTGAGTGAGAGCTCGGGCACTTGCCACGAGCATCGCTGAAGTCCTTCCCTTATGTTTCTGTTGCATCATATTTGTAGTTCTGATGCCAGTTCACAAGTCCTTGTGTGCAATTCAGAAATCTAAAAGTTTATTCATCTGTCATATGTTTTGGGAAAGCCTCTGTGGCAGGAAATACCGGCTCCAACTGATGTGAAATAATTTGTATTTTTATTTATCATATTTTAGTGTCACTCTTGATTTGTTTCATTTTAGAAATACCATTGGGTTTGGGAAGCCTGGGTGGCTCAGCTGGTTAAGCGTCTGCCTTCGGCTTGGGTGGTGATCCCAGAGTCTTGGGATCGTGTTCCGCATCAGGCTCCTTGCTCAGTGGGGAGCCTGCTTCTCCCTCTGCCTGCCGCTCGCACTGTTTGTGCTCTCTCTCTCTGTCTCTGAGAAATAAATAAATAAAATCTTTAAAAAAAATACTACTGAGTTTGATTATAGGGATCTACTCTAGGCCCTCTGTGGGCGTTTCATACAATGTGGTCCAGGGACTATATTATCTTCCTAAAATCTGAAAATGTCTGCATTCTAATACCCAACTGGTCCCAGAGTGTTCTTTCAGGGAATTGCAAACCTCTGTCCCTTATTATATATTGCATACTCTGGCAGCTCTGGCTAATGTCTGTGTCCTCCTTCTGCAGAGTGGAGCTGAGGCTGGGGTGGTTGCCCCTCCCAGCCTTACATTCGCCAGCCCCTCTTGCTACAGATGTGATCCCGTGACTAGCTATCACCAGTTGCATATGAACCTAAGTGAAGTGTCACTTCTGGGCCAAGCCTTTCTTAGGAAGCAGGTGGGGTCTTGAAACTCCCCCTGGTTGACACTGAGGAAGTACCTTCCTTACTGCAACATTCCCCAAAAGGAACAAAAACCAAAATGGTTTGAACCAAGGGCAATTAGGTACAGTGACAGATGAGACCCTGAGTTTGCAACCCAATTTACTAAAAAGACTCACTCCAGGGAGGGAAGACCACCTGTGTAGGTTCAAGTTCAAGTTCTTTCTTAAGAAGCAGGTGGGGTTTCTTTTTCTTTCTTTTGCTGGCTGCAAACAGAGGTCTCCAAAGCCCAAGTTGAAGGCAGAACCAGAAGGTGGAAGAAACCCAAGTCTAGAAATCATTTTGGGAAGGAAAGCTGCTCACTGCCCAGAAATACCAACGCTGTGTTGTTAAAAGAGTGGGAAATAAATTTCCTTGGTGTAAAACCCTGAATTTTTACGGCTTATTTGTTATAGCAGCATTGATGAATATATATTCTGTTATGTGATTATGTGTTATTTTCTAATTATTAAAAATACATAATTGTGTTGTTTTCTAATTATCAAAAATACATTATATATTAAAAATATATAATTACTATATATTCTCTGAGAAAGGTACTACGTTTTATGCCTGTATCTAGTCAATTGTATAAGGAAGAGGGTACAATAAAGGTGCTCCTTTTACATAATTGAAAGAATTATCTAGACTTTGGAAGCCAAAAAATTGTATTTAAAAATTTAAGTGTCATTTAACAGTCATGTAACTTGGAGCATTCCACCATCTTTTTGAACCATGGTTTTCCCACCTGTGAAACAGAGATAATGATATTCATGTGGAGAGCTGTTATGGAAACATCTCTAGCACTGATCAGATGGCTTTGCACAAAGTTGTGCCAACCAGTATAATGCTTAACATCAGTGCTCTACAAGGCTTTTTGAAAAATAAAACAGTAACCACTAGAAGTATATAGTGATTTACAATTTGAAACATGTTTTCAATATTTTATCTCATTTTCTTGACATGGCAACTTTGGAATGTCACTATGGTTAGAAATATTCTTTTTACTATTAAAATGAAGAGGCTCAGAAGTTCTTAAAACTCATACATGAGAAATCAGAGGTAGAAGCTAATTCTTCTGACATCTACTTCCATGTTCCTCCTCCCACAACAAAATCTTAAAATAGATAGGTTCTCTTTTTTTCTCTTCTATTCTTGGGCAAGTATTTGAAGAAAGTACTTCTGTGTTGTTGCTTTGCTTGTATAAGACCAAGGAAACTACATAGACTGAGTTTAAATCTTAAGCAGATATTTATTTACGCATCTAGGCATAAGTTTGTTTGGTGAGCCTAAGAAGATCTATCATTTCTCTGGTTTATTAGAGCAGGTCTATTGACATTGTGAAGACATTATAATAATTATAACATCTTTGAGTGTTTACCAAATACCAGTTATTCTCGTAAATTTTTTATACATTAATTCATTTTATATTTTAACTACCCTATGAAGTAGTTAATATAATTATCCCCATTTTACGTATGAGAAAACTGAGGCACAATGCAATGAAACAACCTTCTCAAGGTCATATGGCTATGAGCTGCAGAGCCAGCATTTTAGTCTACCTCCAGAGGTACTCCTTGAACATGACGATATCCCATCTCTCAACATATGTCAATATATATTTAATTGATAGCGAGTTTTTGTTCTATAGAATTAAGGGAATGGACTTTACAACTTAATACCACACTTAGTGTCTAGGGTGGCATTCTTAAAGTGTTGGAAACTGTTTTATTTTTGATCTAGAAAATTACAATTTAACTATATATATATATATATACATATATATATATATATATATATATATATATATATACACACAGGTCCCTGTCTCAATGAATTTGGAGACTTATGTTCAATAGCAAGTCCAAATAGGAGGAAGGATATTTAAATGGGGAGGGGGAGAGGGAGGCAAGGGAATAGAGGCCCATATTCAGAAGTAAAGAGGTACAGAGGTAAGAGATACAAAGGGAAAAGATAAAGAGTATAAAATACTGAGAGGCTCCAGATGCCGAAAGAGTCAGCAGAAGAAATGGATGATATATGGAACTAACCACTGAAGGGAGATGGTTATGACATTCTGAGATCCCGTCCCATGGAGGGATGGGACCTGGGAAACCAAATAGGTATAGGCAGGGAAAAGTGTTGAGCACATCAGCTGCCTTAAAGAAGAGCTATTATTTCATAATTAAAACCTAAGCATTTGTTATTTCCATTGAGTCTTGATGGTCTTGACTATTATCCCATCCCATATTCCCATGAAGATGTCCTCACAGACCGTCCTTAAGAAAAACTCACAAAATTACTAATGCCATGATGCAAATACGTTTCTGCTTTTGAGATTTTCAAAGTTCTTTTAAACATTTGATCATCATATAATTTTAGCACTCTCATGCTTTTAAAATTTACTATCATTTACTTCGTGCTTTGTCTCTTCTCATGCATTAATCTGTGAGGTATCATAGTAGATTAATTAAAGGGGGAACTCTCAGAGCCAGACAGATATGGATTATAATCTTTGCTCATCCACTTCCTAGATTTGTGACCTTGAACATGTTCCATAACCTCTCTAAATTGTAGTTACATCATTTGTAAGCTGGGGAATAATAAAAGTACCTACTTCATAAAACTGTAGTGATAGTTTAATGAAATAATGTTTGTAAATCACTCAACGCAGTTCCTGGCCCATAATTAGTGCTCAATAAATATGGAGTCTTATTAAACTGGTGGTACACTTTGTGAAGTTGATTTACCTTTCCAAAGTGAGCAATGTCACTCTCTTCTTGCTGGCAGGAATAAGCTCACCAATCTATCTCACAGTGCCACTTGGCCCGGGCCTGCGTGCCGTGACTGGAATGGGATGAGGGGAAGTTGATTGAATTGGCCCAGAGTCCAGTGTTAGACACTGAATGTGTGGCACCTGGGAAGCTCCCCCTGGTTGACACTGAGGAAGTACCCTCCTTACTGAAACATTCCCAAAAAGGAACAAAAACCAAAATGGGTTGAACCAAGGGCAATTAGGTACAGTGACAGATGAGAGCCTGAGTTTGCAACCCAATTTACTAAAAAGACTCACTCCAGGGAGGGAAGACCACCTGTGTAGGTTCAAGTTTAAACAGAGACAACCAGTTGCCAGAAACATCCCAAAGCCTGCGGGGTGCAGAAAAGCAATGTGAAGGAGAATCTTTTTACACCAAGTCTTGAATGAATTGAGTGTAGTTTCAGAGAGAAATAATGTGAGGGGGAAGTCCTTTGGGGTTTTATTTTTCCTTCCTTTAATTGTTAAATAACCGAGTCTGCAGAGAGAGAATAATATCCCCACTTTTACTTTGTGGCCCCATGGTGGATTTGAGACGAAGAAGTGACTGTTTGTTAAATATTTACGTCCTTGGGCTTCACGTGAACTATTACAATCACTTCAAGCCCACAGGCCTCCATCAATTTTATGAATGTCATTAATCTTGTCACTTAACCATCTTGGCCTTCGGTTTTTGTTCTCCTCTACCTTGCTTGTCCTTGATGGTAAAGAGCAAGGAGGATTCAGTCTCAGAAAGGGAGATGAGTCTCTTCCTTCCTCGTGATCAGCACAACCCAGCTGTGCATATACTGTGTGGGTCGGTTTTCCTGTGAATTTTCATCACTGCCTTTACCATAGCTTTTGGAATTGACGCATTTTTCCTTCCTTTTACACAAATATTTTATCTTTAAAAAAATTTTTAAGTGATATCTCAGAGTTTCATTTGACACCAAGAAGTCACTGAGGTTGAAGAAAAGGGTTGGTTGTGGATCAGGTAAAGAAGTTTGAAGAGCAAAGGTTAGGGATGGGAACTGCAAGGGGGGTATTAAGTAATTGTCCTCAAGTTCACGGCCTTCAGACCTGAATGGCGAAAAGCACAAATTCTTCTGGTTAATCTAGAAACCGTGCTTCAGTTATTCCTTCATGTACCATGCGTTTGTTCATTGAAGAAACATGTATTGAGCTCCTACTATGTGCAGAGTAGAACACTTTTCATTTCCACTGGGAAGGCAGGCATGCTAATTACTGCCATAAAACTATCAAACATACACATATACAAGGCTACAAATAGATACGATATAATACAGATACAATATAGATATAAACAAAGAGCTAAGGACACCTGGAAAAAGGAGCAATCAATTCCCACTGGGAGCTCTGATAGCTTTATGTCTAGAGTTGGGAAAAGGGAGAAGGGCATTGCAGTGCTGAGGTATGCTGGCTTTCAGCTGCCCTGCATGGGCCAGTGGCCAGTGGCAACCTCAGAGTCACCACTGGGGCTACAAGCAGCTCTCCTCAGAGGGTCACCACACATGCTGTTTGTATGATGAGAGCTGGGGGTGGCTCTGGTTTATACCATTTGTACTGGTGTCATTATTAATCCAGCCACTGTCCAGAGTGATCAGCTGGTTACCCACAGCTCCTCCGCCCCTTGGTAATAGGTGCTTCTTTCTGGCTCTTGCTCTCTCGCCCTAACTCTTCCTCCAGCCCACAAAGAGGAAAGGGGTTCAGGGCAGGACCCTTAACCCTGAACTCCCAAGGTGAGGATTGCCAGAGGACTGAAGAGGAATGATCAGAGAGTGTAGGTCTGGGGCTGAGAAGATGGTTTGGAACAGAGAAGAGAGTAGCGTAGGGTCTTCTTTGACTAGGCTTTTGCCTGAAGGTTTCCATATGTGTGGTGTGGAATATTTATGCAATGTATTAATAGATCACGAATAAAAAGTTTGCTGCTTATTTATGCTTCATAAATGCTATACGAAGCAAGCATAAATTGGTTTCTTTACTCAAGATTTCCTATGACCTTTTAGGTGCTCAGTGACCATGTGATCTCTGCACAGTGCTGTATACAACATGCCGTGTGCCCAGACTGAGACATCCAGCCATGGAACATTCCATTTCAGGAAACCCAGCTTTAGGCCCTGAATGCCATATGTTGCTGATGTTAGAGAAGATGAAGTTTTCTCTAGTAATTCACTGGCTGTCCTTTAGTTATGTTATTGGACATTCTGCGCAGTTGACATATGTCTTCGTTGTTGCTTTATTTGTTTGTTTTTTCCAAATAGTCGGTGGATCTGCAAAATATTTGTATAAGGAATTCACCACATCATTGTCACTTTCTAGACCCCTTATTTCCTACTTAAGGAAATGGAAGCACAAAAATATGAAGTAAACAGCCCCATTAAAAATAGATTTATTATTTGTCATCATAAATTTCCCATGGGCTGTGGGCTCATTATCTATATAAGGTAGCGGGAAAACTCCTCAGGTGGGGAGTCCAGATACCTGAACCTTCATACTCTACCATTCACTAATGGCTCCTGTAACTTTGCAAAAACCCAGGGTGTGTTTTCTCAGTTCCAAATTCCGTATCCCAATATTTAAGTCTTATTTTGTTTCCAGTCTATAGAAGGTTCTGGAACAACAGGATTAAGCAATTTGCCTTGGCGTGAGCGACACAGCAAGCAGCAGAGATGGGACCCTGGAGATTGTATTTCCAGTCACTTCTTAGCCTACTAGCCCCTTTTGAAAGCTCTGCCTTCTTTTTTACATTTTTGGAAGTTTTTCAAAATACAAAACATCTCATAAAAGATTAAGCCTAATGCCCCATACCAACATTTCTTTTATACGAAAGCCTCAAAGTTCACTGGGGACTGTAGACTAACATTTCCTAACAACTCAGTGATCACCCCTCCCTCCCCGCCCCCCCCCCAGATATAAGAAATCCAGGTCAGAATATAATGTAAGTAGGTGTGATGGCCTTGGGAGGGTGAAGACGAAGGCTGAATACAGCAGTGAATGGTCCTCTCTGCTCCAAAGCCCTCCCCCGCTCAAGAGCAAGTCCCAGCCTTTTTCTAATATTAATGAATTATTTTCAAAATTTACACAGATAAATAAATCACTCAGAGAATCACGAAACACTGGAAACAGAAAAGTGGCAGCCTGACAAACTCAGGCCTTGCAAAGGCTTTGATTTATTTTGTCTCTGCGCCTGAGGGACAAAATAGGTAATTTTCCAGTGTGAGGGTAATTATCCCAGGCTGGCCATCTTGGGAAAGGACCCCCTGGAGCTGCTGGCTGACCTTGGCACTTTTATCTTTTAGCCCATGCCAACATACTGCTGGAGAGAAATCCTATATTGCAAAGAGCTCTTCTCTTACTCCCCCACACTTGCTTGGGGTCACATGATGTGGTCCATGCTCCCTGGTTTTCTCCTCACAGAAGAATGAAAAGCAGGTAGCGAAACGTGCACCAGTTAAGCTAAATGTCAAATTCGAATGCTGTCTTTTGGCCAGAGCCAAGATCCAAGTCTGCCTAGATCTTAGTGACCGCAGCTTTGAAACCCTAAAATTGTCATGTGTCTGGGTGTATGGTGCTTGAGGTGTAAGTGGCTAATAAAAAGTCAACTTGGATTCGTAAGAAGCAACTTCCTAATAGAATTGACACACAATCAAGTGGATCAGTAGAGGGGATATGAAATGATCTCTTACAGCTTCTGAAGGGGCATTTCAGAGTGAGCCAAATGCTTTAGAGGAATTTCGGGATGTTCCACCTCCTTAATACAATTTAATGCTTTTTGTAATTAGTTGGGGATGTGCCAGAGAGCTTTAGATGGCCTCATTTTCTTCTTTAACTTTTGATTTGGTTCTACTCACTCTTTCTTTGTAGCTCTATATTACATTTGCAAAAAATGGGACCATTAACATATATACCGTTCAGCGACCTTTTCCTTTCTTTAATAGTGAGTTTTGACTATCTCGCTTCAAGTATCACTCAGGGCTTAAGCATGAGACTGCCTGGGTTTGAATCCCAGTTCTTCCACTTAGAAGCTGTGTGACTTTGAACAAGTTACCTGATGTCTCTGTGCCTTCGTTTCATGGTCTGTAGAATAGGGATGATGATAATATCTTACCTCTAAGGTGGCTATGAGAACATTATAAAGTCTGACATATGTGAGGCATATATATGTTTGTGTGTGTATATGTGTGACTGTGTGTGTAATTTTTTTTCTAGTCACTGAGTAGCTTTTCATTTTGTAGATATACCCTAATTTATTCAATCATTCTGTAGCGGATGGTCATTTGAGTTATTTATTAATGTTTTTCCTTTATATTCTTTTATACACAATTCTGCAACATCCAGGCTCCTGTCAAGACTCCTCTTCACACTTTCACATCATCTTTCCCTATAAATATTAAACTATATTCCTTCTCTTTTCATCTCCCCCAGCCCATTATACTTTCTATCTCTAATTAAAATGGGGAAGGGTTTTCTATCTTACTATAGAGACAGAACTCAGTTCACATATTTGTCCTTTTGAAAGCTCCAGTGTCTAAAGGCTCTCTGCCTGGCTTTGCCCAGTGAACTCGCTACATTGTTTTATCCTGGATTTGATTACTTGGGTCATAAAGAAAGCAAAAATGGACATCTTAGCAGTTTATTTTTACCATCAAGTAAGGTCATTCTTCATCTATCACTTTTCCTGCTGACATTTTATGTTAAGGGTCACTCTGCTCCTGACTTTTCTAACTTTATTCCTACAACTCTTCCTTGACCACTTCTCTCTCCCATGTTCCCGAGAATAGGGTTAAGGGAGATAAATGAGACACATTCTTGTATGAGGAAAGACAGCAAATATTGTCTGACTTGTAGCAAGACCTACGCAAATGCTATTTGATACTGAACAAAAGAAGTAAGCCTATGATTGCAACATAGTGTGAAGATCTCTAACACAAAAGGGTTGCAGAAAAGGAAGCCAGAGGGCAGAAAGGTTACTTACTTGCTCCTGCCTCTGGGCCTACAAGGCAAAGGACCTGAAACTGCTGGTATGTTGGAAATACCTCCTATTGAAGAGGAAATCTGAGGTTGAAATTCTTTTAAAAAAATGAATAGGAAGAAAATAAGGGTAGTACAAAATCACTACACTGAAAACCATTTAAAAATCAAATATGCTAAATACATACCATTTACAAAAAAAGAAAACGTTGACCCAAACGTCCATGTGCTTTAAAAAAGGCACTGCCAGATTTAAAATGAAAAATAAGAGTATATTTAAAAGTCAACTCCATCTTGAGTCATCTTTTAAATAAAAACAACTTCAATGATTTGGTCAGTAATAATTGCTTTTTCAGTGTTTTTCTCCAGGAACTATCAAAATGTTATTCTAGAAAGAATTATGGAGGGCACCTGGGTGGCTCAGTCGGTTAAGCCTCTGCCTCCCACTCAGGTCATGATCCTGGGGTCCTGAGATCCAGTCCCATATCGGGCTCCCTGCTCAGCAGATTCTGTTTCTCCCTCTCCCTCTGCCCCTCCCCCCACTCATGCTCTCTCTCTCTCTCTCTCTCTCTCTCAAATAAATAAATAAAATCTTTTTAAAAAATAGAATTATTAAATTAAAACAGAAATGGAAAAGTAGAAGAAAATGTTGATTTTCACTTCAAAATAATTCACTGAAATGCTTGTTTTCCACAATCTTATGCACCAGTGAATAGTAAATTCTCAGTTTTTTTGAACTTCTCCAAAAAATATAATTTATTATCAATAAATACTCAATTTCCTCTTAATTTCTTGCTCTCTCCTTCCACCCCTCAAGGAAAAAAAGAGAATCCATTTCACATTATCAAAATAATCGTCACTATGGGAAAAAAAAAAAAGCCTTAATGAATGTTTCTGTGGGCTCTGGGAATTCTACCAACTCAGGATAAAAGACAACCAGACATATATATCCACTTTATTATCATTTTCACCAAACTCTCAGATTTACAGCCCAATAACTATGAATGCACCTATAAACCAAAATTATGTATGTTTTTGTAGCAGAAACTGTCAGTTGTTCCTTCTTCCTAGGTAACAAGATCCCAGCTTTGTACCCAGGCCCTCCTGGGGAAGAGGGTGGGATTAACCTAGAGAAATCACCATAATTCCTTTTGTTACTTTCCAGCCTGGCTTGCCTCTGGGGTTTATTGGTCAATCAATTCTGACCTATGATACTTGAAGAGAAATATGTTTTGGGGAGCATGGGGGGCTATCAGGAACATACCCGTTTTCTGCCTTGAATACAACAGGTATCTTGAGACCAAAATGTGACATTCAAGATGGAAAGGTCTGGGGAATTCCAGAGCCATGGGTCCTGGAAGTGTTGAACCCCTGAACCAACATCAGGAACATCTTGCCTCTAGACTTCTTTTACTGAAGAAAAATGACTTCCCACTTATTTAGGCCTCTGAAATTTGACTTTTCTGTAACTTTCCCAGAAAACATTCTTATTAGATATAGTTAGCAAGTTTGGACACACAATCGTTACTTAATAATTTATGCACTCAAGAGGCATTAATTCAATATCATTTGTCTAGCCATCCATTCATCTATGTATCATCTATCAATTTATTTCAGAAACTGAGAAATTTCTGTGATTTAACTTGCAATGTTTAAGGACTACAACTATACTCCTGCCTACGCTGTCCTTCAGACCCCAGCTCAATCCTTATCCCTTTCAGAGAAGTGTCACCTAACATCTCAAAAGCAGTAAGACCCTTTTTGGCATTTGTGACATTTGCTTTTTAACATGGACTTCTATAATTTTTTTATACTAAATTTTAAGCTCTAGGAGAGCAGAGAACATGTCCGGTTTTGCTCATGTTTGCGTACTCAATTCTGACTCAGGGCCTAAATAAACAAATGTTAGACATACAACACATATTTAATGAACCCCTAAAGTGAGCCTAGCATCTGTGCCTCAGAGAAAAATCAGACTTTCACCCTATGCCCTTTTTCGCACCTCTTTCATGTACTCTCTCCCTGCCCTGTGATGATCCAGTGTAATATATTCAAGGCCCACATGCTTTCCGAGAATCTTCTTTTCTACATATCTCTGAAGGGTTAGTCTATCAACATTCTTTTTCTGCCAGTGTCCAGTGTTCAGCTAAGTGTTTCAGAGAAAAGCATTTTGTTCTTTCCTTAGTGTTAAATCGTTTATGACGACTCTGGATGACCTGTGTTTGTACATAACAGTAAGGACAACCATAATAATAGTTAACATTTATTACTTACTAGGTGTAAGTAATTTACACCATTGTAAGCATTTTCAGCGCGTAATTCATGTAATCACCAAAGTAACATTATGACATGGGTTGCTATAATTACCCTCAGGTTGCAGATAAGAGAACTGAGGCTTGAGGTGACATCTACTGTCCTCGGTCCACAGCTAGTTGTGCTGGAGCTGGGTTCAAACCCATGAAGCTCCATCCTTAACCGTTACACTAGAGTGGGGTCCCCAGACTAGTAGCAACTGCTTTAGAGCTTGTTAATAATGCAAATTACTGAACCTCATCCTAGGCATGCTGAATCCAAAACTCTGGGGGTGGGAGCCCAGCAATCTGTGTGTTAATAAACTCAGCAAATTATTTTGTTTTGCACACTAAAATTTGAGTCACACTCATTACATTATGCTGTTTTACACAGGGTGATCAAAACTAGCAGAATTCTATGAAGGTTAACTAAAAAGAAAACCTAATGAACTCCCCAAGCTCCAAGGAAATAAATGCTAGAATCACTCTGAGGCAGGGACTAGCTGCCTTCCATCTTTTTTTTAATCCAAGAGATGAATGAATGAATCCTTACTATGATACTTGTGAGGATCATCCTTCCATGTGTGTGTTGGACATTGTAGAGAAATAAAGCAACAGTAAGGAGGATGTCCAGCGAGATTAAAAAAAAATACATATTTGAAAATAAAGAAGAAATAGAAGACTATGACCAAATCCTTAAACTGTAGGCTGGATTTCCCAATGCCTGTTATAAATCTAGGTCTGATCTCCCTACCATTACCTGGATGGAATAAGAAAATTTGAGGTAATTGCATTATTAAATTAAGAAAGCATAATAAGGTAACTGAGCTATGCCAAAAATATATAATACACTCATGAGTTCAATGTACATGGGATTTGAAATTTTTGCTCATTTGTATTATTTGTGCCATGCCCAAACACTTCTTTTAGCTCAGATAATCAAATCTTGAATGTATGTGTATGTGAAGTGGGGACTAATTGGTGTAATTAATGTATGTGTTATGGCTTTAGCTGACTAATGTCTGAAGGGAGCAGGAAAAATAAGCAAATTCATGAAGTAGGTTTTAGATTAACATCTATACCCAAGATAATTTTTTTTTTTCAGCAAGAAATTCAGCCTTCATTATGGCCTTTAGTTAATAGAGATGTGGTTGGATTTCACAAGTGGACTTACCTCCCCCTAAGGAGTCCAGTTTAGCATAGACATTTTAAATAAACTGTAAGTTGCCCAAAGCAGAAGCTTTAGGTTAAACGATACTCTGATAATATAAACTAGGAATATAATTACAAAAGTTAGCTTAAAATTCCTTTCTCTTTCTCTGTGAAAATGTTGAGTTAACTTTCCTTTTGTGTTCTGCCTGATTTCAGAAAGGATTTGAGGCTGTTTACGTAGAAGTTAAGTGCTCAGGGCGCCTGGGTGGCTCAGTTGGTTAAGCGACTGCCTTCGGCTCATGTCAAGATCCTGGAGTCCCGGGATCGAGTCCCACATCAGGCTCCCTGCATAGCAGGGCGTCTGCGTCTCCCTCTGACCCTCCCTCGTCTTGTGCTCTCGCTCTCTCTCTCTCTCATTCTCTCTCTCAAATAAATAAATAAAATCTTAAAAAAAAAAGAAGTGCTCAATAATGAGAAAAAATTATAAAGAAATTGGTGAGAAAGAAAAATGAGGGCTGGTTTAAAAAATGATACCTTCACACTGTACTGAGTATACTTAAATATATTAAAGTGAAGTTCAAGCTCAAGAAACACATATGGAGCTTCTGGGTAATGTGAACTATAGGCCCATTCCTGTTCTGAAGAACATTACAGTTCAGCATGGGGATGAAGTGGTATTGGAAACAGATTCTAAAATCTGCATTTTCTCCTCAATTCTTTTATCATAGCCATGAACATGGTCAAGGAATTCTTTCCAATTGGATTAACTGCTAAACCGAAAGACACATCAGTTTGTATGTCACAAAGATAAGGTATTCGAAACTATACCTAAGGGACCAGGTTGGTTGTTTGTTTGTTTTGTTTTGTTTTGTTTTGTTTTCTGATTTCCACCTTTGAATTTTATTAACCAAAGTGTTTCCTTTTAAATCTGCAAAACCATGTGCCAATATTGTATTAATATTTAGGTTACTCTGTGTTCTTATAAACCAGATTTCTTACTAGCACCTGTTAATCTTTCTTTCTTTATATGAAACCATCAAATTTATATGAGCATCAATCAACCTCAATAGAATCCTGGGGAAAACAATCACAGAGTAGAGGATACGAGAACAACAATTAATATGCAGCATTAAATCTATCAGAAGGGTATGGAAAAGAACACTGAGTCATTGCACTGGATTTAATTTGCTGAGAGAAACAGCCTTCACACCTGAGTCACACTCACAGCTTGGTTTTCTCTCAATTAAGTCCATGCTTGTCTGAAGCAATGAGGGCTTGGAGGGCAAGAGCAGGGCACATGCTAATGAAATCTCCTGCAGAACAAGGGCATGAAGCAGAAAGTGTTGCAAGGAGGCATCGCATAATCTGTATTTAAGATTTCTTATTAAGCAAGCATTTAAGACTTCACTGTACATCAGATATGCCACAGAGAACCAGCCATAAAAATCAGAGACTATTAGAGGTTGCCATTTGAGTGCAAGCCATTGTAAGATTATTGTGAAATATATATTTTTAAGTGAAAACAGGAAAATTCTGTAAGGTTTTAAGTTTGCTGCAACGTGCTTTCCTCTAGCAATTCTCAGCTTCGTGTTTTGCAGGTCTGTGGTGATAAACGGCATTATTTAAAGGGCCATCCAAATGTTAGTCTGTGGTATTATGTACAGCCACATAAGGCCAGAGCATTTAGAACCAGTTTATCTCAATGACAATTAAAAAAAATAAGTACCTGCTATTTACTGATGCTATTTACTGTAGCACTCCCCCCAAACCGCAAGACCCTGGGTTCACTTGTGATACATGGCAGCTTTTAGAGAAATGGAATCCCAGGCCCTGCCAAATTAGTTTAAGAACGTTCTTTTATTACTTGCTCTTTTACTTAAGTGTCATTGCTTTGTGCAAAATATTTATTACTGTCAGTGGCACAAATTTATTGTGGACAAATGCATTCTTCAGTAAATGTATGTTGAGTATGTACTATACGCCAGGTGTTGGTTTATGCACTCGGGATATGGGAATACTCCAATAAACGGTGTCTGTTTTTAAGGCCCTCTAGTCTTTCTCGTAGAAGAGATACATGAGTAAACCCAGGGTGACGAATGCTGAGACAGAAGCATGTGATGGAGGACACAGGAGCACAAAGAGTGTTAAGAAAGAGAAGGATCTCTTTCAACACCTCCCGCGGGGTATGCAAGGACATAGGAGCTACGTCTTGAAGGAGGAAGGAGTTAGTGCAGCAAGGACGGAAGGACGTAGAAATGGTAGGGAGTGACCTCCAGGCAATGGGAACACTTGCGCGGGGCAGACCTGTAGGCCATCATAGTGTGTATGGAGAATTCTTGGATTTACATTATGAGGCATAAAGTGCTTGCTCATGTGTGCTGTATTCATCAAGATGGTAGGGATATTTGGCAGAAATGGGGCTGAAAGGCCATAGTTAATGGTTGGATGAGAAAAACACAAACAAACCTATAGACTACACAAAAGAACTTGGCTCATTCTGTGGGTGACACGAACCCCCTGAAAATGTGTAAGCAGGAGAATAATGTGATCCTACTGGCATTTTAGAAAGCTGAGGGTAAGTGGATGAAGGGACAGGTGAGGCTGGGGATCCTTTCTACATTGTTCTTGCTACAATGAGAGCATTGCTTTCCAGTGGAAAGAAAACCTATGAATGATAATCTTTAAACCTTGATACTCCACTGAGATTTTTAGAGTTGAAGGAATCTGTAAGGAAATTTAAAACTCTGATTTTTTAAAAACACCAGAATATTCAGCCACTAAATTAATATGTTAGAAAAATTCTGTCCTTTATGCTGTCACTTATTTATTTGTTTTTTAATTCAACTTCCTTCAGATTTCGCTACTAGATATAAGGAAAGTGAAGGAAAGTCCATTGCTACCTTAGTCTTAGGGGTCAGCATAAAATCTGACATTTACAGAAGAATGGAGATGACTGAAACTGTCTGGGAATTTTGGTCCCTAAACTTTTTTTTTTTTTTAAAGATTTTATTTATTTATTTGAGAGAGAGAATGAGAGATAGAGAGCACGAGAGGGAAGAGGGTCAGAGAGAGAAGCAGACTCCCTGCTGAGCAAGGAGCCTGACATGGGACTCGATCCCGGGACTCCAGGATCATGACCTGAGCCGAAGGCAGTCGCTTAACCAACTGAACCACCCAGGCGCCCAGTCTCTAAACTTTTACTGAAATGTATTGTTAGGTCACCTTCAAGAAGAACAGAATTAAACCATCTATATTTTGTGTCCTATGTGGTTATCCTACAGTTCCCACTGAGAATGGTTGGGAGGCTCTCTGCCTGGCTATCTTTAAAAAAAAAAAATCTTGCAGCAGACTCATATAAGTAAAAAACCATTCACTTCCTTGGAAGTGAGACCCATTGATCTCTCCAGTTCACTTTGAGGTTCTTCAAAGCATAAATCCTTCACAGTCCTCATGCTGGGAGACAAAAGTGTCACTGATGTATGTGCTAAACAGTGTTCCATTAGGCAGTGGGATATTTCAAGGCAGCCAGCCAGGAGTGAGAGAACCAAGGAAAACTTGGAAACTCAAATTAGGGGCAGAGAAGAAATATGCTGATTATGGGAAGTTCCCAGGACCTGGTGGTCAAAAAAAAAAAGGGAACACTGCATTAGAAGTGAAAATTAGGCAATTAGTCATTTTCTTTTCCTCTCAGTTTACAAGCCCACTCACTATGCGCACTTCACTGATAAGCTATAATTTTTCCTAATTGTGTTTGCTTAAGTCCTCTTTCACCTCCAATTAATACCATCAAAACTGTTTGAGAATGAGTCTCCCCTGGCTAAATTCTTGCATTGCTGATCAAGAGGCCATGGTGTGTGATCTAGAAGCAACTACAGTGTGCCAAGTATTGCCCCCTTCAGAAGGAGATGTAGCATCCTTACTTCCAAGAGCTCCCTCGTATTGTTAAGGGGAACATAGACAAGTGTATCAGTCATACAGGGTATCAAATGGAGTGTATGATAGAGGGTGGCACATGTTTTTATTACAGGACATCAGAAGGGCAAGAGCTGCTCTTCAGGTGGGGGTAGTGGGTGGACAAGGGTGAAGATGAGCCGGAGTTAACCAGGAGGAAGATGGAAGTGAAGGGGCCTCCTCCAGAGCAGTCAGTGGGTTTGAAATACAAAAGAGAAGAAAGCATGACCGCTCATAGAACCACAAATTGAAAAATCAGGTACAGCAGGAATTAAACTCTGATCTAGTCCTTGTCTTGGCAGCATCTCACCAACTTTTATTTCTTCTTTTCTGGGCTACTGATTTTCAGCCTATTTGTTTCTAACAATTTTGTTTGTGACGGTGTCCTCTGCATCTGTTGTTCTTCTGCCTCTCTCCTCTTTCCCCCAGTAGCTCCTCACATGTAGGATATCACCAAGCAATCTGCCTTTGGTCTTGAGTTTTTGCTCTGCCATGCCTCTGTGGGGCATCTCTGTTACTTCTGTGAGACCAAGCAGCAGGGTGTTAATTTCCACATCTCTGTCACTAGATCTGAGCATGTCCAAGCTCTGTGTATCATCTGCCTCCTGGATATATCCCACAAGGGGTTCTACAGGTACTGCAGCTCCAACAGAAATGCATCTTAAACCCCTCTATCCAAAACAAAATTTTCTGTTTCCTATAATCTTAGTTTGCCTTGGCAACGCCACTGTTTAAAAATAGCCTCCAAAAAATAAAAAAATAAAAAAAAATAGAAAATAAAAATAGCCTCCAATCTGGAAGCCTCTTTGCCATCCTCAGATCCTCTCTGTCTCACTTCTACCATATCACTTCCTAAAATCTTTTTTCAGATGATCCAGCCTAGTTTTCAATTACTAATAAGTTAGACTTTTGTCTCCTTCCTGCTTGTATTTCTGTAATAGCTTTTTCTAAAATGAACTCCCTGACACCAGGGATTGTTCTTACTTCTTCTGGAATTATCTCCTACCTCTCCATCAAAACAAGAACACCAAGATCAACAGCAAGAAAATTGATCACGTTCCTCCTACAACACTAAGCAGAACCATTTCACCGAGTATTTCTTTACAATTTTCTTTCAGACACTTGATTACAGCAAGGAGAACCAACATATTTGATGTTGGTATGCCCTTATGCTTCTATGACACTTGATAATCACCTTTTTTTTAAAGAAAGGATGAACAGATCTCAGTGGCAAAACCTTCACAGGTAAAAATATCTAGTCTGAATTCAGCAAGATCATTTTGTTTTTATAATTATTTTAGGACTCCCTAAACCTAGATTTCTCTTCCCTTTCTGAGCTCAGCCCTCCTTTTATTCTTTCAGTTTCAGGGAGATGGGCATAGAGAAGAGACACACACCAGTTAAAGTTTTCCCTTTGTATTTAATCCCCTTTCTTTCTCTCTCCCAGACAATGCTGAGCAACATGGCTACACAACTGCACGCGGTGGACACTCAATCCTCAGCCCTGCTAAACGGGCATGATCAGGGAATGGCAGCCTAAGAGGCTTTTTTATCCCTCTGGAGGCAGAGTCCACATGCTTGGGTGACTCCCAACACACCTATCTGGTTTCATTTTAGCAGAGTCACGGTGTCAGCCAGTGTTTTCACTGGGAGCAAGTTACCTTCTATTCACTGTTATAAATATTAAAAACCAAGAAAGTGTAATTTATGATTAGGAAAGTTTCTTATAGGATTTTTTCCCCAAACAGTATATGTTTTCTTTCCTTGCTACAATATATGTATGATTTGTCTTTGGAAAAGGAGGCATAAATCTTGGTGTAACTTGCTTACCAGTCACAGTTTGTTACCACTTATTTCCCCATCTTAAGAAAGAAAATAGTTTCTATTTACATTGAGTGTCAGGAATCTTCCAACCATCAGAATCAGGATTCACACTGATACATTCTATTCTACTGGGTGATGCTCACCTTCCATTTCTGAACACGATGACGAGCTCATTGTAACAGAATTATTAATTTAAAATAATGATATTTAAATAAAAATTTAAGTAATACTATGAGTGGTACATGGATTTTAACACAAATCTTCAAGATGGTAGATGAAAAATCAGAAATTTAGAGAACACTGCCTTAGGGGGAAAAGTAAAGCCTTTGTAGCTTAGCATCCTTGGTGTGAATCCCAGTTTCAGCTCCAACATGAGTAATCACCAAATCATATTTATTAATTATTATTCTGCAGTTTCTCTCCCAGCTCTTCTTTCCTTTGCTATTTTCCTCTTCCTAGTTCCCATAGAAAACAAGTACACACCTGGCCCCAACAAATTTTTCAATTCTTATCTTTCACCAAAAAATCCAGTTAAGGTAGAGATTTGTTATTTTTTGAGTATCACCTGTGTCTCTCTACACTGATGTTTGACTTACCAGCACTTACTGGCCCATTGTGCTGCTTGCTCACTGTCCACTCAGCATCACTTCCTCTGTAACACAGAGGCGAAGCCAGGAAATGTTTTTCCCAGAATTCCTTTCCCTGAATGGATCCAGGATAGTTTGCCAAGGAAAAATACTAACACAAGAGTGGGAAGGCATGAGGGAAGGAGAAGTCGTTATTCTCCAAGCACAGGTACAGCCAGACATTGAGACTCAATGAGTTGGATTTCTCTGCCATGTTTGTGAGAACTCCCCCACCTCCATCCAATGCTGGTGGCTTTCTTGACCTTTGATTCCAGGTTTTTCTTTGGTTGCCTAAGCCTCTGATTTCTATATTAAACACTTCATACCTGATTTACATGAAGTGGTTTTTGCTTTTTAGACTAACACCTAACTGACCTACCTGGTCCGCTTTTTCTCTTACCATGCTTTCAAGGTCCCAACTTAAATCCTACCTTTCAGAAAACTTTTCTTCTCCTTCTCTCTGACTTAGAGATTTCCTTTCTTCTTCCACATGTCCTGCTTTTTTAATTAACATCTCTTCCTTTCTCTCTTCTTTCTGTCTCTCTGTGTCTTTCTGTTTCTGTCTCTCTATCTTGTCTCTGTATTTCTGTCTCCAGCTTTCTTGCTTCTTTTTCTTTCCTTCCTTTTCCTTCCTTCCTTTCTCTTCCTTTCTTCTTTCCTTCCATTCTTCTTTCCAGCTTCCTTCTTTAAATACTTTCTGAGTCACTACCTTCATTCTGAGTATCTATTATTGCATAACAAACCACCTCAAAGTCAGTACTATAAAACAATGGCTATTTCATCATATGCATGGATTTTATGGGCCAGGTATTTGGACAGGGCACAGAGGGATTACTCGTCTCTTACCACGATTATTAGAGCCTCATATGGGAAGACTCAAACATCTGAACAATCAGGAGACTTTCTTACTCAAATGTCTGGTCTCAGCTGGGCCACTCTCCATGTATCTTAGATTTTTTTTACATCATGGCAGGTAGGTTCTGAGAAAGAACATCCCAAGAATTAGAGTCAAGAAGCTAAATATTCCAAGAGAACTAGGGGGAAGCTTGTTGCTTTTTATTGCTTAGCTTCAGAAGTCACATAGTATCACTTTTGCTGTACTCTATTGGTTAAGCAGACACAAGGCTGTCTAGATCTAAGATGAGGAGGAGTCGAAGATTTATGGGACCATATTTTTTAAAGATTTTATTTATTTATTTGACAGAGAGAGAGAGAGAGAGAGAGAGAGAGAGAGAGAGAGAGAGTGAGAGCACACAGGCAAGGGGAGCAGGAGAGGGAGAAGCAGGCTCCCCACAGAGCAGGAAGCCCGATAGAAGGCTCGAAATCAGGACCCTGGAATCATGACCTGAGCCGAAGGCAGACGCTTAACCAACTGAGCCACCCAGGCGCCCCTATGGGGCCATATTTTAAAACTGTTATACATATATGCCAAGTCCCAGTGAGTTGTTATGTTTTAAAAAAAAGATGAATAATAGACTGTCTCTTTATTTCCTCAGGGTGCTTTGTTTGTTTGTTACCATGCAACAAAACCTTTATTAACATTTTGAACAGGTTCAGCTATTACTGAAACTGGTAATGTCTAGACTTAGGTTGGGTGAATGGCAATAGTGCAGAGTCATGCCATCATGGGACACTCTGAATACAAGGTTGAAGAATTAACAGTCACTTCTGCAGAGGTAGGACCAGGTGCAGAGTAGACTCTGGATGACACAGTCAGAAAAATGGGTGGCCATCTCCCCTCTGTGTTCCTGGAAGGTTGAGGCTCTTCTCCTCAGGGGCTGTGTTCTCTATGTTGGGTCTTGTCCTTTATCTTCCTGATGGTGATCCTGGGCTCCATCTCCAGGACAATGGTCTTTATGGTCTGAACTATCGACTAAGTGCACTAACATGTTACAATAATCCTTTCCTTTTTGTGTAGTTGTACATCTATGTGGATTTTTCTTATAGCATGCATCTTATTGTATATCACGTTGTTTTTATATCTAGCAGATTTTTCTTATTAGTACTTTTGGGGAATTTAAGTGAATTTTATACATTTGATAGTATCTTACACAGTGCCTTGTGCCTGGTGTAATTTTCACAGGCATTAATTGAATTGGATTTTCTCTGCATATAATAAGAATTTTAAATGTTTAATGTTTCATGGAAATGGCTCTAAATGTTTCAGAGAATGTTGATCAGTATCAAATTCTTCAGTTATAGTTAGTGACTCTCAGAAATTGTGCAGTTTATTGCAAACCCATTTCTTCAACAAGACACAATGAGCCCTTGCACAAGACCATGCTAGCCACAGGAATAAACTAAAACCTTGGAAGATACAGATCCTGCCTTCCCAGAACATATGATGTGAAGGGAGGGACAGATGAGGAATCTGTAATTATCTTACAATGCTAAATTGGTGAAGTTCAGGAGCATTGGGAACAAAGGCAAGGTGACAATTAGCTTGAACACAGAGAGGATAGCTTCTGGGGTAAATGGTATGAACACTGGGGCATGTAGGATAAGTAGGAGGCATCAGTATGATTCGGGGACTCAGAGAGGAAGCATTCCAGACAAAATAAATGATTTTATCATGAATCACATGGAGCTGGAAGAGCTCATATAACTTTTGAGTTCAGTAAGGAAGTGGGAAATAGGGATGTGATGACAAGAGACAAGGTTTAAGATGGAAACACTAAATTTATAATACGAGCTAAGTTTGGTTTTTCTTTTGAGGGACATGGAGAATCATTGGTGGATTTTCAGGGTGAACTGGCAGAATCAGAATCATGTTTAGGAACATAGAACAGGTAATGAGAGGTGACCTGCAGGAAGAGTTGTTAAAAGGCCAAGAAGTGATGGTGGCCTGATTTTTGGAAGTGACAGCGAAGACAGAGAGAGTTGAATTGTTTTAAAAAATATTCAGAATATAAAATCAATAGAATCTGGTGATTGAATCCATGGAGAAAGCAAGTAAATTAAAGAAAAGAATCAAGGATGACCCCAACAGGTTTTTGAGTTGAAGTACTCAATATATGGGAGCGCTATTCATTGAGAATCAGTAGTGGAGGAAGATGTTTGGGGCGGGGGGAAGTGGTTCAATGTTGTAGATTGTGGCAGATGAAACACTGGGGCCCCAAAGAAGTCCACATCCTGATTGCCAAAAAGGACTTTGCAGATGCAATTAAATTAAGGACCTTGAGATAAAGGATTACCTGCATCATCCAGATGGGCCCCATGTAATCATAAGAAGAAGGAGGCAGGCAAGTCAGAGTCTGAGAAGAGATACAATGACAGAAGCGGAAGTCGGAATGATGTGAGAAAAAGCCGGAGGCTGGGAAAGGCGAGGAAATAAATTCTTTCCTACAGCTCCCAGAAAGAACACAGCCTCGCTGACATGTTGATTTTAGGACTTCTGACTTGCAGAGTGGTAAAAGAATAAATTTGTGTCACTTTAGGCTACTGCATTTGTGATAATTTGTTATGAGAGCCACAGAGACAGAGAAGTAATACAGACAAGAGTTTTAAGTTCTGTGGGACATTCAAGTCAGAGGTCTGAGAAGCAATTAGATAGATGTGTTTGATGCTCAGAAGAGAGGGAGGACCTGGGCGTTGAGAATGGAGAAGCAGCAACATTGAGCTGGAATTGGAAGCAAGGTTCTTGAAAGAGAACACATGGATGGGAATGTGGAATCAAAAGAGAAGAGTTCCCCAAATAGAATCTAGGACAACCCTCACCTTTAAGAATGTATAAAAAAAAAAAAAAAAGAATGTATAACAACAAAGGAAACTGGTAAGTAGCCTCTAAAGTAGAAGGAGGATAAGGAGAGTGAAGGGTCAGGGAAAACTGAGGGAAGAAAATATTTTAACTATAGGAATTTGGTTAATAGGGTCAGATGCCACTAAGAGAAATTACCTGAAGTAAGTTTAAGTAATATACGCATTGAAAAGTGACAACGGGATGAGAAAGAACAGAAGGGGAGAAGTTGTAAAAGGAAGAAAGAGACCATGCCCTGAAATTCCAAGTCCCTTAGAAAGGAGAGGTATGCTGTACTTCCATGGGGTTGGGGAGGCAGTGGCGCCCCCAGGCAGGAGGAGATGGAACTTTCTCTGGGATGGAAGAAGACATGGGGACAATAGCAAAGTGGAATGCCGAACAATCCCCTAGAAATGGCAGAAAAATCATTCCTCACTCCGTTCTGATTTGTTCTGATACCAGTTATGATGGCTACGGATTGTATAAAGCTTGATGTGTGTAATAATGAGTAAGTGATTTATGGTGTTTTCATCTAAATATTCAAAGAAAAACATGCTAGTTTATCTGGACAAAAATTGACAAGATCGGTAGAAGTCTCCAAACAATAGAACAGTTTCAATTACTTAACTGAGCTTTCAGTGGGTTTAACAATGCCATAAAAATTCGTAATACAAAAAACCAAACCAAACCAAAATAAAACAGAACCAGTGTTACATTGACTATAATGGAAAAAAGAATAACTTAAACAAGAATATAACTGGTGGACCAGGAAATGATGAAAGGTTTTAGTTCAACACAGATGAGAACACGTAACGTGATGCTTTAAACAATTGAGAGTATTCAGTTTAATCAGTTGCTTTTCAAATATATATCAATTGTCTCCTATCTGCCAGTAACTGCCAAATAAGGAAGGGTAAAATATTAGGAAAGAGAGGATATGAGTGCAATAATATTTATTATTTAGCTCCCACTAAAACTGTGATTGACTATGTAACAGCATCCTCACCACATCCTTATCTTGGTAATGCAAACTTGAAGAGTTGGTTTAAGTGATGGGATGTTTTATTTATTCAGCTATAAACCAAAAGGAATTATGCTACAAAAACAGAAAGACACACGATGGCTTAAAATACCTTAAAGACAGGTAAGCAAATGGCTGCAACATGGGCAAATTTACTCAATGTGCTGCAAGCTAAGAAAGCATGTGTATGTATGTATGTATGTATGTATGTGTTTGTCTGTCTCTATCTAGATAGACAGATAAATAGATGGACAGGCAGATAGATAGAGATATAAATGTGAAAGTATGTGCCTGACCTATATGGTATAAATTGGTATAATCAGAATTTCTCTTATAAAACTAGTCTTTTCTAAATATTTTATTTGATCAATCCACATATATAAGTATTACATAAAAGAGAGACCAACCTGTGAAATATACTGTCAAGCATCAGAGCTTAAATTGGTTGGTTCTGTAATTCTGGTAAAGTACACACAGGAGAAATGATATGGAAGTGTTTAGGGAGGTGAATGATAACGGGAGGGTCTTGGCAGTTTGCTCTGGAAAGCAGTGAAGCAAAGCTAAAGGAAGATTCGGATGCTCTCTAGCATAAAAAAATAAAAGAAAGTAATCAAAAGTTGAATCTTTTTCCCTGGCAAAATAGGCAGTTTCACAGAATCCTTCCTGAACTAATTATAAGTTGGAAAGAGATGAACTTGAATCATGATAATCAATTGAAGGGAATTAAAAGTGTCAACGTGATGACCAACAAAGATGAGAAGATACAATGCATGAATTTAGCTACTTTTAGAAACTGGATCAAAGCTCATGATCTGAACAAAATGACAACAACAACAACAAATCACCTTAAAATGAGAACTTGTTATATTTGTTTGTATAAATATGCATTCTATACATATATAAACACATTTCTATAAAAGTTGATGTCTTTCAATTCTTTGGTGATATTGTAAATACAACAGAGCCCTTATCCTTATGGTTAATATTGTGTAATCAGAACACTTAAAATAGAATTTTATCCTCGATTTACAAATCCTCCCCACAAAAAGCATTCAAATAAAACAAACCTGATTACGCTGGCAATCTTGGAATTCTATTTAGCATATGACACATGAGAAATTTATTTTGTCAATTTTTATAGAGTCACTTTCCTGACAATTTGTCCTAGATTTTAAAATTGTTAAGAACAAAAGTTCTCTTCAGCCTTGACTGTCCCACCAATGGCCTTTTACACAGGAAGAAGAAATGAGTGAGAGGGAAATTGTTAGGACTGCTATCCTTATAATCAAATGTGGCTTTGAAAAAAAGACTCAGAAAGTAACACTGATCCTTAGGAAATAATGACCACTTTACCTGAGTGGGCTAATGCCTGGAAGGAAGCCTTTGGATAATGAGCTCTACTAGAAGAGTATCTGCTCAGCTCATATCAAGGAGGCAGATGATGAGATAGGGAGCTTAAACCTAGTTAAATATAAGTTCTGTACTCGAAACTAGGTCAGATATATTGTTTCCATTTAAAATAAGACAGGGCACTCAGGAACCAGAAATTTTCTGGGAGAATGCTTAGAAATGTACAGCAGGTAGACACATTCCTGATGAATCCTGCAGTACCTTTGAAGATGGCCTGCCATGACCTCCATTAGCAAGAGCCACGCAATGATGTGCGGACATAGATGTTTTGGAGTTCACTCTTTCAAACCAATCTGAATGTTGCTTTTTGTTTTGAGGCTGTAACAATGGCTATGGTCTGGGAGATAGAAGTACTATTACACATACTTGAGTACTATGTTAGCAAGTGTTAAATAATGAATAGTATAATGAGAGATATATATTTAAGAATGCTACATGTTTGGGGCGCCTGGGTGGCTCAGATGGTTAAGCGTCTGCCTTCGGCTCAGGTCATGATCCCAGGGCTGTGGGATCGAGCTCCACATCGGGCTCCTGGCTCAGCAAGGAGCCTGCTTCTCCTTCTCCCTCTGCCTCTCTCCCTGCTCAGGCTCTCTCCTCTCTCTCTCTCTCTCTCTAGACCTGTCCTTTTATGTGTCAATTGACACATAAAAGACACTCTATCTCTGTGTCTCAGATGAATAAATAAAATCTTAAAAAAAAAAAAAAAAAGAATGCTACGTGCTCTTATCTCACATTTCCACTCCATAGTATGGAATGGTTTGCTCCTTAATTATTTGAATGCAAGCCTTGGCTAATCGGAATTCTTTCTTCTAAGTTTTTTTCACACTAAATTTACCACATACTTTCCATTTAAATAATTTTTCACCTATCTGGGCTTAAAAATTATGAATAGTTTTCTTATGTGTGAAAAGTTATTACCCTGTAGACTAATTAGGATGGCCATCCTTAGTTTTTGTAAATGAGTTTAGAAAAAAAAGAGGACCCATAGCGACAAATACAAATTTGGAGATAGTTCAATTTAAAGTGAAAGGCTTTGTTGAAAAAGGTGTCATTGAAAGGAAGCATTGCTGAGAAACAGAATCTCATCTAAGTCTGTCTTTGTGTCAATGGTACTTACATACATTCTATAACGACATCTCTTTTTTTTTTCCTATCACATTCATTAAAATTTGTTTAAATTAAGCATTCCCTACTCTCTAAACTCATTTGTTAAGAATAACACATTCAGTTGTTAATGCTTGCATTACCTCTTACGATTCCATCGCTCAAAAGCCAAAAACCTAATGGGTTTGAAAAACTTAAGGTACATATGGTTCTTTCACAATGTTTTTTGTGGCAATATAAGTTGCATTCTATGTAACATGAGTTGCTAAAGATTGCAAATTTATTTTAAAATTGGAGTGGAAGTAAGACATTAAGAGGACATGTGGAAGAATTCTTTTCATACAAAGTATGAGCTTTTATATGATTATGAACTAGTAATCATAGTAACAGTAATAATAAAATCTACATGGAGCATTTATGTCGACAGAATTAGTTAAACATTTATAAAAGAAATATATGGGAATGTAAGTCAGGATGGTTTCTTTGATCTGAAATTGAGCAAATGTGTAGTTAGCAGGGCTAACTCCATGCTGGAGAAAAATATTTCACTATTTTCCCACAGCCAGCCTTTGCCAGGGCACTATCAAAGCCAAACTCAATACTGTGTGGTCCCACTTTAAAAGCATCATTGCCACATGACAAAGTCTTTCATAAATGCCAAATGTACCGTGGTTTAACCACTAACCAAGTGGCCTTCTGCAGTATAATGCAACATTAATCGTATCAAACAGAGAAAAGAATTCATAGCTAGACCTGTCCTTTTATGTGTCAATTGAAATACTTGGCTTGATTTAATCAGTCTCAGTTGCTTTTGATGGAGGGCTAGGGAGATCGTGAGGAAGTTGCCTGGTGCATTATTAATTCTCTACATCTTTATTGTAGTGCCAACCCTATTTATCCCATTTCGAATTCTCTACGTCCCTTTCCCTGGCAGCGAGAGCTGTTATGGCTGCTGTAGCCACTTTTTTTTTTTTTTTCTTTCCTGACTGAAAGGGCAAGCAGCTGCCGATCTTTCCAATGCAGAGTCAAGGATGGGTCTGCAGAGGTGCCCTAATGGCTGAGCGTGTCCCTCTCAGTGTGTCAAGTGTCTCTCCTTCAGGGAGTGATCAAGTTCTGCTAACTCAAGAAGCTGGGACTTTGAGATTGTTCTTTGACTTGACAACCTAAAATCCTTCTCTGCTTCCCTGGATGAGCCAGTAATGACCTATTTCTAAAGGCAAAATATTGACTGTTACACATTCAATCACAGGTTGTCATATTTGAGCACCAGCGTTTTCCTCCCAGAATTCTGGAGATACCCACACTCGTTTATGTTCTACTTTATTACATTCCTGCATATATTCATGGTGTGCATTTCTACACAAATTTAAAGAATGATCCCTTTCAGGTAACCATGACGGATCAAGATACTACATGACACTCTCAGACCTAGAATAATAATTTTCCTTCCAGTTCCAATAAAAATCAGTGATTATCTTATATAAGTGAAGTTTTCATGCTTCTCACATTTTTATTTTATTGACTTCCAGCTCCAGATTTCTCTTTTATTGAGGAACCCTCCCCATCAATTGCAAACCGCCAACCACGGTTACAAAATATTGCCTCTCTTCCATCACTGAATCCCATTCAATTAAATATATCATACAGAAACATCAGAACTGGGAAGACTAACCATGGAAAAATAATACAGATTTTTGGGGGGCCCACCTTAAGGGTTAATCCAAATGAGCTAGATGAAAATGACTGCTGCTGAGACATGTCTTTTCAAAAATAATCTCTCCAACTGGGAGAATATAGTTCACACTTTTGTCAGAATTGCACTTAAATATTTATTTTGTCAAAATGTATGATTCAAAGTTTGGTAGTGCTTTCTTAAAATACATTTTATCATTATTTCCAAACATTGTGAAGTGGCACTCATTGAGTTTATTTATACAATTCCTTAGGCCATAAATTATTATGGAAGTAAGTCTTTTGAATCCTCCTAGGAAGGCTGTGTGAACCAAGCTTCATCAGGGTCAAATAACTCGCTCATGGGAGGCACAGAGATGGAATTTCCATCCAGATTTTGGACTAAGAATAACATTTTTTCCCCATTATACTCCAGCTGCTTTGTTCTGATCTTGCTTGGACCATATTTTTTGTGATGTTTCTTTAAATAATCATTATGGAAAATGAGTATCAAGAGTGAGTTTTGTTGTGGTTCCAGGCTTATAATTGTTTTACATTTTTTTCCCCCAACCATGTAAAGTTTGATTCCTCAGCTTTAGGATTTCCACATTAAACATTTGGAAAAAGAGGTCAGTATCATAGTGAGGACATTGACTTCTATGCCACATAAGGAAAAATTATGAGGTTGGGTTATTTAATTGATAGAATGAAAGACAAAGATACATGATATTTGTTACAAATATTTAAAGAGCTATAATGTATAAGATAGAACTGTATCTGGTTTCTATTGAGAGAAAAAGAGGACTATTATGGAGAAACCACAAGAAATGGATCTGCATGCAAATATTTATATAGATGTAAATGATAGGTAGGTAGAAAACGGATAATTTTAGTAATAAATGGATAGATAGATAAATAGATATTACAGGAAATTTTCAAGCAAGAGACTCATAGAGGGATTTAATAAAAGACAGAGATGCTTTTTTTTTCCCCCAAAGGCAAATCACCCACATCTGAGTTCATTACAGTGAAGAATTAAAATACTTCTTCAGGGAAGGGGGAGCAAATATTGGAGAACAATCTTGTCTGAGAAAGTCTAAGCAAATTCATTGAAGAATCTTCTTTTTCAGCTTTTATCATATCCCTTTTCTTTGGTTACCAGTGTTATTGGCTTTTTAATATTACTTTTCTTCGCATGCTTTGAAATTTTGGTTTTCAGACTCATCCAAGTTTTGGATTTGTTTTTCTCTGTCTGAGCTTATCACCAGGGACTCATGAACAAGCCATTAATAACCCAGTTTTAATAGCCCTGCTTACAGGCACTGCTTGATCCTCAGACAAAGGTTGAATGCCAGAAGCCACAAACTCCAAACAAGCCTCCATGATCCAATTTTCGACCAGTTTGATCCAGTTCAGACTCTGTGCTAACCCTCCTGATGACCTTGAGATTATTTACCATTTAACTGTAATAACAAAAACACATCTACCAGTGCCAGGACAGATTCTTGAAGGGAAGGAAAGAGGTGGAGAGATGGCACCCTGATTCAGTATGCAACCATTGCCAATAAGACACTGAAGTGACTATTTATATATTTTATTATCTGGGGTGTACTCCTGGGAGTGAGGTCAATGAGTTCTAGGATACATGATATTTAACTTGGTTTTCATTAAATCTTATCAGATTTATTTCCAGGATATTTCTACCCACAGTGTGTGAAGCTTTCTACCTGCCCTTATTCTAGCACTTGGAATTATCTTTTTTTTTTTCTAATTTTTCCCAAGTTTAGTGGATGCAGACTTGTCTCTCATATATACTTTAATTTGTTTTCTCTGGAAAGCATTGAAATTGGCCTATTCCGATTCTTTTTCCATGTTTATATTGGATTTTGATAAATTTTCTGACGTTTCCCTGGAGTTCCACTTATATTCCCAATGTTAATGTTTTTACTTTCAGACTTTGCAATTATCTTCTCCAAGTATATAGCTCATTTGTTTACATTATCTATGTTGTCTTTCATTAAGTACAAAGTTTTATTTGATATAGTCAAATACATCCTTGGTGGGGGCTGCTATTTTGTGGCTTTGTTTTTAGGATCTAATCTTAAAAAGTCCTTTTCTATCAGAAGGTCACAGAAGTATTTTGAAATTTTTTCTATCACCCATAGTTTTTGTCTACATTTTTTCCCCTACATTTAAAGCTTTAATCCATCTGTATTTTATTTCTGTGAAGATGAACTTTGGGTTTTTTTCTCCATAAAAACAAAACAATATGAAAAAAGCCACTCTCAAATTCCAATTTCTCGTTATAGTTCTGTCAGTTTTTCTCTTGATATCTTTTGAGGCTATGTTGTTAGGTTTTGATCATTTTTCTTTTACTGTTACTTTGCATTATCTTGTAAGCATGTGCGCATGTGTGTGGATGTGTGTGGATGTATGTTTTCTGTTTCTTTTCTGATATTGAAATGCTTACTTAATGTGTGTTTAATTCATACCTGTGGGGTATATTGGTTCCTTTTACTTTAATTTCAACTTTCTATACCATTTTAGTTCTAATCTATCACTTATACGTAATGTGTCATAGGATACTGGTATTATTCAGTATGATAGTTAACTGCTTTTAACTGGTGAATTTAAATTTTTTAATTTATTTTAATTGTTGTCATATTAAGCCTTTTGCCATATATAATTTTTCCCTTTTTTTCTTTCCTGCATATCTTTTGTTGGTTCTTTGTTATCATGGAAGTTAACACATTCTATAGTGTTATATAGAATAAATCTTATGAATGTTATTTTGTTTTGTTTTGTTTTCAACTTCCTAAGCTTGACAATGTTTAGATCTTGTCCAAATAAGACCACTTCCTCCAGGCTACCCACTTTCCACTACTCCCCTTGTGTGGTTATCATTTATAATTTTACATTGCTTGGATTTACTTCTATAGTGTGGTTTGGATTGATGTATAAAATAATGGTAGATTTTACTAAATTACCACACACCTTGGCAAACCTCCAGATTAGCTTATGTTTTTCCAAGATTGTTTTCAAAGATGGGTCTGTGTGCCAAACCTTAAGATTTGTATTCTTAGGTCTGGCTATAGACTGATATAGTTCAACGTCAATTTACCTAGATATATGTTCAGAGTCAAAGTTTCTTTTCACTAAATATTTTTAAATGTAACTCCATTGTCTCTTTTGCACTTAGTCTTGCTCTTGAGGCGTTCGTTGCCAATCTAATTTGTCTTTATTTTTAGCAATATACTCAACTTAAAAATTTCTCTTTGTCTTAGTGTTCTTATATTTTTTATGGTACTACGTCTAGGTTCCAAATAGATTGTTGAATTATCTTCGTATTGTAGTTCTTACCTTTCTCAATGAGCTAGTTATCTCTTGTATTACAAGAATATTAGCTACATTGCCTGCTAATGTGTAATCAGGTTAAAAAGCTAAAATCCGAGTCCTAGCAGACACACCTTCTGGTAGATTTAGAATGTGGGGGTCAGATATGGATGCAACCTAAGATAGAGAGCTCTTATTTGAACATTCATATTTTCCATTTCTCTTTCCCCACCACATTATATTCTTTAACAATTTTCTCTTGAGGTATAATTCTTCAGCCCTCATTTTTGGAGAGAGTGGAAGATAACAGGGAATGCTCGGGACTTGCTACTTTGCTTTGATTAGTTATCAGTTGCTCTTCATTCCAACTGTGTTTGTTATGCCATAACTATGGTGGTATTTGGTTAGTGTCATAATTTTTTTACTCTTATTGGGAATGAGGGAAGAGAAAACAATGATCTACCCAGGACAGTATGCAGTGAGGCAAGACAGGCAACCTAAATGCTGTCCCACAATCCATTCTTCTTCTGAGGTATCAGACCTTCTGTTCCGGAAGACTGCAGCACAACTCCATTTAACACACACACACACACACACACACACACACACACACACACGCATGCACACACACACCTTTTCTCTCTTAATATTTCTCATACTTGTAAATTTTGTTTTATCAGTGTTACCAACTTCTTCAATCTCTTCTGTGACACCTTCAAATTTGGGCCAGGTGGGAGTGAGGAGACAGGAGTTTTTCTCATCTTTCCAAGGTCTAAAATTGTGCCACCTCAATCTGGCATATTATATGTTGAGGATGTCCTTTGGGAGCCAAGTAGGTATTAGAGATTTTATAATGTGAATCTCATATTTTTCAATGTAGATCCAATTTGCTAAGCAAACCAAATGTATGAAAAGTGTGATTTATGCATCAGTTAAATTAGTGAGTGATTATTTGTCTTGCAAAACAATTTGCCATGAAATGTCTCTAAATAGCAAACTTCCCTAGTGCATTTGAATGTGATATGATTCATAAATTTCAGCTTATGTCTAGTCCTTGGGAATACAGGTTTGAGAAAGCACTATAGGGAGCTTAGATTTTTGCCTCATCAGTCTTGGAATAGACGAATGATCCCTCCCTTCATTCCTTTTTTTCCTTTGTCCCTTTATTCTTTCATCCAGTTTGCCATTCCTGTGTTTGAGCCGGGTGCAGTGCTATTGTGTGAGCTCCAAAACTGCCCTTCCACGCTCTAGGCTGTGATGCTGGTGCTGGAATTCTGCTCACCACATTTCTGCTCTGCCAGCTCCCAGCTAGCTCTATGTCGGGCTAAGCTAATACAGGGTCCCGGAGAGAGACTGGAGAGCTGGAGGAAGAAGAGACTTCCTCCAGCTCCTCAGAGGTCGGGACACAGGGGTCTCCCTCCCCTATCCTAAACTTGGAGATGCTTCACCCAAACATCTCTTCATCCTTAGAGGTTTGAGTGTGAGCTCTTCTCCAGCTCCTAAGTTTAAGTCACTAACCTCTTCCCTTTGGAAGAGAGCTACTTTTGCAGTTGCTACTTCCCTGATACGGTAATGTTTGTTTTCTACACTTTTAATTCTTCAGCACAACATGGTTAAAATAGCTGGTGACTTATATTTTCTGACTGGAACTGAACAGATATGATATTCAACATATTTTCCATTTTTTTTAACTGTTTGCTGTGTCAGATACTGGGTCGGTCACTGTTAATGATGGTCAAGTCCTTCATGCCTTGTGCATTAACGTATTTAGGAAATATTAATTATATGTTCACAAACTATTTTATTGTTTGTGTTTTGCATTTGTATTTGTACAGTTTATTTTGTATTTTTATGTATGTGGGGGTAGGTGATATGAGACAATTAATGTGATCATACAATAGAAACAGGATCTCTTGACATGCATATAGTGATCTATAGATTTAAAAGTACCTAACATGCATATACATTATATTTGTGTGAAATTTCAGGGCAGTTACTATCCCCATTTTAAAGATAAGAAAACTTGAGGTTCAGAGAAGTTTTCTTCAAACTTTGAACCTCAAGCCTTCTTCATTGCAAAAAAAAAAAAAAATTTTTTTTTTACATCTTTAAACTTTTAAAATGCAAAAGCAACATGAGACTAAGATCACGTGTCAAACTCCAGAATTTTTCATTCTTCTACAACATGGGAAAATGGTGGTCATAAATTTTAGAAAACCTATATATATATATATATTATATATTATATATATTTATATTTTATATATAATATATATAATATATTTGTGACAGGATATTAAGATAATTTTGGTGAGTCAATGACTTGTGCATGTAATTCAAAAAAAAGACTCAGGAAAATATGGCAAATTCCAGCTCTGAAAAACAAAAAGCAAAAAAACACCAATCCTGAAGACTAGGGCAACCCCCAAATCTGTCTTCCATTGAAGACCCATTCTCTTTAATTCAACTGTAATACTAGTATCTTGGGTTTCCTCATAACATAAAAGTATAAAACTTGACAGTCATTTGCAGCCCATGAAAACTTCTACTTTCTAGGCTCACACCCAAAAAGTAATTTTGGTTGTATGTGGGTGTGACAAAACCTCTTAAGTGTAAAAAAAAAAAAAAAAAATTAAACTTTTCTCCAAAATTCTTTAGTGAAATTGGTTCTCCAGGATGATGCAACAGATTTATATCTCTGGCTATCATTTTCCCCTAATATATTGCTGCACACGTCTCGGTGGGGCCCCAGATTAAAAATTACAGCCTTAAAGCATTTTTCAAAATCAGGTCTCAGAAACATTACAAGAAGCCATATTGTTCATTTATTCTCAGAATTATTTCAAAGAGCTACTTTATAGTTTTAATAGGGATAAGTGCAGTAGGAGTAAGGCTCAGGATGTTCCTAGCACTAGCTTTCCTTTTTAAGCCAGTTTTTGATTGTGGAAGATTCTTCCTTTATGAACTAAACATCTCTAAATAGACTGAAATGTTTTCTTTGTGTTTCTCTAGGTAGGGACTCAGAGTGTCAGGGCCAGATAGAGCATTAGAGTACTCAGAGGACATTTGAAACACTTTACCCTACTTGGTCTTATGAAAGCAGTTTTTGAAATGACATTGACTAAATATGGAGGCTTAAGAAGGAGAGAATGAGCCATCATTAACCTTCCTTTGTCTCAGATTATATTCCTCAAGTGATCTCTCTTTTAAATTGGTCACAAGATTTTCAATAATTCTACATAAAGGTGGTTTTTCATTTTCCCATCCCCCTTTGCTGTTTTGAATATATGTTCTACTTCATTGTTTAAGCCAGAATCTGATTTCAAAGTAGGACATTACTTTGACATAAATTACAGCATACTAGAATGCTTAATCTTCTCAGTCTAATTTTATTGCTGCCCTGTATAAATAACACATAATAATTCTGTTTTATTAATATAGTGATCCATCTTTATTGCCCTGTGCTTGTTAATGAAGATTGAAATTGAAGGTCCCTAACTATAAATTAGAAGTGTTTAAACAACTGACAAAAATTATTCAAGTTTTCAAGTATTAGATTAAGCTTTCTTTTATCAGATATATTTACACATAAAGTTCTGAATGCTCTTTGATGTTTTTGTTGTTTGGAGAAGATTATGTTCAGTCTCATGCCTAGGTTTGCTTAGAAATGAGCTATTCATTTATTAGGCTAATTGATCAATTGGCACATGTTAAATTCATGAAAAGGGTCTAAGGTGAGCTCTGCTGAGCTACTAGGATTCAATTAATCATATTTCATGGGTCAGGGAAACTTCAAACTGAACCACTGAGCATTTAGAATAATCAAGAGTTTGAGCAGAACTCTCAAGGTCAGTAGTTAAAATAGAGAAATCAAGAAAAGATTTGTGAAAGCTTTCCTCTTTCATTCATCTGTTACCATTTACCTTCTTGTATCTGTAGTGAACTACTTATACTATCTGGAGTGTCCTAATGTGTTTTGTATGTGCCCTTAACTTTGACTGTAATACTCTCCAATGGCCACCCTCTGCTAAACGCTGCCAGTGCTGTGAGCCCATTACCTAAGCTTGCTTACAGGAGCTCTTTCAAATCTTGGCTCACATGGCCTTTCCTCTGGGTCATCTTTCCAGCTCCCAAGACTAAAATAGGTTCCCTTCCTTTGTATTCCAATAGTATCTTGTTCATGCCCCTATTATAATGCTTATCAGTACATTTGCTCATAGGTTGTTTTACTTGCCTGCATTCTTCATTATAATGTAGGTTTCTTGAAGGCCAGGATGGATGGAGTCTTATTCTAGGTTGCATTCCTAGTACCTATCATGGTATCTTACACGTACTAGGTATCGAGTATTTACTTTTTTTTATTTTATTGACATTAGCAGGTAGGAAAAACATGCCCTAAACCCAAAATGTGGAGCCCATGAGGCAAAACATGGTGGTGGTTTTGTAGTGGTTATAGTGGTTAAAAGTACAGCTTCTGGAGCCAGATGGCCTGGGTTTGATTTTCAGCCCTGCTACTTACTTAGTCTATGGCCGTGGGCAAGTTACATAGCCCTCTGTGCTTGAGTTTCTTCACCTGAAACACAGGGAGAGTAAAGGGATTCTATCTCATGCATTTTTATTATATTTAAAAGAGCTAGTGTGTGCATAGAAGACTTACTAGAACATAGTAAGCTTAAGGTTGGATTGCTGAGTGAGGAATTAGAAAGCGTTAGAGAGTCTGACTGCAAGGTTTCAGCCTAAGACCTACAGGGAGTGGGAGATTCTCCAAGACTCTGGCCACAGCCTGATTTTCTCTTCTTCTTGACAAGTCTTGCATCCCAGGACATCTAGTTTCATTACCAACCCTTACAGAAATATCTCTTACAAGAATGTCCTCCAACTTTCAGAAATACCTGATTGGCTTGGTAAAAATATAGGTGTCAAGGCCTCACTACAGAATCCTTGCAAGAGAGATCTTGGGGAGTTGTATGTAAACACCATCCTGAATGATCATGATGCCTGAAGAGAACTGCACTTTGGGGTTCACAGAGATGGACCAGTGATGTTTGGAAAAAGGCTCCCTGCTGATTCAGTAATGCTTTCAGTTGCCCTAGAGCTCTCAATCATAATTTTGATAGCTTTTATAACACTTGTTTGCTTTATTCCCTGTGTTTTGATGTTTGCAAAAATATAAGATATAATCAACATCCTCAAGTAGCTTGTGGTATCCTTAATAAAGAGATGAGTGTCAAATACCTTAAACAATTAGATAAAAATTACAAACCAAAGCTTGTAAAAAGTTATACACCAAAAATTACAAAATAAAATTTTGGTATTGACTCTAAGTGCAGTGTAAAAGAGAAGGGCTAGGTAGGCTCAAGCCATCTGGGAAGATTTTGGAAAACGAGGCGGCCATGAAACATGAGTAGGAATTGGATGAGTAGAGAGGGGTGGGGGAAGTTATAAAGAGCATCAGGACAGGGGTGATCAAGTCACTAAAGGGACAGAGATGGGCTTGAGAATGGAACATGTAGGGAAGCTAAAAGAGCCCAGACTCAGATATTTCATGTTAAGCCATAGAAAGTAGTGGGAAGCAAGACACACAACATTATCTCTATCTATGATTCTCTATCATCTTAAAAAACACAAAGGGAATTCAGAATTTGACTGGTCAAGTTATAGAAAATCATTGGAAGGTGTTTCTTTAGGAACTGAAAAAACGAAAACTGGAGTCTAGGCAGATTATGTCACTTTGGTAAACCCCTGCTACCTGTAATATAAATAGAGTGTGCTTCCCTAGAGTATGTCAAAACAAGCTGGAACAAGAGGAATTAGTAATTGTATAAAAATAAATAACCAAAAGCAGCACAAATTACAGGCAGAGACAGTTGCTTGTAGATTGTGGCTATGGTGATCCTCAACGAGAGGAATGCTAGCAGGTGCTTTTGAAGGATACGTGTGTGCTCGCACACCCTAGCGGTGGTTCCCTTACCCTCTGTGCCCTCACTGGTAGCTTCTTCACCTTCTGTCATTCTTCCTTTATCTTGAATTGTAGCAGATGTTTGCAGCGGGATAACTCTATCAACCTGTTTCCTGCCTGTAGAATTCTGGGAGTACAACAACCTTCTTTCGTTTCATCCAGCTTCTGTTCCTTTCTGTCCAAGATGGAAATGTTTCTGCTGGTATAATTCTCAAAATCCTTTGGGGCCTCCCCTATAGGTCAAGGTGATCACCAAGCGTTAGACAAAATGATTCTCCACAGATCCTTCCTGGGTAACTCCATCACTATACCTGGCTTCTGTTGAGTCAGTTGATTGGATCCATCAATCACATGCCTAATCTCTTTAACAAAAAGTTGCTGGGCCACATTCTTAGTCCCTGTCCAGATCATGCCTTTTCAACAATAATTTTCTTGATTTTTATCATCCTTTACAAACTGGATAGACTGATAACCTCCCAAAGTGTTGGCTTCTTTTTGCGTAATAGTTTCTTCCTCAATGGACTTCTTGCCACTTGCATTTTAATAAAATCATCAAGGAGAAAGGCCATATCTTCCACCCTATACTTGGAAATATCCTTGCTAAATATCCAAATTTATCGCTTACAAATTCTGCCTTCAACACAATTGTAGAATACAAGTCAGTCAAGTTCTCTGCCACTTTATGACAAGTATCCCCTTTCCTACAGTGTTCAATAATATGTGCCTCATTTCCTTTTGAGACTTCACCTTTAACTTCCATACTTTCACTAACAGTCTCATCAAGACAATCTAGGCTTTTTCTATCATGTGCCTTAGAATTCTTCCATCTCTACCCATTCCCCAATTCCAAAGCTACTTCCATATTTAAGGTATTTGTCACAACAGCTCTCCACTTTCTTTCCTGATACCGACATCTAAATTAGTCAGGATTTTTTCCTCTCTCTCTCTTTCTTTCTCTCTCTCTCACTTGGTATATATATATATGAGGAAAAGTATGTACACCACACACACGCACACACACACACATACATTTTTGAGGAAAAAAGAATAATTGTACTCTGTGTGTGTGTGACTGATGTGGGGTTCGAAAGTCTGAAATTTGTAGAATCAAGCAGGCTGGAAACTCTAGAGCAGGAGGCGAAGATTCAGGCCACAAATAAAATTTCTTCATCCTCAAGGAAACCTCGGTTTTGATCTTAAGGCCTTTCAACTGATTTTATGAGGCTTACCCGTATTATGAAAATCTCCTTTACCTAAAATCAACTAATAGTAGATGTAACGACCTTACAAAATACCTTCACAGCAATACCTAGATTAGTATTTAATTGAATACCTGAGAACTATCATCTAGCCAAGTTGACACACAAAACGAACCATCACAGCCTTTGAATATGTTTTTCCAGCTGCCTGAATCTGTTCTCCTCCTGCTAACTCATAGTCACACTTCAGGTTGCAGCATAAATATCTTGTCACTTCTGGTGAATAGCTTTCTCTGGGCTCCAGACCAAGTTCACTCTCTGTGAAATGTCCCTGACAGCACCCCGCATTTCTGCCCATCACACTCCTTATTACTTAGTCAATATCTGAACCATCTGCTGGGTTGTAAGTTCCATGAAGTTCCATGAGTCTATCTTGTTCCCTGCATAGTTGACACTCAATAAAGTCTGTTGAATGAGGGAATAAATAGATCACAGGTTAGGCTGGTCCAGATGGCAGGTTCTCTCCATCCACAACTCAAGAATTCAGGGCCAGCACATGCTGTTTTAATAGGACCCCAAAGCATAAAGAAAACCATTTTCCTACTCAAAAATACTTGGCTTTTAAGAACACAGCATCTAGGGATAAGATAAAATAAAAGATCAAATTTAATAGTTAAAGCTGAGCAATAGTTGCCTTTTCTATTTGGTATCTACCCTACCTAGGGGTACAGAAAACCACTGGTGCAATGGATGGGAAGTTCCAGGATAACCACTGGGTTTTAGGATTTGACATAAAATATGAAAAAACATTTGAAGAAGTGGTTGAAAGAATAGGCTTCGGAGTGATATAGGGACATGAATTCATGACTTGATTAGAACATTTACCATCAAGTGATCTTGACCAAATTACTTTCTTAAGCCTCGGTATCTTTACAGTGTTAATTAGGACATTTCAGTAGACTTAGTATAGTGGAACTGAATCAGGGGTTCATGTATTTAAGGGAGGAACTATTTTAATATGAAGTAAAGGAGGTAAACCTGGTTGCTAAATGGAAAACCACTCTCTTCTTCCAGCACCCAGTTCATATATTTAAGGGCGGAACTATTTTAATAACTATTTTCCAGCACTGGGTGCTGGAAAAGGAGAGCAGTTTTCCATTTAGCAACCAGGTTTACCTCCTTTACTTTACTTTAACTTTAACTAAGTTAAGTTAACTAAGTCTACTGAAATGTCCTAATTAACCAAACCTTCAAACCATATGAAGGTCTTCAACATATGGGAGGGCAAAAATCCAGCAGGAAAGTGGAGGCTCTGCTGTGGATGATGGAAAATAAAAGACTCAAATTGAATGCTGTTTACTGAACATTTTATTTGGGCCAGGCTAAATGTACACACTATTATTTGATGTACAGAACATTGTAGTTCCTTCAGTTCTACTTAGAAAAAAATGGAGCAAATTAATTGGGATAGTTAGGCTTATGCTATGTAAATCCCGCTGGTAATCTTTATTTGTAAAACAAATATAATAATACTTGCTCTATTGATAGTTAACAGGTTGTTGGGAAAATCAGAATAAACATGAGATAATATGTTTGAAATTGGTTTCTTCCCCGTGAAGAAAATAAAAAGTATGATTATTTAAAGGCTTGTATCTACATGCTTCAACAACTGAAGAAATACATACTTAAAAAAACAAATCAATCAAACTGGTTGTAATTTGGCATCATGTAGACAAAACAATTGTTGTTTGACAATCTTTCACATTTCAACTGGTTGTCATGGCATCGTGTTGACTGACAAAGAAAAGCGATTCCCTCTTCTCTGCAGTTTCCAGATTCCATAAAACATTAAATAAAGAGATCTGAAAAAGTTTTAAAGTCTGTACCCAGGGCTTAGTCAGAGGAAAAACTTCAGATCATGCCTTTGGTGTGTCCTGAATAAGCTGATACTGAATATGCCCCATGCTGTTTGTCTTTGGGAGATGCCCTAATTTAGACTCAGCATTTGACCTTCTAGACAGATATAGAATAGAAATAGCTATGACACTGGACAAAAGATGAACAATGGTGGTTTCTTTTAGTTATCAAGAGTGATACAATGTTATAATTTAAAATGCTTTTAAAACATTATTTATGTCAGCCTTTTCCCAAGATCACATTTCAATTTACTGGAAGACCTAGAACTGTAATCCAGGTTTCCTGAGGCCAAGTTAAAGATCCCCCACTCCATTCCTCACCCTCAACTGTGCTGCACCGTAAAATACATGGAAATTACGTTGGCTTTCATTTACCTCCTATTTTATTTGAATCCTACATAAAAAACAACATGCAAGGTCTCCATAATTCTCAATTCTCATAACCTCACCTGCATTTCGTCTAGATAATCTTGCCTGAATGTGGCACACACCTCTCCACTTCCCAGCATACTGGATGACTCATGGCTTCAGTCTGCCTACTATGACATAGTTGGAGCTATGTTTCATCTGCCATTATGTCCCCTGACAAGTCCTTAAAAAGACTCCTTATTACATTAAATGAGAAGACGGAAGGTAAGATCTCCTACAGGCCTACTTAATGATGGGAAAACTATCACTCCCCATTTCAAAGCCCATTTATCTGTAGCAGTTATTCTGAGTGTATGAATTACTACACTGGCAAAAATGCTTATTTTCTTTTCACCCAACATTTCCGAAGGCAATAAGCACATGAATCATTCTTTATCTTCTTTAACAGAGGGAAGCATGAGCCTAATTTGAACATTGTAGTAGTGGCCAGACTTACAGAGTTAAACAAAACAAAACAAAACGAACCTTAATGTAGTCTTATGATGATAGCTAATTGTTCTCTGAACATTTTTATGTGGAGAGAACAGCAAAATGTTCAACAAAAAGTTGAAATTATAGAAATTTCAGCTAAAACTAGAGATATAATTTCAGTTATTGGCCATATTATAAATGTGAGGAAATGATAGCTCACTGAAGCTCAAATCTGAAGTTGAAAAATGGCTACCATGTTACCTCTGACATAGGCAATAGGCTATTTCTTCTCTTATTAGTACTGATTTAAAGTCCATTTAAAATCACTAGTGTAGTAGAATCTGTTCTCATAAAATTATATTTGCACAATGTTGTACAGCATACCCCCCTCCACGTATCACATGCGTGTATTGTAAAGGAGCCTGTGCGTGCCATCTCAGAGTCTTTTTCATGACAACATTGGAGGAAGTCACAGGAACTTACACAGACTGTCTAAAGCTACGAGTATACAGGGAAACCTGACCTTCTGGCTCAAGAGCTCTTTTCAATGTGTTACACCGCTCCTGGCAGAGCTCTTCCTAAACAGTTCACGATTTTGTTGTTTTTGTTGTTTTATTAGGTTTTGTTTTGCTTTGTTTCTCACCAGACACTGCCTAGCTTCTTCTATCTAATTTGTATAACTCCTGACTTTATTTTCCTTATTGTGTTCTATCCATCAAGTATTCTTTACTGATGCCCACAGGTCTCCCTAACCTACCATTTCACATCAGTCAAATCGTTTGCTACCTTTGAAAGGATTCTTTTCAGAGTGTTCATTGTATAAGTAATAAGCGGATATTGACTTATGTCACATACTCCATGCCTGGGTATAATGGATTCAGAGAATCCATGTTCAAAATATCTTATTTTTCAATATTGTGCATAGGATGAAATAGGGGCTTTTAGAAGAAGTTTCTAGTAGAACTAGAAACTCTAGAGCTAACACTGGCTGGAATCTAGAATGAAAGGAAGAATTACTTTAGTTTCCTTCTTGGTATGAAAGCACAGGAGAGTTGATGTAGTTTCCCTTTGCGGAGATTACAGTTTACAGGGAAGACAAACATTAAATAGGTGATTATTGTGTGAGTGTTACAAAAGGGCAGCTATACAGAGCACTACACATTGTGTTTGGCACACATATTCTGGAAGAGTTCAGATTTCCTCTTTCTAATGGCAGTGATATGCATATTTCATGCAGATGTTCACTCCCTGTTCTACTGTGCTGGAAGGGCTCACCAGATCATAGCCACTGTGAATCTGCCTGTTCTCACCGACGTTAATCTGTACCTTAGTGTTTGAAACCCCAGTTTTTCTAACTTTCGCTGGAGGGTGAAACGGTTTCGGGTAAACATAAGCACTCGCTAGACCTGGTTAAATTCCCAATTTTGTCCTGTACAAGTTGCGTGCTGTGGACAAGTGAGTCAACCTACCAAAGACTCAGTTTCTTCAAATGCAAATCGATGCTGAGATTGATGATCACCTCACTTCACTCTTCTATAAGGATGATGTGAAATACTGTACATGAAAATGTTTTTAGATAAAAACTACAAATATTAATTGCTTTAGAGTCAGTTTCAGGATGTTTCAAACATAGTGGCAGAGCCCATTTTCTGATCTCTGCTTGTTCTTCATCCACAATAAACTTATATTCCAGGCCCATCACTGCAGAAAAAGCTTGGGAAACATATTTAAACTAATCTTAGGCAGAAAGAATGGCATCAGAGGAAGTCAGACTATAAACTGAAAACCCTGATGTTTAGCATTAAACAGAATATGGAAAACTCATGCTGCTATAGATTCATTAGTGAGGGGGAAAAAAAAGAGAGAGAGAATACCCCAAACTCTCACTTTGAAGTCCTGGGTGGGTCAAAGGGAAAGACAACTACAGAGACAGGATTCTGAGAAACTGGAGGAAAAAAGCCATTCGGGTCAACTTCAGAAAACGGCTGCAGATCTTGAGCTAGATTCTTCTCCTCCCTGAGCACTTCTTGTGTTGAGTGGTATTTGACCAAATGAACTGACAAATCAAATGTTTGGTGTGATGTGGCTGTGATGGAGGCAAATGTCCATTGAAACACATAGGACCTAAAATGAAAGTAAGGGGCTACAGAATTAATGCAATATATCACCACTCGCCCGTATGTCAGCTTTAAAGATTTGGTCTCTTAGAAACTTAAAGAAGTGAGAGGCTAGTGAATTAATCCAATGCATCATCACAGGGTCCCTCGGTATCTATCTGGAAATTCTGGCCTCGAAAGGTACAGGGGAGAGGTTTAGTAATGTGCGGTATTTATGAACTGTACAAGTTTCTCTTTAGCTCACTCACTGGGAAGTTATCCCCAAAAGATAAGAAAACAGGAAAAATCAACAACAACATTAAACTGGCATCATCTTTCTTCTTAAACTAAAAATAGGAAATGCCTCTATTCCCATATTATAAAAATAAATTCCAACCCAATTATTTTCTCCCACTCCATTCAGCTACCATATCCATACTTGTGCTTGGGCTGATAATGAGAAGTTTATCCTTTTTTTCTTTTGTGTTCTGGAGGCTCTCCTTGTCAAAGGAGGGCCCCTTGGGAACAGAAAGTGCAATCTTATGTTTGTATCTACTTTCCTTCTGATGAAGGTGCCATGTATGGATTTGCTTTCAATTTGGAACACAGTTTCTCATTAAGTGGTTTGTTCTTAATCAGTCAGCCAGCAGACTGGAATAGCTAATTTTATAAAAGAGTTAACTCTCCTTTTGATTCACATTTATTTGAATTTCTCAATTCAAGTAAGACTGAAAAACATACCCAACTTTTCTCTAGCTGGAGACACTGACGGGATATGAGATGTTACATAGTCATGAGACAGTTGGTCTGAATATTAAGTGAAAACCATAAAGCCTACAATATTTTGGCTTGAATAATAGATCATTAGTGCTTATCAAAAAGAGAGGATCTTTATCATGGAGTGGAGCAGGACTCCTAAAAATATGCTTATGATATCTATTTGTCCAGAAAGTGAGAAACCAAAGCTTCCTTTCTTCATACAAGTAATCCGAAGAACCATCATTTGTTTTAATTTATACCGAAAATTTAAAACCTAAGCCATGTCTGATGTTGGAAAAGACAACTATTTCCACTAATGCAGAAATGCCACCTTGGCTTGACAGTTTTGCAAATATATGTTTGGAAGCAGAGGTTATTAGCTATTACTCTTAGTATTAGGATGACAGTCTAAATCCTCAGACCAATGTACACTGATATGTATTTATATATATCCCCAAACTCCTGAGCTGCCTGGCTTTGGGTGATGATGCTCTGCTTTTCAGTGTCAAGGGCCAGTGGCACCTGTCACAAAGAACAGCAGGTGCCACATGCAGTTGCCCTATCTGCACTTTAACTTCTCACAGCTCTTTGAACAAGCAGTTGAATTTTAGCACAGAAGGGACACCCAGCTCACCCTCGTTTATTTAACAGATTTGAAGGGTATATTGAGGTGAATTACTGTCCCTTGTCAGAATGGTCTAATGGCTTCTGGAGTTCCTTTTCAAAGGGTAGGAGTTCATTGGCCTGAGGGATTGAGTGGAAGCCACATTGGTTTTAGTGGTAAGAAATGTTTGCCAAGACAGAGAGGAGAGTGGGGAAGGATTCGTGTTGATCCCTCATCTAGGACTTCTGGTGCCGTAAAGGTTCTTATCACTCAGTGGGCAATCGAGGGGGAAGGGAACAAAACTGCTTGGTTTTCCTTGGGTTAACATAAGGTAAATGGTATTTTAACAAGAGCCATTTGAGAATGGATGAGATTATATAAATCCATGAGAATTTTGGTTTGTTTTACTTTGCTTTTGGACAGCTGTCCAATTCCTACTTTAAACACTTAAGAACTTTGTCTTATGGCTCAGAACATCATGGTTTTAATTACTAAATCAGTACATGTTAGAAATAAGAACAATTTTCCTTGCCTGTTAATTAATGACTTTTTATCGTGAAATAGGGATTCTATATTATCTTTAATACATATTTAGGTTGGCCAGAATATATTGGGAAATGAATTAATATCTAGGCTCATAGTACTTATAAACACTCCTGTATAGGCTCAACAGAAGCAGTCAATAAATAAGTGTTTTTGTTCATTTCAGTTTTTATTTGACAAAAATACCAATATATTTTTCTTAATTTTTAGCCTGTTTCAAACTTTCTTGATTTTTTTTTTTTTTTTTTTTTTTGTATATGTGTGGTCTTTTTTAGAGTAATGGGCCACTGGTGTTCCTAATTCAGAAGCAGACAATTTTTTCAATGTGGTCTTTCAATGCTGTGTCTCCTTCAATTTTTCTTGAGATTGGAACACTGCTTTTTCCCCTCTTGCAAAATATTTAGAGACCTAAAAGTATCTCTGAATCTTGCATCAAACTGCAGTGTGGCCCATAGGTAGCAGAAAGGAAATTATTTTAGGATTTGTGGGTTTGTTTCTTTTTTTGCCAAGAACCTACTGTTCCTTTGAAAATTGCTTAATATCATTCTCTGTAAAGTGGACTAACATCCCTTCCTGCTGCAATATTTTAACCATCTGAGTAGTGAGTGTAACAGGTCAGGAACTAAGAGATTGAAACAATCCAAAGGTTTTTTGTCAGAAACCTACTATGTGCCAGTCCTTTATAGGTCAGTCAGTGTTAGAACAGAATGGAAGATTCTGTTTTATACCCAAGAATGCAATTAAAGACTTACATTTAAATTAAGTGCTGGGTTGCGTGATTCAGACTGTAGACACTACAGGAGCTCAGAAAACGGAAAGACTGAAAATATCCAAGATCAGAATCATTTATCTGAAATCAGTAACCATAGGCTTATTTACAACTTTCTAAAAGTCCAAATAATGCAGTCAAATTTGTGACATGAAAAAGCCGACCCAGGTACTCAGTGTTCGCATGGAAATAGTAGACTAAATAGTAGATTGTTCTGCTCCAGCTGTGATATTGAAAATGTCACTTTTACTTGTTCCGTATTATCGCCTCTGAATTCTTTTATATGCAAAACCCAAAGGGCACCTGACACATCATCAGGCAATTACTACTTCTTTCACTGTGCAAGTCAATGGCTGATCAAGTACACATCATTACAGTTCAGGAACGCTCTATTCTTTTCCTCTTACACCCAAGCACCTCCTTGGTGATATGCATGGTTTGGAAGGGGTAGAGAAATACAGTTAGTAGGAATAATCACACAGTTGCCTGCTGTGAAGAAGAGTGAGCTTTATTTACAGCACAGCACTCTGATTTGGCTTTAAAAGAATTACATCAACTAAAAATGATACATAATAGACTTGGCAGAAACAGAAGCTGGTGGTCAGGCCTGATTATATCAAACAGAAACACTTGGAAAGTAATGTTGCCAAGGTATTGCTTACTCAGATTTATAACAGGTGTTCACGGGACAGTAATCCTCGCAGATTCTCAACTGCTTTTTAAATGCTAAGATTTTGAGCTAGAGGTATCCTGTGGTTCCATGACAAAAAGTGTTATGCTAATCAAGATCCATCCAAGTCCTCTGATCTAAGGTAAGACAGAGCCTAAAAGAAAATCACCTAGTGAATGGATGCTCTCATTGCAATGTCTTCACAATGAATTTTGGAGGAATATTTAGGATATAAAGATCAAGCTAGAAAAAATGAAAGATAATATCTTGAGCCAGAAAAACACGCTTTGGGAAAAAAAAAAACCTCACTGATAACAAATAGTTAGTGTATAACATGATTGTATTGTTTGGATTAAATTTGCCACGTTTTTTTCCAAAATAATATGTTTAAGGATTAATGTATTGCTTTTAAAGAACTGTTTGTGTGTATGACTATATAGCACATGAACCTTAGTTCTAACAGACAAATTCTTAAAAATAAAAAAATCACTTGTTTGCTTGTGTGTTTTTCTTTCTAGATTGCAAGTTTTATAGAGCCAAGGAATGTCACGAATTCCTATCTATTCTACCAGTACCTAGCACAATTCCTGGCCCATAGTAGATGCTCAGGAAATGTTAGGAGATGATGCTAAACAAAATTATTTTCAATTATAATTTCTCAACAAGAACATTAAGAAAAACAAACAAAAAATGGGTGAAGGCCAGAAGTTTTGAAGGCATTTAGTTGTCTGAGAAAAACAAGGCTTGATATTCCCTGTTCGCACAGCCTCAATTTTAATTAAGCTAGGCATGTAAAATAAAGTGGCAATGTCACTGAGTTAATGCAGAAATTCTTTTGTTTTCTTTATACAGCAGTAACTAGGTTTTTAAGACCCATTTAGCTATGATGTAGGCTTCATTTTGGATTAACCATTTGAGCTACTTCTGTCACCTTTACATGCACACTGAGACTCTAGGACACCATTTTGCTAAGTGTCAGAAATTTCCAAACTTGAAAGGCCAGTAATAGTGAAAAGAAATTTGCCACCATTGAAGAGAACCCTTTCATAAGAAGAACATGTAGCCAAGGATAGGAAGTTGTTATCAGACATGAGAAGGTGTGTTCAACATAATTATTCAAATAGATGAAGAGTTTGTTAAATTTTTGCTGAATTTTCCATGTGAAGATCTCTGTAATATTTTAGTACTGTCTGAAAGATGTTCTAACCTATAACATTGGAACATCATGATTAGGACATAGTTCAATTCAATGGCATCTCTAAATTGGTACTGTCATCTTTCATTTTCAGATTCTAACCTATAGTATACAGAAACTTCCCAGATATAATATGGAACATCTAAAAGGTAAACTATGTGTTTTGGGGAATTTGGCTGTCTGTTTTCTATTTAAGGATTCTGCTGGTTAATCCAAGTATTAAAGTTGTTTTAAAAGTGTTTGTGTGCCCATGAAGGCAGCGCTGCCTATCATGTGGGTGTATTATAAAGATTTTGTAGATGACAAACAGGGGTGGAGAGAATGTATTGCTCAAGTTCACACAAATAGCAAACAGCAGAGACAGGATTTGAACTTTGGTATCTGGCTTGGGGCCAGAATACATTTTACTTGTTAAAAAAATCAAAACATTACTTAAATGGGAAAAAAAAGCAACTTCTGACGTTCAGTTCCAAGGCCAGTATCCCAGCCCCCGTCTACCTCTTCTTGATTCTCAGAGCTAATGACTTCTGTTTGGTACATATTCTTCCAGACCGTTTGCTATACACTTTGCATAAATACATATGTAATTGTATAGAATATATAGTATCCTGTATTTTATAGTTTTAATATGTAAGTGATGCAATGTTGTTTTGTCATTATGAAACCATTTTTAATTTAACCTCATATGTTAGAGACACTTTCATGTTAACACATTTAGTTCTACCCCTTTCTTCTGAAGTGCTACATGGCATAACATATAGCATTATGGCCATCTCTTCTTTTTATTTATTTATTTATTTATTTATTTATTTATTTATTTATTTAAGAGAGAGACAACGCAAGCAGGGATGGGGCAGAGGGAGAAACAGGCTCCCTGCTCAGCTGAGATGAAAGGATTCTGCTCAGCAGGGAGCAGAATCCCAGGGCTTTATCCCAGGACTCTGGGATCATGACCTGAGCCAAAGGCAGTCGCTTAACCAATTGAACCACCCAGGCTCCCCCCCCGCTTTTTTTTTTATCTATTATGGCCATCTCTTCTTTATTTTAACCATTTTTTTCTTAATGAACAATAAGATTATTTCCATGTAGGAGAGGAAAGATGCATATGTAAGACAATGACTTGACTTCTATATTATCTCCACAACATTAGAGTATCACCACAAAATTCTGAATCAGAGCTATCTATACTTGAGGCTAGAAAGCTCTTGAAGGTTGTGGGAAAACTCTGGGCAAGCTCTTAGAACTAGGCTCCTTGTTCTGGAGTAATATATCCATGACTCTGTGGATCTCAATATTCTATCTAGAATTGGGCATTGAGAGTATTACTTGTTCTGCCATATGTCTATATCTATAGTTTTGTTTTCAAAAGTGTAAAGTATTTTACAAATATTAAGTGATATTCTTATTATATCAATTCAACTCATCATGCAACTCATTATATCAATTCAACTCATCATGCTTGTATTGAATATTTGCTATGAGATATATTCTGATGTAGGTATCATAGAAAGTAAAATAAATGTTTTATTTAAGAGCACGTGATATCGTAAAAGTAAAAGGCACAAATATAAAAAAGTTCTGGAAAAGGGCTATGCGATCTGAATTATACGGAAGATGTAAGGTTCAACTGGATTGCAGGGGAAGAAGAGAATACTCCAATGAAAGAGGCTTTGAAATACTTCTTGAGAGAGATGAAATACATGGTAGAAATTTGAGAGACACATTAGTCAGAGTGTAAGAGGAAGAGAGGAACCGATTGTTCCAAACTCCCTCATATAAATTGGACTTGAATGATTTGTTCAGGCTAGTGTTCTAGAGCTAGGGAGTCTTACTGGCATGAGGCTCTTTCAAGAGCATTATCAGGGAATCTAAAAGCCCTTGTTTAGTGTTGGAATTGTATTGGAAAATCAAACATGTAGTCATAATAAAGTGTCAATCTAAGGAATCTTCAGATAAACAAAAGCCTGCTCTGATGCAGTGCTCCAGCAAATGTGAGGCATGCTAAAATACACAATACAGGAGTTCTGGAAGATGGGTATAAATCAGTGCCTGTGGAGACCTCATAAGGCACCAGAATACAGACTCAGGTGTCTTTTTCTTTTTTTTTTTTTTTCTTAAGTAATCTTTACTGCCAATGTAGGGCTCAAACTCACGACCTGAGATCAAGAGTCACATGCTCTACTGACTGAACCAGCCAGGCACCCCTTTAGGTGTCTTTTTATAGGATTTTTCAGTCTTCACCATAAATGGAGGGAGGGATTTTAAAGGCAGTGAAAACAATTCAAGCAAGGTTATCAACTGGGAACATCCAGAGCTTGTCATCAGGCAGGTAGTATGACTTAGGATGTTTTTGGGTGGTGAATAAGAGAGGAAGACAGAAGGTGGTTTAGAGGGTGAAGACACTGGAAATGTGGATTCGATGACATTGTGACTTTGAATGCCAGTGTGAGTCCTATTTTAATGATATGTGGTGAAATATTAAAGCTTTTCTTCCACAGAGTGATACACAATCAACTGTGTTTTTAAAGGTATCTCTTGCAGGACTGTGGGTAGAGGAGGAAAGATTGGAGGGAGTGCGAACAGTTGGGACTATTTCCATAGACCAGGAAGTGGGATTATAGTCTTCGGTAAGACTAGTGGCAGGGAAAGGGAGGACTGGCTACATCTGAGAGACACTAGAGAAATTGATTTCTTGAGATGATTTTTCAGCTGATTTTATATGGACATAAGGAAAAGGAAGGAGTCAAAGATGGTAATAATAACCATAGTACAACTCCTATTTAATTACCTATGTGCAAGGCAGTACGCAAATATAGATATTATATGTCTGTTGTATATATGTATATATAATACATGTATTTATATTTATATGTATTTGCAACCTATTCCTCACAAAAACCCATTAATATATCCATTTTACTCAGAAGGAAACTGAAACTTAAGAGGTCAAATAATTGGCTGAGGGTCATGATCAAAATCCTTGGCCCATGTTCTTAACCATAGTAATTCAATTAAGACCTTCTGACGACATGCGTTAACACTGAATGTCCATTCAGGAAGGCAGTAAATGTTTGTGTAGTATTTTCAGATTTAATTACTGAAGTTTAGAAATTTCTTTCAAAACTCTGGTATAGCTTAGTCATGTATGTGCCTGTAACATACAAACGAAACTTGTATATCTGTGCATATTCTTATGTCTCAAAACATTTTTCAAGTATCATAGCCGTTAAGTTTGAGGAATATGATAGGACATAAGTCTTAGAATCTGTAAAGTACTAAAAAGTGGCTGACAATCTTTCTGGTTTATTGTTTTCTTGATGCATGAAACATGTTGTGTCAACTTTTCTAAAGAAAGGAAAAAATAACAATAATGTAATTTCCTAAATTCCCTTCAGTCTTTGAAAATGAAAGCCCAGTTCCAGATAATGAAGTTGAGCATGGTGAGATTTAAATTCTATCCAAATAAGTTACATTAACTCACAGTTATTTATTCTAATAAAGGAGAGGGATCCCTGGATAATTGAAATCCATAGATAATTGAAAAACTACATTTAGCAATATTTCTCAACCTCAACCCATACCAAAATTTTTATTGGCATTATAATCAAGTCACAAAACCTTCTCATTTAAATTTTGTGTCCATTCTCTTTTCTTCTCACTTACATGGGAAGTGAAATGCCCAAATTAATAAAGAGCAGGAGGCAAAAGGCTCTTATCTAGGGGCAGGTCAGAAACTGGATGCTTATGGGATGTAAATACTTATAGGATATAAAGATGATTAAATCAAAAGCTTTTAAATATAATTATTGGGGTAATTGTGACCACTTTATGAATAAGAGAAATGGACTTTTAACTGGCTTTATATTATAATTAGATGTTGAGCTTTGTGGTGCTTTGAATTGGAAAACATAATTTGCATACTGGCCTTATATTGTTTTTTACCAGGCAAAATGGTCCTGTGAACAGCATAGCAGGTGCATAGGCTGTCACTGATTATTCAGTAAGTTTCTTAACATACCAACATCTTGGTGTGAGCAAGAGACTAATGAACCTATGACAAACTGGCAAATGGATATTATGTTTTCTTCACTTAATTAAGAGTTGCAAGATTTGCTACAACACTGAGTTTGTTTGGCATTGTGTTTTAGTAACTTCAAGATTTCATTAAATCATACAATAAATATTTAAGAACCTACTGTGTTCCCAGGAGTAGAATGATGAATGAGGAAGCCCTTGCCCAGCTTTTCCCAAACCGTTCTGTATTTTTTCCTACATTATGGATTAGTGGAGGGTGTTTCAGGTCAATGACAGCATGCTGAGAAGATGATCTATAAGATCGATTAGGAAATAATTTGTTAAAAATCAGTTGGCGTTGAGATCAATGTGATTATTCAAATTCACCCAGATACTTTCTGTTTGTTTGTTTGCTACAGAGATTCTTTAAATGAAAACTTAAAATTTGGATATCTTGACAATACAAAATCAGTGAGTAGTGATCTCCTTTGACTGAAATATGGTCTGTAGAGAGGGGGTCCTGGTCCTGGGTCCTTTTTTTCATCCTTCTTTCCCTACATTCCTCCTTAGATGAGGTATGGGTTGGGAGAAGAATGGTGTTAAAGTACGCATCTACTTGATCATCAGTTAGACTCAGATAAGATTTGCCTCTAATTTACTATTATTTGCATTTTGTATTTTTTTTACTCGTTTCCCTCTCCTAGTGCATGGTGAACTTAAGCTTTGTGGATCTATGGATGCTTTGTGTACTCCAGTCCCTTGACACTACCACTTGGGTGAGAGTTGATCTGTGGCCAGTGGGATTTTTATTAATTAATTGATTGATTCACTCATCAACATTATTGAACATTGCTATGTTTTAGGCATTGTGCAAAATATAGGGATTATAAATAAGAACAAATGAGATGATCATATTTTAAGAATTCTCTTAAAGCATAATTTTAATACCACATATTCACTCATTTTAAGTGTACAATTCAATGATTTTTACTAATTTACAGAGTTCTGCAATCATCACAGAAATTCAATTTTAGAACACTTTTATTACTCCAAAAAGATTTCTTGGGCCTATTTGCAGTCAATCTGCATTCCTTCCCCCAACCCCAGGCAACCATTAATCTTCCTTCTGTCTCTCTATATTTACCCTCTCTGGTTATTCATATAAATGGAATCATATAATATGCAGCATTTTGCATTTGGTTTCTTTCACTTAACATGATGTTTTTGAGGTTCATCCATGTTGAAGCATGAATCAATAGTTTGTTCCTCTTTGTTGCTTAATAGTATTTAATCATATGGAATATGCCACATTTTGTTTATCCATGAAGACAATCACCTTCTGTAGCACAAAATAAACTCTAAGTTTTAATATCTTTTCGAGAGCAAGAATTTGCTGCATATTTTCAGATGTTTAAGAGATAGAAAGTTGCTAAAAGTCACATTTGCTGTTTAAGTCAGGCTTTGGAGACCCTGAGACTCTTGTTCACTCCTGAGAAGAGTTTGAGGGGCAAAGAAAGAAGCTATGAATCTAGAGATATCAGAACTGATCTATTAGAACCCTATCATTGACTTGGCTTAAAGAAAGCATGAGATTAGAGGATCCTGCTACTATTGATGATAGCTTAGCATGGCTGGCTCAAAAACAAATGATATCAACAGAGCGTCCACTTTAGGAACAACAGCATGAAGAATTCCATCAGCCTGCTCTCCAGTGACAGAAATATAGATAGATAAATAGATAGATAGGTAGAAAGACAGATAGATAAAATTATATGTCTCTATCTGTACACACACACAAACACACACACACACACACACACACACACACACACAGCTACTTAAAGTCTCCGAAAATTATCCAAAGGGCATACAGCAAATAAATGAAGAAACATTTATTTAGGAAAATCTACTAAAATGTGTAAGTACCCTAAGAATCTGTAGGAAGCTGAGCCACAGCTCACTTCCTTCTCCTGCTCTCCTCCAGTCCCTCCTCTGTTGTGGACAGTCCTTCTGTCAAGTTGAATGAACACCAGCTCAACTTAACAGAAACCCCCCTCTGGGTGGATATGTTCAAGAAGACAGCACTCCCTCTCTTTTCAGCCCAAATCGGGGGAGGGGCACTGTATTTACTAGGAAGGGGAGGTCACCATCGTTTCGAATCCCCTCCAACTCAGAGTTGCTGAGGCTACATTATTGGTGAGTCCTGTTCCTTCCTCCACCCAGCCTCCACTCCTATGTTGGTTGCTCTACCTGGGCATAAATATTAGGGCTCTGATCATCATCCTAGTTCATTTGTGGGACAGATTTTTCAGTGCCAAGCAAGGCAAGCTGAGAATAAGAGAGGCTACCGCCCCTGCCCAATATTCAGATCAGTTGCGCAGGGAAACAGACCGTCCATTAAAACAGACAACTCCAAAGCTTTCACCAAAGAAATTAATTTTATTTAAAACATGGTGTGAGTCATTTCAATACCAAAAAACACTCTCAAAAACATTGGAGATTTAGGTGATAAACAATTAAGAGGACACTGTTAGCTCTATGAAATCACCAAGCTAAACCAGAGGCCAGCTAGTTTACCAGGGACAAGTAGGGAAATAGCCAAGAAAAACCTTTCTAGAGTCAGAACAAACCTCCAAGATGGTCTTTAAAAACCATCCCTACCCACATTGATTGGACCAGACTGTGGACTAATTTATGCCTGAGGACACTGTCAAAAACAATAGAGCCTTCGGGCTATAATTAGTGGAGTCTTAAGAGCTGGGTGTGATACCAGTAGAAGCAGATAGCTCATTAGACAGATCAGGGAAAGAGACAAAGAGAGTCTTCCTTTATAAAACAACTGCCATCCCTAGGTGATTGTGCACACAACCCAGGGCTCTACCTTAGGAGAAGCAAATGAGAAGCTTCACAGAGCGGGCAAAATAGACTCCACTAAAATATTCTAGCCAAATCACTAAATAAATAAACAAGCAAACAACAATAAAAACAAGTCCTGTGAAGGGAAGTGGAAATGAAAAGCCAGAGTTGCTAAAATATATTAGCTAAAATGTCCAGTTTCAACAAAAGTTTATGAGACATGCACAGAAAAAATAGGACCGATGCATAGGAAAAGAAAGCAGACAACAGAGATTGCCTGTACAAGGGTCCAGGTGTTCATATTTGGACAAATGGTCATCTTTCTGGGAAGAATTAAGTGCAGTCTGGCTGGAATGGAAAGGCTCTCCTGCAGTGTAGGACCTCAGGTTCCTGTTCAAAGCCCACTAAAAGGGACCAGAGTGACATACTGGAAAGACTTGCAGCTGCAAGGAGGAAGCAACTCCAGTATGTACTGTAACCAGTTAACCTTTTATAAAACATTTTTTAATCCTTTGTCTTTCAGATGTGTTAACATGTATATATTTATCATATAAAGGTATAAAAATAATGCAACAATAAAATGTATTTGTGTATGGAAAGTTCACTTTAGTCCAACCTCAAAAAGAGTCTACTTTTTTTCTAAATGCTAAATGAGGGATGCCTGGGTGGCTCAGTGGGTTAAGTGTTTGCCTTTGGCTCAGGTCATGATCCCAGGGTCCTCGGATTGGGCCCTGCATCGGGCTCCCTGCTCAGTGGGGAGCCTGCTTCTCCCTCTGCCTCTGTTTCTGCCCCTCCCCCCTGCTCATGCTCTCTCTCTCTCTCTCTCTCTCACCTGCTCTCTCTCCCTCTCAAATAAATAAACAAAATCTTTAAAAAAGATACTAAATGAAATATGAAATAGGCACATTATGGGTTGGATTAAATTTAATGATTCAAGAAAACATATTATTTTAAATTCTTGTATTTTATTATTACATGTTGAAGCCCAGATACTGTAATTATATCAAGAATATAAAACACATTTTATAAGGTAATTTACCACTTACAACTAATGTTTCTTTCTTTCTACCAAGAAATTGTTTTAATCTACTTTCCTCAGACTGCTATCTTGGATATTTATAGAGATGTCTCAATTATATATTTGATTGATTTCTTTTAACTTGTCAATTGTGAGAAGAGAACATATTTAATAAAAGAAATGGTCTGATGCTATTCATAGTGTCCATTGCATCACAAAAAACTCCAGTATATGGGTTGTCCTGTTTGACGGTTTGTGATGGGAATACCAGATGTGAATTAATACATTGATACAGAAGTTACAAAACACAAATTAAAGGATAGTTCTTAATTTTTCCACAAGTAACCAAATTAAAAATTAAATAGAACTACGAAGGCCATTCATTTAGGAATGGAAATTGTGAATTCTAAGAATTCTAGACATGCTCACGTGTAGCTGCAGAAGATAAAGCATGTAAGAGACTCTTTTTTTTTTTTTTAAAGATTTTATTTATTTGACAGAGAGAGATAGCGAGAGCAGGAACACAAGCAGGGGGAGTGGGAGAGGGAGAAGCAGGCTTCCCGCGGAGTAGGGAGCCCGATGCGGGACTCGATCCCAGGACCCGGGATCATGACCTGAGCCGATGGCAGACGCTTAACGACTGAGCCACCCAGGCACCCGCATGTAAGAGACTCTTAATGCTGATTGCCCACATGTAAAAGTTCCTCCTCTATGCACTCAGGTTTGGTAAAACAGAAATCGTAGGAAATCTGATAAATATGTTTGAAAATTCTTTCATAGAAGAATTATAGCCTCATTAGAAATACTTTGTATTAATTCAAAGAATCATATAGATTACCTCTGAATTTAAAAAGGAAAATTTTCAAGCAAGATACAACTGTGCTTTAAGTACCTATCTTTCTCTCTTTTTAATCATTTAATCTTTACTACAAAGGTTAAAGATTTTAAATATTTAGCAAAATGTACCTTTTAACCTTCTCCCTCTCAGAAGGCGATCGAAACTCTATTCAATTCATTAAATTAATCCTTGGTGGCCACAGCAGAATAAAAATTGCATTTCTTTAGCATGCAAATGATGCTATTAATGTGTGGAAATATACAGCACAGAAGTCATTTACTTGTCTAAGTGAATTTTGTTCTGAAACCTGCGATGTATTTCATATACAAGCAGTACAGATTAAAAGCAATGTGAAATTTAATCTGACAGTGAGTGCAAAACATTACTTTTGTTTTTATGGATAAAAATTTGTTTTAAAAATTGTTTGGGAAATGTGGGGTTCGTCTTTTGGCATAAAATTAGCCTAGGCTACGTTCTTTGAGCATCTTGCAAGTTTAATGGACTTGAAAACTTGAAGATAAGACCTTTCAATGATCTTTGGGATATGGTATTGTTATCTATTCACAGATAAATCATGAACATATACTTAGCTCTTGAAAGTGTGTGATTTTTAAAAACAAGCTTAATTTTATAACACTTTTAGATTTACAGAATTATTGCAAAAAAAAATAACTAAAAGGGTTCTCATATACCCTATACTCAGTTTCCCCTTTCACTAACAACTTGGATTAAGTGGTATATTTGTCACAATTAACAAACTGATGTTTATACACCCTCACTATTATTATTATTAACTCAAGTCCGTACTTCATAAATTTTGTTGCTCAAATTGTTCCAGCTTTGATCATTGGGAGCTGGTTTATTTGGCTCCTATAATTTTTTTTTCTTTTTTGAGCATTTATTTTCTGGCTCTACAAGATCCTCTAGGTTCATCTTGTATATTTCCTGCCTCATTCCTAGAATCAGCCCTTCCTCAAATAACTCTGGTTCCTTTTATTGGAGAATGGTATGAGAAACCGAGATCTACACACTAGGTGTGTTCATTACTGCTGGGTTATTGTTTCTAGGCCCTCTAAGCTGACAAGCTAAATAGATGGTTGTATGTATATACTAACCCATGCATATGCATGTATCTGCAAATATACGTACCTCTATCTATATTAAACCAAACATGAGTTCATTAGTATCTGTAACTCCAGTCTACTACATGGGTCATTCTAACCTCCTCCCTTTGCTTTTCTCCCACTCTAATAGTGAGAAGCCTGCTGTTCATTTACTTTAACTGTTCCATGTAGCCATATATAGGGCTTTCAAAACTGCTCACCCATGTGTCAGTGGGCAACCCCTTTGCCAAATATAGAATAGTGCTAGGTACTGTTACTTTCCCCTTTAGTCTTCTAGATTCTATTCATTTCCAAAGTCATTAGATTAACATCTTTGTCCACAAACCCTTCAGCAAGGTTGTTTCTTTAAATCAGAAACATATTCAAGGAATATTAATTTATCTGAAATGTGGCAAAAATTTAATAAAGATACAGTTTAAAAAATATATTCTAGTTTCCTCAAATCCTTCTTTCTGGAACTGGCTTATCTTAATCAGAGCAAAACTAGTCCATGTGTTTGGTTTCCTTTGGCTCATTTATCTTCCCTTCTAAGATTGAGTTAGAAAGGTTAGTAATGGGAATCCAAATGGGCGACATAAGTAACCCAATACCCTGGTAAACTCTTAGATTATGCAATACAATAATGAAGAAATCCTCGATGCTTTACCTATAAAACAAGGAGATGTCAAGTCCTTGTGTATGGCACCTGAGGCATCCTACAATATGCCATCCACTTATTACTTCAGGAACATCTGCCTCTAATTCCTCAAGGTGAACATTAAACATCACACCAACCAACTTGTGTGAACAAGCTGACACCTTCCTCTCATTTTGGAAAGCTCTCTACAGAACAGATACTCATCTTTCAAAGTGTGGGTAATTTACATATTAACTCACTTAAGGCTAGAAGATCATCTGTTAGCTCAGAGCTCTGTGGTACGCACAGGAAATACTGAGATGAACATTCAGTCCCACCTTTACTGAAAAAGACGGAGAAGGAAACAGTTATAGTAATCAGATAAATATTATGACAGAGGGAAATATAAAGTCTTCCCTCATCCTTAGGATTGGAGTAATTTGATCATTTCTCTTTGCTCCTACTAACTTTATTTTACTGATTTTATTTTGTATTATGATACATTATTTTTATCATCTCTTCATTCAATGCGACAGCATTCATGAAGAGATCTTATTCATTGCTTTGTTTCCACGGCATCTAGCACAAGGCTTTGACCAGATAATAGCTGTTCTAAAAGATTTGCAGAACAAGCGTGTAATACTTTGCTAATATATAAACGGCATTTCTCATCAAACTACTCTTTTTATTATGGAGGATGTGAAAATGTTTTGGAAGCCTTTACATTTAGGACTACTTGAAATAGCTTGTTGATAGGTATTTTACATTTGGAGTTACATAACTCTTTTTCATTAAAGACTGTGATTTATTATGGCAGCATCATTAAACTTTCCATAAAGAAAAACCCTGACACTATGTGGAATAATAGCTCAAATGTAGAATGCTCCTAAAGATAATTATAAAATCTAAATATACTTGGTAAATATCTATCATGCTTTAAAGTTTTAATATACCTGAAAACAGAAAAGAAAATGTCCAATCTGAAATGAATATTAAGAAAATTAAGAAAAAAATTTAAAGTCCCCGGGTTAGAAGTGAGTAAATATTATTAATATAAATTATGATAATGGGTTGAATATTTAAATAATTATTTCAAAGCATATATTTAATTACTGATTTTAAGGCACCATTAATATTACTAGGTACAGACCAATGAAAGCTATAAAATAATGAGTTTACTAAATATATTTCAATTGTCTCACTTTTCTTTTCAAAAGAAGCAAAGCCCAATTGTCCAAACGGCATTGGTTAAGGGAAGTAAATTCCTGCCAAACGTTGACTGTGCCTACACAAATTAACTGTTGCTATGGGATAATATTGAGCAAAGGTTACAGGGAACCAATCAGAGATTCTGTCTTCACGAATAATAAGCATGAGTGAGCAGAATTTCTTGAAGATGTTTATAATCTGAACGATATATGCATGCAATATTTTTATAGAATGGAAGAGGTAGCCTCATTTTCTATTCATTTATGCATGCAGCATATATATTATGAGTAAGGCACAATGTCTTGCGAGAATACGTATAAAAAGATGTTACCTCGCCCTCTTTCTTGCTCTCCTTTCCTCTCTTTGCTTCCTTCGTTCAGAAAATGTGCAATGTAATATCTTCCCTAGAATTTTATCTGGATATTTGCTTTCTCTTTCCCTTTAACTTTGACGGTTCAAAGAACCTTGTGTAGCACATGCTTTGCAGCTTCACCTAGAAACACTCCCTCCAGGGTGGAGGTGCTCAGATCTCGGGCTGGCAGGCTGCTCACAGTTACCCCTTCAGTTGTCCTCAGTTAAAGGCACACCCCTTCCTTTGAAACAGCCTTCATCCAATGTCTAGTTGATGGAGGGAGAAGAAGACCTGGCTCCTGTGCCTCAACTTGAGAAACCTCTGAAATATTATCTCAACTCCTGAGCTCTCTGTGGACTTGTCTGAGGGTCCGAGGCCTCTGCTCCAACTACATTGAACTTCAACTTTTCCTTCTGCCAGTCCTGCTCTCTTCACTTCCTTCTGGGTGTGGTTCCCAAATGCCCTTCCCTCTACACGGTCCCTTGCATCCATATCTCCTTCTCAGTTTTTGTGGATGATAAACTTAACCTAGAAGACTTAGTACTGGAAGTGACCTAGAAAGCAGGCTTCTAAAATGGGGTTTTAGAACTGTAGCATCTGTTGGCCAACTGGCAGGGAATATAGCTCTTAGCATGTGGTGGGGGTGTAACTGTGAAGAATTTTGCAGGTGGTGAACTGGGTAGAAAGGAACTCATTAATGCTTGCAATATCTCAAGTGTTTAAGAGGTAGAAGGAAATTAATAATTCTAAAGACCATCAGATCAAATGGCTATTTCTGGGTAATATTGATGTGTCAGATAAAAACAGGCTGAGACTGATTGATAAGTAAATTAAAGTAATTGAAGGTAAAATGTGACCATTAGTTCCCTTGGTTTCCTTGGCAACATATATGAAGATGCTTATCTCTGGCAGTAAAGGGCAGAGGATGACGGTGAGACCCAAGACTTGATCAGAGAGGTAGCAGAACTCCAGAGAAGGTAGAATTCTCAATCAGAGGAAGTTTCCTGCAAAGTCAGGGACTGAGAAGGAATAGGACCCTGAAAACTTGGATGGAGATATCTGATACGATGCTCTTAGTACCTTGGAACTCAGAACACTCCTCCGGACTTTTGGAAATGGAAAACTCCTCCCTGACAAGGTCTAGCAAACTCCCTTGCTTGAGCATGATACAGAGATGTCTGTCTCACAAGGCAACACGAGGGCTGTTCTGAGCCTGCTAATGGAGGGTAGGGGCTAGATGCTGATGGGACTGCAGCATCCAGCGGCATGTACAGGCAACGGTTGTGACAGAACATATGGAACTGGATCTCAACATTGCTCGATCAAAGAGGGCGGGATATTAAGTTTGATAAGGGAAAGTTTACTGATATGGCAATACTCTGCCAAGATAAGAATTTAAAGCCCACACAAGACCTCTAGTGCTATCATGCTGTAAGGAGGGCTCTTGGAAGTTGGGGAAAGTGATGGGCTATATTATAATAAATAGAAATGCCCATGTCAGGTAGTGGAGGAAGGGATCAAAATGACAAAAGAAATAGTCATTCTAAATAAACTCTATAAGCCCAGAAAACACACCAGCTGACTGTGATCCCTGGAGAGCCTGAAGGACATGCCATTTACCAAAGTGCCAGAGAGTATGCTGATTAGAATGGTACTAGCATCATTGCAAAGCTCAGTGGTAGCCCGGCGCTGAGGTTAAGAGACACTGTTACAGAACTGGGTTCCGTAGTAGCAGTGGGTATGATGGGAACCCAAAATAAGAGAAGGCAGCACCAAGTACCAGAAGTAATGTGGGTACAACTACCGTAACACGTGGCAAGACTGGAATGTCAGCCCAGGGTCCTGGCCTACACGGTGCTAGGAAGATGGTTAATAGACAATTTTCATAGAGACAAAATGTATGGAGAGTCACTAAGAGTGTTGCCTAATTTACACCATCAAAATGAATTAGGCACGTGACGTGATGAGCACTGGGTGTTTTACACAACTGATGGATTATTGAACTCTACATCTGAAACTAATGATGTACTATAGATTGGCTAATAATTAAAAAAATATAGAGTGTATAACCAGGAGGCAGAAGGCAATCCTCCCAATAAAAGTTTATGTTCTTTGTTTAGTTCTCAGATCTGGAACACGTTGACTGGAGAATATGAGGCCTCATGAGGAAAGATCCTGATATACCACACTATGTATGTATGATAATGATTCCCCCAGACCTTCCCTGAAGGAAATTATGGTTACTTGCTCAGGTAAGCTCATACTGGACAAAAGGGAATGATGAGACATTTACAGAACTATTGGGCATAAATCCAGTTGACACTGACCACTGGATCCAAAGTGTCATCATGGCACCCCTGCTGGAAAGAGCATAGGTTCAACTGTGGCTGCCAAGGCAGAAAACGTAGTTCATCCAACTAACTCTCTTCTTGTACATTTCCTTAGTTAACAAGACAAACTAGTGCTTGGCCAAACGGTACTTTAGAAGGGAGTGAGATGTGTGAGAGCATAGCAGAGGAGGACTGTAGGGGGTGTTGTGCTGGCCTGCTGGGGTCCCCTGTCCAGTACAGAGACACTCACTCCTCCAGGTTCCAGAGTCATTGGTTGCTGACAACTTAATCTGTATCTCTCACCAGGGCTTGCCCTTGATTTAAGGCAACTGGGCTCCCCATGGTCTATTTGCTCTCATTTCTTTCCTAAAGCCAGCTCATAGATGTACCAGTTTAGAGCTTGAGGAATCCATAATCACCACCAGATACTGGCTGTTCCAAAACGTGCTGCCACACTGCTCATGCTGAGAAATGAGACAGAGGCCCTGGTGAAGCCAGTGAAAATCAAACAATCCAAGGAAATGCTTTTATTTAATTCTTCAGGGGCTGCCATTGATGCTGAACTGTGGGCTTATCCTGGATGGTCTTGCCGGGCGCGAGAGCTATAACCCACACACATTCCCTTGAGGCTGGGAGACCACCAAGATGGGAGACTACCCGATGATGGTTGCACAAGAGACTTCGTGAGCCTCTGTGCCTTCTATCACGACACAGCTGTCTCAGTTCACATGCACAGACAGGCACACACAGAGACACGTGTGCACGCACGTGCAAGCACGTACACGCACAACACTCACACAACCATTTTTCACCTATAGAGTTACATGGTGAGTTTGGAACTGGGTAAGATCATCTGTCTGAGCTCCTCTCTCCATAAAGGAAGAAGTTAGGTTCCTAATTATTTTCTTCCCAGTTAAGTCTTCATGCCTTGTGCTAATTGTCTTACATTATGCCCAGAAAATTGAATTCTACATACCAAGAAAATTTGCGGCAAAGCAATCTCTGTTAAAAAACAAAAACACAAATAATCTGTTAAAAGCTTTCTCCAAAGCAATGCGTACTCATCGTCTTGTATTTGTTATGTAATAGGCCACATGAGAGATTCTTTCCAAAGCAAAAACAGTATCAAGGAGACTTATACCTTTGTGTTGGATCTAAGGTCTGGTAGCTTTAAATACTGGGCTCTAATAAAATGTTTAACATACTACCTTATCAAACATTTTTTAACATGCATATAAACTTTCTTGGTGAGAAAGGAAAGACAAACTAGACATAAGTGTTTGCAAGTAGATTGATTGTTATTATGTGATGCTGTCTAATTAATCAATTTGAAAAGATAACCCAGTTAATAATTTGTTGCATTTAACTATTCCATTATTGAATACACTTTTCAGTTTAATTTTCACCTGTTTGCCATAAACTTGATATATATTTTTAATAAATATACACATATAGTTAAATATATATACATAAATATATATGTATATTTTAAGCAGACTATCGTAGAGGCAAATTAAATGGCAGTTAAGTTTGCAGTAGAAATGAAATGTTGGAACTTTGGCTATAACACTGAGCAAGGAGTGAAGTCAGAGTTTAAAGTAGTTTCCCTTGAAATACACTGATTGGTTGTCTGCCTTTGATAAATATATTTTTATAATTGCTCAAATCATATTTCAAACTGCTTCTATGAATATATCCTCCCTGGAATATTTTAAATCTTTCAGTGCGTTTATTAGGAGCATATATTATAAAATACGAAATGATTATTTAATGAACTTTCTTTTCTGCCTCAGCTCCTACTATGACGCACCCACCCACAAAGCTACATTGACGTGAAACCAATGTGTCATAAACATAACATTCCTAAAGACTATCGAGCCCCCCGCATCGGGCTCCCTGCTCGTCGGGAGGCCTGCTTCTCCCTCTCCCACTCCCCCTGCTTGTGTTCCTGCTCTGGCTATCTCTCTCTCTCTGTCAAATAAACAAATAAAAAAATCTAAAAAAAAATATATAGTATCATTTTAAAACTTTAAATTGCTGCAGGTGATGAATGAGGTTCTAGATCTAAACAAAAAACAAAAAACAAAAAAACAAAACAAAAACCCACAAAGGCTTCGCTGTTTTATTGGATGTCAGCGTGCAGCCTATCTGATACGGAATGCAGTGTTGCAAAAGGAGAGTCCGGAGTTGCTGCACACACCAGTGTGTGCAAGACAAGAAGTGTGAGGAGGCTCATGACTTCTGCATGGATGGAGGTGATGCTTTTTTTGTTCATACACAGAAGGGAAATTCCTTATGAAAGAACAGGGACTGTAACATCTTTCAATCACTGCAATGAAATTCAGAAACCACTGTTTGAGACGTGTTAAAAAACAAAGACCCATTAAAGAAAGGCAGAAAATTATTGCATCATGAAAGGAGAAATAGCACTTACTAGTAGTGACTAGCGGCCGTGTTTGCAGAATGTATCGGAATAACCAAAAATCTTGACAATGTAGCTAAAGCCGTGGATAATTGTCTTTACCTCTACCTTAGAACTTTTTGCAGGGGTGAGGATTGCAAGGAGTAAAAATAAATACATGGAGGTGACTCGGAAGGTTGCCATTGGAGTGCACCCAAGAGCCACATTGAGGCGGTTTAATGGACCCTAAGTAGGAAGAGAGAAGGAAATGGCAAGAAGCATATTCCCCGCAATGCTTGGCAAGATATATTGTTAATGGCAGCGCTGGTAACATGCTTCAGATATTTCCCTCTCTGTTTTTTGTTGCTTTGCTACAAGGATTATTCATCACCACAGAACTGGAGGTGGGTTTGAGGATAGAAAGGGCATACAGAATGAATAATCCACTTAATCCTGCTAAATCTTTGGTACTTTCCTCTACATTTTTTTCTCAAGCAAAACAAAAACCTAATACTTCAGGCTTACATATTAGTGTCAAAGCCAAACAGTGAACAACACCCGTATCAGTTCAGAATAATTAATGATTTTTCACTGTAATTACTTTTGGCCTCATCTTTTAAAAAAAATAACACCATTTTTCTACATTAAGGACATAAAACCAAAAATACAAATTCAGACTGGAGTGGTACTCACTAATAAAAGAAATGCATTTCTGCAATTCTACTGGATCCTTGCTGACCTTCTTACCTGGCCTGTTGGAAAACCAGAAATAGAGTAGGAAGAAAATTGCTATTGAAATAAAATTGCAAAGTTCTCTTTCATTACACTGTGAAGTATGAAATCACTGTGGTTCAGAATTGTCTTTTAATTTCAACAAACAAATACTAGACATTTATTACCTGCCAAGCACTGTTCCGGTTGCTCTGGATAAAAATGTAAACACGACACTATTTTCAGCCCTCGACCTGCCTATCCAGATGCTGTGAAGTCAGGGACTGGTAAGACAGTACATGAAACAATGTCTGGTGTCCGTGTCATGTGGGTAACGTTGTGACCTGCCTTGGCTGCAGAGGTGGAGCCAAAGAAAGCTATAAAGTTTTTTTGAAGCCACGGTTCTTGAAAATCATGAATATGTAGTCTGAGAAGGAAGGGATGCTGTCAATCACTAGCTTGAAGATCAAGCAGAAAGCGACAACAGAAATGAGAGAGACTGCGGACTGCCATCAGGTTTCTAGAACACGGTTTCGTTATTTGAATGGGAGTGAACTCTAAGATTTTTGGAAATACCCCTATGGTAAAGCTATACTCACCCCCCAACAAAACCATAAATGCTTTTTGAATTACCTGATACTTTGTACTATTCACGCTTCAGGTCCTCTGCATTAAAATAAAGACTGTGTGTTGAATAGCGAGGAACGTACTTTCCATTTCCCCTCTGTCAGTGTGATTAAAAGGTGAACACATATTATTGAGCCCCAGGCAACATCTTACACAGGATCTCTGGCATTCAGTAGGGAATTATTTTGCAGTTAATGAATTACTGAAAACATTTCTAGCCAAGCAAAATATTTTATCAAATTCATTTTCTACTTTTAAAATATATGCTCATTATTTTTGGCACATGAGGGAAAAGCCGATTTAAAGAAAAAAAGTCATTTAAAGTTAAAAATGCTTTCTAATCAAACATGGTTAGAGGGGAGAGGCAAGGTAAAAAGTGAAGTATTAAAACAGCACTGTCCCAGGGCACCTGGGTGGCTCAGGTGGTTGGGTATCTGCCTTCAGCTCAGGTCGTGGTCCCAGGGTCCTGGGATGGAGCCCCACATCAGGCTCCCTGCTCAGCTAGAGGTGGGGGGCGCTGCTTCTCCCTCTCCCTCAGCTTGTGCTCTCTCTCTCGCTCTCTCACTCTCTCTCTCTCTCTGTGTCTCTGTCTCAAATGAATGAATAAAATCTTTTTTTTTAAAAAAAATGCACTGTCCCAAACAGAATCATAGACTCATGAGCATAGATTCCTCATGCTAAACCCTCTCAAGAGAGCCTGCATAAGCAGATGGCTTTGAATTTTGCTTAGGAAGTATGAGCATATATTTTTAAGAAACTGAACACTGATACTATTCACTGGAGAGAGTAATCAAAAAGGGAGCAACTTGTTATTCTCTTCTCCAAATGGAAATACTTTTGCTGTTTCCCATTGTAAAAGTACTTCATGCTGATTGCAAAACTCTAAACAAGTGTGAAGAGAAAACTGGCTTCCATGAATTCCACTAGGAACAGCTGGGTGTAATTCACTCTGCTATAGCCACCCGGGCTTCCTGTTCCTCCCAGAATATTCCATGGGCTCCTCAACCTCAAGCTTTGCATTTGCAATTCCCTCTGCTTGCAGTTCTGTTCCTCAGACATTTGAGTTGCTAGATCTCCACTCCCTCACTTCTTACAGTTTTCTTTTATCTTTTTTTTTTTTTTTTGAAGATTTTATGTATTTATTTGACAGAGTGAGAGTACAAGCAGGGGGAGTGGCAGGCAGAGGAATAGGGAGAAGCAGGCTCCCCGCTGAGTAGGGAGCCGATGGGGGCTCGATCCCAGGATCCTGGGATCATGATCTGAGCTAAAGGCAGACGCTCGACTGACTGAGCCACCCAGGCACCCCTAGAGTTTTCTTCTTAAGCCCTTAGAGAGGCCTGCCAGAACACACTCTTACTAAAATACCAGTTCCTGCCCAGGACTCTCTGTTTTCCGTACCCCCGTGCATTGTCTTGACAGCGCTATCTTCCACTAAGGGAGCGTACATAACTTGCCTAAGTTCACACAGCTAGAAGTGGCAGACTCAGGATTCACTCAGGCTCTCTGGCTGCAGGGTGGGTGCTTGCAATCGCTACACGATGCTGTCCTTCTGGATTAGACACTTCATACATCTTGCAGTGAATTCAGACAAGGCTGGAATTTGACTCAGGTGGCATCAGTGTGGGCACACAAAGTCGACCATCCTGCTGTCCAAGGATAACTGGCAAGTACTAACTAGGGGGCAGGATGCAGGCGAGGGGCAGGACATAAGAAGCCCTCTTGGATGGATAGATATTTAAGTCAGTGCAGAATTTTTGAATAGAAATCTGTAAAATGATGTAAATGCCTTCAAAATGTGCCTGTCCTTTGACCTGTTAGTCTCATTTGCAGAAATTTTCTCTAAAATAATCAGAAAAGTATTCAAAGCAGTCTTATAGTAACGACAGTTGCGAATCTGTGAAAACCACTTAAGTATCTGACAATAATGGATTGATTAAAATAATTATGATGTATGGATAGATACAGACAGATGTATCAGTACCCCCACTGACGCTGCCTGAGTCAAAATCCAGCCTTGTCATACCTTTGCTTTTTTAACTATAGAATTTTAGACAAGCTATTTAAACTCTTTTTCTCCAACTTCGTGTTTTAAAATACTATATGTAAATATAATTAATACTTTATTGTATATGTTACACGTTTTTGTCCTTTCAATTTCTTTTTGTCTTTTATCTTTCTTTTATTCGTTTTCCATACACTTTACTTTTTTTTCTTCTTTTTAAATGGGGAAGCTGTTTTTGAAATTTTGTTTTACTTTTTATATAGTCACATTAATTAAACATCATGATTTCTGCCTAAATATGAAAATTATAATTCATAAGAGTAGAGGCTCTTCCTTATTATATTTTTCCCTGCATGTTTGGAGTGTTCTTATGTTTGGAAACCTAGTCTTTGTTCATGAATGTATTCTAGTATATCTTTCAAAAAATTATAAGAGAAGGGCTTGCTCCTTGTGAGAAAATGAAATACAAAACAAAAGTATAAAATAAGGAGGGGAAGTTCTCATCTTTCACTAATTCTAAGATTAATTGCTATTAACAATTTCTTTGTATCCTTTGCACCTCCTCTGATACACAAATTCTATCCATTGTTCTGCAACATGCTCCTCACTTAACAATATAGGTAACAGAATCCTTCCATACCAGTATATTGACATATAATGTATTCTTTTAATTGCCAATATAGTTTCCCATAATTTGAAAATATGAAAATGCATTTAACTATTCTTAAGTGGTAAACCTCTAGGTTGACTCTAGTTTTCGCTACCATACATGGTTCAGCATATGTCCTTGCACATTGGTGCCAGTATTTAGATACCAGGATAATCAACTGATCACTCTAAGGGATATGCACATTTAACAGTTTTATAGAAACTGTCGAATTGCCCCCAGTTTGCACTTCCATCCATAGTTAAGAGCATGTCCATTTCCACTCTTTTAACAAATGTTCAGTATTTACCATCTGCTTTTCAATCTAAGGTAAGTAACTTATTTTTTATCCCGAATATAATTTAAATTTCTTTTTATTCTTTGATGTCCCAGATTACATGAAGACCTATCCTAGACTTGTCTCTAAGGAAACATTTTCTATATTAAGTATTTTATGTTTTCTCTTCTTCCATTATTTCTATTCTCCATTTGTAGGATACTTGAACTGCTTGTGAAATTTCTATTAGATACATATCGTATCCTTTCAATCTTCCCTCCATGTCTTTTAAAGCTTCTTTAATTTAAAAAAATGAAAAGAAGGGGGAGGAGCAAGATGGCAGAGGTGTAGGAGATCTGGATTTCATCTGGTCCCAGGAATTCAGCTGGATAGGGATCAAACCATTCTGAACACCTACAAACTCAACAGGAGATCAAAGAAAAGAAGAGCAGCAACTCTGAACAGAAAAGCGACCACTTTCTGGAAGGTAGGACGTGAGGAGAAGTGAATCTGAGGCGATATTCAGGAGGATAAACGGCGGGGGAGGGGACCTCCGTTGGCCGCTTCTGGCAAGTGATAGAGCCACGGAGCACAAAATCGGAACTTTTAGAAGTGGGCTCCTCTGAGGGACGTCACTCCAGTGGCTAAGTGGGGGGTGGAACACTCATAGGGACAGTGTGGTCTGAGGACCCTTGGGGTCACAGAAAGACCAGGGGTGCCTGAGTGCGGCAGAGCTCCCAGGTGTAGGAGCGGGGAAGCCGGCTGCAGAGACAGAGCCGAGGGGCGGGCTCTCAGCTCGGGGTGGCCATAAACTGTGATCGGCGACACAGTCGGGCCACTGCTCCTCCAGCGGGGACCCAACAAGCAGCAGATCCAGGGAGACTCCCCTTCCTCCCCCTGGAGTGGCTCAGGAGCGCACCGCAGGGATCTGCTGGGTTTGGAGACCACACAGGGTCGGGTGCCAGAGATAGGAATGCTCGGTCACAGGCCGGGTGAGCACGGAGTGCAGCCAGAGACCGGGCAGACGGGAGTGACTGACTGCTTTTCTCTGGGGGCGCACTGAGGAGCCGGGGCCCGAGTTCTCGGCTCCTCCGGGGCGGAGATTGGAGGCTGTCATTTTCACTCTCATCCTCCAAAGCTGTAGGGAAAGCTTGCAGGGAACAGAAGCTCGGGAAAGCAAACCAGAGGAGATTACTTAGCCCAGACCCGGCAAGGGCGGGGCAATTCTGCCTCCGGCAAAGACATTTGGGAACCACGGCAACAGGCCCCTCCCCCAGAAGATCAGCAAGAACAGCCAGCCCAGACCAAGTTTATCGATCAATGAGAATGGTAGAACTCCAGTGCTAGGGGAATACTGCACATAGAAATCATGGCTTTTTTACCATGATTCTTTAGTCTTTAAAAGTTAATTTTTTTTTAATTCTCTATTTTTTCTTTTTCTATTTTTTAAATTTTTCTTCTTTTTCCACCAAATTCTTATTTTATCAATTCCTTTTCTAAAATATTTTTTAATTTTCATTTTTACAGTCATAGTCTGTTCCTTCTTTGTATTTAACCTTATTTTTTTTTGTGTGTATATATATATTTTTTTCTTTCTTTAAAATTTTGGGATACAGCTGCTTCTAACAGACCAAAATATACCCTAAATCTAGTATATGGCTTTGTTCTAGTCTCCTGCCTGATCATATTCTCTCCTTTTTTTTTTTAAACTTTTTCTTTATTTTTTCAATCAACTTCTTATCAATTCCTTTTTAAAAATGTTTTTAAATTTTCATCTTTACAATCATATTCCATCCCTTCATCGTATGTACTCTTATTTGTGGATATTTATATAAGTTTTTCTCTCTTTAAAATTTTGGGAGGCAGTTTCTTCTAACAGACCAAAATACACCCAAAATCTAGTGTGTGGCTCTGTTCTGTTCCCAAGCCTGATCATATTCTTTTTTTCTTTTTCTTTCTTTTTTTTTTTTTTTTTTACTTTCTTCTCCCCCCTACCCCCGGTTTTTGAGTCTCTTCTGATTTGTTTAGTGTATATTTTTCTGGGGCTGTTGTTACCCTTTTAACATTTTGTCCTCTCATTCATCTGTTCTTTGGACAAAATGACAAAATGGAAAAACTCACCGCAAGAAAAAGAACAAGAGGCAGTACCGACTGCCAGGAACCTAATCAATATGGACATTAGTAAGATGTCAGAACTAGAGTTCAGAATGACGGTTATAAAGATACTAGCTGGGCTTGAAAAAAAAAAAAAAAAGATACCAGAGACTCCCTTTCTGGAGAAATAAAAGAACTAAAATCTAACCAAGTCAAAATAAAAAAGGCTATTAATGAGGTGCAATAAAAAATGGAGGCTGTAACTGCTAGGATAAATGGGGCAGAAGAGATAATTAGTGATATAGAAGACAAAATAATGGAGAATAAAGAAGCTGAGAAAAAGAGAGATAAACAACTACTGGATCACAAGGGGAGAATTGGAGAGTTAAGTGAGACCATAAGAGGAAACAACATTAGAATAATTGGGATCCCAGAAGAAGAAGAAAGAGAGGGGCAGAAGGTATATTGGAGCAAATTATAGCTGAGAACTTCCCCTAATTTGGGGAAGGAAACAGGCATCAAAATCCAAGAGGCGCAGAGAACCCCCCCTCAAAATCAATAAAAATAGGTCAACACCATGACATCTAATAGTAAAACTTAAGAGTTTCAGAGACAAGGAGAAAATCCTGAGGACAAGAGTTCTGTAACATACAATGCTAGATATATTAGATTGGCAGCAGACCTATCCACAGAGACCTGGCAAGCCAGAAAGGACTGGAATGATATATTCAGAACACTAAATGAGAAAAATATGCAGCCAAGAATACTATATCCAACTAGGCTGTCAGTGAAAATAGAAGGAGAAATAAAAAGCTTCCAGGACAAACAAAAACTGAAAGAGTTTGTGAACACCAAACCTGCCCTAAGGTCCTCTAAGCAAAGAGAGAGCCTAACAGCAACATAGATCAGAAAGGAACAGAGACAATATACAGTAACAGTCACCTTACAGGCAATACAGTGGCACTAAATTCATATCTTTCAATAGTTACCGCGAATTTAAATGGGCTAAATGCCCCAATCAAAAGACAAAGGCTATCAGATTGGATAAAAAAAACAAGACTCATCAATATGCTGTCTGCAAGAGACTGATTTTAGACCCAAAGACACCTCCAGATTGAAAGTGAGGCGGTGGAAAACCATTTACCATGCTAATGGACATCAAAAGAAAGCTGGGGTGGCAATCCTTATATCAGACAAATTAGATTTTAAGCCAAAGACTATAAGAGATGAGGAAGGACACTGTATCCTACTTAAAGGGTCTATCCAAAGAGAAGATCTAACAATTGTAAATATCTATGCGCCTAACATGGGAGCAGCCATTATATAAGCCAATTAATAACAAAAGCAAAGAAACACATTGACAATAATAAAATAATAGTAGGGCACTTTAACACCCCCCTGACTGAAATGGACAGATCATCTAAGCAAAAGATCAACAAGGAAATAAAGACTTTAAATGACACACACTGGACCAGATGGACTCCACAGATAAATTCAAGACATTCCATCCCAAAGCAACAAAATGCATATTCTTCTCTAGTGTACATGGAACATCTCCAGAATAGATCACATCCTGGGTCACAAATCAGGTCTCAACCAGTACCAAAAGATTGGGATCATTCCCTACATATTTTTGGACCACGATGCTTTGAACCTAGAACTCAATCACAAGAGGAAAGTCAGAAAGGACTCAAACACATGGAGGCTAAAGAGCATCCTACTAAAGAATGAATGGGTCCACCAGGAAATTAAAGAAGAATTAAAAAAAAATTCATGGAAACTAATGAAAATGAAAACACAACTGTTTAAAATCCATGGGATGCAGCAAAGGCAGTCCTGAGAGGAAAGCATATCGCAATACAAGCCTTTCTCAAGAAACAAGAAAGGTCTCAAATATACAACCTAACCTTACACCTAAAGGACCTGGAGAAAGAACAGCAAATAAAGCCTAAACCCAGCAGGAGAAGAGAAATCATAAAGATCAGAGCAGAAACCAATGAAACAGAAACCAAAAGAACAGTAGAACAGATCAACACAACTAGGAGCTGGTTCTTTGAAAGAATTAATAAGATTGATAAACCCCTGGCCAGACTTATCAAAAAGAAAAGAGAAAGGACCCAAAGAAATAAAATCATGAATGAAGGAGGAGAGATCAAAACCAACAGCAAAGTAATACAAACAATTATAAGAACATATTATGAGCAGCTATATACCAGCAAATTAGACAATCTGGAAGAAATGGATGCAGATGCATTCCTAGAGGAGTATAAACTACCAAAACTGAACCAGGAAGAAATAGAAAACCTGAACAGACCTATAACCACTAAGGAAATTGAAGCAGTAACCAAAAATCTCCCAACAAACAAGAGCCCAGGGCCAGAGGGCTTCCCAGGGGGATTCTACCAAACATTTAAAGAAGAATTAATACCTATTCTTCTGAAACTGTTCCAAACAATAGAAATGGAAGGAAAACTCCCAAACTCATTTTATGAGGCCAGCATTACCTTGATCCCAAAACGAAAGAGCCCACCAAAAAAGAGAATTACAGACCAATATCTCTGATGAATATGGATGCAAAAATTCTCACCAAATTACTAGCCATGGGATCTAAGAGTATGTTAAAAGGATTATTCACCACGACCAAGTGAGATTTATTCCTGGGCTGCAAGTTTGGTTCAACATCTGCAAATCAATCAATGTGATACAACACATTAATATAGAACAAGAACCATATGATCCTCTCAATAGATGCAGAAAAAGCATTTGACAAAGAACAGCATCCTTTCTTGATTAAAACTCTTCACAGGGTAGGAATAGATACCTCAGTATCATAAAAGCCATCTATGAAAAACCCACAGCAAATACCATTCTCAATGGGGAAAAACTGAGAGCTGTTCCCCTAAGGTCAGGAACACGACAGCAATGTCCACTATCACTGCTGCTATTTAACAGAGTACTAGAAGTCCTAGCCTCAGCAATCAGACAACAAAAAGAAATCAAAGGCATCTGAATTGGCAAAGAAGAAGTCAAACTCTCACTCTTTGCTGATGATATGATATTTTATGTGGAAAACCCAAAAGACTCCACCCCCAAACTGCTAGAACTCATACAGAAATTCAGTAAAGTGGCAGGATATAAAATCAATGCACAGAAATCTGTGGCATTTCTATACACCAACAACATGGCCCAAGAAAGAGAAATTAAGGTGTCGATCCCATTTACAATTGCACCTGAAACCATAAGATACGTAGGAATAAATCTAACCAAAGAGGCAAAGAATCTGTACTCAGAAAACTATAAAATACTCATAAAAGAAATTGAGGAAGACACAAAGAAATGGAAAAACGTTCCAGGCTCATGGATTGGAAGAACAAATATTGTGAAGATGTCATTGCTACCTAGAGCAATCTACACATTCAATGCAATCCCCATCAAAATACCATCCACTTTTCTCAAGGAAATGGAACAAATAATCCTAAAATTTGTGTGGAATCAGAAGAGACCCTGAAGAGCCAGAGGAATGTTGAAAAAGAAAAGCAAAGCTGGTGGCATCACAATTCCGGACTTCAAGCTCTATTACAAAGCTGTCATCATCAAGACAGTATGGTACTGGCACAAAAACAGACACAAAGATCAATGGAACAGAATACAGAGCCCAGAAATGGACCCTCAACTCTACGGTCAACTAATCTTTGACAAAGCAGGAAAGAATGTCCAATGGAAAAAAGACAGTTTCTTCAACAAATGGTGTTGGGAAAATTGGACAGCCACATGCAGAAGAATGAAACCGGACCATTCTCTTACACCACACACAAAAATAGACTCAAAATGGATGAAAGACCTCAATGTGAGACAGGAATCCATCAAAATCCTTGAGGAGAACACAGGCAACAACCTCTTCGACTTCAGCTGCAGCAACTTCTTCCTAGATACATTGCCAAAGGCAATGGAAACAAAGGCAAAAATGAACTATTGGGACTTCATCAAGATAAAAAACTTTTGCACAGCAAAGGAAACAGCCAACAAAATGAAAAGACAACCGACAGAATGGGAGAAGATATTTGCAAATGACGTATCAGATAAAGGGCTAGTATCCAAAATCTATAAAGAACTTATCAAATTCAACACCCAAGGAACAAATGATCAAATCAAGAAATGGACAGAAGACATGAACAGACATTTCTGCAAAGAAGACATCCAAACGGCCAACCGACACATGAAAAAGTGCTCAACATCACTCCTCATCAGGGAAATACAAATAAAAACCACAATGAGGTACCACCTCCCACCAGTCAGAATGGCTAAAATTAACAAGTGAGGAAATGACAGATGTTGTCGAGGGTGCGGAGAAAGGGGAACCCTCTTACACTGTTGGTGGGAATGCAAGCTGGTGCAGCCAATCTGGAAAACAGTATGGAGGTTCCTCAAAAAGCTGAAACTAGAGTTACTGTATGGCCCAGCAATTGCACTACTGGGTATTTACCCCAGAGATACAAATGTAGTGATCTGAAGGGGTACGTGCACCCCAATGTTTATAACAGCAATGTCCATAATAGGCAAACTATGGAAAGAGCTTAGATGCCCATTGACAGATGAATGGAAAAAGAAGATGTGGTATATATATATACAATGAGATACTACTCAGTCATCAAAAATATGAAATCTTGCCATTTGCAATGACGTGGATGGAACTAGAGGGTATTATGCTAAGCGAAGTAAGTCAATCAGAGAAAGACAATTATCATATGATCTCACTGATATGTGGAATTTGAGAAACAAGATGGAGGATCATAGAGGAAGGGAGGGAAAAATGAAACAGGATGAAACCGGAGAGGGAGACAAACCATAAGAGACCCTTAATCTCAGGAAACAAACTGAGGGTTGCTGGAGTGGTGGGGGGTGGGAGGGATGGGGTGGCTGGGTGATGGACATTGGGGAGGGTATGTGCTATGGTGAGCGCTGTGAATTGTGTAAGACTGTTGAATCACAGACCTGTACCCCTGAAACAAATAATAGATCACATGTTAATAAAAAATAAAAAATAAAAAGAAATCTTCTTTATAGTTTTACATTATTTTTTATTCTGTCCTATACTTTGGAAAAAAATAAGTATATCTTCCAGATTACAAATTCCATCTTAAATATGAGTTTTCCTTCAACTCATTCTTTATGTAGGGATTTGAAATTATTTTAGTAATCAGGTTTTTAATTTCTGAAAACTGAAATTAACATCTTTCCATGCATTAGTTGTTGCTAGTTCTCTACCATTTCATCCTTCTCTTTGCCAACAGAATGTGGACTGGTAATGTGTTCAGCTAAAAACAGAGACAGAAAAGAAGGAAGGAAGGAGGGAAGGAAGGAAGGAAAGACAAGAAGAAGAAAATAAAAAGACCATTCTCCAGCCTCCCTTGCAGCAATATATGGTGTTCTGGTAAATGTTTAACAACTGACTCTCTGGAAGGAAAAAGCACAAACTTTGCAGCTTTTGCTGCTTCCATGGTGTAAATACTCCAAGCTGGAGTGACCCGAGGACCTCCCTTAATTCTCTCTCTCTGGCCACAAAGTCTGTTCTTAAACTCTATCAAAGAACATGTTTACATTATTTCAAGAGTTAATTCCACAGTGTTCACTGAGAAGAAACATCATAGCCAGGCACATGGAATACTTGTCTTGAATGAACAACCTGCTTACTACTCCTTGGCTTACTCATTCCCTCCAGCAGTGATGAATCTAGACCGTAGGTCCAAGCTCCTGACAGGCAATTCCATTTAATTCAGAAGCTATCCTATTTTGCCTGATGGAATTGCATGCTTTTTGTTTTTGTTTTAGTTTTGCTCTAGTTTCTGTCATTAATCCAGTGCAGTCTCCTTTATATTTTCAGATTATTCCTCAATGTTGCTCAGTGGATGACCCCTTCTTAGTTTTACATTGAAACTATGAATTGTTTTAATATTTATATTTCTTCTGTTATAGGAATCATCTTTTGGGAAAGAAGAAGTACATATTTTCTAATTGAATTGGAACCAGGTAAACTTTAGAATCAGACAGCAACATTTAAAAAAATTAAGATGTTGAATAGAATTTCATAAATGCAGTGCATAAGGAAAAACACATTAAAGTTATGTTTACTGTAGTACTACTTTGTGAACTTCTTAGTGCTTGGACTCACTTAAGACTGTATATTGGTGAGCACTTTCCGTGTCCTTAATATTTGACAGTATTCTTTTATTTTACAATATTTTAACTGCTTGCCTGTTTTAGAGTTTTAGGATGGTGAGCATCATTTGACCTAAATCTTTGGTTACATTTATAACATGTCTTTAGTATAATTTTGTAGAAATGAAATCAGACCAAGAAATTCCACTTTCCAAATAAATACTGATATAAATAATCGAGTTAATTGGATAGTCGTATTTAAGATAGAGATGCTAAATAAAAAGAGAATTGGGCCTAGAAGTGAAACAGATGTGGTTTTAATCTTTGCTGTTTGCTCAGCAGAATGATCTTGGGGATACCCTCTCACCTCTGCATGCCTCAGTTGCCCTGTACATAAAATGGAGATTATAATGTCTTGCTCAAGGGATTGTTGAGGAGAATAAATGAAATGCTGTGTGCAACTCACTCCGTACTTGTTAACTAGTGAGTCACATTTGGGTATAGATTTTATGTGGCACTTGTATAGTGCACACGTATGTGGTCCTATGAATTAACTCTGGCTGAAAATAAATGCTTCCTCTTTTAATTGATATGTTATGAATAGTTTTACATAGCTTTCATAGTTACCAAAGGTTTTAAATTCTGTTATCGTTAATGTTCTGAACTAAAACACTTAGTCAATTCTCTCAATTTTCTTCAAGCTCTAGTTTCTTGGCTCTAGTTTATAATTTGATTGAATTTCATCTTTAATTTTTCTAAGAGTAAGCTCTGCTTTATGGTGGCTGACTCCATGCACATTTGCTCAGCATTTTTTTAATGGATCTTTTGTGTCTTCAGAAAAATCACTATAATTGTTTCTCCTGCTCCTCTAGGCATCTCCAGATTGTTTGAGAAGGCAGGGTTGACTTTGTAGATAATTACCCATTTTGTGGATGATTATGTGAGAAAATTACTTGCTTTCTGGGACTTTTGGTGGGGGGAATCCAACATTGTAGCCCTTGAAACAAAATCATATATATGAACAAGAATTCATATCGTCACAGAGAATAGAAAAAGTAAGTAGGCTATCACCCAGTTTTGAAGTAAACATTGAATACATACCATGTAGCAGGCTTTCTACTAAGAGTGGTAAACAAGACACATGTGGTCCCTAATCCTTCAGATTTCATATTCTTAAAAAAGGTAGTAAGAGTGACTCAAAAACATTCCAGAGCCAAATGGGTCTATTTCTCATGGAAGCTATATGTGAAAATTAAATTCTCTGTTAACCCGTTAGAAGGCATCCAAATTAATGGCATATGTAAACACATTCACACAAAGGGAAACCTGATAATAAACAGTTACTCTTGCCAATTACCTCCATATATATGTGAGGAATAAATCACAAATCTCCCCTTCAACTTTACATGCATATTCCAGCCTTTAAAGGAGTGGGCTCAGCAGAACAGCATTGCTACTATAATTGCTTTTCACTGAAGTCTTTAGAATTTCCCAATCTGCAAAATGATATGAACCAGAATTCTTACTTCTCCCTGAAGATTATCCATGACCCTAGGGAAGAATCTAGGTGGTTTTTTTTTTTTTTTTTTTTTGGCAATGGGGCAGAATATTTGACATTTTTATATAAGTAAAATTTATGTTATTATAACATATATATCAAGTGTAATGAATACAATTTATTAATAGATAAAATACATTTTTATATTCTTATGCCCAGTGTGCATGCTAGCTACATGGTCCGTTAAAATCTGTCTACCCATCTTACATTTTGGATGTCAATTCTCTGTTAAAATTTGTGTAATATCATTTAAATATTAAAGATTGATCTCACTGATGGAGAAAACATATGCCACGTCATTTAATTCTTGTATGATCTTACCATGAAGGTAGACAGGAATGTCCCTTGATTGGACATGGGAGCTTTTGAAAGCAGCCTAATATTGAATGGGACTTTCAAGCAAATTAATTTCACTATTGGCCCATATTGAACTTGTGGTTATCTAAAGCCTTTCAGGGTTTCTTCCCATGCATTGCTGTCAAATCAGGTCTCTGTAATGATCTGCCTGTCTCCTTTCCCCACTGCATGCCAAACCTGAGGGAATTGAGACCCCATTGTAAACTTTAAAAATCCTATATTTGGGGCTTGGCAGTTTAGCATTTGTTAACCAACAATTTTGTAACTTGGTTTTGGGGGTTGAGTCCTGAGAGCACTGTCTTCATTCCTTAGTTCAAGTCTTGCTCTTAAACCCCAATTTGTGTCTAATCAACAAAATCCTGTTTCTTTGCATTCTCCCCACTGCATTCTTAGCTGATTTTCCTGATAGAGATATCACTCTCAATTTGTAAGAGTGCATTTTAGGCTTATGTTGTTCACACGTTCTGGTTTACTTTTATCTCTTTGCCTTAGCTGCACTTAACTGTATACTTTTCTGTTAGTCCTATTTTTAATCTTCCTTGTTTTTAGAAGTCAAGCTTACTGGGGTATCATTTGTGCAGTGGGCAGGCTGGAAAATAGCCCCCAACGATCTATCCCCTGGTATGCACATCTTTGCGTAACTTCCTCCCCATGTATGTAGGCTGGATATGGTGACTCACTTCTAATGAACAGAAGAAAGCAAAAGTGGTGGGCTGTCATTTCCAAGGTTAGGTTAAAAAACTTAAAAACTCGTTGCCTTCTGCCATAAACTGCCCTCTTTTGATCACTTGCCTGTTCATTTTGTGAGAAACCAGCCGTCATGCTGTGAGCTACCCTATGGAGAGACCCACTTGGCAAGGTGCTGAGGAGGACCCCTGGTCAAAAGGCAGTGAGGAATTGAGTTCTGCCAACACCCACCTTAGAGGGCTTGGAAGTGGATTCTACCTCCATTGGACCTAGAGATGACTGTAACCCCAACCCACCACTTGACTGCAGCCTTGTGAGAGACTAAGCCACACGTGCCCAGCAAAAGTGAGCCTGGATTTCTGATCCACAGAAATCACGTGATAGTAAGTATGTATTGTAAGCTACTAAGTGTGGGGATACTTTGCTAGGGAACAATAGATAACTAGTATAATTTCCATACAGTACACTTCACCTTTTTAGGCAGACAGTTCTTTGAGTTTTGGCAAAGGCATACATTTCCGTACCCAACACCACAATTCAGATATAGGACATATCCATCACCTTCACCCCCCAAAGTTCCCTCTTGATCCTTTCTAATCGGTATCTTCCCCCTTCCCCTAGCTCCTGGCAAACTGATGTTTCCTGTCCCTATGATTCTGCTTTTTCCAGAATGCCATACAAATGGAATCATACAGTATGCAGCCTTTTGTGTCTGTTTTCTCTCACTTGGCATAATATATTTGAGATTCATCCAAGTTATCGCATGTAGCGGTAATTGAGTCCTTTTTATGGCTGAGCAGTATTCCATTTTATGTATGGACCATAGTTACTAATCTGTTAACAGATGATGAGCATTTGGGATAATTCCAGCTTGGGGTGATTATAGTAAAGCTACAATAAATGCTTGCAATCATTTTTGTATGGACATATTTTTTTTCCTCTTAGTTACATACCAGAGGGTAGGGACTATATGGTTGCATGTAAGTATGGGTTTAACTTTATAAGAAACTACTGAAGTGTTTTCAAAAGTGAGTACACTTTACATTTCCACGATTAATGTGTGAGAGTTCTAGCTGCTCTGCATTCTCACCAGGCCGTGATATAATCAGATTTATTTCTATGTTAGTCATTGAAATATATGTGTAGTGGTATTTCATCAGGTGTTTCATTTGCATTCTCTTAATGACTAATGATGTTGAGCATCTTTTCATGTGTATGTTTGTCATCCAGACATTCTCTTTGGTAAACTGAATGAATTTTGTGCTCAATTTTAAAATGCTGGATAGAAGAGATGAAAAGAATTCCCTGACTTGTTCCTGGTCTTCCGAAGAAACATTCTTAATTTAACGGTTAAATGTGATATTATCTGTACGGTTTTTGTTTTCTTTTTTGTTTGTTTGTTATGGTTATTGTTGTTGCTGTTGTTGTTTTTTGGTAGATGCCATTCATCAGGTTAAGAAAGTCCCCTTAATTCTTAGACAACTGAGATCTCTTCCGTATCATTAGTGAATGCTGAAATTCATCAAGTTTTTTTCTGCATCTATTGAAATGGTCATATGATTTTCCTCCTTTGGTCTGTTAATATGGTGAATTAAATTGATTTTCAAATGCTGAACCAAACTTGCATTCCTGGGATAAAGCACATTTGATCACGGTGGATTCTATGGATTCAATCTGCTAATAATTTAAGTATTTTTGACTCTATGTTTATGAAGTATATTGATCTGTGAACTTCTTTTCTTGTAATATCTTTGTCCATTTTTCATATTAGTATAAGCCTGGTGAGTTGGGGACTCACAAGATGAGTTGGGAAGTGTTCCTTCCTCTTCTGTTTTCTGGAAGAGTTTGTGTAGAATTGGTATAACTTGTTCTTATGAATATAGATATTGTCAGAGATACAACAAAACTTTTTCTATTCTTTATTCTGCTTTCAGTTAAATGATTCTTCTAGAAGTGTTTTCTTCTTTACAAATACTTACAAATTCTTTCCTCTTTGCTCCTTTTGTAGTATAGATGAGGAAAGTATAGTTTCTCTCTTGCTTCTCTTTAAGGAATCATCCTAACACTCTCTTCCAAACACCAGGTTTTTATTTTTAGATTTGCCACACACACATTTCTTGTTAAGTACTGCCATTTTCTTTTCTATAAGAAATATTTACTTGAGAGTTCTCTTTCTATTAGCATATGTTAGTTGTCAGTCCATAGCACCAAACTATACTATTATGTAGAAAACTATATTTGCCTACTTGTGTTAAAATATTAAGCCCCAATTTTTTTTTATTCAGAATTGTATTCTCACTGTGTACAGGCATTGTGCTTAGGTGATGAGGCTAGGGCAATAAAGGCAGATGTGTTTTCTACTCTTATGGAACTATGGGCAAGTGGGAAAAACAGTATTTTTACTAAATCAAGTAATTGCAGTTTTGCTTTAGATCATCCTTGGTTTTTATCCTAATATTGGGGGAGGTCATTGAAAGGACATAACTACAGTTGGACCTTTGAGCGAGACGGAGGTAATGGAAGCTTCTCACTCCCCCCCTCCCCTGGTCTTGGAATGTGTCCTTGGAGTTTCCCCCACTCCCAGAAGCTGCCCTAAGGATACAGCCTTAAGGTAGTGATGTGGTGTTGAGAACCTCTAGATTTTATATGTGACTGAACCATTTGAGACTGCTATATAAACTTTTACGATTTGGCTGATGGGTACAGAGAGCTACTCATCTTGTGGCTTCCCAAGACAGGCATCATATGTCAATTTCCTTGTCTATTAAACTTGCCACCTACCAATCCAGAGTGGCCTGCTCTTGCTTCAGCATCTCCCTGCACTCTGGGTATGGGGGCTGGTTTCAGATTTCACCTGGGAAGCTCCCAAAGTTGCAAACCAGCACTTAACAATGGGAAAGCCTTCTTTATTGTGATTTTCTGTCTCATCATTTTTTTCCCTTTAGTATTTACTTCACATATAGGAGAAAAAGTGGAGGATTTTCTTCTTTCCCTTTGAATTTCAATTTCAATTTTTTTTGAATGGTAATTGAAAATACTTGGTTTAGAACCCATTGTGTTATTGTTGGCAAATGGGGCAAAGGAGGTCAAATCCATTTCTGTAGTGATCTGTACATTGTTGAATCTTACGAACATCTCAGTCACAGTGCAGGGGTAGAGCGTAACTTCTGCCTATGCCAGCAGCTCTATATGGTGGCATTTCAGCTATGCTGCAGGAATTCTATTTTTTCTTCCACTTCTTGCAACAGACAGGAGTTTTTCTTGCTGGATTAGTGAAATCTGACTTTTTCTGTCTTTAGTGATACTCCCTGGAACCCGTTTTGACTTGAAATGATGCATGATTCCTTTTGATATTTAGTACAATCCCATCCATACCATTGGTCTCTTAAAACTGGATTTTAGTCCATTCTAAACTCATTGAAATTATGGCTTTTTAAATGTTTAAGTTTTTTTTTAACAACACATGGTTTTTATTTGAATCCTGGCTTAAAAAAAAAAAAACTGTAAGACAATTTTTGAAACCATTGAGAAAATATGAATATGGTCTCTTACATAATATGAAGGCATTATTATTAGTTTTGTTAATTATGATAATATTGTTTTTAAGAAGTGCATTTTAAAGTATTTAGGAGTGAAATGTCATAATGTCTGTAATTTAATTTAAAATACTTAATGAAAAGAAAGAAGAAATGGCCAATTGTTTTTACTATAAAAGCAATGCATATAACCGAAAATAAATGGATGAAAATGCTATGAAGTTAAAAAGTAGTCTCTTTGCAAAACTATTCTTTCTGAGGAATGCTTACAGAAATTAAAAATGTTTAACCAAAAAGAAAGAAGCCACCAAATATATATGTATAACTTTTTAAAATATATTTTTTCTGGGTATAGAATTCTAGAGTTTTTGTTGTTATTGTTGATAAAGATTGTTCCAATGTCTTCTAGCTTGCAGTTATTCTTAGGAGGAGTCTACTATTATTTTTATTTTTATTCCCTTTTATGCTATATGTCTGGTGGATTTTCATATTTTTTTCAGTGTCATGAGTTTTAAGCAATGTGATTGTGATTTACTTTGTGTCGTTTTCTCACGTTTGGGGTTCACTGCACTTCTCGAATTTGTGAGTTTACAGTTTTTGTCGAGTTTGGAGAGATTTGGCCATTATGCCTTCAACTTTTGTTGTTGTTGTTCTCTTCTCCCCATTTTGGGATTCCAGTTACACATATGTCTGACCCATTAAAGTTGTAGCAGATCTCACTGATATAGCAAAACTCTAAACCAAGTTTTATTCATTTATTTCTGGCCTTTTTCCCTCTCTGTGTTTCAATTTTTATTCAATTGCTATGCTTTCCCATCCTCCACTGTTTTCTTATAGAGTATTTGATATGTTGTTAATCACATCCAGTATATTTTTAGAAAGATTTATTTATTTATTTTAGAAAGAGAGAAAGAGTATGCAAGCAGGGGGAGGGGCAGAGAGAGAGGGAGAGAGAGAATACAAAGTAGACTCTCCACTGAGTGTGGAGCCCACATGGGGCTCGATCCCAGGACCCCAAGATCATGACCTGGGCCGAAATCAAGAGTCCCATGCTCAACTGACTGAGCCACCCAGGCACCCCACATCCAGTATATTTTTAATCACATATTGTAGATATCATCTCTTGAAGTTCAGTTTTTTTTTGAAAATACCTTTCGTGACTCTACTTAACATACTCAGTCATGCGTCCTCTACTTTCTTGCATACTTCCTTTACTTTCTTGACACATCAAATATAGTTTAAGTTATTTAAAAATATCCTTGACTTTTAATACTATTATTACTGTCATTCCTACTGGTTAATTTATCTCCTCATTATGAATCATGTTTTCCTGCTTACTTGCATGCCTGATAATTTCTGATTGGCTGCCACACATTTTGAATTTTAACTTTTTGGATACTGGATATTTTGTATTCCATACACAAGTTTTATTCTGAAATATAGGTAAGGCACTTTGGAACAGATTGATCCTTTCAAGGCTTGCTTTTAAGCTTTGTTAGCTTGGATTGGAGTAGCCTATAGTCTTGTCCTACTAATGAAGCAGCGCTCTGCTGAGCACACCTCAGGCCCATGTATCATGAGGTTTGCCAGTGTCTGTTGAGGACGTGTGTTGTACCTTGTCTTGTGTTACTCCTAGGAATTTTTTCTCCAGTTCTTTTCCTGTGACTCTTTTCTCACCCTTGTGTGATAAGTACTCAGCCAAGGACTCATGGGGGATACTCTCTAGTTTTCCCAAGTTCTTTCTCTGTAGTATCCCTCTCTCTAATACTCTTCCCTGCAGTGTTTGGTTGTCTTTCCCCTCTTGAATTCTCAGTAATGTCTCCTCAGGTCATGGAGACCACCAGCATCTGTTTATGGTCCCTTTCCCTGGGCAATGGCCTGGAAATGCTATAGCCAGTCCTCTAGGACAATGGTCTCATCTCATTTGCTTCTCTTCCTTCAGTTCTCACTGTCTTGTGATATCTATTCTTGAAAGTCTGTAAAACATTAATTCACATATTTTGTCTGGTGTCTTACTTCTTTAAAGTGGGGGTTAAATCTGGTCCTTGTTACTTCATCACGACAGATAACCAAAGTCCCACAAGAGAAAGCATGTTTAGTTCTAATATACCACCATGTTCTTTTTCTGTAATTTCCATGTTTCTCCTGAGATTCATTTGTTCACCCATTCTGTCCATCTTTTGCTATAAATTCTTTAACATATTTATTATAGTTCTTTTAAAGTCCTTTTCTGCTCATTTCTACACCTAAGACATCTATTTGTATGTTTTCATTGACTTTTTTTCATGATAATGGGCTACATTTTTCTGTAATTTTTAATTGTATTCCATCTGAGGTGGCTTGTAGATACTTTGGATTTTGTTAACTCCTCTAGATTGGACTTTGTTCTGGCTGGCAGTTAAAGTTTCTTTCTTTCTTTCTTTCAAAATTTTATTTTATTATGTTATGTTAGTCACCATACAATACATCATGAGTTTTTGATGTAGTGATCCATGCTTCATTGTTTTCGTATAACACCCAGGGCTCCATGCAGTACGTGCCCTCCTTAATACCCATCACCAGGCTAACCCATCCCCCACCCCTCTCCCCTCTAACACACCCGTTTGTTTCTCAGAGTCCATTATCTCTCAAGGTTCATCTCTCCCTCCGATTTACCCCCTTCATTTTTCCCTTCCTTCTCCTAATGTCCTCCATGCTGTTCCTTATGTTCCACAAATAAGTGAAACCATATGATAATTGACTTTCTCTGCTTGACTTATTTCACTTAGCATCATCTCCTCCAGTCCCATCCATGTTGATGTAAAAGTTGGGTATTCATCCTTTCTGATGGCTGAGTAATATTGCATTGTATATATGGACCACATCTTCTTTATCCATTCATCTGTTGAAGGGCATCTTGGCTCTTTCCACAGTTTGGCCATTGCGGACATTGCTGCTATGAACATTGGGGTGCATGTGGCCCTTCTTTTCACTACATCTGTGTCTTTGGGGTAAATACCCAGTAGTGCAATTGCTGGGTCATAGGGTAGCTCTATTTTTAATATCCTCCCACATTACTGAATTACTATGTGAGTTCTAGTAATTTGGGGGTGGAGTCTTTTGGATTTTCCACATAAAGTATCATGTCATCTTTGAAGAGAGAGAGTTTGACTTCTTCTTTGCCAATTTGAATACTTTTATTTCTTTTTGTTGTCTGATTGCTGTTACTAGGACTTCTAGTACTATGTTGAACAATAGTAAAGAGAATGGACATCCTTGTCATGTTCCAGATCTTAAGGGAAAAGCTCTCAGCTTTTCCCCACTGAGGATGATATTCACTGTGGGTTTTTCATAGGATTTTATGAACTTGAGGAATGTTCCCTCTATCCCTATACTCTGAAGAGTTTTAATCAGGAAACGATGCTGTATTTTGTCAAATGCTTTTTCTGCATCAATTGAGAGGACCATATGGTTCTTCTCTCTCCTCTTATTAATGTGTTCTATCACATTGATTGATTTGCAAATGTTGAACTACCCTTGCATCCTGGGGATAAATCCCACTTGGTCGTGGTGGATGATCCTTTTAATGTATTGTTGGATCCTATTAGCTAGGATTGTGTTGAGGATTTTGGAATCCATATTCATCAGGGATATTGGTCTGAAATTCTCCTTTTCGATAGGGTCTTTGCCTGGTTTGGGAATTAAGGTAACGCTGGCCTCAAAGAATGAGTCTGGAAGCTTTCCTTCTGTTTCTGTTTTTTTAAAACAGCTTCAGTAGAATAGGTATTATTTCTTCTTTGAATGTTTGGTAGAATTCCCCAGGGAATCCATCAGGCCCTGGACTCTTGTTTTTTGGAAGGTTTTTGATCACTGCTTCAATATCGTTACTGGTTATTGGCCTATTCAGGTTGTCAATTTCTTCCTGTTTCAGTGTTGGCAGCTTATAGGTTTCCAGGAAGGCCTCCATTTCATCCAGATTGCTCAGTTTATTGGCAAATAGTTGTTGATAATAATTTCTAATAATTATTTCTTTTTCTAATTTTTTATTGTTATGTTAATCACCATACATTACATCATTAGTTCTTGATGTATTGTTCCATGATTCATTGTTTGTGCATAACACCCAGTGCTCAACGCAGAATGTGCCCTCTTTAATACCCATCACCAGACGAACCCATCCCCCCACCCTCCTCCCCTCTGGAATCCTCGGTTTGCTTTTCAGAGTCCGCCATCTCTCATGGTTCGTCTCCCCCTCCGACTTACTCCCCTTCATTCTTCCCCTCCTGCTATCTTCTTCTTTTTCTTTTTCTTAATATATGTTTCATTATTTGTTTCAGAAGTACAGATCTGTGATTCAACAGTCTTGCACAATTCACAGCGCTCACCATAGCACATACCCTGCACAATGTCTATCACCCAGCCACCCCGTCCCTTCCACCCCCCACCACTCCAGCAACACTCAGTTTGTTTCCTGAGATTAAGAATTCCTCATATCAGTGAGGTCATATGATACATGTCTTTCTCTGATTCACTTATTTCACTCAGCATAACACCCTCCAGTTCCATCCACGTCATTGCAAATGGCAAGATTTCATTCCTTTTGATGGCTGCATTATATTCCATTGTGTATATATACCACTTCATCTTTATCCATTCATCTGTCGATGGACATCTTGGCTCTTTCCCCAGTTTGGCTATTGTGGACATTGCTGCTATAAACATTGGGGTGCACGTACCCCTTCAGATCCCTACATTTGTATCTTTGTGGTAAATACCCAGTAGTGCAATTGCTGGATTGTATGGTAGCTGTATTTTCAACCGTTTGAGGAACCTCCATACTGTTTTACACAGTGGTTGCACCAGCTTGCATTCCCACCAACAGTGTAGGAGAGTTCCCCTTTCTCCGCATCCCCGCCAATATGTGTCATTTCCTGACTTGTTAATTTTAGCCATTCTGACTGGTGGGAGGTGGTATCTCTTTGAGGTTTTGATTTGGATGTCCCTGATGCCGAGCAATGTTGAGCACTTTTTCATGTGTCTGTTGGCCATTTGGGTGTTTTCTTTGGAAAAATGTCTGTTCGTGTCTTCTGCCCATTTCTTGATTGGATTATTTGTTCTTTGGGTGTTGAGTTTGATAAGTTCTTTATAGATTTTGGATACTAGCCCTTTATCTGATATGTCACTTGCAAATATCTTCTCCCATTCTGTCGGTTGTCCTTTGGCTTTGTGGACTGTTTCTTTTGCTGTGCAAAAGCTTTTTATCTTGATGAAATCCCAATAGTTCAATTTTGCCCTTGCTTCCCTTGCCTTTGGCGATGTTTCTAGGAAGAAGTTGCTGCGGCTGAGGTTGAAGAGCTTGCTACCTATGTTCTCCTTTAGGATTTTGATGGACTCCTGTCTCACGTTTAGGTCTTTCAACCATTTGGAGTCTATTTTTGTGTGTGGTGTAAGGAAAGGGTCCAGTTTCATTCTTCTGCATGTGGCTGTCCAATTTTCCCAACACCATTTGTTGAAGAAACTGTCTTTTTTCCATTGGACATTCTTTGTTGAAGATTAGTTGACCATAGAGTTGAGGGTCCATTTCTGGGCTCTCGATTCTGTTCCATTGATCTATGTGTCTGTTTTTGTGCCAGTAACATACTGTCTTGATGATGACAACTTTGTAATAGACCTGGAAGTCCGGAATTGTGATGCCACCAGCTTTGCTTTTCTTTTTCAATATTCCTCTGGCTCTTCGGGGTCTCTTCAGGTCCCATACAACTTTTAGGATTATTTGTTCCATTTCTTTGAAAAAAGTGGATGGTATTTTGATGGGGATTGCATTGAATGTGTAGATTGCTCTAGGTAGCATTGACATCTTCACAATGTTTGTTCTTCCAATCCATGAGCATGGAACGTTTTTCCATTTCTTTGTCTTCTTCAATTTCTTTCCTGAGTATTTTATAGTTTCCTGAGTACAGATCCTTTGCCTCTTTGGTTAAATTTATTCCTAGGTATCTTATGGTTTTGGGTGCAATTGTGAATGGAATTGACTCCTTGATTGGTCTCTCTTCTGTCTTGTTGTTGGTGTATAGGAATGCCACTGATTTCTGTGCATTGATTTTATAGCCTTCTACTTGACTGAATTCCTGTATGAGTTCTAGCAGTTTTGGGGTGGAGTCTTTTGGATTTTCCACATACAGTATCATATCATCTGCAAAGAGTGAGAGTTTGACTTCCTCTTTGCCGATTTGGATGCCTTTGATTTCTTTTTGTTGTCTGATTGCTGTGGCTAGGACTTCTAATACTATGTTGAATAGCAGTGGTGAGAGTGGACATCCCTGCCGCGTTCCTGACCTTAGGGGAAAAGCTCTCAGCTTTCCCCATGAGAATGATATTCGCTGTGGGTTTTTCATAGATGGCTTTTATGATATTGAGGTATGTACCCTCTATCCCTATACTCTGAAGAATTTTGGTCAAAAAGGGTGCTGTACTTTGTCAAATGCTTTTTCTGCATCTATTGAGAGGGCCATATGATTGTTGTTCTTTCTTTTCTTAATGTATTGTATCACGTTGATTGATTTGCGGATGTTGAACCAACTTTGCAGCCCAGGGATAAATCCCACTTGGTCGTGGTTAATAATCCTTTTAATGTACTGTTGGATCCTATTGGCTGTTATTTTGGTGAGAATTTTTGCATCCATGTTCACCAAGGATATTGGTCTGTAATTCTCCTTTTTGATGGGGTCTTTGTCTGGTTTTGGGATCAAGGTCATGGTGGCCTCATAAAATGAGTTTGGAAGTTTTCCTTCCAGTTCTATTTTTTGGAACAGTTTCAGGAGAATAGGTATTAATTCTTCTTTAAATGTCTGATAGAATTCCCCTGGGAAGCCATCCGGCTCTGAGCTTTTGTTTGTTGGGAGATTTGTGATGACTGCTTCAATTTCCTTAGTGGTTATAGGTCTGTTCAGGTTTTCTATTTCTTCCTGGTTCAGTTTTGGTAGTTGATACATCTCTAGGAATGCACCCATTTCTTCCAGGTTATCTAAGTTGCTGGCATAGAGTTGCTCATAATATGTTCTTATAATTGTTTGTATTTCTTTGGTGTTGGTTGTGATCTCTCCTCTTTCATGCATGATTTTGTTGATTTGGGTCATTTCTCTTTTCTTTTTGATCAGTCTGGCCAGGGGTTTATCAATCTTGTTAATTCTTTCAAAGAACCAGCTCCTAGTTTCATTGATCTGTTCTACTGTTCTTTTGGTTTCTATTTCATTGATTTCTGCTCTGATCTTTATTATTTCTCTTCTCCTGCTGGGTTTAGGCTTTATTTGCTGTTCTTTCTTCAGCTCCTTTAGGTGTAGGGTTAGGTTGTGTATTTGAGACCTTTCTTGTTTCTTGAGAAAGGCTTGTATTGCTATATACTTTCCTCTCAGGACTGCCTTTGCTGCATCCCAAAGATTTTGAACAGTTGTGTTTTCATTTTCATTGGTTTCCATGAATTTTTTTAATTCTTCTTTAATTTCCTGGTTGACCCATTCATTCTTTAGTAGGATGTTCTTTAGCCCCCATGTCTTTGAGTTCTTTCCGACTTTCCTTTTGTGATTGAGTTCTAGTTTCAAAGCATTGTGGTCTGAAAATATGCAGGGAATAATCCCAATCTTTTGGTACCGGTTGAGACCTGATTTGTGACCTAGGATGTGATCAATTCTGGAGAATGTTCCATGGGCACTAGAGAAGAATGTGTATTCCGTTACTTTGGGATGGAATGTTCTGAATATGTCTGTGAAGTCCATTTGGTCCAGTGTGTCATTTAAAGTCTTTATTTCCTTGTTGATCTTCTGCTTAGATGATCTGTCCATTTCAGTCAGGGGGGTGTTAAAGTCCCCCACTATTATTGTATTGTTCTCAATGTGTTTCTTTGCTTTTGTTATTAATTGCCTTATATAATTGGCTGCTCCCATGTTAGGCACATAGATATTTACAATTGTTAGATATTCTTGTTGGATAGACCCTTTAAATAAGATATAGTGTCCTTCCTCATCTCTTATTACAGTCTTTGTTTTAAAATCTAATTTGTCTGATATAAGGATTGCCACCCCAGCTTTCTTCTGGTGTCCATTAGCATGGTAAATGGTTTTCCACTGCCTCACTTTCAATGTGGTGGTGTCTTTGTGTCTAAAATGAGTCTCTTGCAGACAGCATATGGATGGATCTTGTTTTTTAATCCAATCTGATAGCCTGTGTCTTTTGATTGGGGCATTTAGCCCATTTACATTCACGGTAACTATTGAAAGGTATGAATTTAGGGCCATTGTATTTCCTGTAAGGTGACTGTTACTGTATATTGTCTCTGTTTCTTTCTGATGTATGCTGCTTTAGGCTCTCTCTTTGCCTAGAGGACCCCTTTCAATATTTCTTGGAGGGCTGGTTTCGTGTTTGCAAATTCCTTTAGCTTTTGTTTGTCCTGGAAGCTTTTTATCTCTCCTTCTATTTTCAATGACAGCCTAGCTTGATATAGTATTCTTGGCTGCATATTTTTCTCGTTTAGTGCTCTGAAGATATCATGCCAGTCCTTTCTGGCCTGCCAGGTCTCTGTGGATAGGTCTGTTGCCAATCTAATGTTTCTACCATTGTAGGTTACATATCTCTTCTCCCGAGCTGCTTTCAGGATTTTCTCTTTGTCTCTAAGACTTGTAAGTTTTACTTAGATGTCAGGGTGTTGACCTATTTTTATTGATTTTGAGAGGGGTTGTCTGTGCCTCCTGGATTTTGATGCCTGTTTCCTTCCCCACATTAGGCAAGTTCTCTGCTATAATTTGCTCTAATATACCTTCTGCCCCTCTCTCTCTTTCTTCTTCTTCTGGGATCCCAATTATTCTAATGTTGTTTCGTCTTATCGTATCGCTTATCTCTCGAATTCTGCCCTCGTGATCCTGTAGTTGTTTCTCTCTCTTTTTCTCAGCCTCTTTATTTTCCATCATTTGGTCTTCTATATCGCTGATTCTCTCTTCTGCCTCATTTATCCTAGCAGTTAGTGCCCCCATTTTTGATTGCACCTCATTAATAGCCTTTTGATTTCGACTTGGTTAGATTTTAGTTCTTTTATTTCTCTAGAAAGGGTTTCTCTAATAACATCCACGTTTTTTTCAAGCCCAGCTAGTATCTTTAAAGTCATGATTCTGAACTCCAGGTCCAACATCGTACTAATGTCCGTATTGAGTAGGTCCCTGGCTGTCGGTACTACCTCTTGTTCTTTTTGCTGAGGTGATTTTTTTCGTCTTGTCATTTTGTCCAGAGAATAGATGAATGAGAGCACAAAATGGTAACAGGTTAACAAAGTCCCCGGCAAATATACTGTATACAAATCAGAAAAGACCTGAAACCAGGGGAAAAGAAAGGGAAAGAAAGAAAAAAGAAAGAGGAAAAAAAAAGACACAAAAAGAAAAAGATAAAAACAAAAACAGAACAATAAAAAAAAAGAATATGATCAAATATGATCAGGCTAGTGCATAGATCAGTGCCACACACTAGATTTTGGGCATATTTTGGTCTGTTAGAAAAAAGTGCCTCCTAAAATTTTAAAGGAAGAAAGACTTATATATGTACAAAATAAGGGTTGATACAACGAAGGCATGGAAGATGACTTTAAAGTTGAAAATTATAAAAGATTTTATAAAAGGAATTGATACGATAAGAAGTTGTTTGAAAAAAGAAAGAAGAAGATTTAAAAAAGAAAAAGAAAGAAAAAGAAAAAAAAAGGGAGAGAATGCGATCAGGCAGGAGACTAGAACAGAGCCTTACACTAGTGATTTAGGGTTTATTTTGATCTGTTAGAAGAAACTGTATCTCAAAATTTTAACGAGAGAAAAACATATATATATGCCAAAAAGAAGGGTAACTACTATGAAGGGATAAAATATGACTCTAAAAATGAAAATAAAAAATGTGTTTTTTAAAAAAAAGGGATTGATAAGATGTTGGTTGAAAAAGGGAAAAAGAAAAATTTAAAAAAAACGTTTAAAAACTTTGAAAGACTAATGAATCATGGTAAAAAAAAAAAGCCATGAATTCTATGTGCAGTATTCCCCTAGAGCTGGAGTTCTCCCGTTCTCCTTGACCAGTAAACTTGGCCTTGGCTTGCTGGCTGTTCGTGCTGATCTTCTGGGGGGAGGGGCCTGTTGCCGTGGTTCCCAAATGTCTTTGCCGGAGGCTGAATTGCCCCGCCCTTGTCGGTCCGGGCTAAGCAAGCTGCTCGGGTTTGCTCTCAGGAGCTTCTGTTCCCTGCAAGCTCTCGGTATAGCTTTGGAGGACCAGGGTGAAAATGGCGGCCTCCCAATCTCCACCCAGAGGAGCTGAGAACTCGGGGCCCCGCTCCTCAGTGCGCCTCCAGAGAAAAGCAGTCACTCCCGTGTCCCCGGGCTCCAGCCGCACTCCGTGCTCACCCGGCCTGAGACCGAGCGTTGCTATCTCTGGCACCCGACCCCGTGTGGAGTCTCCAAACCCAGCAGATTCCTGCGGTGCGCTCCTGCGCCGCTCCTCCCGGGGGAGGAAAGGGAGTCTCCCCAGATCTGCCGCTTGTTGGGTCCCTGCTGGAGGAGCAGTGGCCCGACTGGGCCGCGGATCACAGTTTATGGCAACCCCGAGCTGAGAGCCTGCACCTCGGCTCCGTCTCTGCAGCCGGCTTCCCTGCTCTGATACCTGGGAGCTCTGCCACACTCAGGCACCCCCGGTCTTTCTGTGACCCCGAGGGTCCTGAGACCACACTGTCCCGTGAGGGTTCCAACCCCCGCTTAGCCACTGGAGCGACGTCCCTCTGTGGAACAGGCTTCCAAAAGCTCCAATTTTTTGCTCCGCGGCTCTATCACTTGCCAGAAGCGGCCAACGGAGGCCCCCTCCCCTGCCGTCTATCCTCCCGACTATCACCTCGGATTCACTTCTCCGCACTTCCTACCTTCCAGTAAGTGGTCGCTTCTCTGTTCAGAGAGTTGTTGCTACTCTCCTCTTCGATCTCCTGTTGAGTTCGTAGGTGTTCAGAATGGTTTGATCCCTATTCAGCTGAATTCCTGAGACCAGACGAAATCCAGGTCTCCTACTCCTCCGCCATCTTGTCTGAATTCCTCTAATAATTATTTCTTTTTCCTTGCTGTTAGTCATGATCTCTCCCCTTTCATTCATAATTTTATTAATTTGGGTCCTTTCTCTTTTCTTTTGGATAAGTCTGGCCAGTGGTTTATCAATATTAATTCTGTCAAAGAACGAGCTTCAAGTTTCATTGATCTGATCTACTGTATTTCTGGTTTCTAATTCATTGTTCTCTGCTCTAATCTTAATCATTTCTCTTCTTATCATGGCTTAGACATCATTTGTTGCTTTTTCTCTAGTTCTTTAAGGTGTAAAGTTAGTTGGTGAATTCGGGATTTTTCTTTCTTTCTTTTTTTTTTTTTTTTTTTTGAGTGAGGCTTGGATGGCTATGTATTTCCCCCTTAGGACCACCTTTGCAGTATCCCATAGGTTTTGGACTGATGTGTTTTCATTCTCATTGGTTTCCATGAATTGTTTAAGTTCTTCTTTGATTTCCTGGTTGGCCCAATCATTCTTGAGCAGAGTGGTCTTTAGCTTCCAAGTGTTTGAATTTCTTCCAAATTTTTTCTTGTGATTGAGTTCCAGTTTTAAGGCATTATGGTCTGAGAATATGCAGGGGATAATCTCAGTCTTTAGGTATCAGTTGAGACCTGATTTGTAACCCAGTATGTGGTCTACTCTGGAGAAAGTTCCATGTGCGCTCGAGAAGAATGAGTATTCTGTTGTTTTAAGATGGAATGTTCTGTATATATCTATGAAGCATCTGGTCCAGTGTGTCATTCAAAGCTCTTGTTTCTTTGTTGATTTTCTGCTTAGATGATCTGTCTATTGCTGAGAGTGGAGTATTGAGGTCTCCTACAATTAATGTATTGTTATCAATATGACTCTTTATTTTGGTTAACAATTGGCTTATGTAGTTGGCTGCTCCCATGTTAGGGGCATAGATATTTACAATTGTTAGATCTTCTTGTTGGATAGACCCTTTAAGAATGATATAGTGTCCTTCTGTGTCTCTAACTACAGTCTTTAGTTTAAAAATCTAATTTGTCTGATATAAGAATTGCTAAGCTTTCTTTTTTGGGCCGTTGGCATGGAAGATAGATCTCCATCCCTTCACTTTCAGTCTGGATGTACCTTTAGGTTCAAAATGAGTCTCTTGTAGACAGCATATGGATGGGTCCTGTCTTTTTATCCAATCTGCAACCCTGTGCCGTTTTATGGGAGCATTTAGGCCGTTCACGTTGAGAGTGATTATTGAAATATATGAATTTATTGTCATCATGTTGCCTGTGAAGACCTTGTTTTTATAGATTGTCTCTGTAAATTTCTGTTCTCTATCACTCTTAGGGTCTTTCTCCCTTTATAGAACCTCCCTTAATATTTCTTGCAGGGCCAGCTTAGTGGTCACATATTCTTTCAGTTTCTGCCGGTCTTGGAAGCTCTGCATCTCTCCATCCATTCTAAATGACAGCCTTGCCGGATAAAGTATTCTTGGCTGCATGTTCTTCTCATTTAGTACCCTGAAAATGTCTTGCCAGGCCTTTCTGGCTTGCCAGGTCTCTGTGGATAGGTCTGATGTTATTCTGATGTTCCTCCCTCTGTACGTAAGGAATCTCTTCCCCCTAACTGCCCTTGAGATGGTTTCCTTGGTTCTAAGATTTGCGAGTTTTACTATTGCACACCGAGGTGTTGACCTGTTTTCCTTGATCTTGGGAGGGGTCCTCTCTGCCTCTAGGACACAAATGTTTGTTTCATTCCCCAGATTAGGGAAGTTGCTACGATTTGCTCAAATATATCTTCTAGTCCCCTCTCTCTCTCTCCACCCCCTCAGGGATCCCCATAATTCTGACATTGGAATGTTACATGGTGTCACTTAGTTCTCTGATTCTATTTTCATGGATTTTGAGTTGTTTTTCCCTGGCCTCCTCTTTTCCCTTCTTTTCTATTAATTGGACTTCTAAATCACTAATTCGTTCTTCTGCCTCACTTACCCTAGCTGTTAGAGTATCTGGATTAGATTGGATCTCATTGATAGCATTTTTAAGTTCTGCCAATTCAGCTTTCATTTCTGCCCTTAGAGACTCTATGTTGCCATTAATCGATTTCTCCATTCTAGCTATCATCTTCACAATTGCTAGCCTGAAATCCATCTCTGACATCTTGGTTATATCTGAATCCATTTGTAAATCTGTGGCATAAGTCATAGTCTCTGAGTCTTTCCAACTTTGGGGTTCCTCCTCCTAGTCATTCTGTTGAGGGGTGGTTGAGGAAATGTATAGAGTCCAAATTATTGACCACAACCCAAGGAAGATGCACGTGTTTTCTAGGGACCTTAGGGTTGCTGGCCTCTTATTTTCCCAGCCTGTCTTCTGGGGGAGGGGCTTGATGCGCTGTTACTCAGGCAACCCAGTTTGAGCAGAGTTGCCCTGCCCCCCTGTGGCAGGGGATGGGCTCAGTGGGAACTGGTTTTTTGGGGCTTTTGTTCCCTGGTGGCTTTCCCTGGCGGCTTTCCACATCTCTTCTGAGACTCAGAGCAGAAGAGATAGTTTCCAACCCTCTGCCTCAGAGTGGAGAGATTGCAGTCTGTTCTTTAGTGAGGTCTCCAGGCCACAGTCTCTCCGTTTCTGTCTGTGCTGCTATAAACTGCAGCATCCTGGGTTGTGCATCCCTCTGCAGTGCCCCCAGTCCTGCCTCCAGGTCCAGGCTCCTCTCTGCCCTTTGTGCTTCTAAAACCACCAGACACCCCCAGTTTGCACGCATGGCCCCACAGTTCCGGTTTCCGTCCAGGGAGGCTGCCCTAAAGTCCTTTCCCTGCTGCTACCGATCTTCAAGTCTGCCCCGTCCCCAGCGCGAGGCTGTCGCTCACTGGCGGTATAGGATCCCCATGGCCGGGCTCCCTCCCGCTGCCATTTATCCTCTGATAATCCTGATAGTATCCACAGGCCAATGCCTGTGGAATCACAGCTCCCTGCTTCATACCTCAAAACCAACTGCCTGCAATATTCTGTTTGTGGAGATCCAGATCTATCTGCTTACATCTCAGGCTGATTTTGTGGGTGTTCAGAGTCATCTGGTAGATATCCAGCTCAATTGCAGGGACCGGTTGGAATAGGGTCGCCTACTCCTCTGCCATCTTTTTCCCCCAGTTAAAGTTTCATAACCATTGATTTATTTATTAACTGATTTTTTTGGATTTTGTTACAGATTCAGGATACAAACCTTTGGTGATTATATGTGGTACAAATATCTTTTCCATTCTGTGACTTTACCTTCTCCTAATAATATCTTTTGATTAAAAAAGTTCATAATTTTGGTGTAGTACAATTTTAAATGTTTTTTTTTATATTATCCTCTATACATATTGTATCAATTTGTACTACCACCAAAAGCGGGCACTTTCTATTTCGTTACACACTTGCTAATAATAGATTTTGATATTTTTATTTGCATCCAACTCTTAGATAAGAAATTTGTATTATTGTTACAATACATTTTATTCAATAGATATTAATTCAGGACCTGTCATATAGCTAAAATATTTCTGTGTTCTCTGGATAGACTATACATATGCCCACAAAGTTACAACTCTCAAGGATGTTCATTCCAGTTCAAGGATGGGATTGGGTTGGAGTGAGAGAGGTAGAAAGAAATCAACTAACATATAAAGTGGTAAAACTATGCAGAAAATTAAAACAGGTTATGTGACAGTCATTGAATAGTTGGCAATTTTATTTTGGGTAGGCTGGAAATGCTTATTTGAGAAAGTCATATTTAAGCTAAGATTTAGAAAACAAGGAGCCAGTTGTATGAAGAAAGAAAGAGAAGCTGCCAGGAAGAGGAAACAGCTAGTGCAAAATGTCTTACTCAGGTATGAATTTTATTTATGAAACATGAAGGAGAAATACCTGTGGCTGTGGGGTAAGATAGAAGTAATCAAAACTCAAATTTTGAAATTGGCATATTAAAGTCAAAGTAAGGATTAAATGATATAATAAAGGTGCCCACAACAAAAGGATACATTATGAATTACCAAGAATTATGACAGGAGTGGCTTTGGAGAATGTGACCATAATTCAAGAGCTAAAATCTTCAGAGAGTTACGATGAGGATCTGTGGGTGACTGCACTATGGAGGGAAAACTAGTGGCATGGTTTAATGGCAGACAATTCAAAGCTGGAGGGGTTTAAGGGAGAAGGGAGGAAAAGGGTCACAAAGCATTAATATGCACTGGGGGGGTACCTGACACTCTCTAGGCTCAGTCATGAGAAGCATGAGAGAAACATAGTCGATACTTAGGAGAGCAAGTAACCGTTCAAAAAACAAAGGGAAGGAAACATTCTGAGAAGCATTTGAGTACTGAGGGGATTTTGGTGATTATAATTTGGTAATTTTGAGTTGCAGAAAATAGAGTATCAGGACAAGTAGAGAAAGGTAAGGAAATAATGTCATATTAATCTGAGAAGGGAGAAGTAGATCCATTGATTTAAAGCAACTGGATCCTTCCATCAGCACTGGTGAGTCCCTGACCTACATACCTCTGGTCTCCAACGCTTTTGTTTAAGCCTCTGCTATTTGGGTTTGTTGTTACTTGTAACCAAATGGATCCTGATATAGCAGATACGGGTTGGCTTTTGGCAGGAGTCTGATTTAATCTAAGGTAAATTCTAAAAAGAACATTCTGACTGCTCTGTGGAGAATGTGATATATGGAAACAACGATAGAGGCAAAATTAGCAGTGGCCAATAATTCATAAAAAGATGCTCAAACTGACTTTTAATATTTGTTGACCATTTGTTTGTTTTTATGTCATTTACTTGATGTGTTACTTTCCTAGGAAAACCGGGTGGCTTAAACCAACAGAAATTTATTTTCTCATAGTTCCAGAGGCGAGAAGTCTGAAACCAAGTGTTGGCAGGGCCATGCTCCCTCTGAAGCCTCTAGGGTGGGATCCTTTTTGCCTTCCAGTTTCAGGTGTCTCCAGGCCTTTCTTGGTTTGTGGCAACATTGACTCCAATCTCTACATCCTGCTTTAATGGCCATCTAACCTGTGTGTCTTTGAGCCCAAATTTTCCTTTTATTATAAGGACACTAGATATTGGATTAAGCCCCAGCTCAACCCATAATACTTGGTCATATCCCCTGTCTAGCTTTTTTACTGGACTATTTGCTTCTTTCTTACTATTGCTTTGCAAATTTTTTAAGTTAGTCTTTATACTTCATTTAAGAAAAAAATAGCTATTGTGGACCTTTCATTTTTAATTTTTAATAAATTGCCTTTCTTTTTTAAATTTATAGCATTTTGTAGCTTATAAAAATATCTATCATTCCAAGATGCCCATTTTAATCAATTATCTTTTTAATACTTAAAGAACTGAATTTTTGATGACTTTGGAACTTACTTTTATTGGGATCTTAATTATGTTATTTTTCATCACACCCTTTAACCTCTTTTATTAATCAAGAGATCAACTTGTGTTTATTGCTTGCATAACCAATCCCTACTTCAGGTCGGAATGATGCATAATACAGGCCCTTCCTTCACCTGGACTGGTCCCCTAATGTTCTTTCTTCCTGTTTATCAGGATGGACCAAGTTATTTATGATATATTCCCAAGAGCTTCTTGCTAAGCTGACTTGGAAATTTCTAGGCTGGTAGAAATTGAGGGTTGGGTTCTGGTCTGAAATATAGTTTTCTCTTGGGAAATTCTACTTTTGCAAATTTAACTTTACCACGTGGGTATGTAGACAATCACTTAATGGGAGTACTCTGGAGGGATTTAAGGGAGGAAAGAGCCTCGAATGGAGGGGTAAGGTATGGATTATAGAGTAGAAGAAACTCCAAGTCTCGGTGCCCAGGAGAAAAGCACTAGTGAATAGAGAGTTCTTGAACCAATATAAATCACAAGTTGTTACTGTTTATAGTTAGATTTTTCTTTATTTTTCCTTTTCTTCTTCTACTTCTTTTTTTCCCTTTTTTTTTTTTTAAGAAATAAGGACTTTCAGTCTATGGTTGGCAGTCAAGCTTCCTTTAGTGGCCATAAATCTCTCCCAAATGCTAAGAACCTGCTCAAATTTGGCAAGCCAGCTGAGTAAAAAGGTCATCTTCTTGCCTAACGGCAGATTCTGTAGTTTTTACCACACAATTCCCTTTATGGTCATAATTGTCCCTTATAAAAATATACTGTTACAGCAGAACTCATAAAACTGCTGCCTCTGGAATAAACAAGAAAGGGCACATTCTCATTTCAAAACAACTTACGCACCAATAGAGTTTAGCTTCCATTTAAAATGGAAAGCAATCTTTGATAGATGGCCCGTTTGACCTTTTAGCATGTAGATGAATCTGTTTGCACTTATTTGGATACATATGTCTTTTAGATTGTAGATAACATATGACTCTCACATATATTTACAGTTCCTATACAGCAGCAATGCTCTCTTTGGTTAGTCAAGGACTCGGCACACTTTTAAGTGCAAGAAGGAGCTTAATAATACATCTGTTTTCAGCATTTTCAGCCCTGAAAAGAAGAAAAAAGAAAAAGAAAGAAAGAAACAGTGCATGGTGGAAAATAGGGGAAGCCTCAACCTAAAAGAGAATTTAAATTGACCTCCACACTTTAAAATTCGCAAGAACACAATGTATGGAAAAAGAAAGGATGAACGGTAAGAACCACATAGGCAAAACTATTTCTGAATCGCGTGGGGTTTCAGTGGGTTGTTTCACAGACACAGTGGCCAAAGTCCTCTTGTTTTGAGGGAGGGAATGGTAACTTTTCCATTCTGGGCCATGCAAAAGGAAATAAAAATTTCGAGGGGCAGGTTAACTAGGCAAATAGCTTTCCTTCCTAACGTACCTGATCTTTAGGGAAAAGAATATCCCACAGACATGCAGTGACAGGGCGGAGACCATTAGACCACATGAAAAACATAAGACACTGTCTAGCTTTTGAGTTTTAAACCGTGTGGCCCAGTTGTACTGTGGTTTTGATAGATGGTGTGTAGATGTTGAGAGCTCTAGAGCTGGACAGCCTGGATCCAAACCTATTTCCTCAAGTTCATGTGAGCAAGTTATGTAACTTGGATCTTCTGTAGTTTGCTTTATCTATAAAATGGAGCAAATGATAGGACTCACTTTATGGGGTTTATGTTGGAATTAAATGGGTCAACATATGTAATGCCCTTAGATTAGTGCCACGTACTGCATAAATGCAAAACTGCAAAAATGTCAGTTATTGGAAGTAGTTGTAGAAACAGTAATACAAGTGGCCCTAGTTTGCTTGGGCCGCTGTAACAGTGTGCCGCAGATGGGGTGGCTTAAACTACAGAAATGTATTTTCTCAAAGTTCTAGAAGCCACAAATCTAAAATCAAGGTGCCAGCAGGGTCACGTGCCTTCCTTGCCTCTTCTGACTTCTGGTGGTTGGTGCTTCTCGGCTTGAGGTGGCATTACTTTGATCTCTGCCTCTCTCTTTACCTGGCCTTCTGGAGTCTCATTCTCCCTCTCCTTTATTCTATTTTGGATCTACCTGTCATCCAAGATAATCTCTTCTTGAAATCTCGCACATTACATCTGCAAAGTCGTTATTTCCAAATACGGTTACATGCACAGGTACCCGGGATTAGGACTTGGATGTTTCTTTTGTGGGGGGACACAGTTTAACCCGTGGCACACCCCATGCCCTGTGGTTCAGGTATGGCTTTTCACACACATTATTGCCAGCCCCACCCCCACTAGGTGTTTTTACACCTGAACTATTCAAAGTAGTCCATCTTTCCAGTCTCAGTAATAGGTTTAGAATGGGTCAGTAATTTTGATTTGGCCAGTGAAATCTTTCCTGGGGTTTTGGGATTTTTCTGATATAATGATATACTACGGAAGCTGGAGGGGAAGAGAAAAGGAAAGAGAATACTTTCTTTTCTTGGTTTAAACAGAATGTATCTGTTCCTTGCTTATAGTACTTATCACTTTATTCCATCATATTATAGACATTGCCTGCATGTTTCTCTCCTTTATTAGGGGAAGGATTGAAGACTCTTTGAAGGTCAAGTCTGTATGTGATTGATCTTTGTAACCTCTCACAGTTTCCATCCCATTCCACTGGGAACTCAGTAGACATTTACTGAATGAATGGGAATGGGTGGGATTAAGGAAACTAATCTTTTAAAATCTCTTACTATGTTCTACACATTATGCTAGGTACTTTCCATAAATTGTGTCATTTAATCCTTGTAACATCTTTGTAAGGCAAGCATTATTATCTCTCTTTAGAGATAATTGAGCCACAACTCAGAAAGTTTCTGTGGATTTCTAAACACCATAAAGTCTTAGGTGGTAGAACTGGGATTTGGACCCAAAGCTACCTACTTTTAAAACTTGGCCTTCAAGTGTACCTGGTCCCCAAATCTGATGTTCTAATTGAATTTCTAACAAGTAGGAACATATTGGTCAGGATTTATGATGATAAATAATAGAGGTGGATGCATAAATTGAACTTCAAGGAATGAATATAATTTCCATATCTAGAAAAGTATTAGGAAGATGCTTAAAATATATAAATGAGCTCATGTAAATTCCCAGTTCAAAACTCTCCAGTAATATCTCCTTATTCTTGGAATAGAATCTGACTTCTTACCCTGTCTTAAAAAGCCCTTCATGAACTTTTGCCTTCTGGTCTAGCCTTATGTATATATATTTTTAATTTATTTAAATTTATTAAAGTTTGTTAGTTAACATACAGTGCAATAGTGGTTTCTGGAGTAGAATTCAGTGATTCATCACTTACATTCAACACCCAGTGCTCATCACAAGTGCCCTCTTAATAGCCCTTATGTATATCTTATCTCCCGACATTCTAAAGCATCCTTTCTGTTCCCTGAACATGCTCAACTCGATCCTGCCCATTCACACTAGCATTCTCTTTCTCTGATGTACTCCCCTGATCTCATGACTGGTTCTTGTCTGTCATTTTGATCTCAGAGAGGTCACACATCAAAAGCAGCTTATTCAATTCCATCATTTAAAACTATTTTAATTTTAAATTTTAATGCTTCACACTATTTGACATTTTCTTGTTAGTTTGTTTACTTGAATGTGTTTGTCTTCTATTTTCCCACTCCACTTCACTGGAATGTAAAATATCCTAAAAGCTAGACCAGTGTCTGTTTTGTTCTTGGTTACATCTCCCCTCCCCAGATCTCCAGATCTTTGAAAATCATACACCTTCAGTAGGTATCTTTTGAAAAAATGAATGAAATTATAGTATCTTTTTTTCTTTAACTTTTTATTGTTATGTTAATCACCATACATTACATCATTAGTTTTTGAGGTAGTGTTCCATGATTCAATGTTTGTGCATAACACCCAGTGCTCCACGCAGAACATGCCCTCTTAAATACCCATCACCAGGCTAACCCCTCCCCCCAACCCCCTCCCCTCTAGAACCCTCAGTTTGTTTTTCAGAGTCCACCGTCTCTCATGGTTCGTCTCCCCCTCCGATTTACTCCCCTCATTCTTCCCCTCCTGCTATCTTCTTCTTCTTCTTTTTTTTTTTAATGAACGTATATTGCATTATTTGTTTCAAAGGTACAGATCTGTGATTCAGCGGTCTTGCACAATTCACAGCACTCACCATAGCACATACCCTACCCAGTGTCTATCACCCAGCCACCCCATCCCTCCCACCCCCCACCACTCCAGCAACACTCAGTTTGTTTCCTGAGATTAAGAATTCCTCATATCAGTGAGGTCATATGATACATGTCTTTCTCTGATTCACTTATTTCACTCAGCATAACACCCTCCAGTTCCATCCACGTCGTTGCAAATGGCAAGATCGCATTCCTTTTGATGGCTGCATTATATTCCATTGTGTATATATACCACTTCATCTTTATCCATTCATTTGTTGATGGACATCTTGGCTCTTTCCACAGTTTGGCTATTGTGGACATTGCTGCTATAAACATCGGGGTGCATGTACCCCTTCGGATCGTAACATTTGTATCTTTGTGGTAAATACCCAGTAGTGCAATTGCTGGATCGTATGGTAGCTCTATTTTCAACCGTTTGAGGAACCTCCATACTGTTTTCCAGAGTGGTTGCACCAGCTTGCATTCCCACCAACAGTGTCAGAGGGTTCCCCTTTCTCCGCATCCCCGCCAACATCTGTCGTTTCCTGACGTGTTAATTTTAGCCATTCTGACTGGGGCGAGGTGGTATCTCTTTGAGGTTTTGATTTGGATTTCCCTGATGCCGAGCGATGTTGAGCACTTTTTCATGTGTCTGTTGGCCATTTGGATGTCTTCTTTGGAAAAATGTCTGTTCGTGTCTTCTGCCCATTTCTTGATTGGATTATTTGTTCTTTGGGTGTTGAGTTTGATAAGTTCTTTATAGATTTTGGATACTAGCCCTTTATCTGATATGTCACTTGCAAATATCTTTTCCCGTTCTGTTGGTTGTCTTTTGGTTTTGTGGACTGTTTCTTTTGCTGTGCAAAGGCTTTTTATCTTGATGAAATCCCGATAGTTCATTTTTGCCCTTGCTTCCCATGCCTTTGGCGATGTTTCTAGGAAGAAGTTGCTGCGGCTGAGGTTGAAGAGGTTGCTACCTATGTTCTCCTTTAGGATTTTGATGGACTCCTGTCTCACGTTTAGGTCTTTCAACCATTTGGAGTCTATTTTTGTGTGTGGTGTAAGGAAATGGTCCAGTTTCATTCTTCTGCATGTGGCTGTCCAATTTTCCCAACACCATTTGTTGAAGAGACTGTCTTTTTTCCATTGGACATTCTATCGTACTTTGTCAAAGATTAGTTGACCATAGAGTTGAGGGTCCATTTCTGGGCTCTCGATTCTGTTCCATTGATCTATGTCTCTGTTTTTGTGCCAGTACCATACTGTCTTGATGATGACAGCTTTGTAATAGAGCTTGAAGTCCGGAATTGTGATGCCACCAGCTTTGCTTTTCTTGTTCAACATTCCTCTGGCTCTTCGGGGTCTCTTCAGGTTCCATACAACTTTTAGGATTATTTGTTCCATTTCTTTGAAAAAAGTGGATGGTATTTTGATGGGGATTGCATTGAATGTGTAGATTGCTCTAGGTAGCATTGACATCTTCACAATGTTTGTTCTTCCAATCCATGAGCATGGGATGTTTTTCCATTTCTTTGTGTCTTCTTCAATTTCTTTCATGAGTATTTTATAGTTTCCCTGAGTATGGATCCTTTGCCTCTTTGGTTAGATTTATTCCTACGTATCTTATGGTTTTGGGTGCAATTGTAAATGGGATTGACTCCTTAATTTCTCTCTTTTCTGTCTTGGTGTTGGTGTATAGGAATGCCACTGATTTCTGTGCATTGATTTTATATCCTGCCACTTTCCTGAATTCCTGTATGAGTTCTAGCAGTCTTGGGGTGGAGTCTTTGGGGTTTTCCACATACAGTATCATATCATCTGCAAAGAGTGAGAGTTTGACTTCTTCTTTGCTGATTTGAATGCCTTTGATTTCTTTTTGGTGTCTGATTGCTGTGGCTAGGACTTCTAATACTATGTTGAATAGCAGTGGTGAGAGTGGACATCCCTGCTGCGTTCCTGACCTTAGGGGAAAAGCTCTCAGCTTTTCCCCATTGAGAATGATATTCGCTGTGGGTTTTTCATAGATGGCTTTTATGATATTGAGGTACGTACCCTCTAACCCTATACTCTGAAGAGTTTTGATCAGGAAAAGATGCTGTACCTTGTCAAATGCTTTTTCTGCATCTATTGAGAGGATCATATGATTCTTGTTTTTTCTTTTGTTACTGTATTGTATCACGTTGATTGATTTGCGGATGCTGAACCAACCTTGCAGCCCAGGGATAAATCCCACTTGGTCATGGAGAATAATCCTTTTAATGTGCTGTTGGATGCTATTGGCTAGTATTTTGGTGAGAATTTTTTTTGTAAGATTTTATTTATTTATTCATGAGAGACAGAGAGAAAGAGAGAGGGAGGCAGAGGGAGAAGCAGGCTCCCAAGGAGCAGGGAGCCCAATGTGGGACTCGATCCCAGGACCCTGGGATCATGACCTGAGCTGAAGGCAGATGCTTAACCATCTGAGCCACCCAGGCACCCTTGGTGAGAATTTTTGCATCCAAGTTCATCAAGGATATTGGTCTGTAATTCTCCCTTTTGATGGGGTCTTTGTCTGGTTTTGGGATCAAGGTAATGGTGGCCTCATAAAATGAGTTTGGAAGTTTTCCTTCCAGTTCTATTTTTTGGAACAGTTTCAGGAGTATAGGTATTAATTCTTCTTGAAATGTTTGGTAGAATTCCCCTGGGAAGCCATCTGGCCCTGGGCTTTTGTTTGTTGGGAGATTTGTGATGACTGCTTCAATTTCCTTAGTGGTTATAGGTCTGTTCAGGTTTTCTATTTCTTCCTGGTTCAATTTTGGAAGTTGATACGTATCTAGGAATGTATCCATTTCTTCCAGGTTATCTAATTTGCTGGCATAGAGTTGCTCATAATTTGTTCTTATAATTGTTTGTATTTCTTTGGTGTTGGTTGTGATCTCTCCTCTTTCATTCATGACTTCGTTGATTTGGGTCATTTCTCTTTTCTTTTTGATAAGTCTGGCCAGGGGTTTATCAATCTTGTTAATTCTTTCAAAGAACCAGCTCCTAGTTTCATTGATCTGTTCTACTGTTCTTTTGGTTTCTATTTCATTGATTTCTGCTCTAATCTTTATTTCTCTTCTCCTGCTGGTTTTAGGCTTTATTTGCTGTTTTTTCTCTAGCTCCTTTAGGTATAGGGTTAGGTTGTGTATTTGAGACCTTTCTTGTTTCTTGAGAAAGGCTTGTATTGCGATATACTTTCCTCTCAGGACTGCCTTTGCTGCATCCCAAAGATTTTGAACAGTTGTGTTTTCATTTTCATTGGTTTCCATGATTTTTTTTAATTCTTCTTTAATTTCCTGGTTGACCCATTCATTCTTTAGTAGGATGCTCTTTAGCCTACGTGTATTTGAGTTCTTTCTGACGTTCCTCTTGTGATTGAGTTCCAGTTTCAAAGCACTGTTGTCTGAAAATATGCAGGGAATAATCCCAATCTTTTGGTACCAGTGGAGACCTGATTTGGGACTTAGGATGTGGTCTATTCTGGAGAATGTTCTATGGGCACTAGAGAAGAATGTGTATTCCGTTGCTTTGGGATGGAATGTTCTGAATATGTCTGTGAAGTCCATTTGGTCCAGAGTGTCATTTAAAGTCTTTATTTCCTTGTTGATCTTTTGCTTAGATGATCTGTCCATTTCAGTCAGGGGGGTGTTAAAGTCCCCCACTATTATTGGATTGTTCTCAATGTGTTTCTTTGCTTTTGTTATTAATTGCCTTATATAATTGACTGCTCCCATGTTAGGGGCATAGATATTTACAGTTTTTAGACCTTCTTGGTGGAAAGAGCCTTTAAGTAGGCTATAGTGTCCTTCCTCATCTCTTATTACAGTCTTTGGTTTAAAATCTAATTTGTCTGATATAAGGATTGCCACCCCAGCTTTCTTTTGGCGTCCATTAGCAAGGTAAATGGTTTTCCACCCCCTCACTTTCAATGTGGGGGTGTCTTTGTGTCTAAAATGAGTCTCTTGCAGACAGCATATGGATGGGTCTTGTTTTTTAATCCAATCTGATCGCCTGTGTCTTTTGATTGGGGCATTTAGCCCATTTACATTCACGGTAACTATTGAAAGGTATGAATTTAGTGCCATTGTATTGCCTGTAAGGTGGCTATTACTGTATATTGTCTGTGTTCCTTTCTGGTCTATGCTGCTTTTAGGCTCTCTCTTTGCTTAGAGGACCCCTTTCAATATTTCTTGGAGAGCTGGTTTCATGTTTGCAAATTCCTTTAGTTTTTGTTTGTCCTGGAAGCTTTTTATCTCTCCTTCTATTTTCAGTGACAGCCTAGCTGGATATAGTATTCTTGGCTGCATATTTTTCTCATTTAGTGCTCTGAAGATATCATGCCAGTCCTTTCTGGCCTGCCAGGTCTCTGTCGATAGGTCTGTTGCCAATGTTGCCAATCTAATATTTCTACCATTGTAGGTTACATATCTCTTCTCCCAAGCTGCTTTCAGGATTTTCTCTTTGTCCCTGAGACTCGTAAATTTTACTATTAGTTGTCGGGGTGTTGACCTATTTTTATTGATTTTGAGAGGGGTTCTCTGTGCCTCCTGGATTTTGATGCCTGTTTCCTTCCCGACATTAGGGAAGGTCTCTGCTATTATTTGCTCCAATATACCTTCTGCCCCTCTCTCTCTTTCTTCTTCTTCTGGGATCCCAATTATTCTATTGTTGTTTTGTCTTATCGTATCACTTATCTTTCGAATTCTGCCCTTGTGGTCCTGTAGTTGTTTCTCTCTCTTTTTCTCAGCTTCTTTATTTTCCATCATTTGGTCTTCTATATCGCTGACTCTCTCTTCTGCCTCATTTATCCTAGCAGTTAGTGCCCCCATTTTTGATTGCACCTCATTAATAGCCTTTTTGATTTCGACTTGGTTAGATTTTAGTTCTGTTATTTCTCCAGGAAGTGTTTCTCTAATAACTTCCATGCTTTTTTCAAGCCCAGCTAGTATCTTTAAAATCATGATTCTGAACTCTAGGTCCGACATTGTACTAATGTCCGTATTGAGTAGGTCCCTGGCAGACGGTACTACCTCTTGTTCTTTCTGCTGAGGTGATTTCTTTTATCTTGTCATTTTGTCCAGAGGAGAATAGATGAATGAGAGAACAAAATGCTCACAGGTTAACAACGTTCCCAGAAAATATACTTTAAACAAATCAGAAAAGACCTGAAACCAGAGGAAAGGAAAGGGAAAGAAAGAAAAAAGAAAGAGGAAAAAAAAAAGAAAAAGAAAAAGATAAGAACAAACAAAAACAGAACAAAACAAAAAAAACAGAATATGATCAAATATGATCAAACTAGTGCATAGATCAGTGCCACACACTAGATTTTGTGTGTATTTTGGTCTGTTAGAAGAAATTGCCTCCTAAAATTTTAAAGAAAGAAAGACTTATATATGTACAAAATAAGGGTTGATACAATGAAGGGATGGAATATGACTGTAAAGATGAAAATTATAAAAAAATTTTAAAAAGGAATTTATACGGTGCTTGAAAAAAGAAAGAAGAAGATAGAAACAAAGAGAGAAAGAAAAGGGGAGAGAATGTGATCAGGTAGGAGACTAGAACAAAGCCATACACTAGAGATTTAGGCTATATTTTGATATGTTAGAAGAAACTATCTCAAAATTTTAAAGAGAAAACAACTTATATATATATGCCAAAAATAAGGGTAACTACTATGAAGTGATAGAGTGTGACTGTAAAAATGAAAAATAAAAATGTTTTTTTAAAAAGGGATTGATAAGGTGTTGGTTGAAAAAGAGAAAAAGAAAAATTAAAAAAAAAAAACAGTTAAAAAAAATTAACTTCGAAAAACTAATGAATCATGGTAAAAAAGCCATGAATTCTATGTGCAGTATTCCCCTAGCGCTGGAGTTCTCCCATTCTCATTGATCAGTAAACTTGGTCTTGGCTGGCTGCTCTTGCTGATCCTCTGGGGGAGGGGCCTGTTGCCGTGGTTCCCAAATGTCTTTGATGGAGTTGGAATTGCCCCACCCTTGCCGGTCTGGGCTAAGCAATCTGCTCGGGTTTGCTCTCAGGAGCTTTTGTTCCCTGCAAGCTTTCCTACAGCTTTGGAGGACCAGAGTGAAAATGGCAGCCTCCCCATCTCTGCCCCAGAGGAGCTGAGAACTCGGGGCCCCGCTCCTCAGTGCGCCCCCAGAGAAAAGCAGTCACTCCCGTCTCCCTGGTCTCCTGCTGCGCTCCGTGCTCACCCGGCCTGTGACTGAGCGTTTGTATCTCTGGCACCCGACCCCATGTGGAGTCTCCAAACCCAACAGATCCCTGCAGTGCACTCCCGCACTGCTCCTCCCAGGGGAGGAAGGGGAATCTCCCCGGCTCTGCCGCTTGTCCAGTCCCTGCTGGAGGAGCAGTGGCCCGACTGGGCTGCGGATCACAGTTTATGGCAACCCCAAGCTGAGAGCCTGTGTCTCGGCTCTGTCTCTGCAGCCGGCTTCCCCGCTCCGATACCTGGGAGCTCTGCTGCACTCAGGCACCCCCGGTCTTTCTGTGACCCCGAGGGTCCTGAGACCACACTGTCCCGCGAGGGTTCCACCCCCCGCTTAGCCACTGGAGCAACATCCCTCAGCTGAGCCAACTTCTAAAATTCCGATTTTGTGCTCTGTTGCTCTATCACTTGCCAGAAGCGGCCAACAGAGGCCCCCTCCCCCGCCGTCTATCCTCCCGAATATCGCCTCAGATTCACTTCTCCACACGTCCTACCTTCCAGTAAGTGGTCGCTTTTCTGTTCAGAGCGTTGTTGCTATTCTTCTCTTCCATCTCCTGTTGAGTTCGTTGGTGTTCAGAATGGTTTGATCCCTATTCAGCTGAATTCCTGGGACCAGACGAAATCCAGGTCTCCTACTCCTCCGCCATCTTGCTCTGCCCCAAATTATAGTATCTTGAAGTGGCTGTGGATTGGTAGGGCCCACGATAATTGAACTTAAGATCAGATATAACAGAACAAATATTTGAAAGTAGTTGGCTAGAGTACAAGCTGCATTAAGGATAGCAGGATGTAAAACAGGGCATTTTGGTATGGCCATTTTGATGCTGCAGATTTTTTGATGCATTTGTATCAAAATGGTTCTGGCGAAATAGATGGTACAGTGACGAAAATACCTCGTGGCAAGTATTCACAGGTTTTTCTTCTCTTACACATGCCAAGGAAGAGCCTGCATTTTCTCTGTTTACTTTCTTGTATCTGTGTTGAGCAGATAATGGGAGTTACCTCCATAGGAGAGATATCGCTAATATCTCTGTCTCCGATAGAGAAGAATTGGAGGGAAGCAAAGATGTGATTGATTTACATAAGAGAGGAGGTGTAGTAAGTCCTGCAAGGAAAGCCTTTATCAGGAAGACAGAGAGTCAGGGAAAGAGGGCTGATGTTCAGAGAGAAACAAAGTGATTGAAGGAGTAGCAGCTGTCCAGCAAAGAGGATTTTTGAGGCATTCGATTGGGTAAATAGGACTGATTAGGACATTTGGAGCACTTTGTGTGATGTGCTTTTCCTACTTTATCAGCTCTTCAAGGTACTCCAGTAGAGAATTGTAGGATTTTTTCAAGACTACCGGAGTTGGAATTGTGTTTCTTCTAGATGTGAGAAGGCCCAGATGAGCCTCTAAAGTAAAAGTTTTGAAACACAGATTCATCTGGCCTACACGTGTCTGTTTATTTTTATTAGGAAGTTGTGCTACAATGCAGATCTCTGATTCTGACTTCATTCTTAACCCCATTCCTGCCATTCAGTGAGCATCACTTCTTTATAGCAAGAAAACAACCAATACTGGGTTCACATTTTAAGAATTTAGTGCCTGATGATTTTTCATCATAGTAAAAATATTGAACAAAATAAAATACAATGCATATATACAATGTATATATGCCATTGATGATTAAGGGAATGGAAGAAATATCATTGAGAATTTTTTTGTTTGATGCTGAGATAAGTAATCATACTAGGACCCAAGTCTCGACCATGTTTCCCCATAATGCCACTTTTTTTCAGATAAATATTCTCAATGAAATAACATTGGCCAAATTATGGGGTTTATCAAAAGGAAGTTCCCATAAATATAAAGAGGAAAAGTTCCATTATTAAGCTATTTGGTCTATCTATTCCCATTGGGAAATGATGTTTCTAAGTGAGAAATCAAAGACTAAGAGTCAGGCCATACAAGGTATATGTTAATATGGAGATAATAAGGAAACATTTAGCTTATATTGATTAATGGTCTTCCCTGAGAAAAACAAGAGTGGTGACATGACTCCTGATTCTGTGTGATTTGTCTGCTGGATGTTTCTCACAAACTAATTCATTCTTCAGCCCGTTTCTTGACTTAAACATCCCTGGCCTTTGTGCTATTTCATTCTTTACCGTGGGTTGGTCATGAAGTGGTGGAGTTTATAGATGGAATGAGGCTGAAGGAGGAGGTAAAAATATGTGTTTTCCAGAATTGAAATAGGTGAAAGTTTGATTTTTTTCTTGTTAATTTCAGAATGCCTACCTCAAAAACACTCAGTAAAACTGTCTTGGTGGAATGTTTTTGGTATTAATAATCAGCTCTTTAGATGCCACATTTCCAGGGAAGAGCTGGGTAAGATTCATAAAGGACCAAGATTAGATTTAACAGGCACCTTTGTGTTAGATTCTGGAGGGTTGAGTGCAAAACGTATGCATTTGGCTTCAATTCTATAAGAAATAGGAAACTAGAAAATTGTCCTTTTAATCCAAGAGTGATAGAAATAAAGTGGCATTTTTATTGTACTCCAGAAGACTAAAACCCAAAGTTAGTTTCTTGGGTATTAAAAGTCTTACTTGGAAAAATAAAAATAAATTTAAAAAAGAATTTTCATAGTCAGATAAAGTTGGGAAATACTGAGTTAAACACAGCTAAGCATATTTCCAAGATGCAGGGCTTCCAGGGCCATCAGAGACTGTTGATATTCCACATAAATGTCCCAAAGGGGAATAGTAGACAGTGTTTCCTCAACTTGGGGAACTTGTGGTCTGAAAACACACTGATCTACAGGATGCAAATGATTTCGAGGACAAACAGAACTGGAAAGCAGAGGAAATATTAAAAGGATTATCCAAATAACACAGAGGGAAAATAATAATATCCTGCCTTAGAAGTAACAGAATGAGATTGGAAAGGAAGTTCTCAATGCTGTGGTATATAAGAAGTATCCAAAAACATTGGTGTAAAATCGACATCCTTGAGATCTTTACTATCCCTTATATAGGTACATGTATCTACATCTTTAATTTTTTATTACCCTATATTTCTGTCAATTGAACATTTCTGTCTTCAATTAAATGTGACACATGCCAAACTCCTTATACTTTGCTTTACCTACTTGCTTCCTATATAATTTATTCATCTAGCGCCTCCATCTCTCAAGCTCCAACACAACAGATTCTTCTTTGACTCCTCCTTCTCACCACCCAAAAACTCACAAAAAAAACCTGTCACTTTTTACCTCCTAATTATTGCTAATCTTTGTCCACCTCTTCATCTCCTCGGACTTCCCATCTAATTCTCTTTCCAAAATTCTTTTCTTAAAAACAAGTCTAATGGTGTCACCTTCACTCTGTGCTTGAAATACTGTACTTCCCAGTTGCCTAAAGGACAGAGTCATCCTTCTAAGTGAAGGCTTCCGTGACCTGGCCCAGACTCCACGTCTGCCATTTCTTCCTCAACTGAGTTGAAGCTACTTCCTGATAAAACATCAGGGAAGTAGGCCTCAGGTCCCTGCATCCTGTACACATGGTATGTCCTCTTCCGTCACTGGTGAAATCTCTCTCATTCTTTAAAATTGTTTGCTCCCTCTTTGAAATCAGTTATGAAGGTATTAAATAGATCTGTCCCATCACTCCCCCTCACATACTTGTATGCTGCTACCATATAAAGAAAAACAATATAGTCTTACCTTTGTTTGCTCTCCCAAAGTCAGTTTTCTCTTCACGAATGAGTAAGCACTTTCTTCTAATCTTCTGGTGAATATGTTGGTCTGGAAGCTTCCCAAGACTTTCTAAATGTTGAAATAAATTATTCCTATTGGTTCCCCTTTGTCCTCTGTTCTTCAAAATATAATTACCGCTTAGTTAAATTTAATTCCATTTTTGGCTCATTTTGCCTTTCTAAAAACAACTGAAAACTGCTTATTTCATTACTAATATTTATCACATAATTTACTAATTTTCAACTCAATAGCAGCAAACCAATTCCAAGGTCACTTTCCAAGTCTTTTTTAAAAACAAGATGGCAAAGTGCCAAAAGTTTGGTGCAGTGGCCAATTCTAATGAAACATTAAACATTTTAGCCAGCAATTCCAGTGTCCTCTGCTTTAGAAACATTAGGGGGGATGCCATCTGTTCTTAGTGATTTATTTAGGTTTTGTCAATTTTTTCTAAAGTATCCTCTCTATTTATTTATTTATTGATCAATTTCTCTGGCCTATGCACTATGAAAGTCACTAAGAATGTATTAAACAGCTAACTGGTGCCCAGCATAGTGCTGGGTGACATGGGAAATACAAAACATTTGAGGTTATGCATCTGTCCTCCAGAAGTTTGTTTTTAGTTGGGGTAAAAAAGCAAAAACAAAAATATGTAAACCATGTGACTTAATTAACCTAGGCGCTATTAGCTGCAGGTACAAAATACATTAAGCTCCAGATTTCAATGTCTCTTGAGCTCCTTCCAGCAGCCTTCTCCACTTTCCTGCCAAACCCTTCCATTTCTCTGTGGACTTTCTAAGAGGTGTTTCTCATGCGCTCAAGAAAAGCCTACTCATATTCTTTTGTGTTAGCATTCCCTTGGACATGTATTGCTTAAAAATGTTTTGAGAGAGGTATTTCACCATGGCCATTGCTGTCAGTGGTCTTGAAATTTTTGCTCTCTGCCAGGCGTAGCTGGTACTGCTGATGCTTCTCACCTGCTCTGCAAGCTGGCTAGATGCTGCCATTTTGGGTGATGGAAAGATGGGAAGAACTTTGGTCTTCCTAACTCTGTTCCCTGCACCCTAAAGTAAGGCTGACTGCATACCTGGTCTCTCACTATCTTTTGTCAGAGCAATCCTTCATCTTTTGTCTTGCACCTCTTTTTTAGACCTTGAGGTGGCTGGACAATAGACTTCCTCCTCTATTTCCTCAACTTGAATATCTTCTGCCTCTGGTCACCATGCACCATTCTTTTCCTTCCTCTTGCAACTGGAAATAAAATTTCTCATTCATGTAGACTCATGCAAAACAATGCTGGGAGGTATCACTGATCCTGCATGTCCAATCTTCATTTGGGACTGAATAAATTCACAGTGCTTCTCAATGAATCCTCACAACAGCCCTACAAGGTGGGCCCTGCTATTCATGTTTTACAGCAAAGTGTACTTAAGTTTAGAGAAACTAGCTTAAGGGCACACGACTAGTAAGATTCCATTATTAGAAAATGTTGGCAGCCTATTCCATGAGTGGGAAACTGTAGCCGTTTGATTGCTTTAATTTGCATTCCCTTTTTGTTACATAAAAAAGTAATGTCTTGATTATAGAGAAACCAGCAAAATGAATTTTATTCATTTTGGAACTTTAAGCTAGAACATGATAGAACTTTAAGCTAGAACATGATAGAACTTTAAGTTAAATTCACAGTGGCTGATTGGTCCCTCCTCAGAATCTTTTTTTTTTTTTCAACCCTAATGTAACCCTCTAGGCCAAATTTGAAATCAATAAACAATAAGGCCACTGCTCAAATCAGGCATTATCTGCTTCAGAACTTGTCATGTCTCAGTTTCTGATTGGCAAGTGAATTATAGCCAAGTATTTATTAGATGGTTAGGCTCCCTTCCAGTACAGTCTTCAATTATCTTTGTTATTGTACAGCAAAGAACATTTGCTTGATGAAGTAGGGCTGATTTGCTTATTGTATGTCTCTGCATTTTCGTTAATCTCTCCAATTCTGCAATTTGTATCAGTTTTCTAGTTATTAGAGTGAATTCATGAGACCATGCTTTATTATTAGTGCTGTCTCCTAGCAGTACGTAACCCTTTGGAATATGCAGAAAACATGACAAATCTCCCAGCCCTGAAGTCTTTGCAGGCTGAGTATGAATGGCCCCACTACAGCAAACCAACAGGGAAGAGTGCTAATGTTTTAACTGGTGAAGCTAAAGAGTGAATAGGAATCTATTAACATTCTTAGCCATTTAAACAGTCATCTCTTCCTTCTTCTCATCCCTGTGGCTTAAATGCAGTTTAAAAAATATATTTTCATATGTGTGTGATTATCACTTCTCTAGTAGAATACATATTTCATGGTGATGCTAGACTGAACCTCAGTTTTACTGTAGGACTTTAATTGGAGAACCCCCTTGAACCTCCTAACAAAATTTTCCTCTTAGTTTACCCACATGAAGTCTCTAGCTTATAACTAAATATTGATTAAGAAACAGTCTTATTATCTTCAGAAAATCCCAAGTAATCAAATGGTCATGTTCCTGGACTTGGGGGATCCCCTGTCTTTTCCTTTCATTGGACTTCCCTAAGTATCATCACACAGCCCCTGACTGAGGGCAGATACAGGTAGCGATCTTGATATCGCTTGAACACTACTTCAAGGAGAAAGTTAACACTAATTAATACATGTCAAAGATTTTCTAATCAATTTCTTCTTCTCAGTAGTGAATTATTTCCATCAGACAGTAGAATTCTTGCTTCAAGACTCCTAAAACATAAAATTTGGCATGGGATATGGGGATTCACACACAGCATATGATGTTGTAGCATGTGAGCAATATTGAAAGAATAGATTACGGGACATAATGCTTTGGGCAGAATTGAAAAGTTTTGCTAAAGGGTGGATTTTTAGAAAGGGCATAACGGAGAAAATGAATCATTCTTTGGAGGAAGATCAAAATACCTGTGTTTCTATACATGGAAAATGCCTTCATGTTTAATCTCTTTAAAAACTGTAGCCCCATTCTTTCAAGGTCAATATCCTGAAATTAGGGAAACAGAGAGTCTTTAATTTGTGTACCTTACATCTCCTGTATTTTGTTAACCGAGTATTTATGATCTTGTGTCAACATTTATGATGTTGACTATTACATCCTTTCAGAGGTCAGTGGGAGGTGACCATTTCTCCATTTCTGTTCAAGTCTCTCCATATTCAGTATTGTGCAAAGATGCCTTGAGAGGTAAAGTGTATGAATAATGATTTTTTATGACTGCAATTATTCCTCAGTTGATTATTCATTACTCATAGTGTGAACTCTGAGTGAAATTTACATTCTCTTCCTATAGTTAAATGTTACTATCAATTTAGTGTTATAAATTTCTGCCGGATGTAAAGTAATCATGCCTCATTTCCAATATTGAATTGTCTTTGAGTGAGTGATCATATGTCTTTACCGAGCCTTTTCTATTAATTACTAATATTTTCAATCTTGTATAGTACCATAAATCTTATCCATTAAATGAAAAATCATGGTTAATTCTGAATCATTAAATGAAAACTAATGACTAAATCTGACTCAATTCATGATCGTATCTTTCTAAATTTCATGTTTGTGCTAATCTCCATGAAACCGGATGCCTTTATATGCTTGCTTCACATTTGTGTTTTAGCCTTTATCCTAGTTTGTTCTTTCCCAAATAGTTCTATATTTGCACCTTGAATTATTCCAAAAGGTTTTAAAGTAGCTTTGTACTGGGTTCACTATCACTTGGATGTCTTTCTCAAATTACTTTTCAAATCTCTGTTCTTAGGAATATCTCATTAGCTTGATTTTTGTTTTTGTTTATTTCGAAGTATTTTGAATAGATTTTTTATTTATTTCCAATACCAAAACATGTTCACATGTTTGGCTAAAAACATTAAACAATGGATATATAAGGCATTCACTGAAAGCACAGAGAATAGTTTTAGTTACATATACACTTTTCTAATTTTTTTCTATTATACATAAATAATCCTCTGATGAATATTCTTATACATAATTTTTGTACATATTTTTGCTTGTTTTCCTGAGGTAATTGTTTAGAAGTTGTATTTCCAGGAAAATGTTCTTTTTAGGTAAATTTTAATCTTTGTCTAAATTTGGTATTTGAATTATTTATGTATATATATGAAATTAAGTGCGTATATCATTGAACACTGATGTTTCTTCAGTTACGAATTTCCTTTTTACTAATTTCCTTTGTCCATAGGTCTTGAACTTTTCATCTTCTTACTAATTTGTAAGAGATATTAGTAAATTTGTGGGATCAATCCCTTGTCACATATTCTTGTATACACATTTTATTTGCTCAACTCTATTAATCCCATTTTTTTAATCCTTCCTTTTCTTTTAAACTAAGAACTTATTTAACACTGTCAAATTAATTTTTGCCCATCGTTTCTTTTAGCTTTTTTCACTTTCCCCTATTTACCACTTTAATAGGTTTGTAATTTGCTCTGTTTCTCACAAAACTGACCTATTTAACCCACACTCTTGCTTTCACCATTGGCCACAGGTTTAGTATGCAATTAGAGTTGCCTTTTAGAAACTTTGATTGATTTTACACTCTTGCTTGTAAAGTCCAGTCTCCTCTTCTGTCACTAGCAGCTTTACTTCTCTGACTCCAACTGGTCCCCAGCAGAAATCTGAGGAGTCACATAATTTTCTTTTAATTTTATTTATTTATTAGGGAGAGAGAGTATGAACAGGGGTAGAGGGAGAAGCAGGCTCCCCGCCGAGCAGGGAGCCCGATGCGGGGCTGGAGCCCGATGCGGGGCTCGATCCCAGGACCCTGGGATCATGACCTGAGCCGAAGGCAGATGCTTAACTGACTGAGCCACCCAGGTGCCCTGAGGTGCCACATTATGATAGGCAGAAGGATGGCCCACAAAAGGTGCCCATGCCCTCAGCTCTGGAACACATGAATATGTTATATACAACATGGCAAAAATAACTTGGAAGATGGAATTAAGGTCATGGACCTTAAGATACGGAGACTACCTTGTTTTATCTGCATGGGCCCAACATAATCACACGGGCCCTTAAAAATGAAAGAGGAAGGCAGGAGAATGAGTCAGAGAAATGTAATGTTAGAATAGACAGGAGACTTTTGAGGCATGAGAGAGACTTGACCCTCTGTTGCTCAAATTGCCAATGAAGGAAGGAGGCCTGGAGACAAAGAATGATTGGCGTTTAGAAGTTGGAAATTGTCCTCAGCTGGCAGCCAGTGAGGACATGGGACCTCTACCTGACAACCACAAGGAACTGAATTCTGCTAAGAACCTGAATGAGCAAAGAAATGGATTCTCCCCCACAGACAGAAAGGCACATGATACAGCCTCGCTAAACTTTGACATCATGCTAGACTTCTGGCCTACAATATATAATGTATATATTGTATATGTGACCTGTATAATAAACTTGTGTTGTTTAAGCTACTAAGTTTATGGTAATTTGTTATAGGAGTAATAGGAAACCAATAAATGAGGCTTTATGGACTTTGGTATTGGGCATTTCTGTTTCAAATTCTGACTCAGGCCCTTAATAGCTGAATAATTATAGAGCTTTATTCACTACTTATCTCATGGGGCTGTTGGGAACCAGAAAGTAGTTATAATAATGATAGTAATAAAACAATGATGACAACGATAATACTAAGAATATGTTAACAATATAATAGTATAGATACATACATATGTTTTTAAAATAATGACTGTGGGTAACACTTATTGAATGTTTACCATGTGTCAGATCTTTAGTATGTATTACTTCTTTTAATATTTATAATAAATTTCTGTTAGATGGTATTGTTATGATCCACCATGCCTATTTTTTTGTATACCTGAAGGATAGAATTATTAAAAAAAAAGAAAAAGAAAAAAAAAAGGAGAGGAACAGAGAGGCTAACTTGCCTAAGCTCATTCATATAGTGAAAGGACGTTGGGGCCAATGCACTGAACCTAGACAGTGTCATGCAGAGCCTGCATGTTTAATCACCTTGCTATCGCTGTTCTATTATTGTTGTTGCCATTTAATATTAACCATTACACCACAGCTGTTCAATTATCATTGTTTTTGTTATCACTATATTATTGTTATCAACCCAATATCAATAAAAAGTCCACAGGTGGGCGCCTGGGTGGCTCAGATGGTTAAGCGTCTGCCTTCAGCTCAGGTCATGATCCCAGGGTCCTGGGATCGAGTCCCGCATCGGGCTCCCTGCTCCTTGGGAGCCTGCTTCTCCCTCTGCCTCTCTCTCTCTCTCTCTCTGTCTCTCATGAATAAATAAATAAAATCTTTAAAAAAAAATAAAAAGTCCACAGGTGATACAAAAGTAATAGTGGAAAGACTTACATACGGGGTTTTGACTTTGAACAAAGATTGCCTTTGAGCCTACCATATGGTTTGATCAAGGGGCCAATTCAGCTAACCAGAGCCTGCCTTTACACCTAGTCTAGGAGTCGGCAATGTATCTTGAGTCAAGTGACCCGCCTTTAAGTACCAACAGTTTTTAAATCGGATCTGTGAATTTTGAAGTGTTTAACTTCTGTGTTCCAGTTGCATAACAGATCTCCCCAGTAATACAGACACCTCTTAAAATTCTGAATTAAATCAGATTGATGGTCATTGTAACTATGAAGTTACAAGATAGATCATTCAGATATGAGGTTTTATATCATGAGAACTCTTTTTTTTTTTTTTAGAACTTATTTTGGAAAAGGGCCGAAAAGTGAATCGTTGGATTTTTCACTTATATCCGGAAGGTTTCTATGTTTTGTTCATCAGTGCAGTTGCTTTTATGACGTTTCCTCTGGTTTTCACAGTGTTTAGCCATGGGACTTATGGCTGACAAAGCAGAAGTGTATGAGAAGTGAGACAGTGAGAAACAATGACCAGCTGTTTAATATTATGATACCACAAAACTGAATACATCTATTTTCCTGTGGGAGACAGAAGTACCTCGCTCTACAGCAGCACTGTGTGCAGAGAGAAGATGCTCTGAGTATTGTGGATGAGATGACAGAGACAGGGCTGGAAGTCACTAGTGAATTCTCAGGCAGGTAAGACCCCTGCCCCCACGAAGTAAATGCTACACACTGTTGGCCTTGACCATCCCACAGATGGTGCTCCCGTTTCACTTACCAAAGGGCAGCAATCCTGCTTTTCCCCCAGTCTGAACAAAAAGAATCATTGGGAGGCCTGGCGGGGGAGGGGAGGGGGAGATTATTCCAGTCAAATCTGGAAGTCCTATAAACTTAGGCCAGAGGCTACAACTTCAATCACCTCTGGCCCCTCCTCACTTTGCTCAGTACTCTTCCGGCTTTTCAATTAGTATTTCATTTCTTTGGCAAACTATTTACTCAGCTCATAGTTTATAGCTATAGCACTCATTTATTTTCAGTCATCGGTCATGGTAACTCAGCAAGAGCTCTGTGTTAGAGGTTTGAACATCCTCCTAATCAGCGTCCTGGTTTAACTTTGCCAGCCCACTGCCCACCCAGAAATCAGTGGGGTGTCTCTTAAAGGCAAGTCTGATTGTGATCCTCCTTGCCTGTCCCAAAGCCAAAATTAAAATCAGAGCCTCTCAGTATCAGTAGCTTAACCACAAGGAAAAATTCCACATTTCTTAATACATCTTCAAAAGGATTTACATCCACTTCCTCTTTCCCTTCCTTGTTCATTTCTCCAGTCCCGTATGTTGCTGCAAACTACCCCTGCTTTAATCCTCTGCATGTCCACATGAGCAGGAGCTTCAAGTCTTTGCAGCCTGGTAAAAACTTGCCATCATGTCACATAATTGCTTTTCTCATATGTTAAAGACGTATTAATTTTCCTTAGTAAGCAGAATGCTAATCCTTATACGTACGTACGTGTGTGTGTGTGTATAAATGCTCATGATAATTTTGTATGCATTATACAGTTTATTCCTTATTATACCACCTTTAAGTAAATAGTACAATTGTTATTATCTGTGTTTCACAGATGACACAACTGGGCTCTGTATGCTCCCTATTTAGCCTGAATCACCAGACAGTGGGTGAAAGACTACATATATCTGGTTCACTGTGTAGAGTCTAGTTTCTTTTCAATTCTGGGTTATTTTTGAGATGTCTCTGGCTCAAAATGAAGAATAATTCAGAAATCAACCCCATGTAGGTTTCCTTCACCACTGTGTTGCTCACCACTGGGCTTGGCAGAGGACAGGTGCTTCATAATTATTTGTTAAATGAATGAAGGAACCTTTACTGGGCTTTCAAGCCTTTTATATTTGCGGATGACACGCAGAGAAGAGATGTGATCTTCTCAGGGACTTAACATGCAAGAGGGACTTAGGACATCGAAGTGTGAAGAGATAGGCTCAGAAATGAATCTTGGCTCTATTCATTAATTGTGTGCTTTTGGACCATTATTTGAATTCTAAATCTCAATTCTGTCATCTGGAATTTCAATCATCTGGCTAAAACATAAAAACATTAATCGCTTCATAGGGTTTTTGTGGGAGGTAAATGACATGTATAAAAAGCATGTAGCACAGGGTCTAGCATTTAGTAGATGCTAGATAAATAGTAGTTCTCTTCCTGCTGTGAGGGAGAAGTGTTAATTCATAGCCATTTAGGTCAGCAAGCAATCCAATCATTTAACATTTTTTTCTAAATAGTCATTACATATTTATAATTCCAGGCACCTTGATTTATATGTGTTCCTGTTAGCTGCTTTTAAGCAGTTTCCAGCTTTTTCATACCCCCAGAGTTTATCTCATTCTGCTATATAGGTTGGAAATAAATTTTGGGAAAATCATACCAATATAACTCAACAATCTTTCAGGCTGGTGGATTTAGTTGTGAGTCTTAGCTAAGGAAAATAACAACCATAGTAAGATGTTTTGTAAATCCATACCTGATTGGAGAGAGGGTATTAAAGTTAAGCTCTTGATTTTAATATATCTGGGCATTAAGCTACCTTTTGTATTTTGCTTGGTATGCTAATCCATATAGAAAGCACTACAGAAATTTTGATTCTATGACGCCCTCTCTAAATGATTCTTTTAACCATAAGAGTACTGAAATGTGCAGTTTTGCAATCCATTTCAAGTACTTGAGGACTCAGGAAACAGTACTCGTTTTGCTTTTAAATAAAAAAATTAGTCTAGACCTGAGTTATGTTTAGGGGTTTAAGAAAGGATAATGTGTTTTTTGATTCCTTTATGTTGCCCTATTAAGTTAGTTCAATTTGTTCCTTTCCTTCAAATGCCTTTTTTTTTTTTTTAGTAAGTTGAAAAAATACGTTTTTAGCCATTTCTACAGCTGATTATGCTGCTTGTGAAGTTTTGATGACTCCTTTCCCTGGTGAAAATCTGTGTGGATTTCTGAAGCAATGCAGTTTACATCAACAGTTTCTGTAGAGTCTTTGCCGTGGCTCTGATTTGTTAGCTGCGTCGTTTTAACTGATATAAGTCTTAATCTCCCCATTGGTCAAAAGCAGCAATTAATATCCACCTAACCTGTCTGTTGTATGTTTGAAATAATATATGTAGATCTCTGTGTATATATGGGGCAGAAGCTCTCTAAATTTTAATCCCCTTTTCCATCTTTCTCTGCTAAGTATTCTTTAACCATCTCTATGCTGCTGATGGTTTTATATCTAGTAATAATACCACTTTGTGTTTATGCACCACTTATCCATTTTGCCAAGCACTGTCCTGCACTAGCTTTTCATCCTCATAACAAGCCTGACCGGTGGGTAACATGGTGATTACCACTTCGTTTGGGAGATAAAACAAATTGTCAAATCGTAAACTTCTTATGTGTGAAGGACTATGTCTTTTGCTCTTTTCTTTGTTCCTCTGTTCCTCAGAGCTTAGCACTGAACATGGCATATATTTGGGGCTATATAAATATTTGTTGTACAGAACTGACTGATGGGAAGAGCAGTAACTTGTGCAAGGTCACACAGACAGAGGTGACGGCAAGACCGGGACAGTCTTTCAGATTTTTCCATTAGACAAGTGGGAGCAACTTTTAATTTTTTTTTTTCCCAAAAGGGTCAATTCAGGGAAAATAAAAATGTTTATGTGCCACAATTTTCCAATTAAAATGAAAATAGCTTTATTGAGTCTCAAGGAAAAATATATTCCTTCTACTTAGACTGCTTCCTTCTGCAGTAGAAAAGTGCCAAAGATAAATATTAGCACTCCTTTTTTCACCACTAAAATGTTAATATCTGGGCATATTTGAGAAGGAGCCACCCAGAGGCAGCTTTCCAATCTTTTATCCCTCATATTTACAGAGCACTTCAGAGTTCACAAAGTGCTTTCATAGGCATTATCTAATTACATTCTTGAAACAATCCCAGGAAGGGGTATTATTACCAACCACACTTTACAAAGGGTATACTAAAGTTGAGGGGGGAAATGACTTGCCTAAGGTCACACAGCAAGTGCATACTGAACAAGGTTAGATGCATTGCCTCACAGCCCACGTATACTGAGCCCTAGCTCCCTTCATCTGTTTTAGGTATGGGGGATACATATAAGATAGATTCCCCCTACCCAAAACAAAAAACAACATGAGCATTTCTCTTTCTTACCCCCTCAGTCTCTGGTGTCATGTGGTATTTTTTTTTGTTTTTGTTTTTGTTTTTTAAATCCAGCTGAGTACAGGAGCCTGGGAATGAACCACTCTAACAAAACAAAAACATATTACTGTATTCCCTTCCCTGGAGGGTTTCTGCCCTAAAAGTCTCTGGTTTGTATGGGTAAGAATTCCACTGTGTGCTACAAAGTGAAGCTCCATAGCTTCAGGCTGACCTGAAGCTGAATGACCTAGCTGGGTGACCAAGGCTACCAAAGAGAGATGTGTTCTGGTTTATAGAATGCCAGTGATTTGGTACAGTTTTGACTTGAAAATCTAGAAATTAATTTTGTGGCGGTATGCAAATATAGTAAGACTAGAAATTTTTCACTAAATACGCATGTAGTGACCTTTCTTTCCCACATCGATCCATTCTATTTTTTTCATATTCACCTCATTTGCTTTTGTTGACTTGCAATGGGAGATTGCAATAAAACAAGTTTATTTAACTAGGTTGCCCACTGTGAGCAAGTGAACAGAGGACCCCACCCACCACCACCGCCATTTCTCTTCGGGGAGTTCTCCAAGCCTTTTGGGAAAGTGGAGGAGATCTATGGAAATATGTGAGGCAGGTGCATGTTTGCATAGGGTGCCAAAGCTGGAAAGTATGAAGGAGTGAGAATGGCACAGGAGGCATGGCTTTCTGCTGAGAGGACTGTCTCCCTGTATCCAGTCTCAGCCCACTGGTCTCCTTCTTTATCTCCCCTCAATGGCTTCTCATTTGTCACAGCTACATGAGGTAAGAATTAATTTTGAAGTTCTTTTTTTAATGATACTTTTCTTTTTTTGCTACTACATCTGCTCCCTCCCTCATTTGCATTTCACAGTTTATCTGTTGTAAGTGACATCATTTTCCAAATTCCTTTGAAGAGGACAGCGTTGTCTACCCTGTGGTAACCGATAATATCTTTTGCAGGGAAAAAGAATACTTGTGGAAAGTTGGCCTCAGATAACTCTCTCCTGTTGAAATCCAGAGCTGCTTTATATTTGATTTTCTGCTTTCCGACCCAAGAGAAATCATCATTGACTTGTTTTAGACATGGTTGTCTAAAACATAGCTGATTGATGAAGTCCACATTTAGTGGACCAGCTAGGTTTTTCTGTTTGTTCTTTGAGTAATGCTGCTGAGAGTGAAATTAGACCCTCTGTAGCAAGTGCTGTTTCAGTGGATGAATGGATAGATTTAGACCATGGTGGGGAGGTCACCTTCGACTTGGGTATGTGTAATTTTTCTTCTCATATTTTCTTACATCTGCATTTCTAAAATATCACCGTACTTTTTATCAAAAAACATAAATGCAAAGATAAATCAATTAGTAGTTCATTGAACTGGAATCTTCACAACATGCAATTTGCAAGTATTTTGTCACTTTTGTGATGTTTGTCTTCCATATTTCCAACATGCTAATGACTACATAAACAACTTAGCCCCATGTATTTTTATTTAATAAGAATCAAAATCCCCAAAACCTAGGTCTATTCCAGAATTTCCCCAAAAGATAATTAGTATAATTGATAAGAAAAGCTTGTACTTTCTTTTCCACATGTGGTAACTCTATTGTCAAAGGTAAGATTCAGCCCGATGTCGTTCACATTTTGCAGATATTTATGAATCACCTAACGGCCCAAGGCACAATGCTCAGCCCTTTAATACTAAGATGTGATATTAAAGAATTGCAGTACTGTCTTACCTTATCTCCTTGTGCTTTGCCTCTCTATGCACCCATCAATCCTCTACACTGTCCATTCCTTTATGAAGCCATTTCTGATTCCTCCTCAGAATTATCACAACCTGTCTTTAAGGCACAACACTTGTTCTTGTTTTAGGGCATGTAACATATGTTATCATTAGATAATGTATTCATTACAGATGATGCAGATAATTACTGATAATTAGTGGCAGATACAGATAATGAGTGGCGTCCTACTCATTTTTAAAATGAACTATTGAATATAACATGCCTACAAAGAAGTGCACAACTCACAATACATTTCTCAATAACTTTTCACAAAGGGAACATATTCATATGACCTTTTCCAGAGCCATAAGTAGGATATTACCAGTTCCCAAATGGTGGCCTTTGTGTTCCCTCCCAGTCACAGCTTTACTCCCAAAGGTGACACCACCCCATCTCTCATCACCATAGAGGAGTTTTAGTTTTGTGTATCTGGATTTTTTTTTTTGCTTAATATTGTGTATGTGAGTACATGAATTATTAGTGGTACATTGAGTAGCACTGCTATTTAATATCCCATTTTATGGGCATACTACAATTTATATATTCATTCTACTGTTGCTGAATATTTGTTTTTGTTTGCTTGTTTTGTTTACTAGCCTGAGGCTATGAGTGTGCTCCTGTGTACATTTTAACATATAGATTCCAGTAAGAACACATATATGTACATTTCTATTCATTTGTTAATCCTCTTCTTGGGATATAGAATTGCCACCATGAAATCAAGAATTGCATTTTAATTTTTAAAAAATAAAGGAATGTGTTGTGCAAACATTTGAGTTTTGAAAGCAAGTAAAGGAAACTTCTTAAGTTGTTCTACTTCCCCATTCCAGACATTGGGGATTTCAAGTCTGTTTCAAGTTCTGTTCCCCAGAAGTAAGCAAGCTAATTAGTAGAGAGTATTGGTTTAAAGAAAACCTGTTCTCAATTTAAAATAAAGAAACAAACAAAATATTCTGAAGCATCAAAGAGAAAGAAGAAATTATAAAAATACCAAAAGTAATATGAACTCCTAAAGAGAAATTTTCACATGAATTCCTAGAAACTTTGATAATAACAACTCATACCAATACTTAGTAAACTGAAACCAGTTCTTAACAATGAACCCAGAAAAGACTAAAGTGATTTCTGAGGTATAAAATATAAAATCAGCATTGGAAACATTTAATACAGAATGGTAGAACTGTCTCTGAAGAAGATCAGGTAATGAAATAGATGGGAGACTGGAATAATTTTAAAAGTGTACTTAAATAATCTCAGGAGAAGATGGGGAATGAGAATATACCATGTGAGTAATGGGAATCAACAGAGAAGAACACAGAATAAAGAGAGATGACTACATAAGCAAAAATAATAATAAAAATAAATAGTAATAAAAGAAAAAATTCTAGAACTAAAGTAAATAAATTCCCAAGATTGGGACTTGAGAGAAATAAAAAAAGCCTATTATGTTCCAAGTAAAATATATAAATGTAAACTACTACAAAAAGACATTAGGAATTTTTAAATTTAATTTTCAATATCAATATACAATAAAACAGCCTATCAAAAAAATACTGGTTAAACAACTTATCCAAATACCTTTTCCGGCACAAAGCACTGGCAGGTGTCATCCAGCATCTTAAGATGTGGAATTCCACCCTTTGACCTCAGCAACAATGTCTTTTGTCTTTTTGAATTTCCCTAGCACCAAATTCACTCAGTACACGCTCTTATTTTATCCAAATTGATCTTACTTTAGTCTTATAAATACATATTGTGCAGGTTTTATCTCACTATGTCCCAAGACATCTCAAAAAGACTCATGGGATCAATGATGAACATTCAAGGGTTAAGTAATACCGATATCTCAAAGCACAGGTACAATTCTGTACCAAAAATGGACTGTGCACTAAACATGATTGTTGTTTTTGAGAAGAAATATTTGGATTTAATTAAATAACATCATAAAGATAAGAAAACGACTAATAAAAATAAATTAGAATACAGAACACCAAAATGAGAGCTAGGACTAAAAAATCTTAACTGGTATAACTGCTGGAACAAAATAGGACACAAAGAAAAAAAAAGTAAAAATTAATGGACTCTACCTTCAAGATAAAGGTACATAAGTGTCAGAAGGTAAAAGGACCTATAAAAGTGGTCAGATTTTCTTTTTTCAAAGATATGTATGGAAGAAGACTATTCTTGTATGTTGACACTTATGATACATTATAAAATGATTAATTATGTTATTAAGAAATAGTAAAATGAGAGCATAAAATAGAATTACAGAAAATGATATCTAAATAACAATTAGAAGAATAGATTTAAGTGGTTTAAAACCTCTATAAAAAGAGGAAGAAACTTAAATTGAATTGATAAATACATAAGATATGTATAAATAACACTTATAAAGAAATCTATATATAGACACCTTTGGGGACTGCTGGGGGCGGTCAGTGAGTCAGTGTGGACCTAGATCGACCCTCATCTGGAGTCAGGAGTCCCAAGCACAGGCATGGGTCAACCAGAGCCTCATTTGCCTCCCTTTACCCTTTCTTGCCAGGACCAGACTGACCCTCTCCATGGAGGTGCCAGCCTAAGCATGACTATATTTCGGGGCTTCTATTTGTAAGGGATCATTCAAGGAAGGATTTTTGCTGGAGGAGGTAAGACAACATGAAACCTTTAGCACTGACTCACAAAGCAGCAGAACAAAATTTCGCAAACAGTAGAGACCTGTCATCAGCCTTGTTCAAAACGTTTGAGTTTTTATGACTGCACAAGCAAAATTAACGAACAGAGTTTGGATGGGATCCCTTAAAGATTGGAGAAAGAGAGTTATTGGCAGTACAGATTCCAGTGAAACATACAGTAGAAACGTGCCAAGAGCAGGTTATCCATGAGCAGCTCCCCTGCATCCCCTGTGTGCAGGATCTCATCTTCTTGCTCTTCAGCTTCATCTCTGTCACCAACACTCCCACTCATACTTTAGAATAAATGCGTTTTCTTTAGGCTAAATTGGAAGAACTAAAAGGAAATCCTTTGTTCTTCCCAACCTAGGCAATACTAGCCAGCGTGAGAGCAAAGTGCCTTCAGTCATAAATACCTCCCAGAGATATGCCAAAGTTATGAAAGAAGATGGTACTGACTTTTTTGACAAGGATGGAATGATGAAAGAAATCAGGATGATTTACAGGTTTATAACACACTTCACACAAGCCAGGGTGTGCAGATGTGGAAGACTGAGCTAGTTGCTGAATCTTGTCAGGCCGAAGTGAACATATTAAGAAGACAAATCACTCAGAGGGAAAACGTATAGAACAAAAGAAGATTGTAGCAGGTGATGACGCTAAGCAGCCAGATGCCATCTGAAAATTTGGAACCAGTGTTTGGTCCTCAGATGTCATAGCAAGGTTTGTAGCTGAAGGTAGAAGCACACGGTGAGATACAGATTCCTCTGATCCTCCTCTCTCTCTCTCTCTCTTTTTTTTATTGTACCCATACAATCAAGAAAGTACTTCTCACATTGAAAGCTGTATCCTTACGCCTGGACCTCAAATCATGGGCTCTTTGAACTCTGCTTCTGCCAAGGACAGACTGAAGTGTCCTGGAAGCAGAGAAGACCTTCCTTCCCTACGAGTAGCTGGAGACAGAGTTGAGACATCAGATAACAGTGATTATGAAAATCTGATTGACCCCCATAGACTCTTTAATAGGGACTTTTTTACTTGATTACTTGTTGAGAAAAAAAGTTAAGTTGAGGACTTAATGGGAGGCTGCTTACTCAAATCCCTGGACTCCAAAGGGGAGAATCCCTATGCACAGAACTTGTAGGAGCCTAGCATTTGTGGGCCCTCACCTTTTGACCCAGTGTGCAGGTTTCAACAGAGAATCATTAAGAATCTCAAATGGTCCGGGCACTTGGGTGGCTCAGTTGGTTGTGCATCCAACTCTTGATTTCAGCTCAGGTCACGGTCTCAGGGTCCAGCTTCCCACTCAGCAGGGAGTCTGCTTGTCTCCCTCTTCCTCTGTCCCTCCCCGCCTCAAAAAAATAAAAAAAAATAGATAAAATTTTTTTAAAAAGAATATCAAATTGTTCTAATTCTGGTACTATTCATGGATATACTGGTATATTTAGGCAAAGTAAAATTTATGAACATAATTCCTATTCTTTAAAATAAATTAGAAATTAAATATTAAGCACAAGTAGTCTATGAATGTTCTATAATTGGTCTATAAATGAAAAACTTACTCTTTGCACTATCATGTCTCAAAATTTATGTTTTTCAAAAGAAAGTGAGTTTAGCGACAGCATCCACAGAATCTTCTTCCTATGATGAGCCAAGTTCATCTTCGCCAGAAAAATTTTTTTGATAAGAAACCTGATTGGAAAAAATCAGACTTGCCTTCTCTTATCAGATGTGACTTTGAGAGTTTGAAAGAGAGGGCTTTGTTTTAACGTCTTTCTACTAGCCTAATATATACTGGCACTTCAAATGGCTGCCTTTAAAAAATATACAAATGCTAATTACCAATGAGTAATCATGCAAATAAGTATGTCATAAATAAATTAACTTTCTTTCGAAGGATTACACAGACTGCTATCTTGCACTAGCCACATTTATGGTCTCTGTTCTGAAGTTCTAAAGGGAGGACATACAGCAGTAGATAACAGAAAGGTATTAGGTACCAGATCTGAACTTAATGATGGACAGAGTCCAGACACAATGGATTTAGTTCAGTTCCTATGTGAGAGATACAATTCATTTAGACCATCTGAGAAATCCCTGTGTTAATTTGATTTGTAGAGAAAGGATATTTAATAAAATGTTCAGGAAATTTTTTCAAGATTTTTTTATTTATTATTTTAGAGAGAGAGAGCATGTGGAGAGCATGGGAACAGAGGGAGAGGGCGAGAGAGAATCTCAAGTAAATTCCCCTGCTGAGCACAGAGCCTAATGCAGGGCTCCATCTCAGGAGATCATGACCTGAGCTGAAATTGAGAGTCAGATGATTAAACCAAGAGTCACCCAGGTGCCCCAACTGGGAATCTTGATGAATCTTGATGAATGAAGATTCATTTTAAATCCAAGGGGGGAAAAAACCCTTATAAGCTACAGGTTAAAATAAGTACCGAGAATCTATATTTTGTTTTTATAATCTATTTTTTTTCAAATATAGAGATTGTATCAATGTTTCTCAGACTAGAGAAAAATAAAATACCTTTTTTGATCTGGGTGGAAGTCATTCTAAATTCAGGGAATATTAACCTAAACTCGCAGCTTTCTACTTTGAGTTCATAAAATTGAAAATCAAAACATAAAATAAACTAAACCTTCCATTTAAAATTATAGAAAAGTGAAGATAAAAATGAAAAGCAAATTTTTGACGTCTGTTTTCAAGATAATAGCTGAACTGGACAAGTTTGCCTGTAAGTATTGATCAAAGCGCCTGGCTAATTGCCTTTGCACCACTGTTTAAGTATAGATGAGATAAAATTGAACAGTGTAGGTACTAATTCTTATTTAGATTTCCAGATTACATACTGGGGCTTTAAATCAAAGGATTTAGTGGCATAGTAGGTAAAATGGATAACATGGGCAGAAGGTACTGATTATGATATAATGCTCCTTAAACTTACTAATATAGTAGTTAAGGTCTGCAAAGGAGACTGATGATGTTCATAGTTGCTATGAATGAAATTGCCAACATAAGATTTATACTCACAAATTTGCATACATTTCATATTATTATATTTACTTTATAAATTTATTTTGAATATAACAGAGAAACTCACCATGAGATAGAGTCTTCTGAAAGCTGTGTTTTCCTTTGTTTATAGCAACTGAAGAAATTCTAGGCATATTCATAAAAATGAATACAATATTATAGAAAATACAATAGCAAGAAGTCCATTTTATGCATCAAGTTCTTGAATACTTTTTTGAATGTTTGTCCTGCTCAGTCTCATCAACTTCGATGCATAATTTAAGGTTTGGAAGAAACATTTCATATCATCATTTGCTTTTAACATCTACCCTGAGTATTTCCCTGATAACAAATGCATTTGACACTATCGCAGATGAAATTTTTTGTTTGGTTACATATTAATCTGCCATTTCCCTGGTGCTCTGTTTTAATATATTGAAACTGGTGATTTTATATACAATTCATGCCAATCTATCTAAACTATGCTGAACTATAAGCCAAAAATATAAGCTCTAAAATTTAATAAAATGTTTTTCAAGTAATTGTATATATGCTTTTGGTCATTACCTAGGAATTAAGTGTGAGAGGCCATTTGTCATAGCCATTTTGAAACCCCGCATAGTGAAATTATCTTTATTCTATTTATGTTTTATTATTTTTTTTATAGTCAGAGTATACCAGATTAATCAGTTTTCTTATATCTGTTACTTAAGTATTTTTCACTCTGTGTCCTCCACCATACATTTATTAAGCTCACCATTAACCCCTTGGAGTTTATTTAAAAATACATTTCATTCACTATGTAATCGATACTAGATTTAACCTTGGTTCCTTTCTTTCTCCACATTCTCTCATTAAAATAGACCAAGATACGTTTGGAGACAGAAACCATTTTTTAGAGGATAAATATAGTCCACATAAATGTAGTAGGATGCAATGAACTTCTAGAAAAAAAAGTAGAAGAAATGCTATCTTCTGAGAATTAAACTAGTAAAATACAGACAAAAAAAGTGTGGTTGGAGGTTTATTGTTGATACTAAGATGGAGATACTTGAATATTGCATAACAAAGTAAATAATGTGGATATTGGGGGGAAGCAGCTGTTATATAACAGCTGTGAGTTACTAATAGCCAAGACCTCCCAGTTCAGGAACCAGATATTCTTATTTTAAACAAATAAGTATTTAATTTAATTAAATACCTCATTTAATTCTTTTCTAAACTGCAGATGTTTGTATGGAATTTAAGTCTGATACTTATATTTGCTCATTTTTTTTTTTGTGAGGTTATTTTTCCTGCACTTTCAGAAAGGGTCTTGGTTTGAGTAATTTGTCTAACTTCAGAGTTTTTTCTTCTACATGCATGAGTGTGTGTGTGTGTGTGTGTGTGTGTGTGTATGTTTAATGTTTAAAAAAATTATATATGGTAGCTTGCTTTGTGGGATTTTATGGCTCTGTCAGCTTTCCCCACCGGATTATTTTCTTCCTTTGCTTCTGTTCTATCGGGATCAATTTTGATCCCATTGCTGGTAGTTACTCCTTAATATGGATTCCCATTTCAGAAGGGAGCTCTAGTGGGTCAGTTTGAGTTTGTAGGGGACAGACTGCTTCAGCCCCTCAGATAATCCTCCTGTGCCCTCTTTGAGTTCACTCTTTCACCCCTTAGGTTTGGCTATTGTTCTCAAATTGGCCCACAGCATGTTCCAGCGAATATCTGTTGGCTTTTTGGTGTTCTCTTGTTTTGGACTCTGTCAAATATCACATTGCTTCTGTCAGACCCCATGCAGTTCCTGATGCAGTTGGCAAATTTTCCCTACCTGCAACTGTATTGGGTAATATGTTGTGGCGATATCTCATCACATAGTTTTGCTGTAAATACTACCTGTACGGTCATGATTTTGCTGTCTAGTTACTTTGCCAATTTTTATGTGGGAATTCAAGATAGAAACTATGCCTGGCATTCTAAATTTGTATATTTTTTTAAGATTTTATTTATTTATTTGGGAGGGAGAGAGAGAGAGCTCCTAAGAGCAGGGGGAGGGAGAAGCAGACTCCCCACTGAGCAGGAAGTCTGACACAGGGCTTGATCCCAGGATGCTGGGACCGTGACCTGAGCTGAAGGCAGACGCTTAACCAACTGAGCCACCCAGGTGCCCCTAAATTTATATTTTTAAACAGTTCTATAGGTGATTCTTATATACCACTGCACTATATCACGGTATCTCAGCTCCAGTGCCTACCAACAACTAACTCAGTCTGTGTTTCTCAGTCTCAATATATGAGAGAGAAAACCTGAGTAATCATTAGCCTGAAAAGGTTTGCTTATTCTCATGTCCAACCACAGACTGATCAGCAATGGGTGGTGATAGGAACTATTACATATTTTTATTTAAGAATGAAAAGTACAGATCAACAGAGGAAAAAGAAATGGTTGTTTAACATTTATCACAACTCTAATTTATGGCTTTCTCTGAAATATTAAAACAACTAAGAAATAGGAAAAAGATTTCCTTCTCATGCGATTGCCTCTGCCTGAACTTGCCCTGTGTCCCATCATTTGGCTGACTGATTTCAGCTTTTTCATCACATGTCAGTCCTGATCCCTGAACCTTCCTTGACCTATCCTTTTCTTTCAGTCTGAGTTAAAGGTTTTCTCTATCATCCACTAAGTTTCAATTTTTTTATCTTTTTGTCTTTTTCCATATAACACACTAAATTCCTTAGGATGGGAATTGTGTTTTTCTCTCTGTATCTCCAGCAGCAAGCATGATATTTTTTTATGTAGAAGGAACTAATGATGAATGAATAATTGATGAATGAGTGAAATGAATGAATGAATGAATGAACATACATCATTAATCATTTTACCACTTAGCGGTCCTCATTGGCTGTTTATGGCAGGCTGAATAATGCCCCTCACCCCTCCAGGATATCTATGTCCTCTCTAGAACCTGTGAATATGTTACCTTATATAGCAAAAGTGTCTCTGAAGGTGTGATTAAGAATCCTGAGATGCAAAGATTAGTTATCCTAGATTATCTGGATAGATCCTAAATATAGTCACAGTGGTCCCTGAGAGAGACCATGTGGAGTAGGAGATGTGACTATAGGAGAAAGAAGTAGTAGTGAGTCTGGTAAGTGGTCACTAGCTAGGGAATGCAGGCAGACTATGAGTTGGGAAAGGCCAAGAAACAAATTCTCCCTAAAAGCCTCTAGAAAGATGCAGCCCTGTCAACATCTTGATATTAGGCTTCTGACCTCCAAAACTGTAAGAGAATAAATTTGAGTTGTTTTAAGCCTCTTCTTCCATAATAATTTGTTACAACAGCCATAGGAAACTACAGCCTATTTTGGTACCTCAAAGTGGAGAGCTGCTTAACAAATCCCTAAAAATTCAAAAGTGGTTTTGGAATTGTATGAACAGAGGCTGGAGGAGTTTGAGAGAATGATAGAAAAGGCCGAGTTTGCCTGAAACAGACTACTGGTAGAAATGTGAATGTTAAAGCTGTTGCTGGTAAGGGCTCAGAAGGAAGTGAGGAACACTCAGACCTGTATCATCTTAGGGAATACCAAAATAGTTAATGTATCTAGATATATGAATGTTAAAGATACTTCTGTTGAGGGCTCAGAAGGAAATGAGTCCCAGAGGGAAGGGATTCTTGTTACGTAGTGGCAGAAAACTTTAGCAGAATTGTGTCCTACACTTGTGTTAGAAGCAAAATGTGTAGAAGAAGAACTTAGATATTTGGCTGAGATGATTTCCAAGCAAATACTGAAGGTACGGCTTGGTTTCTTGCTGCTGATAGTAAAATGCAAGAGGAAAGAGATAAATTGAGAAACCTCTTACCCAAAAAGAAACCAGAACTTGAATTGAGAGATTCTCAGCCTATCCAGATGGTAAAAGATGCTAACATTAGAGGATTCATTGTAAGGAAAGCATACTCTAGAGATAAAGTCAAGGGTTTGGCTGGATAATCTCTTGACAGTGCCTCCAATGGCTCTAAAGGTCAAAGTATCCTGCCACACAGAGAGCTCTTTGAGGAGATTAGGCATGTTATTCATGGACCCCCTCAGCCATCTCCGCAGAGGCAGGGAATAGAGATAGGATTATCCCGGAAAGATTTGTGGGGGAGTCTCTTATCTAATGGAGTGAATCCCTGAGATGTTCACAGAAGACCCTCAGTTTGTTTAGAATGTTATACGAGCGGAAACACTGTCAGCTTGTACTGAAAAGGACAGAGAGGGAATGAAATGAAAGGAGGCTTTCAGACTTCCAGGATTCTACAGGGAGAAAATAGGCTAAAAACATGACTCAGTTGCAAACATGTGCTACCCTTCATGACAAGGGTAGGATGGTTCAGAGGGAGCTGCAGGCATAGAGGGTAGAGCTCTGAGCCCAGAAGATAGAATGATGAGCCCAGAAGGCAGAGCGCTGTGCCAGAGAAGACCATTCCCGGGCCTTGTAACCTAACAGGGTTTGCCCAGTTGGATTTTGAAATTGTTTGGGGCTGAGGACTCCTTTTTCCTTTCATTTTCTCTCTTTTTGGGTGAGAATGCCTGTAACTGTTAACCTATGCTTGTCACCATTGTGGTTTGGGAGCAGATAACTTGTTTTTAAGTTTTACAGGTCCACAGATGGAGAGAAATTTTTTCCCGGGATGTATTCAACTCAGACTCCCACTCATACCTAATTTAGATAAATTAAATGGTGAGGTTTGGGATTTTTGAACGGATGAGACTTAATGAGATTTGGGGCTTGAGTTGATACTGTAATGGTTTGATACTCTGGGGGACCTTGCGTTAGGGCAAATGTATTTTGCATTTGGGATGGACATGAATATTTGGAGGCCAGAGGATACCCTATGGTAGGCTGAGTATTACTTTACACTCTACCAGATGACGATGTCCTACTTCCTGTAACCTGTGAATATGTTACCTTATACATCCAAAGAGATTTTGTAGATGTGATGAAATCAGGAATTTTAAGATTATTTTGGGTAAACTGGGAGCAGAAGAGGAGGCAAATCTAGTGATAATGGTTTTATTTTTTAAATATTTATTTGAGAGAAACAGAGAGCACGTGCACACAGAGGGGAGGGGCAGAGGGAGAGGGAGGATCTTCAGCAGACTCCACGCTGAGCACAGAGCCCGTCGTGGGGCTCAATCTCACAACCCTGAGATCAAAACCCTGAGATTGCAACCTGAGCCGAAACCAAGAGTTGGACGCTTTACCAACTGTGCCACCCAGGCGCCCCAATAATGGTTTTATAAGAAAGAAACAAGAGGGTGAATGAGGAGTAGAAGATATGATGGCAGAAGAAAGAAGTCGGAGTTATGTAAAGAAAGGTCCACGGGCGGAGAAATGCAAGTAGTCTCCAGAAGCTGAAAAAGGAAAGGAAACAGAATTCCCTCTGAAGCCTCCAGAAGGAACACAGCCCAAATGACCCACCGATTTTAGACTCTGGACCTCCGGAACTGTAATAGAATAAATTTGTATTGTTTTGTTCCACTAAATTTGTGGTGATTTTTTACAGAAGCAGTCGTATACCGATACACTGTCATATTTTTGTTGTTGTTTCTGATCAATAACATATACTTCTAAGTTATGTAAAAATTAACTGACAATTGTTTTGTGTTAGTGTAGAGAATATATTCCCAGTGAAGATTTAAAGACATTCTTCATTTTAATAACTGCATAAGTCTATGCGTTTTCTCAAGCTACTTGGGGATAGATTCTAGTGCCATAAATATGAAAGTCACTACCAGATGTTTCTTTTCCTATGAAATGTTTTTGCCACAGGCAAGCTTTTATCTTCTTCCTCACTGTTACCTTGTATTCTTAATGTCTGACCTTCAGAGACTGAGGCATCTCCCAACATACATTAGACCACACAAGGGCACTTAATCATGTAAACAGTAAAACCAGTCTCGCTGCTAATCTTTTATCTAACAGCAAGTTTCTTCGCTGTGTGTACTTTGATGGTGATGATGAAAGGAAATACTTTTTATTTTATTATTCCACAATGCACATTCCAAGCTGAGAATCCCAACATGCATTGGTTGTAATTATAATAATAATAAAAAAAATCTTGTTTCTTTTTCTTCTTTCTTGATTGTAGATACATTAGCATTGCTTTGGAATAGAATGCCACTCCCGTTTCACTTTTCTTTTTGGAATGTGTAACGTAGGGGGAAAAAAAAGATGATGCAGCTAGTGATATTTTATCCATGAAAAGGACATTAGTTTTTCCTTTTTCCTTTTGTTATGTTATGGGCTAGATTGGAGATAATGGATTACAGTGAAGCCATCTTCACTGTGATTCATCAATCTTGGTGGGTGGAGGCAGCATCCACTCCGCTCTTAATGACTGGTTTCTAAGTGACGTGGCCTTTTGTGGCATAAAAAAAAAGGCTAGTTTCTAAGGCTTGAGAATTACATTTAGCAAGAAGACAGAAAATGTACTTATTGTCAATGAGTAAATTAAGATGACAAAAAGGATGCAGAATTGTTTAGGCTTCATCTTTAGAGAAATGAGAAGTAGAGGGGTTTCTCGCACATTCACACATCCAGTCCTTTTACCTGTAGAATAATTAAACAACAAAACCAGTTTGTGGTTTGGAAGATTCCACGTTTACAAGATCAGCCAAACAGAACTGCTTGATCTAAGCTGCTAATCTTAGATACGTGGTTCAACTCTGAAAGAAAGGTTTAATTCTAAATCTGATTCATAAATTATCCAGTTTAAATAATTGGATAATTGACAAGGCAATGAAAACAGCTAGATTAGCTCTGATTTTAATGTTAATCCTCCAAAGTTTAAAATGCTTTGATCATCACATGTGATAGACTCAGTCACATACTAATGCTATTAATCACTTTTTAAAGCAAACTTTAAAATTTATCATTTGATGAATTTTTCCATTTATTAATGGGTCCTCTTATTAGCTTCATTGTTTTTCACTTTTTTTGCAAAGTTTAAAAATGTCGGAGGTTATAGCCTATAGGCTTAGAGCAATAGAGTGCATCTTTTTCACCTTTAAACTTGGATACAACTAAAATTTGGACAACTAAAATTTGGATTCTAGAAGGTTAAGTTTCACTGATCTCCCAAGACAACAAAGTGATCCCTCCAATAACTACAACCCATCTCCGGACAATTTCTCACTGTTTTGTCTTCTGTTAGATTATAGTCCTGTTGTCAAATCAATGCTGAGAGTCATGTGCCTCCTGCTTATGATTTCGTAGGAGAGTTAGTAAAGAGAGAAATTAAATACCTGGGAAGGATTGGAATATAATCACTGAAAGCTATTTACCTACCCACACCACTTCTAGTATTTGACCTCATGCTTACAGCCCCTTTGGGTTTCAACAGAATCTCTTGATTATTAATTGAAATACTGAGATTATTATTATGTTAATTAGCCATTATTTTTAAAGAAAGTTTGTTCCCCTTAGGATTTCTAATTTATTCCTTTGGATAGCTAATGTGTAATTATGCAGTATTTCTGATGAGAAAGATAAATGAGATAGAAACCATGGCCATCTTGACGAGACATCCCAAAACTCTACCAAGCTGACCTCTTTACGAGACTTGTTAGTTTTATTTGAGAGAGTACATATTCATCTCATTATTTACTCTCTGGAATGTCATTACACCTGAAAATTGGTCCCCAAGTTATAGGTAACAATTTTCTAAATGCATTTTCCATTTACACAAATTCAGAGTCAAAGCAACCCAAATCCTTTCACAATAAACTAAAAATAAAGTAATTATTACTTCTTCCACACTCCCAATGAAGGGCATTTAAAATTCCTCTTAAAAAAACTATAAGAGAAATAAATAATTCTTTATTTCTTAAGCTTATTCATTCTGGGCCACTGAAAATGAGGAATTTTATCTTGGATATTTAATGAACAATTTTTTTTTTCCGTGTATTAAAGTGATACTTCATCAGGCTCTTTAAAATAAGGAAAGCTGAATGGTAGAGCTTTGGACTCTACCATTTATGTTGGATGGTAGGGCCAAAGAACTTAGCTTTGTCATCAGACTGACTATATCTGATTCAGGCTACATCATTTCATTTGGACACATTACTTCTACTTCTTTTTCTATAAAATCTAGATTAAAAAAGATACACCTCATTATAGATCAAATGGAATAATCCATATAAAACACTTGGTAGACTGCCTGGCACAAAGCAAGCACTCGGTGTGTTAGATGTGTTTATTATTCATGATAACACAATTCATGGTTATATACTGGCATTCCAACTCTAGTATGAGAATGTAGAATATTCAGAACAAATAACCTGATCAGCCAACTTCTGGTTCTGTTCTATGAAAATATGAGTTAATAGAAGAAAGTAAAAAGCCATTGAATGTCTGTATTATAAAAACAGGCTGAACTACGGATTCCTTTAAATCATGAGTCCTTCCAATGCTTTTAGAAGATGACTCAATTTACAAAATTCCAACTTAGAAAAATCTTTTCTGGAATTGAACTATTGTGTGGAGGTTGTATTCCACTTTTAAGAACATATTGATGTCAGTTTTCCACTTGCTTTGGTGGTGGTTATTCCACTGGGTTCAAGATAAACCCCCATGAAGAATGCAAGTGATTTGTTGTCATATTTCAGGCTCCCATTTTGTCTGTCTTTAAAACACTGTCATTTTTTTCTTTATTCTCCCTCCAAAATGAGAAAACTGATGGTTTGGAAGAAAAGTAATAGAGCAGGATTTCTAGATCCAATAGTGCTGTATTTCCTTTTGTGGGACCCACTCGGATGAGTGTAAGTACCCTGCAGGAACCACAGGGTCTCTAATTTCTCCTGCATCATTCTTTGTGCCTAGAATTGTGGTTTTTTTTAATGCAATCATTAAAATAAAAATTTCTCACTAAATAAAAGTCATGTTTTCCTGAAGATAACTATTAATTTATGAGGTTTTTTTTTTTCCTTTTGAAAATGTTAATATCTGGGTGGAAGGCCCTGAAAATTATACAATTGCAGGAAATTTATTTTGTGCAGTTTATAAATTAAAAGAACACAGAGGAAACAAAGCCTGTAGAAAATTCTTTTGGAGCTAATTTTTTTTTTGAAAATCTTAAATTACTTTGTGAATTACTATGATTAACATAATTTGATAAAGTAAATGCTTTGTACCTTTTTGCCATCTGCTTTCAGTGGGAAAGCATTTTTGACTCACATTTAAGGATCTTCCTCTGGTGTAGCGAAATATACCAAATCACACATAAAATACACATTCTGAGAAGTTCTCAAAGCTCGAGTTTTAAACTTGTATATCAAAATTTCACTTCCACTTCCTTCTATCATTTTCTGTGTTCTTGATACCTTTATTAGTATTGCTATTATTTATGGAGAGATGATATCAAAATAAATGTTTTATATATTTTACCTCATTTACTCCTCATGATGTAACTTTGTGTTAGACATTATTCTCATTTAAGGGATGAGATCAATTAAACTCCGAGTGGTTAAATAACTGGCCTGAGGTTATACGGCTACTAAATGATGAAGCTAGACTTCAAACCAGGATTCCTAATTACAGTGCAACTTGACTACGTTTTTGTATGCCAAGAATACTATTTGTCACAAAGAAGAGAGACAAGACATACAAAATAACTACCATCTCGATCTAAGGTTTGATGTTGGTGATAGAGGAATCAGAGGGTAAGGTGGGACCAAGAGTTTTCCTAGAGGCAGTTGAAACATTTTCATAGAGGAAATGGCAATTGGCCTAAGTCTTGACAAATGGGCAGAGTTTACCAGGAAAGTAATGGTATCACAAAAATTGTCCAAGACATGGAAATAAAGCATGAGAGGTTGTCCTTTCAGGGGAGTGCTGGGTGATATTTAGTGGGTCAGAGCTGTGCACCTTTGGTTAACTTCCTATTCACTAGGCTATTTTCAATTCTTAAGGGATAAGGGACCTAACTTTTAGAAAACTAAGAGTCACACAAATGATTCATTCATAGGTATGAAAATTAATTTTTTCCCAGTAAAGATAGAATTGATTTCTATCCAGCACAATGATAACCCTAAACATTGCATTTTATTACTTTATGAGATATGGGATATTAACTAGACTTGAATATAGGCAAACTTATTTCAGTTTCCTAACTAAATACCGTGTGTGTGTGTGTGTGTGTGTGTGTGTGTGTGTGTGTGTGTGCAGGCCCAGTGGTCATTATATATATACATATATATATCTATAGAAAAATACAATTTATATATATATATATATATATATATATATATAAATTTTTCTCAGGTTCATTTTATACTTGCATGACAATGGAAATTTTCTTGAAAAATTATATTTTAGCAATGAGGTATGGATATTTTCATTCAACAACTACTTTGAACATAGAACAGACTCATAAAATTGCCTGGCAACTAAGGGTTGCACATACATTTAAAATATAGGAGAGAAGAATAGTTTGGGGAATGCATGAAGCAGGGGAGGCAAGGGAGTCCCACTTTCTTTAGACCTTGAATGCTGTGCTCAGCCACTGGAGTTATCATGTAGGTATAACCGTTAGGCTGAACTAAACATACAGGTTCAAGTCAGAAAACAGCTGCATCCTTTTTTTTAATGCTTTGGCAAGTCCACTTTGTTGGAGCCCCTATATCTATGGGATTCAATTAAAGAAAAATTGCAGTAACTTTTCTGGACACTCAAATAATAAATTCTAGTGAAAAGTATCAATTCAGTAATTAATATGTTCAGTCCTAGGTAATCAAAATTTCCAAACTCATTCAAGTTCTGTCCACTCTGTAGCTTCGCCCTGTTGCAAGGTCGGCGAGCAAGCAGAAGAAGGCATGGTCATTATCTCCCTGCTTTCCCTATAGGAATCTGTGCTCTGTTTCTCCTCTGCCACTTAACAGGTGGTAAGTAATGGCTCCTGAATCTTACTTGACTGGTTCTATCCAGATTGTCAAGAGTTGGTCCTCTCTTGGCTTGCTAAGCATTTAAACCTACTCTTTTCCCATAGGGCACTTTTGAAGGTAATGTGGAGAACCCTCTATCACTGGAATTCTCTTAAAGACTTGCAGGTCCTTCAATATAATGAAGTCCATCATTCTTTGAATGACTACTATCTTGATTTTTTTAACGTATGTAAAATAAATAAACTACAAAACAAATGTTCAATAAATGTTTATTGTTATTACTGTTAAATTTTGAATTATCTTCAACATGTGATTATAGCCACAAAAGAGACATGGAGGTATGTTTGCAAATTTCAATTTCCTCTTTCATATAGTCTTAACTACCTTAACAGTGATTCTAAACAAAATTTTAAAATGATAATAAGACACATATACGAATACTGTTTTGAAGGATTATAAATGTTTATGTAAAAACACTTTGCCAAATCACAATGACTTTTTGGTATAGTAATCTTGAGTTATTACACATTTTTGATTTTTTATTACCAAACTGATTGGAATTAATTTTGTTTGCTCTTTTTTCAGTTCCCAGGCACCAACCTAATTGATACTGTGTTTCTGCTTCAGTTGATTAGTTTTTCTGTTTATATGCATTTTGGGGTTTGAAGGGAAATAATGGTAAGCAGATTGAGTGTCAGTAAGTTTATCAACATATGGCTTTTCTGTCTGCATTGAATTCGAATGTAAAAATTTATTAAAACTCACCTGTGAAACCTACAAAGAAATAGTTCTGAAAAATATCTAATGAGATGGCAACAGAAATTCTCTAAATGCAACTTCAGCCATTACAGTCTTTATTAAAATATAACAAACCAGTTGACACATTTTTCCTTAATTCCTTTCTAGTCAGATGCTTCCTCCAGAATCCTGAATGCAAGAAGTAAATGGTATTCTGCTTGCTTCCCTGCAAGTTGTCTTGTTTTGTTGCCTTCCCTCACTCTTTGGTTCTTGCTCCACAACCTTCTCTAATCTTTGTTTCTGTTTTCAACACTCATCCCCAAATAATACCTTGACTTCCTTGAAGCACAGAGCATGTAGATACATTCATCTTCTGTGTGGTTATTTTAGATGACTTAAAAAAATCTATATCGAGTGGTGCCTGGGTGGCTCAGTCAGTTAAGCATCTGCCTTCAGCTCAGGTCATGATCCCAGGATCCTGGTATCAAGCCTCGCATTGGGTTCCCTGCTCAGTGGGGAGCCTGCTTCTCCCTCTACCTCTGCTGCTCCCCCTGCTTGTGTTCCCACTCTTGCTGTGTCTCTCTCTGTCAAATAAATAAATAAAATCTTTTAAAAAAATCTATATTGGTAACTTTTCCAAAGTTCTGACCTCTCAGTTACTTAATCTCCCAAATTCCATTGAACTTTTTCAGCATCTCATTTCAGCAACCCACTAGTATCTTTTATCTCATTATCAAACAAAACACAAAACAAAGCAAAACCAAACCAAACTCTACCACTCTCAAGACTTGACCCCTGAATGTCCTAAGGAATTCAATTTAGAAATTATATTATTTGCCCTTTATAGTCCTTATTTCCTTTTATTTATAAAATATTATCTACTAGTAGCTATTGAGGGATGCTTGAAAACACTTATTTAAACATGTTAAAGACTCCATTGTGGGCAAAGGGGTATATGGGAAATCTCTGTATCGTCCACTAAATTTCGCTGTGAACCTAGAGCTGTTCTTTAAAAAAAAAAAAAATCTATACAAATAAAAAAGAATCCACTATGCATTTATGTAGTCTAACCTTCAATGGGCTCTTTAAAAACACCTCAGCAGTCCCTGTGTACACCTATATAGTCTCTTTTCAGGCCGTTATAGATCTTTTCAAATTGTCTCAAGGTCCTAAACTACTTTGTCAACCAATGGCCTTAATATCAGATGTTCCATATTATGTCATTGAAAAACTTCAGACCATCTGGAAGTGGTTCCTTAAAGTTTGCTCTTCATCATCTTGTCAGGTCTCTTCACTCATTCTTCCTTCTACTATCTAGGATGAAGACATAACGTTTCTCTAACTGCAAACTTTCTCGGCTCATATACTCATTCTATTTCTCTGCACTTTGTCCTTAACCTACCTGGTTTGACTGTTTTCTAACTAATTTGAATTTTTTCTTTAACTATTTCTTTCCTTCATACCTATGACTACCCCTTTTCCCCCTATTTTAAATTAAAGGCAAAAACTAAAAATACTTATGTAGGGTGCCTGGGTGGCTCAGTTGGTTGAGCATCTGCCTTCGGCTCAGGTCATGATCCCAGAGTCCCTGGATCGAGTCCCACATCGGGCTCCCTGCTCAGCGGGGAGTCTGCTTCTCCTTCTGACCCTCTCTCCTCTCATGCTCTCTCTCACTGTCTCTCAAATAAATAAAATCTTAAAAAAAATACTTATGTAGATATTTCTACTCAGTGAACTTATACAAAGGATATTATCTTTATATCTCTCAACAGGAACACCTTACTGTGTTGTAATTTTCACACTCACTTTTAATATTATTTCAGAATAAATCATATATTAATATGACTCAATATAAATCAAAATAATGGGACAAAATGTTATTTTATTAATAACTTCTGACTCCTTACACATCAAGTTTGGAGTGAGATACGGAGTGTGACTTTTGCAGGCCGTTCATTTATTGAGTAGATTCCCTTAAGTCTTTAACACATTTTTTTTTAAAGATTTACTTATTTATTTGAGAGAGAGAGAGAGAGATAGCAAGAGAGAGCATGAGCAAGGGGGAGGGACAGAGGAAGAGGGAGAAACAGGCTCCCCGCTGAGCAGGGAGCCCACCAATGCAGGGCTCGAACCCAGGACCTTGGGATCATGACCAGAGCCGAAGGCAGACGCTTAAGTCACTGAGCCACCCAGGCGTCGCTCCCTTGAATCTCTAAATTAGAAAAATTAAGTTTCTAAATCTCAGTCTTAACATTGTGTAAAATTTAGCATTACTTTTATAAAGCTGGTTACACATTCTCCTGAAATTTTCTCCTGACTGTCTTTCTAGATCTTTGGATACTTTTTCTTCTCTGCATCTTCAGACCCTCTTCTTTTTCTTTCCTTCTATAAACAGTCATACTCCATAAACTCCTGCCTGATCCAAGCTTCTTCTTTCCTCCCCTTCTTTCCTGTGGTGCTTTTAATAATTCTCACAGTTTTAGTCTCCCTCAGAGCAAAATCATCAATATCGTTACATCTCAAACTGCCTTCTCTTCCGGAATTCTGGAATACAGAGTGAACTCAATTGGCTGGATCATCTCACACTTAACATGTTTAAGGCACACCTATCACCATCCTCCCGAATCCTGGTCCTCCTTCTGCTACCTTTGTCTCAGTTAATGCAAGAACATGATATTCTTCCAAGGCATGGGTCTTCCAGGTCATCTTTGATTTTTTTTAAAGATTTTATTTATTTATTTGACAGAGAGAGAGAGAGAGAATGAGAGAGGGAACACAAGCAGGGGGCATGGGAGAGGGAGAAGCAGGCTTCCCGCCGAGCAGGGAGCCCGATGCGGGGCTCGATCCCAGGACCCTGGGATCATGACCTGAGCCCGAAGGCAGACGCTTAATGACTGAGCCACCCAGGCGCCCCCATCTTTGATTTTTCAACATCCTCTAAGTGCTCTGTCTAGCGTGTCACCAAGATACTATGGGTTTTACATGAGAATAGCGATGTGGCTTTCCTCAAAAAGCGTAGAAGTTGTTTTTAGTTAAATCATAATATGGATAATCTAGAATAGGATCTAGAAAGTAATCTTAAAAGAACTTTATTTCTCAGATCTTATTAGGACCTCAGAGCATTTTTTTTTAAAGATTTTATTTTATTTATTTGAGAGAGAGAGAATGAGAGATAGAGAGCACGAGAGGGAAGAGGGTCAGAGGGAGAAGCAGAGTCCCCGCTGAGCAGGGAGCCCGATGCGGGACTCGATCCCGGGACTCCAGGATCATGACCTGAGCCGAAGGCAGTCGCTTAACCAACTGAGCCACCCAGGCGCCCCAGGACATCAGAGCATTTCAAGAAGACAGTAACAAAAGTTGTGTCGGTGTTGGTAGGTGGTTCAGCAGTGAAAGGCAGGAGAGTGATGAGACACAACAGTTTCCAGCAATCTCCATAGAAAAAGCATTGAGCTCTGAAGCTCTGTGGTGTCTCTGGTGAAGATGGGTACATTACATTATCAAGGCTCAGTAACACCAGTTGTCAGTTCATTTTAATAACTCTATTTCTTCTGTTTTTACTTTCACCCAGCCACCTTCTGATTATAATTTGGCTTCCTATGTCATTTTACCAAACTCAGTTGAGGCAATTGTTCAGTCTAAATAATAGTTGTATTTTCATTATAAATTAAAATGCTTCTTAGGTTTTATATTACCATCCTGATGAATGTTGGTACATTTCAGAGAGATGGTCAATTTTTTTTTTATTTTGCTTTCTTATGAAACATATATATGACCTATGAAATTGGATAGCTCCATGAGTTTCAGACACTGACAACACCCATCTAAGCCAAATCTTGATCAATAGGCAGAAATGATCGGTATCCCCAAAGCTCCCTAGCCCAAGCCTCTGGGATCTTTTACATCGGTGCTCAGAACAGACTTCACAGACTCCCTCCTTCCCTTCATGGCATTTTCTGAATCACAGTTTAGTTGTAGGACCCCTTTGCTTGCAGACACCCACTGCTTCTAACCTACCTCATCATTGCCTAACTTCCAAGGTACTTTGAAGTCCTAACCTATTTTTCTTGCTTCAAATCCTACTACTTCCCTCTCCAAAATAAATAACTTTCCAGACTTAGAGATTCATCAAGGAAGCAAAGCAATGGGGATTACATCAAGATAAAGAGGAGTTGCCACCAGACCAGTGATTCTTGACCAAAATTGCACTTTGCAATTATCAGAGACATTTCCAAAAATATACGTATCTGGCACAATTTATCTGTTTGACTGTCTTCTGTCATATCTGACAACCAATCTGCCAGCAAATTATGTTAGCTTTACTTTCAAAACATATCTAGAACTCAACCATTCCTCACAGCCTCCGTGACCAACACCTCAGCAACTATCCTATCTCATGTGGGATATTGCAATCGTCTTCAAATTTGATCCCCATGTTTCAGTTTTTTTTCCAAAGATTTTATTTATTTATTTGACAGGGAGAGACACAGCGAGAGAGGGAACACAAGCAGGGGGAGTGGGAGAGGGAGAAGCAGGCTTCCCGCCGAGCAGGGAGCCCGATGCGGGGCTCGATCCCAGGATCCCGAGATCACGACCTGAGCCAAAGGCAAACGCCCAATGACTGAGCCACCCAGGCGCTCCCCATGTTTCAGTTTTTTAACACAGTAGTCAGAATGATCTTGTCAAAATGTATGAGTCAAAGCATACCTCTTTCTTCGTTCTAAAAATCCTCCAGTAGTTTTCTGTCTCAGAGTAAAATTCAAAGTCCGTAAAATAGCTTTCTAGTCCCGCATAGTAGCCATGTCCACATGTTACTACTGAGTACTCCAGATGTGGAGTCCAAATCAAGAGCTACCATAGGCAGAAAATACACACCAGAGCCCAAAGATGTTGTACAAAAAAGGTTTTAAATATGTCAATATTTTTACTTTATTATAGTTTAAAATGATAATACTCCTCATTTACTGGATTAAATAACACATTAAAAGTAATTTTGCATGTTCCATTTTTCACTTTTTAATGTGGCTACTAAAAAGTTAACATTAGCTATGTGACTGGGGAGCCTGGGTGGCTCAGTCAGTTAAGCATCTGACTCTTGGTTTCAGCTCAGGTCATGATCTCAGGGTTGTGAGATCGCCGGTGTGGGGTTCCCCGCTCAGCAGGGAGTCTGCTTGAAGATTCTCTCCCAACTCACTTGTGCGCTATCTCTAAAAAAATAAATAAATCTTTAAAAAAAACTATTTACATGACTCACATTATATCTCTATTCGATGTTGCCACTCTAAGCAGTCTCTATTATCTTTCTGACTTCCTTTCCTGCTACTCCTTCCCTATGTCTTACCATATCATCTTCCTAGCTCGTCTTTGAGCCCACCAGACATGCTCCTGCTGCAGGGCCTTTGTATTTTCATTTTCCTTCAGTCTGGAAGGTTCTTTCCCCTAATATTTTGTGATATCTTCCTCATTTCCTTGAGGCCTTTTTTTTAAAAACATTATCTTTACAGTGAAACCGTTTGTGACTACTTGATCTAAAATTGAAATCCATAGAACTTTGTATCTCTTTTCTCTGCTTTATTTTTTCCATGTAGTTCTTATCTTTATGTAACTCTGATTCATCTGATAGAGCAAACTGAATACTAGAGAATTTGTTTAAATCTGCAGTCTAGTTTCTGTGGACCAAAGCACTCAACCCAAAGGTTTTGGTAATTTTTCCTCAAAGTTTATACAAATAATAGGGGCTTTAAAACAAGGAGAAGTTCTCTCCGGGACTTTAGAGCACATGACTCAGGGCTTAGGAGTCCACATGAGTGTACCTTTCATGTTCAGGAGGTATGATCATAAATAGCAGAAGCCCAGAACTTCATCTCCTGGGAAGGACAACTGCAAGAATGTCATGGTCACACTTCTGGACTAGGTTATTAGCAGAGGACTTGTTATTAGCAGAGGCACTTACGATGGAGACTGAAGCTAAACACCAATCTCTTCTTACCAATGGGCACAATAATAGGTGGATTACTAAGAATGAGAAGCATTATCCGAGAGAATGGGTCTATTAAGGTTGTCAGTAATACTAGAGACCTCCACTCAGCAGTTACGACCACCTCTTAACACCAGAATAATGATCACATAAAGAGATCTGAGGAGACCATTGTTCTAGGATGCATACTTTATTATTTTTTTAAATTTTATTTATTTATTTGAGAGAGTGAGAGGGCATGAGGCATGAGGGAGGGGCAAAGAGAGAAGGAGAAGCAGATTCCCCGCTGAGCAGGAAGCCTGATGCAGGGCTTGAGCCCAGGACCCTGGGATCATGACCTGAGCCAAAGGCAGATGCTTAATCCACTGAGCCTCCCAGGTGCCCCTAGGATGCACACTTTAATGACTGTCATTTTTTGGCTGTCCAGCACACTACAGGCCAATAGGCTGAGAGTCTGGCAGCCTCATGCATTCTTAGGTCACTGCATGAGCCTTTGCATAATAATAGCAGGCTTATCCAATGTCTCAGAAGGGCAACAGTGTTGACTACTTTTCCGTTTTTATCCATGACTGGAAGGAATTTGCTCCTCTTAGCCATAGCATCCAAGAGCATTTCATCTTATCAGAGAATACACTGCACACTTCCCTTGAAACGGTGTTTGTTATTATATACATTGCCCCAAAGAAAGAGTTGGGAAAGAAATATCAATTATCCCTGGTCATCTTTCAAGTTTAAACATATGTTGAAGTGTGATTTCTGTTCACTACATATAACCTCATGAACAATCAGACATGAGCATGCTACCAGCAGGAAGAATAAAATGGGAGTCTTCCAGATCCATGCTGGCTTATTTAATTGTCACTATTCACAATAACACTTTATTCAAAAATGGAAAATGCAGGGCAATTGCTAAATCAGGACACAGGGTGACCACATCTAATGACCATTCACTTGAGAATATACACATATTACATAACAGAAACGCAACACACAAAAAATTTCCAAATCTAACTATATAATAATAGTCACCAACAAAGGCTACGAAGCATTTTAAGATCAGATGGAATGAGCCAAATTAGTGGGGCTGCTGATGACATCATTGTTTACATCTGCTCCCTTTGGCCCCTACTGGAGACCAAATCTGGTATCTGATGCTCCCCATATACAACACGGGCAACGTTATCCCTGCTTATTTCCTGTGGTGATTTCTCCATGGCACAGAAGATTCCTAGGCATCTTTAGTGCTCCACATTTTTTTTTTTTAAAGAAAACCCTCAAAACAAAAATAAGTGTATTTCTGAAAGACCAAGACATGATGTGTCGCATATTGCTTTATAGGTTAGGGATGAGCAGAAAGATGCAAGTGGGACTGGGAAGAGACAGGACATCACAAAATCAAATAAAAGTGCCAGGTGTTGGTAACTCTTTTAAAAACTGGGAATCACCAGCCTGGTGAATTATGGGTAGAAGGGGAAGTGAGTGGGCAGCTTACTTAAGATTTCTAAAACCCAGTTTCTACCGTGGTAAAGCATATTTACATCAAGTGTTTGTTGGAAGGAGAAAACAACATAAGTCACATAGAGCCCTGTGCCTGATCCATAGCAACCATTTCCCTCAAAGTACATTTTCATTATTGTACTTACTGTTGTTCACCCAATGGATAAGAGTTAACCCTGAGTCTTCTTTTATCGTATACTTTAATGCACACATCAAACAATTAAATATTTTTCCTGGCTCTAACAATGATATTACAGTGTTATCATGAAGGAGAAATTGCTCTTCACAAAGAGGTCCTGTCTTTACAGAATTCCTGCCTGCAAGGACTATACAATCCTGTCAGACAAGTAATATTTACACATGGGAAACAACTTAATGTCAACTCAAAGGGCTCCTCCTGCATACTTACTCAGGATGGGTTACATGAAAGCGGTGATCATTCTTTGTGTAACAATGACAGGAAGAGGGGGAAGAAGAAAAAAATATCTTTCACTGACCTGATTTTATGTTAAAATAGTGCTAAACATTTTTAATTGATTTATCATATTTTGCATAGGAAAGCACTATGATCCTCTCCATTTTATATATAATGAAACTGAGCTTCAAGGGATAAAGTATCTTGCCCAAAGTCATGAGCTATTGGATGAGCCCACAAGTGCACTCAGTCCTTCGGACTCCAGACTCCACTTTGCTCCTTATGGTTTTACCCAGGGACCTAGTATGATGCTTGGAACATACAGAATATCAAATAACTCTTTGTTGAAAGACTGGATTCAATGAAAAAAAACAAAACAAAACACAGTGTAATGTATAAACTACACATGCTTTTAGGAATTCTAAGATTGGAGAAATTCTTTCATTGAAGGATTTTCCCAACACACATTTATCAAGCGTCTACCATAAGCCAGGCCTGGTAAACCTGAGAACATGAGAAAGGGTGAGAAATGATTTTTGCCTTTAACAATTTCATATTCAATAAATAGAATAAATACTTTTGATATGATGTTGTAAGTGCTGTCACAGAGGAACACTCCAAGGGCTGCGGTAACATGACTGAAGGAGAGATTTCTCTTGGCTATGTTGTGGTGGATACAGAATGTCTCATAAATGAAGGGTTATTAGAAGATGTTCCCCATGTAGAAGAGAAATCCTAGGCAGAGAGAAGAGGGAACTTAAACACTGGGTTTGTGAAACACTTTAATTACTTTAGGGAAAAACAAAACAAAACAAAACAGCTGTGAGTGGTTGGTATCGTGAGTAGGGTAGGAAAATGAGAGGCTGGGGTTAACTTGATGTGAGACTGGCCCCCTGCAGCTGTAGCCCAGAGCAAATGCTGGGCTCATGCAAAGAACAACTGCTTGGATAAAGGGCATAAGGCATACTCATCCTAGTAGACTACGTAGAAGGTAAAACAAGATTTTACCACCTCTTACTGTAATTCTAACTGCAAGCCTTGGACCAGCCCCTGATCTTTCTAGAGAAGGCCCTGGTACTTTCTTTTCATATGGTGATGAGTCCCAAGCCCAAGGGTCAGGATGACCTCTCTCTATCCGCAGGTCCTGTTAAGTCCCTTTGTACTGCTTCAGAGCCACAGGCAATGAGAGGACTGTAAACTCCTTACCAGGTTCCCGCCACTAAACTTGTTCGAGGTGTGGCAAATTTGCTGTTGATGCGCTCTTAAATGATCAACAGCAGATGAAGCTAGAAGGGCAGGTTGGCCATTTAGTGAATGGCATTAACTATAATACCAATGCTATAGACTGATGTCCTCCCCCGCCCCCTACCCAATCCATGTGTTGAAGCCCTGATCCCTAATTTGGCTGCATCTGGAGAAAGAGTCTTTAGGAGATAATTAAGGTTAAATGAGGTCATAGGGTGGGGCCCTAATCCAATAGGACTGCAGCCATATAGGAAGAGGAAGAGAGAGGTACGTCTCTCTACTATGTGAAGACATAAAGAAGGCAATTGTTTGCTAGGAAGAGGAAGAGAGCTCTCACCACACCCGGACCATGCTGGTACTCTAATCCTGGATTTTGAGCCTCCAGAACTGTGAGAAAATAAATTTCTGTTGTTTTAGCTACCCAGTTATGGTTATTATGGCAGTCTGAGGAGACTAAGGTAACCAAGGATTAGAAGTGTAGTTTGGAGCCACAGAGACAATCATGGGATTGAAAAGTGCATATATAGAGAGTTGTAAGGCAGCAGGGACTGTTAAGGGAACACAACTTTCTAATGCATATCCCCATCCCTTTCTGAGGTATTTCTTCCTTTACCTAAAATAGCTATTAAGCTTCCAACAGAAGAATGTGTTTTGAAAGAAAAAAAAGAACATTTTCACTAAAGGATTGAATGGATTATGTCTTCCACAGCTATTCCACAAGTAAAAGAGATATAAAAATTAAAGTCAATGATACACAAAAAGGAAAGACTCTGGTCTTGAAACCTTCAATCATTAGCCAGAGACTATTGTTGGGAAGAGGAATTTCAAATTCCTGAAAATACTCATAATACATAGTATTAAAACAAAAAATAAACAACTTCACTCATACATCCCTCTGTCTTGTTTAGAAAGCCTGAATGGAGGATGTGGGTCTTGAGAGAAAGAACCTTCCGTTTAGCAGAAAAGGAACTCTTCCTTTTTGCTTAAGGATCACTAGTTCCTTTTGCAAAAATCCCTTCTCCCAAGGAACAGCATTCAAACAGTTGTCCCTTTTTTATCCCTAACCCTGACACTTTCACCCTAAGTTTTACCCATTTTAAAACAACCATGATGCAATAAATCAACCTATTCCCCAGACCTTACTACTCTCTCCTCTGCCATTCGCAACAAGAAAATTCATTTTCGGTTTTCTATCTTCACCTGCTATCTTCCTAATAATGCCTGCCCACACTGTTTTCTGGTTTCAGCCCTGAAAAACCCACTATCTCTATTCTTCAAGCCGCTCCTGACCTACTGGGTACCAAATCCAGAAGACATTGCATTATCTTCCCAATATGCAAATTTTAAACTTTAAAGCATTTCATCCTTTCTGATAATACTTTCTACCTAGACTTTTTGCCTTTCCATGTTTTGCTTCTTCACTCTCTTCCTGGGAAATCTCTCTACCACAGAGATTTGTCTGTGGTATTCTCCTCTCCCTCCACACATAACCGTGTGGACACCGCTACTCTCATGACATCAGCCACAAAGTTAACAAGTTCCACACTTACATGTCGGGTGAACAGCTGTCTTTGGAGCTTTAACCGTGCATATCCAAGGGTTTACTGGCCATGTAAGAATTTAATTTACCCTTGGAAACATTACTTAGTTTCTTTAAATTCCTTTACTTGTAACATGGAGTAATAATAGTAATAACCTCACAGAGGTTTTTTGTGAGGAGAAATGAGATAAAGATGGAGTCGTGCCTGTTAGTCAGTCTACATCATTAATTTTATTCCAGCACCCAGTTTACTTTGACTCATTTTTTCTTTTTTTTACCATCCTACCCAAAGAAACTTTTGGTTCTTTAAGTCCCTATCTCTGTGAGGAGTGGTATCATCTACAGTTTTTCAAGGCAATGGCTAGGGAATCATTCTGAATTCTCCACTCTCCATTACCTTCCCCATCTTGTTGGCCACCAGTCTAGATGACATTTCTGGGACCCATCCTGTCTGTGCTTTCATAGCCATTCCCTTAATTCAATCACTCATCATTTCTCTCTGGGGAAGAAATGCATTTGAGTTACTTCTAAACTAAGTTAAGTCTTTAGTCTTAATTTGATTGCATCTATTCTCCACATCGCTTCCAGAATTCTCTTTCCAAAATACAATTGTGTTTATTTTCTTTCTTCTTTTTAAATGTTTCTTTAACTCATTCTAGTGTTCTGATTATAGTCCAGTCTTGGTAAATCACACAAGACCCTCCAGAACCTAAATCCAGTCAACATTTCTTACCTTTTCTCCTATAAAGTACCAGTTCTTATTCCTTTTCATACAAATTATTCTTCTTTCTAAAATGGCCATCAACTATTCTCTGCCTGCTAAATACTATTTTTCCTTCCATGTCCCTTTGACAACCTGAGCTGGGAACATCACCCATACGTCCCCATTACATACTGTTTTCACATCTATTATAACACTAATCACTTTGTGATGTCCTGGAGATTTAACAGTGGTGAAACGATATAAAAAATAGTACAGAATTCACGTGGCCAGACTGTATTTCAGGGACAGTGGGGAAACTACCTTTATAGGTGGGGAAGCCTGGTGATATTGGAGAGTTGTTCTGTCTTTGGTTACACGGCTGGATCGGTCTATGGGTTCTGTAGAATCTGAGACAGATCCTCAGTTTTTTAATATTGATAAAATTCCTTCCAGATAGATGGAGTCTCTAGCTACTCAGAACATCATACATCAGGCAGAGAATATTAAAGGAGATTTATATATAATTCTTTCTTTTCTTTTGACAAAGGAAAAATATGTTAAAGTAACTGTCATATTATATACAATATGACATCTGGAACAAGAATACTTAATTTTTTAATTTAAAATATCCCTTGGAAATATATAATGGCCTCTTGAAAGTTTTTGAATAATTCATGGTGGTAGACATCAAAAAATTGTTTGCAAGAATATTAATTTATCCCCTTCTTTTTCTAATTTTCTCTCAACTGGATAATATAAAGCATTTAACATATGTTGGCTTATTGTGAAATAGATTTTGCTTTAAAATTAAAATGTTGTGATATTTGGTACTAACAGATTTTTGGCAGTCTCTAAGACAGGCTTAAATTTTAAAAATCACTGCAGAACTTTATCAGAGTTCCTTTTATATAACTGACGTTGAGAACATGGAGATTGGATTCCTTTTCCTTTTCACCTAATGTTATCTCTTTATAGGACAAGAACTGGGGTAATCAAGGGCTTTAAACCACTGATAGTGCATTGCTCTTATTTATTGTCCCATAAGGATGCAAGGACAACTTTATTCCTTGAGTGGTTATAGTCATCTATGGTTGGCCTGCTCCCGGAAGTCCTCATACAGAAATAAGTTAAAACAAAACAAAAAGAATACACAGGATCTGAGTCAGGCACACAAAGAGAAGGGGGCATTATCCCTGTGCCAACCTGACAAGAATTTCAAGAACTAGATCTTGGAAAGCAGGTTTTGTGACGTGGTTTCCTGAGTAGAAAAATATGAGTTGATGCTCTGTGCTGATGTGGCTCTGAATACAAAAGTCAGAGAGCTCACCATTCTGTGAGCCTCTGACCCCAAGGACTTCTCTCTCCATACAGACGTTTGAGAGCTCTGAACTTGAGGACATGATTAAGAGGAATACAAGGAGGCAATGGAAGGTTGTGTCCACCCCTGTGCTTTTTTATCCAGTGTAGATGTTTTCTAAAACACGTTAGTTGCTCTGGGAGTAAACCATAGTAAATGCAACCTTGAACTGAGCCCATCTTTTGAACTGGGACCAGATTTTGTGATCTGTCAATCAAGAGTAACCAAATCCACAGTGTTTGGAGCACTCGATTTAAAGAATCTTAGCTATAAAATCTATCATTTTCAGACCCTTTTCTACTTTACACCACCCAACCTCCGAGGACACATGATCCTGGGAGCTTCTCACATATGTTTCTTAGTCACTTTCATTATACATATGTAGGAAAAGAGAAAATTAGTTTCAAACAGCATTTTCCATAAAAGAAAAACATTGAAAAATTGTTATTTGAGACAAAAATCTTGGAGCAAACTATCATAAAGCCACCCCCCCCCCGAAAAATCAGGCTATAATTAGATTTCTTTGGAAACCAGAAACAGTCTCAATAATTTTGATTTAGAATAATGGCTAAGTATCCTTTCCTTAATGCTTTTAGAGAATATTTCTTAAAGATATGTGACCCCCTCCCACTTTCCAAAAGAAAGAACAAATATATATTTTGAAGATTAAGGTTCTGGATCAATGACATTTATGAGTATTTTTCTATTTGCTCACATGTTTTTAATTGGAAAGTAGTAATTAGCTCAGGGCCACTCATAATAAATGCTCACTATTAAGTCTCTTAATGTTCTTGGTATGACCACCCTCTCTGGTAGTTTTCTGAGGAGAAATTACTATAATTTATTTTTGTACATTGTCCAATGTGTGTTTGTGTGTGTGTGTGTGTGTGTGTGTGTGTGTGTCTAAATAGTGGAGATTGGGTCTATGGATGGTTTTCTCTTAGAAAACTCAACTCTCAACCCAATTAACCTGTCTGAGAAAATGGGTATGGTCAGTTCAGCTCTGTGTGAACCAGTTGTTAGTGTTACTGCACATTTGGGAGAGAGAATTTCCAGCTCCTTCTAAGCATTGTTCTGGCCTGAAACAATTTATTGCACGAAACCTGATCGTTCCATTTCTTTTTATTGAATAAATACAGGATGGGTTTAGACTCCCATGAGGAGAAAGGCAGTGGGCTTGTGATGCGTATTATTTCTAAATTAAATATTATGTTAGCTTTTGTTTCTACTCAGGCAGAAATCTTAACCTCATAATCAAAATGCCACTGTAATGCAAAGCCAGAGAAATACATATTTATCTTTGTCCATCATATCAAATGCCCATGCAAGCATTGCAGGGCTGAGAGTGTGGGTGAGAAGCCAGATGAAGAAGAACGGAGGAGAAACAGAGCAGCAGGATATAGAGTGGACAAAGCAGGAGGCAAGATGATGGTCAAGACACTCAAAATTTTTCTGGCTCAAAAACTCATTTTCACTTTGCTGGCATTAGTTTCTTCACCTGTAAAATCAGATTCATTTCAAAGCTCATTCCAGATTTAATCATTTTAAGAAATCCTTTATATTCGTATGTACTTCTAATCATTTTTTTTTTTTTATTTGTAATCAAATGGTTTATATAATGGTATCCATTTTAGGAGCTCTTAGTAAATCAATAAAAATTAAGAGATTTATTCAACAAGCATTTATTGAAGGCTTACTATGTGCTAAATGGTACACAAGACACAAGGTGTAGTCAATGAATCATGCCCTCCCTGTCCATAAAACCTACTCAGAAGAGCCAAAGAGACATGGTTATCACTGTGAAAAGTAGCATCTTGGAAACATACAAATAGTGCTAAGAAGCAAAGATGAGACTGGGGTGAGGACACATAGGTGCACAGAGAAAATGACATTCAAGTTGAGCGCTGAAGGAGAAAAGTAGGGCAAATCAGGATATTAGAAGGATACTGAGGTAGTGTGAACAAACATGAGACTAGTTCATGTATTGCCGAGAGATCACAAAATCTCTTCGTTACTTCCATTTTCATTTGAAAAGTGGTCCTTTCTTGCCTCCCACACGCTGGGTAGTATAGTTAACCTTGCAGAATGAAAAACATGGAAAGTAGAGGCAACTGAACTCTGAGAGCCATAGTCTTCTGGGGAGAGGAAGAAACAGATCATTCCAGTCACAGGTGTCAAATATTATCATAGAGAGGAGTATGGGGTGTTATAAGGGCACAGATATGATGGAACATCTTACCCAAATCTAGGGGAAGCAACACTTGAGCTTTGCCATATAAGGTGGGTAAAAGTCTGTCAAAGGTGGAGCCTTTATCTCAGGAAAAGGACATCAGAAGGAACTAAGTAAGAAACAGAGGTTAGAAGAGGACTACTAGGAATTCATTATTGTTGGATCATAAAGTTAGAGAATATGGGATAGGAGACTGAAGAGGGAAGGGGCAGGTTATAGAAGCTTCATATTCAATAATACCATATTTGGCCTTGACTCTGTAGGTGACAATGAAGCTATTGGGAGCTTTTAAACTGAAGAATGACTTAGATATTTATTTTAGGACTGTGGAGGATGAAAATGAGGGACAGAGACCCAAGCTCAAAGACCAGTTAGGAGGCTACTGTAATCATCCCTGCAAGAGGTTAAGGAAGGCTGGAAATACGAAGTGAAGGTAGAGGGAGAGAAGTGGGGATTAACTAGAATAAATTTCTGAGAGTTAAATCTGAAGAATTTTTCTCCCATTATTTGTGGCATTGCGAGAAAAAGAATCAACCCCCACCCCCAGGCCCTGTCAACAGCTCTCTCTTTCCAAGCTTAGAAACAAATGCCTTGGTGATTTCATCAAGTCTCATGTCTCATGTCTTTAAATATTCCCAATTTGGTGCTATCCAACAGAACTTTCTGAGATGACAGAAATGTTCTATATTTGGGTTGTCTAATATGATAAGCCACTGGGCCCATGTGCCACTAGCTACACTGAGCACTTGAAATGCCTAGTGGGACTCGTTACATTTTTTACCTTTTTTCTTAAATTTAAATTTAAATAGCCACATGTGCTGGTGACTCATATTGGGCAGCAAAAATGACAACCCCTAAATTTCTGTCTTTAACTTGGATCTTTCCTCTTCACAAAAGACTGTATCCAACTTTCTACTCAATATCCCCACTTAAGATTTCTAGTGGACATTAGATGTGGTGGTTTACAATCTAACTTCTGGACTTTTCTCTCGGCCTGCTTCTAATGTCTTACCCATCTCAATAAATGGCATCTTATCTGAGTCCTCCTTGAGTTCTTTCTTCTTTCTCTAGTATATTACATCTTATCTGTAAGTGAATCAAATAAAAATTTGTCCAGAATCTAACTGATTCTTCCCACCTGCACAATTAACTGCCACTTAGTCCACAATAATGTTGCCTCTTGTGAGGATTATTGCAGTAGCCTCCTGACTGGCCTCCCTCCTTTGATCTTTGTGCTTTGTGGAAATCTAGGTCCTCCTGCATTATTCTTATTCTCAAAATTCTTGCTCTGAGTTAAACCTAAGTCCTTACAATGTTCTATACAATCTACCCTACATTTCCTGTATCACTTCATCTTCTACTCTTCTTCATGCTCACTCTGCCCTGGTTACACTGCATCTCCTTACTGTTCCTGGAATATTCCAGTCATACTCCCACTGCAGAACTTTGCATTTACACTTTCCTCTCCCTGGAATGCTCTTCCATTGGACATCTGCATGGCTTGCTTCTTTATCTTCCACATGGCCTCGTTCAGTAAGGCCATGTGGAAGATAAAGAAGCCGTTCACACGGCTTGGCAGTAAGGTGTTCCCTGACAACCTTATTTAAAATTCTGTTCAGCCAAACTGACACTCCTAATTCACCTCCTATCCACTTCCCCAACTTACTCTTCTCCATAGTACTTCGAAGCATCTGGCCCAGCAAATCTTTTATTTTGTTTACTGTGCTCCCCCTAGCTACACTGTAAGTCTCCTGCGAGTGGGTTCTTTAATCTGTTTTGTTCATAATCACATTCCCAGCACTTAGAACATTGCCTGAAACCTGATAGGTGCTCAATAAATGTATCAGTTACAGGACTAAGTGATTTTTAGATTTCTAATTCATGCTGAGTGGTCGTATCACTAGAACAGAATCATAGAGAAAACAAGTGTGGCTATGGTAGGTGTTCTAAATATTTGTTGAATGAGGTTTTTAAATGAATTAATAGAAGTAGCATGCTAAGTTTAATCCTGTGTGGCAAGAACATAGATAAATGGGATGGAGAGAGATCATTCAGAGGATGGTCAGTTTAGTGAGCAAAAGATAAGGCTGTGATATCAACAAGGTTGAATTTTATTCTTTAGAAAGGGGAACCACTGGAGATGATTTCAAGTTGTGGAATGATACTTGTGGATTCTGGCAAAGCAATAAACTGTGTTTGTATTACCTCTTTTGACATTCAAACTAATCTCCCCCATCACCGGCCTAGTTCAGGTCGTCATCCTTTCTTAGCCAGCAGTAATCTCCCAAATGATCGCTGCGTCTCCAATTCTTACTCCCCAAATCCATCCCTCATCTTGCCACATATTGATTTTGTAAAATATATATTGGTTCCTATACTGTTGACTTTCTGTCCCACTGACATTCCTTATGTTTATATATATACCTGCAGCCTGTCGGCTCTGTTTTTGCAGTGGTAACTAACAGGATATACTGAGGAAGGTTGCTATTTATGGGATCAGGGCTAGAGCCTCCTATAGAGTCAGGGACTTCTCTGTACTTATCAATATATATTAAAAATAGACATTTATTTGTAAAGTTCACTCTCTTCAAAAATATGCTACCCTGATTTGCTATTCCCTAAAAGTTATTCAAGTGTAGGCACTTGTCAAAAGTCACCCATATTCTCTAATGATTTCACCTCATGATGACAAATCCTTGTCATTTTGTAGCTGGGCTTTTGGGGATAGGTACAAGGTGTACCATTAGTGCGTGCATAATGGGCACCTTCAACAGCTCCAGCGTCAAGGTGTTTCTGACACAGCCCTGTAATTAATGGGAATGCACTTTCTGTGGTGTATGTCAGTGATTTGGCAATGACAGAAACATATGTCTTGTTTGACGAACTTGAAAGTGAGAGGAGGTGGGAGAAAACTTGCTAGAAAGCTTATCCCAGTTGACAGTCTAGCCTGGGTAACATTAGCACGGCTTTAAGTATGTTGCTATAAATCGAGATATAGCCAGAAGCAAGGCCAAAGCTGCTTGAAGAAACTGAAATCGGCTGTTGGTACCTCTGGAGCCGATGAAGCAGTGATGTCGCTTTCAGGGAGGAAAAATTGCCAACCCTCTCAGTCAGTCAGTGAAAGGGAGAAAAATCCAACATCTGCTTTCAGAACCTAACACCGTACCCACATGGTGGGAAATGGACGAGTGAAAGCACCAAGTCGCCTAAGTCAGAAATCCAGAGTCCGCCTCAGCCTCTCACTCCCAATATCCAGTCGTTCTCGAGTTCTGTAGTTCTTACTACTAAATATCTCTCAGGTCTGACCCTGCTTTTCTATCCCGCCTCCAACTACGTACACTTGGCACGCATTAAACAGTCTCCTAACTGTTCATCTTGTTTTCAGTATTTCCCTCCCTTGAATCCAGCCACTAACAAGCTATCAGAGAGAGACTTGCATTAAAAAATTACTCAGGGGTGACACATTGACTTCAGCATAAGATTCAAATGGCTAAGTTTAATATGTTTTATGTGCGAGGCACTGTTCTGTGCTTTGTGAATACTATTTTATTGAAATAAGTCTATGAGATAGAATTATGATCACTAATGACAGATACGGAAACTGAGTCACAGCCGTTAGGTAAATTATCCATAGCTCAAACCTTCTACAAAGAGGTACTTGGAATTGACTTCAAGTAGTTTATCTCCAGATACCTTTCATCGTGTGACAATCCTTCTTAGGATAGCAGACAGACTTCTCATGATCAGGCTTCTGTCTACCTCCCTCTTCTATGAACTCTCTATGCACCACTATACCCACCCAGTTACATCACTTAGAATTCCTGCTGCAGGCAACGCATGCTCTAATTTTGTCTTGCTTTCCTTCCTTTCTTTCTTTCTCCTTTTTTTTTTTTTTTTTTTTTTGGTAGATTGTGATATTGGCCTAGGCTCTTATTTTCCCTTCCCCTTTTCTACCTGGTTTATAGCTCAGTGTTACTTCTTGGAGGAAGCCTTCACATTTACCTCTCCCTAAGACTGAATTTATAGTAAAGTACCACGTTACTTATAGTCCTGGATGCCCTGAATCAGCATTAATTGGATAACTGCTTGAAAAAAAGAAAATCTATTTCTGAGCTTGTCCTAGATTCACTGGAGAAAGAGCCTCTAGAATCCTCATGTTTAACAAACTCTCCAGGTGATGCTTAGTCACTGTGGTGTTTGAGAGCCATTGGTACAGTGATTAGGCAGGTATGAGTCCAAATCTCAGCTTGGTCACTCACTGTGTAACTATGGGTTGGGGACACTGTCTAAACCTAGTTTCCTTTAGCTTTGAAACATAACTACAAAAAGTAGAGTTTAAAAAAAAGGCATAATGCATGTAACATACTTTGCAAGATGCGGTACATAACAAAAACTCTAATGCCAGCTGTTATTACTCTGTCCTTCTTAGTTTATACAGCACTAATACTGCTGTTATAGAATCCCTTGCACTTGTATGCAATCCTGGGTCACCTGTTCATCTCCCATATTGGACTGCAAAAAAAAGTGAGTCTCCTTCAGCTTGTACTCCCAAATACCTGGTAGACTTTTCTACTCACTCCAAGTATTTAATGTGTTAGTTGAATGGGTGATTAAATTACTTTTAAATGTTCTATTTCTGTGTTTTTTTTTTAAACTTCCTAATAAAAATTTAAAATGGGGCCATAGGACAGAAGGACCCCAATTCCCTATAAACTAATAAGCCATTCAGTTTAAAACATGTTATCGTGAACTTTATTTAATAACAGCTTTGATATAAGATATATTCACTGATGAAAAATTGGAACTTTACAAAAATATTTTTTCATTTAATATATATTTAGGGAAAGCCTACTAGGTGCTGAGTAATCTTCTCGGACACTGGAGATAACAGCAGTTTCAAAATCAGGCAAAAAAGAAAATTCCTTTTCTCATGATGCTTACAAGCTAATGAGTGTGTTGGGAGGGCCAGGGGCCAGGCAGTACCTATGTAGATACATATGTAGATACATAAAATGCACAGTTTATTAGTTTTCTATTGCTGAGTAACAAACTACCACAAAACTAACAGTTCCCAACATGAAGTTATAATCCCACAGTGTCCATGGGCAGGAGTCCCAGCCCAGCTGAGCTAGGTCCTCTTCAGGGTTGCAGTGAAGGTGTTGGCTGTCCTGAGGTCCTTTTTGGAGTTTGGAGTTCTTTTCTAAGATCATGTGGTTGTTGGCAGAAATTCGTGGCTTAAATCTATTGGACTGAGGTCCCTATCTTCTTACTGGCTGTCCCCAGGGGCCATTCTCAGCTTCTGGAGGCCCCCACAGTTCCTCATATACGGCCTTTCAGAATCTGGTGGCTTCCGTCTTCAAGGCCATCAGGAAGATTTCTTGCTTCAATTTGCTAAGAAGGAGTCTTATGTAATATAACCTAATCAAGGGAGTGACATCCCTATACTTTTGCCATCTTTTTATCTAGAAGCAACTCGTAGGTCCCGCCTGGATTCAAAAGTAGGGCATTCTACATGGATGGGATGGGATTCACAGGGTGGGGGTGGGGGGGTTGTCGTCATTGTGGAATTACGCTTACCCATACACATGATATGGCAGATGGTGATAAGTATTATGGAAAAAAATAAAATGGGGGAGCTGTGGGATATGTCGAGGTGATGGGGGAAGCAGTCATTGCAATATGAATGAGAATGGGCAGGAGAGGAAAGATCTCTGTTATTCTGGTTAATGCATCTTTTATACATTTTCTTAATAGCTTCTAACATAAATGATACATCAATTAAAGGATGAAAAGAAATGATTAATACCGGAGCATTTAGTAAAAGTGAGTTAAAATAATCAGAGCAATTATATGACAATCTTCACTGTCCAGACAAACCTGAGAGCAGAAAAGAAGTAGTCCACACAATAAAATCAACATTTTAGAAATCAGCCTTACACAAAAGGAGAAAAGTACAAATGAGCACTTTTCTCCTCAGGGATTTCCATTCATCAGTTAAGAATGTGGGGTTTTCTTCTTTTATTACTTGTCATTCATCTCAGAAAAGTTCTTTATTCCTAGAAAGAACTGTGCTTTACTCATTCCCACTCGCTATGGGACTGGGTCCCTATGCAGCAGTTATTTTTAGTCAACAATTTATACTCCTAATTTGTTTCCTAAGTATTTTCATTGCCTAACCCACCAATCTTCACAGAATCTATTTATATCCCAATCAAATGAGACTCTCAACAGCTGTTAGTGTTAGAAGAGTGAACTTGTCTTCATTACAAGTTTTCTTTCTGGTTGAGTTGGGAGGAACGTAGAAGTAACAAGAAATGTGTGAGCCATGGGTTCTATGCTGCAGACATTATAAATGGCCAAAAGAACAAAACAACACAGGGCTTCTTCCCCAATACTGAAGACTTCCATCTTTTTGCAGGAACAGTGACCATTTTTCACAATCTTGGTTTTTGTATTAGTCTGTTCAGGCTGCTACAACAAAAATACCATAAACTAGGTGGCTTATAAACAACAGAAATTGATTTCTCACAGTTCTGGGGGCTGGGGAGCCCAAGATCAAGAGGCCAGCAAGTTCAGTGTCTGTTGAGGACCCATCACCTCATAGAAGGCTCTGCCTTCTCACTAGAACTTCACGAGGGGGAAGAGGAAGGGGGCTTCTCTTTGATAAGGGCACTAATTCCATTTATGAACTGATCACCCCACTTTCTAGCACTATCACACTGAGCATTAAGTTTTTAACATGAATGGCAGCAGGGTTGGGAGGGCAGGGGGAAGGATACAAACATTCAGACTATAGCAGTTTTCTTGTTCTTGGGTTGTAAAAATACTTTGATCTGTGTAGAAGGATTTTCCTGAAGATGGGGATGTGGATAAAAAAAGGCTGAGCTAAAACTAGTTAATTTTGTTACCAATTATCAGTACAGCGAGATAAGCATGAAGAGAACCTTAGCTAGAAAGGAATTTTGATTTTTATCTTCATGTTTTAATTATCTATTGTCTGTCTACATTATAAAGGTCAAAGATAAGGGGATATTAATTACTTCGTACAATTTCTATGGTATTATGAAATTTCCTTTCCCTGTTCAGTAAACAGAGCCAGTGCAAAACTTTACACCTTTTCTTCTGAAGTATACCATGGAGGGGGCATGTTTGATCTGATGAGTAATTTCTGCTCAAGCCTGAATTTCTTTGAAGTCTAATGTTTATGTTAAAAACTATATAAAATCTTGGGGCACCTGGGTGGCTCAGATGGTTTAGCGTCCGCCTTCGGCTCAGGCCATGATCCCAGGTCCTGGGATCGAGACCCATGTCAGGCTCTCTGCTCAGCCCGGAGCCTCCTTCTCCCTCTCCCTCTGCCTCTCCCCCTGCTCATATTCTCTCTCTCTCTGTGTCTCAAATGAATAAATAAAATCTTGGAAAAAAAATAAAAACTATACAAAATCTTTATATGAATATACTTATTTTCATAAAACAATACTTCTATAAATTACTTACCATCACTCTAAGGAAATCACTCCTCTGTGTGTCTCCTCTACTCTCGGTACTCCATTTCTGGCACTCTTCCGTCACCAGATGTGTGGTCGTGTTTCTCACACCAAACAATTCTCAGATTCTCTGAACACAAGCTGGGTGTCCTGCAATTTAACTCAACTCTTTTTTTTTTTTCCCCAAAGATTTTATTGATTGACTAATTGAGAGAGATAGAGTACCAATGGGGGTGAGGAGGAGCAGAGGGAGAGGGAGAGAGAGCATCTCAAGCAGACTCAGCCCTGAACAAATGATCAGAGCCCGATGCAGGGCTCAATCTCACACCCTGAGATGGTGACCTGAGCAGAAATCAAGAGTCGGACGCTTAGCCAACTGAGCCAGCCAGGTGCCCCTAATTTAATTCATTTCTGACATTATCTACCTGGAGATAGTGACAGATTCCGTAGGTTAAGGGCTCAGTCCCACAACACCAACCCCCCAACCTTCAGATGCCAATCGCCAAGTCCAAGTTGTCACCTGCGCTTCTGACTGACCAGTTGTAAGTCAGAGTTTTCTATGACTTCATGCTCGATTAATTTGCTAAAGCAACTCACAGAACCAGGAAAACAGTTTATTTACTAGATTATCAGTTTATTATAAAAGGATATGACTCTCAAGAACAGCCAGATGGAAGAGGTGCATAAGGCAAGGGATGAGGAAAGGGATGTGGAGCTTCTGTACCCTCTCTGAATGCCACTTTCCCAGCATCTCCACGTGTTTACCAACACAGAAGCTCCCCAAATCTTGTCCTTTGGGATTTTTACGGAGGTTTCATTACATGGGCATGTTTGATTAAATCATTGGCTATTGCTGATTAAACTCAATGTTTAGCCATTCTCCCCTCCCTGAAGATCATGGGGTGGGACTGAAAGTTCTAGTCCTCTAAAGATTTTATTTTTATTTTTTTTTGACAGAGAGAGAGAAACAGCGAGAGAGGGAACACAAGCAGGGGGGAGTGGGAGAGGGAGAAGCAAGCTTCCCGCTGAGCAGGGAGCCCGATGCGGGGCTCGATTTCAGGATCCTGGGATCATGACCTGAGCTGAAGGCAGACGCTTAACGACTGAGCCACCCAGGTGCCCCTGAAAGTTCTAGTCCTCTAATCATGGTTTGTTCTGGCAACCAGTCCCCATCTTTAAGTCACCTAGGGCCTTGCCAAAGGTCACCGAATTAACATAAACTCAGGGTGGTATGAATAACAAAAGACATCTTTATCTCTCTCATCACTTAGGAGATTTCAAGGTTTTAGGAGCTCGGTGCCAGAAATGGGGACAAATTATAATTTTTAATCCTATTATAATAATATAATTATTATAAATCCTATTATAGGCTTATAATCACAATATCATAGTCACACACACACACACACACACACACATAAATCCATAGCCCTGGAGAAGGTGCTAAAGTAGGATGCAACCAGCACCAGTACCACTAAGAAACGTATACCATTTCAGGAGAACAATAAGAGAGTCCTTCCAGGCCCCACTCTAATGATCAAAGGGTTGATAGCATGCTAACCAACTTGGGTATTTTGGATATAACCCTCAACTTGCTGTTCTTTTCTTATTGAAGTATTTACTTGATAATGTATTATTACAATGGGTAGACTTATGAAATAAATGTATCGGCCATTTGTATTCTGCATGCAAAATTAGATACGTGAAAGCTTTTGTAAGCAGAATTTTGTTCAAACATTCATTCTTCCTCTCCAGAGAGGCAGTTAAAATTTACCAACCCAAGGAGATTTGGATGGTTTCTCAGTCTACTTCCCCCTTTCTCTTCCCATCTTGTTCTTCCTTTGCCTCTGCTCATCACCTATATCTCACAATGTGATCACCAACTTCTGTTCTTATTCCATGAATTGTACTGCCATATTGATAAATTCTCTGTTTTCTCCGGTTTCTTTCTTGTTCATCCTGTTACCTCATTCATTGGATCCTTCTTTGCCTGTCTGTTCCCATTTGTCCCATTTATGGCATCATTTGTATTGAGTTGTGGCCTCAGTTTTGTTTTTTCTTCCTCAGTTTTCTTCTTTGGTTGCTTCTGGTCTTGCTGTTTGTTTGCCAAAAGAAAACTCTGTACTTGGTATTCACTAGTTTATTTCTGAATGAAAATATTTTGCCACATTAATGTACTGGGACAGACTCTTGCTTAGCAAAAATTAATTACAGTTTAAAAATCTTTGACCTTGCGGTGCCTAGTGGCTCAGTCAGTTGGGTGTCTGACTCATGATTTCAGCTCAGGTCATGATCTCAGGGTCCTGTGATTGTGCCTTGCCTGGGGTTCTGCAGAGCCTACTTGAGATTCTCAATCTCCCTTGCCCTCTGCCCCTCCCCCTGTTCATGTGCTCTCTCTCTAAATAAATCAATAAAATCTTCAAAAGAAATCCTTGGCCTTGGTTAGTCCCTTTTAATTATAAGTTCTATATATCAAGAAAAATTCAATATATATCTAGTAGGAATCTATTAGGAAGCTCTACTAAGCCTCTGGACAGATGTGTATTCATTCATTTCCTCAACAAAAGTGTATTAAGACCTACCATGCCTCACCGCATATCATGTGCTTTGCTAGATTCGGGGAGTTCTGCTGTGAAGAAATAAAAAATAGCCATTTCTTTCATGGAACTTATATATGAGTGGAGAAAACAGAAATTGATCAAATTATTGAACCAGTAATCTGAGTAAGAATTTAATAAGTGTGGGGCGCCAGGGTGGCTCCATCGGTTGAGTGACCAACTCTTGATTTCAGCTCAGGTCATGATCTCAGGGTAGTGAGATGAGCCCCATGCCCCTGCAGCAGGCTCCCTGCTCAGCGGGGAGTCTTTTTGAGATTCTTTTCGTCTTTTCCTCTCCCTCTGCCCCTCCCAAGGGTTACATGGAATGAGCCACTCCCCTCCAGCATCATTCTCCTTATTCTAAATAGAAGAAACTAGCCTAAGCCCCTTTTCTGGCTTATAGAGGCAGGTAATTGACAACATAAATTCATTTCTATATGCCTTGTAGGATCTTATAACATCTGATAGGTGTCTATAAATATAATTACTACAAATATAATTCAACCATTGATTGTACAATTCATTTAATAATGGCTCTCTCTCTCCAAAACATAAGTTCCAAGACTGTAGGAGCTCTGTCAATCATATTCAATTCTGACTCCCCAGGGTCTAGCAGTAATGCCCCCACTGAGTAGTATATGATAAATATTTGTTGAAGAAGTGAATGAGCCATATTTATTATCTAAAATTATCCTGTGAGATGTGACCTCAAACTGAACCTTTACCCTCCTGCTTCTTCAGGCACACTGTTATGTCTACTGGACACACTGCTTCCTAATGCTATAGCTGAATCTGGGAGGCAGGCTATTAAAGGATTCAATTTATTTGTTAAGCAGGAATTATTTACTGACAGGACACAAAGCAGATCCTAGACTCCATAGTAAACACAAAATAAATATAAAACAAAGAATTCTTGAAAGTTCTAGTTCCTAGGCATTGGCTGATTACACTAGGTAGGGTAGTGGGAAATTAAACTTTCTGCCACCCTGGGTTTTAGAAATTGAAAAAAAAACACTGATATTGGCTTAGAAGAAGAGTTCTCAAATTTTTAGCCTGAAGATTCCTGTACACTATTAAAAATTCTTGAGAATATCAGAGTTTTTTTATGTGGGTTATATTTACAGATAACTTCTGTATCAGCAGTTAAACCTGAGACTCAACAAACAACAATGAAGTGTTGAATGTGTGGGTTTAGACTAAAAATTTTAGACAAAATATTATTTAAATTTGGAACATTAATCGTTGTTAAGTGTTCTATGGTCTTTGTATTAATATGTTAAGAAGGATAAAATATACTGGCTAACTTTAGACTTTAAGTGTGAATATCAAAATATCTGGAAAAACCTCTGAATATAGAAAGAGAATATAACTCCAAAAATGTAAAGGAAAAAGTTGGAAAAACTCAAAGAAAAAATATGAATTATTATAAAAGAAAAAAGAAAAACTGCACACATGAAGCTCAAAAGATGTTGGTAGAAAAAATCTAAAAATATCATAACCTCCCAAATAAATATCCCAGGGGAAAAAAAAAAACAAAGAAATTAAACTGGAAAATGAAGATTTTAATTCATTTAAAAATAACAGCAATAACCCTATTACATGTTAACATAAACAGCATATTTTTATTAATAATAACTACCTTTTCCAAATAAAAAAATAGACGTGGTGGCATTGTTTTACATGTTTGTCAATCTCTTTCATGTCTCACTTAGCAGTAGATAGCTGAATCCGCACAAAGGAAGAAAGATAAAATGAAACCTTGTAGTTTAAATAAATTAATTTAGAAATGCATGTTGATTAGCTCTCGAGCTTGTTCTGTTACGTAGTGATGTGGAATCTTCAAATGAAAAGTCGCTGAGGTCACTAGGTGACTGAATGGAAGAGGTGGTGTGAGGGAGAAACTTACAGGCTTTAACGTAATAGAAATCCAACTTCAGGTCTCAGCTTTATGAACATATTGACAATGTCTACTCAAAGTTGTTTAATCTCTGAACCCTAGTTTCCTCCTTTGTAAGAGGGGCAGCAATGCTTCCATTAAGTGAAAGAAGATGGATGAAATGGCTGACACGCAGTTTGCTCCCTATAGACATTAGTTCCTTTTCTTTTCTCCAATCCCCAAATCCTTGAATAATCATCTAGAACTGAAGCATTATAGTCATTATATTTGCAAGTACAGTTAAGAATTATGTACATTAGACATTGTTTCTATTACATATGCTATTTCATCAACTTTTGTGTTTAATTTTGTCATATAAATATCAACCAATGTCTTCAAATCTTTGTGAAACGTCAAGGATACTACAGTATTGTACTTGCTCACTTGCTCTCAAGGTTCCTGAGGTTCAGTTGAGCAGGCAAGACTCATAGTGTGGAAAGCTCAAGAACTTATACACAAGTGGGAGTTAATATAGTACAAAGGTTATGAAGAAAGGTGATTTAAACCAAAGAAGGCAGACCTCCAGACATCACAGTGGGAATTATCTGAGTATATTAAATATACATGTCCAGTCCAAATGTATATGTATGTGTAGGGGTATCAGCGATCCGAATATAGCAGAACATCATATAATGAAAACACACTCATTGGAATGTAACTGAGTCTTTTACACAATTAGAGTAGTGGAAAAGAACATGGCTTTTGAAATTGGAAACATCTGGTTTCAATTTCTGGTGCTGCCCTTAGGAACTATGTGAACTTCAGTAATTAATTAAATGTTCAGAGCCTCATTTACTTACATGATGGGATTGTGGTAAAGGTTATCACTATCTGCAAAATAATAATAACACCTATCCATCAGGTTATCAAGAGGGTGACGTTATAATGAATGAAAGAACTCAGTTCTGTGGTTCAGACATAGCAAATACTAAGTATTAGCTACCATTACTACTACTGTTGTGAATGTATATCTTTCTGGGTGAACATAGATTGGCAGTTGTGTTTTTTGAATCATTCGGGACAATCTTGATTCAGTTTTTTAAAATTTGTATCAGGGGGCGCCTGGGTAGTGCAGTTGGTTAAGCATCTGCCTTCAGCTCAGGTCATGATCCCAGCCTCCTGGGATCGAGTCCCACATCCAGCTCCCTGCTTGGTGGGGAGTCTGCTTCTCCCTCTGTCGTTCCCCCCTGCTCATTATCTCTCTATCTCTCTCACTCTCTCCATCTCTCAAATAAATAAATAAATTCTTTAAAAAAATAAAACTTTTATCAGACGGTGTTCCAGATATCCTAGTTTTCTTAATAAAAACCACCCACTACAACGAAATATCCAAGAAAAATTTCATATACAGTATTGGAGCCACATTATGAATATATATTTTTTATTATCCAAGGAGTTTGTTCTATCTTCTCAATCTGCATCAGTGAGGGGCTTCTTCTGTTGCTCTCAGCTCCTCCTCCACTTGCTAGGCAACTCTCCCAGCTATGCAGGGCATTTGTCACATTATGTATGGGGAACTAGGTAAGGATTTTAGGCCCTGGTGATAACTGTTCCAACATCTGGCCTCCATCATCCTGTATTTCCAGCTCTGAAACAAGGCCTAACTTCTACACTAGTTTCCCTAGGGATCCTGTCTTCCTGAATTTTGTATACAGCCTCCCACCCAAATATGGATCTAAGTCTAATATTCACACCATTGGAAAAACATTGATCAAGTGTTCACAACTGACAATTCTTTTTTCTAAATATTGTATTTGTCAGAGAGAGAGAGAGCACGCACGCACAAGCAGGGGTAGTGGGAGAGGGAAAAAGCAGGCTCCCCACTGAGGAGGGAGTCCGATGTGGGGCTCTATCCCAGGACTCTGGGATCATGACCTGAGCTGAAAGCTGACACTTAAACCGACTGAGCCACCCAGGCGTCCCACAACTGACCATTTTTTAACCTTCTCTTTGTCTTGACCAAACTTTAGTCAAGCTTCTCTTCCTACAGGCTCTTGAACTCTGCTTTCCCCCAAGCCAGAGCAAGCACTAAAAAGTAGAATGTGTTCTTTGTCGGCCTCTCTTGGAAATCAGCAAGACACTCTCCCTGCCAGACCCAACTGGTCATTTCTCTTTGCTTGTCCAGCTTCCCTTTAAAAGATTCTGCTTATCTGTGTTTACCCCTCCTTATCCTATAAAAGAAAAGCCATTTCTGTTGATTTTAATATGCTTGCAGATTTCTGAGATTAGAGTTTTGTCCCTAATGCAATAGCTTTTCTTCTAACAAAATCTCTTCTTATCTAAGTCTGAGTTGTTTTTGACAATATCTTCGTTCTAATCCCCTAGGAAACTCCCCATTTTCCCTGGTTGTTGCTGGACTCCATCTCTTTCCCTCAATATCCTGATCTCCTGGCCAATTCTTGGCAAAAATACCCAGCAACATTTTCCCATATATCCTGTTCTCTGGGCCCTGAGTGGATGAGCCTTAATCATTAGATATAGCATCGATGTTAAGTTCAGAACATATTTCCTTTCAGACTAATGAAAATCACCATCTTACATTGAGCAAAAGCCTAAGTATCTTTCCAAGTTTAAGGGAAAATACTGTGATTCAATATAAAAATCTACCTGCTATGTATCAGGTGGCATGGAGGAGCAAAAAGAAAACAAGAATAGTCTATTTTGTCAACTCTTCATTTACTCTGCTAGGTTATGTCAATTAAAGTAGTGTTTTGTAGATGAATTTCCATACTGAGTCTAATTAATATGTTGGTTAATGTCCTTATTATATAGGAATCACTGCTTTGTTTTTCTATCCCCATTGAGTTTATCAACACATCCCAATTTAGTATTACCTGAAAATAACACGAATGGCTTTCTCCTCTCTTATAAAGAACAAACAAGAAGGCTAAATCACTCCTATTGCACCCTGCCCCCATTGTATCTTCACTGCTGCTTTTCTCATCTCAATTCCATTTAATTATTACCTTCCCATAGCTTCTTACCATGTGCAAGTCACCCTACGTACAGCAGTAAAAAATGGATTCCTGAACCATCATTTACATCCCGGCATTTTCTCTTCCAGAAGCTTACAGTTTTCTTTTGGGGCATGTTATAACGAAGTCCTCTCTCTCTTGCCTCTTCATTCCCTAGCCCTTGGTCTCCAGCTGATGGCCAAGCAGGTTCATATAATATGCATGCCTCTCAACTTAACTCTCAGAACATATCCATATGACTCTGCCTTACATTCATCCATTGCCTTGCATTCTTCCAAACATCTTTGGTATGTTTAGATTTGTTTCCTTCCTAGGATTATACACTTATGTTACAAATATATATTTTTAAATAATTTAAGGCTGCCTGAATGCTTTTAAATTCAGGTAAACTTCTTAGATTTTTAGAAAGATTTCTTTAGTCCTTCCTCCCCAACAAATTCATTAATTATCTTAAAGTCCAAAATGACTACTGTTTTGAATTAATTTCTTTTTTTATTCATATGTCTTTGTTCACATTTCCCTAGTTTATCTATCATGATCTCTAAATAATAATTACTATTAAAAAAAACACTAGGAAACAGTATTTTCTAAACATTGTCTTTAATTATCACAACTTCTGAGGCAGGAATACTATCTAAATAAGGTGATGTAGGACCCCTAGTCTCACTCCATACAATAATGCCTCTGTAAACTGAAATGAGCACGAGTAAGCCTGCTTTGGGTGTGGAAATAAGTAGCGCTTTGGGTGTATTGTATAAACATATAAATGAATGTATTCCTACTTGAGAACTCATGAGAGATACTTCAGTCATACTGCTTCCCTTGTTAATTTTGGTCAGGTTAGTGTAGTTTTTACACCTGCCCTGTTCTGACACATATTAGAATCCACCTTTAGTGCCCTACATGTCCTACTAGGATTGGAGCCACCTGAGCTACCTAATGCTGGACATGTTCTTGCTGGCCAAACCTCATTCCTGGATGGCTGTGCCTACACAAAGGGGTAGTAGAACAGGAAGCCAATGTCAAGAACAATAACATGAAACAACAAGAAGAATTATAACAGCTGATATTCACTAATCAGGTTCTGCCAAGTGCTGTGTTGAGTGCTTTATACAATCATCTTAATTTATCCTGATAAACCATATGAGGAAAACACAATTGTGTCTACAAATTTAAGAAGTTTATCTCACAATTTGAAATTCATAAGTATTTCAGATATGTTAAGAATGTCTTCACTTCAGCCTCCAATCCTCTCTTACCTAGTTGAGAATCTCAGGCTTTCTGTTCATGCTTACATTGGCAGAGCAAAAAACAAATAGAAGTATATTGGATGTTTTTACTGTTAAGCAGTCTAATGCACATATTTGCTCTAATAAAAGTATATTGCAGTTTGTGGTAGGGGTGCATAAATAGTGACCATATAATTTATCATCTAAACGTGGACACTTTTAAGGCTGAAAGGGGATGTTAAGAATCTAACAGTTTTCAACTCATACGCATCAGGTGTAACTAGGACTGTCCCTAGGAGAGTAAGAAATATGGTCACTTTATGTCTAAGCCATTGTCAGCCAGCTGTATAATATTGACATTTTTCTGGATGCAGATCAACTAGATGAGCATGTTATTTACCTATTATATGAAATACATGCAATGAAAAGTTAAAATATTTTCAGAATCACAAAGTGTGCATTTTACTACCCAATTAATTTGATTATAAGGAAATAATTGATAGTCAAGCTTTTTACTCCAATTCTATTAGTAAGATTTCCAAAAATATTACAATATCACTTCACATTAGTAAGTTAGGTTAAAAAATTATTGTCCATTATCTTCACCTCATTACATGATTAAAGTGAGGGACAAAATAAAAGTTTTAGAAATAACCAGAATATCAATTATAACAATATGATTTTCATACTTTTATGTTATTGCTTATTAGTATTTAGATTTCATAGTGCATTAAGATACAATTTTCTGCTTAGGGCCTTTCAAATTTTTGTATCCCCTCATTACCCTGATATCAGGGCCTTCTGTAAACTTGTCTTTTTTGTGCTATCCAATATAGTAGACCACACAGCTGGCCATTTAAATTTAAAATTAAATTAATTGGAATTGAGTAAAATTAAAAATTTAATTCCTCCAATATAGTAGGCATATATCATGTACTCAGTAGACTAGGTGGCTAGTGGCTGCTATATTAGACAATGCAAAATAGAAAATACTCATCATCACCAAAAGCTCTATCTAATAAACATTCCTAGACCTATTATTGTTTTGCTCCAGAAAATTGCTGCTCTTGCCAAATTAGACTTGTTCCCATTATCCAACAGATTATACCTTGGTTTTTCTCAGCCATTTTGCTCAGTTTAACATTATGCCTTGGAAAACCTCTACTACTTGAAGAATTCATATATGTTTCCATACAAAAAATACTTTTTTTTTTTCTGTGATACCAGGAAGTTTGTTAGGTGTTAGAGAGACAAAGACAAGAAAGATAGTCCTTGCCCTGAGAAGTCACAGTCTAATGGGGGAAAGTGACAAGTAGACAAGTGGGTACAGATGATAGCTGCTAAGAGAGGTAGGCAGCAAGTTTCACAGGAGCAGATGAACACTCCTATCAGAAATTGGAAATTTACAGCAAATGCTCCTGTAAAGGACGGCGCATGATCTGAACCTAGAAGCATAGTAGGAATTTGGAAAATGAAATACAAAGGAGAATGGAGACAGGCAGAATGATCTGAAAGAATATGGGTCAGTTGGAAATTGAACATTGCTGTGGCTAGATTTCAATGTGCAGGAAGTTCACTGCAATACCAGATCATGACACCTGGATCATGTAAGAGCTCAGATGCCATGTTGAGAATGTTGGCTTTATTTGAAAACCTAAAAGGCCACTGACAGGGATGCAGGGCCTAAATCCCAGGGATGTGACAAGGTCAGATTTGTGTTTTTGCACAGAATACCCTGGCAATAAAGAGGAGAGGGATTGGAGAAGAAAGACATTTAGAAGACCTATTCATAATCTAGGTGACAAATAATAAGGGCCCAAATTAATGTAGTGGCTGTTGGGTAGGAGGGAAGTTTCTGAGAGATTACAGTGCCTAATTGATTGATAATAGTTGTTAGGTATTGGCCATTTCAGATACCATCTTCAGGTTGATGCCTTCCACATCAGAGAATCTCTGTGTTTAAACTATTCTGGCACTTATTTACTCATTTTTAGTACTAATTTCCACTACCGAGATCCTTGACACCAAAGACTATGGTATATACTTCTCATTATTCCTTACAGTAAGTAACTCAGATCTTTGCTTTAATGAGCATTTGGCATATATTTGATCACTGATAGATTGTCTTCAAATCAAAATTAACATTGTTGAGCAAATGTCTAAATGAACTCTAGTAACAAAGGACATATGAGAAAAATAAAGAAAAGAAGGTTATGGGTGGCGAGTTTAGAGCTTTCATATCACACTGTGTTCCTTGATTGTACTTTTCACAATGTTAATGAAATAATAAAAAGTATTAATTGTTGAGCCTTGGTCTTCCCCACTAGGGTATATACATTTTATTACTGTAAGAATCATGGCTGTCTTGCTTATTGTTGAATTCTAATTCCTAGAATAGTGTCTACATCATAGTTGATGCTTAATAAATATTTAGGGAATGAATGAAACTGAACTTTACAGATGAGAGAGACATTATCCCTTATGGACCACACATTATTTTCTGGGCATTATCCTAAGTGTATAGTTTTATAAATATTATGTCTTTTATTTATCAACATATTATACGTATTAGTACACCAGGAAAATAAGTATCAGTAGCCCCTTTTTTCCAATTGAAGAAACTCTGGTTCAGAGGGCCTAGATGACTTTCAGGATAATCAATGAATTGTAGTCCTGGAACTTGAAGGCAATTTCTTCTGTGTCCAAAGTCCATAGTTTTTTTGCTATAGTAACTTGCCCTTTATCTTCTAAGTATGGAAATTCCATTTGGGAGAGGATATTTGTAATGCATAAGTATCATTGAACATCAGATCTCCTTAGTGGGCTATTGTTTAGATTGGCAACCCCCTCCTTAGTGCTTCTAAAGTACCAGCCATGGCTTGGAACACAACAAGGAATAATAAATGGTCGCTGTCCTAAAGGACCCCCATACTACTGGTGGAGACAAATGCTCATGCAGATAATTTCAGCTGTACGGAATGGGTGGGTAAGTGGCCCAGAGAAATTCCTCAGCCCCAAACAATATGGGCTGCAACAAAAACTAGTCCAGTAGTTTAATATTCTTCAGCACTGATAAATATTAGAACAAGAAGTGAGATGAAATGAAATCAAGAAAGTTGATTAGGCTTTCTGTCCCAAATTACGATGCTTGAACTTAATTATGTAGACACTGAGAAATAGCCATTTTATGCAAAGTATTAAAATAGTTGTATCTGGTTGACTCTGGTTTCCATTTAAAAAATAGGTTGAAACTATGGTAAGATTGGAGAGGTTTTATCTAGATAAGTATCTGAACTAAAACAATAGTAACAGAGATGGAGAGGAGGAGCTAGAGTCAAGAAACAGGAGGTAAATCTGTTTATAAAACTTGGTGGATGATGAATGAGGGAGACAAAGGAGTGGAGAGAAGTTTCCATGTTCCAGTCTTGAGGGATGGAATTGATAGTGGTCCCTTAACAGAAATTTGGAACAAATATGAGGCAGTTTTGTCAGTCTGGAAACTAAAATCAGACAAATACAACAAAACAAAAAGCACAGAGCCTCTCTTGACCTCATTTCTTCTAGTTACCACTTCATCTCTCTGCTATCCCAATTGCAAAACTTCTTGAAAGTGTTACCTAGAGTCGCTGACTCCATTTTCTCTCCCCCTGTCCTATGACCTCTTCTAATAGGGTCTCTGCCCTCACCATTTCACTGAGACCATTCCTGTGTAGGTTACAAATGACTTTCATTTTGTCAAAAGTGAATATTTTCATCATCTTTCTTATCTTATTTGACTTAAAGCAGCATTAAGCCAGATATTCATTCTCTCCTTCTTAAAACACATTTGTCTCTTAACCTCTAATACTCTGGTTATTTCTCTTCTTAAGCTCAGTTGCTAACTCATTCTCTTGTGATTCTCAAACCTTGGAGTGACCCAGTGCTCCATTGTCCCCTCCCTTTATAGCAACATAATCCACCTAATAGACCTATCTTGTCCCCCAGCTTTAAATACAAGTCATATCTGGTAACTTCTAAATTTGTATCATCTGCTTTATACTTTCCACTGAATTCCAAACCATACTTCTCCAAATTCCTGATACCTCCATAGGTATATCAATAATAATCTCATACGTGTCAAGACATGGTTGTTTTTGTTTTGTTTTGTTTGAGAGAGCACATGAGAGAGCGTGAGCATGCAAGTTGAGGAGGGGCAGAGGGAGAGGGAGAGAATCCTAAGCAGGCCCCATGCTCAGCATGGAGCGCAACACGGGGCTTGATCTCACCACTCTTGAGATCATGACCTGAGTGGAAATCAAGAGTCAGACGCTTAACCAGCTGAGCCACCCAGGTGCCCCAAGACATGATTTGATATCTGTTTCTCTACCATCACTGCCACTCACACATCTATGATTTTAATGATTATATCACATTGATCAAGCCTTGATTTGTCCTTTTGTCACTCTTTTCAGTTTACCAGTGACTTCCGCCATTATCTCCAAATGTACCCCAAAATGGCATTGCTGCCACTTCTACTGGTACCACTCTAGTCCAGCAAACCAGTCTAAATAAGCCACTGAAATGGTCTTCTTGTTGCCACTCCTCCTTGGTTGCAATTCATTTCCCACAATCAGAGTAATCTTACAAAGACATAAATTCTATCATATCACTCCACTGTTTCCCATTAAATCCTCCTTATACTGGCTTTAAAACCTCAACTGATCTAACACATTCACCGTGTCTCATTATACACTAGACTTGTAACCCAATAGACCTCTCTGTCCTCCTCAAACATGCTCAGTTCATTTACAACATTGGACTAGCTGTTCTTTCTGCTTGACCTGCTCTTCCAGACAACTTCATATGGCTGCCTCCATCTTGTCATTCAATCTCAGCTCAAATGCCTCCTCCTCAATGAAACCTCTTTAGACCCCCAGTGACTCTCTATCACATCCAGTTAATTCTCTGCATAGCATGTATCGTAATCTGTTGTTTTCTATTGTTTATTTGGGTATAGATTGTCTGTCTCTGACCTCACTTACCACACACAAACTAGAAAAACTGTATGAGTGGGGATTTCATGTTCCCCACTGCTATATCCCTAAGTCCTACAATAGGCAACGTGATAAATGAGTCTAAAGTGAAAGCTAAAGATGGAACCTGTGGGGCATGGTAAGCAGACTGAAAGACAATGGCAGACACTTGAAATAGCCTAACATGGTCTTTGGTTAGGTGAACTATTATGTTGATGGCTGGGTAATATTCCACGGTATATCTATACCACATCTTCTTTATCGATTCATCTGTCAATGGACATCTGGGCTCTTTGCATAGTTTGACTCCTGTGGACATTGCTGTTATAAACATTGGGGTGCAGGTGCCCCTTTGAATCACTATTTTTGTATCCTTTGGATAAATACCTAGTAGTGCAATTGTTGGGTCATAGGGTAGCTCTATTTTTAAATTTATGGGGAACCTCCATACTGTTTTTCGGAGTGGCTGCTCCAGTTTGCATTCCCACCAACAGTGTAACAGAAAGTTCCCCTTTCTCTGCATCCTCACCAACATCTATTGTTTCCTCAGTTGTTAACTTTAGCCATACTGACCAGTGTGAGGTGGTATCTAACTGTGGCTTTGATTTGTACTTCCTTGATGCCGAGTGATGTTGAACATTTTTTCCTGTGTCTGTTGGCCACTTATATATCTCTTTTGGAGAAATGTCTGTTCATGTCTTCTGCCCATTTCTTCATGAATTTTTTTGGTTTTTTGGGTGTTGAGTTTAAGTTCTTTATAGATTTTGGATACTAGCCCTTTATCTGGTAAGACATTTGCACATATCTTCTCCCAGTCTGTAGGTTGCCTTTTAGTTTTGTGCTATTCCCCTTTGCTGTGCAAAAGCTTTTTATCTTGATGAAGTCCCAATAGTCCATTTTTGCTTTTGTTTCTATTGCCTTTGGAGATGTGCCTAGCAGGAAGTTGCTGTGGCTGAGGTCAAAGAGGTTGCTGCCTGTGTTTTCTGTGTGTTAGGATTTTGATGGATTCCTCTCTCACATTTAGGTCTTTCACCCATTTTGAGTTTATTTTTGTGTATGGTGGAAGAAAGTGAAGCAAGGAATTGATCCCATTTACAACTGCACCATTATTTGTTTAGTGGATAATCTAATGATAAATATTTAGGTTCTTAAGAAATAGTATTCCATTTTAATTGCACCATTATTTGTTTAATGGATAATCTCATGATAAATATTTAGGTTCTTAAGAAATATTCCATTTTATATTCCTACCAGTAGCATATGATAGTGTCCAATTTCTTTCAATCTCACCCAAACTAGCTTTTAAAAAAATCTTGAATAGGGGGCACCTGGGTGGCTCAGTTGGTTGGGTGACTGCCTTCAGCTCAGGTCATGATCCCGGAGTCCTGGGTTTGAGTCCCGCATCAGGCTCCCGGCTCGGCGGGGAGCCTGCTTCTCCCTCTGACCCTCTCCCCCCCTCATGCTCTTTCTCTCTCTCTCAAGTAAATAAATAAAATCTTTAAAAAAAAAAAAATCTTGAATAGGGATGCCTGGGTGGCTCAGTCGGTTAAGTGTCTGCCTTCGGCTCAGGTCATTATCCCGGGGTCCTGGGATCAAGTCCCACATTGGGCTCCCTGCTCAGTGGGGAGCCTGCTTCTCCCTCTGCCTGCCACTCCCCCTGCTTGTGCACTCTCTCTCACAAATAAATGAATAAAATCTTAAAAAAAAAACTTAAAAAAATCTTGAATATTTTGGCCAATTTTATAGACAAAAATATCTCAATGTTATTTTCAATTCTTTGATTATTTGATATATTGGGCATATTCAGTTGTATTTCTTTTCTAGTAGACATTCTATTCACCACTAAGACTCAGTAAAGTATGGAGATGAAGCTCACAGATTCTCCAATCAGTGTATCCATGTTGGCAGACTAACTAGCTATATGACCTTGATCACATTAATTAGCCCTTCTACCTCAAGTTTTTCTGAGGATTTAGATAAGTTAATATAAATAAAATGCTTAGAAAATTCTCTACAGATAGTAAATGCCTATTTAAGTAATAACTCTTGTTTTTATTATTCAAATCACTCAATCTTGTTTTTTCTTAGTATAGCATTTTAGTTAAGAATGTGGGTTCTGCAATCAGATGGGATTTGATCATTGGCTCTCCAATTACCGGCTTTATGACTGAGCAAGCTACTTCATCTCTCTGAGCTTCAGTTTACTTACCTTGGAATCTTAGTTAGTACAGTAATGAGAATTAATGGGTTAATTCTTGGAATACATTTTGCAGAGTAACTGACAAAAATACTCACTAAATAGCAACTACTGTTAAGATTGCAGCGATTTCTTTATAGTGTATATTATAAACAGTAATCTTTGTTATATACATTTTAATTTCTTTTCTACTGTATCTGTCAGGGTCCCAACAGGAAACACATGGCCCAATTATACTAGATAATCTGAGAAAGATTCATTTATGAAGGTTGTAGGACCATGTTTTAAAAGGTATGGGTGGAGGGAGGATACCCCAAGGGGATTATGCAGTAACCTAGAGCAGACACCTCTAGGGTGGAAGGACAAAGGGAAGAAGAGACCTCTGGAGATGGAGAATAACAGTGGACATTGACTAAGCAACACAAAAAGTGCTCAGCGATCACCAAGCCTGCTAAGGCTTCCCATGGGAAAGCCCAAGGGAAACCAGAGAACCCCCAGGAGCCACTGGTTCAGTCAAATTCAATGATTTCTGGAGGCCTTGGAGGTCTATTCGGTCACAGGGATAGAAAGTAGATTAAACAAAGGATGGAAAGTAGATCTCAAGGGGCAAAGCTACATTGTCATTTTTACTTTTGTTCACGTTCCCTTTTGCCAAATATTCACATCTAATTTTTTAAATCAAATTTGGTCAAATTTCTCTATAGTGTTTGGTGTTGAGGTCACATTTAGGCTATCCCCGTTCCAAGATGATAAAAAATATTCTCTCATTACTTTTTCTATGTCTATGCTTGTATAGTTTCCTATCTTATATTTAAATATAGATCTATCTGAAATGTATTCCACATTCTTTTCTTTTTATGTCTCAAATGTCTTAGTTATTTGAATGCAATTTATTAAATTATTCATTTGCTGGGGGTATACTTCAGATATTTTATTGTGATGGTGTGAGAACTCAGAGATTAGGGGCTAGAAGTAGGTGTTAATTTTCTAAATTGTGCTGGGGCTAAATGAGAAAGGGATGCTAATAGAAGACTAGGGAATCTACACATATAAAAGATATTATAAAATTAAGGTGGAATCAGTAATATTTTAGGCTTTCATAATGTTATTTTCTTTGCCTATAATGCATTTCTCATCCCACCTACTATAAACTGAGACGTTTTCTGCTGATGGACCTTGTCTTATCCTTTTATACTCATCCCAAATGTCAACTTTTAGGAAATGGCCCCAGTCTCTCCTCTCAGTCCCTCTCTGTTCTTTGCTCCCAGGTATTCTGCATACTTTTCTTTTTAATTTCACATATAACATTGTAATGATTACATGGATGTTGCATCCTGGCTAAACTATGAGATCCTCCAGGGCATGGCTATGTCCTTGTGAGTGTTGATTTCCCAGTTTCTGGATCATGTCCTGGAATGCCCAAAGGTAATGCCATAAGTAATGGCGTATCCCACAGTGAATAAAACTGACATAGGGCTAACTGAGGTTATGGAAATTCTCTAGGGCTGAGAGGCAAGGGTCATGTAGAGAGCTATAGTTCATGCTGAGATAATTCATAAAATAGAAGTCAAGTGGGAAAGGGAGAGTCAGCCAAGTTCACCAGCAGGCTTGGAATTACTAGGAGGATTTGGCCTGGGGTGGGAGATGGATAACCAGGTGTGTGGAAGAGTGAAGGTCAGCAGCAGGCAGTTAGCTGAGGTGTGACGGTCCAACTATTCTGTGACTCAGGGAAAAGACGGGTTGTGCAAGGTCAGAAAGGAAATGGCATTCTGAAGGAGGAAAAAAGGGTCTATAGTCCCTCCTTCCAATCCTATCTTTATCATTTCACCTAGAGCTGTACACATTTTTGAAGGTTTAGAATTTCTTCTGGGTGCTATTTCACTGTAGCAGACACTTAATTACAATGGGTGAGTGGGTGGGTTCGATCACTGAACCAGGAGAAGGACTAGACCTGAATGGGAGATTCCAGAATTCATGTCATGACTGGTTAGGCATTTAAATATGTCCATTGACTCCTTTACTAAATACGTTTGATCTTGGCCTCTACCCCATGTGGGGCTCTTAATCTATTTAAAAAAAATCAAATATGAGATGATACTGTCAATTAAACTTATTGTGGTAATTATTTCACAATATATAAGTCAAATCCTTGTGCTGTACACCTTAAAATTATGCAGTACTGAATGTCAATTATATCTCAATGAAACTGGAAAAAGCAAATAGCATCAATTATAAATTGTCATGTCAATATTTTTAATGAATCTTGTATATAGTATCCAGTCTTAAGATTATATAAATAAGTTGAGTCACATTAAAGACCTCTTATCCATAATTTTATTGTGCTTATATGTAGTCTCTTTTGACCTCATTCTTTTTACTTTATTTGCTGTAAATGAGCATTGAGAGTTTTAGGTAGGAAAGTATGCATGTTTTCATCAACAACCTACAGGCATATTTATGTTTTTCATACTGAAAATAGATTACATGCAAAAGTTACAAATTGCTATTTACATTCTGCAGATACAGAAGGATTTTCTGAGCTCCATCAGCCCCCTTCTCTGATGCACATATTTACACCACCTCTTTTGGGATAGAAGCCACATAACTGAATAAACAGCAACACTAAGAACTAACAATGTTAAACAGAGTCAGTACTCACGTAGCACTTACTACATATCAGGGGCTTTTCTGTGCCATTGGTGTACTCAGTTCACTTCATCTTCACATCAGTTCTATGAAGTACACATAATTATTATCTTTATTTCTAAAGATGAGGAAACTGAGGCACAGAGATGTTACTCATTCAAGATTATATACGTAGTAAGTAGAAGGGTAGGACTTGAACCCAGGCAGTCGGGCTCCAGATTCCAATACTGCTCCCAAGATCGACATATAATCCAAATTATGGTGGCACGAGCTCTCATGTGTTAGAAAGTAGTGCCAACATTATTTTCCAGCTTGTTCTGAGAGTTTCCCTGGGCATTGCCAATTGTGCTGGGGGCAGATTTCCGTTGATCGAAAGCCTCATTACCCCACTGATTTGGAGAGATAACTTTACTTTTCACTTGTCTGCTTCTCCCTAATCATCAGAAATGCTCTTATACCCCACAATGCATAGGATCCTAGAAAATAACTTTCATATTTTAATGAAAGTTTAGATGCAATTCAAAGAAAGAACCTCCATAAATGAACTTTTTACCACGGCAGGTAGTCCAGACCCATCCTTAGATTTCCTCTCGTGTTGTGCTCCTTGTTTATTCCTGCCCCACCTCCCTGGGGCCTTGGGAAGCTCTGCCCATCAGGAGTTGTTCAGGCTGCCTCCTAGACTTCGGAAATGGGCCTCAGTTCAAACTGTTGACAGTGTTTGCCTTTTTGTTTTGAATGGATAATATAATGGTGAGTTAGGAGAGGGCTTATCACAGATTGTGATCACCATATTGCCTTAAACTAAAAGTTCTCACATTTTGAACTTTGCAGCTTTCCTGCTCATGACTCTTACAAAGCATTTTCGGAGTACAGATCTTCAGATTAGACATTTTAATATTTACGAAATAGGAAGAGTTGTTTCTTTATTGTGTCCTTTTGTTTTTGTCATTTTATTCTCATTTATTTTTAACACTAAAAATGAAACATGTAACTCCAAGTTTTAGAACTTGAATTTAGTTCCAAGTCTTACCACTTACCAGTTATGTGGCCTTTGGCAAATTCTTTGAACTCTGATTCTGTTTCATTGAATATAAAATAATGCAAAAGTTTCACATTATATTTTAATGATACGCTCTAAGAAAATATAACTTAAACCAAAACACTTATAAAAAGAATTGTGTCCATAAAAATCAATGTAAAAATCAAGAGAGATTCCCAGATACTCATTATCCAAGACATGTTAGGCCCACTGCTTAATCCTGCCACTCTTCCTACCCTACCTCCCTGCAAATGCTTAAATCACACAGCTTCTCACCTTAATGAACATCCAAGATCATACATTCAAACTCCTACCAGGGCCACTAAGGTGGCATATCATGTGGCTTCTACTTACCCTCTTTCACTTGATTTCTTATTATTCAAATACTTGCTCATTCTGCTCTAGTCACAAGCTTTTGTTCTGTTGTCTGAATATGCCTAGTTCACTCCTGCCTTACAGCTTTTGCAAGAAGCTATTCTTTCTGCCTGAGATATTCTTCCCGAAATCTTTCTATAGATGACTCTTGTTTGCAATGAAATCTTAGCTCAAATGTTACATTGTCAGAGAGGCCCTGACCATCTACCGCAATCTATCACTGAGAATCACATTAGCCTGTTTTTGTTTCTCCATAACACTTACTACTACCTGAAGTTACTTTATTTGCTGCTGTACATTGTCTGTCTCCCATAACTAAAGTGTATGCTCCTTGTGCACACAGACCATGTCTGCCGTTTTCACGGTCCTATCCCAATGTGTAGAATAGAGCCTCACATATAGTAAACCTTCAATAAATATCTGGTTAATAGTGTTGAATATATTAAAAATAATAATACATTTTTGACTTCTGGTTTGATGGAAGAATTATGCAGACACACTAAGCTGTGGCCCCAAAGGAAATTACTTTAGTAATCGATTCCTAAGAGTGAGTTAAGTAGAGGGGGTGGGTGCTTGCAAAGTATCATTAACCTCCACCTTCATTAACTCTGTATCTACTTTCAAGAGTAGAGTCAGAGGCAGGGCTCACAGTTTAAGGAAGTTTAAGGAAGACCTAAAACCCCTGTATCCTTGTTGTCTTTCTTGAAGAGTCAACAAACAAATGAAGTAAAGATTGATTTTGAATTTTATCATAATGGGCCTTTTCTTTATTCCTAGCCAAAGTACTTGTATGACTTATGCCAGTAATGTTAGTGCAAAATACGAATGCTGATAACAAAATGGGATGTGTATAAGTGAGAAGGGTAATTATAAAAGAAGCTGTAAGGGATGATACACTATAGCCAGACCTCTTTCACCTAATACCTAGTAAAACCTCATATCCAGAAATTCTGACATAAGAGGACTGGGTGGGGCCTGGCCATTGGTATTTTTGGTAAGCTATCCAGGCTATTAAAATGAGTTGCCATTATTGAGAACGACTGATCTAGACCAGCCTCTTCCTAGTTTAAAACATAACTCAGAAACCCCTATTATGTTTTTACATAATGTTTTCTGTGCTTCTCGATTTTTGCATTGGAATTTTTCAACAATTAAAAAAACTACAGTTATGCCCAGTTATAGAAACCTGATAATAAAAATTAGACAGACATGCTTTTAAAGCCTGTTTGATTACATTCTGAATGTTATAAAGTTCTAACTTTTCATTTAATTGATAATGGGCATAGTAAGAAATGTCATGAGTTTCTTAATATTCTTTTTAGAATTTAATATAAAGAGCATTTTCATAGAATCATATCAATAAATAATTAGATGAAAGCAAAATATTTTTAAAGTCTATTTTAATTTATGTTCTAGAATCATAAATTTAGAGTTTTTCTATTTTTGTACAAGCATACTAAAAGCTAGCTTTTTATTTAAAGTATCATAAATAAATTTCAGTTATTTAGTAGAAATTAATGAATAAAAATACATTTTCTTTAAATGACATTTTAAATATGGAATTCAGATGATATTCTCAAAGCAAATGAAGACTTCAAATTAATGTATTATTTTTTTATGCCCACAGTGGGGGTTCTCTGGGTATTTAAAATATATATACATCCTTTTTATCTTGATTTGTACCCTTGATTTTTCCTTGTGCTCTATGTGCTTAGCAATGGACTGCTTGTCTTCTTTAATGAGTATTTATTTATTACCTATCAGTGCTGGGTGATTAGTCACTGGGCATCAGCCTAGGAATCCTGCCCTCTTGAACCTTACAGTTTGGCCCACTGTTTCTCAAACTTGATTGTGTATACAAGTCACCTGCATCTTGCGAAAATCCAATCTCTGATATAGTAGATGTGGTTCATGGCCTGAGAGTTTGCATTCTGACAAGCTCCCAGTCTTGCTGCTGGTCTGTGGATCACACTTAAAGTAGAAGACTTCATCCTTCCTTGGTGGTTTTAAGCTTCAGTGGCTCCTATTATTTAATCAGTCCCAACCATAGTTTTCTTATGAAGTGTACTATTTAAATCATATTCAGCATACTCATTTTTTATCTTGTTGTAGTTCTGTTCTCTAACTCAATTATAACTTGTCTGAAGGCAAGAACCAAGTTTTACATTTCTTTATCTCTCATAATGTCTGATGTGCCTGGGATCAGAGGAACTACTCAGTGAATACTTAACTGGGTGATACTCCATGATTTAGGTTTAACTCTGCATAAAAGCTGAAGGGGGCATCAGAAGATTTCTCAAAAACCTTAATGTAACCAGACTGAAGATCAAATGGATTTGGAGATAGTAATCTTTCCACTGAAAGGACTTCTGAGGAATTCTGACCTCCTTCACAACACACCCTAATAGTCCATCTCCTTTTTGTTTTGGGCATGTGATTCCAATAGAGGACATGCAGCAGGACAGGACCCGCTCGCCAACAGGAAGCAGCTTGCAGACAAAGTGTCCACAGATTAAAAAGGTTTGTGGAGAGAAACCAGCGGTGTGCCTAATCTGTAGGAAAGTTTGTGGGAACCACAGTGGGGGTTCTCTGGGTATTTACACCTTCTGATTATTCCCACACTGCCTCTTCAGAACAGAAATGGGAATTGTGGGCTTCATTTTATTATTTTAATTAGCCTTACACAGTGTATTAAGACCCCAAAGTGGTCAGAAAGCCGCAGTACATCCACATGTATATTTCATAGGTCTGTATGCTATGGCTTTCAGATTTCAACTAGTTTCATCCCTAGGCTTTGGCCCTTTGTTACAATAATGCAAGTGTGCATGAGCACATGAACTGTTATTACATACATGCCCACCAAGTGCTACCTAGCATCCCCATTTTTACGTTTTTCTTTTCTTTTTTGAGAAATGTCTTCTCCCCAGCTGACCTTACAGAAATATGTTTTTGTGTGTTAAACTGCCTTCTCGTAGCACTGACTCTTAGATGCATATAGTGAGATTTCTGTCATGCTGCAAAGGGGCCATTTTCCTTAGTGACACGAGCCTTTTTCAACTGCTTCACACCTGCAGCTGCCTTTTATTCCTTTATATGAGTGACTCAATGTGAAAATGACAATTAGTTCTCAATACTGAATGAATTACAGAGAAACCCAGAAGGCCAAAATCCAAGAAGCAACATCCTGTTTGAAGGATAGTGAACCTTATTCTAAGCCACCGTTTGTCTGTTGGTTTGTTTTTAGTCTCTGATGAGTAAAACCAACAGCATCATCTCATACACATCGCCTGCAAGAGAGTAGGTCTTGAGAGTTGAGTCCATGCTGAACACTTTATTTAGATTGCAAATTATCTAGCTACCTCAGCAGACTGCGAAATCAACTGGAAGCTTTTCAGCATTTAATTAAGCAGGACAAAAGAAAGTCCCAGTAATAACCATGTGAAACTGCCGGAGAAAAATTATGAATACAAAGGGAGAAATCATCAGTAATTAACCCCAATCTGAGACTACAGAGGAGACTCCAAAACAAGAGGGGAACACATGCAAATAATTCTAAATTTGCTTGTCTTGAATGATTTTGTGTTTAATTTAACTATAAATTCACAAGAACAGTGGCCCAATTGCTAGGGGGAAGAATGTTCCAAGTAGCAATTTCCCAAACCTTCATAGGGAAGATGAGTTTCACGTCTAATGTGAGCTTTTCCTTTTGCTTCATGGTTGAATTTTTACAGTATTACGTTAAGTTATCATCCCCTGCTGAGATATTGTGAAGGGAAAAAAAGGAATATGGCTATGGGGTTTGTGGGTTAAGGAAGGGAGGGAAATCTGCCTATAAATCTGCAGAGATCCTTTAGCATCTGAGAAAACGGTCTTTCCTCACTGCTAGTCAACCTGGAGAGTTCTTTTTTTTAAATTCTAGCTTGTATATTTTCTTTAAGGACACCTTCCATGACCCCCAGGGTTTGTCTGCTCTTAGCATTTTGAAGCACCTCTATTGATGAGTAAGTTTCACCATTACCCTTTGACTATTTAGTCTCCACTATGACTCATTTTTCTCCCCCTTTTAGCTTTTCTTTAGCTCCTTTAGGACATAACCTGGATCTGATGGTATTCATTTTCATATTCCAGCTCCTAGGATGGTGCCTGACTACATGTTAGCTTCTTAATAAAAGTTTCTGAATTTTCAGTTTCTGAATTTTCAGTGCTGAGCTTTGTACCCCTCTGTTATTTTATATGATACAGAGGCAAAATTATTGGGACCCATGGAATAAAGTGATATTGACTATATATTACGATCAGCTGATTTTCAAAAAGACTTAGCCTCAATATCATAAACACAGACTGACATTTCAAAAGAGCCATCTTGAAAATAAAAGAAATAGGTCTTACCTGAGGAATGCTTGCTTTCTAAAGAACACCTGTAATACTGATACACTGCCATGTAGATTCTGAGAGTTCAGTAAATATTGATTCATAGAAGTCTGTTTTGTGCTGTCAAATTAATTACAGGTGTAAAGATAGTGGGTAGTAATGAGTTTTGTTTCCAGGATGTTGAGATTTAGGGAAATTAAATGTATTAAATAGACCTACAAATCATAGAATGCATACCTAAAGTAAGGCCATCTGTTACATTATCAGTTACAAGGCTCTATGTGGTATTTTATTCATACCATATATACATATATATATATATATTTTAGTAGCCCATAGTAAACACCCTCATGCTTGAAGAAATTCAAATTTTGAACTTTTTGGGATTATTATTAACTCTGAAGACTTGGGAAATGTAGAGTTATACCTACCTTTTAGGTAAAATACAAATCATGTAGAGAAATTGGCTTTTGTTTATAAGCCTCAATTTGAATGATGCACAAGTAGCCCTTTATATTTATCTGACCATAAAATAGCAACTGTAATTTTCCTTTAAATTAGCTCACAGTTTATAATCTTAATGCCAGGACTGCTTCCTTAATTATTTTAAACTTGATTTTTTTTTCTCTAAAGTGCCAGTTTATTGCTGGAATGTTATCTGTTGTTCAAGAATGGTACTTGTAATTTAAATAGATGACACATTGTCGGGTGTCATAGTTAAAGTATATTTTTTAAATAGGGGTGTTATTTTGAAAATAACTTCCTAAGCCATTGTTAAAACTGTTATTTTGAGAATTAAAGAATTTGGCCTAATGATTGTTTAAACAAATTCCTGTGCTAATAGCATTCTACCATTGTAAATATCAGCTCTGAATGACATTACATATTTCAGTAAAAGTAACCCCCTGGTAATTGATTCTTGACTCATATTCTTTAACTTATTATGAATTGGGATTAGTCTTGGTTGTTTAATTTTCCTGCCTCTGTGCATTTCCTCAAACTGTTCTCTCCACCTGGAATACCTTTCCTTCTTATCTATCTATTTAAATCCCAACCATTTTTAAGTTTCAACTCAATTGTCGTTCATAGAGTGTATGCCAGCTGGTGTCTTACCTTTGTAGGTATTCACTAAGCATCCAATGGCTTTTTCTCTTCCAGGAAAGATTTGTAGTCCAGTCCATAATTATTTCTCCTTCTAGTATGCAGCCCCAGTAATTGCATCAAACATTCACTTAATAATACAAATTCAACTGAATATGCATGGACTGGGATTAGGGGGAGAGAGAGAGAGAGGTTTTAAATAGAGGTTGATTTTTTTTTTCATTATGTTATGTTAATTATGTTAATTATGTTATGTTACATCATTAGTTTTTGATGTAGTGTTCCATGATTCATTGTTTGCGTATAACACCCAGTGCTTGATTTTATAGCCCCTAACCATATCCCATTCCATTCAAAGCAAATGTCCTGAATGAGCATGAGTTCCTAGACAGGTTCCCTTAGCTGTTCTCAATTACCTGTATCTCAGATGGTAAGATCTCACTCTATGCTGGGCTCATTCAATGTGACCCCATACAAGCTTGTGCTTGATTTGATGATCAAATAATAAAACAACTATTTGTTCCAACACTGAAGGGGAGCCTGACTGAATAGGATTTGATGAACAACTCAGTCTTCAATAAACTGTCTTCCCAAAGAGTTTTCTGGGAAATTTTAAAACTCTATACAGTAATTTTCCTCTGACTCACTGACTTTATAGTCTAACCTTCACTTTAAATGTGACTTCACTGTATCATATTATAAATACTTCTTTGCATATCCATTTTCTCTATTAAATGATTATGGTAGATTGGATTCCTGCTTTCAATTCTCATTCTCTTTCTCTCATTAACATTTCATTTGCCCATTTTTGCCATGGCTTGATGGCAACCAGATTTTACTTCTTCACCTTTATCTCTTGGTCTTGATGGTGATGAGACACAGCAGAGACTTTAAATATGCTAGTGAATATGGCTTTTTCTCTTGTGTTCTTGTGGTTCACCGTGAGAAGTACAGGGTCCCAGTAGCAACCTTTTCAAGAATAAACACTTATAGCAGTTAGGAGTGGAGTTATCTGATTCCACCCAACATCATCAAGACCCACAGCCAATCAGTGGTGTATTCCCTTGTTTCTCATCTGTTTGAGGAGGATAATGGTGGTGGTAGCATAATATCCACAGCATAGGGTCTCTGTCTGTATTAAATGAGTCACTATGTATCTTAGAAGAGTATCTGACACAGAGGAAGTGCTCAATAAGTGTCAATAATTATCATTACCATTAAAAAAAAACGTTTTAAGTAGGCTCCATGCCCAACACGGGGCTTGAATTCATGACCTCATGATCAAGAGTCACATGTTCTACCAACTGAGCTAAACAGCCACCCCTATCCTTGCCATTTTTAAGCACAGTTTAAATGCCTAAATATAGTATCTCAATATTAAAACTTTATCTCATAAGCACTATCATTGTTTTCAAACTGTAGAACAGAGTTAAAAATTTTACCCAAGGACACACAACTATTAAATAGCAAAGTGAGACTCAGAATGAGGACTTGTTAACTCTGGAGTTCACTTCTAACCACTAAGCTGTCTTTTTTATGTTACTTTTGTGACATACCACATACATACCCCAAGGCAATGTGGAACAGAACCAGCTAACTGCTAAAATGGAAAGGAACAAAAGAGAAATAATACAGGACAGAAAAAGAACAATATCTCAGAATATTATCCCACCACACTAAGATTGTTGAGTAACCAAAGTGATTTTCACTTTGTTTGTTTCTAAGGGAGAACATAACAACCCTTAGAAAGCGTTCTCACAAATTTCCTTTTCTAATGTGGTTTTTAGGAGCCAGTACAAAACATGTTTAGAAAAGAAGGAAAGCAAAGAAGATAGCCTCTTTGCAAACCAGGCTTATTAAAAATATTCACTTACTTGTATATGTGGATTTTTCACAGTATTTCAAGACAAATGAAGAGTGCTTTGTTGAAATGCTGTATTTTAAATCCTAATACTTATTGCCCAGGAGTGGTAAGGACATTGAATTTTCATATGGAATTGAAGTCTCTGATTTAGGCAGCCTAGTCCTTTATCTGATGTCCAGGAAAATAGACTAACAGCTGATAGCTGTTTTCTAAGCTATCTTGGTTCTGCAAAGGCATTAGAGGTTGAGTGTGGAAGGAAGAAAAGCCCATGTCATCTACTAGGATTATAGATATTCCCACAGGAAAGCATTTCTCGTTACATTTCAAAGTTATGCTGGGATCTCAACACAGTCTCACCAACAATGGGACTACAAACCCTTTGGGTAGGTAAGATTGGTAGCATTCCCCTCGGTGAAGGGAGAAGACCCAGTTATTCAGGCAGATGTTTTGACATGACCAGTGTGCTACAGTGTTTTCGGTAAGTCTCTTTTCTAGAAGAGAGTTCCCTAAATTTTTAGAGGATATAATCCAATATTTATGACCTCTTATCCAAGCTTTGAAATAGAGGTCACCTGGGGCCAGACCAGGATTTTAGCTCACATACGTAAGTCAGTAGATGGAGAAAGACAATGGTGGCCAGGACTTTCTAGTCTGCCTATGGGTTAAAGTCTTCAGCTGCCTGTTCAGCAGTGCAGAGATTTGTCTGACACTCATTAACACTGTTATCTCTACCCTACATATTTGGATTTTGAGTGTTTTTTTAAATATTTTATTTATTTATTTGACAGAGAGAGACACAGTGAGAGAGGGAGTGGGAGAGGGAGAAGCAGGCTTCCTGTGGAGCAGGGAGCCCAATGTGGGGCTCGATCCCAGGACCCTGAGATCATGACCTGAGCCAAAGGCAGACACTTAATGACTGAGCCACCCAGGCACCTGGATTTTTGGAGCCTTAGAAGGAATCTGGAAAGAGGACACCCTGCCTTAAGGATCAATGTTCCCACTGTGAGGCCAAAGAGAATAAATCTCATAGAAGAGTCATTTAGAGATCTGGAAAGAACAATCTTTGCAATGTCTTGAGATTTCTGCCAGTTGAAGAGAAGTCAAGATGGAAAGTGAAGGGTTAGGAGAATATGCCACCCCAAAATATGACTGTAGGGGTTCAGTACATGCTTTGGAATACTGATTATTTTGAGTTATAGGCACTTGAAAACCAGCAAATACAGGAAGAGGTTTCTGTAAATGCTCTGATTGCCTAAAGACAGATCCTTAAAGAACTTACTTGTCACAAATCCCCTCCCTGGGAGTTTCATCAACAGGGAAAACAAACCTTATCACAGGAGAGAGACTAGAAGTCGACACCACACTCAGTCACACTTTATCATGAAAGGTCATACTTCCCATCTGTTCTTGTAAGGGCCCATCCATCTTCCCTGAACACCATTTACTCTCCCCTAAGAGGCCTACATCCCCTTTATCCTTTCAGTATTAAGATGGTATTTCAGTCTGAATTCTATGCTACTTTGGGGAGTTACTCATTTTTTCCCAGGTATCTCCCTGGGGAGGTATACGTGTTAATAAACTTCTGTTTGTTTTTTTCCTAGTTAATCTGTCTTTTATTACAGGGGTCTCAGCTAAGAACTCAGAAGGATAGAGGGAAAATCATTCCTCTCCCTTACAAAGGCATAGTCTACTCCTTACCATTAGCAACTCCCACCCCTAACCCAGTAAGAGAAATAAAGGTGGCACTAGGTCAGATCCAACAGAGGAGAAACCCAAGGCTCTGCACCTCCTTTGGCTGCCAAATGTAATTTCCATTTTGTTTGGAATGCAATTTTTTTTTTTTTTTTTTGCTACTAGTTAGTTTGGGGAAGGATATTGCTCAATTTGACAAGCTGAAACATATTCTTGTAAATCCCCAGAAAACCAATGCAACCCCACCACAGCACATATTATAGTATCTCTTTGGCACTGAGATTTCTCAGCATTTTTCATTCTTTTCCAATGTAGGGGAAAAATTTACAACAGAAGATTTCTTTTGGTGGATATGCTATAATTCTGCTAAAGCTTTTTGGTATGTTGGCTTTTGACCTAAAATAATGTCACAAGAGAAAACATTCACACAATCTAGTCAAAGCATAAAAATGTAGAGAAGAGAAATAAATCTAATATTGAAGAGAAGACATTTTGAGCAGGATCTCTAAAAACTGATGAAATCACAGGCTCTTATACGCAAGGTTCTCTATGAGGAAGGGTGGGGCGGGACTGAAATTTGCAGTCAAAAAATACGTAAGTTTATAACGAAAGGAGAAATTCTCAGAATGCTTTTCCAACAAGGGAGATTACTAACCACTAAACGCCAAGAGGTTGTGGTTCTTTCCAATTGCCTTCAACTCCCCATTATAATAGAAGTATGAACTCGTTTGTTCTGGCTTGATTCCCCTGGCCACAAGACAGGAGAAGAAAAACAGTGTGGTGAGAATATGGAGAGACAGGCCATCCTTGGGACAGTTTGCACATTGCCACATTTTACCTTTTCTTTGGTGAATATAGTATACCCAGGTAAGACTCTGAAGAAGCAGTGTGAGGTATTGTGATCAAACAGCCCACCAAGCTCAGTGTATATTCCGCCGGATGGTAACAATGTACTTCTAGATAACTATAGATGGCAGACTTACTCCCCAGAATAAATCCCTGCAGGTTTGCTAGATGTTTGCCTCTGATGGTCTTGGCCTTTTCTAAACCTGGCCTTGGGAATCAGAAGCAGCCTGTGCCAGTAAAACAGAACTTTTAGGTGAGCCCTAGAACCTGCAGCCCTTTCTACCAGCACATTTTGTCAAGCATCTCTTTCATTTTCATCAGATCTAGGGGATCAGGGCTATTGGGCAGAGAAGTGAAAGGCAGACCCATTCTCTGTTTGGTTCCAGTGGGGCAAGGATTCTCAAACTTTCATGTGCATCCAGATCACCTGGAGGAATTGCTAACACACAAACTGCTAGGCTCTACTTTCAGAGATTTTGATTCACTGGGTCTGAGATGAAGCCTGAGATTTTTCCAGGTGATCCTGATGATGCTAGTCTGGGGACCACACTTTAAGAATCACTGTAATAGGGGTGCCTGGATGGCTCAGTCAGTTGGGGATCTGCCTTCAGCTCAGGTCATGATCCCAGGGTCCTGGGATCGAGCCCCGCATCGGGCTCCCTGCTAAGCTGAGAGCCTGCTTCTCACTCTCCCACTCCCCCTGCTTGTGCTCTCTCTCTATCTGTCTCTCTCTGTCAAATAAATAAATAAAATCTTAAAAAAAAAAAAAAGAATCACTGTAACAGGGCAGATAGAAGTGTTAGCGTCCAAGCAAGAACATTTCCAGGTGTGATGTTCAGACTTTGCACTTAAGTGGCCTGTAAGGGAAAGGAAGCCTCAGAGACCAAGGCTGAAATATGTGTGTAGTTTGGGAGCTAGAGGCACCCAGGCCATTTAAGGCTGGTCATTCAGATAGAATCATTTGCTGCATAATGCCTACATTATGAATCTACACTTAATATCAGCCTTAAATATTCTGTATCATTTTTATAGGAGATGATTGAGAAGCTATTTTTGCCATGAAAACATTTGGGGGGAATAAAAGGGAAAAAGGGTCTGTTTTAAACTGTGGGCATTTCAGGCCAGGGGACTCTAGGCAGCTCTAGTACAGGGCCGAAGGACAACCAGAAACAGATGCAACATTTGCACTTGTCATATACTTGCCTTTTCCTAATTTTCCTTCGTTTCCTTCCTCCCTCCCTTCCTTCCTTCTACATAAACTCAGAAGCAAAATAAGCAAGGCATTTTTAGGAAGTAAATGGTGTATACTTAAAGTACATAGAAAAAATTATCACCATCTTTAAGGTGTGCATCTGCCAAATTTCAATCATGTAAGAAAATATGCTAAAAAAGTAAACACTTGGTCTTCTGACTCCAAAAGATTTGCTCCTTTTAGCATTCCATTGGGAGTACATTCAACAACAACAAAAAAATCTCTTCCCCTTCTAAGTAGGTAACCATTAAGCTTCTGACATGAAATAGCTAATAACCATCTCTTCCTTTTTAAAAGATTGAAATCACTGTTGACGGCATGGTTAATTTTTAATGTGCTTTCTCCAAAAGTTAGACTAACTTTTAAAAACTCAAGTCAGAAACTAAAACGGTTGTTATCCCATGGACGGATGACATCAATTGAAATGTATTTTTTTTTTCTTCAAGGTGATTGATGTAATTTTCTATTAAAGTGACCTTTGCTAGAAATGTTTTCCCTGTAATGATTTCCTGTCCTTTGCGCTCAGCAACCAGAACAGAAAAACTAGCTTAAGCCTTTCAGCTACTTGAGGTTGAAGTGGGAAGAGAAGTTGAAGCTGAAGGGAACACAGCTGAGGTGCCATGTGCGTGCCAATCCCAAACCAGCCTTCCAGCGGCAATATCACAGCCCACTGTGGTCATCTCATAGCGATCCTGCAACTTTAATAGAGTCTCACTTCCTTTTTTATTGTGAAGCATCTGTGGCCACACTCAGAATTCCAGATGACTATGCTAACATACTGTGTATCCGGTGTAGAAACATATATACGTGTATGGCGGGGAGGCGCTATACTCTCAAGAAGACCTGGGTGAGGGGGAGGCTGATAATCAGATGGGAAGGAACAGTGCAGCGGGGAGGGAGTGCAGAATATACACATACAACTTGCAATAGCTTGCTATTGTAGGATCCCTGGTTGGGGAATCAGGGTGTGTGTGTGTGTGTGTGTGTGTGTGTGTGTAAAACCCAGCACTTCCTGGTCTGTCATTCTCTACCATTCATTCTTTATTAGGTCTTTTCGTAACTGGCCTCTCTTTCCTGGGCCTTTTCCTGTGCATCCTATTCTATCGCCTCCTATGTGGAGTTCAGCACTAGCTCTAGTACAAAAATCTAGTAATATAATATATTACTGATTGCATCTTAGAATGTGTGACTTTTCTGACCCATGTACTTAGCACTACTGGGAATGTGAAAAAACAACCACCACCAGTATTTCTTTGGTTTTCAGAGTGTTTATAATTTTAATTGTGAAGGAGGATTGTGTTCCTGCAGCATGGAAACTTATGTCAATTACTGTCTGACACAGAGGCAGAATCCTATCTGTGTTCGCCTCGTCTAAAAGGAAGTGGCTATGACACGGAGTCTTAGGCATCCGTGTTTCTCTAGGAAGGGAACGAGAGGTGGTAAGCAGAAGCGGGTAACAAGAACTTTTAAGTAATGATCTGTGGTAAGTAGTCATTATGGTTTATAAATTCAAATCTATTCCACTCCTTATAGAAAAGGCATCTATAGAGTTATATGAATGAGTATTGATATTCTCCTCTTTTAGTATGCTTCATCCTGGATCAACTAAATCCACTCTGCCTTTGAATACACACACACACACACACACACACACACACACACACAGTGTTGTTACTACCATTTGTTTTCTTAGGGATAAGAAATACCAATAATAAATGCAAAACAATGTATGATTTTTGTCATTTGAACCTATACTTGAAATTGTTGCAAAGCCCCCCCCTTCAGCTTAAACATTATGAACTTTGCTCAGCATACCAGCTAGTCTCCCTGTAAATATTTATCCTTAGTATTTAAATACAGATCCTACCTGAATTTGAATGTATTAAGGTACAGAGTAATGGGATGAAGAGATAAAATGAGCTTTTGTCTAGTGCTTTGTATCTGAGGTGATTTCAAGGAAAGATACGGAATATCCTTGTATCAGAGACACTTAATCCACAAATCCTAGGTACAATCCAAATTGATTTAGGCCAACTGAATTAATTTCAATAGCCTAAAAAGAAATAACACCAACAACTTTGTTGCAGGAGGATCTGGAATTCAACACATGCATGTATATATGAATTCAGCCCCCAAAAGCCTGATAATGCAAGAAGAATTAAAAAAAAAAAAAAGTAAAGTCGGGGAGTATCTTAGTCTTCTAGTCTGCTGTACTAGAATACCATACACTGGAGGGTTTATAAACAATCAACTTTCATGATTTCGGAGGCTGGTGGTCTGAAATCAGGATGCTAGCATGGCTGAGCTCTGGTGAGAGCCCCCTCCCAGGCTACAGACTGTGGACTTCTCCTAGAATCCTCACGTGGTGGAGACCAGAGATTGGTCGCAAGCCTGCCCATGGTTCCTACAAGGGCACTAATCCCATTCATGTAGGCTCTACCCTTATAACTTCATCTAAACCTAATTATTTACCAAAGGCCCTACCTCCTAATATAATCACATTGGGGGGCAGTGTTCCAACTTACAATTTGGGGGCAGACACATTCAGTCCACAACAGAGAGAAATGGTGAAAAAGAACATAAAGTTGAATTCAATTATCCCCAGGTCCCCCAAATATTTCCAGAAACATATCCAACCCAATTTTCTACTTGACCCTGGGTTGCCATCCTTCCATCTGTGACAAACCATCAAGCTTAGCACTCTGAATATCAGCAAGTGGTGACACATTTCTCCAGTAAGTCCAGTCTCTGTCTCCTGTAGAGGACAAAGAAGTGGCTATGACTCTCAATCTTTCTTTGATTTGTAGGTCAACTGTGTTCAACAGACACCAGAGAGATCTGTTTGGAAGTGAGGATGCTCTCCACAGAATGCCTTTCTATCCAGGAGATATGATTCTCATGGATTAACTAAAAAGCTGAATTTAAAACCCTTAACAGAAAATTACAAATCAGATGTACACAGGTGAATTTATATAAATATTTTATAGATCTATAATTTTTTCTGTTATACTTTTAAATATTTTTTTGATTTTACTTTGGTACTTTCTGCCTTCTATTGTTCTGATTATTTTACTGCATGATCCACCAAAGATCACAGATTCTATGTATCAAACTTTATTTTTCACAAGTAATTTTAGAACTCACACTGTTTGATAAGTATACTTGGGTGTTTTATGGGGATACATTTGGTAAAAGTAAGCTTTTAAGTATTATACGTTTAGAAATCACATTTTTTTGGAAATAAATTGTACCATCAAGACATATTGAATAAGAGATTCTCATACACAATATTTTTCCTAAATATCCCACAACTTGGCTGCATAGCTTAGTGTGTAGACTTGCTGTTTACTAATCTGAAAATAATCTTAGAGTTGCAAATAAAGAACTTTCTCCCCCGCCAAGGTCCAAGCAAGAAACAATGCCATGTGAGGAAGATGGCATTTACCACAAACAGCTCTGTTAAGGCCAGGCATATTACCAAGGCCTCACAGTTGCAAGTGGAGAACATGCTAGGCTATCTTATTCATGCTGATGTATGATCTAATTTCAAGTTTCTCACTTTGTAAAAGTTCTTGTTTCAAGGAAAGCAATTCTCCCTGCCTATATCCTATTTTTGTCTGTGAAATGAATAAAAAAAATGAAAGATACCGTTGGAATGGAATTTTTTTTTATTAGTAAGAGCTGATTCTACCCTTCTTTGAACTACAAATGCACATCATCACTTATCAATAAATCATTCCAGTGCCTTCCGTCATCCCTCTCAGCCCAGAAAGTCACACTTCCTCTGGTTTGACAAACCTCTTAGGTTACTTCTTCTTCAATGCATGTCAAATGTATCTACGCATCAAATGACATTTCAAGAGTGCTAAGTATCTCAAGCCTTAAAGTAGTGTGGCGTTCTAAAATTGTTGGATTCTATTTTGCTTTTAAAGAGGTAAAAGATACAACTTTCGGTGACAATATTTTTTCCCCTTTAGGTGTTTTTATATTTACCTCCCTACTCCACCAGATCATGAGCTTGAATGGGTTAGGTCTCTGTCCTCATTAACTTTTTAACACCCTCCCTTGGTAGAGTGCTTTGAATACAACACAAGATCAATAAATTTTGAGTAGAACGTTGACATTTCTAGAAATATTTGTTTTGTCTACTTCCCATCCCATCTCTGTCCCAAAGGATGTGGACAAAGGAAGAAGCAAAGGGAAAGAATATCTCACTGACAACATTCGAGAATTTGAGGAAATAGATTTGGTTTCCTTTAGCTCTCTTCTCATCACACATACGATACAGTACTACTTTGTCCATCTTCACTTATAATCCAATATGAATATAAATATTAATCGAAAGTTCTGTGTCTTACTTGCCTACTTTATTTAAACTACTAACTCTATGGGGGGAGATAATATTATTGGGAATTTGATTTAGTGAATTGTCTGATGTCACGATTCTAAGTGGCAGACAGCAGAACTGGACATAGTGTCTATGCGCCATTTTTATTCTCAAAGTTGAGGCATGTCTCTTCCTCCTGCCTCTCCTGTTGTTCTCAAATACAACTCTTCTCGTCCCTTATGACCTTTCTCTATTATATACCACTATCACTTTCTTTCCAAATGTCTCCATTCTAGTATTTTTTTTCCTAAATGTCCTTTGGGCTCTCTCATCCTAAATTTGCCTCTTTGACCTTGTACTTCCTTATGGTTACAGCCTGATTTCCTCTTCTCCATGAAAAGGTAATCTACACTCATTGTCCCCACTTCTTTTCTCATTTACAATGCAACTCACAGCAATTAGCTTTTGTGCCAGGCACATTAAAATTGCTCTGGCAAGGGTCAACAACCCATGGACATGTTTCAACTTTTATATTCTTGGAATAAAGGCCTAGAACAAAAACAATAACTTTTCTTAGATGGATGTATAAGCTCTTTGACTTTCTTGAAACTCCTAGTTGCCTTCTGTGGGACCAGTTATTCTCTTACCCTCTCTGACCTCTACTTCTGAGTTTCCCCTCTGAGTACCTCTTTTGCATACCACTTAAACTGTGATTTCTTGTATTCCATTCTCATGGTCTACGGTTCTCCTCACTTTAAATCTTAAGTCTCTTTGGATACCATCCTTTTCTCTTTTAGATGAAACCTTTGCTCATCATGTACGTGAGAGGCAAATGTATGTCTATAGCTCCCATTTGCCCTGAGGCAATCTAACTTCTTATTGCACAGTTCCACCCAAACATTGCAGAAATACGTGCTACTTAACAGGTCTCTTTTGAAATAATTTGTGATTTTGTCTTCCAGATTTTCTTTTCTCTCCCCACATGTATAGCTTTGTAAAAAGTTTCACCATCCACCTGGAATTACCAATGAATCCTATTCCTTATCCATCACATCCAACCAACTGCCAGATCCTTTTGATCTCATCTCTGAAATTGTTCTGAAATCTATTTCCTGCTTTGTACTACAACCATCTGATACCAAGTCCAAGCAGGCTCTCATTCTCATTAGCATGAAATAGTGAGATAGCCAATTAACCAAATTCTTCATCTTCAGTGTGCCCTTTTACTTCCCACCTCACCAGCCCATCAATCCATCCCCATCTTGCTGCCAGAGAGAGGTTTCCAGAAAAAAAAAGAAAAAGAAAAAGTGACCAAATCACGCTCCTTGTTAAAGCTTTTCAGTGGCTCTTCACCATCTACAGGATGAAATCCAGTCTCTGGTTTGGTATTAAAGATTTGTATAAACTATATTGTTTATATTTCCGTACATTTTGTTGTTTGGGATCTCTTTAAGGTTGATTTTGGATCTACTCGATCTAGAGCATTTATTAAAAGTTTTGCCTTTCTTAATTGTGTTCATTCTTAAGTTTCAGGTTGGTTTTCTTCTCCACGAAGCCTATAGTTCATCATAACTATCTCTCTTTTGCCACCTTGCAACATCTTACGTATAGCTCTCTCCAACAGCTTTACTACCTTGTATTAAAATAACTTAGGTGTCTTTCTCCCCACTAGGTGATAAGCTCCTCAAGGCCATCAATTATGTCTGATTTGTCTTTGTAGATCTATGTGTCATTCACATGCTTCACACAGTAGGTACCAATATATGCATTTTGAACTGACTTGACTTTTAGTGCATATATTAGTTATTACCCATATTCTTCAGTGCTTCAGAGACTTTTGTTAATTCTTCCTACAACATGCAACTAGGGTAGTGATTAAAACGGTTTTGCTGGGGTGCCTAGGTGGCTCAGTCGTTAAGCGTCTGCCTTCGGCTCAGGTCATGATCCCAGGGTTCTGGGATCAAGCCCCACATCGGGCTCCCTGCTTTGCGGGAGGCCTGCTTCTCCCTCTCCCACTCCCCCTGCTTGTGTTCCCTCTCTCGCTGTGTCTCTCTCTGTCAAATAAATAAATAAAATCTTTAAGAATAAATAAATAAAACAGTTCTGCCAAATATATCTTACTAATCACACCTCTATGGGGGAGACAGTAGAATTCCCAGGTTGGAAGTGAGAAAAGGGATTTGCAGAGATTTTTAAGTAACATGTCCAAAGTCACACATCTAGTAAGTAGCAGAGCCCAGATTTGTATCCAGAGAGTCTGCCTGTCCCATAACCAGATCCATACCAAGAAATCACCAGGTTTTTCCACATGCTTTCTATATCTCAGGAAAATGAAGTTTCATTTTATGCCTTACTTCTTTTCATAGATATTCTTTTGATGCAAAATAGGGGTGGGCTTACTCTATTCCTTTTGGGGATATCAAAACTGAATTCCAGATAAAATGAAATCACATTATAAAGATGTCTAAGAATAACAATGAATCAAAATTCTCACCACCCAATCTCCACCGGGCTCACCATTATGCCCAGAATGTATTACCTAATGTAGGTGGTCATATTTTGATTTCAATGAATAACATTATTCATTGAAAAAAACAGAACTGTTTCCTGAACATCATCCATGCCCTCAGTACCACAGGCACAGTAATTTAAAAAAATAAAAGAGGTATAATTTGACTCAGTAGGAATATTCAGAAACAGTTTTGAAGTTCCTTTCCTTCACTTGTATTTATTCAAACACCTATTAAGTCCATCTCCACAGGTCTCTCTGTAACCCCCCAGTATCTAAAAGAGGGACAATGATCTAGGTCTTTCAGCTTTACTACCATGTTTATGTGAGATAACTTATGTAAAGTTTCTGGCCCTGAGGGAGAGCAAGCGCTCAATAAATACAAATTTCTCACTCTTCCGCTTTCCCTTCCTTTTTTCTGTTCCTGCCCCGTAGCCTTCTATGTTATTCACTAGCTGATGGCCACACTGCCTTCAATGGTTTCTCATTCTCAGCCTCTTTTGCAATCCATCTCCCACTGTGCTGTCTGGGCCCATAGTGAGCTAATTGTAAGGCCGCTGGAAAGGTCAGGCTGCTAATCTTCAAAAATGTTTATTAATAATGAAATCTAACATAAGATTTAATTTACATTTTGAATGTTGGAAAAAGAAGGCATTGTGAGCTTTTAGTCCAAGCCACTTACTTGCAGGTCATTTTAAACCATGCACTGTGGTTCGTGCAGCCTAATCCGCATCCAAAGCTTTCTTCTTTTTTTTTTTTTTTAAGATTTTATTTATTTGACAGAGAGAGACACAGTGAGAGAGGGAACACAAGCAGGGGGAGTGGAAGAGGGAGAAGCAGGCTTCCTGCTGAGCAGGGAGCCCGACACAGGGTCCCAGGACCCTGGGATCATGACCTGAGCCAAAGGCAGATGCTTAACGACTGAGCCACCCAGGTGCCCCCAAAGCTGTCTTAATAACACAATTGAAGAACTTTCCCCTACATGTTAGACAAGAATTTGCATCATTTTCCCTCCCTTTGCCGAGGGAGGAGAAAGTGTGAAAGTTCTTCCCAGTTAGATGTTTCCTAACTGAAAACCAATTCATTCAAAGGAGTGTGAACCTATTAGTGTATATAATGTAAAGCCATCAAAAGCAAGTTCTTAAATGATTACAAAATACTGTAATCCTGTACAATTTTTTAAGGGCTGTTGTTCATGCAGCAGAAACACCTTCCCGATTGATAAGATTATCTTCTGCCTTGCCCCTTGCAGAGTTTCCTCCCTCCAAAGAAGGCTTTGTTTCCATGGGCAACAGAGCTGCTGTGGCACAGGGATTCTGAAGTGCTGGATTGACTCTCATGCCCTGAGGTAAACAGTCGCCTGCTGCACCTACATAAATACTGAAAGCAAAACCCTCTTGGTAAAAGACCTGACCAGCATGAATAGAGGGTTAACTACAGGCTGCTCCAGAAAGCCCACCTCCAGCCGTTCCCTGATAAAGGGTCCCAGAGAGAGTGCTATATGCCCTGTGGTTTCAATAATTTCTGCCATTAGGGATGGGAGTCTTTTTGTCAGATGTTTGCAGCTCTTATATTGGTTTGACATACAACAGAATGTCATTAATGTTATCATTGCCCTTCATATTCCAGGGAGGACAAAACTTCTGGCAAATTTGTTTGTTTCTAGATCAAGGTGAGTTGAAGGAATTTTCATCTCGTTTTGAAGCCCAGAGGTCTGGGCATGTACATAGAATCACACATTTTTGGCTATGAACAAGAGTGGGGGTCATTATTTTAATGTAAACTTTCACAGTGAGTCCCTTTCTGACCTGCAGGTTCATATGTGTTCCACATATGATATGAGGCTATTTCTAAATAGTATTTAATGACAATTACAAAATTAAGATGATCCTGGTAATGCTGTTTTTATAATGTAGGCTATCTGAATAAGAGTTAGGTTGACCAATTTTTTTTTTTTTTTAATCTCATGAGAATGTGCAAAGTAGAAAAAATAGTTCTGGGAGGGAGAAATTCCTAGAGTCTGGCTTTATAAGACTACTCTTCAACTATAATGCAGCTTATCTTCCAAATACTTTATCTCATTGAGAAACACTGCGTAGGGAAGAATGACTTTGCCATATTTTGGTGGTATATTTATTCTGTGAGGATAAGGGATAAAGCATTTAGTCCACCATTGTACTTCCATGCTCTGGCATCACTTGCACTTAAGTATGGATCTTAGTAATACTTGCTGAAAGACTGACAGGTAGGTTAACAGAAGCATTTGCAGGGACACTAAAATATTAAATCACATTTTCTGTACCAGAGGGAAGAGACACATAAGCCAATACCTATAAAGTGTAAATATTGTGGTAAAAATAGAGATTCATCTAGGATTCTGCCATTGATGTCCATAAGAGCATCAAAATGGCGAAATGATGTTCACAATAAGATTAACTTACATCTGTAGGACTGTTTATGAAGCGCATCCTCTTATTTGATGCTCACAGATAAACTATGAGTTAGGGGTATGTAAACGAAAGTTAAGAGAACTTGAATTATTTCCCTAAGGTCATAGGGCAGTTCTTCAAGTCCTCAGAATCCTTTCTCAGTACTCTTTTCAAATTCTCAGTGGGAAAAACTGGGGTGGGGCTCTAGTATGCGGAGATGAGTCAGCAGAATCATTTAGTTACAATTTACAGATAAAATCCAAAAGTTTTAGAATACTCCATCATACATAAAACTGCAGATTCATTGACAGAATTGAGCCATGTTGCCAAAGGGTTAAAAGAGATATTCTAATGGAAACATGATTTTAGGAAATCCATGCTAACATATTAACGACCGACATTTGGAAAATGCTTCAAACTGGGTTACACTACCAGTTACTTCTATGATCAAATTCTTTTTATTCCTAAGCTAATTTTGTAAAACGTCCCGAAGGCCTTGACAGAATTGCCAGTGTGGTGTGTAGCCACAGATAAATCCCCACCTGGGGCCATTCAGTTTCTGACAGCTCTGTGGACACTACTGTACAGTGGCTTTCTGCAGTTAGTTCTTCAATTCCATCGGGGACAGGGCACAACAGGGTGACTTGATTAGTTCAAATCTATCCCACAAAAGGGAAAAGTGTTCAGTGCACATTTATTGAATGTTTTGCCATATGCCAGGTACTGTGGTAGATGTTGGCTTTATTTTATCCAATGTAAAAAGACATCATCCGTGTTCTCAACTAGGTTATCAACCACGCAACAGTTTCTTCACCTTTCTATATAAAGAAGATAACATAAGGTTACAACAATTAGAAAATGTCTTATGCAAAATTTCTAAAGAATGAATTTGCTGGATGAAGTCATAGTGGTTGATGTTATTGTTAGATTGCTTATCACCTAAAATATTTGTCACAAGAATTCAAATTTAGTGTGCGGGTGTCAAGAATATTTTATTTAAAGTTACAGCTTAATATGATGATGTTTTTTGTAAGCATTTGGGCAGGTTTTTTTTTTTTTTTTCCATTGGTAAAAATAATTTCTTTTGGTTTTTCAGGAGTGTCTATGACTAGAGGATGGATGTCATTGTTAGGCCCTAGGATTTACTTCTTGAACAGTCGATCTGGTTTCAGGTCATTCAGTAGCCTCCTCTTTTTCAGCTGTTGGCAAATTGATTTTGTGACATTTCTCCTGGTACTATTTTAAAGATATATATTATCATCCCAAGTCCCATTTTAAAAGTGTACTGGAAGCATGTGATGTAAAGAAAGGGACATGGGCTTCAGGGCCAAGTCAGACAAGATTTTGAACCTCAGTTCTATAGATGAGCATTTATATTTATTTTGGGGAATCAGTGAGCTTCTCTGGACTTCAGTTTTTTCACCTATAAATAGAGGTCAGATTTCCTGTCCCTAGATTTTTCTCACATTTACAAAGAAAATATCAAAATAGTTAGGAAGCCAAATAAAAGTATAAATGATTATTATAATCCTTTCATAGCTGTCTTTATAATTTTTTCGTGGTCCTTATATTGATAGGTAATGGCAGTTCTCATAAGTCTGGACTCCTGAGGATCCAGTATATACAGTATCCAGCACAGCAGATTGCTGATTTCATTGTACAATGCATTTAGAAACTGAATCCCAAGACTGAGCTCCACAGAATAGACAAATCACCAAAATATGTGTGTGTTCCTCTGTTCAAGCATCTTTTGCGTATATACTTACATCTTTATATACGTTCAGTAACTCTGCTTCACTACACGGTTAACATGAATATTGATTGTTGTTGTGTTCGGCCAATTAATATATTTGTTTGATTCATTGATTGAAAACGTCCAATAAATTGATGAAGGCCTCAAGAACTTTTAAGTGTTTTTAGGCAATGTTGAACATTTAAATACTTTAACAGATGAATTATGAAGCAGTGAAAAGAGGACTCATGCTTGGTTTTAACCAATTTTTCTAGGACTACCTGATTCAATAAAACTTTTTTTGAAAGTGTAAATATATTATACTCTTATATGCCAGTGCTCATAATAGACTCACCATAGGCTGTAACACTGAGGCCTGAGAAATATTCATATAACTAATGCTTATTAATTATCCATTGCATGCCAGGCGCTCTGCTAGATACTGCAGAAATTATGATGAGTGAAAACGAACAATGTGGCACAAACTGAAGTAGACACCATAAATAATTCTCCAACTGGCCAGGTCTCTGCAACATCACCCAATCCTCCAGGCCAACATGAACTGGGCCAGAGGTGGAGATCCCTGGCATAAGCTTGGCCATTCATGGTCTCTCTCCTGAAAGTTCGAAAATCTAATAAGAGGCATCAAAATGTGGGCCTCATTGAGGCTGAGTCATATTAATGTCACTTGTGGAGGACCACAAACTGATCTAGTGGGGTACCTGGAATTGCCTCATCTTTACCTTTTGGTTTTGTGAGCTAACCCTAGTCTTGAGTTCAAGCTAACTTGAAACAATCAGTTTCTTGTGAAACCCATACCCACAAAATACATTGACCAATATAGTATTTATCAATAGGTGATATAATATTATGTATTATCTCATATATTATATAAGTACATGACCAATAGGAAATCCAAACCTATAATGCACAACCATGTTCTCCTCTACATTAGTTAAGTGATTTTAATTTGATCATACTCATCCCTTAAGATGGTTAATAAAATAAATTAAAAAAAAAAAAACATTCTCCCTTCCTGTGTTTTTAGCACTCTATACGTCTAAAGTGATATCTTAGGTGTCATGACCACTACTATATATTTTAGGAAGTTCACTGTCCTTGTGAGTTTAAACCTACTTTGTACCTGGAGGGATACATGGGTTCAAAGCTCTTTACATTAACTTAATTTTAATTATAATTAGGAACTCGGTGTCTTCTTAAAGGAATTTCAAGATCCTAAAAGCATATAAGTAAACAATGCTTTAAATATTTCAGCAAAGATATTATTCATTGATCTTACGTTAATATCAACCTCAAAATGGATACTCCATATACATACCACTACATTTCTTCCCAAACTAGGTAGTTAGCTTCAAAGGAATCGGACTTTATCTGGGTGGTTCCTATCTTTATTGCCAGCACCCGAACTACGCCTTATACTTTGCAGCCACCCAATCGTTATGTGTTGAATAATTCCTTTATTGGAATAGAGCACTTGTGCACTAAGATTGGTTAGGTGCATGGATTCTGGCCTAATCAGACTTAGGTTCAAATATTTAGCTTGTCACTTAGCTGTATGAATTGGAAGTTAACAACCATAGGACTCAGTTTCCTCATCTGTAAAATGGGTATAATAATTCACTGGTTCTTTTGAAAAGTGACTTGTACAACATAGTTGTATACTCGGTTCATCATAAATACTCAGTAAATGGTAGGTATTGTTATTTAGATACCAGCTTTGTGAGTGCTCAGAATGTAAATTGTTACCCTTTTTTCCTGATTCCCCCCAACATAAACTGATGTGTTTAGTTTTATTTTTGGTTTTGATTTTAATTTTAGTTTTTGAACAATTAATAAAGCACAAATATTTCCCCTTTTGCTCTTTATGATTGTAATTCAAAGTTGCAAATCATGTTATTATGCTTTACATTTATTTTTCTTTTTATTGATTTTTCTCTATTGTTTTTCAAACCAAGAGCTAGTTTTTTGAAAAGATAAACAAAATTGACAAACCCTTAGCCGGACAAACCCTCGGCCAAACTCATCAAGAAAAAAAGAAAAACGACCCAAGTAAGTAAAATCAGAAATGAGAGAGGAGAAGTAACAACTGACACCACAGAAACACAAAGGATTATAAGACGATAACTATGAAAAATTATATGCCAACAAACTGGACAACCTAGAGAAAATGGATAAATTCCTAGAAACATACAATCTTCCAAGTGAACCAGGAAGAAATAGTCAATCTGAACAGACCAATTACAGGTAACAAAACCTTGAATCAGTAATCAAAAAATACCACAAAGTAAAAGTCCAGGACCAGACGGATTCACAGGGGAATTCTACCAGACATTTAAAGGAGAGTTAATGCTTACTCTCCTCAAACTATTCCAAAAAACAGAAGAGGAAGGAAAGCTTCCAAATATATTCTATGAGGCCAATACCCAAACCAAAGACTTCCCCCCCCCCAACACAACTACAGGCCAATATCCCTGATGAACACAGATGCAAAAATCCTCAACAAAATACTAGCAAACCATATGTAGCATTAGGAAGATTATTCACCATGATCAGGTGGGATTTATTCCAGGGAGGCAAGGATGATTCAGTATTCACAAATCAATCAACATCATACACCACATCACAAAATGAAGGATAAAAATCATATGATCATCTCAATGAATGCAGAAAAAACATTTGACAAGACTCAACATACCTTCATGATAACAACTCTCAACAAAGTGGGGTTAGAGGGAACATACCTCAACATAATGAAGGCCATATATGAAAAACTCACAGCTAACATCATCTTTGGTGGTGAAAAACAGAGCTTTTCCTCTAGGGTCAGGAACAAGATAAGGGTATCCATTCTCACCACATTTATTCAACATAGTACCGGAAGTCCTAGCTACAGCAATCAGACAAAAGGAAGGAATAAAAGGCATCCAAATTGGTAAAGAGGAAGTTAAATTGTTACCATTCACCAAAGACATCAGAGTATACACACACAAAAATCCTAAACACTCCACCAAAAAAGTTTGAGAGCAATAGGCAAATACAGTAAAGTGGAAGGATACAAAATTAATACTGAGAAATCAGCAGCATTTCTATACACTAATAATGAAGTCGGAGAAAGAGAAATTTAAAAAACAACACTATTTACAAATGCATCAAAAACTATAAAATACCTACGAATAAACATAACCAAAGGGGAAAGACCTGTACTTCAAAAACTATAGAATACTGATGAAAGAAATTGTAGATGACACAAACAAATGGAAAAATATTCCATGCTCAGACTGGAAGGATTAATAGTGTTAAAATATCAATATTACTCAAAGCAACCTGCAGATTCAATGCAATCCCTATCAAAATACCAACATTTTTTATAGAACTAGAATAAGCAATGCCAAATTTGTATGGAACCATAGAAGACCTCAAATAGCCAAAGCAATCTTGAGAAAGAACAAAGCTGGAGATATCACAATGCGAGATGTCAAGATATAGTATAAATCTGGAGTAATCAAAACAGTATGGTACTGGCACAAGAATAGACAGAGCAATAAAACAGAATAGAGACTCGAGAAATAAACCCATGATTATATGCTCATTTAATCTACAACAAAGGAGACAAGAATATACAATGATAAAAATCTTATGAGGTTGAACAACTGAGTATAATGATTTTGAACTAGTCTCATGTTTACCATGTTTTCTTTGAGCAGATGAATTACCACCTAAATTTACCAGCTAATAAAAATACACAGAAAGACTAAATATCTTATATGCTAGAATATTTGTGTATTTTCCTAACAGTAAAATACTTTTTATTTTAAAGAAAAATGACAACATATCTATTTGTAATGGCATGAATTCTTCACCTGTGAGAAAAGTCTGTACTTAATGAGAGGGTTCCATTTATTTACCCAACAAAATACTGCACACCATGCACTGTGCCATGTCCCTGTCCTCATAGAGCTTATGTTATAGGACTTTGAGTCCCCTTTTGCTCTTATCACCTGCAGCACCCAAAAGAGGGTAGTATATGTAACTGGTACCCAAACACTGTTACTACCAGTGCTCAAATGGAAAGTCTGCTGTGGCCGTTAAGTGAAGCAATAGTATCTCATCTACAAGCCCATACTCATTGATTAAGTACATGTGGTTTAATATAATGCCCTTGATATTAAAAAATCAGTTAACCATACTTTGAATTATGGAGTTTCTTTTCAGTTATCTAATATAATGAAAGTATTTCTAGGAGATATATTCATTCTGATCACAAATATTTATCCATTTCTTAATATGCCTAATGCACCAGGCTAGATTACTTCAATCTTGTTCTCTTGGAGATCTGAGCTGTCATGCAGCATGTCCTACTATCTTGCAGGACAGACCTTGTTGAGGGGTGCTCAGTCTACATGGAGTGGAAGGGGGCTCAGCTGAGCTCAATCTTCCAACCATTGTCTCAAAGGCACTGGTCATGTAATTGACCATCTTGTCCCCTCCTGACTAGCCATGATACCAGTCGAATACCACTCAGTGACCCCAGTCTCTGGCAAGCAGAAAAAGAGTATACCCAACAAGATTTGTCTGAATTTCTGACCCATAAAATAAGATGAAATCTAATAATATTTTTTTCATTTCTGCCTTTTAACTTTTTGGCATTTTGTTAGGCAACAATAGATAACTGGAGTATGAATAGTTCTCCAAATTAATATATAGTTATAAATTATAACTAAAATGAATCGAGAGATACAGCATTCTAAAAGACATTATAATGGAAAGCCTGAGGATAATGTCCATGATTTTTTAGAAATTCTTTCTCTATAAAGAGCATCATTCTTATAGTATGTATTTTGGAGTGGGGGTGATTGATAATGGGTTATAAGATTGTTAAGTAAGGAGAGATGAAGGTTAACATCACTCACTTCATAATTTTCCCTAAACCACTTCTATTAACTCACATTGAAGAGACACTATAAACTGTCGTAGAGTGGCCTTTTTCTTTTAGAAAGAATTTTTAAAAACCCAAAAAATAAAATTCAATATTTCAGAGATAGAAACTATATCAGAAAAGAGATTCATTAATAATATTTTTTGAAAGACCAATTAAGTTCCCACCATGTATTGTGGACTAAAATAAGTCTCCTATAGCCATTGCTCCTTTAAATTTACTTAAAACATGGATTTTTCAAGGTGGTAGGATTTAACTGATTTGTATCCTACTTTACTGGTACTTTAAAGGCATGGGCTGGTGGGTGAATAATTTTCTCAAGATCTGCACAGAATTTACAGGTGGAAAATCTATGATTCAAGTCTGGCTATGTGATGCGAATATCTTCCTTGAAAACAATGACATTATTATTATATAAGAGGAACATAATAGTTATGACCAGGTACTACAGTGTGCAAACAGTAACTGGATAAGAAAAGGTTTAAGTTGTGTTGCCACTGAGAACAAAGTTTTTTTGTTAGGTTTTTCATTAAAGTGGTCTATTTTACTTTGAACCCTAAGATGAAATGTGGCTTTCACAAAACTATTGACATACACACAATTGTACACACACAAACACATACAAACACGCCCCTGAGGTTTTCTCAGCAACTTTACATCAATTGTTTCTTTAACCTAAGAAAACCCTTGAGTAAGATCTGAAGTAGACAGTACAGCAGGAGCTCAAAAGAAAGGCAAATCTCTCTCTCTCTCTCTCTTTCACAGACACACAGACACACAGACACACACACACACACACACACACACACACACACACACACACACGTTATGAGTTGCCTGATTTGGCCTGCATAGGACAGGCTGCTGCAATACTTTCTTGATGGTGAATATCAAAAAGGTTCTGCCAATTCTGTTTGATTTTAAGCACATCTGGATACATATTAACCCAATTCAGTTTATTGTTTAATAAAAATATTTTTATCAATTATAAAAAAGGGAAGACATAACTAAATCATCAATTTCTGAGATTGGAATGTCTTGTTCCAGGGATCAAGAATTAATTCATCTTAAATAGGACAAATTTTAATTGGATTTAGGGTGAAGTTCATTCCTTAATGACACACTGTTAGAAGGCAGGAATGTGTCTAGTAATGCTTCTGTATAAGTCTCCCATTTGGGCTTCTTTACTTATTACCAAGCATGATTTTGAAGTATTTGTTTGAGATAGCTGTGGTAGAATCTATTCTATTGCCAGTGACATCTATTTTAGTGATTACCCTTAGAGGACACAGATTCCATACCTCTAAGCCTGTGCTGCCAAAAGAGAGCTAGATTCAAATAAAATCTGTGGTAGAGCTAACCTTGTTTCATCTTTGGTTCTTCCCCTTTTATTAGAATGTCTCATACATGATTCTCTGTACTAATAGGATATGACTTTTGATTTCAAAGACCTTAACTTTCTAGTGACTTTTTACCATGGCAGAAATAAGAAAACACAGAAGACATCTCTTGTTAAGGTGGTAAGAATGTTTAAGGCAGTGAAGCCAGTATTTATTTATTAAGTACCATGAAATGGTGTCCTGAGAAATTTTATGAATCCTACAACCACAATATTTAAAAATTGGCATGATTGATTACTTAATATCATGCATAGAATTTCTACTTCAAATAAATGTATTTATCAAGTGGCTTAGGAAAAACAACAGAGGTTGGGGGAACTGTAAATACAGAGATATAAAACGTATACCATGAGCCATAATGCTAGTGATGACTGACTATTGAGCACTTTTTGCCAAGGGTGTGAAATATGAATGTTGACATAAAGGTACACAGGTTAGGTAGGTAACTCTAGGAAAAGTGCTGGATTTTGTTAGACAGCTGTAGAAACTCAACATTCCTAAATTAAATGCGATAACATGAAGTGTCCAACACAGTGATTGAAGCAAGTACTTAATTATAAGTATTTTGAAAGCTGAATATGAGGAGACTCTCCTGTTACAGATTCATTATACTTGACACATTTAAAAGGCCAGTGGAGAGTCCTTTCTTATCAATGAGGAATATGTATAGTATGGTATGACTTTGATGTGGTGAGGGAAAGTTAGTAAACTTTCTCTGGAAGCAGACAAATTACATTTGAAGTATGTCCAGGAACTCATACTTATGAGCTATGTGACCTGGATGATAAAGTTGAGAAGAGTTTTTTATAAAGCGACTGTTCACAAAGAGATGGACGGAGTTCAGGAAACCCAACAAGGGATAGTAGAGTACTCAGGCTCACAACAGGTAGGAGGGTAGGAGCCACTCCCTTCCGTCTTGAAGGGATAGGGAAGGAACAATTGGCAGATTTCTGAGGTGGCTGCCTAACAACTGGTCTATGATAGAGGGATGCAGGTGACTCATAGTGACCCAGCAAGGAGGGACCTGGGGAGAGGAAGTACACTGATCTCACTCTCCTAGAGCTAGCTCTCACATTTCCTGCCCGCTCTCCACTGGACAAACCTAACAGAGGGCAGAGGGCAAAGAAACCCATTAAAGCAGGTTATTAAAGGTCAGCTGCTCCGCAAGATGGAGGAAAACAGAAAGAAGTTGAGGGAAGGCAGTGGGGTATACCCAGTACCCATACCCATGGACATTATTAGATCACCAGAAAAATTCTTTTATCATTCAATTCCAGTGCCATGTATATCTCTATTTTGAAATTCTTTGCAGCACCCTTTCCCTCTTGACAAAATCAGAAAAAGGAAATTACTGAATCCACCATGTTTTTCTTTTCAACTTGGCTGGCAGCAGGAAACCTCTAGGTAACAATAATGCAATAATAGTAACTATATTAGCAATAACTATAATTGTTTGTTTCTTGTTCCTCTTCTTGCCTTTTTTTTAAATTTTTTTTTCCCCTCACTTCCATTTTCACAGCTTAACGGCACTTTTAACCAGTGGCTGTATACTCATACTGACTGAATTCAGTTATAGCTCCTCTGCTTACTAGCTGTGTGATCTCTGACAAGTGACTTACCACTTGCTACATCTTGGTCTGCTCACATAAAAAAAAAAAATGAAGGTATCGCGATATGTCCTAGGATTTTTTCATTTAGACATATTGGAGGAACTCAATAAATGTTATTTGCAATTATTGCTTCTGAGATTTTTCATAGTAATTAATTCATAAATAATTAATAATTTATATGAACTATTTATTTGTATAAGTAATAATTATAACCACACTTTCTTAAACTGAACACAGAAGTCTTCCTCATAGTACTGATGTGAATATCAAATGAAATAAAACATGGAGAGTTCTTTGTAATCTACGGGCATACCCATGAATGCAAATTCTTGTTGTTACTGTTATTAGTAGGAGTCACAGAATCTCTCCTTTGTCATTAAGTTCTCTCCAGTGGGAGAGGGGTGGACTGGCTGAGCTTTGATCAGGTCTCCAATGGCTCAAGACAGTGTGTGTTGGGTCCAAAATACTAACAGAAGGAGGAGGTCAGTCAGTCCTCACCTTTATGGCTTCCACTCTTGAAAATGAGGAAGTTTGACCAAAAAGAAGTCAGATTTAGAGGCATCTCTTTGCAGTCTGAGAATAAGGATTGCAAGAATAAAGAAATGAGGCTAATGTGCTCACCCAGAGATGTTTTTCAATACTTAGAACTAAGAAAAGCAATGTACTTTTCCAAGGTTATATTTTAGGTGATTATGCCAGCAAAGAAAATGATAAAGGACAACCGAAGAAACAGCAGGGTAATGAGGGCATTTCTTTGGCATGGCTATTAAAGTCCAGTAGCTTTGATTTACTATTCTCCCTTAATGGAAGTATTAAAATATGTATATGTTATTTATAATGTATACAAAGCTATATAGTTTGTAATCTCCAAAGAGAACCCATGTATTTTAGAAGAACAAAATCCTGGACTAAAGCAATCTACTGGAATACCCTTTCTTTGTGATCCATACTGGCATATGCATGACCCTACCAAAAATACCTTGGCATGTCTTTGAGACATAACACAGGTTTATGGGTTCCTGTTCCTGTGTGTGTGGTGGCGGGGGGGGCAGGGGTTGGAGGAAGGAGAATGTGCCATTGCAATGCTGATCATTCTACAAATCTTTTAACATTTGGGAAGATTTGGGAATTTTTATGACCTGGATGTCTTTTAGTTTGGGGCCTTGTAATGTACCTATTTGTAGTTTATCACATGAAAGCTGCCTGAGGTAGGAAGAATTGCAATGAAGCGATTTCAGAAGTTCTTGGTTCTAGTCCCAGTGCAGTCATAGATGAGCACTGTGACCTTGGGCAAAGTCATTTAACCTCCCTGGATTTCAGTTAATTCATCTGTAAAGCATGGAGGTTGAACTCTGTGATCTCGAAGGTCCTTACCAGAGGTAAAGTTTTATGAGTCTCTGTGAGTTAATTATTGAGGTCTTTTGTGGTCAAGTTTGCATCTTTCATTGTTTAAGGCAGCAATAAACAAGAATAACCTCTGCTCCAAAATTAGAATATTCTGTAACTTGCTAGAAACAGATGAAAATATTCTGAGAAGAATAAAGATTACATCACTTGATCTAGGCACGAAGCTGAAAAATTCAAAACATAAGCTATTTACCATCTCCTTAAGTGTTTCGCTTGTTCAAAAGCAAATCAAGACTTAGTCTCATTATTCCCTATAGCTCAAAGCCACATAACGCCGTGGGTGCTTCGGTTAATTCCTTTGCTGTCGTCTGACATAGTCTTTGGATCTGCCTCTGTTCCTTGTCAGTGCCAGTGACAAAGCCTGGTTTCTTTTACACAGAGAGTGGATTTAAAAGAAAGGCATGACAGCATCTTTTCTGTAGCTTAGATTTCTTTGGTTGCACATTATATCTCACTTCCCTAGTGTGAGGCCACTGGCCTGTGTTCCAACTTTAATTCCCTCACAGATGTTAAAGAGACTAATAATATCCCCAGGGCCTGTCTCAGATAGAATAGCACAGGAGACAAAGGCTGTCTTTGGGACATTTTAACCTCCCTTTTCAGAACCATCACCAAGTGCCTAGCTTGGGCTCCATTCTCTCAGCGCTAGATTTTGATACTGTATAATATGTTAGTTGGCAAGTATTTGAGACATTGCCCACACAAGGGGCTTTACCTTATGATAGTGTATTCTCAATGCTAAACAAAACAAAACAAAACAAACAAAAAACCTTGAGAACCAAAGGAATTGAGATAATTTTAGCAGATGTGAAGGTCATTTACAAAAATAAGTCTCTTCAGGATGGGAGGGAAGTTAAAAGTGTATATATACACATACATATACATACATATACATACACAAACATATGTATATATATACACATATATATTCTCACAAATAGATTTATTTGGGTATTAAAGACTGGTGGATCGGGTGGGTACCACGGTATTTTGGAAAAACAGACTTTTCTTTCAATTTTAGCCCTCAGCAAGATTTTTTCACTTCCATGAGCCTCAATTTTCTAATTAAAAAAAAGTGGAAAGTGTATAACCTCATGTGGGCTTTCCATGAGGTTTAACTGGAATGATTTAGAGTCCTTGGCATAACCATTGTGTGATTTATATGTATTTCCTAAATACTCATTATTTTTCTCTTAAAAAGCTGTTATATGAAATAAGAAGGAGGCCATTTGCACGTTCCATGTGACGGAAACCACAATTAACAGTGGTTAACAAAATTTCTTACATAACAAAAAATCCATAGGTAGGCAGGAGCAGGCATGGGTCCAGAAGCTCAGTAACATAAGAGTTTGGCTTTGCAGTTCTTTTGGGTTTCCCCTGCTGGTTACAAAATGGCTGTAACTTTTCTAGCCACCATATCTATATTCAAGATGAGAAGAAAATGGTGGCGGGTCCTTTATTTGGAAAATATAAAGATTTGTAGATGTCCCACAGCATATTTCCCCTTCATGTCACTGGGCAGATTGGGTCACAGGGCTAAAACTAGCTGCGAGGGGGTGAAGAACAAAGGTCATGCAGGAATGAAACCAGGAATTACCCACCATCTGAGGCTCCCTAAACCAACTCCATTCTGGAAATAGGCTTCTTCTCTCTGTCAGAGGAGATGGAGAACTAGTATGGAGAACTATCTAGATCTCTCTCTCTCCAAAGCAAACATATAGAACTATAGAAATACAAGAGAACACAGATCTCAGGAACTAACAAAACACTGAGAAGACTGAAGGTCATCAGAAACTCCTATGGGTGTGTGTGGCTCTTTATGGAAAGATGGCTGCAACCAGACGCAGATGGGACCTGGGGTGGTGGTAAGAGGATAAGGTAAAAGAAAACTTTCCATTTCCACTTCTTTCCTCCCTTCCCTGCATCGGTCTGTTACCCTGGCCCCCTTACTGACAGGGCTCAGTAGTAGCAGCAGGGTTATGGGTAACGCCACAGAAGTCAAAAGCCCAAAAGCCAAGCTGGGGTGAGGTAAACAGGGACAAGCTTAGCTTCTCCCCCTCCAGCATCTAGGGTACTAGAATTACAACCCAAGGACACCGTCTCTGCCAATGTTGCCTATTTCTACAAGCTAAAACCAGAAGAGTTTAGTGGTGGTGCAGCATCATATAGGAGATTTCATATTGTTCTCTGGTGCCTGGAGTCTGCATTTGCATTTCATTCAGTCTGTTTTAAACTTACCAGAAAATATTCAGTGTAAGATTTGGCCTTTAAAAAATTTCCCAAGTATGCTTTACCAGAAATGGTAGCTGCTACCTCTAGGAAGTCATGAGTTCATAAGCTAAAAGGGCTAGATACCTATGGATGGAATACGACAAACTGAACAATACGTGTGACATGAAACAGAGTTATAAGACCTCACAGAACAATAATTTAAAATAAGCATAATAAATAAACTCGAAGACATGCAAGAATAGAGAAGGAGTAGGTCATATAAAGAATCAAATGGGAATGTGAGAAATAATAAATATAATCTCTAAAATAATTGATGGAATGAGAAAAACAGAGATAACCAAAACCAAAGTTAGTGAACTTGAAGAATGAAGGACTTTCCCAGACAGGACAGTGAGCTAGAAAAAATTGCTAAGCAATTGTAAGAGGCCAAAATGACTTGGTAGATGTGATTAAGTTAAGAGTCTTAAAATGGGGAGGGGGGGACGGTGCCTGGGTGGCTCAGTCGTTAAGCGTCTGCCTTCGGCTCAGGTCATGGTCCCAGAGTCCTGGGATCGAGCCCCATTTTGGGCTCCCTGCTCCGTGGGAAGCCTGCTTCTCCCTCTCCCACTCCCCCTGCTTGTGTTCCCTCTCTCACTGTGTCTCTCTCTGTCAAATAAATAAATAAAATCTTTAAAAAAAAGTCTTAAAATGGGGAGATTATCCTGGATTATCGGAGTGCAAATGTAGAGAGGAGAGCAGAAAGATTTGAGGAGGCTATGCTGCCAACTTTGGAAAATGGGGAAGGGGCCATGAGCCAAGGATGGAAGGAAGGAAGCTCCAGAAGCTGGAACAGGCAAGGAAACAATTCTCCCCAACAGCTCTCAGAGGGAGCGTGGCCCTGCTCAACACTTTGGCCTTGGCCCAATCACAGACCTCTCATCTTCAGAACTGGAAGATAATGAATTGTGTTGTTTTGAGCCACTATGTTTGTGTTAATTTTTTCTAGGAGCCATAGAAAATGGATACAGATTTATACAGAGTTGAGGTAGAAATATTAACATCTTGAAATCAGAAATCCCAGAAGGAAGGGAAGGCAAGGAGGATAGAAAATATTTGTAAAAATAGGAAATATTTTTAAAATAACGGAGAAAAACTTTTTACAGTTAAATATAAAAATCTTCTGATTGAAAGACATTGTAGAACAACACAAAGGAGAGACAGAAATACCCACATTAAGAAATTATAAAAATAGAACATGTATTTGGTTATAAGAAGGATCTTCATTAAATTCTTAAAAATCATATCCCACAGATTTCCCCTTTAAATTACAGTAAAATTAGAAATCGATACTTAAAACGGTAGCTTTGGAAATGTGTTATTTTTAAAAACAACATAGTATTTTACTAAATGATCCTTAGGTTGGAAAAGAAATCATGAAAGAATTTTAAAAATTAGATGTACTCAGAATTATTTGATATTTAAAAAGTTATATGTCAGATTTTATGAAACACAGCTAACGTAGTCCTTACATGGAAATAATAGCTTTAACTATAACAGAATGTATACTTAAAATATATAAAGATCGTTCAAATAAACATCTTAAACATTCAACAAAAGAAATTAGAAAATAATGCAACAGAGGAAACTCAATGAAACACAATAAAAAGAATAAAGCTAAAATGAGACATCAATGAAATAGAAAAACCATAGGGGGGGGAAATTAAAAACATGTTCTTTGTGAAGATAGGCCTATCTTTGACAAGAAAAAAATAGAATAGGTACAAATGAACAAAATCCTGATGCAAAATATTTAAAAGCAAAACCATACTACGAACAACTATGTAATAATAATTTTAAATCTCATGAACCTACTCTAATTTGATTCCAACAACCAGATAAAGATAATATGAGAAAATAAAAGTAAAGATTCGTTTCATTTTTAAGACAAGATCCTTGAGAACATGTTGTCTAACGGATTCTAGCTCTGCATTAAAAATTAACATACCGTTATTGTCTTCCCTGGGTTTCCTCAGAAGCAGGCACTGAGACAAAGACTCACAAGGAAGTGGGGTACCTAGGAAGTGGTTTCAGCAAACATTGGTAGGGAAGTGAGAAAGTGATTCAAGGAAGGGAGGGCTGTTTATAAAGGGTTTGTTAGCAAGTCAATCAATCACCACTGTGGACAAAGGAAGGTATTTCAGTTGGGAAGTCCTGGGACCCAGTGTGGAACACCTGCCAGAGATCAACCTCACCTATGAAGCATGGGGTTTTGGTTGTTTCTAAATGAATCTCCACCATTTAGTGGTGGAGAGATGCTCTCCTTCACTGAGATGTTACCAAATAAATCAATCTTTCATAGCCTTAAATATTACCTAAAATAGTCTGAATTGGTTAACACAATTCAAAACACAGCATTCTTTCAGATCGCATCTTACCTATGAAAAAAGGAAACCACCCTGCTTTTTCTCTATACAAAATAAGTATGAAAATGCATATACTAAGGATGCTTTCTTCACTTTTCAACATCAGTTTAGTTTCAGTTGCTACAAGATGTAATTACATTTTCAAACATTTGAGGGGCTTTATTTATGAAGAAAAGAATGCTACTGGCTTCTTATAGAATGTTGCCTGTCCTTTTCTTAAAATTAAATTTTAAAGTGTCATCTTAACGCTTTCACTTCTTTCAAGTGAAATTTGGTTTAAGGGTGAGAAGTTGAAGAGAAAAAAACCCCTCTTGAATACACATGCACACACAATGCCGTCTTTGAATCAGGCTGCTGAAATGTTCTCTTCTTAGGGAGATTGCTTACGGCTAGGTCTATTTTCCCTGCAATGCCTCATTAGCTCTGAACACATTTTTCCCTAGATAAATTTAAAAGCTCATCCTAATTAGACTTCACTGGGGTGGTCTGAATTATTTGATCCATTCAGAAAAACGACTGAAAAAAGATTACCTTGGGCGGCTAGCATGAACGATAGTGAGGATAACCATGGTGATTTTAAGCTTTGGGTTTGGTTTCATGGAATTTTCAACAATCCAGCCTCAACACCAGGCAATAAATAACACTCACAAACAATCTTTCTCTTTGATCTTATTAAATACTCTTATAACTCTAATACTGTTTTCATTTTCCCTGCACTCCTTTTGTTTCTGATGCCAGCCTACCCAACCAAGTCATTTTAAGCAACAATGAATTATTTAATGGTAAGTGGACTTAGGACATGCCCCTCTCCAATTTTACTATCAACTTCCTTCGTGAACTTTCTCCTCACCGGGACTGCTGCAAAGCTTTCCAGTCTATCCTTTACACCGACGGTGGAGTTCTTTCTCTAAAATTGCCCATGCAAGACATGTGCTCTGGTGTTTACAAAGTTCCTTGTCCTTTATCCACTGTCATGTCTGAAACATCATCTTCTAGTTTTCTATTTATTCGAATACATCCCCTACATTTTTCTCTTTTCCAGTTATATTGTTAGGATCTAACAGATGGGATGTACAGTGTGTAGTGTGGAAAGTGTGATGCAAAAACAATTTTAAAATGAGTTGAATTGATCTGAGCATGTTGCATTAATATTTTCCCACAGATGACAGGATATAGTAAAAAGTTGAAAGCATGGTACACAATTTCCTTCACAAATAAAATTCCTTTTACTTCCCAGGCATGTTTTTAGTTGCCTCTCAACAAATGCTATGCTCAAATGACAGTTTGGAACATGTCCTGTTTCTCTTCTCTACACCTTATATTAACATTTTTTTAGGAAAATTATCAAACACACAGAAAAGTTGCAAAAAATGTCATCAAACACCCATATCACCCCCTACTTAAATTCTACAATCAGTATTTTGTTTCATATCACATATCTATCCATCTATCTACCCATCCATCAATTCATCTTATTTTTATCAATTTCAAAGAAAATAGCAGATGTTGCTCTCTCTAAACCCTTCAACATGCTTATAATTATAAAGTAAATATTTGGGATTTTCTTTGTTTGCTTTCAGTAAGATTAACATAGAGTGGAATGCAAGAATCGTAAGTGTGCTAGCCAAAGAGTTTTGACAAATACATACATCTGTGTAACTGGTAAATTATTGAAATACCAGCCCACAAAATTCACTCATGTTCATTCCCAGTCAGTCCCAACACCCTGACTTTTCAGCTATGATTACCATGTATTCTGTTCTACTTTTTTTTAAAACTATAACTTTTTCTTTTGCCTTTCTTAAAATTTCATATAAATGAATTGCAAAGTTTGGTTCTCTTTTGTGTAAGGGTTCTTTCACTCAGAATAATGGTTTTGAGATTCAAACAGGTTACCGTATGTATCAGTAGTTCTTTTTATTGCTGAGTTATATTTCATTGTGTTAACATAGTACACTGTTTTTCCATTTCTGTTGATAGAAACCAAGGCTATTTCCAGTGTCAGGGCTATTCCATATTATGAATAAAACCTGTATAAACATTCTTATACAAGTCTTTTTGTTGGCATTAGCCTTCATTTCTTTTGGGTAAATACCTAGGAACTATTGAGTTAGGAAATAAGCGTGTATTTAATTTTATAAAGAAGTGCTGGAACTTTTCCCAAAGAACTTGTATCAGTCTGCATACTCACCAACAGTGTTTAAGAGTATGAGTTTCTCCACAGCCTTGCCGATATTCAATGATGCCAGTCTTAAACGGAGCCATTCTGGCTCCTGTAGAGTGGTATCTCATCCTGGGTTTAATTTGCATTTCCTTGAGGGCTAATGATGTTGAGCAGTCTTTCTCATGCTTACTGGTTATCTGTGTAACTACTTTTGTGGAGTCTGTTAGTCTTTGCTGATTTATTGAGAAGTTTTGCCATTTTATTGTTCATGTAGGGGTTCTTTATATATTTTTATGTATTTGTTAGGCATATGTGTTATAATTATTTTCTATGGGTCTGTTTTTGGCCTGGTCACTTTCTTGAATGTTGTCTTTTTTTTTTTTAAGATTTTATTTATTTATTTGACAGAGACACAGTGAGAGAGGGAACACAAGCAGGGGGAGTGGGAGAAGGAGAAGCAGGCCTCCCACGGAGCAGGGAACCCAATGCGGGGCTCGATCCCAGGACTCTGGGATCACGACCTGAGCCGAAGGCAGACGTTTAATGACTGAGCCACTCAGGAGCCCCTTGAATGGTGTTTTTTGATGAGAAGCTTTTAATTTTGATGAAGTCTACTTCATTAATTTTTTCCCTTTTATGATTTTTGCTTTTTGTGCTCTACTAGGAAAAACTCTGCTTAAACCCAAGTTGCAAACACATTATCCTATGTTTCCTTTTAGAAGTTTTTGTTTTATGTTTAGCTCCATGACATTTCAAATTAATTTTTCATGAGTGGTGAGGTAAAAGTCAAACGTCTTTCCCTACTAAATTACTTTGACATCTTTGTTGAAAACCAAATGACCACATATGGGTTATTTTTTGAAATCTGTTTCAGTTGCTCTGTATACCTGTCATTTTGTCAGTACCATGCGATCTTGATATTTGTTGCTTTATAGTAAGTCTTGAAATCTTTTAGTATAAGTTCTTACCTCATCATGATTACTTTGTATATTCTAGGCCCTTTGCATTTCCATATAAATTTTAGAAATAGTTTCTCCAGTTCCACACAAATGATTGCTGAAATTTTTATTAGGATTACAATGAATCTACAGATAAGTTTTAGCAAAACTGGCATCTTAACAATATTGAATCTTCCAATCTATAAGCAGGTTATGAATTTCTATTTATTTGGGTACCTTTAATTGTCCCCAGCAGTGATTTGCAGTATCCAGAATAAAAGTCTTGCCAATCATTTCTAAATTTATCCCCAAATATTTCATCCTTTTTGATGTTACTGCAGAGTGAATGTTTTCTTTGCTTTTATTTTTTAACTATTTGCTAACAGTATATGAACAATGCAAAGGGTTTTTGTATATTGAACTTATAGGTGTGACCTTGCTAAATGAACTTATCATCTCTAGTAGAGTTTTGTAGACTTTCTTAGGGCTTTCATCATAAACAACCATGTCATCTGTCTGAATAGAGACAGTTTTATTTGTTTCTATCTGATCTCTAGCCTTTAGTCTTTATTTTTCTTGCCTTATTTTTTAGACTCAGACCTTTAACAAAATGTTTAATAAAAGTAAGTGTAGATATTCTTGCTTTATTCACACCCAAAGGGTAGGGTTCTTTCTTTCACCATTAATTATGATGTTAGCTTAATTTTTTTTAGAAATTGCTCTTTATAATAATACTGAGGGAGTTTTATTCTGTTTCTAATTGATAATATTGTTTTTATTCTTTCTTTTCTTTTTAAATTTTAATTCCAGTATAGTTAACATATAGTGTTATATTAATTTCAGGTGTACAATATAGTGATGCAACAGTTCCACATATTACTCATTGCTCATAAAGATAAGTGTACTCTTAATCCCCTTCACCTACTTCACCTAGAGAGTATAATGCTAAGAAAAATAAGTTAATCAGAGGAAGACAAATACCATATGATTTCACTCACATGTGCAATTTATTTTCTTTAAGTGAGAATTATATTGATTAATTTTTGAATTGTAATCCAACCTTGTTATTCTGGTATAAATCCCATTTTATGTAATATATTTTCTTTTTTATATATAATTGAGTTTAATTTGCCACTATGTGTTAAGGAATTTTACTTACATATTTATGGAGTCTACTGGTCTGTAATTATTTTTGTGTGTACTGCCCTTATTAAATTTTGTTATCTATGTTATGCTCATCTTATTGAATGAGTTGAGATGTCCTCTGTACTTTAGAATATTCCAATTTCTCTACTTCGAATTCCTTGATTTCCTTCTCAGCCTAGCAGAGAAGTCCTGCTCATCCCTTATAACCTAGTTCATTTATATTTTCCTTTGCATAGTTTTCCTGATTCTGCACTTAGGATATCATTCTCTTCTCTGTTTTTAGTACCTTGTACATCATCTGCAATATGATGATATAATAAAATTCTTACTTCAGGATTTTAGTGACCCAGAGATAAAAAAAAAAAAAAAAAGATATGTGTTGAATACAGTTATATTTAAAACAAGGTACTTGGTCATTTATATGGAGCTTGTATTTGAAGGGGCTCGTAACTGGTTCAACATCCGTTGGTCTATAAACCTTCTCTAAGTTATATGAAAAAAGCTAAGAATTCAAGAGAGAAGCTGATAGTAAGGCTTCCTTTCGAGTGTTGTGGAAGGGCTCTACATTCCCTCTTCCTCCTTGGTGGGGAGGCATTTATAGCACCTCAAGCCAATTAAGAATCTGGATGTGCTCTTAGGAATTGGGGGAAAGCTCAGAGACCAGTGTGGGATGCCTTCTGTAATGGTCAATTTTTTGTGTCAATTTGACTAGGCTATATATAGTCCCTGGTTATTTAACCAAACAATAATCTCAGTGTTCTGAAAAGGTATTTGCAAATGTGATTAACATCTACAATCAGCTGACTTTGAGTGAAAGTGTTGATCCTTGATAATGTGGGTGGGGCTCATCCAATCACTTAGAAGGCCTGCAGAGCAAAAATTGACGTTTCCTGAAAGATATTATATATCATGTATAGTATGTATTATATATTATACACCCCCCCCCACCGCATATATATATCCTATCAGTTCTGTTTCTCTAGAGAACCCTGACTGATACACCTTCAAGAAAAAGTCCTAGGGCAAATGGATCTTCAGGAAACGGCTATCATGGGGCAGAGTTGGTTTCCACTGATGGTGAAGCAAGGACCATGAATGTTGAATGCTGCCATGGACTAAGTAGATCTGAGAAAGGGAGTCTGATTTGGGTGGTTATAAGAATAATCCTTTGCAGAGGCCCTCCTGAAGAGGTCAAGTAGCTCCAAAGAGGAAGTAGTGGTATATGCTGAACTACCTTAGGTTAAAGACAGAGATGCTGCTGTAAGCACACAGCTAGAACAGGCGTCAGCATGTTGGAGACATCAGGTAAACCTGTATCTATAGGCGTATAGGGACAGTTAAGAAGAATGAAGAAACTGCCACACAGAAGTCAAAGCCAACAATGTGGGCATTTGCCCTCAGGCCAGGGAATAATCACTTTGCCATTTTTTCTCATTTCTAAAAAAAAAAAAAAATAAAAAATAAAAAAAATAAAAAAAAAATCCCTGCTTCTCTCTTTTCCCTAAAGAGGAAGGTCTAAGAACAGGAGCTAGTTAATGAAAAGTGGTAAAATAAGAAAGTAGCAGAAAAATCTATCTCTGTCCCTACTTCAGGCTTCTGGCCTAATTCAGAACCAAGCAGAGGAGGTAAAATGATCTTTAAATCAAGTGGGAGAATATATTTTTGTTTAGATTAGTAGAGCTCATAATATCTGAAGAATAAATCTATTTGTTTACTGCAGGATGTGAGTGAAAAAGCTATGTTGTCTTCCTAAGATTTTATCCAGGGTCAGGGAGAAATAACTTTTGAAAGCAATGGTATAGAAGAAAAGCATTTTATCATTTCACATTAGGAAGTCCAGTTTATTCAATAACCTTGTTATATTTTTATGATATGATGACACCTTATCTAAAAGTGTATTTTGCTCCAAAGTGATATTGTACTCTAAGTATATATTATTAAAAACTATCCCATAAAAATAATTATTTCATTGGGAAAACTTGGTAATGAGCTGAGAGTTTCAGAATCCTAAAGATAAAGCTACTTTCCTTGTGAAATTTTTGATATAAAGTTTTTAAGAGCTAAAACATGTATTTATTGTTTAAAGTTGAAGTAATAAATAAATACCAATAAATTATTAATTTATTAATGTAAGGTAAATCAATTTGTTGATTAAAACTGATCAAAGGGCTCCTGGGTGACTCAGTCAGTTAAGCATCTCTCCCTTAGACTCAGGTCATGGTCCTGGAGGGTCCTGGGATCGAGCCCCATGTCCCTGCTGAGCAGGGAGCCTACTTCTCTTCCCTCTGCCCCTCTGCTCCTGCTTTCTCTCACTTGCGCTGGCTCTCTCTCAAATAAATAAATAAAATCTTTTAAAAAATCAAAAAATTTAATATCATTAAATTAATGCTTAACAACGTGAAAGCCCAGGTCAAAACATGTTTCTGGATTATCATTGCCTTTAGTCATTATGATAATAAAACCCAAAACTGGGGATGCCTGCGTGGCACAGTCAGTTGTGTTAGACAAGCCTCCTATTTTGGTTTCAGCTCAGGTCATGATCTGGCATCCTGGGATTAAACCCTGGGGAGGGCTCCATGCTCAGCGGGGAGTCTGTTTAAGACTCTCTGCCCCTTTCCCTGCTCTCGTTCTCTCTGAAATAAATGAATCTTAAAGATAAAACAAACCCCAAACTGAAATTTGATTATGTGAAGGGAAAGCACAAAATATACAAGATAGTTTGTAACCACCATTTGCTAAGAAAAAAATTAGATGCCAACAGAGAGTTACTCAACTGTTTTGCTCTGCTGCATTTCAACAACTTTTCTTCAATTTTAATCAATTTGTAACCAGTTGTGTTCCTCTTGAATCATTCAGCGGGTATTACTGACTAACTAGTAAGTGCAGTGACTGCAGGGAGAAACAGAATTGATGAAGTTACTATGTTTGTTGAGCTTCTATTCTAGTGAGAAGTGAGAGCCAAATAGATATGTGTTAGGGAGGGCCATTAAAATAACTCAACAGAGTGAGGGTAGTCAGATGGGTGAGTGTGGCCTCAGATGGGGTGAAGGATGTGAAGGAAGTAGCCAGTGGATATAATGGGGCAGAGCACGTTCATCCTTTATACTACTTCTGAACAGATATTAGTTCTCGTTCTTTCATTTCTCCTTATCTGATCACCATAGTCATCAGTTTTTAATATTATCCTCCTAAATGAATACAAATCTTAGCATTTTCAATCTATCCCCATTGTGTTCTTATTGTTCATCTTTGACTGAAATTATCCCCATGTTAGTAGAACAGATCGATATTTTAATCTGGTTTAAGCTTAAATAACCTCATGTATAAATGCCAAGATGTAAGATGCCTTCTGGTTAAGTTATTGTAGCTTGATTTTATTCTTGGAAACTACCCCTATAATAGTATTCTTTATGGTAAATATTTTGTTTTGTCATGGCCTGTTCTTAACCAAAAACTTATGTACTCGTTGGTTCAAATCTGTTTCATGTATTAAATAGTAAGGGTTAAAAGAAAACCATAAAATAAAAATAAAATCCAGGCTAAATATCAGTGATGAGAGAAAAGGTAAAATTTTTAATAACAGGCATAAAGTAGTATAGGTCTAGTTTATTAGGTCTTACTGTATGTTCTATGTTTTAGAAAATGATTTGTATAATAAATAATTCATATAATTTCCTTTTCATATTTTTCAATGATGCTATTTTGGGCTTTTAGTAATATATAATGTTCTTATTTATAGTAAAGGAAATGAAATTATGGGGGTATGGCTAAAATTATAAAATACTAATACATATTATTTATATACTTACATGCTTATTATAAATTCCAACACATATTTTTCATTCCTTCTCTCCTTAAAAAAACTGTTCTTTTATTCCATTTATAAAATACCATTTCATTATCTTCTCCAGGGTAAATGAAAACCATATTTTTCTATAAACTCTTTTAAGATACAGTATATCACAACAGTATTTTTCCCAGTGCATATAATAGTCACCTTCTTATTTGACCTATTATAACTGCTCCTAACTATGTGGCTGGTCAAAGCTTTTAAACTATCGATCTGTGTATCAGCTATGATCTCTTCATAGCACTCATTGTAGGTTATCACCATACATTGCTCTTTTCTTTTCTTACTGGGGCCGTATTCTCCTAGGTGTGTAAGCTTCTCTGTACTTTGGGGCACCTTTAACAGTTACATTAATTATTCTAGTTATTAAATCTAATGACTCTATTCTTCTGGTCTAGAGCCTTTAGATGATAGATCACACTAAATCTGGAGCACTGGACTTGGAAGTAGAAACTGGCATTAGGTTACTAGGTCTCACCCTTTACTATCTGAAAGGACATTGGAAAACTCACTTCATCTCTCTGAGTCTGGCTTTCTTATCTATAAACTATAATTCCAATTCCATATTACTATTATGAAGATATGATATGTTTAAAAATGTTTTATAAATTGTAAAGTGCTGTGAAAATGGTTACTTTTTATATTGGCTTCTTCTATTATAAACTTTAGAAAATATTGACCACCATGGGTATTATGTAGATAAAGAGCTGAGAGAAGGCTGTAATAACTTTAGACATCTCTAATGCATTAAAAACACAGCCAAAAGGGGATGCAGAGGTGGCTCAGTCAATTAAGCGTCTGCCTTGGCTCAGATCAAGATCCTGGGGTTCTGAGATTGAGCCCCATGTCAGGCTCTGTGCTCAGCGGGAGCCTGCTTCTCCCTCTCCCTCTGCCCCTCCACCCCCCTCACGCTCATGCTCATGCTCTCTCTCTTTCTGTCTCATAAATAAATAAATAAAATATTTAAAAAAAACACAGCTGAAAGGTTACACTTTAAAAATTCCATTAACATGTTGAAATACATTGGGTGGAAATAAATCAGCCAATGCCTTTAATCTATCCTTGTGCAAGGTTGACTAAAATTTTTGAAAGGTTTTGAAAAAATATTTATTAGAGTACAATCATGTCTAAAGAAGTGTGGGAAGAGAGAGGGTGATTTGTGTTATTGCTTCTTAGATTAAAAATGTCCTCCATAGGTGGGATTTTACCCTGGCCTTCAAGATTCTCAGCCCCTGGTGAACATAACCTGTGTAATTCTCTCTCTTTGAATGCAGGCAGAGCCTATGAACATGATGGGATATCACTTACATAATTGAGGTCACTAATCAATTGACTTTTGTTTAATTGGAAGAAAGAATATCCAAATAGGCTTGACCTAATCACATGAACGCTTTAAATCTCAGTCGAGAGGTCACAGACAGCAGAAGTGAGAGATATTCAAAGCGGGAGAGGCTAAGGGAGGGGCCAGGTGGTGAGGTGGTGAGGAACTGTGACAGGAGCCTTGGAGTTGAGTGTCCCCCTTCCTGCATACCTCCAACAGCCAGCAAGAGAACAGGGCCTTAGCCTACAGCCAAAAAACCTGAATTCTGCCAACTACCAGGTGAGTTTAAAAGAGGATCCCAGGGGTGCCTGGGGAACCCAGTCAGTAGAGCGTGTGACTCTTGATGTTGGGGTTGTAAACTCAAACCCTACACTGGATATAGAGATTACTTAAAAAAAAAAATCTTTAAAAAATAATAATAAATAAAATAAAAGAGGTTCCCAAGCTCCAGAAAGGAATGTAACCCCAACTGACTGAGTGATTTCACTTGTGAGATCCTAAACTAACCCTCACCCAGATTTTAGACGCAAGGAAATTTGTGACCAAGTTGTATTATTTTTCTCTAAGATTTTATCTATTTATTTATTTGAGAGAGAGAGAAAGTATGCATGTGGGCAAGCATGGTTGGTGGGGAGATGCAGGGCTCGATCACAGGACCCAGAGATCATGACCTGAGCAGAAAGGCAGATGCTTAACCAACTAAGCCACCCAAACGCCCCCAAGTTGTACTATTTTAAGCCGCTCAGTTTGTGGTTACTTGTTATGCACACAGAAAACTAATACAATGCCCTTTATTATACATTATTTCCTTGCCTTTTTCTCCAAATTAGTTAAAATAAAGCTAACTCTGGTAGACTGATTAATTTAACAAATGTATATTATGTTTTTAAAAGTTGGCAAAACTCTCCCAGCCTTCCAGCTTTTCTCCCCAGCCTTATTATAGTTAAAATTTTCTTCTTCTCTAAGAATTTATTATATTCATGTAAAGTTTACCCTAGCATCAACCAGAGGTATAAACTCATATAGTAAATAAGCTTGAAAGCATATAGTATGAAAATATAGTTTCTATCCTTGTTACTCAGAGTGTGATGGGGACAGAGAGCGTCTGCATCCCCTGGGAGCTTGTTAGATATGCAGACTCTTTGGCCCCACCTCAGACCCACTGAATCCAAATCTTCACTTTAACAAGACACACAGGTGATAATGCACTCACATTAAAGTTTGAGAAGCATCGTCTACTCTTTTTTGTGTGTGTGCTAAAACCTGGGATCTAACCAGAGTTACTCATTATTTGTCATTAATAGATATCTCTAAGTGTCTTCTGATAGTTAACTACCCTCCTTAGGAAGTGTCATAATATAGTTCAAAGGAGGATCATTTCCAGGACTCCAAAAGAGAAGTGACCACCTCCCATTAGGCAGATAAAGAAAGAAAAGTATACAATGATCCTTATTCTGATGTTGGAATTTGGTCATTCAAAACATTACTTTTTTTTTTGGTAGTCATAAAATTCTGTGTTGGAAGTTAGGCCCATGTGTGGTTATGCATCAATAATAGGGTTTGCTTAACCTTACTATTATAGTAAAGATACTAAAGAAGAGAAAGGACAAACTGAACTCAGCAGCACCCCTCAAGGCTATTTCTCAAATTCTGGTGGCCCTGTTGCTCAGGACTTGCTGTGGTCCCACTGAGTCAGAACCTTCACTCATCAGGTTTGGGCATATGAATTTTAGCAATCCTCTCTACGTTTTTCTAATTTATAATTTGAAAATGATTGCTTTCTTAAAATCTAAAATAACTGGCTTTATTCTGCCTTTCTGTGTAACATGTTATATAGGTACATAATTAATTTAAAATTTTTGGCACTTTCAACTTCTCAGTGTCTTTGCTATAAAACAGTTTTATTGATTCTTTTCTTGGTTTGATTTTATTTCTGCATTTCTATTTTATAAATTTATTTTTCTGACCTTATGTTATTGAAACACCCCTTCTGTGTTGCTAAGTTGTGAATGTGTGATATTACAAATTATTACATAATCCTTAATGGACCTGAAAATGGATTCAGCTAAAATAATTAAAATAAAGCATAAAAAATTACCTCTTAAAATACATTGAAAATTATGGGCTATTTTATATTTAATGTTTCAGATCATTAGACAATGATTTATTAGATTAAATGAAATGAGTCTTGAATACTATTTATCCATGTATCAGAATAAGATTGGAAGAGTGAGGGGTAGCTTCTGGACAGGGAGAAAGATTAGAATGGCAAAACCATGGAGAGACCAGAGACTATGGCCCTAAAGCCAGTTTGTGTAAAAGAGAGCCTCTGATGTTAGAAGCCTCATCAAAATCAGTGGATATATTAATGAAGGTTGTAAGTGGATGATATACCCCCAGATGGAAATAGCAAAACATATCTTAAAAGTGGAAGCAAAAGAAAACAGTAGCATGATGAGCTACAAAAAAAGAAGAAATGGTGAATGACTCTATAGGACAGCAAGAAAATTCTTCAAGTGATTTCAGCTATACTTGGGAATTCAGAAGGGATTGGTTTGGGGTAGGCAAAAGGAAAGGGCCAAGGTCCAATTTCTACAGATAACCAAGGAAAGAAAGAGAGAAATACTAATTGATGGCTATCAGTAAGACATGAAGAAGTAGCCTCACAAATATGAGGTGTCCCCAAATTATATGGGAGACCCATTTCAGGGGGTATGCACCATATCCCTTCTACATTAACTATCTTTGATTTTTGAGGAAATCGCCAATGTCAAAAGTTGCTATGGAAACATTCACATCCTTTTAAAGGTGACTTTGAGGGGCGCCTGTGGCTCAGTCGGTTAAGTGTCTGCCTTCGGCCCAGGTCATGATCCCAGAATCCTGGGATCAAGCCCCACATCAGGCTCCCTGCTCAGAAGGGAGTCTGCTTCTTCTCTCTCCCTCTGCCCCTCCCCCTCTCATGCTCTGTCTTGCTCACCCCCCCTCTCTCAAATAAATAAAATCTTTAAAAAAATAAAAAAAAATTAAGGTGACTTTGAATCTAAGTGCCAATAGATTATATGAGTTTGGGGCACTAGAACTATGGTAGGCTAATTAGTTCCTTCCTGGAATATTTGGATGGGAGACTAAGGAATTCAAATCATAGTATTTACTCTGGAGATGATGGCCACATCTTTCTCCATGTGATCTTGTCTACAATAAGAAAGAACAAAGGTAACCATAGGCAGAAAACAGGAGTGTTGTGATGGTTAATTTTCTATGTTAACTTGACCGGGTCACACGGTGCCCAGCTATTTGGTTAAATATTATTTCAAGGTGTGTCTGTGAGAGTGTTTCTGGATGAGATTAGCATTCGAATTAGTAGATGTGGTAAATGTGGGTGAGCATTAACCAACCAGTTGAGGGCCTGAATAGAACAAAGGCAGAAGGGAGAATTCGTTCTCATTGACTGCTTGAGCTGAGACATTGACTCCTGTCCGCACAAAAGACTGGGATTTATACTATCAGCTCTCTTATTTCCTGGGTCCTCAGCTTATAAATGGTAGATCATGAGACTTCTCAACCTCCATAATCACATGAGCCAATTCCTTATAATATATGTGTGTGTGTTATGTGTATGTATATGTGTATATAAAATAAAATATATAATATATATAATTTATTGTGTATATAATATATATAATTTATTATATATATAACATATATATAATTAGTTCTGTCTTTCTGAAGAACCCTAACACAAATATTACAAAACTAAGAGTAGAGATTTCAATTTTCTTGAAATATGACTCTTGCTATTTGCTAAAATAGCCGTGTGCAAGAGGTGAAGTTGACTATGACAGTTCTTCACATATCAGTGTCATATTTTCTTTTTGACACATGGGATCAATTCCTCACCCTCTATATGCACACATACACACAATCTTCCAAAAAGTAGTTTTGGGATTCTCAGGTAGGAGAGGACTTCATATTCATAAGTATATAATAAAAGCTATGAATGACTTACATATATAAGAAGAAGTTAAACATATATTTGAAAACAAGGAGAGTCACAGTATTTGAGGTCAAATACACATTTGAAAATATATTCATATTTCCATTTTGAAAATAAATACAGTAAACATAGGTAAGCATACACATCTGAAAAAATGATTTAGATATGTATTTGGGAAAAAAGGCACAGTATTTATTCAAAGTTTTTAACTTTTAAAATATGTATCATAAATTTATTTTAAGTATAACAGGTTGATGTCCCTCACTAGAATACAGAAAAGTGAAAACAAAAGGTTCCTCATTTCTAGTTTGTGGTTGCATCTGTTTCTGAAACTTGAGTAGATTTATTTCCATAGATTTGAGAGACTTTTTTCAGCCTTTTTACCTAGAATTTGTTTTAATGACTACAGACCAAAAAACCCTTTAAAGTACAGAAGAAACACATGGGCCATGGCCAAGAATTTGGAGGTCCATGTTGGTTAAGAAACAGAATTCTTAATAATAGGGTAGGAGACTTTAACCTCCAAAAAGTCAAGGACTGAACTTGCCCTGATTTCTGCTGTGCCCAACCAAGTATGTGGGATGGAGTATAATCTTCCCAAGGTATTTTTGATTGAATGAGCTATATTCTACGTAAATTTGAAGGATCTCTGCCCTGAGAAGCAATAAAGGACTTATTAGAATCTCAAAGTCCTAGTAAGTACTCTCTTCAAACATTGCTTAAAGTACGGGTTAAAGGGCGCCTGGGTGGCTCAGTCGTTAAGTGTCTGGCTTCGGCTCAGGTCATGATCCCAGGGTCCTGGGATCGAGTCCCACATCAGGCTCCCTGCTCAGTAGGAAGCCTGCTTCTCCCTCTCCCACTCCCCCTGCTGTGTTCCTGCTCTCACTGTCTCTCTCTGTCAAATAAATAAATAAAATCTAAAAAAAAAAAAGTACTGGTTAAAAATTTCATTAACCTAATTATAATATGCATGTAGGAAATGATTATTAGGACCAAGAAATCATAGTGGGCAAGAATACATGCACATTTGATCTTGGTTTATTTCTACTAAAAAAAAAAAAAGCAGCAACCAATGGGATCAGTAAGTTTGAACACAGGGGTACAATGATGAAAAACATTCTCAGGTCTCAAGAATATTAATATAGAACTTTAATTACACATATTCCACCGGTAATTAATTTGTTGTTGTTCTATGTTATAAATCACCAAAATAAAGGAGAAGTCTTAAAGGCATGTTGAAGCAACTAAAAATTTATCACAGTTCAGACAACGTACAGGGAAATGTGAATGTGAGATTTGTCACCAATGTATCTTTTAAAAAAAATTATCCCTTTTTGCATTCACTCACCCATTTATACATTCACCAAATATTTACCGCATAGCTACCATATGCTTAGCACCATACCTCTTTTATATAAGTTAAAACACAGCTATGAGTTGTGTAAGGCAACTCAGAATGTATCTCTAAGGCTCCTCTCTCTGTGACATCCTATGGCTGCTTGAGGTTCTGTATCTAGTGTATCTTGTGAAAGGACCTCTGTAAGACTTGTTCTGCATCTTAGTTTCATTATATGCTATAAATAGTCAGGATGCAAGTATGGATTTCATGGTGTTCCTTGTATAGGTACATTTGGAAATTATTCCAAAATTCTGAAATGACTCCACAGAACTCTCAGCAGAGGTATCAATTCTGCTACGGTATAATGTTAAACTTGCCCAAAGGGTGAACATTGTATGGATTTTTTCATCACCAACAATTTTTAACTCCGAGTTATAGAGGTTCTAGGTTGCTCTTTGGATTCTTATTTCTAATTTTAATAGTTAAAAATTAAAATATCTATATATTTTTTAAAAAGTGTCAAAATCTCTGGCTGGAACTGATAATGTTAAGGATGGTAGTTTACCTCTGGTGAGTGCATATCAGATTCCAGATTCTGTCCTAAGTGCTGTCAGCTGCATTTTACAGAAAAGGACAGATGATACTGACAGGTTAAGAAACTTCTAAAAAAGCAACCAACAAACAAAAATCGAGGACCAGACAGCTTCACTGGTAAATTCTACCAAACATTCAAAGAAGAATTAATAGCAATCCTTCTCAAACTCTTCCAAAAAATAGGAAGAGGAGGAAGACTTTCAAACTCATTTAACAAGTCTAGTATCATGTGATCATCCCTCCTGCATCTGTCCTCCCAGCCCTTCGTGGATGAACAAAATGTGACCGGTTTTTGAGGGAATGATTTTGCTCCTCCCTGTTTTGGCCAGGGGTGTTGGGACTGTGATTTTGGAGTGATTGCCCATAGTGTTTGTTCCTTCCTCCGGGTCGGGAGGTGATAACCACCATTCCAGGAATTCTCAATAAATTTTTATTACTTAAAAAACAAAACAACAACAACAAAAAAAACCAAGACAAGAACACAAGAAAAGAAAATTACAGGTCAATATCCTTGATGAAAATAGATGCAAAAATCCTCAACAAAAAATTAACAGACCAAGTTCAATAATGCATTAAAAGGATTGTATACCATAATCAAGTAGGATTTATGCCAAGGATGCAAGAATGATTCAACATCCTCAAATCATAAACGTGATATACCACATTAACAAAATGAAAAATAAAAATCCTATAATTGTCTCAAAAAATGCAGGAAAAGCTTTTGACAAAATTCAATATCCATTTATGACTAAAAACTAGCTACAAAATGGGTCTAGAGAAAAGTACTTCAACATAATTAAGGCATGTGTGACAAGCCCACAACTAATACCATACTCAACAGCGAAAAGCTAAAGGCTTTTCCTCTAAAATCAGGAACAAATAAAGATGCCCACTTTCACTACTTTCCAATGCGTAGTACTGGAAATCCTATCTAGAGCCATTAGAAAAATAAATAAAAGACATCCGAAGTTGGAAAGGAAGAAGTAAAACTGTCACTATTTGCAGATATAGAAAACCCTAAAAACTCCATCAAAAACCTTAGAACTAATAAATGAATTCAGTGAAGTTGCAGGATACAAAATCAATAACAAAAATCTGTTGCATTTCTGTGCACTAATAATGAACTATCGGGGAAAGAGAAATTAAGAGAATAATCCCATTTACAATTCTATCGAAATGAATAAAATACCTATGAATAAATTTAACCAAGAAAGTGAAAGAACTGTGCAGTGAAAATTATGACATTAATGAAAGAAATTGAAGAAGGCACAAATAAATGAAAAAGTATTCCATGCTCATGGATTGGAAGAATTAAGATTGTTAATATATCCATACTACCCAAAACAATATACAGATTCAATGAAATCCCTATCAAACTTCCAATAGCACTTTTCACAGAAATAGAATGAACAATCCTAAAATTTGTATGGAGCTACAAAAGACTCCAAATAGTCAAAGCAATCTTGAGAAAGAAGAACAAAGCTGGTGGTAGCACAAGCTCTGATTTCAAACTATATTACAAAGCTATAATAATCAAAACAGTATGATATTGGCATAAAAACAGACACATAGTTCAATGGAATATAATAGACAGCCCAGAAATAAACCCACATTTATATGGTCAATTAATTTACAACAAAGGAGCCAAGAATATATAATGGCAAAGGACATTTTCTTCATTAAATGATGTTGGGAAACCTGGACAGCCACATGCAAAAGAATAAACTAGACTGCTATCTTATACCATACACACAACTTAGTTCAAAATAGATTAAAGAGTTGAATGTAAGACATGAAAATTAAAAAAATTCTTAGAAAAAATCATAGGTGGTCTACTCCTCGACATCAGTCTTGGCAATGAGTTTTTGGATCTGAATCCAAGAGCAAATGCAACAAAAGCAAAAATAAACAAGTGGGACTACATCAAACTTAGTAGCTTCTCACAGCAAAGGAAACCAACAACAAAATGAAAAAGCAACCTATTGAATGGGAGAATATACTTGCAAAACATATATATATATATATATATATATATACATATATATATGAATATATATATATGATAAAGGGTTAATATCCAAAATATATAAAGAACTCATAAAACTCAACAGCAAAAAATCAAACAATCCGATTAAAAAATGGACAGAGGGTCTGAATAGACACTTTTCCAAAGAAGACACACAGATGACCAACAGGTGCTTGAAAGGATGCTCAATATCACTAATCATCAGGAAAATCAAAATCAAAATCACAGTGAGATATCACCTCACAGCTATTAGAATAGCTATTATAAAAATAAAAAAAGAATTAACAAATGTTGACAAAGATGTGGAGAAAAGAGAACCCTCACGCCCTGTTGGTGGGAATGCAAACTGCTGCAGCTACCATGGAAAACAGTATGAAGGTTCCTCAAAAAATTAAAACTAGAACTTAGTTTTAGTTCTAAAATTAGAACTACCTTATGGTCCAGCAATTTCATTTCTGGGTATTTATCTACAGAAAACAAAAATACTAACTTGAAAATGCATATGCACCTTCATGTTCATGTTCATTACAGCATTGTTTTCTATAACTAAGATATGGAAACAATTAGGTGTCTATCACTGAATGAATGAATATCTATCTCTCTATCATCTATCTATCATCTATCTATCATCTATCATCTATCTCTCTATCATCTATCTATCATCTATCTATCTATCTATCTATCATCTATCTATCATCTATTATCTATCTATCTATCTATCATCTATCTATCTATCTATCTATCTATCTATCTATCTATCTATCTATCCTCTATCTATCTATCTATCATCTATCATCTATCTATCTATCATCTATCATCTATCTATTATCTATCTATCTGTCTATCTATCTATCTATCTATCATCTATCTATCATCTGTCATCTATTTATCTATCATCTATCTATCTATCTATCTATCTATCTAATCATCTATCTATCATCTATCTATCTATCTATCATCTATCTATTATCTCTCTCTCTATCTATCTATCTATCATCTATCTATCATCTATCATTATCTATCTCTCTATCTCTCTATCTATCTATCATCTATCTATCTATCTATCTATCTATCATCTATCTATCTATCATCTATCATCTATCATTATCTATCTCTCTATCTCTCTATCTATCTATCATCTATCTATCTATCATCTGTCATCTATCTATTTATCTATCATCTATCTATCTATCTATCTATCTATCTATCTATCTATCTATCAGCTATCTATCCATTCATCCATATCACACACACAAGAATGGAATGCTATTCAGTCATAAAAAAGAATGAAACCTTGCCATTTGTGACAATATGGTTGGACCTTGAGGGCATCATGCTAAGTGAAATAAGTCAGACAGGGTAAGACAAATACTGTATGATCTCACTTATATATAGACTTAAAAACAACACCACCAAAAACAAGCTCACTGATACAGATTACAGGTTGGTGGTTGTCAGAGGTACAGGGTCGAGGGTGGGAGAAATGGATGAAGGGGATCCAAGGATACAAACTTCCAGTTATAAAAGAGTTAAGTCATGGTGATGGCTATAGTTAATAATACTGTATTGCATATTTGAAATTTGTAAGAGAGTAAGTCTTAAAAGTCCGTTATCACACACAAAAAATTATAACTATGTAAGGTAATGGATGTTAACTAGATTTACTGTGGTGATCATTTCACAATACATACAAATATGGCCTCATTATGTTGTAGCCTTGCAACTGGTATAATGTTATATGTCAATTATACCTCAATTTAAAAAATAAGCTATTAAAAAATAAATTTTTAGGTGCCATAGCTTAGAAATTTTAGTAGATCCAGGCCAAAATGCTTTATGGCCCTGCTGTACATATGCCTCAGTTGGAGATTTAGTATTTGCGTTATTGATAGGTAATATTTGCTTAAGAAACCTAGAAATACAAAATACTGCCAGGGCAATTATTCTCTTCCTTATCAAGGTCTAAAGGGACATGCTGTTTATAACGTTGAACAGTAACAAATAAGGAATTGAGGAATTGCTAGGCTAATAACTAGGTTAATTCTCAATAATCCACTACAGAATTCTAATAAACGGGGTTATAGCAAAGAGTTTTATGCCTGAACTCTAAGTAGTAGTAATAATAATAACCAACATTGTTGCTTATTATCTTCCAAGCACTATACTTAGCACTTTATTTAATGCAGTCAGATCTTAACCTCATTATTATCCCCATTTTATAGATAAGGAAACAGAGGCACAAAGGTTTTTAATAATCTACCCATTCTTATAGTCAAGTAAGAGTGAAGGGACCCTCTGCCACATCACTACAAGCTTACTTCCAGGCAGAAAGAATTTACCTGGATGCATGCTTCCTTGTAAAAAGAGAGTCAGAATATAGGACAGTGCAGCCTTGTCTAGGAACTCACCTTTGGCCAACCAGTCACTTGGAACTGACATAATCATTATCCTTGATTACCAGGGAGTGCTGTTTGAGGAGAAGGGTAGGGACAGATGAAAGAGATCTCCTCCCCCTACAGCATCTATTAGGAAAACCAAATGCCACCTGTATTTATTTCATCTCTGATTTTAATGAAATCCTTTAAAATGAAAATCCTCTGATTTTATATCACTCTTATTGTATCTAATGGTTCTTCTAGTTGCATAACCAGTACTTTTTTTTATTTAGTAATTCATCACTTACATACAACACCCAGCGCTCATCATAACAAGTGCCCTTCTTAATACCCATCACCCATTTAGCCCAACCCCCACCCATCTCCCTCCATTAACCCTCAGTTTGTTCTCTATTGTTAAGAGTCTCTTATGGTGTTGCATAACCAGTATTGCAAGCTCTATGCCCTAGAATTTGAACTGAGGCCATTATTTTTGTAGTTTAAATAATGTTTCTCAGGACTAAATTATAATAATGGTGATAAATCTGCTTACTACAGGGCATTAAAAATGAATTATAACAATTTTGTTCTAGAAACTAAGTAATCCAAGTTAAATATCTTTTAAAGATCGTTCCACGGTATTTTCCCTCTTTTTAATGTCTACTTAATTTTGTTTATTACTCCCTGTTTATTACAAAGGATAAAGCTTGATTTGAGTCTCACTTAAATTGAATCCCACTTATATAAAACTTTTCTCATGATCAGAGCAATAATTTTAAATAATTGTGTCCAAGGTGAGGACAAAATTTAAAAGAATATTATAGATCTGGGCATTAAGACACTATTTGCATGACATTAATTCCTGCCCTAATGTGTAGACAGCAAGGTTGAAATTCTGTCTGCTATTAATTAGATGCAGAATATTAAAGAATTGTAAACATAACCAGGTCTCAAAAATTTCTCCTTGCTTCTGACTTATCAACCTCATGGGCATCAAATTGAAACAAAGATTGATTTAAATGGTTGTCTAGGGGCGCCTGGGTGGCTCAGTCCTTAAGCATCTGCCTTTGTCTCAGGTCATGGTCCCAGGGTCCTGGGATTGAGCCCTGCATCGGGCTCCCTGCTCGGTGGGGAGTCTGCTTCTCCCTCTCCCTCTGCCTGTTGCTTGTGTTCCCTCTCTCACTGTCTCTGTCTGTCAAATAAATAAATAAAATCTTAAAAAAAAAAAAAGGCTGTCTAGGTGGCTCATGTGCCTGTTGTGATGTTATGATGAGAGCTGGGTGTTGTATGTAAGTGATGAATCACTAAATAAAAAAAAGTACTGGTTATGCAACTAAAAAGAACCATTAGGTACAATAAGAGTGATATAAAATCAGAGGATTTGTTCCAAGTTAGAACTTCAAATTACCACCAGTCTTCTTTTTCCTTTCTTTTTCTTTTTTTCATTTTTGAAGACAGTTTTTTTAAAAAATATAATATTTTTTTAAAAAAATAATATACATAGAGAAATAAGAGTGTATCTTAAGTATCCAACTTGATGAATTTTCATGAAGCAAACACACTCCTGTAAACAGCAATAGATCAAAAGAAAGAACATTACCAGCAGCTTAGTGCCTGCCTGGTGTCTTATTTTGATCACTGGAACCAGACTAAAAATTATCCTGACTTACACCACCAACTTCTCAAAATATAACTTGATTTAATTATTTACATAAATGAAATCATGTCTGATTAGAATTACATTGAATCTATAGGTCAACTCAGAGGATACTGGTATCATAGCACTGCTGAATCTTCCAACCCACAAACATAATATATTTCTCAATTAATTAAATCTTCATTAGTTTCTCTCAGCAATATTTTTTAGTTTTCATGTATTGGTCTTTCACATAGTTTGTTAATGTTATACCAGATGATTTGCATAATTTTCGACAATATTGTAAATGAGATTTAAAATTTTCAATTCCAGTTGCTCCTTGCTAATATTTAAAAGTGCAACTGAGTTTTTACATGGTATCCTACAACCTTGCTAAGTCACTTATTAGTTCTAGAAGTTTATTTTTAGACTCCCTGGGATCATTTACTAATGAAATCATGTTGCCTTCCATTAAAGGCAGTTTTACTTCTATTCAATCCATTTGACTTTTATTTCTTTTTCTTGCATTATAGCACTTTCTAAGACTTGGAATAAAATGTTGAATGGAAGTGGTGAGACCAGACATTCTTAGCTTGTTTCTGATCTTAAGGGAAAATAATTCAGCCATTTCTTATCAAGTATAAGCTATAGGTTGTATATCAACTTGAGAAATTTTTCTCCAATTTCTAGTTTGCTGACAGTTTTGTGTTTTTTCTTTCTTTCTTTTCTTTTTTTGTCTTGCATGGCTGCTTAGTTTTCTCAAATATTTTTTTCTGAATCTTTTCATATTAACATGTTTTCCTTATTTATGTGTTAACATAGTAATTTACATTGATTGATTTATGACTTTTGAATCAGCCTTTCATTCTTAGAATAAATTCCACTTTATGGACTGTGTTAATATTTGCCAAGGAATTTTATTTCCATATTTACAAAGGATATTGGTCTGTCATTTTCTTTTCTTGTAATATCTTCAGTTTGATTTCAAAGTAAAACCTAGCCTTATAAAATGAATTGGTAAGTATCACTTAATACCTCTGTTTACTGGAAGAGTCTTTGTAGAATTTTTTCTTAAATATTTGGTAGAATTCAGTAGTGAAGCCATCTGGGACTAAGGGTTTTTTTGTGGGAAAGTTTTAAGTTAAAAATTCAATTGGTCTATTCAACTGCTTTAACTGATATTGAAATACTCAGTTTATCTATTTCTTTTTCATTGAACTTTGACAGATTTTTAATTTTCAGACATTTTTCCATTTAATCTAAGTCAAATTTATGAATATAAATTGTTCATAATATCCCTTTCTTAGCATTTTTACTGTCTGTAGAAACTACCGTTAAATTATTTTTATCCTTTCCAATATTGGATGGAGATTTTTTTTTTCTTCCTTGCTCATTTGTCTCATTTGACAAGGATTGCTTTTCCCCTTCATCTGTCTGACCACTGAGGGGATATTTCTCAGATCTTCAGGATTGGAATCCAGTGAGGTTCCTGGACATAAGGCACACTAAAGAGGGGGACCTATGAGATTGCTGCCCCAGGAGTTTCTTGCTTTCCCAATAGTGTACACTCAGCCGTCAGCTTTTTGTCAAAATTGCTATTTATGTATCTCAACGTCCTGTGCTCTAGATAAGCAAACCTTGGTTGTGACACTATGGACTTAACCTTATCTTCAGATATTGGGGTGGCAGTTTGCCCTGCATTTTCTGTTCTCTGGGGAGTCTGAGACAAGTTACTGAATTTCTGGTTGTACAGCTTTTGTTTTTTGTCAAAAAGTTGGAGGTGATTATTTCAGGTTTTTTTTTTACATATCAGAGCTGAAACTGGATGTCAATACAGTAATTTTTGTTTCCTTTTTTTTTTTTTTATCACTACTGACTTTTTGGTTGCACCAATTAAAAACTTTGTTTACCAATTACAGTCCATCTTTACTTTATCTCAGTTATAACTGTCATTTGCAATAGTATACATTCCACTGCCCATTCAATCCTCTGTGCTTTTTTCCCTGTATGTTTTATTTCTACTTGCTTGTAAATTCTACGTTTATGAAATACATTGTTCTATTTTTCTTCATGGAGCTATCTTTTTAAAATATTAAATACTTTTATATTTTCCCACATTTGATTTTTTAATTTCTATGTTTAGATCCAATTTCCATCTATCATTTTCTTTTTGTCTGAAAAACATTCGAACAATTCTTGTAGTTCCTATCTGATGCCAGCTAATGAACTGTTTCTGTATTTCTGAAAAATCTTTATTTTGTCTTAATTTCTGAAAAGTTTATTTTCTCAGTATACAATTGTAGTTTGCCAATTTTATAGTTCATTATTTAAAGATGTCACTTTATTTTTTTTCTTTTACTACATTCAAGATATCGTCTACTTTTTGATGAGATGTCTTAACTTTACTTCTTTATAAACATTTTTTTTCTTTCAAGATTTTCTATTTCCATTGGATTTTAGCATAGTTTTTCTTCATATTCTTACTGCTTGAGTTCTCTGAGATTCTTGGATCTGTGTTTTTCCTTTTTAAATTAATTTTAGAAAATCATCAGACATTATTTATTAAAACATTTCTTTTGATCTGTTACTTAATTTCTTCTCCTACCAGAAGTCCAGCTATTGGTATATTTTAGACTGTTTTATATTTGTCCTATGGATATAGAAAACATGTTTCTGTTTTTTATTCTTTTTTCTCTTGGTTTCAGTTTTTATAGTTCTGTGTGTTGTTTCCTCTGCTATAGCTAGTCTGCTTTTAAAACTCCATTGCAGTGATTCTCCATCTCTGATACCATGTTTTGTTTTGTTTTGGCATTTCTAGTTCATCTTTTCTTCAAGCTTTCATTTCATTTCTTTACTGAATTTCATCACAGCTCATACTTGTTGGTCACCTTTCCCAGTAAAATCTTTGACACATTTGGGGCGCCTGGGTGGCTCAGTCGGTTAAGCATTGGACTCTTGATTTCTGCTCAGGTCATGATCTCAGAATCCTGGGATCAATCCCTGCATCAGGCTCTGTGCTCAATGAAGCAGAGTTTGCTTCTCCCTCTCCCTGTTCTCCTCCCCCCTTGCTCGCACTCTCTCTCTCTCTAAAATAAATAAATCTTAAAAAGAAATTTTTAACACATTTATCATAGTCATTTAAAAGTATTTCTCTGATAGTTCTAATTTCTGAGCCATGTCTGCTTCTTTCTGTTGACCACTTTTTCTCTTGACAATAGATCATTTTTGTTATGTTGTTTTGTGCCTCTCATAATACAGTTGACCCTCTAACAATACAAGTTTGAACTGCATGGGTCTACTTATATGCAGACTTGGTTTTTCAATAAATACAGTACCATAGATGTATCTTTCTTCCTTATGATTTTCTTAACATTTTCTTTTCTCTAGCCTATTTTATTGTAAGAATACAATATATAATACCTATAACATAAAAAATATGTGTTAATCATCTGTTTATGTTATCAGTAGGGTTTCTGATGAACAGTAGGCCATTAGTTGTTACGTCTGGGGAAGTAAAAAGTTACATGCAGATTTTCAACTGCGAAGGGGTCGACCCTGGCATTGCCCAAGTGTCAAGAGTACATTCTTTGATTGAATGCTCCATGTTGGGTGTAACCGAACATTAGAGGCAGAGATAAATAGCATTTATATCCAGAAATGGGCGTATCTCTTCTGTCAGGCATTTTGTGGGGGTCCAAGCCAATCTAATCAGTAGCTGAGCTGGCTTTGAGTTTTACTGTGGCTATAATTACTGATGGTACATTTCAGTGGTGGGCTTGTACTACCCTGTGCTTCATATGGGCATAAAGGGCTTTTTCTCATTTGGTCTGCCCCTGCTCCAACCTCAGCTTTCAACAGGCCCTGCACACATGTACCGTGGAGAGAGTCTCTCCTTACTCTTCCCCCTCCCCGGTGATCGACTGATGTTGCTTATTACTCTGTGTCAGGTTCATGGTCAGGTAAGAGTCAAGCTTCTCTTGCTCCAGTTCCAGTCTCAGTGGTGGCGTTTTCTCAGCATTCTTGTTGCCTACGCTCCTGCCTCCCCAGTGGCAGCTAGGCTCTGCTCTATACCTGGTACAAACTTGGGTCCTGTGTTCCCCCTCCCCACCTCCACCTTCGGCTTCGCAGCCTCAGATATGTATTCTGTATTGGTGGAAGGTCCTGTCTCACATGGATTTTCTGCCTTTCCTCCAGTGGCAGATGGCTTTTTCACCTGTCTCTTTGCAGCAGCAGCCAACTTTTGCATGCAAGCAAGGGGCTGAAAGGCTTTTTCCCTGTCCTCCAGGAGCAGATGACTTGTATTTCTTTTCTTTTTTTTAAGGTTTTATTTATTTATTTATTTATTTATTTGAAAGAGAGAGAGAGTGTGCACAAGTGCATAAGGGGGGGGAGGGTGGCAGAGAGAGAGGGAGAGACAGAGAATCCCAAGCAGACTTCGTGCTCAGCTTGAGATCATGACCTGTGCCGAAACCAAGAGTTGGACACTTAATGACTGAGCCACCCAGGCACCCCTAGAGGGCTTGTATTTCTACTACTTGCCCAAAAGCAATGAATCTTGTTTTGGAAGTGACATCCTTTCACTTTTCTAGTGCCAAATAATTTTTGCTTCATATGAAATAAAAAACAAACACCTTCTGTGCACCACCGAGGGGAGCTTTCTCCTGTCTTTGCCTTACTCACAGCCTTTCTTGTAATCACCAGTGAAAACCAATGGAAAAGAGTAGGTCATTTGTTACTGATTGACTTTTGTATATCTGGGACTCCCAGGGATTCTAAACTGATACTCTGGTCTGTAGTGGTCTTAAAGAATTCATTAAACTATCAGTTCTTCTTCTTCTTTTTTTTTTTTAAGATTGTATTTATTTATTTAACAGAGAGAGACACAGCGAGAGAGGGAACACAAGCAGGGGGAGTGGGAGAGGGAGAAGCAGGCTTCCCGCCGAGCAGGGAGCCCGATGTGGGGCTCGATCCCCTCAATCCCAGGACCCTTGGACCATGACCTGAGCCAAAGTCAGATGCTTAACAACTGAGGCACCCAGGTGCCCCAAAATATTAGTTTTCTTCTTATCCACTTTTATAATTACCTTCAATTCTTCCAATACTCTACTAAAGGGTAAAACACTTCATATATCCTGCTCTACTCAGTGGTCTTGTCGCACTTAAAAATTCACTTTGTCTGATTACCTTGTGACCTCGGCTCCTAATGAACTCAATGTTATGATTTTGTAGAATCTGGATCTTCATCATCATTAAAGTGGGAGAAATGGTCACTTGTGATTTTTTACATTCTAAATTATTTATAACTATAGAATAAATATCTTGGAATTTTAGGAAATATCTAATTTTAATACAAAAAACAATAGATATTTTTTTAAAATGTGACCTATGGTTTTACTACCTTCTCTGTAATTATAATAATTTTGAATAAAAATATTACTTGAATTTAACTCTCAGTAAATAATTATTGCTATTTCACATTTAACACACAGTATTACTAAGACTAAGGAAGATTTTTAAAAATGTAATTAGAAACAAACTTTTTAAAATCATAATAATTGATGGCTTAATGACTGGAATTAATTTTGAAAACACGCAAATCCTCTTTGTGTGTATTTACCTGAGCTTAAAAGGAAGATTCATGATGGGAAATAATTTTTCTATAATAACTTCTGTTTTTCTTAGTAAGACATTGTTATTGGTGATGCTCATGTAATTATATGCCAGTGTAACTCAAGTATGTAATGACATTTCTCTTTGAAAGCATTTAAATAACTCAGGAAATTGCTTTACTGTTCTGTTTCCTGACTTAAAACCCACTTTTGCCATGTTCATTTTGTTATACAATCTGTTTCAACTCATCCAGGCAAAATATATTCCACAAAGTATAATGTGCACTGAATGTTTTACTGGTTGATAGCCATATAATTGTATCCATTCTTGCGTTTATATTTGTACATAGACATTTAGCATACTACATATAAACAGTCATGTTTATAAATGTGCTTGCAAATAATGTCTGAATAAGGGGTTACACATATTTATTTTCCCTTCCTTAGTGATTTCAGTTGATTTTCAAATCAGGTATTCATGAATTATAATTTACTTTATAAATTATAAAAGATTCATTAAGTAAGGAAAAAATGGAAGAATAAAAACTCAATAAAATTGTTATATGTAATTAATTTCATTAGGAAGTAAAAAAAAAAAAAGGCCTCCAGCTCATAAATGTATTGATGTTATTTTTCAGTCCATAACACATGAGCATATTGTCTACCAATTACAATGAATTAATGCAATTCCAGGTGATTACATAAATTCATATTTTATGGCAGTGGAGAAGCGATTTTCACTCAAGTGGCCCAGTATTTTCAGTCAGGTGGAACTACTATTATATGAAAACACCTTTAAGCAAATGTTCACTTAATCCTTTTCTTGTCATCTCAGCAACTGTTATTGGCAGGAATGTAGGCTGTATAACGTGGGAAAGGCCTTGCTTTGTCAACATTTTTATTGTGAAATTATGTTTTTGAGTGGCGTTTCTCAACCTTTCTGTCAAAAAGAACATAGGGACCACGCGATCTTATGCTGTTTGTCTTTTCCTTTGTGTGGGACATTTTGAAGTATCAGTGAAAGCACAATTGCTTATTTAGTACATGGACACAGGCTCAGCAATAAGCAGAAAGTATAGGAAAAATGGAGAAAGAAAGGACTGAAATAAACATAAAAAGGTGCTATAAGGATAAGCTTTGTCCAGAATGCCTTCTCCATTCTTTGGAGTGAAATTTCTGACATATGTACCACGGGAGCTAGACTTTGGCCCTAATTATATCTTGATTCGGCACCATTTGAATTAAAAGCTATGTTTTAAAGTAGCAGTGATTCTTTTATTGTGCCTACAATCATCTACTGGTAATGTTTTTAATAAAAAACTTTCTATTTTGTGTCCTTGACATACATATGTTCATGGACATCTTTTTTAAAGGTCTGAAGTAGTGATGATTTTTCTTCCATTTGCTGCTTTCCCTTCCCGTTTTCAAGAAGCTAAGCTCACAATCAAATGCTGGCCCTTTTGTAAACACTAACTTGCACACCCCTTCTCTTCTCTGTCTTCTTCCTTTTTTACTGTCTACCCTTCATGTGAATTTATGTATTCCAAGGGATCAAGCAGAATGGAGATGACATTGGACACTGTCATCAGCGGATGTATATGAGATTTAAAAAAAATATTTGGCTGCTTTAGGTGTCATTTTCTTTATTTATAAGACTGCATCTCTAAAGACCATTCCATTGGTTATGGAAATGGGGTGTCACCTGGTCTCAAATAGTCATGTAAATTTAGCCAACATCTTTTCTTTCAAAACCAAGTATCTGTCCACATCCACTGCTTTCTATGATTTCCATGGAGCCTCCTACAGGGAGAAAATAAATTGTACCATGTCTTCAATCCAAGTTCAGATACATAAAATTTGTAGAAGACAGACTAGCTACCAATAAAAGCTAAAGTTCTGCAAGGCACTACTGGGTCTGCAAGTGAAAATGCATCACAAAGGAAAAAGGAAAAGCCAGGCAAAAGAGAATTTAAATAGTTCTGAGATCAGCAGGACAGCAATTCTAGAATTTCCCCAATTCCAAGTTAATTTAAGTACACACAGGTACCCTGAAGATAAAATGGCTCTGTGTGTGATGTAAGAAAAATCAGACTTAAGCAGCAAGCCCACTCTGAGTGTGGGTACCCAGAAGATTGGCACATTCCCTCTTAGCCACGAGCTGACAATCTACCAGAATCCTCTGTGTCTTGCATGGCCCAGTGGAACTGAAGGAATACTTCTCACTAACACAGGGCTAGATGGCATGGAAAAAAAAAAAAAAAAAACAACAACAACGGGGGCGGGGGGTGGGCAGCTGGATGCAGAAGAGACTTCCAAGAATGCTGTTCAGGGTACAGAGTGGCTGAAGGTGGTAGAGTGCTTGCTTGAACGCCTGTGAGTGCCCAGGAGGCACCCCCTTGTGGTCTGTTGGTGAAGGACATACTGAGGTTTGCCGCCAAGCCGAGGGAACTTCCAGCCCTTGTAATTTGGCCACTGGCCAATTTTTGACCTATTTTGTATCCATAGGCTAGTGAACATTGAACATAGAGGTTACCTTTTGTTTGTAATCTTATCTTCACTATGCCCTCCCAAGGTAGAAACCTTCCATGCATGATCTTTTTATTAGCCTTTTAAAAAAGTAAACTGTTTTGCGCTAATATATGTATTAGGGAAGATCCTCTTAAATTTCCCACTTTTATTCCCAGCTAACAATTGGCATTTTAATAGGAAACGTCTGGTGAAATTGCACTGTTTCTAGGAACCTCAAAGTAAGAAATAGTAGAGTTGTGTTAAATTGATTAAATAAGGAGGCAATTAGACTGAGGTGACTCTAATGTTGTGGTGGGGTATGTAAGCAAAGCAAAATCTAAGCCAAAAAATGCCTCAAAACCTGGGGACCACCAATCACAAAGGGCTAAGGAGGCTTTAAACTATAGCCAATCAAATAATTTCCTTTCTGTGTCTCCACACCTTCCCTATATACGCCTTTCTCCGACTCCTGTTGGTGGAGAACGCCTAACAATTTCTGGTTTGGCACTACCCGACTGGAATAGATTTTTGCTCAAATAAACTCTTCAAAGTTTTAAAAATGTCTCAGTTTATCTTTTAACAGTGGGTACTAAGGTGATGGTGGGGTCACGTGGCAGTACTCCTTCTAGGTACGCAAACTCCTATAAACTTTTGAGTAGGGTTGACTTTGCCACAGTGTTAGTAAAAACAACACTAAATTAATATAATTCACACTTGAATAAAGAAAAAAAAAAGGAAGACAATATCTTACTGTGTTTTTCTTAAGTATACCTTAAGAACAGATGATCGGGGCGCCTGGGCGGCTCAGTCGTTCAGCGTCTGCCTTCGGCTCAGGTCATGGTCCCGGGGTCCCGGGATCGAGCCCCGCATCGGGCTCCCTGCTCGGCGGGAAGCCTGCTTCTCCCTCTCCCGCTCCCCCTGCTTGTGCTCCCTCTCTCGCTGTGCCTCTCTCTGTCAAATGAATAAATAAATAAAATATTAAAAAAAGACTAGATGATTTACTCTTGGAAGACTATTGATAGACAACAGATGGGAGTGTTCCAAAGACCATGAGGATCAGATGGGGGGTTCACGGGCAGGATGAGGAGTTGGCCTTTACTACACTCAACGATGCAGAGCTAGAAAGAAGAAGGAAGGAGAAGAGGGGATGCGTTGGCCCTGGCTTTCAAAGTATGGATAAAGAAGATAAAAAGGAGGACAAATAATCCCCTTAGGAGTCCCTTGATTAAATGCAGAGGCAGACGCTGAGGTTTGTCATAAGCTGTTTTAAATTGTTGTTAAAGAGAATGAGTGGTTCCCACACCGCTCACCCTGACGTCCTACGGACTCTGCAGATACAAAATAAAAGTGTTGACACTCTAAAAGCAGCGTGGACGGGTTGGGGAGGAGTTAACAATGAGCCACAAGGGGGATAACCTCGTCCTTTCCCGGTGATGGCGCGGTGTCCTTTCAATGGCTGATGTCCACATAACTCATCAAGTTACCTCACGGCCCAATGTGCAATGAAAATAACCCCATATTTGCCCTCCCAGTTTTTATAAAAGTTTTCTTCTTCATATCCTTGCTTTTTCACTTTAATATGCAAGAAACACCCAATGCCCAGAAAACTGAGCTGTAGTGTCCCTGATTTAATTTTCTTGTGGTCCACGTGGAGGCGGCTGCACATAACCTGATTTTTTTTTTCCAATCCTGAGATATTCTTAGTCACTTAATCCATTAGAAAAAGTCTGAAATGTTTATTATTTTAATCAAGTTCTTTCAGCGTCTGTTTGTTTTATATTTTGCTATTATATTTTCAGTCATCTATACACATTGGTCTCTTTAATTAATTTGTAAGTAAATACATTTCTGTACTGTTTCACTTATATGGGTTGGTACAACAGGGACTATGTACTCATAAGAGTCATCAGAAAAGATGTCACCTTTGGATATATGAGCATTAAAGGAGTAGGTATTCTTCATTCAAAGAATCAAAACTAAAAGTTTGCCTTTCAGAAAATGGTTTCTTAAAATAGTGGATTTAAAAAAAAAATAATACAAAGTTAATTAAGGAGGTTAGATACTGCATGCATACCCAGGATGCCAAATATTAATGACTAAGAAAGATAGTGTTGGGAGGCTTATGTACATCTGTGTCATAAGACATAAATGTGTGAATAGCCTAGGATCACCTTGCTTTATGAAGCCCAAACTACATGGAGAATCCCTGGAGAAAGAAGCACTATATAGAGAGACGGGGGAGGGAGGAAAAAGAAAGAGAGTTCATGTAACTTACTTAGTTTTGACAGTTCCATAGCATTGGACAACAAAAGCACTTGACTAAGGTCATATGGCTAGCAAGTGTTAGTGCTGAGGCTCAACCCCATCCTGTCAGTTTCTAGAGATTAAATGCTTAACCTCTGAGCTGCAGGGGGAATTCTCTCAATTATAAAATGGGGATGATAATTGCGTATATCTCAACAAGCTCTTATGAAGATTTAATAAGTTATATTTCAAATAATTAGAATACAGCTGGTACATGACAATTACTATATAGGTTACTTCTGTTTTTGTTTTCATCATTATTATTAATCCATATAACCAAATATTTTATGGAAGCACATTTTAAGAAGCAATTTTTACTCTGACCTAGACATCTTAAAGTTACATTATGAAGAGATCACGTTGAAGTTTTGTAAATAAAGTCATTAAATTTAGTGAACCAAAGTAATGCATTACCTTAGTTAAAAAGTATTAACTAATCATAAGCAATAAGCCTTGTCATGAAAGGATGTAGCCTATTATACCAAATACAGATTTTGAGATCAAAGGGTAAACCAGTAAAAATGAAAGTAAAGGGTTCTAGCATAGGCTGGTTATATAAAAAGACATAGTTCTAGACATTTATTTTCTTCTAAATGCCATTAAATTGGGTCTGCTTATTAAATTAAGTTTAAATTTATTTTGAAAGTAATAACATGCTTTTATATCATAATTCCATAAATTCTTAATAGCTTTCCTGGAAGAATTATGTGCCTACATTTCTTCTACATATTCATTTTTATTATAGAACTTTCAGAGGTGTTTAGGAAATAACTTTTACTTTTTTTTTAGAAATAACCCTTTCTTTTAAAGATATGTCAACTTTCTTCCATTTATTAATAACCCATTGACAATTCCCTTTCTCTTGAATCTATTTAACCACTTTACTCCAAAAAATACTTTAAATATATATGCATAATATAAAAAGGTAAAAATAAGTAGAAGGTATCTGGGTAAAAGGGAACTAAGAAAGTGGATGAGGGAAGAAGTAAGTAAAACAGATTTAAATGTCAAAAGGAGCAGGGCGCCTGGGTGGTCCGTTAAGCATCTGATTCTTGATTTCAGCCCACACCATGAGCTCAGGGTTGTTAGGAACTCAGGGCTATAAGATCGAGCCCCGTGTCTGGCTCTGTGCAGGGTGTGAAGCCTGCCTGAGATTCTCTCTCCTTCTCCCTCTGTCCTTCCTTGACCTCTCTAAAAAAATTGATAAATGTCAAAAGTACCTATTCAGTCATTAAATGTGATGGACTGGTAAGGGAGATGGAAATGTTCTTTATCATGATAAAGCTTTGGGTTACATGGTGATATTCATGAAGTGTAATGTATGTACATTTTAAATAAAATAATTGTCATCATAATGATAATTGTGGAGAGTGGGAGATCGTTCAGATGAAACAAGAACCAAAGACTGGATAATTATTGAAGTTTAATGATGAATGCATGGGGGTACAATGTACTATCCAGTTTATCTTGTATATACTTGCAATTTTCCATAATAAAATGTTAAATAAGAGACCAAGGCTTTAATTCACATTTTCCATTCAGTCAAAGCGAGTCAATGCAGTTATTTATAATCTTATTAGAACAAACCAGAAAACCAGGAGAAGCACATGTTTTCTTAATATTGATACCTTAAACATTCTTCCCCTGGGTTCTCATAAAAAAAATATGGTATGATGTCTTTGACAAAATTTTCAGTAAATAAGGTAGTACATCTTTAATAGATGTGTCTTATTCTTGTTCTCTCTAGTTAGACTGATGGCATAAATGCAACTGAGCAAAACCAGTTCTAAAGGGAAAAGAACAACTCAGTGATGTTGATGAGTGTTCTCTCCAATTTTTTAGCTTGACAAACCCTCCAAATTCTGTTAAAAAGTAACTTGCAAGTCTCAGTACTTTATTAAAAATAACAAATTGTTTTAAATATCCTTTTACTTTGTCATAGCATCGAACACTGACTTAGACATGTAGGTTTACAATTCTTCAGGCAGTCATTGAATTTCCTCATCAGAACTGAACCACAGAGTATAGCAGTTTATGTCTCCTGGCAAGAATTTTGTGTAAGGATGTTCAAAGTAGGCAGGCAAGCTTCTATGCATCTGCTTTGCTGTGCAAACTGACTTGAATGGAAGGCAGGCATGATATTCGTAAGAAAATTACACTGCTTAACCACATCACATAGCACTACACCACCAGAAAGAGATGGCTTTAAACTCTTATGAAAAATAAATGAAAATAAAGAGGAACTTATCTGACTCTAGACCAGACCATAGGATGGCGATGGCCAAAAGACAACAAATCCCAGGGCATATACTAAAGTTTTTTCTACTTTCTTTGGAAATTCTCTTATAACATTTATTTCAGGGGCATTCATCCTTGTTTCACTTCCAAAATTCATGAAAACTTTGAGTTTTGATCAAGTTGTTGAGATACAGAGTCGTGAGTGGAGGGAGGCCGTTGGTGCCTCAGTCCCACGTGACTGCAACTGTTTTATTCCATGTGAGAGATTCATGCTAACGCTTCCAACCCACCTGTCAACTTACCCAGCTGTAGGAAATTATAATTACCTATTAGAAAGTTCCAACTCTAAATACCTTTGATACTTTCAGAGAAAGACCCTTCCCCATCACATATTTTAATTGCTTGAAATTCTTTTTTTTTTTAAGATCCTTGCTTCTTTATTAAAACCAAAATGTTGCTTAATCGAGAGGTGAGAATTTTTGCAAACCCATCAATAAATAACATTTTTACTTGTTCATTCCCTCTTGGAATCTAAATGCTGGTCTCAGAGTACCTGGGCAACCCTTGACACTTTCCAGATTGCAAGATCCATGAAAAGGCATGCTGTGATCATCTAGGGGCTGCCATAGGCAAACGCAGTTTCTTGCATGTCTGCATTATGATCATGCATGGAATATCAATTTGGCTCTGGGAAGTGTCCTCCGTTTTGTTCAGCCTTACAGATCCAGTGAACATGTATGGTCAATGGCCATCCAATTCTTCTCCAAGGAATCTGAATCTCATGGCAGGAAATTTTTATGCTCATCAGTCTGTTGAATATGTGCTCTGTTATAAACACTATAACCTTTGATATAGTTTTTTTTTTTTTACTCTTTCTTCTGCACGTAGCAACTGATTGCATAAAAATTAGGGAAACTCATTTTTACAATCTAAAAAATATAGCTTTATTCTATTAATTCTCCCAGGCTTTTCTTTTGGAATAATTTATTAAACTTAATTATCACTATGGTGATCTTTTGTTCTGTTATATTTATTCATTAGTCAAGCTTTCCACATTTCATTTTTCTTGGTGAAATTATATTTTGAAATAACTTTAGGCAATTGGTTATACATTCCTACATTGTTACTTCTGTATTAAAGCATTAGAAAATTAGTTTAAAAAGAGATCTTTATACCATTGAGGGAAAGGGACTCAGTCCTGAAATTGAGTATCACAGTGAAGTTAATTAAATCAGAAAATGATGAGAAATTATGTATAACAGCTTTATCCTTCCCTGACCCTCAAAGCACTAAATTAAGCATAGAATCTGCTATCTTTATCAAGACGTATTGATAGGACTTCAGTTATCAATTCTACATAGGATAACTTCTAAGGAGTGTGCAGTTGAAACTATTCAAACTATAAGGTCTTGATTTCCACAAAGTTCAGGTCCAGTACTTTTCCAGACATATCCCCATTATTCAGATACCATATCAAGTCTTCGTCAGACTGATGAACATTCAAAATTGATCCCTCATGACATTTAGACTTTGGTCTAAAGTGGAAAACATCAATATATGAAGTACTAAAGATCCACAGAAGAACTAGAACAGTGGAAAAACACCCAGCACCAATTGAGAAAAAGACAAACTCTGACTATAGATCTGGCCTGTGCCAACAGCATACTAAATACTCCTGTACTGGGGCTACTCAATAATTATTTGTCCACCAACAGTACTTCACTGAGTTTTAATCTTAACATAACGTGCCATAGTCCCCAACTCAATTTTCTTTTCTCTAATAAACACATTGTTTTATGTCTAGCATTAAGACATACCTCCGATATTATCTCCCAGTCCCCATTCTTGCTTGGAATTTCCATTATTGATATTTATTTTGGTATATGATTGAAAGAGCTTGTTCAAATGAACTCTTATTATTCTTGAGTTGCAACATATTAAACTTGAATTGCTATAACAAGAGTTCATTGGAATGTTATTCCATCTCAGTACAGTACTGAATACAGGTAATTTATCAGGGGAAATGAGACACAGTTTTAGGACTCCACTGGTGCCAAGATGAATTGATTAGAGTCAGATCCCAGATGGCGAAGGTGACTATGACTACCCATGTGGAAGTTGGAAAATAGGAAAGATGGTTCCACAAAGGTAAGAAAGAGCATTAGAAACACATTATTATGTGTTTGGTCCAGCATGATTCCTTCACAGTCAAATTAAAACATCGAAATAATTCATGGTCTTTTTTTTTTTTTTTCTGCCCTAAAGCAGAATTATTCCTGGATTTCTCAGGAAGCCATTCATTAGTTTTTGGATTACCCAATCTCTTTGTTTCTTCTTTCATCTCTTGCCCCTTTTTGGTATCATTTCTCTTTGGGTTAGTTGCTCCTCTGTCCAGAGAGTGGCAGAAGGAGAAGGGAGGTCTAAGGAAAAGCTGACTTAGATTAATTTTAAAACTTTTCTATGATAATCTTACTGAATATAAATAAAACCATAATTATAATAGTTGAATCTAAGATCTGGAAGGAAATGTGTTGATGCAGACTAACCTCCCACCTCCTATTAACATTCTCTCCCCAATCTTGAAACCTTTTTTAAAAAGCTCATGGGTCTAATATTCCCCAGAGCAGTAAATCCATCACTATAATAATAATAACAAGAATGATGAGAATAAAAATAATAACATCGCTGTTATTTACTGAGTATTAGCTGCACACTGGGCCCTGCATTACGTGATGAACATAATTGTTATGAGCTAGATGCTATTATTATTCCTCTTTATACACCTCTATTCAATGGAGTGTTTTCTCTTTTATGCAAAATAACAATGAACATTTTGTTTATATATGAAATAACAATATGCCTAGAATAACTTTCATATTGGCCATAATTATCTATGCAAATGCACTGTAGTCCTTCTGCCAATATCACTTTATGATAATTGTTAGGAATAAGTTATGGTCTCCTTCAGTTTTTATTTTTCTCCTATAATCATCTCTGTTTCATCTGTCCCTTATATAGTTCTTCCCTTATGCACCTTCTTCAGGATTTCAATATTTCCTCTCCAGTGTGCTTTCTAGAACTGAACACAACATTACAAATGTGATCATGTAATTGTCTTTCATTTCCACTCTGTGGTCTGAAAACTGGCTTTTATACAATAACATGGCGTTCCAGGTTCACGTGCAGTTTGAGGTTTGGGAGTAAGTTTTAGGACCTGAAACATTTAGTACAATTATGTGCATTTTAATAAATATTTTCTTTATCACTTGGTTAACATGTGCATCAAGTCAGGGAGAATTAGTATTCAATTGCTGGCATAAAATGCCAAAGAATGTATCTAATAAGAGTTATGGATGGAGAGTACACAACCTTGTCTGTACTGATTTTTCAAGTATATGTGATTCTAATTTTATTTCAAAATTCAGAATTAAAAAGAAGAGATGATTCCCAGTGTTAGTGAGCAAGTGGGTGCAAGCAGATATTCTCTTGTAAACTACCAGGGGAAGTCCAATTGCCACAACCTACTGGTGGCAAATTTGTACTCAGCATCTGAAGCCTTATGAATGTGTAAGCTGTGACTATAAATTTCACATATAGAAACTGACCCTATGATAAGTATGACAAATATGTAAAATATTTATTTATATACATGTTATTCTAGTGTTGCTTATAATATCACATTATTGGAAGTTCTGAATCTTGGGGAATGAAACGAATAATTATAGCTATGGACTAATGCACTGTTTCAAATAATGTTATGAAAAGCATGTGGGAAGTACATTTTATCTAAAATTATATAGCATTTGTATTGCTAAACCACTCCCTGCACTTCTTTCCTCACCTACTTACAAGACTTCTAACACCAGATATTTGGGTTTTTTCCCCCCACATCAAGCAATTCTCAGACCCCAGCTGGGTGCCCTACAATTTAACTCAGGTCTAGCACTGTCTACCCAGCGATACCATCAGATTTCACAGCATAAGGTTAAGGTTAAGTAGGTCCTACAAGACCCCCTCTCCCCCAATTTCAGATGTCAATTGCAGGTCCCAGGTTGTCACCTGTGCTTCTGGACCTACTGGCTATAAATCAGGATTCTCAAGACCTCTACTTTGAGTTTGATAATTCACTAGAATGGCTCACAGAGCTCAGGAAAACACTTACTTATCCTTACTGGCTTATTATTAAAGGATATGACAGAGGATTCAGATGAACATCCAGAGGGAAGAGATGCAGAGGTCAGGGCATAGGAAAGGGGTGCAGGGATTCCACAGTGTGCCACCCTCCCAGCCCTTCTACGGATTCAGCAGTCTAGAAACTCCCCGAAATTTGTGCTTTTGAGATTTTTATGGAAGTCTCATCAAGTAGGCATGATAGATTATTAGCGCAATTTCCAGCCCTTCTCCCCTTCCTGGAGAATAAGGTGTGGGGCTAGAAGTTTCAATCTCCTTTTTTTTTTAAGATTTATTTATTTATTTGAAAGAGACAGTGAGCAAGGGCAAGGGCAGAGAGGGAGAGAGAATCCTGAAGCAGAGTCCCCACTGAGCACAGAGTGGGGCTTATCCCAGGCCCCTGAGATCATGACCTGAGCCGAAATCAAGAGTTGGCTGCTTAACTGACTGTACCACCCAGCGCGCTGGAAGTTGCAAGCTGCTAATCACGGTGTGGTCTTTCCAGTGACTGCCCTCATTCAGCCCCTATGCAGGAGCCCACTAGGCAATATCTCCTTGGAACAAAAGACAATCGAATCACCCAAGTAATTCCAAGGAATTTAAGAGCTCTGTGCCAGGAACTGAGGGCAGAGATGAAGATACATATTTTTTATGATGATTTTGCAACACCTATACTTTATTCAAGCATGTGACACTTGGATTGAACATGTATATAACACTTTATTTCAGGCATGGCTACAATCACTTGACAAATATTAATGTTTTACCCCTTGACAGCCTCATGAGAGGAGTGTCATTAAAAATCTTCATTTCAGAGATGACAAGACTGAGGCCCAGGGAAGTTAAACAAGTTGTTCAAGGTCACACAGCTTGAGTGGCAAAGCCAGAGTTTGAATCCAGGAGGTCGCTCCAAAGTCCGTACTCTTAGCAACCACATTGGCTTTGTTCAGAAACTATCGAGCGGAGAAAAAAAAAAAAAACAAAAACAACTGTACTCTATGATTATGTAATCTGGCCAAGAAAACAGAGCTGCAAATATTTTTAATCAAAAGTCCACATTGGCACTTTTCCTCTAATAACAGCATCTAATAAGATAGCTCCTCCTCCCCATTCAGAGGTTTTACTAAATGTGCATGGGTGGGAATAAATAAGAAAAGAAAGCAAAGGGAAAAAGAGACAATCACTGATGCGATTATTTGCAATTAAGTGAAGAATAGAAGGCGTACAGAAACAAACATCATTTCTTACAGTACAACCATGTTATTTTTTTTTAAGATTTTGTTTATTTATTTGACACAGAGAGAGAGAGACAGCGAGAGAGGGAACACAAGCAGGGGGGAGTGGGAGAGGGAGAAGCGGGCTTCCCGCTGAGCAGGGAGCCCGACGTGGGACTGGAGCCCGATGTGGGACTCGATCCCAGGACCCCGAGATCATGACCTGAGCTGAAGGCAGACACTTAACGACTGAGCCACCCAGGCGCCCCAACCATGTTATTTTAATTCTCTGTGATTTGATTGAAACAAACAAAAAAAATTAGGGCCAAATACTTAAAGATCCGCTCAGAAGTTCAACAAAAAAACAAACTGACAATATTGGGAGAGGCCTTAGCTTTTTATCTTGAATGGAAGAAAAACACAACAGAGAAAATCTGCCCCATAGGATAGAGAAGGAAATGTATTTACAGTCTTATTGGGCCCTTTGTTCAATTTAAAGAATGAGCTACTAGAGTGTGCTGTGGACTCACTATATTGTATTTAGTTTCCTATCAGTATACGAAGATATTTTAAAGCCCAATACCTGAATGAACAAATATGTTTACATGTAATAAAGTCACTTTGTGGGTATAGATTATTATTTTTAATCCCATGGTCCCCTTTTAATATAAAACAAGGTAAAAAGGAAACAATTTTTATTCTACATTGCTCCTCAGGAAAAAAAAAAAAAAACACTCACTAATTCTACAAAATGTATGTCACTAATACGACAGAAATTTTTACCTGTTGAATACATTCACAATCACACATTATTTCCTATCTCAAGTCTCAACAACACCCCTGAGCCAATAGGAAATACCCATCATTTTGGGAGTTACCTTTCATCAGTACTTCTAAGAATCCCCAATTATGCTCACGTGCATAGTCTGACATGCCTTAGACCTCACCAGTTTTGTGGTCCTGAGCAAGGTCACCATTCAGTTTTCCTGTAGGACTGCAGGATTAACAGCCCCCATCGCTAGTCCCCAAGGAGGGGTGCTGCCCAGCCTTTGCTCAGTGCCTTTGCCTGACCTTTTCATGTCTCTTGCTCTAGCTTCTGCTACATCCTGCTGTCTTTCTGCTCATTTCAGGCCACTCCATACCATTTGCAGAGCACTTTTACTACTAATGTCTGTTAATTCCTTATCACTTCTATGTTCAACACTGCTTGAGATATTGCTTTCTCTACAGTGACAACTTGGGGTACAAGGCTCCTCAGCTATCATTCCTCTCCACGGCTGATAGAAAACTGTCTTCATTGTGTCCAGTTCTTTTGGGTTGGGTTCCTACAGCTGAGTGGCTTGTGCCATATGTAGTTATATCTATGTTATAGGTAGTGTTATAGATGCATGTCATAATTAAACATGTAACTGTAGTTTTATAGTAATAATTACATAGTGACATACAGCTTTATAACTATATATAACTACAGCTATTTCCTTTTCCTATTCCAGGACAGAGAGGTCCTCAGGGGTAGAAGACTGGACTGGTAAGATAGTGCCCTGCATCACATTATTCAAGTGGCACTATGTGCTCAGCATTGTCTTAGTAACAGCAGTTGAGTAACCAAGAGAAATATAAAGGCAGGTCTTAAAACTTAAGGAATTTTCCAGCTTGTTGAGAAGACAAAATTTACCCATAAAGCAATAGTTTGCACTTGTGATTCTAAATATGGACAAGCATCAGATTTACTGGGTTGGGGGGGCAGGGTGTTCTGAAATACAGATGCCTGGTTTCCATTAAGACACACTAATGAGAATTTCCTGGGGTGGACTCAGGCATATGTATTTACAACAACTCACAGGAAATGATGGGCTATGTGTAATTCACAAGAGGTTTGCCTTTCTTCTCAATACAGTGCAACTCCATCAGAGTACAATAAATGTGGTCCAAAGAGTCAATCACTATTAAGAGGTTAATGAAATGACTGTCAGGGACTGGCCCTCAAGCCGGCCTGCTCGAATTCCTGAGCTCCATCTATAGATCAACCTTTATTCTATTCCTGGCCATTCGGTGCCTTCTAGCATTTCTTGTGTGCCTTGACGAAACTGTGGGGAGAACCCAGGTTCTGGGCTGATTGGGAGTTCCTGGTCAGTAGCAGACATTAGAATTCTTCATGGTTGGGCGCCTGGGTGGCTCAGTCGTTAAGCGTCTGCCTTCGGCTCAGGTCATGATCCCAGGGTCCTGGGATTGAGTCCCACGTCGGGCTCCCTGCTCGGCGGGAAGCCTGCTTCTCCCTCTCCCACTCCCCCTGCTTGTGTTCCCTCTCTCACTGTGTCTCTCTCTCTCTCTGTCAAGTGAATAAATAAAAAAAAAAAATCTTTAAAAAAAAGAATTCTTCATGGTTGCTGGAATTCACCTCTCAGGCAGGCAGATTTGGGGTAAGAAAATTTAGGGAAAACTAGGTCCTACCATCTGCCAACCTCAGCTTCCTGAGACAGAATTACCCACTCTTTTCCTCTCTGACCTCATGACTCCACCTTTACCTTCTCTCCATACACAGAAGATGAGACTTAGCGTGCTCCTGTTTGCCAGAGTGGGCTGTGAGGCACTCAGGCACCAGCTGTCTATGGCCTGATATCTGAATTAGCAGTTCCATGAGAATTTGTATTGTCACAGATGTCTTATCTTAGATGATTACTGTCATTTTATTACACAGAATTCTGCTTAGCTAGAATTCTTTGAATGTTAGTTTTATATCTATATACACATATATAAATATAAATATACCTAACAACATAATACATAATGCATAATAACATAATATATAATATATAAATACACACATATGCGTACATTAAAAATTTGATCTAAAAACAAATTCTTCCAAATTATTTCAACATGGACATTATTTGCATTGTATTGACTCTAAGTGAATTCTGAGAATTGAATCCTAGACTCCTAAAAACATGACATAGTTTCTTAAAAAGAGAAATGGGCATCTAAGAGGCAGAAAGCTCAGGTGTAACAGCTGGAATCACTTGCAGAGTTTTCATTTGCTTGAGTTTATTAAATAAAAATATATCTATTGTTCCATCCCACAGAGACTCAAGTCACTCTTTAGGATGAGTGATTAATAAAAGCTTTACCTAAATCCATAAAGGGAAATTGGAGTCAAATCCTAATCCAAACACAAGCCCTGTTTGCAGATTAGAACCCAAATCCTAATCCTTCTGAGGCTTGTCCATCCCAGCTCGAAATGGCATTGTTGTTTTGATTTAAAATCTATGTTCCCACAACATCTTGAAAAAGTGATTGCTATTTCTGTGTCATTAAACACAAAGGCTTTTAAGTGTTTTATTTTTCCCCTAAAATATACCATAAATAGAGCTGAATATTCAGCTGGCCTAAAAATGAGGAGGGATGTGCTGTGGAATACAACCTTTTAACAGAAAGCGTAATTAAAACTATTTTTAGTTCAATCTGACTTGATTTTCAGGTACAATTTTCAGAGATGACCTGGAACTGATGTGAGGCCATTTATATCAATGATCTCCCTAAATTAATGACAATCCTTAAGAAGGTTTATCAATTAAGATTAGGTTTGGCTACAAGATGTCCATCAACAGATGAATGGATAAAGAAGATGTGGTATATTACAATGGAATATTATGCAGCCATCAAAACCCCCAAAATCTTGCCATTTGCAACGACGTGGATGGAACTAGAGGCTAATGTAACTAGTGTATTATGCTGAGCAAAATAAGTCAGTCAGAGAAAGACATGTATCATATGACCTCACTGATATGAGGAATTCTTAATCTCAGGCAACAAACTGAGGGTTGCTGGAGGGGTCGGGGTGGGAGGGATGGGGTGGCCGGGTGACAGACATTGGGGAGGGTATGTGCTATGGTGAACGCTGTGAATTGTGTAAGACTGATGAATCACAGACCCGTACCTCTGAAACAAGTAATACATTATATGTTAAAGAAATAAAAAAAAGAAGATAGTAGGAAGGGAAAAATGAAGGGGGAGGAATTGGAGGGGGAGATGAACCATGAGAGACTATGGTCTCTGAGAAACAAACTGAAGGTTCTAGAGGGGAGGGGGGTGGGGGGTATGGGTTAGCCTGGTGATGGGTATTAAAGAGGGCACGTACTGAATGGAGCACTGGGTGTTATACGCAAACAATGAATCATGGAACACTACATCAAAAACGAATGATGTAATGTATGGTGATTACCATAACATAATAAAATTAAATTAAAAAAAAGATTAGGTTTGGCTAATCTAACAGTGAGTTAAACATGAGATGTACTTATTTTTCTTTTGATTGAAATAATTACAGGAATAGGGCATTCAGGACTGTGAGAATAGCTCCAGGTACACCCAGCTCAAGGTTCCACCATCCCTGGATGTGGCTCCTGTTCTTATGGTTCAAATTGCCTGCTATGACTCCAGACCACATTCCCAGTACAGAGAGAGAAACGGAGGTAGTAAGCACCCCCCAGAAGCCCAACAACATAACCCTTCCATTTACACAATCAAGTCATATGGTTTCAGCTAGTGACAGGGGAGGATGGGGATTGAAACTGGAAAACCATGTGCTCACATTACTTTTAAATTAAAGAACAAGGGGGGGAAATACATGTTAGAAGATAACTTGCAGCTTCTGCCAGCTACTGAAGTGTGGTATGATAATGTTAAGGACAAACAGAATCTTGCCTGTGGGAATAAGATCGTGATATTTGTTGGGCCCTGAGCCTCATCTGATGGGTCCGGGCGTGTACTGCATGTCTAGCCATTCTCCTGGATTACGATGGGTCCGAAATAGCCTTTGACTTCTCCTTCCCTGATATGGCAAACTTCTATTCATTTTTAAATATTTAGATAAAATGTTTTTTTCCTCACAAAGCTTTTCTTTATCACCAGTTTCCATTCTACTAAGTGACCTGCCCCTTTCTCTGTATTCCTACAGCATATTTTGTGGTTGATGAAGTAGAATGTGATGTCAATATGGTTACAAGTTCTGCTCAAAGCAGATGTCTGAGTGGTGAATCGTTAGTTGGGTCTTACCACGATTCTCATATAAGAGATCCTGCGAGGTTAGACTCCTGACTGCTTAGCCAAAGCATCAGTTCGTAGGCCTGGTGTTCTCAATCACAAGATGTCTCCAGCTGCAAGCTAACAATCTCAAACCAGGCTGAAAACAGCTTTTGTCTAAGTCAGATGTCAGGATTCAATTTGTTAATATTTCTTATTGCTCCACTTGATTCAAGTGTATTTGAATCGTATTTACTTATCTTCCATCTCGTTTGCTTGTTTATTTTTACTTTTCCTAACTCCTGTTAGGACTGTCTCTCTTGCAGTGATCTAGAATATTTACATATTCCATCCTTTAAAAACTAAGGACCTGACTTGGATCCACTATCTCCTTAGATATGCAACACCTAAACACCTGAACCAGGCAAATTTTGTTAGTGAAATTGATTGCTATTTTTAAATTTGCTGGAAAACATACAAACTGGGACTTTCTCAGGCAAATAGGGACAAATGGACGCCCTAGAAATAACGGAGAACCTTGAATACTATAATCTTTGAGGAAATACTTGTGTTTACTTTTCCACTGGGCAATATTTTGGAATAAATTGTAGTAAGAGAGCCTAAAAGCCACAGCAAAGAGAGTTAATGTGTGTGTGTGTGTGTGTGTGTCTGTGTGTGTGTGTCTGTGTGTGTGTATCCAAAAAGCAGAGCCAAAGAAATATTATAAAGGCATTCTGTGACACAGGCATGAGCCATTTGAGACTGTAATAGCTTGATAAAATAGGGTGAGGGACTTTGGCATCTGTTTTTGGTTTTGTGTTTGTTTTTCTCTTTGTGCAAAGGCATGGGGAAGATTATGTTATACAGCCAGAGTCTTAAACATTGCCATATCCATGAAATAAGCTGTACGTTGCAGCTGTAGCTTTGGAACCCAAGAAAAGCGTTCCCATGTGTTTAATACAGTGGGAAGGGGAAAAAAAGCAAGGACAGTCATTTCAGCTACACCAAATAAATGATATTATATATGTATGTCCGTGACCTATGTGTTGGTAATTAGTAATTATTTGTGACAAAAATTTGTAAGCAATTCTGATGTAATTTTTTAGAGAGAGGCTTCTTTGTGACAGTAATCCATTTTCCTTATTATCCACTCTATATTTCTATACTATCAATCCCCCCCAACTCCCCACAAAACAGAAAACCACTCCCAAAGCCCACCATCTTAGAATTCATAAATGTGGTATTTAAAACAATGATTTAAAGAAGAAAGTTTGGTGCTAATATGTATATTCTTATAATTATCCCAGGGTTCCAAACAGCCTGAAGTTCCATTAATCTGGGCTAAGCTAAATTAAACATAAGATAGTTCAGCTGTGTTTGTTTTTAATTTGCAAAGGAATTTAGTGTTCCAAAAGTGAGGGACTAGCAAACCAGGCTTCAATCAATCAGGAATATTTTGGGCAACTCTGCCAGTAGCATTAATGGGAAAGACCTGCTGTTATAATCCACAGGGTTTTTGGCAGGTCCTGAAATAAAAGAAAAGGGAGTTTCTGAGAGAATCTGAAGCCTAAAAGCTGGTCAGAGGTAGAGGTGGTAAAACTAATATATGAACTATTTAGCTAAGATGAGAGGGTTCTAGAGATGAAGGAGACTTACATCAGAGAGCCAGAAGGTTTTAATAAAATATTATTTTACAATTAATCTATCACTGTATCCATTTATTCCAAGCACATAATTTAAAATTTCAAGTTATATTATAAAACCTGTTAATAACACATTTCCATTCTCCTTGACCTCTCTCATGCTACCCAGCAACAGATATTAACTTGTTTAGTGTTTTCTTCTGTTATTTGGCACTCTATTTCTAAGTACTAATTTTTTCCTGCCTTCTTAGCTCAGTGTTAGACATTAGCCGGCAACAGCCTACTATGGGAGATAATGATTTACCTCACCACTTCCTACCCACTTTGGGAGAGTTACAGCAGAGATTTAGTTAAATAAAATCCTCAGTACTTATGTTACTATCATCCTGGAAATGACGTTCACTTTTGAGCCAAGATATACAGTATGATTTTTTTTTTGTCTTGTACCTGTTATTTTTTTGGCAATTAATATTTGTGTATTTTCAAAAATTCACTTATTTTTTATTGACAGTGGATCTTCCATAATACTCAGATTCATGGATTAAACCCCTCTCCACTATATTTTCCAAATGGTCCAAGACATGAAATAACTTATCGGTTCTATTTCTTTTTCTAACAGTCTCTTTCTGATAAACATCTGACTCACTCATGAATCTACATTGGGTTCCTTTCTGGACCTGATGCACAGCTACTATCCTGGGAGGACTTTTACTACTCTCCTTTATTGGAGCTCTTGATTCTGGACTCTCAATATCTTCCTGTTTCTTCATTTACCTCCTTGTTTTGAGATAGCATGTGTTCCAGGACTTTCTTGAAAAAGAATGCCTGGGTATTTAAAACAGAACAAAACAACAAAAACATGATAATTTTGAAGTTCTAAAAACACTTTTGTCCTAGCCTTCATGATTTAAGTGTTAGCTCAGCTTCTGGATAATTCTAAGTTAAAAATATTTTCCCCTCAAATTTATAAAAGCATGGTTTAATTTTTTTTCCTAATGTGTTGTTTATAAAAGCTGATACCATTCCAGTGCCTGATACTTTATATGCAGACTCTTCCTACCCACTTCCAAAATTTTTATGGTAATTGTAATAACAATCAAGTCTTTACTTACTCTAAGATGTTACTTCATGCACTTTGTATGCATTTTATAACAATAATAAATTTAATCCTCATAATAGGAGATCTCCTATCTCATAGGAGGTAGACAGTATCAATGTTAATCCCATTTTACAGATGAAGAAACTGAGCACTAAGACAAAGCTAGGCAATGGCAAGTGGTAGATATGGGTGTTGAATGCAGGCAGTTTGGCACTAGACTCCATATGCACCATCTGCCTCTTTTCCAGGTGTTAGGAGATAAATATTTGGACTTTTAGTTTGGAGCAAACCTTCAGTTTTGAGAAACTTTGTTTTATGACTGTTTTTCTCTATTTTTTTATTCTATCAGTTGGATTTTGGGTCCTCTTGATTAAATATTTCATTTAAGACACCTTTTCATTTTGCTTTTAACATTTAAAAACTGGTTTTATTCTGCGTCCTATGAATCTCCCAAGCTTTCTATCGCCATGATTGGTAGTAGTAATACTTAATTTCAGTGGTCCTGTTTTTAATTTTCAGGGGCCATTTCCTATTTCCTCATTGTTCCTCTTATATTAATCGCACGCTGCATTCATTTCATGGATGGAATATCTTCTCTCTTTGAGGATACTGATTATACACTTAAGTTTCCTGCTTTGTTTCTATTTCCCCGAAGTTTCTTTCCTCTATTGTGTCCCCTGATCTCTCATTTTTAGGCTAAATTCTTTCTTCCAATGAGTGAGGCTTGTTGATTGTTACCACGGATGATCCAGGGATGAGCAAACTTGATCATTGGAGGGAATCTCTTGTGTTGATATTGGAATATTTGAGTTTTTCAAGATAAGCATTCTTGATCTTCTGCTGGGGGTAATACACCTTGAAGTGGGTGTTCTGATATGTAGGACAGAGGACGTACATTGAGAGGGGCTAGTCAGTACCAAATCTTTATAGATTCTACTGTCAGCCCTGCACCTCATCTCTCTACTGAGCCTGGTGGCCTTAAGACCAAAAATTCTGTCTGTGTAATTTTTTTTCAGAAACATAACACTGTGTTTCATATGTATATTTTGAGGGTTGAGGGAGAGGTGGGTATTAATCACCTGACTATAGCTACATTTTTGACCAGGTTTCTCTGTGTTGAGCTTCATGACTATTTCTTGCCTTACTGGGGTTCTAGCTGCAAACTGATTCTTTTCTTTTCTTTTTTTAAGATTTTACTAATTAGAGAGAGAGCACGAGCAGGGAGAGGGACAACAGGCTCCCTACTGATTGGTGAGCTGGATGCGGGGCTCGATCCCAGGACCCTGAGATCACGAACTGAGCCAAAGTCAGACACTTAACTGACTGAGCCACCCAGGCGCCCCAGCAAATTGATTCTTTTCTTGCAGTTACGTTCCTCCTTAGGTAATTATACTGTGGCTTCCTCCTCTATCACAAGGCATTTTCCATTCTTCTGTCTGCTTTCGAACCTATAAACATTTCTTTAAATACTTTATCTACTGGTCCTTCTTCCCTCTACTCACTTGTTTTCCCCTTGTGGATAGATTTATATGTTTATAATTTAATTTTGCCTCTACTCTTAGGTTAGTAGGAGAGAGTACATATAAATGTGAAAGTGAATGTGAGCTTTAAAACTTTCTAGATTTTTTAGTGTTGATGTGTATGTTTTGTGCAGGTAATATAGAGAAGTGTATAAGAAAGGATATACAGGGCATATAATTAGCATGATGTGTACACGTGGCTGTGTAATCTATGATTGATATAGTGAAACCCTCCATTATTTTTCTGCCTTACTTTTTGCAAACTAGTTAATGAAGATTTAATAGGGGCACGGATTGGGACCTTTGCTGTGGTGATAATGAATGATATAACCTGACATATGTCAAAATGTCTTCGGGCAAAAGATGAGAAATGGGCCACCAAGGAGGACAAATTGCAAGAAAATAAGATGACAGGTCTTATCAGAATGGATGAAGTGAATGGAAAGGAGTACAAAACAGACTGGGAATCTTGATGCCAATGGCTTCTAACATGGACTATAAAACAGCATGACTTCCAAGTTCTTCCAAACATTGCTCCTTTGTTTCAGACCTGTCCCCAGATTTCTCTGAGATATCCTCCATTCCCTGCAATGCACAAACCTCCTTTTCAAGGGTGAAAGAGTTTGCTAAGACTAAAAGAAAATTTTGTCAAGATAATGAAATTTTAGGGAGAAGTTTCTATGCATGGGAATATAACAAATGTAAGGGGCATTTCGATACACTAGGGAGCAATTAAAGAATTTCCTGAAACAGCTCCAGCACTCCTTCCCTTGATTCTACCTTAGCTCATTCAATGCCACAGAGAGAAGAATGAAATCCTGTGCTATTCTCTTTTGCTGGTAGAGGTATATTTAAATTTTGTGGTAGTAGAACTGATGCTCTAAACAATAGGTTGATTATACCTAAATCATGGCAATTTTCAGGCACAGTATATATATATTTAGTTCTAAAATATACATGCTAAAATAAGAATAGGGAGGCCGGTTGTCTCCAATACTTATGCTCAGGCTTAGGAAGACAATAATGTGAAAGGGAATAAAATGTTAAAGGCCTGTCAGATTCAGGAAAATTCATGTTAGTGGGTAAGGGTAAGAATGCAATTCAAATAATGTGAGTATAGAAGCTCAGAACTAGAGGAAACTTTTGATATCTACAGCTTACCTTTATTTTATAGATAATAACAAATCAACTTTTTACTTCATGCCAGATACTATTCTAAATGTTTAATACCCTCAACTAACTTAATGCCCTCAAAAATTCTATGAAGCATATACTACCTTTATCATCACTAAAGAAGCTGAGTTATAGAGGGACCAGGCAATTTGCTCTGGGTTGTACAGATACTAATGTTAAAACCAGGACTAGAATCTACAGTTTGGGGATGCCTGGGTGGCTCAGGTGGTTAAGCCTGGGGCTCTGGTCATGATCCCAGGGTCCTGGGATTGAGTCTTGAATCAGCCTCCTTGCTCAGCAGAGAACCTGCTTCTCCCTCTGCCTGCCACTCCCCCTGCTTGGGCTCTCTCTTTCTCTCTCTCTCTGACAAATAAATAAATAAAATCTTGGTTTGGCCCCCAAAACCCATGCCTATGCATTTAACTACTACATGTTTCCTTTCTTAGTATACGTGCTGCTGAAGTGAGCACTATACATTTCCTTTCTTGAAGGGAAAAATGACCAAAGATGTAAAGAGATTTTTATTAACACACCGGGACTAAACTAAGATTTCTTAGCTGTGATTCACTGTATTAAACACTGATTGAGATTCACAGCTATTGACCAGGACCTGTGATTCTTTCCATGACTCTGGCTTTTCATGTTAGCATTATTTATTTATTTATTACTTTTCAGTAATGGTATTGGTTACCCCCGGGTCAAGCCTAATGTGGAGTTAAATATATGAGACCACTGATTAAAGAAAAAATAGGTTTATTTTTATCATAATCATTACTTTCTAACATTTGTTGTCTTCTATATGCCAGGCAATATGCTAGATAATTGACTTACATTTTCTTACTTAATTCTCACAAGACCACTATGTTATAGCAAGTATTTTATGTCTGTTTTGCATATGTGGAAACTTAAGGACAGAAGTTTAGAAACTTATGCAACATCATAAAACAATTAAATCGCAGTGTTAGTCATCAAACCTTGCTCTTTCGATCTTCAAAGACCTTCTATCATTATGCACCTTGACTATTTTTATAAATATTACCAGTGAAAATTCACTTTGATTTTAAGTATGTACCAATTCTGTTAGTTAAAATAGAATGTACATTCATTTGTGGGGCTTTAATTCGACCTTTCTAAATGAAATTGCTTTAAAAAAAAAAAAACTTGTCAATACAGAGCAAAACAATGACATTCCCTTGTGTGATACGCATTATTGGGTGCACATTATCATTTCTGAGTAGGTATGCATATTTTCTCCTTATTAAAAAATGTATGCACAGCTAATGTTTATTCAAGAGATGAATTATTTTGCAAGTGAAAAATTATAATTGTTATATTCAGTCACATTTCAACCTTACATCACCAAAAGGGAGCCTTTTGCTAGAAACTCTCTTGCAACAATATTTTTTTTAAAGCTCTCCAGCCCGCTTTAATGATTGTAAAATATTTAGGTATTTTTTAAATGTTGGAGACCAAATAGAATAATGTATGAAGGCAATAAATAAATAAGGAGACAAATCGTATCTAAAGACCGGATAGTGAGGCCTTTTAAAACAGGATCGACCACAGAGGTTTTAAAATCTGTTTGATAATGTTTATTTGTGGTGGGGAGATTCTTAAACAGGTGAGCCTCACTACCCTCAGAAGACTACAGAGGAGGCATTGATGGAGGGCATTAGCAAAACAGCGAGACATGGTGACCACAATTAAAAATACTGAGCTTTCTGGAAGGAATACATAGTGAAACTACTCAACCTCTGGCTACTCCCCAAAACCCAACTTAACTGTAGACGTCCCTTACCCCAGGGGAAATCGTGCTTTTCCGACAGTCAGGCAGCTCTGCCTCATCAATGTCTTCTACCCAGGAAGTGAGGTGGCTAGAAGGGGCGGCTGTAAGAAGCACTCTTAAAGGGATTTTATGAAACCACTCACTGAGGCGCAGTTGGGTCACTGTCCCAATGCTCTGGCTGTAGACAAGTCCAACTCTGTTGAAATTAAGGGTTTACAAGAAGGGATCTTTTAGATTTTAAGGGCCTTTCTCACTTTCATTCCTTTTTCTCATGATAACGCTGTTATGTTTTTCAAAATATCCCCACTGACATTTATATGAATGTCTGTGAGCTTTTTCCCAGTAAGCAATTTTCTGCACTTCAGTCATTGCTCTATATAAAAAAAATTCCTAATATGTCTAATTTTTGACACACAATTTTCATTGATTACTAATTCATGTGACAGACGTGCTACCTTAGTCTTCATATTAATATGTTCATTGAAAATGACATAGAAGAAAGGGCATTTAGACCTACAGAGAATTAATTAGCATGTAATTCTCAGTATATCATCTAGTGTTAATTAGCAGTTAAACCATCTTCTTGTGCATGACCTGCTGATTTCAATATAGTGTCCTATTTTGGAGACCCTAGGGAAACAAAACTTGAAAGGATATTCGGTCTTCTCTTTTTGAAAATGAAATATGGAATCACAGCTCCAATTCCCCTGTGCTTTGCTTAACTGCTATATATTTTCCTCATTTTGTTCCTTTCTTAAATCCGTGTCATAGGCATTATGTCTTCCCTTTCAAAGAAAATCATGGTCAGACCTTTACTAATTGTTAAGAGTGAAATGAATATTCATATTTAAACCTTTTTAAAGTTAGAACTTTTTCTGATTTTTCTTATGCACAGTTCTTAGAGGGATGTTCAGTATGATTGCTAGACAACTTTGTGTATGAGCTAGTCTTACAGTTTTCTGTTTTCTCATATTTTTGCACATGTATGCTTTGGTGGTATACACATCACTGAAGCAAAAAAAAAAAACCTTATGGAGAAATTTGGCAATAAAACAATAAATTTGTTTAAATTTGGCAATTTCATCAACAAAACATTCTGAATTTTTTAATATTTTTTAATGTTAATGCAATGATTGTGTATCTGAGAATTTTATGTACTTATACAATTATAGTAACTCATGTGAACAATTGCTGTAGAAGGAGAAGTTTTTAGCACATTCATATTTATTCATAACAGATAAAAATTGTAAGAATGACTAACCTACTCAAAACATTCAAATTTATCTTTGAAATTCATAATTAAATATATTCGTATCTGAAGTGTCAGAAATTCAGAACCCTTAAAAAAAACTGAAAAATGACATTTGTATCTATTTGAAACATGCCAGCATGCCAGCCAGGCCTGCTGACTGAGCATTCATGGGACATTCTGCCCTCGCTAACCTTCCTCCTTTGGTTCAGGCCTGGTCCTCTCCATGCTGGATCCCAACCCTGGTCTCTGCAGCTGTCTCTTTCATGGCTATCACTTGGGTTCACAACTTTCGTAGACTGGTAGTTAAGATCAAGGAAATCAAAATACAACATTTTTAAAGGCTTTCTTGGCTTTTGGATTTATAATCATATTAAGAAGGTTTTAGTTATTAAATTAGCCTCTTCACCAAAAAGAGCAACTTGGACAATCCACAAAGCATTTTTCACACACATTATCTCATTTGATTTTCACAGAAACTCAGAGCAAGTATAATTACTGTCATTTTACAAAGAAAGAAAGGGCCTCAGAGAGATTCAATGATTTCCCAAGCAATCAAAGCGAGATAGATGTGGTATAATCAAGAATAACACTTAGATTTTTGATTTCTACAACTTTATTAGTCTTCGCAGATAGACCTCAAAAATTGCCGTGCACTGGTTCTCTTTGGACTGGAGGATAATAAGGCAATAGAGAACGTGAGGAAACGAAGAAGTGGAAAGAAAGCTGATCTGGCATTAATTTAATATCACATGACATTCCTGCGTCCTAGAGAGCAGGATGGGTTTGTTCCTTTTCAAGACCGTTTCTCACACTGCTTCGTCATGGCACAGCATGAGGGGATCTGTGGGTACCACAGTTACAGGTTAAGTTTGAGGCCAGCGCCATAAAGACACTGTGTTCTCATTGAACACTTCTGAAAAGAAATGAAATGTTTCTATCTTCATTTTGGAATTTGACTAGAAATGGGCTCCTGACTTGTCTGGGACGGAGGCCTCATTCTCAATATGCTCAACCAGGGATGCCTGGGTGGCTCAGTCGGTTGAGCGTCTGCCTTCGGCTTGGGTCATGATCCCAGGGTCCTGGGATCGAGTCCCTCATCGGGCTCCCTATTCAGGAGGGAGTCTGCTTCTCCCTCTGCCTGCTGTTCCCCCTGCTTGTGTTCTCGTTCTCTCTCTCTCCCCTTTCTCAAATAAATAAATAAAATCTTAAAAAAAGTAAAAAATAAATATCCTCAACCAATAAAAATTTGAACCCTAATCACCTAAGTTGTATGTTTAAATTTATAATTTTTTTAAGGAAGGCCCTGGATAAGACCAAAAGTGCAATTTTTGAATAATCAGCCCCATCACTCGAATCAGTTAGGAACTTGAGTTAAATGTATTGCAAATGTTTTACACATCTAACTTCCTATTTCTAGAACAATCTCATAGGGGCAGAATAAAAGCTCAGAGCTCAGGTTCTGACTTCAGACAGCACAGATTCAAATCCTTGTTCCGACATTGCTAGATTCCTGGCTTCCAGCAAAATGACTTGATGTCTCTGTGCCTTGGTCTGTTGCAAAGATTAACTGAGGTGGTGCACTTGAAGTTAATCAATACATACTGGCTATTGCTTTTGCTATTATATATATTCAAAGAGAATAGGGAAGTGCCTAGCATCTTATGTCATTCTCTTATGATAATGGTGCCCTAGAGTAGTAACTATGCTCCTTATTTGTTTATTAATTAACTTGGTGCCACCACAGTTTCCACATTTCCATAAGACTTTTGGGTGATTTTCATCGTATTAGTTTAGATGTATATATTTATATTTTTGTATTTGTGTATAACATGGGTAAAACCACATAGGAAAAACAGGGAATTTCATCAGTCTGCTGATACATTGGGTTATGCGATGCCAAAGTAATCGATTTTACTTTTTAAAATGTTTTTAATAAATGTAATTGGTTTCTTTTTACCTGATGATTGAATTCACTGGTTGGAGTTGGCATTTTATACACCCACCCTGAATTAAGCATTTGTGAAAATTGTTGGTTATTCAGTCGCTTAAAGCACCATTAGCACATTTTTCTGCCAGTGGCTTGAACATATTCATGCGGCCTTCAAAAATTTCTAATTTATTTCCAGGTAGGAGATCATACATTGGAAAATCTGACTCAGCATGAAATATTTACGGTAAAAATTACTTCACCCTAATAAGTGTACTTAAAATGTGTTTGTACAGAAAGTTTTTTCCCTTCTTCCAGCTTTATTTTTTATCATAGCTTTTTATTCAGCCTCTCACCTTGAACAGTTACACAGGGAGTTTTATGGAGAGTTGTGATGTACTGGAAATAGCTACCTGGCTGTCAGAGTTATCACTTCAATTGTGGAAGCTAAGCCCAAGTTTTACAGAGGTGGTCCTCTCCTATCCTTTCCCGACTCCTTCCCCATGAGGAAATCATTCTAAAAATGGTAATTATTTCCTTCTTTCAGCTCAGAATCACCCTGGTCTGGTCCTTGGAGAAGAGGAAACATGCCATTGGTCATATGAGTATAAAATCTTCACACAGGAGCTGAAAGAACCCAATCCGATTCATAGTTTCCAAATCAAATGTTGCACACACACATCTAGAGAAAACTAGAGCTGATGGCTTTTATATCTTTCTGTTCTCCTCCTATGTCTATTGTCTTTGAATTATTTCAACTGACTTTTCATTCCTTTCATGTCCAAAGTTCCAGTGGGATCCATCTCTTGCATGGCAGTAGTGTAACAGAGCTTAATGAAGTGGCCCAGAAGGCTCCATGAGTCATAAATTTAAACTGGTTGACTTCTTTATGAAGCCACGGTAGGGACAATGGTGTTAGGGAAGAAATTCTTAAAACAGACACTTCCCTTCAGTGGTTTCTGAAATGGGTTGTTCTATCCAGCTGAAAACAATGTTTTATAGTCCTTGCTGTACTGGGTGACAGAGCAAAGTGTAGTATATTATTTGATACAGATAAGTGAAGGGTGATCCCACTCCTATTACAGATGCTCAGAGGAGGTGGTCTACAATTGCTAAGGTAGCCTCAGGGCTTTCTCCTGAGATACCTCAAAGAGTCTGATGGTATGACTTTCTGAGATCTTGACTATTTGGAGAAATCTCTCTCTCTTTGATTTCATAATTCAGGGCTTTTGGAGTTTTATTTAAAAGAGTCCTCTTTAAAATTTTGGACTTGTTCTTTTTAAAATGGTAGTGGTTCCCTTTCGTTCCTCCTTGTACATGGAACGTTCCTTGCTTGAGCAATGTGTGGTGGGAACTTTGCGAGGCACTTGGGGCAGGGGGAAGAGCATGAAACGGAAAGAACCTGCCTTCGAGGTATTTATTTAACTTTCCAGAAAGATAAGAGTTGGGGATCACTTCCATTTTTGTTTCATGTCATACAATCATGTGATAGCATTTAGTTTCTCACTTCCCGTAGTCAAGTGAAGAAAATGAAATCTAATTTATATTCTGGGAAGGTGCAAATCTCTTCATGTAGTCCAAGTGAGTGTGCTTTGAGTTATTTTGGTAATTCCTCTTTTGCTCCAATTTTCAAATGCAAATTGTTATTCCAGTTACTTTTTTAAGTCTATATTAACACCTTTTTTATTGGGGCAAAACACACATAACACAGAATTTACTATTTTAACCATTTTATTTATTTTTTTGAAGATTTTATTCATTTGAGAAGGAGAGAGTATGAGTGGGGAGAGAGGCAGAGGGAGAAGCAGACTCCTGGCTGAGCAGGGAGCCAGATGTGGGGACCCTAGAATCATGACCTGAGCCGAAGGCAGATGCTTAACTGACTGAGGCACCCAGGCGCCCCGCCCCTATTTTCACCATTTTAAAAGGTACGGTTTAATGCCATTTAGCGTTCACAATGCTGGGCAACCAGCACCACTACCTCGTTCCACACCAGCCTCAGCATCCAGGCCCATTTAGCAGTCATTCCCCATTCTCCTTTGCCCCCAGCCCCAGACTGCCATTAATCAGCTTTCAGTCTTTCTAGATTTCCTTATTCTGGATATTTCTCGTAAAGAGAATCATATACTATGTAGCCTTTTGTGTCTGGCTTCTTTCACTTAGTATAAAGTATTCCACTTAGTATAAAGGTTTACCACGTGATAGCATGTGTCCATATTCATGTTTCATGGCTGAATAATACTCCATTGTATGGCTATATCACATTGGTTTATTATTATTATTATTATTATCATTATTATTATTGTCAGTTGATAGACATTTGGGTTGTTTCCATCAGTTACTTTTATAATGGATAATACTACATACTCAAGTAAAATTTTACTGAGTATATTTGCTTGCTTCAAGTAGTATAGAAATAATCAAAATTCATTTGAAATGACATGGGAATGTTCCCTAGTATATTGGACCATTCCACCTGCTTCTAAGGCTTCTGATTTAATGTGGTACATGAAATATACACCTGGTCTCTAACCAATGGGAACTGCTATGCCTCCTCCTTACAAAGTCCTATGTTACTTAGGTAATGGCTTCTCAAAAAGCATTTTTGTAGACATCTAAAATTTAGCTATGACAGAAAAGTTATTTCTCATCAAATTACCGATATGCCTATTCCCCTTACGGCATTGGAAAATAGAATGAAAAGAGATTGTGTTATGTTTCATGATTTCAAAATAGTCTAAAATGAAATTTGAAATCATGGTTTTGATTCTGAGGATTCCACAGCCCATGGAAATCAAGTTGGCAGCTTCAGATATGAAGCAATAACTTACCCCCAGCCTTGTGTATTACATGTTTTGGAAATGAAGGTCAAGGCTCCGAGGTTGCCTCATCCTCTTTCAGGAAAGCGTGATGCGATCTTTAACTCCACCTGAGCAGCCACTAGAGGCGAGGGGATGAGACCTCAGTTTAATGTCTCAGCTGAAAGGCAGACAGGCAGAGCCATTATTAATACCTGACAAGCCGAGAACTCTGCCTCAGTGCTGTTAAAACCTCAGCGAAGGGCAGCAACACTTTATAATTTATAAGGATGGAAATGGATCGAGACTTTTTTTTCTGGGAAGAAAATAAAGTCATAATGCATTTTCAACCGACGCTTAGTTGCTTGTAAGTGCCCCTTGGGGCATTCCATTAATGAAGATCAGGGATTACAAGAAACAGATAAAGACATGTAAAAATGTTGAATTAACATGGTTTTCCTTTCTTAAAACCTGAAAAATGCACGTAATGTTCTTTCAGCATATCTGACAAACAAATACTTAAAGCTAAAACCGTTACTTACAAAGCCATAATACTATGTGAAACCATATGGTAAACTGTCTATCTTGGTGATTACAAACCCTGGTTTTATAGCACCCTAGGGATATCATAAAAATTTGAAAATTATTTTTATTTAAAAATGCATAGTAACTTCAATGTAACAAAGTCTCTGTAGACCAGAATTCTCCTTAAAATAGATCTAACTTAGCCTTTGCCTAGATGGGCTTTGTGCCAAAAAGACTTTGTGTTAGATACATTTATCTATGGAAAACAACCTGAGGAATTCGCATTGGCACCCATATTAAAGCATTTATTCATAGGCACAAAATCAAGTAGCAAACAATTAGATATATCAAGTCTGAAATTATTGAGGGTCATTAGGCCAGGAATCATATATTTATTTTTATATCTTGTTTTTTTAAGTGTTTCTTAATGCCTGTTTTGTAATATTAAAAATTGGAACTATTTTCAGGAAAAGGATAAAATTGCAAATCACATTAATTGTGTGTGTGTGTGTGTGTGCGCGCGCGCGTGTGCATCTTGTTTAAAACCAAAATACCAATTTCATCCTCCCTTTGCATAATGAAAATACAAGGCCTCTTGGAGACATTCTTCCTCTACCCAAGTCAATTTTAATTTTAGATGTGTTTCTAAGCTACAAAACAATGTATAAATTCTTGGTTGGCTTGATCCACCACGAAGAGAAGCAAAATGAAGTCGTTCGATCTTTCAAGTGATATGTAAGAATCACCAATAGAAAGACAACAATAAAATTAAGAGAAATTAAATCAAGAAATATTGTTTGCTACAATAGGAGGCTCTGAAACAAAAAATTGTCTTATAATACTGATGAGTGAATGAAGAAAAGAAGCCCTTCTCAATATAGTTCTCAATTTTGCCACGTATTAAAAGAGAGAAAAAAATGGCCCAAGCCTTTGCAGCCATGGCTATTCTAAGGACGTAATTGGGAAAAGTCATTATGTGTACACTCTTACTATGTATATGGCCGAATGTCTCATCAGGAGCCTGAAGAGACCAGAGAGTCCTATGTGAGCACATGTCAATCCTTCCCCACTTTGATATAAACACCCATCAGCCTTTGGTACAACAGCCAGACAATGAATCATGGGCAATATGTTTTTAAATTGGTCTCATGTACAGTTTATTTATATTTAAACTTATGGTTGGTTTTAAACCATGGAGCAGTAATTCTTAACCTTTTGTATGATTTTTTTCCCTTAACTCATAGGGAAGATGGCTCATTCCCAGCAAACAGAAGGGAACAGCTTCAGGAGATAAATATGAAATCAACCCTACGAAAACGTGCTGCTTACTCAAGCTGATGTCTATTCCACTGTCTCACATTCACACAGTGTATGAACAGTTGCACCAATACCAGCACACTGAAGCCATCATTCTCTTGCACTTTACTCCCAATCATTGTACAACCATCTCTGTACTTCTGCTTCATGGATTCTCAAATACATCTTTGATGACACTACTCCTTCTGCATGAAGAAAAACAGTCTCTGATTCCTAAGGCACTTTGATCCTATTATTCACTCATCCACTTATCCATCCTTCAGTCATCGCCTGCTTTACTGATAATGCGCTTGACATTGGGGGTTTAAAGTAAAACATAGTCTCTGACTCTAAAGTGCTTTCAGGATAGTGGAGGTGACAGACATGTAAAGTAAGAGGAATAAATTATCATAAAGCCTGTCATAGAAATACATGCACAGTGGAGAACAAAGAAGGGAATGTTCATTTCTACCTAGAGTTGAATAAGAATGAATAGAGATGGAGAATAATATTTAATGGATTTTGACAATTGAAATAAATATTAAATAAGCAAACAGAAGAAAAAGTAAGTGTATGTTAGCATTCTAAGGAGAAAAAGAACCTAAAAGAAAAAGAAAAAGAAAAATAACTTTAATGGAAATAAAAAGATGGAAGAAAGACTTGTAAGGAATTTTTTAAAAGTTATTAAAAAAGAACTGAAAATGACTGTTCTGATAGGATGCGCTTTAGAATTTTAAAATATTTGCTCTAGAAAGATATTGATGATTTAGTTATGGAATAGAGTCGCATTGAAATGTATGTAATGATTCTTACTTTTCTAAACACAGAAATCAATAATGGAAATCAATAACTTCTTTTTCAGCAGATAGACTATTTTAGTCTCTTTGTTAAGTCTGTGGTAGTAACTAATTATCGCATAGGTGGAATTATATAGAATACAAGATAAAATACATAAAGGCTTTAAACCCACTAGATCAGCATACAGATTTTTTAAATGGCTGGTTGGATATTCTATGAAAAATTAATTAGCATTTTACAGTCAGCAACATCATAGTTCTTGCATTAAATAAATTCATGCAGAATACTGGATGTGTACTACTGGCGGGAATCACTGACAACTGGGACAAGACATGACTTTAGAGTATAGCTTTCTTATAAAAAAAAGAAAAAAATTGAGTATAGCTTTCTTGTTAAATGATATGAAAGACAGAATATTCCCTGCTACAATATTATTTTTTATTTCTTTTTTAAAATTTATTTCTTTTTTTTAATTTTTTATAAGATTTTATTTATTTATTTGATAGAAAGAGAGAGACAACAAGAGAGGGAACACAAGCAGCGGGAGTGGGAGAGGGAGAAGCAGGCTTCCCGTCGAGCAGGGAGCCCGATGCGGGGCTCGATCCCAGGACCCTGGGATCATGACCTGAGCCAAAGGCAGACGCTTAATGACTGAGCCACCCAGGCGCCCACTTTTTTTAAAATTTAAATCCTGTCAGCCCACATATAGTACATCATTAGTTTCAGATGTAGAGTTCAATAATTCATCAGTTGCATATAACACTCATCACATCACGTGCCCTCCTTAATGCCGATCACCCCATTACCCCATCCTCCATCCCCCATCCCACCCCCCAACAACTCTCAGTTTATTTCCTAGAGTTAAGAGCCTCTCATGGTTTGTCTCTTTCTCTGATTTCTTTCCATTCCGTTTATTTCTGTACAAATTAAACTAGCAGAGCAAGTTCTTAAATGTTAATTTGTATGCCAAATACACACTGGCATTAGGTAATATGTATTTTCTCTTTCAAGAAATTTTCCCCATGATGGATCTTTCAGATTTTGCAAAATTATGGAAAACTCCCCAAATTTACTCAGACTCCATGGGTTGATAGTTAATAGGGGGTTGAGTCATGGAGTATCAACGATGAAAAGCCCTAATCTTGGCAATTAATTGACATGAGTGAAACTGTCAGTAAATTCTATGGTCTACATTTTGATTTTTACTCCTATTTCCTTTTTTTCACACTTTCCTTGCATTTGGGATCTATTATATGCAAACAAACATGCTATTGAATACACGCACTACGGAAACTGACCTAGAGAAATAATAACAAAGTTAATGGAAATTCAACCCACATATAATGTATGAATTTTTAGCAGTTTTAAACAACAGGTCAAAATGCAACATAACTCTCTACAAACTGAAGATCTAAGGGCTGAGATAATGGGTCAAAATAGAATAATTAGGATGGATAAGACTGATTTCCGAAATGTTCAAAGAATTGTTGAGTTCTGTAGTTTAACATGATAATATCTACATGCTCTGATGGTTTTGCACATCACCAACTGAGTTAAATGGAAGTAGATTTCCTAGTTTTCCTTTTCACTTTAGATTTTGCCACAGGAGAGATCCGTGTGAGATTTGCAAGACAAAAGTGAAGAAGCAGCCAGCACTCTCTGAAATCAGTGTAGGGGGCAAGCACACTGCAGCTGAAACACACCTTGTCCTGATCTTCTGTCCTACAGAAGGTGGTGTGGGGCAGCAGCTGGGATTGCAGAGATTCCAAATCCCACTGTATCTACTTGTTACTTTCTTTAAACTGTGCGCCACATAAAGAGCACTCACTTCTTTTGCACCTCACTGCACCATCAAGATGGGAGGCCATGAGGGATGGAGGTGGGCTCCAGTTTGTCTTCACTGTTTACAGTTGTTCTTGCTTCGTGCCTCACTTTTCTCCTTGACTGCTGATCTACAGTAATTTCATGCTCTTATAAGATACAGAGGCAACAACGTTCCATAACTGCACACAGCGTATGCCCTATAATTGGTCCGTTATTATATCACTCCGAGCTGTTCTTCTACTTTTGACTGAACCTTAAATTATAGAGAAATTCATTCCAGAAAGACTCTCTAGGGGAGCAGAAACTTTTGAAAGGGTACTTTGAAATGGCCCCGGGCTACCTGGAATTTGTTACTTGATGTAATTATATTTCAAGACATTAATGACCCTATGAACAGTGATAATGTACACATGGTTAACATGACAAAAACATAACATAAAATATCACCTGTAGACACCTGTAACCAAGTGTCTATAGAAGGAATGGTTTTGGATGACCACGTACTTTTTGCCACAGAATATTTTGTAAAAATAAGAAAGAATAATAGGTCTGGTTGGTGGCTTCTAAGTGTACCAAAAGACTTTCTTCAGAAAGTACATAATGAGTTCAGAGTTTTTACTTTCCAGTCAAGGATAAGATAGGAAAATTCTTCTATCTATGTTTACCCTGAAATAAACTTTTATCTCCTATAGCTATAGGATTAAGATTTCTGAAAACCAAATCTAAAAGTGAAGTCTAAAATTGTTTCTGGTTAAATTAAAAATCATTTAAATTTACAACTTCACAAGATCTTATTACTAAAGTTGGACATTCCATAGGAAGGAGTCTTTATCTGAAAATATGGATGGGATTATATGGAACAGATTCTAATAAAGCTGGGGAACTTGATTCCTAAATAATTCTGAGCCTCTTTTGCCTATAGAAGCAGCTTTTCCTTCCTTGTTTGAAAAAGTTAATCTCCTACCTAAGGAATCTGTAATGGCTTTTCTTGAAGTAGCTGAATTACAGGAGATTGCTAATCCTTTTCAAAACATGCTCCATAACCTCCCATTGTTCCTAGACCTATAATTAGACTGTAGCTCCAGTGAGTAAGGTAAAAACAAACAAACAAACAAACAAAAAACAAAAAAAACGTAGCCTATGTATAAGTAGAAATCATACTGAAGTGATTGCAAATTTTGTCAATTTGTATTGTCATAAACTTAGGGAACAGGTATGGGGATGGATTCGATGGATGGTGGATCAGGTTAAAAGGCATAGAATGTAGGACTTAGTTAAATTTGTTGATATGGATATTCGAAAGCAGAGATTCTAAATTCAATCTGAAATGTGACATGACTGAGAGTGGCAGGTAGGTTAAGGAACCCATACAAAGTTACAAAACAAATACATAATGTACCCAGGATCTGAGCCCAGAGTCAGGTTCCAGAGTCCTTGTTCTTAACGGTGATGAGGTTAGAGACAAGAGGCTGTAGCTTCAGACACATTAAAGACTATAAATTTTAGGCAGTTGTAACAAATGAGACAAGAAATAAAGCCTGGGATTTAGTTGATAAACCTTCAATTATAGTTATATTTTTTCCTGAGTCATCACAACACTTTTCCTCTATTCTATATATGCAGTCAAATGGTTGTCCTTTTCTAGAGGACATTATATTTACTAATGACAAGAAAAAAAGAAAAAAAATACTTCCTGGAACCTCATCAGATCCTGATAAAGAAAGGATCTGCAACAGACCAATAATATGATATAAATCTTCTGATGAATGACTAGGAAGCAAATGAAATGTTAAATCAAGAGACAAAGGAAGCGAGAAAGAGAGAATGTGTAAGCATAAATCTGTTCTTAAGCATGTCTATGCACTTGTAATACATTTTATATTTTTACAGGGAGACACAAAAGCAGTTATTTCCCTTTATACCCTTATTATTTTGTGACATCACCTCATCTAAATTCTTCTTTAGATTTTCTAAAGAGGAGATAAAAGACACACAGTCTCCACCTCTAATTATGTTTTAATTTATTTTAATAGAGTTTTCTTCATTATTATATCAGTTTTATATTTCTGAATACAAATTACCACAAACTTGGCAGATTAAAATAATAAACATTGTCATATGTGAAAAACCCACAGCTAACATCACACTCAATAGTGAAAGACCGAAAGCTTTTCCTCTAAAATCAAACACAAGACAAAGACATCCACTTTTGCCTCCTTTGTTCAGCATAGTATTGGAAGTCTTGGCCAGAGCAATGAATCAATAAAAAGAAATAAAACATCTAAATTGAAAACAAAGAAATAAAATAATCTCAGTTTTTAGGTAACATGGTCTTATGTGTAGAAAAACCAGAAGACAGCACAAATTCAACAAGTTGCAGGATACAAAATCAACAGGCAAAATCAGTTAATTCTACATCTTAACAATGGGTAATCTGAAAAGAAAATAATGAAAACTATTTCATTTATAATGGCACCAAAAGCATAAAATACTTAGGAATTCGCTTAATCAAGGAGGCAAAAGACTTGTACACTGATAACTACAAAATGCTGCTGAAAGAAATTAAATAAGACATAAATAAATGAAAAGATATCCTGCGCTCATGGGTTGAAAGATATAATATTGTTAAATGTTGATACTTCTCAAAGCTATCTACAGATTCAATACGATACCTATGGAAAGCTCAATGATGATTTTTGCAGAAATAGATAAAAAAACCCATCCTAAAATGCATATGGAATCTCAAGGGAACCACAAAAGCCAAAATAATTTTGAAAAAGAACAAAGGTGGGATCTTATAATTCTTAATTTCAAAACTTACTACAAAGCTCTAGAAATCCAAACTGTGTGGTATTAGCATAAAGATAGACATATAGACCAATGGAGCAGAATAGAAATAAACCTTCATGTGTTTTGTCAAATGATTTTTGAGAAGATTGCCAAGGACATTCAATGGGGACAGGGCAGTGTTCTCAGCAAAGGGTGTTGAGGAAACTGGATATACACACGTTCAAAATAATGAAGTTGTCATTAGGAAATGCAAATGAAAGCTACAATGAGATTATACTTTACACTCATTAGGATGGATATTATTGAAAAATAATAACAACAAAAACAGACAAGGAAAAGAACCACTGTTGGCCAGAATGTAGAGAAATTCGGTCTCTTATGCATTGCTGATGGGAATATAAAATGATGCACTACTATGGGAAAAAATATGGCAATTCCTTAAAAAATTAAACATAGAAATAGCATGTGATCCAGCAATTCCAGTTCTGGCTATATTACCCAAAAGATCTGAAAGCAGGAACACAAACAGATTTGTATATCAATGTTGAAAGCAACATTATTCATAACAGTCAAAAGGTAGAAATAATCCACATGTCTATTGACAAATGAATGGATAAACAAGATGTGATATCTACATATAATGAAATATCATCCGCCTTATAAAAATGAAATTCTGATACATGCTACAACATGGACAAACTGTGAAGGCATTATGCTAAGTGAAATGTCAGACACAAAAGGACAGATATTATATAATTCCACTTAAATGAAATGTCTGGAATAGTTAAATTCAGAGAGATAGAAAGTATAATAGTAGTTACTGGGGTTTGGGTGGAGGGAATAATGGGAACTTATTGTTTATTTGGCACAGAGTTGCAGTATGAGATGATGAAAAGTTTCCCGAGATGCATAGTGGTGATTCACAACAGTGTGAATATATTTAGTGCCACGGAACTATGCACTTAAAATGGTTAAAATGGTACATTTTATGTATTTATATTTTATCACAATTAAATGAACTCAATATATACTTTTATTGTCTCACAATTCTATAGGTTAAAATTCTCAGGTTAGGGTCTCACATGACCGAAATAATGGTGTTGCCTTAAGACCATGATCTCACTGGAGACCATTTGCAAGCTCATTCATTGTTGGATTAACTCAATTTCTTGCAGTTATACAACTAAGGTACCTTTTATCATATAGGTCATCAGCTGGGAGCCATCCTCAGCTCTTATAGGTTACCCATTCTTCCCTGCAATGTGACCCTCTTGGAAACATGGTAGTTTGCTTCTTCAGGCTAGTAGGAAAGTATATGTCTGTCTCTTTTAAAGTCTAATTAATTAAGTTGGGTTAATTCAGCTGGTTAATTAAGTTGGGTTTATTCAGCTGGTTAATCGTAAATTAATTCTAATTCAACTCAGAAGAAACCTCAATTATATCTGCAAAATTCCTTTTTCCACAAAACATAATTTAATCTTGTGAGTGATACCCCATAATCTTCAAAGGTCCTGCCTACACTACAGGTCAGGATATATAGGATATATAGGAACATATAGGATATGTTCAATGGCGGTGGGGATCTTGGTGGGCATCTTAGAATTTTGTCTACCATATTATCATGCCCATAACAATAAGAGAGAGCTCCATTTTAAATCTTAAAAGCCACAATTCACAATAAAAATGTAACACATAAGTATGTCTATGCTAAGTAACAAAACAGCTATTTTATAAGGAAGAAATTTAAAGAGATTCATGAAGACAGAAATAGAAGTATGATAATAAGAAGAGTATTTAACATATCACTTTGAAAATAAGACAGTTCAAATAGACAAAAATAAGAAAAGCTGTAGAAGGCTTAAACTTCATCAATAAGGTAGGGCATATGGATACATATTGAATTTTACACACTGGTAATGGGGCATGATAATGGAATACACCTTCTCAAGTTTGAGAATGTGCAACTTTAAAAAAAATTGATAGTTTTTAGGTCACTATGGAAACATGAGTAATTTCCACAAATTAGAAATACTTTAAATAATATTAACTGATGACAAAACAAGAAGCTAGAAATTATAACATAATAAAAAATCCTTCCAAATGAGAATATTTTTAAAAGCTTATTAAATAAAACCTGGTTGAAATGAGAAACACAAAAATGTAAAAAATTTAAATTTAAATTAAAAATTTTAATTTTAAAATTCCTAAAAAAAAGATAATAAAAACATCTATATCATCATCTATGAGATTCATTGAAATCATTGATCAGAGGAAAAATAATAGCCCCAAACACTCATACTAAGATTTAAAAGTAAAAGTAAATAAAATAATTGCCCAAACAAAAATTTAGAAAGGAAGAGCAAAAGAACGTATATGGAATTAGTAAAGATGAAAGAAATTAAAGAGGTAGAGAATACAGAAATCATACAACAAATGAATAAATCAAATTCTAAAAAATTCTTTTTTAATTAACAAAATATACATACTACTAGGTAACTATGGAGAGAAAAAGAAGAAAATATAGATATACTAAAATACCCCTTAGTCCTGAAACCAGCACCTTATGTAATATGGAATGAATAGAGACTTTTCCACTAAGATTAGGAACAATCTCCGCTGCTACTCAGTATTATACTGGAAGTATTAGCCAATACAATTAAACAAGAGAAATCAGTTAGAGGAATGAATAATTGGAAAAGAAGCAAAGCTATCTCTTTTTGCAGATGATATGATAGTCAACATGAAAAATGAATCTATTATACAACTAAATCAAATACTATAAGAATACAGTAAAATAGGATAGGGTATAAAATTAACATACAGAAATCGGTATCTTTCGTACACACAGTTAATAACTTGTCAGAACATATAAAGAGAGAAAGAACCCCATTTATAATAGCAACAAAGACAGAATATTTAGGAATAAAATTAACAAGAGATGTACAAAAACTATACTAAACTATGTGAGAAAATATTTTAAACTTGTGACAGATACAAAATGAGAATTGAACAAATGTAAAGACATTTACTGGTTTTGGATGGTATGCCAACCATCATAAAATTTATGTTCTGCTTAATTCATAAATTTTACACAATCCAAATAAAAATACCAAGTTATCTTTTTTTTTTAACTTCCAAGAAAAAGCAGGGGAACACTGGAAAAAGAAATTATAAGGAGATTTAATCTTCCCAGATATTAAACTAGAGTATAATTTCCTTAATTAAAATATTGTTGTGCTGGCATAAGAATGAACAAACTTTGCATTAGAACAGAAGAGAGAAGAGAAGAGAAAGTCTAAAAATAGACATAAATACACAATTAAAAATACATTAAAAAGGCCCTTAGGTCACTCATAATCAGAAAAAAATGCAAATTAAAACACTGTGATCTCATGTCTATCAAATTGATGCACATTTAAAAGAATGACAAGTCTTTCTACTGGCAAGTCTGTGGGGAACTAGGCATTCAGATGTAGTTTCTGGTGGCTATGCAAATTCCTATAAGCTTTGTGGAGAGAAATTTGAAAGTCCCTATTAATAACAATCAACACACCCATCAACCAATAAAAAGAAATAAATGGGAGTGGAAAAGCCTTTCTTTACAACAGAAAGTCGACTAATAGATGTATATGTATATGTGTTTAGTGTTTCTGGGGAAGAAAGATATGGAGAGATGTAGATAACAAAAAATGTGACTTCCATCAAGTAGCCTTCAGTGTAGCTGATAAACTTGAAAATTGTGAGAAAGAAGCGACTAGTTTCAGGAAGCTATTGCAATCAATTACCTGTAAAAACATTTTTTAAAAATTTGGACTAGTGATGTGACAGTAAAAATGGGGGGTGGGTGGCTGGTAATCAAAAAGACGATATTTTCGAGGGGGCGGAGCAAGATGGCGGAGGAGTAGGAGACCTAGATTTCGACTGGTCTCAGGAATTCAGCTGAATAGGGATCAAACCATTCTGAACACCTATGAACTAACAGGAGATCGAAGAGGAGAGTAGCAACAACTCTCTGAACAGAGAAGCGACCACTTATTGGAAGGTAGGACGTGAGGAGAAGTGAATCCGAGGCGATATTCGGGAGGATAGACGGCGGGGGAGGGGCCTCCGTCGGCCGCTTCTGGCAAGTGATAGAGCCGCGGAGCACAAAATTGGAACTGTTAGAAGTCGGCTCCGCTGAGGGACGTCGCTGCAGTGGCTAAGCAGGGGGTGGAATCCTCCCAGGACAGTGTGGTCTCAGGACCCTTGGGGTCACAGAAAGACCAGGGGTGCCTGAGTGCGCCAGAGCTCCCAGGTATCGGAGCGGGGAAGCCGGCTGCAGAGACGAAGCCGAGGCGCGGGCTCTCAGCTTGGGGTTGCCATAAACTGTGATCCGCGGCCCAGTCGGGCCACTGCTCCTCCAGCAGGGACCCAACAAGCGGCAGAGCCAGGGAGACTCCCCTTCCTCCCCCGGGAGGAGCGGCACGGGGACGCACCACAGGGATCTGCTGGGTTTGGAGACTCCACACGGGGTCGGGTGCCAGACATAGAAACGCTCGGTCACAGGCCGGGTGAGCGCGGAGAGCGGCCGGAGACCGGGGACAAGGGAGTGACTGCTTTTCTCTGGGGGCGCACTGAGGAGCGGGGCCCCGAGTTCTCAGCTCCTCCGGGTGGAGATTGGGAGGCCACCGTTTTTGCCCTGGTCCTCCAAGGCTGTACCGAGAGCTTGCAGGGAACAAAAGCTCCTGAGATCAAACCCGAGCAGCTTGCTTAGCCCGGACCGACAAGGGCGGGGCAATTCAGCCTCCGGCAAAGACATTTGGAAACCACAGCAACAGGTCCCTCCCCCAGATCAGCACGAACAGCCAGCAAGCCAAGACCAAGTTTACCGATCAAGGAGAACGGGAGAACTCCAGCGCTAGGGGAATACTGCACATAGAATTCATGGCTTTTTTTTACCATGATTCATTAGTTCATCAAAGTTAATTTTTGTTAACTGTTTTTTTTTTTTATTTTTCTTTTTCCCTTTTTCAACTAACATCTTATCAATCTCTTTTAAAAAAAAACATTTTTTATTTTTCATTTTTAGAGTCATATTTTATCCCTTCATAGTAGTTACCCTTATTTTTGGCATATATATATAAGTTGTTCTCTCTTTAAAATTTTGAGATACAGTTTCTTCTAACAGATCAAAATATACCCTAAATCACTAGTGTATGGCTCTGTTCTAGTCTCCTGCCTGATCACATTCTCTCCCTTTTTTCTTTTTTTTTTCTTAAATCTTCTTTCTTTTTTCAAACAACTTCTTATCTTATCAAGTCCTTTTATAAAATCTTATAATTTTCATCTTTACAGTCATCTTCTATCCCTTCATTGTATCAACCCTTATTTTGTACATATATGTCTTTCTTCCTTTAAAATTTTAGGAGGCACTTTTTTCTAACAGAAAATACGCCCAAAATCTAGTGTGTGGCACTGATCTATGCACTAGCCTGATCATATTTGATCATATTCTGCTTTTTTTGTATTGTTCTGTTTTTGTTTTTATCTTTTTTTTTCTTTCTTTTTTCTTTCTTTCCCTTTCTTTTCCCCTGGTTTCAGGTCTTTTCTGATTTGTATACAGTATATTTGCTGGGGACGTTGTAAACCTGTTAGCATTTTGTTCTCTCATTCATCTAATCTCCTCTGGACAAAATGACAAGACGAAAAAATCACCTCAGCAAAAAGAACAAGAGGTAGTACCGACAGCCAGGGACCTACTCAATACGGACATTAGTATGATGTCGGACCTACAGTTCAGAATCATGACTTTAAAGATACTAGCTGGGCTTGAAAAAAGCGTGGAAGTTATTAGAGAAACCCTTTCTGGAGAAATAAAAGAACTAAAATCTAAACAAGTCGAAATCAAAAAGGCTATTGATGAGGTGCAATCAAAAATGGGGGCACTAACTGCTAGGATAAATGAGGCAGAAGAGAGAATCAGTGATATAGAAGACCAAATGATGGAAAATAAAGAGGCTGAGAAAAAGAGAGAGAAACAACTACAGGATCATAGGGCAGAATTCGAGAGATAAGTGATACGATAAGATGAAACAACATTAGAATAATTGGGATCCCAGAAGAAGAAGAAAGAGAGAGAGGGGCAGAATGTATATTGGAGCAAATAATAGCAGAGAACTTCCCTAATGTGAGAGGAAGGAAACAGGCATCAAAATCCAGGAGGCACAGAGAACCCCTCTCAAAATAAATAATAATAGGTCAACACCCCGACATCTAATAGTAAAACTTACGAGTCTCAGAGACAAAGAGAAAATCCTGAAAGCAGCTCGGGAGAAGAGATATGTAACCTACAATGGTAAAAATATTAGATTGGCAACAGACCTATCCACAGAGACCTGGCAGGCCAGAAAGGACTGGCAAGATATCTTCAGAGCACTAAACGAGGAAAATATGCAGCCAAGAATACTATATCCAGCTAGGCTGTCATTGAAAATAGAAGGAGAGATAAAAAGCTTCCAGAACAAACAAAAACTAAAGGAATTTGCAAACACGAAACCAGCCCTCCAAGAAATATTGAAAGGGGTCCTCTAAGCAAAGAGAGAGCCTAAAAGCAGCAAAGATCAGAAAGGAACACAGACAACATACAGTAACAGTCACCTTACAGGCAATATAATGGCACTAAATTCATACCTTTCAGTAGTTACCCTGAATGTAAATGGGCTCAATGCCCCAATCAAAAGACACAGGCTATCAGATTGGATTAAAAAACAAGACCCATCCATATGCTGTCTGCAAGAGACTCATTTTAGACCCAAAGACACCCCCAGATTGAAAGTGAGGGGGTGGAAAACCCTTTACCATGCTAATGGACACCAAAAGAAAGCTGGGGTGGCAATCCTTATATCAGACAAATTAGATTTTAAACCAAAGACTGTAATAAGAGATGAGGAAGGACACTATATCCTACTTAAAGGGTCTATCCAACAAGAAGATCTAACAATTGTAAATATCTATGCCCCAAACATGGGAACAGCCAATTATATAAGGCAATTAATAACAAAAGTGAAGAAACACATTGACAGCAATACAATAATAGTGGGGGACTTTAACACCCTCCTGACTGAAATGGACAGATCATCTAAGCAAAAGATCAACAAGGAAATAAAGACTTTAAATGACACACTGGACCAAATGGACTTCACAGACATATTCAGAACATTCCATCCCAGAGCAACGGAATACACATTCTTCTCTAGTGCCCATGGAACATTCTCCAGAATTGACCCCATCCTAGGTCACATATCAGGTCTCAACCAGTACCAAAAGATTGGGATTATTCCCTGCATATTTTCAGACCACAATGCTTCGAAATTAGAACTCAATCACAAGAGGGAAGTTGGAAAGAACTCAAATACATGAAGGCTAAAGAGCATCCTACTAAGGAATGAATGGGTCAACCAGGAAATTAAAGAAGAATTAAAAAAATTCATGGAAACCAATGAAAATGAAAACACAAGTGTTCAAAATCTTTGGGATACAGCAAAGGCAGTCCTGAGAGGAAAGTATATAGCAATACAAGCCTTTCTCAAGAGACAAGAAAGGTCTCAAATACACAACCTAACCCTACACCTAAAGGAGCTGGAGAAAGAACAGCAAATAAAACCTCAACCCAGCAGGAGAAGAGAAATCATAAAGATCAGAGCAGAAATCAATGAACTAGAAACCAAAAGAACAGTAGAACAGATCAACGAAACTAGGAGCTGGTTCTTTGAAAGTATTAACAAGATTGATAAATCCCTGGCCAGACTGATCAAAAAGAAAAGAGAAATGACCCAAATCAACAAAATCATGAATGAAAGGAAGAGATCACAACCAACACCAAAGAAATACAAACAATTATAAGAACATATTATGAGCAACTCTATGCCAGCAAATTAGATAACCTGGAAGAAATGGGTGCATTCCTAGAGATGTATCAACTACCAAAACTGAACCAGGAAGAAATAGAAAACCTGAACACATCTATAACCACTAAGGAAATTGAAGCAGTCATCAAAAATCTCCCAACAAACAAAAGCCGAGGGCCAGATGGCTTCCCAGGGGAATTCTATCAGACATTTAAAGAAGAATACATACCTATTCTCCTGAAACTGTTCCAAAAAATAGAAATGGAAGGAAAACTTCCAAACTCATTTTATGAGGCCACCATTACCTTGATCCCAAAACCAGACAAAGACCTCATCAAAAAGGAGAATTACAGACCAATATCCTTGATGAACATGGATGCAAAAATTCTCACCAAAATACTAGCCAATAGGATCCAACAGTACATTAAAAGGATTATTCACCACGACCAAGTGGGATTTATCCCTGGGCTGCAAGGCTGGTTCAACATCCGCAAATCAATCAACGTGATACAATACATTAACAAAAGAAAGAACAAGAATCATATGATCCTCTCAATAGATGCAGAAAAAGCATTTGACAAAGTACAGCATCCTTTCTTGATCAAAACTCTTCAGAGTATAGGGATAGAGGGTACATACCTCAATATCATAAAAGCCATCTATGAAAAACCTACAGCGAATATCATTCTCAATGGGGAAAACCTGAGAGCTTTTCCCCTAAGGTCAGGAACGCGGCAGGGATGTCCACTCTCACCACTGCTATTGAACATAGTATTAGAAGTCCTAGCCACAGCAATCAGACAACAAAAAGAAATCAAAGGCATCCAAATCGGCATAGAGGAAGTCAAACTCTCACTCTTTGCAGATGATATGATACTGTATGTGGAAAACCCAAAAGACTCCACCCCAAAACTGCTAGAACTCATACAGGAATTCAGTCAAGTAGCAGGCTATAAAATCAATGCACAGAAATCAGTGGCATTCCTATACACCAACAACAAGACAGAAGAGAGACCAATCAAGGAGTTGATCCCATTCACAATTGCACCCCAAACCATAAGATACCTAGGAATAAATTTAACCAAAGAGGCAAAGGATCTGTACTCAGAAAACTATAAAATACTCAGGAAAGTAATTGAAGAAGACACAAAGAAATGGAAAAACGTTCCCTGCTCATGGATTGGGAGAACCGACATTGTGAAGATGTCAATGCTACCTAGAGCAATCTACACATTCAATGCAATCCCCATCAAAATACCATCCACTTTTTTCAAAGAAATGGAACAAATAATCCTAACATTTGTATGGAACCAGAAGAGACCCCGAATAGCCAGAGGAATCTTGAAAAAGAAAAGCAAAGCTGGCGGCATCACAATTCCGGACTTCCAGCTCTATTACAAAGCTGTCATCATCAAGACAGTATGGTACTGGCACAAAAACAGACACATAGATCAATGGAACAGAATCGAGAGCCCCGAAATGGACCCTCAACTCTATGGCCAACTTATCTTTGACAAAGCAGGAAAGAATGTCCAATGGAAAAAGACAGTCTCTTCAACAAATGGTGTTGGGCAAATTGGACAGCCACATGCAGAAGAATGAAACTGGACCATTTCCTTACACCACACACAAAAATAGACTCCAAATGGTTGAAAGACCTAAACGTGAGACAGGAGTCCATCAAAATCCTAAAGGAGAACACAGGTAGCAACCTCTTCGACCTCAGCCGCAGCAACTTATTCCTAGAAACATCGCCAAAGGCACGGGAAGCCAGGGAAAAAATGAACTATTGAGATTTCATCAAGATAAAAAGCTTTTGCACAGCAAAAGAAACAGTCCACAAAACCAAAAGACAACCGACAGAATGGGAGAAAATATTTGCAAATGACATATCAGATAAAGGGCTAGTATCCAAAATCTATAAAGAACTTATCAAACTCAACACCCAAAGAACAAATAATCCAATCAAGAAATGGGCAGAAGGCATGAACAGACATTTTTCCAAAGAAGACATCCAAATGGCCAACAGGCACATGTAAAAGTGCTCAACATCGCTCGGCATCAGGGAAATCCAAATCAAAACCTCAATGAGATACCACCTCACACCCGTCCGAATGGCTAAAATTAACACATCAGGGAACGACAGACGTTGGCAGGGATGTGGAGAAAGGGGAACCCTCCTACACTGTTGGTGGGAATGCGAGCTGGTGCAACCACTCTGGAAAACAGTATGGAGGTTCCTCAAACAGTTGAAATTAGAGCTACCATTCGATCCAGCAATTGCACTACTGGGTATTTACCCCAAAGATACAAATGTAGGGCCCCGAAGGGGTACGTGCACCCCAATGTTTATAGCAGCAATGTCCAGAATAGCCAAACTGTGGAAAGAGCCAAGATGTTCATCGACAGATGAATAGATAAAGAAGAGGTGGTATATATACCCAATGGAATATTATGCAGCCATCAAAAGGAATGAGATCTTGCCATCTGCAACGACGTGGATGGAACTGGAGGGTGTTATGCTGAGTGAAATAAGTCAATCAGAGAAAGACATGTATCATATGACCTCACTGATATGAGGAATTCTTAATCTCAGGAAACAAACTGAGGGTTGCTGGAGTGGTCGTGGGTGGGAGGGATGGGGTGGCTGAGTGATAGACATTGGGGAGGGTATGTGCTACGGTGAGCGCTGTGAATTGTGCAAGACTGTTGAATCACAGATCTGTACCTCTGAAACAAATAACGCAACATATTTTAAGAAAAAAGAAAAAGAAGAAGATAGCAGTAGGGGTAGAACGAAGGGCAGTAAGTCAGAGGGGGAGACGAACCATGAGAGATGATGGACTCTGAAAAACAAACTGAGGGTTCTAGAGGGGAGGAGGGTAGGGGGATGGGTTAGCCTGGTGATGGGTAATAAAGAGGGCACGTTCTGCATGGAACACTGGGTGTTATGAACAAACAATGAATCATGGAACACTACATCAAAAACAAATGATGTAATATATGGTGATTAACATAACAATAAAAAAATTTTTAAAAAGACGATATTTTCAAAGTATTAATAAGGAAAAGTGAATGGTACTGATGGATATTTGGAATAGGAGAGGGGAATGAAAAATGATTTGAAAGGAGAAAGATCTAAAAAAAAATAATTACTGAGACCAAGGTTTACCTTTTAACACTTTTCCAAGTACAGACATCTGAGAATTTGTTACAAATTTCTAGATATGTTTTGGAGTGGATTTGTCTCTGGCAAGAATTTATGTTATTGAAAAAGAGACTCACATAATTTTTTTAACTTTCTATAGTTGGAAATTTTAAAACCAATCTCTTCTAATATTTAACAAACTCTTTAAATACAGGCTTTATTATATATAAAAGCAATCCATTCTCTGGAAAAAAAGCAAATAAAGTATATTTTATTATTTACATATAGTTATTTTACTCATAGCCCCACTTTATTTTATGCCAAATATATATATTTTTATATATGTAATGAAACTATAAGATTTAATCACTTAATTTTATACCTGTATAACTATGAAAAATCACATATGTCAATGAGTGGTTTCCATCTTAAAGTAGTGATAACTTGTTTGGTACACCCCATTAGTGAATCTGTGTTTGAGCACTGGTTATATTCAAGCACAACTGCTTAAAAGTTATGGGAATATCAATGTACAAGATAATTAAATGTGTACAGAATCTATTAATGTTTATAATTAAGATAGAACATCACTGGAGTTTATTATGAAATTATAATATCCTGTAATCATCCTGAAAGGGACTGCTTGTCATGTTGTATTACTTAATTATGGCCAAGTAGTTCATATAACTTGAAGTCACAGTGATTAAAACAATTAGTATAGAGTTAGGCCCAGTTATAAAAGTTGTAATAAAAATATGAACGAATCAAAATGTGAACATAAGAATATGCAACATTTCTTTAGAAATGGACTAAATTTATTCTATTGCACTGTTCTCAATTAGCAAGAGATGGCAGTGCTCCATCCCACTTAGTAGTTGTTAGTGCAAAATATCTGAAAATACTGTTATGTACTTTAGAACCACTACATCTAAATGGAAACTTATGACAGGAAATATGTCAATAAACGTATAAATAATGTCTCTTACTGGCTACATAATCAATCTCTCTATGTCCCAGAGTCCTGATGTGAAAATGCTGATAATCCTTAAAAGATTTTATCATGAAGGTAAACAGATAGATAGATGATAGATAGATATGGTCATACATATATGACCATATATATGATATAATAAACAGTGAGTATAAACTATTATTATTGCTGTTAATATCATTACTACTACTACTACTACTACTACCACTTGTACTATTACTACAGTTATTACTGATTTATTATCCTGCTTCTTTCCTTTTTGTGAAATTCTTATTTAAATTCTAGTCAGTTAATATAGAGTGTAATATTGGTTTCAGGAGAATTTGGTGATTCATCACTTAAATATGACACCCAGTGCTCAACACAACAAGTGCCCTCCTTAATACCTGTCACCCATTTAGCCCATCCCCCACCCACCTCCCCTCTATTAACCCTCAGTTTGTTCTCTATAGTTAAGAGTTCTTAGGTTTGTTGCCCTCTCTCTCTCTTTTTGCCCTTCCCCTACGCTCATCTGTTTTGTTTCTTAAATTCCACATGTGAGTGAAATCATATGGTATTTGTCTTTCTCTGACTGACTTATTTGACTTAGCATAATACACTCTAGCTCCATCCATGTTGTTACAAATGGCAAGATTTCATTCTTATTGATGGATAATATTCCATTGTGTGTGTGTGTGTGTGTGCATATGTATATGTATACATATGCACACACACACACACATATATATCACATATATCACATCTTTATCCATTCATCAGTTGATGTACATTTGGGCTCTTTCCATAATTTGGATATTGTTGATAATGCTGCTATAAACATCAGGGTGCATGTGCCCCTTCAAATTACTATTTTGGTATCCTTTGGGTAAATATTAAGTAGTGCAATTGCTGGGCCATAGTGTAGTTCTATTTTTAACTTTTTGAGGAACCCCCACATTGTTTTCCAAAGTAGCTGCACCAGTTTGCATTCCCACCAACAGTGTAAAAGTGTTCCCCTTGATCTGCATCCTTGCCAACATGTTTTGTTTCTTGTGTGGTTAATTTTAGCCATTCTGACAGGCGTGAGGTGGTATCTCATCGTGGTTTTGATTTGTTTCCCTGATGATGAGTGATTTAAGCATCTTTTCATGTGTCTATTGGCCATCTGGATGTCCTCTTTGGAAAAATGTCTAGTCTTGTCTTCTGCCTTTTCTTAACTGGATTATTTGTTTCTTGGGTGTTGAGTTTGAGAAGTTCTTCATTGATTTTAAATACGAATCCTTTATCAGATGTGTCATTTGCAAATATTTTCTTTCATTCCATTGGTTGCCTTTTAGTTTTGTTGATTGTTTCCTTCACTGTGCAGAAGCTTTTTACCTTGTGAAGTCCCAATAGTTCATTTTTGCTTTCGTTTCCCTTGCCTCTGGCGACATGTAGAGTAAGAAGTTGCTCCAGCTGAGGTTAAAGAGGTTGCTGCCTGTGTTCTCCTCTACGATTTTGATGGATTCCTATCTCACATGTAGGTCTTTCATCCATTTTGAATTTATTTATGTAAGAAAGTACTCCAGGTTCATTCCTTTGCACGTTGTTATCCAGTTTTCCCAACACCAATTGTTGAAGACACTTTTTTTTCCATTGGATATTCTTTCCTGCTTTGTTTGACCATATAGTTGTGGGTCAATTTCTGGATTTTCTCTTCAGTTCCATTGATCTATGAGTCTTTTTTTGTGCCTGCACCATACTGTCTTGATGAATACAGTTTTGCAATACAGTTTGAAGTCTGGAATTGTGAGGCCTCCAGCTTTGCTTTTCTTTTTCTGAGATTGCTTTGGGTGTTTGGGGTCTTTTGTTCCATACAAATTTTAGGATTATTTGTTCTAGCTCTGTGAAGAAGGCTGGTCGTATTTTGATAGAGATTGCATTAAATGTGTAGATTGCTTTGGGTAGTATAGACATTTTAGCAATATTTGTTCTTCCAATCCATGAGCATGGAATGTTTTGCCATTTCTTTGTGTCTTCTTTAATTTTCAGAGTACAGATCTTTTACCTTTTTAGTTAGGTTTATTCCTAGGTATCTTATGGTTTTTGGTGTAATTATAAATGGGATCTATTCCTTGACTTCTCTTTCTGCTGCTTCATTATTGGTGTATAGAAATGCAATAGATTTCTGTACATTGATTTTATATCTTGTGACTTTGCTGAATTCATGTATCAGTTCCGTAATTTTTTGGTGGAATTTTTCAGGTTTTCTACATAGCATATCATGTCATCTGCAAATAGTGAAAGTTTGACTTCTTACTTGCTGATTTGAATGCCTTCTGTTTCTTTTTGTTGTCTGATTGCTGAGGCTAGGACTTCTAGTACTATATTAAATAACAATGGTGAGAGAGGATATCCCTGATATCCGTATCTTATTCCTGACTGTAGAGGAAAAGTTCTCAGTTTTTTCTCATTGAGGATGATATTAACTGTGTGTCTTTCACATATGGCCTTTATGATGTTAAAGTATGTTCCCTCTATCCCTACTTTGTTGAGGGCTTGTATCAAGAATGGATACCATATTTTGTCAAATGCTTTCTATGCATCTATTGAGAGAATCATATGGTTTTTATCCTTTCTTTTATTAATCTGGTGTATCACATTGATTTATTTGCAAATATTGAATCACCTCTGAAGTCCAGGAATAAATTCCACTTGATCGTTGTGAATAATTCTTTTAATGTACTGTTGGATTTGATTTGCAAGTATGTTGTTGAGAATTTTTGCATCCAAGTTCATTAGGGATATTGGCCTTAATTCTCCTTTTTAGTGGGGTCTTTGTCTGGTTTTGGAATCAAGGTAATGCTGGCTTCGTAGAAAGAGTCTGGAAGTTTTCCTTCCATTTCTATTTTTGGAAAAGTCTGAGAAGAATAGGTATTAACTCTTCTTTAAATGTTTGGTAGAATCCCCTTGGAAAGCCCTGAACTTTTGTTGGGAGATTTTTGATTACTGATTCAATTTCTTTGCTGATTATGGGTCTGTTCAAATTTTCTATTTCTTTCTGTTTCAGTTTTGTTAGTTTGTATGTTTCTAGGAATTAATCCATTTCTTCTAGATTGCCTACTTTGTTGGCATATAATTTTTCACAATGTTTTCTTATAGTCGTTTGTATTTCTGTGGTGTTGGTTGTGATCTCTCCTCTTTCATTTGTGATTTTATTTATTTGGATCCTTTCTCTTTTCTTTCTGATAAGTCTGGCTAGGGTTTCATCATTTTATTAATTCTTCCCAAGAATCAGTTCTTAGTTTCATTGACCTATACTACTGATTTTGTTGTTGTTGTTTGTTTGTTTCTATATCATTTATTTCTCCCTAATCTTTATTATTTCCCTTCTCCTGCTGGCCTTAGGCTTTATTTGCTGTTCCTTTTCTAGCTCCTTTAGGTGTAAGGTTGTGTATTCAAGACTTTTCTTGCTTCTTGAGGTAGGCCTGTATTGCTACATATTTCCCTCTTATGACTGCCTCTGCTGCATCCTAAAGCTTTTGGACTGTGGTGTTTTTATTTTCATTTGCTTCCATGTATTTTTTAATTTCTTCTTTAATTTCCTGGTTAACCTATTCATTCTTTAGTAAGATATTCTTTAACCTCCATGTATTTGTGGCCTTTCTAAATTTTGTCTTGTGGTTGACTTCAAGTTTCATAGTGTTGTGGTCTGAAAATATGCATGGTATGATCTCAATCTTTTTGTACTTGTTGAGGGCTGATTTGTGAACCAGTATGTGATCTGTCCTGGAGAATCCTCCATGTACACATGAAAAGAATGTGTATTCTGTTGCTTTAGGATGAAATGTTCTGAATGTATGTATTAAGTTCATTTGGTCCAAAGTGTCATTCAAAGCCATTGTTTCCTTGTTGATTTTCTGCTTAGATGATCTGTCCATTGCTATAAGTGTAGTGCTAAAGTCCCTTACTGTTATTATTATCAATGAATTTATGTTTGTTATTGATTGATTTATATATTTGTGTGCTCCCAAGTTGGGCACATAAATATTACGACTGTTAGATCTTCTTGTTGGATAGACCCCTTAATTATGATATAGTGCCCTTCTTCATCTCTTGTTATGGTGTTTGGTTTAAAACCTAGTTTGTCTGATATAAGTATGTCTACTCTGGTTTTCTTTTGATGTCCATTAGCATGATAAATGGTTCTCCATTCCCCCACTTTCAATCTGCAGGTGTCTTTAGGTCTAAAATGAATCATTTGTAAGCAGTGTATAATGGGTCTTGTTTTTTATCCATTCTGATACCCTATGTCTTTTGATTCGAGCATTTAGTCCATTTACATTCAGAGTAATTCTTGATAGATAAGAATTTAGTGTCATTGCATTACCTGTAAAGTCACTGTTTCTGGAGATTTTCTCTGTTCCTTTCTAGTCTTTGTCGCTTTTGGTCTCTCTTTCCCACTCAAAGGTCTGCTTTAATATTTATTGCAAGGCTGGTTTAGTGGTCATGAACTCACTTAGTTTTGGTTTGTCTAAGAAATTCTTTATCTCTCATTCTATTCTTAATGACAACCCTGCTGGATAAACTATTCTTGGTGCATATTTTTCCCCTTCAACATGTTGAATATATCATCCCCCTCTCTTCTGGCCTGCCAGGTTTCTGTGGTGAGATCTGCTGCTAACATGGTTTGTCTTCCCTTGTAAGTTATGGATTTCTTTTCCCTTGCTGCTTTCAGGATTCCTTCCTTATCTCTATATTTGCAAATTTTACTATGATATGTCTTGGTGTTGACTGGCTTTTGTTGAGTTTGATGGGAGTTTTCTGTGCCTCCTGGATTTGGAAGTCTGTTTCCATCTCCAGATTAGGGAAGTTTTCAGCTATAATTTTCTCAGATAAACCTTCTTTGCCTTTTTCCCCTCTCTTCTTCTAGGACTCCCATGATACGAATGTTATTACTCTTCATGGAGTTGCTGAGTTCCCTAAGTCTATATTCATGATCTGATACTTTACTTTCCCTCTTCTTTTCAGCTTCATTATTTTCCATAATTTTGTCTTCTCTATCACTGATTCATTCCTCTAATTCATCCATCCTTGTTGTCATTACATTCAGTCAGTTTTACATCTCAGCTATAGCATTTTTTAATTTTGGCCTAACTAGTTTTTAGGCCTTTTATCTCTACAGTAAGGGATTCTCTTGTGTCTTCTATGCTTTTCACAAGCTCAACTAGTATCCTTATGATGGTTATTTTAAATTCTGGTTCAGGCATATTACTTATATCTGTTCTAATTAGATTCCTGGCCATGACTTCCTCTTGTTCTTTTTTTGGGGAGTGAATTCCTTTATTTTGTCATTTTGTCTAGGAAACAGGAAAGCCTGTTATATTTTCTGTTCCTGATAGTAATGGCTATATTAAGAAGAAGTCCTATACTGTCCAAGGCCTGGTGCTTCAGGAAGTGCTTCAGAGTGTACACTCTGCTGTTGTGTTTTGGCTGCTCTTCCCCTCAGGTCAGATCTCTGTAGAGTTTCTCCTTGACTACAGTGGGGAGTTTTTGGACCTTGTCCAGTGTGTGGCATTTTAACTAGGCGTGTTTTGGTCTACTTGTTAAAATAAGCCTGATGCTATTTCCACTAGAGCTGAAGCATCACCACTACTCTATGATCAGTAGACTTGGTGTGTGTGAGTGGTTTGTACGGGTCTTCTAAGGGCATTTTAACTAGGTGTGTTGTGGTCTGCTTGTTAAAATAAGCCTGATCCTATTTCCACTAGAGCTGAAGCTTTGCAGTACTCTATGATCAGCAGACTTGGTGTGTGTTAGTGGTTCTCAGGAGGACTTGCCCTGGTAAAGATGTACCTTCAGGGGCAGGAAGGTGGGGCTTGGTGTAAGTGGCTCCAGCTTCCAATGGGGGTGCTTTGTTGCTCAATGAGTCTGTCCATGCTGATGGACAGGGGAAAATGGCATCACCCCACTCTCTCATCCCTGGAGCAGGGCATTTGTGCCTGCCACTGTTCAGGAAGCCCTCATAGAAGAGCACACAATCTCCCCTTTTTTGGCCCCAGTTTCCGTCAGATCCTTGCTTTCACCCTGTAATCCCAGCTGTCTGCTCACCACGGGGTACAATATTCTTGTGTTTTATCTCAGGCAAGTGGCTGCGTTTCCAAACTCCAAATTTTAGCAACCCAGTGTGGCACAGACCTGTATTGATCTTCTGAGGGAGGGTCTTACTGTGCTGTGGCCAGTGCCAGTTTGTCCCAGAAAAGCAGTCACATGATCACACAGGGCTTGGAGTTTATGGTAAAGCACAACAAAACACTGAAAGCAAGGTTTGCTGCTCTCAGCAGGTGTCTCTATTCCTATGCTAATGAATGGGAAAGCACTTTGGTGCCCACCAGCTCTTTTGTCCCCTTAGAGGCCATGGCACCTCTTCCAAATGCACTCCAAGAAGGGGAACTGTCTCTCTTGTGTGACAGATGGGGATCCTCAGACTACACTGTCCACTCCTGGGATTCTGCCCTCCTTCCCCACAGGAACATCGCTATGCCCACCAGGCTCCACCCAGCGATGGCTCTGGACTTCTAAAACTTCAGACTTTGAGCTCAGCTGCTTGTAAAGACTTGAGATAATCAGCCACTCTAGTTTGCCCAGTCAATAGTTTTTGAGTAGTGTTTCTCTTGTGCAATCCAATGTGCACTTCTCTCTCTCTCTCTTCTCTCTCTGAGATAAAGGCTTCCTCTCTTCCACAGCACCCACAATTCTTTTCTTCCCTGAATCATGTCTCTGCACCTCCTACCTCCTGTGACATGACTTCTTTTCTCCCTCTAGTTATGCAGTTTGTTCTCTCAGCATTCAGACTGATTTCTTGGGTGTTTGGAATGATTTGGTATTTATTTAGCTGTGTTCAAGGGATGAGGCAAGCATCGGGTACCCCTACTGCTCCATCATCTTAATTCATTTCCCCCTGCTTCTTTCTTTTACATATTTATTTAGCTATCAGCTTAGATCTCAGAAAATGACATTTTATTGCCTTACTGATTTGATGCATCAGGAATGCATTCTTTCCCTTTATAAGTATAATGACTAATAGAATACAGGACTTGAATGATCTTTGAAGTTGAGGATGATGTGTGAAGTACAAATGATGTGTGAACTAAATGGTTACTAAAATAATTTTTCTTCATTTGTGTCATGGTCTACTTTATAGAAAGAATAGGAGTGCTCACATATGCCACCATTTGTCTTCACAGAGACTCATTCTTAAGCTAACACATGATGTTTAAAATTTATCTTATTTTCAGAGACTTTCAGAAAAGGAGATTCTATAAAATTCAACAGTTTCCTCCTCTCTCCCCAGCATCATCAATATTTCTGCTCCACTGGTGGTTTTGACAAGGGTGGTCTTTGTGGAATGGCAGGAATAAAGCTATGACTGGAATGGGTTCAAGAAAGAAAGGAAAAAAATTGAATGTAAGCATTATTTTGGGAAAACTCATTTAAAGTAAAGGAGAGAAATGGGAGGTAGAGATATTTATAGAGTAAACAGAGAGGTTTTATTTGTTTGTTTGTTTTCTAATATGTTTATCTTCACAGTAAACCAGGAAAAGACAAATTCATTTGGTATGGAAGATTTGTCTAAACGAGTCTATCGGAGTAGTCCACAAAAATGAGAAAGAAGGTGGGATTAAATGCCCAGCTCTTTCCCACTTCCCACCTGTCAAAATATGCCCCAGGAGTTTCTTACTGCCCCAGTATCTAAGGATTGTACCAACTGTTGTTGCCTTGGGTTTTTGCTCAGGAAACCAGATCCATATCCTGAAATGTGAAGTTTCATCCAAGACAGATTTCTCTGTCTCCAGCAAACTGGAGGTAGAACATTAGTAAGAAGGAAAGGTCAAAGGAGTCTCAAAAGTTGCAAAATTTTATGACCCTAACAGTCCCTCACAATCAGCATGTCTAGTTCTCCTTCCCTGTATTATTTTTCCCCTCAGCACATATTGATTTGTTTGTTGTCTATTAACCCCTCTTAGAATGTGAGCTCTGGGAGCGCCTGGATGGTGCAGGCATTTCAGCATCTGACTCTTGGTCTCAGCTCAGGCCCTGATATCAGAGTCATGAGATTAAGCCTGGCCTCACGCTCCACACTCAGTGTGGAGTCTGCTTGGGTTTCTCTCTCTCCCTCTCCCTCTGCCCCTCCCCTCTGCTCTCTCTCTCTCTCTCTCTAAAATAAATAAATAAATAAATCTTTAAAAAGAAAAAAGAATGTGAGCTCCACCAGCCAGGGGTGGGGGAGCCATGGTATTATTTGTTTTTGTTTTTTCACTACTGTATATTCAGTTCCTGCTATACATTAGATGCTTAGGAAATATTTTTTGAAAGAATTAAGTACTCTAGGAGATTCACTTGAACTTATCCATATTGAAAATGATATATCAAAACATCCAAACATATACAGATGAAGTACAGTAGAGCAAGACCAACAATACTAGGAAACCAAACTTAAAACAACCCCCACCCTACCTCAGATCTTCAAATCTAACATCTACTCACCTATTCTGACAATATTCAGGATTTGCTCATCTTAAGCCCATGGTAAAGAAAAATCATGAAAAAACAGATTATTCCCTTTTGGCTTTGGTCGGAAAAATCTGACTGTTATCTTGAGTATATCTTATATATGGGGACTTATAGAAGCAGAGGTGAACTTCACTTTGGTAAGTCTCTGAAATATCAAATGAAGCTTAAAATGCATTGAAATGTGACAGAAGCAATTCCTATTGAAAGAGTATCTGAAATAAAAAAATTTCCTCTGGTTTTTGCCCAGATCAATTGAGTCAGAACTGAAAATTCATGTCTGCTTCCTGGATATGTCTTAACTTTGAGTTTTAACTCTAAAGATGTTTGTCACAGTATGTTTGAGACAGCCATGGTATGAAATATCTACCCATTTTGGCTTGAGGTTGCACATTAGACAAGAGGATTATATTTAACAATATACAGTGGTAACAGGAACTATGGGAATTCTTCCAAATTGATTATTTTCATAGGCCTCTGCATCCCAACTTGGAAACCAATGGGAAGATGTATTTATTTTAATGAGAACATGCTTTCCTATAGTGAATTTTTATAGCACAGAAATGGAGATGTCATTGCTAACGGGGGAAAAAAAAAGACCTCTGAGGTCTCAGCTCATCCAGCTCTCTTGATTTGAGATGCCATTAACCACTAAATTAATGCAAATATAGCTTAATGAAATGTTTCTCATACTGTGATCATAAAACATCCCTGCAAAATACCACTCTGCACTTAATAAGTATGAGAGTCAAACCAGAATACCCCACATATTGATTTTCAAAAAATATGAATATTTCCCACAGGCTTCTCAAACACTCAGAAGATCAACACAAGCCTCAAAGGTCAGTCTAATTATAAGATGAATTTGGATTGATTTAACATCATCTCTGTCAGATGGATAGCAACAAATTCAATGATGTTAAGTTTGGTTACAGTGAGACCATATGTCAGGATGCCAGATAAAAGCTATGTTAGAAACAGTGTTTACCACGTGGCACTGATTATGGAACGCTCACTGAAGTAAAAGTTTTTTTCCACTCCTTTTGACCAGTTTCTGTGGGTATATACAAAACCAATGATACTTAATGTGTGCTTCATATACCAGTGAAGTCCTGAAATTTAGAGTAAGCATTTAGAAATTTTCATAGCAATTTGACATTGTTATACCATCTAAATATATATTTTTCTACTAATTATTTTTAGCATTTTACAAAAATTTTGGAATGGACCAGTCCATTGGAGACTAAAAGGTGATAATACCTCTTAATCAAAGATGACTTGAGAAATACCATCCTAGGGTTTATATTTGTTCTAAGAGTAAACGGAAAAGTACTCACTGAGTATAAGCCAGAGACGGTTTGCCTAAAATGTGATGTGGGGTATGAGGGAGGAGATTGGAAGAATCTAATCTCACTCCCAAAAGCATTATTTGGAATTAGATGCCTAAAACTCTTAAGATCAAGCCAAAATGACAAGAGACAGTAACATTTGAAGGATAGGATCTTGGAAGTTAGAGTACTTTTGATTTTACAAATGTTTTCTTTGTGTGGATGTTTGGAATCAAAAGAATAGAAAGTAGTGTACATTGGGTACAAGGAAGAAGAACATTATCATCGATTTCAATATTATAAATATTCTCAGAATATAGAATGTCACCTTCTCAGAGTGTAATGAATGATATTAGCCAGCTGTTCAATTCACCAATGCATAAAAACTGAGTAGATTTGGGATTTCTGAAGCCCTAACAAAGTGTTTTGGGCATATTAAAAAGTATTATAAATGAAAAGAAAATCTAACAAAATTAATTATAATCCCTATAGCAAGGATGATTTGCATAGAGTATAAAAGGGAACTTTAAACATTCAGCTGTACACTGTATTAGATGGCTATGATAAAATGAAGATACTGGATCTGACCGTGTTTCTCCTTGTCCACCACGTAAAACTCCTTTTATTCTTCAAATTTCAGATCAAATGCTACCTTTCATGAGAAACCTTCCCATAGTATCCTAGGCAGACTGTCTGCCCTTTTAATAGACCTCCATTTTATCAGTTATCTTATCATATTATTATCATTTATATATTTTTTCTTTTTAATCCAGGCTGTAACCTGGTTGCAGGCAGGCAGATTTTCTTTCTTCTTATCTTTGTAGTTCTATTTCTACAATGTGGGGAATTTCCTTGAAGTTGGTACCTGTTACATAATAAACAAAAGCATTCTGGGCTTTGTAGAGCAGGAGTGGTACTTGGGCTTGGACAAATGGCAATAATATTAATGATGACTATGAGAGAGAATATATTGATCACTTCCTATATGCTAGATATTGTTCTAAGCAAATTATTTGTATCAATTCATTTAATCCTCCCATCTGTGACCAACAGAAACTCAAAAAACTATAGTTTAAACAAAAGAGAATATTATTCTTTTTATATAAAAAAGCCAGAGATGAACTTCTGTAATGGAAAAGTAATGGAATGAAGCAGTTTAGTCATTCCCTCCGCAGATAACAGACGAAGTCTTGAGAAATATATATCATTAAAAACAGCTGAATGAAGACATAAGGAAGTAGTTGAAAGCATACAGAAGCCAGAACAGTTTACTTTTGAAACATTTCAACTAGAAAGGATACATAAAGCAAGTTCGCAGCTTTTTTGCCCAAGGGCAATCCTTAGCTCTCATGGCTACAGTGGACAAAACCCAGAGACTTATTTACTCCAATTGAGGAAGGAGAAATGAATTTTAAGCCTGAAAAAACAGGTGAAAAGTTAAGAGAGATATCTTAATGTAAGAGAGCTCCAGAAGAGCTGAGACTCAAAATCTGAAAATCCTCTACCCAAAGACCTGAGTGACTGCTCAACTATGCATACACAAGAAAGATTGCTGGGAATTGGGTCAAGGCAAATGAAAAAAAAAAAAAAAAAAAAAAACCACCACCACCAACAAAAAAACAGGGAAGGATCAGAAAGGATATGAATTTAAATTAGTGAATTTGTTCCATTGTTTTTCTTCTTAATTTTTTTTCTTTTTAACTGAATGCATCTCTCAGCTATTTGCAAGTTGGTTAAAATAAAGTTGAACAAATCTTATTTTCTTGAGGTACAGGAAGACAAAAGCAAAGGCTAGCAGAAACTGAAAATTCGATCAGATTTCCAAGAACTAAGAAAATCGGACATGGTGAGACCTAAAATATGAGTGTACAATCTGCCCAAATTATGCAAGCCTAAGGGAGATCACCAAGGAGCCAGGGTAAATAAAATAAAATAAACCAGCTACTGAAACTATAAGATTTTAGTGCAGAGATCAGTTACTGCACACTTTGTGGGAGAGAATTTCTACTTTGATCCTATGCAAATTAGTTGCTACTATAACAACAACAACAACAACAATAACAACCAAAAAGCCAACTCTCCTCTAAAGAACACAGCAGGATCCAGTCACTGTATTACCTGAAACATCCAGTTTTCAACCAAAAATTACTAGACATACCAAAAAAAAATCCAAGAAAATGTGATTCCTATTAAAAGTAAGTAAAAATAACTTTAATGCAACTACTATATGATGTTGGAATAATTTTTAAAATGGCTCCAATAAGGAAACGGATAGGAAATCACAACAAAGAAATTGACATCATAACGTTAAAAAAAAAAAAAAAGGAATACTAACCCTCAGAATGAGGGCCTAGCTTCTGCAAGAAAAGAAAAGAAAAGAAATTGACATTTTTTAAAATGGAAATTTTAAAGGTGAAAGTATAAATTAAATAAAAACTTACAGAATGATCTCAGCAGCAGATTGGAGTTTTCAGAAATAGTACAGTCAAAGTTAGATACATAAAAATTACCTAGTCCAAAGAATGGAGATAAAAATATTGGTAAAAAATACACAGAACCACAGAAATCTGAAGAGTAATACCAAGCAATGTAACATACATGTAATTTGAGTCCTAGAAAGAAAAGAGAAAAAAGGACAGGAAAAAACATGTAGAAATAATGGGTGGAAATTTGACAGTTAAGATTGAAAACACTAATTACAGAAACCAGAAATTCAATCAACCCTTAGCAATATCACCATAAAGCAAAATCTTCCTGGGGCACCTGCGTGGCTCAGTTCGTTAAGCATTTGACTTCGGCTCAGGTCATGATCTCAGGGTCCTGGGATCAAGTCCCACATTGGGCTCTCTGCTCAGTGGGGAGTCTGCTTCTGCCTCTCCCTTTCCCTCTGTGCTCTCTCTCTCTCACTCAAATAAATAAATAAAATCTTTAAAAAAAAGCCAAAATCTTCCTAAGTACATCAGAGTTAAACTCCTGAAAAGCAAAGATAGTGAGAAATTCTTGAAAGCAGATAAAAGAGAGAGCATTTATGTAACAGAGGATGATGTTTGATAAATGATCCTTCTTCAGAATCCGTGGAGGCCAATGATATGAACAAAATATTTAAAGCAGTGGTGATGGAGAGAAGGTCTGTTGATGAAAAGTTCTATATTCAGTAGAACTATCCTTCAAAGTGAAGATTAAAAAAAGGCATTTTCAGATAAACAAAAATGGAGAAAATGTGTTGTAGATAGCCTGTGAAGTGCTAAAGAACATTCTTCAGGTTCAAGGGAACTGGGAACAGATAGTGACCCATATTTCCAAGGAAGGGATGAGAAATACTAGAAACAATAAATGCGTGGGCAAATATAAAAAGGTATATCTAAGAAAACAGTTTGGTGGTTCCTCGAACAGTTAAAGAATTAACATCTAACCTAGAATTCTACTTCTAGATATATACTCCAAAGAATTGAACACAGTTACTCAAATAAATTCACGTACATGCATGTTCATGGTAACACTACTCTCAATAGCCAAAATATGGAAACAATCCATATGTCCATCAATGGATGAATGGGTAAACGATTTGTAGTATATACCTACAACAGGATATTATGCATCCATAAAGTGAAATGTAGTATAGATACATACTACAATGTGGATGAACCCCAAAAATATTTTGCTATGCGAAAGAAGTCAGGCAAAACAGGTCGCTCATTGTATGAATCAATTTATGAAATATCCAGAATAAGTGCACCCATATAAACAGAAGACAGATTAGTGAATGTCAGGGTCTTGCATGGGCAGGGAAATGAGAGCAACTGCTTAATAGGTAGGGAATTTCCTTATGGTATGATAAAAATGTTTGGAATAGAGTCGGTGGTTGTTCAATACTATAAATGTACTAAATTCCACTAAATTTTCATTTTAAAAATAATTTTGTTATATGAATTTTACCTCAATAAAAACACTATAAAGTCTATATAGATTGTTTTTATTATGTATTAATTTCCTTAACATATTGATTAGAGTATATAAGGAAAAAATATACTACATTGTTAGGTTTATAACATAGATAGCTGTATTACATATAATAACATTAGCACTAAACATGGGAATAAATGGAGGTTTGCTATATTTTACCTGAAAAAATCCTTAATAATTCTCAGTAATTTATAATAAATGAAAAGTGTTTATTATAATAATGCCTAGACCAGCGGTCCTCAAATATTTTCAATCAGGATTTCTTTATAATCTTAAATACTATTGAGAAACTGAAAAAGCTTTTGTTTATGTGGCTTAAATATACCAAATTTAGTCTACTAAAAATTAAAAAACATACTTATCAATTAATTTCAAAATAGCAGTAATAAACACATTAATTGCTAACACAAAAGCACATGTTACAAAGGAGAACTAAAGTTTCTAAAACAAAATATAGTAGTCAGAAGAGATATTGTTTTACATTTTTCTTATTTTGTTACTAAAGGTCCCTTGATTTTCAAATATGGTTATACATTCAATCTCTTACAATACAATAGACTGGTTTGAATGTATGAAGAAAATATTGTTTCAGATAAGTAAGTTAGAAAATGATAATTATTTTATCAGCATTTCATGTAATTTTTCATATTCTTCTTTGATTCAAAACCAGAAGTCCACAAGGGTAGTGACTTAAAGATTCAGTGCGTTGTCAAATTGGAAACTATATAATGAAATTTTCAAAATCCATTGGTTTATTTTGCACTTTGAATATTTTAACACATGCATGCTTTGTAGCATCATATATTGGTGATTTGGAATATATTGGGTCACTGAGTGATGTAAAATTTTCAAATTTTAACATATTTTATTATATGACATAAAAAAGTCAAATTTTTTAATACAACCACTGGTTTCATCAGGAAAAACTTAAAATAATGGTATGCTGTTAAGCTCATCATAGCAGGTATAAGTTTTCTAAACCTCATTTTCATTTGGAAACTCACTGTTGATCTTTAGCAACAAATATCATCAGTTATTGTCCTTGAAATGACAGGCTTGATTCATTCATTTTTAGGAAAATATTTGCCAAATATCTATATCTGAATAATAATAAAAAACCATAAACCATTATAACTCATGAACACAGACACAAAAATTCTTACTGAAATACTAACAAATTGAATTCAAAAATATATAAGATGGATAATAAATTATGAACAATTGGGGTTTAGTCCAGGAATAAAACATTACTTTAGCATAAAAAGACCAATTAATACCACCTATCACATTTAGAGATAAAAATGAAGAAAGCCATATGATCATCTCAATAGAGATAGGCAAATTATCTGACAAAATCTAAGACACATTCATGATAAAAACTTTCAGCAAATTAAGAATAAAGGGAACTTCTTCATCATGTTAAGGGGTATCCACCAAAACTCCACAGCTATCACTCTTCCTAGTGAAAAAGACTAAATGCTTTTTAACTAAGATCAGAAGATGTGATGTTCTTTTCCATCATTTCAATTCAAATTATTATATAAGAGATTCAAGCCAGGGCAATAAAGGAAGGAAAAAAAAGGAATACATATTGTAAAGGAAGAAGCTAAGCTATCTTCAGTTGTAGATGACATGAACTTATACCTAGAAAATGCTAAGGAACCTACAAGAAAAAGTACAAGAACGAATAAGCAAGTTCAGCAAAGTCACAGCATATAAAGTTAATATACAAAAATAATTTTGTCAATTTATTAACATTAAACAAAATTACTGGAAATTAAATTATTTCCAGTAATAGGAAATAAAACTACATTTCCATATACAGTAGTGTTCTGAAACATGAAATACTTAGGAATTTATTTAAGAAAATATGCATAGATATTATACATTGAAAACTATAAAATATTGCTAAAATAAAGACCTAAAGAAATTGAAAGATATACCATTCTTTAGGAATCAGAGACAGAATATTATTAAGATGTTAATTTTTCCAAATTGATCTTTAGCTCTTTAGGTTTAATGGTAATCAAAATAATCATGAGCATTTTTGAGGAAATTCACAAGAGGACTAAATTTATATGAAAATGCAAATGACTTGGAATAGCAAAGCAATGGTGAAAGCAAAGAACAAATCTGGAGCATTAACAATGCCAGATTTCAGTATTTACCTTAAAGTTACAGTAATGAAGACAATGCAATATTTGTGAAAGGGTATTATTTATAGATCAATGGAGGAGAAGAGAGTTCAGAAATAAATCCACTCATGTGATCAATTAATTTTTAACTAAGGAGTCAGGGCAATTCAACGAGGGAAAGTAAAGTCTTTTCAATAAATAGTGCTGAAACTACTAGATATTGGCATGAAAAAAAAACAAACATTGACATCTCACACAGTCTACAAATCTTCAAAAGAATCATAGACATAAATGTAAAAACTAAAACTAGAAAAATTCTAAGAATAAATACAGGAGAAAACCTTTGTAAACTTGGGGTTTGCAAGGTTTTCTTATATAGGACAGAAAAAGCACAACCCTTACTCTGCTGTTGAAAGACACTGTTAAAAATATAAAGTTACAGACTTGGAGAAAACGTTTGTGTTACATAGATGTGACAAGGAACTTTTGTAAAAAGTAAGTAACTCTTAAAATTCAACGAGAAGGCAACTTAAAAATGGGCAAAAGCATTGAACAGACACTTTACCAAAGATCTATGAATGGCCATTAAATACATAAAAGATGTTACCACTGTTAATCAACAAGGAAATGCTAATGAAAGCCACAATGAGAAAACAGGAGCATAACTAAATTGTAGTAACAATGAGACTTCATTAAAATGGCAAAAAATGAAGACTAACCATTCCAAACGTTGGTAAGGATATAGAACAACTAGAACTTTCAAACACTGCTGAAGGAAAGCTAAAATAGTATAAACACACTGGAAAACAACTGGACAGTTTCTTAACAACAATAGAAAGTTAAGCATACACTGAACATAAGTGACTCACTTCTATTTATACAGAAAAAACAAAATGTATGTCTGCTCAAAGACCTGTACTTAGAATGTTCATAGGAGTTTTATTCACAATAGCCGAAACCCAGATATAACCAGTTCATCAACAGAGGAACAGATAACTAAAGTGTACTATATCCATATAACGAAATACTCTTTAGGATTAAAGGCTGAGTGAAAGAAGCCAGGCACAAAAGACTACAAAGTCTATTATTCTCTTCCACAAAAATCCCAGAAAATAAACAGTAATCTTCCTTGACAGAAAGCAAGTTTGTGTTTGCTGTGGGAGGAAGTTTGTAGGGAGAATGTGTGGGATTGACTGCAAAATCACTTGTCAAACTTATCAAACTCCGTGTTTAAAATGGGTGGGATTCATTGTATGTAAGTTACACCGAAAAAAGGCTCATATTTCTTCAAAGAAAAAGGTCTAATAAAAAAATGAAAACAGAAATGTATAAAAATTATTCAAAAATTAATCTAAATATAAGGAGACTGGGGCTAATCTAGTGTTGCCACCATCACTGGGGACCTATGTACCTTAAATCTTTTACTTCACAATTCTCAACGTGCTTTCTTTCCATGAAATAAAGAGTTTCCTCAAGCTTCAGTTTTCTCGTCTATATTTCAGTCAGCACAAAGAACAGGGCAGAGGACGGCTTGTTTTCTCCCTCCATCTACAGACCTGTCTTAAAATTGCCTACAGCACTTCTACCCTATTGGGCAGCACATGATTACATGGTGATAACTGGAGATGTAATGCTTACTCTGATGACCATTTACTCAGCTCTAAATTTGAAATTCATTGCTAAGGATGAGAGAAATACTACATTGAGGGACTAGAAGATCTCCTTATCACAGGTTTATTCCTTCAGACTTTCCTACATGTAGATGTCATTTACCAATTTAGACTAAAGTAAGAGAAACTTCTGTGTGTATATCCTCCTTGCTACAGATTGCTATAAAGAAGTACTACTTACCACAACCGTATGGTATTTGTTAAATATCTTTCCTGTCGAAGCTACTTGATTTAAAGACAGAAATTGTATCTTACTCTTTTTTTTTTTTTTTTATCATTGGTACTTGCCGATATTGAAATAGTGGTTACTTAATTGAAAGTTGTTGATGTTTTTCTGACCAAATGAAAATTTTGAACCCACAAAACTAAGCACAGTTTTTATCCTAGGAATGGTTACCATGTATATTCCTATCACAGCCACTAAATGGTCTTCCTTACTGCAATTCTGATATGCAAGAAAGACCTATTGACAAACAGTAGACATGCACTGATAAAACAGTTCAGATATAGGGGCATCTGGTGGCTCAGTTGGTTAAGCGTCTGCCTTCAGCTCAGGTCACAATCTCAGTGTCCTGAGATCGAGCCCCACATCAGGCTTCCTGCGGGGGAGGGAGAGAGCGGGGGAGTCTGTTTCTCCCTCTCCCTCTCCCCCTCCCCACGCCTTGCTCTCTCTCTCTCTCTGTCGCAAATAAATAAATAAAATCTTAAAAAAAAAAAGACAGTTCAGATATAGATTCTTGTTGGGTCAATAAAACAGGATTTTCTGATCTAAAGTTTAAGTGAGAAATTCAGTGTAATCACTATATACATATGGCAGCTTAACAACATTCTCCAAAGCAGAGACAATGGCCCAGAATTTTAGGCTCAAAATCTTGCAGTCTTGTTGCTGGTAATATCCAAATTAACGATTATTCCTCCAAAAGTTTTGAAGTATAGTCAAGCTGGAGCAGTTCTGTACATAGACCATGATGGATATATGGTGGGGATTATTATATACCTTGGTTACATGCACCATCTTAAACTCAGTGTAAAATATGTATTTATGCATATATACACACACATGTATGTACGGGTATATACACACACACACACACACACACATGCTCACACACCGTACAACAAAGAGTACAGTACAGTAGACAACAGTACACAAAAACAGTAGCACAGTTCCTGCGATCTTTGTCTTCCCCAGGCTAACAGAACTTGACACAAAGATGTTCTTAAAATTATTGCTATAGAGCTAGAATTATCTCTTGGTGTCTCTAAGCTAAAACACTCACCGATCAGCCACAGGGTCTATACAGTTTGTGTTATTTATTTTACTTCAATGTAGAAATTGTTTTAAAAGTAAGGAATTGGTAAAGTGATATAATGACCATCCAAAGACTTGTACACACACACACACACACACACACACACACACACACACACACACACACGGAGAAATATCTGGGTGATTGGCAATGGGAATTGTTAGGAGGCAAAGGCATGAGGGCAAGAGATACTGTGGAGAGCAGAGTGAGCCATGAAAAGAGACATGGTTTAGGATTGGGAGGCATTTGAGTGACATAGTGACTTTGCTTGCCATGTGCCTGTGTTATATATTATTTTATTCTATTTTTTTCCTAGTAGGAGTCCTTTTTCATTCAGGAAAGTGAGAAAAGTTCTAGAATTTAAAAAATAGAAATGGGAAAGAAGCACATGTAATACAGTTCTAAATGTTTTACAGCTTCCATATTTAAAAGCAAATTTTTTTAAAAAAAGATTATTTCTTAGAGCTTGGGAAACTCTTCAAAAATATTTTTCGTCTTAAAAGTCTGTAAACCTAGATTTGGGACAAAGCAGAGAAATGTATTTCTAGAGGAGAGGAAATTTGGAAATCTTTTCTTATAAGGGAAAGACACTGAAGTAAAGTCCCTCTATATAGCACATATTGTGTAAAGAAGATCCTTACAATCCCAAGGAAACCTAGAGGTCCATATCCACCTCTAAAGTCATTTGGACAGATTTAACTTTACAGAGCTACTGAGAGTATCGTTAAAAGATAAACTCCGGTATATTAAAAATTTTAAGAGTTTATTTGAGCAAAAATCAATTTGAATCAGGCAGCATCCAATCTAGTAGATAGAAAGGAGCTCTGAGGAGCTGTACAAAATGAAAGACTTTATAGCCAGAAGGCAGTGGTAACCAGGAAGTTATATTAGGCAAACAAGTGGGTTGGTTGTTGCAAGGTCACGTTCCTTTAGAGGATGGCAGGGGTCTATCCGGCAGATTACCTAACTAATGCTGATCAGACAATTTCTGATTGATTGGTGGTTTAAGATTCCATTTCTGGGCGAGGTGAAACTGTACGTACCTCAGTCCAAGTTTGGTCATCTGGTACTTAGCATAAGTGACTCCATTTTGGGCGTGTTGTCTTGTTTTCAGGAGTAGTCCTGCATTTTATCCTCTCTTAGATTAAAGGGCATGATGCCTTAGTATCAAACAGGAAGCCAGATGTTAGGTTTTCTTTACTCTGATTTTAACTCTTAGAGTTGGTTAATTTATTTTTCAAAAAATTAGCGTGGCTTTGGATTTTGACAGTTTGGTAAGATTAGATACAGACACAATTCTAAGATGTTGCAACTAATAAGCTTTTTAACAAAAGTCTAAGACTTAGGAAGTTTGACAGCTGATATAGACCCTTAAGAAGAAGTTAGTGACAATTAAGTCAGATGTAGTTAATTTCGTAGTTACAAGAACTTTTTGTTCCAAATTTATAAAACACTTTTCTTTAACTAAAAATTCCTAAGACATTCTACACTTCCTTTGCCTCTGTGTGGGAGGACAGTATATTTTTCAGGTAAAGAGAATACAGTCATCATTATCGGAGATACAAAAATCTCATGCATGGAGAGGATAAAACTCTGCAAATTAGAAAACCCACAGAATCATTTTAATCACATAACCATCTCCCTGAGAAGGTAGGATTTAGCTATCATCAGAGTGAGTAGACACATGAAGGATCACATATTTATGTTAGCTCATGTGGAGTTTTTCCACTGTGGAGGTTGCCTTCAAGTCTGTCATCGTTTGCATCCATTTGGTGGTAGCCCACTAAATCCTGTCTTCCAGATATAGCAGTTGGTATTTTAGTTGAGTATCCCTAGGAGATGCCAGACAAATAATCAGATTATGCTCAGTGATTGCTAAGAAAATGACTAGGGCAGTAGCATTTCAAGTGAAAATGCTATGAATAGTTAACAATAATAGTGGATTTCCCAACATTTAAAAATGTGTATCTCAATGAAACAACAGTAGGTTCCTGTCTGGGGTTCTTTCTCTAAAAATGGCTCCTCTGTCAAAAGGATTTTTGGCAATAGGATTAACTGTAACTCAACTCTCCTGCTTTTTTAATAGCTGTAGAAGGGCACAATAAGTGTTATGGAAATGATATGGATTCTGACAGACTTGGTTCTGAAACCTGTTTAATAGCTCTGCACCTTGGACATTTTAGTTTACTTCTTTTAAACTTCAGTTTCCTTTCAAGAAAATTGGAATAATAATAAATACCTACCATGGTTTCAGGGAATATTATGTGAAGAGACTACCATAAAAAGTTCAGCATCCTAACTGACTTAGAGGAGTGTCCTTTACCCTTTGAGGTAATTGACCCTGTATAAATTACTGCAAAAGTTAAGCATTTTTTTAAAATATTTTACAAAATTATAAGGTGAATATGTAAAACAAATCCACCCAGCCATCTTTTCTGGGTTTCATCACCAGAACACTATGAAAAAAAAAAAAAGTGTCTAGCATTTTGCTTTCAAATTGAGGAAACAGGCCTTTTAACGTTTAAAAAATTATCCCCAGATCCCCATAGATGGTAAGGTCTCATATCCTTCAGTTCAGGGCCATTTGTCCTACAATACACCGTGTTCTATCTTACATTCAATTCAAATAATCTCTCTTAATGAATGAAGTAAAAAATAACCATCTTGTGGAGAATAATCTCCATGTGTATTTGCAAACCAAATGAGAAACTGGTTTCATTTAGCTCTAGAAACTTTATTTATTTTAAAGATTTATTTATTTATTTGAGAGAGAGAGAGAGAAAGAGAGCAAGGGTGGGGTGGAGGGGCAGAAGGAGAGGGAAAGAGAATCCAAACAGACTGGTGATGAGCACATAGCCCTCTAGAAACTTTAATACAGCTTTAATACAGTGATATATAATGTGATTTTCTTTTATTTATATTTTTTCATTATTACTGCCATGCTTAGGTATGGATTTTGGAGTCAAATCCCAGTGTCATGCCTGTCATTGATAGGAGTTAGGGCATACTTATCTTCATAAGCCTGTTTCTTTATTTGTAAAATGGGGCAAATGATGTATCTTTATAGGGTTGTTATAAGAATTGAATTATATATATATATATACACACACACAAAACATTCAGCATAGTGCTTGGATAGAATGGATATATACACACCCACGCATAATTTTACTAGGCACTCAAAACAGTCTTTAGATATTATTTATCATTGAAACATCTGTAACAAGCAAATAGATAACAAAATGACAATTATTATAGTTCCAAATAAAAGTTAAGTGTGTTTCCTACCCTCTTTACAATAATCTGCATAATTACATTGCTGTCAGTGTATGTAGGATGAGCATTTCAATTCAGTATTCTGTGCCTCTAATTGAGGAATTCTTGGTTTTAAAGGCTAAAGGATCTATGTGGATCATGTAATGATACAATGAGTATCATCTTGAGTGAGAAGCAAATTAAAGGGTGAGAATGGGAAGGAGAATTAATAATGGCTAATACATAAGCTTAACTGGCATAAGGCATACCCTGTTCTGAGTACTGAGTTCCCCTTCTCCTTCTTTTTCTTCTTTTTTTTTAGAGAGAGAGAATCTTAAGCAAGCCCCACGCTCAATGTGGAGCTGGAGTGGGGCTCAATCTCAGGACCCTGAGATCATGATCTGAGGTGAAATCAAGAGTCCGACGCTTAACCAACTGAGCCACCCAGGTGCCCCAGTGAGTACTTTACCTCTAGTAAATTATTTAAGTATTCAGTACTGCCCACAACCCTCTGAGGAAGTTTTTATTCATGTAATAATAATTTTACATACACAGAAATTAAGGCATAGAGAACTGTAAATCCAGTCTGAGATTATGCATCTGGTAGGAAGTGCAGTCGGGATTCAAAGCCAAGGCATTTGATTCTGGAGAGAGTTGGTAACTACTACACTAACTCGCCTTTCCAATGACAAAGCATTCTTGCATCGATTAGCCATAATAATATCAAAGTATGCACTTATATAATTAAAACTACTGAAGGTTGGATCTTTTAAAATAATTGAATCTGACTTTTTTAATCTCTTATCTTTTTAGATACTATGCTACGAATAGTCAACAATAATAGTGGATTTAGATGATACAAAGTTATCATCTTGTTGATTTTTTCCACTATTTTTTATTACAGAAGGATGGTCTCCGAAACTTTTTATTTTTTTGCAGAAATTGTTTTTCTGGAATGAAACATACCAGGTAACGTCTTCATTCTTTCATTTGTTCTGAGAGAGGGAGAAACTCTTGTGGCCTGGAAGCCACAGGAAGGGAAGAGGCAGATTCTCAAAGGCCATTCAGCTGACTAGGAGACACCCTCTGGCAAGCACATAGACCTCTCAACCTCACTTTCCTCTTAAATCCCCTAGAGATGGTAGGAAGGGATGATTTGGGACCTGGGAGGAAGATAATCTAAGTTGTTCATTTTGTGCTGGACGCATTTCTTCAGAGTTGAGCTGAATAATGAAATGAGGTTGCAAGCAGAATGTAGTCTCTGGACATTGACTTTGATGATAATGTTAATAATTTAAGTGTTGTAACAGACTGAGTCTGGTGTTAAATAATAGAGGCCCTTTTTGGCCTACATTTTTTTTTTCTCCTTGTAATTTCTTATTTGCTAGGGAGAGAACACGATTTAGTAGGAAAAATTAACCTTGTGAACTTGTAATGGATAGCACGGTAAACGTTTAACTAGAAACTTGCTTCTCAGTTATTTTTTCTTGAGTTATAAAATAGTTTTATGTAAATCACTACATAATTCTAATGCATTTTAGAGTCATGTGCAGAAGATGCTGGAGAATACCATATTTTGATTCATCTCCTGACATTCTTCTTGATACATCTTGATGCCTACAATATATGTGGGATATTTCACAGGCTGTCTCAAAGGCAATGTGCCCAAAAGAGAACTTGTACCTCCTTCCCACTTGAAGTCCCCTCTACCCCAGTCTTCCCCCTCACAATTAATGGCACTACAATTCACTCAGTAATTCTTGCCCCAAAACTATGGAGTCAACCTTGACTCCTCCCTTTCTCTCCAATGCCATTTCCAACCCATCAGCAAATTTTCTCATCTCCATGACCACTTTGGCATCTCCTTACCACTACCTTCATTGTTGCCGGGGTCTATGTCACACCTGTCCTGTGAATGATGACACCAGGCTTCTATATACTCCCTGGTGTCACTTTTACTCCTCTGTTTGACACCGAGTGACCATTTTTTTTAAAGGAATAAATTACATAACTTTACTCACCCTGATTAAAACTCTCAGAAGACTTTCAATTAGGAATAGACTAAATTAAAAAAAAAGATGAGACTAAATGCCTTATATCATATCAATATGTGGGCTTTTTAAAAATGATTTGGGCTCGTCTATCTCTTCCACTCTCTCTCTTACTTTTCCACTTTACTCTCATTATTTTCCAGACACCCTGGCCTTCCTTCCTCTTCTCAAACAGGGTAAGTTTTTCCCATTTCAGGACCACTACACTAACCATTGTCTCTGCTAGGATACAGTTTCTGCAGAGTTTTGCACAATTCATTCCTTTTGATCATGTGTCTCTGCCTAAATGTAGCTTCTCCTGAAATGACTTCCCTGAGCACTGTCTCTAAAAGGGATGCTGGCACTATCCTTTGACTCACTTTCATCATCTAAAGTTATATCATATCAGTTTTAACATTCTTATTTCCTGTAGTAGACTGTGTTTTTCAAAAATGACCCTACCATTATCTCCCATCTCACATGTTCTTCTCTAAATACCATTCCCCATGGGAGGCCTGGGTGGCTCAGTCGATTGGGCATCTGCCTTCAGCTCAGATCATGATCCCAGGGTCCTGGGATTGAGCCCCGCGTCGGGCTCCCTGCGCAGCGGGGATTCTGATTCTCCCTCTGCCTCTCCCCTTGCTCATGCTCGCACACACTTTCTCTCTCTCTCAAATAAATAAATAGATAAAATCTTTTTGAAAAATATAAATAAGTACCATTCCCCATCTGAAGCAGTCTAATTTCCCTTCCCTTGAGTCTGGGTGGGCTTATGACTTCTTCAAGGAATAAAGTGCAAGCGATGCCATGTGGCTTTTGAAGCTAGGTTGGAAAAACGCAAGCACCTTCTGCTTGGTTCTCTTTGAAGGCTCACTGTCTGGACACTTCCTCTCAGAATCCACCTGCAGTACTGCAAGAGCCCATGTCACACAGAGAAGCCATAGGTAAGTGTGCTGCTCACCAGTTCTCAAGTCCTACCAGCCCAGGAGTCAGATGTGCGAGGAAAAAGCCTCCAGATGATTCCAGTCTCTAGCTTTTGAGTCTTCTGGGATAAGCCCCCAGACGTTGTGGTGCAGAGAGAAGCCATATTTTGTATGTAGAGGTTCTGGAGCGTAGTGAAGATAAGAACTTCTCTTATCTCCAGAGCCCAGGTTATTTTTCTCAGGTTTGATAGGGTTATGCATTATGTTCATAACTCAAGAAGCAGGATAGAAGAATGGCTATGAGTGAGAACTCTGGCTGCTTCCATATCCCAGTGTTATTACTTTGTAGCTGTGTGACGCTGAACAAGTCTTTGCTTCAGTTTCCTCAGTGAAATGGGACTAATAATCATTTCCATACTGATCCTATTAATCCCATCCTATCCTATCCATACCAATAAGCTTTTATGAGGATAGAATGAGTTAGTATAATCATAGTACTCAGAAGAGTTTCTGGAATATATTTCATACTACCGAGTACTAGGTTTTACCTATTACTACGATAGTTTTTTTCCCTACCTGTCTTCTTTTTTACTTTGCAGGCAACTCCATTTTTATCTTATTTTTCTCTTTCTTCTCAGCTTTCATTTATATTTTCATACAAATTAAATATCATGAATTTCAATGAGGTCAAAATGCAAATTCTTTATACAATTTATTTCTGTTTTCTTTTGTAAGGGATATGTTTCTCCTCTTTTAAATTCTGAGTTCTGCTTCTTTACTTCAGTGAATCTTAACATGGGTCCCCTACTAAATGATAAAAATTCTATTCAGCCCAATATTTGTCCCAGAAAAAGAGTGCGATCATTGATTACTTCAGTGTCTACATGTAATGGGTATGAGCATAACCTCAGTTTTCTTATTTGTAGACTAGGAATCTTAAAATTTCTTCATAGTGTTTTTCTTAGAAATAAATAATATGATATATATAAAGTGCTAATTGCAATGCCTTGCATTTTTTTAAAAAATCAATTAATATTAGGTTTTACTTATCATTCTTTTAGGAAACCCCTTTAAATTTTAGGTTTGCTGTCTAGTTATTATGATAATAATCTAGTATCATGAGGATGGTGAAGAAAGTCCTAATTTCTTGGAGGATCCTAGCAGAGAGAATTTTTTTCTTCAAGATTTCTGCTCTGTTGGGCGAAGCTTGTTCAAGTCTCGTGACATGACTGGTGGCCTTCCAGATACTCTTCAGCTTCAATAATGAAAACCACATGTTTTAGAACAAGCTCCTAGACTGTCATTGCAGGCCTTTTGCTTGCTACAGTTACCAGAATTTCAAGAGCTGTTTTTTCCTCTTCTGATTCATATTGAGTAGAGTTATTCATACAGTTGAGTTATACCGACCAGTTGGGAGATCACTGAGAGGCAGAATCAGATGCATACTTGTAGATCAAATTCTTTTCACATCCAGACTAGATAAGACCATGGCTGGGAAAGGAGGTGAAAAAGTAATTCTAATTGAAGCAGAAGGAATGATGAAGGTAAAGCTTGGAAATATTAGAATCCTCAAGATGAGAGGGGGAAGATGAACCCAACCATTATAAAGACAGGAAGCTGAGCAGAAGGGACTCAGCACCAAGCTTGTGATGCTCGTAGAACAGGAAAACTGGAGTGTGGAAACCACCTACTCACCCCTGTCTTGACTTGTCAATAACCTGTAGATGGCATATGAAACTTGGACATTGCTAGTTCCATAAAGCGGTGAATGTGGGACCTGCACTTTGGTATGAGAGTGGAAAACTTCACAGCACAACGAAGTGGAAGCAAGTAATGACAGGCTGGACTTTTTCTACAGTCCTGAGCAGTGATAGATACAGATTCCCGTTCCACCGGTACTTTCTTCTTTTTTAAATGATATAATTGGTGAGGAAGAGGAGGAGCATTATGGTCCAGTGACAACCAATCAAGAGGGTTTATATTTATATTATATATATTTGCATATACTGATGGAAGGGTTAATATGATGACACCATTTCCAACAGTTTTGTATCCAATATATTCTGGATTTCCTGCCAGAGCATATTGTTTGAGGCAAATTAAAAATAATTTTTGCTTTTAAAAATAATATTAATGATCATTTGTACTCTCTGAAGTCAGATTCTGATACCTTGGTTGATACACCATCATAATGATTTAAAACTATTTCAAGAAATAAAATAATGCAGGAAGCAGAGACTATAAAATTATAAATAATGATATACAATCATATATATTATAGGTAACATATGTAATATACCTATATGTTACAGTTTAACAATAGGTCCACAGCAAATAAGTAATTTTAAAGATTACACTCTTTGGTCTAATAGTTAGATTTTCTTAAAGCTGAGCATATAATATCATAATGAAAAATTGAAGCATATGGAACAAACATATCTAAAGTAACATAATCAAGGAGCAATATGAGAGAGAAAAATTTATTAAAGTGATTAAATACCTTATCGTAAAAACCTTAGCCTTTTAAAACCTACTACGAGGATGTATAAGATAGGATATCTTTTTATTATTGCTTTTGATTGCTTGATGGTCAGTAATAATGCTTCATCATTGATAGAAAAGGAGATAAGAAAATTGTTTTTGAGATTGCTGCTTGAGTGGAATGCTCAATGAAAAAAAAAGTTGTTTTTTTTTTTTAAGATTTTATCTATCTATTTGACAGAGAGAGACACAGCGAGAGAGGGAACACAAGCAAGGTGAGTGGGAGAGGGAGAAGCAGGCTTCCCGCAGAGCAGGGAGCCCGATGTGGGGCTTGATCCCAGGAACCTGGGACCATGACCTGAGCCAAGGTAGATGCTTAATGACTGATCCACCCAGGCGACCCGAAAAACAGTTCTTGATAGGTATCTGTAAGATATAGATTATTTCCACATAATGTATTACATAGTTTAAATCATATATAATAGCCACCATGAAGACCAAAGTATATTTTAACATAAAAACATGCTTTTAAAAACACGTGTTTGTAACATATATTCTGAGTTTAGATTTCTTAAATAGGAACGATAATTTAAGAAAAGGAGCAGAAATTGTAGTCATTGCTAATTAGTCTCCATAAACAGTTTATTTTAAATTTAAAATGACATGCAACTCCTTAACTGTGTTTTTTTGTTTAGTTTTGTTATGTTTTTCATATTATTGTCTCTGTTCTTTTTGGAAGAAAAGATGACTGACAGGTGCCGGACAGAGAAAAGCCCATTCAAATATAAACACTGCTGTCTGTAATTGGCCTAAGATCATGGGTGCAACCCGATAACATGGCAGGAGCAACAATTTTCTGCTTTCATGGATTGTTTCCAGCTATAATCATAATAGGACCACTGATGACTGACCACGGAAAATATTCATTCAACTATCCATCCATCATTAATCCATCATTATTTCAGCAAATCTGTTTTAAGCACTTCCTATAGGTAAAGTGGGGCACAGTTCCTGGGGACGCTGAGTTTGAATAGTTTAGAATCGACTAATATTTTTCTAAATTATCTATTACTACTACTGGTCAGTTCACATATTTATAAAAATTTGGATGTGTTCAAGCCAGGCACATAGAAGAAATACTGGTTTCATGAACATGAAAGATTATTTTCATCTTTCTATTTTTGGCTGTGGCTTGTCTTTAACTAAATAGGTAAGTCTGGTTTTGTTTGTTTGTTTTCAGTATAGAGTTTCCTTGTACTTTATTTATTTTGTTATAATTCTCTCCTAGAATTCAATATTTTCTTTTATGTTCTTGAACACAGTAAGCAGATAAATGTGTCCATATCTGGAGGCTCTGGTGGTTTATTTCTGTTGTCGTTTCTTCTAGTTACCGGTGCAAATACTTTTATGGGCATGTTTTTTACTTCGTTTTTTTAGTTATTCTTTAATCATATCTGCATGCTGTATTTGTAAAATTGTCTGTAGAAATAATTTTAGAGTATTCCCAAATTTTGCTCCTGCCAGGTACTTGGGGGCAATAGCAATCTGGGATCACCTTAACAGAATTTCAGGACTTGAGCTCTGGAGCAGAGATGCAGTCCCTGTGAAGAATTATCTACTTCTGGTTTACTTTATTGTGAAGGTGCTTCTCTTTCAGGTCTCAATCCAAATAGAGTTTCGGTAGGATCTCACCTTGTCAGTCCTGGATTCCAGCACCTGTCTTCCTGGACACTTTAGGTTGTCAAAAACACTACTTAGTCTTTCTTCTATGAAGCCATCCTTTCTAGAGTCAGCAAATGTCTTCGGAGGAAGAAAAAAGCCCCAAAGCTGGACACACGTCCACGGGCCTCTCCTCTACTGGAATCTGATCCATTTATTTTCCATTATCATGTTAGCTCTCTGAGACCTTTACAGACTTTTTTTTTTCCAAGTTGCCCTCACTGGGAAAGCCAAGAAAAATTTCCTAACCTATTATTATTAAAAGCAGAATCCATTTGTATGTTTTTAAAAATAACTTAATTTGAATTAATATTCAGATTTCACTATATTCTAAAAAGGACTTAAAAACAACTGAAGTGAAATGATTTGGGGAGAGTGATTTGCACAAATTAATTGTAAAGAAAATGCATCAGAAATATATTTTTAAATTGGTTCATTATAAACATGTTCTAAATATAGTCGGACATCTGTCTCCAGTGAAACCCGTAGGGAAAGGAGAAAACAAAATAAATAAAAGAATTTAACATAATAACCACCACCACCACCACCACAACAACAAACAATGAGGAAAGACTTGGCACAGAAAAGAATCATGTGAGCCCTGGGATATGAGAATTGTATCTGAGGACAGATTCTCCTAGGTGTAAACCTATAATGATCAAGGCCATATTAAGGTTTCAAGGTGAACACTAACAAAAGTGGTCTGACGTGCAGGTACTTTGCCAGAGGCATAAGTGGAGGAGAAGGATTCAGAGAAGGGTGGTGTCCAGAAGGCTGGTGAATATTTCTGAAGCTAATCGGTTCAGGTCTAGATACACTAGAGGTGAGACTATATTCAGAGGCATAGTAAAGAGTCACCCCTCGGAAGAGGAAAGCTAGCAAAATCTAAGCAAGAACTTGCTCCTCATATTTGCAAAGTGGGTAAAGAAACTGCAATTAAATCATGAGTTGGGAAGGAAATCTAACTATAGGTACAAGGAAAACATATATGAAGAAAGGAGAATGCATTTTGATAAATAAGCAGATCACCTGGGGTAATGGTCCAGACTCCCTGGTTACTAGACTTCAAATTCCTACCTCCTTGGGTGGATAATGTTCTAAATATTCTTTCAGGATCTGTTAGGATTGGCTCAGGCAGTGCACAGGGCTATGTTTGCAGATGATGGCCCCCTTAACTAAAGATGAGCAAAGTGGGAGGAGGCAAGGTAGCAAAGTCATATCTCCTCACTCCATAAACACACACACACACACAGACACACACACACACACACACACATTAGTTTAGAAATGAGGTTCATCCTTCCACCTAATGTCTTTATACTGTTTTTAAATTGTGTTTATACCTTTCAATATGTCTAATTATATATTTTATTCTCATATTCCATGAACTATGTACAATAAATGTTTTCTGTGATATCAGAATTGCCAGAAATTGAATCTCTGTTACCTTAAATTTTTGTTTAAATAAGGAAATGGCAGAAAAAAACATCTTTCGAAAAGAGAATAAACACTTCAAAAATAGATTTATTTCAATCTGACAAGGGGCGCTGGCTATTTCTTTTTTAAAAGCCCCACTGAAGGATTTATAATGAATCTATTTGAAACACAAGTCACAGTCATGTGACTCGCTGCTCCAATCATGGTGGTGTGAATGAATATTAATGACCAATTTTGCTAGGACAGATAAAAGTCATATGACCTTATGACAGAAATATTTACTCTCCCCTTATATATTTGCCAGTATGAAATAAACTACTGTCATTTCAAAAGGAAAGGTGAAATCAAGTAGCTTCACATTTGTTAGCTGAAAGTTCACATCTAGTTCTTGCTTCCCAATATTTAAGCCCGATTTGATTCAAGTCTTTAATCACCAAATTTCCAGATCTTTATTTACCTTTCACTCACTGTTTGAGGTTATAACTCATGCAAAATTCTCTTAAATTAGATATCCTTTTCAGCAACTTTCCTAGATTCCCATGGTAAATTTACTTTTGTCTTGAACAGACTCAGTCAGAAAGCATCCCACAGTTTTACCTTATTTAGTGAGCATCTTGTAAATCAAATGCTTTTGCTTTCTTCTTTGACTCAAAGATACTGAATCATGTCTACTATTTGGAGATTCAGACATTTGGTAGAGGCAGGAGGGAGAAAACTCAAATTTGGATTCATATTAAATTTTTTCAAATACACTTCCCCCAAAGGCCTTCTCAGATACTTTTTCCCTCCAAGTTCTCTAAACCTTGGAATTAACCTCTGTTAATTTAGATCTATAGGCAATGGAATGAAATGGTGACACATTTATTGAAAACCTACCATATAAATGTCAGGCTTTGAGTTAAGCCCTGGATGGTAATTCTTAAAAAAAATCTTCGTAACACTTTCAGGAAATAGAACTATCTCCTGTATTTTACATAGAAAGAAACCAACATGCTTTTGATTTATAAACCACTTAGAAGAAAACATAGGATATTTTTCTCCAAAGATATTGGGTATGAAAATTTTTCCTTAAAAAGGCACAAAGAAAGGAAAAGATTGAGATATTAGCAACCTAAATATCACTGGAGTGAACTAAATCATGACAAATTAAATTGAAAAGATAAATCACAGCTGAGAATATATTTATAACATCTAAAATATATAAAAATGTTAATATTGAGAATATTCAAGAAGGTTTTGCAAGCTAATAATGAAGGGATAGTCATTCTAATAGAATGAATGAAGGCAAGCAGACATGAAAATATGCTCAATTTTACTAATAATTAAGAAAATACAACAAACAATAAAATAAAATATATTTTGTGCATATCAGATTGGTAAAGTTATCTTAAATTTGATAATTCAATATCTTGATAAATGCACTTTGAAGCACAATCTGGAAATATCAAAGTTGAAGATGCATATTACAAATGAGGTAGAAAACTCACTTCTAAGAATTTGTCATAGGAAAATTTTATTACATCTGTAGAAGATGTATGTGGATGTTAACTGGAGCACTTTTTATTTTTTTTAAAGATTTTATTTATTTATTTCAGAGAGAGAGAGTGAGAGAGAATGAGAGAGAGCACGAGAGTGGGGAGGGTCAGAGGGAGAAGCAGACTCCCTGCTGAGCAGGGAGCCCGATGCGGGACTCCATCCCGGGACCCTGGGATCATGACCTGAGCCGAAGGCAGACGCTTAACCAACTGAGCCACCCAGGCGCCCATGGAGCACTTTTTTATTACAAAAAACTAGAAACGATCTCAAAACTTATCACTAGCAGAACAGATGAACATTTATGCATAAAAGGTAATTATTTACAATAGTTAAACATGAATTAATTAGATCTACATGTTTAAATGTGAACGGATATTTAAAAAAAAAAATGTGGAGGGGAAATTGCAATTTAGTATCGCCTATAGAATTTTCAACCAGAGAGTGAACATACATACTTTGTGGATGCAGAAACCATGCATGACAACTGAATTAGGTAAATGAATGCTAGCTGATGTAACAAACACAGAAGTTCATTTATTGCTCCTATAAAGCCCGAAATGGCACACATAGTTGATGACCAGACCCCCCAGGGTGATGACTCAAGAGAGAAGCCAGAAATTGCTTTAAGCTGGTAATTGTTAATTACAATTCTACATACTTGTATTTCATTTACTATATGCCAGACACTTTTCTAAGTATATTACACATTTTAACTTATTTATTTCTCCCAATACCTCCAAGAGGCAGGTACTATCATTATCAAGCCCATTTTCTACATTAAAAAATGGAACCATAGAGAGATTAAAGGATTTGCTCAAGTTCACGCAGCTACTATGTTTTAGGCCTGGGATTTTTAACTTACGCAGTCCACCTACAATGTGCTCAACCATTAAGGTATCTTGCCTACTGCTAATATATTTACTATTCACTATGATTCCTATTCTATCATAACAAATATAAACATGGTATGTATAAGAAAATTTCAAATACAAGCCACAATCACCCTTAGCCTTTTTTTTTTCATAGGTTTATTGAAATTCTCCCTTCCCAACAGCAATGAAGATAAGAAAAGCATAGAGATAAACCTGGCAAATGGTCAAAGAGAAAGAGAAGAGACACAAAATAAAAAGGGGAATACTGGGTGCCTGGGTGGCTCAGTCGTTAAGCGTCTGCCTTCGGCTCAGGTCATGATCCCAAGGTCCTGGGATTGAGCCCCATATGGGGCTCCCTGCTTCTCCCTCTCCCATTCCCACTGCTTGTGTTCCTGCTCTCCCTATGTCTCTCTCTCTCTCTCTGTCAAATAAATAAATAAAATCTTTTTTTTTAAAAAAGAGGTATACCAAACAATTACAAGCTGCTAAATTTTACTTTGTATTCAGTTTAATTTAAAGGAAGACTTGTTGATGTCTTAGTTGTGCATAAAATATTCAGTATCATTAGACACTCAGGTTAAAGAAAATGAAAGATAAAAAGTTTTATTCATAATTCTGCCTTGGTTAGCTCCTTTTTCTCTTATGAGGGACATTTTAATGGTTTAGGATTTGCTGAGAAGTAACTAAAACTTTGAATAAAATGCAATCACAGAGAAGAAAAATGTCTGCCACATAATTAGAGCTAGTGAAACATAAATTCCTTCAGATTTTGCCTCAGCAATTCTTTACCTTCTTTTCCTTCTTTTCCTTTGGCTGATTAGTTTTGCAGTCTGTGGTTTGTTTTCACTCATTAAATACTCTCCATATATTTCTGAGAGTCAGTTAAGTTTTTCACCAGTCTGTAAAGTAACTTGTTATTTCTCACACTTCACTTTCTCCCTCTTCACAAAGACCTGGGTACAGATTTTGTGATTGTTTTGCATGGTCTTTATATGTGTAAATTGAAGATAACTATCAGGCCTCATAATTAAAGGAATATTTGCCTAGAATCTTCCTCTGACTCTGGCCTCAATAGAGAGCCATTGATTTGGTGATTACAGTATTTTGATTTGCCTTTTAATGAGATGGAGGAACATTTCCAGGAATTACACTTACCCATAATTGACAGCTGATTTTTTAAAAGCTGTTCCAAGAATGAATGAACCCCTGTATTTACCTACCTTGATTGGATTACTTCCAGGTGAAGTATCTATAATATATAAAACCTGTAGACGTTTTCCCGCAATGATCTGTTAAGTCTTTCGCATCTGCACAAAGAATATCATGACTTTATTTTTAGCCACTACTTTTGCAGAAGCTAAATATTTTATTCAATAAATCATTTCTCTAAGGAATTAACCAACATATATAAACATTCTTCAGGCAGGATTGAAAACTCCTTGCACCTTTGATTCAAGCTTTATTGCTTATTTACTTAGTCTGATGGGAATAAGCCTTTTCTTTTATGCTTCAAAGAGAGAAAAAGAGATTTTTTAGCTTCCTTGGGAAGAAAGGAGTTTTTCTTCACATTTGTGTAGAAAGAAGTTTGTGAGGGACAGGACATTCTCTGAAGGCTGTCAGAGAGATCATAGAGATGTCAGAGCCTGGGAAGGGATAGCTGAGTGTTTGCCAGGGAAGTGGTCTATTTGGGCACAAGTTTGAGAAACGAAGTTATGAATTGGTTGCAGATAGAAGCTGGCAAGCAGGAGAAGCAGAATTCATTTATATTGACATTTCAGGTTATCCAAATACCACAACAAGACCATTAGTATTCGTTCGTGGCCATCGGGGAGGCAATGTCAGGGTGAAATTTTACTTAGGCTAATGATATTGATTTTGGGGGGGGGGCTGTTCTTTAAATATGAGAGAAAGGAAAGATTACTTCTGTCATGGTTATATTCACAGACCACAGGAATTTGGGTATGAAGTTGATTTTTATTCCCTTTGTTTGATTTTTACATTATCACCATTCAAACATGCCTTTCAATTTCACCTGGTTTCAGTAACTTTACCTCATTTTCATGTTTCCCATCAGGGCTATTTTCTAATTTATGATTAAATATACATAGATTAATTTTTCAGCAAGTATTTATTGAGTACTCATTATATGTCTGCACTCCATTAGGCACTGAGGATACAAAAATAAAATCTGAATCAGCCTTGAAGGAATTTATAATCTTCTCAGGGAGAAAAGGTAACAAGTGCTCAAAGAGAAGTGTGGTAAAGTGTTGTGAATATTTCAAAGAACAACGGTGTACTTGCCGCCTGATGTTTTGGCACCCTAACTGCAGAAGGGAGGTATTGAGATGCACCCAGGAGGTGGGGAAGACAAGAGGTGAGCTGCAGAGAAGGAAGTTAGTCACAGCTGTGTCCTCTGGGTCCTGATGCCGGAACTTTAGAGTGCCACAACGCCCTGCGCCACATCTATGTCACTATGTGGTGAAGCCTTCTCTCCTGGGGCCGGGGGACACCATCTCAAGTTCATGGCTCATACATCCACTCAACCATTTCTTCTGCTCTCATGAAAGTTCCTATCACTTACCCAGAGTTTACCGGGGAGAGCAGATGCACAGGTCAGCCCTGCCCTCAGATACCCCCTAGAGAAGCAGACCAGTGTCTAATTCATAGTTCTTTTCTTCCCTTCACCTTCCCTTTCCAGCTTTCAGGACAGAAGACATTAATTTATGGTAGCAATACCTTCCATTTATATCCTGATACCTCCTGGCCCTAAATTTAGAAAAATCTAAATACCTAAGTTTTTAAAACCGAAATCCATTTCTTGAGTTTCCTGCACCAATAAATGCACTTGATTAAATGATAGGAGGATGGGAAAACATGAACCTATGAGACTAATAGCGTTTAATAATTCAGAAAATCATCCCCCTAGACATGTTTCTGTGGGATGAAGGGGATTGAGGAAGGAGGCTGAGAATTGCCCTGGGCTGCTGATATAGCTGTCTCCATTGTTACCCTGGGTAGAACAAGGGAAAGAAAAGTACAGACAAAGTACTCTGAAAGTATCCAAATGTAGAATGTAAAAGCAGGGAAGAGAGAAGGGGTGTCTCAGGAATGACTTCCCTCCAAGGAGAGGCTGCTTTTAGACTTATTATCCCATTTTACACGTGAGAAAAACTGAGGGTCAGAAACGGACGTCCTTAAAGATGGCTGTTTGTGTTTTCCCATCTAAAGATTATATAAAGTAATATAAAAATTACTTTGCATTGTTGAGACAATGGTGGAACCTGATCTTTTCTAGTATAAAACAAATATATTCCAAGTTTTCACTATATGCTGTCTTAGACAGAGATTTAAGGGGCTGTGTGTGATAAAATATAAGCAGACTTACATTAGTCTGTGCCAGCCTAATTGTTTTTTCCTCCCCAAATCCCCATTGGCTGTTCTGGAAAGAGGATCTTATTTAAATGCCACACAATATTTATCCAAACAAAGATCATAACTCTGCCAGACAGAAATGAAAACTCTATTGTTTCCAGAGGCCCCAAATGAAAGCTTTCCATGAGAAATTTCACTCTCTAATTACAGGTAATTTTATTATAATTTTGTTTAGATCATTGTGGTGTCAGATAAAGTTTCAATATTTGCTAAAATCAGTTTAAATGCACTGGCATAGCCCATGTCCCTGTGATGCATTTCCTTTTAAAATCAGTGTTTGCTTTTCAGGGCTTATCTACATTAGTCACAGTCTTTATTTCACAAAGCCATTAAAGTAAAGGCATTTCAAAGGGAAGGCATATAATAGCAGGGACCTAGATTTCATTATTAGCATAATTCACAATGATTTTCCAGTTCCAAACAAGCAAAAAAAAAAAAAAAAAAAAGGCATTTTACACTTACTCCAGCATTTCTGCCTCCGTAATAGAATGTACTTAGCTCTATTATCACACTTGCCATCTTGTGCTGGGATGTTTATTTACATCTTGGTTTCCCTCACCAGGCTGAGAGCTTCAAAGGCAAGAATTGAATTGTATTCTCTTTTTTAGTCCTCCTAAGTGCCTCATACAGTGCTGACCACATTGTTGGGGCTCAAGAAAGATGTTTTATATAAAATGGTGATACAGACATACATTAATGGAACTCATACACCTGTTTACTTAAAATAAAACTCTGATTTCTCTTTTTTTAAGATTTTATTTATTTATTTGAGAAAGAGACAGAGAGAGAGAGAGCGTGTGCATGCAGGAGGTGGAGAGAAGGAGGGAGGAGTAGGGGAGAGGAGAGGAGGAGGGGTAGAAGGCGAGGGAGAAGCAGGGAGCCTGATGAGGGCTAGATAAGGGGCTCAATCCCAGGACCTGGGCTCATGACCTGAGCCAAAGACACTTAACCCACTGAGCCACCAGGCGCCCCTAAAACTGATTTCTTAAAGGATGTAGAATCAACTAAATTTTGAATTCTGCTAAACGGAAATTGGTACATCTGTGCTGATAAAATTTAGTTGTTTCAGCAAGAAATAATCTTGTTTCTTATAAGAAAGTTATTTATATTTTCTGTGAATTGAATGTTCATAGGAAATGAAAGATACTGAGATCTTTCATATAGGCGAATTTCCTAGTGTTTATTTGATAATTTTGAAAATCCCTGTTTTTTTTTTTTTAAATACAAGGCCTTCTGCTGGAAAAGTTTATTATAATAGTGATTTAAAAACAATACTCTGCTCTACTCTTCATTGACTCAGTGAACTCTTTTGAATTTTTACTCTACTGTACATCTGTAACTATGCTAAAGACTTATGATTAAAAAGATAAATGCTCCCTGCCCACAAGGATCTCCTAGTCTAGCTTGTGAAACTTGGCATACAACAAATATAAAAGATGAGAAGGTGAATATTAAAATAGAAATAGAAATCAGTTCTATGGGAGCACAGCAGTCTGGTAAAGATTATGGTAGAGAAGGACATAGGACCAGAAAAGACTTCACAAAAAGCTCAAGTTTAACGTGTCATCAGCTCCCCAGGGAGTTTAATACTCCACTTGGCTTTAGATTAGTAAATGGTAGCCTCGGTGTTTGACTCTAGGCAAGTTTGGCCCTGAAGTCCATTCTCTTTATACTCCACTTGTCCCATTGTTTTCCAACCCCACAGTAGATGACCCTTTCAAAGTTAATCCAATTTCATATACAGTTTGTACAGTGTAGGATGGTTTCTTTATGTGATGTATTTTCTGCTTCATTTCCTATATTTTCCCTGTTTTGGCACTGAGTCAGCAACTCGGTGAGCATGGGGCACTGTAGACCCGAAGAAATGGTAGAAACATGATGACGAATGATAAGCACATAGTATTTCCTAATAAAAGGAAAAGATGTTAACCACATATTACATATTTAACCATATATATACATATATGCAACATATATGGGGGTGCTTGGGTGGCTCAGTCATTGGGCGTTGGCCTTCAGCTCAGGTCATGGTCCCAGGGTCCTGGGATCGAGCCCCGCATTGGGCTCCCTTCTCCACAGGAAGCCTGCTTCTCCCTCTCCCACTCCCTCCTGCTTGTGTTTCCTCTCTCACTGTTTCTCTCTCTGTCAAATAAATATATTAAATGGGAATGTGTTCTATGAACCACTATCCAGTTTACAAGATGAAATTATTATGTGGTAGGTGAAAACTTTCTTTGCAAGTTCAGTGAAAAAATGTTATGAAGTTAGGATTCTCAAGCATATACAGGATAGCAAGTTATTATTTAGAGGGCTACAAAATTCAGATGAACAATGGGTGCATTATTTATACCTCATAACTTTGTTCTACTGTAAAACAAGCCATGTGCTATTAAATGGGAATGTGTTCTGTGAACCACTATCCAGTTTACAAGATGAAATTATTATGTGGTAGGTGAAAACTTTCTTCGCAAGTTCAGTGAAAAAATGTTATGAAGTTAGGATTCTCAAGCATATGCAAGATAGCAAGTTATTATTTAGAGGGCTAGACCAGTATCAAGGGGAAGAAGTACTGATTTTCACTCTGTAAACATTGATTGACAAATTTAAAAATCCTATGGAATTTTGTAAACACTAAGACTACTTGTGTTGCAAAACACAATCACCAATCCAATCCATTCCATTCTCTCCTCCATCTTGTATAAGGAAGAGCCTCATTTTTTTTCAGGCAAAGTTTTATTTTGTGATTTCAAAAGTGCTGCACAGAAAGCCTTGGATATTTTTATTTGTATGTAGTGGAAAATTGATCAAAATTAGATTCTTACTAACTCTTAATTTCAATAAGCTGCTTTTTGTCATACTATATGTTGCTCTCCAATTATGTGTTGTTACTGAGTTGGTAAGAACCTTGAGATTAGAGGTGTCATGGTACCTAAAATGATCCTCTAGCTGGTTCTGACTATAATAAAGAAGTCTTTTGAAATGACAAACCCCTTACAGATGCAAGATTTCATTAAACTGTCATGATTTGAACAAGTTTACGTATTTTTTAAATGATTAGAAATATTTTATAAAAGAAGTCTTATGGTCTTTCAAAATGATGTTGTCTTCTAAATCTGTATTTTGTTAAACACATACACCTTTAGTCTTTAAAGGTATAATGGACTGAATATTTATGCTTCCCTCCCTCAAATTCTTATGATGAAACTCTATCCCCCAGTGTGATGGTATTTTTTTTTTTTTTTAAGATTTCTTTATTTGAGAGAGAGAGAGAGAGGGGAGGGGAGGGAGAGAGAAAATCTCAAGCAGACTTCCCGCTGACTGCATAGTCTGAGTAACCTGATGCGGGGCTCGATCCCACAACCCTGAGATCATGACCTGAGCCAAAATCAAGAGCCAGAAGATGAACCCACTAAGCCACCCAGGCACTCCCCCCGACTCCCACCAGTGTGATGGTATTGAGAAGTGGGGCCTTTGGGCAGTAATTAGGATTAGATGAAATCATGAAGGTATTCTTAGCAGTTCTAAGAGAGCTTTCTTCCTTTGCTCTGCTGTCCACCATGTGAGGACACAAGGAGAATTTGCTAGTCTCCAACCTGGCAGAGGGCTCTCACCAGAACTCTACTCTGCTAGCACTCAGATCTTGAACTTCCAGCCTCTAGAACTGTGAGAAATAAATTTCTGTGTTTATCAGCCATCCAGTTTATGGTATTTTGTTACAGCAGCCAAGGTGATTAAGCAAAAATATCACTGTCAAAAGGGAAAAAAAAAGGTTTCATAAAGTTGAATGCATTTTTTCCAGACATTCCTGCTGTATCGTGCAAGCCTGTGTTGTCCCCGGTGCATAAGCTGAATAAATGCTAATGTTCCCATGGCCCGCGGTGCCCTTTTCCTCCAGGCAAAATCCTTACTCCTTGAGGTATAGCTCACGTGTTTTTTTACAATGTCAAGGCTTCTCTGCTTTCTCAAGGCAGATTTAGTTTCATCTCCTTCTGGGCTTCATTGCACTCAGTATCGTGGAGTATTTCAATTAATCTGGGTGGCTGAGCAGTGCTGTACTGAGCAAGTGAAAGTATGGAAGTCAGAAAAACAGGCGTGCAAAGCCTAGCTGAACTCACTATTACTTGGGCCTTCCACTTAATCCCCCGGAGTCTCAAGTTCTTCACTGGGCAAAGGGACACATATACATACTCTGCTCAGGTGTTGTACTGAGGCTAAGATAATCTAATATATATACCTGGTCCAGCTGTGGCTGGCATGTGGCAAACACTAAATAAATGTCATTTTCCCTTTAGTTTTCTGTCTCTGTCACCACTGTAAATGAATTCCTGCTGGACAGGAGATGCTATTTATTCATCTATATAACCCCAACCTCCAGCACTGTGCCTCACATATGCTCAATGAGTCTTAATTTTATATAAGAATAAAAGGCACCGTTGGCAGATAACTTGGTCATGGCTAGGGAGGATATAGAGTTTCTTGTGGTAGTGGTATTTTTCTTAAAGGAATTTGAACTAATTTTCCATTTTATTATTTGGGTAAATTAGGCAGCAAGGGACTCACTTAACAATAGAAGCTAATATCTTATTTCTGCTTGTTTTCTGCCCCCTAGGCATCTCTTTATTGAATGGACCTTTTAAAGAAACACTATTGATGGTAAAGCCCATAAGCAGGGGCACCCTTCTCTTTCCCCTGTAGTAATCACTTTCCTAATACCATTTACTTTCAACTAAAAGGACTGATGAGGAGCATTTTTATCTTGAGAACACAAACTAAATCAGGTCTCAAAGTCACTGTCAGCACTTTTTTTTTTTTTCATAAATGTTCTGCTACTGATGAGAGAGTGGGGTCAGGGTGCTCTACAGGACAGAAAGTAACAGTATTTGTCTCCTTGGAGAAAGAGGCAACCTCAAAAGAGAAGTCTTTTAAAAGATATTCACTTGTTTCTTTTCCATAGATTTTTATAACTAGAAGGAAACTTAAAGATAATGTGTCTCAGATCCTTCATTTCACAGATAAAAAAAGTAAGGTTTAAAGATGTTCAGACTTGCCGAGGGTTCTTATGCAGTTGGTTGATGGAACCCTGAAACAGAGGTGCCTGGAGTCTCAGTCTATTATGGGGTGTGTGTGTGTGTGTGTGTGTGTGTGTGTGTGTGTGTGTGTGTGTATCTCACATATATGTATGTGTATATAATTTTGTCTTTCAAATACAGTTATTTCTCTCTCTCAAAATTTTCCCTCCTAATTATATATTCACTGGGCTCACATTATAAATGTATCTATATTTGCTGTGTGTACACACTGGCAGAATAGCAGGTTTGAGGCTCCAGAATGCACTATTTTTGGAAAGCTGGTATGGGATAAGCAACCGGTCTTAGAAAAACCATACTTAGGAGAAAATACATAATGCACATGTCGATTATTTGTTGACGTGAATAAGAAAAGAAAGAAAATGCATTTGTGCCCACTTGGTATTTTAGTTGTTTAAACTTGTAGAAATCTATCTGTAGGAAGAGTTACTGTTTTCAAAAATAATGTTTCTTTTAAAATGCAGAAGAGAAACACCTGATATTGGGGTGCCTGGATAGCTCAGTCTGTTAGGATTCTGCCTTCGGCTGGGGTCATGTCCTGGGGTCCTGGGATCCAGCCCCTCGTTGCGCCCCTGCTCCGCGTGGAGTAGGCTTGTCCCTCTCCCATTGCCTCTCCCCCTGCTCACACTCTCTGTCTCTCTCAAATGGATAAATAAAATCTTTTTTTAAAAAAATAAACACCTGATGTTGATTGACAAATGACACAACTCTTTTTTGGGGAGTGGCTAATCCTATAACCAACTTTCTTTTTTTTTTAATACGAAACTACAGTGCTTCTTTTGGGGACATATTTTGGCCACCTTCCTTGTGTTTCAGGTCATCTAATGCTCTTAAACTGAGCTAATCAGTATCCAAATACCAGCAGCTTTGGTATCGCCAGGAACCTGTTAGAAAGGCAGAGGCTGAGTCCCCAGTTCAGACCTACTAACCCATAAACTGCACTTTTAACAAGGTTCCAGGGCCCTTGTAGGCATCTTAACGTTCAGGAAGCACTGCTCTGAGACCTCATACACTCTTCCTGCTTCAGCCTGTCCTAACCTCCTGCTTGGCCTCGTCAAAGGGACCCACTCTCCTTTTAACTGATTCATTCTTAAGGCTCTGAGGAGACACAAAATGTCAGTGGTGGAACAATCCCTTCGGAAAAACAAACCAAATGGCCTTTTGACTTCTTCCCTGAGCTCCACCCCTTAATGTCCTTATAACTGGTCAAGAGCAGGCCGCTACCTGTGAGTTACAGACCCAGAGAGACATAAACATGGTGCAATGAACTTTTTCTCTTAGTCCTCATCAGGCTTTTCATTTGGTGCCTGAAAAAGGTTAAAAGTGGTTGCTATATGCTGGCTTTCTCTTTAGACCTTAAAACTGATGGTTATTGCTTTTAGCCTCTACTGATGTGGCAATTCCTTACATCACCATTAAACTCATCTGGAAGTCTTCACCGTCACATATGAAGCAAAGTGTAATAGGCTTAGGGAGAGGCTGGGTAGGGAGGTCGGTAACATGAACTAAGGATGAGGAAAACCTTTTCGGACAAATATTTATATTTTTCTGTAATGGTCACGTAGAGTCTCCAAAGTACGCAGTCTTCACCCCATTATGCTATAACAGAAGTATCCTTTAGAGTAGTTTAAATCTCAGAAAATGCCCATCTTTCACTACAGTCATGGGATGGTGATCTCTATTGCCATTATATATATATATATATATATAGTAATCTATGAGAATTAACAAATTGAAAGTGGTGATGGTTATCACAAGAGTCATGAGATCCCCTAAGAATCTTAACTCATTTTAGAAAATGGGCCACTAAAAGAACTTCTTTAAAAGATAAAAAAGGGGGCACCTGGGTGGATTAGTTCGTTGAGTGTCTGACTCTTGTTTTCACCTCAGGTCATGACCTCAGGGTTGTGAGATGGAGCCCTGCTTACTGGGGAGTCTGCTTCCCCTCTCCCTCTACCCACCCCATGCTCTCTCTTTCTCTCTCTCAAATAAATAAATAAATCTAAAAAAAAAAAAAACTACATTGCCATTCCAGCACTTGTGGAATATGACTGATGTCATTTATTACCCTTACTAGATAATTTTTATGGGTGATCAATTCCTTCTTATTGGACCCAACACTTATTGGCTCTGTGATGCATAGCAAATTACCTAAATGTTCTGTTTCAGAGTTTCCCTTATCTGGACAACAAAGTCATAAAACATGCTTCCTCTCAAATTTTATGTTCATGAATTTTAGCGATTGTTATGATTAAAGACATCTAAAGTCAGAATAAATTATATATCATAATTAAAAATTATAATTTAATTTAATAAATTCTCCTTGCCCCAAATCAGATTTGTTTACCCTGATTTTTAAATTCCCTGCTTGGGACACTGGTATTACATATTTTGACACCTCAGAGAATTTTATTCATTGTGAGAATCTTTCCTGCTTTTTGTAGAAATGTAGGCTGAGAAGGTGCTGATGACTTAATGAAATGCATTGCTTTTCAAATAAAGTTAAAAATCCACTTGCTTTTAATTCAGTCAATTCTAAGTCATTCCTCCGTGTTAGATAGTCTTATTTGGAAAAAAAAAATCATAACCAACAAACTTCTTGCTCTTTCATGCCCTTAAAATATGATAAAGTTTTATAATTCCTTCTATCTTAATCAAATGTTATGCAATTAGCAGCTTTCTTTAGGGGGTTATTCACATACACGGATATAGTTCAGGTGCAAAGTTACCTCATCAATAGAGATTATGAAATACTCTTATTTTCACTAGTGACTGGGTAGCTCTAGGGTGACAGAGAGGGAGTGCTTTACTTCTAGCTAATACAGAAGTATCTAGGTGCCCTTCTCCTACTGAAGCCTCAGCATCTCAGTAGAAGCAGAAACATATTTATGAAAGTAGCTATGAGCTCCTTTGCTAGATCCTAAGTGTTTTATGTAAAATAGAATTGCTTTTTCTTTACTTATTTAAAACCCAAACATCACATAAAAAAGGCTTAACACAAAGTGTAGACTTCACAAGCATTTGATTGAATAACTGATGAATAATCAAGTCCTTGTGGTACAACCCAAAGAAATGACTTCAGAGGAGAAAACCTGAATTAGATCCAAAGAGAATATATTTCCATTAGCATGACTTCAAACTTGAGTCTGCAACATAGTGGCCTGAAATAATTGATTAATTCCCATGATTTGATGATACTGCTTTTGTGGATGCTGATATATATCTTTTTAAACAGCAGCAAGCAAATCCATTGGTTAGCATCTATTTTTATCTAAATCAGCTTCCCACATATCATGTAACGGCAGAAAATATTCAAGAATTGATTAAGGTGAAATTTGGAGATAATTCCCTTGTTGCGATCTTTAAATAGAGGTGATTCCAAAATATCTGGGTACCAGATTTCCATCACAACAGTGCAAATACTCTAAATTAGCCTTGAAAAGTATAAACTTAATATATTGACTGCTTGTAGAAAAAATAAACTGCTACTTGCATCTATGTAATACACACATTTGTGATTGACAATGTAAAAATTTTTAAATTCTCTATTTTATTAGCAAGAAATACACACAAATGCAGGCATGTGTGTATTATATAAATGTGTGTATATATATATATATACAGATACACATGTATATTTATGTATATATATATACACACACATGCACACACACAAAATCATGTTATCATTTTGCCAGTCATATAATGCATGCTATTGTATGACTTACCACAGACTTAAAACAGAGTTTTTCAGCCTTGGCTTTATGTTGGAATTATCTGGGAAGTTTAAAAAATATTGATGACTAGATTCCAAGTCAAGAAATACTGATTTGATTAGTCTAGGATATGTCTTGGACATTTGGGTATTTAAAACCTCCTGATGATTCTCATAAGCAGGCAGGATTACCAACTGTTGCTCCAAGACAATACATCTTTAAACTAAGCCCTACATTAACACCAGGAACTGAGTTAAATAGTTTTAGTGGTAGCGCTGCATAGAAGGACATTTGGATTCATAGGATTCCCAAATTAAAAAGACATCCAGGGGGGCGCCTGGGTGGCTCAGTCAGTTAAGCATCTGCCTTAGGCTCAGGTCATGATCCAGGGGATCAAGCCCCATGTTGGGCTTCCTCCTCAGCGAGGAGCCTGCTTCTCCCGCTCCCTCTTCTGCTCTCCCTGCTCATTCTCTCTCTCAAATAAATAAAAAAATATATTTTTAAAAAAGACATATAGGTACATATTTCATTCCCGGGAAGATTCTAAAAAACAATGAGATGTAATTGTGGCACTTAAAATTTAACTGATATGCCAAACATGAACATTAGTATCTAAAAAATATGTGAGGCCACTTATATTCAGAATCAAATAACCCTGTCAGTTTTCCTAACACTGCTGCATATTTGTCAAATAGTTAATAGATTAAATAAGTGTGTGTTGTGGGAAGTAAGGGCTTACTTGATGGAGACATTGTCCAGAGGCTAGCTTCCCAGAGAAAGCATTAGCCTCCTGCAGAACATTGAAATCTACTCCAAGGAAACTGGTCACATGCTTAAGGCAATGGAGCCAGGCAGAATGCTGAGGTGGCAGATGAGGGAGGACTGGAAGCACCTGGCTGCTCAGGTCCTAGAGTTGCCAGGGTTCAAGTCTCTGACACAAGCCACAGATCATAGCAGGCACAGGAATGGTTCATCCCCAACTGGAATGCTCAGGGTATGGTAGAGGTCTAACAAATTATACAGGTGAAATCACAAGACTTGGACTTGGAGCTCCTGATCACACCATCAGAGGGATTGACACTTCCCCAAACATGCAGATGAAAAACTGTAGATCTGAGGGGTTGAGGTCCTTCTTTTGGAATCTAAATTTTAACTAGATTTTGGTGTGTGAGCTAATGTTAAGAATGCAATGGTAAGTAAGTGCTGTGCTTGCCTACTGCAGCTAATGGTTTAAAAGGCGCGCGTGCGCATGTGTGTGTGTGTGTGTGTGTGTGTGTGTGTGTGTGTATGTCTCTTTTTATGAAAAAAAAAAAAATCCTCCAAATTAGCCTGGATTTGGATGTTTGTTTTCGGTAGGTGGTATGATAGAAAGAGCATTTGTCTGCGAGTCCAAAAACCCAGGATTAGAATATAAATATCACAGGTCATTCATATCAGTTCTCAGGTCCTCAATTTCCTCCTCTGTTATTTAGAAGTTAGCAAGATGATGAATGAAGTCTGTCCTTACTTTAGGAGTTGGTAATTCTACCCAGAGTCTGTCTTGGATGTGATGGCATCTGCCTGAGCTGGGTGGCCTGGAGTTCACTGGGCTGATTGAAATGGCTAGAGAAACAGCTCTTTCTCTGACCACTGTTACCCTGAACCTTCCTTGTGAATCTTGAAGCTCACTAAGGAATCAGGAGGGCACTCAGAACAAGAAAGCATGATGGAAATAGAAGAAGAGCAGGTTTTGTCAGTGGCCCTGAGCGCAAGGCTTTTCTCTCCTTGAAGAAGTGATAGGCCATATTCAAAGTGGAGCTCCTACCCGAGGGCCTAGCTCCCTGGAGTGACAGGAAATACAGCAAAATGACACCAGAGCAAACCAAGCATCTGTGAGAACCCTTTCATTTTCTCTTCACCTCCTAGAAATCACAAAATAGACAACTGGGAAACTTTTATTTTATTCCTGAAAAACAGCTGGGAGTACTTCATAATCATTACACTCCCCACCCCATAATAATAATAATAATAATAATAATACTTATAATTATTATTGTTTTTCTTTTTAAGCAAAAGACCTTTACTAAATCTGTAATTTTCTTTTGTAGAACAAATTTTGCCTTCTTCCCAGGGTAATGTTCAATGCAAATACTTAAGAATTAAAACTGGAAGATAAGGTTTTGTTTTCTTTAACATTATGGCCTTTAAAAGCAGTGAAACTAGATCTGAACCTTTGGTCCTATATTCATTAGCTGGGATACTTTTAAGCAGATTACTTTATCTCATTAGCTTTCATTTTTCTTTTGTGAAATCTAGATAATATTTTCCTCACATATATATTTTGGATATCAAATAAGAAATTTCATGTAAAACATTTAGCACAGGGCAATTGTTGAAATTGAAATTATGTAATTTAATATTTTGTTAACTATTATATATGTATGCCATTGCTCTATATACTCAGTGGAAGGAAAGGAGATGTAAATTAGTAACAAAAAGTACTTTCCTTCTAAGATGTATTCTTGTATACCTCTCATTTTTCTACTGATTTGGAGATGCAATCTTGTATGATGGATGGATCTTGTTGGTATACAAGGAAAAATTTGGATGGAGATGAGAGAAGCCTTTGCTGGATAAGGGTTCTCTTTAATCCTCCTGAGGCAGGTATAATGTCATTTGATTGGAACCTACAAACTGGAGCCTCATTTATGAAAGGGAATTTTAATTATGTAATAAAACACAAATTTGGTGAGAAAGATCTATCATTTCTAATGAAAGGATATGCTATTAATTACTGGATATTTTTCTCTTCATCTAAACCATAAGCATCAGTGAAAGAGTGAAAAATTTCGAAAAGGAACCTTTCCAAGATACAGTAGATTTCAAGGATGCAAATTACAACCACTTAACACCCCCTAAGGGAGTGGGAGCATTGGCAGAGGAATATGTCAGGTCAAACATCAATTGTTCTCAGTTGTGACACATGCTTGGGTGCAAGCCTCAAGTGCTAGAGGAAGAGGGGAGCAAGGGGACCTGACAGGATAGTCAGGGCTGGGGAAACTGACAATCTTCATTTCTTCATACAAGGCTCAGAAAGTCTATGAAAAGCTTGGCTCATAAATTCAGGATAAGGAAGATCCTGAATTTCTAGGAAGATCCTAAAAGTCGTTCAAATGATAGTGGTGATGTGACTGCAATTGCAATGTCAAAATGCCACGCCCGTTAACTGCCTGCACACCCCACCCTCCTACCTCTTTCAACCCATGAATTAACAAGCTCTCCAGATATAGGCAGGATTTCATGAGCTCAGACAAAATGTGACAGGCACAAAAGTTACCTCTGTCACTAAAACACTCTCTATGATGAGTCCTAAAAGAGTTACTGGTAGACCCGAGAGTTGGACAAACGTGGTGCACGATGCTAGGCACATCAGGTACTGCTCTATAAGAGCTTCCATCTCCTGGTGGAGCTGGAGCTGTTAAGAGACAATCTGAGGTCACAAAAGATTGAGGGCTCTCTAAAGGATGGACTGCTCTTTTTCTCACTTGCATGAACTGGAGACTAATTGAAATGAGGAAATTCTGACCTACCTTATGGATGTTTATGCCTATGCTTTACCTTCCTACTCCTTTTGTCATTTTAATTCTCAAGTTTTGCCCACTAGGTGCTACAGTGTCAATTCAATAAATATTTATCAAGTGCCGATCATGTGCCAGACACAGAAGTTATATTATTTATTTGTTCTTGCTTACACTATAGCATTATATTGGTTTTTAGAGCTGGGAGGGAATTAGAAAAACATAGATTTCCCCTCCTCCCAGCTTACCTTCACGTTATATTTATGCACTTTTATATAGTAAAATCAGCAAAGATCAAGAAGGTCCCAAAAAGAATAATACACTATTCCTTTATTCTATTTATTTTATTATTCCTTCAAAAACAACAACAACAACAACACTATTCTAGACTTAATTGTAACCTAAATGCTTCCAATAATACCTTTGTAAGAACACAAAAGTTATGAAAACATTAATGTTAAACCTTCGTAAACCAGGGATTCCTAACATGAATTTAGGCCCAGAATCTTTAAAAGGCTTACACGAGGTCTATTGATTGCAATTAATTTTCTTTTCATAGCTTTTCTGACTGAAGTGGTTTAGTAAATCAATTAAACCCTTGAAGTTCACTTGGCATTTTATTTGGCTCCATTTGGGGAATTCTATTTATTACATAGATTTTCCTTCTGGAATCCTCCCTGAAACCTTTTCTTGGGTATCTTTTAAATGATGGGGAAACATTATTGTTGTTTTGTTGCTTTTGTTTTTCACCAGGAAGCTTGGACTCATCAAAAATGCTCAGTTTCTACCACTGAAATCAAACCTAGTCAGAAAAGATCTAGCAGTACCTGCTGCTGGTTATACTGATATAGGGCGATTGTAAATTAGTATTTGACTAGGGAATGGCCTATATTTCATGGGGGTATTATTCCTGAGTAATAGAAGTAAATGTACCTTGAAGCTAATTTGAATTCTCCCTCACCCCTGCCATTACTCCAGAGACAATCAGAAATGGCTCTTAGCAAAATAAAACTGCTTTGGAACCTAAGAATAACTAGAGAACAGAGTGGCTGCTGAAGACTAATGATTTATATACACAGTAAAATTACCTATCTGGAGCTATTAAGATAGAAAAGGAAAATGGAACATGACTGTTATCATTACTTTATTATTGTTCATTTATATTTTTCAACTTGAGCGTAAGAGTGCATAAAACCAAATCAGCTGAACGAAATGCCCACTCTTTCTACCACTAAGGGTGAAAAAAATTACCTTTTTTTCCCCAGCTAAATACTTACCTATCTTACTGAAGCTCTGAACATGTAACATTTCTACCTCATTCTCTCTAACAGGGCAGGAGATCTATTGTAAATCATGCCACTAACATTTTAGGTGTCTTCTATAATCTAGCCATTTGAAATTGTGTAGACAGATTATATAACTGGTTGTTTGGATTTGCTTAAAAGTTTTAAAACTTTTTGAAAACCATCTCTTTATATGTTAGTGAGAATAGGACGTGAATTCATAGCTGACATTGTAAGCAAGTGCCTACAGATCCCATGAATGTGGGGACAGATTAAAAATTCTGATGTAAGACTGGAATTAAATATTCTGATGAAAGAAAGACTGGAATTGAGACTTCTTGATTACAGAGCTCCCTTTTGCTAGCCCACAAAGTGAGGAGTACATCTCTAACCATGTATCTTCAAGCACCACAAGAGAGAAAGGTACATAAAGCCACTGAGTTTATCAAAAATATCAAGTCAATTAACTGATAGATTCTGAAAGATGAATGATGACTGCTCAGATGGAAAAAGAAAAAGAAGTTGGTACCATGGTTGAGCTAAGTAACAGGGGATTAGCAAACGGGATACCTGAAAGTCTTGGCTCAGCCCCAGAATTTCTCTGTGACTTAGTGAGTTTGTACCATAGGTCTTCCAAATGTAAACTGGAAAAGAAGACAAAGAATGCCTCTCTTATCGATTTTATATAATTATGTGGAGGAGAAAAATACTGTCTACGGATAAAAAGTTTCCAAATCCCTCTTCCTGTGGGACTTTTACCTTTTATTCCCAATCTTACACCTTCGTAAGAGGAAAAACTAGTCTGTCACATTACTCTTTTAAGTTTGGTGTCAGAGGGAAATCCATAAGTAGTGATATTTAGATGGCAACTTTTATTTTCTCATTTTTGAAGTCAATTTCAGCTCTTATACAGTTTGAAGGAAAATTGCTTTAGATCCTTTAAGAAGTTAGTATCATGTCATAAGGATAAACATTTTATTTTATCTTTTCTTTTTTTTTTCCCCCTGCTTGGAATAAATGGAATGGACTCTTCACTCCAAAAACAAAAAATATGTTTCTTTAGACTTACAGCTTAAATTTGCCAAGCAAACCCCCAATTTTATCAAAGAACCACTAGGGGATGTTAAAATAACATAGCATTTCTAAATTCAGATGAAATTACAAGACAGTATTGGCTTTGAAACTTATCTTTAAGAATTTACTTACAGACACAAATATTAACCTTTTACATGTTCCTATAGTAAAGATATACATGTAAATACATACACACAAATACACACACGTTTGTTTTTTAAAAAATTTGAAATTGGATATAATTTACCCTTTGTTTATCTGCTCTGTAACTTTACTTCACTAGGGTACCATTTTGATATTTACAACTCCAATATGCAAAATACCCACAAATAGATAAAACTCTTTTCCAACAAGATAGAATTTCAAGCTAAATTGCATATGGCTACTGAAGTGACCTCAAATAATCGGGCCTTTGGTATCAGACTCCACATTCTATTCTTTAGGGTGGAACAGGGCTGCCACTCTGCCATTCTTTCTGTTTTGTGAGCATTTGCACTTTTTTTCTCTCTGTAGAGCCCATCTCCCCCAGATTTTCACATGGATTACCCTTTCTCACTCTTCACAGAAACATTGTCACCTCAGACTGCCCTTCCCTGACTACATCCAACATTGGCCCACTTCTTTCCAATCATTCTGTCGCATGATCCTGTTTTGTTTCATTCATAGACATTTTGAGTATCTGAAAAAAATAGCTTAGTTATTTCTATAGGTACTAACAAACATCTGCTGAATGGATGATTGTTGACTCGTCTGTGGATTTTGGGGTCACTTTAGAAGAAAGAATAGTGACTAAAATAGGATGCTCTATCCATCTACCCATCCGTCTTTTCCCTGTTTTTTCTGTCTCCTTCACTGGATTTAAATTTTTGTGAGAATAACAACTTTGGTTTGTTTTATTCATGTAAGTCATGTATCCTCAGAAGTCATTCAGTTTTAAAAAATGAACAAATGAATGAAACTTAGTCTAGATTAATGTTCCAAATATTGATTTGTTCATTTGTTAAATTGCAATAGTAGTAAAGTTGCAATAAAACATCTTTTAGTTAATAAGTGAATTTTGTTGAATACCTATTATATCATAAAAAATCATGCTGAGACTTTAGAATTGAACGGGGCATAATCCCTGCCCTCAAAAACTATGTAGTGTAGTGAGATAATATATGTAAAATATTTAGGATCACCCGGCATTTAGCGGACACCAGTATATGCTAGTTTCCTATTCCCCATTTCTTTCAGTGTGACTCCACTGACCTGCACTGTTTGTGGGGCTATAAACAAGAACATAATTAATAAATTGGTTGGTGGTTATTACTTATTTACTTATATTCACTCAAGTTTGATACTTAGCCTAGGCATAAGGAGTTTGCCTATATGACACATGCTTGCATATACAGTAACTCAGGAAGAAATGTGAGCGGTCTCATTGTATCTGGCATTAGAGAGAACGCCAGCCAATTTCCATATGTGCGATCACACTCCTGAGGATGTTTGATTCTTTTTGATCATAAATCACTTGATAAAATATATTATAAAGACCCGTGTAAGAAATAAAGCAAACTGGGAGCAGCCTGAGGATGAAGGCAAAGGAAAGGATTGCTTCAAGATATATTTAGAGGTAAGAGAAGGGGGTGGGGTTGGTGACTGTTGGAATATGATGAGATAAAGGAGAGGGAAGAATCAAGAGTGAAACTTCTACTTCTGATTTAGGCACAAAAGTGGTTAGTAATACCATTCACTGTGAGGGAGAAATAAAGACAAATTCAGAGTGGGATAAATGATGAGCTGACTCAGAAGATTCTGTGTAGAGTAAGAAGAAAGGGAGCAAAAATAATATCTTGATTTACACCAGCAGTTAAGGAATGTATAGAACAAGAGTAGCCACTGGGCTAAAAAGAAAATGGTGGTGGAGTGTTGAGAGAGTTGGAAGGCAAATCAAGAAAAAGTGGTGTCTCGAAAGCCAAGGAAGGAGAAAGTTTTAAGACAGATTTTGTGTGCCCAGTGTAACATAACACTGATGTGTTGTAAAAAGCAGGATAGCCACAGAAACTGCTCATTCTAAGGTCACCAATAATTTAACAAATACTCAATCCAATAGCCACCTGCTATCGAATCATTCAGTTTTCATCCTGTTTTCACTAAGATTTTTAAAGGGGGTCAAGAAAAGAAGTTAAAGTCTTTTGAACAAAACCAAATGACCAGTTGCATAATCTTCCCACACGTTTCAAACAACATATGTATTTTGTAAATGTGGGATGGGGATGGGGAGGGTCAGATTACAGGAAAGTGAGGAATGAATCAGAAGGGCAAATCAGGGACTACAGAGAGATAGGGAGAGCGCTTCAGAAAATTTAGCTAGCAAAGGAGGTCAATCATAATGGAATCAAAGGGATGGGGGCATGCTTATTTTGTTTTTGTTGTGTTTCTCTCTTTTTAACTGAACTTGTGGAGACTTGAGATGTGGACTTACCCATAGCTTTTAATGGAGACTTTAGGAGAGGGAAAAGGAGAAGCAGAAGACACAGAAGGAGAAGCAGGCAGATGGGGAGGGCCACTGGACTATTTGTTAAATTATTGGTGACCTGAGAATGAGCAGTTTCAGTGGCTATCCTGTTGAAAATAAACATTTAAAATTGAGGAATGCTCAGGCTTTCCCAGATTCATGGACTGTCAACAGACACATTGCTGACCATAAGTTCTTGACTATTATCTCTGCGGGTATATATGTATTAGTAAGGGGTGGCGGCACTGTGCAGGCCTCTTCTTCTATATTAAAAACATTTCTAGGTTCATAGTAGACATGCCAAGCAAGTTTATTACTTCATAAGGTTGATTTTTGCTTAGGAAAATCCCCTTGGGTGCATTGATAAATACCTCCTCAAAATAAATACTTTCAGAAACCTTAAATTCAATGATAAAATTGCATGCCTGTCTTCTACTAGTGCGTAAAAGAGGTGAGTGGCCTGACGATCAGAATTTAGAGCCAGGTTTTTACAACTTTTTCAATATATAGTTACTGTCCTCAAAATGATTTTTTTTTGGCTTAGGTGATAATTCAGGGTCCTGATCTAAGTTGATTATTATATCACCCAGTTCATAACATGTAAGATTTGAATCTCTCTCAATGCAAAGCGTTTGGAGCTCTTGGAATCCTTGTTTATCCTCTCCTAGGCCAGTTAAGACTTAACCTTACTAAGACTCCATTCAAGCCAAAGCCTAAAGAGCCAACAAGGTGTTTGTTATATCTTTTTTCCCCTTTCTGCTACAAAAGCAAACATTGCAGACAGAAGACAGAGCTTGCTCTGATGTGGGTCCCAAAGCCATGATGATGTTGAACAGAAGCACAGCCTACCAATAAAAGACACGCAGGACATACAAGCAACAGACCGTCTCTTTCTACGCCTTCTGTCTCTCCACATCTCCCTGCTTCTCCTTCTGCATCTCCCACGTCTGCTTCCCCTTTTCCTGCTCCTCTTACTTCTTCTTTTGTTATTGTAGGATTACCTTGCCAATGAGTTTAGGATCATAACAGTCTAAGAATTCTATGGTTTCTTAATTAATACCTCATTTTGGCTAATGCTAATTATTAACAATTACAAAATATTTTTCTCTGGACTCTTCTCTGTCCATTTTTGTCTGTTTGTTTTTTCTTATGTAGTCATATCAATAACCCAATGAGATAGCTGCCATCATTATGCTCATTTTATAAGTAAATAAACCAAGGCTTACAAACTATTGGCTGGGTACATATAGTTAATACGAAGGAGATGTAAATCAAATCCTTATATATATCCATTACTCCAGAGCCGTGTTTTTTAACCACTGCCCTATACTGCAATTTCTCGATGATGGTTTATCATCTTTGACATCATAAAGTTTAACTGTTATTTTTCTTTCCCCATATTTGATGAGGATTTTATAGGATTAAAAAATTCCTTAGAACTTAGCCGTTTAAATACTTTAACATTGGGTTAAAATCAACTACTTTGTTAGAACATGTGTAATCCATACACTGGGATTTGTGCTGCTTTTCCTCTATCCTTTGAAGTTATGACTTCTAAAACGAATTTTTCATTTTAATGTTTCTCATTATTTATATTTTGACTTTGCCTAGAATCTTAGAAGAAAACAAACAGGCAAAACTAATGAATAATTAATAAGAAAACAATGCCATATTTTAGCAGAACAAAAAAAGGAAGAAAGTTAGACAAAGAACTAAAATGAAAAGAGTATTTAGTATGTATGCAATCAAATAATGTTGTAAAGAGCCAGTGAGTGACATTGCTTCATGGCATGCACATGTTAAGAAAGGGAGCAGTCCACATAATGGTAATAGAGAATCTAACAAAGTGGAAAAGAAAGCCTTGATAAAGAGCAAATCGTTAAGTTGTGAAAAAAATTTTGACAAGAAGGGAAAGAAAGAAGAATTTTCTTTAACCTTATTGGTATGTGGGGTTTTTGTAGATGGAGGAAGCTGCAAGATTAGAATGAGAGCAGGATTATGGGCAGGCACTGGGCACCTTCTTTGGGATTTTAGACTCATCCCTAAGCCGCCTCTTCAGACTTTGGTGGCAGATGCACGTGAGAGCTCCTGGAAAGGGTGATCTATCACCACTGAACTAAAATGTCCTAGACTGGAGTGCCTGGGTGGCTCAGTAGGTTAAGCATCTGCCTTCAGCTCAGGTCGTGATCCCAGGATCCTGGGATCAAGTCTTGCGATCGGGCTCCCTGCTGAGCAGGGAGCCTGCTTCTCCCTCACCCACTCCTGCTTGTGCTCCCTCTCTCACTGTGTCTCTCTCTGTCAAATAAATAAATAAAATCTTTAAAAAAATAAAATGTCCTAGATGATGTTGGCCAGGGGGCCATGGAGCCTGAGGATTTTATTACTTTGTCCATTTGTTTTGTCATTAAAGAGAAACAAAAATTTTATAGATATATGCACCCAGGCAATGTCTCAAATGTGCTCTTTTACAAAAGGCAGCCTTTTCACTTAGAATGAGATTCTGTGATGATCCTTCAGGTTGAATTGTTAGAAGCCTCTCTCTCCGTGTGGAAATATAAATAGATGTAATTGTTTGCCTTCTTCTTATTAAGGAAAATTATTTATTTATTTTATAGTCCAATTTTTCTTTTTTTTTCTTTTATCACATACTAGAAGCCTAAAAAGAATAATTCTTCAGTGACTTTTTAAAAACTTCCCTTAGAAAATCTTTCTTTCATGTCTTTTATCATAAGATATTTGACATAAAGAAAGCCATCAGAGACTTTTTTTTTTTCTCAGAAAATGTTCCTTTTAAGAAAAACCTCAGATAGGCATGAATTTTCTGCTTTCTTCTTTGCAATTAGTGTTAGTGCAGATGTAAAAAACAAGCATGTATTTATTTTCTAATCCATTTTATTTCCAGTGCACTTCAGTATTTCCAATCTAACAACAAATAAAGTACTTCCTTAAAAAATGACTTCTGAGATTTCTTACTTTGACTTTTTAAAAATAGAAACTGTAGCTATGCAGATCAAAAGACGCTTCTTACTTCCTTGTTTGAACTTCAGCTTTCTCTTCTACAAAATGGTGATAACATCATCTACTATGTAAGATTGTTGTAAATATTACTATGATCATCTATAGAAAGTACATAGTAGCTGGCACATTATGGATCTCAAATACATGTTAGCTATTATACTATTATTATTATTTCTTTAAATGATGTACAATCCACTTTCCCTCTCTCTGATCCCTTTCAAGCACGTTATACTAATGTGGCTTTTACTATAGGAAGCTATATCTACTGATCTGCTTTCAGACCGTAGAGTGAGTCCACATAGACCTGAGAGTTCCCTTAGTTGAATCCATAAACATAGCTCAAATCATTACTTCAGTGCTCTTCTCTGTTCCCAAATCGTTGCTCTGTAAATTTCAAGGGAATCAGAGTGGAGAGTTTTGTTTCATGAAGTCAGAACAAAAAAACTTCCTTTAGGAAGTGACTTTTAGGAGTTAAATTACTTAAATAGTTAAATTATGTTAGTAATTACTGAGATATATTACAAGTGAAAGATGTCAAAAAGAAAAGAATGTTTGACAAAATTATGTGAATGTAAATGACATGAGAGTTGCCATCTATTGATCAAATAGGATGAATAGTAGAGGTAAAAAATTCTACAACAACTTTATAGTTTAAAGTGACTCATTTGGATACCCCAATGGCCTGAAGGAATTAATGTTATTTCCAAAGTGCTAATGGTCCCTGGTCATCACTATTCACTCAATGGAAAAAGTGATAAAAAGAAAAAAGCCAATGGTACTATTGGTAAACCAGAACTCCCTTTTTCTCCAAAGACAGTCTTTAGATTTTTTAAATGAGCTCCACTGTATTTACTCTTATAAGCTAGCGTGGAAGGATACTGTGATGAAATATGGCCCCTCAATAAAACTATGCCCCAAGCACTTTTGCTCTCAAGCAAACATCCATAGCTACAGCCCTAAAGTATCAGGCTTATCTATTACTTGACTACATATTCATAACATATTACCCTCATAAAGCTCAAGGAAATACAATGCATCTCAGCTTTGTACTGGGGAAACCTCAGCATTGGCATTAAGACCTCAAGTTTGCATTTAATGTCTCTTCTGGATGTCTGAATTGGGCAGGCCAGGCGTGTCTTTATGAGATCAAACCAGAGTGTTCCCTTTCTCAGGGGGAATTCAGGATACAAATCTCATTTCTTATGACACTCACGTACATATGTATGTATGTATGTATGTATGTATGTGTGCATATAACTTGTGGTTTGGTGTCACTTAGAAGTTTTATTGCATTATCTTTACTTGTTTCTGAATTTTCATTATTATTGTTAAATCTTGAGAAATGTTTAGCTGTTGCAAATCCCTGCCAAACTATTGGTGATGCTACCCTGATTTAATGTGCTCATTTTATTGGCTGCTGTCATTAAGGAATAAGGGCTACAGTAGCAGGATGTAACATGTTAGATGTTCCCAAAACTGTGGTTTCTGGCAATCTTTGATAGATTTTCCAAGTTTGGGTCATAAAGATATCAATTTTATTACTATTACAAATAGTTTAAAGGTACATATCAATTTATTTCTGGTGACACTTTTCTATACATTTTTCTAGAGAAAAAGAATTACTAGAAAGTTTACCAATGGAATATTGATAATTCATGTTGCATCATCCTTATATACTACATTTTTATTCTACTTACTATGGGTTTAAATGTGCCCCCTTCCCCATATGTTGAAGTTCAAAACTCCGGTACCTTAGAATGTGACCTTATTTGGATTCTTCTACAAACCAAGAAATGCCCAAGGTTCCCAGCAAATTACCAGAACCTAGAGAAGAGGCTGAAACAGATTCTTTCTCTCAGTCCTCAGAAGGTACACCTACTGACAACTTGATCTTGAACTTTTAGCTACCAGAACTGTGAGACAATACATTTCTGTTGTTTAAGCCACTCAGTCTGTGGTACCACGTTACAGCCGCCCTGGCAAACTAATACATTACCCCACCAGTACACATTAGGAGAGGCATAATCGGTTGTTTATAGCAAGCAGGTGTTCTACTTAGCTGTCATTAATTTGGCCTGACGGCTGCCCCTGCTTTCCCGGTTATTAAATTTGTGACTATCATCCCTGTTATTTCTCTCTCAGGAATAACCTTCAGACTACAGGTGATCCCAGATACTGGTCTTCAGTCTCCAAATTTAAAATGAAGATACTAGATGAAATAACCTTTAAGGTGTCATAGAATTCTGAAACTCTCTGAACGTTGGAATTCTAGCAACAGGAAGAAGTAGTATTTCCATGTTACAGATGAGAAAAAATGAGACTCATAGCAGTTGAGATAGACTAAGGACACATGGAAGTGTCAGAGGAGGAATTCAATTTAAGGCATATCACTCCAGTAGGTTTTTCAATTTGCCATTGTGGCCTCAAAATGGTGGTTTGTCATACACTCACTGACTATGCAGTGGACTATGGCATGGATATAAAGTCTGGTCAAGTGGGTTTATTAGTTTATTGTCAAGAAAGAGATTATTTATTTATTTATTTATTTATTTATTTATTTTTAAATTAAAGGATAGGTATTTCCCGAATACCCTGTCATTGTAGGCTTTATTATAATGTTGCTCTGTAATGGATATCCTTGAAAGAAAAGAGTTGCTCAAGCAAAGGCAGCCGAGAATCAGCAAACTGTACTTAAGGATTACATCTATGGCTGTAAATAGATTTTCAGAGTTCACATTTTATTTGTGTGTTTTTATAGCAATCAACGGGAAGCCATCTATAGAATTTAGGTGTTCCCATGCTGATTACTGTGACAGCTACTGAATCACTGCTAGGAAATTCAATGTGTTAACAGGTTATATTGGCTAGCTAAACACATCACTTGAATAGAATAGAAAACAACAGTAGAGGGTCAGCTTTAGTTTAGAGGGTAAGCTAAAAATATAAAAATCTAGTTGAATAGGGAATGAGGGGGAGATAGAGGCAGTTTCCAAGCTTTCTCTTAAGAATTGGGACTTTCTAATGATACAAATATTTAATATTGTGTCAAAAATGTATGTTAACGATAATTTCAAATCTGTTCATTGTCATATATTTTGTAAGAACAAAAACCAGATTATAGCAAAAGCATTTACTGATATTTTGGTTTGGTCCTTTTTGTGGTTTTGAGAGGACAAAGAGTAGAGTGGTGGTCCAATCACATTCCCACATACCACTCTCAGTAAGGGAAAGCCCATGAGAGTTAGTCCATATACTTAGTACCAAGAAATTTATCTTTGGGAAAAAATCATATTCTATATGAGGCCCCTCCAGATTAAATCTCAGAATCCTAGGGAAAAAAATGACTCAGATTGCTATTTTCTTGACTGGAATTTTAGGAAGCATTCTCTAAAATGGTTAGAATCTAAACTGCAAAGGAATTTATATTTCAAATCAATGCATTGGAAACATTTACAGGCAATCGTAGCATGTTTATTCCGTCAGGTACTATCAGCTAAACCTAAGTGACAGAACAGCTCCCACTGGATTCACATTCACTTCGTAATTGTCTTCAAAGGATGCTTCTCAGGGATGAAAGTTGTACAATTAATGCAGATAAAGTAGAGAAAAATTGTAACGTATTTTGAAATTCTAAACAAGAACATCATAAAACAGTAGAAATAATTTAAAAATTGGTTTACAAATAACCAAGAAAAATTAAAGAAATTAAAGAAAAACTAAAACTTATACAAATATAATTGATTATAGGTTTGTGTACTTGTTTAAAGTTTATCTGAAAAGTATCCTAAAATATTGTGGTGAAAACATTTATATAGTCAGGGTTTTAAAAAATAAATGGAGATACTTAGAGAGACCTATGTTGATATGTTTATACCAGTATATTACTTATTTGGAGCATGAGTTTCTATTGCTTGTGGAGAACAATAAGGTGAGACAATGTAATGGTATTTTTTTAAGGGTATTTTAAGGGCATATATACAGCAGGCACTAGGCGATTTAATTTGATATATTAATTCAAACACAGAGAATCATGGATGCTTTATAATGCAAAGTAATTAAATTGTTAGAAAAAACACACACTTTTAAACACACAATTTAATTGGTAATTTTTTATTCTTTTAAAGAAATATAATCATCTTTTTGAAACTTTGTTTTTTGTAAAATGGGAGTTAACTTGTGTAATTTCGGTATGAGAAGGACTTCAATGTTGTAAAACTAATGATGGAAATAGATCATTCAATTTATATGAAGAACAAATAGAGGACATTAAAATATCTTTACACATGATTTTATGTTCTTCCATTAATTGTGGTATTTATAAATGTATATTTCTATTTGAATTACCTATATTTAAATTATGAATAAAAATGCATCACTAGTCAATATGAGGTAACATTAAATTATTGAATGGCTTGATAGTGTGGTCTATTTTGTTATAATCTTAACTTTCTCTGATTGTTTTTTGGGTATCTTGTTATGTATAGTTAGAAAACACTGAGCAAAAGGAAAGCTATAGAAAAATTTAGAATTAAAATTGTATTTGAATGTACAGACTACCATAAAAAATATTTTATAAACGATGTATCCTTTGGTAATTTTTATGAGAGTTATGAGCTGAATTCCAGTGCATTTTTTTTTTTTTAGGATTGTATTCATTCATCTGAGACGCAGAGATACAGAGAGAGAGAGAGAGAGAGAGAGAGAGCATGAGCAGGGAGAGAGGCAGAGGGAGAGGGAGAAGCAGGCTCCTCGCTGAGCCAGGAGCCCGATGCGGGGCTCGATCCCAGGATCCCGGGATCATGACCTGAGCCGAAGGCAGACGCTTAACCATCTGAGCCACCCAGGCGCCCCCGTGCATTTTTTAAAACCTGATTATTAGGTCCTGTAATCCCAATTCATTATGGGTTTTGAATTTCAACAGACCTCAAGAAAAAAAAAAAAAAGCATGTTTCATCAGAAAAATTACTGCATCTTAAGGCAATATTTAATTATTAATTTTATAAGGCTTCTATTTTGGTTTCTTTTGCTGCCTTAGTACAGAAAATAATAGAGGGTGCAATAATACTGCAGAGAAAATGCATCCACTGGATTAAAAACAACAACAACAACAAAAAAAGCCAGGCTGGCATTTTAAGTATGTTGGTCTCTGGAAAAGTCTGGACTATCCTCTGAATCAGTGCTTTTTAATCAAAGCCTGAAGTGAGAAATTCTTTGTCATTTGCAAAATTATGCTATGAATTACTGCCATTAAAAAGTTTCCTTCTGATAGGACAGTAAACATTAGCAGAGAATCGGGAAAGAATTTTCTGGTATGTGTAGAGTGTCTTGAAACTTGGAAGCATTCTAGGCAGTACTTCAAAAAGCTTAAGTGATAATTTTTAGATTTACATTTTTGCCTACTAAAAGAGCAATGGAATCTACTGATTAATGTTGTTTTCATGTTTTAACTCTAATTGTATCGGAGGCCTTAATGGTTTCAAATTCCATTTATATAACATTTATTGTTATAGCACAAATTTGTAGAATAAATGGTATGTGAGCCATACCTCTGAGAAACGATGATCTGAGTAAGTCTTAACAATAGTAAGATTAATAACCAAAGTGATAACTATAGTTTATATTTTTTGAGTGCTTAATCTCTGCCATGTCCTATGCTTAGCAGATTTGATAAGCACATTCCCATTTTTCCCTCTTAACAAATCCTGACCTATTTGCCACTATATTATCCTTTTTAATCCTACACTTGAGTAGGAGATTCTTCAAGTTCACACGTAGTTAAAACTCTTTTCACTTGCACCTGTTTTTTTATTTTTTGAAATGTTTAGAACCCAAATATTGAGAACAGTGGTGTGTCAGCCATTGAGATATTTGACTTTGAAGCCTATATTCTGAATTATTATCCTTTATTCTCTCATAAGTTGTTAGACCAAAATTATTCTACTGTAGTGGCCTTTTAGGGTTGTATTGAGAGGGCATGAAGAATTGACATCCTTATGCCTCTTTCAGTCTCTATGTGGGAAGGCATGTATAATTCAGAAAACTCAGTTGTCTTTATTTCAGTGATAGCACTGTAAATAGTGCATTTTTGGAAACTCTTCAAGGATTTGAATATTGATTTGCCATGAGAGTGTGGGTGTATAAGCGGACAACAGGGTATATTGCTGTACTATTTCCCCAGGTACTAAAGGTGGGGTGCAGAACACTAGCTTCTTGAACAAACCTGCTATAGGTTTTGCTTTTGACCATTAAACTCTCATTTATTTCACAAACTGTCCTATTTTTGGGTTCATGGATCTCAGAAAAATTACTGACATTCTGTGCACAGAGATAACAAACAGTCCTTGAATAATTTTATAGTTGCTACTGGGTTCGGGTATTACTATTCACCACCACCACCACCACCACCGTCATCAATGTCAGGTAAAGTATTTCTTCTCATTCTTAAATGCAGGCACCATTATCTAGTGGAGAAGAAACTAGACTGGGATTAAAGAAGCTGAAATCCATTCTCAATTTCTTCTCTCTTTTTGTGACATTGCATTGCCTCAGGATACCTCTGTAAGACATTTAATGTGAGAATTCATCGTATTTCAAAAATTCCAGTGTAAATTTAGCACGAACTACAGCATCTCATGATATTATGAAATAACGGATCAGGTATGTTAATTGATCTTCCAAATATTATGTAATTCTCTAATCATATTAAAGTGGCTGATTTTCTAATATATACATTTGTTATAAAGCCCAGACAGTTATTTGAACTGCTTCTGAATTTAGTCCTTTTTTGTACCCCAAAATATACAGTTTGTTTGATTTGGTTTAAGTTTTCAAAGGAGAACATTAAATTGAAGGTGACATTGTCTGGGGCATTTTCCTTTTGCCAAAGAGAGTATACAGACAGTGGGGGCAGAAAAGACTTATACAACAGCAGTGATTTTTATCTGATTTAATATCCCCTGCATTCAAACAAAGAGAAATGAGTTGTATTTGAGTGCATTAGAAGACACATCCCCATAGGCATGGATAAAAATGTAAAAGATCTTTCCACTTGCACTGGTATTTGGAATTATTTGGCATCAGAATATTGAGACAAGTGAGAAAGACATAAAATTTGGAATATGGTCCCTACTCTGCCCTTGAATTCACATTCAGTACTCCTTTTTAAAAGCTCCCATAAGAGAGACCATTTCCATATTGTTCCTCTTTATGCTAAACTTGATAGTCAAATATGACTATTTGAAGTCTGATCTTCAAATATAAAAACCCAACCTAGAATTTCAAACACAATTGTATAATAGTCTTTGGGCAGGATAGAATGCAACAAACTTAAAATGAATTGAAACACCTGCTTTACAGATATCCCATGGAGGACAAGACATACACACATGGGCAATTCAACAAATTTAACAAGACCCAATGAGCCTTGAAGCTGTAATTTAATTCTTAATTTCTGTGAAGTAAATTTAGTAATGACTGATAAGGATCATCATCATCCACACTTAGAGAGTCATTAACAGGGAAGTGGAAACACCTGTCCTTTTATGTAAGGTGTTTAGTTCACTCTAAGATTTGAAGCTGCTGTCCCTTGTACAAGAGCAACAAATAAAGATTCCAGGATTAAAATAATCTTAAAAACAAAATTCCATACTAGAAGGCATGATGATACTTAAGATGAAATTCCATAGCTACAAGTTTAAGGGTAACATAAGCTTTATAATTTGTTGAATTTCCAGAGATTAGTAAGTCTGGTATGATCTCTATACCCTTGGGTGATTACCTGCACGCATGACAGTAGTTACAAAAAAGGATATGTTTACTTTGTACAGTTGAGTTCTAGAAGAGTCTATTTTCCTGCATTGGGTTTCCTTTGTTAATATCACAGGGAAGTCTCTGAGCATTCTTTCTATGTATTATTGTTTTAGCAGAAGATTTTTTTGTTTGTTTTTAGACAAAGATACTGGTCATATTCTGCATTGATTTAGACCATGATTGAATAAGTTGGACACCAACCAAACTGTAAAATTTAATATTTGTTAATAAAGTGCAAGAAGAATATAATATTACAATACCCATTTCCCTTCCCAATCTATCTCATGTTATGACTTCTAACTCCCCTGAAGATTCTTCATGAAGGTGCTAATGGATAAAAATATTTGTCTGTCCCACTCTCTCTAATACTCTTTATAAATGAACTGAAATTAAGCACCAAGCTCTGAAGGAGAAAGTTTGTCACAAAAGCTCAAGAGGCAGATGTAGATTATTGGAGGAGATGCAGCACCAAACATTAAGCCTTGCTTCCACCACCTTCCATTGACTAGTCTAGTGACCCACTTGAATAGTAGTGGGAGGAACAATACCCATTCCAATTCTTAGTTTTCCCATGACTCAGTTTCCTCATCCATAAATAATGATTTCATTCAACCCTGTGTTTCTTGGGAGAGACCAAGATAAACATTAAATTACTTTGTAAGTGATCAGATTTATGTAAGTCTGTTATCATTATTCCCATATTCAGTGTTTATTTCATTAGAGGAACAATACTGAATGTTTATGATGATGTAGGCAGAAATGTGAGCCGAGTGTGAGAAGGGATTGTTGTGAGAGGGTTCTATTCCAGGCATTGTGCAGAGCTATCCAGGGCGAACAAAACTTTGAATTTTTTTCTTGTACAATAGATAAAAAATAAACATACTTGGAATTATTGTTAATGTCAATAATGGTATTAATATTTATTCTTTTATCTGTAGTACAACCCAAAGAGCACTTACAAAAGAAGGAATAAGAGATTACTTGAAGGAGATAGGGTTATGGGGCTGTAGAGTTATAGAGATAGGGCACCGTAGGCCATGGAAGTAAAGGAAGAAAATATAATGGTACAAAGTGGGAGGAAGGATGTAAGCAACAAATACATTTATAAGTTGAATCTCAGTTTTGCTGAGACAATCAGGGTAAATTCAACTGGTGTGCAGAATATGGATTTTATCTAAAATAATTTCAAATTAATGCGTAATAGGAATGACCTGAGATGCTAGCTAAAGCACAGATTTCCTGGCTGAATTATCTGAGATTGTTCCAATAGTACTGTACTGGACCCAGGGAATTGAGTCATGTAGCTTATGTAACTGGATTAAAGACCACACTGGAAAAAACTGAGTTAGTTTACCTGAATTAAATGATTAGAAAATTAAAACCAATAAAATACTTCTTTCCGTTGTTCAGTCAAAAGGTTTGCTTTAAAAGTAGTACAATAATACTGCCTTTAGAAATTGAAAAGCTATACCTATTTATTTTGTTTTGGTTTGGTTTTGATGACCAGAAGTTTTTAGTTGATGAAGACTAAAAAAATTTATTTTCTGTGTATTGTATTCCATGTCCTGAGAAAATCTTGCCTACCCAAAGTCATGAAAATATTCTCATATGTCTTCTTCTGGAAGCATTATTGCAATTGTTGCTTTTACGTTTTGATCTATAGTTTATCTGAAATTAATTTTTGCATAGGAGTCAAAGTCTTTCCCTCACATGACATATGGGTATCTATTTATTCCAACATGATTTGCTGCAAGTATCTCTTTCCTATTGGATTATGCTGTTGTTGGTGTTAGTGTTGTCTTAAATCATCTGACTGTATAAGCTTGGATCTATTTCTTGGCTTTCTATTCTGTTCCATTGATCTATTTGTTGATCATTATGCCAATACCAGGCTCTCTTGATTACTGTAGCTTTATTATATGTTTTGAAATCAGGTACTGTGAATCTTCCAACTTTATTATTTTTAAAATTTGTTTTGGATATTATATTTCCTTTGCCTTTCCATATACATATTAGTTCAACTTATTGATTTCTACAAAATATCTTGATGATATTTTTAGTGAGATTGTGTCTTATTTACAAATATAATTGAGACCAATTGATGTCTAAATATTGAGTATTTTTGTTAATTTAACTCTTCTCTTGTTTCTCTCAACAGTGTTTATGATTTCACCATACTGATCTTGCACGCATTTTGTAAAGATTGTATCTATATATATTTCATATTTTTAGTGCTATAGAAAAAGCTACTGATTTTTATTTCAATTCTTAATTGTTTATTGTTAGTATATTGACTTTGTATACTTCAACCTTGCTAAACTCACTGATTAGTTCTGGAAGCATTTTGTAGATTATAGGGGATGTTTACATGGAAGTTTATGCTATATGTGAATAGAGACAATTTTCTTTCTTCCTTTCAAATATGTATGACTTCAGTTTCTTTTAATTACCTTGTTATACTGGCAAAGATATTCTCTAGGTTGTTGGATAGAATGATAAGACCAGATATCTTTCTTTGTGCCTGATGTTAAGGGAGAAGTATTCAGACTTTGACATTAGATACAAGGGCAGCAGTGAGTTATTTTTTGATACCCTTTCTATTCTTGCTGGCTAAGAGATTTATCAGAAATGGATTTCTTTTGCTATTGTTTCTCATTTTATGTTTACATTTGCATAAACTCACAATACATTGCTACTCTTTTTCTTTTATTTTTTTTAAAAAGATTTTATTTATTTATTTGACAGAGAGAGAGAGCACAAGGAAGCAGAGGGAGAGGGAGAAGGAGGCTCCCCCCTGAGCAGGGAGCCCAATGCTGGACTCAATCCCAGAGGCTTTTCACAGGCAGGGCTTATGTTTCTTTTAACAATCAAATCCCCTAAAAACTTAATCAGTTTCTGTTTTTTTTTTCCTATTCTTTTCTTTTCTTCTCCCAAATCTCTTCTGCAAATAACCACAGCCAAACTTCTCATCTTGTCATAATTCTTGAGCTAGAAAAGATTGTACATATTGGTCTTTATGCTATGCACATCTCTTTTCTCCTCAACTTAATGAATTTATGGCAAAATGAAAAAAAAGAAAAAAACAGCTGCAAGGAAATAAAGTTTCACTTAACTATATTGTTTCACCTTCCATCTCTGTCGACAAGTAATTCTTGTTTTCTTATTTGACTTTATCCCCCCTTGCAGAATTTTGCTAAAACAGTGATCACAAATCATCATTGTAACTTTTGTTAATACATTCCCTTAGAGCAAATAATAGGATTGGTGGGAACATGGTTTGCTTTCTGTGTTAGTAAAGCAATAGTTTTATCAAGAGCCTTATCATTTTTCCCTGATGCAGTATCTATTTTCATCACCAACTGCCCAACCTCTAAGACATTTTCCCACACTTTAGGTTTATGTTAGCACTCCACCTCCAGGTAAAATTTTCTGTACCAGTAAGTTACATTTTATTCACACACATACATTCCTTCCCACACAACCATGTAATTATCATGTTAAAAATGAAATGAGGTAAAGAACTATAAGTGATGCCTTATACAGAATCTTTACTGGGCAAGAAACTTTAGAACAATCCCTGTTGGAATAACAATGTCAACTGTAAATAATAAAAATATTTTGCATGCATGATTGAATTTCAGAAGTCAGAAAAATAACTCCAGGATATGCAATATATTTCCAACTGTAGGCAAAACTATTTTTTTTCTTATTTAAATATTCTGAATGTTGAATATTTATAAGTTAATTCTATGTTAATGAACAAAGAATTGGCTTTTTGACACAGGTAAGCCTAAAAAATCAATACTGAGAAAATTGTAAGAAATTTTCAATTAAAACAATAGTATTTTAAATTTGATTATTGATTATTTTGCTCTGATAGGCACTAGATTTGACCACAATTGCATGTACCTCTCTTCCAAGCATGATTTGAAATTTAATTGTAATAGCTAGTACTGTTTTTTTCATAAATGTGTAACTTTATTCAAATTATTAAGCTGATCACCAACTGGTTTATAATGCATCAGTTCCTAGACTAATGAACCATATGTCCTTGTCAATTTCAGTAGTTTTGACAGTTTTTGCCTCAGTGCCTTTGAATACAAGTGTGTACAGCTACACTGCTCACTACTAAGATAGGTTTCTCCCTAAGGATATGGGAGGTCATGATTTCTGATTTTGAATTGTTTAACCAAGCAATAATATTTGATTCTTTCATCACAAAGAAAACAAGACAATCTAGTTCTCTGATCTTCATTAAAATCTTAGTTCATTATAAAAGTCAAATATAAATAAGTGATTTAAATATTTAAATTTATAGCAAAAAAGGAACATTTAAAAAATAAACAAGAGATTTATTGCATGAGATAGCCCATGGAAGTCCATAAACCCTTTTCTACATTTGTGAAATCTAAAAAGCTCTGAAAAGCAAAATTCTAAGTAACCTATTTGATAGCAAAATCTGTTCTAAATTTAAATGAGGCTTTTTATTGACTTTATGATATTCAGTGTATATATTGAATTTTTGTTAAAAAAGACTAATGTGTTTGATCTTGGCATGCTGTTCTAAATTCTGCTTTGGGTGGTAATTAATGTTCCATATATACACATTATTGCTTTACTAAAATAAATGTATATGTACATATATGATATATGCATAATATCATACCTAAAAATAGAAGTGGATTATATATATTCCATTATATATAATAAAAATATAATAATTCATACATCTATTTGACCAAAAGGTTTTATTTTTTTAATTTTTTTGAAATATTTTATTTATTTACTTGAGAGGGAGTGATAGAGCACAAGCAGGGGGAGGAGCAGAAGGGAGAGGGAGAAGCAGGTTCCCCGCTGAGGAGAGAGCCTGATGCAGGGTTTGATCCCAGGAGCCCAGGATCATGACCTAAGTCCAAGGCAGATGCTTAACTGACTGTGCCACCCAGGTGCCCCAAACCAAAAGGTTTTAGATAAGGGATTATAAATATGTAAAATTAGATTGAACCATAAAAAACAGTAAACCAAAAAGTAGATATTACAGTATTATACAGTTCAACCATATTGCTCAAACTAATATTTTCCTTGATTACTTAAAAAATTATAAACAAATTCTTTCATTGTATATCCAGATATAGAGCATAAAAACTATTAGTAAACTTGATGTTAAAACTATCCCCTAAAAATCCCCTCCTAACTCACAAATAATTATAAACCTGCAATTTCACTTATAGCTCAAATTTTCTATGTTCCTTCTTCAAGTTTCCTCTTGTCCTTGTAAATTCACTGTACCTATTAATGTCATCATGCCATCCAGGCTTGGAATCTCAGCCAGACTTGACACCAGCTCCTTGTTTGTTACTCAGAGTCTAGTTCTTTTCTCATTCTTGCTCATATCTTATCTTTACTTCCATAGACGTTAAACTAGTACAGAAACTTTTAGTCTCATACCTCGACTATTGTAATAGTTGTCCAAATTGGCTTTTTTTTTTAAATTGGCCTTTTTATATCTAGTTTTTTCACACTCCAATTGTTCTGTTGATAGTTACTTGCTTAACAGCATTTCATAACTCTTAATGATTTCCTTAAATTATGTTCAAATTCCATAATTTAGCAGTTAATACCCTCTGCAGTCTCTTCATAATTTTATATCATACCTTATTTCCTTCAGCATTCTAGGAATAGAGGGGGCTTCCTCAACTTCATAAAGTGTATTTGCAAGAACCCATAGTTAACTTGATACTTAATGGTGAGGATTCTTTGAATGGACAGGGCCATCAGACCATAAATAAAAGTAAGAAAAGTAGGAAGCACAAAAACAGTAAAAAAAAAAAAAAAAAAATTATATCTGTAAAAATCAGCCAAGGAACTCACGAAATAAACAGATATAGGGCGCCTGGGTGGCTCAGTTGGTTAAGCGACTGCCTTTGGCTCAGGTCATGATCCTGGAGTCCTGGGATAGAGTCCCACATCGGGCTCCCTGCTCAGCAGGGAGTCTGCTTCTCCCTCTGACCCTCTTCCCTCTCATGCTCTCTATTTCTCATTCTCTCTCTCTCAAATAAATAAATAAATAAATCTTTAAAAAAAAGAAATAAACAGATATAAAGTATGACATCATATACCTAAAACATGGGGAGGGGCAGAGAGGAGTAAAGAATGGGTTCAAACTTAAGTGAGCACCAACTTAATATAGACTGCTATATGACGAATATGTTATATAAAACCTAATGGCAACCATAAATTAAAAGCCAGTAATAGATAATACAAAAAAAATAAAGAGAAAGGAAGCCAAGTGTACACTTAAAGAAAGCCAACTTATGGTGACAGAAGACAGCAAAGGAATTTCCACAAAAATGCAACACAAGTAACAAAATGTCAATAAATATATACCTATCAATAACTAATTTGAATGTAATTGGACAAAATGCTCCAACCAAAAGGACACAGGGTGATGGAATGGATAAAAAAATAAAAAGGCACATCTATATGCTACCTACAGAGGCTCACGTCAGACCTAAAGATACATGTAGATTGAAAGTGACTGGGTGGAGAAACATTTATCATGGAAATGGCTGTGAAAAGAAAGCTGGGGTAGCAATACCTATATCAGAAAAAACTCACTTTAAAACAAAGACTTTAACAAGAGACAAAGAAGGACACAATATAATCATTAAGAAACAATTCAACAAAAAGACATAACAATTGTAAATATTTATGCACCCAACATGGGAGCACCCAAATACGTAACAAAGTTAATAACAAATATAAAAGAACTAATCTATGGTAATACAATAATAGTAGGGGACTTTATTTTTTTTATCTTTTTAAAGATTTTATTTATATATTTGACAGAGAGAGACACAGCCAGAGAGGGAACACAAGCAGGGGGAGTGGGAGAGGGAGAAGCAGGCTTCCCACTGAGCAGAGAGCCCAATGTGGGTCAGAACCCTGGAATCATGACCTGAGCCGAAGGCAGACGCTTAGTGACTGAGCCACCCAGGTGCCCCAATAGTAGGGGACTTTAATGTCCCACTTACATCAATGGACAGATCCTCTAAACAGAAAACCAACAGGGAAACAGTGGTTTTGAACACTGGACCAACTGGATTTAACAGATATATTCAGAACATTCCACCCTAAAACAGAAAAATACACATTCTTTTCAAGTGAACATGGAACTTTTCCAGAAGAAATCACATATGAACCCACAAAACAAGTCTCAGCAATTTCAAAAAGACTGAAGTTATACTGTGCCTCTTTTCTGAACACAATGCTATGAAACTAGGAATCAACCACATGAAAAAATTGGGAAAGACCACAAATATATGGAGGTTAAATAACATGCAACCGAACAATGAATAGGTCAACCAAAAGATCTAAGATGAAATAAAAATATACATGGAGACAGATAAAAATGAAAACACAATCCCAAATCTTTGGGATACAGCAAAGAAAGGAAGTTTATAGCAAAATCAGCTTACCTCAAGAAGTAGGAAAAATCTCAAATAAACAATTTATCCTTACACCTAAAGGAGTTAGAAAAAGAACAAATAAAACTGAAATCCAGCAGAAGGAAGGAAATAGTAAAGAATAGAGCATAAATAAATGATATGGAAACTAAAAAATTAGCAGAACAGATCAAAGAAACCAGGAGCTGGTTCTTTGAAAAGATCAACAAAATTGATAAAACTCTAACAAGACTCAGAAAGAAAGAAAGAAAGAGAAAGAAAGAAAGAAAGAAAGAAAGAAAGAAAGAAAGAAAGAAAGAAAGAAAGAAAGAAAGAAAGAAAGAAAGAAAGAAAAGAAAGAAAGAAAGAAAGAAAGAAAGAGAAAGAAAGAAAGAAGAAAGAAAGAAAGAAAGAAAGAAAGAAAGAAAGAAAGAAAGAAAGAAAGAAAGAAAGAAAGAAAGAAAACGAAAGAAAGAAAGAGAAAGGACTAAAATAGACAAAATAACAAATGACACCACAGAAATACAAAAGATTGTAAGACTATATTTTTAAAAAGTATATGCCAATACCTGGACAACCAAGAGATAAGAAATGGGTAAATTCCTAGAAACAAATGACCTACCAAAACTGAAGTAGGAAAAAATAGAAAATTTGAACAGACCAATTACCAGCAATGAAATTGAAATAGTAATAAAAAAAACTCCCAACAAACAAAAGTCCAGGACCAGATAGCTTCCCAGGTGAATTCTATCAAATATTTAAAGAAGAGTTAGTACCTTTTCTTTTCTTTTTTTTTTTTAAAGATTTTATTTATTTATTCATGAGAGACAGAGAGAAAGAGACAGAGAGAGGCAGAGGGAGAAACAGGCTTCCAAGGAGCAGGGAGCCTGATGCGGGACTCGATCCCAGGACCCTGGGATCATGACCTGAGCCGAAGGCAGACGCTTAACCATCTGAGCCACCCAGGAGCCCCGAGTTAGTACCTTTACTTAAACTTTTCCAAAAACTAGAAGAGGAAGGAAAACTTCCTAATTCATTCTAGGAGGCCAGCATTACCCTGATTCCAAAACCAGATAAAGACACAACAAAAAGAAGAACTACAGGCCAATATCTCCGGTGAACATATTTGCAAAATTCCTTAACAAAACATTGGCAAACTGAATCCAACAATACATTGAAAACAAAATTTAAAAAAAATTCACCACAATGAAGTGGATTTATTCTTAGGATGCAAGGATGGTTCAATACTCAAAAAACAATGAACATGATATATCACATCAATAAGAGAAAGGATAAAAAACATATGATAATTTTAACAGATGCAGAAGAAGCATTTGACCAAGTACAACATCCATTCATGTTAAAAATTTTCAACAAGATAGGTTTAGACGGAGCATATCTCAACAAAAATAAAGGCCGTCTATGAAAAACTCACAGGGAACTTCATATTCAAAACTGAGAGCTTTCCCCCTAAGGTCAGGAACAAGACAAGGATGTTCTCTCTCATCACTTTTATTCAACTTAGTACTGGAAGTCCTAGTCATGGCAATTTGACAAGACAAGAGAAAGGTATAAAAAGCATCCAATTTGATAAGGAAGAAGTAAAACTCACTATTTGCTGATGACATACTATATATAGAAAACCCTAAAGACTCCACCAGAAAACTACTAAAACTGACAAATGAATTCAGTAAAACCACAGGATACAAAAATCAATCTACAGAAATCTGTTGCACTCCTATACACTAATAATGAAGCAGTAGAGAGTGAAATTAAGAAAACTGTCCCATTTGCAATCACACCAAAAACAATAAAATATCCACGAATAAACTTAACCAAAGAGGTGAAAGACCTGTACTCTGAAAACTATAAAACACTGATGAAAGAAATTCAAAATGAAGCAAAGAAATGGAAAAACATTCCACGTTCATGGGTTGGAAGAAAAAATATTGTTAAAAAGCCAATACTACCCAAAGCAATCTATATGTTTAATGCAATCTCTATCAAAATAACAACAGCATTTTTCATGGAACTAGAATTAATAATCCTAAAATTTGTATAGAACCACAAAAGACCCTGAATATTCAAAGTAATCTTAAAAAAAGAAAAACAAAGTTGGAGGTATCACAATTCCAGATTTCAAGTTATATTACAAAGCAGTAGTAATTAAAAACAGTATGGTACTGGCATAAAAATAGACACATAGATCAATAGGATAGAACAGAAAATGCGAGAATAAATCCACAGTTATATGGCCAATTAATCTTTAACAAAGGGGGAATGAATATACAATGAGAAAAAGACAGACAGTCTCTTCCACAAATGATGTTGGGAAAACCGGACAGCCCATGCAAAAGAATGAAACTGGGTCACTTTCTTTCACCAAACACAAAAATAAACTCAAAATGGATTAAAGACCTAAATGTGAGACCTGAAATCATAAAGCTCCTTGAAGAGAGTACAGACAGTAATCTCTCTGACACTGGCCATGGTAACATAGATATGTCTCCTGAGGCAAGGGAAACAAAAGCAAACATAATGAGTTGTTGCATTTGACTACATCAAAATAAAAAGTTTCTGCACAGTGAAGGAAACAATCAACAAAACTAAAAGAAAACCTACAGAATGGGAAAAGATATTTGCAAATGACATATCCAATAAAGGGTTAGTATCCAAAATATATAAAGAAATGATATATTTCTCAGTACCCAAATTTAATTTAATCCAATTTAATTTAATCCAATTAAAAATGGGCAGAAGGCATGAATACATATTTCTCCAAAGAAGGCATACAGATGGCCAACAGACACATGAGAAGATGCTCAACATCACCCATCATCAGGGAAATGCAAATCAAATCTATAATGAAATATCATGTCACACCTATCAGAATGGCTAAAATAAAAAACACAAGTAACAGGGCATCTGGCTGGATCAGTCAGTAGAGCATGTGACTCTTGATCTTGGGGCCATGGGTTGAAGCCCCATGTTGGGAGTAGAGCTTACTGAAAGAAAAAGAAAACCCACAAAACAAGAAACAATAGGTGTTGGCAAGGATGTGGAGAAAGGGGAACCCTCTTGCACTCACTCTTGGTGGGAATGCAAACTGGTGCAGCCATTGTGGAAAACAGTATGGAGTTTCCTCAAAAAAATAAAAAAACAGAACTACCCTATGATCCAGGAATTTCACTACTGGATATTTATCCCCAAAATACAAAAACACTAATTCAATCGGATACATGACCCTGATGTTTATTGCAGCATTATTTCCAATAGCCAAACTGTGGGAGCAGCCTAAGCATCCAGCAATAGATGAATGGATAAAGAAGTAGTGGTATGTAAGTATGTGTGTGTGTGTGTGTGTGTGTGTGTGTACATATATATACATGTGCATACCACATGTGTGTATATACATATACACACACATCTATATATGTAATGGAATATTATTCAGTCATAAAAAATAATGAAATCCTGCTAGAGAGTATAATGCTCAGTGAAATAAGTCAGTCAAAGACAAAGGCCATATGATCTCACTCATATGTGTAATTTTTTTTAAAGATTTTATTTATTTATTTGACAGAGAGAGAGAGAGACAGTGAGAGAGGGAACACAAGCAGGGGGAGTGGCAGAGGGAGAAGCAGGCTTCCCGCTGAGCAGGGAGCCCCATGCGGGGCTCGATCCCAGGACCCTGGGATCATGACCTGAGCTGAAGGCAGATGCTTAACGACTGAGCCACCCAGGTGCCCCACATATGTGTAATTTAAGAAACAAAACAAATGAGCAAAGCGGGAAAAAGGGAGAGAGAGAGAGAGAGAGAGACAAATAAGAAACAGACTCTTAACTATTGAGAAAAAAACTTATGGTTACCAGAGGGAAGGTGGGTGTGGGGATGGGAGAAATAGGGGATGGTGATTAAAGGTACACTTATCATGATGAAATAAAATAAAATAGAATGATTAAAAAAATAAAAATAAAATGATGTGTACCTTTGATTATGCTTCTAGCGATAAGTCCTTTTTACAATGCTGCTGTGATAAACATTAAGTTGTACCAAGCGATAGCAATGTAAGTAATTCTTGTCCACATCAACATAAATGATTATTGTTTGGTAGAGATAAAAAGAGATTGCTGCCTGTGTTCTCCTCTGGGATTTTGATGGATTCCTGTCTCACATTGAAGTCTTTCATCCATTTTGAGTTTATTTTTGTGCATGGTGTAGAAAGAGGTCCAGTTTCATTATTTTGCGTGTGGCTGTCCAACTTTTCCAACACCTTTGTTGAAGAGCCTGTCTTTATTCCATTGGATATTCTTTACTGCTTTGTTGAAGATTAGTTGGCCATACAGTTGTTGAGTCCATTTCTGGGTTCTTTGTTCTGTTCCATTGATTGATGTGTCTGTTTTGATGATTACAGCTTTAAAATACAGCTTGAAGTCCAGAATTGTGATGCCTCCAGCTTTGGTTTTCTTTTTCAACATTACTTTGGCTATTCGGGGCCTTTTATGGTTCCATACAAATTTTAGAATTGCTTGTTCCAGTTCTGTGAAAAATGCTGGTGTTATTTTGATAGGGATTGAATTAAATGTATAGATTGCTTTGGGTAGTATAGACATTTTAACAATATTTGTTCTTCAAATCCATGAGCATGGAATGTTTTTCCATTTCTTTGTGTCTTCCTCAATTTCTTTCAGAAGTGTTCTATATTTTTCAGAATACCGATCTTTTACCTCTTTGGTTAAGTTGATTCCTGGGTATCTTATGGTTTTTGGTGCAATAATAAACGGGATCTATTCCTTGACTTCCCTTTCTGCTGTTTCATTGTTGGTGTATGGAAATGCAACAGACTTCTGTGCATTGATTTTATATCCTGTGATTTTGCTGAATTTCTATATCAGTTCTAGCAATTTTTTGGAGGAGTCTTTTGGATTTTCTACATTGAGTATCATGTTGTCCATAAATAGTGAAAGTTTGACTCCTTCTTTGCCGATTTGGATGCCTTTTATTTCTTTTTGTTGTCTGATTGCTGAGGCTAGGACTTTCAGTACTATGTTGAACAGTGGTGAGAGTGGACATACCTGTCATGTTCCCATCCTTAGGGGAAAAGCTCTTAGTTTTTTCTCATTGAGGATGATATTGGCTGCTGGCCTTTCGTATATGGCCTTTAAGATGTTGAGGTATTTCCCTCTATCCCTACTCTTTTAAGGGTTTTTATCAAGAAAAGAAGCTGGAGGAGAACACAGGCAGCAATCTTTTTGATCTCAGCCACAGCAACTTCCTGCTAGACAAGTCTCCAGATGCAAGGCAAACAAAAGCAAAAATGAACTATTGTGACTTCACACCAGGTTAAAAAGCTTTTAGCCCAGCAAAGAAAAGAATCGACAAAACTAAAAGACAACCTCTGGAATGGGAGAAGATACTTGCAAATGACATATCAGATAAAGGGCTAGTATACAAAATGTATAAAGAACTTAACAAACTCAACTCCCCAAATCCCAAAAATACAGTCAAGAAATGGGCAGAAGATATGAACAGAAATTTCTCCAAAGAAGACATACAAATGGCTAAGAAATGCATGAAAAGATGCTCAACATCACTCATCATCAGGGAAATACAAATCAAAAGTACAATGAGGTACCCCCTCACAGTGGTTAGAATGGCTAAAATTAACAACTCAGTAAACAACAGATGCTGGTGAGGATGTGGAGAAAGGAGAACCCTCTTACACTATTGTTGGGAATGCAAACTGATGTACCCACTCTGGAAGACAGTATGGAGGTTCCTCAAAAAGTCAAAAATAGAACTACCCTAGCAATTGCCCAATAGGTATTTATCCAAAAGGATACAAACATAGTGATTCGAAGGGGCACATGCACCCCAAATTTATAGCAGCAATGTCCACAATAGCCAAACTATGTAAAGAGCCCAGATGTCCATCAACAGATGAATAGATAAAGAAGATGTGGTATATATATATGCAATGGAATATTACTCAGTCATCAGAAAGAAATGAAATCTTGCTATTTGCAACAACATAGATGGAACTAGAGGGTATTATGCTAAGCAAAATAAGTCAGTCAGAGAAAGACAAATATCATATGACTTAACTCGTGTAATTTAAGAAACAAAACAGATGAATATAGGAGAAGGGAAGGAAAAATAAAATAAGATAAAAACAGAGAGATAGGCAAACCATAAGGGCATCTTAACTATAGGGAACAAACTGAGGGCTGCTGAAAGGGAGGTGGGGAGGGATGGAGTAATTGGGTAATGGGCATTAAGGAGGGCACTTGATGTAATGAGCACAGGGTGTTATATACAACCAATGAATCACTAAAATCTACCCTGAATCTAATAATACACTATACGCTAACTAACTTGAATTTAAATTTTAAGAAATGTCAATTAGATTTCTATATTAAAAGCAGAAAACTATTTACAATTGCACCCCCAAAATGGAATATCTAGGTATAAGCTTAACAAAATACACAGGATCCGTATGGTGGAAATGACAAAATGATGATGAAATAAATTTTTAAAAATGGATGAAAAAAATGGAGAGACATAGTGTGTTCATGGGTTAGAAGACACTTAAGATGTTAAATCTCCCCAAATTGATTTGTGATCAATTTGAAGTGTACTCAATTTAAATTCAAATCCTGCTAAATTCTCAGCAAGATTTTTTGTTGATATAAACAATTTTATTCTAAAATGAACAGCTATAACAGTTTTGAATGAGAAAACATGTGGACATTTTGGGTAATGTGGAAAAAATGAGGGTAGAAATCACTCTACCCAACTTTAAGCCTTGCTATATAAATGCAGTTATCAGGACTATGATATTAATACTGGAAATAAACAAATCAATGGAACAGAATACAGAACCCTGAAATAACCCCACAGAAATATGCACAACTGACTTTTCACAAAAGTGTAAGGGCAATCAAATGGAGGAAGAATATTCTTTTCAAGAAATGATGTTGGATTTTCACAGAACTAGAACAAAGAATCCTAAAATTTGCATAAAACCACAAAATACCCCCCAAAATTAAGGCAATCTTGAAAAACAAGAAAAAAGGTGGAAGTATCATGTTCCCTGACTTCAAACTATACTGCAAAGCTATAGTAATCTAAACAGTATGGCTCTGGCCCCCAAACAGACACATAGATCAATGGAATAGGCTAGAAAGCCCAGAAATAAACCCATGCGTATGACCAATTAATGCGTAACAAAGAAGACAGAATATACAATGAGGAAATGACAGTCTCTTCAATAAATGGTGTTGGAAAAAAGGGACAGCTTCATACAAAAGAATGAAACTAAACCAACTATCTTATACCATGCACAGAAATAAATTTAAAATGGATTGTAGACTTAAAAGCAAGACCTGGAACCATAAAAAATATATAGATGGTAAGCATTTTGCAAGCCTTTTTAGACCAATCTCCACAGGCAAGGGTAACAAAAGTTAAACAAATGGGATTACATCAAACTTAAAAAGCTTTTGCACAGCAAAGGAAACCATCAACAAAATGAAAAGGCAAACTACTGAATAAGAGAAGATATTTGCAAATAATACATGCAATAAGGGATTAATATCTAAAATATATAAAGAACTTATACAACTAATATAAAAAACAAACAACCTGTTTACAAAATGGGGAGCAGATTTCAACAGACATTTTTCCAAAGAAGACATACAGACAGACAACAAGCACATGAAAAGATGCTCAACATCACTCAACATCACTCAACATCATTTTGAAATGAAAATCAAAACCACAATGAGGTTTCACCTCACATCTGTCAGAATGGCTATTATCAAAAAACCCAGAAATCAGTGGCAAGGATGTAGAGGAAAAGGAATCCTCATACACTATTGGTGGGAATACAAATTGGTACAGCCACTATGGAAAGCAGGAGAGGGGTTGCTCAAAAAATTAGAGCCACCATAAAATACAGCAATTCCACTTCTGGATATTTATCCCAAGAAAATAAAAACACTAATTTGAAAAGATATATGTACCCCCATGTTTACTGCAGTGCTATTTACAGTAACCAAGATATAGAAGCAACCTAAGTGGCAATTAATAGACGAATGGATAAAGAAGATGTGGTATATTAAAATGGAGTATTATTCAACTTTAGAAAAGAATGAAATCTTGTCATTTTTGACAACATGGATGTACCTAAAGGGTATTATGCAAAACATATATGTGAAATAATATGAAATAATATGAAATATATATGCAAAATGTTTTTATTACAATATTTATATAATTATTTTATTATTACAATGATATTACAATTATATCATAATAGCTGTATGGTGACAGATGAAACTAGACTTACCATGGGCATCATTTTGTAATATACACAAATATTGAATTGCTATGATGTATATCTGAAACTAATCGACTATTATATGTCAATTATACTTTAATAAGCATAATAAAAGAACAAAAGAAAGAGGGAGAGAAAGAAAGGAAGGCAGAAAGGAAGAAATGGTGTGGGACTAACTGGATGTCCATAGGCTAAAAATATTAACTTCAACAAAAATAACCTTAAACATTATAGAAAAATCATTCAAAATGGACCATGGATTTAAATGCAAAATGTAAAACTATGAGACTTTCAGAAAAACAAAAACAAAAACAAAAAACAGAAGAAATCTTTGGGACCTAGAACTTGGTGAAGAGTTATATGTATAATGGAAAGCACGATCCATAGAAGGACAAAAAATAAATAAACTGGACTTAATAAAAACTTAAAATGCTTGCTCTGCCAAAGACCCTTTTAAGAAGTGGAGAAGACAAGCTACAGAGTAGGAGAAAATATCTGCAAAGAGCATATATGACAAAGGACACCTCTCCTGAATATATAAAAAAAGTCAAAACTCAACAGTAAGAAAACAAACAATCTGAACAGAAAATGAGCAAAATAAATGAACAGATATTTCACCAAAAAGAATCAACAGATGGCAAATGAGTACATGGAAATATATTTAACATTATTAGTGGTAAGGCAAATGAAAATTAAACCATAATGAACTATCACTACACATACATTACAATAGTTAATAAAATATAACAGTGACAATATCAAGTTCTAGAGAGGCTGCAAGAATTTGGATCTCTTGTGCATGGCTGGTGAGGATGTCAAATCGTAGAGCCACTCTGGGCATGTGTGTAACTCTGAAAGGTAACAAAAGATTCGTGGCCGTGTAACAGTGTTATGGTTGTATGGTCTCATGAGTCTATACATGTGACAAAGCTGCATAGAACTACATACACACATTCACACACACACAATCACAAATGAGTATATTGTAAAACTAGAGCAATCTTTTAAGAGTTTCATGCCCTGTGCTGATGTCAATTTCTTGAGTTTGTTATTGTACTACAGTAACAAGTTTGTTGCTATTGGGGGAAACTTGATTAAGGGAACATGGCAACTTTCTGCAGTATTTTTGCCACCTTCTGTGAATGTATAGTACTTTTCAAAGAAAAAGAAAAAAACTTATTTCCTACTACTTTCTATCACAAATCTTGTTTTATAAAAATTATTTACGGGCACCTGGGTGGCTCAGTTGGTTAAGCAACTGCCTTTGGCTCAGGTCATGATCCTGGAGTCCTGGGATCGAGTCCCACATCGGGCTCCCTGCTCAGCGGGGAGTTTGCTTCTCCCTCTGACCCTCTTCCCTCTCATGCTCTCTATCTCTCATTCTCTCTCTCTCAAATAAATAAACAAAATCTTTAAAAAATTATTTACTTACCTTTTAATATAATGAGTCTGTTGCCCTGCCATAGTATATTCTGACTACAGTATGGAATATAACTAAAGAAGAGGAATTTGGGTCACAGAGATCTGGATTGAATTATTGTATCTTCCACTGAAACTCTTGATTCTCCAAGTACTCATCTGTAAAAGGAGCTGAAAAACAATACACTTAACTTGCAGGAATTTAGTAAGAAATTAGATGAGCTTATGTAACATACATAATGCAACTGTTTGATTCTAATTTTTTAGTGTGTGTGTGTGTGTACACACTGGGACTAGGGGCCTGATATTTTTAAATCTTTGTACTCTCCACTAATCTTAGTACATACATGGAATGAAGAAACAGGTAAATAATTCCATGAACCTAGTACATGCTATTTCAAAGCAAATTTCAAAAATTGACGTGTGGTATCTATTCATAAAGTGTGATTGAACTTTAGTTAGGGATAAGGAAATAATTACAGAATAAGATGAAATGAAGCTTTCTGAAAGAGAGATTTAGATGCACTCTGCAGAATGGGTCAACTGTGAATGGGTGTGACTCCTTAGAACAATGGTTCTAAGAGGTGGTACGTGGACCACTGCCGTAACTATACATTGGAAATTTTCTAGAAATTTAAATTCTTAGATGTCATGATCACAGATATGGGTAGGAGCCCCCATCCCAAATTTTGTTTGGGTATTAACATGGATTGTGGATGCCACACACACATACACATGCACATACACACACACACACCAAGAGCATTTGAGGTTTGTAACTCACATGATAGTATTTTTGAGATCATTGTAGGCTCTCAAGCTGATTCAAAAATGGCTTGAGAAACACTGAAGGGAGACTGGCATAGGGTCCTATAGTGGTTAGGGTGTCAGGCTGCAATTGGTGTTGCTTGGTTGTACTTCCCAGCAGTACCGAAGGAAGGGAGCACATGGGCTTTCTGGTCAGCTTGTCCAGATGTAAGGCAGAAGTGGTAAAATGAGTGGTGGGGCTTGAAAGCTGTCCTGAGTGAACATCAAAAATGGAGTCAGACTCTCTTACATGGAATTGGGCTACACGTCATCTTACATCGGGCTACACGTCAGACCTACTGAATCTAAAGCTCTCAGGCTATGGCCCTGCAATCTGTTTTGATCCATCCTTCAGTTCATTACACTCTGAAGTTTGAGAATTACTGCCTTAGTAGAGGAAAATGCTGGGAAATGCATAAAGCATGAGGGCATTTTGGATTTTGGTGGGAAAATAGGAAGGCAGAGGTTTTTTAGCTGAAGCTGCTAGGAACAAAATGTTTGTGTTAGGGTCTAATGACAAATTTGGAAGGGAGCAAAAATAAGTTTAATACTAATAAATGTTATAGACTCATCATGGCTAACAGAAGAGTGAATTTGAGAACATTTATTTTCATTTAAAATATTTCCCTTTATTATAAAATTCTTTGAAATTTTTCTTAAGTATATAAAAAGAGCTAGTATGCTTTATGCTAGAAAGTACTCATTATATGGCCTATCAAAAATGGATATAATACGAAATAATTCCTAAATTACTTGATTTTGCAAATATAACTAGGGGCATCTGAAGACACACCCACATATGTGCATATATAAAGATTTAGTCATAACTTCCCAAAGGGCTATCCCAAGACCATTGTCAACCCATGGATCATTGACTTTCAAAGCAATTACCTATCAAATAATTGAATTACTTATTCAAGTAATGGAAGTTATTTAGCATCTTAAATTTTATTTCCTTGGAGTGTGATTTTTAGGGGAAAATACATATATTCACTCATCATTTATTGATTTACCCATGTCAGAGATTGCTCTGAGTACTAGAGATACATTATTAAAGAAGATGGACCCTTTGTAAATGCTCATTATCTGTGATCATGGAACATATTGGGTTGAACTCATAAGGCTCGCAGAATTTAAATAATTTGGTTAGCAGGAACTGACTAAAATGGCTTAACTAGGGGAAGTTAAAGTCAAGTAATAAAGTGGCTTAGTGTAAGACAAAGGGAATCTTAGGAACTGTGGTAAACAGAAGAAAAAGAGTCAATTTAAAAGCATTTACAATCTAAATTTTAAAATACTATTGCACGATTTAGTGTGTAGATGGATGACACAGGTGAAATAAGGTGATAGGGATTTAGGAGTACACTTGTCATGATGAGCACTGGGTGATGTACGAAATTGTTGAATCACTATATTGTCCACCTGAAAATAATATTATATGTTAAATATTTTGGAATTTTAAAAAATGTGTAGCGAACAAAACACTTCGGGAGACACTATTTCAGAAAGATATATGCACCCCTATGTTTCTTGCAGCATTATTTACAATAGCTAATATAGGGAAGCAACCTAAGTGTTCATCAATAGACAAATGGATAGGGGATATCACAATGGAATATTACCTAGTCACAAAAAAAAAAGGACGAGATCGTGCCATTTGAAACAATACGGATGGACCTGGAGGATATTATGCTAAATGAAATAAGCCAGACTGATAAAGATAAATATGATCTGATTCCACCCATAAATGGAATATTAAAACAAAAAAGCAAAAAAAAAAAAAAAAACAAATGTATAAATAAACCAAAAGCAGAATCAGACCTATAAATACAGAGAACTAAATGATGGTTCCAGAGGGAAGGGGGATGAGGGGCTCAGCAAAATGGGTGAAGGGAAGAAGGAGATACAGACTTCCAGTAATGGAGTAAATCCTGTAAGTAAAAAGGAGAGCATAAAGAATACAGTCAATGATACTGTAATAGTTATGTAACGGGACAGATGGTAGCTACACTTGTAGTGAACACAGCATCATGTATAAACTTGTGAAATCACCAAGCTGTACACCTGAAACTAATGTAACATTGTGTGTCAACTGTACCCCGCCCCCCCCAAAAAAACCCTCAAACAAACAGAAAACACTTCTGGAGGGCTGCTCCACGAACAGGCTGGCTGCTTGTATTGTGCCTTTTTGCGAAGCTGGTTGGTTTACGGTAGATGTGGGTGAAGACCCTCCTCTGCTATTCTTTGTGTTTATCTCCCTGACACACTTCCAGTCAGGTGACTTATCAAATCTCAGGGACTTTTGGAGGTGATTTCAGCTTCCATCCTTCCAGTCCCCATTAACAGAATGTTTTATCATCTGAGGTAATTAGAACGAAATAGATGACTTTGAAGTTGCATCCAGGATTTTTAAAAAAATCAGAGGAATGAGATACAACCAACTCAGGCTAGAGGTTCTCTCTTGGGGATGGGGAGGAGGCTATAAACATCTGCAATTTTTATTTATTGGATAAATATTTCTGGATCAAATATGATAAAATGTTAAGATTTATAAATTTGAGTGATGCATATGCTGCTATTTATTATGCTATATTATACTTTTTTGTAGGTTTGAAATTCTTCATGGAAATAAAATTCTCAAATCAGTTTCTATATGTACATGACAAGTGTTTCTTTATGCACTAGCTGTGTACCTAAAAAAAGTGTTAATTAGTATTATATAAATGGAATAATTTTCAAAACTTCGGACAGCTTACTATGTGAGGGACTCAAGAGTAAATCATTTTTTTAATCATAAAATTTACTATACATAGAATCTGTTTAAAATAAGACATACATGTAGGTTGATGAGGTCCAGAGTGAGCACGTCAGGGCAATTCTGCAGTTTGTATAATTGTATCTCATGATTTATATATTAGATATGCCCTTACTGTCATAAAGTATTAAATATGAATAGTCCAGGAAAAAGATTTATAAAAATGAATATGTCTTTCTTCTAAGGAAAAACATTATTTTTGAATATTTGTTTTTTATTATGTTATGTTAATCACCATACATTACATCATTAGTTTTTGATGTAGTGCTCCATGATTCATTGTTTGCGTATAACACCCAGTGCTCCATGCAGAGCGTGCCCTCCTTAATACCCACCACCAGGCTACCCCATCCCCCACCCCCCTCCCCTCTAGAACCCTCAGTTTGTTTTCCAGAGTCCATCGTCTCTCATGGTTCATCTCCCCCTCCGATTTCCTCCCCTTCATTTTTCCCTTCCTGCTATCTTCTTCTTTTTTCTTTTTAACATATATTGTATTATTTGTTTCAGAGGTACAGATCTGTGATTCAACAGTCTTGCACAATTCATAGTGCTCAATATGTGCCCTCTTTAATACCCATCACCAGGCTAACCCATCCTCTCACCCCCCCGAGAAAGCATTATTTTGATAATATATTGTAGTGATTCTATTATCAATTAAATAAGAATTAGAATATTGTATTCTTTTAGGTTTCATTCTTTTTCTAATTTTTTTCTTTTTGGAATCGACTGTCACAAAAGGATAAAATGTTCAAAGGATATAATAACAAAAATTTTACTTCACTTACCACTGGAATTCTGACAAGTTGATATTAAGATGAGCTAAAATTGCTGGTAATATCTTGCATAACAACTCTGCTTACACTGCGTAGGAGTTGGAACTAAGGGTGAATCGCGGAGCTCAGGAGTGCCTCTGGAGAAGTGGTCAGGGGTAAAAAGAAGGCATCTAATCGATTAAAGGAACATCTTGCCTTTTTTACATAATTATAATTATAGGTGCCTGCTCATCTTAAAGGGATAATCTTCCCTTTAATTCCCTTGCCACATAAGTCAAATCCTTACTTCCTTTTACCCAGCTGGCTTAAAGACAGCAGCATAGTTTGAATGAAACTTAGGAGTCAGTGCATTGACCCTCACAGAAGACTGAGGAGAAGATAGTTCACCATGATGATAGTAGCAGTTGCTAACAGATCCTTCTACACACCCACCAAGATATTTAATCTCTAAAAAGCCAAACAAGCAAACAAAATTATAAGATCAATATCAATTATTGGTAAGCACATGGAGCAACTGAAATTTTCACTCTGTTCTGGGGATTCTCGTTTGATACAACAGTTGTTAAAAACTGTTTGTCGGTGTCTATTAGAGCTGAGCATTTGCATACTTTGGAGCTGCATTTCCACTCCTACTCAGCAGAGCATGTGCACCATAAAACATGTCCAAGAATGTTCATCATGTCACTATCTGTAATGGCCAAAAACTTGGAAAAATAACAGAGTGGATAATCTGAAGTATATTTATATCATACAGCCACATACTACAGAGCATTAAAAATGAATAAACTATTGCTACATGCAACAACAAGGAAGATTCTTATAAATATAATAGTGAACAAAGGCACACAGAAAAGGGTACATCATGTAAGTATTAGTTTTCTACTGCTGTATTAACAACTCATCACAAATTTAGTGGCTTAACATAATGTATATTAATTACCTCCTGGTTTCCATTGGTCAGGATTCCAGGAATGAGTAGCTGCATCCTCTTCTCAGGCTGAATTGAGGTGTCTGTTGGCACTGCAATCTCAACTGAGGCTTGGGGTCCTCTTCTAAACTCACTTAAGCTGTTGGCAGAAATCAGTTCCCGGCTATTGCAGGATTGAGGTCTATGTTTTCTTGTCCGTTGCTGGCCAGAGTTTGCTCTCAGGTCCTGGAAGTCACTCCCAGCCACATGATCCTCTTATAAGGTGACAGATTATTTCTTCAAGGCCAGTAGGAGAACATATATGGATCTGAAACTCTCTCAGAAAGGGCCCCATTACTCGAAGGGCTCACTTGATTAGGTCAGGCTCACCAAAGCTAATCTCTCAGTTGCGTAACTCAGAGTCAATTAATTAGTATCTTAAGCTCTGGAATGAATTCCATTATATTCACAAGTTCTTCCTATACTGAAAAGGAGGGGAATATATAGGTCATATATACCAGGGAGAGGGAATATTGGGAGCCATCTCAGAATTCTGCACATTTTTATTGGATAACTCTATTCAGACAAATTTCAAAAATCAAATGTTGAGGGAAGAAGTCAAAACAATGGCCACCTTTAAGGAGAAATAGTATTGTCTGGGATAGAGCTCAAGGAATGCTTCTCGGGTGCTAATAATCTTTTGGTTTGTCTGTCTAGATGGTGGTTACAAGGATATGTTCACTCTTCAAACTATTCAATTATGATGTGTTATACTTTGACTTAATTTTTTATTAAAAAAAAGAAATGAAATATTACGATTTCTCCTTCCTCCAAGAATATATGTAGGTGGACATATATAGAAAATAATGGCATTCTCAGTCAAGAGTGAGTGGGGACAAATTACTTGTAAGTTAGAAATTATTTGATGATTATAGCTCTGATTTGTCACCTAACATATGGAGAAGTCAGTCAAAATATTTTTTGTCCATTGTCAAAAAAAATGAAACAAAACATCTTGCCATTTGCAATGACATGGATAGAGCTAGGGAGTATTATGCTAAGTGAGGTAAGTCAGTCAGGGAAAGACAAATACCGTATGATTTCACTCATATGTGGAATTTAAGAAACAAAACAAATGAGCAAATGGAAAAAACAAGAAAGAGAGAGGCAAACCAAGAAACAGACCCTTAACTATAGAGAGCAAACTGATGGTTACCAGAGGAAGATGGGTAGTGGGGTGGGTGAAATAGCTGATGGGGATTGAGAGTGCACTTGTGATGAGCACCAGGTGTTGTATGGAAGTGTTGAATCACTATATTGTACACCTGAAACTAATGTTACCCTGTATGTTAACTCTCCGGAATTTAAATAAAAATTAAAAAAAAAAAGATGAAACAAAACAAACTTTTCATTTTATTTTATTTTAAATATTTTATTTATTTATTTGAGAGAGAGAGAATGAGAGATAGAGAGCACGAGAGGAAAGAGGGTCAGAGGGAGAAGCAGACTCCCTGCCAAGCAGGGAGCCCGATGCGACACTCGATCCCGGAACTCCAGGATCATGACCTGAGCCGAAAGCAGTCGCTTAACCAACTGAGCCACCCAGGTGCCCCAAACTTTTCATTTTAAATGATGAAATTTATGTGTTCCTCTTTCAAGACTTTTTAATTTATTTTTATTGTTTTTTTTTATTTTTTAAAGATTCTATTTATTTATTTGAGACAGAGAGAGAGAGAGTACATAAGCAGGGGGAGAGGCAGAGGGAGAGGGAGAAGCAGGCTCCCTGCTGAGTCAGGAGCCTGATGTGGGACTTGATCCCAGGACCCCGGGACCACGACCTTAGCAGAAGGCAGACCCTCAACCATTTGAGCCACCCAGGTGCTCTCTCAAGACTCTTTCTTTGAGTGGCGCCTGGGTGGCTCAGTCAGCTAAGCCTCTGACCCTTGATTTCAGTTCAGGTAATGATCTCAGGGTTGTGAGATCTGCCACGTGTCTGGATCTGCTGGCTGTGGAGCCTGCTTGGGATTCTCTCTCCCTCTTTCTCTGCCCCTCCCCACCCCCAGTGCACTCTCTGTCCTCAAAAAAAAAAAAAAAAATCCTTCCTTGATATTCATAATCAAGATGAAATATACCAAACATTGCAAAGAAAATTTTGCCACAATGTCGATTTTGACACAATTCAGTTGACGATTGACTTTCAGCCTCTGTACAAGCCCATGTTCCCTGCTCCCTCCCTCGCCCCCCCCCCAAAAAAAGGACAGCTAAATTCTATTTTGGCTAAAGTTTTATTTTACTGGTGAAAATAGGGAGGAGGGCTAGTAAGTGACACGGCCTTATGATCATTTGGGACTTTTCAATTCAGTTTATGGTCAATTACATATTATATACATTCCATGGTCTTCGCCTTTGTGTTTCTTAAAACGGTATGGTTCAATTAAAACAACTTTATTGTAACTTTCTTTATCTTGCAAAAATATAATCCTCCCATATAAGCCACTAATTTTTAGACCCCAATTCCCAAAGTATGAGTTTTGCTGTGTATGCTTTCTTCTGTAGTCTATTGATTTTCCCTTTTCTAGACCTGTGCCACTAGGAATGGTAATGATGTAGATGTCTTTGAGTTTTCTTTTCATGTTTCAGAGCATTTTCCTTCAACTCCTCTAAAAACCCCAAGCTTTGTATTTCATTTGATTTTAGAACCGTCTGTCCTTCAATTATAACTGCTATCTCCCAAATACTGCATCATTCTTCTTCATTTCTTCATGAGTCGTTTCCTAGCTGTCCCTTTCCAATTACTTTTATCCTAATTCTTGGTGATTTCAATTAACTTGTAGATAGTGTTCTACCCATATGGCCTCAAGTTCCTTAAAATATTTTGCTCCCAATAATCTTGTCTTCCACCATACCTCAGCCACTTACTCTCTAGGTATAGCTGTTATCAGTAATTGCTCTCCCTCTGCAACATCAATTTTGTACAGCTCATTCTCTAACCACTGCCTCTTGTTGTTTTGTTTCCTTTCTATGGCTCTGAATATACATTTTTTCACCTCCAGTTCATTAATCTTATCAACTTTTCACTGTCCCTCATCCTCCTAATATTGTCTTTCTTGTATTTAAAATTTTATGATCAATCATGACAATCATGCTTTGCAAGTACCCTTTGCTATCTTGCACCTCTTAGTTTTGTCATATTTGCTTAAGTTAATTTCAACTCATCATCAATTCCCTGACATGCATCTGTGTAGCTGAATGTGGTTGGATAAAACATAGAACCTTGTTAACTGTTCTCATTATAAATTTATATTCATGAAACTCAAATAGGCTATTAATCTTACAAGACAGTCATATGATATCGTTCTTTTCCATTCACTTCCCATTTCTGAAATCCCATACACCACAATCTCCAGCTTTATTCTGAGATGATAACTTTCCCCTATGTAAAGCCAATCCCTCCATTTCTACACTAGACTCCATCTTGTGGCGCAGAGGATTGACAGATACATGCTTTCTTTCCACAGTAAACAATTTTGATAATAAGAAACTATTCATCCCAGGGTTGCATTTTTTAGTTCACCCGGTACCTAGATAAAGCATATTATTAGTTGTTACTACTTGTATGTGAGGGGAAGAAATATGTGTCACTCTGGGCAAGTGATTAAGAAGCAAATATATCTTCTCCATGCTGTCCTTCCAATCACTAGTCAAGGGGGAAAAAAGGAACTCTCAGGTCTTAGGTGATAGACTGAAGCACCAGTATTGAAGAAACCTTTGCCCCTTGAAAAAGTTGCATGCAAAACAACATGCTGCAGACCCTCATGAAACTGTTGGATGAATTACAGACTCCTAATGTGTTAAGCAATGGAGGTTTTGGATAGGTCTTAGAGCAGTTAGTGTTAATTTTTTTTAAATTTTTTATTGTATGTCAATCACCATACATTACATCATTAGTTTTTTTTTTTTAATTTTTTTATTGTTATGTTAATCACCATATATTACATCATTAGTTTTTGGTGCAGTGTTCCATGATTCATTGTTTGTTCATAACACCCAGTGCTCCATGCAGAACGTGCCCTCCTCAATACCCATCACCAGGCTAACCCATCCCCCCACCCCCCTCCCCTCTAGAACCCTCAGTTTGCTTTTCAGAGTCCATCATCTCTCATGGTTCGTCTCCCCCTCTGACATACTCCCCTTTTCTTCCTCTCCTGTTATCTTCTTCTTTTTCTTTTTTCTTAAAATATGTTGCGTTATTTGTTTCAGAAGTACAGAACTGTGATTCAACAGTCTTGCACAATTCATAGTGCTCACCGTAGCACATACCCTCCCCAATGTCTATCACCCAGCCACATCATTAGTTTTTGATGTAGTGTTCCATGATTCATTGTTTGTGCATAACACCCAGTGCTCCACGCAGAATGTGCCCTCTTTCATACCCATCACCAGGCTAACCCATCCCCCCACCCCCCTCCCCTCTAGAACCCTCAGTTTGTTTTTTAGAGTCCATCGTCTCTCATGGTTCATCTCCCCCTCCGATTTACTCCCCTTCATTCTTCCCCTCCTGCTATCTTCTTCTTCTTTTTTCTTAACATATATTGCATTATTGGTTTCAGAGGTACAGATCTGTGATTCAACAGTCTTACACAATTCACAGCACTCACCATAGCACATACCCTCCCCAATGTCTATCACCCAACCACCCCATCCCTCCCACCCCCCACCACTCCAGCAACCCTCAGTTTGTTTCCTGAGATTAAGAATTCCTCATATCAGTGAGGTCATATGATACATGTCTTTCTCTGATTGACTTATTTCACTCAGCATAACACCCTCCAGTTCCATCCACGTCGTTGCAAAAATGGCAAGATCTCATTCCTTCTGATGGCTGCATAATATTCCATTGTGTATATATACCACCTCTTCTTTATCCATTCATCTGTCAATGGACATCTTGGCTCTTTCCACAGTTTGGGCAGCTAGTGTTAATTTATGTATACCTCCTCTGGCCATCATTTTAGAAATTCTCCTCTCTATCTCTTGTATTATTAATTTTTTACTCTTTATTAGAATGCTAATATTTATCCCATATTTAAGAAAGTCCTGATTCTACTTTCCCATCCGTTACTACCAAAGTATTTTGCTCCCCTTGGCAGCAAAATTCCTTGAGCAAATAATTTATACTCACCATAAATCTCATTCTCTTTTAACCTCTCTCCAGTTAGGCTTACTCTCCATTGTTCCATCAAAACTTCTCTTCATGAGATCAGCAGTGACCTTCAACTTGCTAAATCCAATGGTCAATTCTCAGTTCCTATCTTAAATAACTTATTTAACTTATTAGCCACATGTTAGCAACTGTGTTCCTCTTCCTTGTACACTATTTAATTGGTTTTGATACACGAGGTCACTTGATTTTCCTTCTGCTTCATGCTCCTTGGCTGCTTATCTTTACTTTGAACTCTTCATGTTGGATTGACCCGGAGATCAGCTTGGGTTCTTTTCTTTATCAACACTTACTACGTTGGTGTAAGTGTTGATAAAGAAAGTAAGTAGAGAGCCATGCACTCTAATGGTTTTAAAAGCTGTCCACATGACATTGATGCCTAAATGTCTATTTCAAGCACAGACCTCTCTCCTAAACTACAGATAGCTGTTTGACTACTTAACATCTCCTTTTGGAGTTTAACAGACATATCAGACCTAATATATCTGAAATTAAAATTCTGACTTCATATAAACCTTTCTTCCTATTGCCTTTCTGAGAAGTCAGATATAATTCCTATATTTGCTCCTCTCTTTAAGTAAGGTGCCCCCCCCCACACACCGGGGTTCTTTCAAGATTTTTTCTGTATCTTTAATTTTCCACAGTTTGAATATAATAGGGCTTGGTGTAGTTTATTTTTGCTATTTATCCTGCTTGGTGTTCTCTGAGATTTCTAGATCTGTGGTTTAGTGTCTGACATTAGTCTGGGGGAACTCTCAGTCATGATTGCTTCAAATATTTCTTTCTCTCCTCTCCTTCTGGTATTCCCATTACATGTGTTACATCTTTTGTAGTTGTCCCATAGTTCTCGGATATTCTGTCATGGTTTGTTTTTGTTTGTTTATTTGTTTCCCCCCCCCAGTCTTGTTTCTTTCTTTTTCTTTACAGTTTTGGAATATTTTCAAGCTCAGAGATTCTTTCCTCAGACATATCTAGTCTACTAATGAGCCCATCAGAGATGTTCTTCATACATGTTACTGGCATGTTTTCAAGCTCAGAGATTCTTTCCTCAGACATATCTAGTCTACTAATGAGCCCATCAGAGATGTTCTTCATACATGTTACAATGTTTTTATGTCTAATATTTTTTTGATTCTTCTTCATTAGAATTCCATCTTTATGCTTACATACCCAGCAGTTCTTACATGTCTACTTTTCTACTTTAGTGTATTAATCACTAATAATAGTGATTATTAGTGATTAATAATAATCCCCCCCTTGCTATTTTAAATTCCTGGTCTGATAATTCTAACATTCATGCCACATGAGTATGTTTCTGATGCTTACTCTGTCTCTTCAAACTGTGGGTTTCTTTTGCCCTTTCACATGCCAGGTAATTTTTGGTTGAGACCCGGAAATAAAGTGCTGGGTAAAAGGTACATGGTGAATAGATCTTTAATGACATAATAGTAAGGTATGGGGAGGAGCAGTGTTCTGTAGTCCTGGATTGTGTCTCAGGCTGTTAGTAAGCCTGGGCCCCTGAGTTTTGAACTTCGCAAGTGTTTCTCAGCCCCCTACCTCCCTTTAAGTGAGACAGGATGGCTAAAGGGGCTGGAGTTGGGTATTTCCCTTCCCCAAAGTAGGTGAAGCTCTGATAAAACTACAATAGGTTATCATCTGGGAAAATAGTTTCTCTTGAGGGCAGGCCTTGTTAAGAAAAACAGAATGTTTTGATGTATTTCAAAACGGTTATGTTTCCCTTCCCCCCGTTAGAAGGCAGAAGGGATTCTTCTCCCATATTCACTGCAAATACCTGGTAGAGCTCCTGGAGCTAAAACTCACCTCAGCTTGCCCCCCCCCCCTTAAGACTGGGCCATCCTGTTTTTTGTTTTTTTTTTTATCTCAGACTTATCTACACTGACCCTCCAGAAGTTTTTCATTTATAGTTTAGGTTTTCCTCCCCCAGTACTGGTTCTTGCAGAGGTTTCAGTTTGAGTGTTTCTGTTCTGTTAAGTTGTGCTGCTCTGGATCCATTTGCCTGCATCTCCAAATTGGGGGGGGCGGGCAGTAGTTTGCTCTGTGAGCTCACATCTCTGACAGAACTAAGAAGACAGTTTGTTCAGCTCTTTACTTGTTGTTAGAATGGAGTGAAATTCCCCATGAACTGCCATTCCTTTGCTCTGAACACTTCAGTGTTTTCCTATTTAAATCAGAGTAAAATGCAAACTTCCTTAAATTCCCTCTAAAGTCATACATGACCTCTTAATGACTTCCAACCTAGAATGAAATCCTAATATACTGCACCCTGCTCACTCTGCTAAAGACTTACTGGCTCTCCACTTGTCCTAGAGCATATAGCACTGTCTTGACAGGATCGTAGCACTGTTCCTACTGTCTGTGACGCCCCTGTCCCAGATACCCATATCGCTAATTCTCTGGTTTTCTTCAAATCTTTGCTTAAATTTGATGACACTCACTATGAAAAAAAAGTTTAATATTTTAACTCATTCTCCCACCCCCTTACATTCCAAATCTCCCTTACTCTGTGCCTCTTTTAAAAAATCTAACCTCTCATCACCTTCTAATATACAATATGATGTACTTATTTATTAGATACATCATGTGTAGTATGTCCCCCCCACCCCTTAACTCTTACAAATTACTATAGAATGTAAACTTCATGGGGAACCCTGACAGAGATTTTTGTCTGTTCTATTCGTTGATGTATTCCAAGCACCTAGAATGATGCCCGACACTTAATAATTTGCAGATTGCATGAACAGAGGCACAATATCATTGTTTGCTTTTATATTTAAGATATATTTAATTACAGATTTTCTCACCCCCCCACACTATACATTGCATAGCCTAACACAAGCTCAGCCCAGCAAGTGCAACAAATGTAGATTATTCTGATGCTCAAAAATATCTGCAGCATTTAATTTTATTAAATTAATAAAATTACAATTATTTAAAAAATGACTGCTGGATCTTAGCATAGCACAATAACCTGCTGGAATGTCTTAGTCAAAAGCATCCTGGATAATTATTCATATTCAAACATTTTCTGCAGTACAGTTGTGCCTTTATTTAAAAGTCTTTCCTCCCTGTGACTGTTGGTAGAAATGTGGCCCTCAAGCTGTTTCTCACATATCCACAGTGCAGTATCAGGACACATTAGTCCTGAGTTCATTGTTCTATTCTTTATTAATAGTTATATTTAATCAAGCTAAGCTAGGGCTTTTTATCAATCTCTGATAATTAATCAGGACATTTTGATTTTTCTGAAGATTGGTTTTTTTATTTTACTAAAATATGCAGAGGTCAGTTAACGTTGAACTAAAGACAATTTCCTTCTAATATTAAATGAAAAATATTAAACAAAATTTTTATAACGTTTTCTAATGACTCCATATATGAATAACCCTGAAAATGATATTAAGAGCTGTGAGGATAATATTCAGGATATCATTCCAGACACTCTGCACACCCATTTACTTAAAGATCATCAAATTATAAGAAATACAGTGTTTGATAGCATTGCTCACTGGTTCTCTACCAATACATTTATAAGATTTATGTGTGCTTTCTAAATTGGCTCTCTACCCTAGATTTCTTAGAAAAGATACATATCTGATGGTTAATAAAATTCATTCTACTTTCTATTTATTACAAGCTATACTTGAACAAATTTACTGAGCATTGAACTACATACTTGATATACTATAATGGAAAGAGCTCCTCAGTGTGCCTAAGAAGAGAATGTAATGCTAGTCGTACCATGAATAAATCCTTGGGAAAAAAAGGAGAGAGAAAAATGGGAAACTATTATCAATTTGAAGTGGTAATGATGCTTCTATTCTGAAGAGAGAAATGTCCCAGAAACTCTCAGTATTTATTGTTGAATAAAAGAGTGTTTATTTGTTCCCCAGGCTTTATTCCAGTAAAAATCTCAATGGAAAAGAAGCACACACAAAATTATGCCTTTTTAATTATGATGACTAATTATAAGTTAATTTTAGAAAGGGAATTTGGGATCAGAGGCTGTGCATTGTTTGTTTTCCTGTACTTTTGAAACATAAACCAGTTAGCTTTTTCAGATGTGGCATCAGTTGTTTATTGGATAATATAATCTTTTATTTTAGAATATTTTTAGATTCAGAGAAAAGTTACAGAAACAATTCATAGAATTCACATACACCTTATGTTGTTAAGACCTTATATTAGTGTAATGTATACCACACAACCAATGAACCTAGACTGATACATGATTATTAACTAAAGTCCATACTTTATTCAGATTTCCTAATTTTTTACTCATTCAGGATACCGCATTACATTCATCATCATGTCCCCTTTGGTTCCTCTCAGCTATGACACCTTTTCTGACTTTCCTTGATTTTGATGACCTCAAGTATTTTAAGGAGCATGGGTCAGGTATTTGTAGAATGTACCTTACCTGGGATTTGTCTGGTATTTTCTCATGATTAGACATGAGTTTGGGGGAGGAAGACCACAGAGGTAAAACACTGTTCTTATGAGAGTACATGAAGGGTACATGTTATGAATATGAGTTATCACAATTGATGCTAACCATCATTCGCTGGCTGAGGTATTAAGTTATTCCACTGATAACTTATATAAAGTTATAAAGTCCCTCTCCCCAGCTTTCCATACTGTATTCTTAAGAAGTCAATGTGTACAGCCCCTACGTAGAAATGGAGAGTTATTGCCCCTTGAGGGGCAACACCAACATAAATTATTTGGACTTATTTTAAATGAGAAATCCACTTATTTTCCTCATATATTTATTTATTCAATCATTTGTTTTTTTCAGCATGAGCTCTGAGATACTAATTTTATATTTTTATTATAATCCAATATACTTTATATATTTTGCTGCTCAAATTATTGCAATGTAGGCCACTGGGCCTCTTTCAGTCAGTGCCTGTGTTCCTTTAATATACCTCAATAGTTTCTTTTTATGAATACTTTCTTATTTTTTGACACTACCTCCAGGATCATCTATGTTCCTATACTAGAATAAGCCATTTCTTCAAGAAGCCCTGGTTTCTTTTATTGGAGAACAGTATTAGAAACCAAGATCTGGGCATTGTGTGCACTCACTGGTACTTGGGTGTTGATGTTTCTAGGATCTCTTAGCAACAGATTTTGGAATTATGTGTGTATATACTAACCCATGTATACATACGTACTTATAACTATTTCTGTATTTATCCATCTATATATTATGTTAAACATAAATTCACACTAACGTTGTCCTTTTTAATCCAGTATCACATGGCTCATTCTAGCTTTTACTCCTTGCTTTTATACACACACACACACACACGTATACACACATATATATGTACATATATATATATATACACATACATATATATTTTTTAAAGAGAGAGAGAGAAAGAGCACGTGTGTGGGAGTGGGGGTGGGGAGAGGCTAAGGGAGAGGGAAAGAGAATCCAAAGCACACCCCATGCTGAGTTTGGGGCTCTGTCTCAGGACCCTGAGATCAGGACCTGAGCCAAAATCAAGACTTGGATGCTTAACTGACTGAGCCACCCAGGTGCCCCAACTCCTTGCTTATATTATATTTAACATCCCACTCCAACAGTGAGGAATTGCCTCCCACCATCTTCCATCCATTAACTGATTTATTAGATCCTGAAGTACAATTACATTGGTTCCAGAATTGTTAATTCATGTTCCAGTAAGAAACAACTCTGCCAACTAGAGGGCAGTGCTTATGTACAATTCCTGTTTCCTTTAGTCTTACAGTCTCCGTGAATTTCCAAAGTTACTTATGTCAGCACGTATTTTCCCCTCTTCAATGAGGTGATGCCATACAATTGTAATACAGTTATATTATTTTGTCACAGTCTGAATTTCATTATGGGATCCCCCAATATCTTAATTTTTAAAATTCACTTACATTAAGCCTCACTCTTTGTGCTGTGAAGTTTGATGGATTTTGACAAGTACATAATATCATATACCACTTTGTATTATACAGAATGGTTTCACAGCTCTTAAAAAAATTCAGTACCTCAACTATTCAAAACTAACCCTGCTGCACACTCCTAGCAATCAATGATGACTTTTCTTCCACACAGTTTTGCCTTATAAATGGAACCATACAATATGTAGCATTTTCACACTAGCTTCTTTCACTTAGTAATATATATTTAAGACTTATCCATGTCATTCTGCGAATTGACAGTTCATTCCTTTTTTATCACTAATAATATTGAATTATATATATGTACCACAGGGTTTTTTTTTTATTTATTCACTTTATGAAGGATATCTTGGTTGCTTCCTTTTTTTTGATGATTGTGAGTAGACATTTATGCACAGTTTTTTTTGTGTGTGTGGATTTGATATTTCAAATCAGTTGGATAAACACCTGTTAGTAAGACTGCTTAATGGTATTGTAAGGCCATGTGAGGTTTGTAAGAAACTGCCAAACTGTTTTGCAAAGTGTCTGTACCATTTTGTAGCCCCTGCAACAAGGAATAAAAGTTCCTGCTGTTCCACATCCTCACGAGTAATTGATTCTTCCAATTTTTTAATCCTAACCATTCTAATAGTTATGTAATATTATCTCAGTATTGTTTTAATCCACATTTCCCTAATGATGTTGGGCACCTTTTAATATGCTTACTTGTCATCTGTTTATCTTCACTGGTGAAATATTTGTTGACATATTTTGCCCAGGTGGCTCAGTTGGTTAAGCGTCTGCCTTCAGCTCAGGTCATGATCCCAGGGTCCTGGGATCGAGCCCTGCGTCAGGCTTCATGCTCAGTGGGGAGCCTGCTTCTCCCTCTCCCTCTGCCCCTCCTCCTTGCTTGTTTATTTTTCCTCTCTCTCAAATGAATAAATAAATCTTTCAAAGAATTTTAAGACATCTTTGTACATTCTGGATATTAGTCCAGATATGTGAGTTGCACATATTTCTCCAAATGTCTTTCATAAAACAAGTCTGGAATAATGTCCAACTTCTCAAATTTTTCTTTCTGAGATTGTAGTTATAATGTTGTGTCTAAAAATTGACTCCAATACCCAAGGTCACTCAAATTTTTTCTGTTTTCAAAATCTAGAATATTTTTAGGCCTATAAACCACTTTGAGTTAAGTATTTTGAAAGATGTAAGGTCTGTGTCTTGGCTCAATTTTTTTCACGTGCATGTCCAATTGCTCTAGCATTTTTTTGTTGAAAGAATTCATCTTTCTCCATTGAACCTTTTTATCTTTGTCAACATGTGGTTGACTATATTTGTGTGGATCTGTTTCTGGTTTCATTATTCTGTTCTATTGATCTGTATGTCTGTTAGTTCACCAGTAATACCCTGTTATGATTATTCTTACTTTTTATTATTTTAAAATTAAGTAGTGTGTGTCCTCCATTTCTTTTTCCTTTTTAAACACTGTTGGGAATTCTATACTCTTTGTCTTTCCATATAAATTTTCAAATCAGTTTGCTGACATACACAAAAGAAAGCTTGCTGGGATTTTGATTGATAAGTTTGACATCTTAACAGTGTTGAGTCTCTCCATTTATGCATACAAAAAATCTCTCCATTTACATAAACATTTCTTTCATCATGTTTGTAGTTTTCTGTGTCAGATCTGTGTGCTTTATGTTAGATCTATACCTAAGAACTTAAGTTTTTCATGTTATTGTAAATTTTTTTTTTCATATTCCAATTGTTTTTAGAACATTAAAAAATGTATACTGACCTTATATCTAGTGACCTTATTATACTCGCTTACTCATTTTCCTATATTCTTTGAGGCTTTCTATATAGACAATTATGTCACCTACAAATAAATACAGGTTCATTTCTTCTTTTTTAGCTACATGTTTTTAGCTCTTTTTTTTTTTTCTTGTCTTATTGTACTAGATAGGACTTGTAGTTGCTATTGAATAGTGAGAGGACAAAATTGTTTAATTTTTCAATTTAGGAGGAAAGCAGACAGTGTTTCCCTATTAAATATGATAGTAGCTATACATTTTTTTGTATAAACCTTTTATTAGTTTAAGAGAATTCCCTTCTGTATATAATTTTTTGTCCCTTTATCATGACTGAGTGATAAATTTCTAAAATGCTTTTTCTTCATCTTCTAATGTGATCATATGTTTTTCCTTTTCCATTGCATTAATATGATGGATTACAATAATCTGAGAACGTACTTTGCAAAATTTCTATCCCTTTAAATTTATCAGAGTGTGTTTTATGGCTCATATGTAATCTACTGGTGAATGGTCCATCTATGCTTTAGAAGAATCTGAATTCTGCTGTTGTTAGATAAGTATTATGTAATTCTCAATTAGATCAATTTGATTGCTGTTTAGGTCATCTATTTCTTAATTTTCTGCCTACTTAAACTACCAATTACTGACAGGTGTTGAAAAATAAAATAAAATAAAATAAAATAGTGGATTTGTCTGTTTCTCCTTTCAGTTCTATTAGTTTTTTACCTCATGTATTTTGATGCTCTGTTGTTGCATGTTTATACATTTAGAATTGTTATGACTTCTTGAAGAATTAACTCCTTAACTTTCATTGCCCCTCTTTTTAAAAATCCTTTACCTATGATAATCTTGTTTTTAAGTGTTCTTCAAATTAATACTGATACCCAGTGCTGTTTTCTTAAAAGATTTATTTATTTATTATTTGAGAGAAAGAGAGAGAGCGGGGCAAGGGGCAGAGATAGAGAGAGATTCTCAAGCAAACTCCCTGCTGAGTGTGGAGCCTGACACAGGGCTCCATCTCACGACCCTGAGAGATCATGACCTGAGCCGAAATCCAGGATCGGAGGCTTATTAACCCGCTGAGCCACCCATGCGCCCTTCCAGTGCTGTTTTGATTGGTGTTTTTATAATATACTTTTCTCCATACCTTCACTTTTAACATAAAAGTTATATTTAAACATAAAGATATTTATAAATATATTTATGAAGTGACTTTCTTATAGACAACATACATTTAAAAAAATCCAGTCCAATATGCCTTCTCTTTTAATTGAGTATTTACACCATCCAAATTTAAGTTATTATCGATGTAGTTAGATTTATATCTACCATCTTAGTAACTTTTCTATTCATTGCATTTGCTCTTTATTTTTTTATCTCCTTATATTATGACTTTCTATGTTTCAATTGAGCACTTATGTAATTCTTTTATCTCTTAGCGTAGCAATTATAATTATTTTTTATTTAATGATTGCCTTAAAGTTTATGATAAAAATTTAAAAATAATTTAAGTGTACTTTCAAATAACATGATTCCCTTTCATATAGCGCAGGACTTTGTAACAGAGTATTCCTGCCCTTTCTCCCACCCCTTGTGACATTGTTAGCATTCAATTCACTTATCCATATACTATAATAATTCACGACATTGTTAGTGTTATTACATTAAAGAGTGATCTTTTAGATCAATTAAGAATAAGAAAGATTACATATTTTATTTTAGCTTCACTTATGCTTTCTCTGATGCTCTTCTTTTCTCTGGGTAGATTTCTATTTTCAGGCATATATCATCTTTCTTTTGCCTAAAGAGCTCCTTTTAATATGCCTTACTGTGCAAATCAGCTAGCAGTGAATTCCCACAGTTTTCATTTGCTTGAGAAAGTCTTATTTGTCCTGACTTTTTGAAAGAAAATCCTAGGCTTGTAGTTTCTTTTCTTTTAAACTTTAAATATTTCACTCAACTTTCTTCTTACTTATGTGGTTTTTTATCTTTGTTCCAAGATGGATAAGATGTTTTCCCACCCTCTGGCTTCCTTCAAGATTTTCTCTTTGTCTGATTTTTTTTGAAGTTTGGCTATGATATACCTAGGTGCGTTTGTTTGGTTTTTCTCATGACGTGTTCTCTAAACATCCTCATTCTGTGGTTTTAGCCTGTCATTAGTTTTGGAAAGCTTTCAGTCATTTTTATTTCAACTATTTCTGTCCCTTTTGCTTTAGGTTCCTCTGTCATTCCAACTTCACTTTTTTTATACGTTTTGATATTATCTCACAGTTCTTTTGGTTGTTCTGCCCCCACCCCCCCCCCCCACTGTGGTTTCTGGAATAAAAGATTGAGAAATTACATACACTCCACCTATGTTTTTGGCCCTAGACATTCCAAAATCTTACACTGATCTAGTCTACACTCAGCATCTGAAAATTCATTAAATTTACTAGTGAGGTACGCTGTCTTACCACATATGGTGTCTAGCAGTTTCTGCTCCAGGTAAACGGATCTACCTAGGGGTAGATCAGTCTGTCTTTCTGTATTTGGAGGTCTCTATTTGTCCTGCAAGCTCAATTCTCTGATGGATCCAAGAAACTCACTGATTTTCAATTTGTCCAACTTTTTTTTTTTAAGGACAGAACTACAGTGTCCAAGCTCTCTACATATCAAAGCTAAATGTGGATTATTTATTTTCTATTCTAATCTTTGTGGGTTTTTTGGCAATACAGTTTGTTTTTCACTCTTTCTAAGGTCCCTCTTTGGGTGTATGAATGTTTATAATATTTGTTTGTTTGGTATAATGGAGGGAGGGTGGGAGGGAGAGAAAGGGGATGTGTAGGCATGAATATCTTTATGACTTAAAGGTTATTTTTTTTGACACCTGGGTACAGAAAGCCAGAGACATACAGTTAAATATTTTTGAGCAGTCATGTGTTAGTCATTCTGCTCAGAGATTTCATATGCTATCTCATTTAATTCTTATACTAACTCCAGTAGTTAGCAGTATTATAGTCCTATATTGCCTATAAGGAAATGAAGCTCTGAAAGTACCAGTGTGTTTTTCAATGATACACTATTAGTTCAAATCCAGAATTACCAAATGTCATAGTTGTGCTTTTAAACCACTTCACTCTACCACCTACTGACATAGATCTCTGAGAATTCCTCCTTTTAGAGGAGGAGTAACAAAAGAAATGTATCCTTAATTTGTACTTTTCAGTAACTTTGTCCGTAACACTGATCTTAGATCCTTCTTCTCTTTCTGACTCAGGGTAGGCATTCGGCAACAATCCATGTAATAGGAGCTTATCCATAGTTGTAATGCATAAAATGAAAGGGAAAAATTAATATCATGTCCTGAATATGTCCCAAACAATAAGGATGGAAGATATTAGAATCCAAGGGGGTTATATTGAGTAAATGCAAATATATCAAGTGACATAAGTGTTGATGACAGGGGAGACAAGAATTCTTAAAAATATACTTAATACAAAGAACAGCAGAGTAAGCAAAAAACAAATCGTGTGGAACAAATTTCATATTTTCGTAGATTATTAAAGTCATTTAAAAATACCCATAGGTAAATGCACTTCAGAAAAATTTTCTGTCTCTCTTGACAGTCACACTTGGCATTTCAGTTAACATTACAATGATCTAGTAACTACAAAATAAAAAGCTCATATCAGAAAAGATGAAGAATTAAACAAGGCAGGTGAAATTTCAAAGAGAAATGTGATACTTATTTCTGGTATTCTTACTGGTCAGCTTAATCCATTTCTAAGATAAGGAACAGTAAAAGTAATAGAAACATTTTAGTAGATTTAATTTTCTTGGTTTGTTAGTTTGCTCCCTAATAGATAATATGGTATATAGTGAGCCACTGTAACTTCAGTTTTGCGAGGGTAACTGCAGATTTTATTAGATGGTAACATTTATGAATAATACTGAAAATTTTATGAAGCTATTCACAATGTTTTATTAACTCAGATTGGTAGGTATTTATACTGGAGTTTGGACAATAACCATTGCCAAACAATTGTGGAAAACGACCTATGCCTAATAAAAAATAGTTATGTAATTTTTTCAGGTTTCAAATATTTTACATCTTTTAAACTGTATTGTGAATGAATAATCTTTAATGCATAAGCCATTTTTGATTGAAACAGCTGAATGGTTCTCCTAAGTGATGAGATCTGCACTATGTGTTTAAAGTAAAAACAATGTAGACATAAGTAACTAATATAACCATCCCTTACAGTTAGGGATTTTAATATTAAGGTGGCAGCCAAATTAAGAATAAAACAATTAATAATGATCTTTTATTAAGTTCATTTTTAGTTACTGCATTTAACATTTCATTTAGCTACTGTGTAATTATCTTTTCATTCTGGGATGCTGTTCTGTGCTTGCTTTTCTCTAAAAATTATGTGAATTTCTGACATCTATTACATTTAGAAATATACTTTTCAACTTTCCTAAGGTTAACAATGGGGAAAGTCTTCATGAGATCAAAATTTAAATCTGTTCTTGTAAAAAAAATACAGTATTGTATTGATGACACATCTGTTGACCCTTAACAGCAGGAAGACAGGATTGATAATATTATCTTTGTTTTATATTAGAAGAAACTGAGATATAGAGATAGCCAACTGTTTAAGGATTACATAGGTGACCTGTGCACATAAAATATTATTGTCTTTGAGCCCTATGCTTTATAGAACAATAACTCAATTTAGTACCTCTTCCTGTGGCTAATTATATTATTTCTAAAACAGAATCAAAGGATGTATCTTAGAATTTTGTGAGTTCACCATAAAAAATATTTTTTTCTTTTCAATTATAACCTAACAAAAATTCTTATTATTATAGCCTCCAATATCTGAATGGCTATCTTACAGCTGAGAACTGTTAACAAGTTCTTGAGGCCCATTTTAGTTGTGCTTACTTGCATTGGTTTAAACTCTATTATTGTTTGGTTATTGTAAGCTAATGAGAAAAGAACACAGGCTGATTTTATGTGTAAATGAGCACTGTACAAAGGTTTTTGCCGTGGTCCTAGTAGTTAGATTTTGTGGTAGAAATGAAGCTTACCAAGATAATAAGAATTGCCAGGGGTTGGGAGGTGCTTCTCCTAAAGGCATTAATATTTTTGTTGAAAAAGACATTTACTATCGGTAAAATATCATCTGCAATGTTATTTATTATTGATTATTATGAATTTGAGATTTTATTATCTGGCATGATTCTACTTAATTTGTCCAAATATTTTGGTTTTAAAATTATAAAAGAGCTATTATCAAAAGGAAATTATATCCAGATTTACATATTTTTAAAAAAATTATAATAAAATAATTTAAGTCACCAAAGGATTAATGACTTCTTTTCTCTGATAAAGATTTAAATTTGAGAAACCCTGCTAGTCAGGAAACATGTGGGATTCAATTGTGTGATTCAGCCCATAACCATGCGATTACAGTTCTATGAGAGTAGTGATTAAAGACACAGCAGTTTCTAGCACAAATATTTTCTAGCACATCAAAGAATTTCCTTTTGTTTTTGTAGAAAAAAAACCAAAAATGCCATCAGGTCAATAACATAGTAATTAAAATCTTATTTTTTATTTTTGCCTTCAAACTAGAAGGAGACTAGAAAATCAAAGCTGTCAAATGCTAGATAAATCATTCCTCAGATCTAGAGTGTTAGCATTAAGTTCAATTTGGCCACATACATTAACTTTACTTTGAAGTGTTCAGTGTATGGATAAAAATTTTGGTTTACAGGAAGACTTTGTTGTGAAATAGACGTAGGTTAGGTAAAATAGCTAGATCTATATTACCAAAGAGAAATTTTTGAACAATTCATGTAGCCACTTTTACTAGGCATAGAGATATCTGGAGTAGTAGATTGTAATTTATTTCCTGGTTCTAAGAGATATATTAACCTTCCAGTTTTCTTTCTTTAGTTGTATGACTATGTGTCAACATTGTTTAAAATGTTGAACCATTATGCTGGCTAGGAATACTACAAAGTGACATATATCCAACCTTAATTAGGCCTTCACTGTGTCCAGGAATCCTGTATTTACCACAAGTGGCCTCTTATCTCTTTATGCATAAATTGATTTTCGAACTTATTTTCAGCCTCCTATGCCAATGTTTCTCAGCCTTGACTCCATCTTACACTCAGCTGGGAGGGAAACTTTTATAAATCCCAATGCTTAGGACACAACATAGACCAATAAAATTTGTAACTCTGAGAATGAAAACCAATTATCAGTTTTTAAAACTCTAGAGGTGATTCCAATGTATAGTCAAGGTAAAGAACTACTGTCCAAAGCCACAATGTTTCCCTCTAGTGAAAGATCATTTTGCTTCTTTTAAGAGTGAGAAACAGCCAAACCCTAGAAGCTTTCACAATCCTTTGTCAATCCTGAGAAATTGTTTGATCTTTATTATTCCCCTTTCTTTGCTTCATTCAGAGTGAGGTCTGTTTACCCTCAGAAGAGCAAAACTTACTTCTGCATCCTAGATCTTGATTCCAGTACTTAGTACAATTAACTCCTCACTCATTTGTGATTTTCTTTTTTTTTTTTTAAGATTTTATTTATTTATTTGACAGAGAAACAGAGAGAGAGGGAACACAAGCAGGGGGAGTGGGAGAGGGAGAAGCAGGCTTTCCGCTGAGCAGGGAGCCCAATGCGGGGCTCGATCCCTGGACCCTGGGATCACGACCTGAGCCGAAGGCAGACGCTTAACGACTGAGCCACCCAGGTGCCCCTCATTTGTGATTTTCATTAGTCATTTACCCATTACCTATTTCTGTCAAATTCTTTCCTATCTAAAATGTAAATAATAATTTTTAAAAAGTCAGTGAAGGGATGGATTGGAGATTAATTAGCCCAACAGCAAAAAAGTATATTGACAAGAACACTTGTTCTGGGGTGCCTGGGTGGCTGAATAGGTTAAGCGTCTGCCTTTTTAAAAAATATTTTCAGGGACGCCTGGGTGGCTCAGTCATTATGCGTCTGCCTTCGGCTCAGGTCATGATTCCAGGGTCCTGGGATCGAGCCCCAGGGTGGGCTCCCTGCTTAGTGGGGAGTCTGCTTCTCCCTCTGCCTTCACCGCCCCCCCCCAGCTTGTGCGCATTCTCTCTCTCCCACTCTCTCTCTCAAATAAACAAAATCTTAAAAAAAAAAAAACCTTGTTTATCTTAGTGCTGGTATAGGACTTTGGATAAAAAATTTCCCTTAAACAATTTGATGGTGTCCTGTTCTCACGTATTAAATTTACACTACCTACTTGTACAGAAAAGTGCAAGATAAGCAGCTATAATAAACAAACACACAAATAAATAAATAAATAATGAATAACAGGATCCTAGGTTGGTAGATTACTGAAGCATTCACATATATACACACACACACACATACAAATATACATAGGCACATATGGAATACTTACATAATGGTAATAGTAATAGCGACTTTAAAGGTGAGTCAGCTCAGAATCAAAATATTGGCAAAGAAAAATTCCAAGACTCCACGAGAGTCAGTAACACTCCCAAATTACTTTTAAGAAAGAATGTGCTATTTTATATTTCAGCAGTAGAAACTACATACCTACATCGTATGGCTGTATCAATTAAGTTATACCAGTTGAATAGGTATAGAACGGGCTTTCTCCAGTGTTTAATTTGCTTTTCTGTTTACCCTTGAATGTGACCATCTCTACTAAATGTTTCAGCCTTCAGCTTTCCTCTTCTGAATCCCATCTGTTCATATTTCTTCCACTAGATTCCTGACGTCTCCCTGTTTCCTACAAAAGTACCTTACCAGTCCTCTTCATCTAGATCAGTCATCTTCAAAATTTTTGCTCAATTCCCACAAATATTGTTGGATATAAATGTATGCTGCAGCAAGATATTAACTTAACTTCTATATTTTATTATATTTGTAAATGATCTAATTTCTAACATTATAAATATTGACTTATTAATGTTATATAAGCAAAAAGCAGTATATATGCACTGGAAAATGACAGAAAATGATAAGAAGCAAAAATGAGAATTGAAACATTATATTCTTACCTTCTTGATCATAGCAATGTTAAGAAATAACATATTTTTATGTATCACATAGAGATAGGCATTTTTTAACCAAAACATTATTACACAATATATGCCAATTTGTAAACTGCTCTTCTCAGTTAAAAAACTTTATCTTTCCTAGTAAATGATTTTTATCTCATTTAAGGCCCAAGTGCATAAGTAAATTTCCCTCCAAATTTCCTTTATAAGATTTGTTAGATTTGCCTATAAAAAGCACAGTTTATGTGGGTATAGTGTCCTTCTAAAGTCATTTTGTTTTTAACATCGGATTCATTTTATTTTTCATGTCCTTGGCTCATTGGACAGACCCATGCCAGGTGTCCTCCAAAATGTCTCATCTTCTGGATTTATGTGGTTGTTTTTTCTGTGGTATCATCTAAATTATCTGTCACTTGTATTTAGATTTAAAGGTGTGATAGATTCAAGTTAAATGTACTTGGGTACTATTGCTATTATTGTACATCATTTCAGGAGACTCAGAACGTCTAGATGACTCTCCATGAATAATGCTAATATTGACCACTGTCTTGAGGTGATAATGGGTGATCCCTTCATTGCGATTTGTTTTTCCTCCCTTAAGACTGCTTCTCCCTCTCCCTCTGCCTCTCTCCCTGCTCATGCTCTCTCTCTCTCTTTCTGTATCTCTTTGTCTCAAATGAATAAATAAAATCTTAAAAAAAAAGACTAGAGGATAATCTTTTATGATTCACTTTGCATTTACTTTACAAAGTATATATAATAATATGTATACTATATATAACATTACAGTGTATACGTTGACAAGATACATATAATTGTTTTCACTCTGATTATCCTGGCATGTCAATGATTTCATTAAGGGCTATAAAAACGATAATGAATTTCTAATTTTGGCATTAGCTCTACAATATTCCCTTGAAGTAGTTTGTAAAGTAGAGCTTTCCCCCATCAAGAGCTTTCCCAGTCCTTATCCAGTTACTGGATATGAAAGGGGGGGGAAAAGCCTCACATACTTCTTTTCTTTTTAGTTATAATATTTGAAAGAAAAGAGATGGCTTATGAATGGCCTTGAATGGTGAACATTGTTTTCTAGACTTCTCTTTTTTTAGGTTATTTCTGTACTCATGGATTTTCTTGATTCATTGTAATTGAAGTGACTAACATTATTTTAGATGCACATATTAGCATCATTTTCACCAGTGCGGGTTTCTGCAGGCTGGCTCCCAATTCTGCTGATGTGATCCTAACAATATTTAGAAACTTCTTTGCTTTCTGGTACAAAAAAGATATTGGGGTTTACTCTGTACCTTTTCTGACTCAGACCTACAGTCAGTCATTTCCCCAAAGAGTCTTGGTTTTTATGAAGAAATGATATTTAAGATCAAAATCTAGGTTCTAGGGGAAATTACTGCTCCTGGATTGGTATCGATTTTAGGTCATGTCAGTGGACAGGGCTAGAGGATGTCTTTAAAATATATATATTTTTAAAGATTTTATTTATTTATGACAGAGACACACAAAGAGAGGGAGCACAAGCAGGGGGAGTGGGAGAGGGAGAAGCAGGCTTCCCGCTGAGCAGGGAGCCCGATGCGGGGCTCTATCCCAGGACCCTGGGATCATGACCTGAGCCTAAGGCAGACGCTCAATGACTGAGCCACCCAGACATCCCCCAAAAATATTTTTTAAATATTCTTTTTATTTCAATTATTTTTAATACTACTATGCATCTATACTTATTTAAAATTTTACTATTGCATTTCACCTTTCATACTGAAAATCTTAATCCCTAAAATGTATAATTACAGATTTGCTAAAATCTATAATATAAAGAAAATTTCCAAATGACAAAAATCAATATTATTACAAAAAATAAAATTTTGGAGTAAAGATTACAAAGTTTTATTAGTTTCCATAACCTTTAGAATATATTCCCCTAAGTTTGTACAGTTAAAATCCTGTGTTTTAGAGTCATTTATGGTAAATTCTTTCTCTGAGTGTTTTTTTTTTTTAACCAGTCAGATACATAGCTTGTTCATTTATTCAACTTATTTTTAATTTTAGAAGTTTGCAAATTGTTTCATTTTTTAAAATATAATGAATTTTTATTACTCAAAAGTAAAAACTATTTAGATGGCTTTATTACACAAGAATCTCTGCCTCCTATAGGTAGTAATCCTCTGTTTCATATTTATCCTTCTATATTTTTCAAAGGAAAGAATGTGTTTGTGTGCATAAGTAAATATATTCTTTAATTTCCTTCATTTATTATAAAAAACCAGGATACTATTTACACCCTTTGCACCTTACCTTTAAAAACTGACTGTGTACCTCAAAGATAGCAATTCATTGAGTTTATTCTTATTTCTTTTTATGGCTGCATAGCATATGCTTGAGTTATAGCACTTAACTAACCGTTTCCTTTTGGACACTTACATTTTTTCCAATGTTTTTTTAGAAAAATATCATAATTAATAACTATGTACATATATCCATGAGTTGTTACTGAAATGAAAACTTCAGAGCTGTGTAAATTTACTTCCTTGTACTACATATATATTTTACATTAAGCAGTTATATCACTTTTTATCCTTTCCATCCTATCTTTATAAAGTGTTGTTGATTTAAATTTAGTTGTTAGATTATAGGATTTTTCAGTTGAATGTCTTTGAACTAGGGGAGGTATTAAAATCACCTAGTAAGGGATTTGGTAAATAATCGGATATATGAGTTGGGAGGGAGAAGGTGAGAGTGTGGGGTTAGTCCTTACAAGGTATAATTGCATCATATTAGGCAGAATTTTGTTATCGTTATTACTGTTCTATATATTGTAAATTGCATTGTTGACGAGAATGAGAGCTTATTACCCAGAGAGGTGATCCCTTATTTGCTCTACATTCTATTTCATCCACCAACGATCTCTTCTCTATACCAGGGATCTGGAAATGTGCAAACTACATTTATCAAACACTCTTACTAACAAGATTCCCATTAAGTTCTGCCAGGGGGAGGCACAGGAAAGACAACTGAAAGCAGAGGAAAGAAAACATTATTTTTCCCTATTTTGGGTTTTTCCTAGAATTGCTTTTGTCATTACGAACAGTGGCAGGCAAATGCCGACTTCCGAGTCTCCTCTCAAGAAGCAAGTTTCTAGCAGTGTTGAGGGCAATCAGACCTTCAGCAGTCTCAGGTGGAGAGCCACTGTGGGCTTCATTTCCAGCAGCGACCCCCCCCAAACCCCACCCCCCGCCCCGCAGGTACTGCGGCTATGGTGGTGGGCAAATGCGCGTTGCCTGCTTCCTGCATGGAAAGCAGAGGTGCAGGCTCTTGGTTTGGGGACTGGTTGTGTTTCAAACATCAACAGCAGAAGGGGTTTTCACTGTATGTCCCGTGAGTCTAAGTACTGTTATCACCTTCCAGAAGTTACTGATTTGGAAGTACCTCGCCTTTTCCCTTTTTCTTCTCTAACATTTCCAACATTTTAAAAATAATTCCCTGCATTACATTTTATTCCTTTGAAAAGCCTGGAGAAGCTTCTATTTTCCTGTCCGGACACAAAATGACATATATTAAAATTTATACTCGAGTCTTCTTTTTATTCATATTTACCTAGTGTCTATTTGCCCATATTTAAATTTTCAGTCTCTGTGTCTCCATTGCAGACCACATTATTTCTAGAGTTTTAGTTTATTTTTTGGCCGCATCAGAGAGTCTCTCTATTTATGTTTAAATTTAGCCTACTTAAATACATTTAAAGTTTCTGGTTATGTTAGGCATAACTTCTGCCATCTTGTTTCTGTTTCATTAAGGTATTTTATTTTTTCCTTCTCTGGTTTTCCTTTCCTGTTTCCCACTGGTTTGGATTACTTCTGCGGCTTTACACATGGTACCTTCTGCTCTAAATTTTCTTATTAGCTTTGTCATCTTCTCTTCCATTTCTACTGTTGCCTTTACATCACAGATTTTTTGTTCTTATTAACATTATGACTGATGAAGTACAAGGCAAACTTAATATCCAAAACCAGGTTTTGAACTCAAAGATTTATTGTAGGGATTTTGATATAGCTGAATTTTAGCAACTCTATGCTCTACGCCTGGTGTCGAAGTTAGGGACCCCTGCACAGCAATACATATAATAAATAAAATATATATTTAATTTAATGGAGTTTTATCAAGCATGTCACTCACTTAGTCACCCAGGTCCTGTTTCCTAAACTGTCAGTGTGGAATAAAACCAGCTACCCGGTACAGATATTTGGAAATTATTGATACTGTACTATTGTACGTGCCTGGCAAATGGCAGACTTTAGAGAAATGATAGCAACAATACTTTGTACTAATAATATATCACAGGTTATAGTTTTGTTTTGGTTTGGTTTTGGTAGCTACTGACTTTTTCTACACAATTTAGGTGTTTTCAGCATCACAGAATAAATCCTCACTTGAAGGGCTAATGTTTTTGATTCACTTCGAATGAACTGGAAGATTAAAAATGCAATGGGCAAATTATATGCTCCAATGTAAATCTGGAAAATAAAGTTAGCAGGCACATTTAATCCTGTAGATGTCTTTTTTTTTCTTCCAGCCAATGATAGTTGGTTGTGAATGGATATTCTGCTTTCATAAATTTTTAAAGAGATCTGTTTATTTGATAGGAATTTGTTCTTGAAACAGGCTTGCATTTATCACACTGTGGGCCTCTTTCTCTTACCATGTCTTTCATAGCATGTATATTTTTGGAATCCCCGTTCTGAAATACAAGATAAACAAACTATCATCCAAGACATATAGTGCTTTACATAAACAGCATAAATCTCTTGTGTTCTCCCATAAATATCCCTTTGTGACTGGATCTTGGGATTTCCTAGAGCAAAGTGTGGTTTTGTAATTGATGTTCCTCAGCTAACATCATTAATCAAATGAGTTTATGAGCAAAAAATCTAAAATGCCCATTGATATTCTTCTCTGACTTGGTAGATGGGAAGCAGGCTTTAACACAAAGAACTGCTCGATTGTTTCAAGATTTCCAAGGGAATCTTGCTCCCTTCCCTTCCTGTTCCACTCACCCACCCACACCAAACCTTACTCTCCCTCCTCAAATAGTTCTTCTTCTCAAGATGGGGAAAAAAATGCCCATTTCAAAAATATATTCTTTAAATTTATAGGGTATTTCCAAATGTGACAGTGAAGCAGAGAATAGAAGTCCTTACTGGAGACAGCCAAACAGCATAGTGGTTTGGGCAGGAGCACTGAAATTAGACTCCCTGCCCATAAATCTACTTTCACACCTCACTAGCTGTATATTCTTGGACAAATTCAGTAAACTACTTTTTGGCATTTCACATCTATAAAAAATGGGAATAATATTTACTCATTTAACAGGATTATTTTAAAGCTCAAATAATTCACTTACACAGTGTTCTTAGTTTTGTATTAACTTGTAAACTCAATTCAGCTCCTGTATTTTTGACTGACAGCATTTCAATGTGATTAGGAGAACCAGAAATGTGTTCTGAAAACAAGAAGAAAATAAAAATTGGGAAGGGGAGGAAAACAAACAGTCATGCATATGGACAATGCTGAATAATGACTGGTAATTCATTGAATTAATATCAATCACCTAAATTTTTTCTGTTACATATGTATTTCTAGATGCACAAATAAAATGTAATCATTATATAAAAGTAGAAAATCAAGATAACCAAAGAGAAATTAAAACACCTCTAGGAATGACAATGACAGAAATTTTGATGAAAGTCTTTTAGTCCTATTCATAGAAAAATATATTTCATGTAAACAAATTATTAAAACGGATCACACTATTCTCTTTTCTGAATGGGATCTACCATTTGTAATCCATAAAAGTATTTCCACATCACTAAGACTTAATAAGTATATATCATTATATTTAATGACTTTAGATGATATCAGTATTGACAATTTTATATAAATTACTGACCATGACCCTGTTTTTTGAATGTTTAAGTTATTTCCAATTTTGTGTTACATATCATATGGAGCTCACTGCCAGGCTACATCACAGGCTTCATGTCAGGCATGGTACCAACAAGAAGGAAACACGGTGAGGCAACATGGATTACGGGAATTTGGTTTATTTACATAGTAGAGATGATGCCAGTGGGAGAAATGACAAGCATGCAGGCTCTCTGTGTTCCATAGGTAGTTGATCCTCATTATTCATAGCTTCCACATCTGCAAATCCAACTACTTCCCCAAACCTTTTTCGTAACCCCCCAAACCTATAATCATGGTGCTTTCACAGGCATTTCTACACATGCAGAAAGGCAAAAAATTTGAGCCACGCAACTTTCACATTCCCAGTTGAGGTCAAACAAGGCAACCCTCTGCCTTCTGTTTCAGCTCTTTTACTATAAACAAGAGTCCTTTTCAGTCTTTTTAGTGCCACAATTTTCACATTTCTGTGCTTTTTGTTGGTGCTTTTTCTAATTAAAATGGCCCCAAAGTAAAATACTGAAGGACTGCCTTGTGCTCCTAAGTGCAAGGCTGTCATGTGCCTTGTGCAAGTAAGTGTTAGACAAGCTTCCTTCAGATATGAGTTATAGTTCTGTTGGCCAAGAATTCAATGTTAGCAAACCAACAATATATATTGAATAAGGTGTCTTCAAAAAGAAACACACATAAAAAAGTTTGTTTTAATCAGTTGATAAAAATGTGATCAGAGTCTTGCAGGAATCAAACCTTGTATTTCCCTGTTGTACATGAGCAATCACTTAGTGTATGTGACCACTTTTGAGAACTAATAATTAGAATTGTAGATTTTATTAGAATGAATTTAGAATTTAGATTTCAGATAAATTCTAATAAATTCTAAATAAATTTAGAATTTATTAGAATGAAATTAGTATGAATAATTAGAATTGACTATATTTCCATCCAAGCTAACCCCTATATGATTTCTCTTTTTATCCTCTATTGAAACACTTCTGACATGGTTCTTTGTGTCTGCTTCAAAATAAAGCTTGTAAGATTTTGCTTTGAAGGGCTCATGATCATTATTTAATTAATTTGCTTCTATTATAATGTCATTAGTAGGAGGATTGAGTTCTATAACCTAAACAACGGGGATCATGGCCTACCCAGACTAATCTTGGCTCCCAACCCGTTGTGCCCTGTTATATAAATGCAGCTGTTCAGGGCGCCTGGGTGGCTCAGTGGGTTAAGCGACTGCCTTCTGCTCAGGTCATGATCCTGGAGTCCGGGGATCGAGTCCCGCATCGGGCTCCCTGCTTAGCAGGGAGTCTGCTTCTCCCTCTGACCCTCTTCCCTTTCGTGCTCTCTATCTCTCATTCTCTCTCTCTCTCTCTCTCAAATAAATAAATAAAATCTTAAAAAAAATAAACTCACCTGTTCTTTTATCTGCGTATTTGCATATCTCATTTGTATTTTGACATATCTTTCTGTCCCAGATAACTTAACCTAAATCCACAAGTTTAGTACACTATCCTTCTACCAACATTACATATGGTATATTGAAATTCTACACATATTTGGTGACATAATGAATCCTACTTCCCCAATGTAGGAGTAGAAACCCACGTTCTAGGCAGTCCCTGCACACCAGGATACAGGCATATGATCTAGGGTTTGCCAATAGGTGTACATAAATAAGACCTCAGTTCAGAAATAGGCAATTAAAAAAACTATGCTCTATGGATCTTGCATTTTTGCTGCCGTGTCTGATGGCGAAAGTGCTGGATGTTTGGTGGTTGCAGTTATAATGCCAATGGCCGCACTTCACTGGTGGCTGTGATATCAGGTTCCTGGTGCAAAAGTTGTTCAGCAGGTGGAGACAGTAGTGATTTATTTATGGTTCACTCAAGCAGCAGATTTATTATTGAACCAAATCTATGGTCTGGTTTTGGGCTGCAGTCTGAATGATTTGCTTTAAAATTGGTTTGAGAGTCCTCCTATCAAACCTGTGAATTGGCATATATCATTTTATTTGGTTGCATATGTGTAAAATCAGTTGAGATCATCTTCTCTTGCTTGTAACATGAGAGCCTTGACTCATAGATTATATTTCTTTTTGAATCTTCTTATAATATGTCATTACAAACTTAGTGGTTTAAACAACACAGATTTATCTCACAGGTCTACAGGTAAGTCTGCCACAAGGTCTCAACAAGCTAAACCCAAGGTGTTGGCAGGGCTGTATTCCCTTATGAAGGCTTTCAGGGGAAAACCATTTCCTTGCTCACTTACACTGTGTACAGGGTTCATTTCCTTGTGATTATAAGACTGAAGTCCCTTTTTCCCTTTTAGCTGTCAGCTGAGGTGCATTCCCAGCTCCTAGAGGTTGTCCACATTTTCTGGCTCGTGCCTCCCTTCTGTCATCTCAAAGCCAGCAGTACAGTGCTGAATCCCTCTTATTCTTTAAATCTCACCTGCCTCTTTTCCCATCTCACAAAATTCCAGGATGCAAGGTTGATAAACAAATGTCAGTTGCTTTCTTATAAAACAGCAATGAACAGTTGGAATTTAAAAACACAATACTATTTATATTAAATACTTAGGCATGAATATAACAAAGTATGTACAAGAGATTTACAAAACTCTTATGAAAGAAACCAAGAAGATCTAAATAAATGGAGAGCCATTCCATGTTCACGGATAGGAGAGTTCAATATTGTCAAAATGTCAGTTCTTCCCAACTTGAATCTAGAAATGCAACAATCCCAATTAAATTCTCAGGAAGTTATTTTGAAGATATTGAAAAACTCATTCTAAAGTTTATATATGAAGCAAAAGACTCAGAATAACCAACACAGTACTGAAGTCAGAGGACTGATGTTAACCAGCTTCAAGATTACCATTAAGCTACAGTAATCAAAACTGTGCTATTGGCAAAAGAATAGACAAATAGATCAGTGGAACAGAATAGAGAGCACAGAAAGAGACCTACACAAATGCAGCCAACTGATCATTGATAATGGAGCAAAATCTATTCCACAGAGAAAGGATAGTCTTTTCAACAAATGGTGCTGGAACAACTGAACATCCATATGCATCATCATCATCATCATCATCAACATCATCTAGACACAGACCATACACCTTTAAAAGAAAAAAAAAAACCTCAAAATGGATCAGAGAACTCGATGTAAAATTCAGAACAATAAAACTCCTAGAAAATAACTTAAAGAAAATACAGGTGACCATGAGTTTGATGACTTTGACACAACACCAAAAGTATGATCCATGCAAGAAAAAACATCATGAAGTTTGACTTCATTAAAATTTTAAAAATTATCTGCAAAAGACACTGTTCAGACAGTGAAAAGACAAGCCACAGATTGGAAGAAAGTGTTCACAAAACATATATCTGATAAACGACTGTTACCCAAAATATAAAAAGAACTCTTAAAACTCTATGATAGAAAGCAAACAATCCAATTGAAACATGGGCCAGAGCTCTTAAGACACCTCACCACAGAAGATATACAGATGGCAAATAAACATATGAGAAGATGCTCATCTTCATATGTCATCAGGGAAGTGAAAATTTAAAAAAAAGAAGATACCAATATACACCTATTTAAATGGCTAAAATGCAAAACACTGAAAACACCAATCACTAGAAAGTATGAAGTGACAGAAACTCTCATTCATTGCTGGTGGGAAGAGTACAGTCACTTCAGAAGACAATTAGCAGTTTTCTATAAAACTAAAAATAAACATTTTCCTTGTATAATCCAGCAGTTATGCTCCTTGGTATTTGCCCAAATGAGTGGAAAATTGATGCCTACACAAAAACCTGCACACAGATATAAATAGGCGTTTTAGTCATGATTTCCAAAACTTGAAAGCAGCCAAGAAATCCTTCAAAAGATGAATGAATGAATAAACTGTGGGGCATCCATACAAGGGAATATTACTCACTGATAAAAAGAATCGAGCTATCATGCCATGAAAAGACATGGAAGAGAAATGCATATTACTAGGCGAAAGAAGCCAGCTGAAAAGGCTGCATACTGTATGATTCCTACTACATGTCATTCTGGAGAAAGCAAAGCTATGGAGAAAATAAAAAGATCAGGGGTTGCCAGAGGGTAAAGAAGAAGAGTGGAGAAATAGGCAGAGTGTAGAGGAGTTTTAGAGCAATGAAAATGCTTTGTATGATATTATAATGAAGGATACATGTCATCACATATTTCTTATACCTATGGAATGTACATCAAAAGTGAGCCTTAATGTCAACTACAGACTTTCGTTAAGTGAAAAAAACTAAGGTCAGTTATATAAATACTAAAGTTTAGATCTGAACAAAAATGAAACTCTATAAACTTCAGGACAGAATTCATTCAAGGACAGACGCTGTGATTTTGAAATACTATAAATTCAAAGAACCCAAAGTAAATAGCAAGGAGGAGACTTGGAGGGTGGATCTGAAGCCCAATCACATGTCTTAGACGAAGTTCCAACAGAAGACGGTCAGAAGGGAGAAAAACAATACTGAAGACAGTTGCTGAGATTCTAAATTATTGTATCTTTAGATCACAATTGCGCTCATAGAGAAAAAGGATGAAGATACACTGAAACTGCAAAACAGCAAGAATAAAGAAAAAATATGAAAAGCTGTCAGCAAGAAAATGGATTATCTATAAAGAAATCATTCTTTGGCAAGAAAAGAAAATCTCTTCAGTAACAAATACATGATAATAGGACAATAAATTAAAATCTTAATCGCTGTAAGAGAAATAAATCTCAAATTCGATTGTTATAGCAAATAAATTTAATATATTTTCATTCATATAAAGACTAAAGGAACTTACCATTTTTCCTCAGCAAAGCAAATACTAAAGGTTATATTTTGACAATAACAAAAAATAAAGAGGACTTGCAAGAAACTTTAGCTATTTTTATGTCAGAGATTCGGTCTAAAAGCTCAAGGAAAAACTGGGATTGGTGGAACCTAAGGTTCATGAAAAATTATTGTAAGGGATATGGAAACGGAGTGAGGGAAATGGGGCAATAAATTCTACACCAGTACACAGAAATCAGTTATTTTGCATATCAATGACATTGTTCTATAGGCTTTTTTACCTTCAGCATTTTTTCCAAAACTTTTTGTGTTCTTAATTTTGCCAGTTGCAAATGACCACCTCTTTACTTACAGGTACAATAAAAACCATCACGTATTTTCCAAACTAACTCCATTAAAATTCTATCTGTTACGGTTTAGTAAACCGAAAACCATTAATAGCCAGCAATTCCAGAAGCACTTTCTCATCCCAGAAATCATTTACATACTGGGTCATATCATTGTCCACTAGCATCTTTCTAGGTAGTATCATTTTAAATTGAAGTTCCTTTTCAAAGTGTGGGAGTACCTTACTTAAACTGCTACTTTTAAAAATATATGTGTAAATAAAGTACTCCCTCTTACTTCCTTGCAAACTAATTCATAGCAACATTTTCTTCTAGTTAGATTATGCTGATTTTTTTTTTTTTTCTAGCTCTTTTTCCCCATATACTGACTTCAACCTGGCTAAAATTACACTCTGCCCCTGGGCTGTTCAGCCTTTAAATATGAGTGGATAGCTATTATTTACAGCTCTCATTTAGCTAAGCCACACCCATTGTGGGTTTTCAATCCTTGTCCATAAATCAATCCCTCTGGCCTTCCTCAGAAAACTGAATAAAACGGTGTATCACCTGCTTTCTAGTCTGATGGTTTTTCTTACTGAGTTCAGAACAGCAACTCTCAGTACAAAATTGCAGGTCTTACTTCAAAAACTTACCACTGTCTGCAAAGGACAAGATAGGATAACAGCATTGCAGGAAGACCCATAGTAAGTGACATTTCTGCAAATCACTGCCTGACCTAATAAGCAAATCAGTTCTTGGTGGGTAAAAGGGACTCAGAGGGAAGGGATGCAGTGAACAATTGTTATAGTTTTGTACTAGCTGGTAAAATAATCCATTCTAACACGAATGAATGGCTTATCTTTTTGTTAAAGTTTATTTAACTTCTTTAAAGGAAATACTCTATTTTATTACAGTGAAATTGAAGGCTAAAAAAAAAAAGAAATTGAAGGCTTTAGGCAACCAGTATATTCAAAATTTTATTAATAATCAGATCATGTAGAATTTCTTCTTTCAAAATCAGAGGGTTTCCGCACTTTCAATGAACAGACCTCACAAAAAATATTCACATAAATTTTCAGGAATTTAGGAGTTTGTTGTTGGATTTAGAATAAAATATTTCTCGGGGCACCTGGGTGGCTCGGTTGATTAAGAATCTGCCTTTGGCTCAGGTCAGCCCCCACGTTGGCTCCCTGCTCAGTGGGGAGCCTGCTTCTCCCGCTCCTCCACACTCGTGCTCTATCCCGCTATCTCTGTCGCTATCTCCGTCTCTCTCTCTCAAATAAATAAACAAATAAAATCCTAAAAAAAAACTAGAATAAAATATTTCTCCCTTAGGCAGAAAAGAATGTGGGGACATACTTATGTTCTAACAGTTACCCTGTGCTCTATTTCTTCTTGACTCCAGTGAACCTCTTAATATACCCCAAAAACTCCATACCCCAAAAAACTCCTTTCCCGAGACAACAGCCTCCCATAAGAGAAGGGGTTTTCCATCTCACTTCTCCATCTCACTTTTTTCCTTCTCACCATATTACTTATTTATTTAGTCTACTGTTTACAGGTAGAGTCCATATTTTCTTTCCGGTTGACTTGTGATGTTCTATTTTAATAATATTTCCTCCCCCATACTTATTTCAACCTGGCTACATTTACACTTTGCCCCTCGGCTGCTCAGCCTTTAAATATTAGTGGATAACTATCATTTTTTTATAGTTCTCTAAGCCACCACCTATTATAGTTGGTTACAATCGATCGGAATAGCAACTCTCAGTACAAAACTGCAGACCTCACTACACAAACTTACCACTGGCTGCAATGACATGATAATATAATGGTACCGCAGAAAGACCTTAAGAAGAAGACCCTCTTCTTGGGAGCTACTGTTCTCGGGGACCAGTACTGAGTGGAATAAGCCAGAGCAGATAAGATAAACAAAGGATAATTGACAGTAGGGACCAGAGGTATTTTTCTCTCCTCTTCCCCTCCTCTTTATGTACCCATTTCTTCCCATTCTGGGAAGGTCCTCATTTACCTGGACCACAGACTGAAAGGTCAGATTGAGGTGACCCCGATTTTATTTATTTATTTATTTATTTATTTATTTATTTATTTATTTGAAGGAGAGAGAGATTGAGAGAACAAGCGGGAGGAGGGACAGAGGGAGAAGCAGACTTCCCACCGAGCAGGGAGCCCGACGTGGGACTCGATCCCAGGACCCCGGGATCACCACCCGAGCTGAAAGTAGCTGCCCAACAGACCGAGCCACCCAGGCACCCACACCATGATTTTAGTAATAGCATTTTCCTTGTTTTGAAATGCCAGTCAGATTAAGGTTTATTCATGCCTTTCTGGCTCTACAACAATGATCTTTAACAGGAGACAAAGGATTAGGCTGCAGGAAGCATAGTCTTAAAAATCAGGAGACCTGATGTTGAGTCCTGCCTTTGCCTTTTGCTTCTGAGAACATCTGTGTTTCTATGTAAATCACTTATTGTCTGGATTTCAGATTTTTCTTGTTCTACATCATAGGTCCTAATTTATTGATCAGGTCCTAATTTACTGGAATGAGGAAAAGGAGGGTAATGGTGTAATTTCAAGTGGTTGGTGAATCCATATGGGCCCCAAGTGTTTAGTGTATACCGAATAGAGAAAATATCTTGAAAAGGTATGTATAAATTTAGTAACACTATTGAAATTATACTAGTTTAAAAAAATCTTTAAGTGTTTTTTAAGTCATCAGAAATTGAAAATACAACCTTTTTGTTTGATGTTTTAAAATAAAAGATTTGCATGTTCAAAAATTTTGAAATCCCCACACTAGATATTCAATTTAGCTCTTTCCTGTATAAAATTACCTGTTTTATTGACACTCAGTATATTGATTGTTTTAACCAAATTCATATGAGTTGAATTCACCCATGACACCACGAAAACAAATCTATTTTTTATTCTAGATCTCATTATATTTAAAAAAAAACCCACACATCATTGTTTTCATTTCTTTTTCACCTTTATCCAGTGAAGTATACAATAAAAAGTCCTACCTATTGATTAATCTTTAATACGTAATGTTTTCTTTTATGAGACCATCTAGAATTCTCTTTGCCTCTGCTTGAAGCTTTTTTTTTTTTTTTATAATGGCAATGAGTTGGCATCTAAGTGTCAGGTCCCTAAGGTTCGTACTGGTTTTGACATCCGAACACTTGATTTTTAAATAAGTTCTAATGCAGGCAACATGTACTCTATCCCTGGGCAACACTATTCTTTCAATAGCAGTTACATTAACAATTACCACAGGGTATCTAAGTGGATGCTGTGCAGTAAATAGAAGAGGGATGGACCACAGCAAGCAAGGCTTGAAAGTGAAATTGGATTAGAACTCTGTGAAAAATCACTTTTAAGAGTGAGGCCTCATGTTCATGATACCAGCGTAGCATACTGACTTTTCAAGGCTCTAGTGATCCCAGATGAGGGGTTTGGGAGGAATTTTGTCCGAAACTCTAGAAAAAAGTCATTATAAGATGTCTTTCTTTTCCTTAGTGACTCATTGGTGAACTTTAAAAAAAATAATCATATACTTTCTACTCTTTTGTCAATAGTAATCCTCCTATTTATATATTTAGCAATGTGTGTGTGTGTGTGTGTGTGTGTGTGTGTGTGTGTATACCTTCTGTGCACCTATCACTATGCCAGGCATCATTATGACACCTTATCTGAGGTCTTTATATCACATCTCCTTATCTTCCAGGAATTTACAACCTACCTGGGAAAATAAGACTTATTATGGAACATTGCTTGCTAAATGCATTCACGTACTGTGAAACAACTAAAGAAGCTACCAAAGGTGCCAAATCTACTCTCAAAAATGACAATACATTACCCTCAATAATGTGGCTCAGAGTGTTCTATAGAGAGCAAAATTTTTAGTCTGGCAAAATTTTTTAATCCAGAAAAATAATAACTTCAAAAATTAATCTATTTACCATATTTCTAAGAAAAAATTTAATTGAGAAACTTCTTTGATTAGAAATTACTTTTCGTTTCAAAATATTGGCAAAACATGATTTCTTGGAGAGAGAAACAATAGTGAAATCCAAACAGGTGGATTTATTAATATGGCTAATCAAAGTAAAGCCTCTTAGATAAATAAAGTACTTAATTAAATAATTAGCAATTAATTCCTTAAGAGATGAGGATATTTTAACTCATCAGTGATTTACTTAAGTGCTTACTTAACTCATATTCTGAAATATGAGTATTTGCTTGAGATATTCTGTAGCATGGTATGTACGTATATAGGTGTTTATGTGTCTATCATCTATCTTCAGCTCAATAAGTATTATGAATAGAAAAATAAATGCAATGAGAAAAGAATTAGTTACATTTTTGATATTCTTAGGCTAATGGGATAAAAATAACCTTTTTTTAAAAAGACACATTTAAAGATAGTTCATCTTTGAGGTGCTTGTTGAGAAGTATAGAGGTAATTCTAAGCAAATGATTAAATAATAATTAATAGTAGCAGAGAAGAAGGGTGTTATAGAAATGGACCATAGTTTGAAATCCAGCTACAAGGAAGCTCCTGAAGTAGAAAAAATATTATGATCTGAAATGAAACAAGTGAACAGCCAAGTGAATTTTAAGGGATGCACAGAAAAGCAAAGGATGTCAGAAATGATGGCCCATGAACTCAGAGCTTCCCCACTCTAGCCTGGCTGCCTGCTCACTTACAATGGCACCCACCAGGAAGAAGCTTCCTCTTTTCAGATGACCTACAGTGAAAGCTCTGGGATCCAGATAGAGAATTTAGAATCTTCTGAGTTGCAAGGCAGAAAACACAGCACACCTAGTTTACAAGTCAAAAACCAGAAATGCCTCTACTGAAGCTTGCACAATAAGAAGAATGTAGCAATACTCCATGTGTTGGGAGATCCTGAGACCACCTCCAGATCTGATGATTCTCTGTGGGGAGGACTCTCAGGACACAGCATGGAGCCATACTCCTCACTATGGTTATTACAGCAAAAAGAAGACAGAAAACCCAGCAAAGTGAAAAGCCACATGAACTGGTTTCTAGGGAAACCAGTCATAAGCTTTCAGAGTCCTCTCCCAGCGGTATTCCAGAAGATGCACTTAGTTCTCAAAGCAACGACTTATGACAACACATAGGGAAAGTTATCTCTCAGGAAAGCTTGCTGGAGACAGTGCTCAGGGTTTTAACTGGAGGCTAGTCACATACTATCCTCTGCCTAGCATGTACCAAAATTCTAGAGCCCCAGAAGGAAAGCAGGTATTCAGTATAAATCATATTGTTTGTACAAACATTTTAGGCACAGTGAGCCACTTTTGTCAGTTCTGAGAACACTGAAAACTTCCTGAAATCTAAGTCCCCTGATGTCAGGTGAGAGCCAACCTTATAAGCAGGCCTTTGAAAAGAAAACATTTAGTCTTGCCAGGTTAACATTTTTTTGTATACCTGATTATTAGAAATTCTATTTTTAGCAAAATAAGCTGAATGTGTGTTTCCCAAATATCTCCTTGCCATAAAACATTTAAGAATGATAATATTTGGAGACCTATTAAAGTTGACCCCTGAACAACATAAGTTTGAACTGCATAGGTCCACTTATACATGGACGCTTTACGATACAGCACAGTACTATAAATGTATTTTCTCTTATGATTTTAACATTTTTGTTTCTCTCTTTTATTGTAATAATATGGCATATGATGCATATAACATATAAAATATCTGTTAACTGCTGTTTATGTTATCGCTAAGGCTTCTGGTCAACAGTAGGCTATTAGTAGTTAAGTTTGGGAGAGTCAAAAGTAATACCTGGATTTTCTACTATCTAGGAGGCCGGTGTCCCTAGCCCCACATTGTGTCCCTAACCCACCCATTGTTCAAGGATCACCTATAAATAAATCGGGCTGTTTAGGAGGCAACAGGTATAGGCTCCTTCCCCTTTACCACCAGCCACTCAGAGGCCTGAGGGTACAATTATGTTGGTATACCCAAAATCCATCTGTGTCACACTGGGAACAGTCTCTGCGTGAGAGGAAATATTGAATTTGTGCACAAGGAAACGATGTAGAAAAAAGTTCTTCGCAACTTCATTTTAATATTGAAAAATTGGATCAACTTAAAAGTCTATAAGCTGGAGAATGAATTAATCTACTATTAATATTAATACATTATAGCATATTTCCAAAAATGAAAATAAATGGCCAAAAGGTGCATGTATCAAAACGGATAACTTTTACAAGTATAAGGTCAAGTGAAAATGCAGACTGCATTAAGATAAGGTGCAGTAAGGTGCAGACTGTCACTGTTCAGATGAAGCTATATACTTGTAAAAATACTAAAGAATGTATTTGACTACATAGCTATATAACACAAGTTAGAAGGATGTATAAGAAAAAATACATTCTGAATCAAATGAATTCTTCTCTTTCAGATAGTAAAGAATGAGACCTGGGAGAAAAAACATAAGGGATTTCAAAAAATTCTGAAGTGATTATGGAAAAATGTTAGTATTTGGTAAAGTTCAGTGGTAGGGACATAACTACCTATGGTTTTGTTCCCTAGGTCTTTCTCTGTGTTAAAAATGTCTCCTAATATAAATTCAAAACAATTTTAGTACCCATATCTCCATTTATATTGAATATATTACCCTCTCTATTTAAATTATTTAAAGATAACTTAAAAGGCTAGTTGAAATTCTGTGCAATAGTCTTTGACACAAAGTTATTCATGTTCAGAAGCACCATAGGCAATATTAGAAGAATCCTAGGTGAGTTAGAAGAATATGTTCTACGAGGCCTAAATATAGGAATAGTTTCGATTATACAGGGAGAAAAATCAGTTGGTGGTCTATAAAGTAAAATATTTTATCCAGGTGTGTTTTTTTTTCTCTAAACAATTACTTAAAAATAAAGATAGCTTTTATCAATCTAATTTAATCTCCAGTGAGGCCTATAAAGGTTTGACCAGGGAATGTCTGAATCCCTAAATTCCATACATCCAGCCTGCTTAATGCTAATTCTGCAAATGCCAGATGCTGTTACTTAGACAAGGGATTTCACCTAGAATAATTTCAGCTCTCAGTACTGTAGGCCGCTTGTCCCCATGCAGCACTTTTATCCTTGATCTTCTGCGCACATATTCACCTTCTCTGTCAATATTATGTCAGATGATAAAGCAGAAATAGAAATAGAAATAATAGCTATGGTTCTTTGAGTTCTGATAATGTGTAAAACATAGTTTCAAGACTTTAATAATTATCAGAATATTCTTAAAATCTCCACTTTGATGTTAAGCAAACACTTCAAAGGAACTCTTAACTATGTATTATTCTTCATCTCTCCCAGCACTGCCATTCATTCTTAGGCAAAAACTTCCCATTTCCTTCAGACCCTACATGTAATCTATCCATGAGAAAATTCTGTTAGCTCTACCATTCAAATATATCTCTAATCTCTTTCTTCTCCATTGCTTTTATACTTCCGTCCCAGTCCAAGCCATAATCATTGGCTGGACCACTTTTATACCTTCCAATATTTCTCTGCATCCACTCTGGACTTCCCTATGTTCCACTGTCTACATGTAGTCAAAATGGAAGTCCTGTTGGGTCACTTTGTGCTCAAGGGAACATACCTTCTCCCCATACATGGAATAAAAGCTGAAATTCTTTCAATGGCCCAAAAGGACACTATATTATCTGTTTCTTGATGCTTTCTGACCATATCTCTTACACTCTCCTCCTTGCTCAAGTAATTTCAACAACACTGCTATTTCTGCAGATCCTTACACATGTCGAACACATACTATCTTAAGGTCTTTGCACTTCATTTTTTTCTTAGCATGAAATGAATTTTCCCCTAACATCTGCATGGCTTGCTACTTCAGAGATGACTTTCTTTCTTTCTTTCTTTCTTTTTTTTTTAGATTTTATTTATTTATTTGAGAGAGAGAGAGAGCACAAGTCGGGGGTGGAGGCAGAAGCAGAGGAAGAAACAGGCTTCTCACCAAGCAGGGAGCCCGATGTGGGGCTCGATCCCAGGACCCTAAGATCATGACCTGAGCTGAAGGCAAATGCTTAACCAACTGAGCCACCCAGGAGCCCCAAGACAACTCTCTTGACAAACACTTTACCTTATATTCTTTTTCTTAATAGTACTTTAACTGATACATATATTTATTTGTTGAATATATATATATATTCATTTACTGTCAGTATTGTTCATCAGAACATAGTTTTTGGAGACTGAGTGTTTGTTTTTAAGCATTATATTTTTAAACCCTAGAACTGTGTCAGGTATCAGGGGCTTATGTAAGTGAATTAACAACTGTATGGGAAATGCATTTTTGTAATCTTAATTTTGCAGATCAGGAAACAAGCACAGAAAGATTAAATAATTTACCCAAGTTCATACAACAATAAGTGGAAGATCCACAAGTTCAACCCAAGTTCTGAGTACACACTATAACTGCCTATAGGAAGAATGATATTCTGCCTGGCATCTAGGATCCTGAAAGCTCGGATAGGCAGCAATCAATCTCTTGTAGTACCAAGCTGCTAGTTAACTTATACTAACAGAACTCTTATAATGAAATCTCTATGTGTGTCATCAGCTTGATCTCTGCGGCATAGCAAAGATTCCCGGCATTGAAACAAAGCAGACAAGTTCCGGCCCCTAAGTAGGCCAAGAAACCTACTTGATCTCTTCCTCCCTAAACCTATTTCTGGATCACAGCTCTTGAAAAATTACCACTCTGGTGAGAAGAAAAGACCAGATCAAAGAAGGGTAAAGGAAAAAAAAAAAAAGTGTTTTCTCTCCTCAATGGTTAGAGCACAACTAGATGAATTCACCCATCTGAGGTCTTCTCAGAGATGTACCCCTTCACATTTCAATAGGCCTTCACTTAACCCAATTGCCTCCTAATTACCTCAGAGATTACAGCCCCAGTGTGAAGACTCTCAAGAGGAGATGCAATGGGATAGCTTGAGAGTCCTAAGGTATAGACAAAGAAAACTCACCCATGTCTCCTGGGCCTCTGCTGTCCTTTGATTTATCCCATTCTAAGGCAAAGAGTGAGGATAAAGGAATCTTGAGCTCCTCCTTGTGGTCAACATGTGCCATTAACTAGTTATCCTCAATTTTATGAGAAAAATAAAATTGAGACAATAAAGGGTTTGGATTATTTTTGACATAGATACCTGTGCTTTGGGGGAAACCCAAATATTCAAACCATAAAATTAAAGTCAAAAGAGTCTTGACCTCTTAGCAGTTATCTAAATTTTAGTTCAAGCATCGAGCAGAAAATAATACTCAGGAAATCTAGGCTTACCAAGCAAAATCTATAATTAGCACTTGATATGCCAGTGATACTGTCTCTCTAGTCATATATATCATTTCTAATCCATACCTTAGTAAGTAATTTAAAGGTTATTATCACCATCTTACAGAGGAGGAACTGAGAATAAAAGAGTTTAAGTAACCATTTCAAGGTCACAAAACCAGTAAGGATCAAAACCAGGATTTAAACCATAGTCTATATGGTTCCAAAGCCCTGTGCTCTTTCTACTATACCATGTGGCCTCCATTAAGTATGACAAATGTCCCAATGTTGAGCAAATTTAAAATATATCATTGATGTTTCATATCTCAGCTTAGTTATTGTTGCTGATGCTGTTGCTATTTATGTGAGGATGGCTGAAAGTGGAAAAAAAAAAATGAGTCACTGTATATACATCACTGTTGCTAATGTAGTCACTGTCTCCAGAGCCTGTCACTGTTTGTCGCTGTGCCACTTTCCCTCACCAGCTGTCCAGGGCTTTGCACAAAATGAACTATTCCATATCTGATTGCTAAATTCCCAAGTTAGTTGACTGATCTTGCCCTTCAGTATCCCACAGCTGAAGTCTCAGTTCCTGAGGTTGTTTTCCAGTAAGTATTGTAGATTTTCTGTTTTTGTATACCCAGAGCTACTAAAGAGGCCAGCATGTGATGCACAGAAGTGGTCATTTGAGCAATAGGACTAGGGCTACCTCCAAGATTTAATGCTCCTCCAAAGGTGCCCAATATAATTTTCTGGGAAAATTTGGCTTGTTCTGTAAGAAATCAATTTCCGTATTAAGATACAGAAATAGGCAGTTTAAATATTTAAGACGAATCCTTTAATCCTTAAAATGTATTCTCCCCCAGATTGAGTTGAACAAATATTCGGGGAATCACATATGCTGTACCTGTGACTTGACAATCTGACGCTGCGTGTGTTGGTGGCTTTAGCAAACAGACTTTGTCAGGACCAAAGGTCATTCCTTTGACTCTCACAGGGTGAGAGGATGGGTAATGTGTGATCTTTACAGTCCTGGGGCTAGGAGGCAGATTGCTTCCCCCAGATGACCTAGCTCTGTGACTTCTAGAAATCTGAAGAGCAAATGCCAGAAAATTGGTGCATTTGCATCATTGCACAGTGTTTCAGTATGACACTTGCTGGTCCTGTTTGCTCGCTTGCTCTCTCACACTGTAGGTCACATGTGGTGCATTTCCCCATGCACTTCATGCTCAAGTAAGGCCAGGGAGCAGCCGGGCAAAGAAACATTAGAGGGCTTGGCAAGCTATGTACGCCATACCTGCGTGCCTCTTGCAGCAGTTGGTTTCCCTCCCAAGCATCATCTGAGCTAAGAAGGGAATTAAGGCAGCAGCGCTGCTGAGATTGGGCAATTTGTAATACTTGCTGTGAGTTACCACACACTAATTTAATTCCACTGTTGGTCGCAAAGGCTGCATTTTGCCTGACTTATGAAAATAATCGTGCTGAGCCGTTTAGAATGCAGACTTCTATGTGGATTCCTCTGCATTAAGATTTTGTCAGTCTATCACACAGTTCATCAAATGCCTTCTTTCCGGGACTTGCTTTCGCACAATCCTGGATGGAAAGATTTGGAGATTAATTTGAACTCTAATGAAAATTAGCTGTGCTGTTTAGTTTCATGTTGTGACTGTCAACGCGGAGGTCAGTACTAATGATATGTCAGGCTCTTTTTGACATTTTGCATACAGGCACCGTTTACTCAGAGCTCAGTGATGCTGTTCTCAGAAGATGAGGAAGTATTGAACTGTCAGACGGGGACCTCACAGATGACAGCCGATGCATTTTAGATCAGCTCCTTAACAAAGTGAATAGGCTTTTTCTGCCTCTCCTACCCCCAACAGTGAAATAATTTATTTCATCAAAGTTACTAGTGTGTTTATGGTAAACATGTTCCCACCAGATTTTCTAAAATCCTTATGAAAAGAAAACAAATGCAAACCCTTGAGATCATTTTAGAAACTTTTCTCATAAAAGATAAAATATTTGTGCTACATTGCTATACAATTAGCTTAATGCTCTTTGTAATTACAACTAACTTGTGTGGATCCTGAATTTTTTCAGGCAAGAAAATATAGGTAAGATGCTCACAAAAGTGTTTGGATGTGACATAATTTCACATTAATGGATTTTTATTATTTCAGAAGTCTTAAATAAATTTCTGTCATTCTTTGAATATTTTAGTACTTTGGAAACATAAATACTATTAATAAAAGTGGAAATAAATTTTAGCTCAATGCTTACTTCACATTACCAAAAAAATTAAAAAATTATATGAAACAATTCAGAAAAAATATACAGCTATTCCTAACTGATTCATTTTATTCATCTCTAAGCATAAATTTCTAAGTAATCTATGTATGGGGCTACAAACCTTTCATATATTAATCTCAAATCTTTGTTAACATTTGAAAGGTTCTTTTGTGTCACTAGGGAAAGAGTCTGCTTTAGAGCTTGTTAAAACCAAAAAGAAACATTGGGCCTAAATAGAGTCACTTGTGCTAAGCCCCACATCAGTAAACCAATGCTTAATACCTAACCTAACTGCAATTTCAGCCTCCCCCAGGAAAGGAATCTTTATCCCGTCCAATCTGGAATTACCTGGTGAGCACTAGTGAGGTCATCTGTCCTACAGACCCCTGTCTTACCCCCAGAGGAAGAAGATCTTGACTGAAACAATCCACTCTTTGCTATCAACTTCCTTTTTCCACCCCCTTCTGCCTAGAGAAGTCTTCTGTTTTGTACAGCTCCTTGAAGCTCCTTTCTAAGATGGGATGCTGCCCAGTTCATGAATCCTTGAATAAAGCCAATTAGATCTTCAAATTTAATCAGCTGAATTTTGCTTTTTAGTAAGTTTTAGTGATTTACCTTCCCTTATAGAAGATACAAAGTCTTAATCCTAAAGTAAACCATTATCTGTTATAATAGTTTAATAAAAGTACTTATGTACATATGTAAAAATACTTTAGGAACTCTGTGTGATTAGTTTCTAAAGGATTATTTCATCATCACATATGTATTTATTTACATTAATCTCCTTATTTAATATATATTTTGAAATAGACCTGTGATTCCACAGATTATATTAACTTGACTAGGCCAGACAAGATCATACAATTAGAGGGTGCCTGGGTGGCTCAGTTGGTTAAGCGACTGCCTTCGGCTCAGGTCATGATCCTGGAGTCCCTGGATCGAGTCCCGCATCGGGCTCCCTGCTGAACAGGGAGTCTGCTTCTCCCTCTGACCCTCCCCCCCTCTCATGTACTCTCGCTATCTCATTCTCTCTCTTAAATAAATGAATAAATAAATAAAATATTTAAAAAAAAGATCATACAATTAGACATAAAAGAACATAATAGTATTTATGCTGAAGTCACTTAAAAGATATTCTTTTTATCTCCAGGGCAGTGGGAAATGCAATAGAACTAGAGATGATTGACATTTTTTCCTAACCTCTCTGTCCTTTCCTCATGAAAATGCTCAGCAACTCCTGAGAAGCACAGCTGTTGGACAAAGCACAAGGTCCAAGGTTGTGCCTTTGGGAGGGCTAACAGAGAAATTCAGCCAATCGAAAGGCAGCCTGGAAAATGTTAGATCAGATATGCCAATCACCATAAAAAAGGTGATGACCTGAAGAGGTGATAGTGCCAACCTGATGCAGAACTCAATCTATAAAGAACAATTCTCTTGCTACCGATTTCACTTATTTATCTATGGTATTGGCAGGAACAGCTGCAGAAGATAGAAGCTGATATATAGAGATAACGCTTCAAAAATAGTGCAAAAATCCCTTTGTTAAAGAGAGGCTCAATTTCTTTTACCAAAAGAAAAACCTCATATTATCATATAAATGAAAAAGAAAAGAAAAAACAAAAAAACCTCCATACGTTAATATTTCTATGCAAGAAAAATGGCACAAATATCTTACCCTACCTTTAATGCAGCAGAATTATATCATATTGCCAAGATATAAAAAGGTCTTGAACATAAAAAATATAAGATCTTAAAAAATGTTGGAAGCCTTTCTGCCTGACAATGTCACTGGTTAATTCAAAATAGACATTACTGTACGATGAAAATGAAATAAAAAAGCAAAACAACTTAATTATTGGATTAACACAATAGCTAAGCAATGTCCAGTGAGAAGAGATACGGTTTTACCCTAAATTATGAATTAAAATGGCTTTAACTTGCTCTTCCAATTTGATTTCCTTTTTTAATAGAAAAATATTAGAACTCATTGCTACCTGCAACACTTGCTACTATACATTTCAATCACATTTTAACATTAGCTGCAAAACATCCTGAGCTGTGTAATGTTACCGATTACATTGTTAGTAGGTTATATAATCTGCCAATTACAACTAAAAATAAATGCCAGGTGTTTCCATCTCAAGTCATTAAAATGCACATGATGGGCTGGGACTGACCCTGGGGCTGTCTTACTAGCTTTCAACATAAAAATCACAAGAGGAAGGAACAAAACAAACAAACAAAAAAACAAGTATATGGACATAAACAAATAGATAAATAAATAATAAATAAATAAATAAATAAATAAATAAATAAATAAATAAATTTTTGTTTTGTAGTTGCACTGTGACCAGTAGTATAACACATTTTGCACACCTATATGATAATACAAGTGTTGGAATAAGTATCTTCTATCCAAAAGGGACAATTTGAATTATCTGTAGGGGAGAAAAAATAATTTTCCCTCTCTTCCTTCTAGATTCTTGGCTAAGATCTCAACGCCATATAATAAAAGGACAGATTAACAGGAGAAGAACAAACAAACTTAATAACATGTGTAACTCCAGTATATATGGGAGATCCCCAAGAAAACTTACTAACTCCCCCAATGGCCCAAACTATCACCTTCAATATCATCTCCTTCTAAAGACAAAAGATGTTGGGGAGAGGAGTGCCAGTTGTGAGTGGTTTTCAGGCAAAGCACAGTAAAGAGGGTATTTTTGTTATGCAAAATTAAGCCTTCGCCTTTTCCACTGATAAGATTTTCTAGAGTTTAGTCATCACTCTCTTCCTGGTGCAGCTAGGGAGACACCCTTACAAATCGAGATTTCCTTTGTAAAAGTTAATGTCTCCTACAAAAGGATAACTCCTACTCCATTTTGAGAGCTTCTCTTGTGTCTGACGTTTCTTAAAAAATAATCAGCCTAAAATCATCCTTATGCCAAAGAGGCATATTTGGGGCTGACAAATTCTACTTCTTCACATTAGATATTAGGATGTTTTCTCATGAACATGAGAAAGAAAAAGAAGAGTAGAAAATTTAGATGCTTCTTAAGACCAATTTGTCAATTCAGAATGTGAGAAAACTAAAATAATTCAAGTTTACAGATGAGTTTTATGTACTTTTATATTAACAACAGATTTTTTATTCTTAATTACCTTCTAGGAAATTTACACTCTGCAGTCAATTTTTTAATTCACCTCAATTTTTGTTTGATGGTGTCTTCTTCCTTGGCCTACATGAGGATCCCAAATTTAAAAAAGCTCAGCAAATAGTTGCCAAGTACAATGGATGAATATGTGAATTAGCACAGTAATGCCAGGTATGTGGTATGTAGTTTAAATCCATACCTAGGCCTATATAAATTGACTTCCATTAACTACCCAGGATTCCAGCAAAAGTCAGTCCTCCTTGTGCATTCCCTACCTATTCAAGGACAGCACTCCTGTAGAGGATGCTTTTAGGCAAACAGGCTCTTGAGGAATGGAATGTAGAAAGAGCTCACAGAATGTAGAAAGAGCCCACCAGGCTGAATACAGACAGGCCCATCAGGAGACCCACCCCGAAATCTCCATAGGTCCTAACTGACCAATGGGCTACTTAAAACTAGGCACAATTACCAAAAAAGGGAAGATTCGGTAGGTGGCCATACCTCATCTTCCCCTTTTAAAAACGGCCCCCACCCACTGCCTCCTGGCAGACAGCCCCTCCTTTGATGTCCTGCCCAAAGCTCCGTCACAGCCACAGCGTAGTCAAGCAACTTCTCTCTCCTTTGTTCTGCCTCAGGTGAATTCTTTCCCCTCCAGTGCCACCTGCTTCCATCCAATTGTCACCCCACATTTGGAGGCCCCATCCAATTGGGAAACACCTCACTGGGGCACCACAACTCCTACAATTGCATCTTCTGGTCCGGCCTCACCGATTATTCCCTCTTTACTGTATCATCCCAGATCATCCAAACATGCTATATATTTCTTACTATAAAACAAAAATGGACCCCATACCTCTTTGTAACTACTATGCCACTTCTCTGCTCCAATTGCAGTGAAACTCCTCAGTGAACGTGGTTTATCTCTATTCATTATCTCTTGAACTCATGCCAGTCAGGTTTCTTCCTAACCACTCCATCAAAACCAGTTATTGCTAAGTTCACAAATGACCTCCAGGGAGTAAATACAATTTTCACTTCTCAAGTAATATCTTACTACAGCAAATAAAACAATTGATAGAGTTGACCATAACTTCCTCTTGAAACACATTTTTTTCCACTTATTTTTGAGTCAACACTCTTATTTCTTCTCCATCCACCTCATTGGATGCTTCTTCTCACACATCATTGCTGGTCATCTCCTCCTCCTGACTTCTCAATATGGAGAGCCTTGGCCCCAGCCCACTGAACTCTTCTTTCTTTTACATACATTTATACCTTAGGTAACATCATAATCTATGACTTTCAGTAACATTTACTCCGATGAAAACCAAATGTATATCTTCAACTAAAAAACTCTCCTGAATTCTAAATTTGAAAGTTGAATTCCCTACTCAGCATCTCTATTTCAATGTCCAATAGACATCTCCGATATAACATGTTTCAAACTAAACACTTAATGTCCCTCAGCAAAAGTCTTTCCCATCCCAAAAAGAAGGCTGTTCTTTCAATTACTCAAGTGAACAATCATGGAGTCCTCTGACATTTATCTTTCTCTTATACTCCACATTTCTTTCTGTCTTCATCTTCTGTCCAATCTTTCCATTGCCACTGCTATTGACCTGATGGAAACATTCATAGCCTCATCTAAACATTCTTTTTTCTTTTAAAGATTTTATTTATTTATTTGACAGAGAGAGAGACACAGCGAGAGAGGGAACACAAGCAGGGGGAGTGGGAGAGGGAGAAGCAGTCTTCCCGCCAAGCAGGGAGCCCAATGTGGGGCTCTATCCCAGGACTCTGGGATCATGACCTGAGCCGAAGCCAGATGCTTAACGGCTGAGCCACCCAGGCACCCCTCATCTAAACATTCTTACTTGGGCATTTGCAATAGTTCTCTAACCGCTCTCCCTGTTTCCGCTCTTGCCTTCATCCTCTCCACTGTTTATTTTCCTCAATGCAGCCATAGTTAAAATTTTAAAACATGAGCCAGATCGCGTAACTATCCTGCTCAGAACTCTCCACTGAGAGTTACATATGATTCAGTTCCTTGACAGCACTCAGATACCTTCTCTTACTACTCTCCCCTTTGCTTGCTCTGCTTCCCCAAAAAGCTGAACTTGTTTCTGCTCTAGGTTCTTTGCACCTGCTGTTTCCTCTTTTCAAAGTAGTTAGCTTTCTTGGTCACTTTTGTCTGGTCTCTGAACAAATGTCATTTTATCAGAGAAGTCTCATCATAACATCTTACATAAAACATCTTGTAATTCTCTATTCTCTCTTACTATGAGTTACGTTACATCAAAACACTTAGTGCATCTCATATATTATACATTCAATTGTTTAACCTTTGTGTCTATCTCCCCCGCACACAAATATAACAGGCTACTGATTTTGTTTGCACTTTGTTTCATTGTCACAGTTCCTAGGACACTGAGTTCCTGGGACAGTGAGTAGTACATGGTAAATGCTAAATAAAGATGTTCGAATAATGAATGGATAAGTAAAATGAAGAGAGAATTCTTTTGCACATTGCAAGAGATTTCAGTCCCTATTGAATAGTTGTATAATAAACTTTCTTTGGGTACAGTATTTCCATTAGCAATATAGTAATATAACAGCATATCTATCAAAATTTATACAACTAACATCTCTACTATGTCTACAAAGACATTAAACTTGAAAAAACTAATATATATATAAAATAGATTAATAATATTTCAAACAATATATTACTAATTCCATTTGAGATGCTTATTTGAAATTCCATGAGTGCTTTTGGAAAGCACAAATTGGAATGATTTTTTTTTTCTTTTCTTTTCTTTTTTTGGTATAGGGTTTTCTATTTAGGGTAGCTACTGATGATTCCTTTCTCTTTTAGTCTTTTAAAATCTGTATGACAATTCAGGCTAGATTTTATTATAGGATTTTATTATGGTGTTTTCATTACCATCTTTTAATTTTAGAAATGAATTACTTTAATTTAAAATTGCTGCATTTTCTATCACGTCACTGTAAGCTAAGTTCTCTAATGGCTCTGATTCTCCACAATTGTAAAACCAATGTTAATTACGGTGGACCTGCCATAAAATCAACACTGTTCATCAGTACCTTAAGATGTAATTTATACAAGAGATGAAAAATAAGTTCACTGAAATTTGCTAAGGATTTGGTTACTAAGTAGATATTAGTTTTGAGTTCCCGCTCATTTTTTTGTGGGTTTATGATTTTACTATTGTAGGCTTACTTCTATCAGAACTGTTGGAAGAAAAGTTCAAAGACATGGTATTGGATTGGAGATCCCCATACCCTCTGCCCATTCACACTCTACATGTGTATTCGTGTGTGTTTACCCAAGAAGATTTGTGTTTGATTTTTCCTGGTACTCCCAGGAGTACCTACCATCTTAACTGGATGATTTCAGGATGTAAATGTCCCTGAACACATGAGGATGGCTAAAGCATTTGAAATTCCAGAGAGAAATAGGGAGTTAATTTTATTGTTGTTTATTTATTATTTTTTAAAATATTTTATTTATTTATTTGACAGAGAGAGAGACAGCGAGAGAGGGAACACAAGCAGGGGAGTGGGAGAGGGAGAAGCAGGCTTCCTGCAGAGCAGGGAGCCTGATGCCCAGGCCCCTGGGATCATGACCTGAGCCGAAGGCAGGCACTTAACAACTGAGCCACCCAGGCGCCCCTGTTGTTGTTTATTTAATCTACTATCCAGAGCACACACTAAAAGTTATTTCTCCTAGTTCATAATTTTCCTCAAAACATAGATTGTCCTGATACCAGATTTGGGAGAAGCTGTTTCTCTTCTGGCTCACCACCTAGTGCAAACCCCAGGTTCACCCCTTAGCCCCTCCCTTCTGCTCTGCGCAGTTTCTATACATGGAAGCTCTAAGCACCAAGACTTAATGCCATTAGGGTAGTTTGATAATTCTCCCATATACTTAGTTTCCTGGATGGGTATCTTTGCTTCATTGTTAGTTTCAAATCATTTTTCTACTTTCTGGCAGTCTCTTTCATTACTTAAAAACATTTTTAATCTTTTGTATTTCTTATAGGCAGTGGGCTTAGGGATCTTCAATATATTACTCTAAACAGAAATCCACCCTTTAAATTTCCCTTCTAAAATATTTTGTTTACTTTTGCATTTGCATGTGGTTCTCATTAATGAAGTAAGTTGAAGCAACAGAAAAACTAGGATAGTTCTGTCCTGAGCTCATTTTTTGATAAAATATTTTTTTTTTTTTTTATACAGGAAGAGTGATTTTGAACAGCATGTTATATTCTATGGCTGCTAACTGCAGGGAACATTGAGAAAAATTCTAACTGTTGGAATGACTTTGATTGTCATTCGATTAGAAAAATTCTTTTGACTAAAGATAAACTAGGACTCCAGAATAAACAGGAGAAATTCATAGTGACTCCCAGGTAAATTGTTCCTCAAAACCACAAGTTTTTTGAAATCTCTCATTTACATAATAATAGAATATTCTGATACCCTAGACCCCAATATATGCATGGGATAACTATACCCGCTTTTCTTACTATAGATGTACCACAGATCGTATGAAATAATTACAAATGTTCTAATTCCCAGAGTAGAACCAATAGTATCTTTTTAATTCTGAAAATTAAGTGAAATTAGCTTTCCTGAGATCCTTTCTCAACCTTTGAAATATACTAATTTTTATTCCAGAAGTGAGGCAAGAATTTCAGATATTGACCTCTTGTAATTCTCATTTTAAATTTCTGCACTACACAAAGATATTAAACTACAAGGGATAAGTTATAACTACAATTAAAGTATTTTGTTACCTTCAAAGTAGGGTTGATGCCAGGATGGCATTAACCTATGAACTTTAAAAGAACTGGGAAGATAATGAAACTATAAATTTCTGAGAAAACACCAAAAGGGTAGAGTACCTCTTTAGAATTTTTAACTATTCTATAGACTCTAAAATATTAGTAAATTACTGAACACAGCCAGACACACATATTATTTAAAATTTTAAAAATCTTTTAATATATTTCTTACAACGGAAAAACACTTTGCTTTGTCATAAGATTATTTCTCTCCTTCAAAGATGATTCATAATGATTATCATTATCATCTATAAATATAAATCATATATCATATATATCTTATATCCTCCCTCTTTCTGTTTCTATTTTTCTCTATATACTATTATGTATATTTAATTTAGGAAATAAACAGATATTTTATGCTATTTATTCATTCATACCATTTCATTCAATTCACATATTAATACTTCTACATTCATACATAAAAATCTCATTGGATTTGCAAGCCTAATCCTTTTGGGAAAATGTGATTGTGAATAGTCCTATATCAGCATCTCAACAAATTTCACTGGTTAAACATTACTATTTCAATTTGGATTTTAAAAATTCATTGCAAGGGACGCCTGGGTGGCTCAGTCGGTTAAGCGTCTGCCTTCGGCTCAGGTCATGATCCCAGGGTCCTGGGATCGAGCCCCACATCGGGCTCCTGGCTCCGCGGGGAGCCTGCTTCTCCCTCTGCCTCTGCCTCTCTCTCTCTCTGTCTCTCATGAATAAATAAATAAAATCTTTAAAAAAAATAAATAAAAATAAAAATTCATTGCAAAATCATGAACAAATTATTTAGGGTTAAATATTTTTAGAAAGTCTTAAAATTAATATTAGTTATTATTTCACATGCATTTTTATAAGCTACTATATAAGGCATTTCTCCAATATACTGTAGGAGAGGTTCATTGAAACGGCTCATTTTGCTTTCCCTGTGGAAGGAAAATTTATCAATTTTGTTCTTTTATGTATTATGATTTTGGTTTCACATTTAAGAATATTGGCATGACTCCAGGTCATAAAGGGTTTCTCCTATATTATATGTTGGACTACTTGAATTGATTTTCAAATATTGAGCTAGCTTTTCATTCCTGGAAGAAAGTGCACTACGCTACTTAATTTACTAATAACTTTGCTGAGAGTTTTCGTGCCTGTGTTCATGAGGAATATTTGTCCGGTATTTCTCTGTCTCTATCTCTTTCTCTTTCTCTGAAGTGATGTATTACGGACCTAAATAAGTGGATTAGGAAGTATTAGTTTCTCCTTTTCTGTATTCTAGAAGACGTGTGTGTATGTGTGACAGGGTTTTCCAGTAAAACCATCAGAGCCCAGCGAATTTTTTTCCAGGTTTTAAAATATGAGTGTAATTTCTCTAATACTTAGATTAGTTAATTTCATCTAAGTTGTCACATTTATGTACATCAAAGTTTTGTACTATTCCTTATGATCTTTTTAAAGTTCCAATGTCCTTAGCAATTCCCCTCTCTCTTCTCCTTCTTCTCCTTCTTTTTGGTGAGAACATTTCACTCCTACTCTCTTAGCAAATTTCAACAGTACCAAACAATGTTAAAAACTATAGTCACCATGTTTTACATTAGATCCTCAGACCTCTTTTACTGCTTTCATTTCTGATATTACTAATTTGTGTCTTTACTAATTTTTGTCAATCTTGCTAGAGGTTTAATGTTTCTTTTTCACTCCTCTGATTCTGCTTTCTTGTCTTTTTTGGTATTATTATTATTATTTCATTTAGTTTATCTGTTCTACTTTTTACTCTATTTGTATATTTTTATTGGGTTTTTTCCTCCCCCAGGGGTTGTTTTGGTGATGATAAACTATATAATTAGTTTTCACAGCCTACTAAAATCAATCGCTTACCAAAAGAATAAAGAAATCTTTTCACTCTATAAGCCCTTTACCCTTCCCCTTTTTATAATTTTCTTCTATATCACCTCTATGTACATTGAGAACCTATCAGATGTTACTATTTTTGCATTTAACACTCAAACTTATTTTAAACACATTTAAATACTGAGTTTAAATTTTTCAGACATAAATAGATTCAGGTGCTTCTGAGCCTATATGCTTTGCCTTTCTCCCATGGCTTCCTATAGTAGTTCTTTCACTTTGAATGCAAAGTCAGATATTTTCTCTTCTGGGTGACACATTACATATTTGAATTCTGGATCTCAATTCTGGATCTCAAACACTGATTTTCTGTCATATGATTGTTTGAAGGGAGAGAGGCTTTCAAACAAATGAGAGGGCTAATGGTCTGAGGCCTGAAATTATCCTGATTTCTGGAACTTGGACACTCCTATTTAGGCCCTGGCAGGTCTTCACCTCCAAAGATAGTCATCATGATGTCTTGTCAGTAGCTAGTGGCTTGTTCTCAAATACAGCTAAGTACTCTTTTTTTTTTTTTTTTTTCTAGTCCCTGGTATAATACTTTCAAAGTAGGAATACATTAGCTTCTATTTTGGTTCCAAAGGATGATTGATTGAAAGTAACACATCAACCCCCATTTCTTCAGGGTATTTTACTATTTGTGACCAATGGAGCCAGGTGGAATTCATAAGTTAATCTAAGCAGGCATCACATTAGCTTTATCTATTAAAAAGAAAAAAAAGGCTCAATAGCATATGAAACTCAAAGTTCCTCAAAAGTTGGGGTAAAATCTAATTTCTAACTGATAGCTTCAGAAGATGTTTAGATACCTCCAATTTAATGAACTCACAGTATGCCATATATTTGTGTCTGAGTCATAGTCTTGAAGAAAGCATTCTCTTCCAAAATTATCATTACTGTCACAATGATATTCCCATAGTATTGTTGACTCTTCATGGATGTTTAGAACCATAAACACATTACATTATAAGGATAAAGTTTGAGTAGTTAAAATGAAAATTAAATTTTGGATGAGAATTATACTTTTAATAGCAGGTCCAGTTGGGTACGGCACCATTGGCCCACATCTGTTAAAATGACTTTCAAATATAATCAGAATATAAGCCTAATGTTATAGTTTAAAAAATGCACCTGAGCATAATGTTATAGTTAATGTTATAGTTAAAGAAATGCACTCACAAAGCAAAGAGTACATTAAAAGAAATTCTAAATTTTCTTGCATCTCTTGAAGAACATGAAATGAATCAAGTTAATTAACTAGAGCAATTGTTTAAAATTTTTTTTTCCATTCCCACCATTTCCTCGTGTATATTAATAACCACACCATGCAGGTACTTAATGAAAGTTAGTTCCTTCTACTCCTTTCTTGTGACCTTGATATTTAATAATCTGATCTTTAGCTTCTCTCAGAAATCTCTTAGCTCAGATTGAGTTAATTGAAATTAATCAATTTCAAAAAGGGATATTTGTTCCTTTGGATCCTGTTTCTTTTAGCGTGTGAAATTACAACACCAGAAATTTATGTAACTGAAAAGCATTTTTTTAGCTCTTTTGAGAACTGATTTTATAAAGGGTCAATATGACTATATGAATGTCATCTCTACCTATTGGTAAAAATTACATTTGTAAACAATGGGTTCCTTTCTCATTTGATGGCAACAATGGAAAAAATGTATGTAATTAGTCCTTTTGAGATTTTATAATGAATGGACAATTTCTCCTTACCAGCTAGCATACCTCTTACTAATAAATAATAAAAATTTTGTAACTAATTATGCTTTCATTTATGCTTGCAACTCCAGGACATACAGAGTTAACTTTTGTGCTTAATAGCAGCAGTTATGCTTAACCTACTTTTCTCTTATAATACTATCGTCTGCCCCCATTTTAAAACATGTGACACTTTTTACAGGACAATTTAATTAATGGATTATTATGGGATTATCAGTGTGTATGCATGTCCTGGAAATGGGTGGAAAGAAGTAACTCATTAGTTAATTAAATTGCTATATAAAGTTAGGTGTAGAAAATTTTATTCAAGTTTTTTGACTATGCTCCACTTAGTGATGTTCTTTCTATTCACATATTTGTTTTTGGCACCTTTCTCCCAAATCTTTCATTCCGAAACAAAATGAAAATGAGATAATGTTATTTTCATGTTAAATTATATCATCTTTCAGGAAATTTTTCATACCTTTTAATTTAAACTAAATCTAACTACATCACTTATTTGAGGCCATAGTATTGTAGCATGTCAGGAAAACATTTATTGGGAAGGGCAATTGTTCAAAATATTAAAGATGAGAAGGAAGCATAAGAAAAAATAGTCTTTGGGACTAGGGCTAGGTTAAGAGTGCTGAGATGTGACACCAAAATTGATTTGTTAAAAAAAAAGGATAAATTGAGCTTCATCAAAATTATAAACTTTTATGCTGTAAAAGACCCTATGAAGGGGGATGAAAAACAAACTATATACTGGATAAAATATTTGCAAAACACATCTAACTAAAGTCTCATATGCAAACTATAAAAAGAACTCTGAAAATTCAACAGTAAAAAAATAAATCTAATTATATAATGGGCAAAAGACATTAACAGATATTTTACCATAGAAGCAATATGGATGGCAAGGGCATGAAGACATGTTCAACATCATTAGCTATTAGGAAGTGTAAATTAAAACCACAATGGTTTACCATTAAACATCTATTAGGAGGGTGAAAAAAAACAGTGATAATACTGAATGCTGGTAAGCATGTGGAGAAATTAGATCTTGCATACATTGCGTGTAGGAATGTAAAATAGAATAGCCACTCTGAGCAATAGTTTCGCAGTTTCTTTTAAAACTAAATATGCACTTTCTATATGACTCAACAATCATACTCTATGACATTTATTCCAGAGAAATACTTATGTTCACACTAAAACCTATACAGAGTTGTTCATAGCAGCTTTATTTACAATAACCTCAAACTTGAAACAACCCAAATGTCCTTCAAAGGGTGAACTGTTAAGCCAACTCTGGTATAATGGAATACCATACAATGAAATACTACTCAGCAATAAAAGGTACTGAACTATTGGTGCACATAAAAACCTGGACTGATCTCAAATACATTATGCATAATGAAGAAAATTCTCAAAAAGTTATATAGTGTATGTTTCATTTCTTTAAATATTCTTGCAAGGAGAAAAATATTGCTGAGATGATCTTGATGGAGAGGAGATTCCTAACTCCATTTCTTCTTCATTAATTCTCATTATCCTACTTTGCTTGATTTCATGGAGCTTCATGATGTTCTAGACTTTCACCTTAGGGTTTCTTATATTTGCGACACTTTGAGAGCCATCATCTGTGCATGAAACAACTCGTAGACTTATTTGGATTCCCACGATGGGAAATCTTGTTCTAAGTCTGGTAGAAATTGGAAAATGTCTCTCATTATTTCCCAAAATTTGGATCATGGGTATACATTTAACATCAAACTAAGAAATGTATAATTCAGACTGTCTTATAAATTATTGATACCAATATTATTAGGGCAGAAACCTTCCTATCAGAGAGTTCAATGCCTAAAGGTAGACTCAGAGAAATAAATTATTACTTATTGTACTCTTTAATAAGTATTACCATGTTCAGTGAAGGTATGCTGTGTTATGGGCACAGCAGCAGCAGGAAGACAAGAATTATAGACAAAACCAAAGGAAAACTTTGCCTTTCTCACAATTTTCATATGCCATCCCTGACACCTTGAACAACAAAGTAGAGATATTTCTTAAATGCCTTTAGAGTATCAGCAAGCACACCTTGTATTTTCAGCAGCCTTACATGATCTTGTTCACACTGAAGTACTATTTCCAAAAACAATTTCCCCAATGGTGTATGTGGAAGAATACAAACTATCTGTCCCAGTCAGAATTAGGGTATGCATATATTTTATAAACCTGAAGAAATGCACAGGATAATTCTGTCTTCTTGTCTGTACTAGTTTGAATACACAGTAAATTCTGAACTTGATTTTTTATAATGCAAATATAACAGTCAAAAGGTAGAGATTTGTTTTAGTTCTTGTACCTTTCTGGTAACCCAAGCCTTCCTGTTTTTCATGGGATTGAAATTTAAATGAGACAGCAGAAGTAAAGGGCTGCATCATTTGCTCTTAGATTGCAACAAAGACTTGCTAAATATAATTCATATAAATAGCTTTGGAGCAAAAAAGTCAGAGTACAACTCTTGTATATAGAACTTACAGAAAGCTGAAGTTTTAGGAGCTGAGCTAAAAAAAAAAGTTCTATACAAATAATAATATAAAAATATATCAATCATGTTTTACCATAACTTCCATTTTCAAAGAATAAGAAGAAATGAAACGTATTACAAGAAGTTATTTTTGGCCCCTTTTAAAATTACAGAGTATCAAAAACTTTTAACCCTGTCTGTCTCTACAGTCATGAAATTGGGAAATTCTCATTTTTATCACAGTTATTCAATTCTCTCTCTTTCCTCTCTCTCTTCCTTTTATCCCTCTCACAACAACTGGTCCTTGGTCAATATCTTTAAAACCTTTGATTAGTAAACTCATCTATTTTCTCCATTTTACCCCAGTCTACCTTTCCTTGTTTCCCCTTTAAAGCTGAACTCTATTTTTAATGTTGTTCATAGAATCTCTCACTTTCTTATGGTTCCCTGTTGCTCATTTTGCCCAATCCTGCGGTAGGAGATACCTCCACACTGCACAATACAGGTTGAATTTCCTGTGATGTCACACATTTCCGTGATTATCCTTCTCAGCAGGTCTGCTATTTGCATACTGTCCCTGGAACTGCTGGTTCACACATCAGTAACAATGACCCACCCACCAAATCCAAATTCACGGGCTATTAACAAGGCTAGGCTTTCTTGACCTCTCTAGGGCATTACACATGCTTTGTCTCCATCTTGAAAGTTTTTCCACCGACAGCTTCAGTCTCTTTATAGTTTTGTTTGTTCTTTTATAATATTCTTCACTCTATTCTTTTTCTCTCCCTGACTCTTAAGTACCTTTAAAATTAGAGTCTAAATTGTTTTTTTACTCAATATCTCTTCATTAGTTATCCCATTCATCTTTACACCTTCAATTCTGACCTTCATGTAGAGGACAACCTAAGTAAGTCTAGGATGAGAAAGTCAGTATGTCACCTGAGAATAATGTGTTCCCTTGATTATAAGGATTAATTGTTTGAATAATTCATTCTAAAAGAGGACAACCATTCTCTTCTTTGGGTTATATAGCTTTCCAAATCTTTAATTTTTTCCCTAATGATGTTTTAGTTTGATATTTGATCCCATACACTAGCTACCTCATTTGTTTTTCTATTCAGTTATATTTTGGCCACCCACAGTTAAGTCAGCATTATCCTAATGTTTCCCTAAAATCAGCCCCTCTTTCTGATTTTTCTCTTTGTTATTTTTGCTTTCTTTCCCAATCATCCAACACAAAAATGTGGACTCATCTTCAATTCTCTTCATCTTTTTAGTTAGTTGCCATTTGTCAACTACTATGGATGATTTTCCATTTCATAACATTTTTATTTTTATTCTCAACAATTAGGCTATTATAAACTCTTCTCAAAATTCTAGTGGTTTTCAATTATTTTCCCTTCCCTATTCTCTTACCCTCCAGTGTATCTTGGATATAGGTTTCCCCCACTATCCAAAGGTAGAATGTTCTTACGAAACCTTTTGTAAACTAAAATTGGGTAAAATGAAGAAGCAATAACCATTAATTTATATGGAAAAAAAATTAAGATTTTGTTTATTTATTTGAGAGAAAGAGCAAGAGCAATAACACAAGTGAGGGAGAGGGACAGAAGGAAAGGGAGAAGCAGACTCCTTGCTGAGCAGGGAGCCTGATGCAGGGCTCGATCCCAGGACCCTGAGATCATGACCTGAGCCGAAGGCAGACACTTAACCGACTGAGCCACCCAGGCACCCTTGGAAAAATTTTTTTTAGTGTTCTCAGAACCCAAAAATAACCTCTTAGGCTTTCCTAATACCTGAGGACACATGTTGCTAAAAGATGCACAAATTAAATCAAGATAAAGCTCAGCCACTCACAGACAGAGTTCAAAGCTATGGTGGCTGGGTGCTGAGATGTCGAATGTAGTTCCTGGGGAAGGAGTCTGGTGGGGCCTCTCTCATGGCTGGGGATACACGCTGCCTCTATAAGGGCTCTCTACAAAACAAATGCTGAGTGCTATTTTCATTTTCTGCCTGTTCTCATAAAGGTAAAAATGCTCTTCAGATTTCTTTTGATTAGCAAAAACAGGTACTAATGTAGTCTTTTGTAAAAGTGAAGTGGTGTACATGAACTTTTGAAAAGCAGAGGATATCTGTATTCATGCTCAATTTATTTTCCTTAGTAAAACCTCCTGTCATTTCTTCAACATTCAAAAACAGTGACTAACCAATAGAGCCAGTTCATGGCCATGTGCAGTCCCACAGGGCCCCATGCTTAGAAGGGCCCCACACCTGGTTTAATGCTTCGCTATAGCTGTCTTGAAATATTTAATTGCATTTTAATAAGAGGCTGTGTGTTTTTATTTTGCCCTGGGCTCTGCAAATCATATAGCCCATGTGGCTCCCAATGACAGTGAATAAATTTGATACCAGCCTCCCACCTAAAAGTATAGACGTTTCACATCCAGTACTTTCTCAGCCCTAATGACCACTCCTCCTATATTCTTCAGTGGAATTGGGTTGCTCGTTACATTCCAACTGTATTTATTTATTTCCTACACTTGTAGGTTATTACTACTTGATATACTCTTAGTTCAGTGCCTCACAATTTTACTCAAATTCTCTTTTCCACTTCTTTTCCCCCCTTATTTTTATTCTGAGTCCTAACAGTTGACTCTATCTCCCCTCTAAAAGCTATAGTACTGTGTTTCTATCCTCTTAGAGAAAATATTTATCATGTTTCCTTTAATTTTTCTTTCAGTAAAGGTTTTGTTATCTTCACAAAGATAAGGATAAAGTCTCTTATTAATGTATCACATACAGTGCTTAACATATATAATATATGCAATATTATAACAAAATTTACTAATATAGCCTAATTAACTGTTGTATGACAAAAATAAAAATATCCTTCAGTTTGGTACTCCTTATATTATAAATTTTAAAAAAAATATGTGTTTGGCTTTCCTGATTCCCTAGCTATGTAGTTTTTGCTTCTGAGTGGAATGGGGGAAAGGCAGAAATCCAGGCCACAATAAATTCAGCAATAGGGACCTGAAATATAAAGGGAAAAGGGAGGGAAAAGAAAAGCAGAGAAGGGGAAAAAAAATGGGAATAGAGACACAAACATATCCATTCTGCTGATTAACATGTTCCCTGGTTGTAATCGCTACCCTCTCTGACATTCCAGAAAGGTGATAGATCATTTGAGTGTTGGTCTAGAACAATAAAAGGAGAATTTAGGAAATAAAGCTGGAGATGATGTAGCTAGCCTCCAGCATTTTGTTTATGAGAGTATCTATTCGTGTCTGCTTGGGCTTGTTGAATAATATGCATTGTGTCCTTGAGGCATAGATCAAGCAATGAAATTTTGTTATATTAGTCCTTTCAGGTTTTTCACAGATTCCAGAATATCTGGAAACTTAATAGTGTTAGGTGGTTATATTTATCAAAATTTTGTTAGGTATGTCAGTGGTTCTATTACTTTGATTTAATTTTTTTTTTTTGCAATGTCAGATAAAGATTAGATAATGGAGGAAAAGAGAGAGAGTGAAGAATTAGGACAAGAAAAAGAACAAAAAAAGTAAGAAAATACATTTTCTAGCTGGAGTGAAACTCAAATATCTTCCAAACTAGCTCCATCATTTAATGTCCCACTTACCCTCATTCTTCATCCACTACTCTTTCATACCAGAATTGCTTATATAAGTGCCTATATAACTGTTAGAGAAAAACAAAAAACAAAAAAACTGCGGGGCGCCTGGGTGGCTCAGTCATTAAGCGTCTGCCTCCGGCTCAGGTCATGATCCCAGGGTCCTGGGATCGAGCCCCACATTGGGCTCCCTGCTCCGCGGGAGGCCTGCTTCTCTCTCTCCCACTCCCCCTGCTTGTGTTCCCTCTCTCACTGTGTCTCTCTCTGTCAAAAAATAAATAAAATCTTAAAAAAAATCAAACAAAAAACTGAAAGCCAAGCTTTAGCTTTTATTATAATTTTGTTTAAACTATTCCTATCAAACGAGTGTCCTTCTTCTACCAGTTAGAAAACAGTATTGGTGTATGTAGGGAATATAGTATCAAATGTAAAAAAGCAAACTAAAATTACAAGGAAGATTATTAAAGGTGCATATGAAGATCCCATAGAATCATCAGTGTTTTTATTTGATTTGTCCAGTCAATAGATATTACTTTGGTGATGCAAAAAGGATGAAGCAAAAAGCATGCAGGTTTTCAGGAGCAATTAAACTATGATCCTAGGGAAGAAATACTGAGGCATTGGAGAATGCTAACCCTGGGAGAGATTATGGAAATCACCTAATTTTTCCACCAAATTTACTAATAAGTGATAAAGTATGAATGTACACAGTTTTGTCCCCTACTTCCCATTACTTATACCTTATTTCTGTTCCTTTTTTCTAATTGTTTTATTTAGTGTGTTCAAGAAAAAGTTAAATAATAATAGTGACAGTATATATACATACACATATATATAAATGAACATATACATATGTATTTTATGAATTATTAATAATTCTATAAAATACCATTTCAACATCTATTGAGATTTTTTTCCTTTTGTCTATTAGCATTACACTAATTTTATAACATTGATTTAGTAGAGTTTCAATATTTTCTAAATCTATTGTGTCCTTATTCCCCTTTTTCTTATGTGACTATTGGAAGCCAACAGTTTAAGTAATCTGTCAGGCATATTTTCATTTCTGCACTGTTGTGAATATTGCCTAATGTCAAAACCCATAATGATGAGCCAAACAACTACTGAGGATCTTGGATCTTTGATCTTCTTGGATTCAATAACATTTTCATCCATCACTCTTCAGCCATAATCCCTGATTTTGTTATTACCAACAACAGTACCTCATTCAAAATCTTGACTTCTACCCTCTGATTGTCTTATTTTCTATTATTTTTTCAACTCAATATTCCAATCCAGCATTTCTTCAACCTCAGTGAGAATCCCTGTTCTCTAACCTACTGGCTTTAACCATTCATCCTTTCCTCAGTCCATAACACCTCATGTTTCCCTGACTAGTCTTCAATTCCATGACCCATCATTATAACAAGTATCTTATAAATGCCACTAAATCCTGTATCCCTTTATAATATTTGCCTGGGGAAACAATAGCTCTAATAAATCCCGAGTACTCAATTATTATACATATACATATACATATAAGTACAACTTTTTAAGAACACTTGCACATGTTGAGTGGACTTTAAATTTAGGAACACACATTTCAAATGGGTACCCACACTATCCAATAATTCTACTGTATGTCCGAAGAATATTCACCATCCTAAATAGTAATTCAATACCTTTTTCCTATACAACTTTACCACTTACCTTCTCCTCAATCTCAGCTGATGATCTAACTTCTTACTTCATTTTAAAAAAGTAGAGTAAAAAAAAAAAATTGTCTCATCTTAGAAGCCTGCCTGCATAGGAATATTCCCCTCCTTCCTTCAGGGAGTATTTCTGTCCCTATCTCAACTCACACTCTCAAATTTGCACAGGATCCCATAAACCCATGCCACCAAAAGAATTTGTATTGAAAAGTTCCATTGCCCTGCATCATTAATCTTCCCTCTCTCTTGGATTATTCTCATCAACTGCTGTAACAGTTCCTTTTTTAAAACAAACCAATCAAAATAATAACAACATATTACCTCCATATTCCTCTAAGATTTTCCCTTCCCACTTTCCTTTTTTCTATTCATTTATTACAAAAGTTTTTGAAAGTTTGAACTAATTGAGCTTGTTTCCTCATATCTCATTTTCATTTTAACCCACTTCTAATTCCAACAATTACTTGAAACTACTCAGGTTAAGGTCATCAACATTTTCCATCTTCTGAAATCCACAGTTCTTCATGTGACAATATCTCTATAAAGCATGTGACACTTTTGATCAATCCCTCCTTCTTGATACATTTCCTTCACTTGGATTCTATGATGACACTGTCTCCTAATTATCTTTTCCTTTTCATTCTTTTTTTGTTATTGTTGTCATTTTCATCCATACACCCTTTCCCTAATCTCTAAAAGGAGCATTCCCCAGATCTTATCCTCAGTCCTTTTCTCCTATTTGTACTTTCTTCCTAGATAATATACTTTAGTCTTCTGGGCATTATATTCCAATTATTTGTAATGACATCAAAATATAAATGCTTAGATTTCCTCTTCCCTGAGCTCCAACTTCACATATTCAGTTGCCAATTTGATAGCTCAAGATTAAAAAAACTTAACATGGAACATTATTTCCCAATCTCAAAGATCTAATCCTACAGTTTTCCCAAACTCAGTGAATTTGTCTTTCCACTGAAGTTCACTTAAATTCACTCCTTTGTAATCAGTAAGAGAGGCACACATACCAAAAATTTATAATATTTTGTTGACCCTGAATATTTTGGCCTTTACAATGCTTTGTCATTTACCTTAGATATTCTCAAGATGAATTGCTAAATAGTGGGTAAGTCATATAATAGTCACATAACCAACAAAGGTCCCTTAATTTAATTTTTACTAAGTAATTTTTATATCTAGTCTATAAAAACTCTGATGACATATTCTGAACATTAATATAAAGTTTAATAAACATTAACACATTTTTCCCTCAAATGTCACCAAGACTGTAAACAAGATGATGTCATACTAAATGTCTCATTTAAGAAAGAATAACCTGCAAATAGTGTGCTGAGTAACTTGTGATAGGAAATACTGGAGAGAGGAACAGATGGTCATAAAGCTACTGAATCCAGGAGGGAGATCACAAAGATTTTTTCAAAGATTTGGTAATTACCTATACCTTTGCTTGGTTGATAATCTTTCACTGAGTTTCTACTATCTGTATCATTATGTGCTACTCAAATTGTGCTACCAAGGATAGGGTTTGATGTTAGGCAAAAATGGGATAAAAATTTCAGAGAAATCAGTTAAATAAAATATGTTAAACAGATCCTTTTCTACTTAGTAGAGGGCATCAAGCAGGGGGCTAGAGGGGAGCTCAGTGTGTAAGCAGTCTTATGTTTCCCGTTTCCTAAATGGAGGTGGTCCTAAAATTCTGCCTTCCAGAGTAAGATCTCACCAGGCAGAGATTGGGGGCATAGCAAACACCCTCATATATGCCCCAAATATGTCATCCTGAAACCCCAACAAAATTACATTACTTGTTTGCAGAGCTTGCCTTTTTTTCAAGCCAGCATACTGGATCTGAAAAACAATTTATTATGCCATCAGCATTATCTAGTTACATTGCTCAACAGTTACATAATAATGACTAAGCATCTGATATACACAGTTTTATCAGGACTATATAAAGATGGTCTGTTGGTAGGCTCGCATAAGCAGTCATTTACAAGTTCTAGAAGCAACTGATCATGGCATTCTTTGGCAGGGCTCCCCTTAGGTAAGCATTTGAGAAATATACAAATAAACAATTAGAACACAGGTACTAAATTAATACTCACCAAAGAAAAGACTGAAAAATATGTAGAGGAGATACATATTTTTTTGTAAAGCAGATATATTCAAAGCATGTTTATTCTCTTAATGTGGTGTTGTGAGGATTAGAAACATAGGTTATGTTGTATAGTAGTAGGGAAAATTTTATCTCTTGAAAGATAGGAAGTAGCAATGAAAGTTTTAAGACTAGTGCTGCTTGTTTAGATTTAAACATATTTCATGTCCAATGTATCCGCAAATTTGAATTAGAAACTCTTACTGAACTTGATTGCATGACTATAAAACTGATTTATTAATAGATATAAGAATCAATAACTCCTTGTCACAGAAGAGCAAATAATATGTGTGAATATCTGAGTGCTATACTTTATGTTTGGAGATCTATCTCACTGCAAACAGTCATACATCTAGAAAGTATTTCTAACTGCTGGAATTTGCTGTTCAATTATGGAATTAGGAATTAGTTGATATTGTAAAAGACCAAGAAAGGAAGAGAATTCTCAGTTGAGAATAATCTAAATTGTTTCTTCTGTATTTTTTATTCAGTGAAATATATGAAGTACCCCAAACTGTGCAAAATATTTGGCTTTTCTTATTTTTATTTTTTAATGGTAAAAAAAAAAAAAAAAACTAGTAATAGCACTGGTATCATCAATGTCAAAGATACTTAGTACCTAATAAATAATAAGAAAAAGATTATTTCCATTTTTCTTGTTAAATAAAATTCCAGAAAATTCTCCAGGTACACACACAAAAGTCTCCTCTATCTCCTTTCCCTCTCTCTTTCTCCATCTCTCTCTCTCTCTGTCTCTCTCTCTCTCACACACACACACACACACAAACAATAGGAGGAAGCCAGAAATTCTGGCATTCATGTCAGACTGAATCAAGGATTTGATTCAGGCAGACTGAATCAAGGACTGTGATCCCACAGCCAACTCATACATCATGCCAGGTTAGCATTCTATGGGTTTTCTGAATTAGGAAAAAAAAAATACAGTCTATCTCCAGATCTAATTAAAGACTGAAAAGTTTTGAGAAACAGTATCTTTTTAATGATAAATCTATTTTTAGTACTATGTTTTTAAATAGAAAAAATGTATGTTGAACCAATTCAAATGCCTTTTCATTAACAAAATATACTAACAATAGTTTCTCTACCTTGACATATTGATAGGATAAGTTATATTTTAAAAAAGTTGTTCTATAAAATATCTTCAAGTTTAAAAAATGAGCTGTACTTGAACATGGTGTTTACTGCTGAGGTATCTTCAAAATCCATTTTGGTAGTATTTTAGATAACAATATTTTCATTCACCAAATTTGTTTGGTCAGCAGTTTTCTGTTTTTGAGTGTATTACCTTGTTTTGATGTCAGCATTATGTCAGCAATATAATCAGCTTCACAAAATTAACATTCTATTACATAGGTAGCAAACAACCACTGGATTATTTGTTCAACCTCTTTCCATTGAACCACTCTCTGACTTTAGATATGGATATCAATAGCCATATTTGTTTTAGATCACTTATCTCTGTCCATAACTTTTTGGATCAAGAGTGTCCCATTCAGATTCTCTCTACTGAAAACTTAGAAATGGGATTAAAGACATTGGTTTTCCTGGATTCTTAAAATTAAGAAAAATACATTCAGGAGCTGAGACTTCAGTATTGAGGTAGAAAATACTGGTCTTCACATGGCTGCCTCAGTAAAGATAGTATTTTCCAACCTCCACTGCACCAGATGTGACCTTATACTAAATTCTCATCATTGAAATATTTGTCTTGGTCTTAAGACATTATGTGACCTTGTGCTTCCACGCATCTCAAATTGTTGGAACATAAAAATACCTACAATCCAGCTTGAACTGTCGAAGACAAAATCAGAGGGTACATAAAAATTGGAATTTAGAAAGGATCTGGGTCTTTGAATGATTGCCGACTTGTGCTGCTCACTTTGGGACTTTTATATCTGAGAGAAAAAAAATCTTTTTTCTAAGCTTCTTTACTTTAGGCCTCTTTTTTTAAAATAGCAACTTAGCCTTTATCCTAAGTAGGCCAAGCATATGAAGTAGTAAATATTATTAGGTAGAAAGAGAGTAAGAAATGAAGTGAACTGAGAAAGACACAGAAGGTAGACTGAGAGAGACATACTATCCAAAGGGATAGTCTAGGGTATAAGTACTAACTCCCATTTTTCCTGTTTCTTATGTAATTTTTGATTCTGGAACCAAGTATATTCTAATAGAATGGTTTCCCACAGTTAGGCTCTATAGGCATTGAAGTTCCTCTTTTCAATTTTAAGCTAGATAGAGTTCTCCTTCCAAAAATATCATTAGTAACTCAGTATTTGCTCCAAAGCCTGAGATTGCAAGTAACACATCCAGAACCATATGTGGATGGGGAGTAGAGAGAATGGAGTTCCCTTTACCCTGGCATGTGAAACTACCTCCATTCGTATATTAACCGAGTGGTTTTCTACTACCTTTGGCATCCAGATGATATGCTCTCATAAAACAATGTTTTAGGAGACTTGGAAGCCAAATATAACCAAATTGTTTAGATTAGATTTCTGCATAATGGAAAAGAATACAATTAAAGTACAAAGCTCCTTTGGCTGGAAATAGAGAGAAAGAAAAGTAGATCGATGCGCTGAAATTACTGACATCCAAATTAATTAGAGTGATAATAATAAAAATAATAATAATAAATTATATAATTTATTAAATTATAATCCATAAATTACAATGTGATAATATAAAATATAATAATAAATAATAAATAATAAATTTTTGTGCAAATTCAAAAAGGTAGATTTTTTTATCATTCTTCTTACTCCTCTGAGCAAACTGAGGTCTAGAGTGTTAAGGAATTTGTCCAAATAAATGGATTTGATTCCAGTCTGCTTTGTGTAACAACCACATTTTTAACCACTATACTATATAAGGACATTATCAAGAAATTAACAATGTGCTTTGCTGAATTGAAGTGTCTCAATTCTCTCCTTCTATTTGTACCTATGGTACTGAGTGATTCAGGGCTGAAAATGAGTGAAATCCTAGAAATATGAAATAATAGGATCCAAAACACTTTCTGTAACTATGCTGAACTCCTCATAGAAAATGTGGAGAGTAATCCACTTTCTATTATTAAAGCACACTCTACCACTTTCTATTTTGAAATGTCAACTCTGGTCCAGCTAATTGTTTTCCATATAGATTTGTAGACTAAAGTTATTATGGGTCACTAAAAGATGTTTTCAAGTACTATGTGGTTTTTATCCAATTAAAAACAAATTCAAATTTTGAAAGCTGCTAATATACGAGATGTTATTTTTTAAGTTTTTATTGCAAGTCCAATAAGTTAACATATAGTGTAATACTAGTTTCAGGCGTACAATTTAATGAATCAACACTTCCAAAAACACCCAGTGCTCATCACAACAAGTGTACTCCTTAATCCCCATTGCCTATTTCACCCATCTCCCCACAGTCCTCCTCTCCAGGAACCATCAGTTTGTTCTCTATATAGTTAAGAGTCTGTTTTCTTGGTTTACCTCTTTCTCTTTTTTCCCCCTTTGCTCATTTCTTTTGTTTCTTAAATTCCACATATGGGTAAAATCATGTGGTATTTGTTTTTCTCTGATTGACTGATTTCGCTTAGCATAACTCCTTCTAGTTCCATCTACATGGTTGCAAATGCAAGAGACTAGATCTTAACACAACTAGGTATTTACCCAAAGCATAGAAAAATACTGATTTGAAGAGGCACATGCACCCTGATATTTGTAGCAGAATTATCAACAATAACCAAATTATGGAAAGAGCCCAAATGTCCATCAACCCTTGGGAAAAAATATATATTATATACATATATTTTGCTTGACTTTCAGGTCAGCACAGTTCCTTTTCTTTTTTTCCCACTAATCATTCTTTCCCCATCTCTCTATTATTTGATACTGTGTATTGTCCATCCCCTCTATTTTGAACACTCTGACAACCAGGCCTATGGTAAGTTACTTAATCCCACAAGCCACAGATGAATAGGCAGGAGTCCTTGCCAAACCCCAAATCAATCATTCAGTCTTACTTCTAGAAATTTAAAATTAGTTTTGAAATGGTCACTCCCTGCTAGCTGTTTACTGAAAATAAGCTTGACATTTGGGGCCACATTTGGCAGTATGTCTAGTGATAGGCAGAATTTTGAGATAGTTCCAAGCTTCCCATTCCCTGATGTGCATGCCTTGTATAATCCCCTCCATTGTAAGTATGCAGTGTGCATAGGGCTGAGAATATGATGGATTTCTTCTGATAATCAGATAAAGTTATATTGACAAAGGAGGAAGGATTTTGCAGGTATAACTAAAGTTCCTGATCAGTTGACTATGAAGAATCAAAACAAAGCTAATCCTGTGTAGGTCTGGCCTAACTGGTCAAGCTTAGTTAGGTGTAGCTACTAGGTGAGGCTACAAGAGAGTTGGCTGTTCCTGAAAGATGAAATCTGAAGGATGAGCGAGATTCTCCTGCTGGCATTGAAAAATCCAGCTGCCTTGAAGGCATGAACAGACATTTCTCTAAAGAAGACAGAAAGATGGCCAACAGACACATGAAAAGGTGATGATCATCAATTATCATTAGGGAAATACAAATCAAAGCTACAATGAGATACCACCTCATACCTGTCAGAATGGTTAAAATCAACAACACAAGGAAACAAAAGGTGTTAGCAAGGATGTGAAGAAAGGGGAACCCTCTTTCTCTCTTGGTGGAAATGCAAACTGGTGCAGCCACTCTGGAGAACAGTATGGAGGTTCCTCAAAAAGTTAAAAATAGAACTACCCTACAATCCAGCAATCACACTACTAGGTATTTACCCAAAGAGTACAAAAATACCAATTCAAAGGAATACATGCACGCCAATGTTCATAGCGGTATTATCTACAATAGCCAAATTATAGAAACAGCCCTAGTGTCCACTGACCGATGAATGGATAAAGAAATGGAATATTACTCAGCCATAAAAAATACAATCTTGTCATTTGCAATGACATGGATGGAGCTAGAGAGTATTATGCTAAGTGAAGTCAGTCAGTCAGAGGAAGACAAATACCATATGATTTCACCCATATGTGGAATTTAAGAAACAAAACAAATGAGTAAAGGGGGAAAAAAAGAGAGAGAGAGAGGCAAACCAAGAAACAGACTCTTAACTATAGAGAACGAACTGATGGTTCCTGGAGTAGAGGGGATGGGGGATGCGTGAAACAGGTGATGGGGATTAAGGAGCGCACCTGTGATGAGCACCGGGTGATGTACAGAAGTGTTGAATCACTATATTGTACACCTGACACTAATATTACACTGTATGTTAACTAACTGGAAGTTAAATAAAAACTTAAAAAAAGAGAAAAATAAAAATCTAGCTGCCTTTATTCTTATAGACACAAGGAACTGAATTCTACAAACAACCAGTGAGTGTTGAAGAGCACCCTGAGTCCCAGCTGACACTCTGGTTTCAGGCTGGTGAGACCCTGACAGAGAATCCAGTTAACCTAGTATGTCCAGACTCCTGACCTCTGGCAACAGTGAAATAATGAATTAATGTTATTTCAAACCATTAAGTTTCTGGTAATCTGTTATATAGCGATGGAAAATTAATACTTTTTTGCAGAAGCACAGACAACCAAACAGGAGAGGTGGAAAGAATTGAGGGAGAGAGAGGAAAGGAGGGAGGGAGAGGGTAAGGGTAGAAAGAAGGGAGAGGAAGGTAAGGAGGGAGACAGAGAATGTGATCTAAGCTAAGAAAAAAAAATCAGCTAAACTCAAGAGACTTATAGAAAAACAAAGGGAATATATGCTTCTATTTCGGGTGGCTTTTTAGTTCCTGATTCTAGAATCTCAAGAGACCTGTCTGCATTTTTTTTTTTTTTTTTTTTTGCCATACGATAATTCTGACTAGCTCAAGCACAAACTCCTAAATTAAGCTAGCTCATATGGGTTTTTATTACTTGGAATTGAAAGGCCTTAACAAAGACCTCATAATATTTTTTTCATAAAAAATTAAAATGGAAATAGTCTCTTGCCGAGAATGGTGAATGGATAACAGTGCTTCATAAAGTCCGTGTGCGGAACTGGTATATGTAAATATTAATTCCTTGAATGACTCCATTTATTACATAAATTCTCTCACATGAAGAAGCTGGTTTGGTGCTCTCAAAGGTATTTTTTTGGAAGGGTACCCACTAGCTCCCACCCCATCCCATTCTATTACATTCCTCACATATGACGCTACTACCATTTTAGCAAATGAAAAAGCTAACAAAAACTTTTTCTTTCCCATTTGTCTGATTAAAGTATTCAAACACAGTGTTTGGTAAATTCATATTATGTCCCCAAAGGGGCATTAAGTATAGCAGATGATGCTTGTGCCAAGCACACATCCCCTCAGCCTCTACCTTGATAATTACAGAAGTGCTCCGCCAGAGAAATTTATTACCCTCCCCCTCCAGCTGTGGATGAGTGTGAGTGTTTAGCTCACGCACACAGGGAAACCTGGAAGTCCCTGAGTTTGAGATTTCAGTGACAAATGAGTAATGGTCAGTAATATATTTCAGAGTTCTTTCTTAGGATAACGCTAAAACACACTCCACAATGTCTCCCAAATTTGCCAGTGGGGTTGAGCCCTTATTGCCCACCATGGAAACCTGCTTGATGATGTGTCTTTTGCTTTCCTTCCCTCTACTTCCCTGTTTCCATGCTCTCTTCTTCTATTCCCCCAAAACCTCCTCACAACAGGCATTTGCTTCTAGCATTTGACCAAAATTACACTTCCAAGTTCAATAATAATATCTCTACTCGTAGATCAGTGGAAACTGGGACTAAGGAGGAAGAAAACTTTCTGCAAAAGTTGGAGCTCTGGAGGAGGAGCAACCAGTTCTAGAGACACCCTCCAAAAGCAGAGGAAAAGAGTGAGAAATCCTATGGCCTTTCTCCTCTTCCCATTTTCCAGTCTTCTGTGAGAAACCGCCTTTGGCAGAAACTGCCAAAATGTAGTTTGCAGGGGAGTCTGGGAAATGAACTTTTCTGCATTAGTGAACAGAGCAGGGGAAGCACTGGGAATGTATCTTAGAGCAAACAGGCTGGAGCAGCCATGAAAGTTCTGAATTACCTCTCAGATCACTGACTGCATGGAGCATAAATGATCAAAATCTTCAGCTTCTGTGCTCTGAAGAACATCACACAGAGACAACACCTCACATGAACTGCTCCCAACAAATGACAGCCCAGTAGCAGGGATGCTATGGGAGGCCCATTCGAGGGGGGGGGGGCAACTCCTCTGATAGTGACTTTGGCTCATGGGGATTTTGACAAAACTTTCTTAGAACTGCACCACGGTCTAAGACTTTTAATATTTGTTGTTTCCTTCTTGTTCCTTTCTTCCTCAGGGGGTAGACCTACACCATGGTCCTCCTGGCTTTTCTTACATCCTCAGGCTCACTCTCCATTTTTTCTCATGGTGTTTCCAATAAATATCTTGCATGTCTAATTCCACTTTATTCTGTCTGCTTCTTAGAAGACTCACACTAACACTCAGGCTTAGATACAAATAAATAGAAGATATGCAGCAAACCAGAAGAATGTACTTGTAACATAAAATCAAACCGAGGATGTGAAATTATATCCTTTCTTCATTTTTATAGGGTTATTTTTAAACAACAAATTCATAGAGAATGAAAAACAAAATGACCAAAAATGATATAAAATATTTCATTTTTATAATCCTTTGGGAAATAACTACATTTAAAACGAGATACCATTTTGGCTAGTCAAAAATGGAAAATATTAACAATCAATGATGAAAACAGGTTAGTCATGTTTTCACTCCTACATGGCTGGTAGGAGCGTTAAATGCTATAATCTTTCTCTGTAAATTTGTCAAAAACTACACTTGCCAGGGCTCCCATAACAAAATTCCACAGACAGGATGGATAAACAACAGAAATTTATTTTCTCATGATTCTGGAGGCTAGAATTCTATGACCAAGATGTAGAAGATTTGATTTCCTCTGAGGCTTCTCTCCTTGGCTTGTAGGTGCCTACCTTCTCACTGTGTGCTCCCATGATTGCCCCCAAGTCAGCCCATAACAACTATGAAGTTTATAAACAGACATACCTTTTAACTCAGAAACTCCACAGAAAAACGTACTTTGTTGTTCCCTTCCTTTGGGAATTTACGCCTAATCTAAATCACAGCAATCTTTTCTATCCCACTATTTCAGTCAGAATATTCCTCTTTCTTAACCACAGTTGATTGCTTCCACCACTATATAGGACTCAGACTAGACTGATTGGTGGTGTTACTGGATCTTTCCAAACATTCCTGAAAGTTACTCTCTCTTGTTTGGATGCTGACTTGGACAGCTGGATATAATCTTCCTGCCATATTGAAAGAAACTATCTCAGAATGACACTAAACAGAGGAAAATGGAGATATGGATAGACAGATGCCTGATAACATTGTTTAATCCATAAGTCTAATATTTCTTGAATTACATGCACCTTTCGGTTTCCCAATTATGTTAACCAGTAAGTTCTTTTTGTTGTTGAGCTACTTGAATTGCATTTTTGTCATGTAACCAAGGAGTCCTAACTAAAACACACGTGTGCTCAAAGTTTTAATTCCAAAAATATTCAACAAAATATTTTTTAAGTTAAAAAACAGAAATGTTTTGAATTCCTTTAATATTGCAAATATTTAATAAATTGTGTCATAGCTAGACTGTGGAATGAGGCGAATCTATATGCAGTGATATGTAAAAATGATAATATATTTGTTAAATGAAGAAAGCAATTGCCAAATAAAAGTATGATCCTATTTATATGTGTACGAACATATACATAAATATATAAAGTATGAATATAGTGCTTATTATGGCAGAAGGAATGGGATTGGAGTTGGCTTTGAGATAAAATAAGATTTTCATCACTTCTTAGTTACACTTACATTGTTTCTTTATATTTAATATACATTCTCATAATACTTTTTAAATGATACTTTGCACTTCTGAGTTACTCCAGATCACATTGCCAGATTATCCAGGTGGTCCTAATCTAATCACATGGCTTCTTAAAAGCAGAGAACGTTTCCTAGCTGCAGAGAACCAGAGACACGGCAGCATGATTAGGATTCCACCTACTGTTGCTGGATTTGAAGAAAAAAGAAGGGGGCATGAGCCAAGGAATGTGCGTGTTCTCTAGAAGCTAAAAAAGCCACAAGAAGACCGATTATTCCCTAAAGTCTCCAGAAAGGAATGCAGCCCTGCAGCCAGCGGACACTTAATTTTTGCCAAGTCAGACCAGTGTTGGACTTCTCACCTACAGAACTATAAGATACAATATGGTAAGATATGGTAGTGCCCCCTTATCCATGGGTTATACATTCCAAGACCCACAGTGGATGCCTGAAACTGTGGATCACACCGAACCCTATACTATGTTTTTTCCTACATACTTATCTATGATAAAGCTTAATTTATAAATTAGACATGGTAAGAGATTAACAAAAACAATATAACAATTATCACAATATACTATAGTAAAAGTTACGTGAATGTGGTCTCTCTCTCTCAGAATATCTTATTGTACTGTACTCACCCTTCTTGCGATGATGTCAGATGATAAAATGCCTACATGATGATATTAAGAGAGGTTAATGATGTAGGCATTGTGACATAGAGTTAGGCTACTACTGACCTTCTTCTTCCTACTGTGTTTGACCTTGGATAACTGAAACTGTGGAAAGAAAAACCACAGATAAGAGGGGACTATGGTAATAAGGTTGTATTATTAAGCCTCCAATTTTGTGATTGTTACTGTAGCAATAAAAATTCAACAAAAGAGTTAAAAAATTACTATAAATTGTATTAAAACTATGGGAGTTGTCTTGATATAAGCATCATTTCATTCATTTTTGTATTTGTGTGTCTTTTGTATTCCCAGATATTTCCTATGTCTTATTATTGTAGAAAATCAGGGATGCCTGGGTGGCTCTTTCGGTTAAGTGTCTGCCTTTGGCTCAGGTCATGATCCCAGGGTCCTGGGATCAAGTCCAGCATTGGGCTCCCTGCTCAGCAAGGAGCCTGCATCTCCCTCTGTGTGCTTTGCCCGCCACTGCCCTGCTGTGCTCTCTCTCTTTCTCCCTCTCTGACAAATAAATAAAATCAGTGCCTACAGAAAAAGCAAAATGCATTCTGAGATGAACATAAACACACAATATATGGTAGAAAATATGTGCTTTAGTATGAATCTTAAGAGTAATTAAATAACTCACACGCTTGAACATCAAGAGGGCATCAAATAGGAAAATGCTCTAGATTTCAAAAAGGAACAAGGCCCAAATGGATTCACAGAAAGGTTGCACTTCTCCTCTGAAAAGTGCAGATGCAGATTGTTAATTAGATATAAGGGAGTCATTCAATGGAAACTCAAAAATGCAAAAAAATAACAGTTTCAGCCCAAACCTCTTGTGAGCAGGAAATTGTTCTTTAACTAACTAAAGTAACACGAGCTTAGGGAAGGGAAAATTAATTTTGCAGTTGCATTTATTATGACATTGGAAAGAACAGAAACAAACCAATGGCAAATGACTTTATCACAATTTGAGGTCATATAGTTGAAGGATACCTACATATGCCATATCTGTAACAGATATATTAATGAGATGAAGCAGGTGAGAAAAAGTACCAAAGATGAGAGATAAGGCTTCACTTTCATGGTGAGAATGAATAAAAGAACATTAAACGTGATTATAATAATGATAATAATGAAAACTGCTGTCTACATTTTCAGATGTGGCATGATCAGTGTACCAAATATTAAGAAATCACACATCTTAATTATTGCTGGAATAGGAAGCATAATTAGTTAGCAAATTAAATATTTTAAATATATTCATGTATAAGCTGTTGATTCCTGCTATTTTGCTTTAAACTCTACTATATAATTGGAATATAAAAGAATCTGCCTCTGTCATTAGTTACCGCTATATTACCATGTGTGTTAATAGTTCCTAATTATTATTTATTTACTATTTCATTATATACCATAGAGTCTCAGAAATACATATTCTATAACTTGTCAGCCGTTTGAAATTCCAGAAATCAGGGGTGCTTGGGTGGTACAGTTGGTTAAGTGTCTGACTCTTGGTGTTGGCTCAGGTTAAGATCTCAAGGTCATAAGGCGGAGCAAGATGGCAGAGGAGTAGGAGACCTGGATTTCATCTGGTCTCAGGAATTCAGCTGAATGGGGATCAAACCATTCTGAACACCTACGAACTCAACAGGAGATGGAGGAAGAGAGTAGCAACAACTCTCTGAACAAAGAAGCGACCACTTTCTGGAAGGTAGGACGTGCGGAGAAGTGAATCCGAGGCAATAATCGGGAGGATAGATGGGGGGGGGGGCCTCCGCCGCTTCTGGCAAGTGATAGAGCCGCAGAGCACAAAATCGGAACTTTTAGAAGCCAGCTCCGCTGAGGGATGTTGCTCCAGTGGCTAAACGTGGGGTGGAACCCTCGTGGGACAGTGTGGTCTCAGGACCCTTGGGGTCACAGAAAGACCGGGGGTGCCTGAGTGCAGCAGAGCTCCCAGGTATCGGAGCGGGGAAGCTGGCTGCAGAGACGGAGCCGAGGCGTGGGCTCTCAGCTCGGGGTGGCCATAAACTGATCCACGGCCCTGTCGGGCCACTGCTCCTCCAGCAGGGACCCAACAAGCGGCAGAGACGGGGAGATTCCCCTTCCTCCCCCAGGAGGAGCGGCGCGGGAGCACACCGCAGGGATCTGCTGGGTTTGGAGACTCCACACGGGGTCGGGTGCCAGAGATAGAAACACTCGGTCACAGGCCGGGTGAGCATGGAGTGCGGCTAGAGACCGGGAAGACGGGAGTGACTGACTGCTTTTCTCTGGGGGTGCACTGAGGAGCAGGGCCCCAAGTTCTCGCCTCCTCCGGGTGGAGATTGGGAGGCCACCATTTTCACTCCGGTCCTCCAAAGCTGTGCTGAGAGCTTGCAGGAAACAAAAGGCTCCTGAGAGCAAACCCAAGCAGATTGCTTCGCGGGACCCTGCAAGGGAGGGGCAATTCCGCCTCCGTCAAAGACATTTGGGAACCATGGCAACAGGCCCCTCCCCAAGAAGATCAGCACGAAAAGCCAGCCAAGACCAAGTTTACCGATCAAGGAGAACGGAAGAACTCCAGCGCTAGGGGAATACTGTGTATAGAATTCATGGCCTTTTTACCATGATTCATTAGTTTTTCAAAGTTAATTTTTTTAACTGTTTTTTTTTAATTTTACTTTTTCCGTTTTTCAACAAACATCTTATCAATGCCTTTTAAAAAAAAATTTATTTTTCATTTTTAGAGTCATATTCTATCCCTTCATAGTAGTAACCCTTATTTTTGGCATATATATATATATATATATATATATATATATATATATATATATGAGTTTTCCACTCTTTAAAATTTTGAGAAGCATTTTCTTCTAACAGATCAAAATATACCCTAAATCTCTAGTGTATGGCTTTGTTCTAGTCTCCTTCCTGATCACATTCTCTCCCTTTTTTTTTTAATCTTCTTTCTTTTTTCAAACAACTTATCAATTCCTTTTAAAAAATCTTGTATAATTTTCATCTTTGCAGTCATCTTCCATCCCTTCATTGTATCCAACCCTTATTTTGTACATATGTAAGTCTTTCTTTCTTTACAATTTTAGGAGGCACTATCTTCTAATAGACCAAAATACACCCACAATCTAGTGTGTGGCACTGATCTATGCACTACCCTGATAATATTTGATCATATTCTGTTTATTTTTTGTTTTGTTCTGTTTTTGTTTGTATCTTTTTCTTTTTTTTTTTCTCTTTCTTTTTTCTTTCTTTCCCTTTCTTTTCCCCTGGTTTCAGGTCTTTTCTGATTTGTTTAGAGTATATTTTCTGGGGATGTTGTTGACCTGTTAGCATTTTGTTCTCTCATTATTCTATTCTCCTCTGGACAAAATGACAAGATGAAAGAAATCACCTCAGCAAAAGGAACAAGAGGTAGTACCATCTGCCAGGAACCTACTTAATACGGACATTAGTACGATGTCGGACCTAGAGTTCAGAAACATGATTTTAAAGAGACTAGCTAGGCTTGAAAAAAGCATGGAAGTTATGAGAGACACCCTTTCTGGAGAAATAAAAGAACTAAAATCTAACCAAATTGAAATCAAAAAGGCTATTAATGAGGTGCAATAAAAAATGGGGGCACTAAGTGCTAGGATAAATGAGGCAGAAGAATCAGCGATATAGAAGACCTGATGGAAAATAAAGAAGCTGAGAAAAAGAGAGAGAAACAACTACTGGATCACGAGGGCAGAATTCAAGAGATAAGCGATACCATAAGACAAAACAACATTAGAATAATTGGGATCCCAGAAGAAGAAGAAAGAGAGAGAGGGGCAGAAGGTATACTGGAGCAAATTATAGCAGAGAACTTCCCTAATGTGGGAAAGGAAGCAGGCATCAAAATCCAGGACACACAGAGAAGCCCTCTCAAAATCAATAAAAATAGGTCAACACCCCAACATCTAATAGTAAAACTTATGAGTTTCAGAGACAAAGAGAAAATCTTGAAAGCACCTCAGGAGAAGAGATGTGTAACCTATAAAGGTAAAAACATTAGATTGGCAACAGACTTATCCACAGAGACCTGGCAGGCCAGAAAGGACTGGCATGATATCTTCAGAGCACTAAACGAGAAAAACAAGCAGCAAGAATACTACATCCAGCTAGGCTCTCATTGAAAATTGAAGGAGAGATAAAAAGCTTCCAGGACAATAAAAAACTAAAGGAATTTGCAAACACGAAACCGGCCCTCCAAGAAATATTGAAAGGGGTCCTCTAAGCAAAGAGAGAGCCTAAAAGCAGGATAGACCAGAAAGGAACACAGACAATATACAGTAATAATCACCTTACAGGCAATACAATGGCACTAAATTCATATCTTACAATAGTTACCCTGAATGTAAATGGGCTCAATGCCCCAATCAAAAGACACAGGCTATCAGATTGGATTAAAAAACAAGACCCATTGATATGGTGTCTGCAAGAGACTCATTTTAGAACCAAAGACACTCCTACATTGACAGTGAAAGGGTGGAAAAAAATTTACCATGCTAATGGACAGCAAAAGAAAGCTGGGGTGGCAATCCTTATATCAGACAAATTAGATTTTAAAACAAAGTCTGTAATAAGAGATGAGGAAGGACACTATATCCTACTTAAAGGGTCTATCCAACAAGAAGATCTAACAACTGTAAATATCTATGCCCCTTACATGGGAGCAGCCAATTATATAAGGCAATTAATAACAAAAGCAAAGAAACACATTGAAAACAATACAATAATAGTGGGGGACTTTAACAGCCACCTGACTGAAATGTACAGATTATCTAAGCAAAAGATCAACAAGGAAATAAAGACTTTAAGTGACACACTGGACCAAATGGACATCACAGACATATTCAGAACATTCCATCCCAAAGCAATGGAATACACATTCTTCTCTAGTGCCCATGGAACATTCTCCAGAATAGATCACATCCTAGGTCACAAATCAGGTCTCAACCTGTACCAAAGATTGGGATCATTCCCTGCATATTTTCAGACCACAATGCTTTGAAACTAGAACTCAATCACAAGAGAAAAGTCAGAAACAACTCAAATACATGGAGGCTAAAGAGCATCCTACTAAAGAATGAATGGGTCAACCAGGAAATTAAAGAAGAATTAAAAAAATTCATGGAAACCAATGAAAATGAAAACACAACTGTTCAAAATCTTTGGGATGCAGCAAAGGCAGTCCTGAGAGGAAAGTATATAGCAATACAAGCCTTTCTCAAGAAACAAGAAAGGTCTCAAATACACAACCTAACCCTACACTTAAAGGAGCTAGAGAAAAAACAGCAAATAAAGCCTAAACCCAGCAGGAGAAGAGAAATCATAAAGATCAGAGCAGAAATCAATGAAATAGAAACCAAAAGAACAGTAGAACAGATCAACGAAACTAGGAGCAGGTTCTTTGAAAGAGTTAACAAGATTGATAAACCCCTAGCCAGACTTATCAAAAAGAAAAGAGAAATGACCCAAATGAATAAAATCATGACTGAAAGAGGAGAGATCACAACCAACACCGAAGAAATACAATTATAAGAACATATTATGGCAACTCTATGCCAGCAAATTAGATAATCTGGAGGAAATGGATGCATTCCTAGAGATGTATCAACTACCAAAATTGTACCAGGAAGAAATAGAAAACCTGAACAGACCTATAACCACTAAGGAAATTGAAGCAGTCATCAAAAATCTCCCAACAAAAAAAAGCCCAGGGCCAGATGGCTTCCCAGGGGAATTCCCAGGGGAATTCTACCAAATGTTTAAAGAAGAATTAATACCTATTCTCCTGAAACTGTTCCAAAAAATAGAAATGGAATGAAAACTTCCAAACTCATTTTATGAGGCCAGCATTACCTTGATCCCAAAACCAGACAAAGACCCCATCAAAAAGGAGAATTACAGACCAATATGCTTGATGAACATGCATGCAAAAATTCTCACCAAAATACTATCCAATAGGATCCAACAGTACATTAAAAGGATTATTCATCACGACCAAGTGGGATTTATCCCTGGGCTGCAAGGCTGGTTCAACATCCGCAAATCAATCAACGTGATACAATACATTAACAAAAGAAAGAACAAGAATCATATGATCCTCTCAATAGATGCAGAAAAAGCATTTGACAAAGTACAGCATCCTTTCTTGATCAAAACTCTTCAGAGTATAGGGATAGAGGGTACATACCTCAATATCATAAAAGTCATCTATGAAAAACCCACAGCGAATATCATTCTCAATGGGGAAAAGACGAGCGCGTCCCCCTAAGGTCAGGAACGCGGCAGGGATGTCCACTATCACCACTGCTATTCAACATAGTATTAGAAGTCCTAGCCACAGCAATCAGACAACAAAAAGAAATCAAAGGCATCCAAATCGGCAAAGAGGAAGTCAAACTCTCACTCTTTGCAGATGATATGATACTGTATGTGGAAAACCCAAAAGACTCCACCCCAAAACTGCTAGAACTCATACAGGAATTCAGGAAAGTGGCAGGATAAAAAATCAATGCACAGAAATCAGTGGCATTCCTATACACCAACAACAAGACAGAAGAGAGACAAATTAAGGAGTCGATCCCATTTACCTTTGCACCCAAAACCATCAGATACCTAGGAATAAATTTAACCAAAGAGGCAAAGGATCTGTCCTCAGAAAACTAAAATACTCATGAAAGAAATTGAGGAAGACACAAAGAAATGGAAAAACGTTCCATGCTCATGGATTGGAAGAACAAACATTGTGAAGATGTCAATGTTACCTAGAGGAATCTACACATTCAATGTAATCCCCATCAAAATACCAACCACTTTTTTCAAAGAAATGGAACAAATAGTCCTAAAATTTGTATGGAGCCAGAAGAGACCCCGAATAGCCAGAGGAATGTTGAAAAAGAAAAGCAAAGCTGGCGGCATCACAATTCTGGGCTTCCAGCTCTTTTACAAAGCTGTCATCATCAAGACAGTATGGTACGGGCACAAATACAGACACATAGATCAATGGAACAGAATCGAGAGCCCAGAAATGGACCCTCAACTCTATGGTCAACTTATCTTTGACAAAGTGGGAAAGAATGTCCAATGGAAAAAAGACAGTCTCTTCAATAAATGGTGTTGGGAAAATTGGACAGCCACATGCAGAAGAATGAAACTGGACCATTTCCTAACACCACACACAAAAATAGACTCCAAATGGTTGAAAGACCTAAACGTGAGACAGGAGTCCATGAAAATCCTAAAGGAGAACACAGGCTGCAACCTCTTTGACCTCAGCCGCGGCAACTTCTTCCTAGAAACATCGCCAAAGGCAAGGGAATAGACGGCAAAAATGAACTATTGGGATTTCATCAAGATAAAAAGCTTTTGCACAGCAAAAGAAACAGTCAACAAAACCAAAAGACAACTGATAGAATGGGAGAAATTATTTGCAAATGACATATCAGATAAAGGGCTAGTATCCAAAATGTATAAAGAACTTATCAAACTCAACACCCAAAGAACAAATGATCCAATCAAAAATGGGCAGAAGACATGAACAGACATCCAAAGAAGACATCCAAATGGCCAACAGGCACATGAAAAAGTGCTCAACATCGCTCGGCATCAGGGAAATCCAAATCAAAACCTCAATGAGATACCACCTCACACCAGTCAGAATGGCGAAAATTAACAAGTCGGGAAACGACAGATGCTGGCAGGGGTGCGGAGAAAGGGGAACCCTCCTATACTGTTGGTGGGAATGCAAGCTGGTGCAGGCACTCTGGACAACAGTATGGAGGTTCCTCAAAAAGTTGACAATTGAGCTACCATATGATCCAGCAATTGCACTACTGGGTATTTACCACAAAGATACAAATGTAGGGATCCGAAGGGGTATGTGCACCCCAATGTTTATAGCAGCAATGTCCACAATAGCCAAACTGTGGAAAGAGCCAAGATGTCCATCGACAGATGAATGGATAAATAAGAGGTTGTATATATACACAATGGAATATTATGCAGCCATCAAAAGAAATGAGATCTTGCCTTTTGCAACGACGTGGCTGGAACTGGAGGGTGTTATGCTGAGTGAAATAAGTCAATCAGAGAAAGACATGTATCCTATGACCTCACTGATATGAGGAATTCTTAATCTCAGGAAACAAACTGAGTGTAGCTGGAATGGTGGGGGTGTGGGAGGGATGGGGTGGCTGGGTGATAGACATTGGGGAGGGTATGTGCTATAGTGAGCGCTGTGAATTGTGCAAGACTGTTGAATCACAGATCTGTACCTCCAAAACAAATAATGCAATATATGTTAAGAAAAAAAAAAGAAGAAGATAGCAGGAAGGGAGGAATGAAGGGGAGTAAGTCAGAGGGGGAGATGAACCATGAGAGAGGATGGACTCTGAAAAACAAACCGAGGGTTCTAGAGGGAAGGGGGATGGGGGGATGGGTTAGCCTGGTGATGGGTTTTAAAGAGGGCACATTCTGCGTGGAGCGGTGGGTTTTATGCACAAACAATGCATCATGGAACACTACATCAAAAACGAATGATGTAATGTATGGTGATTAACATAACAATAAAAAAGATCTCAAGGTCATGATATCTCGCCTTGAGTCAAGCTCCACAAATATTAAAAAAAAAAAAGAAATTCTAGAAATCAAACTCCTTGTCTTCACTGAACCCAGTTAACTTTTAGCTCTTCTTTCTGTTCCACATATTTTTCTTTCTTACTCCTTTTATGCACATAATCTCAACCACTCCCTGTAAAATTGTACTTTTTATTTTCAGAATGTGGTTATCTGCTCTTTTCTCATTCTCCTCCCTCCCTTTGTCTCTTCCCTTCTTCTGCATTTGAGCATCTACTATGTGCTAGAGACTACACTAAGCCTCAAGGATACACAGATGAACAATAACCTCAGTGAGCTAGCATTCTTTTTAAGACAGGCAAGTAAAACCAAAAAGTAAAATGGAGGGTTGAAAGTATTATAAGAGAAAATACTATGGGAACACAAAGGAGAGACAATACCTATGGGGCTCAGGTAAAGCCTGTGAAGGGGGCTGATGCTTGAATTGGGTTTTAATCCACATGAAAGTTTATCAGGTGAAAAAAGAAACATGGCTCTGCTTCTTTGTGTACTTTGGCATCTAGGTTGTGTGTGGGGGGTGTGTGTGGGGTGTGTGTGTGTGTGTGCATATGGTTATCCCAGAACCTTGAATGAATTAAATACGCACAATTTTTTTTCCTTTTGATAGCCATAGAACTCACTATTTTGGTATTTATTCTGAATGTAGTGGGGTAGCTAAAGGATTCTAAGAAAATATTCTGACAATTCTTTCCTGTATTTGCTGTTTTTCTGTTCTGCTTATTGCAGCAGAAGGTGAATTTTGGATGCTGAATTCATAGCTGGCAACTTGTGTTGCATCTAGTTTTGTCTTAAAGTTTGGATTCCGATCTAATACAGTGTAATATTTCCAAATAATTATGATAACATGAAATTAGTTAACACATATAAAACACTCAGCACGGCACTTCACACGTTAGCTCTTACTCAACAAATAATCTATCTTAGATGAAGAAGGTCTACAGCAGAGAGTAAGTAAGAGATGATAGTTTGAACTTGTAGTTTTGAATATAAAACTTCACTGTTTAACTGCTTCTTAGACCAGCAAAATTTATGTACAATTTCAACTTTAACAGTAAAAATGGGTGCTTTCAGAGTAGAATAAAATGAAAAAATATATATGTTCTTTCTCCATTATGGTATAAAAACATGAAATCCTCTTTCTAGAAGTTTGGTTTTGAAGAAAAGATGGAAGTTGAGGGTGAAAAGTTGGGGTGAAATAACATGTTGATTTAAATTTTTTTAAAAGATTAAATAAAGAATATTTGTGGATTGAAGGGGGTAAAAGTCAAGGCTATGAGTCAATAATTAGTAAACAGATAATTGTTTCAGGAAGACCCACAGGGAACAATAGGGCATGGGATCCAGGAAAAACCTCTTATAAGAAAAGGGGTAACACTTGTTCTCAGATGGAAAGGACTCAACTTGCTTCTTTTTTCTTTTTTTAAACTCGGCTTTTAACTTTGGAATTTTTCCCTGAAAGATTTATTGAACTCTTACTATAGGCAAGATACCTAATCTATCTCGGACTTGATTCTGTATTCAAAAGTTCATTATTGACACAGCCTAATCCTGAAGAGATGCAAAGCTCCAAATACAACTTTTGGCTGCTCCCACAATCATTTTTGTGAGTGATTATGTATCTATGTCGCATTTTTAGTTGGGGATACTTCTACCTTATATGAAGCTGTATTTTATCAGATTTTCTTTGAGATTAAGAATAGAGATATCATTCACTTATTTTTTATAATTACTGATTTCTTTATCCTTGCACATTTTAGTGCTGTTTTTAAAATTCTTTCCAAAATATGTTCAGTTGCTATGAAGAATTACAGAGAACTTAAGTGGGAATTTAATCAAATTTGTACAGATGAGAGTACCTGCCTTTGCTTTATTCTGCATTATTCCCTCTGAGCTATTTCTCTCATGCTAATAACGTGCATCTAATTCGGGGAAGCTTTTAGGCAAAGTTAATTTGATCATTATTGCATTCCAGGTTTTCTACCTCCCATTTAGGGTCTATGTTGGATTTTATTCTCCTCTGATAGCACCCGCTTTTAAACTGTAAAAGTTGAAATTGTACATAAATGATTTCATTTATCCACCATCTGTGTCTTCTTATCTGTGCATTAATTCTTAATTTTTGATTATCTGTTAACTTAATCGTGATGGAAAATTACTGAAAGATAAAAATAGAACACCAAGTTAATAAATTCTCTCAACATGAGATATTCATAACCATACATGTAGAAATCTAAGAAATTTGGAGCCTTGAAAATGCTTAAGTAACATGTAACAACAAATATGTTCTAATGGAATCAGCCTCTGCAAGACAGAGGTTGCCATCTCATGGCCTATAGCTCAAATCCTGCTAAAGATGCCATCTGTTTATTTTTGAAACATTTGAGTGATGTGCCAACAACTTGAAATCTGAAGTTTACATGTAATTTTTAAAACTCTAGCTCTTCTTATATTTGCAAATAATATATCTGATAAGGGGTTAATACACAAAATACATAAAGAACCTATAGAACTCAACACCAAAAAAAACAAACCAAAGAATCCAATTAAAAAATGGGCAGACAGGGGCACCTGGGTGGTTCAGTCGTCAAGCGTCTGCCTTCGGCTCAGGTCATGATCCCAGGGTCCTTCTCCTCGGGAAGGCTGCTTCTCCCTCTCCCACTCCCCGTGCTTGTGTTCCCTCTCTCACTGCCTCTCTGCCTGTCAAATAAATTAATAAAATCTTTTTTAAAAAATGGGCAGAGGGCCTGAAGAACTCTCTCCCTCTCTCTCTCTGGAAAAAAAAAAAAAAAAGTTACTGAAGTGTTCCAGGCATGATATGATTGTGAGTGACAGTGGAGATGGAAAAAAATGTATGAATTTGAAAAACAAAACAAAAACAAAACTCATGGTGTGAATCATCAGTGCTCAGTGGATGGATATGTGGGATTCATGAGAAAGAGGTGAAGAAGGAAACTTTCAGATGATAGGGCTGCTTAATGAGACAGAGAACACTGAAGGAGAACTGGGTTTATCAAAGCAAAGATCTTATGTTAAGATTTGGAAATGATGTGTTTAAAATCTGTTGAAATCCTATTCTACATGGAGAGGTTTTGACTGGAGACCCCAAAGATAAATACTATGGGGTAAAAGGAAAATGAAAATGCCTGGAAGAGAAGGGTAGTCCAGGAAAAGGAAATAAGAAGGAACAATTAGGGAAGTAATAAGAAAATCAGAATAATGAGCACACATATAAAGAAACTAAGAAAATATAACACTAAGAATGGAATTTTCAGAGTGGTAAGTACTATTAAGATGCCATGTAGAATACAGAATGAAAATTACAGATTTGAAAATCACTGGTCAAAGTGCCTTTTATAATTAAACTATAACATAAAACAAACTCCATAATTTATACTATAAGGTCCTAATATTAATTCTGAATTTATTCTTCAATAAAAAATTTTTAAAAAGTCAAATTTAATATTTTCAACTTCGGTCTGACTTTATTTTATTCATCTTTTGATTTTACATTTGACTTCAGGTTGACAAAATTAAATGGATCATAACTTTCAAAATTAGACTACTGCTTTTTTTCTCCAAAGAGAATCCCTATATATTTAATTTATTGTTCATCTATCGTTTTTTATCTCATTTTCCCTACCCCCATGCTATCTATAATTTACCGGTATCTCATGCAGCTCTTAAAACCATTTATATATCTCCTTAATAAAGAGTCATTATCATGATCTCATATCTACAAAATTACATTAATGTAACTATATTGTGGCTTTTTTTCCTCTTAATACTGGCCTTTGATCCATCTTGAGGTCTATGTTGATGTATGCAGATGTAATTTATTTTTACTGCTGTAAGATGTCCTATTGTTTCTTTTTTTTTAAGATTTTATTTATTTATTTGACAGACAGAAAAAGCATAACCAGAGGGAGTGGCAGGCAGAAGCAGAGGGAAAAGCAGACCCCCCACTGAGCAGGGAGCGCAATGTGGGACTCGATCCCAGGACCTTGAGATCATGACCTGAGCCCAAGGCAGATGCTTAACCGACTGAGCCACCCAGGCGCCTGTCTTAATTGTTTCTATATATCACATTTTATTTACCTATTCATTTATTGCCGAACACTTAAGATTGTTTTCCTCTCTTTGCTATTACAAAGTAAACACACTTGCATTTGTACACACAGAGGCATGAATATCTTCATATGTGTCTCTTTATTTGCTTGGCTTACATTTTGCTAGGCTGTTTAAATACTGGGGCATATGGAGTTCCTGGCTGGTAAAATATGTATAATTTAAGGTTCATTAATTTCTTGCAAAATTATTTCCAGAATGGCTGCATCCATTTTTATAAGCTTTCCTGTGCTAGAGCCTGAGGACCTTTATTATAATTTAGAGAATATTTGTAGGTTTTACATTCAGAATTTCTCATGGTGTACTTCAAGTTTCAAGTCTTTCTCAATAGATGTGTTTCTACTGATATGCTCTGAAAAGAATTATCAGATTTCATACACACAATTCTTATTAAGAATTCTTCCAGCTATCTCTTTTATTTTATTTATGTATTCATTAACATACGTGTTTATCAACTTAGAGTATTTTAAGCTTTCCTGCCTCTTTTATCGAAACATTTTGTGCTCTGGTCAGCACCTCTGAATACCATATGGTAAGAGAACTGTTTATTACGATGTTGCTCTCTGGAAGTAGATTGGAGAAAAGAAGAGCATGTGTGTTTCTTAAAATGGTGGTGTGGGGAGGGTGAAGATTGGTGGATGTTTTAATTGAACTATTTCATTACTTTTTTTTAAAGATTTTATTTATTTATTTGAGAGAGAGAGAATGAGAGATAGACAGCACGAGAGGAAAGAGGGTCAGAGGGAGAAGCAGACTCCCCTCTGAGCAGGGAGCCAGATGCGGGACTCGAGCCCGGGACTCCAGGATCATGACCTGAGCCAAAGGCAGTCGCTTAACCAACTGAGCCACCCAGGCGCCCTATTTCATTACTTCTTAATTTTTTTTTTTTTTGTCTTGAGATCTCACTTAGGAGACAACTTACAAAACATCCTATAAAGCCCTTTATCCTAGAATGCACTTTATAAATTGCTGAGAAATTCCTTATACTAAGGAATATTTTGAGATTGATTTACCTTCACAAAAATTTTACATATCTATAATTGAACAACAATAACAACAACATACTCACAGGCCAAAAATGAAAATTGAGTTGATTTCCATTGGTTCCGGTGGCTTCAGAGAAATATTTTTTTTGGATGAAATTATCTTTTTTTTCCTCCCGGGGTGAAAACGTTTTTCCAATTCTTTCCTCACATTTTAGCAGTATAAAGTAATGCATAAAGGACAGCAAGTTAAGATGCAGAAAGGCACAGTTTTGTCCAATTTTCCTTCCCAACTCTTATTGAAATGATGAACAGAATATTCAAATTTGAAAAAAAATCTGAAACTCAGCTTATAATTAGAGAAGGGTGCTACCCACATGTAGAGAACAATAAAGAATTAGTATTAGATCTAGTGCATATAGAATTAGACTTGAGGAGGTCACCAAGAAATGCTTTATACTTGCTTCTTTTCCTAAGAAACGGTACCATCCCTGGGAAGTTACTAGAGAACACCCTAAGCAGAAGCCCATTGAAAGTTACTGATTTGTAGTGAGATACGGAAGCAAGGGAAGCTTTGCACTGTATAGAGAGTTTAGGACCTAAGCTTCATTCCTCCCAATACAAAGCAGTATTTGAAACCAGTATATATAATCAGGATGATTATATATCACAATTTTGTTGGTGGCTAAAATAAACAGAAAGGCAGCCAGGAGTAGAGCTGGTAACAGGCGTGGCTGGAGACAGAAGGGGTGCAGCAAAATCACAAAGTTGCCTAGTATCAGGGTCTGCCCAAACACAAGATGGACAAAATAAACAGCACCTTTGCTGCAGGTTCACCAATCCTAAGGAAGGAAAGACACAGATATGAAGTTCCTCTGTTAGATTACTCTAGATTTTCTCCCCACTAACCTCAGGTAGCTTGATCTTTAAACAGATAATGTAATTTTATAGCAACTATTTCTCCAGCTTAACATGTTTTTTTTGGATGGACCTATGTGAGGTTTATCTAATAAGATGAGGAAAAGCAGTCTTTGGCTCTGACACATGACTTAATGACATAAACAAGAAGTAGAAATACTATTTAGTATAGCAGCGACAAAGTCACATGAAATTAAAATACTTTTGCTTTTTCCCTGTTCTAGGTTTTGTATCAGTCTGGACATAGAGACATGTTTTTAAAATCCTAGAGAATAAAATTTTAGGGGTGGGTTCAGGATTCCTTGACACTTTTCCATATGTTAATTTAAATGATATTCAAAACATGGTTCAAAGATAACAGATTAGCCTATTTGCCACACCAGTAGGAAAAACCTACACGCCAATCTTCTAAAATCTTTGGAATCAATTGGTTCTAAGCATCGTTTTTGTTGGGAATTAAAAAAAAAAGACTATTGGTTTTATTGGTTATAGTCTTAGAGGTTCAGAGCAAGATGATACATATGAATAGTTCTTCTCAATCCCACAAAAAAAATATATTCCTCTCTGGTTCTCCATGACATAAGTCCATGAACCAAATGAGTGCCATTCTTCCTTGCTAGTAGACTCTGGCTTTCATTTCAGAGGTTAAAAATGTTGTATATGTACTTTCATTGTCTTTCTTTTTGTTAATGAAAGCAGTAGGACCAAATCCTGACAAATGGAATCTTGCTGGGCAACTCCTGGGAAATGTTTTCCTATACAATAAAAAGATAGTCACCAGAGCGCCCATTTCCTTATGCTAAACCATACTTGTTCCTAAGTATGATGCTAAGAAAGGTTTCATCCATTTTATGTTCAAGAGGGAGACATCACTAGCACACTGAAGATTTCAAAGCAACTATATGCTTGATATACGACTGAGTGTCTTTATATCTTTAGAACTCCTCGCCCTCATCATTTTGTGACATGAGAAAATACATAACTCTTCCTGAGCCAGGTTTCTGGCCTCTGCTGATTCCCTGGCTGATGTTGATGCTGAAGATAAACAATGTTCTAGTTTTCAATGTTTTCTGAATGCATCTTCACTGTCATCCCAAATGTCCTGTTAATCAGTTACAGGTTTTATTGTTTTGATCCCTTGATTCCATTTTTATTATGTTATGTTAATCACCATACATTACATCATTAGTTTTTGATGTAATGTTCCATGATTCATTGTTTGCGTATAACACCCACTGCTCCATGCAGTACGTGCCCTCCTTAATACCCATCACCAGGCTAACCCATCCCCCCACCCCCTGCTCCTCTAGAACCCTCAGTTTGTTTCTGAGTCCATAGTCTCTCACGGTTTGTCTCCCCCTCCGATTTCCCCCCATTCATTGTTCCCTGCCTGCTATCTTCCTCTTCTTCTTCTTTTTTTAAAATATAAAGTATTATTTGTTTCAGAGGTACAGGTCTGTGATTCAACAGTCTTACACAATTCACAGTGCTCACCATAGCACATACCCTCCCCAATGTCTATCACCCAGCCACCCCATCCCTCCCATCCCCCACCACTCCAGTAACCCTCAGTTTGTTTCCTGAGATTAAGAATTCCTCCTATCAGTGAGATCATATGATACATGTCTTTCTCTGATTGACTTATTTTGCTCAGCATAATACCCTCCAGTTCCATCCACGTTGTTACAAATGTCAAGATTTCATTCCTTTTGATGGCTGCATAATATTCCTATATATATATATATATATATATATATATATATATATATATATATATACACCCCACATTTACTTTATCCATTCATCTGTCGATGGACATCGTAGCTCTTTCCATAGTTAGGCTATCATGGACATTGCTGCTATAAACATCAGGGTGCATGTACCCCTTTGGATCCCTACATTTGTATCTTTGGGGTAAATACCCAGTAGTGCAATCGCTGGGTTGGAGTGTAGCTCAATTTTCAACTTTTTGAGGAACCTCCATACTGTTCTCGAGAGTGGTTGCACCAGCTTGCATTCCCACCAAAAGTGTAGGAGGGCTCCCCTTTCCCCGAATCCCGGCCAACATCTGTCCTTTCCTGACTTGTTAATTTTAGCCACTCTGACTGGTGTGAGGAGGTATCTCATTGAGGTTTTGATTTGGATTTCCCTGATGCCGAGCGATGTTGAGCACTTTTTCATGTGTCTGTTGGCCATTTGGATGTCTTTGGAAAAATGTCTGTTCATGTCTTCTGCCCATTTCTTGACTGGACCATTTGTTCTTTGGGTGCTGAGTTTAATAAGTTCTTTATAGATTTTGGATACTAGCCCTTTATCTGATATGTCATTTGCAAATATCTTCTCCCATTCTGTTGGGTTGTCTTTTGGTTTTGTTGACTGTTTCTTTTGCTGTGCAAAAGCTTTTTATCTTGATGAAGTCCCAATAGTTCAGCTTTGCCTTTGCTTCCCTTGCCTTTGGCCATGTTTCTAGGAAGAAGTTGCTGTGGCTGAGGTCGAAGAGGGTGCTACCTGTGTTCTCCTTTAGGATTTTGATGGACTCCTGTCTCACATTTAGCTCTTTCAACCATTTGGAGTCTATTTTTGTGTGTGGTGTAAGGAAGTGGTCCAGTTTCATTCTTCTGCATGTGGTTGTCCAATTTTCTCAACACCATTTGTTGAGGAGACTGTCTTTATTTCCATTGGACATTCTTTCCTGCTTTGTCAAAGATTAGTTGACCATAGAGTTGAGGGTCCATTTCTGGGCTCTCTTTTCTGTTCCTAGGTATCTTATGGTTTTGGGTGTAATTGTAAATGGGATTGACTCCTTCATTTCTCTTTCTTCTGTGTTGTTGTCGGTGTATAGGAATGCCACTGATTTCTGTGCATTGATTTTATATCCTGCCACTTTCCTGAATTCCTGTATGAGTTCTAGCGGTTTTGGGGTGGAGTCTTTTGGATTTTCCACATAAAGGATCATATCGTCTCCAAAGAGTGAGAGTTTGACTTCTTTGCTGATTCGGATGCCTTTTACTTCTTTCTGTTTTCTGATTGCTGTGGCTAGGACTTCTAATACTATGTTGAATAGCAGTGGTGAGAGTGGACATCCCTGACGTGTTCCTGACCTTAGGGGGAAAGCTCTCAGCTTTTCCCCATTGAGAATGATATTCGCTGTGGGTTTTTCATAGATGGCTTTTATGATATTGAGGTATGTACCCTCTATCCCTATACTCTGAAGAGTTTTGATCAAGAAAGGATGCTGTACTTTGTCAAATGCTTTTTCTGCATCTATTGAGAGGATCATATGGTCCTTGTTCTTTCTTTTCTTAATGTATTGTATCACATTTATTGATTTGTGGATGTTGAACCAACCTTGCAGCCCAGGGATAAATCCCACTTGGTCATGGTGAATAATCCTTTTAATGTACTGTTGGATCCTATTGGCTAGTATTTTGGTGAGAATTTTTGCATCCATGTTCATCAAGGATATTGGTCTGTAATTCTCCTTTTTGATGGGGTCTTTGTCTGGTTTTGGGATCAAGGTAATGCTGGCCTCATAAAACAAGTTTGGAAGTCTTCCTTCCATCTATTTTTTGGAACAGTTTCAGAAGAATAGGTATTAATTCTTCTTTAAATGTTTGGTAGAATTCCCCTGGGAAGTCATCTGGCCCTGGGCTTTTGGTTATTGGGAGATTTCTTTTTTTTAAGATTTTATTTATTTATTTGAGAGAGCGAGAATGAGAAAGAGAGAGCACATGAGAGGGGGGAGGGTCAGAGGGAGAAGCAGACTCCCTGCTGAGCAGGGAGCCCGATGTGGGACTCGATCCCGGGACTCCAGGATCATGACCTGAGCCGAAGGCAGTCGCTTAACCAACTGAGCCACCCAGGCACCCTTTTGGGAGATTTTTGATGACTGCTTCAATTTCCTTAGTAGTTTGGGTCTGTTCATGTTTTCTATTTCTTCCTGGTTCAGTTTTGGTAGTTGATACATCTCTAGGAATGCATCCATTTCTTCCAGATTATCTAATTTGCTGGCATATAGTTGCTCATAATATGTTCTTATAATTGTTTGTATTTCTTTGGTGTTGGTTGTGATCTCTCCTCTTTCAGTCATGATTTTATTCATTTGGGTCATTTCTCTTTTCTTTTTGATAAGTCTGGCTAGGGGTTTATCAATCTTGTTAACTCTTTCAAAGAACCAGCTCCTAGTTTCGTTGATCTGTTCTACTGTTCTTTTGGTTTCTATTTCATTGATTTCTGCTCTGATCTTTATGATTTCTCTTCTCCTGCTGGGTTTAGGCTTTATTTGCTGTTCTTCCTCCAGCTCCTTTAGGTATAGGGTTAGGTTCTGTATTTGAGACCTTTCTTGTTTCTTGAGAAAGGCTTGTATTGCTATATACTTTCCTCTTAGGGCCACCTTTGCTGCACCCCAAAGATTTTGAACAGTCGTGTTTTCATTTTCATTTGTTTCCATGATTTTTTAAAATTTCTTCTTTAATTTCCTGGCTGATCCATTCATTCTTTAGTAGGATGCTCTTTAGTCTGCATGTATTTGAGTTCTTTCTGACTCTCCTCTTGTGACTGAGTTCTAGGTTCAAAGCATTGAGGTCTGAAAATATGCAGGGAATAATCCCAATCTTTTGGTACCGGTTGAGACCTGATTTGTGACCTAGGACGTGATCAATTCTGGAGAATGTTCCATGGGCACTAGAGAATAATGTGTATTCTGTTGCTTTGGGATGGAATGTTCTGAATATATCTGTGAAGTCCACTTGGTCCAGTGTGTCATTTAAAGTCTTTATTTCCTTGTTGATCTTTTGCTTAGATGATCTCTCCATTTCAGTGAGGGGGGTGTTAAAGTCCCCCACTATTATTGATTCCTTGAGTCTGTCATTAGAAATAGGGAGCTCATATAGATATGAAATTCAAATGTCAGAAAAAATGATAGAAATTATTTAAAAAGAGGAGGGGAAGAATATTAACATATAAACATATTGTAGCTCACATTTTGTTTAACTCAAATTTAGTCTTCTTATTTCTTAGAGCAATAAGTTTGACAATTTCAGCAACTATAGCCCAGTGAAAACAGTGTAAGCTATTCCACTGTAGATATTTAGAATGGCAAATGCCAAACCTTCATGAACCTGTACATGAGAAGCATTTGAAACAGGGCTTTGTATCCCTCTGCCTGTGATGCATATTCAAACAGCAATATACCAGAGGAATGAGGGAACAGCAGGAGAACTTTTCCACTTGGTTTGTGGATCTATCCCTGAATAGATCTTTCTAGTATTAATATTATAAAATACAGAAGAATGAAACCCCTCATGTTTAGCCTATAAAAAGATTCCACAATGACAAAAAGGAAGAAAAAAATGGTTATACCATTCAAGGATAAGAAGAAAAAAAGCTTTGAAAAAAATCTTGCTGTAAGGAAAAGAAGAAATGTTAGAATGCATCTATCCATGTTTTCAATGTAATTCAATATAACTTGGATCCTTTGTAACAGGAGATGAAATGGGGAATGATAAGACAAAAGACACATGACAAAAGTTCTGGCTGAGAGTCAGATTGAAATAAAACAGAGATGGATGAGATAGGAAAATACCGAAATTAAATTAAATGCAGCAGCAGGGAGAAAAGTCCCTTTTCCTTCGGAAAAGGAAATAACCGAGTTGATACTATAGAAAGTGACATGAGGGAAAAATATGTCCCAGAATGAGGAGGATGAGGCAAAGGAATGAAAATAACAAGCAAAGAGGATAGGTCTGGAGCCCTAAGAACAGCATTAAACCTGGAAATAATTGGTGCTCCCTAGAGAGACCTCATAGCACAGTGGAATTGAAGCTATAGTAAGAAATACAATAAAAAAAAAAGTCAAAGAATGTCACATGTCTGTAGTTTGAAAGGCTTCAGCAGGGTTCGAGGGAAGATTAATAGAACTATACCCCTGTCTACATAAATTATGGTAACTTTCTTTAAATTTCAAGAATACAGAAATAATTGTATAAAACTCTAATCAGAAAGTTTAAAAAATGAAAAGGGGAAAACCTGTAAGATATCCACAAAGGAAGAAAATTAGGGCTCCCTTAATATTCTCACCTATAACATTAAATGAAGGAAATGCTAAAACAATAATTCATCTACATAGTTTTAAGGATAATATTTGTGACCCAAGAATTTCACTCCCTGACTACTTTTCATGTGAATATTAGAAATGAAAGAGTATTAAGCCCTATAACTGCCTGTAACTTAAATTATATCTATATCTATCTATAAATGTAGATAGATACAGATATCTTAGCCTGAAAAAATGATTGAAGAGCTCTAAAAAGGCATTTGTCTTGGCATAACTTCAAATCATCTAGAAATATAATTAAAACAAACTATTATAAATACTATTTCAAAACACTATACAAATGTCACCTATTTTCTTTACCTCTTTACCATTTTTTCCCAATATTATGCCTTCACTGAACTCTGATCTACCTGGAAACAACACTGTCTGCTGGTGTTCATTCTAGTGAAGGTTGCTTGTTTTGCAATAGAGAGAATATCCAATTATCACTTAAAGTTAGGTGTGTCTTTCTTATTTTACAAATGCCTCATCTAGTCCAAAAATTAATATTATAACATCAGAAAGTAAATTTCAGACATTAGAACCTGCTCCTATCTCAAGTCTTGCTATCATCTGGGTGGCTTTATAATTTATGGTGATGACTCAGAAAATATCCTAGTCTCTCAAATCTTTGGCTTCCTCATCTAGAGGGTTTTTTACCAACACTTTTCTTCTGCCATATGAGCCCTCACAGCTCTAATTTTGAAAAAAACAATATGTCCACTCTTAGACCACACTGAGTTATGATTTTATATCTCCAAATTTGCAAAAATCTTGGTTAAGGATGTAAAGTAACAAAAACTCTTATATAATTAGAGAAACGATGAAATAGTTCAAGCATTTCACATTATTTTGTGAATTTGAAAATGTGGTAATCCTATTATAGGCATATACACTGGAGAAAACATTTCATATGTGCCAAAAATAGTCATAGCTATCCTGTTTATTTTTCATTAAAATATATTCTGAAAACAACCCAAATGTCCGTCATAGAAGATTGGCTAAATATGTTGTGGTATTATGTTGGACAACTGAATATTTGCTTTTAAGATAACTGTCCACAGTCTCCCACCTTTTCTCTGTAACACATCATACGTCATATGTCTGCTGACTTCTTGGTATGTTTAGCCAATGAGAAGGGCTGTTGGATGATTTGAGAGTATGAAGAAGCTTTCTCCAAGCCAGAATATTTCTTCTTCTCAATGTGCTTCCTATGGTACCTAAATAGAAGCTATCTTTATTCCATGGCTCAATCTCTCGTTGGCCTCAGGTCTACAAAACAAAGCAGTCTCAACAAAGGCTCTGGGACCTATAGTAATATTACCTGTTTCCATTATCCCTCCAGCCCTGAAGGTGGTAGTGGCTTCTGATAGGCCCCCAAACATACTGTTTGGGTTGCAAAATGACTCCATGAGTTGTAAAACTTCACTACATCTCCTATATTAAGATGAGGGCATTATCTGGGATGGAATAGGACCCTGAAACCTGGAATATAGAAATTTGGGAGGAACTAGATTAGATAAAGCTGAGAACCTTGTAACCCCCAATTCCCCTTTAATGTTCCTGACCACCAGAAATAGCCTCATTTACCAATATCTTTGGAGACTAGCCTGAAAGACTCTATAATGACCTGATTAGAGGCAGTTGCCTCATAAAATGTTGTCTACTCTCTTCAAGACTCACCTCCACCAACTTTGTTGAAACTATCAGAATTTATCACTGTCTAAGGAGTATCACAACTTGTGCTTCATGGAGAGAAAGCTTATACAGCAAAATAATTGTGAGACATTACTGGTTTTTATTGTCAGGTATCTGAGAATATATGTGAAAATAAATTCTTAGGGTATTAGTTGAGAAGGATGAATTATAAATGAATTATAACATTGGATCAGACCAAATTTATTCATATGAGACATTTATATGAGATTTTGGATTTAATATTCTAGCTTCAGGATGCTAGGAGTGATCTTGGTTCGCTGCTTGATACCTGGATTCAAAAGTGGTCTATATGAAATGAAGTTGGCATGCCAGAATCTTTCTAGCATAATGTGTAGGGAAATAATTAAAATACTCAAGAAAATAGAAATGTTAGAGTAGATTATGTACCACTGCTCATCCTAATCTGAACTGTGTCTCTTAAAAGGCCTTAGAAGCCAATTTATTCACAAAGGCATTGAGAAAACGTAAGACCAAACCAACTCTCTCAAAAAAGTTATTTGGTGGCTGTGTTGATAGTAGGATATGCTGCTAATTATATGGGCTCCAATGACCTCATTAATTCTTTCATGTAAATATTAGGGAATTAGTTTGAAAGGTCTCAAACCTGGGATGGTAACATGAGAGGACTTAGGAGATCTTTTTCTTTTTAAATAACAGGTTTTTTTTTTTTTTTTATTGGACGGTCATAGAATCTGAAGATTTGGCTATTGAGTCACAGTGATTATGCGACTTAGCTGCCCATTTAAACTAAGTGCTATGTGATCTGCCGAGCCATAGTGGGGCATACAGAAGCAATCCCTTATTAAATGGAAATAGTATATGTTAGATAGTCCTTGAGTAGATTTTGAAGACACAAAGAAATTGTACGAGTAATTCAGACTTCAGTAAAACTACTCCTACACTAATTTCTATGATTTCATGAGCAATTCTTTATTATCAGTTGATGGAGGAAGAAAAATATCTCAAATCTGGTTTATAGATAGATATGCTAGCACCAGATTATAGTACAGATGACCTTTGCACAACACAGGTTTGAACTGTGAGGGTCTACTTAGAGACAGAATTTTTCTTGATAAATGCAGTATAGTATTGTGAAAGTATTTTCTCTTCCTATGATTTTGTTAATAACATTTTTTTTCTCTAGCCTACTCCATTGTAAGAATACAGTATATAACACATATAACATACAAAATAGTGTTATTCATTCTTCATGTTATTGGTAAGGCTTCTGATCAACAGTAGGCTATTAGAGTTAAGTTTTGGGGGAGTCAAAAGTTACATGTAGATTTTTCAACTACATGGCTAATGGCATCCCTAACTTCTATGTTGTTTGTGAGGCAACTGCAGTCTAAAATCATATTACAACTCTATTCAGGGGTGGTCCTGAAAGACAGTGGCAAATAGAATTTCTTCAGGTGAGCATAACTTCAGGCAGTATATCTAGTATATCTAGACTATATCTAGTCTGCTTTGCCTGGAAGAAATGATAGCCAATGGAATGAGTTTTCATGGATTCATGGGCAGTAGCAACTTGCTAATTGATCAGGGACTTGAGAAAAACAAGATTCGGTGATAAGGAAGTATTATACAAATCATGTGAATTGACTTCTCTGAATGGGCATAATCTATGAGTATAACTTTCCCCTGTTAATACTCACCAAAAAGATTTAATAAAAATGACTTTTTCCATCAGATAAAGTAACCCATGTTTTGGATATCAATTACCTCATTCCTTATCCATCTACAAAGTGGTCATGGTGTAAAAATGCAAGCTATGCATAGGCTCAATAACTGAGCTCCCCAACACGAAAGATGATTTCACTACTCATATCTAAGTATCAAGGCTACTAAGCACCTGATGTGGTCCTTTCATAGATAGATCAGCCAGTCTATTGGTGAAAGATTATGGAGGGAAGAGGGGATATGAATTTGATATTCTTTCCCTTCCTGTAACAATGCTTCTGTCACTACCACTATTCACAGTTTTAGGAAGCCATTTACAATCCTAATAGCACAAACGGCATTGCTATAACCAAATAACACATTTCTTAGAAACAAACAAAGAAAAGAAACAAAAGCCAATGCTCATGGATCATGGATTTCACATATTATATCAAATTGACCATCATTAGAGTCAGCTAGCCTGATATAATTATGGAAGATTCAATTATGGCACCTGACAAATAATATCCAGTGAAGTTGGGGTACTGTCCTATATAATATAGCATATGCCTTAAAACAATGACAGTTAGGGTTTTGTTTCTACAGCCAGAATACACACATCTGAGACCTAAGGACAGAGTGAGTCGTCCCTCTACTATACCATGTAACTATTAGCTTGCAAAACTTTTGCTTTCTTTTCCTGCAATCTTGGGCTCTTTTTGTTTAGAGTTCTTAAACTTTAATGGGGAAAATTTTTCAAAATGGTATACAACGGGGTCTTCTTCTTTTAAGTTGAGATTGCCAGCAGGCTCCTCATGCTCTTGAGCCAATAGATAGAACAGGGTGATCGACTGCAGGTACCAAGAGGAAATAAGGCTGCTGGTACTCATTGGAGGTGGGGAAAACTCTGAATATAACCTAAATGTTTTACTGGCACTTCTTGGTACTTTTATGATAAATGATAGATGTCAGTGGAAAAAGATAGTAATTCAATAAATGCAAGATTATAAAGGACTTACATACTTCAAAAATTAGTTAAATTATCCCATCAAGTAGAGGATCCTAACCAGCTGAGAGGTTAACTGAGGGTGATGGAAAAATGATGTAGGTAAAAAAAAGAGAGGAAATGATAAATATCAACTAAAAATTTGTGACTAGTTACAAAATATGATCTGCATTATCAGTGTGTATTTCTGTTAGGTATACCTCAAACAAATTTTTATCTATCTGTTTATGTGTATGATTATTTGAACACCCCTCTTTTCTTCCCATTTAGAAAGAGGTTTTTAGTGATAAACTTTACTTTCATAGATCATGAAAAAATCACTAGAAGCCACACACATAACTGGTAAGAAAGAATGCATATTGCTTGGAATCTCTGGAACCGAAATGGCTACAATGCTTGTTGAGACTTCATGTCTACCCTCTTTGCAGAGATAGAGCTTTTCCACCTGTAATGGATATTACCTTATATTAGTCAAAAACATGACTAATTGTTGTTGTATAGTTGAAGGGTTAGATTTGATGCTAAATAGAAAAATGGAAAACATGCATTAGGTATGAATATATATTTTAAAAAGCCAGATAATAATAAATGTGAAAGGCCAGAAAATACTTACCTCTAGAGGATATGAGGATGGCAAAGAAGAGGAAAACATGAATTTATTTGATGATTCTGGTGATGTTTTAATTATTCCATTGGATTTTGGGATTTTGGTTATTTTATTATCATGCTTTTTAACTTTCGTGTATACCACATGCATTCTATAAAATGCATCAAAAATTCACTCCATGGTTGTAACCTATTATCCTTCCTGCACTTTTTCTTATAAGGTTATGAAATCATAATCAATCATTTTCTAGGCCCTTTACTGTCTCTTTCTCATTTGGCTTCCTATTATCTTCAACTTTTTTATCCAAAATATTTCATTATTCTTAATTTCAATTTTCATTCTTAATTTTTACCAATATTGTTTATCTTATTCTGATTTCCTTTTGCATCAATTGAAGTGATCACTACATGTTGACTTCCTCTAAAAACAATATAACTTCTTTTCCTGTCTCCCCAATAACAATGAAACACCACCATCCATCTGCCCAGTTACCCACATCATTCTTTATTTCTCTTTATCTTTCAATTTTTCCCATCCTCACATTCATAACACTGGTTTATCTCGCCAACATTTCTTGTCTAGATTACTGCCACATTTCTCTGTTACAACATGTACTCTTAAGCAAAATTCCATTATCCAAGGTATATTCAAAGTGATCTTTTGAAAATGCAATTGTAAATTTTCTTTAATGGCACCTTATTGTTATAAGATAAAATTATTATGATGGAATATTATGAAATAATTTTAACAGTTTTATGAAACTATGAAATTATATCAGAAAATATTTAGGATATATTTGAAATTAAATGCATGTCACAAGGAGTTTATGTAATTTGATGCTAGTTTTGTAAAATATAATATTTATGCATACATGAAAATCAAACCATCTATCTATCTACCTATCTATCATCTATCTAGGTCTATTTTTCTTTCTTTTAACATATCTATCATCTCTGTCCACAAACAGAAAATACTGTGAAAAAACACAACAACATATTAAGAGTGTTTCTTCCTGAATTAGGGAGTCACGAACCACTTTCCCTTTTTTTTAAACATGTTTCTGCATTTTCCAAATTATCTACAATTCATGTCTGTACTTTTCATTTTTTTACAGTATATATCTATTGATAGAATAGGACAAGTAAGTGAAAAATATAATATATGATTTCCCCCTTAACCTCCTAGTTGATAATGAATTTCCCTACTTTTCTTCAAAAACAACTAAAAAACTGAGAACAAAAGACACCAATATCAGATCCTATGAGATTCTGTCTGACTTAATCCTTGTTCCTTTGTATGAAGTAAATGTCAGCTAACTTCACTTTGCCAGATGTGAGGCATTTATCCATGAATGTTTGCTCATTTGACAGTATTAGCTCTGGCTTAAGTCAAATGTTACTTATAGGGGAGGGGGAAAAACATTGATATTTAAAGCAACCACACATATATATGCCATGTGCACACATACACACAAGCACACATACACAAGATTACAGCACTAGACTTGGGACTGTTTCCCTTTTACATCTCTGTATATTCGCAACCTGCCTCATCCAGCAAAGTTAGAAACATTGTCCCATTGACAAATGTAGCTTCTAGAATCTTCTAATTGGTATACTTAATAAAGGATGTTTTTCCACCGCTCACATGTTTTAGCCATGACTATGCTGAGCCCTCTCTTTCAGCACATAGTGAGTCCAAGCACATTATATGTGCCAGTCACCATTACTGATCCTAGAAATATCATGTGCAATAGGAGAGAACCAAGCCCTCAAGGAGCTCTCTTTCAGCTTGCCTTAAAATAAAACCATGGGCATATCTAAAGCAATAGCTTTATATTTATACACTTATATTCATTATTTAATTAAGCCTTGCATTGTCTATGGCTCATGGTGAAAATTTCTTTCTTTCTTCTTCCTTGAAGACTTTTAAAGAAAATTTAAGATGGCTACTCCAAGTTGATTTTCATAAGAAGAAAAAAATCTACATTCATATTATGCTTATTCTTTTCCAAGCTTTAACATAAATTTCCAAAATAATACTTTTCAAAGATATATAGTATAAATCATATTTTCATTTGAGAAATCTGTGTACCCCTATAACCCAAAGATTTCTTATCACCATAAGGACAATGGGGTAGCCATCATCTTAATTTATGCTTCTATATACAGCTTTAAGGTCCCAGAAAGGCTGCATCTGAAATTAAGATTAAAACAGAGGGTTTATACAGGCAACAGTATTCTGTTAACTCATTGAAAAGGCAGTCAAATATGTGTTTTGAGATCAGAGAGACCTAGATTTGAGTATCTCCTCTGTCAATTACTCATGCTATAACCTCTGATAAGTTATTTTAATTTAACTGGGACAATAATAGTGACTTAACAGTATTTTGAGAAGTATTAAATAAGATAGTATATATAAAATTACTATCAAGTAAAAATGGAAGAACTCAATTAATGGTAGTTTCCCTCTTTGCTTCTACAATAGCATAGGCAGTTAGGAGGAGCTTACTCTAATGCTTAAGAGGATAGTAACCAGAGACCTTTCTAGGCTCAAATCATACCCCTTGCCCTGCGGTACTTTGTTCTTAGAGCTGGTGAATGTATTGAACAAGTTATGATATGATATATATGATGTGATATATAAAAAACAGAGGCTGGAGTGTAGTTAGTAGTATTATTAGTATTATTAGTATTATTAGTAGTTAGTATCATTATTATTGTTAGTAGTAGTAGTATATTTAATAAACAAAATAGTCCTCTCTCCCCAGAGGTAATCTCTGGGTAGTTGCTATGTCTGTGAATTTGGTAAGATATATGTACAGAAACAATACTCTTTTGGATCCCTATGCTAAAGTAGATTAAGAAATCAATCAACATTTGTACACAAGCCACTCCCCCTTCATTCAATCCTAGTGCTTATTCTTACTTGAAAGCTCATGAGAAAACCAAACTATCTTGTAATTACATAGAGAATTAATTTTTCTGAAACAAAAACAAAATAACCATAACCAAAGCATAACCAAAACCAGCAAAGATCACCATTACTTCTTTGAGTCAGCAGAGTATGCCCTTCCCATTTTGTAGTTTCCATAGGTGTGCCCAAGACATTTCTATTTACTTTGTTCATTATTAACTCTATTACCTCCCACCCTCTCTTTCTCTCTTCTTTCCAACCTTCTTACTCATAAAGAGACAATTTCTCAAGAATTTCATGAGTATTGTTTCTTCTCTAAGAGTTACATTTCAGGCTACCTACCTCTGATAAGTTACTTTATAGTCTCTGATAATTTATAACTTCTACTAGCCTATTTGAATGAAGATTTAAGCTAAATAATTTGGGCAAATAGCTTATTTTTATTTGATGAATCCTTAAGAAATATCTTAATGTTATTATTATTTTAGATACTAATGGAAAATATATCTGTAAGATTATTTCTTTTTAGCCTCATTTTGAAAATAAGAATTGCAAAAACTTGTGGAAATGTAATTTATCTGTGTATGTATATATAATATAATTTAATATAATAATATATATATATAATATTGAACCAATAATCCTTAAAAACATTTTTCTCTTTTTCTATACCCTTTAAAAGCTGCTTTAGTAGTTAAATGTATTTTTTAAGTAACAACACACATTGTCAGGAATGGATATGGATGATGGGGTTTGCAATGTCTTAAACATGGAGATTAGTTGTGAACACTCATGTATGCATGTGTACACACCTAGTTATATACATTTTTATTGTGCATTCCTTACTAATACCCATCCATGTCAAACTCAGTTGTATATGGTGAGAGGGAGAAGATAGATTGCTGGTTGAAGCTTTAGTGGTAGACAGAAGCATAGCACACTGAGGACTTCAGGAAAGCTTTTTACTCAACCCTCCTCCCTCAGGAGTGTACATTTTCCGTTTTATCTCTGGGATTGAGTTTAGTGACAAACACACATTGAAAGGCTATGAGAAATGCCATGGGAACTGCTTAACAGCATTCAGATGAGGAGATGGCATTTGAGTTCCCAGTATCTAGCCTACATCTTTTGCATTAGAAATCTTAATCAGGTGAACTTATAGGGTAGTTGGAAAAAGAAACCAGCTACATATCTGTTTTCAACAGAAGATGCATCCTATTTTTCAATCAATTCTAAAGGTTAGACACCTGAATATTTTTCATTTGATTGACATGTTTAAGGTAGTGACATGGATGGCCTTCGAAACAATATGTAGAACTTATATTTTTCTACAATTGTTCTACTACATGGACACATTTTTTATAAATTATATTTTTGCTGTAGTCTTCTACTCTGCAATTCTGGTCAATTTACTCTACATTAGAGGCCAGCATGTTTCAATTTATACTATTGTAGTATTTATTTGGCATTTTATGAGAGAAAAATTAAGCAGTTGACTATGATCTGTAATAAACAACCAAGCTTTATAATTAATATTCTGTGCTTGAAATGGGTGCACGTTTGATTGTAAATTATATGTAATTTAAATCAAATGCTGCAGTAATTTTTCCACCATTAAATATTTCTAGAATTCCAAGTCTACCTGAGCTGCACAGTGGTAAGAGCAATGCAGGTATTTTCTCTTCATTCAGTGGTAAATACAATGTAATTCATTCAGTAGTGTGAAATTAAGAAAGTTATGAGAAATGAATATAAAAGCAAATGACTGAATTGGAAAAGTAGTAAAAATGTAATCACTGAAGCTGTGAGGTAAGTAAGGTGCTTTGTAATGTTAGCACTCTGAATTGTTGACATATAAAATAATTCCATTTTGCATAGTATTTTTAAATTCACATAAAATGACTAATATAAATTTGAAAAATCTGCAGTACAAGGAATTAACCTCATCCTCCAGACAAGATGTTTAAGGTTAAGTATAATAGAAACATAAATCTTCTGTAAGTCTTATTAAAGGAGAAATATCTGCAGTATCTGAGTTAGATTTCTTTCAACCAAAAACTCCCATTCTGAAATGCTAGCATTCTGACATAGTGACAAATTGCTGGAACGAATGTTAAATAGTTAAATGGACAGGTGATGGATGGCCTCATAAGCCTTGCAGGGCAGCCTGTGTAAGATACTAATTGGTTCTGTGGAACTGGTTTTAGTCAATAAATTCACTTGAGATTTTTTTTTTTTTTTTTTTGTATTAGACATCTTTAAAGAATGCAGTGCTATAGGTGACAAAACACTTGCAACATATCAGGCCACCAACAACTTTATCACACCCACTGTGCATGATATCACTTTCCTTAGATCTAGCTCTACTCAAATGTTAAATATTCATTTTGAATGCTCAATGAGAAGATTCTTTATGGGTTCTCTATTTCATCCTTTGACTTTCGAGACTACCTATTTTTCTCACTCCAGAAATTCCTCAATTTTTTCTTCCTGTAGGAAGCTACTCAACTTGGGCTTTTTCAACTAAAATTTAAGTTTTAAGAAATGAAGTTTTAAAAGTTTTTCTATAGGATTAAAATTTAAAAAAATGTACAGTATACGTGAAAAATTAGCAGATCTAATAATTTTTGGACAAATAGATTCTTTTTCTTTTTAAAAATAACACAATCATGGAATATTATCAAGTTCATTTCCAAATTTCCAGAATCTTGTCTAATGGAAGGAAAGATGAAAGGAAGGAAAGAGGAAGAAAGGATAGAAGGAAGTAGGGAGGGGGGAAAGATTAACTTCCAGTTGACTGGGTCCTTACGAAGTCACTGAGAAACTAAATCCATATTTTCTAAGACTGAGAGATGAATGCTAACAAATCAATCTGTTCATTCTTTGCAACTTCCCCAGATGTTTTTGTACAATAACGGAGAATGTTGGTGACCAATTCCCATAGTCTATTGGAGAAGCAAAGTTTTTGTGAACCCCAATTTGTGTTTCCATTTTCAAAATATCTCAGACAATCCCTCTTGTAAGACTGAGCTAGGTCTATGAAGAGAAGTGATTCTTCTGTCCACAAATATCCCATCTCTACACAACGAAAAAATGAGACACTTTGCAGATGATAAGCAAACAGGTTCTGCTAATGGACTGCATCAGTTCAAACTTAACTCTAGAATTCACTGTGTGATGTTGAGCAAGTTACTTTATCTCTTTGTACCTGTTTCCTCATCTGTAAAGGTGGGATAATATTAGTACTGGATTCACAAGTTTGCAGTTGATTTATATGTAAATCACTTACACCAGCATCCAGAACATGCTAAGCACTCAATAAGTTTCAGCTACGATTATTATTATTATTATGTGTATTTGTTTATTCTTTCTTTAATGAACCTAGCTTTACAAACCTGATGTGAAATAAAGTTTTTAATTGGAGATTTAGGCTTATTATTATAATCATTATAAAGTGAAAACAAAAGTGAATAGGGACAAGAATTTATATTAAGGTATACATAATGTTAATTGCATACCTATAAAATACTTTAAGGATACTTCTTTTTAGCACACCTATTCTCTGTATGCATGCGATACAGTCAAATCTCTGCTAGCTAAATGAAATAGAAGTTTATTGAATTAGCTTAGAAACTTCTGATAGCATGTTGAATTATCCTGGTAACACTAATTCTCCTAACTTGAATTAACCTGATTGCTGTTTTGATGTTATGAATTTTTAAGAAATCACAGCTTTTTCTGCTTTTCATGAACAGCATAATCCTAACCACAGCCCTAACACAAATAAAAGAAATTTTGTGCATTCGAATAGCCAACCTGAAACAAAACAATAGAAAGTATTGCACAAGTTAAAAATACAGTTAGCTTTCTATAATATCAGTATAAGTAAGAATCAATCCTGACTTACCGTTTCTTAAATAAAAAGAAGTCAATATTTTTCATATATGAAGAAAAAAGGAAGTCGGTGGCTTGTGACATGAGTCCAAGAGCTAACATTTGTAATTATGAGTGGTGATGGATGTTAACTAGATTTACTGCGATGATCATCTCACATTATATAGAAATATCAAATCATGTACACTGGAAACTAATGTTATGTTATATGTCAATTACATCTTAAAAAATCAGAAAAAAAACCTCAGTGATAATGGTCTCAGAATCTCAGCGTTTATCTTATCCTTTCTATCATGGTGGCATGAAGGTTGCAACAGCTCTAGGCTTCATGTGAGAGTTTAAAACAAGAGGACAGACATGAATGGCACCAGCCACAACTGTTCCTATGAATAATATTGTAATAGCATTGCATGATGACAGATGTGACTTGCAGTGAGCATAGCATAACATAGAGAGAAACAGAATCTCTATGTTGTACACCTGAAATGAAGGTAACATTGTGTGTCAACTGTACTCACATAATTAACAGGTATACTATCCCAAATAAGACTAAACTTTCAAATTAGAAACATTTCCTCAGTAAATGAAATTCAAATGGGTAGGCATGCAAAAACCAAGCCTGAATCATCCATTTCTGACACATTCAATAATAAAATAATTTAAATTTAATTATGGATAATATCAGCCATATCAATGTTAATGACAGCTCCAATCTATCTTTCCAGGAACTAGCATTGCATATTTTGAACACTCATTTCATTTTACACATTTATTTGTTAAGAAAAAAATAAAGTTGTATTTATGTCAACAAAAAAATCATTTTAACGGTAGTTGTAGTTCGTTCAGTAACTATAAAAGAAGAAATTATAATTTCATTTTTGTGAACTGAATATATTACAATTTTCTTCTGTCGCTTGGCTCTACTCCCCTCTATATAAGAATACACAATATTTGAAATAGGTGAGGGAGATTACTAGGTACAAACTTCTAGTTATAAATTAAACGAGTTATAGGGATGAAAAGCACAGGATAAGGTGTATAATAAAGTAAAAACATATATAAAATCAAATAAACATAAGCCATATAACAGCAAAACACCTATAATAATGATAATAAAATCACATGCCAATTTCTAAATATATTCTTTATTAAGTGTATGAAAATAGTTTATGTCACTGGCAAACAATCTAAATTTTTTTGTTGACATTGAAACATTATGTGATATTTAGCTATCTAACAACGAATACAATTTAAGAGAGATGAAATATACTAGTGGAGTAAAGTATCATCTTTGTGTTGTTTTTCAGAAAATTAAAGTCACTATGGCCCTTTATTACAATCAGAAATATAAACAGAGAAAGCCTATATAGAGATTCCGTAAATTTTTGTCCAACAATGGAATTTTATCTCTATATGCAAATTAACAGTGGCTTAATTACAATGTTTTTCATTAAAATTGACAAATTAGTATGAGCATCATCATAATTATTATTTATAAAGAAGATTATTTTAAACTTATGAACATGCAGTGCTTCACTGGGGACATCCAAGGAACAAAGAAGCCCAGGTAACATGACAACACAAAAAAGGAGGTCAACAAAATTTAAAACTGGTAAAAATTAAGCACTAAGGAATTTCACTCCAGTAGGAGCTGGAGATTATATTCTTAATACATTAAATTCAAATAGTGTACAAACATCCCCGCCTTTGTGTCTTTATATAATTGTGATTTAGATTCTTGTCTCCACACCACTGTCAAAAATCAGTTCTCTTTTAAACAGCTTTATTAAAGTATAATTGACATATACACAGTTTTACACATTTAAAGTGCACATTTTGAGATTTTTTTACATATGTATACATCCATGAAACTATCACCAAAATCAAGACGGTAACATGTTCAACACAGTCTTTATAGCTCTTCTCTCTTATTTCACTTCTCCTTCTCCCCCAAGCAACCACTTACCTTGTCTCACGATAGACCAGTTTGCATTTTCTAGAGTTTTATATAAGTAGAATCATAAAATATGTACTTATTTTCCCCTGACTTCTTTCTCTCAGCATGATTATTATGAGATTTATCTCGTTGCATGTATCAATAGTTCATTCTGGTTCATTGCAAGTAATATTCCATTGTATGGATATACAGTGTATTCTCATTATTCATAGTATTTATGTTCTATAAAGTCCAAGCAGACTGAATCAGCAAATACTGAGTCATTGCGCCCAGGGAAAAGACAGGGTTAGGTTCCTGCTGGCCTTTGGTCACAACATTTTCATCAACGAATCAATACGTAATCCTGTTTTATGTGAGTTTCTGTTTAAGGGCACCTTATTTAATATATATTTTGACTCATTAACATTGAATTTATGACACTATAATTCATAGTGAAAAGTAGCTTAGCTGATATATATTTTTTCTCCATGAGGCACAGCATTAGACAGTGTTTCAGTAGTGTTTGGGACCATTTAAACAGCAAAATCATCAACAAAAAAAAACACAAAAAATGCAAAAAACAAAGCACTAAATATAGAGAAGAAGGCAGAGCTGCTTATATTATGGGAGCTGAAATAAGACCTTGTTCAATCTCAGCTAGAAAAATAAGCTCTTTGGGCAACTCAAATGTTTTCACTGCTCTGTGCTCTCAAATGTCCTCCAGTACCTGTGTAAATGCCAAGAGGATTCATTTGGGGGTTACAAATAAATTTAAATTGGTCATGGAATTTGCAAATGTGGAATTCCTTAATATGGAATCCACAAATAATGAGGGTTGACTGTACCATATTTATTTATCCATTCACCCACTGCTGGATATTTGTGTTGTTTTATGAATTTTATCGGTTACAAATAATGGTATCATGAATACTAATGTACAATTATTGGTATGGATGTATGCTTTCTTTCCTTACAGGTAAATGCCCAAGAGTGGAACGCCCAAAAGGTATAGCATGTGTAGGTTTAAGTTTTAAGAAACTGTCAAACTGTTTCCAAAGTGGTTGTAGGATTTTACATTCTCACCAGTAGGATATAAAAGCTTCAGTTGCTCCAGAGCATTGCAACCATTTGGTACAATCAGTGTTTTTAATTTTATCCAACCCCATAGGCATGAGGTTGCATCTCAAAGAGATTTAATTTGCATCTTCCTGACAACTAATGATGCTGAACATCTTTTTTCCTTTGTGTTTTTGCTGTCCTTAATCTTTTTTGTTGAAATGTCTTTTCAAATTTTCTGCCAATTTAAAATTTTTAAAATTGTTTTCCTATGAAATTTGAGAACTTGACTATAATTTTGAACACAAGAAACATGCTTATTATTACTATGCTTATTTGCTTATTATTCTCTCAGGCTTGTCTTTTTATTTACTGTCTAAAAACTTAAGTTTGTATTTTTAGAAAGTTTATTTCATCAATGTTTTTCTCTAATGAATTAATCTTTTGGTGCTTTATCTAAGGAATCAGCATAAACCAAGGTAAAACAAACAAAAATGTTCTCTTATGTTTTATTTTAGGATTTTTATAGTTTTGGGCTTGACATTTAGATCTAATGATACATTCAGAGTTAATTTTTTGTAGATACTGCAAGGTACAAATTGAAGGGTTTTGTTTTGTTTTTGTTTGTTTTTGTGCAAATTTTCAGTTGTTTCAGTATCATTTGTTGAGAATAGTTACCTTTCTCTTTCTTTTTTTTAATAGTTACCTTTTTCATACTGAATTGCCATTACAACATTTTCAAATATAAGTTGTTCGTATATAAGTGGGTCTATTTCTGAATTTCCTATTCTATTTTTTGGTCTATTTGACTGTAATTTTAGCCAAAAAACACATCTTTTTGATTAGTGTTACTTAATTCTAGTCTTCCAATTTCATTTTTTTTTTCAAAGTTAGTTCAGCTGTTCAATACCCTTAGCACTTCCATACAAATTTTAGAACAAAGTGTAGATTTCTATAAAATAATCCTGCTAGGATTTTTTATTAGGATTGTTTTGAACTGATAAATTTGGGGAAAATTTATATCATAAATATTGAATGCTCTAAATCAGAAGCAGGGTAAAAATCTCACTACTTTGTTGGGTCTTTAAATTATGTCAGCAATGTTTTATAGCTTTAAATGTGTGAGATACACATATTTTGTTAGATTTATCCCAAAGTAATGATATTTTTATCCCACTGAAAATACTACTTTTAAATTAAACTTCTGACTGTTCGTTGCTACAATAAAGTTGTAACAGAACCGGTATTTATACATTTGATGTTATATACTACAATTTTGCCAAGTTCACTTATTCTAGTAGCTTTTCTTCAACATAGATAATGATGCTTCATACAAATAAAACTTTACTATTTTTTTAAAATTTGCATGCCACTTATTTTATTTATCCCTTATTTCACTGATTACAAACTTCAGTACAATGTTGAATGGGAGTGCTGAGAGCAGATACCCTTATCCCACTCCTAATCTTAAGGGGAAAGCATGCAGTCTTTTAACATTAAGCACGATGTTAGCTTAATGTTATTGTTAGGTGTCCATTATCAGAGAGATGAAGTTCTCTTTTATCGTTAGTTTCCAGATATTTGTTAGTTTGTTTGTCTAAAATGGGAATGGATGTTGGATAAGTCCCACCTGATCATAATGTTTTATTCTCCTTACATGTCATTGGATTAAATCAGCTAGAATTTCCTCTAGAAATTTTGCATCTATGTTTACGGAAATTATTGTTTGTAGTTTTCTTACTCATAATACTTTATGTGGTTTGCTATCAGAGTGATGATGGTCTCACAGAATGAGTGGGAAATACTCTTGTTCTTGAATTTTCTAAAAGGGTTTGTGTAGAATTAGCATTATTTCCCTTTTATTGTTTAGTAGAATTAATCGGTGAACAATATGGGCTTGGATTTTCTTTATGGCAAGATTTTCAACTTAATTATTTAATGTATATTGGGTTATTCAGTTTATCTATTTCTTTCTGAGTTTTGGTATTTAGAATCTTTCAAGCAATTTGTCCAGTTTTTGAGTTAATGAAATATATTGATATAAAATTGTTTGTAATATTCCCTTATTAACCTTTTAATATATGTAGAACCTATTGTGATGTCACCAGTGTTACTCCTGATATTAATAATTTTGTCTTTTTTTCTGATCAGTCTGGCTAAGTTTTTATCAATTTTATTAATGTTAGAGCATTCAATATTTGTGATATAAATTTTCCCCAAATTTATCAATTCAAAACAATCCTAATAAAAAAATCCTAGCAGGATTATTTTATAGAAATCTACACTTTGTTCTAAAATTTGTATGGAAGTGCTAAGGGTATTGAACAGCTGAACTAACTTTGAAAAAAAAATGAAATTGGAAGACCAGAATTAAGTAATACTAATCAAAAAGATGTGTTTTTTGGCTAAAATTACAGTCAAATAGACCAAAAAATAGAATAGGAAATTCAGAAATAGACCCACTTATATACGAACAACTTATATTTGAGAAAGTTGTAATGACAATTCAGTATGAAAAAGGTAACTATTAAAAAAAAGAAATATATGGAAAAAAACCCAGATGATCAAATGAAAGAAAAAATAAATTTTCAAATATACTAGAGCTTCTAATAATTCTTTATCAATAATTGATAGAATAATGCACAATTATTAAAGATATAGAATACCTAAACAACATTACTAACCAACTTGATCTACTTGACATTCACAGAACACTCTACCCAACAATAGAAAACACATTCAACTCAAAACCAACAGTACAGTATAGACAAAAATTTGGGCCATAATTTGAATTTCAATAAATTAAAAAAGATTTGACCCATAGAAAATATGTTCTCTGAATCTGAAATCAATGGCAAAAAGATCTCTGGAGACTTCCCCAAAATGTTTGGAAACCCAAAAAGCACAATTCTAAATAACCTGTAGAACAAAGAAGAAATCAACAGGAAATTTGTAAGTATTTTGTACTGAATGACAATGAAAACAAAACATATCACTCAGAAGGAAATTTATAGCACTGAAGTGCCTGTCTTAGAAAGTAAGCAGGGCACAAATTAATGGTCTCAGCATCCACCTTAAAAAAATAGAAAAGTAAAAGCAACTTCATCCCAAAAAAAGCAATACAAAGAAAATGATAAAAAGTCAGACTGAACAAAAATCAATTGAAGAGAAAATAGAAAAATACTGGTGAAAATAGCATATTTACTTAGAGTAGCCAAACATGCAAAATAATTCAAATGTCCATCAAGAGCTAAATAAACAAATATGACATATCCATATAATGCAATACTACCCAGCAACAAAACAATGAACTATTAAAAACCAGCATGAATAAATCTCAGGATACCTATACCGAATGAAAGAAGAAATAAAAAGTACATTTTTTATGACTATATTTATTCAAATTCTAGAAAATGCAAACTAGTCTACACTGACATAAAACAGGTGAGTGGTTGCCTGAGGGTAGGAAGGAGGAGTTTGAGAGAGGGGTTACCAAGGAATATGGGGAAACTTTTAGGGGTAATGGATATGTTTACTACTTGGTTTCAAGGATGTCTATGCACACTCAAACATGTCACACTTTCTTACTCTAAAATTATGAGTTTATTATATGTCAATTATAACATAATAAAACTGTCAAAAGCAAAATTAAACCAACAAAGAATATAGGACTTAAATGTTTTCCCTTTCATAAATATTAGCAAGTCAAAGAATAAACTGTTAAGTTTTTAAATATATGTAAACCCGTAGTGAGACTATCATAGATGTATTATAGACATGAAGAGTCAGATGCAGTAAACTCCACCTCCAATTTAGTGAATTAATTACAAATATTATACACTTTCATTATTAGTCATTCAACTATATTTTATTTTGCCAAGTAGTTTAATATTAGTGATATATTTTTCTTAATTATTTCTGCTTCCTTGTTCTATGCAGTGGTAATATTTTCCCATTTGTCTGCTATATAACTCTAAATTTTATTCAACCAGTATTTCATGTACATGGAGAATGAGAGAAGCAATAATATTTTGGCTCCCTCTTTCCATGAATCTGCTCCCCAGTGTCTTGTCCCTTCTCTTCTCCCCAGCTCTTCCCATACACACACAAACAAAACAAGGGTAGAGAGATTGCTAACCAGATTTGTCACATCTGAGGATATACTTGTATTTTTTGTTATTATTATTGGGTGTGGCTACTGATCCTTAATGCTCAAAACATATTTGATGTGCAGTTATATTCCTGGCTTTGCTGAGTAGACAGTAAGCTCTACCAGTGACAAGAACATAATTACTCATCTTTGGAACTCTTTTGCTTAGTATAGGACCTGCCGCATAGTAGGCATTTTAAAATATTTACTAAATGAGTGAAAAGAATTTTAGCATTCAGTACTGGAGAGATTATGACGGAACTGATATTTCCACATTGCTATTGCCATAAAGTAGTAGAAAGTCATCATGGAATATGCAATACATGCAGGTAAGTAAGCATGGTAAATATGCTCTAAGCACGATAAACGTGCTCATCTTCATCTGCTTTTTAAAGATTGCTGTTTAAGGATTTTTGCAGAAGGAAACTTTACTGGGCACCTCCACTGAGTATGCCACAAGAGATTTTCACACCTTGTTGCAGATCCTTGAGCTGGCTGTACAAAGTAGGTAATATTTATGTCTTATCTTCCAGGAAAATGAATCCTGGAGAGGTAGAATGAGTGGATCGAAGAGGATATTTTGAGTATGTGTTCTTTCCAATTATTTTGTATTTAAATTAAAGTAAAAAATGATAAAGGTAATATCATGTACATTTACTAAATGACCAGGTAATTTGGAGACTGAGATATTGTTCAGTGCCACATCCATTGGAAAAATTAGTGTGTGTGTGTATGTGTGTGTTTATATGCAATTACATCCTGGTTGCAGTCCAGCCCTTATGGGACCAAAATAATTACCCTGTCTGAAATTTTCTTTCTTTAATGGTCTACTCTTTCTTATCAAGTATTTGTTCCCATTTCTTAGAACTTAAATTCCATACTTCAATGGAAAGTACTACAGGCATTGTCTTATGCTCTCTGGAAAACATCCTTATTCAAGTACAATATTTCCCAAGTATTGTAAGGTGGCTTGAGCAAGCATTCCTAACCTCCTGGCTGAGGCATCTTGCTAAAACTCTATTAATCTGGGCCACTTGCCCTCTTGTAGCTCCTCAAATTTGACACTGCAGCTCCACATCTAGAGCATTTTCTCCTGGGCATTAACTGGCATGATAATATGTTTAAATATTAAAGAACTTTAATGTATAGAATTGTTGAATCATTATATTTTATACCTGAAACAAATATGTATATTAGTATACATACATACATGTAACTGTGTTATACTTGAATAAAAAATAAAAAAATAAAAATAAACAAATAACAAAATAAAGGACTAAATAATCTTAAATGAGCATCATATTCTTCTCAAGTAACCACAATCGACTTTGACATAAGCACACTGTACCTTTCTTTAAATCTATACATAGAATATATAGTTTTATAAAAATACATTTTTCAACTGATCAGTCTTATGCATGTGGAAGATGTATAGGAATGAAATTTCAGATGGTGAATTGCATTAATGTGACTCAGAATTGCAAATAATAAATATCAATAAGAGCAATCTATTTTCATCAAAAGTGCCTTGAATTTAAAATTTGCTATAACAGAATTATTATTCCATTAAATATCTGTATAATTTGATTTGAAATCAAAGTAAAAGAACACTGCTGAGTTCTGTGTATGAGTTTTATATGAATAGGAACTTTATCTTGTAGTTTAGCAGCTAAAGACATATAGTAAATTGAATTGATTTATAGTTGAGTTTTCAGATACACTTCTCTTGTTTCATGCGATGATCAAACGGGGGACATATTATAGGAGTTAAGAGCTAAGCTGTTAAAGAAGACGAGCTGGATTTGTAGACATCTAAGAAGCCCACAGTAATGTTGCATACTTTTTTGCATTTAATCAGACCGTGTGGCTCTGCCATATAGGCCTCGGGTCTCTTAGGAACTGATCTAAAATAAATATTTTATTTTATTAATACTAAGAATTGTGGCCAGACACCAAACTGAACAAACAAATGTTATATGATTTTCAATACAATGCTTTATATTTATGTGCCATAAAAGCCAAGGGTAGACTTATCTAGAATATTAACCTATAAAGCTTAACTACTGAATCAGATACAGCTGAGAAACAGAAGTTGTCTAACTAAAGTTAAATAATTTTATAGAAACATTTGCTTTAGTTTTTGTTATTTTTATAAACTCTATGTTCTGAGCATAATTTTAAAATTCACACATTCTAACATACATCACAATCTATTCATGCCCAATCTTGGCAATCAGTGAAGGTTTGTATTACAGTGAGATATAATGTGTCATTTCCAATTAGCTTTTATAAAATTGGAAGACCAAGTTCCAATAATGCTATTGTTATTTTTAAGAGTCATACTATAAAGATTCTTTTTTTCTTTAGAAATTCATAACAGTTTGGCTCTAATCTTCTCTTATTTAATAATTGAGGTCAACTAGTATAAAACCAAACCCACATAAGTTAGGGGATCCTGAAAAATTATGATTTTAGCATAAAAATGTAACCAATAAAGTTAGGCAGAATTCAGTGGTTAGCCTTCATCCATAGGGAACAATGTTTGTGGGTTGTTGTTTTTTTTTTTAAGATTTTATTTTTAAGTAATCTCTTCACCCAACATGGGGCTCGAACTTACAACCCTGAGATCAAGAGTTGCACGCTCTACTGACTTAGCCACCCAGTCTCCCCTGTGGGGTTTTCTTGAGATTAAGGTTATGTTGAACATTTACCAAACTCTCCAATTAATATTAGACCTTGCTAGGGATAAAAAAAAAATTACCTAGAATTTACCATTCTTTTTCCTTCCCACAAATTTTTGTGCCTTTCAGCTATAATTGCTATTAATTGAGAAAAAGCTTAATACACTTACATTCATGTCAGTGATTTTTAAAGGAATTTTCAGTTAAAAATTAATATAGGTATCTAAAAAAATGATAGTTTTGAAATTGGAAAAATTAAAAGCTAATAGTGCTACTACATTCATACTCACTTATTTTTTCTTTCTTTTTTTCTGGTCCTTGTGAATGCTCAAGGAAAAGGCAAACTTTATGGTTTTTTTCATGTTGCTTTTTTTTAGCATTCTACTTTTTATTAAAAACGATACACAAAATCATAGTTCATATGCAAAAATAGTCTCTAAAAGATAAGTGATGACACATTTAATATTTTTAAAGGATACAGAGATATTTGTATACTGCTTTTGTGCTGTAGAGTGGGAAAGTCATGCCCAAGTCTAGTAAATTGTTCATACACTCTTTATCTTTGTTTTCCAGCTAACATGTTTAGGGTGTTATCAAAGGAATTACCTGAACTGGAGGAAGTAATAAGGGGATAAATGCTGATGACATGCTTTGGAAGAAAGAGGCCATCTAGAGATCATTTCTTTGTGCTTATTGTATCAAAGTCCTATCTTTAATTCCTTGTCAAATTTACTAATCTCTGCCTATATCATGCTACATCAGAAATCTGAAAGAAATAATATTAGTTGGTGTCATGGTCATTTTTCTTCAACGTTTCACTCTTCTTTTAATGTTTTTATTGTTATGTTAATCACCATACATTACATCATTAGTTTTTGATGTAGTGTTCCATGATTCATTGTTTGTGCATAACACCCAGTGCTCCACGCAGAACGTGCCCTCTTTAATACCCATCACCAGGCTAACCTATCCCCCCACTCCCTACCCTCTAGAACCCTCAGTTTGTTTCTCAGAGTGCATCATCTCTCATGGTTGGTCTCCCCCTCTGATTTACCCCCCTTCATTCTTCCCCTCCTGCTATCTTCTTCTTTTTTTTTCTTAATATATATTGCATTATTTGTTTCAGAGGTACAGATCTGTGATTCAACAGTCTTGCACAATTTACAGCGCTCACCATAGCACATACCCTCCCCAATGTCTATCACCCAGCCACCCCATCCCTCCCACCCCCCCACCACTCCAGCAACCCTCAGTTTGTTTCCTGAGATTAAGAATTCTTCATATCAGTGAGGTCTTATGATACACAACATTTCACTCTTTGTGTGTCTCCTGAGAATGTCAAGCTGAGTTTATTTGGGAGCATTTCTTAAGAGATATTACAGAGATCAATAAAGAGATTGCAAACACTGTGCTGCCAGTCTAAATATCTCAAAGTCAAGAAGAGGAGATAAAGTGTATTTTCCCTCTAGACTATGAGATGTTTGAGGACAGCAACTGTGTCTCAATCCCCTTGAGACCTCTAGCTCCTATTCTCGTACCCAGAATGTGTCAGGAGCTGATGTCTGTTAAGTTTGCTTCATACTGGGCGCCTGGGTGGCTCAGTTGGTTAAGCGACTGCCTTCGGCTCAGGTCATGGTCCTGGAGTCCCGGGATCGAGTCCCACATCGGGCTCTCTGCTCAGCAGGGAGTCTGCTTCTCCCTCTGACCCTCTTCCCTCTCGTGCTCTCTATCTCTCATTCTCTCTCTCTCAAAAAAAAAAAAAAGTTTGCTTCATACTCTGGCTTGTGAGATGAAGTAGTGGAGCGAAGACTGAACAAGCGGGTAGACCACAGTGCAAAGGCTTGAGGTCGGGCTAATAAAACCAAGAAGCTGGAGTGATAGGAAGGCTCTGGCACTGGGGCAGGGCATGAGTGCCCAGAATTCTTAACTTGGAATTCAGACAGTAGCATCCCTGTTACAAGGGAATGCTGGGATGTTTCAGTGAAGAGCTTCTGATTCTACCTTTGTCTGTCCTATAAAGACTAAGACGATTTCTCTACATTTCCCTCACCACACAGTCCCGGCGAAATGTCATAGTCAAGTCAGGCACTATAGTTGACCCCATACCCCAGCATCTTATCCTCTCCCTTCCCGTTGCATTTCCTAAAGAAGTTACCAGCTGGCTCCCCTCCTCTCCGGGCATCTTCCAGGTTGGGCTCTGCAACAGAGGCTGTGTGTGAGCACCAGGAAGAAAAAGAGGTAAAGATGCTGTAAGATGATGTCAATTTTTCTGTGATTGGGTTGAAACGGGTCTCCCTGTTGCCGGAGAAGGGAAATGTGATTCTGGCAAAAGAGGCAATGGGAGACAGACAGAGAGAAGTTCCGCAAGACAGGCAGCTGCCAAGAGTGACCAGCAAAAACAGAGAAAGACAAAGGGTTTGGGACAGGGAGAAAGAAAAATAAAGAGAAGGGAAATCTGTGAGAGGAACTGAGTCAGAGAGGAAGAGAAACATCTTTGGGGACACTTTCAGAGTAATGAGTGTCCACACTCCCATTTTATTTTTTAGAGGTAGAAACTCTGAGAAGATTATTTTTTTTAATTTGCTTTACTAAGGTAACAATTTACATCCAATAAAAGTCACCAGTGTTAAGTGTATAATTCTACGATACCTGACAATATATGGAAACACTGACTACCACCTCTATCAAGACATAGAATAAATAGTTAAACCAACACAAAATGTTCCCTACACCCCTTTGCAGTCAATCTCCTCCTCCTCAAACCCCCCACCCCTGGCTTCTGTTTTTCTTTTGTTATTAGTAATCCTTTATTAGAAAATAATTTTCAGCATCCAAATATATATAAAGAATAATGTAAAAACTTGCCCACACTGTTATTGCCTGGCTTCATCACTCTCAGCACTTTATTTTTGTTTTCTTCTTATAAATCGAATATTACAGATAGAGATAAAATCCATGGTCACCCCTTTCAAATTCCTCTCTCCCAGGTTCCAACTTGACATTTTTCATTCCCATGCCTATTTTATTAATTTATGACATACCCGTGTGTACATAAGTTACATACGGTCATTTTCTATTTTTAAAGGTGAGTACAGATGACATAATACTGAATATATTATTCTGTTGTTTTTTTTCTCAACATTTTGTTTTGAGATGTATTAGTGATACCTATTACTACAGGTCATTCACTTTATCCACTTTAGATTCTTCTGTTCTATTCCCATTTATTTATCTATCTTATATATGGACAATTTAGACTGTTTCTAATATTCTGCAATTGTAATCTATACAACAATAAACATCTTCCTATGTATACAAATACAAGAGTTTCTCTAAGAATGGGCATCTAGTAATAAATTACTGACCCTAGGACTTAAAACCTTCCAGATATTGACAAACTGTTCTTCAAAGGAATTGATATTTATACCAACTCGAAAGTATATAAAGGTACCTGAGGTTCCATATAGTTAATGACATTGATGTTAATATTTGTTAGTTTGACATTTCTATAGGTATGAAAAAGTATCCACTATACTACATATAAATCATTAGTGTCTTCTCTTTGAAAGCCCTTCACATACTTTGCCAATGAAAGTACTCTTTTTCTTATTGTCTTGTAGCAGTTTTTAAATACATTCTAGATACTAATTGTCTGCCATTCATATGAGTTGCATCTGTTTTCCTTCAGTCTTTGGCATGGATTTTCACTTTGATTCTACCCCCCAACCCCTATCCCATATGGAATTAAGGGAACTCAGATCATATTCCCTGGAGGTGGTGGTACCAAGTGTTAAATAATATAAAAATGTCAAGGAAAAAAAAAAAGAAGGAAAGAAAAATGTCAAGGAAAATGCCTCCACTGTTGCTGGCATTGATGCAATTCTGTTGGATTACATCAGGCTACAAATTTTTTTTTTTTTTTTTTTTGGTTTAAACAGGTGTACACAGAACAGAGTTCATCTCCTAGATCCATCTAATGGTGAGAAATGTGATTTCCCAGGCTCACCTTGTATTTTGCTCTTACAAACTATGATGCAATGAATAACCTTGTCCACATGTCATTTCACTTGCGCAGGTAGAAGAATTCATCATTTATTATCTATTTATTACCCTTTGACATGTTTTACCCACTATTTTCCTAATTGTAAAAATACTTAATTTTAATGCATTCACACATAGCACTCTTTTCCTTTACATATGTTCTTTCAGGGTTTAGTTTTAAAAATGCTTTAGTCCTAAACAGTCATAAGTAGTTTCTTCTGTATTTTCTTGAAACATCTTTTATTTTAGGTTGCATATTTTGGTCTTTAATTCAGTAGTGCAACTAGGTGTATGGGAAAACAGAAGAATTTATTTTTTCTAATGCAAGTACAAAATTGCCCAAGCACTGCTGACTGAATATTGACAGCCAGTGTTTCCCCATGGAACTATAGTGCTGCCTCTAATCTATACATGGATACTCTATCTGCATGGGTCTGATTTGCAGCTCTTGTTTCTCTTCCATTGGCTTATTGTCAAGACCACACGGTCTTAATTACCATGGAATTAGGATAACTCCTGAGGTCTGGTAGACTAAATCTATATCTCATTCTTCAGAATTCTTCAAGGTATTCTTGGTCTTTTGCTCTTCCAGACACACACATCTATGTTAGATTTATCATTAGGAATTTTAAAAACTTCATTGCTATTGTACATGATGCCTATTTATAGTTACTTTGTAATTATAATTACTTTGCAACTATTTATAGTTACTAATGCTTTGATGCTGATTTGTAGAACAAGATTTATTATTGATAATTATTGATTTTGTTTCAAGAAACGTTGCTGATGTCTATAATAGCTTGTGGTTCTGTGGGACTGTCTATATGGGCTATCAGTTTATATACAAATAATGGCTTCTTTTCTTCCTTTCCAAATATTGCATACTTTATTTTCTTCTTAGTGTGTCATTTATAACCTTCAGGACAAAACTGAATAAAAGTGGTGTTCCTGTCTCATTCTTGATTTTTAAAGGAAATGTTTCTCATACTTTTTTGAAAATGAATTTGCTGAGATGTAGTAGATGAATTTTACCCAGTTAAAGAAGTTCTTGTCTCTTACTAGGTGCCTAAGAAATTTTTTAAAAATTCTGTTATTGTTGAATTTTGTTGTCTCTTCCATTTATCAGGATGATCCCATATATAATTTTTTTTCTTTTTTAAATTGTTACATGTGTGATGTAGCTTGATTATAAACATGCATACCCATAAAAGTCTTTCCATTTATATATACATACTTGCATATGTGTGTGTGTATATACACACACATACATTTCTGTATTTGGTTTTCTAAAATTTTGTTTATAATTTTTGCATCCATATTTACAGGTGATATTGGCCTCTTTTTTCTCATACGTATGTATAGTACTGATATCAAAGTTTCACTATTCACATAAAAGTTATTTGGAGACTTATTCTCAGAATGAGTTTAAATAAGACAGAATTTATATGTTTTAATTAATACTGGTGACATATTGCCTGTAATATAGTAAGGATAAAACAAATGTATGAATACTACAGCATAAACCCCCAAACTCAGAAGCCTTCACCTTCTAACCAGGAAACCTACTCCTAATGTTACCAGCAGACTAGAGGGATTATCCCATCAGTTTCCCTGTGAAGCTCCTTTTGTCATTTTCATGGTGAGATTTTTTGTATTTCTGGCCTCTTCTGACTGTTTTGGAGTAATTTCTGCTCCCAGGTTACACAACTGATAATAACCAACAATATTTCTGAGTGCTTACTCCAAGAATACATAAGTCAATTTTAATGGATCCACTTAATTCATGTACCAAGCTTATGGTAAATACTTTATAAATATTATTTCATTTAAATCTGAAAAAAAAAACTTTTATGAGGATAAAGAAACTGAGGCACAGAGAGGTGAAGTAACTTCCTAAGGTACTTAGCTCATAAGGCAGACAGGATTCAAGCCTAGGCATTATGTATCCTAAACCCCTGCCTTTACCCATAGATGATATTGCTGCCCCCCTCAGTTTTCCAGGCATTCTCCTAGCAGACCCTTACTCTAGTACTTCCTAAAATAAAATTTTTGAAACCTAATACATGTCAGATGAGATACCATTATGTTTTCTAAATATTCATAATACATATATTGATGAAGAACAAGGCACTGTATGTTTATAGGTGTTTGAATTTTGGTTAAACTAGAGATGAAAATTTTGCCTTGTGTAAAACCAGAGCACTTAAGTGAATGCAGAAAACTAACTGTATTTAGAACATTCTGAGCTGAGAGAGACTGGGAAGTATATCGAAGAAATGAAGGGGTGCCTGGGTGGCTCAGTCGTTAAGCATCTGCCTTCAGCTCAGGTCATGATCCCAGGGTCCTGGGATCGAGCCCCACATCGGGCTCCCTGCTCAGCGGGAAGCCTGCTTCTCCCTCTCCCACTCCCCCTGCTTGTGTTCCTGCTCTTGCTGTGTCTGTTAAATAAATAAATAAAATCTTTAAAAAAAAAAAGAAATGAAGAAATCAGGTACTTTATATAGAATGCATTGCACACGCTTGTGATTTTATGAATTCTTAGTACTTTAAATGGCAGAGTTTTGAGGCCTCTGAAGTTGGTTATTATTAGTTTCACATCTAAATAAACATTGGGAAGAAGAACTCATGTCGGGTACTCCCAACTTAGTGTGACCTAGTTCAGTAGCATCACCCCGAGAGTCAACTCACTAGATATCAAATGGGTTAAAGAAACATTCTGTATAGCAGATCATTTTGGTGCCCATGTCAGACCCTCCTAGCATTCCCATCCAGGTCAGGCCCCTAGTGTCTCCTGTCAGTCCCTGAGACTCTAGGATTGAAGACTTCTACTCAGTTTATATACAGGCTAGGCTAGAAACGCTGAGGTGTTTACACTGTAAGGAGTCCAGTTATGAATGTAAGTCAGAGCTCAAATACCCCCAGCTTCCTTGCCCCTTTACATGGGGGTTAGAGAAACTCTGAGGCATTTTCTATTCTGCCAAAGTCCTCAAAGAAGACTAGTCACAGTTTTCCACATTTCTACCCTGTTCAATATCATGCCATTGTTTTTAGGAGTGGGGGGAGGTTATAACTTTTTTGTTTCTTTTTCCAGCCCCCCATTTTGTGTTTCCTGAAATCACCTCCCAAGTAATCTAAGTCCTCTCATTACTAGTATATCCCCACATAATTATTTTTTATCTATAATGTTCAAATTACCACCCTAAGCACGGGGTTGGCTACATAATTTCTGGGGCTAATTGCAAAATGAAAAGATAGAGCCACTTGTTCAAAAAACAAGAAAAAAAGTGCCCCTAAAGGTCCTAAATGTAAAACTTCTTCTTCTGCTATTTCTCTTTCAATCTGCCAAGGTGTTTTTTTAATCTACTGTTTAATTTTGCAGAATGCAGGCACTCAGTGCTACCAGAGAGCCTCTCACTGTGACTCTGCATGCTCACTCACAGTCCACTTACTGCTGGGTTCCCACTAGTCACTGATAATGCTATACCCTGGCCAGGGGAAAAGAAGGCAAGCTCCCTTCCCCAAGGCATGGCTGCCCTAAATCACAATTGGGAGGAAATTACCAAGGAATTATAACCTTTGCAACAGGACACATGGGGTACCTGGACTGGGGGTGAGCTAGAGCCTCACCCCACCAAGTTACCCACCAAATATGCCATGGTATTGTAAGCGCTAGATAGGGATGGGCACAGCCATGCCCAGCTAGCTCTGAGATGCCATGGGACAAGCATAGCCAGCCTTGGCTCTCCTCAAACTCATGCCCAGTTCTCTACCAGGGGTGGAAGGAAGCAGCGATGATTAGATGGGTGCAAGGAAGGGGAGGCCAGGCAGGGCCTGGGACATCGGGGGCAGGAGGTAGCAGCTGTCACAGGGGGAGGGGAGTAAGAAGTGGGGAGAAAGGGGCCAGGAGGGGCACAGGTGCTAGGGGTTGATGGAGCAGTTATCACTGAACCTCTCCTGGAAAGGTAGAGCGTAGGGGATTAAGTAGGAGGTGAAGTTGTATGTGAGTTGAGGCTCGAAGCTGTTGGTACATGTTCTATTGCCTCACTGGACTTCACTCACAAAACACAAATTCAAAAATTGAATTATTAAGAATTTCATGAAGGTGACCAAAGAGCATTAAATGCCAAGTACATGGCATTCGTCTGAATAGGAGCCCCCAGAGTGACAGCACTAGTCCTATATTCATGAAGCCAGCCCTGCTGAGCACAAATCCTTGAACTCATTCTCCCCTAAAATTGCATTCCTTTCTTTCTCAATCCTATCACACTGACCACATCCATCACCTTGCAAATATCTTATGTTGAAGGTGTTGCATTTCCCACTTCCTAGTGGGTTTCAAAGAAAACACACACATATTATTTAGTTTACATGACCTACTTCCAAATCACTGTTATATCACTTCCCCTCTTTTCAAGAACATGGACCTCTCTTGTAAAACTGAATTCCATTCTACCTCTAATTGTCTACCAACTTTAATGTCCTTAATGGATGTGGGTACTGTGTTTATAATTTTTTTTTTCTCCATACACCTCTGACACTATTCCTGGTACTTTTGAGATGCCGATGACATCGTTACAAAGCTAGATTTCTACGTCAACTACATTTCCATTGAATACCTTCTTCAGTTCACAGCCAGGTCCTGAGGCCAACCAGTAAAGCAATGCTCTCATGATCATTCTTATTCTGTTTAACGTCCTGACCTGCTCTCTATCATATGGGGCACTGCAGACATGGGGGTGGCTGTCTGGGTACTCACCATCAAGAGGACCCTACATTAGCCAACACTGGCTGCACATACAGGATCGGGAAAGCAGGGTTATCCTGAAAAAGAGCAGTCAGTGGGGCTGGAAATCTAGGGAGGATGTCAGAAGGTAGAATTTCATCTGGGTCTTCAAGACAATTCCTTTACCAACAAGAGCAAATTCTAAGGAACTTCATAATTCACAATATATAACTCCAATCTTCACTACTAAACAAGGTTGGAGACAAACAGGAAACTGTGCAGACTAGCCTTACTACAAGTCTGTAGTTTCATCAATACTTGGCAATACCTTTTTTTTTTTTTTTCAGAGCGCATGCACAAGTTGGGGGGTGGGCAGAGAGAGAGGGAGAGAATCCCTCAAGCAGACTCCTCCCCACTGAGCATGGAGCCCAATGTGGCCCCACGACCTTGAGATCATGACCTGAGCTGAAGTCAAGAGTCAGACACTTACTAGACTGAGCCCCCCAGGAACCCCAAAACTTAGCAATACTTTTGCTTATCTATAAGAGACTCCTTATCCCCAGGTTTTTTCAACCTTTTCTACTCTCATTTCAAATCTCTCCTTTCTCACTTTGCCTAAATAACTACATGTCATTCTTTCTGAATCACCTCATCCATCAGCCCACAGAAATCTCCCATAACATTTATATGCTAATCATGTCAGCCACCAGTCTGGATTGGCTGCTTTTTTCAGACTTCCAATCACTCACTGGGTACGTCTTTACTCTAACAGTCAATACTATTTGTTAAATGCACACATTTCCTTAATTCAATGATCTCTATCCTCATTAAAAAAATAAATAGTTTTGTTCCCAACTTTACAAAGAAAGAGTCCAGGTGACTTCAGTGCCTAGCTTTGTCGTGCAAGTCCAATTTTTGATATCTTTAACTGCCTCCCCTTCCTCCAGTCTACAGTGTCCTACCATTTGTGACAAGAAAGTAACCCCCTTGCCTAGCCCTGCAGGAAAGATCAAATTAAAATTGGCTACCACAGATTATAAATTAAGTTGTAATCCGTTAGGCAGAGGACTGAAGTTCATTTCACCTATTGGGAAAAAATTAAATTGAAAATGATTTTATATTATTTAAAAAATATTGAGTAATATATCTTTGATGTATAGATTTTTAGCACGTTCTTGAGGCATCTTTAATAACACAGTACAGAGATCTTATTGGCTGATTTTTTATATTACAGTTTTTCTTACCAGAAATTCTTCATAAATACCTAAGTATATATATGATTATAGTTACTGAAATACTATAGCTAATGGGATGCTTTTTGCAGGATCCTTTTCTACATTAAATGGGATATTATCTAAAATTCTTTTCCTATTTACTTCACTCATATATCCTACCATTGGGGAACACAGGTAAGACAGGGTGTATGTAACTATTTTGATCATCAAAAGAATCGTGTAAACTTATGTTAAAATTTTCTCTTTTATCTTTATATATTCCCTGAAGTGAAATGCTAGAGGTGATAAAGTGAGAGAGAAAGAAACTTGGTAATAATAGGAACTCAGCAGACAGCAAAGTTCACACTTTTCCACCTTCATGTTCTAGCACTTTTAGCCTGAACTGCTAATTGTTCTTACAGCTTAACTCTTTAGTGCCAGGGGAAAAAAAAAAAAGGTAATATATTCCCATGGAAGATAATTATCATTATATGTATAGAGAAAGAAAGATTTTCATTTACAAAATTTTTCTTCTTTTTTGTTAATGAAAATAAATTAAAAAATTCTCATGTCCCCTATTTGCTAATGTAGTAGTCTGTGGAATGTTTGGAAGCAACTTAAATATTTTTCATTAAGAGGTGCTAGAAAGATGAGTTATGCGCATGTGTCTCTCCTGAAATTAACTCCATGCAGACTAGAAAAATAACTCTTTTCATAGTACGAACAACTTTCTCAATCTTGGAAATAAAGTTCAGAAAGCTTAACATTTTCTTTGACTAGGAAACAAAATTCCTTAAAAAAGCAGCTTTGATTTTGTCAGTTGCTACTTAACCTTTTCATTCTCTTCCAAAGAACCAGTCATTTTCTCATTCTGTCTCCCTCCTTCACATCTGACTTTCTTCCCTCTTTGGAAGACAGCAGTTAGGACCACTGGAGCCCTGCTTTCCTTTTTCTGGTCTGCAGAGACCAGTTTGGAGTCTTCATAATCACAGCTTCACACAATGCCAAAGTCAAGGCCCTTCCAGATGGCTGACTGAAGTGGTTTCAGGAGAGACTGGGAAGAAAAGTAAGGGCAGTACTGCAAATTATATAATAGAAGCCTAGAATTTAAGCATACACATTTTCATATTTAGCACCTCTTGAAAGGAAATTTTCATAATAGAACTGCTTTATATTTAGATCTCTATCATCCTTGGTTGCCTTGTCTTGTTCCAATCCTCTGAGGGTACTCTATAAATAATAGTGACACAAAAGCCTCAGCATCTTTTACGGAAGGTAAATGTTCTCTGTATACAAAGCTGTTTTTGCAACTGGCTCATCCTTACTAGAACATTTACTGTGCCTATTTTTAATGTGTCCTTGTCTTGTGACTTTTGTAACAAAAAGCAGAAGAAAATAGGGATACATATGATTTCTTTAAACATAAAACCCATGATGCTTGCTCATTCGTCTTCGAATGTCTGGTGTATAGTATGTGATCAATAAATATTTGTTGAATGAAGAGGGCCATTGTGCTTGGACATAGTTGACTATGGTCTTCTCATCACAGTATGTTAGGTAATTAGGTTTAAAAACAGATATCCCACATTTCCTATTTTATTCTTTCTGATGCTGTCTTATTATTATTCCTAATATTGACATACTTATCTATCCCAAAGGATGCATTCTCATTTTCATTGATATATATTCTCACAGAGCAACTAATTAATTTAGTTATCTCACAAATACTTAATTTGAGAATCTGCTAAATAAAATGCATGGGGAACACAGCCCAGCCTTTAAATAACTTATAGTTCTAGAGGAAAAGAGGTGAATTAAACCATTACCTAATGTATTTTAGTCACAATAAATTTTATGAAGTAAAAGCTGAGGTGTTATGAAGACATTACATGGGTGAAAAGTGCTCTGGCCTTATGTTCTTATTGAATAGAAGCCACTTTAACAGACAACATTTACCATTTGTTTCATTTCTTACATTTTGGGGTTCTATTCGGTTAAAATACAGTTCTAATAATTTTACAGCTCATTCCAATTGAGATGCTCTTAATCAATTCCTAGTAGTCATACTATTCAATGGCCATGTATATATAGTTTTGAATATTTTACAGTAATTAAAATCATCAGTTATGGTCCTCTTATTTGAAAACTAAACCCTACTCTGATCATAGCAAAGATGCTCAGGTTTCTCTTTGGCACCCAGGTTAGTCTAGTTACAGGTAAGAAAATCTGGTCGTTCTCTAACTACCAACAAACTATAAAATGTTCTCTCACAGAAGGTCAGGTTCTTGACTGATATTCAATCTGGAATCTGGCATGGTTTCCCCAGATCTTTCCCTCTATTCATGTGTGAGAAAGTGAAGTTTTAGAAAGGCCTGACCTGTTATCTGCTAAAATGGAATTGCTGGTTGCACAATGTCACACATACTTAATATAAACAGAGTTTTATTACTTTTATAGCACCTCATGTAGCTTTTAGGATACTTGAAAGTGTCGTGCCTTTAAATGATTATCAAGTACTTCTTTCTAAAGAAGAGCTTTTTCAGAATAGCTAAAGAGGAAAAGTTCCCCTGGAATGTCAATTTACACTGTACCTCTTTTACCCAGAAGTGTATCTTTCTGTGAGCAATTTCCAGGTCATCATTCAAGAGTTTAATAACTGGGCTGCAGTTTTCCATCACATTGTTAAAAGACTGCTTCCCCTGGTTTACAGATTCTACAAATAACTTACAACCATACTCTGGAAGGGTGGTTTAAATTCTTCATACATCTTCCTGGTAAGATAGTAGCTGCTGATTACTGAAATTCATACATCTACCATATGACTTTGAAAATTACATAACCATGCAAAAAATATAAGGGATTTCAAGAAGCCCATGTCCATTCATTATACCTTTTTCTCCCTGAGAGAAAGCCATTGTTAAAATGTGGTGTATATCACTTCTGGCTTCTAGTTTTCTCTGTGTGAGCCTCTGGACTATGAACTTCACAAGTGTTTCTATCTCTTTCTACCGCCTTAGGTAGCAGAAGATGCTAGGGTGGGATGTTGCTGGGTATTTTCCTTCTCCCAGGTCAGTTAGGTTCTGATAATACTCTAGCAGGTTAGGCTTTGGTTAACAAGTTTTCCCTGAGAGTAGGCCTTGTTAAGAATTCAGTATTCTATATGGTACTGGCACAAAAGTACCTAGATCAATAGAACAGAATAGAAAGTCCAGAAATAAAACCACAATTTTATCTTCAATTAACCTTCAACAAAGTAGGCAAGAATATGCAATGGGAAAAAGACAGTCTCTTCCACAAATGATGGGAAAACTGGATGGCTACATCCAAAAGAATGAAGCTGGACCACTTTATTTCACCATACACAAAAAATAAACTCAAAATGGATTAAGGACCTAAATGTGAGACCTGAAGCCATAAACATCCTAGAAGAGAGAACAGGCAGTAATTTCTCTGACATTGGCCATAGCAACATTTTTCTGCATATGTCTCCTGAGGCAAGAGAAACAAAAGCAAAAATAAACCATTGGGACTACATCAAAATAAAAAGCTGCACAGCAAAGGAAACAATCCACAAAACTAAAAGACAGCCTAAGGAATGGGAGGAGATATTTGCAAATGACATATCCAATTAAGGGTTAATATCCAAAATACATAAAGATATTCCGGAAATGTCTGATCATGTTTTAATGGTAACTGAACAAAATAGAAGTGTTCTCTGCCATTTGGGATGCTGGGTAGAAAGGTCTTTGCCTATTAGGCAAACGCATATTGTGTTATGTGAATTACACAGTAGAACACATCTCAATGGTTTTGCTGTAATGAGCTTTTGCTAGAAAGAAGTTTTGTAGTAAAGTATCTATTTCGGTGTTTAGCAGCCAGGGCTTTATAAGAGGTACTGCCTATATTATACAAAAGGTGTGGTAAAAAGAAGTTCTACATACCCCTCCTCCCCAAAAATATCATTTTGCTTTACTTCTTTAGAATCAATCATTTTACTGAAACAATTTCATTAACTATAAATGCACTATCTGGAATAATTTAAATATGAAATTAACCCAAACTCATAGTAGGTTAGAATATATGTTCCTGAGAACAAGGCAGATAATTGGAGAGAAAGGGATACAGGTTTTTTGATGAAGAAAATTGGCAAATATTAATACCTACTTCAAAATAATGCATTTACTTCAGGGTAGCTAATTTTGGATATACTTGTTTTACTGTATTTTTTCCCTATAGAACTTATTATGATTATCTGATATTCATCTTCTATTTTTTTAAAGATTTTATTTATTTATTTGAGAGAATGAGAGACAGAGAGCACGAGAGGGAAGAGGGTCAGAGGGAGAAGCAGACCCCCCACTGAGCAGGGGGCCCGATGTGGGGCTCGATCCCAGGACTCCAGGATCATGACCTGAGCCGAAGGCAGTCACTTAGCCAACTGAGCCACCCAGGAGCCCTTATCTTCTATTTTTTTAAGATTTTATTTATATGTCAGAGGGAGTAAGAGAGAGCATAAGCGGGCAGAGCTGCAGGCAGAGGCAGAGGGACAAGCAGGCTCTCCACTGAACAGGGAGCCTGATGTGGGGCTCGATCCCAGGACCCTAGGATCATGACCTGAGCCGAAGGCAGACGTTTAACCGACTGAGCCACCCAGGTGTCCCTGATATTCATCGTCTATAAAAGCACTGCTTGACTTTACCTGTGGTCATGTCTAACTAGAAATATCAAATATTTTGTTCAAGTTTTATACATTTTAGTGTTGAATTTCAGCACAAGCAATTAGACTATGTAATAAGTTAAACCTATTCTGATATAGCATATTGATTACTCCTTAATGTGATATACGATTTTCAAGACATCATACACCTAGGCCTCAAAGTGTCAAATCACTGTATATTAAATTTTACTATTTAAATGAGATTTAATGCTATGGATAAGAGATTGGCAAAATTTTTCCTTAAATGGTAGATAGTAATAAATAAATAAATAAATAAATAAATAAATAAATAAATAAAATAAAATTCTGCAATGAGTAATATAATATCTGTTGCAACGACTCAGCCCTACCATTGTAGGGTGAAAGCAGTGATAGGCAATATATAAATTTATGGGCACAGCTGTGTCCCAATAAACTTCATGCATAAGGACAGATGATGGGAGGGATTTGGCCCATAGGGAAAACTTCTCTGATCCCTGCTAGAGCTGAAAGTGAGACTGGGGGTTGCTAAATGGGTGTGGCTGGGTAGAAAGGCATTCTCATCCTAAAATCAAAGTTTCAGGTACATTTCTGAGCTGAAATATTTTTACATAATTCTTTCTCTCTTGATTTGAAAATAAACAGTTCTAAAACATTGGCTTCAGATGATAGCACAGGGCCTCAACAGAAATGTTATCTCTATGTTAATACTTTGTGCTGGAGTTTTGTGTTTTTTTTAAGATTTATTTATTTATTTATTTGAGAGAGAGAGAGAGAGAGAGAGAGAGAGAACACTAGCAAGCAGTGGGAAGAAGCAGAGGGAGAGAGAAACTATAAGCCGACTCCTTGGCTGAGCATGGGCCTGATGCAGGGCTCAATCCCAGGACCCTGAGATCATGACCTGAGACGAAACCAAGAGTTGGCCGCTTAACCGACTGAGCCATCCAGGCGCCCCTGTGCTGGACTTCAATATAATTGGGGTAAGACATATATATTAAAATAAAAAATAAAGAATAAAAATTAAAAAATCAACAAAGAAGTTACTCATTGGTCTCAGATTATAGTACTGGACCTTAGGAGGTAAGATATTTTGAGGTTAAGTATATGACGGTCTTCAACCAATTTTGGATTATACTCCCCAAGGGTGGAATATGAATATCTTATTTCCAATCTATAATAGACTGCACCTCACTCTTAGAGAATATTATACTTCTCTACCTCATTAACATCAGGCTAGGGCATAGACTTGACTTAGCCTATGATATATGAATGCAAGTGCCATATGCCACTTTTGAGCATAAAATGTATGATTAGGCAACTCTGCCGTTGCTTCCTTCCTTCTCTATGAGAATCTTATGTCTCGGGTCTACATCCCAGAAAGAAGACACGTGGAGCAAAGTCGCCATTGACCTACAGCCAGCACGTAATGAGAACGAGAAATAAACCTTAGTTATAACTCACTAGGATTTGCAAGATATTTCCTTCCATAGTATAACCTACTGAAAGATGATATAAAAATTGCTTACAGAAGTTGTTTGCTAGTCTAATGCTAAAATGTGAGACTGACCTTAGAGCCCAGCAGTAAGCAACAAAGGCTGGAAAAATGGCAACTATGTTATGCATTTGGAGAGCATTTGATAAAACCATTCCTGCAACTCCTTGAAAGAAAGATAATATACTGAGCAAGTCAGTGCCTTCAGGCAAAACTGTTGTGAAACGGACGGGTACTAAGGTGCTCTGGTACCTGTTGGTTGTACTGACAATATACAATGAAGAAAGGAGATAACTCTGGAAAGGATTAGCTGGTTTGCAACTGGGGAATAGGAAGAATCCAGAAATTCTGGGATTTATAGGATGAAAGAGGCAACTGTTTCTCATATATAGGTAGTAAAAGATAAAATTGAGAATTGTTTTAAATGAAGAAAAAAACAGTTTAATAGAGCTTTGAGGGATGCCTGGGTGGTTCAATCAGTTAAGCTTTTGCCTTCGGCTCAGGTCATGATTCCAGTGTCCTGGGATGAAGCCCTGCATCGGGCTCCCTGCTCAGCGGGGAGTCTGGTTCTCCCTCTCCCTCGGCCTGCCACTCTCCCTGCTTGTGTTCTCTCTCTCTCTCACGTGCAATCTCTCTCTCACAAATAAATAAATAAAAAATTTTTTAAAGATAGAGCTTTGAGATATTTCTTTGCCTGTAATAACACCTCTGAATGTTTTAAGGTACTATCTAGCAAACTACTTTAGTTTGACAAAATGGCTCAAGAAAAAAAAAAGCAACAAAGTTGTGTCTCTCCTATTTGAGGTTGAAAAGCTCATGGTATGGGCAAGATGTCTCGAGAGAGAAGCATATCTGAAGATAATTATGGATGTGGTTTTGCACACATTGCTGATTGGAAGCAAAGACATTAAAACAAAGTTTCAAGAGAGTCATATTTCCAAAAGAGCTATTCACTTGGATAAAACACATTGTGACTGCAATGCATGAAGCTCCTTTGGCATTTATTAAAAAAAAAAAAAAAGCCCATGTTGCAGTCAGCGACATGCACTAAACAACATCTCACTGAGCATTTCCATTCTATTATGTCTAATACTGTGGATGTTATAAAAGAACTTTGTAAAATCTAACAAAATTTACCAATACTTAGTTTTATTGGAAATTTAAGTTTATTTTTTTCTGCATACCTAATACAAATGGTATGATTTGTTTATCTAAGTCATACAATATTAAATCGTTATATTAAAGGACATAATAAGACCCGTGTTACTAAAGGAAACATTGAATGATGCACAATTCAAAAAAGTCTTAAAGCATATTGGTTGACGGTTATGAAGAAAATATCTTCGTTTTTTTTTTTTTCATTGAGATCCAGGATGCATAAAAAGAAAATCACCTTTTTCTTTATATAATTGCTTAAAGTGGGCTCCTGGGTGGCTCAGATGGTTAAGCGTCTGCCTTCGGCTCAGGTCATGATCCCAGGGTCCTGGAATCGAGTCCCGCATAGGGCTCCCTGCTCCTTGGGAGTCTGCTTCTCCCTCTGTTTCTCTCTCTCTCTCTCTCTCCCTCTCTCTCTCATGAATAAATAAATAAAACCTTAAAAAAATAAATTAATTGCTTAAAGTTAAAGCTGCTCTATGAATCTGAATTATTGAATAATTAAACCTATTTAGAGTTCTGAAGGAAGGTAATGCTGACTAGTTAATTGGTGTGTTTGCCTTCTCTTTAAAGCTTTGCCAGCCTTTCTCTTTAAATACTCACATTAAAATGACTCTGAAGCTATCTAAACCTTGTTGTTGTTTTTAACAATTGAAGAAATATGTTTTTGGAGTGCATGCAGGAAAATAAAGCTTGATAAATTTAATCTGGACAATTGCATAAATAGAATTGCTTGCACAATTTGCCTTTTCTATATAGTTTTAGATTGTAAATTACATCATAGCTTTTAAGTATTTATAAGCTAACCGAAAAGGTCTCTTTTTATAAATATGACTTTTTAAAAATCTGGGATAGAGGCTGTAAACATAGCTATTTCCAAAGTCTGCAATAAAGCCACAATTGGAAACCGTTAGCCCATGTTAACATTCTATTTGTTCATGGCCTAACAAGAGCAGTCAAGTTTATTTATGGATGTGTCTCCATCTCTTCAGTTCAAGTATCTACTTCTCATTCATTCCTACTATCATTAGCTCTTTTTCTGAAAGTTAATACTTTGTCAATATAGCACATTTTTAGAAACTAGGTTTAAAATCTGATCAAACTGGGAATTGAAATCACACTAGAGCTCTCTTACAGAGGCATTTTTTTTCCTCAGAGGTTTATGCCAGGGGATTCTTATAAATAGATCCTTCTAGAACTTGTGGTAGCTGAAACTAGTACTATATCAAATATTTTTTGTGTGTTGAATTCAAACCTATTTCAGGATGAAAAGCAGCTACTGAGGACACATTTGTTTAATTGTAAGTTCTTATAATTATTTACATATCTTATGCCATTTGTGTCATGTTCTTGTCATTCCATCTTTTCCTTTCCTGAAAGACCGTGTTATGATTATTATTACAAAGTGGGTAGAGTGGGTGCCTGGGTGGCTCAGCTGTTAGGCGCCTGCCTTCGACTCAGGTCATGATCCCAGGGTCCTGGGATCGAGCCCCGCATCGGGCTCCCTGCTTGGCGTGAGGCCTGCTTCTCCCTCTCCCACTCCCCCTGCTTGTGTTCCTTCTCTTGTTGTGTCTCTCTCTGTCAAATGAATAAATCAAATCTTAAAAAAAAAAAGTGGGTAGAGTAACCTACATTCCTTTTACCCAGTTCACTGCTAGATGATGAGCTAAAATGAAAATTAAATTTTTTTCCAGCAAATTTGATTTATTTGGGGGATCATCAGTAATTTAGAATTGAATGTAAACTTCAAGAAACTATTTTGAATAAAACTAAGAAGAAATGTTTATTGAAACCATGTACCAAGTAGTATTATAGTAAAAGTTGCCTCATGTTTTAGATTACATCTTTTAAAATGATTACCCTGAAAATTTCCAGTTTATAAAAAAAATGTTTAAAAATGTAAATAAGATGAAGACTAAAAAGAAAAGGCAGCATCATTTCTGCCTTACAAAAAGAGTACATTCAGCACATTCAAGGTAAAACATATGGCAGCAAAATTATTTTTTTTCCAGCAATCACAGTGTCTTAACATCATAATCTTATTTTTAGTGGATGTGTCAAGGTTGGTAAATCTGGGAGTAGACAATGTATTCTACATTATCCCCATCTTCCAAAAATATCCATGAAGTTTTCTTTTCAAATAAAGACAAAGTCAAATTATTCTTGGGGAGAGAAAAACAAAACAAAACAAAAACAAACTTTAGAGAGTCTTGGAGTTTTATTGCCCTTTATAGAAAGAAGCCTGTCCTGAATGCGTGTGGAGACACACCTGAGAAGCAGAACTCATTACAAGCACTTATTCCAATTTCAGAGATTCACGCCTCTGAGGGGTTATTCAAAATAACTGTGAAAAAAAATTATTTTACCAGTTAGGGGCACCTGGATGGCTCAGTCATTAAGTGCCTGCCTTTGGCTCAGGTCATGATCCCGGGGTCCTGGTATCGAGCCCCACATTGGGCTCCCTGCTCAGCAGGAAGCCTGCTTCTCCCTCTCCCACTCCCCCTGCTTGCGTTCCCTCTCTCGCTGTGTCTCTCTCTGTCAAATAAATAAATAAAAAATTAAAAAGAATTATTTTACCAGTTATGAACATAAAATAATGACATCACCCTAAGTTTACTGCTTCTAATCTTGATATTAAACTATATTTAGAGTCATTACTAGGATTGAAAATAATGGCCAATCTACCTTGATTTCTGTTCTCAGAAAGAGTGGCCATTAAAATCTTTAAATCAAAATACTTTAGAAATCCATTTCCAATAGTAATGAAACTTTTGTTCAATATTTGGGTTACATGATTTCACTTCAATTAAGATACAATTGCAAAGTCATTCATAAGCTGCCTTTTATTGTCATTTATTTTCAGATCGATAGATAGATATGATTCTGGCATTTTTATACAGATTGTGAGCCCAAGTAAATCAACTGAATTTTTTTCTGTACACTTGTCCTATTTACATTTCAGTTATTGAAACTTAAAGAAACTGCTAATTTATGTCTAACTAACTTATATGAATAATCTGATATTACAGAAATGAAACCCACAGGCCTCATTAAATATGATTAAAAATTTTTTTTAAATATGCACACTTATTTTAGAGAAAATAGCCAGTGAAGTGCTAAGCAACAACAACAACATCAACAAAAAGAAAACCCTTGTGCATCTTATTTGCATAGAGGCCAAGGGATAAAATCAAACCCCGTGGTTAACGACAGTCTTGGAGCCCTTGATCAGAATATGTTGTTTTCCTTGTGGAGGTGGAGGAAAGCATTGCAAAATGGAGCCCACAGCCAAATAGCTGAATAAAACATATGGTTCAGGAGCTCAATATATACTGAAGCTTTAACTTTAGTACATTGATTTTTAAGCTTCCTCTTCTAAACTTTGGTATAATCTGAGAATTCAAATTCAGAGTTACTTTTAATTTAATTCTTTCTGAGGAAGGAGTGAGAACTGGTACTTACACTTAAATTTTTACCAGGCTTTTCTGATCCACTTCTTCATTCTTCATGTTAAACATTAGTCCTTGAGGCGGGGAAAGGTCTCTAAAATAGGTAGCATATCTGTCCTCATGTTATTTATAATAAAATGATGAGAACAACCACTAGAATGTAAAATCAGAGACGAGGCCTACTGCCTCAGTATCCTTCTTTATCCTTTATTAGCATGAATTGAAAGGTAGTTTGAGGAGGCTTTAATTTATAAAACTTGGGACTCAAGCCCAAAATCTAGCATTCAGTGAGATACTAGTTCCTAGGGATATGATTAGCTGCTTTAAAAATAACATAAAATAAAATAAATCTTCAATTTCAAATAGGTTTGGCAAATGCTGCATGCTAATTTCCCTTCCTGGAGAATCATGATATTAATATTTTATAGGTCTTAAGAAGTCCTCATGCAAAAAAAAAAAAAAAAATAGGAGGATCTCTCACACAAGCATAACCACAACAACTTTTGTGCAGGGTACTTGTTAAAAGCTTGAGGGACTGCTATTCGTTATAGCATGATTTGGGCATTGCTACTATAGAGCAATATAAACTAGGAACTAAATCTGCTGTCCATACACCTTTGGAAAGAATCAATATTAGACACTGTCTGGACAATAATCATGTCTTCATTTACTTTATGTTATGAGCCTGACCTTTTGACATAAGACATAAAGAAAAAATAGAGAAAACTCTCCAAAAACTATACCCCTGATTTTGGCCAACCATCTTATAAATGCATTTGTTGGTCAACGTTGGGGTGGGGATGAGGTGAGGAGTGGAGGGGACGCTAGGTGACTGATTCAATCATTGCAAACTCCTTGTTGCTATTAAATAAATAATAAACCATGGAGACCTCCTTTCCCTTCTCTCTCCCTCCCTCTCGCTTCTTCCCTTTCTTCCCCCTGCTCCCATAAGTCTAAAACATTTGTAAAAATTACACTATTTGCCAAATTCTGTTGTAGTAAAATGAAAGTGGAAGCCAAAACAAATTCCTCTTTGTATGGGAATTCTAGTAAAGAAAACATTAATGAAATGACCACAGAATTAAATGTGCCTGGTAAGCTGAGTTTAAGTTTATAAAGGTAGACAAGAGGATTTGACATTGTTCTAGTAAAGAAAACATTAATGAAAACATTAATGAAATGACCACAGAATTAAATGTGCCTGGTAAGCTGAGTTTAAGTTTATAAAGGTAGACAAGAGGATTTGACATTGTTGTACCTGGGATGGGAAGTGGTTAGCGACAGAAGGTAGAGGTTAAATATCAGAGCTATGTCTCCCTGAAGAACGACTTTTAAACTGAGATCAGAAGGAGTGGTTGCTTTTATAACCTTAGTAACCACTTGAAAGTGAAAAAAAAGTATCGATTAAACTTACTAAAAACAGCTTTTTTTATATACCCTGAATGAGTTACTTTTAATCAGGTAATCAATAATTTGTTAGTGGATCCAACTATGAGCTCAATACCAGGGGAGATACTGAAGGTGAATAAGACTTGGTCTCTGTTTCAAGGAGTCTGCAAATTAATGAAGGTGCTAAAATGGATATACATGAAATATACATTAGTGTTCACGGACACATTTGGGAACGCATATGAAATAATTCTTAAATCCCTTGAAAAAATGCATTACCTTCATATTGGCTTATAATTTCATATGTCCTCTTATAAACTTTAGCTATATTGAAATTAAATGAATAATGGAATTCTTGAGAAAAAAAAATCACACATGAGCTTCAGAAATCCCTAAGATGCTTTACTAAATCTTATAAGATGGCTGTCGCTTGAGTTGTTCAGGTCCTCACTTAAGCCTGACAACTGCTTACTGATGAGGTATCATGAGCTCACCATACCTTTAAAATATTTTCTGAAAAAAAGGGTACCTCTGTACAGTTTCCTTAATGACGTATGTTGTACTTCTTTCTCTCTGTGACAACTTTATTAAGTTAAAACTCTTAAGTAGATTACCAAGATTTCATATGTAGGAAGACACAATCTGAGGAGATTATGGCAACTCAGCATATTCACTACAAGTCATTTTTTTTCTTTCTTTTTTGTATCTGTACATTCCACTCAGAATATTTAAACGCTTTACCATTGTAATGTAAACTTAACTGTTTTAAACTGTAATTTTGAGGCCCACCAAATATGTTAGGTAATCCAACTGCTTGTATTAAATTAACTAAAATCGCATAGTCATAGTGTTTAGAAACTACCTTTAATTTACTCACTGGGGACTGGAAATTAGCAATCATATAACAGTGTATTTTCTTTAGGAAAATTTGCAAGTCATCTGAATCTTTTCCCAGGTTACATAATGGCCATATTTCAAAATACCTTATATTCAATTCACTTGGTTCATAAAATTTCTATTGGAGTCACAGTTTATGCATTGGAAACATTTTCATTTATCAAAGTCCTATTCTCTTGATCATTCCCATCTCTTTCTTTTCTCTCTAAATCCATGCCAAATCACAAAACAATCCAGGACAAATTCAGAAAACAATTCACCCCTCTGCCACAAAGTTTGGAGTTTAATGGAGAGTTTAAAATGTAGTAGCACTGTAATATAAAATATAAAATGATATGTATAAATTAGAAACTCTTTCCTCCACTTTACTTTCTTCACCATATGTTTTGTCTGTACCTCTTTTGCCTCATTTTTAAGATCTTATTCTTTAAATTTAAAGATGTTGTAATCTAATATGGCAGGCAGGACAAGTAAAGAAAGCCATAAATAATAAAATAAATTTACTTAAACTCAGAGCTGCAGCAGACAACTGCAGACAACTAAGTTGTCTGCAGCCAGAGCTTCAAATTCTCCCTTGCTAGCATTTAGATACCAAGCACAGTTGATCTGTTCTTTAAATAATATTACATTGGTGTTTTTCCCTTTAAGTTTCAGCGTCAGAGGCTTGGCCTTAACGACTCTTTAAGCTCCTCTTTCCCAGCTTTCAGTGTCTGTATACAATGGTATCTGTTTCTGTTTTTCTCTGCGTGTCTTGTCTCTGACTCTACCTCTCTCTTTCTAATTCTCATTGCAAATCCTTGTCAAAAAGAATCTTGATCAAATATCACTTTGACATCTCCATGCTTAATACTTTTTAGTAGTTTGTTGTTCTTCATTGGACCAAATCATGGACATATAAAAGGGATATATTAAAATTATTTATCTTGTAATCTCTTTTTACACATGAAAAAATCAGCCTCAGAGAATAATTTTCCCACCCCCTTCGTCTTAAACACTTAGTGGCCTCTATATACCCATTCATTCAGCATTCATCAAACATTTATGTGCTACCCAGACTGATTCAGCAAAGAACTACATACTTTCATCTTGATCTCCCCAATGCCTAGCAGCGTACCTGACTCCTACAAGGTGTGCAGGCAATACTGATTGGATAGATAAATGGGTGTACAGATGAATGAGTGACTGAATGAATGTGGAATGTTCTGGGAATCCAAAAATTACAACAGTCTTGCATTATAACTCATTATCCGTGGCTCCTCCCAGGTTTCAAAAATAGAAGAACACCTAGCGTTGGGCACTTGTCTGAGAAGGTAAGCTAGATGACTGATCTTGAAGCTGCATCTGTACAGCAAACTGCCTTTACATAATTCAGGTTGGTTTAAAGAATTTAGTGGAACTTAGCAGGTAATGTTCTCCAAGCTAACTTTTAGGGCCACCACTGCCAATGTGTAAGTGTTGCCCTGCAAAGGGATACATTTCCAGGATATACTGTATTCATTCGTGCAATACATTTGTTAGTGGATAAAATATTTCTGATCTTGTGGAGATTACATTATAACACAAACATAATAAAGTATTTACTATACTATGTTAGAGGCTGATACATGCTAAAAGAAAAACAAAAAGCATAGTAAAGCAAGTTTGAATAGGTGTTCTGGGCAAGTGAGAGGGACTAATTACATCATTAAACTATATGGTGAAAGCCAGCTTCATTGAGAGGGTCAGAAGTGAGAGCAGAGGCTTGAAGGCAGAAGAAAATGTTTCAGGCAGAGGGGAGAGTTGAGCAAAGCCTTGGGATAGGACTTTGCATGTAGTGCTTGAAAAAAAGCAGTGTGGTTGTGCAGCAAGGGAACCATAGTCCTAGAGAGGTCAGAGACAGGATGATATTTGAGACATAAAGTGGAAGCTCATGTTGAGCCCTGAAGAATATTTTACTTTGAGGGAAGTAAAGAGTTACTTCAGGGTTTTTAAAGAGCTCATTTTTGCTTCTGTACCATTTATTATGCTGTTCATTCACTCCTGTGTTTTTTCACTCCTTTTCCATAAGTATGTGTCATGGATTGAAAAACTGAGAAATAGGGAAAGTTAAGCTAATCAATAAATTTGAATGAGGGGAAAATGTAATAAAAGAATTAAAGTGATAGAAGGATAAGAATTCAGGGTCAAACTGAGACATTGAAATTTATGATTTCTGAAGCAGAAGGGCTCCAGAGATAACAGGAAAATTTTTCCTGTTTTTGGCTGGTTCAAAGTTGAAATTGTACTGGAGTGCTAAACTCTTGCATTACCCTAATCCAAAGTGAGACTAATCTCATCTCCTCTTCTGTTTTCTTATAAACAGTTTGTGCACGTGAATTAATTGAATGCAACTCAATACATTCACTGAGGCTGTGTGATATACTGCTTAAAAGCTCCAGTTTCCCATGTCGGTCTGCCTGGTTTTAAATATTGATTTTATGATTTGTTGGCTATGTAACCTTGGTGGATTACTCAACCACTCTTTCCTGTTTCCTTTTTTTTTTCTAAAGATTTATTTATTTATTTGAGAGAGCGAGAATGAGAGAGAGAGAGTACATGGGAGGGGGGAAGGGTAGAAGCAGGCTCCCCGCTGAGCAGGGAGCCCGATGCAGGACTCGATCCCAGGACTCCGGGATCATGACCTGAGCCGAAGGCAGTCGCTTAACCAACTGAGCCACCCAGGCGTCCCTCTTTCCTGTTCCTAATCACTAAAAATATAGATAATTATAGCATCATTCTCACACGGTATTTGTGAAAGTAGAATGAGTAAATACTTGTGAAGTGCTTCCAACAGTGTATTTCCCTATGGACAACAATGTCGATGACACAGATGACCATATTATTCCCACCATGTTTACTGCAAGGAATTCAGAGATTCCTTCAGAAATAGTCCCTACCTTCACAACATTTTAATCAGTTACCTTGACACAGGCTGTCTTATGTTTCATCTAACCTTCTATATGCATATTTTATCTTCTTAATCAGATTACATCTTCCAACAGGGTAGATACATAATAACTCATATATGTGTGTGTGTGTGTGTATGTTATTTATGTATTATATATATTTATTTATGTTATATATTTATACCTTTGGAAGAAAATATAAATTAGCTATACACTAGATTTCTATTAACTTATTTGCTTTATTTGTTTGAAGGTTATTGTTATTTATTCTTTTTTTATTGCTATTTATTCTCGGGCTAAATCACATTTTCACTTCTGAATATCACTGTATGATCCTGAAAGTAATGCTCTGAATATTAGAAATAGAAATCTAACTGCAGTTTCAAACTTAAGTCTTTGGTTTCTTGACTACACTGTGATTTTTCTTCCTTATAAACTACTTGCCTGTGGAATTAATCATCAGATCTTCTGAAGTAGACATTTTATTGCTCATTGTCTTTAAATACTTTGTGGTGAATTTTCAGGGGATTTCTAACAGTAGTGCTTCCTCATCTTAGCTCTTTGCTCTATAATTACTTAATTTCTTCACAAGCATCTTCCCAGTAGAGTTAACAACCTCCTTTTCCCCAAGGTCTATATGTTCTAGGGCTATAACTATACGACTATGTATAGACCTGGTATATATCTTGATATTTCTTTTTGTTTTTTTCATGGGCCAATAGATTGTTTTAATTCTCTATATGAATCAAACTTTTCATTTTTAGGAAAGGTTAAGTGTAACTTCAGTAGACATCAATACAGAAAGATTTTGTTCCATGGACTAGTTTCTTTAGTCAATTGCTTCTAGCTGTCTCCACCAGGATAGATGCATTTACAGAACTGGCTGCGCTTGAGCCTTCTTTGCAAGCAGCTTTAGATCTGCAATGCACTTGGCAATTTTCTCCTTTTCCTGCTGTACAGAGATGCTCTGCACCACATGCTTCTCCACCCAGTTTATCACGTGCTCTTGTTCCTTTCGGCGCATCATGTTCTGCACAGAGATGTGATAGTCCAGGCGATTCTTCACCTCCTTGTATACTCTGTGCAGCCGTTCCTGGTAAGTAAGTTCTAGTGCCATAGCAATGTTATTCCTCTGGACATCGAAAAGGTAATGGCTCTTGTGAACCAGGGCCTGCTGTGACTTCTCCATATCAATTGCATCCTGGATTTGTTTGATGGAAACCTGCTTCACCTCTTCTAGTTGGGCAATTTTTTGCTCATTGAGTTTATCAGCAAATTCTCCAATAGAGGCACCATATTTTTTTAACTACATAGATAAGCAACCCTATTGTTGATATGGCAGAGAAGGTCTCTGCAGTAATCACATATATTTCTTTGGACAGAAAATATAGGATAAGTCCGGTTCCAAGCACATAGGGTCCTGTTATGTCAGTTTTGGGGTAAAGGAACTGGAAGAATTCTTCGGGGAACAGCCCCAAACGAACTTTTCCTCCATGTTCAGGAAGAGGTGGTACAGGGGCAAGACTTGGCTACCCTGTGTGGAAGATCCTTGTTGCCTGCAATACCCCTGGACCAAGGAAAGCTGCATTCTTCAGACAGGGGGCCGCTGCAACGGCCGCAGAAAAAACCACCCGGGACAGCATGGTCAACCAGGGTCCAGACAGCAGGCTCTGCGTCCCAGTGACCCGGGCAAGAGTCTCTGTCAGGGGCGGGAGCAAGATGGTCGCTCCTATCTTGATATTTCTATGTTGATAAACACATTCCCCTTCTACTTTCTCTTTATCACTGTCTTCACATTTAGAAAAGTGTGATTTATCCATTTGGAATCACAGGCAATGACATAGTAACTATCATAATTTTGCCATAATTTGGTCCCTATGGGCAGCAATACTTAATAACTCTTCTGGTCCAATTATAATATGGAAGTGTTACAAACACAGATTGGCAAAAGGAATAATATTATGCCTAACACAGTGGTAGTATGGCAATTGACATTGATGGCTTTGCCAAATGGCAGACTGGAAATTTTAAGGGTCTCTTAATAGCCTTAAAGCTCTTAGTTATTTGCCATCTGAGTCATTTCTAGATTTTATTAGCAAGATACAGGATTTAAATGTCTCTGCCAATTCATCAACACATCAACAACAACTAAGTGTTAAAATAGCACATTTCTTAAAGGAAACTCAGGCTCAATTTAAACTATATTCTCTAAATGTCTCAATAGTAGAAACAAAGATACATGTAATAATGCATGTATTATTTTAAACACTTGTTTAAAATAGGGATGCTGATGCTATATCTTACATTTTATGAAAAATATTCCATTTCATTGTTTGGATAGAAGGAAGCACTGAGCATTATCTTGTCAAATATGCCAGGCACCCAGAAGAGTGCCTTGCACACAGTAAGTACTCCATAAACATTTTGAAAAACTGTATGAATTCTATCATATCATTTAATATGTACCCCTTCCCTGTTTCCTGATCAATTTACATATCATTCTTCTTCTCATTCCATAAACATATGACCCCAGAATTGACTTACTGCTTATAAACTACATAAAAATGTAATACATTTTGTTTTACAAAACAATTTCATAATTATGTTCTTTACATGCATTTTGCTACTTTATTTAATACGTATTTATTGAGCTTCTACTACGGAGTCTTTGCCCTACAGACGCTTATGATGTAGTGATGCAGACAGGCAATAACACCACAGGCTGAAAGTGTTAAGACGGGTTCATTATGCAGTGCAATGGCAGTATAACGGGGAGCCAAATAATAAAATTTGGGAGGGGAGGATGAAAAGACTTCAAGAAAAAAAGAAAAAAAGCTAAGATGGGGAAGATAAGTAGGGGCAAAACCGTAAAGAGGAGCGACTGAGACCATGGTGCTGATAACCGCTTCGTGAGAGCCTGCTGTGCACATTGCCTCCTAACCATGGGACCAGTGACATTGAGTAGTTTGAAACAGATCATGACAAAAACAAAAACAAACACAAAAAAACCCCAATAAACAAAAAAAAGGGGCTTTTGTTTGTTTGTTTTGTTTAATTCTCCCCTACTCTTGCTCAGTCTACTTCCAACGGCATCCCTGGTTGTAACAGGGGGAAAGAGAACTTGAGAACAATGTCAACAGAGAGAAATAGCAAGACCAAAGGCATGGAGGCTAAGAATTCATGCCTCCTGGGGAAAACACTCAATACAGCTGAAGAATGGTGTTTGACATGGAGCGTGTTGGAGCTGGCAAGATACGTAGAAACCGTATCATAACATACCCAGCCAACCATGTATGTACTATATATATATATATCTGATATATTTTAGGGAAAAAAAATCTTCATAATTTTGAGCGTCTGAAAAATATTAACTTGTTCAAGAGAAGCTGAATGCCCTATAACTTTCATTTACACACCATTCTATTTTTCTCTGGGGAGGAAAGGCAGTGTTATTTCTCTTATCACTTATGATAGGTAGTTGCCCTTGGAACTCTGTCTCTAGTACTTTTTATGAAAGTTTCATTATTGGCATTTGTTTAACTTCCTGAAGTTAAAAATTGTAATTGTCTTTTTGTCTTCATCACTGTGAAGATGACAGTTTCAAATGTTGCCCTTCTGTTACCTGCTCCCAGGAATAATTTATTGTTTTTATATAAACTGCACTTTTCTTTGCCTACTATTCCTGTTTTCCCATACAGATGGTAAACAGTGATGAGATTACTTAATTTTCTCATTACCATGACAAAGTCGGAAACCAGAACTTCCTGCACCAAGATAGTGTTGCCTAGAAGAATGTTTTTTCTGTAATTTATTGTAGCCATTCCCAGACAATTTGAAGCTGTTTACTACATGAATGGAAAATCACAGACAAATGCAGATTGTTATTTTGGGATAATTTCCCTTTATTCTGATCTGACTATTAAGAGTTCCAGTCCAGAGCCTCTACCATTCAAAGGACCAATTACCCTTTGAATTCTGTTTAGACACCCCCAGTGATTAACCTAAGGCTGAGCATTTCCTTCTATTAATGGAAGACAGTAACATCCTAATGCTCAAAAAAATCTATTTCTCTGTATTTACCTTTCCCTTAGGCTTTCCTGCCCTTTATCCCAGTATTTCCAATATTATGAAAGTAACTTTCTGTCCCTTATTTGTATTTGTTATCAGAGTTGTTATCTTTGTATTTGTTATTAGAGTTTTCCATCATTCTTACTACTTATACTAATTTGTACTAATTTGTATTATGGTGCTTACACTTTGTAAACAGTATCTCCCAACTTGAATATTTTATGACATTTACACAAATTTTAAAAGTTTTATTTAGTGCTGTAAGGACTGCATGGCCCCAACAGCAATTCTCCATTTCTCTCATACTGACAAAATTTTCATCTAGGCACACAGATAATAAAGAAAAAGGCTACATTTCCAATCCCTTCTTATAGTTAAGGGTGGCCATGTGTCTAAACCCTGCTCAACAGAATGTGACCTGGATATCATGTGCAGTTTACAGGGACTTCTTCAAGAGACATTGTTGCATGCCCACTGTCCATTCTTCTCCATTAATCTCTCCAACCCATTGTTGAAATGCAGATGACTCCTTAGACATTAAGATTAAGGAATGGAGGGGTGATGGATTTCATGGGGCAGGCCCACCATCCAAGCCATAAATTACATATCTCCAGAATAAGCTTCTAATATGTTTAATCCACTATTAACATTTTTCCCTCGACAGTCAAACCTGAACACAGTTTTAATAATACATGCAGTTAAATGTATTTTTTTCTTTATGAGATTTTTGTTCCTTTGTATTCACCTTAAGGCCTTCCACGTCAGTGTCAACAGAACTTTTAAAATCCGAAATTACTGGGGTAGCTGGGTGGGCTCAGCTGGTTAAGTGTCTGCCTTGTCCTGGGGACTGAGCCCCTCGTAGGGCTTCCTGCTCATCTGGGAGTCTGTTCCTCCCTCTTCTTCTCCCTCCACTGACTCATGTTCTCTTTCTCTCAAATAAACAAACAAACAAACAAACAAATTAAATAAATAAAATCTTTACAAAAGAAATCCAAAATTATTGGCTCAGGTCATAATCTCTGGGTCCTGGGATGGAGCCCCATGTGGGGCTCCCTGTTCGGTGGGGAGCCTGCTTCTCCCTCTCCCTCCGCCTCTCTCCCCTGCTCATGCTCTCTCTCTCAAATAAATAAATCTTAAAAAATAAAATAAAATCCGAAATTATCGCACAGAGGACAAACCATTTTATTTATTTATATTTATTTATTTATTTATTTATTTATTTATTTATTTATTGAGAGCATGAGAGAGACAGAGAGCACAAGTGGGGGAAAGGACAGAGGGGGACAGAGAAGGAGAAGCAGACTCTGTGCTGAGTGCAAAGTCCGAGGCAGGGCTCAATCTCAGGATCCCCTGAGATCATGATCTGAGCTGAAATCAAGAGTCGGCTGCTTAACTGACTGAGCCTCCCAGGTGCCCCATAAATTTTGAGTTTTTACTCACTGTGCTTTATATTTATATTATATATACATTTATTGCCAGTTTTTTTTATGCATATAGTTTTCACAGAAATTGCTGCATCCTTTTTTCCCATTTCCGTGGTTTTCTCTGAGTAGAGTGTACTTCCCCATACTGTCGATGTTAGGTTTAGCTATGTGGCTGGTCTTGGCCAGTGGAATAGGTTTGAAACCCTGAGAGGTGTCATGCGTTTTTACTCACTTATATTGCATTTTGCCATCAGAAATAAAAAAAGCATGACTTGAGCTGTGAGCCTAATGCACAACCTGAAGCAGAGTCACCCCAGACAACCCACAAATACAGGAGAGAATTAAATGTTGTCACAGCAACATTTAGAGGCTTTGAGGTTGTTTGTTACATCCATTATCACAGCAATAAAGGAGTATACATTTGGTAAATATTTATGGAAGTACTGGTGATATAAATAATTTGTGTAATACAAGAATGATTATACTTTTGCATTACTGTAATTTTTACCTTAACTTCTGGAGAAAAAAAAAAAACTATGTAATTATGCGTATTAATTTACTAGTACCATTGTAACAAATTACCACAAGTTTAGTAACTTAAAACAACCAAAATTTATTATCCTGCACTCTGTAGGTCAGAATTCTGACACATCTCAGTGGGCTAAAATCAAGATGTTAGAAGAACTACATTCTTTTTGGAGGCTCTAGGGAAGAAGCACCCTTGTCTTTTGCAGCACCTGGAGGTTGTCTGCTTTCCTTGCCTTTTGGACACTTTCCTTTATCTTCAAAGCCAGAAATGTCAGATCAAGCCCTTTACACACTGACCTTCTGCCTCTTCTTTCACTTTTAAAGACCGTTGTGATTACATGGGGCCACCCAGATAATCCAGGGTATTCTCATTTTAAGGTCAGTTGATTCTATCTGCAACCTTAACTCTCTTTTGCTTATGTAGTGGGGTGAATGGCAGTCCCAAATATATGTCCAGTTGGAACCAATGAATGTGACTTTATTTGGCAAAAGAGTATTTCCAGATGTAATTAAGGATCTCGAGAAGAGATCATTCTGGATTAGAATAGGCACTAAATCCATGACAAGTATCCATAAAGAGAAGAAAAGGAGAGAAGACACAGAGGAAAAGTCCACATGAAGACTGAGGCAGAGACTGGAGTTATACAGGCCCAAGGCAAAGAGCTCATGGAGCCACCAGACATTGGAAGAAGCCAAGAAGAATTTCCCCCTTGAGCCTTCAGAGGGGAGTATTACCCTATCAACACCTTGATTTTGGACTTCTGGACTTTAGAGCTACGAGACAGTGCACTTCTGTTGTTTTAAGTAACAAGTCTGTGGTAATCTGTTATATGACAGCCCTAGAAAACTAATATATCATATCAAGTAGCATAGTTGCAGGTTCCAGGAATTAGGACATGGCATTTTTGAGAACCATTATTTTGCTTACCACTTTATATAACTATACTAAGTATCTGTAACTATACAAAGTAGTATCATCACACAAAATTATTTTAATTCTAGAAGCCCTGTATATATCACAAGTAACTGCTCAAAGTCCAGATTGGTTGCTTCAACCCAGAGAGAACAATAGTAAAATAATACCATCTTATTTTATTAACATTAATGATAAATTATATTTATAAAAATATTTAAACATTATCTCTTTCATTATATATTGCTCTCTAACAAACTTCTCCATGACTTAAAGGCTTAAAACAATAATTATTTTGTTTTCTTATTATTTTGTGGGTCAAGAATTCAGGCAGTGTGTGCTTGGGATCATTTAATCGGTTTCATTCAGCTGGGGGCTTGCCTGGACTGGAAGATCTAAGAAGACTTCCCTTATATGCTTGCACCTTAATATTTATGTGTATGGCCAAACTCTCCCTGTCTCTGTCCCCCTCTCCATCTCTATCTGTGTAAGTGGCTAGCTTTGGTTTCCACATAGTGTGATGGTCTTAAAGTAGTAAACTCACTCAAGGCTTCAAGAATGGTGAAAGTGCCATGGCACACCGTCACCCTCCCACGTCCCATCAGTCAATGCTGTCCACAGGACGAACCAGTGTCAAAGGGAGGAGGAGGTGACATAACATTTTATAGGAGGAATAGGTAAGGAGTCATGACCTTATTTAATCTACCACACACAGGGCCCCCTTCACAGGCATATGACCTATTTGGTTGCATAGAGCTCTATACTCAGAAGGGGACTGAACTTGGTTTAATGAATCAGTGTTTATATTTCTGATAGTTTTTGAAAAATGGGCCCCACATTTCCATTCTGCACACGACACCAGGAATTATGTAGCCAGTTCTCACCACACACATTAATTGCAGGGGTTAAAAAAAAAGTATTAAACTTATTTTTCAGGTGAGAAAACAGATTCATAGATATGAAATAATTTGTGTGAATTTCCATATATAGCAGGGAGAGAGTAGGATTTCTGATTCCAGATCCTTTATTCCATCTACTACTCCATTTTACTTGATCTCTTATTATAGAAATCTATGCTCTTTTTTAAGTATAAAATAAAAATTTCACCCAAAATTTTATTATGTGTCTATTATTTGCCAACCTAGGAGCTTGCAAATCTTGTATGTATAAATAATAATGTGATTCTTTATCACCATTACATTAAAAGGAGCAAACCCTTCTCTCTTTAGAAGCCATAGCAGTCCCCACAAAAAGACCTGGACTGGCACACTTTGGTTACATGCTCATCCCTGGATCAAACTGTGACCTGTGGAGTGGCACATTCTGAAATTTTTTTTAAGATTTTATTTATTTATTTGAGAGAGGGAATGAGATAGAGAGAGCATGAGAGAGGGGAGGGTCAGAACGAGAAGCAGACTCCCTGCTGAGCAGGGAGCCCGATGCGGGACTTGATGCCGGAACTCCGGGATCATGACCTGAGCCGAAGGCAGTCGCCCAACCAATTGAGCCACCCAGACGCCCAAGTGGCACATTCTGACTGGCCAGGTTTGAGTTTCTTGCCCAATCCTCACACTGGGAGTAGTGCTAAGTACCACTCAAATCTTACTAACTAATATATAAGACTACTAGTTTGCTAAAAACATGGTGATAGGCAGACACAATATTTCTACAAAGTAGTTAAGATGGAATATTAAATCTTATTTATCACATCAAAATCCATAGTCTTTTTAAAACCACAATGTTGATTTCTGGGGATAACTCTGTCATTATTATTATAGTTTAGTTTATTTTCAGTGACACTATGTGGAATGATTTGCCCATGTTAGAAACTCCTACATATATATTCGTGGCTTAAATATGATATCTCAAAGGATATTTATAGAAGCAAGTATTGTTAGTAAATGGGCTATCTTAATACCTTATGAGTTTTGATGTGATTTGAGGTTAGACATTTATAGATTGTATACTTGATGATATTTCCATGTGGACAGAGTCTGAGATCATGGACATAATAAAAATATTGAAATGTGAGTGTAGAAAAATCAACTGCCATATTTCCCACCCTGCTTTACATTAGTCTCTATGATAATATAATTTTTGCATTACTTTGTTGCAATTATGTTATTCTCAATTGCATATGAAAGCTAGAAGTCTTCTTTCCATCATGAAATATTTTGGTTCAAAGCTGTCCCGCGGGTTTTCCTTTCTTCAGTGTGATCGTATGTCTTGTAATTTATAGGGAAATATATAACCTATGTAGTCATTTCCTGAGTCGAAATTGACAGACATACTGTGGACATTTTAAGTGAAGTTCTACTTTTGAGATATGACCCACTTGTACTAGAAACAAGTAACAAAAATTGTTGACAAAATATTGAGAACGAAGTTACTTAAAACTGACATTAAAGCAGAACCAGAAAACACATTTTTAGACATATCACAGTTGGAACTCGTTTCGAGTTGGCCATGGTGAACTTCTGAGTATTACTCTTGTTATTCTTTTTTATCAGGAAAATAAGTCTTTGCTATCCTTTCCAAATAGTTCAACAACAAAGTAGAGTAACTATCTTGTAGATTAAACAAACTTTTAAACCTCTTTATTTTATTTTTTTAAAGAGTTTATTTATTTGAGAGAGAGAGAGCATGAGAGTGGGGAGAGGAGAGAGAGGGGTGAAGAGGAGGGAGAGAATCTTAAGCAGGCTCCTTCCGCCTCCCCCACCGAGGGTGGAGCCTGATGTGGGGCTCAGTCTCACAACCCTGAGAGATCACTAACTGAGCCAAAACCAAGAGGCTGACGCTCAACCAACGAAGCCATCCAGGGCCCCAATTAGTCCTCTTTATCTTCTTGTAATGGAATTTACACTTGTGAATCTAGTAGTATACATTCTTCCTACAACCCTTCTTGATTTTATTTGGGTAGAGAAATGCAATGATCATAACAAAAACAAATAAATGAAGAAAAATTCTCCAAGTCATCTTTTCACATAGGATGGGCAATGAGATGGACTGAACTTTCTGGAAAAGCTCTTTAAAAGGGATTTTCTCATCTGGGGATGGCATCCTTAGTGCTTCTTGCAGCTCATACCTAATGGTAAGAGTAACTATCTTGCATCCTTGAAGTTGGAAACTATGGCAATCAGAGAGATAGAAGGACTTCAAGTCCTTTAAGTATTTGCTGACCACCATACCATCCCTGGACTGGCCACCTCTGTAATTCTTTTATATGTGAAATACACAACTTATTTAAGTAACTAAAGGCTTTACCAATTTACTGCTTTCTTACTCCTCAAATGCAGTTCCCAGGTTAGAAATTTGTTCTCTTTGTGTATCTGAAATTCTGTTTTGTTTTTATATATTTTTTTATTTTTTCAATATTCAAATTATCTCTCCACACTAACATCAATAAAACTAATTACTGTGCTTTGGTTCTATTCAGATTTAGATTTTTTTTTTTCTTGGAATATAGTTCATGTAAATGTATTGAAAAATGTATACTGCTTATCCAAATGGATTTGACACCACTGGTTAATTGATGCTTCTAGTAATATACATTTAGGAACATACAAATGCTTCACAAATACTTGTGGATTGACTATAACAATTTTTTGAAAAAAAAAATCTATGGACTTAGGACTCCTAGAAAATCTACGTTATAGTTGCTGTTTATAAAGAAATGTATGATAGCCTTAAATCTAGATATACAGGTGGAATAATGATCAGCCACTCACAGATCCCTGCTCCGTGAAGCATGCAGAGTCTCAGTTGTGCTTTACCCACAGCTCTTCAAAGGATTTTTGATCCTTAAAGAATTTGTTAATAAAGTTTTAAACTTAAAAATCGATAAGATTTTTCTTTTTCTGAGTCTGATACGTGATAGTTTTACTTAAAGAAAAACAAAACAAAACAAAAACAAAAACAAAACAATCTACAATATCTAGACCAACACTTACCCCAGGATATTTTGGGACACTAATATTACAGTGAAAAAATATAGGAGGAGATGCCTGAAAAAAATTTATCTAAAGATATAAAGTAATGGAAGAAAATAAATGACCTGAAGATTGGGTACTTTATGAATTCACATTGAGGGAGATTTAATTCTTTTCCTACCCTTAAAACTTCTATTATCACCCCCTCACAGTCTTGCCTAAGTCAGAGTGTAAATTTACTATGAGGTTTCATTCTAAAAGCTGTTCTCAATATCTCTTAATCACAATGAATTTTAACTATTTTCTTTCTGTCTTATTGCATGTTGGTTTTGCCTTTTCTTTTGGAACCTAACTCATTTTAACTTACATCATTGTTATCTGTGGTTTTCTTTTCTTCCCTATTGGATTTTAAGTTTTTAGAACCTGTCTATATTTTGTTCTTCCTTGTAATCTCTCCACCATTCAGTTTCTTTCAATTCTAGCTGTTTAATTAATATGCTTGAGCACATCCATGAATGACTAAAAGAAACCTCCTACCATAATACCACAATTGCATCTAGAGAGGAAGGTGTAATCACAATATGTGGGGCTGAGACGGATCATACAGTTCACATACCCAAGCACTCAGATAGGGTTTGTAGCACAGGCTATTTCTCCAGACATCGAAGAGGAGGGATTGCTCTGTGTTGTGGCACCTACATTGCCCGAGAGATATGAATAATGACAAATCATTATTGGTTTGTTTGATCATTCTTATTTTGCCTGTGAAGATATTTCTTTAGTATAAATATTCCATCCCCCAATTCTGATTCAATTATTATGGAGTGAAGCCCTGGGATCTGAATGTTTCAAAACCAATTTAGGCAATATTGATGTAGATGGCCCTCTCTTTGGGGAAATAGTGTTCTAATTCTTTTCTTCCTTATATGGTTGGTTGTTAGCTTCTGAACACATATACCAAATTGCCTTAAAGAAAAAAAATGGAGAAAAAGATGTATTTGGCAAAATTCCAATTATAAAGTCAGTACAATTATTTGAGAAGAACTTAAACAAAAATTCTAGTTTTTTATCAACCCAGCTACAAATGAATTATGCCTGTGAGCAAGGTAGCATACCTTACTACTAACATTTACATAATTCACAACTTTTTTGTTGAGGAAACCATGATAAACTTAATTCTACATATATAGTTGAAACGATAAGGACCAACCACTGGCATTCATGATTTAAACTCAAAATGCCAATAAATTCAACATTAGTACAATTTTCTTCACTGAAATTAAAAAAAATAAAACTTGTCTTACAATGATACCTCATTTCATGAAATCTAAATCTTTTACAGGAATACTGGAAAAAATGGAATTCCCATTTTTTGCTTCTTATTTTAAAATATTTAATAATTTTAGAAATTATAATTTAAATATCTAAAAATAGAAAATTTAGGGATACCTTGGTGGCTCAGTCAGTAAGTGTCTGCCTTCAGCTCAGGTCATGATCCCAGGGTCCTGGGATTGAGTCCCGCATGGGGTCCCGGCTCATCGGGGAGTCTGCTTCTCCCTCTGCCCCTCCCCTCCACTTGTGCACTCTCTCTCTCTCTGTCCCTCTCCCTCTCTCTCATTGTCTTTCACAAAAATAAATAAAATCTTTAAAAATATATAAAAATAAAAATAGAAAATTTAAAGCAAATACCAGTATCTGTTCAAGGGAAATCTCTATTTCATTTTTAAAGTTCTAGTTGTATAGGGCTGCATTTTGCTTTAAAATATTATTTCTCTTCTCTGATATTTAATTTCCTTCAGTAAAATTAGAATTCATTTGGTATCTTCTGTTGGTTGTATTAAAATATTAAATTTCTTTTTCTATTTGTATCTTGTATGATGTGATATAACAGAAATTCAGACCATTTTCCTTGTGGAAATAGTCTTTTAAAATTTATTTTTATTTAACAGTGATATACTCATTTGTGGTATAACTATAGAAATACATTTCATAAAAAATTTTATGTCACATATATCCATTTTAAAAATGGTTTTGGTAAAGTATTATGGGATACACTGATTGCTAAATTGTTAATTCACTGACTACATCATTTAAGTAAGCTACTTGCAGAGAATAAATTTCTGTTCAATAAATAGAGATTTTTTTTAAATTCCTAAATTATTTTCTCTATAGGTTTTCCCACTGGTACATTTTAGTTCTCATAATATTCCTGAGGTGGAAAAAATGTAAAATGTATGTACGGTAGAATTAATTTTATTTTCCATGAAAATTTGAATTTGTGGTTAATGATCAGTATAGTTAAAATTCATTGACTGCCTAATATGTCAGGTTCTCGGCTAAGTGCTTTACATATATTATTTTCTTTAACACTTTCAAGAACCTCATAAACAATAAGTACTATTATTAACCTCATGTTACTGATGGATAATAGAGTCGACTCAAGTAATCTGCTGCAGGACACAGAGTTAGCAAGTAGCAGAGTTAGGATTTAAACTGGACTCCATGGACTTCACCATATCTGCAATAATGATGGGTATTTGTATAAAATCCATTTATTTTATGGAAGGAGAAAATTTCTTCCTTCTAGTTTTATATTCTGGAGGTATGTTGTCATATTTTGTATGTTACATCACCTTTTCTGGTATTAAAAAATGACTCAGAAATACAAGCATTTTGAGAAGAGTAGTTTATGTGAGGAAGAAAATGCAAATTTCAGGCTTCTGACTCACAGATTAAAAGGAAAATATAAACAAAAACTCCAAAAGATTAAAAATGTTGGGTTAACAGCTGTTTTGAAAAAAAATGTTTCTTGTAGAGTTATTATATCTGCAAATATATTGCTATTCAAAAAGCCAAGGATGAAATTATCTTTGTAAGGAAATCTGTAATTTATAGGAACAAAAATTAAAGTATTATTTAATTTGAGGATGAAAACCAGACAAGGTGACCCAGGGGTCTTTTTTTTTTAACTGGTTTTTAACTGTTTCTTTTTAATTCACAGCGCTGATGCTTCTTTTTTCTCCTCATTTGTGGAATGGTGTCTGCGTGTCTATTTATAACGTAGGCAGGGTAAGAGGTGTCAGTTTTGCTTCCCTGCTAGTGAGCTTCACTAGATAACATCATCAACCATAATGTCAAAATAGAACCAAATAGAATGCCATTCAGTTTACTGTATAATATGGTTACAGGCAAACTCAACTGAAAAATACTCTCACTAGCTTCTGGGGTCAATGTCGAAGAGATAATTTATAAAGCTCATGGATCCAAGATAACTCATGAAGCTCATGTATCTAGGGCGATGTTAAGGAATGGAAAATGGTCCCACAAAAAATAGGCAAAAACATGTATATATAAGACTACAGGGATGTGGACAGGAGCTCTGAGTATGGAAAAGTAATGATTTCTGTGGAGATGGCATACTTCTTTGAATTAGCCACTTGGAACTTGTGATCCCTGATCCTTTGGGCTGTAGTGGTAAGACAGAAAGCCTCTCTTTTAACAAAGATGGCCATGGGCAGATAAGACAAGCTCTGATTTGGGTTTTGGGGGGAAACTCGTATTTTACTTTTTCTTGAGGTTGACACCAGACTGACATTACCATCAAAGTTCAGTCTCTGAACTCAGGTTCAGAGGCGCATGCTACAGACACCAGACTTAAGTTTTCTTTACCTAAAATCATGTGAGTTGAGAGGTAAGCATGTCTCACTAATGTGTGTATCTTTCCTAGTCTCAAATCACGAAAAAAAAAAACAGTCACAAAATTGCGAAAACGCAAAAAAGTTTTCAGGTCGAAAACAAGAACGAGAAACTCTGATATGTGGAGTCAAATAAAATTGTCATCTATGAGAACAGGGACAGGAGCACATCAGAGAGAAGCTCATAGGATTTCATCAGTCACTCCTATGGTTGTCTCTATGCATTACGTGTGTGCTTGTGACTGTGTCTGCTGACAGCAAGTCATTCTTGTAAATAAAATCAAATTAAAATAGATTTAATATTAATAGGCAAGATTAATAGATAATATAAATAATTAGTAGGTAATAATAACTAATAGATAATATAAAACTTATGAATGTTGTTCCGAAAAAGAGAAAAGTTTTGAAAGCAAAACAGTTATTAAAGCCACAATTATGACATTTGATTCTGTGTAGTGCTCTAAACCTTTTTAGGAAAGCTTAATTGTTATTCAAATACCTAATAATGTTTACTAGTGTTTTCCAGGGTTGAGTTATACACTATAGGTTACAGTTCTTTGTAAAAACTGCTGATGTTTATTTATTAAACAATTCCCAGATACACTAATAATTAATAAAAAGTATTAAAAATGTTGGAAATGTATTTAAGAAAGATAAAGGAAATTCATTAGCTTATTGCCAGGTATGTTTTAAATCACTGCAATGTAAAGCATCAATGACTAGTAGTACACTTCAAAGGCATTTTGAACATTCTGAAAGCACACAAAGCACAATTCTGATCATGTTCCTTTGAGCCAATGCCTACTGAGTCTTAGAAATCATGTACAATTGTGTAGTGTATCAAGGGATGGTATTTAGAAAAACATAGTAAAATACTTTCTGTAGTAGACATTATCTATCAACACCACCTTAAAGATGACTGAGTTCCAGAGAATTCTCTGGAATTTTGATTTTTTGTTTCTAAATCCCAAAGATTAATATTTTTTGGAACTTTGGAAATACTAGCTAAGATAAAGTAGGTACTGCTTAGGTTAGGTGCATGAAAATCTTTGACTTCTGAATGAACAGAATGCTGATCCAATAGATTTAGGTCTCTGATGTTATTTTTCCAATTTATTGAAATTGATTCTTTTTGGCTATTTAAAAAATCTCTTCTTCTAATATTTGCATTTAAGGCAATATATTTTCCTATAAACATGTATTTTGCAAATCAAACACATTTTCACATGTGTTGTTTCACTGTTACTTGTTTTGAAATATTTCCTAACGTTCATCATAATATCTTCTTTAATCTATGTATTTCTTAATCACAAACAATATAGGGAATTTTATAGTTATCTTTTGTTACTGTTTCTAACTCAGGTCAATTATGGTTATAAAGCATACTTTGAATAAATTTAATCCTTTGAAATTTTTCGAGGCTTAATGGTCCAAGCTATGCTCATTTTTTGAGAATATTCCAAGTACACTTGTAAAGAACATGCATTATGAATTGTAAGAAGCAGTGTCCTATATATACACATATATGTATTTTTTTAGCAGTGTCCTATATTTTTGAATTAGACTTTTTTTGTTAATCATGTTTCTTCTCTAAACTTCTATTTCCTTATTGATTTTTGTGTAATTATTCACGAGGTATGATAAATCTCCCACTATGAATGTAGATTTGTCTGTTTTCCTTTTTATATGGGTCTATTTTGGGGTAATCTATAATGAGACTATATTATTAGTTACATCCACATTTGTAAATGTTAAATCTTCTTGATAATTTGATCCTTGTATTAATAGGAAGTGTTCTCCTTTATGTATCAGAATACTTTTTACTTCAAAATCTATTTTTTCTAATGCAACTTCAGTAGCTTTATTTTGATCAGTTGTTTAGTAGTATTATTTTTTCCTTTTTAAAAAATTCCTTCTGTGTTCTTGTATTTTAAGTGTTTCTAAGTGTCACATAGTTGATTTTTCAAGAATCAAGACAGACATATTTGCACTTCATCTTTTTATATTTAATGTGATCACAGATATTTTGGTTTCAATCTACCCTTGAAGCAATTCCTTTCTATGGATTCCCTTTATTCTATTATTTTTTCTCTCATTTCCTGCATTATCTTGGAATGACCGAGCGTATTTAACTACTTGTTCTCACCACTCTATTTAGATTGTTAATAGTTTTATTTTTTAATTTGTTCAAAATATTTTTTAAAGATACTATTTATTTATTTATTTGACAGAGAGAGAGAGAGCACTAGCAGGGGGAGAGGGAGAAGTAGACTCCCTGCTAAGCATAGAACCCGATGTGGTGCTTGATCCCAGGACCCTGAGATCATGACCTGAGCCGAAGGCAGACGCTTAACCAACTGAGCCACCTAGGCACCCAATACATTCTTTTAATATCCTCTGTGGAGTACTTCTAAAAATAATAACCTATGTCCCTGACTTATCAAGTAGAATATAAATTAATATTTTTCCCTCTTCCTTGATAAAGAATAGTTCAACAGTTTAAAATAGTTTAACCTCATTTATGGACCTGTCCATTTATCAGGTTTAGGACTTGTACTTGAATTCTCAATATGCCTTTGAAAAGACATGTTTACTACTGTTTATAAGTAATTTAGATTTAGTTCCATATTTACACTTTCTTGTTGTTGCCATTTGTTCTTACCTGCATATTCTCCCTTTTTGAAATTATCACTGTTCCTAAAGAACATCCAGTTTTTATCTTAAGATAATCTTATTTGACTTCCAATTTTGCAGAATCTTTTCACTGAATTCAAGGTTTCAGGTTTTCAAAAAAAAATCACTTTTTATTTTTTTTATTTATTTTTTTTTAAGATTTTATTTATTTGACAGAGAGAGACACAGTGAGAGAGGGAACATAAGCAGGGGGAGTGGGAGAGGGAGAAGCAGGCTTCCCGCTGAGCGGGGAGCCCGATGCAGGGCTCGATCCCAGGACCCTGGGACTGTGACCCGAGCCGAAGGCAGACGCTTAACGACTGAGCCACCCAGGCGCCCCCAAAAATCACTTTTTAAAGATAGAATTCCATTGTCTTTTGCCTTACTTTTTTCTTGTTTCTTATTAGAAGCCAGATGTCTATGCAATTCTACTCCTTTTGAGTAGTCTATCAATTTTCTCTGGCAGGTTTTATAATTTTCACTTTGACTTTACAGTTTTACAATAATATGCCTGTTTCATTTCTTTAGTATTTATCCTACTCTAGGTTCGCCGACTTAATATTTTCCCAGGGCTTTAAAGAGTTATCAGCCATTATTGACTCACATATTGCTTCTGGCCCACTCTTTTTCCTTTACTTCTAGGATTCTATTTATATGTATGCTAGGTTTTCTCATGGCATCCCCTATGTCTCTCTCTTTTTAAGATTTATTTATTTGATAGAGATAGAGAGCATGAGAGAGCACAAGCAGGGGTAGCAGCAAAGAGAGAGGGAGAAGCAAGCTTCCCGCTGAGCAGGGAGCCCGATGTGGGGCTCGATCCCAGGACCCCAAGATCATGACCTGAGCCAAAGGCAGATGCCCAACCGAATGAGCCACCTAGGCGTGACCCCTATGTCTCTTGACCTCTCTTCTGTATTTTCCTTTGTTTTGTCTCTCTGGGTTTCATTCTCATGAATTTCTTTTGGTCTTCTAATATGTATATGCAATGATTATCTCTTCAGCTGTCTCTAATCTCCTGTTAAAACGTTCCATTGACTTTCATGTACTCCAGGAATACATACCCTGATTCTTTTCTGACTTTAGTAGATAGTTCTTTCTACACTCCTTTCATAGTTTATCCTGCTTTATCAAACCTTCAAGTGTTCGAGTTCCTTGATTCTTGATCTTAGCCTCTCTACTCTCTTACTCTGTTTAAATTAATTATGAGAATCAAAAATTCAATTACCTACTTTTCAAATCCCTTATTTATATCATCTTCCCCATTTTCTCTTCTCAGTTGAATGTCTATATATCAAAATATTTAAATTCTTTAGGAATCATGTCCCATACATTTTTTTCTTTCACTTCTTTTTAGTCATGATTTCCATTTTTACTGATTCCTTCCCTTCATGACTTAAAATTCTTAAAAAACCATATCTTAAAAAAACATTCTTTCTTTTTCCTTAACTGCATGTCCTATTTTAACTAGCAATCTTTCTCTCTTTCTTCTGTTTCATATTAAGGTTATTGATGAAATTATCTTTACTCATTATCTCATTTTTACATTTCTTTTCTTCTCAATTAACTGCTGTCCAGTTTTTGTCCTGATCACTTTGTGTGAGCTTGTCTAGTAACATAAATAATACTTATCATTATTAAAATTAATAGGTATATCTGAATTCTTATACTACTTGCTCTAGCTGCATCAGTTTACACTTTGTCAATTCTTTTCATTTAAACACTTTGTTCATTTGGCTTTCTTCACAACACTATCTGGTTTTTACCTTCTTCATTGGCCACTATTTCTTAGCATCCTTCATGAATTTCTCTTTTTCTGTCTATCCTTGAATCACGTATTTCCAGGGTTCTCAATTTATTCTATTCAAGATAAATTAGGGAATGTGTGTGTGTGTGTGTGTGTGTGTGTGTGTGTGAGATTCAACAGTGCCCTTTGCATACTTTTAAAATGGCTGTCTCAAACTGTTTTGGATCTATTCATTTCTCTACTTATTTTACCAGATGATAAAATCTTTAAGGAACGATACTGTGACCTACAAAATGGTGAATATATCCAATTTTGGAAACATGGTAGAGTTAAATATATATTTGTTTAATGAATGAATGAAAACACTAGTCCATTTAAAAGTCTGACACACTGACATTGTCTATGCCAGGCATAGGTAAAACTATGCATCCTAAAATTAAATATTCTTTCTTTTTGCATGCTTTTAATGTCCCTTAGGTACAAAGTCTCCCACTATCTGATAACCACATCCATGGTCCAAGTCAGTTCAACAATTACTTTTTTTGATTGAGCACCATGTACATGGTTCTTCCGAGAAATGAATCCCTGACTTTCATGAGCTTATAATTTATTTGGAGATAAAAGATGTGCAAATGCCAAAAATTTGGCTGTAGCATGTAAAATCTACACAAACAGTTCAAAATAACAGTGGAAGAGAGCCAGTGGTGTATCAGTGCTGCCCAACAGAATTTTAAGGTGAACCATATATACAACTATTTTTTTTCTAATAGCCACATTTAAAAGTTAAATAGATAAAATTAAGTTTAACATATTTTATTTAACACAATACACCTAAAATCTTAACACTTCAAAATATAAAAATTGAGGGATTTTACATATCTTTTTCCCTTTAAGTCCTTAAAATTTAGTGTTTATTTGTTAACTACAACATATCTCAATTAAGACTGAATTTTTTTTAAATTTTTTTTTTTTTTTTTTTTGACAGAGAGAGAGACACAGCGAGAGAGGAAACACAAGCAGGGGGAGCGGGAGAGGGAGAAGCAGGCTTCCCGCGAAGCAGGGAGCCTGATGCGGGGCTCGATCTCAGGACCCTGGGATCATGACCTGAGCCAAAGGCAGACGCTTAACAACTGAGCCACCCAGGCACCTCAAGACTGAATTTTTATGGTCAATTCATGACTTATATATAAGTTTCATAAAATTTACAGTTAAAAAAGTAGATCCATATATCCATTTTTTAATGTTTTACTTCAGTATTTTATAAAAAACAAATCAAGTACCAAAAATATATTAGTTTCTTTAATACCTGCATCCTATAAACAAAACTGGCTCTTCTGGAAGGACTGATTTGGATTTGAACTAAAGCATAACCATTTAAGAACTACATGTGTCCAAGTTGCATAACTTCTCTAATTCTTCTGTTAGCTTAGTGTTATTTTCATCAAATTCAAAGGGGTGCAGCCTAAACTGAAGGAAAATTTTAACTTTATCAATATTGAAGAAGCCCTCTTAAAATTTTTCTTCTGGGGGCACCTGGGTGGCTCAGTCGTTGAGCATCTGCCTTCGGCTCAGGTCATGATCCCAGGGTCCTGGGATCGAGCCCTGCATCAGGCTTCCTGCTCGGCAGGAAGCCTGCTTCTCCCTCTCCCGCTCCCCTTGCTTGTGTTCCCTCTCTCGCTGTGTCTCTCTCTGTCAAATAAATAAATAAAATCTTTAAAAAAATTTTTTTTTCTTCTGTTATAGGCAGAGTATATGACTCTGTGGATTACAAGAAAAATCTTTGGCATATTGATTCATGCTAGAAACAAATGCATGGAATCATTACTATTGATTGTATTATGTTTGATTTTGGTTTCAGCACTCTCTTATATCATGTAACTCAAACTGCCTAGTTAGATCCCAATAAGCTTTCCATTTCATTGGTGTTGGGATTTTCTTGTTTTTTTTTTACTGTGATATCAGTGAGATAACATAAATTATCTGTCATTTTTTGTGTGTTTTATTATTGAACAACAGGCAATTTGTTTCATAAAAAAAAATCTTGAATGTGAATTGTCATACTAAATCTTTGTAAGACTCCTCACAACTCAATCAGTGAACACTGAAAAGAGACACAATATCAGTAAAAATACTCTCATTTCTTTCAATGGTTCCAAAAACTGCTGATGTTTTCATAATATTTGCATGTATATACTGAAAAAATTGAACAACTATATCCCTGGCACAATTTACACCTTTTACTTTAGAAAACTGGCCACAGACATTTTCAATTATGTAACATTCAATGTAATAAAGCAACAAGGTAAACATTAGTCTCTTCTTTTAAAATGCCAAAAAACCTGGGGGCTTCTGGGTGCCTGAGTCAGCTAGGCAGTTAAGCACCCAACTCTTGATTTTGGCTCTGGTCATAATCTCAGTGTCCTGATCTCAGGGTTGTGGGATCGAGCCCCACATGAGGCCCTATGCTCAATGTGGAGTCTACTTGGTATTCTCTCTCTCTCTCCCTCTGCCCCTCCCTGTGCTCTCTAAAATAAATAAATAAATATTAAAAAAAATAAAATTCCAATAAACCTTGAACACAATCGTTAGCAGTAATTTTTCTTTTTCAGATATAAATGTAAATTTGAAAAAAAAGGAAAATATTAATTGCTTAATATCTCTGTTAAGACAGAATTCATCTAGGGGCAGAGCAGGATGGCAGAGGAGTAGGAGACCTGGATTTCGTCTGGTCTCAGGAATTCAGCTAAATAGGGATCAAACCATTTTGAACACCTACAAACTCAACAGGAGATCGAAGAGAAGAATAGCAACAACTCTCTGAACAGAAAAGCGACCACTTTCTGGAAGGTAGGACGTGCGGAGAAATGAATCCGAGGCGATATTCGGGAGGATAGACGGCAGGAGAGGGGGCCTCCGTCGGCCGCTTCTGGCAAGTGATAGAGCCGCGGAGCACAAAATCGGAACTTTTAGAAGTCGGCTCTGCTGAGGGATGTCGCTGCAGCGGCTAAGCGTGGGGTGGAATCCTCCCGGGACAGTGTGGTCTCAGGACCCTTGGGGTCACAGAAAGATGGGGGGTGCCTGAGTGCGGCAGAGCTCCCAGGTATCAGAGCAGGGAAGCTGGCTGCAGAGACGGAGCCGAGGCGCTGGGCTCTCAGCTCGGGGTTGCCATAAACTGTGATCTGCGGCCCAGTCGGGCCACTGCTCCTCCAGCAGGGTCCCAACAAGCGGCAGAACCGGGGAGACTCCCCTTCCTCCCCGGGGAGAAGTGGCGCAGGAGTGCACCACAGGGATCTGCTGGGTTTGGAGACTCCACACGGGGTTGGGTGCCAGAGATAGCAACGCTCGGTCACAAGCCGGGTGAGCACGGAGTGCAGCCGGAGACCAGGGAGACGGGAGTGATGGACTGCTTTTCTCTGGGGGCGCACTGAGGAGTGGGGCCCCGAGCTCTCAGCTCCTCTGCGCAGAGATTGGGAGGCCACCATTTTCACCCTAGTCGTCCAAAGCTATACCGAGAGCTTGCAGGGAACAAAAGCTCTTGAGAGCAAACCCGAGCAGCTTGCTTAGCCCGGACTAACAAGGGCGGGGCAATTCCGCCTCCGGCAAAGACATTTAGGAACCATGGCACAGGCCCCTCCCCCAGAAGATCAGCAAGAACAGCCAGCCAAGACCAAGTTTACCGATCAAGGAGAACGGGGGAACTCCAGTGATAGGGGAATACTACACAAAGAATTCATGGCTTTTTTACCATGATTCATTAGTTTTTCAAAGTTAATATTTTTTAGCTGCTTTTTTTTTGAATTTTTCTTTTTCCCTTTTTCAACCAACATCTTATCAATCCCTTTTTTAAAAAAATATTTTTTATTTTTCATTTTTAGAGTCATACTTTATCCCTTCATAGTAGTTACCCTTATTTTTGGCACATATATATATAAGTTGTTCTCTCTTTAAAATTTTGAGATACAGTTTCTTCTAACGGATCAAAATATACCCTAAATCACTAGTGTATGGCTTTCTTCTAGTCTCCTGCCTGATCACATTCTCTCCCTTTTTTTTTAAAATCTTCTTTCTTTTTTCAAAAAACTTCTTATCTTATCAATTCCTTTTATAAAGTCTTTTATAATTTTCATCTTTACAGTCATCTTCCATCCCTTCATTGTATCAACCCTTATTTTGTACATATATAAGTCTTTCTTCCTTTAAAATTTTAAGAGGCACTTTCTTCTAACAGACCAAAATATGCCCAAAATCTAGTGTGTGGCACTGATCTATGCACTAGCCTGATCACATTTGATCATATTTTGTTTTATTTTGTTTTGTTCTGTTTTTTTGTTTTTATCTTTTTCTTTTTCTTTCTTTTTTTTCCTCTTTCTTTTTTCTTTCTTTCTCTTTCTCTTTCCCTGGTTTCAGGTCTTTTCTGATTTCTATAGAGTATATTTGCTGGGGACGTTGTTAACCTGTTAGCATTTTGTTCTCTCATTATTCTATTCTCCTCTGGACAGAATGACAAGACGAAAAAAATCACCTCAGCAAAAAGAACAAGAGGTAGTACCGTCTGCCAGGGACCTACTCAATACAGACATTAGTACGATGTCGGACCTAGAGTTCGGAATCATGACTTTAAAGATACTAGCTGGGCTTGAAAAAAGTGTGGAAGTTATTAGAGAAACCCTTTCTGGAGAAATAAAAGAACTAAAATCTAACCAAGTCGAAATCAAAAAGGCTATTAATGAGGTGCAATCAAAAATGGGGGCACTAACTGCTAGGATAAATGAGGCAGAAGAGAGAATCAGCGATATAGAAGACCAAATGATGGAAAATAAAGAGGCTGAGAAAAAGAGAGAGAAACAACTACAGGATCACGAGGGCAGAATTCGAGAGATAAGCAATACGGTAAGACAAAACAACTTTAGAATAATTGGGATCCCAGAAGAAGAAGAAAGAGAGAGAGGTCTGAAGGTATATTGGAGCAAATCATAGCAGAGAACTTCCCTAATGTGGGGAAGGAAAAGGGCATCAAAATCCAGGAGGCACAGACAACCCCTCTCAAAATCAATAAAAATAGGTCAACACCCCGACATCTAATAGTAAAACTTACGAGTCTCAGAGACAAGGAGAAAATCCTGAAAGCAGCTTGGGAGAAGAGATATGTAACCTACAATGGTAGAAACATTAGACTGGCAACAGACCTATCCACAGAGACCTGGCAGGCCAGAAAGGACTAGCATGATAATTTCAGAGCACTAAACGAGAAAAATATGCAGCCAAGAATACTATATCCAGCTAGGCTGTCATTGAAAATAGGAGAGATAAAAAGCTTCCAGGACAAACAAAAACTAGAGGAATTTGCAAACACGAAACCAGCCCTCCAAGAAATATTGAAAGGGGTCCTCTAAGCAAAGAGAGAGCCTAAAAGCAGCATAGACCAGAAAGGAACACAGACAATATACAGTAACAGTCACCTTACAGGCAATACAATGGCACTAAATTCATATCTTTCAATAGTTACCCTGAATGTAAATGGGCTCAATGCCCCAATCAAAAGACACAGGCTATCAGATTGGATTAAAACAAGACCCATCAATATGCTGTCTGCTAGAGACTCATTTTAGACCCAAAGACACCCCCACATTGAAAGTGAGGGGGTGGAAAACCATTTACCATGCTAATGGACAGCAAAAGAAAGCTGGGGTGGCAATCCTTATATCAGACAAATTGGATTTTAAAACAAAGACTGTAATAAGAGATGAAGAAGGACGGTATATCACAGATCACAAGATCTGTACCTCTGAAACAAATAATGCAATATATGTTAAGAAAAAAAAGAAGAAGAAGATAGCAGAAGGGGAATAATGAAGGGGATTAAGTCGGAGGGGGAGACGAACCATGAGAGACGATGGACTCTGAAAAACAAACTGAGGGTTCTAGAGGGGAGGGGGGTGGGGGGATGGGTTAGCCTGGTGATGGGTATTAAAGAGGGCACGTTCTGCATAGAGCACTGGGTGTTATGCATAAACAATGAATCATGGAACACTACATAAAAAACTAATGATGTAATGTATGGTGATTAACATAACAATAAAAAATAAAAAAAAGAATTCATCTAAACCTAAAATATTCACATTTTAAGTTTTTGAATCAATCATTGATATTAGTAGAAAGATCTTGTATTATGTGAATGATTGATGATTTAATTGATCATCTTTCACTTTTTGTAAAATATATATGTTTTTTTACTCAAATTTTAAACAAAATCTCCATAACTGAAATAAAAAAATATTTTTGTCACCTCTGTATATAATCATAATACTTTATTATTTTGAATGAACTTTGATGGTCACCCATTTAAATAAAAATTATATAACTGGACCTGGATATAGCAAAGTTTTTGCTGGAGACATCTGGCATAAAGTTATAATGATGTCTTATAATTTGGAATGTTTTTCTTGATTATTTATCTTAGCCTATGGTTTACCTTATCTTAGATATTTTACTACCTAAGATTACTTAAAGTACCCTATGGTCTACCCTTCAGCTTAGGAATCTCAATAACCATCATCTTTCTGAAACAGACTCATATTAAGTGACACCAAGAGACTGACGTATTAAACTAGAAATTTTATGCATTTACATTTAGTCTTGAATGAATTTGTCACATGGAAGAAAATACTGGTTTCACTCAGTGTGTGACTCTAACCTCCTAGTCAGAAGATTTTGGGGCAGGATATTATCAGAATAAGGTACAGAAGGCAACCTTATGAGTGATTTCACTTTCAACTGACCTAATGAGTAAAATCAGAAACACTCAAAATGCCCACATTCCATATATGTCTCCATGACACAAAGAGCCACACCATTAGGGCTGAAGCCTCTGGTCTTTGTCCTCTCCACCAGCGTTAGTTCTCTTCCCCATCAGGGCTTGGCTGAATTTACTTTCCTTCCTCTATGGGCCCAAGGTTGATCAACTCACTCCCACGCCCCAACCTTTCCCCTTCTCACTATTTTTTCATTAGTTAATGTAAATTCAACAAGGACAGTCAATTCCTGTATAAACCTAGGAGTTAGTTTCCTTGAAATGGCTTTGTTTGGATATTAATGTATTATTTGTATAGTTTAACTTTTAGAGAATGTTCTTATATTCACATTTCCTATTTTTTGAGAAAAGCCTCGTAGTTCTCCAAGCACTGACAAAGGACTGAAGAAGATATACACAGGAAATTCAATATTTCTCTGCAATTGCTGAGTCTACAAAATACATATATCAGATCTGAGAAGTATTTGAAGGAATCACTTGACCTGACCCATTGTCTTTACTTTTATATATATACCAACCTTTACCTATGAAATCTTTTCAGAGTGAGAGACCTTTTGAATAGTCGTTCCCAGGATTTTGGTTTCAGATACATGAATGTAGACAAATGGTCAGAAACTGTCTCCCAGGACTTCCATAAAGATTTGAAACAAAACAAAACAAAATAAAACAGAATTTGTTCTAAAGTGTCCTTTCTTTTTTTCTCTCTCTCTCTTTGAGTACCTAATGAGTATTATTTATGGTAGAAGCATAAATGTGATGAAAATTAGTCTTAAGAAGGAATTCAAATCCAGATTTTCAATCATTGAACTTATAACCTTTTAATAAAAGCAAGTTCTTAAAAGCCAGTGTTATTTTTTATGCTACTTTTCTGTTCCATTATACCTAGTATATTTAATACGTGATTATCATATTTTAAAAATAGTATGTTTTAAAACCTCCCCAAAACACAACGTGATCTTTAAGAAAAATTATTAGATTCATCATGTATTAGGCGGTGAAGAAATATTAACAATATTTCCACATTATTTTTTTTATCCAAGAATATTATGCTAGCAAAATTTAACACCTTGGAGTCTTGGCCTATCAATTTCAAGATTGTTTCCTATACCGTCAGTGCTTTGTTTCCAAGTTATTTTACTGCAGCAGGCAGGACATCTAACTGAATGCATTGCTTCACTGAAACAGTCTGGACTTTAATTCTGTAACAGTCCTGTTACATTACCATCTTTCACGAGGCCTGTCACTAAGCCATGGCAGTAGGAAAGAGGAGCCGGAAAGGAACATTGATGAAGACAGTTGCATGCTGGTGATTTCCCAAGAGAAGACAAACACCAATCTACTGAAGGACTTTGCTGCCAGCAGGTAAAATCAGGACATGGCCTTTATTTCCAGCATATTAGGAATGTTTCATTTTGCCTTCCTCAGCTCGATGGAGAACGTGCTGACAGACCCTGACCTTTCATTAGTGGAATCAGGGAATCTGAAGGTTATTATAGGGCCCATACCTCGTGACAAATTCATAATCTTTACTATTTCTAAGAATGAGTATGTGGCTTCCTCATTTAGGGGATGTAGCAATCTATTTGTTTCTGTTATAATTTCAGAAAAAAATAACATACAACTTATGATATTTGTTAGTTGGGCTTCCCCCCCCCCTTTCTTTTTCCCCTTTGTCTATTAAGTGAGTCCTCTTACTTCAGAAGAAATGTGTTCCTACCTTTCTGGTGTGCACTGGCCCATTTTACAGTAGGTAAGAAATGAATAAATAGCATCAATAACCTCAAGATGCAAATTGGCTTACTCTAATTTGTGCGTATCATCAACTGAGGCTTATCACTGTCCAGCTGGCTTCTTGTCCTATGTTCACCTATGAGTGTCCTTTGCGCCATTGACACTGAAGTTGTTCCCAGCATCTGCTGTGTGCTTTTTATGCCTTCATGATTTCACCCATGTTGCTCCTCTGCCTAGAACATTCTCATCCTTCGTTGCCTGTTCTGTTAGACCACACTTCAATTTCCCCAGGAGCCCTTCTTTAAATATTAAATCTGATGAGATTAGATGTGTCTCCTTTGCTCTCATAGCATCTACTATATTAGGTTATCCTAGTACCTTCCAACACATAGCATACTTGCTGAAATAGCACAGGCTTGGAATAAATGCATAGTGGTGATTTGCTATTTGATATTCCTTAAAGAAGAGAATAATTGTTATAACTTCTTCCCCTTAATTTAAAGTAGGCCTCATTTCCAATTTTAAGGGTTAAGTTTTCCCTAAAGTTCTCTAGAGAAAAGACATATCTATTCTTTATTTCCATATTAATAATATGCCCTCTAAGTTTTAGAGAAATTTACCTCGATCACTGTTTAAATCTTCAATTATATAAAAATATTTAAGCAAGGTTAAAGTTGTATACTATTTGTTTATTCATGGGTTCTATTATTTTTTTCACTCTCAATGCCCTTCTATCCTCTGTTCTGTCTTTTCAAGAACACACCCTGAAATCCCTTGCAATTTTTATCCAATTACCTCTACTGGCAAAAGCCCAGCCTTTGTAAAATCTAACCCTGCTAACTCAATTCCATTCAACTGGCCAATAGATTGACCACTTGATCTGTAATTTTACCTCTTTCTTTCCTCCTCTCTCTCCCTCTCTCTTTCTCTTTCTATTTTCTGTTTTCTTTACCCCTCTCTTTTTACCCCTTCCAGCTGAATAATTTCTCCTGAGTGTGAAAACATGCTCTCCTCTATCTCTAAAAGTATTTTTCCACTCTCTATATTTTCCTGCTGTTAATTAGTTTATCTCTCCCCCTTTCTTTTCTCTCCTTTAGATCAAGAACTCCTTAGAAGTCGTCTATGCTCATGAGTCCAATTTCTTTTCTTCATTCTCTCTTGAATCTTCTTTGGTCAATCTTCTTCCCATAGTATTCAACCTAAACTGTTCTAGTCAATGTTGCGAGTGGCCTCCATATTGGCGATTACAGAGGTTAACTCTCAGTGCTCATCTCGGTGCTCATTATAATTAACCAGCAGAATTTACACAGTTGATTATTACCTATTCTTTTTTTTTTAAGATTTTATTTATCTATGAGAGAGAGAGTGCATGCACAAGCAGGTGGGGAGGGGCAGAGAGAAAGGGAGAAGCAGACTCCCTGCTGATCAGGGAGCCAGATGCACGGCTAACCTGGGGATCATGACCTGAGCCAACGGCTGACGCTTAACCTACTGAGCCACCCAGGTGCCCCATTATCTCTTCTTTAAAATAATCTTTTCATCTGACTTGTGACAGATGTGACACCACATATCTGGTTGCTAAGACATAACACCACATCTCTGGTTTGCTCAGGTGCGGTCAGAAAGGTTATGCATTGTTCACAGAGAAGCTAAAAATAATGACATAACTTACTAAAATGCTGTTTTGATTATCACAATTTATCAGCAATACTCTTCCATGAAAAGATATTTTGCTATGCTGATGTTTAAGAATTATTAACATAATTTATAATCTTAAAATAAGCACCTTTTCAGCCTTGACTCACAGACTCAGCTACAAGCCTTTGTTCTCAGAGTAATCTTGTGATAAATCAGAATTGTTTGAGCTCTGTACTTCCTTTCAATTTAGTTGTAAACCTAAAACTTCTCTAAAAAAATTAGATCTTAAAATAAAATTCTCTACTCTGGGTGTCAAATACGCCAGCTGTGCTATGACATCGTAATCTCCTGATTATGCACTTACCTCAGTGGTCACACCTCAATCTTGTGTTTCTAAACACGTCTATGCAATGTCTTGCAAATTTATACCTCGAGACCCAAACTCCCCCCTGCCTTAGCACCAATTTCATGATTCCAAATGCCTTCTGCTATGTCAGTTAGAGGTCTTATAGATGACACAAAAGTAACACATCAAAAACTGAACTCCCAATCTTCCCCTATCAAACTTGATCTTCCCTCAGTTTGATCCATTTAGTTAGTGGAAACTCCATTCTAGTAGTTACTTAAGCCAATTTCTGGAATCATATTTGGTTCTTTCTTTTTTTCTTATACATCACATCTGGATTATTAGAGAATCCTGTTATCTTTACCTTCAAATGCACTCAGAATCTGACTATTAAATTACTGTCAGATCATGGTCCAAGTCACCACCATCTCCTGTTTGAATATTTCATTAAACTCATATAAATGGCCTCCTTTCTTATACTTTTTGGCCTAGTCTCAAAAGAGCTGCCACAGTTATGTTGTAAAACTTTACATATACATGAAGTTTCTTTCTCAAAACATTCTAATGGTTTCCCATTTTCTACAGAGCAAAAGCCACTGTCCCTAAATTACAATGGCCATCAGGGTCCTGGAATGTCTATTCCTTAATGCTTTCCTCTCACTTCTTAACAGTTCTCATGCCATTGTTTCACATCTATGTATGTCCTTGCGTATGCTGGACACATCAGGCATGCCCCCTCCTTAGGGATTTTGTGCCTGCCATTTCATATTTTAGAAAGATTTTTTTCTCCAGATATCCAAATATTTTCCTCCCTCTCTCATGTTTTTAATGAGATTTCCACAATCAATCTATTTAAAATTATAGTATTTCCTCCCAACCCAGTTGCTACAATAGTGCCCTAATTTATTATTCCTGTATCTTTTATGTAGCACTGATTTACTATACAGTTTATATATTTATTTACATTGTTCTATTTCTGCAACAGCTCTGCTAACCCCTAGTAAATGAAAATTTCAGGGATACTTTTGTCTGTTTTTTAAATTCCTTTATCTGTAAGGATTTATGTGGTGCATTGTAAGTGCTTAATAAATACGAATAAATAAATTGGGGAAAATGTGAATTTAGAAACAACATCAAAATTTTGAATAGATCTCAGTTTGTCATATACGCACACAAACAAAAGTGACAGGAATTCTAGTTAAAGAAACACCCCTGCTATGACAGATATACCTGAACTGTCAGTAGCTAAACTTTAAGTAATAGTTTGATAAATGTGTTCTAAGTCAGCAATTCTCTATCTGATGATTCAAAAGTTCTGACACCTTCCACAGTGTGAATCAACCATTTTCACTTAACAGTTTCCAGGATTATCTTGGAATTGTGTTCATTCTGGGAACATTCTGGGTATATTTTTAAGGGCTAAGGCTTGAACTGGTTCAGAACATTACTGTTCACATTTCATGAGCTAGCACTCAATATGATGGCCACGGTAGTTATATATGTCCAATTTGAAAAAATAAATGGGTTTGATAAAGAAGTAACATTATCTGAAACAACAAATAATGGGATGGGCAAAATAAACATAGGGTGTCTGCTTAAATTTGAGTATCTAACAATGCACATTATATTTCAGTATATTATAAAGACATAACTATGTAACTATCTTAAAGTATTTTTTTTAAATATTATCTGAGTTTCAGATTTATAGTTTTGGCTATTTTGCTAATAAAGGCAAAATTCAAAGAGAAACATGTTTAGTATAAATCTTGCCCAACCAAATATTTGAATTGTGGCATTTGGTGTTGTTTGATGTTCACCTGAGAGGTGGATTCTTGAAACTAATGTCGTGTTTTGTTCTTTTATTTTTTTTAAGATTTTATTTATTTATTCATGAGAGACAGAGAGAAAGAGAGAGAGAGGCAGAGGGAAAAGCAGGCTCCCAAGGAGCAGGGAGTCCGATGCGGGACTCGATCCCAGGACCCTGGGATCATGATCTGAGCTGAAGGCAGACGCTTAACCATCTGAGCCACCCAGGCGCCCTGTCGTGTTTTGTTCTTACAGATATTCTTGCCAACCTGAGCATCTGGTTTTGTAGACTCTACTTTCAACAAAAATTTTGTAGGTCGAGAGCACAACTGGCACTCAAAGAACTTTTAGTGAAAACATATATTAAGGCTAAGGAATGAGGCAGAATTAAGAGGTTCATCAACACGACCTGGGGGAAAATGATTTTCTTTGAGAGTATTCTAAGAATTAGGGTACCTGTTTAAATTTAGACACTCTATGTCTGCATTTCCCAAATACAGTTCCATAGAGCTGTAGTTATATGATATAACCAATGTGGAAAAAGTTTTGCTCTATGAACAAATATTTCTAGAAAACATCTCGTGCAATACTTCTTCTCTAGGAGCATCAAAATAAGGGTTAATATGGTGAAGTCACTGAGATACTGTTCAGTTCAGTTAAAGCTGTGTGTACAAGTACGTTCCTCACTCTGTTTTGACCATGAAACTATTTTCTCACATTAATGCCCACCCACTGTATTAGTTTCCTAGGGCTGCTGTAACAAAGTGCCAGAGCTGGGTATCTTAGAACAACAACATTTTATGGTCTTACAGTTCTGGGCCCAGAAATCTGAAATCAAGGTGGTGGCAGGGATATCTTCCTCTGAAACTCGTAGACAAATGAACTTTCATTGCCTTTTCCGGGTTTTATTAGACCTAGACATTCCTTGGTTTGAGGCAGCAAAATTCCAATCTCTGTCTTCATATGTATCCAAATTTCCCCTTTTAGTCATATTGGATTATGGGCCAACATGATGATCTCATTTTGGTTTGATTACTTCTATAAAGACCCAATTTCCAAACAAGGCCACATTCTGAGGGACAGGGGATTAGAATCTCAGTATATATTTGGGTAGGTGGGGGGGGCAAGGCACACAGTCTAACCCATAACAACTATTTATTTACACGTTTTCCGAGGAACTCAATTTGAAACATATTATGTTAACAACTGAATTTCTTAAGTATCACAGTGTGAGTGTATATGGTGTAGACCTTTAAAAAATGTTCTAAATTTACAAAAATATCAGAGCTAAATACAAACAGATCAAGTTAATAATTGTCCCATAACCACAATTTATCTGCTCTATCCCCACTTATGTCTACTCAACTGCTAATACCATTACTAAAAATGATTCAAAATTCATAACCTGCTGACAGTTAATTAGCAATATCTATGTAAAATACTAAAACAAAACACATCCCTTTGTGCTATTACTTGCAATATAAGGTTCACACTCTCAACTGTAACACTTGAGAAAGTATATAGTATTTGCTTCATTTTAATCTTAATCTTGAATCAAAGCCTCTTATAAACTAGGTTGTTGACATGTACATTGTGTCACTTGTACATTGTCTCATTTGGTGCCTGGTTAGCCTTTAATACTTTGGTCTATAACATCCTTTCCCCTATGCTTTCTCCCCACCAGCAACTCACTCACTATTCAAGCTACACTCAACTGCTAATCCTTTCTGTTGTCTTCTCACTTTTCACCCAAAAAGTGACAACTGGAGATTTCTTCTTTGGAGGCTGATCAGACTATAGCTAATAGACGACTTCTGACAGGATACATTTTGTATTCTAGTTGTGAATACCCAGGGTGTAATTTTTAAGTCCTATGGCCATCTTCTTTATCATTGCATCTCCCTGGCCCTACCTGGTCACCAAATGGCTGACCTATAGGCAAACTGAGGTTATTAAAGCCCAACAGTTTAGCCTTGAGCTCTACAGCAAATTTTTTAAATGTTACTGTGTCTCATTAACATGAACTTTTTTTAAAACAAGTGCTGATGGTGAGGCCCATGTACTTGAGATTCCGACTGAGAAGGTCTGTGCTAGGGCCCAAACTTCTGCATATTTAACAGACAGTCACACTATTCTGGTCCAGGGGATCGTAGGATACATTCTGGGAAATGAAGGTCAAATGTAGAAAAAATTCTCTGTGCTCCATCTAATCATCCCTCCCCGACACTTGTACCCCTCCTGGAAACCACTGATCTTCAACTGTTTGTCTCTTCTTTCACCAATACCACACTGTCTTGAGTATTATAACTTTATAGTGAGTCTTGAAGGCAGGTAATGTCAGTCCTCCAGTTTTGTTCTCCTTTAATATTGTGTTGGCTATTCTGGATCTTTTGGTTCTCTGCATAAACTTTGCAATCAATTTGTCCATATCCATAAAAAATTTTTAAAAAAACTTGCTGATATTTGGACTGGGATTGGATTGAATCTATAGATCATGTTAGGAAGTACTAATATCTTGATAATACTGAGCCTTCCTATCCATGAACATTAAATATCTCTCCATTTATTTAGTTCTTTGGTTTTGTTCATCAAACTTTTGTAGTTTCAGACACAGAATCTTCTTGCCACTGTAATTCCTTCAGGTAAGTCAGGAACTGGATCTGAAGAATTTTTTGTTTTTTTTCCTGAAATCTCAGATACCAATTCAGTACCCCTCTCACTATCTCCATGTATTATTTCTTCCAATCAACCTCCTGTTTGGGCAGTGCCATTATCTTTTTCTTATATTCTTCCTGCTGTTTTCTATACTTTCTGCCATCACTCTTAAGCTTTGGGGCTGATGAACACATGGAAATTTGGGGAGAGTAGCATGCTCAGAGAGGGCATGGAAGCTCCACACTCTTTCCCCATACCTTGCGCTAAGCATCTCTAACATCTGGTTGTTCCTTAGTTACATCTTCTCATAATAAATCAGTAATCTGGTAAGTAAAATATTTCTCTTAGTTTTGTGAACTGCTCTAGAAAATTAATCTAATTGGAGGAGAGGGTCATGGAAACCTCTGATTTGTAGCTGGTTGGTCAGAAGCACAAGCACAAGCCTAGGCTTGTGATTGGCATCTGAAGTGAGTTGGGGGGAGCAGTTTTGTAGGACTGAAACCCAAACTTGTGGAACTGATGTCATCTCTGTGTAAAGACTGTGAGAATCGAGCTGAATTCTAGGACATCCAGTTGGTGTCAGAACGCTGCTTGTTTTATGTGTGGGTACCTATCTTAACACATTGAAATTGGGTCCAGCAGCACCAAATGAAGGGAAAATAATACAGTTCTTATACATTTGTAAGACGATTTAAAATTAAGACTTAAACTTGAGAACAAGCAGATATGGAATGCAAATTAATTAAGCAATTGTATATATACTGCTTGTTTTCTACCCATCCAGAAAAACAAAACAAAACAGTATCTGTTGTTAACTCTCCAGATCTAATCACTGTTTTACATTTCAGTATACAAACAGGATACCCTAGATTATTTCCTCAAATTCCATAAAATACGAAATTTTAAAACTCTTCAAAAATGAATAGGGCTTTTATTTCTAATGAACTAAATAGCTCTTCTACCATACACAGAAGTTCTACATGCCAGTTGGTATATGTCATCCTACATGTATCCCTCAATGTAAGCAATAACTACTCTTCTTCTCACACTTCTTTTGGTCTCAACCGTGGCCCCTTTTGGATGGTAAATGATATGGAAATTGTGGATTTCCCAAAAGTTGCTATGTGTTTTTCAAGAAAAAAACTTCAATTTTTAGTATAGAGGATATAGTAGCTAAAATAAACTGGAAGGAAATGAATAGATAAAGACTGAAGGAGAAATGCTTCCAGAGGAAAAAAATATGCTAAATAAATAAAAAAAAAATTGATGGGCCTAAATCAACAAATTGCTAAAAAATAGAATTCAGGGGGAAAATGGAGGCAATACAATTTTAGAGATGGGAGAAAATAAGTAAAAACAGGTATTTAATAGATAATCATGGAGTACAAGTCATTAAGGTGACAATTCTCCTACATGATGATTTCACTGTTCTGTATGCTGCAGGAGATACTATCAGCTGTTGAAAGTGATTGATCTAAAGGTACAGTAGGATACTCAAAGCAAGTAAGTTTTTGTATAGTACATTTGGGTAACAGGAAATGGAATTGACCTAAGGCACATAAAAACACAGATATTGAGGATCCATTTGAAACTGGCCACCAAATATATTTGTAGTTGCAGCAATGTGCAGTTTTGTTGTTTCCTGCAGTTTTACTTGCCAGCTGTGCAGGTATGGGGAAGCTGAATATTTAGATTGATCCAGAATTGTAGATATGAAAGGACACAGGATAGAAGAACTTGAGAAGAGTGATTAATCACGAGAGTGATTAATAAAATAAACCAGCAATTCCTGGTTAGATAAGGAAGAATGTGAAACCAGGAGGGTACTTAGAAAAGAGAAGAAGATAGAAAGAAGCCTAGTTAGAGGTTGTTAGGATGAGATCAGAGAGCAGATGAAGTTGAAACAAAGGGAGGTACTGCACTGAGGCACGGCAGGGACTGTTGTCACCCGAGAGGAATTAAGGCTGTAACATCAAACAATCTCTATGTAAAACAATGCCCATTGTTGGCCATGGGGTCTGTTCTAGTCATTGGGGGTTGAAAGGTATAGTCTTTAATAATCCTTGCAATTCTGATATTATTTCAGAATGGTATTCTCTGCAGGGGATGAAATAGGTGTTTGCTAAGAAGTTATGTGAAAAATGGTGTTTGTAGACCTGGGAAAACTTGCAATACTTCCAGACTGACACTTTCTTGGAGAATTCTTTTCCTTAAGCCGTGAAAGAGCTCTCACTTGTCCCCTATGTCATGAAGGTTGTCGCATGCATCACGCCAACCCCAGAGGACCTAATCTTTCTGTTGTGTCTACTCCTATGGTTGGAGTGATGACACATAATGTGTTGTTTTGTTTTGTTTTGTTTTAATTTCTCCTAAAAGGGGGCCACACACCTAAATAAGAACACCACAGGGTGAGGCCAGGACAACCTGACCTTCATCATCATATATAGTAATTTTCTATCTGCACGCTCTCTCTCTTTCTCTCATATCACTTTTATATCCATATGCTAATATCTCTCCAAGCTCCTACTCCATTCCAAAAATCCTCCAATTTCTCCCTCTTCCTCTGATTGCATTTTTCTTTGAATACTTTAAGTGTTATTTCCACCACTCATTTTGTTCCTTACCTCTGTATTTTCTACAGAGCTATAAAACTTTTCCATTTATGTGTCTCTTTTCTCAGTGTGCTTTATTCCTTCTGGAGACAAAGGACTCCTATTTATTTGTGTAGCACCTACCAGAGAAGATTATTAATAAACACTTTTAGAATTGAATTGAGTCATCCAGAGGAGTAATCAGTAAGTTGGGGGACCAGGGATGTACAGGGAAGTAAGGCTGCATCTTTAGAGACTAACTTGGTCCACCACTCTTTCATTGTCTCCTGTGTTATTCCAGCAATCTTGTAGATTATTTATCTGCATTGATGTTCTGCAAAGACAACAGGGAGGAATTCATTATGCTTTCAAAGCAGCACATAGTACTAAAAGTGGTTACAGGTCACCAATTTTTCCATTATTCTTGGGAGCTCTTAATTGCACACACTATTAGTATTGTTTCTTTTCAGGCAATAGAAAAACGAGTCTTCATAAATGCTAAGCATATCAGTCCATAAATGTGCAAATTGTATATGCTGCTTAATGTAGTGTTGCTGATGTAGCCCAACTGGGTTTATGGCATACATATTCTTTACTCACTAACAAGGCTGGGAGGAATCTGTAAGTATGAGTTTCTGAGTCCTGCTACTGCTCCTACTGCATGAATAGGGTCATGGCCTTGATGAGGTTTCTTTCTTCAAAACCAAAGCCTGGTTTTCCAATATATAAAACATAAAAAGAGACATCCTTACACGCTTTTACAAAAATTTTTACCAAATTCAATATTTCTGTAGTTCTTTATTGGAAAGTTAAAAATACTTTGGAAGAACTGAAAACTGTTAATATGCATTCATGAGCAGCTAGTTGATAATTACTGATACTTCTATTCAACTAAGTCTCTTATGTGTATTCACCAAATAACAACTTAATTACAAAATCTGCCAGGAATGCTGTTAACATTAAACAGTCAAGATAACACTGTTTCAAGAAAGATGTTTTTAGTCATATCATAATTATCACCAATCTCACTAAATATATAGTCATATGCATTTCTAAAAACATTGTTATTTTCCTAAGAAGCTAAAGGCAAGGGAATATGAAGTCATAGTAAATATTTTTAAACATAATTCCTAAAATCTAAGTTCTCTGTTATGAAACCTGTGCCTAAAATAGTTTTTATACCTGCATCTGATACTCAATAAATTTGTGCTCCCTTGCTGACTGACCACAGTTCTTGGAATAAATCTTAAGTATGTCCAGAAGCAGCGAGTCATAAAATATAGATAAATTATTGGAATGTTTGAAGGTTAAACTCATTTCCAATAAAATGGAAAGGATTCATACAAAAAGTAAGATAAGTGATGATTTAAACTCATTCTTTTCAAGAATTAAGGAATTTCAAAGAATGGAGAGGTATTTCAGGTATTTCAGGGAGAGAAATTCCTGTGGCTACTAAAGAAGGAATTTCTTCTTCAGAACACACTTCCTCATGTTTGGGAAAAAAAAGTTTCATCTGCTTTTATTTATAAAACATCCTTTCTGTCATTCTTTTTAAAAGGCACTGAGTGCTACCAGTTTTAAACCTCATCCACATGACCTACTAAAAAGTATTATCATGATAGAAATAATTTTTTTCTCAGCAACAAACTCCTTGAATACATGACCTGCTTATTAATGAGGGGCCATAGCTTCTATATGGACATAAATTTACTTCATGGGAAGAGAAAATAGATGTTTTGATCTTCAGATAATAATACAGTATAATACTCACAATAGCTAGTGAAAAGATTTGAATGATTGAGTTATATGCAATTTTGTCAAAAGGATTTTAATCTATAGTAAGCTTAGGCCTAAATAATAATTTAATAATAAACCATGATGTGGCATTGCAAATATTTATGTATGTTTCAGCATTTTATCTATTTTCAACAAATTCAAGTATGTAATGAATTATTGCTACTCTGTATCAGTTGTTATGGATAAAATTCAGGAGTTAGATGTTCAACATTAAGGGGAAAATTTGAAAAAAACTAAATGTAAGAGTAGGCTATTCTTTAGAATGTACCAATTATTATTTCAAAACAAAGTTTTGTGATCAACTTGTTTTTATCCAAATTGCTTCAACCCAACGATATCTACACCACTAAGACAGAGCCTTATAAATACTATGAATGCTGCCATCTCATCCAGTGCTGTTAGTTGGTACAAATAGCAGATTTTACCACCAATAAGTATTTTACATTGAGACATGAGAACAAATGAGAAGCCTGTAATTCACCCATAAGAAAGTAAAAGTGAAAGGCATATGAAATAGTAAGTCTAAGGGGAGACCAGGAGGTTTGTGTGCTGGATCATATTTTGCCACAACTACAAATGCGACCTTAGGAAAATCACTTTCCTCTTTGAGTCTTAGTTTTCACATCTTTTATATATGGGGTAATTAGATGATCTCTGATCTTTTTTTATTATTTTTTATTATTTTTTTATTTTTATTTTTTTAAAGATTTTATTTATTTATTTGACAGAGAGAGACACAGCGAGAGAGGGAACACAAGCAGGGGGAGTGGGAGAGGGAGAAGCAGGCTTCCCGCTGAGCAGGGATCCCGATGCGGGGTTGATCCCAGGACCCTGGGATCATGACCTGAGCCGAAGGCAGACGCTTAACAACTGAGCCACTCAGGCGCCCCATCTGATCTTTTTTTTTTTTTTTAAGATTTTATTTAGTTTTAGAGAAAGCTAGAGAGTGTGAGTGGGGGGAGGGGCGAAGGGAGAGGGAAAGGGGAGAGAGAATCCCAAGCAGACTCATGTTGAGCAGGGAGCCTGACATGGGCTCGATCCTATGACCCTGAGATCATGACCTGAGCCAAAACCAAGAGTCGGAGGCTTAACCAACTGAGCCACCCAGGTACCCCTCTGATCTTTCTTTTGGCTTTTGTATGGTATAATTAAAGGGATTAAAATGTGCGATTCATTGATTACAATGTTACGTATTTTTTTTTTAAGATTTTATTTATTTATTTGAGAGAGAGAATGAGAGATAGAGAGCACGAGAGGGAAGAGGGTCAGAGGGAGAAGCAGACTCCCCGCCGAGCAGGGAGCCCGATGTGGGACTCGATCCCGAGACTCCAGGATCATGACCTGAGCCAAAGGCAGTTGCTTAACCAACTGAGCCACCCAGGCGCCCCCACAATGTTACGTATTATATACAGAAACTTAATTTCCTAGCTCTAGTCTAGAGTTAATAATATATAATCCAAAATATTGGTCCTAATGATAGACTTCAAACCAGGAGGGAATATGGAACTTATACTACCTTTATTTCGATCTTCTTAACTGCTTTAAATACATATGACAACTTACAACTTCTTGGGTAATCTCTCTTCACCTTCTAAACTTTCAATTGTAGACATGACATGCTAAAAGGGGGCACTGAATTCATTTTTTATTCAAATATTTTCAAACAGATTTTACTGGAAAACTTTAATGTTTAACAGTCAGCCACTATGATCTACGTGTCTCCTACCGGCACAGATCTCAGAAGCAGTCCAACTGCTGAACTATAGTTGTGGTGTTTCAATAATAAATATGGGCCAGAAAGGGCAACTGAGATCTTTTGGTTGGTAAGCAAGAAGGGACTAATGGGAAAACATGTTTGACCTTTTATTCTCCTAGAAGGTTATTAGCAATTAATTTTTGAGTCTCATTCCAGTTAATAGAAGAACTATGATAGATAAAAATATTTTATTTATAATCTAGGTTGTCTTGATTCTTTTCCATAACATTTGTTTTAAGGGACAAAATTAGTAGATAATAGATAATAATAATAGATAATCTTCATATACTTAGTATATTATATGAGTTTACATATGTATATATAATATACTCAGTATATGGTTTCATAGAGAACTGATCATATGAAGATTTTATATGTAATTAAAGATATACTGACATGTATTTAGAGGCAATGGACTATTAAGAAGTATAATTTAAGTCCCTATATTCAATTGTGTTTTTCCCATTAAAAGACATTTATCATCTCCAAGTTAGTCCTATGAATGTGAAACATACAAACATATCTTAATAATAACTAATATTCAAGAACCTAATTAAGTCTCAGATCCTGAAATAAGTCTATAACTAGAATAGCCAGAGTTATAAGCACGTATAGAAATGAGGGTTATTCTTTCACACTAGCAATCTATTCAGTACACTTTTGGTTTCTGAAATGGTATCTCTGTTTGCCAAATGTCCTCCAACTAGAATTTTTCCCAGATTCACTTTCAATACACAGAAAACAACCATGGTTCATACCAGTTAACTGACCACGGATATTTTCTTATCTATGGTTATTTCTCTGGAAATTTAAAATTGTGACTAAGGAATTTCATTTTCAATATGTGCTTGCCTTTGAAAGAGCAAAGGCATACAAACCTGGACTGTTGTCATGTGGATTTAAAGACAGAAAAGCCAGTGCATAGAGTCAGAGTAGAACGAAGAAGATGCTGAGTAAAGCAGAGAGGAAAGATGGCAATAGTTGTCTCTTCTTTGGTTTCCTGTACTCTCCATGCATGCCCATATTAATTTTGATTACATTTAGCTTAAGTTAGTTTCCACTGGTTTCTCTGACTTGTAAACAATCTTCCTTAATAAATGAAATGTCTAACTAAAATTAATAATGGTGATTTGGAACTTTATTCTTTTTGGTATCAAGTTACTTAGAGGATCCAAGCACTGGAGTAAACTCTGTATTCCAATCTCCTTTACCCAAATTAACACAGGCTAATCACCTGAGACAGGTCTTAAAAGAGATTTAACTGATGAATCCTATGGAGAACAAAAGAAATAATCAGTTCCACCTATTGTCCGCAAAGCAGAACATTCTCTTGGCCCAGGTACCCCTCTCAATTGTTATTAGAGGGATGCCTTCTTTTGGACCAAGGTTTGGATCGAGGCCACAATTTTAATTTTTTTAACAGGGGAAGCAAAATGAGTTGGTTTATTCTCAAAGCATCATTCAAACAAGTAAGGTATACACAACAACCTCCTAAGTCAGTGATTAAAAGATCATCTTATTATTGTGATTCCTCTTCCTCCCTTTTTTCAATTCTTTTTTCCTGAAAAATTTCAATAGTCCAAATAACAAAAAGTTATACTAGAAGAAACAGTTCACTTCTCAGGCACTTATTTATTCTAAACCTAACTCCTCAGGTAGGGACCTAATTCTTTTATCCATGATGCTTTAATTTGTTCAGTGAGACAATAATTGAGTATACCAAATACTACTAGATATTAGGCAGTAGCTAGAAGGGCATGGCACTCTGACTTTGTTTCTTTGCTTTCAATATACCACTAGTCCATAAACAGGCATCATTTACTTTCTTATCTCTAAAAGCAGAGTTTTAAAAAGTTCTTAACTGGATAATCACTAACAAAGCAAAAATGCAATTCATAACTTCTGAACTTGTACAGTAGACAGCTTCTGAGCAAAATAGTTTTAAAAATCTATCAGTGCAGGGGCGCCTGGGTGGCTCAGTTGGTTAATCGACTGCCTTCGGCTCAGGTCATGATCCCGGAGTCCTGGGATCAAGTCCCGCATCGGGCTCCCTGCTCAGCAGGGAGTCAGCTTCTCCCTCTGACCCTCCCCCCTCTCATGTGCTCTCTCTCTCTCATTCTTTCTCTCAAATAAATAAAATTAAAAAAAATAAAAAATAAAAAAATCTATCAGTGCAACTTAAAGCTTGAAGAAAAAAATAAATGAAGGAAAAGAAAACTCACAATAAGATATTACCAAAATTAAATATATTTATATGTGTGTATAAAATCACTAAATGGAGTTACTTCCTGGAACACTATTTGCCCAGTAACTGACATGATTTGATGGATTAAGCATTCTCAGGATTCTATTCCAAAGTCATCACTTCAGAGAGACTTGTCATCCCATTCTATTTCTTTACACAGCTTTATTTTTTCCTTATATCAGTTGTAACTACCCAATATTACAAAATAATCAGTTTAATTTTCATTGTTTAATTATCCCAGTAAAATTTAAGTTAATATTAACCCTCCCATTGTTAAAAAGAATATTTGCATAAATATAGAAATTAGAGGAATGCTTGTGACAGCAACAAAAACAATGCCCTAGGATGCTATTAAAATTACTAGAAATATTTTTAAATAAAGCTAATAACTAAAAGGAGAAATTGGCAAATCCACCATCACAATGCGAGATTTTACACGTCTGATAAAGCAATTAAAAATGAGTAAGGTAATAGAATAGTTGTACAAAAATTTAATAAAATGATTTATTTTTTAATTTTTTTAAAAGATTTTATTTATTTATTTGACAGAGAGAGAGAGATAGCGAGAGAGGGAACACAAGCAGGGGGAGTGGGAGAGGGAGAAGCAGGCTTCCCGCGGAGCAGGGAGCCCGATGCGGGGCTCGATCCCAGGACCCCGGGATCATGACCTGAGCCGAAGGCAGATGCTTAATGACTGAGCCACCCAGGTGCCCCAGTAAAATGATTTATTAAACAAAGTCTTAAAATATTAGTGAGGAAACACTAAGAGTTGAACAGAAAATCTGATTTAAAAATTTAAAAATTTGATTTTATATGTCTGTATGTAAATACGTTGACAGACGGCCAGATTGATCCTGTATCTGAAAATAGAGGATCCACATCCTCTTCATGCTTGTGTAATAAGTCACATAGGATTTTCAAACAGAAAAATCTAAAATGGGTCATTTTTATGCAAATTTCACTGATTATAAATCACTAAAATTATTAATAATAAAACAATACCCAAACCTCTGTCTCAGTACACTTAGAAATTAAGAACACACCTTTTGTATGCTATGCGAGTCACAAATCTGTACTTCACTATTTTTGTGGTCGGTGTCCTGCTCTGCTGTTTAATCAAATTTCTATTTATGCCACATGTGGGATACAGCTTTCAATACCATGGAATTGTTACTTTTAAGCAACATTAGTTGCTGCTCCATTTAGATGTTTCTCATACTAATTACGGTACTTATGTCCTGGGCACAGTCACAGTTACAGATTAAAAGCCCAATATAGGAGTAAATGACACAATACACAAAAGATCTGATTTATTTTGGAGGAAATAAAAAGATAGCAGGGGGGATCAAATTGCAGCATATCACCTTGAAGTAATACTTCGAGTTCTTGTGAAATCTCTTAAGTATGTTTATTTTCACACCTTTCAGGAAACTGTACAGAGTAGAAAGAAGTGTGTAAGGAGTAAAAATGACACTTATATTTAATAGGAGCATCTCTGCTAGTGCTGCCCTCTTAATACAAGAAGAGAGATGAGATACTAAGGTCCAACTTTATTATTTCCTAATCAAATATTTTCAGTTAGTAAAATGGAATTGAGGAATAAGAAGTAAGTCTTAGGTTGCAACTATTTCTCATCTTAGATCCTCTCTTGCTCTGTTAATTGGACATAAAAATAATCTACTCTTTTTTTTTCTTATGACTCTTTAAAAAGACTTAAAAATACCACGTCTTACAATCTTTTGATCAATAATTTAAAAATCATCTAAGCAACATAATATTGAATTATTATTCAAAAATCAATACCTGATATAGATGAATACTATAAAAGAAGTTGCTTTCTTTATGGCTGGAGCCTAGCAACCATGGTTTCAGCTTTCAGTAGAGAAAAGAAGTACTAAGAGATGATTTGTAATTGTTTAACCCATTACTAACCCTTTTGTGGAAGGGTTTCTCCACTGTTTTTAAGACATCAGAAGTTTAGGATTCCCGTGGAAACACACACACACACACACACACACACACACACACACACACACACATACAATTTGCAGGCTTTTCCAGTGTCTAGGAGGTAGTCAAACTCATCCATGGATTCCAGATTATGGCTCTTATTAGATGTGAGTCTCATGTTAATATGATATGCTTCTGTTGTCTTAATAATCGCCTCAAAAATGATAAACAGCTGTACACTATTACTAGTTTTACCATTAATTCTTTTTTTTGCCTTTTAAAATAAACTTTATTGAGAAGAAAAATATAATATTTACAAGTACAGAGATGATGGTTCTGCCTTAGTTTATTATGTAGATAATCTTAGTGCATGCTAATGATTATGTCCAAAGTTGCCTTAACTTCATTTGTATGCTTTGATTCCTTTTGTGAAGAGGTACTCTAATTTTTTTTGTATTTTTCAGTATTTGTTCTTTTTTTAAATTTTTTTTATTATGTTATGTTAATCATCATACATTACATCATTAGTTTTTGATGTAGTGTTCCGTGATTCTTTGTTTGCGTATAACACCCAGTGCTCCATTCAGTACGTGCCCTCTTTAATACCCATCACCAGGCTAACCCATCCCCCCACCCCCTCCCCTCTAGAACCCTCAGTTTGTTTCTCAGAGTCCATAGTCTCTCATGGTTCGTCTCCCCCTCTGATTTCGCCCCCTTCACTTTTCCCTCCCTACTATCTTCTTTTTTTTCTTTTATTTAGATTTATTTATTTATTTGAGAGAGAGAGAGAGAGAGAGAGAGAACATGAGCAGGAGGGGCAGAAGGAGAAGGAGAGAATCTCAAATTGACTCCCTGCTGAGTGCAGTGTTCGAGGACACTGGGCTCCATCTCAAGACCCTGAGATAAGGACCTGAGCTGACACCAAGACTCAAAAGCTTAACCGACTGCACCACACAGGCGCCCCTACCACTAATTCTTAATAGTGAAAGTTTCCTAAAGAGGCTATTCAGATGATCATGTTTAACATGAAGAGAGAGCTATTTAGTGACCTTGGGTAAGGGGTTTTCAAATTGTGGAAAGCAAACTGTATTTCACAGTGAGAGGGCATAGTGAAGAAAACTATATAAATGATGATAATAAGAAAAAATAGCACTGAATGTTAACTACACTGGAATAAAAAATATATTTTTTAAAGATTTTATTTACTTATTTGAGAGAGAGAGGGCACAAACACGAGCAGGGGGAGGGGCAAAGGGAGAGGGAGAAGCAGACTCCCCGCTGAGCAGGGAGCCCAATGAGGGTGGATCCCAGGATCCTGAGATCTGACCTAAGCTGAAGGCAGACACTTAACTGACTGAGCCACCCAGGTGCCCCAAAAAGTATTTTTTAAAAATAAAAAAAAAACATATTAGGTGAATCGGAAAGCTAGAAGTCGACAATTAAGTCCAGTCACTGTATTTTATCCTATATTGCAGTATAAAGTCTCATGTGTAAAATAAGTTTAGAAAAGGTCTACTAATAAGATCAAAGATATTGATCAGGGAAACCTCAATTTGCGGAAACAATCACCGGTTTATTAGTAGCCTTTTTATGAGACATATGTGAACAATTAAAATATGTAATGTTTATTATGTATATGTGTAGTATTTTCTAGAGTAGAGAAATATATTTATTTAACTGTTTTTAGGGATGCATCATATTATCTTTAAAATAATTCTTTGGAACTCAGCACGTTATAAAATATATACCATGAGTTACTATTTTAGGATATACATATGTTTTGAAATTAGTGGTAGGGAAAATAGTAGCCATGGTTGTGATTTTAAAGTTACTCTGTGTTTGGGGCACCTGGGTGGCTCAGTTGGTTAATCTACTGCCTTCGGCTCAGGTCATGATCCTGGAGTCCCAGGATCGAGCCCCGCATCGGGCTCCCTGCTCGGCGGGGAGTCTGCTTCTCCCTCTGACCTCTTGTGTTCTCTCTCTCATTCTCTCTCTCTCTCAAATAAATAAATAAAATCTTTAAAAAAAAAAGTTACTCTGTGTTTGGTATATTCTCTATTATCTGAGTTCAATGTTTTAATTGATACATCAAAATTGATTATTATTATAATTATTTCATGACCCTTAATTTAAATGTAAGAATTTACATGCTTAGTTTCTGGGTAGTACTGAAACTGATATCTGGACTTACTTTCTATAGTATTACCAACTTTTTATTTTTGATGGTTGAAATATCACTTTCTTCTGGACATCCCGATTGTTTCCAGAATAAGTGTTTCAGTTTTTGGTTTTTAGGTTTTTAAAAAATCTTGTTAAGAATTACTTTTGATGGAAAAAATAATGATATTGGGAAAAAAAGTAAAAATGGAAATCATTAGTGAGCCTTCAATTGCTAAAATAATTAAATGCAATAAAATGTTTATTATTCTACATAATATCCAGATGACACAGAGGATTTAGTGAAATCCGACCTAACAGGAATAAAATATGACTGAACAAAGCAGGTCATTATTCTGAAAGTGAAAATGTTTATTCCCTTGGTAAAAAAAGATGGCATTTATAATTTTTCAGTCTCAAAAGACAATATCAGATTCAGCATACTAATTAAGGAAAATTAAATCAGCTCTAACTTTAATGGCAGTGATATGTGATAGTTGTTTTCTTCTCATTATTAACTATAATAATACTGGTTCTAAAAGTAGTGTACACCGTGGAATAAAGAGTGAAAAGTAAAAATTCCTAGACCTCAATCAACACTACCCAGACATAATCACTGTCAAAGATTTTTACTGTACTCTTTCTTAAATTTTCTAGGCAGATAAAATATATGTATGATTGTATTTTATAAATGATTGAAATAACTGAAATCCACCTCCTTAATCTCGATTCTATGTAAAAATGTAAAAACATTTTAAAAATCATTCTGAAATCAGATTTTTTAATTAACAAAATATCTTGGAAGATGTTCTACATCTTTACTCATATCTTACTTTGCATTAACTTCATACCCACCAAGCGCTGCATTGTTACTATGTTATATATATTATTTGCTATTAGAAAAAAATCATAGAGACTATTCATATATATTTGTTTTTACACATTTGTTTTTGATTTGAACAAGTTTAAATTACTAACCAGGGATTTTTAGGCAAGGGCATATATATATGTTCAGATGTCCATTGCTCTTCCCATCTTCCTCTCCAAAACTTCTGCATCCATTAGTACTCTCAGAAATTGTGAATGTGCCTCTTTTCTTAGGTACACTGAGTAATAAGAAGTTTCTTAATATTCCAATCTGACAGAAACAAATGGTAATATTATGTATGCTTTTTTAAACTGCTTAATCATTAATGATATTAACCACTTTTATTGGTCAATATATTTTTAAGTTCATTCAGGCCTAAATCTTGGTAAGCCTATTTGAAACATTTGAACCTTATGGTAGTAATATGAGAGTAGATAATTTAAGCTTTTTGAATATTTTCTGATTAAAATAATATGGAAAATTTAAAATTGTGACAGAGAAAAAAATCACTGTCCATAATTTCAGAAACCAAGTGTAACCCCCATTAAAATATATTTCCCATAAGCCATTTCTTCACTACACACAGCTGGACACTCTTTGTCTCTTTTTGGTCACATCCACCCACACCCACACATATAAGATACAATATTTTTCATAATGCAGAGACATGATGACATCATGCTTTTTTTTTACCTTTGTGCATTATGATTCTTCAAAAACTTATTTTTAATATATTTATATTACATCCTATGGCTGCATACTAGCATCTTTCTTTATTGCTGGATATTTAGCTGGTTTCCAATTATTTACTACAGTAAATAACACTGTTATAAATGTATTTGATTATATATGTAAAAATACAACTGCCTCTGGTGTTTTATTTAGTTGTTGTTGTTAGACTTATTGTGCAATAGTTTGAAAAGCTGTCTAGCAGGTATCATATAATAAGCTTACAATCCTTTTTAGATGGGGGTGGGCCTGTCTTGCATAAGTGGGATCTCCAGTAAGGAAACTGGATAGAGGAAGGAGGGTAATCTGGTCTTAGACTGAAGGGAGAACACATGTTTTGGGAATCACTCTTTGCATCTCTACTTCAAAAAAATTCCATCGTGCTTGAGGGAAGGCAGGACCTTACTGTAGGTAAGAGAAGAGAAAGAACATCCCTATAGGCTGTAGCTGTACATAACTTTTACAAAAATAACACATAATAAAGATTTCTATATTACTCTCCACTTATGTTGTTTTTGTTATTCTCTAGGGAAATCTAATTATTTAACTAGTATCACTAATATCAAAATTCCATACATTACCTATAACTAGTACTATTAACCATGATATCTGGTTCATTTTCCATTATAGATTCTATAAATTATTTTCTGAGGTTGAGGAGATAGTAAGATAAGGAGGTAAATTAAGGGAAATATAAATGTAAAGTCAAATATATTACCTGAACTCTAAGAACATCAGCATTTGGATCAATGAAATAGCATATTTAGAAAAGAATGCCCAGCACCCTTTGTGAAATAATACACATTACAAATGTTGACAGCTTTCTATAATTTCTCTATCAATTAATCAGTTTACTAATTATCTAATGAAGTCAGTGTCAGCTATAATTTCCAGCTTTTACAGGTCCTCATCTACAATTAGCATGTTTTTGAGCACATTCCAAGGTGAGTAGAACACACAGATTCTACCCAATGAGGACACATTTTCTCTTTTTTTTTAAGATTTTATTTATTTATTTGACAGAGACAGAGATAGCAAGAGCAGGAACACAAGCAGTGGGAGTGGGAGAGGGAGAGCAGGCTTCCCTCCAAGGAGGGAGCCCGATGTGGGACTTGATCCCAGGACCCTGGGACCATGACCTGAGCCGAAGGCAGACGCTTAACAACTGAGCCACCCAGGCGCCCCTCTTCTTTTTTCTTTTTAAGATTTTATTTATTTATTTGAGGGAGAGAGAGGAGAGCACACAAGCAAGGAGTAGTGGTAAGCAGAGGGAGAAGCAGGCATCATGCTGAGCGGGGAGCCCGACGTGGGGCTCAATCCCAGGACCCGGAGATCATGACCGGAGCTGAAGTCAGACACCTAACTGACTGAGCCACCCGGGAGGCCCAGACACATTTTCTCTTCTATGTGTCTTCTCAGGTGATAGCTATGGCACTCTGGAAAGATCACTGGACTTTCCTTTTGTTTGGGTTTGGGCTATGACTTGTCCAATTACCAAAAGGATAAGCAACTTTTCACATTTCTGTATCTGTAAATTCAAGTAAGAGTCTTCCCACAGATTTATTGTGTGGATAAAACATAATCATGTATGTAATGTGAAAATTTTACACTGCTGTAATTAAAAATAAGTACAAATAAGTACAAATAGATACATACAGAAATGAAGATAATTAAACCAGACTGCAAGAAATGTTTATTTTTCAGTGAGTAGATATAATTCTGATACCTATGCTTTGAACTATTTGAGGGGTGCAGTATCAGTAGAATGTTCAAACAGAGTATATCATGGTTTTGGGAAAGTTAGCAAAGCCAGAATCAGTAAATCCTACTACCTCAAAGATAGATAGATAGATAGATAGATAGATAGATAGATAGATAGATAGATGATAGATAGATAGATAGAGAAAAAGAGAAAAAGAAAAGTAAAGAAGGAAAATAAAAGAAAAGAATGTTAGGAAGGCAAGAGAGTGTCACAAATGGCATTGCTGAAAAATGAGTGTGCAGCAACCACTGAAAATGCTGGTGTTTCCTGAATGGACAAGAGGTAAATTATCATCACTCTCCTGAATAGGACATTGGAGGTTATTGGGAATACTTCAGAAAAGAAATGATTATGGTGAACTGTCCATGATAATAAAAGAAAATTAGAAAGGAAAGAAAATGGGACCAACAGAGTCATAAATTGAGATTTGAAATCTGTGAAATGTGTAACAACCATTAAAACTCATCTCATTAGTTTAAGGGAAGTGCTATAACAAAATTAAAGCATTAGGTCAGTAAACCTTCTCAAAAAGTTTACAGTGTAGTATGTAAAAAGAAAGAAAACAAACATCTAAAGTGAACTACAGAAAAAGAGAGTCAAGTAACTGCATTTATTAACAGACTTTTTTATTTGAGTTTTAATTAAAAAACTGGATATTATCAGAGCAAATTCATCATCTCACATAAAGGTGTAAAATTCTATTTTATTTTAGGAAACTGCAAAAGTTATTTGATGTTTGAAAAATTTGTGAAAAGAGTAGATATGTTTTGTCACATAGAGTCTGTTGAAAATGAGATATTCAAAAAAAAAAGGAAAAGAAATATAACTTCTAGAATGTGTGTTCTAAGATCACTGATAAAATGCTTGTTGTCACCCTAGGCCATTTTGAAAGGTTGCATTCATATGATCAAGGGAAGGCTTGAGGGAAACAATACCACTTTTTGCTTTTTCACAGTTAAAAAAAAAAATTTGTGTCAGACTGTAGCCTTTGTTTGCCTTTCTGAGCTCTAGAAGTTTAAACAAAATAAAGTACTCATAAAATTATTTGTTTTAAAACCAAGTCATAAATCAGGTTCATCACTGGACATTTGCTTCAAAATTTGCCCCATTTTAATCCTACTTAAAAGATGTGTAAGAGGAGCTACATTTACTGGCCCTCAAGTTCATAATTACAAGTACCAAATACAATATTAGAATTTTCAGAATTACCTTTAACTACTTGGAAATACATTTTATTATTAAAGAACAATCCAATTGCTTTCCTGAGAACGAAATTATATATATCGATGCTAATGTTAAAAGTGATTGGTAGTGGGCACTTGGGTGGCTCAGTTGGTTAAGCGACTGCCTTCGGCTCAGGTCATGATCCTGGAGTCCTGGGATCGAGTCCCGCACGGGGCTGCCGGCTTGGCAGGGAGTCTGCTTCTCCCTCTGACCCTCTTCCCTCTCATGCTCTCTCTCTCTCATTCTCTCTCTCTCAAATAAATAAACAAAATCTTTAAAAAGTGGTTGGTAGTTACAATTTCTTTTGTTATGAAATTATTGGAACAAAACAATAAAATACAGCATGCAACCGAACTCAGCAAATCTAAAAATGCTCATGAAAACAGGTACATATGCAGGAACTTAAAGAAAGAATGAAAGAACAAAAAAAAAAAGAGAGAGAGAGAGAGAGAGAAAGAAAAGAGAGAAAGATAAACACCAACCAAAATCTTAAGAATTTTACAGTGAATCATGCAATGAGATCAATAAATAGTTTTCCTTTTTTCTTTTAGTTTTTATGATAATTTTTTGAAGTAAACTAGGCTATAATCTATTTCTGATTTAGAGAGCCACACTTCCAAAGCAAGTGAACAAAGAGATGCTAGCTTCTTAATTATAGGTAATATTCTAAAAATACTTCTCATAAACCTATTTGCATATAAATCCAAAGTAACACCATTCAAATGAATCTCTGTTCAAATAATTGCTATGTCTATTTTGCATGCATGTATGTGAGAGGTTGGGGAAAAGAGGGCAGTGGATTTGTTTGGCCAGTAGCTTTGTTCATGCTACAAAAGATTAAATATTGATATTTCATAATTAGAGATGCTTCTCTTTTTTTATGGAGAACCTCGTGTTTTTGAAAAACATTTGCAAGATGCGTTGGATGTTATAATAAATTAGCATGACACTTTATCACCCTTTATTTTTTCCATTTGGTAAGATACTAAGCAGATTAGAGAAGATACCCTCTATTCATTCATTTTCACCATGGTCATCACCCAATTATTACCAAATCTTCACAGCAGATTATTTAAAAAAAAAAAAAAAAGGAAAAATGGGGCAATGAATCTGGGAGGGTGGCTGGTATATTTTCTGAGTTGTCACACTGGCTGGCACCTTATATTATTTTTATAAGATATATACAATACAGGGTAAAATATAATCTCTGATCTCAAGATTTTATATATATTTTTAGAACTGTATAAAATGTGATCACTGGTAAAATAACATTCACTGTGCCAATTTGGGTCATTTTGTTCACTCCTCTCACCAGGCTGTGCTGGGGGCTATTAATATCTCTAACAATTAAAAAAAAAAAAAAACATTCTTTTCAGCAGAAGTTTCACAAATGTAGGGGAGCCTTTCAGTTGATCTCATTTGTAAATTAACACAGTTCGTGTTGATCAATATAATGGCATGCATTAAAAAAAATTCCTTTTCCTTTTTGATGAAGGATCAAATTCCTTCATCAAATTGTCCAAATGCTGAACTTAAAAATCAAAGCTCCAGAAAATTTGGCATTATTCCTTTACTTTCTGCTTATTTAATTGTTGAGAAACATTTGTTGAGTGGCTTCTCTGTGCTAGGCACTGGAGTAAGAACAAGGAACTGAGTGAAAATGACAGACTCTGGCTCTGAGCTTATCTAGTGAACTAGATTGTCATGCATACTGAAACAAGAGTACAATGTGATGTGGCTATCATAAAGGTTTTTGCGAGTTGCTAAGGGGTGCATGCAGGAAGAAGTGTTATTTCTCTTAAAGGACTTTGGGGGGATGGTAATCAAAGGAGTTATAGTGCAGCCTCAAATCCTTCGTACTGAGCAGTTGTCACCTGTCAGTCAGTTTAAAAGTTGAAGCATCGTTACTGTTCCTTCTCCGATGGTAAAAATTATATAGAGCTTAGAAGGAGAAACAAAATTGAAATGAGAGTACTACCATATGAAAAGTGGAAAACTGCCAGGAAATGTAATAATGAGGAGGTGCCCATCAATGTAAAAAACTGCAGAGATGCCAGATCCATACTTTCAAAGGGGCGTTGTAGAGAGCAAAAACAAATGGGCAGACTTGACAAGCAAGCGCACATTCTATAGAATGGAGGCAAAATCAAGAATACAAATAAGGAGCGCAGATTGTGACAGGTCAGTTCCAGGACTGTTCCCTCTCTTCTTTTTGGAATCTATGAGTCATTTGATTTAAGATGAAAATATTCATAAGTATTGTTTAATGAAATGTACTGCTGCTGTGCCATTAAAATTGAATTTAAGCAATCAAAATCTAAACCATATTATTTTTTTAAAGTTTTTATTTGTAATCTCTAAACCCCACATGGGGCTTGAACTCACGGCCCCGAGATCAAGAGAGCCAGCGGAGCACCCCTAAACCATATTATTTTGAAGGAAAATAATATTTTATGAGAGATAATCATGAAATTAAAAAAGTCTTGATAATAATCAGAGGTTAAAGATTTTGTATGACACTTATACCTATTCCATCTTTAAACTGTTGTTGCGTTAAGAAAGCATTCTATTTGAACTGTGTTCAAGCCTAAGAAACATTAACCAGAAGGAGACTACCTGAATCTTTAAGGATTTATTTAGGAAGTTCTATAGATTCAGATATCACAATGGTATTTTAATGGGTATATTTTATGAGTGTATGCACAGTGGGGAATGAGATCAAGTATAGTGTCCTAATATAAATAAAATTAGGAAATTTGAAGGGTAAATCAAAGACTTTTAACAGATTAAGATGCACAGATTAGGTGATAGGAATACAAAGTACATTGTCAATCCCAATTATTTGTAACACGTAGGTATTTATAAAGGACATTTTTTTTCTGTGTAGTTAGGCAACTCTCAGTGCCCTTTCCAAAGGTCAGCAACTCCCAGGAAGATGGATTATATATAGGTAGAACAATCTGGCATCTGTTATGTTTAAATTCCTGCTAACACTAAGATTATCTCTGCCCTTTTCCTCCATTTACAAATAGTTTTGGAGATCATATTTTAAGAAAAATGTTCACGGTAAGCTTATTTGCAAAGAATATTCCCCTTTCTTATTATTTGATAATGAGTTCAGATATTTTACAAGAAGCATTAGTTAAAACAAAGCCCTTTTGGAAATGAAGAAAGCACTGGAGTATAAAGAGCATTTCTCAATTTCTAACTGAGCTCCATTATGTTTTGGTTGGAAAAGCGTTAGCACAATAGCTATATTAACCGCCTTTATATTTAGAATGGTATAAATAACCACAAATAATCAATCCCTCTACAAACAAAATAAGGTACTTTATCAGTAGTGTTTGGTTTCCCTGGGTGCTCACCTACTAGGAGAGCCCTGCCATGGATTACTGGTCATGCTATTATCCTTTCTGAGTTTTTAAGGTATTTTGCTTGTACAATACAAAATAATACATCACTTGCAAAAGTGGGCCTGCTTATTGAATGAAAGCTTAAGTGATGACTATTTTCTCTTCATGCAAAGGCTTGTATTAAATAAAATCATCATGAAAAATTTAGTTAATAGACAAACAAAAGCCAGTACAATCTCATTTCCCTTGTATATGCAGACTTAGAGTGGACAGATCATTCATTGTGGGATACAGATTGCTATTAGAAAGAATGTGAATAGAAAGATCTCTTTAACAGAACACATATGATGAATGATGATGTCGTGTATAAAGTGAAATGAGAAATCATAAAGATTATACTTAATTTACTCCAAGCAATCTTTTTAACCAATTTAAAATACAAGTGTTAATTTATCCACTAAAAATATTACATTTCCTAATAGCAATCAGTTTGTTGGAAGAAGTCCCTTGAAAATAAGCAAAAGCATAACTATATTATTTGCTAATCACTTATGATAACAGTGAAATTGATAATGATGATATTAGATAAAAATTATTCTGAATTCTAATTTCATGGTAATATATTTTAAACATTGCTGGAAGTAATTCTGTCCACATTCTTATTTCTTTCTCCTATAGTTTTATAGTAAAATCGTATTTTCAAGCTCTAAATTTTAACCATACTTTTGAAGTAATTAAAAATTAACACTAACTTGATTTTTATGGCTCTGATTTCTCCATATGGAGAAGTAACATACAAATTATTATAGTGTTATAATTTTAAGTGGACACACTTTTATCATCAAAGTAATGCACACTCAAGGGCAAAAGAGAGAATAAAATAAAATTAATTAAAATTTCCACTACTCATAGACTGGTATTGTTAATCAATCTTATGCTATATAACCTAATCCAGACATTTTTATATACCTAAAGTAAAAAAAAAAGAAAAAGAATTGTTCAGCAAATTTCTATAGTCCTTCCTCCTGCATTTTTTTAAATGATTTTATTTATTTATTTGACAGAGAGAGACACAGCAAGAGAGGGAACACAAGCAGGAGGAGTGGGAGAGGGAGAAGCAGGCCGCCCCCAGAGCAGGGAGCCCGATGCGGGGCTCGATCCCAGGACCCTGGGACCATGACCTGAGCCGAAGGCAGACGCTTAATGACTGAGCCACCCAGGCGCCCCATTCCTCCTGAATTTTTATAGTATTTTGATATGTTCTATGTGCCATCATGTATTTAATCAACATTCTTAATGGTATGGGACGCCTGGGTGGCTCAGTCGGTTAAGCATCTGCCTTCGGCTCAGGTCATGATCCCATCATGATCCCAGGGTCCTGGGATCGAGCCCTTCGAGCCCCGTATTGGGCTCCTTGCTCAGCAGGGAGCCTGCTTCTCTCTGTCTTTCACTACCCCTGCTTGTGCTCTCTCTCTCTCTCTCTCTCTCTCTCTCTCTACCTCCCTCTTTCTGGCAAATAAATAAGTATAATCTTTAAAAGGAAAAAAAGGAAGTATGTTTTAAAAAAAACATTCTTAATGTTAGAAATTTCAGTAACTTCTAAATCTGGATTTTTATAAACAATGTTGCAAGATGCACTTTGTAGCATCTTTCCCTTCTACATCTTTCTACATCTTTCCCTTCACCCTTTATACAGCCTTTGGGAGAATGCCCAAATGGCCTCCCGAAAATTCCTGCAAAGCAGTTCATGCAAGTGAATTGTTTAAGCAGTTCATGTAAATGGTTACTTCTTTACATACATCAATTATCCTATTGAACATGATTTTGTTTTAATTTGCTTTTCTGATTTTAAAAAGTGGGTAATTTAAATATGCTTATTAGATTTCTAAAAATAAATTTCTTGTACAAGTTGTCTGTTTCAATTGGCATATTTTCATCACTTTCTTACAAAGATGTAGTGTCCTTTATGTATTTTAATAAATAACAACTTCTGCAAAATTTCTCATTCTGAGCTATGTGAGATACTCAATATTGAATTGATAAAATTTGCATTTTTAAAGAATCAGTCATATAATTGACCAACTTAAATGTTACATGAAAACCATTGCTATGGATGGGTTAATGTTAACCTGAAATAATCTAGTGATTATCTGCACATTAAGTCAAACAGCTGAACAAATTACAAAATATGAATGCGGAAAATTGGAGATGCTTGTGCCCTTGTGAAATAAGTTTAAAATTAAAACTGACCATGTTTAAGAAGAAAAATAATAACATGCTAAGAAAATAAATTTAAAGAATAAGTAATGAATAGTATACTATGAGAAGAAGTCCAAACTGACAGGATATAAAGTTTGGTGGCCTAGTATTTTGGGGAGAAAATAATTTTTTGTGCCATAGTGGACTGTAACCTTGAAGTGTTTCAATGATAAGGAGTGATTGGTGATGAAAAAGCATGACATTCGACAGCATTAATGACTAATGTAATAGGAAATTGATTTCCTCACACCTTTCCCTATGCATAGTGTCTTTTCCCTTAGATTGAAAGAGAATCAATATGTGAATATCTGAGCATATGAGAGGTAGCCAAGTGCAAAGAAAATGCTCTTCAGTTAGCAATTAGAAGATGGGATTTCTTAACCTAATTGCACCACAAATGAGTTGTATGACCTTGGGCAAGTCATTTGGTCTTTCCAAGGTTTACGTTTCTCATGCACAAAAGTAAATGGTATCTAAGGCCCCAGACTAAATTTCTGCAATTCAAATTTGGAATAAATTTAAATCAAAAAGGGAGTATTAAATGTACTAAATGTCCTTTAATGATGTTTCTCAAACCATTTTCTACTGAAGGCCATTTTTCTTTTTGTAATAACTAATGCTTTGTTAAAGTTTAATTTGGAGTAAGCACTCTTCTTAATGAATGCTCACAGAACTCCAGAAGACCAGTATTGCTATTATTTCATATTATAAACAAAAAAAAAATCTAGAGGGAGGCTAAACAATTTGCCTTGGTTCTCCATGCTAGTGAGCAGTCAAACTAGGACTCAAGGCCAGATGGCCTAATAATCTGTAACTGTAAGCATTACCCACATTTTCTAAAATATGTATTTTTGCTCAAATAAACTTGGGAAGCACTGTCTTCTACAGGACAAAATCAGTTGAATACAAAATATTTTGGAATATTTAAGATGTATTTTTTTTTTAAAGATCTATTTTGAATACCCAAGAGGGATATCATATGCAGGGCAGCCTACATTTATTTTGACCATGAAAACTGTATAAAAAAGAATAGTGAATATGTCAAAGGAGGTTCTGAAAAACAATTTTGAAAATGCTAATTCTTGAGTCTTAGCAAACATCTAATGGCATTTTTATTCAAGAAGCTTTGTATAGAAAACAATTTCTTAAGCAATTTGAAGAAGTAGTAGTAAAGATGAAAAAAAAAATCTCTATCTGTGGAATTTACTTTTCCAGAAAATTAACTTCCATTTTTCATTTTTCCCTTTTTTTGTGCATGTTAATGTAGGAAGTCTTACCAGTGCACCCAATTCTCTCTCTAATAAATAAATAAATCTTAAAAGATTTTTTTTAAAAAAGGGCAGCACCTGGGTGATTCAGTCAGTTAAGCATCTGACTCTTGATTTTGGCTCAGGTCATGATCTCAGGGTGGTGAGATAGGGCCCTCATGGGGCTCCTATGCTCAGTGGGGAGTCTGCTTGAGATTCTCTCTCCCTCTGCTCCTCCCCCGCTGCACACACATGCACTCTCTCTCTCTCTCGCAAATAAAAAGAAAATATTTTTAAAAAAGATGTGTTTATCAAGGGAAAATTGGTTTAAGGATGGGGACTGTAGTGTTCTGGGAAGGTCTAGATGTTTTTATATTAAGATCATTCATTTCTGTAGTTTTGCTTATGATGTCTCCATTGTGGGAAATATTGTTTACCATCTTTTGGTAGTTATGAAACTCAAACATATCTACTGTTTGAAAAATATTTCTGTAATATATTATAAAATGATAAAATAAGGATAATTTATACCATTATCCTGTGAACATCTAAGTATTTAATTTATACTCATCAAATAAACAAGCTATATAATAAAAAACACAAATCTTCCAAATTAGATAATCTTATTTAAATCATCTGAGATTTTCCAAAAATCTATTTGAATGAAAACAAATCTACAAAAAATAACATAATCAAAGAAATAATTTATACTTGAGGACAGTGTCAATGATGGATATAGTATCTGATATATTTCTTATTAATATTTGATATATTTCATATTAGTATTTCTTTTTCCTGAAACCCATAAAATATATTCAGTCTCATAAAATACCCCAAAATTAGAATCTAGGGAAAAGCATTATATAGTTGATACCTGTTATTTTCAGATTCTGTATTTGCAAATTAGCCTACTCACTAAAATGTATCTGAAACCTCAAAAGCAATATCTACAGGTACTTTGTGGTCATTCACAGACATGCTCAGAAGGGAGAAAAATTTGTGTCACTCAGCTTGCTTTTTCCCAGTTCAGGCTGAATAAGATTGTACTTTGCCTTCTGGCTTCAGTCTTCATACTGTTATAAAGTCTTCTTTTCAGGATCTATTGATTGCCACTTTTTTTTTTTTTTTACATTTTTGTGCTTTTTGTTGGTGGTTTTGCTGTTTAAAATGCCCCGTAAGTATAGTGCTGAAGTGGTATCTAGTGTTCCTAAGTGCAGAAAGCCTGCAATGTGCCTTATAGAGAAAATATGTGTATTAGATAAGCTTCATTCAGGGATGAGTTATAGTGCTGTTGGCTGTGAGTTCAATGTTAATGAATCAACAATGCCATACATTCAGCAAAGGAAGACAGATTAAAAAAAAAGTGTAATAGATAACATAGTTGTGAGCTGAAATACAAAGAAATTTACAGTCATGTTACCGAAGATAAGGAAAATGTTAAACTTTTCCTGGCTACTTCTGGTTGGATCCTATGTTTCAAAAGGTGATATGGCATGGGAATGTTGAACTCTCAGGCAAGGCAGGTTCTGCAGATTGGGAAGCTGTGGAAAAATTTTTGAATACCTGCTAAATGATATACAGGAAAATAGTTACGGAGAACAGCAGATTCTCAATGCTGATAAGAACGGCTTGTTTTATAAAAACTCCACCAAAGGATTCTATACTGCAAATGGCATTTCAGTTGACAAAAAGTTGTGACCGGAGGCTCTCAAGAACTTGATCCTGTATTTCCCTAGAAGGAATAGTTCAGTATTTGTTAATTCAGTGTTCGTGGCAACTTTGTAGTAGATAAATACTATATCAATGAGAATCAACCATATATTTTTAAAATTTTGTTTTCAGATACTTCCCTGAAGGTACAAGTCCAAAACTTGTAGAAAGAAGCCTTGCAAATAAATGCTGAGGTAATTTTCAAAACCACAACTTCACTGCTGTAGGGTCCTAATGGGAAAAAAAAAGAAAAAAGTGGTATCTAGTGTAGTGGGCAGATTTTCTCCATTCCAAAAATGACCTTTTATAGTAGGATTGGGGAGCTAAGGTGCCACTTTGAGATCTCAAAGGAAAATTTTGAGAGAAAACCCATGACATAAAAATCAGAATTCTTTAAGTAACGTGGGTAGAAAGAAGATTCTTTCCTCCCTTAAGGTAGGTTCCTGGACAGGAAACCTCCAGTGTGGGAGAATATGACAGGGTAGATCTTAAGCATGAATAAGATACTGAGATTCACCAGACACACTGGGGAATTCAGGAGCTGAATTTATTCTTTATGCAAATATTCAGTAAAGTTTAAATTATTTTCATTCACATGATACAATCAATCATGTTAGTAGGTACTACACTTTAGCAAAGCTTGTAGAATCTAGGATTATAGCAATAGAAGACAGGAGATTTTATGTCGTAGATAGCCTGCTATATATATAACCTAGTACTATACATGTAAACTTTAAGGAAAAGCAGTTATTTGGAAAAGAAGATCTCTGGTTCAAGAGAAAGGGGTACAGATTTTAGGTATAGATATGGTTATTGATGCAGCTATGAAAATTATAGATATTAATATATATGTCTATATACCATTAAATATACATACTTAATATTTATATTATATATTTTCTATCTATATATTTATCCATATGAATCACAATATATAGATTTGGTAGTTAGCTGCACATAAGGATTGTTGAGCACAAAAGTGTATATGAATCTCCAAGGCATGATGTATAAGGAATGAGTGTCACCAGCCATAACTTGGGAAATGTCCATTTCTAGGGAGTTTGTAGAAGAAAATAAATAAGCAAAATAAAAGCCATGTCATAATGCTATAAAGAAAGTAAGGTAGGATATAATGATGTGACCATTGGGACTGGATGTCATCATTAATGTAATTTTCACATTAACAGAGGTAACAGGCTGAAATAATATATGTTATATTTAAGACAATCAGTGTGCCTCACAAAAACAAAAAGGAAGAAACATTATATGGAATACTTGTGATAGGGAAGTGGGTGGAGGAATGAGAAGAACAGTGATCTAAGCAAAATTAACTTTCCCCATGCTTCCACAGCCTATGTATATCTTTGAAATCTTTGAAAAAGATTTCCACAGTGCTTGGCACCTGGTAGAACACTCAAGAAAATTCATTTATATGAAGTATTTTATTTAGGTTCTAATAATAATTTAAAAAAAATCTATGTGACCTAGATGATATCAATACTTATATTACCATAGGAAAAAAACCTAAGGCAGTGACACTAAGTAAACTGTATCAGGATACACAGTAGAGTCAGGGTGTGAATGCAAGCTATTTCAAATTAGCATGAGCTCTTACTCTATTGTAATGCCTACTCATCTAAGTTGGGATGTTGGTGTGTAAAATCTCCCTCTCTAAAAACTGACTGATTGATTGATTGAAGTAAACTTTAAATTTTAGAGCAGTTTTAGGATCACAGCAAAATTGAGGGGAAAGTACAGAGATTTCCCATATACTCCTTCTCCTTATACATACGTAGCTTCTCTATCAACATTCCCCACCAGAGTCGTACAATTGTTAGAACTGATGAATCAATATTGACACATCATTAATATCCAAAGTCCATATTTTACATTAAGTTCCACTAGATGTTCTATATTCCATGGATTTGGACAAATGTGCAATGGATATATCCACCATTATAGTATCATAAGTTTCACTGCCCTAACAATTCTCTGTGCTCAGCCTGTTCATCCTTCCCTCCTCCTTAACCTTTAGTAATCACTGATCTATTACTGTCTCCACAGTTTTGTCTTTTCCAGAATGTCAAATAGCTGAAACCGTATAGTATGTAAACTTTTCTGATTGGCTTATTTCACTTACTAATATCCACTTAAGGTTTGGCCATGTCTTTTCATGACGTGATACCTCTGAATAATATTCCATTCTTTGGATGTACCACAGTTTATTTATCCATTCACCTACTTAAGGGAATTTTGGTTGCTTCCAAGTTTTGGCAATTATTAATAAAGCTGATATAAATATTTGGGTACTGTCTTTTGTGTAGATAGAACTTTGCAGCTCCTTGGGATAAATATCAAGGAGTGTGATTACTGAATCATAAGTAAGAGTATGTTTTGTTTTGGAAGAAACACCAAATAGTCTTCCAAAATGGTTGTACCATATTGTCATCCCACCAGCAGTGAATGAGAATTCCTATTGCTGCACACCTTCACCAGAATTTCGTGTCGCCAGTTTCTTGGATTTTGGCCATTCTCCAAAAGGTCTGTAGTGGTATCTCACTGTTTTAATTTGTATTTCCCTGATGTAAAAGATGGAACATCTTCTTTCATATACATATTTGCCATTTTTTTATCATTTTTGGAAGGGTGTCTGTCAAGGTCCTTGGCCCATTTTTAAATCAGGTTGTTTTCTCATTGTTGACTTTCAAGAGTTCTTTGTATATTTGGGTAACAGTTCCTTATTAGATATGCCTTTTGCAAATATTTTCTCCCAGTCTGTGGTTTGCTTTTCATTCTCTTGACATTGTCTTTTGCAGAGCAGAGGTTTTTAATTTTAATGAAACCCATTTTATTAATTCTTCCTTTTGTGTTATATCTAAAGTAAAGTCATCAACAAACTCAAGATCATTTGATTTTCTTTTAGGAGTTGATCATCTTCCAGGAGTTTATAGCTTGTGTTTTACATTTAGGTCTGTGATCCACTTTGAATTTAATTTTTATGAAGGATATAAAGTTTGTGTTTAGATTTTTTTTTTTTACATTTATATGTCCAGTTGTTCTAACACCATTTGTTGAAAAGACTATCTTTTCTCCATTGTATTGTCTTTGCTCCTTTGTCAAAGATCAGTTGACTATATTGATGTGGGTCTACTTCTGGCTCTTTATTCTGTTCCATTGATTTATTTATCTATTATTTTGCCAATATCACCTTGTCTTAATTACTATGGCTTTATAGCACGTCTTAGAGTTGTGTAGTATCAGCATTCCAATTTTGTTCTCTTTAATATTGTGTTGGTTATTCTGGCTCTTTGTCTCCATATAAAACTTAAGAATCAGCTTGTCTATATCCATAAAATAACTTGCTGAATTTTGATTGGAATTACACACAATCTATAGCTCAAGGTTAGAAAGAACTGACATTGACAATATTGAGTCTTCCTATCCATTAATTATTATGAAATATCTATTTATTTAGCTCTTTGATTTCTTTCATCTGTGTTTTGTTGTTCTCATACAGATGTTGTACATAGTATGTTTTTAATTTATATCTAAGTATTTCGTTTTTGGGGTGCTAATGTAGAAGGTGTTGTGTTTTTAATTTCAAATTCCACCAGTCCATTGCTGGTAGATAAGGAAACAATAAACTTCTGTGTATTAACCTTGTATCCTGCAATGCTGCTATAATGACTTACTTGTTTTAGGAATGTTTTTTCTCAATTCTTTTGAATTTCCTATATAGTCATCATGTCAACTGTGAACAAAGACAATTTCATTCTTCCCTTCCTAATCTGTATACTTTTTTATTTCCTTGTCTAATTGCACTATCTAGGTCTTCTACTACAATGTTAAAAAGGAGTGGCGAGGGAATAGTCTTGCCTTACATTGATCTTAGTGGGAAAACCTCTAGTTTCTCACTACTAATTATATTAGCTGTAAGTTTTCTTAGACATTTTTTAAAAAAGATTTTATTTATTTGAGATAGAGAGCGAGAGTGAGAGAGAGAGAGAGAGAGGGAGCGCACATGAGCAGGGAGGAGGGGCAGAGGGAGAGGGAGAAGCAGGCTCTCCACTGAGCAGAAAGCCCGACACAGGGCTCGATCCTAGGACTCCGGGATCATGAATTGAGCCAAAAGGCAGATGCTTAACCCACTGAGTCACCCAGATGTCCCTCCAACATTTTTTTATCAAATTGAATAAGTTCCCCTTTGTTCCTAATTTACTGAGAGTTTTTACATGAATAGGTGTTGAATTTTGTTCATGAGAGATATTAGTCTGTAGTTTTCTTCTAATGTTTTGATCTAATTTTGGTATTAAGAGTAATGATAGGGATGCCTGTGTGGCTCAGTAGTTAAGCATCTGCCTTCAGCTCGGGTCATGATCCCAGGGTCCTGGGATCAAGCCCTGCATCGGGCTCCCTGCTCAGCGGGAAGCCTGCTTCTCCCTCTCCCACTCTCCCTGCTTGTGTTCCTTCTCTTGCTGTGTCTCTCTCTGTCAAATAAATGAATAAAATCTTTAAAAAAAAGAAAAAGAGTAAGGATAGTCCCATAGAATGAGTTAGGAAGTATCCCCTATGCTTCTGTCCTCTGTGAGAGATTGTACAGAGAACAGGTATAATTTCTAACTTAAATGTTTGGTAGACTTCTCCAGTGAACCCATCTGGGCCTTATGTTTTTCATTTTGGTAGGATATTAATTATTGATTTAATAGATAAAGACCTATTAAAGTTGTCTAATTATTCTTATGTGAATTTTGGCAAATTCTCACCCCTCTTTATCCCTGATAACTTTCTTTGGTCTGAAGTCTGCTGTCTGAAATTCATGTAGCTATTCCTGCTTTCTTTTGAAAAATGTCAGCATGGCATATATTTTTCCATCTATTTACTTTTAATCCATATGTATCTTTATAATCAGTGTGGGTTTCTTAAAGACAACATATAGTTGGCTCTTCTTTCCAGACCCACTCTGACAATCTCTGACTTTTAATTGGTCACTTAGACCACTGACATTCAAAATGATTATTGATATTGTTGAATATTTATCATATTTTTTACTGTTTTCTCTTTGTTTCCCTTGCTGTTTGTTCCTATTTTTGTCTTCCACTCTTCTTTTTGGGCTTTTTTATTGGTTTTATTTATTTATTTATTTTAGAGAGCAAGAGAGAGAGAGAGAGCGTGCGCATGCACCTGAGCAGGGGGAGGGGCAGAGGGAGAGGGAGAAGCAGACTCCCTGCTGAGCAGAAAGCCTGACATGGGGCTCTGGGATCATGACCTGAGCTGAAGGAAGAGGCTTAACTGACTGAGCCCCCCAGATGCTCCCTGTCTTTTTGGTTTTAACTGAGCATTTTACACAATTTCATTTGCCCTCTTTTCTTAGCATATCTGTTATACTTCTTTTTCCTCATTTATTTTTTGAGTCAGCAAATCATTTATTTTTATTTATATTTTTTACAACTAGTATATTATTTGTAAATGTATAATTTTCTGACTTTTGTATGTAAAAAGGAACACATACCTACAAAATCAATGATTTTTATCATATTTTTCATTATAAACATTTTATTTTGAACATTATTCAACATTTCATTTTGGCATAGTTAGCTTTTTTTAAAAAATGTGGTTTTAAAGAGTTTATTTTCCACTACATCATAAAAGTAAGCATTTTCATGGCATTTGTATTTTAATTCAAAAGTATTGATGCCCACTACTGTGTGTCTGACATCTTACCACCCTCATCTTAAATATTCATCCGTTTAAAATTCACATGAACATTAAAGCGTATGTCCCATTTGATATTTGTAAACTATATGTTTCTAGGATAGGAAACTTTGTACTATTTCACATTTTATGAAATCATATTATACAAAGTAAAAGTTGTCAAAATTAAAAAAGTGTCATAAGAAAAATAGTAGTATTTTGTATATCTGACACATTTCTACTATAATAGTAAACATTGTTCAAATATGACTGGGCTCTTTTCAAGTTATGAAAGCCTTCATTACTCATTCAGGTTTCCCATCTCTGACATATAATATATTTTGAACATTCAGGGAATGGGGTGGATTTTAATTTTATCAATTTAGCTATACTGGAACTACTTTTCCCAGAATTCTCTTCCTTTTATGTTACCAATTATTTTGAGCCACAAGAGATTTTGTGGGAGGGGTGGGGGTCTGAGAAACAGAAAGCAGAAAGAAACAGTTGGGCACTCTTTTTTACACAGAAGATAGTTGGTACAGGGCCCATGCTCTACCACTGCTCACACTCATTGTTGCTTATCTTCTGGCTCACTTTTTTGGTGCAGGGCAGCATCCAGGACTGCAGGTCTTCCAGATCTGGCCAGTCTTCTTTCTTTGGTCTCACTGACTCCTTAGTTAGGGGCATATTCAACAGTGGCATCAACCTTTCTTGCAGATCACCTTCATTATCAGTATTTAAAGTTTGGAGATGGTGAGATACTAACAACTCTGTCCAGTGTAGTGGATTTTGGATCACCCTTTGCAGGTTCCAATGTTTCCTTGCTCCCTCCCACTTCATACACATTTTTCATTCCAGACCACCTCATCTTGTGGTTTTGAGTCATCTCCTAATAGTTATGCTTCTGTGCTCAAACCTGACTGAACCAGGCAGACAAATTTGGGCCATATTTTCTATTTCAGTAGCACCCTGGCCATACCTCTATCTCAACATTTATCAAATCGTCTTGCACTTACCTGTTCGTCTTTTCCACTGCATCGAGGGTAATGGTAGGGACTTTATTTATCTATCTTTTTATTGCAATAGACCAGTTCTATGTATTGTGTACTAAAAATAATATATGCATGCTGAATTGAATGAGACCCTTTTCAAATTTCTGTTTACTTAAACATTTCCAAGAAATTAATTTTAAAAGTAAAGACTTAATTAATTTTAAAAGTAAAAGACTTCAAGGAAGTCTATTGTTCTTATGGTTTTTATCCTTAAGGGCTCATGTATGTAATAGTAGTAAGGTGAGCAGGTGTTTAATTATAAGGAAGCCCTTAGGTCAATTGCTGATGTATTTAATAAAAACTATAAAAACTATTTTCACCCCAAACCATCTGTGAATCCCAGCTTTCATCATTCAAGGACTGTAGCTTTGTTCTTGATTACATTTGGGAATTAATGGTATAATAAGCCATATCATCCTATAAACCTTAATCTATTATAATCCTTGCTTTTATGTTTATGACCAACGATTCAGTTTTCAAAGCCTGTTCTGTCCTTCTATATGCTGACTCAGCCACTGCTACTCTGTTATTTTGGGAAAGACACACCACTGCAGGTGTGTCAGGGATAATACCTACTTTATAAACAGGGTTATTATAAAGGATAAAAAAAAGTAAATAAAGTCAATACACATTCCTTAGCACATAACATTTGTAAAATGAGTATTAGCTATTGTAATTATCAGATTTATTTTAAGAAAATAGGAGTAATAACTGAGCACTTTATAGGTGATTATGTAACATCATAGTTTAATTCAATGCTGATATATATACTTGGGTATAAAAAAAAGTTCATTGCTCAGTTGAAGCTATGAATTTTTCATATCTGTTACCAGATCCTACTAAATTAAGAAATCACTTCTGCCTACAAGTTCACCAATTTTTAAAAATGCTATTCTTAGCTGATCGTGTAACAGCAATATATTAAAATTCTAAAAACACAATTCTTAATGTTTGTAGGTTTAGGTCATGAAATACTATTTACAGTGAGAACTCGACTCATTGTCTCTCAATTCACTGTTTCATAAAAGAAAAAAAATGTTCTCAGCAATTTAGATTGTGGAATTTCTTTTGAATCTGATATTTCTCTATGCAGCATTCTGAATAAGTTAAAAGTTAATGAAAACAATTCCCAAGGAGGAAAATACCTGGCTTTTAAATAGTCATATGTAGTGATATTATATTGGTAATTATTTTGGTATTCATTGTAATCTGAGTCTACATAAATATTGATGATTATATCCTGTTCCCAATAATATAGATTCACATTTGGTAAACTGCATAATATCTGCCAAGAGAATCCTGCACTGTTGTTAGGACACTGATACTATGGCTAAGAGTAATAGCAAATTGTTTTAGGGACTTTAGCAAATCCCAGTCTTCTGGGCTGCCTTTCATTATTACTATCCATAAACAATGAACTGTCAAATGTGTGAGAAATATTATGTGATTATAAAAATCATTGTGATTTGAAGAACCAATATAATCCTTCTTTAAAATGTATTATCAGGTATGTGCCTTATAAATCCATATATATGGATATAAACATATATGTTGATTATTACTAATTAAATTAATAATTTTTAAATAATCTGTATTCTGACACTTTATGACACATTTAGGGCAATATCATTAAAAGTGGCCAACTTATTAACAGTCTGTCAAACCTTCCTGGAGGGGAGATTTCCTAGAAGAAAGATTTTAAAATACCCCTCCCCCCAAATAACAACAACATCAACAACAACAACAACCCACAAAAACCTTTAGGTAGGAAATTGTTCTGGTCAGAATACTTGTGTAAAAAAAAAAAAATCTGTATCACTTTCTCTACATGTTTAACAGGTGAGGTTTCCAAATTTAATTCATCCTTATCATTGTTAAACATCACCCCGAGAATCCACAGTGCCATTCCCCTCATCTGTGAGCTCAACATTTATGTGCATCATGATTATAATTCTAACTAATTAGTTTATTTTAATTATAATCAATACACTAAGGAGAAGTTTGAGACAGCTGATATGATTTATTACCAATACCAATTCTAAAAGCATTTGTCTTGCTTTTGGCAGTTGTGCTATTCTGGAATGTCCCTGCCTGCTTGGCAGCAACCTGTCAGGGTCGTTATGACTGCTGTATGCAGGGACATTAGCTGACAGGTCTTCTTCCACTCCTGATAAATGTGTGCCTGAGGTGTAATCACATCCACATGGTCTTGCTTTAGCATTCACCTATAGCTTCATCAAATATGAGAATCTGTAGCATAAATATATTATGGCCACACTTATACCTGGATCAAACATAACATCATATTTTGATGACAAGAAGTCTACGCGATTCTCTCTTCTGAAATGCCATGCTACATGAAGCTAAGTACCTCCCTGGAGAGAAAACACTCCTCTTACTATGTTAAGGATATTTGAGTGGTTCTTAAAAACTGATATAGTGGAAAATGATTTCAGAGGCATGAGAGGATTTTCCCCCAGAGTAATATTTAAAAATCAGTGAATCGGAAATATCTAGGCTCTGTGGTAAGGTGGTAATTTCCTATGTTAAGTTATTAACAAAGACCTGTACCAAACTTAAATTGAGCATTCAAATATATAACTTCCCTCTGATGCTGTTCTAGCATATACTTATATTTTAAAGCTTCACATTGGAAACTTGACCGTATTTTTATTGATGAATCTTTTATTCTTCTCTCATGAATTATTCAAGGACTGTGCCAGGCTAGCTTATTTCCAGTGAGTGAAAACGAGAGCCTCAAATCATATGCCATAATTCCTCTCAATAAAAACCAAACTCTTTCTCTATACAATTTTATATTGATAAAACTGTGTGTGTTTGGTGATTTAACATTCTTTATTATTGAAATACACATCACAATTTGAAAAGTATTTGATGCATTGAATCAATCTTAAGTGAGTTAACTTTCTCATGCTATTGGTCAACACCAAAAGAATATGGCTCCATTAGAAATGTGTAACTTGTCACACTGATATGCTGGAGTCAGTACTGCTCTGAAAAGAGTAGAGAATTGAAACCACTAAAGACTGTGTAATTGCATGATAAGGAAGAGACAGAGAGATACTCAGAGGTGATAAGAGCTGAAAAATGGCCAGGAATAAGGCACTGATCTCTGGCTTACTGACTTTATATGCATTAAAATGAGAGATAAAAGTTGTCAGATAGGATATATTTTAAAAAGAAAAAAAAAGCTAAATTAGCTTTAGAGACATTGAAGGCCACCTTATTAAGCAGTGGACTTTGACCATAGGAAGTATTTGATACTAAGTTAAATAAATATGAATATTTTACCATGGCACTAGAAGAGGAAAACAGACAAAAAGATTTTACCTTTTTTTTAAAGTAGAAAAACTTTGTATATTCATTTCTTCTTCTATACATTTTTATTTTTATTGAATTTAGACTATTGGAAATGGAAGGAAACTTTAAAACACTCTTAATTTTCCAAGAGGAAACTAAAAAGTCTAAGTGACAATTCCCAAAACACATTTGTCATAAGGAGTGCTTAGATTAGAAGGTTTTCGATTCAATTCACATTAAAAATTCCCCACTGTGTTTTTCTTCTTTAAAAGTGATTTTTTCCTTAAATATGCATTAACTATTCATTGTTTTAATATTCTATATCTCTCTGGGACTTCGTATGTATACAAAGTATTTCTTTATATTAAAGCCACTACATATTATAATGTTAAAAATGAAAAAAATTATTATGTATAAAGGATCAGTTATATGGTTAATTTTCCAGTAAAGTATAATTTTCCTAGTGAATATCTATAGTTCTATGTAGTCACAGTGCAAATATACCTTAAGAGTAAGGATGTTTGAATTCCAACCACTTATCTATATAGAAAAATTTAATATACCTAAACCTATTTTCCTATTAACTCCCTTTAAATAGACACATTTACTCTGTATGTTGACCAGAATACACATGGCACTGGGATTTATTTTCTGTAACTCATATGACAAGACCAATTGCATAGATTGCATTAAATGTCCCCTCCTCTATGTCCTCTCTTAGAGCAAGTATACCCTACTAAGAGATATGGACCTGTCCTCCCTCCCCAGTTCCTCTAACTAATGCAAGTCGCTCTTCAGAAGAGGTGAGGGAGAGGACGAAGGAAGAGGGGCAGGCAGTGGAGAGCGGAAGGAGGATGAGGAGGGCATGTTAAGTGGGGTCGCTGACGGTTGCTTGGGGCTACACTGTAGGTGGTCTTATGTAACTGGCTTTAAAAAACAATGCATGTTCTCGTGTTAAGGTTGCTACCCACTTTTTCCATCTTAGCAGAATCTCCATTTTAAGGACTATCCAACTCCCATGTGATATAGGATTACATTCTAATTAATCTAAATTAATTACAATAATCTCGTGTAGGCCTCCATTTTGATTTCCACTGGGCCTAGCACTCTGTCTTTGTGGGTCTGCTGGGAAATGTTTCCTCCTTCATAAAAGAAAGATATTAGAAGAAATAAGCCATCTTTATGGAGTTATTTATTTTTCCCCACTATGCATATTAGTACCTGTTAGTGGATTGTGATCCACATGCATGACAATGAGGGGACTGTGACGTTGGATCAGGAATCTCAAGGTTGAGGATAGTTAATGTGGATAATAAAATATATTTTAATTTATAACTCTCCCTTTTTGTTTCCTATTTGTGTTCTCCTCCAATGTAGCACAATTTTTTCACCCTCAAAATACAGCAGAGTTCCATATATATTATGAATAATATATATGTATATAAAGTTCCATGAACCACTTGGACAGCAGCTTTGAGGCAGGTGTTGAGAAATGAGACAGGGCCCTTGGGATCTGGGTGATGTGATACGTGAAGAGAATTTTATTTATTTAAAAAAATTTTTTTTGAAATTTTATTTATTTTTTTGACAGAGAGAGAGACATAGCGAGAGAGGGAACACAAGCAGGGGGAGTGGGAGAGGGAGAAGCAGGCTCCCCGATGAGCAAGGAGCCCCATGTGGGACTCAATCCCAGCACCCTGGGATCATGACCTGAGCTGAAAGCAGATGCTTAACCAACTGAGCCACCAAGGCGCCCCATGAAGAGAATCTTAAATGTGTGAGCTATTGGTATGTATGTTGGTATGTATTCTAAACATGTGCCAACCATTGTTCTTCCATCTGAGACTCTTCTGATTTTCTCTATCAGGAGCCTTGGAAGGTTTCGTGCTTTGGGATCATGAAAGTATATTTAAGGTAAGAGTAAGCATTTCTTTCTATCTCTCTTCTTTCCTCCCTTTATCCTTCCCTTCTTTCCTTGTTTAACTTCATTCCATTTTATTGAAATATATGCTAATTACACAGGACCATCCACCATTAAAAGTTTATTGCATATTTTTATTTCTGCTATACTTGCCTACCATCCCCACTGAATTCTATGTTCCATTAGCTAATTTACTTTCTTAGTTATTATTGACTCATCTTCATCACATAACATTCTGTCTCCTGCTAGTAGTCATTAAAAAAAAAGTGACATGGATGAATGATTAAATATATGAAAAAAAATGTCTTGTAGTAAGTGTGCTTCAATCTTTTCATGTCTTAAAATTATTGTCAAGCAATTATATTACTCATCCTACTAAGTATTACTCTTTCACTAAAATTTTATTCTTATGCTTTAAGTTAAGCTGGGGGAGCCAGGATCCTTTCTTAATTGAAGTTTTTGCCAGAAATAGGTTGGAATAATCTTTTTTTATAGAACAAAAAGAACCAAGGAGTTGTCAGTAACAGATATCTTAGAAAATCTGGGGGGGGTGGGAAAGGTGGGAAACTAAATGTGTTACAAACTTCAAAAGTCAATTAGGAAGGAAATATATTTCAGCAGGGGGGTGATCAGGTAGTTAAGAAAGGGGAAATATATTTCAGCGGGGGGGGGGTAATCAGGTAGTTAAAAAAGGGGAAATATATTTCAGCAGGGGGTGATCAGGTAGTTAAGAAAGGGGAAATTGAGTAGAACTAATTTTGTAGCTCATATTTATGCTGAGAAATACATAATTACAACAAACAATCACTGAAGAGAGTTTCAGTGAGATTATCAGACTATCTTCATAGATTCATATACTACTGATCCATAGACCTGGTAGCTTTCATGGATCCTATGGAATGTAAGTGATAAAAAAATTTGGTAGATACAGAAGCTTGAGGTGACACAGCAAATATGACTTGCAGTTTCTTTGTAGGTCTCTACATGAAACAAATATATGTAACAAGTTTCAAATAATCACTACTGTGAGATAGTTTTAAAAAGATTTTACTATTATTTAGACACAGTCATGTTCATACCTTCAAGTCTTATTTTTATTATACCACTTACATCTATTGACCGTTCCCTCTTATTTATTGTATTGACTTTTTAAAGAAAGAAAACAAAAGTATCAAAAATATCAAGTCAGAGCTTACTGGCATCATAAAATTTTAGAAAAAAGGAATGTAAATATCAATGCCCAAAATGTTCCTAGGAAATTATTTTAAATAACAAAATATTCACTAATTAGCTCTTCATGTTGGAAATACTGGATTTGACTGCATGGTTTTTCTTTGTTTTTTAGTCATTTGTAGTATCTAAGGCCAGGCATAGAGTGGTATTTTTATCAAATTCATTTACATTAGTAAACAAAATGATTTACAGGTTATTATCTGCCACCTAATTATTCTTTTTCCTATACATTATTCCTATAGGAGGATGTCACTTTAACATGTTATTTTTTAAAAATACTAATCAACGTCTCAAATTAAAATCCTCCTATGTCTCTCATTCCACCAAGTTACTTTTCCTAAAACAGTTTTTGTGATATAGTCGGAAAATTAGAGTGTATGGGACAATGTTTGGCTCTAAGTCTTTAGTTTAATCACCCTAAACTGTTTTTTCCACATCCATAAAATATTCATTCAAATACTTACCAGATGTACAAATTTACTGTGAAATCAAAGAAGAATAAAATGTGAGAGCTCTTTTTAAACTGCTATAAGTATCTTAAAATAACACCAATGTTTTATAAATTATATCTATATAAAAATTGGAAGCATAAAAATTTCTACCTTTGATCATAAATGTAGTATCTTAACTCCTAATCCTAACATAAGACATTGTAAAATCAGACACTGTCTTTACTTAATATCCAACAGGAAATTTCTGATATTTATTATTTTTTTCAATATCTCATTCATTAACTCATTCATCTACTCATCATCTATCCATTCATAAAACAAATAATTTTAATATCTTTTTACTATCTCACAGCCTATGACAGATCCTGGGGGTATAATTGAAAAGAATATGATATTAATGTTTCAGAGATATACTGGTCTTGAGTGGATGTATCAGCTCTACCAACACCAATGCTACATAACAGCTAACTTCAAAACCCTTGGTGGTTTACTATAATAAACATTTATTTGTGTTTATTACTTTATAGGTCAGCAAGGCAGCTTTACTGATCTGAGCCAAGATGAACCCATCTTAGCTGGTCTCTCCTACATGTTTTGTGGTTACCTGGCAAGTGACCTAGGGAATGGCAGCTCTAAAATAACCTTAGGTAAGACAATTTATCTGTCATGTCAACTCTCATTTTCTAGCAAACTAGCCTGGGCTGGTTATGATAGTCTAAGGAGATAAGCAAGGCATGTCCTCATGGTGAACACAAAGAAGAAAGGCAGAAAGAGGAAGTATGTAAGGCTTTTTGAGAACAAGGCTCAGAATGTCCTATTTTCACAAAAGTCTCATTCTATTAATTAAACAAGTCATACGGCTAGTATTCAAAGGATGGAAAATAAACCCCACTTCTTGATGAAAAGTACTATTAAGTCATATTTAAAGAGTGTAGGTATAGGGTGGGATGGAGAATGAGAGACATTTTTGTAATCATTTCTTATAGTATGAAACAAACATAAATGGACACACACAGTTTAAGTGCTTCATTTTCTCTCCAGCTTCTGTCTCCAACTTTCTCTATCTTTTCCATTTGTCCAAATTGTTCTCAATCTCAATGGTATTTTAAATCATTAATTACTGTCCTCCTTCCATCTATAAGCACCTATAAGCAACTTTTCTTTCCCTTCAATCTCTCTTCTCATACCTTTCCCTTTATTATCAAATTCTGGAAAACTGTTCTCAATCACTGATATTCTAAGTGTAATTGTTTTTAGATTTGCTTTTCCTGCTTACAAACCTATTTTCTCCCATGCTGTGCTGTTGACTTCAGTCCTTACCACTCTATGACAATTTCTCCAGTGATCTCCACACCCCAGTCTAAGGCTTAAGCCCTGATTGACTGATACCTCTACTTAACTGAAACTTCATCTTTTGGTTTTCTACTGCCTCTTCTTATTCTTATTCTATGAGCATTAATTCTCAATCTATTCACTTGGCTTTTTCTTATTCTCCAAGTGAAAAGAAATAATGGAATGGTGGAAGAAACAAGCACAGAAAATATAAGTGATAACTAAAGTAGCTTGCAATTTACTGATTTTGAAATATACATATTGACTTTGTTTTTCCAAGTCTTTGATTACCTAGTATGCATCAAATATCATAAGGTTGATTTGATAAATTTTAAACTCAAGTTTTAAAAAGCTATGCGTTAAAGACTATTAAACTAAAAATATTTAGAAAGAATATGTGTGGCAAGTGCTAAATTATACATAAATGAAACAATGAAATAAATAAAAAACCTAATTCTTGACACAGAGATGCTGACAGTCTAGCTAAAAATATCAGGATATGCAAAATCATTTCAGATTGTGTGGCGGTTTTCACTACATATTTAATGGATGAATAAATGAACACAACCGATGAGAAACTTAGGAATATCTGAAGATAGATTCTGACACTGGAGAGATAAAACTGCTCATTATTGAACAAGATTCTTTAAAGTCGAAAAAAACAAACAAACAAACAAACAACCACACACACACAACACTGATTTTTGGAATGAATCCATTTAGACAGGAAAATCTCCCGATTAAAGCTAATAATAATAATAATAATTAATAGTAATTAATAATAGTATTATTTCATTCAGTTGACTCTGAAGGGAATTATATTCCCTAGGACCAAATGCTCATCTTCTGCCTGCATAGTACAATAAGTTCTTGCTTCCTGTTTTTTCTGAGTCCCCAGCTTGTAACTAGTTTTCTGGAGTTGCAATTGTCCCTGCTTTTAGTCCACTTCACTTAAGAGCATTAGTCATGACTCCAGCCATATTCTTGACCTCACCTTGTTCAGCATGCTTAATACAGATAGGACTCTCTCTCCTCCCTGCTTAATCCTGGGCTTGCTTGACCCCCTCCTCTCCAGTTAAACTAAAATTTCTATCTCAGACTGACATGGTACTTGTGACACAAAATGTGGTCCCAGATCAGCAGAACTAATGTATCTGGAAGCTGGTTAAAAATGAATTCCAGGCCCCATGAGAAACCTATTACATCAGAATCTACATATGAAAACATCTCCAGGTAACTTGTTTGGATATTAAAGTTTCAAGAGCACTTAACAATGAGTTTCTTGGTTTAAAAATTAAATTATAATAGTATTTTCTGTCAGATAAACAAAATCATATTTTGTAATCCTGCTTTTTTTAAAACTTTTAACTAAACTGCAATTTAGGGGTGCCTGGGTGGCTCAGTCCTTAAGCATCTGCCTTTGGCTCAGGTCATGATCCCGGGGTCCTGAGATTGAGCCCTACATCGGGCTCCCTGCTCCTTGGGAAGCCTGCTTCTCCTTCTCCCAATCCCCCTGCTTGTGTTCCCTCTCTTGCTGTGTCTCTCTCTGTCAAATAAATAAATAAAATATTTTTAAAAAATAAACAAAATAAACTGCAATTTATTTAATATATGAAGCAACTTGTGACTGACCTCTGTTAAGTCTTTTTTTTTTAAAGATTTTATTTATTTATTTGAGAGAGAGAGAGAATGAGAGATACAGAGCATGAGAAGGAAGAGGGTCAGAGGGAGAAGCAGACTCCCCGCTGAGCGGGGAGTCCGATGCGGGACTCGATCCAGGGACTCCAGGATCATGACCTGAGCCGAAGGCAGTCGCTTAACCAACTGAGCCACCCAGGCACCCTGACCTCTGTTAAGTCTTAAATAATCTTTGGATTTCAAAGAACAGAGATGGTATATGAAGTTTCTGTCCTAGGTGAACAACTGCTTTGGACATTTTATTGAGAAATTGATGTCAGAGACACATTTCTAACATTCATTCATTCATTAATCAGCATTTCAATAAATATTTACTGAGAGTCTACTGTCTGCATGCCGTGTCCTTGATGGTTTTACTCTAATGAAGGTGTAAATAATGATCCACATAAATTTTCTTCAGGGCTACTGTCAGAGAGAGCTAAACTTTTGAGGGACACTACAAAAACTAAAATGAGGTTGTGTAGTCAGCAGGAAATACATAATATTAAAACAATAACAACAACAAAAGAAACAAAACTCTTACTTCACTATCAGTCCTTCCTAGTTCTGCCTTAGTGGGGTTTCCTCATGGTTTACTCAAGAGTTAACTAAATGTAGGTGCCTTCAGTTCACAAATTAATACTCCCTAGTGCTCTTCCAATTTGACAATCTGTGAAAAAATAATAAATGTAATGGATAAAGAAACAAAATCAAAATCACTGAGAATTGAACGCCTTCTCAAAAAGCATCTGAAAGCAACTAGTCACTCCATTTTGTTTTGTACACTCATTTGACAATAGACTTTCTAGAAGTGCTAATCATAATGGAGTAACTAGAAGCTTATTTTCAGGTAAAGAAGATATATTTATTTGTCCCAATACAGCATATTCTATTTATTTCCTTAACATTGCATGTGTGTGTGTGTGTGTGTGCGTGTGTGTGCATGCGTGTGTGTTTGTGAGACTGTGAGAGAGCACGTACAACACAGGGAGAATCAGCAATCTTATAAAAAAAAGTGGAAACATATATATGTTTAAAAAAATTACCATACACTTTACCAGGCTATAGGAATTTTATATACATTATTTCATTTTATCCTCACAAGGAACCTATGAGATAAATAATACCACCAACCCTATGTTTCAGATGAGGAAACTGAGGCTAATGAAGGTAAAACAATTCAGTAAAACTCATATAGATAGTAAATGTTAATCCAGGATTCAAATTCCAGATTTGTCAGATTCCCTGTCTTCTCTCCCAGGAGAAGGATGGGCTGAATTACTCCTCATATGAGATACAAACTCCTCATTTTTTACACTGAAGGACACTGAGTTTCCCACAGATGGCTCTATGATTAGCAGTAAATTGTCTCTTAATTGGAAAGTAAAAAAATGGTCTGTGAAATCCCATGTAGAAAAATCACTTAATACCAGTCACATTGCTTTCTGGCAAGAGTTAATGAATTAATTATATTTACATAAGCAAAACAATGAAGCAGAAAGTAGCTCCTCAAATCAAAAAAAAAAAAAGACAGCTTTTTAAATACATTACCCCAGCAGAATCCCCAATGAGAAGATGATCTTGAATACCCCTAAATCAGCAAGTTAAAGTTAAAAGATTTGTTTTAATGTGCTGCTATCTCAATTAACCTTGCACTCACTCCTTTCACTTGTGTAAATTGAGGAAGAAATCTCAAATTAAAAAGAAACAAAATGCTGACATTATTGAAGGATTAAAAATTTTATCTAGTCAAACGTATTTACATGGAGTACGAAAATGGACACGCTTTCTATTTAGAAAGTTATGCGGAAGATCTCTGCTAGCGGTAGCCAAAAAAAAAAAAAAAAAGCTTTGAGAATAAGCATTCTGTAGAAAGGGTAGATAAATAATCTGTATAGCTTGTTAATTTAATAGCCATTTACAGGCTTCCCTGAAATAAGACAATAAATGTGACTGGAATTCGGCATACTGGTGTCTAATAGTCTTTTGGTATGCTCACTTGTTTTGACTGAGAGGGACTTCAGGGAACTGAGAGAGGGTGGTGAATTGGATTATTGAGAAGGATTTAACCAAACACAAAGGGGATAGTAGAATCATATCTTTAGGAGTTCACTTTCTGTAGGAGGCCCTCATAATGTATTTACCACAGCTGAGTGAGCCCACTTGAGAGCCATTTATGATGTGTAATGCTCTGTGTCCTCTGCTGGAACGTTGGATGACAGGTTAATTGAACAGTGGCAGGGCAAGTGATTAGGGTCACGCAAGACGACCAGTGTATTTGATGGCTAAAGACAGTACTTCATTACTAAAAGGCTTTTATATACAAGAACAATTTCAAACAGTTTTTCTTAGAAAAGTATTCATCTCTTCTGAGGCATCTGGAGATTTATTACAGAAGAATTTCAATGGAAAAATTTTAAATAGTGAATCAGTATTGTCGGTCAGACAACTAACAATCCTGAAAAACAATATACTTCATTATTCTATATCGCTACCTCAAAACCATACAGCCCTCTGTGGTGTTATCAGTTGTATTAAAGCTGAAAGATTAACCCAGGCATATGTTCCTTTTCTATGAAAAAAAAAATCACTTCATCTTCATATGTTTGACCCACTAGAGACATAGCCACATAGAGTTTTGAGGAAACTAATTAAAATAGAAAACCAGTGTGCACTATTACTAGAATGCACCGTCAATAGTTTCCTATCCAATGCAGTTTTAAAACTTTTTTTTCTTCCATTTCAAACCACTAATCTCCCCAAGCCTACTTCATGATGTATTTTTAACATTTATAATGATCTTCGATCATTATACATTTTTTACCTTCAAAGTTTTAATGTCAATCTTATACTTCAGATATATTTCCTTTCTTTTCTGTTAAAATCCATTTTACTTTTTGGAAGAGTAGTGAGAATATCCAAAAACCCACTCTTTTGTAAGAAGAATGAGAACAATGTCAAAAATGGTCAGTATCAACTTTTTTTGAACCTGGAATTCACCAAAGGATTGCTAGAATCTGAGGAATATTTTCTCAAGGAAAATAACTGCATCTTGGGAAGAACAGCAAGTTGTGTGGCCTTTTTACTCGTCCTTTCCCATCCTCTTCTCCCAGATCTAAGGTGGACCTGAAAACCATCAATCATACAACCAAGCCAGCTTTGAAAATGAGCAGTCTAGCAGCGACTGGAGGATGCAGGATGCGTTTGAAGCTCCTCAAAAAGCTCTTACCGCCAGAGAATTGTTACTATTTGATCTGCACAATAAGCACTCTGGAGAAGGCCTACTCCCAGGGCTTGTCTTTATTTGATCTGAGTCAGAGACCACTCAGTGAGAAAAGTCCTATCCCCAGGGTAATAGGGGCGCCTGGGTGGCTCAGTTGTTGGGCGTCTGCCTTCAGCTCGGGTCATGATCCCAGCGTCCTGGGATCGGGCCCCACATCGGGCTCCCTGCTTGGCGGGAGGCCTGCTTCTCCCTCTCCCACTCCCCCTGCTTGTGTTCCTGCTCTCACTGTCTCTTTCTCTGTCAAATAAATAAATAAAATCTTTAAAAAAATAAAAAATCAGCAGCAATGGTTTAATATTGCAGCTGCCCAAGGAGGAAATAGCAGCAGTTGGACAATCAAGAAACTTGGAAAAACCTTAAAAGGAATATCCATGAAATGGAATATCCGTAGTGGCTTTGAAAAGCTATGACACATTCCTGGGGATCTAGGACAGTCTCATGAGCAGGAGTGTGTGCATAGAGGGAAGAACTGAGAAGACTGTCTCTTCTACCACTGGCTAATCCTGCAGGTCTGCACTATCAAGAGGCAAGAGGTAAGGCAAAGGTACACATAGCTAGTGTTGCAGTTGTGTATCAACATACACACGAGGCCGTTAGCAAAGGGTAGGAATCTTACTGATTCAGCGCATTTAAGGAGACCTTGGTTTAATCATGGGCTTACTCCTATTCTAACTGAAGATGGACTTCAGTGTCCACATACAACAAGGAATTCAGACTTTACAGAATTAGCTTAGAAAAGCAATTAAATCAACAAACAGGAACAGCAGCAATGACAACATTGTGCAGGGGGAGGGGTAATTTAATTTCCAGAGTAGCTACTTTATATTATTTAAAATGTCTAGTTTTCAACGACAACAACAAAAATGAGATGTGCAAGCAAACAGGAAAGCATGACCAGCACCAGGGGGGAGAAAAAAAAAGAGTTAATGGAAACTCTCCCTGTGGAAGCCCAGATGGATGCATTGTTACTACACAAAGACTTAAGTCAGCTTTATAAATATTTTCGAAGAACTAAAGAAAACTAACACATTTTAAAGGAAATTATAAGATTGATGTCTCTCCAAATGGAAAATATCAATAAAGATATGTAAATTATTAAAAATACCCAAATAGATATTCTGCAATTGAAAATTTCAATAATTGATATGAAAGCAAATACTTGAGGGACTTAGCAGTATATCTGAATGGGCAGAAGAAACAATCAGCTAATAAGAGATAAGTCAGTCGAGATGATCTCTTTTGAGGAACAGGAAAAAAAAAAGAAAGAAGAGACATGAACAGATCTTCAGAGACCTATGGGATACCATCAAGCTACCTACATATGAATGCTAGGACTTTTACAGGGAGAAGAGTATGACAACGGGGCAGAAGAATATTTGAAGAAATGATAGGCTAAAAACCTCCCAACCTTGATGAAAGACATTAATCTACACATCCAAGAAACACAACAAACTTCAAGTAGCATTAGCTCTACAGCAAAATACATTGTAGTCAAATTTCATAATGTGAATATCAAATTATGAAGAGTGAATCTTGGAAACAGCAAGGAAAAATGATTCATCACATACAAGGGATGCTTAATAAGATTAATAACTGACTTACCAGAAACCATGGCGGCCAGAAGGCAGTGGGATAACAGATCCGAAGTGCTGAAAGAAAAAGAATGTCAAAAAAGAATTCTATATGTCACAAAACTATCCATAAATCTGAAGGAGAAAATTAAGACATTTCCAGACAAACAAAGGATAAATTGGGATAAATTGTCACTAGCAGACATGCCCTACAAGAAATACTAAAAGAAGTCCTCAGGTTAAAATGAAATGAAACTACATAGCAACACACACACACACACACACACACACACACACACGTGCGCGCACACACACGCGCGTGCACACGTACACACACTCACATACAATAAAGTAACAGTAAAGGTAACTACGGTATTAAATATAAAAGACACTGAATATATTTTCATTTGTGACTCCTTGCCTGATTTAAAAGGCAAATTCAAAGAGAATTATTAAACAATTTCGATGGCTCTGTAATGTATAAAGATGTGATATGTATGGAGGTACGAGCATAAGGAGGGTTGAGGGACCAGAGCTATATGGGAAAAGAGTTTTTACACCCTACTGAAATTAAATTGTTATTAACCCAAACTAGATCATTCTAGGTTAAGATGTTGTCTTACTCTTATCAAGCTGCCAAATAAAATATCATAGGGTATTGATATTGCTTAAATAATTGGGTTGCTTAAACAACAGAAATGTATTTTCCACAGTTCTGGAGTTTGAGAAGGCAATATTAAGGTGCTGGCAGGACAGGTTTTGGTCTGAAGTCTCTCATCTTGGCTAGTAGATGGCTACCATCTCTCTGTGTGCTTACATGATCTCTTCTTCATGCACACACAAAAGGAATAAGCTCTGGTCTCTCTTGTTTTTCTTATAAGGACACTATTCCCAACATGGGAGCCCTACTCTTATGACCTAATCTAAACCTAATTACCTCCCAAGGACCCAACCTCCAAATACCATCATGTTGGGAAATAGGACTTCAACATATGAGATTGGAGGAAGATATAAATATTCAGTCCACAACGAGTATTAATTTAATCCCCAGGGCAACCAATGAAAAAAAAAAAAAAAGAAAGAATAAGAAATCAAATAGATTGTAAATGAAACATGAAGGAATATTAAATAGAAAATATTTACTGGAAAATATGAACACAAAAGAAGGCAGTAACAGAAGAAAGTAACAAGAACCACAGAAGACATATAGAAAACAAATAGAAAATGGAAGATATCAATTCTACATTATCAGTATTATAGTAAACTTAGTAAACAATCAAAGTGAAGTTTGGCGGAATTCATTTTAAAAGTGAACAAATTCTATGATGTCTATAAAATACATACTTTAGACTCAAATACACAAATAAATTGAAAGTAAAAGGATGTAAATATATATATATGTATATAGGGCGCCTGGGTGGCTCAGATGGTTAAGCGTCTGCCTTCGGCTCAGGTCATGATCCCAGGGTCGTGGGATCGAGTCCCGCATCAGGCTCCCTGCTCCTTGGGAGCCTGCTTCTCCCTCTGCCTCTCTCTCTCTCTGTCTCTCATGAATAGATAAATAAAATCTTTAAAAAAAATAAAATATATATATATATATGTATATAAATACCATGCAAAACAGAGTTGGGGTGGCTACAACTACATTAAAAAATAGACTTCCAGAGAAATATCATTTTTAGATGCAAGGGAGGCCATGTCATAATGATGAAAAGGATAATCCTTCAGAAATACATAACAATTATTAACATACACACACCTACCGACAAAGTCCCATAGTCAACATAATCCCTATCCATTTTCAAGCTGGCTTTGTTTTTTTCCAGAAATTGAGCTTAAAGTTCATATGGACCAGGAATAGTCAAAATTTTACTCTTGGAAAAGAAGAACAAATTTGGAAGATACTTCTCACTTTCAAAACTTACTAGAAAGTAACAGTAATCAAGACATCATACTGGCCTAAGAACAGATATATAGATTAATACTTGTTGCATCTTGATTCCAGAACCAGATAATTTTAGGGCGCTTATGGTCTTTAGACATATATTTTCATAGGCAATATGTTATAGTTAGAAAAACACAAGATTTTTAATTGAGGAACCAAGGTTCTGAACCCTGCCTTTGCTGCTATTAAGTAGAAAGTATTTAATAGACAGTGACATTGACAATATCAGAAGAGACTGCAAGAAGAGGCTTAAAACCAAACATATCAAACATGTAGCAATACACAGCCATTAACTGTAGGAGCAAATGCCTTACATAACTTTTCAAAGGTTTCTGGGGGATATTACCATACTCTATTGCTATGCAGCTGCTTATTTTAATAACAATTTCTGGAAAAACCAACTAAATTATGTTTAATAATCTGTTTATGAGGAAAAGATGAGATAGTTTTTTTTTTCACAAATATTTGCATTAAAATGATTAAACAATTTAAAGCACTGGACTCCGTGGGTAAGATTCACTTATCTAGAAAATGCACTTGTGTGTTTTCTCCCTGAGGCCAGGAAAAATTTAAGATTGCTTTGTAGGTGTCATATAAAATTTTAAAGTATACAAATTGTCATGTCAAAGGCAGCAATATATATGGGGAGTAAGTTGGGAAATTAGGTATAATTAAGATAATATTTTGAAACTATTGAGTAAATAAGTATACTTTTTATTCTTCTTCCTTTTGAATCAGTTTTGGAAAACATACTGATAGTAAAGCCCCAGGAAAAAGGGGAAGGATGAATGCCCCTCGAGCAAAAAGAATCTACTGGCTGAGAAATTGAAGGAAAGAGAGGACAGGCAAGTGTTCTGTAACAGGGACACCATATTCTCTTTTCAAGAGATGATATTTTATTGGGAAAGGAATGCTAGATTGGGTCATGGAAATCAAAAGTGGAGTGTTTGGCTTCTCACACCCCATGAGGATCTCTGTGGAGACAAGTCGACAGAGACAGAGAGAGAGAGAATCTAAGTTTCTACTTTTAAGTTTCCTCTTGTCTGAATTTGAATAATAGGAATCCAGAATTTTCCATCTGCCCCATCAGGAACCTAAATTGTAGCTTTTGATGCTGAATGGGAACTCACCCTCTAGTGTTAATCTCTAAATGGGTGTGTAAGCTTGTGTATGGGATCAGGGAAGTTAGGGGAGGATTCTGTGGCATACGGCTTTAAGACAGACAACTAGACATCCACTTGAGGCTACAGGCAGCATTCAGTGGGATCTTCAGCTCTAGAAAAAGCTACATTGGTCAAAAGTGACAGGGAGGATCTCCAGGCACTGAAAGACCCAGAGAAAAAGGTTTACAACTTAAGAAGCAAGACTAGTTCAATTATTAAAATACAATAGCATTCTTTTCTTTGCATTTCTGAATTTAAGCTTCAGAGATATAATTTTACTATACATGGATTCGTAGCATATAGAAATATATATATGTGTGTGTGTGTGTGACATACATATATATTTATTTAATATCAAAGTTATTCTTAAGCATTTAAAATTATGATTTATAGCTGATTATTGAGTCCTTGAACTTCATTTGCCTAAATCCAGAGAGCCCTGCTTATCAGCTTTTTGCCTTCACCCTTAGCCCTGCAGGGCTATATATAACATCACAATTATTTCACTGTCCTGCAGACATCTGGTTGTTGACTTAACCATAGAGTGGTTCATTAATTGGGCCAGGCCTTTAAGGACTGATGCTGAAAAACTGCTGTTTAAGACATTGTCCATTATGTAAGTCTGTTCCTGATTTAAAGCACCACATGACAAAACTCTCCTAGAAATTGATTAAAACTAAACAAAACAAAAACAAAACAAATTATTCTTGAATAATGGACATGTTTTGTTTTAAAAATAATAAAATTTTTAAGCTTTTTATCATTAGTATCTAAGAAAGTTGGTGGTAAATTTAAGGCTTACTTTAGGTTTCTAGAAAACGACTTACTGCCTTACTCATTGTGATTATTACTCTCCATTTCTTGCTCCTTTTATATATACAATATCTATAGTTATACTTCCACTCACTTCTGTTTTCACATCTGCACATTCTCCTTTCTCTATCTCTCATGTACATCTGCTCCTGTTATTACTGCTTTTAGTATTTCCATATCTATGTCTAGGACTATTACCTTTGTACCTGTTTTGAGACTAAACTGGCTTGGCTACATTTTGACTTCAATCTAAGAACTAATGTGGTAGTAACAACTGGCATATATTAAAACAACATAGTGTTTCACCCACAGGTTTACCTGCAGTTTTTTCAAAAGACAATGGATTTTATATTTTTTATACTACTTCTTAGTCCAAATTTCCTTTTGCAGAATTGCTTATGTTTTATCTGGCTTGCATACAAAACTTGGAAAAGCCATTGAAAATGCCTTAACGGAATTAAAGGATCTTTAGGACCTAGCAAATGGAGCATATGTTGAAGGCTGGCAACAAATGGGTAGTAGGGAATAGCCAGTTTCCTGAGATGGGTATATTTTTCTTCTCTCTGATATATGTGCATGATTTCTACATCAGTGGCTACATGTGTACATTTGTGCAAGTGTTCACTTATTTTTTTTCTTCTATCTTTTCTTTATATTTCTTAACTCCCAGTAGCACAATTGAAAGTTGCATTATCAGATGAGGTTTAACGAACAGCAAGTCTACTGAATTTAATTAATTTGGGTGCATAATAAGCATTTTTGTCTTTGAGGAACACATTACTGAGCTAAAGAATGACGAGCATGCACACCATTTTTAATCAGATCCTTGGTGAGTAATTTGAAAATAATAAACTTTGCATAAACAAAGGTGATTATAATTACAACCAAAACCAGAAGAGAACCCTTCTTGTTTCTCATTTTATAGACTTTTGGAACACACATGTGTGAAGATTCGATTCATTTACTGTCATTGAATTTAACTTAGAAGTTCAGTTAGTTTTGCAGATTTTAAAATTTTGGTTATAAGTCACATAAATTGATAATAATGGCCACAAACTTGTAATTTTTATTTTGTTTATATATGTGGAGGTAAAATTAGGTATAGTAACATGCATAGATCTTACATTTACAATTCAATGATTTTTTTTTAAGATTTTATTTATTTATTTATTTATTTATTTGACAGAGAAAGTCACAGCAAGAGAGAGAACACAAGCAGGGGGAGTGGGAGAGGGAGAAGCAGGCTTCCCACAGAGCAGGGAGCCCGATGTGGGGCTCGATCCCAGGACCCTGGGATCGTGACCTGAACCGAAGGCAGACGTTTAATGACTGAGCCACCCAGGTGCCCCTATAATTCAATGATTTTTAACAAGTGTCTCCCCACAATATGGAATAGTCCCAACCCTTTAGAGAGAGTTACCCCATTTCCCTTTCCAATAATTCACTACAATCTCCCCCCTCTGCCATACCTATGAGGACCCACTTTTCTTATTGGTTTCATCATAGACTAGTTTTTCCTATTTTTGAGCTTCATGTAAATGAAATCATGTAGTATGCACTCACTTGTGGTCAGCTTCTTTTATTCCAGCATAATGTCTATGAGATCCACCCAGTCGAGCAATCAGGTATCAAGGTGATGAATTAGGACAATGAGCCAAATTGAAAGTAACAACCAACATTGTTCACATACTGTGACAATGCAAACAAGAGGCAAAAACCAGTCTCGATTTCCTAATATTTCATTTTTCATTTTCCATTGCTGCAGATCCCTGAACAAAAGTCTTCTGCCTCTTTATGGATCATGGTCCAAGGGGAAGGAAAAAGGGAAGCCCTGGGAGTAGAAAGGTAGAGTCCTAGTGGGGAAGAATGCCTCAGCTAAGGCCCCCATAATGAAACCTCTGAATGGAGGCAAGTGGACCAGGAATGCAGATATACTGAGCACGGCTGGTCCAGAGATACCTGAGTCCTTGACTGCGACTCCTTCCAGAAAACTGCAGCGCACTGGCTATACACCAAGTCTGGTGTGGGGAGGGCAGTCCACCTCCACACCTCCCCCCAAAGGCCTGCTAAGCCAAGCAAAGCCTTACAATTTCCAGTAGTCTGACCTGAAAGATCACATGTAGGATTCTGGCCAAAAGCCAGACTCCTCACACCCATGTTGTCTCCTATATCGGGATCTTATTCCTTTACATCACTGAGTAATGTTCCAATGTAGAATATATCACAATTTTGTTTATCCACTTTCTTGTTGGAAGGCACTGGTAGTTGTCTCCATTTTGGACAATTATTAATAAAGGTATAGTGAACTTTCTTGTACAAGACTTGTCAAGATATGTTTTTATTTCTCTTAGATAAACGTCTGAAGGTGGAATTGCTGGGCCACAGGGTAAGCATATGTTTGACTTTATGAGAAAGACTTTATAAAAAATTGCCAAATGCTTTTTCAAGTGGCTATACCACTTTGCACACCCAAAACCAACCTACGTAGGAGAGTTCTAGCTGCCAAGTTAGTGTTTAGCGACATTTATTGTTTTCAGCCTTTTAAATTTTAGCCATTTTTGTCAAGTGTATAGTGGTATCTCAACATGGTTTTAATTTGTTTCCCCAGATAACAATGATTTTGAAAACTTTCTTCATGTGCTAATGGCCATTTCTACATTTGCTTTGTGAAGTAACTGTTCTTTTTCTTTCCTCTGTTTTTTATTCAGGAACTCTTCCCCTTCTCTGTGAGTTTATAATTTCTAGATGAAATTATCTTGCTATATTTTAGCCATCCAGATACTGAACTCTTTTTGCCTCCCTGAAAACACACAAGCAATCCAGAGATTCCACGTCAGCGTGGGATTTTGAACTTCCAGCACTATCAGGATTTTGCAGCCATAGAAAGATTCACCTGTAAGTTCCTTTCCCTCTCTCATTTATGTTCCAATTGTAATCCTCATCACCTCTGACCTGCACCCTTGTTGACCTGCCTCCCAACTGGTCCTGCTACCTTGTCTCTTGCTCCCTGCAGTCCATCCTTCTCATCTATACTGCAGTGATTTATTATAACATAAATCTCACCATGCAATTCCCCTTTTCACAATCCTGCTACTGCTTGTCAGCAACAGTCCTAAAGTTCTCCAACCACTCTTCATCTCACTCCTAACATTCCACTGGTACTAACCAGTTAAAACTCTGATATTTCTCTACCCAGCTCACTTCTCGTCTATGGAAGGCTACTTATCCATTTATTCAACATATATTTATATCATGCCTATTGCGTAAAACCTAGATTTCAGTACTTGGAACACATTAGTGAATAAAAGAGAAAAAAACAAATCCCTAACTAGGCTACTTTGCCTGTGATGCTGGCTGCTATTTCTCATCTTCACTTGGCTAACTCTTACTTAACCTTGTGGTCTTATTTCAAGTTGCAGGACTAATTTTCTCCAAGACGTCTCCTTTGATCAATTTTTTTTCCTAGTCATTCTTCAAACCAGCATGTAGTAAATGTCTTCCTGTGTCCATTACTTTTTCATTATACTTATCTTAGTTTATTCAAATTATATGTGTAACTATGTTTTCACTAAGATATAAATGCCCTGAGTGCTAAAACCATGCTTCATATATCCTTGTAACCAGACCACTTAATACAATTGTCACCTAATAAATACGTGTATGTCATGCGAAATGCCCATAGAAAAGAGATGAGCCCGGAAAAAATAACTGAACCTGAATTCTTGGGGAACCAAGTCTCACACCTGTGAATGATAGGACCTGACCATAAAAGGGACATTCAGCGGGCTGCCTTCTCCTACATTTTCAATGAGAGAATAGCGGCCCCGAAGTGACTCCAGGCCACAGCTCTCTGAACATGCAATTGCCCCCGCTATTTCTCTATCCCCTACAAAGTCCCAGTCATCACTGATCTACTTTTAATATTGGATTTCAGAATTCGGGGAACTTAACTATTTTTAACTTTATCATTTCCAAAAAAAAAAAAAAAAATTAAGTGTCCCTTTTGCATGAAGCAAAAGGTTTCAAAAATTTAGAGAAAACTGAGATTATAGTGACTCAAATTTAAACTTAATGAAGAGTGTCAAATATAATGTACGTGCACGAATATGGTAGGTTTAAGGAAAATAATGAATAGGATTTGAAGCACACACAGACTTCTCTCACTCTGAAACCGGACCATTTGACATTCCCGTCTCTATGTCCTACCTCAGATTTTTATCTCTTCTTCCTCTTTTACAGTAGCTTCTGTCAAAAAAACAAAACAAAACAAAACAAAACACCTCCTATGATACTTTCCCTGATTCTGTCCCCTGATAAAAATTATTTATGGTAACCTCCTAGACATTATCAAAGTTTATTTTTATATTTCCCTTTTGGCATTGTTTTCTTTGTACTGTGACTTAAACTATTCTGTGCTTTTGTAGACTCCCCCACTTTGGAGAGGAGTAAGGTGTGTCTGAACTCCACATACTTTTATAGCATAGGAACTCAATAAATGTTATAAATTGGTTGACCACGAAGTAGAATATTTGCACTTTTCTCTGAAGTGAGGAATAAAATGGATCTTTTCATAATGGAAGTGTTATATATAGAATGGCTCTTCAGGATGACAAACAGGTTAATCATTTTGACAGAAAACTAATTTACAATATTGTGGTATTTAAGCAAAGAAAGATTCCAGCCATTCATTTGTATTTTAATTCAATAGATATTTATCAAGAGCCTACTATGTTCTACCACCGTTTAGATCTTTGGCTACAGTGGTGCTACGGACTACATCGTGTCCTCCAAAAATTTGTGTGTTGGAGCCTTAACCCCCAATGTGACTATCAAGAGTAGAAAGTACTTACTTAAGGTCAGAAGGGTGGTAGCCTGATCCAATAGAACTGATGTCCTTATAAGAGGAGACACCAGAGAGTTCTTTCTCTCTCTCTATTCTGTGAGGACAGAGAAAGGATCAGCTATCTACCAGGAAGAGAGCTCTCACTGGGAACCAAATCTGCTGGCACCTTGATCTTGAATTTCCCAACTTCCAGAACTATGAGAAAATAAATTTCTGTTGTTTAAGCCACTCAGTCTATAGCATTATGTTATAGCAGTCTGAGCAGACTAAGATAAGTAATAAGCAAGACAAGGTCTGATCCACATCCTAGTTTGAGAGATGAGGCTGAATTTTATTAAAATAAATGATACATGAGTGCTAAGTCCCCAATGTATAATTCCATAATAAAAACAAAGAAAAGGAACAGGGAGTCCACTAGAAAAAAATATATACATTAAAAGTTTATAGACTTCTAAGAAAAATAAGTCGTCAAGGTGGCTCACTACTTTCTATGTGGAGAAGGAAGGAGAAATAAGAAGAGACATCACAGCAGCTTCTTGAAGGAGGCATGAATAAAGAGGAGATTGGGGGGCGCCTGGGTGGCTCAGTCGATTAAGCGTCTGCCTTCGGCTCAGGTCATGATCTCGGGGTCCTGGGACTGAGCCCCGCATCGGGCTCCCGGCTCCGCGGGGAGTCCATTTATCCTGCTCCCTCTGCCTCTGCCCACCATTCACTCTCTCCCTTCCTCCCTCCCTCTCTTTCTCTCTCTCTCAAATAAATAAATAAAATCTTTAAAAAAAAAGAGGAGATTGGTATTTGGAGAGGTCTGGGAACCATTATCTGCTGTGAGAAGATGAAACTGAGGGACAGAACTAAAGCATTTTTTGGTTGGGTGGTAAGTCAGGGACAAATACAAAGGAACCCCAAAAAGCCTATGCTTAGGCCACATGAATGACTTGCCTTGGAGTCCTGAGCTCCCCAGAAAGGGTTTCTCCAAAGGGTGAAGGGAAGAAAGAAATCTGGGAAGGCTGCCCTAGGATGGATGAGATGGTCCAGGGGAGGGAAGAAATCTGTTCAGAGATCAAATTCTCAACCTATTCAAGAGCAATAGAAGAGATTGTAGAGAAAGTAATTTTCATATAGTAGTGTATGTGTAGGATTGGCAGGATTCTAGCAGAAGTATTACTCAGAGAGTAGTCGCAACTTCATACAATCTTAAAAGATAAAAACAGTTGACCTACTATTATCTTGAACCTTTATCCTATACTCAGGATAATATGTCCTGGAGAAGTAAATTTTTCAGTTATTTCAAGAAAATTAATGAATTGTCAAAGTCTCTGAGGTAGCTGTTGTTTGAGTATTTGGTGGGATACAGAGTTCAGAGGACAGATGAGTAGATGAGAGAACACATGAGCAGTTTATAATTCTAGTAATTATTAACTTAAGTATCTTTGGACACTTTACTGAGTATTTGTTATCATAATATTAGAAATAGCTAACATTTGTTGCATGTTTACCATGTGTCAGATCCCATGTACTATGTAAATTACCTCAAGTGGCTCATTCCTTTGGAGTTCTCAGGTGGTTTTTGCCTTCTCGGTATCTGCTATACTAATAACCTAGAATGCTTAATGAATAAATTATGAATGACTATTTTCACCAGTAGGAAATTCACTCATGGATGGACTTGCACTTTGTTACTGACTCTCTAGTTTTCAACATTTTTACCATTTACTAGATAAAGGCATAAACAGCACAATCATCAGATTCTTAATTGATGTAGGTCTGAATGGAAGATGTAAAGCTGTAACAGGTGGTCTTTAAAATGATCTACCTAGATCATGATGATGAGTTTAAATCAATATGTTTAAAATTATGTATTTTTATTATAATTTGTCTTATCCTTTTTACTTGAAGGGAAAATGCCTAATTATTTCACAAATTTTGTCACTTACCACATACAACAAGATGCTAATTTGGCAATTGTATTTGAGGAGCCTGAAGAGCACAGGTATGCTACTTATGAAACCCTAAACTGAGACGTCCGACTAAAAGGAATATTTCAAACGGAAAAAAATCCAGTTACACAATTCTTAATCCCTCACCTACATCCAAGCTCTTAAAGAATCACATAGTTGGTGATTAATAAAGATGTGAAAACTGTATTTTGGAGATAACTGTTGATAAACTGTGAGTCTAGCCATTCCCAAGTGTAAAGGGTAATTAACTGATGGCTGACCCTTATCCCAAGCTTGGTGAGACTGGCTTCAACAGAAGTGTGTGGAGAGCTTGATATGAGTTTCCTAGAGTTAGAGTGATACACAGTGGGTACTGTTGGACTCCTGCAGGGAAATCTAAAAGGGGAAGAGTAGGAGGGCTAGCTCTTCCAAATGTGGAAGCAAATAAGAGGGAGCTGACTTGAGCTCAGCCTTTATCTTCCAGAGTTCTTCTGGACAAAGAATCTGAATGTTTCCCAGAGACCAGCTATTGGCCATGTCGATAAGAGAGGTGGCCTACGTTTTCTTGGATCACAACCAAGAAGACTTTCCATGGTCTGGAAACCTCTGCAACTCTTTGCCTTGAGTATCAGTGGATTCTTTGGGGCAGCAAAAACACAGCGGCATTAAGGTAAAAATAGAGGACAGATCACCAGGGACTGAATCTCTGAAGATCCCATATGTGATAAGTTGTTGCTGACAATCTGTCACAAGTCCTTGAAACCACACCCTTGGGTGGTCACTTCCCAGGCTGACTCTGTGTTTTATCACATGACTTGTTCTTGTCAATGGGATATAAGCAAACAAGCCATAAGCAGCAATGTGAAAAGCACTTGTGCATCAGAGGTTGCCCTCCCTTTTACTTCTTTGTATCCTGCTATGTGAAGAGAGGGTATGATAACCTCTTTAAAGATAAGGCACATGACCTAGTTAAACTTGCTGTTCCTGCTAACAGTAAAACCACCCTCAAACCTAGGACTAAGGCTTTCTGAGACCATCCAGCCCCAAGCTAGCCATCTTGACATATGAGTAAACTCAATCAAGATAAAACCAGCCTGATGCAATCCACAGAAGTACACAGCTGACCAATGGACTGCTGAGAAATAATAGAGAGTTCCTGTTTTAAGTGACTAAGTGTTGTGAGAGTTTTCTCACAGAAAAAGTTAATTGACCCTCCATAAACGTTTCCTTGGAGAGAAAGGAAGCTTTAGACATTAGCCAGGTCTAAAAAACTTAGTGTGAAGTTTATGGCAGTAGCAGTCAAGAACTTTGCTGCCTTCTTCATCTCTCTCCACTCTCCACTTTTAATTCCAGAGTGTTCAGAAATACCAAAAGCAAGCCGAACAAAGAGTGGAGAGAGAAGGGACAACCCCTGGTACTCTGACGTAGGTGGGAGTTTTCATTATTTCAATGACTACAAGGGTTATTTTTTCCCCTACATTTGAAATCTGTTGTAATTCTATGAAATCTAAAAACATATATATCTCTAAAAACTACAATCCTGTGTCTTCAACTGTGATAAGGTTAGAAGTTGTCATTTTTACTGTTAAAAGCAAATCCTTAAACCAGATGAGTTTTGAATGAATTCTTAATTCACAATGGAAGTTGCTCACAGCTAAAGTGAAATATGCTCTGCATTCACTGCTGTTTGTTCTCATAGAGTTCTTTTTTTTTATTTTAAGATTTTATTTATTTATTTGCCAGAGAGAGAGAGAGGGAGGGAGAGTACAAGCAGGGGGAGTGTCAGGCAGAGGGAGAAGCAGGCTCCTTGCTAAGCAAGGAGCCCGAGGTGGGACTCGATCCCAGGACCCTGAGATCATGACCTGAGCCGAAGGCAGATGCTTAACCATCTGAGCCACCCAGGTGCCCCCGTTCTCATAGATTTCTAAATACAAAGATGAAAAGGACAAAAAAAAAAAAAAAAAAAAAAAAAAACCTTTGTATTTGTAATAACCTTGAGAATCAATCCTGAGTTAAATGTCAAATTGTTGAGTTACTTGCTCTTATTATCTCCCAACTATTCCACATTCTTTTAATTGACTCAATGTTGCAAAGATAAATGCCTTAGGTTACATAGAACATAGCACAACATAATGCAATTTCATAAAGGATCTTCTGTAATTGCTTATCACACATGGCTGTGCATGACAGAAACAATAAAGGGATAAGTGAAAAAAAAATTAGGTCAGGCCTTATTGTTGAAATGATTTTGTGAATGATCCTGAAATACTTTCTGATACACTTTGACCAAATGTAAGCAGTGAAAATAAATTTCTTAGATGTCCCTGATTATGCACTGGAAATGGTAGAGAATAACTGACAAAGAGGCCTAATTTACAAATAATTAGGATGAATAGTGGGCATTTTAAGAAGGCAAACAACTGGTTCAAAGTAAAAGCTGGTACCTAAGGAATAAAAAATCAATTAATTGTCTACAGATGTGTCATCATATGATATAAGCAAACTATCAAACTCTACCCTGTTATTAACATAAGGCACAAGAAAACCTTAGGCATGAAAAGGATGCCAATCTTTCTTTCTAAATGCAGACAGGTGCACAAGTCACTTAACATCATTTAGCCAGAACTAAAGTTTAATGGGAAAGTTTAAGTGGGAAAATGTAAATCCATTTATACTGATTTGAAAATGTAAAATGTGAAGTTGTTCACTTATCAACTGAAGTTTTTCTGAAAGATACACAATTCCAGAAAAAATATGGCATGCTTTGTTGATGTTTCATTATTAGTGTTTTCATTACACTGTCATCTGAGGGTACTCTATTCTGCAGATATCATGGGAAGCATTTTAATAATAATTTTATTAACGCTCCTAAATTGACAAATTATGAGAGTGGGATCAGAGAAGTTAAGAGATTCACATAAAACTGATGATATGATGAGTTCATGACATGGTTAAGATATAACCAAGAATTTTGTTCCTATCCTATAATTTTCAAATGTTTCCTAATGGTAAGTAGGTTGGAGGGCATGCCTTCAAGGAGTACAGGTGTATGATTTGAATTAACACTTCCATCTTTAATTTCTATTTATAATAAAAATATTAAAATTTTACATTCTAATCAGTAATCTTTGTTTTTAAATAAAATTTATGTTATAAATCCCCTTAAAAAACTCAGATAAACATAAAATACTTCTTATCTGTTTCATTAAGTGGCCTTTTCAATCAAGCTATCAAGATGAGAACACCAAGGTAAACTGAAAAGAGTTGATAGTGAATTTCTTTATTTTTACCAGCTTTACTGAAGTACCATTGACATGAAATATTGTGCAAGTTTAAGGCATACAATATGATGATTTGACACATGTACACATTGTGAGCTGCTTACCACAGTATGGTTAGATAACACATTCCTCAAATCCCAGTTACCTTTGTGTATGTGTGTGTGGTGAGAATATTTAAAACCTACTCTCTTAGCAAAATTAAAGTATTATTGTTAACTATCATTCATATGTATTCACATTCACATGAAATGCTTACATTAGATCCCGAGAATTTATATATCTTATAATTGGAAGTTTGTACACTTTGACTACCTCCTCCCATTTTCCATACCCCTCCACCGCTGGAAATCACACTTCTATACTCTGCTTCTATGATTTTTTTTAATTCCACATGTAAGTGAGATCACATGTTATTTGTCTTTCTTTGTCTAATCTATTTCTCTTAGCATGATGCCCTCAAGTTTCTTCCGTGTTGTCACAAATGGCAGAATTTCCTCTTTTTATGACTCAATAATATTCGATTGTGTGTGTATATAGATGTATGTATACATTCATGTATGTGTATATGCGTGTGCATCATATTTTCTTCATTCATTCAATCATCCATGTACATGTAGGTTGTTTCTATATCTTTGCCATTGTAAATAATGCTGCGGTAAACATAAAAGTGCAGATATCTCTTTGCAATGACATGGATGGAGCTACAGTATTATGCTAAGTAAAAAAAGTCAGAGAAAGACAAATACCATATGATTTCACTCATATGTGGAATTTAAGAAACAAAACAAATGAGCAAAGGGAGAATGAGAGAGAGAAAGGCAAACCAAGAAATAGACTCTTAACTATAGAGAGCAAATTGATGGGTAACAGAGGGGAAGTGGGTGGGGAATGGGTTAAATAGGTGATGGGGATTAAGAGGGCACTTGCTGTGATGAGCACTGGGTGATGTATGGAAGTGTTGAATCACTGTATTGTACACCTGAGACTAATACCATACTTATATTAACTAACTGGAATTTAAATAAAAACTTGTTTAAAAAAGTAGAGATATCTCTTTGATATTCCTCCAGATAATTATCCAGAAGTAGGATTACTGGATATAATAGTTCTCTTTTTAATTTTAGAGAGGAACCTCCATACTGTGATCCACAGTGACTGTCCTTATTTACAGTCCCAACAATAGTGAACAAGGGTTCCCTGTTTTCCACATCCTCACCTTATTATCTCTTGTTTTTGTTCTTGTTTTTGATAATAGCCATTCTAATGGATGTGAAGTGATATCTATTGTGGTTTCAATTTGCATTTCCCTGATGATTACTTATGTTGAACACATTTTTATGTATCTGTTGGCCATCTGCATATCTTCTTTGGAAATGCCTACTAAGGTATTTGTCCACTTTTAAGTTGAATTATTTTTTTGTTTGTTTGCTTTGCTATTGAGCTATATGAGGTGTTTTTAAATATAATCTGTATATTACTCTCTTCTCAGATGCATGGCTTGCAAATATTTTCTACCATTCCATTAGTTGTCTTTTCATTTTGTTGACCATCCTCTTGTGCAGAAGCTTTTTACTTTGATGTAATCCTCCTTGTTTATTTTTGCTTTTGTTCTTGATACTTTTGGTGCCATATCTTCTTTTAGGACTTTTAAGATTTCAGGTTTTACATTTAAGACTTTTATCAATTTCAAGCTAAATTTTAGGAGTGGTGTAAGCAAGGGGTCCAGTTTCATTCTTTAGCATATGAATATATTCTGTTTTTTTCCACACTATTTATTGAAGAGATGATCTTTTTCTCACTGAGTGTTCTTGGTTCCCCTGTCAAATATCAATTGACTGTATATGTAGAAGTTTATTTCTGGGATTTCGATTCTGTTCTATCAGTCTACGTGTCTTATTTTATGCCAGTAGTATACTGTTTTAATTACAATAGTTTCATAATATAGTTTGAAATCAGGGAGTGTGATGCCTCCAGCTTTGTTATTTCTCAAGATTGCTTTGGCTATTTAGGGTCTTTTGTGTTTCCATACAAATTTTAGGACTGTTTTTTCTATTTTGGTAAAAGGTGTCAGTGGAATTTTGATAGAGATTGCATTAAATACATAGATGGCTTTGGATAATACTAACATTTTAACAATATTAATTCTTCTGTTCTATGAACATGTGATATCATCCCATTTATTTGGGTCTTCAGTTCCTTTCATTAGTATCTTACAGTTTTCAGTGTATATATTTTCATCTCCTTGGTTAAATTTATTCCTAAGTTTTTTTTTTGTTTTTGATGCTACTGTAAATTAGAATGTTTCCTTTCTTTTTTCATATAGTTTGTTGTTAGTGCATGGAAACACAACTGACTTTTGTATATTGATTTTGTATCCTGAAACTTTACTAAATTCATTTAATAGTTCTAGGTGTCTTTGCTGGAGTTTAGAGTTTTCTCCATATAAAATTAGGTCATCTGTCCACAAAGATAATTTTACTTCTTCCTTTCCCATTTGAATGACTTTTTTTTTCTTTCTTTTTCTTGCCTGATCATCTGGCTAGGACTTCCAGTACTATGTTGAATAGGATTAGTGAGAGCAGGCACTCTATTTTGTTACTGATCTGAGAGGAAAATCTTTCAAGCATTCGCCACTGAGTATGATATTAGCTGTGTGACATTACACACCATTGATTATGATGTTAGATTGTCACGCTGAGGTATGTTCCTACAACCAATTTGTTGAGAGTTTGTATCATACAAGGATGTTGAATTTTGTCAAATTATTTGACTGCAAGTATTGAGATGATCATATAATTTGTATCTTTCATCCTATAATGTGATGCATCACTTATTGACTTGTATATTTTATAATATTTTTGTATGCTACAGTTGAATCCCACTTGATCATAGTGTATTATACTTTTAATGTGCCATTGAACTCAGTTTTGCTAGTATTTTGTTGAAAATTTTGCATTTACATCCATCACTGATATTGGCCTTTAGTTTTGATATGCTGTGTTTCCATTTTATCTCAAGATGTTTTTTATTAATTTAACTTTTGATTTCTTCTTTTGATCTACTGGTTTTTAAGAAGTGTGTTGTTTAATCTCCACATTTTTATCACTTGTTCAGTTTTCATTCTATTACTGATTTCTAGCTTTCATATTATTGCGATTCAAAAAGTCACTTAATATAATTTCCATCTTACTGAATTTGAGACTTGTTTTGTAACCTTACAAATGATCTAGAAAATGTTCCATGTGCACTTAAGAAAAATGTGTATCTTATTGCTCTTGGATGGAATGTTTTGTATGGGTATGTTTAGTCCATTTGGTCTACAGTATTTTTCTAATCACTGATTCCGTAGTGATTTTCTATCTGTATGATCTACCCATTGTTGAGAGTGGGGTACTAAAGTCCCCAACTATTATTGTATTGCTATTTATTTCTCCTTTTAGTTCTATTAGTATTTGCTTTACATATTTAGATGTACCAAAGTTGGGTGCATAAATATTTATAATTGTGATATCTTGATGAAATGACTCCTTTTATCATTATATGATATTGTATGTCTTGTGACCATTTTTATCTTAAAATCTATTTTTTTCTGATGTAAGTATCGCTACCTCTTCTTACTTTTGTTTACTTTTACTTTTGTTTACTTTTATATTTGCTTGGATAATCTTTTTCCATTCCTTTACTCTCAGCCTATGTGTGTCGTGAAAGCTAAAGTAAGTCTCTGGTAGGCAGTATAGCATTGGATCTTTTTTTATTCCATATAGGTTTTTATATCTTTGGATCAGATAAGTTAATCTATTTACTTTTGAAGCAGTTACAATAGTCAAGGACTTACTATTGCCATTTTATTTATTGTTTTCTGGCTCTTTCAAATGATTTGTATTTGTTTATTGATTCTTTCATATGCTGTTGAAGCCCTCTATTGAATTCTTCAGTTTTGTTGTTGTATTCTTCAGCTCTAGGATATCTGTTTGGATATTTTTGAGGGTTTCTTTTGTTGTTGTTGTTGTTGTTGTTTTTATTTTTGTTTTCATTTTCTTAAACTTCTCATTTTATTTTTGCCTTATTTTTCTAATGTTTAGTTGTCTCTGTGTGTTCTTGTAGTTCACTGAACTTCTTTACAATTATTATTCTGAACCTTTTGTCAGGCAGGTCATAAATCTCCATTTCTTTAGGATCAGTTATTGGAATTTTATTAGTTTCCTTTGGTAGTTTAATGTTTGTATGATTCTTCATGATCCTTCTATCTTTGTGTTGATATTTGCACATTTGAGTAAGTGGTCTCTTCTTCCAGACTTTATGACCTTGAATTTCAAGGTCATATTTGAGATAATCCATCTCCTCTTTTTCATTTCCAAATCCAAACATAATACATGTAAAATATAGTGTGACAGTTTTTTAAATTGCTTTTTATGTTATATCAGTATAATTATTAAGTAAAAATGCCCAAATTGCTTCCATCAAATGTCACTGTTAAGCTATACAATTGGTGAAAATTCAATAATATGATGTGTATCATGTGGATGTTCAAAATGGTCACTGATAGAATTGTTGATATCATTTATTGCCTCAGTAAAATATGTGAAAATAGACTTTACAATGACGAAAACTGTGATCTTTACACCTCGTTGTAATTTAAGCTTGTCGATAAACTCAAGTTTCCAAAAAACTCACTGACCTGACAATATATTCTTTTTATTATTTATTTCCAAGACATTTTCTTTCATATTGATTGCCACCACCTATTTTCAGAGCCTTATTTTCCTTGTATGATTGACTCTTGCAATTGTCACTTCACCTGTTTCTCACATACATCACCAGCTTTTTATGGAGTACTATCACATGCACATTCTCAATATGCCATTCCGACAACTGCAAAATAAGTTCTAAACTCCCTTGACTGACATTCAGATACTGCTCCAATGTGATTCGCTGTACCAATCTTTCCCCATAGTATCCCCTACCAATATATACTCTGATGCTATAATCACCAATTTCCTATGGAAAAAAAATGTCTGTTTTCTGCCATTTTATAGTCTTCTACAGCAATGCTCTTTCCCTCTGCACACATTATAGAGATCCAGCTGTCTGCCACTTCTCAACTAAGTTCTCACTTACTCTCCAAAGCTTTCCCTAGTTATTTCAGTTTATGTAGCTCCTTCCCTCTGAAGAGCATTTATATATTCAGTATCTACTAAATAGCAGTCTCAGCCTTAGTAATTGTGATTCCCTTCTTCATGGAGATCATGGAGATTTTTGGTTGAATATGGGAAGAGACACAAGATAGAGTAAGAATATAAGAGTAGGCTATGGTAGAAGTCTGGGTTGGTGTTAGAGTACAAAAAGAGGCTGCTTGACCTACCAGTATGAGAGAAATGACATCCTGGAGATAGGGACATGTTCTGAGTCTTGAAAGACCTGAGCTGGTCAAGTGGGGGTAAGAAAAATATTGAAGGCTGAGGAAATATCATTGCCAAGGCTTGGAAACAGGTCCATGTACTATGTGTATTGTTTATTATGCTCTAAGTATATATACCTTTCATTCATTCAATGAATATTTTTTAAGTACATATAAATATGTTAGAAAGCATGGCTTCCGGGAAAATAAAATGAAAATAAAATGTTAGGAAAAGGATCTTCCTGATGAATTAAAAATTTTAATGTCAAATAAGATTTTTAATGTAACATAGCTTTGAAATGGATAAATTTGGTGGCTTTAACAATGTTAAGTACCAGGATTCATTCCATCTCTCTGCCCTGCTATCTCTGTTTAACTTCTCTCATGAACTCAAGAAGGATTCAGAAGGGGTACTGTTTCTTCTCATGTATCAAATTTTAAGAGCAAGGAAAACTTTTCTTGAAGTCCCCCAATAGATTTCAGGTCTCATTGGACAGAATGCATCACATGTAAAGCCCAAGCCAGTCACTTTCGAGGGGACTTGGATAATAATGATTGACTTGATCAATGAAGAATTACCTTAGGAGCCAAAGTGAGGAACATAATTCCTTGAGTCATGTGTGGGTACAGTGCACACCTGAACCAAACTGGACTCTACTACTAAGAAAATGTGGGAAGTGGGTGTCAGACCACCTTCAGTATCTGCAATGACAAGTATTTAACTGTGCCAAATGCTAGAAAGGTAAGGTTGAGCAAAATCCATCATCTCTGACCTCAGGGAGCTTAGAAAATATTGAGTTAATTATTAAATAATCACAGAAGTAATTACAAATAACAACAAGCTTTGTTGTTTTTTTTTTTAAGAAAACATGCAGAGAGATATTAAGAGCATTTAATGGTAGACTTTATTTAAATGGCACGTCAAGTAAGGTTTCCATGAGGAAATCCAGTTGAGCTCTAATGTGAATTCTAAGAGTAAACCAAATCAAGTGTAGACAATTTAAGGGAAAGTATATTCCTGGCAAAGAAAATAGCATGTGCCTAGGCTATGAGGCTAGCTGTAGTACAGTACATTTGAGTAATGAAAAGAATTCCAGTGTGAATTTTTTAGAGTTAAGAAAACAGAGAGCATGCCAAAGTAGCATAGGAGAAAAAGCTGGGCAGGACAGACAGAGTCTATTCTATTAGCACATTTCAGATTGGTCTTCAGAGAAATGAAAAGACAGAAAACTGAAAGCTCAGGATAAGTGAGGTTTCCAGAACGCTGTAAAATATAAAGATAATATTCAGGAAAACTTTGGAACTGACATTGTTTGTAGTGAGGATGCGTACGTGTGTTGTTAACTATGAGTCAGTTTAAAAACCAATCTGTAGGGGCGCCTGGGTGGCTCAGTTGCTTAAGTGGCCAACTCCTGATTTTGGCTCAGGTCATGATCTTGAGTCCTGGGATGGAGCACAGTGTCAGGCTCCGCACTCAGCAGGGAGTCTGCCTGAGGATTCTCTCTCTCCTCCTCTGCCCCACTCCCTCCCTCACTCAAGTAGGCACACACGCGCTCGCTCTCTAAAATAAATAAATAAATCTTAAAAAGAAAAACAATTTGTAAATTAAATCACAGAAAAATATTAGTGCAAAATCTTCTGGAACTATAACATAATCCCCAAATATAAAAGAGAGGATGAAGAAGATACAGAACTTTCCTGATCCATCAGAAACTTACTTTGTTCAGGAAAACTGAACATTAATCTAATGTTTAAGTTGGAGGATGAAGTGGGATTTGTGTGGTCTCTTGAAGTTTATATGCAAACCCTTTACCACATGTATCCTTGATTTCTTCTCTTTCTTATTCTCTCTAATTCCTACCGATCATGAAGTAATATTGTGCAATCTTTTAAATATTTCTTAAATGCATCCATATCCCTGCATCTCAACTCACACTACCACCATCCATCCCTCATTTCACATTGGGACTATCCTAACTGATCTCTGCCTACCATGGTTAAGGTTTGCCTAGCTGTAAAAAAAAAAAAGAGGGGGGTGAGATGGGGCTTCTCTCTTCATGCCCCAAAGTACAATGGCCCAAGCACAATAAAAGTTTCATATTCTTCATATAATAGTCCAAGTGGAGTGGTTTTGGTTTGCAGACAGCTATTTTTCATGCAGACTTCAGGGACTGAACCTCCTTCCACCTCGTGAACTCCTTAATGGTATCTACACATCCAGCTAGCAAGAGGAAAAAGAAAGAATTCAGAGGCTCTTTAATAGCCTTAGTTCAGGGATTGCTCACAGAGCTTCCACTTACATTCTGTTGGCAAGAATTTGGTTATTTGCCTCAACCAAGTGAAAGAAGGCTGGAAAATATGATGTAGCTTTATGCCGAGAAGGAAAATGACTCATTTATTGGGTATCAGCTGGTAAATTCTGCCACACCTCTTTAATCTTGTAACCCAAACTGTCCTCCAAACTATTATAAGAATAATCTTTAAGGGGTGCCCGGGTGGCTCAGTCGTTAAGCGTCTGCCTTCAGGTCACGTCGTGATCTCAGGGTCCTGGGATCGAGCCCCGCATCGGGCTCCCTGCTCAGCGGGAAGCCTGCTTCTCCCTCTCCCACTCCCCCTGCTTGTGTTCCCTCTCTCGCTGTGTCTCTATCAAATAAATAAATAAAATATTTTTTTAAAAAAAGAATAATCTTTAAAACAGTTTAATCTGTTTAAATGTTTGTTTACAGCCTTCAAAGGTGTCCACTAAATTCTGAACAAAGTTCATGGATGCTGATGTGCAATATTTATCTTATAACAGTCTCAGTTACTGGCCTCATTTCTTGGCAAACTCTCCCTTACCAATTATGCTGCAGATTTATCTAAACTTCTACCTGGTCTTTAGACATGCTATATTATCTTGCCTCTAGGCTCTGCAACTTGGATCCTCTTTCTGCCAACAACGTACTCTCTGCCAAATCACTTTCCTAAGTCCCACATATACTTCAAGTCTTAGCTTAAATTTCACAGGCCTACAGTGGCCATCTCAATTCCAAACCAGGGGAGGTACACCTGCAGATATTCCCATAGTGCTCTGTAATCTCTTTTAATAAAATTCCATCACATTTAAATTGAGGTCTTAGTAAATGTCTCCCCAATGTAGTTTATACTTGGTGAGGTATAAATGTGTAACTGTGTAACTCTTGCATACTATACATAGCAATTGTTGAAGACTTTTAAATTATAAACAGTAGTGTCATGCTTGTTTTTAAAATACATATTGATTCCAATACAATTGATATTTTGGGACAAAACTGAGCATAATGTAAATTTTTCATTTCCTTACATGTACTTTTGTCCCCTAGGAACATTAGGTAAATGGAGAGAACTGTACCCAGCTGAACTATGTTATGTAGGAATAGGCAAAATGCACATACACACACACACACGCATGCAGACACAAACTCACCTCAAATATCTCCCAGATAATGTAAGTCATCTGTGTGTGTTATGTGCCATATCCAACCATATTTGGGATTACAACTTTCTATCTAATTTCTAAGAATCCTCCTCCCACCATCTCACAAAATGCCCCCAAATCAACCCTTCTGACACCCAGTTCCACGAACAAATTTTGGGTCTTTTCTTAGAGGAAATTATCATATTTATTCTCTTTTTTTATGATTCTTAACCATTTAACATGTGAAAAATGGTGCTACCATTTTAGTAGGTTTTTAGCGTATTTCCTTATGTGTTTTGATAGCTGTGCTGCTAACCTCATTTTTCCCCTTGTCAGCCCTATTGTTTTTATTTTGTGATTTTGTATAACGATGACGGTTTTTAGGAACATATGCTATGGTAAACAGAACTGACTGTAACTAAAGGTTACTCCAAGCTAACTGAGCAGGAGTTGCAGGGGGGTTGGTTGGTTGTGTGTGTGAAGAGTTGAAATGGCTGCAGTCTGTTATTTTTGACAGTATCTGAGCTCACAGGACCGCCAGATGATACTGACCCTCAGGCCTTCGTGTTGCATAGTTCTGACAGTATCACCCGAGGAACTAACTCTTCCTCTCCGTGTCCCAGTGCCAAGAAGGCTCTTTCAGGGTCACCTCTGCCACTGAGAGAAGAGAGGGTGCGTCTGAGCGTGTCTGCAACTGTGAACATCCCATGTATGCTCTGCTTCATGCAGTCTGCCGGACTACCATCCTGAGATTACCGGACCTGCTCTGTGACTTTACTTTCCATACGAGCTTTTTAGTTGCCATTCTTTTTCTCTGAGATTTTGCCAAGTACTTCACTTCCACTGGCCTCAGTTTTTTCATCTATCAAAATAAGTGACTGAAACGGCTCATCAATAAGATTTCCTCTTTTCCTTAGGAAAGCCTTTCATCTGTGGTCTCACTCTCATTTTACCTGCGCCATATCCAAGCATCAAGGCAATAAGGAAACGGAGGTGTGAATTGAAGAAACTATGCTGGCAGCATATCAGATTCCTAACCATAAAAGTTATTATACCTTGTGCTCTGTGTCAGCTTTCCACTGATCATTACTCATCTATCGATCAATCTCTGCAGTGATGCTTCTTGGAACATAAAATACTACAAAACATCCGTTAATCTAAAAAATGTAGAGTAGGATTCCAAAACCCAGAATTCCAGCTGGGAAAAGATGACCCCCCTCCAAATGTTGCTTGGTGTGATCAAGCAGCAGGGACATTTCCTGGTGTCAGTGCTGAATGTGGGGGCGGGGCATGGGAGTGTTTTTTTCCACTGTGGATGGTGATCAGGTATGAGCAAAAAGGGGAATGTTACTGTGTTTTCAGTTAAAGAAAAAAGATAAAATGACATGAAAATTGGATGGTGAAACATTTAGAATACATCACAAAGGCTACATTTTAAGAAAAAAAAAACCTGTTTGCAAAGAGAAGAAAATTTCCAATTTAAAAATAATGTAAAACTGCTTGAATATAAAAATAACACACACACGCATTTTACGTTAAACTCAATGGGGGTGAGGGTGCATCAATATATTCCAACCCTTGATCATTAAATGTAATACTCCTGGCAGAAACAAATGTGTGTAGGGATTATTTAAAAAATGGAATTTTTCTCAGATTATTTTTATCTTCTGATTGCTTTAAGTCTTCTCACCTCATACATGAAGACTTGCAGTTCAAATGATGATACCAACTTTGTGCATCAGAATACAAGATTTCAAGTATTTTAAAAGGAAATACAAAGAACAGAACGAAATCCTCTTTGGTATTATTAGAAACCTATAGTAAAAACCCCAACGAAGGAGAACGAAGAGCAGAGGAGATAAAGATGGGATTAAACAAAAAATCCATAGATGAAGACACATAATGTCAAGCTTAACCCTGAAATGAGAGCTGACACATCAATATCGCTGGAAAAGGTAAAGGTAATTTCATTGTCTCTAAACTTATAGAGGCACCGCTAGAACAAAATCAGAAAGATCTTTATCAATAGTAGGTGCAGCACTTTGTATGCATTGTGGGTTTGTTTTTTTGTTTTTTTTTTTTTAAGTAAGTTTATCTAAAAGAGGCCTGCCAGCTATTCACAGTCTCTGTTACATGAGTATCATTTAGAAAAGTAAAATAGGCACTTGGAAGTGCTGGTTCTCAGAAGACAGTTTATACGCAGATTGTCATTTAGCTGTTTTTTTCCCTCCACTCTCAGAAAAAAAAAAAAAAAGTCATGCACAGTGGGAGACTGGAGGAAAAAAAAAAAAGGAATGAAGATGAAAAGTTACTGTCATTCAAAGGATAGATGCAGTCAAAATTTAGTGAGTTCCACTGTCGAACCTTTGATTTTTCTCTCTACTTTTCACTTTTCCCCTGTTTCATTATTAGTTTCTAAATAGATTATGATTTTGTTTTTCCTCTTACTATTTTGTTAGAGGAAGCGATATTTTTTTTTAAAGATTTTATTTATTTATTTGAGAGAGAGAGAATGAGAGAGAGAGAGAGCACATGAGAGGGGAGAGGGTCAGAGGGAGAAGCATACTCCCTGCTGAGCAGGGAGCCCGATGCAGGACTCGATCCCGGGACTCCAGGATCATGACCTGAGCCGAAGGCAGTCACTTAACCAACTGAGCCACCCAGGCGCCCGAGGAAGCGATATTTTTTAAGCAGGTCTATGGTTATCCTGGTCACTTTTAAACTTTACACAACTCAAATTATTGAGGTTGAGGACTACAGAATTCACTAAGTTTACCTAACCTTTGTATCAGTCAGGGTACAAAGAAAAGCAGCAGCAAGATGAGTGGTATAGAATAAGTGATTCAGTACAGGGGCTGGATCTTAAGCAACTGTGGGATTTGGTGGAAAAATTTCTGCAGGTTAATGTCTCTGTGTCTAGTGTTAAACCTAAGTCATTGTGGCTTAGGCAGACAGTAATAAGAAAAAGAAAAGTTGGCTACAGAAAAGAATAAGGGCAAAATAGAACCCAAAAGGATGAAACAGAATTCACACCTGTCTTGTACTACCTCCAACTTTGATGCAATGTGTGCCTGCTAAGAAAGCTGCCTCCCCTCACCACAGAGCTACACATACACTTGGCATGGGACTCCGAGAAGTCAAAGGAGGAGATGTGGCAGGAACTGAAGGTCCAGGTTCTTCCTTACACCAACAAGATGAGCTTCAAATCAGTGACAACATGCCCGAGCTATTGTGGCACCCAACATAGGTCTTCAGCATATGAAAAGATATAGTTGCTACTTCTCTTTGCCTTTCAAATAGTTTTTGAATGCTTCTTATGACAATGCTAAGACAGAACCACAGTGAAGGGAATTTGGGGTAACACAGTCCCAGATTAGCTAAATTAAGACAGTGTGAATTCACTCAAGTCCACTCCTTGGTGAATTTCCATCCACACATTCTTTTAACCAATGACTTCCAAGTAAAGACAAGAACAAACCATGACTTTGCCTAACATGCTGAAAGCACTCCTTCCACAACTTAAAATATGCTAACAATGTCTGCCAAAAAGTCAATTTTTTTCCAAAAGAAAGTTTTTCTAGATGAGTCATACCCTTAGGTATCTTGTAACTTAACACACTGAGATTACAAGAAAAACTACCATTAATACAACTTATGTTAGATGGTAGGGGAACGGGAGAGGGGAAGAAAAAAACTGATTCATATATGTACAGACATAGTATCACATTGAGGAAGAAATACTCATAATTATTACAGTACATGTTTCTGCAACTAATCATGGTCAGAGCTCTTCCCCTAGCCATTCCATAGTCCTTGACTAGTCAAGGTTTCTTGCGTGGTGGGTTGTACCAAACCTTCACTTCTGAAGGATCTGTGCCCATTAGAAATTCGGTAAGATTAGACTGTGGTAGTTTTCTATTAACTTTAATCAGAAGATGTAGAAATTCTAAGAAGCACTTTGGCCTACTCCTGCATTCCAGACGTGGCCCTTCTCAACCATATTTTACAGAGCCACCCAATGCTCCTTCTTAGGGTAAATTACCCCAACCCTAACTTTCTTCACCTGATTGTTCTCTCTCTCTCTCTCTCTCTCTCTCTCTCAGCATCAAGACACAAAGCAGCTATGTGAAGTTTCAACTCTAAGTTTAAGGAAACTATTGATTTATCCCCTAATGGAATTATTTCCCCTTGGGAACTAGAACCTCTAAGACCATTAGAGTCTACAGTTGCATGGATAGGAAACAAACATTTTTACAGGAGCTAAAGAATAAGAAAGACACATTTTTAATTCCTGGACTGGTGAATCATGGCTATGGAAAGAAAAAAAATCATCATAAATTAGTCACTGATTTAAAGCATATATTCTATCCTGGACAACATTACCACAGTGTACCATCATAATTTATATTTCAGTAGGCCAGGTCACTGTTCTATCAGACAAGCTGTTTCAAGAAGATGGGTGAAATGAAGTGAATTCCATGGATATGGTCATATTACTGCCCCTCAGTTGCTGTAAAATTCTGTTTGAGTACCATGAATTAAGCTTCTGTAAGTCCATGGACTTGGCAATTCCAGATCCTAAGTGTCTATTTAAGTGAGAAAAATAAAACCAAACAAAAAGCCTGTTGCTCTTTCCATGACGGGAGTAGTCTAATATAATCAACATGACACATGATGCTTAGCTATTTCTCTTAGGCGATGGAGCCATAATGGGATCTCAGTACTGGCCTCTTCTTTTGGCAAGTTGGCCACTTAGCAATAGTCAGGTTGGCTTTAGCAAGTGGAAGACCATGGTACTGAGCCCATACTTGCACTCTATCCCTGATGCCATGACTACTTTATTCATGAGCTCAATGGGGAATGATCAGGTTGGCTTACTGGTAGCCACAGAATGGGTCTTCTTGTGCACCTAATTATATAAATCCTCCTCTGCAAAGAGATTTCTATTTGGTGAGCATTCACAAGCAGCACAAACATCCTCATGCTCTTTGATCATTCAAAGAGATCTATCAACATACATATTCCCAGTCATCCATCTCACCAATTTTCAATTACCTTCCTTACAATCTACGACCATTCAGCCAAACCACTAGCCACTGCTCATGAATATCTGTTGATCTCTAACTCTGGCCACCTCCTGTTTCAGGAAAAATGAATCAAGCACACTGCTTTAAGTTCTGTTTACTGAAAGGATTTGCCATCATCATTGTCTTCAAGGCCAACTGTCCTGCAGTTGGGCTTCAGGACAGCAGACATCTATTTTTGTGCAGTAAATATTATCCAATATCATCTATAAGCCAGGATGGAATTCTTTTCTTTCTTAATCAACTGATAATATTGAACTCCTTTAAGAGGCCAGAGTATAGGCTAAGATGTATAAGGCAATGTAGCAGAGGTATGGGCCTATGTGAGATGGACTTAAGCAAAAACTCTCTTAGTCATGACCTCCATAAATCCATACTATGACTGATAGACCACAGTGAAATTTCAGATCTTCAGTTATTAGTGTCAGTTCAAACTTATGTTGGTAATCATCTTAAATTATGATAATTTCTCCACTCAAAGCAAAGACTCAGAAATGGCTTGGATGACATAGGAGAAAGCTAGGAAGAAGGTAATAAAATCTTGGCTCTGTATCATAGTCTTTCCTCTGAGGACCTGATTCTGTATTTCATTTCAGTGGTTCTGTGTCCATGAGATGGCATAACCAAGGAATTGGTTAAGGAATCAAAATTCTATATAGTAGTGATTCAAGACGATTTCTGTTCACCAGACCTGAATCTATTCAACTCATACAAGTAAGTGAGATCTTTAGTAGGCTGCCCATCCATGGAAACATGGTCCATTAGTCAATGGCAAAAATCTCTGCAGATAAGACTATTAGATTACTGTTTTGTCTCTGCTCCCCATTAAGTGAACAGCACCTATTTGTCTTTGATAATTTATAGCCTCAACTTGGCTACAGCCACTTTGGGATCTCACCATCCCTATTGCATTAGGGGACCTTGGTTTGACAATAGCATTTCTCATTTTCATTTCTAGGCTAAAGAGAATAAAAACAACAGCTTTCGGGGTACCCAGGTAGCTCAGTTGGTTAAGCACCCGACTCCTGGTTTCAGCTCAGGTCATGATCTCATAGGTGATGGGATAGAGCTCCGCTCTGAGCTCCTTGCTCAGTGGGGAGTCTGCTTGAAGATCCTCTCCCTCTGCCCCTCTCCCCACTTGCACATGCATGCTCTTTCTCTCTCTCTCCCCCTCAAATAAATAAATCTTTAAAAAAAACAAAAACAAAAACAAAACCCCAGCTCTTCAATAATAAAGAGCTATAACACAGCTCTTCAAAGCTTTCCTCATGAAGGAGTATTTTCTGGATCCTTCTGGGGGATATACTAAAGGAAGAGCTGCAACTTTTACTTCATAAATCATATCTAACATTCCAATCTCTCTAATCTTTGGATAACTTCCTCTACAGTATACCCAGAAAGCTCTGGCATTTCAATTTTCTCTAGTGCAGGCCACATTTGGGTCCATATGTCAGTTAACATCAAACGGTTAGAGCCACTCCTTTCTATTTGAGCTAATAATTCAGCTGAGAATCTTACATCAATAGATTCAGCCCAATCAAATATTATACTCTTTCCAACTGAACCCAAGACCCTTAGGACCCATTTTCAAACACTTTCTCCCAGATTTCTGTCTATATAAATCGGGAAAATAATGCAATTATCTTGGTGTATGTCATAGGACTAATTGTTCATACTTTCCAATTCATCTTCTGGGACCAAGTGGGACTTAAGTCTAGCTGTATATCTACAAGCTATCTTCTGAGGAGGATCAATAGTCCCTTACAAACAGACATTATGAGATATTCAGGCAAGGAGAGACTAACTTCCTAAAATAGAGGGAAAGTCTACTCTTACTTTCAAATGAGGCTCAGTAGAATTTAAAGGATTGAGGTCCCCAGTTCCATGAAAATCTGCCTACATGTTCCACTCCAATTTTCAGAAACTCTTTCTCAATCAATGCCCTATATCCAATATAAGAGATCACATAAGCAGAGGAATTCACGTTGCATTGTAATTCCGCTACCTGCAGGAACAGACTTTGGTTTAGTTTTCAGAAATCTCAACCACGTAGCTATATGAAATAAGAGTTTCAGGGCAGTCCTGGAGTTTCTCTAATCCCTTGAACTTGAGTGAAACATTTATGACCCTAAGCTCATCATTTTATTTCTACAAGTTCTCTACTGTATTCATAACAACCAACTCGATTTTACTGCTGATTTTCACTAAAGTGTTTCATATTAGCAATTACTTGTCATGCATTCTTTCTCCTTTCTCTTCCTAGGTACTTGAATACAGGTATCTACATGTGATAATTTTAAGTAACCATGTCACCACTGCATGCCAAGAATACTAGTGCCTACTTTACAAATGGAAACAATAGAAGATAGAAACTGAAGTAGTTTGGAAAATATGTACACTAGAAATAACTGAAAAATCCTACCGTTAAGTGGACCACAGGAGGTAGGGAGGTAGGGAGACTTCTAAAAAGCAAAACAGAATTCCTTACTTAAGATTATTCATCCCAAAGGACAACTGATTTATTTCTCATGAAAACAGAACATTCAGATAGACTACTGATTAGTTTAGCTTGCTTTGTCAGCTAGAGAGATCAACCTCTCAGCACTTATTTTCACACCAAAATAAAATGCTATCTTTCAGGTGTTAATTTTTGTGTCAGCTTGGCCTCAATGCATCAGGAAAAGTAGACCTTGCATCCTTTACCAGTTAAGAAAAAAAAAGCTCGGTGCCTGGTTGGCTCAGTCGTTAAGCATCTGCCTTCGGCACAGGTCATGATCCCAGGGATCGAGCCCCGTATTGGGTTCCCTGCTCAGCGGGAGGCCTGCTTCTCCCTCTCCCACTCCCCCTGCTTGTGTTCCTGCTCTCGCTATCTCTCTCTCTGTTAAATAAATAAATAAAATCTTTAAAAAAAAAAAGCTATGTGGTCCCAACTAAATCTAACTAGCAAGAGGCTGCTATGCTAGGAAAGTCATAGGTACTTCCTGTAAAGTAAAACTGTGTATCCCTATTGCCTTGAGTCATATCGTCAGTAAACACTTGGTTTTTCAAATACAGCATTTAGAGAGACCATGGATTTTCAAACTTGGGAATGGCCTTAAGTTAAAAAACAAAACAAAACAAAACAGTAACAAGACTGACACCAGTCAGGCAAGTCTTCAAAACAGAATGATCTTTTGGCAGCACTGTCAGTTTCTCTGTTCTAAAATAAATGGGGGTCTCTGCTAAGATGCCAGAGAAACCCTCCATTACCCTCATGAGTCCTGGTGAGTGACTAGGTTTGTGTGAACAAATTGATGGGTGGAGTACACTGGGTATTGCTCTGTTGACTGTTAAATTTCTAGCGGCAGAGTGAAATACCAGCTACAGAGTCTCCGTTGCAGCCAGCAGAATAAGTGAGGATAGTTTGGGACACAGAGAAATTCTACTGCCTGTTGTTATTCTCCACTGGCTCAGAACAGGAGAAATCAGTTAGAAGTCACAGAGGGAAATTGAAGTACTAAATTTCATCTGGTTTCAAAGTTGGGAAAAAAAATAAAGTGTTAGTCACACAGGGAGGAAGAGTATATAGAATCCAAAGTGGTCACACACAAAAAACTCTTGGAAGATTACTGAGGCCGATGGAGATGAGAGCCACTAGGCACCATTACGAGGACATTTTGTCTAACAATAGAGGTATATAATTTCAAGTGTTCTAAGCTTGAAAATAAACTTAAGTTGTATTCTTATGAAGTCAAATTCAACTACTGGTTCAAAAAAATCTTTAATATGACATCTCCCAAAGAATATTGTACACTAGAAATAACTGAATAAGCAGGTGGTTCCATGCAAGAAACAATTTCATATTTTCCGACAGGCAGTTTAAATGTTAAGGTCCCTGATTCTAGAGTCAGCTAAATCTGAATTTGAATCCTGACTATATCTTCTATTAGCTACATGACCTGGGCAATTACCTTAACTTCAGTGTACCTCCCATTTCCCATAGGAAATACTGGTGGTTAATGGTTATATTGTCCTTTAAGAGCTATTGTCAAGGTTAAATAAGCAAATGCATATAAATCACTTAACTTTGTTCATAGTAAATACACTCTAACTCTTGCCTCTGTTTAGACCCAAACCTTAGTACTTATGTAAATAGATAGGACTGATTTTCCTGCACTCCATTTGCTACTAAATCACAAGATTTCTTGGTTAAATATTTTAGTGAAGTATAGATTGATGTTTTCCTGCATCCTAGTAACATTCAGATAAACCTCAGGAGGCATAGGTAGCTAATAAGCAGAAAATGTGTAGAAGCAAACTTTTCAAAAAGTCATTGCCCAGTTACCAGCTTGAGGCTCCCTCTACTACTACCTTAGAAATTGCACATCTCTTCTCACTCAGAAGATGTTCAATGTCCTCCTCCCAGTTGGGGAATATCTGACACTACAACAAAATCTCTTCAATTTCGATCTTCCCTTTTGAGATGCGAGTATTTCATACTATCTATGCTGGGGTATAAAATAAGTTTTTAGTTAGCTTTTCGAAATAAATGCTTGCTATGCCCACCACGAATAAGTCTCAGGGAAGGTATTGGCATAAAAATACTACAGAGACTCCTGGGTATACCTGAATATTTACTGGATTGAGTAGCAAGGCTTCAAACATTTCAGATAGCTATATAAAATACTATCTGGAAAGAATTCTTCAACCCAGGACTTTAAATATAACACAAGGATTTACTGACAACTATTGAGTCCATACTCAGTAGTAGAATCATATGCTGGGTACTATTTATATACATACATCTTACAGAGCTGCACTGCTCAGTATGGCGACCACTAGTCCTATGGGGCTAATGAATACTTTTGAAAGTGGCTAGTCCAATTAAGATGTGCTCTAGGGGTGCCTGGGTGGCTCAGATGGCTAAGCATCCAACTATAGGTTTCAGCTCAGGTCATGACTCGTGGTTGTGGGATCAGGCCCCACGTCAGGCTCCGCGCTCAAGTACAGAGTCTGCTTCAGATTCTTTCTCCTTTCTCCTCTGCCCCTCCCTGCTCACACACTCTCTCTCTCTCTCTAAAATAAATAAATAAATATCCTTAAAAAAAAGATGTGCACTAAGTGAAAATACACTTCAGATTTTGAGGACTTCTTCCAAAAAAGGAATATAAGAAATCGCAATAATTCTTACTATTTTTTGCATATTGAAATAATATTTTCATCAAGTTGGGTTAAAAATATGTTGTTAAATTAACATTTTTTTAACTTTTTCTGTGATGTGGCTACTGTTAAATTTAATAGTATGTATATAGCTATCACTACATTTCCATTGGGCAGCCTTATTCTGAAGGATAAAAAGTGGATTCTAACAGCAATTAAAATTTCTCCTTCACTTAGGGATTTAAAACAATACTTAAATATTACAGCTAAGAAGACAGTTTTGATGTGTGATTCTTCAATTCTCTCTAACCTGAAAAATCTTATCTTCAATCTTTTCTATATTTACATTATCTTTTAAAGGCCAGTTTGTTTTCTGAAAAATAGGTAAAAAAGAGTGTTTAAACATTTACTGGCAGAAAAACAAAACAAAACAACTTTATTGACAGGATAGGCTATTTTCTACTTGAAGTAGAAGCTGAAAACCTAATTCCCCCATTCAGCAATACTATATTTCTGTAAAACAATCGTTAGTTCTCCTTGGTAGAAAAAAAACCTAGGAAGCCTGTTTGCTGTTTCTGTCATCATTGTTACAGCTTTGCTGTTAACAGCTTAATATTCTCTTATGAATGGCAATCCAACCCCCCACACACACCTCCCCTCCCACAGGAATTATCTTAGCTGGCTTTCTCCATTTTAATTTTCCAAAGTAGTCTAATCAGGTCCTCCTGGAAACCTTCCTCTATATTTCTAGATGTTTGCTTTACTTTTGTTTTCAAACAACTAAAAACTTAAAGAAAATTTGTAAGAATAGAACATTTTGATTAAATATTTTTACTGGAACCTAAATAAATAAATAAATAAATAAATAAATAAATATTTTTTCTGGAACCACTTGTGGATAAGTTGCCAACATAATGTCCCATCACTCCTGAATATTTGGCTATGATTTTCTTTATATAAGGTAACTGCCTTATAAAACTGCAGCACAACTATCAAAATCAGTTCTCATTACACATGAGACAGGCTTTATTTTCTAAAGATGACTAAAACCTAATCTCTCTTCCATCTCACATGTTCTTTTATAAAGTGAGTTTCACATTCCTCCCATCAAATTTGTGGTTGCAGCCTAAAAAAAGGAAGAAATAGAAAAGTCTATTTCCTGTCCTAGCATCTGAGTAGGCTCTGTAACTTCTGAGGCTAAGTCAGAAATGATGACAGAATTTCTGTCTGATTCTCCTGGAATTCTCACTATTGGAAGACAGCCACCATACTATGAGGAAACACATGCATCAACATGGAAGTCTGGGTTCTGAGCCAAAAGCCATAATCAACCACCAGACATGTGAATAAATAAGCCTTGAGATGATTCCTGCTCCAGCCAGCAAGTGTTTTCAGCCGGAAACCTCTGGTATCGTGGAGCAGAAAGAAATCATCTCCACTGAGCCCTTTCAAAATTCCTAACCCACAGAATCTACAAGCATGATAAAATCATTATTACTTAATGCCATAAGTTTGGGAGTGATTTCAATGCAAGAGATAACTAGAATAATACATCACCATCATCCAATCCTCAAACCCCATTCAAGTTTTGCCAATCACCGTCCTAAACAAATCTCTTCTAACAAAGAATTCAGTTCAGAAATAATGTTATATTCATTTATTAACCTCCTTCAATCTGGAACAATTTCTCAGTTTCTCTTTTCATGATCTTAATGTTTTTAAAGATTACAGGCCCAGGGTCACCTGGGTGGCTCAGTTGGTTAAGTGTCCCCCCGGGCTTCAGCTCAGGTTATGATCTCAGGGTCCTGAGATCAAGCCCTGCATTGGGCAGGTTCCACGCTCAACCCAGAATCTGTTTGTCCCTCTCCCTCTTCCCCCCACCCCCCAACTCCCTCTTTCTCTCTCTCTCTCAAATAAATAAATATCTTTAAAAAAAACTACAGGCCCACTATTTTACAGAATGCCCTTACACTTAGGTTTGTCTGAGATCTCCTTTTGATAAGATTCAGATTTTGTATCTTTGGCAGGAATACCACAGGAGTGATGCTGTGTTTTTCTCATTCATTCCTATCAGTTAGTCCCAATACTGGTAATATTTACTTAGATGCTCAATTCAGGTAGTATCAATAAGGCTTCTCCACTTTTTTTTTCCCTTTATAATTGTGTTTTGTTGGAAGATAGTTTGAAATAATATGAATATCCTGTTTCTTATCAAACATTTACTTATTCATTTAGTTTTTACCTAAGTATGGATCCTGGATTCTAACTGTATGCCATGGTATGATCCATTATTATTTTATTTATTTTGATGTCCAAATTGTCCTAGATTTGATCAGTGTGATCCCCTTAACTGGGTGCTATGCCCATTTGATGTCTCTCTATCATTACTTGTAGGCTATTCTTTATTTCTGAAAAATAAAAAAAATATTTTCTACTTTCTGATACAATAAGATATTTAAGCTCACTTTGTACTTCCCTGCCCTAGCCTTACAATCAGTCATTTCTCCAAGGAGTCCAAAGTCACTTTTAGTAGAGAATGGTATTTAAAACACCATCACTGGTCAATAAGTATGTTTGTGTTTTATGTGAACCCACATGCACAGTATCTTTCCTGGTTTTGGCAATTCTAATGCCCACTTACTGGACCCTAATGCATCTATCCAAGGCTAAAACAATAGGTATACATGACAGTATCTTTACTTTTTATCTACTAGTAAATAAACAAATGGCCCTTTGGTAGGGAGGCATTTTCAATATTTTCTCCCAGCTCTGTTATTCTAAAGGAATAACACTGTTCACTAATTTATAGACACTACAATTCTGTCCAGACCAAACACACACACACACACACACACACACACATTTTATACCCTGATCATTTCACTGGCAAACTAAAAAAGAATGTTTGGTTAAACACATTTTAAGAATTGAAATCCCAAGAGAATAGTGCAGATCTGTTTTATGTGATAATTGACTATGTAAAATCTGAGCAGTATAGAATGGTTTGGAATTTTATTTAGATAGTCCCCAGTGTCAAACAAGAAAGAGTTAGATTTATTCAATGGAATGTTAATTTTCATAAAATTGCAGGTTCACAACTAAACCATGTTTTCTAACACAATTCAGGATAGGGTTACGAATACAGATAAAATGGTGTAAATTAGATAAGTAGTCAAAGATACATTGAATAAAATTTGGTATCAAAAATAGTTTCAGGTATTGGAGACACAGATTTAAGACACATTCTCTATTCTCAAAGAGTATTGTCTACTGGGAAAGGTAACCATATAAATAATTATAATAACAGTGTGATAAGAGTGACAATAGTCATGAGCACATGGTGGGGAGAGGGACAGAAGAGACTTCCCTACCAATCAGCAAGAGAGGCATTAGGTTAAGAAAGGACTCTTGTCATCTTGCTCCTTGTACCAGGCCAACCAAGGTAGGAAACCAATTATAAAACACACTCTTGCAAGCAGCTTTCCTAAGGGAACTGATGTAAACATAGCTAAATTGGAGAACCAGAAAAATTTTCAAGAGTAGACAAGTTCATAGCAAGGAGAAAAATGTCAATGTCTGAGCTAGTCTCCAAAGAGCTATTGTTTTCCAATATTTAAAAAAAAGTTTTTAATCCCTTCAAATTAGGACTGTGAATTTAAAATAAATAAATACAGAGAAAACTAGAAATGAAATGATTTTCTTATTCTGAAAACAGAGGCTATACTACAATACTTACTCTTATCTTCTGCTAACATGACACATCTTCAGAACGTATCATTTAAAGTTAATTTACTTACATTTCTACACTGGCAGAGTGTGTAACATATTGTGTTAAAAAAAGTCAGTTAAATTTATCCTGCTGGCTTTCTATGTTTATGAAATAAGGTGGAGAATTATAATTAACTAGTTTTTCAGTTTTCCACTTTAAAAAAATTGTATTTCTTTAAACTACTTATAGCCTCAATTTTAAGTTTGTCCATCTGTAAAAAGTGTTGGCTATATTGAGACTGATTATGTTTTCGTGCATTCTAAGATATCAGGAATGTCTTCACACATTGTGTTAAGTGACAAATTTATTCTAGGCTGCAGATAACTTGTTTTAAATAGTTGTTTCGTTTCATTATTCTGAGTCCCGGGGCAAACATCATGGGATAAATATGCTGTAAATATTTACACTTCTTCACAATAATGGGAATCACAAGGCTAAATCCCTATGTATTGCTCTAAATATTTACCTTTCTATGTTAGTAAACGCACTCAAGGACAAGAGCAATCATTCTCAGTGTTCAGTAAGAGCTGCTTAATTTCCGGTATTTAACAGGAAAATGCAGAAAAAGAAACTAAGGGTCCCATCAAGTCGTTTCCCATATACATATACGCTTGTAATTAATTATATACATAATTATATGTTAATAATATAAATAATTTGATATATCATATCTATATCATATATATATATTTGTACTTTAAAATCATAAGTACTTGAGGACATCAAAGGAGAGTTGCAACTCTAGCTGCTTGTAAAAGATATGGTAAATAGGAAGTCAGGATACCAGTCCGTCAAAATGAGAATGGAGAGACTTAAGTCACCCTCAGAAAGTATCTCTCAGTCCAAGAAATGTCCTGGCAGCAAAGCAAAATTTTTTTTTCTCTTTTTAATCAGACAGGTGATTAACACTGAAATCACAGTCTCTCTCTGATTATATTTACACTTATAGCTCTTTCTTGTGTTATTCCCAGTATACTTGACCTACTCCTTTAATAAGAAGGTTCTCCATTGTTAAGTCACTCTTTTATTTTTCCCTCCAATCTGTTTAGCTCTATTAATTTTCACTTCCTTTTGTGTAATCTTTATGGACTACCACTTAAAATATGCGTTCATGTTAATATTCCCAAATTTTTGTTAATCTGTGTAAGACTAAACATAAACAGGGGTGCCTGGGTGGTTCAGTCATTAAGCATCTGCCTTCGGCTCAGGTCATGATCCCAGGGTCCTGGGATCGAGCCCCGCATCGGGCTCCCTGCTCGGCGGGAAGCCTGCTTCTCCCTCTCCCACTCCCCCTGCTTGTGTTCCCCCTCTCGCTGGGTCTCTCTCTGTCAAATAAATAAAATCTTTAAAAAAAAAAAAAGACTAAACATAGAACTATCTGGCAGAAAAAAAAATAACACGTTGAAAACTTTGTACCTTAAAATATACTTACAACAATTAAAGGCAAACACAACTTTGGTGCAAGAATATATCCGAATAACAGGGAAGAATGTGTGAAACTGAATATCAAAGATACATAATTTCCAGGAAATGACAGAAAACAAGAGAAGGAAACTTTGAATCAAGCCATGATAAAGATTTTATATATATATTACATATATAATATATATATATTATTTATTTATATATATATATATTTATTTATTTATTATATAATATATATATAAAATCTTTATGTCACATCTGGCTTAAGTTTTCACCAAATGTTTATAAAGAAGAATCTGATATCTTAATCATATAATCTCATATGGTTAAAGCTGAATAGTGTTTGCACCTGTTCTTGTGTGTGTATGCTTGTGTGGGTGTGTGTGTGAATGTGTTTGTGTATGTATATATATTTTTTCTGAATATATACTACACAGTATATAACTTTGTAGTACGACCTCTGGAATTATTTTCCAGTATTGTCAAGTAGTGTTGTTGGTTTTTTTTTAAGATTTTATTTATTTATTTGACAGAGAGAGAGAGAGCGAGAGCAGGAACACAAGCAGGGGGAGTGGGAGAGGGAGAAGCAGGCTTCCTGCCGAGCAGGGAGCCCGATGCAGGACTCGATCTCAGGACCCTGAGATCATGACCTGGGCCGAAGGCAGACGCTTAACGACTGAGCCACCCAGGCGCCCATCAAGTAGTGTTTTTTAATCTGGGGGACTCTGGCTCTTTGCATGCAAGGTTTTGAGCCCAGGGCTCACAGGCGAACTAAGCAGCATTTCTTAAAGACTATCACTTGCCCCAAGAGCACACTTGTTTGAGGGGTCCACCCACCATTATTTTCACATGATGCTTTGATATTATTTTAAGATACAGCTCAAACTTACCATGTTACAGAGTCATTTGGCAGAACATCTGTTCTTCAGTTCCTTGGGCAGTTGTATAATCCAAATTGTTAACATGACATTTTTTCCTTAGCTGGCCTGAAGACCAGTTACAAACTGACCAAAATGTTTAATCTTAATTATAAGGATTAAAGCTATCTGTTTTATGTACTTTTATTTGTACTGGTCTTTTAAGGGCTTAGACCATTTCTTTCCATATTTTTATGCCCAGCACCGGGCATAATACAAGAAATACATTAGGTTCCTAAAACATGAACTTCACTGAGAACTAAGTTGTTGGTTCACTTTTCTCCATATATCATTTTAAAATCAATACTATATTGATGTGACATCAAAAACTAATGATGTAATATATGGTGATTAACATAACAATAAAAATTATTAAAAATACTATATTGATGTGAAATTGAATAAAATAAAATAATATACAGTATAGATATTGCCATAGTAAATAATTAATTTTTCATTGATTTTTCTCTACCATTATTATAATAAAGCCACAGATTTCTATTGAGTATCTATCTACTTTCTGGCAAGTCTTATTTTGCATGCTGGGATAGAGTATCAACAAAATCTTGGATCTGTGCCCAAGTCGCTCACGAGTCTTGTGAAGGGGGTAGCGATGGAGGGTGATTTTAACTTAATGTTTTGTATTCTGAAATGGAGGTAAGTACAAAAGCATATAGGATATACTTCAATTCATTTCTGGAAAGAGGAATAAAGACTGGTTTCAAAAAGAAGGTATACCTAAAGAAACGTGCTATTTCACAGTCTAATAAAATGGCCTGCAATAAAGAAATGTTTTAATTAATTGTTGAATCTAAACTAAGGTTTTTATATTATAATTCCACTATTATTTTCCTTCATGTTCTTCTTGACTGAAAAAGAAAAACAAAAACAAAAATCATCTTCCCCTACATTTAAATAAACCAGGAATGGTTTAAATTCAAAACAGCATGTTCTGTCCATGAACTATGAATGTCTTATTTTAAATGCATAAAATAATTTGTGAAGTAGAATGGAATTTGAGATTTTTTTAAAGGGCATCTTAAGAAAGCATTAGAATGAAGTTAATCTGAAAATGTTATATAGAAATTGCTTAACAAGATGTAAGTATGATGCCATTAATTGTTAATCTCATAGTTATGGGCATCGATATAAGTAAAATTGAGAAATAATCCTGCCCTCTAGTGGTGTTTAATAGATGTTAAAATATACTGAAAACGCCATTTTGTTGCTACAGCAAATTCCACATTTACACATATTTGAGTAGAAACACTAAAGGCTTATATATAGTATTAACAAACAGACATATTCAAATTAACAGTTTTGAATGTTGTTTGGGACATTTCATTTCCTTAGAAATTTAGTAAAACAAATTCCATTACATAAGAAATGTCACCCTGTCTCTGCTTGTGAATGGTATTACCAATATTGAATTAGATTATTTGATGGAGTCTCTTTCCATCTGAATTTTGACGAAAAATTCACCATCTGGGGAAAATTTACAAGCCCTCATCATGTTGTTTATCTCTACCCAAAGGTTGGAAAACGCACATCTCTCTGCTGATATAGAACTCTGAAGGATCTGTAAAAGAATGCAATTTCCACAATTAAATTAATATTTTCTATTTTATCTTTGCATTCTCTATATTCTCGATTTTATGTTAGATGACATCTAAAATACATTTATTCCCATGGGCTTCTACTATAAGAAAAGCAGTATTTTTTTTCAGGTAAACATAGCATAATTGTACACACAGAAATATATCATAAAAGAGAAGATACATGTGTACTGAAATATAAAGATGGAAATCCTAAAATTTGGACTATTTGCATTTTTAAAATCTGCACGAATTTTTACTTATGAGTCATAAAAAAAACAAAACTAGCCTCTAGTTATAGAATCATAGCATTAAAAACTATGAGGTGTTTTAGAAATAACTATTTAAACTCCATTTACAGTGAATAAATCTTCAAAAGAGATCTACTGACTTAGTCATGGTTGTACAGTTGGTTTGGCTGGTTGGTTGGTTGGTTCATTGGTTGGTTGGTTGGCTAATTGGTTGGTTGGTTCACTGAAAGCCAGAACTCCATGGCAAAATATTTTCTTACTTATTGTTCAACACTACTTCCAATCTACCACCATACCTACAAATACGATTTTCTATGGTTCAGAATCTTGTCATGCCTGCCTCCTAATCCTGAGAATCTCTAAATATGCTACTTCACAGAGAAAAACTAAGGATTTTTGAGATGGGAAGATTATCTTGGATTATCAGGACGGGCCCAACATAATCACAGGGTTCCTTATTAGAGAAAGGCAGGAGAGTCAGAGTCAGAAAAGGAAATGTGATGACAAAGCACACAATAAAGAGAGAGATTTGAAAATACTGTACCTTGAAGATGGGGCCACAAGTCAAGGAAGGCAGGCGTTCTCTATAAATTGGAAAATGAAGGAAACATTCACCTCTGGGGTCCCCAGAAGATTCAGAATCCTGAAACCCATTGTACACTTCTGACCTCAACAACTATAATAAATTTGTGTTGTTTTATGCAACTAATTTTGCAGTAATTTGTTACAGCAACAATAAGAAACTTAATACAACCCAATTAGATTCTAAATTCTATGAAATCTGGGATTATTTCTTCTCTTTTACTTATTCCATTGATTAAAGTATGGTACCTGAAATCACAATCTCAGAATCATCTGAGGATTTATTAACAATGCACATTAATGCAAGGCTTATCATAGACACCATGGGAGGTGGTCAGAAATCTGTGTTTTCAAAAGCTCTATAAGTGATAAGTGCAAAGTTTGTGAACTTCTGACTTATATAAAAGCATATCTTTCACCTAGTACAGGGAGCAACACAGACTGAAGAAATAAACATATTCTTCGACAAATGGAATTGAAATTTAAAACTGAAAATCTATACCTTGACACTCACTCCACAATATGATTGATAGATTTATGCAATTTAAGTGTCTCAAAGGCTTCTTCAATGAAGAAATAGGGAACATAACCCCTCCCCACAACCATATACTTCTCCATTCAAACAGGAATGAGGTTAAGTCTAGAGGAACTGGCAGAGTAGTCTAAATACTTCCTAATCTGCTAAAAATAGACATGAAGTAAGCAAGAATAGGTAATTTCTTTCAGTAATAATAGATGTATTTAGTTCATCAAGTCAATAAATTAATATTCTAAAGAATAATACAAATTCTGGTTTTGGCTCTTTTTTTTTTTTTAACTACATAGGTATATGTGAAAATATTCTCTGTAAAACATTCGACCAAAATAAATAGAACAAACAAAAAATGACTCTTTTATTACTCATCACTTTCCTAGAATCCCCACTCGGTCTGTAACCATCCTTAACTGTTTTACGGTTTTGAGTGCATGATTAGGGTTATGAATTTACATGAAAGCTCACTCATATATCTTCCAATGACTCTCCCACCCAAATGAACACACTCATATTTGTGAGTCTATTATCTCTAAATATGTAACATAGACATTACCTATGAAGAAAAATAATTTTATAAGGAAATAGAATATGTATATGTGTATATGTGCATATGCACATACTAGTCATGCACACACACAAATAAGATACGTATCTTTGTCTTGGAATTCCTTCTATTTTGGAACACTTATGTGTATCTTATTTGTTTGATAGGCTATACATTATTAAAAAGAGTGGGCACTCTAAAATTTGCTTTATTAAGCCCCTAATGATGCACATTTACATTTTCCAAGTTTTCATAGCTTTGTAACATATAGACACACACTTACATATACATATATACATATACATTATTCCAATGGAGTGTAATAGGTCAGTGAATTGCCGTGTTTAGAATTATGTCATCGAGTCCTAACACATAACGCCTGTTTAATAAATGTCTTAAATAAATGAAGGGCTGTATGATCCAACAGTAACAGAGTAAAATAATGTCACCACATTCTTACCAGTATTATTATTAGCGTCTGTTAATTTAGCAGAAAGGTCACTAACCTAATATTTGGTTTAAATGGATTACTGGTGAGGTTGAACAAGTTTTCTCATGTTTATGTGTAAATATATTCTTCATGCCAAATTGTTCATATGTTTTGTTTTTATATCTACTAAGAGCTTATTTATTTTAGTTTTCAGTTATATTGATTCTTATATATAATAAGTAAATTGGCCACTTGATGTTTTGAGCAATACACAGTCCCTTCAGGAAGAATAAGGTTTCTCCTGTTGGATGCATTTTCAGTAATTGCTATGTTACTTTCTACCAGGCACAATGACTTGGAAGATACTTAACATGATAAAGTTTAAGACAAGAAATACCTAAGATTAGGTGGATAATCAAGCCTCTTTTCTTCACACATTCCAAAAATGAGGACAAATAATTTATTATTTTTTATTTTGGGGATCAAACGTCCAATGAAATAAATATAAAGCTGGAAATGTAAAACCTATTCAGCAAATGTGAAAGTTTCTACTAGGATATTTTAATCTGTAAGAAAATTGAAAGCATTACTTTTCAAACAGATAAAAACACCTTCAGAAAGATTAAATGAAAGTGAGGGAAAAATGAATTTTAATTACTTGGATTCTGCTAAACAAAGAGAGAAAGAGAGTTTCATTTGGGGAAGTCAGCCAATATTTTACAGAATACAGATAAGTAATGCAATCCATACTGCCACAGATATGATTTAAAACTGCTAAGAGTCTAAATATGAAACCAAACTAGATGCTATTTGGAAGATGGGCTAATTCAGGAAGGTCTTTTGGCACAATTAGGAGCCATTATTTCTTACTTCTTCAGATTTGATTCCATTAGTAAAGTGAAATTCACATTGTGTTAACACATTCAAAGAAAGCAGGAACCACTGAGGAGAGTGAGAAGTAAATACAAACCATCTGGGCATAGTTGTATTTTCTAAATAATTATATCCACTTTTTATAGTAGTCACTAAGAAATTATACAGATCTTCCTTGACTTACAAGGTGGTTATGTCCCAATAAACTCATCGTAAGTGGGAAATACCAGAGGTCAAAAGTGCATTTATATACCTAATGTACTGCACATTGGAGCTTAGCCTAACCTACTCTAAATGTTCTTACATTAGCCTACAGTTGGGCAAAATCATCTGACACAAAGCCTATCTTAGAATAAGTATTGAAGAGCTCACGTAATTTAATGAATACTGTATTGACAGTGAGAAGCAGAATGGTTGTGTGGGTACAAAATGGTTGTAAGTGTATTGGTTGTTTATCCTAGTGGCAGCAGTTGCTGCTGCCCAGCATCATGAGAGAGTACTGTACTACATATGGCTAGCCTGGGAAAAGATCAATATTCAAAATTCAAAGTATGGTTTCCACTGCATGCTTACCACTTTCACGTCATCATAAAGTTATAAAATTGTAAGTCAAACCATTGCAAGTTGGGAACCATCTGTATTTATCTTAATTGTATCATCAAAATCTCTCCCATTTCCAAGCACGGAAGGGAGGACAAAACCCACACAAATTAGTGCCTTCCATTTTTCAGTATCTTTGCATATATATGTTTAAAACCTGTTAACTACTGTGATGTGTTGATACTTAGAGCATTAAAATTCCACTTAAATGGCAAGGCGGCACCAGTTTCTATAAGGAAAAGCAAGGAAAGAAAGAAGAGAGACTGTATTCAGTTCAGGAGTGAGGGAGGAAGGGGTAAATAAGAAATACACTGGACATTGAGGTTTAACACAAGTATAAAATATGCTCTGGCTAGTCAGTGCGCTGTGGTTCAATCATTGATTAAGCTCTGCTTTTGCTGACATGTTGAGTGGCCAATGCCAACATTTGTCCCTTGTTGTGTTCAATTCATTTATTCAATAATTCTTACATGAGCCAATAATTGTGGGTTTTATACGGTCAGGTGGTAGGTGAAGAAAAGACCAGATACCCATTCACATTCAGATGCTCTGATTTTGACCGAAGCACTTTACCTAATCCTTCAAATCTTCTTTTTACTCATGTGTGAAATGAAGAAAATTGTAACTTCCTTACAGGATTTTTAGAGGATTTAGTGAAATAAGTAATGTAAAACATTTAGCACAGTACCGAGCATACAGTAATAAATAAATAATTGATTTTAGATGATGATGAAGATGATGAAGATGACGATGATAATGGTACTATACTATATGCTATACTATAATTAACTTTCTTGTAGTCTGTATATTGTCTATCCATTCCCCTAATAGTGTCCATGGAAACTGGAAATAAAGTTTTGATAAAATCCAATTTATCAGTTTGCTCTTCTATGGATCATGCTTCTGATATTTTAAATATTCTTTGCCTAAGCCAAAGTCACAAATCTTTTCTCTAATTTTTTTTCTACAAGTTGTAAAATTTTAGGTATTACATTTAGATCTATGATCCTTTCTCAGTTAATTATTATTTATGGTCACAGTTTGTATTAAAGTTCATTTTTTAACATACGAATATCCAATTGTCCCATTCTCATTTGTTGAATATACTTTTTATCACTGATTGCCTTTCACTTTGTTGAAAATTAGCCATCCATATGTGGTTAGGGCTATTTATGTATGCTCTCTATTCTGTTCCATTATTTAATTTGTCTATTTTATGCCAGTAACACTGTCTTGGTTAAGGTAGTTTAAAATAAATTTTGAAATCGGGTAGTGTTAGTTCTTCATCTTAAAAGTAGTTTTGGCTATTCTAGGTTCTTTTCACAGACCTATGTATTTTAGAATCCATTTGTCAATTTCCAAAACAAATTCTAAAAATAGACTATTTTTTTAAAAGAGCAGTTTTAGGTTCATAGTCAAATTGAGAGGAATGTATACAGATTTCCTGTTTACCCTTCATCCCTACACATGCACAGCCTCATGCATTGTCAGCATGCCCCATCAGAGTAATGTATTTGTTATAACTGATGAACTTGAATTGACATATTATCACCCAAAGTCCATAGTTGACGTTACAGTTCACTCTCGGTGTTTATATAGTCTATGGGTTTTGACAAATGTATAATGGCTTGTATCCACCATTGTACATCATACAGAATAGTTTCACTGCCTTAAAAATCCTTTGTGCTTTACCTACTTACCCCTCCCTTCCCCATGGAAACCACTGATCTTTCTCCTGTCTCCATAGTTTTGCCTTTTCTAGAAAGTCCTACAGTTGGACTCACCCATATGTAGCCTTTTTAGATCGGTTTCTCTCATTAAATAATATGCTTTTAAGTTTCCTCTACATCTTTCATGGCTTAACAGTTTTGTTTTGTTTTGTTTTTTAGTGGTAGATATTTTATTGTATGGATGTACCACAGTTTACATATCCACTCTCCTACAGAAGGGTATCTTGGTTGGCTCTACATTTTGATAATTACAAATAAAGCTGGTATAAACATCTTTGTGTAGGTTTTTGTGTGGACATAAGTTATCAACTCATTAGAATAAATACTAAAGTGTTATTTCTGGATCACATGGTAAGAGCATATTAAGTTTTATAAGAAACTGGCAATCTCTCTTCTAAAGTGGTTGTAGCAGTTTGCATTCCCACCAGCAATGAATGGGTGTTTCTGTTGCTCCACATCCCCACCAGCATGTGGTGCCAGTATTACGCATTTTGGCCATTCTATAATAGATGTGTAGTAGTCTCTCCTTGTTGTAATTTGTTATAATGATGACTTTATGATGTGGAACATCTTTTTATATGCTTATTTTCCATCTGTATATCTTCTTTGGCAAGATGTCTATTAAGGTCTTTGGCCCAATTATTTATCAAGTTGTTTGTTTTTTTTTTATTTTTGAGAGGCTTTTTTTAAGTTTTTATATAAATCCCAGTTAGTTAACAGAGTGTTTTATTAGTTTCAGTTGTACAATATAGTAACTCAATAATTCTTTACATCACCCAGTGCTCATTGCAAATGCACTCCTTAATCCTCATCACCTGTTTAACTCATCCCACACCCGCCTCCCTTCTGGGAGTTCTCTATAATTAAGAGTCTTTCTTGATCGTCTCTCTCTCTCTCTCTTTCTTTCCTTTGCTCATTTGTTTTGTTCCTTAAACTCCACATATAAATAATATGGTATTTGTCTTTCTCTGACTGGCTGATTTCACTTAGCATTATACTCTCTAGCTCCAACCATGGCATTGCAAATGACAAGATTCACTCTTTTTTAATGGTTGAATAATATTCCATTATTTATATATGTGTATATATAGATACATATAGGCACACACACACACACACACACACACACACACACACACACACACACACATACCACCTCCTCTTTATCCATTCATCTATGGATGGATGCTTAGGCTACTTCTGTATCTTGCCTATTATAAATAATGCTACTATAAACATAGTGTGCATCTATCCCTCTGAATTAGTGTTTTTGTATTCCTTGGGTACTCAGTAGCATGATTGCTGGATCATAAGGTAGTTCTATTTTTAATTTTTTGAGGAACTTCCATACTGTCTTCTACAGTGCCTGCAACTGTTTGAATTCCCACCAACAGTGCAAGAGTGTTCCTTTTTCTCCACATCCTTGCCAACACCTGTTTTTTCTTGTGTTGTTGATTTTAGAGCCATTCTGACAGATGTGAGGTGATACTGCATTGTTGAGTTTTTAAAATTTCCCAGTATGTTTTGGTTAACAGTCCTTTATCAGATGTGTCTTTTGAAAATATTTTCTCCCAGTTTGTGACTCATCTTCTAATTCACTTGACAATGTCTTTCACATAGAACAAATTTTTTAATGCTACTAAAGTCCAGATTACTAATTTTTTCTTTCATGCCTTTGGTGTTGTAGCTAAAGAGTTACCACCAAGCCCAAGATCATCTAGGTTTTGCCATGTTATCTTCTAGTAGTTTTATAATTTTGCAATTTACATATAAGTCCATAATCTATTTTGAATAAAATTTTTTCAGGTGTGTAAGGTCTGTCTACATTCATATTTTTGCATATGAATGTCAGGCTGTTCCTGCACCATTTGTTGAAAAGACTTTCTTTGAATCATTGTATCATCTTCGCTCCTTTGTCAAAGATTTTTGGACTATATTTACGGGGTGTCTATTCCTGTACTTTGTATTTTATTCTTTTTTTTTTTTAGAAATCGCTATCATTTCTTTTTTCTTTAAGATTTTATTTATTTATTTGACGGAAAGAGAGACAGTGAGAGAGGGAACACAAGCAGGGGGAGTAGGAGAGGGAGAAGCAGGCTTCCCGCAGAGCAGGGTGCCCGACGCGAGGCTCGGTCCCAGAACCCTGGGATCATGACCTGAGCCGAAGGCAGACGCCCAACGACTGAGCCACCCAGGTGTATTTTATTCTATTGATCTATTTGTTTATCCTTTTACCAATACCACATTGACTTGATTACTGTAGCTTTATAATAAGTCTTGGAGTTCCTGCTAGGATTTTTATTAGAATTGACTTGTATCTGTTGATCAATTTGGAGAGAAGTGACATCTTGACAATATTGAATCTTTGGACATTTGAACTCATTATAGTCCTATAGATCTTTTAAAAATTTTCATTCAGTGATATTTTGTATTTTTCAGTATACAGGTCTTGCACAGCTTTTGTTGGATTTACAAATATGAAATATGTTGAGATAAATCTGATGGGAAACATGCAAGACCTGTACATTAAAAACTTCAAAACAGGGCACCTGGGTGGTTCAGTTGGTTAAGCGACTGCCTTCGGCTCAGGTCATGATCCTGGAGTCCCAGGATCAAGTCCCGCATCGGGCTCCCTGCTCAGCAGGGAGTCTGCTTCTCCCTCTGAGCCTCCCCACTCTCATGTGCTCTCTCTCTCTCTTTCTCTCTCTCAAATAAATAAATAAAATCTTAAAAAAAGAACTTCAGAACATTGCTCAGAGAATTTAAGAAGATCTAAATAAATGGTGACATTTTTCCATGGTCTTGGTTCAGAAGACTCAATAAGTACATTTTTTTTTACTATTCAAAATTACTTTTATTTTAGTTTCTGATCATTTAATGCTTATAAATGTACCTACATTTTTGTATATCTTTATTATTTTTAGAAGCTTTCTGTAGTTTCCATCAGATTTTGTACTTAGACAATAATGGAAAAAAAGAAATTCTAAAACCAAACAGCTCTGTCATGGATTTGATGTTATTAATACAAGATCAGATCCTTTTGGAATTAGAAAAACGTATTATGATGAGCAACAAAAGCATTCAGATCGCTAGTTTTGTCTGGAACAAGATGGCTTTACTATTTGAAGAACGATATACTAATATGTCTAGAGAGTCCAGTTAAATGATTCTTAACAAAAAATACTTAAATGAGTACTGTTTTAGAAAATAAATGAGCATGTGATTCTCTCAAGGGAACACTTTTTACAATGGCAGTTCTCCAACCATTGAAATATTGACCTTGAGATGATTTCTCTAGGGAGGAATGACATATGTATATGCATTTGTGTGTGTGTGTGTGTGTGTGTGTGTGTGTGTGTGTGTGTGTGTGTGTTTAACTTTGCAGGGTTTTTTTTTTACAATTTTGTACTGATTATAACTATGATATTAAATGAAATGATATTAAATGAGTAGATGCTGCTCAAAAAATAGCTATTATAATATTAGTATTGTAGAAAGTAACATAGTTTACAAAGAGCCATCATATATATAATCACTTCTTATTATCACAAAATCAAAGTAATTGCTTATTCCCTTGTGTAGAGGAGCAAACTGTACTTAAGTTATCTGTCTAATATTACATATCTTCGGGAGCATATCCAGTACTCAAACTCAGGTATGTTTAAGGAATGTTTTTTTTAATCATGTTGTCAATATCAATTGCCTTAAAACAAGTAAGAAACAAATCAAAAGTGAATATGAATAGTATTTTCATTAAAGCTCATCTTTCAAATAACACACATGCTTTCCTAAACTAATGTTTTATTTGGTATCTAACAGACCAAATGCAGACTTCAAATAAAAGTGTTTGTCTTACTGGCAAAGATTTTGTAATAGCAAGGTTTGTTCCAGTATTTTATTTGAAGTAAATAGTTATGGCTAGCTAAGACAGCCCACAATTTCACAACACAAACAGAATATTTTCACTGCCATCAATGCCCTTCTTGACTGCATTTTGTACTATGGCACTCAAAGTGTTTTGAGTTAAATATAACTGGCAAAATATGCTGTGTCAATTTTTCCCTTCTTTTGGCTACTATAAAATGTAGGAACTGACATTCATCTGAGTATCAGCTCTACTCTGTCTCCAAGTAAATCCTTATCAAGTAAGGCATTTTATTAGTACATTCAGACTCAATAGCCAGTGTGATGTGTAATTAGTCTCATGGCCATAAATTTAGTACCTGTTGTGGCTGAAGTAAGTACTAGTCTATATACTCATTGGAGGTGTTTTTAACCTCTTTTCATGTTGGTCTGATTTATACTGTTGAGCTTCTGCTTCAGTGTCATATTCACCTAATTTGATATTTATGTTGGAAGTTAAATCTACAAAGTTAAAGAGAAAGAGAATTTTCAAGAGACTGTTAATTGTATGATTTGAGCATTTTGGTATATTGAGGCATAAGCATCATGAAAACAAGGTCTTTGTCTTGTTTAAAGCTATTATGTAGTGCCCAAATCAGTGCTTTTTATGTAACAGGCACTGAATTAATATCTATTTAATGAGTGAACTAAGTGGTAGCATTTACTGAGATAATAAACAACTATGCATTGAGGGCTTTGTGTACAATATCACAAGCTGAGATTTGGATACATTAATTTGAAAATGCTTTTGAATCTTCAAAGTAGAGATATGAATTAATCAGAGTTGAGATATAGAAGAGGGAAGCAGTCTGGATAGAAGATAAATATTTAGAATCTTCTGCATATAGATGGAACATAAAACCATGAATAAAAATGAGAAGTCTACATTCTCACTGAATAAAAGAAGAGGACCTATGACATTGCGTAAGAGACTCTACCGCCTAGAAAGGTTGAAGGAGAAAAGTCGAAAGGATAGCATTATCAAGGAACTATTGCCTACACATTTCCTCAACATGCTAGGGCCATCCACCTCAGAATAAAAGACCATGTAAGCCCTTAGGAGAAATTCAGAGTGACAGGATAACAGAAAACAATGAAAAGAAGGTAAGTATGAGCTTTCTTTTCTAAGTTGTGAGTAGCTGTGTTTCCTGAGCAACATAATATGATGTCTGGACACATATGAGCAGGATTTAGGGTTTTAATCAAATACAATTTACAACAAAATTATCTAGCATATTTAATAATATGACTAATCCTTATTGTGCTTCATGGTAATTAGGCACAATGTTAAGCAGCTTGCGTAAATGAATGTGATTAGCATAATGTTTATATAGCTAAACTCAATTTTTTTTTTATTGTCAAGTGAAGAATAGGGAGGCAAAAAATGTGGTGAGAAGGATGCTTTTTTGAAGTCTCTTCAAAACTCTTTGATAAATAACCTGGTAATATCCTTCTTGGCAAAGTAAAGAAACTCCTCAGTCAAAATCCTTATTAATTGCTTTACAAGAAAAGCCAGTAAAAATTAGACTCTGAGTTTCATTTACTTGATTTAAAAATCATTTTTTTCATTTTTGAAAAAATCATTTTTTCATTTCTTGATTTAAAAATCTGTCATCTCATTGACAGTTAAAGGTGCTTCAAAGATGAGAAGGAAGTAGTTTAGTAGAATTTAAACAAACTGACGTCGGGTAAGAGGAAGGTCAGACCAAGGTAGACTAGGAAAAAGCCAAACACAAATTGGAAAGACATCATTATAAAGTAAATGTTAGGTTAAACATGAAAAATTATGAAAGTCAGAAATCATTATTTTTTGTCTTTCACAGTACAATTAAATCCATTTCTGATTTTTTTTAGGCAAATCAGAGAAAGTTCTATGGCTTTTATCCATACTTTTAGTAACATAAATTCCTACAATCATTTCCAGTCATAAAAGTAATATCAAGTCGGTGATTAATAATGCCAGTCCAAATTAATAATTAAAATTTATAAATTTTATTAATGATAAAGCTTAGCTTTTACTCTTATCTCAACTTGGTCTCTGTCAGGGTATGTACCTTTAATGGACAAAGGAGTTATATACTACGTGTCTTTTTTTCCCAAACTTGCTCTTCTACATTCTCATTCTTATATGCTAACTCTGGTTTTTATTCTTTCAAGTTCAAGGAAAAAAAGAAAGAAAAGTGAGAGAGGGAACACAAGAAGGGGGAGGGGGAGAGGGAGAAACAGGCTTCCCGCCAAGCAGGGAGCCCGATGCGGGGCTCGATCCCAGGACCCTGGGATCATGACCTGAGCCAAAGGCAAACGCTTAACGACTAGAGCCACCCAGGCGCCCCTCTTCCTATCCTTCTTCTTCTTCATGTTCTTTTTCTATTTCCAACCTCAGAAACGTTAGCAACTCTTTTAATTCAACTGTCATTTTTATTTAGATCACTCTCTTTAGTGGATCATTTCATAATGACAAAAAGGGGTCATCTAATTCAGAGGACATAGTAATGCTAAATGGTTGTGTGCCTAATAACAACTTCAAAATACATGAAACAAAAACTGATGTGACTATAAATCACCAAATACGATTGGGGATTTTAATATCCCTCTTTCAATAGTTGATGAGGTATTTGACAGAAAATCAGTAGGCATAGAAGACAAACAAAAACAAACAACAATAACAACAAAACTATTAACCAACATCACCTGAATAACATTTATAGAGCAAGTGAAATTTCCAACTTCTTTTTAGGTGCACATGGAATATCTTTCCAGAAAGATTCTCAACTATGAAAAAAGTCTCCAATGAACAATCCAAAAAGGAAATTAAGAAAACAATTTCATTTACAATAGCATCACAAAGAATAATATACTTAGGATTAATCTTAAACAAGGAGATAAAACACTTGTACAACTGAAGACTACAAAAAATTGACAAAAGAATTAAAGACACAAATAAAAGGAAACACATTTCATGTTCATGGATCAGAAGGCTTAATATTGTTAAGCTGTTAATACTACACAAAGTTATCTATAGATTTAATGTAATCCTTATCCAAATCCCATAAGTGTTTTTTATAAGCAGAAAAAAAATTCCAACTTAAAATTCATACAGAGTCTCAAGGGATCCTGAAGAGTCAAAACAATCTTGAAAAAAAAGAATGTTGTTGGAGGACTCATATTTCCTGACTTCAAAACTAATTACAAAGCTACGGTAATCAAAATTGTGTGGTACTGGCATGAAGACAGACTACCTATAGACAAATGGAATAGAACAGCAAGCCCAGGAGTGAATTCTTACATATATGGTCAAATGTTTTTTGACAAAGTTGCTAAGGGCATTCAATGGAGAGAGAACAGTCTTTTCAACAAATGGTGCTGGAAAAACTGGATATCTCCATATGAAAAAAATTAAGTTGGACCTTCTCTTACACCATACAAAAAATAATTCAAAATAAAGACCTAAAAGTAAGTTACAAAACTTAGAAGAAAACAAGGGGGAAGTTTCATAACTTGAATGTTGCAGTGACTATGTGAATATGATACCGAAGTATAGGCAATGAAAGTAGAATAGATAAATTGTACTACATCAAAATTAAAATCTTTTGTACATCAAGGGGCATTATCAATAGAGTGAAAAAGCCACCTATAGAATGGGAAAAATATATGCAACTCATCTATTTGATAATGCATTAATAACCAGAAGATATAAAGAATTCCTAATCATTAAAAAAATGAAAATCAAGGGGTGCCTGGGTAACTCAGTTGGTTAAGTGTCCAGCTCTTGGTTTTGGCTCCGGTTATGGTGTCATGGGTCATGAGATCAAGCCCCATGTCAGATTCCATGATCAGTGGGGAATCTGCTTGAGATTCTAGCCCTCTGCCCCTCCTCCCACTTACTCACGCTTTCTCCCAAATAAATAAATCTTTTTAAAAAATTAAAAAAAAATGCAAATCAAAACCACAATGAGATCACCTCACACTGATTGGGATGACTACTCTTAAAAACAGAAAGTAGCAAATATTGGTGAGAATGTGGAGAAACTGGCACACCTGTACACTGTTGTTGTGAATGTAAAATGGTGCAGCATGACAATGTTGTATATGTATCAAATAGACAGATATGGAATGTAATAGGGAGTACAGAAGTAGATGTACAAATATATAGTCATTTGATTTTTAACAAAGGTACAAACACAGATCAGTGGAAAAAAAATTGTCTTTTCAATAGATAGTGCCTGAATTTTTAGAAATTTACATGCAAAAATAAATGAACTTGTACCTATATTCCACAACATTTACATAAATTAACTCAAATGGGTAATACATTTAAATGTAAAACCAAAGACTATATAAAACTTCTAGAAGAAAACATGTCTTTGTAAACTTTGGTTACACAAAGATTTCTTAAACACAGCACCAAAGCATAATTCATAAAAGACAAAATTAATACACTGAAATCCATCCAAGAACTTCTACTCTAAAAGACAGTATTAAGAGAATGAAAAGAAAAGGCATAGACTTGGAGAAAATATACTCTAGTCACATAAAGGCCATATATTCAAAATATACAGAGAACCCAAAACTCAATAAATAGAAATCAAATAAGCCAATTATAAATGGGCATAGATTTTTTAATTAACATTTAATCAAAGAAAATATATGGATGACAAATAAGAACACTAAAAGATGTTCCACATTATTAGCTGTAAAGAAAACTAAAACTATAATGAGATTTCACTACAAACCTATTACGTCTAAAACTAAAAATCTAACTCTGCCAAGTGCTGCCAAGATAGTGGAGAAACTGAAAGTCTCATACCCTTCTGGGTAAATAGAGGTAAATAATTTGACAGTTTCTTAAAAGTTAAACACATGTTTACTCCATCATTTATTCCTCTTACTCCTTGATGGAATGAAATATTCAGCAATTAAAAGAATGAACTATTCTTGTATGCAACCAAATGGGTGGATCTCAAAATGATTATGCTTAGTTGAAGATGCCAGACAAATAGAGTATGTACTGTAAGATTCTATTTATATAAAATTGTAGAAAATGCAAACTAATCTATAGCAACTGGAAGCATATCAATGGTCGCCAGAGTGGTAAGGGGCAGGAGGGAGGAATCTGAGAAAATTTTGGGTTGATGCAAAATCTATTATCTAGGTTGTATACATATGTCAATACCCATCAAACTATATACTTAAACATGTGCAATTTATTTTATACCATTTGTAAATCAATATTTTTTAATGAAGGAGAAATAAAGACCTTTTCAGATAATCAAACACTGACAGAATTTATCACCAGCAGATCTACACTATAAAACTTGTTAAAGATTTTAGTAGAAGGAAAATGATACTAGATAGAAATTTATTTCTAAATGTAATGAATAACGCTGGAAACGATAAATATGTGATGCATATTTTTTTTCATTTTAAAATCTCTCTAAAAGAGAACTTACTGGATAAAGTACAGATAATAGAGTGTATTGGGGGGTATAAGGCATATGTGGAAATAAAATATATAAGAAAAATAGCACAAAGAATGAGAGGGGGAAATGAAATTACAGTGTTGTGAAGTCCTTCCATTATAATTGAAGTTTATGGTATCATTTGAAAGTAGACTGTGATAAGTTCATGATACACATTGCTGACTCTGAAGCAACCACCAAAAACAAAACAAAATTAACAAATAAACAAGTAAAAAAAAAGGAGTTGTAGCTTATAAGCAATAGTTGAGATAAAATAGAATCATAAAAATAATTAGTCCAAATGAAGGCAGGAAAGGAACAGAAAAGCACTAAAAAATAAATAGGAAAATAATGATATTTAGCTAGATATAGAATTAAACCCAACCAAATCAATCATTGGATTAAGTGGTATAAAAACTTCAATTCCAAAGTAGAGATTGAAAAATTCAATTAAAAATGAAGATCCCACTATATGCTGTCTATAATAAATCAATATTAAATATAAGAATGTAGTTAAACTAAAAGTTAAAAGATATAAAAAGATATAACATGAAAATTTTTAATAAAAAATATAAAAAGCTGAAGTGGCTATGTCACTCTAAGGCAAAGGAGATTTGAGAACAGGACGATAACAAAGATCTGAGATTTGTATCTGTAGTTTGTGGAGTTTCCAATAATTAAAATGAGTGGAATTTTACTAAGTTTTATGAGAATTATACTTTCAGAGATACTTTAACCTGGCAACACGGGCATACTATAGCTCAGCCCTAAGCAAATCCCCAGTTCTTAGACAAGGATAAGAAGAGTTCTGATAAAGTATTATGGACCCCACCTCACTTCTCCCAGATCTGGCCATAGATAAACTGATCAAAATAGATCCTTTCAGAGAACAGAAAGAGAGATAAACATATACAGAATTCAAAATTCAAGCCACGGTGAGGAAAGAGAATAGTTGATATTCCACTCCAGTAAACGGGACACGTGCAGTATAACAACTGAATTTTGCATGCTGTGTAGTCTTTTATTCACCTTCAAATGATGTTAGATACTACAATTATCCTGCCTGTCTGTTTTGTTGTTGTTGTTGTTGTTGTTGCTGTTTCTATATAACCACATATTGAAGGTATTATGAGTGGTTGTTGACTATTAAGCCACAGGTTTCTGGACCATGATAAACTACATCTATACCTGATTCAAGGAAAACATATTGAGTATTCATGATTCGGAGAACTCTTGTCCCGTGACATCAATTTGGGATTGAGCAGATGAGATTTAGGTTTGTCTATCTTTGGGAGTTGGTGAGGACATTTTTTACGTATGTAAAATAGTAATAATAGCCATAATATTAATAGCAGCTATCATTTACTGAATAACCTCTGTCAAGCATGACACTGGCCTTTCAAGGTGGATCATTCCATTTAATCCTTTAGACAATTCCACGAGATAGACATCATGATTATTCCCATTTTTACAGATACTTAAACAAGACATCAGATGAAACAAAACAAAACAAAACAAAACTAGCTCAGGGTTCTATAGTTATGGACATGTCACACCTGGAATATGAAGCCAAGTACCTCAATTCTCAAATATCATACCATAAATAAATTAGGCATGGATGTTCTTGATTATGTATGCTTGGAAAGAAAGGCGTGTGTGTGTGTGTGTGTGTGTGTGTGTGTGTGTGTGTGTGTGTGTGTGTGTGTGTGTGTGTGTATGCCATCTTTCTACCTTATAACAAGAAGATGCCTAATCAACCTAGAGTCAAAGCCTAATGAACAAATTTGAAACTTCAGATTCATCTGGGCCTATATCCTGATGAATTCTTTGCTTTTCAATATTAATCAGGTAATTTCATTTAAATTACCTTTGGCAAGGTAATATGTAAGGTCTTCAGTTCTTTTCTAATGACAATGAAGATATTACATAGCATCTTTTATTAATTAATTGATTTAGCATATGTGTTTAGGATCCCTTTCTACTAAGCTAATGTACTAAAGATTCAATTAAGATGAAAGAGATTTTAGTTCCACTCTCAAGTCTTATGGGAAGTAAGGCTTTAATGCAGAATCAATAAATGATTGCTAAATAAGTGAATTCAATATGAATTTCAAGGTTTTTATAGACCAAAAAGGTTGAACTACAGTTGGGACACATGGCTATAAACTTTGTGTGCAACAAACACTAGAGAAATGATAGAGATTTGAGCACATCCCCCCCAAATATTTATTATTTTGTGTCCTCATTTGTAGCCCAAAAACTGATACAAAGAAAAACTATCTTATTTGAAATTTTACTTCTTGAATTTAGGCCAACAGTCAAATAAATGAGCAAAGAAGCTTTTGAAGCCAAATGTGGCCCAGATTTTTTTTCTTTTAAGAAATATCTTTCTTTCTCTTTTGTTTTTTTTTGTTTTTTTTTTTGGCCTGACTTAAAACTGAGAGCTTCCATATCCAGAACAGATAAAATAGTATGAAACAGGCATTTACTTATGGAACAGCTCCTCACAAGTCACGATTAACCTCAAAGGCAGATTTCTTTTCTAAGTTATACCCTTTCTTTCTTGTGCCCAATCAAAATGAACATTTCTGAAATTCTGTTCACTGAGGGCTTATATTTTGTGATGATTTAAAATAAGTATCAGTTGACCTGATTTTTCAAAATATATGAAATTCAGACAGGTTATGCTATGTGCACTTATGTAAAGTCACGGCATTTAAAATATATAAAATCATTTGTTTGCATCCATTTCATCGCCTGACATGACCTAGAATGACTAGTCACAGACAAATAGTCGGGTTATTTCCTCTCTTTTGATTGTTCATTATTAAGTACCTAATAGGTGTGTAATATGATTCATGTTTATAAGAGAAATAAAGATAGAGAACCCAGTTTCTATGAGCTTGAATTTTAAGTGGAGACAAGACACATAGTGTTTGTTACAAAAACATGGGCCAACCCACAGAGATAATTGAAATGGAATGAGATTAGGACTGGCCAATAGTAGGAGAATGCAAGTATGAAACCGTAAGTTCTATTGTAGAGTGAAATGTATCACAGAAAATTATTTAGCTATAGAGTTTAAAGGCACAAAAGAATGTTTAGTCCATACTTTCATGTCTCTATAGATCTTCATCATCATCATAACCACCATCAGCTTCATAACATTTATTGAGCACTTGGAATGTTTCAGGCATTGCTCCAAGAACTTCTCACATATTAATTCATTAATTTTTACCAACCCCCTGTAGTTTAACGGTAAACACTGTGCTCATTTTAGAGATGAGGAAGCTGAGGCAGATCTTGTCCAACGCTAGGCATGTGGCAAATCATAGAGCTGGGTTTATATACATTGTGACAGACAAGTGGACAACTGAGGTCACATTTTCACCTTCTTTTGAACAATGCAGTTAGCTTGACAATTTGTTTACACTGTATCCAGTTTTATATAAGCTATTCTTCTGTTAGTACCTTTGTTCTAAAAGTACTATTAAGATATAAATCTTTTTTTGTTGTTCCAAGTTTTTATTTAAATTTTAGTTAGTTAACATATAGATGTAATATTGGTTTCAGGAGGAGAATTTAGGGATTTATCACTTACATATAACATCCAGTGCTCATCACAATTTTCTTCCTTAACACCCATTTAGCCCATTCCCCACCCACCTCCTCTCCAGCAACCTTCAGTTTGTACTGTACAGTTAAGAGTCTCTTATAGTGGAGCACCTGGATGGCTCAGATGGTTAAGTGTCTGCCTTCGGCTCAGGTCGTGATCTCTGGGTCCTGGAATTGAGACCCATGCTGGGCTCCTGGCTCAGCGGGGAGTCCACTTTTCCCTCTCCCTCTGCCTCTCTCCCTGCTCATGCTCTCTCTTTCTGTATCTCTCTGTCTCAAATGAATAAATAAAATCTTTAAAAAAAAGAGTTTCTTAGGCTCTTATGATTTGCCTCCCTCTCTTTTTTTCTTCCCCTTTTCCCTATGTTCATCTGTTTTGTTTCTTAAATTCCACATATGAGTGAAATCATATGATATTTGTCTTTCTCTGACTTATTTCACTTAACATAGTACACTTTAGCTTCATCCACGTCATTGCAAATGGCAAGATTTCATTCTTTTTGATAGCTGAGTAGTATTCCATTGTATACATATACCACTTCTTTTTATCCATTCATTAGTCGATGGACATTTGGGATTTTTCCATAATTTGGCTATTGATAATGCTACTATAAACACTGGATTGCATGTGTTCATTTGAATCAGTATTTTTGTGTCCTTTGGGTAAATACCTAGTAGTTGGGTTGTAGGGTAATTCTTTTTTTAACTTTTTGAGGAACCTCCATACTGTTTTCTGGAGTAGCTGCACCAGTTTTCATTCCTACCAACAGTGTAAGAGCGTTCTCCTTTCTCTGGACCCTCGCCAACATCTGCTGTTTCCTGTATTGTTAATTTTAGTCATTCTGACAGGTGTGAGCTGATATCTCACTGTAATTTTGATTTGTATTTCCCTTTCATGTGTCAGTTCACCATCTGTATGTCTTCTTTGGAAAAATATCTATTGGTGTCTTCTGCCTATCTCTTAACTGGATTATTTGTTTTTTGGGTGTTAAGTTTGAGAAGTTCTTTGTAGATTCTGGATACTAACCCTTTAACCCTTTATCAGATATGTCATTTTCGGATATCTTCTCCCATTCCACAGCTGCCTTTTAGTTTTGTTTATTGTTTCCTTCACTGTGTACAAGCTTTTAATGTTAATGAAGTCCCAATAGTTCATTTTTGCTTTTGTTTCCTTAGACTCAGGAGACATGTCTAGAAAGAAGTCGCTATGGCTGATGTCAATGACATTACTGTCTGTGTTCTCCTCTAGGATTTTTTATGGTTTCAAGTGTCACATTTAGATCTTTCATCCATTTTGAATTTATTTTTATGTATGGCATATGAAACTGGTCCAATTTCATTCTTTCACATGTTGCTATAGAGTTTTCTCAACACCATTTGTTGAAGAGACTAACTTTTTCCCATTGGATATTCTTTCCTGCTTTATTGAAGATTAACTGACCATATAGTTGTGGGTTCATTTCTGGGTTTTCCATTCTGTTCTACTGATCTATGTGTGTCTGTTTTTGTGCTAGTACCATACTGTCCTGATCACTACAGCTTTGTAATATAACTTGAAGTCCAGAATTGTGATGCCTCCAGCTTTGCTCTGCTTTTTCAAGGTTGCTTTGGTTATTTGAGGTCTTTTGTGGTTCAATACAAATTTTAGGATTGTTTGTTGTATCTCTGTGAAAAATGTTGTTGGTGTTTTGACAGGGATTGCAACAAACAAAAACTCAGGATCAGATGGTTTCACAAGCAAATCCTACCAAACATTTGAAGAAGAGTTAATATCTACTCTTCTCAAATTATTCCAAAAAATAGAAAAGGAAGGACAACTTCCAAATCTATTCTATGAGGCCGGTATTACCCTGACACCAAAACCAGAAAAAGACTCCACCAAAAAGAACTATAGGCCAGTATCCCTGATGAACATGGATGCAAAAACTCTCAATAAAATACTACAAATCGAATCCAACAGTGCATTAAAAGAATTATTCACCACAATCAAGTGGGATTTATTCCTGGGCTGCAAGCGTGGTCCAATATTTACAAATCAATCAATGTGATACACCACATTAATAAGAGAAAGGATAATAACCATATGATCCATTCAATAGATGCAAAAAAAAAAAAAGGATTTGACAAGATACAACATCCATTCACGAAGAAAACCTCAACAAAGGAGAAATAGAGGGAATATACCTCAATATCATAAAGGCCATATACAAAACACACAGCCAAGATCATCCTTGCAAACTGAGAACTTGTCTTCTAGAGTCAGGAACAAGACAGGAATGTCTACTCTTACAACTGCTATTTAACATAGTACTGGAAGTCTTAGCCTCAGTAATCAGACAACAGAAAGAAATAAAAGGCTTCTAAATTGGTCAGGAACAAGTCAAATTTTCAGTATTTGCAGATGACATGATACGATATATAGATAACCTGAAAGATTCCATCAAAAAACTGCTAGAACTGATAAACAAATTCAGTAAAGTTGACAAATACAAAATCAATGTACAGAAATCTGCCACATTTCTATACACCAATAGTGAAGCAGCAGAAAGAGAAATTAAGGAATCAATCCCACGAAAAAACATAAGGAATAGGAATAAACCTAACCAAAGAGGTAAAAGACCTATACTCTGAAAACTATAAAACACTGAGGAAAGAAACTGAAGATGACACAAAGAAATGGAAAGACGTTCCATGCTCATGGATTAGAAGAATTTTGTTAAAATGTCTATACTACCCAAAGTAATCTACACATTTAATGCAATCCCTATCAGATACTTCTTTATTTTTTTTTAACACCTAGCTCAAATACTAGATAATTTGGACAGCTTTTTGAGAATTCAATGGAAAGATGAGTTTTTTTCAACTTCGTTTAAAGTCTTATAATCATAATCACTTATAGAAGCAACTGGATTGACCAGCTGACCTGATAAATTGACTTTTTCTCAAATATTGGATGTAAACTCAGAAACATTTTGGGCACACAAATGTAACATTCATCATGTCATATAAAGAACTCAATGAAGTCCTGCATTATAGAATTCTCTTTTTTTTTCTAATACTTAATATTCAGTCTTTAAAGTCTTATCAGGTCAATTTGTACATATGGAATCTCCTTATTGTTACATTTAACTTCACTGTTTCTTTACTTTTTCAAGTCTTTTTTTCTTTTATGAGAATAACTATTATAGATAAAAGAGAACCTGGGAGTAAACCCTAATGCATTATTTACACGAATACATTCTTCTAAATAGATATAATTAATGCTGAGATCTCTATAGACTATATTTCCCTAAACACACATAAAGAATACCCCTGAATGAAACCTGAGTAGGAGTATGAATGCTCTTACATGGGAAAGAGTTGTACAATTGAGTTAGTTTTGGGAAGGCTTAGAAATTATTCACTGAGCATCTAATAAATGCATTGAAGAGAGCCAAATAAACATACAAATTAATTTATAATCTAGTGTGGGGATTCAAATGTTATAAACACATTTTTTTAAATCAAAAAAGGCCATACTCAGAAATTCCAGCATAAATGAAATTTCTCTTAAAAAACTTTAACATGAAAAGTTCCTTTCATTTGTTTCCTACCACCTTATCACAAGTAAATACATATTTGTGTGATTATTATTATTATTACTCTTACTGCAATTGTGTATTTCCTCAATCAGACTATAAGTTCTTTGTCTTTCTTGAGAATGATTTTTCTAGAATCCAGGCTCCATGTCTTTCTTACTGAGAATGATTTTCCTAGAATCTAGCATGGTTCCTTATTCTCAATAAGGAATTTTTGAATGGATAAGTTAACTGACATATCTTAATTCTGTTTCTGAACTCCCAAAAATAAAATGGTATATTTAAATTTGCAAATTAGGAGAAGTCCTCCAAATAAAATTACGAAGAATGATTTTATGCAGCTAAAAGTATTATTGAATTATTGGATGAACATTTGAGCAAGTTTAGCCTCAGACAGAGAGAGCCTAACATGTGTATCTGACAGGCTACTGTCCTGAACACATATAACCCTGATCAGCCTAATAAAAACTGAAGTAAATATAGTTTTTGCCCACAAAGAGTCAGGCATATTTTATTCTATAAATTTAGTTCTTCACATATTTGTAAAGAATTATTTCCTTGAGGGCGCCTGGGTGGCTCAGTTGGTTAAGCGACTGCCTTCGGCTCAGGTCATGATCCTGGAGTCCCTGGATTGAGTCCCACATCGGGCTCCCTCCTCTGCAGGGAGTCTGTTTCTCCCTCTGACCCTCTTCCCTCTCGTGCTCTCTATCTCTCATTCTCTCTCTCTCAAATAAATAAATAAAATCTTTAAAAAAAAAAGAATTATTTCCTTGAGAAATTAAGTATGAAAAATAAGGTATCCCTGATAATTTTCAATTAGTATTTTATCAGTGTCTGATATGTTAAGCTGCATAACAAATATACATGAGATATAATCCATAGGATCATGCATGCCTAGTTTTAAACAAAGAATCAAAATAAATTCTAAGATATTATATTCAGTGGAACACACTTCAGAAAAATTTGCTCAGATAATACAATACATTAATTTCCTACCCAGGTAGTTACGAGATCTGGAAATCAAAGGTTATATTTCATCTTTTTGTTAAAATCAAATCATTTCAATACTAAACCACTTTTGTTTCTCTAAAGAGGAATCATGACTCTAGAGACAATCCTGCTGTTTCTCAAGCCAGTGTTTTTACTTTGTTATTAAAATTTAAGTAAGTTCCACGTGTACAATATTTGTTCTTCAGAGTTTTATATTATTTTCAGGTACCATACCTCTTTTTTCTCTCCTGCCTGAATTATTGTTGGTTCTGAATACCCACAAGTAGTGTGCCTTTTCATTCCTGCTTTGAATTTTATCCTTTTATAACCTAGAAGGATGGTTTTATTTATTTATTTGGAAAACCTAACGAACAGGAATCTTGGTATTGTATACAAGTAATCTCCTTCTTTGAAGGAAATTGCTTTTGAGTAACTGCCATCATTACAGCCTCCACCAAACACTACAGTGAAAAACCTCTTAACCCTTTCACATTTCTTCTTTCATTTGGCACAATGTGATTTGTTCATGTAAATGTGGAATTGCATTGGGTTAGCTGAAGAGTTTTCTTCTAGTGCCCTAAAATTTGGCTTAAAATAATGTTTTTATAATTTTGTGAATGCATGTCAAATTCACGAATCATACCGTGGATGCTGTTTAAAACATGGAGGAGTTAATGGAAACTATTATTGAAAGGAGGTTAAAAATTCTTCAGCTTGAGAGAACTTGTTATCCACTTCCTCCACCAGCATTGTTGTAGTAATGATGGCCCAGATGGGAGTGAACATCATTAGCCTAAACTGGTCCAGCACTGTGGACAAGGAACTAACAAGAAATGATGTTTCCTCGAGCAAAAATGGCAGAAAAAGCAATCTGATTTTTTGCTCTTTCAAAATGTTCCAAAATGATCCAGCACCCTATCCTTCCTCACTCTGCAATTGCAAATTCCTGCCATCTAATCCCTCAACTTGAGTGAAGAGGGAAACTGAAATAGGCTACTTTTCTAAGCAGACTCAGATTTGTTTTCCTTTTTTATCTTATTTTATTTTTAAATGTGTTGCAAAAAAAAAAAAAAAAAAGGCCATACCACCAAGAGTAAGAATGCTATTTTAATTTGGTCAAACTCCTGTAATTTCCTGTTAGTACAAGGATTTATTTTTTAATCTACTAGAACTCCTAAATTATACCTGAGAAGTACGAAACTTTTCTAGTAGATATACCTGTAGCTTTGGAACATTTTCCTTGCTACTTAAATTTATTTTACGACTTAAAAATTATTAAAGATTTTATTAAAGACTATTTACCTGGTTGGTGTACTTTTAGATCTATAGTTAATCTTATCCTAGGTCTATGAGAGCTCTAAGATTATACTCTGTAATCTACTAAATACTTAGGGAAAAAAATAACTCAGCCTCTCTAATCATGATATGAGAAGACTCGGCTTATAGATGCCAATTCACAATTACTAAACCAGGAGGTTGTTGCTCAGAATCTAATTCTGTCACAAATAATATAAGGGTCCTGGTTTTCCCAGTCTATAAGTTCTGGAGTTTACTAAAACTTTCCTTCACAGTAATACCAGAAGAAACATTTGACCTCAGCCATAATAAGCCACTGAGCCACATTTGGGAACATGACATAAGGAAACTTAGTATCTTCATACATTTCCTCTTCAGTAATATAGGACATACTGCAATTTTGTCATACTACATCAGGCCATAATTTTCATGGTTTACTTGGGCCTTTGAGAGGTTGATTCCACTAAGAATGGAGAAGTCACCAAACTTACATACTTCCCTGTGTCCGTCACCAAAGGCTTGATCATATGTCATTCATAAATACTTCCAAATCTCAACAGCATAAAACAACAAAAGTCTATTTCTTCCTTATGCTACATGTATATTGTAAATCAGTAATGGGCAGAGGAGGCACAGTCCCCTAATCAGCCCCCAAGAACCAGGTTGATAGAGAAGCCTCCCTCCAATGTTGGATGCCATTCTAGAAGAAATGTTATTCCTGAAGTTTTGAACTGCCAAGAAAATGCTTGGCATGGAAATGCCATGCATCATGTATACTTATACATAATTCTCAGGCCAGAACTACATACTACACATACACATTGATGATTAGTTTAATAGATGTTAAGAAAAACTGGTGATATATTACATATTATCTTGGCAATGAGTATATGAGTGTGAGTGTGACTACTATACTTTTGATTTCAACTATGCAAAAGGTAAGTTCTAAGCAGGCTTTGTTGCTCAAAACCCTCTATTTTATATTTTACCAGTTAGAGATGAGTAGCAGTTGTCTATCTCAACTCACCTACTCACCCAATCTCTAGACCCTCTAATTCTTTTCATTTTTCTTTGTTCATCTCTTCCTTGTCATGCTTTGTAAATACAGCCAGTAGTAATAAGCAAAGGTTGCTGATATTCTGACCTCTTCTTTTGGAATATAATTCCTTAGGTATATTTTTATTTTAACACCACTGCAGACAAAAGTTTACCAAATGTTTTGCCACTGCATTACAAAATTCATTCTCCAGTCCTTAAATTATAGCTTTTATCCTGTTTGCCAAAGGGTCTGAACTAATTTTGTTACAGTAGCATCCTCTATGTAGGCACCAATTTCTACATCAGTAAGGATAGGCTGAATTATGCTATAGTAACAAAAAATTGCAAAATCTTAGTGGCTTACAATAACAAAAATTTATTTCTTGGTCACACTATACTTATCAAGGATGGAAAGAGAATTCTCTCAGGATGATGGAGTAGACACAATCTTAAACACTGCTAGTTGCCATGGCAAAGGAAAAAAAAATGTTTTAGAAAGACTCAGAAAAGTAATTAAATGTTCAGTCTGGAAGTAACATTCTCATTAGCCATAATTAATCACATAGTTACTATAATCTATAAGAAAGCCAGAAAATGCAAGTCTAACATGTAACTAGAAGGGAGAAGAATTAGAAATATTTGGCCAATGACCACAATCACCAGTGGGAAGTGGTCCTCAAAATGACCTAAACTGGATCTGGGGAAAACCTATGTACTGTAGTCGCAAGATACATAATTTAAGGGCATAAATTTTAAGTGAAGGCCAAACACATAATGAATGAGCAATATCAGGCTACTAACTTTTACTGAAACTAAAATAGATTTTTTTTAAATAGATTTTTAAATACGGACTTTAAGCTTTAATTGAAATTTCTCATTTGAATGATGACAAATTACATACTTCCTCCATTTAATGAAATTTTATTGAATTGTAAAAACCTTTCTTCTAGAAAGTCGTGATTATAGAGTAATAAGCCAATTTCTATATTTAGAAAAAATTAAATATGTATCACATATGTATCACTTACATGCCATTTTAATGACTTTTCATATACAGTTCTTTATACATATTATAGATTATAAATGCTTCTGAGTTATATTTTATATTATTTGACTATTTATAATAAAACTTTAATAGATGTTAAGAAAAAGGTGAAATATTACACATACCAAAACAATTGTATTAGTTCTAATGCAATACATAAATCATATTAATGTCTTTATTAATTTTTATAAGAAGAGTTTGAAGTGTTCATTGTTTCTGTACATGCATAATAATACTCTTAATCTTTTTTTTAAAGATTTTATTTATTAATTTGAGAGAGAGAGAGAGCACATGAGAGGGGGAGGGTCAGAGAGAGAAGCAGACTCCCTGCCGAGCAGGGAGCCCGATGCGGGACTCGATCCCGGGACTCCAGGATCATGACCTGAGCCGAAGGCAGTCGCTTAACCAACTGAGCCACCCAGGCGCCCAATAATACTCTTAATCTTATAATTATACATCACAGGGGCGCCTGGGTGGTTCAAGTGTCTGCCTTCGGCTCAGGTCACGATCCCAGGGTCCTGGGATGGAGCCCCATGTCAGGCTCTCTGCTCAGCAGAAAGCCTGCTTCTCCCTCTGCCTCTGCCTGCCACTCACCCTGCTTCTGCTTGCTCTCTCTCTCTCTCTCTCTGTCAAATAAATAAATAAAATCCTTAAAAAAATAATTATACATCATAAATCTGTATTTAACATCAGCATTCATCTTTATATAAAATAAACATATTTTTGAGGGTGGAATTGTGATTTGACCAAATGTATATATGATTTTGCTTTTTCTGACAGTCTTTATTTCTTTTTCACATTTTTTTAATTGAAGTTGAGTTGACACATTGTTACCTTAGTTTCAGCTGTACAACACAGCAATTCAACCTCTCTCTACCTTATGCTGTGCTCACCATGAGTGTAGCTCCCATCAGTCACCATACAACACTATTATAATACCTCTGACTGTACTCTCTATGCAGTACCTTTTATTCCCATGACTTATTCATTCCATACCTGGAAGCCTGTATCTCCCACTCCCCTTCACCCATTTTGTCCACCCACCACCCCCTCCCCATGTACATAAGAATTTTGTCAGGAATTTAATGTGACCAACTCAGTTCATCCTGGCCATTCTGTATTAAGGTTCCTCAGCTTTCTGTTCTTGGCTTCCTTTCTTCTAGCTCTATACAATCTATCTGAGAAATCATTCCCAATTCATCTGTGAAGGTTCCCAATTCTTTATTTTCAATCAAGTCTTCCTTTAGATTTTTAAATACATATATCATATATTGATGTTTTATCTCTTGATGAAGAGTTAACACTTTAAATTGAGAAAAAAAAATATTCCAGCTTAACAAAATTTTAGAACTCTGCCACAATTTGCAGAAATCTTACTTCATAGGACTAGTTTAAAAAAAAAGTATTATTTAGATTATAAACTACTTTAAAATAGTCTTTTCTAATTTTTTGGAGAATTCTGTTCCTTGGGTTTTTTAAGTCCTTAAAAAAAAAGGCACGTAGTTCAAAGAAAATTATTAAACTAGTCATGAAAATGACTTCTTGCTTCATGAATTCAATGGATTCTTTTTTTAAAAGATTTTATTTATTTAAGAGAGAGAGAGAGCACACACAGGAGCCAGGGGAGGGGCAGAGAAGCAGACTCTCTACTGAGCAGGGAGCCTGATGCTGAGTAGGTAGCCTGATGCTGAGCAGGGAGCCTGATGCTGAGCAGGGAGCCTGATGCGGGGCTTGATTCCAGGACCCTGGGATCATGATCTGAGTTGAAGGCAGATGCTTAACTGACTGAACCACCCAGGCGCCCATTTCAATGGATTCTTGAATGTCAAATGATACATTACTGAGCACTGAAGTCCCTGAGTATATGCTTGCTCTTCTTGCTCTATTCAGAAATTTCAAGATTGGGTTAGACTCTTAACTAAATACTTACTTTTGCCAGGTCTTTTTGTGTGTGTGTGACATTAGCATCTTCATGTACAAATGAATAACTCATTGATATTTAATAAACTGATGTCAAATATGGATTGCCTACCTATTTTTTTTAATGATGAGTAAATAGCACCATTCGGATACATGAAAGTCTTCTTCAGTCAGTGTTCAAAATTAAATTGCATCCAGCTTATGAAAAGGTGTATTTACTTAATAATTTAATTGATGATATTTTGTGCCTCTAATTCAATCAACAGCTTAATCCATAGCTAATAAAAAAAGAAACATGTCTTCAGTCATTATTAGTTTACTGATGACTCAGAGGGCAAATAATCATAATTTTTTTTTCAGGGACACAATTAATGAAAATCCTTGTCCTTAGATAATTTTGCTCAATGATTAGGGATATGTATAAAAAATTCTAGAATCTAGAGTGGTTTTTTTTTAGTAATTTACTTTTTTCCCCCTCTTTTTGGCCAAACATGAACTCCTGAGGTAAAGTAATAAAAATTAAATTTGTTTAACTATAAATGACATCAAGGATGGAGTAAGGAAGCAAATTTAGTATCTTTTGTTTATTTTCCTAATGCTCCCCACAGACTGACAGACACATAAACTACCCTCTCTTCTGCCTATGCCCTGCATCTGTCTCAGTGTCAAGTTAGTTGCTTCACTTTATTTTTTTTTTTAAGATTTTATTTATTTATTTGAGAAGGAGAGAATGAGAGACAGAGAGCACAAGAGGGAAGAGGGTCAGAGGGAGAAGCAGGCTCCCTGCCGAGCAGGGAGCCCGATGCGGGACTCGATCCCGGGACTCCAGGATCATGACCTGAGCCGAAGGCAGTCGCTTAACCAACTGAGCCACCCAGGCGCCCTAGTTGCTTCACTTTAAACACAAATAGCACCAGGGGCTTATTTCCCATTTGTTTATATGTCATGATTTTAGAAAAGACATCTCTGTGAGACTTTGAAATGACTTCTTCTAATCAAATGCTGCATTTAAATATCTTGTATTGTGAGTTTCTGCAGAAAGCATTTGCACAAGCAATTCTCAATAAAACTAATGTAATATTATGTACCTATATTTGTTTTCATATTTTATATAAATGCTCAGGATTTATATTGGCTACATTTTATTTTACAAACATAAACAAAAGTATTCATTTTATCATTTATTCACGGAATGTCTACTGAGCTCCTTTTGTGGACTCCATGCTAAGTACAGTGCATAGAATTGTGACTAAATCTGTGAAGGTTTCTTGGTAAAATCTTAAATGCAATGTTGTAAAAATAGAAATACATAAAATAACAAGTAAATCAATTACTCTGCATACCACCTGACCTTTAATTACGGTTAGAGATAATATCAGAGAGTGATGGGGATATTGGTTGCTTGAGTTTTTTTATAAACAATAAATCTTAGCCTTAACAATTAGTTTCTTTATGTATCAGTATTTATCATTATAGTACACCTTATATGTGTATTATTTATAATTTTACTTTAATATAATACATATACAATACTATATAAACTAATTAAACTATCTGAATTTCTGAGTTTTTAAACATTATGAGAAGTTACAAATTTCACTAATACACTTTTGATGGTCCTGCTTAAAATATTCAATATTAATTTTGAGAAATTTAAAGGATTTATTTTTTTTTCTTTTAAGCATAATAGGGTTACATATTATTTCATGTTTTCACTGAGATGATTTCAGAAATGTATGTGTTTCAAATATTTCTATAATTGTATGTTTGGGAACTCTGATATTAATTTTGCAAAGTGACTGATTTTAATTTCACTTTTTCAGTGAATAAACACAAATTATATTGGACAAGATTCCAATCTGAAGATCAGTAAGTCTTAGTTTTATACTACTGGGAAGAAGAGAATTTTGAGAGTCTAAACATCATTCTAAGAGCAATGACAACCTATAGGCCAATTGAAAGAGACTTTTGTGAAGGCAAGTGAAAGTGAATAATGTTGAAGGGCAATGGGAAAGCTCTGGCTTTTCAAGGACAACTGAACTGATGTCAATGTGAGAGAATCTTAGGGACCAAAGAACATGGACATAGTCATCCCTCAGAGCAGTAGAGCAGAGCAGTTGTGAGGTATGACAAAATAACTACATATAGATTGAGAAAGGCACATGCTGCAAACAAAGCAAGAAAACAGTAGTTTAAAATATGTTGCATGATTTATGTTACATAGTCTAAAATGTGCTGTTGAAATATTAATGAATGAAACAACCTACAGAAACCTAACATTAATTCCCTCTCTCTCTTTTTCTCTCTGTGTGTACATAGAGGTGTACCCCTAGACCACCAACATAGTGTAGGGAGAACATAAGGCAAATCAATTTCTTCCGCTTAATACAATATACATTCTATAAGGGCAGAGCTGTTGCATACCTTGCATCTCTTTAGCTCCCCATTAGCCCAAACAGTGCCTAGTTCACAATAAGCTGCTAAAATATTTTAATGAATAATTAAACCACTCCTGTTTCCAAAGGAAGGAGATCCTAATGAGTATCTCTGTAGTTCTGACTATAAGGCACAAAGACAGGAGCTCACAATCGGAAACAGAGAAAAACTGATTTATGACTAAACTGCTTATTATATGTAAGCAACCCTAGCAGCAGTTAAGGATTTTTTTCATAGGCACACTACACAGTAGATCATAAAGTGTGACATATAAAAATTTATACAAAGCTTGAAATTATAACAAATCTATTAATTTAAAATTGTTTATATTACATTTTTAAAATAGTATATAATTCTCTGAAGCAAAGTCATATAATTAGAAGATTATAAAATATAAACAGTAAATGTTTGACAAGAAAAGCCTACCTAAGAATTCACTAAGGCAGGACTGGAAGAGAGTGTGATGTCAGAAAAGGGATCAAGTTTTATGCTTTTATCAAGCCGCCTTCAATGAGGTGATGCCTTGGAGAATCCTAATTCCTATTCACAATTGCACCAAAAACCATAAGATACCTAGGAATAAACCTAACCAAAGGGATAAAAGATCTGTACTCTGAAAACTATAGAACACTTATGAAAGAAATCAAAGATGACAAAGAAATGGAAAAACATTCCACGCTCATGGATTAGAAGAACAAATAAAATGTTACAGTACCCAAAAGAAAAGTGGGCAGAAGATATGAAAAGAAACTTCTCTGAAGAAGACATACAAATGGCCAACAGACACATGAAAAAATGTTCATCATCATTAGCCGTCAGGGAAATTCAAATCAAAACCACATTGAGATACCATCTTACACCAATTAGAATGGCAAAAATGGACAGGGAAGAAACAACAAATGTTGGAGAGGTTGTGGAGAAAGGGGAACCCTCTTCCACTGTTGGTGGGAATGCAAGTTGGTACAGCCACTTTGGAAAACAGTGTGGAGGTTCCTCAAAAAGTTAAAAAAAGAGCTACCCTATGACCCAGCAATTGCACTTCTGGGTACTTACCCCAAAGACACAGATGTAGTGAAAAGAAGGGCCATATGCACCCCAATGTTCATAGCAGCAATGTCCGCAATAGCCAAACTGTGGAAAGAGCCGAGATGCCCTTCAACAGACGAATGGGTAAAGAAGATGTGGTCCAGATATACAATGGAATATTACTCAGCCATCAGAAAGGATGAATACCCAACTTTTACATCAACATGGACGGGACTGGAGGAGATGATGCTAAGTGAAATAAGTCAAGCAGAGAAAGTCAATTATCATATGGTTTCACTTATTTGTGGAACATAAGGAACAGCATGGAGGACATTAGGGGAAGGAAGGGAAAAATGAAAGGGGGATTCAGAGGGAGAGATGAACCATGAGAGACTAATGGACTCTGAGAGACAAACAGGGTTTTAGAGGGGAGGGGGGAGGGGGGATGGGTTAGCCCAGTGAAGGGTATTAACAAGGGCACATATTGCACGGAGCACTGGGTGTTATACAAAAACAATGGATCGTGATCACCACATCAAAAACTAATGATGTATTGCATGGTGACTAACATAATATAGTAAAATTAAAAAAAATTCAAAACAAAGAATCTACACATTCATGCAATCCCTATCAAAACACCACTAGCATTTTTCAGAGAGCTGGAACAAACAACCCTATGATTTGTATGTAACCACAAGACCCTGAATAGCCAAAGCAATCTTGAAAAAGAAAAACAAAGCTGGAGCCATCACAATTTCAGACTTCAAGCTATATTACAAAGCTGTAGTCTTCAAGACGGTATGGTACTGGCACAAAAATAGTCACATAGATCAATGGAACAGAATAGAGAGCCCAGAAATGCACCCACAGCTACATAGTCAACTAATCTTTGACATAGCTGGTAACAATATCCAATAGGAAAAAGACAGTCTCCTCAACAAATTGTGTTGGGAAAACCGGACAGCAACACGCAGAAGAATAAAATGGACCATTTTCTTGTGCCATACACAAAAATAAGTTCAAAATGGATGCAAGATCAAAAGTGTGAGATAGGAAATCATCAAAATCCTAGAGAAGACAGGCCACAACCTCTTTGACATCTGCTGCAGCAACTTCTTACTAGACACATCTCCAGAAGCAAGGGAAACAAAAGCAAAAATGAACTATTGGGACTTCATTAACATTAAAAGCTTCTGCACAGTGAAAGACACAATCAACAAAACTAAAAGGCAAACTATGGACTGGGAGAAGATACCTGCAAATGACATGTCTGACAAAGGGTTAGTATCCAAAATCTATAAAGAACTTCTCAAACTCAACACCCAAAAAGCAAATAATCCAGTTAAGAAATGGGCGGAAGACACAAATAGACATTTTTTCCAAAGAAGACATACAGATGGACAACAGACACATGAAAAGATGCTCAACATCACTCATCATCAGGGAAATACAAATCAAAACCACAATGATATACCACCTCACCCCTGTCAGAATGGCTAAAATTAGTAACACATAAAACAACAGATGTTGGTGAGGATGAGGAGAAAGGGGAACCCTCCTACACTGTTGGTGGGAATGAAAACTGGTGCAGTTACTCTCGAAAATAGTATGGATGTTCCTCAAAGGGTTAAAAATAGAACTACCCTACAACCCAGCAACTGCACTACTAGGTATTTACCCAAAGGATAAAAAAATACTGATTCAAAGGGGCACATGCACCCCAATGTTTATAACAGCATTATCAACAATAGCCAAATTATGGAAAGGGTCCGAATGTCCATCAACTGATTAATGGATAAAGAAGTGGTGCGCGCGCACACACACACACACATACACACACACACACACACACACACACACACACACCCCGAGGAATATTACTCAGCCATCAAAAATAATGAAATCTTGCCATTTGCAATGACATGGATGGAGCTAGAGTGTATTATGCTAAGTGAAATAAGTCAGAGAAAGAAAACATGATTTCACTCATATGTGGAATATAAGAAACAAAATAGATAAACATAGGGGAAAGAAGAGAAAAAAAAAGAGGAAGGCAAACCATAAGAGACTACTAACTACAGAGAACAAACAGGGTTGCTGGAGGGGAAGTGAGTAGGAGATGGGCTAAATGGGTGATGGGCGTTAAGGAGAGCACTTGCTATGATGAGCACTGGGTGTTATATGTAAGTGATGAATCACTAAATTCTACTCCTGAAACCAATATTACACTATATGTTAACTACCTAGAATTTAAATAAAAACTTAAAATTAAAAAAACACAAAAATACTAATTTCAAACTAATTTTCTATAAACTTAAGTGTTTTTAATCCACATTTCCTAAATGAAAAACAAGCAAAGAAACTTGGATCCCATAAATCTTGTAATACTCTGAATAAATTCTATCAGTAACCAGATAGACAGTTGCTCTTTAAGAAATTATTTTTTAGAATTTTGTATCACAATAGAGATATAAAGAAAGTTATCTAGTTTTCTATTTCAAATAGCACAGCCTTCTTTCATCTAATTCCTCTTAACAACTGTCTGAATGTCTGCCAGTTGGTGAACATGAGAAGCTCTGGGCTTGGCCTAAAACATAGGGACAGATGACTTACATAGAGTCACAGAACAAAAAAAAGGGACCTATTGCTCTACTCTGTTTATCTCTTGTCTGTACACAAATTACTTCTGACACCTTTGGATGGACTGCTCAGATACAGCTTCTGAGAAACTGGAGGAACCGGAGCATCTATTTCTCGATGTGGTATTGCTATAAACTCACAGAAGTAATGCAGATGGCAACTTGGTATGCTTTTTGTAGGAACTGGTTTATAGGAAGTGCCATAACTTCAACTAAATGTTTTAAAACCTAAGCTCATTACAACTCCACATCCATAAACACATACGAGCTCATTTGTATATATAGAGATACAAACCCAAATGCACACTCTAGTCTCCATTCTTGAATCTAGGACACAGGAATCGCTCTCCTTTTTCTGTGCAGCATTCCCTCAGCCTGGAATTCCACTCACCATTTTTCATATCCTCCTCATATCAATTATCTGATCTTGGACTGTAGATCACCATATGTAAATCTTTCCATGCCACTATATTTTAAGTTTGTTGGTGGAATATCTTATTCACTTTTTATCATCCTATAACATTCAGATATACCTGGCACATGCTTTCTCAGTATTTATGAGTGACAAAATATGTTTTTAAAAATTTTAATGAGAAATCCTATCACTGGAAGTATATGTCACACAGAACATGATACTCTAGAAAAAAGAGAAATATAAAATCACTCACACATTATATACATTTGGAGTTATACTAATCTATTCCTATGCTAAGATTTTCAATAGTCAGCTATTTTCTTCATTTATGTAATTCATATAATTGCAACTTTAGATACTTCAAGGTATCATTTTATAAAACTGGATAGTTGTTTCCCTGTATCTATGTATTATGTGAATTAAATAGATTCCATATAACTATATTATAGACCTGTCACAAGAGGAGTTTCATTTAATGAAGTCATAAATTTCACATTGCAGTGATATACTGTTACTGGCTTTTCCTTGTTTTAAGAAAAAATTTTCCCCATGTGATATTTTAAACATAAACTTTGCAGTTTTAAACAAATGTATAAACATAATTACAAACCTTAAATATTAGGCACCCTTAAAGTCAGTGGCATGACCAGAAAACATTAATTTAATAGCCAAACATTTCCATGTTATCATGAGAATGATGTATTCTTTTAAGTCATGATTTTTAAGGAGTTCACAGTAACATACTTCAACCAATTTCTATTTAGTTTTATTTCTAAAAGTGACTAAATCAGTGACAGTTTTGTCATTTCCATTTCTGTTCTTTGTCTCATCACTTGGCAATTTGTATGGATTACCCAGCCTTTCCCCAAAGAATAGTGAGGCATGAATATAAATTAAGTCCTAGAGCATTCTCTTTCAAGTGTAGGATCACTGGGTTAATCTCTACATGAAACAGTCTGGTTGCAGAATGGAAGATCTGCCATGTGGACTAACGCTGGCAAAGTCAATATATTTTAGGGGATTTATCATGACACACTTTTCAAAAGTTTCTTCATAAGAACCCTGTGTGGTCTACACTAATCTAATGACTTTGATTTTCTTTGATATTTAATTGAAACACAGCTTTATCTTGTATCTTTATGTTTTCGGGCAAACAAAGAACTAAAGAAACTGATCCCTTTGGACTACTGCTTTTGGCAATAGATCAGAATCAAAGCATGCACACTATTTCATTTTAGTGTTTGTTTTATTTTAGGTAATATTTGCAAGATGATAACAGATGGGGTATTAGGACGGCTGCAGATTAAAGGTTAAATGAATGGTGGTTAGACATTTTCAAAATAATGCTCATACTAAAAATATATAATGAATGATGCAGGATACATAAATCTCTCCTTTTAAAATCTCTATCCCTAGATATGAATATTTAAAGAAGCTAAGGATTACGTATAGCATAACAATAGGATGTAGCTTGAGGAATATATTGGTATATTTAGAAATCCCTATCTGAATGAGCTGCTCACTCTTTTTCCACATTTGTACTGGCAATATGCTTTATAGAAAAGACTAGTGGCTGTACAATTTAATATTTCTATTAATCTTTGAATGTTAATAGGTAAAGGGAAAATGGTAACTTAAGAAGTAATTTATAATACAGTAGCAAAGCGGCCTTGGCCAGAAGTTTTGTCTAACACTTAAGGTATTATTTCTTTGCCTATTACCATTGCAGCCCAAAGAATAGTATCTCTCACTGGCATCCCCACTTAGAGAAGATTCTTGAAGAATTAAAGAATTAAAAATATAGTGTCACAAAATGTTTTTCAGCAGTGGTTAAAAAGCAAATTCATACTACAAAGGGAAATTATAAGAAAAGATGACTTAGAAGAACATAACTTTAGAAGACATTTTATCTTCTAAAGATATCTCTTCAATTCTTCAAAACATTGCTCTAGTCCTCTTCCGTCCACTGTGCTTGTATATTTCTTCCCCTGTCTGTGGCTAGTTTTCTCTCCCTTACTGCTTCCCATTTTTTCTGCCTTTACAGTTCTGGCTAACCATGGTGTGAACTAAAAGATGAAAGAATTTTTTGTTTGTTTTTTAAAAGATGAAATTGGCTTTGTTTTTTAATTTTATTTTTTAAGATTGATTGATTTATCAGAGAGAGAGAGAGAGAGAGCACAAGCAGGGGAAGCGGCAGGCAGAGGGAGAAGCAGGCTCCCCGCTGAGCAGGGAGCCCGACGCATGTGGGACTCAATCCCAGGACCCTGGGATCATGATCTGAGCCGAAGGCAGATGCTTAACCGAATGGTTAAGCCCCACCCCACCCAGGGCCCCTATCTTAGTTTAAATAAAATTAACTTTTTTCCAAAAATGATGTTCCTTGTTTTTCTTTTTCTTTGTTTCTCTTTCTTTTTTTCTATTTTTGTCAGTGAAGTATGAAACAATAAAAAATGTCCTTACCCTGAACTAGACCACAAAAATCATTATTTAATGGGACTGATAGCAGTGATTTTTTTTTCAGGTTTAATAAACTACTCAGTATGATTTTCACAAATGCAAGTTTAAAAAACAAAACTTGGGGTGCCTGGGTGGCTCAGTCAGTTAAGCGTCTGCCTTAGGCTCAGGTCATAATCCTAGGGTCCTGGGATCAAGCCCCACATCAGGCTTTCTGCTCAGTGGGGAGTCTGCTTCTCCCTCTGCCCCTCACCCCACTTGTGGTCTCTCACTTTCTCTGTCTCTCTCTCAAATAAATAAAATGTTAAAAAAATAAAAATAAAAAACAAAACTTTGTAATGGTTTCATAACGTTCTAGCTATTCTAGAATATTAGCATATGAAATAACATAAAATGTATGAAGAAAATCATACATTTAAATAACACTTGTAAAGTAAATGTTATTTATATATTTATATATTTACATATATTTATGTTATAAAGTAAATATAATTTAAACCTTACAAATGGATTATTTACCCATTTTAATAAATGAATCTAATTATAAATTTGTTGCCCCAAAAAGGACTATCACATCATATTGTATTATGTAAAATAGCTGTTTTGCCAGAAAAGCAAATCAGAACTGTGAGAAACTTTCCTACCAATGGCTGAACACTGATCAACGGGATATTTCAGATGCAGGGTAACCAGGAAGAAAATTCCGTCTCTTTTATCTCTTGTGTAGAATGCTCCAAGACATACTTACAGTTGCAAAGTTTCTTTCCTTTTTTAAAGGTTTTATTCATTTATTTGAGATAGAGTGCGAGAAAGAGAGAGAGCATGAGCTGTGGAAGGGGCAGAGAGAGAAGCAGACTCCCTGCTTAGCAGGGAGCCCTACTCAGGGCTCAATCCCAGGACCCTGAGAGCATGATACTTAACCGACTAAGCCACCCAGGCGTCCCTCAGTTGCAAAGTTTCTACAAAATCCCACCACGCTGAACAGACTCACCCAATGAACAAATGCTCTTTTTGTTAGTTCTTATGAAGTAGTAGTCTAAAAGCAGTGATTCACATTGTTTCTTGCCCTACGTGCATTTCTCGTCATCTTTGCTTCCCTGGGCTGTACCCCCCACATCAAGCAATGACTTATAACCATGTGTCAAACTTTGGTACCCAGATGTTAACAGCGAATTTGGAAAACTTTCAGAAATCTCTTATTCTATTTATAGGTCTATAATTTCTCTTGCTTTTGATGTGCATAAAAATAGATACTTTCCAAATTTATAGCATTGTAATGGGTTGAATTGTGCCCCCCCTCAAATGTATATGTTGAAGCCTTAACCTCCAGTGCCTCAGAATGTGCTTATTTGGAAATGGGGTCTTTGCAGATGTAATTAGTTAAAATGGGGGTCATTAGGCCCTAATCCAAACTGACTGCTGTTTTTGTAAGAAGGGGAAATTTGGAAAGAGACACACAGAGTGAACAGTGTGAAGTAAAGGCAGAAGGGTGATACTTCCACGAGCCAAAAAATGCCAAAGACTGCCAGTGATCCTTCAGAAAGTAGGATGGAAAGATGGGATAGATTTTCCCTCACTGCCCTCAGAAGAAACCACCTGCTAGCCTCCAGAACTATGAGACAATTAATTTCTGTTTTTTAAGCCACCTACCTGGTGGTACTTCCTTACAGCAGTCCTAGCAAACTATTGTAATCATTTACATTTCTCTTTAATTAAAGTATTAAAGAGAACATCCAACGTTGTAAAGGACAGCAAAAATGATAGTAGGAATCCATGTTTTATTTCTGATTTTAGATGGAATGTGTCTGTTATCCCCATTAATTGAGTTTTGCTCTAGGGAGGAAATTTTATTCTCCTCCTAGTGTTTTTAGAATTTCAATCTTAATTACATTTTGAAAAATTTCAGATGCTTTTTTTATAAATATTGAAATGATATGATTTTTCCCTCTTTAGAGCATTGATATACTTACATTAGTGATATATACATATAAAATTATATATAACCATTTTTAAATAAACAATTTATATAACTATTTTTCCAGTTCCTGGGAAAAATCCTACCTAATCATGATGTAAAAATTTTAAGTTTATATTTGGATTTTTGTCATTTATATTAATAAATAAAATCAGTATTTTATTTTTTCCCTGGTACTATCTTTGTCTGGTTTAGTGCCAAGGTTGTACTTACTCTATCAAATGAATAGTTGAGTTTCCCGATGTTTACACTTCCTGGAACAAATTTATTTGAAAATTTCATAGGGCTCATATTTACAATCATCTTGGCCTGGGTTGATTTATATTTATGTGCTCATCATAGGTCTTTTGAAGTTTTCTATTTTCTTTTTTGACATTTTGGCACTTTCTATTTCCTGGGAATGTTTCCATTGTATCTATGTCTTCAAATTTATTGGTACATAATTGTTTATAAAACTTTCATAGTTTGATTAAAGTTTATTATAATTCTTGTTATTTCTCTGTTTCAATCTAAATTATATCAAATAACTTTTATTGTATGAAAAAATCCCCTCAAAATTACTGACTTAAAAGAAGCACCATTTATTCTCTCTCAAATTTGTTGATCAGCTGTGGGTTCTTATGTCTGGTTAGCCTGGATGATGTGTCTTTTGATTTCAAGCATTTGTGGTCAAGTGGTAGGTCATCTGAGGTTAGATAATCTAAAATAATCTCATTCACATGTCTGAAGGTTAGCGGGCTGTCATTTAAGTAACTTGGTGTGCCTTCACATAGTCTCTGATCGATTCTTCACTAGGCTAGTCCACGAGCAATAAAAGGGTATATTCTAATACACAAGGACTTTTTTTCTTATTATTTTTAATTGTGTCAAAATACATACAACATAAAATTCACTATCTTAACAATTTTTAAGTATATGGTTCAGTAGCATTAAGTGCATTCACACTGTTGTGCAACCAATGTGCCTGGACTTTTGCAATAATTGCTATCATCCTGTTGCCCAAAGTGAGTCATATAGCCGAGGCCAGGATCAATGTGGAAAGTAACTAATCAAGAAAGAAAATTAAAAAAAAGAAGAAGGAAACTACAGGGAGGACATTATTTGAGTCATTTTTGAAGCTGTCAATCAAACGTATTTTTCTCCTTTTTGTTTTTTCTAAATTAATGAATAGATTTATGTATTTTTAGCATTTTCATGACATACAGCTAGTGTCTTTTAAAATACTTTGTTACAGGTTAATTATTATGATACTAAAGAAAACAATGTAATATTGACACTACTGAAGTTATTTGGGTTTTCTTTTTGGCCAACACCATGGTCCAGTTTGTGGGTGGGGGAATATATATATATTACAGCAATATATTATATTATTATTTTTATTTTTATATATCTGATGCATATTTTATATGTAGGGCTCTAACCAGTGCAGTATTCCAAGAAAATGCAATAAAAGACATATGGATTGGGAAAAAAGAAAGAAAAGTATATTTTCCACTGATGAAAATATCATGGTACATAAAATATTCTGAGGAATAAAAAAGCTATGATAACTAATAAGTAAATTCATCAGGACTGCAGGTTATGAATTAATACCATTAAATGATAAAATGATATCATTTGTAATAACATGCAAAAACATGAAATACTTAGGTATAACTTTACCAAATATGTGCAAAGCCTGTTGTATTAGTTTGTGAGGACTGCCCTAACAGAATACTACAAACTAGGGAGAAATTTATATTCTTAGGGAAATTTATAGTGTTAGAAAAATGTATATTCTTACAGTTCTGGAAGCTAGAAGTTAAGACCAAGTTGTAGGCACGTTTGGTTTCTTTTGAGGCCTCTCTTGGTTTGCTGATGGCTGCGTTCTCATTGTGTCCTCACATGGTGGTCTCTTCACTGTCCGTGTCCTAATCTCCTCTTCTTAGAAGAAAACCAGTCATAGGGCACCTGGGTGGCTCAGGTGGTTAAGCGTCTGCCTTTGGCTCAGTTCATGATCTCAGGGTCCTGGGATGGAGCCCCTGGTCAGGCTCCCTGCTCAGTGGGGAAACTGCCTGTGCCTCTCCTTCTCCCCCTCCCCCTGCTCATGAGCTCTCTCTAATAAATAAATAAAATCTCTAAAGGGAAAAAAAAAAAGAGAGAGAACACCAGGCACATTGGTTTTAACTTAATTACTCATTTTAATTTAATTACTTCTTCAAAGGCCCTATCTCCAAATATAATGACATTCTAAGATACTGGGGATTAGGGTTTCAATATATGGATTTTGAGGAAACACAATTTAGCCCATAATACCTGTACACTGAAAATTATGAGATATTGTTGGGAGAAACATAAAAGACATAAATAAATGGAAAGATTATCATGGTCACAGCTCACAGTGTGCACCATCTAGTTTTTAACATATTCATTATCTCCAAACTGATCTATAGATTTAACAAAATCTCAAAAATTCTATCAAGATATTTTTGTCAATGTTTCAAGATGATTCTAAAATTTCTATGAGAATGCAATGGATTTAGAATGATTAAATCAATTTTGAAGAATAACTAAGTTGGAGTATTTGCACTATCTTATTTCAAAGCTAGCTATAAAACTATACTGATCAACAGAATATAGTGTTGGCATTCAGAATTCATATAGGAATTCCAGAAACAGACTACATACATGCATGTATGTATGTATTTCTAAGGACATTTTAAAATGTCTTTTCTTGGGGCACCTGGGTGGCTCAAATGGTTAAGCATCTGCCTTCGGCTCAGGTCATGATCCCAGGGTCCTGGGATTGAGCCCCGCGTCTGGCTCCTGGCTCGGCGGGGAGCCTGCTTCTCCCTCGCCCTCTGCCTCTCCCCTGCTCATGCTCTCACTCTATCTCTCTGTTTCAAATGAATAAATAAAATCTTTAAAAATAAATAAATAAAATGTCTTTTCTTTCTTAAATACAACATTAAGAAAGTGAAAACACATGCCACAGATGTGAAGAAAAAAAAACCTACCTCTGAAAAGAAATTTTATCTAGAGTATAGAAAGAACACTTACATAATGATAATAACATACCAATAAGAAGTAAAACAACATAAAAGATTAACAAAATATATGAATGGACATTCCCAAAGGAATGTTTGATGGCAAACAAGCACATTATCAACACAAATACTTGTACATGAATATTTATCATAATCTTGTTAATAACCTTTCCCCAACTGGAAACAACTCAATTACTCATTAATAGGTGAATGAATAAATATGTTGTAGTAATCTATCGAATGAAGTGCTTTTGGCAATAAAATGAATGAATCACAAAATCACAATAATGATGAGTATTAAAATATATATATATATGCTGAGAAAAAAAATGTCATTCACTAAAGACTACATTCTGTATAACTGAATTTATTTTAGCCCCCAAACAGACAAAACTAACCTATCTTAACAGACATCAGAGGGTGGTAGCCAGAAACTGGAGGAGTGTGCAAGGTAGGAAGAGAGAAAACTGAATGGAGAGACAGGTGGGAAAGTTTTTAGAGGGAAATAAATGTTATGTATCTTGTTTTGGGTATTGGTTACATAAGTTTATAATTGTATAAATTCATTGATCTGAATATTTGAGATATATGCATTTTAACTGTAAAGTACATATATATATATATTACATATTTATTATCTATAATAGTTATTGTGGATTTGTTGAATACAATAGTTACTGTCTATTCATATTGTAATACTACCTTATTCAAATTATGTCCAACTTTATTAAACTGCACATAATTTTAAGTCCAGCTCAAAATCCAGTTGTTTTGTAACATTTCTAAATATTCAACCTGCAGGAGTCTGTCCTTTCCATAAATTCTATCTTTAACGTAAAACCCGGCACTTAACAGCATATGTGATATTATATTTTCAGTAAAACTCTACCAGAAATATAGTTTACATTTTTACAGTCAAATATTAAGTGCTACATATAGATTATTTTAATGTCAGTTTACAATAAAATTTATTAAAGTGTTAAAAGCAAATAATTAAAATTACCCCATAAAAAGTGATCTATACACATTTTAAAATTAACACTGATTTTGCAGATTCATCGAAATTTTTACAGATATTCTATATTGTTGACAGTTATATACCTGAAGAATACACTCTATATTTCATTTTTTGATATACAAATCAGTGTCTATTTTAAAGTTTTTTTTCACTGTGTGATTTTAGGTGTAATTTGGTATTAAACATTTTCAGTCTCTTACCTGTGTTAAGTGCTGAATATAAGGGTGCTTCTGACTTAAAAAAAGCAAAAAACTATGAGTGACCATACTTGTTTAGCATCTCTTAGTACATGCTACAGTTCTTTACTGTACATTATAATATTTGTGGTAAGCATCTCTAACTGGTACAACATTTTTTCCTTTCTTTTTTTCTTTCTGTAGTACAACCAAGTTCATGCCAAGAAGTTTTTCTGTAATCTGGGGCTGTTCCCTTGTGTGGACCATTAAGATGTAGGGCCTGAAATCATATCACATAGGAAGGCTATATATAGAGAACATATCCACCACCACAGAAAAATGTTTTATTTTGATTAAAATACTACTGCAGTAAAACATGGTGAACACATCTGTGTTTCCACCAAAGAGAAAAATCAAGAAATTGAAACTGTATCATACTTAAAGCCAAGATCCATTTACCTTTCACATTTTAAAAAATGTTCGCTAACACATTTACTAATTGTTTCAACATTTCTTTTTACACTATTTAATTTTCCCTAAATCTATCAGTCTTTATATTTGATATGACATTATTGTCACAATGTTGAAATTCTGTCATCACAGCAGATGGCATCAGTTTAGGGTGTTACCAGCTTCTAATATTTAATTCAGTGAAAAGTCAAGGAAAAAGGATGCAGTGAGATGAATTTTATCTTTTGCTAAAATAGCTAAGTATAACTCACTTTAACTTTTATAAAGGATGAAAATTGTACTCATGAGAAAACCTAAAAATTTTTTTAATTATGAAGATTTCATATTAACTGCTAACAAAGTTTTATGGCTAAAATAAAAACCTACTAATTCCAATTCCAGATAATCACCTGTAAAGTACGTGCTAATCCGACAGAAAATGGAACAGAAATGTTACTCTTGCTAAATTTCTATCCCGAAACTGACCAGTATTTATCAATAAATAGCACTGATAGAAAATGAAATAATAAAAACATTTGGTTCTTAAGCAAAGGGTTTATCTAATAATTGTATTACCTAATGAATACTGATCTTTAAGAGTTTTTGCAAAAAAAAGTATAACAAAACATCTAAAACTGTCTTGAGGAAAGAAAAAGAATTAAAAGCAAGATGAATAACTCAAAGATAAACAAAAAGAATAGGTTGTTCCATAATAAGTTGTCCTCTTGAGAGTAATATGCCTATACTACTGATTTAAAACTGTAATATGGGGGAATAATAAAGGCACAATAAACCAATTTGCAGATTATTCATCAATATAATCTCATTCTTCTCAACAAACTTTTTACTCTGTAACATATATGGTGATAGGTTTTGAGAATATAAAGTCAAATAAATAAGGTGCTTGTTCTCAAGGTATTTACACTCTAGCAGGAGAAACACTGCAAAGATTTAAAATGACTATGATTGAGACCCATGACAGAGGTATGCATGGGGGTATTTTGGAAGTTCAACAAAGGAGACTCTATTATCACTCATGAGACATCAAGACAAACATGTGGGGGTACTTGTGAAGGAACCATAGGTGTTATTCAGATAAGAAAATTTAAAATGTATTCCAAGTCGAGAGAAGAGCATCATAAAAAATGTAGAGGTGGTAGTACCATTGTGCATTTGGGACACTGCAGGGGCCATTATATTCTGGAGGGAAGGGTATACCATACAAGAGTAAGACACCGGAGAGTAAGGCAGAAATCAGATTAAGAAATGCATTATGTGCTAAGTCAATGTATCAGTAGTTACTAATAAATTTATTCAGAAAGGTTTAAATCAAAAAGTTACATAGTTCTTTTCTCTCTTAGAAATATAACAGGCAATTATGGGAAAGAATAATTAGAAGGGCATCAAACTGGAAGAAGAAAGTTCACTGGGAGGTTGCTATAATGAAGGTAATTTAAAAAATGAACTTGAAGTAAGCCCTAATGGAGTAAAGGGAGACAGTTTTAGCAGAGAATCCCAGGATTCATTTATAAATTTCATGTCAGAGGTAAAAGAGATAATCTCTCAACTTTCTAGCCTTATGCAGCCACAATGGGCACTGTACAATACAGTGAAAAGGAAATACAGAAGAAAAGCAAAATTTATGGTGGGGATGGAGAAGACTTTAATTTTGATACACTGAATTTGACATGTTTTTGGAACATCTACAAATGGTGATATCTGCTAATCTATTGGATCTTTAATCATTTTCCAATCATTTTCATACACATGCCTACACATATACATGCACAAGTGCATTTAAAGGCCCCACTTTTGGGGTGCCTGGGTGGTGCAGCTGGTTAAGCATCCAACTCCTGGTTTCGGCTCAAGTCATGATCTCAGGGTTGTGAGATAGAGCCCCACAGCAGCCCCATACTCAGTGCGGGGACTGCTTGAGATTCTTTCTCCTTTTCCCTCTGCCTCTCCAGCTCAGGCTCGCTCTTTCTCTCTCTCTCTTTCTCTCAAATAAATAAATCTTTTTTTAAAAAATGTCACAGCTTTTGTAATCTTTCTAAAAATTAGATTCCTTAAACAGTACTCTGAGCAGGTAAGGGCTTAAGTGGAAGGAGTTAGGAGGGAAAAGAGATCTATTATACTATACATCTTCACATGGAAGGTATCATTATGGCAAAAGATGGTGAAGATGTTGGCCAATACTCTTAATGCAGCTGCTACAAAAGACAAATAAGCTTTAAAACTTTATTTTAAAAACACTGAGGACTGTGGGAGCAATGAGGACCAGATAAACTGAAAATATGAAGTCACTTGCCATTTCTGAGCATAGGCTGAAATGCAGCTTGGCCCAGGCAGGAGAGACTTTATTGTTGGAAGGAAAGCAATGATGTTTTGGCAGTTGGTTAGGGCTGGTATGATGGACTGCAACAATCAGAGTCTCAAATTCACAGCTGGGCTTAACTATAACTTCTGGGGGCAGCTAGGAGACTAGTACGATGAACTGGCAAGGTGGAATGAAATCCTCCAGAGTCTAGTAACACTTAGGAGACAAAGTTCCACTAGAAGGAAGGAACCTACCACAGAAAAATAACATTTTCCTTTATGACTTTTGAAGCCATGGAGGACAGAAGGATAAAAAGCTAAGCACAAAATCTTTAAGGGCAGAACTGAAACTCTCTTGTAGTCTCACAGATCTGACATGTCAGAGACCCAGTAAGGGTCTTAAAAATACCAGGAGGGTCATCTTGAAAAACAAGGAGAACTGGGTCTTACTAAACCAGCAACCTAGCTCTGGTTGGGGTGAGCAGACTCTCAGCTTCAAAGGAAAACCTCCGTGGAGGATGTCATTTGCAGCTTCTATAGTTTTTTGTCTAACCATATAATATAAAACCATGATGTATGTGAAATGTTAGGAAAATATGACCAAAAATTAAAGGGAAGTTGAAAAGAAAGCAAATGCATAGATGATCTAGTCTCTGAGATAGCAGACAAGATTTTTTTTTTAATTTGTGATGAATACTTTGAAACATGTATAGGAAATGATGGAAAAATACTGATTAAAATTGAGGATTTCAACAGTGACATAAAATAGATTCCAAAAAAACAAATGGGCATTTTAAAACTATAAAATACAACTAGGTGCTTAATGAGTTTAATAGCAGAATACAGAATTCATAAACATAAGCAACTTGATACAAAAATATATAAACAGAACACTGTGAGAAAAAAGAATGGGGAAAAAAAAAGAACAGAGCAAAAATACCTAGTCTATGAGTATAGAAGTCACAACTGATTAGCTCTGGAGCATATTGACTCGGAATCAACAGGAGGGGCCTTGTGTGTTGTGGGAAATGTTCTGTACCTCAATCTTGGTGGTTACCATACATGTATAACCATCTATAGAAACTGAGCTGTGTACTTAAGATTTTTGTACTTTATGTATATTGTGGGTATGTTTAGTTTGTAGCAATACATCAAGTTGAACACTTGTATGTGCACTTGTCTACATGTACAATGCAATTCCACAAAACGTTAAAACATATTTTAAGAATAATTTCTTTTTTTTTTAAAGATTGTATTTATTTATTTTAGATAGAGAGAGAGCACGAGCAGGGAGAGGGGCAGAAGGAGAGGGAGAAGAAGGCTCCCTGCTCAGCAAGGAGCCCAACATGGGGCTCCATCCCAGGACCCTGGGATCATGACCTGAGTCGAAGGCAGATGCTTAACCAACTAAGCCACCCAGGTGCCCCATTAATAATTTATTTCTAATACAAGTATAGTAAGTAAGATTGAGTCAATCAACAGATTTCTTAAGTATCTTGTAATTGTGCTGAGGTCAACTAATTAATAGGTTTAAGATCCAATGGGTAAAATATGTGTGATGATATAAAATACAATGACATAATAATTCGTTAAATTGTTACAGGTATGATGATGTGGAGGCAAAAAGAAGAAAGTTATTGATTAAAGAAAGATGAATTTACTTTACCTGCATGGTTTCGAAAAGTATTCTTAGTCAGAAATGACTCGGAATTAGGCATTTCCTAAAGCTTTATAGATATGGGTTAATAAATTATCACGTGTAGTATCATATTCACATATGATACTTCCTTCTAAGTATTTATCATAAATTAAGAAATGCTGCTTTATAACATGTCACTTTGAGTTATTTATTTAAAATATACACACACAAAAAAACCTGGGTATATAAAATTTTCTACTGTCACTGTGGATCTTTCAACAAATCCTCAGCAGCCTACAGAACTACAGGGATGAGGTGACAGGTTCTGTCTGTCAGCGGTATCTGAGATTCATGTCATTTTTAGTGATAGATCCCCCCCACCTCCTCTTTTGGGGGAAGAAGACTACTTCAAAGAATGACAAAATGCAAGGTTTGAAATGTGATAGGCCACTTTATAATGTGGCTTCATGACTGACTGTAACTAGTACTTTAATGTCACTTTCTAACATACTTTAAAAATACAACTGTTGGAAATGCTAATAATTCAGTTCAGCTGGAGAGTGTTTCCTTCTTTTCAAAGAAGTACTACAAACACTTGATTCAGACACACACGCAAAATACATTATGAAGGGGTTATCTAAGAGAATAATCAGATTTGCTTTAAATGGCTTCTAGGTTATTACTTATGAAAAAGAGAAGTAACATTTAATTAACTCTGAGCACATTAGGGAACACAAATAGTAAGTCAATTTAAAAATATTCAAAAGTAGAATAGACTAGTTATTGGCCTTTTTTACATGCACTTATTCTGAAGTTCGTTAACAAACTACTTGTGTATTTAGGTATAGAGTAGATGACTAACCTTTTTTTTTTAACTAGCCATATATTGATTTTTGTTCAAAAATACACAATTACAAATGTATATAACACTGTCCATTAATTACTCTGTGTTAGGTTCTAATATTTACACTCTAGGCTTTGAGGTGAGAGCACAGCTTTATTTTGCACCCAATAATCTGTATCTCATTAATTACCCTACCACCTTTTTAACATCTACTTTTCTTCTATGCAACAAAAGTTCTGAGTCATCTTCTCCCACTGGAAGCTCACATAAAAGTTGGGTAAGGGAACATGAGGCAAGGAAACAGGACAAAGATTTAGTTAGGGGTATGTAACACATCTACACTGTTTTGTGATCAGCTATGGGTCTTATATAAAAAGTTGATTCTTCCACTTTAAAAAAAAAATGGCAGAATGCCTTGGGAACGAATATATAGAGTACCTCTCAGACCCTGTTCTTCCCACACCATCTTCGGAGAATAAAGGTTACAGATAGTCCTCTATCCATTATTGGCCATGCTTTGAATCTTGTGACTCCAGTGCCATAGTCACAACATTCTAGACCAGGTACTTCTCCTAAAAATTAGAGACATTCCATGATGCTTTGGTGTCCTCTGTAGAGAAATCACTTCATTAATATTATTATCCATTGGGGGGTGTATCAGGATTTGTCCAGCTGGAAGGAACAAAAATTGGCCAGAAGTGACTGGAACTGCAAGGAAATGTATTGTTCACTTGAGTAGCTACTTCCCACTTCAAGAACAGCATGGAAGGCCTAACTGTATCATTATGTGACATCTCCTCAGCATATTATCTTTAGATCTGAGGCGTCAAACTTCACAGCTCTAAGTTGACTGTCACAATTTCAGGCATTATGTGGTCTCAAGACAGCATGGGGTATGAAATGGAAGGGAATAGGAACTAAAGTGTTCTCTCATGACAGTCTCAATTTTTATTAGAAAACAAAACCCTTTTCAGAACTCTCCAATAGGCAACCCCTCATTTCTCACTCACATTCTATTTCACTGGGAGTCAGGCAAGCATAACTGAACTAAAGCGATCATGAATCATCACCAGAACTGACCACTGGTGCCTAAACAAAACAGAGCTTCTGTTAGCAAGAAATATGAGTGACCACTATTAAGTAGACAACCGAAGATGTCACCACCTGCCACAGATGATCATTATGCAATCAAATCTATAATGGAGAGTTTAAACACAAGGCTCAATAGATAACACGGTGAAAGAAGAAACATGGTTAAGAAGTGCTGAAAGTAGAAATCACAACAGACAAGGGATGAAAGAGTCATGAGTGTGGCAGTTTACTAGACCAAAAAGCAATAGATGTCTGATTCAAAGGCAACAACAAAATTACTGGCTTACTATATCTACTGCCTGGGTCATTAGAGTTGCTTATGGGTCACTGGAGGTACTTTTATGTTCTGAATGGTGATAAATGATTTTCCAGTGCTCTTTGATATCTTGCCCTTTTGATACAGTGTTGGTTTTCTCTCTCCTTGACTTCCCTGTGTTCTCTTAACATAAATACCACCACCTGAGTGACATGAGACTACCCGCACCTCTTGAAAACTAGAAGCGTTGATAAGAGATACTGTTTAGATGACAATTCTTACACAAATCATCCAGTGAGTATTTACTGACTCCTCACTGCATGCCTGACATTATACTTCTTTTGATAAAGGATAGACAAGCCAAAGTCTTTCCTTTCATAGGACTTCATTCTAAGAAAGAGAATATTCAATAATACATATAAATTAGTAAAATAATTTTGTAGGTGTGATGTTGAAGATGGCAGTGATGATGAATACCATAATGTGCTAAGAAAGATCCTAAGCACTTTTTTTGTTATTATTGCATTTAGTTACCATTTTAACATAGATACCCTGTGTGTTCTATTTTACAGGTGAGAAGATGAGACAGGATACAATCTATAAAAAAATAAAAATAAAAAGGATAAGGGGATTCTGTGAATGCCAGAATGATCACTGATGCATGACTGTGTAAAAGAAAAAAACACACAAAAGGATGAGAAATCTGGAGAAATATGCATTGGACAGAGAGAAGAGTAAGACTAAAGGCTATCCACCTGCAATTAGTTTGGTGTTTGGAAGAAACTGTTAGGAGGTCAAACTGGATAAAGTCCAGTGAGCAAGAGCAACGGTGCAAGAGAGTAGGCCCCACAGTTACATAGTAAAAGATTATGTAAATCTTCTTAGGCCATAATAAGAGATTTAATTTTATTCTGAGAGCAGTGGGAAATTATAAATCGGTTTAAAACAGGGAATGATGTGATTAAACTTCTTAAAAGATCATTCTGGCTGCTGCCTGGAAAACAGTCTAAGGCAACGAACTTGGAAGCAAATCAAGCAGTTAGTTACTATGGTAGTGCAATAGACAATGGTGTGAACTAAGGTGGTCACCAAAAAAAAAAAAAAAGAACAGAAGTAATTATATTCAGGATATATTTGAAGATAGTTCCCAAAGTACTTGTTGATAGATTAAATATAGGGTAGAAAAGAAAAGAAGCAAGGATAACACTTAGCTTCGGCCATGAAAAATTGGTGAATGGTGGTCCCTTTTACTAATCTGAGAATACTGGAAAACCAGTTTTACTTTTTTTTTTTTTCTTTTTAGGGCAAGGCAGTGGTGCAGAGAATGACTAGAATTGAGAATTCCTTTTGAGAGATCTATTCAGTAACTAAGTAAAAGTGTCAAATGGGCATTTTTTTTCTTTACAGACTAGAGTCAGTGGTGATGATATTATTCATTTTTATTCTTTTATCCATTCCCTCATTCAAGAAAAAATACACAAATTATTTTCGACCCTGAGTAATAGTTTCAGATATTTTTAGTTCTTTCTTTCCAAATGAGCTTTATTTTACCAACCATCTATAATGCACATTTATTAAAATAATTTACTAAAAATGTACCAAGCTGGACTTTTTTATCCTAATTTGGACCCCCTCTTCTGTTTGTCCAATGGCCATGTTGAACTTTGTTCAAGCCCTGTGATGCTACAAAATAGGAAGTGTTGAGAAATTCTCCCACATTTTGTGTTTCAGGAAATGGCTTACTGCAGACCATCCCTCCCCACATGACTGAAAGGAGACTCAAAGAGGCCCCTCATTGTTAATCTGTGATAAGGCCAGACACAGACCATCCAAATCTCCATTCATTGCTTCACAAATGATTAGCTTAACTACTTGGTCCCCACTGTTTAATCAGAACAAAATGCTTATTAACAAAACATTGATTAAGATTCTTTCCCCAGACCCCTGATTTTGTCCCACCCTCACCCTGAGCACATTACTTCTCAAAGGCCTCTTCCAAAAACAGACTCAATCCTGGTAAACCATGCTCTGATATACTATCCAATGATGCCATTTTTCACATCCCACTTTCCCACACTCAGTTCATCTAGCCCTATTCAGTTCCCTCGAGAAAAGAAAACCCATTTTTTTCCTAACCCTTCAGACAGTTGCAGAGCTTATTTCAGTGTTCTCCCTAATGCAACAGTCCTGCCCCCAGCTCATTTCAAGAGTCCCTTCCTCCTCCATTCAATAATGCTTTTGAATATCTCCCCTTACTAAGTCTGGATGTGCTTACTGGACGCCAGATACTCTGACTTTGGTCTAAAAGATTTAGAGCCATCTTTGACTTATTGCATCGGTAATTTCTATTTAACAAAATTCTATCTCACTGTTTCTCCAGAATGTGTTTACCTTCACCCTACCATTCTCCACAAGAATTGGATAATATTACCAGAACACAAAGAGCCATAGAACAGGGAACTAGCCACTCTAACTAAAGAGTGTAACCATTTTACCCACTGCTCAACATTGCTGGATTTCTCCCTAAATGGTTTTCCCTAAGTCCCCTCTTCTTGTGATCTACATGTCTAAATATAAAATATTAAGAAAAGAACCACAACAATTTTCTAGCCTGTCTAATAAGAAATCCAGGGAAGAGAAAGCAGGTAGGATAAGCTACCTTAGGCTGGGATCTGGGGAACAGGTAAAGGGAGAAGGACTCAGATATATGTTAAAACATCATTTAAATGGATGACCATTAAGGGCTGCCTGGGTGGCTCAGTCAGTTAAGCGTCTGCCTTCAGCTCAGGTCATGATCATGAGGTCCTGGGATGGGGCCCCGGGTCAGGCTCCCTGCTCAGCAGAGAGTCTGCTTCTCCCTCTCCCTGTTCCCCTGCTTGTGCTCTCTCTCTCAAATGAATAAATAAAATAAATAAATGGATGACCATTAAGTCTATACTAAATAAAAAAGAAAACTGGAAGAAAAAGATAGGAGGATTTGAGAGTATGAAATTCCAGTTGAAGAAGGAACACTAAGAAAATAATTTTGAGGGCGCCTGGGTGGCTCAGTCATTAAGCGTCTGCCTTCGGCTCAGGTCATGATCCCGGGGTCCTGGGATCGAGTCCTGCATCGGGCTCCCTGCTCCTTGGGAGCCTGCTTCTCCCTCTGCTTCTCTCCCTCTCTCTCTCCCTCTGCCCCTCATGAATAAATAAATAAAATATTAAAAAAAAAGAATTTAAAAAAAAAAAGAAAAGAATTTTGAGGATTTCTTGGAGGGAGATAAACCAAGATGGTGACATAGGAGGCTCCAGAACTCCGTTCCTCTTATGGACACATCAAATATACAGCTACACACCAGGCAATTACCTCTGAAAGAAATCCAGAAACTCACTGAATGACTCTGCCACAGTGGGCAAACAAGAAAATAAATATATCCAAAAGGGTAGGAGAGGCGGAGATACATTCTCACTATAAACTCCAACCCTGCCCCCAGGTTTTATGGCTGCTCCCCAAGGGATGGGCTCCCAGACTGCCTAGCTCTGATAGTTAATAGGGTTTTCATTCATGAGACCCCCAAGGGCTGTAGCAAAATAAGGAGTTCTTAACTGATTATCTCCTCAGGGCTCAACTAAGAAGGAACAGACAATAATGCCCATCTCCCAGCCTTTCCCTGAAAGAGATCCATCTGCATACTTTTTCCTCCCACATTTTTATTTAAATTCTACCTAGTTAACATATAGTTTAAGATTGGTTTCAGGAGTAGAATTTAGTGATTCATCAATCACATACATCACCCAGTGCTCAACCCAACAAGTGCCCTCCTTAATATCCATCACACATTTAGTCCATTCCCTGCCCACCTCCCCCTCCAGCAACCCTCAGTTTTTTCTCTGTAATTAAGAGTCTCTTATGGTTTGGGATGCCTGGGTGGCTCAGGCTGTTAAGCGTCTGCCTTTGGCTCAGGTCATGATCCCAGGGTCCTGGGATCGAGTCCCACATCGGGCTCCCTGCTCAGCAGGAAGCCTGCTTCTCCCTCCGCCTGCAGTTCCCTCTGCTTGTGCTCTCTCTATATATCTCTCTCTCACACAAATAAATAAAATCCTTTAAAAAAAAAGTCTCATGGTTTGTCTCCCTCTCTTTTCTCTCCCCTTCCCCTATGTTCATCTGTTTTTTTTCTTAAATTCCACACATAAGTGAAATCATATGGTATTTGTATTTCTCTGACTGACTTATTTCACCTAACATAATATACTCTAGCTCCGTCCATGCCATTGGAAATGGCAAGATTTCATTCTTTTTGATGGCTGGGTAATATTCCATTGTACATATTCCATCTGCGTATTTTAAATGTTACTGCTTAAGGGTCAGGCTTCTAATTTAGCATGAATCTAGGGTCTGTCTCTGATCCTCTCAGGGAATGAAGCAACCAAGGGACACCTCCCTAGCCATCTCCCTGTAGCACACTACAAGACACCAGTATTTCCCTGAAAGGAGCTTGTGATACCTCTGTGCTACAGCTTTTGCAGCTGCTGCCAAGAGATGGGTCTCCATATCAGCTGGTCTGGAAGCCACAGGACTGTAGCAAACAAAGCAGCAGCTCCTAACTGGCACAGGTACACTCCCTCTCTCCCTCCCTGCCACCCCCAGCTATACACCCTGGCCCAGGGCAGAAGAAGCAGCAAGAGTGGCCTTCCCCCAGTTTCTCCATGGAAGGGACTTAACTACATACTTTCTCAGCGGCTGCCTGAGGATCTGACTTCCAATTAGTCTGCAATGCAGACTAATGAGCTGAATGCAATCTTCCCCTTCGGGACACTCAGGGCCTTAGCATATCCTCAACTACTGTGAACCACTAAGAACAAAGAATATGGTTTGGGCAATTACAAAGTTTGAGAGACAACCCGGAGCTCGGGCCAGTCTGACTGATGAGGTTCATTTACTACAGAAGATCACTCTGTCAAGATTGAGAAAGGGAAATGCCTGAGCATAAAGCACAGAGGAAATATATACATATATATGGTGAGAGAGAGAGAGAGAGATAATCCAACCTTAAACAAGAAGGAAATCCTGTCATTTGTGACAACATGGATAAATCTGTAGGATTCACAAAAACAAGCAAACAAAAACCCCACAGAACATAATTAGCATTATGCTAATTGAAATAAGCCAGACAGAAAGAGACAAATACTGTATGGTACCACTTATATGTAGACTCTAAAGGAAAAAAAGAAAAAGTCAGACTCACAGAAACAAAGAGTAGAAAAATGGCTGCCGAGGGCTAGGGGTGGGGGTAAGGAAAACAGGGAGAGAGGTGATTAAAGGATACAAATTTTCAGCTCTAATATAAGGTCTGGAGATCTTATGTATGATATGGTTCCTGCATTATAACACTGCATCGTGTAACTAGAATTTACTGAGAGTAGAACTTAAATGTTCACATCAACAAGTAAAAAGGGCAACTATATGAAGTGAAGGACATGGTAACCATATGGGGAAACCCTTTCGCAATGTATGCACATATCGAACCGTCATTCTGCACACCTCACCCATCGTACAATTTTATTTGTCAATTATATCTCAATAAAGCTGAAAGAAAGATAATTATTTTGATAATCCAGGTAACAGACATCAAGTAAGGTACTAATTAAGTTATTATAATCCATAAGGTTGGAAGACACAGATATGAGAACTGATAGGGCAGCAGAGTTGAGAACTTTTGCACAAGTTCACCCTTGTTCAGGTGTATAAAGGGAAGATCTGAAATGACTTTATATCTCACGCTTTTGTAACTAAGCCCAGAGATACAAGGTAGTGCAATCTATTAAATGGATGGTGAGGGGCACCTGGGTGGCCCAGATGGTTAAGTGTCTGCCTTCAGCTCAGGTCATGATCCCAGGGTCCTGGGATGGAGCCCAACATCGCGGGCTCCTGGCTCAGGGGGGAGCCTGCTTCTCCCTCTCCCTCTGCCTCCCCTTCTCCTCATGCTCTCTCTCTCTCTCTATCTCTGTGTCTCAAATAAATAAATAAAATCTTTATAAAAAAATGGATGTTGAAGAAAAGGGACACACTTTGGATAATTGATAGTGTGCTCAGTTTTATATATACTTAATTTAAGGTTCTTGTTGGATAACTAGTCTAAAAGGAAGTTTCATGTATGGTTCAGAGAAGCAGTTAAGGCTGGAGATTTAGGTATATTATTTATCAGCATATATAAAGTTATAATATAGAAATGAGTTTAAAATTCTGAGGGTGGATAAGAAAAGTGAAAGTTTCGACTGAAAAGTTATGTGTGATGTCTCACTAGGACTGATAAATAATCTCCTTAATTATCTTGCTTATTGTTGAAGTCCGTTAAATTAACTCCAAGTCAACAAATATATTATGCCACCACTCTGTGCCAGATACCATTCTAGATTTTCAGGATACAATAGTAAAAAATATAGACTCACTGCCTTTCCTTTAAGAAACTATAGAATTACTGGAGAACAGATCTTTATATCCATGATTAATGGTTTCCTAACATCTAGAATATTATCATTCCAACTCCTATACTGGGCATTTAATTATTTCCATGACTTGGATGAATGCTTATTTACCTCCAGTAGGCATATACCTCTACTTTGCTCAGTGCAGTATGACCCTTCTTCTGGCTACAGCGCATGTTTTATTTAAGATCTCTCTTTCCCCAGCCCTCAATGCAGGTGTTTACCTGGTGAGGAGAGGGAGTAACTGATCACACCTGTAGTTCACAGTGGGTTTGTGACTGAAAGCTGACCCATCTGAGCCTTTTATATCAGAAACCATAGTGCAGACAGGGACAACTGGCCCTCATCCCACCATCCAGACCTAAAAGGGCTTCTGGAGAAGTATGGCAATCCTCTGAAAAAATCATTTCCCTTTTATAAGTGCTGCTGCTAGGGGTTAGACTGTAGGCTGAAGCTGCTGGAAGCTAAGTATACAATATAAAGAATTGGCTTGAGAGTAAAGCACAGAGGAAATTAGCATCAACACAGAGAGACTACTGTGGCTCCACAGTATTTTTTTACTGAATCCAGCTTTACCTGAAACCAACTTTGTTTCTTTGATATTTCTAAGTAGGTTGGAATAGGGATTTTGTTACTTAAGCAAAATGTTGCACCCTATTTGTAGCACAGATATAGAAATACAGGTTATGAAATCAGATGTCATAGGATTTAACTTCTCTTATTATTAAATGAATGAAGTTAAGCAAGTTATTTAGCCTTTCTATGCTGAAGTGTCCTTTTCTGTAAAATAGTGATGATAAAAGTGCCAACATCCTAAGGTTGGTATGGGGACTAAAAGAGATAACGGGTCCTTTCATCAATAGTTGGCAGAAAAGCAAAGCAAAATAGGACAATGACCATTATTAGTGCTGTTCACATGTTGTAACCTTTAGCTCAAAGGGAAAAACTCAGTTTCTGAGAGTTACTTTGTATATGCCTGTCTCAATGCCTTTATTATGCTTAACCTTGCATTATTTCAAGTAACAAATATTTATTATGCTTTTACATAATACGCAAACATATCGCATATGACCAAGCATACACAGATAACAATATATGATTCTTGCTTTTGACATGTTCAAACCAAGCTAAAATGCTGGGCACCTGGATGGCTCAGTTGGTTGGGCGACTGCCTTCGGCTCAGGTCATGATCCTGGAGTCCCGGGATCGAGTCCCACATCGGGCTCCCTGCTCAGTGGGGGGGGGTCTGCTTCTCCCTATGACCCTACCCCCTCTCCTGCTCTCTCTCTCTCTCTCATTCTCTCTCTCTCAAATATATAAATAAAATCTTTAAAAAAAAAACAAGCTGAAATGCAGAATAAAACATAATTAATAGTATCTCTATAAGGGAATGTGTGCATGTGAACATACAAATGCTACGACAACAGAGATGTGAAATAACAGAATAGAGAAATGAAGCTGAAGGAAACAATGAACGAAGCACTGAAGGAAAGGATTGGGTGGATAGGGAAGTTTGTTTGGATCTGGCCTGAAATAATTATGCCGTAAACTGGTTCTTAAACTTGTATTTCTAACAATTATGCAGACAGAAAACTATTGCCACGTTAGGAATGAGGAGAAAGGTGACTGTGAGGAATTTGTGATAATATAGAAATGCCGAATTTCCCAAGTGCTGTTCTGCAGCACTTGTCTAATCCGCACCACCCCTTACCGTACATAATGAGCTCTATGCCATAAAATGGTGAATTTTTACCTTCTGTGCATCCTCATAATTTAGATTGTTCTTTTTTTTTTAAAGATTTTATTTATTTATTTGAGAAGGAGAGAATGAGAGACAGAGAGCACAAGAGGGAAGAGGGTCAGAGGGAGAAGCAGACTCCCTGCCGAGCAGGGAGCCCGATGCGGGACTCGATCCCGGGACTCCAGGATCATGACCTGAGCCGAAGGCAGTCGCTTAACCAACTGAGTCACCCAGGCGCCCTTTAGATTGTTCTATTAGTCAAAAGTCCTAAGGCCACAGACAGATGCAATGGAAGAGTGGGAAAAATTCATACGTTTGCTGATAGAAGCTCTGCCTCTCCAGCACAACATCCAGAGACTGCTGTCTGGAGCTTTCTAGACTTGCAATTGTCAGTTTCTATTCCTGAAATATTCTCCCTTAGATATCTGAGATGCCCACTCTCTCTCTTTTAAAATATCTTCTTCTGAATCTAACAATTGTAAATATCTATGCCCCTAACATGGGAGCAGCCAATTATATAAGGCAATTAATAACAAAAGCAAAGAAACACATGGACAACAATACAATAATAGTGGGGGACTTTAACACCCCCCCGACTGAAATGGACAGATCATCCAAGCAAAAGATCAACAAGGAAATAAAGACTTTAAATGACACACTGGACCAAATGGACTTCACAGACATATTCAGAACATTCCATCCCAAAGCAACGGAATACACATTCTTCTCTAGTGCCCATGGAACATTCTCCAGAATTGATCACATCCTAGGTCACAAATCAGGTCTCAACCGGTACCAAAAGATTGGGATTATTCCCTGCATATTTTCAGACCACAATGCTTTGAAACTAGAACTCAACCACAAGAGGAAAGTCGGAAAGAACTCAAATACATGGAGGCTAAAGAGCATCCTACTAAAGAATGAATGGGTCAACCAGGAAATTAAAGAAGAATTAAAAACATTCATGAAAAGCAATGAAAATGAAAACACAACTGTTCAAAATCTTTGGGATACAGCAAAGGCAGTCCTGAGAGGAAAGTATATAGCAATACAAGCCTTTCTCAAGAAAAGAGAAAGGTCTCAAATACACAACCTAACCCTACACCTAAAGGAGCTGGAGAAAGAACAGCAAATAAAGCCTAAACCCAGCAGGAGAAGAGAAATCATAAAGATCAGAGCAGAAATCAATGAAATAGAAACCAAAACAACATTAGAACAGATCAATGAAACTAGGAGCTGGTTCTTTGAAAGAATTAACAAGATTAATAAACCCTTGGCCAGACTTATCAAAAAGAAAAGAGAAATGACCCAAATCAACAAAATCATGCATGAAAGAGGAGAGATCACAACCAACACCAAAGAAATACAAACAATTATAAGAACATATTATGATAAACTCTACGCCAGCAAATTAGATAACCTGGAAGAAATGGGTGCATTCCTAGAGATGTATCAACTACCAAAATTGAACCAGGAAGAAATAGAAAACCTGAACAGACCTATAACCCCTAAGGAAATTGAAGCAGTCATCAAAAATCTCCCAACAAAAGCCCAGGGCCAGATGGCTTCCCAGGGGAATTCTATCAGACATTTAAAGAAGAATTAATACCTATTCTCCTGAAACTGTTCCAAAAAAATAGAAATGGAAGGAAAACTTCCAAACTCATTTTATGAGGCCACCATTACCTTGATCCCAAAACCAAACAAAGACCCCATAAAAAAGGAGAATTACAGGCCAATATCTTTGATGAACATGGATGCAAAAATTCTCACCAAAATACTAGTCAGTAGGATCCAAAAGTACATTAAAAGGATTATTCACCATGACCAAGTGGGATTTATCCCTGGGCTGGAAGGCTGGTTCAACATCTGCAAATCAATCAACGTGATACAATACAGTAACAAAAGAAAGAACAAAAATCATATGATCCTCTCAATAGATGCAGAAAAAGCATTTGACAAAGTACAGCATCCTTTCTTGATCAAAACTCTTCAGAGTATAGGGATAGAGGGTACATACCTCAATATCATAAAAGCCATCTATGAAAAACCTCTACAGCAAATATCATTCTCAATGGGGAAAAGCTGAGAGCTTTTCTCCTAAGGTCAGGAACGTGGCAGGGATGTCCACTATCACCACTGCTATTCAACATAGTATTAGAAGTCCTAGCCACAGCAATCAGACAACAAAAAGAAATAAAAGGCATCCGAATCGGCAAAGAGGAAGTCAAACTCTCACTCTCTGCAGATGATATGATACTGTATGTGGAAAACCCAAAAGACTCCACCCCAAAACTGCTAGAACTCATACAGGAATTCAGGAAAGTGGCAGGATAAAAAAATCAATGCACAGAAATCAGTGGCATTCTTATACACCAACAAGACAGAAGAGGGACAAATCAAGGAGTTGATCCCATTTACAATTGCACCCAAAACCATAAGATACCTAGGAATAAATTTAACCAAAGAGGCCAAGTTCTGTACTCAGAAAACTATAAAATACTCATGAAAGCAACTGAGGAAGACACAAAGAAATGGAAAAACATTCCATGCTCATGGATTGGAAGAACAAACATTGTGGAAGATGTCAATGCTACCTAGAGCAATCTACACATTCAATGCAATCCCCATCAAAATACCAACCACTTTTTTCAAAGAAATGGAACAAATAATCCTAAAATTTGTATGGAACCAGAAGAGACCCCGAATAGCCAGAGGAATATTGATAAAGAAAAGCAAAGCTGGCGGCATCACAATTCCAGACTTCCAGCTCTTTTACAAAGCTGTCATCATCAAGACAGTATGGTACTGGCACAAAAACAGACACATAGATCAATGGAACAGAATCGAGAGCCCAGAAATGGACCCTCAACTCTATGGTCAACTCATCTTTGACAAAGCAGAAAAAAATGTCCAATGGAAAAAAGACAGTTTCTTCAACAAATGGTGTTGGGAAAATTGGACAGCCACACGCAGAAGAATGAAACTGGACCATTTACTTACACCATACACAAAAATTGACTCCAAATGGTTGAAAGACCTAAATGTGAGACAGATGTCCATCAAATTCCTAAAGGAGAACACAGGTAGCAACCTCTTCTACCTCAGCTGCAGCAACTTCTTCCTAGAAACATGGCCAAAGGCAAGGGAAGCAAGGGCAAAAATGAACTATTGGGACTTCATCAAGATAAAAAGCTTTTGCACAGCAACAGAAACAGTCCACAAAACCAAAAGACAACCGACAGAATGGGAGAACATATTTGCAAATGACATATCAGATAAAGGGCTAGTATCCAAAATCTATAAAGAACTTATCAAACTCAACACCCAAAGAACAAATAATCCAATCAAGAAATGGGCAGAAGGCATGAACAGACATTTTTCCAAAGAAGACATCCAAATGGCCAACAGACACATGAAAAAGTGCTCAACATCGCTCGGCATCAGGGAAATCCAAATCAAAACCTCAATGAGATACCACCTCACACCAGTCAGAATGGCGAAAATTAACAAGTCGGGAAATGACAGATGTTGGCGGGGATGCAGAGAAAGGGGAACCCTCCTGCACTGTTGGTGGGAATGCAAGCTGGTGCAACCACTCTGGAAAACAGTATGGAGGTTCCTCAAACAGTTGAAAATAGAGCTACCATACGATCCAGCAATTGCACTACAGGATATTTACCCCAAAGATACAAATGTAGGGATCCGAAGGGGTACTTGCACCCCAATGTTTATAGCAGCAATGTCCACAATAGCCAAACTGTGGAAAGAGCCAAGATGTCCATCGACAGATGAATGGATAAAGAAGAGGTGGTATATATACACAATGGAATATTATGCAGCCATCAAAAGGAATCAGATCTTGTCATTTGCAACGACGTGGATGGAACTGGAGGGTGTTATGCTGAGTGAAGTAAGTCAATCAGAGAAAGACATGTATCATATGACCTCATTGATATGAGGAATTCTTAATCCTCATTGATATGAGGAATTAGTTAGGAAACTAAGTGTTGCTGGAGTGGTGGGGGGTGGGAGGGGTGGAGTGGCTGGGTGATAGACATTGGGGAAGGTATGTGCTATGGTGAGCGCTGTGAATTGTGCAAGACTGTTAAATCACAGATCTGTACTTCTGTAACAAATAATGCAACATATGTTAAGAGAAAAGAGAAAGAAGATAGCAGGAGGGGAAGAATGAAGGGGAGTAAGTCAGAGAGGAGACAAACCATGAGAGACGATGGACTCGAAAAACAAACTGAGGGTTCTAGAGGGGAGGAGGGTGGGGGGATGGGTTAGCCTGGTGATGGGTATTAAAGAGGGCACATTCTGCGTGGAGCACTGGGTGTTATGCACAAACAATGAAGCATGGAACACTACATCAAGAACTAATGATGTAATGTATGGTGATTAACATAATAATACAAAAATTAAAAAAAATAAAATATCTTCTGAGAGATGATGTCTGTCTTCATGTTATCAAAGGTGCCCCACCTACCAATGCTTGACACTTTATCCCATTTTATTTTCTTCTAGAATTGTTCTCATAATCTCATATATTTATTTATTTCATCCCTCCTAATGTGTAAGATAATTAAGCAGGCTCCACACCCAGCTCTAAATTACAACCCTGAGATCAGTACCTGAAATCAAGAGTTGGATACCCAACTGATTAAGCCACCCGGGTGCCCCTACACGGAATATTTTAGAAAGATATAAAGAGGGGTGCCTCTGTGGCACAGTCGGTTAAGCATCTGACTCTTGGTTTCAGCTCAGAGTATGAGCTCAGTGCCATGAGGCTGAGTCCCGTGTCAGACTCTGTGGTCAGTGTGAAGTCTCCTGGAGAGTCTCTCTCCCCTCCCCCTCCCACTTGTGCTCTCTTTCTCTCTTTCTAAAATAAATAAATCTTTAAAAAAAGACATAAAGTAAACCATAAATATTATAAACTTACGAGGCTATTCCATTTTCAGATTTCTTTTCATTATATGACTATTACAGATATTTTATGATAATTCAAGAAACAGGAGAGGAAACAGAAATTATAGGGAAAAACCATCAGTATTTTCTGTTAAAACTTTATAAACACGAATCACAAGGATTAGATTTGTTTAAAGTAAAACTGTACCACCTAATAATTCAAGTCAGCTTCTTTCTGGGATCATGTGCTTGCTTATTCATCAAATATTCATTCACCACATATATGCTGAGCACTTAAAATGTGCCAGGAACTATTATTACAGACGTTGTCTGGTTCAGACAACAAAACAAAGATCTTGTTTTCGTGAATCTCCTTTTGTAACTGGAGAATATAGACTCATACACAACAAAGGGAGAGATGCATACACACTCAGTCAAATCAATAAAATATGTACTCTCCTGGTGCTGAGTCTGTGGAGGGTATAAAGCAGGGAAGACAGCAGAGAATAACCGGACAGTGGAGAATGGGCAGCTTTAATTTTAACAGTTAAATAGAATGGTTAGAGAAAGTCTTCTTTGAGGTGACACTTGTTTAAAGACCTGAAGGAAGTAATCAGTGAACCCCACTCCGTCTGCGGGGGTGGGGGGTGGGGGGGAAAGGCAGGCCCTGCAGTAATGACCCTGAAGCTGTTCTGTGCCTACCTCGTTGGAAAGAGCAGAGTGGGATGGGGGTGGAGAAGATGGTGCTTTGGTTAGAAAGGAAACAGGAGATGAATAATTTAGGGCTCTGCCGGCCAACGTGAGGCCTTTGGCCTTTATCCTGAATCTGATAGAAGGAATTTGAGTATTCTAAGCAGAGGAGTATCATGCCCTTACTTTTTGTCTCTGGATCACTCTAGCTGCCAATAAAGACCCAAGAGACCAGTCAGAAGTTTTAAGCTGCAAACTATTCTCAAACCATCATCAGTCTGTAAGAGTGGGGAAATTTCAAAAAACGAAAAACAACAACAAAAACAAAACCCTTCTCATTACTAAATACATGGAAAACAGTGAGTACCTCAGAAAGCTTTCCATAAGTATTAAGTAGCTGGGGAAAAAAAAAAAAAAAAAAAAAAACATTCCCAGGAAGAAAGCTCCAGGCTGCCTCTTTCATCACTGCCTTCTTTCACTATATAAAACTTCACACATGTTCTCCTTGACTGGGTGTAAAACACATATACTTCTTTCTCTCCAATGTATTCACCTTTTTAAGGAAGTGGAAGTGTTAAGCTTCAATTATTCTCCATTCATCTGTTAAAGCTTTGTGCATTACGCATAATCCATACTTTTTATCATACATCAAAACAATTAATGTACAGTACAGAATTTATAGAGTTGAACATAAAAAGAACTTTATCTCCACTTGATGTACAATATATGCAAAATTTCCATTTGAATTAATGGAAGTCATCCGTGGGCTTTGTGAAGAGATCATTTTCAAGAGCTTTTAGAAGATTTATCAGAATATGTGTATAGCTCAATTTTTCTATATGTCTGTTGACTTTATTGTTTATTGTTTAATTTATAAGAGTGCTTAAAATTGACCTGATCAGAAAACTCTTTTTATTTCAATATAAAGGAGTGTCTTCAGATATAATATCTGTACAACTAATTGCTAAATGTCCAACTTTTACAAAAATGACTTACCTCTATTCTTGTGATTTTCCCCCCTAATCTTCCACTTTGTGCTCACAGTCCTCAAATATTTACACTCTTTAATACTTTTCAATTTCAATGCCCTCCTTCTAATGCCTGCCCATTTGGATGGCCATCTACATACAGAGAACCTTACTTAGTAGGTACTGTGAGACACTTAAAAAAAAAAAGATAGAGAATACCCACCCTAACAGAATTTGCACTCAGTTATTTTAATTCAAATCTGGGTATAGTACCTATTATATTCAAAGTATGGGCTTACAAATTTTTCTACAACAGATAATCACAGAACTGGGACTGAAGAAAGAATGAGTTCAATAATCAGATAGGATGTGCTCAGTTATTCCCTACCCTAAAGATAACCTACCCTATTGATATTGTTTGAAATAGTTTTGTTTTTCCACAATCACAAGCACCTTTGCATTCATAATTCTGAAAATAACTTTGAATAAACCCTTATTTTTTTATTTAACACACTTTTGTAGTGCTTATTATATATCAGGTACTATTCTAAGAGTTTTACATACATCCACTCATTAAATACTTGAAACAATTTTCTGAGGTAGGTACTATCTTGATACCATTTTACTGATGAGTATTTTCTACAGCACATTCTCCATACAGGAAACAAGCCACTCAGAGTATATGCCTCCCCTGCTTTAAGCTCTTCAACAACTTCCCAAACCAACTAAAAGAAAATCCAAATTCCTTACTATGGTCTGTAAAATATTACATAATCTGGTCTCTGCCTGATTCTCCGTACATTTCTTTTACCATGCCCTTTAATCCCTAAACTCTGGCTACACTGGCTTTCTTTCTGTACCTGTGCACGTCAATCTCGTTCTCCCCTTGGGGTTTCTGTACTTACTATTTGCTCTTCCTGTAATGTCGTCCTCACATTGTTCTCCTGGCTGCGGCGGCAGCTCCGGAGGTCCTTTGGGAATGCTGCTGCAAGAACTTGAGCTTGACCCGCTTGATCTGTGAGCGCCAGCGCCGAGGTGACCTGCCCTGGCAGCCAAAGCCTGACTTTAAAGGCTGGGCCTTCCCATTCCCAGGTGTGATGCTGATAAGGAGGCCTTCGTGACCCGGGAGAATGAAGGCAAGATGGTGCAGCTGATGGACCTGATGGACCTTGAGTCCTGGAAGCTCCCGCAGTCTGCATGGAGGAAGCAGGACTACCCTCCCAAAGTCAGTTTTTGGAAATAGAAGCTAAAGACTGCTGGCTTCAGAGGCCTCCTCGGCTTCAGCTGAGAGGCGGTGGGGCTCCTGGAGGATTACCGGCCCCGTGCAGCAGTGGAACCAGGACCACTGCCCTGAGCGGGGTTCGGCCCTTGCCCCCCACCTGGCTGATGACGGCTGTCTGTGCGGGGTGCTGCTGGCGAATCTCAACCTCCTGCGTGGACCAGGCCGTCCAAGCCTGGGAGGCACCCGAAGCCTACTGCTCCACCTAGCTGCGTCTGCTTTCCCCGAGGCCTGGGTGGAAGGTCCGTCCCCTTCCTGAGCGCCCGCGACCCTCGAGCACCAGTGGGAGCTTGCCGTCCACCTGACAGGTGGAGGCCTGCGCATGCGCGCCACCTTCAGGGAGTTGCCGCCCAGTGCTGTCCTGGTGGGAGGTGGCAAGAACCCCGGGCAGGAACTGCGACAAATTTCTCTCCAGGAAGACCCGTGTGAGCTGCCCCTCTGGGCACGGGAGCTGGCACTGGGCCTGTCCACCAGCACCGGATCCAGAGTTGACCATTCACCTGCCCCTATTGAAGGAGAAGAGCTCAGAGCAAGATCTCTTTGCCCAGCTCTTTAACTTAAGTTTTAAGAGGAGGCGTCTCCACACCCTGATGCCTCTGCGGTGTGCTCTCTGCCCAAGAGCTGGTTTTGAGCGGATGTGCCTCAGATCCGTACACTTTGACCTGCTGCATGACCACTTGTTTGGATTACTTAATTTGTCACACTTTGAGGGCAGTGGGATAATTTGAGTTTAAAATTATGGATACCACTTAAAACACCACCACCAACAACACAATATCCAATAAAAGGTCTAATCTGCAGAGAAGTCCTTTGTTTACATAATCTAAGTACACTTCTCCACTTATTAGTCACTTTTTATTTCATTCTCCTACATAAAATACTTCAACGTCCTTAACAAACTAATGGAATATTTCTCATTCCAGTGCTTGTTTCCATAATTGTAGCTGTCTCCCCCACTGTAGTGTTTTTAACTTATTGAGAGCAGAGACCTTGTTTATTTTATCCCACAAAATCCCCGTGGTATGAGAGCATCCAGAGTAGTAGGATCTTGGTAAGTAACTGCTGAATGACTGAGTGGACATATAAAGTAATACCATCCATTTTTAAAGCTTTTACAACTTTTCACACTTCACAGTTCATACACTTAATTTTAAAATGTTTACTTGAGGGGCATCTGGGCGGCTCAGGTCATGATCCCACGGTCCTGGAATTGAGCCCCACATGGGGCTTCCTCCTCAGTGGGGAGTCTGCTTCTCCTTCTCCCTCACCCTCTGTGTGCTCACACTCGTTCTGTCTCTAAATAAATAAATAAGTCTTTTAAAAAAAGTGTTTACTTGATTTTGAACCATTTATGAGTTAACATGTTTACTGTTTAATAGTATAGAAATTACAATTTTATAACTGATAATTATTAAATGGTTGTATTTCCATGTACAATGCCATGGCCATGAATCACTTATTTCTTAGAACAATAATTTTAATTAGACATTATTGTAGATGAAGAAACTCAGTCTAAGAGAGGTAAAGTATGGTCCAAAAGACCACAGACAAATAAGCAGAGTTGATGATATTTAATGCATTCAGTCTAACTTTTAAGTCAATGGTCTAGATGACCCCACTTGACTTTCTCTTCAGTTTAAATATTTATTCTCAAGATTTCCTAACATAAATTTGCTTTTATAGCTGGTATTGGTGTTCTACGGAAAGGCCCTTAAATATCAAATATATCCATGAGTGGAAGGAATGCATATCTTCCACACTGAAGCAGTCACCAGTTACCCTTATTTTCCTTTAAGGCCATGTTTTTTCAGACAGAGTAGCTTCAAGTAGGAAAACTGCAAAACCACATCTAATTTTACACTGGCAAGAAAGAAACCTGCATTTTATTGTGTGACTGGGATCTCTTTATTAATTTATTACCACAAAACCACAGCATAAGTTTAGTCTAATAACATGGTAAATTACAGTTTGGGAAAATATGTAATTATTTTCCAAAATCTGTTATGTCTATCTAATAGAACCACATAATAGCATCAACAGATTATAGTTTTTGAAAATACGCAATTACTTTCTACTCTGTACTGCCTAATAGAGCCACGTATGAAGCACACAAATTAATCAACATTACTATATATTTCCATCCTTCCACTCAGTCTCTTGCCCAAAGTTAGTAACATGGCTCTAACCTACCTGCAAGTGAAATATAAGTAAGCATATCAAATATGCATAGGTGAGAAAAACTTTTCCCTTCTTCCCTTCTAGGTTCTTTGGCTGGTCTAATACCTAAATTGACATAAGACAGATTAATAGGGGAAAAATAAATTTAATTTTGTATGTACAGAAGCCCCACAAAGACATGAGAGGCTGCCTGGCAGTCACGTAATTGTGGCTTATATACCATTCTGAGCTAAAGAGAAGGGGATAGGGGCCTGGGGTCTCAAAAGGGAGGAAAACAAATCTCAGGAAAATGAGAAAAACAGATTTTTGGTAAATGAGTGTTTGCCAGGCCATACAAATAATTCTTTCTGATATAAAAAGTTATCTTTGGTATTAGGTCTCTTTTGGTATACCCCTCTATCTAGATTTTTTAAGGCAGTTTAGGGGGAGATTAAAAGCTCTTCTTGAGTTTGTTGGGTTTCGTCAAATAATCCACATGCCAAAGTAGCACATTCTGGAGTCATGTATTCTGGTCCCCCTTGCATGTGATGGTGAGCTGTCTCTAACATTTCTAACAGTCAGAGTGTTGTATTCTCAGAGGAAATACAATGAAAGAAACATAGACTCTACTTGTATTTCACTAAGCATAAAGCCTTCATGTCAAATCCAAAAATGTATCTTAAATCATTTACTAGAAAAATATTTCAGGTAAAAATCCACCTCAATGCTTTTCTAGTTAAGGATTATCCTGAGTTCAACAAGTATTTTAACTATCAGGGTTAATAATGTAATGATGTAGATAATGAATGAAATATATATATATATATATATATATATATACACTTTAGTAACCAGATTTCCAGTAAGAAGTTATTGGAAGGTTGCAATGAAGTGAATGAATTATCTTCAAAATTTTTCCAAACTAATAGAAATCCAAACTATTCTAAAATAAAAGTTTATTTGAAAAAATAATTCATAACATAATCCTGAAAACCATAATTTTTTTTCAAAGTAACATAATTCTTCCTGAAGGCAAACTTGCCTTTTTTCTAACTGAATATCTTGTTAATGATGTTCTTGATATGAATACTTCAGTGTTTCATAATTCAACAGTTCATAAAATCAAACAAAATTCGAAATCTCATAGAATATAATGAAAATAACATCTATGAATACAACATTGCTTGTATACTTCAAAGTGATGTACTCGGAAAACTAATGTGCTATAACTTTCAATGTATGTGTACTATTTGACCATGGGTATTAGACTGATATTTGCCTCCCCCCACCAAAAAATAATTATTTCACACCAGTTGATGGTATAAAATAAAGGACAAATAGTTATCAAAGGAATGATTTGATTGAAATGTGTTCTTTGGTAAAATAAATAAATAAATAAAAACCTAAATCTTTTCCCATCCTTGATAACCTGTGCAAAAGTAGAAGAGAAAGAAACAGTTGTATCATTGAATAAACATTAAACTAGAATAAGATCTGCATCACAGGCAATCTGCTAGAGATTGCAAAGACAAATAAATCTCACCCTTTAAATAGATAAGCATATGCAGCCCATCACATACATGTTTTCAAGATAAATTACAACAAGTCCTTAAGTAAGAGGACTTGCCAGCATCACTTGTCACACATAGTTCATCCTAAATTCACCAGGTAATTGGATGACAACCTGTGTTAGCTAATAGGATTTATCCAAAGGAAAAAATTAATTCATATCTTTATGATAGGAACTAGTTTTACAGTGAGGCACCCATAAATTTAACCTCCTATCCTCTTGCGGAAATGCAAAGGTGGGGGAGTTATTTTCCTTGATCATCTTTAAAGATGTGGCTCTGAGGGATTTGAGAAAGACATTCCTGGGTCACAATGCTGGTAAAAGTCTTGCTTACCTTTTAAAGGGATTTATATAGATTTCCAAAAGACAAAGAAAATACTTAAAATTATAGGGTTTCCAAAGTAAATGCTCTAAGGAAAGGTCAGAAGGGAAGTCTCTTCCCTTATTTTCAACAGGGAGAATTAAGCATCTTATTTTTAATTTGTATTTGCCCTGACAGTATCCGCATGCACTTGAATCATTCAAACTATCACTCCCAAAAATATTCAGAGGAGGGCACCTGGGTAGGTCACTCAGTTAAGCCTCTGCCTTTGGCTCAGGTCATGATCCCAGGGTCCTGGATTGAGCCCTAAATCAGGCTCCCTGCTCAGTGGGGAGCCTGCTTCTGCCCCTCCACCCCCCAGCTCCTGCACATGCTTGCGCTCTCTCTCTCTCTCTCTCTCTCTAGCTCTGTCTTAAATAAATAAATAAAATCTTTTTTTTAAAGAAATGTCAGAGGAAACTTAGAAGTAGGCACAAGAGATGGGTGTAGCTAAGTTGGCTTTGAAGAAGAAATAAGAGTGAGTGAGAGAGCAATTATCTAAATGTTTAACTTACAGTGATATGGCTATTGTAACAACGGACTGAAAACAAAAATAATTACCTCTCCCAAGTACCATGTTCTTGAAAATATGTAATTATTATGGCAATAATTATTGCCCTAGGGTTCTAATTATAAGCAAATGAGTTAAGTGAGATTTCAATACCAGAAGTCCTTCACTGAGAAGTTCCACTCCTGGTTTTTCGTTTTTTTTTTTTTTTTGTAAACTTATTTCAAAGTATAAAGTATCTACAGGACACTTTGTACACTTTGCATATTACTTTGATGTTATTATACCTCTGTAACTAACAACCAGGCTAACATATGGAACACTATTAGCACCTTATTTCCAAAATCTTTACTCATCCTAGGTTCATGATATCCTCCTAGAAACCTGGTCGTTTTGCATTCTACGTTTAGACCTATAACTCACTGGAAATTGAAGAAGATGTTTTCTTTTCCCATATCAATATCTGAATGAGCCATGGCCAATATTGAAAAGACCATCTTTTCTCTCATTCACTACATTCCAGTGATAGTTTTTTCATTAATCAGCTGACCATATATAGTTGGATCTGTTTCTGGGCTGGATACGCATTTTGTTTTTGTTTTCCTAATTTTTCCTCTATTCATTTAAACTTGTACCAATACCACAAGTTCTAAAATACTGCAGGTTTACGATGAGTCTTGACATTCAGCACTGCAAGTCCCCCAAGTTAGTTCTTCTTTTTCAAGCTAGATAATTCCACCTTATGCATATTCTGTGTTAAATCAGTCACCATATTTTCCACTTCTGTGTATGTTCCTTTCTTCAGTGGATTGGTGCTATGGAAAATCATTGTAATGGTAATAGGAAGAAGGACATGGTGAATGTTGAGGGTTGTTGATAGATGTTTGCTAACCCCTCTTATGCATGTATATACTATTATTTGATTTATTAAAGTACTTATTGAGGACAAGGCATTTTTTTAAAGATGGTTTTCAGCTAGTTAGAGATGTAACACGACCCCTCTGTGACTTTACTCAGGCTCCTCTTAAAGCCTTTAGGTCTTGACCTGGTTACATGTCCTTGTCAGATCTGTACTGATTGCCCTGTTTTTAACAAGAATCCTGCTTAGACAGTTTAGCCAGAATCCCCCACCCTTGATATCTTGTCTAATCAAGTTCCTCATCTATCCAATCCCCCAAGTGATAATTGATAATCCTGGCCTACCTTTAGCAAGAATCCTGTTGGGTCTATTTAAACAGGACCCTCACTCTGCTCCTGATGTTTTCTCTTAGTAATTTTCTATCCACTGACTCCCACTCTGTTCCCTGTCAGTAAATCTCTACTTGTCTAGGTTTCATTTAAAATCGAGCCACATTCTGTACTGAGGTCTCTTTTGCCCTATTACAATGGATTCTGAATAATCCATCTTTACCATTTTACACCCCGTCCAAGAGGAAACTACCCTTAAAAGGAAAAAGACCCCATCCTGTTATTCTACATCCCCCTGGAAGGAGCCCTCCTCCCTTTCCCATGTGACCAACTACCTAATAGGTAGATGAGTGCGTGGACCAAAACCTGATTGGGTGACAGGCCCATGGAGGCTTAATCAGATTAAAACAGCTGGCCAACATTCTCATAAAAACCCCTAGACTTAGAAACTCCAAAGGCAACCCTCTTGGGTCTTCTTCCTCTTCAGGAGCTTTGTACTATCACTCAATAAACTTTGCTCCGCTGCCCACCACTCTTCGTCTGGTCTACCTCTTCATTCTTCAAATAGGCGTGACCAAGAACCACGGACACTAAAGGAAAAGAAATCCTGAAACAAAACAAATAAATAAATGGAACTAATTAGAAAGATACTGAATATTTTATCCATTTATATGGTCTTTGGAAATACCCAGACATCTGTTTGATGTCCCTTCAGGCTCCCACCTAAAACATAATCCACACACTACATCAGTTTACATATTAGAGCAAATGAAAATTTTGAAAGTCTCTTCCATAAATATTGATAAAAAGCTTTAGCATTCATATTGGACAGGTCTATGAACACAGTTCAGATACACACATAAAGAGCATAAATGAGAGTATATTACTATGTTTGTCTGACATATGGCTAAAATTTTAGAAAAAAGAAGTACCATCTCTGTGCTTCCCTGTCTGTATGTTTATGCATGTTTATGTATGTATGTAATATACATGTAATATTTTTCTACTTCTGGAACGTATTACCAACTTAAGTTATAAAATCCTTTAAAGGAGTGAGTTCAAATTAACTTAGAGATAAATGAGCACTGTTATTAATTAAATATTGCTAGAACTCCCAGAAATATAGAAGCTAACTCAAATGCTTTTAAAGTTCATGTAACTTGGGTAAATCTTTGCAAATAAGATTAGTTTAGTATTGTTGGTTTAATAATAACAGCTATGTCTTCTGAGTTATCAGCTAGTATTAAGTATAATATAAACATGCATTTTGTAATTAAGTTTTTACATTTTTTTTAAAGAATTTGTTTATTTATTTGACAGCCAAAGAGGGAACACAAGCAGGGGGAGTGGGAGAGGGAGAAGCAGGCCTCCCGAAGAGCAGGGAGCCCCATGTGGGCCTCGATCCCAGGACCCTGGGATCATGACCTGAGCCGAAGGCAAATGCTTAACGACTGAGCCACTCAAGTGCCACACATTTTTTTTTGTTTTAATCATACTTGCCTAAAGTTCACGTTCTGTAAAAATAGTTAACAAGGAAATAACTTGAGATGATGACTACCTTTGTTTAATATTTTTTTTTTTTAAAGATTTTATTTATTTATTTGAGAGAGAGAGAGCGCACATGAGAGGGGGGAGGGTCAGAGGGAGAAGCAGACTCCCTGCCAAGCAGGGAGCCCGATGTGGGACTCGATCCAGGGACCCCAGGATCATGACCTGAGCCGAAGGCAGTCGCTTAACCGACTGAGCCACCCAGGCGCCCTACCTTTGTTTAATATTATAATATGTGTGTGTGAGAATAGTTTCCCAAGTCTTTTTTGGTAACTTGAAACAATAGACCTCTGCTAAATTAAGTTAAGCAAGAACTATTCACTAAATACTTATATAATTCTAAGTAAGATGCACTACTTAAACACTCAATTGCTAAGCATAAGCTTAAGTTTGTATGCTTCTTTTTATTTTTATATGATATAGAGGAAGCTGAATATATTTGGTTGTGTCAATAAATATGATCGTTTTGCCACCTTGAGAAATTGTATCATGAGGAAGCATACACCTATAAAAATTGTGAAGGATATATTCATAAAATGTACTAGTTTGCTACAGAATCCTAATATGTGACAGACATTGCACAATTGTCTACTTCCTAGAGTTCTCTGTAAAGGGGAAAAAAAAAGAAACTACTAATGGTTTGTTCCAGAATGAGAAAGAGGAAAATATACAGAAAGAAAAGAAGAAAAACAAAACAAAACAGTAATGAATGTCAAAAAAAAAAAAAAAAGTTGTAGAAGGTTTGTGGAAAAAGATCTTAGAAAAGTAGTCTTACCTTATATAGTCAAATGTAGCTAAGATTAGATGGATTTATGTATAAGGCTTAAAAAAATGAGTTCAGTAGCATGGTGATGGAAAATTAGAGTTCTTTTTCTCTGTTAAAACAACAAAGTTTTCTTGTATTATCAGCCTGCTCTTACTAGATTATAAAAGTCTTTTCTTTACCTTTTAAGTAACTGCCTAGAATCTAAGATTTGGTCTGATCCAAATGTACTGTATGTTAATCTTCATCATGCCTTCAAATATTTAAGAGAACCTAAGTATTGGTTCATAGTGATTTGTGATCCTATTTAATCAAGAATTCAAACCTTTTGCCATTTTTAACAATTTCCCAAAATTAAATTCTAAATTAAATCTTCTTGTTCTCAAACTGACCTTGAGATTTCCCAGAGGGTTCTTAGAAAATCTCAAAGGATTTGTCTCTCATGTTGTAAAAAGATATAAACTAATTCATTTATTTGATACGTTGAATTACATAAAAAGACATTATCAAATAAGAAGAAATGTTTTAACCTACACCAGGTTATATTTGCATGGTAAATATTATTAATATAAATATCTTAGAAATCATATGAACTTCATAGAAATTTGTCATTACACTAACTGTTCATGATAGGTCTTGTATAATATTGTAAGTCATGATTCCAGTTATTATTATTTTTATTTTTTTATTAACATATAATGTATTATTTGTTTCAGGGGTACAGGTCTGTGATACATCAGTCTTAATGCCATTCACAGCGTTCACCATAACACACACATTCCTTAATGTCCATCCCCCAGCCACCCCATCCCTCCCATCCCCCTCCACTCCAGCAACCCTCAGTTTGTTTCCTGAGATTAAGAGTCTCTTAGGTTTTGTCCCCCTCTCTGGTTTCATCTTGTTTCATTTTTCCCTCCCTTCCCCTATGATTCTCTGTCTTGTTTCTCAAATTCCTCATATCAGTGAGGTCATATGATACTTGTCTTTCTCTGATTAACTTATTTCACTTAGCATAATACCCTCTAGTTCTATCCATGTCATTGCAAATGGCAAGATTTCATTCTTTTTGATGGCTGCATAATATTCCATTATATATATATACCACATCTTCTTTATCCATTCATCTGTTGATGGACATCTAGGCTCTTTCCATAGTTTGGCTATTGTGGACATTGCTGCTATAAACATTGGGGTGCATGTGCCCCCTTGGATCACTACATTTGTATCTTTGGGGTAAATACCCAGTAGTGCAATTGCTGGGTCGTAGGGCAGCTCTATTTTCAACTTTCTGAGAAAACTCCATACTGTTTTCCGGAGTGGCTTCACCAGCTTGCATTCCCACCAACAGTGTAGGAGGGTTCCCCTTTCTCCGCATCCCTGCCAACATCTGTCGTTTCCTGACTTGTTAATTTTAGCCATTCTGGCTGGTGTGAGGTGGTATCTCACTGAAGTTTTGATTCATATTTCCCTGATTCAGAGTGGTGTGGAGCACTTTTTCATGTGTCTGTTGGCCATTTCTTTGCAGAAATGCCTGTTCATGTCTTCTGCCCATTTCCTGATTGGATTATTCCTTCTTTGGGTGTTCCAGTTATTATTTTAAAGTGTTTGTGCCACAGAAATAACCAATGTTCTTTGTCAAATGAACTCTCAGATCTTTTACCATGCTATTTTGTCATCCACAGATAGTCTTTCTTTTACTCTAATTTTTCTCCGACTGCATTTGTAATGGGTTATAGGCCAGAATGCGTCATCTTCAACAAAAAATGACTGTCTCAGCGATGTATGGAAAGGATTATGACAAGGGTTCTGGGATAAAGCTGCTGATAGCACTGCTTAAATAACTTTAAGAGCATACTGATGGACTGAGTAAAGGTTTTCAGAACTCTAATGGAGAGGCTAATAAGTTCATAAAACTGCTAACTCAAGATCAAGCAGAACAAAGGTAAATTACATGGACTGAATGGGCTAATAAAGAATAATTACAATTTTTGTCTGGAACACTGCTAGCTCTTTAATGTTCTATATTCTTTTTTTTTTTTTAAGATTTTATTTATTTATTTGAGAGAGAGAATGAGATAGAGAGAGCGCATGAGAGGGGAGAGGGTCAGAGGGAGAAGCAGACTCCCCGCCGAGCAGGGAGCCCGATGTGGGACTCGATCCCAGGACTCCGGGATCATGACCTGAGCCGAAGGCAGTCGCCTAACCGACTGAGCCACCCAGGCGCCCTGTTCTATATTCTTTATATCAGGAACTTTTTTCCCTTTTCTCTCAAGCTAACTGTAACTCACAATATGAGAGTAGATATACTTTTGTATATAAAAATGAAACTTTTATCTTTTTTCCATACCTGATCCCTCCAGAATTTGGGAACTGTTGTAGAGTAGCATTCTTATTTTCCTGGCAATATAATTATTTGAGATTCTATAAGAATCTATTCTCCTTGTAACAAAACATAATTGGAAACATCAGTTATATATCGTCAGGCTCTGACTGGAATGACATATTTGAGAATGATACATAGAATCAAATATGGCCAGACAGTTTTAAGGAACTAAAGTTGACTTTATGGAGCCAATGCTTACAAAGTACTCTTGGAACAACTTGCCTGGTATTTGGCTTATAGTTTCCTAGCCTCACAGGTAAGTAAAAACGTTTACTTCCTGGATGGCCCAGGACCTTTAGGATACCTAGGAAACTCAAGAAGAGAGGAATTCCTCCAAATCTATAAATAATGCAGGAAACATTTGATGGAAAGTCTTTGGCTTGGTGTCCCATGGCTCAAGAAGCTTTAAAAAATCTAATTTGAGATCCCTTATGAAAAGTTCCAGCAAAGCAAACTCATAAAGGTCTATGTGATCAATTACTATTTTTGCTGTGCTTATGTAAATAATAAGACCAAATCTAATAAGACCACACTTATTTTGTAATTTATCTTGTGATGGAAAATCAAAAGGGAGGTGACTGGAGAGAAAGATTTTATGTTTCTCTGGAGAACTGTAAACATCCTGATGGGTTATTCGATTGTAATCTTGTTTACTCTCTTTGAGCTATTTTTCACCTGTAGGTAAGCTCCATTTTTCTTTCTACTTTTTTGTTTACCTGTAAACTGGACTGGATTCTGCTTTTATGCATTTTGTTAGCAATTAACATTGCCAATTTTTGGTGAAATTGCCAATGTTAATGAAATTGCCAGGGTCCTGGCAACCCTCAGGACTTGTCATCCCTAGGAACGAAAATTGCCCTTTTCCTTAAATCTTGAGAGCTGCGGTGGATTACTTGATATAACTTCAAAATACCAGCACAATATCACATGTATGGGCAAACTTTATGCCTGTTGCTGTGTGGGACATTCAGAAAGTTCACTGTAACACCCAATGCCATCATCAAATATTTACACAGTAAACGCGGAAATCCATGGGATTGCCACTGCGTCTTCACTCCACTCTGTAAAGACGCTTAACATCTAGAAATCTTCCCAACTGACTGCCCTATGGACTCAGATACTATGTGCTCAACTACTTTGTTTTTCTTTCATTTTCATATAAATTCTCCTCATTAAATGCCTGACTCTTTGCACCATTCAGCAAATAACTTCTAATGCAAAGTACCAGTAGATAGTTCAGCTGATCTTTAATGAATAGAAGATGACTGAATGATAAATGGATTTATATTATTCAAAGGATGGAAGAATGCCTCTCCTTTATTTAACAAGAGGAGGGACTGAAAAGACATTTTCCTTGACCTAACTTTAGTCAGGCCTCTAAGCCTTAACCTTGGCATCTGTTCTTGTGGGACTTGTATCACCCAAATTTAGCATGAATCCCGCTAAGTTAGTTTAACCAGAATTTCCACCTTTGATGTCTGTTCAACTTCTCACCTCCTACCATCTCCTAAGTCCTATCTGATCACCCTGGCCTGACTTCAGAAAGAATCCTATTAGGTTTCTTTAGCCAGAATCTCCCCTACTCTTGCTATTTTCTCTTAATAATTTTCCACTCACTGGTCCCCACTTTGCTTGGCTATCTCCCCATTTGTCCATGCTGTATTTGGAACTGAGCCTACTTCTATACTGAGGTCTCTTTCTTTTATTGTAATAGCTCCTGAATAAAATCTGCTTTTTACCCCTTTATTTATTTTTTTAAATGTTTTATTTATTTATTCATGAGAGTCAGAGAGAGAGAGAGAGAGAGAGAGAGAGGAAGAGGCAGAGGGAGAAGCAGGCTCCCAAGGAGCAGGGAGCCTGATGCGGGACTCTATCCCAGGACCCTGGGATCATGACGCCGAAGGCAGATGCTTAACCATCTAAGACACCCAGGCACCCCTGCTTTTTACCACTTTAAACTACTGTTGAGCTCTGGTTTTCCTTAGCAGGTATCAGGCATATGTACATAAATCCCTTTAGCAATAATAAATATATATAAATATATATATAATTACAATGCCAAATGAGTAACATAAGTGCTAATTAGTTGAATTCAAGCTAATTCATTTAGATCTAGGAAGCTAAATATGATTTTATTTAAGACATAGATTGCAATATAAATATAAATGTGAAGATAAAAGTGAAATGATATATTCAGGTGAAAGTCAAAAGACTGATCTAGCTGATTCTGCAGCTTTTGTAATAGAATCCTATTAGTGCTAAATAAGAGTAGAGATTTATTGAGTATATTGCTCTAAGTGTTTTGCAATTATGCCTTTTAATCCTTACAAACACCTGTGTGGTAGGGACTATTATTAGCCCCATTTCATTTCATTTCATTTCATTTCATTTCATTTTATTTTATTTTCAAAGATTTTATTTATTTATTTGAGAGACAGAGAGATAGCGAGAGAGAGCATGAGTCAGGGACAGGGAGAGGGATGCGGGACTCAATCCCAAGACCCCGGGATCATGACCTGAGCCGAAGGCAGATGCTTAACTGACTGAGCCACCCAGGCGCCTTTATTATCCCCATTTTAGATATGATTTTAGATATAGATTTAGAAATAAAGCTCAAAAGGAAAAATGAAAAAAATGAAGTTTATAAACCAAATATCTTCTGTAAATTGAGGTTGGGGGGAGGTCCGGGATGAAAGAGAAACCGTTCTCTTAGAAACCAAGTGCTGAATGCAGAGGTGATATATTCTAATGCAATTATAATTTCCACGATCAAATAATTCATATCAAAGTATCTCATTCCTAACTTGTCTAGCTTGCTGTAAGCCAGATCACTTAAAAAATAAAAAGTCTTCATCTGGTGCTTTACATCTTGTTATTTAATTCCTGTTTCAAAGAAATGCATTTCCCTGTGGCCTTAGAGGTGCTAACACTTCCTTTGTTTCCACCAGCAAGATATTGCAGTATTCCCTATAGTTTTCCTCCACCTTAAAAATAGTTTGTAAATAGTCCCTCCATAACCTGCATGTGGGGGCAGGATAATGGTTGTGGGGGGGGAGGGGGCATTGCCTGAGCCTTAGGGCTCTCCTCTACAGTGTGCCAGGAAAGTTCTAAATTTTTACTTCGTCAACTGGAAGTCATATTTAGTCCAGCCAGACCTTAATTAACTAACATAGTAGACTAATTAACTAACCTAGAGGACTAATTATTTCTATCCCAGGTGTTCAAGACAACCCATTAAATCCAAAACCCCGGATAAAGGACACCCGTGGCCAGGAATAGGGCCAACTGACAATATAAGAATATTTTGTCGAACTTGCTCCATTATCCTTATCACACTCCCCACTTAAGCACCTCACACTGCTGAGAAATAGACTTGTGAAGCATACAGGCTGTCTTCACTACGGCCTTTACCTCTCATGCCAGGCCATGCCATGATGACTATCAGTAAGGCTTATAAGCAATAAGAACTGTGATGGTAGATTCAGAGGAAAATAAGCTTGAACTTTTGCAGTAACTTCACCAAATGAAGTTACAGAAAGGCTTTTAGTGCAGAAGAGGATGGATGTCTGCCTCCAGTGGTAAGAGGTTTAGGGGAATTTGTAGTTCCATATTCTTGGGCTTATCTATGTCTGCCTAAATTTCCTTACCCCATGTTTCAGGGTCCTATTCCTTCCTTACAATGTCTTTATTTTAGCATAGAAGATTTGGAGTGGGGAGCGGGGATCATTTAATTGGCAATCAACTCTATTTCTTACTCTCAGATTGAGTCTGACATTTCCAGCTATTATAGGAGACAAAGAACGCTTTTAAAATTTTCATAGAGGGACACCTGGGTGGCTCAGTCGGTTAAGTGTCTGCACTCGGCTCAGGTCATGATCCCGGGGTCCTGGGATCGAGTCCCACATCGGGCTCCCTGCTCAGCGGGGAGCCTGCTTCTCCCTCTGCCTGCCACTCCCCCTGCTTGTGCTCTCTCTCTCTGGAAATAAATAAAATCTTAAAATAAAATGGAAAAAAGTTCTCATGGAGCTTCCTAATTATATATCCACGACTTTTAATTTCCCTATTGCCTAAGTATACACTTTAGTACTCTCCTAAGAAACCAAGTGACACTAAAAACTTCATAAACAATATTTTTGACAAAAAAAAACGAGTATCATAGTTACTTGCTCTCACGATACATTGACCTCAACTTGCTACCATGTTACCAGTGTTGATCATTTTATTGATCATTATTATAGTGCATGCCAAAGACAGCCTATATTCATATGGTCCATTTCTCTAAGCAGGTAATTATCTCTGAGGTCCTTTAATATATGTCCATGCTAATTCAAAAATTCTATTTGGAGGGTCTGCTTCCTGAGGCCACATTCAGTATCAGTAACCGAAATGAGTCCAATCATAATTCAGATACTGCTCCCTGAAATTTGGATGATTTGCAGATTTGATGAAGTACAAACAGAAAATCGGGAAATCACAGAGGAAAACGCGGCACATCAAGGTTCAACCCATAAAGCTACCAATATCTCTACACCCAAAGAATTTAGGACCAGGAGTAGTATCCAAAACAAGGAAGAAGGAAGTGATGTACAGGATCATCCTGATAAAAGCAGTAACCTTCATACAAGAAGCACTGAAAGCCTGATATGATCTCAGTGGGTTGGAGCAGAAAAAATACCCATAATTGCTCACTTCCTCCTACTCTTCTCTTGCTGAGGCTCCCAACTGGCTAAACCAAAGAGAAATAGAGGGCAAGGGGGGCTCAGGGCACAGATCAAAGTGAAAAGGGTAGAAGCCAGTCTTGAAAGGCAAATGATATATGTGATGATAGTTAAAGGAAAACCAGAGCCAGACAGTAGTTAAAGCAGTACAAACAGGTTTCATGCATAACTTACTATAGTAGGGAGAAAGAGACCTCTGTACAGAACTGGACTCCACTCCAAACACAGCTTGGGTAAGTGAGGATTTATAGTCAAGAAGTCAGTGGGGGTCAGTGGATGGAAAATTACCAAGAGGAAACCTCAGGGGTAAGGAGGGTTTCTGGCTAAACCAACTTGACAAGATTCTTGCTGAAGGCAGGCCAGCATGATCTGATATCACCTGGGGGGTGAACACTTACATCAGATATCAAGGGTTAGCCAATATCTAGGGTGAGGGTTCTCTCTTAACAAGGTTCTGGCTGAAACTGGGCTATGCAAGTCTGGCAAGGACAGGGCCTAGTCAGGAATGGAGTTCAGAGGAGCCTGACTCAAGTTTGGTAAAGGAGTCTTTTTCATGATGCCTCTTTTATTAACATCTTTGCTCAGATATATAACAGGTTTTTCAAGCTTAGTAGATCCCAGACTAAAATCTGCTCCTTCTTGAGTTCTCCCTCCTAAGTCAATAAAATACAACAAACAAAAAACAACAACAAAAAATGAAGTTGGTCTCATCTTTGACTCTTAAACCTCTATCATATAACATATCAGCAAAACATGTTGATTATACCGTCTGAATGAAATACCCAAAAGAAAACATGCTGACTATGGCCACTTACTAAGTTCTCCACTACTAACACTCTAGTCAAAGTCACCACTGACATAGCTTTCACACTGTTCTCCCTGCTTTCAGTATTAAATACTTATAGAATATTTTATAATCACTTCGATCCTTTAAATGTGTAGGTCAAATATGTCATTCATTTCTGTTCTTAAAATCCTATCAAACTTCCATCTACATGTAAAATAAAATCCAAAGTCCTTATTATGGCCTATAAGGCCCTAAACATCTAAAATATAACTACCTTTATATCCTGACTTCCTACTTCTTTCATTTCATGAATTTTGCTTTAGTTACATTGGCCTCCTTCCTTTTCCTTGACCACCACCAAACTGACTTCTGCCTGTGGGCCCTTGTTAATTGCTCTATCTGCAATTTTCTTTCCCCAATTACTCAGAGGCTCATTAAATTCATTCAAGTCTCTGCTAAAATATTGCCTTCTTGGATACCACATGCCTAATCTTTTTTTTTAAGATTTTATTTTTTTATTTGACAGAGAGAGAGCACAAGCAGGGGAAGCAGCAGGCAGAAGGAGAGAGAAATAGGCTCCCCATGGAGCAAGGAGCCCCATGCGGGACTTGATCCCAGGACCCTGGGATCATGACCTGAGCCGAAGGCAGATGCTTAACTGACTAAACCACCTAGGCGCCCCCCACATGTCTAATCAATATATAGAATATATAATTTTATAAATTATAATTTTATATGTGTGCATATAAATTATGTATATTAACATATAATAATTATGATATAACATATGTAGTTATTAAGAAGTGTGATATGGCCAACTGATCTGAACAGTAATTCTCAAGCTTCTACTAAGATTTAATTCAGTTAGAAAGAATAGTTTTATAAAAACATTTTCATTAGGCATAAATACAAAGCACATTTTTCTCTTACAGCAAGTTGTAAAATAATTAGCATAAGTGAAGGAGTCTATGGACTGTAATACTGATACCTTGGAAACAATTTGAAAGATATATTTAAATTATGTTCTAATTAATTTTCCTTTAATAATTCGTCCCTATTTTTGCGAGTTGAAAGTTCAGACATTTTTGGCTTTCTGAAGCACTAGGTTTATTCAGTAACTAAAATTTACATTGGAAATGAGGTACAGCTAGAACTCTTGTTGGCATTAAATTATGTCCATTCTTTTTCTTTGGTCAAATGCTTCACATAATTTCTTTTTTTTTTTTAAGATTTTATTTAGTTGTCAGAGAGAGCAAAAGCAGGGAGAACGGTAGGCAGAGGGAGAGGGAGAAGCAGACTCCCCAATGAGCAGGGAGCCCCATGTGGGACTCCATCCCAGGACCCTGGGATCATATGACCTGAGCCAAAGGCAGATGCTTAACGACTGAGGCACTCAGGTGCCCCGCTTCACATAAATTCTTAAAGTTGTGTGAGGCTCTTAGAGACAACATTGCTTTATTCATTCAACTTTTCTATTCTAGAATCTATAGTTTGTTTTGACTCTAAATGTAGAAGAAAATAAATAAGAGGAGATACACATGGCAAAAGATAACAGTAATTATGCACAACTTTATTTAAACCAGTAAATATTTTTACTTAACGTTCTAGACTTTTCTTAAGTATTTATACTCCCCAGTTACTGTGAACTTTGATTCTGCAAACATATTTTATCACCAAATGTATAACACTTTAAAGTATCTTATCTAAGGCTTAATATTTGTCTAAGATTTAAAATATATCATTTCAGGGCTCCTGAGTGGCACAGTCAGTTAAGCATCTGACTCTTGGTTTCCACTCAGGTCGTGATCTCAAGGTCATGAAATCAAGCCCCACATCCAGCTTCATGCTCAGCTTGGCGTCTGCTTGAGATTCTCTCTTCCTCTCCCTCTGCCCCTCCTGCTCATGCTCTCTTTCTCTCTCTCTCTCAAATAAGTAAATAAATCTTTAAAGAAATATATTTCTTAATTTCAAAACTGCTTCAGAAATGAAAACTTTCAGAAACTCTTCTATAAAGGGCTTGTATTCCCTTAAAAAAAGGAGGGGGATATAAAATCATATTTAATCAGGATTTTTTAGCAGAAACTTAAATTGGTTTCATCATAGTTGCAAACTTATCTCTCTTAGGTAGTGACTATTAGGGAAGATAATGGTGCTTCTTCTCTTGGGGTTAAGTTCATTTCCAAATTGAGAAACTAGGTGGAATTATAATACTATTGCCACCATCTAAATGAAGATGGCGTAGATGAAGAATTACCTTTTACCTTTGAGGCAACAATTAGAAACTAACAGATTCAAATAAAAAGTTAACGGAAGCTCTGTAGTTTCACAGATGCCCACATCTTCTTTCTATTGTTCTAATTATGGAACAGCAAATACCAAGTAAAACAGCCTGCCTGGGTGGTGGTGACTCAGCCTTGACTAGTTCCTATGAGGAGGCATTCAGCTTGGGGACTTTTTTCATCACACCATGGGCTATCTAGTGCTCTGACTCACAATGTCTTTTTGTAAAGAGTAAAATAAAGGCAGTTGTACTCACAGTTCCTGTCATCCCTAATTCCATCAGCATTCATAGTATTTGCTTGGTTCCTTATGAGTATGAAATATCTGGCCTCCATACTATTTACAAAGAAAATAATAGAAATGCAGATAGGTGTATTCGTAAAAAGGCTGATTTAGGAAAAATATATAATGACAGCTAATTAAATTAAAATAGAAAAGGATGCCTTATCCATGTTCTTTTAGTGATTTGCAAATAAGATTGTATAGTTGAAAGGCCTGTTAACCATGTAAAAAATTTTTTATGTAAACATTTTATCCACTTGTTACCTCACTTCCTATTATTTTCTTTTGCAGATGAAACATAATATTTTTTCTCAGAATAACATACTTATATTCTTTTTTTCTTTTCCAACTTGAAAGACATTTAGGAAAAAACTTGCAAACCCTAATTTCTGATGCTTAGAACATGTGTAATGAACAACATATATGAATCTACTCTATGGCATAATATTCTCCAGATTCAGACTTTCAACTTATTTGAAATCACTGCATTTGCCAAAAAATCATTTAAATTATTAACAGATTATATTTTGAGTCAATAATGTTAACAATCTGAGTCACTGGTTTTGAAAAGAATGAAGTCTTCTAATTTATTGATCCAATGTTATGCACGTAACACTATAATAAAAAAATAGTGTATGTTTAAACAGCCTACCATCGGGGCGCCTGGGTGGCTCAGTCGTTAAGAGTCTGCCTTCGGCTCCGGTCATGATCCTAGGATCCTGGGATCGAGCCCCGCATCGGGCTCCCTGCTCGGCGGGAAACCTGCTTCTCCCTCTCCCACTCCCCCTGCTTGTGTTCCTGCTCTTGCTATCTCTCTCTCTCTCTCTGTCAAATAAACAAATAAAATCTTAAAAAAATAAACAGCCTACCATCTTCACTACTAGCCTTCTTAAAGTCCTTTATTTTAGCCCATTCATTAGTTATTTGTATCTAACAATTGTGTATGCAGTAATAGAATAATATATAAATGATATTCTGGGGCACAAATATATACCTCAGCAAGATTTTTGTGTTCAGATTAAAAGCAGTCAACTCAGAGTCATTAGATTATTATAAAAATCTATCCCTAGGAAAAATTCATCTCTGCATTGTTCCTCCTTTAGTGGTTTCCCAAATAAAAACTTACTGCCAGATATTATGTACATTTTGTAGGCCAGTGTATATACTGTATAAATCATGTCCTCTACAGCTGTTGTCTTCTGTATTATTTTAGGATGTACCATGCTTTTTTATAAATATCTAAAATATGTAAATTTCTTCTCTGAATGTGTGATTAGTTCCTTTCTAACCAAGGGAGATTTCCCCCCATGATCAGATTCAATCATTTCTCTATGTTTTGGAATTCTGCCTGAAAATGCTTATTTTTATTTATGAAAAATGTGCCAGAAGATCTGCAAAAGCAATTTTGTAACACTTATAAGCATATTTTTTCCAATTTAAAATCGAGCTTACAGCTAGAAATATCAGAACAAATGTAAGAAATATCATTACGAATTTGTAAATGCTGTGAATTCAGTAGCATGGTTAGAAAATGAATGACAATACTTCAGCAATATTTTATTTTAATATCACACTAAGAGTGGACAGAATGTGTTTATTAAATAAAACTGAAATATATCTGGAATGGATCATTCTAGAAGTTTTTTACTGAACACACAAGAGTTTATACTGAAAAATACTGGAAACTGAGGTTGAGTAAACTGCATAGGTGAAGATGATCCTATAGATTTTTATTTTTAATTTTTTAATATAGTGTGACAGTCATTGATTTATTGTCTCTCAACTAGAAATGCATCCTTTTCCCCTGCTCTGTGTGAAAATGAATCTGACCCCCCTAAATGTTTTTCTGTTATCACCTGACACTGAAGCTTTATCAGTAGAGGAAAGTGGAGAGAAGCTGCAGGGTAGAGTTTAGTTTCTTGTCACTATTGTGCTCCTTTGGCTTCTCCTATAGCCCTGCTGTGCTTTCTCTAATGCCAGGCTCCTGTCCTGCTCACAGATTCTCTACCGCCGGCCTTCTATTATATATGGAGGGCCGCAGCATCTAGAGACCAAGAGCTTTCTCCAGACACCTTTTCCAAATACTTTGTAGCAAAGTGCCCCTTGTGAGACACTTCCCCAAGAATAGCTTTCATTAGCCCCCTAGGGAGCAAATTTCTGGCAAGTTTACCAGAGTGGCTTCTCTGTCTTTTAGTGAGCCACAACTCTGCTTCTCCATAATAAGATATTAATATAAGGCCCATGTGTGTGCTTGGGCCTTATATGTTGGCATGTGTAGCTAGATGTCACTCTCTCAGCTAACTTGGTTGGCTGACTGAAACTTGGACTCAGAAGTGGTTAATGAGGGGCACCTGGGTGGCTCAGTCGGTTAAGCATCTGCCTTCGGCTCAGGTCATGGTCCCAGGGTTCTGGGATCAAGCCCCTCGTAGGGCTCCCTGCTCAGAGGGGAGCCTGCTTCTCCCTCTGCCTGCCGCTCCCACTGCTTGTGCTTTCTCTCTCTGTCAAATAAATAAATAAAATCTTCAGTGAAAACAAAAAAAAAAAAAGAAGAAGAAGTAGCTAATGAGACTGAATGGCCAGAGCAGTCGTGGCATAATGCAGAGAGTGGAATGCAAAGGCTTAGGGAGGTAGGGCAGTTAAACGGGATTTACCATCTAATATTCAACTGCAGATGTGATATCTTTTCTGGAACAAATCAACACAACTGTTGTTTTAGTTTCCTTGTCCTGCTTTAACAAATTACCAAAAACTTAATGAATGAAAACAAGCAAATGTTTCATCTGATAATTCTTAGGATCAGACATCCAAAATCAGTCACAGTGAGCTAAAATCAAGGTGTCTGAAAGTCTACATTCTTTCTAGACGTTCTAGGCGACAATCTTTTTCTTTTCCAGCTTCTAAAGGCCACCTCTATTTCTTGGCTTGTGGCCACTTTCTCTATCCTCAAAGCCAACTGGATTGCATCTTTTTTTTTTTTTCTAACTGAAATTCTGTTTCCGTCATCACATCTTCTCTCTCTGATTCTGATCCTTCGTTCACTTTCCTATAAAAAACTCTGTGATTACATTGAGCCCACGTGAATAATTTAGGATAATTTTCCCATCCCAAGATCCTTAACTTAATCACATTTACTACATCCCTTTTGTAAGGTAATATATTCATAGGCATCGGGATTAAGACTTGGGCATCCTTGAGGGACCATTATTTAATTTACCACAATGTCTGACACTTGGTATGCAGCTTATTGACCTGATTAATCCCTTTCTCTCTGTACCAATTTGCAAGGATCACAGTTTGCATTGACCTGCAGGGCCAACAGTGTAGTTCTAGAATGTTGATTCAGGGCTAGGCCAATTCTTCTCCTTGCCATAACACAGTCTATAGATGTTGATCATCTTGACACTCCACAAACATCTAAGTGGTCCACTACCCTAATGACATTATGCTGATTGGATCTGATGAGGAGGAAGTAGCCAGTATGTTATGCAAAGAAGAGGACAGAAGATATACTCACAGATTTCATGAGCCTGCCTCCACAGGGTGGTTTCTGGTATTTCACTAGTCTAGAGCAGGTCAAGAAATCCACTCCAAAGAGAACAAGTTGCTGCAATTTTCACCATCTACTATGAGAAAAGAGAAACAATACTTGGCAGGCCATTTTGGATTTTTTGGCAACATATACCACATTGTGTTAATTTGACTTATTTACAGAGTTACCCATAAAGTTTCCAGTTATAAGTACGTACCAGAATAAGAGAAGACCCCACGTCACATTCAGGCTTAAGTATAAGACATTCTACCACATGGGCTTCCACTAAAATGGAAAGATTACACCACCTCCTGGACATTTGAGGCTCTTTCTGTAACTAAACGAACAGGTAAAGGGGGGATTAATTTGCTGGCTGGTGCAACTGACCCTATCTGCTAAGTGAAAATATGGTCTACACAATGAACACAAAGTAGACTACCTCTGTATTCCAGGAGATTCTTGATGGTACTTCCCAGTACATTCATGTCCAATAGTAAAAGTTAATGAAAACCTACAGCAGGCAAAAAAAGTCAGGACACTGAGGGCTCAGGCCTTTTTACAATGAAGATTTAGGTCCCTACACTAGATAAAGAACCCCAAGCAGCAGATATTCTGTCTGAGGACAGAGGAAATACTGAAAGAGTAGGTGAAGAAGAAAGACATAGTTGTCAATGAGGACCTCGTGAGTGATTATAGAAATAAAAACTTAGTAGCTTGGCATTAGCTTCTGTTTTCCTGTATATGCATGTATTTATTTGTATAAATCAGCCGCTGTGTTTTCTTTGCTCAATTTCCCATTAGAAACCTCCCCATGAAGAGCTTTCCCCAAAGCCCTATAAGGCAGGTTTCTGGCAAGTTCCAGGGGATGGATTTCCAGAAGTGCAGCCCAACAGTGACTACTCTGCCATTCAGCAAGCCACAGTTTTGCTATCTCCATCACATTCTGGCTCTTCAAACTATACACAGAGGCTCTTCCCTATTTCAAAACTCTGGGAAGTGACTGCTCCTATATCTGTTAGAAAATTTTTTAGAGTTATATTTACTTCTTACCAGCCAATTTATCCCTTATCAATCCAACTCCTATTGCAGTTAGGCATTCTTTGTATGATATAAACTACTTATATGATTCTGTTCAAATCACTATGTGGTTTCTCTCTCTGGATGGGTCACATACGTGTGATAAATTATGATGATTGATTTTGTAATGTGAAACTAACCTTGTATTCTTGGTATTAAACCCACCTAGTTATGATTTGCTATTCCTTTAAGTACTGTTGGGTCCAATTTGCTAATATTTTGTTGCAAATTTTGCAGTCATGTTCATGCAGGATATTGGCATGTGGTTTGAATTACTAGTAATATCTTTAGTATTGGTATCAGTGTAATAGTGACCTCATGAAATATATTAGGAAGTATCATTTACTTCAATTTTCTGAAGATTTTGTGTAGAATTGGTATTATTTCTTTTCTAAATGTTTGGCAAAATTCACCAATAAAAACATTTGGGGTTGAGGTTATCTATATCATATAATTTTTAACTATAAATGCAGTGTCTTTTAGGGGCGCTTGGGTGGCTCAGTCGGTTAAGCGTCTGCCTTCAGCTCAGGTCATGATCCCAGGGTCCTGGGATCGAGTCCCACATCGGGCTCCCTGCTCAGCGGGGAGCCTGCTTCTCCCTCTCCCTCCACTGCTCCCCCTGCTTGTGCGTGTCCTCTCTCTGTCAAATAAATAAATAAAATCTTTAAAAAAAATTCAGTGTCTTTTATAGATGTAAAACCATTCAGATTATCTATTTCTTCTTGAATGAGCTTTGGTATTTTTTGTCTGTCAAGGATTTTTTTTCCCATTCCATCTCAATTGTCTTATTTATCGGCAGACATTATTCAGTATTTCCTTATTATGCTTTTAGTATATGTAGAAACTGTAATGGTGTCACCTATCCCATCCTTGATATCGGTCAATTTGTGTTTTTACTTTCTTTATTGGTCTCTTTAGTGTGTAATCAACTCTGAATTTTGTTGATTTTCACAAAGAGCCATTGATTTCCCACTTTGTTTTTCAATCTCATTGTTTTCTGTGCTGATTTAAAGTTCATTGTTCCTTTCCCAGTGACCTCCTAGACCTTCTGCAGAGTTCTGTAATAGAACTTAGCTCTCTGAGGTTTATTTACTGCACCAGACTAAGTTAAGTGGTGTTAAGGGTGCTATGCTTTTGTAGCTTTATCAACCACCATAGGACATATTCTCAACAAATATTTGTTAAATTAATAAGAGAAATATTAACACAAATACCACTAAAATGTAAAAACAAATATATGAGCAATACTTATTATATGACTCTGATATTTTGGAATCAAAGGCCTAAATCTTTTTTAAAGGATAAAACATATATTGGGGTGCCTGGGTGGCGTAGTCAGTTAAGCATCTGACTCTTGGTTTTGGCTCAGGGCATGATCTCAGGGTTGTAGACCAAGCCCCGCATCCAGCCCCTCATTTTAGGCTCCATGGTCAGAGTGGAGTCTGCCTGAGATTATCTCTCCCTCTCCTCCGCCCCTCCTGCTTGTGCTCTCTCTCTAAAATATATAAATAAAATTTTAAAGGATAAGACATATAATTTCAAATTTCTGTCCTAGCTTTTCAACTTATTATATAATTATTATTAGTCTTTCTAGCCATTCAATGACTTGAATTACAGTGACTACTTGTATGTATGGTGGTAAGTTAACAAAAACAAAAACAAAAATACAAACAACTTATCCTGAAGAAGTTAGGTGCGCCAAGTAGATTCAAATCAGTTTTCTAAAACACTTGAATAAATAAGGTCAAATTAGATTTCCGTGGTCAAAATCCAGTTGTCATTGGTTTGTTTTAATTTGTTTAAGGTATGTTTTTCTCTTAAATATTTGCAGAAAAACGAAGAGTATATAAATTTAGCTGAAGAGGATGGAATGGAAATGCAGAGTTAGCTCACCTGCTCTATCTGATTAAACAACAACAACTTATACTTAAACAGGAATCCTACTTGAAGGGTTGACTATAAATTCTCTGATTCTTTTGGTAAAGATTGGTTTTAATTATATACCAATAGAGTATTTAGGGAAAATACTATAACAGTTATCAAAAGAGATAAGATTAAGATTATTACATGCTAGCCACTCTGAATGTATGATAGGTAAATGTAACTTTAAGCATTTAAAAGTATATTAGCTTAAAAACTTAATATTAATTCCAAGTTTCACACAAAATTTCTTACAATGATTATTATTTCTGAATTATTATTGGCTTTTTTCAATTGTTAATAAAACACTTGGAGACAAAACAAATAAGGGCCTAAAATAAAAAAATCTGCTGTAAATAAAGAAAGTCATTACTTGTACCTTCAATATAAATGAATTACAGACAATATAAGTTACAGTAATAAGCATAAAATATGCAACTGAGGAGATTAATCACTTAAAATTAATGCTTCCTTAATGTGTTTATTTCATGCTGCTATACCTTTTATTATGATATAACTTTAATTTGATTATGGTTGGAATTAAGGTAATGTCATTATATGCAATAAATACTATTAGTGCTAATAGCTGATAACCTATTCCATAATGAGAAACATTTTAGGTACTATTTGGATTTCTATAAGCTTTACACCTATTAATAATATTAAAACAGGAACAAGTGCACAGATACATAGTCTTTCTTTAGCCATGGGAGCTATTTTTTGACTTTGGTTTAAATTTTATTTTCCAACTCAAACTGCCTACCAGAAAATTGATAATGCAATTTTTAATAAATAAAACAATTGATATATGCTCACATTGTCGTGAGTAAAAATCATAAAGGAAATTCTTCAAACCCAATGGATCCCAATATATAAGCTTCCTTCACATCAACCAATATACAGGTGTTGAAAATGGTATAAATAGGTTGCATCTCAAAAAATACTATTAATAATAAAAAATACTATTAATATATTAAATTAAATACTATTAAATTCAAGAAGACATTACAGCAACTACCTAGAATGAGAAATGCAAATTTGTGATATACAAATTAATGTTGAAATAACATTCCTTAAGTATCCAATATTTTGCAGCCAATTACAGAGGAGCCCTACCTTGAGCAGAATTAAGAAAGTAAAGCCAATGGAACCAAACCTGACCAGTGACCTATTTGTGTAAATAAAGTTTTATTGGGACACAGTCTCACTCATTTATTGACAATCAATTGTATTGCCTACAGCTGATTTTAAACTATAACAGCAGATATCCTATGGCCCTCAAAGCCTAAAATATTTCCTAAAAGAGATCTTACCAAAGATCTCTTTGCTGATCTCTGATCTAGAGCAATCCTTGGACAAATAATTTACCTGGCAGATCCCAGGCTGATTAATGTTGCTTTCTCTTTTCTTTCTTTTTTGTCTGTTCCTCAACCAATTCTCATTGTGCCTTTATTGTCTGGGTTTCATGATCCGTAATTGAGTAGCCCAGTGTCTTGGACTTTGGATTTCCTTACATTGTGAAAATTAGCAGGGCTGTGGACCTGACTAGGTCTCATTAAAGCTGAGTAATGAAAGGTCTACTAAGTAGACCGACAAAACTAAAGTCCTTAGTGGATGTTATGAGATTTTCCTGAGAATGCAGTTCATGAGAACTGGAAGAAAAAAATTCAGTTAACACAGTGGTGGGATATTTCAAAAGTAATGGCAATATACATAAGAAAGGTAGATCGTTTTTGTTACTGTATGTAGTTTCTTTTCTTATTAGTTTTGCAGAGAATATCATAAAAATTAAAACACTTCATTGCTAATTTTTTATTTGGCATTTTAAACAAGAAGTCTGAGAGAATTGTTTTTTTCAAGAGGTGTGCTGATCAAAATAAAATGCATTTTGCTGTGGTAATAAACTGCTCCCAATTCTCATCAGCTTTTCAAAAATAATGGTTGTCATTTTTATTAAATGTTAATTATGGGCCAGTTTTTGCTCTGCTTTACATCATCGTCATTCCGTCTCTGCCATGAGCAAAGCAGCCCCTATCTGCAACATTGTGGGTCTTGTGGGAAAAGACACATGACAAACTGATCAATGTTTCTTTCAGATCATCAGCCCAGAAGTGGTGAAAAAAGTTATCTAGCCATATTCTTCGGATCAAGAGCAACAGGAACTATAATTCTCCTACAAGCAGAGAAACTAACAAGCCTTCTCCAGGTACACAATGCAAATATTTATATATCCTGAACAATTGTATTTTAAAACACTGCTTAGATTTTAATCTTAGATTCTTGGTAGGTTGTATGTATGGATATTATAAAATTCTGTAAATGTGTGAGTAACAAACAATTTAGTAGAGAATCAACTACTTGGGGGTAGGGAAGGGCTATAAGAAGCAACAAATGAGTAATATAGGTCAGAATTTGATGTCTTTTTTTAAGATTTTTACTTTTATTTATTTTACAGAGAGAGAGAGAGAGAGAGTGAGAGAGGGAGCACAAGCAGGGGGAGTGGGAGAGGGAGAAGCAGACTCCCTGCTAAGCAGGGAGCTGGACATGGGATTCGATCCCAGGACACTGGAATCATGACCGGAGCTGAAGGCAGCTGCTTAATGACTGAGCCACCCAGGCACCTCTGGAATTTGATGTCTTCTGATGAAAACTTCTTGAAAAATGTGTATACACACACACACACACACACACACACACACGCACACTAATTTACAAATGTCATGAAGAACAAAAGCAGAAATTGAAATATATTTCTGAGCTCAAAAGTTAACATTTTAAATGTATTTCTTAAATAGAGTATTCTGCACAGTATAATACGTTATCATTGCCTTTCAACTCTAGTGTCTCAAATTATTTCGACTTCTGATAGCACTGCATCAGATAGTTAAAGTGATCAAAGAATTACTTTAAATCATATGGGTGAGAAAAAAAATTGTGACTTCAGTATATAATTTTAATTCTCCAATTTGCTCCTTGGAGAAAGTAAATGTCAGCATACTGATGAAACCTCAATTACATGAGTGAAAGAGTGATTTTTCTAAGGTCCCTTTGAGGGGGTGGATGCCTTTGTAGCCTTTGGCAGCAGCTAGAATAAGTGGCCGTTCAGGGTATATGGTTCATCTTCCTCTCCTTGAAGCTGGGAGCAGACAGATAACACTGGATCCTTTCAAAAGAAGCTCAAAGAAAACAATTGCAGAAAGTGGTCCTTGGAGGAGGCGGCAAATTCTCTTGAGTTTGAAATATATATGAGATACCATGCGTTAAACTCTGGTGAAGTTGCTAAACTCCAGGAACAAAAAAAAGATATACTACAAGCTTCCAGAGGGGAATAACAGGACTTTAAAAAGGGAAGAGATTCAAAACTAACACTGAATCTATCAACAGTTCTGAAGCGTAAGAAATTGTGAAATACCATCATAATATTTTATAGTTGTATCTCAGAAGTATCTCACAAGTGATCCATTTGCCATATTTTATTTTTAAAAGCAGGTCACTAGGTCTGGCCCACATACAAGGAGAAGGGATTACACAAGGGCACAAACACTAGGAAGCAAGAATCATTGGGATTCACATTGAAGATGATTACCATAAGCATCTACGACATTTAAATTTAGTACCTAGTTTTCAGACATTCTTGGGACACTGGATCCACAGGAAATGAGGGAAGAAGTCAGCTGTTAAACAAAAATCTACAGAAATGACGTAGAGCTACACATAAATCAAGAGAAGACTATTCTGGCATACCTCATGGAAGTCAATTTTCATATTGATTAGAATACCTAGTTTCATTACATGCATTTATAGATCCAATCAATAGTTGAACTTTTTATCATTAATCGATTTTTTGAGATTGTTTCAACTATATTTTCATCATGACCATTCCCAAATCATTTTCTTCTGTACCTATCTAAGAGACTTGTACTATGGTTTCTTGAGATCTATAAATGTTTTCAATCACCTATTAGTGCATCCTTATAACACTTGGGTTTACAAAAGAGTATGCTTGATCAGAAAAGTTACACTTCACTAGTCACCCTAATTCCTGTATGCTATCTGCTTTTATTTTTTTATTTTTTATTTTTTTAAGATTTTATTTACTTATTTGACAGAGAGAGACAGCGAGAGAGGGAATACAAGCAACAGGTGGAGGGAGAGGGAGAAGCAGGCTTCCCGCCGAGCAGGGAGCCCGATGTGGGGCTCGATCCCAGGACCCTGGGATCGTGACCTGAGCCGAAGGCAGACGCTTAATGACTGAGCCACCCAGGTGCCCCTGCTATATACTTTTAAAATATAATTTGGAATTTGAACATTCAAGCGGAGAAAAAAAAATGTTACATTAGCATAGTCTGTTTTGTTACTTTAGGCTTATTTAGGTTTTAGGAAATTAGTGGCATATACCAGTTTAAAATAATAATTTAAAGACTCATATGTATATTTAAACTTTATTTCTTAAACAACAACAGTGATAAAAAATAGTCGAGACATCATCTCCTAAATGCATAATATGTCTGTGTTATTCCCACAACATCAATCCAAAAAGAAATTCTCAGTTTCTTATCACATCCAAGGGCCATTATAATTTTCATTTTTAACACTTTAGGAAAAACTTATTATAAAATCTTATTAAGCATTTGTAGAATATATTATGCTCCCAGATGAATGATATTACTAAGTAATCTTGGAGACAAACCTCTAAAGAGAATCCCAAAGGAAATACTTGGGATTTAGTCTTCAGTGTGCAAAATAAGAAAAGAAATATTGTATCCTAATATTAGTAACTATAGATTAGTAATATTAACTCCTGACAAACCAGTGATCATAAAAGATTCTTCTTAATTTACTTAAAAAAATCTGTACAGACCTTGAAAGAAAAAAGCACTTATCTAGGCAACGAATACATATATCAAGACATCTATCTATATCTTAATGAAAATAGTATAGCCATAGGAAAAATTTAAATAAACATGTCTATAAATGTGCTTCCCTGCATACATAAAATATGGAAAGATTCAAAATGTGGAAAGATTGCAAATTAGAAAAAAAACCCTTGAAGATTTTGCTAGGAGCCTTTGAGTTTACAATTATCAGTGTTGTCATATGCTTGAAGATTTTTAAAACAATATTTTATATAATTAAATATATGTTTTGAAGTTAGAAAAAAATCACTTTAGTAATTCACTTTAGGGAAGGAATAGGGTTTTTAAATTATCTTTTATTTACACAGAAGTTTTAGTCATATTTTTACATTCTAATTTAATTTAATTAATTTTTTAAAATCTGTTTTTCATACACATTTTTACAATTATTTAAAATGAAGGGCACCTAAGTGGCTCAGTCGGTTAAACGTCTGCCCTTGGCTCAGGCCATGGTCTTGGGGTCTTGGGATTGAGCCCTGCATGGGGCTCCTTGCTCAGCAGGGAGTCTACTTCTCCCTCTCCTTGTCCCTCCCCTTCTTGTGAGCTCACTCTCTCTCTCTCAAATAAATAAATAAAAATTTTTTAAAAGCAAACAAATAAAATAAATTTTAAGTTATTATGTTCTAAGCCTTTCGCTTTTTGGAATGCAATAGGTACATGCTTCTTATCCATAAATTTATATGTATTATTGATATAACTACAATTTTATTGAATTTTATTTTTCTTGCTTCTTAATGGAAACACTATCTGATTGAATAATGGAAATATTTGATTATGGTCTATCTAGTTTTATCTAAATCTACTTACAAAAATAGATCATAGATTGCCAATTTCAAAAGCATTAGATGTTAGGGCCTTACAACTAGATTAAATCTGGTCTTTAAATTGTTTTAAAATATATGTTTAGGGGTGCCTGGGTGGCTCAGTTGGTTAAGCGTCCATCTCTTGATTTTGGCTCAGGTCATGATCTCAGCTTGTGAGAGCAATCCCCTAGTCAGACTTTGCACTGGGTGTGGAGGCTGCTTAAGAAATTCTCTCTCTCCCTCTTCCTCTGCCCTTCCCCCTTTTCCCTCTTCCTCTCTAAAAACACACACACACACACACACACACACACACACACACACACATTCAAAGCAATAATCTGCATATCCTTACAGGCCTTTTGTAGCAAAATATGCTATAGTCACTTTGGTGATATAAGAAAGTCATGCACCTAGTGACAGATAATAGTAGGTTAGGCATAGGGGCTGCTCACCAATCCAAGCATCCATTTATACATGCATTCTTGTTTTGTTTGCCCCCAAACCCTAATCCAACTGTTCTACCTCTGTAAAGCCAAGAGCTGCTTACAATTTCAGTGGTGCTGCAGCATCTCAATAGTGAAATTTGGTTCAGGACTGTTTTCTTTTTTACAAATGATAAGAAACTAATCACTAAATTTTACCCCTGAAACTAATATTATACTGTTTGTTAACTAACTGGAATTTAAATAAAAATTTGTAAAAAAAAAAAGTAAACTAATCAGTTCAATATCAGAACAGGGGTTCTGGAATGCAGAGAAAACCAAGCTTGTAGAAATCCTGGACATATGAAAAAATGAGATGAATATGTAGAGATGAGTTGCATCAATTATTTGTTATTTTACTGACAGTTGAGTGCTATGGAGGAGCTAAATAGCCTAATGATGATTGTTAGTTATTACTAACATATGTAATAATAATAACAGAAAACCTAAAAGTTCTCAAATACAGAAAAGATGCAAAAGAGGTTGTATTTAGGGGATCACATGATAGATTCCTAAAGAAATTATTTTGCTGAAAGTTTAGAAAAATATGAGATTAAATTAAAATTATTTGCTCAAGAATTAGAAAAGATGTGAAATACATTTTTTAAAGGAAACATGAAATAAATATCTGATATTAGTGAAATGGGAAACAAAAAATCCTAAAATAAAAATATGATTCTTTGAATGAATAGATCAACAAGCTTAAAGGAGAAAAGGGATCAAAAATATACATATTTTAGAAATGTGAAGGGGTTAGCTATAAGAAAGAGAGCAAATATTATGATAAATCAGAAAACTTAAAAGGAAACTGCTGATATCTTAGCAAAATATAAACAAATATGACATACTAGTACATTTAAATTGGCTAACTATATTTGAAAATAAAATATTTAAATATTTAAAATTAATCTTTTAAAACAAGCATTCGGAACAGATATTTCCAAACTGAGTTCCAACTATCTGATAAAGAACAGATAATTAAACATTATTTCAAAGGTCCAGATCCAGTACGCAAATCTCTCCAATCAATAGTAGAAAACCAATATATAACTTTAATAGCACAACTGATAATACTAAAAAAGGAAAAATGATTATATTTTGCTTATGACTATGAATGTAAATATTTTAATTAAACATTAGCAAATAATTTACAAAACGATTCTACTGTTTTATTAAGATAAGTTTCTAAGACAAGACTCCGAATGAATGTTTATTTCTCTTGCATTAAATGGTGCAGTACAAATGGGTCCTCTGGTGACCCAGGCTGGCAGGACAGTTATGCCCTCCATAATATATGCCTTTCAGGATTTACCACCGATTGCTGTTTGCAGGCAGTAAAACAGGGAGAACTTCAAGGACAAGAATCTTGGACTTTTAATGAGATCAACTAAAAGCTAAACATGTCATTTTTTCATAGTTCATTACCCCAAATTCTGCCATAAAAACACAATTAGCTGAGGGCGGGCTAAAAAAATCTGTAGTGTCTGGCCCAATAGCTAATTGTGCAACTTAAACTATGGATTCCATTACTAAAAAGAACAAAGCAGATACTAAATACCATGAAAATTACTTTGTCGCGAAAACCAAGGAAACTTTGTTCTTATTCTAAAAACGCAGAGGAGGTTTGAAATCTTTTTTTTTTTTAAACGCAACTAGTGAATCATTGAACACTACATCAAAAACTAATGATGTACTGTAGGTTGAACTGAATTTAAATAAATAAAAAATAAATAAAAATAAAAATAAATAAAAAATAAAATCTCTTACAGTCATTCACTGCACCCTCAAAGTGTGACTTAGGGAAAACATAAGCCATGTCAATTTCATGACTGAGCATCTCGTATGGATCCTTAGTGACAAAAGCAATCTCACTGTATTTTACTAAACCATCCACTCTCTGCTCTCTTAGATAACTATTTTGTAGTTTGTACTCTCTTCAAAAACCTCCAGCACTTTTCTTTCCTTTCAAATATCAATAAGCTGGGTTTTTATTTCATTGGAAAAATACATGAGAAGGGAACTTTCCCATCCTTTGCCAGCAATCCCTCAATGTGCAACTGTACTGTATGGGCTGCACTTTTTTCCCATTACTGCATATGAACCGACCATGTTTCCACCTAAGGGCAGCAGCTACTCCTGCCTCCAGAACTTTGTTCTTTGAAGTATAATCTTATTATCCTACATCATCACATTTTACTTCTCTACAGGATCAGTCCCAACAGCAAGGAAGCATAGTGTTTTCATTTTCCAACTAACAAAATACATCCTCTCTTTACCCCAATTGCTTTTAGTTGAATGGTTAAATTTTTCTCTTCTCCTTTAGTGCAAAACTCCTCCAAATTGGTCTGCACTTCCTCCCTTGACTCTGGAGCCAACCCAGTCAAGCTCTAGAGTCAACCTTCAAACACTTGTGAGTCACCTATGATCTCATCATTGCTTAATTGGCAACCAAATTTCAGTCTTCATTTTAATTAAATTCTCAGCAGGATTTGATATAGTGGATCATGCCTTCAATTTTAAAACACTTTTCATCTGGCTTTTGGATTTCCATTCTTTCCTTTAAGATTTTTTTTTAATTTATTCATTTGACCGAGATACAGAAAGAGGGAGAGCGTGAGCTGGGAGAGGGAGAGAAGGAGAGGGAGAAGCAGGCTCCCCACTGAGCCAGGAACCCGATGTGGGGCTCAATCCCAGGACCCCAGGATCATGACCTAAGCTGAAGGCAGATGCTTAACCCTCTGAGCCACCCAGGCACCCCTTCATTCTTTCCCGATTCTCCTTATAGCCACTGAATATTCCAAATTATTCTTCGCCTAATTTTTTCCTTTAATCACTTGGAAGTGTTTTTCTTTGTAATTCTGTGTCCTGCTATCTTTTCTATCTATATTTCCTCCTTGGATAATTTCATCCAGTCTCCTAGTTTTAAATGTTATCTATACAGGATTACTTCAGACCTAAATCTCTCTGAATTCCAGACTTGTACATACAACTGCCTATCCAATAACTCCTCTTGGATTTCTAATACACTTGACATTTTTCTCGAACATTCTTCCTCACCAATGTTCCCAAGGCCAGCAGATGACATTGTTGTCTATTTGCTTGGTTTTTGACTGAACCAAAATTTTAGAATCATCTGCCAGTCCTTTCTTTCATCTCATCAAATCTATCAGCAAATCTTGTTGGTCCTATCTTCAAAATCCAATGACTCTCCAATATCTCCACTTCAGCAAAATTAGAATGCATTGATATCAGTGTTTTGGAATACTGCAATGGCCTTCTAACATGCTTTCTTGCTTCTATTTTTTGCTGGCTTATAATAGAGCAGACAAATTGATCAAATAAATCAGATATATCAGAACTTTCACTTCCGCCAAGCTGGAATATTTGAGACAGACTGATGCACTATGTCATCAACCAGAGAAATGGGCAAAATAACAACAACAACAACAAAATCAGTTGGAAGCATCAAAAATATCTTTAAGTGAGGAAGACTAGATAATCTTAACATTCCAGAGAAGTGAAGTACTTAATGTTAGTAAATTGCATCCACTTTTCTAAGGAAAGCAGTTACCAATTTTTGGTACAAGCAAAAAGCTATAGCACACAGCGGTTCCTAGGAGATAAACAAACAAGCAGATTTTTGAATGCCATGTAAAATGAAGAGAGAAAGTTAGGGGCTCCTGGGTGGCTCAGTCAGTTAAACGTCTGACTTTGGCTCAAGACATAATCTCAGGCTCCTGGATTGGAGCCCTGCATAGAGCCCTGCCTCGGGCTCAGTGCTCAGAGGGGAGTCTAATTGTCCCTCTGCCTCTCCCTCCACTCATTATCTCTCTCTCTCAAATAAATAAAATCTTTTAAAGAAACAAAAAAAATGAAGAGATAAAATTAGAGACATAATGAGATGCAATTATAAATACAAGGTAAATAGAAGAAACTCAAACTGAATACAGAGAAAAATAGAAAATACAGGAGAGTACATGAGAGCCAAATATGAAACGCTCAAAAATAACTATCTCATACTCAATTTATTCTGCTCCTGCCATACACTGGCCTCATTGCTTTTTTTTGAAGATCACCAGATTTCTCACCATAATTTAAAATTTTTGAAAGTTAACTACTTTTATCTTTAATGCCAAGAAAATTATGGGGTATTGACTATTGCTATTGTTTATCTCTGTTTAAGATGTACTACTGAATGCAATCAGTGAAATTGAGAAATAATTTGTAAAACTACTGGCATATCAAAAAAGGTTTTTCTCCTTTTGATGATCATATGCTTGCATCCTAGAAAACCTGGCAATCAATAAAAAAAAAATTCTATGATTATTAAGAGAATTTGTCAAGGACTGAATCAAACTAAATATAAGGAAATCAATAGCTTATCTTCCAAATCAGCAAAATTCATACATTTTATTTACAGAGAAAATATTGAGCAAATAGCACATACTAGGGTTGGTACTTTCCTAGGTACTTTCAAAACATCAGTGAACAAAATATACAAAGATTCCAGCTTCTTGCAATTTAAATTTGAGAGCTTGGAATCAATAGAAATAATAACAAATAATGACAACACATGTGACAAAGTGATAATTGTTAAAGAAAAAGGAAATTTAGAAATGATTAGTATAAATGGAATTTAACACATTATTATAAGGAGAGGTATAATTGTATCTTTTCCCTACAATTCATCCTCTGCATTCAAATACTAAGAGAACTTTCTTATTTTTTTAAGAGACCTTTCTGAAATGAAACCTGATTACATCAATTGTTTGCTCAGAAACTTTCCTCCATTCTCAAGTTGGCATGACATAAATGATGCCTCATGATTTTGTTTCAATGTACATATTCAGAGTCATCTTAACTACCAACCACAAGGGATGAGATATTTTGGAAATACTGAAATGCTTCTTTCTCTGTTTAAAATATTTTGCTATCTTTAAGACTAGACAGTTCATATTAAATCACAACACCCAGCTGAGTTTTATTATCTTTTCTGAAACCTCTTGTGACCTTTTTCAAATAGAGTTAATCAATTTCTATTTCACATATGAGTTTTATATGTATATTCACTTAAGTTGCTATGCAGTAATCTTATGTTTACATAATATATAGTTATGATGGCATTGCCATTATTATATACATACTATATTCTTTCCCTTTCTAGGCAGTGAGCAACTTGAGTACTGGGACATTGTCATTTTTTATCATTTTTTATCTCATAAGAATAGAAAAATACTTTGGTATAATTATTCAATATATGTTTGAATGATAAATAAATAAAAATAACAAAAATAATTTTAACTACGGACTACGAGCCTGTATTTTCAAAAAAGTCGTCTGTATTCAGAGATGGCACATACTGCTAAGTAAATATTTTTTTAAAATAAGTGGATTCTGCAGATCACTATGACAGTTTACAAGGCTACAGAAGGTGTACCATTAGCAAGTAGCAAAACTTTTAAACCAGCAGCTCCTATTTATACCATAGATTTTCAACAGCACATAGTATTTACAAATGTGGTATTGGAGAGGATCTTAAATTTTAATGAAGTGTTGATATTAGATGCAGAGGAATTATCCCAATCTATATAACATACACAATTTATTTTGTACAGAAACCAAAAGGTTTGATTTGATTAAATATAAAACCTGGACATATGATAAAAAATATGTTCGCAGAATGGTTTCAATATATAACCAAACTTAAGCCTCATACAAAGACTGAAGAAAATAACCTTATTTTCTCTACACTATAAATATTTTTGATTGCTGAGTATTCTTTTCTTTTTTTAAATTTCTTTATGTTTATTGTTTTTAGGTAGGCTCCACACACAGTATAGAGCCTAATGCCAGGCTTGAACTCACAGCCCTGAGATCAAGACCTGAGCAGGGATCGAGGGTGAAACACTGACTGACTGAGTCACCCAGACACCCCTGATTGCTGAGTACTCTTTTGTTAATACTATGTTTCAGATGCCAAAAGTATAAAAATTATTAAAATAAGGATTATAATATAATATAAGCCTCAGTCCTGGGAAATGGGACAGAGTCTACTACTATTAATATTACTTTTAAGCTTGGAGTAAGGCAAACAGCACAAAGGAATACTACCATTGGTCCATGAGAGCACAAATATTTAGTATTATATTTTATCCTATATAGTATGGCATATATGTGCAATGTGAAATTTTGAAGTATATAAACCATCCTATAAGAACTAAATAGGGGGGCGCCTGGGTGGCTCAGTCCTTAAGCGTCTGCCTTCGGCTCAGGTCATGGTCCCAGGGTCCTGGGATCAAGCCCCACATCCGGCTCTCTGCTCAGCGGGAAGCCTGCTTCTCCCTCCCCCACTTCCCCTGCTTGTGCTTCCTCTCTCGCTGTGTCTCACTCTGTCAAATACATAAATAAAATCTTAAAAAAAAAAGAGAACTAAATAAGGTTACTTGTATATGATATATAGCAGTATCACGATCATAATATTTTACACTTATGATTTTACTCTAATTTTAAAATTATGTTAAATTTTCCAAGAGGATTTTGATTTAAAATATTTTCTAAGGGGGTTTGCCTTCAGGATCAATCTATTTTGATAGCAATCTTTGATGGCTCTGATATTTGTACTAAAAAAATCAAAATATTCTGCCAGTTTTAGATTTTAACTGGCTAAATAAAGAGTAGAAAAGAGCTATCAACAATGAACAATGAAGAGAAAAGCTATCAACAATTAACAATTTTTTTTAAGTTTTAAAGATTTACCTGTTTATTTATAATTACAATTTATATTATTTCAACAAAGCAGCCCATTGCTATGTTCTAATTCTTAACCATTAAGTCCTACAAAAATAAACCCAAGCTTTTACAATAACTGAATCAATACAGACTACCTTTATTGCTATTTAAAGGGGTTTGGTTACCAAGGTGCTTATGTTCAACACAGTGCCCTCTCCAGCAGAAGGGCGCATGTTTACACTAACGGTCTGACCCATTTACTCATGCAACAAATTTATATTCCTCACCTACCCTCCACCCACTGTAAAACAAAAACACAACTATTTACAATGGAGAAGAAATATGTTCTCAGTCAACCGACCTTGCAAAAAAGACTGGCTCATTTCCAAGCGGGTGAGACACTGAACAGTGGCCAGAGTTCAAGACTGACTGGCCTGGGTCTGGGGATGGCAGGCGCAGAGCAGGAAGGATAGGTACCCCACAGGGGGTCTTGCCCTGGGCTTTGGCCCCCAACCCCGATTCCTGTGCAAGTCAGGCTCTGAGTGACAGTTCCTAGCTCATGTTCAGGATCCCTTCCTAAGCCTCCAGGATTCCCCCTCTTCCCCCCTGCAACCCACCGGCCCTTAACCTTGACATCGCCACTCTGGATGTAAGGGTTATCTGGTTTGCTTATACAACATGATCCATTGGACACAATGAAGACAGTGAAGAGAAATTTTAGGGAAAGTTCACAATTTAAGTAAATAAACTGACATAAAGCTAAAATGTATAGAACTATAAATAATTCTAAAGAACTAAAACAAAGAATTGAGGTGCTCATATATTATGCTTTTTTAAGTAAAATTTTTGAACACAGTACAAGATGATTAATTACTTTTACTTTATATTATGATTCTGTGCATGTACATATTTTATTCTTTTCATGTTACTTTTGAGCAAGTATCTAATACAGTTTTCATTTCTTGTAGGTTTTTGGGGTCTTTTTTTTTAATCCCCATGTAGTTAACGTAGAGTGTTATATCAGTACCAGATGTACAATATAGCGATTCAACAATTCTATACATTTCTCAATGTTTGTTCTGATAAGTGTACTCTTAATACCCTTCACCTATTTCACCCATCCCCCCACCAACCTCCCCTCTGGTAACCATCTGTTTTCTATAGTTGAGTCTGTTTTTTTGGTTTCTCTCTCTCTCTCTCTCTTTTTCCCTTTGTTCCTTTGTTTTGTTTCTTAAATTCCACATGAGTGAAATCATATGGTATTTGTCTTTTTCTGACTGGCTTATTTTGCTTAGCATTGAACTCTCTACATCCAACCATGTTGTTGAAAATGGTAAGATTTCATTCCTTTATATGGCTGAATGATATCCCATTGTCTATGTGTGTGTGTATGTGTGTGTGTACGCGCGTGCGCATCTACCACAGCTTCTTTATCCATTCATCACTTGATGGACACTGGTTGCTTCCATAAGTTGGCTATTGTAAATAATGTTTCAATAAACATAGCGATGCATATATCCCTTTGAATTAGTGTTTACATATTCTTTGAGTAAATACCCATCTAATATAGTTTTTGATACCTTAACTGACTTTGTCAGAGGACAAAGTAGGTGGGTGTCAATTTAATAATATGCAAAGTAGTTCAGTGAATCCCATCAGCTGTCATTCCATGTACATTATTGCTTAAATAAGAATTATTTTCTTGTCTAACAAAAAGTAAATATTTTGGAGATGATCTATTCGACAGATAATTGTACAGCTGATTTTCTTTTTTTTTTTTAAGATTTTATTTATTTATTTGACAGAGAGAGAATGAGCACAAGCAGGGGGAGTGGCAGAGGGAGAAGCAGGCTCCGCACTGAGTCGAGAGCCCGATGCGGGGCTTGATCCCAGGATCCTGGGATCACGACCTGAGCCAAAGGCAAATGCTTAACCCACTGAGCCACCCAGATGCCCCTACAGCAGATTTTCCTGATAGGTAAACATGATCAAAACTCAAGAAAGGTAGACGTAGATTAGTTACATGGAAGAGGAAGGCAATTCCCAAAGAGTACAAAGGAAATTTTTTTTCTTAAGAGAGAGAGAATATGTGTGTAGGGGAGGGGCAGGAGGAGAGGGAGAGATAAACTCTTAAGCAGTCTCCACCCCTACTGCACGACCATCACGGGGCTCAATCTCAGGACCTCGAGATCATGACCTGAGCCGAAACCAAGAGTCAGACGCTTAACCAACTGAGTCACCCAAGCACCCCAGGGTACGAAGGAAATATTAGGAGATCGAAGAGGGTTCTGCAACGGAGACAATGCATTTATTCATTTCCCAAACCTGTTTCCCTCCTCCAGTGTCCATTACAGGGATCCCCTGTTTTTCAAAAGTTCAGGTTTGCCACTTAGCTTTTAAGAAAGACCTACATTAGTACCTGTTATCCCTAATTGAAAGAAATCTGACGAGGATTTTTGTTTTTATGGAAAAAGATGAAAAATGAACATGGCATTCAACATTTGTTTTTGCAGCAAGCTGCAGTAGGGGAAGCACACGGCTCAAGCAGCAGGAGTGGTGCCACCAAGCTCCTTCCCTGGCAATGATACTCAGCATCCTGGCATCAAGCTGCCAGAGCTTTGAACTGTGTCTGTGAGCATCTGTGCTTTATCTCGATTTATTTTGTGCATCCTTTAGCAAGATGTGTTCTCAGGTACCAGAAAAGACGGAGAGGTTATTTTTGGGGTCTGAGAATGCTCAAAAAATTTGGTATCAATTAACGGTAATTACTTCTTTGCTTTCCACCATTTCTGCTTACCACAGGTTTATAGAAACACTCTATTTTGGGTAGTGGGGAAAACCTGTATGTTTAAGAGTCATGGTTCTAATTTGAGGCACAGAATATGGCAGAGGTGAAGTTTTTAGTATATTTGAGAGTATAGGTTGAGTGTTGACTGACTTTTATCCTCACTTTGTCACTTTACCAGTAGACAAAGTCATCAGATTTTGTGACTTCTCTTCTTACTTTTTCATTCCTTTTCTCCTCCCTTCCTTCCTCTTTTTTTTTCCTCCTACTTCTCCTATTTCTTCTCCTCCTTCTTCTCTCTCTCTCTCCCATTTTTTTCCTTTCTTTTTTTCAGATTATTCATCAGTACTCAAAGATGTCTGGATGGACAAGTGGTTCTTTCTACTCAACAGATGTATACATCTCTCTGCCTCCATGTAGGATCATGTACTTGAGATACTGTAGTTTACAAAATGTCATTACTGTGAAATGCATATTTTTCTGAATTTTTAAAAATAAAATACTTAAGGTTTTTTGTTTCCATTAGTATGTGACAGAAAATCCATTTATTTATTTATTTATTTATTATTTATTTTTTAAAAGATTTTATTTATTTATTCATGAGAGACAGAGAGAGAGACACGCAGAGGCAGGGGGAGAAGCAGGCTCCCCACAGAGCAGGGAGCCCGATGCGGGACTCGATCCCAGGACTCTGGGATCATGACCTGAGCTGAAGGGAGATGTTTAACCGAGTGAGCCACCCAGGCACCCCAGAAAATCCATTTATTTTTCTTTTTTTCAAGGTTTTATTTATTTATCTGACAGAGAGAGAGAGAGAATACAAGCAAGGGGGGCAGCAGAGGGAGAGAGAGAAGCAGGCTCCCTGCTGAGCAGAGAGCCCGATGTAGGGCTCGATCCCAGGACCCTAGGATCATGACCTGAGCGGAAGACACCACTCAAACGACTGAGCCACCCAGGCGCCCCGAAAATCCATTTATTGTTATTATTATTATCTTAAGATTTTATTTCTTTGACAGAGAAAGACACAGCGAGAGAGAGAACACAAGCAGGGGGAGTGGGAGAGGGAGAAGAAGGCTTCCCGCAGAGCAGGGAGCCCAATGTGGGGCTTGATCCCAGGACCCTGGGATCACGACCTGAGCCGAAGGCAGACGCTTAATGACTGAGCTACCCAGGCACCCCAAAATCCATTTATTTTTAAAATTGAGATTCGTATTGTAGATTCCAAGTATGTCAAAATTTTGGTTAAATAAATATTTTTAAATATATATTTGGGAATTAACTTATATGAAATATGTCACAAATGAGTAGAGATTAAGTGATATTTATTTATCTAATGGTTCTATTTATCAAAACCATTATTTATGTATTTATAAGAATGACACAAATAAGCATTCTTAAAAATATAACTGAAGATTAAAACTATTTGTGGCTGGAGACAAATTTTACTATTTATAAATTAATTCCATTGGCCCCTTTTAGCAATTTCTTAATTAATTTTAGTATGCCAATATATGGAAACTTCTCTGAAACATGAAAGCTACTAATAGCATCACTGCTTTATTTTTTTTTCAATTTTAAAATGAGATAATTATATCATCCTTTGAAATGATGGTTTAAGAAATCAGTTTTATCTTGTCACTTTCCTAGGGAAACTGCAGTAGGAGAAAATTACTTTATAATAGAAATATTCAGAAATTCTTTCAGTAGAGTGTAGTATGTCACATTTATAGCCGTTTATTTTAGGGCATGTGAAACCTTCCATGTGCTCTGTAAAACATTTTGTACTGTTTAACTTGTGTGACTTGCAATTAATCTCAGTGTAACAGAACAGCAGGAAATATTTCTGAGGTTTAAGAATGTTTTCTTTCCCCAATTTTTCTTATAATATGTAATCTGGACATGTCAGGAGAAAATTAGTTTCCCTAAAATTATAATATTGTTGCAATTCCTGGCACTTTTGTAGCAAGTTGCTCTTCTGTATGTTTCTTTCAAAGTTATTATTATAGTGAGGTGATCATTTTACTTTGAGAGTAAACTGTATATTTGTTGCTGTCATCAACTGTACTCTTGCCTTATCTCCACCTGCTCCACCCCTCCAACTGAGCATATTTCAAAATTTCATTCTCCATTAGTCATCTGATTTAGTTAAATCACTTCTCTGAACCTTGGCTTCTTAATGTGTGAAATAGACAAATTATCCTAGTTGATTTCAAATCTTTCTCCCAGCTCTAAACTATATAAGGTTTTGTTTTGTGTCTGGTCTCCCCGAGGACAAGCTCCTCCTTGTGATTTTCTTCTTGTAATGACACCACCATATATCCAGTTATTCACATTTAAATTTTCCAACTGTATCCTTTTCTTTATCCTTATTCCTTCATACACACACACACACACACACACACACACACACACACACACACACCACCTCATGTATTTTGTTCTTAATGTTTGCTCTCTTCTCCTTTGTCTTCTCATTTTTCTCATGTTAATTTGGATACTCATTAACTTGATCCTAAATTCCAGGCAGGCATTGGTTTCCAAACCATCCTTCTCCCAAATCTGCCAGAACAGCTCCCTTCATGGTCTAATGCATTCCTGACCCTTCTACCTACCAAATTAACTGTAAACATAATAAAATTCTAACATTCATGATCCCAACCACTATCTACAACTCTAGCTCTATTGCTTATCACCAAACTGCATACAACTCTGCTTCACCTGAACTGAACAATGTACTTTTCTTAAAAAAAAAAAAAATATATATATATATATATTGGGGGAGCAGTCCCATTATTTGCTTAATGCTGCTTCCTTTTATTTAGTTTGATTTCTTATTTTATTTATTTATCTTTATCTCTAGAAATTTCATGCACATGTTATATGCTTTCCTTTCTTTGGAATTTTTTTCCTGTCTCATCAAAGGACAGGGTCTTCATGACAGTACCATACAGTTGCCATAATGATTTTGTCATCAAAAGTAAAAGCTGAAGTAAACCTAGAACCAACTCACTAAGTTTTCATACAAGAAAATGAGTATCAAATTGCTTAACAATCTGACAAAACCATTTCTACTTGATGGCAAACCCAGGGCTACAATAGATAGCCCATCTCAAAGTATGGAGAAGTTTTATGAAATTATAGGCTGATTTATTTCCTTTTGGGGCACCATAGTACTTCACATCTTTATTATTGTGGTTATTCTAGTCTTCTTTGAATTATTATATTTGCATAATTTATAGTTTTCTTCTAATAGATTATCTCCTTATTTGTAGAGAATATGTTTCATTTACCCTTTTTATTACTCTTTAAAATGGGGAAAATATGTATGAATGTATATTCTGGTCATGTAGTCATAACCAAAGATTTCAGTTAACTGAAATACTCATGGACTCCCTGATGGTATCTACGTCTGTATCTACATCTGTATCTACGTCTATATCTACGTCTGTATCTACGTCTGTATCTACGTCTGTATCTACGTCTATGTCTACGTCTGTATCTACGTCTATGTCTACGTCTGTATCTACGTCTGTGTCTACATCAGTATCTAAGTCTGTGTCTACGTCTGTATCTACGTCTGTGTCTACATCTGTATCTACGTCTATGTCTACGTCTGTATCTACGTCTATGTCTACGTCTGTATCTACGTCTGTGTCTACGTCAGTATCTAAGTCTATGTCTACGTCTGTATCTACGTCTGTGTCTACGTCTGTATCTACATCTGTGTCTACGTCTATATCTATCTATACTATATCTGTACCCATATCTACAGCTACGCATACTTGTAGTTGTATCTATCTGTATGCCTATATCTGCAGTCATTTAAAAAAGATAATAACGGAATGTAGTACCCCTTTTCCCAAAAATGTGCTAAAAACCAATGAAATGCATGGCTAAGAATTACCTCCCATGGTCATATGTAACTGCAGAACTAATTTAACTTTTAAGTTTGAAGAACATGACACAAATGATCAGAATGGTTTGATATATAATTGAATTACTAAACATATTTTACCAGTTCCGCATTTCTCCTAGTTAAACTACCTTCTTAGCCTACCTTTGATATTTGAAAGTTGCTCAGATGTCTAACATTCTGTTTGTCTTTGAAGAAGAAAAGTTCTTCCCTCTAAACAAAGTTACAATTTAACTCTGACTTTATGGAAACAAAAATAAAACAAACACACAGGCATACATAATCTTCCACATGTATTTCTGGGGAGACATATAAATTTTCTATTATCTTCCTTTGTGTATATTATAAAACATGTAAAAAACACCTATGTGTAACTGATTGCTATACATTATCATCTGGCCTGCTTAAATTTATCTTTGATTTTCTTAAACATATATGCTGGGCATAGTTGGTCGATTGGTTGATTGATTTTTGGTTTTATTATTGCAAAGAGAAACCACACATCTGTTAGCCATCACTCCTCAATCTCCCCACTAACCCCAGCCCTAGACAACCTCTAATCTCTACTCTCTGGGTATAGATTTGCCTCTTCTGGACATTTCATATAAACGAAATCATAGGATGTGTGGTCTTTTGTGACTGAATTCTTTCATCTAGCATGTTTTCAAGGTTTATTCATGTTGTAGCATGTGTCCAGACTTCATTCCTTTTTTATGGCTGGATAACATTCTATTGTAAAGATATCCCACATTCTGTTCATCCATTCATCAACTGATGGCCATTTGGATTGTTTCTACTTTTTGGCTACTAGATATTTGTGTACAAGTTGTTGTAGACATACATCTTCATTTCTCTTGGGTATATACCTCGGAGTGGAATACAGTAACTCTATGGTTAGCTGTTTGGGGAGCTGCCAGACTGTTTTCCACAGCAGCTGCCTCACTGTACAATCCCATCAGCAGTTCATGAACATTCTAACTTCTCCACGTCTTTGCCAACACGTTTTATTGACTATTTTTTACTACAGTCATCCTAATAAGTGTAAAATGGTACCCCATTGTGATTTTAATTTGCATTTCCCTGATAACTAATGATGAACAACTTTCCATGTATTCCTGGCCATCAATATAACTTCTTTGGAGAAATGTCTATCCAAATCCTTTCTGCATTTGTTAATTGGGTTGTTTGTTTTGCTGTTGTTATTGCTATTGTTGTTGAGTTGTAGGAGTTCTTTATATATTCTGGATACGAATCCCTTGTCAGATATATGATTTGAAATATTTTGTCCCATTCTGTGGGTTATCTTTTACTCTGTTGCTAGCTTTCTTTGATGCACAAAAGTTTTTTATTTTTTATTTTATTTTTTTAAAGATTGTATTTATTTGAGAGAGAGAGAGAATGAGAGCTAGAGAGCATGAGAGGGAAGAGGGTCAGAGGAAGAAGCAGACTCCCCGCTGAGCAGGGAGCCCGATGTGGGACTCAATCCCGGGTGACTCCAGGATCATGACCTGAGTCGAAGGCAGTCGCTTAACCAACTGAGCCACCCAGGTGCCCCTATTTTTTATTTTTATTTTTTAAGATTTTATTTATTTATTTGACAGAGAGACACTCAGAGAGAGAGAGAGGGAACACAAGCAGGGGGAGTGGGAGAGGCAGAAGCAGGCTTCCCGCCAAGCAGGGAGCCCGATGTGGGGCTTGATCCCAGGACCCCGGGACCATGACCTGAGCTGAAGGTAGACACTTAACGACTGAGCCACCCAGGTACCCCTGATGCACAAAAGTTTTTAATTTTGAATGAGTCATTTTATCTGTTCTTTCTTTTGTTGGCTGTGCTTTTGGTGTCGTATCAAATAAACCATTGCCAAACCCAAAATCATTAAAATTTTCTCCTATGTTTTCTTCTAGACTTTCTAGACTTTTATAATTTTAGCTCTTTGTTTAGGTCTTCAGTATACTTTGAGTTAAATTTTTTATGTGGTGTAAGGTAAGTCCTTTGTCTATTTTTAAGTGGTTTATTTGTCTTTTTATTAAAGAGTTGTAAGTCCATTTATTTTTATGCAATTATATATGATAGTCTCCTCCTTTGGTTTGTGACTTCCTTGGGGCAAGATTATCTTCCCAATTTTGGCATCCTCAGGGCCCAGCCTGGTGCCAGGCATAAAGTAGATGTTGAAAAATTATTTATTGAGTTTACACAAGGTATCTGAACAATACTAATCATATTGTTACTTAAGAAAACATATGGCAGGTTTTGTATTCTATATGTTTTGTTCATTTAATAATATTCAGGGTTTGAAATCACCTAAAGTGTCTGCCTTTACTGTATTTCCCTGATGCTCTTCAGTCTCATTTGCCAGGTAAATTTCTCTTGCTGGCCCAATCTAAGCCTGAATCATTTTGGTTCCTCCTTCTTTCCTTAGAAGACTTTATTGTTAATCTCCTTTCCTTTTTAATCATCCTAAACCAGACACGTGGGTAAAGAAGTCCCTAATTCAAGTGAGGACAGTCCCATGTATATAGGGATGACATGCTCCATGACAACCTGAACCAGACACGTGGGTAAAGAAGTCCCTAATTCAAGTGAGGACAGTCCCATGTATATAGGGATGACATGCTCCATGACAATCTGGAGAACATCTTATCTAATGGATAGTCATACCAGTTACCTACACATAGCCTAGGGTGCTTGGTCTTTTAAATTTGGATGTTTATGAGAAATGGGTCAACTTTTAATGACTTCTAAACAAACACCCCAGAAGGACAACATTTTGCAAATTTGGCTTTATTGACATTTACTATATATATGAGTATGTGTGCCTATGTGGTATGTATAAAATCTTCCATAAACATTTCTGGAAACAGATTTAAATTTTTTATCTTATTTATTTTTTATTATCTTTCTTTGTGTAGACTGCAAAATATAGATAAAGTCTGTATATGTAACTGATTGCTTAAATATTTTTGATTTTTAAAAATATATATCCTTGGCATGATTTGATATTGATTTTTTTGAGAAAGTGTATATTATGTAAGATTGCTGAGAATCACTCAGTAGAACTAAAACAAAATAAAACACACAAAAAAAACATTCATCCCAGAGAAACAGCAATAGGTGAGAAGATTTTGAAGCAGGGAGACATTTTTAAACAATGAACAAAGCTAGCAAAAGATAATCATTTTCATTAAAGGAAGAATATACATGCTTGGTGGAGAGTGATAATGAAAATATCTTGGTTTATGTGTGAATGTGTCTTGGTATTTTACTTCATGTACCAGGATGCAGTGGGAAATTAGAGACTGGCTCTGGACTATACAACAATGACATCAAAACATTCAGTTAGGGACACCTGGGTGGCTCAGTCGGTTAAGCGTCTGACTTCAGCTCATGTCATGATCCCGAGGTCCTGGGATCGAGTCCCACATCGGGCTCCCTGCTCAGTGGGGAGTCTGCTTCTCTCTTTGCCTGCTGCTCCCCCTGCTTGTGTGCACTCTCTCTCTCTTTCTCTCTCTGACAAATAAATAAATAAAAGCTTAAAAAATCAGCTAAATGGGAAAAAAATCACCTTATTGAGAAAAAATACCATCACTCAAAATGGTTATTGTTCATTGTATAGAAAAAGTATTGAGATAATTAGCTGAAATTCCCAAGTAAACAAAATACTCCATCATTGTGAAGGCATCATCAGTGTAAGTAAAATATCAGCTGGACAAATTAGTCTCTCATATAAATACACTGGACTTTCCAATTCTGGAAATTACAAGATAAGTGACTTTTTTAAAAATAGATTTTATTTATTTGAGAGAGAGAGAGAGAGAGAGAGCATGAGCTGGGGGAGGGGCAGAGGGAGAGGGAGAGGGAAAAGCAGGCTTTCTACTGAGCAGGGAGCCTGATGCAGGGCTCAATCCCAGGACTCTGAGATCATGACCTGAGCCAAAGGCAGACCCAAGACAAGGGACTTTACCAGGTCATGTATTTCTCTGATATTCAGTTACCTCATTTTAAAATGAAATATCTAATTCAAAGAGTGGTTGTATGTTAAAAGTGAAATAGAAGAATTTCAAGTGGACACAGAATCTATCATGTAATAGAAACTTCCTCTTCCTTCCTCCAGTCCAGGACCTCTTAATCAGATATACGATTTGATTAAATCATATGATATTCCTATGGGTTTTATATTTTACTCTCTATGTCAATGGAGAGTATCATAGTGTCTAAAGAATCAAGAAGAGTAATGCATGACAGAAAACAACCTAATTTGATGCTAGAATTTAGAGTGAATTAAATATATTTTATATGATACATCTAATTCACATGGTGCATCAAATATTTCATTGTGGTGAACATAAAAAAGTTATATAAGCACACATGTTTTTTTAAAGTTCTCTATTGAGAATCATGCAAATTATCTTACCACATTGGAACATGCATTCAGTAACAATCCAAAGACAATTAGGGAGCATATATTATGTGTCAGGGACAGTTCTAAGATGTAGGAGATATAATAACAAATCATTATTCTTATGCTATTGTATGGCAAGGAATAATGTCCTAAATTTACAGGGAGTTATATTACTATGTTATACAAAAAGGCCATGAGAGAGGTAAATGCAGATTACAGGGGGTGGGGGTGGGTGTAGAGGGGACCATGGCACAAGGCAGGGTTGCCACTAGCCCATGTGGTGTCTTTATGTAAGTGAGAAAAAGGTACCTCTTAACTCCATGCAGACATAGTCCTAAGCCAGAGAGTAAGGCCAATGAGTTGAGTGCCAACTGGATTTCACATCCTATCTGTCCCCTTGGTTAGGGTCTTTGCACAATACATACAAAGTACAACAGCTTTGTGTCCCTAGATCAGGGATTATAACCCAGTTTTATTTTGGTAATAGCATTAAAGAGTTTCACCACAGTGCTAACTAGCAAACTGGTGATGGAACACTCAAACTACGACACGGGTGGTGACAAATACGCAGCAAAGAGGACTATGAGTAGCGATGGCAGAAGTGTTACTCTACACTCTCAGTTTTGGTAAAGCTTTGGTGTTGTATTTAGTTCCCTCCTCTGAGTAGGATAATGGGTTTCCTATCAGCCTAGGTCCAGGAAAATTTTGATGCCAGCAAACTATTCCCCTGCCCCTCTTGGTTCCTGTCTGAGTCCCCTGACTGCTTGATGATTCACATTCTGTTCACATCTCATTCTCTAAATTAATGGTTTTCAAATATTTTTCCTGCCTAAATCTTTCCTCAAAATATTTAATATGAATTGTCAATAAAGTAAATGAAGAAAAGCCAGCCCATCGTCCCACTAATTTCTCTGCTTCCGGGCTCCCAGATACCTCTGGGACATCACCAGGGCACTGCAGACCCAACACACCACTCCAGAACTGTCAAGATTCTCTTTACTTGTTCCACAAAAGATTCATCTATCTCCCATTTCTCTTGGGAGATCTAAAAACATATATGTAAACTCAAGGGTTAGTGGCTTCTCTCTACCTATCCACTACTCTGAAAAAGAAGTTTCTTTTTTTTTAAGATTTTATTTATTTATTTATTTGACAGAGAGAGAGAGAGAGAGAGACAGCGAGAGAGGGAACACAAAGCAGGGGGAGTGGCAGAGGGAGAAGCAGGCTTCCTGATTATCAGGGAGCCCCATGCAGGGCTCCATCCCAGGACCCTGGGATCATGACGTGAGCCGAAGGCAGATGCTTAACAGCTGAGCCACCCAGGTGCCCCTGAAAAAGAAGTTTCTAATGCCTTACCCTAAAAGAGTAAATCTAGTGCAATGGGGAAAAAAATCATAATATATACCTTTATTCACCTTAAGGAGCTGATCCAATTTAGAAGTGGTTTTCCTTGATCCTGTCCTAAGGACCTTAGTAAAATGCTCAGGGCTTGCAATCAATCAAGTTAGTTAATATCTTCAGGTCTGAACTTCCATATACGCAAGTGGATTTAATGATATCTTTCTGGCAGGGCTATCATAAGACCTGCACGCATTACATGTCGGGGGCCTTGTGCAAGGCTATCAGGAAAGAGTGTTAATAATTATTGTGGGAAAGTAACAAGGATGGGCACATTGAATATCCTTTCCTTTAGAGTTCAAAATTTTCCTTGTGAACTAATACCACATGCATTGTATAGGAAACTCATGGACAGAAGTCAAGATACCCATCGACTTCAAGACTGCCACTTTACCCAAGATCCATAAAGCCTTCTAATTAAGAAAACATTTTGCTTCTCTCCTAAGATGGCTCTGCTCAGAAGAGCTTTGAGGAGGCAATGATATAAGGGTATTTTTCCAAATACTTAGGCAGGTGTGGCATTAGAAGAAAGGTAAGTTAAGAAAGTACATGTATTAGAAGCTAACTTCCAAAATTCATGGTCCTTTCAGAAAACTGTTTTTTACAAGGCAGTGTTCTCTTATGGAAAATAAAACTACCTTCACCAGCACAAGAGTAAACAATACTTTAGAAATAAGAAGAAACATTAATCACTACCCTTTTCCCTAACCTCATAAGATGTTTCTCTAACATATGTTCCCCAAAGTTCAGGTAAAATATGTTTCAAGTAATTAATTCATTCCAAAGCCAAAAATGATGTGAATATTTTACTCTGTCTTTATGATAGGAGCCAGCAGCTATTCTATAACTTAAATTTGACATGTTTTGTTTTATTTTCACTGCCATTATAATGTTGACACAATCAAAATTCATATCTGGGAATGACTGAACTACTTTGCAGTAGTGCAAATTATTGCTTTCCAGGAAGTATAAGTAATAGACATTTTATTTTTTAATCTCTACCAACAGGAAGTGAGCCATTATTTTAATTTCTAGTGAAATATTAGCAAGAAAATCCTGAGTATGTTAATTAAAAACTTCTCTTTGTCTTTGTTTTGCCTTCCCTTTATATGCAACTAGTAGAACATATAGATTGATTTCTACTCATGTGCTTTAGAAAATAAATTACATACACACACATAAACACACACACACACAGAGGGAGGGAGTTAGTTAACCTGTTAACTGCCCTTTAATGTAGTTATTTGGTACTCTGCAGTTTTATTAGTTTGATGTTCTATTGGTTGTGGTTAGATGTGTATTAGTAAATTGAGAACAAAGGCATTTGCAAGGAGACAGTCCAAGAACGGTTTACTAGAAGCCAGAAGTTTGAAGCAACCAGGCAATTGGGAAGCAGACCTATGTGTTGCAGGAACATGGCACAGACTTAAAAAACAGAAATGGAGTTATGAGGCCTAAATTCTAGCTCCGGTTTTACCACTCACTAAACTTAAATAGTCTCCTGGTATTCCCATTACTCTTATGTCCCACAGTTCTTAGATTTCTACTCTGTTTTTTCAGTCCTTTTTTCTCTGATTGCTTTCAGTTTGGGAGGTTTCTATTGAGATATCCTCAAGCTCAGAGATTTCTTCCTTAGCCATTTGCCATCTACTAATAAGCTCATCAAAGACACTCTTCTTCTGTTGCAGTATTTTTTATTTTTATTTTTTATATTTTTATTTTTTTGTTTTATATTTTATATTTTTTTATTTCCTCTAGCATTTCTTTTTGGTTTCTTCTTAGAATTTCCATCTCTCTGCATACATTACTCATCTGATCTTGTATGCAACACGGTTTATCCATTAGAGCCCTTCACATATATATTAATCATAGTTGCTTTAAATTCCTGGTGTGATAAGCCCAAAATCCCTGCCATATCTGAGTTTGGTCCTGATGCTTGCTCTGTCCCTTCCAACTGTGTTTTTTGCCTTTTAGCATGTCTTGTAATTTTTTTTTTCTTTATAGCTGGACATGATGTACTGGTAGAAGGAACTGCTGCAAATAGACCTTTAGTAATGCGGTAGAGAGGTATGGGGAGGGGACGCATCCTATAGACCTATGAGTACGTGTCATTCTTTTAGTGAGCCTGTGCCTCTGGACTGTCACAGTGCATCTCTGTTCCTTCCCCAAGGAACAGATGGCCAGAGGGGCTGGAGGTGGGTATCCTGCTTTCTCCTTGTAGAAGGCTAGATCCAGGTAGAATTGGGTATTTCCCTTTTCTTAGGTTGGTTAGGTTCTGATAAAACCTTGGCAGATGAGGCTGGGTTAATTAGTTTTTCCTAATGGCAGCCCATGTTAGAACAAAGTGCTATGGCATTATTTCTAAATGGATCTTTCCCCCTCCGCCGGCCAGAAGCAGAGTCTCTTCTCTGATATTTATTGTGAGAACTTGGTTGAGCTCATGGAGGTAAAACTCACTTAACTGGGTCATGCAGGCATTTTTAGCTCTTAAACTTGTCCACACTGAGACTCTTTCCATTCAGTTGCAGTGCTGGTCTCCCCACTCCAGCAGTGGTTCCCACCAAGACTGCAGCTTATGAGTCTCTGCTCCTTTAAGCTGTGATTCTCTGTATTTACTCCAATTTGGTGGATAGAGGTCTGCCCTATGACCTCTCTTCTCTTAAGGATCTAAGAAGAGTTGTTGATTTTTCAGTTTGTTCTGGTTTTTACTTGTTGTTAGGACAGGATGGTGACTTCCAGGCTTCGTAAGTACACGGAGACTGGAGACTGGAAACCCAAATATTCACTAGTGTCCCAATTGCCTCATCAGTAAAATAGGGAAAATGAACCACTTGGTCACTAAAGGTTTTCACACTCTGAGGGTAATGGAGATGGAAAGCTACTCATAAAAAGTTAGAGGACTGCTATTTTGTTTATAGTTTTTTTTCTCTCCTACCCAAAAATTATTGAAAACTTAACAGTTGTTCAAAAGTTTGTTTCATTTTCAATACGGATGATTACTTTGTTTTTTCTACAGTATATATTCTATATTTGTAGGCAGCCAAATTCTTGCTTGACTCTTAAACCAGAGAAGTTTGTAATTCTATTGTTTATATTTATTCAACTTGTTTTATAACTGTGTGGATCTAGATATAATAATAATAACTTACATTTGTTTAGCACTTTACGAAGTCTGGAGTGCTCACTAAGGGCTAGGGAGTGACAGAAATGGAAATTCAACGTATTTGGTAAACAATTTTTTTAACATACTTTTTGAGTTAACTATAACTTACAGATAATTTAAATGTAATATTTACATATTTACATCAAACATTATGTCAACTACAGTCTTGGAATGTGGGCTATACACTGATTAGGAAAAGCTCAGTAGTGCAGATAATTTTTTTTAAGTTAAACCTACATGTAGTTTATAATAGGTCAATCCTTTCATTTGTCAATATGCATTAGGTAGATTGAAATACACTTTGAAGTCAAACCACTCCTTATTCAAAGAAATATGCTTAAATATGCAGTTTGAGACACCTTCTATGTATTTCTGCAGTCTTTGGTATGTTGCAAACATTACTGACTCAGTTTCTCAATCTGTTCCCTTACTGCTTATCCATTACATTGTCTTATATTTCTGTGCTCCCCTAATTAGAGTAGATCATAAAAATTATATGAGTGTATGCGTATAATGATGTCCCAACAGTGCTAAGCTAATAACACACGATTGTGTGCCTTCTATATTTGGGCGGATGCCCTGAATGTGAATTTATTTAACCATTATTAATGAATTTTGTTAAATCTCACAATTTATGGTTTAATGATGATTTCCCATGAGAGATTTCTACAGTAAAAATATAGAGGTAAAATCATTTATTTTCAATGAGACAGACTGACTTTATAGGTTAATGTGCTTTCAATTTGAAGGTAAACTCTATCATTTGAGTCAATTAACTTTTTGTCCTTTGTTCAAAGTCTAGAAATGATAAGAAGTTACTCTGTTACTTTATCCAATCTGAGAATTTCTCTGAAGTTGTAATTACTGTATTGAGAATTTTAGATTTATTGCACTTTGCCAGTCTTGAAGAGGCAACATGTATCCAGTACAAGTGGAATTTTCTATAATGGATTTTATCTGGTGGTCAAGACCTTTTTAAAGTAATAGAACTAAGGTCTTACTGTTCATCTGATACAAATAACTACACTGAAAGGAAAAGGAGTTTTGGTTAATATTCTTTTACAAATGCAGCAAGATTGTGCTTTTACTCCAAATGCAAAAGCTAAAGATGGAGTCTGATTGCAACTGTAATGAGAATTTAGCACATACTCTAATTCAGGAATTCCACATTTTACACCTATTTCAACTGATTCTAACCGGTTTATTGCCACTAAAATTCATTATAAATCACATAGACATATTAATTATGTCTATGGGCACATTACACATCTGGAAAGCAGATTTGAAAGATTGCACTGGGACTCAGACTCCTGCACTTGGCATTAATGGATAAAAATCTGTTTTTCAGACTCTAAATTCTTCTTTTCTGGTCTTTTCTAGGTGACCTACTCTGTGATTTGGCTCACTGGAAATGCCATACGCACTCCTCTCTAGTTACTTAAATATTAATCTTCCTTCAAAATTCAGGTTAAGTTTGCCTATCCTCTACAAATCTTTGTGGTGACCCTAAACTATACTAAACTCCATTATTTCTCATCTTGATCAACCATTTGGCATTTATTTTAAGCATCCTTAGATTCTTAGGATGCAGCAAAGCCTGTGTATACCTGGTAATGTCCGCTCTATTTTTAATAATACTAGTGGGGTAAAGAAACCAAGATATTAAAAATGTACCATGCAATAGAATAAACAATATTTAAGACTCTTTGTCTCTTGCTTAAATTTGAAACTGATTTTTTTTCACAATAATAACATTATTATAAGTGAAGCTAGAACTTAATTCAAACAAGTCACCAGTGTTTACTGGAGAAGAGTGTATAGACAGCTATACAACAAAAATATTAAATTTATATCAGTAATAAAGACTTCAGCCCATGCTACTTCAATAGTTAACATAAACACTTTAAAAGTGACCCTGGGGAACATGGTTCCTGAGCATAATGAGAACAACAAGCTGAAAAAAATACTTTAAAATATAATATGTATAGCAGGACTGTCAGCTATTTTAAGAACTGAGATAGAATGGCTCAGTGTATAGCTAGGTCACTTTTCATTTACTTCTGTCTTAATATTTAACATATCCTTGGGTACATAAAGATAAAAAAAGCATATCAGTCTTGCAAAATAATTATTTTCATATAAATAACACTAATTATTAATTTAGTACAATTTATAAGATAAAATCTTAAACACCAAAGTTGCCTGGAAAGAGCCAAAATGACCTTCATATCAATAATATTTTATTAATAAAAATAGCATAAATAAAACATATAAATAAATTTAAATAAATTTAAATAAAATTTTAAAAAATTAAATAAATTTAAAATTTTACAATGAAATATAACTTTTAAAACACAAAGTATTTTTAAGGATTTTGTAAATATTCAGGAACTATTTAATAAATATTAATAAATCTGTTTTGTTTTGTGAAGTATATGAAAAACAAGTACATTTCATATAGTCCATCTTATAAAGCTATAGAGATGAACATAATACTTTCATGCAGTTACATGATACCATAGGAATTATGAGGAATGTAACTGAACTTCAAAAACATGTGGTCAAAAGCAGTTGCAGAAGAACGATGAAATATGACACAGATCGTCAGATGAGAAGAACATTTCAGTTTAAAGTAACAGTTTAATCAAATGCAGAGAGGCCAAAGCAAACACATAATGTGTGATCAAGATATGAGATGTTAAGAACAATACTTGTCATTATTAGGAAAGAGCCCAAATAGTAAGACTGTTAACATCCTGGGAGCAGTATTTTAACGTACTGAAATAAATAGTGGAGAGCTACTGTAGGTTGTGAACACAGTGAATGTTAGGAAAGTGATACTTTAGAAACCTTAGATTGACATGCAAATGTAAATAGGACTATAATGGTAGGGGAATCTCAAAGACAATGAGATTTGCAAGGAAAACAATACACAATGGAAATGTTGAGGTCTGGGTTAGTAGCAATAGGATGAAGAAAGTATTCCAAGAATAAAAATATTTCAGAGGTGCCTGGGTGGCTCAGTCCATTTTGAGAGGTCGACTCTTGGTTTCAGCTCATGTCATGATCTCAGGGTCCTGGGATCAAGCCCTGAATCTAGCTCCATGATTAGCAGGGAGTCTGCTTGTGGATTCTCTCTCCCTCTGCCAATGCCCCTCCCCCAATCCGTGTTCGCCCACTCTGCCTCTCTCAAATAAATAAATCTTTAAAAAATATATTTCAAAGAATAAAATGCATGATTTTGATGACAAATAAACGTAGTGAAGAAGAAGAGTAACTATTTGGCAGTCTGAAAATTTACAAAGATATCAAATGAAAATTGAATTTGCCCTTGGGGGTTATTTTGTGAAACAAAGAGATCACCTGAAGTGCAGACATTAAATTGGAAAGTTTGAAGTGACTATTGGATATACAATAAAAATGACATAAAAGAGGTGAATTTAGTGATTGAAGTGCATTTTATACAGCTTAATGAAAATTATGAGAAAGACCCATATGAAACTGGAGTAATTCTGGAGTAAGTTTCAGGTGATTTCAGTTAGTGAGAAAAAAAAATGTATTAAGATACACAGAGTACCCTACCTTTTCTGTAAGAAAGAAATGAAAATAAGAAAATAGATCTATATCTGCTTATCATTACAAAAAGTAACATTAGGACAAATCATAAAATGATGAAGTTTATACATACAAAGAATAGGGTAGGTGTGAGGTAAAGGGGCACAAGAGGGAGTGACAAGATATTTCTCAAAGTATACCTTTTTTTTTCCTTTTTAAAAAAAGATTTTATTTATTATTTATTTCAGAGATAGCGAGAGAGCGCAGGAGCAGGCAGTAGAGGGAGAAGCAGACTCCCCATTGAGCAGGAAGCCCAATGCGGGGCTCCATCCCAGGGTCCTGAGATCATGACCCAAGCCTAAGGCAGAGGCTCAACTGACTGAGCCACCCAGGAGCCCCCTTTATACTTCTTTTTTTTTTGTCTTATTTTTTTAAATTTTTATTGTTATGTTAATCACCATACAATACATCATTAGTTTTTGATGTAGTGTTCCATGATTCATTGTTTGTGCATGACACCCAGTGCTCCACGCAGAACGTGCCCTCTTTAATACCCATCACCAGGCTAACCCATACCCCCACCCTCAAAGTATACCTTTTTATATAACTGTCAATTATAAAAGCATGTTAATACTGTGTCTATAGTGTGTGGGCACCTGGGTGGCTCATTTTGTTAAGTGACTGCCTTCGGCTCAGGTCATGATCCTGGATCCCAAGATCGAGTCCCACATCGGGCTCCCTGCTCAGCAGGGAGTCTGCTTCTCCCTCTGACCCTCCCCACCTCATGCTCTCTCTTTCTCTCATTCTCTCTCTCAAATAAATAAAATCTTAAAAAAATACTGTGTCTATAAAAATAAATCAGTAAGATTTGGAAAGAGGGAAAAAATTCAAACTAAAAGGAAACTAAAACAAATGACCCTAAATATATTTCAAATGAACTCTAACCACAAAGGAAAACAAGGTAGGGAAGGAGTAAAGAAGTAAAGAAAATAAGAAGAAAAGGAAAAAAAACAAAAACAAAAAACAACTCATGCAGATAGCTTAAGAACACATACATATTACTTGATTATATACTCTTGAGTCTGGAGTTTGGTGGGCTGAGAGGATTAAGGAACAAAGTGCAAAGAAATTCTGAAGCCTTTTTAGTAGATACGTTTATGGTAATGGTAAATTGAGATTCAATACTGACACCAATTTCAGTGAAATGTAGGATCAATCAAATGAATAAATGTGCTGATGGTGGTGGTGGCTAGGATTCTCAATTCTCAGAGTGGAAGAAAGAAGAGGCCTCATCAGACATCTATAGAGTAACATGGCCCCAAAATGCAGGTTCATAATTTTGGGTCTCTTTCTTCTCCAGGCCTTGGCCCAATAATTCTTTATCTTATCATTAACTCACCAATGCCTTCAAACATATTTTTCCCCTATTTAATCCAAGTTTTCTGGTCATACACTGTAAGAGCTTTTTCTCCCATTACTGGAAGGAAGTTATATATATATATGTAGATTGTATATATATCAATACATAAATCCTGTTGGTTCTATTTCTCTGGAGAATCCTGACTAATGCATATGCATACATAGTTTATGCAGTGCTACAATGAAAAAAATTTAGACAATGCAGAATAGGTAAGTTTATCAGAGCTTCTATTTCATTTAGAAGCAAAAAATGGAATAATCTACATGGTAAGAGTGTCCCATAACTTCGTTCTCGTACTTTGAGCTTCTCATTCTAGTTATTCCTTTGGGAGATCATCCAGTCTTATGGCTTAATGTGCTTTCTGACAACTATTAAATTTATGTCTATAGCCCAGGACTTTGTTTTGAATTGCAGACGTTATATCCAACATTATTTCACCATCATAATTTAGGTATCTACTAAGCACTTCAAACATAATATTTTTAAGTTCTATACCTTGAAAACATGGTCTGAAGCAAAATCTTGGTTTTTGCCTCCCTTGCCTTTCAGAGTTGTGCCTACATCTGGATAAGCAGACTCTGAGACACCAGGAAAAGCACTGAAAAGAAAAGCAGAGAGATGCTCTGGTACATTGTTGGATGTGCGCTGGCAATCTATGCAACTCTTCCCTAGCACTGCTCTGAAATAAATTGCGCCAAGTAGAGTTGGACCACAACATCTGCTGCACTGTCCAAAGCCAAACTCTGGTTTTGTTTGTGTTTCCCTGAAACCTGATATTTTAGTTATTTACTGATGAAAAAGAAATTACCCCAAAAACTTAGTAGCTGAAAGCAATAAACATGTACTGTCTCATACAGGAATGGCTCAGCCTACTGTTTCTAGTACAGGTTTCTCATGAGTTTAGAGTCAAGATCCCACCTAGGGCTGTATTCATCTGAAGGCTTGACTAGAGCTGGAAGATCCATTTCTGAAAAGGTTCACTCACATGCCTTGCAAGTTATCTCTTGTTGTATGGCCTCAGTTCCTCCCCACATGTACTTCTTTATGGGGCTTCATGAGTGCCCTCATGACGTGACATTTAGCTTCCTGCAAAGTGAGCGTTTCCAGAAGAAGCAGGCAGATGTCCATAATGTTTCTTATGAGCCAGTTTGGAAGTCACACAATATCCTATTAGTTACATAAGCCAGCCCTTCCTAACATGGGAGGAGTTTACATATCGTGAATATCTAGAATCAGAGATATTTTAGAGTTTGGCACCACCCCTCCTTTAACTGCAATTTTCCCAGTCTCACTCAATGGTACTCCACCCATCCTATTGTTTAAACCAACAAACTTGGATTTATCTTTTACTACTTTATTTATCTTATATTCCTAAATCAAATAAGATGATAATATGAGAAATTCATTTTGGGGAATGAATATATTTTCACATGTATACCATACATTTAAAAAATTAAAAGTTTGAAGGATGCCTGGGTGGCTCAGTCGGTTAAGAGTCTGTCTTGGGCTCAGGTCATGATCCTGGGGTCCTGAGATTGAGCCCCGCATTGGGCTCCTTGCTTGTGGGAGTCTGCTTCTCCTTCTCCCTCTGCCATGACCCCTGCTTGCGCGCTCTCTCCCTCTCTCTCTGAGGAGAGATTTTATTTATATCTTTAAAAAAATAAAAGATTGAAAATTCATATAATGTAAAGTTTGGAAAAGAATCTGGCAAGTTACCTAAAATTAAACCAATAATAACAGTTACTAACTTATTTGGCCATTATATCATGGCAGACATAAAACATGTGGCTCAGTATTTATAACATTACTCTTTATGATTCTGATAATGACAATGGGATATATGCATTCATATGTTAAACATGAGCTAGTTCAGTATCCTAAAAGTTATTAATTACTCATGGTCATACAGCCATTAAAATTAATATAGAGGATTCACTTTCAGTAATGGGCAAAATGACCCACTCGGAATAACCAGAAATCTTAGATCGAAAAGAAAGAAAGAAAGAAAGAAAGAAAGAAAGAGAGAGAGAGAGAGAAAGAAAGAAAGAAGGAGGGAAGGAAGGAAGGAAGGAAGGAAGGAAGGAAGGAAGAAGGAAAGAAAGAAGGAAAGAAGGAAAGAAAGAAAGAAAGAAAGAAAGAAGGAAAGAAAGAAAGAAAGAAAGAAAGAAAGAAAGAAAGAAAGAAAGAAAGGAAAGAAAGAAAGAAAGAAAAAGAAAGAAGAAAGAAAAAGAAAGAAAGAAAGAAAGAAAGAAAGAAAGAAAGAAAGAAAGAAAGAAAGAAAGAAAGAAAAGAAAAGAAAAGAAAGAAAGAATGAATCTGTTTGAAGACACTGGAGGGCTAATGACAAGATAAAGAATTATTGGTCCAAACTGTTAGAGAAGAAAGAAATCTAAAATTGTGAGCCTCGATTTGGGAGTCCCTTTTACTCTACAGCTGTCCAGTTTGGATTATTCTGACTGAAGAAGAGATAAATAAGAGGCTGAGCAGTTGAGCAGAACTCTCGACAGGTACTCAAAAAAAAAAAAAAAAAACTTAGAGAAAATTTCAAATTTTCAAGTTTGTTTTCAAGATTGTTTTGAAGCAACAAATACTATGTGATTTCCAGTCTCCCTTTTGAATGAGACAGTTTATTGCAGTAATTTGGTCCTTGTTCTATCAGTGTGTCTGGATATTTGTACTTGCTAAGCAGACAACTTTCTTTTAGTGTACAGGTGTCTGTGTTAGGAAAACCCATGTCTGGACCTTATTATGTACCTCGTGAATCTATAACTTAGAGCTTGAAGACATGATTGGGTTAGATTTTTGTTGTTCATGGCAGGGGGAATGTATTTTAATGGTGGGGAGAGGCATAAGTAATTGTGATCAAAAGGACAAACTTTATATATTGAATTATTGACCTTTATTATTTACCCATTCCTATATTCATGCCTGTTGTCATACAACTTTGCAATTCTTTTCACTGGAGACAAAGTACTTCACCATCTTTGAGGTTTGCACTTGGCCATGTAACATGATTCAGTCAAAGGGCTCTTAGTAACATGACACAAGGGAAAGCTTAAAAAGTGTTCATGTGGTGGGGTGTGCCATCTTGCAATTCTGACATTACCAAGTAATAAGAGTCCCATAATAACTGCTACTCCTTCAGCTTCAATAAGAATGAACTCACATTGAGATGCCTGGGTGGCTCAGTCAGTTAAGCGTCTGCCTTCAGCTCAAGTCATGATCTCAGGGTCCTGGGATCAAGTCCCACATCAGTCTCCTGCTTCTCCCTCTGCCTCTGCCCCTCCTCCCTGCTCATGCTCTCTCTCTCTGACAAATAAATAAATAAAATCTCAAAAAAAAAGGATGAACTCACATTGTCTTATGTGAGCCCAACATGCAGAAAAGAGCCAAGATCATCTAGATACATAGTTGAAGAAAAACCAGATAGCCAAACCCTGTCTTTATCAGCTGATCATCAGCCAATACACAGATGTGTATGTGAGATTAAATGATTATTGTTTTAAGCCATGTGCTTGGGGCAATTTGTTATGCTGCATTATTTTGCCAATAGCTGGAAAGGATGACTGATATATCTACTGCATGATTGTGCCATACAAAGTTTTAAAACAAAGCAGACTAAACCATAATGCCGGGAGTCAAAAAAAGTTGGGAGAAGAGAAATAACTATTATTGACAGGGGCATGAGGGAGCTTCTAGGGTGCAGGCAATTTTCTCTTTCTTGACTCGGATGATGATTAGATGAATATTTTAATTTCTGATAATGCATTTATCTGTGCACTATAATTTGTGCACTTTTCTGTATGTTTATGACATCCCAATATGTATATATTTTAAAATTCTATACTCTTAACTGCTATAAGATATATAGAACAGGGCGCCTGGGTGGCTCAGATGGTTAGGCGTCTGCCTTCAGCTCGGGTCATGATCCCAGGGTCCTGGGATGAAGTCCCGCATCGGGCTCCCTGCTCCTTGGGAGCCTGTTTCTCCCTCTGCTTCTCTCTCTCTCTCTCTCCCTCTGTCTCTCATGAATAAATAAATAAAATCTTTAAAAAAAATAAAGTTTAAAAAAAAGATATATAGACCGGGCTTTTATGATATTAAGGTATATAGAGAGATCAAAAAATAAATCAAAAATAAATACCTCTTTAAAAAAATAAACAGATATTTAGGTATGGTTAATCTAGGTGGCCAATCCCCTTTGTAAAGCCTCAAAATTTATATGTAGAGTTTACAATATTATAATCCCCATGATGAAGAATATTTTGACTCTCATGCTCCCTGTATAGCTCACTAAGCATACAGGAAGACCTAAGTAAATTTATTTTTGTAAAAATAAATATAAGGAATTGAAGGAAAGAGTCGATGACTTTAAGGTTTTGCATGTACAACTGAAAGAAGTAAGCAAACATTTAATAAAGTATTGAAAATTGGAGGGTCGGCCGATTCTCTTAGTAGATGCTCGTCAAACATATAAGTTGATATTTCATGCTAGGCAGTTGAGAGTTTGGGAAGGGATAATCAGAAAGGCAATCATTAATCTTTGTCCAGTGAATTTGCTATTGCTATAAATTGGTAAGAATAGTTTGGGAGTGTGATAAGAAAATTATTTGGTATTAAGAGAAAATGAGAGAAGTAGAATTGGTTGTAATTGGTTTAGAAAATAATTATGGAGAAATTTATTATAAAGAATAGTACAGAATTGAAGCACCAGTGGGAGAGGGATATTGGGACAAGTGAGGCTTTTCTTAAAGAAGGGAGGGATTATATACTGCTTGTATGCTTATAGAAACAACCCAGTGGAAAGATTAACATTGAGAGAAGCAAGAATTGCTCTTGGGATGTCCTTGAGTAGGAACGAGGGAGATGAGCTTTGCGCAAAAGTGGAACACAGGAGAGTCATCCTCTCTAAGAAAAGAAATATCAGAGTGCACGTTTAAAGATGCAAATGTAGTGATATAACCTGTGGAGAGGTCTAGTGGAAAGCCTCTTCTGATTACTTCTGTTTTTTCATTGAAAATTGATAGCACCTTTATCACTTATGAGTAAAGAGAGGGGAGCAGGTATTAAAAGTTTAAAGAGAAAAAAGTTTGTGTAAGAGTGAACGTATTCAGTAAATATCATAGAAATGATGGATAGCAGTGGGTGTTTATTTGATGTTGGTAGTCATAAATTTAAAGTGAGTGCAGTTATCAAGCTTGTGCCTTTTTCTCCACCTGTGTTTGACTGTCTGAAGAAGTTGTGGAGTAGTCAGAAATTTGGATTTAACTAGACTGGTGTTTCTCCAGGCCAGAATAACAGAGATAAGAGGAATAATGATGAAAACGATGACTTAATTTAATAACAATACATGTAGACTGGATAAGGAGAGGAGTTAAGGAGATGAAGGGGCTGTGGAATCCTGGGAATCTGACAAAGTTAGCAGATGAAAATTGAAAGTGGGGTGCGTAAAGAGAAGAGCAAGAAAGGGAGTGTGCCAGAAAGTTTTCAGTGCAATACTTGAGATTATGTTTTGGAGAGAATACTTTCAGTGGAAAGAAAGAAGGCTAAATTATAACCAGGGAGTGGGAAAATAGAGGAAAAGACCAAATGAGAGAGGAGATCCAGTTTTTAAGAGGCCAGATTATTGAAAAGTTATTTCACACAGTTTTGAATACCTCAAAGATTATAATATAATTAATCTTGAGGGTATTTTAAAGCCATGTCCCTCAAACCTTATGGATTTTAGAGAAAAGGGAAAAACAATTGGGGTGCCCAGGTGGCTCAGTGGTTGAGCGTCTGCCTTTGGCTAAGGTCATGATCTCAGGGTCCTGGGACTGAGTCCCACCCTGGGCTCCTTGCTCAGAAGTCTGCTTCTCCCTCTCCCTCTCCCTCTGTGCTCTCCCTCCCTCTCTCTCTCAAATAAATAAATAAAATCTTTAAAAAAAAAAAAGAAAAGAAAAACAATTGTCTGGAGAAACAAAGAAGACATCTACCCCAGTGTCAAAATCAACAGCAAGGGGACCCATATAGCTGAAGGAGAGCTTGCTCAGGAAAATCAAGGTTTCAGCAAGACAAGAAGTTGGAAAAATTCAGAGATGAGGTTGAGGATATAGGGGATGACAGACCAATGACAATCTGTAAGATCCAGAGGACACAGTGGGAAAATCTGGGGAACCGGAAAGAGGTGATAATTGGAAAACGAGCATACGCACAGGTCTTAAGTTGACCATTTATTTGATAATCTTGATGAGAACTGTCCTGATAGTATGTTGAGCGGACTGGCTTGGTATTGATGTGGATACTGTGAAAATGGACTCATGTCCTGACACATTGAGCTTTATGGGTCCCTCTTCACTTGCAAACCATGAAATAAAATGTCTTGTTCTTGACTTTACATTATATGTAGTTTGGGATACAGAATACACGCATAAAAAGAATACAAATATTACTCACTTATTAAAATAGTGTAAGAAGGAGAAATTAAGCCACAAGTAATAAAATTTCAATACCATGTAACTCAGTGTAATCCAGTACAATCATCTTTTCCCGAAACAACTCCACAGTTTTCTAAATGGTCAAATAGTATCAGTTCTCCTCTGCTTCCAATTTTTCATCCTCACTGCTGCTAGAGAAATCTTTCTGAAACACACGTATGATCACATAGTTATTTGTTGCTTAAAAGACTTCCATGGCTTTCCATTTACCTTCAGGACAAAAAAAAATTCTTTAAACAAGACTCAAAAATCTTTGTAAGAATTTATATTTACTCACCTCTCAAGCCTCAACTTTGTTTTCACTCCAGGTCCCCCTAACTACAAAAACTCTGTACTTGTGATTACTTCTGAATCTAAGTTTACCTATATGAAGTTAATATCTGCATATCTATACCCAAGTCCAATCATCATTTCCAAAGACAAAACTTCTTTGTCCTCCCTGAGTATATCAATCCCGTCATAGATGCTTGTGTGGTACCGAGTATCTCACATTCATGGCACTAGATACCTTGTAACATTACATTTACTTGAATAGCTATTTGATATCAGTCTTCCTCTCTAAACACTAAACTGTAGGATGAGTTTTATAGGTTATAAGCAAGGCATGAATCTGGCTTATAGTTCTTTAACCAATTAATTGATTATTTTTTCCCATGAAGATCTCTGAAAAGAAAGCATTCAGTAAAACCCTAAGCATTAGACAAAAAGCAGACAGGACTAGGAAACATTTGCACGATAACTATTGAAGAGAAGAAAGGGAACACAGAGAACTCCACAGTAGTCGAGGAAGAGAGATATTAGAGAGGGTGATTTTAGGAATAAAATGGTAGGCTTCTGTATTTGAAACATGGCCAATGAAGAGAACAGATAATAACTAGGAAGAATCAACTCTGTTGTTGAGTCCTGCTTTTTTCACATGAGTAAACCAAACTAACTTTGCCATCTTCACATTTCACATTTTCCAGTGTGTGCTGCATATAAAGAAAACAACCTGCTTAGAATGGTCTTAAAGGTCACCTGCTTAGTGACCAGAAAATTCACTTATAGAAGAAACTTTATGTGCCAATGATTTAAACCTGTTCCACTTTAAATGGAGTACTGGCAATGGCCCTGAAGAATGCTGTTCAAAGTGCAGCCTTTGGGGGCAGGAGAGCCAAGGCAAGAGGTCACACTTTGCTTTCCATTCACAATTCCCTTTGTTGCATGTGTTTCAGATTTTCTCTTTTCTCTTTTGCCTAAAAGTCCCTCTACATTCACATGGCAGTTCTCCTCGTATTTGAAATTATGCCAATAAAATAGAACTCTGAGGAAATTTCAAATTATTAGAGGTAAAGTCATACTCAAAAAGACTCTCTCTTATAGTTCTCAGATTAAATTCATCCTCTGCATAATCCTTTATTGGTTATGAAACCAAGCTTTTATAATCTTGTGACCAAGAGAGCGAGAGATCAGGAACCTGTGCAACAGTAATTTGCAGATACTGGTTTGCATGTCTTTGGGAAATCTTTCTTAGAAATACACAAGTATTCTTGTAAAGGGTGATTAAATTTGAGTACATGTTTGGTTTTATGACTGCTGGATAATTTCCTTTTTTTTCAAAAGATGAATTTCACAAAGATGTGACATTACCATTATCAACTTTTGTACATCTCCTATATTGCGTTACGGAAGACTTTCTTTTCATTCTCTGGTATAGTTATGATGTTAATAGTAAACCTTTTAGACTCTCCTTATTTCTAAATAATGCATACTTACCTCTATTTGTAAAGGGAATTTTAGATAGACTTGGTTTCGTGTATAATTTTTTAAAAAATATGCAAAGGTAAGGAATGTATATTTAAGGCAAAAACTAAACAGCCCTTTGTAGATTGAACTGACATTGAATTATATGTTTTCAAAATTGATGATAATTAAAATACAGCACTGTTCCAATCATCTCACATAAAGCGTGAACTAAGAGCTAGAAATTCCAGCACTTAATGATATACTTTCAGGAATTTGAGTGATTTCAGCTGTCTCTATTTTCATTCACATATTATCCTCCATTTAACATCCAAACAGATCAGTCTTTATGTATTCCTATGTCCCTGTATATGTATATCTGACCTGTGGCTTGAAATGAGATCAAACTTCCTGGGCAGAATGTAAACTAAATGAATGTAAAGATTATAGATTATAGATACATAGAGAACATCTGTGAGAGAGAAAGGCTAAAAGCAATGTGTAGGATACTCACAGCAGTTTAATATATGTTCATTTGGAATTTAAAAAAAATTTGGGAAAAATAAGAAAAAAAATGTTTGACTCCAATTATTGCTCATCATCCCCACTACTAATCTCCCAGTACAAATCACTCTCATCTCTTACCTAGATTAGAGTAATGCCTCCTAAGTGACATCCCTGCATCTCATCCCTCTTCAGAGAACAACCAGTGTCATGATTTTAGGTAGAAATAATATTACTGTTCTGCTCAAAAACGCCCAATGGCTTCATAACCCTCTGATAATAAAATACTAAGTCCTCAATATGGCCCAAAATATTTTACATTGTCCAGCCCCTGATAATTTACTTACCTTGTCTTCTACCATTCAGCCCTCATTTGTTATTTTCCAGCTACATGGACCCTCTTGGTTGTTCTTAAAAAACAACCGGCAGGTTTCTGTTTAAATGTTTTTCTCCAAATAGCACATGACGTACTCTCTGCTTTTCTCTCTCTTTTTTTCTTTTTTACTCAAATTTCCCCCTTCTTAGGGCCTTCTTTAACAATCCTTTTGATTAAAAAACTGTAGGCAAACCTCCAAGTTACTGCGGGTGTGGTTATAGGCCACTGCAATAAGACGACCATCACAATAAAGTAAATCAAATGATTTTTTTTGGTTTCCCAGTACATATACAGTTATGTTTACACTATTCTGTAGTCTTAAGTATCCAAAAGCATTTTGTCTAAAAAAACAGTGTACATACCTTACTTTTAAAAAATCCTTTCTTGCTAAAAGATGCTAACCATCATTTGAGCTTTCAGCAAGTTGTAATCTTTTTGCAGGTGGAAGGTCTTGCCTGGATATTGACGGCTGCTGACTGATCAGGGTGGTAGCTGCTGAAGGCTCGGGTGGCTATGGAAATTTCTTCAACTAAGACAACAGTGAAGTTTGCTGCATTGATTTGACTCTTCCTTTCACAAACAATTCTCTGTAGCATGTGATGTTGTTTGATAGCATCTTACCCACAATAGAACTTCTTTCAAAATTGGGAGTCAATCCTGCCAAATCCTGCCACTGCTTTATCACTAAATTTATGTAACATTCTAAATCCTCTGTTGTCATTTCCACAATCTTCACAGTATCTTCGCCAGGAGTAGTTTCCATCTCAAGAAACCACTTTCTAAAAAACAAACGAAAAACAAAACCCCCCAAAACAAACACCCCCCCCCCACTTTGCTCATCCACAAGAAGCAACTCCTCGACTGTGAAAGTTTTACCATGAGATTTCAGCAATTCATTCACATCTTCAGACTCCACTTCTAACTCTGGTTCACTTACCATTTCTGCCACATCTGCAGTTACTTCCTCCCCTGAAGTCTTTCTGTTTGATTTTACTTATTTATTTGACAGAGCACAAGCAGGGGGAGCGGCAGGCAGAGGAAGCAGGCTCCCCCCTGAGCAAGAAGTCCAACGTGGGGCTGGATCCTAGGGTCCTGGGATCATGAGTCAAGCTGAAGGCAGACGCTTAAATGACTGAGCCACCCAGGCACTCCTCCCCTGACGTCTTGAACCCCTCAAAGTCAGCCATGAGTTTTGGAATCAACTTCTTCCAAATGCCTGTTAATTTTATTTTGACCTCTTCCCATGAATCACAATGTTCTTAATGGCATGAAGCATTGTGAATCCTTTCTAGAAAGATTTCTATTTCCTTTGCTCAGATCCATCAGAGGAATCACCATCTATGGCAGCTACAGCTTTCCAAATGTATTTCTTAAATAATAAGACTTGAAAATAGAAATGACTCCTTGATTAGAATGGACGTTGTGTCGGCAGGCATGAAAACAGTATTAATCTCATTGCACATCTCCATCAGAGCTCTTGGGTGGCTAGATGCATTGTCAACGAGCAGTCATATTTTGAAAGGAGTTTCCCCCCCGCCCCCCAAGCAGCAGGACTCAACAGTGGGCTTAAATATTTAGTTAACCATGTTGTAAACTGATGTGCTGTCATCAGGCTTTTTTGTTCCATTTATAGAGTGCAGGCAGAGTAGATTTAGCATAATTCTTAAAAACCCTAGGATTTTAAAAATGGCAAAGGAGCACTGGCTTCAACTCAAAGTCACCAGGTGCTTTAGCCCCTAAAAAGAGTCAGCCTGTCATTTGTAGCTTTAAAGCCAGGTACCAATTTCTCTTCTCTAGGTATGGAAGTCCTAGATGGCATCTTCTCCCAATAGAAGGCTATTTTGTCTACATTGAAAATCTGTTGTTTATTGTATCCACCTTCATTAATGACCTGAGCTTGATCTCCTGGAGAACTTGCTGCAGCTTCTCCATCAGCACTTGCTGCTTCCCCTTGCATTTTTCTGTTATGGAAACAACTTCTTTCCTTAAATCTCATGAATCAGCTTCTGCTAGTTTGAAACTTTTCTTCTACAGCTTCCTCACCTCTCTCTTCACAGAACTGACAAGAGTTGGGATCTTACTCTGGATTAGGCTTTGGCTTCTGGGAATGTAGTGGCTGGTTTGATCTTCTATCCAGACCACTAAAACTTTCTCCATATCGGCAATAAGGCTGTTTTGCTTTCTTATCATTTGCGTGTTTCCTGAAGTACCATTTTACTTCTTTTTTTTTTTTAGGATTTTATTTATTTATTTGAGAGAGAGAATGAGATAGAGAGAGAGAGCATGAGAGGGGGGAGGGTCAGAGGGAGAAGCAGACTCCCCGCCGAGCAGGGAGCCCGATGCGGGACTCAATCCTGGGACTCCAGGATCATGACCTGAGCTGAGGGCAGTCACTTAACCAACTGAGCCACCCAGGCACCCCTGAAGTACCATTTAAACTTCCTTCAAGGTCTTTTCCTTTGCATGGACAATTCAGAAAGCTGGTGCAAGAGGCCTTGCTTTTAGCCTGTCTTCGCTTTTGGCATGCCTTCTGCCCTAGGCTTAATCATTTCTAGCTTTTGATTTCAGGTGAGAGAGGTGTAACTCTTCATTTAAACACTTAGAAGCCACTGTAGGGCTATTAATTGGCCTAATTTCAATATTGCCATGTCTCAGGGATAGGCAGGCCCAAGAAGGGGGTGGGGGGTGGGGGAACAACAATCAGAAGACACACAGGGAGCCTGGCTGACTCAGGGGGTGGAGCACGTGACTCTTGATCTAGAGGTTGTGGGTTCAAGCCCCATGTTGGGTATAGAGATTACTTAAAAATAATTTTAAAATCTTAAAAAAAAGACATGTTGATTTTTCTTTCTTTTTTTCTAAGAAAAAATAATTTTCAGGAGAATATTCTTCTGATAGCTTTCATCACTGAAATTAATAAACTGACCTTAAAGTTTCAAAAAAAAAAGACACAGAATATTTATCAATTAAGTTCTCTGTCTTATATGTGTGTGGTTCATGCAGCGTCAGATCAATTACAAGAGTAACATCAAAGATCACTGATCACAAATCACTATAACAAATATAATAATAATGAAAAAAGTTTGAAATATTGTGGAAACTACCAAATATGACACAGAGACACAAAGTGAGCCAATGCTATTGGAAATATGGTGCCCATAGTCTGGCTCTACACGTGTTGCCATAAACTTTCATTTTATAAAAAAAGCACAGTATCTGCAAAGTGCAATGATGCCAAGTGCAATAAAATGAGGTATGTCTATACTTGTAAACTCTGTGATAAGTGTTATTACACTTTTATAATTTAATTTATTATTTATATAATAAATTTATTTTATATAATTTGTTATATTGTATTTTATAATATAAATATATATATAAATTTGTATTTATATATAAATATATGTTATATGTTATATATTTTACTATAATACATTAAATATAATTAAATATATATTTAAATAAAATAAAATTATATTAATAATAAATATAGAATTTTAATTATATAATTATATAATGCAATTATATAAATATAATTTATAACCCTTCACGGTTATCATCTGGTGACCTATTATATGTTTGTGGTCTATCTCCCACCTCTATAACTTAACCTCCTTGGTGAGCAAAAACTTATTTGTTTTGTTCATAGCTGTTAATACCAGAATGGTGTCTGACATATTTTAGGGCTTCACAAATCATATCTGAGTAGGTGAATACGTCCTTATGGCATAAATGAGGAAACACATTGAAGATCACATGTTCAGACACCTCATATCTCTGGATTTCCTGTAATCCAATATGTACTACAATACTACAATATTTTATATGTTGAAAGACATGGAAAATAAAATAATTCATTGATAAAACACTGGAGGGATTATTTAAAATTTAGACCAGGGGCTGGCAACCTATGGCTCTTGGACTGTATTAGCATCACCTGGAAGCTAAGAGGTTTTTTTGTTTTGTTTTGTTTTTATGTTTTAATGGTTAAAACACTTCAAAAGGGAGATAGTATGTTTGGGCAAGTGAAAACTACTTGAAATTCTAATTTTAGTATCCGTAAGTAAAGTTTTTTTGAAACACAGGCATGCTCATTTGTTTACATACTATCTCGGTCTGTTTGCACCTTCAAACATCAGAGTTAAGAAGTTGCACCCAGGGGCGCCTGGGTGGTTCAGTCAGTTAAGCATCTGCCTTCAGCTCAGGTCATACTAGAGTCCTCAGAGTCGTGCTGAGCAGGGAGCCTGCTTCTCCCTCTCCCTCTGCCTCTCTCCCTGCTTGTGCTCTCTCTCCCTCTCAATTAAATAAATAAAATTAAAAAAAAAAAAAGAAATTGTATCCAATAACTAAAGGACTCGTGAAGCCTAAAACATTTACTGTTTGGCACATGAGAGAAAAGTTTATTAACTATTGGTTTGGAGATACTCAGATAATCCATACCTGGCCTAATTAAACTCAATTTTTATATCCTCTCTTCATTTTGGATGTTTATCTCATCTGCCATATTGTTGGAAGCACAAGTTTGGATTCCAGTTCAACTATTGTGTAGCCAGTAGGAGCTAATTGTCATTTTTACGAGTACTGCTGATTTTGATCATTATGATCACATTCCATGATTATAGTTAATAGGTTGAATGAAATAACATCTCATATAGCTAATAGAAACAATTCAAGGATATAAAATATTCCCCAAATGTCTGTCATTTAACTACTACCATATTAATCTATGCATTACAGAAACAATAAAAGCAAACATATGATAACAAAACCAAAAGTCTGCTGCTATTTTTCTTTCCATTACTAGGTAAATAATTGTAACCAGCTTTAATAATTCATAGCACAGGAGCAAGTATTGGAGGGTGAATCAGATCTCAGAATAACTTCTGAGATCAAGATTTACAGATCCACTTTTGCAGAAGTATCCATCACACCTTCTATTTTAGGGTTCATTATGTCCTATGACACTGTTATAATATTTGCAATGAGCCCTGTTTAATATTGATATACTGCCTGTGACCCATGATCTGTTACTTAGACATGGTGACAAATGCATGGTTTAGCAGAGCCCACACTGTTCTATTTACTCTGGGAATACTTTGGTCCCTTTACCATAATTTTAAAACATTTATTAAAACGTTGTGCATCTTTCTGAGACTATTACGTGTTTCCAAAAATACATTTCACATGTATTGCTAAAATTCTACAGTTTAAAAGTATTTCCCTTTTAATTTTCTCCTATCACCTCTATGAGAACTCTGATAGAGATTTTGTGGGGGGGGGTGGTCGGGGTGATGGAATGGGTAATGACTTTTATTGAGCTTATTCACCAGAGTAGAAATAATGTCTGTACATTATAACAAACCAAATGTTTGTTACTATAACTTCCACATCATAATGAAAATACAAACAAAAAAATAGTCACTTCAGAATTAATGGATTCTTCGAAGCCATAGTAACACTTAAAAATAGTTGAGACTCAAATGCAAAAATTTTGTTGGTTGGAAAGCTAATGAAACTCCCAACTTGCTCAAATATCATTACCAAAGGGCAAACCTATTTTTTTCACAGAGCTACAAGCCCCTGGAATCTCAACACTGGGGTGAGAGTATCATTCTGAGAGTGTAAGGAATCCAGATATCCTTTAGACAGTCTTCTGTTGTCTTGTTTTCCCCATCAGAGATCTATGGGTGTGCTGAATGGTAACCTTTGATGAGAGAGTCCAATTCTTGCTCTCCACAAAGAGCAAGATATGAGTGATTAGGAATAATACTCTTTGCCTTTTAGTCTTCTGATGCGCTTCCTGCCAGTTCAAGTATCTCCATGATGAGGTACTCCAAGATGGCTGCACTGTACACGGTGGCCTTCATGCCCACATGCCAACAGCCAGTCATCCTAGATATCAGGTGCCATGAATATAATATGGCCAAGCGAGAACTGCAAGCTGGCTCTCTGTGAGCAGGAAACCAGCTTTGCCTTGACCTTTCCAGGGTCCTTCTCAGCCTTATCATTAGCCATTTTTAATTGTGCTGAATCTCCAATCAGCAAGACAGAAGAAAGAGCTACTCAGACACTAGTGAGATCCCACTGACTACTTCTTTGTTGCACCAGGATTCAAACTGCCAGATATTTTGATCAGTAGTTTTATATTAATTTTCCTAAAAAGGAAAATGCAATTGTAAAGCTTATAATTTGGGGGGGGGGAAGCTATAATTTTTAAGTGGAGAAGAAAGACTAGAAGTTGGATGGTTTTGTCTCCTCAAGTAGAGAACTGACCATAACTCTAGGATTTCAATGCAGATTTTTGACTTCTGGTTCCAGTGCCAACATGCAAAGCACTTGCAACTCGTCACTCATGTCCTCATACAAGAAAATTCTGAACAAATTGAAAATGACTCCTCTTGAACCCGTCCGAAAATTAAGGCTGCAGGGCAAAGTGATACTGTGAAATCTGGAAAGACAAGCAAATCCAGAGAGTTACATTAAAGATCTGCTTACGTGGAACAGAGGCCATGGGAGCCATAAACTGTTTATAACAATTAAATGGTAATTTGATAAAAGGCTGGAGTCTGAGCATGAACTAGCTTGTAAGTCTCCGAGAGCCATGGTCTTAGGAGGCCCCCATGTTTTGTGGGGTTCACTTCCAGGAACCCTACCCGGTTCTCATGGTGAAAAGCCAGAGGTCTTTTTATGACTCTGACAGGAGTAGAAAGAGTAACCATTGGGAAATAAACTCACAGAATTATCTATTCCCAAAGACCTACTATGCAGAGAAAAGACATTACCAGAGTCTTATGCATCTGGAGGAGAGACATTTCTCTTCCCTCTAACTTTCCTGTCTCATCTAAGGGAAGGACGACTAAGAAACACTGAGCCCAGGAACACAGGCCTATTAAAAGAGTGAGATTTGTCCATAAGAATATAGAATGCTGCCCATCTCCCACAACTTACCACAACAGCTCCAGTATAATAAAGGTGGATTACAGCTGAAAGAACTGCAAAATGTAGCATCTATCTGAGGAGGATACAGATTATATAGAATATAGATTCTGTATTTAGTTGTATAATAATATATGTATCACTTAAAATATTTCAGCCTCTAACAACGTGTTTTTTAAATTTAGTTCTCTAATAAAAGCAAATAACACAAATTAAACTCACATACACACATGCATAACACCTTGAATGAGGTATACAGTTTTATTCATGAGAAGAGAATTCACACGGTATGAATCAGGGTTCAATGAGAAGACAGAAACCACATAAGAATCTGAACAGAGAAAATGTATTATAAAGAATTATTAACAAACATCTAGAGCAATGGAAAGTAATAATAGTTAAAAAAAAACTATAAAAATACAGTAGTGGCAGGTGTAGAGAATAGTCACTGCCTCTAGGGTTAAGATGGACTTCCCATAGATGGACTCCCCCTTCACCAATGAGGGTTGGATTCAGAAGTTACTGGAGCGGGCACGGCCACCATCCAGTGATGGTGGCCAATTTGCCCAGTGTCTCACCAGGACTTGCTGAAAAACTGTGCTTTGGGGTGTCAGAGAAATTGGTTCAACTCCCTGTAAAGTCACCCAAGCGGAGGCTGGGACAGGCCATTCACAGGGAGGTGTCTCACCTGTGGCAGTCACTGCAAAATTGCTAGAAAAAATGCCAGGGGAATCCACTGGCCCCTGGGTGCAGCTGATTGCCAAATGCTGCAGAAACTGGCACACCTCCATGCACACCATTCTATATACGTTTGAACTTCCATACAACACAAAACAACTATATTTTCCCAATTAACAAGACATGGTTATTTTCTATGCAAGTAAGGGAATTCTCTCCCCAATATGATGAGACACATGTTCCCAACCTCACTGATATATTAACGAGGCTATTGATATATTAATTATTCATCAAATTCTATCACAGTATCACTGAATACTACTACATAAACAAGAATGTAAAGTTGCTCTCCAGGTTGTATCTAAAATAAAAATGGGAAGGAGAGTGAAGAAGAAAATGGGCAGGAAACATAAATAGAGAAAGAGAGAAAGAGAGCAAAGTGTGGCCCTCTTTTCTGCATGCGGTCTCAAAGCCATAATAGGTATCTGTGAGTTTCTTCTTCCTCAGCCCATTTCATATTTTCCCTATCCTCAGCCAGAACTTCCGCTGGTCAGTGTTCTTTACCTAGCGGGGTGACCCAATCCTTTATTCTTGAAGGCCTGAGTCCTGCTGCTACTTTTTATTTGTTTGTTTTTTGAAGTTTTTCAGCAAGTTTTACTGTTGGTCACAGAAGTACTAAGAGGTGTCCCAGAGAATCATCTGGATCCAACAGCACACTCCTTGACTCCAATGGGCAGCAGCAACAGCTCTTCCCTCAGTGATTGTAATCAATGACTCCAGCCTGCAGTGCAGTTCCTTTCTGCCAATTGGTTTAGTAGCATAAAGAGCTGAAATGCCCAGGTGACTGTCTCCTTTTCCAACCCAATGAAACCATTGTTGTGTCCCTGGTTAAAATACTACCCCCTTAGGGACTAAGGTTTCTAAACCAGAAGAGCTCAAGTTTGCTTGAATAGAAAACAAAATTTCTCCAAGTGCATTATCGTGTATACAAGTGAGAGAAGCCATTCACATTGCCACACCTTAACTCTCAGATCCATATATTCTTGCTCTGGAGTGATAGAATCATAGGATGATCTGATTCAAAACATATACTGCATCTTGTAAGACCGAACTACATCCCCTCGGAGTATCATCTCCCAAATGGTGACCTAAATGAGACTTCAGTAAGTCCTTCTACCTTTCAATTAGCCCAGGCACTTCTGGGTGATGTGCAGTGTAACAAGAATAATTAGTATTATGGGCCTATAGGTGCATTTCCTTTTTTTATGAAAATAATTCACTGATCAGAAACAATACTGGTAAAAATAACCTAACTGTGGATAAGCATTCTATGAGTCCGTAGATGGAGGTGGCAGTCCAGAGATGGTGGTCCTAGGCAAGGAAGGCAAATCCATACCCAGAATATGTGTCTATTTCAGTGAGGACATGTCTGTTCCCTAATTGAAGAGGTGCAATGCAAGTAACCTGCCACTAGGTGGCTGTCTGTTCTGCCTAGGTAATAATGCCAGACTGGCTCAGGGCTGGTCGCTACTTTGACAGATTACAGACATGCTCAGCAAGAGTGTTGGACAGCACTGGTAAGTGAAATCCCAAGATGTTGAGTCTCTGCCTAGCTGCCATCCCTACCGATAATGCCATTTTCTTCATTTTTCCCACTTGAATAGCCTTTAGCCTACTTTGTAGTGTATGCTCCTTGGTGGGCATTCACATGGACAGAAATAGCCTCACAGTCTGTGCTTTTTCAGACAGTTCCATCCACAGGCCTTTTCCTCAGACTTTTTTGTCGCTCAGTATTCTAACACTTTTCCTTCCAATTCCTAATAAAGCAGCAAAACCAGGAGCTTTTGTAGATGAAGCAGTGTAGATCTTTACTTCTAGCCAATTCTCAATCCAGACATAGTAGACAACTGCCCAAAGTTCTACGCAGTGGGAGGATTTGCCTTACAAATGTCTGTCACAGGCACTAAGGGTTACAGTGCTGTCACTGTTCCTGTTTGCTTCCCACCAGCATATGACACGGTTGCATCTGTAAACTAGGCGTGAGTTTTGTCTTCTTTTCTTTTTTCTCAATTAACTGATCACAAGGAATGCCTCAGGGGCCCACCACAGTATGGAATTTTAAGAAGTAATGGAATCAGTCGCCAAAGAGTCTGAGTCATATGTTCATGCAACATATTTGTTCCTTCCAGCTCTGCCTCAGTTTGGTTTCTTACATAACATTTACATTTATAACAGATTGCAGGAGAGTTCAAGCTGATAGTTCATGTTTATGTTACCCACCAAGGCCCAACAGCAGGCAAAAAACTCAAGAAGATAATAGTTATCAGCAAAAGAAGGCACAGATTTGCTACTAAGCCTAAAGATCTGTGTTGTGATCCTCCAGTTTAGGCTTGCCAGAGGCTCCATGCAGGGTTCCTATTTGCCATGGCCAGTAAATATCATTATGTGTGCTAGATCATTATGAGTCCCAGTGGGTACAGCAACTATCATCATCACTGCAGCCTCAACTGTGGCAGTCTTCTCTTTTTCTTGTCCCTGCATTAAACTGGAAACCTTACAAGGGACTCAAAGGAGCTACATATTGCCGCAAAAATCCAGAATGGCTTACCAAGCATTGTACCTCTTCCTTTACAGTAATCTGTGAAAGATGTGAGAACTTGCCTTTTACTTGTAAGGCGTATGTTAACATGTCTCAGGTGAGTGAATCCCTAGAAATTTCAGTGATGTGGAGAGCTCATGACTTCTTGCGTGGTTTATCTATCACCTTTTAGTTTGTACATGTCATACTAAGGAATCTAAAGTTCTTTCTGCCTTCTGATCCAACCAACAAATGCTATCAATGGAGTGGGCCAATTTTTCATTTCACAAGATGATCAAGATCTCTCCATGTTATATCATAGAACAAAGCAACAGAATTGAGATAGTCCTGAGAAAAGACATGTAGGACATACTGGTGGATGTGCAAGGTAAAAACAAACAGCTTCTGGGTGTCCTTACAAATTGATGGAAAGAAAAAAGCATTAGCGATATCTTTACATAAAGTTCTGGGGATGTGTTAATTTGTGCTAGTAAACATACTACATCAGGAACAGCCATTGCAATTGGAGTCACCACCCAATTAAGTTTAAAATAGTCTACAGTCATTCTCCAAGATCCAGCTGACTTCTGCACAAGCCAGATTGGTAACTTAAATGGGGATGTGTTAAGTATCACCATCCTGCTTCTTTCAAATCATCGATGGTTATATTATTTTCTATAGCTCCTCCAGGGATAAAGAAAGCATCACCTCTGATTCACTATTTTAGTAGAAAGTGAAAGCTCTAAGACCTTTCATTTCGGTCCTCTTACCATAATGGTACTATCACCATGGATCATAAAGCCAGTGTGGGCATTCTGTTAGGTATAAAGCATTCCAACTATACACTTGAGAACCTATGAAATGTAGCCACAGGATGAGTCTACGGACAAACTGGGCCTACTGTGAAATGGACTTGAGTACTGAGCACATATGTCACCTGATGACCAAAAGTCTCCACCTCAGTGGGCCACAGTGGCATTTTGGGTTTCTGTCAGGAACCTAGGAAACACAGATGGGAGTAGATCCTAAGGGAGTTAGAACAAGAAGAGTAGACTATAACACTAGATTAGGCAAATGCATTGATATGGATAAAATTACTAGACATTCAAGATTTATTATGTTAACTCTCACAGCTGGAGATGGCTCCAACAGCCACCTCTGCTACTTTCTTCCAGTTCTTTTGTTGAGTAAGTTATTTCCTACTTGGTCAAAATATGTTCCCTCAGGGCAAGCTGAAATTTGCCTCTATTAGGAGTCTAGTGACAACAGTGGGGAGTTTGGGTGAGTCTTCTGAAGAATTTTTCACCTTCTTCCTAGGCATCTGACCTAGGTAAGGTTACCACAGGTTTTCAAGTAGGGAAAGGTTAGACTCCTCAGACAATGAAGGGCAAGCTACTTTCACTGGTAAGGGAGATTCAGAATAATTCGGAAGTTCAATATTGTCAGGTTCATAAGGTTCCTATTAGATAAATAATATCCACAAAAAATCTACAGCTGAAATCATACTTGATGGTGAGAAATCTGAAGCTTCTCCACTAAGATAAGGTACAAGGAAAGGATGACACTTGTCACCACTTCTTTTCAATACAGTAGTGGAAGTTCTAACTAACACAATGAGAAAAAAGAAAATAAAAGAAAAGGTATACAGATTAAGAATAAAGAAATAAAACTATCTTTGTTCACAGATGACATGGCCATCTATGTAGAAAACCCAAAAGAATCAACAAAATTCCTCATGGAACTAATAAGTAATTCTAGCAAGGTTGCAGAATACTAGGCCAAGCTACAAAAGTGGATTGCTTTACTATATACCAGTAATAAAGAGTTGGTATTTGAAATTAAAAACATAATACCATGTACATTAGCAGCTAAAATATGAATATTTAGGTATAAATCTTACAAAATGTATACAAAATGTATATGAGGGAAACTATAAAACTCTGATTAATGAAGTTAAAGAAGAACTAAATAAATGGAGAGATATTCCATGTTCATAGGTAGGGAGACAATATTTTCAAGATGTCAGTTCTTCCCAACTTGATCTACAGATTCAATGCAATCCCAATCAAAATCCCGGCAAATTACTTCATAGATGTTGACAGAGTCTAAACTTTATATGGGGAAGCAAAAGACCCAGAATAACCAAATAACATGGAAAGAGCTGAACAGAGTTGGAGGAGTGACACTACCCAACTTCAGTCCTTGCTAAAAAGCTACAGAAATCAAGACAGTATAGTGTTGGGGTTAAAAAAAAAGACAAATAGATGAATGGAATGGAATAGAGAGCCCAGAAATAGGCCCACATCAATATAGTCAATTGAGCTTTGATAAAGGAGCAAAGGCAATACATTAGAGCAAAGACAGTCTTTTCAATAAATCCTGCTGGAACAACTAGACATCCACATGAAAAAAAAATGACACCAACATTACACATTTCACAAAAATTAACTTAAAATTATTATAGACCTAAGTGTAAAATGAAAAATGATAAGACCCCGAGAAGATAACACAGGAGAAAACTTAGGTAATCTTGGGTACAGTGATGACTTTTTAGATACAACATTAAAGGCATAACCCATGAAAGAAAAAAAATGATAAGCTGGACTTTACTAAGTTAAAAAGTTCTATGTAATAGACAATGTAAAGAGAATGAGAAGATAGTCACAGAGCAGGAGAAAACATTTACAAAAGGCACATCTAATAAAGGACTGTTATCCAGAATACACCAAGAACACATAAAACTCAACAATAAGACAACAAACTATCCAATTAAAAAAATAAAGAGCTTAACAGACACCTCACCAAAGAAGATATACTACAGATGGCAAATAGCATATGAAAAGATGCTCCACATCACATGCCATCGAAAAGAAATTAAAACGAGATATTACTATACACATACTAGAATGACCAAGTTCCAGAACACTGACAATACCAACAGTAGTGAGGGTATGGAGCCACAAGAACATTTATATATTACTTGTGGAAATGCAAGATGGTACAGACACTTTGGAAGAAAATTTGGAGATTTTTTTTTTTTTACAAAACTAAACAAACTCTTACCATTATGATCCTTGGTATTTACTCAAAGGAGTTGAAAAGTTATGTCCACGCAAAAGCCTGCACATGGATATTTATAGCAGCTCTATTCATAATTGCCAAAACTTGGAAGCAACAGGGTGTCCTTCAGTAATTGAATGGATAAATAAACTGTGACATATCCAGAATGGAGTATTATTCAGCACTAAAAATAAATGAGCAATAAAGACATGAAAAGACATAGAGGAAAACAAAATGTGTATTATTCAGTGAAAGAAGCTAATCTGAAAAGGCTACATATTGTGAGATTCCAAGTTTGGAGACAGTATGGAGACAATAAAAAGATGAATGGTTGCCTGGGTTCGTGGGGAGGAGTAGAAGGATAAAAAGGCAGAGCACAGAAGATTTTTAGGGCAGTGAAAATACCCTGTATGATACAACAGTGGTAGATAGGTGCCATTATACATTTGTCTTAACCCACAGAATTTACAATAGCATGAATGAACCCTAATGTAAAATATGGACTTTGGGTGATTATGATGTACCAATGTATGTTCATCAATGATAACAAATGTGCCAATCTGGTGGGGGATGTTGATAATGGCAGAGGCTATGCATGTATGGAGGCAGAAGCATATGGAAAATCTCAATACCTCCTCTAAATTTTGCTGCGAACTGCTCTAAAAACAAACAAATTAAAAAAAAAAAAAACCCTCAGTGTAAACTCACCTGCAGAGATGCTAGCTAGTCTGTTCATCTGCAGCATTCCACTAGAAAGCTGCCAAGGGAAATGTCAGAAGGATTTGCTGGCTGATGGATGCCTCTTCTTGTTGTATGAAGGAACTGGACAGCAAAGGCAGATCGCAGCTGAATGCTCGAGAAAATATACTGTGTTCATGTCAGGTGCTGGAGAAAGCTGCAGCCTTCAAGAAACTCATAGGGGAGAAAACCACACACTGTCTTCAGCCAAATGCTGGAGAAAATGTGCTTTACAGAACTCTAGAGATGTAGAGAAATGTGAGAATCAAGCCAACCACTGGGAAAAGCACATGTAGAAATCTGACAAGTGAGATAAACAGCTACCAGGAGGAGAAAGTCCCTTCCTCTTCCTGTTTCTCTCCAGCACCTCTACTAATATGCTTACCATAGAGGTAGGTGGCAAAAGAGAAAGACTTACATAACTACCTCCGTTATCTAGGAACAGTTCAAAAGGATGGTTTGGGATATGAGAGGCAATAAATTTATAACACATGAGCTTTGTTAAAGCATTCACATAAACACTGAATGAATTATTGCATGTTAAAATCTAAAGAACCAAAATAGAAATAATTGACTTTCTAAACATGCTTTAATGGAGAGGGCACTGACTTTGGTGTTACTAATTTGTATGCATCCAGCAAATTATTCTCTAAGCTTCAGTTCTAAGCCTTAAAATGGAGGGAGGTATTATGTGTTTTAAATGGTAAAGAGCTATAAAAATAAGTTGTCATTTATCAATCATTATTATTGGAAAAATACTCCATAGAGGAACATCATGATGGTTCTTGAAGAATCTTTGATGTCTGAAATAAATTAGGTGTGTTTCCTTCACTGCTAGTTTAGATTTCAAAATGTACTCCAGATACAAAGCAACTAGAGACTATCTTGAGATCTTTCATTGGTTTAAAAATAGGTACTATTTTCCTATTAAATGTTTTTCTAGGATAAGTATGAAATCAATTACAAATTTTTCTAGTTTTGTTTTCTCACAAACACACACACACATTCACACATTCCTCTGTGTGTGTGTGTGTGTGTGTGTGTGTGGGTGTGTGCAGGAAACATACATGTTATAAAATTTTTTCATGTTTTGCATTTGGGGATAACTTCCAGAAAAAAGTCATGTGGTAATTGTGAGAATAGTCATTTTTTACTTGACTGAAGTTTTAATGTGACTTCCTTAATGATTCACCATTAAAAAAGATGTTCTCTGTTCTCAGGGCACCTGGGTGGCTCCGTAGATTAAGTGTCCAACTCTTGATTTTGGCTTAGGTCATGATCTCAGGGTTGTGAGATCCAGCCCTGCATGGGGCCTGCTTAAGATTCTCTCTCTCAAGACATGTATCATATGACCTCACTGATATGAGAAATTCTTAATCTCAGGAAACAAAATGAGGGTTGCTGGAGTGGGGGTGGGTGGGAGGGATGGGGTGGCTGGGTGATAGTCATTGGGGAGGGTATGTGCTATGGTGAGTGCTGTGAATTGTGCAAGACAGTTGAATCACAGATCTGTACCTCTGAAACAAATAATACATTATATGTTAAGAAAAAAAGAAGAAGAAGAAGATAACAGGAGGGGAAGAATGAAGGGGGGTAAATCGGAGGGGGAGATATCCCATGAGAGACGATGGACTCTGAAAAACAAACTGAGGGTTCTAGTGGGGAGGGGGGTGGGGGGATGGGTTAGCCTGGTGATGGGTTTTGAGGAGGGCACGTTCTGCATGGAGCACTGGGTGTTATGCGCAAACAATGAATCATGGAACACTACATCAAAAACTAATGATGTAATGTATGGTGATTAACATAACAATAAAAAATTTGAAGGAAAACAAAGATTCTCTCTCTCCTTCTGCCCCTTCCTCTCCCCTTCTCTCCCTCTCTAAAAAAAAAAAAAAAAAAAAACCAACCAAACAAAAACAATAATAAAAAAATTAAAAATTTAAAAAGATATTCTCTGTTGATTTGATAGAGTTTTAGATCATTTATGGGAACTACATAAATTTCTAAAAATTTTAACTGCAAACAAATACTGCATTTCAAATGACCTATTAATCTTTATAAAGATATTCATGTGGCCCTGAATATCTTTGCCTTGGCCTATTGACTGGATTAATCACTTTATTTGAAATTCTTGTTTCCTTTCTCTCCAAGTTTGGTTGGTCTCTCTATTTGTTTATGTTTTTTTAATTCTAATATTTATTTAATGAGAATTATACATTAAAATATGGATGGTACTTAACATTTGTATTTGCTGATAGTTTTCACATCTTCATATTTCTTCCAGGTTTTTCTCTTATTTAAAAAAAATCTCTTTTATCTCATTATAGATCTATTTTATTTCTACACAATGAATATAATTTTCATGACATGTTAGAAATATTTTGTTATTTTAAGAATTCAGTCCTTCAACCTATTTTAAAATGATAATGTTTACTTTCTGGATCCAGGATCCACCCTTCCTTCCTTCCTTCCTTTCTCACTTCTCCCACCCTCTTTTTTTTATTCTTCTTATTCTTTCCTTTTGTTCTCTCTCTCCCCATTTTCCCTCTCTGTCTCCTTTTCTTTCTTTCTTTGCTACTTTTCCCCAGATTTTCTGGGGATGGGAACTTTCAAACTTTTATATTTTTCTGACTTAATAACTTTTCTTCACCTTTTTCTTATTTAATGAATCATTTAATGGTAAGTGGTTTCTTGTGATTAAGTTTTGTTCCCTCTAGTTATTAAGATTCCTGTTTTATTATTTTCTATATAAACTATTTCTACATTATTTATTTCCACTTTAATGCAACATATTTATAAACTTATTTTACAGAAATTTTTCGCAACACAGAGAGAGACTTCAAGTTTTACATTGCTTATAAATTTATTGTTCATTTTATTTCAACATCTGCTGTGCTTGGGAAACCATTCAAGATTTCATGATTGCCCAACACAGCACCTTTCTACAATAAGTCAAATAGTCTTGAGATAAAATTCTACTTCATTTATAATTGTGTATAAATATTTCTAAAATAACTTTCATGAGTGAAAGAAGGGTATAAATCTTATCCACTACTAGACTGCATTGCTTGAAAGAGTGCTAAGTACATAATATCCCTAAAAAATATTGTTTACTAAATTGTGAATAAGTGATACAGGACTAATATTAACCTATAAACGTTAATTTAAACCTAATTATTATATATTTCAGAATACTCTGATTATTATTATTTCCATGATGTCCTAAGGTGATTTCAATGTATTACAATTTCCCTAAACAATTAAGCAATCTGCACTATTGTGTGTATTAAAATAAAATGTTTTAAAAAGTTACACATGACCAATGCAGAAAACTTCACCAATATATAAGTAGACAAAATGTAGAAGCATTAACCTCCTATCTGTTTGTTTCCATAATCCAAGAGTAATTACTCTTATTAAAGTTCGTATCTTATGTATGCTTCTAATAAAACAGAAATTACATATTCTTTCACCAAGATCTATTTTTCATGTTTTAAAGTATAAGAAAAAAAGTCTATAAGCAGATGTTTAATTTGCTTGAACTTTAATATACTTAAGAATAGTTTACTGTCCCGTGTTCCTTTTTTTCTAAAAATACCTTAGATAGCACAACTTAGAATGGAGGATTCTTTAGAACTGAATTACACACATCATGTGTACCTCTGTGTACAGATGACTATAGTAAAATGTACATGAAACCATGGTTTTTAATACTGTGTATATAACTTTATCATTTAATGGTAATACCATTAATATCTTCTAAAAGTAACACTTTAGGATTTATCTTATTTTTATTTATTTTCTTTTTTAAAAGATTTTATTTATTTATTTGACAGAGAGAGACACAGCGAGAGAGGGAACACAAGCAGGGGGAGTGGGAGAGGGAGAAGCAGGCTTCCCGCTGAGCGGGGAGCCCGATGCGGGGCTCGATCCCAGGACCCTGGGATCATGACCCGAGCTGAAGGCAGATGCTTAACAACTGAGCCACCCAGGCGCCCCGAATTTATCTTATTTTTAAAGCAGCCTAATAGTACACATTACCAGTGTACAGCATAGCTTATTTAATTACTCCTCTATTGATGGGTACTTCAATTGCCCCTTATGTTCTTTATTAGAAATATTTCTTCAACAAACAATATGCAACTAGAATGTTACTGAATAGATTTCTATAAGTAGAAAAGCTAGTTTTAATGACATTAAATTTTAAAATATTGGTAGGTACTTCCACCAGCCTACACAGCAACTGTATGTGAATTAAGAAAACACACCAATTCCTCTAGATAGATGCAGCCCTGCCCAGGACAGGAAGCTTGGCAAAAAGCATAGGCTATCTCCTTGGCCTGACACTTTCAATCAAATAAACGACTTGCGCACTTTTATATGGTGGCCCTACATCTTGCACTTCCCAAATTGTGTAATATGTTTTTTCCACTAACACTGTATATCTTACTGTTATTTTAATTTTCATTTCTTCATCACTAGTAAGATTATTTTTAAAAATATCCATTACTCTTTTGTTATTACATTCTTTTTAAGCTACAGTTATTGGCAATTAATTCAATATTTCTTTAGTAATATTGCTTTGAAATATTAAGGTAAATGAGCTTACCTGTAGGTGAAATAGTAATTATTAAAGTATTTTAAATATATTTGCATAGTAAAACAATTAACTAATGGCATTGAATTGAATTCAGCTAATAAATTTACATGTTTTATTGTCAATTAATTTCTGCATACATTCCATCAAATTCATTAAAAACTAGCAGATGGATACAATTAGCCACGATCATGAAAGCACATTACCAAGAATGCTATGTATTGTTAATTATGGGAATGGAAAGCTTAATTACTCTCATTGAAATAACTGATAAACTTGTTATATGTGGTTTTGCTATATAAAATAATGGGAAACAGGATTTCACAAAGTCATTGGCATCTGAATGGAAAATACCTATAACAGCACCTAAAAACATGAAAATGCATTATTTATTTTCATAAATAGGTGTTGGACACCTAATTTAGCCTGATTAGGAAAAGAACATTATAAAATGGATTCCTGCACAACTTGTCATGATATGCAATTAGATTTCGTAGAGGTATGGACATTGAAGAACAAAATACAAGTACGGCTATGAAGCCATTCATGAATTGGCCTCACTTCTCCCTCTACCAAGTCACCATTCGCTTTTCACTCTAGGCTCTAGTAATATAAATCCTTGTTCTATCACAGGGACTAATACAATTGAACTGATATCTTGGTTTACTTTGAAGAACTACTCATTTTGAGAATACTTCATAAGTCAAACAAGGTCAATTCCTATTTCTCTAAAGTATTTATAAAGTACAACTAACATTGTGTTGCCAAGTATTTCTATTCAATCACCACAACCTATTCTACTAAATCACAGTATGGCCTCAGAGTTTTTTTTTTTTTAACAAATTAATGTGTCTACTTATTTATGCATCAAAATATCTATTGAAAATATAATATGAACCAAGATGTAGCCATTTTTAAAAAAAACGCCTCTGTTTTCAGGGATGCTTGGGTGGCTCAGTCAGTTAAGTGGCTGACTAGATTTTGGCTCAGATCATGATCTGGCATTCCTGGGATTGAACACTGTGATGGGCTACACGCACAGCAGGGATTTGGCTTGAGGTTTCTCTCTCTCCCGCTGCCCACCCCACCATGCTCGCACGCGCTCTCTCTCTCTCAAAAATAAAACAGAGGCTTTGATTTACATACTTAAGGGGGTACCAGACAATATATAAATAAACAGACTTTTATGTGGTGATTAATAGTGAAGAAAAAACAGGGTAAAAAGATGGTGAGTGATAAGTAGTGTACTATTTTAGATGGTGTCTTTGCTAAAAGGCATTTTTAGTAAAGACTAAAAGGAAGTGAGGAATTGAGTCAAACTTTCTAAGGCAAGAGTAGTTCAGGCAGGAAGAACAATGCAAGGGCTTTAGGATAAGCCAGGCTTGTATGTTTGGGGAACATAAAGAAGGCTGCTAACACATCTAAAATAGTGAAACTGGCTGGAAATGACATCAAAGGGATAAAGAAGTATTGGGTAGATCATATGCAGTTTTTAATTTCAGTCTTAAGTGAAATAAGAAGCCATCAGATTGTTTCGAAGAGAAAAATGTCATAATCTAACTCAGGTTTTAAAGGGTCTCTTGTTACATAGATTGTAGAGGGCAATAATGGAAGCAGGAAGTTATTGCAATAATCCACATGAAAAGTACTGGTGGCTTGAAGTTGAGTGATGGTGGTGGAACTGGTGAGAAATTTTTAGATTTTCGATCTGTGAAGTTAGAGACAGTGGTTTTTGTGAGGTTAAGCCAATAGATCTGGATGTAGAGTTTGACAGGAAGAAGTCAGGATCTGGGGCTTGACCCACAGGCAAAATGGAGTTGTCATTTCACAGGGTACTCGATTTTTAGGATATAGACACTGATGAACTTACTTGGACTAAACTACTTGGTAAAAGAAATGTTTAAATATCTGTTTTGGTTTGGGAGCTCTGAAAACAATAGTGAGGCACCAAGTATAGCATGAAATGAGAAATTCTGAAAACTTCTGGTGTATGCTGATGGGAGTAGGGAGGGAGGAATCAATGATTAAGAAGAAAGAACAAGGGTGCTTGGGAAGCGCAGTCGGTTGAATGCCTGCCTTTTGGTTTCTGCTCAGGTCTGATCTCAGGGTTGTGAGATCGAGCCCAAGGCTGGGCTCTGTGATCAGTGAAGAGTCTGCTTGGGTTTCTCTCTGCCCCTCTCCTCCACGCTCTCTCTCTCTCTAAAATAAATAAAAGCTTCAAAAAATGTTTAAAAATTAAAAAAAAAGAACAGACAATTACAAGAGGAGTGCATGAATAGTTGAGAAATAAGGGAATCCAGTGCACAAATGAAAGGTGTATCCTTACCTATGGCCACCAGCTCTTTATCCTTTGAAAAATATAGACAGTAAAGTCTGGGATGGTTGATAGTTTTGTTGGTGGGAGTAGTGTGTAGTCTCTCTTGATAGCTTTTATTTTCTTTACTTGAAAGTAAGAAATAAGGAGAACATGAGGTCTGAGGAGACAAGAGGTATAAAATAATCATTGAGGAGAATAAGAGTGAACTAGCTCTGTAAAAGCAAAGTTTTGCTAAACAATATCAAGGGTCAACTTGATGTTAGTGGTCATCAATTTAAATTGACACTAGACAATGCAGTTTTGTATTTATGTACATAGCTATTAGATGAAGATATGAAATAGAGAGTTAGACTCAAGGTTTTCTCATTCATGTACAATAGAAAGATTGAAGTGCATATAAGGAGTTATTAAAGAGATGACTGCTCCAATATAAACCAGATAAAGAGTGAATTGAGGCCATAGGGGGAATAAGGATCAATGAGAAGTTGGTAAAATCAATGGATTAAGTAAGTTGGTGGATTTAAATTTTTTGGAGCTGTAGTCCTAGAGTAAATGAGCTGAAAAGGTAGAGATATTAGAAACAACTTCTAGGAGGATGTCAGAATCACCAAAAATAAAACAATATTTATGTAAAGAAATTAAAAAGAACAGTAAGTTTTGTTGTTGTTGTCTTCCAGTTTAGTAACACTAAGTTACCTAAGTGCTGAAGAAATGAGAAATGAGGTGGTAGTTTGTAAAGAACTGTAAAAAGCAATGAGTGATGTTGTTATTATGAACTTCAAATGAAGAGAAGAGTTTTAAGAGGTTGGAAAATAATTATAAGGAAGTGGCAATGGGCACCCAGGTGCAAATACAATCTATCTCTAGAAACAAACATTGGAGCAGAAAAAATAAAATGAGATTTAGAAGAAAAAGGTTCATTTAAAAGAACATATGCTATATTTTGGTATTTAGTGTTAGTTCCTCTATAAGTTCATTAAGTTATAGTAAAAATCTGCAGAAAACATACATTGTTTCTCAAGAAAATGATCAAGGGATGAGGTGTTTAAAAACCACCTCACAGGGTGCCTGGGTGGCTCAGTTGGTTAAGCGACTGCCTTTGGCTCAGGTCGTGATCCTGGAGTCCCTGGATCGAGTCCCGCATCGGGCTCCCTACTCGGCAGGGAGTCTGCTTCTCCCTCTGACCCTCCCCCCTCTCATGTCCTCTCTCTCTCATTCTCTCTCTCTCAAATAAATAAAATCTTAAAAAAACAAAACAAAAGAAAACAAAACCACCTCACAAGGGAAATGGATGTATTCCCCAGCTTGTTTAATTTGTCAAGAGCCAGTTAAAGTTAGTAGGTCTAGGTGAATTGAGGATATTGAGCAATATCTAAGAATATTTTTAATGCATTTTGCAATTTGGCAAGTTGTTTAAAATTATGAGGACAGAGAGACATCATTTCCCTTCTTAATAATGAAAAATATTACCTCTGACTTTACCCTATATTGCTTGTGGGCATGTGTTTAATTTAGTTGAACTGAACTGAAACTGTTACAGAATATAAAGTAACCAAGGAAAAAAATGCTAGAAGTTAAGGGGGAAACCAGGTGTACCATATCTTTTAATAAATATTATGATTAAGAATCCTGACAAATGAATATATTCTATCCTTTATTATTATTTTTATTATTATTATCTAAAATGTACATGGTACTTGTGATGGTTATTCTGTGTCAACTTCACTGGGCCACAGTGCCCAGATATGTAGTCAAGCATTATTCCAGATGTTTCTGTGAAGGCATGTTTTGGATGAGACTAACATTTTCTTTGAGTAAAGCAGATAACCCTTTATAATGTGGATGGGCTGCTTTTAATCAGTTGAAGACTTTAAGAGAACAAAGACTGACTTCCCCTTAGTAAAGAGGAATTCTGCCAGCAGATGGCCCTTGGACTCCAACTCTTCCCTGAGTCTACGGCTCTGGCCTACCCTGCAGATTTGGGACTTATCAAGCCTCCATATTCACATAAGCCAATTTCTTAAAAGAAATTTCCCTGTCTTTCTCTCTCTCTCTCTCAATTTCCCAATCTCTATCATCTCTATTTCTATGTCTTTTTTTTGTATCTATATACACATGTATGCATACACACATATTTGGATATACTTATATAGATGATATATAGAGAAGATAGATGATAGATAGATAGATAAATAGATAGATAGATGATAGATAGATAGATGAAATAGCTATAGTTCTATTTCTCTGGAGAACCCTAACACATATTACTTATATTTTTTCATTGACTTTTAACATACAGGAGGTGGTGCCTATGCAAATACTTCTTATATTAAAGCACTGTCTAAACAAGTAAGATGAAAGACACACAAAGGATAATTAAAAATAAAGGGGTGCCTGTGTGGCTCAGTTGAGCATCTGAATCTTGGTTTCGGCTCAGATCATGATCTCAGGCTCCTAGGACCCTGAGTCAGGCTCCATGCTCAGTGGGGAGTCTGCTTCCCCTCTCTCTCTCTCCCTCTGCCCCTCCCTCTGCTCATGCACACATACACTCTCTCTCTAAAAGAATCTTATAAAAAATAAAATAAAATAAAGATCTTCCCCTAGCCCATGTATGTTATTATATAGTATGAGAATTATAATTGAAAATCATCCGAGTAGACAGACTTCATTTGGGTTCATATTTATAAAAGTTTCCCATTGTTTTCAAGGTGTTGCATCAATCAATAAGTGCCATTATTTTTATTTCAGAAGATTAAAAAAGTTAAAACTAGTAAGAGAAAGAGATAAGTATAACAGAATATACCTTATTTGTAGTATGGTACTAATGAGGCAGGATCTACACATAAGTTTCTTTGTGAAGCAGGCACGGGGAGCAGTTAAATTTGCCTACTTTACATACCAACGATGATTAAACAAATATTCTTTTTCCCCCCCTTCAGGCTTCTCACCTATTCAACACTGAACAGACTTGGAGCCTAAGATGTTAATGGCAGGCGAGTTGCAGTTATCCTGGCTTTTAGTTTCATTCAACCCTTTCTAATTGGAGCCCCAGGCTTGGATCTCTCACAAACCACATCCTGTACAACATTGCTCTGATAGATAAATAAGTAGAAAAAACGAAAACAAGAAAGGAAGACTGGGTTTTTAGGAGACAGGCTGAGAGAGTACAACATCCAATAGCCTCAAGCGCCCAACTGTGATGAAGGCTGTGAAGAGGTGATAATGCACTGTGTTCTTTGTGGCTGACAGATTTTGCCAGGTTCTAGAAGGCCAGAAGGTAGATTTAAAATTAAATGGCAAGCAGTTACTACCAGTAAGAAAATAGTGTTCACTATAGCTCTCTGCCCAGAGTGTTGATAACACATGTACTTCCAATCTGGTGTTCTGGAAAGTACTGAACTGGGAGGGGAAATTCAGTGTAAGCAAGTAGTCAGCCACTAGGAACAAACTCTGAAACTCTGGGAAGGAACAGCAAGGCAAACCAGCGCACAGAAGGTATTGTCAGGAAATCTAGGTCAGCCCAGAGGCAGAATTTAGCATCACAGGGCCCCCGGAAACAGGTTATGATATCACTGTTTATAGCAGAGATGACAGTTGCACAAATATAGCCGGGTTTGTGCTCAAATTATTTTAAGGATTTAGACGTTCTTTTTAAAATCTCTCTAGAGAGTTATTTTACTATAAGAAATTTCATACTTCTGTGAAGTTCACATACTTGCTGGCCTACCTCTTGGTTGTAGGTGTTAGGGATGTCTAATGTTAGCACATCAAGTTATAACACAAAATGCATGAGAACACTGGTGGCCAGGGGCACTCATTTGAAATGTATTTGCGCCTTGTTTGTACCCATGAATTAATTTAGAGAGAAAATTAACTATATGCTACTCATTAGCCATTAGCTTATTACCAGTCAATGAGCAAGTTACCAATAATGATATTGTTTTTGTACCTCTGAATGATTTCTCTAGGAGTCAATGGAAAACAGAGTTTAAAGGAGTATGTTATTGTCATAATCTTGATGAAAAAGAATGGCTACTTAAGCAAAGGCACTCATCAGGCAGTAATGATATTTACTGTCATTTATGGACTTTAATTTCTAAGGCAATTCTTTGACTATTTTCTTTTCACAGATACTTTTGGAGGAATGGAATACGTCACCACTAGAAAGGTTTGGATCCCGGTTATAGCCTTGTGACCCTTAATTAAATAGACTTTTCCCTCACATACATGTTTAACTTAAAGTAATGGAATAATTTCTTCTGTAAGTTAAATGCTTGTGACAAATTGTCCATTATCTTTACCACTCATTCTTATTAGTGAATAAACTGTGTCTTTTGTTCTTTGTCTTATATTTCTTCATTTAAGCAAGTCAAATTGGAATGATGATTCAGAGCAAGGATGCTGGATCAAAAAGGTTTGGCTTCAAATCTTGACTCCAGAACTTTTTAACTATGTAATCCTGAGCAAATTAATTAATGTCTCCATGTTTTAGTTTTCTTATCTTTAAACTGAGACAAATAATAGTACGTAACACATATTGTATGAGCATTAACTAAGTTATACTGAATAAGTTATATGCAAACTTAAAATAAGCGTTAAATAAGTTACATGCACTTAGACACATAGGGAGCACCTTATCCAAACACACATACACATTATTAGTTTTTTTAATTTATTCCATTTTATCAATTTCATTGGCCCTGCCTCAGTCAGATCTCTATCATCTTCCATTTCAGTTGTTAAAACAGCTTCCTACCTCTTTTCCTCTAATCTTTACTTGCCTCTAGCTCATACACACTGTTGCTGGCATGACTTTTCAGAATCTACCACCACAGCATTCTGAGCATAGTAGATCCTTCATAAATGTTTGTTAGGAGTGATGCAATCATTTAAAGTGTGTGCTTTCTTGTACCCTGGTAAAACCTGTGGAGTATGAAATAAACCTGTTGGTAAAAGCAACTTATTTGGAAGGAACAAATTAACAATAAGCATTAATAGAATCTAGGTCCTGGAGTGGGGGTTGGGAGATGGCACTTGAAGAAGAAATTAAACATTACCAAACTTTTGCTGTGTGCTAGAGAAGAACAACAACAACAACAACAAAAAACACATAAGCAATTCAGAAATACTATAATGAATTAAGAAGTACAATTATAATTATATACTTCTTTCCAAAAATCCCTCATTATTGTATCTGCTTCTTATCTCAGCCTTGAAGTAATCTTTATTTCCTTCCTTTAGGCTGGATCCAGAATTGTGTGTTGCCATTTTAATTTAGTATTATATCCAAGGATATTCATAAACCTTTAAATAGTTATTGGAAACTATGATTACATGCCTTCATCATATATATGATATTTCTATAAAACCAATTTACATAAGTGTTGGGAAGAAATAATACCACAGACTAAGAAATTAAAAACAGGACCTTATTCCTTTTAAGAAGTGAATTGTGAAAAGGAAGGAGAGAAGCATTCATTAGTTGGCAATACCCTAGTACCTTTCCACGTTAAAATTATTGACCTTTTTGTGCAAACAAATACAATCATTGACTCCCTTTCAGATTAGTCTTGAGGTCAGGAGGTTAGTAAGAGCCTTGTTACCAGAGGTAGGAGAAATAAAACAGCACGTATTCAACTAGCAAAGAGAGAGATAAATTGGTAGTTATAAAGTAATTAAGAGCTACTTAAATGTGGTGTTCCTATAACATAAGTCACATGAGTTGTGCAGTAAATAATTCAAATCTATACCTGGCTTATAGTATTAAAATGTTTAAATAGAGAAGCAAATATAAAAATCTGCATCGGTTGAGATTTAACACACACTGAAGTTCTGTTTCACATGGAGACTGATTCCTTCATCTTAATTATTCTTGTATTGTTGGAACAATTAAGTTATGTAAATTTTTTGCTGTTTTCAAAACTACTATATCAACATCTTTTTAACCTAGATTTTAGCTGAATTACTGAAACAACTAAAGGGGTAATGTGAATTGTGTTATGGCTTTTGGTAGTATAGACAAATTACCATTAAAAAGATCTTTTTGTTTATGTGTTTTTGTGTTTCACAGTTTATAATATCAGCATATGCATTGTCTATCTCACTATAACTTTATCAATGGAATCATTTCACATTTTGCTAGGAAAAAATTACCCTATTGCTTAAATTACCCATTTCAGTTGAGAAAATATCTTTGTGTTTATAACATGTGTTTTTGGATTTGTTTTCCTTCAAATATTTTCATTTCTGAGAAGTTTACAGTACTTGCAGCTTTTCTGTTAGAAGTGTATACAAAAGCAAAATTTGCTGGGACATAAAATCTATTATTAAATTGAGTGTATATTTAGTAAAAGTTTCAATTTATACAAATATACACACACATTCATGAGTAGCAGAAAAGTATAAAGGAAAACTAACCTACAGATTGCTTCTGGATATTTTTTATTATTTTCCTTATACTATTGTGTGTTTTCAGTACATGCACAAAGAGTGGCTTAATTTTATAACTAATGAGTAAATAAAAACTGTTATTTTTATTAAGGTACCCTTTATACCAATAGGTTAATATTTATGTATGAACAAAGTGTACAATTTGATGGGTTTTTAACAAATGCATAAATTCATGAAACCATGACTACAATCAGGATAAAAATATTTTCGTCACTACCAGAAGTTCTCTTGTGGCCCTTGCAGTCAATCCCTTTTTCCACTCTTGGCTCCCAGATCTGTTTTCTATATTTAGATATGTAGATATTAAAGGATATTTATGATTACGAGGAATTGGCTCATGTGATTAAGGAGGCTGAGAAGTCCCATGATCTGGCATCTGTAAGCTGGAGATCCAGAAAAGCTAGTGGTATAATTCAGTCTGAGTCTGAGAACCAGGTTAGCTGATGGTGTAAATCCCAGTCAAAGGGATGAAAATGTAAGAGGTCCCAGCTCAATCAGTAAGGCAGAGGAAAAAGAGGTGAATTGTTCCTACCTCGACTTTTTGTTTTAGTCAGACCCCAAGGAATTAGATGATGCCCACATTGGGGAGGGCTATTTACTTTATTGAGTCCATCAACTCAAATGCTAATCTGGCCCAGAAACATCCACACAAACACACCCAAAATTATGTTTAATCTGGGCACCCCACAGCAAATCAAGTTGACACACAAAATTGACTAATACATTCACCGTTTTCACTGTTTTTATTTCACTAACTGTGAAAGAGCTTTCACTGTCCAGTTTATTTTTCTCCTCTAGGGAGAAGTATTTTCAAATCCTACCATCTTCAACCTGCTAAACACCTCCATAAGACAGAGATGGCCTTTGCAACGCACCTAGGGATGATGTGGATAGAGTGGCAGATTGGAAACTGTGAATTGGTTCAAGAGCAGGGACTCCCTCCTAAGAGCTGTTGCTGAAGACCAACTTGTCAGCAGCAAAGAACATAATTGAGCCCTCAATATGGTACTCTCTCCTTCAAGGAGTCTACCAGCACTGGGTAGCAAGAGCAAGTCCATCAGAACCCTTCCACTTTAGACATCAACAATTAATTCTTACGGGAAATATACCTATTGCAGATGGCAGTATGTCTTTCTTGCATGCAGTGCCTTTGGCAGCTCTATAATCCTAGGGCTTTACAACATGTTTTATTTACTGACATGAAATAATGCACAATATTGCCTCAGACAAAGAAACACATTCCACAGTGAAGGAAGTATGACAATGAACACATGGCCATGAGATCCACTACAGTATACTGCATTATCTAGAAGCAGACAACCCGATGGAAATTTGCCTATAGAAGTGTTGGTGCCAATTGGGTTGGTATACTTTCCTCCAGAATAGTATATAGACCAAAGACCAACATATTGCTGTATCCCCAAATGCTAGAATAGATGGGTCTAGAAAATAGGAAGTTAATAATTTGACCTCTCCCACAATTAGTCCCAGTAATTGTCCTGTGGAATTTGCCCTTCCTATAATGCTGGACTATTGGTGTTAGATCCCAGGAACAGAATGCTTCCCCAAGTGGGTAGAGTAAGGATTATTAAATGTAATACCACTGTGGCAATGGTAACTTTGGGCTTCTCATACCAGTAGACTGTAGACACTGAAAGAAATTACTATATTGGCAGATGTTATTGATTCTGATCACGTTGAGGGGATAGGGTGGTTGCTACATGATGGTATCAAGGAACAACAGATTAAAAAATTACATGGAAGTCTTTTGTTACTTCCATTCCTGGTGACAAAGCAGACAGAAAATTCCAACAATTACAATCTGGTAAGGAAAAGAGCAAGGGTTCAGACCATTCCATAATTAGGGTCTGTCTTACACTACTAAGCAAGCAACCTGACCCAGCTGCAGGGTTGCCATGGGTAAAGAAAATTTAGAAAGTGTGGTGAAGACACGGATAATGAATTGTCACCTTAGAATAAGCTAAAGCAGTGGTCAATGTAGTTTGTTTCACTAACCTGCCCATTACTCATTTTTAGAGATGATGGGTGAACACCAAAATGAAGAGGGAATGCCAGAGTAGACTTAAAGAATCAAGAAGGGGTGTGTCCTGTGGAGAAAAGATTTGAGACCTACAAACCAACTAACCTTCCTATTTGTTCCTGGAGGTCTAAAGTCATGACTTTTTGAAGTCTGAAGGAGGTCTATTCATACAACTGGCTCAGTTATTCTGCATTATATTAAGGTGAGTGTATTCTCAGGTGAAATTTTTTTGTTCTGATATATTGCTACTTGCCCTTTTGTGATCTCTCACTAAGAGGCATATGGATACAATAGACATAAACTTCCCAGCAAACTGTCTGCATTTATCTATTACATCCCTGTTTTTCCTGCATATTCAACACTTTCTTCAATTCTAGCCTAGGTGAACATGCAGAACTTAGCAATAAAAAGCTAGTCCCGATATCTGGGTGCATCTACTATTTTCAACTCATTAATGCAGACATGAATGAGCCTAAATAATGAGGCTAGCTCCTTCTGTTAGTGAATCTACTGACTTCCCTATGAAAAATCAAGTTAGGTTAGGCCAAATTATCTAAATAAACAGGGGAAATTTTTAAAATTTATTTTTCCCTATAATTTTGAATAACCTATTCAGGAGTGAAAATGTAGGGCGTTACTGCCAATTATCAGAGTTGACAACCTCTCACTTTAAGGATTTCATGAGATTTTTAAGGCATGAGAAAGTGAGATTGGAAGCCAACAGGAATTACATACAATACCTGAAAAATAATGAGAAATGCATTTATTAGTTCAGAAAATCAGTTTATGAAACTTACTGACTAAAGTGATTTGACAGGCAGTAGAAATTATAGGTAGAGAATTAATAGCATTTCCAAATTTAGCCAGAACACAATGACTTTCTTTAATGTCTTATTAATATATTCCAGCATTTTGAGACCAAGGTATAGGGAAAAGAACATATATTTTATTTGAATTGGTAGACAGTTTTGCACTAATTTAATGTCAGGAGTATGTGCAGCTAGCTACAATAAGATGTAAGGAAGATTTTACACTAACCTACTGAACTGAAATTATCAACTTGAAATTTTCTAATGATGAAGTTACCATAGGCTTTTAACTATAAAAAAAAAAGAATAGGAGCATCAGAAATGAAATCATTAGCTAACTGAAAATTTATAGACTGTTCACAAAAAAATGCATACCAAACCTCTCCTTCCCGATTTTTACACTTCTGTTTTGAGAGAATTTGTCCTTGTATTAATGATTAATCCCTTCCAAGCATCTGAATCACCGCAACTCTTGCCTTTTCAGTAATCTTTCCTATCCAATATTACCTATTTCTGCTATATATTCTTACTCCTCTCTACAATATCCAATAAAAGAGCATTAAAATCTTTCTTTGGAAAACACGGCTCTTTATAGCTACTGTCCTAGCCTCTCCTTTCTCTATCACAACCATTTTCATGGGTCCTCTCATTCACTACCCCAGCCACTGCAACACAGAGTTGTTCCCATCACTTTGATGACACTGTTCTAACTAATTAAATTCATTTCAGCAAATACATATTATATGCTTACTCTCTGGCAGACACTGATTGGTTGGAAGTGCAACCATGAACAGGACAGCAAAGGGCGCTGTTCCTTTAGTAAAAAATAGAGAGTAAGTAAAAAAAAAAAAATTATAATATTACGGAATAGATCGGTAAACAAAAAGAGCATTTGTTATCTGGGCACAGAAAAATAGTCATTTTACATAAAAAGAAAAAATTCTAATTTGCTCATGTGTGCCATTTATGGGAAAATCTGCAATAAGGATTAATTAATAAATTTCTATGTGTGCATTTACACATATAAATATATATATGTATGCGTAAATATACAAATGGAAGATAAATTTAACTAAAAATTAAAGTAAATTTAACTTAAAATATAATTAACACAGTACATTAAATAGGACACTCTCTGTATTATATTACCATATAACAATGTTACACTGGGGCGCCTGGGTGGCTCAGTCAGTTAAGCGTCTGCCTTCGGCTCAGGTCATGATCCTGGGGTCCTGGGACTGAGCCCCACATCGGGCTCCCTGCTCAGTGGGGAGCCTGCTTCTCCCTCTGCCTCTGCCCCTCCCCCTACTTGTGGTCTCTCCCTCTCTCTCTGTGTCAAATAAATAAATAAAATCTTGAAAAAAAATGTTACATTGATAATACAGGACAATATTCATGTTATATGAAATTGCCATCTTAATAAAGTGTAAAAATGTAAAAAAAATTACACATTTTAAAATAATGATGAAATTTTAAAGAAGAGTATAGTGCTGTAGAGTGGTGTTGTCTACCTAAGATGTAAGAGAAAAGCTTTGTTTATTTGCTTGTTTTTTTTTTTAACAAATGATAAGCTGGAATCTAAAGCCAATTATATCTGAAAAAGAAAGATTCCTGGAAAAGGCACAGCATGACCAAAACCTTAAGGTAACAGAGTTTGTTGTGTTCTTGGGGAAAAAAAAAAAAAAAAAGGCCAATAGGAACTGTCTAGTGATTAAGTAGGCGAGTGCAAGAAAAGAGGCTGCAATGGTAGTCTAGATGTTCTAGACCAGGCTCTAAATCATGCATGCTTTACAATCCGTGGTAGGAAGATAGGATTTTATTAGAATTGTAAAGAAAAGTCACTGACATTTTTTAAATAGGGAAGAGATACCATGTGACTTTATCTTATAAGGTAAATGGAATGGAAGGGGTACAGCGGGCAAGGGTAGGAACAGGGACATGTGGAATGATCTAGGTAAGAGGCAATGGTAGATTGAACTAGAATGGTGGTAGACTAAGTCAGATGAAAAGGAGAGATGCAAATATATTTTGTAGGCAGAAGGGCCAGGATTTGTTAAAGGACAAGGACTTAGAAGTAGAGAAAGCTTGGCACAATGAGTACATCCGGATTCCTGACTCTAATAAATGAGTATATGGTAATGAATAGTGGTGACAATTCAGGTAATATGTGAATATGGGGGTTAGGGAGGAAAGAAGTCAAGAATTTTGACAAATGACCTCAAACAAATAAATCCAATGAGTATTTGTGAAGTTTCCTTTTTCATTTGACCTCACAGTTACTTAAGCCAGTTAATGACCCCCTCTTCCAAACACATTCTTCCTTTAGAGTCTCAGAAACAGCACATTATTCTTTTTTTTTCTTCCTACCTGTCAGACTGCTGATTATTGGTGTTCTTTTCACAGTAAACTGTTTCTAAGAGCTCTACATTTTGAAGTTTCATGAGATTCTGCTCCAGAATTTTTTTTTCTTACACTCTTTGCTTAAATGACATAGTCTACATCCCTCTGACACAGTTTGCATGCTGACAGATCCCATATGTATAAACCTCAGACCTCTATTTTGAATCATGGACTCATACTTCCTACTGTCTCAATAGCTCCATTGTGATATCTCAGAGCCCTCAACATCAATACATTGAAAAAAGACCTAATAATCTTTCTTCACCTAAAATAAATCATGACACTTCTAGCTGTTTATGTCAGAACCTTAGAAGTTATCTTTCATTTCTCTGTTTTTCAGACCATCCTCCCAATCACATCAAACTGATTTACTCCAAAAACGTTCTTTGCCAAACCCTGTATCATGAATGGTGATGTCAGTGGCAAATAGAAACAACATGGCACCTGTAGTCATGGACTTTATCAACTAGTGAAGGACAATATGTTAAAGAGTGATGATAAATAAGAATATTTTTACAAATTTTTATGTAAAGGGGAGATGCTGTGCCTTTTGAATTTTTATTATGAGGTTACCTAATTTAGTTTAGAAAGACAGCACAGACCTCTCTGAGGAAGTGCTTTACTTTTATTTCCTTTTTTTTTTTTTAATTAACCCACATCTTTCCATATTCACTGGGCAAGTCACCATCTTCTCTTGGATTTTTCTATTGCAGTCTAAATTATTTCCTACATCCCTTCTTGTCTTCCTATGTTCTAGTTTATACTCAGAAAATATTATAAAAACATTGAAAATCCCCACAAATATAAAATGTTAAATTCTGATATTTGATTATGTATATCTTCCCTGACCTCTCAAATTATATACTAACCCTGCCCAAAATATATGTGCTCAGGCCCCTGGACTTTATCTTTTTGCAATCATCACAACTGCAATTTAATCATTATTTATGTAATTATAGGTTAGTGTCCATAAGCTCTGATACATCATAAACACTAATAAGGCAGGAAATGTAATTGTCATTTGTATCTCATGTGCTTGGAATACTGGCCAGCTATACCAATGAGCTCAAAAACAATTAGAAAATGAGTGAATGTTTCACATTTAGAGTAATCTACAACTGGATCAGTTTCAGTGCAGTGATAAAATATGCACAAATTGATTACAATGCGTCAACATATTTAACAAAAATGATCAATTGCACCATTTAAATAAATACAAGGGTAAAAATTTGGTACTATGTAATTCATTACTGGAAGATCTTTAATGTGAGACAAAGTGTAAATCAGTTATTCTTTAACTTAGTCTAATTAAATTTTGTAAAAATTACTAACTAAAATTTCAAATTAACATTTGACAATAGTGGGTGTTATTGTCACATTAATATTCAAATATTTCTTTTGGTAGTCGAGTCACTTATTTGCTCTAATTTTGTTACGATGAACACTGTTCCATAGTCAAAGAAAGTGGACTGATGAAATCTAGTAACTATTACTTTTAGGTACTGGAAAAGACTAGTATTCATCCTTCAGTTTACACAAGGTTTCATTCTTTCTTTTAGATATTGACTTGAATATACGACAGGTAATTTATTCAGTATTTTACAACATATCTCTTGTAATACATAGTAACGTTCTGAAGCCTAGGTATGTGTTGATTGTTGATGATATAAAAGAAGTTCTAGAAATTCTCATGAAATGCAAAAAGATAAGGTATTAATGAAATAATATAAAGAAGTACTTTCTTTGTCTAAATTAGTGGGGCTGTAAAATTCCATCATAATTTAGTCTGATTTCTTATTAGGCTTTCTGTCATAAAATATAAATTTTAACATAAAAAATTGGAGCTATGTAATATAGTAATTCCTACTGCTATTTCATGGATTAATTCTAGGTTGGGGTATATGAAAATCATTTGAGGAACTTTATAAAAATATATATGTTAACATGCCCCACTCCTACAAATTCTAATTAACAGGGTGAGAAGAGAGCCAACATTTTTTTTTTTTTAATTTTAGCATAAAGCTCCCAAAGGGATTCTCAAGGGCACTCAGCTCATCCAGGTTTGAGAATCAATAATGCCATTTGGAGGTCACAAACTGGCTACCAGTGGGCTGAATCTAACTCACAGAAATGATTTTCTTGGCCTATGGAATGTTTGCAAATGTTGTAAATTAACATAAAATATTCACATTTGTAGCTTCTCTTGAAAAAAAGAAAAATCTGACAAAAGAGAATCTACATTATTGAATAACTGTAATGTACTAGGGCAGTTAGCAGCTGCCTCCTTCATGTATTTATTCCTTCATTTGTTTATTTAAAGTAATATTTATTTATAGCCTGTTTCCCATAATATTCTTCTAGTTGCTCAGGAAATTAAAATGAATAAAATAGACAAAAATCCCACAACTACAGGAACTTCAATCCTACAGGAAAACAGAAAATACATATGTGCTCCTTGGTTCAAGGTTGTCTCAAGGTGATTATCCCTATCAGTCAGTCACCTGTCGTAGGTCTCCAAAATACTACAAGCCAAGTGTCTTCTTGTCATTTACTACCAAACTTGCATATCTATATATTTTTTAAGGTAAAGTAATTTCTCCCTTCCATTTTCATTTTGTATTTATTTTGTATTTTGTGTTTTGTATTTTTTTTTAAGTAGCCTCACACCCAGCCTGGAGCCCATCACAGGCCTTGAACTCACAACCCTGAGATCAAGACCTGAGCTGGAGATCAAGAGTCAGATGCTTAACCAATTGAGTCACCCAGGCACCCCTGTTTTTATTTTTATATTAGTTAGAGCAGGGATAGTTTCTATGAGGAAAAACAAAACAAAACAAGAACAAAATGTTCAGTGGCTTAACCCAAAATAGTTCTCTCTCTCTTTTTATTAAGAGAGAGTGTGAGTGCAAGTGGGGTTGGGAGGGAAGCTGGGGGGATGGAGCCGAGGAAGAGGGAGAGAGAGAATCCCAAGCAGGCTCCATGGCCTCACAGAGCTCAACGCAGGGCTCCATCTCATGACTCTGAGATCATGACCTGAGCCAAAATCAAGAGTCAGGGCTTAACCGACTGAGCCACCCAGGGGACCTTGATTTCTCTTTTATGTTACTGTTCAGTGTGTGTGTTCTACAGGGTAGTGATATGGGAACTCGTTCTCCTTTCATCTTATGACTTTCTGATCCCCTGAGACTTCAAAATTATCTGTGAGCACTTAGTGAAGGGATAAGAAAGGATGTGCCTAGTATATGCATTTCCTAAATCTGCAACTATGAAATTCCATGACCTGGAAATGATGCACACCATTTCTCCTGACATTTCTTTGGTGATAACGAGACCAATATGCCTCCTAGATGCAAGGAAGGCTGGGAGCTGAAGTGCCTACCTGACAGCTCCACAGCTCCTTCAATTCTATAGTATGGGAGAGAAAATAAGAGTATTTGCTGGATATATAGCTTGTCTTTGTCAAACCCTCAACGTTTATGAAAGGGAACATACACCTAGAGGGCTGCATAGTTCAAGAAAACAAGGGAGAACATTTCTCTTTCATTTTCTTTTGTTCAATATGCAAACTAAGAGAGGTTACATAGAGCTGCAAGTTGCCAATGCCATGCATCTTGTTATATCCTTGGCACCTATAGGCAATTGAATTTAACTTCTGATCTAGTCCAAACCTTGACTTTCGGGAGAGAGAAATGATCATAGAAGGGAATAAGATTTTCCTAAGGCCATAAAATGAATTAACAGCAGAACCAGGAAAAGAGGTGAAATAAGTCTACTAACTTCGAGTCCTATTTCTATTACACTTTTATTCTTCTCTAACATATAACTATATAAAATATGTAGAAAGCTGTGTACAAGTCTATACATATATTCTCTTTCTACTTATATGTTAACAGGTACTTATTTATTTTTATCTTCACAATATTTCTCTTTATTCTGGTAGGAGCACTTTCTTTATGAAACTTCACCTCCTATTTTCCATGATTATTTTGTTGAAGCAACTGTTGTACTTGTACTATTCTGGTCACAGGGCTGATCACGTGACACAAGCCTATTAATCATAGGACACATTCATAGTAAGAAACTCGGCCCATGAATGTGAAAATTATATAAAATGGACCAGAGATCTTCTTTAGGAATAGAGTGAAATAAGAGGAAGATGATGATGGTAAAGAATTTACCTCATTTTCTATAATGTTTAGGAGGTAAACAAATCTCTCCTCTCCAAAAAAGTCAAGGACTGTTGATAATCCTTTGTCTGACTTGGGTTCATCCTCTGAAACCAGAGAGCTGGGGCATTACGAAAATGGAATAAACATAATGGACCCGAAAAAGATCTAATGGATGGGAGCAGGGGTGAGGGCATATTTACATTTGTGTGGTTAATGTGACAACTTTGCATGAGTTTCCTGAAAGTCACTGCTGAAGATGACTGGGATGTAAGCTGTCTTCCTCTGCCTGCCCACAATTTCAGCTCAAGAAAAAGTTTTCTGGAGATAGGGAATCTAGATGCATGAGACTGTGGGGGTAAACATAGAGAAATGGGAAAAAAGAAATTAAGCCTGATACAAATCTCCCAAATTAGAGAATTAAGTAAAATATGGCACTCACAAGAGAGTCAGGGTTCAGATACCTGTCGCATACAGGAAAATGATAGGCGGTATGGATTAGAAACGAAAGCAAACACCAACGAGAAGCAAGAACATCCCAAGTATATGATGCTGTTCACAGAAGATGGCTTAGGATAAAACAAGCAAAGAGCAGATGGCAATCACAATGGGTAATGCTAGAAGAAAGGGGGTTTTTCCTCTCTCTCTCACCTCTGTCCCAGTACTAGAAAAGATACTAATGGTCTTGAGGAACCACGTGGTGCCCAGTAAATTCCTTCAGGATGCTGAAGCAGAAAGTTTAATCATTGGTCTAATAAGAGTGGTACTTTGTAGGGTTTTGGTTTTGAGTTTCTCATTTAATGAGTGAGGGTTTTACTCAGTGATGGACTATTTCCGTACACAACAGATTGGGTGTGAAACTGACCGATTCACCCTTGTACTTCTGCTTTTGTTTTTAGAGCATGCCTGACTTTCCTCAGATGGTACATCTTATTTTTCCCCACATTTTATGGAAAATATAGCACTTCAATATTTGACTCCCCAGCACTTTATACTCATTTGACCCGCTCTTCCGAGGCATTCGTAACTAAAAGCTCTTGGGAGTTTGGTGATTTGCCTCACTTCTCAGAATCATGAGCTTTTGGGGAAGGGAGTAGGGATGCATAACCTAAGGAAGGGGACTGTGTTCAGTAAAAGCATATCACTGCTTTTTCTAATATCCGGATAGTGTTTTTTAGTCTGGCCTATTCTGCTGGCCTTTTACATCACCGATGGTGACTTTCTCTAAAGGGACGCATTGTTTTTACCTGCAGCGTAGTTTCTTTTGGGCCCTGAATCAATGAGTGGAATGCGTACATATCTGAGACCTAATTTTAGAAAGAAGCTGGCTAGTTGTTGACCAAACTCATTTCCCTTTCTCTTGGGCCAAAACTTGATTTTCATTCACCATTGCAGATAGGCATGTATGTGACTAGGGTTTTGACAGTGGAATGTCATGTAGAGGTCTGGGACTTAAAAGGCCTCCTACACAAGTCTCTTATTTTCTTTAGAGGAAAAGGCACCAGATTAGGCATCAACCAGAGAATTCAAGGGACCTAGAAGCTAGCACAAACACAAGAAAGTAAAGCCTGAGTTGCTGCATTCCTTATGGAAGGCTGCTGGCCAAACAGCCACACTGAGTGAGAAACAATGTGGAAAGCCACTGGAATTTGTTTGTTTGTTTCAGCAGTTCTCTACCCTAATCAGAAATGATATCTATTTCTCCACCCAATACTCCTGGGCACCATAAAAGAATCAAGATATTTTCTGGGTATTTGATACAAATGCTTAGGCACGGTCAAGGACACGTTAAGACTTGCTTCCAAACTTGTTAGGACCTGCGTTATTGGTTTGTTATGAGTCTACTCGCACCACAAGGGGGCAGAGTTGTCTAATCCCATCCATCAGCCAAACAAAACCTTCCTTTATGACCCATTCACGACGTAGACTCCTCTATATCTGAATTCTTGTTCCTTGACTTCAAATATGGAGTAGATTGGTATAAAATTTTTCAGATAAATAAGCGTATATTTTTAGCTGCTGCCCCAATTTCTGCTATTGGCTATTCAAAACTCAGGAACAAGATAGATTCATATAGTAAGTGTAACTTATTACTTAAAGACTCTATAGCTCTATTTTGTATTTTATAGAAACGTATATATCATAGTATATATTAATATAGTTATAGAGAAAATACTGTTGCTAAAGTACACATACACACATGTATATACATATATTTATATGACATAGGTATTTACAGTTGATAACTATAGGTCTAAAGGTCACTGTTATTAACTTAATCATATTTTCCCCAACTTCTGACTACATTGTATTCAAGCCAATTTTAAATTACGTATGTTTATACAAGTATGTAATACATGCTTTAAGGATTTAGAAGGTCTGGGACTCCCTCATCTTTAATAGGGGTCTTTTACAAATGTGTTGATTGAAGCTATGGTTTGTATAAAGCTACTACTTTACGTGTTTGTACCTTTACAAGTCCCTGAGCAAATCCGCCATTAGATCAATGGCTAGAACTGTAATATGCCCCAAAAGAAATTCCGACTCACCTAGACCTAGTTGTAAACTAAGAGTTTTAGTTGACCAGGTGGTTATAGGGTGGTAAGTATAAAAGTCAGGAGAAGAAGTAGATGGCAGCGAGGAGCAGGAAGAAGTGGGAAGGAGGACAAAAGGAGAGAAATTTTCACAAAGGGAAAAGAGAGCACATGGTTTCCCCAAGAGTGCTTAGATACAGCATGAGGAAAGTATCCTGGGAGAGAATACTGAAGAGGAAAATTACCCAGAGCAGGCCCAGGCCGGCAGACCCATTAGATAGAAAGTTACTAGCTCAGTCCGCAGAGCAAGACATAACCAGAAGCCCCGCTGGGAGCAAGAGATACCCAGCCATTTCTGCTTCTGTAAACAGGCTTCCCACCACAGGCTCCCTGCACTATTGTTCCCGCCTAAAGCAGCACCCCCCACCCCCCAGTTTAAACCCACCTACCAGCAGTCAGCATGGCCCTTGTAACCTGACCGCTTGCACTCCCCTATATAAAGCTCTATAACCCCACTGCCCAGGGCCCAGAATTTCCAGTGCGAGATCCCCTGGATCTGCCGGCGTAAAATAAACCCCACTTCTCCTACTTCTCCGAGTGTCACTTTGTTTCTTGCCGGTCTGATGATTTTTTCCTCAACAATAGAACAAAATATTAATAAATGTTTTCTTTTCCAACTTCCTTATAAGTATCTTTCCCCTTATTAATTAAAACAAGTTTTTGCATCCACAGTCTGCATTATTAATGCAGAAATGCAAAGATAGAATACCAATGTTCCACCTTTACCTTTCAAAATAATTTCTTTCAGCACGTTTCTAAGATAGTAATTTGAGTGTCAGAGATTTTGTTAAACAAACAAACAAACAAAAAAAGTTTTGAGAATGTAAAGATCAAGGTCTGAAGAAGCTGACCAAGATTAGGGAGATGGGTATAGATTCATTAAAGTTTTATACGCACACGCGCACACGCACACACACACACACACACACACATTTCTTGGTATTTTTCCTACTGGTTTAGATTCCAGTTTACACTGATTAGCTTCTTGCTGCTTACTCTTTTACAGCAAATGTGATATTCATGTGATTTCCAGGAAAGTAATCAATACATTTTTCTCCCTGTAGCAAAATTCTGTTTTATTGAATTAATATCTAGAACTAATTATTTTGAAATTCTTCTGCTTAATAAATATAAATTAGTAAGGATTTCACTAGAAGAAATATATGTATTTTGGCTTTCTTAATCTATAGTTGGATATCTTTCTATTTAGAATATATTCACTGGTAACATTAGAGATTTGTTCTTCTAACATAAATCTGAGAAAAAAATAACTAGATATTATGTAATATTTTATTTTCTTTATTTTTCTTCAAATGCTTCTGGATAAATTAAAATAACTACTGAAATGTTCTGTCATCTTTTGTCTTGTTTTTTGTTTGTTTTAAATGCAAAGAACATGTAGACCTTAAGTAAATTACTATTTTTACTTGAGGACATTAAAAATGTTCTAACCAGATTTGAGTACTTGAAAAACAAATTTTTCTAACCAATGCTAAAGTTTTGCTTTTATTTAAAAGGAAACAAAGTTTAAGGAATGAGTGAAAAGGCTTATAATATTGTCTTAGTCACAAAGAAAATTGCCACTCTGAAATATTTTGTTTTGTATAAAAAAGTCATGTCCAATGTATAAAATAATGTAGAAGGATTAACCTGCCTATCCTGGGTCAAAAAGTCACATGGTATCAAATAATTCTATAAATACGTATTTCTCTTTATTCCTGCCACTATTTTAAATAAATGAGATTACTTTGGTCTGTGGATTCAATTGAGTTATAAAGTCAAGACCAAGTTTTGCTCCCTGAGAGTGGATTACCTTGGTACTTGGTTCTATCCTCTGGATTTCTGACCCCACCTTCTGAGTCATCCTTCTCTTTCCATAAGAAACAGTCCATGTTTGTGGGTGAGTAGCTTCCTCAGTCTCCTTCGTCTTTGTAAAAGACTGGGGTTGACTGGGATGCAAGTTTGTTTTGTTTTGTTTTTCATTTTCAACTGTTCCCATCCTTTTCAATTCATGCTATGAAGACTTTGCATTTGATAACATTTGGAATTTCCTCTGAAGAATTTTGGGGTTTACGCTATTAGAAATCCATACCCCCAAATCTCTTTGAGATAAGCCCTCTTCCACTTCAGGCTGTGAGTCAGGGTGCTGAAGGACAATGCCCTTAAATCTTTCTGAGGTGGTAACAAAGAACCTTATCTATATAATGGACTTGATCTTGACTCTGATTTCATTTTTACTGGTAGCATCCTGGGTTTGAACTTTGAGATCTTCAGATCCTTTGAGAATCTTTTGTTAGCAGCAGAAGAAGGGAATGAAAAACATTCTTATCACCCAGCCCAGAAAGTTCTGGTTTGAAAAATTGTTCTTCCAGATTCTGCTTGAAAACTGAGCAGTTTCTTCTTTAATTCATCTCTCTCTAACCTTGCCTTATCTATTCAGTAAAGGAAGCCATTCAAAACTCTTCCTGTTTATCTTCTTAGCCAGATATGCCAGTTTACTGTGTACATTGACTGTCTTTCCCATCTCTGCAGATGACCGTTGTTGCCCTACTTTCTACCGCTATATATCACAAGCTGCATTTTCTCTAGTATATAATAAAAATTCTTCACTGAACTTCCAGATTTCACCAGTGTCTTTATATCTTATATCCATACCACCCACCCTCCTTCTATGTCCCAATGCCAATATCATAGGTTTTATTATGTTTTCAGCACCATCCATCCAACCTCTAGACACCAATATACTGCTGCATAACAAACCATTCTAAAACTTAGAGGCTTGAAACAACAAAGATCACTTATTTGCTCATGGATTCTGCTGGGGAATACAATTCTAAGATGGCTCAGTTGTTGTTTGGTAAGTAGGGGTTCACTGTTGATTAGAAGCTCAGTCTTTGGTCAGAGTCTCGATTCTCCTCCATGTGGCTTTTTCATATGGCAGAGTTAGGTTTCTCACAGCATGGTAGCTGAATTCCAAGAGGGAGAATCCAGAGTACATGCCAAGAGAACAAGCCCCTGTATGAAAGTGCTTCTCAATTCTTCGCTTGCATCAAGCTTGTCAATGTCCCATTATCCAAAACAATTCAGGTGAACCAACCCAAATTTAATATTGGAGGCCATTACACGAGGTCGTAAAGATGTAGTTTTCTGGAGTGAGAGGGACCATGCCAAAAATAATTTTTAGGTATCTCCAAATAACCAAGTTTATTTTAAAAAGTAAACTTCCCCCTTTCTTTCCAACCACCTGCAGTGTTTGTTCTCATTGGGAAACTTGGCAATTGCCTCATTGTACATGTCTCTCCCATCCAACTGGTCATCAATACTGTTGACTGTATCTCAGAAATGTTCTGAAACTCTGCCCTGTCCTGCAATTTTATGTTTTTCAGTGCAATAATTCTTGAAACAATTATACATCCATATATGTTTCCTTTAGGTAAAAACTCCATATATTTATAAAAGTCTATCGGTTTTTACATTATTGCTCATTATTATTATTATTATTATTATTTTACTTTTTACTTGTTAGATAAGTTTCTCAGTGGGATATGATTTTTTTTAAAACCTCTGTGATTAGGCATCAGAAATACTCATTTTAAGAAATGCTTCATGTGATCCACATGAACACTAAAACTTGAGGACTGCTCTTTTAGACCATTTCAGGATTTTTTGCTTTTTGTGCTTGTTTCCTCTGCCTAGAATGAGCTTAGCCCATTTTACTTCTGTCAGTTTTTAGATGCAATGCAAAATACATCATTATAAATGTTGCCTGATTCTTATGAATCAGCACTTCATATATTTTTGTTGACTAATATATCAACTGTATGACTTCCATGTACATTAATTAATTAAAATTCCTTCATTATGTGAGTTTAAAGTGCTTTGGGCTCTTACTAATTCAAAGAAATCTTACTTAGTGCATATCATGTGCCAGGTGGCTGAGGTACAGGAGTGCACAAGATAAAACTCATTCTTACAGGGCAATAGGCAAATATGCAAGTAAAAAGTTCAATGAAGAAGATAACTTCACATGGTAATAAGTACTAATGCTGTGATAGCAATAATATAGAATAATGTTATCAAGAGAGAAATGAGAGGGGACATGATAGTTACTTCATTCAAGGTGGTCAAAGGAGGCTTCTTGGCAAAGAAAATATTTGAGCTATGAAAGACATAAAAGGTCCCTTGAAAAAAAGTACCAATCATAAAATTCTGAAACCACAACAGTCTCCTAGTAATTTTAACACAGTTATTTTTTCACAGCACTAAGAGATAAACATTTAAAATCTTAGAATATTGAATATTATTAAAGTTATCAGGAGTTTGAACTTTTTTACCTACTAAATTAGCAATATCCTAAATTCATTGAGATACTAGTTTATTCTATTTTGTTCTTCAGTGGAGGTGAGCTGAAAGGTTTATGAGAGGTTGATGATATTAAAGTACTGCCTACCTAATACCCCTTCTCTACTTCTTCACCAAAGGAAATCCTATTTTGTTGGAAGCACAGTTTCTCTAAACTTAAAAAAAAATCTCTTTTCTAACTCTGCAGAAACAAATTATCGCAAACGTAATGGCTTAAAACAGCACACAGTAATTATCTTACAGTTTTATAGGTTAGAAGTCTGGTCTAGGTTTCAAAAGGTTAAACTCAAAGTTTTGGTACTCTGTATTTTTTTCTGGAAGCCCTAGGGCAAAATTCACTTCCTTGACTTGTCCAGTTTCTAGATATCGCCCACGTGCCTTGACCACCTTCCTACGTCTTTAAACCCAACAACTGGAAGTTGAGTCTTTCTTATGTCACATCTCTGTCTCTGACCCAGCTGGGTAGGGTTCTCAATTTTAAGGATGTATGATTGGATTGGGACCACACATTAGTCCAGTTAGTCTCATCTCAAGGTCTTTACCTTAATCACATCTGCTAAGAATCTTTTGTCAGATAAAGTAACAAATTCACAGGTTCATTGGACTGAGATAGGGATTTTCTTGGGGAGCCATTATTCTGCCTACCACAGACAGCCTTGCAAGATGGGTCGTTCATGAGGTATGTTTTTAGTCAACAGAACCTAAGAGTCACTATGCAACACTTCTGGGAACGTTCCTTAATGGGAAAATAGACTGAGGTTCATGGACCCTTTGCTTGATCCTGCACCATTCTGCTGCTTGAAACATGACCAACATAAGGTAAACTTCTGGCAGGAACCCTGAGATCTGGTATACAAGTGCGGCAGAAGAGAAAGCTGAAGGACTCACTATGTAGTCTCTAGGTTGCCTACATCTGAACTTCTTTTATATGAGAGGAAAACAACTCTTTTTCAGCAGGCATTTTATCAGATTTCTCTTAATAGCTTCAGGACAAATTCCTAACCAATATCATTCATCAAAGTAAAGCTGACTTGGTCGTTACAAAAGGAAAAAAATCTATGTTGATTGTAGGATGGTTTCATTTTAATGACTGAATTAGATTATCCATTCAGCAATCCTATTTACTGGTGGCACACAGTCTTCAACCAGTTGAATTGACAAACTATACAAACCTGGACAAGTTAAGTTATCTAGAAAGACAAGGGAGAGTTGATGTTCTATTAACAGCTTAACTGTAATTAAGGCAACAGTCAGATGTCAATATAAATGTCAGTATTATAAGAAAATGGATTTTACTGCTAGAATAGTATGGTAATAAATTTCATTAAAATTGTAATTGCTTTTTGAATCAGCAAATCTTAGCTGCTATAAAGAAATATTAACATTTTAAATTTGTCACATATATGTTGTTTTATGTCTAACTTTAAAAAACATTATAAAACAATAAACTGCATAATGTTAGAATACATTGATAAGGCCAAAAAAGTGAAAGATTTTTGAGAACCAAGTTTAGGATAAAAGCTAACAATATCTCTTTTAGGTTATTCTAGGTCTGAAATTCCTGTATGATGTTATTTATTCATGATCTTCTCTATATTACAATAGTCTAAAGTTTTCCATTTATTGCTTTACTGTGGACTGTCTCATTTTTTTAAAGCAAAGTTACACAGTTGCTGGTGAAACCAAATTATTTTCTAGTGGTATAACAGGAACTGAGATTATTTAATCAACAGATCACATAGTGCATGCTTGAGCTTATTTTTCACATTTTCAGAGGAATAATTTGCTGTTTATTTTAGATATGATGTCAAGTCTTAGTAGTATGTGTTCTGTGAACCATTTTTGATAAGTATAGCACTGTGTCATTTCCATCCATTGTATTAGGGTTTGCTACATTGCACACACAATGAATACCATCTATCCTAAGATGTTTGGTCTAGTAACACTTTTATTTTGTTATGCATTAGTAAATAGGTAATTCAGTTTTGTTTGGTTTATCCATTTTTGTTTATCTCTTTTACAATTGAAATTTACAAGTATTAGATACAATAAGCATATTATTTTAAAAGTGCATCCAACTTTGTGTTCTTTATATTAAAAAAATACCAAAATTGGAGGAAAAGTACATTATTTTCAACAGAAAATACGGTAAGTTGAATGGTGGCCTTACCTAAAGATATGTTCTCACACTAATTCCTGGAATCGTGAATGTTATCTTATTTTAAAGAAAGAATTGCAAACAGACAGAAAAGGAGAAGACACAGAGACACAGAGAAGACAGTGTGAGGATGGAGGCAGAGACTGGAGTGATGCAGCCAAATGAGAAGGGAGGCCAAGGATTGCCACCGGTCAACAGAAGCCAGGTGAGGCATGGAACAGATTCTTCCCCTTGAGCCTCTGGAGGGAGCACATTCCTGTCAACACCTTGATTTTGGAATTCTGGCCTCCAGAACAGAGAGAGAATACATTTCTGTTGAGTTAAGCCACTTAGTTTGTGGCGATTCATTACAGAAGCTACAGAAAACTAGCTACCATTTTCAAATAATTTTCATCCTTACCTACTATTGCTCGGTTTGTCATTTTTCCTTTTTTTTTTTAAAGTTTTTACTTAAATTCCAGTTAGTTAACATACAGTGTAATATTAGTTTCTGGTGTACAACATAGTGATTCAACACTTCCATTAAGCACCTGGTGCTCATCTCGGCAAATTCACTCCTTAATCCCCATCATCTAGTTCACCCATCTTCCCACCCCACCCACCCCTCTGATAACCTGCAGTTTATTCTCTATAGTTAAGAGTCATTTTTTTCAAATCAATTTGATAAAACTAGTATTTGGTCCTTTTGACTAATTGAAAAATTATATATAAGGATTTTCTTAGATTCAGATTAAAGGTAGCAGATTAAATATATATTTTCATTACAGTCCCTCTGTATTCTCACTACACTAAGAAATTTGTATTTCCACATATTGCAAGGAGATTTAGATAACTTGATGGACCAAGTCTTTGTAGTTGAATTTATGATCAGTACATAAACGACTAAGCAAATGCAAAATAAGAAAACAATTTTAGGGAAAACAAATGCTCAAGAAAGGAAAAGATAATTGAATACTACGAGGTTAGGTTGCAAATGGCATTTATGTCCTCTTAATAAACAATGAATGATATAAACAAAATAAGAAAGTTAACTATTTTCAACCTATAAACTATTGATACTGTATGAGTTGGGATGGATTTGGTGATGCAGTAAAATATGTCAGACAGATAAATGCTTTTCTTCAATAGTAGGAAATTAAAATATTTCTAAAACTGATCATTTTATGAAGAGTCTAAATATGCTATTCTTCAGCTATATGGAGGTAAAAACAGAAAAAGAAATAGTCAAGGACAGATAAAAAAGTGGAAAGTGACTGGCTCTGAGGCATCAAAAATGGAATGATGTGGGGACCAGAGGGCTGTTTTTAATACCATGCATGTGTTACCTACTCCAAAGTGTCCCAACTCCTTGCATTCATACCTTGAATAATCTTCCCCTGAGTGTGAGCAAGGACTATGACTTGCTTATGACTAATATAGCAAAGGTGATGGGATGACACTTTCATGATAATATTACTTAAGATGAAACCTGTCTTGGTAGGAGACACTCTCTCTCCCTTGCCGTCTTTGAGAGAAGAAATGGTCATGTTGGATAGACCATGCAGCAAGGAACTAAGGGCACTCCCCGGCAACAGCTAGCGAGGCAGTGAGGCCTTCAGTGAAAGCACACAAAGTAGATGCTGCCAACAATCGTTTAAAATTGTTAGAGGATCATCCCCAGTTCAGCCTTGAGATGAGACCAGAATCCCAACCAATACCTTCACTGCTACATGTGAGACTCTTAAGGAGAAGACCCAGGTAAGTTGTGGCCTGACTCTTGACCCACAGGAACTGTGAGATGATAAAAGTGCTTTGTTTTAAGCCATCAAGTTTGTGGTGACATTGTGACAGAGACAAAAATTAAGAAACTAGATCTTGATGAATAATTTTTTTAAAGATTTTATTTATTTATTTATTTGAGAGAGAGAGAGAGAATGAGAGATAAAGAGCACGAGAGGGAAGAGAGTCAGAGGGAGAAGCAGACTCCCTGCTGAGCAGGAAGCCCGACGTGGGACTCGATCCCAGGACTCCAAGATCATGACCTGAGCCGAAGGCAGTCGCTTAGCCAACTGAGCCACCCAGGCGCCCTCTTGATGAATAATTTGACTGTTATGCTATGCATGCATTATTTTATTGAGGACACAAACTAAAATTAAAGAAAACATAGCTTCTTAATGAAAATGGATCTCTATCTATCTATCTATCTATCTATCTATCTATCTATCACCACAATAGACTCCAGGGTTCCAACAGTGACATTAAACAGATTGTGCCAGATTGTTGACCAGGTGAGCAGACATTTCTGGTGCTTCCTAGCCTGTCACCTTCCCAGAATCCTCTTACTCAAGAAAGTATCTTAAAAAATTATTTAAAGGGCCTGTTTGATAAGATATAGAGACAATATATTGCCTAGGATTAGAAAAAAAATAATCTCCGGCTTATAAATATTTTTAGAGTGTTGATTACATATGTTATAAAGCAGAATTCTATGAATTTAACATTTAGAATAACCAAAAATAATAATGTTTAAAACATTTTAATCACAATAGCTTTTACAGAGGGAAACCAAGAATTAATATCATAGTTTATATGATTTTCATATTAAACATAAGAAAAGTTTTCTTTTATACCTATATTCTTTTGAGTTTTGTCTGTGATACGATTTCTTCCATGTTCTAAATAATTTAAATTTAATATTTAGAGGATGAATGTTTAGAATTTTAAGTTTAGTAGATTATAAGCATTGAAATAAATAATTTTAATATCTTTGATTTAGTATTTAAAGTATAGATGATTTTAAGTGTGATTCTTAAAATGTTTCATAAAAAAACACAAAAGTACCAGTCTCACCCAATCCCACACCTTGAACATGATATTAGTTTTAGATTTAGATTATTTATTATATATGACATATAATAAATATGTATTATATATTATATATATTAGTTTTAGATTTAGATTAGATTATTTAGATTTAGTCTGGGTCACTGTTTTTTTATCTTTAATTTGGTAAATAACTGATCAGTTATTTACTGATCAGTTATTTACTGACAGATCAGGTCTGTCAGTTGCCATAGATAAGAAACAGAAACATGGGAGTCATTCTCAAACTCTGCTGTTTCCCCTCTCCCCCAGTCAGCCCAAAATACCAGGGCAGATGTAACATTTAACTATAAATCATCACAAACTATTAAATAGTGAACTAAATTTTTCTCTCTTCTTCATCTCTACTGGCATTTCTCAAGACATTCCAAATGTGAAATAGACTTACTGTATATCAGATCAGAAAAAGTGGAGATTTGCATTGATATAGGAGACACATCAATAAAAATAAAATCTGTCTTATTGTACACTAAACAATACAAGATTATTAATGCATATTTTATTTGGTTTTAATATTAAATATTGTATAACATGTGCTTCATTTTATTGGTGTTTAATATCTAATTAAGGTGGGATTTCTTCATTCATTCTAGCATGCATAATGCTGAGAAAAAGGTTATGAAAACAGCTTTCTGGTCACTTCTGCTACTGAAATAGCCTGCTTTCTCCATAAATTGTGAAACTAAATAGCTGAAATCCATAGGTCAGGCTAACTCATCATGTGCCTTCTGAAACAATCCTTTTGAGAATCTAGAGAAAGCAGGCATTCATTTCCATTCTTCAAGCACCTGGTTTCTTAAAAAAACATCCTCATTGATTGAAAATTAAATTTGGGAAATTATCGTCCTGATTATATTTTTGAAGGGATCGATTTCATGGGATTTTAAAATAAAACATTGTTCCATTAAACTCCTCTCGAATAAGTTTTATTTCTGCTGACATCTGGGGCTGCAAATCCCGAAAGGATATGAAGGGTGATTTTGGGTATTACTACTCCCCAAAGCAGTAACAACACTTTCATTTTTTTTTTAAAGATTTATTTATTATTTATTTTGAGAGAGTGAGAATGAGAGAGAGAGAGAGAGTACATGAGAGGGGGGAGGGTCAGAGGGAGAAGCAGACTCCCTGCTGAGCAGGGAGCGATGCGGGACTCGATCCTGGGACTCCAGGATCATGACCTGAGCCGAAGGCAGTTGCTTAACCAACTGAGCCACCCAGGCGCCCAACACTTTCATTTTTTTAAACATATATGCATTTTAGGGGTGGTATTCATTTAGCAGAGCTGCCAGAACAAAGTAACACAAACTAGATTGCTTAAACAGAAATCTATTGTCTCACAGTTCTGGGGCTAGAAGTCCAAAGTCAAGGTATCTATCTGCAAGGTTGGTTCTTCCTGAGGGAAAGATCTATTCTAGGCCCCTCTCTTTGGCTTGTGGATGGCTGTCTCTCCCTGTGTCTCTTCACATGGCAACCCCCCATGTGTGTGCATGGCTCTAAATTTCCCCCTTCCAGGTGACCATCAGTCATGTTGGATTAGAACCCACCCTAATGATACCATTTTTACTTAAAGACCATATTTCCAAATGAGGTCACATTCTGAGGTCCTGGGGGATGGATTTCAAAATATAAATTTGGGGATGGGGACACAATTCAATCCATAAAAGAAGTAAATATTTAAATTAATTTTAAATTTTTTTGTACAGGCATTCTTATCTTAAATCATAAAAAGTTATCTTCTTACCAAGAAGAACTCTGACTTCATTATATTCTACGAGTATCTTTATATGAGGCAATCTAGGAAGTAGAAATATATGAAATAGCTCTTCTCTGCATCTTTAGAGATAATTCATTATATTCTACTCCTCTAGGCCATCGAATAAAAAAGTAAAAATGTGAATGTTGATACACACATATACACAGAGTCTGATCTAATTTGTCAGTTTTGTTATCATGAGAAAGTATTTTCAGGCATTATTCTTTTGTTTCACATAAAAGTGAAAGAAAATATTGTCAAATTTGGCAAACTAAAAAGAAGTATTAAAAAAAGCATCAACATTATGTTTGTTTTTTTGTTTTGTTTTGTTTTTAAAGGTTTTATTTATTTATTTGACAGAGAGAGACACAGCGAGAGAGGGAACACAAGCAGGGGGAGCAGGAGAGGGAGAAGCAAGCTTCCAGCAGAGCAGGGAGCCTGATGTGGGGCTCGATCCCAGGACCCTGGGATCATGACCTGAGCCGAAGGCAGATGCTTAACGACTAAGCCACCCAGGTGCCCCCAACATTATGTTTGGATAAGGGAAAATTTTAAAAGATATAATAATATAATTCAAATAAAGCATTTTCAACTAAGAGTTCAAAAATTAAAATAACCAAAAAAGTTAATAGAAATGTTATGGTTATTGATGACACTAAAGCTGCATACTTACAGATAAAATAATTTGCTAATGAATTATAAATATTTCTTCTAAAAATGAAGGGCACAGTGATTATCATATAATGCTACAATGTCATAATATTTCAGATATACTATAAAACAATATACTTAGTCTGTACTAGACTACAACTTATCCAACCTTTTTTTGCAGCATTTCAAACATGCTTGAAAATGTTAAATTCCCTTACTGTGCCAAAATGTTTGTCATTCAACTATTTCTATAGCTAGATGATACTTGTTGGTTTTTTCGTACAGAAAAAAAAAAGTATTGTAGTTGAGCAGATTAAAAGCAATGTTCTAGAAATATTGTATCTATTTTCCCATGCACAAGGACTTACTGTTTTTGATTTTATACCCAGGAAGGCTAATATACCTCCATAGATCTAGGCCTTTCTAGATTAATTAGCTATTCAAAGTTAATAGTTAAAACACTTTAAATGGAAGTTCTGTGTCCTCAGATCCTCTCTATTATCGGAATCCTGATAGTCCATATAAGTAAACAGAAAACTCTCAAATAGGCACACTATGATATTTATAGATGAACTGAAGTATTCAGCAGAATTCTTCATCTTGGAAAATTCAAAATAATGTGATCTTTACTGAATATTGCTTCTAAAACACATTGTCTAGGAGAAGGCTGACATAAAAGGACTTTAGTAAATGCCACCAGTGTAGTAAAATCCAGTTTCAGAAATGATTTTTTTTAAAGATTTTATTTATTTATTTGACAGAGAGAGACATAGCAAGAGAGGGAACACAAGCAGGGGGAGTGGGAGAGGGAGAAGCAGGCTTCCCGCTGAGCAGAGAGCCCCATGCAGGGCTCGATCCCAGGACCCTGGGTTCATGACCCCGAGCCAAAGGCAGACACTTAACGAATGAGCCACCCAGGCGCCCCCAGAAATGATTTTTTAAAAATGAAACTTATCACAATGCATTTTAAAATGAATAAATGCTTTAGTTTTGATATTCAGGCTGTAATATTCTAAAAAATGAGACAGTAATGATGAATATCTTTTAAAAATTAAAAAAACAATATTCTTTACCTTGCATCTTCTCTAGTTCTAATTGAATTTAAGATAATATTTCTTTTTTTTAAATATTTTATTTATTTATTTATTTGAGAGAGAGAATGAGAGAGAGAAAGAGAGAGCATGAGAGGGGGGAGGGTCAGAGGGAGATGCAGACTCCCCGCTGAGCAGGGAGCCCGATGTGGGACTCAATCCCGGGACTCCAGGACCATGACCTGAGCCGAAGGCAGTCGCTTAACCAACTGAGCCACCCAGGCGCCCAGAATTTAAGATAATATTTCTAATGACACCAATTCTTTTGGGGTTCCTGTATTCAATGTGGGAGGGAAGTACCCAAGCAATTCTTGGGCACTAGCTTGGTGTATAGGAATTCAACTCAATTCTGACACTATCTACCCAGAGACAGTATCAGATTCCACAGGTTAAGGGTTAAGTCCTACAAAACTGTCCTCCACCCACCTTCAGACACTAGTAACAAACCCTAGGCTGTCACCTGTGTTTCTGACCAACCAACTACAGACTGGCGATTCCAAAGACTCCTTCCTTATGTTCTTTTATTTATTTTTTTAAATTTTTTTCTAAATTTTATTTTATTGTTATGTTAATCACCATACGTTACATCATTAGTTTTTGATGTAGTGTTCCATGATTCATTGTTTGCATATAACACCCAGTGCTCCATTCAATACATGTACTCTTTAAAACCAAACACCAGGCTAAACCATTCCCCCATCCCCTCCAGTCTAGAACTCTCAGTTTGTTTCTCAGAGTCCATAGTCTTTCATGGTTCATCCCCCCATCTGATCTCCCCCCTTTATTTTTCCCTTCCTACTATCTTTTTTTTTTTTTTTTTTACATATTATGTATTATTTGTTTCAGAGGTACAGGTCTGTGATTCAACAGTCTTACACAATTCACAGCGCTCACCATAGCACATACCTTCCCCAATGTCTATCACCCAGCCACCCCATCCCTCCCACCCCCCACCACTCCAGCCACCCTCAGTTTGTTTTCTGAGATTAAGAATTCCTCATGTCAGTGAAATCATATGATACATGACTTTCTCTGATTGACTTATTTCATTTAGCATAATACACTCTAGTTCCATCCACATCGTTGCAAATGACAAGATTTTGTGTTTTTTGATGGCTGAATATTCCATTGTGTGTATATATATATATATATATATATATATATATATATATATATATGCCACTTCTTCTTTATCCATTCATCTATTGATAGACATCTTGGCTCTTTCCATAGTTTGGCTATTGTGGACATTGCTGCTAAGAACATTCAGGTGCATGTACTCCTTCGGATCACTACATTGGTACCTTTGGGGTAAATACCCAGTAGTGCAATTGCTGGGTCATAGGGTAGCTCTATTTTCAACTTTCTGAGGAACCTCCATACTGTTTTCAAGAGTGGTTGCACCAGCTTGCATTCCCACCAACAGTGTAGGAGGGTTCCCCTTTCTCCACTTCTTTGCCAACATCTGTCATTTCCTGACTTGTTAATTTTAGCCATTCTGACTGGTGTGAGGTGCAATCTCATTGAGGTTTTGATTTGGATTTCCCTGATACCGAGTGATGTGAGCATTTTTTCATGTGTCTGTTGGCCATTTGGATGTCTTCTTTGGAAAAATGTCTGTTCTTTTCTTCTGCCCATTTCTTGATTGGATTATTTTTTCTTTGGGTTTTGAGTTTGATAAGTTCTTTACAGATTTTGGATACTAGCCCTTTATCTGATATGTCATTTGCAAATATCTTCTCCCATTCTGTCAGTTGTCTTTTGGTTTTGTTAACTGTTTCATTTGCTGTGCAAAACATTTTATCGAAGTCCCAATAGTTCATTTTTGCACTTGCTTCACTTCCCTTTGGCAATGGTTCTATGAAGAAGTTGCTGTGGCTGAGGTCGAAGAGGTTGCTGCCTGTGTTCTCCTTAATTGATGGACTCCTGTCTCACATTGAGGTCTTTCATCCATTTTGAGTTTATTTTGTGTGTGGTATAAAGAAACTGTCCAGTTTCACTCTTCTGCATGTGGCTGTCCAATTTTCCCAACACCATTTGTTGAAGAGACTGTCTTTTTTCCATTGGACATTCTTTCCTGCTTTGTCGAAGAAGAATAGTTGACCATAGAGTTGAGAATCCATTTCTGGGCTCTCTATTCTCTTCCATTGATCTATGTGTCTGTGTTTGTGCCAGTACCATACTGTCTTGATGATGACAGCTTTGTAATAGAGCTGGAAGTCCGGAATTGTGATGCCGCCAGCTTTGCTTTTCTTTTTCAATATTCCTCTGGCTATTCAGGGTCTTTTCTCATTCTATACAAATTTTAGGATTATTTCTTCCATTTCTTTGAAAAAAGTGGATGGTATTTTGATAGGGATTGCATTAAATGGGTAGATTGCTCTAGGTAGCATTGACATCTTCACAATAGTAGTTCTTCCAGCCCATGAGCATGGAATGTTTTTCCATTTCTTTGTGTCTTCCTCAATTTCTTTCATGAGTATTTTATAGTTTTCTGAATACAGATTCTTTGCCTCTTTGATTAGATTTATTCCTAGGTATCTTATGGTTTTGGGTGCAATTCTAAATAGGATCAACTCCTTCATTTCTCTTTCTCCTGTCATGTTGTTGGTGTATAGAAATGCCACTGATTTCTGTGCGTTGATTTTATATCCTGCAACTTTACTGAACTCCTGTATGAGTTCTAGCAGTTTTGGGGTGGAGTCATTTGGGTTTTCTACATAAAGTATCATTATCATCTGCAAAGAGTGAGAGTCTGACTTCTTCTTTGCTGATTCGGATAATTTTTCTTTCTTTTTGTTGTCTGATTGCTGTGGCTAGGACTTCTAATACTATGTTGAATAGCAGTGGTGATAGTGGACATCCCTGCCATGTTCCTGACCTTAGGGGGAAAGCTCTCAGTTTTTGCTCATTGAGAATGATATTTGCTGTGGGTTTTTCATAGAGGGCTTTTATGATATTGAGGTATGTACCCTCTATCCCCACACTGTGAAGACTTTTAATCAAGAAAGGATGCTGTACTTTCTCAAATGTTTTTTTTTCCTGCATCTATTGAGAGGATCATATGGTTCTTGTTCTTTCGTTTATTAATATATTGTATCACATTGATTGATTTGCGGATGTAGCACCAACCTTCAGCCCAGGAATAAATCCCACTTGGTTGTGGTGAATAATCCTTTTAATATACTGTTGGATCCTATCGGCTTGTATTTTGGTGAGAATTTTTGCATCGATGTTCATCAGGGATATTGGTCTCTAACTGTCCTTTTTGATGGGGTCTTTGATTTTGGGATCAAGGTAATGTTGGCCTCATAAAATGAGTTTTGAAGTTTTCCTTCCATTTCTATTTTTGGAACAGTTTCAGAAGAATAGGTATTAATTCTTCTTTAAACATTTGGTAGAATTCCCCTGGGAAACCATCTGGCCCTGGGCTCTTATTTGTTGGGAGATTTTTGATTACTGCTTCAATTTCCTTAATGGTTATAGGTCAGTTCAGGTTTTCTATTTTGTTCTGGTTCAGTTTTGGTAGTTGATACATCTCTAGGAATGCATCCATTTCTTCCAGATTATCTAATTTGCTGGCATGTAGTAGCTCATAATATGTTCTTATAATTGTTTGTATTTCTTTGGTGTTGGTCGTGATCTCTCCTCTTTCATTCATGATTTTATTCATTTGGGTCATTTCTCTTTTCTTTTTGGTAAGTCTGGCCAGGGGTTTATCAATCTTATTAATTCTTTCAAAGAACCTGCTCCTAGTTTCATTTATCTGTTCTACTGTTCTTTTGGTTTCTATTTCATTGATTTCTGCTCTGATCTTGATTATTTCTCTTCTCCTGCTGGGTTTAGGCTTTTTTCCTGTTCTTTTTCCAGCTCCTTTAAGTGTAGGGTTAGGTTGTGTATTTGAGAACTTTCTTGTTTCTTGAGAAAGGCTTGTATTGTTATATACTTTAGGACTGCCTTTGCTGCATCCCAAAGATTTTGAACAGTTATGTTTTCATTTTCATTTGTTTCCATGAATTTTTTAAAATTCTTCTTTAATTTCCCGGTTGACCCATTCATTCTTTAGTAGGATGCTGTTTAGCCTGCATGTATTTGAGTTCTTTCTGACTTTCCTCCTGTGATTGAGTTCTAGTTTCAAAGCATTGTGGTCTGAAAATATGCAGGGAATGATCCCAATCTTTTGGTACCGGTTGAGACTGATTTGTGACCTAGGATGTGACCTATTCTGGAGAATGTTCCATGGGCACTAGAGAAGAATGTGTTCTGTTGCTTTGGGAATGTTCTGAAATATTCTGAATATATCTGTGAAGTCCATTTGGTCCAGTGTGTCATTTAAAGTCTTGATTCCCTCGTTGATCTTTTGCTTAGATGATTTGTTCATTTCAGTGAGGGGGGTGTTAAAGTCACCTACTATTATTGTATTGTTGTTCGATGTGATTCTTTGATTTTGTTCTTAATTGCCTTATATAATTGGCTGCTCCCATGTTAGGAGCATAGATATTTACAATTGTTAGATCTTCTTGTTGGATAGACCCTTTAAGTAGGATATAGTGTCCTTCCTCATCTCTTATTATAGTCTTTGGTTTAAAATCTAATTTGCCTGATATAAGGTTTGCCACCCCAGGTTTCTTTTGGTGTCCATTAGCATGGTAAATGGTTTTCTACTCCCTCACTTTGAATCTGGAGGTGTCTTTGGGTATAAAATGAGCCTCCTAAAGACAGCATTTCGATGGGTCTTGCTTTTTTATCCAATCTGATAGCCTGTGTCTTTTGATTGGGGCATTTAGCCCATTTACATTCTGGGTAACTACTGAAATATATGAATTTAGTGCCATTGTTACTGCCTGTAAGGTGACTGTCACCGTATATTGTCTCTGTTCCTTTCTGGTCTATGTTACTTTTAGGCTCTCTCTTTGTTTAGAGGACCCCTTTCAATATGACTTGTAGGGCTGGTTTTGTGTTTGCAAATTCTTTTAGTTTTTATTTGTCCTGGAAGCTTTTTATCTCTCCTTCTATATTCAATGATAGCCTAGCTGGATATAGTATTCTTGGCTGCATTTTTTTCTCATTTGGTGCTCTAAAAATATCATGCCAGTCCTTTCTGGCCTGCCAGGTCTCTGTGGATAGGTCTGTTGCCAATTCAATATTTCTACCATTGTAGGTTACAGACCTCTTGTCCCAAGCTGCTTTCAGGATTTTCTCTTTGTCTCTGAGACTCGTAAGTTTTACTATTAGATGTCGGGGTGTGGACCTATTTTCATTGATTTTGAGGGGGGTTCTCTGTGCTTCCTGGTTTGATGCCTTTTTCCTTCCCCAAATTAGGGAAGTTCTCTGATATGATTTGCTCCAAGATACCTTCTGCCCCTCTCTCTCTTTTTCTTCTGGGATCCCAATTATTCTAATATTTTTTCATCTTATGGTATCACTTATCTCTTGAGTTCTGCCTTCGTGATCCAATAGCTGTTTATCTCTCTTTTTCTCAGCTTCTTTATTCTCCATCATTTGGTCTTCTAGATCACTAATTCTATCTTCTGCCTCATTTATCCTAGCAGTTAAGAGCCTCCCTTTTTGATTGCACCTCAATAATAGCCTTTTTGATTTCCACTTGGTTGGATTTTATTTCTTTTATTTCTCCAGATAGGGTTTCTAGGGTCTCTCTAGTATCTTCCATGCTTTTTTTCAAGCCCAGCTAGTATCTTTATAATTGTCATTCTGAACTCTAGTTCTGACATCTTACTAATGTCCGTATTGATTAGGTCCCTGGCAGTCAGTATTGCCTCTTATTCTTTTTTTTTTTTTTTTTTGAGGTGAGTTTTTCCATCTTGTCATTTTGTCCAGAGGAGAATAGATGAATGAGAGAACAAAATGCTAACAGGGTAGCAATGACCCCAGAAAAAATACACTAAACACATCAGAAGAGTTCTGAAACCAGGGGAAAAGAAAGGGAATGAAAGAAAAAAGAAAAAGAAAGAAAGAAAAAGAGTAGGATCAGATATGATCAGGCTGCTGAATAGATCAGGGCCCCACACTAGATTTTGGGCATATTTTGGTGTGTTAGAAGAAACTGCTTCCTAAAATTTTAAAGAAAGAAAAACTTAATATACAAAAATAAGGGTAAATGCGATGAAGGGATAGAATATGACTGTAAAGATGAGAATTAGAAAAGATTTTATAAAAGGAATTAATAAGATAAGAAGGTGGTTGAAAAAAGAAAGAAGCGAAATTAAAAAAAAAAAGGAGAGAATGTGATCAGGCAGGAGACTAGAACAAAGCCATACACTAGCAATTTAGGGTATATTTTAGTCTGTTAGATGAAACTGTATCCCAAAATTTTAAAGAGAGAACAACTTATATATATATACCAAAAATTATAAGGTTAACTACAATGAAGGGATAGAATATGACTCTAAAAATGAAAAATAAAAAAGATTCTTAAAAAAGAGATTGAAAAGATGTTGGTTGAAAAAGGGAAAAAGAAAAATTCAAAAAAAAATAGAAAAAGAAAATTTAAAAAATTAACTTTGAAAAACTAAAGAATCAGGGGGAAAAAAGCCATGAATTCTATGCACTGTATTCCCCTAGTGCTGGAGTTCTGCCGTTCTCATTGATCAGTAAACTTGGTCTTGGCTGGCTGTTCTTGCTGATCTTCTGGGGGAGGGGCCTGTCACAGTGTTTCTCAAATGTCTTTGCCAGAGGCGGAATTGCCCCACCCTTGCCAGGGGCCAGGCTAAGTAATCTGCTTGAGTTTGCTCTTGGTAGCTTTTGTTACCTGCAAGCTTTCCATACAGCTTTTGAGGATGAGAGTGAAAATGGCGGCCTCCCAATTTCTGCCCCAGAGGAGCTGAGAACTCAGGGCCCTACTCCTCAGTGAACTTCCAGAGAAAAGCAGTCAATCACTCCCATCTCCCCAGTCTCTGGCTGCACTCTGTGCTCACCCGGCCTGTTACCGAGCATTTCTATCTCTGGCACACGACCCCATCTGGAGTCTTCCAACCCAGCAGATTCCTGCACTCCCACACCACTCCTCCCAGGGGACGAAGGGGAGTCTCCCCGGATCTGCTGCTTCTTGGGTCCCTGCTGGAAGAGCAGTGGCCTGACTGTACCATGGATCACAGTTTATGGCAACCCCGAGCTGAGAGCCCACTCTTCAGCTCCGTCTCTGCAGCCGGCTTCCCTGCTCTGATACCTGGGAGCTCTGCCGCACTCAGGCACCCCCGGTCTTTCTGTGACCCTGAGAGTCCTGAGACCACACTGTCCCAGCGAGGGTTCCACCCCCCCGCTTAGCCACTGGAGTGATGTCCCTTAGCAGAGCTGACTTCTAAAAGTTCCAATTTTGTGCTCTGCTGCTCTATCACTTGCCGGTATCCAGCTGACGGAGGCTCCCTCCCCCTGCCATCTATCTTCCCAAATATCACCTTGGATTCACTTCTCCAGACATCCTACCTTCCAGAAAGTGGTTGCTTTTCTGTTCAGAGAGTTGTTGCTATTATTTTCTTTGATCTCCTATTGAGTTCATAGGTGTTCAGAATGGTTTGATACCCATCTAGCTGAATTCCTGGGACCAGACAAAACTTAGGTCACCTACTCCACCACCATCTTGCTCCTCTTCCCCTTATGTTCTTTTAATTTGCTGAAGTGGCTCACAAAACTCAGGGAAACACTTACTTATTTTTAAAAGATTAAAGGACATGATAAAGGATATGAATCAACAGCCAGATGAAGCAACGCATAGGGCAAGGTATGGGGAAAGGGTACAGAGCTTCCATGCCCTCTCCAGGAACAGGACTCACCCTCCATCTCCATGGAGCTCTCTGAACCCCAACCTTTGAATTTCTATTGAGGCTTCATTGTATAGTCATGATTGACTAAGTCACTGGCCATTGGCTGATTCAACCTCTAGCCCTTCTCCCTTTCTTGCAATCCTCTAATCACAGAGTTGGTAATCCTGGCAACCAGTACCCTCCCCCTCCAACCTGCTTGGGTGGAGTCCAAAAGACAGAATATTTTTTGGGCGCCTGGGTGGCTCAGTTGGTTAAGCGACTGCCTTCGGCTCAGGTCATGATCCTGGAGTCCCGGGATCGAGTCCCGCATCGGGCTCCCTGCTCAGCAGGGAGTCTGCTTCTCCCTCTGACCCTCTTCCCTCTCGTGCTCTCTATCTCTCATTCTCTCTCTCTCAAATAAATAAATAAAATCTTTAAAAAAAAAAGACAGAATATTTTTGAAATGAATGCAGGCTTAATTCAAGTAGTATAAGCCTGGAAAATTTCTAAATTTTATATAGATTTTCAAGATAAACAATCCATGTATTACAAGTGAAAGCAAATCTCCATTTTCATTAAAATTTAAACTTTTAGAAAATGGCATTCAAAATACTTATTCTTTGTTTTAAAAGTGAGTTATTTGGACAAAGTTAACCTATGCTTAAAAAAGTCAACTGTCTGCAAATACAATGTAAATGAGCCTCTTGAATTAATTAAACAGAAACTGAGCCTTCTCTCTCAAAAATTAGAAAACAAGAGGAGTAAATAGAAATCAAGGATTAAGAAGTATGACAGATCAGTTAAGAGGCAAATATGTAAACAAATGTAACATTTGTTATGTATAATCAGAACTGAGATACTAAATACTTTCACAAATTCCTCAAGCAGAAAGAATACTTAGAAAATGCAATTTGTACTGGGATTATATTGACTATTAGCAAATAATGAAGGAGAAAAAAATTCATCATTATTTACCACAACCAACCCAACTCCACCCGCATGTAACAAAACAAACAAAAATGGGCTGATATATTCTTAGATACATGACAGCACTTTTTCTAAAAGGGAACAATATGTTTCTATAGAAAACTGTTTAAATACAAGATTGTTCAAATTTAAGAAGTAAATATTAAATTAATTAATTCTTTGGCCCATTTTTGGAATGTCAAATATATGCAAAGCACTGTGTTAGCTAGTCACTAGTGTTCAATGTTAAGACACAATGCTTGACCACAAGTCACTTAACTGCTTAATAGAGAATACAGAAAAGAGAGGTCATTTCAACAAAGAAACCTAAGAGCTAAGACAGAGATAGTTATAAGGAATTATAGAACCAACCAAAATTTTATGGAGTAAGAAAAGCCTTCTGAGGTGTCAGGAACACCAAAAGTTGGCCAGGTGACTGCAGGGAGATTATTCCAGGCAGAGGATAAGCATACATAAAAGGCTTGAAAGTGAAAAGAACACAGTGCTTCCAGAACATTGTATTATTCCTAGTATAATTATGAGAGTAAATGTGGGTGTCTGACCAATGATGAGGTTAGAGATGTAAAAAAAAATCCAGGTAATAGAGGCTTTTGTTGGCTATGCTTATGACTTTGAACTTTATCTTTGGGGATATGGGGAGTTATTGAAAAAATTAACCACATTGTGATATTTTTGGTTCTGATACCATTCCACCTTCAATTTGAAGGATGGACTGTAAAGGGATCATGGCAAAAATATCAACAAGTCGTTCTTGTTATAATTCTTTCAAGAGATGATGGTGGCCTGAGATAAGGTAGTTGCAGTGAGCATGGAGAAAGTGGCAGTTGAGAAGGCAAAAAAAAAAAAAAAATATGAAGAATTTTTCTACATTGGGTAATTTGATAGGTGCTGTCTCATTTGTACCCATAGGATTTTAACTTATGGAGGTGTCTATGTGACAACAAGAAGAGGTTTATGCCATGGAAAGAAGATTTTTATTACATTTCCTGAGAGGAGAGGGCTCACCACACCATGCCCAGCCACATGGGAAAGAACCAGATTTTGTTCAGGGCAGAAGGAAAGAGAAAGACTGGGCTAAAACTGTGGAAAGAGCCAAGATGTCCATCGAAAGATGAATGGCTAAAGAAGATGTGGTATATATACACAATGGAATATTTTGCAGCCATCAAAAGGAATGAGATCTTGCCATTTGCAATGATGTGGATGGAACTGGAGGGTGTTATGCTTAGTGAAATAAGTCAATCAGAGAAAGACATGTATCATATGACCTCACTGATATGAGGAAATCTTAATCTCAGGAACAAACTGAGTGTTACTGGAGTGGTTGGGGGTGGGAGGGATGGGGTGGCTGGGTGATAGACATTGGGGAGGGTATGTGCTACAGTGAGTGCTGTGAATTGTGCAAGACTGTTGAATCACAGATCTGTACTTCTGAAACAAATAACGCAACATATTTTAAGAAAAAAGAAAAAGAAGAAGATAGTAGGAGAGGAAGAATGAAGGGGAGTAAGTCAGAGGGGGAGACGAACCAGGAGAGATGATGGACTCTGAAAAACAAACTGAGGGTTCTGGAGGGGAGGAGGGTGGGGGAATGGGTTAGCCTGGTGATGGGTATTGGGGGGGCCACATTCTGCATGGAGCACTGGGTGTTATGAACAAACAATGAATCATGGAACACTACACCAAAACAAATGATGTAATATATGGTGATTAACATAACAATAAAAAAATAAAAAAAAAAGAAAGACTGGGCTAGAGCCTTTGTTAAGGTCTCCATGGAAATGCAAGGCTAGGCAGAGTGAACAATGTAGGACTGGCTAGTTTGAATAATCTCAGCAGGCTTTGGGCTAAAGGAATGGTCTCCAATTGCCTGGTACCTGTCCCTGGGATGATTTAGGGAAGGGGAAATATTGCTTTGGTGTGTGAGAATTAGATAAGGACATGATTGGAATGACTCAGGGTTTGCTGGTTTGTATATCAAAAATGTGTTTATAGATAAACTGTTATTATCTTCAGGAATTAGCTAGCTCTGGGAGGGGCAGTCTCAACCCTGGTCTGTAAGGTACTCAAATGCTATAGCATCAGGAATACAGTAAAGAATCTGGGCCTCCAATAGACACATGAAAAAATGTTCAACATCACTCAGCATCAGGAAAATACAAATCAAAACTATAATGAGATACTGCCTTACACTTGTCAGAGTGGCTAAAATTAACAACTCAGGAAAAACAGACATTGGCAAGGATCTGAAAAAGGGGAAATCTCTTACACTGTTTGTGGGAATGCAAACTGGTGCAGCCACTGTGGAAAACAGTATGGAGGTTCCTCAAAAAGTTAAAAATAGAACTACCTTAGGATCCAGCAATTGCACTATTAGGTATTTATCCAAAGGATACAAACATAGTGATTCGAAAAGGCATATGCACCCCAATGTTTATAGCAGTAATATCCACAATAGTCAAGATATGGAAAGAGTCCAGATGTCCATCGACAGATGAATGGATAAAGAAGATGTGATATCTATATCTGGAATATTACTCAGTCATCAAAAAAATGAAATCTTAACATTTGCAACGTCACAGATGGAATTGGTGGGTATTTTACTAAGTGAAATAAGTCAATCAGAGAAGGACAATTATGTGATTTCACTCATATGTGGAATTTAAGAAACAGAACAGATAAGCATAGGGGAAGGGAGGGAAAAATAAAATAAGATGAAATCAAAGAGGGAGACAACCATAAGAGACTCTTAACTATAGGAAACAAACTGAGGGTTGCTGGAGGGGAGGTCGGTGGGGTGATGGAATAACTGGGTGATGGGCATTAAGGAGGGCACCTGATGTAATGAGCACTGGGTGTTATATGCAACTGATGAATCACTAAACTCTACTTCTGAAACTAATAATACACTATATGTTAATTAATTGATTTTAAATAAATTTATTTTTTAAAAAAGTCCAGGCCTCACATACACACTATAAATGGATCTCTGATCACCAAAAAAAAAAAGTAAAGAAAATATAGTTCATATAATTGGTCTTGTAATGAATGGATGCCAAAATGATAAATATAGCATTTAACAAAACACAGAACAGATTGTAGTGCATTCACTGAACTCTATATCACAGGAATAAAAACTGGCCTGTTCATGAGAGGTAGTGAAGGTAGGAATGTTTAAAGTGGTGTTAGTGCATTAAAATAGAGATGTCTGATAGGAAATTAGATGTATAGATCCAGAAATATGGACTTCAGAGATGAACTTGGGATTTACCAGCAAGAATTATTAGGGAGTCATCAGAGAGTTATCAGTGAGAGTAGAAGGTAGTGAAGTGGAAAGATGGCAACTAGAGTACATCCGTAACATAAGAAGGGGTCCTAGGGCAGAATCCTGTGGAGTTAAATGCAATCCTTATTGCAATAGAGTACTAGACAAGAAGAATGCGAGCCACTTTTTTGGTTATTTTAGACCTTTCATAGATTGAATATTTTCTATGTTCAGCACCCTGAGTCAGATCTATGAACAGTGAAAGCATATGAGTGTATTTGTTAAAGTCTAATAGAGAAGTTTTTGGTTTTATTTTTTATCAGGGAAAAAAAAAAACACTTTAGAAATTAAGATTCCCAACAACACTGACCACTTAAAGAAAACCATTTGAGCACTTGCCAATAAAAATGTTATATAGAAGAAAAAATGTTATATACATGTATGTATTTTTAAGAAATTTGAAGGGTGTGGTAATAATTAATAGGCAAAATAGACCTGTCTCATACTTACAGAAAAGCTCAGTTGGTTTATCTTTTCAATAAACTAGAATTTTATAAAGAGATGCTCATGCTGGAGTTTTTTAACTACATTTGTGAGACAGTGTTTATATACATCATATTTGAAAAATTTTCCAAAGCTATATCCTCTTAAAAAAACTTAAATCAATCACTCCTCTAGATATTTTTTCTCTGATATAGATTAGTAGGATAATTTTTGTAAATAAACTTGTACATTTTTCTCTGCATGTATTTCTCCACCTAGGAGAAATAAATTCACCTCATTTTACCTCAAACTATGAGACTTTTGATGGACTCAATTTGATTTAGTTGTCCCCAAAGCACCCTCATAGAATTATTATAGTGCTTGATTAGTGAATGAAAATGAAAGAAGCCCAGTGCAGCTAGAGTTTGGAGAGAAAAAAGAGAGTGGCTGTCATGGTGCAGAGATCCTGAGAAATGGACAGATTAGATATATATTTAGGAGGTAGAAATGACAAATTGTATTGATGGATTTGATGTAGGAGTTGGAAGAGAAAAATATCCAAGATAACTTTCAGTTTTCTGGCTTGAGCACCTTGGTAGATGGAATGTGTCACCAATTTGGGGAAAATTGGATCATTCACAGCTTCAGTGACCTAAGCAAATTATAATTGCTATTTGATACATATTAAGTGTGGATGCTTTCAAGTACCTAGGGAAGATCCAAAGTAGTGATTGGATATTTGTCTGGAGCTGAAAATCAAGATCTATGAGATATATACCTGGGAGTTATTACATATAGGTATATCTGTAGGAACATACGCTATTGAAATAGAGAAAACTGAGATCACAGGAGAAAATGGCCATGGATGAGTAGAACAGAAAGAAACTGAAAAATTTGTTGGTGAGATAAAAATTGTTATTGAGATGTAATGCAATACAATGAAAGCCAAGAAATAGAATGTTTCAAAACAATACATTTTTCCAATTAATTTAAACATCATTAAGAAGTTTAATAAGATTAAACTTAAAATACATATTTGTTTAATGGCAGGGAAGGCTGCAGTTGTTTGAGAAGTTGACTGTTCCTGAGATGTGGAGTCAGTGTGTTGTAGACACCTGGATAAGCTTGAAGGAAAAGTAAAAAGTTGATGCAATGAGTATTTTGAAAATACAACAAACAGTTCAATGAAATTCAGATGAATGTTGCTTTTTTTGTCCTTGCTGTTTTGTTTGTTTGCTTTTAAAATGGGAGTTACCTGTTCAAATCTGGCTGCTAATTACAATGACGCTAAAAAATTTAATGACTGAACACTCAGGAGAGTGTGGGATAAACAATGGGGAAATTTCCCTAAGAACGCAAGACGGCATGTGATTTAAAATACAGGTGGAGTGTTTGACTTTTGCTAAAAGGACAAAACTTTTTTTTTGGTAACCAAAAAGAGAAGATGGGTGCAAATATAAAATAGGTTTGTTCATTTTTGAATGGTAAGGCCTCTGTTAACTCAGTACATCATGAATCAATTTTATTCAGCTGTTATTAGTTGTGTTTGGGGAAGAAAGAGAAAGACCTTTAGAGGGTAGCGTACAACATAGTCAGCCGACAGAAGAGTGGGCATAGGTAGTGATACACAATTATATTACTGGGCAGTTATTAGTGCCCAAAAGAAAATGGCAATCATGAACTTGTAATTTTTTTTAAAGATTTTATTTATTTGACAGAGAGAGACAAAGAGAGAGAGGGAACACAAACAGGGGGAGTGGGAGAGGGAGAAGCAGGCTTCCCGCTGAGCAGGGAGCCCGATGTGGGGCTCGATCCTGGGACCCCAGGATCATGATCTGAGCCAAAGGCAGACACTTAACAACTGAGCCACCCAGGCACCCCATGAATTTGTAATTTATAATCATAAATTTCTGTCATGAACTGACACATCCACTTGCATGACTTTTTCCACCAATGTTTAGATTCAGAGTGGAAAAATTGCTGGAAATTGATTTATCCGTGGCTGGGGTTTGTTATGAGAGTGTGTTAGGATGAGACCAGAGCTGGATGAGTGTGTATATTTACAAAAAAATATTTTAATGTTGGTGCACAACTGTCAGCTAGGTAATAATGAAGAGAAGTGAAAGAATGATGAATGCAGAGGTGAGACTCTTACTGAATTGGCGCTTTTCATGAAAGTAAAGGATGGTTATATGTTAGGCACTTGACCAAGTACAATGAAGGATTTATAGGATTTTTAGTGACGGTGCCAGACATTTAAATACCTGATAAAGATGGTGGTGTAGTTTTTAATGATAAAAATAGTAAGAAGTTTACATAGGAATAAGTAGTTAAGGTAGATGTAGCAATGAGAACATTAAAAAACTGAGAATCAAGGGCTAATGGAAGATCATGCACTCATACAGAGGAGCCATACAAAGGTGATGAGAGGACGTTAATGTGATGACAAAGAATGTGAGCAAGGAGGGAAAGTTAAAGTTCTCAATGAAGAACATAAAATTCAGTGAAGTTAGTATAGCAGGTTATTATATGATCAAAAAAATACAGAGGAGCTACATAACATGGGTGTTATGTTCCAAACCAATTTTCTGACAATAACTGGATGTCTTACAGTTCCATTCACTTCCGACACTAACTACCCAGAGTTAGCATCCAATTCAGAGAATTAAAAGTCCTTAAATTCTGACACCATCTGCCCACGACATCAGATTCCACAGTCCCCAAAAAGACTTCCCTTACATCAGACACAAGACATAAGTGGGATCCTCAGGTTACCCACTCCTCCTCCGGACTGAGCTACAAATTCAGAGGTTCCCATGACCCTTGTTAAGTTTTGGTAATCTGTTAGAAAGATTCGCAGAACTATATGTACAGTTTCATTATAAAGGATACAACTCAGAAAAGCCAAATTGGTTAAAGTTTTGGGGGGTTGGGGAGAAGTGCAGGAGCTTCTTTCCTATGGAGTCAGGGTGAGCCACCCTCCCAGCACAGAATTATGTTCACCAGTCAGGAGTACTGTAACCCTTGTGGTTCTGACTTTTTCTCATGGTTTCATTACATAGGCATGGTTGATTAGATCATTGGCCAAGTGATGAACTCATTCTCCCTTCCCTAGAGGTTTGAGAAGGTGGTTCAAACCCCAAGTCATGTGGTTAGTTTTTCCAGAGACCATCTCCTATCCTGAAGCCAGGGGCTCCACAAGGAGTCACCTCCTTAGGATAACAAATACACTCCTACCACTCAGGAAATTTATGGTTTCTGAAGTTCCATGTCAGGAACAAAGACCTGTGTGTGTGTGTGTGTGTGTGTGTGTGTGTGTGTGTGTGTGTGTGTGTGTGTGTGTTTTGGTTTTGTTTTGTTTTTTTCTTTTTTACAAAATGTCAGTCATAAGATGAATTCTTTGGGAGGAAATATGCTTTATTTAATACAATTCAGAACTATAGAACTATTGCAATTACTCAGCAATCATACCATTCTTTTGTATAAATTTTGTGAAATGAACTAAGTGACAATATTGAGTAGATTTTCTACTTTGAGAAAGGAAATCACAGTGAAGGAATTTGCATGTACTGGTTTGGAGAATCTTCAATGCAAGTTTATATGGGGTAGAAATTGCAATTCAAAGATGTAAAATTAATATGTAATCATCATGAATTAGATTTATATCTGACCTCAGATTCTATATGCTTCCCATTAGTTCCCTAAACTGAAGCATAATAGAATAATTAATGGGATTTTTTTTAAAGATTTTATTTATTTATTTGACAGAGAGAGAGACAGAGAGAGAGGGAATATAAGCAGAGGGAGTGGGAAAGGGAGAAGCAGGCTTCCCGCTGAGGAGAGAGCCCAATGTGGGGTTCGATCCCAGGACCCTGGGGATCATGACCTGAGCTGAAGGCAGATGCTTAACGACTGAGCCACCCCAGCACCCTCATTAATGGGATTTTTTTTAAACAAACGTTCTGCTGGAGAAATTCCCATGTTATTTTTAACATGCTCCACAGTGGCTCCATATACAGCTGTTACCGACAGTCCTCTGTAATCCACAACACTGATCCTTTTGCTTAGCAAACATTCCAGGTAGAAAGTATCTTATTCCGATGTCTGCTTCCCACATGTATCTTTAGATTCAATTTCATAAGAGTGGCTATCAGTATCGTACAATAAATCCAATTTTAAAAATAGTAATTCAGAGTGTGTATATACTTTGTAAGAACCTCAGGCCAAAAAATTTGTTTTTAGTAAAAAGAATAGTATTTGTTCTTATTGTTACATATTTTCATTACATTTTCCTCTATCATTTATATTAGTTTTAGAACACTTAAAAATTTTTGTTTTTGGATCATTAAGTTCAAATTAATTGGAATAAACATTAGATGTTTGACCTATTTGGTTTGACTTTTACAGATATTCATTCCTTTTTATGTTCCTTATATCATGAAGGGTTTCTAAAATTTTCCCTGGAAATTCTTTTCCATATTGTCTTATCATGATCTAGTGAATACAAATTTTGGTGTCTTCTAGTAAGAAAATTTTCCTTCAGAATTTCCTCTAGAATGACTGGTATCCTCTAAAATTTCCACCTGGGAGATTTCCTATAGTAAGTAGTTCAAGAGCCCCGCCAACAGTTTATGTGTTTAAAAAATGAACAATGACTGATGATGCAAATTCACATTGAGTCAGTACTTGCAATCTCTCAGCTATATGCTCTGCTTGAAGTCATATAACTCACATTAACTCTGGAAATCATTGGGGGATGAAAATAAAATATAACTAGACAGTAGTTTTGCAAAGAAAGATTTCCTTTTTAGACTGGAGAACCACTCCAGGCCATGTAACTCCAGTGCTTTCTTCCCTTAAGGCATGACATAGTCCTGTCTCCCTTGCCCTTCCCCTTGTCAGCTTCATAACCCCACTTTCCGTTCACAAGGAGATGACAAGATTTGTACTTTCTCAGGCTCCTGGCTTATCAGATGATTCTTGATGAAAATTACACCAGCTGAAAGCTTGCTTTAATGTTTTCTTATTCTGTAATCTCCTGAGAGTTTTGCTGTCATATTTGTCCTAGGCCAGTAAGCACCTTACTAGATAGATCATGGCTGACTGCAGAATTATGACAAAAACATTGCCAAGTTGCAGTGCACCCCTTCACAAACTACTTACTTTTTTAAATTTTTTATTGTTATGTTAATCACCATATATTACATCATTAGTTTGTGATGAAACTACTTACTTAATTGGTATCTCATTGCTGGCATTACTCCAACATTTTTGTAACATTCTACAGTTTGAAATAGAAGTTTTGATCATAATGAGGAACCAATGCTCCCAGGAGTTTATGGCGATGGTTGGAGGGAAAATTTTATTTATTTATGTTTTGTTTTACTTTCTAAATTTTATTATTATTTTTTCTTTAAAAATTAATTTAATTTTATTTAAATTCAATTAACATATAGTGTATTATTAGTTTCAGAGGTAGAATTTAGTGATTCATCAGTTACACATAACACCCAGTGCCCATTACATCACGTGCTTTCCTTAATGCCTATCACCCAATGACCCCATCCCCACTCCTTTCCCTTCCAGCAACCCTCAGTTTGTTTCCTATAGTTAAGAGTCCCTTATGGTTTGTCTCCCTCTCTGATTTCATCTTATTTTATTTTTCCCTCCCTTCCCCTGTGATCTTCTGTTTTGTTTCTTAAATTCCACATATGAGTGAAATCATATGATAATTCAATTAGTGGAGGGCAAAATTTTAAATATTGCGTATGCTTTTTTTTCTCTAGAAATGTTTCTTATTTATAGACTTAATCTTTTAAGTGTCTCAAAATTAAACATGATACCCACAAATAGACCAATTATAATACAAAACAATGCATGTCCTAAATATTGCTTAATTGAGTCATTAGAACCATTCCTCTGCAAGGATTGACCAAAAGCATTCATGTATTTAATACTTTAAACATACAGATGAAGTGAACAGTAACCTCAACTATTCATCTGTACAGGATGGCATCCGCTTATTAAGACAATCTAATGTCAAACATTTAGAAAATTAGCTTTTATTTCGATATTTAGAATTAATATAATCAGTATCACCAACAGTTAGCAACCATTTATTGATCATATAATACATGTGTAATAAGAAGCAAACTGATGTAAATGGATGCAGCAGCTTCCTAAACTCAGATTGTGAAGAGGAAGGTATACTATTAGAGGTAATATTTGGGATGGTACCTTTCTGATTCCTTAGCTTCCGGACTGGAGTAAATTTTGTTCTGAGTGTGTCATTCTGGGGACCTATCATAGAGTCTATGCTTCGAGCCACTCAACAATGTTTTTTTAAAGAATTGAATTCTCTGGATTAAACTGATACATATAATAGCTATAGTAGTATCCATTAACAGCTGAATCATGAATGAATCAGAAGAGAGTACAAATTATCCCTAGTCACATAACCAAGCTCTAAAATTTATATCATCATTTTGATTATAGTAGAAAATATAGTAGAAAAAAAAATGTTTCCCATACTGAAATTTTGACCTACCATATATTGTATTTCCTATGCCAAATAAATTTTTTAAAATTAGTAGTCCTATCATTTTTTTTCAGTATAATGAACATTTATCAATCTTTGGGTAATTGCAATCCAAATACCCCTATTTTGTGGAAATTCCTAACTGTGAGTCTAAGAGAGACTCAGGAACCTCCCTCAACCGCAAAACCCAAAGTACCAGTTAGGTCTCCATTGTCTTAGTAGCCCAATCCTTAATGCATGATTTAGACTCTGCTAAAATCATGCACTTGTTCAAGAATTTAAACTTTGAGGAAGTAGGTGAAAGCTATGAGGTGAGTTGAGAAATTGCTTATCACTCAAAAAGTAGTGTTATATTCCTGTTGATGATGGAGCCAACAGGATCATTCCAAACAGAATCTCCCTGTGATATCACTTTTGCTTAGTTTTCTTGATGCCTGCTCACCCTAAGTTCCTGCCTGTTTCCAATCCTGGCCCATTGTGTTTGCCTTCAATTCTTTCTATCACCAGTAATCTTTCTAATGAATGTATTTTCTTCTTAAATTAGCAAGGGTCCATTTCCATTTTTTAAATAAGAACAAAAATTCCGGAGGAAATGGAAAATGAGGAAAATAATACTCTGCAAACCTAAATAAGAATTAGCTATAAAATATTTTAAAACCATTAATTGGGCTAGATTTCTTTATTTGAGGTCCATACTTCCATATTGTGTTAAAACATACCAGTTGAACATCTGTATACCATTTATAGGAGGAAATTTTTAAATAAAAACCAGATGCATTAAAAGCAAATGGATAGAGAAATTTTCCATGAAACTTAAGCTTCATAATGGCAAAACCTTTTCTGTTATAGCCATCATTCTATGCTAGGAGTTATTGTCAACTTTAACTCATGGTTATTGCACTATGTGTTAAACGTTAATATCAGGCAAAACTGAATTAAGTGGAAAAATAATTAAATGAACTATTGCCATTTTATAGTAATAAACATGATAACCATCAATGAATATATAACCATTCAAAGCATATCATTAAAATATATTTTAATTAAATATCAAGCATTTAATATTCAGTTATATAATATTCAAAGAAAACATATCATTAAAAGACCTGAATTCGCTGCTAAAATGCTAACTTTTGTAAATAATCATGTATTTTTTAGAGATCAAACAAGATATTCAATTTTAATACTAAAATTACTAAGATTGATTATATAAAATACATAAATTCTATAAAATATATTTCACACCATTGAGGCTGTTGTATAAAAATAAGAGCAAAGAATACTAAAAATGCCAAATTAACTCTAAGTCAGAAAATGAATATTAAATTTGAAGAGACTTATCTTTGAAACCAATGAAATGTGGAGAGTCAGAGACTATGGAGATTTAGATAGGGTGTCAGGATCCTAATGATGAGAGAACACAGATAATGTCACTTTCATAAAAAGAAAGGCCTACTCTTAATGAGAAAATATTGATAATTGTAACATCAGACCACCGACAACTGAAAATTAAAAAAGGAAGACACTTAAAAGTGGGCAGGGCTCAAGACATTGATCTTGGGAAGGTACTAATTCTAAGGAAGAAGATGTAGGAATAATTTAGAGATCCAGTTGTGAAAAGAACTAGGAATTTGCAAGTGAAAAATTAAGGGTTCTGGGAAACATGTTGTTGGTATTTTGATAGGGACTGCATTAAATGTTTAGATTGTTTTGGGTAGTAAATACCCAAAATATTTGTTCTTCCAACCCAGGAGCATGGGATGTTTTTCCATTTCTTTGTGTCATCTTCAATTTCTTTCATCAATGTTTTATATTTTTAAGTACAGTTCTTTTACCTCTTTGGTTAGACTTATTCCTAGGTATCTTATCATTTTTGGTGCAATTGTAAATGGGATTAATTCCTTAATTTCTCTTTCTTTTGCTTCATTATTGGTGTATAGAAATGCAACAGATTTGTGTACATTGATTTTGTATCCTTCAACTTTACTGAATTTGTGTATCAGTTCTAGCAGTTTTTTGGTGGAGTCTTTTGGATTTTCTAGATAGAATATCATGTCATCTTAAATAATGAAAGTGTGACTTCTTCCTTGCCAATTTGGATGCCTTTTATTTCTTTTTCTTGTCTGATTGCTGTGCCTAGGACTTCTAGTACAATGTTAAATAACAGTGTTGAAAGTGGATGTCCCTGTCTTGTTCCTGACCATAGAGAAAAAGCTGTTTTTCCCCATTAAGGATGATATTTGCTTGTGTGGGTTTTTCATAAATGGCCTTTATTATGTTGAAGTATGTTCCCTCTATCCCTACATTGTTGAGGGCTTTATCATGAATGGATGTTGTACTTTGTCAAATGTTTTTTCTTTATCTATTGAAATGATCATATGGTTCTTATCATTTATTAATGTGGTATATCACATTGATTAATTGGTAAATTTTGAAGCATCCTTGTAGCCCAGGAATAAATACCACTTGGTCATGGTGAATGATTTTTTTTAACGTATTGTTGGATTCAGTTTGCTAGGATTTTATTGAGAATTTTTGCATCCATGTTCATTAGAGATATTGACATGTAGTTTTGTTTTTTAGTGGAGTCTTTACCTGGTTTTGGTATCAGGGTAATGTGGCCTCATAGAATGGATTTGGAAGTTTTCCTTCCTTTTCTATTTATTGTAATAGTTTGAGAAGAATAGGTATTAACTCTCCTTTAAATATTTGATAGAATTCACCTGTGAAGCCATCTGGCCCTGGGCTTTTGTTTGTGAGGAGTTTTTTGATTACTGATTAAATTTCTTTGTTGATTATTGGTCTTCTCAAGTTTCCTATTTCTTCCTGTTTCAGTTTTGGCAGTTTATATGTTTCTATAAATTTATCCATTTCTTCTATGTTGTCCAATTAGTTGGCATATAGTTTTTCATAATATTCTCTTATAATTGTTTGTACTTCTGTGGTGTTTGTTGTGGTTGTTATTTTTCCTCTTTCATTGCAATTTTATTTATCTGGGTCCTTTTGCTTTTCTTTTTGACAAGTCTGGCTAGAGATTTATCAATTTTATTAATTAAAAAAAAAACAGCTCCTGGATTCTTTGATTTTTCTATTTTTTTTTAGCTTCCAGATATGGAAGCTAATTTCTGCCCTAATTGTTATTATTTCCTTCCTTCTGCTGGCTCTAGGATTCATTTATTGTTCTTTTTCTCACTCCCTTAGGTGTAAGGGTAGGTTATTAATTTGAGATTTTGTTCTTGCTTTTTGAGGTATAGGAACGCTTTTGCTACCTCCCAAAGGTTTTGGACCATGTGTTTTCATTTTCATTCGTTTCCATGTATTTTTTTTCTTTGATTTTCTGATTGACACATTCACTGTTTATTTTTTTTTAAAGATTTTATTTATTCATTCATGAGAGACAGAGGGATAGAGAGAGAGAAGCAGAGGGAGAAGCAGGCTCCCAAGGAGTAGGGAGCCCGATGCGGGACTCGATCCCAGGACCCTGGGATCATGACCTGAGCCGAAGGCAGATGCTTAACCATCTGAGCCACCCAGGTGCCCCCATTCACTGTTTAATAGATTGTTGTTTAGCCTCTATATATTTGTGGTCTTTCCAAATCTGTATTGAACCACAGAAGACCCTGAATAGCCCATGTAATTTTGAAAAAGAAAAGCAAAGCTGGACGCATCACAATTCTGGACTTCAAGTTATATTACAAAGCAATAGTGATAAAAATATTATGGTAATTGCACAAAAATAGACACACAGATCAATAGAACATAACAGAAAACCCAGAAATGAACACACCACTATATGGTCAATTAATCTTCAATAAAGCAGGGAAGAATATCCAATGGGAAGAAGACAGTCTCTTCAATAAATGCTGCTAGAAAACTGGACAGCAACATGCAAAAGAATGAAACTGGATCACTTTCTTATACCATACACAAAAATAAATTCAGAATGGATTAAAGCCTAAATGTGAGACTTGAAACCATAAAAATCCTCGAGAACACATGCAGTAACTTCTTCAACATCTGCCATAGCAACTATTTTCTAGATATGTCTCCTGAGAAAAGGGAAACAGAAGCAAAAATAAACTATTGGGACTTCATCAAAATAAAAAACTTCTGCACAGCAAAGGAAACAATTAACAAAACTAAAGAATGGGAGAAGATATTTGCAAATGACATATCTGATAAAGGGTTACTATCCAAAATATATAAATAACTTATAAAACTTAACAGCCAAAAAATGAATAATCCAGTTAAAAAATGGGCAGAAGACATGAACATACATTTTTCCAAAGAAGACACCCAGATAGCCAACAGACACATGAAAAGATGCTCAACATCACTCATCAACAGGGAAACACAAATCAAAACTTTAATGAGGTATCACTTCACACCTGTCAGAGTGGCTAAAATCAACAACACAAGAAACAACAGGTGTTGGCAAGGATGTGGAGAAAGAGGAACTCTTTTTGCACTGTTGGGAATGCAAACTAGTGCAGCCACTCTGGAAAAACAGTATGGAGCTTCCTCAGAAAGTTAAAAATAGAATTATCCTACAATCCAGTAATTGCATTATTAGGTATTTACCCAAAGAATACAAAAATGCTAATTTAAAGAGATACACACACCCTGATATTTATAGCAACATTATCTACAATAGCAAAATTATGGAAAAGCCCAAGTTTCCATCAACCTATGAATGGACAAAGAAGAACTGGTGTGTGTGTGTGTGTGTGTGTGTGTGTATGAATATATACATATATGTATATACATATATATATACGCCTATTACTCAGCCATAACAAAGAATGAAGTCTTGCCATTTGCAGCAACATAGATGTAACTAGAGAGTATTATGCTAAGCGAAATAAAGTCAATCAGAAAAAGACAATTACCATAAAATTTCACTCATATGTGGAATTTAAGAAACAAAACAAATAAGCAAATAGGAAAAAGAGAGAGAGAGAGAGACAGAGAGAGAGAGACAAGCCAAGAAACAGACTCTTAACTATAGAGAACAAACTGTTGGTTACCAGAAGGGAGGTGGGTGGGGGGACGGGTGAAATAGGTGATGGGGATTAAGGAGTATGATTTTTGTGATGAGCACCAGGTGCTGTATGGAAGTGTTAAATCACTATATTGTACACCTAAAACTAATATTACACTGTGTGCTAACTAACTAGAATTTAAGTAAAAACTTAAAAAAAAAAAGACAAGAGGTAATAAGTGTTAGGAAAGGTGTGGAGAAAGGGAACCCTTGTACGCTACTGGTGGGAATGTAAATTGGTATAGCCCTATGGAATCCCTCAAAAAACTGACAGAAATATCATATGACCCAGCAATCTCACTTCTGGGTATATATCCAAAGGAAATGAAATAAGGATCTTGAAGAGATCTCTGCATTACCACGTTCAGTGCAGCACTATTCATGGTAGCCAAGATATGGGAACAACTTAAATGTAAAAAAAAAAAAGGAATAAAAGAAAAATTAAGGGTATATAAGAAATAAAAGAAAATCATGAAATTACTGATTCTTCTCTACCAAAAAATGATGATCACTGATTGAAAAAATAAAAAAAAAAACAGCAGTTTATTATATCAAAAGGAGAGGTACTATGAACTAGTAAATCTAATCAATATTTCAAAACTTTCACCTTCCTCTACATATAACTATAACTATTTATTTAGAGGAATAACATTTACAAAATAACAAAAATATTGCAAATTATATTCTCACAATGTTAACATATGAAAGAACATAAAAATAATAACTGAAATAGTTCAACTAATAAATATGGTCCTTCCAAAACCACATAAAGCAGAAAACCAGTAAAAACATACACTCTAATTCGAGTTAACATTAAACCAACACTTACATAAATTTTTAAAAGGAACAACAAAATCTTGAATCATAAATTCCAAACCTAGGAAACATATTTTAAAAAGAGTATGTCAAATGAGTTGAACAAATTCAGAAAAGTTATTGACAAAAAGGTGAAATCATCTGAGGAATAAAGATTGATTCACATGTTACCAAAAGGAGAGGCATTTAAAGTTAAATTTAGTATGTGTGATTAAGGAATTGCATGAAATAAAATTCAGAGAAAAGTGATCTTTGTAGAAAAAAAGAGCCTATATATATATAGGCTTCAATTTTATATTTATATATATATATATAATGTGTGTATATATATATATATATATACACACACACATGTAAAACACACTCACACACACACAAATAACAATAAAATTAATATTAAAAATAATTCAATAACATTTCCCAGGAAATAAATAGACCCAATTCTAGTGAGAAGTTCACTATACATCACGGAATTATTGACCTAGAACATTCAACTCGAGAAATATTGTGATAAAGCTCTTGGGCTTTAAAAATGAAAAAAAAATCTCCAGCTCTCCAGGAATTAAGAAGAAGACACTTACAAAAAAAATCCATTCACTGCAAAAACAACACGCAATAAAGATTGTAGAACACCATTTCTAAGAAGCTCAACAAAAGCAAGTGTGAGCTAAGTCTGTCATATCCATCCAATTGTCTCTTAAATATCAAGGGTGTAAAATCATTCTTATATATGCAATACCTCAGGGAATACTGCAAATGAACACTTCTTGAGGAATCTACTAAAAGATGAGTTACATCCCACCGAGTGATAACTGGGAAACTTCAGAAAATGGCTCATGGCAGCATTGAACATACTTAATTGTAGATCTGTAGATCTAAGAATAAATGAAAGGTAGGAACAAGGTTGTAAGAGTAATATGGTTAAGTCCTAAAAAAACAAAAACCTGACAACAAGAAATAATACAAATAAAATGTTGGAGGAAGAATGTGAATTGTCACATCAATAGTAGCTGATAGTCGAAGATTGTTATCCTCATCTGACAACTCAAACAAAAGATGGTTAAACAAAAAGAAAGAAGACTTGAGGGTATCTTAATAAATATTATTATAAAGAGAGCCAAGTCAACAAAAATACAAATCTTTTATGATTTTAAAAAAAAGAAAAAGTGAACAGACCACATAAAAGTGTAGATACAACAAAATATAATATTCATTGTAGTTATATTATCATATTATTAAATAATGAGAACTTGAAACCAAATATCAGACATAACAATATATATGAATGTGCCTAACTCACTTATTTTGAAAAACAAAAAGGATTCCAGCTTATCTCAAAAAGCAGTAGCATCCAAAATTATGCAATTTCATGTAGACATATGTAAGACAATGACTCTCAAAGGCTAAACATAAAGGATGGGGAAGGTACAACAGGAAAACAGAAAAATTAAGAAATTACAAGATAGAACCTTATATCAGACAAACTATAACTCAGGAAAAAAAGCACTAAATGCACCATAAACATACTATAATGATAAAAGCCACAATTCACTTCCATACAGTTTACATTAAAGAGATATAAAGTAGACAGAAACATACCAATAATAGGAGAATTAAGTCATTTTTTTTTTTTGGCCAAAGAAATCAAGTGAAAAAATATTAAACAAGAGGTAGAAGATCTCAATAACGTAATCAATAAGGTAAATATACATATAACTATATTGTGTCTTAATGTTAGAAAATGTTTTTTAGAACACATGGAACATTCACAAAATGAATCATACGTACATTATTAGATTAAAAAAGCATTAATAAATCCTATAAAGCAGAAATAATATAGATAGCAATTTTAAATTAATAAGACAAAATCAATAAAACTAAAAACTACAACATTTTAAAAGATACTTTCTTCGGGAATTTTTCTGAATGGAAATCTTTTTTATTTTATGAAAGTAATAATAAACTTGAAGCCTAGTATGGCAGAAAAGAAATATAATACTATTTGCCTTAGAGTTTTGTTGGAAGGAATCAATGATAGAAAGCAGTGAAAGGAATACAGAAAAACATTTAAAAATCATCGTTATTATTTAATATATTTTATTTATTAAAAATTATTGACTTCCAGTCTTAGCTCTGACATTAAGAGATCTTGGAAGTTGTAAATCCCATCCTTACAACAAGAAAACAGTTGACAATAGGAAATCAATGCTTTCCCTTGGACCCACCAGAGAATTGACCTTACAGAGAAAACACCCTAAAATCTGTAAAGACTAGCAAATACAAAGAACTGCAGCTGAGGTTTGATTATTTGGAACAGAAGACAGTGGAACCATTAACTAGTAGAAACATTTAAATAGCAATTTTGACAAACTTTTGAAGGCTGAATGTGAATGAGCATGAGACTAAGAAACTCCTGGCAGTCAATCTTAGGAGGCTCCACACTCTTGTGGGTTTTAGCTTCCGTAACTTCACCACGTTCTCACAGTGAAAAGCCAAGAAAAATCCCATCATGTTCCGGCATGTTGAGGGGGAAAAATAACCATTTTGAAAATGGTTTCATTCTGAATAACAAAGAGTCATTCACCAGGGAAAAAGACTATCAGAGCCTTATCCCACAAAGGAGGAAGGGCTTTTACCCAACTCCACTCCTCTCACTTCCAGTCTTCCATAAGGAAAAATCCTAAGAAACACTTCTGAGGGTCACAGCCCAGGAAAACAGACCCACTGAAAGATAAGATTATAGGACATTTCTCCCCTTACATAACCACACAAGATGCTAGAGTGGTAAGTACAGATTACAGCTGAAATTACTGTAAAATACAGACTACATTTAAGGAGTAATTCTTAAGGAAACCCAAAGATAACAGGGGAGACAAAAACAAAGATACTACAGGAATTTGAAGCTCCTGGCACCAGTAACTACAACATTAAGGACAGTCCAAATACTAGCTGTGCAAGCAAAAAACTTCATACTAATTGTTTTCTGCCTCAATACCTATTTTTCCAATACATAATATCTGAATTTCAATAAGAAATAACAAGGCATGCTAAATGGCAAGAGAAAAAACAATTTGGAATGACAAAGAAGCATCAGAACCAGACTCAGATATGGCACAGATGATCGGAATGATCATACAGGAAATATGAAATGACTAGAATAAATATGTTAAGCGTTCTAATAGAAAAAGACAAAACACATAATGAGAAGGGTAATATTGTAAGAGATATGAAGTTTGAAGAACTAGCCAAAAAAAGTCACAACAAATCAAAATACTATAACAGACTTTAAGAATGTTTTTGATGGGCTCATCAAAAGACTGCATATGGCCAAGGAAAGAATAAGTATGCCTGAAGATATGTCGATAAACACACAAACTGAAATACAAAAGACAAAAATGAAAAAAAAATCTGAAAACTGTGGGACAGATTCCTTTTTTTTAAAGATTTATTTATTTATTTGAAAAAAGAGAATGAGAGAGAGAGCACGAGAGGGAAGAGGGTCAGAGGGAGAAGCAGGCTCCCCGCTGAGCAGGGAGCCCGATGGGGGACTTGATCCCAGGACTCCGGGATCATGACCTGAGCTGAAGGCAGTCGCTTAACCAACTGAGCCACCCAGGCGCCCTGTGGGACAGATTCCTAATGTGTAACTAACATGCATAATTATAATAACTGGAAGAAAAGAAGGCACACAGCAGAAGGAATGTTTTAATTAATGATGGCCTAAAATTTTCCAAATTTAATGACAGGCATCAAACCACAAATAAAGATAGCTCAAATAACACTAAGGAGCATAAATATCAAGTGATAAATACCAAGGCATATCACATTCAAACTGCAGAAAACAAAAGACAAAGAGAAAATTTTGAAGAAATCAGATCAGGGGAAAAACACCTTACTTATTGAGGAACAAGGATAATAATCACAAAGGACTTCTTATCAGAAGCCATGCAAACAAGAAGAAATATAGTGTTGAAAGGAAAAATCAACCAACTTAGAATTCCATATGCATGAATTTATCCTTTAGAAGTGATAAAACTTTCTTTAAACAGACAAAAAGTGAGGGAATTCACTGCCATCAGATCCAACTTTTTTTTTAGATTTCTTTTTATTTTATTATGTTAGTCACCATACAGTACTTCATTAGTTTTTGTTTTGTTTTGTTTTTAATTTTTATTGTTATGTAAATCACCATACATTACATCATTAGTTTTTGATGTAGTGTTCCATGATTCATTGTTTGTGCATAACACCCAGTGCTCCATGCAGAATGCCCTCCCCAATACCCATCACCACGCTAACCCATCCTCCCACCCCCTCCTCTCTAGAACCTTCAGTTTGTTTTTCAGAGTCCATTGTCTCTCATGGTTCCTCTCCCCCTCCGATTTCCCCCCTTTCATTCTTCCCCTCCTGCTATCAATGACGTGGATGGAACTGGAGGGTGTTATGCTGAGCGAAATAAGTCAAACAGAGAAAAACATGTATCATATGACCTCACCGATATGAGGAATTCTTAATCTCAGGAAACAAACTGAGGGTTGCTGGAGTGGTGGGGGGTGGGAGGGATGGGGTGGCTGGGTGATAGACATTGGGGAGGGTATGTGCTATGGTGAGTGCTGTGAATTGTGCAAGATTGTTGAATCACAGATCTGTACCTCTGAAACAAATAATGCAATATATGTTAAGAAGAAAAGATCCAACTTTCAAGAAATGTTAAAAGGAAGTTCTTCAAGGAGAAAGAAAATATAGATCAGAAACTCAATTCACAAAGGAAATGTGTCATGGAAGGAATAAATGTAAAATAAAACCTTGCAGTTTTTACATTTATTGACTTAAAAGTAAACTTTTTTTTAACATAATAATAGTAAAAATATATTGGATGCTTATAGCATGTAGATAAATGAAGGCAATATTCTAAGGGACAAGATAAAAGAACTGGGAATAATCTGTCATAAAATATCTGTACTAACCATGAAGTGGTATGGTGTTTTTTCGAAGTGGGCTTAGAATATAAATGTATATTGCAACCTCTGGGACAACCACTGAACTTTTTATCTTTTTTCTTTTTTTTTTAAGAAGGGTGATTAATATGTTAAAAGAAGAAAAAAAATTAAATCATACAAAAATGCTCAATTAAAACCAGAGATTGTTGGGGCACCTGGGTGGCTCAGTCAGTTAAGTGATGGCCTTCAGCTCAGGTCATGATCTCAGGGTCCTGGGATCGAGCCCCACATCAGGCTCCCAGTTCAACAGGGAGTCTGCTTTTCCCTCTCTCTCTGTCCCTCCCCCTGCTTGTGTTCTCCCTCTTTCTCTCAAATAAATAAATAAAATCTTTAAAATAAGCAAACAACAAACAGATATTGCAGGGGCTCCTGTGCGGTTCAGTCGGTTAAGCATCTGACTCTCGATTTGGGCTCAGGTCATGATCTCAGGGTCAAGAGGTCTAACCCAGAGTCAGGATCCACACTGGGCATGGAGTCGGCTTAAGATTTTCACTCTCCCTCTGCCCCTCCTCACCCCTGCTCATGCTCTCTCTTGCCCTCTCTCCAAAAAAAAAGAAAAAAGAAAACAAAAATAAAAACAAAGATTGTAGAAAGAGGAAAAGAAAACAAAAATGAGTAAGTGCAATGAATAGGGAAAAAAGATACAACATAGTAGATGTTTATCTATATTAATTATCACTTTAATTGTGAAAGTCTAAATATACCAATGAAAAAATACTGTCATAGTTGATAAAACATAAACACAACTATATGTTCTCTAAAAGAAACACATTTTTAAACATAAAGACACATACAGATTAAAAGTAAAGGTATGGAGAAAGAAATACCGTGCTAATAGTAGTAAGAAAAAAGACAACAGACTTCAGAACAGGGAAAATTATCAGTCATAAAAACAGGCAGTGCCTAGTGATAAAGGGGTAAATTCTCCTAGAAAGCATAATAATACTTAACACACACCTATACACATAACAACAGACGGTCAAAATATGTGAGGCAAAGACTGACAGAACTGAAAGGAGAAATACACAAATCCACTAATGTAGTTGAACACTCCAAAGCCCTTCTTTTGGTAACTGGTCCATCAAGAGGATAGAAATCAGCAGCAATGTAACTGACATGAACAGACTTTTTTTTTTTAAAGATTTTATTTATTTATTTATTTATTTATTAGAGAGAGAGAATGAGAGAGCATGAGCGGGGGAGGAGAGAGGGAGAGCAATAAGCAGACTCCCCACTGAGCGCAGAACCCAATGTGGGGCTCTATCCCAAGTCCCTGAGATCATTACCTGAGCCAAAATCAAGAGTCTGATACTTATCTGACTGAGCTACCCTGGCGCCTCTGAACAGATTTTTAATCTGTTTGACCTAACTGACATTTATAGAACACTTCATCCAACAAAAGCAGAATACATATTCTTCTTAAGTTCAAATGGAAAGTTCATTAATAGAATACAATTCTGGGTCATAAAATGCAATACAATAACATAAAATATATTTTCAGACCATAATGGAATTAAAATAATTATCAACAGGAGAAAGCAGAAAAATCACCAAATGTTTGGACATTAAACAAAACACCATGAAATAAACAAAGGTTTAACTATAAAAAAAGGTCTCAGGAGAATTAAAACAATTTTTTGAAATAAATGAAAATGTAAGTAAGATATCTAAATTTGTGGTGTGCAGTGAAAACAGTGTTTAGAAGGAAAATTATAGTGCTAAATGCATATTTTAGAAAAGAAGAAAGCACTCAAATAATCCAAGCTTCTATCTCAGAAAACTAGAGTAACAGGAGATACTTAAGTTCAAAGCAAACAGAAAAAAATTATAAAATCTAGAGCAGAAATCTATTAACTGGAAACCAGGAAATTAACAGAAAAAAATAAACAGAAGATGGATTCATTGGAAGATTACACCTCTAGCCAGACTAACCAAATTAAAAGGAAAAAAAAAACAACACAAAATACCTATAAATAATCCTCTGGACATTAAAAGCTTAACAAAGGGTATTATGGACTGCAAGAGTCCCCCCACAAAAAATTCATATACTGAAGCTCTAATCCCCAATGTGATGATAATAGAAGGTGGGGCCTTTGGGAGGTAGTTAGCTTAGACAAGATCATGAGATCATGAGGTTGGGGTCTTCATGATAGGATTAGTGCCCTTATAAGAGAGCTTGCTCTTTTCCTCTCTCCATCAGGTGCAGCATGAAGGTAGCTGTCAAAAACCTAGAAGAGGGTTCTCATCAGACACCAATATCTGCAAGCACTTTCATTTTGTTCTTCCCAGCTTCCAGGAGAAATAAATGATTTTAAGTCACCTAGTCTATAGTACTTTGTCACAGCAGCCCAAATTAACTAAGGCAAAGGGATACTACAAATAACTTTATGACCACAAATTTGATAACTTAGATAAAATATACAAATTACCTGAGAGATGTAAACTTATAAAAATCAAATAAGGAGAAATAGATAATCTCACTAGGTCCGTCTATATTAACAACACTGAATAAAAACCTTCCAAAAAAGAAAGCATCAGGAAGGAATGAAAGGAAGGAAGCATAAGGGAGAAATACCAATTTTCCATAATCTTTATCAGGAAACGGAGCATAAGAACAACTCATAATTCTTTTTATAAGGTCAGTATTTTCCTAATACCAAAACTATATAAAGGCATTACTAGACAGGAAAATTATTGACAAAATAATGTTAGAGTTTATATGGAAAGGCAAAAGACCTATAATATCCAATACAGTACTAAAGAAGAACAAAGTCGGAGTAGTATCTGACTTCAAGACTCATTATAAAGCCATAATAAACAAGAGAGTGAGGTATTGTTAAAAGAATAAACACATAGATCAAAGAATGAAAGAGAGCCCAGAAATAGACCCACACAAATATTGTCAATTGATCTTTGAAAAAGGAGCAAAGGTAATTCACTCGAACAAAGACATTCTTTTCAACAAATAATGCTGTAACAATTTGACTTCCAGATGAAAAATATATCTATATATCTATATTTATATCTAGACACACTGTGAAAGTAACCTCAAAATGGATCACAGAACTAACTGTAAAACTCAAAACTATAAAACTTCTAGAAGAAAACAAAGAAGAAAATCTGGATGACCTTGTGTTTGGTGATGATTTTTTAGATATAACACTGAGAGCATAATTCATGAAAGAAAACACTGAAAAGTTGGAGTTACTAAATGAAAAATCTTCTGCTCTGCATAAAGATATTATTATGAGAATGAAAAGGTAAACCACAAACAAGGAGAAAGTATTTATAAAACACATATCTGATAGAAGACTTTAATCCAAAACATACAAATATCTCTTGAAACTCAACAATTAAAAAAAAATTTTGAAAATAAGCAAAAGATCTGACCAGATACCCTACCAAATAAGATATACAGAAGAAAAATAAGCATATTAAAAGAGTCTTAACATCATTTGTTATTATGGAAGTGTAAATTAAAACAAGATAGCACCATATAACAATTTGAATTGCTTAAAAACAAACAAACAAACAAACAAAGTTGACAATACCAAAAGATTGTGAGGATGCAGGCAATTGAAATTCTAATTAATTTCTGGAAGGAATACTTGGAAGACAGTTCAGCAGTTTCTTAAAAAGCTAAACATAGTTTTCTCAGGTTACACATCAATTGCATTCTCAGGTAATACTCAACTGATCTGAAAATATTTTTCCACGCAGAAACCTGCACATGATGTTTATAGCAACTTTATTCATAATTGTAAAACAGGAAGCATGCAATTTGTCCATTAGTAGATGAGTGCACAAACAAATTGTGGTACATCCATACAAAGGAATATTCAGCAGTAAAAAAGAAATGATCTATCAAGCAATGAAAAGGTATTGATGAACATTTAATGTGAGATACTGTGTGAAAGAAGCAAGTTTAAAAAGGCTACACACTGTATGATTTCAATAATACAACATTCTAGAAAAGGAAAACCATGAAGATAGTAAAAATGATCAGTGGTTGACAGTTGGGTATGGGAGGGTTGAACAGGTGAAGCACAGGGGACTTTTTAGAGCTATGAAACTATTCCTTATGATACTGTAATGGTGGATACATGACACTATGCATTTGTCAAAACCCACAGAATTTTACAGAACAAAAAATTCTAATTGTCTTCAAATTTTAACAATCCATTTTAGGAGGCAGACGTATTCCAGGAAGGCATGCAGAAAGTGATGGCAATCTAACTACAGGGGACCCTTAAAAAAATCAAGGATTAGGGGTGCCAATCCCCTAGGCGGTCAGAAATCTGCATCTAATGTGACTCCCCAAAACTTCACTAGTAGTCTACTGTTGACCAGAAGACTTACTGATAACATAGTTGATTACACATATTTTACACCTTTCATATATTATATATATATATATATATATTTAAAGATTTTATTTATTTGAGCGAGAGAGAATGAGAGATAGAGAGCACGAGAGGGAAGAGGGTCAGAGGGAGAAGCAGACTCCCCGCTGAGCAGGGAGCCTGATGCGGGACTCGATCCCGGGACTCCAGGATCATGACCTGAGCCGAAGGCAGTCGCTTAACCAACTGAGCCAGCCAGGCGCCCCATATATTATATTTTTACAATAAAGATAAGCTAGAGAAAAAAAAGAGGTATTAAGAAAACCATAAGAGAAAATACATTTACAGTATTTTAATGTATTTATTGAAAGATTTCTGCATGTAAGTGGACCTGGGCAACTCAAACTTGTGTTGCTTAAGGGTCAACTATATATTACAAGTGTATGAAACCACCTCACTGAAAGGGAAGAGGGAAGGTGCTAACCTAAGTAACTTTGGAAATGGGTGAAATCTGTAAGACTAAAGGCAGAATTAGCTGCACATAAGTATTGTGCTCTACTTGAAAAAGTTATGATCAGTGGGCAAAAAGGTTAAGAATCTTGGTGCTATTGTAAAAGATGCTGGAATTGACCTATTATGTAAATGAATGGCTCTTCGTACTATTGGAGTGGAAATTTACTGACATGCGTGGGCAGAAGTCTTGAATGACAGTAAAGCATTAGAGCTGGAGACATTAGTAGGCACTCAGGTTTACCTTAATATAGATAGAGAGAGCTGCATATAGAAGTATTTTGTTACTATAAACACTGTTAGTAAACACACATGTATCCCTTGCTCTGCAGCTGAAAGGGCTTAAAAACAAAGATATTTCATATCAATAAGCACACCTAGTGCCCAGGCTTGGTTCCTAATGTGATTCTGCAATGAAAGGAACCAGTGCTCCTTGGAGAAATGGCTGATTCTAGGATTGGGCCTGGAAATAAACAAGATGATCCTGGAGCTCTTTTAGTGTCAGTAAGTAAGGACATCAACTAGTGAATCATTGAACACTACATCAAAAACTAATGATATACTATATGTTGGCTAATTGAATTTAAATTAAAAAAAATTAAAGAAAGGGTGCCTGGGTGGCTCAGTTGGTTAAGCGACTGCCTTCGGCTCAGGTCATGATCCTGGGGTCCCGGGATCGAGTCCCGCATCGGGCTCCCTGCTCAGCAGGGAGTCTGCTTCTCCCTCTGACCTTCCTCCATCTCATGCTCTCTCTCTACCATTCTCTCTCTCAATAAATAAATAAAAATCTTTAAAAAAAAAATTAAAGAAAGTAAGGACATGCTCATACAAACAAAAAATCAAACAAACAAGAAAATACTTCACTGATGATTATGTCATAAGTCAAGGAAGCACAGAAGCCAAACAAAAGAATTCCCAATGGCCATAGTCCCAAAAGAAAGCCTAATGTTCCCAAAGCTGTCTCCTGTGCTTAACATATTTTCTCTTCTGTTCAGAATATTACATATGAGAATTAAATTATTATGCATGAGTCAGTCAAAATAATTCCTTTTCCCTACATTTAAGCCTATAATTCTTGAGTTTTCCCATGGATAATCACAATATATATTTTACTTCCTCAAATGTTTAAGTTTGATCAGTGTTATTTTCTGGGAGACTCAGGAATATTTCCTATGTTCTTTTCTGCCAAATTATTTCATTTTCTAGAGTAGATAGTATTCTGTCTATATTCTCGCAGAATAGAAACAACACCAAAATTAAATAAAATAGAAAAAGGAGGATATAAGTGGGAACGCATTGTAGGAAAGTTCCCAGGGCCAGAGAGAGTTATCATCAAATATTTCAGGAGATTTATAACATTTTAATTGTTATTAATTGGGTCAACTAATAATCCATATTACATAATCTGATCACCTTGCTGTGATAACGTGGTTTTCAGGTTTTTCCACTGTAAGGTTACTCTTTTCACCCTTTTCCATTTTATATTCCTTGAAACGTAGTCACTATATATAGCCAAAACTTAACTAGGAGTTCTGCTTCCCCTCTTTAATGGAGGACTTCTACATAAATTATTTGGAATTCTTTTCAATGGTAGATTTATTGCTTCTTCATGTATTTAATTATTCAATCATCTATATCAGTGTGGGCTCATAGATATTTATTTAAAATTGTGGTTAAAATCAGGGCGCCTGCGGGGCTCAGTTGTTTAAGCGTGGGCCTTCGGCTCAGGTCAGGATCCCGGGGTCCTGGGATCAAGACAGCATCCAGCTATCTGCTCAGCGGGGAGTCTTCTTCTCCCTCTCTCTTTGCCTACCACACTGCTTACTTGTGATCTCTCTTTCTCTGTCAAATAAATAAGTACAATCTTTAAAAAAATATATTAAAGAAAAAAATTGTGGTTAAAATCCAATACTACTTTATGTATGTTCCTGCTCAAATTGAACAGAAGAGGAAATATGTTAAGCCATATCAATAAACCTAGAATCACTCTCCTTTTGCTTTATACAGTTGAAGTAAGTACTTGAAAAAACTGAAATATCCTTGAAAATAGTATACTAAGTTCCTCTTATTTGGGGTAATTATCATTTTTTATGTCCCAGAACAATATTATGATAATCGTTAGTATACATTATATATTTAGACCAATTTAGCAAATTCATCGTAAAAGTATTTAAAGATACTTGGCCTTTAAAAATTTTATCACTGCTCCATCATTGCAAGTTTTGGGTACCTTATGGGTATAAAGTGCAAGTTTTGTTAAATATATAGAAATATGGAATTTTAGAATAAATATACCCAGGGACATATACACACACATACATATGCATACACATATATGTATATAATATAGAGTACTTTAACTGATCGTACATGGTACAGAATTCAAAAAGCAGACAAGGACACATGCACAGCAAAAACAAAGGTTCTTGGTCCTCTAGCCATGCAGTTCTTCTCACAAACAAAATAATTAGTTTCTTATTTATAGTTCAGTGATATCTTATATAAGTACAATGTAAAACACATACCCATCCATCCGGATATGTGTATATTAGGTGTAAATATGCATATGTGCATACATACACATATGTATTTGTGATTTTCTGAATAAATCTTATATAATAGAGTCCTAGGGGTAGAGTTCCTGGGTCAAAGTATGCACTCTACAATTTTTTTTGAAAGGTTTTATTTATTTATTTGAGAGAGAGAGCGAGATAGTGAGAGAGAAAGCACTAGCAGGGGGAAAGGGAGAAGCAGACTCCCCACTGAGCAGGAAGCCCTATGCGGGGCTTGATCCCAGGACCCTGGGGTCATGACCTGAGCTGAAGGCAGACGCTTAACCAACTGAGCCACCCAGGGACCCCATACACTCTAAATTTTAATAAGCTTGTCAAGTTTTTCTCAAAGTTACAGCAATTTACCCTTGCCCACATACATACTCTTGTCAATACAAAAAAATTATCCAACTTTTTGATCTTCATAATTTGATTAATAAAAACAGGTAATTATGGTTTTATTGCATTTCTCTTATATTGAACATAGTTACAGATCCTTTAATATGTTTAATCAACTTTTTTCATGTCTTAGCTCATTTTTTTAGATTTTTATATATATATTATAAATAAATATATATTTACATAATATATATTATAAATAAATGTTATATCTATTTATATATAAATAGGTTCTATTTATATATAAAGGTCATTAGTTTATCAAATAATTATCCTTTTGTATATATTTTCAGTTTATCATTTGTATGTTTCTCATGATACACTCCAAAATTTAACATTTATTTTTTCACAATCATTGGTCTTTTGGTGCTCTTGAGGCTTTGAGTCATATTAAGAAAGGCTTCCAATAATCTGTGATTATGAAAGAATCGTTTCATATTTTCTTATGTTATTGTGGTTATATTATTTCTGCTTAAATCTTTGAATTATTAGGCATTTAGTTTGATTTAAAGCCTGAGGTATGGATCTTCTTTTGGGGAGGGTGAGAATGCTGTTTATTTTTATGTTTTCCAGATTGCTACTGTACTTTCTCAACTGTATTTATTAAGTAATATACCTGTTCTACACTGATTTGCAATATTATATTTATCAAAAACTACATTCCTTAATATTTATGTGTTTATTTGGGGATTTTCATTTACTCATTTATTCTACAAAAAATTATCAAGGTACTTTCATGCCAGGCAATTTTGTTTTTGTTACTTTTTTTTAAAATTTTACATTTAATTTTATTTTTTTAATTTTACAATTTTGTTTTGTTACTACTTTTTTTAAGTTTTAAAGATTATGTATATGTATATAATTTTACACACACAGAAACAAAGATGTATGTATACATAAATATATGTGTGTGTATGTATGTGTGCATATAAAAGCATATAAATATTCCTTTTCAGGAAATAGGCAGAGCATTAAATGGTCACCTTTATATTCCTCTAACAGTATTAAACAATGCCAACAATCTTAGTTGGAAACACATTGGAAAACATTCAATGTTATTATCAAAAACATATGTAATATTGGTATCAACCTTATCATTGTTCCATAAAATTTATTTAGGATCTTACCTTCTTTTTCTATGTCCTGGGAGGAATTGATTTTCATTTGCGTTATTAATTCTTCACAAGCTTGACAGATTTCTCCTGCATGAATGTTGGGAAATAGCACATTACTGGCTTGGGGGGTAAAAAGAGTAGTTCTGTGACAACTTTACATTTTTATGTTGATTTTATTTCTCCTATTGTCCTCTTCTATTGTTCTAGGTTTGTAATTTATAAGTTCCTAATAATTAGCTACCTCTTAGTACTATTTAAATTTATTTATGTACTGTGTGAAAAGTGTTCTCATGATTCCTTTAATTTCAATTCTCTTGTGGGTATTTTATCTTGTTATTTCTATTTTGTGTCTATTTCTTCTCATTCAGTTAAGGCTGCCTTGATGAATTTTTCTCTTTATTTTCAAAGTAATAGCTCCTAGATTTATATGTTCCACCATATTCTACTTTATTTCATTAATTGCTTTTTCCCTATTAGGTTTGTTTTCTACTTCAATTACTAACTTAAGTTGGGGGTTGCACTTATTATAGTATTGTCTGTTTTATAGCATTACTGTTTAGTAGTATATCTTTTACTCTGGGCTTTGTCTTAAATATATCCCATAGGTTCTAAAATGTAGGGTTTCACTGCTTGTAAATAAAATAGTATTTAGATTTAATCTTCTCCTTAAGACATTTAACCATTTTTTAATATCTGATGTTGCATTATTTCTTTTATACTTCTATTAATTTACAAATTTAATTAAAAGTAGGTCAAAGAATGTCTTCTATACAATTTAGTTTTCAGAATTTTTGAAGATATTCTTTATGGCTGAGTATATAGTCAATTTTGAGAATGATTTTTTGATTTCTGAATATAGAATCCAATATGCCTAAAATTATATTTATCTTATGAAATGTGTGATTTCGACATTCTGTATTTTTATGTATGTTGGTGTACATTTTCACTGGGTGAGAGACTCAAATTATTCTTTTTTTTTAAGATTTTATTTATTTATTTGACAGAGAGAGCGAGAGAGCACAAGCAGGGGGAGCGGGAGAGGGAGAAGCAGGCTCCCTGCTGAGCAGGGAGGTTCGACACGGGGTTCGACTCTGGGATCAGGACCTGAGCTGAAGGCAGACGCTTAACCGACTGAGCCACCCAGGTGCCCCTAAATTATTCTTTTGATTTACATTGCTCTGTTAATTGCCTGTAGCTTATGCTTTATAACTGTGATTATGTATTTGTGCATAGATATTCATGATTGGATATTACATTTGGAACTGTAAATGCTTCTAACATATTTCCTTTGGTATTACACTTACAACTCTAGATTTTTATTTTTTTTTAAGATTTTATTTATTTATTTGACAAAGAAAGAGAGAGAGCACAAGCAGGGGGAGTGGGAGAGGGTTAAGCAGGCTCCACACTGAGCAAGGAGCCCAATCCAGGGCTCAATCCCAGGACCCTGGGATCATGACCTGAGCAGAAGGCAGATGCTTAACTGACTGAGCCACCCAGGTGCCCCACAACTCTAGATTTTTAAAACAGCTTTATTAAGGTATAACTGATAGCATGAATTAAAACTGTACCATTTTTCTAAAGTTTTGTCAAATGTATACATGAAACCAGCATCATATACATATACACAGAGACACACACAATAAATATATTGTCTATATATACACACACAATATTTTGTATACATACACATTTATTATTCTTGTAGGCAGTATAATATCTGCATAATCTGTAATTACTATGTACTTCCCCTAATCCTTTACAGTCATTCTTTCCTCATTCTGAGATGTTTTTCTCACAGGAAACTGATGAGTATTCTGCTGAACACCTGCGTAGGACCATCTGCAGATCTTTTCGAGTTCTCTCTCTGCAATTCTCTTCCCCACTCCTCCAACCATACTGTGTCCTGGGTACTCTATCTAGCCTTTTCCCATTATTCAGATTCAACTCCATTTCCTCAACTCCCATTGGTTCCCCTTGTTCTGGGGCCTGAAAACTCTCTCAAAGCAGTAAGGTTTGCAATCGTAGGACTTGGCATATTTGTTTTCTGTCTCTCAGGAATCACTGACCCTTGTCTATTTTCTTTTCTGAGCTCTGAAATCTGTATTTCATGATTATCTTTGGTCTCAACATAGGTGCTTCAGTGACTGTTTCTGAACGATTTTTTCATTTGATGGGCACACATACAATTATGGTTTTAATCTGTTCTGTAGCTCCTTTCTGGAGAGGATTTCACAAGTTCATAAGTGTTGTTATTATTTTCCATTATTTTCTTTTCTCCTTTGTAAGTTTTTAAAGTTTGTCTCTTTTTAAAAATTTCTTACTATTTAATTAATAAGGTACTAAGGCAATTAAATTCACTCAAATAGCATATATAACATATTTACATATATATGGAAAGAAAGATTGAGAAAAAGGGAGAGGGGAAGACACTTAACTATACATAATTATAAAAACTAGAGATACCATAATTCCAAAAACAAAAGAAAATATACTTTCATGGACCTTACACTTTAGTTGGAGGAAAAAGACAATAAAATATAAGTAATTTAATATTGTATATGCAAAATGGTGTTCGTTCTATAAAAGAAAGCATAGTGAAGAATTAGAGGATGAAGGTGTTGTTGATATTTCAGGAAATGTTTTTAGAAGGACCACCTGAGTAGCACAGTCTGTTAAGCATCCAAGTCTTCGTTTCAGCTCAGGGTCATGATCTCAGGGCTGTGAGACCGAGCCCGGTGTGGGCTCTGCACTGGGCATGGTGTCTGCTTAAGGCTCTCTCTCTCTCTCTCTCTCTCTCCCTCCCTCTCACCCCCTTGTGCTCTCACTCTCAAATAAATAATCCTAAAAAAAAAAAAAGAAGAAGAAAATGTTTTTAGAAAAGAAAAAAAACTATCTTCTAAGTTATTTGGAGAGTACTCATGTTTATTTTCAAAAGAATGTAAGTCCCTGTGTTTATCTGAGAAAAACATTACAGGAAAAGAGAAGACTTACATGAAAAAAGTACATTAATGGAACATGCATAACAGTTTGAGAATAGTACGGAAACAACTTTAGCTGAAGTTATTGTTAGCAAATGGGTGTATACTGGAAGATGAAGGCATATAGTTAACAATGAGAAAGACTATATAGGGAGTCATAAACCAATGTAAGAACTATAAATTTTATTATTAATTAGAAGGAAAGTCATCAGAGAGTTTTAAGAGGAGTGGCATGATTTAATTTATATTTATATTTATATTTCCAAAAGCCTTTCAGGATCAGTGGAGGAAAATACTTTCAGAAGCAAAATGAAATATGTAAACATTAACATTGCAAAATTTCATGTTAGTTATGAAGGTTGCCTGGGCTGAGGCGGTTATGCTATAAGTAGTGAGAAGAAACTGAATTCTAGATACTATATTAAGGTAGAGCTTCCAGGCTTTTATGATGAAATGAAGGTGAGGAAAAGAGAGAAGTTAAGGATGGGTCCAAAGTTTTTGTTCCAGTTTAACAGGAAAAAAACAGTTGCTATTTACTGTTATGAGAAAGGGTGTTGAGAACAAAGTTTTACAGTGGGGGAATTAAGAGCTTGGTTTTACAAATATAAATGTGAGATACATTTCAGACTTCCAAGAATGAACCATACATTTGATATAAAAATCTAGTTCCAGAGAGATAAGGTCTAGAAATAAAAACTGGAATCCTCTGAATACAGATGGTGTTAAAAAGTATATGACTGGATAAGATCATGTAAGAAGGGGATACAGATTAAAACGGAGAAATAACCCTTGACTATTTATTTCCAAGAGTGGAGACAGCAACCTCTGGAGTTAAAAAGAATTTCTACCATTGTCCATGAAGTTTCATATATTTCTGGTGTATGTGTGTATTTAGGGGACTGTGGACTCTGTGTGTGGGTACAGCAGTTGTTTTAATATTTACTTACCTCTAAATGACAGCCATCGGCAATTTTGGGTCTGCCCATAATTTAATACCATTTTCCAGGCTTCCTCTCTGAATGGCAACCTCCTGGAAAGCCTGCTATCATCTGTTAAAGACCAGCTCTTCTTTTCTTTCATGGAATTCAGAGTCCACTGTTGCCACCAGCCCCAGATGCTACTCCCATTGTTGTGAACACGAAACTGTTGACCTTCGGCTTTGCTCTTCATGAAGTGTCATCACTTTATTTTTTTTTTTTTAAAGATTTATTTATTCATGAGAGACAGAAAGAGAGAGAGAGAGATCGAGAGAGGCAGAGGCAGAGGGAGAAGCAGGCTCTCAGGGAGCAGGGAGCCCGATGTGGGACTCGATCCCAGGACCCTGGGATCATGACCTGAGCCGAAGGCAGACGCTTAACCATCTGAACCACCCAGGCGCCCGAAGTGTCATCACTTTAAACAATGACCTTGTGCTAATTGGTTCCAAGAACTGCAGTTGCGAGTATCTTCCCTCAGCATCTTCATACACTTCAGTTAGATCTTCAGTAACGTTGACAGCCCTTCCTCATGAGTATTGGCTTGTGGTTACAAATCTCTCATAGTCTTAGGTTAATTTGCAAGTCCGTTACTCATTATTCTTGTTGGTTTGGTATAATTTTAATAACGGAGAATTTGTGGAAAAGTAGGCATGGACTCTCAATGTTAAATATATCTGAGAATAAAAGTAAAATATTCCTGGTTCATGATAAAAATATTTTTCTTAAACTTTCCCAAACATGCCTGCCCTTTCTATTACCTCTCTAGGACTAAAAAAATATTAACTTGAGTTGACCTTAACAACAGCTTATAAAAGTGTACAATTTACTTAAATTCTCTTTTACCTGACCTTTACTAGGCTTGGTTAAGATGGATTTTTTTTGGTCCACCCTTGTAGATTTTTTTTTTTAAATACTAGGATGGCCTTGTCATCCTCCATATAATTTCTCAAGAGTAACATTACCAATAATCTCCCGAGTACACTTTTAAAAATGGATTTCTTCCAATACATTAGTATATTTTCATTAGAACTTACAGAGACTTTGAGGTGAATGACTTAAGCTCCATGACATAACAGGTATTGCATTTCCTGGCTATTATTTCTTGCCTCAGGTTGTATGAGGCACAGAGCTAAAAGATATGTTTTTTTTTTCCCCACGTGACAAGTTCCAGGTTTTATAAAACATCTCTGACTATAGAATAGCTTCCTTTCAATAAGAAGAGACTTAAATAAGGATAAGGCATGCATTTTCTCCTAGGTGAAAAAGAATCATGACTACCTGTCAGGTAACATGAGAACCAAGATTTTTATATCTTAGTGCAATAATCCACCAAATAATATGTATTGATTTGCTTTTTGCTTTTTTAGCTAAACACTCTTAAAATACACCTTCCATTCCGATGCTTACAAATGCTAGCTGCATTTTGTTGAGCTAGCTTCTTAAATCTACTTATTTTACTAATTCAAAGGGAAGACAGCTTCCCTTAACCTATAATTTGAGTATTTTGCATCTAATTGGTTGCAGCTGAGTAAATATACGTTTGTCCTTACAGTGTTAAACACATAAGCCACAGTCTTTATGCTATGTAAGTGTGATTAACTTGTAAAAAATTCATCAAGTGCCCTGAGATCTGCACAGCTTATTTAAAAATTATGTACAAAGTTTTGAAGAATAAAAATGGTTTGACAAGTAGGCAGTCCACAAAGAAACTGACACATAAAGGAAGAAGATCAAACAGGAATATAGCAAGCATATTCACACTGTAGACTGCGGTGTCTGGTTCCACTCCAAGGGGGTTGAAAGAACAAGTAGACATGAAATATAGAGAAAGAACAGAGACATAAATCTCAAGGTGGAGAAATAAAAGACCATTTGACATTCAAAATGATTTTTTTTAATTTTACATTTTTGACACACAGCCAATATATTAACTCACTTCAGTTTAACTTAGTTAACTGAACACAACTGTTGTCTTAAATCTGTGGAAAGCAACAAACAAGAGCATGTCAAAAAACGTTTCTGCTAAATCATATGACTTCCATTTCGGTTTTCCTCAAATTTCCCATAACATAAAGGCAATGCCAAGCAATTATATATCCAAGCCCCAGAATGCTGGTTTACAACTCCTTAATTTTTAAATAGGATTTGATATTTTGTTTCAATTTTATTATAATGTCAAATGTTAGTTAAGGGTTATGTTCTAACTAACCATTGCATGTAACATTTTAGCTTTTAACTTGTATTTATTTGCTAATCATTCATTATTTTAAATTTCAATGTTAAAATTCATTTTTGTTTAATTTTTAAAATGTAAGCCCATTGAACATCTGTGTGCCATTGAATTTATTTTTTGATTTAATTATTCTGAAATACTCTTGTGTAAAAATATATGAAGATGACACTAGGGCAAGTAACCCATAGGCAGTGAAAACAAAACCATATTAAACTGAAAATGATAACAGCTGAGAATATACTGCTCTTTAAAAAAAGTGTTAACAGTGAAATAGTGTTTTTTTTAATTCAGTGAGGTTTTAATCCAGGGAGAGATCCCTTAATTTTCATCTCTTGATATATAAATAGAAATAAAACTTTCTGGGTAAAACATCAGTATTAAATGACTACAATAGGAAAAGGGATACTTATCAGAATTTCTGTATTTAAGAGTATATATATGCTCTTTATATTCTGATAATGATGACAAATCACCCTCCCCAAAGGCTCTAATTAGATGTATTTCTTTCACCAAATATCTTGCCTCTCAAGTAGTTACATTTTAATGTTGGTTTAATTTGTATGACCTTGATAAATTTTAAGTTGATAAATATTTTATTTTTGTTGGCAGTTCATATTATTGCCTGTGAATTGACTATGTACTCCATATTCTTTTTTTTTTCAATATATTTGTTTGCCCTTTCTTTGGTTAATATTAATTAACCAGAGAACCATCCATTTTTCACCTTAAAAGATTTGCTTCAGATCATTTCTTATTGGATGTCTTCTTTTTTCCTCAGTGCTCCATTTTTATCAAGTTTCACAAAATGAAAACATAAAAGGCCTCATCTGTATTGTTTATTTTGCACTCCAATAGTGTTTTGACTAAATATAAACACTTCTCTTACCTGAATTTTCTAAGCCCATTACAATCCATTTTCTTGGTATACTTTTGACCTTCTGTTTTTTCCTTTGTGAATGATGTCACTGTCTCTTCTACGATGATGTGACCTCCTTGTTTTTTTATCCTACATAAATTTTGCTATAATAGAATTAAAAGCTCACTGAATACCTTTATTATGAATATTGAGGGGATATTTTGATTAGATTATTGAAGTTATTTTTAGTCTTTTGAGTAAAGAGGTATCTGTATGGTTTTCACTTCTCCTTGGTGACCAACTATACAAGACTACCTATGAAAATCAGAGAAGAAAAGCTTCTAACATTGTGCTTAATTACTTTATTTCTGGCTCAAGTATAAAGTATAAAATTATATTAACACATATTTTCTTGCCTAATTTTTCCCTTTTGCAAACTATGTTTTATTTCCAAAGATAACTTTCTTAGATTTGTCTATATTCGATTTTCAGATTTGTTTCATAGTTGATTATCTCCAAAGTATGCCTTCATTGATTCAAATTTCTACCCAATTTCAAATTCATACCTGCTTCCAAAATTGTTCTTTAGCTAATCAGTTTTAATTGCATTACAAAAGTCCATTCTGCAATCAAATAAGATTTTTTAGTAGTTACTACATGTTGAGCAAATGTCGTATTTTAATAGGCATTTACTTTGTTTTGATCAAATATTATAATTTTATTAGACACAAGAAATATAAATTAGTTAATTTTTTTTCAGGCATCTTAAAAATATAAAAACTTGTAACACACCTCTTTGAGCATAATTATTTAAAATGTGCATTGAGCAGTAACTATAAGGAAAGGCAATGGAACTTGTACTCTTTCTGAGAGATCCTCATTAAATTACCTTAGTTTATGCACATCTTATATGTGCATTTTTCACTTAAGATTTATCAAGATACACATCTATTTCTCCTTTCCTATTCACTGCCATCCTCCCCAAAGTTCAATTTTGAGATCAAATTCAGATGTAGGCTCCATTTTCTTAGGAATCTATATTAGCATGTGGGGTATGTATAGCTATCCATTGGGAGAAATGATCCTTGGGCTTTTCTGTATGGTTTCTTTTCCTATGACTGGATGGAGTAGTGGGGGCTTCCCTACTTTGGCTTCCTCTTTGGCTTTCCCTTTTCTCTTTTGGATTTCTCTCAAACAATGGAAGAAGGATCACAAAAATTGCATCTTTATCTAATGTCCCATTTCTCTCTGTCATTCCTATTACTATCACGCAGATCAACAGATTGTTGAATCTGTAACATGCTTTTCACATTGGTCTGACTTCTTATACTAACACTATAACTGAGGTATACCATTAATATGTAGGGTTTTGTTTTGTTTTGAACCTCCAAGATATTCTGTTCTTCAGAAGCCTCCACTACATTTCTGAACTTATCATTAGGTCTGAGTGACAGGTTTTCAATGGCTCCTCAGAAGAGCCCATTGTGCATTTTGTTCCCTCTCTAGAACTTTCTATACAAGTCAGCCTTTGTCTGACCACTAATACCCACATGGCTTCTCCATTCCTTTACTAGTAAAAGATAAACCACCATCTCTGTTTCAAACTACCATTTCCATGGTAAAGACAGACCTACATTCAATGTTTCAGAAATTCCCTGTTGTGTAAATCCATATTTCAGAATATAGGTCATGTTCGCACTTTCTCAGGTTCCTTTGCAAGGAAGTTTCAGGTATGTCACCTTGATGCCTATCAGCTGCAGTATATATGGGCTAGTATTGAGAATTAGAGTCAATGACTGCAAGTAATAGACTTGATCAATTATGGCAGCTGCAAAAGCTGTTGCATCCCATTTTCAGAAGTTGCATTTTTAGCAATAGGGTTTTAAGTAAGCATTAATGATGTCAACAATGAAAGTGGTTGTGTTAATCTTCGATAGAGCAGCAACCAGGTCTTTGAGGATCAGTTTTGTCATGTAACTTTGGACAATTTTTTGTGACTGTGTAGCCTCCAATTCTGGTTCTTTAGTCTTCTTGGCAAGATGCTATTTGTCATCCAATATCTTTTAGGAAAGCCATTTTCTTTTTACTTAGCCAGAGTTAGTTTTTATGACTTCAATTAAGTTCTCTTTTAATAAAATATTGAAATTTTGATTTTTAAAAGTTGATAAAAATATTATATTATCACCTTTCATATAAAGGGATAGGACTTCAGAAGAATTTTATTTTTAACATGTTTTTATGTTTATAAAAAAGTTAAGATTTGTAAATATATATAACGTTATTCTTTATACATGCTGATCAAAGAGTCCTATATCCAGCTATGGAATCAATAAGTCATGAGGATAAACGTTACAGCATAGAGAATGTAGTCAGTGGTACTGTAATAACGTTATATGGTGACAGATGGTAGCTACACTTGTGGTAAGCATAGCATAACATACAGACTTGTTGAATCACTATGTTGTACACTTGAAATTAATGTAACACTGAGCATCAACTATGTTTCAGTTGAAAATTAAAAATAAGTAAATAAGATAAAATGCACAGAATAAAAAACATTCTGGAAAAAAAAAGGTAATAAATCTATCCTCACTGGAAAAATCTTCCAGAATTAATAAGCTAGTGACACAAGCAGAAGATTCTGAGTCTTAATATTTGGACAAATGGATGAAATGTACTTTACAACACAAATGGACAATAACAGACTTATATTCTAGTCTTGTTCTGTCACGACTAAGCTCTATGTCCTTTGGCAAGACATCTTTTTTTTTTGGTTTCTACTTATTTTCCTATAAATGGACTGGGCTAGAGGACAGCCTCATAATAGGCCTTCCTTTAAATTTGAAGACATGTCAATACAAATTCCTAAAATAAACTATGTAAATATTAAATATTAAACATATTAGGAGTTTTAAAAGCAAATTATTAAAGTGCATATTTACATCAAATGATTCTGAAATTAGAGAGCTAGCCAAAGAGCCATTTGCAGAGGAGCAGTCATCAGATATGGGAAAAAAAAGACCTTACATTACTACAGTAAAAAAACACGTGACTTTATTAAATTGCCAAAATTCAAAGCCAGTTGATTTAAAAACTCTTTCTTCTGCATATTTATTGCTAGAACACTGTTAATTCCCCTTTAAAAATACACACAAAAAATGTAGTGTGTCTCCTGGCAACTACTCTTGGCAATATGTGTGGGGTAGGCTGTCTCTTTACTCACTTTCACTTCTCCCATCTGCACCAGTTTCTCATGTGACAGTTCCTCTCCATGGGATTTTGGCAACTCAACCAACATCAGTTGTTGCAAATATTATCATAAGAAGAAGGAAAAGAAAGAAAATCTCATTTCTTTAATGTACAACAGCTAAAATTTTCAAGTTTTAGTTAATATTCAAAGACTAAATAAGACAACATGCTTTGACATAACAATACGAACCTTTTTGGACAATCAAGGCTTCCCTTTATTCCACCAGTGAAATCTTAGCAGACTGAATACTCTTTCTTCCTTTCATTTTTCTTAGGAAAATGTGTAAAGTTCTTAAAATAATCACAATGATTTTGTTCTCCCCAAGGTTATCCTTATTTTGCTCATGTTGAGCCAGGAACCACTGAGATTCCTATTTGTGGTCCCAATTTTGTTTTCACCAGCTGAAACATGAGTCATAATATGATTTACTTTCTTTAGCACATTGGAAGTTTCATTTCTCCCCAATCCAAGACTTTCATGTGCCCCAGTTTTGTTGTCTCGAGTATGAAGAAGGCAAAGTATATCACCAGCCTCACGTATAGAATACTAAGAAAACTCAAGGAAATCTCATACACAGACGTGACTACCATAGCAGATTATACTGGAAATCAGTGATGTTCAACAGTGGTAGTATCACTAACTAGAGGGCATCTTGGACATTTGCAGGAAATCCTTGGCTTCCATAAAAATATTGGCCCGCTATAACCAGCATTTAATGGGAGGGGAAGGGGTGTTAGATTTGCTGCATATCATCTATTTTCAACTAACATCCCTTCCCATTCTCACTCACTTTACCTCTCTTACTGTTACCCCTCTCTCAATATAGCAGAAATTGGAAGGATTATATCCACAGAGTTCTTTCAAGATAAGTCTGGATATTTTTACTTAGGTTAATCTAATTAAAGAGTTGCTACAGATTTGGAAGGTGGACATAAGATGAATGCCATATTCCTGTGGGTGCCACGTGCTGTTGCTTAAGGAAAGTTGTCATTTTTCTGCATCAGACACTACTGTCTGTTAACCAGCTTTCTGTTTGTCAAAAAACTAGGAAAGTAGCTCTGGTTTCTTTATATGACTGTTGGATAACAGCTCTGGGTATCCATACTCCAGTCTTTGTCTGGGCTCTGCTGTGGCTGGGCTATCACTCTAAGATGTGGGCCACCACAACTCCAGTGGCAGCCTTAGAAATAAGATCCTTATTTTACCTAATTTATTTAACTAGAACAGCATTTCTTATTTTCTGGAGTGACTGAGTAAGTGTGCAAACAAAACAAAACACAAAACACTTTTAATTAAAACAAAAACAACAACAACAAAGCTTTATTCTAGTTCCATCTGCTATCTCTTGTCCTGGGTTGGGTTCTCTAGGAAGCAGATGCTGAGATGAAGTTAACAGTGCAATAGACTTAGTGTGGAGCAATACCTGTGAAATAAAAAGAGACACCACGACATTAAGAAGAGCCATCAGATCATAATGCTGGGACTCGAACAAACATTGTAAGATAGAGGAATTCTAACTTAGGTAGAAATGGCTAAGCCTGAGCATTACCATCTTGCTCAGTCCTTAGCTAAGAGCTACTGTGAGAAGAATGTGACCTTGGCTTGAATGCTGAAGTGAATTAGAAGAAGCTAAGGGCTGGAGGCTTGTCAGGTATGGTATTTCTCATAACTGCACAGTGAATCTTCCCTTGTAGGGGAATCTGAATGGAGTTCCCCTGTTCTGCCAAACTCCTCTCCTATAAAATTTAGAAATTTATAGTGGTGTACTTACCAATCACCAGTATTTTTGTTTGTTTTGTTTGTTTCATCTGGGCTTTATGCTGGACTGAATGTCAATATGCTTAAAGACCATCAATTCATGTCCTGTTCATTTCCTACTTTCTCAATCTCCTACTTTTCTCTGTTTCTCTACCCCAAATATCCTGTATGCCACCGCATTTGTTCCAAAGTTGCTTAGGATCCAGCAGGTGAATTGTTACTACACATTCCTGATAGAGAAACTCTTAATAGATTCCCAAAACAAAAATCCTATTCCCCTTACTTACTAAGTCTTGGGGCCTGGGAGGTAATTGGGAATTATATAATTATTTTCCATATTATCCACCATAAAACTTTGTCTTTTATCTTAATTTGTTTAATTCTGGCATTGAATAACCTTTAGAACACAGATGACAGCAGAAACATTTCTTTCAAGCAATTCTTTTTCTGCTGTAGGTGGCCCTGACCCTATTTCCCTGAATATTTTATTTTTATTTCTCTCTGCTGTTCTTCTTTCCTTTCCAGCAGGTCAAGTTGAATTTTCAAAACTTTGATGTATTTTTTCTCCCCTACCATATGTAGACCTAACATAGTCTTTTGCAGCTTTTGACTGAAAGATAAAAAATCTGTCTCTAAGCTGATATCATTGTTCCCAGAATTTCTGAAATCATCTTTTCTAACCTCAAGTAATATTTTTTCCAGGACCAAACCCCGAAGGTTTCTAGCCTACTGACCATAATGTTCCCTCTGCTATTGAAGACCCTTGACTTCTCAAGTCAGAGCATTTGAATCATTTTTAGTAACCCTCTCTCTCTTTTTTCTCTCTTTCTTTTCATGAAATTGGGTCTGTGAAAGCTTCATTCAGATGTTGCCCGATGTAAATCTAGGTGGTACCATTTATCTCCTATATAATACTCCCCACCACTTTTTTCTGTTTATTAATAAGTTCTACCACCCTCAGAGAAAGAGGAAAAGAGAGAAAAGGACACTTTTTAGGGATTTTATCTTTCTTCATCTTTATCTGTCTTCATCTTACTAACAAACTTATCTAACTCAGTGAATCTTCATTAAAATTTCCTAGGTTCCTTATTAAAAATGCACATAACTTGTCCTTTTGCCAGACTTAAGGAATTGGTATCTCCACAGGCAGGACTTGAGAAGCTGTATTTTTCAAAAGTATCTCATGTGTTTTTATTTGGTTTTGGTTTTGTCCTGGTACCATCCTAAAAAAAAAAAAAAAAAATAGGGCCTTGTCTTTGATTCGTCCCTTTATTGCACTTTTGCTCCTGGCTTACAGATTGGGTGAGGTTGGAAAGGTGTCTGAGCTCCCCTTAGAGGCCAAAGATGATACTCAACCATACATTCCTATCTAGAATATACTCTATTGGCTCACTTTTAATATGATTCAGTATTCAATATATTATCTTATCTGGATTCTGATAGCCTTTTATTCATGAGTGAGGCTAGATCTGATTTTAGAGGAACTATATTTGACAGGTGTGTGCTTTAGAATACCGATAATTTCACAGATCATTTGGAAAATTATCCTTCTTTGACTATGTTTTGGGAGATTTATTTAACACGAACAAAATTTGTTCCGTTAAAATTTGAAATAATCTATAAATCTGCTCTTAATTTTTCTATAAGAAAACAAATGCAGAAAAGGGTGGGCAGGGAGATTAGATAATTTTAATATTCCCAAAGAAAGAGTTAATTAACACTTCTGCTTCATTAGTAGATGACCAGGAATTTCTTTAAAAGGTAAAAACACTGACTCCTTCAAAATTTTCAACAAAATACTAACAAATCAACTCTAACAATATATAAAAAGCATTTTACACCAAGTAAACTTTTATACCAAGTGGGATTTATGTATTAATACAATACTTTATATCAACAGGTAAAAAGCCAAAAATTGCATCATTATTCCAAGTGATCCAGAAAAAGCATCGGAAAATATCCAGCACCCATTCAAGAAAAATATGCTCAACAAACTAGGAAGAGAAGGGAAGTTTTTCAACCTGATATAGAGTATTTACCAAAAAACCCCACAGTTAACATCATATTGAATGGTGAGAGGTTAGTTTCCCCCTAAGATCAAGAGAAAGACAAGAATGTTTGCCCTTGCTCCTTCTATTTAATATTGACTGGAAGTCCTAGCCTAGGTAATTAGGCAAGAAAAATAAATAAAAGACACCCAGGTTGGAAAAGAAGTAAAACTCTCTCTCTTCATAGATGACATAATCCTTTTTATAAAAAGTCCTTGTAATCCACTAAAAAAAAATATTAGAACTAATAATTTCAGCAAGACTGAAAGATAAAAGATCAATTCACAGATCAATTATATTTCTACAGACTCACAAAGAATAATCCAAAAATAAATTTACAATTCAACTTGCAATAGCATCAAAAGAGTAAAATACTTATGAGTAAATCCAAGCAAATAAGTGCAAAACTTATGCCCTGAAAACCACAACACTGTTGAAGCAAATTTTTAAAATATTTAAATAAATGGAAATATATTCCATGTTCAAGAATTGGAAGACTTAAAATTGTTAAGCAAGCAATATTCCCCACACCGACCTACAGATTTAACACCATTTTATAAAGTTGTCTTCTTTGTTGAAATTGGCAAGCTGGTTCTAAATTTATATGGAATTGCAAGGGACCCTGAATAGCCAAAACAATCCTCAAGAAAGAACAAGTAGGAGGCCTCACACTTGTCAGTTTCAAAACTTACTACAAAGCAATTTAGTACATATTTTACTACAATACTTACTGTCAATGAAATCATTGTTAACACTGGCAAAAGAATAGTCATATAGATGAATAGCTAGAAATTAGAGTCCAGAAACACACACACACACACACACACACGCATGTATATACAACTAATTTTTTTAAAGATTTTATTTATTTATTTGACAGAGAGAGAGAGAGAGAGAACACAAGCAGGGGGAGTGCGAGAGGGAGAAGGAGGCTTCCCGTCGAGCAGGGAGCCCCATGCGGGGCTCGATCCCAGGAGCCTGGGACCATGACCTGAGCCGAAGGCAGACGCTTAATGACTGAGCCACCAGGCGCCCCACAACTAATTTTCAAAAAGAGTGCCAGAACAATTCAATGGAAGACAGAATAATTTTTTTTTTCAAGAAATGGTGCTGGGACAACTGGATAGTCACTTGCAAAATAAAGTTGGACCTTTATGTTATTCCATACACAAAAATTACCTCAAAATGAATTAATAAAACAAAATGTAAGAACTAAAAGTCTAAAACTCTTAGAAGATGAAATAAATCCCCACAACCATAAACTTGAAATGAGTTCTTAGATATGACACCAAAAGCATAAACAACAATAAAAACAAAAATAAATGAGATTTCATCAAAATTAAATTTTTTGTGAAAATTTTCATGAAGTGAAAAGCCAACTCACAAAATGGGAGAAAACTTTTGCAAATCATATATCTGACAAAGAACTTGTATAGATCCTAGATAGGATCTACAAGGAACACTTATAACTCAATAATAGAGAGATAACTAACCCAATTAAAAAGTGAGCCAAGTTTCTGAATAGGAATATCTCCAAGAAAGATACACAAATGGTTAATGAACAAATGAAAATATGCTCAATGTCATTAATCATCAAGGAAATGCAAATCAAAGACATGAGACACCACTTAATACAAACTAAAATGGCTAAAATCAGAAAGTTGGATAACAAAACTGTCATTGAGGATGTGGAGATATTAGAACCCTCATACACTGTCGGTGGGAAAGTAAAATGGTGCAGCCAATGTGAAAAACAGTCTGGCAGTCCTTGAAATGAGTAAGTGAGAAATGAACACATACATCGACACAAAAATTTGTACATGTATGTTTACCGCTACATTATTTATAATAGCCCAAATCTGGAAACAACTCAACTGTCCATCAACACAGCAATGGATTCACAAAATGTGGTCTCTTCATACAATTGTATATTACTCACCTATAAAAAAGAATGAAGTACTGATACATGATGATATATGAATCATAAACCTTGAAAACAGTATGCTAAGTGAAAGAAATTAATCACAAAGTGGCATACTTATGGTTTTATTCATATGAAAGTCCAGAAGAGGGAAATCTATAGAGATATAAAGTAGATTAGTGGTTGCTTTAAGGTGCTGCTTAAAAGCATAATATGTAAGGTGTAATAGATTTTTTTTGGAGGTGACCAAAGTATTCTAAAATTGTGGGTAGTTTTTGCACATATCTGTGAATGTACTAAGAACCATTGAATTGCACACTTTAAACAGGTGCATTGCATAGTATATGGATTCTATCTAGATAAAACTATTTTTTAAAAAAATATTCTCCTTTGAATTCAGGTTCCTAATGGAATAGGTCAGGCTAAGGAATTCTTCACAGTTTGATAAACTAAATGCTGTTTTTTCCAAAGATGCCACTCTCAATCCTAAGTTCCTAGTTACTATTTTATTTAAAAGTTATTGCCTTGGTTCTTATTCCCAAAATCTATCTGTCAAAGAATTTGACTTCATTTATGTATCTGGACAAAAAAGTTGATATTCATTAATTCGTTATGTGGTAAATTTATTACGGTCACATACAGCCACAATGCAAAAAAGGGAAACTAAAATGAAATAAATTATGCATATCCATTTACCTTATCCTCAGGGAATGTAAAATGAAAATATAATAATGTATCTTCTCTTAAAATATTTTACTAAACTTAAGGAACAGTAAACAGTGAACAAAAATAAGGAGAAAACAAGCCATATGACCATGCATTTACCAAATGCAAATGCAAATACCAAAACCAGTATTTTTCCCAATTTAGTGCTCAAACTGATACTCAATCTCATTTAAAATTAGTAAAATGTAAATATTCATTCAACATGTGTAAGTTTATGAGTATTTTCAAACTCAATATATTTGATATTACGAAGCTAAATAATTTTGTGTATTTATTTGCAGATATTTCACAGAGATCTAGCATAAAAAGTTAGAGAAGACTCATAATCCATTTTATTCCTCACTATAGTCATTGTGGCAATTAAGTATTATGCACTACCTCCAAACAAAGAGTTGTTTCTTTGGTGAGGTGACAGTAATTCAGTAGAGATTAATTTCAATAGTCTATAGACTTGGTTTGCCCTCTTTTGGTAAAGTTTTGAAGTACAAATATATAGATGCCAGTGACAAATACATATGCTCTCTGCTTCTGACAAAGGTTATTATCTTTTATTTCCATATTCTAGGCTTTCAAAATTATGCTCTGGGAACCAAAAGACATAGACTTCCAAGAATATTATTGATATTATACTTAATGGTTTGGAACAGCAAATTTAATTAACTTCCAATATTAAAAATGACTCTGAAATGATAGAAATACAGCTTGCATAATTTCCTGATTTTAAGTGTCATGAAACTTAATATCCTTCCTAAAATTTGAAACTATGCAAACTTAATCATCTATTGATTACTGTAAAAGCAATGGGAACACTAATATTATATTATGCGCCCACTGTCTTCCTAGAAAATGGTCAATATTGGTTTTTCTAATTAGTAAATGGCAAGTGCAATCTTTTGACCTATCAAATTTTTTTACCTTTTTATTTTGGAATTGTAAGTTCATTTTAAAATGTCAAATTAGTGTTTAAATTTCACATATTAAAGTAGATTTGGATTTCATAATTATGTGTTACTTCCTTTCTTGACACATTTTTGCAAGTACTAAACAGATAGTTACAGATATATATTTCTAGGGTAAGAGTTTATGTCTAGTTAACTAAGGATGTAACTCTCCCTGACTCCATTTTATAATACTCAGTTTGCTAGCATCTTAGAAATTTGACATCAAGAAAAAATAATTTATCTTCAGAAAAAAAATCTTATTAAACTGCACTGCAACTGAATAATGTTTTCTTATGCTTTATGACCAAATTCTAAATTGAAATCTTGAAAAAAAAGACAATGTTTCATGTTAAGCAATATGAAGAGGAACAAGCTGAAATAATTTGTTTAGATTCTGTGGAGCATCATGGAATCAATTTTCTTCTTCTCTTGGTGCAAAAATAATTTCTATAATGTTCATTCCATATGTTTAAATTTTCAAAGTACTTGGTTTTTTAAAATTTTCTTATTCACTATAGTATTAGACATTTTAGTTTTATAATTAGAATTTTTAACTAAAGCATAACAAGATTATCCCAAAGAGCATTAATCTCAGAAATATCTTTTAATTTAATTTTTAAATGCACATGCATGACTCTATTTCTTTATTACGGTAAAAATATTTCCAAAAATCATATAGGAATTAACTTTAACAATAGTCATCCCAGCATCAGAGAGAGAATGATGATATATACTGTGGTCTGCTGATTTATTTTAATAAGATAACATAAGTCTTAAAATGTAGTATAATCTGATTCTGACTGCCTGAATTCAAAGCTTGCCTCTACCACCTTATGACTAGGTAGGCTCAAGCAAGTCAGTTGTCTGTTCAATTTCCTCATTTTTTAAAAAAGGACAATAATCACTAGGATTAGTATGAAGCTCAAGTTAGATTAATATATGTAAAATGTTTTGCAAAGTGCCTGGCATAAGTTTCTAATAAGTATTAGCTATAAATATTAAAAAATGAGACTTCAATATATGAATAATCATTTTTAAATTTTGGGTAATGTTAGCTATAGAAGGTTTCAAATAAACTGAGAGCTTTTCTTAGGGGATGGTTTATCATATTTCTAATTTGTTCTATATTAAAGAGAAAGAGGCAGGCTTTGTGTATATTTAAATACATATGATGAACAAATGGCATTTAATCTAATTAAAGTATTAAAGGAGAAATCAAGAACAGAAAAGGGAATGATTATTTAATTTTTTTTAAAGACACAGAACTTGAACAAAATTATGCTTAAGTCTCATGCTCAGCCTCATGATTTCCTAAGTGTATACCTTGACAAAGGAATAGATATGAAGGAAATGTGTGATGTAATTTTTTTTAAAGATTTTGTTTATTTATTTGACAGAGTCACAGTGAGAGAGGGAACAGAAGCAGGGGGAGTGGGAGAGGGAGCCCCGAGCGGGGAACCTGATGCGGGGCTCGATCCCAGGACCCTGGGATCATGACCTGAGCCGAAGGCATACGCTTTACGACTAAGCCGCCCAGGCGCCCCTGTGATGTAATTTTTTATTCTAGAATGTAGTTGCGTATTACATTTAAAGAAGTACTTTTTCAGAGAATTTCAGTACTGGCAAGGAGGAAGCTGTTGGATTAGCTTGTGTACAGATTTCAAAGATTTCAAAGAACTTGGTCAGCCTTTATGATGTGCCACAATTTGCCACGTTGAACTAATATGTCAAATGAAAAGCACTGAAGATCTGTTCATCCTGAAAAATGACTGTCGTTATATTACTATTGCAGAAGCATTTCCCCAAAGAAAATCATAAGAGGAAGACTGTGAGGCAAAGTGCACTGTAAAAAAATAATAATAATGCCATGTGATTTGGATCAAATTATAGGGTCATTGGTTTATTGTGGTTTTATTCCTCTATAAATTGGGTTTAGGACACCTATTTTGTACCTATCTGGTGATGATAAGAAATGAGAGAATGGAAGAAGGGTGAAGGGTGAAGATTATTTAAAGCTTGAAAATTAAAATTAATATGAGAGAAAAAAATTAAAATTTAATTAAAAAATTATAATGGGGAAGAAGATGTGAGGGGAGATGGTGGGGAGCCTTGTATTCATTTGAATGTTGTGAATTATACTTCTATTTATTTCTTTGATCATCACATTCCCATTTTAATTCAGTATTTCTCTGACCCTAATTGTCATCTCTACAGAAATTTTAAAATGCTGAAGGGCATTTTTTCTCCTTTATTTTATCCAAGTCACATTGTTCCACTTTTTAAACTACAAAGCCTAATTCTGTTCAATTATATTTCAGAGGAGTTCCATGGGTGATAAAATTTCAACAAATTCCTAAATGTTTGAAAAGTTATAGTCGCTGAAGATTGTTTTTGCTCTTTTATTTGAAATACATATCTATGTCTATCTATATATCATATATATGATCTATAAAATATATATGTAACATATATTAATGAACTTTTAAAACATACAGGAAGATATAATAGGATGAACATCCAAGCACTCATTACCCAACTTGGATAATTTTTATCTTAGTAATCTTTTTCATTCACTAATTTCTCGCTGACCCCACCACAACGTCCACACAAATTTATACTTTTTAATTGCCCAGAGTAATGTAATGTAAATCCTACACATCATGTTATATCAGCTATCATTATACTACTCTAATTGATAAGAATATGTTTAAATATATATAATCACCTGGCCATTTTCACATCTAATAAAATTAAATGACTACTTAATATCTTGTTTTATGCAATTAATATTCAAAATTTCCAACTTGTCTTAGAAATGTCCTTTGACACGTGATTTTCAGAATTAAAATACAAACATGATCCAAAACATTACCTTTGGTTTTCTGTTGCTTGATTCTTTCCATTGTCTAACAATCCTCCTTCCTTTTTTGTTCTATTTCTATGCTGAAGAACCTAGATCATTTGTCCTTTGGAAAATTTACATTCTTCTTAGTGTAACTTAACATGCTGTTCTTTCTCTTTCACTTCCTTTAAACTGAGTTGTGTACTTCCCGTTGCATCACATCATAAAAAACATGTCTGACTACATGCATTTAGTAAAAAAACTAAGATCGATTTATAGGTTTAACGTTATCAGCCTGATCCTTCCATTGTAAAACTAATGGTTTTGGCATCCATTCGTGATTGGAAAACTGAAAGATGGTTCTGACTGAATGTTAAATTCTGGAATAAAATTAGTGGTTTCAAATTCTGAGTCAATTGTCAAGTGAATAGAAATGAATTGAATTCTCAGTCTTCTCATTTTTTTTTTCCCTTTGGATGGAGACTTTTTAAAGTATATTTTTTACACTCTTGGTGCTCTAAAATTCAATCACTAGGTGTCAAGATGATTACATGAATTTTTGTTTGTTGTTATCATGACATTAAGCCATTTAAATACTTCTTGTATTCGGGAATTTTAAAATATTAGTTGTTTTTATATTATATTATACCATTTTCTCTTTCTTTTCTTTCTAGAGTTTATTTTTCATTGTTTCCCAGTGCTATTTACTAAAAGAATTCCTCAATTTGATTTCCTGTAATTCTTATTCATTGATATAACTTATTATTAATATTATTATTTAATGGTGTTGATGATGATGATGACAGTAAATATTCCTCTACCACAAGAAGATTAACTCATCCATTTATCTGGACTTTCATATTTCTCATTATCACAGTATTTTATTAACAGTAATAGTAGCTAACATCAGAAATTCTATGATAAATGTTGTTTTATAAGTTTTACCTATACTTAGAATAAGGAATTAACTTCAATGTTATTTACTTCTGTGTCCTCAAAAAAATCGATCTTAGGTATGGTGTGTAGTGGATATTCAATAATATCTGAATAATTTTATTAAAATGCATGAAACTGGTAAAATGACAAGTCTATGGACATTATTTGTGTCCTGGTGCTTGAGGATAGAGTTTTCACCCTGTCTAGGTGGGCAGCTAAAACCCTAAGTTTCAGTAGGAGTTACCTATCCCTATACTCTTTATCTCTAACTGATGTCTTTGTCTCTTTTGCCCATGAAATAGAGAAGTTGGTAAAAGCAGCTGAGTAGACTATCTAAAGTAAAACAACTCCAGGGTTCGGGGGTAAATTCCAGCTTCCTCTAAAATTTTTAGGTATATGCTAGGGAAAGGGTAAGAACTGCTTCTGGTTCAAGCATTAAAAACAAAACAAAACAAAAAATCCTTTACATGATGCAGCCCCGCTAATCAAGGTAATCATTTATGACAAAAGTATTAATAATAAGAAAATCAATAATAGTGTATGTTTGCAAGGGCTTTACTTCTAGATAATGAGGAGCTAAGTAGGTAGCTAAATGGCTGTGGTTAATACAGGTGCCTGATTAAGGATGAATTTTAGCTATAGCCAAAGTCTGTCTGTCTTCTCCTGAGCTATGCCTTGCATTCTATAACGTGAGGAAGTAGAAAAACAAAATATTGCAGAGTTTGGCTTACTTGATTCCAAGCTACTTGAGGCAGTATAGGACCTGGAAGGAATGGAAGATTCTAATTCCTCATTGGAAGAAATATTCTAATATTTGTTATTGGAAAGGAATAATCTAGCTTCACCAAGAAATATAATCGGCCTAAATTAGGAAGAGAAAACTAGTCTTTTGACAATCCGAGGTTGAATCTAAGCCAGTAATAACCTTAAGCCTGATTATTTGACAAAGTGATAGAATTCTATTGAAAATATCTTATAAACTGGATAAACATTCATTCTGTGATAACTACAAAGTCTATAATCATATAGGTGCCTCATTTTTGTGCATTATAGTATGGCTGTATGAAATTGATTCTCTGTAGTAAAATAGTTTGTGAGTCACAATATCTCAGAAGGTATTGCAGGCAAATAGAGCACCTATAAAGTATTTACTACAGGTGTTGGAGGGATGAGACATATATGTAAAATAATTTAAAAATAATAAATTTTGAAGATTATTTAAAATAGCAATGGAACAGATAGCACCATTCAGTATATTATCACTTGGTTCAAAATTTATGGAAATTAATTACTTCAGACTATCAGAGAAGGCAAAGAACACCTCACCATGTGACAGGAGAGCAATCTGAGTTGGCTCCTAAAATATGGTTCAGATTTGCATTGGTTGAGAGGGGAGTGGAGGTGACTGTGGCTGTGTTAAAGGAAGACTAAAAAGTGTGTTCAGATAAAATGGTTGAAACATTTTAGCCTAAGTGTATAGTATATATTTTCGTTTAGGGGCTCTGAAAAGATAATTCAGTCTTCATTTTTGAAAGCCTTGAATGTCATGTTAAGAGGGTAATTTATCCTGTAGGCAATAGGAAATAACAACATTTCTGAGCAGGGTCATGATATGATAGAAGGTTCATTTTAGGAATATTGACATTTCAGAAGTATGAAAAATGAATTGCAAGATGGAAAAGGAATGTGTCTTGAGGAAGAATGGAAGCTATGCTAGAAAAGAATTTAGCTTATACAGGAATTACACAATGCCTTTATAAAAACTGCAAAATAATCATTTAGGTATGCAAAGAACATAGTTAAGTGGAAAGGAGAGAATTAGGAAGTGATCATAAAATTATAACTGAGAAGACTTAGTCACTAATTGCAGTCACTAGTATTAGCCCTCTAGTGACACTAATAAAAAGTAAAAATTAGATCATTTCATCTCAGAAATATATAATTACCCTTTAAAATAAAAACACTATAATTTTAATACCTCCCACATTTAAATTATATGCATATCTAGCAAAAGAAAAAGACACCTCTGAATGTTCTTTTCTTTTAAGGAGGTCCACATTGCTTCTGTACCTGATATGGATAGAGAAATCCTTTCAATAGTTTGTGTGGTTTCAAGGAAGTAAACATTATAATCTTCCCTGGGTTGAGGAAAGAAAAATTATCTTATTTTTCAGTATGAAAAAAACAATTTTTCAATATGAAAAAACACATTCTTCGATGAAGTGAAGACCATTTTGTTAAGAAAATATAATAGAGTTTCTTATTTGAGGTAAAATATTACTAATGGAATGTAATTCAAATGAGGAGGAGGAAAACTCTTGTAATAGATTTCCTCTTTTATGAAGTCTCCTTGAGATCGTCAGGAGATATGTAAAAGTATGTCAGTCCAGCTTTAATTACTACATGGCCCACATGGACAAAAAAGCACTAAAAAATATGAGCTGCTCAGGATTCTCAGGACATTGATGTCAATGCATATGTCACATTTCTCTCTCTTGATTACAAGGTAAATCTTTCCCAGACCCACTGTCAAAAGTGCCATACCAGGAAATCCGTAACATACAGAAGATTCTATGTAGGATTGCTAAATTGCAAAATATACCTGTGAACAGTACACTGGAGGAGGCTCACAGTGTAAAATCAACACAACAATAATGAACCTTATGTATAATTTAGGAATGTCTTCTCCTGTTATGGACACTTTCCCTTCATTTGAGGCCTGTGACTGATTCAGGGTACATTTTTGCTGCAGTTGTCTTTGATTTGTACTTCAACATTATAATTAGTTAGGCATCATTTTTTGCTAAAATTTGTCAGACTTGGTATACATTTTAATCCCATAAATCAACTCTCAAAATATACCCTATGCAGTCATTGTGCATGATGTTTATGATCTTGGTTCAAAATGGCAATTCAAGTACATATATTTATTTCTCCTCCTTTTGGAAATACACACTGAAATGATAGAAGGAATAAAAGAGACAGGAAAATTTTAATTGATTTTAAAAAATATAAAAATAAACAGTATATCATGAGATCCATAGGTTAGAGTTTTTGATGTATTGTTTCTTTTCATTTTTTTAAAGTTATGATAAAACAAGCTTCCGATGAAGATTAAAAAGTTTAGCACTTATGTATATGAAGAAAATAACTCATAAGTGAGTTGATAGGCTCCCAGCAGAATCACAAACAAGCTAATTATCTTAAAGGCAGAGGCTGTAGGTAAGGGAACCTGTCACAATTTGTGAAAATAAGGCAAACTCTCAATTACGTGATCAATTTTGGAAGAACTTCAATGTCTAACAGATGGACACACAGGGTCTAAGACATATCATTCAATCCTGGTTTCCATTCAGCATGCATAAAATATAGAGTAACGCAGGTTATTGCCACTGAAATCTCCAATAAAAGATAGTTACGCTATTTGATTATACAACAAATATGGAAAAGGAAATCTCTAAGATGGTAGTACACACGCCCATTTTTCTTGTTATTATATCATTTCTCATTTGTCACAGGTTATTGGAATTACTTATCAAACACAGAGCATCCTGAGATGGCTAAAGAGTACAGGATAAATTTTGATGTAGTAGAGAGGTAGATAGTTCAGCCCTCCGAATGAATTTAGGAATGCAGAATACCAGTGCACTTCAAGGTAAATTTAGTATGAGCATCTTAAAGAAAGGGAAAGCATTGTATGTCACCCTGGTCTTTGAAGGCACTCCTGCAAGGTAGAGAAATGTTAGGGCAGTGGGGCGGCAAACACTTACTAATTACAAAAACATAGTTTTCCACAGGTATAACACTCTCTAATCTTCACATCTAATAAACTTTCACTATAGAAAATAAAAATAAAAGAAATATAAATACTCAACATTTTTCCTTTGGCAAGAACTAAAGCAATGCATGTGGAAATCTACATTATCTCTTCCCATAAAATTGATATTGAACAAATATAGTGGTTATGGACTGAACTGTAGCCCCCAAAAATTCATCTGTTGAAGTCCTAACCCACAATGTGAATATATTCGAAAATAAGGACTATAAGGAGATAAGGTTTAAATGAGGTCATAAAGGTAGGACCCTAATCCCATAGGACTGTGTCCTTATGAGAGGAGACCAGGTCTCTCTCTCTCCTCCTCTCTCTCCATGCACGCAGCCTGAAAAGCAATGTGAGGACAGAAACACGAGGCAATCCAGGAATAGTGGCCTCACTAGAAACCAAATTTTCTGGCACCTTGATCTTGGACTTCTTGATCCTGAACTGTTAATACATTTCTGTTGTTGAAGCCATCAAGTCTGTGGTATTTTTTCATGGCAGCCCAAGCATACTAATAAGCCTCCCTTGGAAATGATGAACATTTGGGGTGCTTGGGTGGCTCAGTTGGTTGAGCATCTGCCTTTGGCTCAGGTCATGATTGGGGTCCTGGGATGGAGTCCACATCGGGCTCCCTGCTCAGTGGGGAGTCTGCTTCTCCCTCTCCCTTTGTACTCCCCCCAGCTCATGCTCTCTCTCTTTCATACAAATAAATAAAATCTTAAAAAAAGAGAAATGATGAGCATTAATTAAATGAAAATATTCAATAGAAAACAAATCTAAGAAATGAGAAAAAATATACTCAATGAAAAACATTCACCACAAAAAAAAAAGCAGAATGTGTGAGCGTGTATGTGTGTGTGTGTGCGCGCGCACATGCACACCAAGGATAAAAGTACAGTAGGAGAAAAACTAAGGAAATGTGATATCATAGAGAAAAGTAAAATCACTTTAGAGAAGGTCATAATTAACTATATGAAATGTTATGAAGACATTGAGTAACATCAGAACAGTTGGACACTAAATTTATAACATGAAAGTTGATTAGCTTTTTGCAAAACATTTTAAGTTAAGCGAGGAACATGTGGAAATACAATGAGAAAGTCTAGAAAATTAATTCACAAGCTCTTCTCTGTAAAATACACTCGGGTAATAAGATTATGGTAGGAAGAAGCCATGATGTCAAAGGATTGCACTTCTTTTTTAAAAGGAGACAGTGAAGCATTTTTGTTGAAGGATATGTTCCAGAAGTAGGTGAATATGAGACTGATCATCAGTATGAATTTCTAGCGTATCTTTCTGTATCATGGAGGCTGGAAAGCTAAAAATGCCATTTCCCAGTCTGCCTTGCGAACTATTCCACAAGGGAGTGAGGTTCTGGCAATAAGATGGGTTATTTGGAAATCAGAAGAGGCAGAGGGCATCCTCACGCTGCTTCAGCCGCTTTCCATCCAGCCTGATCCTGGGGACAGGATTTTTCTGCAGCAGTCTTCCAGGGTCAGGGCCCAAGCATCAGCAGCTAGAGAGGCAGTGGCAGGGATGGGAGCTGCAGCCTCCTGACCCCTAGATTATAGCCATGACAGGGTGTTCTTCAAGGTGACAGTTACGATAGAAGCTTTCTGATTATGTACACACCCCACTGTAGAAAATGTAGCACCTATATTTCATTCTGGTCATTGCTGAGGCTTTTTCTGGGAGTCTTTCCTTGCAGCCAAGACTATTATACAGACTCTTTCTTCAGTCCTAATTAAAATATCTTTTTTTTTTTCCATGGCTGGATGCAGGTTTCATAGGAACTGAAGCATATATATAAATTGGGAGATCCCTATTCAGGAAAAAATACAAAAGTATAAATGCAAAATTAAATATGAAATTTAGAATGAGAAAAAAATTGCAAATTATAAATTTTAAAAAGCTAACAAACACAATGGTCATCACGAAGTATAGAAAAATAACATTATTTTTATTTTTTTAAGGATTTTATTTATTTATTTGAGAGAGAGACCAAGAGAGCATGAGTGGGGGCAGGGGCAGGAGAGGGAGAAGCAGGCTTCCCACTGAGCAGGGAGCCCGACGCAGGGCTCGATCCCAGGACCCTGGGATCATGACCTGGGCTGAAGGCAGACGCTTAACGACTGAGCCACCCAGGCACCCCCACTTTGATTACTTCTTATGACAAGAACTTTGTAATACTTCTATAGAGGTAATAGAAAGACAATTCATTTCTATCTCTAGCATGGTTATTTGAATATTCTTTTTTTATTTTTGATAGTTGTATGCACACACCATTATTTCACATAAAGACATATCCATTGTTTGTATCACTGCTATAGTTTTGTGCCTTTTTCAAACAAAAATTTAAAATTCTTATAAATTCTATCTTGAAAAGGTTTTATCAAAAATAAATGATGTGGATATATTAAGTGATACATATATATGGCATACATATATATAATCTCATATACACAGACAAATGCAAACACACATAACATTTGTAATTTTATATGCTGCATTATCTAGATTTCTGACAGGAAAGAGCTTCTATTTTGTTTACAAATTGAAGAGAAACAAATATCACCCACACTTCTACACACAATGATTGAAAGACTCTCTATTTCAACCACTGTTTAATCCTGTTACTAACATTCTCCTAGTGACAGAAGCCATAGTAATCTTCATATCTTGACATAAATTCTCACTTGAATAGTTTCTGTGATGTACAGCTGTGCTGTTCTAAGAGAGTAGACACCAGTCACATGTGGCAATTTGATCTTAAATTAATTAAAGATAATTAAAATTTAATTCTCAAATAGTCGTATTTCTAATCGAATTGACACATGTGACTACTGGGTTCCATATTAGACAGTACATGTACTGAACACCATCATTGCCCGAAGTCCCACTGGACAATGCTGGTCTTAAGGGTTCTGCCAGACATCCCCATGCTGATTCACTGTCATCACCTTCCACCCAGTACATCTGGCTCTTATAACTATTACTGACCTCCCTTCAGCCATTACCTTTCAAATTAGATCATTTTTCCCTCTTTGCTACTTACTATATCTAAGTATTTCTTATTTATGTATATGGTTATTTATTTTTATAGTATTTTTTGTTCTTTTAACATACATATACGTCTAAGTGAGAGCTATATCCTCAGCATGTTCTTGAATATAGCCTGGTACATAATATATGTAGAAAAATTCTTTAAATGAATAAAAGAATGAAAGAAAAAAGAATTAATTCATTATTAGTTTGCTATTCAAAAACAAAAGATATTACTTTCAGATTAAAAACATGGTAACTAATAAAAATGAGGTAATGAAGAATATATCTGGTACTACAGAAAACTGAAACAGCTTAAAGAATTCTTTAAATAGGTTAAGATGTGAATTATAAATTCAAACTCAAATTTTAGGTCCTGTGTAAATACACAAAGAAGCAGAAGAAATTATTATTAATTTTATTCATTCAGAAATTGCCTTTGTTATATTTATTTTATCTGATGAGGTTTTTTTTTTGTTTTTGTTTTCTTAATGCCTATCATTCTGTGCCCCTTGCTTAGTATCCTCGGCAAACTTTTGCTATATTATTGGTGGACTAAACAAAAGAAAAAGCATGATTAAATAAAACAATCATCTCTTGTTCTGTTTATTAAATAATGTGCACTTAAAATTCTCCTAGAATAAATCATCTTTCTTAATTAGTATTTAAACAAGAAATACATGTCAGTTATTCTGCATCTTTAACTTGTTTTCAATATTTGGAAAGATGTTTTTATATGTATCAAAGCTGCTTAATCTATCTTCAGTTAACTCACCTAAAAACAAACAAACAAAAAAAGAACTTGTCACAAATTTTCTTGGGACATTTCTTGGATATGATACATTAAATAGCATACAAGAGAAAAAATAACAAAAAATTCAGAGATTACTTTCACTCTTACATAATATTTGCTTATAGTATGCATTTGTTAGAAAAGGAAGTTGCTGCTCCCCACCAAGCAGTCAATATAACTAGAATTTTTTTTCAATAACTCACTTTTCTTTCTACCACAACTACTAGTTTATATTTCCTAGGTCAATTATTTGCTTGGCACACCGATATATTTTATTTCTTTCAAATCCCTCAGCACACAATTCTTCTAGGGTACCTGACATTGTTAATCTACTACTGAAAGCTTTCTTTGTCACTGGCTGAAGGAGATGGATAAGGGTAAAGAAGCTGAAGCAAGACCAAACCCAAACTCATTCATCTTCCACCTTATAAGACAGTCATTTTCTCATGAGTGCTTTAATAAATGTGATTTTAATTAGAGTACACAGTCTTACAGAATCTGTCCAAAACAGACATAAAAACTATGCCACTGTTTCTTAGTTTGATTTAAATAAGTATAATAATAATAATCAAAATTCTAAAAAGATTGGATAGTAAAAATTTTAATTTACAACTCATAACTCTTCTATTTTCATAATATCTGATAGAGAGTAAGACAACAATTAAATGTTGAAGGAAAAAAATGAAAGAGGAAATTAAGGGAGAAAGAAAATAAAATATGATATGTATGTTTAAGCTAATTTCATGAAATACATTAATTCTATATGAAAACAATAATTATTACTAATTTCTGCTTAATAATTATTAGGCACTGAATGTTGTTTTCAAATTGTATATATGTTTTCAAATTGAAAATCTTTATTTGTATATTCCTAGTCAGGGATGGTGAAAAGAGCAGATTAATGTAAACTGGATATTTTACATAGAGGTCATGTAAAATGGGTCTCCACTGACTGAATCTGTATTTCTTTTTCTGATGCCTAAAAATTTTTTTAGTTCATCCAGATATTATCTTGTCTATTTTAGAATATTATTACATTTGATACAGACAAAATAATAACATATGTTACTGATCCATACTTATTTAATGTGAGACACTAAAGAGTTAGGAAGACCTAATGAAACAGCTCCCATTGTGTTATCTCCTAAAGTACTTGGCTGAGGTCATAAACTTTGCATGTAACCCATAACTTAAGATCTATGTGCCAGCATGCAAATTTTCTTATCAAAATTGCAAACCAACTCACAGCAAAGAATACTTCAGATGGATACCATAATCTTTTATATTTGATGTTTATATTTTTTGCTATTATAAACAATTTTATGAACATTATTATATGTTTTCTAGAGCACATGAGCAAGAATTTCTCTTAATCATAAACCTAGCAGTGACACTGTTATTTATGAAGCCAGATTATTTACCTAAGTGTGTGCACCAATTTATATTTCTATCAACAATGTACAAAATTTAGGCAAATCCATATTTTCACCAACATTTGGTATAATGAATGTATTAATTTTTGCCAATTTAATGGAATTAAAATTATATCTCCTTTCAATCTTCATTCAATCTTTAATCAATTTACTCTAAATTTTATTTTCCTGGTTACTAACAAAGCTAAACATTTTTTTTTTATTTTACCATACTTTACATTCATATTTCCTACTTTGTGAAATGACTGCTCACATGTTTAGCTCATTTTATTTTTTACTGTCTTTTCAAATTTTGATTTATAGAAATTTTTGTATATTTTGGATATTAACCCATTGTCAGTTAGTCAGTTTATGATGATTTTGAAGCAATTTTCTTAATTTTAAAATAACTTAACCTTTAAATAATTAAAAAAATCTTTTTCAACAATAAGAAAACAATCTGATTAAAAGTTTGGTGAAAGACCTTAACAGATACCTCACTAAATAAAATATACAGATGGCAAATAAGCATATGAAAAGATGTTCCACATCATACGTCATCAGGGAAATGCAAATTAAAACAAGAATAAAATACCACTACACACTTATTAGAATGGCCAAAATGTGGAACAATACTGACGAGGAAGCGAAGCAATAGGAACTCTAATTCATTCCTGGGAAGAATGTAAAATGATCCAGCTACTTTGGAAGATAATTTGAAGGCTTCTTAACAAACTAAACATACTGCTACCATATAATCCAGTTATAATGCTCCTTGGTATTTGCCCAAAGGAGTTGAAAATAACAGCTATATTCAAAATTGCCAAATCTTGGAAATAACAAAGATGCCCTTCGTTAGGTGAATGGATAAATGATTTCTGGTACCTCTAGAAAATGGAATGTTATTCAGACCTAAAAAGAACTGAGTTATCAAGCTATGAAAAGACTTGGAGGAAACAAATGCCTATTAGCAAGTGAAAGAAGCCAATCTGAAAAGACTGCATACTGTATGATTCCAACTATAGGACATTCTTTTCTTCTTTCTTTGAGATTTTTTTTCTTGTATTTTAAGACTTTATTTTTTTCTTTTTAGAGTAGTTTCAGGCTCACTGCAAAACTGAGGAAAGTACAGAGATTTCCCATATACCCTCTTTCCTCATACACGCAGAGTCTTCATTATCAACATTTTCCACCATAGTGGCTGTTTGTTACAAAGGATGAGCCCCATTGACACATTACCATCACCCAAAGTCCACAGTTTATATTAGAGTTCACTATTGGCAGTGCACATTGTAGGAGTTTGGACAAATTTATAATGACATGTATTCAAAGTTATACCATCATACAGAGTATTATCACTGGTCTATAAATCCTCTGTGCTCAGTCTGTTTATTTCTCCCTCCCGAGTAACCGCTGGCGATGACTCATCTTTTTAATAGTCTCCACAATTTTGCCTTTTCCAGAAGCTCATACAGTTGCGTTAAACAAATAACGCAACATATTTTAAGAAAAAAGAAAAAGAAGAAGATAACAGGAGAGGAAGAAAAGGGGAGTATGTCAGAGGGGGAGACGAACCATGAGAGATGATGGACTCTGAAAAACAAACTGAGGGTTCTAGAGGGGAGGGGGGTAGGGGGATGGGTTAGCCTGGTGATGGGTATTGAGGAGGGCACGTTCTGCATGGAGCACTGGGTGTTATGAACAAACAATGAATCATGGAACACTGCATCAAAAACTAATGATGTAATATATGGTGATTAACATAACAATAAAAAATTAAAAAAAATTAAATCTTCCAAGTATTCAAATATAAATGTTACAGAGAAACAAGGATAAAGATGACAGGAGATTTCTCATTAGAGATGATGCAAGTAAGAAGATAGTGGAGCAAGTTATTGAAGGTACTAATCTGCCTAGAATTCTATAACCACAGAATATGTTTCTAAAGTAATGCAAAGCAAAACTTTCCTAGACATATAAAAGCTGAAAGAATTCATTGCTAGAAGATCCACAGTACAAGTAGTGTTAAGACACTTCTTCAGGGAGAAAGGATACAAATTTCTTGTTATTTAAATATCTTAAAAATCATTGGCTGTACACACAAAAACTATAATGTAGTCTGGGATTTATAACATTTGTAAAAGAAAACTATAGGAAAAAATAGCACAGAGTTTGGGAGAGGAAAAATGGAAGTATCATATTGCGAGAGTCCCTGACTGCACTTAAGGCGATATATCACTTGAAGGAAGTTAAATGATATATGCCATACATCCTAAAGCAATCACTAAAATAATAATCGAAGAATGACAGCAAATAAATTTCCAAAGTAGAGGGCGCCTGGGTGGCTCAGTCGGTTAAGCGACTGCCTTCGGCTCAGGTCATGATCCTGGAGTCCCGGGATCGAGTCCTGCATCGGGCTCCCTGCTCGGCAGGGAGTCTGCTTCTCCCTCTGACCCTCTTCCCTCTCGTGCTCTCTCTCTACCATTCTCTCTCTCAAATAAATAAATAAATAAAATCTTTAAAAAAAATTTCCAAAGTAGATAAAATGCAATCATAAAAATACACAATTAATTGAAAAAAGGGCTTGAAAAGGGATAAAATAAGAACACAAAATAAATGGGACAAATAAAAACAAAAAGCAGTATAACAGTTTTACAATCAGCCATATCAATAATCACAATAAATATAGTTTAAATTTAAAGGAAGAGCTTGCAAGATTGAATAAAAAAGCAAGATACAAATAATGCAATTTATAACAAGTACATCTTAAATATAAAGAATGGTAAATTTAAAGTTTTGTAAAAAAAAAAAAAGAGATGCCTGGGTGGCTGAGTCGGTTAAGCGTCTGCCGTTAGCTCAGGTCATGATCCCAGGGTCCTGGGATGGAGTCCTGCATTGGCCTCCTTGCTCAGTGGGAGTCTTCTTCTCTCTCTGCCTGCCACTCCCTCTGCTTGTGTTCTCTCTCTCTCTCTCATAAATAAGTAAGATCTTAAGAAAAAAAGTCTTGCTATCTAAGTAAAACAAAGCTGGTGTTGCTATAGTGACACTGGAAAAAATGATTTCAAAGCAAAGAATATTGATAGAGATATAGATCATTTCCTAATAATAGAGTCAGTTTATCAAAGGACGTAATAATCTTAAACTCTATCTACTAAATAGGAGATTTTCAAAAAGCATAAAACAAAGACAGATTTGTAAGCAGAAGTAGACAAAACCACAGTATAGCTGGAGATTTCAATTATCCTCTCCATAATTCACAAAACAAGTAGACAGAAAATTAGTAATGGCATTGAAAATTTGTATGATACTATCAATCAACTTGAAGTAATTGAAATTTATAGAATAAGGGGCGCCTGGGTGGCTCAGTTGGTTGAGTGACTGCCTTCGGCTCAGGTCATGATCCTGGAGTCCCGGGATCGAGTCCCGCATCGGGCTCCCTGCTCGGTGGGGAGTCTGCTTCTCCCTCTGACCCTCTTCCCTCTCATGCTCTCTGTCTCTCATTCTCTCCGTCTCAAATAAATAAATAAAATCTTTAAAAAAAAAGAAATTTATAGAATTAATGTCCACTCCACAACTCGAGAATATCCTTTTTGTTTTCCAGAACACATGGAATATTTACCAAAGCAGATCACATTCTGGACCATAAAACACAGTAAGTTTTAAAGGATCCGAGTGACATAAAGGCTGTTCTTTGGCCACATAAAATTAAATTAGAAATATTTAAAAAGTAATAATATGCTTTTATATAATCCATGGGTCAAATAACAAATCAAAAAAGAAATGAGAAATTTTTTGGACTGAATAAAAATGAAACACAACCTGTCAAATCTTGTAAAATGTGACTAAAGCAGTACTTAGCAAATGTGAATACTAGCAAAGAATACTCAATATTAGCAAAGGACTCAAGATCAACAGCCATATCTTCCATTTTAGGAAACTAGGAGATGAGCTTATGAAATATAAAATAAATATAAGAAAGAAGCAGAAATAAATTAAATATAAAACAAAATACAATAGGGAAATTCAATAAAACCAAAAGCTCACTGAAGATCAATAAAATGTGATAGCCATAGAGACCAAGAAGAGAGAAACAAAACACAGATTGCCAGTATAAGGAATAAGAAACATTACAGATTTTATATTCTTTAGAAGGATAATAAGGGAATGTTATGAAAAACTTTAAGGCTATATATTTTACCACTTAGATGAAATGGAAAATTTTTACGAAGGACTCAACTACCTAAACTTACTAAGAAAAAAAAATATATATCCTGGATAGCCTCATATGTATTATGATACCTATGAAATTTTATGATACAAACTGAATTTTTAACTAAATCTTTAGTGCCCTTAATATAAGGGAAATTCCAGGTACAGATGTCATCCACTAGTTGACAACAACAAGCATTTAAGGAAGAAATAATATGAAATCCATGCAAACTTTTCCAGAGATGTGTAAAGGCGGGAGGCTTTTCAAGTTACTCTAAAATGATAGTATTACACCTAGATATCCTACACAGACAAAACCATTGTAAGAGAAGTAAACACAGACCAATACCCTTCATAAGACTGATGCAAAAATTCCAAACAATTTTTAACATATTGAATCCAACAATGTATATACTAAAAACAAAAACAAAAACAAAAACAAAAAACTAGGACCAACTGGGGTTTCTCAAATGAATGGGATGTTTGCTTAATATTCAAAAACCAATAAATGCAATTCACCAAACTGAAAACCTAACAAGAAAAAATATATGATCCTCTCAAAATAGAAAAGCATTTTATAAAATGCAACCTATAACAAATACATTTTACATATAGAGACAGATACACATTTGAAAGCAACCTACAAGAATTACATTTTAAATATAATGACAGATAACTTAAATCCAACATTCATTCCTGATAAAAGATCTCAGCGCAATAGAGCCTGAAGGGACTTCCGTTATAGGATAAAGGACATCTCTGAGTTAAGATCATAGAAAATGGTGAATGATAAAATGCTTTTCTCCTAAGGTCGCATTACAAGAAAGATGCCTGTTCTTACCACTTCTGTTTGTCATTGCACTGGTATTCTGGCCATTGTGATAAGGCAAGGAAAGGAAAATAACAGGCATAGAGTTTGAAAGAAAGATATTAAACTATTTATGTACACATATGATTGTCTATGTAGAAAAGCCAATGGAATGTACAAAAAAGCTACTACAAATAATAATTACGTTTAGCAATGTTGCAGGATACAAAGTTAACTTATAAAAATTATTTTTATTTCTATTTACTAGGAACAAACATTTGGAAATCGAAATTTAAGAAAAATAATACCACTTAAATAGCCTCAAAATATGAAATACTTAAGGGTCTGGTATATAATCAACTTAATAGACCTAAAAAAATAATTTGACAAAATCCAACACCCACTCCTGATCAAAAATATGTGCAAACTAGGAGTAAAAGGAAATGTTTTAAAAACAAGACAAAGGCCACATTTGAGAAATTTACAGTTTCACTTCACTTAATGATGAAAAACTGAATGCTATACCTTAAAAACAAACAAGATTATCAATTCTCATCACTTCTATTTATCTATTCATATATGTGTGTGTATGTTATGTATTTACATATAAATTATGTAATATATACATTATATGTGAAGAATAATTATATGAGGTGTATAATATGTATGTGTGTATAAGACATAAATTATCGTAAAATTTATACCTGCTATATGATCAGTAATTCTTAAATTTTATAATAAGAAATATGGTGATTCTGATTCCTGTAAATAATAGTAATAACTATGTATGTTAGGCAGTAGGCAAATATATTTAGAAAAAAGTAAGCATGCTAGGGACACCTGGTTGGCTCAGTCAGTTAAGTGTCTGCCTTCAGCTCAGGTCATGATCTCAGGATCCGGGATTTACACCCTTGTGGAGCTCCCTGCCCAGTGGGGGTCTGCTTCTCTCCCTCTCTCTGCCCCCTTCCCCCATGCTCATGCTCACACACATGTGAGTCCTCTCTCTCTAATAAATAAAATCTTAAAAAAAGTAAGCATGCTATAAAAGTCTTTCTATATATAATCTTTGATTATCATGGTACCTGTAGTTAAAATATCAAGGCTAATTGATAGTGAAAATGAAATATCCATGAAAAAATGGCTTTCTCTGAATATATATCAAATTCTTTGGCATAAATATTAGAATGATTGAAAGACTGAATGGTACAAAGAAATTTTCTTTTAAAATATTGATCTCATTTGATGAATTATTTATACAAAAATATTGTTTATATGGAATAAAGCATGATATAGCAAAATACATAAAAACTAAGTAATGTGGTATGTGTGCAATATTGGGACTACTATTTCAACATTCAGAAACTTAATTTCCTGATTTACAAAATTACTTGGCAATATCTTACATTAGTTTTGTTTGATTCAACATAAGATTGGTTTTTGTCCATAAATCTTATGCGCCATAAATGACCAATATGGGTCACCAGGGTGACTCAGTCGGTTAAGCATCTGCCTTTAGCTCAGGTCATGATCCCAGGGTCCTGGGATGGAGCCAGACATCAGGCTTCCTGCTCAACGGGGAGCCTGCTTCTCCCTCTCCTTCCGTGCCTCCCCTGCTTGTGCTCTCTATCTCTTTTAAATAAATAAATAAATAAATAAATAAATAAATAAATAAATAAATAAAATCTTTAAAAATAATGACAAATAAATGCATCATAAATAACACAACTTTCAAGACATGAAAAATTCAGAAAATGTTCAACAAACATTGTTGAAATCACACACTTAAATATGTGTGATTTACTGATATGGTATGGAAGACACAAACTCTATTCTTTGATAATAAAAATTGAAATTTTTAGTTAGCAAATACCTTCAAATTACTGAAAGAACTCTCAAAGTTTCAATAGCCTAAAACTTAATTTGTTGGAATATCTGAGTAGGTAAAGGTACATTTGTGTCATGACATTACTTGAATCTGATATTACTATTTCTGTTGTTAAATTAGAACTATTTATTGTTTTGTTTTGACAACTCTGATATTTATAGTCAAGCACACTTTATATGTAGGGAAGACTATTCAGTAAATATACTAGGATGATTTGGTGGAAACACTAGGCAATCTGAAGAACTAATGGAATGTTGTTGGGAAAATGACAGCTAAAGAAACAAATTGGAGCTGTCAGCATGGTGGTAATAATGCAACTGCAAACTAAAATGGAAAAGGTCAGGTAAGAATAACAAATAAGGGCAGAGAATAAGTCTTATTCAGATTTAGATACAATAAAGTGTCACTTAGCACAGCTGGAAACATGCTTTGATGTAAGATTGCAAATACTACAAGGAGATGAATAAGTGATAAAAATTTACCTGGTCATTGGTGGGAAAAAAATAAAGTACTTTAAAAAAAGAAAACAAAACTAAAAATTTGCTCTAGGTCATCTGTAAATGATTTTCATAGTGGAAGAAAATAAAATACAGTTTTAAAGAGTCAAGGACTTTCAAAGAATGAGCAGTGTAATAGATGATAAAGCCATGAACGAAATTACTCAGCAATACTGGAGGAGCCAGATTTTTTGTTTTTTTTCTTCTTGAGGTAAGGGTCCATATGAAACTAAAAGACATAAAGTAAAAAATCGGAAAGAATCAATATTCACATTGAACAGTAAATCTAATATTTAAAACTTCAAGGGTATGTTTCAACAGCATGTCATTGCAATTGGTAGAGTGATACCTTCTTAAGTAAGTTAATGGCCTCTGCATTCACTGTTAAGTTCATATTCAGTTGTCTGTGGTTAGATAAAGAAGAAAAACATTATAGAGACATGGATGAAAGGGCCATTTTACTTTGTCATAATGGAATACTGTGCTTCTTTTTTTAAATTAAAAGAATAAGTAATATATTCATTCAAGTTTTTAAGATATTGGCTTGGTTTGTAATGTGTGTGTGTGTGTGCGCGTGTGCGCACACATGTTTGTTTTGTCACCCAAAAATGTTATAATCACACACAAAAAAGATCCTGGAAAAGTCTTTGATAATTGATGTTAGTCATAAAAGAAGACACTTCCTTTAGAAAAATTAAAGTACCACTAGAGAAAATGTATGTAATACAGAAAAAGTATATTTAAAAAGACATTGCAATGCATGAGATAACTATGAAAGTAAAGATGAAAGCTGCAAATAAAAATGCAATTTCTTTGAATGGCTATATATTTCCTACTGATTTTCAACAATCAAAGTTTGCTTAGGACTTGTTTCAACTGCATCCCATTCCTATTAAGGAATCCCAGTTCAAGTTTAGAATGATGACTTACTGCAATAAGTGGGTTTACTGGGCAATTCTGTTCCAAGTAGCCTTGGCTGGGACACTAGAACTGTAGCCATCCCCAGGCTCACGGGTGGACTTAACAACTGCCCTTGGCCAGAGAACTGACTCCCAGTCAACGACCTTGTCACATGGTTGCTTCAGATGCCTTAGAGCAATAACGCATAGGTTCCAAGAAGAAACCTTCAAAAAGGGAGCATTCCAAGAGAGAAAATGCAATCAGCCAGACCAGGTAAGGGAATTCATATGGCAAAGAATTTCCCAAAATCCTGGTCACCAAAGGATACAGAGAATTTTCTATATTCACAATGACAGCATATTATCAATAGACCTAAAAAAAATTTGACAAAATCCAACATCCATCCTTTAAAAATGGATTTAATTTTGATAAATATGAAAGTCCTGCAACCCAGCTTGATGAACATAAAAAATTATGAATCTAAGGAATACCCCTGTTTATAAAGGGAGGGAGGACTGGTACAATGATAAAATGAAGAGACTAATTTCTACATGATTTTGAAGACATCTATGCAAAATACTCTGACTGACAGGCCTCTGGAGGTTAGTATGTGATCTTCCAAGGCAAATACTTTAAATTGTAACACTTAATTAGATGGGAAGTTTTGAAGTGTATGTTTAAAACTTTTATTTGTGAATATAAGTGTATAGATATGATGTGTAGTGGTATGATAAATTGAATCTCTATTAATATTGAAAACGTACAATTCTACAAAGATCAAGACAATATACACCACCATGGAAATGAAGCAGTGTATAAAACACATCAAAAAACAAGTGAAAAGGGAAGGATCATTTAATGGGGATCATTTAATTAGCCAGCATTCATGGTTGAACACCTTAGAAATCTGACTTATTTAAGCATTAAAAGAAACGTATAGCAATGCAGAAATGCAGAGAAAGCTACAGAAGTTGGCATGGACAACAGTGCAGGAAAAAAGAGGGGAGTAATAATCGGGGTCCAGTGGGGGCACACCACCTCTGCCCACAGAGACTGAAGTGCCGCCACCATAGGTGTTGACTCTGGAACATGTGCCATGTTTGCCGCCACAGCCCCGTGAAGGCACGGTGTTGTCCCACTACTGCTCTGCCTGCCTTGGAAATGACTGCATTGCGTTCTGTGTTTCTGGTGGTTACAGGCTGCCAACTCAAAGTCTTCTTTGCTCACCCCTACCTATGAAGTGTGTTTTTTTTTTTTTTCTAACAACCAAGATTTTGTAGAGGAAAAATGGGGCTTTATGGCTTCTTCTTTTCCCACCTCTGGTACCTCCCCTTTCACTGGACAAAAATATTCATAATAATAAAGCAAATGTATTTTGAAAAACTGAACTATTTCTCTCCTTTTCTGGAAATGTATTTCATTAGTTTAAAATTCATTTAAAATTCTTCACAAATTCAATTACAATAAATTGGTTTCACAAATCTTCTGATTTAGTGTGTAAGGTCAAGAAAAATCGGTCAATTGGACAATCAGATCAGCTGGACATTCCTTTGTTTTATAATAACATTGAGGGTCTGCCTCAAATCTACAATAGTAAAAAATAAAATGCAATTCAGAAATATTGATAAAGTAGAGAAAACAGAAATACAGCTTTTATTTTCCACAGACTGGAAAACTTGATTTAAAAAACACATGGAGGGCGCCTGGGTGGCTCAGATGGTTAAGCGTCTGCCTTCGGCTCAGGTCATGATACCAGAGTCCTGGGATCGAGTCCCGCATCGGGCTCCCTGCTCCTTGGGAGCCTGCTTCTCCCTCTGCCTCTCTCTCTCTCTCTGTCTTTCATGAATAAATAAATAAAATCTTTAAAAAAAATAAAAAAATAAAAAAAATAAAAAACACATGGACACTAAAAACAAGCAAACAAAAATACATGGAATGACCTTAAAATTCCAGCCATTAAGATTATTTCCGATAGGCACCTGGGTGGCTCAGTTGGTTAAGCGACTGCCTTCGGCTCAGGTCATGATCCTGGAGTCCCGGGATCCAGTCCCGCATCGGGCTCCTTGCTCAGCGGGGAGTCTGCTTCTCCCTCTGACCCGCCCCCCTCTCATGTGCTCTCTCTCTTTCTCTCTCTCAAATAGAATAAATAAAATCTTAAAAAAAAAAAGATTATTTTCAATATATCTAAATGTGAGTACTACAAACCATTTCTCTCAACTGGACAATTATTTTTTTTCCAATTAACATGTCTCTAAAATTACTGTATTTATGGTAGCTGTATTTTACTTTTTACTCAAGCATGTTTAAATGAAATAGCAAAACAGAATAAATTATTACTGTTTTAGGTTAGCTTTGAAGGGATTCAGAGCATGCACTCCAAAATATACCACTTTGGCATAAGGGTTATTTTGATCTGAAGACAACTGAGAAAAAGAGCTCCAGTATAATTGCTCTGTCCATCCATGTCTGACTGAAAGCAGAAAATAAATTAATTCCCCTTGTGGATGTTTAGCCCCTTCCTCCAATTTCAGTACGAAGAAGTTTTGACAACCATATCCCCAGAAATTAGATGGCATCCAGAAAGTCTACACAAACATACTTACTGACTCTAGCTGTTATCCTCATATATTTGCTACCCTAGCAGCTCAAAATCCTTTTCCTTTGTCTTGTCACTGCACTACAAAAGTATTGTTCTTTCTCAAGATGTTATATAAGTCCCAAGTTCTAACTACCCTTTGAGTACACGAGTTTCTCCCACATACAAGCACATTGTATGTGTTAATAAACTCATGTTTGTTTTTCTTCTGTTAATCTGTATTTTGTCAGTTTAATTCATAGGGCCTAGACAAGGAACCGAGGAAGGTAGAGGGAATGAGTTTATACTCCCCTAGAGCTTAAACGTAGATCAATTATAAAATCATGGAAAGAATGCATTGTAAAATGCTTTAAAATAAATAGCATCAAAATGTATAACCTTAATTTAATCATGTGGAAACATCAGACAAATAAAAACAGAGGGAAGTAATTGGCCAATGTTATTAAAAGGGTCAAGGTCATAAAAGAAAAAAGGACTGAGAAATGTCCCAGTATAAAAGGAAACTAAGAAGATATGACAATTAAGAGCCTTTAGACACAGTAAAAAGACATTAGGGAGACAAATGAAAAAATCTGCATATGATCTGTGAATTACTTAATAGTTTCATATCAGTGTTATCTTCCTGGTTTTTATCACTGTACTCTTGTTAAATCAGATGTTAATACTTGGGAGAGCTGGGTAAAGGACATATGGGAATACTTTGTAGTAATTTTGCAACTTTTTAATAGATTTGAAACGATTTCAAAATTACAAGTTAAATAAATCAAAGAATAAATGAATAAACACACAGCATAAATATGTATGATAATTTGTAGCTGTATATCTCTATGAACAGTTCTTTTTTCATATAACTAAGTTAAATAAATGAGGAATTGGACTTTACTTGGCAAAAACATTCTGCATATTGATGTAAACTGTATCCTGGTGTCTCAAATTTTCAAAGAACTTCAAATCAGAGGTGGATGCAATTAGTGCTTTTTCTACAGACAATTTCAGTTGCATTCAACATAAAATACAGGTAAATATATCTGATAATTTTCCATCTGTAACTTTTATTTTCAGTAAATTTCTTAATGGCATTCATTATATAAAAGAAGGAAAAGCAAATCGTGAACTTTTATAAAAGAAGGCAAAAAATAAAAATATTTCACTTATAGTTCTTCATTTCCCATAAAATAAATTCCAAACCTCAAGTAAACAGAAGATTAGAGAGAACTGAGATTAAAGGATAAGCATTTGTGATCTGACAGGACAGTTTAAGAAGCCTGCACCAATGCAACTATTCTGAGAATACAAACAATGAACAAATAAGGGGGATGTTTAGGATGTAAAATTTCTGAAAACTGTATTTTCCCTAGAATGGAAAAAAAAAAGTTTGTTTTCTACTACTCAATATTTTTGAGTTTGTTCAATCCCATACTGACACCAATAGCTGAATTCCATGCCATTTTTTCCTATTTTTTCTATTTTTTTATTAAAAACCTCAGGCATTAAAAATCAATATCTAGTTCACAACTTAGTCGATTAAAATTCCATCTTCACATGAGCATTATCTTGCCTCTTAAAAGTGCTCCCCTATCTCCTTTACCCTGGATCAAAGGCAACCACAGGCAACGTTATTGTAAGTATAGGGTCAATGTGCATCTGGGCTGTGCTCCTTCTTTGTTGATTAACCTCACTGACTTACCTCGCTGTCTTTTGTCTTGGGGAGGACCTCCAATTATTTGTTAAAATCTACAGATAATCTGGTGTAGCTCATGTTTGACAGAAATCCCTCTATGTTGAGGATACCCCTGGGAGATTCAGCTATGCTTTCTTTCTGACTATCTGGCAGGGTCATGTTGTCATTCCTTTCCCCATTTCTTTATCTCATGCTGTGACAGTCTGGCAAATAGACAGACGCACTGCCATGTAACTTCTGTGACTTCAGGGCCAAAGAATCTTAGTAACCTGCATCACATAATTTGAGGCCATAAAAAATTTGGGGACACTGAAGACTGAAACATGCCCTCTTCCATTTAGCCACACCCTCTGCCCTCTCATTTTCTTCTCTCTTCCCGTCCATACACAAAGGGTGTGTATATAAAGACTGCCTTTCACTGACTTCCACCTAGAAAGGGGAAGTTAGTGGATCTTCCCGTTCCTTGGATATAAAATCATCTAGTGGGAAAACCTTCTCATTTCCCACACAGCCCTCGATCTTGGTTAAAGAATGAATTTTTTTTTTTTAATGTTCAATGAATTCCTATTTTGCATTTTATTCTCATGTGTTGAAAAAGAACTGTAATAAAGTGGCATGGTTCAATTAATATTTATTGAAAGTAATTTATTACTTTGAATTGTAGTCTAGTGTTGAGGTAAAATGACAGCACTGGTTCCCCTGTGTATTTTTGAGAAGAATTGTAGATTTATCAGAATATGATTTCCTCTTTCAGCAACTTTCCATCATTCCTTCCAGTGGTATTCTGATTGGATTCCCTTACCCTCTCTTCTCACACAATAACAGGAAATGATCAAGGGAAATCCTATTCTTTGAGGTACAACATCCTACTCCAGCTTGCTACAATTGAGATTTAAATGTGACAATCTGCTAGTATCATGGAGATGGGGCAGGATTGCTAATAGTAAACCACCCATTAGTAGGTTTATCTGGCAGGTGTTTGTTGTCATGGTAGCTGAGTTTTATTTAGTCTTGACTCATTGAGCCTGAAATGCTTAGAGACACTTCAGGGAACTTAGCTCCCTGCTGTTCAAATGGCAGAGCTCAGTAAATGAGTTCCTTAGGTAGATGCTAGCATATGTTGTTTTAGATTGCATGATTACATTTTAAAGCCTTACCCCCACCCCACCCCCAAAAATCATAAGACTAGGCTTCAAAATGAGTAAGAGTAGTTGACAAGAGGACCTAATAATTTGTAAGTTTTATCATAAAGACATTTAGGAAACTTAACCCTTCCACATTTTAATATTTAATATCTTAATCCTTTGCTAATATCACATTTAGATACACTAGGACATACCAATTTATTCAGAATTAACAATTAGATATCATGAAATAATATTTAATGGTTGATGGTAACAAATATGACTTCCTTGAGAATAACCGAATCAATATGCATGTTTTAGTAGTGCCTAAATTAAAAAAGAAAAAGGTTAAGTACATAATTAAAATTAACAGAAATATAAACCTTTACGACATGCAATGGCACAGAATGGGGAATTATGTCAAAATCCAATTGGAAACATGTCCTTAATAAAAATCAGAAAAGTAAAATATTTCTTTAAATCATTTTGCCTCATTGAGAGGGGAGGCAGAAGAATGTCTTTACTTGAATAGGTAAGTAAAATTATGTGACTCATTTCATACAATTTTTGATTTTTTTTCTAATCAGCATTGTTGTGGGATAATTGACATGTAATAAACTGCATGCATTTAAAGTGTACCATTTGATGTTATGGCATCTGTACACACCCATGATACAAACCCATGCTGAATATGTACATCATTCCCCATGTTGCCTCATGCCCTGTGTAACTCTTCCCCCCTCACATCTCCATCCCTACCACCCCAGTCCCCAGAAACAATCCCTTTTTCTACCACTATACAACAGTTTGCATTTCCTAGAATTTTGTGTAAATGGAAGTATACAGTATGTACTTTTTGGTTTGGATACCATCATTTAAGTATATTTACATTTCATATACTCAATAGCAGTGTTAGACTCCCACCTCTCCAACAACCATTATAGTTATTCTTTTAAATTTATTCATTCAAATAAGTATGTTGTAATATCTCACTGTGGTTTTAATTTGTATTTCCCTAATAACTAGTGTTGTTGAGCCTCTTTTCAAGTGCTTATTTGTCATCTTAATATCTTCTTTAGTGAAATATCTTCAAATAATTTACCACCTTTTAGTTGGATTATTATTTTTTTATTATTGAGTTTTGAGGGTTCTTTATATACTCTGGATATAAGTTTTTTTACTAGATATATGATTGCACTTTGTTTTTTTGTTTTTGTTTTTGCTTTGTTTTACAGTCTGTGTCTTATGTTTCACTCCCTTAACATCATCTGTACAAGAAAAGAAGTTGTTAATTTTGATGAAGTCCAATATTTTAATTTGTTATTTGTCTAATTCAATCTGTGGTCACAAAGGTCGCTCCTATGTCTCTTCAAAAGTTTTAGAAGTCTAGAAGTTTAGATTTTCATTAAGTTCCATGCTTCATTTTGAATTAAAAATTTTTATATGGTTGGAGGCATAGACAAAATTTATTTTATTTCATACTTTGCATAAGAATATCCAATAGAATAATCTGTCTTTTAAAAGGAGTATTTAGGCAATTTATATTTAATGTGATTATTGATAAGATTAGGGATAAATCTATCATCTTACTGTATGTTTTCTGCTTATCCTCACTGTTTTCTTCTTCCTTTTACTTCCTTCCTTTTTTAGAGGATTAACTGAATAAGTTGTATGCAGTTAACTCTTGAACAATGTAGGGGTTAGGGGGGCTAACTCCAAACATAGATGAAAATCTGTATATAACTTTTGACTCCCTAAAAGCTTAATTACTAATAGCCTACTGTTGATTGGAATCCTTACCAATATCAAACAGTTTATTAATATATATTTTGTATATGTATTATATACTGTATTCTTACAATAGCTAGAGAAAATAAAATGTTAAGAAAATCATAATGAAGAGAAAATACACTTACAGTAATGTACTGTATTTATCAAAAAAGAATTCCAGATATAAGTGGACCTACACAGTTCAAACCTGTGTTATTCAACAGTCAGTTGCAATTATGTTTTATCTCCTTTGCTGGCTTACCAACTATAACTTTTTGTGTTGTTGTGGTAGTGATTGCTTTATGATTTATACTATACCTCTTTATCTTATAATCTTCCTCCAAGAGATATTATAACACTATAGTTTAATAACTCATACTTTAATAACCTTATATTGGTACACTTCCATATCTCCACACCCAATCTTTGTGGTCATGTCATTCATTGCATACAATATATTGTTATTATTCGAGTTTAAATAGTTGATTATCTTTTGAAGATATTTAAATAGTAAGAAAAAAATATATATATATAAACATTTTGCATGTTCCTGAGAGAATTTCTTTAACGTCTTAAGAGTATGGATTTGATCATGATGTATTGCTGCAACTTTTGAATGACTTTTTAAAAAAGTCATTGTTTTGACTCCTTTTTGAAAGATATTTTTCTCAGTATAAAATTCTATAATGATAGTTTTTTTCCCTCAATACTTTAGAGAGATTTTTCTCCTCTCCTTTTGCTTGCATAGCTTCCAGTGAAAAATTTGTTATCACCTCTGTCTTTGTTTCTTTGTGTTTTTGTCTTTGGATGCTTTTAATATCTCTTTATCACAGAGTTTGGGTCATGACCTTTTCTTAATATTTCTCTTTGCTTGATATTGGTCTTCTTGAGTCTCTATATTTATAGTTTTTATCATATCTGTAATATTTCCAGCTATGTTATTTCAAAAATGTGCTCCTTTTCCTACAATGATTGGTCATTGTAGGGTGTTAAGAAATCAAATCATTTAATCAACAGTTCTATGGGCCTGGCAAGAAGTATAACATGAAACAGTTAAATAATATATCTCTTTATTAAGAAGGAGAAGTGTGTTGAATGTAACTGTAAAGGTTATAGTGAAGTAAATTAGAGAAATAAACTAATCCTGGTTATACTAAATTTCAAACTCTCTATTCATATATATATTTATTTAGTATATGTACTAAATACATACACTAAATATTTATTTAAATAAATATATGCAAACATATATTTATTTACTTAGTATATATATTTGTTTACTTAGTAAATGTAAGTATTTATGTATATTATGTTTATAGTGTATATGTGTGTATATAGGGTATAGTGTGTGTGTGTGTGTGTGTGTGTGTGTATACACTAAAACCACAATTGACTCAAGGTACTCAAAAAGAACCCTATGACTTCATGGGAAATAGTGTGTAAAAAGGAAAGGGCAGTTTGGGCAGGGGGATGAAAATAGGTGAAAAACTTTATGGTATACTTAACTCTTATCTTATTCCCATATACCTGTTCAATCCATTAGAAAATTCTTTTGATCCTGTATTAAAAATAAACAGATTCCAACCACTTGGATCTGTAGTTTTATAAATTATCTCCCTGCTTCTGCCCTTACCTCAGTCATTCTCTAGATGAGCACAGCAGCTAGACTTATTTTAAAATTCCAAGCCAGATATCACTTTCCTCTAATCAACACACAATTCATTTAGTGTGAAAGTTAACATTTTTTATAATGGCCTATAAGGCAGGCCTATTAAGCAAGTTGTAGATCTAATTTTCCATGACCTCTTTTACATTATATTTCACAGCTCCCCTCCTCACTTTCTCTGCTCCTAGCACACCTGCGTCCTTAATATCACTTATACATATCCTTGCCCAAATGCACCCTTGTCAATAGGTCTATGCTGCTATCCTACTTAAAATTTCCCTAATATGTCTCTATTATTTCTATAAAATATGTAAATATGCAACTTTCTAACATATTGTATCATGTACTGGTTCCTCCATCTGAAAAGAGGATTGTCTTTTCTGTTTGTTCACTGATATTTTCTTATAGTAGCATCCAATACATGGAAGAATAAAGAATAGAATCTCCTAGAATGCCTACCTGTAATATAGGATTTCCATGCTAAGATGCTTTCAGATATGGTTTTTGCCTGTCATCAGAAAAAATAAAATCTTGGGCAATAAAAAATAAAAGGGAAGAATAAAAAGAGAAAAAATACAGTAATACAGAACTTTTATAAGAGAAAATAAAAAATAGCATAATGTGTGGAAAGTTCATAATTGAATTTTAATAAAATTTGATACATATGATGAATCTAATATTCAATATGGAATGAATAAAAGATGTAAAATATAATGAGTATAAGAATAAACCTAAAATCTGAAAATAAAAGCTAAATATTAGCACTAAGAGACTAAGTATTTTTTGAGACTAAGAGTATTAGTAACTTAAAAACATATAAAAATAAGGAACACAATTTAATAATTTTATTAAAATGAGGATCTACAGCAACAGCAATATAATAAGTAAAACCAAATAAAAATTACTTGAGTTGAACAGCCCGGATTTTGGAACCAGAGACATTGTGTTAAATTCTAGGATTTTAAGTCCCCAAGCAATAGACCCAACTTTCTAAGCCTTAGGTTCTCACATGCAAAATAGAAATATTAATTTTTAACTCAGAGGTTCTTAGGATTAAGTAACATAATGTACCTACAGATATAGCACAGGATTTGGCAGGATTTGGCATGTAGTAAGTTGTCAACAAATGGCATGTACTATTACAAGTGAAGGATGGATTATAGATGCCAATACTTCAGTTCTGACACAAAGACATCCATGAAAGTATGTTAATATGTTAAACCACATGAACAGTACATGTAAATTTATGCAGTAAGTATATATATATGTGTGTGTGTATATATATATATATATACATATATATGACATATATATATATAAAAACATAAAATTAAAAAAATAAAAGTTAAATATTAGCAATCGCAGACTAGGACTACTAAAAGCACAGACTAGGACTACTATATATAAAAGAACAGTAAAATGGAACCTGTTTCTTATCCCCTATGCCAAAGGGATTCACATCATCAACTGCCAAGAGATAATCTAACGTTAACATTCAAGTTAAGCACTTTTCTCCCCTATTAACAGAGAACATTCTTCATGCCTCTAGCCAGCTCCTTCCAAGGGACAGAGATGCCCTTATTTTGGGCTCCCCATTGTGTCCTATTACTTGAGCAGTCCTTTATTTCTTGCCTTTAAACATCTGTCAATTATCATATGGTTTCACTTATTTGTGGAACATAAGGAACAGCATGGAGGACATTAGGAGAAGGAAGGGAAAAATGGGGGGGGGGAACTGGAGGGAGAGACAAACCATGAGAGACTATGGACTCTGAGAAACAAACAGGGTTTTAGAGGGGAGGGGGGAGGGGGGTTGTTAGGCCAGTGATGGGTATTAAGGAGGGCACGTACTGCATGGAGCACTGGGTGTTATACAAAAATAATGGATCGTGGATCACCACATCAAAAACTAATGATGTATTGCATGGTGACTAACATAACATAATAAAATTAAAAAAAATAATAAATAAATATCTGTATGTGGTTGGTCATAACATATCATTTCCTGGGTGAACTATCATTGCGTCCAACAATCCTCTAGCAATCCTTAGCCCTCTCTGAAAGCTAAATTGCCTAGGGAGCTTTAATCAATCAATCAGAAAAGCAAAACAGGGCGCCTGGGTGGCTCAGTCTTTAAGCGTCTGCTTTTGGCTCAGATCATGGTCTCAGGGTCCTGGGATCGCGCTCTACATCAGGCTCCCTGCTCGGCAGGAAGCCTGCTTCTCCCTCTCCCGCTCCCCCCGCTTGTGTTCCCTCTCTTGCTGTCTCTCTCTCTGTCAAATAAATAAATGAAATCTTAAAAAAAAAAAAAAAGAAAAGAAAAGCAAAACAAACAAGCCACATATTGCCAGACTATACCTGAGGTCAATTACATCAGAATCCCTTTGAATGGAACCAGGGCAACCTTATGCCTTAAAACTTCTCAGCTGCTTTTCAACCTGCACTGAGAAACATCGCTTTGTGTTATTTATGAGCAAACTTTGTGGCCTTCTTATTTTAACATTTGACTTTAGATGAGGTTAACTGTTTCTGTTTCCATTTATCTTTCCTCTCATGGTTTCTTTGCCCAAATTTGTACACAGTTTTTATTTTTTTAAAGTATGGTAAAACATATTCACAGCTCAATTCAGCCCTCTAAAACCCCAGCAGAGCAAATCTAATCTACTACTCATGGTGTCTTTCTTCCTCAAAAAGGCAGAATGAGCCCTCACAAAATAGCTCCAAAATACTATGCCCTTTGTTGATCTTTTCATTCCTCTGCTTACATTCCTGTGACCTTTGTTCCCTGATTTCAAGTAATAATTTTATTCAAAACACTCACAATATGAATTTAATATATGAAAAGAAATATATTTCAGTAGTCCATGTGGACTTTGAAAAAATATTTTGGGGTGGAGGAGGAACAGTTTCTTTGTGGATATTTATGTCAGTCACAGAAAATATGGCAAGACAGCTGTTTGCTGAACCACTCAATTCCTATCAAGACTTAAATATTTATGTGCCTATGTATATATATGTGGATCTCAAATTAAATATGGCAACTACTGATCTAACCACAGCTCTAGAGAATCAGGCATAATAATTGAACTGCATGATTTCAACATGTTTTTAAAAACTCAACCTTTTTTTAAATCATAATTTCTCAACAGAAAAAGTACAGAGCTCATCAATTTTAAATAGTGGTAGAACAGTCTCAATTCACCTGCTCTAGGATTTACCTTCTGAATCTTGGTATCCTAATTTCATCTCACAGTCCTTCCTAAAGCTACTATAAGGTATACTTGTAGCTTTATGGAACAAAGATTGCAAGCCCCAGCCTTTGTGTAGTGGTTTCTTGACTTGACTTCATATTAAATCATGTGGGGTACTTTAAAAAGAATATTTGGACATCATCATAAATTAAATGAGAAAATAAGAAACACTGGGACCAGGGCATCAGCATTTAGTGCTTATTTTCTTGCTTTTTAGCTTTTTGTTTTTTTTAAAGCTACTTCTACCATTCAAATGTGTCTCCAGGACAAAGTAAAGTAGTTAAATTATAATGAACGAGGCATGTATTCCAAGATATACTTTTTTTCTTTCTTTTTTTTTTCATACAAGCAACTCACACAAGTGCTTGCCCAAGTCGTTGCAAAGATGTGGATGCTGAAAGAGACCATCTCAAATATTTTCTTAGTGGAGGGTAGGGAATCATAAATAAATTCCCATAACTACAGCCCAGCTAGCCTGGATACACAAAGCTGAAATCATCTTTTTCTGATGATTTCTAGAAAAAGTAGTACCAATTATGAAGAAAAAATCAGTAACACTGAGCAGCTCTAACAGCACTGCTAGAAAAGCCAACTTGATTTCAATTCTCATAACTATTGCAAAGGTTGGCTAGGAAGTACAGGGTTACAAGAGGTATGCCATAGATTTCTTCCTGCTTTAAATGGGTTTCAAAGTAATAAAAATGCTTCAAGTTTACAGTTAAAAAGAAGAAAAAAGCTAAGAGGTCAACTAAGTAACCCATCTCATGTATTTTATGCTCTTGTCTATTTCTAAGAATAAGTCTTTAGAAAAATTATTTCAAAGTAAATAAAGAAGGTGCTTTAGGAACAAACCATTTAGATTTAATATTTTCTGAGTACATGTGCAATTTATTTAAATTTAAATTTTGTTATATATATTTTACAATTGTTCTGTAAATACTGCATACAATTGCACATTTAAAATTTTGGCTGTATTATATGTCAGGATTCTAGGAGAAGAGTATGAGTAGCTTATGAAACTTATTAAGCAAGGGACTACTGCTCACAGGTTGACCTATTTGATAATAGCTTAACAAAAGACAGTTGATCTATGGATCTCATCTATATTGGCTGTTATTGTGTCACAGACAGAAATAGGGGGAATGGAATTCTATAATAAACTAATTAATTGCATTCAACTTGTTTATAGGTTGAGACTTGAAGAAGCTATATAACTTTTTCCTTAATAGATAAACATTGAAATTTTACTTCATTCAATAAGAATATCCATTGTCCTCACTTAAAGGCTTTTACTTAATAATATACATAGAGAAAAGTTACATAAATTATAACTGCATAGCTAAATACATAATTGTTTTGAAAACGAAATATGCCTTTGTATTCAGCATCCTGATCAAGGACAGGACATTACTTGCAACCCAGAAGCCCTGCTCATGCCCTCTTTTAAAACCCCCTCCCCGCCACCCTCCATCATCCTTGGAATAACCTAATTATACTAACTTTTAAAAGAATAGATTAGTTTTGTCTGCTTTTTTGTGTGTTAAAAACTGAATTGTTAAAAAGTGTTGTACGATATGTTGTGTGTTTTCTCTTGCTCAGCATTGTTTGTGAGAGTCACCATATTTATTGCCTATGATTGTAGACTTTAAATTCTCATTGCTGCATAGTATTCAATTGAGTGAATTACCATGATTTCCATATTTTACTCTATTTATCCATTTTATTGTGGATGGATGTTGCATCATTTTTAAAAAATAAATCAAGTCAGCATTGAGGATACTCAATATTATAATAAATCAGTATTGATACGAAGTTGTTGGTGATTTTACAGTGGCCAAGAAGGGCTTTTGAAACCTGGATCTTAGTAAGGCTTCTAAGATAAAACCCACATTTCAAAACAGTAGTAAAATAAGCATAGATTAAGAAAAAAATTTCAGGAACTATAATTGTTAATTAAATATGTATAGATGTGTGTATAACCAAAGACAGCTGAGAGGGACCAAATACACTTATAAACCAGAATATACCTGCTAAACATTCAAGAGGCCTCTTGGAAATGCTGGCAAAAAGAGTAAAGGTAGGGGGGCGGAGCAATATGGCGGAGAAGTAGGAGACCTGGATTTCGTCTGGTCTCAGGAATTCAGCTGAATAGGGATCAAACCATTCTGAACACCTACGAACTCAACAGGAGATCGAAGAGGAGAGTAGCAACAAGTCTCTGAACAGAGAAGCGACCACTTACTGGAAGGTAGGACGTGTGGAGAAGTGAATCCAAAGTGATATTCGGGAGGATAGACAGCGGGGGAGGGGCCTCCGCCGGCCGCTTCTGGCAAGTGATAGAGCCGCAGAGCACAAAATCGGAACTTTTAGAAGTTGGTTCGGCTGAGGGATGTCGCTGCAGTGGCTAAGCAGGGGGTGGAATCCTCCCGGGACAGTGTGGTCTCAGGACCCTTGGGGTCACAGAAAGACCGGGGGTGCCTGAGTGCAGCAGAGCTCCCAGGTATCGGAGCGGAGAAGCCGGCTGCGGAGACGGAGCCTAGGCGCGGGCTCTCAGCTCGGGGTTGCCATAAACTGTGATCCGCGGCCCAGTCGGTCCACTGCTCCTCCAGCAGGGACCCAACAAGCAGCAGATCCGGGGAGACTCCCCTTTCTCCCCAGAGAGGAGCGGCACGGAAACGCACCGCAGGGATCCGCTGGGTTTGGAGACTCCACACGGGGTCGGGTGCCAGAGATAGCAATGCTCGGTCAGAGGCCGGGTGAGCACGGAGTGCGGCCAGAGACCAGGGAGACGGGAGTGTCTGCTTTTCTCTGGGGGCGCACTGAGGAGCGGGGCCCCGAGTTCTCAGCTCCTCCGGGTGGAGATTGGGAGGCCACCATTTTTGCCCTGGTCCTCCAAAGCTGTACCGAGAGCTTGCAGGGAACAAAAGCTCCTGAGAGCAAACCGGAGCAGCTTCCTTAGCCCGGAGCGACAAGGGCGGGGCAATTCAGCCTCCGGCAAAGACATTTGGAAACCACAGCAACAGGCCCCTCCCCCAGAAGATCAGCACGAACAGCCAGCAAGCCAAGACCAAGTTTACCAATCAAGGAGAACAGGAGAACTCCAGCGCTAGGGGAATACTGCACATAGAATTCATGGCTTTTTTTTACCATGATTCATTAGTTCATCAAAGTTAATTTTTGTTGACTGGTTTTTTTTCTTATTTTATTTTTCTTTTTCCCTTTTTCAACCAACATCTTATCAATCCCTTTAAAAAAAAAAACATTTTTTATTTTTCATTTTTAGAGTCATATTTTATCCCTTCATAGTAGTTACCCTTATTTTTGGCATATATATATAACTTGTTCTCTCTTTAAAATTTTGAGATACAGTTTCTTCTAACAGATCAAAATATACCCTAAATCACTAGTGTATGGCTTTGTTCTAGTCTCCAGCCTGATCACATTCTCTCCCTTTTTCCTTTTTTTTTTCCTAAATCTTCTTTCTTTTTTCAAACAACTTCTTATCAAGTCCTTTTATAAAATCTTTTATAATTTTCATCTTTACAGTCATCTTCCATCCCTTCATTGTATCAACCCTTATTTTGTACATATATGTCTTTCTTCCTGTAAAATTTTAGGAGGCACTTATTTCTAACAGACCAAAATACGCCCAAAATCTAGTGTGTGGCACTGATCTATGCACTAGCCTGATCATATTTGATCATATTCTGCTTTTTTTGTATTGTTCTGTTTTTGTTTTTATCTTTTTTTTCTCTTTTTTTTTTTCTTTCTTTCCCTTTCTTTTCCCCTGGTTTCAGGTCTTTTCTGATTTGTATACAGTATATTTGCTGGGGACGTTGTAAACCTGTTAGCATTTTGTTCTCTCATTTATCTATTCTCCTCTGGACAAAATGACAAGACGAAAAAAATCACCTCAGCAAAAAGAACAAGAGGTAGTACCGTCAGCCAGGGACCTACTCAATACGGACATTAGTATGATGTCGGACCTAGAGTTCAGAATCATGACTTTAAAGATACAAGCTGGGCTTGAAAAAAGCGTGGAAGCTATTAGAGAAACCCTTTCTGGAGAAATAAAAGAACTAAAATCTAACCAAGTCGAAATCAAAAAGGCTAATGATGAGGTGCAATAAAAAATGGGGGCACTAAATGCTAGGATAAATGAGGCAGAAGAGAGAATCAGTGATATAGAAGACCAAATGATGGAAAATAAAGAGGCTGAGAAAAAGAGAGAGAAACAACTACAGGATCACGAGGGCAGAATTCGAGAAATAAGTGATATGATAAGACGAAACGACATTAGAATAATTGGGATCCCAGAAGAAGAGAGAGAGAGAAGGGCAGAAGATATATTGGAGCAAATAATAGCAGAGAACTTCCCTAATGTGAGGAAGGAAACAGGCATCAAAATCCAGGAGCCACAGAGAACCCCTCTCAAAATCAATAATAATAGGTCAACACCCTGACATCTAATCGTAAAACTTACGAGTCTCAGAGACAAAGAGAAAATCCTGAAAGCAGCTCGGGAGAAGAGAGATGTAACCTACAATGGTAGAAACATTAGACTGGCAACAGACCTATCCACAGAGACCTGGCAGGCCAGAAGGGACTGGCAAGATATCTTCATAGCACTAAACGAGAGAAATATGCAGCCAAGAATACTATATCCAGCTAGGCTGTCATTGAAAATAGAAGGAGAGATAAAAAGCTTCCAGAACAAACAAAAACTAAAGGAATTTGCAAACACGAAACCAGCCCTCCAAGAAATATTGAAAGGGGTCCTCTAAACAAAGAGAGAGCCTAAAAGCAGCAAAGATCAGACAGGAACACAGACAACATACAGTTAATAGTCACCTTACAGGCAATACAATGGCACTAAATTCATACCTTTCAATAGTTACCCTGAATGTAAATGGGCTCAATGCCCCAATCAAAAGACACAGGCTATCAGATTGGATTAAAAAACAAGACCCATCCATATGCTGTCTGCAAGAGACTCATTTTAGACCCAAAGACACCCCCAGATTGAAAGTGAGGGGGTGGAAAACCATTTACCATGCTAATGGACACCAAAAGAAAGCTGGGGTGGCAATCCTTATATCAGACAAACTAGATTTTAAAACAAAGACTGTAATAAGAGATGAGGAAGGACACTATATCCTACTTAAAGGGTCTATCCAACAAGAAGATCTAAAAATTGTAAATAACTATGCCCCGAACATGGGAGCAGCCAACTATATAAGGCAATTAATAACAAAAGCAAAGAAACACATTGACAACAATACAATAATACTGGGGGACTTTAACACCCCCCTGACTGAAATGGACAGATCATCTAAGCAAAAGATCAACAAGGAAATAAAGACTTTAAATGACACACTGGACCAAATGGACTTCACAGACATACTCAGAACATTCCATCCCAAAGCAACGGAATACACATTCTTCTCTAGTGCCCATGGAACATTCTCCAGAATTGATCACATCCTAGGTCACAAATCAGGTCTCAACCTGTACCAAAAGATTGGGATCATTCCCTGCATATTTTCAGACCACAATGCTTTGAAACTAGAACTCAATCACAAGAGGAAAGTCGGAAAGAACTCAAATACATGGAGGCTAAAGAGCATCCTACTAAAGAATGAATGGGTCAACCAGGAAATTAAAGAAGAATTAAAAAAATTCATGGAAACCAATGAAAATGAAAACACAACTGTTCAAAATCTTTGGGATACAGCAAAGGCAGTCCTGAGAGGAAAGTATATAGCAATACAAGCCTTTCTCAAGAAACAAGAAAGGTCTCAAATACACAACCTAACCCTACACCTAAAGGAGCTGGAGAAAGAACAGCAAATAAAGCCTAAACCCAGCAGGAGAAGAGAAATTATAAAGATCAGAGCAGAAATCAATGAACTAGAAACAAAAAGAACAGTAGAACAGATCAACGAACTAGGAGCTGGTTCTTTGAAAGAATTAACAAGATTGATAAACCCCTGGCCAGACTTATCAAAAAGAAAAGAGAAATGACCCAAATCAACAAAATCATGAATGAAAGAGGAGAGATCACAACCAACACCAAAGAAATACAAACAATTATAAGAACATATTATGAGCAGCTCTGTGCCAGCAAGTTAGATAACCTGGAAGAAATGGGTGCATTCCTAGAGATGTATCAACTACCAAAACTGAACCAGGAAGAAATAGAAAACCTGAACAGACCTATAACCACTAAGGAAATTGAAGCAGTCATCAAAAATCTCCCAAGAAACAAAAGCCCAGGGCCAGATGGCTTCCCAGGGGAATTCTATCAGACATTTAAAGAAGAATTAATACCTATTCTCCTGAAACTGTTCCAAAAAATAGAAATGGAAGGAAAACTTCTGAACTCATTTATGAGGCCAGCATTACCTTGATCCCAAAACCAGACAAAGACCCCATCAAAAAGGAGAATTACAGACCAATATCCTTGATGAACATGGATGCAAAAATTCTCACCAAAATACTAGCCAATAGGATCCAACAGTACATTAAAAGGATTATTCACCACGACCAATTGGGATTTATCTCTGGGCTGCAAGGCTGGTTCAACATCCGCAAATCAATCAACGTGATACAATACATTAACAAAAGAAAGAACAAGAATCATATGATCCTCTCAATAGATGCAGAAAAAGCACTTGACAAAGTACAGCATCCTTTCTTGATCAAAACTCTTCAGAGTATAGAGTTAGAGGGTACATACCTCAATATCATAAAAGCCATCTATGAAAAACCTACAGCGAATATCATTCTCAATGGGGAAAGGCTGAGAGCTTTTCCCCTAAGGTCAGGAACGCGGCAGGGATGTCCACTCTCACCACTGCTATTCAACATAGTATTAGAAGTCCTAGCCACAGCAATCAGACAACAAAAAGAAATCAAAGGCATCCAAATCGGCAAAGAGGAAGTCAAACTCTCACTCTTTGCAGATGATATGATACTGTATGTGGAAAGCCCAAAAGACTCCACCCCAAAACTGCTAGAACTCATATAGGAATTCAGTAAAGTAGCAGGATATAAAATCAATGCACAGAAATCAGTGGCATTCCTATACACCAACAACAAGACAGAAGAGAGACAAATCAAGGAGTCGATCCCATTTACAATTGCACCCAAAACCATTAGATATCTAGGAATAAATCTAACCAAAGAGGCAAAGGATCTGTACTCAGAAAACTATAAAATACTCATGAAAGAAATTGAAGAAGACACAAATAAATGAAAAAACGTTCCATGCTCATGGATTGGGAGAACCAACATTGTGAAGATGTCAATGCTACCTAGAGCAATCTACACATTCAATGCTATCCCCATCAAAATACCATCCACTTTTTTCAAAGAAATGGAACAAATAATCCTAAAATTTGTATGGAACCAGAAGAGACCCCGAATAGCCAGAGGAATATTGAAAAAGAAAAGCAAAGCTGGCGGCATCACAATTCCGGACTTCTAGCTCTATTACAAAGCTGTCATCATCATGACAGTATGGTACTGGCACAAAAGCAGACACATAGATCAATGGAACAGAATTGAGAGCCCAGAAATGGACCCTCAACTCTATGGTCAACTGATCTTTGACAAAGCAGGAAAGAATGTCCAATGGAAAAAAGACAGTCTCTTCAACAAATGGTGTTGGGAAAATTGGACAGCCACATGCAGAAGAATGAAACTGGACCATTTCCTTACACCACACACAAAAATAGACTCCAAATGGTTGAAAGACCTAAACGTGAGACAGGAGTCCATCCAAATCCTAAAGGAGAACACAGGTAGCAACCTTTTTGACCTTAGCCGCAGCAACTTCTTCCTAGAAACATCGCCAAAGGCACGGGAAGCCAGGGCAAAAATGAACTATTGGGATTTCATCAAGATAAAAAGCTTTTGCACAGCAAAAGAAACAGTCCACAAAACCAAAAGACAACCGACAGAATGGGAGAAAATATTTGCAAATGACATATCAGATAAAGGGCTAGTATCCAAAATCTATAAAGAACTTATCAAACTCAACACCCAAAGAACAAATAATCCAATCAAGAAATGGGCAGATGACATGAACAGACATTTTTCCAAAGAAGACATCCAAATGCCCAACAGGCACATGAAAAAGTGCTCAACATCGCTCGGCATCAGGGAAATCCAAATCAAAACCTCAATGAGATACCACCTCACACCTGTCAGAATGGCTAAAATTAACAAGTCAGGAAACGACAGATGTTGGCGGGGATGTGGAGAAAGGGGAACCCTCCTACACTGTTGGTGGGAATGCAAGCTGGTACAACCCCTCTGGAAACCAGTATGGAGGTTCCCCAAACAGTTGAAATTAGAGCTACCATTCGATCCAGCAATTGCAGTACTGGGTATTTACCCCAAAGATACAAATGTAGGGACCCGAAGGGGTACGTGCACCCAAATGTTTATAGCAGCAATGTCCACAATAGCCAAACTGTGGAAAGAGCCAAGATGTCCTTCGATAGATGAATGGATAAAGAAGAGGTGGTATATATACACAATGGAATATTATGCAGCCATCAAAAGGAATGAGATCTTGCCATTTGCAACGACGTGGATGGAACTGGAGGGTGTTATGCTGAGTGAAATAAGTCAATCAGAGAAAGACATGTATCATATGACCTCACTGATATGAGGCATTCTTAATCTCAGGAAACAAACTGAGGGTTGCTGGAGTGGTGGGGGGTGGGAGGGATGGGGTGGCTGGGTGATAGACATTGGGGAGGGTATGTGCTACGGTGAGTGCTGTGAATTGTGCAAGACTGTTGAATCACAGATCTGTACTTCTGAAACAAATAACGCAACGTATTTTAAGAAAAAAGAAAAAGAAGAAGATAACAGGAGAGGAAGAATGAAGGGGAGTAAGTCAGAGGGGGAGAGGACCCATGAGAGATGATGGACTCTGAGAAACAAACTGAGGGTTCTAGAGGGGAGGAGGGTAGGGGGATGGGTTAGCCTGGTGATGGGTATTGAGGAGGGCACGTTCTGCATGGAGCACTGGGTGTTATGAACAAACAATGAATCATAGAACACTGCATCAAAAACTAATGATGTAATATATGGTGATTAACATAACAATAAAAAATTAAAAAAATAAAAATAAAAAATAAAAAAACACTGAAAAAAAAAGAGTAAAGGTAGATAAAAACTTACTGCCAGTTAAGCAGGTAACTGAAGTATCTTCTCTACAGAGATGAGAAAATTCCCCCTTTCATTCTTGCAATGAATGAAATGGATATTTGGGTTCATAGAATGACAAGTTGTATGTGAGCCCAGGGCCAAATATGCCACCTCGAATCATCAAGTTAGAAGTTTTGGGTACTCAATATAACTTAAGACATAAGCCAAATTCAGAGATTTTCTAGGTGGGTCCAGGTTGGGGTCTACACATTGGAAAGGTAGAGAAATGATGTGTTAGTGTAAGTAGACTGGAGAGCTTTGTCACCATTTGTGAAACTAAGATAGGGGTGGGAGAGGTGGTGACGAAATTCAAAATATATCAACTAGAACTGGAATCCAGAAGAAAGAGATCAAAAACAGTTTCAGAGGAAAGAGAACTATCAAGTCAGATCTGGGAGTTAAAAATCAAGCACTAGGGAACAAGCTTAGGATAGAGTTCCCAGGTTAGTGAGAAATGGTCACATTAGAGTTGAACTACAGGTATAATACCTGATTCTAGAATACAGTATTTCTGTTTGCTATTTTGGCTTTAAAACACCTTCCTGGAGTGAGGAGACAAGATAAAGGGATTTTAACAGTTACCTTAGTTGGCCCATCAAATCTGAACAAAGCAGGTGATTTTCCCAGAAAGCTAAAATTTTGTAAAATTTGATTTTTAACCTGTGCTTAGTTTCTTCGGAGACACTGTATTTTCCTTGAGAATGAGGAAATGATGGTTTAAGCTAGTCTACCTCCTATGATACCCACTAAACCCAAGTGAAAGTAATGTATATTTTCTTCCCTACTTCTGTAGCCTGTGTCCCCTTCTTCTCCAGAATATTGGGTAGAAAATGTTGGAAGGGAGCAAATATCACTTATTTAACTGATGTTGCTGCACTCCTCTCCTGGCTATCTTGCCTAGCTACTTGGTGATTTCTGATTTTTAGCATTTCTGGATGCTTCCAATACATACTTTAAAATGACACTTAAGTATAAATAAAAATATTAATACATGAAAATACGTATAGGTAACAGCATGTAAACATAACACTTAAAAATGTGCATTTCACTTCTCTGGCACTCAGTGTCATTAATTTTCTAGTATATCTCTTATACACAGATATGCCTAGATTTATTTTACAATCTAAGTCATTGGCCTAGACAGCCATATTTACCAGAAGTCTGGACTACATATTTGAATATAGTTTTATTTCACTTACATTTTCTCCATCTGGAACAATGTTAACTTTTATCTGTTCTCTTTATCTGTGACTAGTTTTCCTTAATTTCTGTAATTTTAAAATCTTTTTCTTCTACCTTCATTGTAATTACATTTTGATTCTTTTGTCTCTGTAATCTGGCTCTAAAAATCTCATTTTATTATATTATTAGCTTATTCTATGCTCTTATTTTTTAGAATCATTGTGTTTATTAAATTCTTTAAAGTATGAAATGCTCTTGGATTTGTTTTTCTTTTAAAAATAGGTTTTATTCCTTATTAGATTCTTAATCTCCTTTTCTACTCTCTTCTTTTTTCATTGTAGCATATATTTTCCTATTTGACATTCTGTGCTACTCTTAACAGTATTCTTGTCTTTGGCATTTTGCTTATATTTAACTTGAAAGTTTGTGTCCAAGCACTCTATTTGCTTTGATCAAGTGTGAGTACCTTCTTGTCTCCCTTTCTACCACATCTGAGGGCTGTTACTGTCCTCTTACTAGGCTTTGAGATCTGTGCTTTGAGCCCATTGCTTTTATAGCAGCTAGAGCTAACTAGTCAGGAGGAAGAAGAAACTTCCGGTGGTGTTGTAGTCAATCTTTTTCATAAAAATCTAGGCTCCGTTATTTTTTTCAGAGCTTTTGCTTATTATTCATATCAGGGTATATTCCCAAAGTGGGTGGTATGTTCTATTCTAGTGCCAGGGTGACCTCTGCCTTCAGATAATTACCCAATTTGTTTTGAGCCCTAGCCCATTGTGAGCTAACATGCTTTTTCCTCACTCTGCTAAATCCAGTAATGCAAGTGATAATAAACTGGAATGTTTATTCTCAAGAATTTTAGACTGAATTTTCTCCATGTTGGCTATTCATTCTCTCAGTCTACTTCTTTCCAGATTAAGGTTAATGTGGAAGAATATTAAGGATTTTTTTCTACTCACCTGCTTTTGCCTTATAGCCTCTATGGGAAATGGCTGCCAGTTTAGGAGCTACTCAACGTAAAGTCACCAGAGAAAATGTGCTACTCGACATATTCTCGTCCCTTCACACTGGAAGTTACTAATCAAAATTGAGCATATAAAACCACTTAGACACCTATTTATGTACCCTTCACCAATTTTCTTTTCCATTCCCCACAAAACTACTGCAAGTATTCACTACCATTTCAAACTTACAACCCATAATAACCACTCCTGAGAAGATGGCCCTATCTTTTATCTTACAGAAAGCAATCAAAAGCATGAGAATACCTTTAACTTCTAAGTAGCTTATTTGTATCGACAACATGCTTTCCTCCTATACTCCTTGTGCCTCTACTAAGTACTTACCAAAAGGATACAAAAATACTGATCAGAAGAAATACATGCACCCCAATGTTTATAGCAGCATTATCAACAATAGCCAAATAATCCAAAGAGCCCAAATGGCCATTGACTGATAAATGGATAAAGAAGATGTGGTACACACACACACACACACACACACACACACACACAATAGAAGACCTGATTCTCCCTGTTTAGAGCCTCTTTCTTCACCGACACTCTGGAGTCCCTATCTCTTTAGTTATTCAAGGAACCTGAATGCAAAACTTATATACACATACTCACACACACATACATATACATACACATTTTATCTTCATCTCATTCTCCAATTTTAGTCACTTTGTTGAATCAATATTAAAATAATTTAATAAGTCTTATCTTTAAATGTCAGAATGCCTAAAATTAACAAGACAGGAAACAACAGATATGGGCAAGGATGCAGAGAAACAGGAACCCTCTTACAATGTTGATGGGAATGAAAACTGGTGCAGCCACTTTGCAAAACAGTATGGTGGTTCCTCAAAAAGTTAAAAATAGAACTACCCTATGATTCAGCAATTGCTCTACTAAATACTCACCAAAAGGATACAAAAATACTGATCAGAAGAAATACATGCACCCCGATGTTTATAACAGTATTATCAATAGCCAAATAATCCAAAGAGCCCAAATGGCCATTGACTGATGAATGGATAAAGAAGACGTACACACACACACACACACAGGAATATTACTCAGCCATAAAGAAGAATGAAATCTTGCCATTTGCAATGACATGGATGGAGCTACAGAGTATGATGCTAAGTGAAATAAGTCAGAGAAAGACAAATACCATACGATTTCACTCATATGTGAAATTTAAGAAACAAAACAGATGTTGAACATGGGGGGAAAAGAAAGAGAGAGGCAAATCATAAAACAAACTTAACTATAGAGAACAAACAGGGTTGCTGGAGAGGAGGTGGGCGGGGGTTGGGCTAAATGGGTGATGGGGATTAAGGAGGGCACTCTTTGTGATGAGCACTGGGTGTTGAATGTAAGTGATGAATCAGTAAATCCTACACATGAAATGAATATTATACTGTATATTAACTAATTTAAATAAAAACTTGGAAGAAAAAAATAAGAGGTATGGCCAGGAATTCCCCTCTCTCCATTTGTTCAGAGTCAAACTTCTAAAAATGGTTGTTTAAACTTTTAGCTTTTATATCCTCACTTCTTAGAGTTCCCAATCAGCAAAGGATCACAATATACCACTTCCCTGGAAATTCTGTCACAGAGCAAACTAATTACCCCTTCCATGCCCCTTCATTCAATAAATGACTAAGTAGTTTTAATGCAATGTCATAAATATTTCTGAAATTCATCTCCCACCATCTTCATCTGGGCTACAATTAGTTACATCCAGAAAATTGCCACAGTTGAACTCTTTCATCATTTGGCTAACTCACTTTCAAACTGTTACCCACAAGGTAATGAAAGTGGACTTCCAATAATGCAGATCTAACAGGTCTCCCCTTTTTCAAGGTTGATTAATTCCCTATTTCTCTTAAAATGAAGTCATCAACCCTTAAACATGTTAAACAAGGCCCTGCAAGATCTGTCTTGCTGACATCTCCAGCCTTAACTCTTGTCCCTTCCCTTTTGCACTCTATGCATTAGCTACAATAAATATTTTCAGAACATTTTAAATACAGTTATACATATATGTTATTTCCCTTTAAGGCTCACTCCTCCCTTTACTCTTCTAGTATGAAAGTGCCTATTGGTAGTCTCCACTCTTCTTTAACAAATGTGAGTTAATATCCTATCCTAAAAGCATTCTTCCTTGATTATTAAAACTATTTTACTCTGTGTTCAAAGATTCCTATATTTTTCCCTCATAACTTTAATTACATTTTATTGTCATTATTTTTCTCTAATGTCCATTTTTCCTATGAATTATAAACTCTATGAAAGTGAAAGTGATACTATCTTTTCTCTACTACATCCCAAAGGCTACTACAATTGCTGAAATCTAAAATACATTGCACCGCAGCCTCCCAGGCTTTCTTCTCCAGACAGCTTTTCTCAGTGGAATCTGGGAACCCCTTGCATCAGAATCGTATAAAATACTTGTCAAAACTCAGAATCCCTGACCTCACTGCCTTCTAAATCAGACTCTCTGAACATGATCCTCAAATATGAATTTTGAACAAAAGCTTTGGGTGGTCTTCTCATTTAGTACCCTGAATATGTCTTGCCAGCCCTTTCTGGCTTGCCAGGTCTGTGGACAGGTCTGATGTTATTCTGATGTTCCTCCTCCATATGTAATGACTCTCTTCCCACTATCTGCCCTTAAGATGGCTTCCTTGGTTCTAGCATGGAGGACATCAGGAGAAGGAAGGGAAAAATGAAGGGGGGGAATCAGAGGGGGAGATGAACCATGACATACTATGGACTCCAAGAAACAAACTGAGGGTTTTAGAGGGGAGAGGGGTAGGGGAATGGATTAGGCCCATGATGGGTATTAAGGAGGGCACGTACCGCATGGAGCACTGGGTGTTATACGCAAACAATGAATCATGGAACACTACATCAAAAACTAATGATGTAATGTATGGTGATTAACATAATAAAAAATAAAAATTAAAATAAATAAATAAATAATAGTTTAAAAAAAAAAAGCCTTGGGTGATCATTATGTACTCTAGCATTAGACTGAAAAAAAGGAAGATCTTACTAAATTTTCTGACCTTAAGTTATGAGTTACAAGAAAAACAAATGGCTTCCATTTAGTTTGAAAAGAAATGGTATCCTCAAAATGGCTAGGACTGTGGAAACTTTTGAAGGAATCATATAAAGGTAAAATAATTGAGGATTACAGGGATTCTTAAAGAATGAAGCAGCATTAGAAAGAGTAGAATGAAGAAAGATGAGAGTAAAAGGAAGTGGAAGAATGAGTCAGAGGAGAAGAAACAAGAGTAAGAGAAACTGTAGAGCATTAGGAATATTTCGTCCTAGGTGTTCTCTGTTTCACTTTCCCAATTTTAAATATATATTATTAATATTAAATTATTATATTAATTATATATATATATATATAATCTTACTTCCTTGGAATTACATTTCTTTAGGTTTTAACTGGCTCCTGACTAGCTTACTTGGATTTAGGCACTTATAATTTATAAAGCTAAATGAACTAATAATCCTTTGCATCATATTTGCATTTTACTAGTAATCAATATTAATCCCAAATATACATACTGTGTAAGTTTTTCTAAAGGTCTACAAACCAAAGACATTGGGAGCAGAATCGTTTTTCATGGTCTTTCTTATTTCACACCACAGGCAGCAGTATTTTGTGCCTACACATAAGATTGACCTTGCATAGAGGAAACAAACAAAATTAAGTGACTTTTCAGGAAGGCACTTTTCCAATCATCATAGCTTCTAAAGATCAGTATTTAAGAAGTGCCCACTAATTTCCTCGGGTCATTTCACTAAGTCAGTTCCATATTTTAACATGGTATAATCACAAACTAACACAGTTTTATTCTTCCCTGTTTTCATGGAAACAGGGTAAGAAGAGGTGAGCACTGAATTTTCTAAAGGGAAATAGGGCATTACACTTTAAGCTTGAATAATATGCTGCTGTATTCAATCAGTTCCCAGAACACCAAATGAGACCAAAGTAGGGATGGGGTGGGAGGGGGGGCAGAGCTCTCTCCACGGTGGTGACTCCTGAGCACAGAGGGAAGATTGAACTGACTCATGCTTTGAGCCACATGATGAATACCTGAGGTGAAAACCTCTGCATGGTATCTATTTTCTACCCTTTATGCCAATCTTAAAAATTTTCCAGTTTATGTTCTCCTTAGGACATTCACAGGTGCTGAAATTATTGCAATAGGAAATCTTCACTATCCTCGAGAAATAAATCTTCGACAAGAGAGAATATTGGCCAGTTATTAATATGAGCATATTAATGCAATCAGAATAACTCAGAAAGAAATCTGAAAGTGAGAAATGAAATGATTAGATTTTACATGACCTTTTCTTTCATAATCATAGGGAAATGTTTGTGAGAATGCCTGTACATAATTCTAACACCTATGCAAAATCACAAGTATAGAAAGGTAATTTTAAACTCTTCTCTGAATTCTTCAAAGTTTTAAAAGCTTTATGTATTCCTGTTTTGTTTGTTTGTTTGTTTGTTTATATTTGCAGTTACTTGGATATTTATAAAATGTAGGCCAAAATTTTGACCTGAATTTTCTAGCAAAGCACACTTATATTCAAGTTAACCTATTTAAGTGATCAACTTTTTATTATTTATTAGGATTACTACACACACCTACCCTCATCTATCTATCTATCCAACCATCTATCTCTCATCTACCTTTCTTTCTACACATACACACACACATACACACAAGCACTTAAGCATCTTGAAATCCTAGTACCAAATGTATCCTTTAACATTTTGATGTTTAAACTTTCAGTATTTTTATATAAATGTTTTTCATCCTTCAAACTTGTGACTGCATTTTAACTGTTTAGAAACTTTCTTTAAAATATTCATTTACAAATTTTATACATTTTAACTATATTTTAAAAATCACTTTCAGGGGCGCCTGGGTGGCTCAGTTGTTAAGCATCTGCCTTCGGCTCAGGTCATGATCCCGGGGTCCTGGGATCGAGCCCCACATCGGGCTCCCTGCTCAGCGGGAAGCCTGCTTCTCCCTCTCCCACTCCCCCTGCTTGTGTTCCCTCTCTCGCTGTCTTGCTCTCTGTCAAATAAATAAATAAAATCTTTAAAAAAAATCACTTTCAAAGTCTATTCCATGTTACAATTTATTTAACCAATCCCCTTATATTTGAAAATTTTATTCTTTTCAGTTTCTCTACACCTTGCTATAATATATGTATATATATTTATTTTTATATACACACACATATATAAATTTGGGGACAGATTTTCAATCATTTTCTTAGAATAATTCATTGAAAGCTGTTTGACACATTATGCTAAATTGTCCCTTAAAACGTAACTTCAGTTTATACTCCCAACAGCATTGTATATTTCCTTCTAGGCACTGGAAATTAATAAAAAATATACACACACAACTCACACACAAATCTTTCTACATTGCTGAAATTTTATCTTTCTGTAAAATCACTGTCTCAATTTTTGTATCTTTGCATACCAGTGATATAAACCATCTCCTCGTTTTTCTCTTTGTTTCTATTTTTTATGTGAAATACACATTAAAAATCTCCACCATTATCTACTCAGCAGTTTCCAGATATTCACCCCAATTCTTGTTGCCTTTGAGTGTAATTATTTCCTAAACATAATGTTTCTATTTTATGTAAACAAATCTATGGATCTTTCCCCCCATCTTTGGTTGACCTTTAAAATGTTCTTTTCTCCTGGAAACTGCATTGATATTAAGTAAGTAACTAATCACTCTATTATGTTTTCTGCTAATTCTATTATTTATGATTTCATGCAGGGAAGGAGTTGTGAGAGAATACAGTTAGAAATGTCATTATCTGAAAGTACTTATAGATAAACACTGATCACCACTGATGTTAGCATAATCCTCTCTAATGGTATATATTCAGATATTTACAGAAATGTCAAATACTTGTTAGGGAGTGGAGCACATAACAACCAAAGAACTTAGATTTCAGGGAAGGTCAATACGACTCACAAGTCTGTTAATGATATTTAGACACAGCAAAGGATTTAGGATCCAAAGGGGTTGGTAGTTCTAAATTACAGTATGGGAGCAACCATTTAACTTATCTTTTTTCCTCTTACTTTGGTAAAGGTATGCACAGGTAAAAAATACCAGGATTTACAAATGGACTCAGTACAGTGTTAGGAATCTGAATACTTGACTATGATAGCCAAGAATAGGTATTGTTCTCTTTTCAATATTAAAAGAAGTAGCTAAACTATCCCAGAATTTACTGGGCAAAAGTGGAGGTCTGACACACCTTCAGTTAGGCTAGGTGATGGTTTTGGCTATGGTAAATCAAAGTTTCAAACATTATTTTTTATTATAATCATCAGGGTGAGAAGTCTCAAAATTGTAGTACTACCTGTGCTCAGATCTAGTGAATATTTGTTGGTACATGTAAGAGATATTCTGAGGTTATTTCTAGAAATAGAAACTTCGATTCCAAATTAGACAGACTGAGACTCCAGAGGAACTCATAAAGATGAATTCAGTACCATCCAAACAGATAAACATAGGGGAAAAGGAAGAAAAAAAAAAAAAAAGAGAGAGAGGGAGGCAAACCATAAGAGACTCTTACTGAAAGAGAACAAACTGAGGGTTCCTGGTGGGGAGGTGGGCTAAGTGGGTGATGGGTATTAAAGAAGGCACTTGTGATGAGCACTGGATGTTGTATTTAAGTGATGAATCAGTAAATTCTACTCCTGAAACCAATATTACACTATATGTTAACTAACTAAAATTTAAAACTTGAAACAAAAAAAAAATACCATTCAGGTAACATATATAAATAATACACAGGTTTTTAAAAACTATATTTCAAACTAAGAGTAGAATTGAGAAAGGTGGTTCACTGAAAGTAAAGTCAGAGTTTCTGAAAAGATAAAGTGTTTTTGAGTGGTCTGGAATACCGGTAGGAAGAACACTGAACTTTGCTCATTGGATTTGACAGTTCTTAAGCCAGACCTAAATGCATTGTCCCAGTAGACTGTGCACATGAGAGATGGTGAAACCATAGGGAACGTGAACGCACGTGTCTTTTATAGAGCAATTAAAAAGAAGAAAGTTAGGGCTGAGAGTAGATGATTAGGTGAAAGAGAATCAAGAAGAGTGTTTTCTATCTCTGAATGCAATTGTACTCGTGAGGTATCACTTTCATTAGCTCATCTGTACTTCTCTTCACCTCTACCTAACATTCTTCCATCATTTCCCCTGTTCCCATGCCCTGTTGTCATGCCCTGTTGTGAAAGCTCCAATCCTAAATCCACCCAACTGTCTACAATTTTTTGTGCATAAACCAGGGATGATGACAGTTATTGTGGAAAGTAACACATATAATGTAGAGAAGTGGAGTTCTGAGAAGATGCTTGTATTAGTCAGGATTCTCCAGAGGAACAGAACCAAAAGGATGTGTGTGTGTGTGTGTGTGTGTGTGTGTGTGTGTGTGTGTGTGTGTGTGTTTAGGGAGAGAAATTATAAAGAATTGGCTTATGTGATTATGAAAGGGGACAAATCCCCAAACCTGCAACGGACAATCTGAAAAACCAAGAGAGTTATGGTACAGTTCCGGTCCAAAGGCCAGCAGGCTGAAGACATAGGAACAACCAATGTTTGAGTCTGAAGGCAAGAAAAAATAATATCCAATTCAAGCACTGTGTGAAAGGAAAGCTAATCTGTAAACAGAGTAAATGTCAAGCTCAGTAAGAACAAAACTATGCCTCTTCCATGACAGAAGCAGTTCAATATACTCAAACCGTCACCGGGTAGCTGGCTGATCACTCTAAAGAATGGTGCCATACTGAGGACTCAGTGTTGATCTCCTGGCAGACTAGGTACTCACAGTGGCTATATCCAGGCTGCGACTGATGAGTGGAAGTTAAACCCCATGCATGACCTTCATCCTTGCCCTACAGTGGACACTTTGTCAGCTTACTGACTGATGATGAGAGTGGTTAGGAAACAAGGCTGACTGATTTCCATAAAAGGGGTCATCCTATTGACTTAATCATTAAAACTGTCCTCTTGAAGTCACCCTTTGGTGAACATATACATAGGACACAATCATCTTCAAGTTTCTTGACCAATCATAGAGGTCTACTAACATTCCTCTTTCTCAAATTTCCTTATCAACAATTTTCTATCATGTTCCTACCAAGTCCCTGACCATCTAGCCAAACCATTGCCAAAAGTTCATGAATCAGTATGTAATTGCATTATTATTTGAGATAAAAATAAATGAATTAACTCTAACAGTATCTCTTTAGTTTTAATACTAAAGTCACTTTATTTTACAATTTTTATTTTTTAAATTTATTTTATTTTTAAGATTATATTTATTTGAGAGACAGAGAGACAGAGATAGCGACAAGATAGCAAGAGAGAGCACGAGCAGGGAGGAGAGGGACAAGCAGGCTCCCCGCTGAGCAGGGAGCCCAATGCAGGGCTCAAACCCAGGACCCTAGGATCATGACCTGAACCGAAGGCAGAAGCTTACCTGACTGAGCCACCCAGGTGCCCCTATTTTATAACTTTTAAAGCTAAACAAGATGTTAGATATCATTTAATCAATTGATGGCAGATTTTTTTAGATTAACTCCTTAATTACATCATTTTATGTCTTATTGTACAACTATTTTAAAAACACCAGACTTATTACTTTATATTTACCTCTATTAAATTTTGCTTCAAAGTTTCTCTTTTTACCAAAAGATTTCCAAGGTCTTTATATATAAGACTAGATTCACTTTTCTAATGTAATAATTGTCTTCTACAGCCTTGATATCATTTGCAAATTCAATAAGAAAGTTTTCTAAGCCATCATTCCTAGATGCCAATGTCATTATAGTACAAGATTAACACACTGGTCAGGTCCAAGCCCTGGGTGACCTTGCCGCATTCCATTCAAATCTTACTACTGATTTTCAAAAACATATTAATCATTAATCAATCATTGGATTGACGAGACTCCTGCACTTACCTCAACTCTATCTATGAGGAGCCTCATGACCCTTAAACTTTCACATCCATCGTCCTTTCTACATCTGTTTCTGTCAAAACAACACATACCACATGTTGTGAGCAAATCTTTTGAATTTGCATTCCAAATAGGCAGCATATCAGAATTTATGATCATGCGCTGTGGTCTGTACCCGTAATTCTGCCCCTTTTACTTACAAGTAAAGCTGAAATACGGATACAATTGGAAGGTGTTTCCTATTTTCTGCCTTTATGTTTTATTAGCGTCACTAAGCTATGAAATCTATCAAGATCAATTATATTCTCATCCATGAGCTAGATTTCAGCGAACTTTTGTTATTGCTTTGTTTGTACATAAAATACATAACATCAAAACATTTTTATCTTCTACCTATATGTAACAATGACTGAATATATCTATTGTTTGTGCTGCTTTAGATTTTATTTTTAATATCCATGTTTCTCATTTTGCATTATTTCCTTCTCATTTGGACTCTTCATTTCATGTTATCTTTTGTCTTTATTTTTACACATTTGTGTATTTTAAACTGTTCTAATCAATTTTAGATCTTTTTCTTTTAAAAAGTTTCGTTTTTATGTCATTAATGTTTTATTTCATTGATTTTCATCTTTCACCTACCATAATTTTAAGTCATCTTTAATTTGTCATTAAAAAAACTATCATTTTTTTTTTTACTTTTACTTTTCCTCCTTCCTATCTTTTAATTGTTTTAAGGGTTGCCCTCAATTATTTTTATAAACTTTTAAGCAAACATATTTAGGCATTGTACACATAATCACTACTTGAATTTTTGTTGTACATGTTTTTAAATTTTCCAGACTTTGGGAGATCATCTTTCTATTTAATATTGGAGTAGAATCTGAATACTTTTATGTGAACTGAAAAAAAATATCTGAATTCCATACAGCAGGCCACAGAACTCCATAGTTCCCCAAATATCTCTGAGGATGCTAGAGGAATATTTATATCACATTCTATAAATATACATTACATTCTATGAATCCACCTGGGTTGTTGTATTAGCTGAGCACACAGACCCAAATAAGCCTTTTGACGTTTTGGTAATTCCAGTTTGCAACTACTCAAATGGCACTACTTAATTAAGGGGATCTTTCCTTTTATTCATCAAAACAAAACTCAGATCAGCAGTGCCATGTAATAAAACTTTATTGTTACTGTTTGGCACATTATCAAAATACATATTTAAACCCATACAACTGATTTCTTCCATATGATTGACTTAATCTATATGAAAGCTAAATTTTAGGATAACATAGTAGTTAAAAATATAATGAACTGTGTATCTATATTTATCTGTTTTGATATCTTGTTCTGTCACTAATTCAGAGACCATACTTAATTATCCAATTTCCCGGTGCCAGAATTTATTTTTTTTTATTTCAGCTTTATTTGAGTATAGTTGACAAATAAAACTGTAAGATAAAGTACACATCATGGTGATTTGATATAGGTTTACATTGTGAAAGCATTCCCCTCATCTAGTTAATTAACATATCTATCATTTTTTTTCTTATTTTGGCAAGAACATTTAAGTTCTATTCTCTTGGCAAATTTCAGTTACACAATACAGTCACTGTAGTGACTTCTTTCATTTTATTGCTGAAAGTTTTCACCCTTTTACCAACCTCTTCCTATTTCCCCTACTCCCCAGGTCCTGGCAACTATTTTTCTACTCTGTGTCTATGATTTTTTTTTTTTTTTTAGATTCCACTTGTATATATAATGCCATGCAGTATTTGTCTTTCTCTGTCTGGCTTATTTCCTCAAGGTCCATCTATGTTTTTGCAAATAGTGGCATTTCTTTCTTTCTCACGGTAGAATAATTTTCTTTACCCATTCATCTCTTGATGGACACATAGATTGTTTTCATATACTGGCTATTGTGAATAATGCTGAAAGAGCAGACATCTCTTTGATATCCTGTTTTCATTTCCAGAATGAAAGATTGCGGATTTCATAAAGTGCCAATCTCACTTTAGTGAGATTGCTAAAATGTATGGCAATCCTATATTTTTTATTTTATTATGTTATGTTAATTACCATACATTACATGATTAGTTTTTGATGTAGTGTTCCATGATTCGTTGTTTGCGTATAACACCCAGTGCTCCATGCAGAACGTGCCTCTTTAATACCCATCACCAGGCTAACCCATCCCCTCACCCCCCTCCCCTCTAGAACCCTCAGTTTGTTTCTCAGAGTCCATTTCATAGTCTTTCACAGCGCTGTGAATTGTGTAAGGCAATCTTATTTTTAATTTTTTGAGAAACCTCCACAGTTTTCTAATTGGCTGCACAACTTTACATTCCCACCAACAGTGCACAGGGTTTTCTTTCCTCCACATTCTCACCAATACCTGTTATCTCCTGTCTTTTGATAAAAGCCATTCTAACAGGTATGAGCTAATATCTCATTGTGGTTTTGACTTGTATTTTCCTGGTGATTAGTTGTGTTTGTGCATCTTTTCAAGTACCTACTGTCCATCTTCTAGATGGTCTTCTTTAGGAAAATGACTATTCAGTTCCTCTGCCCATTTTTCATGGGATTATTATTTATTATCATTGTTTTTGCTATTAAATTGTGGGAGTTTTTTATATATTTTTGGATATTAGTCCTTTATCAGATATATGATTTACAAACATTTTCTCCCATTCCATAGATTGCCTTTTCATTCTGTTGATGGTTTCCTTTGTTGTGCAGAAGCTTTTTAGTTTGATGTAGTCCCACTCGTTTAGTTTTGCTTTTGTTGCCTTTGCTTTTGGTGTCAAATCCAAAAAATCATTCTAAAGACCTATGTCAAGGAGTTTACCACCTATGTTTTCTTCTAGGAATTTTATGATTTTAAGTTGTGCCATAGTTTCCATATGTATAACACCAGGGAAAAGGATGCCGTTTACTTCTTAGAACAATTGTGAGAACTGCATTAGCTAATACCTGCAACTCACTTAAAAGAGTGCCTGGCACAAAATAAACACTCAGGCATTACTAGCAAAGATCGTGTGCTGTCACTGTATGAAAAGGAAAAAGTGGACAATGTCACTTTAATTTCTAAATGTTTACACTCTTTCCTTTGTCACCAATTAAAAATCATACTTTTCCTTATATAAAAATATGGCATATTTACTTTCAAACTAAATTTGAATGAAAGACTGAGGCAAAAAACTGTGGCAATGCTAAGTAAATAAAATTTCTCTCCCATAGTGTTGGATAGACAGTGACTATATATAGTTAATATTTTTCACAGATTCAAATTGTAGGAAATATTATTTAGTTGATAAGGACTGATTTCCTGCCTTGTAAAACTTACCTTACAGACAAGGATATTGTGTACAGAATTTCTAATAGTCACTTTGTTTTGGCCTCATTACTGCCAGAGTAGAGGTGAGGGCAGGGAAACAGATAGAAACAGTTTTGTTCAATTATGTGTTTATAAGCACATTAAATCAAATGAAGAAACTAAGAATATCAATAATGAATTCAGTTGCTCATGTTTTAAGTTCTGTGAAATCTGTCTTTAATAATCAGTCTTCAGTTGCTCTAAAATCCGGTATGATAGCCAAGCAAATATAAGTATTTCTGAGGACTATCTGTTTGTTCAAGATAAGATGAGATGTCCCTATCTGGTGCATGTATTGCCTTTGATTTTTTAAGTAAGTAACAAGGTGAATACTGTTCAATCTAATTTTGGAAAATGTAAAACTTGTATACCTCTGTAACCATTGGGTACAAGATACTTTTCTGGATATTATCAACTTCCTTAGATCAAATATGTATTACCAGATGTGCTGAGATAGTATCCAAGTTAAGGATGCAGCTCTGTATTTTAGAATTAAGAGCTGTTTGATATAGATGAGCTAAACAGTTAAGACAAAACTTGAACTATCATATTAACAAAACTGTACATTCTTTGCCTCCTTAAAATTGTTGGGGGGAACTGTATTTCAAATAAGGCATGACTACTAAGTTGTATACATTATTTGACAGCCTCATAGATTTGAAAGGGTTTCAAGTTCAGCTAAGATAATCATCAATGAGGAAAAATTTTGTTTAAAAAATTAAATTCAAAAGCAATACTGATACTCATTCAATTATATAAATGATAGTTACTAATTCTTTTAAAATTATTAGGCTGTTCACTTAACTTGACTTTAAAAGAGAAAAGCCAGGGGCACCTGGGTGGCTCAGTCATTAAGCGCCTGCCATCCGCTCAGGTCATGATCTCAGGTCCTGGAATCGAGCCCCACATCAGGCTCTCTGCTCCGCAGGAAGCCTGCTTCTCCCTCTCCCACTCCCCCTGCTTGTGTTCCCTCTCTCACAGTGTCTCTCTCTGTCAAATAAATAAATAAAATCTTTAAAAAAAAATAAAAGAGAAAAGCCTTCTAACGCTCAGATTGTTTTCTGTGTGGTGCAAGATTATAGAATCAGAGCCACTTTCAGAGACTTGAAATTAACCCCAGTTCAATTTTTCGTAGGGAGATAAATCATGAGTTCACCACAAAGTGGATTAGAAATGACTGTATGAGGCTACCTGAAAGGGAGAGGACTGTGTCCAGATAAGGGGACAACAGTGCAATCAGTGGTAGATAATGTCCTGGGAGAGGCAGGGCAGTGACTGACCTCCATAGCCCCAAGTGTGAGAGGAGGAAGTTGGGTTCCATCAAGAACTGCTGCCCCCTCTAAAACAGAAAAGTTCCCCTGCAGCCAAAACATGTAACAATGTCAAACCCTAGCCTGGACTCAATACCTATAGATCTTAACATTTCACCAGTTTAAGCTCCAGAACACCCAAGAAAATACTTGATTTGGTTTGGCACTTTCTCAGTTCATGACAGGTTTAGGTTTCTGTACCTAGACACTACAGAAATAACCATCCTCAAATACCCAGGGTCAAAAATAATTATTTGGAAACTTAAAAACCTTTTCATGTATTGTCTGATGACACTTATATAAAGGCCCTGCTTTCTCTGATAGGATCAAGCAAAACGTATCACTGCCGTTGCTTACCACCTCAGTATGTATTCTTATCCATTTATTTCTCAAGGCATTGGAATTGGTCCAACATTTTAAAGATGGTACTATTCTGAACCTATATACACAGGAAGAACTTCAATTAAAATATATCTCTTCTCACTCATTTACTAAAAATAAACAGTTTCCATATTATGCAAGCTCTTGAAGAAAGATTGAAGTATATATTGAAGGCAGGCACCTTAATACATCTAAAAATTGGGCTTCATTGGATAGATAGTGAATATTCACTGATGGATGATAAGCAGAAGCTATGCTTTAGAAAGTTTGCACTATCTCCAGTGAGGAAGTTGAATTAAAAGAAGAAACTGCAGCAAAAAATTAAATCTCCAGGTACTAGTTGCAATTCAGTTCCTATGAATTCTAGTTTTTAATCAGAATTCTAGTTTTTAATCCTCTCCCTGTGGAATTCATTCTTAAGATTATTGATGAGCCACTAGTAGCAAAATGAAGTTCACTTCTTCAGTTTTTATCCTATTTGATATTAGCATAGCATTTGTTTTCCATGTGATTTTTTTCCTTCTCCCAATATTCATTTGTTCACAGCTTTTTTATGTTTCATTTTCTAGTTCTCTTTATCCTCCCTCCCAAGTTGTTCTATATCTTTGCCAACATTTGATGTGTTTATTTTTTAATTAGTAGGCTTTATTTTTTAGAGAAGTTTTTGATTTACAAAAAAAACTGAGTGGGATGTACAAAGTTCCCATACAACATCCCTCTCTCCCAGTTTCCTCTACTATTAACATCTCGCATTAATATTAAACTTACAATAAGTCAATATTGATATATTATTATTAAAGTCCATAGTTTACATTAAGTGTCATTTTTTGGTTGTATATTCTATAGAATTTGACAAACATATAAGGATCTGTATCTACTATTACAGTATCAGGCAGAAGAGTTTCACTGCCCTAAAACTCCCTGGGTTCCATTTACTCCTCCATTCCTCCCCACTAACTTCTGGAAATGGCTAATCTTTCACTGTTTCCACAGTTTTGCCTTTCCCAGAATGTCACATAGTTGAAAATAATATTGAGCCCTTTCAGACTGGCTTCTCTCATTATAGTTTCCTCCATGTCTCTTTGATGACTTAATTAATTCATTGCTTTTTATCTCTCAGTAATATTCCATTGTAGGATGTATCATAGTTTGTTCACCCATTTACTTACTGCAGTACATCTTGCTTCAAAGTTTTGGCAATTATGAATAAAGCTGTAAAAAAACCACTCTTTTCAGTCATCAGGTTTTGATGTTCCTCAGGGTTCTAAATTGGTTTCCTCTCTTTTTCAATAATTTACTTTCCCTTGATGAATTAATATATTGTATCACGTTAGCAAATCACAAACACGTCAATGATTTTATATCACTTTTATACCTTTCCTCAAGTTTTGTATTCTTGATGTTTTGCCACCTAAGAGTCCTGAAGATATGACAAAATTAATCTGTCTAAACCAAAACTCATCTTTTAGCTGAACTGATCCTCTGTCCTTATTTTTCAGATCTACCAGATAGCCACCATTTCCCTAGTCACTCAGGACAAAACTAGAATTTGACTTTCTCTATCCCCATCACATCACCATATTATTTCATTTTTCTTCAGTGTATTTTATTTCATGTCTTTCTCTTCACCCTTACAACATCAGACATAAAATTTCATAATCTTCTATCTAAGGACTGACTGTGTTTCAGGCTTTGTTCCTTAACTCTATTAATCCAAATCTAATATGCCACTAGATTTATCTTCTTAAAATGAAAATCTATTCATGTTGTCAGAGTAAAGGCAATATTGCTGTGATGCCTTACTTGAAAACAGGCAAAAGTTCAAATTATTTTTTAACTATAAAGGCCTTTATTATCAGACCTAATTTAACTTTTCAGACTTAACTCCCATAAGTAACTCACAAATACAGCAAATTTCTATAAACCTATGAGGCCTAATTCTTCCTACTTTTATTTTTGCATTTTTTCAATTTTCTTTCCTCTACTGGAACATCTTTCTCACTGTGTCTCCCAGTAAAATCTTACTCCTCTGTTAAGAATCACTATTAACAGCAGTTTCTGGGAATTTTCCCCTAACTCTTCAGACAGATTACTACTTTACTCTCCTGTTCTATCATGGAATTCTTTTTCTTTTTTTACATGTTTCTTTTACTCTTTATCATATACTGTTAAAATTGTTTTACATGAATGATTTTACCACTCAATAGCATTTACTACAAGAGCCGGAATCAACACAGTTGTGTCTTCTGAATTTGAAGCATATAAAAATATAAGTGACTGAATTAGACTATTGAAATTAATCATTTAAGCAGTGCAGAAATAAGGGCCTGTGGTGGAGAAAAACCTGGTTACATCCTAATATATGTCTATGTAGTTATTTGAGCATCAAGTCTCCATGTAATAAAATATAAAAGGTCTTGACGGTAATGACCGTCTTGTTTATCACTGGCTTCCCAGTGCCTAAAAGAGACTCTAGTATTCATTCATTCCTTCACTGAGAAATTATTTATTGAACACCTACTATTTACCAGGTATAGTCCCTTAGTTCTAGGAGTGTAACAATGGGATAGAGCTGATGAAGGTCCTGCCTGATGAAGCTCAGTACTTCGTAGAATAAAAGATAAATAAGTAGCATGCATGATGGTGAGAACTGCTACAATGAAAGATAAAGCAGATCAATGAAGATAAGTAAATACCAGGTTGATGGAGTGTGGGGGTGTTATTTTTGAGGTAGGAAAAAGCCACTCTGATAGGGTAACAAACCAAAAAGAGTTGAAGGATCAAGACATGTGGATATTCTAAGTATTTTAGGGAAGGAGAAAATCCAGTGCACAGGCCCTGAGGTGGGAAATGCTAAGAAAGCTGGAAGAAACCTCTGGAGATCAGTGTGGCTGGTATGGGGTGATCGAGGAGGAGAGGAGTAGGGATGAATTCAGAGTTGATGGGGGTGGGGCAAATCATTCATGTCTTTTAGATTCATTTTTATCTCCTCTCCATTTGTAATAAAGCAATTCCAATGTTCTTATTAAATGCAAACTGGAACATGTCAAGTTATTATTTCAAAGCCTTTGTTGGCTTCTCGTTATTTAGAGAAAAGAGAAAAATCCTTAATATTTCTCTAAGACCATGCCTATATTTACCTCCAAAGGCTTAGCAACAGTCACTCTTGTTTTCACTCTCTCCTCACAGACAGCGGAATCACTTTTCCATTCTCCATACATGGTATTTTTTATCCCACTCAGGAAAATTGCCTAAGATACTTTTTCAGTTTAGAACTCTTCCCTCTTTCACTACTTCCTTCTTTCCCTGGCTACTACCTTATGTGTCCTTCAACTGCGACTGTAAATATTACTACTGGGGACAAGCCTTCCCTTATCACTCAATTTATGACCACCTATAGCAACCAGCAGCTATATAATTACGTGTGAAATGTTGGTTTCTCTCACTAGTTCATAAACTTTGTAGTAGCACGAAGAGTATTAGACATAGGATATTACCCTAGTACCCAGTAAGATACTGGGTATATAGTGATTTATGAATTATGCTTTTGCATAAAGAGATGAATGAATGAACAAGTGATGTGTTTTTGTTAAGTAAAAAACTAAAAACAAAATACAAAAAAATTCCACCTGTGCTTTTATACAGGCTTTCAGGGTTTTTCTGGTAAATTAATTCTCAAGTCTTGACTCCTGGAATAAACTCTGATTTCTTTCACAGTGGAAAGAGAGGATCACACTGGTGCTCTGAAGAGCACAGACTTCAAAGATACAAAAATTAATAATAATAACATATTAATATTGTTAATAATATACTAATATTAATAATATATTAGTATTTAATACTTAATATATCATTATTATTATTAAAGATTTGTTTTACTTTCCTAAGACTGTCATTAATCAGCTGATGCTTTTCTACACCTGAAAAACACATTTTTAAAAAAGATTTATTTATTTATTTTGGAGAGAGGGAGAGCATGCACAGTGGGGGATGTGCAGAGGGAGAGGGAGGGAGAGAATCTTCAAGCAGACTCCCCACTAAGCATAGAGCCCTATTTGGGGCTCAATCTCATGACCCTGAGATCATGACCTGAGCCAAAATCAAGAGTCAGACACTTAAGAGACCAAGCCAACTAGGAGCCCCTGAAAAACACACTTATTATATTCATCTACCATGGTTTATGATAAGAAAGTTGTACACAACAAACTATACTATTTCATTTCCCCAGTCTATAGTCCATAAGGAAACATCTAAGACTCTTAAAGCTCAGAAGAATGAGTATAAAGATAGTGGTATGAGCAAATAATTAATACTTCCAAATGCTCTGTTTCCCATGTTATGCCAAGTGCCCAAACTAAATACGTGCAAGATAAACATCTGTAAAATAAACATTTTAAATCAGTTAATGAATTCTATAATCCATTCGTTGAATTTAGTATCCATGCATGTACTTCTTTTACCTAAGACAGAGAGATTTATTCTGTTAAAGTAAAAGTTGCTTTATTCAAAATAGAAAAATCAATGATATCTTTTATACATACATTAAAATGTTTAAAGCAACTGATTAAGTGTAAGGTATAAACCTCTTAGTTATTTTTATTTGTGAAACTCAGAAATCCACTGCACTCCATTTATAAGAATTCTAATACTAAGATCTATTTTCTCTTAGTAGTTTGCAGATTTAATTTATCCAGAGTGACCCCACTATACAGTGATTTATAGACTCACCAGTTTTATAAATTCACAATAACTTCACACAGACTTACAGAATAACAATATTATCAGTCACCCCTTCCTTGAAGAAATATTTCAAAAAGTGCAAGTCAATGACTTTAATGGAAATGTCTATTATCATTGAGAAAACTGCTATTGATTTCAAATAATATATGCTCCAGTCCAAATGTAATTCATCATTACTATCTAGAGCTTATAAATTTATAGACATAAATAATCTCCAATTATATCAATGGAAGACAAGATATGCCCATATCTGTATGAATTGTGGGGCAGGCAACTGTCAATAATTCCCTTCTTCTAAAAATCATTTGTCCAGCATATTTATTAGAAAGGCATATTATGATAAAGTTTCCCCACAGCTTTGTTGAAAGTCAACTAGAAACATACTTTTGTTCTCCTGACAAATTTCTGTGTCTGGCTAGAAAGGTGGGGGGGTCGCTACACAAATACAAACTAAGCAGTCTATCTATTTACAATAAAAAGAGATTGAAAGGCACTTTTCTGCTATATGAATTCTTAGAAATTTTTTTCGATACGAATAGCCTCTACTAAAATACGAATAGTTCTCATTTATGCTGAAAACAGACATGCTGTCACAAGAACTAAATCAGTCCTTTATTTCCTTATTTCATATAAAAATTTTCATTTGCTACTTTCCTTCCCTTGAGCCTCCCAGTCTTGTCTCTTGTTGGATTAGAACAATTTCAGCAGAAGAAAAAACTGTTTAAATTTGTCAATAAGAAAGGTTTATGAAAGTTGCAATGTTTTTTTTGTTGTTGTTTTTCTGACTATCAATCCTCAGAACTTCTCTTGATTCTATATCTCGCTACATTTCTGAATCACAAAAGTGACTTTATTCATATATCATTTTTCCATTTGTGCCATGAAATGGTTTTTTGGTTTGTTTCTTGTTTTTTTTCTTCCACTTGAATCCCCTTTCACTCACTTGTTGTTTCTTAGTGATAGAAATTGAATATTTCATATTTTTTAAATTTTATTATGTTATGTTAATCACCATACATTACATCATTAATTTTTGATGTAGTTTTCCAGGATTCATTGTTTGCGTATAACACCCAGTGCTCCACGCAGAGCGTGCCCTCTTTAATACCCATCACCAGGCTAATCCATCCCCCCACCCCCCTCCCCTCTAGAACCCTCAGTTTGTTTCTCAGAGTCCATAGTCTCTCATGGTTCATCTCCCCCTCTGATTTCCACCACCCCTTCATTTTTCCCTTCCTACTATCTTCTTTTTTTTTTAAACATATAATGTATTATTTGTTTCAGAGGTACAGGTCTGTGATTCAACAGTCTTACACAATTCATAGTCTCTCTCTCTTATTTATAATTAAATTTATATGAAACATGAATCACTCAGCACACTTGGTTAGTATTAAGCTGTGAATTGTTCTAACAAGTCATAATTTTACTCCTGAACTGTCCATGAATTAAAATGTTATTTCTAAACAAAAAACTCTGTTTCTCCAAAATAAAGACATCTCCATTTATATTTATATTCTCGTATCTGCTATTAGTTCTTGTGGCTTTCAAAAGCTCTGAAACTTTCCTTGAGATATACTGACATTCTATGCCTTGTTCACATCTTAGCACAAAGATCACTCTGGTAAATGAAGACCTTTCCCCTCTAAAAATACATGCCCTTAAATTTTAAGGACAAGGTCAGCATCTAGATGTGCTTTATTGGGATTAAATTACCAATTGTATCAGGAGTTATCAGAGCCTGAAGATGCTACGTGATAAAAACAATGTGGATGAATGTTTAGGGAAGATCTCTGGGCAATGGCAAAATGGAGATCTCTGTTACTATGTGTCAGCGTTAGGAGGAATTCTAAGGAATGCCTCCATTTTCTAATATATTAAAGCTTTAACATATAAAGTATGTTTACTTTATATATGCATTATTTTACACAGAAGAACCATATACAAAAAAGATGAAAGTGGCGCTGCTCTTCAAATTGTGTACACCATCCATTTACATCTTCCTTTGTCTTTCTACCAGTCTTCCCACAACCTGGGCTTGTTTTGAAATTATTTATTTAGTTCAAACCCTTCATTATGCCACAGAAACACAGAAGGAGTAAATGACAGTTAAGTTCTCACACAAAGAGAAAAACATCCTTCTCCTCTCTTGTCTATTTAAACCAAATCAAAGGAATCAACAAAAACTAACCAATGAAACAATTAAACTTAAGACAACCAACCAACCAGCCAACCAACCAAACAAAGCCAGTTAGTTCCTAAGCACAAAGCTCTCGAGCCAAATTGCCTGAGTCTGAATTCTCACTCTGTTACTTGCAAATGGTATGACTTTGGACATTTACCTAAGTTCTCTGTGTCTGAACTTCATAATCTGTAAAATGGGGCTAATAAAAATACTTTTATAATGTTGATAAAAAATTAACGGTTAATATTTGTAACTTTTAGAATATCTACTACATACTGAGTACTACAGTGTTTCTTAAATACACTTATATTGTGAAATAAAATACAGAAAAGTACATACATCATATGTGTCTCGTTTAATAAATAATTATAAAGCAAACGCCTATGTAACTATGTAAACAGAGCTAACAGCCAGAACACTGTCAGGACCCCAGAAACGCAGCCCTCACTCTCACCATGCATCTTCTCAATGAAAAACTCTTCCCTCTTCTTTGAAGAATTCTTTGAAAAATAGTCAAGTATCTATTAATATGCCTTTGTATCAATTTCTTACTTTCCTTTATACCTTTGCTACTTATGTATGCCGCCCCAAACAATATGGTTAACTTTCCCTATTCCTGAAATTTATATAAAATCAAATCATATTGTATCACACTATTTTGAATCTCGCTTAGCTCTGGAAATTTCATCTCAGTTGCATTTTGTTATTTTCATTGCCATATAGTATTCTATGATTATATTCCAATTTACTTATGAATTCGTCTATTGTTATTAGACATTTGGGTTATGTCCAGCTTTGCTATTATGAACAAGGCTGCTATAAATGTTTTTGTGACATGACACTGGTGTATATATAAGAATAAGTGGATTTGCTATACAATGTGGTATGTGTATTTTCAGTTTTATTAGATAATATTCAGCAGTTTTTTTCCCAAAGTATCTGTACCAATTTACCCTTTCAAAGCAGATATATGGAAGTTGTCATTGCTCTACCTATTAGTTATTGGTTGTTGCATACACATTTCTCTGAAATTTGATGAATTAAAATCACAATAGTAATTTATTAACTCTCACAGTTTCTGTGGGTCAAGTATTAAGTAGCTGGACAGTTGTGCTCAGAGCCTCTCATTAGGTCACAACCAAATGTCATCGGAACTGGAATTTCATAAGATTGTCAGCGGTGAGAAGATTCATTTCAAAAGCAGTTTAGTCACATGGCAAGCTAACTGGTGCTGGATGCTAGCCTGGTGCCTCAGTTCCATGTAGGCCTTCTGAACGTCCTGGGAATGGCATGGTGGCCAGAATGAACAATCAGCAAAGTGGAAACTTTAATGACCTTGAAAACCTAGTCTCAAAAGACATGAATTACTTCTGCTATATTATATTGGTCACATAGGTCAGCCTAGGATCAATTTGGAGAACATTACAAAAGGGCAATAATACCAAGAAATACCAAGATGGCTTGTTGGGGGCCATCTTGGAGGCTGGGTACCACACTCCCCATTCTTCCAGCATTTAGTCTTGTCAGACATTTAAAATATTTTTGTAGTTTTAATTTGGATTTTCCTGATTCCTAATGAAAATAAGTATTTTCACATGCTTATTGGCATTCATATTTAATGTTTTGTGAAACATGTTAATTTTTTATTTTCTTCTTTGATTAATTATATATACTGTCATGTGATCAAGTGGCTGTTTCTAAGACTTCTGAGAGCCCTCTAAAATTATGTGACAGGGCGCCTGGGTGGCTCAGTTGTTTAAGCGACTGCCTTCGGCTCGGGTCATGATCCTGGAATCTCAGGATTGAGTCCCGCATCGGGCTCCCTGCTCAGCAGGGAGTCTGCTTCTCCCTCTGACTCTCTTCCCTCTCGTGCTCTCTGGCTCTCATTCTCTCTCTCTCTCAAATAAATAAATAAAATCTTTAAAAATAAAATAATGTGACAAGTTTCAATCTCAATTTTTTGGTTCAAAGCATGGACTGACAGATAAGGATTTCTAAACATGTGGTAAAATAATTTTTATTTCTAGTGTCTCCAGGGCTGAAGTAGTTGACAGCCAAGCCCAAAGCTGTTTTATGCTAATCACTGAATTAAAGTATCACTAAATTTACATTTTCAACAGGTCTCTTATATAAAAGTTTAGGGACAGAGTAAAAAAGAAAGGGAACCCAAAACCTGTAGTATAGATTCAAAAATACAGCATTAAAACCAAGCCCCACTGACCATGCCTTGAAAATAAGAGCTGATCCTCCTGTCTTGTCTGAGAATGCTGTATCTCCTTCATCTAAACAAATTACTTTACAGTCAACTTAGAAAACCTATTCTCCTCTCCCCAAACCCACAACCCCTAATTTTCTGCATACCTATTTCTAGAGGTAGATTTCAATGCAGTTGTTTGGGGCAGAATGCTGGATGAATTACTGTCTTTCCGTGTTTCCCCTTACTGGCACTATTGTGCTCAAGCATTCTGATTCTGGCGAGCAACAGCAAACAACTCAGAGGCATCTAGAATTTGTGTCCATTCTTCTCAGGCAACTAATAATAAAGACATATCAATGAGGCCATACATGCAGGTTGAGAGAAGGATGTTACTGCAGCAGCAGAAGTGTACTAGTAAGGTGGATGACATGCAACTTACACTGGCCTTCAGCATGTGCTAAACATGCACTGACAGAGATCACTTCTATTAGACAGTAACATTTTGATGAGCATGTTTAATACGTGGCTAAGGATAAGTTAATGAAGGGCAGCATGGGTTTCATTGTCAACTAGTGTCTTATGGTCAGGCATTTAGTCCCTGTAAGTGTCAAGCAACATAACTGGAGCCTCTTCTCAAAATAGAATTTTACTACCTGAAGAAAGCATTGCAATGCTTAAAAACTCCTAGGCACCATGGCAGCAAATCTCCCAAGGGGGCTGGCACAAATTCCAGGAATTATATAAATCTACTATAGTTATTCCAAGCACTGGATTGGATCCTCTGAAACTTTAGAGCCAAGTGACATAGCTGATTTTTGTGTTTCTTTTTTCTTATATGGAGATGAGCAGCACCCAGCATAACAATAAGTATACAAAAAGTGCTAAGAGACGTATTTATCTATTTCAGTAAGAAATTATATTTGGTTCAGTATGTGGTAATCCATTGCTTTCCTACTGAACCCATCTGTCTGTAGCAGTGTCCAACTAGAGCGTTAAGGTGAGATCACTCCAACATTTTTTAAGGCTTTCACGATGAGATTAATATTTGAAATATGGCATTTCTTTTCACTCATTACTTTGGTAATCAAACTCCAGAAAGTTCCACTTGATATTTCTTACCATAATAACATTTACTCAAGAGGAAAATGTGTTTTTTCTCAATTCTGAGGATATATATTCCAACAATATGCTGGGAAATAGGAAAAAATAACAGATGATGTAGGAGACATAGTCAAGCAGATGTGAATTAAAACTGTACCTCCTAATCCTTAAAACTGACACTATGAAGGCAAGTCAATGTAAAATACTGTTTTCATAAGGAAATTGTTAACTCAGGGCTGCTGTTGAATAATTCCCACAAGGTCTGGGCAGTTTTATCCAGTGCACAGTTACTCCAATAATTGGGCACAGATCTCTTTGAGAGTTAAATTAAAGATTCATAATAAATATTGCAGAGCATCTCCTTAAGAGCATTAGCCTTCACTTCGTTGGGTTCTGAGGTGTGAAATAATCCAAGTACAAGAACTGAATGACTTGTTTTTTGGAGATCAAGTTAAGAGATATTTATTGAAATCTGTCCCAAGAATTCCATGATTAATTAAATACTACCAAAGACTGCGAGCATTAGATAATTCTATCGTGTTAGTCAACCAATTTCCCTCTTGGTTATGTTGCTTTTGTTGCCTTCCATTCCCATGGGATCTTCCCATACTAAGAGAATATTTCTATGACATTATCTCCCCTCAAGAGAATCTGTTATTAAATGGGATTGTGTTAGTTTATTCCTTAAATGTGTTAAATGATATTAGTTTTCAAAACTAGTTGTATATATTTTGTATTAAAAAACTAATAACCACAAACTCAGTGGCTTAAAACAATGCAAATTTATTATCTTACAGTTATGTAGCTCAGAAATCTGAGATGCATATCACCGTGCTAAAATCAAGGTGTCTGTGGGGCTATGCTCCTTTCTGGAGGTTCTACGGGAGGATCTGCTCATGACTTCATCCTCCACCTTTAGAGCCAGCAAAATTGTATCACTTTAAACTTATCTCCATCGTCACACTCCTTGTCTTATTCTGATTCTTCTCACTCTTTCTCCCTAAGCACACTTGCATTTACACTGATTGGTCCTACCTGGATGATCCAAGATAATCTCCTTATTTTAAAGTCATTTTATTAGAACCTCACTTTAATCTGCTACCTTAATTCTCCTTTGCCACATAGCCTAATGTAGTCATAGTTTCTGGAGATTAGGACATAGACAGTTTTGTTGGGTTCATTATTTTGCATCCACAGCAGTATTAATCAAGTACTTCTCATCATTCAATAATTACATAACTTTATATTTTAGCATGATGAATATATTTGTGAAAAATAACAAAGCAATTCCATGACTAACGCCATTATTGATGTTAAGAACATAACTCACTTCTTAGCACTGTTTTGTTGTGTTGCCCATGGAACACCTCCTTGAACACTTCATGTGACTGGACTGCCATTTGTTCAAAGCAGTGGTCTATATTTTCCTAAACACTAGTATCAATTTATGTCCCCTAAGTCAAGGACCTCCCTTATCATTTGACATTTCCTATAAAAACTGTGGGTATTATGCAATCTTACTCTTTTACCTCTCCACCTTGTCCTTCTCTGGCCATTATAGGGCAGAGCTAAATAATCCTTTTTAGGCATATCTAAATTATATTGGCCATGCCTCCATTATGGTATTAATCCACTGAATCCTATTTTATCCCCCGTTTCTCCTGTTAATTAGTTCCTTGATCTCAGAAATGATGATGCATTATTCACCTATCTAGTCACATGATTTAATATTTCAGGCTGAAGTTACCAGAGGCTTAACTTCTGCAAAAGAATAAATCAGTTATAGATTTATAGTCAACACAAAAGCAGTGCTATAAATTGATATGTGTGATACAGAATATTTATTATTAAGAGAATGGAAGTATATGTGTTCATTATTTTCATAGGAGTTCTTTGAAATTAGGTAAAATATGCTAAAATAACTGAGAATAAGGAAGATAGCTTCCAAGACAGAATGATGCTCTGATCTGTACAGAGCTTTAGAAAGAAATTCTGACACCTATTTCCACCTGACATGGGTTAATATTACTTGAATGTTGGGGTTAATGCATTTGAACCTTTTCTGAGTAAAATATCATTATCTTGCAATACAGTTGAAACTTTTTGAGTTAATTATCATTATACTGCAATTTATATAACAAGGTTTCATTTACTAATGACAATCAGAGTTATACTCATTAAAGGTAGGGAAATCTCAAAATTAGAATATTATTGATCAAATTTACATTGCTATCTCTAAGTAATTAACATTGATCACATCCTGGATCAAATAACATATCACAAATTACTTCATAATGGCCCCAGAATGCAGATATAACCCCTTTAATTGTTGACAGAAAACCACTGATGTTTTCTAAATTCTTAATTATTCAATTGTCAATTATTTTTGGTCATGCAAATGACACTTCAAGAAGTGCTCTTTCCCAAAAGAAAGTGATGACCATTTATTAAATATCTTGGTGAATGCTTCCAGTACCTTAATTCAAATTCATTCTGTAGTATATGTAATATACTATACACCCAATGGAACAAGAGAAATATTTATTGACCTAAAATTAACCATTGTACTTCTAGTTTTCTCTCCAGAATATAAAAAGGTAGAAGGAACTATCACTCTTACAATGAAAAGGAGTTGAACTAACTTCAAATTTATGACTTTTGAACTCATCAGAAATCAGTAAACTGACCCAAAATCTAAGGAGAGACACTGCCTACAGGAGAGGAGAAGCTGCTAAAACTTACCCAACTAGATGCAATCGCACACCAGTAAGAAGCTGCGGAAACTGTGAAACCCTTGGGGGCTGCAGAAGCTGGGGAGAGTTTGTACCCTCAGTCTGCATTATTTCTCCACAAAACCTGCCTGCGGTTCGCCAAAAAGATCAACAGGAGCCGTGAGCTGTGCTGACTATGGTGACTATGGTGCAGACGGGGAGGGCGGGGGCGTGGGGAACGGCAGCCATACAGCAGGGACAAGTAACTCCTACTGATCCTTCCCCTCTAGCTGCACACAAAACACAGTATGTGCAAGAAACACTAATGCTGCTGGCTTTAGTTGGTGAACACTTATTTCAGCTGAGGGACAGCAAGGAAGAGGGAGGGATAAAACTCCCTGCTGGGGAGAGGTAAAATCAAACACTGAGCCCAAAACTCCAGGCAGGGAAGGAAAAGTAGATCCAAGAAAGCCATACTCCCAGTAGCCAGGGACATGATGCATGCCTGAGACAAGAATCTATACTGAAGAGCAGACACCACTTCCTCCCACAACACCACCAAGCCAGGTGGTTAATTACAATGACAACAGCATGCTGCAAGAGGACAGAACAACATATAAAAATACTGTCTCAGAGTCAACAGCAAAAAGGGAAACCTAAAATGCGAAATCAAGCAAATTTTGCTGTTAAGGCACGGAACACCCTAAATACAAGGTCTCTGTAAACCAGAAGATCATGTTGCATTGAGGGACACCATGGAAGCACAAATCTCAAATGCAGCCCAACTCCTAAACTGGAGTTATTAAAATTAATAAAATCTCCTGAACTAAAAGCCTAGCAGAAGGAAACTTGTGACTATTCTGAGGCATAAAACCATTACCTCAGTGTTGACTGCTCTACATAACATGTCTGGTTTTCAACAACAAAAAAATTATAAGACACTTAAAAGACAAATGAAAAAGGAACAAAACAAAACAAAATGAAAATACTTTCAAGAGAGAGAGTAATCATGATAACCAGATTCAGACATAAGACAAATGCTAGATTTGACTAATAAAGAATTTAAGAGGGGTGCCTGGGTGGCTCAGTCGGTTGGGCATATGCCTTCAGCTCGGGTCATGATCCCAGGGTCCTGGGATCAAGTCCTGCATTGGGCTCCCTGCTCAGTGGGGAGTCTGCTTCTCCCTCTTCCGCCCCGCCTCCCGCTTGTGCTCTCTTTCGCTTTCTTTCTCTCTGTCAAATAAATAAATTATATTAAAAAAAAGAATTTAAGATAACCATAATTAATAAATTCAAAGCTCTAAAGGAATAGGAGGATAACATGCATGATCACATGCGTAATTTCAGTAGAGAGATGGAAATTAGAGAATCAAAGGAAAACTGTAGAAATTAAAAAACACATAATGGAAATAAAGAAAGCCTTCAACCTGTGCATCAGCATAATCAACACAGCCAAGGAAAAATCAGTGAAATCAATGATTACTCAGTAGAAATCACCCAAGCTGAAACACAAAGAAAGATGTCAGTATAGGGGAAAAAAGCAGGACATTAAACAGCTGTGGAACTATATCAAGTGTTCTAGCATATGTGTAATTGCAACTTCAGGAGCAGACAGATGTAAAGGGGGAGAAGAAATATTTGGAAAAATAATGGCTGTAAATTTTCAAAAATTCATGTTGAGTCCAGCTTCTGTCTAAATGTGTGTGACTTTTCAGGCCTGACCTTACAAAGACTTTACCTGGCAACCTCACAGGGTAAAGCTGCTCTCCCCACACCAGACTTGATGCACAACCAACGCACTACTTAAGTCAGGACTCACTCAGCCTCTCTGGCTGTCCATGCTTTTACGTGTATCTACGTTCCTCGTCAAGGCAACTCTACTTAAGGGTCTTATCAGGGAAACTTGATGATATTTTTCTCCACTACAATTTAGTACTCTACTTTTTTCCACTCGTGGCTCATTCCCCTATTCCTCCTGCTGCTGCCTGGGTCCAGAGAACTGCAGGATTCATTTTTTTTTTTTTTTTAAGAGCTCCCTCAACAGTGAGAAGAGCCCCGTGTCGGGGCTGATTCGCCTGACCCTCAACTGGCATACTATTCCACTGGGGAAATGGAACAGGGTATACTATCAGAGTTAGTGATTAAAGGCTTAGTTGCTATTTCCATTTTGTCTTGTTGCTTTAATCAGTTACTCTAACACCTAGAAAGTCAGCTTTGTCTCCAGCTCAGATGAACTCCAGATAAATGTCAGACCTGAGAGCACAGACACAAGAAGCTCAAAAAAAACACCAAGAAGGATAACCACAAAGAAGCAAACAAACAATAGGCTTAGACTGAGACATGTTCTGTTGAAATTTTAAAAACAATAACAAAAAAAAAGAAAAGAAATGAAGGCATTAAGGAAAAAAAGTTACAATAGAGAGAAATGAAGATAAAAATTATTACAGATATTTTTGGTAAAAGTCATGCAAGCCAGAAAACAAAGGTATGACCTCTTAAAAGTTCTTTTAAAAAAAGTCCACTTACAATAATATACGCTGTGACATTTTATTACAAAAATGAAGAAAAAATAAAGAAATTCTCCAACACCTAAAGAATCCATGCCCGCAGACCTATCACAACAATTAATTTTAAAGAAAACTCTTCTGGTTGAGAGAATATGATAACACACTGAAACGGGTCTACAAAAAAAAGGAGTGAAGGGTGCTGAAAATAAACTTAAAAGGTAAAATTAAGTTAAATTTTCTTATTTTAACTGTTCTAAAAGAAACTGCTTAAAGCAAACGTAGAAGCAATGTATTACATATATGCATGACAACAGTGTATGTACTGTAAATATGTCTATCCAAAATTAGAGACAATAAGAACAACAGAATGAAGGATGAGGGGAGTAATTAGGAATATAATGTTGTAAAGTTACTACTCTCTACATAAAATGGGACAATATTATTTGAATTTGGACCTTTGTAACTTAAAGATGTATATTTTAAACCCTTGCAATCACTAAAAACATTTCTTAAGAAAGATAAAAATAAGAACTCGATAGAGAAGATTTAAAAATCATAAAACATCCTTCACATAAGAGAAGACGGAAGAGGGAGAAAAAAGAAACAAAGAGAAAACAGAATAAAAAATATCTATAAAGCATAGATTTTAATATAAATTTATAATCACTTTAAATATAAAGGATCTAAATTCACCAACGAAAGGACAGAGCCAGTCAAATAGAATGTAAAAGCAATACATGAGTATGCTGTGTACAGTAAATCCACTTTAAATATAAAGACACAGATTAAATAAAAAGATGGATTAAACTACACCAAGCAATCAACAACCACAAGAAAACTGGAGTAGTTATATTAACATCAGACTAAAGGACTTCTGAACAGGCAGAGTATTAAGAATAAAGTAGTACATTATGTAATATGCCATTCATTATATAAATAAATGGGTTAATAATTCTAAGAAGACAGAACAATCTGAAATGTGTATGTTACCAACAATAAAGCTTCAAAATACACAGTATAAAAACTGACAAACTAAAATATATCCACAATTATAGGTAAAAAAATCCACACCTCTCTCAATAATACATAGAATATACAGTAAATTAATAAAAATGTAGAAGACTATCAACCAACTAGACCTAATAAACATTTATAGAACACTGTACCCAACAAAAGCAGAGCACATACCCTTTTCAAGTGCACGGGGGGGTATTTCTCTAAAAGAGACAATATTTTGAGCCATAAAACAAACCATAAAATTTAAAAGAGTAGAAATCTTACAAACTATCTTCTCAGACCATAATGGCATTAAGGTAGAAATTACTAAGAGAAAGATAGCTGGAAAATTCCCAAGTATATGAAAATTAAACAACCCACTTTTAAATATACCTGCTGTCAAATGAGATTTCTCAAGGGAAGTTAAAACCAAATATATGTAAATTAATGAAAATAAAATAAATATATAACTTATGGAATGTAGTTGAAACAGCCTTTAGAAGGATATTTACAATATTAAATAGTTATTTTAGGAAAACAGAAAATGGAACTCTCTCTTGGTGACACAAATATGTAGTATAAAGATTTTTACAATTTGAGTCCAAAATGTTTATGTATCTGCATCTCCATGCTTCTTCCTCAAATCTTCTTATCCCCAAACTTCCCATTTTTTCCCTTCCAACTCTGTGGCTAACTAGCTATTTGGCACTAAGAAGAGTTGTACTTTGGGCCATTTCTTTTTTTCATACAGTGTATGACTGGATGAAGTTCTTGAAGTGCTGCTCATAGAAAGAATGTTCCTTTCAGAGACTTTGGGGTGTGGGGCTGTAGTACAGAAGTGTGTCTTCAGCTTGGACCCACTTATACAGTTGACCCTTCTGTGAATCCAATTTGGCACTTTTTCTCTTACATAAGTTGGTCTTAAATTACCCCTCATGTAACCATGCATAAAAACTTAGGGAGAAGCACAAGTGAAACACTGACAGATGATGTAGAAATCTGGACACTTGTTCATGCGGTTTATTTTGGATATATCACTTCATACCTTCATATCTCATGATGTATTGCTTCTGGGACTATTCAACCTTAAGATCTCATAGGTATAACATAACCTAACTCATTAAGAATATGGTCACTATATGAGGAATTCTTAATCTCAGGAAACAAACTGAGGTTTGCTGGAGTGGTGGGGGTGGGAGGGATGGGGTGGCTGGGTGATGGACACTGGGGAGGGTATGTGCTATGGTGAGCGTTGTGATTTGTGTAAGACTGATGAATTACAGACCTGTACCTCTGAAACAAATAATACATTATATATTTAAAAGAAAAAAAGAAGATGGTAGGAAGGGAAAAATGAAGGGGGGGAAATCGGAGGGGGAGACGAACCATGAGAGACTGTGGACTCTGAGAAACAAACTGAGGGTTCCAGAGGGGAGGGGGGTGGGGGGATGGGTTAGCCTCGTGATGGGTATTAAAGAGGGCACGTACTGAATGGAGCACTGGGTGTTATATGCACACAATGAATCATGGAACACTACATCAAAAACTAATGATGTAATGTATGGTGATTAACATAATAAAATTTAAAAAAATATGGTCACGTGATGTCCCATGGTCAGATGCCACATATGTTTTTTCAAGTGATCTACAATTTCCTCTTACAAATATCTTGTCCTCTCTTTAGAAATCTAGGGTTGTATGTTGTAAACTTTTGTGTTGGAGCTCACTACAAGCTCCAAAGAGCAATTTTTCCCATGAAAGATACTCCAGTACATAGTGTTTAACGATATTCTTGGCTCACTCAAAGCTACTTGCCTACTGTGTCACATGATAAAGGTATCAAAGTCATATTACTAAGTGTGAATTACACAATCAAGACCCCGAAGAGCCCCATCTAGCATTGTATTTCCTTCTATGTGGTGGAAATTGCAAGAAGCAATAATATACCCCTTACTTTGGGTTAGATATCCAAGAATGCTCCAGATCATAAGACTCCAAATCTCCAGTTATTACATAGGGTTATATAATAACTTCTGGATAGTATGTATCCTACTAAAACCTCCAGTATACTGGCCCATCTTGTTTTTCTGGTATGATTAATATGATGTCACCAAAACAGTAGATTAATATGATGCTCTTTGTAATGTTCAAAAAGTTCTCTTCAGTCAATATTGTGGTGGTAGGATGGAGAGTTGACAGGTATAATCAAGGCTGTAAGTATACTTTCTCCTTGACATATGAATTTAAACTGCATTCCAGTCTTCCTCTATAAGGATGAAAATAAGGTATTCACTAATTCTGTTGTGATCGCCCCACAGCACCCAAAACCACTTGAGAGGTCAAGACTGATGACACCACAAAATCACCAAGAGGACATGAAGAGATTACCTACATTATGAAGCTTTCTGAGAATAGCACTTTTTTTTTTTAAGATTTCATTTATTTATTTATTTGAGAAAGAGACAGAGAGAGTGAAAGTGAGAGAGAGAGAGAGAAAGAGAGAGAGAGAGAACATGAGTGGGGTGAGGGGCAGAGGGAGAAGCAGACTCCCTGCTGAGCAGGGAGCCCGACGTGGGGCTCGATCTCAGGACCCTGGGATCATGACCTGAGCCGAGGGCAGACGATTAACCGACCGAGTCACCCAGGTACCCCAGCACTGTTCTTTTTTATTAGCTTAAATTCTTTCTCAACTCTTTGTTTTATTCTGATCTTTGTCTATTCTGTCATCTGTTTTTTTTCCTCATTAGAATGTTTACTAATAAGTTCAGAATTTTGTCTCAGTGTTTCACTATAAATATGTATCATTATTAGAGGCCGCTCTGCAGTCTAGTTTTTAGTTTTAATAATAGAATATAAAGATGAATTCTATTTTCTATCAAGGATGGAATAACATTTTATTACATGAATGTAGGTTGCTTTCCATTTCTCATAAGCATGGTTTCAGAAATATTTATTTCTGCAAACTTGTAGTGTAGATACAAAAATTTGGACCCCAAATTTATAAATTACTTTAAGATTTTTTTCACTAAATAAATCAAAATGTCTCAAGGAAGAATATTTATTCACAATCTTTAATATTTTCGCATGTTTGTTGCCATTTGTATTTCTTTTTGTGTGAATTAAACCTCTCTATATGTATATAGAACATAAACTGATTTTATTTTTAAATTATGTATATTAAGAGAATTATAAAATGTCCTCTTATGAACAATCCACCCAGCTTAAGAAGCATACATAGCTAACAAATGTGGGGCCCTCTGTGGCCTCCCTCTCTATTGCATTATCGCTTTTTAATGCTTGAAATAACCACTGTCCTTAACGTTCTGTTTATCTCTTCCTAAATTTCATTTATAGTTCATTGCAAATGGATATATCCCTAAACATACCTTGTTTAATTTAGTACAGTTTTTGAACAGTGTATATTAATTGAGTAACACGGTGTGTATTCTTCTGTGGTTTTCATTTTTTCACTCTATGTTATGTTTGTCAGAATTATCCTTGCTTATGCATATAATTGTCATCTATTTTCATAGCTGTTAGGTAATGGTACGAATATTCCTAAAGTGTCCATACTTTTGTTGATTGATGAGCATCTGAGTTCCTTTCACTACTGTAATTAAATATATTATTTCCATGGCATGATTTTACATGTCTCCTGTAGCAAATATACAAGGATTTATTTAGTCTATAGGCCAAAAAAGGTTGATCTTGGGATCATGGAGTAAGCGCAGGCTCAATGTGCAAGATAATGCCAACTGCTTCCCAATGAGATGTGTCAATTTATATTCACATCACCAGACTACAATTCCCACTGAGGCATGCTTTTGTTAATACTTGCTGCTTCCATGGCTTAATATTTACAATTAAGTAATTTTCCTAATTACCAATAAAATTGAGCATCTTTTAATATGTATATTTTCATTTGTGCTTCCTCTTTAGTTTTCTGTTGGCCTGTGTTTGAATCTCTTTGTCTTTAGTGTGCTGAAGGATGCACTGGGTGCTAAGGAATGTCTTCTTTTTTTTCCCACTATGTGAAGACAAAGTGATGCAGATGATATAAAGGTCCTGAGTGTATGTTCTGTAACAAGTGCATTAATAAGTAAATAAGACAATATCAAGTATTTATAAACATTTTGTAGAGAATTAGAATAAGTTAAATTAGGATGATTATATGTACTACTTATTGAGAGGGAGACAGATGGGGAATAATAATCTTGAGGCTGAGGAAGAGCATCAGTAATTCTCCATGGGTTAGTAATTTTTTTTAATTTTTGTTTTTTTAAAGGAATAAAACTTATTGACCAACAGTATTTACAATAAAGAAAACAATATGCAGTTGGATAACTTTCTGATACTACAAAGTTAATGTTTTTCCTGGTTTCTGCTGAACCAGTAACTCAAATACTGACAAGATTGAGCCTACATGTAAGGGATGAGTTGAGGTAAAGAAAAAACATACAAAAGATTACAGAAGTTTGTTCACCAATTTATTCCAGTAGGTCCAAAATTGCGAACATCTCTAACTATCTGATTATGATTAGGTCACCTGTATGAAGTCTTAGACATTCCATGATCATGACCTTTTAGTCAATAGAGTACTGGGATTTCAACTTCTTGTAAAGGAATGGTTCACTAGAAGGAAACTTTAAATGTCCACTTAACTAAGTTTTGCTTACCTAATTAAAATACACCGGGACTTGTCTAGTTTTCTCATTTAGGTGGGGAGGTTGTTGGTAGTGATAAAATTCTCCTTTCAGGGATCTTGCACATAAACTTGCATTTAAATGACTGTAGATATGGAGGCACCTGGGTGGTTCAGTCGGTTAAGCATCTGACTCAGTTTCGGCTCAGGTCATGATCTCAGGGTCATGGCACTGAGCCCCACATGGGGCTCGGCACTCAGCACAGAGTCGGCTTGTGAATCTCTCCCTCTTCCTCTGCCCCACTCTCTGCTTGCACTCTCATTCTCTAAAATAAAATGAAATCTTTAAAAAAAATAAATGACTGTAGATACGGGTATGGATTCTGATATGGTTGCTTTTAAACTGTCCAATTTAAATTGTCCAATTAACTATAAAATTTGAAAAGTTAAGGCTTCAGGAAAAATTTCAATTTAACTTTATGTGACTTATTTCTTAGATGGCTGAAAATGATGGCATCCCAGAATCATGGATTTATCCATGGTTATAAAAGGCTGTTTTTGTTTTGGTGAATGTTAAAAAAAATAAATAAAAAGGAAAGGAAAGGAAAGAAAAAAAAAACAATTGATATATATATATATTTTTATGTATACACACACACACACATAAAAACCCAAATAAACAAACAAAAAAGAATAGTCCTTAGGCCTATAGGAGTTAATCACAAACTCTGATTGAGTAATGACTATGAAGATTTCCCCAAACATTTAGAAAAGGTATTCTCTAATGAAGGAGAGTAATATACCATGGTCTCAAATATTTCTTTCTGATAAAGGGAGGCAACTACAGAAAGCTTTATTTGTTCAAAGTAACCAGTGTTATATAGGCAAAAGACTGCAAAACTCCCCCAATACTACTTCAAACCGAACATATCAAACATGATTTTCATTAGAATACTTCTTCACACTAATAAGAAACTAAGACACAGATCTGTACTTCTGAAACAAATAATGCAACATATTTTGAGAAAAAAAAAAGAAAAAGAAGAAGATAGCAGGAGAGGAAGAATGAAGGGGAGTAAGTCAGAGGGGGAGACGAACCAGGAGAGATGATGGACTCTGAAAAACAAACTGAGGTTTCTAGAGGGGAGGAGGGTAGGGGGATGGGGTAGCCTGGTGATGGGTATTAAAGAGGGCACGTTCTGCATGGAGCACTGGGTGTTATGAACAAACAATGAATCATGGAACACTACATCAAGAACTAATGATGTAATATATGGTGATTAACATAACAATAAAAAATTAAAAAAAAAGAAACTAAGATCCAAATTTACAATATATAAATATTTATATTTATATATAAATATAAATACATATGAAAAGCAATGCAAACAATTACTGAGTTTCATCTTCTGGACAAGAATGCCATGTTAGTCTCTCTTCATAAAAGGCAATTACAGTTTGAGGACACTTCATATTTGCCTCTTTTGCCAGCACCAAGTCTGCCTCATCTGAATCTTTTCATTTTCATAAGACACATTAATTCTCCACTGTTATCTGTGGCGCCAATTACTCATTTAGGATCAAGACCTCTAACAAAGCCTCTTGGTTTATCAGCAGCATCTCTTTTCTTCTTTGATTTGCTATCATCAGATCCACTATCAGATAAAGATTGTCTTTTTGTACCATCTTTTTCTTTACCAGCTTTTTGAGAATTAAGAAATGCTTCAGGGTGCCTAGGTGGTACAGTAGTAGGCTGAACATTTGACTCTTGGTTTCAGCTCAGGTCCTGGTCTCAGGGTGGTGAGATTGAGCCCCTCCATGGGCTCCAAGCTCAGTGCAGAGTCTACTTGAAATTCTTTCTCATTTTCCCTCTGCCCCTCCTGCCTATGTTCTCTCTCTCTCTCAAATAAATAAATCTTAAAAAAAAAAAAGGAAAGAAAAGAAATGTTTCAATTAACTCTGGACAATCTAAATTTTCTCCAGGTTCCCAAGTGTTGTCATCATCTGTAAATCCCTTCCACTTCAGGAAATACTCCACCTTCCCATTCACTACATGTCAGTCTAGTACTGTTTCCACTACAAATTCTCCCTCTTCTATTTTTTACTCTTTCCATTGTTTCTTTCCCATTTTTTGCAATGTAGTTTTATTGGAGGCCATTTTTTATTGTAGACTTGAAGAACTATTATTCACCACTTCTGAACTGCTTCAGGTCCCAGGTCTGTGACATCTCTAGTGCTATGTTCCTCAAGCTCTAGCCACTTTCCACGGGTTAGTTAAAAATGTAAGCTCTCATAACCAGTGCTAGAATTTTTTTTTATTCTTCCTCAAACAAAAAATTATATCTCTTGATTCAATGTGTATTAAAAGCAAATGTACTTAGATTCTGCTTTTCTTACTCTTTTCACTTATTTAGTATTCAAATATCCTTCTTTAATATGCATCTGAACTAACAGATTGAAAATTTCAATAACCAGTATCTAATAATGTTGCAATATTTCATTTTATATGGTCATACTAGACCAACATAGGTTGCTTGTTCTTCAAGAAATTCATAACCAAATTTAACGATAAAGTAGATAAAATATAGCCTCATTTCCTTTTAATGTAAGTAGAATATGTGGAAAATTGTAATACCAAGCATGCATGGTGACAAGGTCCCCTCCTTTTCGTATTCTGGTTTCTGTAATGTCACAGTGGGTCAGTCCTATGTCCCACAAGTTATGATTTTCAGAAGTAAATACTAAAATGGGAATTTGGCATACAGAATATTTATGGCGAAGAAACAGTATTGGGCAAAGGAAAAAGCTGAACTCTGATGCAGGCTCAAGAAAGCCTTGATCAGTCATATAGAGGAGATCTGGAGCATATATAGCTCATCGGAGAAGTCCCACATTGGGCCAAAATAGCAAGGCCTTTGTGTTCCCACCTCAGTTAGTCATTGGATGTGAGCTGCTCAGGTTAACATAACCTTTATATATGAGTCTCTGCAGACAAATATATATCCTGGTGGAGCTCAAAGCTAAAGGCTGTCTGTTGACAGCTGGGGTAATAAGTTCTTTAAATGAAGATCTGGGCAGTGCATTTCCATGTCCATCACCATGTGTTGTTACAAGGGATATTCTAGGTGAAAAATTCTGCTTCAAGAATCAGTGTATGAGGACAGAATAGAATCTCAAGATGAGGGCAAAATCATAATTATGTAATGTCAATTTGGTCAACTGAATGGATATACTTCCGGTTGCTTTTGCAGTAAATAATAATTTCATGGTATAGAATGCTAATGTCACAGTCTGTTTTTTTCTCCTACAATTTCTTCAGAGTTTGCTTCACTGTATACTTTTATTTTGCATTGCAAATGGATATAATGTCAATTTGATTTTATTTTAGCAAACTTAATGTGCTTTAATACTTTGCTTTATTTTGTTTTGCAATGTTTTGCAATGATGACATGAATGAATATTAATTATTCTAGTTCTTGAAGAGTCAGTTTTTCTTCCATCAATGAAATGAATTTCTGAATTCCTTGGCTTTATTTTTATTCCTTCTACTTGGTTTAGTAAGTACTTCCGTTGTCTTTATTTTATAGATTTTTGATATCCTCAAACTCTTCTCCATATTAATTTAGAAAAACATATTGAATTAAGATAGTCTCAATGATTAAAAAATCATACTTATAGGAATAAAATGATCCAAATCAGAAATTGTTTAAACTTCTAAACTGAGCATGCTATCACTGATTGCTTTCTCATCTAAAGCATTCAATTTAGGAACTGGATTGAACCTCACCCCTTTATCACCCACCCCCTTATCAAACCTTCAATAGAATTTTATACCCAGCTAAAAATATCACTCAAAATTAAAGGCAAAGTAAAGATATTCATTCTCTCCTTCTCTCTCCTCCACCCCACTCTCTCTCTCTCTCACACACACACAACTAAAAAAATTAGTCACCAGTAGAGCAACACTACCAAAATAGTACAAGAAGTTCTGCAGGCTGAATAAAAATGATTCCACATGGACTGAAGGAGGTATAAGAAGAATTAAGATCTACAAAAAGTTAAATAAATGAGTAAATATAAAATACATAAATATATTGCATATTTAAAGCAATAAATCTCAAATTTTAACATGCATCAACATCATATATAAGAAATCATCTACACTGCAACATTGTTAAAGATGACAGAATATAAACACAATATTATTATCAGTAGCATGCCCATTCGAATTGTGAAATTTATATATCTAAAGCCAAATTGATAATTCTAATTATAGTCTATCAATAATCCCACAATTTAAAGATCTTTAGTTCAGTTGAATCAGTTTTATGGAGAGTTGGTATATTTAATTTGTGTTCCATAATCTCTTCAGAGACAGCATAATTTCATAAATCTATTTATGGTCCATATGTTCCTTTATATAAGATGCAAGAAATAATAGCATGAAAACATCCAGGAAACATTATTGGTTGATATTATTATTAGTGTGGCATAAAACATCAACTTTCAATACTTAAATAGCTGCCTATTAGGAACAATATTAATATTCAGCTTTACAAGTTATTTTTCACCATAGTTATATTTATTCTCCCTGTTTACTTTCTTTGAAAATAGAATTCTAGGGGTGCCTGGGTGGCTCAGTCGTTAAGCGTATGCCTTCAGCTCAGGTCATGATCCCAGGGTGCTAGCATCGAGCCCTGCATCGGGCTCCCTGCTCAGCAGGAAGCCTGCTTCTCCCTCTCCCACTTCCCCTGCTAGTGTTCCCTCTTTTGCTGTCTCTCTCTCTGTCAAATAAATAAATAAAATCTTTAAAAAAAGGAAGAAAATTAAAAAATTCTACTTTCATTAAGAGAGCACGCTTTACAATTTTCCTAGCCCAGAAGTCTTTCAGTGATATTTAGGACACCAAATGTATGGAATGCATGTATATTAAGTATCATTAATCATTTTTACTTTTATAGATAGCAGTGAACACTAACACTTGAACAGATCTTTCATAATATGATTCTTTCTTGCAGTAAAGTCATTCTGGTACAGACCCACACAAAATCATTACATTCATTAAAACAAACAACAACTAAAGATAGAACTGGTAGTATTTATCAAAACTTTAATTTTTGAAGGAATTTTAAATATATTACCCAATTTAATCATCCTATTCATACTATGATGTATTATTTTTCTAATTCTGTTGATGAAATAATTGAGCATTTAAATGTTAAGTAAATTCTGCTGGAACTAGAAAGTAGGTATGAGCTTCCTATACTTCCTCAAATGAAAGAAATTATTAGTAAGTGAACTTCAGGGTCCTTGAAATTCCATGTTATATTTGTGGAATAATTTTCTAGAAATATAAAATTATATAATTACTGAGAAATACAAATAAAACAAAATGAAAGAAAATAAATGTTAGTTTTTTTTGTATACAGTATTAAATTGTTTTCTTTTTTTTCAAGAGCAAAGGACTTACAGAAAATAAAACATTTTACTTGAAAACATCAAAGTGCTTTCAAGAAAATGAATGTATAAGTTCTTATAGTGTTTTCTGTGATTAGTGGTTCCTGTCGACTTTCAATAAAGCCAAGCTGCAATACAGAACAGTGAGCCACTGACTGTAAAGTCACACCATCTATTTTCTATGGAAAGTTCATCACTCACAATACCTTTGGGTTTGTCTGTAAGTAGAGATATCACATAAAATTTCAGTGGCAATATTTGAGATAAAAATGGAAAGAGAAATAGTTTTGAAATTAACTTTAAAATAGTTCCTGTTATGAATATTTTATGGAAAGCAGTTCCACCAATTAGCTCCTAGGTGTGCAGAGACCTGATAGCTGGATGCTGCCTGAGGCACATATGACATTAGAAAAATAAATCAGCTCTGAAGAATTCAGAGGACAGGTTCAAACATGAACATAGATTAAGTCACACAAAAATGAAAGGACTGAAGTATGGAGTTCTTTAAAAATTTGCAATGAGATTGTAAACTCAATTCTCAGTTGCTCAGTCTGTGTAATTGCTTGGATATACGCATATGAGAAGTCTTAGAGACAGATGTGGATCTTTTATTCTCACCGTATGGATTCTGTCCTTTCTTTGCATTTATTACTGGTTCCTTCAAAGTAAATGTTCACTGGGGGTTAGATGAGAGATGAAAACCAGGCACATAATTATGTTTGTGACTCTTGGTATCAGAGGATTTGGCAAATGACTGTTTCTTATTTGAATCTTCTCAGTAGCTCTTAAACTGGCTTTTGTACCAGTAACTAGAGAACTGATTTTAAGTTAATCCAAAGAAGTATAATATAATCATGTAAATATTTCAGATGCTTGATATAATTTGCATCATGTTTTAAAAACTACAAACCTAATGATGAGTTAGTCTAGGAGATCCATTTTCTTTCTTACCACCCCCCAAACATTGCATGGAAACAGAAGAGTTAGCTGTTAAATATTAGTATCTTATGTGGAATTTGTTTTGTGTGTTAGAATTCCTATTCTCTGAAAATATGTAATTAACCCAGCTTTCCTTTCATTTATACCTTTTTATGTCAATACAAACTATCATTTAATATTCTTGGTAGTTTACATACTGCTCACTAAGCTACATCAAGTTGTTTAACTCGCAGGAATATCATTCATCTATGATTTAATTTGAGTAACATTCTAAAGTGCAACCACAAAATATAATGTCTCTTTTTGTGAATATTATTGGAACGGGGCATTAGACTAAATGGGGGGGGGCTATCAGGAAGATGAAATCTTTTTTTTTTACCATAAATATTTTTGAGATTCACTTGTTTACTCAGCAATTATTTACAAAACTCTAACATGTACAATTTAGTACATTAAGAGGTGGAGATACACTGAGAAAATCAGACACGGTTCCTACTCTCACAAAACTTGAAGTATAATGGAAGAAGGCATTAATTCAATAATCATATGAATATATAACTTCCTACTCTGATAACTGCTGAAGAGGAGAATCAGACAAATGTGAGATAGTGTGATGTAAATCAATGCAATCTGATAAATAAAGCAAGGCCATTTGATAAAATGGCACCTGAGCTGAAAATCAGCCAAGTTAATTAAGGGAGATATTCATATGAGGTTGCTTTTCACATACTTTGTACAAATGCCTTATGCAGGAGTGGGTTTGGAACAGTAAAAAAATAAAAGATTACATGAATAAAACTTGGAAAACAAGTGAAACTAATGAGAAACAATATTCTAGAAGTAGATAGTCTAGCCAAGTAGGGGACAGTCTGTATTAAAAATCTGGATCTTCAGTTTGTTTCTCGGATTCCATAGTCTCTCATGGTTCATCTCCCCCTCCGATTTCCCCCCTTCACTTTTCCCTTCCTTCTCTTTTTTTTTAATTATTTTTTTAAGATTTTATTTATTTATTTGGGAGAAAGAAAGAGAGAGAACACAAGCAGGGGAGTAGCAGGCAGAGGGGGAGGGAGAAGCAGGCTCTCCACTGAGCAGGGAGCCCGATATGGGGCTCAAACCCAGGACCCTGTGATCATGACGCAGACGCTTAACCTACTGAGCCACCCAGGTGCCCCCCCTTCCTTCTCCTAATGTCCTCCATTCAATTCCTTATGTTCCACAAATAAGTGAAACCATATGATAATTGACTGCTTGACTTATTTCCCTTAGCATAATCTCCTCCAGTCCCATCCATGTTGATGTAAAAGTTGGGTATTCATACTTTCTGATGGCTGAGTAATATTCCATTGTATATATGTACCACATCTTCAGTATCCATTCGTCTGTTGAAGGGCATTTCGGCTCTTTCCACAGTTTGGCTATTGCAGACACTGCTGCTATGAACTGCATGGAGCACTGGGTGTTAAACAAAAACAATGAATCATGGAACACTACATCAAAAACTACTGATGTACTGTATGGTGACTAACATAATAAAATTAAATTAAAAAAAAATCTCGATCTTTACCTGAAGAGCAATGGGAACCAATTAAATGTTTTAAGCAGAAGTTTGAACAAAGTTTAGAAAGACCAGTCTTTCTGGACCCTTCACCAAATTCTTGCTAAGCTTTCTTTTTTTTTATTATATGACAATCTTCTATTCCCTTATGTGACAATTTGCTGCATGTATTTTTACTGATCATGAGTAAGATAAAATCTGCTAAGGTTATTCCTTATTCTTAATACCAATTAAATTCCTTATTCTTAATACCCATTAAACTTTACATGTTCTTCAAAATGGGAGTGACAACGAGCTATGAAACATAGGGCACATTTTTTAGTTCTTTTAAATGTTTCAATACATTTGGACATCCTCCCATTGTCCAGTCTGTATATCTAGTGCTCTTCTCCTAAACATCTCTACTCTTTTAAACAAATCTGTGTATGCCAAATTAGTTTTCCTCTCCTAAGTTAATGTACTTATTTATTGAAATCCTATTATTTCTGGAAGTTGCTGGCTCAATAACCATATGTTTTGACAGTGACCTTCAATCAGGTCAATATTCTAAATGGGTGACTCTCAGTTTTGAAGGAGACTTTAAAATGACTTACAATTCCTTCCTAGCCTACACGCAATCCTAACACAGTATTACAGGGAGAAATACCTCTTAACCCTTTCTCTATTTTCATTATCACACAGGGGTAATAACAGATAATACTGACTGGACTATATTCGTTATGTGAATAGTGTAGATTCAGAAAAAAAAATTAAAGAATATATCCTTAAAAGAAAATAATTCACTTAGCATGACTTTTAGTTATCTGTATTTTATGAAATAGTAAATACTTTATATTACCATATAAAAAATTAACTCAAAATGGGTCAAAGACCTAAATACAAGACCTATAAAGACCTGAACTTTTAGAAGAAACAAAGGACAAAAGCCTCATGGCACTGGATTTGATGATGATTTATTGGATATGATACTAAATGCATTTCACTAGGAACAAAAATGAGCTTCATGAAAATTTTAAAAATTTGTGCATCAAAAGACACTATCCACAAAGTAAAAAGGTAATCCACAGAATGAGAGAAAATACTTTCAAATCTTATATTTCATAAAGGATTAATATCCAGAATATAAGGAACTCATAAAACTCAAAAACAAGAACCCAAATAAAACATGATCAAAAGACTTGGAGACATTTTTCCAAAGAAGGTATACAAATGGTCAATGAGCACATGAAAAGATTTTCAACAACACAAATAATTAGGGAAATGCAAATCAAAACTAAAATAACATACCACCTCACATCCATTAGTGTTGTTCCTATCAAGAACAAGTATTGGCAAAGAGGTGGATAAATAGAAACCCTTGTGCACTGCTGGTGGGAATGTGAAATGGTATAGCCATTGCGGAAAAATAATATGACAATTTATCAAAAAATTCAAAACAGAATTACCATATGATATAGCAATTCCACTTTGGGATATATACCCAAAAGAATTAAAAGGCAGGTATTGAAGAGATATTTGTACTCCCATGTTCACAGCAGCATTATTCACAATAGCCACAGCATGGAAGCAACTCAAGTGTCCATAGATGAATGAATGCATAAGCAAGATGGGACATATATGTATACATTCCTCAGGGAAGGATCTAGATCAGTGATTCTCTAAGTGTGGCCCCTGGACCAGCAGTAGAAGTAACACCTGGAAACTTGTTGTAAATGCAAATTTCTGAACCCCACTCCAAAGGTACTGAGTTAGAAGCTCTGAGGATGTAGACCAGAAATCAGTGTTTTAACCAACGCCCTATGTCATTACTTTCCATGCTAAAGTTTAAGGATCACTGATATGGGTATACCTATGTTTCCCTTTAGCAAAATTTATTTTTATTCTTTTAGCCTTGGGTTTGATTGAAAGCATTATTTTTTTTTTCTTGCTGGTGGGCAGGGGTAAGTTAAATTCTGTGAAATTAAATAATTTATGGTATACAGCATTTCCTAATGGTATAAATTATACTCTACTGAAATTTACATACATATTTTACTTTCTGAAAATCAACTTGACTGCGTATTAACTAAAAATACTTCATCTATTTCTCTAGAACAAACTGTAAATATAAATCATGTGATGAACATTTTCTCCTATAAGTCTCTAACTTTGGAAGACATCAGTGAACTTACAAAATCGTCCTAAACTTATTTCACTTTTTTGAACTCTTTCTAGTGCAAAAATAATATGATCACTGCAAACTGACAAAAAACATAAAACCATCTTCTTTGGTTAAATTTTTGTCATAATTCAATTTTTAATTTTCTTCTATACATTATTCTACACTATTTGTAGTTAAATTGCTCTTACTACTTTATCTCTGCATATGGATTTTATAAGGATAATTTCCATGGCAACGAGTAATGGTTTTCAGCAAACAATAGCTTTGAAGATGCAATTGCTTTGGGTCTGTGTTTTGGGTTATTCCATTAACCCTAAGAGACTTTCTTATTTAGTTTTTCTTGGAAGGACTTAATTTGAAGAACAAATGTAAAGATCAGATGTAAACTAAAATGGATGCATCTTTCTCTCTGAGATATGCCTATAGAGGCATGCTTACATCCTGCATTACAAAATGAATAATTTAAAACTAAATCAAACCAATTATTTCCAGATATGGTTGATATTTAAAGAATATTCTCTTCCCACTGGCAAATATGTAGTCATTCACAATTTCCTTCACAATTACTTATGCCATTAATAAAGCCATTTTGTTTACTACAAAGCAAGAAAATCAGACTATATATACACTAGAGTTGCTTTAGATAAAAATGTTCTATTTCGGGGGCACCTGGGTGGCTCAGTCATTAAGTGTCTGCCTTTGGCTCAGGTCATGATCCCAGGGTCCTGGGATCAAGTCCTGCATTGGGCTCCCTGCTCCATGGGAGGCCTGCTTCTCCCTCTCCCACTCCCCCTGCTTGTGTTCCCTCTCTTGCTATGTCTCTCTGTCAAATAAATAATATATAAAGTCTTTAAAAAAATGTTCTATTTTTAAAATGTTTCCATTTTTATTCTTATCATATACAAATGTAATCTGATATCATTATAGGTAATACTTTTTTTATTCTTTCAACATATGCATGTTAAGTTTTTTAATATGTGGCAGTTACTAAGAAAAACAATGAAAACAGAATAATAAACAAGCAGACACTAGTTCTGATGTCATGAAGTTTAAAATCTAGAAGGAGTCATTTTATTATGCAGTATTACAATGTAATTTCACATCAGTTTACATCAGTGTGATTTTTGTCTTTTAAAGTGAGTGCAGATAACTAAAGGAAATGGTAAGATTTGATAGCATTACAAACATTGAAGTAGTGTATATCCATAAATCTGTTCAAGTTTTTTTTAAGTATTTTTATTTATTTTTGCGAGAGAGAGCGAGTGCACGCTCACGCACACGAGTGGGGGTTGAGGGCAGACAGAAGAGAGAAGCAGGCTCCCCTATGAGCAGGGAGCTGGATGCGGGACTTGATCCCAGAATCCTGGGGTCATGACCTGAGCTGAGGCAGACACTTAACCAGCTGAGCCACTCAGGCGCCCTAAATCTGTTCAAGTTTAGAGTGTTTCAAAGACTTCATAAGGGAAATCTGCATCATATATGACCAGCATATAAAATGTTGTCTTAGTTGAGAGAACCATTTTGAACAACATAAAAGTAATAACCCTTTCAAATATTCCTACATTTCTGTGCCTTTTATTCTGCATATTCTTGATAACATGTTGCAGGTCTAGACTACAGCCTTTAGATTTTCTTCTCTGTATTTTCTAGACTATTGTTTCAGTAGCAATAATCTTTCCAGGTACTTGGTTGATGGACTGAACCTGTGGTCCATTTCCTTGATTTCTTTAGAAATCATAGCACTTATGTAGGGTGGAGTAAAATAATTTTAATTATTTTAAAATTTATTCCTGAAAAATCTCCACTTTTATGTTCTGATTGGCAGATCAATGACTTTTTATTTTTTCATTTATTTGACAAAGAGAGAGAGAGAGCACAAGCAGGGGCAGCGGCAGGCAGAGGGGGAAGGAGAAGCAGGTTACCCGCTGAGCAGGGAGGCCGACTTGGGGCTGATCCCAGGACTGTGGGATCATGACCTGAGCCAAAGGCAGTTGCTTAACCAACTGAGCCACCCAGGTGCCCCTCAATGACTTTTTTAAAAATGATTTTTGAACTTGAAAGAACAAAGCTACTAAAACCACTAACAAGGGTACTTAACATATTGAATGCATAACTATATCCTTGGAAGCCCTTTAAAATCCTCATTTTTATAGTCAAATATACCACTGCATATGTATATAAACCCATAAAGAAAAAAATCATGAAATGCTAACATAAAAACATTATGTAACTTTTGTCTTATCCCTAATGGTTTAGAAATTAATTACACAGAGTAGACATGAATTCATTTTGTTTAACTGTTTTGGAATCTAAACAAACAGTGTGAGATTAAACCATGACAATTACTTTAATCATATGATTTTGGAAACCCTAGCAAGACCCAGATTTTAAAATATGAATTAAATACAGGTAGAAATTACCATTTAAAAAACAGAGGCGCCTGGGTGGCTCAGTCAGTTAAAGGTCTGCCTTCAGATCAGGTCATGATCTCAGAGTACTAGGATCAAGCCCAGTTTTGGGCTCCCTGCTCAGTGGGGAGTCTGCTTGCCTTCTCCCTCTGTGCCCTCCCCCTACCCCTGCTCATGATCTCTCTCTGTCTCTCTCAAATAAATAAAACCTTAAAATAAAACATGTTCAACCTTCATTGTCATAGAGGAAATGCAAAATATTATTATAATAGATACAGTTTTGCATTCACTATGTTGGTGAAATTTACAGTTTCATAGTACCAAAAACTGGCAAATAAAAGACAATGGGAGATTGTAATATACTGATATTTGAAAGTAGAAATTTCTAGAAACACTGGGGAAAAAACAGGCATTATCTTGAAAAATTGAGCATTATCTTGAAAAGTTGAATATGTACAGTCTCTGACCCACTTATCTCATATTTATGTAAATTCAACAGAGACATTCATAATCACACAACAAAAAATTTTAAAGCTATTCATGTTAAAAGTGTTTGTAATAGCTGAAACCTAGAAACCAACCAAATGCCTATTTGTACAAGAACAGATAAATTTTAGAAGCAGACTAAAGATCTTTCATGGAACAGTAGAAAGTAACCATTTGTCTTCTGGCACTTGGTACAAAAGAGGCATCATAACAGTTTATAGTAGTAATATAATAAATTGATATTTTAGAGTGTCTTGGTGAATATGGTACTGGAAATAGGAGTATTTAATGCAATGATTGCAATCATTCAGGTGAAAGATGAAAGCCTATCAAAAAAGGACTAAAGGAAAAAATAGTGACAGTGGATATGTTAAAGAAGGAAAATTTATAGAAATTTGTAGTAGATGGTTGTGAGGAAAATTAAAAAAATGGTTATAACTCTTAGATGTTTGAATTATGTGACCATATGTTGTACTTCTAATTACAGTCTCTTGCACAGAAGAAAGAATTCTAAACAGGCATTTGTGATTGTGAATTTAGATAAATTAGTATACAAATTTACTGATGAAATGAATACCCAATTTACAGATGAGTAATTCACAATTTAATACTGGCTATCAATCAATTCCCAATGGGTTACTGACTAGAGTTTACATCAGGGAAATGCAAATACCAAGGAAGGTTTAAGTGATTTGTTTATTCAGCTACTTCCACCATCCTTCTTAACCTGCTTTATGCTTCTAGAATCTGGTAGAGTGATTTAAATGGGGGTACATTCATTTTCTTCACAGTTTATTTAATATTCAGTTAAAAAAAGGATGATGTTGAATGTATTCACTAGTTTATTCCTAGAATAGGTGTTCAAAGTTGAGAAATGGCTAGAGATAGACAAAAGGTATATAATGACTGCTTTACATGACTGTTTATACATATCTCCAGTGTTTTCCTTTTTATAAATATTAGAGATTCTTGACATCCAAAAGCTACTGAATCTCTGAACTGAAAATTTATTTTAGTGATTTTTCCTCCATTCCACCTTTGACCTGGAATTGAAGATTATACTGTGAAAATTTTGTACAATTAGATTCACTGGGGGCGCCTGGGTGGCTCAGATGGTTAAGCGTCTACCTTTGGCTCAGGTCATGATCCCAGGGTCCTGCGATTGAGTCCCGCATCGGGCTCCCTGCTCCTTGGGAGCCTGCTTCTCCCTCTGCTTCTCTCTCTCTCCCTCTGTCTCTCATGAATAAATAAATAAAATCTTAAAAAAAAAAAAGATTCACTGGTTAATTCTACCAAACACTGTAGGAAGAAATTTTACTAATCCTCTATAATCATCCCTTTCAGAGGACAGAAGGAGAGGGAATATTTCCTAACTCATTCTTCAAGGCCACTATTACCCAATACAAAAACAGACAAAGAAATTATAAGAAAAGAAAAATAGAGAGCAATATATCTCATGAACATATATGCAAAAATCCTCAACAAAATATTAGTGAATTGAATTCAAAAAAATATTTAAAAATTATATACAATCAGATAAGATTTAATCTAGGTATGTGATATGCGTTCAACGTTCAAAAATCAATTAATGTAATACATCACATCAAAGACCAAAAAAAGTCACACAATCATATCAATAAATACAGAAAAAACATTTGACAAAATCCATCACCCATTTATAATAAAAACTCAGGAAACTAGTAATAGAGGGGGAAACTTTCTCAACTTGATAAAGACTATCTGTAAAAACCTACAGCTAACATCATTCTTAATGGTAAAAAACTTGAAGCTTTCCTACAAAGATCTGGTACAAAGCAAGGATGTCCTCTCTCACCACTGCTTTTCAACATCATACTGAAAGTCCTTGCTAATGCAATAAAAAAAGAAAAGAAAACAAATGTGTACAGAGTGGGGAGAAAGCCATAACACTGTCTTTGTTCACAGATGACATGATTGTCTACACAGAAAATCCAAATGAATCAACAAAAATACCTTCAGGAACTAATAAACGATTATAGCAAGATCAATTGATTTCCTATATATCAACAATGAACAAGTGGATTTGAAAAGAAAAACACAATACCATTTACACTAACACACCCCAAAAATGAAATATTTAGATATGTCTAAAAACATGCATAAGAACTATATGAAGAAAACTGCAAAAGTCTGATGAACAAAATAAAAAAGCATTAAATAAATGGAAAAATATTCCAGGCCATGGATAGGAAGACTGAATATTGTAAAGATGTCAATTCTTCCCAACTTGATCTATGGATTGTATGCAATCTAAACCAAAATCCCAGCAAGTTACTTTATGGATATGGACAAATTAATTCTAAAGTTTAAGTGGAGAGGTAAAGATTCTTAACAGCCAACAGAATACTGAAAAACAAAGTTGGAGGACTGATGCTACCAGACTTCAAGACTTACTATAACCCTAGTAATCAAGACAGTGTGGTATTGGCAAAAACATATACAAGTAGATAAATGGAACAGTATAGCAGCCCAGATATAGACCCACATAAATATAGTCAGCTGATCTTTGAAAAAGGAGCAAAGCCAATACAAAGTGCAAAGGCAGTCTTTTCTATAAATGGTACTGGAATGACTGGATATCTGCATGAAAAAACATGAATCTAGACATAGATCATATACCATTTGCAAAAATTAACTCAAAATGGGTCACAGACCTCACTATATATAATGTGAAATTATAAAACACCTAGAAGATACCATAAGAGAAAATCTAGATGACCTTGAATATGGTAAAACCTTTTTAGATACAATACCAAAAACATGATCCATGAAAGAAATAATCGATAAGCTAGATATCATTAAAATTAAAAACTTCTGCTCTGTGAAAGACAACATCAACAGAATTCAAAGACAAGCTACAACCTGGGAGAAAATATTTGCAAAAGACATATCTGATTTCTGTATTTATTAAAAAATACATACAAATACTTCTTAAAACTCAGTAACAGGAAAACAACAACCTGATTAATAATTGGGACAAAGATCTTAAGAGATACTTTGCCAAAGAAGATTCAAAGATGGAAAATAAGCATAAGAGAAGATGCTCAACATCATATGTTACCAGGGCAATGAAAATTAAAACAATGAGATAACACTACACACCTGTTAGAATGGCTAAAATCCAGAACATTGACTGCCAAAGGCTGGCAAGGATGAGGAGAAATAAGAATTCTCATATACTGCTGGTGGAAATGAAAAATGGTATATCCATTTTGTAAAACAATCTGATGGTTTTGACAAAACTAAACATACTCTTACCATGTTATCCAGCAATAATGCTCCTTGGTATTTATCCAAAGGAGTTGGAAACATGTCTACACAAAAACCTGATGTCTGTAAAACATGTTGATGTTTATCAAAATTGGTGTGTAAAGCAGCTTTATCCATAATGCCAAAACATGGAAGCAGCCAAGATACCCTTCAGTAGATAAATGGATTAATGAACTGTATTACCATGCAGAAAATAAAATACTATACAGAGTTAAAAAGAAATCAGTTATCAAGCCATGAAAAGACATGGAGAAATCTCAAATGCATATTTCTATGTGAAAGAAGCAAATCTGAGAAGGCTACATATTTTATGATTCTAACTATACGACATTCTGGAAAACACAACTATGGAGGCAATAAAAAGATCAGCAATGGGTTGTCAGAAGTGTTGGGGTAGAAATAAACAGGCAGAGCATAGGGGATTTTCAGGGCATTGAAAATACTATATATGATAAGATAATGATGAATATATGTCATCATACATTTGTCCAAATTCACAGAATGTACAAGAGTGAACCTTAAGGTAAACTTTAAATTCAGAGTGATGATGTATCACTGTAGGTTCACCAATTGTGATAAATGTACCATACTAGTGAGTGATATTGATAAGGGGAGAGGCTATACATGTGTGGGCAGGGAGTATATGGGAAATCTCTGCACCATCCTCTTGATTTTATTGTAAACCTAAAACTCTTATTAAAAAAATAAAGCATTTAGGGCGCCTGGGTGGTTTCAGTCGTTAAGCGTCTGCCTGTGGCTCAGGTCATGATCCCAGGGTCCTGGGATCGAGTCCCATGTCGGGGAAAGCCTGCTTCTCCCTCTCCCCCTGCTTGTGTCCCTGCTCTTGCTATCTCTCTGTCAAATAAATAAATAAAATCTTTAAAAAAAAAGCATTTAAAAATTTTTATAAAGGGATGTCTTTATATGATTCTATCAAACTGAATATAAAACAGTACTGGTAAATATACCAAGTAACTCTCTGAAAAATAAGCAAAAAAAATGCTTTTTAAAGGCATAGGACAATTCTAAAATATCAGAGAAATCTTTACCATCATATATACTATACCATATACATTATACTTCATATATATATGTATATATATAGAGAGAGAATGAAAGAAAGATGAATGTGGTATTAGTATCTGATAACTGTTTTCCAGATTTAAGTAGACAGTTCCTCTATGGGGCTAAAAGAAGAAACTTTCCTGTAAGTTTCTTACACATGCTATTTCTAAATGCTCATCAGCCAGCTATTCCTAATCTCATACCAAGAGAGGCTACGTGGAAAACTGTTCCACAATTTCCCTCAAATACTGTTAACAACTCCGTATCAGTAAGGCAGTGGATATACATTAATTGTAATCTGCTGTGCCCTCACACCTCACACCTATAGGACTAGGACTATCTCTCTAGAAGTATTCCTTCTCTTGGATTTTGTAATACCGTAAAATACCATTTCAGTTTTTCCTATTATTTCTTTAGCCATTCCTTGTTAGTATTTTGTCAGCTCCTCCTTATCAACACATTCCTTATTAGAGGCTTTCTGGGATTTATACTTGCTCTTTTATTTTTTTTTTCTTTTCAATCTGAATCTACTCTCATGGCCAAAAATATAATATATATGAAAAAGCCATCATATTTATATCTCCAGCTAATATCAATCCAGGGCCTGGACATGTAACTCTCATTAACATCCACCTTTAATGTCTCATAGGCATTTCCTATTTAACACCATTTTCCCCTCCAAACATAGTATTCTTTCTGTGCTGCCTAAATCAGGAAATTATACCATGGTTTACCCAGTTCCCTTAATCCCAAACCTGGAATTATTCTTGATTCTTTCTCTCCTTTCCTATCAATTTTACAAATCCAATATTTTCTACTCCATATAACTCACTGAAACCCATCCACTATATTGTTCCTCACTGTGTAGTGACCATCATTTTTCGTGTGGATGACTGTAATATTCTCTTAATTGATCTTTCACATCAACTCTTGTTCTTTATGATTTATCCTTCAGTTATGATCACCTTTATCAAATGTAAGTCTGGTTCTAATGTATAAAACAATTCAGTGACTTCCTGTTGGTATTTGAACAGATCCAAAATCCAGCCAACAATGCTTTGCCAGGTTTACTTTCTGCCTGCCTCTCTTGATTCCTTTTACAGTTCTACCTCCTTGGCTGTGAAGTTTTATGTGCCAACATGGTGACTGGCCAAGTCAGGGAGACTCAGGTATCTGGTAAAACTGTATTTATGGATGTGTCTGTGAGGGTGTTTCTGGAAACAATTAGCATTTGATTCGGTAGACTGAGTGAATGTCTCCTCATTCAATCCATTAGAAGACCAGTAGAAAACAAAAAGGAGAAATTTATTTTTCTTCTTGAACAGGGATGGACATCTTTTCCTGCCCTGGGACATCAGAGCTCCTGATTCTTGGGCCTTCATACTCTGGCACATACACCATGGGCTCTCAGGCCTTCAGACTCAGATTGAATTTTACTATTGGCTTTCCTTATTTTCTAGCATGCAGATGGCAGACTGGGGGACTTCACTGCCACCCAAACCGTGTGTATCCTATTGGTACTACTTCTCTGGAGAATGCTGACAAATTCAATACATTAGCTATACTGACCCATCTTCATTCAGTTCCTTTAATCGCCATGATTACTTCAAACTTGGACCAGTTTTCCTGTGCCTGAAAAGATATTACCTACTCTTATAGTTCCCTTATAAGTGTGCCTGCCTCAGGGCAAAGACTAATTTGGATTCTTTTATTAAATACTCCCACAGAATACCAAAAGGCATCCTTTATAATAATCACCTTTACTTTTTTTTTTTTTGTATGATATGTAACTTTCCTATGAGATTGGAAGCTTCATATTGCCAGGGCATCTATACTGGTTTCATTCATAACTGCATTTCTAAGTACAGTGCTTAAAAATTGTAGGCATTAAGTGAAAGGTAGTTGAATAAATAAATGAATACACAAAAAAAAATCTAGAGAGAAAAATCAAAAGTATTTCAATGAAGTAAACATATGTGTAAATTTGATCTTAAAATTTACCAAAACTTGAAGTAAAAAAGTATTATATTTTATTATTTTGAAATTAACTCTAGTTGGACGGGGCTCATAACTGTCAAGGTAAAAATGTACAAAATTGGGAAGAAATTAAAAATAAAGTAATAATGTTTCCTAGAGATTAGAAGCATAACTTATTTCAAGTTCATATATTTTTCAAGTTTTACTTGTTATTTATTAGTATTCAGACTGTATCACATAAATGCATTTATATATTTTTAGTTCCATGCATATAAGTAAACATCTTTAAAATTTCTCTCAATAAAAATCTTTAAATAGCCATACATAGATATATTTTATCTTTATCCAATGACCATCTTAATTTTATCTTTAATTTCAGCACTTATCAATATTCCTTTGCATGCCATCTCAGGCTTCATGGGCAGTGATTTCAAGAAATTGGAATCGTATAATGAAAACTCATGCACACTGCCTTACACCTATTAAATACTTAATGTAGTTAAACAATTTAATGAATTTTTTTCAATGAATGTTCCCATAAATTTCCAATCCCCTAGTAAATTGCTATTTTCAAGATACATCATAAATCTATATTTTCTAGTCTTTTATCCTTTAAAATATATTAGCCAATAATTTCTACCATCTATTGTCATTTGTCTAATATATATTCAGAAATGGTGTGCAGAAATAGGCAAAGAGAAAAACTCATCCCATACTATATATATGAATGTAAAATTATTAAATATTTCCTTAATGCTGAGTTAGATGTATAAACTGATAAGGGTTTATGGGTAGACATTTTGATTTTTCAATCTTTTCTGTCTTATAAAAGCAGTGATTCTCATACTGCTCAACATCACACTCTATTAATTGAATGTGTAGATCTTACTGCTTGAAATGATTTTTGACCTTCACATTTCTTATATGGCCTAAAAAATATGTTTACTGTATTAGTGTGCATCATTTACTATTTTAATGTCTTTGTGCTTCACTCATCTGATTAGTACTGAAAAGGCTTTAAAAGACATTGTATTTTATACTAATATTTTACATATGGGACATAAATTTGTATAATTCTTTAGAATAAATTACAAAAATTTCTAGGAGCCTATGCTTAAGAGAAAAGAATGCAGTATTTGTATAAAAACTAGTTGATTTTTAGATATATTCAGTGTTTCACACAATAACGATGGCATTTATGTATTTAGAAAAGATAAATACGATGACTGGAAATAAGACAGGTAACACTATCTTCCATTCCTCCCTAAAAGTCCTCTGAGAATCATGAATGACACCCTTGTAGCTAGCTCTATAAACTTGCAAGCCTCCTTCCTTTTATTTGAGATATTCGTCATTAATGTTCTATTTCAACAGCCTGAATAAAATAATTTCATCATCCAGTACATATTGACTTTATAATTTGCATATACTTAGTATTTTTAATTATGATTTATTTTTTGTCTTTCCAAATATATAGTAAAATGCAAATTTACATAAATATGTGTGTCCACATGCAAATAACATTATATACTTGAAGTAAATAAAAGTAACAAAAAACAGAAATATTAAATCATTTATGTAATAATTTTCATAAACTTCTAGATCTAGACACATATGCACAAACACGGACACTCTTAGTTTACAGTGGCTGAATACACAAAGAAATTAAGTAGAAATAGGCAATTTCTATTCGTTCAATTAATTACAATATTTAGAAGTCCAAATAAAAAGGTCTTTGAAGTCTTAATAGTTTTTCTTTTGGATTCAGCTAAATCTGTTGACTTTAGAATGTTAGCACCACAAAACATATCAGTAAGGTCCTAATGAATAACTTAAAAGAGTAAGTAGTTCAAAAATCTTTCTCACCTTAACAAGTTTTTTTGGTTTTGGTTTTTACTTTTTTTCCAGCTAAAAGAATATAGAAATAAGGCTCAGGGTTTGCTCAGTGACATACTGAAGTTATACTGAGGATATAAATTTCATCCTACCAAAGAGATTACAGTGAAGACATGTTTCATATTCAAGCTTTTGTACTCAAACTTTAAATTCCAAAAAAGAGAAATGTTGTGTCTCAGTATGCCTTCTTCTTTCCTAGCAACAGTAGTGGAATTCAAGCTGCTTACATCCTAAAATTCTTTTTAAACAGGGAGAGAACAAGATGACAAAAAATGTTACAATGAAAATATATATGGAAACAAAATGCCTATGTGTGATGAACATTGGGTGTTACATGTAAGTGATGAATCACTAAATTCTACTCCTGTAATGCAGAAGTCTTTAAAACTACAACCATCAGAGTGAAGGGGGAGAAATAAAAATCAATTCCTACACTATGTTTTCAATCAAGCTCAATTTGCTCTTCCCTTAATTGTATATCAGAATGATCTAAGTAAATGTTTCTTACACGTGGCAAAGCAAACTATAAGCATAAAGAGCAGCATAATGATAATTAGTAGATGGAAATCACTGTTAAAGACAAGTTTTTGGAAAATATATCATGAACTAATGAGAATATAAAAAAATCCTAATAATTATTGCTTGAAATTAAAGGAAAAAAACTAATGTTGGAGAACTACCAAATAATACACCTAAGTGAATGAATATAAGGAAGTCATTTTCTTTTTTTCTTCCTATCAAAAGATATATATTTACATATTTATTGCAAAGCATCACAATTATACTGAATTTGACTAAAATAATACTCACGGGCACCTGGGTGACTCGGTTAAGAGTTTGCCTTTGGCTTAGGTCATGATCTCGGGGTCCTGGGATGGCTCAGGTCATGATTTTAGAGTCCTGGGATGGAATCCTCAATCAGGCTCCGTGCTCAGCAGGGAGTCTGCTTCTCCCTCTGCCCCTCCCTCTGCTCTCTCTCTCTCACAAAAATAAATAAAATCTTTAAAAAAAAATAATAGTAACTGCAAGAGTTATAGTCTTGCAATTTTTTTAAAGTAAAAGTGGGAACACAATATTAAAGAGTACATTTTTTTAAATTTATTAGAAATCTATCAATACAGTCCATTGCAGCAAAGAAGGGTAGTCAAAGCCTCAATTTTGATTTGTAAGTGGGTCAATCAGTTATAGTTTGACCCAAGGTTTTGAGTGCACCTAAAAATCCATACAGTATCCACTGTCTTTCATCTTTGCTGAAACAGCTTGAACATACATATGATTCTATAAAAATAATGTGTTCAGCTAGAGAAAACATTAAGGGCTTATATTCTAAAGCCCCAACATTCACCTACAGCCGGTGAATTTCCCTTTGGCATGAGGAACAATAGAACTGGTGCACTATGGAAGTGTTCTATCATATTTAAATAAGTTATATTGAGATACGTATAAATTCCCTACTAGATAAAATTACTCAAATTGCTGCAAATAAGACTAATGCTTAAAACCGTAGGTAAGAAACAGTGCAGAATTTAACAAAAATATAATTGAGGAAAAACTCAGGGAATGTGTGAAGCGGTAGGAAAGCGTATGTCAGTATCCAGCAACTAGGGAACTGGGGTATATAAATAAAGCTAAATTGTTTGATCTTTTCAGGTATGTATTTGCTTCAGTGGGATAACACATTTTAGAAGTCCAGGATGGGGTGCGTCTGGGTGGCTCAGTCGTTAAATGTCTGCTTTCGACTCAGGTCATGATCTCAGGGTCATAGGACCTAGCCCATGTGAGGCTCCTTGCTCAACATGAGTCGGCTTGGGATTCTCTCTCCACTCTCCCTCTCCCTTTGCCCCTCCCCCCACTCACACTCTCTAGCTTTCTGTAAAAATAAATAAAATCTTAAAAAAAAAAAAAAAGATCAGATGGGGCGCCTGAGTGGTTCAGTTGTTAAGCGTCTGCCTTCGGCTCAGGTCATGATCCCAGAGTCCTGGGATCAACCCCGCATCGGGTTCCCTGCTCAGCGGGAAACCTGCTTCTCCCTCTCCCACTCCCCCTGCTTGTGTTCCCTCTCTCGCTGTGTCTCTCTCTGTCAAATAAATAAAAAATCTTTAAAAAAAAAGTCCAGGATGGTACATTTACATTTTTTTTAAATTCAATGATCTCATATCTTCTTTCAGTCTTAACTGCTCATTCATTTCAAATACATTATGCTCAATTGATTATTTTTATTTTGTTTTGAATTTTGTGATCTGGGGCTCATTATATAAAATACGCAAGTTGCAGGCCTTTCAGAAATCCATAAGGGAAAAATTTGCCAAAGGGAAATTTCTGAAGGCAAAAATGGATGAAAACAAATAATCAATTAGAATTTTATGATTTTTGTTAAATACACGCAGCTTTCACTTTGTATGGCAGTGTGGGATCATAAAAATGACTATGAACACTGAAACTATACAGTGTAATCTTTTTTTCAAGATTTTATTTATTTATTTTAGAGAGAGAGAGAGCATGCTGGAGCACAAGCGGGGTGGGGGGGAGGCAGAGGGGTAGGGAGAGAGAGAATTCCAAGCAGAGTGCGGAGCCCTACACAGGGTTGGATCCCATGACCCTGAGATCATGCCTGAGCTGAAATCAAGTCAGCTGCCCAACCGACTGAACTGCTCAGGCACCCCAAACTATACAGAGTAATCTTAACATTCAATGGAAAAAAATTCCTAATGTTACATTACCCTTAACAACCTTTTGTTAAAACATTATAAACTCTCATACTGTTGATTATAAACATATAAGGAAATGAAAAATTTACTAAAACTAATATTTATTTAGCACACTGTAATTTAAAACATTGAAAACACAGAGGATTAAAATGTTTTATTTCTTCGTAAAAAAAGTGTATCAAGAACAGTTCAAAGAGTGATTGCCTTCTTCTTGCTGTATACATATACTAAGCAAGCATCTTTTCTATACCTTGAATTTTCAGACTCTTTTCTAAGTTTGGATCTTAGACATTTTGTCCTTTGCACTGTTTAAATTTTTTGTTGAGATATAATTGACATATAACATTGTGTAAGTTTAAGGTGTACAAGGAGCTGATTTAATAGATCTATATGTTGCAATAAGCTTACCATTCTAGTGTTAGCTAATATCTCTATCACTATCATGTCACATAATTATCCTTTGCACTTTTTTTTTAAAGATTTTATTCATTTATTTTAGAGAAAGAGATAGAGTGGGAAGACAGGCAGCGGGGGAGGGAGAAGGACAAGCAGACTCCCCGCTGAGCACAGAGCCTCTAGGAAGGGGGGGGGGCTTGATCCCAGGACCCAGAGATCAAAACCTGATCTGAGGTTTTTTAAATATGAAGTTTTTTGTAATTTTCACTTTCTCTGGTCATCTTCACTCTTTTACCATACCACTTATAGGTTCACCTTCACTAAGTTCCCCAGGGCAACATATTTAAAGTCTCCTGAATGGTGGCACTGTCAACATTCCCAGGGTTAGTTAATTCATGGATGATATCTACCTATGTTATATGCATATGCATAATATCTTTAAAGTATTTTAAATGGCATATATACTATTATGTATGTCATCCATATGTATGCACATATATACATACAATATATACATTTCATATATGTATTTCCATTTTTGGAATGTGTACTAGGTTTATCGCTGGAAGACAAGGAGGTAACACAACTATACATTTTGCCATCTGTCTGTAAACTGGGTCACAAGAAGTCACGTGACTGGTCACTGATCATGAAGCACATCTGTTGTTTTCATACAGAAATGTGGACTCAGAACTAGCAGTAAGATTGTACTTTATGTGATTACATTTAATACTTTGTGGCAATTAAAAATTGAACTATGTTGTTGGAGGATGGGTGTTATTTTATCTAAACCATGGTAACTGAAATGTGTGCATATCAGAACCATGCAAGGTGAGGATTATCTTACTTAAAGCCTGACCATCTTTGGAAACATCAAAGCTTCATTTTTTTCAACAGTAGCTTCTATTTTACTTGCTCCCCTTTGTGCAGGAAAGGGTTAACTCAACAACCCCAGGTGGTTTGAACTCTGTACATTCACAAAAAAGAACTAGTTAATCATCTCATGGAAGCCTTTGGAATATTTTACCTTATAAGTGTGTATTTCTAAGGACTTAGGTCATGAGAGACCAGTTTGATCAGATAGTTTGTGCTAACAGTATGATTTATAGTGTATGCTCATTTTTGCTCTGGTGGACAGGAATCTAAGTCAGCTGAGCTGACCTCCAATACAAACCATGGACAACAAAGCCTGGGTGAGCTTCCCTGATTAACAACACTTGATGCAGTCTAGTCACACATTAATACTGGTCAAATTAAGTATACCCTTGCAACTCCACTAGAAGACAGCTGGAAGATTGTGCCTGGTTTCTCTTAAATGTTGCCTATGTGCCCTTTCCACTGATTAATTTTAACCTGTATTTTTCCACTGTACAAATATATATATACGTGTATATATATACACATATATACATTATAATATATATATTATGTATATAGGTTAATAGGGTTAATCCATGGAGGGTGAAATTTACTGAGAAAAATAATTTGTAATACTACTCAGAAGAGGAAAGATTCTTACAGCCTACACATACATTCTCATATCTTAAGCATATATATTTAATTCTTTATTTAAATTCAATATAGTTAACATATACTATATTAGTTTTGGGGGCAGAATTTAGTGATTCATTGTTGCATATAGCACCCAGTGCTCATTACACCAAGGGCCCTCCTTAATGCCCCCTTCCCATCCCAACTCCCCACCCCAGCCACCCTCAGTTTGTTTCTTAGAGTTCAGCGTCCCTTATGGCTTGCCTCTCTCTCAATTTTCATCTTATTTTATTTTTCCTTCTCTTCCCCTATGTTCATCTGTTTGCACTGTTGCTGGGAATGCAAACTGGTGCAGCCACTGTGGAAAACAGTATAAAGATTCCTCAAAAAGTTAAAAATAGAGCTACCCTATGACCCAGCATACATTTTTTAATATCTTAAAAATCTTAAGATTTTTTTTTCTTAAAAGTACAAACACTCTTGGGGCGCCTGGGTGGCTCAGCTGTTAAGCAGCTGCCTTTGGCTCAGGTGATGATCCCAGGGTCCTGGGATCAAGCCCCGCATTGGGCTCTCTGCTCAGCGGGAAGCCTGCTTCTCCCTCTCCCACTACCCCCTGCTTGTGTTTCCTCTCTCACTGTCAAATAAATAAATAAAATCTTAAAGAAAAAAAAAAGTATAAACACTCTTCTTAAAGTAAATCTTAAAATCTTTAAAATCTTAAAATCTTTCTGTTTCACAATGGGTAAGGGTTTGTCTTTGGGGCTGGAAATGTCCAGAGCATTACAAGATGTTTAGCTTCACTGGATCTACACACTAAATGACAATAGTATCACTCCTGCATTGTCACCACCAATGTCTCCAAGTATCCCAAAAGTCATTTGGATAGCTGTACTCTGTGCTGCCCTAGTTATGAAATAATCTTATTTAGGGTAATTTGATTTGGGTTCATAAGTGGGCAAGTCAAAGTAGGAAATGACATTAGGTTCAAGTTTAATAAGTGGCAGGCTCAATGGAACCAAAGGAAAAACGGTGCAGACACACCACCTTATTGTCAATGACCTTGATCCTAAGTAAGCAAGATTAGAGGGACTGAAGACTTCTGAAGGAAGGAAGATGTGATCACAGAAAACTCTTTAAATAACAGTCTACATATAAAACATACCATCAGCAAATGGAAAAACAATGGAATGAAATATAAAATATTAATAGTAGTCATTTATGAATGGTGGCATTATAGGGCATTTTAATTTCGGTTTATAATTTCATGTTTCCAAAATTTCACACTGTGTATACATCATTTTATAAAAGGAAACAAAGTCTGGCGTTAAAAATACAAATACATTTAGTAATTTGCAAATACAATGACAAGAATATTTGAGTCTTTCAAAAGCAATTAATTTTAATGTAAGTTTTGTTTGAAATATACAGGTAAATTAAATTTCTTCATATTTTTAAAAGAAAAAAATTAAAGCAAACTCTAACCTTAACTATAATGATTTCATCTAAAGGACTGAATAAATGTGTTATTAAAATACTGTAGATTATTTGACAATGATGAATAAAATGATTAAATTTGTAGTTTTTGTTAGAATTTAAAGTAGTTTTAATTAACTAGCCTTGACTCTGAAAATTAAGCCAAGTGATATTGTAATAATTAAAGTGAAAGATATTTTTAAAATCATTTTTATTAATCATAATATTGCTAGTATAAGCATGGTATTTTTAAAATTGTCTGAATATGGCAATACCAGAAATTATGTTTAATAATGTTGATAAGCAATAGGAAAATAGCTGATAGATTAAACCAGTTTAATTGATTATCTCAATCAATAAATATGCTGTATTAATCATTTAATCTTATAAGAGGTAATATTCAATAATCATTTTGCAGAGAAAGTGTTGTGTAGTTACTCATATTTTATGTCAATTGCTAACAAAATAATTCCCCAAATTTATTTTTAGTGAATAAAGATACTGTCAGAATAAACAGATCATTTCAATATACTTTAAATTCAATTAAATCTTTCTTCAGAAGAACCAATGAGACCTTATTTATGACTTCAGCATACAATAAGCAAATTGCTGAAAAGTGAATTTTATTTTTCTTTTGGTGATTATAGATATGACATGCTTGGCAGTGTATTAAAATGTCTTTTTTGGGGTGTCTGGCTGGCTCAGTCATTAAGCGTCTGCCTTTCTTTATTTTTGTTAATGTTTTCATACTTCTATTTTTACTTTCCCATTTTACTGCAGATTTTCACTTCAGGATATCTGCTACAGCTAAGGAAACACGCACTGGTCTCCCAGTATTTTTTTCTTCCATATAAGGGTCAGTAGGATAATAACTACACTATCAGAAGTGGGTTTACAGGGAACATAACTGCCCAGTTTGTCATCCAAACAAGGACACTTATGGGACCTCAGTGCAGCAGAAATAAATTGATACTTATCTCAATTTATGAGAAAACTAGGATATTTCTTCACTGTATTTATAGGGTATTTTAAAAAACTACAAAACATTACATAGCTTCTTGCCTCCCTATGTCATAAACGCCCCCACTGGTCTGAATCCCAAGAGTTGAGCAACAATCCATGACTTGACTTGACTTTATATTTAGTTAAAAATATAAAATCTGTAAAACGGGTCATTAGATATTTAAATACCCTAGAATAGGAAAAAGAATTCTGCCCCTACAGGTGATACTGAATGCAGGTTACTAATTGTGTTATATTAAATAGAAAAATGGAAGTATAAATTGCTCCTCATGGAATGCACAGGGAATATACCACATCAAAATTTTCTGCACCAAATGTGAGTATTCAAGTTATATAATGAACAATATTGTCCCTTCTGTATTGTAAATACATAGAAGTGTAGGGACCCACTTGGAACCCCAGAGTTTGCATAAAGATTATTTTAATCTGAAGACATTTGAGATTCAACAGATGGAGAAAAAAAGTCTTATGAAAATTTCCCATATCTGACTAACAGTAGCAACTTCAGTGAAGTGAGAGCACATAAATCCTCTTTCTAGGGGAATTTATGGTCCCAAAGGAGACAGAAAGACTATACATACCTGTATAGACAAATACTGTCAGAAACTTTATCTCCCATCTGTTCTCCTAAAAACTCATTCCTCTTTCCTAAAGAAATCTATTTATTTTTCCCATTGTAGCCTTCTCTCCCCACTCCTTTCCTCTACTAATTTAGGTTATATAAGCTTTCAACTTTAAATATTTAACCAACCAGTCACTTCTTTGTTGGCTCCATATGTATACAAAATGAACTTTTTATCCCTCACGTTAATCTGTCTTTTGTCAGTTTAATTTGCTTGTCCCAGAACTGAGTCTAAGAAACTAGAAGAAAAGTTTTGTTTTTTTTCTACCCAACAGAAGGCACCTCAAACTCATATTGAGGTTATTATAGGTGTAGAGTTAGTATGGACTCCAGAGGGTATTTTTTTAATATTTAATTTATGTATTTATTTATTTGAGAGAGAGAGCATGTGCAAGCGTGGAGAGGGAAAGAGACGAGCAGACTCCATAAGCTCAGAACCCTACTCGGGGCCTATCTCATGACCTTGAGTTTATGCCCTGAGCTGAAATCAAGAGTCGGATGCTCAAACTACTAAGCCCCACAGGTGCCCTTCCAGAGATTTCTGATATGAAGAAAAGTGATTAATAATGCAAACTTTACATCACTGTGAATATTAAATAAATTTAAAGCACTCAAAATGGTGACTGACAAGTAGCAATCCCTGAATTATGAAATCCATAATTTTAAAGTTCTTATGCTCAAGAATTATATACACTATTTAATTTTTTTTCTTTAATCAAATGACAGAAGTTGACATATGATCTGGGGGCTATTACTCTGAAAACAATAGTTGTCAGAGAAAAAAACAACTGTTATAGCATAAAGGAGGCCATGCATATCAGATACACATGGAGAAATGTTTTCTAAAGTCAGGTTATTTATCCCAGAAAAAGTTTCCATGTTTGTTTTAAGATTAGTGTCCAGGGGTAATTAAAAATAAGAAGATGAGCAAATAATTTAAGCATTTTACTTATAAATGGAAAGTAAATGTAATCAACCTTTTAGGTTCTTTCCAAATCTTTAGTCCTATAATTAGGGGGGGATGGGTTAGCCGGTGATGGGTATTAAGGAGGGCACATATTGTATGGAGCACTGGGTGTTATACTCAAACAATGAATCATGGAACACTACATAAAAAAATAAGTCAATCAATTAATTAAAAAAAAGAAACATTTCAATGCACTGGCCTTCCAAGTATCTTTCTAGTGTACTTTTAAATGCAGATCCCAAAAAAACCAACAGCATATAGAGTTTTCCATATTTAATATATTTGATTTCATCTTTTTTTTCCTCCACATCCAGCATGGAACCCAACATGGGGCTCAAACTCACAATCCTGAGATCAAGACCTGAGCTGAAATCAAGAGTTGGACACAACCGACTGGGCCACTCAGGTGCCCTTATTTTATCTTTAAAAATACTGTAAGATTGGGGTACCTGGGGGGCTCAGTCGGTTGAGCATCTGCCTTCGGCTCAGGTCATGATCCCGGGTCCTAGGATCGAGTCCTGCATTGGGCTCCTTGCTTGGTGGGGAGTTGCTTCTCCCTCTCCAGCTCCCTCTGCTTGTGCTCTCTCTCTGTCAAATAAATAAATAAAAAAAAAAACACTATAATATCAGAGAAAAAATTTAGTTCCATATATAATTAACATTAGACATTTGTGAAAACTTTCAAAGGATGTTATTAACTCCTTTTCTTATGCTTAAGAATTAAATGCAGATTGTAAAAATGATTTAAAATAATCATGAACATTTCCTAAAAAGTTAGGTTTTCCCAAAGTAGTCCATCAATGTGAGGAATAATACCTGAAGTTAACTAGTACAATGGGAATAAATTTTAGTGGTCCCCTAACTCCTTTCCTGATTTGCCTTTGAAAACTTGGACATAGAAATGCTTTTATTTTGAATATTTATCTTTCATTTTTCAGGTCTAAGCCAAAGTGTGCTTCATTTGTCCAATCTTGTAACAAATATACATAAGCACTCAAAATGGGCTATAATTTGTACTAGGGGTTTTGAGGACTTCAGAGATAATTAAGACCCAAGAGCTGCCATAAAAGAAACTAGGCAGCACTAGGCAGTAAGATAAAGTGCACTGTAGAGCTTTTCTGTTTTAACCTGGTGAACAGTGGCTAGACAACCATTATTACAAAAATTACTTTTTTTCCCCAAATAAAGACATCACCTATCTAGAGAGTATATGCTGCAATTTGCTTTTGTCATTTAAAAAGTGCTCAGCAGAGAGAGAATTTAATATAAAACTTTTATTAAAAGGCAACTATGATTTAATATCAAAGGCAATACAGAGACTTCATTGAAAGGAGAAGAAAGAAACTTAACCTTCCTTAGGGGCAGGCCAGATATATTATACTCTCTTTTAGTTCATTCTTTCTTTTCAATGCCTTTCTTCATTTACACCTTTTCCCCACTGGTAGGGAAGAGGATGGGACATTAATTTTTTTTTTCTATCCACACTCAAATAATATTGCTGTTGTTACATTGTTTTTCCCTTGCCAAATATTAGTGCCATTTTTTTCAGTCCTCACAAAGATACTGTAATTTTCTACAACTCTCCCAAAGACTTTATTTAGAAACACTAAATAGCATAAATTCAAAGGACTACAAATTAGACCAATAAAATCAAAATCAGAATATTTAGGTAATGGAATATTGTAAAAGCAGCCAAGGAGAGGAGGTAGATTACTTAAAGAATAACAAACTAACAGCTTACTTTACAAGAGCAGCATGAGAATGAAAAGAAATTGAAATAATATTTTTGGCATGTTATTAGATATGGATGTCAACATAGAGTTTTATATCCACTGAAACTACTTCATTCTGACCAAAAACAGAATTACTTCACCATTCTTTCTTTAATATAAGAAATATGCCTTTTAGAAATTCCTTTGGTGGAAAACTTCTATTTCTGGTGAGAATGAAGCAAAAGGGGCCATATTTACCCTCTCATTTTAGTCAACAACCAAAAATGGAAAAATAAGTGCAACAGCAGTTTCTGGGACACTGAATTTGAAACAATAAAGGAAAGTGAGTTTGAGGGGATATGAAACAATGTATTGAGCCCTATCAACTTAATGCATCAGAAGAGTTTCCAGGATGACCCAGAGATGGTAAAGCCACACAAGCCTGGAAGACTCCTTAAGTTGAGGATAAAGAATTGAGTATCCAGGCAGATCAAGGTTGCTACTGATTGCAAGACAGAATAGTGGAGAATAAAGGGGTGCACAGCAAGTAAATTTGGGAGATCTGCAGAGGGTACCCTCAAGAATTCAACTAAATATGTATCAACACATATATATGAGAAAACTACTTGGGGCCAAGTAGAGAGGCATCTAAATGGATCAGATATAGTACTGTTCAAATGTAGTACTCATCAAAATTTACATAAGGCTCAGAATAGTGACTATTCACACTAGCCAGACTGGAAAAACTCAAAATTTACAAGACATTGGGTAGAGTTCACAGAAGGTCTGGCCTCTGTATTATAGAGTAATGAATTCTAGATTGAGCATTATTTTAGTATGGCCCAATAAATTTTAAAAATAAGACCCACAGGATTAAACTATTTCTAAGTGGCTCAATTACATCTCAAGATAAAGATTAAGAATGTTTATAAGAAAATAAAAATATGGGAGCCTGGGTGGCATCTGCCTTTGGCTTGGGTCACGATCTCAGGGGCCTGCAATGGAGCCCCCCATCAGTCTTCCTGCTCAGTTAGGGACCTGCTTCTCCCTCTCCCTCTGCCTGCTCTCTCTTGCTCTCTCTGTCAAATAAATAAATAACATCTTAAAAAAAAAAGGAAAGAAAAATACCTAGATTCAAACAAAACAAACCAAAAACAAAAAAAAAACCTACAATGTCTGGCACTGAATCAAATATTACAAGGTATGCAAAAAATCAGGAACATACGATCCATAACATAAGAAAAACTCATCAGTTAAAGTATCCAGAATTAAAATTATCAGACCAGGATGTTAAAATTGTTTTTATATTCCATTTCAGGTGTTCCAAAAGAAAGAAAATTAAAAAGACTTAAATTCTAATAATGACAACTCAATGTCTGTGATGATAAAATACACTGGGCAGGATTACTGACAAATTAGTCACTTCAGAAGGAAAGATTAGTGAAATTGAAGACATAATAATAAAAAAATACACAAAATGAAACCGAGAGAAAGATGAATTTTTTAAAATAATGACAAACATGGAAGAAGAAAGCTATAGGACAATTTAAAAAGTCTAATATATGTGGCCTTTTAAATCTCAAAGAAGAGGAGAGGGGAAACTCGAAAGAAAAAGATTTCTAAATTTGATGAAAACCATGAAATTAGAGATTCAAAAGTTTACAAGGGACCAAAAGCACATACAAAAGAAGGAGTAGGAGGAAGAGGAAATTATATCAAGGCATATCTAGTCAACTTGCTTATTTTATCACTATCCAGTGATAAAAACATTTTGAAAGCACTTAGGGGAGAAAAAAAAAAGACACCTTATACACAGGTAATAAGGCTGACAGTAGATTTCCTGTCAGGAAAAGAAAAATGTAAGCCGTATGACAGTTGAACAATATATATAAAGTACTGGGGGGGAAAAAAGTCAATGTAGAAATCTGTTCCCAGCAAAAATTTATTTCAAAAGGGAAGGTGAAGTAAAGACTTTTTCTAACACACAAAGCTGAAGATATCATCACCATCAGACCTTCCCTACAGAAAATGTTATGTTCTAAGAAAGAAGAAAATGAAATCAGATGTAATAGAAGTAATAGAAAAATCAATGAAATCAAAAGGTGATTTCTGATCAGGAATAAGACAAGGATGTACACTTTCACCACTTTTATTCAACAAAGTAGTCAAAATTCTAGTCACAGCAATTACAGGGAAAAGAAAGAAAAAGCATCCGAATTGGAAAGAAAGAAGTAAAAATGTCACTATTTGCAGATGACAAGATGCTATATATACAAAACCCTAATGACTTCACCAAAAAACTATTAGAATAAATGAATTCATTAAAGTTGCAGGATACAGAGACACCTGGGTGGCTCAGTCGGTTAAGTGTCTACCTTCGGCTCGGGTCATGATCCCAGGATCCTGGGATCGAGCCCCGCATCGGGCTCTCTGCTGAGCGGGGAGCCTGCTTCTCCCTCTGCCTGCAGCTCCCCTGCTTGTGCTCTCTCTTTCTCTGACAAATAAATAAATTTTTTTTTAAAAAGTTGCAGGATACAAAATTAACATACAGAAATTGGCTGTGTCCTTATACACTAATAATGAACTATCAGAAAGGGAAATTAAGAAAACGATCCCACTTACAGCTGCACCAACAAAACAAAACAACAACAACAAAAACAAACCTGACACATGTCAGACTGGCTGTTATCAAAAAGACAAGAAATAAGTGTGGGAGAAGATGTGAAGAAAAAGAAACCCTCATGCACTGTTGGTGGGAATGTAAACTAGTACAGCTGCTGTGGAAAACAGTATGGAGGTTCCTCAAAAAATTAAAAATAGAACTGCCATATGATCCAGCTATTTCACTTCTGGGTATTTATCTCAAGAAAATGAAAACATCAGTACACCCCTCTGTTCATTGCAGCATTATTTACAATAGCCAACATATGGAAGCAACGTAAGTGTTCATCAATAGATAAATGATTAAAGAAGAAGTGGTACGTACACACACACACACACACACACACACACACACACACACTGGAATATTACTTAGCCATAAAAAAGAATGAGATATTGACATCTGCAACAACATGGACAGACCCAGAAGGTGTTCTGCTGAGTGAAATAAGACAGGCAGAGAAAGACAAATGACAAAGAAAAGACCATATGACATCACTTATATGTGGAATGTGAAAAATAAAAACAATGAACAAACAAAATGAAACAGACTCAGAGATACCAAAAACAAACTGTTTGCTACCAGAGTGGAGAGGGGTTGGAGGGGAAGAAGACGAAATAGGTGAAGAGGATTAGGAGGTACAAACTTATAGGTATAAAATAAGTAAGTCATGGGGATATAATGTACAGCATATGGAACACAGTCAATAATGTAATAACTTCAGGTGGTGACAGATGGTAACTAGACTTGTCATGATCATTATTTCATAGTGTGTAAAAATAACAAATCACTATTATGAACACCTGAAACTAAAAAGATACTGTAATCAATTATATTTAATTTAAAAAATATATATAATTTTTCATAGGATCAGAATTCAAAAACCTCTATATAAACTAATGAGGAAAAAAAAAGAGAGAGAGAAGGCACAAATTACCAACATGGGAAATGATGAAAGTGAAACCACTACTTATCCACAGATACGAAAAATGCCAAAAAGGGAATGCTACAAATTTTTCATGCAAAAAAATTGACAACCAAAAACTGAAATGAATCAACTTCTTGAGAGACACAAGAAACAGATCATCCGAACAGATTACACTCATTAAAGAAGTTAAATTATTAGTTAAAACCCTTCCCACTAAGAAAACTCTAGGCCCAGCTGGTTATGCTGAAGAATTCTGTCAAAAATTTTAAGAACAAATAATAATTCACCTAAAGTTTCCAGAAGATTGAAAATGAAGCAATATTTTCACATTCTTTCTACAAGGCCAGTAATAATCTGATACTAAAGCCAGAAATGACAGCACAAAGAAAAAAAATATAGATCAGTATTTCAAATAAAGTTACATGTAAAATTCTAAATATGTTAATAAATCCCATAGCAGAATATTTTAAAAAATGATACTACATCACGAGTAAGCTGCGTTTATTCCAATAGTGTGAGAGTGTTTTAACAGTAGAAAATTACACTAATTCACCATATAGGAATCTAAAAGAGAAAAATTATTTATTTATCTCCATATATATAAATAAGCATTCCACAGTATCCAACATTCATTCTTTATAAAAGTCTCAGCAAAATAATATTTGAAGATCACTACCTAACCTGATAAACGTCACCTATGAAAGGCCTGCAGGTAAAAACACACTTAAGGATGAATAATAGAATATTTTCTCCCTAACATCAGAATCAAAACAAGGGTGTTCCTTTCCAGCACCTCTATTCTGCATTTCATTAGAGGTTCTAGCAAGTACATAACCAAGAAAAGAAATAACAGGCTTTAAGATCTGAAATGAAGAAATGAAAATCTTTATTTGCAGATTATGCAACATATGAGGAAAATAGGATAGGATATCAAAAACCTACCAGACTTAACGACTGAGTTTATGAAGTCTGCAAGAGCCAAAACCAAAACTGAATAATCAATTGCATACCAACTGAATGCCGATATACTGGCAACAAACCACTGAGACTTGAAATTTAAAATAACGCTGTTTAAAACAGCATCAACAAATATGAATATTTAGGGGTAAATTTTTAAAATGTAAAAAACCTATAAATAACAAAATCAAAGAAAAACATCGACAATAATACAATAATAGTAGGGGACTTTAACAACCCTTCACTGAAATGGACAGATCATCTAAGCAAAAGATCAACAAGGAAATAAAGGCTTTAAATGACATACTGGAACAGATGGACTTCACAAATATATTCAGAACATTCCATCCAATAGCAACAGAATACACATTATTCTTGAGTGCACATGGAACATTCTCCAGAAGAGATCACATCCTGGGTCACAAATCAGGTCTCAACTGGTACCAAAACATTGGGAACATTCCCTGCATATTTTCAGACCACAATGCTTTGAAACTAGAATTCAATCACAAGAGGAAAGTTGGAAAGAACTCAAATACATGGAGGCTAAAGAGCATCCTACTAAAGAATGAATGGGTCAACCAGGAAATTAAAGAAGAATTAAAAAAATTCATGGAAACCAATGAAAATGAAAACACAACTGTTCAAAATCTTTGGGATGCAGCAAAGATAATCCTCAGAGGAAAGTATATAGCTATACAAGCCTTTCTCAAGAAACAAGAAAGGTCTCAAATACACAACCTAACCTAACACCTAAAGAAGCTGGAGAAAGAACAGCAAATAAAGCCTAAACCCAGCAGGAGAAGAGAAATCATAAAGATCAGAGCAGAAATCAATGAAATAGAAACCAGAAGAACAGAACAGATAAATGAATGAGGGGCTGATTCTTTGAAAGATTTAATAAGATTGATAACCCCCTGACCAGACTTATCAAAAAGAAAAGGGAAAAGACCCAAATAAATAAAATCATGAATGAAAGAGGAGAGATCACAACCAACACCAAAGAGATACAAACAAGTATAAGAACGTATATGAGCAACTATATATGCCAGCAAATAAGATAATCTGGAAGAAATGGATGCATTCCTAGAGATGTATAAACTACCAAAACTGAACTAGGAAGAAATAGAAAACCTGAAGAGACCTATAACCACTAAGGAAAATGAAGCAGTAATCAAAACAAACAAGAGCCCAGGGCCAGATGGCTTCCAAGGGGAATTCTGACAAACATTTAAAGAAGAATTAATAACTATTCTTCTGAAATGGTTCCAAAAAATAGAAACAGAAGGAAAACTTCCAAACTCGTTTAATGAGTCCAGCATTACCTTGATCCCAAAATCAGATGAAGACACCATCAAAAAGGAGAATTACAGACCAATATCCCTGATGAACATGGATGAAAAAATTCTCACCAAAATACTAGCCAATAGGATCTAACAGTACATTAAAAGGATAATTCACCACGACCAAGTGAGATTTATTCCTGGGCTGCAAGGTCGGTTCAACATCTGCAAATCAATCAATGTGATACAATACATTAATAAAAGAAAGAACAAGAACCATCGAGATCCTCTCAATAGACACAGAAAAAGCATTTGACAAAGAACAGCATCCTTTCGTGATCAAAACTCTTCACAGTGTAGGGACAGAGGGTACATACCTCAATATCATAAAAGCCATCTATGAAAAACCCACAGTGAATATCATATTCAATGGGGAAAACTGAGAGCTTTTCCCCTAAGATCAGGAACACGACAGGGATGTCCACTACCACCACTGTTATTCAACACAGTACTAGAAGTCTTAGCCTCAGCAATCAGAAAACAAAAATAAAAGGCATCTGAATAGGCAAGGAAGAAGTGAAACTCTCCCTTTTTGCAGATGATAACATACTTTATGTGGAAAACCAAAAGACTCCACCCCAAAACTGCTAGAACTCATATAGGAATCCAGTAAAGTGCCAGGATATAAAATCAATGCACAGAAATCAGTTGCATTTCTATACACGAACAACAAGACAGAAGAAAGAGAAATTAAGGAGTTGATCCCATTTACAATTGCACCCAAAATCATAAGATCCCTAGGAATAAATCTAACCAAATAGGTAAAGAATCTGTGGGCAGACAACTATAGAATTCTCATGAAAGAAATGGAAAAACGTTCCATGATCATGGATTAGAAGAACAAGTACTATGAAATTGTCTATGCTACCAAGAGTAATCTACATATTTAATGCAATCCCTATCAAAATATCATCCACTTTTTTCAAAGAAATGGAACAAATAATCCTAAAATTTGTATGGAACCAGAAAGAACCCCAAATACCCAGAGGAATGTTGACAAAGAAAAGCAAAGCTGGTGGCATCACAATTCCAGACTTCAAGCCCTATTACAAAGCTGTCATTATCAAGACAGTATGGTACTGGCACAAAAACAGACACATAGATCAATGGACCAGAATAGAGAGCCCAGAAATGGACCCTCTACTCTATGGTCAACTAATATTTGACAAAGCAAGAAAGAATGTCCAATGGAAAAAAGACAGTCTCTTCAACAAATGGTGTTGGAAAATTGGACAGCCACATGCAGAAGAATGAAACTGGACCATTTCCTGGGTGCCTGGGTGGCTCAGATGGTTAAGCGTCTGCCTTTGGCTCTGGTCAGGTCCAGGGATTGAGCCCCATGTCTGGCTTCCAGCTCAGCGGGGAGTCGGCTTTCTCCCTCTCCCTCTGCCTTTCCCCCTCCTTGTGCTCTGTCTCTCTCTCTCTCAAATGAATAAATAAAATCTTAAAAAAAAAAAAAAGAAACCGGACCATTTCCTTATACCACACACAAAAATAGATTCAAAATGGATGACTTAAATGTAAGACAGGAATCCACCAAAATCCTTGAGGAGAACACAGGCAGCAATCTCTTAGACCTCAGCTGCAGCAACTTCTTCCTAGAAATATCTCCAAAAGCAAGGGAAGCCAGGGCAAAAATGAACTATTGGGACTTCATCAAGATAAAAAGCTTTTGCACAGCAAAGGAACAGTCAGCAAAACCAAAAGACAGCTGACAGAATGGGAGAAGATATTTGCAAATGATATATCAGATAAAGGGCTAGTCCTAAGATTTATAAAGAACTTATCAAACTCAACATGCAAAGAACAAATGATCCAATCAAGAAATGGGCAGAAGACATGAACAGACATTTCTGCAAAGAGGACATCCAAATGGCCAACAGACATATGAAAAAGTGCTCAACATCACTCGGCATCAGGGAAATCCAAATCAAAACCTCAATGAGATACCACCTTATGCCAGTCAGAATGGCTAAACTGAACAAGTCAGGAAACGCAGATGTTGGCGAGGAAGCGGAGAAAGGGGAACCCTCCTACACTGTTGGTGGGAATGCAAGCTGGTGCAGCCACTCTGGAAAAGTACGCAGGTTCCTCAAAAAGTTGAATACCCAGCAATTGCACTACTGGGTATTTACCCCAAAGATGCAAATGTAGTGATCCGAAGGGCCACATGCACCCCAATCCTTATAACAGCAATGTCCACGATAGCCAAACTATAGAAAGAGCCTAAATGTCCATCAACAGATGAATGGATAAAGAAGATGTGGTATATATATATACAATGAAATGTTATGCAACCATCAAAAAATATGAAATCTTGCCATTTGCAACGACTTGGATGGAACTAGAGGGCATTATGCTAAGTGAAATAAATCAACAGAGAAAGACAAGTATTGCATGATTTCACTGATAGGAGGAATTTGAGAAACAAGACAGAGAATCACAAGGGAAGGGAGGGAAAAATGAAACAAGATGAAACCAGAGAGGGATACAAACCATAAGAGACTCTTAATCTCAGGAAACAAACTGAGGGTTGCTGGAGTGGTGAGGGGTGGGAGGGATGGGGTGGCTCGTGATGGACATTGGGGAGGGTATGTGCTATGGTGAGCACTGTGAATTGTGTAAGACTGATGAATCACAGACCTGTACCCCTGAAACAATAATACATTATATGTTAATAAAAAAAACTATACACTAGACACAAATATGTGTGTTTATGTATACATATCTATACACACATTCCCACTTTCTAGTAAGATTATTTTTTACTCTTGAGTTTTTAGTGTCCTTTATGTGTTCTAGACACTAGTTCTTTACTAGATATCTGATTTGAAAATATTTCCTCCCTCTCTGTAGACTGTCTTTTCATCCCTTTCAGTGTCTTTTGTAGAACAAATTTTGTAATACTATAATGTCCAATTTATCTTTTTCTTTTCTCGTTTAAAATTGGTGCTTTGGTGTTTGGTCTCTGAATTTACTTAATCATAGATGCCAAAGATTTTATGTATTCTTTCTGTAAGTTTTATAGTTTTATGTTTTATATTTAATTCCATGAACTATTTTAAGTTATTTTTTTACAAGTTGAGAGATTTGGGTTAGATTAGTTATATTCCATGATCACCACTAAAATTACTTACATTGGGGTGTATAACTTCCAAAGCAGTTGAGAGAAGTAATGGATAGAAGTAAAAAATCAATACATTGAAATATAAAGCAGGGGTGCCTGGGTGGCTCAGTCGGTTAAGCATCTGCCTTCGGCTCAGGTCATGATCCCAGAGTGTCGGGATCGAGCCCCACATGGGGCTCTCCGCTCATACGGGTGTCTGCTTCTCTCTCTGCCCCTCACCCTGCTTGTGCTCTCTCTCTCTTACTCTGTGTCTCTCCCAAAGAAATAAAATTACTTTAAATAAATAAATAATAAAGCAAAAGAAGAGAGAAATTGTGAGATAGAATGCACAGGAGAAAAAAAGTATAAAAAAAGTCAATTAAAATAATTACTAATGAGCACAATAACATAGGGTTACAAACAAATAAAATAATCAAAACAATATGGCAGACATATGTTCTCAACTAGAATGCTGGTAGGGCCATAATAATAACAGACAAAAAATTTAAGGCAAAAATATTAGAGATTGGGGGCCTGGGTGGCTCAGTCAGTTAAGCATCTGCCTTCAGCTCAGGTCATGATCTCAGTGTCCTGGGATCCAGCCTCAGTAGGGCTTCCTGCTTAACAGGGAGTCTGCTTTTCTCTCTCCCTCTGCCCCTCCCCCCGATCCTGCATCCACGCTCACTCGCTCTCTCTCAAATACATAAAATTTCTTTAAAAAAGATAAAAGTGGTCACAACCTATTCATAAAGCTCCAATTCAAAAGAAAAATAAGAAATACTTAAATATGCATACTCAATATTAAATCATTAAATATATGTAGCAAAATGTGGTAATGCTTCAAGAATAAACTGGCAATTCCAACAACTTTAAATTTTTAACATATTTCCTTAGATTGATCAAGTACATCAAAAATATCAGTAAGCATATAATTTACATAACAAAAATTAATGAAACAAAGATGTTAAATGTTAAATGAAATGTTAAATATTAAATGAAACAAAGAAGTTAAAATAATAAGAATATAACACACATTCTCACAAAATATTGTTAGAAATAACAAATACATATTTATGGTAACATAATGTTATAAAATTGATTTGAAAATGTTGTAAAATGAGCAATCTAACTATGCAAAATATTTAAAAAGCTAAATATTCTCAAACATGATGCCAACAGGTTGTTTGTCTAAGATCTTGTGCAAAAACCCTCAGAAACCAGATTACTTCCAAATTACATGTCTTTTTTCCAGACTAAAAAAAGAGGATCAGTTTCCTATAAATTTTGAGCCAATGGAGTCTTGATAACAAAACCAAAAAAAGAAAGATTAAGAGAAATTAAGATCATTTTCTAATATTACTCAATAATATATACAGGAAAATTCTAAACCAAATAAGAGCAAGTGGACTTCAGAGAGATAATACATAATAACCTGGTTGGGTTTAATTTTAGGAATGTTTACTGTTCACTGTTACAAAACTAAATTATCTGTATTCTCAGATTAAAGAGTAAATGTAAATTTTCAATCCACATAGAAAACAAAATAGATATCTGACAAGTGCTTATAGAAATACTTTTTGGAAATTGGTCAGAAATAGTAAACTTTTTAAATTCATTAGCAGTATTCAATAACAAATGACTATCTAAAAAACAAAATGGTAGTACACACACCACACACACATAGACTAACTACAATGAAATTGAGAACAAAAAAGAAAAGATATGAACCAGAAGAAAGTATGTGGAATACAGTGTATGTAAAAGGTGTTTATAAACAATATTAAGACTTCCAACAAATAATTAGAGTAAGTTAGAATTCGAGTATAAAAAGGCTTCTAGGAAGCAAAAATTAAAGGGCATGAAACATAAAAAATACTCAACATTACAGTAAAAGTATTATAAAGACTATATAAATAATTACATATGATCAGGTAGGGGTTTGATAACAAATGTAATTAATAAGATGCTCTTGTAAAAGCAGTGAGATCTTCAAAAAACAAAAAAAGGAAGAATCATACATGAATGGATGCTGGATTATTCAAATAATTTTTCTTCAGGTGATCCTATGCTTGGTCTCTTTTACTCTGTTAATGTGATGAATAACATTGCTTGCTGCTCAATTTTATACCAGCCTTGCATTACTGGGATAAACTCCACTTGGTCCTAAACTAGGATGATTTTTCTCTGTTCCTGGATTCATTCTGACTAATCCACTGTTAAAGATTTTTGGGTCAGTGCTCCTGAGGCTTATCGATCTGTAGCTTTTTCTTGTACTTTTGTCTGTTTGATTATTATATAAGCAAAGTGCTCATAAGAGAAGTTGAGAAATGTTCCTTTCTCATCTATTATCTGATAGAGTTTTAACAGGATTGGTCTGATGTTTTCCTTAAATGTTTGGTAGAATTAATGTTAATACATGTAGACCTACAGAGACAGAGCGTGTGTGTGCGTGTGTGTAAAGGTTCTTAAGATTTTTTTCAACCACTATATCACAACTTACAGCATATAGCTAATAGTATACAGCTCCCCAGTAATTCCTTGCCCAGCCTCATGTGCATGCACAGTTCACTATCCCTTGATAGAGTGACGGGAACCTTGTACAGATTTCTGAAACTGTCTCGCTAGATCCCTTCTATTTCCTGCTGTGCTCAACAAATTCCAGTTGCCTTGGCTTTACTAAACTGTAATCCCTATCTCCTCAGTTCACAGAGACCATTCTGTGGGGCTTGTTTTCTCCTGTTCAAGTTCTATTGGGGATGTGCCTCTTAGCAAACACCAATGATGATCGTGAGGCTCATAATATGTTTCCTTTTCTCAGGGATCCCCGTTTTTTTGGATCCATGTTAGCCAATATCTAAATTTGCTTATGTGTTGACTTGTTTTCTTATTATTTATTACAAGAGGGAAATAGTATATAATTAGTTTTTACCCATAGCTCTGTATTGTTGGCCCATTTCATCTCGCCACTTCATGGACACATCTTCAGGAATGTTAACTTTAAACATCTTCTCACCAAGGGTTCTCTTTTCCCACTTCTTATTTGAATTCCATCATGAGGCTTACTTAAACCAACAGCATGAGCTTTAAGTGACAGTGTGACACTTTACAGGCCTTCTGTGTTTCTACTTGATCCCCTGCACTTCAGCTATTTCTATGGGAAGAACATGCCAGGGTAGCTTGCTGGTCCTAGGATGTAAATCATATAGAACTAAACCTCCAAAGTTAAAACACACCAGCTGGGTCCATCCTATTTCAGGCAACATTCAGCTATAAATGCATGGGCATATTGTTTTGTGTCATTATGCAAAATTCACATTTGAAAAGTGAGGAGTTATGCTTCACTTTCTTAAGGGTGGAGTATCTTCATAAATTATTGGGAAGTCATGCACAGGTGAATTGTCTGAGATAGTTTTCTTTGTGTATTTGCTTTTGAACACTTCTTTGCTTTCTGGCACTGTGCACTGCTTCAAGATCATCAAGTATATTTCATATCCTGGTCCTACAATTAATCATTTCATTAATCAAGGCTAGCAGGATGGTCCTTTTTATTGAAAAATGGTATTAGAAACTAAGATTTGGAAATGATGTGTGCTTGTTGCTACTGAAATCTTTGATTCTAAGTTTTCTCAACTGACAAAGCAAGAAAATAAGTGTGGTATACTAACCTATGTATAGATACATATCTATCAATATTTCTATATGTAAATATTTGTATCTATATTAATATACAGGAACTCACACAGATGTCTCCAATTCTAATATATTGCTGTATGGATCGTCTAGGTGCCTCCCCTTCCTTATCTGTAACCAACCTTGCCAAAGAGAGAAGCCTGCTTATGCATGAGGTTTCAAACAGTTGTTTAATACTTAGGGATCAAAATGTAGGATCATATGGTAAGACTATTTCAGCTTTGAAAAAAAAAATGACAAATTGTCTTCTGAAGTGTCCAGTGTCTCACCAGTATGATCTTAGGCTGTAGATTTTGTAGACGTTTTTCATGAAGTTAAAAATCTCCTTTCTATTCCCAGTTGATAAGAGATTTTTTTCTTATTTAAATTTTTTTCTTTACTAATGAATAGGTGTTTTTGTTTGTTGTCAAATACTTTTTCTGCATCACTTGATATGATCACAGAACTTTTTTTTTAGTTATTTGATATGGTGGATTGCACTGATTGATTTTCAAATTTTGAATAGACCTTCAAAATATGGATACATTTGATTGTGATGTATAATTTATTTTATGCATTGTTGGATTTGATTTGCTAACATTCTGCTGAAGATTTCTGTGTCTATATTCATGAAAGATACTGGTCTACAGTTTTCCTTTCTGGTAATCTTTTTATCTGCTTTTATATTAGAATGCTAACCTCAAAGAATAAGATGCTAAGTCCTTTTCCTTCTTCTATTTAATGGAAGAGATAATGGAGAACTGAAATTATTTTTCCTTTAAATATTTGGTAGAATTCACCAGTGATATCATCTGGGCCTGCTACACCTGGTATTTTCTTTTTTGGAAGCTTATCAATTACTGATTCAAAAACTGTATATGTGTATATATATTATCTCATATATATTATACATATATGATATATATTATATTTATAATTTCATCTAAGTTTTATCAATTTATAACTACAGAATTTTTCATAGTATTCCTTTTTTATCCATTGCCGGCAATGGGACTAGTAGTAAAACTCCCCTTTCATTTCATTTCTTTCCTTGACTGTGTTAATCTACAAATGAGTCCACTGAAGGTATTCTTCATTTCTGTTACATTATTTTTTATTTCTAGCATTTCCTCTTTATAGAGTTTTCATTTCCCTTCTTACATTACAGTTCTGCCCTTGCATGTTATTGTCTACTTTTTCCATTAGAGATCTTAACATACTAATCAGTTTGTTTCCTAAATCTGTATTACATTTGAGTCAATGTTCCGATGAATGCTTTGTTTTTTCACACTGTGTTTTATCTTTGTTTTCTGCAATACCATGTAATTAAAAGACAAACAGACAACAGTACGATAAAATATACTAAGGTAAATAGGCCTTCAGTGTAAGAATTATGTAATCTGGATTAGGAAACAGGCTTTAATATTTGGTAGAGCTGTAAGGGCCTGAGGTTTCAAATTTCTCTAGTGTCCTCATTTTTGTCTCCTTTCTTGACTTTGTACTTCCCTAAGTACTTTGCTCTGACAAGCCTTTTCTTGAAGCTCTTTCCCAGCTGTTTTACTGTAGTTATATTAGTACTGTAGTAATATGTGGGAGAGAGTAAACATTCTAAAAATTTCTGATTAAATGTTAGTTAGTACCTGTGTCTTGAGACACTGATCTTCGCAAGTTTTTTTTCCATTGAATTTTTTTTTTTTAATGATTTTTTTTACCCACCTGCTCCTTCCTCCCTTTCCCGGCTGCTAAGATTTGGAAACGATGTGCGCTTGTTGCTACTGAAATCTTTGATTCTAGGTTTTCTCAACTGACAAAGCAAGAAAATAAGTGTGGTATACTAACCCATGTATAAATACATATACATATACATATACATATACATATACATATACATATACATATACATATACATATACATACACACTGTTTCTTTGTAGCCCTAGACTAGTTGATTATGCCCTACTCCCCATCCCACTTAGGTGAAAGACCAAGGCTAGCAGGAGTGGAGACAAAGTCTTGGTGATGACAAAGGCTCTGGGTATATCACATGATGATTACTCTGCTCCCCCCGCCAGTGTTGTAAGGGGCTACTTCTTGGATCCTCACGAGAACCTGATGGGGCTCCTGAAGGTAATAAGCCAATGAAAGTGTAGATACCCCTCTAAGACTGTGATCACCAGGTGATTCCCTAGCCACCAGTAACTCATCAAAATACCATTTAAATATTCGTCTCACTTGATGGCTTCAGGGGCTTCTGCTCTAGGTAAGTACAGTTCATTTCGGATTCTCTGGGTGCTACTATGTCTACATATTCATGGGTTGCAGTGTTCCCTGAAACATCAGTTCTCTGACAGATCCAAGGTAAATCAAGGATTTTCAAACCGTCCAAATTTGTCTTCTTGTAAAATCTTGAGTGGCTACTTCCAAGCTCTTTACATGCCAGAGCTGAACTAAAACCCAAGATTAACCTTCCCACTGCTCAAAAAAGATACCACTTTAGATCTGATTCTCTAGATCTAACCCATTTCCTAGGGGAAAGTTTTAAAACGAAAATAAAAGCCCAGAGAGCTCTCAAATACTCAATAACACAATTATAGATGGAAAGATAAGCTTTGTCTTCACTGGCCAATTTTATACAAGGAATTTCATAGCTATTCTTTGATTACTCAGAGACTGAGTATTCTTAGATAAGGATACATAACACTGTAATTTCATTAAAAGTCTGACTTAAAACAATTAATTTAACATTTGTGAGTACTAGACAAGATCATGGAAGACAATGAAATGCTTTGAGAAATTTACATGCATATCATTATATATAAGGTATTTTCTGGCATTTATGATTTATATATTTGTACAAGAGTCTTGCCCTGCCAATAAAATCTATCCATTTTATTATAGTAATTCTAGTTGTCAAATTTATTATTATATCCACCTGGCATGTGATTCCACATTCTTAACATTCTCTTTTTACTGAACAGAATTTATGATCTTTTTCTAAGTTCAATGAGATAAACAATTTCCAACATGATTCACCATCAGGGTACAGTTATTATTTTGTCAACATGTGCATAGGAGTTCGAGCTTAAAATAACTTTTAAAGACTGTTATGAGAACAGGTAGTTTGGGGGCATGCTGTACCTAATTCAGGTACAAGATAGCATATGGCAGCACTCTATGAATTAACTGTTATGGTTGGTAAGCAGTAACATGGGACAATATTCTATACTAAAATTACTCAGAATGATTGGAAAAGTTTTGGTCAATGCTTGGCATTAAGTAGCATTACTCAGCTTTGTTAGGATTATTGTTTGGAATTCTATGTATTTCCTAGTTTGCTGCTGCAACTTGATCCTAATGAACTTGAAATTTACATGGAGTGCCAGTCCACTGAAATATCTGCAATAATTGTGACTAAACTCTCTATCTTCAATCCTTCCTCCTCCTGTCTCTAATAAAAACCTTGCAGTTATCTACCGCAGTCATCTCTTTAGACAAATGTCTGAATTTGAAAACAGACTCATGACTTTATACAGTACAAGTATTACTTAAAAATTGGGAGTCTTTTGCATAGGTAAATTCAATGGTAAAGCAAACGAGGGCAAATTCATATTGTTAAGTGGAGAATCTCCATGTAAAGTAGAGAAATTTAATTTACTTAACTTGTTTTGTACTTTAAAAAATCACTGATATATCCAGTGGCAGAGACAATGTTTTTTCTTCTGGCTTTATGCAGTGCCACTCATCTACTGCTAGGTTAAGTGGGCATCAAATGAATTAACATGATTTAACAAATATGCCCAGCACTTTATGTGGAATATAAAACCTATGATATTATATTGGTTTATAATCAGATGAAAGAAAAAGATATATGCTTATGGATACTTATTAAACAAGGTAATCCTGTATATATAAAATAAACATGTATTTAGTATTAGGAATAAAATAATACAGTGACTAAGGACACTATCCATATTAAAAAGGTATAAAATTAAATTATTTGCTAGTGTACTTACTCAACAAGTTATTTAAAAGCAAGAGCAACCGTAGAAACATCTACAGAGAGTGAGAGGGAGAAGCTGACTCCCTTCTGAGCAGAGAGCCAGATGTGGGGCTTGATCCCAGGACCCAGAGATCATGACCTGAGCTAAAGGCAGACACTTAACCAGCTTAACCAACTGAGCCACCCAGGCGCCCCTCAAATAAATAAATCTTTAAAAAAAAGACCTTGATACAGACTAAAACAAACAATTATACCAAAACTTATGGGATGTAAAGTACTAAAAGGAAAGTTTATTGGCCATTATGGCCAACAGACACATGAAAAAGTGCTCAACATCGCTCAACATCAGGGAAATCCAAATCAAAACCTCAGTGAGATACCACTTCACACAAGTCAGAATGGCTAAAGTTAACAAGTCAGGAAACGACAGATGTTGGCAAGGATGCGGAGAAAGGGGAACCCTCTTACACTGTTGGTGGGAATGCAAGCTGGTGCAGCCACTCTGGAAAACAGTATGGAGGTTCCTCAAAAAGTTGAAAATAGAGCTACCCTACGACCCAGCAATTGCACTACTGGGTATTTACCCCAAAGATACAAATGTAGTGATCTGAAGGGGTATGTGCACCCCAATGTTTATAGCAGGAATGTCCATAACAACCAAACTATGGAAAGAGCCAAGATGTCCATCAACAGATGAATGGATAAAGATGTGGTATATATATATATGTGTGTGTGTGTGTGTGTATATATATATATATACACATATATATATATATATATATATACTCACAATAGAATATTATGCAGCCATCAAAAGAAAAAAAAACAAAATCTTGCCATTTGTAATGATGTGGATGGAACCAAAGGGTATAATGCTGAGCGAAATAAGTCAATCAGAGAAAGACATGTATCATATGATCTCCCTGATATGAGGAATTCTTAATCTCAGGAAACAAACTGAGGGTTGCTGGAATGGTGGGGGTGGGAGGGATGGGGTGGCTAGGTGATAGACACTGGGGAGGGTATGTGCTATGGTGAGCGCTGTGAATTGTGTAAGACTGTTGAATCACAGATCTGTACTTCTGAAACAAATAATGCAACATATGTTAAGAAAAAAGAAAAAGAAGAAGATAGCAGGAGGGGAAGAATGAAGGGGAGTAAGTCAGAGGGGGAGACGAACCATGAGAGATGATGGACTCTGAAAAACAAACTGAGGGTTCTAGAGGGGAGGAGGGTGGGGGGATGGGTTAGCCTGGTGATGGGTATTAAAGAGGGCACGTACTGCATGGAGCACTGGGTGTTATGCACAATGAATCATGGAACACTACATCAAAAACTAATGATGTAATATGTAGTGATTAACATAATAAGAAAATAAAACAAAGTAAAAAAAATAATACTCAACTCATGCAAACTGTTGATATACTGGCCAGTTTGTTTTTGTAAAGCTAATAAAGATAAAGAATCATCTACCTTTAATTACATACTATATATACATTCGTGTTAGTGCATGCTTATGGGACAAATTTGACTAAAACTTTCAAGTGATTCCTATGAACAGAGATGGACTATTCTAGCTCTTGTTTTAAATCCACCTACTTGTGAGGAGCATGTGTTTGGTTACTTATTATTTTATATATAAAAAAGTGGGGTGCCTGGGTGGCTCAGTCATTAAGCATCTGCCTTTGTTTGGCTCAGGTCATGATCCCAGGGTCCTGGGATCAAGCCCCGCATCGTGCTCCCTGCTAAGAGGGAAGCCTGCATCTCCCTCTCCCTGCCGCTCCCCCTGCTTGTGTTCCCTCTCTCGCTGTCTGTCAAATAAATAAATAAAATCTTAAAAAAAAAAAGTAATTTCATATGTATCACCTTATTTAGATACTCATGAGTTTTTGTTGTTGTTTAATTTGTGGGAGTTTTTTTTTAGATTTTATTTATTTATTTGACAGAGAGAGACATAGCAAGAGAGGGAACACAAGCAAGGGGAGTGGCAGAGGGAGGGGGAGAAGCAGGCTTCCCGCAGAGCAGGGAGCCTGATGCGGGGCTCAATCCCAGGACCCTGGGATCATGCCCTGAGCCAAAGGCTCAGCTTAACCATCTGAGCCACCCAGGCGCCCCTAATTTGTAGGAGATTTTAAACCTTCACTACATCAAAGCCATACTTTATAATACACATGTTGCTCATGCTGTAGCATGACAAAGCATACCCATGGAAAGTGAAAAGTAATCTACAGCAAAGGTTTCTATTAATTTCCAGAAGCAGATTTAATGAAAAGAGCAAAGGTTATACATATTGAACTGGGGGTGCTTGAATTATTCTACTCATTCATGCTCTCAAGGACAAATTTTCTTATAAATTCTCCAAGATAATATGAATATACAGCTGTTAGAATTCTTGGTAAGGTAGGGTAAAAGCATTTTTAAGTTCAGAGGTGCTGACTGTCTGAATAGGCAGTTGGATATATTTTGCAAGGACAATATCCACTATTGAACCAGTATTTTTCAAGTTTGACATAAAATGATGGGGATTCTATCCTGAAGGCAATCATCTTCCAAACAATGTAACAGTGTGAACCAAAAAACTGAAAATGTCAACATTTCACACATCATTGATTCTTAATGTTTCTGAAGCTGTTTTTTGGTGTCCTGTGGCTACAGGTAAAAAAAAAAAAAATCACATCCTGTTTGTAGTACTTTTTAAACATCTTAACATCTCATGACTCAGAGCAAGCAACAATGTGCTATTTTTGTTTGCTGTTTTGTTTTGTTTTAAAGTTCATTCCATATCTGTTAGAATTTGTCATTTGTGATTTGACAAAATCAATACAGAAAAGATGATCAGCACTGCAATCTTCCAGAGCTAAAAGTAAAATTGAGTCCAACAATAAATACAAAAATGATTAGCTAAAAGATGTTCTTTTTGGTATTGTTTATTTTAGGAAAACATGAAACAATAAAAAATAAACTTGGTGTGAATTTATTTCATCAATGTGTGCAATATTTCATTCTCTTTGGGAGGGTCTTCTCTCCCCCCGCCCACAATGCTTTGGATACTAAGTCTGTGCTTTTCTATCTGGCTTGCTTTTGCTAATGTGACAGCAGCAAACTTCATGAAAGTAGAGGTCCAAGAGAGCAGCTGAATGTTTCTGTCATCACTCTTGATCCTCTACCCTCTCTTTGAAAACTTGCTTGAGATCGATCACTTGCTCTCTTCAATCTCTGTCACAACCATGAGAACAAGCCCTACGTACTATGTTGAAGGATTAAAGACCACATGGAACAAAGCTGCATTTTTCACCTGAAGTTGTTCCAGATCAGCTAGTCCAGAGACAACCCATCAGGTCACCAGAGATACATGAGCAAGCCTACCCGATGTGAATCAATCCTTGTCTGAATCAGCAGAACCGTATGACTAACTTACCTATGCCAAATAATAAATGGCTATTATTTTAAGTCATTAATTTGTGGTGTATTTGTTATTCACCAAAAACTGATTTAAGTCTAAATCTAAATAACTGAATATACTAGAGCATATTTCTACCATTGAATTATATGCAGCTATTAAATATAATGTAAATATTTGTATGTGCATGTGTTATGTATGCATAAGAACATATGTTAAAACAGAGTGAAAAGATACAGAGGAAGTTAACACCAGTATTATCTCTGAGTGGAGGGATTAAGGAAGAGAATCACTATCTTAATTTTGCTTCTCTAATGACACATACCAAATGAATGAAACCTGGAATACATATGAGTTCTATATCTCTATGGAAATATCTTTGGTTTCAAGTTCCTGCTTTTGTTTGATTTGTCTCTGTAATATGTTGACAGAGTAAGAAGTCATTCATATGACATAAATATTGGAACACACTTAGAAACATCCCATGTCAAAATTCCATTGTATTGGAAATACTTCTATTTTAAGGTATTTCTTTGACTTAATACACTGTCTCTAAAACATTTCTAACTAAATGTAGGTTAAAAGGGATTGAGAATTTTGTCAGGTCACACATATGTAACATATATGCCCAAATGTCCCTTTCTAAAGAGGTAAAAATACTACCTATCTCATCTATTTCTTTTGAGGGCTAAATGAGTAAAAATATAAAAGTTGTTAGGACAGTGCCTAGTATACAGTGGTTACTTAACAGAAGTTAGCTTTTATCATGTAGCATTCAATAGTGCAGTTTGGAGGGACTGATTTGTGAGTCACTAACACAAATGACATTTTCATATGTGGACCTGGTGGGTAAGATCACCAAGGAAGCATATATAGATTGACAACACTTTAAGGCCAAAAGTTAGAACTTTGAAAGACATCAAAATGTAAGGACATTCAAAAGACAGATTATTACTCCAGTTACTTCATTAGGTTCTGAGATCAATCTCATCCTTAATGATGGTACAAGAGCCAGGAAGTCACTGTGAATAGATTTTAAAATCTCCCCTTGTACACACACACACACCTACACACACACACACACACACACCTACACACACACACACACACACACACACACACACACACACACACACACACACACACACACACACACACACACACACACTACCCAAGAGCATGAATCCCAGGATATTATGAACCTGGCTATGGGTCAGAGAACCAGGCTGTCCTTGCCTGTGGTTGCAGTACCTGGAGTTCAATGTGTCATTTGTGAGACCCTCAGCTTTGAAAAAAGCCAAGTTGTGTGACATATGTCCAAAGTTGTTGGGTAGATATAGCAATTCTTTGGAACAGACAAGGAAGAAAAAAATTAAAGAGGTTTTATGCAAGGGCACCTGGGTGGCTCAGTGGGTTAAGCATCTGCCTTCAGCTCAGGTCATGATCCTAGGATCCTGGGATTGAGCCCCGAGGATCCTGGAATCTAGCCCCTTGTCGCTTTGGACTCCCTGCTTCTCCTCCCTGTCCTCCCCACTTCTGCTCTCTCGCGCTATCTCTCTCTCTCAAATGCATAAAAATTAAAAAAGAGATTTTATGCATAAACAGAAGTTCCAGCCTTGAAATAAATTCTTGTGCCAAAAAAAGGTATTTTTTAACATAGTACCTGATACCCCAGGCTTGGGTAACATACGAGCAGTTAAAGAATAAACCCAATTTGAATAAATGTTCATAGTAATTTCATATACCCAAAGAAACAAAGCAAAATTTAAAAAAGTCATATTCTAAAGAAAAACCTCTCTACCACTATAGTCCAATTTGTTTGCTTTTTTATGCTGCTTAAACAAATATGAAAAAAATCAGTCTGAAGTATATCCATGAAATATTAATATATCTAATACTGTAAAGGCTATTTCTCAAGGACAGAATATAATTACCTATTCTTGTTCTTACTGCATGTTTCTAAAACTTCATGGTGTAAGTGATGAATTCAGACAAAGCAACACAAGAGGAGAACTTTCTGAGTGTAAAAGACCAAAGGAAAAGATGGATGAACCTATGGCTGTGATGTGAACTATGTGGATTCTGTATTAAATGTGCAACACAGGAACAAATGTGAGGTAGTACCAAAGAAAAGGTAAGATTAAGAGCAGTGAAATAAATTCCCCAAGGGAAAAAATGACTGATAAAGAGAAGGAGAAACACTGAAAGTGTAAGTCTTAGGCAGCCAATGTTTTTCATGAAAAGTTGTATATACACACATATACTCATGCATGCATATATTCTGATTACTTTGATATATATTTTCTCCTTAGTTTTCTGCTACATGGGACTGTGACAAAAAAGGCTGGCAACAAATCCAGAATGAAGGCAGGAATATGATGTTGGCATTTCTATAACATTTACATAAATGAAGGAGTTTGGTGCTAATGAAGAAAAAGGGATGAAGACAGTGTTCTCTCATCAGAAACACTTTATTCTGAAAGCCAAGACTAATATGATGATAACTGGTTTTATTGTAATCTTTGACTAATCAGAGTTGAATTAAAACTTCCTCAGGTTATCTAACCAAGGGTTACATAAATGTACTGGGATAAAAGAGAAATATGACATATTTTTTTTTCTTAGTTATAACAGTGGTTAATAAGCAATATGATGCCCATGGGCAGTTTTTATAGACAGAAAATATGTGAAAGCATTTTCTGACACTATTTTATCAGACATGGTTACTAGAGATTTTGCTTTGTTCATATATTCTTTTCACAGCAGGATGTCAAGAAATGTGGAAAATGACTGATTGGAATAAAGGTCTGTGTGCAGGAAATACTGAGTTATGTTAGCAAATTGTGGGAGAACGTTTAAATGGGGCAGCCATGTTATCAATGCATTATCAATCTTTTCCCATTCCATATACAAAACCACACACAGACACACATACATGTACACATATACACAACATTCTTTGAAAAGATGCTTTTTTTCAGCTTGAATTTTTTTCCTGCTATAGTAGAGAATACAACTGCATAAGCGGGTAACATGCATGTTAAGCTTCCATTTTTTTAAAATTTGAATAAATTCTAAGTATATGTAGGCTTTATATAGTTGTCACATCTATAGCAGTCTAAGTGAAAAGAGAATAAATATCATAAGCTTTGGTTTAGCCGCTGGTATATTTATAATCTAATTTTTTCAGAGGGATAGTAGCATGATATATGGATATCTACTGAATATTAGTTTATATGAGAAAGCAAAGTTGATTTTTCACAGAATACAGTAACAGCTGGATTCCAAAGTGCTAACAATAAAAAATTTAAAAGGTATATGCAAACATTTGCTGTCAACTTCTATGGCTTTTCTTCCTTATTTCATCTTATATACTCACCTCTATTAGGGCAGAAAAACAATGCTAACTATATCTATTTAGCTTATGATTGTACTATATTTATTTGTATTGAAATAGTTGTCACAGTATTAAGAATAAGAAAATACAACATTTTTGTTAGGCTCCATTTTATTTGGTGTACTTCAAAAAAATACTTGTGTATATTTAAAAAGCCCAAAACTGAGTTTTTCTATTTTCTTAGGTTTTATTAACATTATATAATACAATCCATGTGATTTACTATTTTCTAATCATTTATAATTTTGTGTTTTGAGGTGCAGTGTACTGTGAGTGATAGAGGGCAATAAAATAAAATCCTTGCAGTTTATAGTCTACTTTCTAATGTGCACTCTACCTTGATTTCATTACAATAACCATCTAAAGCTTTCAAAATAACATTTCACTGTGTGCTTACCAGGCACTGTGCTAAACATGCTTTATATACATTATAGCAGTCAACTCTGACAACAGACTATGAAATGAGGGGCAGTGAGCCTGAGGAACTCAACATTCTCCTCCAAGATTACATGGTTTATGACCAAACCAGAATTAGAACTCTGGGCTGACTCATTCCCAAGGGCCAGATTCCTATCAACATGTATTGTTTCAGATTAGGAGGGGTTGTTCATAAAGATAAACATACAGACTGTAATTTTGTGAGCATCGCCTATAAAGAGATTTTATATATAGCAACTTTTTCTTAACACAGTACATTTTTAAACATATTGTCTGTTTAGATGACTTGTCAAAATAATATTATGAGTACATATCAATGCACCAATTTTGAAGACAGACAGCTGTTCTGAGTTCTGGATTTGGTCTTACCAGGTAGTAAATTAATGTGTTATTGTATTAGTTCCCAAAGATACACATGTGTTGAGATACACAGCTGGAAATGTCAGCAAACACAGTCCCCTCTTCCATTCCCCTTTTCTAAAAGGCTACCAGCTAGCACAGCTCTACTCTATTCAACTAGCACTGTCTTCCAGTCACTACTGTCATACATCCCATTTAACTGAACTCTTGTATTATATAATAAAGTTCTCAGCATGCACCAACACTACAGCTATTTCTGTGAGAAGCTTTACTCATTTTTTCTGAACTGCAGTTTCACAATACATTCTTACTAGCCCATCCCCCAATTTCAACTTCTCTTAAAGTTGCCCCAAAATTCACCTTGGAGGCAGCAGGAAGGTTGTTCATTTTCATAAATACTGAAAATAGGCCATCTGGTCAACGTGTGTACTATATTCTCATTCAGCTCCAAACACTTTATAATTTTTGTCTCATTTGATATTGAACTGCCACTGTATGTTGGCCTTCCCCAGATTTCCTTTGCCAAAGCCTGCTGACGTAATTTCACCAGAGTTCAGCCAGTGGATGGACTTGATTCTTAAGGTAGACTATGCTATCTAACTTACCTCTAATATTAGTAACAAAGGAGACTTATTTTCAAAGTTTATTTATTTTTTAGTAATCTCTACACCCAACATGTAGGCTTGAACTCACAACCCCGAGATCAAGAGTCGCGTGCTCCTCCAACTGAGCCAGCCAGGCACCCATAAAAGAGACGTTCTTAAGGCTTCCCTATTTACTCTGTTTTTATTACTCCAATTTTTAGAATTGAAATTAGGAATAAGGAAAGACTCATTTTTGGAGTCCTCAGATTTCAAGATGTATCATATAATTTGAAGGTAAGTAAAGCTAGTAAGATTTTGAAATGGATTAAAAAGAAAAACAAGATATACTTAGTCTTCAACTGTTTAAAGGATAGTCATATAGCAAAATTGAACTGACTTGAATTTTTAAGAGAGAACATAATTAAGATCACCAGAAATGTTTATGACTGTTATTTCCACACAATGTAAGACTGAATTTAAATTCTAGCAATGGAGCTTCACTGTAATATGCCTTGCTCTAAGAAGAGCAATAGGGCTTGGATTATTTAGATAGAGGACTTCTGACCAATTATTAAGTATTTGGTGGAGTTAAAATAAAGGTGGTTCAGTGAGGACAGATCACGAAAGAGTTGCATAAACAGTAATATCTACTGATCTATTTGTCTGAAAAACTTATAAAAACTGGCATAGAAATTGTCAGCCACTAGACTAAAAGATACTTACTTGTAGGGACCAAACCATACCCATCTCTTTGTCTTCAACACTGCAAACAATTCAAGAAAATACCATAAAATACTTGCTGAATTCAATTGCACTTAAATGTAAAATAGCAGTTTGTATTGTATTTATGAAAGAAGATACTTCTAGAAAGTTTTACTCAGCCAAAATTCAGGAATTTAGCCTTTCCTCAATGGTCCTACAACCATCCTCTTTCAAATATAAAGATCCCAAATGAGTATCTTCCTGGATAACGAATCAACTCCAAGTATAAGGAAAAAATTTAGTATTAAAAAAATATGTGGTTTCTATGCCAAAAATTCAGAGAAATTATGGGACATACAAAGGTTTTGAATTAAATATGGCAAAATATTTGTTTAAATAATTAGGAAAATTTAAAATATATTTAATGTTGCAGCATTTATCTCCTAATTTATAACAGAAGTGTTCAATTTAGAGTGAGAATACCTCATGTGGTTCAAAAATACCCATTCACAGAATTAAAATATAAAAATTATATTTTTATTTTATCTCTTCATTTAAAAATATAATTCTATACACATCTTGCAATATATATAATATTAAGTACAGAATTATATGCATGAATTTAAAAATAAAATTATTGAGATTTTTAGGTCAAAATATTTATTTAGTGGAGCCCACACAGGATTATGTACATAAATATAGGTAAGAAAATTACATTTTTCCCTCTGAAATAACAAGAATTATTAATCTGCATCTACAAATTTTGAATGATCTATGAATGGAACTGAATGTCTCTAGGCAATGCCTGACAAAAGTATGAAAAATTCTCTTTACATATTTTTTGTTAATTTGTCTGGGAGAGTATCCATAGAGTTAGTCTAATTCTAATAACATAATACATACATACATACACTGCAAGTAAAAAATATTAGTTATACATTACAGAATGCCATTGTTCAGTCATGGCATCTGGTACCAATCTAGTGCTTGTGCTGCAGAATTAAATAATATCTAGTGACAGGATCACTTGTTGCATAGGTAGCTGTTCAAAATACCTCTGATTTGGGTTTGAGAAGGGACTGTAAAATATATCATTAGTAATTATTATTTTAGTAGTTATGTGGGTATTTCCTAAAGACAATAAAGGGAATTAAAGAAAATATGCCAGACTAAAATTTTAACTTTTTTTTAAAGATTTATTTATTCATGAGAGACAGAGGAAGAGAGAGAGAGGGAGAGAGAGAGAGAGAAGCAGAGGGAGAAGCAAAGGCTCCCAAGAAGCAGGGAGCCCGATGTGGGACTCGATCCCAGGACCCTGGGATCATGACCTGAACCAAAGACAGACGCTTAACCATCTGAGCCACCCAGGGGCCCTAAAATTTTAACTTTTAAGATATTCTCTAGTAATCTAATCTTCAGTGACTGCAATGAGTCAGTATTTTGTTTTTTAATATTTATTTCTTTATTTTAGAGAGAGAGAGTGTGAGCAAGAGGGCAGAGGGACACACAATCTCAAGCAGACTCCCTGCTGAGTGGGGAGCCTGACACTGGGCTCAATCCCAGGACCCAGAGATCATGACCTGAGCCGAAACCAAGAGTCAGACATTCAACCAACTGAGCCACCCAGGCACCCCAGTGAATCAGTATTTTTATGTTGAATAACTAATCCCATCTTAATCAACTGAACACTGTTAGAGGAGAATAGAACCATTGCTCAGCCAGAGTACTAAAGACTGAAAATGTTAGGACTACATTCAGAGGAAATGTGATCTTATAAACTTTGATTTCTCTCTATCTTGAGTTTCCCCAAGTTTTTCTCAAATATAAAATACATAGTCAAGGAAACATTGACAGGCTAGCTCAAGTTCCTCTTCAGTTTTAGTGACTAGTTTTTAAAATTCTCAAAATATGTGGAGCTCTCATTTCAATATGTGCCTTTCTATACTTAGATCTCTGATTGTTTTTTCCTCCTTCTCACTCTCAGACCAAACAAACAAAAATGTATATTTTGTATTTATTATATGTATATTTATATATATAATTACTGCCATCTTCAAATCCCTCTCACTTTAAGGGTTATATTTAAAGTAGCAAATGTTTTATTTTTTTAAATTTTATTTTTTTAAAGATTTGATTTATTTATTTGACAGAGAGAGACACAGCAAGAGAGGGAACACAAGCAGGGGGAGTGGGAGAGGGAGAAGCAGGCTTCCCGCGGAGAAGGGAGCCCCATGTGGGGCTCAATCCCAGGACCCTGGGATCATGACCTGAGCCAAAGGCAGACGCTCAATGACTGAGCCACCCAGGTGTCCCAGCAAATGTTTCCTTTTTAAATATAACCTTTTCTATACTCATTCTCCATGCACTATTCCTAAAATGCTTTTAAAGACTATCAACAGTCAAATCATCCTAATTCTATAATATCTTACTACACTTTGTAAAATGGTCATATTTATTTAGTATAAATACATATATAGATATTAATAAAACCTTGAGAACTATTTGTAATAAAAATACTTTGACTATCCTACTTATTCTTTTTTTTTAATTTTTTTATTGTTATGTTAATCACCATATATTACATCATTAGTTTTTGGTGCAGTGTTCCATGATTCATTGTTTGTTCATAATACCCAGTGCTCCATGCAGAACATGCCCTCCTCAATACCCATCACCAGGCTAACCCATCCCCCTACCCCCCTCCCCTCTAGAACCCTCAGTTTGTTTTTCAGAGTCCATCATCTCTCCTGGTTCGTCTCCCCCTCTGACATACTCCCCTTTTCTTCCTCTCCTGTTATTGTCTTCTTTTTCTTTTTTCTTAAAATATGTTGCGTTGTTTCAGAAGTACAGATCTGTGATTCAACAGTCTTGCACAATTCACAGCGCTCACCGTAGCACATACCCTACCCAATGTCCATCGCCCAGCCACCCCATCCCTCTCACCCCCCCACCACTCCAGCAACCCTCAGTTTGTTTCCTGAGATTAAGAATTCCTCATATCAGTGAGGTCATGTGATACATGTCTTTCTCTGATTGACTTATTTCACTCAGCATAACACCCTCCAGTTCCATCCACGTCGTTGCACATGGCAAGATCTCATTCCTTTTGATGGCTGCATAATATTCCATTGTGTATATATACCACATCTTCTTTATGACTATCCTACTTATTCTTGAAAATTCCTCTTGTTCAAACCCTGGGTGGCTCAGTCAGTTAAGCGTCCAACTTTTGATTTTAGCTCAGATCATAATCTCAGGGCAAGGAGTCTGCTTCAGATTCTCTCTCTCCTCTCCCTCAGCCCCTCCCCACACTTGTGCTCACACACTCTCAAATAAATAAATAAATAAATAAATAAATAAAGATCTAAAAAAAAATTCCTGATTCAGTATTTACATTGGAAAAATATTAAAAAGGTATCTAGTACTTTATTAAAGGCATCTTTTTTTTTTAAGATTTTATTTATTTGAGAGAGAGAGACAGTGAGAGAGGGAACACAAGCAAGGGGAGTGGGAGAGAGAGAGAAGCAGGCTTCTCGCTGAGCAGGGATGTAGGGCTAGATCCCAGGACCCTGGGATCATGACCTGAGCCGAAGGCAGACCTTAAGGACTGAGCCACTGAGGCTCCCCTATTAAAGGCATCTGTAGTAGGATCTATACTTGATCATTCTGCACTATTTTGTGCAAGACACTGCAACAGACATACAAAAATTAGCATTGGACACCCATATTTTTAAAAGATTTTATAGCTTATTGAATCTCATTTTTTACACATTATCTCAAGAGAAAAGCAGAATTTATTCTATTATTAAAACAGGGCTTTTAATATATTTTGCATATACCATATTTTTTCAGTATTCTGACATTTATTTACTTCTTAGATATTTTAAATTATGCCCTTTGCTTCAAAGCCTCAGAGCACAAGCTGGATAAAACTTTCATTAAATATTTAAATAAGGAGAAGAAACAATCAAACAGCAACATAATAATCAAACAAAAAAGCTCCCAGCATAAAACCACAGATCTCACTTATTGAAACAGACTCCTTATTTAGAAAAAAGATAGTGTGTGGTTTCTTTAGCATTATGTATTATTAATGCTAAAATTCAGTACAATGAAATCTGAATTTTGTACAGGGACACTATCTTCAATAATTAAAGAAGTAGATCAGTTCAGCAATCCTTGGCTTATCCCTTACCCAACTGGTTAAATTATTTAGGCACTTTATCTAATTATAGTTAGACAGTTTGTACGATTCGTTCTGCTATGAAGAAAACCTGTTGAGCAATAAATCCCTTCAAATAGAGTTTTATATTTGTACAACAAATTACCTTTACTAGAATTATTCATTGGTATACTTACCAAAAGAAAAACTCTGTACTAAAACAAATAGATATAAGAGGAAAAATTGTAAAAGCACAATTCTGCTCAAATGTCATTCTAATATAGGCAACTGTTATTTTAGAAGAATCACATTTTGTCTGAAAGACTTCTGAATTCTCTTGCGAACATTTAGATCACAGCCTGATATATGGTAGATCTTCAATAAATGCAGACCTTTTTGCACAGGTACGTATTTTCCAGAAAGTGTTTTTATTTCAATAGTTTGTGACCCCCATTTCCACTCTCTTCACTCAATATCTTTATATCTAAGGCCCTTGCATAGATAAGCATAGGAATCATGTGTAGTATCAGAATTTAGGTTTTGTTAAATTTTTGTTCAATTTTGTTAAATTTTGCAACAAATCAACTACCTTTAATTATTTCTCTTGAGGTAAAAGTAAGATAAAAGTAATACTGGATGAATTTGCTTTTGTTCTTAATTCAGGAGCACACTGCACGTGGCTCTAAATAAACAGATTACTTCTGAATACTGTGCTCAATACTGTTTTTGAAACTGATAAATGTTCAACTATTCCTCCTCTAATAAAAGATTTCCGGTTTTGAACATATGAGAGTCACATTCTGAGTCAAACTAACTTAGAGATCACATGCACTGTATAGTCTAGGAAGGGTTCCCCACTTTCTCAGGAACATTTTGAGACCCAATATGATTGTCAAGTGATCTGATTTCATTTAAAAAGAGTTCTTATCATTTGGGTCAAAACAAACAGATTTAATGTTGGATTATTCAGTCTTTTCCCTTTTTATTCATTTTATAATTCCTTTGGCTGTTGAAATAAAGAACCCTGGACTGTGCTATGAAAATCACTTTCCCTGAGCATTGTATTTCCAATAAACCAAACAGAGTACAACATGTTACAACCTTAATTAAAATAAATTTCATTTTGCTGTACAGGTTATAGTTTTTTTTTTTCCTTACAGAAAAGTTTGATAATAAACATATATATTTCCCATTCATCTCGATCACATTTTAATCTTTATAAAGTACTGCCAAACAAAAAATCACTGTTTAATTTCTAAGCTGAAAAACACTATCCTTTTAACTTTCCAATGAAATCTTAGCTGTATTTCAAAACAATTTCTCCCAACACAAATCAGACTGTTTTGTGAATTTATTTAGAAGTGAAGATAGCTTTCCTCCAGAGTAGAAGAAATTGAAGGTTCCTTTTTTTTTACAAAGTAAAGTTCATGTGTTTTATTTATTTTTTTAAAGATTTTTATTTATTTATTTGTCAGAGAGAGACACAGCGAGAGAGGGAACACAAGCAGGGAGAGTGGGAGAGGGAGAAGCAGGCTCTCCACTGAGCAAGGAGCCTGATGCTGGGCTCGATCCCAGAACCCTAGGATCATGACCTGAGCCGAAGGCAGACGCTTAACGACTGAGCCACCTGGGCGCCCCAAGTTCATGTGTTTTATGACTATGCTTGAAAACAACAGGCCAACTAATTTCTTCTTGTGTAAAAGGATAACAACTTCCAAGTTTTAGTTCCATTTTGCATAAATACAGTATTAATACTCATTTTAAATATATTTTAACATTTATTTAAAGTTCAGACAACTCAAGCACTATTTTTTAAGCTTTTTTTAAAACGATTTTATTTTTTAAGTAATATCTGCATCCAACGTGGGGCTCGAACTTATACCCCAAAGGTCAGAAGTCACATGCTCTACCTACTTAAGCTAGCCAGGCGTCCCAAGCCCTGTTTTCATTATACAAACATAAAATTCTTCTTTATCTTCCAGTATTTAGAAGCTTATAGTCTAAATTTCCATATGCTAATCCTAACACTTGGAGTGATAGGTCTATGGAGGATTTTTCTGCTGTCCCTGTTTCCTCTATGTCCCTTGTATGTCTTTACTCCTCCTTGCCTGGAATGAACCAGTGAAGGAAAGGGAGAGATGATGATTTTTTGGATGGGTAGTTCTCTTCATTGTTGGTTTTCTCTTCAAAAACCAATGAGGGTTTTCTCTTCAAAAAGGAATGAGAACTTAGTATCTTCAGTCAGTAATGAATTACCTTCTCTCTTTGATGACACAGATTTATGTGTCTCCTAGTCTAGACCAAATTCCACCTCCAAGAGTTCATTATCAGCAACACACCAGATAGCTAAGAAAGCAGACTTGCTAAAGAGATCTGACCTGTGAAAACTTGAGTAAAAGATTCTGTCCACATATGAAGGCAGCAGGATGGAGAAAAGCTGCACTAGTCCCCTCAAAGAAGGAAACAAATGAGGTGAGGTGTTAAGCGGACAAACATCAATACAGGAAGAGAAACTAAATTGCTATATACAGTAGTTTAAATTTTTCTTGTCTCAGTATGAGGAAAATCAGCTCTTTCTATTCAGGTCACCAGTGAAACTAATGGCATTGAGAAACTATCCAGACCTCTGTGGTAAGCCACACCTTTCTTGCCAGTTGATATTATTACTCATTTAAAGGCTTCTCTTCCCTGTGCCCTAGAAATTTGTAAAAGTACTCTGTAGCATGCTTTCAGTTTTATAGCCCCATAAATGGAGGAGTGCACCGGCTACTGCATGCAATTCTACAACCAGTGATTTTGCTCATTTATTGCACCAAGTGCACTGCGGTCCAGAAGATCACCACATCAAGCAATAAGGGAAGCTGACTTTCCACCATCTCTCACAACTATTGGAAAACTATGAGAGTTAGAGATTCACTATAAGGGATTGCTAAAGGCATTACTTGAAGCCTTTTTTACTAAATAAAGGTGAGCTGGAAGAAACTGCAGCTGTGTACCTAGGCAATAGGTGGGTTCCTCACTGATTTGCATCAGCAGATTATTGAGGCTTCTTTAGAACTCACTGGCAGGGACCCAAGGGCAGATAAAATCTGCCCTCTAGTCCTGGCTACCTTTTTCTGGCTCTTTTGCCAACTACCCAAAATCAAGAAAAAGGTGGCAAGGACATACTATTATTCGAATTTTAATGGCAACTACTTGGTTTGGGGACAATCAAGAAAAAAAAGAGGAAGACGGGGCGCCTGGGTGGCTCAGTTGTTAAGCGTCTGCCTTCGGCTCAGGTCATGATCTCAGGGTCCTGGGATTGAGTCCCCACATCGGGCTCCCCGCTCCACGGGAAGCACTTCTCCCTCTCCTACTCTCCCTGCTTGTGTTCCCTCTCTCGCTGTGTCTCTCTCTGTCAAATAAATAAATAAAATCTTTAAAAAAAAAACAAAGAGGAAGAGAAATTAAAGAGTGCTATGTTGGCTGCTTAGTTAGAACTCTTTACTAAAGGGAATAATCTTCACTCTGGCTAAGCTACAAAGTGAAGAAAGGAAGAAAGGAGACTGTATGTCATTAGTGCAAAAAAGCCAGGATACTGAAAAGGGGGTTGCAGAAAGAGACTCTAGGGGCACAGGAATCAGGAACAAGGAAATCAAGAAAGCCCAGAAGGTTAGGGAGTAATTGGTAAGTGTCTTAAAATGGAAAGATTTAGTGAATCTCAGAAGTAGGAACTCGTGATATTTGTTCTACTTATTCTGAAACTTCCTCAGAAATTTCTCGCTTTCCATTTGGAGATGGATCAATACAGGTTGCTGGTTTATTTCAGGGCAGTCTTCTACCTCTTCCTTTTCCTCTGCTTTTACCATACAGATAGGTCCTCTTGCTGAGAAACGTGTGTTCTTATTTCTCTTTTCCTGTGAATCTAATGGAGATACCTGCTATGTAACATAAAGGCTACCATACCCCGTATTCCAGATAGTAGGTGGTGCTCCTCGGGGAAAAGACACCTGAATTGGTCAACTATGTGCCTTCTGAAAGTAAAGGGTTAGGATGGAGACTAGCAGTCTCATACCATTCCGGAAAAACACCCCAAGCTATGTCGCTTTGAGATATGGCAGAGAGGAATTCTCATACCTTTCTGGGAAAACACTGATCTGAACAAATCAGTGCATCACTTTGGGTCCTAGGGAATGGTGACATTCATTCAATCTGAGATACAGAACCATAAAAATAATTTCCCCAAAGAATAATCCATAGCCATATGTAAAATAATATCTTTTGTCAATATCTCAATTAGAGGAAATAAAATGGTTATAAAGTAATAAGAAAAAAAGAATAATTTAAACAATGCACTCACCTATAACACTGTAATTCCGATAAAGGAAGAAGGTAAATTTGATAAGGTGATTAACAACTACGCAGATTTGTACAAAATTTTACCATTAACCTCTATAGTTCCCAAATGGGTAAACTATTCTCACTTTTGACTTGGGTACCATTGTCTACACAGTATTTCTCTATAACTCATCTATGTTCTGGCTTTTTCTTTCTTTCCGTTTCACTGGAGGAAGGATCTAAATTATTACTTACTTTTGCTTAGGAAGGAATCCAGTATTTACGTCAAAGTATTCCTCAAGGGTTCTGGGACTTTTCTATGCTTTTTTTCTTGACATTTATAGAAAAACTCAGAGAAATCTGTCTCACCAGAAAGATCTGTAAGTATTCAAAATATAGATGACTTGCTAGGGTCTTCAGAAACTTGAGAGCATTGCAAAACTGATACTTTGGCTTTGTTACAGTTCTTCCCTTCACAGGACATGAGACCTCACCAAACTAACTGCAATATTTCTCATGTGAAGTCTAACATTTATAGCACCTGTTGTCAGCTCATAGGCCACTGAGTGTTACAATCTAGGAGTTAGCTCATTTTGCAGACAAAAATGACTTATTACCCCCCAAAAAAAACCAAAGACCAAAAAACCCCCAAAACCAAAACAAAAAATAGACTATTTGGGGGACTAATACAATATTGCAGATAGTGAGCTCTAGCTTTTTCCAGAAAAAACAAAACTTATGATGGAGTAATTGTGTGATAATGAACTATTTTGGTTCTGTTCCTAAAGTCTGAAGAGGTTTTTTTAATAAATTAAATTGGGTATAGTCTCTACCTTGCTTTAAAAAAATGGAGGGGGGGCGGAGCAAGATGGCGGAGGAGTAGGAGACCTAGATTTCGTCTGGTCTCAGGAATTCAGCTGAATAGGGATCAAACCATTCTGAACACCTACGAACTCAACAGGAGATCAAAGAGGAGAGTAGCAACAACTCTCTGAACAGAGAAGCGACCACTTTCTGGAAGGTAGGACGTGCGGAGAAGCGAATCCGAGGCGATATTTGGGAGGATAGACGGCGGGGGAGGGGCCTCCGCCGGCCGCTTCTGGCAAGTGATAGAGCCGCGGAGCACAAAATCGGAACTTTTAGAAGCCGGCTCCGCTGAGGGACATCGCTCCAGTGGCTAAGCGGGGGTAGAACCCTCGCGGGACAGTGGGGTCTCAGGACCCTTGGGGTCACAGAAAGACCCGGGGAGCCTGAGTGCGCCAGAGCTCCCAGGTATCGGAGCGGGGAAGCCGGCTGCAGAGACGGAGCCAAGGCGTGGGCTCTCAGCTCGGGGTTGCCAAAAACTGTGATCCGCGGCCCAGTCGGGCCACTGCTCCTGCAGCAGGGACCCAACAGGCGGCAGAGCCAGGGAGACTCCCCTTCCTCCCGCGGGAGGAGCGGCGCGGGAACGCACCGCAGGGATCTGCTGGGGTTGGGGACTCCACACGGGGGTCGGGTGCCACAGATACAAATGCTCCGTCACAGGCTGGGTGAGCACGGAGTGCTGCCGGAGACCAGGGACAAGGGAGTGACTGCTTTTCTCTGGGGGCGCATCTAGGAGCGGGGCCCCGAGTTATCAGCTCCTCGGGGCAGAGATTGGGAGGCCACCATTTTGCCCTGGTCCTCCAAAGCTGTATCGAGAGCTTGCAGGGAACAAAAGCTCCTGAGATCAAACCCGAGCAGCTTGCTTAGCCCGGACCGACAAGGGCGGGGCAATTCAGCCTCCGACAAAGACATTTGGAAGCCACAGCAACAGGCCCCCCCCCCCAGAAGATCAGCACGAACAGCCACCAAGCCAAGACCAAGTTTACCCATCAATGAGAACGGGAGAACTGCAGCGCTAGGGGAATACTGCACATGGACTTCATGGCTTTTTTTTTACCATGATTCATTAGTTCATCAAAGTTAATTTTTGTTAACTGTTTTTTTTTCTTTTTCTTTTTCCCTTTTTCAACCAACATCTTATCAATCTCTTTAAAAAAAAACACACATTTTTTATTTTTCATTTTTAGAGTCATATTTTATCCCTTCATAGTAGTTAGCCTTATTTTTGGCATATATATATGAGTTGTTCTCTCTTTAAAATTTTGAGATACAGTTTCTTCTAACAGATCAAAATATACCCTAAATCACTAGTGTATGGCTCTGTTCTAGTCTCCTGTCTGATCACATTCTCTCCTTTTCTTTTTTTTTTTTTAAATCTTCTTTCTTTTTTCAAACAACTTCTTATCAAGTCCTTTTATAAAATCTATTATAATTTTCATCTTTACAGTCATCTTGTATCCCTTCATTGTATCAACCCTTATTTTGTACATATATGTCTTTCTCCTTTAAAATTTTAGGAGGCACTTTTTTCTAACAGACCAAAATACGCCCAAAATCTAGTGTGTGGCACTGATCTATGCACTAGCCTGATCATATTTGATTACATTCTGTTTTTTTTGTATTGTTCTGTTTTTGTTTTTACCTTTTTTTTTTTTCTCTATTTCTTTTTTCTTTCTTTCCCTTTCTTTTCCCCTGGTTTCAGGTCTTTTCTGCTTTGTATAGAGTATATTTGCTGGGGACTTTGTAAACCTGTTAGCATTTTGTTCTCTCATTCATCTATTCTCCTCTGGACAAAATGACAAGACGAAAAAAATCACCTCAGCAAAAAGAACAAGAGGTAGTACCGTCAGCCAGGGACCTACTCAATACGGACATTAGTACGATGTCGGACCTAGAGTTCAGAATCATGACTTTAAAGATACTAGCTGGGCTTGAAAAAAGCGTGGAAGTTATTAGAGAAACCCTTTCTGGAGAAATAAAAGAACTAAAATCTAACCAAGTCGAAATCAAAAAGGCTATTGATGAGGTGCAATCAAAAATGGGGGCACTAACTGCTAGGATAAATGAGGCAGAAGAGAGAATCAGTGATATAGAAGACCAAATGATGGAAAGTAAAGAGGCTGAGAAAAAGAGGGAGAAACAACTACAGGACCACGAAGGCAGAATTCGAGAGATAAGTGATTCGATAAGACGAAACAACATTAGAATAATTGGGATCCCAGAAGAAGAAGAAAGAGAGAGAGGGGCAGAAGGTATATTGGAGCAAATAATAGCAGAGAACTTCCCTAATGTGAGGAAGGAAACAGGCATCAAAATCCAGGAGGCACAGAGAACCCCTCTCAAAATCAATAAAAATAGGTCAACACCCCGACATCTAATAGTAAAACTTACGAGTCTCAGAGACAAAGAGAAAATCCTGAAAGCAGCTCGGGAGAAGAGATATGTAACCTACAATGGTAAAAATATTAGATTGGCAACAGACCTATCCAGAGACCTGGCAGGCCAGAAAGGACTGGCAAGATATCTTCAGAGCACTAAACGAGAAAAATATGCAGCCAAGAATACTATATCCAGCTAGGCTATCACTGAAAATAGAAGGAGAGATAAAAAGCTTCCAGAACAAACAAAAACTAAAGGAATTTACAAACATGAAACCAGCCCTCCAAGAAATATTGAAAGGTGTCCTCTAAGCAAAGAGAGAGCCTAAAAGCAGCAAAGATCAGAAAGGAACACAGACAACATACAGTAACAGTCACCTTACAGGCAATACAATGGCACTAAATTCATACCTTTCAATAGTTACCCTGAATGGAAATGGGCTCAATGCCCCAATCAAAAGATACAGGCTATCAGATTGGGTTAAAAAACAAGACCCATCCATATGCTGTCTGCAAGAGACTCATTTTAGACCCAAAGACACCCCCAGATTGAAAGTGAGGGGGTGGAAAACCATTTACCATGCTAAATGGACACCAAAAGAAAGCTGGGGTGGCAATCCTTATATCAGACAAACTAGATTTCAAAACAAAGACTGTAATAAGAGATGAGGAAGGACACTATATCCTACTTAAAGGGTCTATCCAACAAGAAGATGTAACAATTGTAAATATCTATGCCCCAAACATGGGAGCAGCCAATTATATAAGGCAAATAATAACAAAAGCAAAGAAACACATTGACAACAATACAATAATAGTGGGGGACTTTAACAACCCCCTGACTGAAATGGACAGATCATCTAAGCAAAAGATCAACAAGGATATAAAGACTTTAAATGACACACTGGACCAAATGGACTTCACAGACATATTCAGAACATTCCATCCCAAAGCAACAGAATACACATTCTTCTCTAGTGCCCATGGAACATTCTCCAGAATTGATCACATCCTAGGTCACAAATCAGGTCTCAACCAGTACCAAAAGCTTAGGATCATTCCCTGCATATTTTCAGACCACAATGCTTTGAAACTAGAACTCAATCACAAGAGGAAAGTCGGAAAGAACTCAAATACATGGAGGCTAAAGAGCATCCTACTAAAGAATGAATGGGTCAACCAGGAAATTAAAGAAGAATTAAAAAAATTCATGGAAACCAATGAAAATGAAAACACAACTGTTCAAAATCTTTGGGATACAGCAAAGGCAGTCCTGAGAGGAAAGTATATAGCAATACAAGCCTTTCTCAAGAAACAAGAAAGGTCTCAAATACACAATCTAACCCTACACCTAAAGGAGCTGGAGAAAGAACAGCAAATAAAGCCTAAACCCAGCAGGAGAAGAGAAATCATAAAGATCAGAGCAGAAATCAATGAAATAGAAACCAAAAGAACAGTAGAACAGATCAACGAAACTAGGAGCTGGTTCTTTGAAAGAATTAACAAGATTGATAAACCCCTGGCCAGACTGATCAAAAAGAAAAGAGAAATGACCCAAATCAACAAAATCATGCATGAAAGAGGAGAGATCACAACCAACACCAAAGAAATACAAACAATTATAAGAACATATTATGAGCAACTCTATGCCAGCAAATTAGATAACCTGGAAGAAATGGGTGCATTCCTAGAGATGTATCAACTACCAAAACTGAACCAGGAAGAAATAGAAAACCTGAACAGACCTATAACCACTAAGGAAATTGAAGCAGTCATCAAAAATCTCCCAACAAACAAAAGCCCAGGGCCAGATGGCTTCCCAGGGGAATTCTATCAGACATTTAAAGAAGAATACATACCTATTCTCCTGAAACTGTTCCAAAAAATAGAAATGGAAGGAAAACTTCCAAATTCATTTTATGAGGCCACCATTACCTTGATCCCAAAACCAGGCAAAGACCCCATCAAAAAGGAGAATTACAGACCAATATCCTTGATGAACATGGATGCAAAAATTCTCACCAAAATACTAGCCAATAGGATCCAACAGTACATTAAAAGGATTATTCACCACGACCAAGTGGGATTTATCCCTGGGCTGCAAGGCTGGTTCAACATCCGCAAATCAATCAACGTGATACAATACATTAACAAAAGAAAGAACAAGAATCATATGATCCTCTCAATAGATGCAGAAAAAGCATTTGACAAAGTACAACATCCTTTCTTGATCAAAACTCTTCAGAGTATAGGGATAGAGGGTACATACCTCAATTATCATAAAAGCCATCTATGAAAAACCTACAGCGAATATCATTCTCAATAGGGAAAAGCTGAGAGCTTTTCTCCTAAGGTCAGGAACGCGGCAGGGATGTCCACTCTCACCACTGCTATTCAACATAGTATTAGAAGTCCTAGCCACAGCAATCAGACAACAAAAAGAAATCAAAGGCATCCAAATCGGCAAAGAGGAAGTCAAACTCTCAGTCTTTGCAGATGATATGATACTGTATGTGGAAAACCCAAAAGACTCCACCCCAAAACTGCTAGAACTCATACAGGAATTCAGTCAAGTAGCAGGCTATAAAATCAATGCACAGAAATCAGTGGCATTCCTATACACCAACAACAAGACAGAAGAGAGACAAATCAAGGAGTCGATCCCATTCACAATTACACCCAAAACCATAAGATACCTAGGAATAAATTTAACCAAAGAGGCAAAGGATCTGTACTCAGAAAACTATAAAATACTCAGGAAAGAAATTGAAGAAGACACAAAGAAATGGAAAAACGTTCCATGCTCATGGATTGGAAGAACCAACATTGTGAAGATGTCAATGCTACCTAGAGCAATGTACACATTCAATGCAATCCCCATCAAAATACCATCCACTTTTTTCAAAGAAATGGAACAAATAATCGTAAAATTTGTATGGAACCAGAAGAGACCCCGAATAGCCAGAGGAATATTGAAAAAGAAAAGCAAAGCTGGCGGCATCACAATTCCGGACTTCCAGCTCTAATACAAAGCTGTCATCATCAAGACAGTATGGTACTGGCACAAAAACAGACACATAGATCAATGGAACAGAATCGAGAGCCCAGAAGGGACCCTCAACTCTATGGTCAACTTATCTTTGACAAAGCAGGAAAGAATGTCCAGTGGAAAAATGACAGTCTCTTCAACAAATGGTGTTGGGAAAATTGGACAGCCACATGCAGAAGAATGAAACTGGACCATTTCCTTACACCACACACAAAAATAGACTCCAAATGGTTGAAAGACCTAAACGTGAGACAGGAGTCCATCCAAATCCTAAAGGAGAACACAGGCAGCAACCTCTTCGACCTCAGCCGCAGCAACTCTTTCCTAGAAACATCACCAAAGGCAGAGGAAGCCAGGGCAAAAATGAACTATTGGGATTTCATCAAGATAAAAAGCTTTTGCACAGAAAAAGAAACAGTCCACAAAACCAAAAGACAACCGACAGAATGGGAGAAAATATTTGCAAATGACATATCAGATAAAGGGCTAGTATCCAAAATCTATAAAGAACTTATCAAACTCAACACCCAAAGAACAAATAATCCAATCAAGAAATGGGCAGAAGACATGAACAGACATTTTTCCAAAGAAGACATCCAAATGCCCAACAGGCACATGAAAAAGTGCTCAACATCGCTCGGCATCAGGGAAATCCAAATCAAAACCTCAATGAGATACCACCTCACACCCGTCAGAATGGCTAAAATTAACAAGTCAGGGAACGACAGATGTTGGCGGGGATGTGGAGAAAGGGGAACCCTCCTACACTGTTGGTGGGAATGCAGGCTGGTGCAACCCCTCTGGAAAACAGTATGGAGGTTCCTCAAACAGTTGAAATTAGAGCTACCATTCGATCCAGCAATTGCACTGCTGGGTATTTACTCCAAAGATACAAATGTAGGGACCCGAAGGGGTACGTGCACCCCAATGTTTATAGCAGCAATGTCCACAATAGCCAAACTGTGGAAAGAGCCAAGATGTCCATCGACAGATGAATGGATACAGAAGAAGTGGTATATATACACAATGGAATATTATGCAGCCATCAAAAGGAAGGAGATCTTGCCATTTGCAACGACGTGGATGGAACTGGAGGGTGTTATGCTGAGTGAAATAAGTCAATCAGAGAAAGACATGTATCATATGACCTCACTGATATGAGGAATTCTTAATCTCAGGAACAAACTGAGGGTTGCTGGAGTGGTCGGGGGTGGGAGGGATGGGGTGCCTGGGTGATGGACATTGGGGAAGATATGTGCTACGGTGAGCGCTGTGGATTAAGACTGTTAAATCACAGATCTGTACTTCTGAAACAAATAACGCAACATACTTTAAGAAAAAAGAAAAAGAAGAAGATAGCAGGAGAGGAAGAATGAAGGGGAGTAAGTCAGAGGGGGAGACGAACCAGGAGAGTTGATGGACTCTGAAAAACAAACTGAGGTTTCTGGCGGGGAGGAGGGTGGGGGGATGGGTTAGCCTGGTGATGGGTATTGAGGAGGGCACATTCTGCATGGAGCACTGGGTGTTATGAACAATGAATCATGGAACAGTACACCAAAACAAATTATGTAATATATGGTGATTAACATAACAATAAAAAAAGAAAAGTAAAAAAAATAAAAAATAAAATAAAAAAATGGAGCAATTTTTTTTAAATAGAGATTTTTTTTTTTACCTCAACAAAAACTACTGTGCCTCATGCAAAATTAATTGCTGATTTATCAGAGATAAAACTTTATAATTGCCTGCTCAGAAAGCAGCATTTCTTATTAGAGTTCACACAGGGCAGAATTACAAAGTTCCTAAATATCCTCAACAGATTAGATGAGATCTACCAACACTGGGGAGGGCCAAATGCCTTAGTCAGTCCACAAATTCAAATGCTACTCTTTTTTGGAAACAACCTCACAGACGCAACCAGAAATAATGTTTAATTAGAGATACCTGGGCATTCCTTTACATGAAATTGAATAAGTCATTTCTAACATTTCTAACATAAATGTTAGACTTCACATGAGAAATATTGCAGTTAGTTTGGTGAGGTCTCATGTCCTGTGAAGCGAATGCAGTCAAGTTGACACATAAAATTAACCATCAAAATAAAAAACAATAACAAAAACTGGATTCCCGTTTTTCATGTGAAGCCAACATCTCAGGAAGATTGGACTATGGTTCCCATCGAGGACTTGAAATGTAAAGTAGTCTAGAATAAGTGGTATTTTTACTGAATGAAAATGAAAGGAGTTCTTCTGGCAAACTTATTTCTATCCTCAGACTGCTCTGCTATTCACAGAATTCCTTCAATTACTTTAAAAAAAATTTAAAAAGCATGTTTTACTAAAAAACAAACATGTCATTGTTACATATTTTTTTTTCTGCAGTCCCAGTGTTATGAGTTGAATTGTGTCCCTCAAATATTCACATGTTGAAGTCCACAGGACTCAGAATGACGCTTTATTTGGAAACTGGGGGGTTGCCAGTGTAAACAGTTAAGAAGAGGTCATGGTGGAACAGGCGGGGCTCCTAATCCATTATGACTGGTGTCTATATAAGAAAGGAAAATATGTACAAGGATATACACAGGAGAATGCCACATGGAGGTAAAGGCAAAGTGCTGCTTCTACAAGTGAAGGAGCACCAAAGGTTGCTAGCAAATCATCAGATGGCATGTGAGAGGGACTAAACAGTCTCCCTCACTGCCCTCAGAAGGAACCAACCCTGCTAACATCTCATCTTGGACATTCCAAGCCTCCAGAAATGTGAAAACAATAAATTTCTGCTTTTTATACCAACCACTCTATGGGACTTTGTTACAGCAAACCTAGCAAACTAATACGCCCAGTAATAGTTCTCACAATCTCATTTCCTATCACCTCTACGTTGTACCCCCAATAAGAACGGGGTCCGTATTAACAGAGTACAAGTGAGACCATCTCCATTTGTAATATTTGATAACAACAAAGTAAAAATAATTAACATATATCCAGGTACTCAAATCTGACACACACACACACACACACACACACACACACACACACACACACGTACTGGAAAGATAATGTAGGGAAAAAACCATCTAATTAATGCACAAACAGAAATCTAGCATTCACAGATAAAAACTGCAAAAGACAGGTCCAATGTCATTTGATGAACTTTGGCATGTAGGTTCACTCCAAACTCAATACAGATAGATAAGCAAAGGTAAATGCCTATTACTTATGGAGATTTAGGTGGCTGTTACAATAGTGTAACTGCTGATTTGGACTCAATGCCAGAACAAAACAAAACAAGAAGCCCATAAGGTGGGTTTGTCCTTAAGACTTAAAAGAGAGCTCTACATAAACACTAGAAGTTCAATCTGTGCCTTTCAATGAGTGCCTTGTAATAAGACATTAGTTCTAGGTGATGGCTTTGGATATCATTGCATTTCACATCTAGGAAAAACTACTGAAAATTATATAAAATTTACTAAAGAGACTAAACCACCATTATCAGTGTGATGGTAGTTACGACTGATGAACCTCAAAATTTATTGGGCCTTGCAAGAGAAACTTCTAATTAAAAATTTAGACTTTGAGTCTCCAGAGTTATTCCTTAGGTTTGGATGAGAAAGGACTTCATAAAGAACCACCAGGTGTTTCGGCAGTTAATCATTTGAAAATGCAACATGGACAACACATCAACTTGTAAAATTAATGGATAGCCAAAAAAAAACTTTTGTAAATTGCTAACCAAGTACCTGATTTAACCATTCACCAGTGGTATGATATATTACAAAAAAAAATTATTCCCCCAAAGTAAATAAAGTACTGACCTTTACAGTAACAAAGACTGCCAAAAATCTTCAACAACAGAACTTTACAAATCATTCATTTTAAAGTAAACAGCCAATAAAGAAGTATTTTAAAGAATGTTGTGGGGCATAGAAGTTGTATCCAATTTTTAACTTGTGATCTGATTTGCCTTTCTGTTTTTCCTCATCTACTTATGCTTTGGGTCTAGTCCACTTGATTTTCATACCATATTTTCAGTTGCCTCTAAAAGTTTGAGCTATTGATTCCTTCAGCCTTTTGTTATGCCATATCCTCTGACAATAAAACCCAGACAGAGGATGATCTGATTTCAGGCTTTTTTGCACAGTTTCTTTAATGAAATTTTTTTAAAAAATAAAGTAGGACTGATATTGTGATTAATGGATCTACATGTGATGGAAAAAAATTATCTGTCTACAGAATTTCACAAAATGTAATCATTATCCATATTTGAAATCTTTTTTATCATTTCTGGATAGAATATCTGGATATAGCTTCCTGAAAGGAAATCTGAATCATATCTTACCTCTCATCCTTCTGAGATGCTGAGCATGGTGAATATTAATGTCCACCAAACTGAACAGAGATACTGGTTAGTAAGACTCCTTCTACTTCTCTTGGGAAAGCTGTATTACCAATCTGATACTTCCTTACTTCAACCCTTTTTTTTTTCTTTTATCATTTTACCATAAGTAATGTACTTCATTTTAAGTTGCCTTTGTATTCATTTGTTTGAATATCCAGCACACCAACCAGATCCTGGTTAATTTGTTTCAGAGCCAGTCTTAACAACTGTATACTTCCTGTTATTTATCAGAATGCCAGGCACATAGTATATCCTTAATATTTGTCAAATAATTACAAAGGGAGGAAAAGCAGGGTATGAAGGAAAAAGAGAAGCCAAGGTGGGAGGATCTCTGGACAAAGCCTTACGACAGACTGGACTAAAACTACAAATGAGGAGTATTCTATGTCCTCAAGATTTTGTCTACACATTTTTCCTAAGTATGGGTAAATTATGAATTGACCCAATGGCAATTTCTACTTTAACTTCAAATTAAAACATAGATACAACATATAAAATATACTTCAGCACATAATTTAAATGAATTGATAATATTTCCATAAATAACTAGTATTTGCAAGATTTTTATATGGGAGACCCAAGAGATAAAAAAGTGCTAAAAATGATGGCCTAGAAATTTTACTTAAAGAATGCCAGTTAACTAAAATAAAATATATATTTTTATTTTTATTTTTTTATTTATTTATTCATGAAAGACAGAGAGAGAGAGAGAGAGGCAGAGGGAGAAGCGGCTCCCAAGCAGCAGGGAGCCCGACGCGGGATTCGATCCCAGGACCCTGGGATCATGACCTGAGCCGAAGGCAGATGCCCATCCATCTGAGCCACCCAGGCGCCCTATATATTTTTATTTTTATTTTTTTAATATTTTATTTATTTATGTGAGAGAGAGAAAGTGAGATACAAAGCAGGCGTGGAGGGGGTAGGGGCAGAGGGAGAGGAAGAAGGAGACTCCTCACTGAGCAGGGAGCCAGATGCAGGGCTTCATCCCAGGACCCTGGGATCATGACCTAAGCTGAAGGAAGATGCTTAACCAACCGAGCCACCCAGGCACCCCTAAGATACATATTTTTAAAAACTCATGCTTCACCTCCAAGGTGTTTGGTATTTGAATTGACTCAAGTAGGCTTTTGGAAATCTTTTTTTTAAATCAAATTTGCCATTCCAATAAGCTTTTATAAGTATTAATACAGATAATTTGTGTGCTATTTTGTCATGACAAACAGATTAAAATCCTTTTTGAGATATTTCTTCAATTTTTAAATAATTACATTAAATAAAGATAAAAGTCTGGTCATTAAACTGATATGAGGAATCAATTAAAATGCATGAAATACGAACTATTTTAGGCAACTGGCTCCTGATAATTTGGCATCAGATAAAATTAAAAACTACTTGTTGGCTGATTTGAAGGTTCATTCAATTTTTTATCTTTTGTGAATCCTACATTTTATGTTGTTGTAATTAATGAACAGAATTTATATGATTTCTTAAATGTACATATAATACTTAATAATAGTCCTCAAATCTTGCATATCTTCTGTTCCTGACTATTCCATTTCTCTACATTATTTTATTATGCCAAAAATTAATATATACTCATTTCAATAATTAATGGATAAATAAAAAACTGTTAAGAAAAAATCCCTCATCCTCAAGGAATTCATAAATTAGCTCATGTGACAAATAAGTATTTAACATTATCTGAGAAGTAATACAGTGTTACAGTGAAGAGCTTGAAAACTGTACTCAGAAAACCAGTTCAAAATTGTTTTGGTGGTTACACCATGGTGGGCAGGATCAACTCCCCATCCCAAACTGGTTCAGATGTCGAGACTAATAATGCCACGGTTACACATACACCAAAGAGGTTATAACTCACATTATGTAGCTTTCTCAAGAGAGGAAGGCAGGCATCCAAGCCTGTGTCAAATGTTTTAAGCTGGAGGGGGTCAGAGGCTTTGGTTATTTTTAGTCAGGGTGTGAAGGTAGGGTGAGGATTTCAATGGGCAGAGAACTCTTCTTGAACCTGCCACTATTGCCAAAAGACAGAGCACCTGGGCTTTTTTACTGAGTTGTCCAGATGTGGATCAAGAGAGGGTTGGGGGCTGAATGATGTCAGTTAATAGAGCACCAAAATGGAGTCAGAGTCTTAATTAGAAAAAACCTAACTCCATCACTTCCTAGCTATGGGACCTTGGGTAAATCACTTTACTCATTATATTATCAGAATAATATCAAACTCTTCCTCATAGATTTGTTTCATTTATAGATAAAATGGGCATAATACAGGTCCTTTCACATAGAGTTATTATGGAGATTAAAAAAGATATATGGCCTTATATAGTCCTTAGAAACTTTTTTGGCACAGAGTTTGATCTCAAAACTGGTTGTTCTTATGGAATCATTACGTGATAGCCCTTGTGTTAAGCAGAGTATGTGGCATTTATCTGCCATCAAGAACTCACACTGTCAATGGGAAGAGCTAAAAAAAAATCACTCTAGTATTAGGTTTATAAATTATAGAAAAGAGGTAATTTAGATTTAGAAAAAGGAGAGCTTAATTCTAACTCTGGAGCAGTTAAAATATGAGGTCTACTTTGAAGGCTGAGTAGTAGTTTCACATGGAGAGAAGCAGAGAGAAATAATTTTCAAACAGAAGAAATAGCATAAAGAGAAACACCGAGGTACAGGAAGCGTAAGGCATGGAATGGAAGGAAAATGAGATTGTAGGCTTTGTGGGGAGGACTGGATATCCCCAAGACAACCAGTGACCTGTGAAAGGATTATACTAAATTGTCAAAACTGTGCATTACAAATAAAAATCATAGGAGATTTCAAAAACAGAAATGAATGACAATAGAAACACCTGAAGAATCATTCATAGAAGTGATGCAATTTAATATCTAAGTTTGTGGAGTTTTTCTAAATCAAGAAAGGCAGTTAAATATATTCCCTGTAATAGCAAACACAAAGAGAATATATCTCCGGGGCTGGAAAAGTCTTACTTGGCCAGGTCAGAAGGTAGATGTGCAGAGATTGTGATGAATAAATTGGTAAAACTATGGTATCGTACTTCCAACATTCAAGTGTATTCATAAAAACGTGGGAAGGCTTTAAGATAATGACACATAAAAATCAATAGATTTTTAAGATATGGAAATATTCTGAGCGCCTGGGTGGCTCAGATGGTTAAGCGTCTGCCTTTGGCTCAGGTCATGATCCCAGGGTGCTGGGATCGAGTCCCGCATCGGGCTCCCTGCTCCTTGGGAGCCTGCTTCTCCCTCTGCCTCTCTCTCTCTCTGTCTCTCATGAATAAATAAATAAAATCTTAAAAAAAAAAGATATGGAAATATTCTGCCTATGAAAGCAGTCAGAAAGTAATTGTCCATAGACAGAAAATCTAATGTCTTCTCTATTTTACTAACAGTTTTTTTCTGCTCAGTTTACAGTAGTGAACAACACAGACGAGGCCATGGCTTTGCAAAACCTATGCTCTAACAGTGAAGACAAACAGTAAATGAATAAAGAGAGGACAATTTCCGTTGTAAATGTTATGAAGTAAACAAAACAGAATGAATGATAGAAAGTGAGTTAGGGCATGTGGGGATTTTTTGAAAAGCTCTGCTAGAAGTTCTAGAAGGCTGACCTGAAACTTCAATGACAAGGCAAAGTCTATGAAAATATCTAGGGAAGAATATTCAAATATAACATGATTCTAGGGGAAGATAGGTATGAGGTGTTGAGGGCTTCAATTTGGGTGTGAGAAACAGGAATAAAATAAGAAGGTGTAAATACGGGCGCCTGGGTGGCTCAGTCAGTTAAGCGACTGCCTTTGGCTCAGGTCATGATCCTGGAATCCCGGGATCGAGTCCCGCATTGGGCTCCCTGCTCGGCAGGGAGTCTGCTTCTCCCTCTGACCCTCTGACCCTCCCCCCTCTCATGCTCTCTCTCTCTCTCTCATTCTCTCTCTCAAATAAATAAATAAATAAATAAATAAATAAAAGAAAGTGTAAATAGAATATTCCCTTAGAGGAGAATCAAATTGGATCGGGTAAATGAATAACTCCATACAGGGGATGAAAGAAAAAGAATGTGCAAATAAAATTTTACCAAGAAGAGAAAGCAGAAAAAAAAAAAAAACTAATATATAATTGAGGTTCTGTATGCTTTAATGTACTTTTAAATAAGCTTTATAGTAACAATTCAAGCTACATGGCAGAAGTCATTTAACATATGAGAAAACTGGTTGTGAATTGTTACAGGCTCTCTAAAGTCACACTTTGTCAGAATTTGAAACCGATCTCCTAACTTCAAAGCCCATGGTATTGGCATTTTACCTTGCTTTCTCCACAGGTTTAAGTGATAACTGGTGGTACCACTGTCACAGAGAGGATACTTAGAAAAGAAAGTTTATATACTTAGAGAATGGGTTTTATTTTAGATATCTACATGAAATTATTTACCAGGCCTTTGGAGTTGAATAACAAATAAGAGGCCCAAGGCTACATTGATTTGAATACATTCTATAAAGGAGAAAGTTGGAAATTAAGAAAAAGAAAAGTCTTTGGTAATGCTTTTCCTCATCAGTTTATGGGCTTAAAAAATACTGATCTGATAAAAGCATTTAATTTCTTTAAATTCATTTACCATTTAATTACCAACCATGAATATTTCAATATTTTCTGAATGAATGGCATATTACTAAGGAAACCTCAATGCCAAACTTTCTGAGGAAAACTAATATTTGCCTTATTTGAATGCTAAACACTCAGAAAATCTCTACTGGAGCATCCCATTTTAAAGCAAAAATCTAATTAGTTGTAAAACTTTGGTTTTATTTTATACTAGTTCCAGAAAGTGAAAACCATATAAATACTTAAATGATCAGAATAAAAATATTTGCAAGAACACAGAAATTTAAATAAGTTTGAGCAATTAATGAGGAGAAGTATAATGGGGAAAAATTTCTGCTTTTTTGATACATTTAAACTTATTCAAAATTATTTAAGTGGAAGCAAAAACAATGGAGGACTGCAGGACTCTGCAAAGATGGTGGAATATAAAGCATTAGGAATCTCTCCCCCACACAAACAACTGCACTGGCATAATCTATTGATGCAATTATTCTGGAGCTCTGGAGTCTATTAAGCCTTGCAGCCTTCAAGAGAAGGCCTGGAAGGTAAAGTGGATTAATCTCAGTTAATTTCAGCAGCTGCTACCCACCCCCCGACCATCCACCCTCCCCCACCATGCAGGAGCCAGAGTAGGCAGTAAGGTTATTCTCCAAATATCAAGATTATATCATACAGAATATTTTTATTTCCCTAAAAGTCCTCTGTGAAGAAACAGAATTTTAAGGATGAGTTTTCTGAATTGGTCTGGGGTGTCTAGAACTAGCTCCCTAATCTGCTCAAAGATGTTAATGGCAATTTCCAGTAGTAAAGAGGGCACTGACCGTTCATGGTATGAACCTGCAAAAGAGACAGGCAAATGTCTTCACTGATTACTCCTAACGATCTACTTGTTTATAACAAGCCAATTTCTGGATAAGTATATATACATTTTTTGAACATTTTTGGAAAACAAACCAATATTATGAGGTTAATGGTTGCTCCTACCAATGGACAAAGCAGTGAAAAAGAGAAGGAAAAAAAAGGATGAGTTAAGGGATTGAAATTCCCACCTCAAGGGCTTTATAAATGACTTGAAGGCACCTATGTGTGTCCTGAAGGATAACATATGTCTTAGAGCACCTGAGCAAAGATTTCTGAAAGTCAAACCTGGAATCCCATCCTAGGCTTAATTATAATGCTTAACTCTGAGCTTTCTAGGAGGTTTCTATTGTTAAAGTGAAAGCACTGACTGGAAAAGAATGGGATAGAGTGCACTGGGATGGGACCATGTGAGAGGAGCCTGATGAAACCGAGAACACTGAGCCCCTGAATTCCAATGAGTCTTCTTTCCCAGTAGAAGAGGTCTCCCCACCTACGTCGAACGCGGCCTCTACGCCTAGCGGAAGTACTCTCCCCATCCCCAGCAGAGGCTTCTCTTTCTGAAAAGACATTGGCCTCTCTACCCACAGCATCATCCTCACCACACTCAGTGGTATCAGCCCTTCCACCCTAGCCAGAGGGAATTATCAATTCTTAGGCTAAAGCAATTTTAATGGCCTCCCTGATGTAGTTGCCCTTTAAGACAATGCTGATTCTCCTTAGACCAATCTTTACCACCCCTCTTTGCTTCTAGACCTGTAACTGGAGTGAAATGCACTCTACTCCAAAAGAACTACTTGAGCTTGTTTGCTTGCTATTTTTTCTTTATTTCTTTTTATTTTAATTCCAGTATAGTTAACATAAAGTGTTATATTAGTTTCAGGTGTACAATATAGTGATTTCAACTATTCCATACATCACTCAGTGCTCATCAAGATGAGCTTACTCTTAATCCCCTTCACCTATTTCACGCATTTCCCCCACCCACCTCCCCTCTGGTAACCATCAGTTTATAGTTAAGAGTCTGTTTTTTGGTTTGTCTCTTTTTTTCCCTTTGTTCATTTGTTTTGTTTCTTAAATTCTACCTATGAATGAAATCATATGGTATTTGTCCTTCTCTGACTGACTTATTTCACCTAGCATTATACTCTCTAGATCCATCCCTGTTGCCACAAGTGGCAAAATTTCATTCTTTTTTATGGCTAATATTCCAGTGTGTGTGTGTGTGTGTGTGTGTGTGTGTGTGTGTGTGTGTGTGTGTGTATTTGTGTAAGTGTGTGTGTGATTATATAACACCTTCTTTATCCATGCATCAATCAATGGACATTTGGGCTGCTTCCATAATTTGGCTATTGTAAATAATGCTGCAATAAACTTGAGTTTTCTAATTTATACAAACAGAAATCTGGGGAACATGTAGGAATGGATACTAAGGGGATGAGATGATTGTGGAAGGAAGAGAAAGTTGGATAAGGCTGAACTTATTGAGATGGGCTCACTGTTGCAAATCAGAGAGTTAGAAAGAGTAAGAACTGGTTGGTTGGTCCCCTAAAACATGGACTGAAAGGTGGTCTATGGTTAGTGAATTAAAAATGCCTCACCAATCTTTGTTTAATGCACAGGAAATATTCAAAGGCTTAGAAGGAATTGGAAAGTTAAAGTGGATTTGTCATTTAATACCTACTAAGAGGGTCCAGGAGACATACCTTTCATTATCACTGTGAGAAATAAATTTTTGAGGGGAGCCCTACAATCCTTGAAAATGTCCATGATCATATTTCTCTCTGGCCATATCTTAAGGTGGGCACTGCAGTCACTAAACTAGGAACCTAAATGCAACAGGAATAACTGGATTCTGGATAGCAGGGGTCAAGTGGTAGCACTCAACGACCAACGGCAAGGTGGACATGGTTACCGTGATGGCCAGCAGAGCCACAATGGCAATCAGATAGTCTGTCTCTCAGGGGCCTACAGCACTGGTTAGTTTATCATGGCATTCCTACAAGTGATATAGATAGGAAGCCTATTAATTCTGAATTAATTTATATAAGCAGAAAAGTTCTAGGTTAAATGTACAAAAGGCTAACCTGAATTACAACAAAAGAGTCACAGACCCTCAATCAATTCCCAGACTTGAGCCAGTTTAAGACAAGAACCCCTTGAATGAAGAGTAAGCTGGGTTCCCTTGAGAAAAGATCTCAGTGCACTACCAAAATGTACACTGTTAATCTTTCACCAAGCCTTCCCCAGAGGGACCTATAGTCTTTTACCAGGGCAACGGTGCATTTGAATAAAAGGAAATAAGCAGAACTTTTGGGGTCTATTGATCACCATCTCTGAATGGACACCAATTCCAGGAGACTCAAAATGTCACTGCCTCTACCTAGGAAAACAGTAAACTAAAAGCTAATACCTCATTCCTGGAGGGATTTGAGAGGCTAATGCCACCAAGGAACTGAAGGATGCAGGAGTGATGATCTCTACCACTTCTTCATTTAATTAGCCTTTTTGCCTGTGAAGAAAATAGATGGACCTTGGAAAATGACAGCAGATTCTTATAAACTTACCTGATAGTGACTCCAATTAAAGTTACTGAATCAGATGTGGCTCCATGACACCTCCCTAGTACCAGGTACGTGATCATTGATCTGGCAACTACTTTTTCCTCAGTATCTGTTAAAAGAAACCACCAGGAGCAGTTCGTGTTAACTGGCAAAGTCAGCAGTACACCTTTGCTGTTCTGCATCAAAGGTATATCCACTCTCCAGCCCTAGGTCATAATTTAGTTTGCAGGGATCGTGATCACATTTCTCTTCCACAACACATTACACTGGTCAATTATTTTGATAACATCACGCTTTGACAACATCATGCTTATAGAACCTAGACAGCAAGAAATCGCAAATACTCAAGACTTACTGGTAAACATTTGCATGGCAGAGGGTGGTAAATAAACCTGACAAAAATTTAGAAGGCTTACACCTCAGTGAAATTTCTAAGAGTCCAGCATGTCAAGTGTGAAGCGCATCAAGATACCCCTTCTAAGTTATAGGTGAAGTTGTTGCATCTGTCTCCTCCAAAAACCAAAACGGAGGCACAATGTCTAGTGGGCTTCACTAGATTTTGGAGACAACATATCCTTCACTTCATTGTGCTACTCCAGTCCATTTGCCCAGTAAACCGAAAAGCTGCTTTTTTGTGTGAGGCCCTGAACAGAATCCTCTGCAACAGGTCTAGAGGGCAGGGCAAGCGGATCTGCCACTTTAGCCATATAATCCAGCAGATCCAACAGTGATGAAAGTGGCATTCGCAAAGATATTACTCAAAGTAAATAAATGAGTTAAATATAGTTTCAGGACATAAGACCATAAAGTCAACTGCATTTTTATATATTAGACAAACACCAATTAAAAACAGACAAAATACACTTGAGAAAAATGAAAATTAAAACTGTAATGAAAAACCATGTCACACTCACTGGATGTTTTTTAACAAAAAGTACAATCTTAAATTTTGGCAAAGAAACTTCATACCTTGTTGGAGGGAATGTAAGATGTTACAACCAGTTTGGAAAACAGTTTAGCTTCCTCACACCAATTAAAAAATACACACCTTTGAATATTTTGGAATTTACTTAGTTTATATTTTATGGAAACTCTCATATAAAAATAAATTACCTCAAAACTTCCTCAGAGTGACCACAGTAATTCTAAATTATCTTTGATGAAATTATGCTATTTAGAGGGATTCAATGAATGACATGGTAGTTTAAATAGTTTGGCTAGAAGAGGGCATGCAGTTCTGTTTAAACCAAGAAAAACTCATTAAGTCTGGCAAAGGTCAGTCTAAAAATTTCTTAAGCAACTTGTTTCTTGGGCATCTAATTCCAACCTCACAGTCAAAGACTCCTAGTATATAGAAGGTTTGAAGAGGAGTTTCTCACAGAACAAAAGTCTCGGAGACAAAGCAAGACAACCTAAGAAAAATTCTAATAAGTTTTTATAAATGATCTGAGGCAACATCTGTCCAAAAGTTCCTGTTCTCCTCGGACCCAAGAACCAGCTGCAGGAACACATTTATCAAGGCCTATAATTAGCCTTTTCCCTATGAATGTTTTATAGACTTAACACTACAAAGCTGATAAAGACTGACAATTGGTAGTGTTGACAGCAACAAGATCATTTCCACCAAGGATGAAAGTTTGTTTTTTTTTTTAAGATTTTATTTATTTATTTGACAGAGAAAGAGACAGTGAGAGAGGGAACACAAGAAGGGGGAGTGGGAGAGGGAGAAGCAGGCTTCCCGCGGAGCAGGGAGCCCAACGTGGGGCTTGATCCCAGGACCCTGGGATCATGACCTGAGCCGAAGGCAGACGCTTAACGACTGAACCACCCAGGCGCCCCAGGATGAAAGTTTTTCAAGTAAGATCAGATGACCAAAGGATTCTTAAAAGAAATTTTACTTTTTTAGATACAATAAATAAAGTCTCAAATTTTATCTAATTTCAATGAAAACAAAATTCTGAACAGAATGAGAAACTTAGCCATTTTTATAGTTGAACAAACCCGAGTCCCAAGCTGACTCACTGGATAACACTGCTTTTGAGTTGAGTCTTGGGTTGCCAAAGCGAGGGACTCCCAAATGAATCTTGGTGTAACCTCCAAATTACTGAACTTCCCAAAGCACCACCAAAAAACCTGTTATCAAGGCTAAATGTTTTAGAATTATAGAAGTAAGGAAGAATGCCACCAGAATGGCTTTTAAATATGTCAATTTGGCTAAGCTGAGTTGCAGTCCCCAGAATTCCCTTTCTAGTATGCTTCTGATTGAGGTGGCTACAAGTGATATTCTCCTTAAAAAGATGGAGGACAGAAGGAAAGTAGCAACTTTTGTAACAAGACACAATGTCTCCCATTATTCAATTAAATATTACCAGGTACAGCTGTGAAGTGGTTTGGTAGATGGGACTGAAGTCCCTAATCAGTTGATTTTAAGTGAATCTAAAGGTCTGACTTAATCAATTAGAAGACCTCCAAAAGAGAACATAGACCCTTCCTAAGAGATTTTAGCCTATGGACAACAAGCTTCAGCCTGTGCATGTGAGGTTCCACTCTGCTCATGATCTTCCCTTTCCTTCCTGGCTCACCTCATGGATTTTAGATTTGCTCAGCCAGTACCCACAATTACATAAGCCAGTTCCATAAAATAAGTATGTACCCCCTGCCATACACACACACCACCATGAGTCTCTTATTCCCCCACCAATTCTGGAAAGAATACATATTTATTATATATATGTGTGTGTATGTATACTTGTGTGTATAAACATGCACATATACACATATTTATGTGTATGTATCCTATATGTTGTTTCTCTAGCTGAACGCTGACCAATACAACCATCTCACCAGTCTTTGCTATATTTCAGAAAGGGAAAGTTAGAATAAATGATACATAGTATTACTGTGAGGTCTGTCTGAGCTTAAGTGTTTTAGGATTCCAAGTGGAGAAATGAATCTGATCTAGTAAATGTTTTAAAACTGCAATTTCAGATTGGTAGATGGAGCAAAGGAATATTCTTGAGTCAAGTCATGATAAGCAAGCAGTTGTTTAAGTGAGCTTTTGCTTTGTAATAAAGACTGTAATTTATATAATTTCATCAGTTCAATATTAATCATTCAAATAATGTAAAACAGTACATATCTTTGTTTTTCTTTTCCACATGTATCCCTTTGTGCAATATGATTCTACTACTAACATAAAAATTGTGAGATATCATTTCAAATTCTGAAAAAAACCATGCAACTCAGGTCTCTAAACACATTGCTTATGCTAGAAAAATCATCAGCAGTTTTAGAAAAAAATTATGGGATTCTTTGCTGCCAGGTGGGAGATGGAAATTTAAGAATTTTCTCTCTGTGACTGGTCTATCCATTATGTGTATTGTTTATGCATTGCTCCAGGCCACGCAGGCAGATCTGTAATTGACTGCAATTGATCCATCATTGAGCAGCTCAGGCTGCCACTGATGGTTCTGCTTTCAATACTCTCATGTCCATTTTATATATTTTGTGGGTTAAAAAGCTTACAGCTCAGATTTACTATTTTTTTTAGTTTATCTGAATATTTATTTTTTGAAGTATCCACTCATATGTCTAATGATTCTCAGATTTGCTGAGGTTCTAAAAAAGCGAATGCCTTCTAGAATTGGTGGGGGAAAAAAGAGATTCCTGGTGGGGTGTGTGTGTGTGTTGGGAGGGGTTATATGTCACTTTTTCTCACTCAAAGGGCTTGAGTTCTTTTATTTTGGTGTAATGAAAAGAATTTTGCATTTGTAATCAGAAGTTCTAAATTTGAGGTCTTGTAAGTATCAATTTATCAGTGGTCTGGGCATTTAATAGTATTTTAAAAGTATTTCAGTCTTAATTTCCTTCTTTATAAAGTCTAAATAAGAGTTATTTTATCTTCCAGTCAGGACTATACTGATTATATACATGTAAGATACCATATATGAAGATAATTGTTCTGGGGCACCTGGGTGGCTCAGTCGTTAAGCATCTGCCCTCGGCTCAGGTCATGCATGATCCCAGGGTCCTGGGATGGAGCCCTGCATCAGGCTCCCCGCTCAGTTGGAAGCATGCTTCTCCCTCTCCCACTCCCCCTGCTTGTGTTCCTTCTCTTGCTTTGTCTCTCTCTGTCAAATAAATAAATAAAATCTTTAAAAAAAAGGTAATTGTTCTTAAAGTGCTATGAAAATATAGTCATATTTCATATTGCAATATTCTATTTTTTAAGATTTATTTGCCAGAGATAGAGAGTGAGAGAGAGAGAGAATGAACAAGCAGGGGGAGCCTCAGGAACAGGGAGAAGCAAACATCCTGCTGAGCAAGGAGCCTGAAGTGGGACTGGATCCTAAGACCCTGGGATCATGACCTGAGCCAAAGCCAGACGTTTAACTGACTGAGCCACCCAGGCATCCCTTATATTGCAATATTCTTATCCAGTATTTTGCTCTACAAATTGTTCTTATCCAATTTATGTTTTCAAATATTCTACTCTCAATATAACTCACTGAAGAAAGTACAATTATTATTCCGATTTCAGAGATAAAGGAAATGAGATTTTTTTCCAAGGTCATGTACATGGTAAGTGATACTCTGTAAAGTTTTTAAGGATGGACAACTGTTGTTCACTCAAAATACAGGTTCCTCGGTCAGGTAATATATACTTAATTGTTTATTATATCATAAAGCAGTGTCCAAAATATATATTTTACCTTTGCTTGCTGTCTTTAATACCTCTAAAACTTAGAGGTAAAATAAACTAGAAAACACACTACTGGCCATATACCTAGAATCCTTGCTTATAATTCTTGAAGTTATTTCTCTGTAACAGATGATCAGAAATTTTCAAAAAAGGCTAGAGATATTAATAGTTCTCAATACATGTAGCAATTGTTACCTTGATAGAAATAATGGGAAATGCAGAATTTTTATGTCTGATTCACTTATACAATCTAGAGGTCATAGGGTTTGTGTAAAAACAAAACAAAACAAAACAAAATCACTTCTACAAATGTCAAAAATATTACAATTCAACTAGTGCTGTAAACCCCAAATCACTATCTCCATTCGTGATTCAATATATAAAACAAAAGAAATTAGACACGTTTTCTTAAAACATGGAATCTGTGGGAAAGGCTTAAAAGATCATTTTTAATCATGTGTCTTAAAATGAAGTGATAGGAGGAAGTACAAAAACCTCATTTATCAATTTTAACACTATGAGTGACATAATCAGCCTTGATAATGATGTAAATTAAACATTCCTGGAGGATATTTTTGTCTATTAAGGCTCAAATATTAAAGATCTAGAAGGTACAATAGCATGGTAGATGACTAAAAATCTCATATATCTTGTTAGTTAACATTCAGAAATATATGATTATCAAACTGCCAAGTAATATCAACTATAAAGTGATGCAAAGAGCTCTGGAGCTTCATAAAAAAAGACAAAAAAAATTGGACATTTTTGAACTTTACGAATTAGTGATTATTTGCAGTAGAAATCTAAATCCTTAGCCAACATAACACATTTGAGAATTTGCAACAAAATCATATTTAGGTTGCTAAAAGTTTCTAATCTTATCTCTAGCCTCTAGAAATACATGTTTTATTTATTTATTTTTAATTCTATTGTGTTATGTTAATCACCATACAATACATCATTAGTTTTTGATGTAGTGATCCACGATCTATTGTTTTCGTATAACACCCAGTGCTCCATGCAGTACATGCCTTCCTTAATACCCATCACCGGGCTAACCAATCCCCCCATCCCCTTCCCCTCTAAAGCCCTGTTTCTCAGAGTCCATAGTCTCTCATGGTTCATCTCTCCCTCCGATTTCCCCTCCTTCATTTTTCCCTTCCTTCCCCTAATGTCCCCCATGCTGTTCCTTATGTTCACAAATAAGTGAAACCATATGATAATTGACTTTCTCTGCTTGACGTATTTCACTTAGCATAATCTCCTCCAGTCCCATCCATGTTGATGTAAAAGTTGGGTATTCATCCTTTCTGATGGCTGTGTACTATTCCATTGTATATACGGACCACATCTTCTTTACCCATTCATCTGTTGAAGGGCATCTCAGCTCTTTCCACAGTTTGGCTATTGCAGACAATCCTGCTATGAACACTGGGGTGCATATGACCCTTCTTTTCACTACATCTGTGCCTTTGGGGTAAATACCCAGGACTGCAATTGCTGGGTCATAGGGTAGTTCTATTTTTAACTTTTTGAGGAACCTCCACACTGTTTTCCAAAGTGGCTGTATCAACTTGCATTCCCACCAACAGTGGAAGAGGGTTCCCCTTTCTCCACAACCTCTCCAACATTTGTTGTTTCTTTCCCTGTCCATTTTTGCCATTCTAACTGGTGTAAGGTGGTATCTCAGTGTGGTTTTGATTTGAATTTCCCTGATGGCTAATGATGATGAACACTTTTTCATGTGTCTGTTAGCCATTTGTATGTCTTCTTCGAGAAGTGTCTTTTCAGATCTTCTGCCCATTTTTTGACTTACTTGTTTTTTGGGTGTTGAGTTTGAGAAGTTCTTTATAGATCTTGGATACCAGCCCTTTATCTGTAGTGTCATTTGCAAATATCTTCTCCCATTCTGTGGGTTGCCTCTTTGTTTTGTTGACTATTTGCTTTGCTGTGCAGAAACTTTTTATCTTGATGAAGTCCCGAAAGTTCATTTTTGCTTTTCTCTCACTAGCTTTTGGAGATGTATCTTGAAAGAAGTTGCTGTGGCCAATGTCAAAGAGGTTACTGCCTATGTTCTCCTCTAGGATTTTGATGGATTCCTTTCTCACACTGAGGTCTTTCATCCATTTTGAGTTTATCTTTGTGTATGGTGTTAGAGAATGGTCGAGTTTCATTCTTCTGCATGTGGCTATCCAATTTTCCCAGCACCATTTACTGAAGAGGCTGTCTTTTTTCCATTGCTTGTTTTTTCCTGCTTTGTCAAAGATTATTTGACCATAGAGTTGAGGGTCCATATCTGGGCTCTCTATTCTGTTCCATTGGTCTATATGTCTGTTTTTGCACCAGTACCATGCTGTCTTGGTGATCACTGCTTTGTAATATAGCTTGAAATCGGGCAACATGATGCCCCCAGCTTTGTTTTTCTTTTTCAACATTTCCTTGGCCATTCGGGGTCTTTTCTGATTCCATACAAATTTTAGGATTGTTTGTTCCAGCACTTTGAAAAATGTCATTGGAATTTTGATCGGGATGGCATTGAAGGTATAGATTGTTCTGGGTAGCATAGACATCTTAACAATGTTTATTCTTCCGATCCATGAGCATGGAGTATTTTTCCATCTTTTTGTGTCTTCTTCGATTTCTTTCATGAGTGTTCTGTAGTTCCTAGAGTATAGATCTTTACCTCTTTGGTTAGGTTTATTCCAAGGTATCTTATGGTTTTTGGTGCTATTGTAAATGGAATCATTTCTCTAATTTCTCTTTCTACAGTTGCGTTGTTACTGTATAAGAAAACAACTGATTTGTGTGCATTGATTTTGTATTCTGCTACATTACTGAATTGCTGTATGAGTTCCAGTAATTTGGGGGTGGAGTCTTTTGGGTTTTCCACATAAAGTATCATGTCGTCTGTGAAAAGAGAGAGTTTGACTTCTTTGCCAATTTGAATACCTTTTATTTCTTTTTGTTGTCTGATTGCTGTTGCTAGGACTTCTAGTGCTATGTTGAACAACAGTGGCAAGAGTGGGCATCCTTGACATGTTCCTGATCTTAAGGGAAAGGCTCTCAGCTTTTCCCCATTGAGGATGATATTCGCTGTGGGTTTTTCATAGATGGATTTTATGAACTTAAGGAATGTTCCCTCTATCCCTATACTCTGAAGAGTTTTAATTAGAAAAGGATGTTGTATTTTGTCAGATGCTTTTTCTGCATCAATTGACAGGACCATATGGTCCTTCTCCCTCCTCTTATTAATGTGTTCTATCACTTTGATTGATTTACGAATGTTGAACCACCCTTGCATCCCAGGGATAAATCCCACTTGGTCGTGGTGGATGGTCCCTTTAATGTATTGTTGGATCCTACTAGCTAGGATTTTGTTGAGGATTTTGGAATCCATATTCATCAGGGATATCGGTATGAAATTCTCCTTTTTGATGGCGTCTTTGCCTGGTGTGGGGATTAAGGTAATGCTGGCCTCATAGAATGAGTTAGGAAGTTTTCCCTCTGTTTCTATTTTTCGAAACAGCTCCAGTAGAATAGGTATTATTTCTTCTTTGAATGTTTGGTAGAATTCCCCAGGGAATCCATCAGCCCCTGGACTGTTGTTTTTTTGGGAGGTTTTTCATCACTGCTTCAATCTCATTACTGGTTATTGGCCTATTCAGGTTGTCAATTTCTTCCTGTTTCAGTCCTGGCAGCTTATAGGTTTCAAGGAAGGCCTCCATTTCATCCACATTGCTCAGTTTATTGGCATATAGTTGTTGATAATAATTTCTAATAATTTTTCTATTCCTTGGTGTTAGTCGTGATCTCTCCCCTTTCATTCATAATTTTATTAATTTGCATCCTTTCTCTTTTCTTTTGGATAAGTCTGGCCAGTGGTTTATCGATCTTACTAATTCTTTCAAAGAACCAACTTCTAGTTTCGTTGATCTGATCTACTGTGTTCCTGGTTTCTAATTCATTGATCTTTGCTTTAATTTTAATTATTTCTCTTCTAATGCGTGGCTTAGGCATCATTTGTTGCTTTTCCTCTAGTTCTTTAAGGTGTAGAGTTAGTTGGTGAATTCAGGATTTTTCTATTTTTTTGAGTGAGGCTTGGATGGCTGTGTATTCCCCCTTAGGACCACCTCTGCAGTATCCCATAAGTTTTGGACCAATGTGTTTTCGTTCTCATTGATTTCCATGAATTGTTTAAGTTCTTCTTTGATTTCCTGGTTGACCCAAATATTCTTGAGTAGAGCGGTCTTTAGCTTCCAAGTGTTCGAATTTCTTCCAAATTTTTTCTTGTGATTGAGTTCCAGTTTTAAAGCATTGTGGTCTGAGAATATGCAGGAAATAATCTCAATCTTTTGGTATCAGTTGAGACCTGATTTGTGACAGAGTATGTGGTCTATTCTGGAGAAAGTTCCATGTGCGCTCGAGAAGAATGAGTATTCTGTTGTTTTAGGGTGGAATGTTCTGTATTTATCTATGAGGTCCATCTGGTCCAGTATATCATTCAAAGCTCTTGTTTCCTTGTTGATTTTCTGCTTAGATGATCTGTCCATTGCTGAGAGTGGAGTATTGAGGTCTCCTACAATTAACGTATTGTTATCAATATGACTATTTTGGTTAACAGTTGGCTTATGTAGATGGCTGCTCCCATGTTGGGGGCATAGATGTTTACAACTGTTAGATCTTCTTGTTGGACAGACCCTTTAAGAATGATATAGTGTCCTTCTGTGTCTCTAACTACAGTCTTTAGTTTAAAATCTAATTTGTCTGATAAAAGAATTGCTACCCCAGCTTTCTTTTGAAGTCCGCTGGGATGGAAGATGGATCTCCATCCCTCCACTTTCAGTCTGGATATATCTTTAGGTTCAAAATGAGTCTCTTATAGACAGCATATGGATGGGTCCTGTCTTTTTATCCAATCTGCAACCCTGTGCCATTTTATGGGAGCATTTAGGCCATTCACGTTGAGAGTGATTATTGAAAGATATGAATTGTCATCATGTTGCCTGTGAAGACCTTGTTTTTATAGATTGTCCCTGTAAATTTCTGTTGTATATTACTCTTGGGGTCTTTCTCCTTTTATAGAACCGCCCTTAATATTTCTTGCAGGGCCGGCTTAGTGGTCACATATTCTTTCAGTTTCTGCCAGTCTTGAAAGCTCTGCACCTCTCCATCCATTCTAAATGACAGCCTTGCCAGATAAAGTATTCTTGGCTGCATGTTCTTCTCGTTTAGTACCCTGAATATGTCTTGCCAGGCCTTTCTGGCTTGCCAGGTCTCTGTGGATAGGTCTGACATTATTCTGATGTTCCTCCCTCTGTACATAAGGAATCTCTTCCCCCTAACTGCCCTTAAGATGGTTTCCTTGGTCCTAAGATTTGCAAGTTTTACTATTACATGCCGGGGTGTTGGCCTGTTTTTCCTTGATCTTGGGAGGGGTCCTCTCTACCTATAGGATGCAAATGTTTGTTTCATTCCCCAGATTAGAGAAGTTCTCAGCTATGATTTGCTCAAATACATCTTCTAGTCCTCTCTCTCTCTCTCCACTCCCTCCAGGATTCCAATTATTCTAACATTGGACTGCTTCATGGTGTCACTTATTTCTCTGATTCTATTTTCATGGATTCTGAGTTCTTTTTTCCTGGCCTCCTCTTTTCCCTTTTTATCTATTATATTGTCTTCCAGGTGGCTTATTTGTTCTTCTTATTTTTTTCCTGGCCTCCTCTTTTCCCTTTTTATCTATTATATTGTCTTCCAGGTGGCTTATTTGTTATTTTATCTATTATATTGTCTTCCAGGTGGCTTATTTGTTCATCTCACTTACCCTAGCTGTTAGATTATCTAGATTGGATTGGATCTCATTGATAGCATTTTTGAGTTCTGCCAAATCAGCTTTCATTTCTGCCCTCTATTAGAGACTATGCTGCCATTAATTGATTTCTCCATTCTAGCTATTGTCTTCACAATTGCTAGCCTGAATTCCATCTCCAACATCTTGGTTATATCTGCATCCATTTGTAAATCTGCAGCATAAGTCATAATCTCTGAATCTTTTCTATTTTGGGGGTTCCTCCTCCTAGTCATTCTGTTGATAGGTGGTTGAAGGAATGTATAGAGTCCAAATTATTGACCAGAACCCAAGCAAGATGCACCTGTTTTCTAGGGACCTTAGGGTTGCTGGCCTCTTGTTTTCCCAGCCTGTCTTCTGGGGGAGGGGCCTGCCATGCTGTTATTCAGGCAACCGTTTGGGCAGACTTTCCCTGCCCCCCTGTGGCGGGGGATGGGCTCAGTGGGAATTGTTTTTTGGGCTTTTGTTCTCTGGTGGCTTTCCCTGGCGGCTTTCCCCATTTCTTCCGAGAGTCAGAGCATAAGAGATCATTTCCAACCCTCTGCCTCAGAGCAGAGAGATTGCAGTCTGTTCTTCAGGCCACACTGTCTCCATTTCTGTCCGTGCTGCTATAAACTGCAGTGGCCTGGGTCGTGCGCCCCTCCACAGCACCGCCAGTCCTGCCTCCAGGTCGGGGCATGTCTCTGCCCTTTGTGCTTCTAAAACCGCCAGCTGCTCCCAGTTCGCACACGCAACCCCACCACTCCGGGTTCCGCCCCGGGGGCTGCCCTAAAGTCCTTTCTCTGCTGCTACTGGTCTGCGAGTCTGTGCCCCATCCCCAGCACGCGAGGCTGTCGCTCACCCGTGGTGTAGGATCCCCACGGCCAGGCTCCCTCCCCCTTCTGTTTATCCTCCAATATCTACCCACGGAATCACGGCTTCCCGCTTCGTACCTCGAAACCAACCGCCTGCGCTATTCTGTTTGTAGAGATCCAGATCTTCTTACATCTCAGGCTGATTTCGTGGGTGCTCAGAGTGGTCTGGTAGATATGCAGCTCAATTCCGGGGACCAGTTGAAATAGGGTTCCCTACTCCTCCACCATCTTTTCTTCCCTCATATGTGTTTTAGAGTAAGAATGGTAAAACACACAAACCAGATGACTGGAAAAAGCTTCACCAGGAATGGCTGAAATTTCTAAGTTTAGTCTGCAAATGAGCTATTGGGATAAGAAACACATCTGTTGGGGGAGACTGCTTTCAATATTTTCAACATAATCACAGATAGATTAATGCATTATCACAATTAGGTATTCAGTGTTCTATGGGAATACTACTTTCTCTAAATGGAGCCAATTCTTTTCTATTCCATTTTTCATATATGTAACAGCAAAGTTATGTATTTTGAAAAGATTGTTTTCAAGAAGACAAATAAGCTCTTTTAAGCTTTTGAGAGCTTGTATAAATGTCTGCCTGAAGTTGTAGAGATATAGCACAATTCATGTCTTTCTGAACATATTTCAAATGTAAAATTCTAAAGCATAAATGAAGTACCTTATAAAGAACCAAATGTGTGAAATTACTAGAGGAAATTCACCTCATAAACACTTTGTGATAATGACTGAGTCAGCCTCCAGAAGAAATCTAAAAGTAAGTGTCATCATACTCTGCCTTTTGTCACGATCTAGTGAAAATTGTACCAAAATAAAATTTTCAAAAGCTCACAGATTTTCTACTTATCAAATTGGTGGAATCAGTACATATGGGATCTATAAAATACAATTTTCAAAATTTAAAAACATGGTCCTCATACAACTATAAAACAATGTTTTATTCAAAATATAAATCAATTAGGGAGCCAGTACTAAAGTTGGTTCAAAAAATAATTTGAGAACTGGAAATTCTTATAATCACCCAAAGGAATGCTAAATTAAATATATTAATAGACACAAAACTGGTTAGTGTCTTACAAAGCATTAAAAATATAGCACTGAAACTATCACAGAAATCCACAAGATAACATATGACACCATAATATCTGGGTACTAATCACATACTAAGTAACAGAGATCAACACAAGTGCATTCTCCTACATAATTAATAATAGTTTGGTAAGCCTGTAAAGTAATGCTCCATTATGACAATGGAAGGAAATCAACATCTTCCTGCTTTATTCCGCCTAATAGCCCACATAGTGGGTATTGTGTGATTGTAGAAAACAATTTTCATAAACACATATAAAGTATCCACTTAAGGAAATCCAAATAAAATTATATGACATTTTAAGAAGACATGAAAGTCACTATACTTTATACTAAATATAAAAATGACCTTATTTATACTGACTGTATATGTAACTACAGTAAACACTGAAAAAGTTTAAATTGAATATGGAAGAAAAAATTGACAGAGCATTTATTTCAAAAAAATGTAAACGGATGAATTAAAATATTAACATTTCACCATCATTAAAACATTAACACTGTATATGTTTGTTTCTTCACATTGATGATAAATCTTAGGATGAAACTTTTGCTATCAGAACACTCTGGCCAGCAAGTGTGTGTTGCAGTAGTGCCTGATGACCAGGTACAGTAACATAAAATGTTACTCTTTATCTATAGATTCTCATAAAATCAGTTTAGCACCCCTAAATCTTAGAGTAATAATTAGAATAATTTCCAAATTATGGGGGGGCCTGGGTGGCTCAGTCAGTTAAGTGTCTGCCTTGGGCTCAGATCATGATCCCAGGGTCCTGGGATCGAGCCCCTTGTCCCTGGGCTCCCTCCCTGCTCAGGGGGGAGCCTGTTCCTCTGTCTCCTCCCCCTTTATGCTCTCTCTCCACTATCTCTGTCTCTCTCTCTCAAATAAAGTGTTTAAAAAAAAAAAAGAATAATTTCCAAATTACATAGTAGATTGACTAAATTTCTACCAATACATAAATGTACCCAACACAAATGCTTGCTAATAATTATGATTGCAATACAATTTCCTACATAATTAATTATGATTAATTAATATCTTAATGAAAGAGATATGATCAGTTAATGTTTTTACATGTTCCTTAATTTAATAGGCTGAATATTTTTCAATTTCAGTTTATTGACCAATTTTGGAATATTTTTCAAATTTTCTTAAAAATTTAAAAATGAACATCACAAGTTTAAGTTTGAACAACTTAAAAGACTCACCTCATTTTTTTTTTTGTACACTAAGATTTGAGCATGGTTACAAAAATGTGGGACAAATAGATCATCATCTGTAGAGAATTCCCTTTTATTTGACCTGTGATACTTATAATCTATCAATATATATTGTAGTTATCAATTTATTTCATAATGCTTAGTGTTCACAGATTTATAGAATTGTCAAATAAATAATATAAAATTCCCTTTTCCAAGTACTTCATATATGATGCTATTTTATCTCACTAGTACATTTAATCAACATAGTCAATAAGATTATAGTAACATTGTTTAGTGCCAGTTGGTGACTACACTTATTGAGCACTGAGTAATGTATAGAATTGATGAATCATTATGCTGTACACTTGAAAGTAGTATAGCACTGTATGCTAATTACACTTCAATTAAAAAATTAAAAATTTATTTTAGGGAAGAACTGGATAAAATTAAAATTTCTTAATCACTTTGCCATACTGAAATTGTATATAGCCTATATTATTTTGCAGCAGATAAGTCTAGTTCAATAAATGCATTAAAAAGATAATTTTAGTCACATAAGTTATCTCATATATAAAAACTTAGAAGTTGTTACAGTCACTTTTATACAAAATACCAAAAGCCCGTTTTACTACCTTTTTCCCCTCTTACAATCGTATAATATTTAAGATAAAAAAGAAAGCTACCATTTTACTTAATTTGTCCTACATTGGCAAAAAAAATGAAGTAAATGCTTGCAAATATGCAAATAAAAAACTTCCACAGAATTTACATAATTGGTAAACAAATAATTAAGTGGTTATAAATTTTGTCAAATTGTATATGTTCAACATTATTCTATAAGTTGCTAACATTAAGATCATTTTATCGCTACCAGGTCATGATCCACTCTTCCAATACATTTACACTTTGTTTAAAAGAAACACTATTTCCTGACATTTTTAATATTGAGGGACATAAAAACCAAATGAGCTATATAAATTATTTTGTCTACTTTCTCTTTTTTGCAAAAATGATACTTTGCCTCATCCATATTTTTCCAATTATTTTCCAATGTTAACTGATTTTTTTTGTCACATGCTATTTGTGAATTTTTTCTCCAAATGGTTACTTAACACGTGTAACAAACCAATTCTGTGCTTTTAAAATTGACTTAGACTCATTTTTCCATTTTATTTAATATTTCTGCTTGAACATATATATTTTCAAAGTAGGATGTCATAGATGGTACAGTTTTTATGAACACTGTATTATTCTAAAGTCATCTTTGCATGTCTCATTACATTTATTATTATTGCAGTAGTAGCCAATATATATGTAGGCTCATAAAAATTAGGCATTATGGGCCAGAAGGATATGCTGCCTTTAAAAATGAACTCTCAACACAATTCATTTTTTCTTTCAGCTTCACATAAACCTTCTTAGTGGTTAAATAACCTTTACTCCTGAATTTCAATGATACATGAATGGAAAAAAAATGTTTCACAAAGAGGAGGCTTAATTTTATATATTTAAGCACAGTTTGCTATTTCACAATACTACTAGAACCAGAATAAACACTGCATTTTAAAACTTTATGGAACTAATTTATAGTGTAGGGCAGGCACAAACTTGATCTCATGGCAGCAAAATTTTATGTTTCCATTTCAGCAATACTGCCTAACATAATAATATCAGGCCAGCGAATCTTAAATATAAGTTAAGCTAACATGATCCATTGCCTTATAAAGCTAGAGCACCCTGTGGAGTCATGCTGAATATGCCAAGTGATTTTTCAAAATTTAATCATCCTAAATGTCAGATAAAGGTGCTTTTGCTGTCACTCTTTAAAACTGGGGCAAAGATCCCGAGTGTGCCTGCAAGTTATAAAGAAAGCCTCTTCTTAATACTTACATTAAATAAACAACATCCTTTCCAATCACCATTCATTTTGCTAGTCACAGTAAATACAAAACATATTATAATGCTATAAAGCAGATTCAAGACAAAAACTTATTTTTTAAAAGTAAAAATACAGGCATCTCCCTAGAAAGACACAAATTTCTTATAACCACCAGGTAAATTTGAATTTATTCTTTGGTCACTTCTGGCTCTGGCAGAAGTTTGGCAGCTTTAGAAATAACTTATTATGAACATAAACTCAACTGTCCTCCATAAAAATATCTGCAAGTGGAATCAAACAATAAATAGAAAGGACAATACATCAAAACACAGTGGAATTTATTCCAACAATTCAAGGCAGCTACAACAATCTATGTATCAATCAATGTGATTCACCATATTAAGAGAGCTAACAAGAAAAAGCTCAAGATCCTATCAATAAATGGAGAGAAAAGCATTTGAAAAAAAATCAATTTATGATAAACTCTCAGTAAATCTGGAATAAAAGGGAATCTCTCCATCTGACAAGGGCATCTATAATAACCTACTTTTAACACCATATTTAAGAGTGAAGGCCTGTATGGTTTATCTCTAAGATCAGGAACAAGGCAAGGAGACTCTCACTTGACTCATATTCAATATTGCTCTAGATATGGTAGCCAATGCAATGATCAAGTCAAATAAATTAAAAGTATACATAATATAAAAGTAGAAATAAAATGTTTTCTATTCACAGATGAAATGACTATGTGGAAAATCTGAAAAACTCAAAAAATTTTCTGTAACAAACACGAGTTTATCAAGTCTTAGGATACAAAGTGAACATAAAAATATCAATTTTCTTTCTATGAACAATTGGAATTAAGAATATAAATATCATTTACCACAGCACTAAAGAAAATTAAAATAGTAGGTAAAAATCTAACAAAATATGTTCAGGGTCTAGATGTTGAAAACTATAAAACAGGATGAAACCAATTAATAAAATAAATTAAGAAGAGATATACCAGGTTCTTGGACTGGAAGACTTAATATTGTTAAGAAATAAATTATTCCCAATTTGATCTGTAGATTCAAGTACAATCCTAATTAAAATTCCAGCAGGACTTTTTTTAATTTTATTTATTTATTTATTATTTATTTGAGAGAGAGCAGGAGCGGGGGTGGGGGCGGGAAGGGGCAGAGGAAGTCGGGAGAAGCTGACTCCCTGCTGAGCAGGGAGCCCGATGTGGGGTTCTATCCCAGGACCCGGAGATCATGACCGGAGAGGAAGGCAGATCCTTAACCTACTGAGCCACCCAGGCGCCGCCCCTCCAGCAGGATTTTTGAGGATATCTGTAACTGACTCTAAAATTTATATGGAAATACAGAGAAACTTGAATGGACAAAAATGATTTAGAAACTGCAGAACAAATTTAGAAGATTTACACATCTTAACTTAAATGTTTACTTGAAAGCAACAGTAATAAAGACAGGGGTATTGGTGAAGACTTGATCCACTGATGGATAGAAAAGACGAGGAATAGATCACAAAATTTAGTCAACAGATGCCTCTTTCTCTTTCTGCATCTGCAACCTCCACCCTCTCTCTATATATATTTCATCTATCCCCCACAAATTCCAGCAATACCTGAAATCCGGTTTGGCGTGCAGGTGGCACAGGGGACTGTCGCACATCATCTGCAGTTCACCTTGCGGTCCACCAGCTCCCAGATATTGTTCATGCCATATTTGATCATTAGACACTCCAGGGAGACGCCCCAAGCAATGATGCACAGTTTGTCCGGAAGTCCCATGGACAGAAGCATCTGGGCAGAAGAGCCTGGGAACTCTGGGCTCTGCCCACTTCTTTAGGCCTTGGTGTTAGCTGAACACCACACTTAACACATGCTGGACTCCGTGCAGGGGTTGTAGGCCGGCTTGAAGCGGTTAGGTGAAGAACAGCCTCATGTCGGCCCTCAGATGGCTCAGAATGAGCCACGGTCAGCCACAATGCCCCCGATCTGGCGGAACTCGGTCAAGTTCCTGGGGCCCAGGTGTCGTTCTGAACCCACAGTCCAAGGAAAAGGACTTGGCTCTCTCGTGAGGGCTTTTTTGTGGGTCAGGAGATGGAGTGCGCAGCAGTGGCTGACGTCATGCGCATGCGCAGCAGGGTTCTTCCCCCCTCCCCCGCCTCTTCCCGCTTCCTGTTGTGCAAGCACGTGGGAGCCAGCTCTCTGTACAGTGAGAGCAGGTACTTGACCCTTTGGGGAAAAAAAAAAAGAGAGGGAGGGAAAGAAAGAGAGAGAGAAAAAGAAAGAAGAACGAACTTAACTGTGGTTATCACCGCATATTTTTGAAATTGTTTCTAGTTAAACTAAAGGTTTTTTTTTTTTGGAAGGGGGCGTGTTATGTTTAACTCCCAAGTTGATTGGATAAATATTAGACAAGCAGTTAGCATTTGAGAATCCTGTTCTGAAAAACAGTAAATTATTTGGTAAACCTCCTGCAGATAATTTAAATCATTTTCTCATAAATATCAGCTACATTTTACATATAAAGTATTAATGCAAATTATACTCTTAGAAGTTTTTACATAATAGAATTTGTATTTTTTAAAACATACTGGAGTATTTATAAACATAGATATTAAAAGAAAACCCAAACCAGTATATTAAAATGTATATATATAATAAGTGACTGATTCAAAAAGCATAATTACTTAATTCAATATTCATATATTAAATTACCAAAATGGTTGCATGATTTATGTGCCAGTAAGGTGTATCAGTATAATATGCTTACATATCAACTATATCACATGAACTAATGCAGAATATTAAAATCTGCAGATGTAAATATCACTATTTTTCAGAGGTAATATGTAATTAACTTTATTGAAGTATAATTTACATATAATAAAAAACATCCATTTTAATTATATGCTGTGATGAGTTTTGACAAATGTATATGCCCAGGTAATAATCAGTACAATCAAAACATAGGATAATTCCTTGGATCAAGGACAATATATTTTTACCTTTATTCTAACTGTTGAAACCAGGCTCCATTGTCAATTTGACAACATGAGGAGGAGATTTCTCTACTTCTCCACCTAGATTTCATTTTTATAATATTGTAAAACACTAATGGATTTGTAATAAAGTGATATGATTCTATTTCCTTCAGCACTACTTAGGAGCCTGATGGCCCGAGACTACAGTACCCTGAATCTCTCGTTCCTATCTACTCTGAAGACAGTAATACTTGTTCTGTAAGAGTTTTCATGAAAATCAAATGAGATAATATATTGAAAATATTTTTAAAATAATAAACAGTAGACAAATATGTATTGTTTAATATAATTATTAATTCAGCAGGAGATTTATACCTAACTCCTGATACAATTTCCTGACAAGGTTTTGCCCTCTGGTTTTCTATTCACTTCTATAAATATAGGATTCTATACAGGGTCACTGAGACTCAGAGGAAGCATGTCAATTCCTAAAGGACACGGAAATAAATGTCACCTAGGAGAACCTTTCTGAAAGCACAGAAGTGGCAGATGAGCCCTCATTCCTGCCCTCTGCATGAAAGTTAAGAAAAACTTGCCAATGACAGGAATTCTACAGCGTAATTCTCAGCCTACGAATTCTGTAAGGTGAGCAGAAACTTCAAAATGATATATACATGATGTTTCCTATTTGAAAATGTTTTTGAAATAGTGTTCATGCTGATTGGTGAAAATTCTGGTAAATTTCTAAGTAGACCTCAGGAAATCATGACAAATCAGAGAAAACTTCATGTCATTTTAAAAGTTTACTAGAAAATATTAGGAAACAAAAATAGAGCTCTAGAAGTAGTTATGAATACAATCCACCCATGAAGGGAAAGGAATATAGCAACAGGTCATTAAGTCTGCCCCCCATTATGCCCAGGTGTTAGAGGATACAGAACATTCTCACTCACCCACGGTGTTATAATGTCATTTTCTAAAGTGGTGCCATTTTAGGGAGCTGGAACCGCTCAAAATGAAATGGCGTGGATCTGACACTCACTTCATAATTGCTAAAATCTGCAAATGGCATTCCAAATATTTTGATGCTACTGAAGAGAAGGGTGATTACATTGGCTATAACATGCCTTTCCTACACAGTTGTTAGTTGGCAAAAGTAAGTTTAATGTTTGCAGCAGGCTTTTAAAGACTGGGAAATTTTCATTGTGTCAGAACTGTGAAAGCACAGGAAAAAGTTTAGGCATGAAAATATTTCTTTCCAATGTGTAAAATGTATTACCCATTAAGGACTGTGTTTTTCATGTAACAGTCCATGATGACTTAAATCCCAGCCTGCTTCTCCCTCTCCCACTCCCCACTGCTTGTGTTCCTGCTCTCACTATCTCTGTCTCTGTCAAATAAATAAATAAATTCTTAAAAAAAATCCCAGTTGAATATTTAGTTATTATGAAAGAGGGTGAACTTATTCTTTGTTCAACTCCTTTAAAGCCAAATTTTACCAAAGCTTGGACTCCTGATGTCATTCTGTAGTATTTAAAATTTAAGTGAGCTCTGCTTCTATGTAAAGAGACCATTGCAACCTGCTAACAAAAACTTATTTTATCTGGCCATGTGTTGAACATTTACTATAAGGTAAGCACTTTGCTAAGCATATCCTTAAAATTTTAAACTTCATTGAGATATATTTTTCATATGATAGAATTCAATTACTAAATTTTATACTTTGATGGGTTTTGACAAATGAATATGGTTTTGTAACACTGTCACAATCAAGCTACAGAACATTTCCTGTTCTTTTGAAAGTTCCCTCATGGTCCCTTTCCAATTAAGACCCTCCCCCAAACCCATCATCTAGCAACAACTGATTTGCTTTGTGCCATGATAATTTTACTTTTTCTAGAATTTTATATAAACAGGACAAAACGGTATGTAGTCATTTGTGTCTGCCTTTATTCATATAGCATAATGCTTTTAAGATTCATTTATGTTGTTGTTTGCATCAGCAGTTCAGTTTTTATCAGGTTGTATTTCATTGTAAGGATATAACAGTGCGCTTATCCATTCACCATTTGATGGACATTTAGATTGTTTCCAGCTTTGAGCTATTATGAAATAGCTGCTATGAACATTTGCATACAAATCGCTGCATGGACCTATGTTTTCTTTTCTCTTGGGTAAACTAGGAGTAGATTTTTGAGTGACATAGGAAATGTAGCTTAATTATGTAAGAAACCAACACACTGTTTTCTAAAGTGGCTACTCCATTTTGCATTTCTATGCCCATAATTGGCATCTTTGTTAATATTGGTTTTCTGTCCTTTTAATTTAGCTCTTCTAGTATTTATTTTAGCTATTCTAGTGGGAGGTGGTCTCTCATTGATTTTAGTTTGCATTTTCTAACAACTAATAATAATGAGCCACTTTTAATGGGCTCATTGGCCATTGAATCTTATTTTTTGATTAAAATGTCTCTCAGAGCTTTTACACATATTATAAATTGGTTTATTATTGTTGTTGAGATGTAAGAATTATTTATTATCTAGATATAAATCCTTATAAACATAAATATGTATAATATTTTATAAATATAAATAAATACCAATTATTCTTCTAGGCTGTATCTTCATTTTCACTTTTTTAACAATGGTATGAGCACATTTTTAAATTTTTGCTGTTATCTGTATATTTGTTCTATATATGGTTCATATTCTTTTCACCTGAAGAATCATTCTCCTAACCAAAGCCACAGTTTTCTTCTATGCTCTTCTTCTAGAATCTTTATAGATTTAGTTTTTACATTTAGGTCTATAATCAATTTCAATTTCTTTTTTTTTTTTATTTAGCGTGCAAGGTAAGTATCTTAGCTCAGGCTGCTATAACAAATACCCTAAACTGAGTGGCTTCACACATACTTATTTCTTATAGTTCTGGAGGCTAGGAAGTCCATCATCAGGGTACTGACATATTCGGTTCTTGGTGAGGCCCTCTTCCTACCTTACAGACAGCTACCTTCTCCCTGTATCCTCACAGGACAGAGAAAAAGAGAAAACGGGTTTCTTCCTCTTAATCTCTAATCTCATCAGGAGGGCTCCACTTTCATGGCCATCTAATAACCTCCAAAAGGACCTATCTGCTAATACCCATCATATTGGAGATTGACAAATTTTCTTTTTTTTTTTTTTTTGAGATTGACAAATTTTCTAAGATTATTCCATACCCAATGAATTACTTTGGAACAGCTATCAAAAATCAATTGATCGGTCTATTTCTGGACTCTATTCCATTGTTGAATGTTTTACAATATATGTTATTGTATGTATGCTATATAATTTAATAATGATACCTAATTATTTTATTATATGTAACACGTTCACCAATGGAATAGAATATACCTCAATAAAACTGTTTTAGTGCTTTAATATTATATATACTTAATATTCTATATAACATGTATTTTATATTATGCCTCGATAAAGCTGTTTTCGTGCTTTAATATTATGTATACTTAATATTCTATATAATATGTGTTTTATATTATGCTATAACACATTATTTAATATTGTATATAATTATATATATAACAGTAAAGCACTAAAGCAGCTTTATTGAGGTATATTTTTCATACAATAAAATTTATTCACTAAAGTTTATGCATTGATGGGTTTTAATGACACTCTTTTGAATATTATGGCTTTATAGTAAGTCTTTAAAACAGTTCTTCTCCACCTTTGTTCTGTTTTAAAACTGTTTTGCTATTTTAGTTATTCCATGTTCATTGCTCCTCTCTATATATTTTTGGATCAGCTTATCAATTTCTAAAAAAAAAAAAACACACTTTTGGAATTTTGATTTGGATTTCTTGGAAACTGTAGGTAAATTTTGGGGAAATTGAGATCTTAAAAATGTTGAGATATTTAATACAGTATCATGGAGAAATTTCCATTTATTTGAATCTTATTAAATTTACTTCAACAATGTCTAGTAGTTTTTAGTATCTAAACCTTATATATATTTACATTTTTAAATTTCAGTATTCTATGTTTGATGCAATATGTGTGATATTTAAATACTCTAAATTTATTGGTAATATTTAGAAAAACAATCTATTTTTTAAATATTGACCTTCTGTCCAATAAACTCGTAAACTCATTTTTGTAAAGGTTTTATTTTTAAGTAACTCTACACTCAACATGGGGCTCAAACTCCTAACCCCAGGATCAAGAGTTGCATATTCCACTGACTGAGCCAGCCAGGAGCCCCTGTAAACTCATTTATTATGGTAGCTTTTTTAAAGGTACCTTGTCATTTTCTACATGATCATGTTATATGCAAACAAACATACATCTTACTTTATGATATGTATGCTTTTATTTCTTTTTTCGGTTTTTTTACTTACTAGAAACTGAGTTTAGGGGGTGCCTGGATGGCTCAGTCGGTTAAGAGTCTGCCTTCAGTTCAGGTCATGATCCCAGGGTTCTGGGATCCAGCCCCACATTGGGCTTCCTACTCAGTGGGGAGTCTGGGTCTCCATCTCTCTCTACTCCTCCCCCCTCTTGTGCTCGCCCGCTCTCTCTCTCTCAAGTAAATAAAGTCTGTAAAAAAAAGAAACTAAGTCTAATGATAAATAAAAGTAGAGATAGTAAAAAACATTGCCTTATTCCTAATCTTAGGAGAAAAACTTTAAATTTTTCATTATTAAGAATGATATGAGCTGTGGATTTTTCATACTTTCCCTTTACCAGTTTTAGAAATGCTCATTCATTTCTAATTTGTCAAGACTTTACCATGAATGGATGTTGAATTTTTTAAGTGCTTTACAATATCCATTGATATGATTTTTAGATTTTTCTTTTTATTGTTTTAATAAATTGAATTACATAGATTGGTTTCCAAATGTCAATCTTGCATTTCTGGGATAAATTGTACTTAAACCTGGTGATTATTTTTTTATACATATGGATAGATTTGATTTCTTACTATTTAGTTAAGAATTTTTGCATCTGTGTCCACAGTGAGTATCAATGTTTAGTATTCATTTTTTGTAATAGCTTCACAAGATTTTGTTATCATGGTAATGATCACATCCTAAAATTCATTGGGAAATGTTCCCTCCTGTTCTATAACTTGTAAAAACTTGTAAAAAAATTGATGTATTTCTTCCTCAAGTATTTGGTAGAATTGACCATTGAAGTGATCTCTGCTTGAGGTTTTCTAAGTGGGTAGGTGGTTACATATAAAGTCTGTTTCTTTAGTTGATGTGGGCAGTTGTGATTATCTATTTCTTCTTGAGTAAACTTTCATAGTGTGGTACTTTAAGGAACTTTTATATTACATCTAATCATTCATTTTTAGAATTGTTCATAATATACCTTTGTGATCATTTTCATGTCTATTGGATCTAGAATATTGTTCTCTTCTTTCATGCCTGATAATGATAATTTGGGTTTCTTTCTCTTCTTTTTTAAAAGATCAGTCTAGCTAGATAGCTATCAATTTTATAAGCTTTGTGAACTCAGGTTCTGCTTTTTCTATTTTGATTTTCTCTTAATTATCTCCAGCTTTGCCATTGCTGTTTCCTTATTCCTGCTTCTTAGGAGTTAATTTGTTCTTCTTTCAAGCTTATTAAGGTATATGCATAGTTGATTGAATTGAGACCTTATTTTCCCTCTAATATAAATATTTAAAGATACAAATTTTCCTGTAAGTACTGCTTTAACTATGTCCCACACATTTTTTTTTTTTTTAAGTAGGCTCCACACCCAACATGGAGCCCAACGCAGGGCTTGAACTCAAGACACTGAGATCAAGACCTGAGCTGAGACTGAGTCGGATGTTTAATCAACTAAGCCACCCAGGCACCCCACACATAATATTGATATATTCTCTTTTCTTCTTAATTCAAATCAATATATTTTCTAACCTCATTAGTTATTTTTATTATGACACATTAATACATGGATTTCTTAAAAATGTCTTGTTACTTTTTAAATATTTTGCAATTTTCTGTATGCCTTTGTTATTTATATTTTGATTCTGTATGGTTAAAGAACTTAACGCTGATTAATTTCAGTGCTTTTAATTCATCAGATCTTGCTTTATGGCCATAAATATGGTCTCCTTTATGAACTATCTCTTAAGCAGCTCAAAATAAGGTACATCCTACTACTTGAGGGTTGTATGATCGGGTTTAGTAATCATGTTTTTGTGGTCACATTGTAGTCTTACTGATTTTTTTGTTTACTTGTTATGTAAGTTACTGAGAGAGGTATCAAAATCTATTACTATTTTTGAAGGTTTTGTTATTTTTCCTTGCACTTCTATAATTTTCTGCTTCAGGTATTTTGAAGCTCTCCTATTAAGTTAGTATCTATTCAAGATCTTTATGATCTCTTGGTGAATGTATTTTTAACATTTTGAAATGTTTCTCTGCATGCCTGGTAATATTCCTTCTGAATGGTTTATCTGATAATCTATCCACTCCAGCTTTCTTCAGTTTCTCTTAGTGCTTGTATATATATTCATTTTCTTGTCTTATTTTGATAACTTTTTATTTTAAAATAGTGTTAGATTTATACAGAAAAATTGTTAAGGTAATACAGACAGCTGCCATATAACAAAAACCCAGTATGTCACATTACTAACAATTTACATATTATGGCAAATTTGTTCAAATTAATGAGGCAGTATTAATACATTAATATTAACTGAAGTCCATAGTTTGCTCAGATACCCTTAGTATTTATTTAATATCCTTTTTCTGTCCCTGGATCTTATCAAGTATACCACATTAATTTAGTCATTACATCTCTTGGCATCTCTTAGCAGTAACAGTTTCTCAGATTTTCATTGTTTTTGATGACCTTGACAGTTTTGAGAAGGACTGATCATGTATTTTGTAGAATGCTCCTTATTTACAATTTGTCTGATGTTTTTCTCATGATTCGAATAGGATAATGGCTTTCTGGAAGATAGACTGTAGAGATAAAATGCCATTCTCATCACATCATTTCAAGAACATATATTAACAGTAATACATATCACTACTGATGTTAACTTTAATCACTTAGTTCAGGTAATGTATGTCAGGTTTCTCCACTGTAAAAATAGTACTTTCTTCCTTTCAGTACTGTACTCTATGGAATGAAATCATTGTATGAAATCCACAATTCAATATTTTGAAATTGTTTTAATAAAAAAACTTGTACATTCTCTCCCTTTAATTTATTTATTCACTTATTTATACCAATGTGGATACATGGATGCTTATATTATAGTTTGGAATAAAATCCAATAATACTTCATTTATTTGTTGCTCTTGCTTTCTTCAGTTTTGGGTGATTATGAAGATGCAGTAAACAATTACATTCTGACTTTCGTGTGGAAATAATTTTCAAATAATTTGGATAAACACTTAAGATCCTAATCGTATATTAAACTGTGTTTAGGTTTGTCAGAAACTACCAAATGACTTCTAAAACAGCTCTAATTTTGCAAAGAATGAGAGTTCCTGTTGCTCTTTGTCCTCTCCAGCAAATGGTTTCATAAGTGATGATGATAATGATTTTAAGACTATAGCCATTATATTATTTGTGTCGTGGTTGGTCTTAAAATGTCTCCATTTTGCCCTTATTTTTAAAAAACATGGTATAGAAATCTAGGTTGACAGTTTTATTTTTTTCTACCACCTTGAGAAAGTAACTTCATTTTCTCATTTGCTTAGTTTCTGATGAAAAATTTTCTGTCATCCTTATCTGTGTTCTGTTTATATAGAGTGTATTTTTCTTCTGACTTTTTTTTTTAAATATTTTATCCTTGTTACTCACTGCTTTATTTGCAATTGGGTTTTGATATGTCTGCTTATTGATTTCTTTATATTTATTCCACTTTGAGTTTATTTAATGACTTGGATGTATGGATTTTTACTTTTCATCAAATTTGGAAAGACCTTGGGATGTTACTTTTGAAATATTTGTTCATTTTCCTTTTTCTGGGGCTCCATTTATTAGATTGCTAGGTATTACCTCATGGATCTATAGCCTCAGTACATTTTTTTATCTTTAGTTTGACAGTGAATTGACATTCACTGATTTGCCTACTCACAGGGCCTGTTGTAGGCCTCCTTTGGGTGTTCATGGGGAAGATTTTAGTTTGGGGTTAAAACTCAGATAGGCCCCTTAGCGGAGCACAGAAGAAAAGTGATAAAGCTTTCCATTAAAGCCAACTATTTTCATTAAGTGTGTTTCAAGTTATAGTAAAGATGTAAAATAGAAATTAAATGAAAATAGTGAAGTCAGGTTTCTTTTATGGGAAATATTATTTTATATGGTAGTGGGATTTATTCATTATAGAAGGAGAAGATGAAAATGATGGAGGTATAAGGGTTAGCTATCAGAACAAAGCCCTAGAATTAGGTGATCAGGGAAGTCAACATATTAAAAAACACCCATTTCTTCACAGAATTATCTCTTAGATGGAGATTGTTAATCAGTTATAGTTTAGAGATTTGGAGTAGAAAATTCATATTTTGCTGGACTACATTGATATTTAGTGGAATATATCCACTAGGTAGTTCTTAAGTCATTCAGCTCAAGATAATATGTGAGCCTGGAGACAGGGGAGAACTTCAGGGGCAGCTACTATAGGTAACTCAATCAACTGTCACAGTTTAAAAAAAGCAGTATTTCACCAGAAGGGATAAGAGTTAATGGGCAGAAGATAAGGACCTGAGCTGGCTGAACTGTGCAGAGACTGGAGTTATTACCATAACCATCATGAGGCTCTGGTATCTACTTGTTCGCTGGAGGCAAAATGAATAGGTTTGGTTTATTACTCATGGATTATCCTTCCATTCTCCTAACTGCTTTTTCAGTTCTCCCCTACACATGTCATTTCTCACACGCTATGAAAAACACTTGGAACTTATTCTGAAGTAGGGTAATAAATGTGAGAGAACTGTAAAATTACCTGTCAAAGAATTTCAAGAACAGGCCTCTAGAGGGCAACTATAGAAATCACAACCTTGTCTCATATTAATCAGAACAGTTTAAAGGCCTCAGCTACTTTTCAGAGGTGATCCTGGAAACTGTATGGTATATATAACATAAACAATTATCTATTCTCTGTGGAAAAATCGACTTCCATTTGATAAGCAGTCCTAAAATTGGCTCTTTATTTTTAAAATTATATAGGGACCACTCCACCAAATTCATATGTCAGTCTTCACTTAATCTAATTAAAGGTGAGCCAAAAAAAGTCGTCATTAGAGAGGAAAGAGAGTGAAATAATAATTATCTGCCATAACATATGCTTAGTAGATCTCATTTTCTCTAATTATGAATGGAATATAAAAGGATACATAGAACATAGAATTGCTGGGGTGCCTGGGTGGCTGTCGGTTGAGTACCTGCCTTCAGCTCAGGTCATGATCCCAGGGTCTTGAGATGGAGCCCCACATCGGGCTCCCTGCTTGGCGGGGAGTCTGTTTTTCCCTCTCCCCAGCTCATACACTCTTTCTCAAATAAATAAATAAAATCTAAAAAAAAAAACAACAGAATTGTTAATACCTCTCTTTCTCTCTCTCTCTCTCTCCCCCCCCATACACACTCTCACACCAAAATATGATTTACACTTTTAAAATAGGACATTCATTGGGCACCTGGATGGCTCAGTTGGTTAAGCAGCTGCCTTTGGCTCAGGTCATGATCCTGGAGTCCCGGGATCGAGTCCCACATCGGGGGTCCCTGCTCAGCAGGGAGTCTGCTTCTCCCTCTGACCCTCTTCCCTCTCGTGCTCTCTATCTCTCATTCTCTCTCTCTCAAATAAATAAATAAAATCTTAAAAAAATAGGACATTCATTAATAGAGAACTACAAGAGTATCCCATTCACTTTTGCATCACCAGGACATAAATAGTTCTTGGTGTTTATTCATCCAGTTCTCATTAACTCTTATTTTGAATAAAGTAGTTACTATTTCAAAATTCCTTTCCAAATGTAAAACATTTAAAGCCATGAGAAAAATAAAATTTCTTTAAAACATCTTTTGATTGTCGTGATGATACCAAAAATCTGAACCTCTCAATTTCACAATGTCCCTTCATGCTGGGGTTTAAATAAATTAACATGTATAAAGAAACCAGTATGGAACTTGACATGTAGTAGATATTGAAGGAAATTACTTTTTCTCCTTCCCTTCTCTATTTTGGGTTATATAACTATAAATGCACATGGAAATCCTACAATACTAGGAATTCGGACTGTTACAGAAAAGAACCTTGTTAATCATAGATTTCCTGATTTGTGAGGTAAGCAGTATAAAATAACAGACCTTTGAAGCAAGAATACACAATTCCCTTTAATAATCTGATTGTGCTTGTTTAGTGAATCAATTAAAAAATCATCATTCATTTCACTAAATACTTTAAATACTTTTTCTGTCAGTCTCACTTTAGATTGGAGAATATTGCATGCAAAACAAATAGGAAATCATTAAAGAATATTTATGTGCTCACTGATCATCTTGAATGGCCTTTTAAAAGTCAGTTTAAGTAACTATTGCAATACTGGAAAGGAGTAATTAAAATGAAGGGTGAAAATTACAAATCTTGAATCATCTTCTGATATGGCACCCTTTACAAAGGCACGATATGCAGCATTTACTTAACAAGGCTAGATTCTAATCTCTAAAGCCCTATGATTAATAATAATAATAATAATTTCATAAATGTATGAAGAAAGTTTTTCTCGTTCAGGCTATAGGCATGTTATTAAGAATTAACATGAAAACACAATTTACTAGTCGTCATTTAGAAGGACTTCATCTAAATAATGAAAATTAAGGAAGAGGTTATTACAGTTTCATCAGTACAGATGGCTTATAGTGAATAGCTTTCTTTGAAGATGAAATAATGAAAAGCTTGAAGTTTGTGTGCAAAGGTGAGAAAAAAGAAGGTAGGATGTGGCTACAACAAATAACCATGAATATTTTTCTATCATCTGCAAAATAAAAGACCAAGGATGAGCTTGAAGATAATATCATTTGTCACTTGGAATGACAGTGTCCTTTGCACCTCAAAACACTAATTCTAGAGGGATAATGAAAGAAAACATAGATAATTCTGTTACTTTTTTGAAAAGAAATAGGTCACTACTCAATATATTCAGATCTTAACTATATGAGATAACTGTCATAGCAAACAACTCAAATGCCTTGTGAGCTAGTGCTGTGTGACATTAGACCAAAATTTTTTCATCTCACCTTGGGAGTGATGTTTCAGGCAAGCAAACCATAGCAGTCCTGTTTCAGTAAACTCTGAAGTGAGTATATTGAAAATAAATATTAAAATATTCTGAAAAGCTAATAAGTTTGCCTGTAAATGGGTTATCCTGTGTATAGCACATCTAACAAGACAGGGGTCTATACTCAACATTATTAGATAAGAAGAAATGAGAAAGGGATGAAGCCCCTCTTCCCATCTTTCATTACAAATGGATAATAACTGCCCCTGTACAGGTAACATTGCTTGAAGAAAGGCAGCCCGGTGCTGCTACTCAGGAATAGTGATGGACAAATCATATGGGTGCTTCACAGCTATTCATAACATCTTCTTTCTCCCTACTTAAAATGATTCTAGTTTCCAACTCAGGTTTTTGTTTCTTTCTCATTACTCTCTTGGCTTAGGATCTAGCTGTATCCCAATATAATCGCCCCCGCCCCATCCAGATATCCAAGATGGAGTCACTAAAACTCATAATTTTACTCGTGGCCAATTCTTGGTTTTAAATGTGGGTATAAGGCATGAAGGAATATTAGAATTTGAACTCCAACTGGAGCATTTGCAAAGGTTTGTTTATACATCACATATGCATTACTAAGCTAGTATTTTAGGAATTCAGATACAACAAACCATAATTTAATGTTCTCTTCTTAGAAATCCCAGTGTATCTGATTTTTTCCTTTAAATTTTGTATTGTTATGTTAATCACCATACGTCATTAGTTTTTTATATAGTGTTCCATGATTCATTGTTTGTGCATAACACCCAGTGCTCCACACAGAACGTGCCCTCTTTAATTCCCATCACCAGTCTAACCCATTCCCCCAGCCCCGTACCCTCTAGAACCCTCAGTTTGTTTTTCAGAGTCCATCGTATCTCATGGCTCGTCTCCCCCTCTGATTTATTCCCCTTCATTCTTCCGCTCCTGCTGTCTTCTTCTTCTTCTTTTTTTGTTCTTAACATATATTGCATTATTTGTTCAGAGGTATAGATCTGTGATTCAATAGTCTTGCACAATTCACAGCGCTCATCATAGCACATACCCTCCCCAGTGTCTAACACGGAGACACCCCATCCCTCCCACCCCCCCTACCAATCCAGCAACGCTCAGTTTGTTTCCTGAGATTAAGAATTCCTTATAAAAGTGAGGTCATATGATACATGTCTTTGTCTTATTGACTTATTTCACTCAGCATAACACCCTCCAGTTCCGTCCACCTCGTTGCAAATGGCAAGATATCATTCGTTTTGATTGCTGCATACTATTCCATTGTGTATATATACCACATCTTCTTTATCCCATCTGTCGATGGACATCTTGGCTTTTTCCACAGTTTGACTATTGTGGACATTGCTGCTATACACATTGTGGTGCACGTGCCACTTCGGATCCCTACATTTGTATCTTTGTGGTAAATATCCAGTAGTGCAATTGCTGGATCATATGGTAACTCTATTTTCAACTGTTTGAGGAACCTCCATACTGTTTTCCAGAGGGGTTGCACCAGCTTGCATTCCCACCAACAGTGTAGGAGGGTTCCCCTTTCTCCACATCCCCACCAATATCTGTCGTTTCCTGACTTGTTAATTTTAGCCATTCTGACTGGTGTGAGGTGCTATCTCACTGAGGTTTTGATTTGGATTTCCCTGATGCTGAGCGATGTTGAGCACTTTTTCTTGTGTCTGTTGGCCATTTGGATGTCTTCTTTGGAAAATGTCTGTTCATGTCTTCTGCCCATTTCTTGATTGGATTAGTTGTTCTTTGGGTGTTGAGTTTGATAAGTTCTTTATAGATTTTGGATACTAGCCCTTTGTCTGATATGTCATTTGCAAATATTTTCTCCCATTCTGTCGGTTGTCTTTTGGTTTTGTTGAGTGTTTCTTTTGCTGTGCAAAAGCTTTTTATCTTGTTGAAATCCCAATAGTTCATTTTTGCCCTTGCTTCCCTTGCCTTTAGTGATGTTTCTAGGAAGAAGTTGCCGTGGCTGAGGTCGAAGAGGTTGCTGCCTGTGTTCTCCGTTAGGAATTTGATGGACTCCTGTCTCACATTTAGGTCTTTCAACCATTTGGAGTCTATTTTTGTGTGTGGTGTAAAGAAATGATCCAGTTTCAGTCTTCTGCATGTGGCTGTCCAATTTTCCCAACACCATTTGTTGAAGAGACTGTCTTTTTTCCATTGGACATTCTTTCCTGCTTAGTCAAAGATTAGTTGACCATAGCGTTGAGGGTCCATTCCTGGGCTCTCTATTCTGTTCCATTGATCTATGTGTCTGTTTTTGTGCCAGTACCATACTGTCTTGATGATGACAGCTTTGTATTAGAGCTGGAAGTCCGGAATTGTGATGCCGCCAGCTTTGCTTTTCTTTTTCAAGATTCCTCTGGCTATTCGGGGTCTCTTATGGTTCCATACAAATTTTACGATTATTTGTTCCATTTCTTTGAAAAAAGTGGATGGTATTTTCATGGGGATTGCATTGAATGTGTAGATAGCTCTAGGTAGCATTGACATCTTCACAATGTTTGTTCTTCCAATCCATGAGCATGGAATGTTTTTGCATTTATTTGTGTCTTCCTCAATTTCTTTCATGAGTATTTTATAGTTTTCTGAGTACAGATCCTTTGCCTCTTTCGTTAAATTTATTCCTAGGTCTCTTGTGGTTTTGGGTGCAGTTGTGAATGGGATCAACTCCTTAATTTGTCTCTCTTCTGTGTTGTTGGTGGTGTATAGGAATGCCACGATTTCTGTGCATTGATTTTATATCCTACCACTTTACTGAATTCCTGTATGAGTTCTAGCAGTTTTGGGGTGGAGTCTTTTGGGTTTTCCACATAAAATGTCATGTCATCTGCAAAGAGTGAGAGTTTGACTTCCTTTTTGCTGATTTGGATGCCTTTGATTTCTTTTTGTTGTCTGATTGCTGTGGCTAGGACTTCTAATAATATGTTGAATAGCAGTGGTGAGAGTGGACATCCCTGCCGCGTTCCTGACCTTAGGGGAAAAGCTCTCAGCCTTTCCCCATTGAGAATGATATTCGCTGTAGGTTTTTCATAGATGGCTTTTATGATATTGAGGTTTATACCCTCTATCCCTATACTCTGAAGAGTTTTGATCAAGAAAGGATGCCGTACTTTGTCAAATGCTTTTTCTGCATCTATTGAGAGGATCATATGAATCTTGCTCTTTCTTTTGTTAATATATCATATCACATTGATTGATTTGCGGATGTTGAACCAACCTCGCAGCCCAGGGATAAATCCTACTTGGTCGTGGTGAATAATCCTTTTAATGTACTGTTGGATCCTATTGGCTAGTATTTTGGTGAGAATTTTTGCATCCATGTTCATCAAGGATATTGGTCTGTAATTCTCCTTTGTGATGGGGTCTTTGCCTGGTTTTGGGATCAAGGTAATGGGGGTCTCATAAAATGAGTTTGGAAGTTTTCCTTCCATTTCTATTTTTTTGGAACAGTTTCAGGAGAATAGGTATTAATTCTTCTTTAAATGTTTGGTAGCATTCCCCTGGGAAGCCATCTGGCCCTGGGCTTTTGTTTGTTGGGAGATTTTTGATGACTGCTTCAATTTCCTTAGTGGTTATAGGTCTGTTCAGGTTTTCTATTTCTTCCTGGTTCACTTTTGATAGTTGATACATCTCTAGGAATGCATCCATTTCTTCCAGGTTATCTAATTTCCTGGCATAGATTTGGTCATAATATGTTCTTATAATTGTTTGTATTTCTTTGGTGTTGGTTGTGATCTCTCCTCTTTCATTCATGATTTTGTTGATTTGGGTCATTTCTCTTTTCTTTTTGATAAGTCTGGCCAGGGGTTTATTAATCTTGTTAATTCTTTCAAAGAACCAGCTCCTATTTTCGTTGATCTGTTCTATTGTTCTTTTGGTTTCTATTTCATTGATTTCTGCTCTGATCTTTATGATTTCTCTTCTCCTGCTGGGTTTAGGCTTTATTTGCTGTTTTTTCTCTAGCTCCTTTAAGTGTAGGGTTAGGTTGTGTATTTGAGACCTTTCTTGTTTCTTGAGAAAGGCTTGTATTGCTATATACTTTTCTCATAGGACTGCCTTTGCTGTATCCCAAAGATTCTGAACAGTTGTGTTTTCATTTTCATTGGTTTCCATGAACTTTTTTAATTCTTTAATTTCCTGGTTGATCCATTCATTTTTTAGTAGGATGCTCTTTAGCCTCCATGTATTTGAGTTCTTTCCGACTTTCCTCTTGTGATTGAGTTCTAGTTTCAAAGCATTGTGGTCTGAAAATATGCAGGGAATAATCCCAATCTTTAGGTATTGGTTGAGACCCGATTTGTGACCTAGGATGTGATCGATTCTGGAGAATGTTCCATGGGCACCTAGAGAAGAATGTGTATTCCGTTGCTTTGGGATGGAATGTTCTAAATATGTCTGTGAAGTCCATTTGGTCCAGTGTGTCATTTAAAGTCTTTATTTCCTTGTTGATCTTTGGCTTGGATGATCTGTCCATTTCAGTCAGGGGGATGTTAAAGTCCCCCACTATTATTGTATTGTTGTCAATGAGTTTCTTTGCTTTTGTTATTAATTGCCTTATATAATTGGCTGCTCCCATGTTAGGGGCATAGATATTTACAATTGTTAGATCTTCTTGTTGGATAGACCCTTTCAGTAGGATATAGTGTCCTTCCTCATCTCTTATTACAGTCTTTGGTTTAAAATCTAATTTGTCTGGTATAAGGATTGCCACCCCAGCTTTTTTTTTGGTGTCCATTAGCATGGTAAGTGGTTTTCCATCCCCTCACTTTCAATGTGTGGGTGTCTTTGGGTCTAAAATGAGTCTCTTGCAGACAGCATATCGATGAGTCTTTTTTTTTAATCCAATCTGATAACCTGTGTCTTTTGATCGGGGCAGTTAGCCCATTTACATTCAGGATAACTATTGAAAGATATGAATTTAGTGATAGGAGCAAGATGACGGAGGAGTGGGAACCTGGATTTCGTCTCGTCTGAGGAATTCAGCTGAATAGGGATCAAACCATTCTGAACACCTACGAACTCAACAGGAGATCGAAGATAAGAATACTAACAACACTCTGAACAGAAAGCCACCACTTTCTGGAAGGTAGGACGTGCAGAGAAGTGAATCCAAGGCAATATTCAGGAGGATAGACGGCGGGGGAGGGGGCCTCCGTCGGCCGCTTCTGGCAAGTGATAGAGCCACGGAGCACAAAATCGGAACTTTTAGAAGCCGGCTCTGCTGAGGGACGTCGCTCCAGTGGCTAAGCGGGGGGTGGACCCCTCGCGGGACAGTGTGGTCTCAGGGCCCTCGGGGTCACAGAAAGACCGGGGGTGACTGAGTGTGGCAGAGCTCCCACGTATCGGAGCGGGGAAGCCGGCTGCAGAGACGGAGCTGAGGCGCAGGCTCTCAGCTTGGGGTGGCCATAAACTGTGATCCGCGGCCCAGTCAGGCTACTGCTCCTCCAGCAGGGACCCAACAAGCGGTAGAGCCGGGGAGACTCCCCTTCCTCCCCCGGGAGGAACGGCGCAGAAGTGCACCGCAGGGATCTGCTGGGTTTGGAGACTCCACCCGGGGTCGGGTGCCAGACATAGAAACGCTCGATCACAGGCCGGGTGAGCACGGAGTGCGGCCGAAGACCGGGGAGACGGGAGTGACTGCTTTTCTCTGGGGGCACACTGAGGAGCGGGGCCCCGAGTTCTCAGCTTTTCCGGGCAGAGATTGGGAGACCACCATTTTCATCCTGCTCCTCCAAAGCTCTACCGAGAGCTTGCAGGGAACAAAAGCTCCTGAGAGCAAACCAGAGCAGATTGCTTAGCCTGGACTCACAAGGGCGGGGCAATTCCGCCTCCGGCAAAGACATTTGGGAACCACGGCAACAGGCCCCTCCCCCAGAAGATCAGCGTGAACAGCCAGCAAACCAAGACCAAGTTTACTGATCAAAGAGAACAGGAGAACTCCAGCACTAGGGGAATACTGCACATAGAATTCATGGCTTTTTTACCCTGATTCATTAGTTTTTCAAAGTTAATTTTTTTAACTTTTTTTTTGAATTTTTCTTTTTCCCTTTTTCAAACAACATCTTATCAATCCCTTTTAAAAAAACTTTTTATTTTTCATTTTTAGAGTCATATTTTATCCCTTCATAGTAGTTACCCTTTTTTGACATATATATATGTTGTTCTCTCTTTAAAATTTTGAGATACAATTTCTTCTAACAGATCAAAATATACCCTAAATCACTAGTGTATGGCCTTGTTCTATTCTCCTGCCTGATCACATTCTCTCCTTTTTTTTCTTTTTTCTTTTTCTTTTTCTTTTTAAATCTTCTTCTTTCTTTTTTGAAAGATATGAATTTAGTGCCATTGTATTGCCTGTAAGGTGACTGTTACTGTATATTGCCTGTGTTCCTTTCTGGTCTATGCTGCTTTTAGGCTCTCTCTTTGCTTAGAGGACCCCTTTCAATATTTCTTGGAGGGCTGGTTTCGTGTTTGCAAATTCCTTTAGTTTTTGTTTGTCCTGGAAGCTTTTTATCTCTCCTTCTATTTTCAGTGACAGCCTAGCTGGATATAGTATTCTTGGCTGCATATTTTTCTCGTTTAGCGCTCTGAAGATATCATGCCAGTCCTTTCTGGCCTGCCAGGTCTCTGTGGATAGGTCTGTTGCCAATCTAATGTTTCTACCATTGTAGGTTACATATCTCTTCTCTCGAGCTGCTTTCAGGATTTTCTCTTTGTCTCTGAGACTCGTAAGTTTTACTATTAGATGTCGGGGTGTTGACCTATTTTTATTGATTTTGAGAGAGGTTCTCTGTGCCTCATGGACTTTTGATGCCTGTTTCCTTCCCCACATTAGCGAAGTTCTCTGCTATAATTTGCTCCAATATACCTTCTGCCCCTCTCTGTCTTTCTTCTTCTTCTGGGATCCCAATTATTCTAATGTTGTTTCATCTTATCATATCACTTATCTCTCGAATTCTGCCCCCGTGATCCAGTAGTTGTTTATCTATCTTTTTCTCAGCTTCTTTATTTTCCATCATTTGGTCTTCTATATCACTGATTCTCTCTTCTGCCTCACTTGTCCTAGCAGTTAGTGCCCCCATTTTTGATTGCACCTCATATACAGCCTTTTTGATTTTGACTTGGTTAGATTTTAGTTCTTTTATTTCTCCAGGAAGGGTTTCTCTAATAACTTCCATGCTTTTTTCAAGCCCAGCTAGTATCTTTAAAATCATGATTCTGAACTCTAGGTCCGACATTGTACTAATGTCCTATTGAGTCGGTCCCTGGCAGATAGTACTACCTCTTGTTCTTTTTGCTGAGGTGATTTTTTTTGTCTTGTCATTTTGTCCAGAGGAGAATAGATGAATGAGAGAACAAAATGCTAACAGGTTAACAACGTCCCCACAAAATATACTCTAAACAAATGAGAAAAGACCTGAAACCAGGGGAAAAGGAAGGGAAAGAAAAAAAAAGATAAAAACAAACAAAAACAGATCAAGACAAGAAAAAACAGAATATGATCAAATATGATAATGCTAGTACATAGATCAATGCCACACAGTAGATTTTGGGTGTATTTTGGTCTGTTAGAAGAAAGTGCCTCCTAAAATTTTAAAGAAATAAAGACTTATATATGTACAAAATAAGGGTTGATACAATGAAGGGATGGAATATGACTGTAAAGAAAATTATAAAAAATTTTAAAATGGAATTGATAAGGTGCTTGAAAAAGGAAAGAAGAGGATTAAAAAAAAAGAATGAAAGAAAGAAAAAGGGGAGAGAATGTGATTAGGCAGGAGACTAGAACAAAGCCATACACTAGAGATTTAGGGTATATTTTTTTCTGTTAGAAGAAACTGTATCTCAAAATTTTAAAGAGAGAACAACATATATATATATATATATATATATATATATATATATATATGCCAAAAATAAGGGTAACTATGAAGGGATAGAATATGACTCTAAAAATTTAAAATAAAAATGTTTTTTTAAAAAAGGGTTGATAAGATGTTGGTTGAAAAAGAGAAAAAGAAAAATTAAAAAAAAGTTAAAAAAATTAACTTTGAAAGACTAATGAATCATGGTAAAAAAGCCATGAATTCTATGTGCAGTATTCCCCTAGCGCTTGAGTTCTCCCGTTCTCATTGATCGGTAAACTTGGTCTTGGTGGGCTGTTCGCTGATCTTCTGGGGGAGGGGCCTGTTGCCGTGGTTCCCTAATGTCTTTGATGGAGGCAGAATTGCCCCGCCCTTGTCCGTCTGGGCTAAATAATCTGCTCGGGTTTGCTCTCGGGAGCTTTTGTTCCCTGCCAGCTTTCCGTACAGCTTTCGAGGATGAGAGTGAAAATGGCAGCCTCTCAATCTCCCCCCTGGAGGAGCCGAGAACTTGGGGCCCCACTCCTCAGTGTGCCCCCAGAGAAAAGCAGTCAGTCACTCCCGTCTCCCCGGTCTTCAGCCGCACTCCGTGCTCACCCTGCCTGTGACTGAGCGTTTGTATCTCTGGCACCTGACCCCGTGTGGAGTCTCCAAACCCAGCAGATCCCTGCAGTGCGCTCCCGCGCCGCTCCTCCCAGGGAAGGAAGGGGAGTCTCCCCGGCTCTGCCACTTGTTGGGTCCCTGCTGGAGGAGCAGTGGCCCGACTGGGCTGTGGATCATGGTTTATGGCAACCTGGAGCTGAGAGCCCACGCCTCGGCTCCGTCTCTGCAGCCGGCTTCCCCGCTCTGATACCTGGGAGCTCTGCCACACTCAGGAACCCCGGGTCTTTCTGTGACCCCGAGGGTCCTGAGGCCACACTGTCCCGCGAGGGTTCCACCCCCCGCTTAGCCACTGGAGCAACGTCCCTCAGCGGAGCCGGCTTCTAAAAGTTCCGATTTTGTGCTCCGGCTGTATCACTTGCCAGAAGCGGCCGACGGAGGCCCCCTCCCCTGCCATCTATCCTCCCGAATATCACCTCGGATTCACTTCTCCACACGTCCTACCTCCCAGAAAGTGGTCGCTTTTCTGTTCAGAGAGTTGTTGCTATTCTTTTCTTCGATCTCCTGTTGAGTTTGTAGGTGTTCAGAATGGTTTGATCCCTATTCAGCTGAATTCCTGAGACCAGACGAAATCCAGGTCTCCTACTATTCTGTCATCTTGCTCTGCCCCCCCAGTGTATCTGATTTATGAAGTTATTATTGTAATTCTCAGGCAATACATTGAAAAAGTGCGGTGTTAGCTCCTATCTGGCTTTAGTATTGGGCATAGTGTAATGCATACTGTGCTTTGGATGAAATGTATTGACATGGTGTAAAATGCTCAAAGGAAATCCCACGTATTTTCTCATTGTACCATTTTCTTTGTGAATTCTTTGAAACATAAACTAAGAATTTTGATCTATTTGAAAATAAGCTTGAGTCTTCTTCTCCTTTGCAAATAATTAGCTATGTAAGTTATAAGCCTTGTCTTCTTAACATATCATTTTTAAATTTTTTATTCAGTCCTTTTTTTTTTTTTGCCCTGGGGACTATTTTCAAGAATCAAAGGAAAGCATGTACCTGACACATGCACTTTGAAACAATTATTTGTCCTCTTCTGTCCACACAAATACACCTGTTTAGATCTACCAGACTTCCTTGTTTTTCAGCAGCTCTCTATAGATGACATTATCAAACACCAAGAAATTATTTTTATTCTCCAAGGCCCTCAGCTAGAGAATTCTTGGAATGTTGTCTTTATTATCACACTTTACTGTAAGTTTTTTGAGGACAGAGACCCTTTCTGCCTGACCATTTTATTCCAAGAGCTTAAATTATTCCAGATACACGGTAGGTGGTAATTAAAAGATGTATAAAATGCCTGGAAAGACTTACATGAGAAATAAACAAAGCTCTAAGTTAGTAAGAAGGGCATTCCCAGAGAATGGATTTAGATTATAAGTGTGTCTCACATCAGGTGAGATATGTGTTCTTTCTGTACTACCATACTGTTCTTGCAGGGATTAAATATTCAATAATATTTAACCAACAATATTACATCAATCAGATTATTTATAATATATATTCTAATTTATGCATAATTATAAATATAAAACATAGCTCCATAGTATAAAGTATTAAAGATTTATAATAATAAATTTTAAACATATAATATTTAGTCTCTCTGTTCTCTGGAAATATTACAAGCCAAATTTTCAAGGATCCCCTAGGCATAATCCCTTTAAAGCATAAAATATATGCTCTTAACTAAAAATTTTGTATGGACTTCTCCACTTTTCAGGAATGTTATTTTTAATGTCATTGTAATGTAATGTTACTGTCCTGACAAGCAAGAATCCCATCATAGTAAGTGCCTATTTTAGGCTGTAGTCTCATCTTATCATCCATCTTAATATGACTGTTATACTTTACACCTTTTCCTTCACTCTGCTTCGCACAGTATTGCCCTCTAACGTCTGCTATAATAGACTCCCTGCTGCAGTACACCTTCATTTGAGACTTTACCCTTTATGTCTCAGAATATGTGACCTTTCTTTTCCTCCCTTGACAACATAAGAGTTTATCAAAATTTTGTATTATGTTATGTTAATCACCATACATCATTGGTTTTTGATGTAGTGTTCCATTATTCATTGTTTGCGTATAACATCCAGTGCTCTATGCAGAACGTGCCCTTTTTAATACCCATCACCAGGCTAACCCATCCCTCCACCCTCCTCCCCTCTAGAACCCTCAGTTTGTTTCTCAGAGTCCATCGTCTCTCATGGTTTGTCTCCCCCTCTGATTGCCCCTCTTCATTTTTCCCTTCCTGCTATCTTCTTCTTTTTTTTTTTTTTAACTTATAATGTATTATTTGTTTCAGAGGCACAGGTCTGTGATTCAACAGTCCCACACAATTCACAGACCTCCCCATAGCATATACCCTACCCAATGTCTATCACCCAGCCACCCCATCCCTCCTACCCCCCACCACTCCAGCAACCCTCAGTTTGTTTCCTGAGATTAGGAATTCCTCATATCAGTGAGATCATATGATATATGTCTTTCTCTGATTGAATAAGAGTTTATCAAATTTAATGTAATTTGTGTTTTTTTTTATGTTTTCACCATTATATGATGTTCCATTCAGGAACTACATTGCATTCCTGTTTTTACTTTTGTTCATTTCTGTATTCCTGCTCTTAGAACATATGTTGAAATTAGATTGAATGTACTATTTATTTACTAAAGCATTTAAGCATTAGGGAATTTTTGCTTTGCCTTAAACTATTTAAAAATCATTTCACATTTAAATGAATTTCATTTTTTTTTACTTGCTCAAATAATTATTCTTGCATCTAGATACTTCCAGTCCTGAGTCTCTATAGATTGGTGTGCGTTTAAGCTGAAATACATGTAAGATTTTTAATCTCCCTATACATATGCCTATCGATTGAAACTTACAGTGGCTTATGAAAAAGAAAAAAGTTGGATGAATAAAAAATTATGTTCTCACAATAGCCATAATTCAAAATAATTTTCTGTTTTCTCCTTTCATTAAAATATTATATAACATCAACTATTAAACCATCAATTACAGTCAGAATTAAAATCTGCATCAATTATTTCTTAAGAAAAATGTTTATGATCCACATATTCAACAGATCTGTATGCAGATATCTTCTGTAAACTATTAAGTGCAACCATACTTTTAGATTTTCTTTAGCCTTATGTACTATAAATTCAATCATACCTAACTGGTTTTAAGGTTTAAATTGGTCATTGAATTTAAAATGCCATATCTGAAATTCTCATTATCCTTGTAGTAGCAGAAGTTCTGTTTCTGCTCCATGCCCATCCTATTGTATCTGTCAATAGAATTTATCACAGTGGATCACAAAGCATAATCTTCTCAATTATTGTCTCTATCTCTGAGGCTAAAGACAGAGTGTTTCATGTTCCATTTACCCTCTTGTCAAACATTTGTTTCGGGTGCTTTATATTCATGCTTCATGTATTGTTAATTCTTTCCCATATTTCTTTTTGACTGAAGCTGTGGACATTAATCCTGTCATGCCAATGCTCTGTTTTCATTTTTTAAAATGTATTTACCTCCTTTGGGTGTTTGGCTTTTATTCCATTTATCTTCTTTTTTTTTTTTTAATCTTCCACTAGAAAAATGTTCCTATTCAGTCTGATTCAGAGAAAAATTTCCTCATGAAATTTATGTTTTAAAATTTAAAATTATGTACCAGACAACAGTTTCTGCCCTCTCATTTATTTTTTTTCTTCTAGATATTATGTGTTTCCCCAGCTTTATGAGAACACCTTATATCAAAAGTTGCAGATACTGAAAAATGCTTTAGAAATATTATTAATCACCGGGGAGCCTGCTTCTCCCTCTCCCTGTGCCACTCCCCCTTCTTGTGCTCTCTCACTCTCTCTGTCAAATAAATAAATAAAATCTTTTTAAAAAAAGAAATGTTATTAATAATTTGTCTTAAAATAATGAAAAGACCAACAATAATTAAAGATAAATCAAAATTTTGCTTATTTTACTGGTAACAATGCATAGAAAATATGTAAAGTTTAGCAGTTTAAGTATTGTTTTGTGAACTTTTTGTTCCCTCAAAATATTTTAAATAAGCAGTTTTTCAGTTATTGAAAATTTGAAATATTGCACACATACAGAAAAGTGCACAACTCATAATTGTAAAGCTTGATGAATTTTCACAAAGTGAAATTTCGTCTGTTTAGCAATCAAATAGATCAAGAAACAAATTCTTATGAGAACCCCCAAAAGCTCCCTCATGCCCCTTTCCTGTTGCAAGCTTTCTCCTGGGAGGGTAACCAGTGTTCTGATTTCTATTCTACATGGATTCATTTGCCAGCTTCTTCAACCTTGTCCAAATCAAATCACTATATTTGACTTCTTAAATTCAGTGTTATGTTTCTGAGAGGAATTAAGTTTTGCTAGTAATTACCAAATTTCACTATATAGTTATTTGGCTTGTTGTCAGAAGTTCATGTGTAATATGAGATATCTTGAGAAAACAGAGAGAGTTGCACAGTGTGAGTTAGTTGACAATCTAATTTGTGTCTTTCAAGATAACATGACATATTACAGTTTACTTGTGCTCTACTTAATAGATCTGTGCATTTTATAACTTAGTGTTAATTAAACTAATTATCACAAAATATTCAAGTAACTTTAAAAGATCTGTGCAAAGGAAAATATTTACAATAATACTGAGGATACAATATTTATTTTTAATAATTCTACTTGCTTTAACATCTTTTTGTCTGATAATTAGTATTACCACATCAGCTTTCTTTATTGTTTGCATGGTATATCTCTTTTTGTGCTTTCTTTTTTCTCTTTATGTAACATCATTATATTTAAAATATGTCTTGAAAACAGCATATAGTTAGTTATGTTTAACTTTTCTTTAATCAAGTTTGACAATATCAATCTTTTACATAGAGAATTTACTCAATTTACATTTAATGCAATTACTTATATAGTTGAGTTTATGACTACCACATTACTATTTTATCAATATATCAATTTATATTCTTTCTTCTTCTTTTATTTTTATTGCTTATTTAAGAAGAAGAAAGGAGGCAGTCTAGAAAGCATAGCAAAGTATCAGTCTTATCAATAGTGAGATAAACAAGAACCAGGATGAAATGAAGCCAGACTCCTCAGCATATTAGTTACATTTGCTATGACAACGCACAATCCCAAATTGATTTTATGGCTAACAATAACAAATATTTACTTACTTGCTTGTATTTAGGAGGACTGTGTGGGTCAGTTGTAGCTCTTCCAGCCTTTGTATACATCATCTCATTCCAGGCTTCAAGATGGAGCACCTCAACCACTCAAATGTATTTAAAATGTTTTCTGAGATTTAGAGTACAACCTGTCTGTTTGTTCATATCCCATTAGTGAAAATAGATTGTATGGCCAAACCCAAAGTTAATGCATCTGGAAAACATACTCTGTCTATAGCAAGGACAATGAAGGAGAATATAGTTGTGAACAAATAATATACCAAAATATGTATTAAGAAAATAGTAGAAAGTCACATTTTCTGGCAAATATGGAATAAACAGTCTGAAAAGCTATCCCTTTACAAACAATGTTTTAAATACAATAAATGCTTGGCTTACATAAACAAACTTTTGAATCCAGGGGTAAATTTACCAAAAATTAAAGACAAAATCCAAGATCCCAAAAATAAAGAGTGAACTGAAAATCAAAGAGTAAGCTGATGCTAAAGTGCGGGTACACTTGGGGCATTCTCCAAATTTTGGGACCTGGAAGCTTGGGTTTTATTGACCACATAAGTTATAAAAGACAAATACTTGGGTACAACTAACCAAGAGGGAAAATTATAATCCCTCCTCCTGATAAAAATGGGACAAAGTGCTACATACTGAGAAAAAAAATGAAGGCTAGAAACTATTCTAGCCCCTGGAAGAGGAAGAAGAAAGGGAAATTTTTCTTCTAGTTTGAGCTATGAGTTTAAAATATAAGAAAGTCTTCTGAGAATTTAAAATCAGTACTCAAGCCACAAGCAAAGTATTGTATAAAATCAGTATTACCAGCATTATTTGGACATTAACACAAATTGGTACTGTTAGAATAAGGTGCCCTAATATATTTCCACAGGGTACACAGTAGAAGGAGGATATTTTCAGACATAACTTACAGTATTGTCCTTAACAGAACTGAAAACTAGGGGCGCCTGTGTGGATCAGTCAGTTGAACTTCTGCCTTTGGCCTGGGTCATGATTCCAGAGTCCCAGGATCCAGCCCTGCTCAGCAGAGAATCTGTCTCTCCCTCTGCCCCTCACCCCGCTTGTGCTCTCTCTCTTACTCTCTCTCTCAAATAAATAAATAAAATCTTAAAAAAAAAAGAACTGAAAACTAATACTCATTTTTAAAACTTACGCTACTAGCAAGGAATCAAACCACCATGAAAGAGAATCAACAAGATGATGAAATATCTCAGTTAGACACCTAAGGACTTCAAAGAGGATTATTGTAAAGATAAAATAAATTAATTATATTAAACAAAAAAACGCCACAACTTTTAATCTGAGTAATGAAAATATAGCATCAAAAAATAAGAAAACTTTGAAATTAAATTAAATACTACTTCTGGTAGTTAAAAATAAATTAAAAACCTAATTGATTCTGGTTTTATCTAATAAATACTCCTGTAAATATTCTCATACAAAGATATATGTTTATATGCATGTATATTTTTACATATATATTAGCATGTTTTAATTTCTCTTGGTTAAATACTTAGGAATGACATTTCCTGAGTCATGTAATAGGCTTACACTTAATTTTATAAGAATTAAGAAATTTTATAAGAAACTTTTCTCCAAAATGGTTATGCAATTTTCTGTTCTCACCATTAGTATATGAGAATTGTAATAACTCCACATTTGCATCATCTTTTAGCATCATTAGTTTTTTTTATTTTAATGTTGACCATCCTAATGAGTAGGTTATGATGCATCTTATCATGTGTTACTTTTTACCAAGAGGTAAATAAATAAACTTTGGCATATCAGCAATAAAAAGAAACAAGCTTGACATATACATCAACATGGCTAAATCTCAAAAACAATATATTAAATAATACAGACACAAAAGAGTGAGTGTGGTCTGAATCTTTGTATGTGAAATTATAGAAAATGCAAACTGGAAGATCAGTGGTTTTCTGAGTTCAAGAGTGGAGTGGGGGATTTTTGGAAAGAAACCTGAGGAAAAATTTGGATGATAGAAATATTCTATATGTTGATTGAGAAACATTCTGTGTATTTCTTGTTCTGGGGCTGTAGTAGTTTTAAAAACTCAACAATTTGTATAATCTAAATAGGTAATGTTTGTTTATTTTTTTACTTAAATAATGTCTCAATAAAAATTATTTAAAACATTTTAAAAATTAAACATGTGATTATACATAGTTGAAGGGGCACCTGGGTGGCTCGGTAGGTTGAATGTCTGACTCTTGATTTTTGCTCAGGTCATGATCTCAGTGTCCTGAGATTGAGCCCTGAGTCAGCCTTCACACTCAGAGGGGAGTCTGCTTGAGATTGTCTCCATCTCCTTCTGCCCCTCCCCACCATCTAAAATAAATAAATCTTAAAAAAAAAATAGTTGAAAATAAATCAGTGAACTAGAAGGTAGATTTTTAGAAAGTACTCAAATGCAACACAAAAATACAGGAGTAAAAGATGTTAAAGAGAAATAAAGATACACAGAGGTTAGAATGAGGTAGACTAATATATATATATATATTCAGATTTGTGGAAGAAAATAGTAATAATGAAGGAGAAATACTATTTGATGAGATAATTGATATTGATTTTTTTTTTAAAAATTACTTCTTAGAAGCAGATACAAAATATATCAAAGATAGGATAAAGATATATAAACAAGTAGTTAAATTTGAGATTACATTGAATAAATACAATATATATTTTATTAAAAGTGTGTAAAATTAATTTTTCTAGTTAAAAATAACAGGCAAATATGTAAGGGTGATCTTATGGGCTGATTTGGTTCCCACTCAAAATTCCTATTTTGAAGTCTTAACCCCCAGTACCTATGAATGTGACTGTAATTGGGGACAGTCTTTACAGAGGTAATTAAGTTAAAATGAGCTCATTAGGATGCATCCGAATACAGTATGACTGATACCCTTATAAGAAGGGGAAGTCTGGACACAGATACATATATAAGGAAGACGATGTAAAAATGCAGGGTGGAGACAGCCATCTACAAGCCAAGGAGAAAGGCCTAGAATGGATCCTTCCTTCGTGACCTTCAGAAAGAACCAAACTTGCCAATACCTTGACCTCAGACTTCTCATTTCCAGAGCTGTGAGAAAATAAATTTTTGTTTTAGGCACCCAGTCTGTGATACCTCGTTCTGGCAGCTGTAGCAAACTAATACAAATGGCAATTGGAATTAAAGGATTTTATGGCACTTGTACTATTAATGAAAGATAAATATGTGATTTATTTTATCTTTCTTACATCAAATATTTATTTTCGACTATTAGGGGTGAGCACTAAAATAATAAAAATATAATGTATATTCTACAAAATGCTATAAAAATATATAATATGATTATAATTAGGAATAATAAATGTAGGTAAGTCATGAAAGTTAAAAATAAGATGCTATAGATAATCACAAATAATACAGTAGTCATAATAAATTTAAGCGAAATAATTTTCTGCTTTCATGTGAAAATTCTCAATATATATAAACCAAAACTGGTAAAATGACAAGTGGGTATTGAAAACTCTCTCATTATTTTGGAAAATTTTATCGAACTTTGCTCAAGATTTAATAGCTCAAAAAAATTTATAGCTCAAGCAAATAAAAATCAATATGGACATAAAATTTTGAACATGTAATTTATTTTTTTAAATATTTTTTATTTATTTAAGAGAGGGTGAATGAGAGATAGAGAGCACGAGAGGGAAGAGGGTCAGGAGGAGAAGCAGACTCCCTGCTGAGCAGGGAGCCTGATGTGGGACTCGATCCCTGGACTCCAGGATCATGACCTGAGCCGAAGGCAGTCGTTTAACCAACTGAGCCACCCAGGCGCCCTGAACATGTAGTTTAAAAAGTCAACCTAATAATTAAGAATGTATGGTTGTCTATTAACCAGACTTTAAGGTAAGTTTCAATTATTTAAAAAATTTAAACAATATAGGTAACCTCTTCTGACTATAATAAAGTTCAGTTATAAAACTATGAAAAAGAATTCAGATTTTAAGACAAGATGTAATTTAGGCATTTTCTTATTCTCCCTAGAAATCGTGCAAAATAAGAAAGGAGAATAAAAACACAAATTCCTCATTTAATATGCATGCAGTTAGTTTAAAGCACAAACAAGGTACACAGCTAACCAAAGAACAGTTGTTCATTGAAGGAAATGGAGAGCAAATGCCACGGATGCAGCTCTTAGAAAAAGCTGGAGAAGTAAACTTAAAAAAGGCAAGCTACATGTAGTGAGACATAATTTCCAAAATATTTGGACAGAGGGGTATAAAATCATTTTGCAGCGTCTTTTGTAGAACCAGTTGATGCCAAAAATTAGGCTAGGCTAAGTTCCTGCTACTGTACGTGTGGCCTGAGAAGCAAAGTATCAGCATCACTATGGAGATGGTTAGAAATTCAAAATCACAAGCTCTGAGCCATACTTAGACCAAGTCTACATGGCAGCAAAATGATTAAATGATGTGCTTCACATTTTATTTGAGAGGCACTGGGATAGGCCAAATGAGAATATTTGAGGCAAGCTATATTTTCAAGACGTGGCCAAGTCTCCATGGCACTGCATTTGGGGGCAGTAGGGAAGGGAGAGAGAGTACAAAAACTTTCTACTGGGTAAAAATGTTCAGCTCCTGTCTCAGTTGTTTAGGGAGAAATAAAATATAAACACTCTCTTAGAAACAAAAGTGTAACACAAAAGGAAAACACTAGCCTTTTGAAAACCAGTTTTTACTTCACCCCTATCCAAGAAGGTTGTGAATGCATAATCTGAGTAAATTTCTCCTGCTTCAAGGAGAATTATTTTAAAAAGGAAAAAATAATACCATCAATATGGAGATATTATTTTAAAATGCAAAACAAACAGCTGAAGAGTACTCAAGATAAATGGACGAAAACTGAGACAGTATTATATCATGAATAAAACAATCATTGGACTATTTCACACTATGAAAAGAAAGCACAAACCCCTCTGACAAGAACACAGGGAAGATAAAAGATGGAAAAAAAAAGTGACAAAATATAATGGAAATCAGAAAAAAAGAATTAAAAATTGCAGAAATAAAAATGAAAGATAATATAGAACACTGAAGATAACTAAGTGAGAAGAGTAATGAAAATAAAAGTTCTCAATGAAAAGAAAAACAAAGATCATATCTGCATTGGAAATGCATGAAGAAGAAAATCAGAATAGAACAAGGTAATTCTCCTGAGAGAATACGAGACGTAGAAGTAACCAATGTTTACACTGTATCATGAGAAAGCTTTACCCAGTACAGTCAACAAGACAATGCTCTTAAACTTTAAATAATATTCATAATTTTTTCTTTTTCTTTAAAGATTTTATTTATTTATTTGACAGAGAGAGACAGCGAGAGAGGGAACACAAGCAGGGGGAGTGGGAGAGGGAGAAGCAGGCTTCCCGCTGAGCAGGGAGCCCGATGCGGGGCTCGATCCCAGGTTCCCGGGATCACAACCTGAGCCGAAGGCAGATGCCTAATGACTGAACCACCCAGGTGCCCCTAAATAATATTCATAATTTTAGGAGACATTCAGGTCAAAATACCTTTCTATTTATAAGCATGTGGAAAGATAAACGGGATTGTCTGTTTTAAGTCCATAGAGAATTCTTTCCCTGTCTACCTATCAATGGGTTAACCTGGGTTCAGGAACTGCCCCCCCAACCCACCCAAACTGCCTGACCCTGGACTGCCTAAGAGGCTATGTCTACAAACAATTTGTGTTGAAAGTATGAGTACCCCTCACTCCAGTAGGAAGACTTACGCACAGTATCAACTTCCCCAGGTTTTCTAAGTGGAGGTCAAGTCCAATTCCTGTAAATTCCTATAAGCTTAAATTGCTTTTATGCTAATGCAGCTGGACTGTGCCTCATTTGCAGAACTATGCCCACAGTCTCAACATACAAGAAAGTGGGGGAGGTAGTGCAATGAAAATAAAGAAAAATTCTAAATAGTATTGAAAACATATGTGCCTAAACAATATTCCAAGATATATCTCTCATGTGATTAACAAGAGAAAAGTAAATGGAAGCATGATACCATTTTTATAGTATTTAAAATATGCAAAGCAATATAATGTATCATTTATTGATCACAGTATGTATAGCAAATTAGAAAGCCATACATGGTGTATTAGTTTGTTAGGACTTCCATAACAAAGTACCACAGCCTGGGTGGCTTCAACAGCAAAAATTTATTGTTTTGCAATTCTGGAGGCTAGAAATCTAAGATCAAGGTGTTGGCAGGGTTTATTCCTCCTGCTGAGGGAAGCATCTGTTCCAAGCCTTTCTCCTTTGCTTTTAAATGGCCATTTTCTCCTGAATCTTCACACCATCTTCTTTCTCTGTGTCCAGATTTCCCCTTTTTATACAGACATTACTCTTATTGTATTAGGGCCTACCCTAATGGCCTCATTGTAACTTGATTACCTCCACGAAAACCCTCTCTTCAGATAAGGTCACATTTCAGACGTACTGGAGGTTAAAACTTCAACATGGAAATTTTGAAAGGAACATAATTCAGCATTAGGGTTAGTAATGTCTCTTGGTATATGTATCATCTGTCACAATGATTATCCCCAACATAGTGTAAAGGTGGAAAATAAAGTCATCTGAACCTCAGTGTCCCTTTGAACACTTCCAAATATGTATCAACCAACCTGCTATGGGTTTTGAAAATAAGTTTTTTTTTTTCTTTCTTATTTTCAAGCTAATGAAGTTCTTTTCTTTTTAAGATTTTATTTATTTGACAGAGAGAGAGACAGCGAAAGAGGAAACACAAACAGGGGGAGTGGGAGAGGGAGAAGCAGGCTTCCCGCTAAGCAGAGAGGACCCTGGGATCATAACCTGAGCCAAAGGCAGATGCTTAACAGCTGAGCCACCCAGGTGCCCCCCAAGCTAATGAAGTTCTTTTCTGGAGAGCTCTGGGTCTGACTTGATTTTTTTTTTTTTTTTTTTTTTTGACTGGGGTAGTTTCAACCTAAGTCTCCAAGGATAGAGAGACATTCATCTTACTGGGACTTTTAAGGGGGAAATTTGTAAAGTCTTACCACTTACTAAGAGACTTCATTGTTTCTATCATCCTTAATACTTAGGAAAAGAGGGACACCCAACCCCCATGTTGGGCTTCCTGCTCAGTGGGGAGTCTGCTTCTCCCTTTTGCCACTCCCCCTGCTTGCACTCTCTCTCTCTCTCTCTCTCTCTCTGTCAAATAAATGAATAAAATCTGTTTTAAAAAAAGTACCTCGGAAAAGAAAAAAGAGCCAGTTGCATTTTTAAATTATGTTAACAACATTAGCTGATGCTCTTGGGCTTCTTGGCCAAGACTGCTGTCTCTGGTCTTCATGTCCATGAGGCCCATACTCTGCAGGGCTCATGACTTTCACTCTCAGGTTTGACACATGTCACCCGTACGACTGGCTGCTGCACTCCTGATTTTAGGCTCTTAACTTTTCTCAGGAAACCTCACAAATTATGCGTAAGACTCACGCAGCATATCTGGTTTTATCATCAACAGGTACAAACTTCCATTCTCCACATTCTTGCAGTCCGGCTCTAAAGGACTTAAGACTAAAGAATTCATCTTCTGAAAATACACCAGAACAGGAAAATGCCTTAGAATCATGTTGGAAAAGACCCTATTAAATACTTTTGAACACAAAAGCAGCACTTAATCTTCAGAGTATTGATCCATGGCTAAATGTGTCCTAGCTGAAAAGATATAAGACACGAACTGCCATTATATCAGGAAATGTAAAACTAAGAATCTTAATAACCCTCCAGAAATAAATGGCTTTAGGTGGTATATCAGTCATAGTTTGGTCAGGAGAAAGAAACCACACAATAATTTGAACAGAGAAAGGTCAATATAAAGAATTATTAACTATAGCAGGGGATTTGAGTAATGTGGGAATAGCTAATAAAAATAACTATAAAGGATATAGAACAGAGCTCAGATCCAGAAATTGTTGGAGAGGACTGGGTGGTGACTCTGAGGAGCAAAGAAGTTCTGATGCTTGCTGGCTGAACTAACTGGGAATCTATTCTCTAGAACTTGCTCTCAGGGTGCTAGAGAAAACTAGAGATACTCTGCTACAAAACTACCTTGGGAGGGTGCATCCCAAGGGAAGCTGTTGGTTTCTGGGTACTGCTGAGCACCATGTACTGAAGGTGTTGGATGCCATAGAAGCCACCCACGCTGCAGGAGTTAGGTGGTAGGGAAGCTGTGTGTGCTGCAGGAGCCAGCCAAGTGAGTGCATTGGAAAAAGGAGGGAAAACCCTTCTTGCTATGTCTTTCTAGTAATCTCTACTAACAAAACTTAACATTTTGCTGGCAAAGGAAAACTGTTTCAGAGACACAGACCCCACTTCATGTAGCAAAAAAACACAATGAATTTGGAGCTGAGAGACAATAAATAGAAAACTGGCACAGAAAGAGACCAGGCTTTACCCAAGAACTTTGGATCAAGAAAATAATTCCATGACATGGGCAGATCCCACATAAGATCTACCAAACAAAATCTAGACAATTGTAAGCAATTTCATGCTTTAATTGGCACATTGTTTTCTAGTTATTTTAGTCCCTCTTTGCTTTTAGCATATTTTTTAATCTTGATAATATTTATAATTTCTCTATACTTAAAATTATCTTCTGTGTATTTAGTTAGTCATTGTTATAAGTTCAACCACTGACTTCAATATTCTTTTATTATTATTTGACTAAATGTTAATTCAATAGTATTTTTTTTTCTGGATGCCAACCAACTCCCTTTAGAACCAATAAATTGTAAAAAAAAATCAAAATAAAATAAAAATGGTTTCAACTATTTATTGACTTTTTTATATGTAACATAGCAAGAAAATGTGAGTCAACCAAAAATCTAAAACTATTTGCATGTCATTTCTATGAAAGCAATAACAATGAAACAATTTGCAGGGGTCTTTTGTAGGAGGTTGCCTTTGTGATCAAATTTTCTTACAGATGAGGCTCAGAAAGGAAACCAGAAAAGGTGACATATACATAATAACAGTCTTGCATTGAAGTCTTAACTATGTACATAAGTATATTGGAAAATCGGTAACATTAAAACTTTCATCAAAGTGGGAAAAGTTTGATAATGGTACTTTTTAAATAAAATTTGTTTTTAAAAGCTTTTTGTAATGTTGACGGAAGTTTTATTTGTTTCTGGTGTTACCTAAGATTTACTACATGGTGTTACTAATATTTTTAGGAAATATATTTGAAGATTTTTATTTGAATACATAAAGCTATACACACATACATATATATAATATATATATATGTACATATATTATATCATACAAGCTTCCCCATTCTGTATGCTTATGTCTCTTGAGCACATTTCATCTTCCTTTGATTAGTTTTCTATCAATGAATTGCATGTGCTATTTGCATCTGTGTAACCCACCCTTGTTTTGGATGGCTGTTTCCATGTCAGACACTAACACAAAAATTTATAGACCACAGATTAGAATATTTCTTTATATTATCAGCATGACAGATACTTTTTGAAATGAGTAGGTTGTTCTTTCTCATTTTAGCAACCAGTTATTTTTGTGTATGCTTTACAACAATGTTGTTTCTGTGATGATGGAAATGATCTAAAGTTGCACTGTCAGTTTGGTAGCTACTAGCCGCACGTGACTCCTGAGTATTTGAAATGTAGTTAGTGTGGCTGGAGAATTGACTTTTAAATTTTATTTAATTTAATTAATTTAAATTTAACCTAGTACATATGGCTACTGGTGAAGCAGTGAAAGGGACTTAGTCGTATGTGACAACAGATGATTGGATGATGGGATGACCAAAATCAGTACCTGACAGAAGAGTCCATTTTTTCCCAGAGGTTCCTGGGTGGTTCAGTTGGTTAAGCATCAGACTCTTGATTTTGGCTCAGGTCATGGTCTCAGGGTTGTGAGATAGAGCCCCGCATCAGCTCTGTGCTCAGCGTGGAGTTTGCTTGAGATTTCTCCCTCTCCTTCTGCCCCTCCTTCCCCGTGCTCTCTCCTTCTCTTTCTTTCTCTCTTTCTCAAAATAAATAAATAAATCATTAAAGAAAAGTCCATTTTTTCCTCAACCAAAATTCAAGATAAATATTCTGGGACTTTGTTTGGCATATCCAGGCATTCATGCTCCACATCTCCCTCTGCGGATAATATTTGGATAATGGTACTAAGTGCTGCTTCTTATTTGGGAAACAACATGCATCTGCACACTGATATGTAAATGAACATTGAGTCTAATATTTAGGACTGCCCAGTCCCAAATGTCACTATTTTGTTTGAGTAAGCCAGGAGACTATGAAACTCTCTATGAGTGCCTTCAAAGGAAGATCTTTTCATCAGTTCTAGTATTTAAACTCTCATTGTAACACTCATCAGATTTGTCACTTTACTGCTCTCAATGAGAGAAGATTGTGATTCATTCTCTAGGGCTTCCAGAGTCAGGAAAAAATTTGAAAACACTACTTCTGTTGTCTGATTATTTCTTCTCTGTAAATATGAATCTTATTAAAGTTGAATTTGTGTCACAGTTGAGAAATACCATCTATTTAAATGTCTTTGAAGGTAAATAAATGATATTAGATGTCAATTAAGGAAAAAAACTATAAACAGTAGATGACTGTTATATCTTCTTTAAACCACACACACACACACACACACACACACACACACACACACACACAGATGTCCTGGGTCCTTCTACATATTTTTCTGTAATCAAACTAGAGAAAACCCCATGCGTTTAGTGAACACTACAGGTTTTATTGTGTTTCTATGATCATTTAACTGAAGGTCAAATACTTTAATTATTCTCCTGTACTGATAGCAATGAATTGACATCAGTCCTCAAAAAAGGTCCACTCCTATTTTATTTGTATATTTTTCTGTGTATCCACTTTATTCTTAATTTTCTATTCCCATACCCACATATGATCATCCATTCTAATGGCCTTTGTGAGTGGGTGTCATTTTACTGATATATGTCCTCATTAAACATTTAGTTTTTATATTTAATGTATGTGCATGTAATTTTATTTAAAAATTTTTATCCTGCTGTCGACATCTTTTTCCTTTATCTTACAGCACTATACATTTAAGATTTAAACACCAATCTTTATAGACACCTATTTTGCTCTTAACAAGTACATATTCCATGGGGTCAATGAACCCACTTTCCTTTATCAATTGCCCTGCTGATGGAAACCAGTTTTTCTCAACTCCCCGTTACCACAAACAATCAGTGAACATTCTTTTCATGGACCGTTGTGAGACATTTTTCTCAGAGGTAGACCATAATGTTACATGGATGCAAATGTCTATATGTCTTCTAGAATACATAAAAATTCCTGTGTTGTCATAACCCACTTGTTGGCCTTATCCGCCTTTATATATATTGCCATCTGAGGTTTTAGTCAATTAAGTTAGGATTTCAGCAGCATTTAGATTTTGTTGTTGCTATTACAACCCTCAGCACCACAGGCTTTAAATATTTCTAGAGTTCCCTTGTAATGTGTATAGGGGCTGGCTAGTCAGTGAATTGTTCTTAATGTTTGCTCTGCCCTCAGCTTTAGGTCTTCCCTTTGTAATTCCTCCTCAGAGAACATCTCTTTCCTAACTTCCCTAACAATAAACTACTGTTAATTGTTTCTTTATACTTGTCAGCCTGGAGTTGGTATGGAGTGAAAGGAGAGGAATGCTGATCTCTGTGGTAGTGTTTTGGTTTCAGCTTCTTGCATGAACTGTGGCCCTCAGTATCAGGAGTGCGGCTTTCCAAGTTTATTGCCCTTTTACAAGTAGCTAGGAGCTTTTGTCCATAGGGAACATAGGAGAGAGCCCAAATGGGGCTTTATGCTTTTTCATTGTACAGCTATTATTTACTTCCCGGGAGGACACCATGACAGAGACTTTCTTAGGACTCCGTTCAACTCCCAATCGCTCATGAAAACTAAGTGCGTGGTGAAGAGACTAAAAATGGGTACAAGTTCAGTCTGTGTCTCTGACTTCCAGGATTTCCATAATGTTAGTCTAGCCCACACTTGGTTTTGAGAAATTCATCATAAATTTTAGTTGAATTCTCTTATTGACTTCCATGCTGTCTGGATGTCAGCATCTACCCCAGGTCATACTCACCATCTTTCTTTTGAATCACCTATCTTTCCTTAAATTTCAGGTTAGTTAGTTGTCCTATGATCTCAGCTTTCTCATGGATTTAAGAAGAGTTGTGTTTTGTGCACTGTCTGGCTTTTTATGTTATAAATGAGAGGACAACATCATTTTCAAGCTTCCTGCAAATGAAGCAGGAACTGAAAGTTTATCAGGGTTAACATTAATTTTTCCACGATGGGTGAGCAATTTTTTAAGCACTGTGTAAGACACATTCCATCTCTTCCTCACTGAGTAGACATTATAAATTTATCATACATCTAGTTTTCATATATATATATATGGTCTATCTCTGAGGTCTCTATTCTATTATTGTGGCATATAACATGTGTTCTAAATAGTCCCCAAATAGTTTTGTTCCTATAATGTCATACAACATCATTAGTAAGGCAAATACTGTTCTTTACTCATGGTTTTCCAAGACAGCTTAACAGATCAGGGAACTTAATCCTTTGATTTTTGAAACAATTCAGGGAGAATTGACTTCTTTTTAAATTTGAGTCCTATCATTGAGGAACAGAGGAAGATTCTGTACTACAAAGTCATCACTTGCTCCTCCAAATTCACTCTCTACCTTTCTGCATTGTTACCTGCCTCAGGAGGCTGACTTTTCTATAATGCAAGAACCATGATCTTTTGTTCCCTAGTTTTTCCGTTTGGATTTTGTCATTAGAAGCCACCATCTGAAAATCAGAATGTATGAAAAGTGAGATCAGGGTATATATGATCCCCTGTTTGTGACCTTGCAGGGATGGTGTTTGACCTGGCTCATTCCTCTATTGAAGGCCAAAGCTCCTGTTAGCCCTCTCCTACAGTGATGTCTTTCATGGGCTTGTAGAATCTGTTCAATCCTGTTGTGCCTTCAGTTTCCCTTATAAATTTCCCTTAAATCTGAACAGAGCTCTGTAAATAGTCTTCAAAGTCAGTCATCAACCAAATCTCCTATACCCTTAACCTCTTTTCAGAATGATCCCTTTGCTTTCTCCCTTTCACTGTGTTCGGGTTTATTTCTTTAGACACCGTTTCCCTCACAGCTTTCTCAGGATGTGACTCTTTCTTCTCCTGCTACCTAAATTCGAGTAGGTTGCTTGTAGCAGCTGCATTTTGTTTGCAGATGTTTCTTCTTCCCAAAGCCAGAAAACTCTGAATCTCATGATATCAGCTTATCCACTGATGTATCTACTTGTTGCGGAAATCTGTCATCACAGAATTTACTTTATTCCTTTGAAGTAAATTAGCTCTTGGCATAGTATAATTCTTTCCAACTAAATTTTTCTTAAATTTGATATCAAAAACAATGAAAATACTTCCAAAATTCTGGCCTCTCAGTGTCTTGATTTCTTTCCCTTCACATGTTGCTTCCCCCACCTTACCTAGTAACTCAGCCCTCTGGTCTAAATTTAGATATTATCATTGTCAATAATTTAATGTCTCCAATAATTATTCAAGCATATATCTTTGGGGTATCCTCTTAGGTTTCCATCGTAATACTGCTAACAACCCAACTCCATCCATCTGTTGACCCCAGTGTGACATATAATTAATACCATCAATTTTTGATACCTCTTGTTCAGTCACTTATTTATTCATTCAACAAATATTTAGTTTGCATTTACTCTGGGTGAGGAATTTTCTAGTCAGTAGAAATAAATCAGTAGACAAAACAGATAAGAATATATGCCTAGTTGTAAGCAAGTTGAAATAATAAATTACATGTTTTTAGATAGTGATAAATATTAAGGTACTATAAATAAACACAATAAAGGGAACTAGAAATGTCAAGAATGTGAGTGAAATTTTACATATAGTGGCATAAGAAGGACTCACTGAAAAAATAACTGTTTAAGAGCTTTACTGGTATATAATTGCTGTATAATAAATCACATATATTTAATGTTGAAATTTAGTGAGTTTGACATATGCAAATACCCATGAAACCACTATCAAAATCAAAATCATCAAGACATCCAATACTCCTAAATATTTGTTCATGCATTCTTGTAATCTGTCCTTCACTCCTTCCATCTCTCATCCCCAAGCAACCATCCTTTCTGTCCATACTGATTAGTTTCAGGTTTCTAGAATTTATATAAATTGATTCCTGTAATTTTGATTAATTATCTGGCTTCCTTAATTCAGCATAATTATTTTGAGGTTCATCCATTTTGTGATATCAGTATTTCATGTATTTTTTTGGAGTAAAAAATAGTATTCTCTTATGTAGAATAGTATATAGATTGTTCATCTTTCACCTCTTGAACAACTTTTTTTTTTTAAGATTGTGTCTACTAAAAATAAAGCTGTGGATTTCATGTGCAGGTTATACACATATGGATTTATTTTCCTTTGCTAATTGCTCAAGAGTATAATGATTGAGTCATATGACGAGTACATATTTAACTTTTTTGTAAAACTGCCTAACAGTTTTCCAAAATGGTTATATCGCTATATATTCCCACCAGCTGTTGTTTTACACCTATGGCAGCATTTGCTATGGGCAGTCTTTTTAAATTTTAACCATTTTATCAGATGAATGTAGTAATTCTTTGCAGTTTAATTTGTATTTCCTCAAGTATTGATGATATTGAACATATTTTCATGTGCTTATTTTCTATCTGTATAGCCGCCTCTGTGAATTTTCAGTTTTAAAATTTGGCAAATTAAAAAATGTCTACCTTCAGGGTACCTGGGTGGCTCAGTCAGTTAAGGGGCTGCCTTCAGCTCAGGTAATGACCCTGGGGTCCTGGGACCAAGCCCCGCGTCACACGCCCTGCTCAGCAGGGAGTCTGCTTGTCCCTCTCCCTCTACCCCTTGCCTCTCTCTCCCTCAAATAAATAAATCTTAAAAAACACGTTTGCCTTCTTCTTAAAAATAATAAAAGTTCTTTATATATTCTAGAAATACTTCCTCTAAAAGATATATGTACTGCATATATTTTATCATTTTCTTTCACCACTTTTTCCAGTGATATTAGAAACAACCATCAACCTCGCTATATTTGTTAGTTTTCCAAAAATGTCCAAAACTACAATATGCAGTCTCACCTATTCCTTGCTTCTTATAAGCAATTGATTAGGAGTATCCAATGGAGATATTTTGTGTATCTCTATTGCCTGATCTATGGCATGGACTATCAATGCTCTCTTTTCTATGGGAAATAGAGTTTTCACATCTGTAACCAGACTAGAGAGTCAGTTCTAGAAACTTTAAAACCAATTCAGAAAACTCACCCTTAAAATTCTGTTCCTCTAGACTCAGTCTCAGTACCAAACTCTGTATTAGTCTGAATTCTTCAGAGAGACAGAACAGTTGACTATAGATAGATATTATACGGACATATTAGAAAGATAAATAGATGTGTACAAAGATATTTCTTATAAGAAGTAGGCTCACTCAGTTGTAAAAGCTGAGAAGTCCCAAGATCTGCAGTCTGCAAGGCTGTAGACCATGTGAAGCAATAGTATATAGTTCCTGTCCAAATCAGAAGGCCTGAGAACCAGGAAAACTGATAGTGTAAATTCCAATCCGAGTTCTAGTCCAAAGGCAGGAGAAGACCAATGTCCCAGCTGGAAGACAGTCAGAAACAGCAAATTCTTAGTCTTTTTGTTCAATTTAGGCCTTCAACGGATCAGATGAATGTCTCCTACCCCCGAGTTCCCACACACAAACTCCCAAACCCCCAAAACGTTTTTACTCAATTTGCAAACACAGATGTTAATCTTATCAAGAAATACCCTCATGAACATAACCAGAATAATATTTAACCAAAGATCTGGGCGCCGAGTGGCCCAGGTGACACATAAAATTAACCATTACAATTATCAAGGAATTGTTTGTATTATATTATCAAAGAATCACTTAGTATACTTGTCTGTAGGAAAGATCTCAAATTCTTGGAAAAACAAGATTTTCAGTGCATAATGTTGATTAGATTTAAACTTTTAATCAAATATTTCAAGGAACTCTTATTTTGGAAATCTATTAATTGATAGCTTTGAGACTTTAAGAGAAATAAGAACTGATTCTATGGACTTGCTCCTTTTCCTGGTAAATTATTTACACCTAATTAAAATTTTAGGCTACCTGGGTGGCTCAGTCATTAGGTGTCTGCCTTTGGCTCAGGTCATGATCCCAGGATCCTGATATCGAGCCCCACGTCGGGCTCCCTGCTCAGCGGGAAGCCTGCTTCTCCCTCTCCCACTTCCCCTGCTTGTCTTCCCTCTCTCGCTGTGTCTCTCTGTGTCAAATAAATAAATATAATTTCTTTAAAAAATGTTATTTTTCTATATAGATGGGACATGTGACAGAGATGTAAAATATCTTATAATTTTCTCACTATCTGTGATTTAAAGTATAAGCATTGAAACTACATTATGAGCAGTGAAAATCAAATTTATAAATTATGGTTAGTTTTTTTGTCAAAGTTAGCAAGAATTCTTAATTTATTGAAATATATTGGTAGCTGTCAACGGTTCAGGAAAGCCACTTTGGTTTGGTTCAGATACTCTTCAAAGAAGAAAGGGGCTCTTTTATACATTTACTTATACAAAAGCACAAGTGCCTGTTTTACTTTGTCATTGAGAAAGGTTAACATAGTTCACAATGCTATTAGTAAACGTTTTAGTATCTATCATTTAAAACAAAGAAAAATATTGTTCATTGTAAATGCAGTTTTTATGAACAAGTTCTCCATATGCTACCATATTTAGAAAGTGTTATGCATGCAGTTCAGGATTTCAGATAATTAAACACATATTCTGAACATGAAAGCATTTCCTCTAATCTGAATAACTTAATATAAAACTAGCTATGTAATTGCCATTGTGCAAATATTGAAATAAAAACCAAAGTTATCATTTTTTTGAGTTTCGAACACTGTAGTGTGAGGAAAATACAGTTTCTTCAACACTAATCTTTTTCAGGTAACACACATAGTAGCCTGATTGATATGCAAGTATGTGGCTTAAAATAACCAGAATATGGGGACTTCCTACAAGGGTAGGATTCAAGGACTCATATTCAAAATCCCTAAATATCCAGTGTTATAAATAATGATAAAAAACAAAAACTACAATAGCTTCAAGCTACCATGTCAATTTTTATAATTTTTGAACTAGTAGGAGGCTTTATCTCATTTCTTAACATTCTTCATATTTTCCTGCCTGCTGACAATTGTGGAACATCATCCCTTAAAACATTGTTTTCTTCTCTTTGTCTCTTCATTCTCAGCTTCCTGTCCTGTTTTCTTAGTTTCCATCTATTTGGTGTTTCTCAGATTCTTTCTTTTGTTTTTTTCACATGACTATGTAGGGTCCCTGTATATTGACTCTTGTGAAATACCGATCACAACAAAGTGTATGTACAAAGACAAATCATATCTCTGTTGTGCTATCCAAAGATTAAAATCCATCAACAGGCTGATCATATGGATGCTATAAGTCCCTCAAAATCAATAGATTTAATCTTGTCATTTGTCTTCAAAAATTATTCTCCTTCTTTCACCATCTTGGTTCATTTATTTATTTACTTATTTATTTTTAAAGATTTTATTTATTTATTTGACAGAGAGAGACACAGCGAGAGAGGGAACACAAGCAGGGGGAGTGAGAGAGGGAGAAGCAGGCTTCCCACAGAGCAGGGAGCCCAATGCGGGGCTCGATCCCAGGATCCTGGGATCATGACCTGAGCCGAAGGCAAACGCTTAACGACTGAGCCATCCAGGTGCCCCTTGGTTCATTTATTGAAAGCCAACTTTAACTTTCTGTTTATCCATAATATCCAAATATAGCTAGGTGCTGAGATGCTCATTTCTTAACATTTTTACATCTATCTCCTCCCTGCGCCCCCCCCACACACACTGCTTAAATTTTTGTAGGACTTCTTTTAAGTTTCTGAATTAGACTTACAACCCAGCTTTGTACCAGTTGACCAGGTTGGTGTTTTCTGGTCACCCTTTCTGTGTGTGTGTATGTGTGTGTGTAAATAAACTAGCGAGTATTATATTTATTTCAGTGCTTACAACAAAACTTTTTATTTCAGATGGGATTAATGCTGTAAATTACAGTAATAATAATATCTTTCTGATATGCAAAACAAGATATGCTATCTCAGTTATTTTATAAATAAGGATTTTTTTTCTAAAACATCATGGGGAAAACTTCAAGTTCTGGAAACACCAGTATATAAATTATTGTTGCAGCCTGGCCACCATTTAGTCATGAATCCCTGTGAAATTAATACTCGTGAACTTTAATGACCTCATTTAATAAATGAACATGTTTCCTAGTTGACTGCAAATATTTCTTCTGGATCTAAACTTCTGCTTGTGAAGAGATTAGAATCCAATCATTTGCATTAGAAATAAAAATAATCTATTGAATATCCTAATTAGCAATTACTCTAAGTTTATATAGTTTTATTAGTCATGCTTCAACCCAATAATCAAATTATATTCCCTTAAATGTTCTATAATATGTTTAATTAATTTAATGTGGATGTAGACTGAAAAAGAAAGTAACCTATTTTTTTTTCCTCATAATTCAACCATCACAGCTTTCCTTATAGGTACTACTTGGGTAAATGAATCTCATCTTTTCTCCACATCTATCCAGTAGAGCCTTGCCTCAGTATTAGCAAACTAGATGAATTCAGTACTTTACTGTTTTTTACTACTTAATATTTTAAATTCAGCATGTCTCCAATGGAATAAAACTGGATCACCTATAAAACCAATACTAGTTGAACAATTTTACACTGTCATGCTTGAAAGTACAGGAAATAACTGGAAAATGAATGTTATAATTTGCTTTTCCCCTGGAAGATAATTTTAACACAATCACTTATGAATATCATTTTAAAAACTTCCATATAATCCCTAGATAACTCTTGTAGGTTGATTTCTGCTCTCTATGTGCATATGCAAAGCATTATACTGTAAAGGTAGGAACCATAAACTGATAATCTACAAATTCATACACCAGAGACTTACAGATTCCACCAGAACTAGAATGCAGTTTTTTTAGGGGCCACTAGCATTTTAAAACCACATGTTGGGAAAAATAAAATGATTTTTTTTAATGGAAAAGGACAAAACTTAAGTGTGGAGTGAGAAAGAGAAAGAATGAGAGAGACAGAGATTAATGAGAATAGAAGAAAAAAGAAAGGAACAGTCCAGATTTGAGTAGTGAAAAAAGAAAAAAAAAACACAACTCATGTGGATGGAGCTAGAAAGCATAATGCTAAGAGAAATACGTCAGACAGAGAAAGACAAATCCCATATGATTTCACTCGTGTGAAATTCAAGAAACCAAACAAACAAGCAAAGGGAAAAAATGGAGAGAGAGAGAGGGGGCACACCAAGTGGACTATTAACTAGAGAGAACAAACTGATGGTTCCCGGAGGGGAGGTGGGTGGGGGGATGGGTGAAATAGGTGATGGGGATTGAGGAGGGCACTTGTGATGAGCACTAGGTGTTGTATGGAGGTGTTGAATCACTAAATTGTACATCTGAAATTAATATTAGACCACATGTTAACTAACTGGAATTAAATAAAAACTTTAAAAAAACTTTGTGTCAAGTTTCACTAAACCAGAATAATCCCAGAAGAGATTGATGATCTGAAGTACCAAAGAGAAAATAAAAAAGAAAAGTAAACCAAATGAAAATTTAGTTTGAGACAGTTCATGATGAGAAGTGGTTGTTGTCAAGGCATGCATAGGACTCGGTTAACCACAGTTAAGTATTTAGCCCGTTTTCCAAGTGGTTATGGCTGGTTCTATGGTCCTGGCATAACTGTATTAATGCCCCTGTGTCTGACAATTAAGCAACTGTTTCTATGTTACTCTCATGCGTATGCCAGAGGTCGTCTCATCAATTAATTAATTCACTCAACTTGTTCTAGAGGGATATGAGAATTATATTAGCTTAAGCACTATAATTTGAATTCTTAAATAGGAATCTGTCTTATGGCCATGTATTTAAAAATAGGCAGGCTATTTTTTTTCCAGTCCTATCCTTGTTAACTTATCTACACTATCATTGCATTTAAGTGAAACGATGGCAAATGGGGTAAAAACATGAGTGATATTAACTAAGGCATGATACTCCTAAAAATTTCCAAATGATATTTGTTTCTAGATTCATTAAGAAAATTTTTATGAAAAATCAACAGAAATAATTTCTCTCTAGTTTGTTCTTTGAAAAGTAACACTCACAAAAACTTCATATTCACTATTTCACCCCCACTAGCCTTTAATAAAATTTTCCAAAGAGTGAACTTTGTATCATTGAGTGTGCTAAATTAAAAATAAAAAGTGACATATGGATTTTTACAGTACAAGAAATAGTGGAAATATGTTTTATTTAGATTTTTTTACTTTATTCTACAAATATTAAAGGAATTTTGGAAAAGTATTTTACTTAAAAAATACAATGTTTAGGGCGTCTGGGTGGCTCAGTTGGTTAAGCAACTGCCTTCGGCTCAGGTCATGATCCTGGAGTCCCGGGATGGAGTCCCGCATTGGGCTCCCTGCTCAGCAGGGAGTCTGCTTCTCCCTCTGACCCTCCCCTCTCTCATGTGCTTTCTCTCTCTCATTCTCTATCTCAAGTAAATAAATAAAATATTTAAAAAAATACAATGTTTATTATCTTGATATTTAAGATACATAATACCTAGCATCAAATTTTGTTGCAGTAGATCACTAATCAAAGAAATTTTTAGGGACACCTGAGTGGCTCAGTCCATTGGCAACTGCCTTCAGCTCAGGTCATGATCCCAGGGTCCTGGGATTGAGTCCCGCATTGGGCTCCTTGCTCAGTGGGGAACCTGCTTCTCCTTCTACCTGCTACTCCCCCTGCTTGTGTGCTCTCTCTCTCTGACAAATAAATAAAATCTTTTAGAAAAAAGAAAAAGAAAGAAGAAAAGAAAAGGAAATTTTTAGTGGCCTGTTCATTTTTCTTGATTTTTGCCAGTAGAATTTGACATGTTTGGGGAACAACAAGCTCACACCTGACAATGGATCAGGATTGTTCTAAGCCGATCTGATGTTCTTTTTCTTTTATTCTTTGCTGCTAGGAGTAACCATGTAATCTACTTCTAGCCAATAACAGGCTAAAGGTAAGTCTTTTAGTAAGAAGGGGATTATCTTGGAAAAACTATTGCCTTTCTAGTAAGTGAAATAGACATGGTAGCATCACTTTCTGTAAATATCTTTTATTCCTGCCTTAAATCCTTAGTGAGGCCTAGACTGTAACATACATACATCTTGCAAATACAAGTAATATAATCTGAAGTCATTTGCAAAGACACTGTTGAATATCTGAATCAACATCACTGGCCACAAATACACAAACTTTTTGATATTGGGAAATAATGATTTTTTTAAAAGTATTTACTTGTTCATTTATTTAATTAGAGCGCAGGCAGGGGGAGGGACAGAGGGAGAGAGAGAAAGAATCTCCAACAGACTCCATGCGGAGTGCTGAACCCAACATGGGGCTAGATTCCAGGACCCTGAGTTCATGACCTGAGCTGAAACAAAGAGTCAGATGCTTAACCAACTGAGCTACTCAGGCACCCCAGGAAAATAGTAATCTTTAATTAAGCCACTATCAATTGGATTTTTTTATTTCTTGCTTTCCAAAGAACTCTCTCTAATGCAACTGCAACCACTGAAATTTGGCAGAGGCGTTAATATTACAACACTGGTATTTGAATTTGTATCTATATGTATAGACACGTATCCTATATCTAATATGTAAAAACCATATACCTGTCTCCAAATTGCAATTTAGCTTCTTTTTCATCTCCTGGTATCTCTCAGGTATGTACCTGCCATTCTCAGCCTCTGATATTTCAATCTGAAATATGTCTGAATATTTCATCAACATCTCAATTATTCACATTTATTTGATTTCTTAGATGATATGTAGCAAAACTAATAGATTTTGATTGCTTTCTGTTATAAGAAGTTTCATAGTTATGTTTAAATAATATGGACATGAATAAAGGATGCCAAATGAATTGACAAGTTAGAACTGCTCAATCCCCCATATTTTCTTGACTCCTCTTTTCCTGTTATTCATTTTATGTAGTTTGAAGATAACCCTGGTTCTGAAGAAAGTGGTTTAAGTAGTGACCACCGGTATTATCAGTGGACCAAACTATCAAGCCACTCTGCATTTTCTACGAAGCTTACAGAACTGCCCAGTTTCTGATAAATTTCAGTGGGTTAACTGCTACCTGAAACATCAAAACAAATTTTTAGGCAAGAAATGTTTGCTCAGGGCAGCTTAGGCTAAAAGGTAGGGAAAATACCACATATACATCGGTGTTCAATAGGTAATATTTGATGTGTATGTGGGCACATATGTATATCTATTTATAGTTGTGTGTCATCTGGTTAGTGAGTATTTTGCCTATTGTCTGTTAATCACTATTTCTGAAATATGACTATACTCTAGTTTACTTGAAAAGATCTAATACATTGCCTAAATGCTAAATTTGGGTGGGGGCACATTCCTTTTTAAAATTTCTGTTATTTGAACTTTCTAGTCAGTTCTACCAATTTTAAGTATTCTAAATTTTATAATTTCAAAAACATCTTTTTGTAGATAAACATGTAGAATATATGTATTTTATTATTTGATCAATTCATGTAATTTCAGAAGTATTCTTTGTTATTGAAGAAGAAATCATGGAAAAATATCAGTATTGATCAGTATCAGTATTATCTGTATCACTTTATCAAATATATAAAGCCTTTGGATAATTAGAGACAAATATAGTTAGAATTTTTCAAACTGTATTAAATATATGTAGTAATACCATAGCATATTTAATTCAACAAGTTTATATTTCCTAGGAGAAGTGAGAAACACATTTATGAAACAAATGAACTTTGACTTCTGATGGGCAGATTAACAAAAATAATAAATTTTAGAAACCTTTGTCATTGTTCTTACTTAAGATCTATTAGTGACTTCTGTTTGCTGCCCTAATCTTTAGAGTAATTATAAAAGGATAAACCTGTATTGGTAATCTATATCTATCAGGAAACCTTGATTTTAACTGAACAATAATGACAAAAAAAGATTTTCATTTTGCTGAACTAAACATTTGTAATTAAATCACAGGATTGAAAAAAAGATTAAACACTAATTAGGTGTAAATTATGGATTACAAAGTCTCTGTTTTATTGAGTTGGCATCAAATCCTACCAGTTTTCAGAAAGAATATTAATTTGTTAATGATGTTTATTAATTGGTTGTCATAGGTGGTACATGGTCATTACGGATTGCTCTACTAAAATATTTCGGGAGCATTTAGTCCCACTAGTATTTGGATATCATTTTTGAATTTTTTTCAAAGAACTGTTTAAAGATGGTCTCATGCTGTCATCCAATGTAAAAAATATTTTGTTGAAAACTATCCTGTGATGGTTTTATGGGTTTCCAAAGGGCAAAACTGATTTTTTTTTTAATTCTTACATCACCTTACTAACATATGATCACTGAATCTATTCATTCTATTTCTTAAACATTAATAGAACAGCACTTCTCATCTCCATCACTATGCTCTTAACCTTAACCAGTTCTCATCATTATTTTCATGAATTTCAGCAAGAGTCTCCCCGATGGTTTCACTTTCAGGATTTTCCCCTTATTATTCATTCAGTCTACTGCTCCCAGACTGCTCTTTCTATATTACAAATATGAGCATGTTACACTCATGTTTAAATTGTGTCAGCAGCTCCTTATCCTAAATAAAATCCTTGTGCAGTTGTCCTGTGTGATTCAGACCTTGCCTATACTTCCAAACTTATCTCCTGTTGTGATATATATATCATGCATAATAGTTGGTGAACTCCTTTGTGTTTCCTGAACATACGACATTGTTTTAAAAAAGGTGTTTTGAAAAGTGATGCATGAGCTAATTCTTAGGAGATAAATATCATCTTGTGGACATTCATCAACTTTACCAAAACATGTGGTTTTCCCTAAACAGTTCGCACTTTCACACTTTGGAACATGTCATTACCTGGTCTACAATGCTTTTTGTCTATAGCTTTCAGCATCTGGCTAACTTTTACTTATTTTTTTTTTTTTTCCTAGCTCACAAGCCAGTTTTTCAAAGAAATAGTTTGTAATGTTCTCAGTGGGGTTCACTGTCCTAAAATGACTAAAGTCTCTCTCTCTCTCTTTCTCTCCCTCCCCCCATTAGAGTGTGTGTTCCTCTAAACTTTTTTACCCATCCTTCCCCCTTTTCTACATCATGTAACTAGATCTAAAATGAATTTAATTAAAGATCTAATTTAGATTACTGATGACATTTAATCTATGCCTCAGCACATCTCAGGTATCAGAATTAATCACATTAATTTTATTTCTTGAAATGTCACTGACAAGTTTTGGATGCATCATCATGGTGGTCTCAAAAAATTTTGGGGATGTGTTACTTCCATTTCTGTTCTCCAATAGAGTTTGTTCAAGATTGTCATTTCTTTCTTGTGGAAATGATTTAAAAACATATTTCTTTAATGTGTATCTCTCTATTTAGATTTTCTATTTCTTTGAGCTTTGATATGATTTCTCTAGAGATTTTTCTATTCCCTATATATTATCAAAGGTATTAGCATAGATTTGTTTATACTATTTTCTTAGTATTCTTTATAGATTTTTAAATCAGTAGCAATGCCCATTTTCTATTTCTAAAATAAGGAACTTGTCTTTTCTTTTTCTTAATCATTATTGTTAGGGTGTTATCAATTAGTCTCTTCAAAAAACCAATAATTGACTTTGTTCATTGTTTTATGTTTTAGGATTTTTTAAATCATTGACTTTTTCTCTTATATTTAAAATATTTCTTCTGTTTTACATTTTTTGTTTTGTCTTACTGTTACTAACTACTTAAGATCAAATTTAAATCATTGATTTTTACCTTTCTTCTTCTTTTCTAACATGAACTCAAGACTGTGTTTTTCCTTTGTGCACTACGTTGGCTAACTTCCCCCAATTTTTACGTGTTATTCAGTCACAATGTTTCAGTCCTAAAAAATTCCTACTGTAATTACTTCTTGGAGCAATTAATTTTATAGAAGTGCTCTAGTTTTAGAAATATGACTTTTTAAGTTAAACTTTTTCTGCATTAATTCTATTCTGGTCACAGAATATATTCCAGGTAACTTCAATATTTTGAAATTTGTCAAGAGTCGCTTCTTTATTTCATCATATATTCCACATACACTTGAAAAAAATTAAAGCTCTGTCATTTTTTGATGTAATGTACAATCTTGTCAATAAGACTATGTTTTTAATTTTATTGTTAATATTATCCATGTCAGTAGACTGTGTCCTTAAAATTGAAAACATATTGTTAAACTCTCCCATAATGATTTTGGATTGGATTTTTCTATTGTTCTCAGTGCTGTCATTTTTTTTACATATATTGAAGCTATGAATTACATTTAGGATTATAACATCTTCCTATTGTATTGACTTACTTTTAATTATAAAATACCGTTCATCACTGGAAAGGCTTCTTGCTTTAATGTGTTGTTTGTCTGATATTATTATAGTCTCTATATACTATTTGGATGGACTTTAATAGCATATTTTTCATCATTTTAGAGTCAGTATTTCTGTTCTCTTCATCTAAAGTATGTTTCGGTTAAGCAACATTTGAAGGTTTTTTTCCCCTTAATTCTGACAATCAGTCTTTTACTTGGAATATATACTACATTGATATTTAAATTAGTTACTGACATATTTGGGTTATATTTATTATTTCACTATCCATTTTATCATTGGCCCATCTATTTTATATATTCTTTGTTCTTCCATTTTTAGTGACTTTCAGTTAACGAAAAGTAATTATTCAAATTTGTATTCTCTTAATGTCCTAGTTATAATGTATTTTATTAACAAAAAGTAATTCAAATTTTTATTCTATTACTGTCCTAGTTATGATATATTTTACAATTTTTAATGGCTACCATATAGATAAAAAAATTTCCCTCACTAAAAATACTTTTATTTAAAAAAAGATAGAGACCATGTGTTTAAAACATGTTACATGTGTGTCTTATGCTCTGGTACCTCTTCCCCCCATTGTTATTTTCAGTGCTTCACTTTGCATATCTTCTATGTTTTGTTTTATAGGTAATTAATCTCTTGAACAACTGTGTTCAAACTGTTAGAACAATCGTTAGTCAAGATTTGAATTTCAGATAGTTTGTTTTCTTTCTGGAGATGTCATTGAATTTTTTTTCATAAATTCCAATATTCCCATAAAATTCTCTATTTTCTCATCTGTCTTCTTCATCTGTGACTCTATTTTCTTGCTCTCATAATCAAATTATTTGAAAGTTCTTTATGCTAAATCTATTTCTAAATAAACTATAGATCTGCCTCTATTTCTATTTCTTCTCTTGATTATGTCATATATCCTAGCTTTTTCCCTTGCCTTATTATTATACACCAAATATTGTGTATAAAAATAATACATATTCTAAATGGTATTATATTCTACCACAGTGATTTCCCCATTTCTTTGGGAGATAAGACCCAAGGCTGATCATCTCAATCTGATTAATGATTGCACTTTGTCATTATCCAGGTGGCACTTTTTTTTTAATTTATAGTTGATATTTTACTTTTTATTTAAATTCAGTTAATTAACATATAATGTATTATTGGTTTCAGAGGTACAGGCCTGTGATATATTAGTCTTATATAATACCCAGTGCTCATTACATCGCATGCCCTCCTTAATGTCCATCACCCAATTACCCCATCCCTCTAAGCCCCTCCCATCCAACAACCCTCAGTTTGTTTCCTGTGATTAAGAATCTTTTATGGTTTGTCTCCCTCTCTGGTTTCATCTTATTTTATTTTTTCCTCTCTTCCCCTGTGATCCTCTGTTTTGTTTCTTAAATTCCACATATCAGTGAGATCATGTGATAATTGTCTTTCTCTGATTTACTTATTTCGCTTAGCATAATACCCTCTAGTTCCATCCACGTTGTTGCAAATGGCAAGATTTCATTTTTTGATGGCTGCATCGTATTCCATTGTATATATATATACCACATCTTCTTTATCCATTCTTCTGTCGATGGACATCTTGGCTCTTTCCATAGTTTCGCTATTGTGGACATTGCTGCTATAAACATTGGGGTGCACATGCCCCTTCAGATCACTACATTTGGATCTTTGGGGTAAATACCCAGTAGTGCAATTGCTGGGTCATAGGGTACCTCTATTTTCAACTTTTTGAGGAACCTCCATACTGTTTTCCAGAGTGGCTGCACCAGCTTGCATTCCCACCAACCATAAAAGACTCTTAATCTCAGGAAACAAACTGAGGGTTGCTGGAATGGAGGGATTCGGAGGGAAGGGGTGGCTGGGTGATGGACATTGGGGACAGTATGTGCTATGGTGAGCACTGTGAATTGTGTAAGACTGATGAATCACAGACCTGTACCCCTGAAACAAATAATACATTATGTTAATAAAAATAAATAAATAAATAATGAAAGCTTTGGCCTAATTTCCAAGTCTCCCTCATAGGCTGGGAAGTCAGTAAATGTTTCAGGGTGAAATAAATGACTGTGTTAGCATCTTCTGAAGTTTCCAATCTGTCATTCACATGCTCTATTAGTCTTCTTGTGCCGCCATAATAAGATTCCATGGACTGGGTGACATGAACGACAGAAATTTATTTTCTCACAGCTCTGGAGGCTGGCAGTCCAACACAAGGTGTAAGCAGAGTTGGCTGCTGGTGAAAACTTTCTTTCAGCTTGCAAATAGAGCCTTCTTACTGTGTCCTCATATGGCCTTTCCTCTGTGTGTATGCAGGCAGAAAGAGAGCCATGGTGTATCTTCCTTTTCTTATGTCCTTTTGAGCATCCACTGAGGGAAAGTGCCTTTACTATACCTCAGAACACATCTTGGAAAGAATTTCTAGTGCTCCAAAAGTCAATGGGGAAAATATATTTGGGAATTGAATACTTTTTCAATTCTTTTCAAATTGCATTCGTTCAATTAGTTATTTGGCACCTACTTCATGTTCTACACTGCTATGGTCTGAATATTTGTGTCTCCCAGAATTCACATGTTGAAATTCTAATACCTGATATGATAGTATTAGGAGGAGGGGCCTTAGGGAAGTGCTTAGGTCATGAGTGTGGAGCCCACATGTTTGGGGTTAGTGCCCCAAAGAGCTTGTTAACCCCATTTCACCATGCAAGGATACAGTGAGAAGCTGACAGCTTACAGTTCAGAAGAGGGGCCTCAGATATCTGACTATGCTGGCATCCTGATCTCAGACTTCCAGCCTCCAGAACTGTGAGAAATAAAGGTTTGTTGTTTATAACCCTCCCAGTCTGTAGTATTTTGCTATAGCAGCCTGAACAGACTAAGACAAGCACCTTCCTAGGTGCTGCTTGAGGATGTGGATTTAACAGACAAGTCTCTACCTTCATGCTTATAACATTCTAGTCTAACATAGAGCCAGTAAATAAAAATATATTAGCTGGTGGTTGTAAGTGTTACAAGGAAAAATAAAGCAGAATAAGGAGATGGTGAGAAATAGGAAAGATACTTACTTTGGGTAAAGTACTCTAAAGAGGAGATATTTGAATAGAGACCTGAAAAGCAAAGGACTAAGCCAGGCAGATATCTGGAAGGTAGCATGTCCTGCAGAAGAAACAAGTACAGAGCTCTTGTAAGAGCCTATGTTACATTTGGAAAGACTGTCCTGTAAAATTCCTAAAATGCTTCTTCTGGTCTTCCTTTTAATTATGAAGAATTGACTCTTGGAGTGGGGTTGCATTTTTCATCTTAACTTTAGTTATTAATTCCCTCTTTAGTTTGTATCATATTCTCATCATTCATTATTCTTCAATAATGTTATAACAACTGTTACTGTGTAATGAAAGTTAAGTAAAATTGTGGTAGCTAATATTTATTCAACCTTTATTACACATTTCTAGGAGAGAGCTTAATTTCCCCAAATGAAATACCCCTATTCATTTTGTGGAGGAAAATATGTTTAGCTTAATTTTTAAGGCAAAGAAAAGGCTCAAAAACAATAAGAAAATTTCCCAATTTTGTGCACATAGAAAATTGGGAAAGTGGAAACAGTGTATACATAGGACTGTGCTAAGGAGGGCAGATATAAATATTAGTAAGACTTTCGCCCTGCTCTTGAGGGATTTATGATCCATTAAGACAGGCGTATAAAGAGCAGTTAAACTATGACCTAATATGCAGTACGAAATTGCTCACAGAGTTGACATAGCAGCATGGTAGATGAGCATATGAAGCTTCCTATATAAATTCATAGCTCTGCAGGGTAAGAGTGAGGCTGATGAGTTTGAGTCCAAATTAGAGAGTATGAAAGAAAGAAGAAATTGCCAGATCAGAACACAGGCCTGAAGGGGCTGTAAACTCTGGTATGTCAGAGGATGGAAGACATTCTTATCATGATTGGAACAGGGGACTGTAGGGTTAAAGCAGGAGGGAGAAGTTGCAACAGATGTGAAACATTCGTATAGCAAATTCAAGAGCTTAGACTTTATATTCCTTATAGTGATGAGCTATTCAAAGTGTGTGAGCAGAGAAGTGATATTCTTTGGATTTTTGTTTTATAAAGATGAGTCCATTGATTTTGTAGGGAATGTAATGTAAAATGAATAAACTGATCGAAGAATAGCTATTGAAATGTATTTTATAGTACTACAGTTGAGAGGTCACAGCAAAGCACCTATCTATGTATGAGCAATAGTTATTAAGGATATTTTATTTTACATATATAGTTTTTTTCTTCATTTTGTTTTTAATTAAGCTGATAAGGGAACATAGTCTACTTTTTTTTTCCACGCTAAAATGGTTTAAAATGTTTATGTGTTAGCTAGTGCTTGAATTTTTAATTAAAATTTATGATATTGATTATGTTTATAGATATTGATTTTCTTAGATGGCGAATGTTGGCCTGAAGGAATTTAGTTTTGTTTTCTATTAAGCACTGAATATAGTCATAAAAATATAATGAAGAGTTAATTAGTTTATGCCATGTATTGGACTTATCAACAGTATTGAGAAATAGATAAACTTTTAAGATCTTTTTTTTTCTATTTTATCTGTTAATCTTGAAAATTTAGTTAATGACCCAGTCTATAATTATATTTAATTTACAATACCATACACATGCCGATACTGTTGTGAAAATTCATCAAATTAATATATTTAGACAAACTTATGTTAAAATTTTCTTTTGCTCAAACCCTGCAATTATTTAATTCAGCCTTTAGCTGGGACTAATATTCAGAACATCAGAATGCTTGATTGGCTGAATAAACAATTTTTAGTATATTTATTCATAAGAGTAAAAAATGACCCTAACTGAATAGGCATTTTAGATTTTGAAAGCCATATAATTGTTTAGAGATTATTTTTACTATAAAAACACATCATGATTTCATGATATAACTGCATGATACTATACTTATTATATACTCTAAGTGATACTATAAGTAATGAACACATTTTTTAAAAATATTGTTCTGTAGGCTTATCTTTAGCTATTTAGTTTCCACCTTGTCCAGTGAGATCTCAGGATAACTGAGGTAACATCTCGAAGATTAGCAATAATCAACTTTATCTACACAACAACTTTTCCCCCTATCATATTAGTAGAGATGAAGAACAGCAGAATCAGGCTTTCATGGAAATGCTTTATTAGTAGGCTTATTGTTCCTATGAAGAATTCCTAGCTCATACAGCATATTACATAATCTGCATACAATAAGAAATATATTTTACAGGCATACTTTGGAGATATTACGGGTTCAGTTTCCAGACTGCTATAATAAAAAGTGAATATTGCATTAAAACAAATCAAATGAAATTTTTTTTGTTTCCCCATGCATATAAGTTATATTTAAGCAACACTGTAGTCTATTAAGTAGCAATAGCATCATGTCTAAAAAAGACAAGTACAGGGGCACCTGGATGGTGCAGTCGGTTGAGCGACAGACTCTTGGTTTCCGTTCAGGTTGTGATCTCAGGGTTGTGAGATTGAGCCCCGTGTCAGGCTCTGCTCCTGGGGCAGAGTCGGCTTGAGATTCTATCTCTTTCTCCCTCTGCCCCCTCACACTTGTGCTCTCTCTTTCTCTCTCTCTCTAAAATAAAAAAATAAATCTTTAAAAATAAATAAATGAAAAACCATTACATACCTTAATTTAAAAAGACTTTATTGCTAAAAAAATGCTTTCAGTGAGTCGTAATCTTTGATCACAAATCATCATAACAATATATATTGATAGATATTATATATGTAAATTATATATAATATACATATATATAATATATAATAACAAATATAATAAAATGGAAAAGTTTGAAATATTGCTAGGATTACCAAAATATAACATAGAGACACAAAGTGAGCACATGCTGTCAAAAAAATGGTGCCATTGGAGTTGATGGATGCAGGGTTGCCATAAACATTCAATTTGTAAAAAACGTAATATCTACAAAGCACAATAAAGTGAAGCACAGTGAAATAAGGAATACATGTGTATACAATTATCATTAATTATTCCAATTATAATTAATCAATTTAATGTATTTTGTTACCGACCACACAGTAGAGCCTCTTTTTTATGTTAAAAATTAAGAAACTTATGTTCATCTATTTCAAAAACATTAATTGAACATTTACCATGTGTTAGGTTGTATGCTAGGCACTGGAAATATAGCAGTGGGCAAGAGCTAGTCTCTGCCTTCAGTGAGTCCACAGTAAGGGGAGTGAAATAGACTATTTCAGTACAGGTAAAGATATTTGAGATATAAATATAATATTGAAAATGATAGATGAGAAATAATAACATGGATATTTACTTTTGTTTTATTTTTATTTATTTATTTATTTGAGAGAGAGAGAGTGGGGATGGTGGAGAGGATCAGAGTAAGAGGGACAAGCCGACTCCACACTGAGCATAGAGCCCAACACAAAGCTCGATTTCACAACCCTGAGATCATGACCTGAGCCGAAATCAAGAGTCTGATGCTTAACTGACTGAGCCACCCAGGCACTCTTTACTTTGTTTTAAAAACTAACGAAAATAAATTCTACATGCTAAAGTTATCACATTACTTAATGTCTGAATATGGGCCATTATACAAAGTTTAATCCCCCCGGAATTAAAACTGGCTAATATTTTTCAAGTACTCAGACTTACTAAACTCTGTTCAAAGAGACTTACATGTTTTAGTCACTTATTTCTGAAAATAATCTAATGAGATCGGTACTCTTGTTACCGCCATTTTTTCGGTGGAGGACTGAGATTCCAAGTGTAGATAACATCCTCCAAATGAAGAAGCTGGTGGTGGAAATGACAGTTGTTCTTTGTCTGTTTGGGTTAAGATTATATGTGCTTAATCACTTAACCTGTTGCAAAAGGTGATAGATGTGCTGCTCTGGTAGACTGAATATTTTGGTTAAAAGTGTACTGAAGGGGTGCGCCTGGGTGGCTCAGTGGGTTAAACGTCTGCCTTCAGCTCAGGTCATGATCCCAGGGTCCTGGGATTGAGCCCTGAGTGGGGATCCCTGCTTAGAGGGAGCCTGTTTTTCCCTCTGCCTGACACTTCCCCTGCTTGTGCTTGCTCTCTTGCTCTCTCTGTCAAATAAATAAAGAAAATATTTAAAGAAAAAAAGTGCACTGAAGGCATGATTTGATAAAATCAGTTGTTTGAAAATCCAATTTCATTTGGTTAACTTATCCTAATATATAATAGATAGTGCCTCTTCAGCAAAAAGATACTTCAAAAATAACTTGATCAAAAATTTGATGAAGCATTCGCAATTGCATGATAAAGTTTGAATCACTCTATTTTTTAATTAGAAAACTTTCTCTGGCCTTTAAAAAAAGATTAAATTGTAAAATCACCTAAACATTCTCTGGGTGTACATCATTTTTGTAACTTATGCAACTCGTAATTCAACACCTATTGGTAATTTGTACCTTGGAAAATGATTAGAAAGTGTTGGGCATTATCCTGATCCCTATGGAACTAAAAATCAAAAAAGCATAACTTCCTACAGAAAGGTGTGAAAGAAAAGGCTCTAGGGAAATTTTACAGGAGCTAATTAATTCAGTCTGCCACAATAATGTGGCAACATTCACATTATAAGTCTTCTTTCTGAAAATTAGATGTTAGTTTTGAAGTGTTAATGTATTAAAATTCATGCAAATTATCTCAAATAGTCATGACTTATGGATTTTCATTTGTTACAACAGTTATAGGTTTTACAGAATCAAATATGCAAATGTTGAGTGATCTAAAGAAAAAAATTCTTAGGCATGATTAATTGCCAAAGTCTTTTATCTGAAAGAATTGAGATGAAACTATTTTTATTAAGATTATTCATGTTCATTTAAAATGGTGAAGTGACATACTGAAATTAAAATTGGCTAAAGCATGGCAGTGTTTAGTGAGACCAAAGTGTTTGTTATGTTATTTAGGATAAAACAACCACATCTAAAAATATGCTACTAATTAAAGAGTAGAGTGTGCCTTCAGAGGATTCATCATAGGGCACTGCTAAATTCATGTACAGCATTTCACCTAGAAATGGCCATTGAAAAATACAATAGAAATTTGATTTTCAATGTGTAACAAGGGAAAAGTAAGTCATCGCTCACTATGTTCTAGATGTTGTCCTAAGTGCTTTGCATTTAATATCTATAAAAAAAAAGAATTTCCAATAATCTCAAGCAAAATTCGGGAAAATAACCCCTAGTTTAAGGTGAAAAAATTGTATAGTAGGAACTCAACAGAGAGAAATCAAAGATCAGTTTTAGTTGGTTTGTTTGTGTTTTGTTCATTTGTTTAAAAATAGCTCAGTGTATCCTGAATTAGGTTCAAAACTCTGTGCATACTATTATGAAAAAGGTGTGCATAATATTGTGAGAAATGAACTTCCGTTGCTTCATTTTTTTATGTAGATACAGGTGGGGATAGATAAGAGCTATATTCTCATTATTTAAAAAAATTAGAAATTGTTCTAAGTTTTTTGGCATTCCTAAGAGCAGTTCCTGTGGGAAAATTGGATGTGATCTTTCTAAAGCTTTTTCTTCAAAAATTAGTTTTTATGGAAAAATTGGCTGATATAAATGACATTATTAAATTCTTTACCTAAAAGAGGAGAACACCTCAAGGTCAGGATTGCTTTTATATAACAAAGGAATCCACCTTGTGTGAGGAGCATACACAAAAGACCATTCCAGAACAATTGAGAGACTACACCATTTCTTAAACTGTAGGGATTATCTGTAACGTAAATTGTTTAGAAGTCAGATACTGGTCTAAGCATGTGACCTAATTGTTATTATTAGACAGCAGAAATTTGACAAATACTTCTCGGAATAAAGTTAGTGAAAAAAGCCGTCATTTTGAACGAAAGGGTAGTAAATAATAGAGGATAAAAAACCTTGAGTCACCCGGATGATCTGAGGTAGACAGCTGTTTGGAGTTTGTTCATATCATTGAACAATTTGACATGATGGAACCTAGAACTACACACTTAAGAATTTAGTAAGCTGGAATATTAAGTTGTAGAATATTAATTTATATAATGTGAAAATAAAGCCATTGGCTTTTCATAACAGACTTTAAAAGCGAACTATAAGCCCCTGTCATAGCAAAAAGAACTGTCTACATGTAAAATAGAGGATAATAAAAAATATGAAGGGGCAATGGAATGAAGCTATGTTTCTATCCCCACGTGTCAACAAGAACAACAACCACAACAACAACAACAGCAACAAACACACAAGCCTTAGTCGGGCTTGTCATATTATTTACACAATAAATTAACTGGGAGTCCTCATCATCCTGGCATCAAAGTCAAGAGTTAAAGAATCCAAATTTCACAAATACATTGGAAAAATATATATATAATTGTGGGGACAAATGCTCACATTCTCACTAACCACACTTCCAATATAGGAATGACAAAAACAGGAGAGCTGTGAGGAGGTAAAAACAACATTTAGTTCCTATACGGATTATTTTATCAGTTGTTCTTGCTGTATTTTATTATTATTTTATTATTTTCTGTTCATATGGAAAATAATTCATGGCCAGAGCTCTAGAATTTGTACATAATGTACACATAATGTATCATAAGCTTCCTCAAACAACAAAAAATTAACATTCCATGGTTTAAGGATTTTATGGTCTGATGCTAGTAAGTAAAAAACAAACACTCATTGTTAGTAAATTAGGGAGCTTGTTGTCTCTATACTAATTATAGTATAAAAAACCTTCTAATTTCTTTAGATGACTTACTGTAATTCTCTTGTAATTACATGGTTAACATGGAAACAGATTCAGTAAATTTACTTGGCATGATTTAATATATGAAGACTAATTCTTTTTCACTAGAGTTAAAATCAAAGTTTTTTATGTATACATTTCAATTCTATTTATCTGCTTTTATAAAACATGAAACTCTTAAAGTATACCAACAGTAAGAATAGTGTTGAGAGGGTTCATGAATGAACTGAACATAAAACTGATTCTATAATAAATTATTAAGCTTAAGTATCTGTTATTATTTATGTTTTTCCAATGTCTATATAATATTGAAATTATATGTATGTATAGGAATATTCCTTTTGAACTATCAAGATATTCTTTTCCATAATTTTGATGTTAATATAATGGTCATTTCCACATTCATTATGGAAACTCTTCCCTCCCAGTGATCTATTTACCCACAGCACCTCAAAAATTCACTCACATGGTCACACACTGGAGTTTCTAATTACAAAGAATTGCACTTCATTTAAAATCATGATTTCATTTTAAGCATTAACTTTGAAAGGTTGCCATCTTCCAACTTTACATTTTTTTTATGTAAAAGATATACATGACTACCTTCCTAAGATTCTCTACCTAATTAGAGTTCTCTATTACATGTATACCACTACCTATGTTTATTGCCCCTACTATGACCTGACTACCTACCTTATTCTTAGATTTCATACTTCATCATTATCTTCACCCCTTTATCTTTATCCTCAACTTCCTTATGTATTGGTTTTACTTACAAAAACTCCAAATCTGGTTAAACTCATTTATTTTTTTACACAAAGTCTGAACTCTGGCAGCTGAACAAAATTGGTATATAAGCAAACCATATCAATTGCTTTTACTTTAAATTTATGACCACACATTTCAAGGGACCCTCTGCTGAAATCTCACTTCACTATTCTTAATAAAATTAATCTTCTAGACTCTAAAGTGAATATTTTACAGCTTGCTCATCATACTCAAATCTCCATATGCCCTTCCTATTTCAACATTTTATAACATCTAATTATTTCCTGACTAAAATAGAAGCAATTGTACAATAACTACCTAATCACCATCTCCAAACTACAAACCTATTGGTATCATTATTTATAAAATATTTCCTTTCCTGTTAAATAAACTGCCTTGTCTCCTTTCTGAAGCCAAGTTTTAAACTTGTTCACAGAATCTCAATATCTCCTATTATAGACTTAATTCCAGAAATGATCTCACTATTTCATGTCACACAATTTTCCTTCCTTTCTATGTTTTTTGTCATCAGCATTGAAATGTGTTCTAGTATGTTGCTTTTGCATCAAAAAGGAAAGCCCATAAGAGTATCTGCCACATCAGCTACTACTGTATTCTTCTCCCCTTTAAACAAACGTAAAGTAAAAAACTTAAAGTAAGTAAAACTTAAAGTATGGCCAGTATTTACAACACTTTTTTTTATACCCAATTCTCCTTTAATCCCTCCAAACAAGGTTTATAATAATTCTCTCTTCACATCTCTAATTGCTTTAATACTCTTTTTAAATGAATTGATTAATTATTTTTCATTTTTCATTTTTCTCAGCATGTGATCCAAGTGAAACTTCCTCCATTTTGGAAAACATTATTCCCCTGTGTGACCAAGATACTACAGTTTTTTAGTGTCACTTTCACCAGCAGCTTTGTTTTACAATATCAAATTTTTATCTGGTTTCTTATCTTTCACTCCTAAACTTTGTATTCTCAGACTCTATCTTTGCCCCTACGGATCAGGGGTCCCCAAGACCACCCTCGGGTGCAAGGATTGACTAGAATGAGTCACATAACTCATAAAAGCTATTATATTCATGGTTATGGTTTCTTATGCAAACTGATACAGATGAAAACCAACAAAGACAAAAGGCACCTAGGACCGAGTCCAAATACAAGCTCCCAGTTATTTACCAAGTGGAGTCCTACAGACAGTACTTAATTCTCCCAGCAACAATGTGTGATGGTATGTTTGAGTATCACTAACCATGGAGAAGCTCACCTGAGCTTTGACATCGAAGATATTTATTGGGGGATAGTCATGTAGGCATGGTGTGTTGTGTAATTGACCTTAGTTACTCAGTCTCCAGCTTCTCCAGATGCCACACTGATACAGAATTACTCAAGGCTATGTAAATCACAGTTAACATAAACTATCTGGCATGATACAAACACATTTTTATCATGCAAGATATTCTAAGTGCCTAGAGATTAAATCCTAGGAGCTGGTCAAGGGCCAGGTTTTGTTTTGTTTTGTTGTTGTTTTGGTTTTGGTTTTGGTTTGTTTTTTGAATGTATTATTTGTTTCAAGGGCACCTCCATGTAGACTATTTATTAAAGATTTAACGACTGGGTCTGATTTTTCTCTACAATTTTCAGCTCTAGTATACACATGCTTGCCATAACCTTGTTATTGATATAATATCGCTCATCACTTCTCTACTTTGGATTTGTCTATGTGTCTTCACATAGACAATGGAATGATCAATGCAATGGAATGAAAGTGGCAATATACCTGTTCTGAGATTAGGCCTTACTCCCATTCTACCTTTGTTATTTGCCATAAAATTTGGTTTTGGATTAACTTCTTGGTACGAGACACAAGAAACTGAGCTGTCTCTTTGGCCCACAGGCCTACAATAGAAATCAGACCCATTTCAGACTCTGCAGTCTGAGCAGAGCCTCATAACCCAGCCTAGCCTGGATCAGCTGAACCCAAGCAGATTCACTGATCCACAAGATGCATAATTGGTTTTTATTCTTATTTTGTTTTAAGTTTAGGGGCACCTGGGTGGCTCAGTTGGTTAAGCGTCTGCCTTTGGCTCAGGTCATAATCTCAGGGTCTTGGGATCGGGCCTGCATCCCTGCTCAGAGGGGAGGGGCGTTTGCTTTTCCCTCTCCTGCCCCTTCCACTCATGCTCCCTTTCTCTCTCTCTCTCAAATAAATAAATAAAATCTTTAAAAAAATATCTTGTTAAGTTTTTTTCAATATTTAAGTAATCTCTGCCCCCAATGTGGGGCTCAAACTCAAAACCCTGAGATCAAGAATCACATTCTCTTCTAACTGAGTCAGCCAGGTGCCCCGAGATGCATAATTGTTGTATTGAGGCTCTGGGTTTTAGAATGCTTCATTTCTCAGAATTATAGTGAAAAGAGTTGGCTAATATGTTATTTAAAATCTTTACTGGGGGGTGCCTGGGTGGCTCAGATGGTTAAGCATCTGCCTTTGGCTCAGGTCATGATCCCGGGGTCCTGGGATCGAGTCCCGCATCGGGCTCCCTGCTCCTTGGGAGCCTGCTTCTCCCTCTGCTTCTCTCTCTCTCTCTCTCTCCCTCTCTCTCTCTCCTCCTCTGTCTCTCATGAATAAATAAATAAAATCTTTAAAAAAAATAAAATAAAATCTTTACTGGGTAGTTAATATGAAACAATAATCATTTTCATGAACCTCTAAAAGGTTAGTGCTATTTTGATGCCGAGGATAAGCAGCTTCTTAGTTTTCCTATTACTCAAATTCCTTATCTATAAATTGAGGCAAAAATTACACTTACCTCAGAGTTTTTGTTAAAATCACATATATTAATTTATGTACAGTTCATAGTACTTTGTCCATCATTCATAATGACAAAAATATCCATTATATTGAAATCATTTTTGTCAATGCTTTATAATCTCACTTAAATTTTAGTTTATCCCTGATTTAGAACAGAATTCTAGAGTCCCATCTTCAAATGTCTCATCTTTAATAAAATGTGAAAATCTACCAATATTAATACTTCAGTAAGTATTGCCATGATGCATTCAATTTCTCAAGTCAAAAACTTAGAATTCTCTGTTCCTTTCTTTTTCTCACATTTTTCATTACCAAGTTTTGTTACTCTGATTCCAAGTCTTACCATCAGTGCTAATCCATCTTTAATCTAAGACAACTTCATCTATTATCAGGAATATTTCAGTAGCTTCCAAACTGATCTCTATGATCTCTGTCATCCTCTCTCCTACTACAGGGTCTCCACTCAGTATTCAGTGTCACCTTCAGACATAACAATCTGAAAATATCACACCCATACACAAAATCATGCAGTGATCCCTCTTACCATTCACAATGAAATCTAAACTCTTTACAAAGAATTCTAATTTCCATGTAGTCTGCATTCTCTTTACACTCATTCTAGAAAGGAAAAGGTGAGACGGATATAATTACAGAGTATCTTAAAGGCAGGTAGTGATAAATTTCAATAATAAATATAGAAGGAAAGGAAATGGGGCCTCTGTGGTGGAGAGGAAGAGCTATTTAGATGAATAGGCAAGCAAGACCTTTCTTCAGACTTCTGACTGACAAAACCTTCAAGAAATGTGAAGAACAAGAAAGAACCTACGAAGCGCTAAAGCCTAAAGTCATTGCAACATTGACTGAGGAACAGCAAGACCACCTGTAGCTGGAACAGGCAAGATGACCTGTAGTTACAACACAGGAGTCAGGGGAGGGATAGGTGATTATGTGAAAGAAAATTCAGCTATATTCCACCCCGGTCAGTTAAATCCAACTTTCTATCCACTTCATGTGACATCAGGTATAGAGAAAAAGTCCACAGCAATGCTGACCACCTCACTCTAAAGACACTATCATTTACCTTGAATGTGCTCCAAATGCTGCCCTGACAATCTCAGAATATTGTCCCAGTTCATTCACTCTTTCACTCTCTGGTCATTAATTTCATAGCCTTTTATCTCTCATCAAATCCCTTCCTACCTAATTCTAGCTCTCAGCTCCTGACCTTGCTTTTTCTTTCAGAGATGAGAAAATTGAAACTATGAAAAAAGGACTTCTCTAAGTCCTACTGCCATGTTTACCTTAAGCCTCTCGTCTGTGATCTTACTCTCTGTAGTCACTCTTGAAACTATAGGTAAACAGTCCTTTTTTGCAACAAAAGTCAAACTCTCCAGTACTCTCATTCAATTAACTGTGCACCCGCTACCCCCAGTCTAATCAAAGATAACTATATAAAAATTCTCTTGTCTTATTCTGAATCAGCTGATGTTTTCCTCTTGACTGGATGCACCTTCCCACAAACACATTTAACAAAATCACTTGACCTTTCTAGATACCACAACATTTCTTTCTTTATTTTTTTTAGTCTTTACAGAAAATTGTTAGAGTTAGATTTTCCTGGGTGGTTCAGTCAAGCATCTGACACTTGGTTTCTCTGCTCTCATTCTCTCTTCAACCTACTTCCTCTAGACTTCCAACTCCTATGCTACACTAAAACTGCTCCTAATTAAATCACTAATGATCCTTCTGTGGCTAAACCCAATAGCTAAAATTTAGTCTTGATTTTATTTGACTGATTGGCAGTACATATACCAGATGCTTTCCCCCCCCCCTATTTTTTCTTCCCTGAAACATTGTGCACTTAATCCTATCTGCCCTCCTAACTTTCTGGCTAGTTCTTCCCAACCTCCTTTTTTAGTTCTTCTTCATCTTGTTGACCGCTAACCATGGAGTTCTCTAGGACTCAGTTTTTGGTCCTACCTTCTTTTCTATTTACACACATTTATTTAAGGTGCTCATCCACTTTCATGTCTCTTATACATGATATAAGTACACAGATTTCTTTCCAGACTCACGTATTTGATAGCCTATTTGATATTTCCACTTGAATATCTGTTTAACATCAAAACCTGCTGCTCTTTCCCCTATAGTCAGCTCTTTCTGTTCTTTTCTTTATCATAATAAATGGTGACATTATTCCACTAGCTTTTTTAGGACAAAGACTTTTCAGGCATTGTTTACTTCTCTTCTTTCTTTCACATCCTATATTTGATCCTTAACCAACATTATAAGCTCTACATTCAAAGTATATTTAGAATATCCAATTAATTCATTTCCACAACAGCCATTGCTACTGCTCTGGGAAAAGCAGCATAAAATCTTTCTTGAATTACTGTAATACCTTCTTAAATGTTTCCCCTGTTTCTAACATTGCCCTTTTTCAATCTGTTCTCAACATAACATCTAGATTTATCCAATTAAAACATAATATGATCCAGTCACTCTTCTGCTCAAAATCCTGTAACATCAAGGGCCTGAATGATTCTTCCACCCTCTTAATTCTTGAAACTTATCTCCCATTAACCTTTTCTTTTAATCACTCAGCTCCAGCCACATGGGAGTCACCTTTTAGCCTCAGAAACTTTGAACTCGTATTTTCCCCTGCCTGGAATCTCCTCCAGTGATTTTCACAGTAATCTGTCCCTTTTAGGTCTAAACTGACATATCATCCTCTGCCTGTGGCTTTTCTTGACTATATTCATTTCCCAGAGCTGCTATACAAAGTTCCACAAACTGAGTGACTTGGAGAACAGAAATGTATTCTCATACAGTTCTGGAAGCTAGAAGTCTGATGTCAAGGAATTAATCAAGGTTAGTTCCTTAAGGGGGCCCTACGAGAGTATCTCTTCCATGTCTCTCTCTTAGCTTACATTGTTGAGCACCAATCCTTGGCATACCTTGCCTTGTGGATACATCACTCCAATCACTGCCTCCGTCTTCACGTGGCATTCTCTATTTCTCTGTTTCTTACAGCCAGATTCTCTCTGTGTCTCTTTTCCCTTCTTGTAAGGACATCAGTCATATTGGACTAAGAGTCCACTCTATTCCTGTATAACCTACTTAAACTAATTCCATCTGCAACAACCCTATTTCCAAATAAGGTCACATTCTGAGGTACGGAGGGTTACATTTTAACTATCTTTTTTTGGCAGACACAAATCAACCCATAACACTGTCCATTCCATCTAGAATTGCACCTGACATTCTCTGTTGCTTTTCCTAATTTATTTTTCTCTGTGATATATATCTCACCATCTTACACTCTATATATTTTAGTAATTTTTTCACAAGCTTTTAACCTCTATGAGGGAAGAAGTTTTGATTTATTTTGCATTATATTCTACTCTCAGTGCAAAAAATGTGGAAAGTAGTTGTTATAGATTCATGATAAATATTTGTTAATGAATTGATGAATGAAATTTAAAAGGATTAATGAAAGAATAAATCCCTAGACTATACCATTCTTTATTCTAAGCACTGAAAATATAATTTAAAAAAACAAGTCATATGCAGTTTTGTCTCTTTCTGACACTGGAATGTATTAAACATAAGTACATCAATCCTTACCTTCTTAAGCACAGGTTGACACCAGCAATGCTCTTTCACCAACAGTGTGAATGATATTCACATAAAGTTCAAAATATTACCAGCAAGATGTGCTATTTATTATTCACAGTTAAGAAGACACTACCCTGCATAAAATCTGTTTATATGTATGTATTAAGTATTAAACCACAATCTATATTCATTTCTCTGATATGTGTATGATAACATGGATGGATCAACCCTATTGAAAAATCACTAGGTACTAATGCTTCCTCCACAATCTCCCAAATCCCATACCAGTAATGGAGGCACTAAAACTGAGAGTAACATGTAATATAATTTTATTTTGACATCACTGTCCATTTTCTTTTGTAAGTTTGCTCTTTCACAGGCATTCATGATGTTAATGCATTTTTATTGCTGAATTCTAAGACTTAAAACTATATACCACATATGTTTACTCAAAAGCAAAAGAAGTTTGAGTTAATGATGAATTTTATCATTTATCAAACTCATATGAAAACTATTCAGAAAGACTCCATTTTTATTTTCTATCACTTTTATGGCTGCAAGGCAGTAAGTGATATTAAATTTGGACAGTGTTGGGTTTTTTTTTTTAACCATTGTGAAATGTAAAGATAGAAAATTAAAAAAGGAAAAGGAGCCATAGATAATTTGAAATTCATTAGACATACAGTTGTGGATCTATATTTTCCCACTTTCCAAAGTGATAACAATATGACAGATTTATGTGAAGACTTTCCCTTGGAATATTTTGGATTTGTTCTTAATCATCTTACTGAACACAAATATGTACAATAGAATGTGCTTCTTAGTATAAATATGTCAGGTGAAATGTAGCATAATGAAAGTGATGCTGTAGAGGGAGATTTGATCAGAATTCCCTTTCCTGATTTTGTTCTTCTATCACTAGGTCATATCACTTAACCTTTCTAGAATTTGGCTCCCTGATCAATTAAAATGGCAGATGCAACATTAGTTTAATGCCTATAATATGCCTTTGAGGCTCTGTTCTAGAGATTTTACAGATATTATGTCATTTCATTTGCATAACACAGTGGTATGGTATATAATATTACCCTCTTATAGACAAATAAATCAAAGAGTTTTCTAAAATGTAAAGCTAATGGTGGATATGTGAGATATATATATATATAATATTTTATATAATATATATATTCTTATATAACATATAATATGTATATATTCTTATATAACATATATTCTTATATAATATATAGTCTTATATAATATTCTTATATATAACATAATATATTCTTATATATAATATATATATTCTTATATTTTTATTCTTTTTTTTTAGCAGAGTTATTCATGAATATAGTTAAAAAGCCAAAGAGTTCTAGGGGCTCCTGGGTGGCTCAGTCAGTTAAGCATCTGACCCTTGGTTTCAGCTCAGGTCGTGATCTTAAGGTCATGGGATCAAGCCTTGCATTGGGCTCTGTGCTGAGCATGGAGTCAGTGTCAGATTCTCTCCCTCTCCCTTTGCCCCTTCCCCCACTGCCCATGCTCTCTCTCTCTCTCTCAAGTAAATAAAATCTTAAAACAAAAGCCCAAGTGTTCTAAATTTTTTTTAAAGAAAATGACCAGGGCGCCTGGGTGGCTCAGTTGGTTAAGCAACTGCCTTCAGCTCAGGTCATGATCCTGGAGTCCCGGGATCGAGTCCCACATCAGGCTCCCTGCTCTGCGGGGAGTCTGCTTCTCCCTCTGACCCTCTTCCCTCTCGTGCTCTCTATCTCTCATTCTCTCTCTCTCAAATAAATAATAAAATAAAATCTTTAAAGAAAATGACCAGACATTGCTCCATTCCTTACCATTCCCAATTCCTACTTCCCAGAAGCTGTCACTTTTCTTTCTTTTACTGTTTCTTTTGGCATTTATCTCCAGGTCTCTTAATAATGTGTGTATATCTTAATTTGTAAAGTTTTCGGTGTTATATGTTATCTAATATTTTGTTCCTATGGAAGGCCATAGTTTATTTTCTTTATACTCTACCAGTCCCCCTACACCTCTCCCTGTAGCACACATGCTCAATTCTTTTACCATCAGCACAATTTTTTGAGTTTCATAATTATTATATTTGTATACTTATGATTTCTAAAATTTGATGATATCCTTTTTTATAAAGCATTTTAATTTGGAAACTCGTGAACTTTCGTTAGTTTTTAATATTTATTTATTTATGTTCTAAAGGCTCTCATCTTATTTCTTTCTTGATTCTTTCTAGTGCTCATATTATTTGGACGTTTGTACTTTGATCTATTATTTCATCTATTTTTACTTTCTGGGAAGTACTCTCAACTTTAAGTTTCTAATATCTTTGGAAATTAAAATTTCTTCCAAATTTCTACTTAATTTTCCTTTCATGCCAGCATAGCTTTCAAGACAGATTAGAAAGATGAGTGTCACTTCTGGATCATTTCATTTAAAACAAGCCACTTGCCTTATACTTCTGCTTAACTCTTCCCCTGAATAGGAAAGTGGATGCTCTTCTACCATATAGATGAAGACAAAACCCTTGGAGGGAGGGGAGAACAAAGTAAATTATCCTGTTCTTTAATGACTTCAAAGTAGAGCTGTTCTGTCAGTCCAAAGCTGTTCAACTCGAATGTTTTGTAAAAGAGAAATACTCAAGTTACTGTACTTTTTGGCACTTTTTGTAATAGCAGTTTCGCCTATATGCTAATTCACAGAGTATAAAATACTAAAAACCATTTGAAAAACAATTTGCTTTTTCTCCTAAAAGTGAACCTGTGTGTAACCTACTAGAAAAATGACTACAAACAGATAACATACATAGTATTTATAGCAGTTTATTCATCTGTAAAACTAAAATCAATCCAAATATCCATTAGCAAAAATGTCATACAGTGACACAATGAATCACATGAACATTCACCAACAGTTGCCTGGATTTCATTTGTACTACTTCTAAAAGGAAGGAAAAACTTAATATAATTTTGGGATATACACAGAGATAATGAGATATAAAAAAGTGTGATAATGTTTAGCACAAAAGTCAGACTAGACTAGCAGTGTGCACTAGGGGAGAAAGAAGTATACAGTGGAGGAAGGAACATGAAGTAGCATTCAAGGAGCTATGTTCTAGTACTTAGTCATGCTGAGGTAAAATATTTTCTTTTTAATTACTTCTGAAACAAATAACGTAACATATTTTAAGAAAAAAGGAAAAGAAGAAGATAGCAGGAGGGGAAGAATGAAGGGGGGGAAATAGGAGGGGGAGACAAACCATGAGAGATGATGGACTCTGAAAAACAAACTGAGGTTTCTGGCGGGGAGGAGGGTGGGGGGATGGGTTAGCCTGGTGATGGGTATTGAGGAGGGCACATTCTGCATGGAGCACTGGGTGTTATGAACGAACAATGAATCATGGAACAGTACACCAAAACAAATTATGTAATATATGGTGATTAACATAACAATAAAAAATTAAAAAAATTAAATACTTTTTAAAATGAACACATTTTTTACTCTCTTTTTTATGTTACGTATTTTGCTGTAGAAAGAAAAAAATTGGGGCATCTGGTGGCTCAGGAGGTTAAGCATCCAACTCTTGGTTTCAGCTCAGGTTGTGATCTCATGGGTCTTTAGATTAAATCTCGGAGCCTCAAACTGGGTGTTGAGTCTGCTAGGGATTCTCTCTCTCCCTCTCTCTCTACCCCTCCACCCCCGCCATGTGTGCATGCTCCTTCTCTCCCCTCCGGCTTTAAATAAATAAATAAATAAATAAATCTTAAAAAAAAAAAGAAAAAATACTTGACTATCATCATTTATAAGATGTGTTTTATTTACATGCATATCATACCTGTCTATTGTATCTGTGTGTAGTATTTTTTAAAGATGTGTATGAATATAACATGCACATAGTATACAGCACAAAATTTTTCTGTGTCACTAAGAAAGGATATAAGGGATGCCATGAAGGAGAAAATGTTAATTGGAAAAGGTCTTTAAAAGCCGTTGCATTACTTAAAAAATCCAATACTCTAAAGCTTCAACGAAGTCTGTATAAAATTAGTTTGCATCTGGCAAAGAGGGCTCCTCCTGTGAATCACAGTGGTCTCTCATGTAACACAGGTAGGGAAGTACCTGAGGGAATAAAAAAGGCACTGTGATTAGAGATTTCTTTTAACCTAGGGAAAAATACAATTATGAAAAACCCTGTTGAAAAGCTTTCCAAAACCCTCTGAAAACCACAATACTCTCTGGAAGCTTGGAGAGGCATTTTGCTTGCCTTCACTTAAAGTGCATGACAGTCAGAGTCTGATTCTGGGAGAGACTTGATTTTTGTTTGGCTCAGCAGGCAATTCAATTAAGACAAAATGTTTGGTTGGAAAGGGTCTGTTTTTATGCAGCTGTGGCCTTCTTTCATTTACGGTTATTTAACTGTAGTAGTTACTTTTTTTCTCAGTCTATTCACAACATATATATATATTTGTGAGCTATATTTCATCGTGTTTTATAAGATTTATATTTCTTAAAATGGCAACTTCAATTTACTAGACAACATTAAATAAGTTGTTCTTTTCCTTACAAAATCATCTCATTGCAATGGTCAGATCATCTTATAATTTTCTATGATTACAGCCCAAAATATTCCTATATGTGAGTTACCTAGTTTAAGAGAGACCAGATTGGAGAGAAGGAAATTAATATTTATCTTAAATTACTAATATTTCATCCACAATAATCCTTTAATTATCATCCAATCTAGAAGGGAGTTATTTTTGAGGATGCTTACTCACTTTGTTACATGCCATGATATAATCATTTTAAGTTTGAGAGACCCTAACTATACTGATTATTTTTGGAAAAAAAATACTAGAGTCATAAGAAAGCACGCCTAAAATCTTGCTAAGTCAAAAGCTGATATTAGATACAAGTGGATAAATTGAAATTAATTTATTTCTGCGTTGCATAAATGTATTGGATAACACATGAAAACCTGAGTAAGACAGTTACTGAATATAGTCTATGGTTTTCTCAAGAGGCATGTTAACAAAGATTTTCTTTGTTACAGATTTCCATGTAATACTGTAAAGTAAGTATGGAGGCCTAACTAATACCATCTCTCTCTACCAACTCATTCTCTGCTTGCCCTGTATATCTTAGGAAATGAATAAAGGGATTACAAATAAAATGAAAGTAAACTCCAACCTCACTAAAATTTAGGGAAGATTAATATATAATACAGATGGGATGAGTTTGATAGAGAAAATGAATAAGTACTAGATTTGTAATTATCCCCTCTGAAACAAAATAATGTTACCAGACAGTAAAAGGAGAAAATGCCACAAGAAACCAAGTAATACCCACAATATAGAGAGCAAGGGCTGGAGATGAAGACATCTGGGACACTGTGAGAGAAAAAGAAAAAAACAAACAGACAAAAAACAAAAAACTCACCTGCCATGTCATTTCATCAGTAGGACTCAGCCTCACTTGAAATGTTAGAAATGGGAAGTCTTGGGGATTCATTAAGGAGTCCACCACAGAGCTGACTCCATCTCACCCCCATTTGTGGGCTACTGAGTCATTGATATATTAATGTAAGTTTACAGTGATTGGCAGAGCATTACAAATTTTAGAGAAGGATTTTAAGAACTACGAAATTAAAAAACAATGAGAATAAAGGAAAACCCACTCATCCCATCGATCAGTTAACATCAGGCCAACACTGATTTTTTTCTGATTCAAGGAAGAGGAAACAAACACCAAAATAACAAGCTGAGACTGATGAAAAGAAACCACAGCAAATAAAAAGTAAGAATGCAGAATTTCTTTTACAGTAATGTCTCCTTGGAGACCCAGAGTAACATAAAGGACAAAAATATTTTGCCTAGAAATATTGGTACTGCCATGATTATATTGTCTCCAAACATAGGTAATATCCCATTTCTAGCCTCATTTGAAGGGAAACTCTTTACCATAAATATATTAACTTTAGTTATACCATTCCACTTGTCTCACTTCACCTACTCATTGTGAAGACTTACAAATTGAGAGGAAGAGAGTTTCTATGTCCTGATTTGTTCAGAAATGTTTTCTTAATCAGCCATGACTTGTAAATAGAACCATAACATCATCAGTTTCAGGAAAAAGAAAGTATATCCTGATATTTAGTTAAAAACTTCACAAAACAGGACTCTGCATGTATAATTTTAAGTTAAAACATATCTACCAGAAACCTAAAGCAGACATCAAACTTAATATTGAAACATAAGAATCAGAGGGCCCAAGGGTATCCCTGAGGATCAGCATTACCATGGGGAAGGAAGGTGAATGAACTAGGCTATGTTTGAGAACCATATGTAATACTAGAGATCTCTGCCCTAATGTTCAACCCATATCCAAAATCCATATGAAATAGCACAAGATAATATTTAAGATCTCACCTTTCTCCAGATATAAATGACTAACTAGGTAATACACATACCAAACATAACAGCCTCACAGAAAAAAAGCAGAATATCTGAAGAGCACAAGCACCATAGAGAAAGATAACAAACTAAACAACCAAATTTATGTATAAGGCAGGACAATATTAAAAAAAAAACAATAAATATGCCAAGAAAGGTTAGAGAAGGAGTTACAAACTAGCATCAGGAACAAGCCAATTTAAATTATTGTGTATAAAATTTTAATTGCTGAAATAAAGATCTCAATAAATGTTTTGGATGGAAAAATGAATTTGGTCAACAGATGGAATTAATGAACTAGATGATAAGGTAAGGGAACTCTCCAAAAGTAATTGAGTTAGAAATGTCAGCATAAATTTTATGAATACCAGTAAGAGAAAAAATAAAGGAGGATGGAAATACTTAATGATATAATAACTAGAATTCCCAAAAATTAAACACAGAAATGATCAGCAGAATATATATATATATATATATAAGGGCAAATCAAATACACACATGCACACACACATACACACAAACAGAAATATTGTTTTTAAATTTAAGAACTTCAACGAAAACATGATTCTAGAACCACCAGAAGAGAAAAAAGTTCACCATCAAGAGATAGAAATCATTTCAAACTTCTCACTAGATGATATTTGAAAGTGCTTAAGATATTAATAGTTCTTTTTTAAATCACTGAGCATCACATTTTACCTGCAAGTAAACTATTCATTTAAATAGCTTGACCAATTCCAAAGGTTCTCAGAAACATAAGTTCTCAGAAAGTTTATTATCCAATAGTATTTTTTGAAAGCACTTACAAAAGTACATCAGCAAGAATAGAAATGATTCCCAAGTAGAAGAACAATACTATGGAAAGTGAAAGTAAGTAAATACCTCAGTAAATTTCATTGTCTAAATAAGTAGTGCCCAAAATAATGATATTAAGGTTGTCAAAGGTTGTTAGTGGATCCTAAGTAATTTACTTTGTTTGGGATGAAGATATGGTAGGTATAAGTATTGGAAATCTAAACTAACATGTAAGTATACATAGTGGATAGTAATAAACTAATGACAACAAGAAAAGAATAAAATAAATGTATGAATAGCAGAGAAAATGCAAGCAAACCAAGGAAAATTAAGGGGAAAATATAAAATCAAAAAGAATATAAAAATATAAAACATAAAACTAAGTTAACAGAGAATACTTCCAAAATAATAATTGTAATATACAGAAATTAATTAAACTTGCTATGAAAAGACAAATTCCAAATCTATACACATACATACATATATGAATTACACACATATACACATATGAAACCCGAAATAACTTGAAGAAAATTTTAATACACTAAATATAATTTAAATACAGCTTTAAAGCTAAAAACAGAATGAGTAATGAAAAACTGTGCTATATACTGATAAAAGACATACTTTTTTTCATGAAGAGATAATAATCACATTAGAACCAGTCATCAAATATCTCTTAATAGGCAGTTACCCAAATGCCTATCTAGTACCCCATTTAAACATTTTTCTCTCCTGTTGAATATTTTAGTTATATTATAGCTATGGCTTTTTAGTGAGCTCACTAAAACGTTCAAAGAAACACAACAGTGGAAAAAGGAGATCAACATCACTATTGGATAAAAGGGAAGGACAACATCAAGGGACCAGATCTTTGAGAATATTCTTGCTGTGGTGAAGATAGAAGAAAATAAATATTAGATTCTGATCATATCAAGGCGATGAGGAATGAATTTTTTTTCAATAAAGTCAAGGGAAACACTCATAATGAAAGAGCTATGACTAGAAGTACTAATGAAAATTCTCTAAATAGTAGAAACACTGAGAAATGCCAGCTTGCTTACAAACAAAATACCTTCAATGAACATAATGCATGACAGATCCAGTTTATGAGTCATGAAGATGAGAGAATATTCAGAACGCCAATCCAGGGGCATTCTGAAAGCCAATTAGCATGTTACATACAGAATGTGCCCAAAGTAAGTGCCACAGTCTCAAGAAGAATCATCAGTGGCTTTTTTTGGAAGTGATGTAATACAAGGTTTTAGAAAAGCCACAGAGAAGATAGGGGTTATGTCTTTGTTTCTTTCTTTCTTTTTCTTTCTTTCTTTGGGGTTATGTCTTTTATTTTTTTAAAGATCGCATTTATTTATTTGAGAGAGAGAGAGAGAACGAGAGAGCAGAAGCAGGGGGAGTAGCAGAGGAAGAGGAAGAAGTAGGCTCCCGCTAAGCCCGGAGCCTGATGCGGGGCTCAATTCCAGGACCGTGAGACCATGACCCCAGCCAAAGGCAGACGCTTAACCGACTGAGCCACCCAAAGGGTATGTCTTTTAAAATCTGGTTTGAAATAACAGTTTGGGAAGTGGGTCTAAAAGACCAGTTATATGCATTAGCCAGAGGCAATTAATGAAAGACAAATTGGATAATAATATATATTCTCAAGCATTCACACATGTGCAGTCCCTGGGGTGGGGTAGGGTAGGGAAGCTACTTATTTTGAATTTCAAACAATAATAGAGACTTGGTAAAACAGTTGGTGGTAAACCCATTTTAGTATAAAAATAACCATGGTTAAATATAAGAATATAAATATTAATATTGAAAATATAAATATAACTTGAACAAAACCTAAGAGAAATGTGCTGGGAGAGTGGAGATAGAGAAATGTATAAAGGTGCCATGGTTTTTATGTTTATGGGTGGACAATAGAGCTTGTAATGACTTCAACCTTACACACTAGAAAACTTTAAAGGAATGATTTTAGAATAAAAATTTATAGTAAAGAAACATTTATTGGAATGCTAGCAGCTTTCTCATTTTTGCTTCAGATTGATTTTCTTCAGCAAAATTCAACTAAAGTAAAACTTGGCATACCTTATTGAAATAAGCTGCAGCATGATCCATTTTTAATTATTTATATGTCTCTACCTATTAAAAACAGTTCAACAAATATTTATTGAATGCTAATAGGACCCCCTGTATTTTATTGGTGCTGAGAATATAGCAGTGAATAAAATGAACCGAAGTCATTGCCTTCAGTAAGTTATGTTTAGGTGAAGTGGCAAGAAGTGAAATATGCACCAAAAAGTTTGTGTATTTAACAGTATATTTGCAGGGGATGAAGAAAAAGCAGGAGGAAGAAGGCTCCGGCAAGGGAAAACTGAAAGGTTAAGTACAATAACTAGAGTAGGCCAGACTGAGCAGTTGGTGCACGTGCCAGGAGGAGAGTCATGGGAAGACAGCGACAGTGAGATTTCCCGGAAGTCCAAAGAAGGGAGTGCTGGAAGAGACCGTTGGAACGAGAACAGAACTAAAAGACAGGCGGGGGTAGAGGGCTGCGAATTATACATCACTTAGGGACTTGTAGGCCATTTAGAGCATTTTAATTTTGTATTCTGAGTAAAAAGGGAGAGCTACTAGAGAATTTTGAACAGAAGACTGACATCTACCTGTATTTACACCAATCTATCTTTGCCTATATTTGTATATATTTATATACGTATATGTCCATATTGATTGACTTTGCTTGAGGCACATACAGCACTGTCCGAATCTTTTGGCTGGGATTATTATTTCATTTGGATGAATGTGGTCATACCTGTGATAGGGGCAGAGATTTACTATAATCACTTATTAGTGTTACTACTGTAACACTTATTAGACCCACCCAGTAAGGGTGAAGGAGGTAAAAATTGCTATTATTAGTGAAAAGGGGGGAAAAAGCTGTAATGTTGGCTGAGAGGTCATAAACAGCTGCTAGCTATAGAGAGAGCTGAAGCAAGGATGGGAGGCAGGTGAGGGGGCTAAAGATTAGGTTCCCTTGAGTCCACAGTGGCTCTCTAGCACGGACCTCTGACCAGGAGCATTGCCATCACCTATAAACTTGTTGGAAAAATAAATCCTCAAGCTTCATCTCAGATCCACAAAGTCAGTTACTCTGCTGGTGGGGCCTAGTACTCTGTGTTTCAACAAGCCCTTCTGATGATTTTATTTTTTAAAAAAGATTTATTTATTTGAGAGAGAGAGAGAGCAGGAGCAGAGGGGAGGGTGAGAGGCAGAGGGAGAAGCAGGCTCCTTGTTGAGCAGGGAGCCCGACGTGGGACTTGATCTGAGGACCCCGAAATCATGACCTGAGCCAAAGGCAGATGCTTAACTGACTGAGCCACCCAGGTACCCACCTCCTGATGATTTTAATACACACTAAAGTTTCAGAATTGGTGGCCTATATAAATAACGTACTTTATGCTTATATGTAGTCTCGGTTTACCGATACTGACACTTTCTATGATAAAAGTTCCAGTAATTAACAAAGTATGATTTCAGTGGTGTATACCCACTGCGTATATTGTCAGATAGTAGAGGGAATGGTTCTAGAGAAAGGAGGTAGCTTGCTGAAGACCTTGGACTCAGATTTCCTGCCTTCTCCTCTAGGGATAACCTTAAAACCAAAATCCAAAGTGCGTGTACACATACACTGGGGCACTATGCTACATGGTGGAATGTCTAGGACTAATAAAGTTTATAAATATAAAATATTAAATGTAAGATAGTAACTGGGTAATGGTGATAAGGGAAGACGCAGAGGGCCCAAGTTATAGTTAAAACACAAACAAATAATAACAAAAGAAATATTTGAAAATAGCAGTTATTAAGGCATAATAGGGATGGAATGCCCGGTGCCCACACAGAGCTTAAAAATAAGTTAGTAACTGTGTGCCTGGGTAGTTCAGCTGGTTAAGCATCAACTCTTTGATTTTGGCTCGTGTCAGGATCTCAGTATCGTGAAATCAACCCCCACATCCAGCTCCACGCTGGGCACGGAGCCTGCTTGAGATTCTCTGTCTCCCTCTCCTCTGCCTCTCCCCCCACCCCCCTGCTTGCTCTCACTCTCTCTCTCTCTCTCTCTAAAAATAAAATAAATAAGTCAGTAACTGATTATAACTATTTCTGACTGACACCCTATGTAGAGGAGATAAGATCAAGCTGAGCCACTTCAACTTCACAGGTTGTCTCCATGACACTGCTGGGAGCTTCTCTCCTCTTCACATAACATGCCAAGGGCTGGCAATCACCACTGCCTAATTATAGAACTCCGCTGAGCGGGTAAAGAAAACTGTTAGTCATGAACAGGCTAATGGGTATCCAAATAAAGCCTCCTGTATATGCTAGGTGAAATATCAGAGGGAGATAAATCTTATTTGAATGATGAAATATTTATCTTATTTTCTTTATTTTTTTCATATATCTGGTTTTCTGCAGCATGAAAAAATTATATTTTATAATTTTAAGGAATATGTTTTATTGAAGTGTAACATATTTTGAGAAGTGTACAGATACATTTTCACAAAGTGAAACCCTTGTGTAACCACAATATGGAATGAGACATAAAATATCACTCTATTAAAAAAGCTCCACTGGGTCTTGTCCCAGCAACTGGGACAATTACTCACAAGGGTAATTACCATGTTGACTTTTACCATTGTAGATTATTTTCGTGCTTTTTTTTTTAACTTTTTAAAATAGATTCATATGATACATGCCATGTTGTCTGTTCTCTTTTGTTTAATATGTTATTGCATGTAGATGTAGTGGGTTTTGTTTTAGTCAAGTTTTTTTTTGTAGTTCTTATTAATCACCATATAGATATTCATTATATGAATAAGCCACAATTATCCATTCTGATATGGATGCACATTTGTACAGTGAGTACTTTCCTATTATTAATGATGCCATTATGAATATGTGCATGCATATATATGTGCATATCTGAAGATATGTGTTGCAAGTATCTTTTCCCTATCTCTGAATTGATTCTCATTATTTCGTAGTGTCTTTAGATTAGTATAAAGTCTTTGATTAATATTATTTCTTTACCTCTTTTTCTTCTCTCAAGTTCCTTATGCCCAAAAATTAATCCTCCTTGAATCAATGTGTATATGTTTGTGATCAGGGAAAAGAAGATTATTTTTTCACATTGATATACAGGTGACCCAGAATCATTTATTGAAGATTTTTTTTCTTTATTGCACTATAGTAATAATACCTTTGTCATAAATTAGGGGACCATATGCATTGGTCTATTTCCAGATCGTCTGTTTTTTTCAATTACTGGAAGGGGTATGTGTAAGTTTCCACTATAGTTGTTGATTTGTCTATTTCATTAGCTGTGTCTAATTGTGCTTTGTAGCCTTTGAGTTTATGTTAACAGCTTATGGATCCATTCAGAGTTGTATTTTTTTCCCCTATTGGTTTGATTGTTTTATCTTTGTAAAGTTCACTGGTGATGAATTTCTCCGAGCCTATTTTCCCTTTTCTCCATTTTTTCTCTATTTTCTTGACCAAATCAATCAGTTATTTCAAGGTCTTTGACTACCAAATCTAGTATCAGGATCACCCATAAATCTATTACAATTTTTTGTTTTAATTTTTTAAGACTTAATTCTGAATGATATTTTCTAATCATTTGACATACTTAGTAATTTTTGTTTGAATTCTGAATACCTAACAAATTACAGAGGCTGGTTATGATATCTTTCTCTAGAGAGATTCATCCTTTCCTCTGCTAGACAGCTAGAGTGGGGGATAATAACTATAATTCAATTAGAGACTGAGATAAATTGAGTATGGTTTACAGTTTTACTAAATTTCTGCTTACCTAAATTGTGGGTCTCCAGGGATTAAAAACTGAGATCCTGGTTTGTTGACATTTGCCAACCTCCTGGCAAATACCAACCTATAATCCTTATCTCTGTCTCATGCTGAGACTGCCAGCAACAAAGCTCTGCTTTCAGAAGCAATCTGCAGGTTTTTCTGTCTCCCAGAAGTACCCTTTGCCAGCCAGACTAAAGCCCAGATACCTACCCTCTTGCTCGGAATCCCATCTGTAATTATCTTATGTACTCAAGGAAAATGCAACTGCAGTCTCTTCACATTATTGCAACTCCTCATCCTCCAGAATCTTAGGTTCTAATACTTGATACTTCATCATCACTCTAAGGTTTTTCTTAAGTTTACAGCTTTTAAATTTGTTCCAAAATGATCTCTTCTTCATACATGTAAGTGAAAGTTCTCTTTCCCGACCATTTTTTCATGTTACTAAAATTTAAATATTTTAAAAAGTATTGTTTGATCCCAAATATGACACTAGGATTATTAAAAAAAGCCAAAATATTGTTTCTCCACTATCAGTTAGCACTGAAACTTGTTCACAACCATAGGAATGACTTTTCTCTTTGATCTCTTCCCTACATTGAAACATATAAACTTTATCACAGACAGATTTGGATTCAATAGCAATTGCAAGTGAGAACTATTAAACTTAAAATAGTTTATACAAAATGGAAATATGTTGAACTGTTGTATAAACAATAGCTTATACAAAATGGAAATATATATATATATATATATATATATATATATATACATACACATACATACATAGTGCTGGAGATCATCCACTTCTTACCTAGCCAAATACAGTGGATTATTCATTGTTGCCAGGGTTCTGTATTTCTCTAACCACCTTTTGTCTTTGCTTCACTGTTTCTCTTTTAATACAAATATCATTTTTCCTGTGTTAGCTGACTTTCCTACTTTATTCTATCTCTTCCTGTTGGAGGAGGCCATCAAAAAAATGACTGCTAGTTGACCCACGAGCTGAACCTGGGCAACTGGAGGCTCCTTACCCCTCCTCTGCCCCTGGAATGTGTTGTCTGCCCACCATTCCCACAGTGGGAGCCATTTTCAAGGACAAGACTGAGAGAGCAATGTGTTGTTGAGACCAGCCCACTTGGACTGCAGTCACTATTCAGCCCGATACTGCCACCATCTGGATGGAAACAAGAACAAACCACAGCTTCCAGTGGGCTGAAATTCACTCATGAACCCTGGCCATTAAACCTTCGCCCTGATAATTACACTGGTCTAGAGGCTGTGGCTTGGAGAATAGGAAGCCAAGGGATGGGTAATCATGAATAGTGCCATTATGGGGTCAGGATATGCAGACAGACATTCTGTGTTCACTTGTGAGAGCCTGAGCAATTCCTACTGTTTTTACATCCTGGTTCATAAGGCAATGACACCCCCTGGCAATCAGAAAACCAGTGCCCGTGGGGCACCTGGGTGGCTTAGTCGGTTAAGCATTCAACTCTTGATTTTGGCTCAGGTCATGATATCAGGGTCGTGAGATGGAGCCCTGCATGGAGTCTGCTCAGATTTCTCTCTCCCTCTCCCTCCTATCCCCCTCTCAAACTCAAAAAAGGAAGAAATAAAGAAAGAAAGAGAGAGGAAGGAAGGAAGTGGGGGAGGGAGGAAGGAGGAAGGAAGGAAGGAAGGAAGGAAGCTGATGCCCTATCTTGAGTACAAGCCCTAGCAACTGACCTTTCAGTAGTTATAGCAGTTTGAGTGCATAAAAAGAGCAGCCGCGATAGCGACCAGGTGGGATGGCATATTGCCAAGGATGCTGGGCTGCCCTTGAAGTACAGTGACTTGGCTTAATGCAGTAACAGCATGTTCTGTGTGTTCTAAACATCACCTAAGGCAACTGCCAAAGGTGTCTGTGGCCGTCCACCGGAATTCTGAACCAGCGAGGGATTGGTAATTGATTTTATTGGCCCACTCCCTCCAAGTGAGAGTTCCAAATATGCCTTGGAGTGTATGGACTGCATCTGACCTAACCCAGACTTTCCTGGTCACCTCGCAAACTGGGTTGCCACTGTTAGGGAATTAGAGAAGCTGAAAGTTAAAGAAGCTGAGTACCATGTATAGATATCCTTATTGATTAGACAGTGGTCAGGGGTCACATTTCAAAGATCATGACATGCGAGAATGCGCAAAAGATTATGACAATGGAGGTTCCATCTTCACTATAACGCAGAAGCAGCAGGGCTCATAGAAAGGAAAAATGGAATATTGAAGCAGCATATTAAATGACTAACAGTTAAACCTGCCTTAGTGAGGTGGACTAAAGTACTGTGCCAGGCTCTAATGAATTTGAAATATCAACCAGTGGGGCCTATTGCCCTTATGCTAGGCTGAGAACCCCTGGGGATATATCCAACACCATCATAAAGTTACGAAAGTCTCAGGAGATAGCCATTGCCCCGGCTCTCACCGTGGATCAGCATATAATGCTGCTGAGAACATGAAGCCCTGCCAACCCTATTATCCAGTAGATAATAAAGCATTATCTACTGGAATTTCCAACTGGATGTTCCACCACGATGAGTGAGTTACTTCTCATCCGTGGGTGAGGGAGAGCTACTCAGTCTCCACAGGGGTTCTGTCATCCTGCTGCAGGTGGGACCTGTGGCAATGCACTCTACTTGGAATGGAACACACACCATTGAAAGAGGGGAGAAGATGGGGATCCTGCTCTGGCGTACCTCACCCCCTGGTCTATCTTCTCATGCCTGACAGTGCTGCCTCCTCCCGCCAACACGTATGTTATTTACAACCAAATTCCCAAAGCTGCAGCCACATTAACACCTAAGGATCAGGCCGATCCGGCCACAAGTATAATTCTTATAGAAGGGGACGACCTTCCCACACAGGTACCTATGAAATATCTGTCTTTTCAAACTAGGACTAGTACTTTCAATTCATATGATACCACCAATACCGATGCAGAAAACTGGCCTGTGGCACACACTCTCAATAGCCCTGGGCATGGATGTGCTTTTTCTGTCAATTAAACCACACAGGCATCCCACCAAACTGCTGACCAGAAGCGTCCTAAAAACTAGCACCGTCAAAATGAAGGGTGGCTATGCTCAGATTTGGGATCTGTTCATGTGGCTTACCCCAGGTTATGGATATTTGAGCACTCGGGCATCCCTGTGTTGGGAACAGAAAAATCACTCTAAACAGAAAGAGCTTAATTGCACCAGGGATATGGAATTGATATCACTGGAATTCTGTCATGCTATAAGATAGTGACTGGTTTGGCACTGATTGGTCGCACCGCCCAGGTATTTACTGGGTAGCCCAAATGGGACCACATGGATTGTGTGGCCCAGTCTTTGGTTGGCTCCCTATGGGAGGTTGGGATACTGTACCCTGAGTTTTCCCTGGGTACAGGGGAGAATCTTTCCCATGGTAACAAAAATTGCCAACCTTCCTTTCTTCAAGGCCAAATGGGCACAGTTTGTTTTCTACTGGACCTGTCATTTGCCCACCATCTTTATTCCCTCCAATGACCTGAAAGACATTATAGTATTCATAGAAGCCCCTACTACATTTGTCCAACAAGTATTAAATGATAGCTGGTAAAGCCTGTCTTTATTGAACATTGAAATGTATCTGATGAAGAAGGCTGCCCACCAAACTAGGATGACCTTGAACTTTATTGCTGCCTCAAAACGAGGCACTTGTGCCATTATGCAAACAGAATGTTGTGTTTTCCTTCCAGATGAGTCTGCTAATATGTCATCTTTGTTAAATCACATAAGGACACCTTGAGTGAACTGATCCTAGGCTAAGAGACTTAATAATTATTTAGTGGTTCAGATCAGTGGCTCTTGGGTGGAAGACATTGTTAGTTATTTGGGGAATTACTGACTTAATCTGTATTTTCTCTTGTGTGTCCTTGTATTGTTGTTGTGGTATCTGACTCCAGTGCCTCCAGATGGCCGCCAAACAAGCCACTTCCATGCTAGTGAAACCCCTTGCTGACTGCTCAAGGCACATTGTGAGAAAAGGGGGTGTATAAGAATGCAAGAGCCAGGAACAAGAAGTGGAGTGTTGGAGGAGGTTTTTGAGAGGACACGGTCACTAGTTGACCTGAAAGTAGGATCTGGTGATTGGAAGCTCCTCACCTCCTCCACATCTCTGGAATAGACATTCCGTCCACTATTCCTGTAACTGTAGCCATTTTAAAACGACACAGTCTTGAGAGAGCAATGCGTTGCTGAGACTATCCGCACTGTATGTGTGACAGAACCCCATTAAGGCCTTTATATAAATGTTTACCATTCTGGCAGCAGGTGTGGACATCTCATTTTGCCACCACCCAAGACAAGTCTGGTAAGTAAGTTCCCTTGCTTATTAAACCTGCCACCCACCGATCTGCAGTTGCCTGCCTCTCTTTGGTCTATCCCTACTCTCTGCATGCAGGGGCCAGTTTCAGGTTTCACCCAGGAGGCTCATGAGTGTGCAGACCGATACTTCCACCACAGTATTTGATCACTCACAACCAAAGGTGTCATGCTATTCAGTAAGCCTGTAATTCTGTGAAGGTTCTAGAACTCTAGTCCATACAAAAATCTCAAACATCTACTCATTATGAAGTCTTTCTCTAGCTAAGGAAATTTAAGTACTTCCCTATGTTTTCATCCCATCATACCATGTATGCATATGTATATGTCTGAATATTTGTGTGTGTGTGTGTGTGTGTGCTGTCTGTTAACTCATTTTTTTCCTGCTGCCTGCCTAAATGATTTTTTTTAACTTGGGTTATGACATTAAGAAGCTGCTGCTAATAATCCTTAAATATATAGCTAAAGGAAAAGTTCAGTCTCCCATTTGGTATGAAGGTGTTTGTACATCCACTTGATAAGAATAAGCTGAGATGGCCCGAATTTTTTGGAGATATTTACCTGGACTTTGCTAATCTTATAAATGACTAAAGTCTTCTGTCTTTCCAACCTTAATACACCGTGGTCAGAGGATTCTGTTTTCCATGGATCCATTTTCCTTTGCTAAATTCTTCATGTCTATGGTCACAGAAAGAGAATTTTCAATTGCCTTAGTGAGAAACCTCACCTGGTATTTATTTTGAAGATGAAAAAGGATTCTGGTGCAGCATAGTGCCATTTCCTGTATGTTAAAAATTGCTTTCTTTGGAATGGAATGTTAGTCCGGCTTCACCGCAAAGTATTATTCACTTATGCTTTTACATTGTACTCCCAAGATTTACAGTGTTAAAGTTACTCTCTTTATCTTGTGTCTCATTTAGTACTATATGAGAGCTCCTGGTGAGATTCTCTGTTATTTTTATTTCAAATAATTTGCTCATTATATCTATCAATGCAGTACTAAAATATTTTTCTTCTGCTTGTGTTATATACTGTGGAGGATCCCCAAATTATAGCATTTGTATTGAATTGTTATTTTAGGCTTAAATTACTTTGTGGCCTTTGAAAGAGTCTCATAAAGAGGCCAGTATCTCACATGAGTGGTAAGAGAGAAGTTACTGTGGGGACAAACATTGTTCTATATGGGCAGTGGTGTAGCAGAAGAATGATTCTTTCTCTTAAAATAACAGTACGCATCATGGAGATTAAAGGAAGCATGTGAGGGCATACTAAAACTTCTAAAGCCTGTTTTGTAGTTTAGATGAAAAAAAAATAACGTATCCCTAATACTTAATGATGTGATAAAGAGCATACCATCCATAAAATCTCATATGATTATCTTACTGAGAAGAGGGGATATATTCTTTATTTTCCTTTAGAACCCCATAGCTATCGCTTTCCTTGCATAACTAAGAAAAAAATAGAAAAACTGAGGGGGCACACATGGAATTTCACAGTAAGAGTTGCAAAGAAAAAGAATATATAGATATGACATACTAATTTATAATAGAAGGAGTTAAGAGTAGGCTAGGGGAAGAAAAAAACACACTTACCACTTCAGACACTTGAGCACAACTTAGAAATTCAAAACTATAGAAAGAAGGAGAGAGGAGATACATGATCCAGAGAAGAAACACCTTGATACATAATAGTCTACTAGTAAACAAATATAGTAAGTATTACAGGTGGTTTTGCTGAGGCCTGGCTTCAGTTAAAAATTACTATATTTATCCTAAAGATCTGAGCTATTTCTCAGAACTACCCTCCATTTTATAAAAAAATAAATAAATTTATTTTGATGCAGGACACTTGAGGAATATTAAAAGTGCTTTCCTGGGGCATGGGAGGGGAGCTCTAAATGCATTGAGGGTGAGAAGCAAGAATCCAAATTAGGAGGATTGGGTATACCTGAAACCAAGAAAAGAGTGATTTTTTAAAAAATATATGTCTGAGGCATAGACCCCACTTGCACACATTACCTCAAATCGGGGATCAAATTGGAACAACTTGCAGAACTTTGATGCTAGGCGCAGCAGCCTTGACAAGGAACTCTGGGCCTATGTTTGTAATCATTGGAGTATATGGCTCTGCTATGAAAAGCATTCCTCAGTCTACTCAGGACATATTGCCTAACCAATGAGAACAACCAGACCTCGATAGCAGCACTCAGCGACTGATGGCAAAACAGTGGTGAAAATCAAAGACCTCACTCTTCACAGTTTTTCCCAGTTATCTGCCACTTAGTTTGGGTGTGGATTTTTTGTTTTTTGTTTTTTTCACATTGTCTCCTGTGAGATAAAGAATAGCTCTAGGTATAAAAATGGAATAGCCCACTAGCAAGATGAGTAGAAGCTGCAGATTTAGTTACAGTTAGATCAATATGGGATTGCTAATATTTCTTTCTCTCTTGTCCTAAAGACTAAAATTTATGCATACTCAAGCAAGTCTTCATTGACCTGATAATTTGGATAAATCTCTTCCTTCCTGACTTGGCAGTTGGAGAGCAGCCCTTTATTAGCTCTTACTGCTGAGCCTTGTAATCCAAATATCACCATCAGAATATTGTATAGCAAAACATTGTTGCACAAGACTATTGAATTTATTTGGGACCAGCTGCCACCACCACATTTCCATTTCTACACGATATTTCAGATACAGAGTTCAACTCTTGGTAACTTATGAAAATCAAGATTCAAAAAAAAAATAACGTGCATATTTTCATTTCACAAATTAGGGACTAAACAAATCGTTGTTGAGTAAATCATAGGAATGTTATAATTTACTTCATAAATATTTACTATTACTTTATAATAAATTTAACATTTTGATATTGTTCCATTGTTTTGCTATTGTTAGTCTTTCTTTTTTTATAATTTTTTAAAAGATTTTATTTATTCATTTGAGACACGGAGATACAGAGAGAGAGAGAGAGCATGAGCAGTGGGAGAGGCAGAAGGAGAGGGAGAAGCAGACTCCCCGCTGAGCCAGGAGCCTGATGTGGGGCTCGATTCCAGAACCCTGGGATCATGACCTGAGCCGAAGGCAGACGCTTAACCATCTGAGCCACCCAGGCACCCCTTGTTAGTCTTTCATAAAGAAGCACCATCAACTTAATTCTTCCAATAGAGTTAATAATGTAGGAAAGAGAATTATTCTTTCATCTCATAACAAGTTGCTTCTCTATTTTTCACAGTTTGAAATATTAAAGCTTAGAAAATATTCAAACCATTAGACTATTAATTCAGTTGCCAAAGTTTAGTAAAATATACTTTGGTACGTAGTATACTGGTAAATCTTTCTGGAAATTTCAAAGTGCTTTCACTGAGGTAATGAAATGAATGGACAATGTGAGTGCATTTGTTCATGTGTTTGTGTGTGCCTGTTTCCTGGAAGCCCTCCACCTCTTCTCTTACGTCAATGGCTGAATTGTCCTCCTGGTTATCAGAAACTGCATTGGCAGATGCTGTTAACAAGGCTGCTAATAGCTTACCAAAACGTTTTGTTTCTCAGAGCAGCACTTAAGACTTCTATGATTTTTACAAATACAGTTAAATATTTGTTGTGTTAAAACTCTTATATGTTGTTTGATTTTTCTAATCCCCTACCTGCTCTGGAGTATATAAAGCTAAAAACTAATATTAGCCCAGCCTTTAATAATCCTTTCCATGATAATTTATTCATTTTACTTTGAGGGGAATGGACAATACTGCATATTCGTGCCCTATCCCAAAATTTGCTCAACTGATTGATTTCAGTAGGTATATAGAACTCTACTTTCTGAAAGTAATGTCTTTCATGAACTCTTTCAAAATGATACAAACAGAATCAACAAGCCAGATTTCTCTTTGAATCCTAAATAATAAATAAGTAAACCTACGGAGAAACTTTTCTCCATTTACAGAAAGTTGTTTTTCTTTGTTAATGTGTTTGTTTCAAACTTTAAGCCTTCATACACTTCCCTTCGATACTTGTTTGAGTATAATCTATGTAGTAGGCTGGTGATGGTTGAACAAATGCTAATTCCTTACTTTAAAAAGATTATTTTGGTGATGGTTGAACAAATGCTAATTCCTTACTTTAAAAAGATTATGTCAGACAGAAGGGATTGACATTTTATTATTATTTTTTAAAGATTTTATTTATTTGAGATAGAGAGAGAGCATGAGCGGGGCTGGGGAAAGAGAGAAAGGGAGAAACAGGCTCCCAGCTGAGCAGGGAGCTTGATGTAGAACTCGATCCCAAGACCCTGAGATCATGACCTGAGCTGAAGGCAGACGCACCCCAAGATTGACATTTTATAAAAAGATAATTACAAAATAATGTGAAAATATACTAGTAGAAATATTAACAATATACTATGTGGGAACCAAAAGAAACAGCTAGCATTATTTCAGAGAAGGCTCCCAGAAGGAGGTGAGACAGATTCATTCTAAAGAATGTGTAGGAGATACACAGGAAAATAAATAGTAACAACTATTTTTTTGTAGATTCAAAGGGGAAAAATAATATGCAAATTAGTAAATACCATCAAAGTTTCTTGAGTTTTATGTTTCAGGCAAAGAACAATGTATAAGGCCCAAGCAGGAGCATATAAAAAACTACTGTGATGGTTTGACTGGGTACAGAATTCCAAGATGCAAACTATTTTACTCTCATTATTTGAACAACATTGTCTTTGCACCTTTTTTTTGCATTTCATATGCAATGCTATTGGATCCCCAGTGCTTTGTATGTGACCATAATTTTCCCCCATTGGAACTTTTTAAGGTTATCACTTATTTTAAAATTTTCTGTAATATCACATTGATGTGCCTTGGTGTGATTCTCTGTTCATTAACTATGTTGAGCTTTTATTAGACCCTTCTAGAAAAATCCTATCTTTGCAGCACCTGGATGGCTCAGTTGGTTAAGTGATTGCCTTCAGCTTGGGTCATGATCCCAGGGTCCTGGGATCAAGCCCCGCATCAGCCTCCCTGCTCAGTGGAAAGCCTGCTTCTCTCTCTCCCACTCCCTCTGCTTGTGTTCCCTCTTTCGCTCTCTCTCTCTCTCTCTGTGTCAAATAAATAAAATCTTTAAAAAAAAAGAAAAATCCTATCTTTCATATTTAGAAACTTTCTTAGACATCTCATATTTTCTTTGTTTTCCATTTCTGATATACATATAAATCCTACATTAAGTGTCCTGGATGCTCGTCTAATTCTACTTTCTATTCTCTATTGTTTTGTAACACTGCTTCTCTATTCACTTTCTTCAATATGTCCTTAACTTTACTGTATAACATTTCTTTCAGTTTTTATTAACATAATAATATCCTTAATTTCCAAAAGTTTGCTCTTTACTTTTGAATTAAGGGGCATTTTATCTCTGATGCATGAATGTAAGTTATTTTCATTATCTCTGTATAACTGTAGCGATTTTAGTTCTCTTTTTGTATTTTTTCTGCTTCTTGAATTTTTCTGTTTCACTTCCAATTTATTTTTCTTCTTTATATATTGTGTTCTTACATTTTCATGCTGGAACCACCTTTCAGAGATTAGATGATTGGAGCGAGCACCTGGGTAGCTCAGTCCTCTGAGCAGTGTACTCTCAGTTTTGACTCAGGTTGTGATCTCGGAGTCATGAGATCCAGCCCTCCATCGGGCTCTGCGCTCAGGTGGAAAATCTGCTTGAGATTCTCTCTCTCCCTTTCCCTCCGCCCCTCCCCCTGCTCATGCTTTCTCGAAAATAAATAAATTAATTTATAAGTAGATTAGATAATTATCTCCCAATGTTTATTAATGAATCAATATAAAACAGAGAAAACGTCTTCATAAATTGATGGCGTTGGTGTACTGCTAGACCTTTGGAATGACATTTAGGCAAGCATCACGCTGTTTCTTTTGGAGGCTTACAAATATCAATAGGAATTTCTTTCTGATTAAGAAACTTACCCCAGAGAAAAGTATCCATTATCTTGATAGGGCAAAGTATGGGGTGATAGGAAAAAGTGGGCATAATCTAGTACCTTGCAGTCTCATTCTGTAATGTCCAAATGTTCACATCATCTCTCAATGAGTCACATCAGCCCATAGCTGATTTTAGAGATAATCTCTATCAGTCTTTCCAAATAGTAAAACCTCTGTCTTCTGCTGAGAGAGTCATTTGCTGGCTGTGCAGGTAAAGGGATGCAATCAGGGGGTTTCACTATGCATTTTTTTATATTTTACTCAAAGCCTTCAGTTTTCAGCTCCACAAAACCTTGGCCTTCAGAGATAATTGATGTTCTCCAATTCCTGAATCTTTCTGAGAAACTCTGTTGTAGATTACTTTGCTTTTTATTGGTTCATCTCTTGAGAATATTTAACCAAGTGTAGAAAGCTAAAACATAAATCATTCAGGATTTCTTGCCTAATTTTCAACATCACAATTTATGCAGATATCTCTTCTGTTTTATTCTCTTTACTGCTATTCCTATGGGTTTCAGGAAGGAGTAAAATTAACTGCAAATATTACTTCCACCATGTTTAAATACAACCTTTTTGTATTACTTTAATTTAGACACAATATATTTCAATTATCATTTTTATAATTTTCCCAACATGATTTATTATTACTTTTGTTTAAAGACCTTTATCTCATTTCTAACAGTTATTTTGGAGGGCAGGGTACTTTTTTAGATCTAAGTTGACAAACTGAATGGAAAAGAAAAAGTATTTATATATAATTAATTATAAAAGTAATTCTCAATCCTATCAATTCATTAGAATAACCTGTGAATATTAACAAACAAAAACCAAATCACGTCCAAAAGCTCAAACCAAGAATAAATAGCTCAGAATTCTATGATGATTGTCATTCTTCTATTTTTTAAAAGTTTCAAATATTAAATTGAGGACCAGTGTTCTAAAAATCTGTAAGTATATAAAAGCATTCCAGACGAGATCAGGTGCATTCAGGGTGATAGGGCTGGAAACTGTAAAAGCATTCCAAAGCAAGTTCCTGCATGCATCCTGGGTTGATGCTTATGGAGATTTAACATAGTCTAAAGGGAAGAAGACGACTTGAGTGCTATCCTCTCATTTGTATTCATCCTGTTGGTATAAATAATAAACCTCATCTGTAGAAATCTTGATGCAGAAGTACTATACTACACTTCTACTTAAAAATACATCTCACATAACTGTAAATTATTACAATAGTAACTGAGCATTTAAAATCTGTTGATTCCATCCGTGAATATTTTTGAAGATTACTAGATAATTATAGTATCTTGAATCACTGCCAAAAGTCTTCATTTAAGTGGTTGTTTTACTTAAAATGTGTTTGAGATCCTATATCCCAGATGACAGTTCGTTTATATGAAGGCCTCTGTGGCACTGTTGGGCCATCATGGTTTGGGAGTCAGACATGTTTAATTGAAGTTGGCCCATTATTTATTTAAATTTAGGCTAAAAGATTTTTAAATTGGCTCTATGCTGTTTTAAAAATTTACAAAGAAGTTTTTTTTTCTTTTCCTCTCTCTCTGAGTAGGGACCATCTGTTTGTCATGGAAAATCAGAAAATAATCTTTGATACGAAATTTGTACTCCAAGTCTGACACCTAAGTTAAGTGGAGTTTTGAAAACTAATTATCTATAGCATATCTAATTCATTTATATTTTAATTTCAATCTATCAATGTCAAATAAAATAAATTATTTCAGTTTCAATTTCTGATGATCTTAACAAGCTTCAGATTGCTGAACTGGAAATTATGTCATGCTGTGTAGTGATGGGCTCTTGGATTAGCACAGCTGCCGGTATTTCATCCCTTTAAAAAAAATTACTACATTACACAAGCTCAGTATTGTCAATTTTGGCATTGGAATAATGTCATTAGCAACTTCATAAAAAAGAAATATATTTCTTGTTAGGAAAAAGTCACATATAACTGGATGAATCATAGAAATAACATTGCATATCAAGTAAATCCCAAGTTAAAAAAATAGGTCAAGGAAAACTGGTAGAAAACAAAACATCTTAGATCAAATGTTTGTTACTCAGTAATTAGAACCACTGTTTGTGTGGAGGGGAACAGATAGTGGAAGACACTACTTTAATGAAGCATTTGAGGCTCCTTAGCATCTGTCTTAAATTAGATGTTTGAGGGATGAAAGCAGAACAGTTTGAAAAAGGCTGACTGCCTCCACCCACCACTCTCTCTCTTTCTCTCTCTCTCTCTCTCTCTCTCAAAAAAAAAAAAAAGTATTTGGGGGCACCTGGGTGGCTCAGTCAGTTAAGGGTCTGACTCTTGTTCCAGCTCAGGTCATGATCTCAGGGTTTTGGAATCGAGCCCCATGTCGGGATCATGTGCTGGGCATGGAGCCTGCTTAAAATTCATTCTCTCTCTCTTTCTCTGTCTCTCTCTCTCTCTCTGTCTCCTTCTGCCCCTCCCCACCTCTGGAAAAAAAAAAAGGCTGAGATGTGAGTTTCAAATACCAAGCAGTGAAAATATGTGACCTGCTGTGGAGTCTCAGTTCTAAATTTTGAGAAATTTCAAATAGTTCATCCAGTCCATGACATCAATGTTACTGACAAAGGAATCAACATATGGTTTTAGGAAATATGCCCATTGGGTAATTACCTTGATGATTCTTTCATTGTAAATAAGGAAAAATAGGGGTCAAATCCTCAAGTTCTAGAAATAGTAAAATAAAATAAAAGTGAAGCCCTGTTATTTGATTTGGAATCTCAGGCTGAGTAGTAATAACATACTAATCTGAGATTCAGTCTTGGATTTCCCACCTCCCAATTCCTAACAGAGGCAGTTAGCTTCATTCAGTTTCAGGAACACAGAATGTATCTACTCCACAAGGAAAAGTCAATCACCACCTTATTTACCATCATATCTCCAACACCTAGGTTGTATGGACACATGGTGGTTGTATGTATCATTGGAATCTATGAAAGACTGGATGGATTAATTAATATCCTCAGACAAGAGGGAAGAGATGATGTGCAGAAGCTTATACCTGCTAACAGCTACTTTGCATAAACTAAGGAGAACATGCTTCAGAGAAACATAATTTTTATTCAAAGGACAATACTTGGTGCCACTGATAAGATAAAATAATAGTAAAAGGCATTTTACATTTTTATTTTTATTATTATATTTTTTTAGTTTCTTTTTAAATTCCAGTTTGTTAACTAACATACAGTATAACAATTAGCTTCAGATGTACAATTTAGTGATTCAACACTTATATACCACACACGGTGCTCATCACAAGTGCACTCCTTAATATTTAACCAATCCCCCAACCCATCTCCATTCTGATAACCAACAATTTGTTCTCTATAGTTAAGAGTCAGCTTTATGGTTTGCCTTTCTCTTTTTCCCCCCTATGTTCATCTGTTTTGTTTCTTAAATTCCACATATGAGTGAAATCATAAGGTATTTGCTTTCTCTAACTTGTTTCCCTCAACATAATACACTCTAACTCCATCCATGACTTTGCAAATGGCAACGTTTCATTCTTTTTAATGGCTGGGTAATATTCCACTGTATATATATATATATATATATATATATATATATATATATATATACACCACTTCATTATCCATTCATCAGTCAGTGGACACCTGGACTCTACATAATTTGGTTACTGTTGATAATGTTGTTATAAACATTGGGGTTCAGGCATTCCCTTCAAATTAGTGTTTTTGTATCCTTTTGGTAAATACTTAGTAGTGCAATTGCTGGGACATAGGGCAGTTCTATTTTTAACCTTTTGAGGAAGCTCCCTCCTGTTTTCCAGGGTGGCTGCGCAAGTTTGCATTCCCACCAACAGTGTAAGAGGGATCCCCTTTCTCCACATCTTTGCCAACACCTGCTGTTTCCTGTGTTGTTAATTTTAGCCATTCTGACAGGTGTGAGGTGATATCTCATTGTAGTTTTGATTTGCATTTATTTCCCTGATGAGGAGTGATGTCAGCATCCTTTTATATGTCTATTAGCCATGTGTATGTCTTCTTTGGAAAAATATCTATTCATGTATTCTGCCCATTTCTTAATTGGATTATTTGTTTTGGGGTGTTGAATTTGAGAAGTTCTTTATAGATTTTGGATACTAACCTTTTATCAGATATGTCATTTGCAAATATCTTCTCCCATTCCGTAGGTTGCCTTTTAGTTTTGTTGATTGTTTCCTTTGCAATGCAGAAGCTTTTTATCTTGATGAAGTCCTAGTAGTTCATCTTTGCTTTTGATTCCCTAGCCTCTGGAGATGTGTCTAGTAAGAAGTTGCTGTGGCTGAGGTCAAAAAGGTTGTTGCCTGGGTTCTTCTCTAGGATTTTTATGGTTTCCTGCCTCACATTTAGGTCTTTCATCCATTTTGATTTTACTTTTGTGTATGGTACAAGAAGCTAGTCCAGTTTCATTCTTCTGCTGGACAGGTTGCTGTCCAGTTTTCCCAACACCATTTGTTGAAGGGACTATCTTTTTTTCCATTGGATATTCTCTCCTACTATGTCAAAGATTAGTTGACCATAGAGTTGTGGGTCCATTTCTGGGTTTTCTATTCTGTTCCATTGATCTATGTGCCTATTGTTGTGCCAGTACCATACCATCTTAATGACTGCAGCTTTGTAATATAACTTAAGTCCAGAAATGTGATGCCACCAGCTTTGCTTTCATTTTTCAAGGTTGCTTTGGCTATTCGGGATCTTGTGTGGTTCCATACAAATTTTAGGATTGTTTGTTCTAGCTCCATGAAAAATGCTGGTGGTATTTTGATATAGGGATTGCATTAAATGTGTAGATCACTTTGGGTAGTATGGACATTTTAACAATATTTGTTCTTCCAATCCATGAGCATTGAATGTTTTTCCAATTCATTAATTTCTTTCATCAGCATTTTACAGTTTTCAGAGTACAGATCTTGTACCTCTTTGGTTAGGTTGATTCGGTTCTGGAATCTTGAGAAAATGAGATATTTAGATATTTCATATATTGTTGGTATGCTGAAGACATAGGATATGGTCACACCCAAGTTGTTTTTCAGTAAAATAACTTTGTTTCTCAGAAGGGAAGCTTCTGTATACATGGAACTAATTGTAACACATAACATTTGAGCTATAATTATGGAAATAAGTAAGTAAATATAATAACTTAAATCTTATCTAGAATATTTATTTTAAATACAATAATAATAGGGGCACCTGAGTGGCTCAGTCAGTTAAGTAGTGACTGTGGCTGCCTTCGGCTCAGGTCATGATCTCAGGGTCCTGGGATCTAGTGCCACGTGGGGCTCCCTGCTCAGCATGGAGTCTACCTCTCCCTCTGTCCTTTCCCCTGCTTGTTCTCTCTCTTTCTATCTCCAATAAATAAATAAATAAAATCTTTAAAAAATTAAAAAGTAAAAAAATAAAATGCTATAATAATAAAGAGCTATAACTTGAAGTTTTACATGTGTATACGAAGTAAACAAAATGAAGAAGCAAGATATGAAGTAGTTCTAGAGAAAACAGAATTCCTTAACATATCCTTTCTTTGACCCTAAAATAAGAATATAACTACTTGGCCACCCTAAAGAATAAAATTGTGGTATAATTAATTTGTACATAATAATCAAACTGAATCTAGGCACAGAAGTTAAAGGCTATAGTGGTAAGATATATTAGGTCACACTAAAGAGAATTTAAACTTCCTCTAGTAACTGTTGTAAGTTAAACTTGTAGCAAAAGCAGGATTATAGAATGAGAAATGGAATTTTTTAAAAAAATTTTCAAATGGAAATCAGTTTTCTTCTAAGCTTTAATACATCAAGTATTACTGTTCTTCAAATTTTATTCCTCATGCCTACCCACTGACAATTTTAAAAGGGATCCAGAAAAATACTCTTTAGTGCATGGAATTTGACTTTAAAACATTATACAGTACAGAAATTTGACTTCTTTCTGCTCAAAAGAAATCTCATATGAATGGGCTGAAGAATACGAATAATGAGAAACAAAAGAACCCCTTCTTATCTTATGCCATTTCAAAAAAATCTATTATTGGCAGAAGAAAAGCAGATTGAGTACTCATATTATCATTACATCAGAAAAGCAAAACTATAGTTTTATGTCAATTATGTTATAATACTTTTTTATTAAATACTGTGTTTTATTAGGTTTCTCCAATGTAATTACTGAAATACTATTTAAAACAACTTTTATGTAGATACAATTTCCTGGGTTAGAATTTCAGCTTTAATTATATTTTTTCAAGGGTTTGTGACAGTCCAGAAGCTTAAGAATCATCATCATACATATTTAAAATTTTTATTTTAAATATTGAGTGGATGTGTTGACAAGATGACATTTCACATCAATAGTCTCACATCAGTAGTCTCCTATATGACTAGCAAAATACAGCACTTAACATTTAGTCATTGATGCTTCTAAAAACTAAAGTTGTTCTGTTAAAAAATTTAAATCATATGTCACCTATAAAAAAAAAACTAGTGAGTAATTACTTTTTGGAGAAATTATGTAATGACTGTAGGCTTTTTATTATTGTTATTATTTAATTTGAAAACCAGGATTAATCATATTTAATATGTACCACTCTCTAGCAATGCATAAATTTCCTACTTGACTTCCCTCTCAAAACATAATCCAGTTTCTACTTAATTTTTTATAGTAATGAGAAGTTAACTTGTCCTGAATCAGCCGTATTTATTTTTTGACAGGTTAATTTGTAGATCATTCTATTTTATGTTATGACATCTAATTTTATTTTTGAGCCAAAATGTATATAATGTCACACAAATCACAGTGCCAGAAAATTTCATTTTCCCAACAGATATTCTCGTATTATTGAAGTGGTCTTCAGTAACATTCAGCTTTCAAACAGCCTCATTAGTATTTAGTCATTCTGAGTTTACAGTTTAACTTAAATTTTTCAGTTGGGGAAATCTATTCAAATAAAGTTGTCCCCCTCAATCATTTCTTAAAGAAATCATACTTTATTTTTATTATTTTTACTTTTATTCAGTTTCAACCTTTAAAAGTTGAAACAGTCAGGAGATACTGATACTTATTCAAATTGAATATGTTTGTTATTTTACATTTAGATTATTTTGTAGTTTAATATTCTTTTTTTCAGAGCTGCTAGCGGAGTTGGTTTGAATTTTTAAAACAGTCAGTTCAATTTAAGTATTATTTCAGCCTAAAACATCATAACTATTCATTTTTTGAAGAGAATGTGTAGCTATATTAACCATGAATTGTAGTATATTCAAGTAGAACTTGTTGCTAATAACAAATACCTATTATCAGAGGGATGGTATTACATCTTACTGAACACAGACAGAGCCAGGAAATGATATCTGAGGAAAGGGATCAGTCACAAGTCTATCACAAACCTCCCATTACAGACGGTAGAGGAAAATTAATGGTCTAGGTTTTCTGGCTTAATAGGTTTCAGTCCCTGTCTTCTGGAAAACATGCATTTCAATTTTATCTACTCTGAATCACTATGGCACTTTAAAAGATTAAATATTATGGGGTCTACAGAATAGTAATTTAGAAATAAAATATTCCTTTTTCAGGTGCAGTCTGTCAAGTTGCTAACATTTAGTTAAGCTTTTACAGTCCACAGAAAAGCTTTCTGGGAAAATGAAGCCTGTAATTGTGGTAGTCACCTTAAGCCATGCTTTGAATAATTTTCAGACGCATTGCCAATTTTCCCCTAGATCAGATATGATAACTGGTGCTCAGATATATACACTATCAAATATGCACAAATACAATAAGTAATGAAGAAATGTTGAAGTATCCTTCTCATAAGAATTATTTTATGGGAGTAAATTCAAATATATCTAATGTTATTTTTAACATTATCCGTGCCCACGTACAAGTATGAATCTTAATAATAAATGAGAAATGACACCCTAGTCTAATTCCTAATATCTTTTGCTCTGTTAATTCATCAATTCAACAGATATTTGTTTAGTGCCAATTGTTTACTCTTCCCGAGGCACAGTTTTGAACACGAGTGGTCATAAGTGTATCTGCCAAAAATCTAACGATCATTATTCTTAATGTTAAAATGGCAGAAATGTTTCCTTAAAAATCATAGCAAGGCAAAGACCACTATTATCACTTGTAATTAATATTGCAGTGGAATTTCTAGCCATTGGAAAAAATGCCAAAAAATATATAAAATGATATAAAGATGAAAAAGAATAAACAACACCTCCATTATTCACAAGTGATCACATTAATACTGCAGAAAACTTTTAATTAATGGCAGAATCTAATGATAATGTTTGCTATAATTGGAAAGCACAAAAAATAAATGCAATTCAATACAGCACCAATAAAGAGTTCAGAAACACAAATTCAAAAATATAATTTCACAATCATATGAAAAATTAAGTTATATAAAAATAAAGATAAAATATGTACAGGACCTTCATAGTTAAAACAGCACATTCCCAGAGTCCAGAGTCTCTCATGGTTTGTCTCCCTCTCTGATTTCTTCCCATTCAGTTTTCCCTCGCTTCCCCTGTGGTCGTCTGCACTATTCCTTATGTTCCACATATGAGTGAAATCATATGATAATTGTTACAGAAGGGAGGGAGGTTGGGGGGTTGGGGATGGGGTAACTAGGTGATGGGCATTAAGGAAGGCATCTGATGTGATGAGCACTGGGTGTTATATGAAACTAATGAATCATTAAACACTACATCAAAAACTAATGATGTACTATATGCTGGCTAATTGAACATAATAAAATAAATAAATAAATAAATAAATAAAACAGCACATTATTAAAGGCTGTAAGAATTTCTAAATAAATTTTATTTTTGAAAATATTTTATTTACTTATTTATTTGAGAGAGAGAGAATGAGAGACAGAGAGCATGAGAGGGATGAGGGTCAGAGGGAAAAGCAGACCCCCCGCTGAGCAGGGAGCCCAATGAGGGACTCGATCCCAGGACTCCAGGATCATGACCGGAGCCGAAGGTAGTCGCTTAACCAACTGAGCCACCCAGGTGCTCCCTCTAAATAAATTTTCTAATAAATTATGTTCATGTCTAGATAAACTCAATATTGTAAAGATATTAATCATCCCAAAACTTATCTGTAAAATTACTACAATTTTAATCAGCATCTCAAAGTGTTTTTATGAGGACATTAATGTGAATATTTTGTGAAAGATAAAATGGGCATAATGAACCAACATATTCCTGAATAAGAATCATAAGATCAGGGCTTATCAGGAGAGAGATATCTGATAACCTACCACATATCAAGACTCATTATAAAATTATTGTTAGGAAGAGAGTTTGGTATTTTGGTAGGGAAAGACAATTGACCAGTGAAAGAGACTGCGAAGAGAAATGAAACTATGACACCCTAGACACATGGCAGGTAGCTTTGGAGATCTCTGGGAAAGAAAGGGCTATCCTAAAAATGGTGGTTGGACAATAGATTATTTTTATAGAAGGGAAAGGAAAATAGAATGAAATACCCCCTCATAATATACACAGATATTAATTACTAGTAGATTAAATATTTGGATCTTATTTATAAAACTAAACAAATTTTTACTCCAGTAGTAATTTTGTCTTAGGTTATGATAGCCTTTCTTAAGAAACAGAGACTATATAAATTGGAATAATAATGAATGAATTTTACCACATAAAGGTGAAGAGGTTTTTTTATATAAAAAGACAGACAGGAGCTAGGCAAGCTGAAAAATGGATATATAGAGAGAGATCACACAATATCACACAACTATATGCTGTCTACAAGAGACACATATCAGTTTAAGGACACACATAGGCTCAAATGAAGGCATAGAAAAAAATATTCCAAGAAAATGGTAACCAGAAGAAAACAGAAGTAGCTATACTTCTATCAGAAAACAAAATAAACTTAACAAAATACACTCTAAATGGATTAAAGACAAACTCCTAGAAGCAAACATAGGGTAGAAACTCCTTTATATTGGTCTTAGCAACGATTCTTTGGATATGATATCAAAAGCACAAGCAACAAAAGAAAAAATCAAGTGGAACCATATCAAACTAAAAAGCTTCTACACAGCAAAACAATCAACAAACTGAAAAGACATCCTATGAAACAGGAGAAAATATTTGCAAACCATATAGCTAATAAGGGGTTAACATCCAAAATATATAAAGAAATTATACAAATCAATTGCAAACAAAAACAAAAAATAGCCATATTTAAAAATGGGCAGAGGAACTGAGTAGACATTTTTTCAAAAACATACAAATGGCCAACAGGTACTTATGAAAAGAGGCTTAACATCACTAATTGTCAGAAAGTTGAAAATCAAAAGCACAATGAAATAACATCTCACACTGGCTAGAATGGCTATTATCAAGAAGACAAACTGTTGGAAAGGATGTAGAGGAAGGGGAACCCTTGTGCATTTTTGGTGAAATGTAAATTGGTTCAGTTCAGCCACTATGGAAAACAGTATGGAGGTTCCTCAAAAAAAAAGAAAAAAATGGAAATAACCTTATGATTCAGCAATCTCATTCCTGGGTGTTATATCCAAAGGAAATGAAAACAGGATATCAAAAAGATATTTGCACTTCTATGTTTATTGCTGTATTATATACAATAGACAAGATATGGAAATAACTTAAGTGTCTGTTAACAGATGAATGAATAAAGAATATCTAACTAGAGGGGCTCCTGAGTGGCACAGTTAAGTGCCCAACTCTTGATTTTGGCTCAAGTCACGATCTCAGGTTTATGAGATCGAGCCCCACGTCAGGCTCCGTGCTGGGTGTGGAGCCTGCTTAAGATTCTCCTTCTCCCTCTCCCTCTGCCCCTACATGCTAAAAAAAGAAGATCATATGACTATATGTATATATAATTTATGAGAAATAAATCCTGCTATTTATGATAACATGAATAAAAATGAGGGCATTATGCTAAGTGAGATGAATCAGACACAGAAAGACAAATATTATATATGAGTTATACATGGAATCTAAGAAAACTGAACTCATAGAAACTGTAGAATAGTGGTTACCAGGGGTTAGGGGTTGAGGGCATTGGTGAGTTGTTGTTAAAGGGTAAAAACTTACAAATAAAAGATAAATAAGTTCTGGCAATCTAATGTACAAAATAATGATTATAGTCAACAATACTGTGTTATATACCTCAAAGTTGCTAGAAGACTGGATCTTACATGTTCTCTCCACAAATTTACAGTGATGATTATGTGACATGAAAGAGGTGTTAGCTAAAGCCTTGCTGGTAATCATATTGCAGGATATAAATGCATCAAATGCAACACTTTATATACAATAAACTTACACAATGTTCTATGTCAATTATATCTCAATAAAAAAATTTAAATGTACCATGAGACACACATGTACTTTTAAATTTTTAGTAACTTTATTAAAAATGTTATAAGAAACAGATCAAATTAAATGTGATGCCACATTTTAGTTAACCAATCTATCCAAAATATTATCATAGAAGCATATAATCAATACTAAAACATTATTAATGAGAAAAAAGTCTGTCACCATAGAAACAGAATACTAATATAGAAATTCCATGAAAGAAAAGAACAGCAATAAGCATTGCCTTTGAAAACAAAACAAAACAAAACATAAAATATAAAGGATATAAACCAAAATGTTCAAAGCTAACTGATTGGGATCCCCTTAAAGTGTTATGAATCTTCCTTCTTTTTTTTTATATGGATACTATCCTGAATTCTCTGAGCTCCCTGAAAAATTTAAATCATATAGGCTTCATTATTGTTTAGAACCATTCAATGATTCAGGACTAATCTCTGACTTGTCAAATTTCCTAACTAAATTTTAAGCCTGTTTATCTCCCAACAAACAAAAGCCCAGGGCCAGATGGCTTCCCAGGGGAATTCTGACAAACATTTAAAGAAGAATTAATACCTATTCTTCTGAAACTGTTCTAAAAAATAAAAATGGAAGGAAAACTTCCAAACTCGTTTTATGAGGCCACCATTACCTTGATCCCCAAACCAGAAAAAGACCCCATCAAAAAGGGGAATTACAGACCAATATCCTTGATAAACATGGATGCAAAAATTCTCACCAAAATACTAGCCAATAGGTTCCAATGGTACATTAAAAGGATTATTCACCATGACCAAGTGGGATTTATCCCTGGGCTGCAAGGCTGGTTCAACATCTGCAAATCAATCATTGTGATGCAATATATTAATAAAAGAAAGAACAAGAACTATATGATCCTCTCAATAGATGCAGAAAAAGCATTTGACAAAGTACAACATCCTTTCTTGATCAAAACTCTTCAGAGTATAGGGATAGAATGTACATACCTCAATATCATAAAAGCCATCTATGAAAAACCCACAGCAAATATCATTCTCAATGGGGAAAAACTGAGAGCTTCCCCCTAAGGTCGGAACGCGGCAGGGATGTCCACTCTCACCACTGGTATTCAAAATAGTTATAGAAGTCCTAGCCACAGCAATCAGACAGCAAAAAGAAATCAAAGGCATCCAAATCAGCAAAGAAGAAGTCAAACTCTCACTCTTTGCAGATGATATGATACTGATATGGTGTGGAAAACCCGAAAGGCTCCACCCCAAAACACTCTATCCCAAAACTGCTAGAACTCATACAGGAATTCAGTAAAGTGGCAGGATATAAAATCAATGTACAGAAGTCAGTGGCATTCCTATACAACAACAACATGGCAGGAGAAAGAAAAATGAAGGAGTCGATCCCATTTACAATTGCACCCAAAACCATAAGATAGCTAGGAATAAATCTAACCAAAGAGGCAAAGGATCTGTACTCAGAAAACTATAAAATACTCATGAAAGAAATTGAGGAAGACACAAAGAAATGGAAAAACGTTCCATGCTCATGGATTGGAAGAAGAAATATTGTGAAGATGTCAATGCTACCTAGAGCAATCTACACATTTAATGCAATCCCCTTCAAAATACCATCCACTTTTTTCAAAGAAATGGAACCAATAATCCTAAAATTTGTATGGAACAAGAAAGGACCCCGAATACCCAGAGGAATGTTGAAAAAGAAAAGCAAAACTGGTGGCATCACAATTCCGGTCTTCAAGCTCTATTACAAAGCTGTAATCATCAAGACAGTATGGTACTGGCACAAAAACAGACATATAGATCAATGGAACAGAATAGAGAGCCCAGAAATGGACCCTTAACTCTAACGTCAACTAATCTTTGACAAAACAGGAAAGAATGTCCAATGGAAAAAAGACAGTCTCTTCAACAAATGGTGTTGGGAAAATTGGACAGCCACATGCAGAAGAATGGAACTGGACCATTTCCTTACAGCACACAGAAAAATGGACTCAAAATGGTTGAAAGGCCTAAATGTGAGACAGGAGTCCATCAAAATCCTAAAGGAGAAGATAGGCAGCAACCTCTTCGACCTCAGCTGCAGCAACTTCTTCCTAGAAACATCGCCAAAGGCAAGGGAAGCAAGGGCAAAATGAACTATTGGGATTTCATCAAGGTACAAAGCTTTTGCACAGCAAAGGAAACAGTCAACAAAACCAAAAGACAACTAACAGAATGGGAGAAGATATTTGTAAATGACATATCAGATAAAGGGCTAGTATCCAAAATCTATAAAGAACTTACCAAACTCAACACCCAAAGAACAAACGATCCAATCAAGAAATGGACAGAAGACACGAACAGACATTTCTTCAAAGAAGACATCCAAATGGCCAACAGACGCATGAAAAAGTGCTCAACATTGCTCGGCATCAGGGTAATCCAAATCAAAACCTCAATGAGATAGCACCTCACGCCAGTCAGAATGGCTAAAATTAACAAGTCAGGAAACAACAGATGTTGGCGGAGATGTGGAGAAAGGGGAAGCCTCCTACACTGTTGGTGGGAAAGCAAGCTGGTGCAGCCACTCAGGAAAACAGTATGGAGGTTCCTCAAAAAGTTAAAAATAGAGCTACCCTACAACCCAGCAATTGCACTACTGGGTATTAACCCCAAAGATACAAATGTACAGATCCGAAGGGTTTATGTGCACCCCAATGTTTATAGCAGCAATGTACACAATAGCCAAACTGTGGAAAGAGCCAAGATGTCCATCAACAGATGAATGGATAAAGAAGATGTGGTATATATATATAATGGAATCTTATGCAGCCATCAAAAGGAATGAGATCTTGCCATTTGCAATGACGTGATGGAACTGGTAGGTATTATGCTGAGCGAAATATGTCAATCAGAGAAAGACATGTATCATATGACCTCACTGATATGAGGAATTCTTAATCTCAGGAAACAAACTGAGGGTTGCTGGAGTGGTGGGGGGTGGGAGGGATGGGGTGGCTGGGTGATAGACATTGGGGAGGGTATGTGCTATGGTGAGTGCTGTGAATTGTGCAAGACTGTTGAATCACAGATCTGTACCTCTGAAACAAATAATACAATATATGTAAAAAAAAAAAAAAGAAAAAGAAGATAGCAGGAAGGGAATAATGAATGGGGGAAAATCGGAGGGGGTGACGAACCGTGAGAGACTGTGGACTCTGAGAAACAAACTGAGGGTTCTAGAGGGGAGGGGGTGGGAGGATGGTTTAGCCTGGTGATGGGTATTAAAGAGGGCACGTTCTGCATGGAGCACTGGGTGTTATATGCAAACAATGAATCATGGAACACTACATCAAAACCTAATGATGTAATGTATGGTGATTAACATAACAATAAAAATTAAAAAAAAATTAAGCCTGTTGTTAAAGTTGACATGATCATAACATTCATATTTTCTCCTGTTTCTCTCCTTCCATTTTTACTTCCAAAGCATCAATTGACTCTTTGTCATTTGTTTTAAAGTAAATTCACTTCACTCCTCATATCTTGTCCATTATTCCTTCAAAAATGATTTTAGCTAATTTAGAGTTGGAAATATTTTTATGCTTCTTAACTTCTTATTGTAAAGTCACACATTGGAAAAAAAATGGAATATAGTTTCCTTTCCACCTATTTTCAAAAAGTTTTCCCGCCTAATATTTTTCCTCTAATGAACTTTATGTGTACTTTCTCATCCACATTCAGGAGTTTATACATAGTCTCTTTCAGTTAACATTTTCTAAAGATCTCATTTATGCAAGATGATAGTATATAAATTGAAATAATTTGAATAAAGTCCATGTCTTACCAAAGCTTACTATTGAATTATGTTTTAAATGTGCAGTAAATTTAATACATCTTTATGAGAACAACATAGTATATTATGGTCTTTGAGACTAAAAGATAAATAGTTCTGTTTGGGGAAAAGATAAGATTTCTTGGGCGCCTGGGTGGCTCAATTGGTTAAGCGTCTGCCTTCGGCTCAGGTCATGATCTCGGGGTCCTGGGATCAAGTCCCACATCGGGCTCCCTGCTCAGCAGGGAGTCTGCTTCTCCCTCTGACCCTCCCCCCTTTCATTGTTCTCTCTCTCTCATTCTGTCTCTCTCAAATAAATAAATAAATAAAATCTTTAAAAAAAAGATAAGATTTCTTCAAGCAGGTATAATTGAAATAATCTTTAAAAGATGAACAGTTATTGCCAGGAGACTAGAAAATTAACTTCTCTCCATCACCAGTGACTACTATGAATCTGACTCACATGACAATCTAGAGAGAGTCAGTTCTCTGTAGTTTTATCTCCTCACCAATAGAATTAGTTAATACTGTTCTCACCTGGAGGACTAATAAGCCATTGTGACAACATCTACTTATATTTTTACCTTAAATTTCCCTATATCCAAGTACCACACTTTACCTGGATAATATTTAGAAAAATATTAGAAGTAAATACACTCATGATATTTCAGACGATTATCCTATTAATCATTTTAACTATTATCAAATTCAAATTTTTATTGAAAATAATCATTATATTGGCATGCACATGGGCTGTGTATTGCAAGATAAATTACCCTGACTAAAGCAAATTTATCTCCTGGTATTTTCTTAAATTTATTTGTTTTTATTTTAGTGATCTATTTTATACCAAAATATTGAAGCAGATTGAGAATCCCCTGACCAGCATGTAAATTTTGAAATTATTCCATTTGTGTCCTTTATTTATTAGGATGATAGTATTCCTTAAATGTTTTGGGTATTAGTATTGAACAACCATCAGGCTAAGCAAATTCATAGTCTAAAAAGAGAAATTATGTTAGTAAAAGGAATATCTGGCAAATTTCAAAGAGAAAGTTAAAAATATAGAGTAACCTATGGGATTAAAAATTGATTTTATGAAACCCAGGAGTCATGAGTCAGTTGATAAATAGCAATCTCTCTGTCTAAGCATGTATTTAGAATATAGGTTTCGCTTAAATACCTGTAGATGAAATGCACTAATGAACAAATGTTTTATAAATTTTTTTCTTCTTCCCTGTCTAAAACTTTTCTTAGCTACTTAGAGAAACATGAACACGTACACAGTTGTTCAAATTTGTTAGTTTTTGCTTTAATAATGTACTTGAATTTTAAAGTGTATAGGAATTATAACTTCAAAAATGTCATTCTATATTTACTAAAATAAACCTACAATATAAACCTACAATATTCTTTTATTTTTTTTAAAGATTTTATTTATTTATTTGACGGAGAGAGATACAGCGAGAGAGGGAACACAAGCAGGGGGAGTGGGAGAGGGAGAAGCAGGCTTTCTGCTGAGCAGAGAGCCCAATACAGGACTCGATCCCAGGACCCTAGGATCATGAGACCTGATCTGAAGGCAGACGCTTAACAACTGAGGCACCCAGGTGCCCCTAACCTATAATATTCTTTTAAAATATATATGCATATGTGGGTGTCACTAATATCTTCCTTAATATTCTGTTTCAAATATAATTAACCATGATCAGGAAAGTCAAACATGGTCTTATCTTTAAAATCTTTTCATCTAGCTTCTCAACTTTAGGTTATCTATATCTTTGAAAAATTGTATTGTTATTCAGCAAATATTTACTCCTCTATGCCTCTTTGTTGAGGCAGAAGATACTACCCTGACCCACTGACTTTTAGCTAATGAAATGTTGGCAAACTGATGCAAGCTGACTCATTAAACGTACCTATATGAATTAGCAAGCCCGATGTGCATTTATGATTCTCTGTGAGAAGAATATGTTCAAGTTAGAGCCTGATCTAAGGAGAATTTGGAGATAGGAAAGTTAGCTGCAGATGAGAACCCAACTCACAATAGGCTTGAAGGAAAGCTATTCCATCTGACTTGCACACTGATGAATAGCTGTATATATATATATAGATAGATAGATATATATAGATATCCTTATATGTATAGATAGATAGAGATTCAACACTTCCATACATCACCCAGTGCTCATCATTATAAATGCTCTCCTTAATCCCCATCACCTATTTAACCCATCCTCCACCCACCTCTCCTTTAATAACTGCTAGTTTGTTCTGTATAGTTAAGAGTCTGTTTCTTGGTTTTTCTCTTTTTTTTTTCTCCACTTTGCTCATTTGTTTTGTTTCTTAAATTCCACATATGAGTGAAATCATGTTATTTGTCTTTGACTGACTTATTTCACTTAGCATTATACTCTTTAGCTCTATCCACATTATTGCAAGTGGCAAGATTTCATTCTTTTTATGGCTGAGTAATAGTCCATTGTGTGTGTATAATATATACCACATCTTCTTTATCCATTCATCAGTTGATGGATATTTAGTTTTTTTTCCATAATTTGGCTATTGTTGATAATGTTGCTATAAACATAGGGGTGCGTGTGTCCCTCTGAATTAGTGGTTTTGTATTCTTTGGGTAAATACCCAGTAGCATGGTTGCTGGGTTGTAGGGTAGTTCTATTTTTAACTTTTTGAGGAACCTCCATACTATTTTGCAGAGTGGCAGCACCAGTTTGCATTCCCACCAGCAATTCAAGAGGGTTCCCCTTTCTCCACATCCTCACCAACACTTTTTGTTTTTTGTGTTGTTGATTTTATAGTAGGCCTTATTTTTTAGGCACAATTGTATTTATCAGTTTTCTCTCATCTTTAACTCTAGTAGATGGGAAATACCATTAATAGTGCTGGTCTAGAGGAAAGTATATAGTATGCAAATTTAGGCAGAGTGGAGTCTGACAACACTCTCTCTTCTCACTAATTGCACTGCCTTCATTTCCCCTCCCATCATCTTTACTTTCTTTTTTCTTTTCTTGGGATAACTCCCAAGAGTTATTAACTATTACTAACTATTACATAGTTAGTTGCTACTTCCTTAGTGGTATCAATTTTTAAGGATGCTGAAATTACATTTGGAACTTAAAAACCTACTTTTCTATTTTACATGTAGCACATTACCTTCGTCCTCTTACTGTGTTCTTCCAAAGCAGTAGGAAATGCCCATAGTATATCTGACAGGGGTTTATTTTACTTCTGTATGTGTGTGTGTGTGTGCATGTGTGTTTGTGTGATGTGTAATAAAACTGTAGTATAAAAGTTTGAAGTAACTACACTTATCTATAACACCTTTGGCTAGAAATCGGATATTGTCAGGAAACTGTATGTCTCACTATATCACATCCTTCTATCTCCTCCTAGAACTGAGCACTAATTCAACTTTTGGATATATCATACCTTTACCCTTTTATAGTATTATTGCTTATGTATATAGCCTATAATTATTTTAATATTGTTCAAGTTTATGTAAATGAAGTCATACTTTATGTATTCTTTGGTGATTTCATTCTTTTGTTCAATGTTAGAGAGATTCATTCATGCTGCTCTATGTAGCTAACGTTTTTTTATTGCTATAAAATATTCTGTGAAATAATTATAATTAACTATTAACTTGTTTCCAGTTTGGGTTTATTAAGAAACAATGGTGTTTTGAACATATTTTTTGCTGTACATGACCAACATTTTTTCTAGCGATTGATATGTCAAAAGGATGTAGATCTTAAAATTTACCATATAATAATAAACTGTTTTCCAGTGTGGATGTGTCAATTGATAAATCTACCTACAGTGTTTCAAATTCCTATATATATCTGTCAACACTAACATTGTCAGACATTTTAATTTTTCTAAATCTTTTAGATGTATAATAGTATCTTGATAGTGTCAATTGGAATTTGTCTGATTACAAAGATTTTAAGTATATTTTCATATTTGTATTGACTGTTTTGATTTCCAGTTTTGTGAATTGCACATCAAGTAGGCTACTTTTACAAAGTCCCTTGTGTCTTTTTTTATATTAATTTAACAATGTATGATTTACATTCAACAAAAGGCATTCATTAAGTGTCCTGTTGGATTAATTATGATAAATGTAAATGTCAGCACAACCACAGAGAGTAGAGATGCAGAATATTTCTTTTTTTTAAGATTTATTTATTTTAGAGAGAAAGAGAGAGAGAGAGAGCATGAGCAGAAGGGATAAAGGGAGAGGGAGAGAAAATCTGAAGCAGACTCTACACTGTGTGTGGAACAACATGGGGCTTGATCTCACACCCTGAGATCATGACCTGAGCTGAAACCAAGAGTCGGACTCTTAACTGACCATATCACCCAAGTGCCCCAAGACGTAGAATATTTCTATCACCCAGTAAACATTTCCTCTGTTTTTTTTTTTTTTGCCGTCATTTCCCAGAATAGCCCCAGTCAATCACATTTAATCATATTTCTATTACAATCACATCATTTTATCTGTTCACATTTGTGTCCTTTCTTACCTGGATTCCTTTTCTTAGCATAATGTTTTGAGATCCATATTGTTGCATGTATCAGTAATTCATTCCTTTTTTTCTTGCTGAATATTATTCCACTGTATGAATAGATCACAATTTGTTTATCCATTCAATTGTTGGCTTATATTTGAGTTGTTTCCAGATTTGGGCTATAATGAAAAAGCTGCAATAACCATTTTTATATAAGTCTTTTTGAGAACATATACTTTCATTTATTTTGCATAAATATCTAGTAGTTAAAATGATGAGTTATAAAGTAATTAATGTTTAACTTTTAAAGAGAGTACATTTTCCAAAATGTGTGTAATATTTTCCATTCCTACTATTAATAAATGAGAGTTCTCTTTCTCTGTGTCCTCATTACCACTCAGTATTACCAGTGTTTTCTAATTTTAGCCATTGTAGTGGACAAATAGTGGTATCTCACTATGTAGTATTAATACATATTTTCTTGATGAATAGTTATAATGAGTAACTTTTATGAGCTTATGTATATATACATCTATATAAATAAAATTTGTGTATATTTTACTTCCATATATTATATGTACAAATATATACAAACATACTTGAATATGTATTATAAAATAAATATAAACATATTCCATACACATCTATAGTCAAATTTCATTATTCAGGGATTCATATTTCAAAATATCCTATTAGGTAAAATTATTTGTATCCCCAAAATCAACACTCACAGTCATTTACAGGCATGTGAAGATTTAAATTTAATTTAAATTTAAATTTAAATTTAAATCCCCCAACATGAATGTTCTTAACTGAAGGTGAACAAAGCACTGCTCTGCCTACTAGTTTCATCTCTCATACTATAAACAGTGTCCATTTTGCAGTCTATTTAAGGCCATGATTTTTGTATTTTTATGCTTTCATTGATGATTTTGCTATTTAAAATTTCCGCCAAGTGACCTAACAGAGAAATTGTATGTTAGGTAAGCTTTATTTATTCATGAGTTAAGTGCTGTTGGCTTTTAAGTTTAATGTGAACGAACCAACAATATATATTGAATGGGCATCTTTAAAGAGAAACACACATAAAACAAGGTTATTTATTAATCACTTGATGAAAATATTGTAACCAAAGGCTTATAGGAACCTAACCTTGTATTTCTAGTAGGATCAATCATTCAGTACTCTCTGATTCAGCATTTGTGGCAATTTTACAGACCATAACTACCAAGGTCATGAAAATGAACTGTGTGTGTAGACGTGCATGCATGCACATATGGGTGCATATATTCTTAGTGAAATGTCTATTTGAATGTTCAAATTTTGTTCAAATTTAAGTCAGATTGTGTTTCTTCATATTTTTGAATTATATATATATATATACACATATACATATATATGTGTATTTTTTTTAAATATTAAGCCACTGTCAGTGTTAATGAGATTATCAACTATAACTTTATTTGCTTCTTCAAAGGTAATGTATCAGCTTCTGGTTTCCAGTTCTGCATGTAAAGAGCTTGGAAGTTGTCACTTTATCCTAACAAGTAAAAAACTGAACAGACTGAAAAATCAGCAACTCCTCTAGAATGCTTGAGAGGTGTGGAAACAGGGTCAACCCCTCCTCCCAAGACTGTAGAGACAGGTGAATCCCGGGAGTCATGGTTTACCAAAGCAGAGACTTACAAGCTCAAACTGCCACAGAAGCACTGACGGAGTAAGAAGACCTGAACAGTAAGTGACAAATGGCTGGGGACTCAATGCAAACAAATCTGAATGTTAAAAACTCCAGGGGGCCAGTCATGAGGGTGTTGAGGGGGCGGGCAGAGTTTTGTGAGTTTTACCTCCTAGTTCTGCAGAGAGGAGGGGAAAAGGAATCATTTTGTAATATATCACAACACTCAGTTCCCCTGGAACAATCGGTGTTCCAGGGGAAACTAGTTAATGAGATTATGACCAGCTGGATTATTGTCAGAGCCTAACTGCCCTGGGAAATTCCTAACTTCAGCCCACAGTTGCCATCCTGTCCTAGTAATGGAAGAGAAATAAACTGAGAAACTCCAGAAGCACGGGCTCACTAAAAGACTGAGACCTTATCATAGGACTAAAGAACCCTTCCCCTTACCACCATATTACTAAAAACCTATTTACAGCAGTTCCTTCTACCCATTATATCATCTCCGGCTATCAAGAAAAAATTATAAGGCATAACAAAAGGCAAAAAATAAAATTTAAAAACAGAGTAAGCAACAGAACTAGACATGGCAGGGATGTGGAAATTATCAGACCAAGAATTTAAAGCAACTATGATTAATATTTGAAGGGCTTTAATAGATAAAATAGCATGCAACAACAGATGAGCTATGTAAACAGAAATACTGAGAAACAACCAAAAAGAAATGTTAGAGATCAAAGATACCATAACAGAAATGAAGAATGTCTTTGATGGGCTTACTGGTAGACTAGACACAGCTGAGGCAAAAAACTCTAAGCTAGAAATATATCAATAGAATCCTTGAAAAACAAAAAGTAAAGATGACAAAAACTAAAAACTGTAGAACAAAATAACCAAGGACTATGGAACAGCTTCAAAAAGTGTGACATATACATAATGGGAACAGCAGAGGTGAAGAGAGAGAAAGCAACAGAAGAATATTTGATATTTGAAACAGTAATGACTGAGAATTTCCCAAAATTAATGGCAGACACATGGCAGGTGGAACAATCAGATATCTATTGTTGAGAGATTTGGAGTTTTATAAAATCACAGGCTTTGTAAATCAAATAACAAATAACAAGTTGTGGATTTGGGATGAGACATCTGTGTAGTTTTCCTTTTGGCTCAATGGTGATTCTTAGCTATGATTTCAAATAGCTTCAAGAAGAGAGCACTTTTTTAGGGCTTCAATTAGTATTTCCTTTGCAAATATCCAGTATCTAAAAAAGGAAACTCTGTAGGAGAGTACCATGTAAAGATAATAGGTAGACAAATAGGTTAAAGATAGATAAATGTCAGATAGATGAATGTCATATGTAATATATGGATGTTATATGTATATATAAAAGTATTTAATATATTTAATTAAATTTCAATCCAGTAATTTATTTCTATTTTTAATTATTAAAATAGTGTACAAGAAAAAAATGCTATAGAATTCAAGTGGCTCCCTATCTCATTCTAACTTTACTTCCATTGTCTCACAAATTTAACTTTAGTCAGTAAGACCTTGGATGAGTCAACAGAAGTTTTACTTTTCTGTGCACAATATTTAGTTATTAAACACTACATGTGAAGTAATAATAAAAAAAGAGCTATGACTAAGAAAGAGTTCCAGTCGAAAGACAGCTAATTAAAATTTGATTAAATTAAACTTGAAGGTATTTCTTTGTATCATTGTCTAGCTAGAGCCTTATTTAAAAGTAAGATCTTCTAAGTACTCCAGTTCTTTGCTTACAGTAATATTTAAAAGCATAAACTCTGTTCTTGCCTGAGTGGGTTGAAATCCCTATTTGTCACTTATTGATTGGACAAAATCTGCACTTGTCCACAAAAATCTATTTTCCCTTCTCTGACACACAGCAAAATTACATTTCCCAGCTTCCAGTGTAGTTAAGTGTGGCCCTGTACCAATATCTCTGTAATGCAATGTGAATGGAAGTAATGTGTTTCTCTTCCATGACAGGGTCTTTAAGAAAGTGGCTGTGCTTTTTTGTTGTTGTTCTTTCCATTTTCCCAATCTAGGCTGGGATTGCAATGACCAGAGTGACTTGCAGAAGCCAGAAGTTGAAGGTGGCAATGCATCCATCAGCCTGGATTCTAGAAAGATTATGTGACATAGAATTGCCTGTGACCTGAAAACCGTAACTTGAACAATTATGTGACAAGGAGCTAAACCTTGATGCTTTTTTGTCTCCAAAGTTTGAGGGTCTATAACCATTTATCCTGCCTATCTAATAAACTGGTTTTGTGGTGGCAGACCAATTATTTTGCCCATGTGCCACAGTATCTCACCTAAAAATGTTTATTGTTTTGAATGAATGAATGATATATTGATTTCTGTAGATTCTAACATTATAACTTCCATTGAATAATTTGCTTTCCTACCATTAGCAAATACAATTCAGTGCATCTTCACCAATTTTTGTAATATTCTAAGTTAATTACCAGGAAGCTTTGCTTTTGGGTTATCCATTGATTATTACACTCAAGAATGCCTTCTAGCCCCTGTGTCTGGCTTTTTTCACTTGTCATAATGTTCTCCAGGGTCATCCATGTTGTTGCAAATACTACATGATGCCACTTATATGAGGAATCTAAAATAGTGAAACTCATAGAAGCAGACCGTAAAATAGTGGTTGCCAGGGGTTGGAAGGAAGGGAAAATGGGAAGGTATTAGTCAAAGGATACAAGTTTAATTCTATAAGATGAAAAAGTCCTAGAGATCTACTGTATTGCATAGTGCCTACAGTTAACAGTACTGAACAGTATACTTAAACATTTGCCAGGAGGGTTGATCTTGTTAGGCGTTCTTCTTCCTTTATTTATTTTTTTTTATTTTTTTGTTAGTTACAGTATAGTTGACATACAGTGTTAAATTAGTTTCAGATGTTCAATACAGTGATTCAACAATTCTATATATTACTTAGGGCTCATTGAGATAAGTGTACTCTTAATAGCCTTCAGTTATTTTACCCATTTTATTTATTTGACAAAGAGAGAGAGATAGCGAGAGAAGGAACACAAGCAGGGGGAGTGGGAGAGGGAGAAGCAGGCTTTCTGCTGAGCAGGGAGCCCGATACGGGGCTCAATCCCAGGACCCCGAGATCATGACCTGAGCCGAAGGCAGACACTTAACAACTGAGCCACCCAGGCACCCCCAATAGTTTTGCTTTTTAAATTCCACATTATGAGTGAAATCATATGGTATTTGTCTTTCTCTAACTGACTTATATTGCTTAGCATTATACTCTCTAGATCCATCCATGTTGTTGCAAATGGTAAAATTTCATTCCTTTTTATGGCTGAATAATACTCCATTGTATACACATACTACATCTTCTTTATGCATTCATCTACTGATGGACACATAGGCTGCTTCCATAATTTGGCTATTGTAAATGATGCTTCAAAAAACATGCATATATCTTCTAAATTAGTGTTTTTGTATTCTTCGGATAAATACCCAATAATGTGATTACTGGATCGTATGGTAGTTCTATTTTTAATTTTTTGAGGAAACTCCATACTGACTTCCACAGTGGCTACACCTGTTTGCATTCCCTCCAACAGTTCACGAAGATTCCTTTTTCTCCACATCCTCGCCAACACTTGTTGTTTCTTGTGTTTTGATTTTAGCCATCTGACAGGTGTAAGGCTGTATGTCATTGTGGTTTTGGTTTGCATATCCCTGATGATTAATGATGTTCAGCATCTTTTCATGGGTCTAGTGGCCATCTGTATGTGTTCTTTGGAAAAATACCTATTTTTAGTCAGATTATTTGGGGTTTTTTGGTGTTGAGTTGTATAAGCTCTTTATATACTTTGGATATTAACCCTTTAACAGATACCATTTGCAAATTTCTTCTCCCATTTACTAGGTTGCCTTTTTGTTATGTTGATGGTTTCCTTCATTTGTTGTGCAAAATCTTTTATTTTAGTATTATTCCCCCTTGCCTGGGGAGACAAATCCATAAATACTTTGCTAAGTCCCATGTCCAAGAGATTAGTACCTATATTTTCCCTTAAGAGTTTAATGGTTTCAGGCCTCACAATAAGGCCTGTGATCTATTTTGAGCTTATTTTATGTGTGTTGTAAGAAAGTGGTCAAGTTTCATTCTTTTGCATATAGCTGACCAGTTTTCCCAATACCATTTATTAAAAAGACTTGTCTTTTCCCCATTGTATATTCCTTCTTCCTTTGTCATAGATTAATTGACTATAGAACTGGGTTTATTTTTGGACTTTCTATCTTTTTCCATTGATCTGTGTGTTTGTTTTTGTGCCAATACCGTATTGTTTTGATGTAATTTTTCATAAGTAATACTGTTGATGTTTTTATTGATCAATCTGATGTTAGCTTATATTCACCTATAACTCTTGTCTTTCTTAATTATAGAATTGGTAATGTATCAATCTTGTCTTTTAGATAAAATAAAGGTTACATTGTACAGGTTTTAATTATGATATATGTTAATATTTTTCAATATATTTTGAGGAGCTTTGATACAATACTTTCTTCTAAATTTTGTATCACTCATTTTGTTATTAGCAATTCCTTCCTGCTAAATTCAATTATCTAAATAGAGAAGAAATCCACTGAACCCAGAACATATAACAGTTCTGTTATTATTTCTTCCCAGAAAGTTTTAATTACAGTCTTTAAAAACATTTTAGGACTTAGAATTTAATACTTTTTATTGCAATATTTATTCATTGTCTTCAAATATTTTCAAAACATTACCTCTTTCTAGGCCTTAAAGATCTTAAAACTTCTTAGGGCAAAGTAGGTACCTGATTTGTTATTATTGATCACTGTGATTTAAAATTTTGCTGAGTTCATTGAGAGTCATCAGCCAAAGATATTTGAAAACTTTTAAATGATACACATATACCAAAAATTTTAGGAAACTCTTCTGAAATATTATCAGTAATTTATTCACTCCAATTACTAGCTTCCACATTTTTATCTTTTAGATCAAATAAGGCATGTTGGTAACTATTCCCTAATAGTTATTCTCTGAAAGTTATTCCGTAATAGACCTAAAATTTGGTGGAAAATCACCTGCAAAGATTGAAATTTTTTTCTTGATAGTAGAAGTTTGTAGAATGTAGTGACCAGGAAAATCATCTGTAACCTATGATAATTATTGGTCAGTCAAAGACAATCACATTTACTTTTATTTAAGAGATGGATATAAAAATAGTAATGCTTATCTTGACAAAAAAACCTCAATATAGCAGGATAGATTTTTAACTGAAAATGGGCAGTGGGAGTCCCTGAGGAGTAAAAGAACAACTGGCATGACAACACTTGACATCCTGTGTGTAATTGGTTTTGAATGCTTGACAGATTTTTATAATGGTACGGAAGCATTCATACTGGCAGGTAACTGTTGGAAATAGATTGAGTGGTGGTTAGGCCCCTTTCACGCACCTCTTACATGAGAATCCTTTAAATGTACTTCACATCAAAGATAGATATTCTAAGTTCAAGAGCCTGCCCACTAGTACACCCCATTTCGTCATTTCAAGAAGAATCGAACAACTTAGCCTGCAATTATTATTTAATTAGTTCTATTTTCCTTCCCTTCCACATTCAATGTGTTGGTCAGGTTTAGATTGAAAGCAAAATTTTGTTGTCTAGAAGCAGGGGAAATAAATCCTTTCATGGGTCTAAATGTTATTGGCCAGATATCACTTGGGTATCAGATTTTAAACCAGTGCCAGAAATAGTTCCCATTGTCAGAAGATTAAATTTTAAGTAAGAAAAGTAGACTTGTTGGAAATTGATAATGTAATCATCCTGAAACTACAGAGGAAAATAATACTTAAATTATAACATAAACTATGGTGTAGAAGAAAGAACCTATATAGAAAGTCAAAAAGCCAGGATTTAAAGTTGTTTTTTTTTTTCAGGATTTAAAGTTTAAGTCAACTGTTCACAACATGACCAATTCAAATGTCTGTTCTTTCATCTACAAAGTGATGGTGATAATTTCCCAGCATTGTATGAAAACTAAATCAGATTATAATATACAATCACTATATAAACATTGCTTGTTATTAAGCAAGTTATTCTCATCTAGCCTATGTTTTATGTTATTTTGTGTTGCTTTTGAGGGGAAGTGAGCTTTATAGCTATAAAATGATCAATATCTGTATAATTATCAATGGCTCACCAGATTTTCCTGCCTGAAAATCTCAGTAATTTGTGGTCTCTCTCTCCACACTGGCATGCCATTATGGACTGATTTGATTTTATCATTGGGTGGCTACATTTTAAAATAAAAAAAACACAAAGATTAAAAAGTTACAAGTATCAATAAGACATAGTTCTAGGCTTACAGAGCTCACAATACAGATTAAAAAGAAAAAAAAATCAGGGCCCTTGGGTGGCTCAGTCAGTTAACCATCTGCCTTTGGCTCAGGTCATGATCTCAGGGTCCTGGGATCAATCCCCACATCAGGCTCCCTGCTCGGTGGGAAGGCTGCTTCTCCCTCTTCCTCTGCTGTTCCCCCTGCTTGTGCTCTCTCTCTCTCTCTCTCTCTCTCTGTTAAATAAATAAATAAAATATTTTTTAAAAAGAGAAAGAAAATAAATGACTATAATATAAAGCAGACAACTTAGTGCCCTAAAATGTACAAATCGGGTATCCTAGGCTTTAAAAAGATGAGGATTAATCATTGATTATAAAAATTGATAACTATATCATAGAAAATGAGATATTTGAGATGAGAGCTAGATGGATATAATATAGTCAAAGGTGAGAAAAGAATTTATTAATAATTTGATGGTCTTATCACACTACATTAATTAGATTTTGGTTTGGATAAACTTTTACATGTTTCTTAAAAAACATTTTATATGATTCTATCTTTCCATATATTGAATACAAACACATCAACTAGTTTATGTTTAAAAATTATTATTTGTCCTCTATAAAGGACTTCCAAATTCTTTATAGACCTGAGATTTTGAAAGAAGAAGTAAACAATTCTGAAAGAAAGGCAGATGAGGTTGAGAACAAGTGACCTGTATCATTGCCTGTGGGTACTGTAAACTGAAGCTCAATTATAAACAAAGGGCATAATATTTTGTGGTATATTGTAAATGAGAGTTCAAAAGAAAGTAGCTGAATAAGAAGATTGTGTATTGAGCAAAAAAGTTGATGTACCTCCTGGCTAACAGATTTTGTTCAACCTTGCTTGAAAAACATTACCTTCATGTTTTTTAAATGGACAAATTTGGCTTCCATTCAGAGAGCATAGTCCTTTAAAAATGTTCCAGTATTATTCAGTGTGAAAATTAAATGAGCTATCAAGCCAGGAGAAGACATGAGGAACCTGAAATATATATTTCTAAGTGAAAGAAGCAAGTCTGAAAAGACTACATGCTCTATGATTCTAACCGTGTAAAATTCTGGAAAAGGCAAAACTCTGGATTAGAAATTAAGATCAGAGATTGCCAGAGGTTGGGAGAGGGGAGAGATAACTAGAGCCCTGACAATTTTTAGGGCAGTGAAAATACTCTGTATGATACTATAATGATGGACACATGACATTATACATCTTTCCAAATCCACAGAATATACAGCACCAAGAGTGAAGTATAATAAAAACTCTGAATTCTGGGTGATTATGATGTGTTAGTGTAGGTTCATCAGTTGTAACAAATCTGCCACCCTAGTGGGAAATGTTGGTAATGGAGGAAAGCTATGCATGTGTGGGGACAAGGGGTAAATAAGAAATTTCTATACTTCCCCCTCAACTTTGCTATGAACCTAAAACTGCTCACAAAAATAAAAAGAATTAATTAAAAAATATTTCACTGAGGGGTGTCTGGGTGACTCACTTGGTTAAAGTGTCCACTCTTGTTCTCAGCTCAGGTCTTGATCTCAGGATTGTGAGTTGGGCTCCATGCTGGATGTGAAGCCTACATTGAAAAAGAAAATGTTTCAGTGGTTACCAAAGGAGTTAAAATAATTATTTTTAATTAGATTTCTCTATGCAAATTTTAGATTTATTCATGACCAATGTTATCCAGAGATATAATCTATTTTCTTTGATGCAGGGTAAAAAATAATTAACATTTAAGTGAGTAAATAGTTCAGGTATATTTTGAGTCTATGACTGCTTCATATATTAAGAAGTAATAATAATAGCTAGCACTACAGTGATTAAATACATGCTAGACAGGTTCTAAGTGCTTTATATTTTAACTAATTTGATGTTTGCAAGAACTCCATGAGATGAGAAATATTTCACTATTATTATTACTATATTCATTTGTCACATATGGATTTTTTTTTAAGATTTTATTTATTTGACAGAGAGAGACACAGAGAGAGAGGGAACACAAGCAGGGGGAGTGGGAGAGGGAGAAGCTGGCCTTCCATGGAGCGGGGAGCCCAATGCGGGGCTTGATCCCAGGACCCCAGGATCATGACCTGAGCTGAAGGCAGACGCTTAACGACTGAGCCACCCAGGCGCCCCAAGATATAAGTACCTTGACAAAATAAATATTCGTAGGTTGTAGAGCTGTGATTCAAACCAACCTAGGCAGTTTTTTATAGAGTTATTTATTTATTTATTTTTTTACCTCTATAACCATGCTACTCAGAGTGCATCCAGTGAATCTGTATTATCCAAGAACTGTTTGGATCCATTTTGCTAGTAGAAAAGTACACAGATTGAGGTTAAACATTTATAAACATAAGAGCTATTTGACATTGATGTGTCATCTATATGTATGGTTGCTTTGTAACACTTTTTTATTATTTGAAAAAGTATTGGTCTGCATGGTTTGGAAACTAAACCATTTCCTTCACTCTAAATCAGAGATAGGCAAACTTTTCCTATAAAGGGTCAATAAAATTTAATTTATAAAATCAGGGACAATATAATAATTTGTTATATTGTATTATTTTATTTTACTTTATATTATTTTATATTATATTATTACTATACTTACAATACTATGTTATGTTTTATATTATTATATTATATTATACTATATTATATTATGTTATATTATGTCAAAGGACAAAACTGTATTCTAGTGGAAAGCACATTAAATTTGGAATTGATAGTCCAGTTGTATTACTTGCCTTGCCACTAAGTAGTTATGGAAACTTGGCCTGTCAGCCCACCTTTTGAAATTACATTTTCAACCTTGAAAAATCATGAGTGGAAACATAATAATCTGATGTCTTTAAACTCTAAAATTACGTGTAAACTGATTCTTTTCACTTTTATCAATTTATCAATGAACACACACTTGCTATTTCCCTGAAATGTACAATACAATTGTATCATTCATGTATGAACTGAGATTCTTCTCTCTGCCTACATAAGTAGTTTAACTTAAAACATATTGTATACGAAACAGGTGATGAGAATTAAAGACGGCACTTATTGCGATGAGCACTGAGTGTTGTATGGAAGTGTTGGATCACTAAATTCTACACCTGAAACTAATATTACACTGTATGTTAATTAACTGGAATTTAAATAAAAACTTGAAAAACCATGTTGTATATGATATTAACACAATTGTTACCAACTATCCTTGCCCACTGATTTTCCCAATATCTCTAGTAAGTTCATTGTACACCATCTGCTCTTGGTTAACTAAACTCTTCCTGTGTTAAGTGGTTATCAGAAAAATATTTAACAAAATTATCTCTGCCAGTGAATCTGTGTACCAGCCAGTGGTCCTATGGCCCATGCCATGAAGCCACCAAGATGTTAGATGGTTGAATCAATGGGAAATTGTTCATTATAGGTCAGGTGAAATATGTGTGAGAAATAAAACAAATACATTATATAGATGGATGTTTGAATACTCTAACTATAGGGACTTAGTACTTTATATTAGCTATTCATATAAATCCATAATTATTTTTATTGTTTCAAAGTGTACAACATAAATTTTTACCTTTCCCATCCATCACGGTAACTGTAGTGTGTCCTTAAACAAAATCTGCTGAATAAATATAGCATCTATTTCAAAACAAATAAATATTTCCAGAATATTTTCCCCAAAATATTTAAAGCATGCAGCCATGAAATGTGATTAATAATTCCATGTATCTATCTTCTCATTTCTATCAAAAATTTTTTAAAATATTTATTTATTTACTTTTGTCCAGGTTTTCTTGTGCATTTACAAAGAATGAAGGAATAATTATTAAAGTGTTAACTTGTTAATAAAATTTTTAAAAAAGCAATATTTATTGCAAATAAGACTGGGCTTTAAAATAGAGAAGTATTAACTTTAAAGAAATACAATGGAACTTAACTGAAAATCTTGATAGTAACTCAAATTGCATTTAAGAAAAAGAAGAAGCCCAGATAAATAGGAATTAAGATCTTAAGAACGGTCAGAGGAAATATTTTGAAAGAAAAATATAGATTTACAAATATAGAAAAGGAAAGAAGATAAAAGACATAAGGGAAATGTTGAAACCTTTACGGTGAATACAATTGGCATTCAAGAGCGAGAGAAGTGAGAGAATATGGCAAAGATTAGCATGAGACTTTCCCAAAACTATGAGAAGTATCAATCTAGAGATTCAAAAAGCACTGCTTGCACTAAAAGCAAAGCATTATGTAAACACACATGTGCACAGGCACACACACATACACACACACACACACATCTATCAAAAGCTACAATTTTTACCCCACACTCCCTATTACATTTCTGGCTTTATTTTTCTCCATAGCACTCATCACATATTTCTATAAATTTTCTTCTATATTTTGATTTCTGATTTTTTCTCAATCACTAGATTATAAACTTCAAGAAGAGCATTTATTTTTTGTAATTATTTTATTTATTATGATATCTACAATAAATATTTTTTGCATAGATAAATGGATGAGTGTTCCAGACCTTGCATTTCTCAGGATCCTCCTTGGGAGTATCACACCCTAAATTATACCTAATTTATGGTACCACCATATTTTGGATTATGAATTCATGTAAGCTATAGCAAAATTTCATTGTAAAGCATTCTACTTAAATTAAGAATGGTTAGTGCCAATAAGAGTATTTAAACTTATATTTTGAAACTTGTTTTTATATGCAGACCTTCAGAAATACTTAACTTTGGATGATCTTATCATCATAAATTCAGTAACTCGTTTTTACATACAATAATTGCTGTGTTTACTTGCCAAAATAAGCTACTAAATTGTTGTAAGATTGTACATATTTATATACTAAATCTCCATAGATCCATAGGAATCCTGGAAATGTTCTGAGTAAATAACATATTCTTAAAGTTTCTGCTTATGGACAGTGCTACCTCCAAGTGAAGTTCTGTCCTACTAGATTCCTTGACAAGATAACTGCAACTCCTAATAATCCACTGTCATTAATCTCCTAAGACTACAATTTTGTTTAGAAATTGCAGACCCGGCGCCTGGGTGGCTCGGTCAGTTGGGCGTCTGCCTTTAGCTTGGGTCATGATCCCAGAATAATGGGATCGCCTGCACCGGGCTCACATTGGGCTCCCTGCTTCTCCCTCTCCCTCTGCTGCTCCCGCTGCTTGTTCTCTCTCTCTCTCTGTCAAATGAATAAATAAAATATTTTAAAAAAAGAAGAAATGCAAACAGAAGAAACATAACAAAGGATGAAAGGGAACTCCCATTGGGATTTGTTTGTAGTTTGGAAATTATTTCTATTGTAATATATACTTCCCTTCATATATTGTAGCTATTTTATTTTTTTTAAATTTTTATTGTTATGTTAATCACCATATATTATATCATTTGTTTTGGTGTAGTGTTCCATGATTCATTGTTTGTTCATAACACCCAGTGCTCCATGCAGAACGTGCCCTCTTTAATACCCATCACCAGGCTAACCCATCCCCCTACCCTCCTCCCCTCTAGAAACCTCAGTTTGTTTTTCAGAGTCCATCATCTCTCCTGGTTCATCTCCCCCTCTAACTTACTCCCCTTCATTCTTCCTCTCCTGCTATCTTCTTCTTTTTCTTTTTCTTAAAATATGTTGCGTTATTTGTTTCAGAAGTACAGATCTGTGATTCAACAGTCTTACACAATTCACAGCGCTCACCGTAGCACATAGCCTCCCCAATGTCTATCACCCAGCCACCCCATCCCTCCCACCCACGACCACTCCAGCAACCCTCAGTTTGTTCCTGAGATTAAGAATTCCTCATATCAGTGAGGTCATATGATACATGTCTTTCTCTGATTGACTTATTTCACTCAGCATAACACCCTCCAGTTCCATCCACGTCGTTGCAAATGGCAAGATCTCATTCCTTTTGATGGCTGCATTATATTCCATTGTGTATATATACCACTTCTTCTTTATCCATTCATCTGTCGAAGGACATCTTGGCTCTTTCCACAGTTTGACTATTGTGGACATTGCTGCTATAAATATTGGGGTGCACGTACCCCTTCGGGTCCCTACATTTGTATCTTTGGGGTAAATACCCAGCAGTGCAATTGCTGGATCGAATGGTAGCTCTAATTTCAACTGTTTGAGGAACCTCCATACTGTTTTCCAGAGGGGTTGCACCACCCTGCATTCCCAACAACAGTGTAGGAGGGTTCCCCTTTCTCCACATCCCCGCCAACAACTGTTGTTCCCTGACTTGTTAATTTTAGCCATTCTGACGGGTGTGAGGTGGTATCTCATTGAGGTTTTGATTTGGATTTCCCTGATGCCGAGTGATGTTGAGCACTTTTTCATGTGCCTGTTGGCCATTTGAATGTTTTCTTTGGAAAAATGTCTGTTCATGTCTTCTGCCCATTTCTTGATTGGATTATTTGTTCTTTGGGTGTTGAGTTTGATAAGTTCTTTATAGATTTTGGATACTAGCCCTTTATCTGATATGTCATTTGCAAATATTTTCTCCCATTCTGTCGGTTGTCTTTTGGTTTTGTGGACTGTTTCTTTTGCTGTGCAAAAGCTTTTTATCTTGATGAAATCCCAATAGTTCGTTTTTGCCCTGGCTTCCCGTGCCTTTGGTGATGTTTCTAGGAAGAAGTTGCTGCGGCTGAGGTCGAAGAGGTTGCTACCTGTGTTCTCCTTTAGGATTTTGATGGACTCCTGTCTCACATTGAGGTCTTTCAACCATTTGGAGTCTATTTTTGTGTGTGGTGTAAGGAAATGGTCCAGTTTAATTCTTCTGCATGTGGCTGTCCAATTTTCCCAACACCATTTGTTGAAGAGACTGTCTTTTTTCCATTGGACATTCTTTCCTGCTTTGTCAAAGATAAGTTGACCATAGAGTTGAGGGTCCATTTCTGGGCTCTCGATTCTGTTCTATTGATCTATGTGTCTGTTTTTGTGCCAGTACCATACTGTCTTGATGATGACAGCTTTGTAATAGAGCTGGAAGTCAGGAATTGTGATGCCGCCAGCTTTGCTTTTCTTTTTCAATATTCCTCTGGCTATTCGGGGTCTCTTCTGGTTCCATACAAATTTTAGGATTATTTGTTCCATTTCTTTGAAAAAAGTGGATGGTATTTTGATGGGGATTGCATTGAATGTGTAGATTGCTCTAGGTAGCATTGACATCTTCACAATGTTGGTTCTCCCAATCCATGAGCATGGAACGTTTTTCCATTTCTTTGTGTCTTCTTCAATTTCTTTCCTGAGTATTTTATAGTTTTCTGAGTACAGATCCTTTGCCTCTTTGGTTAAATTTATTCCTAGGTATCTTATGGTTTTGGGTGCAATTGTGAATGGGATCGACTCCTTGATTTGTCTCTCTTCTGTCTTGTTGGTGTATAGGAATGCCACTGATTTCTGTGCATTGATTTTATAGCCTGCTACTTGACTGAATTTCTGTATGAGTTCTAGCAGTTTTGGGGTGGAGTCTTTTGGGTTTTCCACATAAAGTATCATATCATCTGCAAAGAGTGAGAGTTTGACTTCCTCTTTGCCGATTTGGATGCCTTTGATTTCTTTTTGTTGTCTGATTGCTGTGGCTAGGACTTCTAATACTATGTTGAATAGCAGTGGTGAGAGTGGACATCCCTGCCGCGTTCCTGACCTTAGGGGAAAAGCTCTCAGCTTTTCCTCATTGAGAATGATATTCGCTGTAGGTTTTTCGTAGATGGCTTTTATGATATTGAGGTATGTACACTCTATCCCTATACTCTGAAGAGTTTTGATCAAGAAAGGATGCTGTACTTTGTCAAATGCTTTTTCTGCATCTATTGAGAGGATCATATGATTCTTGTTCTTTCTTTTGTTAATGTATTGTATCACGTTGATTGATTTGTGGATGTTGAACCAGCCTTGCAGCCCAGGGATAAATCCCACTTGGTCATGGTGAATAATCCTTTTAATGTACTGTTGGATCCTATTGGCTAGTATTTTGGTGAGAATTTTTGCATCCATGTTCATCAAGGATATTGGTCTGTAATTCTCCTTTTTGATGGGATCTTTGTCTGGTTTTGGGATCAAGGTAATAGTGGCCTCATAAAATGAGTTTGGAAGTTTTCCTTCCATTTCTATTTTTTGGAACAGTTTCAGGAGAATAGGTATTAATTCTTCTTTAAATGTCTGATAGAATTCCCCTGGGAAGCCATCTGACCCTGGGCTTTTGTTTCTTGGGAGATTTTTGATGACTGTTTCAATTTCCTTAGTGGTTATAGGTCTGTTCAGGTTTTCTATTTCTTCCTGGTTCAGTTTTGGTAGTTGATACATCTCTAGGAATGCACCCATTTCTTCCAGGTTATCTAATTTGCTGGCAAAGAGCTGCTCATAATATGTTCTTATAATTGTTTGTATTTCTTTGGTGTTGGTTGTGATCTCTCCTCTTTCATTCATGATTTTGTTGATTTGGGTCATTTCTCTTTTCTTTTTGATCAGTCTGGCCAGGGGTTTATCAATCTTGTTAATTCTTTCAAAGAACCAGCTCCTAGTTTCGTTGATCTGTTCTACTGTTCTTTTGGTTTCTATTTCATTGATTTCTGCTCTGATCTTTATGATTTCTCTTCTCCTGCTGGGTTTAGGCTTTATTTGCTGTTCTTTCTCCAGCTCCTTTAGGTGTAGGGTTAGGTTGTGTATTTGAGACCTTTCTTGTTTCTTGAGAAAGGCTTGTATTGCTATATACTTTCCTCTCAGGACTGCCTTTGCTGTATCCCAAAGATTTTGGACAGTTGTGTTTTAATTTTCATTGGTTTCCATGAATTTTTTTAATTCTTCTTTAATTTCCTGGTTGACCCATTCATTCTTTAGTAGGATGCTCTTTAGCCTCCATGTATTTGAGTTCTTTCCGACTTTCCTCTTGTGATTGAGTTCTAGTTTCAAAGCATTGTGGTCTGAAAATATGCAGGGAATGATCCCAATCTTTTGATACCGGTTGAGACCTGATTTGTGACCTAGGATGTGATCAATTCTGGAGAATGTTCCATGGGCACTAGAGAAGAATGTGTATTCCGTTGCTTTGGGATGGAATGTTCTGAATATGTCTGTGAAGTCCATTTGGTCCAGTGTGTCATTTAAAGTCTTTATTTCCTGGTTGATCTTTTGCTTAGATGATCTGTCCATTTCAGTCAGGGGGGTGTTAAAGTCCCCCACTATTATTGTATTGTTGTCAAAGTATTTCTTTGCTTTTGTTATTAATTGCCTTATATAATTGGCTGCTCCCATGTTCGGGGCATAGATATTTACAATTGTTAGATCTTCTTGTTGGATAGACCCTTTAAGTAGGATATAGTGTCCTTCCTCTTCTCTTATTACAGTCTTTGTTTTAAAATCTCGTTTGTCTGATATAAGGATTGCCACCCCAGGTTTCTTTTGGTGTCCATTAGCATGGTAAATGGTTTTCCACCCCCTCATTTTCAATCTGGGGGTGTCTTTGGGTCTAAAATGAGTCTCTTGCAGACAGCATATGGATGGGTCTTGTTTTTTAATCCAATCTGATAGCCTGTGTCTTTTGATTGGGGCTTTGAGCCCATTTACATTCAGGGTAACTATTGAAAGGTATGAATTTAGTGCCATTGTATTGCCTGTAAGGTGACTGTTACTGTATGTTGTCTGTGTTCCTTTCTGATCTTTGCTGCTTTTAGGCTCTCTCTTTGCTTAGAGGACCCCTTTCAATATTTCTTGGAGGGTTGGTTTCATGTTTGCAAATTCCTTTAGTTTTTGTTTGTTCTGGAAGCTTTTTATCTCTCCTTCTATTTTCAATGACAGCCTGGCTGGATATAGTATTCTTGGCTGCATATTTTTCTCGTTTAGTGCTCTGAAGATATCTTGCCAGTCCTTTCTGGCCTGCCAGGTCTCTGTGGATAGGTCTGTTGCCAATCTAATATTTTTACCATTGTAGGTTACATATCTCTTCTCCCGAGCTGCTTTCAGGATTTTCTCTTTGTCTCTGAGACTCGTAAGTTTTACTATTAGATGTCGGGGTGTTGACCTATTATTATTGATTTTGAGAAGGGTTCTCTGTGCCTCCTGGATTTTGATGCCTGTTTCCTTCCTCACATTAGGGAAGTTCTCTGCTATTATTTGCTCCAATATACCTTCTGCCCTTCTCTCTCTTTCTTCTTCTTCTGGGATCCCAATTATTCTAATGTTGTTTCATCTTATCGTATCACTTATCTCTCGAATTCTGCCCTCTTGATCCTGTAGTTGTTTCTCCCTCTTTTTCTCAGCCTCTTTATTTTCCATCATTTGGTCTTCTATATCACTGATTCTCTCTTCTGCCTCATTTATCCTAGCTGTTAGTGCCCCCATTTTTGATTGCACCTCATCAATAGCCTTTTTGATTTCGACTTGGTTAGATTTTAGTTCTTTTATTTCTCCAGAAAGGGTTTCTCGAATAACTTCCACGCTTTTTTCAAGCCCAGCTAGTATCTTTAAAGTCACGATTCTGAACTCTAGGTCCGACATTGTACTAATGTCCGTATTGAGTAGGTCCCTGGCTGACGGCACTACCTCTTGTTCTTTTTGCTGAGGTGATTTTTTTCGTCTTGTCATTTTGTCCAGAGGAGAATAGATGAATGAGAGAACAAAATGCTAACAGGTTTACAACGTCCCCAGCAAATATACTGTATACAAATCAGAAAAGACCTGAAACCAGGGGAGAAGAAAGGGAAAGAAAGAAAAAAGAAAGAGAAAAAAAAAAAGATAAAAACAAAAACAGAACAATATAAAAAAAGCAGAATGTGATCAAATATGATCAGGCTAGTGCATAGATCAGTGCCACACACTAGATTTTGGGCGTATTTTGGTCTGTTAGAAAAAAGTGCCTCCTAAAATTTTAAAGGAAGAAAGACATATATGTACAAAATAAGGGTTGATACAATGAAGGGATAGAAGATGACTGTAAAGATGAAAATTATAAAAGATTTTATAAAAGGACTTGATAAGATAAGAAGTTGTTTGAAAAAAGAAAGAAGTTTTAAAAGAAAAAAAAGGAAAAAGGGAGAGAATGTGATCAGGCAGGAGACTAGAACAAAGCCATACACTAGTGATTTAGGGTATATTTTGATCTGTTAGAAGAAACTGTATCTCAAAATTTTAAAGAGAGAACAACTTATATATATATGCCAAAAATAAGGGTAACTAATATGAAGGGATAAAATATGACTCTAAAAATGAAAAATAAAAAATGTTTTTTTTAAAAAAAGAGATTGATAAGATGTTGGTTGAAAAAGTGAAAAAAAAAAACAGTTAACAAAAATTAACTTTGATGAACTAATGAATCATGGTAAAAAAAAGCCATGAATTCTATGTGCAGTATTCCCCTAGCGCTGGAGTTCTCCCATTTTCCTTGATCGGTAAACTTGGTCTTGGCTTGCTGGCTGTTGGTGCTGATCTTCTGGGGGGGGGGCCTGTTGCTGTGGTTTCCACATATCTTTGCCGGAGGCTGAATTGCCCCGCCCTGTCGGTCCGGGCTAAGCAAGCTGCTCCGGTTTGCTCTCAGGAGCTTTTGTTCCCTGCAAGCTTTCGGTACAGCCTTGGAGGACCAGGGCAAAAATGGTGGCCTCCCAATCTCCACCCGGAGGAGCCGAGAACTCGGGGCCCCGCTCCTCAGTGTGCCCCCAGAGAAAAGCAGTCACTCCCTTGTCCCCGGTCTCCGGCCGCTCTCCGCGCTCCCCCGGCCTGTGACCGAGCGTTGCTATCTCTGGCACCCGACCCCGTGTGGAGTCTCCAAACCCAGCAGATCCCTGCGATGCGCTCCCGCACCACTCCTCCCAGGGGAGAGAGGGGAGTCTCTCCGGATCTGCCGCTTGTTGGGTCCCTGCTGCAGGAGCAGTGGCCCGATGGGGCTGCGGATCACAGTTTATGGCCACCCCAAGCTGAGAGCCCGCGCCTCAGCTCCGTCTCTGCAGCCGGCTTCCCCGCTCCGATACCTGGGAGCTCTGCCGCACTCAGGCTCCCCTGGTCTTTCTGTGACCCCAAGGGTCCTGAGACCACACTGTCCCGGGAGGACTCCACCCCTTGCTTAGCCACTGGAGCGACGTCCCTCAGTGGAGCCGACTTCTAAAAGTTCCGATTTTGTGCTCCGCGACTCTATCACTCACCAGAAGCGGCCGGCGGAGGCCCCTCCCCCGCCGTCTATCCTCCCGAATATCGCCTCGGGTTCACTTCTCCGCACGTCCTACCTTCCATAAGTGGTCGCTTCTCTGTTCAGATAGTTGTTGCTACTCTCCTCTTTGATCTCCTGTTGAGTTCGTAGGTGTTCAGAATGGTTTGATCCCTATTCAGCTGAATTCCTGAGACCAGACGAAATCTAGGTCTCCTACTCCTCCGCCATCTTGCTCTGCCCCCTATTGTAGCTATTTTAAAAAACGTATTCATCACATCCTTCTAAAGTACTCTTCATTTTTTTTCCATTTGTTTTTTTCTCTTTTTTTAAGTTTATTTAAACTGCAGTTAACATACTGTAATATTAGTTTCAGGTGTACAATTTAGTGGTTCAACCCTTCCATACAACACCTGGTGCTCATCACAGCAAGTGAACAATTAAGGAATCCCCATCACCTATTTAACTCCCATTAGTTTTTATATACAGTCTGAATCAGAGTAGTCTACATTTATATGTGATATTTAGTGTGATAATTTGAACTAGTTAGAAGATCTAGCTAAAAGGATTGTTTGTGTTGCTGTTAGGGTAGCATAAATTGTTCTGAGTATTTGAACATAGGTTTTGGAAGAACACGTGACTGAAGCCATACAGGTTTCATTGGGTGTCAGTGGGCATAGAAGTGGAAGATCTACATCAACAGCATAGTGCCCAGGTAAGATATCATTGGAGAAAGAGTCTACAGTTGTATTAAACTTGGATAAACGAAGCAATTAAAAAAAATCCAGTTAAGGCCTCCAGTTGGCCTAACTTGGAACAAATTCCCTGCACACTCATTAATCACTACAAAAAATGAAAATATGGGAATAGTCTACTTCTGGGTCTGAGAGATAGGGTCTCTTGAGTCAACAGAGATAGGAGACTTGGTGACCTCAAAAAATGAGAGAGTAGCAGTCTAAGAAGAGTTTTATACCTTCTCCTGTTACTGATTATGAGTCCCAGGTGAATTGTATTAAAAGAATAAATGACTTTGTCAAATAATGAAAGCACCACTTAATATCTGTAAACCAAAAGCTTGAATGTATTCCTTTCTTAAATAAGGGAGTGCTATGCTGGTCAAGTATGGTGTCCTTGAGGAAAGCATTCTGATCTTTTATGAAGTATTTGGAAAGCCTTTGTTTTTAAGGTGGTGTTGGTTATAGAGTTTAGAGTGAGTTGACATCAGTCTTGAGAATGCGGCATGTAATAGTTCATATTTTGTGTTGGGTATAGGTGTGTGAATTTGGTGACATCATCTCTAGAATAATGTCCACTGGAGTAAGTTCACTGAAAGGCTGACTTTCAAAAAATGAGGTAGACAGTGACTGGCTAGCTTTCAGAGTGGGTTCACTAAAGTGAGTTGTTACTGATTGAATAGATGGATTTTAGAACATTGTTATCATGGACCAAGAATTATAATGGCCATAGAACTAATATTAATTGATTAAAAGAGTGCTTTGGTTTATAACTCCAAGGCTACAAGACAATGTTGTCCTAAAATGGGCAGGGACATTTAAAAAATTTTTTAAATAATTTTAGATTTACAGAAGAGTTGCAAAGATAGTACAGAGAGTTCTCAATTCCTTATCACTCAGCTTTCTCTAATTCGAACATCTTAACAACCATGGAGTATTTATCAAAACTAAGCAAGGAACTTAAAAATTATAAAAACAAAGCAAGTAACTTAAAAATTATTTGGGCACTCTTGAAATTTAAAAATAATTTAACATTAGGACAATTATTGATATTAAAATCTTAATAGAATAAGATCTGAAAATGTAGTCATTTCAATAATAAGCACTGAATAATATTTAACATCCATTCTGGTTTAAGAAAAATCTTCAAAACCTCAGAATACAAGAGCCCTTTGTCACATGACAAAATGCATCTATTACTACAACTATAAACATCATTCTAAAGGAAAAATACTAGAGTTATCCCAAGATAACAGTTAAAAAGTTGGTAATATATAACTAACATAATAAAATTAATAGTTATATGAATGCCTCTATACGCGTAGGGTAGCTGTGTTAATCTTACATCCAATTTTTTGAGACCTTTTATCAAAGTCACTAATGTTGCCCAGGATATGGACATTTCTTTAAACTCTGTAATCACCAATTGGAGCATCCAAGAAATTATAGAGTCTACTAATACAAAGGTATTGCCAGAAAGAGGCAACAATAGATCTATTTATGGTTAGATAACTGCTAGCATGATGGTAGCATGTAAGATGGATTTCTGGGTAATAAAATTATGAAGATTTTAATTGGAAGTATCAGAAAAATGTCATAATTTTGGACAAAAAAGTTATGTTTCTATAATGAAAAAAATTGAGCTATAGCCAGCAATTTACGAATGGCATCTTAGAAATATCACTTTTAGCTATAAATCAGAAGATTTATAGTGGTCTTTATGAAACCATGAGAGAAAGAATGTTGGAAACACATATATTTTTTTAGCTGTACTTGTGCACATGGTCAGAAACATGACCACACGAACATCATTCCAACAAATTCAGAATCAACTCACATGTATTGGTGTCCTTCTTAGGTTTCTAAATTGTGAAATTGGATAAAAATAGTGCCTACTTGCTTGGGTTGTTTTGAGGATTAAATTTAATTTTCAATGAATTAGTGCACAAAGTGCTTAGAAGCATGTCTAGCACATAATAAACTCTTGGTAAATATTAGATAGTATTACTCTATAACAAATATACCAGGTTTTTACATGCTCATTAAAATACTATGTACTTATATAAATATTATATTCATTGCATTATATTGTTAAAGTAATATCTCACTACTAATATATGTGAACATGCAAAAGGAACTAGACAATGAAGGATGTTATTCAGATAATTCATTTAAAAAATCAAACAGGGCGCCTGGGTGGCTCAGTTGGTTAAGCAACTGCCTTCGGCTCAGGTCATGATCCTGGAGTCCTGGGATCGAGTCCCACATCGGGCTCCCTGCTCAGCAAGGAGTCTGCTTCTCCCTCTGACCCTCTTCCCTCTCGTGCTCTCTATCTCTCATTCTCTCTCTCTCAAATAAATAAATAAAATCTTTAAAAAAATAAAAAATCAAACAAATGCTATGAAATTTTGAGGAAAAAATCTTATTATCCATGATTTTCCTATATAATTTCTTAATTCACATTTGTAGTCTAAGCTTCACAGGTGATGTAATTTTTATCTTAACCATTTGGTTTTGGAGCAATTAAAATTTTTAATTAGTATTAAAAGAATACTTTTGGGACATTAATGATAGTTCACATATTTATTCTGACTCATAAGAAAGTGATTTTAAGTTAATACTTAAAGAAAAGCAAAGACAGATGATACCTTTGGCATTTAGATCAATTAATGTAATACTTTTATGCATAAATACTAACTACAGGCTTTTGAAGCTTCGATTTATTATTTGAGTTGCTGGTGTATCATTGTAACATCTCCAGAGGCTAATTTATTTTTTGAAAGACTAAACAACACTTTTTTAAAATAAATAAACCACATGTGCACAGCAATAAAAAATATTTTAAAGTTTGTTTTTCATTGATAGAAGCCCAATATATGTATTTATTTTTATGTTCATGCTTGTATTGATTTTATATTCAGTGTAGATATAGACAGTATTATAAATTATCAAAATGAGAATAAGTTATACTGATAAATACATGATATTCTGCAGATATTGTTGAGTAATTCATATGGTGTTTATCTAAATATATAGGATTGAAACATTATTTATCTATATCTTTATCTTATATATAAATTTAAGATTTTGTTACCACGCTGTAGAATATGTTTTTTTCTAAAATTCTATATTGAAGAATGCAGCTACTATTCTAACAATGTTTTTGGTATATAATAGAGAGAAAAACAAACCATTTTTTAAAACTTAATATACCTCTTTGAATGTTGTATTAAGAATGGATAAAGAAGATGTAATATATATATGTATATATATATATATGTGTATATATATATATATATATATATATATATATATATATATACACAATGGAATATTATGCAGCCATAAAAAGGAATGCAATCTTGACATTTGCAACGACGTGGATGGACCTGGAGGGTATTATGCTGAGCGAAATAAGTCAATCAGAGAAAGACATGTATCATATGATCTCACTGATAGAAGGAATTCTTAATCTCAGGAAACAAACTGAGGGTTGCTGGTGTGGTGGGGGTGGGAGGGATGGGGTGGCTGGGTGATAGACATTGGGGACGGTATGTGCTATGGTGAGTGCTGTGAATTGTGTAAGACTGTTGAATCACAGACCTGTACCTCTGAAACAAATAATACATTTTATGTTATAAAAAAAAGAAGGTGGTAGGAAGGGAAAAATGAAGGGGGGGAATCAGAGTGGGAGACAAATCATGAGAGACTATGGACTCTCAGAAACAAACTGTGGGTTCTAGAGGGGAGGGGGGTGGGGGATGGGTTAGCCTGGTGATGGGTATTAAAGAGGGCATGTACTGAATGGAGAACTCGGTGTTATACACAAACAATGAATCATGGAACACTATATCAAAAACTAATGATGTAATGTATGGTGATTAATATAACATAATAAAATAGAATACTGTCCAGCCTAAAAAAAAAAAGAAAAGAAAAAAGACCATATGTTATCAGGCAATGTATCCATTTTAAACTCTTTGACAAAATTGCCTAGAGAAGGCATATTAAAAGAAATGCAAAAGTGTTGAGCAATGTCTAAGTGAAAGATGTCAATTTATATTATAATTTTAATTTCAATATTTATTATTTTTAAATGTTATTTACCAAGACATTGAAATTGTGGCATGTTTTGCAGTATTTGTAAATGAAGTTCTGAATGGAGACATCCATAATCATAACTATACTGGTAAGAATGTACCAATATGTGAATATCATCTACTATGTATGTTACTGATTTGGCTATTTTTACTATCAAATAGAATTATTAATCTTAATATCAGATAGGATTATGGGCCTAATGAATAGCTATCAAATCTGTTCATTAACTAAATTAACATTCCACAAAATTTACTTATTCAGAACCTCCTCACAGTTCAAACTAAAGATGTGGCCAAATCAATGTTATTTCCTTAATGCATGATTATGAACCATATGATTATTACCCAACTGCAGATATTTTATTGAAATATTTCACTGTGAATATATTCTTTTTTTAATTTTTTATTGTTTTGTTATTCACCATACCTTACATTATTAGTTTTTGATGCACTGTGAATATATTCTTATAGTGATAAATTTCTAATATAGAAAAATAAGGCAACATATGCAAAATATAGTATACCCTTCCTTTTGATCATTTGACAGACTGGATGCAGGTTATGAGAAAAGGAGAAAGTGAAGGATGACTTCGTATTTACCATTTACTAAGGGGGAGAGATCTGTGGAAGGAATAGGATGGGGAGTAAACATCAAAAATTTAGTTTGGGATATATTGTTACATGTCTATTGAATATCCCATAGGATGAGTGGAGAACAAGAGAAGAAGAGCCCTTATCTCTCAGACCCTTATCTGTAGACTATTCCTACATTGTCAGCCATTACTTGTAGTGATTAGTCCAAGTGTAGGGCATTTGTTCCAAGTTGGGCCAGTTGGAGGACTTAACTGGAATTTTTTAGGATAGATCTTGTGCTCTTATCTACAGATAATATATTTTTAAAAGATTTTATTTATTTATTCATGAGAGACAGAGAGAGAGAGAGAAGCAGAGGGAGAAGCAGGCTCCCCACTGAGCAGGGAGCTGGATGCGGGACTCGATCCCAGGACCCCGGGACCACGACCCGAGCCGAAGGCAGACGCTTAACCATCTGAGCCACCCAGGCGCCCCTCTACAGATAGTATTTTCTCTTTGTTTCAAAAATAGAAACTGGGGTAATTTAATTCTTTCATTATCTTCCCTTGCTGGCTTCCCTAAGTTGGAGATGATACTGTTTCTTGGTTGTAATCACACTACATTTGCGCTAGATGAAAAGTTTATACTACCATTTGATTTCTGGACAAACAATTCATGACATAATTGTGACTACTTCTTCATCCCAGTCAAGGATTCTTTCTAAGTGTAATAACTAAGCAAGAGTAATATAGTAATGACGCTATTCGACATTTGTAAACACATTTGACTCCTTCCTCACTATTCTATACTGTATAAGAATCTCATTAGTTCTTTAAGGGAAATGTGCCTGAAATTTCATTAATGTTGACAGAAAAAACAAGAAGTTAAAGTAATGAGACATAAAATATTCCCATATTTTAGTTAATGAAATTAAGAGAAGATTCAGAAAATATGATGGAACAGATTGTCAAATAAGATATCAAAAACACAATGTTAGTGTGATGTCCAGGAGAGCAAGTAAAGAAAGTCTTTCTATGATAAAGGATTGTCAATTGCATAAAATGTTTGTGATGAGTCAAGTACAATAAAGACTGAAAAGTTACAATTAAATTTAGTAAATTAAATTCATTGTTGACTTTCCTGAACAGAAGCAGTTTCCTGGAAGTTGGATGACGTATTGTGGGTAGCTCTATTAGAGTTACTTCAAAAAAGAATGTAGTTAGAGGATTTGAAGACAGGGAACAAAAACACTCTAAATAGTTCTGCTGACAAGTCACGGGAAATGAGATGTTAGGATCAAGAAAACCATAAGATAAATATAAAGAGCATGTTTCCATTAGAAAAAGGAAGAGAGAGAAAAAAAGCTGAGTGATACAGAAGAGAGAAAGGAAAGAAGGTACAAGTATCCCATGTCTGTACAATGAGATAAGAATTGGTACAGAAAGAGGATATGACCTACAATAACATGGAGGGTTCTTGGATAGCAAGAGCATCTGGGTGTATGCTGTAGGTAGGTGGATTTGGTGACGGATTTATGTGAAAGACCTCTTTTGACAAAAATCTGAAAATGAGGATAGTTGAGAGGTTATTGGAGGTTTGAGCAAGGGGAGAAATATGTCCTAAGTACCCAGGAGAATGAGAGAAGGAATGAGTGAATACACCGGGGAAGTGTAGTGTGATTGGCAGGCAGCATTAAAGGCCTACTTACAGCTGCCCTTCATTTATTTATGATAAAACCAGTCAGCAAGGTAGTGAGGTTCCTTAGTGTATGGTTCCAGTGCAAAAATAGAGTAGACATTAGATTCAAATAGGGTTAAGAGTTTGCTAAGTAATTTCTTTCACAGCAAGAGAGAGAAAAGGGGTTAATGATACAGACAAAGAAGGCTTCAGGAATTCACATGAGTGGGGTCCTTGTGTTTATGGCAGAGGCTACTTTGCTCTGTTCTGTAATGCCCAAATATAAAAGAGACCATGAAGTCGCTGTTGTTTCTTTAATGGCAGTATCAGCATGCTTTCACATCACAGCTTAACAGAAACATTAAGTTATACCTACATCTATACAATCCATGAAGTTACATTTTGCATTTTTCCATTCTACAGAATAACATTGATTATTATAACATCTTGACAGTAAGTGGATTGGCCCAATGCTTTTCATAACTTTTGATAAATATAAGTAGAAGCATATAAGTAAAACCAGAATTTCAAATGATCTTATATGTACTATCTTCAGGGTTTTAGAAAATAAGGCTAAACACTAATCACAATGTTTATTTTAAATATTATAATCACACAAATACAAACTTGAGATTGGTTTAGGTCTTCCTGTTTGATATATTTAACTAGAGTAGGTCATGTGTATTCCTTTCCATTTCTTTATTCAACATCCACGTTTTTTAATGCAGTTTTATTTAATCCTGTATAATGGAATTTATATTCCTATAGAGGCAGTGAGATTGACACTTTTGAGCTCTACAATAATGAATGACATGTATCTTGGTGACTGATTTAATTACTACCATGGTGCTTACAAAATTGCTTCTCTTGTCACATCGCTGGCTGATATTTACTGTAAAGCCTTGTGATGGTCTCCATTTATATTGAGATTTCCTCTTCTGTTCTTTCACACTCCCACCTTAAGATAATTACGTCTTTAAGTTTGTCTATATTTCCCCCAAATTAGACTAAATATAAAGTTTAAAATGTGTCTCTGAAAAGAAACTTTGGACCACTTTGAAATAGTTTTGGATGCTTGTCTTTGTGGGGAAAAGAGTAGAAATACAATCTGTATATTATTCTATGCAAGGGGACAAGATTCACATTACAGTGAGAACTTTACTCCTTAAAAAAAAAAATGTTTGCTTCAAGAACAAGTTCTGTCTCATACCCAAATTTCACGTTGTAGTCATCAGCCCCATAGAAAGAACAAGTAAATTTAAAATTAGAAATAGGACAAAGTGACATCATTTAAATCTTGACCATCGCAGTCTTTAATATAGACCCCTAGTTCCACTAGCGACATTTAACAATTTAGCAAAGCTACTGTGCTCTTATGGCCTGGAGGGTCTATGATGCAGATAACATTATGAAACCAAGGTTTCTCAATAACTGTAGATGGGTAATCTGATAAAGAAATTTAGAGAAATATAAAGGAAATCTTTTTATTTATACTTTTCACAATTTAGACTTTTTTTCCCTTTGTATTTTCTTTTTTTTTAAATTAAAGATTTCAAAGTTAATCAGAATGTTTTATCCATTTTCACTAGAGTCTAAGTAGAGTTACAGATAGAGAAAGGATAGAAATAAGAATGACAGTTCAAAGTCTTTTGGAAATGTTAAATACAATTTCTTACTGAAACATTGAAATGTATAGATAAAAAAATGAGTCAATTTACTATGAATAAAAACATATTCCAACAACTCTATCTAACATAGCATAACGTCTCTCATAATTTACCCTTGTTTTTCTTCATAGCACTTAATATATTACTCTTTGTCATGGTACAAGTGTATCGATCATCTCTTTATGACCTGTCTTCCATTTTCTCCACCAGAATGTAACCTTCACAAAAGTAGGTACTTTTGTGTTGAAAATAGTATCTAATACATTGAAGCAATTAACATTTTTCCAATTAATAGAAGTGTGAGAAAGAATAAATCATTATCTAATAGCAAATACTTATTAAGCACTTGCTATCATCTAGGAGTTTATTAATACCTTTGTACACATAATTTCATTTCATTTTTATGGTAACCAATAGGTAAACAGTATTACACTATTATTATCCCTACTCTACAATTGTGGAACCTGAGATTAATAAATGAGTGCCAGAATTGTGGAATTTCAAAGCTTTTCATTTCTTAATAGGCATAATTAACCTAACTTCTAATCATATCCTGAAATCAGTAGTTTGTTTTTAGCCAATTTGCCTGCCCAGTTTACATAATATGCATACAAAAAACTGACGTTGTAGTCTATACCCCTTTTCATTCCTGAAGAAATTTAAACAAAGCATATAGACAACTTAAAATTATAAAATATTTATTATTCTTGGTCACAAACCTAAGATACCCAAGTTCAAAATAGCAAGGAAGATGATAAAGGTATTTATAGTTTCGTCATATAAAACATTTCCAGCCTTTTTTTGGGAGTAACTGGATCTTTCTTAGCAAGAATAACAGTAGTCTGTGGTTTATCAAAATTAAGTATGCCCTTGATTTAAAAAACTAATATGTATTTTATACGAAAAAGTAAATCCATGTAGACCAATAGTAAATCCAAATTGATAAATCCATGTATTGTGTGTATGGTTCTATATGCAAGTTCTCAGTGTTTATCCAGTAAAAGACCGTCCTATATTTATATTGCATTCTTATATTTTTGTAGTTTTAATTGATGCCCCCAAATACCAGTTTTGCATAATGCATCATATATTTGAACTTAAAAGAGCTAGGTAACAAAAGGCAACCTCCTTAGTAAAAGTGTTAAATGTAAAACGACCATCACTTTGAAATCAAGTCAGATTTATCATCATTTATAATTCATTAGGACTCCTTTTAAACACTGTTTCAAATGTCTCCTAGGTATTTATATTGGAGAGAGATAAAATGCGTAGATGCACATTGCTACCTAATAAATCTCCCTCATGCTTTTCACTTGAAGTAACAAAATAACCTGACCTTGGAGGAGAGCTGTCATCCAGTGTTTTTATAGAGATGTGAGAGCAGCTTCAACAAGCAAAAGATAAAACCTAGATGATCTAGAACTCTCTTACCATTGCTTAATCTTCCTAATATACTAAGACAAATCCTTTTCTTCATTTTTATATTTACATATTTCAATTTTATCACCTACTTTTTTAACTCTTAAATAGAGCTGTGAAGGATACAGGAAAAATGCTAGGCAAGCACACTATTAATGGAGAACTCCCTAGTCTAAAAAGCCACAGGAAAGCCGATTTTAAATCAACACAAAATTACAAGAGGGAAAGATTAGGGTGGCAAGAACAAACCCATAAAACTATAAAGGATGAGGCAATAAAAGTAAAGCAGTGAGATGAAGAGTAATGTTTATTAATTGTCTAGTGACTTTCCTTCCTATTGGGTCTCATCTCTTCTTTGAAAGGAGTCTAAATAAAAATCATTGCATCTGCTTTTTTTTCCTTCTTCTACAAATGCATCCATGGTGTCACTATATTTGCAGCTACCTTCTTGAATCACAGGTAATTGTGTATGTGGGTCCTCATTTACAACAACAAACACAGTCTTTGAAGAAAAAAGGGAAATTTACGCGTGGGTTCTTCTTATATGCAGAGCCATGATTTTATTTACCTAGGATTTAGCAAACTACTTAAAGACATTTAGCAGTTTGTTCATCTGCCCCAATATATTCTCCAAGTATCATAGTCTCAATGACAGGTTATGCTAATTATCTAAAATTCTGAATAGATTTCATGCTCATGCTAATATAACCAAAACATGTATTTAAAAACAACTTTTTTGATACATACAGTAAAAACTCTTAATTTTTACATGATGTTTTAAAATTTTGCTCTGTTTAATAGTTCCAAGAAATATATTAAGACTGCCATGTTGAACCAATTGGTAGGATGGAAAAACAGGAAACTTTCCCCTACCAAAGAACTTAGTTGTTTTCTGCTGATATACTGGGTTCCTATATAATAACACATTTTAGGAAGGATTTCCTTGTGAAAGGATTCAGAAAATTACTACCTAAAGTTTTACATTTCAGAGTATACTCATATACAGATTCTGTTTTAATTTTTCTATAACTCTGTCAAACTCTTGGCACCTTATCTATGTCATGACTGCTCCATGATTGCATCTTATTAAATTCTTACTACCAAATAAAGAATAACTATTATTCCTTTCCTACATGGAAGGAAGAAAATGGAAAGAAAATAACCTATTAAGATAATGATAGGTATTCAAGTTGTAGTACACAACATAAATTGATCTGACCAGAAGTAGGAGATATTATTCCTCACTGTAAGAGTCATAAAAATAATTAGTGAATTCCCTTCTGTTTTTTTTTTTTTTTAATGGGAATCTATCACTTAGGATTAATTTCACCTGAAAATAATGCAAATACAAAGTTAAGTGGGCTAAAACCAAAATATTTTTCTATCTCACATAAAAATCTAGAAGAAGGCAGTCCAGGGCTGGTATGATAGTATGATTTCTTAAAGTCCCCAAGAACCCAGACATCCTTCAGTATTCAATCTGCCATTGCCAAAGTTTTATTGCTGTTATTATTATAAAGACGTTAGTTTTTTAGAGCAGTTTTAGATTCTCAGCAAAATTGAGGGGAGAGGCACCTGCATGGCTCAGTCAGTTGAGTGTCCAACTCTTGATTTCGGTTCAGGTCATGATCTCAGGGCTGTGGGATCGAGCTCCACATCGGACCCTCCTGTGCTGTTTCTTTTTTATCTTCCCTGGCTAGAATGCAAGCTCAATGAGGTTGGAAATTTTGTCTGAATTTTTTTTTTTTGCCCTTCTATTCCCAGTAGTGAGGGGCACTAGGCACACAATAGATCTCTAATAATATTTGCTGAATAAATGCATAAAGTACATAGTAAATACTCAACAAATGTTAATTATTATAATTTTAAATGCCCAGCATTAAAGAAGACTGACTCTACATATTGAATAGGCACTCTGTGTTCTAGAGAAAAAAAAATACAAACCAAAAATATTAGATCCGGAAAATCCATTCTTAAAATATGAAAGCTATACATAAACTCAGGGAATACTTCCCATGAGCCCCCTTTGATGGCAAAATGAGAAGATGAATTTCAACGAACCAAGTGATGATAGGGGAAACTATAGCAAACAGATTGTATTTGTATTCTATTGAAAATGCAAGAGTAGGTTCGTGTAAATAAACTCTTTGTGGAATTTTCAAGTTCTGGAGAGCTAATGTTGACAAGGACCTCTTGATACCTGCCTCAGAATCAAGAAGTTGATGCAGCACTTTTACAAAGTGTATTTCTGATTTCCTATGAAAATTGTGTCTAAGACACCAGGTAAATTAGTTTATTAAGATGTGTTGTCCACAAAGGAACCTACATTAATATAACATTAGTACTGAGTTGATAAAAATTTTCAAAATATGAAAAATGGTTCATAGTACCTACATTACAGCTATGCATTGACAAAAAAAATCAGCCAACCGAATAAAACTTCCTGATCCATGAAGAAAATGTAACTGTAAAATATGAACATAAGCACAATATCACTTAAATAATTATTCAAAGAAATTAGGACTTTTTCAGGAGGAAAAATCATAAGGCATTTGTGGCTGCCTTATAAAGGAGAAAAATGGAGAACATACAAGGGAGAGTAGATTTCTTCAGTCTATATCTAGATCTAAGACCACTGGTGGGTGTCACAAGGAGGATATCTCAAATTAGTAATATTAAATTAAATTAAATTAAATAATAAAGAAAACAATGTTAAATTGTATGATATCCAGCTTACCATGGGCTTTCAACTAATTTCATCTGATCCTCAATAATCCTGTTATTTTTGCAATACTGACAGAGTTAGATCAGAGAAGTTATTTGATTCCTCAAGTATACACATTAAGGAAATATTGGAGACCAGACTGAAATTTGTTTCTTTTTACTTTTAATTAATGCTGTTTTTCTTTCTAGTGATAGTCCAATCAGTCTTAATATGGGTGTACTCCCTACTGCTGGAAGCATTCAAAGATTTCATTTTAGAGAATGTAGTGTTTCTGAATTATGAAGTAGATTGGACTAGATGCTACTTAAGTTTTAGGTTTATAGACTATTAAATGGTTACCTAAATAAACTAGTCGTTTCACCTTAACACACAATAGTTTTTAAACATTTCATATTTAAACATTTAACTTAATGTTTTGTGTATGCAATATATGTATGTTTGCTATAATAGTAAATATTAAAAATATCTCTAAATAACATGTAAAAATGAAAAATATATCTCAAATTATAATCATTATCTCAAAATATGAATTAAAATTTTATAAACCAACCATTAACCATATGTTCTATAATCAATAAATAAAAGTAAAATGAAGAAATATTACTTCAGGCAATTCAAACAATCCATTTCATTTCTTAAAGGAAATTTTTAAATTTTATCATGTTCTCTTATTTAAGCTATTCTTGAGTATGTTTGTAAATTAATATACCCATGCAAATGTGTGTACAATAGTGGCCCGGCTTACTCATCATGAATGATATAGTTTAATTTCATTGGACATGCTTTTCTTTATGATGAGATAAACATTTTGAATATATTAAGTGTCAAAAGATAAAATGGAGACTGAAAGATTTTTAACAAGGACAATGGGTTTTGCTGAGATTATTTGGAAATCAGAATTTAACAGCAGTTTATAGCTGATACTGCTTTATAGCTTAATCACTTTATATGGATTAAGTTTATCCACTGAACCTGTTTCCTGTTGCATATACAAAGCTTTTAGTACAAGTGTAGAAAGGAAAAAAAATGGAATCAATGACCCAATTGAAAGAGATTTTATGGAAAATTAAGATGTAATCAAACTTTAATATTTGAAAGAAAATGATCAAGACATCTATTTTCCTTTTCTTTTTTGGAAAATCCAGCATGAGAAATATAACCTCAAATTTTTGTACGACTTTCTAGATGCCTGTTATGTCAAAGCTAAGAATAATCTGGTCAAACAGACTTACCATATTTCTGACAACAACGTAGTGCCTAATCTGCATTATTATTAGGAATAGTTCCTTTTCAAATTGCATGTATTTGAACAGACCATCTCAGAGCTTGGGACTTTCTATTTCTACTTGTATAACAGAGAAGTTAGTTGATTTGTCTAATTTAAGGAACTAGTAAATGTTGGAGACTGGACTCAAATTTAAAGATTATGCAAATCCTGACCTGCTCTATGCAGGTTAATCATTAGCACATGAGCACCAGAGCAGCCCTATCAATTTCTTATATCCAGTATTTCCTCTTGTTAGTTTCTCCCATTACTTTTCCTCCATAGAAAGTTTCCATATATCAACCATTGTTCACCCAATGCTCTATGGCCAGATGAACAAAATATCCCAGTATCAGTCTGTCAACTTTAATTGTCTTATTAATGTCTAGATATATGTTCATGGGTGACAATGAGTGTTGTGGAAGGAAAGAGAGTGTATACTTGAAAACACTGGTCACATTCAATCATCAGTCTAAAGTAGCATCTGTAAAATAATCATAAAATTCATCTTATGAACACTGTTGGACTGAAACCAGATGCAGATTATATATATATATATACACACACTTAGTAATATGCAACATGGACTTTTATGATCGCATTATGGAGAAGCAGGTGCTAAGCTTAGATATCTACTTTTAGAAAAATGTTTGCAAATACAATGTTCTTAACTCAGAAATAAAAATATGAAAATAATTATGTACAGGAATCCATAACAAGCCATAAGGAAAACACTGGGGCCTTTTGCCCATGTTCTCTGTTTTATAGTATAATGTAAATGTGACTTTGGAACCAGTATTAATTTTGGACTTTAAGTTGCCAACGGACATTCTTTAAATTGTTTCATTTCCAAATGATTATCATTAGCAGTAAAGATGCAGCTTAATTTCATACTATTGATCATTACCTCCTATTAGTGACATCTTTTTATTTCCAGGGTAAAGCACTCTTCTGTAATTCTTCCTACTACATTAATTTGCGTTTTTCAACCTCCCTATTTGCATGGCCTCTAAATATCAGAAAGCCAGATTTCATCTTTCTAAGTCATCTTTTGTTCTACACGCATCCTCTGGGATATTTAATAGACATGTAACAATATATCTCAAACTAAATTTTTGATGTTTACTCCCCATCCTATCCCTTCCACAGATTTCCCCACCTTAGTAAGTGGTAAATACGAACTCATCCTTCACTTTCTGCTTTTCTCATATTCTGTATCCAGTCTGTCAACAAATCCTACTGACTCAAACTTCAGATTATATCTGAATTGGACCAGTCTTACAACCTCTGTTGTTACCATATTGGACCAAATCACAATCATTTTCATTTGAATTATTAAAAGACCCTTCCTGGATGGCTCAGTCAGTCAAGAATCTGCCTTTTGCCTCAGGTCATGATCTTGGGATCCTGGGATCCAGCGCTGCATCCAGCTCCCTGCTCAGTGGGGAGCCTGGTTCTCCCTCTCCCCCTGCCCCTACCCCTGGCTCATGTTCTCTCTCTCTCTCCCTCTTTCTCAAATAAATAAATAAATAAAATCTTTAAAAAAACACCCTTCAACAAATCCCTCTATATATTTCCAAAAGGATAGTCGGAATAATATTCTTAAAATGAAAATTATATACTACCACTACTATCTTTTACCTGACAGTTGGTTTCAGTATCACTCAATTAAAAGCAAAAGTTCTTGGTTTCTGTTTGGTTGACAGCAGACTAGCTGGAACTACATGGACCATCAAGTTAAGAAGAGAGAGAAAAACTGGGAAGATATTTAAGAAAGCTTCAAGGCATTGGAGAATTGAGTGTCCAAGATTCCCAAAATAAGGGGAGTACAGAGATGTTAGCATTGCATATTTCCCCCTTGTGGATTTATCAAATTAAAAGAATTTCCTAGGGCTTCAGAGACTGTGCAGAATTCTTCTCAATTTTATGGGGGCATGGTGGAGGTTGGAGGTAGTAGGAGGGCACAGGACAAAATTCAAATTTGGGAGTCTTGATAAACACTCTAGACTTTTAGGTAGGAGGTAGTCCTTGAAAGGTAGTCCTTGAAAGACTACACCTTAGATCTGGGCAAATGAAATGGAAATGCTCTGTATGTATCATTATGATGGATACACATCCTTATACCTTTGTCCAAACATAAAATGCACAACAGTAAACCATGGACTTTACATGATTATGACTTGTCAGTGTAGAATTGTCAGTTATAACTATGTGCTACTCTGTTGGAGGATGTTGATAAGATGGAGTTTATGCAAGGGTAGAAGATACTATGGGTAATCTCTGTTGCTTCCTCTCAGTTATGCTATAAACCTAAAACTGCTCTAAAATTGAAGTCTTAAGAAAAAGTTAGGAGGTAAAACAGAATATAAATTGTTAGAGAGGTCACAGTCATTTTTTGGTATTTTAATTAAAGTTGTCAGAAAAGACCACTATGAGATATGTGACAGAAGAATATAAACTAATCCATATAATATCTGAGGAAATACTTCTGAGAGAGGAGAACATCCCATGAAAATGCCATGAGGTAGGAACATGCTTATCTTTATCTGAGGAGGCACAAAGAGCAATGTTCCTGGAACACAAGGAACAAGGAAGATGAGAGATAGTAGGAAAGATATCACATAGGATCTTAGAAGCCATGGTAAAGTCATCAGCTTTTTTGTCCTTTATGTAGGATGAGTTCACAGTGTTTCCATTAAGAAAGGGACATGGTCTGGTTTTACTTTTAAGTTTTTATTTAAATTCCAGTTAGCTAACATATAGTGTAATACTAGTTTCAGGTGTACAAAATAGTGATTCAACAATTCCATATAATACCTGGTGCTCATCATGATCTAGTTATTAACGTGTGATCCTCTCTGCGTTATAGAGACAAAGTTTCAGAGAGCAAGCATTATAGCAGAATTTCTGTGAGATGCCCACTGAATTAATACACATGTGAAATGACAGTGGTTTGGTCTAGGGTGATGGTGCTGGAAGAGGAAGGGGTAATCAAACTCAGGATATATTTTAAAGGGCAAATCTATACAAATTGATGAAGAAGATGGAAGGTATTAAATAAAAGAGGGGTCAAAGATAATTTTAGCATCTGACCTGAGCAACTGATTGAATTGTGACATCTGTTCAGAGATGGAAAATACACAAATAGGTATACGTTTTAGAGAAAAAACAATTTTTTCATTTTTAGATGCCTATGGAAATGTTGAGTAGGTAGTTGAATATATCAGTCTTAAGTTTAGGCAAAACTCTGGGCTATCATCTTGAGCATATATACAGTAATTAAAACAATTGTAATGGAAAAGTTCTACATGGAATAGAATATAGATGACAAAGAGGTCTGAGGACTGGTCATGGGCTTCTCCAACATTCAAATATGAGGAAAAACTCTTCCTGTTTCTTTGTGAATATATATATTTTAAACTAAGATATTTTCTTTTAATTATGCTACTCTAATTTTCGTCCATTAACAGAGCTTTATGGAATTATTATGTGCTAAGAGGTAGATCGTTTTATCCCTGATTTAACACTGATGGAAAATAAGGTTGAAAATTTGAGACCTTGTCTGAGATCAGAGTTCCAGTAAGTGGAAGTGAATAAATGGTCTTTCTTAAACATGTAGTACCTATTTAGGCTAATCTGCCTCTTCTTTTAAAGTACAAAAATTATTTTAGTTGTTATTTTTCTATAACGTTTTTGGTTGACACAATACCATTTCTGGCTTTGAGTACTAAGCTAGAAATTCAAAATGCTTCACTTTATTAATTAAAACTGGCTATTCTAACAAAGAGCTATGTAGTCCATCAAAAATCATTATCTCTGCAACATGTGAGCATTTCTCTTACTGTGGAAATCCATTAGTGATGCCTTTCATTTATTCACTTACACTTTTGTCAGTCAAACGTTAATTTAGTTCCAGCTTGGAGACAAAATTGGCCACATGCTGCTGGTGACTGACCCACATTTCCATCCCCCCAAATTATTACCTCTTTCTTATAGTAATGTTTGGTTCTTGAAATGTTTAAATATTAAATTTCTCCTCTATGAAGAAATCATTTGCACAAAATACCAAATTCAATCTAATTTCTCAGAGGCAAAATTTAATGCTTCTGATTTATTCAGGACAGCTAAGGATTTATTTCTTACAGAAAGCCTCTCCATACCTATTAGTTGGACTGTGACCCTCTTCTGAGCTCCCATATCCATCATTATATGTAACTGTGTCTCAGTATAAACCATAGTTTAGTAAAATAATATGCTATATGCATGCCTTTCTCATTAAGCTGTAAAATTAACAAGGGATGGGTCATCCTTTATAAATAATTTTTAATCATAAGGTATTCACACAATATCTGTATTTTGGAACTCAATAAAGATTTTTTTACATGAACTAAAGTATCAGATAATGACATAGACGCTGTTATTAAATGATTAGTACAAAGTCTTATTTTTACTTTAAAAATTTCAGCACCACTAATCTACTGTAAAAATTTAATTTGGTATCGTAAGTTTGGTTATCTGTATAATATACATAAAATGCTTAATTTCAATCTTGTCATTTTGTTGGTTTTTAATATGCTCTGAAATCATATGCATCCTCTAGAAATCTGTAAGACTCTCCTTTTCATATTACGCCCTTTGTTGCCTCTCACATAAAACAACTTATGCTACTCTTCTGTTTCCTTAATATTTCTGTAGATGGTATAACTTAGATTTTTTCTCACTAGTTGTTCTACAATATACCTGAGAAAACATATTCATTAATATCCTTACATTTTTCAAAGTAATGTAATTCAACTACAGCAGTTTTTTTAAAAAGAAACTCATTTTTGTAGAATCATTTTTTTTTTAATTTTCAGTGAAGTATTTTGCCACATGACATATTTGCAATAATTGGGTAGATAGTTAAGTTAATTTTTAAAAAAATATTAGCCATAGCATTCAAACGCATTGTGCTGTTTTCATTCAGTGGTTTGTATATACATGTCACCTCAATAATTTGACTGAAATTTCCTAATTATAAATAAAAACACCTTTCAGTGATTTTGATTATTAGTGCCAGGAGCAAACACCATATTGAATCACATAAGACTCACTCCCAAAGAAAACTGGTACAGAGAAAACATAACATGAAGAGCATGAGTTTGAAGTCAGCAAACCTGCTGTGTCCTAAATCTGGCACCATTATGTATAAGATTGTTTTCTTGAGCAAGTTACTTTTTTTCTCGGCCACAATTTCTTCTTCTGTAAAGTGGGACTATGAACCACCTACCTAAGACCTTATAATGAATAATATTTAAATTAATAGTTGGAAAGCATTGAGAAATATGCTTGCCATATACTAGGTAGTATTAACTGTTGTAACAATGATTGTAAAAAAATATTCTTATTCAATGTAGGTCACTCATTTTTAATCATGTTTAAACTTAAGGTAGGCTTGAAAATCCTGAGAACTGATTCACTTTTTAGTAAGCAAATTGTGCAATAATTTAAGGACAGGGAGATAATGGAAGATTATTAATTGCTCTCAGTAATTAGAAAAATTACAAAATATAAGGAGCACATAAAGAAAATAGCAGGAATAAGAATATTTAGAAGTATCAATACTGGTAATAAATGATTAAGATCAACTTCAGGTAATCCATTTACATAATAAATTAAAAGGACATGTAGATGAAATTAAGGTAAATTTCTGGAGTGAGAAAATGTGCAAAGGAAAAGGTAACAATTTCCTGTTCAGGAGCCAGTGTTCTGAGAGAATAATAGGAAATTAATCACAATAAGATTAAAGAGTAATTGCTCCACTTAAAAAAATTATGTTTAATTTAATAAAACTTATTTGTTGATTATAAAAGCAACATATACTAATTGTAAAACATTTATAGAAAAGTATGAAAGTAAACTTAAATTGCAGAATTTGACCACCAAAAGAATTACTTTTGATATTTTGCTCCTCTCCTTACACACACATGCATGTGCACACATATAAAATTATATGAATTTAGAACTCCATGTGTATGTGTTATTTTATGAAATAATTAGGCGGAGTAGCTGATTTTGAGATTTTCACCCTGAATTAAAGCCCCTTAGAGGTGGTAGTTTTCTTGAAATGGGCTACCCTCTGCCTCCATGTAGCAAAATAGAAGCAAGCTACCTTTGAAGAAAATATTCACTAATGCGGACAATTCAGGTTTCTCTAGATTGAAATTGGCCTTGACCTCACATCCATTATCAACAAGCATATGTGAAAAGAAAGACAATACATAATCAAAATAAAAGTAACATAAAATATATTTACCTATAGAGGGGAAGAGGGTGAGGGGATGGGTTAGCCTGGTAATGGGTATTAAAGAGGGCACGCACTGCATGGAGCACTGGGTGTTATACGCAAACAATGAATCATGGGACACTACATCAAAAACTAATGATGTAATGTATGGTGATTAACATAATATAATAAAATTTAAAAAATGAAAAAATATATTTACCTCCTATAGTTTAAAATATACTTATCTCCCACTGTTAAAATTTCCACAGTGAGGGGTGCCTGGGTGGCTCAGTTCGTTAAGCATTGGACTCTTGATTTTGGCTGAGGTAATGATCTGAAGGTTGTCCGATAGAGCCTTGAGTCAGGTTCCCTGCTCAGCTGGGAGTCTGTTTCCCCTTTCCCTCTGCCCCTCCCCTTCTCCCTGCTTGTAGGCACTTTCTCTCTCTCAAACAAATCTTTAAAAAAATTTCCAGAGTGAGACTACATAAACTGTGTGAACAAATGGCTATGAAAAAAAAAATCTGAAGACAAAAAACAATGAAATTACAACTTAGAAATCAGAGAATTATAAGAAATGAGCAAACATTAAAAATTGAACTTTTATAAAATAAAAATACAATTGGAATGAAAACCACATTGGATGAATGAAACCCCAGGTTAGACACAAGTAGTAAAATTAAAGAACTGAAATGTAGAAAGAGCAAAATAGAAGAAGCCTAAAATTTCTCTGGTTGGGATCTAAGAAGGAAGGAGTAAAATTTAGATAGGAGGAGAAGGAAAAAGGAATGAAGGGAGGGAGGAAGAGAGGAAGGAAGGAGAGGGAAGAAAAGCAGAAAAAGGAGAAGGAGAAAGAAGACGAGTTAATAAAACCTTGGAGTGGATAAATCAAGTAGTCACCATGGGGTTTGTGTTCAGATCTGTTAGAGGCATTGCCTTGCAACTGACAGCTGGTGTTTGAAAGTCCAGGCTGGCTGTCCTGTTGCTGGTAAACTACAGTGGGAAGGACACGAAAGAGATCCTGCTCTGATTAATTGAGTGTGTGTGGCCTAACAGGTGTTAATAGCCGGAGAGGGGTAAATCTAGCTTGTTATTGGACCAGCAAGGTGCCTGACTCAGATAACTGAGGGGTTGCAGTATGTTGCTGGTGCCTTTGAGGAAGTGTGGTAAAGTTGGAGCGCCCAAAAAGCTGGAGACTAAAGCTATAATTGTTTGTTGTTGCTGGAGAGAAGCTGACTTAAGGTCAAAGCAGGAAGAGAATACTTTCTTCCTTCTGCATTATAAACTTTCATCAGTGAGGTTCACCGTCAGAACTTTCTTAACCAGAAGCTGGTTGGCAAGGGAGTCTGGGATGTGGTGTGCAGAATCAGCAACGATGTCACAGAGCCAATTAGCGAGGGATGGACCTAGACCTAACTGCCAACAGTCCAGTAATCAGCTGGGTCCAACTCCATGGTTTCTCATCATTTATATATATATATATATATATATATATATATATATATATATATAGTCTACTTATATTTAAACTTTGATACAAAAAATAATATTATGTGTGAACAAAAGAAAAATCAACTATCCTTATAAAAATGTCAACATCCAATTCCGTAGCAGGAGAAATATTCTGTTCCAAAGCCTCTTGGGATATTGATTCTCCCTCTATTTCAATCACAGTCCCATAGTATATCTGGTCACTCAAAGATTGAATTCTAAATTTAACCACCACTAATACTCCCTGTATGAAAAAATAAGAAAAAGAAGCCAGAAAGAAAATTAGATTATATGTTAAACATATACATGGCAAGCATAAATAACATAATTTTGTTACACAGCTGGACCAAAAAAGCACAAAAGTACTATGCAATGATAGGCAAGATATAAAAAAGCAATTTCCATAAAGGGAGATCTTCATAGCCATTAAATATATGAAAAGAAACTCAATCTCATGAATCATGTCTGAAAACAAATTTAAAGAAAAATGAGATAAAATTGCACAAATATCGTCACTTCATAAAACTTAAATATTTTGATACAAAGTGTTAGTATGTGTTAAAAGAGGAATTATCTTCACTGCCCATGAGAATGTTATGACCACTTTTCAAAGATATTTTTCAATAATTTGTTAAATCGACATTCCTTATAGCTTAGGGCTCAGAGTTTCCATTTGTATTCCACATATATTCTGGAGAACGTTACATGTTAACACAAAGATGTGTACCAAAGTAAGCATTTTTTGAAATAGGACACAAAAGTAAGTAAACTAAATAAATATAAGTGAAATGTTGAACCAAAGAAAAATAGATTGTGCACAATCTTACTATGACGGACAATAGAGCTTTCCAAATTGATCTACTCAAAAGACATCGAATATAAAGCAAAGTTTATTCAAAACATAAAGGAGAGGGAAAACTGATGTTGAAAGTATAATGGAATATATGGAAAATTTTAAAACTTAACATATAGCAAAATTCCTTTATAGAGAAGTTATCAAAGCAGGCCTAAGAATAATGTCCCTGAATTCAGGTGATGGTAACATGCAGAGAATGAAAAGACTAGGGGTGCCTGGGTGGCTCAGTGGGTTAAGTGTCTGCCTTCAGCTCAGGTCATGATCTTGGGGTTCTGGGATCAAGCCCCAGGTCAGGCTCCCTGCCCAGCAGGGAGTCTACTTCTTCCCCTGCCCTTCCCCCCACTCGTGCATGCTCTTCCTCTCTCTCTCAAATAAATAAATAAAATCTTAAAAAAAAGAAAGAATGAAGAAGACATCATGGTGCCTGCACATTCAATATCTGGTGAGAGTCAGCTTCCTGGCTTTCTTGCTGTTCCTCACTTGGCCAAGAGAGAACTTTCTCTCTCCCGTCTCTTCCTCTAAAGGCAGGAATCCCATTCATAAGGGCTCCACCCTAATGACCTAATTACCTCCCAAAGGCCCCACCTACAAATACCATCACCTTGTGGGTTAGGGTTTCAGTATAAGAATTATGGAGGATGAGTGGGCACAAATAATTCAGTCTGTTAACACTTTATTATCTACATGTTATAGAGGGCAAACATGAATTCCCAGGAGGTTAAATAATTTTTAATTTCTCAAGGACACTCATATGTCACTTGTTAGTTTATCCCCAAATACCACATCATACTGCCTCCCATTGAAATAGATCTGATTCTGAATTCCATGCCCTTTCTTACACTTTTGTCATGTTCTATTCTAATCCATTAGTCCCTATATTATTCATATTCTATGGTAATGCTACAGTGTCTTAGTTTCTACACCTTTATTTAAAAAACACCACAATTTGGTATCTTGTTCTCCTTATAGAGAACATTTGTGATCTTTTGTCCTTCAAGTATCCATATAAATTTTAGAAGCACCAGGTCAAATTGGACTTTGACACTATACAAACAAATGAATGAAATTCATACACAGAATTTAAAATAGGACATGGTACTTAGCAAAATTCTTTACAAATGAAATTACTGAACATAAAGGCTGTACTTAGATGATTTTTACAAAGGAGAACATTATATCTCATTTAGACTGGAAAACACTAAAACAAATCATTTGTCAGAATTAATAAATTTTAGTTCTATTTTGTGTATTTGTATGTTTTATGGTATATAATGTTGATGTTAATATTCAGAAAAACAATTTTCTTAATAATTTCAAAGTTAAACTTAAATTGTACTTAATCGTAATTGAGTAGGAAATGATATCTATGGGGGACATTAACTTTAGTCCTTAAGACTTATGTTTAAGGGGCGCCTGGGTGGTGGATTCAATGACTCTTGGTTTGGCTCAGGTCTGATCTCAGGGTCATGAGATCAAGCCCCATGTGGGGCTCCACATTCAGTGGGGAATCTGCTTGAGCTTCTGTCTCCCTCTCCCTATGCCCCTGCCCTCTGTTCTCTTTCTCTAAAATATAAATATAAATATATACTATGTTAAGCATATAAATATGTTTAAAAGTGGTTGTATCATATTGCACAGTATTCAATCCCAGACCAACATCCTGCCCTCCCAGTAACTGTAGACTATCCACTATATCAGGATTTGTTGTATTTTGAGCTGTCTAGAAATTATGGAAATGTGTACATACAAACACACACATGCACACATATACATATACGCATATGTGCATACATATGCATGTGTATATGCACACACAAATGTATATGTATATATAGAGAAAACAAATATTTAGAGTGCTATATTTTTCTTTCTTCTGTTGCAGTTTGATATGAAGCATTGGGATCTCATAGATAAGTAGTTCTCAGAAAAACAACTCATCAGTCTCATCATTTAGGGGGAAGGTTTGTTGTTCATGTCTGGTTTTCTACAAGGACAAATAGGCAATTTTCCTACCATAAAGTTCTTAGTCAAGAGAAAATAAGGCTTATTTGCATATTACTATGCACATAATTGGGAATTTGAATATGCAAATTGAGCACTCCATATTCTGGCCTTGTTTCTGAGTTTCTAGGGCTTAATTGCCCTGAACAATTTTAAAAGGTTGAAAAGATTAGAGATTGCTTTTACAATCAACAAACAAATAAACAATAAAACTTGCCTATTAGTGTATGCGTACATGATTTTTGTCAGGTAAAAATATTAAAAAAATAAGGCTCATTTTAAGTGAATGAAGAACATTTAAGCTTCATCTCTTTTATTCTAAATTTACTTTATTTTCCCAGATAATTTTAGCTTTTCCTTCCTTTATCTCAACTTGCCCCATAAGCACAGTTTACACTTACCAGTACATATTTATAACATGACACTACATAACTAAAATATATCAAAGAAATTAAACTTTAGCAAGAAGTTTTAAGTACTTGAGACCCTTGTTGAAGGTGAGTTTATAAATGATAGTTTACTACTGATCAAAGGGCAAGAAATCAAAATCGTCAACGAGAGGTGTTATGGGCTGAATTGCACATCTCCCCAAATTCATATGGTGAAGCCCTAACTTCCGGTACCTCCAAATCTGATGGTATTTAGAGGTAGGGCCTTTAAAGTGGTTACTTAGTTAAAATGAGACCATTAGAGTGGGCCTGAATCCAATTTGACTGGTGTCCTCATAAGAACAGGAAATTTGGACACATGAAAGGAAACACCAGAGATACTTATGCCCCAAGGAGAAACCATGTGACGCAACTGGAAGGCAGTTATCCAGAAGCTAAGGAGAGAGGTGTTGGAAGAAACCAAACCTACTAATACCTTGATTTTGGACTTCTAGCTTCCAGACTATGGGAAAATACATTTTGTTGTTTTAGCCACCCATTCTGTGGTATTTTGTATGTCAGTCCTAGCAAACTATTATAGGTAGTGTATTTCTCATTATTTAGATAAAAAGTGCTAGTTATAAGTAGGGACAAGAGAAAAGCCTAGATAAAATTAGATTTCATCTTCTTTTGAAATAAATTCATTTTAGCACTAAATGGCTATGCTACAGCACTGAATATTCATTACCAAAAATGCTGAGAATATAAAATATATAATGAAAGAATAAAAGGTCAATATTTTGTAGGTATTTAAGTGAGTTTTTTAAATATAAATAATCTCAGAGCAATCTCATGACAACTGTGTTGTTTTATTTAGGATTCTGTATTTGGTAGCTTGGAGAACAAGATTGGCATAATGAAACGAGTCTTGGAAGAGCAAATTGGTCACACTTAAATCTGTGGGTCTAATATGAGAGATTTTGGAAAAAAGAAAAAGTTTCTGAATTTATAATTTGTTAAAATAGATTACCTTCAGTGGAAAGCAAAATAGGTAAATTGAGAAGCCACCAATTTTTTTTCCCATGAAGTGATCAGAAATAAATTAATGTCCTCTACCCACAGACTAGATGACTGAGTCAATAAACAGACCAGAAGTAAGCTTTGTTCCATATTTTTAAATCCTAGATAAATAATATTTAATGTATAAACACTCCATAGTACTTTATCTTTTGAATATTTGAGATCAAAGAAAAATATTCTACTCTTTCATGTGATATTTTAGTACAAATATTACATAAGTAGATTTTCAATGAATGCCATTTCAAAAAAACAAAACAAAACAAAGAAAAACATAGACATTGAATCAATTGTTGAACGGGTTTGGTCAAGAATATTCTCACGGATAGAGAAATAACCAATAAAGGCCATAAATCACAGTAGAGAAGACATTAGAGTATAAGACCAATAATATAATAATAACTGACAAAATTCTGCAAGAGATTAGAAAAGGAATCTTTAGTTAGGACATTGAATTTTAACTTTCATTTAAAAAATGTATCATATTTCCAGATGCTTGAAATGATATAAAAATTCTTCTAGCATTAGGGACCAACTAAAGAATTATAGGCAGACCATCTACCTATTCAATCAATTTGTGCTATCAATCTTATGGAAAACTCACCTACAGATAGTTAGATATACTTATAGATAGATTATAGATATATATATAATATATAAATACTGGGCATGCACTCTCGTTTTTGCCCTATTCCCCACATAATTTTTTACTTTTACCCAGCCCAACTAGTAGAATTTTATCAGCCTAAAACCCTCAGGCCTTACATAATTTTTTAAAGAGATTAGATTTAGGTATGGGATCCATTAAAGAAATTAAGTAAATAAGCAGAATTTTGAGAATTTGATATGCCAAGAGAGGAAAGAAATGAACTGAATGGTTAAAACTGGAAATTAGAAAATCTATATAAAGGTCCTGATAAATCCAAAAATTTGATTAGAGTTTGGGTATGTAAAATAAGAAGCTGCCACCAGAAACATTTCAGAAGGTAGAGTCAACAAAAGGTAGAGTCTAATCATCTACTTAGATGTGAGAACAAGACAGAATATGGAGGGACCGACCTTAAATAGGTAGGTCAAATTGTTGAGGGAGAGATTGCATTCATACTTTTAGACATATAGATCTTGAACTATTGGCAAATTGTGGAGATGATTCAGTATATGAAAGAAATTTAAGAAACCCTTATTCCAATGTATATCCCTTAGGTTTGATTTTAAACAAATATTTCCTTATTCAACCACTTCTCTTCACCTCCGTAGCTATACCCCTGATCCAAGTCACCATGAAATATTACTGAGAGTACAGTATAAAACATCCTAACTGCTGTATCTGAATTTATCTTTGTCCTCGGCAGTCTGTTCTTAATACACCATTCAGTGTGATTCTGTTAAATGTGAGTAAAATAATGTTACCTCTTTATTCAAAGTCCTCCAGTCTTTGTAATGGCCAGACACCTCTACAATTCTGCTCCCTATTGTCTTTCTGATATCTTATCCTAATTTCTTTCTCACTTATTCAGTTCCAACTACTGAGCACTCTATCTAAACTACACACCATTCTCTCTGACATTGTCTATTACTTTTTCCATCCATGTTTTTCACCTTGCCACTTAACTGTTTTCTTATTTTGCTTATTATTTGTTGTCTTTTGCTTCCATGATTACAATTTGAACTTCTTAGGACAAGAATTTTTTACTTTTTTTTTTTTTTTAAGACCTTATAGTCCTGGATCCTATAACTGTCTTTGATGCATATTAGCTGAATGAATGAGATAAATATTTGTCATTCAATGAGTAAATATATATATATATGTATGTATATTTAATGTGGTTAAACAAAAAAGAATAAAAGCATGACATGAAAAAAGAACTGGCTAAAACAACCTAAATAGAATTTCTGGGAAAACTTATAATAATTAATGTTAAAAACTCAAAGGGTACTTTGAACATTTATTATATATAGTTTTATCTATAATTCTATTTCTAGTAATGTGATGGGCTAGATTTTGAGTTTTAGCTCCACTAGAAAAACCTTAACATATTGAGAAATACTGAAAAAATAAAAACTTCTTCAAAGTATCTAAATGTTGACAATATAGTCAAAAATTATCAGACCAAAATATAGAAATGATCCAGAACAATGAACTAAACACGAAAATGGTGTTTGAAGATATTCCACAAATATAATGAATTTGAGATTTGTGTTCACAAACCTGAGGAACATGCAGGAAAAAAGATAATACTCAGGACATGTTATGTGCTGCAAAATCTAAGATAAGACACTCTTTTGACAAGAATAAGTACTAAAAGTGCCACCCGCCTTTTTCACAGTGGCCCAGAAATAAATCTACTCCATCCCCTATCTTCAGGGAATTTCATGAAAAGTTATTTGGTGCTGGTCAGAGCACAATGAATAAAAACAAAATAAATATTTGAAACTTCATATTCACAAGTTGGTCTCTGTGTAGAGATGCAGCTCAAATTCACATTACTTGCACTGACCAATGAAACTCAAGTGATGTATTTAGTTTTGTTAGCTTAGTGAAGAGATTAGGAGGAGGTTTCATATATCTTTTTTAATTTAATTTTATTATGTTATGGTAATCACCATACATTACATCATTAGTTTTTGATGTAGTGTTCCATGATTCATTGTGTATAAAACCCAGTGCTCCATTCAATATGTGCCCTCTTTAATACCCATCACCAGGCTAACCCATCCCCCCACCCCCTCCCCTCTAGAACCCTCAGTTTGTTTCTCAGAGTCCATAGTCTCTCATGGTTCCTCTCCCCCTCCGATTTCCCCCCTTCATTCTTCCCTTCCTACTATCATTTTTCTTTACACATATAATGTATTGTTTGTTTCAGAGGTATAGGTCTGTGATTCATCAGTCTTACATAATTTACAGCGCTCACCATAGCACATACCCTCCCCAATGTCTATCACCCAGTCACTCCATTCCTCCCACCCCCACCACTCCAGCAACCCTCAGTTTGTTTCCTGAGATTAAGAATTCCTCATATCAGTGAGATATGATACATGTCTTTCTCTGGTTGATTTATTTCACCTAACATAATACCCTCTAGTTCCAACCACATCATTGCAAATGGCAAGATTTCTTTTTTTGATGGCTGCATAATATTCCATTGTGTGTGTGTGTGTGTGTATGTGTGTGTGTGTGTGTGTGTGTGTGTGTGTGTATACCATAGCTTCTTTATCCATTCATCTGTCGATGGACATCTTGGCTCTTTACATAGTTTGGCTATTATGGACATTGCTGCTATAAACATTGGGGTGCATGTATCCCTTCGGATTACTACATTGGCATCTTTGGGGTAAATATCCCATAGTGCAATTGCTGGGTCATATGGTAGCTCTATTTTCAACATTTTGAGGAACCGCCAGAGTGGTTGCACCAGCTTGCATTCCCACCAACAGTGTAGGAGGGTTCCCCTTTCTCCACATCCCTGCCAACATCTGTCAGTTCCTGACTTGTTAATTTTAGCCATTCTGCCTGGTGTGAGGTGGTATCTCATTGAGGAACAAATAATCCTAAAATTTGTATGGAACCAGAAAAGACCCCGAATAGCCACAGGAATGTTGAAAAAGAAAAGCAAAGGTGGTGGCATCACAATTCCTGACTTTAAGCTCTATTACAAAGCTGTCATCATCAAGACAGTATGGTACTGGCACACAAACAGACACATAGATCAATGGAACAGAATAGAGAGCCCAGAAATGGACCTTCAACTCTATGGTCAAATAATCTTTGACAAAGCAGGAAAGAATGTCCAATGGAAAAAAGACAGTCTCTTCAACAAATGGTGTTGGGAAAACTGGACAGCCACATGCAGAAGAATGAAACTGGACCATTTCCTTACACCACACACAAAAATAGACTCAAAATGGATGAAAGACCTAAATGTGAGACAGGAGTCCTTCAAAATCCTAAAGGAGAACACAGGCAGCAACCTCTTCGACCTCAGCCACAGCAACTTCTTCCTAGAAACATCGCCAAAGGCAAGGGAAGCAAGGGCACCAATGAACTATTGGAACTTCATCAAGATAAAAAGATTTTGCACAGCAAAGAAAACAGTAAACAAAACCAAAAGACAACTGACAGAATGGGAGAAGATATTTGCAAATGAGATATCAGATAAAAGGCTAGTATCCAAAATCTATAAAGAACTTATCAAACTCAACACCCAAAGAACAACTAATCCAATCAAGAAATGGGCAGAAAACATGAACAGACGTTTCTGCAAAGAAGACATCCAAATGGCCAACAGACACATGAAAAAGTGCTCAACATCACTTGGCATCAGGAAAATCCAAATCAAAACCTCAATGAGGTTTCATACATCTTATCAGAGTTAGAGAAGGCAGAGACAGTATTTGGGGACATAATAGGTGAGAATTTTACAGAATTCCACTTAAAAACTATTATCTGGGTGTTTGGACCCCACTTATTTTTCTGGATTACCATTGCTTCTAGCCCTTTGCAATGAACAAAGTTGGAAAAAGGTATTTTTTTTTAGAAAAAAAAGTTGAAATTCAAGATTACAGAATCTACTTGACTACTTGGATTTTATATTTGCATATATTGTCCACTTGGAAACTTGATTCTTGATATGATATTAACATGATTATTTCTTTCACCTATTTCTCTATATCTATTTACCCACATATGCATATTTATGTAATATTCCAATACAGCCATTTAGTAATAATTAAATAATGTGGTTAATCATGAGATTTAATATTTATTTGCAGTCCTTTTTAACTATAGATTTTTCCCACTAGGACTAGAGTCAAAATATATATTTAGTTCACAAATATAATTCTTAGTGGAATCATGCCACCAAGTTTATATATAGTTAGGTTTCACTTCATTATTTTCAATTTTAACTATTGTTTTGTTAGGTTATTTTATTTTATTTTGCTTTTGAATTATGTCAATATATACATGATTTCAAAGTCAAAAAAACATAAAACAAAATCCTTACATCCATGTCCTTGTTTTCAATTTTTTATGTAAAAAATAAAGCTCAAATATAACATTTTATGTTTTTGCCAGGGCACCTTCAGAAATAGGATTTCTGAATTAAAAAAGATAACTACATATATAATTTTGTTAGGTTTTGCAAAAAAATCCTCCAGAGTTTTAGTATGTTTTCTTTATGTTTTGATTTTATATTTGAGTATCCCTCTCTTTACAATATGCTTTTTACATAAATTGGATACCTGTTTAAAATAAATTCTTAACCAGATTCTCGATGAGATGTGCTAATGAAATTGGGCATTTTCAAAGGTAATTTACCTTTTTTACATGATTTATATTGTCAATTTAATTATTCTATGATCCTCTGCTAAACTCCATCTATAGTATACTTGTGGCAAAATGATTATTAAATGTTACCTTGTTCACTAGTCTTCATGGCATCATGAATCAATGTAAAGTAAAATCCAATGTTCATAATTAAAAGCATTCACTTTTTATTAAATTGTTTAATATGATGAACGGACTGAATGCATTTTTGGCATACACATTAGGTACTGATAAATGATACATGCAAAAATAGGTGATTATGTGAGAAATCATTTCAAGAGTTTCTGTCTCCATTTTAAAAGGAAAGAAAAAAATAATGTAATTTAGAAACAGATCTTACTGCTTCCCTCTAAGCATAATCCATACAATTTTATATCAGGATAAAATAATTTTATAATACAAAAATGTAATTTGACAGGCTTCTCTAGTTTTTAACCTTTTTTTAAAAAAATGGCCTTAGATCGACTCTCTAGCAGTTATTTATATTTTCAGTATCAGAAGACAGCTATTTTGGCTTAGTGAGAACAAAAAGTCCCACAGGTAGTAATTCAGTTTCTCTCGTGAGCTGTTAGCCCAAGAGTATCTACTTGCACTTTGCCTCCCAATGGCAATAACAAGGGTTTACTTTCAGAAAACTTGGAAAATTGAATACAGTTTTTGTGTAAAAAATTGTCTGTACAAACACAAATATGTGTACGTATATATGCACATACATTAATATATCACTAAACATTACTTAGCAATCCTACACCATCTTTGTTCCAATTAAACTTCTTTTTTCCCTATATAAACAATAAATTGAAATACTATTGTGCAAAATATTGGCTCTCTGCTTTACTTCCAATTTCCCACTAAGTATGCCAGATTTTCCCAGACAATGCTAAGTAGTGGCATGGATCTAAGCATCAGGCTTCCAGTATTGCTGAAATTCCAAGGTAGCTTCTTTCTGCTAAGAACTGTGAGCAACCCCTGGGCAATGAAATCAATCAGTAGAACAAAGAAGATGGTAAGGATATAGAAACACAGTCACTGAAAGAAACAAAGCATATGTGCAATGCTCAGAAGGTTTCAAGTGTAAAAGGTAAAATTGACTATTTTTTCATAATCAAATTCTTCCCATTTTGTCATCTTTAAGAAGAAATAGGGGAGGACAATCCCTTCAATCATCTCTCCAATAGTTTATTTAAACCATACTGTTGTGAGGGCTTTTGGGGCACCCCTCTTGGGAGAAGCTCATTATGGGGGTTAGATAAACGATGTGAAATAAAGAAATTAGATTTTTATTGCACATCTGGATACAGACTGTGAAGTTTCAGCCAGGTGTACATTTACCAAGTCTACTTTTCTAACACAATTACAGATAAATATAACATTAAAGTAACTTTCAACCAAAGTCAAGCCTAACTTTATCTAAACTTCTGAGTTCCTGAAGCATCTCTAGCATGTACCTTACAGAATAAAATACCTATAATCAGTCTCTCCAAGACAAACAATTTTTTTAAATTAACATATAATGTATTATTTGTTTCAGGGGTACAGATCTGTGATTCATCAGTCTTACACAATTCACAGCACCCACCATAGCACATACCATCTCCAATGTCCATCACCCAGCCACCCCATTCCTCCCACCCCCACCATTCCAGCAACCCTCAGTTTGTTTCCTGAGATTAAAAGTCTCTTATGGTTTGTCTCCCTCTCTGGTATCATCTTGTTTCATTTTTCCCTCTCTTCCCCTATGATCCTCTGTCTTGTTTCTCAAATTCAGCATATCAGTGAGATCATATAATACTTGTCCTTCTCTGATTGATTTATTTCGCTTAGCATAGTACCCTCTAGTTCCATCCACGTCATTGCAAATGGCAAAATTTCATTTTTATGGCTGCATAATATTCCTATATATATATATATATATACACACACACACACACACCACATCTTCTTTATCCATTCATCTGTTGATGGAAATCTAGGCTCTTTCCATAGTTTGGCTATTGTGGACATTGCTGCTATGAACATATGAACATTCGGGTGCATGTACTCCTTCGGATCACTACATTTGTATCTTTGGGGTAAATACCCAGTAGTGCAATTGCTGGATCGTATGGTAGCTCTATTTTTAACTTTTCGAGGAGCCTCCATACTGTTTTCCAGAGTGGCTGCACCGGCTTGCATTCCCACCAACAGTGTAGGAGGGTTCCCCTTTCTCCGCATCCCCGCCAACATCTGTCGTTTCCTGACTTGTTAATTGTAGCCATTCTGACTGGTGTGAGGTTTTGATTTGTATTTCCCTGATGCTGAGTGATGTTGAGCATTTTTTCATGTGTCTGTTGGCCATTTGGATGTCTTCTTTGGAAAAAATGTCTGTTCATGTCTTCTGCCCATTTCTTGATTGGATCATTTGTTCTTTGGGTGTTGAGTTTAAGAAGTTTTTTATAGGTTTTGGATACTAACCCTTTATCTGATATGTCATTTACAAATATCTTCTCCCATTCTGTCGGTCGTCTTTTGGTTTTGTTGACTGTTTCTTTTGCTGTGCAAAAGCTTTTTATCTTGATGAAGTTTTAATAGTTTACTTTTGGTCTGTAGTTCTCCTTTTTGATGGGGTTTTTGTATGGTTTTGGGATCAAGGTAATGCTGACCTCATAAGATGAGTTTGGAAGTTTTCCTTCCATTTCTATTTTTTGGAACAGTTTCAGAAGAATAGGTATTAATTCTTCTTTAAATCAAGCCAAACAATTTCTGAGAGTTAGAACAAACACAACAGGAAGACTGGAGAATTTTAAGCTGATTGGAGAATACCCATCCCACTAAAATATTGGTGGCACTGCTATCCCCCAAATTAAGTGTATTCTCATCAACTCTCTTACCTAATATATAGAAAGAGTCATGAGGATTTTAATTTATGTATTCAAATTCGTAAAGGTGACTTAAATTAGATTTTGCCAATCCAGTTCATAGCAGAGCCAGGATCAACATCATGTTACATAAGACTGGACCATATATCTAAGTAAGATGCTGGGTGGAAAATAATTTGATCCAATTTTCCATGCTGTTAATTAGGAGACAAAGCACCATGGCAGAATCTTTTATATACTGTATGCTACTGTTGTCTAACGTGCTGCATAATATTTAAGTTGTGAATTCAATCGACTTTCTCTTATTCTTTAAATATTCAAGAATGCCATAAAAATAAGTGTGCCACTCTTCCTAATTAGAAGCTATGCATATTTCATTAAGATATTCTTATAATTTAATCTGTGGCATTCTTTTAACTAAAAAGGAAAAGCCATGCAGGTGACAACACATTTAAATAGTATTCATTGTGATTTCACTCAGATTGATCATGTCCTTTATGAACAAAGAAGACATTATATAACATTATTTATTATGGCAGTTTGAGAGAACAATAAAAAGGGAAGTTAGTGGGCTTGCTCACCTTTGAAAAAAACTGTTTTGTTCCAATAAGAGAAACAAACAAAAGTGATAATGACATTCTTATCTTACCCTACCCCTACCATTTTAGCTATTTAGGGTCTGGCTATAGGATGAAAGATTAAATTATTAGTGCATTTATTAAATCACAGTCAATTCACCAGCCAAGGAAAATCGTTCATTGAAATTAATTAGACATAGGGGCACCTGGGTGGCTCAGTCAGTTAAGCATCAGACTCCTGATTTCAACCCAGGTCATGATCTCATTATCCATTCTATCTGTGAAAATGAGATCCATTGTCTCTTCACTTTTCTCTTTTACTTAAGAGCACCAACACTTCCTCTTCTGAGGTATATAGGTCTTATCTATTTCTCTGTTGAACAAAAAAAGAAATCTAAAATACTAAAAGTCACACAACACCTGTAGGAAAAAAATTTCCTAGGGCAAGGAAAAAGGTGAATAAACCATTTATGAGTATGGGATTTGGGAAACTTGAAAGCTGAGAGTTTGGAGAACTGTATAGTTAACAAAGTTAAGATAGATTTCATGTCAATAAGGTAAAGATTAAATGACATTATGATTAATAGTTATTCTGGAAATGGTTAATGGCATTGTGTAAGCAAGTCAGAAAGGATTGCAAATTTAAATTATTAGAGTAATAGGACAAGTTATTCTGGTATTCATTAAAGAATAGAGAACACAGTTGATGATTAAAATATTATACTACAGGATTTCACTACATTAATTGAATATGGTGGTAGATTTATGGCAAAAATACACCTACAATAAAATCTTGAGAGCTTCCAAAATAATCTTTCTTTTTTCTCTTAACTTTTCATGCTTGCCTCTTCAGATCTCTTCTCACAGGCAGATTGTATTTGCATGGACCAGTTTTATAATTTACCAACAGTTTTTTTTTTTTAATTCCTTTTTAGTCTTTAGAGAAAATGCTTTAATTTGGTTATTTCACATGTTCAGATGAACCTGAATAGGACTGACTCACATTCAACTAATTGAAATAGGAGCTGTGAAAAATCTGTGGAAGAGGGGAAACTGTTTTCCAGGCAAGAAAATTAGCATATTTGTGATACCTGGCAGCTTTTTTTCATCTAACTTGGTAGAAGTACATCCGAGTATTAGGCAGACTTTCATTCACTTCACATCCAGCTATGCTACATAGATTTGGACCAGTTCTGTATAGTACAAAACCAAAGGGAAAAAAAATGATCACTAAAATGTAAGATATAGCAATGGCATATAATTTAGATTTATAAAATGAACAGAATGATAATCATCACGAACTGTTGTTATGTAAAAATCAAAATGTTTGCTAATTTTCCAAACATAAAAATTTTACATAAATAAAATTAGAATTGACTTTCTAAAAAACTTTCTATGAAATTTTGTATATATTAGGAAGTTTCAATATATGAGCTGGTAACTGTGATATTGACAATTTGCCTATGGGTAATTAAAAATGGACTATTTTGAAAAATACTTTTAAAAGAGGGAAAAGCACAGAATTTAGAGACTTAAAGCAACCTATATTTCAAATTCAGTGTCATCACTTACTACCTATATATATATAGTCAAGCTCTTGCATCTATTATCTTAACTATCAACCACCACAACAAAAATACACCTAGCTCATGGAATAGTTGAACTGGTTAATTAATCTACAATGCATGGTAGCATATTATAATTTCTAAACCATGGTATAGTTCTATCTGTGCTTATAATGTGGATTGTGTGCTTCCTCCACTTTTACTACACATTTACATGTTCACATTGCAATGAGTTTATGTCTCTCTTAGTATAAAGAACTACAGAGTAAAATCACTGTACTGTTTATCCATTTTATATAAATATGTATATATGTATGTGTATACATATATTAAATTCTATTTATTATTTAACTGCTATGTATGAACATATATACATATATAAATATATATATATACATTTATACACATGTGCATACTCACACACACAGATGTAGTTGTTATAAGTACAGGAGATTGATTGGAATTTTTGCACAACCACTAATAAAATGTGTATAAATGTACATAAAAGAAAATTAAACAGAAGCAAATATGGCACACTACAAAAAAAAAAGAAACACAAAAGAAAGGAGTAATAGAGGATTTGAAAAACAAAAAAATATATTACCTACAGAAAACCAATAGAAAAATGACAAGCAAATATTTTTAAATGTGTAATCACTTTAAATAAAAATGCATTAAAAACTCTTTAATAAAAAGGAAAAATAAGCAGAATGGATTTTTAAAAAATTTATTCAAATATATGCTATCTACAAAAGACACTTTTGACAAATATAGATGGAAAATGAAAGGGTGGGAGAAAAACTCATTGCAAACAATAATAAAAAGAGAGCTGGGTAGTATATTAATATACAGCAAAATAGAATTTAAGTCAAACATTACTATAAGCTATAAAAAGAATATTATAAATAGAGGAAAAGCCAATCCATCAGAAGATATAACAATTATCAACACATACACACCTACCAACAGAGCTCCAAAATATACAAAGCAAAAATTGTCAAGACTGAAGAGAGAATTAGATAGTTTTATGATAATTATTGCAAACTGCTATACCCTACTGCCAATAATGGAAAGAACATGACAGATCTATAAGAAATTAAACACTTGAACAATACTATAAACCAACTAGACCTAACAGACATATATGGAACACATCACTCACAATAGCAGAATGCACATTTTCTCAAGTGCACATGGAATGGTCTCCAGGATAGATCATATGTTAGGTCACAGAGCAAGTCTCAGTAAGTTTAAAAAGACTTAAATTACATAAAGTATCTTCTCTGACTACAATAGAAGGAAACTAGAAATCAAGACCAGAAGGAGAATTGGAAATTTTACAATTATGTAAAAATAAAACATCATATATTAAACAATGAATGAGTCAAAGAATAAATTGGAAAATACTGTGAGATAAATGAAAATGAAGAGACAGATGCCAAAACATATGCGATGCAGTGATAACTGTGCTCAGGGAAACTTAAAGCTCTAAAAGCCTACATTAAAAAAAAATAAAGATTTCTTTTTTTAAAAGATTCATTTATTTATTTTAGAGAGAGAGAGAGAGAGAACAGCAGGGGCAGGCAGAGAAGAGGGAGAGAGAGTCTCAAGCAGACTCCATGCTGAGCATGGAGCCGGATATGGGGATCAATCTCATAATCCAGAAATCATGACTAGAGCTGAAACCAATAATCAGATGCTCAACAAATTGTGCTGCCCAGGTGTCCCTAAAAAAATAAATAAAGATTTCCAATTAATAACCTAACTTTAAGCCGTAAATAATTAGAAAAAGGAGAACAACCTAAGTCTTAGGTGAACTGAAGAAAGGAAATAATAAAGACTAGAGCGGAGATAAATGAAATACAGAATAAAAAAAACAATAGAGAGAATTGATAAGATAAAAATTGGTTCTTGGACAGGCACCTGGGTGGCTCAGTTGGTTAAGCATCTGACTCTTGATTTCAGCTCAGGCCATGATCTCAGGGTCAGGAGATGGAGTCCCGCTTTGGGCTCCATGCTGAGCAAGGAGAATGCTTAAGATTCTCTCTCTCTTCCTCTGCCCCTTACCCACCCCTTGCTTGCTCTCTCCCTCTCTCAAAAAAAAAAAAATTGGTTCTTTGAAAAGATCAACAAAAATGGCAAGCTTTTAAGTAGGTTGATTAAGAAAAAAATAAAATACTCAGATTATTGAAGCAAGAAATCAGGGGCACCTGGATGGCTTAGTCAGTTAAGGGACAAACTCTTGGTTTCGGCTCAGGTCATGATTTCCCGGTTGTGAGATGCAGCCCTACATCAGGCTCCACCCTGAGCACAGAGTCTGCTTCAGATTCTCTCTCCCTCTCTCTGCCCCTCCCCCCCAAATAAATAAATGAATCTTAAAAATGAATAAATAAAATAAGAAATGAATTGGGAATACTACTGACTTCACAGATATAAAAATAAAACAATATTATGATCAATTCGATGACAACAGATTAAATAAACCTGGATGAAATGGACATAATTTTAGAAACACACACATTACCAGACTCAAGAAAAATAGAAAATCTGAAAAGAACTATCAAAATAAAACATCTGTGCTCAAAAACCTCCCAACAATGTAAAGTTCAGGTCCACAAGGGTTCACTGGTAAATTCTGCCAATTACTTCAAAAAGAATTAATAATGATCCTTTTCAAATTCTTCCCAAGATAGAAGAGAGAGGACCACTTCAAACTCATTCTTATAAGACCATTGTTACCCTAATAACAAAACCAGACAAAACTCCAAGAAAAGAAAACTACAAGCCAAGATCTCTTATGAATATACATTGAATATCCTCAACAACGTACAAGCTAACTGACCCAGGCATTATATTAAGAGGATTAGATAGCATGACTAAATGGGACTTGTCCCAGGAATGCAAGGTTATTTCAGCATACCAAAAAATCAATGAAATATAGCACATTAATAGAATAAGAGGGAAAAACCCACACATGATTTTCTCAAGTGATGTAGAAAACATATTTGAAAAAATTCAACACCCTTTCTTGATGAAAGTCTTTAATGAACTAAGAATTAAAGGGAAACTCCAAATTCGAAAAAGGACATTTATGAAAAACCCACAGCTCGTATCTTACACAATTATGCAAGACTGAAAATCTTAACCTAAAATCAGTAACATGGCAAAAATGCCCAATGGACACTTTTGTTCAACCTTGTACCAGAAGTTCTAGCTAGAGCAATTAAGTTAGAAAAATTTTTAAAAAGAATCCAAATTGGAAAAGATAAAATTAAAACATCCCAATTTGCAGGTGGCATAATTTAATATAGAGAAAATTCTAAAGAATTCATACAAACACATACACAGACACACAAATACTTAGAGCTAAAAAAAGTCAGCAAGTTTCCAGAAACAACAAAGACACACAAAAATCAGTTGTGTTTCTATAAAAGTATACCAAAAAATTGAAAATCAATATCATTTATAATATTATCCAAAATAATAAATACTTAGGAATAAATTTAACAAAAGTGCAAAATTTAAACTGAAAAATACAAGACATTTATGAAAGATATTAAGATCTAAACAGATGGAGAGGCGCCTAGGTGGCTGAGTCATAAAGCATCTGCCTTTGGCTCAGGTCATGATCCCAGGATCCTGGGATCAAGCCCTGCATCGGTTTCCCTGCTCGGTAGGAAGCCTGCTTCTCCCTCTCCCACTCCCCGTGCTTGTGTTCCCTCTCTCGCTGTGTCTCTCTGTGTCAAATAAATAAATAAAATCTTAAAAAAAAAAGATCTAAACAGAAAGAAAGATATCCCATAGTAATGGATTAGAAGACAATATTTTTTAAATAACATTATGGCCCAAACTGATCTAATCTACTACATTCAGCATAATCCTTATCAGAATCCCAGCCTCCTTCTTTATAGGAATTGAGGTACTGGTCCTAAAATTCCTATGGAAGCTCAAGCGACACAGAAAAGCCAAAACAATCTTAAAAAGAACAAATTAGGGGTGCCTGGGTGGACCAGTTGGTTAAAGATCTGCCTTCAACTCAGGTCTTGATCCTAGCGTCCTAGGACCGAGCCCTGCATTGGGGTCCCTGCTCAGCAGGAAGCCTGCTTCTCCCTCTGCTTGTGCTCTCTCTCTCTCTCTCTCATATGAATAAATAAAATCTTTTTTTTTTTTTAAAGAACAAATTAGGAACCTCCATACTGTTTTCCAGAGTGGCTGCACCAGCTTGCATTCCCACCAGCAGTGTAGGAGGCTTCCCCTTTCTCCACATCCCCGCCAACAGCTGTCCTTTCCTGACTTGGTAATTTTAGCCATTCTGACTCGTGTGAGGTGGTATCTCATTGAGGTTTTGATTTGGATTCCCCTGATGAGGTTCCTCAAAAAGTTGAAAATAGAGCTACCCTATGATCCAGCAATTGCACTACTGGGTATTTAACACAAAGATACAAATGTAGAGATCCAAAGGGGTACATGCACCCCGATGTTTATAGCAGCAATGTCCACAATAGCCAAACTGTGGAAAGAGCCAAGATGTCCATTGACAGATGAATGGATAAAGAAGAAGTGGTGTATATATATATATATATATATATATATATATATATATACACACACACACATACACACACACACACACACACACACACACACACACACACACAATGGAATATTATGCAGCCATCAAAAGGAATGAAATCTTGCCATTTGCAACGACGTGGATGGAACTGGAGGGTATTATGCTGAGCGAAATAAGTCAGTCAGACAAAGATGTGTATCATATGACCTCACTGAAATGAGGAATTCTTAATCTCAGGAAACAAACTGAGGGTTGCTGGAGTGGTGGGGGGGTGGGAGGGATGGGGTGGCGGGGTGATAAACATTGGGGAGGGTATGTGCTATGGTGAGTGCTTGAATTGTGTAATTTATCATTTTGAGGCCAAAATGATTGAAGTGCTGATACATGCTACAACATGTACAAGTCTCATAAACATGTTAAATGAAGGAAGCTAGTTGCACAAGACCACATATTATTTCATTTATATAAAAGGACAAGAATAGGCAAATCTATAAATAGAGAAAGTAGGTTGGTGTTTACTTAGGGCTGGAGAAGATTGAGGGGTTGAGAGTATAGTTTTTCATTTTGAGGTGATGAGAATGTTCTAAATTTGTGTTTATGGCTGCACAATTTTGTAAACGTACTAAATATAATTGAATTGTACACTTTGATTGGGTGAATTGCCTGGTATATGAATAACAGTTGAAAAGATTAGTTGCCCATATGTCTGTCAGTGCATTTCTAGATTTTCTCTTCTTTTCCATTGATCTATTTCTGTATCATGATGTGAAAATGGCGCTATCATAATTCTGTAGATTTATAATGAATTTTGAAATCAGGTTAGCCCTTTGACTTTGTCCTTATGTTTTGAAAGTTATTTAGCAATTATAGGTCCTTGTAATTTTTGAATGAATTTAGAAACAGCATGTCAATTTCTATAAAAAAGACTGCTGAGATTTTAATTCGTATTTCATTTATCATTTATTTTAGAGAGATTTGACCCCTTCATAGTATTAAGGTTTCTAAGATGTGACCAAGTTACCTCTCTCCTTTTATTTAAGCCTTCTTTAATTGCTTAATGGCAATCAACAATGTTTTTAGTTCTCAATGAGCAGGTCTTACACATTAAAATTTATCATACATTTGAAATCATTATAAATGTCATTTTATGTTAATTTCATTGATTTGTTACTAGTATAGAAATACATTGATTTTTGTATATTCGTATTACATTCTACAACTATTATATTAATATATTAGTTTTAGAAACATTTCTGTAAGTCCGTCATATTTTCTACATAGATGGTCATGTTGTCTGCAAATTAAGATAGTTTTACTTCTTTCCATTCTGGATACCTTTTTTTCATATCTTATTACACTTATTAAAACCTCCAGCACAATATTAAATAGAAGTTGTGAGTGGATATACTTGTCTTTTTCCTGATTTTACAGGGAAAACATTTAATCATTTGCTATTATGATGCTAGCTGTAGAGTTGATGTAAATGCTTATATCAGACTGAAGAAATTGCCTTTTCTCTTAGTTTGCTGAAAGTTTTATCAGAAGTGGATTTTAGATTTTGTTCAATTTCTCCTGCATATATTGAGATGACTGATATTGGCTGTGACTAATCAGAAACAATCCCTGAAGCTGGATATGGGGCCATCTTCACCTCAATCACATATTAAAGGAGTGGGCACCTGAACAAAATTAATGCAAGCATTGGATTTGGGGTAAAAACCAATAGCAGCCAATCCTCTGACTTTTAGTTGAAGCCACTTTCTCTTATCCCCCAAAACCTGTCATCCAGCCAGAATTTAAGTGTCCAGAATATATTCTTTTAGGCCTCTCTGCTTTTATACATTTCCAATTTACATTCTTAATATCTCACTGTGCATGATGTACGTAGAATCATACTCAAGTCTTAAAAGATATGTTAAATTCATTAGAAAAATGTTTATACAGAGAGTTAGTAACTTACTTTTCAGGTTTCTGTGTTGTACTTCTTACCATAGAACATTATTAATACTATAATATGTATAGTATTTGGGGAGTTAGGGACATAGCATCATAACACCAACTGGAAACTATGTAATATTTTTCAGGGTGTTTAGAAATTTTCTATTTCCCTGGGAATCACACTATACTAGGTCATTCAAAACCATATTTTGGATAAGAAAATATTTCATTAAATGCTACTTCCAATCTAATTTGTGGAGAATACAAACATTTCTTCTTGGTTTAAATATTGAATGAAATATAGTCATTAGTGTAATGATGACTATCTGCTGGAGAGAATTTACCTGTAGGTAATAAGCTTACTTTCAGGATTTCGATTTTTGTTGTCTTTTATTTAACACCTTTCCAAATATCTAAAAGAAGGAATGAATGGTGTAATGATGTGTGGCTAGTGTGACTTGAAAATACAGTTTCTAGGGAAAATAAAATCACAATCGAATATGAAATAAAGTCATGGATTTTAGAGACTATTATTGTGACTAATCCATGGATATTAGAAATGACAACATATGAAAGCCTTAGTTTAATTAAAATATTCCGAAAAGAAAAGTGTTGTAGCACAGTCAACAAAAGAAATAAAATCCACAAATATGATAGTAAATATAAAATGAAGAGACATTCCATACTCAGAATGGAAATTGATAGCATCATTGATGGGACTGCAGCTACAATATTGTGTTAATTCTGGGGCACTCCAATACCAGGCAAATGTAGTAATGCTGGAAAGAGTCCAGGAAGAAAACAACTGAATAATGAGAAGGAAAGACTGATTTATGGGGGGAGATTAAAGCAACATAATATTTATAGCGGGGCTAAGGGAATATGAAAATGATCTGTAAATATTTGAAAGATGTAAATAACAAGTAGAAAAGGAATTCTTGAGGAGGAAGCAGAATTAGAGGCAATGCAATCTGAATGAAAAGTGGCAGGGTTATTTATTCCAAGAAAAGATTAAAACACACACATAACTTCCTGACTGGACTACTAAGTAGAAGAACAGTCTCTCTTCTTAAGCATTAAATGCCCTCCTGCACAAAACACTAAAATGTGTTATTTTATGGATTACCCATGCTTTGACAGGCAGAGAGCGTGAACTATTTTATCAAAACCAGAACGGAAAGATATAGGATACATTGTCTGACTCACTGTCTGAAACTACTGAGTAGGAATCCATTTTTTGTTTTGTTTTGTTTTGCATTTGTTTAGGAATATAAAGTCTTATTTTCTGTTTTTCAAACTCTTCACATAAGAGGGTATTTGTAATGACTGGGAATGGCTCATCAGCAAAATGAAAAGCAAGCAAGGAGAATTTACATAGAAAAGCTGTGCCAAGATCCTACTCCAAGAGGAGAGGATGAATGATTGGCATTTAAGTAGACCTACAGATGGTAACTTCTCCAGTGTAGTGTTTCAATGTTGCAACTGTGAATCTGGCCTCTCAGTTCCTTGAATTGCTCTCCTCCAATTACCATATCTAACAGCTTGACTTGATAACACAGTCCTATGTTTATTCCTTTGAACTTCTCATTATTATTTACTTATCTTTTAAAAAACCTTGATTTAAGGTATTCCACCCATTTAAAGTCAGTTCCCATAGCTACACCCAGTTCCTATAAAACTATTTCTCAGCATTTTTTCAGTAATTCTCAGCAGCAGCCCCACATCATATCTTTATTTCACTTCTCCCAAAGCTTGGATCCCTTTCCCCACTATTATAATCACCTCTTTGCATACACCTTCAAATTCCTTGGACATCTCTCTCTTCCTTGTACTCCCCTGGAAAATAAAACTCTGTTTATATCAAAACTTTCTTGACTTCACACCTGAATATGGATGGGCTGAACCTTTTTTCAATGTTTGCTATATATGGAAGACATTGGATGTTAGTACAATCCATCATCTTCTTCTGCAGTAGATGTATGTCCAGGTAGATACACTTTCCATCATCTTATACCGCTATGGCAGGCTGTGCCCACATCTTAGTTTTTCACCAATTAAATGTTAGCAGAAGTGATGTTTTCATCCTTTGTCTTCTTTTTTACTTATAAAAAAATTTAAGCAAATGATCTTCCTCTCTTTCCCACAGCCCGGAATAAATTTGTTAGCTATATTTGAACATGCAGATAAAGTCAGCCCCTAGGGAAAAGCCAAGATTAAGTCTGGGAATAAATTAGGGCATTGAATGATTGTCAGTAGCCAGAGTAGAATTCCATACTAACTTGGAGCAATTACCTCAGATCTGTTACTGGAAACAGAAATAAACTTACAGCTGTTTAAGCCACTTTATTTTTACGATATCTCAACTAAAGTTGCTTACCCCTTAAATTTTTCACTGGAATCATATTATGTCCACTATCATCATCCTCACATGTCCATAGCATTGCCAAGCCATTTTTCTATATTCGTCCAATCCCTTCATCTTCCCACTGCCTGAGTGATATTTCAGACACTGTTTTTGCTCCTCAGGCATCCAGCAATCTTTCTCCATCCTCCCTTTTATTTTATAACTTTGCATTTTATTTCACTGAAAAGAAGAAAAAGAAGCAATCAAAGAACTTCTAAAATTCTGTATCACCTTGTCTAACTACCTATTGCAATATCTTATAATGGGTTGGTTTTGATTAAGATTATGACCAATTTCACAGATAATCACTCCAGCAATTTTCTCCTATACTATATTATTTCTTCAAATGTTTGCATAATTCCAATCGGTATGAATAGCTGCAGTTAGATAACCCAACAAAAATAGCAACAACTTTATTGATGACTTCTTCTCTCTCCACCAGTTGCTCTACATTTCTCTTTTTCAGAGATACTCCATTGCTTAAATTAGAGTTAAGAAGGCATAAAAAGTTCTTCCGTATATTGAGTTTTCTTAATATATGGTAAGCTCCTTAATTTAACTAGAGAAAAGTAAAAATTGTCAATAATTGTTATTATTTTGAACTCATACATTATATTGAAATAAGTAAAAATGACATATTTTCCAATTGATACAAAGAAAAATCCTGAATAAATCATAGAGCAAATATGTTCTTTTCAGATTAATCTGAAAACCCCTTTTATCATTCCACTCCCTTAAAAGGTATAAAATTCAAATTTGGTGAAATGGTAGTTCTGGTCATTAATAATCTAAAACCATCCTTATTTTACATCTGTATCCCCCCATTAGTCACCAATGAAAACCTTTTTCTTTTTGTTGTTGTTGTTCAGACTGTCCTCTATGTTGTCCTTGGAAAGGCTATACACACCTCACTTACCCATCTCTCTATGTTCTCCAATACCTGGAATACCATCTCCTTCCTTTTACCTTGCACATCTTCGAATAAACCATGAAAAATGTGCTTACTATTCCACAAGTCTGTGTTACCAATTGCATAGTAATTTCACACTTCAGTATAAATTAAAGTGTGGCATCTTTGCTATTTCATTTGCATAAATGTATATTATTTTCACAACAAGATTTTGAAGTCAGGGGAGCATGCAAATATTAAATAAAGGATAATCACAAGGCATAAAATATATAGGGTCAATTGTGATATAAATCAAATAGAAGATGTTTCAAAACTTCTAATAGCAAATTCAGATGGGAGACTATAATTCCTTAGAAGACAGATATTTGCTGGTGGTTGTGAGTGGAGAGTGATATGATCAGTGTTGATTCTTGATAACATTATTTTGAAAAATACTTGTATAGTAAATTGAAAGGAAAGTGCAAAGTGGAATGTGGAAAATGACCACTGGAGAATAAAAGAAGATGTGCCAGGAATGGCATTAAAAATAAGAAGGAAAGCATGAATGCAATGGAACAACAATTAGAACCTCTCTTCAAGGCTGAGGTACTTGTTTTCCTAACCACAGGGACTGTTGGTTGTTTGTGGCACAAAGCTGATTTCCTCTAGAGGAATACCATCGCCTAAAGGAAGCTTCCTCTCTCAAAGTTGTGTCCTCTTCCTGAGAGTAGGGGTCACCTGCCAGTCTAACCCCATCACTGGTGTCAGATAAATAATAATCACTGGCGGACTGTAGCAGTGCTTCTGTTAAAATGTTACTGATGCTATGATTGGATAAGATATTTGTAGAAGTGAATAAACAAAAGGAGGCAAATCTCAGGTGTTTGATTCTAAAGGATTAGTAATTTTAAACATGGAACTTAGCTGATGCTAGCTGGATATAATCAATACATTAGAGAATGACAATAGAAGCTCAGGAATAAAGAGGTCTGCACCAAAAAAACTGCATGTTGATGATTCTATGAGAGTAGGTACATAGTGGGTAAAGTTATTTTGTATTACTTGCTAACACTCACCACATGGTATTCACCACAAAAAGTCTCTAAGTAATGAGTGAACAGAAAGATTTAATGACTGATATTATTAGAGTTCTTACATGAGACATCGCAACAGAGTGGGAAGACAGAGTGGCCATGGTGGCAAGGTTTTTCATTGGCCCAATAGCTGTGATCCCATACATAAGAAAGGTACACAGCAAATATACAACCAGTCAGCAAGAACAATCAGTGTTGAGTCTGTAAAATAGCACCATCCCTTGAGAAGACCAACCAGTTACTTTATGGTAAGATTATTGAATTGGAAGCCTTTCTTCAGGTCATCTTGATTGGAACCTACATATATTTCAGTTATGGTTATATCATTCTTTTTCAGAGGGCCTTAACCAGCAATTATTGGAGGGCTGAGTGTTTGATTCACTGACAGGGAATCATACATAACATTGCCCCAAACCAGAAGGTCTAATTTCCAAAATGGTGCAGCCACTCTGGAAAGCAGTATGGAGGTTCCTCAAGAAGTTAAAAATAGAACTACCCTACAATCCATCAATTGCACTACTAGGTATTTACTCAAAAAATACAAAAATACTATCTCAGCGGGATACATGCGCCCCAATATTTATAGCAGAATTATCTACAACAGCCAAATTATGGAAATTGCCCATGAATCCATCAGTTGATGAATGGATAAAGAGGATGTGGTAGGTGTGTGTGTGTGTGTACGTGTGTGTGTGTGTGTGTGTGTGTATTACTCAGCCATAAAAAAAAGATAATGAAATCTTGCCATTTGCAACATAGATGGAGCTAGAGACTATTATACTAAGTGAAATAAGTCAGTCAGAGAAAGACAAATACCATGTGATTTCACTCATATGTGAAATTTAAGAAAATAAATGAGCAAAGGGGAAAAAAAGAGAGAGAGAGAGGCAAACCAAGAGACAGACTCTTTACTATGGAGAACAAACTGATGGTTACCAGAGGGGATGTGTGTCAGGGGATAAATTACATAAGCGATGGGGATTAAGGAATGCACTTGCCTTGATGAGACCTGGTGTTGTATGGAAGTGTTGAATCACTAATTTTTTTTATTTTATTATGTTATGTTAGTCACCATACAATACATCATTAGTTTTTGATGTAGTGATCCACGATCCATTGTTTTCGTATAACACCCAGTGCTCCATGCAGTACGTGCCCTCCTTAATACCCATCACCAGGCTAACCCATGCCCCCACCCCCCTCCCCTCTAAAACCCTCAGTTTGTTTCTCGGAGTCCATAGTCTCTCATGGTTCATCTCTCCCTCCGATTCCCCCGCCCTTCATTTTTCCCTTCCTTCTCCTAATGTTCTCCAAGCTATTCCTTATGTTCACAAATAAGTGAAATCATATGGTAATTGACTTTCTCTGCTTGACTTCTTTCACTTAGCGTAATCTCCTCTAGCCCCATCCATGTTGATGTAAAAGTTGGCTATTCATCCCTTCTGATGGCTGAGTAATATTTCATTGTGCATATGGACCACATCTTCTTTATCCATTCATCTGTTGAAGGGCATCTCGGCTCTTTCCACAGCTTGGTTATTGTGGACATTGCTGCTATCAACATCGGGGTGCATATGGCCCTTCTTTTCACTACATCTGTGTCTTTGGGGTAAATACCCAGGAGTGCAATTGCTGGGTCATAGGGTAGCACTATTTTTAACTTTTTGAGGAACCTCCACACTGTTTTCTAAAGTCGCTGTACCAACTTGCATTCCCACCAACAGTGTAAGAGGGTTCCCCTTTCTCCACAACCTCTCCAACATTTGTTGTTTCTTTCCCTGTCCATTTTTGCCATTCTAACTGGTGTAAGGTGGTATCGCAATGTGGTTTTGATTTGAATTTCCCTGATGGCTAATGATGATGAACATTTTTTCGTGTGTCTGTTAGCCATTTGTATGTCTTCTTTGGAGAAGTGTCTGTTCATGTCTTCTGCCCGTTTTTTGACTGGATTATTTGTTTTTTGGGTGTTGAGTTTGAGAAGTTCTTTATAGATCTTGGATACCAGCCCTTTATCTATAATGTCACTTGTAAATATCTTCTCCCATTCTGTGGGTTGCCTCTTTGTTTTGTTAACTGTTTCCTTTGCTGTGCAGAAGCTTTTTATCTTGATGAAGTCCCAAAGGTTCATTTTTGCTTTTGTTTCACTAGCTTCTGGAGATGTATCTTGAAAGAAGTTGCTGTGGCCAAGGTCAAAGAGGTTACTGCCTATGTTTTCCTCTAGGATTTTGATGGATTCCTGTCTCACGTTGAGGCCTTTCATCCATTTTGAGTTTACCTTTGTGTATGGTGTTAGAGAATAGTCAAATTTCATTCTTCTGCATGTGGCTGTCCAATTTTCCCAGCACCATTTATTGAAGAGACTGTCTTTTTTCCATTGCATATTTTTTCCTGCTTTGTCGAAGATTATTTGACCATAGAGTTGAGGGTCCATATCTGGGCTCTCTATTCTGTTCCGTTGGTCTATATGTCTGTTTTTGCACCGGTACCATGCTGCCTTGGTGATCACTGCTTTGTAATATAGCTTGAAATGGGGCAACGTGATGCCCCCAGCTTTGTCTTTCTTTTTCAACATTTCCTTGGTGATTCCGGGTCTTTTCTGATCCCATACAAATTTTAGGATTGTTTGTTCCACCACTTTGAAAAATGTCATTGGAATTTTGATCGGGATGACATTGAAGGTATAGATTGCTCTGGGTAGCAGAGACATTTCAACAATGTTTATTCTTCTGATCCATGAGCATGGAATGTTTTTCCATTTTTTGTGTCTTCTTCAATTTCTTTCATGAGTGTTCTGCTGTAGTTCTAAATTGTATATCTGAAACTAATATTACAGTATATATTAACTAACTGGAATTTAAATAATAACTTTTTTAAAAAGGTCTAATTTACAACAAATGCAGTATGGCAATGGACACATGATCATGGAAATACTGGTCTACTGAACCACCCACAGCTCCCAGCCTTATAAACAGCCTTTTCATCAGCCTTGAAAGTGCATCTAAGCCATTATCTTGGAAATCACCATTTGACCCTCTAAATCAATAATTATTATATGGTCTTTAATCCCCAAATAATAGATCCAAAAATAGTAGCATATCAACATTTGGAAGTATAAGTGAGCCCCACTTATCATCATTCCCAATAGGACACGTCAGGGTTTTTAGCCTTCTTTTAGCATACCCTTGGGTTCCATGTTACTAGAGGCTCTGTTTCAGGGAGGGGAAGCTTCCACCAGTAGGAAGAGTAAGAATACCTGGGTACTTCAATATATAAACTGGATAGTCAAGAATCTATGAAGCAAATGGGAATAGGGAAATTAAATGAAGAATTAACACAAAAGATGCAGATTAACTAATCATTAACAAAGAAGTGGTAAATGAAACTATAGTTTTGAATGTCAAGAAGTTTGAAAAATATTATAAAATTAATGGTTAAAAGACTATCAAGGCCTAGGCTAAGATTATCATAATTGTTTAAAATGAATATCAGGAAGCAGTGAGGGAATCAGTGCTTAGTTTATACAAAGAGAGTTATGGAGTAAAGGATCGTGGGCCAAGGTCATTCCCGTCACCGGAAGCTGAAGAATAAAATTATGCCTCTGACACAGGCAACTGCAACCACAACTTGGATTTTATAAAATAGAAATTTTCATCTAATAGGGAGTAATAAAAACAATAAAATAGAGAGGCTAATGATCAATAACCCACAGTCCTTCAACAAATATCTTGATCATCTCTGTATTATGGTATTTTAATATATTAAGATGTATGAATAGATCTTAAATTCTAGAAGAAGATATTGGTCATATACATTAATCATATTATTATAAGGTAGAAACATGACTATATTAAAATTATAAATAATAAAGTGTGATTATTCAGAAAAGCAAGACAATTATTTTCAACTCAAAAACCAGGGAAAATACAAGAGAGAAAAATACAACTATATGATACTTGACCCGGTGACATTTTCACAGTAGTAGCTCAATAAATATTTGTGAATCATGAATAAAAATATATACACTAGTTAACTATAGAGAGCAAATTGATGGTTCCCAGAGGGGAAGTGGGTGGAGGGGATGGGTTAAATAAGGTGATGGGGATTAAGGAGGACACTTGTGATGAGCACCAGGTATTGTATGGAAGAGATGAATCACTAAATTATACACCTGAAACAAATATTACACTGTATGTTAACTAAGAATCTAAAGACTTATTTTTTTTAAATCTACAAAAATGAAAAATATGTATATACAAAGAACAGAAAAATTTTAAAACTGAAGCATACAGTTTTTATAAGATATTTTAAAACCCACATTGTATTAAATTGTAATTCCAGGTTAATAAGGTTGCACTTTTGATTAGGAGAACTACTGATGGCATTACTAGAACAATGAAGAGAATAGGGCTTTTCCATTAATTATGCCTCTTTTGCAACAAAACCAATTTGAGGGAAAATAACCAATAATTCAATAAATTAGAGAAAGCTTTCTACAAATAGAGTTGTGTTTCACAGAAACCAAAGGTAAGAATGCAGATTGAACATTAGAACTCCAGCAGCATCTCTGTTTCTTTCTGTGTGTTTGCTCCTGTTCTTTGTGAACCATTTATGTTGGCTGTCAGTCCACAAGAAATACTATACTCACTGTAGCATCCAACTGTTCATGTGAAAATTTATACTATATAAGGTAAATAATCCACAGCTATGATTTCTAAATCTGGCATGAGACTTCTAATTTATTATGGCTAGAGGTGGAAATAGGAACAGACACTTATAAATTAAAAATCAAAAAATTCCAGAAACCCAGAAAAGTTTTAAAAAGTCAAAACTGGTAGTAAAATCTGACTACTGTAGTTCATAATTTACTTTCTTTTCTTAATAGCAAATGCCAGATTTAAGAGTGTTTAAAGGAAGGGTAAATTTATTTGAAATTATACAACATAAAATATAAAAAGAAATTGTGAACAATATTTTAAAAATATTTTTGCCTATGTTAAGGAAATATTAAATACATTGTATTTTTCTAACCAATTAGGTAGATTTTGAGAACTTTTTTTTGTCTTTCCAAAATTATACTAACATCCTGAATGCCTAGTGTTTAGAAATATATCATTTATTAATTTAATACTTACAAATGCATCCTTAAATCTAAAGAGAAACCTATTTAAGAAAATAGAAGATATTTGAAATAAAAGATTATTTTTCCCAGAAAGTAGATATTATGATTTGTCAAATTTATTTTTCAGGAAAAAAATATGGTTTTGATTTTATCCGTGAGTTAATTATAATTGTAGTTTTAGTGAGTTAATTATAAATATATAATTGATTTTTCATTTATAAAAAGGTTCTCACATATTTATTCAAAGGGACTTTAACTTGAGAAATTAACCAATTTCCTAAGGATGGAAAAAATTAAAGTATCAGTTTTCCACTGCCTTAGGTTATAACCTTGGTGCTACAAAGCTTTTGCTTAGAAAAATCACTTCATAAAATTCACTCAAGAAGCAAGCACCTAAATAGCATATTTGTCTCTGTATTGGCAAAATATTTAAAAGAAAATTATGTTGTCATTAGTAAAATCCATTTGAAATTTCAATAACATATCTAGAGACAAAAGAGCTTATAGGACATCATTCTTCTCTTTAATCATATACAATTTATTTGCATTTTATGTAATGCTCACTCATTCCAATACTAGAATACTCCTCCTGCTGTTTGATTTTGTGATATTCTTTGTCTTTATTTGAACATTTTCAAACATACATGTACAGAGTATCTTTTATATTATGTAAATTGTGTACTTATAAATATAAAATCTGAAATATTAGTTTTAGACAATTTAAACAACACTGTCATACGGAGAAAAATATCTTCAAAAATATAGATCTGTTCATTCAGGTGTTCAAAACAAAAATACATAGAAAAATGGTATTAAAGCACATTATATTCCCAGTTAAAGTAATTATTTGTCATGTCTGTAGTAAAAGGAATTTATTCTGCACATGAGTCCTTGGGTGTTACAAAGGCAAATCTATCCCTTAATAGAGTTTTGTTGTTGTTGTTCTGTTTTCCTTTTCTAATGCATACAGAGGTATGGATAAAATGCCATTACACTGGATTAATAGGTTTCAGTGACATGGAATATATTGCTGGAGATAAATTTCACCAGAAGAGGAAGAGACCAAAGTTGGATAGAAACTGACTGGTGATAAAGCTCTTATCAAAACCAGGCTTGATTTTATATGTGGTTGGATATGAGTCAGTGCAACACTTTGACATGCATATCAATCTAGAATAACATGCATTATCTGAATGACAATGTTAACAGGTGTGTACAAAAAGACACCATATACAGAGATCATGCTAAAGTCTGCTAAAGATTAGCAGTGTTGTAAATTACTTTTATTCAACACTTAAGTATTTAGTGTGTACCAGGTATCAGACACCATACTAGGATTGAGTACAGGAAAAAGACACAAATCCAGTTGCATCATGGATACTAAATTCTAATGAATTATTGCTCTCTGACTTATTTGTTCTCATCTAACAGAGGGTAAGGAGACATATTTGGGAAAAAGGCCCGATAATAAGTATTTTAGGGTTTGCACATGACATAAGATATCTGTTATCTTTTTTTTTTACACTTTTCCCCAACACTTTAAAAAACATAAAATACATTTTTAGCTCACGAACTTTATAAAAACAGGCCACAAAAATAGTTTGCCAACCATGATCAAAAAAATAATTCATGTATTTGATCCAGGATACCAGTAAGTTTAATTCTTCTCATTATCTGAAAAATCTGGTTGCTAGCTCACACTCTTTTCCACTCCAAAGATAGTCATCCTTTTTTGTAATTTAACAATTCTGCCCATTCAATATGCTGGCCTTTAAGTTTGACTGGATATAACTGATTGGCCTTCTGCATACATCTCAATCCCCTCCTATTTTTTTTTTCCTGCGTTGCAGAGATAGGACATTTCTTTTAATTCCCCTTGATGTTAATTAGGTTCTAGATGTAGATTAGCTCCACAAACTATGTTGCTTTATAAAATTAGAAAGACAATAGTTAAACAGAGGTCAACTACCTGCTACATTAGGTTGTTGAGCAAGATGATGGATGTTCCAATGATGAATCACTCTGTGATATTGGAAGGTGGTGCAGAGCCAAAATCTGGGTTTCACTTTCCAGTGTCCATGACATTGTGGAAATTCTGGTACTAATTCCCTGATTCTGGATGCCTGAATTTCAGGTAAAGAGTGCATAGTTGACCCAATAGTTGCAGCGGTGACCTCGTGGTTTTCCATGTTTGCAACTGTGGCAGAGATGTTCTCTTTTTTCTGGCAAACATTTGAAAAGCCCTAGCCTGAAACTAACTCCTTTAAAACTTGTAAAAATTTTATAAGCATCTGTTTTTCTGTTTTAAATAGCTGTTGTAATACCTAAAATAATTTATCTTCCTTTCCATACATCTTTAATGACAATCTATGGTGTAACTAGAAATGGTTGTGGGCAAATATTCCTCAAAGATGGGAAACTGAGATTGATTATCTGACATTCTTAGGTTTTCAGTGAGACTCAATTACCATTGGGAAATAGGACATTGGTAATTCATGAAATGTAACAGGAAAATACTTAAATTATTATTCATAGTCACCTGGAATGAAATACTATTGTGATTGGCCATTTTGTTGCAAATAAACAATGCAAGATACATGGGGGTAGGGTGGCAGTTTCTGTCTGAAATGGAGAAGTTCAAGAAAAATAGAGGCAAGCTAAGAACTTTAAATTCCTAGTTTAAAACATGATAAAGAACTAAAAAGATTTTATCACTGTCCTGAAACAATTTCTTTGATATACTTAAAATCAGGAGTAACATACTTAAAATCACATGCAAATCTGATGCCATGAGTTACTGAGTTAGAGCATCAGTTGAATTTACAAATATGTCTAGGTATCCTGCAGAAAAAAAAAACTGGGCACAGATTTGGAAACAGTAAAACTCCAATCACTGGAGTTGCAGAGACAGGACATTTCTTTCAGTCATTTTTAGGTCAACTCAGTTGATACTAAATGCCCAACACCATTGCCAGTATAGGCAGCCTTACATCAGCTACTTGAGAAGTTACACCTGGCTTGCCTAGAAACCCTATAATTACCTCACTTGAACTAGTGACCTTACAAAAGAGTTTTCCTCACATTGCTCCCATTCCCTTTTCACCTGTAAGTAGAGTCAGATCTCAGAAAATCCAAGAGAACCTCAAATGTTCCTTAAAATGAAATGGGTTTTTGTTTATTTCTTAGGTTGAATCATATGAAATTATATTTGACCATTTTTGACCTATAAATATAACAGTGTATATGTTTCTCTCTAAAAATTAACATATGTATTAATAATAAATGTAAAAATGGACAGTAAGTAAAGATAGAACAGGTAGTATGGATTCTAGCTTTAGTTTGACATAAATGTATTGATATAAGGATACTTATATCGTTTCTGAATGTCATGCATTAGTTTAAACAACTGCTTACTCAGTTGATAGTTTGAAATATCAATTTAATAACAATTCATACTAAAAGATATTTGGATTTCAAAGGTGCTGTGGCTTAAGGTTGAGGAAGAAATTCAATCAGGCGTACCGAAAATTTCTATAATCTAATTTCACACAACTTTTCTCATCTCAGAGAACATTGAAAATAAATCTTCAGCAACGCACTAGGATTAGGGCATCACCAACATTCTTTAAAAACTCTCTAGTAGCTTTCCTTTGTAGGCTGGAGATAAGAGTAGGAGAAGCTGCCATGCAAAATAAGCTCCCTGAAGCAAAGAAGCAAATATGTTGGGTGGCAGAGTCCAAATGGCAGCATCCAGCCAGCCAAATAAAAGTTAGAATGGGTATCATAATAGGTAGCATAACTGGAGAGGTAATCAGAAGATAGCACCAAAAGAACCACTGGTAATGTTGAATTGATTTCTAGGTACCTATAAAAGATATAGATGAGCAATGAACAAAAACTCTAACATATCTACAAAATAGCTACACTAAAATCTAAATATGATAAAGAGAAGCTTGCATCATTTCCATGATGAAGATCCATGCCCCCACCCTAAAGTATTTTGAATGATACTACCACAAGTTTTCACTAAAATTATTCCACCCTGTCTTCTTCAAAGGCACATATATACAGGAGTGATTGTTTTTGAGGGAGCGTGACATGGGTAAAGGCTATATCCTGGATTTGAGGTATTACTAATATTTTATAATGTAGGAAACCAAAATGAGCCTCCAGTTCAAATGGTTATCATGAAAATCAGAAAATGAATGGAATTTGGAGACAAGTCCAACTTGCAGTGTACTCTGGGAGTGAAGATGTGAACACTCACCCATTCTGGTTGTTCTCTTAGCTCTGGGATGTGTGTCAGAAGAGAATGTTCCTGACATTAAAATCTATTTTACTTGTTTGTATGGCTTATGAGGAAGACAGATGAATCTTGTAAAAATAGCAATATTATCATAAATGTAATTAGGTGATACAAGCAATGGAAGAAGCTTCTCTTGGCATCTCTTATTTATAGGAGCAAGTCAGCCTGCATCCTTTCATGGGGTTCACTACCACTGAGCTGGCTAGTTTTGATTTTTCTCTGGTCCAGTAAATAGAGAACAACAGAAGCAGTTGACTTCAACCTGGAAGGGGACAAGAACACAATCTAATTGTTTGTCATTAAGTCCACAACAACTATGTGGTTTCATTATAATTTAGTTCCATACTTTCTCATTCTTGCCTTTATATTGAAAACATCAAAGTAATGTGACCTGAGGAACAAGGAGTAAAAAGTACCATAGAAGTCTAAGTAATATCTATATATGTTAGAAGGTAGGAGAGAAGTGTCAGAGAAATTTGAAAACCTACACACAGTGTAGTTTTGGAGAGACAGAAGTATTGAGCATGTCAGAATACTTCTAAAATGGAAAAAAAGAGAAAGGAAGATATTTTTGCTGCTCTTGTACATGTCATAGAACAATTTCTAAGGTCTCCACTGAATACGATATGCTTAACATATCACTCTCTGTGTACTGATCTCTCTCAGGAGAGAAGGAGTGTGTGTTTTGGAAAAATTCCTAGAGGAGAATAATTCTATCCATCGCCTTATGGCATGGTGCAAGCAGTTCTGACCTTGAGCAGATCAAATGTTGCTTGAAGTGTCTGTGGCAGATCAGGATGCTCTATGGAGACTGAAACAATTTCTGAAAGGAGAGCCACAAAATATGCTTCTAGGGTTTTATAGCCTACCTACTCCATATTTGGAGACTTCATATTTTTTCTATTGAGAAACAGTTCTTACATTGTTATTGAGATGAACCAATCACCAGATCATGGAACAACAGAACCCTTGCAAACTGACCCACTTATCATGACCTAAATGTTATCTGACCTAATAGATCATGAAACTGACTATGTGCAATAGCATCCTTTCTTCATTGGAAGTATATTCAAGATCAGATGTAAGTTCCTGAAAACACAAGTAATATACATGATCATGTGGTTTATTCACCTAGCTCACTTATTTCCATGGTACTTCCACATTTCCTTCATCTACATACCCATGGAATTGTTACAAATAATTAAGAAGAGAGAGAAATTTGGTTTGTAGGTGGTTCCATGTGACATCCCTGCACCAAGTGGAAGGAATCAGCTACATAGCACCACAGCCACCACATGTATGGCTCTAGGTAAAATTCTGGGTAGATATCCTTACAATGAGAGCTTAAAGTAAGGTTAGGAATAGCCTTTTTCTATACATTTTTTTTTTATTTAGGCCAAATACAAGTTGATATCTATAACACTTATTTTAAACTTGATTCAAACTTGGATTTAAATTTGAAAAATAAATGTCTTAAAGGAAGATTTGAACTTTGTTTACATCAGTATTTAGAGATGTGTGGCCTTGGAAGAAGGCCATATAACTGAGCAAATGTTGTTCAAAGCTGATTCATGTAGTTTATGAGACAAATTAGCAATAGTTACATAAAAAAGAGTAAGCCAATGAAAGAATTATTCATTTTAAAGCAAATATTGTGCAGGAAAGAAAATACAAGTATAAACTATATGTGGATGAGAAAACGCAAAGTCACTTAAGGATTTTCTTACCAAATAGACTTATAGATTCAAATAAACTCAGAAGACATCTTTGTAGCATTTGGCAAGTTTATTCTAATTTTTTATGAAAATGAAAATGGTGTAGAAGATACAACACAGTATTGAAAAAGAATAAATTAAGATGATGTACATTGCTTGAGTGTAAGTATTATAAAGCAGACAGAATAAATAAAAGTACCCACAGTAGAAATCAGGAAAAATGCAGTAAATACATAGAAAATCTTAAAGATAACAATAAACTTCTTTTCAAATGTACATGGACTCAAGTATCTTAGGGCCTAAAAAGAGCTTCTGCAAATTTCAAATGACTGAAATCATTCAAAATAATTTCTCCTGTGATAGAATTAAACTGGCAAACAGTAATTAAAGGATATATATAAAATCTCTTACTGCGGGAATTCAAACAATTAAACAACTTTAAGTAATGTATAATTTTCAGAGACAGCCAAATTTTGGAAATGAATTTTAATAAATCTGGCATGTCAAAACTGGATAGTTGCTACTAAAGTAGTACCCAAAGGAATATTTATTGCATTAAATGCATATATATGAATAAAAAGTCTTAAAATCAATGATTTCATTTAGTTCTCAAAAAAGCTAGAAACCTTACCCAAATATAACTTAGAAATGTAGAAGTGATGTCAACATTCATGGTGAGAGAAGACATGCCTTGTTTTTGTATCTCCTTTAACAACTAGAATTTCACATCCATTCACAAACAAAAGTGCCTCTTTGAGATTTGTGGATTCCACCATCATAGGCCAAGGGACCCGGGAAGCATCTCACCCAGCTTTGCAATGGGTAATAGGCAGAGAGACCTCAGTATAGACTGTGGTATGGACTGGAGCCTGTAAACTGGCTTCAGCTCCTCTTGGACAAGTGTAGGAACACCTGGGAAAATCTAACTTGTGCAGACACCCACAGACTAGAGCCTCTGTAGAAGTCCAGATTTTCAGAAGAGACATTTCAGCATACTCTGCTGTGTGTGTAGGCTCTTTCAGTCTACACACACACACGCACATACACATATGTATATGTAAAAATGAATTTGGACACCTTGGAGTGGGTAAGAGGAAATTTGCCCACATCACCATTCTTCCCAGGGTGACACATCTTCCAGCTAGAGGAGGCCAGCAATCGCTACTGCAGAAGAAAGAGAGTAAATGTGTGCCTGCCTTCCCCAGCTGCTAAAGACACTTAGATGGCATCTTCTTCCACTAGAAGGCTGTTTTGTCCACACTGGAAATCTGTGGTCTCATGTATCCACCTTCATTAATTGTCTTAGCTAGATCTTTTGGATAATTTGATGCAGTTTCTCCATCAGCACTTGCTGCTTCACCGTGCACTTTTATATTACGGAGATGGTTTCTAACCAACCTCTACTAGCTTCAAACTTTTCTTCTGAAGCTTTCCCACCTCTCTCAGCCTTCACAGAATTAGAGTTAAGGCCTTGCTCTATATTAGGCTCTGGTTTAAAGGGATGTTATGGCTGGTTTGATCTTCTATCGAGATCACTCAAACTTTCTCCATGTTAGGAATAAGGCTTTTTCACTTTTTTTTTTTTAAATTGTGTGTTCATTGGAGTATAATTTTTAATTTCCTTCAAGAAATTTTCTTTTGCAGTCACAATTTGGCTGATTCAAGAGGCTTAGCCTTGGCTTATCTCAGCTTTTGTCATGCTTTCCTCATTAAGCTTAATCATTTTCTAGCTTTTGATTTAAAGTGAGATACATATGACTCTTCTTTCACTTGAACATTTACAGGCAATTGTAGAGTTATTAATTGGCTTGATTTCAATATTGTGTCTCAGAGAATAGGGAAGCTTGAAGAGAGGGAGAGATATGGGGTTTGCCAGTCAATGGGGCAGTCAGAACAAACCCAACATTTATGGATTAAGTTTGCAGTCTTAAATGGGCATGGTTTGTGGCACCCCAATTACAATAGCAACATCAAAGATCACTGATCACAGATCACCATAACAAATATAATAATAATAAAACAGTTTGAAATATTGTGGGAATTACCAAAATATGAAACAGATACACAGTAAGTAAATGCTACTGGAAAAATAGCACCGATAGACTTCCTCAAAGCAGGGTTGCCACAAATCTTCATTTTGTCAAAAAAAGGGAAAAAAAGATCTGCAAAGCACAATAGAGCAAAGTAAAATGAGATATGCCTGTATCTTTAAAAAATTTTTTAAAAATTTTATTTATTTGACAGAGAGAGACACAGCAAGAGAGGGAACACAAGCAGGGGGAGTGGGAGAGGGAGAAGCAGGCTTCCCTCAGAGCACAGAGCCTGATGCGGGGCTCGATCCTAGGACCCTGGGATCATGACCTGAGCCAAAGACAGATGCTTAACGACTGAGCGCCCCAGGCACCCTTGTGATGAATTAATGTATTAAAAATAACTTGATCTTGTCCTTAAGGAAAAATTCAGAGAATTTTAATTGGATAGACAACTTCTTTGAAAAACATTAATGATTAAAATTACTAAAAATCTGTATAGATATATTTCTGTTAAATTTATTAGTAATTAATATATTCCCACGATTATTTTCTCATCTATCCCATCTCATATATTAAATTTACTAGCATAATGTTGGCTCATGCTTTTATTATCCTTTTAAATTCTGTTAGTTATCTAGTGACTATTAATGCTTCTTTTTTTCTGATATTGATAAAATGGGTCTTTTCCCTCTCTCTTGATCAGTTGCATTCAAAGATTGCTATGGCTTCTTGATGAATTGACACTTTTGTCATTAAGAAATGTCCTTCTCTATCACTAATGAAACATAATTTGTTTGATATTAATATAGCCAGTCAGTCCTCCTTTTAGTTAATGTCTGCCTGATATACCTTGTTCCATCCTTTAACTTTTAATCCATCTTTCTCTTTTTATATGAAGTGCATTTCCTCTAGCAGAATATAATTGATTCTTTTAAAAAATACAGTCTGACAACCTCTGCCTTATAATTGGTGTCTTTAACCTACCTATATTTAATGCAGTCCCCAACTGGTTGGATTTAAATATATCATCTTGTTCTTTGTTTTTGTCCCATTCCCCTTCACCCTGCTCTTTATTTTTCCCTTTTCCTTGTCTTCTTTTGTATTAGTTGACATTTCAAAGAAGAACCGAATTGTATCTAGTCATACGGTATTCCATTCTTTTTTGGAATAGCTGTCATATTTTGAACCAGATCCTCCCAAAATGCTATTCTTGAAATACCTCTTCTTTGATACTGTGGAATTATTGCCCAAGCAAAAAGTTATTCTCCACCTATAAATCCTGCTCATAGAAAATTTTCAACCAATGCCTGAGGAGTTCTGCACTTCCAATTTTTGGACATAACATGAGAAAGGAGGTCAGAATTTTGAAGAACTTTTATTAGTATACAAGGTTTTGTATTTTCTCTTGATATTTCATTGCTTTTTCATATTCCTTTTATAATACCTTTTAAGTCATGAACAAAATATTAAAACTGTAATTTAGGACTTTATTATAATTCATGGCAAACTTTTAGTAAGTCTTTAAAAGTCTTTAGTAATTACCCAAATGACTAAGTTTAAGTTTGTATATGTTAAATTTATGTTGTAAGTAACTTTAAGGAACAATTGAATGCTATAGAGTACATAGTACTCTAAAAAAATAAAAGACATTCAGCCGAATCATAGCTTGATTTAAGATTTAACTCAAATTTTGACTTGGGTAATAAATAAACATGATTTAAAGGAATCAAGTCTCTCTTATAGTAGAACACATTAGTGTTTGTATGTCGAAGTTGGTGGCTATGAACGTATTTTTAGTCCCAAACGACTATTATTTACTTGAATTTCTTTTTTAAAACATGTTGCTACCTGTGAACAATTATGCAGCGTGATAGAATTTGACTTTATGGCTGTCAGCCTTCCTTTACATTGGGTTTGTTACAGTCTGGTCCTCTGTTTTCTTTTGATGAAATTTGATGATATAATCCATATAAAGACAATGAGTGGAATGCTATGGTTTTTGTAGGTCTTCAGTAAATGACAGCTACTTTTATATTTTATCTCTTCCAAACATGTTTTTTTTTCACATTTTAGAATATCTGAAACTGAGATGGCTATTATAATTGATGTTTATGATGCACCTTGAAATGATACTATTAATGCTAAATACACTAAAAAGGTCAAGATGTGTGCATGTGTTAATGTTAAGTGTCATATCATTCTAAATACTTCGTCAGATCTGTCAAAAGAGTTCTTTTAATAATTACAAAATAAAAATTTGGAGAAGATCATATAGTTAAATTGACAATTCCTATTTAGTGGTATGTAAAATAATGGTGTGAATTATATTTGATGGCACCTTCAATTAGATGAAATACAGTATTACTAATAACATTTATACAACAATGTGCAAAATACTTCTCCTTCTGTCAGAAAATATTAATCTTAGTAAGCAGTTAATGGAAACTGACTATATCTAATAGTATGCTGAGCTTTGACTGACAGTTTTATCATAGTGGCTAGAGCCATACAATCTGTTGAAATCCCCCTTCTTCTGTTTCATAGCTGTGTGATTTTGGCCATTGTACTCAACCTCTGTGCATCAGTTCTTGATCTGTTAGAAAACAGATAATAATTTTAGTCACCGTAAAGTGTTATGATAAGATTAAATAAGTGAACCTATGAATAGGAAGAGGAATAGTTAGTATCTCGTATTTACTACACAAAGAATGTTAGTTGTTATATATGTCATCCATTCGGGTAGTGATTTTAAATACAGTTTCTCTTAAACTTTATCCTTTTTCCATCTTAGATAAAACTCTGATGCCTTAATATTATCCTTGAGAAATGAAGCTTTATTCTCTTGCTAGTGCTTGGTCAATATTAGTCGAGTAATGTGTCATTCTCCAGTATAGTGGAATCAAAAGAAGACAACTGACTGAATAAAAAGAGAATTGTGTACTAGAAAAAAATATTTGGTTAATGTTTGAATATTTTACTGGCATGTCTTTGAATCTATACTCTCTAAAAGATGCATACAGTTGGATTAAAATAATATTCTACTTCATTAGTTAAAGGTGAAACTTTGGGATTTCATTTGGATAAAATATTTTAAATGATTATATCAGGAAAAGAGGATTAAATATGTGCTCCATATCTGCAAAGTTTCTGTTTTAAGTTTTACTTTTTAAGGGGAAAAGAATACATGAAACAGGCAGATTCTATACTTATATTTCTTTAGTTTTTCCATTGGGCAATAAATGAGACAAATCTGATTTAGGCTATTATTTCTGAAATGGAATGGAATAATACATGTGTTTTGATTTATAAAGTCATCAAATACTGAATTTTAAGAATATTTTGAGGGAAATTTATCTTGTAATACTTATTTTAGTAGTTAAACATGCATCCATAAAAAATAAGGAACAATATAGTGTAGTGAAAATCAGTGTTGTATCCTGGTTAAGAAGACTGTCAGACCATCCCTGTTTTTATGAATCCACTTAGACAAAGAAAGTACAACATCCTTTTGGCTTTCGGTTCGGGGAGGCAAAGGTGCAACTCTCTTCAGTCGTCCCGAATCCGGGTTCATCCGACACGAACCACCTCCGTCGTGCCACCTAAGTTCGATCGCAAGGAGATCAAAGCACCTGACGTGCACTGATGGCGAAGTCGGTGCCACGTCTGCCCAGGCCCTGAAGATCAGCTCTCTGGGTCTGTCTCCAAAAAAGGTTGGTGATGACATCACCAAGGCAACTAGTGATTGGAAGTGTCTAAGGATTACAGTGAAACTGACCATTCAGAAGAGACAGGCCCAGATTGAAGCGGTACCTTCTGCCTCTGCCCTGATTATCAAAGCCCACAAGGAACCACCAAGAGACAGAAAGAAGCAGAAAAACATTAAGCACAGTGGAAATATCACTTTTGATGAGACTGTCAATATTGCCCGACAGATGGGACACTGATCTTTAGCCAGAGAACTCTCTGGAACCATTAAAGAAATCCTGGGTACTGACTAGTCTGTGGGCTGCAATGTTGATGGCCGCCATCCTCATGACATCAACAGTGGTGCGGTGGAATGCCCAGCTAGTTAACTACAAAGGAAAATGTTTAAATAAAGGATCATTTGACAACCAAAAAAAAAAAAAAAAGCACAACATCGTGTCATAGCTGTTTTCACAGGACTGTTGTAATGTGTTAGATGTTTTGACAGTCCTTTTAATAATGTAAAACATGGTATTTTATTACCAAGTAGTCAGTACAAGCATCTCTGACACATTGTCCCTGAGACTTGTTCTTTCCTGAATTTTAATCCATGCGATGACCCAGAGAAATTTTATAATATAGATGAATAAATGATATCAAATTGCAGAAACATAAAAAATATTTTGTATTAGTTTTACAGATAAATACATATTTTAATATAAGTAAGAAAGAGATGCATGTATATACATGTATAAATGTAGTAATTATAATCGTTGACTCAATCTGAAGAAAATATATTGGTCAGAGATCAGGTTTAGGGAAATTATTTACACGGACACCAGCATGAGAACAAATGTGCTCCAGCTATTTCTTCCCATGCTTGTATTTGTCCAATCTAGATTCAGAATCCTAAGGAAATGATCTGATGAGTCTGTCTTGGGTCTCCCATGACACCCCTAGTTTATAGAAGCACAAATTCTATATAAATAGATAAGAATCAATGCCCCCAAAGTTAATTGCTATAGGAAGAGGAATTAGATACTAGGTAAGAAAACAAACAAGTGACAAAAAATAGCAAAATACCATTGAAGTGTCTCGGCTTGACCACAAATTAAAAAGCATAAATAAAGTGAATGATAGATATAACAAATCTAGCTACAATAAAAATAACAGAAATCCACCAGCATAATCAGCAGATAGAAGATTAATAATCATATAATATACAAGGGCTTTCACGATTCAGAAAAGCAAACAAATGAACAACCAACAAGAAATGTAAAAAAACCACAATGTTCAAAACTAAGACAGTATGTGGTTCTTTTGTATTCTTTCTGAGCAAATGGCCTCACTTCTTACTTAGGTAAAAAAGTAGGGCCATAAGCTGTTCATTATCTCAACATCTTATAACCAGAGCATTAAACTAACCTACATCCCCCTGATCTACTCTTTCTGTCCTTTTAAATGTCCCATCTAATGGAAGGTAGCTCCTATACCACCTTGATTCTTTACTCTGTCGATTTCTCCTCTTCCCCATTTCCTTCTGTCAGTGTTTTATTAACATTGAAATATTTAAATAGTGAGACTTCTGGAAAGCTGAATGATGGGATAGTAAACCCTCCAAACTAGACTTACCAACCAAAAGAATGAACGGAATACAAATAAAAGTAAGAGAAAAACTACAGAAACCGAGAAATAGTGCCAACTACATATTATAAACTCTAAGACATTTTGTCAATTAAGAGTGGAGGCTGGATAATGAAAGGATGACACTAGGAGCAAAAACTTAATTCTCATTTCCAAAAATCATTAATAAAGGATTTTGCATAATAAGCCTTGTCAAAACCAACAAATACAGCATAATTTAGAGGGATGGTTGGAATGGCTGGCCCCCTCCTGCTGGTGAAACATGAACTCCAAATGGAGATTCTTTTTCCACTCTGGTTGCACAGCAATCCTTGGTCATTATGATGGGATATGAAGAAAAATTTGCAACAGCTCTGAGACTTTTCTCTGATCTCACTTGCTAAGAAACAGTATGTTCACTTTTTGAAATTACATAACAGGAGATGTTATTTTTTTTTTAAAGATTTTATTTATTTATTTGACAGAGAGAGAGAGCACGCACAAGTAGGCAGAAGAGCAGGCAGAGGGAGAGGAAGAAGCAGGCTCTCCGCTAAGCAGGGAGCCTGATGTGGGGCTCGATTCCAGGACCCTGGGATCATGACCTGAGCCGAAGGCAGGCGCTTAACCGCCTGAGCCACCCAGGCGCCCGACAGGAGATGTTATTAAGAAGAATAAAACATAGAAGGATAAGGTCTGGAGGAAAGATCAGGCTGTGGGAGAGACAATTGGATATACATTTTCTAACCTTGAGATAATTGTCAAACACATAATGGCATAAATGCTAAATCAGTAAACAGAACTCCTTTGGGGTCCGTTAGATAAAATGTAAAACTTGTTTCTACTATTTGGTCATGCTATCTGCAGTTTATTACTTGCCAAAAGCAGTGCAGGAAAAAACCTAAAAATCTGAGTGGCCATTATGTCTCTTGAATCTCTATTGAAATATTATGACTTCCTATTTAAGAGACGATGTGCCACTTCCAATCCAATTTTATTACTAATTCTTAAAGTGTTGCTGAAAAATTTGGTCTTGGAATAATTTTAGAAATAGATACTTGATGAGGAGTAGAGAAGTCGAATAAACCTGGCCTGTACAAAAGGTATCAACTGGAGCAAATGTCTTTGAAATAGCCATCTTGTTAACCTTTGGATGATTTAAAGATTGAAACCCCTCGTACCTGGACTTTGACAGATATATATATATTTTTTCTTATCAGAGATTGATTGTTTGACTGATTGATTTCCCAGATTTATTATTGATATAATAATAAAGATATAATTGACAAATAAAATTGTACATACCTTAAATATGCAATGTGGTGATTTGACATTAGTATACAGTGTTAAGTGATCTCCTCAAACAAGTTAATTAATCCATCATCTGCCATGGTTACTTTTTTTTTCCCCTTTTTGGTGAGAATGCTTAAAATCTATTTCTTTGCAACCCTCAAGTGTGCAATACGGTACTTTTAACGATGGTCCCCATGCTGTACGTTAGAGCCTCAGAAATTACTCATCTTATCACTGGAAAGTTGTACCCCTTTGACCAATATCTTTCTGTTTCCCCCACGCACCAGCAGCTGACAACTACCATTCTACTGTTTGCTTCTGAGTTTGGCTTTTTTTTTTTTTTAGATGACATATATATATTTCTAGTAATAAGTATTGTCATAACTTTACATCTTATGTTTTGGTTATTTCATGGGAATGTGGGAAGTACAAAATCAGATTGTTATTTATCATTTACTACAAAAAGAGTCCTTTCAAAAGTAATTTTAATCTTTTATTTTCAAATGCTGTATCCTTGTAATCTTTCATATTACCAGTTTTCAGATTTATTTCCTTTACTTATCTTCAAGTTCTATTGATTGATTGATTATTATAATTTCACTATTATAATTTCAAATTTAATAATGTTCATTGTAACAAATTAAGCAATACAGATTGTACACAAATGAAAAAACAATATCTCTCATACTTCCCCCAATACTACTCCTTAGACTATATATATTTACATATAATATCTAGATATGTGTTATATACATTATAAAAGTTATGTATATTCAGATATGAATGTTTTGTTAGATTATTTCATATACACTTATAAAAGTATGCTATCTAATCATTTATAATTTCTCCATACTTATCCAGAAAAAATACACGTATATGTATATGTATATGTGTGTTTCTGTGAGTGTGTGTAGAGAAAGAGACACAGGAAGGTGGGACAGAATGAGAGGAGAGAGAGAGATTTTCTTTTTTAAAGATATTGGAAAATACTATGCTGATTACTTTGCAATATTTTAAAACTTGATGTATCATTGATCTCTTTCTGATAAAATACATGCCGATCTGATTCAGTCTTTTTAATAGTAGCTTAATGTATAAAGATGAGAATATACCCTAAGACACATATTTTTTCCCTGTGATAAATGTGAAGTTGTTAATAATTTCTGTGTTGTTTTGTTTTTCCAAAACAAATATTGCTACAATAAACATCTTGCCCGTGTATCTTTATAAATATTGCTTTTATTTTGGTAGGGTATAGGCTTCAAAGTGTAATTATGGAATAATAGGTCAGGGACATTTATTTATTTATTTTTATTTTTTTTTTAAGATTTTATTTATTTATTTGAGAGAGACTGAGAGATAGAGAGCACGAGAGGGAAGAGGGTCAGAGGGAGAAGCAGACTCCCTGCTGAGCAGGGAGCCCGATGTGGGACTCGATCCCGGGACTCCAGGATCATGACCTGAGCCGAAGGCAGTCGCTTAACCAACTGAGCCACCCAGGCGCCCGGTCAGGGACATTTAAAATGCAGACAGTAATGACAATAAAATTGTATAAATCTTTATAATTTACTTCCATAACAGAAATGAATGTGTGTAACCATTTCTCCACATCTTTGCAATCGCTACATTTCACCATCCTGTTTACTGAGCCCATCCAATCATTTCCAATAGTTGAAAATGTTATCTCACTATAATATGGTTTTGGAGAGCATTGCAGGCAATGCTAGTTATATTTGTTCTAAAAATCTTTCATTTTCTAATATACTGAACCTATAGTTACCACCATTAAAGATTAAATTTGTCCTGTAAGTTAGAATTCAGGCGTAGATTTCACTTTCCTGAACTCATTTACTAAAATCAACACCAATCATATGGATGGAAAGGCAGTTTCTTCCTTGATTGCCAGTGAAGGCAATTGTTCAGGAGTTGAATGGATTATGTAAGGGATCACTTGCATATGATGGAGACCAGAGACAAGACTTAAAGAGAAGCAAGCTTAGGGGATGACAAGAGAAATTCAGGCAGATACACTTACAGGTGTATCTTACATACACACTGATGTGTCAATAGACAGAGATTATGAGGTCATGGAAGAAGGCCTGGAAAGCTCGTCAGACAGACATTATCTAAAGCTTCTTTCTAGATATCCCTTGCAATATCAGAAGGAAAAATAAGGGATTGAAGAATGTAATGGTATAGTGATATATGACAGAAGAGAGTGAAGGCTCAGCTATTATAATTGTGCATTTAGGTATAGATTCCAGACCTCAAAAGGACTTAGAGGAACAAAATAGTATCTCAGCTAAGGTGCTATGGTCTGAATGACTGTGCCCCACCCCAACCCCCCAATTTTTATGTTGAAAACCTAATGCCTAAGGTGACAGTATTAGGAGGTTGGACTTTAGAAATGATTAGGTCATGATGGTGGAGTCTTCATGAATGGCATCAGTGCCTTTATAAAAAGGCTCCAGAGAGCTAGCTTGCCCTTTCCACTGTATGAGGACATGAGAAGTCTTTGACCTGGAAGGGGGCCCTCGCCCAACAATGCTAGCACCCTAATCTTGGACTTCAGCCTCTAGAATTGTCAGAAATAAATTTGTGTTGTTTATAAGCTATCTAGTCTGTGGTATTTTGTTATAGCAACCCAAGACATAAAGCAATTTAATCCTTAGAAAAAAATGAAACAGGAAACCTCCTGTTGATACAAAAGCCAAATTTCATGATCTGGTCATTAATAGCAAGGGAAACATTCAGTTTCTGGTGTGAAGTTAAAGATGAGAAGCTTATTGTCAATCTGGGTGTGCCACCTAAATAATTACATTCTGCATTAAATATAGAATGAGTGTTCCTTTTGCTTCCTAACAAAAACATTCTGTTCCCCACGAGTACAGTTAAAATAATTTAAAAATAGCATAAGTACCAAAGAAATTAATTTAAATGGGTTATTCAGACAGTGCCATCTGCTGATACAATACTGAGAAATTCAGATGAGGAAAGTATATAAGATTCATTGATTTTTGTCATATACGAGAATTTATGATATATTCCCAAGAAAGCAAGTAAACATTTGGGAACATATCTGTTCTACAGTTGAGATTCTCAAACAAACCCGTTTTGGGGAAAGTTTCATTTTGAATAAAAATCACATTTTGGAGAAAGTACCATTTTGAGTGAAAGAAAACCACATTTTCCCACTACAATATCATTTTTCTTTCTCACCATAGCCACACAATCTTCTAAAATTATTATCTTCAATCTTTTATTTCATTGATATCTCTATGTGTACATTAAACAATCATAGTTTCCACGAGGTAACAAGAAAGAAGAGAATAAAAATAATTCTAACATGCAATGTAATGTAGCATTTAATTGGAGAGGTGAGTCAGACAAATCTGAAATGGAAATAAAATAACTTAGAGGTTAAAAAGTAAAATAAAAGTGCCAAGTGAATTTAAAGTGGATGTGTGTAAAATCAATCAGAGAACTTCACATCTGGGCATGCACATGTACTCCTAAAGAAGATAGGAGAATCCCAATGGTTAATATTGCATAGTAATTTTACAATGATGCACAAACCTAGAAGGACCCCAGTCGATCTCATGATAAATCTCTGAAGTCAGCATGCAGATGCTACTCTCCGTTGATCAGCTCAAGTCTTACTGGATGGATAGACCAAAGAATTACATATGTATGAAATGTATCTGTCCTCATTTATGTTTGGGTAACAAATGCCTAAAATTTCACAATTTTTTATACTTTGATATCAGCCTTTGCTTAGTGTTAAATCACAAATATTTCAAGAAGATGAAACACCGCAGCAGTTATTTCTATCTTACATGAAGAAATGAAACAGAAAATGAATTTTGTCAGAGTAGAGTAGAGAGCACATAAAGGTGATGGATATGGGAGCTGTATTTGTATCCAAAGGTGCTTTGAATACTGAGTTTATTTTAAAAAGAAAAGGTAAAAGGATACACTTTAGGAAATTAAACAAGCCCTACATCTATCCATATTGACTAAAGCCCTACTCATTCATAGATTCAAGAATTTTTAAATGAGATTCAGGAAGTAGGATATTAATGAACATTTCACATAACTGTAATTAAATATATGTTCTAGAAAGAAATTTTTTATTCTTTATCCGTTGACTGAAGGGTTTCTGATAAAGGAAGATTAAGAACCACTAGAGCTCCTGGGTGGCTCGGTTCACTATGTGTCTTCCTTCATCCCATGTCATGATCCTGGGATCCAGCCCCATGTTGTGCTCCCTGCTGAGCAGGGAGTCTGCTTCTCCCTCTCCCCCTCCCTGCTGCTTGTGCATGCTCTCTCTGTCAAATAAATAAAATCTTAAAAAAAAATGAACCTCTGGTTAGAAGTTTTGCAAGAATCAAAATATTACATGAATTTTATTCAAAAATATGAAGCCTTAAATGTGAAATACTATCAAAGTATAATGGAGTGCCTGGGTGGCTCAGTCATTAAGCGTCTGCCTTCGACTCAGGTCATGGTCCCAGGGTCCTGGGATCGAGCCCCGTGTCCTGGCTCCCTGCTTGGCGGGAAGCCTGCTTCTCCCTCTCCCACTCCCCCTGCTTGTGTTCCCTCTCTCGCTGTGTCTCTCTCTGTCAAATAAATAAATACAATTAAAAAAAGATTTTAAAAATGACACTTTGTACAAACATAAAATGAACACATTTATTGCCTCATTAATGAAAGAACCAGTGAGATAGTAAACAGGTGAAAGGAGTATTAGATGAAGTTATAGATTTCATCAGAAAACACATTTCAAGTTGGAGACAGATCTGGTTCATGCGCCGCCAGCAAAGACAACAAAAATCTACAAAGTTGTTTTTCTACCTGACGAAAATTATTTATATTTCTGCAGTACTCGATGTACAAGTAACTATGCAAACTCACAGAATAAGGGTACTCAAAATAATAAACATTAAAGTGAAACAAAATTTCATTTCCCTAGATAATTAAGTAGATATTTTAGATAATGCTTAAATAGAAAATTCAACAATGCCCAGTATGAGAGTAGAAGTACTGGTTGTATTCTCTTTTGCATTATTTGCAAGTTTGGGGTAGGTTCTTTTAACAATAATAGTATTTTCTTTGATTCTTTATAATAAAAAATATACTCTGATTGGACAATGTTTAGTCTAAATAAAACTTGCCATGTGCATTATTTTTAAGAACATAGCTTATTTTATTGATTTTTGAATGAAATTATTTTCACACTATAACATTGTCTTCTTTAGGTTGAGCTGCTTATATATTTATATTCAATATGTATCATCCAGGATCAGCAAACTATGACCCCATTAATTGGCGACCTGTATTTATAAATAAAGTTTTACTGGAACATAGACATGACCATTCATTTACATATTGTCTATAACTACCTTGGAGTAGTCAAGAGTAGATTCCAATAGTTACAACAGAAACTGTAGGCATATATGCCTAAAAGATGTATTATCTAGGCCTCGGGGAAACATTCACCAATCCCTAAAAGAACAGATCTATGAAACTTTACATATTAAAACTTGGAACTTATTTAGTTAAAAAAATAAAGCAATACCTAAAATTTTCTACCAAAACTGTGAAGGAAGTAAAAAGCAAGTCAGACATTTTGAGAAGAAGGAAAGTTGTCATCAGCTTTAGATGACTCTTTACAGAGAGTCGTACAAGTTATTCCACGTAGAACCCCATAGAATATATGATCATGGGGTTATTTGGGCTCAGGTTCTGATTATAAGTTGTTCAGTTTTAGATACTCATTTTTTTTTGTATTACATCCAAATAGTTTTTCTAAGTAGAAAACCCAGATTTTACACTTGATTCATTTTTCTTGTTCTTGCTCTTTTCTTGTTCAGATCAAAAAGTCTAAAACATAGGTTTTTCACTTAGAGATTTCTGAACTTCAGCAAACTATTTACTTACTTTTAAAAATTTCAGTTTACTAAGCTACATATTATGAATTAGATGTCTATATAAAGCATTACTGTGATGTTTAAAATTTTAAAAGTAAAGCACATACAGCAAATCGCAGGAAAAATTGGTTAATTCTCATTATTCATTGTTTTTATTTTTATTTAATTATCCTGTCAAATGTGAATACTATGGCTTCTATTAAAAACATCTCTTAAATTTCTTGAAGTTACTTGAATCTTAAATCTCATAGATTCTGCCTTACATAAAAGATTCACCTTGTTTGCTTGGGTTGCTATAATCTTTTTTAAAACTTCAATCCTATAGTATTTTTTGAATATCAACAATCTATTTGATACTCTGCAGATATAATATTTTTAAATACACGTATTTTTTGCATAATGCCTTAACATATTTGCCTAATGGTCTTCACTTAACTCTTATTGTTCCTAAGATAGTATCCAAAGACTTGAATATGCTTACAAAGCTGCTCCATTATATAAATTATATCTCAAATGTATATTTCTAATTCTCTAGGAGTTGCTTGCTATAACTCCCAAAGTTCCACACAGTATAATCAGCCAGGCCCATGGCACTTTTCAAAGTTACTAAAAACAACGTGAGTTTCTATAAACTGAGCTTTGCTTTTTGAAAAGAAAGAGACTTTGAGAAGCTTGGTGAATCTGGAAACCTGTCTTCTGTTATTTTTCTCCCCGATGGTGTTCTGTCCAGCTTTGTCCCATCTTAAGCCTCAGGGTGTTTTAAGCAATGAGTCGAATTCTAAGCAGTTAGATGACTGAAGAAACACATTCATTATTAACTATTTTCAGTAGTCATATCTATATCATAGCTAATAAATCTTGGTAAAATATACTTTCCTAGATTTTATACTGTATCAAATGGAACCATTTCTGGATGAATACGAACCAAATAAATTTTGATCTAACTAAATGTGGAATTTTCTTGGTTTGACAGTGACATGGATCAGATCACCAACAGATAAAATAAAGCTTTTAAAAATCACTTTGATGTTGCTGATACAAACAAATGTAGAGCCTTTTTCAATATATTCCCTCTCACACATTCACTACATGTAACTGATCACCAGTCCTTTTCAGGTTGCCCTCCAATATACATCAATTTTACTCAGATCTTCCCATTCCCAGTGCGATCTTCTGTGCGACTATTCCTCCGCTGGTTGCGTCTTCCCATCTCCTTTTGTTGTTGTTGTTGTTCTTAGTTATTTACAAAAGAAAAAAGAGTGATTGTTTTTGTTTAAAGTGCAGATCCAAACATCTGAGTCTCCTCCTTAAAACCTTCCAATGGTCCTCTAGCCATACATATAACATTATCCCACATCCTTAATACGACCAATAAAACCTGGCATATTCTGACCTATATGTTCTCCGGATTGAGCTGAAGCCACTTTAGCCTTTACAACAATTCAGTCACATCAGACTCATATGCTTCCATAGCCATCAAAATCTTTTTACTTCAGAGTTTTTTCAAATTGTACCTCTGATCTAGAATGCTTCTCAACTTAAGCACACGTTTTCTGCCCAATTCATACCCATCCTTTCAGACTCAGCTTAAATGTCATTTCATCAGAAAAGTTTTTTCTGAATCCTCCTTCTAAATTATGTCGACTTGTAATACCCTCTCAACGTGCATTGAATATTTTAGCACTTTATTATGATGTTTTGTTTTATATACCTTTAACACTCTAAAAAAATTAAAAGCTACTTTTCCCCCCATGGAGAATAAGCTCAATGAGATCAAGTACTTTATTTCTATATTATTATATGGTGCAAACTAACAATTATGATCATATAATTAGTGTGTATTGGGAGCTGGAGACCTTTACAAATGACATTAAGTTAATCTTAAGTGGTGTGTGTGTTATTTTCAGATTAAGACTGTGATGTTGTGATTTATAGTAAAAATTATGTATTGGTCTCTGCCCATGGCTGCTGACACAGGGCTCCTGAACCCCCTGTATTTTCTTAAGTGATAATAACATGAAGAACATCTCTTGTTCTAAAATTTGGTCTTTGACTCGTCCCTGGCACTGGCCTCCTGAAACCCTTATAATTTCCTGGGTGATAGGAGTGTCTTTTATTCTAATGAGGTGACTTTTGGTGGGCTCCTAATGGCTCCTGAATGAGGGTGATCACAGAAAAGAACAAGCCACAAGTGGGAATTTTTAGCCCCATGCCTCAATTTCTTGAGAAGGTAGAAAGATTGAAAATGGAGTTAATGACTGATCATGCCTATATGAGGAAGTGCCCATAAAAATCCCAAAAGTACAGGGTTCAGAGAGCTTCCACTTTGGTGAACACATCCATATCAGGAAGGTGAACATCCTGACTTCACAGGGACAGAATGTCCTGTGCTCTGGACCCTCCCAGACCTCACCCTGTGTATCTCTTCATCTGGCTGTTCATCTGTATCCTTTATCATGTCCTTTAATAAATTGATAAACATAAGTAAATGTTTCCTTGAGTGCTGTGAACCACTCTAACAAGTTAATTGAGCCTGAATATGGGAAACTCCATGATAACCTCCAATTGGAGGTTATATTTATAGCCAAATTGGACAGAAGTTGTGGGTAACCTGGAGACCTAACTTGAGACTGGCTTCTGAAGTGGGGTGGGAGCAGTCTTGAGTGACTGAGCCCTTAACCTGTGGGATCTGACATTATCTCTAGGAAGATAGTGTCAGAACTAAGTTGAATTGTAAGACACTCAGATGATATCACAAAGATTTGCTTGGTGTGGGGAAAAACCTCCACATGTCTGGTGACCGGAAGTGCCAGAATTGAAGTGCTCTTTGTGAGTCTTCTCATTTTGAGTAGTAAAGGAGACACACAGGAAAGAAACACAAAGTAGGGAAAACTGGGTTTTTCCCTACACGGGAAATGCAAAACTAAGTTTTTCTAATTTAAAGACATTCTAATAATCCACAAGAGTGATTTAAACACTATGTGAGAGATATTGTGACATTTAATTTTTATTATTTCCCAAAAATAAATGTAATGAAAACTGTCAACCTTGTATATCCAAAAACTCATTTCATCATCCTTGGGGAAAAAAATCTAATGATGAATAATCCAATTAAAAATATTCTTTCAATTTAGTTTCTACCCAGATGTGAGCAATTGGAGATATGTGTGTGTGTGTGTGTGTGTGTGTGTGTGTGTGTGTATACAAGCAACTATATATATATATATATATACATATGAAACATTGTTGCTTTAAGACTGTATGGCCTTTTAAAATGTGCAAATTTCCAACTGTACATACTTCTCAAATATACATGCTTTTGAGAATAAAAATATTTTTTAGTTATAATAATTGTACATTTTCAGTGAAATGGTCTGCCTTTAATGCCATTTTTATTATAAGAGAAATAAGTTCTGGGTCACAGCAAGTTACCAGAACAGTATCAAAATCAGTTAAAAATTCACATAAATAAGTCACAAATTTCTTTTCACATGGATTTTAAGTGGAAGAGCACTAAACAAGTGAAAAACCCCATTTTAAATTACATTATGTCATATGTAGGACCTAAAATTAATACTCTTGCAAGGGAAACAAATCTCATTCATTTCTCAAGCTTATTGAAAATTAAATAAAGGTCATATGAAAGGACAATAAGGGTAATTTAGAGTCATTATGACATCCACAATTGTAAAAAAGATGTTTTCTACTTCCCAGGATTTAGAATTTTTTTAATATTTTATTTATTTATTTGACAGAGAGAGAGCACAAGCAGGGGGAGCAGCAGGTGGAGCGAGAGGGAGAAGGAGGCCCCCACTGAGCAAGGAGCCTGATGTGGGGCTCGATTCCAGGACACTGGGATCATGACCTGAGCTGAAGGCAGATGCTTAACCGACTGAGCCACCCAGGTGCCCCTACCTCCCACGATTTTAAATGACCTAATACATGTAAAGTATTCAGAGCACCTTAATAAGCACCTACTAATTGTTAACTATTTTTAGAAGTAATATTCTAGATAGTCTGTTCTTTCTGTTCTTGTTAGTGCTCTATTACTGGGTTTCTATTAAAATTTTTGCCAATAACAACCATCAGGAAGCATTTCTTCATCCTGTTGGCAAAGTACAGAGAAAGAGTGGCTATTTTATTTTTTAAAGATTTTATTTATTTATTTGAGAGAGAGAGAGAGACAGAGAGAGCACAAGCAGGGGGAGAGGCAGAGGGTGAGGGAGAAACAGACTCCCTGCTGAGCACGGAGCCCAATGGGGCTCGATCCCAGGACCCTGGAGATCATGACCTGAGCCAAAGGTAGACGCTTAACCATCTGAGCCACCCAGGTGCCCTAAGAGTGGCTATTTCAGAAGCTAAGTCTTAGCATTCTTGGAGATAATTCAAATTTCTGTGGTTAGAATTGATAGTATGCTATAAAGAATTTTTGAAAGTTAAAGGATTCTTGGCAAAAGTATAAAAAATTTATTTGTTAAGGGATGAACAGTATAAAAAGTGACTTCAACTTATTCCTTCTTCAGATCTATGAACTTCCCTCTTCCTTCTTAATAATACTTCTGTTAAAAACAAGATGAAGGGTGGGCGCCTGGGTGGCTCAGTTGGTTAAGCAACTGCCTTCAGCTCAGGTCATGATCCTCGAGTCCCGGGATCGAGTCCCACATTGGGCTCCCGGCTCAGCAGGGAGTCTGCTTCTCCCTCTGACCCTCCCCCCTCTCATGCTCTCGTCTCTCATTCTCTCTCTTGCAGATAAATAAAATCTTAAAAAACAAACAAACAAACAAGATAAAGGGTCCAAAATGGAGTCACTTATGCTAAGTCTCACGTCACCAAACTGAGACTTAATACTTAATGTTTCGGCCTCTCCCAGTAATGAATCTTAAATCAGTCAATCAGGAGTTACCTGATTAGCACTAGTGAGGTAATCTGCCTGATGGAGACCTTTACTGCCCTCAAAGGAAGGTGACCTTGTCAAAACCAATTTGTTTTTTGCTAGTATAACTCCCTTGCCCTTCTGCCTATAAAAGCCTTTCATTTTGTATAGCTCCTCTGAGTTCTTTTCTATCAACTAGATGGGATGCTGCCCAATTCATGAATTGTTGAATAAAGCCAATAAGATCTTTACAATTTACTCAGTTGAATTTTGTTTTTATTTTATTTTTTTGAATTTTTTTTGAATTTTGTTTTTAAACATTTCTTATACCAAGATTATTAGGCTCACAGCAGGCTGCAACTATGTCTGCCTAATGCCTCCCATGTGTTCAGTTGCGTTTAATTAGTGCCTTTGAGTGGTAATGGTACTTTGCAAGGTAAAAAAAAAAAAAAAAAAGTTGCTAAATCAATCCCTGGTGTTTTGCAAAGTAACTACATTATCAAACCATAGAAAGGAAATCTAACTACAGTAGTTCCTCTTTATTTGTGGGGGATACATTCCAAGACCCCCAATGGATGCCTAAAAACCACAGATGGTACTGAAACCTATGTATACTATAATTTCCCCTATACATACATACCTATGATAAAGCCTAATTAATAAATTAGGAACAATAAAATATTAACAATAACCAATAATAAAATAGAACAATTTTAACTATACTGTAATGAAAGTTATATAAATATGGTCTCTCTCAAGATATCTTATTGTGCTGTACTAGCCCTTCTTATTGTGATGGTATGAGATGATAAAAGGCCTAACTGATTGGATGAAGTGGGGTGAATGACATACCTTCTGATGATGTGATTGATCTTGTGATGATAGAATCAGGAGGATCATCTACTTCCAGACCACTGTTGACCCCAGGTAACTGAAACTGGAAAGTGAAACCATGGATAAAGGGGGACTACTGTAGTTATTCAAAGTACAGAATTTTTTTCAAAGAGGTTGTTATTTGAAAGAGAAAGTATTCTTGAATGTAAAGAGCCACTCCATTGCTCATCATGAGACTTATTCACTTATTCTTTCTACACATATTGATTGAGCACCTGACAAAAATGACTATACCTCTCATCACCTCGGGGAGCTTATAGACAAGGAGAAGAGATAAAATTTGTACATAAATGGCCATAAAATAAAACACTTTTGTGGTACTAAAATAACAATTGTAAAACCAAGATAAGATAGTAAAATATCACCTGATTATTTATAAATAAGAAAAATTAAAACTTTAATGTTCATATTAAAAAACCAAGTGTACTTGGAAGAATAATATAAAATAAAAAGAATTTATAAGAAAAAATTAATGTTCACAAAAACATGCATATACCCATTATCCAGGAATAACCTCTGTCAACGAAATGCCAAATAAATTCACATATATTCTTCTATGTATATGTGTATGTATTTTAGAGGAAACAAAAACAAATATGTGTATATACTATATAACTATGTAATATGTATATATATATGTATATATATATACATATTTTATATAAATAGAAAACTGGGATTTTGTCATGTGTTATTTAGAATAGTAATTCATTTTCCTTTTATTTTCTGTATTTGCTACCAACATTGTCATAAGTACCAAATATTTGCTGAGTTTTTAGTCTTGTCAGGAATTGTGTAAATGTGTATCCAATATAAATTTCATCAGTAGACTATGGAAATATTTGATCCTCTGCATTCATGTCAAGAGAGGTGATATTATGCATATAGACATAGAGATTACCAACATTTGTAAAAATTATAGTAGATGTACATGTAGAAATAGATTAAATGTAAATGTAAAATTTTTAAAATCAGCTTTAGAAATAACAAAATACAGAAACATAAATAAGGATATATAAATACATGTATTAATGCTTTATACATGCTGTGATTTTATGTTGCAAATGAACAATGACATTTCTTCATTGTTTAAGTTGTATTTTTGATGTTTTTGGACATTTTGGCGATGTTATGCTGCTATAGATGCATTAGTCTTCTATTGCTGCATAAAAATTTAACACAAAATTAGCCTCTTAAAATAACATACACTTATTATATCACAGTTTTTGTGAGTCTAACATTTAGGTATGGCTTAGTTGGGTCCTGTTCTCATCAAGCTGAAATAAAGGTATTATTATGGGGGCTACATACCTTTCTGAAGTTTGGGGTCCTCTTCCAACCTCACATAGTTGTTGCCAGAATTCAGTTCTATGAAGTTGTATCATAGTTCAGTTCTATGAGGAAACCCTGTGTTTTGCAATCTAATAGCAAGGGCTACTCTTAACTCCAAAAGGCTGCTCCCTGTCCCTGCCATGAAGTCCTTTCATGGGCCTTGTCACAACATGGGGTTTCCTTCTTCAAAGTCAGCAAAGCCATCTATCTCCAGTCAGCTAAGATAAAATCAGAGGAGTGATTATTCCATCACCTTTGCTTTATAACCTAGTTAAGGGAGTGACTACTCCATTACCTTTGACAGATTCTGTTGGTTAGAAGCAGTCACAAGTTTAACCATCATCAAGGGGAGGAGGGGATTACATATGAGTATGACTCATTTGGAGTCATCTTGAATTCTGCCTACCACAATGGCTGACATAATGATGTGTTTTATGTCTGTTTTCCTTAGGTTTCTGTTTTGGTTTATAATAACTTCAGAAAATACAATTATAGACTTTTACCATTTAGTTTAATTTTCATTCTAGCTTTTATTTTATGATTTATTATGTTTTTTGACTTCCAGACACTTATTATTAATTTTTCCTTTATAGGTTTTACTTTTGGTATTATGTTAATAAAATTTATTTCCCACCCATATATATTTAACTATCTAATATGTTGAATTTTTTTTAAAGATTTTATTTATTTATTTATTCGACACAGAGAAAGATAGCGAGCGAGCGAGCGAGAGAGAGCACAAACAGCGGGAGCGGCAGGCAGAGGGAGAGGGAGAAGCAGGCTCTGCGCTGAGTAGGGAGTTGTACGTGGGCCTCGAGCCCAGGACCCTGGGATCATGACCTGAGCCAAAGGCAGACACTTAACCGACTGAGCCACCCAGGTGCCCCTGATATGTTCAATTTTTACATATAAACATAATTTGGGTATTATTGCTTCTTTATGTATTTATGTGAAGTAAAAATCTGTTATCTTAGAGAAAGACAAGTATCATATGGTTTCACTCATATGTGGAACATAAGGAATAGTGCAGAGGACCACAGGGGAAGGGAGCGAAAACCGAATGGGAAGAAATCAGAGAGGGAGACAAACCATGAGAGACTCTGGTCTCCGGGAAACAAACTAAGGGTTACAGAAAGGAGGGGGGTGGGGGGAATGGGGTAGCCGGCTGATGGGTATTAAGGAGGGCATGTGTTGTGATGAGCACCAAGTATTATACACAACTAATGAATCGTTGAACACTACATCAAAAACTAATGATGTACTATATATTGGCTAACTGAACATAGTAAAAAAGAAATCTGTTATCTAACATCCTGTGGCTCTAGGATGTGGTAAGTTTTCTCGCATAGGATGCTGGAACAGATAGAAAAAACACAAAAATAATAGCGACATAGTAGATTTAAACACAACTGTAATGATAATGATATTACATGTAAATGGTTAAAAGTAGAGATCGTCAGGCTTGATTCAAAAAAAAAAAAAAGAAGAAGAAGCAGCAAGACCCAACTATATGCTGTCTACAAGAAACCCACTTTTCATATAAGGGCACTGATAGCTTAAATGTACAAGAAATGAAAAAGATGTACCATTTTAACACTAGTCAAAAGAAAGATTAAGTGGCTACATTAATTTCAGAAAAAAAAAAATAAGACAGGAAAACGATATTACCAGGAATAAAGAAGTTCATTTCATAATGATTAATAGGTCAATTCATCCAGATGACATAGCAATACTACATGTTTATGTATGTAATAATAAAGTTTATAAATACTTGAAATTAAAACTGAAAGGAGAAAGAGACACGTCCACAATTCTAGTAGGAGATTGCAATACTCCTCACTCAATGACCGATACAAGTAAAAGTCAGAGAAAGTACAGAACACTTGAACAACAGTAAAAAACAACTTGAATGAATTGATATTTATAGAACATTTCACCGAACGGATAAATAAATAGACACCTTTTTTCAAGTTTACATGAAATATATAATAAGACAGACTGTATTCTAGACCACAAAACAAATTTGCTTTTTAATTTTAACTTATTATTTTAGGGGCACCTGAATGGCTCAGTTGGTTAAGTGTCTGCCTTCAACTCAGGTTATGATCTCAGGGTCCTAGGATCAAGTCAGGCATTAAGCTCATGCTCACTATAAATAAAAATAAATAAATAAATAAATAAATAAATAAATAAATCTTTTAAAAATTTATTATTTTAATTACAGTTAGATAACATATACCATGAAACAAATATTAATATATTTTTAAAATTGATATTGTCATAGAATGTGTTCTGAGGATAAAATAATTACACTTTAAATAAAAGACAGAGTGATACTTGGGAAAAATCCCAAATATCTGAAAAATAAAAAACATCCACACAGGAAATCAATGTTCATCATGACACCATGAGGGGATGCACTGAACCTCTTCCCAGAAAACTGGTAAGAACAATTAAAAAAGACCAACTCAAAAATGGCCTGTGGAAATGGTCTTAGGGTAATTAGAAAATGAAAAAAAATCTTTTCGGAAAACATCTATGAAAATTCAGTAGGAGGGCAAGAGTCTGTGGTATTAGAACCAAGACAACTCAGGACATTGTTGAAAACAATAGAGTAACCAGTTGCAATTAGTAGGGTTTAAGAGGTATGGCATGGAAAAGCAAAGAAGAGAGCCCTACCAAAACCAGTGCCATCCAATGGTGACTCCAGAATGCCCAAAGCTGCACCTCCCAGAGGAATATCAGAGTCTAAAGATTGTGAGAGGGAAACAGACTTTGCTAAAATAATTCAGTGACTAAAGAAATGCAACAACCTGCTCCAGAGGGGCAGGGCAGTCCCATGTTGCAATATATTATATAAAATCTCCAATTAAAAAATGATACATGTAAATAAACAGTGAAATATGAGTCATATATTTGGGGAGAAAAAAGCAGCCAACATAAATTACCTGTGAGAGGGACCGGATGTCAGCTTCATCTGAAAAATAAGCACTTTAAAGTAGCCATAATAAACATGTTCACAGAGCTAAAAGAAAGCATGACTCAAGAAACAAAGGAAGGTATAATACTGATGTCACATCAAATAAAAAATACCAACAAATAGTAATTATGAATAAGAATCAACTGGAAATTCTGGAGTTGAAAAGTATAGCTGAAGAGACTCATGACAGGGGCTTAACATACATTAGAACTGGCAGAAGAAAGAACATGCAAAATCAAAGATAGATGAATAGAGATTATGAATGTTGAAAAACAAAGAGAAAAAAGAATGAAGAAAAACTGAAGTGAGCATAAGAAATGTAGGACACAATTAAGTGCACAAACATGGGCTTATTAGAAATACGAGAAGGTAATCTTCCTCTGTAAGGTGTTGGAGAAAAAAAAAGCAAACCAAACCTAAAGCAAGCAGAAGGAAGGAAATAATAAAGTTTAGAATGGAAATCATTTAAATTGAGAATAGAAAAAATCAATAGAGAAAATTAATGGGACCAAAAGCTGGTTCTATAAAAGACCAACAAAACTGACAAACATTTAGGTAGATTGACCAAGGAAAAGAGAGAAGATTCAAATTTCTAGAATCTGAAATGAAATAGGAGACATTGCCCCTGATCTTACACATGTATAAAGGATTATATATGGAATCCTATGGACAATTGTATGCCATGAAATTAGATTACTTTAGATGAAAAAGACAAATTCCTAAAAACACAGAAAGTGTGATAGCTGATGTGTGAAAAAATTGACAATCCTAATGGACCTACAAGAAGTGAAGTGAATGAATTAGTAATCAAAAAACTACCCACATAAGAAAGGAGAAAAAGAGAGACAAACCAAAAAACAAGACTCTAAACTATAGAGAACAAATAGGTGGTTACCCGGGGCGGGGGCGGAGGGGGTGATTAGCTGAAGGGAATTAAGGAGTGCAGTTATAATGATAAGCACTGAGTAGTATATGGAATAGAACACTGTATGTAACTACCCTGGAATTAAACAAACAAACAAAAAACTATCCATAAAGAAAAGCCCAGACTTGGATGGCTTCGCCGCTGTATTCTACCAAACATTTAAAGAACTAATACCAATTCATCACAAACTGTTCCAAAAAAAAAAAAAAAAAAAATAGAAGAAGAGGAAATTATATCCCTACTCATTCTATGAGGCCAGTATTACCCAGACACCAAAACTTATAGAGACAAATTGTTGGATACACATTTAATGGAATATTTGTCAGGAGTAAAAAAGAACAAATAATTGATGCATACAACAACATGGATGAATCTCTGAAGTAATATCTTACTAAGATAAAGTAGCCAAATGAAAAAGAATGCAGACTATATGACTCTATCTGGATAAAATTCTAAAAAATAGAAACCTATCTATAGCAGTAGAACAGATCAACATGCCTGTGGAAAGAATGTAGAGAGGAACGCATTGCAAAAGGCACAAAGGACCTTCTGAGAGTGATAGAATGACCACTGTCTTATTGTGATAAAATTTCACCATTGTATTTGCAGGTCAAGCTCATCACATTAATTTGCACAATTTAAGTATGTACAATTTAAATATGTCACCCATTCAGTGGGTTATCTATTCAATATCCTGATGATTTATAGTGCATTAGTGAAAGAAAGAAAGAAAGAAAGAAAGAAAGAAAGAAAGAAAGAAAGAAAGAAAGAGAAAGAAAGAAAGAAAGAAAGAAAGAAAGAAAAAGAAAGAAAGAAAGAAAGAAAATACAGATATTTGCAATCCAGTGAAGGGAGAGAAAAAAATATTTGCTGTTATTTTAAAATTGCAGAACAGAGGTCACATTGTCTGTTTTTACCAAATTAAAAAAAAATAAATTAAGAGAGAAGAGAACACCAAATGGTAGAAAGTGTCACAGGTTTTTCCACGTTTGTTGTTGCTCTCCGAAGTTACTAGGTACATTTGCCTCCCTTACACTATCACCGGCCCTTTATATATAGTATTATCTTCCTAATGTTGAAACTTGTGTAAGCACATTGATCTTTCTTGTAATGGTATCAATTCTTTAAATCAACTTTAGTATGACCTGCCTTCTTTACTACTTTCCCCTTTTATAAATCTTCCACATATGTATTTCTCCTTAACATGATTCATAGGATAGATATCCATTCCCAGCCACAATTCCACTGTATTTTTATTTTGTTTTATTTTATTTTATTTTTTTAAGATTTTATTTATTTATTTGACAGAGAGAGAGACACAGCAAGAGCAGGAACACAAGCAGGGGGAGTGGGAGAGGGAGAAGCAGGCTTCCCGCTGAGCAGGGAGCCCGATGCGGGGCTCGATCCCAGGACCCTGGGATCATGACCTGAGCCGAAGGCAGACGCTTAACGACTGAGCCACCCAGGCACCCTCCACTGTATTTTTTAAAATCCTTATAGAATTGCCTCTAATACCAATATAGATTTTTCCTAACAGTTTGCGAGGCATATTTTGAAGAAAGTTGAGACGGTGAGATCAACTAAGCAAGTTCCAGGTTTAACTTGATGTTGAATTAACTTATTGCAATAAAATTCAAACTCTACCCCTAATTTATACAACAGATAAAACATTCCCAGGTTGTACTTTAGATTCTACAGACCACTTAGGAGGTCCTAAAATAGCAGGCCTGACTATCATAAATTAAGATCTTCGTTGGCTTGTAACTGCAGGACCTCTCAATGCCTCAGTCCATATTCATTACTTTCTGTTCCAAAAGAAGCAAAAGCAATTTACTAGCAGTTGAAACATATTAATATGTTTTTAAATTCCTGCAACTCCATAGGAAAAATAATGGAGCTAAAGAAAATTGTTATTTTGATTTCATAGCATAGCAGAGGAGATGGGGTTCTTTGGAAGCTGTACAATGGTGCCAGAAGATTGAAGCAAAAGTCTATTACAATAGCAGCAGGGTATAGACATAATATTTTATAGAGTTATTATTTGAGCTGCCAAGAAAGGAGTTGCTTATAGGTATCTATTATATTGGGAACATTCTAAAGTTGGAGAAATAGCCAAAATATTAATTTTCACCAAAGCTAGTTTTATTATATCCATTTTCACTATAGCAGTAAAGTGTAATTTCATCTTTAGGCTAAGAAAAAATTGCCAATGTGGTGGAGAAGGTTTGTGATAACATGGGAAAAAAAAAGTCAAGAGCATTGGGTTTTAGCCTACTTTAAACCTTGGATAGCTATTTAAATTGACTTACACTACCTTTTCACAGTAATACAATTGGGACATTGGACTAGATAATTTTTATAGTCCCTTTTAACACTCATAATCAGTAAGACTCATTGTCACAAAGGGCAGATTTAACATGATATCTCCCTCTGGGATGATGATGTGAATCTGTTAAATACAAATGGTTACAACATATGTGCATCTATTTAAGAATCTTGTAACCAGCTGCGGCTGATCCACTGGCCTAATACTTCCTAACTATGGCCAAATGAATGCTCCCAACTGTAAGACCAAATTAGCTTTTCTTACTGCTTAAAAAAATATAGATATTCTTTAAGCAGGCTCTGGTAAGTTTTATGGTGATAACATCTTCTTGGTGCTTGCAAACACTTGTAGTCACACATTTCCTTATTGTTACAACTCCCCTATGATTATTGCTTACTGTAGATAGCAAGATGGAGTCACTCATGTCAAGCAGTGATATAAGCAGCCAAGGGCATTGCAGCTAATACCAGATCTTGCCCAAACCAGTGCAGGCAGACAATACCCAGAACTGATAACCAGCAGAATCAGAGGAGACCTGCAAAGGTCCAAGACTGATTAAACTCCTTTAAAAAGGGAGGACTTTTGCAGCAAACTGTCAGACTCTCCAGACACTGAGCCTTTCACATCTGATGACCTCAAAAAGGCAAATGCCACAGAAGCCTCTGCCTGCTTGAACCTTGATCTCCAAACATAACAGAGATCCGTCCACTGCTTGAACATAATAAGCAGCATGGGTTGAGAGCTGACCTGGACCAGACCGAGGCCTCATCTCAACTGCCCTCAGGGGCTGACTTCACCTTTGGTTCATTAACTTTTCACCCTTTGTTATTTTGTGTTTGTTGTGTGACTGTTTTGTGCTTTGGTTTTGTGACATGTACGAAGCCAAGTTAAATGCATAGTATAATGTCATTGAGTTTGGACTCCTGAACCTGCATTAACCTTGCTTTATGATTGAATAAAGCTGACATTGTGGAAAGACACAACTCATGTGTGTGCTTTCATGGTGTGCTCATGACATTCACTTGGCTTCTGATTGCTTGTCTTTGATCTGGCAGTGCCCATTCCTAAATTTCTCCTGTGGCTTCCTGATTCCGGCTTGTCACATAAATGTTGTCTACTGGTCTCTTGGACATGGATATTTGCAACTGTCCTGCTCTTTGTTTGCATTCCCCTCTGAGAGTCTTGCAGTATGGTGTGTCTTTCGATCTCATCCCCAGAAAAGTTTAGTAGAAAGAAGTCATTTTGCTAAGGACCAACTACACAGTCACTTGATTTTTAGAAGAGTTGATATAAAATCTTGAATGAGACTCTCAGAGATTACATTTCGCAATTGGCGGAGAACAGATGCATCACCTAAGGAAAAAAATGATGGAAACAATCAAGAAAATGGATGGTCTGACTTTAAAAAACACAAATGAATCATATTGTACCATCCAGTAGTGACTGAGTTGTGGTGATAAACAAAATTATAAAATAAAGTAAAATAAGGTTAATGAAACTGGAATTGTAATTGCCTTTAAAGTAAACCATGTTAAATTTTCCTTTAATTCATCCTTCATCCTATGTGCTAATTTTCTCTTAAAGTTATTTTTGTGTGAATCATACTTTGTTTTAAAGTATTTTTCTTTGATTTTTAACTCCTGCGTCATTTGTGCTTCTCCTTTTGTTGGAAAGGATTTAGTTTGTAAATATAATGCTAGCTTGAAACACTCTTTTCAGACCCTAACCTTTCATTACAGCTTTTAATGTAATTTCATACAAAGTTCAGTAAAATTTTAGTTCTTATGGGTTAAGTTGAATGATGTGAAAAATTCTGCAGATATTCTTTGAAGGAATATTTCAAAGTGATTGGCTCTTAGATGGAACACAGTGTATTTCTAGAATAGATCTTAAATTTGAAAAATATATCATTTTAAAATCATAAAACTGTCATATTTGATAAGCCTCCTATTTTATGTGGCTGTTAATTGTTGCAGTATCTCATTACTTCATTTTAAGTGGTAAAACAACAAAGTCCCAGGAGACAATTTTTCTATATGTCTGCATCTTTTAATGTTTGTTATTGTTAAAAGTTAGTAATTCTTCATGGAACTTTCTCTCTTTTACACTAAAATCTTGAGTTAGTGATCTCCTTTTTAACCACAGTGGAATCCAAAAAGCTTATCTGGTATTACCTCCACTCTCCTTTCCACTCAGCATTAGGAGGAGATTCAGAATTTCACAGTCAGGAGAAAAGTTAAGCAGTGTCCATTGGAATAATGCCACACTTATTTCTTTCCTTAAGTGTTTCCTGTCACACCAAAAATAAAAGAACAAGATACTAATCTCCAAAACCTCTAAAAATAGTTATTCATCATGTCACATTTGAAGATTTACAGTTGTGGTACCAATGTAATAAAAATCCAGGAACTAATCTTGCTAACTGCGTGAAAGAAGTTTGAGTTACTGATCTGATTTGGAGCTGGTAGATAGAGATTAGTCAAACAGGCTGAGGGTACAAATAGCAAAATTCTGGATCAGCTTGTGGTGGGAAGATGTGAATGAGCCTTTGCTTCTGCTGTAGGTGCTCCGAGCAAAGCAGAATCCATGGGCTTTTTGTTTTGTTTTGTTTTGTTTTTGTTTGTTTGCTTGCTTGCTTGCTTTCTAAGCAGAGCAATTGGGGTAGCTGGGTCAGCAGATGAAATGGTGTATTGATAGGGAAAAAACAGTTCTGTCATTATTGTACCATGATCAAATCTGCCTAAATTATGCTCAGATGCAATGTTTAAATTTTATCCTAGAGTTGGTAACTTTTAGTAAGCTGGTTATAATTATTTCTCCAAATGTCATTTTTCCCCAGTTGGGCCTGCAGCCATCTTGAGGACTCTCACTTGTGGTGAGCCCTCTCAAACTTATAGATACTGTTGTCTTTAGTTATACAGAACTGGAAGGCTGCCCACAGAGGAAACACAATTCAATCTACACAATTCAAGGCTACCTTGTGAGCTGTATCCATATTCACCAAACACCCATACATAAATTACTCAATTTGCCTTAATTTCCTGTATAACATAGTGGATATAATAATATATCAACTTTGTAGAGTTGTTGCATAATTAAATGAACAACCAATGTAAAGAGCCTGTCAGTGGACACAAAGTAAATTACTTATAACTTTAATCAACAGTTGCTATTTTGTGCTAGCAGCTATCAACTATAGTTACTGTATTCATCATAATCTGGTAGTACACATCGGGCACTGTGATAGGTGCTCAAGATATAACACTGAATAATAACACTTGCCCCTTTGGAAATCCAGTCTTATGGGAGAGTAAGATGTAGTATTTTATGCAAAAGAGGCTTATAAAGAAGGTTGAAGGAACATGAATGAAGAAAGGTTAATCCTACCTAATGGTGGCAAGCATAGTTTTAGAAAGAAAGTGGTATTTGTTATGTGATTCCAAAGTATATAAAGCAAAGAGAAAATCAGGAGCAAAGACCTGAGAACACTGGAGTGTGTACTATATGGGGGTGTGTGTGTATAAATTGAGTAATGTAGAGTTCGGAGTGTATGTTTTATGGAGTTGAATCTAGGGATGCCGATTGACTTATAATTAAGCCATAAGGAAACAATTGATCTAGTGAAGGTTTCTTAAATAATAATCAAAGTGCTTACATTATTATTAAAGACATCACCACTGGAATTTGTATGCACACTTTATAAATGTTATTTCTTTTTTTTTTAAGATTTTATTTATTTGAGAGAGAGAGTGCATGTATGAGAAAGAGCACAAGCGGGGAGAGGGGCAGAAGCAGAGGGAGAGGGAGAAGCAGACTCCCTGCTGAGGAGGGAGGCTGACACGGGGTTGGATCCCAGAACCCCGAGATCATGACCTGAGCTGAAAGCAGACACTTAACCGACTGAGCCACCAATACCATAAATCATCTCTGTATAAAGAAAAGAGGAGAGATATCTGTCAGGAATTTATCTCTCAGTTATTTTATACAATTCTTGAACTTTCTAAATAAAAGTAAAAGAGCTGTGAAGAGAGTGGGTGACCCTTAAGATGTCTTAATTAAAACATAAGATAAGACTATGTGACAATTGAATTTTATTACGAAGGGGAGCAGAATTTGCCACCCAAAAATATGCATTTTTGGTGTAAGCTTATCTTGAGCAGATTATTCTTAAGAAACAGGAGACATAGGCAAAGCTCTGAAATCCAAGTAGAAGTCACCCTTCTGTAAAGAACATTTAGATTTATAAAGAAAATCTCCGATTATAAGGGTGTCTTCTGTGTACCAGAAAGAGGATGACTAAATCTCCAGAAACTCTGATCAATGGAGAAAGCAAGGACTTAAGTCTGTGTAACAACCACACACTTGTTGACTATGGTTTGCCTGAAAAATCTCTCATAATTGGCACCACCAAACTCAACATCTTTTGCCTTTAGCTAGAAATGGTATTTAAGGTGATGGCTTGGGCCATTTCAGAGAGTTACTCAGTTTTCTTGCTTATCTCCCATGTATTCAGGAGTTATATATGTTATTAAATTTCTGTTTGTTCTGTTAATCTGTCTTTTATTACAGGAGTATCTCAGCCAAGAACTTAGAAGGGTAGGGACAAAGATTATTTTTCCCCCCCCACACTTAACATAGTATTTGAGTCCTATTTTTAAAATGCCTGAAGATAGTTATTTTCACTTCAGCAAATATTGCCAAGTAATCTCAAATCTTGCTTCTATTTTTCTCAAGTTCACAAACACAGTCTATGCCTAAAAAACCTCTAATTTTGTGACTATACGTATTTCTTTTTTTTTTTTTAAGATTTTATTTATTTATTTGAGAGAGAGAGCACAGAAGGAGAGGGAGAAGCAGACTCCCTGTTGAGCTGGGAGCCTGATGCGATCATGACCTGAGCCGAAGGCAAATACTTAACTGACTGAGCCACTCAGGTGCCCCGACTATAAGTATTTCTATGTACAATGGTAAATGTGAATTTTAGTTTAGAATTCCAATTGTAAATATCTCTCCCACCCACTAACAGTGTTTTTTCACTTAGGCATGTTGCATGTGCCTCTTCCATTTATTCCGATTGGTCATGGAACTCCCTAACTCATGCACCATTCTCATATTTTTCCACTGACACCTCACTACCTTATTTCCATTCTCTTGTATTCTGTTGGACTTACTGTGTCCCACTTAGGTGATTTACATCCTCTTTGTTCCTACAAACGTATATTTTATCATGGGTTTTTACATTTTTCCTTTTGTTCTTTAATATTTATTTGGTGAAATTCATGTCATTTTTAGTCATAGTTTTCTTTTCTGTTCTTGTAGAGATAAAAACTCAAATTTATCTGCTAGACTTACTATTGTAAAGATAGAGTTTTATAGCTCTACAAGTTTCATTGATACTTATTCGATGCATAAATATTTATTGCAGTTCCACTGACAAAAAATAAGTCACTTGACTATTGGCTCTAAGCATGGTAACGTTGAATTAAAAATTTAAATCATTTATTAACATATAGTGATATATAAATCACTTCTTATATCAGACTGTAAAAATTACTTTATATTCAGATAACGTTCAAAAATGTTAACACACTCTAGCAGAAAATAACATGGAGTATTCTTACTTTTTGTCCTTGATATTTTGACCCTCACAAAATATATATAAATAGATATGTTAACTTTCAAAAAAAAAAAAACTGCCACCAAAAAATGGCTTTATTGAAGAATAGCAGAGAATTATAATCCAGGACAAGCAATCTATGGAGAAACTGTAGGTAATTCTGGAGAACAAAGGAAAAAAACGCTCTTTTATATAGGAAAAGAGGGTATGTTGGGAGGGTGGTTATAAACAAAAAGTCCATTGGAGTAAACTGGGAGTTCTAAGTACACTGGCTTTTCATTGGGTGAGTTATGACAGTCTCTCATTGGCTGAGCTATTGCCAGGGGCTGGGGTAGTAAAGTAGTATTTAAAGTAGTATGGACTTGCAAGGCTAGTCTCTTCCTGATGGGGCTGCAGTTAACAAGTACTAGGGTGTGAGAGTTCCCACTGCTGGCCTCTGGACTCCATTCCAAAATATTTTTCCTTTTACTAATTTTCAGAGATAAATACATATATAAATTTTTATTATTTACAATACTAAAACCTGGGGCGCCTGGCTGGCTCAGTTGGTTTAAGTGTGCCTTTGGCTCAGGTCATGATCCTGGGGTCTTGGGATTGAGCTCCAGGTGGGGCTCCCTGCTCAGCCAGAATCTGCTTGTCCCTCCTTTCCCTTCGTCTTCCCCCTTGTTCTTGCATTTTCTCTCTCTCAAATAAATAAATCTTAAAAAATAAATAAATAAATAAATAAATAAAATACTAAAATCTGTTTATACCATGGTTATTACTAGTTCTAATGGTAGACACTTAAAACTCATTTAAATTTAGAGATAAACTTTTTCTACATTTCAATGTTTTTTTGGTTGATACTTTTTCTCTCTTTTCATGTTTTTCGCACTGGATATTTATTTATCCAGTGTGAAAGTAAATTGAACTGATGTTAGAAATTACTTTATATTCAGATAACATTCAAAAATATAAGTAAATTGAAGTGATGTTAATGAAAACATCTTGTTTAATCTAAGCATACCTTTTTTCTCTGTTAATTTCAAATTTTAGGTTTTACCACTCCACCGTATTTATAGGACAATTTTTATGATTGTTAGCTTTCATCTAATCCCTTATTAGTCTCAATACTGAAGGGGATCTCTACTCGCAAATGGACCCACTGATCTCTATCTCTTTTTTTTTAAGTTTGAAGTCTACTTTTAAATTTAAAAATGTGTGGAGGCTGACAAATTCCAGATATTTGAGAAATTAATGGCCCATAAAATGAATATGCCAGTCTCAGCAGTATAGTTTAGAGGGAAGGATCATCAGGATTGAGGATGTTGTCTCACTAACTGTTCCCTTCCTCCACCAGAAATAAAGGTCTCCGTCGGTTTGAGGTAGGAAGTCCAGGGTTTTGAACCACTTTACCTCACTTAATATGTTGGTTTTCTTCATAAAAGTTTCATAAGAGTTCCCAGAGTTGGTCCTCCTTCAGTCTCCACTTGAGGTGTGATGCCACTTCCTGCTAATGTTACCTGCTCTGTATTATCTTTTAAAAAATTAAATAAAAATGCTTTTATTTAAAAAAGTTTATGAAAGTATGCAATAAATTTTATTATAGAGAATAAATTTAAAATACTAAAGATAAATGAAAATAGATTCAGTCAGATTTTTCCAGTATTGTTCATAACAGTCATTATAGTTGAATAAAAATATTTTTTGTATCCATCATTAAAATTCATAGAACTATAATTTGAAACAAATATAAGTACAACCGCAAAGCAAAAAATAGCACGATGTCTCAATTTAAAATATGTTCTCTTTATTTTTTAAAGTTTTCGTGAATGTTTTCTACCAAGTATCATTTTTAAAATGCTATAAATACTAGGGGGTGAAAACTCACCCTGTTGTCCCTTAGCTGGTATTCCATACCAATACAATATGATCTCCATTATAATAACCTACTTTATGAAGATTAAATGCTTTTGCAATTCAAACATGGTAAAATTGGCTTAGAGCAAAATCAAACACTAGTTTGCTGGTTCGGAATTTGAATAGTGGAATGAGAAATCTCTCTTATATTGCTATTGTGCACTGGTCAGCTAGGAAGTAATTGCTTTTTATAAGGCAAATTTGCTTTTACTTTTCTAAGGTAATGAAATGAACCTGAAACATTTCCTTTGAAATCAAAGTCACTATCCCTGAAATGTCACCAGACAAATTCCATCATATAGTTTCAGCAAACACATAATGAGAAAGTTGGGCCTGGAGTTGATTGACAGAATTCTATTAGAAAGCCTTCTCACACATTCTTCTATAATTATCTGTGTTGTAAATCAATACTGATTTGATTTCTTCATATTTGTGCGCTGCTATAATGGAGGAAAACCCAAATCATATGTGTTTCTGGGAGAAGTAGCTAATGCAGACATGTTCTGATGTGCTAACATGCCCCCAGCTAGCCTGGCCTGTTTGTGATAGAGTATATAAATGCAAAACTATCCAGTATGACAAATAGTTTTAAAAATCCCTTAACAAAAAATATACATATAAAACTTCATATAAGTATTAAATGCATAAAAAGAAGATCAATTCTTTAGCAATACTGATTTATATATAAAACCAAAAATAGAAGTTTCTTTTCAAATAAAATGTGACAGTGCACATTGGTTACATTCTTGGCTTATTAAAAATAAACTGTAATAGATAATACACCCATCTAAAATCTTTATATGTGCTGAGTGTGAGTGTGTAAATTACAGTTTATAAGAGTGTTTAGTGGGATTATGATGATCGGTAATGTAAATTTAGTCATAACAGGTAATGGGTAGGATTGAATATTTTAAGATTGAATAAAAGATATAGATCAGCAATAGATAAACAATAAATTTTTGGATATGTTCTGTATTTAAATATTCCTGTGAAGGAGTATTTAGGTATTTATTCATTTGATTTCCTGAAAAGTATATAAAGTTTGTCATAGCTGTATTACAAGGATTTTTCAGAATATAAACATCCACAGGGATGTTTTAATTTAAACAGCTTTTCAGTATATGATTTTGAAATAACTTCTTTACCTGAGAACAAGTTACTACATATAATGATTTAATGGGCTGGTAAGCAATTTTCTCTTAGTTCTTTGCAATGTCTCAACCTTGATGAACTATTTTGTAAAAGCATGACATTAGTATCAAAGAGTTGTGTGAACGGAATAGAAAAAGTCAGTATAATTGAAAAGACAGTAAAAAAGCACATGACATCAGTCAGTGCAAATACTTTTTAGCTAATGTCAAATCATTACTCCACTCTCATTTTATACACTTATTGAATTTTCTATTACCTAATGTTACACACAACTAAAGGCATATGGTAATGTAGACATCTCTGAATACTCGGGTAGCTACTAGGGTCCAATCTCTATAAATTGCATATTATTTGGTTTCATCCCAGGACCTATGGTACTTGGCAAGTTCTACCTCATTGATTTAATTCACACCTTCAGATATGAATTCTTACTTTTTTTCTAGATAAAAACTGAGCAAAGCCTACTTCTATTTTATACTTCCAAACATGACGTTTATAATCGCATGATTTATTGGCTATAGATACTTTATACTGATAATTATTTTTAAGTTCTAAATGTCCGCAGCCCCCATAGAAATAATATATCCATATCAAAGATCATTTTCTCTAAGTAACTGCTCATTTGTAGAAACTTCTTCAAAATGTCTATGTGCCTAATTTGCTATATCTTTAATACCAATTTGTTTTTCAGTGTGTGTATTTACATAGAATAAACACTGTGGTGTAAGGAAAGAGCCCTTATAGGAAAATTGACATGGGAGAGCATGACATTAACTAACTGTATGATGTGATATTGATCAAGTTCATGTAAGTTCACTGAATCACAGTTTATTTATACTTAAATTACAATAACAGGATTAGTAATAGTCTCAGTTCCTTTATTAATCTAAGTTGCCATTACTTCCATTTGATATGTATTCTCACTTGATATGTCTAGGTGATTTTTTTACATTTCCCAAAGCAAATTATTCAGTGTTCTTGGATCATCTTACTAGCTACAAGTCTACACTGAAAAACTAATGGATATAATGGGAAAGGTCTTAGCAAGGACATGCTTTGTACATGATCTGTATGGACATTTTGAAGACTTGACTTCAAAATAATTTTTTAGCCTGAATGAAGCAATCAAATTGAACTCTAAGAATTAAAGAAACATCTTTTGTTCAGATAATTTCTATTAACTGCTTATATAAAATGCACATAAAATTATAATACTACCTGTCCCAGGCCATGATGTGCATGGAAGTGTAAAATATTTCATTTCAAATGTAATCTGAAATTTCATAGATGGAAAAGTGCTTAATATATTCTCAAATAAAATTAGACGTTTTTCTATGAGAAACAAATTTCTAGACAGCTCAGTCATTTTTTTTCAGGTCAATTGTATTATTTAGCTGTTTGAATACCATTAACAAAAGGGGCACTCACTCAGCATGATGAGTGCTTTCACCAAAAGGTCATTTTGTGATGACTATATAAGTATCTTCTACATACGCTCAGGTAAATTGTTGAAAGTAATAACACCACGTAAAACACTTGATTCTCAATTTTGTTTTCAAGTGAGATCAGTTGGTAATATTGTTCAATATGTTGATCTTAACTCTGCTCTGCCAAATTGATATTTAAAAAACAAAGGTAGTTAGACTACCTGCACAGAAGAAAGCTAAAGTAAAAGTCAGTTTAGTTCTAATTGCAATCTCCAATCTATTACACATGCTTTCAGAGTATAAGAAGCTCTGCAAAGATCAATTAATTGCCATGAAGTCCTGAGATGAACAAGGCCAGATTGAACAGGAAAAAAACAAAACAAAACAAAACAAAACATTAGCCTAAAAGACATTCTTGAGTGAAAAATTAGATTTCTATAGTCTGAGAGCACTTTCCATGGTCTTCATTAGATGACTTCTCTGTAAAAAAGTTGTTTTTTTGGTCATACTTATGTCACATTCTATTTTGGCTCTCAGTCAGGATGTTCAGGATTTTAATATTTACTTAAGAATCCTAAGTAGGAATTCAAAAGCAGGTTTTTTTTAGCCCAATTGAGGTAAATATTCATATAGCTTTAAAATTTGTACTTTTATTCTTTGCTAAGAGAAAAAATAATTTTTCACATTAGAAACAGAAAAAAAAATGATAACTACACCTTGCAGACATCTGCCTAATAAAGCCTATTCAAAATGCATTGAGCAGATTTATCTATACATGTATTTATGACATAATAGATGCTATTAGTATCGTTCTAGAGTGTTGCATGGGCCTTCGTTGTACTAATAAATATTCCGGGTTTTGTCTAGCAACGCTTGCCTCTAAATCTACTTTGTCTAATAGGACAACAGCTATAACAACTTTCTTTTGGATAGCACTTGCATGCTTAATCTTTTTCTATATTTCTATAGTCTTTCTGTTACCTTAATTTTCAATTAAGCCCCTTGAGAACAGCACACACTGAGTTTTGTATACCTATATCTCGCCTAACAATAATAGCTTTTTAGTTACATTTTAAAATTTTATGTATTTTAAATATAATAGAAATAAATAAATAGATAAAATTACTGATTTATTTGAGTTGACAAGTTGCCTTTCTTTATTTGTTCTCTATTTCACACCTTCCACTGCAATATCACTTTTTCTCTCCGTTTTAATCTTTTGAGTTAGTTGAATAATTACCTATATATTCTTTTATCAACTTACTGTGTGTACATTTCTTTCTTTTTGGTTTTTATTCTATGAATCACAGAAGGATTTGATATATGGATATGATTTATAACATCTACTAGAAATGATAACTTCAACATTTCCAACACCTAAGCATATCCTAACAAACTGCTTTATTTTTTTAATTTTTTTAAAGATTTTTTTTATTTATTTGAGACAGAGAGAATGAGAGAGAGAGAGAGAGAGAGAGAAAGCACATGAGAGGGGGGAGGGTCAGAGGGAGAAGCAGACTCCCTGCTGAGCAGGGAGCCCAACGTGGGACTCGATCCCAGGACTCCAGGATCATGACCTAAGCCGAAGGCAGTCGCTTAACCAACTGAGCCACCCAGGCGCCCAAAACTGCTTTAAAAACAAAGGAAAAAGATCTTATAAGAAATCAGAGGGAAAAACACCTGCCAGGAGCAAACTAAGACTGACATTTATTTTTTAGCAAATATGAGGTAAGCCAGAAGGAAACAAAAAGACATCTTTAAGTACTGAAAGAAAAGTTAAAATGCCAATCTAGAAATTTATGCCCTGTCAAAATATTCTGTAATATTTGAAGCAAAATAAATGCATTTTCAGGAAAACAAATACTAAAGCAAATTGATAGCAACAGTGTCACACAAAAAAGACAAAATCAAAAGGAAATTGGGAAGAAAAAATTCTAAAACAAAACTGTGTAAAAAATAATAAGAAGCATTACAAAGAGTAAATATATTTGAGTAACTGTTAAGTAGACAAAAAATAATAATGTCTAATGTAAATGTAATTTAAAACATGTAGGTTAAAAATCATGAAAAAATTTAAACATCTGGAAGTACATTAATTCAGTCCAAGTCTACTAAGGTCCCAGTATTGTTATAGAAAATGTAGAAGTAGCAGTGCCTGGGTGGTTCAGCCGGTTAAGTGTCTGCCTTTGGCTTGGGTCGTGACCCCACATCCTGGGATCGAGTACCGCATCGGGCTCCTTGCTCAGCAGGGAGTCTGCTTCTCCCTCTGCCTGCCGTTTCCCCTACTTGTATGCATGCTCTCTCTCTGATAAATAAAGTAAAAAAATCCTTAAAAAAATGGTACAAGTAATAATTTAAGTAAGAATGTATTATAAATAAAGTAAAAAAATCTTTAAAAATGGTAAAAGTAATAATTTAAATAAGAATGTAGTAACTGAAAGATGTATATTGTAATTTCTTAGGTAACTACTAAAAGAAGAGTATGAGTGTGCACACATGTGTACACACACACACGCATACAATGAAAGCTAAGTGAAGGGAAAATAGGAAAATAAAAATATTTGTTTAATCCATAAAAAGACAACAAAGAATACTAGAAAACATAAAAAGGGAAATAGCAAGACCACTATAAATTGAGAAACATCAGTGTTTCTATTAAGTTAAGATGTACTGACATAATAACATCAGGGACAAAAATAGGGTATCTGCATAGTGCCTACAGGTATTGAAAATCATAATAAGGTATCTTGAAAATCCTTATGGCAATATATTTGACAATTAAATAATTAGATACATTTCTAGGAAAAAAAATTATAGGTGATGCGAATATTTTATTTCTATTAAAGAATTTGAAGTTGTATGTAAAAGCAGGTTGTCAAAGAAATCTCCAGTCCTAAATGGTTTCATTGTAATTTTTCCCAGACACTGAAGGAAGAAATTATACACAAATTCAATGAGGAAATATAAAATGTGAGAAAACTTAACTCATCCTATGAGACCATTATCACATTGGTAACAAAATTTCATGAGGACTTTTACAAGAAAGAAATACAAGCCAATCTTTATCTTAAACTTAGAGTAGGTCACAATGAATTGTTATAAGGAAATCTCATACAGGAATAATAATGTGCCCTGACTAAATGGGTTTAGTTTCAGGTCACATGGTCGTTTTAACATTAGAATATCAAGCAATATATTTCACCATATTAACAGTTTTAAGGACAGAAACTATTTTAGTAGATGCAGAAAAAGCATTTGATAGAAAAGAAAGACATATTAAAACAACTTTTCTCAGCAAACTAGGAAGAGCAGAGAACATCCTTAATCTGATAAAGAGGTTCTGCAAAACAAAACAAAAAAAATAAACAAAACCTTACAGAAATTTACATGCTGGTTACACATGTGTGTTTTCTTTGTGAAAATTTCACATACACTTGGCTTTTGACGGATCATGTGGTTGTGAAAGATAAGGGGCAATTTCACAGTGACAAAGCTGAATATACTTTCTATTCCTTCTTTAAAAATTTTGTATATCAGAGGGCACCTAAAGATAGGCTACTCCATAAATACTAAGGTCCTAGGCAGCCTGCCATTGTGACAGCTTATTTTATAAACAACCATAAATAACACTCCTGGCAGCATATCAAAGACAATTATCCTGCACCATCGGCCCCATTGTTTTGATTTAGTAGGGTCTTATAAGCAAAAGCAATGCTTACTTGTCACACCTAACTGCAGGAGTCTAATATGTTTGATATTTTTCTCAGGGTTCATTATGTTTGCTTTTGTTTCTATTATTTTAATGCTTGTTTTGTGTTTTGAAAGTGTACACAAAGTCAAGAATTTTCTGCCTTTCATGAATGAAAAATATATTAAAAATATATAGAAGGTACTACCTAGTATTTACCATCTGATCTTTTCTTTGGAAGAGAGTGGAATCTGGGAAGATATAAGAGCTTCATATAAGTTGTATATGTATATGTATTCATATACATTTATATACATTATATCCATGATTTAATATCTCTAAAATAATTTGCATTTTAAATATCCAGTCCCACCCCCAAATTTTGCTTATATATAAAGGACAATTTTGTATCCCAATTCTGTGCTCATTTATATTCATTCAACTCCTTCTCTTCAGCCCCTAACGTGTTGGATGTGTTAAAGCAACTCAAGTTTCTAATATCCTTATCTATGTTTGCCAAGTTCACTGTATACTCTGTTATGATGAGGGAATAAAAGAGAGTTTAAAAATCAAATGATAGAAGTAAAATAAAGTTCCATATGGAATTTAAACATATATTACCCTCGGACTACCCTTTGGCTATTATATATCTCAAGTCCCTAAGCACAAGCCATGCCGTATTGGAGAAAATGGTTCAGTGCAAGTTCTGAATCTAAATGGTCAAAGGTTTAAACAAACAAACAAACAAACAAACAAACAAACGAACGAACTTGTTTTCTGGGGAGGATGAATTTTTGTTATTTATGATTGAAGTGACTCTTTTGTTCCTACTAGTGTTATATTAAGTTTCTTATGTGGCTCCTACATGAATTATGCAATTAAATTTCAATATGTCAAAATAACTAGTAATTGCTTTTCTTATATGAGTGCACTAATGCGTGCAAGTGCAATATTCCTAAAATAGTCTTCAGATAGGAATTTTAGTGTATATCTCTATAATCTTTTCCACTAAAACTAAAGCTATTGTCTTTCCTGGTGGTTATTTTCTTTCTACCTTCCTTCCCTTTTCCCCTTTCCCTCCCTCCCTCCTCTCCTTCATTCTGATAAATCCTCTTGTCTGGATAGTTAATATGGTCCTTTAAATGAAGAACATGCTTGTAAATTTAGGTTAGAAAATCTTTGTTCATCAATCTATATTGTACTCAATTCACCACATACTCCATGTTAGGCTTTGAAATGGGTGCAAAGATAAATCAGATTCTCTGCCTCACAAAACTTATGATCTATAAGGGATGTACTAATCTGCAAGTTGAATGTAAGGTAATATAATCAATGGGCCATAAAGCAGAATAAAGGCTGTTCAAAGAGGAAAAGGTTTCTTCTGAAGAGGACATCAGAAAAGTTTCAAAGAATGTGTTATTGGAGCTGAGCCTTGAATTATCGGCAAGGTATAGAAAGGGATAACATAGATTTAGGTACATAAGAAAATGGTAGTATAATATTGCATATAAAATCATTGAGGAAGAGCTCTAAATGTACAAGCTATGAATGAAAGGTCACCATGAAGTCCTAAATTTGTTGAAAATAAAATTTATTTAGGCTTGTAAAAATTGAATATTTTAATGGTTTCGCAGGTGTATACATACGTCAAAACTTATCAGATTCTACCTACTAAATACTTACAGTTTATTTTATGTCATTACGCCTCTATAAGCTGGATATTTGTAAGGCATAAAATATCTTTCCACCTCAAAATTTCAATATTTGAAAAAAGACAAGTTTAATATGAGCTTATTCTGTTGTGCTCCACAGAACCGCATAAGCAAAAACCTGATTTTTTTTTTATAAATGAAAAAAATGGACTCTTTCCTAGCCTCAGGTACTGTGTTTCAGTTTACTGAACTGATAGATATAATACAATAATACAGGATATTTTTAACTGTCAGTGTTTATTAATAAATGGTTTATTCCTTACTGTCTTTTCATTTTGCATTTGCTATACACACTTCAAGTGGCATATTTCAATAACATAAGATTTTCCCAGAGGAATTTTCCTTAACTTGCAGAGTGTGGATGACATCAATGACTCTTCTTCTAGATGATTTATATTTTATATGCATTGTGATTTCTCTGTAAACAAAAAAATCGAAGCATTTATTCATAGGATGAATTTGAAGATTTTGCAAGCCTCTACTTTATTGATTTTTCCTTTCAGTGGTGACGTTTATATTCTAAGAGCTGGAAGGAAAAGATGCTGAGAAATGCTTATTCTAGGCAAGTTGTAAATTGAGATATATCTCACCTCCATGATCAAGAGGTTTTTCCTCTCTCACTAACTTCAAGTCTGTAACACTCTTGCCTCCTTTGCCAGATCCCAAGTTCTGAATTAACATGTTTGTCCAGTGATCAAAATTCACAGGCACTTCACTCTGCTACCTCATAGGGATATTGTGAGGGGGAATGAATTTCATTTATGATGGTGATAGTTAGCTATATAACACCATTATAAGCATCTTTTCCTACAATGCTTAGAAGCATCATGTGTGGTAATTAATAAGCCTCATTTTATAGGTAAGGAAATTATACCCAGAGAACTTAGGTAAGTTTCCAAGGTCACAAAGCACACAAAATGCAGAATTAAGATTCAAAGAGGCTAGTCTTGTACTTGATCATATGTTATACTATCTTTCAAAAAATCAGAACAATATAAATCAATATATTAATTAAGATAGTCTCCTTTACATAATGTAATGCTTTAATGCCCAGACAAATCTAAAAATTTTCAGAAGTTTGATTAATAATGCTGTTAATTAGAACTTCTAAAAACTATGGCATAAGGCACCTAGGTGGCTCAGTTGGTTAAGCGTCTGCCTTCGGCTCAGGTCATCATCCGGGGATCCTGGGATCGAGCCCCACATCCGGCTCCCTGCTCAGTGGGGGTCTGCTTCTTTCTTTCATTCTGACCCTCCCCCTGCTCATGCCTGCTCTCTCTCTCTCTTGCTCTCTCTCAAATAAATAAATAAAATCTTTAAAAAAAACCTGTGGCATAGCAGTGGAGAAAATTGTTTTATTATGTTATACCTTTGGTTTTGGGACATGCTTCTGTTGACTAAAATCTAAAACAGCCTACTCGGCCAATATTTGGCTTACCCAAAACTCTGATATACTTCTTGCATGTTATAATTGACTTCTCTTTATCATATGCATTGGTTCATAACTTCCTTGGGAGCTTCCTGGAAGTAATCTGAAAGCAGCCCCCATATATGCAGGGCAAGGAGAGGGTGCCTGGGTGGCTCAGTCGGTTAAGCATCTGCCTTCAGCTCAGATCTGCCTTCAGCTCAGGTCATGATCCTGGAGTCCTAGGATCAAGCCCCATCTAGGACTTCTTGCTCAAGGGTTTCTCAGAGGGAAGTCTGCTTCTCCCTCTCCCTCTGCCCTTTCCTCTGCTCCTGTTTGTGTGCTCATGAGCTCTCTCTCTCTCTCCCACTGTCTCTCTGTCTCTCTCTCATTACGTATATATTCAGGGCAAGGAGAGAAGGATGAAAGAAGCAGATTACTCCAGATTGGTAGGTGGCAGTTTTAATGAACAAGAGAACTTACTTACCAAGCTTGTCTTTGGCAGCTGCAAAATGAATAGCTTTCTGCGCCAGCCCACCAAATCTTAAAAGTTTGTATATATAAAGTCAATCAGAGAAAGACATGTATCATATGACCTCACTGATATGAGGAATTCTTAATCTCAGGAAACAAACTGAGGGTTGTTGGAGTGGTGGGGGGTGGGAGGGATGGGGTGGCTGGGTGATAGACATTGGGGAGGGTATGTGCTATGGTGAGTGCTGTGAATTGTACAAGACTGATGAATCACATATCTGTACTTCTGAAACAAATAATGCAATATATGTTAAGAAAAAAAAAAGAAGAAGATAGCAGGAGGGGAAGAATGAAGGGGAGTAAGTCGGAGGGGGAAACAAACCATGAGAGACGATGGACTCTGAAAAACAAACTAAGGTTTCAGAGGGGAGGGGGTGGGGGATGGGTTAGCCTGGTGATGGGTATTAAAGAGGGCACATTCTACGTGGAGCACTGGGTGTTATGCACAATGAATCATGGAACATTACATCAAAAACTAATGATGTAATGTATGGTGATTAACATAACAATAAAAAATTATTTAAAAAAAAAAAAGCCCTAACGGGATTTAGTCACAAATACTGTCCAGAGGTTCTCAACACCACATTGCTCTCTCAGTCTTTGAAAGTGGTGCCCTCTGTAGGAACAGTGGACAACACCATACATTCCAAGAATAGGAGTTGGGGGTAAGAAGCCTCAGTAGCCCAGGCCTAACTCAAGTGTCAACTGGAGGTCAAGTCTTCTTATGACGTCCTCCGATAATATACAGCGAATCCTGTCAATGAAGTGCCATCCATTTGCAACCATGCTCTACCACTTCACCACTGGCATGCTCTTTAAGATTCATTATAGTTTCCTGGACTATTATAACTAAGACTGACCTCCCTGCTTCCACACTTGTCTTCCAGTCTCTTCACTGTTTTGCAACTGGAATTGAAGTGTCCTATCATTGCTTTGCATCCCCTCCCCTGTAAAACTCCAAAGTCTTCACAATTTCCTGTAAGCATTGATCTGAACCACTTCTCAACTCCATTGTTTTCCTCTTTCATGTTGTTCCAGACACAAAAATCTTTTGTTCCTATAATAACCCAGGCATGTCCTTACCTCACAGTCTTTGCACTTATTATTTCTTCTGCCTAAAATATTCTTAATGCAACTATCCACATGACTCTCTGCTTCATGCCACTTAGGTCATCTAATTGTACATTTACAGTTGAGGGAAACAGATCAAGTAACATACCAAATGACAGAAAGTGTGTATGACAATTTGTGACGCAGACTAGATTAAAACTCAACGTTCCCAGACAAGTAAATAATCCAGTACAACAACTTGTATCATAATATGTTAATTGATATTTATTTTAAGTTCATTCTTAATTTGAATTTACATAGAACTTTATGTATATTTTATAGTCTCATTTTTGTGATTGTTGCATGTCAGCTTAATTTTGATTCTACAAATAATAATATTTAATGATTGGAAGAAATCACAGAGATTAGACCAGCTTATTCCAAGATTTAAAATCCACTCTAAAACAACTCCTATAAATACCACAGAGCTCATGAAAGCCATCATTGATGGGAAAATCACTATTTCATGAAGCAGCTTATTTCTTTTGCTGGAAGCCCTGATGCAAAATTCTTCCTTATATTGAGATGAAATTTAAATTCCTTCATTTTCCTCTTTGTTGTTGTTTAAGTGTAACTTAATGAGTATATTATGCACATTTTAAAACCTAATTTTACTTTTTTTTTGAGAGAGAGAGAGAGAGTGTGGCAGAGGGAGAGAGAGAGGCAGGCTCCCTTCTGAGCAGGGAACCCACCACAGGGCCCAATCCCAGGACCCTGGGATCATGACCTGAGCTGAAGGTAGATGCTTAACTGACTGAGCCATCCAGGCACCCCAAATTTTAATAATTTTAACTTAACTAAAGGTCAACACTGCTGTTATGGCCAATTTCTGAATGACTATAAGAATAGTTTAACGTTTATTTATTAGTTCTACCCCTCAGATATTGCTCACAAATAATATCAAATTATATTATTAATTCTCCAATCTCTAAAATTTTGCCCTTCTGCACATCTCCTAGGAGATGAGATGCCATATGCAACAAAGACAAGTTGTCTAAGCTCAGGACATTCAGGAGCAACCCAACCAGCTTTCAGCTGACCTCAGATGCATGAGTGAACCCATTTGAAATCATCTGAACCCATCCCAAATCAGTCTATTCATAGATCTTTGTGATTGGGTGGTTGGTTTATTCTTCTATGCCACTGAGGTTTTGAGGTTTTGTGGTTATTTATTAAACAACACTGTGTGGCAATATGTAACTAATACAAATAGTTAAAGAATTTAATTGGTAAATAAATTTTCATGTGATATAGACCAAAATGTGATGTTGAAAATATAATACATGTGTGTGTGTATATATATGAATTTTATGCTCAAAATGATGGCTCTCTATAAAAAATTTAAAAGGCAACCAGGTACAATCCATTGGAATTTATGAATAGAACACACAGGTGACATTTCTGTGCAGGAATTATTTGAAAGCCTTTCATGCTTTAATTTATTCAATGGATATTTATTACCAGACAATATAGATGCAAAGATGTTGCCAATATATGTGTGTCAGGGAAAGCTATGGGAAATAGATTTAATCATTTTTTCATCAAAGGCAGTTTTTTTCAAATTTGTTTTGCATTAGCATCAAAATGGGTGCTTGTTAAAAGTTGGGAATATAATAAGCAATTTCAGACTCAAATTTTTGTGTTCAATTTAGAAATTGTTATGGCAATGTGACTCCAGATGATTCTGATATATTTGGTTTTCAGGTTACACTTTAAGAAACACAGATTATAAAAGGTACAAATAGACCTAAAAATTTAAAAAGACCATTGATGGAGTACTGAAGAAGAAAACTGATATTTAAAATATAAGAAGAAAAGTAGTCAAAAACAAAATTGAAGAGGACAGTCTTAACAATGTTATTCAAATGTCAACTTTCAGTGAGGCCTTCCCTGACCACTTTATCAAAAATTTCAACCATCAAGGCTCTCTAAGACACTTTCTAGCTCCCATTCCTGCTTTATTTAAAAAAAATAAATTCAGTTGCCTTAAATTTCTGGTATAATAGATATTATTTAATTCTAATAGAATATTAAAAAATATTTTTGGGGGGTTACTACTGTGTTCTATGAGAGCAGGTATTTTGTCTACTCATTGTATTATCCCTACCCAGAACAGAATCTGGCATGAATTAGACTCTCATTATTTAATTGCTGAATAGTTAGGAGGCAGAAGGAAAAGCAGTGTTTTGTCTAGAAAATCTTTGTCTTTCCACAGCTAACAACTTTTGCACCCAGTTGTCATCAAAGCAAACCTCTATATAGATGGGATGATTCTCAAACAAGCTAAAGAATAAAGAGAGCAGAAATAACAAGATTAGCAGTACTTTCAGTTCTATACCTAGATGGCTTGCTGCCTATTATACTGATGTAACTGGAGAATAAATTCATGAATGTTTTGGGATATTTTAAACATAGATATTTTGGTAGGCTGAATTCCAAAATGGACCAACATTCATGACTAATCCCAGGAATGTGACTATGCTAAAATGTCATATTTGCAATATTTCCAATATAATGAAAATTACTAATTGTTTGACTTTGAGTAACTAAGAAGGGAGATTATCCAGAAGAGTGTAGTCTAATTACATGAGATTTTAATTAAGTCAGAGAGCTTTTTTTTTTTTTGGTTGTAGAATAGGAAGTCAGAGAAAACTGAAGCATGGTAAGAATTTGACACAGCACTGCTATTCTGAAGATTAAGAAATCCACATGAGAAGAAATGACCCTAAAGGTTGATACAACAATAAGAACATGGTGGATCCTTTTTTTGTTGTTGTTTTTTTAATCACATTTTTTTAAAGGCAGCAAAAATTATTGGAAACAGTAAAGAATAAAGTGCCCAAAATCCATAAATCAAAGAAGTTGAGACCCTTCCCAAGGTAAGTTGACAACATTCAGCCATTTTTTTACTGGAGGCATTTTCAAATTGTGGGCAAGCGTATATAATCTGGAAGGAAAATGGCAAAGAAGAAACACAACTTTTTAGTAGTTCAATAAAGGTGATAACCTGGAAATTGAGGGGACACAAGAGATTGGGAAAATAGAAAACAAATCTTCCAAAAAGCAGAGTGAAATCACACCTGTGATACTTGTGGAACCAAGATGTGACAGAAAAGGCATTTATTTTGAAAACATTGTCAGTAAGACATGCGCACAATTGTGGAGCCAGAGGGGCAGGGGAAGACTGTAGAGTTAGGCAAATCCTTGACTGGACAGAATTGAATCTCTTGTAATCTTTTGAGGTAAAGGATAGTGACTTGGAAAGCTCTCAATCCAAAGTTTGTGAAAGCCATATTTAGTAAAAAAGAAAAGCCAAGTGTATATAAAGTCTGATCGAGACAGCAACAAAGGCCAACTCATCTTAACTTCTGATTCAATTTAGGTATTTAGCTCTTCAGGTACTTGCCTTACAGGGGAAAATGTAAACTTTATTATGTGGAATATAATCTCATCTAGAACCTCTAGAATTATGTCATTACACAGTGACTGGTACTAAAAAAAGTTCTAAACAGGCTATGAATAAAATAAAATATGACCAACAATCAAAGAAAAGGGCAGAGACTAGATGCATTTATTAGCCTGAACGCCAAGGATCCATATATTAGAATTCACAAATAAATACTTAAAAATTACTATGTTAAATTTTAAAGTGGTAAGGAAAAATCTGTGTCCTAAGATGGCTGACAGAACCAGCAAGGGAGTCCCAGTCCCTGCCCTGGTGCTCTTCCAGGTTCTGCTCTCTGCTCTGTTTCCTTTGTGGGCCAAACTGGGTCCCTCTCCCTACCCCATTTCATGTACACGCCAAGAGTGCCCAGTATGTGGAAATAGAAGTGTATAAATTATCCCCTTTGTTTTGCTTGGGGCTCAGACCTTTGGAGATCACTCTCCTCTGAGCCCGCCGGCATTAAATAAACCTCCTATCCTCCAAGATCTCCAAGTGCCACTTGGTTCTTCTGTCAGGCGATCCAGTCCAGGTTCTGTAACAAAAGAGCATAGTAGAAAAAATAGATGAAAAGTTAATGAAATTTACCAAAGTATTAGACTCTCAAAAAGAAAAGAGGAATAAGTTGACACTACAAACAGAAAATAAAATGTGATATATGAAATAATGAATAGTAGATAGTTTTAAGTGGACGCCTTTAAAACAAAACATCAGTTACCTAGGAGAAAGTCCATAAAAAACACACGAACTGAAGTAGTGAAAAAAAAAACGTAGAATAGGACAGAGCATATGAGATATTTTGGACACTCTTCAAAGGTCTGTTATAATCAAAGTCTTGGAAGAAGAGAGAAGTAATGGGGCAAACACAGTATTCAAAGGAATAATGGCTAAGAAGTTTTTTATGATAAAAGACTCATAAGTACAAGAAATCTAACTATACCTTAAGCAGTATATACAAAAAGAAAGTTTAACTAGGCAGGCACCTCACAGTAAAACTGCTACAAAGAAAAGAATAAAAAAGTAAACCCTAAAAGCCAGCCAGAGGAGGAAAGATGCCTTGTCTTCAAAGAACAACCAATCATAAGAATGACAGCTGTCTTCTTACCACTAATAATGGGAGTCAGAAAGCACTGGAATGACATCTTTGTATTTCCAAAGAAAAAGTACTGCCAACCTAGAATTCTCTGACAAGTGAATATATTCTTATCCTTCAAAAATAAAAGTGAAATAAATATGTTTGCAGTCAAAGACTGAGGGAAGCTGTCAATAATAGGGACATAGTTAAAAATAAAAGTCTAAATTAAAACCAGATCTTCCTTCAGGCAGGAAAAAAAAAAAAAAACTGATCTAAAATGTGAACATAGAAATATAGAATGGAATTAAAATCCACCACAAAAAGGTAAATAAATGAGTGAATATAAATAATTGCTTAATGTACAAAACAATTATAGAAAACTCCTGTGAAGTTTAATTTATATGTAAAACAAAACACCATCACAACAATAATACAAAATGGAAATGGGTTTTAAAGATTCTAAGTTACTAGCAAAATAGGAAAAGTAGAAAAATAATAACTTTATTAGACTATAATGAGGCATCCATAACTTAATATTTATAAAAACCTATATAAATATTAATGTACAAGGGCACCTGGGTGGCTCAGTCTTTAAGCATCTGCCTTCAGCTCAGGTCCTGATCTCAGGGTCCTGAGATCAAGTCCCACATCGAGCTCCCTGCTCAGCAGGGAGCCTGCTTCTCCCTCTCCTACTCCCCCTTCTTGTGTTACCTCTCTTGCTGTCTCTCTCTCTCTGTCAAATAAATAAATAAAAATCTTAAAAAAAAATAAATATGAATGTACAAATCACAAGTTATTCAAGTGAAAAAATAAAATAATAAAAATAATAAATCTTAAAAGAAAAAGTTTTTTGTTCTTCAAAAGGCATCATTAGGAAAAGGCAAAGGCTAAAGTCAGACTGGGAAAAAACTAGCAATCCATTTAACAGACAAATAATATGAATCCAGAATATCTAAAAAGCTCTTAAAACTTAATAACAGGAAGATGAACAGTCCAAAACAATGGGTGAAATATTGGAACAAAAGCAGTTCATAAAATGAAATATATATATATATGCTAATAAATACATAAAAAGATATTTGACATAATTAGTTATCAGGAACATGTCAATTTAAACCAAACTGAGAATCTACTCCACTCCACTATGGTTAAATTGAAAATAAATAAAAAATCTAAATATACCAATTGTTGATGGGGACATGAAACAACAGAATGTCTTATAAAATGTTGGTGGGAATGCAAAATTTTAACCTCTTTGGGTAAATCAGTGGTAGTCATTTTTGAAGTTAAATATAAACCATTATTCTACTTTTAGGTGTTTCCCCAAAAGAAATGCTAATGTTTTCATACACAAAGACTTGGGTGAAGAAGTTTATATTAACTCTACTTAATAATCAAAACATAAAGGTGAATGGATAAACAAATTGTGATATACCCATACAATAGGATTCTACTCTGAGTTAAAAAATAACAAACTAGTAATTTACATAACAATATAAATGCATCTCAAAATCTTGTATATGCTGAAATAAAAGAAACCAGACACAAAATAATTCAGGTTGAAAGTTTCTATTTATCTGAAAATCAACCAAAAACAAATTTATTGGTAATATGAAGTAGATTATTATTTCCTGGTACCAGAGGTATGAGACGTTGATTGCAAAAGAAGTGTGATGGTACTTTCTTGGGGTGAAGAAAGTGTTTTACATCTTGATTTTGGTGATAGTCAAGAGTATGTATATTTGTTAGAACTCATGAGACATAGGGAAAATGGGTGCATTTAAAAAATATAAATTAGGGGCGCCTGGGTGGCTCAGCCATTAAACGTCTGCCTTCGGCTTGGGTCATGATCCCTGGGTCCTGGGATCGAGCCCCACATGGGGCTCCTTGCTGGGCGAGAAGCCTGCTTCTTCCTCTAACACTCCCCCTGCTTGTGTTCCCTCTCTCGCTGTCTCTCTCTCTTTCTCTCTGTCAAATAAACAAATAAAATTTAAAAAATAAAAAAATAAAAATATAAGTTATATCTCAATAAAGTAGATTTTTAAAAAAAGACAACATGTGTCAAATAGGAAACAATAAGCTGGTAGCTATAATCTTTGTTATAGTGATTATTTAATAAATGGAATGGATTTAATACTACAAGTAAATGCTTAAAAAATTTATTTGTATATTGCTTATTATTTTTTAAAGGATTTCTTGTTTTTTCTTTTAAAAACTTTATTTATTCATTCATGAGAGAGAGAGGCAGAGGGAGAAGCAGGCTCCCCGCTGAGCAGGGAACCCGATGCGGGGCCTGATCCCAGGACCCTGGGATCCTGACCTAAGCCAAAGGCAGACACTTAACCAACTGAGCCACCCATGTGCCCTGTATATTGCTTATTAAACACAGACTTCAAATATAAGAAGACAGAATATTGACAGTAAAACGTTGAAAAACAACCTCAACAAATTTCAAATAATTTAAATCATGCAGACTTAAAGACAATTTATAAAAGAGTATATTCATATGGTCTGGCTGAACATGTGACTACTACTCAATCCTGCAGTGTAGTTTTTATTGCTACTATAAAATATTGCCACAAATTTAGTGACTTTCAATAACACAAATGTATTATCTTACAATTCTGTAGGTTAGAAGTCCATCAGGGGTCTCAATCAAGGTGTTGGCTGTGCAGAGTCCCTTTCTGGAGGATCTAGAGAATCATTTCCCTGCCCTTTTCAACTTCTCAGACTGTCCCCATTTGTTGGCTCTTGGACTCCTTTATTCATCTTCAAAGCCAGCAAGTTTGCATTCTTCTTTAAGTGTTCTTCTGTAATCACATTTCCCTTCCACTCTGAACGTAGCCAGGAAAAGCTCTCAGATTTTAGGGGTTCTTGTGATTAGGTTAAGCACACCTGAATAATACAGGATAGTCTCCTCATAGTAAGATCCTTAATTTTAATCATACCTGTAAAATTCTTTTTGCCATGTAAGGTAACATATCCACAGGTTTCAAGGAGTAGCATGTGGACATCTTTAGGGGGCATTATTCTGTTTAACACACCCAATAAATCCAATGCAAGGTTTATATCTAACAAAAAGCATACATGTGTTCAAAAGATAAGTCCTGGAGTGTTCAGAACTACACTATGTGTAATAAGTACACTACAAACTACCCAAATGCCTATCAGAAAAAAATGGATCAAAACTGTATTATATTCAATGGAATATATATATATCCATATATAATATGGAATAGAATGCTATGCCAGAATAGTATAGAACAATAACAAAAAACATCCTTAACTATGTATAAACATATGGGTGAGTTAGAGAGACATAATGTTGAGCCAAAGCAGTCAAACACAAAAGAGTATCTATGCATCTTTTATTAAAGTACAAAAACAGATAAACCTAATTTATGCTATGAATGATCAGAATAGTAATTGTCTAAGAAGTGATGCAGTATAAATGAGATCTGTTAATATTGTTTCCTGGTATGGATGTGTATTGAACAGGTCTGTTCAATTTGTGAAGTTTCAGAGAGCTCACTTCTTTGTATAGTATGTGTTTATTATAGTTTAAGAAAATATTTATAGTTTTTTAAAAATCATATATACTTTAGATCAGTTTTCAGCACAAATAATAACGTATGCCATTTATTAAGCTGTTACAATGTATGAAGTGCTATGGTAAATACTCTATTTCTCAAACCAACCCTGCAATTTTGGTGTGACTGTCATTTTTCTGTGAGTTTAAATAACATGACCAATGTAAAACAGACAGTGGCTGAGCTCAATTAAAAACCTTACAAATTTGATTTCCAAAGTCATGTTTGTTCAGATAGATACACAGATAAATAAATAGATAAATAGATAGATCTTGAATGTATTCCAATATATTTAAATATTGGAATTACTAGGAATCTAAAAGTTCCATAGGTTATATAGATGTAAATATCTATCTATATACGTATATGTGCATTTTAAATGTATTTAAATATCATATTTGCCAGAAATGTAAAAGTTCTATAAAGTCAATTACAGAATAATCACCTCCAAAGATGTCCATGCTCTACTCCCTGGAACCCATGAATATGTTTTGTTACATGACAAAGGAGGAGAGAGATTAAATTTGCAAATGGAATTAAGATTGCTAATCAATTGACCTTAAAATAAAAAGATTATCCTAGAATACTCGGGTGGGTCCATTGGAATCACAAAGCGCTTTAACGTGAAGGGGGAAGGCAGAAGGGAGGGACAGAGTCAGATGTGAGGATGCTCCATTGCCCTGTTAAAGAGGCCCTCCCTCCTCGCCCCCTCATAGGAAATGAAGGTGGCCTCCCATAGTTGGAAAAGGCAAGGAAACATTGTGCCCTAGAGCTTTCCGGAGGAACATACCCTGTCTATACCTTGATGTTAGTCCAGCAAGACCCATTTCAGACTTTGGATGGCCAGAATTATAAGATAATAAATTAATGCTTTAAGCCATGAAATATGTGGTAATTCATTATAGTAGCAATAGGAATAATGCACTAAGTTCATACAATAGAAAATTTGAAGTGAAAGCTTTACTGGCATTACCCTAGTTACTGTATGCCTCCGTCCAATATATAAGGCAATTCTCTCTGGAGAAGAAAGTTCACAACTCAAAGAATTTTAGATAACCCTTTAGTTAAATATTTGAAACAATCTGAAAAATAGTGGTTTTCTGTGGCATGTGACTTACTGAAGAAGGAGGTCCATTGCCTGTATGTAATATTAGAGATAGTTCTGTTGGAGTTTGGGCTACATGAAAAGAAGAACCCTACATTGTGAAAAAGATTAAAAATTGTAGAACCTGGAGTTGACTGATAATCAACTGACTTAAACAAGTTGCAATTAGACCACTTATAGCAATAGATAACAATTTAAATAAATATTTCTATAAATAAGCTGTAATATTCCTTGAATGTTCTGTACTCTGAATAACAGAGCCCTCAAGGTATTTCAAATCCAAAGTTGTAAACTTGTTAAATACAGAGTATAGTGAAAACTTTGCACACTTTAATATAGCTAAATGATTCATAGATGAATATAGTCAAAATATTCTGATGTCCATTAAACATTAAAAGTGTTTTAGATTAGAGGATTGGTCAAATTGGAACAAGAAGGTATAGATATGGGGCACCTGGGTAGCTAAGTTGTTAAGTGTCTGCCTTCGGCTCAGGTCATGATCCCAGGGTCCTGGGATCGAGGCCCACATCGGCTCCCTGCTCCACGGGAAGCCTGCTTCTCCCTCTGCTTGCCGCTCCCCCTGCTTGTGCTCTGTCTCTCTCACTCTCAAATAAAAAAAAAAAATCTTAAAAAAAAAAAAAACAGGTATAGACATTACTAGTAGGAAACAGCTCCACTCCAGGGGCAGTGTAGGAAGCAAGTTTAGGATGCTTGAGCAGTCAACATTTAACTATTGCCATGGTCAACCTAAATGAGAAGTCAGCCATGGAAAAATAACTAAAGTTGTAGATTCTGGAAAAACCAAGTGAATAATATAGCTTGATCTTATGGTCTGGAAAAAAAGTGAAAGGTAATGTTTCAAACTGAAATATCCTACTATAGAATGCATAATTTCATAGTGGAAGAAGAATTATTAATATGTAGAGTGGTCATAAAATACATCAGGAAGAAAATGGCTTATTTAGCTCTATGCTATGATACTATTTAGACTCCCAATGGTATGTGAAGAAGTGCAATCTGTCTGAAAGTTACAATGTCCAGATATGACCTTCACAAATTTAATTTCTTTTATTCTTCTGAGGAACTGTCTTAAATTTTTAACTGCCCTACTTGTCAGCACCACCTGCCTGTACATTGTTAGCCCCCAGAAGGTTCATTTCACTGATCACTTCAGAAACACAGAGTCTTTTTCATTGAAAGGGAACATACTTTTTCTCCAAAGGGACAATGGTAGTGCTATCTCATCATTTATCTGAATAGTAGGAAAAGATTAACCAATTCTAACACTGGGCGGAGGAATCATGCACATCAATTTAATATAAATAAAGACTTAAACATACACTTCACAGAAAAAAATTAAAAAGAAACATATATGCAGACTGTAGATTGCAAAGCTAGGATATTCAAATTAATAGAAACACCTTATAAATTGAACAAAAATGGCAGAACTGAGGAAGGATATAATGCTCAAGTTATAATTTATGTGGAGCAGAAGCATAATTCTTGAACTTATAAGCTTAATTAGGACTTGATTATAATACATATATATGTGTATATATATAAATATATATATATAGTCTAAATTGAAGTGGAATGATCTTATCTAGCTATTGGAATATCATTACTATTGAACTTGAAGTAATTATTTTATTACTTCTATGTCATTTATGAAAATGAATAAACACAATGTTTTTTGTAGGTCTTCATGGTAATGCTTCTTTTCAGTTCTCACAACTCATAAGGAGAACTGAAGGGAGAAATACCACAGAAGGTGAAGCTGAGGGCAGTTTTTTCCCACAGAACTATTTATTTTTAATTTGAGAAGAAAAAGAAGTCAAAAGTGTCCTCTTTTGAAGAAGTAATTTATATAAGGATTAAAAAGAGTAATCAATAAAAATGTTGTTGGGTGGAGAGTGGGTGGAGGGACCTCAGGCCCTGCGTCTTCAACCCAGCCCCTCCAAAGACGTTGCCCGAGGATTTTGGTCTTGCTATAAGAAAGAATTCAAGGGCAGACACAAAACAGTGGATGAGCAGTACAAGCAGGAAAGTTTATTAAAGTGAAAGTACACTCTCCGGGTGTGAGAGCGGGTGAGCTCCAGGGAAAGCTGCACCCATGGGGTTTGGGTTGCTGTCTTTTATTGACCGTTGCTAACAAAGGGGTGAACTATTCATTTCTTGAGGCAGGCTGGGATTCCTTGGAAGCAGGGTGGTTTCTTCCAGGAATGGGTTATGCGCTTTTTCTTCCTTATTTGGTCAGGGGTTTTTCTGTCATGGCACCTTAGGGAGGAGATTTTAGTAAGATGAGGTAGTATAATGAAGGAATAATGTGAACTTTGGCCTGCCTACTTTGTCAGCCATCTTAGGCCTGTCTGGTTTGATCCAGTTTCTTGTGGTTTTGTTTTGGGTGTTGCCAGGACAGGCCCCTGCCTTCCTCATAGTTGGTCATGATTTGCTGGCCCTCTAGGCATCTTGTTAAAACCCAACTGTTAGAACTCTAACAAAAATGTTTTTATTCTTACAGATATTTATATTTTGCTCTATCAGATGAAGAATATTCATACTTCATATCTAAATATCTATATATAGATATATTTCTGTTAATTAATAGGGGAAGTTTAAGTATCACTGTCTCAAATGACAAGACAATCATTACGGTTAGAAGCTATCAGTATTAACTACCTCAATGTAAAATAAAAAAGCAGATAAATCCAACACCAAAACCATTTGGACCAGGTTGACATTCATGGAACATGGAGCATTCAAATTTTAATAAGATGCTGAACAAGCTACCCTTCCTGCAACCCAGGAGGAAATGAGAAAATTTTGAGAAATATTCTAAATTAATATCTGAGATGAGAGTAGAGGCTTTATTCTGGGGCAGGAAGCAGGCTGTGAAAAGTAAGATAAGAAAGAAATTGGTGGAGTTTGCTTCTCCCCAGCCATTGCCCTGGAAGAATGAGTTACATCCCATATTAGCAGTAACTCAACTCTACAGTGCTAGTGTACTCCAGAGTAAAATCAGGGCTGTAGGAAAGCCCTGTAAAAGTGAAAAGCTGAGAAAAACAATGGGGCTAGCTAGGTGAAGACATGTGATTCTCTTCCCTCTCCAAACCCTCAGAGCCTTGTGAATTACAACCTATGAGTGTTTCAGCTTCAACTGTGTATTCTTTGAAAACAAAGATCTGATTTGAGGAGTTATTTTCCAGGATTTGAAATGATAAACTATTCTGATGCTGGGGATGGTGGGGTTCAAGCACTCCTATATAGTTTCCTACACCTTGAATTTATCAAGCTGACCTAGACTGCTGTCTGACCTACCCCCAGTACTCAAAAATTCCATCAAGAGAATCCATGCTTTGCCTTAAAGTTCTTATAAAGCTGTAAAGTTGATGAGGACAACACATTATGTTTCTTAGAAGGTCTATTGTTTAAGAGAAGCAATTTGTAGGACACGTCCTTGAGATCCTTAGGGGGACATTTTTCTAACAGAACAGTTCCCCGAGGAACCATCTTATGCCTTTCTGACATTTTATATAGTCCCATTCTGCACTTCACCTTTGCTCTAAAGCCTTTTCTTAATTTGAAAACATGGGAAGGCCTGGAAATGTGAAACTTAAATTTTTTTTTTTTGAACTCAGTAAGTACTGTGCTTTTCTATTTCTTATAAATTTTACTTAAAAATGGAATAATTAATTTTCAGCTCATCTCTCTCTCTTCTACCATTTTGTCATAGCCAGTGAAAAACTTCAAGTGGTGCTTTAAATATTTTACCTTAAAATCTCCTTAGCTGAATCACCCAGATCATTAGGCACATTTTCTATTTTTCAGGTGACCATAGGTGACAGGGTTTTTTTTTCTCTAATTCCTACTGACTACCTAATTAAAATCCTACCTCCTCCAGGTTCTAATAGCATGTTCTTCACATTCTTTTAAGCCTCTACTGATCTCTTCTTTACCAACACCAAGCATCTGCTAAATGACTTCCTGAGTCCTTTTCACTTTTACTGGCGCTTTCCAAATATTGCTCCTTTCACCCAACCACCTGGTCTTTTAGACACTTCCACATCTTTTAAGTTTTTGCTACAAAAGAACACACTTCCAAATACCAAGAAAACCACCTTCGAACTTAGAGGCATTAAAAAACAAACATTTTTTTTCTCATAAATATGCAATTTTGGCAGGGCTTAGCAAAAGAATATTTCATTTCCACTCAACTCAGCACAAGATGACAAATTAAAATATATGGTTATAATTGTCGATCATTGTGCAAAATGTTCCCCTTGAATATCTATCAGTTTTTTTTCATGTACTGTAAAGCTCGTTTGTTATATGTATGACCACTTAGGATTGTTACATCTTCTAGATTACTAGATCCCCTTTATGATTAGGCTATGACTTCCTTTATCTCTGGTAAATGTCTTTTCTCTGAAATCTGCTTTAATATTAACATGTCCACTCCAACTTTACCTTTGAACTATATATGTCTTTATATTTAAGTCTTCCTTTTTCTATTCAATCCAATAAATAATCTGGACTTGGACTGCTTATATTTAATGCGATTACTGACATGGTTAGGTGTAGAGCTATCATCTGCTTTCACCTGTTCTTTGCTTCATTTTCCTGTTTTCTTCCCTTCTTGGAAATTAATTCAATACTTTTATGATGCTATTTAGTTTTTTTTCTTGGCATATTAGTTATAACCCTTAGTTTTGTAATTATAGTGATTTCTCTAGAGATGATAGCATTCTTCATTGAGCTAACAGTTCCGTTCTAAGTGATATGATACGACTTCAAGATAGTGTAAATACTGAACCTTGCAAGTGTATACGCTGATTTCTCATCTCCCTGTCTTTGTGCTCTGTGTGTGTGTGTGGGGGGGGTTATAAACTTTATATGTACATATGCTCTAAATTTCACAGTGAATTTCTGTTATTTTTATGTAAATATTATTTTATTTTAAATAATACATTACCTTAAATAGATTTAAGTAATAAAAATAAATATTATAGATTTACCGAAGTAGAGAGTATTTCTGATTCTCTGCTTCCTTTTAGGTAAAACCACATTTGCATCTGGTGACATTTTCCTTCTTCCTGCTGTATTTCCTATACATTTTCTTTTCTATACATTTCTTATAACGTAAGTCTTCAGGGAATAAATCTTTTACTTTTCGTATGTTATCAATCACCATCTTAAAATTATTTATTTTTGAAATATATATATTTTCACTGGGAATGGTTTTAGGCTGGCAATTTTTTTTTCTTTCAGATGTTTAAAGTTGTTGCTCCACTGTCTCCTTGTTGGCATCATTTTTGATGAGAAATCTGTTGTCAACTTTATCTTTATTCCCTTGTATGTAATGTATCTTTTGCTCTGGCTGCTTTTATTATTTTCTACTTATCACTGGATTTCAGTGATATGCTGATGTTTGCTTCATGCTTCTGGTGTTTAAGGATTATTGTGGTACTTGGATTTGTGTTTGTCATTTTCATCAGTTTTGGAAAATTTTTTTCCTGTTATGTTTGCGATTAGCCCCCTCCGCAGGTAAAAGACTTCAATTACATGTGTTTTGGGCCACTTGGAGTTGTCTCATCGTGGGTCACTGATGCTCTTTACTTTTTTATTCGTTTTTAAATTTCCATTTATCATTTTGGATAAAGTCTACTGGTATGTCTTTAAATGCACTACTATTCTTTTATCCTGTAATGTCTAAGCTGCCATTAAGCCCACCAAGTTCATGTTTCATGTCAAATTATGTAGTTTCATATCCAGAAATTTGATTTTAATTTTTTTATATCTTTCTTGTTTTTTCTTACCTTATTCTATCTTTTCTTTAACTTTTTGAACAGTTATAGTAAGTGTTTTAAAGTGTCTGACTGTTTGTTCTATTATCTGTGTTACTTCTGAGTCAGTTTCTCTTAATGACTTTTATCACCATTCTGGCTTGATTTTTAATACTTCTTAGGACAGCAAACCATTTTTTATTGGATGCCAGACACTGTGGATTTTACCTTGTTGAGTGATGGATATTTTGGTATTCATTTAAATGTTCTTGAGTGGTAATTCAATATTACACTAAATGTTGTTGGGTAAAGTTAGTTTGATCCTTTGGGGTCCTGCTTTAAAAAATAAATGTAAGTGAAAGTAGACTAATTTTCTCCACTACCGATGTAAAGCCCTTATGAATACTCTGCTCTTGACCTCATGAATTATGAAATTTTCCAACCTGCCTGATAGAAATAGGCGCCATGCCCAACCCTATGTGAGTGCCAAGCTCTGTTCTCTCTAATCCTCTCATTTGGTTCTTTCACTGGCTTTGGGCAATTTTCTTATACATATGCACAGATCAGTACTCTGCTGAATGCTCAGAGGGTGTTGTCCACAGATCTCGGGAGTTCTCTACGCAGGTCCCTCCTCCCTGGCACTCTGCCCTGAAAATAATAGTTGCCTGCCTTTCCTCACACTCTCCATGTCTTCAACTCTGAACGTTTGCTGGGTTTTGCCTAGGTTCCTTTTCCCTATGCATTTCCTGGAAATTCTCTTCAGGCAGGAACCTAAGGCAATAATAGATCTCAACTTTTTGTCTCCTGTTTCTCAGGAATTATTGTCTTTTGTTGTCAGATGTGCAGTGTTTTGCAAACCATCATTTTATATATATTTTTTCTGCTTTTCTCTTGCTGTTTCAGCTGGGAGAATAACTTGGCCCCTTTTACTCCCTTTTGGTTGATTTATCTCATCTCTTCTCTTTCAAAATTAACTCAAGATAAAACAAAAAAGCAAAGAACTCTTCTCAAACCTATAAACCTTGTGTATTTAGGTAACTGCTGTATCTCTTTTCCCTCAAATTCTTGGATTCTTTAGTCATTTTCGCTACTTTTTAACTTTCTTCACACCCATGGCCATCACTCCACTGACTTCATTATTTCTAAGGTCATCATAGAGATAGGTACCCTTATTGCTAAATATAATTGACATTAATCTGCCCTTACCTTGCTTGATTCTTGCAATAACTGAAACAATTGACTGTTCTTTTAAAACATCATATCCTTCGATAGTCTTTCTACTTCCCTGAACATTCTGTATCTTTTGTGAATCTTTATGAACTTACCTGTCTTTCCTTTAATTGTATCATCAGGGTTTTTCACTAAATCTTCATTTTTCCCTCACATTTTACAGTGAACATTTGCATTTCATCCACTTACCATAAAATGATGATTACCAAATTTATGTTGATATGCTATCCTTATGTTCTCATTTGTTGCTTCTGATATGACTACAAACCTGAGAAATAGCAATTACTATTACTTTTTTCTTTTTCTATTCATTTATAGTTAATAACCAAGTCTGAAAATCTGGCTTCTAAATTTCTGTCAAATCCTTCCATATGAATTCCTAGCTTCTAAAATCCATCACTATTTCTTGAATTGCTTAATATAAATCTTCCTAAGTAATATCTTTGCCTCCAGTTTTATATTTCTTTAACTTATTCTCTACATTGTAGCCAGAGTTATCTTTCTATAACAGCTGTTTGATCATTTCTCTACCCTCCTTAAAACCTATTGCTTTTAGTTAAACACCCAGATCACTATATCTGGCCTAAAAAAACTTTGCATGGTGTGAACATTCCTCATGTTTTCATCATATCTCATCAGTGACCTCTCTTTTCAATCTATATTCACTAAATTTAGTGACTTCAAACACATGCTTTATCTCATTTTCATTCCTATGCACTTATATTTGATATGCCTAAAATACTTTTCACTGTCTCATCCTGTCATCTTTTATCTTGCAAATACCCATTCATTTCTCATGTTGCAGACTCCTCCTCAAGGCAATCCTCACTGATGCTCAAAACCCCATTAAATGACTTTCTATGTATTCATGTAATATACTTGGCTTCACATATCGTATTGTATATCATTTGACTAATTGCCTTTTCTTCCCTGTTTTGCTTCAGTAAAGGTAGACACTGTACTTACTTTATTTGATGTTGTAAATACAACACATGAGACAGCACCTACCACATAGATATCCCTCAATAAATATTTTTATTTATCAAAAAGTATTTAACATCTGCTATATGTCAAAAATTGTTCTAAGCACTTATGTTACTTTGATGACAAAAATCACTGCCTCAGGGTCACCTGGCTGGCTCAGTGGGTAGAACATGAGACTCTTGATCTCAAGTTTGTGAGGTCAAGCCCCACATTGGGTGTGGAGCCTACTTAAAAAAAAAAAAAATCACTGTCTTTATGGAATTCACATTCTAACCGCAAACACAGACAATGAAAAATAAGCATAATAAATAGATATTGTTATATTATGTTGTAACATTTTAAGCATTACAATAGAAAATAGAAAAATCAAACAAACCAAAATTTAGATCATTATAAGATCAGGGTAAAAGAATGGGTGAGGTAGGGAGGAATTCCATACAGTCCTCACTGAAAAGGTGAAAATCAGCAAATATCTGAAGGAGTTGAGATATTTATCTATGTACATATCTAGGGGAAAGTTGTGCTAAAGAGAAAATATCGGTAGAAAACAAACACTTAAAATTAGATTATGACTGCTGTGTTTGAAAAATAGCAAGGATCTCATAGTGTTTGGAAGAGAGATAGCAAGAGAAGAAATCAGAAAGGTAACAGAGATCGCATAATTTAAGAACTTTAACTTTTACTGAATGAAATGGGAAACCATTGCAGAATTCTCCACTGAGAAACCAGATAATCTTACGTATGTATTTAAAGAAGCACTCTGACATTTGTGTTGAAAATGAACTTCATAGGTATAAAGGTAAATATACGTTTCCATCTTAAAAGGTTTATTAACTCTCTATTGTTCTGACAACAAATTAATACAGTGTCTTAAGACAGTTACAGTTCTGTTACAGTTCTAGAGGTTAAAAATTCTAAATAAGTTTTATTAGGCTAAAATCAATGTGTTACAAGGGCTGTGTTCCTTCTGGAGGCTCTAAGGGAGAATCTATTTCTTGTCTTTTCCAGCTTCTAGAGGCTGCCTGTATTTCTTGACTTGTGGCCCCCTTTCAGGCAATGGCATCACTCAGACCTCTGCTTCCATTATTGCATCCTCTGTGACACTGACCCTCCTGTTCTGTCTTATAATAATAACCTTTGTGATTACATTGGACCCACCCGCATAATCCAGGATAATCTCTTCATCTCAAGATTCTTAATTGAATGACATTTTCAAAGTCTTTTTTGCCATGCACATAACAAAAGAATCGATTTGGGGTATTAGGAAGTTGACATCTTTTAGGAGGGGTATTATTTTGCCTACCACAGAAGGCTAGCCTAGTAAGCTAGGAAAGACTTTGTGGATAGGACCAGAGCTGTAGAAACAGATGCAATAGACAGATGGATACCCAGGTGTAGAAATAGATATAGTTTTTATTTAAGTATGACAAACATTGGGTAAAGTACAGGAATCTTAAGTGTATATTTGATGAATTTTAATAAATATAAACATCTACTTAACACCTCTTGGATTGTGTTATAAAACATTTCCAGAATTCCTCAAAACATTCCTTGCCCATAAACCACTCCCCTCAAAACAAGCACACAAACACTCTACTACTTTTGTCATCTATTAACATAGATTCGTTTTTCTTATTTTGAAATGTACGTAAGCTAGACCATTCATAGTTTCTTTTCTTGTGTCATTTTCAATTTTAAAATTATATCTTGGAGATTCATCCATGTCATCACTGAATAGTATTACATGGCATAAATATATGACAATTTATTAATTATATTCAGATTTGGGCTTTTATGACTAAGTATGGTATGAACATTCCTGCATGGATCTTGTGGTGAATGTGAACTGAAACCTCCTCCCACACCATAAAAATCAATTCCACGTGGATTATAGACCTATAAAGAGTAAATAATCGGGCGCCTGTGTGGCTCAGTTGGTTAAGCGACTGCCTTCGGCTCAGGTCATGATCCTGGAGTCCCGGGATCGAGTCCCGCATCGGGCTCCCTGCTCGGCGGGGAGTCTGCTTCTCCCTCTGACCCTCTTCCCTCTCGTGCTCTCTATCTCTCACTCTCTCTCTCTCAAATAAATAAATAAAATCTTTAAAAAAAAAAAGTAAATAATCTACAAGTAAACTAGAGAGTATCGTTACCACCCTACAGAAAGGTTTCTAAGCAAGAAATCAAAAATAATAATCATGAACAAAAGGCTGGGTAAATTGGTTATATTTCAAAATTAAAGGCAACAGGATTTCATAACAAAGGGAACATGGATTGTGAATGAGAGAGAACCACGTTTGCTCCTAGATTTAGCATGAGTAATTAGAAAAGTAGAATTGAGACAGACAAATTTGAGCTAAGTTTTTGGAGACAGGCAGCCATTTAATTTTGGACGTATTGAACTAGGTTATGTCTATTAGATACTCAAGTGGAGATATCAGATAGACAACTTGCTATATGACTATGGAGCTTATAAGAGATGTCTCAACTAAAAATCTAACATTGGACAAGAGAATGTGTAGAATCCCAAGATGGTATGTGGAGATAGAGAAGAGAAAAAAAATCAGGGAACTTAAATCCAAGATATTCCAATGTTAAGAGGCCTAAGGGGGAGGGAGGAGGGGAAATCAAGAAAGAGCAGTAAAATAAAACCAACTAGTCCTCCAAGGTAAGAGAAGAAATTTAACATTGTCTCTAAGGAGTGATAAAATGTCGCTTTGTGCTAAATAAGATAAAGTCTGACAGTGTGGGGATTGTGGTTATATTTATAAAAACAGCTCCAGGGTGCCAGGGTGGTTCAGTCGGTTGAGTATCCAACTTGATTTCGGCTCAGGTATGATCTCAGGGTCATGAGCTCGAGCCCCATGTCAGGCTCTGCACTGAGTATTGAGTCTGCTTAAGATTCTCTCTCTCCCTCCGCCCACCCCCCATCCTCACTCTCATTCTCTCTTGCTCTCCCATGCTGTCAAATAAACAAATCTTAAAAACATAAAAACAGTTTCAATGGAGGAGTGGCTGCAAAATCCTGTTTGGGAATACTTATTGGAAAATGAGACTAAAAGAATTAAAGACAGTAAATATAATCAGTGGCAGTAAAAAAATGGGGTGTTTTTTGGTTGAAAAAGTGTGCTCAGAGAGGTTTTTCTATAGTGAAAAGATGATAGGGCTTTGGATATCGAAGTACTAGTGTGGTGGGAGAAGTGTTAGGTTTGTAAAGTGAGTGAATTGTAAAGATAGGAGACGGTTATCGGGGTGAGATGTAAATTATGGAGCAACTGGAATTTTTGGTAAAGAAAAGATGTAGTTTATGAGCATGGAAGTATAAGGCTGATGTAGGGTACTGGATCATTGGTGGAGGGGAGTTCATGAGACAAGAATCTAGGATATGGAAGATTTATCTATGATGTGTATTTGGAAAGTACCCCGCATGTCTATGAGACTAGTATTGGAGAGAGTGACAGTGAGGCAAGCCCTAAAATGCACTAAATAATAAGGACAAATGATCCAAGGCTTAGTTAGGAAGAACAGTGAGGGCTGGTTACTTATATCATCTAGTGATATGAGATTCAAAATTGGATAATTTAGAAATAAATAAAGTACAAAATTCAGTAAGCAGAAATGAGCTAACAGGACACTTACAGCACCTGAGGCCCCCTGGAACACGTGCTATCGGAGGAAACAGCCACAACTTCGGAGGGCTTCAGGGACACGATATCCTTATAGGAGATACAGGTAGGGAAGGCCAGGTTTTTATTAGATCAGCAGATTAAGGGAGAATTCAGAGAAGAGGTTAATAATATAACATAGAGAGCAAGATTCAAGGTTGAGTGTGGGGACACAATCAGGGATGTGCAGGGCTTCAAAGGGATTGGATGGGAGTATGAGTAGCAAAAGATGACCTGGGATTCAGGGGCCTGTTATATTCATGGTTAAAAGCAAGGAATAAAATTATGATGATGTTAGTCCTGATGGAATCAAGGAAGATATCAGTGAAGATACTTAGCTTGGGAACTGATGGTGGCAGTAGAAAGACCAGGCCTCGTGCACATGGTCATCTTTGTTCCGCTCTCACCCACACTCTTTAGCCCTCCTCAAGGGGGGAGATGAATGACTTAGTTGTTCAGAAAATTTATCTTTTTTTTTAAAGATTTTATTTATGCATTTGACAGAGAGAGAGAGAGAGAGAGAGAGAGTACAAGCAGGGGAAGCAGCAGAAGGAGGACAGGGAGAAAGCGGCTCCCCGCCAAGCAGGATCACGCCCTGAGCCAAAGACAGATGCTGAACCATCTAAGCCACCCAGGCGCCCCCAGAAAATTTATCTTTGAAAGAGAAAAACCTACACAAAATTTCAAATCCAATGGGATGTGATTTCATAGAAGGGAAGTGAGATATTCTAAAAGATCAGTGGCTTTTAGGCTACCATAGCATGGCTATTATTATCTCCCATTTCATGTGAGAAAAGGTTTGTACCAGCGTATCCTTGGAAACCTCCGTGAATAAGCATTTCAGGGAGGGCAGTCAGCTTACCCAGCCACCGCGTTACACAGAAACTTCGTAGAGAAAACATTTCTAGTAGAGAGAGTCAGCTCCGTTTCTTAGGTGGCACATTCTTCTTGATTCGTCGTGGGGAATATATAATCTCTCCTTCTCCAAATCAATAATACAACTGTCTGGGGTGAAGGAGAAGCAACGCTGTAACATCTTTAAGACCAACCAGGGAACATACCCAGTGAAGAAGCGATGGATGAATTGTAGAATTCTTTCTAAATGATGCTTTGGAGATGAGCTTCTCTGTCTCCTCTTACAAGCTACATTTAAAAGAGTGCATGGAAATATGTGATGTTTATAAAGAATAAATGAGTAATACAGTAATATAAAGAATAAATGAGAATGTGGTGACGGAAGAAATATCACCATGGTACCGAAGACCATGGAAAGCGACAAACCTCATCACAGATTAAATCACAAAGAAATAAAAACTAGAAGAAGGAGAACTGAGATGAAATGATTGGCCGCAAGCAGTGTTAGTCAAGGAAACAAAAGGAAAAAGAATGTCTATTATATGAAACTGTCAGACCAAATGGAAACATTGTTACTGGTTTCTAAGTTTTGTGTGAGTGTGGATCAAAATGCCAAAGTCAAAGCAGCCAGCCAATTATGGAGTTCATAGAGAACTTGAAAGGGAAGCAATTTTCAGAAAGTTTGTTCTGAGGAGGATCTTGAAAAGTTATCATTTCCTAGCACAAAAATATCTTCAGGGCAATTATCAAAAGACGGGTTAGATATCATTACAAAAAGGAAAAGGTTAGAGAATTGAGATAAGCTTGTTATCTTTGTATTGTTACTCTTTGTTATTTGTAGGTATTTTCCATCCCCTGAGCAGAACAGACAATTTAAACATTAACAAGTACAACATTCATCAGAAAATTCTGAAAGTGGAAGAAATAACACCAAACTAAGACACAGCAAGGACAATTGAAACCATATGACACATTAAAACAAAACAAAAACAGGGACAACTGGGTGGCTCAGTCATTAAGCGTCTGCCTTCGGCTCAGGTCATGGTCCTGGGGTCCTGGGATCGAGCCCCACATCGGGCTCCTTGCTTGGTGGGGAGCCTGCTTCTCCCTCTCCCACTCCCCCTGCTTGTGTTCCCTCTCTTGCTATGTCTCTCTCTTCAAGTAAATAAAATAAAATCTTTAAAAAATAAAACAAAAACAAAAAAATACCTTTATGTTCTTTCCATGCAAAAGAATGACACGTTATGGTAAATTTGGAAAAAAAAAATATGAATATTATCTCATACTTATACTAATTTAGGAAATTAGAGAGTTTGGAATCACATGAAAATACTAATGCTTATCAAATGACAGCTTACACAACATTTAGAGATTATTATTATCTTCAAGCAGTAAAGAATAAGTATTAACAGCTGTTTTATTCTTGGAACTGTTTTAGGTGCTCTAGGAATATAAATATTACCGAAAATATATCATTACTATCATAGAAGACATGTGCAGCTCCAAACGAAGCTATGTTCAAGCTTAGAAAATAAGCACAGTAGTGGAAAAATTAAATGACCATTTTGTGCATGAAATTAAAGGTAACTGGGAGATCTTCACATTAACGAGTCTGGTGCAATGGCTTACCCAGCACAGGCAACAAAACTTGTAGAGGCCCAGAGGAAAAACCAATACGATATGTGAATGATTGTGTGGTTCAATACACGTAGCACATAGGATATGAGAAGCAGTTTGGAATAAAGTGCACTGTATTTGTACTTCAGTCCTGATTATCCTTTTTTTGTTGTTTTGTTTTTTTCAGAGCCATTATACTGCTGTATGGTCTTAAGAAAACCATTCACAGGGGCGCCTGGGTGGCTCAGTCGTTAAGCATCTGCCTTCGGCTCAGGTCATGATCTCAAGGTCCTGGGATTGAGCCCCGCATCGGGCTCCCTGCTCAGCTTCATCTCCCTCTGCCTGCCACAATCCCCTGCTTGTGCTCTCTCTCTCTCTCTCTCTCTGACAAATAAATAAGTAAAATCTTAAAAAAAGAAAAAAGAAAACCACTACATTCATCAAATATGTATTTACCTATTTAAAATAATCAAATATACACTGACCTAAGAATGATATAGCAGTTAATTGGTATAAAGTTCATACACGTAATAAATTAATTGTACATAGTAGAATATTATACTGCAGTGAAAATATTTTATGATATCTCTATGTCTCAATATGAATAATTGTCAGGAGTATAATGCCATGGAAATAAAAAAACATGTGGCAGAAGGGTAGATTCACAACAGACACTTAGGGCATGAAAAACACAAAATAACAATGTATGGATTATAAACATATATAAATAAAATTCTAATAAAGAGGAATAACATAAAACAAAATTCATGATAGTGGTTGTCTCTAAGGGGAAGAAGATGATAGGATCAAGAGAGACAAAAGGGATAGAAATGTTATCATAACACTCCATTTCTTGAGCTGGATATTGAGTAAATTCATGTTAATTTCATTGCAATTATGTATGTCTTACACAAATTCTGTGAATATGCTTTTGTTTGGACTTCTATTTAATTAATTAATTTAAAATTAGGTGAATGACTTCATAAATAATGACAGAATAAATTTACAAAATTATTGTATGAAATATGCAATATAAAAAATAGGGATGGAATTTTTTTCAAGGATTGAGTCAGATCTGGAGTGATAGGATTAATTTTAGTAGATTAAACTTTGATTTTAATAAGGTTTAATATCTGTAGGAATCTACTTTCTATTAATCATGACTATTCTTCTATGTACTATTTTGTAGTATTATCCCAGGCCACTTAAAAACTTGTATCTTTAAGGTTAACTCACAGGACTTTTGTAAATCATTTGTCTAGAAATAATTAAAACTTGTCATCAGGAGTAAAAGGATCATCGAAGGCTGCTTACCATAAATGTTAGTACTGGCTCTAGTTCAGACATTATAAATAGAATCTTGAGGAAGTCAGTCTCTCCTAACTTTTTAAGATGTATTCAATGAGTTTATCACATGAGATCTCATCAAAGCGTTTCTCTAGTTTAAAGATTCTATGTATTTCTGAAGTCCTAGGGTATTGTGGATTGAAACTGTCCCTTTTGGGACGACCTCAATTTTGGGGGTGGGGGAACCACCTTGATTTTTAATTACTGTACTGATACTACTCTGAGACAGAATACTATTAGGTTTTTGTCTGCATCACTCACTGAGAACATGCAGTGTTAAATAACGATGCATGTTTTAAATAGTCATTGACTAATTGGAGCTAGTAACTCAGGAAGTTATATAAATGAGAGAAAACAATAACAATTCTAAGTAATACGAGGACTAATATGAGGTATTTTTGATAATTCATTGCCCTGCTATATTCATATTCAGCTTAGAATTATGGTCTCAAACCATTATACATGCATCTATAATTTAGTATTCAGAAAATGTGCTGGGTAAGGTTAATAAATGTCCATAAGACTGTTGGAAACCCCATTAAATTATCTTCCTTTTGTGTATTTACTCTGTTTTAGACTTGAAATGTATTGTCTATATCTTGTGTTTGCAGCTTTTTTCTTGGAAAATGCAGATTAACATGTAAATGAAATTGATTATACAAAGCAAAAATAAATCATAGCTTCATTATTCTAAAAGAATACGAAATTCAGCTACATAATTGCAGATTTTCATAACATGCATCCACAATTACACAAGAGAAAACACTAAAACCTACAGGTAGCAGAGTAAATAAAAATATTACTTGGCTTATGCTTATATCTATAATTTCTTCAATTGTAGGTGAATGTTAGATAAAATACATGTTCTTTTAACATTTATTATTGCTCTATTAGTTTTGTTTTTTTGAAATTTTTCTATTATTTCAAAAGAAAAATGGTTCAACATTCCAGTGTGCTTGGATAAGCAGAAATAAATATATTTTTTAAAAGATCTTATTTATTTGCTAGAGAAAGAGACACAGAGAGAGAGGGAACACAAGCAGGGGGAGTGGGAGAGGGAGAAGCAGGTTTCCCAGCGAGCAGGGAGCCTGATGAGCTCGATCCCAGGACCTTGAGATCATGACCTGAGCTAAAGGCACACACTTAACAACTGAGGCACCCAGGCACCCCCAGAAATAAATAATTTAATTTTAAAATGTTGCCATTATCTATTCTAAATACTTTGAGTTCTTTCCATATAATTCTCCCATTCTCCCATTTTCCTAAATATTTTGAGTATTCAGTTGTTTTTTAGAAATACCTAACTTGAAATGTAGAAGATATTTATACACACATAGGTAATATACATGTATAGATGTGTGTATAAATGTATATATGTATATGTAAAAATGTATATCTACATACGGATATACACATGCATGTATATACACTCTAAAAAATAGATGTTAAAAAATCAATAAGTTTAAGTAGATATTTTGAAGAACTAGATTTTTTCAGAAAATAATTTTTGTCTCATGGCTTACAATAATTTTAGTTTACAAAGATTAATTTCCATAAAGGATGGAGAAAGAAAACATCTTTTTTGGTGAACCAGCTTCCAGTCTAATTTTTATTTAAGATGAAAATTGCTAGCCTTTAATGTATCAGTTTAACTTTATTTTTTTATTTTTTTTTAAAGATTTTATTTATTTATTTGAGAGAGAGAGAATGAGAGATAGAGAGCACGAGAGGGAAGAGGGTCAGAGGGAGAAGCAGACTCCCTGATGAGTAGAGAGCCCGATGTGGGACTCGATCCCGGGACTCCAGGATCATGACCTGAGCGGAAGGCAGTCGCTTAACCCACTGAGCCACCCAGGCACCCTCAGTTTAGCTTTAAACCTTTATTATCAATACTTATATATCTGGAAGTATCTATGTAATTAATGTAATTAAAATATAATTTGAAATACATTAAAATTATTTAAAAATTATTTCATATATAACCATAAAAACAGTCATAAACTCTACAAAAATACAATATATTTTCATCAACTAAAAGGTGGTAACATTCAAATACACCAATAAAAGGATTTCTCAACCCTTGTTCATTCCCCACACAAACACATATGTTATATATTTGGAACTTAACACACTTCTGAACAATTTATAGGTTAACAGAGTAAATCATAATAAAATAATTTGAAATAAAATGGCAATAAAGCTCCAAATGTCAAAACTTGCAAGTAATATAACTAGAAAAGCATTACAAAAAAGTTAATTATAAGAAATTTAAAAAATCAAAAAAACTAGAAAACAATTACCAAATATATATGGAAAAAGTAAACAATTGCTTAAGTAAACAAAGCAGAACATAATAAAATGAAAAACAATAACAAAAACTGATAGAGTTGATAAAACAAATAACTAGAAAAACGGGCAAATTAGCACATAAAGACAGCACAAATACATAAGATGAAAAAATAAAATGAGCAATGCTTCCAAATAACTTTATACCACAGAACTTTAAAATTTAGAGAGGCTCTACAGGTCTCTAGGAATAAAATATTGATTATAATTTGTTCTAGTTATAGATGACCTGAAAATATATTAAAAGGAAAAACTGTTTTCAATTCATACACACGTGAATACATAGCACCCACCAAAATAGGCACCAAAATGAGATGCTCTAATGATTCTAATACCAAAGATCAGACCTATTTTATACAAAATCTTCCACAATATTAAGGAAAGAAAAATGCATATCAGGTATGGTATACATGGTATGATTCTAGCACACCCTAAAAATATCAGTGTCAATACTTAGTAAGGATAGCCTAAGTAAAGATGATTAAAGAACAATCACAATTATAAGCACAAATGCAAACATCCTAAATAAAATAATAACAATTTTTAGTGTACAATTTGAATTTCTGGGCATGCAGTAAGATGTATCTGCAACAAAAAATAAACATTAGGAAATATGAAATATGACAACTGATAGTCTTTAATAGGTTAATTTAACCTATTGTCATTTGCTATCATTATTATATAGTTAAAAATAATCCATTACTTATAAATCTTTGTAGAAAATCATATAATCATTCTAACTGACACTAAAGAAACTCAAAAAGTCAATATTAATTCTTAATGTGAACTCTTTGCAGACTAGTGAAAAATAAGAACTTCCTTATGTGATAAACGTATCACTCAAAAATACATTACAAAAATCTTACTTGTGTATAATTTACTTTATAAGGTAGGAAGAAGAAATGAAGTCCAAATTACTGCTAACATTCAGTATTTTGTGGGGATTCTAAGTAATGAAATAAGATTTAAAAATTCAAAGTATCAAGATTGGGAAAGAATTAAGAAACGTAATCTTATTTACTTCATCATCATTTATATGATGCTTTCTGCAAGCCAGATTATTTTTCAAGTACTTAAAATATTAACTTCATAACCACTTTATGACATGCTTACTATTATCATACTCATTTATAGATAAGGAACTTGATATGGATGGGGGTTAAATGTCCTACCCAAGGTAACATAGCTATTAAGTTTTGGAGCTTGAATCCACTACTTCTAGTAGATCTATTACTTCCAGTATACATATTCTTAACTGTACATATGGATGCTTTTCCATTATTTGCAAACTACGTGACGATACACATAAAATTTCACAGGGTCACTGTGGAAGCTTCTGGAACTAATAAAATAGGCTAGAAAAGCCAGATTAAAGGCCTAAATAGGAAAAAGTCTTAATAATAATTGAGATATTGTGATAAAAACATTCCATTCATAAGAGATGATTATAAAAACTGTAAATTTCCAATGTAATAATTTAATAAGAAATGTAAAAAGTTATTACAGAGAAAATTATCAAAAACTATTAAATAAAATGTAAAAATACTTGAATGGGAGATATAACATGTTTATTTTTTATTTTTTTAAAAAGATTTTTTTTATTTGACACAGAGAGAGATAGCACAAGCCGGGGGAGTGGCAGGCAGAGGGAAAGGGAGAAGCAGGCTTCCCGCGGAGCAGGGAGCCTGATGTGCGGCTCAATCCCAGGACCCTGGGATCATGACCTGAGCCGAAGACAGACGCTTAACCGACTGAGCCACCCAAGCGCCCGAGATATGACATGTTTAAGGGTAGTAGAGAGTTTTAATTTTTAAAATGACTTCTCTTCATGAATAAATTTTATGTAACCCTGCAGAGTTTCAAAAGAAAGTATAAATGTTCAAGAATAATTAAGACGATTTTGAGAAAATAAGACACTCACAGCATGTTCCCTATTTGATAGCAATATGTATACATAGAGTGTTGACAGAATATAGGACTAGATTAATTGAAGAGAAAAACACCAGAAACAGATTAATATTCACGCAAATATTTTGCTACACAGATAAGCAATAAACAGTGTTGATGAAATGATCTGTTATGTGGTTTTGAGACAAATTATTTTCTATGTAGAAAAATATGAAAACTCTTCCTGATACCATAAACAAATATTAATTCTGGAAGAAATTGATATCTAAAAAAATTATGAAACTAACTTAAAAATCATTAGACAAAAAGAGCAGAAAATATGTTTCTTTTGTTCTATCTTTAAAATAACAGGTAAATACATTTACATATACATACATAAATACATATATCTCCTTAATAGATTCATTGAAAAAAAATCATAAGATATACATTGCATATTCAATGAATTAACCTTTACATTTCAGTCTATAATTTCTTCTATTAGGCAGAGATGAGCTTTTTTTCCTGAAAGCTATCACGTGCCTTGCAAAGCCAGCATATTCATTCTATTTCAGAATATTGAACCTGGAAGACACTTTCTATTGTGAAGGACATGATGCGGAGTGTTTGATTTAAGTAGGATTTACCTGCTCCTGAGTAGGAAAAGTTTGTTCAATGCTAATGAAGGGGTTCAGGACAGATACCCACCCCACACCTGCAAAAGTGCCACTTTGACATGTGGCTTATTTGAGGCACTTGGAGACTCTGCGGGCTCAAGAGAAACTTTTGTCCCTCATTTAACAACACAGACCTATCTAAATTGCCAGTCTTTCTGAGAATAAGAGTTATTAGCAGAGATAATGTTATCTGAGTGACCCATCTGTATGGCAGGGCAAACATCTAATCACCAAACATCTGCTCTTCTTCTCACCCTGTGAAGTGCTTTCCTTTCCCCTGAAGTCCTAGACTCCTACCACCTTCTTCTTGGTTCAGAATGACACATACATGTCATTTTGCCTTTCTTTGGAATTTCCGTGTCTATGTGGATTCTCCATACGTATGCCTGTTAAATTTGATTTTCTCCTATTAATTTGTCTCATGTCAATTTTGTTCTTAGTCCAGCTAGAAGGACCTTTGAGGGGACAGGAATTCTGGCTCCCTGACACTAACACTTTAAAAAATTGTGACAAGCTCCTTAATTGGGATCATTAATAAAATCCCCCCAGTGTTACCTGTGTTTAAGTGTTCACAGACGCTAACATTCCTTTGATCTGATTAGAAGCAATATGAAAAATAGGGAAGTACAGAGGAGTTCTAAGAATCGGATAGAGATTTTTGGTAAATAATGTAACTTTCATTCATTATCTTTCTCTTTTAAGCTTAATTTGAAGAACAAAGTTGTACATTTCACCATAAAAGTTTTAAATAGCACTATTTAAACAATCCCTGTTTTACTCCTCTCTACCTTCCTTCAATGTCTACCATTTGCAAAGTTTTAAAATTATTTTCTGGCCTCTGCTTGTAAGTATTCTAGAATGGAAGACTAAAGAATTTGGGAGGATCCTCTCCCAGGTAAAAGAAATCTTAACTGGCTAAAATTATAAAAACACTCACCCAAAGTCTTGGGACATTGGCCTACAGACATACAAGAAACAGAAATGGGAATACGAGATACCCCTTTCATCATTAACCACTCAATCAACCACTGAGGGGATTTTTAATCCTGTTACCACAACGTTAGGTTCTCCTTGTTTGAAAAGGGGATGGCTCCCCAAATAGGCACAGAAAGACTCACAAAAGTTAAATCTGTGTCTGTTAGTTGGTCGTTTGGTTTCCTTGTGTTGGTTATCAGGCAATGAAAGAAAATAACACACTGGCAGGTGTAAATGATCCCGAGCATATTGAGGAGGTGTGGGGGACAAGAAGAGAGAACATTTAGAAATGACTGGGACATCTCTCCATGACTCCCATGCCTGTCCCAAACTGTGAGTGGGAAATTACAGCAACCATGGTCTGAGCAGGGCACGTGATCCTGAGTCAGTCCCCAGGCAAAGCACTTGGTACCAGTGAGAGTAGGGAGCAATGTACAAAGTCAATGTGTCAGTGAAGGCAGGAAGGAATCTAGGAAGAGTGGGAGAGGACGGACGTACTGAGCATCAGTTTTAGCCTTGAGAACTACTACAGCAAATGGAAATACAACTTCTCTCTCCAACCTCCTTCGAACAGTTTTAAAAATAAATAAAAAAAAAAAATTTTTTTTCTGGAAAAATCCCTGACAGCTTGGAGCAAAGGGAAAGTAAGATGGGAGTGGATTGTAATAAATATCAGTGTTGTTCCCAAATCCTCTGTCTAAGGCTGTTCTTGTGCCACACCCCCTCCACCCCGTGGCCCCTGGTTTCCAGTTGGGAGCAACTGCAGCTCTTGGTTGGAGGATGGGCCGCAGGCTGCTGGAGCCCGCTTTGCCTGCACCTAGGAAAGACACAGAAGTACCTAAGGCTTTACAACCACCTGGGCATTCCTAGACCAATTTCTGACAGATGGGTGAGTATGAAGACTCTAGTCCCTTTGTCTCAGGTCAGGACAACTCTGAGTTCCAGTTCTGTGCTAGTTGCCTGTGATAACAGGCTGAAGTTTCCATCTGTGAGACTTTGCCTAAGAGAGACCCCATTTTGGATTCATCCCTTTTACTGAGGTGTTTCTCTCTTTCCCTAATGATTTCTCCCTGAGGATATTTCTATTAGAAACCATGTGCCCATGAGTTCTTTTCTTCAGAGTCCCTTAGATTATTCCAGTGAACCAGAAGTTAGGCATTAATCTGCCCAAGCCCAAGTATAAATAGTTCTTCCTCTTTCTAACCACACAATTATCTGAAGCCCTTTAAAAGTAACTTGACCCTTCCAGATTAACGCCAATACTATAACATATCTACTGTGATATTTTTGTTTATAAGAAGAAATATGTATTTGGTCTTCATCCCTTTTTCTGGCACAGAGCTCCTAAAATCTTTGTAATTTCCTAAGTGTTAAGCACAACAAAGGTGTCTTTTGTTATGTTAATGAGGTGACTTTTGGACCGGCCTAGGATGGGGGGCGGGTTGCCAGGAGAATCGACCGTATGATTAGAGGGTTAGAACTTTCAGTCCCACCCGTCTGACCTCTGAGGAAGGGGAGAGTTTGGGGGTTGAATCAAAAGCCAATGGGCAATGATTTAATCAATCATGACTAAGTAATGAAACCTCCATAGAAACCTAAAAGAACAGGGTTTCAGAGAGCTTCTGGGTTGGTAAACACATGGGCATCCCAGGAGAGTGGCACTCCTGGGAGAGGGTTTGGAAGCTCTGCACCCTTTCCTCATGCCTTGCCCTATGCATCTCTTCCATCTGGCTGCTCCTCAGTTATACCCTTTTATAATTAACCAGTGATCTAACAAGTAAAATCTTTCTTTGAGTTCTGTGAGCTGCTTTAGCAAATTAATCAAACCTGAGGAGATCTCTGGCCATAGGAACCTCTGATTCATAGCTAGCCAGTTGTTACCTGGACTTGTGACTGACTCGTTTCTGAAGTCCAAGGAGGTGATAGTGGGAATTTTCAATCTATGGCTGATTGGGCTTGTGACTGGTATCTGAAGTGGTGGGGGTGGAGTGCATTGAGGGCAGTCTTAAAGGACTGAACCCTTAGCCTATGAAGTCTGATGCTATCTCTGGGTATACAGTGTCAGAAATGAGTTAAATTCTAGGACACCCAGCTGGTATCTGGACCATAGTTTGTTGGTCCCCTCCACAAATTAGAATTGGGATCTGGATACTTTTATCTACATTTAATTTTATTTTAACCTATAAATGCATTATTAATCTTGGTTTTTAGTCAATAGTGTTTTTTTAATTATTTATACACATCTTTACTCTTATGTGCTACATTCTGGATAATTTATTCAAACATAATTTCCAGTTACTATACGTTTTCTGCTTTGTTGTTACAGCTGCTAATTAAAGTAAAACTTACATGAGAAAAAGTAAAAAAAATTATTCTGAGCATGCAGCTCAATAAATTATTACAAAGTGAATAAAAAGATGCAACTAACAACTAGGTTAAAAAAACATAACTTTGCCTCACCAAGAAGTCCCTTTTCTCCCCCTTCCCATATACTCTCTCTCTTCCTCCCCATCTTATTGACTATTTAAAAATGATTGTTTTAAAATTGTATAAAAAATTGAATCCTACAAAATATTTTTATCAGATTTTTCACTTAAAATGTTTATTTAATTTATCCACATTTTAGCTCGTATCTATAGTTTATTGTTTTTACTGCTATACAGTATTTCCCATGTATGGGTACACCATCATTTACCTGTCCTATAACATGTCTTACTGTTGATGGGATTTATTTTTAGAATTTCTGTATTATAGATAAACATTGTACCCATCTGTTGCTGTACGTGGAAACATTTCTTTTGAGCAAGGATCTAGGAGCAAAGATTTGCTGGTTCACAAAGTAGATATTGACAAATAATTTTCTGAAGTCACTGTGTTAGGTAGAAGCTAGATAGTGGGAGGAACCCCCTGAGGCAGAGTCCCAAGTCCTTGGAGGGGAATGATAGAGACATGAGCTGGAGGCTAGAACAGTGATGAATAAGCTACACATTAAAAGCACACGGGCATAACATCCTGACCTCATGGCTTCCAAGTACTTGGGGCAAAAAATCAAGACCTACAAGTGCGGAGGGGAGGGAGGGTGGCCTGGGTGGCTAAGCTGGTTAAGCATCGGATTTTTTTATTATTATTATCTTATGTTAATCACCATACATTACATCATTAGCTTTTGATGGAGTGTTCCATGATTCATTGTTTGCGTATAACACCCAGTGCTCCATTCAGTACATGCCCTCTTTAATACCCATCACCAGGCTAACCCATCCCCCCACCCCCCTCCCCTCTAGAACCCTCAGCATCTGATTCTTGATTTCAGCCTAGGTGTGATCTCAGGGTCGTGGGATTGAACCCTAAATCAGGCTCTGTGCTCAGCATGGAGTCTGCTTAAAATTCTTTTCTGTCCCTCCCCACTGCTCATGTGCATGCTATAAATACATACATACATACATACATAAAATCTTTAAAAAAGAAAGCTACAAGTGTGGAACATATGCTCTCCTCTTCCACCTCTGCTTCCCCACCCCTAGACTCATTATAATGCATTTGCATTGCAGTTATAGCCCCCCCACCACCACTGTGGAGAAAAACTCCCCCTCCCAACCTGTGGGATGAATCCCTCAAATGACTGGAAGCAGCCTCCACTGTACCACCCAGCTCCTCCCAGCTCAGAGAGACCCAATAATATTCAACCCCAAAACAACCTAGAGGCCAGTTCCACCACACAGAACCTGTCCACTCTCCTACCTTGAGACTGTACTTTCACTTTAATAAACTGCTTTGTGCTTGATACCTTCCTTCTGGTTGTCTTTAATGGAGCATGGATCCCCACGTAAATCTTCTCGTGGAGAAGCCAAGGACTGAGACTTCCAGTCACACAGCACAGACTCTCCTACTGGTAATTGTACCAATTTACACCCTTTGCTAGCAGTTATTGAAAATTCTTTTGTCTTTCACATACTTGAGAAAACTTGCTTTGTCAGTCAGCCTGTTGAATATTCGTCATCTAGTCTCATTTATAGTTGGCCTCATGTGGTTTTAGTTTGCATTTCCCCATGATGACACTAAGTCACAATTTCATATGTTTAGTAGTCATTTGACTATCCTCTGCAAAAGGCCCCTTTCGTTTTCTTGCCATTTTTCTAATGCATTATCTGTCCTTTGTTTTGTTTTGTTTTGTTTGTTTTGTTGAAGCCCCTTCAACAAATATCTTCTTCCATTCTTTGGCTTCCTTTTCTGCACAGTTGTTGATGCCTTTTTAGCAAGAATTCTTAATTTTAATTCCAGAAAGCTTATTGGTTTTATCTCTAATATTTATATCTGTAATCAACCTGGAATATTATAAAACATGAGATGCAATTAACTGCTCATCATGTTTTGAGGAGATCATCTTTCCTCTAGTTTGCTATGATATGTTTTCCTTAATCTAGAGATTAAATATGTGTATGTCTGTTTCCATATACTCCACTTCATTCAGTGGTCTATATTTTCTACCCTCAGCCCTATAATCAAAATAACTTATACACTGTCTATCTGTATTCCTGGTAACTGGTAGAATAACTTCAACTTAGCTTACCTTTCAGGAGCATCGCGATTATCATTGACTCTTTGTATTTCCTTATACATTTCAGGTTTAGCTTGTTAAACTACATCTTGTAATCTTTATTTTGACTTCAGTGAATCAATAAGTTAATTTGCAGAGAAATAACACTTTAAAAAACTGAGTCTTCAAATCTAGGGAAATGATATATACCTCCATTTATATTTCTTCTCCAATATTATTCAATAATATTGAGTTTTCCATATAGAGATCTCATACATTTTTCATAATATTTACTCTTAGATCTTTAATAATTTTGATATTATTATAAATAGTATCATGTATATAATTTCATTTTTAAAAGTATATTGCTGATTCCATTTAGGTTTTGTTTAAAATATATATACAAATAATTCCCAGGTAGGTTTTTTCAAAATTATTTGGTAGTTTATTATCTCCAGTTTGTAAATTCACCTTTTTTTCCTTCTTCCTTCCTGCCTGCTTTCCTTCCTTCCTTCCTTCCTTCCTTCCTTCCTTCCTTCCTTCCTTCCTTCCTTCCTTTCTTTCTTCCTTTCTCTCTCTCTCTTTCTTCTTCTTCTTTTTAGAGACAGAGAGAGTACGGGGTGGGGGAGAGGGGAGGGGCAGAGGGAGAAGGAGAGAATCCCAAGCAGGCAAGCAGGATCCACGCCCAGCACGGAGCCCAATTTGGGGCTTGATCCCATGACCCTGAGATCATGACCTGAACTGAAGTCAAGGGTCAGACACTCAACCAACTGAACCACCCAGGTGCCCTTTTTCTTTTTTGAAACATGACTATATATATATATATATACACACATATATACAGATATATATATTTTATATATACATATATACAGATATATATATTTAATATATATATACATATATATGTATATATATATACACACATATATACAGATATATATATTTTAAGATTTTATTTATTTAGAGAGGTCATGCATGCATGTGAATGGGGAAGGGGCAGAGGGAAGAGAAGAGCGAGAATCTCAAGCAGACTCCATTCTGAGCTCAGAGCCCAATGGGGGGTTTGATCCCATGACTCTGAAATCATGACATGAGCTGAAATCAAGAGTCAGACACTTAACAAACTGAGCCACTCAGGCACCCCAAACATGGCAATATATTTATTCAATAGTTTGTGTCAGATTTTTCAAGATCTGGTATTTTCCTGATGTGTTTTGTTGAATGTCACAGACAGTGCCTTGTTTATGTATGAGGTATTATTTTTTTATTTTATTATGTTAATCACCATAAATTACATCATTAGTTTTTGATGTAGTGTTCCATGATTCATTGTTTGCGTATAACACCCAGTGCTCCATGCAGAACGTGCCCTCCTTAATATCCATCACCAGGCTAACCCATCCCCCCACCCCCCTCCCCTCTAAAACCCTCAGTTTGTTTCTCAGAGTCCATCGTCTCTCATGGTTCATCCCCCCTTTGATTCCCCCCCTTCATTCTTCCCCTCCTGCTATCTTCTTCTTTTTTTTTTTAACATATAATGTATTATTTGTTTCAGAGGTACAGGTCTGTGATTCAACAGTCTTACACAATTCACAGCGCTCACCATAGCACATACCCTCCACAATGTCTATCACCCAGCCACCCCATCCCTCCCACCCCCCTACCACTCCAGCAACCCTCCGTTTGTTTCCTGAGATTAAGAATTCCTCATATCAGTGAGATCATATGATACATGTCTTTCTCTGGTTGAGGTATTTAAAATTGTGATCTCATTTTTTCCAGGACCTTTATTTGTGTGGACACTTTGAAGTCCAGGTTGAGCCTGGGTTCTTTCAAAATTATTTGTTTATGCTTTGTTTCAAGTCCCTGAAATTGCTCCGATAAATTTAAAACAAATTTTGCAGCTTGATGTCTTTGGAACATTCATTCAGCTGTATGATAACTTTATTAATTTTCTAACATGACACAAACTTTTATTTTTTCTTATATATACTATTTTTATTAATATACTATTACTAATATATTATTTATCAAAATGTGCATTTTCTGCATGAACAGCTTTGATAATTCTTTTTCATGATTTATTTCATCAGATTAACTAGATCAAAGGTAGTTCATATTATTAATTCTATTACATGGACACCAGCAGTTCATGGAAATGCAATTTTTATGTTTTAGATAATGAATTGCTAATTGAATGGGTTAAACACTTTATATAGCATTGTAATCTTACACTCCCTTAATTAATAAGACAATTAAAAGTTCCCCATATGTTCATTTGCTCAATATATTTCTCTATGGTGGATTGTGTATTACTTTTGACATTAGAATTATTGTGCCTTTTTAATAGTTGCTTTTGTAAATTAAGATGTCATTATAAAGTAGCTTTTCTTATAGGTTGTTTTAGCAATAAATATCCCCCACTGCACTCTGATATCATACTTCCCCTTGAAAGCCTAAACTAACTCTTATTTAAAATTACTTTTTGGGTGCCTGGGTGGCTCAGTTGGTTAAGCGACTGCCTTCAGCTCAGGTCATGATCCCAGGGTCCCGGGATCGAGTCCCATATCGGGCTCCCTGCTCAGCAGGGAGTTGCTTCTCCCTCTGACCCTCTTCCCTCTCATGCTCTCTATCTCTCATTCTCTGTCTCTCAAATAAATAAATAAAATCTTTAAAAAAAATAAAATTACTTTTTCATCTTTTAATATTTTATTGCACTATTAAATCCCTGAACATTAAATTTCAAGCGTTAAAAACTTAGTAACAATATGTATTTCACTTTTCAAAGTTGCGCCTATTTTTAAAGGACTTTATAAGGTAAAAAGATGTTTTGTGGCTACAAACGGATCTTGAGTCCAAAAAATAATCTGCCTTTGAATTTTAGCTCTGCCACTTAAAGCTTTTTTTTTTTTTTAAGATTTTATTTATGGGGCACCTGGGTGGCTGAAACATCAGTCAAATGGTTAAACATCTGCCTTCAGCCAACTATGATCCCAGGATTCTGGGATTGAGCGCTCTGTCAGGCTCTCTGCTCAATAGGGAGCCTGTTTCTCCCTCTCCATTTGCCCCTCCCTGGCTTGTGTTCTATCTTGCTATCTCTCTTTCTCTCAAATAAAATAAAATCTAAGGGGGAGGGGCAAAAGGAGAGGGAGAGAATATTAAGCAGACTGTGCTGCTCAACATCACTCATCATCAGGGAAATGCATATCAAAACCACAATGCAATATTTCTTCACACCTGTCAGAATGGCTGGGATAAGAAAGACAAGAAATAAAAAGTACTGGTGAGATGTGGAAGAAAAAAAACCCTTCATGCACTGTTGGTGGGAATGTTAATTGGTATAACCACTGTGGGAAACAGTATATAGATTCCTCAAAAAATTCAAAATAGAAATACGATATGATCTGGTAATTCTACTACTGGGTATTTACCCAAAGGAAGTGAAAACACTAATTTGAAAGATATAATTCACTCTTATTTTTATTGTAGCATTATTTACAATAACCAAGTAATGGGAGTAGCCCAAATGTCCATCAATAGATGAATGGATAAAGAAGATGTTGTGTATATATAATGGAATACTACTCAGCCTTAAAAAAGAATGAGAGCTTTCCATTTGTGATAACATGGAGGATCTGGGGGTATTATGCTAAATGAAATAAGTCGACAGAGAAAGACAATCCCATATGATCATATGATCCACTTACATGTGCAATCTAAAAAAATAAAACAAATGAACAATAAACAGAAACAAAAAATAAAGACTCTTAAATACAGAGAATAAACTGGTGGTTGCCAAAGGGGTGATGGGTTGGGAAATAAGAAAAAATAGATTAAGAGAATACACTTCCACTTATAAGATAAAAAATCATGGAGATCACTTGGCTCTATTCCCTATATATAAGGAATAGAGCCAATAATACTGTAATAAACTTGTATGGTGACAGATGGTGTTGAGCACTGAGTAATGTATAAAATTGCCAAATCAATATGTTGTACACCTGAGACTAATATAACATTTTATGACAAATATACTTTAATAATAAAAAAATAAAGCAGAGGGAAATAAAACTAATAGATTAAAAAATTATAGGTTGCTCTATATGTAACCTTTAGTTTCTGATTTTTACAACAGTATGTAATAATGTGTTCAATCATTTGTTCAACAAATGTTTATTGAGTAGTGACTATGTGCCAAGCACTGTTATAAGGTCATAGAATGACCAAAACATACAAAATCTTGTAGAATTTATATTTTATTAGTCTTAAAAAGAAAATTAACAGATTATGTCAAATAAAATTATATTATGAAGAAAAATAATACAAAAAATAGGAAAAGAAAGTCATGGAAGCTACTTTTTTGGCTAGATAGTCAGAGAAAGCCTCTCTGAGGAGGTGATGCTTGAGGAGATCTCTAGGCAAAGTGGGCACTGATCTGTACATGCAACCATTAGAAAACTCGTTTAGTGGGGGAGAAAGAGAAACAGCAAGTGTAAATTTCCTAGTCTGGAACTATGATTATCCTGTATGAGAAAAATAAAGAAAACTAGCACCTTGATAAGAGTGATCAAGGACGGTAGCATGGTAAGAATTGAGAAAGCGCAGACCCAGGTTTAATGAGGTGTAATAATGAAATAATTTGGGGCAGTTCTCTTAAGATTGTGAAAAAAATTATAAGAGCAAATTACATAAGGAAGCGAATATTTAATCAGAATAAAAATGACAAATATTATAAACATTTTTAAAGATTTTATTTATTTATTTAAGAGAGAGAGCAAAGTGAGAGAGAGCACTAGTGGTGGGGAGAGGCAGAGGCAGAGGGAGAAGCAAGCTCCTGCTGAGCAGGGAGCCCGATGCGGGGCTCGATCCCAGGACCCTGAGATCATGACCTGAGCCAAAGGCAGACATTTAATCAACTGAGCCACCCAGACACCCCTGTTACAGATTTTAAGAACATAATACCACAAATATTTTTCCTCATAATACAAATAAACATAGCTTTGTGCTCTGTGACCACCCTCAAGACATTTTAGGATTTTTTATTCATTTATTTTTTTATTATGTTATGTTAGTCACCATACAGTACATCATTAGTTTTTGATGTAGTGTTCCATGATTCATTGTTTGTGTATAACACCCAGTGCTCCATGCAATACATGGTTTCCATATAATGTAGTTTAAGTCACTGTTTTTCTCATTTGTCTTATTGATGATCACATGAACTGATTTATTATCACTAGTATGAATTTAAAACTTTTTTCTTTTAATTTTTTCTTCTTTATTTATTTTTTTATTTTATTATGCTATGTTAGTCACCATACAATACATCATTAGTTTTTGATGTGGTGATCCACCATCCATTGTTTCCCTATAACACCCAGTGCTCCATGCAGTACGTGCCCTCCTTAATACCCACCACCGGGCTAACCCATCCCCCCACCCCCTTCCCCTCTAAAACCCTCAGTTTATTTCTCGGAGTCATTTTAGGATTTTTCATATATTTATCCAGCTTGATAGTAAGCCCATCAAATGTAAGTAATATCTTTCTTGCTGAAGAAAAGTTACCAACCAAAGAATATATTCAAAACCTGGTTTTGGAAAAAAATGCTAGTGATGATCTGATCTATTTGACTATTCTTATTTAAAAATCGTATTTAAACATATCAGTTTGGTTTGGTTCTCTGTAAATATAAGTGGGATAATATTTTAAAAATACTGGCTTTCCATGAAATCATTGTTTTTTTTTAAATGGCCAAAATAAAAGAATTATTATACTCCTCAAAGGATACATAAAATTAAGTTGCTCCTGACCTTCACATGAGCACTTTTGATCAGCCAATTAATACCTGTCTCTTTATTAATTTTCATCTTCATCCTGCTTATAATTTTCCAGTTTGGGTGCATCCTGATCATTTGTTTTTCTGCTTGTTAATTATCATTTCATTATCTATGGTTTTTGGCTATCATGATGTTTTCCCTTACTTTCATGATACTGAACATGAGTTTTTGGTTCCATTGCTTTCTAAAAAGAAGCTTTTGATATTTTGAAGTCTTTGATAACTTTTTTTTGCCTGTTTATGCTTTTATGTTCTATTTGGATAATTCTTTCCATTCATATTCACAATGTGTTTTAAATGATAATTATGGAACATACAAAAATTAATATGAAGACATAATCAACAGCCTTTAAAATTTTGAGCACATTTATACTGAGCTGTGTAATCAAATTCCTCTTATACTATATACCTTGATTTATTGATAGCTATTGGAGTTTTATCACTAGTACACTTGTTTTTCACCACTGTGGTGTCAGTTTCACCACACTAGCAGCAATGTAGCTTGCCGTATTATTGGAACTACCAGATTCTATCAAGAGAATTGGTGAGTCAAATATGCTAATATTCAAATCTATATTTTCGGATGTGTGAATGATGAGACTTCTCACACAGACATCTTGTTATTTGTAGTAATGTTACTAAGCATATGCCCTACAGTGAACATTTTATGAAAATACAATAAAAAAATCTCCACATGCCTGTGTGGCACTGATAGTTTAAATGCTGCATTATTCAGAATAGTCCGAGAAAAGAGAATTTCATTTTTACTAGGCATTGATGGGATTAAGTCTTCCATGAAAAATTTTGCACATATAATGATTTTTAAGAGTTTCCAGAGTGTGCTTCTGGCCTTAAAATGCATTTAAAATTTTGTTTCTTCTCCACCCTCTGCGTATTCCATATATTTTCATGTCAGAGCCTGAAGATCTATTCTTTTTGCAAAAAAAAATCTGATGCTACACATTTGGGTCATGGTGCTAGGTAAGTCAATTTGATAAGCAGCAGGACATCATTCTCCTAGATGTCATTCCCTCTGAGGATGACCAGTAACAACTTAACTATATTTGGAAGTATTTTTTAACCCAACCAAACAAAATTTCTCAAGTCAACTTCCTAAATTCCAAAAATTCCCATAGCCACTCCAACATCACCAGCAGAAGGGAAAATTGTTTGGAGGGAAAGTCAGAGAAGAAAAGACAGTTGTCTTAATTTTATAACCTTAAAATATCTCTTGCAAATTTTATTTTTTAAAAGACATGAAACTGTTAAAATGCATTGCTGGAGACCCACACAACACTAGAAAGAGCTTGTGCAAGTGAGGTAACCTATAGCTTATGCTTCTTAGCCTCCCAGAAAATTGGCATATGGCATGAATTGGAAGACAAACTCAGTGGTCAAATTATATTAGAACATGTAGGCAATGTTCAGGGTTTGGGGTTGTTTTGATGATTAAGTTATATAACACTCATAGAATGTTTCCATTCCAATCCAAGTCTGCAAGTAAGTGCTCAGTACGTGAAAACAGTCAAATAATTACCATTATCATTATTATTAGACCATATATAAACTAATTATTATTTTAGCATACTTTCTAGAATATACCTGCACACACACACACTTATGAACAACTATAAAATTAAATACCCAGCAATACAAATTTTAAATTTTCTCTCTCTTTCATATATATGTGTATGCACACACACACATAATATGTAACATGCCCATCTTCTGGGATACATGCTGCCAACTTCGCAAATTCTCACATGGCAGAAAGAGACAACAAGCAAGATCTCTAGTAACTTTTATAAGGTTACTAATCTCATTCAACAGGGCTCCACTCTGATGACCTCATCTAATACTAATTAGGCCCTAAAGGCCCCACCTCTTAATATCATCACAGTGGTTGGTAGGTTTTCTTTCTTTTTTTTTTTAATATTTTATTTATTTATTTGAAAGAGAGACACAATGAGAGAGGGAACACAAGCAGGGGGAGTGGGAGAGGGAGAAGCAGGCTTCCCGCCGAGCAGGGAGCCCGATGCGGGACTCGATCCCAGGACCCTGGGATCATGACCTGAGCCGAAGGCAGATGCTTAACGACTGAGCCACCCAGGTGCCCCGATAGGTTTTCGACAGGAACTTTGGATAGACACAAACATTTGTCCACAACAGATAACTTGCCCTCTTAGCATGCTTCAGCTTAACTCCAACAATCTTTTCTTTTTCTACGTATTTATATTTCTACCTTATAACTGTGTTGTCTTAGAATTGAGAAAATGCTTAAAGAAGGGGCAGGGACCTGAGAAAAACCTTCCTGTGGCACAAAGAATTCTTCAGACTGACTTACATGATGAGTTGGTAATATACACATAACTTGTTTAGTGTCATAAGTGTAAATTGATGTAAGTTGAGTTCTGCCCATATAATATAAATCACATTTTGTGCTTTTCCACATTTGGATTTTTGGAAACAATGAAATTTTCATATTCTTCGATGAAAGATTAGACTATAAATCAAAGTCAAAGTAATTTTCTGGTTTATGTCCTGTTGTGTGGGAGGGAACTCAAAGCTATTTAGAAACTGTCTAGGTCTCTAATTGCATTGTTTTTATACAATTTTTAAATTAATCAAATTTTCCACTTGGACTGAGTTTGGACAGAATTTTTTTATTAAAATCTAACAAAAACAGAAAAATACGTTTGCAAAAGGGCGATATATATAGAATTATTACTGGAAATACAGCCGATGGAAAACAAATGTTGAAAACACTTTAGGTTTAATCCTGAAATGAAGAAAGCCAGTTCTTTTATAAATGATCATTTTCTCTATATTTCTACTTTATAACAACTGTGTTATGAGAATAAATCTGTTATTTCAGAAGAAATCCAAGTCTGCAAAAAGTATTTCAAGCTAAAAGTTTGGGTTTTAGTGTCCATGTAGGGAAAGATAATATACTTCAAGCTCGCATGAGCTGATATCAATAAATTCAGAATCCTTAGTGAAAGGAGGTCTGAAAAACTTGGCCTATTACATCCAGTAGGAGATATGTAAGATTGTCCTAGCTAAGGCTCTGAATAGGAAAAAATATTTCCTAAGAAATCAGGACTTCAAACTTAATCCTAATATAAATCTGAAATTTAAAAAATGTCATGATATATGATAGAAGATAGCCAAATTCCTCCATAATAACATATAACAAGAAAGTGATTTTTCTGGAGCCCAGATTAGATAAAAAACAAAAATTTCAAAAGTAAATTTTCCATAATTCAGACCCCATGACAAGTCACTCTTTCGTACACATAAGTATAGAAACAGAAACACAGATATAACAAAATCTGCTTAAAATAATTAATTATATGCATTTAAATCTAAAATATTTGTCAGATATGCAATTGAATTTTTTTGAACCTCCAGGAAGCTACTGTAAAAGTCCAGGTTGAGAAAAAAAGTGGCCAGGAAACTAAAAATACATTATCATCACAGAAGCACAATTGGTATAGGACTTTAAAGAATTATATTTGATATATGGCTATTGTATTTGATATATCAATAATGTCACAGATATTACAAAACAATACTATAATTTATACAAATGATTAATCCTTCAAAATAGTTTCTATCATAAGAATATAAATGTGTTTCTTTATGGTATTATTGATTCAAAATAATTTTGGATTTTATATTTTTGCAATAAATGTATAAACCATTTTACTTGTTATATTTAAAGTCTATTGTACCATTGTCAAATACTTTTTAAAAAGATTTTTTTTTTTATCTGAGAGAGAGATAATGTATGAGCAACATCAGAGGCAGGGGCAGAGAGAGAGGGAGAAGGAGGCTCCCTAATGAGTGGGGAGCCCAACTTGGGGCTCGATCCTGGGACCCTGAGATCATGACCTGAGCCAAAGTCAGACACTTAACCGACTGAGCCACCCAGTTGCCCCCATTGTCAAATATTTTTTAATGCTTATTATTTTCTTATATTTCTGTCTGCAAAATAAAAGCATTTTGTTTGACTGCAAGTTTAATATAAATAACATTTTTATGCTTTTTCCTAGGAGCTGCTTTACTTATACTCCAAAGATTTCTTGAGATTAAAAATGAGTGAAATTAATTTAAAAGAACATGCACTCGATATAAATGAAAAGCCATACATCAGAGTGATTCATTAACATTCTTCCTATAGCTTCAGGCATTAAATCATCATCTTCAGGTCCAGTTACTTTATATTAACTACCAAACTTGAAGGCAATGCTGGCGCTTCCTCCGCACAATTTTGTCATACGATTTTCATTTGGTTATGGACATCACCTTCATGATGTGGGTGGTAAAGTCCAAAAATAAGCTGAGTCAGCTCTGCGTTCATCAAACCTTTCTTGGAACACTGTAATAAAAGGTTTTATTCTCCTATGTATACTCTCTTTAGGCAGAATGGCTCGGCTTCTATTTTGCATACATAATTTGCATACCCAACTTCCTACCTTTCCCACTTATCATGACAACTGGCAGCTTGGTGATTTTGTGCACATTAACAAAAGCAAAACTGGTTAGCACATCAAGTCTTAGGGGCATGAACTCAAACCATGCCTCTCAAACCATGAACTCCCACAGTGAGCTGATACTAAGCACTTATGGCCAATTATAGCTTATTAGAGCTTATTTTACTGTGTGATTCATTGAAAAGGAGGTGTTAATTAGTTCTGAGCATCTGAAAAGTGCTCAGAAAAGAGAGATAATCATAAATTATCATGAGTTGTCTATCATATTTAACAACATATAAAAGATCATTCTTTTCATTATGTAAATATCTCAAGATAAAAGTTAAAAGTATAAAAAGGAGATTTAAAAAAAATCCATTCCATCCAACTGTTGTTTTTCTTTCGTTTTAAGTAATTTTATTATAGTGTGTGTCTTGTTTAGTTGCCTTCATATTTCATGTTCTTATTCCTTTTTATTGTTTGACCTTCTTAGAGCTGTGGGTTTGTAGTTTTCATGAATTTTAGAAAAATTTTGACCATATTTCCTCGAATATTTTCTGCTCTCCCCCTCTTTGGGGCCCACCTTATATGTAAGCTAAGATGTTTAAAGTTGTCTTACAGTTAACTGATGCTCCTTTCTTTCTCTTTTCTCCCCTTCTGTTATATTTCACATACATTCTATTGCCATGTCTTCAATTTCATTAATTTTCCCTGTATTTTTTAATCCTTACTTGTTTCCCCATAGTCTGTCTTCCATCACAGACACTAACTTTCATCTCCAGAAGTTTCATGTGACTATAAATCTTCTGTTTTTATTTAATCTGTTTAGTCTTTCCTGTACCTTGTTGAATACAAGGAATACAGTTATAATAGCAAATTGAATGCTATTTTTTTCTAATACTATCATATGTGTTATTTTGGAGTCACTATCTACTGATTGATTTTTCTCCTCATAATGGATCACATTTTATGCCACTTTGCAATGCAGGTAATTTTTTGATCAGTTGTCACACAATATGAGTACATTGGGTGACAGATATTTTGTATCCATATTTCCTTTATGCATATTCTTGTATCTATAATTTGTCTATGCATATTCTTTTTTTTTAAAGATTTTATTTATTTATTCATGAGAGACAGAGAGAGAGAGAGAGAAGCAGAGGGAGAAGCAGGCTCCCAAAGAGCAGGGAGCCCAATGCGGGACTCGATCCCAGGACCCCGGGATCATGACCTGAGCCAAAGGCAGATGCTTAACCATTTGAGCCACCCAGGTGCCCCTGTCTATGCATATTCTTGAGATTTTTTCTAGGATGCAGTTAGTTGATAATAACTTGATACTTCTTATGTTGCTTTCAAGTTTTGTCTAAAGGTACTAGAGAAGCATTTATTTTAGAGTTAATTGTGCCTCACTCTTGAGACAACACACTTCTGGGTAAACTATTTTGTGCCCCATGAATTATGATGTTTTCTACTATGACTTGTGGGAGCAGGAACATGAACAGATAGATATAAACTTTGGAGATTATTCTTTTTATTCATTTGGGTGTCTCCCACCTTTCCCTAGAGCCCTTAGTAGTTTCCTCATAAGTGTGGGTTGACCAATATTCAGTTGAAAACTGATTAGGATCTTCTGCATATCTTCAGAGCTTTCTCTTTGTACATCTCTGTTGAGAATGTTATACTGCCCTGCAAAATTTAGCCATTTCAGACTTCCTGGACTCCCAGCTCCATACTCTGAACTCAGAAATCACCAACTTCCGCCCAGTTTCTACTTGTATTCTCTATGGCCTGAAAACTCTTTTAAGGTAATAAACTGAGACAATTGTACAACTTGCCACATTTGATCGCCATCTGTCAGGGAACACTATCCTTCGAATCCTAATGTTCAATATCTTGAAAACCATTGTTTTACATATTCAGTATGCTTTTAAAAAATATTTCAGTCAGAAGAACAAATTCAGAGCCTGTTCTTTCAACTTGGCTAGAAGTGACAGTTTTTCCTATCATATTATAAGATAAGTAGTATTAAATAAAAATAAGTAATATTAAATAAAAATAAAAAATCAGAAGTTCTGGTCCAATGGCAACATAGGAGCCTCCTGAACTCACTTCTTCCCATGGGCACACTGAATCAACAGCTACATATAATCATTGCTCCTTCTGAAACAAATCTAGAAAATCAAAGCATCATTTCCAAAGAATCAAAGAAAATGAAGAAACAGTAGAATATATTCTGAATGAAAGAATAAGAAAAAAAACAGAAAAATACTTCGATAAAACAGAATTAAGTGATTTACCTGTTAAAGAGTTCAAAATAATGGTCATAAATGCTCACTGACGTTGGTAGAACAATGAATGAACAAGTTGAGAATTGAAACAAACAGATAGAAAATATAAGAAAATTCCAAACAGAAATCACAGAGCTAAAAAACCAATAACTGTACTGATAAATCAATAGAGGTGTTTAATAGCAGACTAGATGAAGCAGAGAAAAGATCAACAACCTTGAAGATAGGTTAGGGGAATGCATCCAATCACAACAACAACAACAAAAAGAATGAAAAAGAGTGAAGATATCTTGGGATGGGACAACATCAAACAGACCAATATCCACTTAATAGAGGTCTCGGAAGGAGAAGAGAGAGAGAGAAAGGGGTAAAAAGCTTATTTGCAGAAATAATGGCTGAAAATTTTCTCAAAATATAAAATATGGCAAGGTAGAATAAAAAATGTAGAGATTTAGAATGCATTAAAAATTAAGTTATCATCTTAAAATAAACTGTCATCACTCTAAGATGTTTTATATAAGAATCATGCTAACCAAAAAGCAAAAACCAATGGAAGTAGATCAACAAAAGAGAAAGAGAAAGGAATCTAAGCATATCATTACAGAAACCCATCAAATCATAAAGGAAGAGAGCAAGAGAAGAAAACAAGAATAAAGGAATTATAAAATAGCCAGGAAACAACTAACAAAACGGCAACAGTAAGTCTATACCTATCAATAATTACTTTAAATGTAAATGGATTAATTCTCTAATCGAAAGATGAAGAGTGGTTGAATGGAGAAGAAAACAAGATGCAAGCATAGGTAGCCTACAAGAAACTAACTTCAGTTTTAAAGACATAGACTGAAGGGGTAGGGTGGAAAAAAGATACTGGATGCAAATTGAAGCTAAAATAAAGCTGAGATAGCTATACTTATATCAGACAAAGTATACTTTAAGGCAAAGACCATAATAAGAGAAATATTTATGCACCCAAACTAATGGCGCCTAAGATAATAAAGCAAATATTAACAGACTTAAAGGGAGCAATAGATAGCAATACAATAATAGAGGGCTTCAAATCCCCATTTTTTTCAATGGATGGATTATCCAGACAGAAAATCAGTAAGGACACGTTGGACTTAAACCACACCTTAGACCAGAAAGACTTCACAAACATTTATAGAACATTCCATCGAAGAAAAAGCAGAATACACATTCTTCTCAACTGCACACAGACAATTTTCTGGGATAGATCATATATTAGGCTACAAAACAAATCTTACTAAATTCAAAATTATTGAAATCACATCAAGTATTTTTTCCAACCACAATGGTACAGAGCTAGAAATCAATTATAAGAAGAAAACTGGAAAATTTAGATATGTGGAGATTAAACAACATGCTCCTGAATAACCAATGGATTAGACAAGAAATCAAAAGAGACATCAAAAAATATTTTGAGACAAAAAGAAAATGGAAATATGTAGGCCCAAAATTTATGGGATGCATTAAAAGCAATTCTAAGAGAAAAGTTTATAGCAATAAATGCATGCATCAGGAAAAAAAAAGATCTCAAATAAACAACCTAAAATTTCACATCAAGGAACTAAAAAAAAAAAAAAAGAACAAACAAAACGTAAAGTCAGAAATTAAAAAAAGAGACATTACAACTGATACCACAAAAGTACAAAGGATTATGTGACTACTATGAACAATTATATGCCAACAACTTGGATAACCTAGAAGAAATGGGGAAATTCTTAGAAACATACAACCTAACAAGAATAAATCATGAAGAAATGGAACAGAACAATGAATAGGGAGATTGAATCACTAATAAAAAACCTCCCAATAAAAAAAGGTTCAGGACCATATAACTTCACTGGTGAATTCTACCAAACATTTAAAGGAGAATTATTACCAATTCTTCTCAAACTCTTCCAAATTAAGAAGAGGAAGGAATACTTCCAAAATCATTTTATGCGGCCAGCATCATGCTGATACCAAAACTCGACAAGGACCCTACAAGAAAAGAAAATTAGAGGCCAATTTCTTTAATAAACACTGATGCAAAAATCCTCAGCAGAATTTCAGCAAACTAAATTCAGCAGTGCAGTAGAAGGATCATATACCAAGATCAAGTGGAGTTTATCAGGGCACCTGGGTGGCTCAGTTGATTAAGCATCTGCCTTTGGCTCAGGTCATGATCCCATTGTGATATACCACTTTAACAAAATGAGGGATAAAAATCATATGATTATCTCAGTAGGTACAAAAACAGCATTTGACAAAGTTAACATCCTTTCATGATAAAAACTCTCAGCCAAGTGGGTATAGAGAGAATGTACCTAACCATAGTAAAGTCCATATATAAAAACCCACAGCTAACATCAGACTCAACCATGAAAATCTGAAATCTTTCCCTTTAAGATCAGGAATAAGACAAGGATGCCTACTCTTGCCAATTTTATTCAACATAGTATTATTGTAAGTCCTGGCAAGAGGGATTAGGCAAGGAAAAAAAAAAGACATCCAAATCAGAAAGAAAGAAGTAAAACTGTCTCTATTCTCAGATGACATTATATAGCAAAAGCCTTAAGGAGTTCAACAAAAATTATTAAAACTAATAAATGATTGCATTAATGTTGCAGGATACAAAATCAGTATACAAAAATCAGTTGCATTTCTATACACCAACAATGAAATATCACAGAGAAATTAAAAAAACAATCTCATTTATAATAGAATCAAAAACAGTAAAATAGGAATGAATTTGACCAAGGACTGAAAGATCTGTACACTAAGAACTATAAGACAATAATGAAATGAATTGGACACAGAAATAAATGGAAAGATATACCATGTTCATGGATTGGAAGAATTCGTATTGTTGTCTATATTACCTAAAGCAATCTCCAGATTCAATGCAATCCCTATCAAAATCCCAAGGGTATTTTTCACAGAAATAGAGAAAATGATTGTAAAATTTTATGGAAACACAAAGTAGCCAAAACAATCCTGAGAAAGAAGAATGAAATAAAATAGTCTCTTCAAGAAATGGTGTTGGGAAAACTGGACAGCTACATGCAAAATAATGAAACTGGACCTCTATCTTATACCATATACAAAAATCAAACTCAAAATGGATTAAAGATTTAAATGTAAGATCTGAAACTATAAAATTTCTACAAGAAAACATAAGGGAAAATTTCATGATGTTGGTTTGAACAATGATCTTTGGCTATGACACCAAAAGCACAAGCAATAAAACCAAACTTAGACAAGTGGAACTATATCAAACTAAAAAGCTTAATGCACAGCAAAGGAAAAATTAAAAGAGTAAAAAGGCAAACAGCAGAATGGGAGAATACATTTGCAAACTATATATCTGATAAGGGATTAATATCAAAAATATATGAGGAACTCATACAACTCAATAGTGGAAAAAAACAAATAACCTGATTAAAAAATAGCAAAGGACATAGCTCCAAAGAAGACATCTGAATGGCCAATAGGTATATGAATAGATGCTCAGGATCACTAATTATCAGGGAAATGCAGATCAAAACCATAATGAAATGCCACCTATACCTGTCAGAAAGGCTATTGTACTGATGAGAATGTGAAGAAATTGGAATGTGATGAAACTTAAACTGGTGCAGCGGCTGTGTGAAACAATATGATAGTTCCTCAGAAAATTAAAAATAGAACTTTTGATATATACACAAAAGAACTTGGGTTCTTGAAGAGTTACCTGCACCCCCATTTTTATTGCATTTTTTTTGCACTACCAAGATATGGAAACAACTCAGGTGTCTATTAAATGAAAAGATAAAGAAAATGTGGTATACACATAAATTGAAATATCACTCAGCCTTAAAAACAAGAACATTCTGCCATTTGTGACAATATCCTGATTTCTGCAGTACTATGATTTGCACCACTGTAACAGAGTCAGTTAAAATCATTTTCAAACATTTTGAAATTGGAAAATATGTCTACAAACACTTTAGTGTCTTCTGTTTCTGTGTACTTTTCCTTCAAGTAATCTTTAGTGTAAATTTGAATATATTAATAAGGGTCAAATTGTCTCCATCTATTGAATGAAATTATTCACAAATACACCTGCTCATTTAACCACATGTAGATGTGATTTTTATTAAGGTGACAATCATAATAATTACTACTTTGAAAACCAAGAAAATTCAGTATCACATCCTTGAGGGACCAAGGATAATAAATGGAAATTTCTAAAAACCTACCTACTGATAGAATGTGCATATGTGCCAAGAGACTAAGCCATTATCAGTAAAACAGCTATTACAAGAAAGAAATTTTATATTCCCTTGGAAGCAAAGAATATTCCAGGAGATAATGTATTTAACAATTGTCTTCATTATCTTTAGGTAGATTCTGACAAGCATTTTGCTGATGAAAGATGCTTTTTTTTTTTTTTTTTTTGCTAATTTGGGTCAATGGCATATAAAGAGAGTTGTGATTGATCTAAGCTCATATTCCTTGTTGGCCCATATCTGGTATCACACCCTGACAAACAAATCCCAGACCATCTGGCTACTAACGGAACAGGTCAGAGGTCAAGGACTGTTTTAGCATAGGATAGTAGACCAACTGCTTTGTCTCAGTCTCTTACTGTATTTTCATCTCTTCTATATGAAGGTGTCATTCCCTGTTGCCTAAGAACATTCGAGATACAACTAGTCTTTGTTTCCTAAAATTGAATCAATTGAATAAAGTTGACCTTTTCAAGTGTTGCACGAGGGTAAAATAGTACAATTAGAACATAGATATATGTAAAGAATGGTGATATATTAATGCTCCTTAGTCAACTATAGTAATTCTCCAAACGTCACTTTTTTAAATTACATTTTTCAAAAATGCTATCTAAAAGATTATTCTTTATCCAGCAGAATATTAAAATAAAGAATAAACAACCTATCAAAGGACAAGTCTCTTTCAGATACATTCATGGTTATGAATAACAAAAAAGAAATGCAGAGTTTGCAACTTGGTGCAAGGGAAGGTGTTAAACTTAAAAAAGATGAAGCTTAAATTAGCACTTTGTTCAGCAGTAAGGATTATTTTGATTTTTTTTCTTACAGATTTATTTATTTATTTGAGAAAGAGAGACAACCTGAGCACGATGCAGAGGGGCAGAAGGAGAGGGAGAGAAAGTCCCAAGCAAATTCCATGATGAGCATGGAGCTCCACTCAGGGGCTTGATCCCACAACCCTGAGACCATGACCCCAGCTGAAACCAAGAGTCGGGAGCTCAACTGACTGCACCACTCAGGCACTCCAAGGATTATTGGTTTTTTAAAAATTACAAATGTTATGATGATTGCAATACAAATGGAATTATGTATTATAATGCAAGCATTATTTTCTACAGAACAAAATTGGATTTATTAAAATTGTTAAATTACAGTATTACCACATATATGTATAGGAAATCAATTTCATGATCAAAGATAATCAAACACAATTTAAGGGAAGTTAACATTTCAGTTCATTTAAAAATATTCCTTATTTCAGTATCATTTTTCTTTTTTTAAAAAAAAGATTTTATTTATTTATTTGACAGAGAAAGAGAGCACAAGCAGGCGGGAGCAGCAGAGGGAGAGGGAGAAGCAGGTTCTCTGCTGAGCAGGGAGTCCAATTCGGAGCTCCATCCCAGGAGAATAAGATTATGACCTGAGCTGAAAGCAGATGCTTAACTGATTGAGCCACCCAGGCACCCCATTTCAATGTCAATGTGACATCATGTATCTAGGCCCAATCTAAGATAATATATTAATGCTAATATATATTAGTATGTAAATAGAATATTAATGATTGATGAGTAATTTTATAGTTACCTTACAAACTTTGCATAAAATATTACATTATAATGTAATACATGTATCTTTTGTAAAGGAGTATAAAGAATAATGGTGGGGAGGTGCCTGGCTGGCTCAGTTGGTTGAGCTTCCAACTCTTGGTTTCAGCTCAGGTTATGATCGCAAGGTTGTGAGACTGAACCCCAAGTCACTTGAAGGCTTAAGATTCTCTCTCCCTCTGCCACTCCGCCTGCCGTGCACTCTCTCTCAAGCAAATAAACAAATAAAATCTTTTTTTAAGGTTATTTATTCATTTGAGACACAGAGATACAGAGAGAGAGCATGAGCAGGGAGAGAGGCAGAGGCAGAAGGAGAAGCAGGCACCCCACTGAGCCAGGAGCCTGATGTGGGGCTCAATCCAAGGACCCTGGGATCATGACCTGAGCCGAAGGCAGATGCTTAACCATCTGAGCCACCCAGGCGCCCCACAAATAAAATCTTTAAAAAAAATAATGGTGGGTTCTAAAGTCACTCTGCTTTTGTCATTAATCTAATTTATTGATATAGTTAATATGCTTCTACCATGTGTCTCATTTTGTTCTAAATTATTGGGATCCATAAGTCAATAAACACACCAAAAATTCATGGATAGTGAGATTCTTTTTGATATAAAAAATTTATAGTAGTCAACAGGTTGATTTCAGGGGAAAGGAGTAAATGGATGTAGAAAAATAACAGGAAAGACAATTCATCATTCTATTATAAAAATAACTAAAGATTTGAACACAGTTGAACCTAAAAAGAAGTAATTTAAAAAGGATGACATTTACAAAATCACATAGCTGAAAGAAATAAAAATTATGTAAATTAGCTGATGTAAAATAAAATGAATGATTTATAAATATTCTCATAATGTCTACATATCATAAATATGTATACATACACATAAAATTTTATATAATATCTGTAGTCTCAAAACATTGCATGCAAATAATATTGTTACAAACTGAATCATATATAAAATGTTTGACAAGACTCATTCTTCTAAGCTGAGCTGTGGCAAATATTTCTCCCTCTCTTTCTCCCTCCCTCCCTCCTTTCTTTCCTTTTAAACTTTATATCCATGTCTTGTGATACTATCTCTGTGTTAAAATATCCTAATTTGGGGGCACCTGGCTGGCCCAGTTGGTATAGCACATGACTCTTGATCTTGGGGTTGTGAGTTCAAACCCCACATTGGGGGTGGAGATTACTTAAAAAGAAAATCCTCATTTGTCAGAGAAATTTTCCTCTGTACATATAATTAATATAGGTAATACACAGAATTTCATTATGTAAGTAGGGTTCATTAAACTTTTCAATGTTCTTTTAGATATGCTTTCTTCATTTCCATAATTACTGTTCAAAGAAAGTTGGCATATCATGTGATCTCACTTTGACCCCAGGCAGACTTTCAGTATCTGAGTTTCACAATTAATATGTCCAGTACTGCCATTATTCTGCCATGTTCTGAAAGTTAATTTCATGTTTAAATTGGGCTAGACTATGGTACCCAATTTTACCTATGATATCTAAACACTGGTCTAGATATCGCTGTGAAGGTATTATTTAGATGTGATTAACATTTATAATCAGTTGACTTTAAGAAAATCAGATTACTCTTCATTATGTGAATGGGCCATTTCAAGACCTTAAGATCAACACTGAGATTCTCTGAAGAGGAATTGTGCCTCAATACTAAACTATAGAAATTCCTTAAACTCTCTCTCTTTCTCTGTTTTTTCCTCCCTCCCTCCTCTATTCAATCTATTTCTCTGGAGAACCCTGACCTAATAGATGCCAAAGAATAGAATAAGAGTGTAAATCCTAAACCTATTTCTTAATTTATGATTTGGCTTACATTTAACAAATTCTTTATGCCTTTATGCTATTTTTAAAATTTGCAAAAAGGATGTTTTGAACAATAAACGAAACAGACAAGTGATGTTCTTAACATGGTGCCTACTATATAAAAATTGTTCAATAATTTTTATTTCATTATTATCTTTATCACGATATTACTGGATGGAAAAGCATAGAAACTAAGTAAATATTGCTAATTTATTATTTTCTAACAATCATTTAGCTGAAACTCACACAATGTAGACATCATCTAACATATGCGTTCATATTTTCCACTAATGTTAAATCACAGTTGGGTAATAGACAATGTACATTTTAAAAGAGTTTTCAAAGCAAACTGCCTATTAATTCTCAATTTAAGAATTTAAAACTATTTTAGAAACCAGTTTTTCCAACTCATGACATTTTAACAGATGTCAATGGGTAGATAAATGGGGAAGGAGGGAAGACTGTTTCTGGCCAAATATTTTCCAAAACATTATAGCTACAAAAAAAGTTCCCTAAAATTACTTGATCTACATTAATTTGATTTGGCGTCTCCTCCTGTGCTTGGCGATATATTAACTTATTTTACTCTTTCCCATACTTTGGTTATGATGAGAGGCTAAGTAATCTTCAAAATATTTCTACTTACTTTCAAAAATATATTTCCTTATTATTCATAAGATTTTAAGTAGAAATAATGGCAAGTTGGACATAACCATCATTTCTAAAATGAATCTGAACTTGAGAATTTGGTCTAATGTATTTCTTTTAAGGATGGAAGGTGGGTTGGAGGAATCCTGGTTCTTAATTTGTTCTGTATCTACTAAAGCAGATGGACCGCACTCTGGTCTATTTCAAAGTCATAAATTTCTTATTTGGCAAATGATTAAGACTCTTCTAAATGATATGAATGAAATTCTTTTGCTTGCTTGATCACTGATCAGTGGAAATGAGAACAGTATGTTCCATGGTATAATTAGAATAGGTGTAATTTGATAGTTTACCAAGTAAAGCTGCCTATTTTAATTTAATTTTTTCAAGGCCAGAGTGAGATTATTATGAGAATCTGAGCAAGCACCAGAAGGTTGTGTTATAATGTTTAAATATGTTTTCATGTTACTACAATTTTATAAAAGAAAATTAGGCTTGTGAGATGAGAATGGGAGCTGATGAAAAATATGTTAGCAATGTGTCTATATTAGGAATGTGATTAATTTTAAATTATTTATAACATTTTGGACAATGCAGTGAGAGACATGCAATTTTAGCTCTCCTCCTTACTATGACACCTTGGGTAGGCTACTCATCTGAGCTTCCTGTTCATCTATAAAATAAAGAGTTATTATAATAAAATCCATTTGATATTTTTAAAGACCTGCTCACTTATTCTAAAATTACATAAAGTAACAACAACAAAACCAGTAACAACAACACAGCCTGTGTTACTGATCAACTGCCCGTTGTCAAATACTCCCACCTGGAAATACTCATATATTACGTCATTTTAATCTTTTTTTTTTTAAGATTTTACTTATTTAGGGGAAAGAGAGAGAAAGAGAGAGAGAGAGCCACGAGTGGGGTGAGGGGCAGAAGAAGAAGCAGACTCTCCACCAAGCAGAGAGCTTGATGAGGGGCTCGATCCCAAGAGTCCGGGATCATGACCTGGGCCGAAGACAGACGTTTAACCGACTGAGACACCAAGGAGCCCCACATCATTTTAATCTTAACAACAACCTTAACTTGATATGATAATGCTCATTTTATAGATCAGGAAGACCATTTATCACTTTTCTAGATATTACAGAGTATTTCTAGTAATGAGGATATACCGCATGTCCCACAAATATTTACTACCTAGAATGATAAACTGTTTCAAAGTCTCTTTTGCGCTCCATACCTGAGACGACATTATATTTAGTCATCAGGTCTCCTAAGGCTCCTCTTTGCTGTAAAATTTTCTCAAACATTCCTTGTTTTGGATGACTTTTACAGTTTTGGTGGATACTGATCAGTTATTTTGCAAAAGTTCCTCCACAAATCCTTGGGATTTGTGTGATCTTTTTTCCATATTACCCTGGGGATATATGTTTTGGGGAGATGGACCATAAAAGATAAGTGCTAGATATATCTTAATTAACAATAAATTAAATGCCATTCTTATATAATACTAAGGGTATTATCTATCTGTCATCTGTCTATCATCCGTCAATAAGAGATACATACATACGTATATATATATATATATATATATATATATACACACATGTGTATCTGATTGTGGTAAACTAATAAAAGAAGATTGAAATATGTGGATCAATATTCTTATTTTTTTTTAGTTTATGTGGCTAGAGATTTATCAGTTTTATTGATCTTTATAAATAATCTGCTTTTGGTTTGTTGATTTTCTTTATTGTTTTTCTGTTTTTGATTTCATTGATTATCTGTTCTAATTTGTATTATACCTTTTTTGAGGCTTACTTTAATCTTAAAATACTCACTTTCTAATTTCTTTCTTTTTCTTTTTCTAATTTCTCAAGGTGGAAGCTTAAGTTGATGATTTTAGATCTTTCTTATTTCCTAATACACGTATTTGATGCTGTAAATTTTTCTCTAATGCTGTAAATTTTGTAATATACACATTTGATGCTATAAATATATGCATTTGATACTGTAAATACTGTTTTCAAAGCATATCATAAATTTTGATGACCTGCATTTTCATTTTTATTTAGGTGAATACATTTGTATTATTTAGAAGTGTGTTATTTTATTTCAAATATTTGGGAATATACCAGCTATCTTTCAGTTATTGATTATTTTTATTCTACTGTCTGGGAACATACAATACATTTTGCATGATTTCCCTTCTTCTAAACTGTTACAGTGTATTTTAGAGCCCAGAATGTGGTATATCTTGAAGAATGTCCCATGTGAGCTTGGGAAGAACATGTATTCTGTTGTTGGGTGGAGTATTCTCTAATTGTCAATTACATCACATTAATTGGTAGTGCTGTTTACATCCTTGCTGATTTTCTACCTGCTTGATCTATCAATTGTTTACAGAAAGGTGTTGAAGTCTCCAAATAATTGTGAATTTGTCTATTTCCTGTTAGCTGTATATTGACATTCTTTTAGATGCCTACACATTGAGACTTATGGCTTCTTAAAAAAAAAAAAAAAAACTGGCCCATCTTGATCACTGATAATTTCCCTTGCTCTGAAGTCTGTTTTGATTGAAATTAATACAGTCACTTCAGTTCAGGTTAGTGTTTTGTTCTACCCCCCCTTATCTACATTCTTTAATTTTAATTGAACATTTTATATGATTCCATTTTATCTGTTTTCTAATATATCATTATACTTCTTTTAAAAATTTTATTTATATTTATTTTATTTATATTTAAAAATATACATTTTTAACTAATCCAAGTCCACCATTGAATAGTTCCATACCTCTTCATTTACGGTGCAGGTACGTTATCACAGAGTATTCCCAGTTCGTCCTTCCAATTCCTTGTGACATTGCTGTCATTTCACTTATTCATATGCTATAATCACCCAATATACTCTTGTCATTATTATCAAACAAACAGACACCATTTAGGTCAATTCAAAAAAAGAAAAAAATATTTTACCATCATAGATCCCTTCTCTAATTCTCTTCCTTTTGGTAAATAAATGTTTTGGTCTATTTCATTTTCTTTCTTCCCTTTAGAACCACTTTTAACATTTCTTGCAGGGGCAGGTCTATTGGGATGAATTCTGTGTTCATTTTCTGAGAAATTCCTTATTTTTCATTCACTTCTGAAGAATAGTTTCACTGGATAAAGAAAACTAAGCTTATGGACTTTTTCCTTGTAACATATATATTTCAGTTATTTTTCCTTGCTTTTATAATTTCTGAGAAGTATACTCTAATTCTATAGGTAGGGTGGTTCTCCCCCCAACATCTGTTTTTGAGGCTTATTATTATTATTATTTTTTTTGCTTTGCTTTTCTGTTTGAATATGATATGCTGATTTTGTTTGTTTTGGGTATTTATTGGTTCTGGTGTCCACTAAACTTCCATGATCTGTGATATGGTGTTGGTCATTAATTTGGAAATATCTTGGCCATTATTAGTTCCAATAGTTCTTCTGTTCCATTCTTTATTTCCTCTCCTTCTCATATTTCAATTATGCATATGTGATGACCTTTAAAGTTGTCCCCCTATTCTTGGATGTTTAGTTCTTTTCTTTTTTTTACACTCTTTTTTATTCATTCATTGAATTTCAGTTTTGGATGTTCCTATTGACGATCCTTTCAATGGTCATGTTGAACATATTGGTGTGTCCTTGAATGGCATTCTTCATTTCTGTTACAGTGTTTATGAGTTCTAGAATTTCTTTTTGATATTTTAAACAGTTTCAGACTTTCTGCTTATATTACCCATCTGTTGTTACATGGTACCTATTTTTTTCCATGAGATGCTTTAATATATTAATCATAGTTTTAAATTCCCCTTTATTTCCAAAATCATTGTTGCCATTTGTGAATTTGGCCTAATGCTTATTTTGTCTCTTCAGACTGTGTTTTAAGTTGCCTTTGGAAAGGCCTTGCAATCTTTTATTGAAAGTCATGCCCGTTGCCTTGGATAATAGGCACTGAGTTAAATAGATGGTTAGTGTGAGGATATATATTAATCTTGATATGAATTGGGCTGTGTTTAAAGTTTACAGTGGCTATAAGTTATAGAAGCTTCTTTTCTTTGTTTTTGTCTCTCCTCCGGACTTTGTGCTCAAATTACTCCTCAGAGAAATTCTGTGTATTCAAGTTCTTTCAGCTATCATATTGAAATTCTGTTCTTGGAATTGTAAAGTGTGGGGCAGCAGAAGTTTTCCGTAATCCTCAAATTAAATCTCTCGTTATAGTGATCCTGTGTTTCTCTTCTTCTCCTGCCAGGGCAATGAGGATATACTTCTTGGATCTTCATCACTAGAAGATAGAATTCCTTTTTAATATTTTCCATTCACCTATTGTTAAGGTAGGTGGAATTTGCTTGCTCAATATTTTGATTTGGACAAAGAAGCTCTACTTGGACCTGTGAAATTTAGTTCTCAGTGTTACTACAATTAGTCTAATTTAGATTTTATCTGACAGAAAAAAATGAGAAAATTCCACTCACTAAAGAATGAAGAATCCACCATAGTTCTTTGGTGAACACATTACATTTATAAGAAAGAGGCATCAATTAAAAATAAAGGAAATTTAAACAAATTAATTAGAATAAATTATTTTCTCTGTACTCTGTAATGTTTTCCTCAAGCAAATTATAACAGCAAGTATAATACAAGCAATGGTATTTTTTTTCCTATATATGCTTTAGATTTATCTTTGTTATATGCTATTGATCTTTCTGGAAAACTAGACAAGTATACATACATATATGTGTATGTATGTGTGTGAATATATATGCATATAAATCTACATATATATGTACACACATATGCAGGTATATACATATATATCTTACACATCCATACACACACACACACACATACATATATATCTTAAGTATATAATTAGTTTAAAAGCAAATTTGCTAGTTTGTTATTTTTCCAAGTATTTTAGTTTTCATTTAAGGAAAAATATTTCCATTTGAGGATAAACTTGCTTTATCAGTTTGCTTTTTTTTTAAGGGAAATGGGAAATATCCCCTTTTAAATGTAAATTTAACACAAAATTATTTCCATTCTCTTGATATTTTTAAAAAACATAAATGGATGAAAACTCTTGATTTATTGTTTTGTTTGTACAAATTTGAAAAGAAAACAATGACTGATAGACAAAACTGGATAGGTCTCTGCTATTGTGTAAACATGCTTTACATGTGAACACCACTGAGAGTCTTACCTATAATCTAAAATTTACTTTAAAAGAGTATAAATATATAATGCCCCTAGGTATAGTTATTCCTTCATTTAAGTTTGTATTTTTATCAATAATCTCATAAAAAATGAATTGGCTATAAGAAATGAAACTTTGGCTGGTCTCACACATGTAGGTAACTGTATTACTTATCTCTTGTTGTATAATAGTATTAATGTGAACTTAGCAACTAAAACAACACACATTTATTATCATTATTTTTTGTTGGTCAGAAATACAACTTAGCTAAGTCCTCTATAGTTTCTCACAAGGTTGCAAATAAAGGTATCAACCAGCGTTGCGTCTCATCTGAGACTCATGTGGGGAGAGCATCTTCTTCTACCCTCATGAAGTTGTTGGAAGGGTTCAGTCTCTGTTGACCTGAAGACCACTGAGGTGGACAGAAGGCACTTTCACCTCTTTGCTACCTGGGACGCTGCATTTGGCAGCTTACTTCTTTAAAGCTGGAGGGTGAGACAGTCAACAGAGGGTTTGCTAGCTGGAAGTTATAATTTTATGTAATAATTTTATGTAATCTCAAAAGTGACATTCCATCACTTTTTTGTATTTTCTGGAAAGAAGAAATTCACAAGCTTCTCCCACATTCAAAAGGGAGTGGATTATATAAATCCATGAGTATCAGAATATGAGGATAATTTGAGACCATCTTAGAGTCTGCCTACCAGAGTAATTCAGCAAATTCAGTTAAATCATTGCCAGTCCAGGGGCTCCTGGATGTCTCTGTCAGTTAAGCATTGTACCTTTGGCTCAGGACATGCTCAGGGTCTTGGGATCAAGCCTTGCTCAGGGGGGAGCCTGCTTCTTCTGCCCCTTACCCCACTTGTGCTCTCTCTCTCTCAAATAAATAAATAAAATCTTTAAAAAAACAAAATCATTGCCAGTCCAGAAAAGTCTAAGTAGATAATTGCTTATAAGAAATATTTCAGAAAATTAGGGAAAAAATAGTACGTTTCTCCCCTACTCTTCCATTTGCATTAATAACTTTTCCTGCTAATCTCTAATATCTTTGAGTGAGATTTTTTTATTCCAAATTATTTCCTCTAATTGAAGAAAAGCATTGTAGACAAACTATTTTTTCATTAAGCTAATATTATATACTAAGTGCTATTCTAATTTTTGGACATACAATGTTTAAATAAAGAACAAAAAGATAGACGTTCATTTTAGATCTAAAGGATTTAATTATTCTGCTGAAGTTATTTTGTGTTAAAAGTAACTAAGACCTACTCAAGTTGTATCAAGAAGATTTTTTAGACTGTCCCAGATCTGAAAGCTACCAGAAATGAAAGGAATAATTAAAAATAGCCATTCTCTTATTCTCTTTTATAGAAATTCCTTTTTCTCTTCAAACTTTTGTTTTTTTCTTCTAAGTTCTTTATTATTCATGCATCCTCCTCCTTTATGATATGATCATATAACCTTCTAGGCCCTGATTTTGCACTAATATATATAAACACATTTGTTTAATTGATAAGTTACAGTAGCAGAGAGATCTCAGAAGTACTGCAATTTAGAGATAAGATAATTTTGTTTTAGTTCCCCCATATTGTTTACATAAACATATCATACATGCCTTATAAAATCATAAAATTTGTGATTTCTTATTATTTTATATTAGATATTGACCCATCTTCTGTTTCACTGTACGATTCATTCTAAGTACTAATTTATTTACTTTGCCTGATTGTTTTCACCAACCTTTTTTATATCTATAGTAATTATTATTTAAATGCAAACAAATAGTTGAATTTCTAAAATTAATAGAAAGCATTCTATTTACACATTCTCTGAGATGGTCACCGATGATAAACTCTGTCATTATTGCATCATATTGAAAGTAGAGAGCATTTACAGAAACATTCACTCGCTTTCATTATTTTTATTTAATAATTTATGTCCAGTTCTTGTAGCAAAAAGATAATTCTAATTATTATTATTATTATTTTTTGCTTAGAGGGCTCTAAACACTTCAATTTACATCCCATATTTTATACAGTTGATCCATAAATAAAAACTCCAGAAATGCATTCCTAATTTGAAAGACTGAAATAAGATCATCTCTGAAAATATTTCTGCTTTTAAGGAGTTTATTTGAATTCATAACAATTCTCTGAATACATCTGTACATTTCCTATGAGCTTTTTCATTTCTGGAGGTTCAGATTGTAAGCTTTCCCCCCCTCTGCTCTTTATGTGGGTCTAATAAAAGACACTGTATGTCTAAATGGTTGTATTATAAATACTTTTAAAACTACACAATCAACTGCTAACTTAAATATGTTAATACTTAACAGTGCAAAAATCAAGATAAATACACTGATCTATTGTTAACTGTATATTTCATTATTCTTTTTAAAAAATATTTACTTATTTATTTTATTTTTTAATTTAATTTAATTTTATTATGTTATATTAGTCACCATACAGTACATCATTAGTTTTTGATGTAGTATTCCATGATTCATTGTTTGCATATAACACCCAGTGCTCCATGCAGTACATGCCTTCCTTAATACCCATCACTGGGCTAACCCATCCCCCCAACCCCTGCGCTGTGAAACCCTCAGTTTGTTTCTCGGAGTCCATAGTCTCTCATGGTTTGTCTCCCCCTCCGATTTCCCCCCTTCATTTTTTCCTTCCTTCCTCATTTATTTTAGAAAAGAGAGCACAGGTCAGGGGGAGGGACAGAGGAAGAGGGAGAGAGAATCCTCAAGCAGACTCCCTACTTAGCTCGGAGCCTGAGGTCTGGCTTGATCTCAGGACCCTGAGATCATCACCTGAGCCAAAACCGAGAGTCAGAGGCTTAACCTACTGAGCCACCCAGGCAACCCTCATTTTTTTTTTAATCTAACTTTAAATGATCCTTACATTTAGACATAAAATCAATGTATTATTACATTCCTTGTGATGTATCTAATTGCTTTAGAGAAATATTTTTGCATTAGTAATTCTTTGTTGAAATTTTCAGAACAAAGACCTACAGTTACAAAAGAGAAACGCTACCTTGAATAAATAAATCCTGTAAAATATAATAGTTTCTTCATTGGACTTGTCATTAAGGACAGCCAGCAAGGAAATTGGGTTTGCAAATGATATTTCAATTTCTTATTTCATTCAAAATGCCAATATTGATTACATATAGTTGATTTTGCACATATGCCATGTTTTAGGTGTTGGATGTGGAAGGTGACTGGATAATATGGCATAGCAAGTAACATTAGGTAAATATGGGTAACTTTCTCAGATACAGTTTTAGCTGGAAGGAGCTCTCAAGGTAAATTTCTCACTGTCTCATAACAGTACAAGATAGAAGCCATTTCTTGATTGGAGCTGCAAAAGCATATATTACAGAAGAGTGAATTTCCCAAGGTACATAAAAGGAAGAGTTTGTGCAGCAGTTGAAACCTATAGAAATAGATGATTAGGAACATCTGAACACTTTGTAAATTATCATGAAGCTCCTGAGTAAATTAATCACAGTGGATTAGGGGTATATGCAGCCAAAAATAAAATAAAACAAGAAAGAGTGATGTGAGAAATAGATCCTTAAAGGAGGAGAAATGAAGCAGTCCTACTTGTAAATAGCATCTTCCAGAACCCTTTCAAATTAGTCCTAAATGGGTTTTTATCAAAATTTAACATATATATATTTTTTTCTCTGCAAATAGACACCATATTCAGAAGTGGCTTTCAACTCTGTTGTTTTAATATTTATTCTCAAAGAAACATGGACTAGCCTAATATAAAGAACAGAGTTCTGACACTGGGAAAAATGCCTATTTTTCTAAATTTTTTTGTGTAACCATGTAATTTTGAAGATTTTTTTTATAATACCTGCTAAATATGAGTCTATTATTTTAGTAAGCATGAAATGAAAAACTAATTTTATAATAAATATAAAAATTAAAAGGCTTGGGTAATTGATAAAAAAAGACATTCTGTTTTCCTAAGAATTTTTTTAAAGAAACTTATATTTTAAATAATTTATGATTTTTAATGTTTCAAATGTATTATAAAGTTGAAAATCCTTGGCAACCAGGTATATGTACTTACTATCTTGGTTTGGTATGTTTGCAAGACAAATTCATGTAAGGATGTGTAGTGGTATACACACATGAATTCTAAATTATCATTTCTATAATTAATTAGAAAGAGATTGAAAACTTATTATAGTAATTGTTCAAATTTGCCTACGTGGGGGCACACTATAATTTACTGCCTTTTCTTTCTCCCCTGGGATTTAGAATATGATTAAACCAGTTGTTTCTTGTATCATTCTCTCATACATGAATTTCCAATATATAACTCAGGTTGTATCCAGTTCTCAGGTATTCCTATTGGATGTGGCTTAAGTATTACAAGAACCTAAAAATACACAGAGAAACTAATAAAGAGCTTGTAAGTGTTCTAGCTAGTCCTCTTAGGAATTCTGTTCCTTAAGATGTGCTTCTTTTTTTCCCCCTTTTCTTTCTCCTTCTCTTCTTCTTTTTTTTTTTTTAATTTTGGCCATACTAATCTATTGGATATACTTAAGGAACTTTCATTATCTTATTAAAAAACTATGTGAAAAACAGTTGTAATACAATATAGTTCCTAGAGTATAAGCTGTGTACTAGCAGCTTATTGTCTTGACTGTATCCTCAATATATAGAATAGTGCCTGGCACAGAATAGCCATTCAAAATTTGTTTGTTGAATTAATATAGTACAACCTTTAAACATGCTTCTACTGTATGATCTTGCCACTTAAGTATTTAACTAAGAGAAATGAAAGCATATGCCCATAAAAAGACATATACAGGAATGTTCACAGTAGCTTCATATATAATAACTTCCAATGGAAACAATACAAAATGTCCATCTGCAGGTGAATGAAAAAATAAACCATGCTATAACCTGACAGCAGAATACAACTCAGAAATGAAAAGGAGTGATGTATGATACAAGATGGATATATTTCAAAAATAATTATGTGGAGTGAAAGAAGCCAAGCCAAAACGAATATACTTTATAATTCTTTTAATATAAATTCTAGAAAATGTGTACTAATTTATAGTGATAAACAATTCACTGGTTGGCTCAAAGGGTGGGTTTTAAAGAGTGTGGTAGGGACACTTTTGGCGATGATGGATATGTTCATTATCATGATTGTGGGTACAGTTTTAAAATTTGAAATTTATCAAATGTACAGTTTAAGTATGTGGTTTATTGTAAGTTATATGTCAATTAATAAAAAGAAAAGATAAAAGCAAAATTAACTGTGAGAGCAACTTCAGTGTTATTTTTGGGTAATAATGGTCAAGTATTGATTTAATGGGAAAAGTACAAATTGGGAGATCGCCAAAGAAATTGCTAAAGATTCTTCAAACTTTAACATCTGCATGCAATTTTGTTTGTTCTGTGTATTCTGAGCTGTCTTTGATAGGAAGCTCTGTCAAGAGACTGTCTCTAAAGCTTTTTCTGTTGACAGCCTGAAAGAGAAGAGTTAACAGCTGGTTTATGCCTTACTTCTTGCCTGAGCAATGTCTGAGGTTTGAATCTTAACTGCAACACTAACTCAAGACATTTATAGAATTAATCCAGATCTAAGTGAAACAAGTATCTGGTGAGGTTAGCTATAAATTAAACTAGGTTTCTATATCTTATAGTCAAAGTTATTTATCAGTGAAATATTAATGAGTAAACTTTGTGAACACAGTTCAATTGCAGAATAAGAGTTAGTTACATACCACTCTACGGGCTACCTCGCTAGCAAGTATAGAAGCTGAAGTGACCTCAGAGATGATAACTTTCCTAGATGAATCGGTCCATGCTCTCTCAGTCACATCTATCATTACAATAAGTATACCACATATGGGGGAAATGTGGGATAGTCAGGTGGTCATGAGATGCCTTCTTTAAAGATATCCTTTCTCTAAGCTATGTAAACTTTGTCCTGGGTAAAGCCTATTGCAACTCATGAGTTTTAGTTTCAGTTCAAACCCCAAACCACTGTTGCTGGTTAAGTAGAGTACACATTGTATCTGACACATGCTAACATCTTCCATCCAGTTCTTCAAGTGCATTGGATAAAGCTAATGTACTTCCGTTTACAGTTAAATTCTTTTTCAGTCTCTGGGAATTGGGATAACAGTAAGATTTAGCCTATTTATAGCTATGTATATATCCATTTATTATTCATTTGTTCTCTCTTTCATCATCCTTTAATTTAAAAAAACATTTCTTGAAATGCCTACTGTATTCCAGACACTGTTAGATATTATGAGGAAATCAATTGAAGTAACATACTTGCAATATTTCAGAACTAGAAAGAAAGCTTCACTTTAAAAATTATTATCAAAATCTTTCTTTTTTAGTCACCATGAGTTTTACTTGGATTTTTATTAAGTTATAATGCACATTATTTTCAAATGCTTACATGAAGGAATATTATAATTGAGTTATGTTAGGCAATTTCATATACATGATAATAAAATAAAAATGGCTTTATTTTGGCATTATTTACCAATTTATGGTTTGCTGTATTTTAATAATATATAAAACATTTTTTTCTTTCCATTAATGCATTTTTTCAAGACAACTGATACTGCAAGTGTTCAAAGATTTAAAAAAAAATGGTTTGATATTTATCTGTTGCTCTAAGATAGACAACTTTAATACATAAAAATAACAATTTGGGTTTCAAAATGACCCATTTGGCTGCATCCTGAACATCATTTCTATGTGGAAGCCTTCTATTTGTAATCAGATTATTCTGTCTATGTAGGAGACAGATACAAGCTTTGTAAAGTCATGAAAAATTGTTTAGGCAGGTAGAAAAATGTGAAAAAGCAATAAAATACTGGGACAAATCTTGGCTTAACAACTTATTAAAATTAAAACTTCTCACATTTGCTTCTCCCACTGGGGGAAAGAAAAAAAAAAACTAGTTTCTTTAATGGTGTTTATTACTTAAAAGTTTAAATTTGGAGACCTAAGTTTCCCAGACAAACAAAAACTAAAAGAGTTTATGACCACTAAACCAGCCCTGCAAGAAATATTAAAGGGGACTCTTTGAGTGGGAAAGAAAGACCAAAAGCAACAAAGTTCAAGAAAGGAACACAGAAAATCTCCAGAAACAATGACTTTACAGATAATACAATGGCACTAAATTCATACCTATCAGTAAGCACTTTGAATGTAAATGGACTAAATATTCCAGTCAAAAAACAAAAGGTGTCAAATGGATAACAAAACAAAACCTATCTATATGTTGCCTACAAGAGACTCATTTTAAACCTAAAAACAGTTCCAGAGTGGAGTGAGGGAATGGAGAACAATTTATCGTGCTAATGGACATCAAAAGAAAGCTGGAGTAGCAATTCTTAAATCAGACAACATAGATTTTAAACCAAAGACTGTAACAAAAGATGCAGAAGGGCACTATATCATAATAAAGGGTCTATCCAACAAGAAGAGCTAACAATTATAAATACTCACATCCCCAACTTGGGAGCAGCCAGATATATAAAACAATTAATAACAAACAAAAAGGAACTCATTGATTATAGTACAATAATAGTAGGGGACTTTAACACCCTATTGACACCAATAGACATATCACCTAAACAGAAAATCAACAAGGAATCAATGACTTTGAATGACACACTGGACCAGATGGACTTAACAGATATATTCAGAACATTTCATCCTAAAGTAGCAGAAAACACATTCCTTTCGATTGCCTATGGGACAGTCTCCAGAATAGATCACATACTAAGTCACAAATCAGGCCTCAACAAGTATAAAGATTGAGATCATACCATGCATATTTTTAGATCACAAAACTATGAAACTTGAATTCAACCACAAGAAAAATTTGGAATGACCACAAATACATGGAAGCTAAAGAACATCCTAGGGCACCTGGGTGGCTCAGTTGGTTAAGCAACTGCCTTCAGCTCAGGTCATGATCCTGGAGTCCCGGGATCGAGTCCCACATCGGGCTTCCTGCTTAGCGGGGAGTCTGCTTTTCCCTCTGACCCTCTTCCCTCTCGTGCTTTCTATCTCTCATTCCCCCTCTCTCTCAAACAAATAAATAAAATCTTAAAAAAAAAAAAAGAACATCCTACTAAAGAATGAATGGGTCACCAGGAAACTAAAAAAGAAATAAAAAGAATACAAGGAGCATTGCCTGGCTAGCTCAGTCAGCAGGGTTGTGAGTTTGAGCCCCACGTTGGGAGTAGAGATTTCTTAAAAATAAAATCTTAAGAAAAGTACATGGAAACGAATGATAGTGAAAATGAAGAAGTCCAAACCTTTGGGATGCAGCAAAAGCAGTCCTAAGAGGGAAATGTGTAGCAATATAGGCTTACCCCAAGAAGGAAGACAAATCTCAAATAGGCAACTTAACCTAACACCTAAAGGAGCTAGGAAAAGAACAGCAAATGAATTCTAAAGCCAGCAGAAGGGAAATAATAAAGATTAGAGCACAAATAAATTATATAGAAACAAACAAACAAAAAAGGTGGAACAGATCAATGAAACCAAGAGCTGGTTCTTTGAGAGAATTATTAAAACTGATAAACCCCTAGTAAGACTTATTGAAAAGAAAAGAGAAAGGACCACAACAAATAAAGTCATGAATGAGAAAGAAGAGATCACAACCAACACCACAGAAAGACAAACAATTATAAGAGAATATTATCAAATAGTCATATGCCAACAAATTGGGGAATCTGGAAGAAATCGCTAAATTCCTGGAAACATATAAACTATCAAAATTGAAACAGGAAGAAATAGAAAACTTGAACAGACCGATAACCAGCAAAGAAATTGAATCAGTAATTGAAAATCTCCCCACAAACAAAAATCTAGAGCCCGTTGGCTTCCCAGAGGAATTCTACCAACATTTAAAGAAGAGTTAATACTTATTCCTCTCAAACTGTTCCAAAAAATAGAAGTGGAAGGAAAACTTCCAAACTCATTCTACAAGGCTAGCATTACCTTGATTCCAAAACAAAAGACCCACTAAAAAGGAGAATTAAGGTCAATATCCCTGATGAACGTGGATGCAGAAATTCTCAGCAAAATACCAGCAAATTGAATCCAACAGTACATTAAAAAAAAAAAAAATCATTCACCATGATCAAGTGAGATTTATTCCTGGACTGCAAGAGTGGTTCAATATTCCCAAATCAATCATTATGATACACCACATTAATAAAAGAAAGGATAAGAACCATAAGTTCCTTTCAATAGATACAGAACAAGCATTTGTTAAACTACAGCATCTATTCTTGATAAAAACCCTCAACAAAGCAGGGGTAGAGGGAACATACCTCAAAATCATAAAAGCTATATACAAAGACCCACAGCTAATATCATCTTCAATAAGGAAAAATTGAGAGCTTTTCCCCTACGGTCAGGAACATGACAGGGATATCTAATCTCACCATTGTTATTTAACATAGTACTGGAAGTCCTAGCCTCAGGAATCAGGAGAAAAATAAATAAATAAATGGCATACAAATTGGCAAAGAAGTCAAACTTTTGCTATTTGCCGATGACATGATACTCTGTAGAAAACCTGAAAGACTCCACCAAAAAAACTGCTAGAACTGACACACAAATTCAGCCAAGTTCCAGGATACAAAATCAATGTACAAAAATCTGTTGCATTTCTCTACACAAATAATGAAGCAGCAAAAAGAGAAATCAAGGAATTAATGCCATTTACAATTGTACCAAAATCCATAACATACCTAGGAATCAATCTAACCAAAGAGGTAAAGGATCTGTACTCTGAAAACTATAGAACATTTATGAAAGAAATGAAGATGACACAAAGAAATGGAAAAACATTCCATTGGCTTATGGTTTGGAAGAACAAATATGGTCAAATTGTCTTTATTACCCAAAGAATTTACATATTCAATACAATCCCTATCAAAATACCATCAACTTTTTTCAAAGAAATGAAACAAATAATCCTAAAATTTGTTTGGAACCAGAAAAGACTTCAAATAGCCAGAGAAAATGTTGAAAAAGAAAAACAAAGCTGGAAACATCACAATTTCAGACTTTAAGCTATATTACAAAGCTGTAGTCACTAAGACAGTATGATACAGCACAAAAATAGACACGTAGATCAATGGAACAGAACAGAAAACTCAGAAATAGACCCACAACTATACGGTTAACTAATCTTCAACAAAGCAGGAAAGAATATCCAATGGGAAAAAATCTCTTCAACAAATGCTGGACAGCGACATGTGAAACAATGAAACTGGACCACATCCTTACACCACATACAAAAATAAATTCAAAATGGATGAAAGACATAAATATGAGACAGGAAACCATTAAAATCCTAGAGAAGAACACAGGCAGCAACCTCTCTGACATTGGCCTTAGCAACTTCTTACTAGACACATCTCTGCAGGCAAGGGAAACAAAAGCAAAAGTGAATTATTGGGACTTATCAAGATAAAAAGTTTTTGAACAATGAAGGAAACAATCAACAAAACTAAAAGGCCTTCAGAATGGGAGAAAATATTTGCAAATGACATATCTGATAAAGGGTTAGTATCCAAAATCTATAAAGAACTTCTCAAACACAACACCCCAAAAACAAATTATCTAGTTTAAAAATGGGCAGAAGACATGAACATTTTTCCAAAGAAGACATAAAGATGGCCAACAGACACATGAAAAGATGCTCAACATCACTCATCATCAGGGAAATACAGACCAAAACTACAATGAAATATCACTTGACACCGGTCAGAATAGCTAAAATTTACAACTCAGGAAACAATAGATATTGGCAAGGACGTGGAGAGAGGGGAACCCTTACACTGTTGGTGGGAAAGAAAACTGGTGCAACCACTCCGGAAAACAGTATGAAAGTTCCTCAAAAAATTAAAAATAGAACTACCCTAGGACCCAGCAATTGTACTGCCAGGTATTTATGCCAAAGGATACAAAATTAGGGTTTTGAAGGGACACATGCACCCCAATGTTTATAGCAGTGCTATCAACAATAGCCAAATTATGGAAAGAGCCCAAATGTTCATTGACTGATGAATGGATAAAGAAGTGACTTATAAATATATATGTAATAATCCATTATATATATATTATATTCCATTATATATTATATATTCCATTATATATATCATATATTCTATTATATATACTATATATTCCATTATATATATATATTCCATTATGTATATATACAATATTCCATTGTATATATAATATTCCAATATATATATAATATAGGAACATTATATATAATATATAAAATATTGGAATATTATATATAAGACTAATATAATATAGGAATATTATGTGTAAGAATAATATAATATAGGAATATTATATATATAATGGAATATTAGCTATCAAAAAGAATGAAATCTTGCCATTTGCAACATGCAGATGGAGCTAGAGTCTATTATGCTAAATGAAATAACTCAGAGAAAGACAAATACCATATGATTTCACTCATGTGGAATTTAAGAAATAGATGAATATGGGGGAGGGAAGAGAGAGGCAAACCATAAAACAAACCCTTAACTATAGAGAACAAATGGGCTACGTGGATGATATGTATTAAAGAGGGTACTTGTGATGAGCACTGGGTGCAATATGTAAGTGATGAATCACTAAATTCTACTCCTGAAACTAATATTATACTACACATGAACTAATTGGAATTTAAATAATATCTTGGAACAAAACAAAACAAACAGAAACTTGAAACAAAGGAGAACTAAAATAGATCTACCCTATAATCCAGTAATCCCACTACTGGGTATTTATCCAAAGAAAATAAAAACACTAATTCAAAGGGATATGTGCACTCTTATGTTTATTGCAGTATTATTTACAATAACCAAATTATGGAAACAGTCCCAATGTCCATTGATAGATGAATGGATAAAGAAGATGAGGTATATATATATATTTATATATATATATATATACACACACACACACACATATACACACACACACACAAAAGAATAGTACTCAGGCGTTAAAAAGAATGAAGTCATGTGTGTGTGTGTGTGTGTGTGTGTGTGTGTGTGTGTGTGTGTAGTGGAATATTATGCAGCCATCAAAAGGAATGAAATCTTGCCATTTGCAACGACGTGGATGGAACTGGAGGGTATTATGCTGAGTGAAATAAGGAAATCAGAGAAAGACATGTATCATATGACCTCACTGATATGAGGAATTCTTAATCTCAGGAAACAAACTGAGGGTTGCTGGAGTGGTGGGGGGTGGGAGGGATGGGGTGGCTGGGTGACAGACATTGGGGAGGGTATCTGCTATGGTGAGCGCTGTGAACTGTGCAAGACTGTTGAATAACAGACCTGTACCTCTGAAACAAATAATACATTATAATGTTAAAAAAAAAAAAAAGAAGAAGATAGCAGGAGGGGAAGAATGAAGGGGCGGAAATCAGAGGGGGAGATGAACCATGAGAGAGGATGGACTTTGAGAAACAAACTGAGGGTTCTAGAGGGGAGGGGGGTGGGGGGATGGGTTAGCCTGATGATGGGTATTAAAGAGGGCATGGTCTGCACGGAGCACTGGGTGTTATACGCAAACAATGAATCATGAACATTACATCAAGAACTAATGATGTAATGTATGGTGATTAACATAACATAAACAAAAAAGAATGAAGTCTTGCCATCTGCAACAACATGGATGGATCTAGAGAGTACAACACTAAGTGAAATAAGCCAGCCAACGAAAGACAAATACATGATTACACTCATGTGGAATTTAAGAAACAAAACAAACAAGCAATGGAAAAAAAAGGAGAGACAGAGACAGAGACAGAGACAGAGACAAACCAAGAAACAGACTCTTAACTATAGGGAACAAACAGATGGTTACCAGAGGAGGGGTGGGGAGTGGGGGCTGTGTGTGTGAAATAGGTGATGGGGATTAAGGAGTACACTTATCATGTGAGCACTAGGTGATATACAGAATTTTTGAATCACTATATTGTACACCTGAAACTAATATAATTCTGTATGTTAACTATACTGTAATTAAAATAAAAACAATAAAAATGAAATGTTTTAGGAAATTTTATTCAAATTTTAGTAATTACCTCTAGATAATGAAGTAATTTAAAACCCATTTTTTAAGGGGCGCCTGGGTGGCTCAGTAAGTTAAGCATCTGCCTTCGGCTCAGGTCATGATCTCAGGGTCTGGGGATCCAGCCCCACTTGGACTCCTTTGCTCAGCAGGGAGTCTGCTTCTCCCTCTCCTTCTGCCCCCCACCCCATTCATGTTGTGTGTGTTTCTCTTAAATAAATAAATAAATAAATAAATAAATAAATAAATAAATAAGATAAATCTAAAAAACAAACCACCCTATTTTTAAAGAATTTGTGCCCTATATTGCATCAGAAATATGTGTTTGGGGTGACTGGGTGGCTCAGCTGGTTAAGCATCTGTCTTTGGCTCAGGTCATGATCCCAGGGTCCTGGGATTGAGCTCTGCCTTGGGCTCCTTGCTCAGCGGGGAGCCTGCTTCTCCATCTCCCTCTGCCTGCAGCTCCCCCTGCTTGTGCCTCTCTCTGTGTCAAATAAATAAATAGAAATCTTAGAAAAGAAAAATATGTGTTTAAATTTTTATATAGCTGGAACATACACTGAAAGAAACAGCTAATTTATGTGCATAAGGGATCCAACAAATTTTATCATCATAAAATGTGTGACTAAGAAAATTTCAATTTGATGTTGTACCTTCTCCTTTAGGTTTTATGTCAATATCAGAAATGCATAATTTAATAACAACATGTTCAATGCCAGACTCTGTGTGTATATGGAACCTGTCAGCTTGAGCCTGACCCCAGGTTTTTCCTTCTCTATCATCAATCATTTCAAATTAATGTATCTTCTTCTTTCTCTACCATCAATCATTTTATATTAAGACTGAATCATGAAGAACTTTCGGCTTACTTAATATTTTGTATTACAATAATCAAATTACAGACATTTGAGTTTTCTTTCATAGCCTCCTCACTTAGGTGGCAACTCATAAACACATCAATTTCTCTGGTGATCATGCTTCATAATGTAGGGCAACAGTAATTATCTGTATATTAGATATTACACATCTATATATAGAATTCCATTTTTGACTGAGTCTTCCTTTAAGAGAGTTCCATGGTCTACTAAAGGTAGAAGAGGTGCTCTAGGAAACTAACCTTATTATATAAATGAACACCAGAAATACAATGAGTGATATAGGTCCAAGTGCTATAGATCCTTTTGCAATCAAAGATAAAATATAAAAAGCAATATAATGAATAAATGCCAGAGTTAAAACTTTAACCTGGATTTCTACCTCTAATTTCAGATTTTATTATTTCATTAAATCTAAGTATCAATGAATGGCATATTTTTGTCAACTTACAGACAAATCTTATTTTCAAAAAATTGTCTACCAGCTAAATCTGGGCAGAAAAGGATATCTTGCGGCCTAAACCATTTAGCACTGTCTGTCACAGCTTTATCTTTGCTGCTCTAACACAAATTCAAATAAGAGTTTCTTGATTTTTTTGGTAAAACGCTGAGGGAAAAACTATATAGATTACAACTGGATCCATTTTTTGGGGGGGATGAGATCTAGCAGGAGGGTACTGTGTCCCTGCAATATTCTGAGATAGTAATACTATTGCATCCCTGTGATATTCTGTTAACTGGTTTTATGAATTATTTTTTGGTCACATTTCACATCTGCAAATTTCCTTTTTTGAAAATATATTTTGTGTCAGGACCAGAACTATTGTAAGCCATCATTTCCCGGAGGTCAAGCTCCTTGTGTCCTAAACATATGTAAATAATTTTTTCTGAGAGATGCAGGGCGGGAAAGACCTCGGGAGGACTTTCCATCCAGATATAGAGACAAGAAGCTATACTGAAACTTTTCATATCACATCTCTTCTATAATTTTTTTTGAGGATGATTCTTATCTTTATTAGTTCTCATTTCTATAAATATTTCTTAAGAAGACAGCTGCCTGAAATAAAGTAGAAAATCTCTAATAAAAACCTAAAAAGAACTCCTGATATAGTCTCAATGAACTATTTACCATTTTTATTATTGGTAATAAAACTTTGTCCACTAAGACTCCAAAGTTACCACAGTGAAAAGGTAGTGAAATATGGTATGTGCCCTGGGAAAGCATTTCTACTCTGCTAGCCAAATTGATTCAGCTTCTCACAGTTCTGGGCATGGCTTCTTTTTCTTTTAATTTTAATTTTTTTATTTAATTATGTTATGTTAATCACCATACATTACATCATTAGTTTTTGATGTAGTGTTCCATGATTCATTGTTTGTGTATAACACCCAGTGCTCCACACAGAACGTGCCCTCTTTAATACCCATCACCAGGCTAACCCATACCCCCACCACCCTTCCTCTAGAACCCTCAGTTTGTTTCTCAGAGTCCATAGTGTCTCATGGTTCATCTCCCCCTCAGATTGCCCCCCCTTATTTTTCCCTTCCTGCTATCTTCTTCTTCTTCTTTTTAAAACATATAATGTATTATTTGTTTCAGAGGTACAGGTCTGTGATTCAATAGTCTTACACAATTCACGGTACTCACCATAGCACACACCCTCCCCAATGTCCATCACCCCGTATGTGCCCTGGGAAAGCATTTCTACTCTGCTAGCCAAACTGATTCAGCTTCTCAGAGTTCTGGACATGGCTTCTTAAAAAAAAACTTGGCATTTCATAATAAGGATAAGCCTTCCAGCTACCCAACCATAACAAATAGTTCTTAGGATTAAAGAAGAGTTGTTTTCCAAGTTGTCTAGTGCTACCTTTAAAGTCAATAGCATTATTTGTAATAGAAAAAAATGGAATCACTGAGCAACTTCTCTGAAGCTACCATTGAGACTGATATATTCTCCAGAACTCCCGGACTGATATTTGAACAAGTGTTTGGAGATAGTACTAAGCCAAAAGTCTTACATAATCGTAATCTGCATGGTGTCCGGATGTAGTTAGTAAGTGAGAAGACAGCAATGGGCAATGTATTATTAAATTGATTTAGCAACACAATGCTGAAATTCAATAAACTGGGGGCACCTGGGTGGCTCAGATGGTTAAGCGTCTGCCTTCGGCTCAGGTCATGATCCAGGGTCCTGGGATCGAGTCCCGCATCAGGCTCCCTGCTCCTTGGGAGCCTGCTTCTCCCTCTGCCCCTCTCTCTCTCTCTCTCTCTCTGTCTCTCATGAATAAATAAATAAAATCTTTAAAAAAAAAGAAATTCAATAAACTATTTTAACTGTTGAGTGATAGATAAAGTAAGTAGTGATTCAGTCAAGTGGAAGATGATTCATTAGGCCATTTCATATATGAATGGTGGGTTGAAGACTTTTTTAGGTAACTCCTGTTTTTATAACAACTAAATTGTGGTCCTGTATGTCAAGATTTTGGATGCTAATTAATTATAATAAAACCAAACACAACTGTTATGCATGAACTGCAGGCTGCTTTACCAGACAAGGTATGTAGATGAAATAAATTATTATATACATAATGGGTGTGTTCTCATTTAACTGTCAACTTTTTTCACCCGGGTTGGTCCAAATCTTCTAGTCACTGATTATAAAATATTCATCAAGACCATGACACTGGACATCCTTTATTTGGAGTCAAACTTAAACACATTCCTGCCTCCTTTAATAGATTTACCATTATGTTGAACAACCCAGCACAATGAGATCATAACACACACAACAATTGTATATTCTAATATTATCCTTTGCAAATACTCAGACAAATACCTTGGACACTTTTACTCACAGAACAAGGTCACAGGTCTCTTCCCCTAGCTTGTTTGTATTTCTTGCAAGAATCATGGAGAGAGAACATGATGTAGGGGCATGCTTAGCTACTATTTCCCTACGTGTCAAATTTCCTCCTCTCCCCAGTTAGTTACCAAGGATTCTGACTTCCAGTATTAGAGTGGGGTTTGCTGGAGTTTGGGGGTAGGGGAAAGAATGAATAAGAAACTCGGGGGAAAATAGCATGAGGAGAGGCCTTATGAAGGTCTTCTTTGACTAGTACTTTTGTTATCGGAGGCAAGTCAACACTCCTCTTTGAAGCTCCTTTTATTTCGTTTGGGTTGAATTAGTTTTTGTCATCTTCCTAGCAAGTTCTGTTAAAGCAATCTAGTAGCAAACTTTGGAACACATAAAGAGTCCCATTTTAACATCCTTTATGTGTGTCTTCCTAGATAAACCCCTAAGCTTTCTTTTTGTTTGTTTCAAGTTTTTATTTAAATCCTAGTTAGTTAACATACACTGTAATATTGGTTTCAAGAGTAGAATTTAGTGATTTGTCACTTACATATAACACTCCTAAGCTTTCTGACCCATATGGTCATCTAATTTTTTCTCTGGAATTCCTGCTATGAATATTTGTCACGCTTCTGCTTTCTTCAGGTAAGCTTATGACTACTTGGAATCTGTTAATGACACCAGATCAGGGGAAAATTATAAGTCATACATAAATATAAGGGGTTTTTCATATATAAGATTTATTTTGAAGAACATGAGTTGCTCTGCTAATCCACAGAAGGAATAGTATGGTGTCTCTGATAATCAACAATAATTAAACATTCAGAAAATAGGGTCAGTAGAAGTAACATTAAAATACATATGTAAATTATAAAGTAATAAATGAAAGTTATTTTAAAAACATATTCTATTATTCATTTTAAATTAAGAAATCAGGACTGAAGAAACAATGAACTATTAAATATGCAGCATATTTTTAATTAATAAAGTATATTCACTTTTATTTTGACTCATCAGGAATGAGGAATTCAGGCAAATCAAACAATCTGTATAGGGGTCAGTTGCAAAAATTATCTTTTATCATTATAGAATGTCCAAAGACATAAAATATGAAAAGTCAGTGTTAAAATAAATCTGGAAGTGTAATTTTTTCTCTTTTCGAATCATGAGAATCTTGCCACAGAATTGTGACTTTAAAAGTAAGATGTTATTGTTTAGGAAAATACCAAATTACCACTGATAAAAGCTATTTGCTAAACTACAGAATGCTGCCTTAGTTATTATTTAAAGTTCAATAAAATACCATGTGCATTTGAGCTAAAATATGTCTTATTAAAGAGCATCAGTAAAAGATTTTACCTAAAGGATGGTATGTTAACAAAGGCAATATTTAAGGGAGTAAGATTCACCTAATGATTTTTGTTTAATAGTCTTCTCTTTGCCTTGAGAGAGTAACTTTGTGGACTTACTTTGGTTTCTTTCAAAAGTAGACAACAAATACAGCAGGAATAAAGTGGGCTATACACCAATGAAGAAGGCAATGGGATTATAAGTGCCATTTCTCTTTAAGAACAGTTTCTTCAGTCATTGATCAAGAATGTGACCTTGCTGCTCAAAGTTAACTGGGTCCTTAATTGCTTCATTTCAGAAAGCAGATGAGTTAACCTAATCATACCATCAATGTCACATGTATTCGCATGTTCATGATAGGTCAATAACAAGGCAATGCCAAGCTCTGTCTTTCATTAGAAGTCTCTTTGTGTTCTTTTATGGTCCTTATTGAATTTCTGTATTTTGGTAAAATCTTAACTGCACTATTGCTGATGTATATATATTTACAAAATATGAAAAGTAGAATTTTCCATTGCTTAATTTTCTTAGCCATTGAAACAGTTCATTCTTTATCAAATATGTATTTCTTGATCATTTATTCATTTTAAGTTTGGGAAAATATGACATCACAAAAATTAAAGTTGTTACATTTAATGTATATTGAATGCTGTTTGTTTGGATATCAAGACATCAGCTGATAGTGCTTTTTGAGAGATTAGTTTTCTTTTCTTTGTTAAAAGAATAAATACCAGGGCGCCTGGGTGGCTCAGTTGGTTAAGCAACTGCCTTTGGCTCAGGTCGTGCTCCTGGAGTCCCGGGATCGAGTCCCACATCGGGCTCCCTGCTCGGCAGGGAGTCTGCTTCTCCCTCTGACCCTCCCCCTTTCATGTGCTCTCTCTCTCTCTCTCTCAAATAAATAAATAAAATCTTTAAAAAAAAAAAGAATAAAGACCAGTTCCATAACTTTTAAAAAGAGCATAGCAACTTATTAAAGGGCCCAATTTTCAAAAAGTTCAGAATTACTTTCAAAAGTATGTACACAGTTTAGTAAAAAAATCTATTCTGCAATTTGTACATGCAAATTATCTTTTTACATGGAAAGATTGTGTATGTAATTATACAGCCTCATCCAAATTCAGCTTTAAATGTCAGAACTATCTACTCCCTCAGAAAACTTTGTATTTCAATTAGACTATTTTAATTATGACAGATTTTTAAAATTTATCAAAACATGACAAATAGAATGGTAGAATTAACAAACAACAACTATAATTAATTTTTCCCCCATTACCACTTTAAGGAATGTGTGTAGACTGAAGACTGCTCTAGTAGTAATCCCATCCTCAGTAAAACAAATAAAAAATCAAAATAAATAATGTCAATGATACAAATAGTACAATTAGGTTAATAAAGAAATAAGAGTAAAATGGATATTCTAGTTCATTTACTCTCTCTAATTTTATTTATTGAGCAACTACTAGGTATCAGTTATTGTGATATAATTTGGATATATAGAGGAATAAAATTTGGTTTCATATTCTGAGATGCATAATTTGTAAGTACAATCAGATAAAACAAAATGCTATAGTGATGTACGAAGGTATTAACATAATTCTTTAGAATGCTGTGAATAACTTAGAGTGGGTTGGTAAATAAGTCCGACAATAAATAAAACTGGGTTAGTCCTCCAAAATGGAGTTAAATTTGATATAGATAGATAGATAAATAGATAAGCAGAAAGAAAGTTCTAGGTTAAAAGAATAGTGTAAGCAAAAGCACAGAGAAAAAAAGGAATGATGAGCTTGAGGAATATGTATATTTTAGTTTTGTTGTTGCACATGGCCTGTGGAAACAATAGGTAAGAAAAAGTGGGAAAGTCTGAAGACGAGCAAATTTTATAAGGCCATTTTTGTCAACAGAAATATTCCAGAGATCATTTAATGGGTAACTAAAGAACAAAAATCAACAGGGTCTGATATTATCATCTGTGTGTTTGTATGTGTGGATGTTTTGAAGGGGTTTCGGGGATAGAAGTAAGAGTAGTTAGTCATTTTAGATGCCATAGAGTGCTGAGAAACAGGTACTGGGAGGGGAAAATGCAGAAAGAGATTTCTGATGAACTCGTCCTCTATTCAATTCATCAAGGAGACCTTTTTATGATCAATATGGATGGGCTATAAAATGAGAAGCCTTGCCCTGTAGAGGTAAACCAGAGAGGGTTATGTAGCCAAGGCACATACAGCTCTGAAAGCACCCTGCAGAATTCTCTCATTACTCAGCTCACTCCTGGGCATCTAAGCCCTTCGATTTCATATCTTCTTCATTCAAATACCTTATTCTGATTTTCTTTAAATCCTGACTCCGTTGGATTGCTGCACATATTCAACATTTTGTGCAAATGTGTCCACTCTTCTGACCATTTTTCTGATGCTATGTCCCAATGCTTGCTTTCCCGATCAACAGTCCCAGAATATTTCTCATCTTGCCTAGCACCCTGATCATACTTGTTTTATATCATATGTGTGTAATTGTTTTATAGGAAGCTTAACCTACTTTAAATTAGAAAATTGGAATTCTAAAAGATTAATAGGCACTGTCATAAACAAACAAACACACGAACACTTCCTCAGTCATGATTCATTGCTCACCAATATTTTCATTCTCTTCATCTTTCCCCATCTTGACGTTGCTGTTCTGGTTCATTGCTGTTTGATAAGTGTATTTTGCCACGAATTTTGTTCAGATGTGGTACATGGCTCATATACTGCTGCTCCTTGCTATACTCTGGTATCTTTCTTTCATCCTGACAGATTAAGGTTTCATAGTTTGCAATCTTTTCTCTCAATAGACTGTTGATATCATTCAAACTTCATGCTTACAAGACTCCAGTTGAGAGGTCAGAAACCACTCTGTTTTATGTTCCCTTTGTCCATAACTTCTACTATCTGTGCAGAAAGCTTGCAAAGTTTTCTGTTTATCATTAGGATTCAGGAATGTTGCTTTTGTTTGTTTTCTCACCAATCCAGTCTGGAACACAGTGAGTTCTTTCAATCCACAGATCCCGGCTTTTCTTCAGCTTACTTAAATTTTCTGCTAGTGTGTAAGTACTGCCTCTCCTGCATTTGTTGATTTTTATTCTTCCTGGAAAAACTTTATATTCCAATGCCAGGTCTCTTGGTTCCCCCACCCAAATTTCCTACCTTTCTCTCAGTTATCTTTTTTTTTAAAGATTTTATTTATTTATTTGAGAGAGAGAATGAGAGATAGAGAGCACAAGAGAGAAGAGGGTCAGAGGGAGAAGCAGACTCCCCGCTGAGCAGGGAGCCCGATGTGGACTCAATCCCGGGACTCCAGGATCATGACCTGAGCCGAAGGCAGTCGCTTAACTGACTGAGCCACTGAGGCGCCCTCTCAGCTATCTTTTTGCTGTTGCTTTATAGTATCTCCTGTACTTGATTCATTAAGGTATTAAATATACTAAAAATTTTCAAAATAATAGTAAAAGTCAAGATCTTAAAAGAGCAAAAGTCAACATGAATTGAAGAAGCCAAGCTTTAAAAATGCCATTACTTTATGAGAAACTGTACTTATTAAAAAAATGAACTTATAGGTAAGTTCATTTAAGATAAATCAATGTTGGTAATCATTACAAGTCATAATATTCATTTTTTACAAGGATGTAGCTTAATGGCATGCTTCTAATGATGGTGGCAGTTTAAGTCTGTGTAAACTTTCAAAAGGATATTGAGCAGTGTGTGTAGAAAGTTTTAAGGAATAAAAGGAAAATGCACAAAAGTTATATAAAGATAGTGCTTACCATAGCTTTGTTCATATTGGGAGAGATGTAAAGTTTACTACATGTTTGTAGCATGTATAACATACAATGTCATTTCTTCCCTCTGATTCAAAGGAATTACCCCAGTCATTGTTTGTCAAAAATTTGATTATGATGTAACTTGACACTATTTTCTTTAGTTTTATTCTGTTTGGGGCTCATTGAACATTTTGTTTCTGTGATTTATATCTTTCATAATTTTCAGAAATTTTGCAAACATTATTTCTTTCAATCTGTTTTTCTTCCCCCTTCTCTCATTCTGCTCATTTCAGAATGCCACACACATGAAGACAATACTGTCTTATATGTCAACTAAGCTCTATTTAGTTTTTCAGTCCTTTTTCCTCTTTGTGCTTCATTGTAGACAATATCTATCACTGTATCTTCAATTTCACAGACTTCTTTCTGTAGTTTAATCTGCCATCTAGTCCATCCAGGAAATTTTTATTGTATACATAGCATTTTTTTATTTAGTGAAGCTCCATTTAAGTCTGCTTTATATCTTGATTCACTCTCCTACCTGTGTTTTCATTCCCATTCTTGATAATATTTATAATATTTTTGTTAATTGTTTTTATTGTTTTGTCTGCGAACAGATCATCTCTGTCATTTCTGATCTCCTTTGATTTACTGAATTTATTTTTGTGTATTACTGGTCATATATGCCTGTTTTATTTTGCTGTTTTTCATACCTGGTAATTCCTGTTGGCTTCTGGGTCCTATGAATTTTATTTTGTGGCTTGTAGAATTTTGTTGTTTTCCTTTAAATAGTGTTGGATTTTTATTCCAGCATGAAGTTAAGCTACTCCAGATCAGCAGGCCATTCATTTTATTTTTTAAAAAAGATTTTATTTATTTATTTGAGAGAGAGTGAGAGAGAGCACAAGAGGAGGGCGAGAGGCTGAGGGAGAAGCAGACTCCCCGCTGAGCAGGGAGCCTGATGTGGGGCTCGATCCCAGGACCCTGGGATCATGACCTGAGCCCAAGGCAGAAGCTTAACGGACGGAGCCACCCAGGTGCCCCTCAGCTGGCCATTTAAAGTGCAGTTGCCAGAGGGGAAAAGGGAATAGGGGGGTGGGCAAAATGGGTAAGGGGGAAGGAGAGGTACAGCCTTCCAGTTACAGAATGAGTAAGTCACAAGAATAAAAAACAGAGCATAAAGAATGCAATCAATGATATCGTAATAGCAATGTAATGGGACAGATGGTAGCTATACTTGAAGTGAGCATAGTGTAATGTATCAACTTGTCAAATCACTAAATTGTACATTTGAAACTAATGTAACATCATGTGTCAACTATACTCAAATAAAAATAAGTGTGTGTTTTAAGATTTTTTTTTTTTTTTTTTAAAGGGCATGCTCACAGCAGCCTTTATCTAGGACTAACTTAGCCCCATTTTAAGGCATGACTTTTCGGATGATTCTTCCCATTGCCCTGTGTAAAGAGGTACTTCTGCTGTGGCTGATGGCCATGCAAACTCTTCCCTGACCTGTGTAGGAGCTCTTTGGGTTCCCTCTCAACTGTGACCTAGAAAGCGCCTCTGATGATAAGCTGCAAAAATTGTATAACACCTCTTTTTTTTTCCTTCTCTCAATATCGCAGTCTTGTTGCCTTTGAATACCTTTATTTCACACATACTGTCTGGTTTCCCAAATCTTTATGGCAGAAAGGCAATTCTTGTAGAGTTTAGTTTTTCACGGGCAGAATAGAAGTCAAATTGGGAGGCAGTGGTGGATTTGCATCTAATGCTCAGAGGCGAGTAGTGGTCGCTACTCTAGCATTGTCCGTTGTCAGGTGGGCCAGTGTCGGAGGCCACTGTGATGCCAGCTCATCTGTGTGCACATCCAAAGTGAAAGTGTATCTTCTTCAACTTCCCATGTGAGCGGAGGTATCATTTCCCTGACTTTGGGGAAGTTCTGAATAAACTATGACTTATTCAATATCTTTAGAATTAATCATGTTTTTACTCAAATTAGCAGGAGGTGGCAGTTTTGCTTCCTACTAAGAATCTTAAAAGTTATAATGTCATTCATAGTTTTATTAAATTCATGCTATAAGAAAATCGTACCCTCATGTCCGTAGGCTCAGGAAACATTTGTCCCCATTTCTGGCACATCATCAGTATTTAATTTTATATCTAAAGGGCATTTTGGCCTTATTAAATTTCCTCAGGCTCTATATAAAATTGTAATCCTAAGTTATTCATTTATAACTAAATATATAACTGTAACAAGATGCAAATTGGTTTGATTTGCATTATCAGTTGATTGTCCACCTTTAGAAAACCTGTAAAATGTTTCATCATATTCTGAAAAACCTGCTGTAAACGTGTGCAATTAGAACATATTTTATGTTTTGTTATTTTGTCCAAATATTTAATGGCACTTGGCTAAGCCAGTCTAATATATCAATTTTTATTAAGGATTATAATATTAAAATTTATTGTGTTCACCACTTTTATATACCTTACCACATTGAGAAATGCCAAGCCTGCAGAACCACAATTTTCAAGTCTTTTGGGCAAAGCCCACATTATACTGGAATTCTATTACTTGCTTTACTTACTCTCCATGTTCTCTGATTATATGATTGACTAATTCACATTTGTTTGGGTTACATTCATTTTTGGTTTTGTTAGCATATTCCATTTGGTTACAGTCAAGCCTTTCAGAGTTGAGAGTTATTTTCTCCCTTTATGATTACTTTGCTTTTTGTTTTGTTATAATTCTTACTCTTAAACCTTTGGAACCAGCTTTCTAATCCACTATCAACAATAATAGTAGGTAAGGACAGAGGCATAATTTGTTTTCTTTTTGTTTTGCTTTACCTGAAAGCATATTGATAGAGACATGGACTTTCAACCTAACAAAATCTAGTTTTGATTGGTAAGCAGTCAGTCATTTAAATGGTTTCATCACGGAAGAGAATCAACCAGAGGGATTTGCTATTCAAATTAATCTAAATTTTCTGTGTCTGTGGAATTGCTTGGGTGACTGGCCCGAAGATAAACAGGGAAAAGCAAAATCAGAAAAAGTAATTAAGAGAGTATGCAATATGTTAATAGATTATAATTAATAACAGAAAATAATAGCTGCAAGAATGAAAAGTGGGGATGGATGGGAAATATATGTCTATTTATTGAGTAGCTAAATTACGTCGGACATTATCCTGCATGCTATGTCAAATCCATTTTTAAGTAGGATTGCTTATTGTCTCCATTTTACATATGAGTAAAGGGGAGATTATGAAATTTGCATCAGGTTGTTTAGCTATAGGTTGTACATGTAAGACCTAAATTCAAACAATTCTGCTCCAGATGCCATTATACAATATTATGTTAGAATGAAATCAAGGGTCATTTGTTACTTTTCCAATATCTTAAAATTAAAAAAAATTGAGCTGGTAAGGAAAACTCATTTCTTCTCCCATTATTGAATAGTATGAAATTGGAGGGGTAAGAAATTATTGGGGATTTCATACTAAGGTAATATTGTATAGTGGTATCTGGAGCAGAATTGCTTGAATTTGGACCATGAAAGCATAAATTACAGCTGAACCACCATATGTAAGTTCCATAGCCTCCTGATTACTCATATGTAAAACAGAGACAATGAGAAGTTCCATCTAAATGTGCATTTTAAAGTCTAAGGAATGTCAGATAATGTGTGACACATTTCAGGTACTCAATAAATGTCAGTGTTGTAATTATTATCTGACTCAGGGTTACCAGAAAAAAATGCCAGGATCTTGAATAAGGAGGGAAAAACCAGTTTTGTGCAGGAGTTGATAAATTTATCAGAGTAAATTGTGTTTCAGTTGCTGGATAAAATTCCAGGAGAAGGTATAGAAAAAAATGTAGAAATGTGAGTAAAGAACATGAAATATCAAGTTGGGATTTATTGCTTTCACATATGTCTCTATAGAAGTGATGGATAGAGCTTAAAGAAAGTAAGAGATCAACACTGGAACAAAATTAGAGACAAGAGAACCAGAAAGGGAGTTTTGTAGCACATCAGTCTTATTCGAACTTAGTCACTGTATTATTATCTTGCTATTTAGTATACTTGTCATCTTTGTATAGTACAAAATATTACAAATAAAAAAGGATTGTTAGTGCATCTATTTTTATATTCTTAGATAAGACAGAATTATTTAAAATGTTTAAAATTTTACAGTCCAGGGGCACCTGGCTGGCTCAGTCAGTAGAGCATCCAACTCTTGAACTTGGGGTCGTGAGTCCAAGCCCCACATTGGGTGTGGAGCCTATTTAGAAAAAAAAAAAAACAAATAAATAAAACAAAATTTTACACAGCCCTTAAAAATCATAGATGTGAACAGATTCTTTGAAATTTAATGAAAAAGTATTGGTAAATAAATCAATGGATAAATTGGATAAATTGGTAAATAGACTGGTAAATAAAAGAACATATAAAGTTATATATATTATGGAAATTGAATTTGAATAAATATAATGTTTCTCAATCTATTTTGACAAAAACAAACAGTTCTACAATATTGTATTAGGTCCTGAAAATAATCACAATTCAGTGTGACATTTGGATAAAGAAATGAATTTAATAACTCATATCTGAAGTTGAAGCTAGAGTCACTAATATATGGAATCACATTAATAGAATCACATTGAAAGAATGAAATCAGGCAACCTGGGTGGCTTAGTCAGTTAAGCGTCTGCCTTGGGCTCAGGTCATGATTCCAGGGTCCTCGATCGAGTCCCGCATGGGGCTCCAAGGAACCTGCTTCACCCCCTCCTGTTCTCCCTGCTTGTGTTCTCTCTCTCTTTCTGTCAAATAAATAAATAAAATCTTTAAAAAAAAAAGGAATAAAATCAATTTAAATAATACTTAAAAAAACATTCAGGGGTGCCTGGGTGGCTCAGATGGTTAAAGCATCTGCCTTTGGCTGAGGTTTTGGTTTTGTTTTTGTTTTGTTTTAAGATTATTTATTTATTTATTTGAGAGAGAGAGAGTGTGAGAGTGTGAGCACACAAGCAGAGGGAGAAGCAGACTCCCTGCTGAGCAGAGAGCCCAATGTGGGGCTTGATCCCAGGACCCTGGGATCATGACCTGAGCTGAAGGCAGACACTTAACCGACTGAGCCACCCAAGCATCCCCTACTTTTTTTTTTCCCAGCTTGACAAGAAATGGTTTATTAAAGGGACTTATAGGCAGAAGTGTGTCTTGGCGGCCACAAGATGAGTAGATCCCCACAACCCCACCTCCGGTAAGACCTGCTTTTAGAGCTCTAGAGGCTGGGGAGTATGTGCTGGGGGACCATCCAGGGGGAAATGTTTGAGGGTAACAGTCATCTCCAGAACAGGGAGAGTGCACTTAACACTGTGGTTAAACAAAATTTAAATGTGCAGCTAAATAAAAATAAAAAATGAAGGGGGTGTTGTGCTCAAGAAGTCTTCAGGTCACTGGACAATCATGGCAGATTTGTCCAAGATGGTGTTAGTCTGGTTCACACTCCACCCCTCAAATTCAGCTCTTACAATCTCATGCACCCATCTCTTCCACAATATTGCCTGAGCCAACATGGAGGGGTTCTGGAGGTAGTTTTTGCCAGACAGTGTTCAAGTTGAGGGCATAAACCACAGCAGCAGTACAAACCTGGGATCGAGCCCCTCGACTGTCTGGCTCCCGGCTCAGTGGGGAGTCTGCTTCTCCCTCTCCTGCTGCCTCTCCCCCACCTCATGCTCTCTCTCTGTATCTCTTTGTCTCAAATGAATAAATAAAATCTTAAAAAAAATTTCAGAAACATTTGAATAATTAAAGAAAACCACATTTAATGAATAAAATTTAAAAAATGGTTTTAAAGAAATCTTCTGACAGATATTTTGTCAAAACTACAGGGGCTGAAAACGAATAACTAGCAGCCCTCGCTTTTTACTCACTTACATTACTCCTTTATGGGGAAAACTAGGAAAAGCCTTGTGGGTCAGTTGCATACCCTTCTCAGCGCCTGGAGAGCTTCAGTTTTCCCAAGGATTGAGGTCACTTTGCCCTTTTGTATTATGTGAAAGAAAATTATAAGATGTAGGAAAATTTATATATCTTATATACTATATATAATAATACACATTGTATATTTTATAACAACATATAAATTATAATATATATTTATATATAAGCTATAGTATACAATTATATATATCACATATATAAACTTATAGAGAAATAACCTAGGAAGAATAAAATGGTAAAGACTATAGAAGACACCCTGAAGAAGACTCAACACAACATCTGCATTGTACATATTATTTTCAAGTGTACATAGAATATTTACCAAAAAATTTCCTGCAATAAGTGTAAACAAATTTAAGGATAATAAATCATATTGAGTGTGATCTCTATCTATAGTAGGACTAAGCTACCTACTAAGCTAGAGAATATAATGTGTTTCAAAATTAAGCAAAAATTTCTAAATAACCAGTGGATAAAAAAAATTGCCATGGAATGAGAAAATGTCTAGAACTAAATAAATATCAAAATATGACATGTAAACCTTATGGAATTGAGCCAAAATCATGCTTAATGGGAAATCTGTAGTCTTTAAAACCTTTATTTTATTGTAAAGATAAAAAGGTAAAAACCAATCACGTAAGTAAAAACCAATCACCTAAACATTGTGTCAAGAAATTGAAAAATACATGGAAATTAAATCTACTATACCATAAAAATGTAAAAAATAAAATAAACTATTTTATTAGAATATAAAATAAAATAGAAGAGATAAATTGATTATTTAAAAAAATAAATGAAATGGATAAAATTCTACCATGACAGACCAAGAATAAAAGGAAGAGAGCGCAAATGATCATATTAATATGCAAAAAGGGATAATATTACAGATATTACTAGAATGATTCTGAAGATGATATTACAAGTAACTTTATGCAGCAAACTTTGATAATTTAGATGAAATACATAAGTTCTCAGAAAATCATAATTTACCCAAGCTGACAATATAAAAATCCCAATATTCCTATAAATATTAGAAATATGGACTCTGCAATAAAAATTTACCCACAAAACTAAACACCCATAGGTCTTCAACAGTGGATTCTACCAAATATCTAAAAAAAAAAATGCCAATTTTATGAAACCTTTTTCAAATAACTTGTCTTACGAGGTAAAACAATTTGACGCTGTATATTAAGAAAGGAAAATCCCTCTTATTACCATAGATGACAAATTATAAACAAAATATTAGTAGTCTAACTAGCAATATCTAAAATAAATTAGTTTTATTCCAAGAAGGAAAGGGTAGCTTAATATTTGAAAATCAACTAGTTTGCATGTGATCAAGCAATCCCGCTTCTGGACATATAGCCTAAAGAATTGAAATCAGGATCTCAAAGAGATATCTACACTCCTAAGTTAATTGTAACACTATTGTAACAATAGCCAGGATATGGAAACAACCCAAGTGTCCATCAACAGATGAATGGATAAAGAAACTGTGGTATATATATACAATGGACTGATGGATGATCTAAATGTAAAATCTAAAAATGCTAAACTTATAAGAGACATTGGAATAAAAAAAATTTCTATAACAAGACTTGAAATTTTATTACCTTAAAGTAAATGTTAAAACTAAATTAGACAAAACAAACAAATAAAAAGAAATCTCTTCATAAAAGTTGCCATTATGACAGAAGAGTGGTAAGCAATAGGATGGGAAAATACATTTTATACATAGTATAATTATAAATACTCAAATCAATCATCAGGAAAATGACAGTTCAAACATCATAATGATTGCTGAATTTTAAATGTTGGTAATTCTAAGTTTGACATAAGTATGGAGTAATGAGAGCTACCAACTACCGCTGATTGAAGAACAAATTGATACAACCACTTTAAAATCATCAAGTTTCCATCATTAATGTTTTTGGCAGAATCTTCTAAGGTTGAACATGCAGATCCTTTGAGACCATGTATATTCAGGCATACACTCAAACTGAAATTTCCATGTGAATACCAAAACACCTACAAATATATTTTTAGCAACATTATTCATAATATTCAAAACAGAAAAGAATGCCATATATCTTTTGACGTTCTAAGGAATTGTAGCATGTTCATAGAACGCAATTGCATGCAACAACAAAAGTATGTATTAAAGTTATATGCCATAACATGAATGAAAAATACTAGCCTGATGGGTAATAGAAAAAAATTAAGAAAAAATACAAATGTCTTGAAAAAAGATAATATATAGAGTTAGACAACAGATGGTGTTATCTTCGTGGTAGACGTTATGCATGGAAGTTCTTTTTGGGCCCTGATAATTCTCTGCTTTTTGACTTGGAATGGTGAGAGGACTGTATTCATTTTGTATCAATTCATTGATTTGAACAAGTAGGATTTATATACTACTGATTTTGAAATTTATATACATATATTATCTATGTATACTACATCTCATATGTATACATTATGTATATATGCATTAATAACAAATAAGAAAATGGCCAACCGGGTATGATTCAGCAAAAACAATATGTAAAGATTTATACATTACCATGTACATCAGATATTGAAATGATTTAATACCGAGTATAAAGTGATTGCATATAAAATATTTAATGGGAAAATGGCTAGAAATATTATGCAAATTGGAAATTTTATGAATGAAAAGGTGGAATTGTTTATAAATCAAAAGTATGCTCTACACTGTAGATTAGAAAAAGCTGGAGAGTAATGAACTAAAAAGTAGATATGAAATAGTGCAAAATTTTTGGCAGAGACAAAAATATGGAGAATATGAAAGAGTAATTCAAAATTATTAAGAGTAGAATGAAAAAATCACATATAGTTCAACACAATTTTGAATGTTGACACTCATTCTTGCAAATTTCCCTTCCTGAGTGTCACAGGTTGAATAATAACATCCACAGATATGCACATCGTAATCCCCAGGACCTATGACTATGTTCCCTTACATGGTAAAAAGGATCTTGTAGATTTGAATAAGTTAGGAATCTGAAATGGGTGGTTACTCTGCATTATGTGGGTAGATCCAATATAATTCAAAACGTTCTTTCAAGAGAGAAGCAAAAGGATCAGACTCAGTATTAGGTGATTCAAGCACATAAGAAAGAAGTTAGAGTGATGTACGGAAGAGGCCATGAGCCAAGGAATAAAGGAGTCTTAAAGGCTAAAAAAGGCAAGGAAACAGACTCTTTCCTGAAGCCCCCAAAATGAACATAACTCTATAGAAACTTTATTTTGAGACATCCGACTTCAAATACTCTAAGAGAAAAAATCATGTTTTAAGCCGCTGTGGTTGCGGTGATTTGTTACAGCAGTAGTAGAAACTAATATAGTAAGTTTGCTAATACAGTCCCATTTAGCCAATTACTTTAAATTCCCATTAGCTAATACATTCTCATTTTTTTTAGCCAGTGCAATATCCAAATTGGTCACTATACAATCTCATCAAAATTCCAAATATCATCTTTCTATTTTGTACACCTGAGGTTGCTAATACATCTCATTTAACTAGCTTGTTTGGCCAATGAAAAATTCATTTCTTTCTCTGTCTTTTTTAATAAGATAGGAAATGGACTGAAAGGGCAGGTCCTCAGTCCCCTGCCCCACCTTTAATCAGAGTATCTTCTATCTTTTTAACATACATTAATCTACCTCTTAACTGATCTTGATGTAAATAAGCCAATGCCTTGATGAATTGTTGTCACTAGTTAGCTACTCCCTAATATGCCCACACAGTTATGGTCTTGTCCCACAAATTCTATGTTACCTTACCAAAAGTCATTTATGTTTTTCCAAAATCTTTTTGTGTTAGTTATACTTGTTTTTGTAAGTATAATTTTAATTAAGCTTAATTAAAACTATATGAACCAACCCAATATGAAGGCAAAAGAATATTTTTTTCTACACAAGCTAAGTCATATGCACTGAAAAGATTAAATAAAGATGGGTCACTAAAGATATTGTTTAATTAGATGTAAAAAAAATCAGGGCAAAATTGAAAGCTATCCAAGGAGGGTTTGCTTTGCAAATGCAAAAATTCATTTAATTTATTTTTTTAATTTAATTTAATTTTATTATGTTATGTTAGTCTCTTAATGACACCTGCAAATCCAAATGCTATATTTTGGTCCTCCAAAATTGCTGATTTTCTATCAACACAGCTCTCAAAAAGGAAGCTAAAGCCCATGAACAGAGTCTATGACCTGGTTTGTAGCTCCTGACCTGAAAATGCTTCTTTTCCCCCCATTTACATCCTTAAAGAAAATTAGAAGTAGTTTGCTTTTTTTTGGTCAAATCTTAAAATCTTACCTCTAGAAATATAAACTCTTTATCTCTGTCATAATATAATCTGGAGGAAACTTGTGAGCCTCAAAAATCTTTACTATTGTCCTTTACATAGATGATGCTATGCTAATTGGATCTGGTGAATAGGAAGTAAGAAAATTAAATTCTTTAATAAGGCATAGCTATGCCAAAGGTTATGAGATAAATGCTGCAAAACTGTCAGGAAACTATAACATCAGTCAAATTTTCAAGAGTCCATAGGTCTGGTGCAAATCAAGTTGTTCCCTCTAATGTGAAAGAACCATGAATTACCATGAAAAATGACACCATATTAGGTGGGTCTTTTTAGAGTTTGCACATTTTTCTATAACTCTTTTTACTCAGCTTCCTTGAGGATATCAGTTTTGAGTGTGGCTTACAGCAAGAAAGGACCCTATAGCAGATTCAAGTTATGGTACAATTTTCCCTGAACCGTGGTGGCCTTAGAACCCAGCAAATTCGGCAATATTGGGATTACTTATGGCAGAAAGTAATTATGGTGCCTTTGTTTCCAAAGATGGTCACTAACAATTTCACCAAAAAATTGTGCATGCCAGTCTCCCATCAAGAGATTGAGACTAATTTTCCTTCCTTTGAATCTGGGTTGGACTTTTGATTGACTTTGATCAAGAGCATGCAGTGTAAGTAACACAGTGCCGGGTATTAGCTGACTCTGAAGAGGTCTGGCAACTTCCGCCTTCATTCTGTGAAGGACAACCACTACGTAAAAGGATTCAAGGTAGACTCCCGAATGTTACTAAGTGAATTGACAGATTGGATTCCAATAGGAGCCAGTGAGGTTCCAATTTGTCAATTGACAATTTGATACAGTAGATAATGAATGCAAGACAAGGGGACAAGTAAGACTATATTTGGAGTCCTAAGGTATATTAGAGTGCCTCTTAGTAATTCCTTGTCAGATATTTCCTAGGTAAAAAAAAAAAAAAAAATCAAAACAACACACACACACACACATACACACACACACACACCCTAAACACATACAAACAAGACAACCAACAACATATCATGCCATGGAGTATAAAGAACCATGTACAACTGAGTTGCTCATAAGAGTTAGTGGGAACCTGAAATGGGTAGTGGATGAAGGTATCTATACTAACCGGTTTAAGGCTCATCACCCAGCCATAGAAACAAGGGCAGTAGCAACTAGTATTATAGGTTTGACATGGGAATATGAGAAAATCGATATCACTCCAAATTATAAGGTAGCTAATCTGAATTGCACATCATGTATGTTGTGGACATGAACTTTTCATCTAGTTCAAAGCCAAACTGGGTATTGAGGGTTATGATGTGTGGACAATGTTGAATATTTTCTCTTTGTCCATTTTACTCTTAATTATCTTTCCACCCGTCCATCTGCTCTAAGAAGCTGACCTATATAGATAATAAGATCTCTTAGCCTATACTCTTAAGTCCAATGTTATCAAAAGCAATCCTCAGCATATCTAGAAAGAGGAGAGTAAGATCAGGGTACCAGTTTCTCTAACTCCCTCCCTGTTTGATAGATTTAGGCTTGCTGTGTCTCTTGGAAGAAAGCCATGGCCCCAAAGTAACTTTTCTACAGGACTCTCTCCTTCTTAGTTCCAGTAACTTGCACCCTTTCTTCATCTCTCATGGTCCTAGGGATGGTGATAGCCACTCCAGTATTAGCCACATTTGTCTTCTTTTGGTACAAAGCTTTGTAAATAACTCCTTTTTTATACCTTCCTTACATATCCTAATTAGTTTGTGCTTTCCTTCCCTGATGGATCCTGGCTGATACTGTAGTTATTTTAGAGGAAAAGTAAGGCATATGGAATAAGAGAGAGCCGCTAAAATTGACAAAAGCAATTGATAACATTCTAGTTTCCCACACTTCCTTAATTATCTCTAAGAATCAAAGTGTTTGTGTATCACATGGCCATAGAGTACAGGAAAATATTTTCTAGACTGTATCATAGTCTTAAAATTCTATCTATAATTCTTCCATGAGATTTCTTTTTCCCTACTCATCTTTATTGCCTTCTCTCCTACCTTTTTAAGCCTAGCTTACCAATGTCCGCTCAGGCTCATGTTTTTTGCCTTCTCTTTCACCAGCACCTTGCAATCCTTATCCAGTGTAATTGATCTCTGTGCTCTTTGCATTAGTTAATGCCACTGTAACTAGTAGACCCTGAAATGTTAAATATCATTACATAACAATGGTGTATCTCCTTATATTTCTTTCTCACACAAGATCTGATACTGGCCGGGACACCCTCTAGAACAGCAATCCTCAATGCAGTGGTTCAAGTAGCTAGACTGTTTTTATCTTATTCCACAGTCATCTCAACACATAACATTCATGGTCACTACTGAAAATAATGAGAGCCTGAGGAGGTACATTGGTTTTAACTGCTTTTCTCAGAAGGGACCCATATCATTTCTGTCACAGTCCATGAAACAGAATGAAGCCTGGTTCCAGATTAAATCAAGAGAACCTATGAAATAGAAGATAACACGGATCTTTCTAACCTATCTTTTCTTTCTTTTTTTTTAAGATTTTATTTATTTATTTGACAGAGACAGAGATATCAAGAGCAGGAACACAAGCAATGGGAGTGGAAGAGGGAGAGCAGGCTTCCCGCCAAGGAGGGAGCCCGATGTGGGGCTCGATCCCAGGACCCTGGGATCATGACCTGAGCCGAAGGCAGACGCTTAACGACTGAGCCACCCAGGCGCCCTAACCTATCTTTTCTGCATCCACTATTGCAAATTAGTTCTGGGTGTACTTTTTTCTATTATATATAAATAAATAAAAGACTGTCTTCCCTAAGGCTTCACAGATAAACGGCAGAAGGAAGGCAGAAAGATGTACAACTAAATTATTTTTAAAATATTTATATAACTAGGCATACATCCTTTCCCTATAAATTTCTGAATGTGAATTAGAATTTAAAAAAACAAAAAGATGTGCTAGCTAAAACCATTTATCAATATATTTAGGCAACTATCTAGAATCTCTCCATCAACCGTTTTTCTATAATAACCCATTTGAAGTAACTAATTCTTGTTGTTTGTAGTAAGAATAAAGAAACTTTGTGTATTTCCAAAGTTTCTCTAATAAAAAGAACATTATTTAAAATATGTAAATATTGGGACACCTGGGTGGCTCAGTCGGTTAAGCAGCTGCCTTCAGCCCAGGTCATGATCCCAGGGTCCTGGGATCGAGTCCCGCATTGGGCTCCTTGCTCAGCAGGGAGCCTGCTTCTCCCTCTGCCTGCAACTCCCCCTGCTTGTACTCTCACTCACTCTCTCTCGTCTATGCTCTCTCTCTCTCTAGCAAATAAATAAATAAAATCTTTAAAAAAATAAATAAAATACAATATGTAAATATTGATTAAAGTATTGATTATAATATTGTCATTAAAATACTAATATAGTAATATTCCAGTATGTACTTGCCTTTGTCTATCAGTGGATATGACTGATTTTTAATGACAATAATAAGTTGAAAATAAATTTTTAAAAAAGTGAACCAGCTAATTACCAAACCAAACCACCACACTGAAACATGGTAATACCTCCAAATCCAGTAACCCATCTTATGATCTAAAGCAAGAACTGTGACTGTGGTATACCGATATTTCAGGGCTTTGTTGGATTATTCCATTCAGCTTTTGGGAAAGAGAGCAATTTATCAGACCTCTCTTTCCTCTAAACTGCATCAGCTAAAATCTGCCCTTGCCATTTCTATCACACTATACTAATAAAACCTAGTAGCAGGGTATAAGGACCTTACATTTCAAAGTTTTTATCTATTTAATTCTGTTTCCCAAATCAGACAGTGACATGATCCAGATGACTGTTACAGAATACCAGTCTCTTTAGAAAGACTTCCACTGGCATGTCTGTACAAATTCTATGATATTCTATATGCCTCTACAATATGAATCCCAAAGATTTTCAGAAAAAAAAATTCCAAAAACTCAACCTTAAAATCTGTAAATTCAAGTGATTTTATTAGATCAGAGAGGATGGATATCCAGGAATTTGAATAATTAGGGCTTATACATCCATACTTCTCAAACATACATTATTATTTTATATCCCTGCCTTATGGAATCAATTTTTAAAAATCATTCCATATTGGAATCAATTTTAAGCACAGTCACTATTCAAAAATATGGATCTTGTAATTAGATAAAATCGAAGTGCAAACTATAATGTAAAAGTAAATAGGTTTTAAATACATTAACTGTACTTGTTGATATACTAGTAATTTCTATGGTATTTCCTGAATGTCAAAAATTATAAGCGGATAGTGCTTTGTATACACACATGTATGAGAAAGATAAGGAAAGTCCAATTATGTATTTGGCTCTTTAGTAACTATTTATGCTTCTAATATTTTCCAAGAAGGCACTTTTGGAAATGTTATTACAAGCTAAATTACATGAGGGCAATATTTATTTACATGTACATAATAAGATTTTGTTTTAATCAAGAACTTTTTATGTATGAAAAAACAAGATTGAAAAATAGAACACATAGTCTTTGTTAACATAAAAGCACTGGATTTCAAACAGAAAACATCTTTTGTAAATCATAATATTCACAGTATTCTGTGGTGGGTAAAGAAACACATTATTTCTTTCCTTTTCTTGCCACAAACTTTTATGCACTAAAAATTTGTAAAATAAAAAGTCTAGCTCTCTGATCTTCCAAAACCTATAAAGAGCTTAGAAATTCTAATTTCATTTAGTATCCTAAATGATCCTTGCCTGTTTGTGCCAATTACCATGGCAGTTTCCATTGAACAGAAACAGTTTAAATTTTATTGTTTTAAATTAAGGTTTGAAAGTGAATAAGGCATTATACAAATGAATGGCATTTTTTAATTTTTAAGAAATGAAAAATAATGACAACAAGTTAATTTATGCCATGATGTCCCTGTTTTCCTGTCTTCTCAAACTCAGATATTCTACTTTACTTAAAACATACTGAATTGTAAAAAAAAAAAAAAGTATGATTTGTAGCATGTTTATTTCTTCAATATGAATTCTCTAAAGGCCTAATATCAAGCTGTTATCAAGGAAAGGGATTGCCTTCACTTCACATACTCATTCTCTCCCATTAATTCAAAAGGCTATTACATTGGTAGATTTTTGGTTTGGGTGATTTCACTGATTGCTTATTCTAAAAAGCTTTTTATTTGGAAAATCTGTAAACTCACCTTCATAGCATTAGTCATGCCACACTAGTGAGATTAGTTATCATAAATTAAGGTGATTTGTACCCGTTTGTATGTATACATATATCTTATAATGTATAAGCAAAAATAAAATACTTAATCTATCCTGAATATTTTTTCTTTTGAAATACCTAAATCACCACTGATTCTGTCAGCATTTAATTCTATTGTTTGAAATTATGATAATATATTTTAGCAGTTCTCTACTATAGGATATTTAATTTTCCTTTTTTTTACCTATTAATAAAAATGCTGCAATCAAATTCCTTTATACATATCCAGAGTACTTGTTTGAATATTTTTATGGTAAAATCTTGGAGGTGTACTTTTGTGATAAAAAAAAAATTTATGCTTTAAAATATACATACATTTTGATAAATCACTTTGGAATAAAGCTAATACAAATTTGTCTTCCTGCAGCATGAGACAAAAATGCCTATATAACCACACTAGGAACATTCATCAATATTGTATATTGTCATTATTTTTTAAAATATTCTGTGATATTTAGAAAAAGATCTTGTGATAGAAAATGTATTGCAAATATCCCTTCTCACTAGGTGGTTTTCATTTTCTCATCCTTAGTGGTGCCTTTCTAAGAACAAAGATCGTTTTCATTATTAAATTTTTAAGAGCTTTATAGAGGCATAATTGGCACACAATTAACGGAGCATATCTAAAGTGTGAAATTTGATAAGTTTGTATGTATGTATGTATCTAGGGAACCATCATCAAAATCAAAATAATGAATATATTTACCATCTCCAACAGTCTCTTTATTTCAAACAAAAATTATGTGTACATAAGTTATACAAATGATGATTTGATAAACATGGACATAGTGTAATGATTACTCTAGCCTGAGATTTCTACAGTGGGAGCTATAAAGTATTTTTGAGAAAAATACATGTTCTCCATCAAAGGAGGGTTCTGCAATGGTTGTGGATTAGAGGCCTCAAAGTTAAAAAACATAATTATAAAACTTTGTAAGGAAAAGGTAGGACTTCTATATGACTTGGTAAAAGCAAAGGGCCTCCCAATTGCCTTTTCAAATGACCTGTATTCTATTCTTACTCTTCATGCTGTTGGCTGCTTCTCTTTCAGCTTCAGTTTAAATAATTATGACTTTTAAAAGTCTTACCCAAGTGTATTTCAATACAAATTCTCATTGAAGTATGTTTCTTTAATTCTAATCATACTTGATAGTTATATATTTGTTGGTTTATATGTTTATCATCTATCAACTCTCTGATGGGAAGTTCTGTGAAGGCAAAACTAAAGTATGTCTCCTTCAGGATGGTGTCTTAAGGGCCTAGCACAATGCCTAAAAGAGAGTACAACTTCTTAAGTTTAATGAGCAACTAAATGCTCAAGACTAAGAAATTCTAAGAACAGAGAAACAAAGAAGCAAACCTCCCCAACTCCTCATTCCTTTAAATTTTGATATATCTTGGGGCTTTAATTTGTACTGTTTTCCTTTTGCAATCTATATCTAATCTTTTTCTCTACTTTGGCTTTAATTATTATTTTAGGTTGATAGCTTCCAAATCATTGCTGCTCACTTATCATATTTTCTAAACACCAAGGGAGTATATACACCACTATTTTCTGGAAATTCTAACTTGGTTATTCCCCCGAAAACTTATACCCAGCATGTCTAAAATTGAGCTGATTATCTCCCTTTCCTGACTTCAAACTGTCTCTCCTCCAATAATCTCTTGATCTCAGTGAATGAAATCTGTGGCTTCCTACTTGTCATTCAGAAATCAAGTGTTACCTTTGCCCATTGCCTACCATGTCTTTGATCACTCTATGTAATCTACACATACTATATGATCTTTCTGAAACACAAACATATCATGCTATATCCTTTCTCAGAACTTTTCTTATCATTTCTTATAGCTTAAAGCCCAAACTCAATTTATAGTGCTATACCTTTCACGGTCAGCTCCTGATTATCTGGCTAATGTTTCTGATATTCCCCCACATGTTCTGTTCCCCAAACATACAGAATCCTTTAATTATAGAAACTAAAAATTGATGTTTTTTCTTCCAAATCATTAGTCACACACTATTTATTGTCTGTGTTGTTCACACTGTACCACCTCCAATGCTACTGTCCATGTTCTCCACCCTGCTCTTTGTCTGAAGAGGCTAAACCCAGAGTCTGCTTCAGGAGATCTTTGTACATCAAACTCTCGAACTTGGCCAATAGAAAATACTTTAGAATGGAGGATTAGAGGAAAGAGGGTTTAAGGCATTGATTTTCCTCACTTCCAGGTTACATTCGCTTGTCTATCTACTTCCCACAACTCCTGACCCTTTCCATACAGCTAGTCTGGGTTTGAGTAATTGGTCTCTCCTCTAGCCCACTGAGGCCTAATGGTACCTGTAATGTGACCTCTAGAGTACCATATCCCCTTTCTTGGTTTCCTGTTGTAAATAATTCCTTTATTAAATTCTCTGAGTTTGACTATACCATCTGTTTCCTGCCACAACCCTGAATGATAGAGGTACTAACATATGTGTGAATTGGAAAATAATTTTAAGTGGAGGGAGTAAATTTTAAAAATGGTGAAAGTTCTGAATCTAAGTAAGACTGAACTTACTTTAGGTCCTGAGAACTAGGTTTGGTTGTAGAGATTTTTAAAATATTGAGTTATACTTTTCTTCAATCTCCTCTTGAGTTCGTAGGTGATCTTGCCATTTGCAACAACATGGTTGGAAATGGAGGGTATATGCTGAGCGAAATAAGTCAATCAGAGAAAGACATGTATCATATGACCTCACTGATATGAGGAATTCTTAATCACAGGAAACAAACTGAGGGTTGCTGGAGTGGTTGGGGGTGGGAGGGATGGGGTGGCTGGGTGATAGACACTGGGGAGGGTATGTGCTATGGTGAGTGCTGTGAATTGTGCAAGACCGCTGAATCACAGACCTGTACCTCTGAAACAAATAATACATTATACGTTAAAAAAAAAAAACAAACAAAAGAAGAAGATAGCAGGAAGGAAAAAATGAAAGGGGGCAAATCGGAGGGGGAGATGAACCATGGGAGACTATGGACTCTGGGAAACAAACTGAGGGTTCTAGAGGGGAGGGGGGTGGGGGGATGGGTTAGCCTGGTGATGGGTATTAAAGAGGGCACGTACTGCGTGGAGCACTGGGTCTTATATGCAAACAATGAATCATGGAACACTACATCAAAAACTAATGATGTAATGTATGGTGATTAACATACATGATAAAAAAAAGGATTTTGTAAAAATGCCACATTAAAAATATATTTAGTTATATAGACGTCTGTGTGTTTATTAAAAGAATTTCAAGTCTACTTTGCCATAGGTCTATGTATGTATGAAGCTTGTTTTCTGTTATGAATAAGACAAATTTCTGTTTAATTTGGGATTCTATAATTTCAATGCCATTTTTTATTTATGCTTTTAAGCCACTGTGTCCTGGTTCAATATATATTATTTAATTAGCAGAATAAATTATTTGTGAGAACAGAAACAAAGTTATGGGACAGAAACTGCCACAAACCCATAATCAGTTTCCCAAATACAACAATTAGTAATTTCACAGGCATTACTTAGGAAAAATCTAACAGTTATATTAAAAGTATTAATTATGGCACTGTATGTTAAAATAAATTTTAAAATAAAACACACCTTCACTAACCATAAATGCTTTAATTGAATGTAAAATGTAAGAATTAGTTTCCATTCCAGAAAATATCTATAGGCATGATTAGTACAGCTATGACCAAATTTATTACTCATAATTTTAGTCCTAAGGATTAACTTAAAGGACAATGCATTATTATTACTATTACTAATACATCATTAATACATTATATTTATTTATTCATTTACTCATTCATACAAGTTAGTCAAGCTCTCTCTTTTTTTAAATTTTAAGTTCAGTGTAATTAATATACAGTGCTATATTAGTTTCAGGTATACAATACAGTGATTCAACACTTGCATATATTACTCAGTATTCAAGATAGGTGTACTCTTAATCCCCTAAAACAGACCAAAAAACAGACTCTTAACTATAGAGAACAAACAGATGTCTACCAGAGGGGAGATTGGTGGGGGAATGGATGAAATAAGTGAAGGGATTAAGAATATATTTTATTTTATTTTGTTTTATTATTTTATTTTATTTATCTATTTTTTACTTATTTATTTTTTAACTCAAGACCCTGAGATCAAGACATGAGATGATAGCAAGAGTCAGAGGCTTAGCTGACTGAGCCACCCAGACATCCCAGGAATACATTGTATTTTAAATTAATCTTCAGGATTAAAAATATACATAAAGAAAGTTAATAAAAATGGTAGCTGTTTCTAAATAATGCATAAATTTTAATCAATAAATGCTAAACCAAAATGCTCTTTAGAAAAAAAAAGCTAAATATTTTGCTTTTCTGGAGACTTGCATTGCATAATTCTGTGTGTTCAGAGTATTCTACTTACATAATACTAATGATTTCTTTCTTTCTGGTTCAGATGTGCAATTCTTTAATCTCTCTCATATGATGTTATTATTGCTTTTATTCTACTTTCTCCCTTGTATTTACACATAAAATTAGGTCTATTTTCACAGGGCTGGTAGGCATAATTTCAAGTCTTTTCTTTTCCAAATTCATTTTTACCTACTGTATTATTTTTATTTAGTATGATTATAAAATTATATTAATAGCATATTTACCAAACTCAGACCTGTATCTACATATTAATGTTGTTTTTAGCTAAGGTAGGGTAAATTGAGACCATGCAGACTTAAACATGGTTGAAAAATGTTTCAATGAATGAAAATGAAAAATAATTACCATATTGAAATGTGATAAAACTTCACATGATACTTCTCTCTCTACAAGTTAATAATAAGTGCTTCCCTACTCTTTTTGCTTGTTTCTTTTTTTAAAAAAAGATTTTATTTATTTTGAAAAAGAGAGCGAGAGCACGAGAGAGAGAGAGAGAGAGAAGCAGGCAGAGGGAGAAGCAAACTCCCTGCTGAACAGGGAGCCTGATGTGGGGCTCGATCCCAGGACCCCAGGCAGACATTAACTGAGCCACCCAGGTGCGCCTGCTTATTTGTTTCTTTGAAGTGATTCTTTTCTCTTAGAGGATTTAGAAATTTATCTAATCTTAGATAATTTTATAGATTTCTAAGATTAAACTAATACTCTAAGATCTAACTTATCTTGGAATATTTAGAAATTTATCTTGGTAGCTTGGAAGTCAAACTACCAAGGAGATTACATCATGACTTACTGCACCTTATTTTAAATGACAGTTGTGAGACAATATCACCTTCCAGTAGCAGAGGACAGTTAACTTTCTATGGTTTCTTATTATGCTTTCTCCAACACACCTTGATTTGTCATACTTCTTGCATCCTCTGTATGGAAAGAACAAACTTTTTTTCTCTTAACTAGCGATGTATGGATATATTGAGTAGACCACAAATAAAATACATGTACCATGGAAAAAAAAGAGTGATTTTGTATATTTTTGTTACATAAAAAAATTAAAGTATGCCTGAGATAGCTGAAAACTTTATGTATTTAAGAAATTCAAAGTTTAAAATAGCCTTTGAGAGTATATCAGTCTTAGAATGGAATAAGAAATGTAATAAGTTTTGTGAGGGAATACCAAAAGAATTAATCTAAGAGGTGATGGGCTTAATAATGAAATAGGGTATAAAGACAGAGGCAGATTGTAACTCTCCATTCTTCCAGATGCAAAACTTAGTTGAAAGCTAATTCCATTTTCTCTGATCTCAATATAGTCTTCACCTCTCTTAACCAAATTGTCTTGGCTCAAGTTGTACATAGAGAAGTCTTTAAGGTAGGCATAAATATCTTTTTAGTTTTTTATTTTACTTATATTTTCTTTCTTATAAGCCATTTTTTTCTAATTATAAGGGTAAGATATAAGGGCATAATTTTAATTATTTTTTTCTCTTTGCTATATGTTCTTCATTTAACTCTGCAAAACTGAGGGCAGGGGACATACTGTAAGGCACAGCTGGATGAAAATATTTCTGACATGACAGCACTAAAATTCATAACAAAACAAGCAAGGAAATTTTAAAAAATAGAAACAAAACTGATGGGAAAGGAGATGAGAAAGCAGACTGTAAACAGTAAAACTTTGGAAAGTGCAAGAAAGACAAAGAAATAACTTAGCAGATCAGATTTTTTAAAAAATTCAATGAAAATTAACTGCTTGCACAGTGGAAAGAAAAAGCAGTGTTTTATAAAGAATCTTAGAAAGCACAGAGAATCAGAGGTTAGGGTAATTTTAAAGTCTGAATATTAAAGTCCAAAAAAAGGAGGATTGATTCAATACCTTACTGAGGAGAAGAAGATTAATCCCCAGATCCCCTGTTCCGGTCCTAATACTCAAGTGGCCAACCCCTCCCCCCACCCAAACACTGGCAGAAGGCAACGGTTTACTCTTCGACACTGGAACAGCTAAGTGCTAGAATATGAAGAGTAGGCACAGGAGAGAACGAAGGTGATGAGATACCCTATTAAAGATAGGTGGATAAAGTGAAAATTTTCACAATGAATTGTGATGCCTCCAAGTTCTTTCTTTTGCATTCTCTCAGAATAATGAAATCTAAGTTTATGTTCCCCCCGACAACAAACTGAGAATTCTTTTCCGGGGAAATGAATCTGGCCAAGAGCAAACAAAACAAGATAACTTTATACTGATTTTTGTGGACTCTCCAATGAAAGACCAAGTTTCTGGACCTATCTGTCTCTAAGGTAAGGATCGCCCATGCCCAGACAACTTCCAAACAGCATTTTAGTATTTCATTTATAAATATTCCAGCAGAAAAAGGTTTAGGCTAAAACAGAAAGAAATAACTAAGAGAAAAAAGACTAAAGAGAGCAGATACACAGTTGAAATATATTTTCATTACTCAAGATCTCAAAAATCACAGAAATGTACTTCCCATGGATTTTTACTCAGATGGCCACAAAAGGATTTGTTCCACCAAAATAGGGAATTACCTAATTTGTGAAGACATATGCAATTAAGGAAGACATGGGTTTTTGGAAAAACTGATCCGATCCAAAAAAAGGAAGAAAGGCCTCTCCTATTGAAAAAAAGGATTCTCTAGCCATTTAAAATCATATACAGCAGGCTCAGGAAACACAGTCCAACCTGAAAAGATGATAAAGGAATGCTGGAGGATGGAGAGGGAAAAAATAGAATTTGTAGTTTTCTTGAAGAATTTTACCTATTTATAAAAATTACACTTAGAGTCTGTGGATGAATAAGTGTTAAGTGCATAGAAAAAAATATCAAAAAATTGAGGTAATTATTTCCAGAGAAACAAAAATATTTTCTGTGAAATGAAATGCCATTCTATATGGCTTAGCTGTGAAAAAACATTTTCACAGGTATACTAATATAAAAACAGAATGTTGACTTAACAAAAGTGGTTGATATAATTAGGAAGGTGAAAATAGAAAGTTATATGTATGTTTGTACTGTGTGCTGTTGTAAGAAAGATCTGGAAGTCATTACTGGTTTTACTTTTTATATCATACACCACATCTAAACCAATGATAAGTTCTGTGAACTCTCCAAAAATTTTCCAAGTCCACTTAACTACCACCTCTTGTGATTGGGGGCAGAATAGCTGTGCTGTGTCTTCCCTGCTTCTCAAGGTGGATAGTTTAGATACATCTTAAATCAGGAGGACTTCTTACAGTTCCTCATTAGGGTACTGATCACCTGCATTTTTTTGTTCTAGATGCCTGAAGAAAAGGAGAACTTTTCATAAGCCACTCAAAAGGGACAAAGTTCCAGAGAGATAGGAAGATAACTCATTTCCAGTGACAGAAAACTAATGGGAGACAGATATGAAAACCAAATTTTAAAAATGCAAAAGAGGGGAAAATTAAGAATACAAAATAATTTTAACAACTGAAAATTCTATATAGTAGATGAAGTAGAATATAGTTTTAGTAGAATTCCTAATTACTGACCACAAAGATGAAAAGCAAGTAATGCCTTAGTTTAAAATCTAAGAATATTAATGGATTTGAAACTTGATCTGGGATGGGTCCTTCAGGTTGAAGTCTTTTACTCTCAGCAGACCGAGGGTGCCACCTCATTGTCTTGTAGCTTCAATATAGTAAACAGATTTCTCAGAAGAGAAACTTTAGAATAAAAAATAAAAGAGAAGAAAATGGCTAGGAGTTGGTTTTCTGTCCTTTTCTAGTCTCAGAGATGTCTGTAGATTTGATCTTTGGTCAAATATTGAAAGTAAGATATTTTAGGGGTTTACCTATACCAGATGCATGACACATGAGCATATATGTGGGACTACCAAACTCATTATTAAGATCGAGTAAAGGAGGGCGCCTGGGTGGCTCAGTTGGTTAAGCGACTGCCTTCGGCTCAGGTCATGATCCTGGAGTCCCGGGATCGAGTCCCACATTGTGCTCCCTGCTCAGCAGGGAGTCTGCTTCTCCCTCTGACCCTCTTCCCTCTCGTGCTCTCTATCTCTCATTCTCTCTTTCTCAAATAAATAAATAAAATCTTAAAAAAAAAGATCGAGTAAAGGATAAACTGTATTGATGAGATACAGGTATCTCGAGAATAAGGGTTATTTACACTTCTGAGGGAGCTGAGTAAATCACATGTATGATAGCTAGTTACATGTACTGGATGTTACTGACCGAGCTGTATAGACTAAGTATAAATGCTTAAATAATCCTTAGGTTAAAGATTTCCCTGAGTAGCCACATACATTCAGGTTAGCCTGTAATCAAGGACAGATTGGGGACAGAGGTGTTCCTTGGAGTTATGATATATTGCTTATTCTCATACAATGAATGCTATGTTATTTCTTAACCTGTACCTTTTTTAAAACCTAGGTAACGCTAGGGGCGCCTGGGTGGCTCAGTCTTTAAGCGTCTGCCTTCGGCTCAGGTCATGATCCCAGGGTCCTGGGATCAAGCCCCGCGTCGGGCTCCCCTGCTCAGCAGGAAGCCTGCTTCTCCCTCTCCCACTCCCACTGCTTGTGTTCCTGCTCTCGCTATCTCTCTCTGTCAAATAAATAAATAAAATCTTTAAAACAAAAAACAAAAAAACCTAGGTAACATTAGAGCTGGGTGAAGTTTATAAGTTTGAATGTTAACTCAATCCCAAGAAAATCTGCTAATAGAGTGACATTTTAGAACAGAACACTAATCTTAGTAAATAAGTAGCAATCCTGACATGTAATAAGCTTGGAAATTGTCATTCCGTCCTTAGAGCAAAGAAAAAGCTGAATAAACAAAAGCCAGTGACTTTTCTTGGACCCATCAGGGAACTGAGTTTGCAGGGCAAAACACCACCCCCCAAAATCTAGAGAGACAAGCATGTAAAGATAGTTAAAGCCAAGATTAACATAACATAATAAAAAAAAGACAGATTAAAAAATAGCTAGAGTAGCAATATATATTCAAACAAAGCAGGCTTCAAAATAAGGATAATTACCAAAGATAAAAGTAACATTACATAACGACAAAGGGATCAACTCTCTGTAGAGGATATCCCGATCTTAAAGGCTTATGCAAATAAAAGAGTGTCACAATATATGGGCAAAAAACTGAAAAAACTTCAAGGAGACACAGATAAATCCACTATTGGAGTTGGAGACTTAAAATCCCTCTTTAAGTACTTGATAGATCAAGTGGGCAAGAAAGTCAGTAAGGATATAGTTGACTTGAAAACAGCAGTCTAAATCAACTTGATTATGTAGGTATATATGTTTATATATATATATAATATAGTTATATATGTATACATAGTTTATTATATTTATAGAATATTTCTTACAATATCAGAATGCACATTCTTTTCAAGCTTTCATAGAAGATCCACCATGACAGACCAGACGCTGGGCCACAAAATGACTTAACGAATTAAAAAAAAAAAACATACAAATTATGCTATCTGACCATAATGGAATTTTGTTAGAAATTGATATCAGAAGATAGCTGGAAAATACACAAATATTTGGGGATTAAACAACACATTTATAAACAGCATATGGATTAAGGGAGTCTCAAGATAAATTTTTTAAAACTCATTTTAAACTAAATGGAAATAAAATTTGTGGGATTCCTTGAAAATAATGCTTAAAAAGAAATTTATAGCAAGAAATTTATATACTGGCAAAAAAGAATGAACTAAAATTAATAAGCACCTGGCTGGCTCAGTCAGTAGATCATGTGACTCTTGATCTCAGGGTCATGAGTTTGAGCCCCACATGGGAGTAGAGTTTACTTAATAAAAAAAAAAGAAAAGAAAAGAAAAGAAGAAATAAATAAATAAATAATAAAATCAATAATATAAGCCTTTGCCTTAAGAACTAAAAAAGAAGAGATATTTAAGACTCAAGCAAACAAACAAAAAAAGAAATGAAAAATAAAACAGAAATGAACGCATTGAAAGCTGGAAAAAAAATGTAGAGAAGACCAATGAAACCAAAGGTGATTCTCTGAAAATATCAGTAAAATTGGTAAAACTCTAGGTAGGCTTATCAAGAAGAAAAATTACACAAATTACAAATATCAGAAATGAAAGAGAGGTAATCAGTACTGCTTTCTTTGACATGAAAGGATAACAAAGAAGCACTATGCACAACGCTGTCCAATGATTCAACAACTTAGATGAAATGAACCAATTTCATGAAAGAAACAAACCACACAAGGAGACATAGATAATCTAAAGAACCATATGTCTATCAAAGAAATTTAATTGATAATTAATAAACTTCCAAAAAAGAAATAATTAGGTTCAGCTGGTTTCTGTGGTGAACTCAACCAAATATTTAAAGGAAGAAATGACATCAATTTTTTATAACAGAAAGAACACTTTCTAACTTATTCTATGAGTTAGAATTATATTAATACCCTATTCACATTGCTCTGATACCAAAATTATAGAAAGATCTTATAAGAAAACAAAACCACAGAACAATATTTCTCACAACATGCTATTCATACAGGAGAAAGTAAATATATATCTCATAGCATATATAAAAAATACTCATGAGTTATGGACTCAAATGCAAAAAAAAAATGAACGATTAAGATGTAAAAGAGGTACAATCTAAGGATCAGGAAAGGCTGCCTAAGCAAGACTAGAAATTTAAAGTTTATACAAATAAGATACAGACAAGGATGAGGGGCCAATCTCTCATACAATACTGGTGGGGACATAAAATGGAACAGCCATTCTGGAAAACAATTTGACAGTTACTTAAAAAGTTAAATATGGGGCGCCTGGGTGATTCAATTGTTAAGCGTCTGCCTTCTGCTCAGGTCATGATCCCAGGGTCCTGGGATCGAGCCCCACATCAGGCTCCCTGCTCGGTGGGAAGCCTGCTTCTCCCTCTCCCACTCCCCCTGCTTGTGTTCCCTCTCTCACTGTGTCTCTCTCTGTCAAATAAATAAATAAAATCTTAAGAAAAATAAATAAATAAATAAATAAATAAAAAGTTAAATGTATAGTTACCATATAACACAATAATAACAACCTCTGCCATTTATAGCAAAGAAATTAAATTATATTAATGAAGTGCCTAAATATTACATTTAATATATTAATATTATATAATATATATATTAATTAATGAAATACACCTCCAATAGCAAATGTTAGACTTGCCATCTTACTATTTCATTTGGTAATTAGAGAAGTACACAGGGGTGGTGTAGGAGTGAACCTGGTCAAAAGTCCTATTTCGAGGAAAATGTCTGACGTGTACACAGAACACCAAGGAAGCTGAGGTCTTTTGATAAGGTGCAGAGCTGTAGGTGACAATTTCAAAAAGGTAATGGAAGAATGGATACCTTGAAAGAACTCTTGCTTTTACTCTGAGTCACTCGGAAAGCCTTTAAAGAGTTTGGAACAGTGGCATGACATTATCTGAATAATACTCCTAAAAATTCCGTTGGTTGCCATTGGATAGGAGAAAGTAATAAGGCAAGGCCAAAAGGTGACCAATGAAGGTATTGCAACAAATCATGAGATAAGTTATGGTGTCTGGGGTGAAAGTAGCAATGCAGGTTCTGAGAACTGGTCAAATTCTGGTATATAATTCAAGTAGAGTCCACAGAATGTACTGAGAGATTGAATGTAAGTTGGAGAGAATGTATGAAAGATGGCATCTGGATTCAAATCGTGCTACCAAAATAACTGAATTGACAGGTTTCAAGGGAATGTCCAGAACTCAGTGTTGGACATGTTAACTGTGAGAAGTGTATTACATGCATCTAAGTGGAAATATACAGTAAACAATTGAGTACATAAGTCCAGAAGTAAGAGGAGACGACTTGGGTAAGAATGTACATGTAGGAGCTGTCATCATGTAGATGGTACCTGAATTTTAATGAGCTCATCAATCAACTAAATACAGAGAAAGAAGAAAATAGGTCCAGTCAGAGTTTAGAGAGGGATATTTTTAGCTACCATAACAAATAATAAATAATGAGGTTGATCCCATAATATCTGATCGATAAACAATCTTCCTATTCTTCCTTCTACAACTATTAAATAATACTGGTTGGCAGGCTTTTGTGTGCAGATTTAGAATTGTTAGAAAATAATATTCTTTGTATGAAGAACTGCAGGCTTAAAGGAACAAAAATATAACACATCTCCCTTTGGGTGTCTCAAAACACCATGCAACAATTCTTTGCAAAAATTGCATTCATATTCAAAGTTTCTTTTTTTCACTTGACACTGGTGAAAATTAGTCTTTATTTTTCTATGTACATACCTGTTTAAAATAGTAAAACTTTTAGGTTATTTCTTAGAAGTATAGAGTAGTCTTTATGTTATAGGGACAGATCTGTTGGGGTATAGGGAAGAGAATAAACTATGCATGCATGGACGAATGTATTGGTAAAATAAGTAATGCACATTATATCTCTAATTATTTATTTTTCCCATTTTCTTTAGGATACTACCTGGCCATTATAGAAAAGTTTGTTGTGCTTTTCTGATGGAATCTTTCCAATATTAGATCAGATATTTAAAGAGATTTAGATTAAGGAAATGGCCTTTCCTGTATAGGACATCTAGTTTGCATTTATATGAGCAGATCTGCAACTTTCAATCTGGTTAAACATAAAGTTCCTCTTGGAAGAAACCAGGTATTAGAACTTTCAAAATGTATTATATTAGATTGGTTTCTATTCTACTCAGATCTTTTAAAAATATCAATTTTCTATGTGAATTTTATTTATAACCCCCAATTTTTTGTCACTATATCAATTCATGATTAAAGAAGGTTGCAGGATTTAAAATATAGAAATACAGTTAAAATATAAATGTCCTTCAGGTAACAGTAACAAAAAAATTAGGGGAAAACAACCATGTTCACTAATTTGGTATGAAATGAATTAGTATTTACATGACTAATGTGTTTATTTAATTGGCTAATTGTTTCAGATCTCAAGTGCAAAGATGAATAATGCATATTTTAGTTTCATGAGAACAATTCTAATTTTTTAAAAACCTGGGCATATTTATTCATGCATATATGTAAAAACACTGCTGAACAAGAAGCAAAATATATCCAAGAACCTATTCCCTAGGTAACAGCCTCTTACCAACCTATGTGCTTCTCTAATTTTCCCCCCATCAGATTTTTGGTTTTATTTGTTTATTATTCTCTTTCTTTAAAAATGTTTGATCATACACACACATGTACCTAGAAGTTTTATCTTATCTATTTCTATCTATATATCTATTAAGTAGTTTTACTTGTTGAACTTTATAAAACACTGTGATACTACGTATGATAAGATTTATCTTTGTTGAGGCTTATAGCTGAGCTTCGTTCTTTTTCCTGATGTAATATTCCATTTTGTGAATATGCCACAATTTATTGATACATTCTTAAATCAGTGGTTATTTTGATTATTTTCATTTTCTTTCTTTTTGTTTTATCTTCAGTAACTACAGACATTCTGCTACAGTTATTCTAGTAGTTATGTGCTGAGGTTTATTTTCAACTTGTACTAACTAATGGCTTATAAAATGTGTAAGTTTCAAGTCTAAATATTAATGTCAAAGGCCAAGAATATAAAAAAAAATGCCATAATTTATTGGAAGTCATATATATGTTTATCTGATTTATGAAAAACAATGTTGCAATGGGAAAAGGATCATCTCTTCAATAAATGGTGCTGAGTCACCGGTTAACCGTATGGAAAAGAATGTATTTTGACCCTTACCCTATAGGACACAAAAATAAATGCAGATATATTTCAGATCTAAATGTAAATGTAAAATGATAAAGTGCTTTGAAAAAAAAAAAGGAAAAAAAGAATTTCCATGACCTTGGAAGTTAGGCAAACAGAGTATGAAAAGTAGTGACAAAATTGTCAATACGCCTCTTTTAAGAGATTGAAAATAACAAGCCAAAATGAGAAAAGTTATGTATAATACATATATCTGACAGAGGTTTCATATCCACATCATTTAAATACATATTATAAATCAATTAAGAAAAATAACCACCAATGAAATAGAAGCTTGAAAAAAATTCAAGACCGTCCAGACATTTTGGAAGAGAGAATATATAAAAGGCCAATAATCTCATGAAAACATATTCAGATTCATTAGTTATCAGAAAATTGCTAATTAAAACCACAGTAATTTATTCTTATATATTAATGAGAACTTGGCTATGTACATTTCTATCAGGATAGGCTGCTGCTTTGTTGATTTTCTAGGACCTTATCTTTCTCCTGTTATCTATAATTAACAGCAGAATTGTCATACTCCAGTTTTCCTAATAAAAAAGATATTTTAAGCTTCTACATAATAATAAGATGAGCGTATACTAGGCATTTTTCTGAAGAATTTCTATGAGGTTTTTAGTATTTATAAATACATGTTTGAAATTGTCTCCTAAAACTGAAAGTTAATGCCTGCAATCCCAGAAAACAAAATGTCTTCTGATTTCCAGTTGTATTCTAACTTCCAAAAATAATTAAGTATTTTCTATCAAGATGAAGTAACAGCTACTAATCAGCTCAACTCAGCCTAACATGAAAAAAAAAGAAAAAAGGAAATGTACAAGCCCCATATTACTTTCTAGAGGCCTGCCAAGTCTGGCAACTGTGAGGATTTGTGTTGTTTTGCTTCATTGTTTTTCAATACCCATGTATGTTTTACTTGAAATGCTTCTAAAACTAGCAATAGTTTTGTCTTCATTAGATGGTGTTAGAGTGTTATTTTTTTCTAGTATTTATTTTAACATTCATTTTATCTCATTTAACATTCATTTAAATTAGAGATTTTAACTTTTACTGACAGAGGACATGTAAACCTAAATGAATATTCTAATTTATTATTGCAATTTTACAGGTGGACAGAATTAATGATATACTTGTAATAATGATTACCAAGATGTTTGCAATAATCCTTGTATTTCATTTACTTGAGAAATTCCTCCCTTCGGTGACATAAATGATTATATTTATTGTAGGAGCAAGCCAGATCAATGAGTCAAATTCTTATTAGTGGCTTAGTAGTTTAATATTTCCTTTAAGATGAGTGAGCCAAGTGCCTTCCTTTTTATTAGACAATGATAATACCATGATCACTTTGGTGCCCTTTTGAAATATCCATGGAGAACAGTTCAGACATTTCATAAAGACTACTAAGCACAGTAAACAGAATACTATGAAATGGCCTCTTAGTCTAAATTTCAGCAGTTTTAACACCTGTTATCTTTCACAAAATTTTCCTCTCCTTGATATCAGTGATTAGTTGCTTGTTTCTTCTAAGAGAAAGAGAGATATCTCAAATCATGCAATGACCAGGTATACCTGTAATTTTCTAATGGAAACATACTTTTAAACATTCTTTGTAGCTAAGGATTTTGTACAAACTGGTAAGTAAATTCTGCTTGAAGTCAAACATTAACTTAATAGCTATCACAGCGTGGTAAATAATTAAATTAATAATTTAGAGAAGGTCTACAGTTGGCCTTTTATCAAGTGATTATATCAAAGAAAAAATATTTAAATATATTTAAATTTAAAAAATATATCTTCCTGGAACTAGTAAGTGTTATAGTAATGTTGCAGGATAAAAGGTTAATATACAAAAGTCAATCACTTATTTTATACTACCAATTCACAGATGGAATTTGAAATAAGACACACAATATCATTTACATTAGCACTCCCCAAGATGAAGTATAAATTTAACAAAATTTGTATAAGGTTGGTATAAGAAAACACTCTAATAAAAGAAATCAAAGAAGAACTAAATAAATATAGAGATACTCCATGTTCATGAATAGACTATATTGCCAAGATGTCAGTTTTGTTAAATTCTGATCTACCAATTCAAAGCAATTGCAAACAAAATTCCATATTCTGGTATCTATAGTCAATATTTATTATATTCAAAGTTTCTAATATCCTGATTCTTTCAACTACCCGTGAGTTTGTATTTCACAACCATGTGAATAATAACATACCACTTACAGTCCTTCCAAAACTTTGTTCCCTTTTATACCTGTTTATGCTTTCTTTCCAACTTTATCTATGAAAGTCTGCTGATACTCCATGGTTTCTATAAATTCCTATGGTGGCCCTCTTCTTTATCCAAAATTAGTATTCTTTCCAAAACTAGTATATTTTCTTATCAGCAATAGAGGTACTACTTTTCGGTATCATGACCATTTCTGTCTGCCCGATAACTTCTACAAACTTCTTATGCCTTTTTTTTATTTTGCTTCATTCCCCCAACTCTTCATAATGTTCTGGCTTAGGAATATGCTCTAATGAATAGCTATAAATAGATATAATGTACTTACTAGATTTTTTGAAGTTGCAAAATTTAGTCTATTCCAAAAAATTTGATACTACAAATTCAGACTCTTTTCAAGCATAAAATTTCCTGACTCTCCATCTTAAAAGATCCCAAGGTTTAACATTTAAAGGGGTTGGGCGCCTGGGTGGCTCAGTTGGTTAAGCGACTGCCTTCCGCTCAGGTTGTCATCCTGGAGTCCCGGGATCGAGTCCCGCATCGGGCTCCCTGCTCAGCAGGGAGTCTGCTTCTCCCTCTGACCCTCCCCCCTCTCATGCTCTCTCTCTCAAATAAATAAATAAAATATTTAAAAGAAAACATTTAAAGTGGTTAATTGAACTCATATTGAATATTTTTATTCTTCTTTATAAGTTGATAATTTGAAAAATATTCTTCTGAGCTCATGGTGAATGTTTGGTTACTTATTTAACGATTACAGTGTGTCTTTCTTTTCTGCTTCCTGTTCTCAAAATTGTTTAGCAAATACAACTTCCTTGTTGAAAAATACTTATTAATTCCAAGACAAATCATTACTTATCAATTGAATAAATCATAAAGTTAAGAATATTGTTTATGCAGGGTGCCTGTCTGGGTGGTGCAGTTGGTTCAGTGACTGACTCTTGGCGGCTCAGGTCCTGATCTCAGGGTCGTGAAATGGAGCCCTGTGTTGATCTAAAGAGGCTGCTTAACACTCTCTATCCCTCTCCTTTTGCCCCTCCCCTCTGTTCTTTCTTTCTCTTTCTCCCTCTAAAATAAATGTTTTTAAAAAAGAATATTGTTTATACCTCTGCAAAAGTTTTATTTGTATGTAAATACGTGACATACAACCTACATTAGAACTCATTCTCACAAGTTATTTGGATAAATGACCTATGTCAATAATGAAATCTTCAATTTAATTTTGTTTTGGAACATGGAGACCTGTGTAATGACAAGGGTGATCTCTGTCTGTTCATATAGATAGTCACTTCAGTAAGTTTAAACCTTAAACATTTAAATGTGAAATTTAAACTTCTAAGGTTGCTTGATTTGGGGAAAACAATTTACTTAATATTCAAAAATATGAATGTTGCTGCTATTACTTGAAGTTGCATTGCACGAAATCATTTGATAATCAAAGTGTTGAAGATACAACAGAAATGGAAATACAGGGGTGCCTGGGTGGCTCAGTCTGTTAAGTGTCTGCCTTCGGCTCAGGTCATGATCCTAGGATCCTGGGATGGAGCCCCACATCGGGCTCCCTGCTCAGCGGGGAGTCTGCTTCTCCCTCTCCCACTCCTCCCTGCTTGGGTTCCCTCTCTCACTGTGTCTCTCTCTGTCTCTGTCAAATAAATAAATAAAATCTTAAAAAAAATTGAAATACAACCCCTGCCCCTAATAAAAACATACAAGTAACTGAAGGTTGGGAGTATTGTGTAACACAGAGTTATCTTACAGCCAGATTGGAACATACCTATGTCTAGCTCCAGAAATGCCTAGAACTCTGGTACGGACTCCTGCCCAAGTTAAGAATGAGATGGGCTAATTAGTAAGTTTCTATTCTGTAATTTAAAGTTTAAGACTCCCCTGGAGGAACTCAGGGTCAGTTCTGTTTCATTTGCTTTAATATTTTTAGAGATATGTAAAGGCTACCTTATACTTGGTTCAACTGGTTAAATAAATGGCTTGGCAACATAACTAGTGTCATAAGAGGTCCTACTGGAAACTTTTGTCCAAGTTGTCATGAAATGAAGGGTCCATGCACTTATTTTCAGTGGTTCATAATCCAAAGATGAGGCACATTTCGTGGGGCTAAGGAGAGTCTTGGGTGCTGCAACAGGGTGTGTCCTGGGTTCCTGATGTTTGCCTCTGCTTTCTCTTGCTTTACTGTATCCTTTATCGTGATTAAAGCACTACCAAGTGTAGTCTACGCAATCCTGTGAGTCCTTTCAACTGTACAATCCTGTGAAAGCATTGCAGCTGTGAAATAGAGGGGTTGATAAAATAAAAACTATACAAATAATAGTGATAAAAGAACAGATGTTTATTACATGGAATTAAAACAGAAAAATAATGAAATGGGAAACAAGTAGATACTTGGGGAAAAAAATTGGAGAACATAAAACTCAAATAATAACTAAATCACTAAAAGTAACTAAAATTTTTCTGAAAACAGCTTTAGTGCTATATTGGAAAGAAAAGGAGAGGACTAATTCAGCTCCAGAAATTACCGGCATCTTTGGCTATTAAACAAGGATAATAACATTACTCTCACAGGATTACTGTTAAATACAATTAAATAATAATTGTAAAAGAGCATAGCATAAGACTTTAAATATAGCAGAAATTTAAAACTTATTTCCTTATTTGTTCAGTTTATAATTTTACTTAACCTAGATTAGAAGGTATAACAAGTTAATGTACTGTAAATTTAAATATTGTCAAGAGATAAATTTTCCCAAAATTGACCTATAGGTTTAGTTCAATCCTTGATGTACTATATTTCTAATGGCATTTGACAAGCTGATTCTAAACTTTACATGGAAATTAGAAGGGCTATGATGAGCCAAGAAAAAATTAGAGAATAAAGATAAAATTTGAAGCTATCACAACTACATGTAAAAATCTAGTCAAGTCAGGGAACGACAGATGTTGGTGGGGATGTGGAGAAAGGGGAACCCTCCTACACTGTTGGTGGGAATGCAAGCTGGTGCAACCACTCTGGAAAACAGTATGGAGGTTCCTCAAACAGTTGAAATTAGAGCTACCATTCGATCCAGCAATTGCACTACTGGGTATTTACCCCAAAGATACAAATGTAGGGACCCGAAGGGGTACGTGCACCCCAATGTTTATAGCAGCAATGTCCACGATAGCCAAACTGTGGAAAGAGCCAAGATGTCCATCGACAGATGAATGGATAAAGAAGAGGTGGTATATATACACAATGGAATATTATGCACCATCAAAAGGAATGAGATCTTGCCATTTGCAACGACGTGGATGGAACTGGAGGGTGTTATGCTGAGTGAAATAAGTCAATCAGAGAAAGACATGTATCATATGACCTCACTGATATGAGGAATTCTTAATCTCAGGAACAAACTGAGGGTTGCTGGAGTGGTCGGGGGTGGGAAGGAGGGGGTGGCTGGGTGATAGACATTGGGGAAGATATGTGCTACGGTGAGCGCTGTGAATTGTGTAAGACTGTTGAATCACAGATCTGAAACAAATAACGCAACATATTTTAAGAAAAAAGAAAAAGAAGAAGATAGCAGGAGAGGAAGAATGAAGGGGAGTAAGTCAGAGGGGGAGACGAACCAGGAGAGATGATGGACTCTGAAAAACAAACTGAGGGTTCTAGAGAGGAGGAGGGTAGGGGGATGGGTTAGCCTGGTGATGGGTATTAAAGAGGGCACATTCTGCATGGAGCACTGGGTGTTATGAACAAACAATGAATCATGGAACACTACACCAAAACAAATGATGTAATATATGGTGATTAACATAACAATAAAAAAATTTAAAAAAAAATCTAGTACAAAGCTCTCACTGTTAAGAAAACATATCATTGGTGGGCACCTGGGTGGCTCAGTCATTAAGCGTCTGCCTTCGGCTCAGGTTCATGATCCCAGGATCCTGGGATCGAGCCCCGCATCGGGCTCCCTGCTCGGCGGGAAGCCTGCTTCTCCCTCTCCCACTCCCCTGCTTATGTTCCTGCTCTTGCTGTCTATGTCTCTGTCAAATAAATAAATAAAATCTTTAAAAAAAAGAAAAAGAAAACATATCATTGGTGAGAGAATGAAAGCAAAGCAATGTGGGGTGCCTGGGTGGTTCAGTCGGTTAAGCACCAGACTGGATTTCTGGTTGGGTCATGATCTTGGGGGTCATGGGATCCAGCCAGGCATCAGGCTCCGTGCTCACTGGGGAGTCTGCTAGAGATTCTCTCTCTCTCCTTGTGCCCCCCACCCCGCTGTGTGCTCTCTGTCTCAAATAAATAAATAAATCTTAAAAAAAAGTAAAGAAATGAAATAACAAAGAATCCTGAAACAGACCCATATGGACAATTTATTTATGAAAAAGTAAGCACTGCAGAGCAGAGTGAAAAAGATAAACTTTTTAGTGAATCCTATAGGGTGTTGGGTTATCTATATTAAATACAATTGAATTTTTTTATAATTATCCAATATACATGTAAATTGATTTCTAGTGGATTATACCTAAATATAGGTAGATAGATGGATGATAGATAGATGATAGATAGATAGATAGATAGATAGATAGATAGATAGATAGATAGATGATAGATAGGATACACACACACACACACACACACACACATATCCACTAAAAAGAGAGGGGTATAAGGTTGGAATGACAATCAAACGACAATCAAACTCACAAGACATTGTAGGCTTGGTCTAGCGCCAAGTTTACTGAAGCTTAAGAAAAGGTAGAGGCCAACATCATAGCAGAGTTCTCCCAACTCCCAGGCATTGCTTCCAAAACTCTCAGACAGACAGACAGACACACATATGCACACTCACGTATACACAAATGCACACACCACAGAGCCATACAGACAAGCTTAAATTTAAGGGTGCAGACCATCTTAACACAGGGTAACTGAGTTCTGGGTCTCTCCAGCTTTGCTATCTTGTTAGTCACAAGCCCTCACCAGAGTTATGTGACTAGCTTGCACTCTTTGGTTTAGCTACTCCTCATTAATTACAAGTAAATCTACTAGACGATGTTGATAAAATACAATAGATACAGTGTTCTTACATATAACATAAATTTCCAACAACCACTTACACATCCATATAGTCATTCTTGTAAATGAATTCAGTAACTCAGTAAGACCATCATTTTCCTTAATTGAAATATAAAGTAGTTCAAACAAAAGTCAGATCCTCATGCATCTCTGTAGGTGGGGAAGATATTATGGCCTGACAGTTAATCATTTATTTCCCAAAATAAAGCAACATGCTTCAAAAAGACAAGTAGGAGAATAGACAATGTCCTCTTTGTAGGCAAAGATTTCTTAAATAGGACACAAAAAGCATTGCCATGAAGAAAATATTGACAATTTAAGCTACATTAAAATTAGAAACTTCTAGAGATGCCTGGGTGGCTCAGTTGGTTAAGTGTCTGCCTTTGGCTCAGGTCATGATCCCGGGATCCTGGGATCAAGTCCCGCATTGGGTTCCCTGTTCAGTGGGGAGTCTGCTTCTCCCTCTGCCTCTGTCTCTCCCCCTGCTCCTGCTTTCTCTCTCTTTCTCTCTCAAATAAATAAACAAAAATCTTTAAAAAAAAATTAGAAACATTTAATGATTAAAATACCCCATAAGAGACTGATAAAATATTGTTTTGTTTTTCAATATATGTATTAATATAATAGCCCTCGAATGTTTTTGCATTGCAAATACATTGTAAATTTATTATCTTTTTAAAAATATTTTAGTATTTCTTGATGTATAGTATTTTGAAAATTTAAGGTAAAGAAATACATCAATATTTTCCTTTACAGTTTTTGCTTTGCACCTTTTTGTATGCTATCTATAAAATCCTTGCTTATTTGAAGGTCTTAAAAGGCACCACACTGAAGGGTGTCTTGGTGGCTCAGTTGGTTGGGCGCCCGGGTCTTGGTTTAGCTCAGGTCATGATCTTGGGGTCCTGGGATTAAACCCCTCATTAAGGTTCTGCATTCAGTCTGCTTTAGATTCTCTCGCTCTGCCTCTGCCCCCCATTTATGCACTCTGTCTCTCTCAAATAAATAAGTAAATCTTTTTAAAAAATGCACACCGATACTTCTTAAAGACATTTTTTTTTTACTTTGTTTTCATACTTAGATATATTTACCTGATACAGATTTCTACATGTGGGTAAAAAATAAGAATCCAACTCTACGTATTCTGTAAGAAATAACCAATTTCCCGAGCACCACTCCCAGTTCATTCCTTTCATGTCACTCTGCAGTGCTACTCTTTTCATTTAGCTGACTACCACAAATGTGTGTTAATAGTTGCTTTTCTCTTTATTATCTTGTTCTGTCTCAGCAAATTTCACTGCCCTTTTTTAGAACAATAATTTTAAAATATAAATTAATATGTCTTACGGACAATTATTTCCATATCTTTATTCTGCTTCAATATTAATGAATTATTCTTTTTTTAAAGATTTTTATTTATTTATTTGAGAGAGAGAGAATGAGAGATAGCACGAGAGGGAAGAGGGTCAGAGGGAGAATCAAACTCCCTGCCGAGCAGGGAGCCCGATGGGGGACTCAATACCCGGACTCCAGGATCATGACCTGAGCCGAAGGCAGTCGCTTAACCAACTGAGCCACCCAGGCGCCCCCAATGAATTATTCTTGGCCCTTTGTGTGCTCACATGCCTTTTAGACAACAGCCTATCAATTTCCACCAAATATGAGATTTTTAAATTGGTATTGCTTTGAATTTATATATTACTTTGGGGAAAACCAAAATTTTTACAATATTTTATCTCTATGGCATGACATAGACTATCATTTCTTAAAGATGTCTTTAATATCTTTCAATAAAGTTTTGTCATATTATCCATAAAATCTTTCATATCTTTAATTACACTTATTCTTACTTATCTTCATGTATCTTTAAAACTCATTTGTTAAATTCTCCTGTTTATCTTGACATATGGAAATAGACTAGATCCTTTTTAAATATGCACATATATTGCTTTGGTAAAATTAAAAATAATTTTAAGGGTTAAAAACAAGACATCTTAACTTCATCAAATTCTAAATTGTGACAGATGTCATGGATATGCCTGCGGTCTCACAGCAAGGATGACTATAAATTTCATGAGCTTCTAATCCAGGCAGCAGTTCTTTTTTCTTCTATTGGCTTGATATCTGGTTAACTTTTGGTTTTGTTTTCTGAATTAGGTTTTCTAGGCAACCTTTTCTAACAGTACAATGAGTCATTTATGCATTATGTGATATATGTTTCAAGTTATATTAGATATATGTTCTTAATCTAAATTATGACACTTTATTATTCTTGTTTAAGGTAAGGTTCTTCCACAAATCTAGTTGATCTGATGAGTGGCAGAAATTCAAATACTCAGGCCTCTAGCGTTCTATAAATATTCTCTTTCTGCCATTGGAATCATGCTCTGCCATTCCTTCCTAGGAATTTTTTGCTGACTGAAAGGTGGACACAATCTTAAAATTCATTAAGAAGGTGACTTTTTTTTAATGTAAGACACTGTCAATTTAAAAAACAATAAAGTTCACTATATATCAAAACAATGCTTTGAAATTAGAAATCTGCATTTAAAACACATATATATGCATGTGTTATACATATATGAATTATATATTTATTCCTTTTGTTATACACATGATGGTTAATAATGCTGATGTTGTTATATAGACCACTTAAATAGTCACATTCTATGGCCATATGTCTAAACTGGTCTCCTTAAAAAGCAAGCATTCATGAAAAGGTGGTTGGTGATATTTTTAATACTGTACAATTGACTATTATTGAAAATTGTTTTTATTAATATATATTTTCAGCACCTTTTGTCTTCAGTATTTAACTGTATGGAGTATATTGAACTACAAAGGGTCACAGATGAACTGCATCTCTCCCCTTACTGATGCACACTTGGGGTGTGGTGAAGGGGAAGGTGAAACCATGTGTTGCAGTCTAGGAGCCAGATACCCCTTTGAGAGCAGATTTCACTGTTCTTACACATTTGGAGACATTTACTAATTTGAAAATCTGACTTTAATTAGATTAAACACAAATTTGAACTAAAATTAAATACAGTACAATATTGCCTACCATTGTTATCATAAAAGCAATCATCACTTTTATAAAGGCAATCCAGAGCCAATGACATAAAAATGGTAAACTTCCGCTTGAATAATATTTTCTTAATAAATTTGCATCTTAAACTCTGCTTTGCAAAACAAGGCTTAGAAACTTAATTTTGTTTAGGAGATCAAGTGGACTCTTGTTTAATCTCAGCATAATTTCATAGAAGAGTTGGTAAAACAATTGAGTTGTAAATATAAAGATACAGAGTACACTATAAAACATCAACAAGTAAGAACACATTTTACTGTGTTTTGATGTGATAATGTTGTGTTTTTTCTTTTTTCCTTTTAGCAAAATCAGTGAGAGGAGTAAGGATGTTTTCTACATGTGCTATGGTTTCTCCTACACAAATTTTGGAGAAATAAATCTTCTGTGGGCTTCTCAGTGTTCTTTTATAGAGCCCTACCCTCCTAAGATACAGAAACCTATGCTATACAGTTAGAGAATGTTTACTTTCACTTCTGCTAAAAGTGTTTTCACACACCATAAGGTTAAATCTGTAGTCATGTATTCAAAACTTCTTTCATCTCTCTAATAGTCTAACAATTACTTTGTGGGAAATGCACCTAGGTTAGCTCAGAAGGTACCAGGGAGACTGGAGCATTATTTTCTCAGCTATTTACATTTCAAGGAGACATCTCTGTATTGTAAAAGCTAAAACCCCTGGGGCTATCTGGTTCCTGGAGAGATTTTATTTACATACAAAAGGACTGGAATAAGGAAGAAATCCTTTCAGGGGAGGAGGAGGAGAGTTGCCCCCTATGCCTTTTATAAGCAGAGAAAAATTATTTCTACTTCTCTCACTGTGAAGGGTCTGGAACCAGACTTGGACAACTGACCTAGCCTTCATCACTAGGCCGTGGTGATAAAGACTAGAGCAAAGGGGGACAGAGGTACTCATTATTTACGGTGAGGTATTTAATAAGAACTCTTGTCTCTGATGGAGGACATGTCATGTGCCCATTTGGAATAAAACTGATAAACATGAAAATTTATAAAATGACACAAATGTTTACAATTAATGAATAAAGAAAGTAAAAAATTCCAAGGAATAGATTCTAATTTCTTGAGTGCCAGGGACTGAAAAAGACCTTTCATACCCTTTACAAATGTTATTATATACATATATATATTTTCTTATTTCCCCCTCAAACTTGAGGAGTGGAATAAATTCCTTAAATGATAAATAAGTGCATTTCAAAAAGTGGTCTAATGAGGTATTAAGGGGTTGGTGACTTTCCTTTACATTTAAAATAGTTAAAACTCCAAACCCCAAGGTAGTCAGCCACATGCAGGTCAGACATGCACCCCAAGAGGTCCTTAGTCCATATTTTCTGGTGCAATTTTCAAATAGAACATGATAACAATAGTGATGACAAAAACAATAATATTACTATACCCCAATTTTGAGTGTTTATGTTGTGCCAGAAACTATGCTAAAAATTCTTATAGAATTTTTTTTTTCAATGATCATGTACAACAAATTCTCCATTCTAGAGATATTGCAGTTTTTATCCTTCAGGTCTGATCGGAATTTCCAACTCCCTCAAAAGGCTTTACCTAAACATCCTTTTATATAGTTTGCTCTATTGTTCTTCACGTTGGTACTCTGTATCTTCTCTTTGCAAGCTCTTACCAAAGTCTGTCGTGAATTCATTAATGATTGATTTTTTAATTGGATGTGATATACCTTTCCCAAAAGAATGTATTTTCCAATAAGGAAAATGTTTATTTGACCTTTACAAGATTTTATTCCCAACATTGTGTTGGTCCAGTATATGCTCACTATCATTTTTCAAATGCATTAATATATGAATGAGACCCAGTGGTGTTAAAAAATTTCTCCATGATCCCACAACTACCAAGGGACAGAGCAGGGATGCAAGCCAAACCTGCCTCACTGCAAAAGCTGTTTTCACCATCATAATACAAATTTGTTTTGCCTGGATATTTTGTAATTAGGATTCTTGGGTTTCAAATATGAGACTTATCTTAAATTCTTCTTATAAGTTCTTTCACATAAGTCCTAAATGTCTGTCTCGGTTTTTCCGGCAGTTTCTGTGCTATCTTATGATGCAAAACTTTACTCACACTACCTCAGCTACTCACACATTAACATCTAGCAAGATTCTCTCCACTGGGGTAGTTGAGTGTAAAATAAGAGACATTTTTTGAGAATTGTCATACAGTTGAAACTGTCCACATTGGGAATGAAATAAGAATGCATACATTTACAGATCCTCTCTTTCTTTTGTGTACATCCCTGTTTATTGCCAAGTTATTACTCTTAGAGAGGGTGGTGGCAACATATGTTTGGCCTTGGCTGCCAGTTTCCCTAGAGTGTTTTCTGTCTGATTTGGATAGTGACATGGAGGTCTGGTAATGAATGACTATAGTACTTGGAAATATGAGAAAATGATACAAATACTTTCTAACTAATTAAAAATCTGTACTGTTGACATCTGCTTAATATATGTAGTAATTCCAGAAGTTGATAGTAGACTGCCTCTAAGTGGCAAGGGTCTGATGAAACCTCTTTAAATAGAGAAATTATGAAGTGTAGTGGCATGGATATAAACTTGGAGATCATCCAAATAAAGTCCCAAACTATGCTAACTGGTATTGAGAATTAGAACTCTGTAAAAGACATATTTACAATAATCATTTTTTAGAACCAATTAACAATTTAAGAATTCTACCAAAATATAGAATACAGACTTTTAAAACAGAGAATGCAGGGCACCTGGGTGGATCAGTTAAGCTGAAGTTAAGTTGAACTCTTGATTTTGGCTCAGGTCATGATCTCAGGGTCGTGAGATCAAGCCCTGTGTTGGGCTCTGCGCTGAGTGTGGAGCCTGCTTAAGATCCTCTCCCTTCCTCTCCCTCTGCCCTTCCTCTGTTCCCTCTATAAAACCAAACCAAACCAAACCAGAGAATGCACTAAAACACTGTCATTTAAATGAAATTGTCATAATTAACAATACAGTTTTTAGGAATGCAGCATACATTTTTATTTGAATTTGATTAAATATGGCAAAAGATTTTATGTGGATCTATGTTTTCATTTTACTTGGGTATATACCCAGGAGTGGAATTGCTGGGTTATATAGTATTTCTGTTATTTAACATTTTGAGGAAGTCCACATTGTTTTCCAAAGTAGCTGCATCAGTTTACAATCTTACCAGAAGCCTATGAGAGTTTCAAAATCCCCACATTCTCGCTGATTACCTCCTGTCTTGGGATTACACTCATCCTGTTGGTTATAAAATGGTAAGGCATTATAATTTTGATTTGCATCTCCCTAGTGACTAAGGATTTTGAGCATCTTTCAGGTACATGTGCTTGTCAGTTATTTATATATCTTCTTTGTAGATATGACTATTCAAATTCTTTGCCCATTTTTAAATTGCACTGTTTGGCTTTTTATTACTCAGTTATTATTTATTTCTATTTATTATTCACTTGTAGAGTTGTCTATATATACTGGATATAAGTCCCTAATTAGATACATAATTCGCAAATATTTCTCCTATTTTTTTAAAGATTTTTTTTATTTATTGAGAGAGAGAGAGAATGGTAGAGAGCATGAGAGGGAAGAAGGTCAGAGAGAGAAGCAGACACCCTCCTGAGCAGGGAGCCCAATGCAGGACTCGATCCCGGGACTCCAGGATCATGACCTGAGCCAAAGGCAGTCGCTCAAACAACTGAGCCACCCAGGAGCCCAATATTTCTCCTATTCTATGGGCTGTTTTTTTTTTACTTTCTTCATGGTACCATTTACAGAAAAAAAAAATTTTAATTTTGATTGAGTTTGAGCTCTTGGATTATGAATGCAAGATGTTCCTCAAGAAATGGGCAGAAGACATGAACAGACATTTATCCAAAGAAGACATCAAAATGGCCACAGACACATGAAAAAGTGCTCAACATCGCTCGGCATCAGGGAAATCCAAATCAAAACCTCAATGAGATACCACCTCACACCAGTCAGAATACTAAAATTAACAAGTCAGGAACCGACAGATGTTGGCTGGAATGTGGAGAAAGGGGAACCCTCTTACACTGTTCGTGGGAGTGCAAGCTGGTGCAGCCACTCTGGAAAACAGTATGGAGGTTCCTCAAAAAGTTGAAAATAGAGCTACCATATGACCCAGCAATTGCACTACTGGGTATTTACCAGTAGTAAGGATCCAAAGGGGTCTGTGCACCCCGATGTTTATAGCAGCAGTGTGCACAATAGCCAAACTATTGAAAGAGCCAAGATGTCCATTAACAGATGAATGGATAAAGAAGAGGTGGTATATATATACAATGGAATATTATGAAACCATCAAAAAGAATGAAATCTTGCCATCTGCAACGACATGGATAACTGGAGGGTATTACACTGAGCAAAATAAGTCAATCAGAGAAAGACATGTATCATATGATCTCACTGATATGAGGCATTCTTAACCTTAGGAAACAAACTGAGGGTTGCTGGAGTGGTGGGGGGTGGGAGGGATGAGGTTGCTGGGTGACAGACATTGGGGAAGGTATGTGCTATGGTGAGCACTGTGAATTGTGTAAGACTGTTGAATCACAGACCTGTACCTCTGAAACAAATAATACAATATATGTTAAAAAAAAAAAAAGAAGAAGATAGCAAGAAGGGAAAAATGAAGGGGGGCAAACCATGGGAGACTATGGACTCTGAGAAACAAACTGAGGGTTCTAGAGGGGAGGGGGGGATGGGTTAGCCTGGTGATGGGTATTAAAGAGGGCACATACTGAATGGAGCACTGGGGTTATACTCAAACAATGAATCATGGAATACTACATCAAAAACTAATGATGAAATGTATGGTGATTAACATAATTAAAAAAAGGAAAAAAATCACTAGTTTTTATCATTCCTTAAGTAGGTTACATTGTTCTGCAACTTTTAAAAAGTGAATGAGATTAAGAAGCTCTTTGCCTTTCTATTAGAGGAATGTAAGGTTTTCTTGAAGTATATTATCCATATTTTCTCTCATTTTCATTTACTTAAATCTATCCTAAAATTATAATTCTAATATTGTTGATGAACCCCATCATTTAATCAATTGTGGAGAACTATTTAGAACCTACTCTACATTTTAGTAGATATCTATTTTAGTATCATTTTTGCAACTCCTCCATACTTCTATGCACAAAACCTTCTTTTAGGGGGATTATTTTTGTCAGCCTCTAACTACAGTGCTCCAGTAGGGGCTACTAATTGGTAGCCATTGCATCTCTGGACACCTCAATAGCTATATGATCCGATTGCGACCAGCCAGAATTCTTGTCCACTACTTCCAAGTTTAAACTAAAAGAAAAAGAATTCATCCTCTCTGGTGGTGGAGCTGGAAAAACATAAGTCTAGAAGTTGTTGGCGTTCATGATTTCAGTGTAATTGAAAAAGCCAGCATAATAGAATAAAGCCAAAGCACACAACAAAATAGAAAGGAAGAAATAAAAATAAAAAGGAGCCCTATTGGAATTGTGCTGTTAGCGTAATTTGTACCTCTACCCTTTCCACAGTTGATTATGTGAGCTAATAATTACTTATTTGTTTTATTTTGCTTTTATTTATTTGTTTGGCTTTGTGTTTACCTTTGGTATAATGGACTCTTGACTAAGGTTCAGATTTACTTTGGATCTATGAGGACACATGAATCATCTTAGTGGTCATTTTACAGTACCTAAAAGTATAATTAAAATTTGCATACTTAATATTTGGCATAACTCCCACATCAATTACTTGGTTTGTGGGCTAAGGTCGCTTATAAAACAGAAGGCAAAATAAAGACTGAAACTGCCACTCGGCCAAGATGGTAAATAGAAAACAATAATGCATCTTGGGCCAAATAGTATAAATTAATAAAGATCTAAAGGATGCAGAGACAATGGTCCCCAGCATATCTCCATTTCATTCACCCGTCTGGCTCTTGCAGAAAATAGATGGATCCTGGAGGTTGACTATGGGGTATGACCAACTCAAACAAGTAGCATCCCCAGTTGCAGTGTTATATATATAGTCCTTGCTAGAACAGATTATTATGGCCTTGAATGCAAGAATGCAGTATTGATTTGGTGAGTGCTTTCTTTTTTACTGTTTATTGTTAACAGAACAGAGGATTAGAAACAGTTTCATATTTACATGGAATGGGTAACAGAACACATTTACAATTTTGCCCCAGAGCTATATCACCTCTTCTGTCCTCCATCACTTAATAGGACTGAGAGATCTGAACCATTTCGATATTCCAACACATCACATTGATCCACTGCATTATATTAATTAAGATGAATAATCGAGAAACATCTACCACCCTAGTGGCCATAGCAAGAAAAATGTCATCCAGAGAGTAGGATATAAATCATACGTAGATACAGAGGCCTGATGTATCATATTTAGTGGAAGCAGACAGTATTTCTCTTCTCAAGCTCCAAAATCACATAGATGTGATAAATACACATTCTCAATTTTGAGTGTAATAACTCATATTTGAAAAATTAAGTTTCAAGAGAGGATGTTTTAAAATAGGAGGTAAAATAAATAATTTGCAATCATAATATTTGCATTATTTGTTGTTGTTCTAAACAAAAACATTGTGATTTAATCTCTTTGGTTTCCAATGAGTCTGTATTAATACACATTTTAATGATTTAGGACTCAGACTCTTTTAACACTCGGATTTGATTGCTGTGGTATTAATCAATGTACAAAATCAACTTCAAATTCCATACAATTAGAATTGCTTCAAGGAAGAATATTGTCAGAATTAAAGATTCTCCAATGTGAAAATAATTAAACTATTAAAATTTTTGGCAGAGGTAATTAGCACTGTGAATGATTCTAACTTTGTGGGTCTTATATGATTTAATGACAACTTTTGCACTTAATAGAAATAATAAGCCAATGTGTGCAGAATATATATTTTTAAAAACCTAATTATTGTCAGTTTTGATTACCTAGGCTAATCACAGAAAACAGAAGATTAATAATTTAAACCAAAAACAGTTTTCAAGTAATTAATATGTTGCTTTCTGGAGTATATTTCTACTGTAGATTTAACTTCCCAATTATGTCTTTCTACCCTTAAGGTAAAATTAAAACTAATTTACAATTTAATTCAAATGACTTCACCATTCTCACTTTTTCAACTCTTTTATTTAGAAATATTTTCTTTCCTTACTGTTACCCACCTTTAAACACAAAGCACATTCTACCTTTTGTCATATTGAACACAAAAAGTATTTTTTAATCTTAATATTAAAAAATGTTCTGATAATATTCTTCTTCCATTATCCTTTTGGTGGGCAAAGACCATGAAAACCTTTAGTTTCACACTTAAAAGAAAAAGAAATTAAGTAAATAAGAGTATTAACAAAATTGAGACTACACTCTGATTTTTTAATTATATCAAAATATTTAGCATTTAAATATTTCCTTTAAAAAGTGAATACTGCTGGGATTCCTTATGCTTACACTTTTTTCAGAATATACTTTTAGCAATATCTAACAGAATTGGAAACATCAAAAATTTTCAAAGAGCATGTTTATCACCTGTTACATATTATAAAAAAATAAATGTATATTCTAATTGATATGTGGAGTTCTTAAAACTAATATGAATTGACTAAGTCAAAAATGTTTCCATTATTTAATTGAGCCATCTGTAAAATGTGACATTTAAACTATGAAGCATTTTGAAAGAGAACAAAGAGATCTAATCACAAGAAATCATCCTGAACACATGAAATGACCTCTTTAATAAAATTATAATTGCCTTAAGTAATTTCCTTTCAATAAAATATAACTTTTAGTAATAATAATGCCAACATCAGTGTTAATAGTCTTTAATTTTCTTTCCTTTTCCTACTTTAGGTGAGTAAAATAAAGAATTTCATGCTTCTTTACAGTGTTTAATTTCTGGGTACATGGAGTTAAAAAAATTTTTTTCTCTGCTTAAAACAAATTATGATATCCTTTTGCAAGAGAATTATTTCCTTTCTTCCACAAATCTTTTAAAATCTTTGTTTGGCATGATATAAATTTTGATTTTGAGTTCTACACTGATATACATGGGATGCAAATAATTTGTTACATTACTTTATTCCCATTTAGAGATGACTATTTCTTAAAAGAAATAATATAAACTCATACTGCTGTCAACTAATTATTACCTGTAGTACTTAAGAAGGCAGAGGAAAGGACAACCCTACAAACTTGGAACAAGATTTTTAGCAAAAGTGAGCTAATGGCTGTCCTGCAAATATTTGTCAAAAATTCAAAATTTAAACAGTTGTTGAATGTTGTTACTAGTTATGGCATGGTTATGTTATATGGTTATGTATAAAATATATACATTGTGTGTACACACACACACACACACACTGAAATCAATACCTCTAACAATTTCAATTATAGAACCTGAAAGTTTCTAGGAAAACTTAGAGGAAATCCAAACTTGACACTGTTTTTATTGTTGTTCTTATTCCTCTTTCTACAAGTCTTGATAAAACACCTCCCATTATGGAAAAAGCATCATTTGAAGAATTACGCTATTACAGTTTAGACCATTACACTTCATAAAAATGCTCTTGGGGAACCCTGGTGGCTCAGTCAGTTGAGCGTCCAACTCTTGATTTTGGCTCAGGTCATGATATCAGGGTTCTGGGATTGAGCCCAGAGTCAGGCTCTGCGCTCAGCACAGAGTCTGCTTGTCCCTCTCCCTATTCCTTCCCTGCTCGCTTTCTCTCTTTTTCTCTCCAGTAAATAAAATCTTTAAAAAATGCTCTTAATTGACTTACAAATTGAACAAAGTCAAATATTCCCAAACAGCAAAATGCAAAAAAAAAAAAATCAGATTCTCATATTTATTTTCTTTAAAATGAATAAATAGATTAATTATCTAAAATAAAATAATTTAGAAAGAAAATGTGAAGCCTTCTTTGATGTAGTAGTTCTCTTTTTTTTGGATTGTGCTAGCCTAAAATATTTAAATACTTTAATTCATCTATATGCCTAGTTTAGTTTGGATTAAATTAAGTATACAGATTTTCAAACATATATTGCTAAAAAGAGTAGTTTAAAATAAGTAATAGCAGGGTTTGTAGGAAAGAAGAAAATTGTGATTAATGATCTCATAAATATTCAGCCAGTTTGGAACAATTAGTAGAATTATAATATGAAATACAAGGTAAGTGTTTTAGAAACTAAACAAGTAAAGATTATTGCAATAATAAGCTAGCCATTACTCAAATTCAATGAATGAGAAATAAGCAGCTTCCTGTATTTTGTTTCTACAACTGTATTTCTTCATATACAATTTGAGAGTAACCTGAAGTCAAATAAATAGGTCAATCACTGAGTTACTTAGTTTCTGGTTCCTCAGACACTAGGTCTTCTTACAACATCATCCTGTCAACTGTAGCCTTTTTATTGACAAATCTATTGATTTCCTGATTAATGTACAACTCTTTCATTGGCATTTACTACAGGAGACATAATTTTACTGTTGTATGATCAATAGTTCCATCAACACTAAGAATTCCTACTGTTAGTTTAAATGGCTTTAACTATAGGGGATTCTATTTTTCTTGATAAATATGTGAAAAACTTGTTAATATTAGCAAATCAAGGAAAATGGATGTTCTATGTGGTGTTTTACCCTCAAACAAAAGGAGAAAAACAAAAACAGAACAAAAGAAAAATTATTTAAAGAAATTCCTCATAAATACCCAGTAGATGCTAGCTGTTGGAGGTATATGGAAAGCAAATACTTATACTTTTATGACCTTCATTTTCTAGTCTTTTTAATGCCAAATCTATAAATACATGTTACAAATATATATATATATATATATAAAGTTCTGAATTTTCAAATGGACCTCATCAATTTAATTGCAATAGTGGAATTCTATGATGGTAATACTACTTAAAAAAAAAGATTCTATTTATTTATCTCTTTTAGAGAGAGATAATGAGAGCAGGCAAAGAGCAGAGGGACAAGCAGACTCAGAGCTGAGCATGCAGCCTGATGCAGGGCTGATCCCACAACCCAGAGATCATGACCTGAGCCAAAATCAAGAGTTGGACACTTAACTGCCTGCATCACCCAGGTGCCCTGGTAATAAGCTTTTAAGCAATTTAATTAAGGTAATGGAATTCTGTGATGGTAATACTACCTTTTAGATTTAAAACATCCATATATTAAATGAGACACCTCAGACGGATTGCCTAAAATATAATAAAGTTGTACTTAAATAATTATGATAGATTTTACAATTACCTGAATTTTGCTAAATATATATTTTTATTTATCATTTATAAAAATGAAATGAATCAAGACCAAGTGGGATTTATTCCAGGTATGCAAGGTTGGTTCAACATTCAAGAATACATCATTGTAATCTACTGTATCAAGAGGTTAAAGGATAAAAATCATATAATCCCATCAGTTGATGCAGAAAAAGCATTTGATAATATCCAACATCCATTTATGATAGGAATTCTCAGCAAATTAGGAATAGAGGGGGAATTATTCAATTTGGTAAAGAACATCAACAAAAAACTTTCAACTAACATATTTTATGATGAAAGACAAAATCCTTTTCATCTAAGATCATGAACAAAGCATGGATATCTACCATTATTCACCACTACTTTAAAGAACACAACCAAAGGCATGATCCATAAAAGGGAAAAAAAATTAGTTGGCTATTTATTAAAATGGAAAAACTTTTGTTCTGCAAAAGATACTTTTAAGAGAATTAAGTTGAGCTATATACTGAGAGAAAATATTTGCAAAACATTTATCTGATTAAGAACATATATCCAAAATGAACCCAGTGATAAGAAAATAATAAAACAATCCGACTATGTAATGTGGAAAAGGCCTGATCAGATGTTTTTCCAATGAAGATATATAGATAGCAAATAGCATATGGAAAGATATTCAACATCATCTGTCATTAGGGAAATGTAAAATACAACACTGTGAGATAACACTAGATATCTATTTAAAGGCTTCATTCCAAAAAAATGGAGAAGAGCAATTGATGGTGAGAATGTTGAGCAATAGGAGCTCTCATTCATTGCTGGGGGGAATGCAAAATGGTACAGCCAGTTTGGAAGACAGTTCACCATCTTACAAAACTGAACATAATCTTACTTTGTGTTCCAGAAATTGTGCTATTAGGTATTTACTAACTGATTTGAAAACACCAAAACCTGTATGTGAGTATTTATAGCAACTTTATTAGTTATTGCCAAAACAGAAAGCAACCAAGATATCCTTCAATAGGTTACTGGATAAATAAATTGTGGTAGGATAATAAAAGTGGAATATTATTCAGCAAAAACAAAGTAATAAGCCATGCAAAGGCATGAATGAATTTTAAATGAATATTGATAGGTGAAAGAAGCCAGTGTGACAAGACTACATACTTTTTAATTACATTTATTTAACACTTTGGAAAAGAAAAAAACTACAGAAATAATAGCAGGTCAGCTGTTGATAAGAGTTTAAGGTAGAGAGTTAATAAGTAAAGCACAAGGGATTTTTAATTGTCTCAAGTGAAATTATTCTGGGTGATACTGCAGTGGTGAACACATGACATTGTCCTTTTATCAAAACACATAGAAATTTTCAGCACTAAGAGTCAGCTTCAGTGTAGTCAAATAAATAATCATTTAGGAGCTGAGAAATTCCAAGGTGAAATCTAAATTTGACTTAGTAGTGTAACTTTTGCATATGTATAAAATAACCTCATCGAAAAAAATGGAGGAAAATGTACTGGAAATGAGTGGATTCTGTAAGGCCAAAAGCAAAAGAATAAAGTTGATGAAGTTGTTATCCATGGAGTAAGGATTGACAACTAAAACCACTATATATTTTAAATTTTTTTATATTTATATATTATATATATTGTTATTTTATTATATATATATTGTTTTTCACTTGCTTCTTTTTACCTTTTTAATGAGTCTACAAGAAAATCTTAAATTATATATGTGGCTTACATTTGTGGCTCACACTGCATAACTGTAGAACAGTGTTGTTCTAAGTTGTCATATGTCCAGAACAAATTCTGAATTTCTGAGGGTTCCACTGAGTCAGCAGGTATAGCTTTATAAGACTTAATATGTCCAAACTTATTTCTGAAAGTCCCATTTTAATAATTTCTACCTCGGACTTATTGAACTGTTAAGTAAAAGGATGTCAGATGATGGGAACCAGGTTTCTCACTGTTGGAGTGGGAGGTTACAGATAATCAAGGTGAGTAAGGCTAGAATGACCCATGTGGTAATGAGTTCTATTGGAGACATTAGTATCAACTAATGTTTACTTTAAGACAGATGGCTACAGGGGCGCCTGGGTGGCTCAGTCGGTTAAGCAGCTGCCTTCGGCCCAGGTCATGATTCCAGGGTCCTGGGATTGAGCCCCACGTTGGGCTCCCCGCTTAGCAGGGAGCCTGCTTCTCCCTCTCCCTCTGCCTGCCGCTCCCCCTGCTTGTACTCTCTCCCTCTCTCTAAAAAAAGTAAAAAATCTTAAAAAAAAGACAGATGGCTACATACAAAAATATTTATAGATATGTTTAGAGCCACAGCTTCCTATACTCATATATATTTCCTTTCTCTGTCAGCTCACAGTGCCTATGTGCAAAGATACTTCAGAAGCAACAAGCACACTTGGACCCAAATTCTGGTCTCTAATGTTATTCTTCAATAAAGGGAGCAAGAGCTCCTTACCTGGTTGAATCCAGAGCTCCTTACCTGGTTGAATCCAGAGCTGAGGCAGAAAATATACACTATTAGCCTGGAGCATCTCTTAATGCCAGAAAATAAGGAAGTGCTTAAATATACACACTCACAGACGCACACACACCATGATGGGGAACATCTAGGAGCCAAATGGAAAAGTTCCCAATAGCCAAAGCTGAAGTAATTCAAACTCAAAAATATAAAGTAGTACTGGATTATAATACAAAACCTAAAATAAATTTCCAAATAAATTAAATAAATACATCACTGGAGGAGAAAAGATAAATCTCCCATGCAGAAGAATTCCAATAATTTGTGTAGAAACTCCCCCCTCAAGGTGATAGAGTGTAACTTCCTACTTCTTAGAACATGCATAGTGACTTCTTTTCAAAGAATGAATTATGGAAAGGAGGAAAAAACTAATTTTACAGTGGAGAAAGCTGAAAAATACTGCTTCAGCCAGATGATCAAAGTTAGTATGAACAGTGATAAATCATGATAAATTATGTTAAGTCATGTACCTCTAATATGAGATGATGAGACTCTCACTTTACCTCTGTGGTTTTCCTGGCCAAAAACTATAACCTCATTCTAATTATGAAGGGAAAAAATATATCAGACAAATTCCAATAGAGAGTCATCCCACAAAATACCCTGACAGTAGTCCTCAGCTCTCAAGATAATCTTCATAAAAGAAAAGCTTAAGGAAATAGGACTAAATGTAATGTGGTATCCTGGATTGGATCTTAGAACCAAAAAAAAAGACATAAGTGATAGATAGATAGATAGATAGATAGATAGAGAGATAGATAGATAGATAAATAGATGATAGATAAAGGAAACCTGAATACAGCATGACTTTAGTAATAGAAATTCTTTATTTGTGACAAATGCACCATATTGACATAAGATGTTGGTGATAGAGGAAATATTATGGGATATATGGGAGCTCTCAAACTATATCTTTAATTTTTCTATAAATCTAAAAGTACTTTGAAAATAAAGTTTATTAAGAAAATAAAGAATCAGGGGGGCCTGGGTGGCTTAGTCGGTTAAGGGTTCGACTCTTGATTTCACCTCAGGTCATGATCTCAGTGTCATGAGATGGAGCCCTGTGTTGTGCTCCGTGCTGGGTGTGGAGCCTGTTTAAGATTCTCTCTCTCCCTCTGCCCTTCCCCTCCCTACCAACTCCTGCATGCTCTCTTTCTCTATCTTATATAAAAAGAAAAGGAAAGAAATTAATCAGAAAAAAGACATACTTCTTAATTAACCATATAACATAATTTCTAAACCTTGTGAATTTGATATCAATTAATAAATAATAAATTAATATAATCTTGTGTTTTAATTAAAATTCACATGAGAATTAAAATTAAAATGCTGAAATTTAGCTATGATTTATGTTCTCAATTTATCATGAATAAATCATTCTGATCAAACTAAAATTCTAGATTACATTCACAATAACTGAAAATATTTCCCCCTAATTTTTCACCTATCTGGAAATAGGTGAAATCTCATAAATCTTTTGAAACTTGGAAAATCCCCATTCCAATATTATTTTATAAGAGAGGAATTTAGAACTAGTGAGCAAATGTAAGATTTGTTAATGCCTCTATGGGTGTCAGTATCATACTAAGAAACATAAATTAGGATTACTATAGGTATAAGAATTGGATAGTATTTCTTTTTGGTATTTCACAAACAAAATATTTAACCATAACATTTTTTTCAGTAAGAATAGGCTGTAAAGGTGCCTGGGTGGCTGAGTTGGTTAAGCATCTGCCTTCAGCTCTGGTCGTGATCCCAAGGGTCCTGGGATGAAGTCCTGCATCGGGCTCCCTGCCCAGAGGAGAGTCTGCTTCTCCCTCTGCCCCTCCTCCCCGATCATGCTCCACCCCTGCCTTGCTCATTCTCGTTCCAAAAATAAATAAATAAAAACAAAACAAAACAAAACACAGCCTTCTAAAAAAGGGGAGAATACATTGTAAAAAATACCACAAAAATGTCTTACTTAAAGCTCCTTAGAGTTTTCAAATAACTGGCATTCACATATCTCATTTTGATATGATTTTAACACACTGCAGTTCACAGGATAAGTTCTATAATGTCCATTTTGCCAATGAGGAAAGCGCCTCCCAGAAATTAAGTGATTGAATTGAACTAGTCCTTTCACTTAAACCTAAGTCTTCTTTTTTTTTATTTTTTTATTGTTATGTTAATCACCATATATTACATCATTTGTTTTGGTGTAGTGTTCCATGATTCATTGTTTGTGCATAACACCCAGTGCTCCATGCAGAATGTGCCCTCTTTAATACCCATCACCAGGCTAACCCATCCCCCTACCCTCCTCCCCTCTAGAACCCTCAGTTTGTTTTTCAGAGTCTATCGTCTCTCATGGTTTGTCTCCCCCTCCGACTTACTCCCCTTCATTCTTCCCCTCCTGCTATCTTCTTCTTTTTCTTTTTTCTTAACATATCTTGCATTATTTGTTTCAGAAGTACAGATCTGTGATTCAACAGTCTTGCACAATTCACAGCGCTCACCATAGCACATACCCTCCCCAATGTCTATCACCCAGCCACCCCACCCCTCCCACCCTCCACCACTCAGCAACACTCAAGTTTGTTTCCTGAGATTAAGAATTCCTCATATCAGTGAGGTCATATGATACATGTCTTTCTCTGATTGACTTATTTCACTAAGCATAACACCCTCCAGTTCCATCCACGTCATTGCAAATGGCAAGATCTCATCCCTTTTGATGGCTGCATAATATTCCATTGTGTATATATACCACCTCTTCTTTATCCATTCATCTGTTGATGGACATCTTGGCTCTTTCCACAGTTTGGCTATTGTGGACATTGCTGCTATAAACATTGGGGTGCATGTACCCCTTCAGGTCCCTACATTTGTATCTTTGGTGTAAATACCCAGTAGTGCAATTGCTAGATCGAATGGTAGCTCTAATTTCAACTGTTTGAGGAACCTCCATACTGTTTTCCAGAGTGGTTGCACCAGCTTGCATTCCCACCAACAGGGTAGGAGGTAAACCTAAGTCTTCTAATTCAGTCTTGTGATCTTCCCTCTGTTCTACTTTGTTTCCTTTGATATCTTACAGCAGCCTGGGTAATCACTGTCAACAGGACAGTAGAGATGGACTCTCATGCCATTCGGCAACGTATGACCTTAGGGAAAACAATGGAATAGGATAGGTTTAACTGGAACATCACCATTTTAATGGCATGTTGGAAAATCAGTACATTGACATTTTGATCGTTGCATGTACGATTATGATAATTTCCTGTTTATTGTCATTCTATTTTTCTCTATTTGAGCAAGACTAAATTTTAGCTAGGAATTAAAATTCTTAATTCATCCATTACATTATATATTAGCTTGTTATTGTATTTTCATATTTATAAGTGTAGAATTTACTGACAAAACAGTAAATCAACCTTTCTTTTCCCACTCATCTTTCTTAACAGCTTCATTGATAACATATTTTTCCAGATATTTACTTATTTACGCCCTTATAACCAAAAATCACCAAGATGTGGCAAGTTCCTGTTTATTTGCTAATTTTGAAGTACAATTATGGAATTCTCTTATTGGAGCTGGGAGTTTGGTGGGGGTGGTGAGGGGATCTTTCTCTGCCACTACTGAGAAGAAATGATGCCTACTACTAATCTAATTGGGGATGTGAGGATCGCATGTCCCTATATTCCTAAAACCCTGCAAAATGACTGTGGGATGTCACAGTGTCTTCCATGAAAGAACACAGTGCAGTAGCTTTTCATGTGAGGAAAAATTATTCCACTTGTCAAGGTAACTTTGATCTTTAGCATAATTTCAGCATTATTGTGTTAAGACCTTGCGATTCTTTTCTGGGTCTGGCTTAGATCATAAGAGAAAATTAAGAGTGGAATCTGGCTTTGAGATAGAAGTTGAGAGCCGTTATGTTCCATCACCCAAATGCTAGTTGTTCTGTTAAACTTAACGCAAACATGATCGACCCTCACTGAGCAGGATACCCTGTCTAACATATTCTCATTAATTGTTAGTTCTATCACTTCCACAGAGTCACACTATCATACATACCTACCTGGAAACATTTGCATCCATGTAATCTGTTTCTTCAACTATTGTCAGTAAACTAAGAATATCCTATACTTAACACAAACTGCTCTGATCTAACCAGGCACATCAACAACGATTTACTCACCATTAAATGTAATAGTGAAGAAAACCGCTAGAACTTTTGGAAAAATTAAAATAATAAAACTCTATTGAAAAATGAATTGTGGTAGAAAGATTTCTAAGATGCCTGCCAACGTGCTTGCCCCCTGTTACTTGCATCCTGGGTAATTCTATCATGTAGAGTATTAGAGGTACCTTGTGAATATGGCAGGATAATCACTCCTGTTATATGAGGTTATACAACATTCTATTGTAGTGATGGCTAAAATGAAAAATATAAGAAATAACAAGTGTTGGTGAGGATGTGGAGAAAGAGGAACCCTCATGCACTGTTAGTGGAAAGGTAAATCGGTGCAGCCACTGTGGAAAACAGTATGCAGTTTCTTCAAAAAATTAAAAATAGAAATACCATACGATCCAGTAATTTCACTACTGGATATTTACCCAAAGAAAATGAAAACACTAATTTGAAAAGATATATGCACCCCTATGTTTACTGCAGTAATATTTATAATAGCCGAGATATGGAAGCAACCTAAGTCCACTGATATACAAATGGATAAGGAAGATGTGGTATATATATATATATATATATATTCAGATATATATATATATATACACATACATATATATGTGAATATTATGCATTCATAAAAAAGATGAGATTGTTCTGGGCGCCTGGGTGGCTCAGTTGGTTAAGCGACTGCCTTCGGCTCAGGTCATGATCCTGGAGTCCCGGGATCGAGTCCCGCATCGGGCTCCCTGCTCGGCAGGGAGTCTGCTTCTCCCTCTGACCCTCTTCCTTCTCGTGTTCTCTATCTCTCATTCTCTCTCTCTCAAATAAATAAATAAAATCTTAAAAAAAAAAAAAAAAGATGAGATTGTTCTATTTGCAGCAACATGGATGGACCGAGAGGGTATTATGCTAAGTGAAATAAGTCAGACTGAGAAAGACAAATGAAATATGATTTTGCTTACATGTAGAACTAAAAAAACAAAACAAAAGAATAAATAAAAAGTAGAATCAGACCTATAAATACTGATAGTTGAGAATAAACTGATAATTGACAGGGGCGGGGGATGGACAAAATGGGTGAAGGGGAGTGGGAAATACAGGCTTCCAGTTAGGGAATGAATAAGTTACAGGAATAAAAGATGCAGCATAAGCAATATAGTTAATGGTATTGTAATAGCATTGTATGGTGACAGATGGTAGCTACTCTTGTGGTAAGCATATCATAATGTATAAACTTACTGAATCAGTATGGTGTAAACCTGAAACTAATGTAGCATTGTATTTCAACTACATTCAAATTAAAAATTTATATATATATATAAAATACATGTTTCAAAAGGGATTCTATTGTAGTGGACTAGAGAGAGATTCTCTTGCTGGCTTTAACTAATTTAGCTGCCACGTTGGGAGTGGGTCACATGGCTAGGACCTGAGGGCATAGCAAATTGCTGAAAGTGTCCCCCAGTTTAGAGTCTTCAATAAAGTAGGACCTCAGTCTGCTATGAGTAACTGAACTCTGTTCACAATCAGTGAGGAGCTTGGAAGAGAACTCCAAGCCTCAGATGAGATAGTGGCCCGTGTAAACCTTGATGTCAGCCTAGTGAGATGCTGAACAGAGGACCCAATTAATCCATATCCAAACTCCTGACCTAAATGTGAGCTAACACATTTGTACTGCTTTAAGCAGCTACGTTTGTGGTAATTTGTACATAATAGAAAACTAATGCAAATATATTATTTGGGAAATATAAGAATTCAATTAATTAAAATCCAATAATCATGTTATATACTTAATATATAGTTATAATATATATTGATCATTTTAGTGTGCTCTTTCTCACAGTAGTCTGTTTTGACAATAATTTATATGGTTAATCTATTCACGTGCCATATTCAATTTGCTAGGAAATTCTGTTAGCTCTACCTTTCTCAAATTCCAATTTCTCCCACTTCCACTGCTAACACCAAAGCTAAGCCATCATCAGCATTTAATTGGAGGACTGAAAAACCCTTACGTTTCTTGGTTTCTAATCTCATCCACCTCCATTTACATTTACACCCATATATTGATCCTTAACACAGATGCTAAACTTAACATAGATCTGTCACTCCTAAGCTAAAAATTCTACAGTACTTCCCTATTTCACTCAGAGTAAAAGCCACATCTTTGCAGTAATTATCAAGACCTATATGGTCTAGCATTGTCTGTCTATCACTAGGTCCAACAATCTTTGAACACACTAGGTCTACTTGGACCTTAGAACCTTTCTTTGCTTTGGTTGTTCTTTCTGCTTTGAGTGCTTTTTCCATAGATAACTGGATGGCTAACTAACTTGTCTTTGTAACTTGACTCAAATCTGACCTTCAGTGATGGCCACCCGGGCACAACTCTTTAGTGTAACAAATCACTACTCTCATCCTTACTTTATTATATTCCCTCGCCTGCTTTTTTAAAACAGCACTTATTGTTTTCTAGCATGCTATATTATTTGCCTACTCATTGTGCTTGTTTTTCTCACTGCTAGTATAGTTTCCATTATTAGAAGGAATGTTAATAGTTTTGTACCTAGAATCGTGTTTGGTACCCAGTAGATACTCAATAAACGTGTTGAATAAATAAGTTCATGTAGGAAAAGTTTCCTTTCTGATCCTTGTCTATAGGAATCCTCTGACACTTGCCTCAACTTGAACCAACCCTTTCTTCCTTTTCTCAATGCTTCTGTGGATTATATCACTAGTTATTTATGTATTTTAGGTTGAATTTAAACACACACACATAAAAGCCATTCTTTACTTCTTTTAGATTTATATTTCCTTGATCATTTATTAAGTTGGTCTATGAGGGACCTTGTTTTTCCCAACGTTTGACACATAACCTTGCACAGGTAGATTCTCAATTATTTAAATTGCAAAACTTGCATAGGAGACATAGGTGAACCTAGCAGTCATTTCTTAGGCAAGTTTTTAGAATTTGTTAAAAATGTTCACTTAGAAAACATTGATGAGATGTTGGGGAGAATCCACCATGACTGTATTAGACATAAATTGATTTGGATTTTTTAAAAATTGTATTGTTTTGGCAATTAATCAAGTGGATAAGTCACATATGTGTAATTACAAATCGATTGTACTGATATCCCTTTTAATTAGTATGGGTGAAGAATAAAATGACCTTTTAATGAGAAATGCTTTATATTCCCATATGTTTTATATTTAGAGGATATTCATTTAAGAATGTTTTATATTTAGGGCAGTATATTTAAAAAGAATCTTCCAACTTTGTTTATCAAAATACAGTAATGCATTTCTTCTTTTTAGTCTATGGGGGCTGGTGGGGTCTTGAAAAAAAAGTAGCTTGGGTTTCTGCAAAGGTAGATGGGAAGATCTAGTATGCATGGGTCTAACTATTTATTATACCCATTTTGATATTAGCAGTTTTTTTCATACAGAAAAGTAAATTCAACAGGCTTCCTTGTTTCTTGGTCAGTCCCTCTGTAAATTAGAATTGTGTTATGGAAGTGCCACAACATAACTCCTATAATTCCCCTAATAATACTGAGCATCCTTTCTAGAAAATTAACACTGTCATTTTTTATTATTTAAAAGTAGTGATGTAATGCTATCATTTAGGGCTAAACTTATTTTACTAAGTTATTTTAATGTAGGAAATACTTTATGAATCACCTATAAGATATTAAATTTAATAACTGAGTCAGATGACAAAAATGGCATTAAGATGTCTTATCTGTCAGGGACGTATTATTGACTTTATTTCAGTGGGACTATAATAGATTTAAAATTAAAGGTAACTGAGCTACGTGGGGCTCATGCTCTTAAGGGAATAATGGACAAACCACAGCACATCAGTCTTAGAAGTCATTAAATAATTCTTCATTAAGGGGAATAGTGATAAGAAGGCAGAGAAGAAAAAAAAATCTTTGCAAATTTAAATATTAGCTTCTACATATTAGAAAAACAAGAAAGGCAAAGGAAAAAAAAATCTAAAAAAAAAAAAAGGAGGAATGACCTTAACCGGGAGCTTAAATTCAACCTAAAAAATTAAATATAATATGATTTAATCTATGGAAGAATGGGAGATGAGGAAAGTGCAGGGGGCTGAAGTTGGGGTAGGTGGCATGGGGTTGCTCCAGGCAAGGAATATTATTTCAGCCCTAGGCATTTTGAACTGACAGCTGGGTAAGGAGAGAAAAAACTAAGGTCATTTAGGTATATTATTAAAGTTTTGAGAAGGAACTGATAAAAGTTTCTGATGACTTGGGTATCAAGAAACCCTAACTGGCTAATACTTGTCAGAAAAAAGTGATCAGTATTGTAAAATGCAGGTCATATCTCAATCTATAATCATGTGCAAAGTTTGAGTGATGAGTAAATGGTGAATATACTGAATAAGAACTTTTTAATTATATAAATGCATTAAATAACTCTAGATCTAGCAAGAAAAATGTTACATAATTATCATTATTGTACACGATTTCAAGATTTTCTGGTAGCTCTCTTAAAAGGAATTCGTGGATAAACTATTATGTAGTCATTTCTTCAGTATATTTATTTAAATGTGTGGCATAAATTTTATTTAGCCCTCTCTCCCAATCTTCTGTAGAATTTTTACAATAATTTCTACATAGGCATTACTAACAAAGTAATTTAGTAACAAGTATTTAGATATTAATACGTGAAATTTAAAGTGCAGTTTTTTTCAAGAATGGTCTCTTTTAGTCACAATGTCAGTCTGTAAAATGCTAAATTTTCTATTAATAACATAAATAGAAGAAACTGAACAAAACCCCAACATTTCCCTCACCGTATAGTAATGTTACATACCTTACAATTTAAACAGATCACCACATAACATACTATTTAGGAACTGATTCATTCGTTTATCCCTGCCCCCACCTACTAGAATATAAACTATGTTTTTCATATGAGATCCTTAGGGCTTAGAACAGTGCCATGTACATAGAAGGCACTTAAGAATAAATACATCCAGGACACGTTGCCATAAGACTTCCTGATTAATGTAAAAGAAACTTGAAAGAGTCATGATGTCACATTACTCTTCCTTTCTATATTTAACCATATGAACAGGAAGCAAGACCAGAAGCAGGGTCGGAATACAGTTAAATCATAAAGAAGACCTAGACTATACTTGGCTTTGGGAGATAAATCATCAAATTAGGCAAAATCAGAATCCTAGCTAAATTGTCTTGGAAAGTTGCTACTTAAAGACTTTTTTTTTTTTTTTAAGATGTCCATCAGCAGATGAATGGATAAAGAAGAATCTGAGAAGTTTTACTTGGAATTTTGGTCTTAATCATCATGTTTTATTGCCTCCCTTTAAGTTACCATGAGCACAGAGCACAGTATTTGTTCCAATTTTTCCAGTGGATTTCAGAATACATCAAAGATGTAATAGGAAATAGAATTATCAAGATTTAAATGAAACTATCTCATGTATCATTAAAATGTTTCCAAATTCCACTTGGGGAAAACAACTCCACATTTTTAAAAAACTATTTTTCTTTTTTCTTTCTTTCTTTTTTTTTTTAAGTAATCTCTACACTGACCCCGGGGCTCAAACTCACGACCCAGACAGCATGTGTATGTACACACACACACACACACACAAAGATAATGTTCATAAGTAATAGGAAATGATGAAACAAATAGAGTCAGATCTTAATTTATTTGTTGTATAAAGGATAATGAACCTGGATGGGGTGTATATGTTTGTGTGTGTGTGTGTGTGTGTGTGTGTAGAGACTGAAATATATAGATATCTCTATGTATACATACATACAACATACTTATTTTTAAAAAATATCTTCAAAACTGGGATAAACTTTAAGCAAGCCACAAGCAGATAAATAAACATACATAACAGAGTAGTTCAGAGATACAGTTCATCTGAGAAGTTCCATTACCCATACATGGGGAACCTAGCAAGAGTGAAGAGCAGGAATTATAGGGAAGTAATATCCTGGACAATCAGTATTTTTCCAAAACCGACAGGAAACAAATGGTTTCTTCATTTTTCTTCTTCAATGGACAGCACACCAAGTACCAAACAAGATGGACATATATATATATATTTTTACACACAGTTATATCATAGTAAAATAACAAAGCATCAAGAATAGAGAGGGCGCCTGGGTGGCTCAGTGGGTTAAGTGGCCAACTCTTATTTTGGCTCAGGTTATGATCTTGGGGTGCTGGGATCAAGCCCCACGTTGGGCTCCACATTCAGCAGGGAGTCTGCTTGAGGATTTTCTTTTTCCCTCTCCCTCTACCCCTCCCTCCACTCACTCACTCTCTCTCTGTAAAATACATAAATAAATCTTTAAAAAAAAGAATAAAGAGAAAAATCTTAAAGGCTGGGAAGAAAACAGCAGAGTAATAGAAGATTATTAATCAGTAAGAAATAAGATTCAGCTAATAAAATGAAGCTAAATGCAGATTTTTTCAAAAATTTAACATAAAGGATTTTCCACCTAAATACTCTATCATAGTTGGTTCTAAGGGAAGACAATTAAAATGAAATATTTCAACTTTATCTGTAAATGTTTTATATTTTTATTTGAAAATATAAAGCAAATATAACAAAATTGTTAGGATTCATTAGTTCCAAGGGATTTAAAAAATTGTTATTTAAGGGCACCTGAGTGGCTCAGTCGTAAAGTGTCTGCCTTCGGCTCAGGTCATGATCCCAGGCTTCTGGGATCAAACCCCACATTGGGCTCCCTGCTCGGCGGGAAGCCTGCTTCTCCCTCTCCCACTCCCCCCTGCTTGTGTTCCTGCTCTCACTATCTCTCTCTCTCTGTCAAATAAATAAAATCTTAAAAAAATACATAAAAAATTGTTATTTAATCTTTTAGTCATGTTATTGTTTTCTGTACTTCTAAGTTTTTTTTTTTAAGATTTTATTTATTTATTCATGAGAGACAGAGACAGAGAGAGAGAGGGGGGCAGAGAGAGAAGCAGCCTCCCAAGGAGCAGGGAGCCTGTGCGGGACTCGATCCCAGGACCCTGGAATCATGACCTAAGCGGAAAGCAAACACTTAACCATCTGAGCCACCCAGGCGTCCCTTGTTTTCTGTACTTCTAAGTTTTTACTAAAAAAAGAGAAGAACAAATGTATTATCTATCATTCCATTTCATTCTTATGTTTTGTTTTCCTCAAATACAAGGCGTGGTAGTGAAAAAGGGTACTCAACATTTTAACTCTGCTACAGGTAGCAGTATAACAGCAAGAAGAAGAAGAAGAAGAAGAAGAAGAAGAAGAAGAAGAAGAAGAAGAAGAAGAAGAAGAAGAAGGAGAAGAAGGGGCACGTGGGTGGCATAGTCCGTTAAGCATCTGACTCTTGGTTTCAGCTCAGGCTGTGATCTTAGGGTCAGGAGATTCAGCCCCTCATCTGGCTCTGAGCTCAGTGCTGAGTCTGCTTGGGACTCTCTCTCCCTCTCCCTTTGCCCCTCCCACTTGTGCTCTCTCTCTCTAAAATAAATAAATAAATCCTTAAAAAAGAAGAAGGAGGAGGTAGAGAAAGAGAAGAAACAATGAACGAATAGGCCACTAACAAATCATTTGGATTTGAAACAAAAAAAAATATGAAAAAAATTATGAATCACTGCTTCATTCAATTTCAGGAAAACAAAACACGATGAAATTCTGATATTGAGCTCTTTTGTCTGTGAAACATGTTAATATACTGAAAACCTGAAAAATGTACATTCAAAACTGTGCAGGCAAAGGTAATTTTAGAGGAGTCAGTTTGAGATCTTTGTACTTGCTCTAACAAAAACCTTTTTCTCACGATGCAAAAGAAATATATTCTTCATTCATCCCAAATCTCATTGTGCTCTATTGCTCTGGAATATGAAAATTTCTGGGGCACCAAAAAATAGAACATTTTCTTCAATAACTAATCAATGCATCTTAAATACACAGAGCTACTTGTCTTTCCTGCCTTATAAACCTCTATTAAGGGTAGATAGATGGACATAAGATATTTTGACCCGTGATGGGATATTTTGAATTTAGACATAAGTGGTGGAGTGCTGCTTCAGGAGTAATGCTAATTTTTGCATAATGAATTAATCTCTTCCATTCCACGATTATTGTCAAAGAATGCATCTCTCATGAGAGAGTCCAAAGACAGAAAAGCATCATTATAAGAAATATTTTGTGGTGCGTCTGGGTGGCTCAGTCACTGGGCGTCTACCTTCGGCTCAGGTCATGATCCCAGGGTCTTGGGATCGAGCCCCGCATTAGGCTCCCTGCTCAGCGGGATGCCTGCTTCTCCCTCTCCGGCCCCCTGCTTGTGTTCCCTCTCTCACTGTGTCTCTCTCTGTCAAATAAATAAATAAAATCTTTTAAAAAAAAGAAAGAAATATTTTATGCTAAAAATGGCTATTACCCCCCATATTTTTTAAAGTAAACATTTTTTTTTTTTTTTTTTTTTTACCAGCTAGTATTAAAACGTATTCCTAGGCTAGCTAGGTCATTAGCTGGAAAGAAAAGTACCATTCACCAGCCAAGACAGAAAAGATGAGTAGAGCTAAATTCTTTAAAATACAACTACATTGTTTTCTAGGACAAGTAAAGTTTTCAATATATATTGGTTAAAACCCAAGTATAAAATTTTTAAGGAATTGCAGTTTGGGTATATATTATTGAATAAGATATTTAAAACCATTTTGTCAATTGTATTTTGAAATATTCTAATGAAAGGCAATCTTCATTATTTCCCTTTCTTATTAACAAAAACTAAAGTTATGTGCAAACTTCCACATCTATTATTTTTTAGCATAGATATCTTTCTCTTTTATTGAATAAATAGGAATATTTTGATAATGATATCTAATGAAATTTGTTCTGTTTTTACACTAGATTCCTGTCTATTTTAACCAAGATGCACAAACTGGAGTCCAGTATATTTGCACAAACACACACAGGCAACTTTAACCTAGTGGTGCTCAATGTCAAGAATGCGTATTTATGGATCCCTCATCACCAGTGAAGTTATCATGCATCTCAGGGGAATGGTGGTGTGCTCCTAATAACCAAAGAGCAGCCTCAGGGCAGCAAGGTTGAAACAATCTTATTTTCCTTTGCTGACAACATTAGGTCTTCTGGGGTCTTCTGAATATCTGCTGCAGTTGTTAAGGGGTTCCTCTCACTCGCAGCAAATTTGTAAGGAAGACACAACTTTTATCATCCCATCTTTTCTTTCTCTCTGATACTCACTCTATTGTTAGTAACCTCTGTCTGCTTAGATAGCAAAATTACAAATTGGCTACTTATCTAGCAGCTAATGTTAAATACATGGCCACCTCTATAGAAAGAAGGTGATGGGCCCTCTGATTCATTCACTACTCAGGACTCTGGAGCAGACCATTAATGAGTACACTCTGTTCCATCTTACATGACAATATTATGGCCATGGCCAGAGGGTCTGAAATGACCCCCACATTCTCATTCTAATGCTACTGGCAACACCACTCTTTTAGCAAGACAGAATTGCAAGAAGATTGCTGCAAGACATTTTAGAAGCTGTGATGGATTTACAGTTACCTGAAATGGTCATAATTTGCCCACCCAGACATCACCGGAGAAGCCCAAAAAAGTGGATTTAGTAATGTTGAATATCTTACTTGAAATAGTCATAATTTGTCCAGACATCACCGGAGAAGCCCAACAAAGTGGATTTAGTAATGTTGAATATCAGAATGAAAAAAAAGATATTTAATAACAATGACTTTGCCTACCCTTTATTTTAGACCCATTCTTTCTTTTTATTTCCCATAGCAACCTATAGCATAGCTACCCACATTTTCTCTTAATTCAAAGAAATGCTAGGTAAAAGAGACTAAATATATACTGTAAAACACAGAACCACACTTATAAAAAAAGAGAAAGTAAGTCTCTCTTCTGTCTTGGACAGAAGGATAAAGCCAATGACGCTAGAGAGTAGAGAGAAAGGATAAGTCTACATAGGCGTATACAAGCAAAGGGATTAAAGTGAGCCCCATGAGAGACAGGAATGATGATAGAAACTGTGATCCAGGACCAAGCAAGTGAACAGGGTTCTAAAATAGTTCAGTTAAACAGATTTACAAGTACCAAGGAACATTTTCTTTTCTCTGTAAAAGTTAAAGTGTCCTGTGAGACTGTATTACGGTTGTTATGAGTTCTTGTCATTTTTTTCTGGGTCCTTTCCTCAGTAAAAAATATCAGGGGCGCCTGGGTGGCTCGGTTGGTTGGGCATCTACCTTCGGCTCGGGTCATGATCCCAATGTCCTGGGATGGAGCCCCACGTCGGGCTCCCTGCTGGGCGGGGGACCTGCTTCTCCCTCTCCTTCTGCTGCTGCTTTGCCTACTTGTGCTCTCTCTCTGTCAAATGGATAAATAAAATCTTTAAAAAAATATATCAGAACTTACATATTATGACTATGCTGGGATAAAGATGAATACAGACCAGGCTAGATTCATGGTTATATATTCATTATTATTATATTCATTTGCTTCTAATTTTAAAGTAGATTAAAATGAAAATGCAATGAATAAAGAAAGGAATGTATGAAATAATGTGGTGAGCACATTGTAGGTGATCCCCAGTGAGTCACACTTTAGTACACTCCCTTTCCCGGTAGTGCAGGTGGAATCTGACAAAGATAATAGGATGTCACTCCCATGACTGTGTTTGTTATGTAAGACTCTTAGCCACTGGAGAGCTAGATTGTCCTGATGGCCCTTAAGAAGCAAGCTTCCATGTGGTGAGAGGGTCTGTAGGAGGACCAGATGGCAGGGAACCAGGGGCAGCCTCGAGAATCTGATGGTGGCCTCAAGCCAATGTCAGTAAAAGAACCCAAGAACCTCACTTACAGAGTCACAAGGAAATGAATCCTGACAATAACCTAAATGAACTTGGAAGCATATTCTTCCCCAGATAAGTCACCAGAAGAAAATATAGGCTGGCTCATACTTTGACTATTGCCTTTTAAGACCAGGAGAAGAGTCCAGCTAAGCCATGTCTGGACTCTTGGTTTATGAAACTGTGAGAAAAAAAAATGTATGTTGCTTTCAGCCAGGAAGCTTTGGTCATTCGTTATACAACAAAAGCAAATACATGAATAAGAAATAATAGGTATGAAAAAAATAATTTGGGAAATGGTAACATTCACATGTTTAAATAAAATTCACCCACAAACAACTGATGACCAGAATAAGTATTAGATACAACACAGTTGAAAAAAGATTTAGTAAATTGGAGAGTAAATATAGTTTGAAATGAAGCATGTAGAGATATAAATGGAAAATATAACAAATACGTGCAGAGATACTGTGGTTAGAACGAACAGCTCTACCACAGAGCTAAAGGAAGTAAAGGGAGGCAATACTGAGAAGAAGGGAAAGGAATATTTGGAGACTATGTGAAGATGAAGAAATATTATGATTGAATATTTTCTAGCACCAAATAATGTTTGAGTTCCTCGGCTAAAAGCATTACCAAGTTATATTAGCTGAGTTAAGTACAATTTAGAAAAACCACCATAGCCATGGCATACTGAAATTGCAGAACATCAAATACAAAGCAAATATGAACATCAATCGAAGAGAAAAAACAGATCTGCAAAGGTATGACAATCAAATTAATAGAGATGTTTTATAAACAGGAATGAATCCATAAACATTGGAGTCATAGCTTCAAAGTGAAGTGGAAAACAACATTAAATTGGAATGCAGTTACTCTCTACTGTTACCCGCGGGGAAGGATACACTGTCAACATGTGTGCAAATGATGCAGAAATTTACTACCTAGAGACCCTCAGTGAAAGGTTTACTAGAGACTATCATTCATTAATATGAACAACTAATTCAGTAGAAAAATTAATCCATAAATAAAAAAGGGAGAAGAAACTATGGCAAACAAAGAAATTCACGCAGCATATCAGAAGATATGAATGATAACTTATAGTAAACTTTAAGTAAATAATAAAAATGCAAATTTCCTATTCTAAACAAACTGGAGTCGAAAGTATAGATATAAACAACATAGCAAAGGAAGATGGAAGTTCAAAGAGAAATCATTTCATTTTGATTTCTTTCTTTTCTACAAGAAGCCAAAGATTCTGATCAATTTTAATTAGAGATTAACATATTTTTGCTAAAATGTTCAATGTGCTATGGGAAGAATAAAGTGTATATTCTATACATCATTAAAGAAAAAAAATATATGAAAAGGACTTCATCAATTCTGCAAAATCAAGAAATTGTAAAAAGTAACATGGCATTTGCAAGGACGTGGATGGAACTGGAGGGTGTTATGCTGAGTGAAATAAGTCAATCAGAGAAAGACATGTATCATATGACCTCACTGATATGAGGAATTCTTAATCTCAGGAAACAAACTGAGTGTTACTGGAGTTGTGGGGGTGGGAGGGATGGGAGTGGCTGGGTGATAGACATTGGGGAGGGTATGTGCTATGGTGAGTGCTGTGAATTGTGCAAGACTGTTGAGTCACAGATCTGTACTTCTGAAACAAATAATGCAAGATATGTTAAGAAAAAAGAAAAAGAAGAAGATAGCATGAGGGGAAGAATGAAGGTGAGTAAGTCAGAGGGGGAGACGAACCATGAGAGACGATGGACTCTGAAAAACAAACTGAGGGTTCTAGAGGGGAGGAGGGTAGGGGGATGGGTTAGCCTGGTTATGGGTATTAAAGAGGGCACATTCTGCATGGAGCACTGGGAGTTATGCACAAACAATGAATCATGGAACACTACACCAAAAACTAATGATGTAATATATGGTGATTAACATAACAATAAAAAAATTTTAAAAAGTAACATGGCAAATAAAAAGTATAATTTAAGGTGAAAATAACTGCCAATCCCTATAATCACTATATTCACATGTTAAGCCGATCTATTAAAAATGAGAAAGCTTTCCTTGAAATTATGTACTGTGTTAAGAAATAGGAACTAAGCAAAACTTCACAGAATAAGTGGAAATTAATGGATGGAAGGAGATGCACCTGCAAAGGAGCAATCTCCTCTCCTCCAAAATTCTTGTGTTTCAAGACCTATATTAAAAAAATAAACCCAAGTCAAAATTATTAAGTGGGAAAATTCATACTAAGGAAAGAGTATACAAGTAATATTTTAAAAGAGTCATAAATACACATTAGTTAAAATATAGTCAAATTATAGAGAAAAAATACAGATTAACAAAACCCACACACACATAAGAAAGTCACAATTTCACAGTTGTAATAAAAAAAAAAAATCTTCCCTGCCAAAACTTATTTAGTAGATAAAAGACTGGTATGATATAATTTAAATGCTCTCATATGCCTACTATTTTTTAAAAAATATTTTATCTATTTATTTGTTAGAGAGAGAGAGCATGGGCAAGAGAGAGTGAGCGAGAGAGAGTGAGCGAGAAAGAGTGAGCAAGGGTACAAGCAGGGGGAGCTGCAGGCAGAGGGTGAAGCAGGCTCCCTGCTGAGCAAGGAGCCTGATGCGGGACTCGATCCCAGGACCCTGGGATCATGACCTGAGCCGAAGGCAGATGTTTAACCAACTGAGCCACCCAGGCGTACCTCATATGCCTACTATTGATATAGGAATATAATGTGTAATAGTATTCTTGAGTCCCAGTACTATTCAGTGATGAGGATGTCAAATATATAAAGTACTTCTTGCATTTTATAGGATTGAGAAGTAGATATTTTTTTTACAGATATATTGATAGCAAACCAATGATTTTTATTTTTTTTATTTTTTTAAAGATTTTATTTATTTATTCATAAGAGACAGAGAGAGAGAGAGAGAGAAGCAGAGGGAGAAGCAGGCTCCCAAAGAGCAGGGAGCCCAATGCAGGACTCCATCCCAGGAGTCTAGGATCATGACCTGAGTCGAAGGCAGACGCTTAACCATCTGAGCCACCCAGGTGCCCAGCAAACCAATGTTTTAACATTGACCAGTATCAAGTTTTCATATACTATAACAATTTAAGAATAAAATTGAATGTTTACTTAAGATTGATTTCTGAATTTAAGCCTGAATATTTATTATCCAGTACCACCCCGCAGTCTTCCTAATTCAAATAACCAATTGCGTTATCAACTCTTTTAAAGGAGAAAGGAGTAGTGTTTTAAGTGTGTTTATTCCTGCCACACATTAGACTCAGCTTTTCAGGGACAGCTTAGGACATTAACAAACAAACTGTCAATATGCAAATAGAGCCCATGAGATAGATTCTGAGACAGAACTTAAAACGTTCTGGTGGCATCAAAAATGTACTAACATCTTTATGCCCCATTTGAATCATCAAGCGTAGAGATGGAAAAGATATTTGTGGGAGATAGAAACCTCACCAGCCAGCTGCTTCTGTATTTTTTTCAGCAATATGGGATATCATTCAGCAATATGGGATTTTTTTTTTCAGCAATACGGGGCATTTAAAAAATTACTAGTTAGTACTTATATTACACATAGGGAAATTTAAATAAATGTTCCAAAGAAGTAACCCCTGAAATTCCTAGCACTCAAACGACCCAGAAGGTCTCTATTTTAACAGAAGAATCCAAGTATCTAGAAAAGAGATGACATCATAGGTTATCATATATTAACATATTTTCAATAAACTAGGCAGATGAGTTAGCCAATCATATTTTAGGCAAAGTGGATATCTTAGTTATTTTTTTAAGATTTTATTTATTTATTTGAGAGAGAGACAGAGAGAGTGAGCGAGAACATAAGCGGGGTGAGGGGCAGAGGGAGAAGCAGACTTCCCGCAGTGCAGGGTGTCAGATGTGGGGCTCTATCCCGGGACTCCAGGATCATGACTGAGCCTTAGCGGAAAGTCAGATGCTTAACCGACTGAGCCCTCTGGAGCCCTGGATATATTAGTTTTAATGCAAAAGAGGTAAGGCAATTGTCATACTATTTGGACACCAAATCATAAGGAGTTGAGGAAATCATCCATGAAAAAAGCAAACAAATAACTCTTGATTAATAGGGGTAAAATGATTGAAATGAAAATAACAGAAAGATAGCAGTAATGATATTATATACTTTTTGAGTGAGTGCTTACTTTGACCAGGTGATTAATAATTATTTGTTATTAATAATTAACACATAATCTTAAATAATACTTTAAGACTTTTTATACATAATATAACACATATGGCCAATTAATGTATGACAAAGGAGCCAAGAATATACAATGAGGAAAGGACAGCCTCTTCAACAAATGGTGTTCGGAAACCTGGACAGCAACATGCAAAGAAGTGAAAATGGGCCACTATCTTATTTCACACACAAAATCAACTCAAAATGGATTAAAGTCTTGAATGTTAAACCTGAAATCATAAAACTCCTAGAAGAAAACATAGTTGGTAAACTTCTTTACATCGGTCTTAGTGATGTTTTTTGATCTGATTCCAAAGGCAAGAGAAACAAAGCAAAAATAAACAAGTGGGCCTCCAACAAACTAAAAAGCTTCTGCACAGCAAAGGAAACCATCAGCAAAATGAAAGGCAACCTACTGACTGGGAGAAAATATTCACAAAGCATATATCTGCTAATGGGTTAACATCCAAAATATATAAAGAACTCATATAACTCAATAAAAACAACAACAACAACAAAAACAACCCACAAACAACTCCATTAAAAAATGGGCAGAAGATCTGAATAGACATTTTTTCCAAGGAAGACATCCAGATGGCCAACAGATACGTAAAAAGATACTCAACGTCACTCATCATCAGGGAAATGCAAATCAGACCCACAATGAGATATCACCTCACATGTGTTAGAATGGCTATTTTCAAAAAGCAAGAAAAGATGTGGAGGAAAAAGAACCACTTGTGCACTGTTGGTGGGAATGTAAATTAGTGGAGCTGCTATGGAGATTCCTCAAAAAATTACAAATAGAACTACCATCTGATCCAGCAATTCCACTTCTGGGTATTTATATAAAGAAAATGAAAGCACCAATTTCAAGAGATATATACACCCCTATGATCATTGTAGCATTATTTACTAGAGCCAAGATATTTATCTAAGTGTCCACTGATAGATGGATGGATGGATAAAGAAAATAGTATATATACATACACACACACACACACACACACACACACACACACACACACACACACACACACACACATAGTATTCAGCCCTTAAAAAGAATGACATCTTATCATTTGCAACAACAGGAATGGACCTTAAGGGCCTTATGCTAAGTCTAATAAGTCAGACGGTGAAAGACAAATACCATATGATCTCATTTATACATGGACTCAAACAAATCAAAACAAAACAAACCCAGACTCATAGATACAGAGAACAGATGAATGGTTGCCAAAGGTGGGGGTGAAGACTGGGAGAAATGTGTGAAGGGGGTCAAAAAGGACAAACTTCCAGTTATAAAATAAAGTCATGGGGAAGAAATGTAGAGCATGGTGACTATAGTTAATAATGTTGTATTGCATATTTAAAAGGTGCTAATAAAGTAAATCTTAAATGTTCTCAGCACAAGAAAAAACTATTTGTAACTGTATAAGGTGACAGATGTTAACTAGACTTATTGTGGTGATCGTTTTGCAATGTATTTAAATACTGAATCATTATTTGTGGATCTGAAACTAATATAGTGTTATATGTCAATTATAACTCAATTAAAAATATGAGATTATAAACAGAAAAAGACTTTTTACTCCAAAATGTAGTTGAAGAAATTAAAGGCAGAAATTATTGCCAATGATTATGGGGAGAGAAATTGAGGGAACTGAGATTCTAATCTATGTACACTTATTTCAAAGCCTTAATTGTTTGGAAGGATACCTGATATGTCTCTGAAGAAACAGATGATGAAGGGCGCCTGGGTGGCTCAGATGGTTAAGCGTCTGCTTTAGGCTCAGGTCATGATCCCAGGGTCCTGGGATGGAGTCCCGCCTCGGGCTCCCTGCTCGGCGGGGAGCCTGCTTCTCCCTCTGCCTCTGCCTCTGCCTCTCTCTCTCTCTCTCTGACTCTCATGAATAAATGAATAAAACATTAAAAAAAAGAAATTGATGATGAATATAACATACAATTTAGTTGATGTCTTAAAAAAAAAGAAAAGGCCAAGTAGAATTTAATAACCAGGTCTTATAAGCTATGTTAGTCTGATGAAAAAAGGCTGTTATCTTTTTCAAAGTTTCTTGGAAATAAATGTTTTCAGAGGGAGTAAGATGAGAGGTAATAACTTAATAACATATATTTTTAAAAAATGACTGAAGATGTTTATTTTCGTTATTATTAATTTACTTACCATTCTATGTTAAAGGAGGAGAAAGAAAAAGTAAGCACAAGAGAGAAAACTTCACAGAAACTATCAATTGCAGAGCTAACTGATGGATTAGATGAGCACATGAATTACTTTTATTTCAAGTTCCTACACTTACCAGTGAGAGCCAGACTGGTCCTTCATAAAATTCCTAATTTCTAAACTCTTAATTATTCTACTTGTCTTATGATGAAATATTTTATAGGTAAAAATATTTGTTAATGTGAGTGAGCATAGTAGTGTGTCTATTTCTCTATATAGTTCTTTACATTTCAACAGAAACTGTGTGATACATCTACTGGGAATGAATAATTCACATGAGGACTATACGTCTATTTTCTTTGTATTTGTACAACAATTTAGTTCCTTTTGGTGACACCAATAAGTCAACATGGAGAGGGCCTGGCATCTTAGTTGCTCCCTCTGAGGAAGGAAACCCTTCTAACTTTAAAGGACAATGTATTCATCTGGAATTCTTTTCATTTATTATTTAAATGCTCCCTAGAACAATCCATATATCCCTTTATTCTATAAAATATCAGGCTAAGAATAGCCAGGGAGTAATTTTTTACTTCAGCTTGAATAATTGTGGGAAGACAGTGTGACAGTATAAGTTTAAATGACACATCTAAATTACTGTCCGCAGGACGAATTTACATTACAAAACAGGGAACAACCTAAATATTGTCAGCTAAGCAGAAGCCTCCCTCAGTTCATCTGATCTCCTACTGAGAATTCTCTTGTTCTGTGTCTCATGCTAGTTTTCCAATGACAAACTTCAGATTTTAAACTATTCATTTTTCTTATAATTGCATTACTCTATAGGACCATTAAAATAATTAAAAGGGCAAATGAAGAATGTTATATGAAGCAAAAAGAAGATAATTGGTTTTTAACAGGAAAATTTGTGGTAATGCAGAAATTAGGCATGCACATAGGTAGAGAAAAACATGAAATTACCTATGTTAAAATAGCAAATTATCAAAAATATTATTTATATATACTGCATTGACAGTAGAGTAGTGTATCAGTTAAGGGAAGAAAATCAGCCATGCAATTTCCTCTGTCTCTACTTCCTACCATAATCTCTACGAACCTTTACTGTGGGTTTCTGGGTTGTCCCCCCCCCCCGCCCTGTTGCATACATCCATATTCACCCACATCACTGCAGTCTAGGGTCACACTGAAGATAGGCATATTTATTAACAAACTACTGAAAAACCATAAAACATCAAGAAAGCAAGTCAGGTATCTTCATCTTGTACCTTTATTTACCTTAGGACCTTTTGTTTGTTTGGTTTGATTTTGGTTTGTTTGTTTGTATATGATGAAATAGCACACTAACCATCATTTGGAGGGGAATACAAATGTAAAGCAGACACTGCTTCAACAGGCTGATAGAAAAATGGCACCAATTAAGGTGCAATCACTACTTTTCTTAGACACAACCTATAGTTTACCTACAAACAAAATTGTTAAACACACACACACACACACACACACACACACCAGCAATAACCACTATCGGAAACACTAACTACTCTTTAAAATCTTTATGGAATTTGTAATGCGAGTATCAGAGTAAGTCCATCCCAGCTAAGGACCGTCATTTAAGTCTCAGACGTGGCTATTTATTTCAGGTTATTCTCCTCTGATTAGCTCCATGACAATAAACACATATCTACAAGTTCATCATCCGGCTACAGAATGCAGATGTGAGGGAAGGAGGCCCCAGTCAACCAGGCAAGCGTTGAAATCAACAAGAGTCGATTGCAGGATCTGCTAAATGAGGGTAAATGCTCATGTGCGGATCTCTCTTATTATTTTGGAAGAGACATCTCAGGCAGCAAGCTTAGTAATCATCAAGACCAGAGAGTATAGGACTGCCAGCAAGATCCTCAAGAGTTTTTCTCCTTATAAGGTTTGATCGGTGTAATGGTCAATACCAGAAGTCATCAGCTGATTTACTCTCTACCTCAGTCAAATCAATTATACCTATTCAAAATTATAAACCAAACCTTACATCACTCTAGCTAGTTTTTCAGATTTTCTCATTCTTCAGGTGTTTTTAAGAACTTTTCTAGATCAGTTTCAGGTACACAGTACTACTGAGAGGAAGGCAGAGACTTGAACCTACGCTGACACATCATTATCACCCGAAGGCAGAGTTTACATAGGTTTTGCTATTACAGTATCAGATAGGGTATTTCCACAGTGCTGAAAATCCTCTGTGCTTTGCCTCTTCATCCCTGGCAACCAATGGTCCTTCCTGTCTACATAGTTTTGCCTTTTACAAAATGTTATAAAGGATGAATCATACCACACATTATTTTTATAAAAGAAATTTTCATACACTGTGTTCATAATCCTATTCTTTTATGTATCCATCCTAAAAGCCACCATCATGAATCTGAATGTAGAAAGCCATTTAACATTTATATGTCTATGAAGAAACATATTTAATTTTTAATTAAATTTTCATAAATGGTATTTTCTCACAACTTACTTTTCAAGTAACACTATTCACTTTGAAAACTGTCGAGAATGAACAAATTCACTTTGAACACTCTCCAGAATGAGTGAAAGAATATCCAAAATGTATTTAACCATTCTCATACTAATGGATATTTAGATTCTTTTCAAAGTTTTATAATTACAAAAAACTGAAATGAGTATCCTTATATTTCCTTATCTCAATCCATTAAATGTCTCTGGCATATATTTGTAATTTGAATTAGTGTATATGGGTTTGCATAGCTGAAAAATAGCACGCTAAGGTGGTAAGGTGGTTTTTCAAAAACTTTACCCTCCCACAAACAATTTCCAGTAGCCTTATTTTCAAAAGGTTTTTATTCCACGTATAAATTTTTGACTTTTTCCCTTTGCTCGTTTATTGGTTGAGTTACAGATTTTTCTTACAACTTTTATTAGATTTTTTTATTGTGGATGTTAATCCTTAGCCTAATATGTGGGTATATTACTCATAATCTTATTTATTTTTGCTTTTCCATTTATTTTTGATCACTCTGGCTTATAGAGCTATTTGGCTTCCTAAAATCGTCTTTTGAAATTTTTGGACCCTATTTTATTCCATTTCAATATTTTTATTACTGCTTTTTATTTACATAAGTTTAATACTAATTATTTTGTTATTTAAAAACTGAACTCATTTTAAATATTATTCTTTTTAAATTAATGGATTAAAACACAATTATACAATCTTTTAAGTTCTCCTATGTTGTAATATACAAGTTTATATATTATATAATGCCTCTCCTGGCATTCTTTGTTAAATATTTCAGTGTCCCGTCTAATTTTCTGTGAATCCATGAGGTATTTAGACTTTAATATTTTCTTATTAAATTGTATTTTGAGTCAGAGAATATGTCTTTCAAATTGTGTCTGATTTTATAGTCTACTTCCTGGTTTGATTGTATCAATGTTCAATGTATACTATTGTTTGGATGAAAAGATCTAAAGTATATTTTAGGCTAATTTTATTCATTATGCTGTTTAAATCCTTGGAAAAACTTTGACAGCTTTATCTATCAGTTTCTTATTGAGCCCTTTTAAAATCTATCACTATTTTTTTGTATTTCTTTCAGTTTGTGGGATGTGGTTTATATATTTCACGTCTTTCTTTTAGGTGAATAGAAGTTTAAAACAGCAATAGCTTTTTTATTGGCTGTCTTATTTTGTGTTACTCCTCTGCATCCCTATGAATTCCTTTCCACTTAAGCGCTAAGAGTTTATGTTTGTGGTATTGTTAGACCAGCTTCCATTGATCCGAGTTCATTCTTGTCACTTCAGTAACTGGTCAATTTGTACTAATTTGCTGAATGGTCCATTAGTGGAACGACCATTTCTCTGAATGTTCTTATTTCATCTAACAATGTGGTTTCAGTGAACCAGTTTTCATTTTCCATCTTCGTGATGGAATGTAAAAGAGTGTTCAAATGTATCTATGCTGGCTTGCTGCTGCTGCTGAAGATCCAGGGGCATAGAGAGGAAGGGGCTGAAAAAGTATGCAGCAAAGTTAGGTAGGAACTACAGTGATACTTACCAAAATTACCTTTGGATTATTTCTACAACCTTCTTCAACATATACCTTCTTATAAGCAGAATACAATCATAAGATGCTTTTCATATTAATTACATTCTGGAAGATATTTTCATAAATGTACTCATAAATTTATATCTTTATGAGAATAGTATAATATTGTGCTCCCAAGTCCACATCTCTTCCCTCCAGTCTTTCCCAGTATAGCACTAGAAGTTTTGCTATTTAGAGACCAGTGTAGACAAATAATGTGTAGTTATAATGCTTTCTAGTAAAGACAAAGAGAAACTGGTCAACTACACACAATATTTAAAAGCAAAAAGCAGGGCGCCTGGGTGGCTCAGTTGGTTAAGCGACTGCCTTAGGCTCAGGTCATGATCCTGGAGTCCTGGGATCGAGTCCCACATCGGGCTCCCTGCTCGGCAGGGAGTCTGCTTCTCCCTCTGACCCTCTTCCCTCTCGTGCTCTCTGTCCCTCATTCTCTCTCTCTCAAATAAATAAATAAAATCTTTAAAAATTAAATAAAAAAAAGTAAAAAGCAGAATATCCAAATCAATCATTCACTGGATTGGGTATCTAAAAATGATCTACTTGGTGATTTGTCTGATTCTACCTTTCTTTGATTTTTGATTGTCCACATATATGTTTCAGTTATTTATTTTTTAGGCTTTCACCTTTATTGAAATTACAGATATAATTTTATCACATATATATGACATATATATCATTTATATATAAAAATATATATTTATATATATTATGATGATATATATGTGTGTGTATATATATATAAATTTGGTATTTGACAATGCTGGGCATAATTCAGTGAGAAAATAAATTCAGTGGCAGATAAATCTGCCACATTTAGAAAAATATAAATTTCAATAACAATGTTGCTACAAGTTTTCAATTAGATTAAACAAATGTTAAAAATAATAATTTTAGAAAACTCCAAGAAATTTCACATAATTGTTTGAGAACCTTAATCAAGTTGACAACTCTAGATGTTAACATGATCTAATGGACTCTAAATATGTTTTGCAAGATATCGGATAGCCAAAGATAACTAAAACAAAGTCAGTAAATATGTAAATAATAAATAAGTAATATATGGACATAATTATTTGAAGTACAGAAGACAGCCACTGAACTAAAACTATAACATTAGAAAGAGCTCTTAAAATTGACCAAAAAGATGTAGTGGAAGCTTAAATGTCTACTGTTGACTGAAAAAAAGTGAATCCAAAAAAATCTACATACTGTATGATTCCAGTTGCGTGATATTCTGGAAAGGGCAAAACTATGGAGATTATTTATCCACTTACCTACTGAAGGACATTTTAGTTGATGCCAAGTTTTGGCAATTATAAATAAAACAGCTCCTTTAGATAAAAATATCAAGGGCAATGATTGCTGGATCATATGGTAAAAGTATGTTTAATGTTCCAAGACACTACTAAAATGTCTTTCAAAGTGGCTGCACTGTGTTGCCTCCCACCAGAATTCCTGTTGCTCCCCATCCTCGCCGGCATTTGGTGTTGTCAGTGTTCCAGATTTTGGTCATTCTTCTCAGTACCTAGGGGTATCTCTTGTTTTAATTTGCATTTCTCTAATGTCCTATGCTATAGAGCATCTTTTCATACGCTTACATGACACCCGTATCACTTTTTTGGTGATGTGTCTCTTAAAGTCTTTGGCCCATTTTTTTTATTAGGTTGTTTGTCTTCTTAATTGTTGAGTTGTAAGAGATCATTGGATATTTTGGTTAATGGTCCTGTATCATATGTGTCTTTAGCAAATATTTTCTCCCAGTCCGTGGCTTGTTTTCTCATTCTCTTAATTCTCTTTAGACAGTTCTTGCCGAGCTGGCAAGTTTTGGCAAAGGGACTCATTCCTGGGGCTTCCTATCTGTTGTCTTTCATGATGTTATCTCCCCATATTATCTTTTTTTTTTCTTTGCTAATAAAAGACTCATTCTCTTAATGGCCTATACCATTCTCATTGTTCTAGTTGTATTAACTATTTTTTAATAGTATGAAGTTTGAAAGGGAGAGAAGACACTTAGCTATTTGTTCAGTGTCCAATTATTTCACAGAAACACTTGCTATCTTACTCTGAAATACTCTCTGCAGCTACTCTTTATTTTATCACTGTTTGTATTGCCTTTTAAAACCTATGGAAAAAAGTTAATTATACCTTTTCATGGCTAAGAAACAACTCTGGGTCTTAGTTGGAAGAAAAATGCACTGAAGCCAACTGAAGCCAAAGGAAAAAGAGCACTTTTTATTTTCAGAACTACTCTTGGTCACAGGTCTTAGGTAGTTTACATTTCTTTAAGACCTGAACAAGCCCTCCAGGTATTCCTGGATTTCTCTTCCTAATTTCAAAGCCTGCTCCTAACTGAAGCAAAGCAGTTTAGACTTGAAAGATTCCCACTGGTGAGGACTGGCCTCTGTTTAGTTCCTTAAAACTTTTCTTCTCAATCATGTGGGTTATGTGAATGTTGCACTTGCTTGTATTTTAGAAAATCACAGAATGCTAATAACAGAACACATTTTTAGAGATTACAAGGTTAATAGTTTTGAAATAGGGGACTCACTCATTTTCACATAGAATTGACAAATACATGTTTATGTGTAAGTATCATAAGGCTGTGTGAGAGTATGTGTGTATGTATAAAAGCAGGGTCCTTCAGATGACAAAACAGCCCCATCCATTCACTCTTTTTACCCACTTGGCCCCTTCAGCCAATCCCTGAGATTCCTCTGTAAAACTCTGACAAGTCTAAACACACTTGAAAGTGCTTACATAATTTGATATCTACCTGGATATTTTAGGAAACTGACATTAAAAAAGGTGGTAAGTTACTTATTCAACAACCCAAATGCAATAACAAATGGATGGTGTATACATTCTAAGCATATTGACCATTCTGATTTTGTTGCTCTTGTTGTCTTTATATAGTTCTTGGTTGGACTAATTAACTGCAGTCTACTTTGGAATACAAATCTCAGTCAGCCAAAATGATGGTTAGAAATGTTGGATCTATGTATGCGTGTGTATATATGGATATATATATATATATATATAAAATCAAAATATTAGTTTCAGGAACGGTTTTGTGGACTGCAAATAACAGAATTTAAGCAAGTGCAAGGCAAGGAAACATGCTGAAATATCTCTTGTAATTCAAATATAACAGAGTCTCACAAATGACAAGAACTAGAAAATCGTCAGAAAGTCAAAACCCAGGCTTTTTCTCTTTAAGCATTATATTTTTGCTTCTAATTTATTACTTTTCCCAGTATGCATGATTTAATTCTTCTCTTTGTACCCGGATAAAATGTAAACAGAACACAGTGTCTGGTAATAACCATACTAGTTTTTATCATAACATTTCTGCAATCTACCCCAAACCAATGCAAAATTTTCAGAAGAAAGAAACTGATTGGACTGGCTCAGATGAGATGACTTCCATGCCCAATGAATTGTAAGTAGAAAGTTTGCTGTAAGGTCTAAATAAGATAGTTCATGGAGAATTCATAGTTTACAGTCTGATAAAAAGTAAACATTGGGCGTGGGGGTGGAAATTGAATAGACAGAGAACAGGATTTTTAAGGCAGTGAAAATACTCTGTATAAAATTATAATGACTTTTCATTATACATTTGTTCAATCCATAGAATATACAACACCAAGACTGAACCCTAAGGTAAACTATAGACTGTGGGATTATGATGTATCAATGTAGGTTTATCTTTGGTAAAAAATGTACCATTCTGGTGAGTGATGTTGGTAATGGGGGAGGCTGTGCATCCGTGGGGGTAGAGGTTATACAGGAAATCTCTATACCTTCATCTTAATTTTGTTATAACTGCTCTAAAAAATAAAGTCTTTTAAAATATAATTAAAAATAAACCATACATCTTCATTATCATCTTCATTCACCATCAGAGGCATACCCATAATTAGGGGCAATCCTTCTAACTCTAACTTACGTGTTTATTCTAAAGTATATATGCAAACCCAGTATGCTAAATGGTTCCAGAAATAGAAAAATCCAAAAGATAATACTCCAGTACCATACTCCAAAAAGTGAACTCTGCAAAACATGTTCAGAGAAATAACTCAATAATGATCAAATGTAGATAATTTCAATTTACCAAATTGATGCCAGTTACTGCTAGGATAATGTGAATATATAATCAGTATTACACATAATCCCTGAGGATAGGAATTCAGTCTTGACTTTATTTTTTCTTCTTACTATCTGTTATTTGGATTCTGACTCATTACAGTCTTTGGAAAAGCAGAAGTGTTTGTACTTACCCCAAAATAAGATCTGCATTTCATAAGTGTCATTGGCAATGTGCTATTTAAAGTTGAAAGTTTGCTAATTATTGGGGATGCTCACATGGTTGAGCCTGAATGTGAGAGTGAGTGTCCTTGCTCAACAAAGCTCTGGGACAGTTTGAATGAGCCTGAAGGACATATTTGGAGGACTCAGAGCATTCGCAGCCTAAGGCTATGGCATGAAGCAGCTACAACATTACCTTGCCTAGAAACCACCAAACAGTTTAAAGTATCGTTCGTTGTGGGAGTAGGGGGAAAAAAGTGCTCAGAAGTGTTTGATTTTTAATATTTCTGAGTATACAAAAGATAAAAAGTATTGAAATGCAGCATTATGATATCTGAATCAATTTAATGTCTGTATTACAAAATTTCTTTTAAGAGAAACAGTAGTGGAAACATCAAGGGAAAAGAGTATCACTTTTTTTCACATCAGAACATCCTGAGAGTTTACAACTGAATATATTTTTTATTTGTAATTCAGAAACACGTAGATACAGGGACAAAGACTAGCTAATGCCGTGCTTTCAAACTTAATGGCACACTTAACAAAATCACATCCAGTAAAACAGGCTATGAAGTTTTGTTCGTCCGAACTGCATGATTATTATACCTCATTAATCCATGGAGCTCAGTTGTGCTTTCTTAGTATTTGTGGCTTCAGTCTTTTCAATGAGTTGCTGGCACCATGGGCTCTGTCACCCTGGAAGCTTTCTCAAAATGATTGTAGCTTAATAGCCCTCATATTGGAATTGTTTGCTGCCAACAGTTGAAATTAACTGTAGTGCCTGTTAGCCCAAGAGAAACACAAATTTTAAATTAAAGCCTCAGCACTTTTCATTTCTCATGGAGCCCTTACATCAAACGTATTCACAAAGAGGTGAGTAGAAGGCATTGAGCAGTTCAATTTGCAGCAAAGTTTTAAGAAGATCCTATGGCTGTCTCCTTTCTGTAAGTAAGATCTCAACAGTAGCCAACAAGGACAACAGCACTAAAACTCAACCCTTCTGGTATTAATATTCAATCTGGTGTGCAATCTCCATCCTCACAGGGCAGAACTTCCTTTTTTTTTTTTTTTTTTAACCGAGAAAACAATGCTGGCAACTTCCTAGTGAGAAAATACGTAAGATTTGACAGGGAGAGTTAGATCTAGCTCCTCATGTTTATTAACAGAAAAAAAAAAAAAACGATATGGGTTCAAGAGGCCAGTTTTATCTTCCTAGAGAGAGACATGCCAAATATCTCAAGCAGATCCTATACCATTACCTGAATGCTAGAAAAGAACTCAACATATTTACCTACCTTATCTCCATGGGCTCTAATTCATCATTTCAGAGTAGGTACTATTACCTCCATTTTAGAGATGAGAAAACTAAGGTGCCGAGAAGTGAAATAAATTGCTCAAGGTCAGATAGCCAATTGATGGTGTAGCTGTGACTTGAACCCAAGTTCATCTCACTCTAAAGCCATAAAGCATGTGTTTTCTTTTTATGTCAAACTATTTCATATTGATTTTTTCTATCAAAATAGCCATGTTTTGAAAATTCAATGAATGTGGCATAGTTACAGAATTCTAAAGGCATCCACCACATATTACCAAAATCAAATTTTAGAATACTCCCATCATCTTAAAAAGAAATCTTGTGCTGAGTTAGTGTCACTCTTCATTTCCCACCCTTCTTCCTAGGTAACCGTGTACTTTCTCTCTCTATAGGTTTGCCATATAAATAAAATCATGCACTATATATTTTTTTCATGTCTGATTTCTCTCATTGTGCATAGTGCCCTAAGAATTTTTGAAGGTTAACTTATTTTTATTATATCTGCCTAAATATCTCACAGAACAATATTCAAAAACTGAGTTCAAAAACATCAGAGCTACAATCCTTTATACATGCAGTTTAATCTCTCTGGAGATTTAAAATAATGTGTAGCATTGAAATTTAAAGATAGATTTTGTGTGTTTTTTTCTCTAATTACATTACTCTCGTCATATTTAGTTGGTAATGAACTTGATTGAAATGTACTAGAGACCAATGAACCCTAGGAAAATGAGAATTAATAGGATAGAATGAGCAGAAATTAGATAAAATATTCCTTAGGTAGTTCTTATTACCATAACATACGTAAAGGTTCCTTCTGATTATAAAATCCCATGTTTCCTCAAAAGATTCTTCTTTGTTATCAAGATTTAAAGTCACAAAATCTAAAAAGGTATCTTACATTAATTTATTTGAAATGTATGTGGGTGGGACTGAAACAATGTAGGTGGGTGGTACTGAAAATTGACATTTATAGTTATGCAATAAGAAAAAGGCACAAGTGCCAAAGCAATCTTGAAAAAGAAGAACAAAGTAGGAGGTATCACACTCCTTGATTTCAAACTATACACAAAGGTAGAGTAATCAAAACAGTATGGTACTGGCACAAAACAGACACATAGACCAATGGAATAGATTAGAGAGCCCAGGAATAAATCCACGCATATACACTCAATTAATCTACAACAAAGGAAGCAAGAATATAAGATGGGAAAAAGTCAGTCTGTTCAATTAATGGTGTTGGGAAAACTGAACAGCTACATGTAAAAAAAAAATGAAATGGACTGCTTTCTTAAACCACATACAAAAATAAGTGGGTTAAAGACGTGATGTCAGAGCAGAAACCATTCAATTCTTAGAGAAAAACAGAAGCAATGAGCGCTTTGACATTGGTCTTAGCAATAGTTTTTTGGACTAGTCTCCTCAAGCAAAGGCAACAAAATAAAATAAACAAATGAAATTATATCAAACTAAAACAATTTTTGCACAGTGAAGGAAACCATCAACAAAATGAAAAGGGTTTTGAACAGAAGAAGATACTGGAGAATCATATATACAATAAGGGGTTAGCTTCCAAAATATGTAAAGAACTTACACATCTTAATATCAAAAAACCCAAACAACCCAACTTGAATAGACATTTTTCCAAAAAGACATATAGGTGTCTAACAGGTACATGAAAAGGTGCTCAACATCACTCATCAGGGAAATGGAAATCCAACCACAATGAGATTATCGTCTCACACCTGTTGTAAGGGCTATTATCAAAAAGATAAGACATATGTAAGTGTTGGCCAGGATGTGGATAAAAGGGAACCCTCATGTACTATTGCTGAGAATGTAAATTGGTGCAAAAATGGAAACAGTATGGAAGTTTCTAAAAAAAATTACAAATAGAGCTATCATTTGATCCAGCAATTGCACCTCTGGGTACTTAGCCAAAGAAAATGAAAACACCAACTTAAAGAGATATATGCACCCCTATGTTCATTGCAGCATTATTTACAATAGCCAAAATATGGAAGCAAGCTCAGTGTGTATTGAAAGATGAATGGATAAAGAAAATGAACAAAAGAGAAACAGATTCATAGATAAAGGAAACTTGGTTACCAGAGTGGGGAGCAGTTGGGGTGGGCAAAATAGCCGAAAGGGGTTAAGGGATACAAACTTCCAGCTGTAAAATTAATAAATGATGGTGTTTTCATGTACAGCATAAGGACTGTAGTCAATAATATTATAATAACTTTGCATGGTGATGGATGATAACTAGACTTTTATGGGGATCATTCTGTAATATATAAAAATATCGGATCACTATGATGTACACCTGAAATAAATCTGATATCATGTCAGTTATACTGCAACTTAAGAAAAAGGCATGATTGTTTCAGATAAAAATATTGGTTAATTGTTCTTCATTAAGAATTATGAGTAAAATATATGGTTGCTTCTGATTCTCAATTCAGCAATACTTAAATTATATGGAGATTGTAGTTCTGATAACAATAGCCGAAAAGTCACGTTGTTAAATGCCAAAAGATAAAAACAAAAAAAAAATTACTGACAAATAAGCATAAATATTTTCCAAGGGAAAACAAACTATAAAATACAAAATAAAAGACATAACCATTTTCAAAATCAAGAAAAAGATCTTCACCAAAAACAAAGCAAACAAACAAAATAGGTAGAATGAGGCTTAAAGCCCCAAAGCAAACACAGGTAGCTAAGAGCTAGATGCCTTCAGGTTCACTGGAAGAAACTGGGACTTGACTCCTTACTAATAATATGAGGCTACATAAAGCTGTGCCTACTGCCCAGGATTATGGGGTCTATAATGCTACAATTTAGGGAGGCACAGATACAGTCTTAAAATCAATATTGGTCAGGCGCCCTGGATTTGGGGGGCATCCTGTGGAGTTGAGTAGATTCAACTGTAAAATAACATGATAGGAGGATAAATCTCGCTTATTCTGTAGGAAGGTGTGAGTATCAAATGAGATAAAATATTTCTTGACTTGCACAAAGGAGGTTTTCAATTCAATTTCTGATTATTGTCAGGAGCTCAGCTGACCTGGAAGAGCTGAGCTGCCAGGCAACAAAGTAGCCAGTTAAAGCAACAAGGCAAAAATGAGAGGTACTCCTTTACTCACTTCCCGCAGCATCAGTATAAGCCAGACATCCAAAGGAAGAACAGGCCATCCTGTGCCATTTTCCCCCATGGAACTTTGCACTAGTCAAAGGGCAGGTGAATCAGCACAGAAGTGGAGGTGGGAGAGTTCCCATATACTGCACATCTAGTTTCCCTTATTTTTTTTCCTCCCTTTTTTGAGGTGTAATTGACAAATAAAATTGTATATATTTAATGTGTACATGTGATGATTTGACATATTGTATTCCTTGTGAAATGATCAAAACAAGTAAATGAACATATCCGTTACCTCACATAGTCACCTTGTTGTGTTGTGAAAATGCTTAAGATCTGCTCTCTTAGCAAATTTCAGGTACAAAATGGAATATTTTTAACTATAATCACTATGCTGTACATATTGAGGTTTTGACTAGAGTGTATCATGCCAAATTCTAGTAGTTATAATTCTGACTTTACCAGAAGTTCTGTTTTCATTATTTATTTAATCATCTCAAAAACATTTGAGGAGAGAAATATGTGGTTTACTTTTTTTTTTTGCAGTTTTTTTTTTTTTTTGTAGCAAAACTGAAATGGTAATCCTGAGACTCAAATCTACATCTATCTTCCTCTATATACATATTTTTAACAAACATAAAATAGCTTCCTCCTAACTAGAAACAGCCTCAGCTTTTTGTATAACTGCCATGTTTTTTCTCCTCCTTTTTTACAGGATACTGTATTTGCAACTACAACCTGGATAGAAAATGGGAGAAGATGCAGAATTGTGTGATAACAGCACTGGATGTCAGAGCAAAGTTATTCCCTGGAGAGATTCATGATGAGCACACAACCCAGCAAAACGAGGGAGCTCATCCATTCATTTATGCATTCTTGACTATTTATTAGGTGCAAACTAAGCATCATCTTGAGTGTCAGAAAAGTGTGAAGAGTGACTAAGCCATCACTTATCCCAGATGTGCCTCAAAATATTTAAAGCTGTACATGTCTGTCTAATTACTTTCTTCTAGTCTTCAGGGCTGCAGTGCTATTTTCCTAAATAATTAATTTGTAAAGAGAAAATATTATATTTTATTTTCAAAATTAGGGAGAAGAGTTTATTAGGAGAGCTAGCAAGCCCAGATAAATAAACACTTTGCTTGTGTTTTAATATACATAAGGACCATTGAAATAGAAAATGGCTTGCTACAGAACACTGAATGTTGCAATTCTATTAAGCAAGGTTTTTCCCTGTTTCCTTAAAGCATTTTAAAAGATTCTGGATCCTATTTATGTAAGCTGTTTCATAAAGGAGAAACATATACATTGTTTATTAGAATGATGTATGTCTTCTTCCTTGTGTATTTGTAGAGAAAATGTTCACAGTCAACCTGGTGTGTTACAATTTTTTCTACCCAGAAGAAAGTTTAAAGACAAGAAAAACTCATATTAATGACCCCCAAACAAAGAACACCCCCAAACAGGCCCTGAAAAATTTATGCAGATTTCAATGGTTCACTTTGAGTTTAAGGAGCCTGATGCCTAGTTAAAAGCTCTGTGTGTGATTTTTCAGGCCTGACCCTAGACTAGTACAAAGGATTTACTAGCAGGCTTCATGGGGGAAAGCTGCACATCCTCACACAAGATGTGGTGCACAGCCAGCATGTTAGAGTCTCTTAGAGAGTCAGAGTCAAGGACATAGGCCCTTCTGTGAATTTGCATATCTACATATTTGCACTCTTTGCCCATGTACTTTCGTGTCTATGTCTCATTATCTGGGACCTCCAGAGGTCTCCTTATGAGGCGGCGGGAGAGAGGAAATATTGAAGATACTTTTCTCCTCTCTGAATCAGGACTCAGTACTTTCCCTCTCCAAGCCCTCTCCTATTCCCTACTCCCCTGCCTCCCACTGCCCCAGGGTACAGAAAACTGCTAGTCTTTTGTTCAGAATTCCCTGAGCAATGAGAGGACCCCTACATCTGTGCTGATCCTACTGAGCCTCACCTGTGCACCAGTTCATGTTCACAGGGGTGAGGGAGATGGAACAGGGTAAGTAGGTACAGTCTCTGGTTTAACTCTTGTTTATACAATCACAGTAAGTTATTAAAGATTTGATTATTACTTTCATTTTGGATTTGTTGCTTTGATCAGCTACTTGAATGCCTGAAAATTCAGCTCTTTCCAGCTCAGCTGAGCTCCTCACAAAGTTATGTATGTGTTCTTCAGAGGTTTTAAAAGTCTTTCTAAAAGGAGCAATCACTGATGTAAGTTTTCTGTATCCATTGAGCAGATATTTATAGAGCACACCCTGTGGTCGGCACCCTGCTAAGGGATGGACCCCAAAACAGAAGAAGCCAGAGTCCCTATTTGGGAATCAGAAAAGCCAGTTTTCCCAACTTGGGAAAGTGGAGGAAAGACCTCCCAAAGAGGAGTCGCTTATAAACTCTGGAGACAACTTTTCAAGAAAATGTAACAAAGAAGTAAAATCAGATAAATATAAAGGGAATACAGTTTTATTTCATAATTGGGACGGGGATACCTTTACCCAGAGAATGTTCTGCACATAGGTGAAACAGATGCTGTTATTCATGGGTAAATAAGTCAAAGGCAGACTTCTGCCCTTCTGCGCCAATGCAGATTACACTATCTCCATGGATTGCCTGACTTCCGACTTGAAATGTTTCTATAAAAATACTCATTGTTTCCATGAATACAGATGTTCTTCACTGTGATTATGTCAGTGAGACTGATCTTACTAGAATGTGTGTAATTGGCCTTCATTTTATTTAATGTGCAGACATGTTTAATCAAATTAATACTAGTTGAATTAAGATAAAAGACTAAAACAATCTTCTGGTGAGGAGAGGGTATCTGGATATAAAGCTAGGTGACTGTAGAAAGCTAGCTTGGATGGAGAGGGGCAAGGGAGCCAGCACTCGGCCATTGTCATCTGGAGATAAGTCAGGAAGCAGCAGGAAAGAATAGGAGGCATACGTAGGGAGGAGAGAGAAACCAAAGGGAATTCATTACCCTACAATTTTAATAGTCCCTACACTGTTTGCAGCAAACAACGTGGATGCAAAATGCCAGTTACTATGGGGCTGAAATCTAAAAGAGTCACAGTATGTTCACAGGAGTTCAGTTACTCAATGTCAAGTTTGCTCTAGTGGTTACTTACATTTATATGCTACACATGAATATATGAATATTATATAGGTATGTATGTGTGTATACACACACACACACACACACACACACTTACACATAAATATTTAATTATGAGTGACCATAAGGCTTACAATGAGAACCACCCCAAAATAACAATATCATACTATCATACTGGTGCCTTGTTTTCCTTACTTATAAGGCAAACTCTCTAATTGATGAATCATAACCTGCTAGAATGCTCAGACTAATACAGTCCAAGACATTTTTCCGGAGTTATGTGTTTGGGTGCTTACATTGCCGACATTCACAACTCTTGTCACATCTGGTGTATACCAGCTCTCCCAGACACCCTGTCAAAATAATGAGATGGTGAAAATGCAAAGTGTGCATTTCAATGTTCAAGACCCATACCTGGCACTTGGGCTTTGCATGTGTCACAGAAAGGATATGTCCAAGGAATGATTTTGATTTGACAAAAGTCTTCCACCTGCTTACCCATCACAACTTTAAAAATCCAAGTCCACTCTAATGATATATTTAAAACTTCTAGGTCAAAGAATACAATTTGGGTTTATCTGAATGTGGACTATATGTAAATGACCACAATTTACCTAATGGACAATGTAATTTAAATAACAGTAAGACATAGAGGAAGATTTTCAGCCATTAAAGCACATTTGCGGAGGTATTACAAATTATAATACCAGGGATGCCAGATTTTTACTTTCTCAGATTCTTACTCTTAAGAAATACATTTCCATATAATCCAAAAATATTTAGGTTCATACAGAGTTATGTTTTGCTGAAGGTGAGTGCATCACATTTCTTTTAATAAACGGCTAAATTTTTCTTTTTCTTTACTTCTTTCTTAACCAGCTTTAACAAAGAACTATAGAGTCCACACTGCTTCCTTCTAGAAGAACTGAAAAATGTCTCTCGTGTTGTTCCAGGGGATTCCCGCACCTGTTCTGAATTCTCATGATTTTCTTCCAACAAATTATTTTACTCTCCCACATCTTTACAGCCTATAGAAATATTTATATACAGTACTTACATACGAGATCTTCAGGAAGTCTTTTACAATTGATTTAAGTCTTCCCAAACTTCTTGAGTCAGAAATCTATATAATCTTGGGGTGCCTGGGTGGCTCAATTGGTTAAGCGTCTGACTCTTGATTTCAGCTGAGGTCATGATCTCAGGGTCTTGAGATGGAGCCTGGTTTTGGGCTCCATGCTCAGCAGGGAGTCTGCTTCCCCTCTCACTCTGTCCCTCCCCCTAAAAAAGAAGTTTTAAAAATCTTAAAAAAAAAATATATATATATATATATTTACTTTTTCTTGGTCTACATTTGCTCACTATACTTTCAAAACTGTCCTTTAAAAAACATCATTATATTCCTAGGACTTTGATTGCTTTCTTGATAGCTACTTCATCATATCCAACATTTTAAAAGATTTCTCACACTTTTAAGCTTTTTCTTGACATTTAATGACATTGCAGGCACATCTCAGTCTTTCAAAAATAATATTTATTTTGCCTTTCCACCTCTTCACTAGATTATGTGGATTCTCCAGTCTTTTAGGTTGATTCCCTTTATTTATTATCAGTAAGGGATTGAGTCACTGTTACCACTCCAGCTCTGACCATTGAAATGGGCCAGTTTATCTGTGCATATTTTTAGTAAAAAAATATCCCATCCTGGGCCATTTGTGCTCTTTCTAAGTCTCTCCAGATGATCTTATCATTCAATTGCTCCAAGCATTGGAACATATTTCTGCCTCCCTCCCTTCTCCATGCCCTGGTACTCTGGCTCACAAGCTCCCTTTCAAGCCATACCATTTGAGTTACCAACATTAGTATCCTTACTTAACTCTCAGATTGTTTATTTTCTCAAGTTTTGGCTCACACCCAGATGCAGACAAGCCACTCTTCTTATATAGACTTGGTTTCAAAGATCAAGAAAGTGAGACATTTTTGAACACTGAACCCCAGAACAGTGATATTTATCTACCCTAAATGAAGGCCACAGGATCTGTAGGCCTACTTTACTACCTATTAATATGAGGTCTTAAAGAAGTTCCACAATATTTCTGATAAGTCAGCTGCTAATCTTACTGTGCTTTGCTGCACAAATTGTTTTACTCTTGTTGCTTCCAAGATTTTCTGTTTGTCTCTGTCTCTCAACAGTTTGTGCTGTCTAGTTGCAGATCTGTTATGTTATCCTCTGCGGTGTTTGCTGATTTTCTTAGATGTGTACTTTAAGGTTTTTTCCAAATTTAGAAAGTTTTCAGTCATTATTTCTTCAAATATTTTTCTGCACTTCTCTTTCTCTCTTCTCTCCTAGTCTAGTCCATTATGGGTGTGTTGCCATGCTTCCTGGTGTCCCACCAGAAACGATTCATCTTCATTTTTTCTCTCTTCTTCAGATTATGTAACTGCTCCTGGGCTATCCTCAAGTTTACTCATCATTTCTTCTGCCAGATGAAATCTGCTGTTGAGCCCCTACTGTGAATTTTTTTACTTTAGCTATTGAACTTTTCAACTTCAGAATTTTCATTTGGTTCTTTTGAACATAATTTTTATCTCTTGCTGACTTCATTAATTTCTTGAGTCACTGTCATCAAACTTTCCTTTAAATCTTTAACATGGTTTTCTCTGAATATATTTATAGAACTTTGTACTACACTACTACTCTGTTACTTGTACTTTGAACATATTTATAATAGATGCTTTGGTTTCCTGCTAAGTCTAACATCTGGGCTTCTTCTGAATAGTTTTTTAAAAACAAATACATATTTAGCTAAAAAAAGTGATTGCAGAGATGACTAAATGAGCATACAGTTACCTATGTTAAGGATTGATATATATGAATAGTGTGTTTGTGGGGAAACTTTTTTTTAAACCAGTTTAGGGATTTTTTTTCTCAGCACATTTTTATGTATTAGGTTTCCTTTTGTGTACCATTAAAAGTATCAGAAGAAACAGAAAATGTTTAATCTCCTTCACAAAAATTCTTATGACTCCTACTCTTTTGCCATTTTATGCTCTAAGTAGTGTTATAATCAAACATTATATGGATTTGTATATACCCACAGGTTCTAGATACTTTAATTTGGATTGCGGAGACATATAATTGAAAATAAGAAACAAATTGAAAAAAATGTGTAATGTATAGATATACGAAGGCTTTATAATTACAAATAATTAAGTATAAGCCATTTTTTTTCTGGAACTTACCTTATCTTACACCTTCTCCATAACAATTCAGGAAGTCTGCTCTTCAAATGTGCTTCATTACATACTGATGAGCACCATTACATTCCATCCTCTGGTCCACTGCATACCTTCAAATACAAAAGTTATAATCTATTCTCAGAATCATTTTTCCCCAAGGCCAAAATTTTGTTTGTGACTCAGTTTATCTATTTTTTTATGATAGGTACTCTCCTATGAATTTCTTCGTCAATTTCTGACAAGTTAGTCCTATAATTTTATCCCAAACTCTGAATCCAACTAGTGGTTATCTCATTTTCAAATTAAAACTCCCTATCAGATAGGTCTTATTATATTTTCTTTTTTTTTTAAGATTTTATTTATTTGAGAGAGAGAGAATAAGAGAGAGAGAGCATGAGAGGGAAGAGGGTCAGAGGGAGAAGCTGACTCCCCGCTGAGCGGGGAGCCCGATGCAGGACTCGATCCCGGAACTCCGGGATCATGACCTGAGCCTAAGGCAGTCGCTTAACCAACTGAGCCACCCAGGTGCCCGGTCTTATTATATTTTCATATTTAAGTTTCTTTAACCTCACTTTCTAGGTTAGTAGTAGAATTGAAAAATACTTGAATTTAAAACAGTGAGCATTTTTAAAGCATCTTTTACATTGAAGGCACATTTTTTTTACATTTAAAGAATCTTTTACATTTAAAGAATGTAAACTGAGCTACAGGAATAGATAGGATGGAAGAGGTTTCCAAACAATGTGGGTTTATTTACTGGCTGTAGTGAGTACTTAATACATTTGATTATTTTAAATTTAAACAGCAATCTTGACTCCACTATTAACATTTTGTATATTTCTTTCCAAGAACTGTTTTCATTAATGCATATGTATGTGTATATGTGTATATACAAGTGTATATGTGTGTGTGTTTGTGCTTATATACATAAATTCATATTTATGTAATTGAGAATAAGATGACATATATAGCTTTACATCTTTGCAGTTACATCTGATTTGCGCCTTCAGTATTTTACTTATTAGCATTAAATATTAACCAAGGGGAGACTGGGTGGCTCAGTTGTTAAGCATCTGCCTTCGGCTCAGGTCATGGTCCCAGGGTCCTGGGATGGAGCCCCACATCACATGGGGCTCCCTGCTCTGCCAGAAGCCTGCTTCCCCCTCTCCCACTCCCCCTGCTTGTGTTCCCTCTCTCGCTGTGTCTCCCTCTGTCAAGTACATAAATAAAATTTTTAAAAATAAATTAATTAATTAATATTAACCAAAATTTGACTTCTACTTAATATGTTAACTATTCATATATGCAGTACATTAGTCAAACATCTTCACATTGTTCACTATTAGTTTTATTTTTCCTTAGAACTTTCGTTCACATAAAATGAAACAAACCTATGAAACAAACCTTAGCTTGTATCTCTATTATTTCTAGCACTACTTCTAGGGAGAAGTCTTGAATGGGTAGTTAAGGGCTAAATAAAGTTTTCTAATACATAATTCAAATTTGGTCAGGTAATATTTTATACTCCCAAAAATATTATGCAGGGACTCAGCCCCTCCTAGTTCTCCAAGATGTTTGGTTTTTACATAATAAAAAAATAAAAACAACAAAACAGCTCTACATATTTTACACTTGGATTAATTCTTGTTTTCTCAAATCAACTTTGTATTCTCCATGCAAAGCATGAGCCCAAGAGGTGAAGAGTAAGAAATTAAAGTTCAGATTATTAGTATTGCTTTCCAAAAAGCCATTTAAAATTCTCTGCTATTTGTGTTTGTATTAGGAAACATCCTTTTTAAATGTCAGTGAGCATGCTTTCCAAATACATTTCCTTAAGCATCCTTATTAATATTTCTCATCTTATTTTAATAAAACATATCTAATCAAGATGTTTTATATTTAATCTAAATATTGTATATAAATCAAAATATATTAATCATGTGCATGCAGTCAGAACATTAGAAATTTTAGAGCTACATAACTATTGATTTATTGAGATATGTCAGCCATTAAAAGCAGCAAGTAATGAGATGAGTACAAATAATTTATATGGGGTAAATTCTAATCATATTTCTTAGAAATTATTGTGTGGGCAAATGAACATGCACAACTATGACGAACTAATCTTTTTAACCAGAACGGTCTCAGACATATTTAAAATACTGAAATTTTATTCAAAATAATATTTATAGTCCTTCCTTAAGAAAAACATATTTTAAATATTTTGGTTTCATTGCCAAAGGGGGGAAAAAACAAACTCATCAAATGAGATTATTTTAATTATCATTCTGTTAAAATGGCAAGAAATGTATTAAGTTTAACAAATACCATAAAGAAGATATCCTTTTTGACTATAGAAAAATATTTTTTGGGTCTTATATTTTTTTCTTGGGTAGGAATGGGGCATCATTTTGGGGAGCAATTTCTAACTACAGTTATATACATATATTTCTAACTGCAGAATAATATATATTCATATATATTATACATATGTAGCCAGACATATACCATGTAATATATCTTTTATACATATATATTTATGATAAATACATCTATCTCTTATGAAACTTAAGAAAGTGGCAAAAAAATAGAAATGTGGACTGAAGACAAACTATCTTGCATTTTATAATAACATATAATTTAAAATCCCTATTTTAGGACCTAAATCAACATTTTGAGTTTTAATTGATGCTAAATAATATATTCTTCAGCATAGTAATATAAGCAGATTCAAATTTAATATATTTCCTAGGAAGCACTTATGATTCACTCTTAGGAATATGTCTGTGAAAAATAAGAAAATTTGTGTGATTATTTAGAAATGAAAACAAAATGAATAGCACTCATATCAAAACATGCCAATCAATTTTTTACTTTTTTAAATTTGTAGTTGCCATATGAGGTGACTAAGGTAGAATTTAAAAGACATATATTCTATTTTTTAATTTGTAAAACATTATCCAACTTAGAAGATGGGTGAAAGTAATAAGAATTTTTGTAAAACATTATAAAGTGATTTCAATTAATATTGTACATATATGTGTTAACAGAGAGTATATGCAATGAAGCTATGATATGTATCTTTTTATATTTTTTTCTTCAAGGTGAATATAAGACAAATAAGAGAAAGGCTGATGTGGTAGGTGTGCATTATTTTAAGGATCATAAATGTCATTATCCTCATTTTCTGCCTCTTCTCAATCAAACATATCTTCTTTGTTGTTAGGATTAATTGTGCAGAAACACACAAGATTGACAGTGAATTAACCACAGTTGTAGGTTTTTCAGTTACATAAAGAAGAAACCAGACAGAACTTAAAACACTCCAACAATACTTCAGACAGACAATAAAGCAAAAGCTTGTATTAACTACTATGGTATCAAGTTGATAAAGTAAAATTATTAATTGGCTGAATTTTTCACTTATTTGTTAATTAGCTTTCCCTTTTGATTAGTTTGTAATATTTTTAAAGGAATAATTTTATGATATGGCTGTGTAATCAAATAGTATGAAGTTTTTGAGTGTTCATAATGACAATATTAATTTAAAAGAGTAAATAAATCTAAAAGTATGTCAGGTTTTGTGTAGCAATTCTTAGTTTTAGAGACTTTTCATACACTTTATACATGTCGCAGTTCTTCAAAACGCTGTGAAATTAGGTAAGAAATTCACAAGAAAATATATGAGACACAAAGATATGTATTTAATTAGGTAGAGGGAGCCTAATAGACACAATGGAAAACTCACAAAATCTCTAAGACCAGACAATGAACACCACCTTTCATGAGAAAATACTTCTTTCTAAAATTGTTGTTTCCTTCCCAGGTACTAGGTCATATACACTTTATATGAGATAAATGGAAGGAAAGAAATAACTATGAAATATATCTTGCTTTTTGTAATTTTATGTTAAACTGAATGATAATAATCACAAATAATATTTTCGAGAAGTGAAAAATTTTTGTGGATTGAAGTCAGTAGTGAAGTCTTTGAGGAGGAGAGAGGCATTTTATTTTTAAGAACATATGGTGATTTGCATAAGTAAAGATCAAGGAAGTAGTCTACCAATAAAGGTAAAAAATAAGGTGTGAGTACATGAGGAAGTCAGTGAAAGATCCAGTTTGGGACATCTGAGCTGTAGAGTAGAGAGAAAATATAGATCAATAGGTATATAAATGGATTAAAGATATACTCATGATGCACTACATCTGCGGATGAAAATACCTTTATATTATGTGTAACTGATCTGATCTCCAAGGCCAACTTGGGGGGCAGTGGGAATACTAAATTTTACTCCAGTCCATTAAACACAGTTATTTTATTTTATTTTTTTAAAGATTTTATTTATTTATTTGAAAGAGAGAGATACAGCGAGAGAGGGAACACATGCAGAGGGAGTGGGAGAGGGAGAAGCAGGCTTCCCGCTCTGCGGGGAGCCCAATGCGGGGCTCGATCCCAGGACCCTGAGGTCATGACCCGAGCAGAAGGCAGACGCTTAACGACTAAGCCACCCAGGTGCCCCTAAAAACATTTGTTTTAAAGGTTGGTCTAAGCAATGTTTATTCTCTGAGTCATATCTCTGTCTCTCTGCTCCTTTCCAGGGTGATGTGGAATATTGACTTGTATGTCCTATTAACAGCAAAAGAGAGAACCTCACAGAGTCCTCATGTTGCCTGATCTCTGTTGTAGAGTCACTGGTCTGATTTACTCTGTGAACTGGTAACCACTAAGATATAAATGGTCTCGATCACAAGTCTTTGGCAGGGGTTTGCTGCTGAATCTGTGAATGGTGAAATCTGTGACCTCTTGTCTTTATGCAGGACTAATGTACTCCATGGCTGACTCGGCCTTGCTTTAGCTGTCACATGTTCTAGGCATTAACCAGCTCTCTCTCATGTTCCAGGCAGTCACTGCTTCCATCTTCTAGCATAGGCCGTTTCATTTGATCCTTGTCTTAGCTGGCCTCAAGCACTTCTGGTGGTTTTAATGTCTGCTATTTTCTGTATTATTAATTGGAAGCATTTGAGAAAATTTGGGTCTGATTCATGTCAAAAGAGAATCTGATGGTGACTCCTGAAAATGATTTAATAGTTGCCTTCATTCTATATCCTATACTACCAAATTAACTTTGAGATAACTATGAAGAAGCTATCCCAGGTTACTATTAAGAATGAAATGCGAGGGGCGCCTGGGTGGCTCAGTCGTTAAGCGTCTGCCTTTGGCTCAGGTTGTTGATCCCACAGTCCTAGGATCAAGCCCCATAATCAGGATCCTTGCTGAGCGGGGAGTCTGCTTCTCCCTCTCCCACTCCCCCTGTTTGTGTTCCTACTCTCACTATCTCTCTCTCTGTCAAATAAATAAATAAAATCTTAAAAAAATAATGAAATGCTAGGGGCGCCTGGGTGGCTCAGTTGGTTAAGCGTCTGCCCCCGGCTCAGGTCGTGATCCCAGGGTCCTGGGATGGAGTCCTGGATTGGGCTCCTTGTTCCACAGAGAGCCTGCTTCTTCCTCTGCCTCTTCCTCTCTTTGTGTCTCATAAATAAATAAAATCTTAAAAAAAAATAAAAGAATGAAATGCTCTTTCTTTATAGATTCAGATTACACTGATGCAAAAATCTCATGTCCTCTATATTCCCTTCATTTCACCTAAAACTTTCCTTCAGCCAAAAGCAAGAGAGTGGAGAGAGGAAACATACTTATCAGTCTGTCTTTTCTAGTTCTTTCTTTTCCCCCCCAGGGAAAAAGGGGCCAGAAAGGGCACAATAATTTCCTCCCAATTCCCGTATTTTGAGGAACTTTCTTATGTAAATTTCATGTTAGCTCATTAAATTTGACCCTAATATATTAATCACAATGAGTAAATTTAGTAAGTCCATTTTTCAGGTAAAAACTTTAAAGATCATGTCTTGCTTCAAAGTTCTATTTATTTATAATGTTAGTGTTGAGTCAATAACTACTTCTTTTTATTAACTTCCTAGTTTAACAGTTCTCCTGGCTTCTCTACCTCTTTCCATTTCTCTCTCCCTGACTTGAGAGTAGGTAGACATCTTGAATTAATGGCAAATACATATACACAGAATGTAGAAGATAAAAAGATAATGATATATTCAAAATATTATTCCAGTTGCAAGATCATTGCTATAAACTGGGGGAAATACATGCAGGATCTCTTATTATTTCTTACAGCTGCATGTGAATCTACAAATGATCTTAAAATAAGCCATCTTAATTCACACGGAAAGAGCATTTAACAAAATTCAACATCCTTTCATCGTAAAAACACTCAACAGACCAGGAATAGAAAAAGACTAGATCAATATAATAAAAGCCATACGTGAAAAGCCCACAAGTAACATCATTTTTAATACTGAAGAACTGAAAGGTTTTATAGAAGACAAGTATATGGCAAGAATGCCTGCTGTCACCACTTCTATTCACTATAATACAAGCAGTTCCGCCAGAGCAATTTGGCAAGAAAAAGAAAGAAAGGCATCCAAATTGGAAAGGAAAAAAATACAATTATCTCTGTTTGCAGATGATGTGATCTTATATGTAGAAAACCCTAAAGATTCCACAAAAAAAACAAAAACAAAAACAAAACTGTCAGAACAAATGAATTCAGCAAAGTAGCAGGGTTCAAAATCAGCACCCCAAAACTAGTTGTATTTCTATACACCAATAACAAACAACTTGAAAAAGTAATTAAGAAAACAGCTCAATAAAGAATAGTATCAAAAACAACAAATACTTAAGAATTTACCAAGGAAGTAAAAGACTTGTACAGTGAAAACCACAAAAAAATTGCTGAAAGAAATTAAAGACACATAAATAGAAACATATCTCATGTTCATGGATTGGAAGACTTAATATTGCTAAGATGTCAATACTACTTAAAGCAATCTGCAGAATCAATACAATCCCTATCAAAATCCCAATGATGATTTTGGCAGAAATAAAAAATCCCATCATCAAATTCATATGGATTCACAAGTGACCCTTCATTGCCCAAACTATCTTGAAAAAGAACAAACCCGGAGGACTCAAGCTTTCTGATTTCAAAACCTGCTTCAAATCTACAGTAACCAAAACAGTGTGGTACTGGTGTAAACACAGACAAAGACACCAAAAGAACAGAACAGAGAACCCAGAAATAAACCCTTACATATAGAGTCAAATGATTTTTGACAAGGATACCAAGACATTCAACGAAGAAAGGATTGTCTTTTCAGTAAATGGTGCTGGAAAAACTGGATATCCACATGCAAAAGAATGAAGTTGGACTCTTCCCTAACAACATATACAAAAATAAACTCCAAGTGGATCAAAGACCTAAATGGAAGACCTAAAACTATAAACTCTTAGAAGAAAATATAGGGTAAAATTTCATGACATTGGTATTGGCAATGCTTTCTTGGATATGACATAAAAGGCACAGGCATCAAAATAAAAACAGATAGATTGAACTTTATGAAAAATTCTTAAAACTTTGTGCATCCAAAGACACTATCTACAAAATAAAAAGGCAGACCACACAATGGTAGAAAATATTTGCAAATCATATATTTGGTAAAAGATTAAGATCCAGAATATAGAGAGAACCCCCAAATCTCAACAACAGAAACAACAATAACAAAAACAAAGAAACAAACAAAAAAGGACAAAAAGACCCCAAAAAATAGACCATGCTGTTAAAAAATGGGCAAAGGAACTGAATAGAAATTTCTTTAAAGAAGGCATACAAAAGGCCAATAAGCACAACAATAAGATGTTCAACATCACTAAATATTAAGGAAATGTAAGTCAAAACTAGAATGAGATCATCACCTTACACCATTAGGATGGTTCCTACCAAAAAACAGAGAACAACAAATATTGGTGAGGGTGTGTAGAAATTGAAACCCTTGCACACTGTTGTTAGGATGTACAATGATACAGCCACTGTGGAAAACAGTATGGTAGTTCCTTAAAAATTAACAATAGAATGATCATATGATTCAGCAATTCCACTTTAGGATATATACCCAATAGAATTTAAAGCAGGTTCTCAAAGAGATATTTGTATACTCATGTTTATAGCAGCATTATTCACAATAGCTAAAATGTGGAAGCAACCCAAGGGTGCATTGCTGGATGAATCTATAAGAAAATGCTGTATATGCATTCAATGGAATATTATCCAGCTTCAAAAATGAAGGAAATTCTGCAATATGTGACAACAGGGATGAACCTTGAGGACATAATGCTAAGGGAAATAAGCCAGTCATAAAAAGACTAATACTCTATGATTCCACTATATGAGGCACTTAAGAGTAGTCAAAATCATAAAGACAGAAAATATAATGGTGGTTGCCAGGGGCTGGGGAGAGGAAAATAGGGTTATTGTTTAATGGTACAGAAGTTTCAGCTTTGTAAGATAAAAATATTATGGAAAAAGGTGGTGGTGATGGTAGTATAACATTACGAATGCATTTACCACCATTGAACTGTACACTTAAAAATGGTCAGGATGGTATATTTTATGTTATGCCTGTTTTACAACAAAAAAGCTGGACAATAATGAATAAATATCTCCTACACAAAGCAACATGAATAAATCTCACAAACATACTGCTTAGTAAATGAAGCAGGACACAACAACACATACTTTAAGGTTCCAATTATATCATGATCAGATTAGACAATGTAAACTATTGTATTTAAAAATTATTGTGTTAGATGTAAAGAAATAAAGAAATGTAAGGAAATAATTATTATAGAAATTGTGCTTGTGATTACTTCTTGGGTAAAAAGAGGATAGTTTAGGAAGAAGCATGAGATGACCTTCATGGATGCTTGCAATGTTACTTTTATTTTTTTTATCTGGCTGGGACTTAAATTGGAGATTGCTATTTAATTTATTGCTCAGCTGTATGGACATTTCAATTTGGTTCAGTTTTCTGTATGTGTGTTTGTCCCGGGTGGTCTCTTGGAAGTTCATCACTACTTACTCTCTTCCAAAATTTGTCAATGAGAAGCAATCTCACAAAATTTGTATACAGTGAGAGAAGAGGTGGCTATGGCAGATACAGGTATGAAGTCCACAGTTGGCTTTCTGGATAACAGTTGTTCACTTTTGTGGCCCAAACCACAAAATTTGTGAAGACTGCCCAAAGATCCTTATAAATTGCAGCAACTTTCTAGAGAGTTATTAAGAACCATCTGTCTTCATACTGCTGGCTGAAGTTATTGGCAGTGACTCCTCTGACCTCTTTTATTCTTGGAATATATAGAGGCTTCTGCATTCTTGAAGAAACACTGACTGATCTGTATATGTATTGTCTATATCTACATATATAAGGGTTATGTATGCTATATTTCATATTAAAGTTTCTTGAAGTATTTGTAACATGTTACCTTCTTGAAAATCTTGAAAATCACTGAGATAGTGAAAAGGAAGAACAATTCATAGCCATATGATCTACTATATGTTTTTGTTTTAATATTTTATTTATTTGACAGAGAGAGAGAGAGCACAAGCAGGGGGGAGCGGCAGGCAGAGGGAGAGGGAGAAGCAGGCTTTCCTCTGAGCAAGGAGCTCATGCAGGGCTCAATCCCAGGACCCCAGGATCATGACCCGAGCTGGAGCCGAAGGCAGACGCTTAACCGACTGAGCCACCCAGACGCCCCTGGGCTATCTCGTTATATTTTAATTATTTTTATATATGTATAAATGTACACATATATTTTTACTTAAATGGAGAAACTGAATGTGAAATTCACTGATAATTATTGCATTTATAATTTATATCTTTAAAAGACAAGGATAGCAGGTGTAAACCTGAACGTGGAAATGTTAAAGCACAAATTCCTGAGATGCTTCTTCCATGTTTAATAGTGTAACACAAAAGGCATCATTGCATTCATGTTTCTTGCAAGGGGAAATCCATTTTAAACCAAGACTTAATTCAGATGTGTAGGATAGAAAGTAATCACTCCACTGTTTCATTATCAGGAAAACTTCATGGAGGAACACAGAAGAAGTAGGATTAACAGGTAGAGTCAGCTAATGAAACCTAAGTGGAGCTCAGAGACAGAGGGAATGTTAGGGAACCTGGAATGGATCGCCCGATGGAAGAACCAAGAGGCACTTGGCGATCTTGGAGGATAGGAGGTTTATTTAACGCCGGCGGGCTCAGAGGAGATTGATCTCCAAAGGTCTGAGCCCCTACCACAAACAAAGGAGGTAATTTATACACTTTTACTTCCGTATATTTGGCACTTTCGCGTGCCCAGCAGGTGGGGCAGGAGGGAAAACCTGGAACAGCCGTGGGGCCGGGACTGGGATTCCCCTGCTGGCACGGGTGCGCTGCCTTAGAACACAGATTTCCCTTATCAGGAATATCATGGGTATGTCACTCTCACTCACTGAATAAGCAAAGGGGAGGACATTCTCACCACTGCACTTGCAGCAGAGGAAATCTCTAGAGCAGAGCTAAAGAAAATTATACAAACAAATTAACAATGACTATATTTTAAAAGTTTGATCTTTGATTTCGGAATAGGAGAATGTGACTAAGAGTGAACTAATAAAAAGGACATGGCATGCAAAAGGAACAATTATAATTTCAAAAATGCAGAGAAAAATCTAGAAACAAGTTTAACAGACACAAGAAAATGGAAGTAGAAAAAGACAATAAACTTACTTTAGGTACCATTGTTTAAGTGTTGAATAATGTTGAGAAAAATTAGAAAATATAAGAAACCTGCTACATACGATATTAATGTATTATATAGTATTAAGCTTAAGGTGTGGGAAAATAGTATATAATTCTCATATATATACAATAAATCTCGAGTCTTCCTCTACTTTCTATATAAAGAGAACATTCACTATATTGCTACGGATCTCTGGGTCCCTAATAAATGCAGATGAGATTCTAGTACCCAGAATATCCATCGGATATAGACCAAAGTTTTTAAATATTCTCTCAAAGTTCGGGATGTGGCCGAAAAGTCATTATGTTACATTTTGAACACCAGAGGTATATTTTATAGGACTTTCCAAGGTATGTGTCATCAGAGAAGGTGCTAAAAAGGCTCAGCTTACAAAAAAAAAAAAATCCATTTATTTAACTGTGTAAAATTTCTACTGCTATAATTATTCTTTATACTTAATGCTGCACATTCATAGAAGAACCTATTTGAAAAGCAGCTGTATTATTTTGGAAGAACAAACTGTAAGCCATTAATACCCATTAACACATTTTTCCAGACTATTTTTTTAGATTAATGAACTTTACCTTAGAAACACTAACGAACCTGTCGAAATAGATGCCAGATGGGTATGTATCTATGGGGAAGATTACAAAAAAGGCAAAATTATACGTCACCTACCAGACAGAGCAATGCCTGGAAAGTCTTGAATAGCTATGGAGCAAAATGGCAAAACATGTATCAAGGAAGAGATGAATTGAAAAAAAAGATAAAAGGAAAGAAGAAACAAACACTTGACTAATTTACTAATTTTTCCTAGGACTGACTCTATCTTATTTATCAGTGTTTTGGGGATACCTCATTCCTTGAGTGTCAGTTTATGGAGTTATGTGAAATCTTTTTAAAAAAATAAAAAAAATCATAGAAACAAAGATCAGATTTGTGGTTGCCAGAGGTGGGGAATGGGGGGTCTTCGGGGAATTGGTTGAAAGTGGTGAAAAGGTACAAAAATCTAGTTATAAGATAAATTAGTTTGGGGCATGTAATGTACAACACAATGACTGTAGTTAACAATATTGTGTTGTATATTTGAAAGTTGCTAAGACAGCAGATCTTGAAGTTCTCATCACAAGAAAAAAAAATTTTTAACCATTTTAGGTGATGGATGTAACCAAACTTATGGTAGTAATCATTTAGCAATATATACCTATATCAAATCATTATGCTGTGCATCTTAAATTTACAGTGTTATATGTCAATTATATTTCAATAAAACTGGAAAAAAGAATTGAAACGCTATCATGTTTTTTTAACACCCATCTTAATTCATTTTGATGAATTTTCATTTGTTGTATATTGTCACTTCTAAAAATATAAAGTAGTTTTATTTATTTATTTTTAAAGATTTTATTTATTCATTTGACAGAGAGAGAGACAGTGAGAGAGGGAACACAAGCAGGGGGAGAGGGAGAAGCAAGCTTCCCTCTGAGCAGGGAGCCCGATGTGGGGCTCGATCCCAGGACCCGGGGATCATGACCTGAGCCGAAGGCAGACGCTTAATGACTGAGCCACAACAAAGGTATATAGGCTGGTCCTATGAAAAACCCATTAAGAAGAGCATGTACTGTACCTTTTAAAAAGCTATTTCTGTTGTGAGAGTATGTAGCTTAAACAGATTCACTTTGGAAGTCTGTGTTACATTACTAGTAGCGAGGCTGTTATTGCAAAACAATTGAAACAACAGAAATAAAATCTTTTACTCAGTGTTTGCTCTGCAAGCCAAGCACATAGCACATTGGGCAAGGTTATATAGGTGTCCTTTCTGACTTCTGAACACTATTTCAAAAGTTGTTTCTCTTTTTCTGGTATGCTAAGCCTTGAGAATTTGCTGTCCTCGTGCTTTTGACACCAAACTAAACCAACATTACAAGGAAGTGAATTCATCTTTCATCACTGGTTAAGATTAGCTTAAATTGAATCTACTGGGTATTTGCTATAAAACCATAATAGGTTATAGTTGAAAACAGAATAATTCATCCCTTTTTACTCATTTTAGACTTCCCAACTATATTTATCTAATAAAGACATGTTCGTAAGATTTTAAAAGAATTATTAAAAAACCAAAAAAGCTGGGCGTTAAAGCTATTTATTAAGTGAAACTCCACAAGGAGAGTTGAAATAAAAATTCAACTCAAAAAAAATGATATTTAATCTCAGCAGATATTTTCAAAATTTTGTAAAATAAATTAATCAAGTTGATGTCCTTTTTTTAATGTGCTGGGACTAAATTTTCTTTTATTATAATCCTGAGAATAAGAGTCTTAATACTTTCATTAATTTCTAGAAAAAATACATTTAGTCAAAAGTTTATATATTGCTATGTGATACATATGGCAGCACTAAAAAAAGAAAATTATCAAATAAAGTTGTACATGAAAAATATATATAACAAAAAAATGTCTCAAAATATCTTATTCATCTGAGGTAAAGAAGATGGAAAGATATAAAAAGAAAAGAGTATTTAAATTTTGCATGTCAGAAACAGAAATCATTTTTTAAATGTCTATTTTAATAATATAGTCATTTGCTTGAAAGCCTTATAACTTGTACTTAAATATTCTAATCTCATTTAATTTTCATTATAAAGTCCCTTGAATTATAACACAAACTTGTACCTCTATTTTGTTCAGGCTCCCTTCTTAAACTTCTCACTTGAGAAAACAACAAAAATAATAACAGAACCCAGTGGTATATACTTATGGGAAAAACTTGAGTTTTTCTTTCTTTTGAAATGTGTTTTTCACAAGTTTTACAAAGCTTGTGAAGTAGCTGTCATTTGAACTGTGTTTCTTTATCCTTTGGTATTGGTGCCTGGAGAAAGAGCTTCAAAAAAACGATAAAAATAAAAGATTCTCCCGAAGATTTGATATCTTTAAATACTCCCAATTCTTTTAAGGCTACAAATTATAGTTCCAATATGCAGTCACTGTCTTCTACTCTCATAAATGTCCTCAGTATTGAGATACTGAATGTAAATGCAAAGTTTCAAATTGTGTTCTTAAATTCTTTTTCATAGCTTGTATGGACTGTGCCGTCTTTTTGCTGCGTTATATAGTAGCCACCAACATTTTTAGGATTTGTAATTAAATATTAAAATTATATTTTTTTAATGAAAAGAGACATGTTCCATCATCAGTAGTGCTTACAAAGAACTCATTATATTCAAGTGAGGGAATAATGGTTAATATACTGAAAAATTTTGCTTCTCTTCACCCTCAAATTGATAAATTTATCTTAGGTAATAGATCACTTGAGAAATAAACATTTTATTTTTTTTTAAGATTTTTATTTATTTATTTGAGAGAGCGAGAATGAAAGAAAGAGAGAGAGCACATGAGAGGGGGGAGGGTCGGAGGGAGAAGCAGACTCCCCGCCGAGTGGGGAGCCCTATGCGGGACTCGATCCCGGGACTCCAGGATCATGACCTGAGCCCAAGGCAGTCACTTAACCGACTGAGCCACCCAGGCGCCCGAGAAATAAACATTTTAAACATATTACAAACATATTACAAACATGTTTGACCAACTCCAGTACCTTTAGCATATAGGTCGGTAAAAACTGGGTGCAGAAATAATTGAAAATGAAAGCAATGGTATTTAAGTGTGGCAGCATCATTCAGGGATTGGCATTAGCAGTGACAGTCTAGTGGTAAGTGGGGTCAAAGGTCTCATGCAAGCAGCTGCAAGGACTGCATTCTTTTTTTTTTTCTTTTTAAGATTTATTTACTTATTTTAGAGAGAGAGAGTGGGAGGGACAGGGAGACAGAGAATCTCAAGCAGACTCCCCGCTGAGTATGGAGCCTGAAGCAGGGCTGGATCTCATGCCCTTGTATCAGGACCTGAGCTGAAACCAAGAGTTGAACGCTTAACCCAGGTGCCCCGCAATGACCGCTTTCTACTCTGGATATGGATCCCTTTCTCTTTGGGGCTTGCTGTTGTTTGTGCTTGTTATTTATTTATTGACTTGGATGGACTAATTTAGTGGTATATACTTATGGGTACATAAGTTTATTTTCCCCAGTGTAAAACCTCTGATACCAATCCTCAAAGAGTTCAGTCTTGAGCATATACACACTAACCATGGAATGACAGTGGTTTTAGCAAAACTTTGTCTCTTTCCTTGATCGTCTGCTATGTTGTCTGCTTCTGTTAGGATCACATCCAACTGTTAGCCTCCTCTAATTGCCAGCTGAGCACTCTATTGTTTTTGATGTAATTGTTGGGCCTGAGTTAAAATTAGGTCCCTTTGCATGCGTATTTTGAGGTCAATTTTTGTTCTGACCACAGGCAGCTCTTTTTAGCTGTCTCTTTTCCTAGTTCTCTTTGGTAGAGTAGCTGGCTTGTGATTAATTTGTTGCTGTCATGAAACTACCAGCTTTATCTTAATGGCTTATCATGAAAATCTCTATTTTCTTTTTCTTTCTTTATAGCATCCTTAGGCTTGAACTTTCCCAAACTATGTCCCAACTAAAGACAGTTCCCTTGAGGAGAGCTTTGGTGTTCTCCGTTCTCATAGCTTGCCTCCCTCCCCGAGCAAAAATCTCTGAGTTTCTGTTCTGAATCTGGGGGTATGGGCCATGGCCCACTTCTCTTGGAATGACTGTTCTGCTTTAAGCAGGGTGTTAAACAGAGGTGGTTAACCCTGGTCTTCTCCCCCTGTTTCTGTCAGGGAGGAGCCTCTACAGTATAAGTGAGCTGAGGGGTGGGGGGACTAAGGCCAAAGTATTCACCCCTGCCACATCTGGGAAAGGCTGCTCACCCTACAAACTGGGGCAAGATGGAAGAAAGGAGTACCTAATTTATCAGTTGCACTTGACTGAAGTTTAGCCTCTGCAATCTCACCCTCCTACAGTTAGCCAATGGCAGGGAAGGATGGAAAATGCTGGCAGCCTGACCCTCCCACAGCCCTTAACTAGGAGCTGGGGGAAGACATGGGCCCCAAATGCCATGAGGTCTAAGTAGAGTTTTTTTTTTTTTTTTTAAGATTTTATATATTTATTTGACAGAGAGAGACACAACGAGAGAGGGAACACAAGCAGGGGGAGTGGGAGAGGGAAAAGCAGGCTCCCCGCTGAGCAGGAGCCCAATGTGGGGCTGGATTCCAGGACCCTGGGAACACGAACTGAGCTGAAGGTAGACATTTAACGACTGAGCCACCCAGGTGCCCCAAGAGTTTTGAAAACAGTTTATTTATTTTCTGTATGTTCTTAGAACAGTTTGCAGAAACTTTAAATGGTCACTTATTTTGTAATTTTTATCTGTCATGGTTATTTTGCTGAGATGAGGGCCATAGAGCTCCTCACACAGCTGTTCTGGAGCAGAGCTCCTTCTAAAGCAATTTTTATCACAGGACACTAATTCTTTGTAATTCTGAAAAATACCACGAAGTTTGAAAGAAATGCTCAAAAATACAGCTCAAATTGTAGTATATTTCTTGACATGTTTAGAAGGCATGTTATGAACATATATGATTGTGCTTATCATGGAAAAATGAAATATAATCCCTTAATTCATCACTGAAGTATTTGACAGGCATTTCTGTTGCTTCAAATTTAGTTCTGAAATGAATGCACCAAAATCCTGATATTTTTAGTATGGGTTCAGAAAATATTGATGTTAATATTTAAAAAAAATCTGTCTGCATTATGATAGTAGTCATATATAAATGGTCTTCTATAACATTCTGGTTATTTTCCATATGTTGCTTTTTGACTTAGTTTATCACAGGTATTTTCTCTAGAACTGTATCACCTTGAAGTAGTTTGACATGCCATCACCAAATATGCCACTTTGATAATATCGATAATTTTGAGCTGAAGGCCCCTGAAAAACAGTAAAAGCAGGGAGAAGCTTTCTCTGAACTCCCCTGATCTTCCTGAAAAATAGATTCTCCAAAGAGAACTCAATTGTCTTAAATCCCCTCCCCAGGAATTTCATCTACCAGAGAAGACCAACTCTTATCTCAGAAGAGACTAGAAACGCACAAGGCACCCAGACAAGCTTTGTCATAAACAATCGTACCTCCCACCTACTCTGGAAGTTCAGGGCAGTTGTTCCTGAGAAAGCTCCTGATCTGAGAGGAACAGAAAACTTTTCAGCCAAGAATTCCTCCCTTCCTCCGCCACAGAGGGACCTATCTGCCTAGGATGTCAAGGGAAGTCAGGGTGTGAAGTTAAGTTAGTTAGTTAGTTAGTTAGTTAGTTAGTTAGTTAGTTAGTGTTTTGTTTCCTGTTCAAAGCCACCTACCCCTGTGGTGTCAGGGAGGGGCCTGCGGAGGAGTCAGAAGCTAGAGGCCCCGACCCTGTCCTCCCACCCTGCACAGTCCGGAGCTCAGGCGAGGCACTTATCCCTCTATTTTGTGAATTTGCTTTTTATTTAATGTCGTGGGTGTGTGTGGCAGGGGAGGTAAGTGGCTATCTGGCCTCTGCCTCCTTTTCCCTTTCCCCCAAAAGTGAGCCCCAAGCTGGCCTGTGCTGGCCTGGCACACAGAGCCACATCCACTGCTTCCTCCCTGCATGGCACTGGGCTCTCCAGTGTCACACGACCACCCGCTCCCCACCCTGATTTGTTCTGTTTAAAAAAAAAGTGTGTGGCGGGGGGAGGGGGGGCAGCACTCCAACAGCCTGGGATTTGTCGGCTTCAGTAGAGCTCCGATGGAACGGAGCGAAGGCCTCCCCTTCTTCCAGACTCTGACCAGCCTCTGAGCAGCCTCCAAACTCCTTTCCAGTCACAACCTCGGACCCTCTTTTCTGCTGTCCTTTGCCTCCGGGACGGAACTAAACCCTATGGTTTGTGTTTAACTCCTTGCTACCTTCCAATCATGAGCTCCCAGATTGGTCAGAACTACCCAAGGCGGAGGCTGCGCTCCGCTAGCTGGCCAACCTACGTTTGCGGGCCTTCCACACTTAACTCTCTCGAGTCTTCTGTGTCTCCTGGAGGATGTGGCTCTGTAGGCCGTGGGCCGCTTCTGTGAGTTGACGAGGAGAAGCAAAGTCGCCCAGAGTCTCTCGAAGATGCAAAACCAGCATGGGGCGGGTGCGCCCTCTCTGGGAAAGCACAGAAGCGGGTCCAAGAGGAGTGCGGTAAAACTCTGGATGCCAAGGAAGCCGCCAGGGTTCTGGTGAAGAACCTGAACCAAGCCCTTTGGGATCTGCACGCCCTGAGTTATGCCGTGGAGACCGCCATCTCTGTGACTCCCTGGAGAGCCACTTCCTAGAGGAAGAGGTGAAACTCATCAGGAATGTGATGCCCACCGGACCAACCCTCGCAGGCTGGCCCACCCCCAGGCTGGGCTGGAGGAGTATCTCCTGGGAAGGTTCACCCTTTAAGCATGAGTAGGAGCCAGAACCCAACAGCCTTTGAGGGGTCCCCCGGCTCCCCCTGGTGTCAGAGCTTCTGCCTGAGCCTCGCACTGAAGCCCTTGCACAAGCCATCAGCCAAATGGAAACAATAAAGCTTTATGCGGGAAAAAAACAAGTCCTAGGAAATTTTTTTATTTACTTGAGGGTGAGAGAGAGAGAGCACAAGCAGGGGGAGTGGCAGAGGGAGAAGCAGGCTTTCTGGTGAGCAGGGAGTCCGATGGGGAGCTCAATCCCAGGACCCTGGGATCATGACCTGAGCTGAAGGCAGAAGCTTAACGGAAGAGCCACCCCGGTGTCTCAAAGAGAGAGAGAATCTTAAGCTGACTCCGTGCAGCGTGGAGCCGATGCCCCCTTGACCTCATCACTTTGTGATCATGATTTGAGCTGAAATCAAGAGTTGGTGACTTAACCGACTTCGTCACCCAAGCCCCCCAAAATATGTGATTTTGAGGTAAGGATTATTTTGCACTGAAAGCAATTAGGAAGATATAAGAAAAGTTCCCTGCCTTCCCCTTTTCAAAGATGTCCCTCCTCCCATCTCTACCAGGAAGAACAAAAGTTAATCACCCCATAAGTTAGACACTATCAGCTTGGAGAAGGTACCAAAGGAATCTACAGACTTTACTAATTGGCCTATATCTCATTCCTTGGAGGCCTAAAATGGCTTTCCTGTGTCCTGTCATTTCTCCACAAATGTATTGTTCTTTATTGACGATGCTATATAAGCTGGAATTCTAAGCCATCTCTGAGTTACTCATTTTTCCCTGGGTCTCTCCCACATATACTTGAGGTATACATGCTAATAAACTTGTTTGTTTTCCTCTTGTTAACTTACCTTTTATTACAGGAGTCTCAGCCAAAAACTCAGAAGGGTAAAGGGAAATTATTTTCCCTCCCCTACAGAAGCTAGGATGGTAGAGGAAGTCTTTCCTCCCCTACATACCCTCTGAGTATGAAGATTATAGCTAAGGTTAAACCACAGTGTTTCTTTTTAGATGCACAAGCGTCTAACAATTACTAATCAACATGTGATTTTCTTAAACACTAACTAAAAAAAGTTGTGAAGAGTAGACCCTCTGAAGGAAACCAAAACCAAACTAAATCAAACAAAAGGATACCCTGGAAGAAGGACATGTGAAAATCTAGTCCTCCCCTCCCTCTTCAACACACACAAAATGTCTAAACACACATGGAGGCACCTCTGTATTAAAAGAAGTAAACTTCCAGTGTGTAACATGACATATCTCCGGAAAACTTCACTATAATAAATATTCGTTAATTCAAGAAAACACATGATTTTAGATTTTTATTTGCCTGCTTAGAAGCAGTAAGTATTTCATTTCTTTCTCAGATCCTTTATTCACAACTTTTCAAATACATAATCTTACTACAGGTGGAGAGTAACAGTCAATTGCAGGCAATGTATAAAAATGCTGGTAATATTAGGGTTCTGATTAAGTTACATGCCTAACTGAAGAATAAGAAGAAACGAATTGTAATCATTTCTGTTATTCAAACAATAGCACCAAAAACATTTTGCTGAAGTATTAGTAAATTATCCTAATGTGCTCATTTTTTGGGGTAAGAAAGCATCACAAACTGGGTGGCTTAAACAATTAATTGCCTAAGAGTTCTGGAGGATAGATGTCTGAAATCAAAGAGTCAAACAGTTGGTTACTTCTGAATGCTGTGTGGCAGAATTTGTTCCAAGCCGTTCTCTTAGTTCTGGTGGTTTGCTGGCAACCTGTGTCACTCCTTGACACCTAGACGCATCAGTCTGATTTCTGCCTTCATCTTTACCTGGTGTTCTCCCTGTGTGCATCTATTTTATTTTATTTTATTTTTTTTAAAGATTTTATTTATTTATTCGAGAGAGAGAATGAGAGATAGAGAGCACTAGAGGGAAGAGGGTCAGAGGGAGAAGCAGACTCCCCGCCGAGCAGGGAGCCCGATGTGGGACTCGATCCCGGGACTCCAGGATCATGACCTGAGCCGAAGGCAGTCGCTTAACCAACTGAGCCACGCAGGCGCCCTGTGTGCATCTATTTTAGTGTTCAAGTTTTCCTCCTTTTACAAGGACACAGTATTCGACTAGGGCCCACTCTAGTGACGTCATCTTGATCATCTGCCAAGACCTTATTTCAAGAAAAGGTCATACTCAAAGATACCGGCAGGCTGGAACGTTCAAGGTCTTTAGGGGGACACAATTCAACCCATAACATGTAGGGACCGTGGCATCATTAACAAAAGTGAATTTGTATGAATTATAAGAAAATAAAAAGGAAAAGAAACACAAATATACCAGTTAGATTATTGGGGCTTATGTGCCCCAATGATTCAAATTTCTTTGTAATGTCTGTTATTAATTTATCTGTGATGCAAAAACTGTATTTTATCAATTATAAGATGTACTTTTTCCCACATTTTAAAATGCTTAAATCATGATGCATGTTAAAAACTTGTGAATATGGGGGCACCTGGGTGGTGCAGCCAGTTAAAGCATCTGACTCTTGGTTTGGGTTCAGGTCCTGATCTCCGGGTCCTGAGATTGAGCCCTGTGACCAGCTCTGTGCTCAGCAGAGTCTGCTTGAGATTTTCTCTCCCTCTCCCTCTGCCCCTCCCACTCATGCTCTCTCTCTCTAAAATAAATAAATAAATCTTTGAAATAAAACTTATGAATGTGTGAAATTATAATGGAAAACGTTTTTCCTTTTATTAGTGAAACTAAAAATGTCTTAAAATAGATAATATTGCAGATCCATGATATAACACAATGTGTTTTCTCTTATAGCATAAGTTAAACCTATATGTACAGGCTTATGTATAACTGTATCTATCCAGGTCAGATCTGTATTTTTTCTTTGCCCAGTTTATTTTGATGACATTTAGTACTCTTAGGGAAGAGACATATTCTTTCAAGAAAGAATATGAAATTTGAAATCTCTATGTTGTGTGTCACATAATAATTTGATTGAAAATAACCTTCTGTCAACCAGGTATATGATCATTGATCATAACTAAAACCTCTAAATGCTTTAATTATACATTTTCTCTTCTGGTCCCAAATCCCCAGTCACCTTTTACATTTTAATATTATTAAACTAGATTAAACTTCACAGTGTTCAATCCCTTAGTGAACTGGTAACACCAGAATTGTCACCACAAATCAGCTTTATGTAAATTCTTCCTAAGCAAGTTTGTGGACTGCTCATTTTGAAGAAATGTACTAATCACTTGAATTATGTGTACCATGAAAGCTGTATAAAATGCAAAGGTATGTAATTCTGTGTATTACAAACACATTTTTTCCACATATTCTTCTCAAAAATATTTGATTTTCAGTACTTCAAAATATTGCATTTTCCTCAGATAACTTGTCTGTATCATATTAACCACAAGTTGACCATCTGCCATGTTTCAGTTTCAACTAATACTGAAATGATATTAGTGAGTATTATTTCCACAAGGACAATTCCTTTGAGAGGAAAGCTTACAGCTTTCACTATATTCTTCAGCATTAATGTTCATTTACAAACACATACATGTGTTTATTTTTTCTCGTTCTGATGGATTAACATCCTAAAAGGATTGACTTAAGAAAAGGTTGGGTCATGTTTAGTCAATACATTTCTCCCAGTAACACTTTGTTCTTAGTTAAGTGAAGAACAATGAGGCCAGGGGTACTCTATTTTTTTCTTTATCTGTGTTTATTTGTGAAGGGTCCCACTATGGTTGACTAATGTTCTACTGTAGTATCATTTTTATTGAGGGCTGAAATTTTAATTACTCCTTTGAGTTTTTAGCCTGTTGTCTTTTGGCAGCTCGATGCATTTGTTTCCAGTCACTCTCTTGGACACTGACTTATGATCCAATAGTCTCCTTCCTAATTAATACACTTGCAGAGCTTTAAATAATTAAATTACTACTAAAGTGAGGCTTTATATATAAAATATTTTTGGAATATCTCTTTTTTAATTTTATATAGAGGTTTTCTTTTAAGATTTATTTTAGACAGAGAGAGAGAGTGAGCGTGGAGGGGCAAGAGAGAGAAGCAGACTCCCCACTGAGCGGGGAGTCCGATGTAATTAGTTGAGTTGGTCTCCAACCTGGGAGTAAATGAGCCAGTGAAAATAAGCCACATATCTGCTATTAATAGCCTTATTGGAGATGGACCAGTTAGAAACAGTGTGATTCTGATTCACAGAAGAGGAGACACACACACACACACACATACAGACACATACACAGATCTAAGACCTTGTCTGCGGAGGGAGAGGGGCAAACAATAGTTTGCTTATTTAGATACTGCTTTTTAATACCAAGCTGTACCCAGAGGCTTTCCTTGAAATAACCTATAAATAAACTAAAAATGCGTGTAATCATGTTGCAGTCCAAGACAGGGAAATACATACTGAGCAGAACATCTGAAACATGATTATTTCCTAATGGGGTGGGAAGAAAGGGGAACTGGCAACTTATACCATTTTTCTTCTCCATTTTTGCCATAAGACCCAACTAATAAATTAATTGTCTTCTTATTCTTTTTTTCTCTTCATGTGTATTAAACCTGAAGTTACAGTGTGTAACTTATTTATATACATATTTGCTTGTTTGTATACATATACGCTTATTTAATTGTGGGGTTGAGAATTCAGGGATGGCCAGTCCACAGTCTGTTGGGCAAGATGGAAATTCTTGGCCAGGAGCAGATAAGGCAGTCTTGAGAAAGAAGAAATTATTATTTTTTTAATTATTTTTAAATAATTTTTAAAATTCTGAGTTTAATTCAAACATATATCGGTACCTTCCAGGGGTGCCTGTTTGGTTCAGTCAGAAGAGCATGTGACTTTTGATCTCCGGGTCATGATTATGAGGCCCATGTTGGGTGTAGAGATTACTTAACTAAATAAACTTAAAACAAACAAACAAAAAACAACTTCCAAAGGGATGTTCAGGACCCCAAGGCTGGGTAAGAGTGTTACTAGATTATGAATGTGGTACAGTAAGCTTTGTTAATATTGCCAAAATTTCCCTCATTTGTAGTTTCCTCTCATGTTCCTTCTCTTTCCCTTTCATACCTCTCATTTGCTGTGAGCCAAAATGATCAAAAAGGGTCACAAACCTGACCAAGGCCTTGGGAATTCTAATAGCTGAAGATTTTCCCATCCTAGTGACTTCTTCAATGAGGAAAATCAGTTCTACATCTTCCAAAGGAAAACCCCTGTTTTTTCCTAAGGTTTTTCAACTGATTAGATGAGGCCCACCAGGGTTATTGAAGATAGATCTACTTAAAGCTAACTGATTTGTAGATGTCTTTCACATCCTCTAAATACCTTCACAACAACTAGATTAATGTTTAATTGAATAACCTCATACAACAGTTTAACCAAGTTGACACATGAACCTATCCACCACAGTTCACTCTTTGTCAACTTGGCACTCAACATATCCTTAAAACATACTTAATCTCCAAACAAAGACAATAACAAAGTCATACTTCCATCTACCATAACATATGTATCCTGTATGATAGATAGGTAGAACTTGTTAACCCTTTCTCCAGAAAAGGACACAAAGTTGTTGGATGAGGTTTGCTCTTCTCCTTGATAATTCTGTAAATTAAATAATATGATATGAAGTTAAGTATTATTAATACGTTTTATTTTATTTTTTAAAGGTTTTATGTTTTTGAAAGAGAGAGAGAGCACAAGTCGGGGGAGAGGCAGAAGGACAGGGAGACACAGACTCCCCACTGTTCAGGGAGCTTACTGCAGGGCTCAATACCAGGACCCTGAGATCATGATCTGAGCCAAGGGTATATGCTTAACTGACTGAGCCACCCAGGTGCCCCAATACATATTATTTTAGATGATAAGGAGAAAAGAGGGAACAAAAATTGTTGATAAATAAATATTATACACAAACATATAACAAAATAAAGAAGCACTACTGATAACAATTACAGAATTATAATCCTCATTTCCTCCCTTGGTCGCCGCATTGTAGCAGGTATTTATAACTACCTTCTTCCACTACCCATGCCATATTCACTTTGTCCTCACTGAGTCCCTTAGCTGGTCATGACTTTGCCTAGTATAGGGACTTAAACCTTCATTACTGAAGGGCGTGGGCCATTAGTTGTCCTGCCTGGTTTGGATTGCTATAGTTTTCCATTGCCTTTCATTAGAGGACATGGTAGTACTAAAAGATGTCCTAAGTGGGATCTCTTATATACCAGATTTACTCTTCCTTACATCCACTGTGGTGACAACCCAATTTCCTCCTGATATGCAAGGTCAATCACCCAAGATAGTACTTCCAAAGTAATACTCCCTTCTAATCCTGATTCAGAGGCATGAGGAGCCCCAAGCAGACAGATGGCTGTCTTAATCACCAATTTAGTAGAATCATTGTGCGTCTCTTGGGGGAAGAATTCCTCCCATTGGAACTAAGACCTCTAAAACAGAAGAATAAAAAGTTTGCTAAATTTTTCCTAGTGGATCACAAGAAATAATATTGAACAGTACCGCTCCCATTTCCACCTCCTGAGTACTGGACTACAAAATCCTGGCTACAAGAAAAAGAGTATTGGGGCGCCTGGGTGGCTCAGATGGTTAAGCGTCTACCTTCAGCTCGGGTCATGGTCCCGGGGTCCTGGGATCGAGTCCCACATCGGGCTCCCTGCTCCTTGGGAGCCTGCTTCTCCCTCTGCTTCTCTCTCTCTCTCTCTCTCTCTCTCTCTCTCTCTCTCCCCCCTCTGTCTCTCATGAATAAATAAATTAAAAAAAAATCTTTAAAAAAATAAAAAAAAAAAAGAAAAAGAGTATTGTATATAGGGATACGTATTTGGAGCTTATACAGATGGAAAATATTGCCAAGGCCTTGCCATTACCACATAGCTGATGGGTGTACCAATTTCAATTTCTTAGTTTTGGCAAGTCTTCCATGCCATTGTAAGTTGTTAACAATAGGAAAAACTGGTAAGTGACACTGGCTAACTCTCTATACTGTCTTTGCAACTATATGTGGCCAAGTTGAAACATAAAACTAACCACCACAAAATATAAATTCTCAACTTCGCATATGAGGTAGGTGAACAAAGGGGACCTTAACCCTCACACCAGTCTAGAAATCGTTCTGAAGCAGAATTGTGGTATTAGCGAGACTCACTTTCAGAAATCGCCTTTCTATTCATTAGCTGTTGTGAGAACTTCGGCAAATTACTTAGTCCCTCTAGCCATCAATTACCTCATCCATAAAATGGAAGAAATAATAGTTCCTACTTCATAGGGTTGCTACAAGGAAGAGAATTTAGAACACTACCTGGAACAGAATAAGCACACAATAACTTATACTAATATTATACCGTGGCGTAAACACTCTAAATTTCACAAATGAAAAAATACGGAAAAACACATGACTGAGTGGAATCCATATACACTTAGGAGTGAGGCATACATTACATTTTTGTTTCCTTTCAACAACATGACTTTTATGACCTTGGACAATTACTTACTCCATTAAAAATCAGTTTCATTGCTTCTGTAAAGCAATGTTAACAATACTGATCTGAATAGATAATTATACAAATAAAAACAAATATATTTACATCAATGGACATATAAGTATTATGGAAATATATAATAGAAATAATATTACAATACATGATTATAGGACAAATTTTATTTGTTTAACTTACTAAAAGTAGATTCTATAGCCTCTTGCATCCTCCCTTGGAAAAAATTTTATCTTAAATATGTAGTCAAATCATTAATAGTACAATTTGGTTGTTATATGTTAGTATTATTTTAAGATTTAGCTTGTTCATAAGTGAAATATTTTAAGGGAAAATGTCTATACACATATATGTATAATTGTAACACTGTACATTTTAGAATTGTAGTCACATAATAATCAGTTAACCTTGTTAGGAGATCCATTTCTTCTCAAATATAAGAGCTAGACATTTTTACTTAAACTCATGGGAACATATTTAGAGAAATTACTTTGAGAATATTTCTACACAATGCATATAAAGAGCTTCTTATTGAAAAAAATTAATATGGTATAAATGGGCTCATTCCCAAGTGCATATGGTGATAAAGGAAAAATTTACATTAATTTTTGGAGATAGGCAAAAGGCATGTATCATTTACTTTCCACGTGGTTCATTATATAGAAATACAAATATTAATTTAAAACAGTAATACCTTTCTACATAGTATTTGAATATGCCTAAAAGAGCAATGAGATTTTTTGACCTCTTTTTTAAAAGTGTACATCATATTGTTACAAGGTATGTAGAAGTGCCATCAAAGTACACGGATATATTAATCTCAAACACCCAATGAATATTTAACTTTGCATCCTTGATCTTATTACTGAAAACATGCTAAGCTAAGGCAGTTATATTTTGATCGTTGGTAAGGCTTTTTCCTTTTATTTTTTTTAAATCAGTAAGTTTAGGAACCTGGAGAATAATGGATCACTGACCATGTGAGAAGATGAATTCCTTTTCTTTCTTTCTTCTTGTTTTTTTAATGTAGAAAAATGATAGTGGTGGGGGTGGGAGGGATGGGGTGGCTGGGTGATAGACATTGGGGAGGGTATGTGCTATGGTGAGTGCTGTGAATTGTGTAAGACTGTTGAATCACAGACCTGTACCTCTGAAACAAGTAACACATTATATGTTAAAAAAAAAAATAGGAAAAGATAGCAGGAAGGGAAAATGAAGCGGGGGGACCGGAGGGGGAGACGAACCATGAGACACGATGGACTCTGAGAAACAAACTGAGGGTTCTAGAGGGGAGGGGGGTGGGGGGATCGGTTGGCCTGGTGATGGGTATTAAAGAGGGCATGTACTGAATGGAGCACTGGGTGTTATATGCAAACAATGAATCATGGAACACTACATCAAAAACTAATGATGTAATGTATGGTGACTAACATAACATAATAAAATAAAATTAAAAAAAAGGAAAAATGATAGGACCATTTGACTCTCATCATCAAAATTGTTGTCAGATCAGTTACTTCTTGCTTGTGCCCCCCTCCTATGACTAAAATACTTAATACCTGTTCTTTTCCTCTTTTCATTATATATATATGTATATATTTCATATATATGTTGCCTCATATATGAATCTGAGGTATAGTGAATATATATGAAATATATATATGTGTGTATATATATATATATATATATATATTTCACAACTAAAATCATGAAAGGTGTTACTCTGCATAGCTAAATTTCAAGCAAACATTTTCCAAACCCAAATACATGATTTTATCATCATCAAAGAGCAAAATGTCCTCTAAGAACATAAATGCAAGGAGAAAAACCTTATTAATCATATAGAATTCCTTCACTGTTCACAATCTCCTCGGGAGCTTCCCAGATATCATCTGAAACCTGCTCCTGTGTGCAGAGGACAGAGAGATGGAAGAAAGAGGCAGGGCACTCCAGATCGGTAGGTGACAGTTAAAATGAACAAAGGAATTTACAAGGCTTTTCTTGGGGTCTGTCTGCAACACGAGTAGATTTCCACACTCACCTGTCAAATCCTAAAAGTTTATATAGATGCCTAACCTGTGTTCAGTTATGTATACTGTCCAGAGGGTCTCAATACCATATTTCCAACTCAAGGCTGTGTCCTTGGGGCAGCCTCTGGGAGCAGAGAAGGCAAGCAGAACACATATTCCAAGGACAGGGGAGAGGGTGAGGGGCCTCCTACTTCCTGGGTTCAGAGCGCAGGTCAGGGGCAGTCATAACCCCAGATGACCTCTTCCAACACTCCACCCATTGTGAGTGGCCCTTACAATCTCACATGTCTTCCCTCTTTTTCTGCAGTGTGCCCTAAGTGGTCAGCAAGGGGTTTCATTAGCATGGAGGAATCTCCTTTGACTGCTATCTAACTGCACTAGAGGCAGAAGCCACAGCAACAAATAGACACATGCAAGAGGAAACACAGGTTAAGACAATAATTAGCCAGGGGTGCATGGGTGGCTCAGTTGATTAAGTGTCTGACTCTTGGTTTCAGCTCAGGTCATAATCTCAGGGTCATGAGATCGAGCCCCTGTTTAAGATTCTTTCTCTCCCTTTCCCTCTACCCCTCCTCCCCCCAAAAAGACAATATTAGCCAAATTAGTGACAACTTTTTCCACAAAAATGGAAAATTATTGGAACTGTTCATTTACTACATCCCTTAGACTGGGAGTTGATTCACTCAGGACATGCACTTATATCCTCATTTGATTTAATAATGACAACACATTAACAGACTCATCAAGTATGAACACACACCATTCTGATTGGATAATGGCACAGATGTCTCCTTGAGAAGGAGAAATAATGTCCAAGACCATTCTACTTTGGAGGACAGCTTTTCTTGTTAGAGATGTCTCAGTGTTCTGTAAGGATAGGCTTTGTTGGCTGTCATTCAAAGTCTGCAGGATGAATTTAATAAGGCCCTCCAGGCCAATGGAGAGAACGGAGAGAGAAGCCAAATGATTGTACCAGTGGGAAATGGAACATGCTCCCCTGGCCTTGAGAAGAGAGAGGGTGGCAGCTTTAGGAATTTTATCTAGTTGTGCATATCATACATGTTGGCCAAGGAGGCAGCACTGGCAGGTGTGAGGAGATGGGGCAAGGTATGTCAGACCAGAACCTTCATCTTCTCCCCTCTTTGGATGGTGCATGCTCCATTGTCAGAATAGTGCATTTTATTTTATTTTTTTTAAATCTTTTTTTAACTTTATTTATTTATTTATTTATTTATTTATTTATTTATTTATTCATGAGAGACAGAGAGAGAGAGAGAGAGAGAGAGGCAGAGGGAGAAGCAGGCTCCCAAGGAGCAGGGAGCCCGATGTGGGACTCGATCCCAGGACCCTGGGATCATGACCTGAGCTGAAGGCAGACGCTTAACCATCTGAGCCACCCAGGTGCCCAGCATAGTGCATTTTAACAGGTCGAACTTGCAGCAGGACAATGAAATCCCAGTGAAAACTGGGTAGTTCTCACTCACCGAGGGGTGCAAAGTAATTCACACATCCCAGTGAAATATCCCATTGCAAATTCCAGTTGCTTTTCTCAGGCACTTTGAGGCTTGGCATTCTCAACAGCATAGTTTATTGATCCTTTAGGAGAGTCTGAGCAATGGCAGTTTCCCGCAATTTCCATATCTTAATGGTGTTGGGTGCCTCAGCAGAGGTACCCAATTTGGCATATGAGGCAATGGGCCCTACTGGCTAAGCATTCAAATATATTAAAGCCTGGGAAAATACGTTAGTCCACCTGGCCAAGATGGTTTTATATATTAGTAACTTAATATTTTCTTTTCTACCAATCCTGGTGCTTGTGGATTATAGGGAAGATGGAACTTGGATTCAAATGTCACATTCTTTTGCCTAGTCCTATGTATCATGACTTATGAAATGTGACCTTAGATCACTACCCTTTTAACAAGGGTATCCATCCATATTTAGAACCCTCACTCGGAGGGAAAGGGTTAATATAATCAATTTGCTAATCCTTCCCTGGTTGGGAACTCCAATGAATAGCCCCAGACTCCTTTGGCAGTTGCCTTGGATGTTGTTTAGAACATACATGTCATGCCATTACTGCATTAACCAAGTTACTATATTTCAAGGGCAATCCAGCATCCTTCGCAATATGCCATTGCACCAGGGTATTATGGCCGCTGCTCTTTTGTATGTATCTTATGCATCTACTGAAGGGGCAGTTGCTAGGGCTTGTACCTGAGCTAGAACAGCAGCTTTGTGATTGTCAGGGGGTGTCAATGCCTTATGAAACGGGAAGTGGAAGACAATAAGGATTGCCTCAGGTTCTTGCAGGTGACCCCAAATGTCTCTTCACACATCCTGACCCCACAAGGGCCCAGTTGTGAATTATCTACCCCTCAGCTTCCAATTGTCCAAGCCATAAGGTTAATTCCTTTAGAGCAATCCAATTGTCAGTGCAAAGGGTTAATGGCCAGAGCTCATAAGTGATAGTCGGCCAAACCACTCTGTGTTCCTCCGACTGTTTCATTCCTTCTTGAGAGGGTCCACCTGAGGAGCGCTGTATGTTGCCAGAAACTACTGTTCAATGACAGCATATCACATTTCTTCTCCCTTCCAGAGCTGGCACCAAAATCCTATGGTCACTCTCCCCTTCTGTTGTCTCTGCCCCAGTGCCTGACCCATGCCTTCCATAGTCAGAGACATAGCTCATTCAAATGGTAGCCCTGCTTGGGGGTTGTTCAGAACTTGAATCTGTTTCACTAGTATTTTTGCCTTCTCAAAGGTGGCCTGCCGTTCTTATCTCCAGTCCCACTCATGCCCTTTCTTTACCAGGTAGAATGAGGGTGGAGGCAACATGGCAGGTGGGGAATAAAAGTCTTCTAAAACTACAGGATCTCCATAAAAGCATGCATCTCCTTTATATTTTAAATTGGATAAGTTTTCATTTATCCAAGAGAACTTCTGGGACAACATGTGTCTTACATGAAAGAATGACTCCCAAAAACTTTATAGCAGGTCTTGGGCCTTACATTTTCTGTGGGTTCACTGCCCATCTTTTCCTCACAGATGGTCCAGCAAAGTCCTGCAACATATGCAAGTCTTCAATGTGAACATTATATCATCAATGTAATGGGTACACTTTACTAATGTGGGGAAGGAGAATAAGACAGATCTCAGGCTACCAGCCCATGACATATTGTGGGACTGTGCAGGTAGTCTTGGGGAGTCACTTCATTATTGTCCCTCCTACAAGATGGCAATTGATCTTAGTTATTAGAAACTTGTACTTGTCAAAGTCTTTTCCATGATTCTCCTTGAAGATGAGCCACGTGCACAGACACATTCTTTGCTAAAGCATCAGAGTAAAATAACAACTGTCTACAAATGACAAAATACTCAAAAATGGCCATGGTTAAAGAGATGATAAGAGTTTATTAAAATGTGATTGACAAGGGAACTTGGTTATTTCTTCAACATACATTTTTTAAATTATGGCTGATAACCTTATACTATAATATATAAGATTTTTAGGAATTTTACAAAAATGAAATGGAATGAGTCCAGCTCCTGGGTCAACTGGTGGTCATGTTTTCTCAATGACTTACCCCACACTGACTAAAAAACAAAAGGATTAATAACACAGCCTTTAACCATACAAATATGTTTAGGAACACATATGTATTTGGTATTTAGTTAGACATTGAGGTAGAGTGCTAATGATAGAGAAAAAAATGATAATAGAATAAATAGTTGTTACTCATGGTAATGCTCTTGAAAGGATTTATAATAATATACAAAAATTAGATAGAAACACACGTATCCAGAAAAGCATACAAAATTACTGATCACATTAAACTAAAACAAGTGTTTCTGTGTCTTCGCTCAGAGGAAATAGAGATAATCATGCCTCTAGAAAGTTAGGAAGTAGGAGGAAGCAGGAGGTTATTGCTTGCAGACATTGGGCAAGGGAGAAGTTCACCTAGAAGGAAATTTGTAGTACATATAACTTTTTAAAGAATTGTTAGTAGAGCTGGGGCTTTCCATGCAGGCTAGTTTAAGTTACATAAATTATCATTTATGAAACCAGAGTGGGAACTCTTCTAAGATTGATAAATCACTTACCACATTTTATTCTTTTTAACCAAAGAATAGTGTTTAAAGTGGGAGAGAGCAATTGCCATTGGGGAATTTTACTTCATTCCTCAGCAGCAATGAAAAATATATAGAAATATGACCATGCCTTCAGGGAATGGAAATATTCATATAAGTTTTTCCCAAACTTATTTCACAAAACAAAAAACTGAACAAATGCTATACAAAAAAACAATTATTTTTCTTTAAACTGGGAAGCACTGAATAGTAGATTTTTTAAATGAATCATCAGATATATGGGTATATTAAGGACTTACATTCTACAATAGAGAATTCTGTTATAATTTATTTAATTATTTCTTAAGCTTATTTGACAGTGGAATACGTGATCCTTATCTGTCTCTCTACGCAAGCAAAAACAGTATTTTGTGCACCATCATTATATCTGTTAATCTAATAAGAGAACATATTTTGGGAAAAAAATATCAAAACAATAGAGCTTCATTAAATATAGGGATGATTATTCCTGGGGCCTGGGATTAATTAACAATAGGCATACACAAAATAGATGATAGATGATCCCTTATTTCACAGGTTTAGTCCATCCTTAAATTATACTCCAATTAACTGTTAAGAGAGTCACATGGAAAGAGCCAAGATGTCCATCAACAGATGAATAGATAAAAAAGATGTGGTATATATATATATATATATACATATATATATATATATATATATATATATACACACACACAATGGAAAATTATGCAGCCATCAAAAAAAAAAAACGAAGTCTTGCCATTTGCAACAACATGGATAGAACTAGAAGGTATAATGCTGAGCGAAATAAGTCAATCAGAGAAAGAAATGTATCATATGACCTCACTGATATGAGGAATTCTTAATCTCAGGAAACAAACTGAGGGTTGCTGGAATGGTGGGGGGTGGGAGGGATGGGGTGGCTGGGTGATAGACATTGGGGAGGGTATGTGCTATGGTGAGCGCTGTGAATTGTGTAAGACTGTTGAATCACAGACCTGTACCTCTGAAACAAATAGTACATTATATGTAAAAAAAAAAAAAAAAAAAAAGAAGATAGTAGGAAGGGAAAAATGAAGGGGGGGAAATCAGAGGGGGAGACGAACCATGAGAGACTATGGACTCTGAGAAACAAACTGAGGGTTCTAGAGGGGAGGGGGGTGAGGGGATGGGTCAGCCCGGTGATGGGTATTAAAGAGGGCAGTTATTGAATGGAGCACTGGGTGTTATATGCACACAATGAATCATGGAACACTAAATCAAAAACTAATGATGTAATGTATGATGATTAACAAAACATAATAAAATAAAATTAAAAAAAAAGAGAGTCACATGAAAGAATTTCAGCAGCACCTACAGCAGAAATTTCTTTTTTCCTCCTCAGTTTTACTGAGAAGTAATTATCAGATAGCTAATGATAATTATTATTTTATGGCATGATTATTCTACTTTTGTAAAATTTTTACTTATCAACTTTATTGAAGCAAATTTACACACAAAAATGCACTGACTAGTTTTGACAGATGTGTACATTAAGGCATCCACTGCTACAATCAAGATAATGTTTTCAATATCCCCAAAGGTCCTTTTAGATCCTAATGAAATAAATCCCATTTACAACTCAGTCCCAGTTAATCACTGACTAGAAAAAAAAGCAAAACAAAACCAATAAACACAAGATTTATGATATGAAGTTCAGCCTATAAATCATATGTATCCATGGTCTGTATCTATTACAATGACAAAAATAAATAAAGTGATGCAAACACTGGCAAAGTGTCACTTCGATTTCTGTAGAGACTTGCATAGGATATCAGTCTCAGGATTTTTGAGTCTATGAGGATGATTTCTTAATTTTCATAGACTGAAAATTCATCTAAAAGTGCAATCTGTAACTTTGTACAATCTTCCATTTGGAGTATATTTTTCTCTTTATGTCTGGGAAGGGCAGGATCCAGGCAGAAAGATTTTCAGGAAAAAAATGTCAATTACATGCTAAAACAACAAACAAACTTGGCTAAGAAATTTAGGAATTTTGCGCAATGGGAAAGCGGGAGTATGCTAAAGTTTCTTTAATGGGGGTTGAGTAGATGAAGCATTTATGCATACTAGAGTTACTTGAAGATTAAATAACATCTTCCTTCTCTTTTTGTTAAAATAATTTAGTCTGTTTATGCTTTTTGCTTTGTTTGTTTTGTTTTTCTTTTCCCATGTAAGGAAATTTTAAGTACAAACTGCCTTCCTATATCTTTTAGGTAATCTAAATATTACACATGTCCCTAAATTTCATTATCCTTTATCAGTCTGGAATCAGATATTATTTATATCTTTGGCTATGATCCTCTTCAGTTTCTCATGACTGTAATTTCTTTGACTTTTGATTATTTTGGTTTTCTTATCTGTTCTCACATAAATGATTATTTTTAACTGAGCAAAACAATTCACATTGATTTTTCTCCCCAGCTAATGATGGCATAATACATATTATTTGACCACTAAATATAAACTAATTTCAAATATAATGATGGCATCAACTATTGTGGGGAGGTATATAACCCCTCAGTTATATTAGATTGTGCTCTCACTAATTGTATCTCAGGTAAAGAATGTACTGTTAGGCAGAACTCTACTGTTCTAGAGCATGAAGCAGTAGTGAGGGAGTTATCTCGTTTCACCTCTTAAACGTGATGAGTACACAATTGCCAAAGAGGCAAAATGCCAATGAAAATAATGCAAAAGCAGGGTAACTTTTACAGTAAATTACTGACAATTTTGAATTTTGAATCAAAATATGATTTTTGATTGCTGAAATGCATCCACTAAAACTCTATACCTAAGCATATTTAAGAAAACAATAGATTGCTTAGAATATGAAAACATGAACTTCACAATTGATATATCTGTAGTCACAAAATGCATTTTTAAAAAGATTTTACTTATTTATTTATTTGACAGAGAGAGATACACAGCGAGAGAGGGAACACAAGCAGGGGGAGCGGGAGAGGGAGAAGCAGGCTTCCCACTCAGCAGGGAGCCTGATGTGGGGCTTGATCCCAGGACCTTGGGATCATGACCTGAGCCAAAGGCAGAGGCTTAATGACTGAGTCACCCAGGCGCCCACAAAATGCATTTTTTTCCTCAAAAGAATGAAGTGTTGATATTTGCTTAAATTTATATGAAATGGAAAAAAAATGTGTGGAAGAATACATCAAAATTTGAACATTTGCTATTAATAGGAAGTGACATTTGTAGGTGAAGGAGAGATTAAAATTTTTAAGAATAAACTTTTGTTAGAAGTTTTATTTTTATGGAAAAGTTGTAATAATAGTACAAATATTTCCCATAAACCCCACATCTAGTTTTCCCTACATTAACATGTTACATTTGATACATTATTATTAACTAAGCTTCTTACTTTATTCAGATGCCCTTAGTTTTTACCTAATGTCATTTTTCTCTGCCAGGATTGCTTCCAAGGTGGAAATAAATATTTCAAATGTATCCATCTGTGTCTGCACTAAGCTAACTATGAGTTCACATTTTCTTCAACTCCAGTCCATTAACATATGGATCATTCCAGCTTTCTCGCTTTGCCTGCCTGAAACTTCCCACTCCAACAGTGAAAAACCTGGCTCCTAACATCTGCCATCCATTTATTTCATTTTTGAATTCTACTATATGTGTATAACGGTTTCAGAACTGTTAACCCAAATCCCCATAGTAAAACAACTTTACCAAATATAATACAATGACTGTGTATAGTTCCATTATACAGTCTCCATTCATTTCCAGTTACTACCCCCTTGTTTGGTTATTTCATACATTTGTAATACATTTAGATTCTTTTGTCACAGTCTGCATTCCATCCTGTGTCCAGACCTTCTAAATGATTTTTAAAATTTGCATACATTAACGTTTACTCTTTGTCATGTAAAGTTCAATGGGTTTGATATGCAAATTATCATGAATCCACCATTATAGTGCTATACAAAATAGTTTGTCACCCTAAAATTTCTGTGTGTTTCATCTGTTCAGATCTCACCTGCAACCCTAGGCAACTATGACCTACTTTTTTGTTGTAAAATCACTTTAATTTTACAGGTTTAACTTAAAACCTGTGCTTCATCTCCACTGAATCAGAAGTAGGTGATGAAGTTCTTGGATTCTGTATTTTTTTCCACTATTTACAACTTATGTTTGAATAAAATAGAATTTCAGAACCTATCTCCTAAACAACCCTGCATTGAGAGTAAACTGCTTTCAAGCTTTAATTAGTGAGGTAGTACAAATGTTACTTTGCTTGTTAATTCATTTTATTATATCTTAGAGGTAAATGAAGCAGGTTCTAATTTAAAAAGTAAAATGATTGGGCGCCTGGGTGGCTCAGTTGGTTAAGCGACTGCCTTCGGCTCAGGTCATGATCCTGGAGTCCCGGGATCGAGTCCCGCATCGGGCTCCCTGCTCAGCGGGGAGTCTGCTTCTCCCTCTGACCCTCTCCCCTCTCATGCTCTCTCTCTATCTCATTCTCTCTCTCAAATAAATAAATAAAATCTTTAAAAAAAAAATAAAAAAAATAAAAAGTAAAATGATTCCTTCAGGTACCTTTTCTTAGTTTAGAGAATTCCGTTCTCTCTGCATTATAAGCCCTTGGGCAGTGGAATGTGCCATGCTCCCCATCACAATACTCAGCCTGTAATTGTGGTTATCAAAACATATATCTGTGTCACCTTTATAAAAAACCACATTTGCTGCCCCCCCTTTACAACAGTATAAAAAATTTTTAAGTATTTACACTCTTGTTCTACCTCAACATGAAAACTCAAGGGTCCATGCCCAAGGGAGGGGCTGGCCAACATGGGGTATGCTCTCCAGGGAGCCCCTTGGACCTGTGAGTGCAGGACGTTGTAGGGGAGACAGTTAAGACTGGGGGTCACTGTCTTCTGGAGTTCCAGCGTTAAAGGCACACCAAAAACAAAGCTCGGCCCAAAATTTACAGGAGAAAAGGAAACACTGAAAGTTTAAGAGCACATGTCCAGGGCACCTGGGTGGCTCAGTAAGTTAAGAGGTCAACCCTTGGTTTAGGCTCATGTCATGATCTAGGGTCATGATTTCAGGGTTCTGAGATGGAGCACCGAATTGGGCTCCATGCTCAGCTGGGAGTCGGTTTGTGGATTCTCTCTCCCTCTGCCTCTCCTGCTGCTCTTACTGCTCTCTCTCATAAATAAATAAATAAATAAATAAATAAATAAATAAATAAATAAATAAATAAATAAATATTTAAGAGTGCACGTCCCCTCAACAGAGAATAGGCTAGGTGTGAGTAAGGCATCTGGAGGTGTCAGACAAGGCCAGCATGCATCCCTCCAAGTATGATCTATCTATTGTCTTGATCATTTTATCTTTTATAGGATGCCATATAAATTGAATCATATAGTATATAACCTTTTCATACTGGCTCCCTTCACTTAGCAATCTGCATTTAAAATTTATCCATGCATATCTTTTTGTGCCTCGAAAGTTCATTTCTTTTTATTGCTTGATAATATTCCATTGTATGGATGTACCATAGTTTGTTTATCATTTTCCAGTTTGTTTACCATTCTTTGTGGAGGACATTTTGGTAATGACAAAGGATGTTGAGTATGTTTTCATATGCCTATCTTCCATCTGTATATCTTCTTTGGTAAAGTATCTATTCAGACGTTTTGCCCATTATTTAATTGTATTTTTTTCATTGTTGAATTTTAAGCCTTTTTGTATGTTTTGGATACAATCCTTTATCTCTCAGTGTGTACCTTGTCTTTTCATTTTCTTAACAGTCTTTCACAGAGCAAAAATGTTTACTTTTAGATTATTAACATTTTTAAATTAAAATTCTGTATTGTTGGATTCTTATCTTCATTATGTGTGTTATCTTTGTTAATTTAAAATAAAGCCATAAAATAAATGTTTAGCATTGTTCTCCCAAATACTCCAGTTCTATATTATATTTGTTTATTTTTGTATATGATTTTGTTGTGCTTTCGTAACTAATATTTACAAAATGACTAAACAGCGACTCAGTTGATGATTGCTTTATGAATTCTCTTGTCTTTCTTGCCATGAACAGAAACTTCATATCCAACAACATTGCCTTCGATTTTTTATATTCCCAGTGTACACACCATTCAAAACAGATATTATAGTTTTTAATAAAATAATGGGATAAAATTTTATTAAATATCATTTTTCTCGTTGGTACAACAAAATTTCAGAAATACTGGTCTCAGAACATTTCTCAGTAGCACTTTTTGCATTAGAAGCTTCACAAATTTCAATTAGTAATACTTATAATTCTTATTTCTAACCACTCTAAAATAATTTTGATAATTTTAGTTACAGAAAATATACAATATTTCAAAATGGGATATGGAAAGTTTTCATCATTCAATTGAAATATATTGAATAATTAGAGTTTTCAAATAGATAGTTTTATTATATTCAATTAGCCAGCATATAGTACATCATTAGTTTTTGATGTTGTGTTAAATGATTCATTAGTTGTGTATAACACCCAGTGCTCAGCACCACATGTGCCCTCCTTAATACCCATCACCTGGTTCAAATAGATTTTTTGAACAATAGCAATCTAAGTAGAAAACCCCATTACCAGTTTTCATGTTAGTTTTTTTAAAAAATGAAAACAAAAATTATCTGTTCAGATTACCTTATTTTCAAAATCTCAGGTATATTGTTGTGTCCTAAAAGCAGCATTTAAACACATTCCTTTTATTCTAGGCCTTTATAGATTTCTACTGTGTGTATGATTAAGGTGCCTGAGTATGAGAGGTGAGAGACTTCTAGTAAATATAATTAACTGTGCTTGACAAACCTTGAAGAGCTTGGAAGTGTCACAGTGCTGTAACCTCAGGTTGTAATTCTGACACCACAAATGTTTCCTGGGAGAGAGCAAGAGAGTGTTATATACAGAAATTACAGGAAGCGATTGAAGGCTAGACTGAACTCTTCACTGAAGTGATAAAAAGCCTTTACTGGTGAGTTTTGTTATGCTTCAATTACTTACATTTCAATTACACTTTCTCTAATACCAGATCTCCTCTTCATCCTGTTAAACATACATTCAATGGCTGTCCTTTTCTTACTAACTAGACACTGGAAAAAGCAAAATATTTTCTCAAAGGCCTGTAGAGGTAAGAGGATTAGTGGTGGACATAAGTGATACATTTAGGAGAGGATTGCAAATCAGTCATAGACTCATATAAATACTGACTAGCTATCATTGCTTCTGTGAAAGTTATTTTGAAAGATTTTTCAAGTGAATACTCATATCAGTTAAGAATAAGAAAGCTTTTGTCCAAAGCTCATTGCCCTGCAAAGCAAATTAAAATAAACCTAGAAAGATCTCAATGATGTTCTGAAAACATTAGGAAACGAACTTGGTTAAATTGCCATTTATTTCAAGTTTCTTAGTGTATCTCTTTTAATTATTTTCATTATTTAAATTATAAGGTCTTACCTAATTTATATACCTGTGAAATGTGACCACTCATAATACACCCTTAGAAAAACATTCTCTACATATTCTTTCTCAAGAATAGTCTTGGAACTCTCTGCATCTTTATTACCTGGGGAAGGTTTAACTTAAAACCTGTGCTTCATTTCCACTGAATCAGAAGTAGGTGATGAAGTTCTTGGATTCTGTATTTTTTTCCACTATTTACAACTTATGTTTGAATAAAATAGAATTTCAGAACCTATCTCCTAAACAACTCTGCATTGAGAGTAAACTGCTTTCAAGCTTTAATTAGTGAGGTAGTACAAATGTTACTTTGCTTGTTAATTCATTTTATTATATTATAGAGGTAAATGAAGCAGGTTCTAATTTAAAAAGTAAAATGATTCCTTCAGGTACCTTTTCTTATTGTGGAATGCCCTGGGTCTGCTGAACGTGAAACTTTGAAATCTATTTCATAACCTTCCCCACATTGTTCTTAATTCTTAGCAAAGAAAGCATCTTTCTTTTTTTTTTAAATTTTTTTATTGTTATGTTAATCACCATATATTACATCATTAGTTTTTGGTTCAGTGTTCCATGATTCATTGTTTGTTCATAACACCCAGTGCTCCATGCAGAACGTGCCCTCCTCAATACCCATCACCAGGCTAACCCATCCCCCTACCCCATCCCCTCTAGAACCCTCAGTTTGTTTTTCAGAGTCCATCATCTCTCATGATTCGTCTCCCCCTCTGAAATACTCCCCTTTTCTTCCTCTCCTGTTATCTTCTTCTTTTTCTTTTTTCTTAAAATATGTTGCGTTATTTCTTTCAGAAGTACAGATCTGTGATTCAACAGTCTTGCACAATTCACAGCGCTCACCATAGCACATACCCTCCCCCATGTCTATCACCCAGCCACCCCATCCCTCCCACCCCCAACCACTCCAGTAACAGTTTGTTTCCTGAGATTAAGAATTCCTCATATCAATGAGGTCATGTGATACATGTCTTTCTCTGATTGACTTATTTCACTAAGCATAACACCCTCCAGTTCCATCCACGTCGTTGCAAATGGCAAGATCTCATTCCTTTTGATGGCTGCATAATATTCCATTGTGTATATGTACCACCTCTTCTTTATCCATTCACCTGTCGATGGGCATCTTGGCTCTTTCCACAGTTTGGCTATTGTGGACATTGCTGCTATAAACATTGGGGTACACGTACCAATTCGGGTCCCTACATTTGTATCTTTGTGGTAAATACCCAGTAGTGCAATTGCTGGATTGAACGGTAGCTCTAATTTCAACTGTTTGAGGAACCTCCATACTGTTTTCCAGAGGGGTTGCACCAGCTTGCATTCCCACCAACAGTGTAGGAGGGTTCCCCTTTCTCCACATCCCCGCCAACATCTGTCGTTCCCTGACTTGTTAATTTTAGCCATTCTGACGGGTGTGAGGTGGTATCTCATTGAGGTTTTGATTTGGATTTCCCTGATGCCGAGTGATGTTGAGCACTTTTTCATGTGCCTGTTGGCCATTTGGATGTCTTCTTTGGAAAAATGTCTGTTCATGTCTTCTGCCCATTTCTTGATTGGATTATTTGTTCTTTGGGAGTTGAGTTTGTTAAGTTCTTTATAGATTTTGGATACTAGCCCTTTATCTGATATGTCGTTTGCAAATATTTTCTCCCATTCTGTCGGTTGTCTTTTGGTTTTGTGGACTGTTTCTTTTGCTGTGCAGAAGCTTTTTATCTTGATGAAATCCCAATAGTTCATTTTTGCCCTGGCTTCCCGTGCCTTTGGCGATATTTCTAGGAAGAAGTTGCTGCGGCTAAGGTCGAAAAGGTTGCTACCTGTGTTCTCCTTTAGGATTTGGATGGACTCCTGTCTCACGTTTAGGTCTTTCAACCATTTGGAGTCTATTTTTGTGTGTGGTGTAAGGAAATGGTCCAGTTTCATTCTTCTGCATGTGGCTGTCCAATTTTCCCAACACCATTTGTTGAAGAGACTGTCTTTTTGCCATTGGACATTCTTTCCTGCTTTGTCAAAAATAAGTTGACCATAGAGTTGAGGGTCCATTTCTGGGCTCTCGATTCTGTTCCATTGATCTATGTGTCTGTTTTTGTGCCAGTACCATACTGTCTTGATGATGACAGCTTTGTAATAGAGCTGGAAGTCCGGAATTGTGATGCCGCCAGCTTTGCTTTTCTTTTTCAGTATTCCTCTGGCTATTCTGGGTCTCTTCTGGTTCCATACAAATTTTAGGATTATTTGTTCCATTTCTTTGAAAAAGGTGGATGGTATTTTGATGGGGATTGCATTGAATGTGTAGATTGCTCTAGGTAGCATTGACATCTTCACAATGTTGGTTCTCCCAATCCATGAGCATGGAACGTTTTTCCATTTCTTTGTGTCTTCTTCAATTTCTTTCATGAGTATTTTATAGTTTTCTGAGTACAGATCCTTTGCCTCTTTGGTTAGATTTATTCCTAGGTATCTAATGGTTTTGGGTGCAATTGTAAATGGGATAGACTCCTTGATTTGTCTCTCTTCTGTCTTGTTGTTGGTGTATAGGAATGCCACTGATTTCTGTGCATTGATTTTATATCCTGCTACTTGACTGAATTCCTGTATGAGTTCTAGCAGTTTTGGGGTGGAGTCTTTTGGGTTTTCCACATACAGTATCCTATCATCTGCAAAGAGTGAGAGTTTGACTTCCTCTTTGCCGATTTGGATGCCTTTGATTTCTTTTTGTTGTCTGATTGCTGTGGCTAGGACTTCTAATACTATGTTGAATAGCAGTGGTGAGAGTGGACATCCCTGCCGCGTTCCTGACCTTAGGGGAAAAGCTCTCAGCCTTTCCCCATTGAGAATGATATTGGCTGTAGGTTTTTCATAGATGGCTTTTATGATATTGAGGTATGTACCCTCTAACCCTATACTCTGAAGAGTTTTGATCAAGAAAGGATGCTGTACTTTGTCAAATGCTTTTTCTGCATCTATTGAGAGGATCATATGATTCTTGTTCTTTCTTTTGTTAATGTATTGTATCACGTTGATTGATTTGCGGATGTTGAACCAGCCTTGCAGCCCAGGGATAAATCCCACTTGGTCGTGGTGAATAATCCTTTTAATGTACTGTTGGATCCTATTGGCTAGTATTTTGGTGAGAATTTTTGCATCCATGTTCATCAAGGATATTGGTCTGTAATTATCTTTTTTGATGGGGTCTTTGTCTGGTTTTGGGATTAAGGTAATGCTGGCCTCATAAAATGAGTTTGGAAGTTTCCCTTCCATTTCTATTTTTTGGAACAGTTTCAGGAGAATAGGTATTAATTCTTCTTGAAATGTCTGATAGAATTCCCCTGGGAAGCCATCTGGCCCTGGGCTTTTGTTTCTTGGGAGATTTTTGATGACTCTTTCAATTTCCTTAGTGCTTATAGGTCTGTTCAGGTTTTCTATTTCTTCCTGGTTCAGTTTTGGTAGTTGATACATCTCTAGGAATGCACCCATTTCTTCCAGGTTATCTAATTTGCTGGCATAGAGTTGCTCATAATATGTTCTTATAATTATTTGTATTTCTTTGGTGTTGGTTGTGATCTCTCCTCTTTCATTCATGATTTTGTTGATTTGGGTCATTTCTCTTTTCTTTTTGATCAGTCTGGCCAGGGGTTTATCAATCTTGTTAATTCTTTCAAAGAACCACTTCCTAGTTTCGTTGATCTGTTCTACTGTTCTTTTGGTTTCTAGTTCATTGATTTCTGCTCTGATCTTTATGATTTCTCTTCTCCTGCTGGGTTTAGGCTTTATTTGCTGTTCTTTCTCCAGCTCCTTTAGGTGTAGGGTTAGGTTGTGTATTTGAGACCTTTCTTGTTTCTTGAGAAAGGCTTGTATTGCTATATACTTTCCTCTCAGGACTGCCTTTGCTGTATCCCAAAGATTTTGAACAGTTGTGTTTTCATTTTCATTGGTTTCCATGAAATTTTTTATTCTTCTTTAATTTCTTGGTTGACCCATTCATTCTTTAGTAGGATGCTCTTTAGCCTCCATGTATTTGAGTTCTTTCCGACTTTCCTCTTGTGGTTGAATTCTAGTTTCAAAGCATTGTGGTCTGAATATGCAGGGAATGATCCCAATCTTTTGGTACCGATTGAGACCTGATTTGTGACCTAGGATGTGATCGATTCTGGAGAATGTTCCATGGGCACCTAGAGAAGAATGTGTATTCCGTTGCTTTGGGATGGAATGTTCTGAATATGTCTGTGAAGTCCATTTGGTCCAGTGTGTCATTTAAAGTCTTTATTTCCTTGTTGCTTTTTTGCTTAGATGATCTGTCCATTTCAGTCAGGGGGGTGTTAAAGTCCCCCACTATTATTGTATTGTTGTCAATGTGTTTCTTTGCTTTTGTTATTAATTGCCTTATATAATTGGCTGCTCCCATGTTCGGGGCATAGATATTTACAATTGTTAGATCTTCTTGTTGGATAGACCCTTTAAGTAGGATATAGTGTCCTTCCTCATCTCTTATTACAGTCTTTGTTTTAAAATCTAGTTTGTCTGATATAAGGTTTGCCACCCCAGCTTTCTTTTGGTGTCCATTAGCATGGTAAATTGTTTTCCACCCCCTCACTTTCAATCTGGGGGTGTCTTTGGGTCTAAAATGAGTCTCTTGCAGACAGCATATTGATGGGTCTTGTTTTTTAATCCAATCTGATAGCCTGTGTCTTTTGATTGGGGCATTTAGCCCATTTACATTCAGGGTAACTATTGAAAGGTATGAATTTAGTGCCATTGTATTACCTGTAAGGTGACTGTTAACTGTCTGTTGTCTGTGTTCGTTTCTGTTCTTTGCTTCTTTTAGGTTCTCTCTTTGCTTAGAGGACCCCTCTCAATATTTCTTGGAGGGCTGGTTTCGTGTTTGCAAATTCCTTTAGTTTTTGTTTGTTCTGGAAGCTTTTTATCTCTCTTTCTATTTTCAGTGATAGCCTAGCTGGATATAGTATTCTTGGCTGCATATTTTTCTTGTTTAGTGCTCTGAAGATATCCTGCCAGTCCTTTCTGGCCTGCCAGGTCTCTGTGGATAGGTCTGTTGCCAATCTAATGTTTCTACCATTGTAGGTTACATATCTCTTCTCCCGAGCTGCTTTCAGGATTTTCTCTTTGTCTCTGAGACTCGTAAGTTTTACTATTAGATGTCGGGGTGTTGACCTATTACTATTGATTTTGAGAGGGGTTCTCTGTGCCTCCTGGATTTTAATGCCTGTTTCCTTCCTCTCATTAGGGAAGTTCTCTGCTATAATTTGCTCCAATATACCTTCTGCCCCCTTCTCTCTCTCTTCTTCTTCTGGGATCCCAATTATTCTAATGTTGTTTCGTCTTATCGTATCACTTATCTCTCGAACTCTGCCCTCGTGATCCTGTAGTTGTTTCTCTCTCTTTTTCTCAGCCTCTTTATTTTCCATCATTTGGTCTTCTATATCGCTGATTCTCTCTTCTGCCTCATTTATCCTAGCATTTAGTGCCCCCATTTTTGATTGCACCTCATCAATAGCCTTTTTGATTTCGATTTGGTTAGATTTTAGTTCTTTTATTTCTCCAGAAAGGGTTTCTCTAATAACTTCCACGCTTTTTTCAAGCCCAGCTAGTATCTTTAAAGTCATGATTCTGAACTCTAGGTCCGACATCGTACTAATGTCCGTATTGAGTAGGTCCCTGGATGACGGTACTACCTCTTGTTCTTTTTGCTGAGGTGATTTCTTTCATCTTGTCATTTTGTCCAGAGAAGAATGGATGAATGAGAGAACAAAATGCTAACAGGTTTACAACGTCCCCAGCAAATATACTGTATACAAATCAGAAAAGACCTGAAACCAGGGGAAAAGAAAGGGAAAGAAAGAAAAAAGAAAGAGAAAAAGAAAAAAAAAAAGAAAAAAAAGAAGATAAAAACAAAAACAAAACAATACAAAAAAAGCAGAATATGATCAAATATGATCAGGCTAGTGTATAGATCAGTGTCACACACCTGATTTTGGGCGTATTTTGGTCTGTTAGAAAAAAGTGCCTCCTAAAATTTTAAAGGAAGAAAGACATATATGTACAAAATAAGGGTTGATACAATGAAGGGATGGAAGATGACTGTAAAGATGAAAATTATAAAAGGTTTTATAAAAGGACTTGGTAAGTTAAGTTGTTTGAAAAAAGAAATAACATTTAAGAAAAAAAAGAAAAAAAAAGGAAAAAGGGAGAGAATGTGATCAGGCAGGAGACTAGAACAAAGCCATACACTAGTGATTTAGGGTATATTTTGATCTGTTAGAAGAAACTGTACCTCAAAATTTTAAAGAGAGAACAACTTATATATATATGCCAAAAATAAGGGTAACTACTATGAAGGGATAAAATATGACTCTAAAAATGAAAAATAAAAAATGTTTTTTTTTTTTTTAAAAAAAGGGATTGATAAGATGTTGGTTGAAAAAGGGAAAAAGAAAAATAAAAAAAAAACAGTCAACAAAAATTAAGTTTGATGAAATAATGAATCATGGTAAATAAAAAAAAAAAAGCCATGAATCTATGTGCAGTATTCCCCTAGCGCTGGAGTTCTCCCATTCTCCTCGATCGATCAACTTGGTCTTGGCTTGCTGGCTGTTTGTGCTGATCTTCTGGGGGAGGGGCCTGTTGCTGTGGTTTCCAAATGTCTTTGCCGGAGGCTGAATTGCCCCGCCCTTGTCAGTCCAGGCTAAGGAAGCTGCTCCGGTTTGCTCTCAGGAGCTTTTGTTCCCTGCAAGCTCTCGGTAGAGCTTTGGAGGAGCAGGGTGAAAATGGTGGCCTCCCAATCTCCACCCCGGGGAGCTGAGAACTCGGGGCCCCGCTCCTCAGTGTGGCCCCAGAGAAAAGCAGTCACTTCCGTGTCCCTGGTCTCCGGCCGCACTCCGTGCTCACCCGGCCTGTGATCGAGCGCTGCTATCTCTGGCACCCGACACCGCACGGAGTTTCCAAACCCAGCAGATCCCTGCAGTGCGTTCCCGCACCGCTCCTCCCCGGGAAGGAAGGGGAGTCTCCCTGGATCTGCTGCTTGTTGGGTCCCTGCTGGGGGAGCCGTGCCCCGACTGGGCCGCAGATCACAGTTTATGGCAACCCCGAGCTGAGAGCCCGTGACTCTGCTCCGTCTCTGCAGCCGGCTTCCCCGCTCTGATACCTGGGAGCTCTGGCGCACTCAGGCACCCCCGGTCTCTCTGTGACCCCAAGGGTCCTGAGACCACATTGTCCCGGGAGGATTCCACCCCCCGCTTAGCCACTGCAGCGACGTCCCTCAGCGGAGCCGACTTCTAAAAGGTCCGATTTTGTGCTCCGCGGCTCTATCACTTGCCAGAAGCGGCGGAGCCCCCCCCCATCTATCCTCCCGATTATTGCCTCGGATTCACTTCTCCGCACGCCCTACCTTCCATAAGTGGTCGCTTCACTGTTCAGAGAGTTGTTGCTACTCTCCTGTTCGATCTCCTGTTGAGTTCGTAGGTGTTCAGAATGGTTCGATCCCTATTCAGCTGAATTCCTGAGACCAGACGAAATATAGGTCTCCTACTCCTCCGCCATCTTGCTCCGCCCCCCCAAGAAAGCATCTTTCAAGCAGCTGTGTGATTTTTGAAAATCATTATGTGGTAGGTATATCCTAAGCTCAATTAAATTTTTTTCTGATTTTCATTTTCTTTCATTTTTTTAAGGATTGATTGATTGATTGATTGATTTGACAGAGAGAGAGAGGGAGACCACAAGCAGCGGGGAGGGGGTGGCAGGCAAAGGGAGAGGGAGAAGCAGGCTCCCCGCAGAGCAGGGAGCCCAATGTAGGGCTTGATCCCAGGACCCCGGGATCATGACCTGAGCCGAAGGCAGTCGCTTAACCAACTAAACCACCCAGGTGCCCTGAAATGTGTTATCTATGTCTTTGATAAAAACCCAGGTTGCCCTAAAATGACCTCATAGACATAGACAAAATCTTTTATAAAATATTTTATAAAAATCTTCAGGCAGTGTACATTTATGTGTGTTCTTTATGTTACATAAATTATACATAAATAAAATTAATTTAACTAAAAAATCTCTAATTATTTTGTGAACCTCCACATTTGCAATTTCCTGTCCTTTCACAGGTTACAAGCATGTTTTGCATGAATTGAATATTAATTTAAAGTTTATTTATGGGGGCGCCTGGGTGGCTCAGTTGGTTAGGCGACTGCCTTTGGCTCAGGTCATGATCCCGGAGTCCCGGGATCGAGTCCCGCATCGGGCTCCCTGCTCAGCAGGGATCCTGCCTCTCCCTCTGATCCTCCTCTGCCTCATGCTCTCTCTCTCTATCTCATTCTCTCTCAAATACATAAATGAAATCTTAAAAAAAATAAAAAAATAAGGTTTATTTATGGTTTGATAAAATATATAAAATCTAAATATATTTGACTTCTGTTAAGTATAATACATATCGACAGAATCTCTAAGACATGAAATATCCTTTATTTAAAAAAAAGTCTGGAAAGTTTCTGTTGTTATGTTTGTATTTCAATTTTGGTTGAGATATAATTACTTAATCTTTCTCAATTTTGAATATAGTAGAAAATCTTTAAGCGTCCACATAGAATTTCTAGCCACACAAGATAATTTAGTAACACTTCTGGAAGTTTTAGCTACTAGTGAAACCTGTTGCTGTCAACAGCTTTTTTCTTTCGTAGTGGCCCACTTTACACTCTTGGTTCCAAAGGAGTAACCTGTCTGTAACTAGAAAAAAGTATCACTTCAACTTTTTCTGATTGCAATGTTCAGGATCCAGGAGTTGGAAGCAAAGAACTAACCTGTATGGGGATTTGCCAGCAAAACAGGCATATGTAGATTAGACAAGAACCAGTACATGGTGGAGAATTGAACCAAGAATACAAAATTAGATCATGGTGGGCAATCTAGAAAATATCTCTGGTTAAACAGAACATCCTAAAATATATCACATTACCACCCAAAAATCAGTTCACAGAGGCTAGGGGAGAAGCAGCTGATGATAAAGCAAGAAACCAAAATCCAAATCCTATAATAATAGTGCCAACATTGTAGAAAGTCAGTTTTAAATCAAAAAAGGTATCCAGACTAATTGTTAATAGCTGTTTCAGTGCTGTGACATCTTCATATGTCATCTTGAAAGATGGTTATCTTATACTGACTTCAGAATCACTTAAAAATCAGTCATTTAAAGATAAACAACTGGAAAGTCAAGTTTTTCTTTAACAAAAATATCTCAAGTTTTCATGATTAGCTCAGTATTGTAATATATATGAGGAATAAATAGGGATAAAGCTGTATTACTTTTAGACTAATAACTTTAGATAAAAAACATTATCAAAGACAGTAAAAATCTTTTGAGAAAAAGTTGTATTTGTCCAAGAACTCTAATGACAAGTATATACATCTAAAAATATCAAAATAATTAAAGATATAGGGCATTATAGGAAATACTAAAAATCCAACATCATTGCATAAAACTTCAATATACTTTTTCAGGTATTCTGATTATTCAGAAAATGATCAGAAAGGGGCACCTGGACGGCTCAGAGGGTTAAGCCTCTGCCTTTGGCTCAGGTCATGATCCCAGGGTCCTGGGATTGAACCCCACGCTCAGCGGGAAGCCTGCTTCTCCCTCTCCCTCTGCTTCTCCTCCTGCTCATGCTTTCTCTCTCTGTGTATCTCTGTGTCTCGAATGAATAAATAAAATCTTTAAGAAAAGAGAAAGAAAATGATCAGAAAATATGTAGAAAATTGACAACAGAATCAATGAGCTTTAGCTAAAGCATGCATATGGAATTCTTATCTAACAATGGGAAAATATTCCCTCTTCTAAAGAGTGCATGGAATAATATGCATAAAAATGATTATGTGATTTGCAATAAAATAAATTTCAATAATCTTTGAGAACTGGTATCACATATAGCCCATTGTCTTTTGTAACAAAAACAAATTAGAAGCTAATAACAAAAAGCTATAATAAAAATTCCATATATTTGAGCATTTTAGTGTATATTGAAAATAAGTCATGGTGAAAGAAGAATAAATGGAAATAAAGAAAAACACAATTGCATGGTATTGAGAATGCTACATATAAACTGGTAGGATATAGTGACAATAGTGTTTAATAAGTAATTTATACCTTTCATAGCTTATTTTACCTTAATTAACTTATTTCCTAATAAATGTTTTTTTTTAAAGATTTTATTTATTTGAGAGAGAGAGAGAGAGCACATGAGAGGAGGGAGGGTCAGAGGGAGAAGCAGACTCCCTGCTGAGCAGGGAGCCCAATGAGGGACTTGATCCTGGAACTCCAGGATCATGACCTGAGCCGAAGGCAGTCGCCTAACCAACTGAGCCACCCAGGCGCCCCTAATAAGTGTTAATCTTTACAAATTAGGGTGTCATTCTGTAGAACTTTGTTTTTTTAAAGATTTTATTTATTTATTTATTTGATAGAGAGAGAATGAGCGGTGGGAAGGGGCAGAGGGAGAGAGAAAGAGAGAGAGAACAGACTCCCTGCTGAGCAGTAAGCAGGTTGCTGGGCTGATCCCAACCCTGAGATCATGACCTGAGCCAAAGGCAGATGAAAGCAGATGCTTAACCAACTGTGCCAGGCGCCCCCATTCCGTAGAACTGATGTTTTTCTTGATGATTCATAAAATATTCAAAATTTAGATATCAGTCAAGATGTTATCAATTGTAGGACACACCATTTAAGCTACTCTAACGAAACAACACCATTCTCCCAGTTCAAATATGACACATCACTCATTAAAAACCCATTCTGATTTTTAAAATGTTAAAAATTTAAAAACAAATTGATAAAATTGACAAAATACAGCATATTTATGCATTTTAGAGGCTATCTTTTTTATTTTTCAATTGTTTTAAATTCAATATCAGTAACCAAAATGTCTAGCCAGATATCCAAAAACACACAATGTAAAATATTAACAGAATTAGTCTGTATGAGATAAAAAAAAAATCAAATGTCATTCACATTATCTTGAAAGATATAATGATCCAACTGAAACTTTTAAAAGTGAAATTCATAATCAGCAGGTAGAAAAAGAATCATTTATGTATTTTCAGTGTATAACTAGAAAATAAGTGTTTGCAAAGAAATACCAGGAAGATCTCTAGCACTAAAAGCTTATTCAACACTCTCTTACATTTATACCTACTACTTATAACTCTCTTATTTTACATTTTGTATGTGGATTGTTAACCCATAGAAATGTAACATTTCACATGGCAAATTGGACATTGGTAGTTGATTATCAACTATCAATTTTCCTTTTTTCCTATTCCAAATAGCATCCACAATTTTCTTTGGAAGCCAACAACCCTTCTGCTGTGTTGCAATAGGATATGGGTATGTGATTTGTCAAGAAAACCAAGACTGTCTAGCTGTTAATGGATGCCCCTGCACATAGAAATTGATTTGATGCAGTTCACTCTATATAATTCTCAGAACTCAACAGTGAATTTCAGCTACTAAGGTAATCATTTTTCTATGAGAAATTTGAAATAATTTTATAAAAAATTGCAACGAAATCATGTTTCTTTGTGATTGCTGTTTTAATGAGTTGATTGATTTTTTAATCGATATCCAGGTTTGTTTTACGTCCCTTACTGAAATTTTATAGTTTCTGGAGCTATTTAATTAGGTTTAGAGTTTAAATTTCTGCTGCCTATAGGATTTTTGGTTCTAAGTAAATTCTGAACTAAATTATAGTTTCTAAGTAAATTACACTTATAGAATTCTAAATGTGGAAAAATCTTCACAATATTGGAATATGATCTCTCTGACCATTTATATATTATCCTTTTGATACAGTGTTGAATTCAATTAGCTATTATTTTATTTAAAATTATAGCTTCTATAGTCATAAATAAAATTATCCCACAGTTTGAATTTGTATTTTTTTTACCAACTTGATAAGTTTTCATTACTAAGTTTAGGTGATCGTAATAAAAACATTAGGAGAAACTTTGCATATTAATTTAGTCAGCTTTTGTTTTAAGGTCTGAGGGATTATCATTAACTTAAAGTTTAGAAATTGAATCTACTGCTTTCTGCATTTACCATCTCTTTAGAGTACTTTATTATTCAGACTTCATACTTTTAACTGGGTCAATTTTGACATTTTGTACTTTGCTGGAAAATTATCTAATTTGTCGAGATTTTCAAAGTTCAAATGGAATATTAATGATATGCTAAGTATCTTAAATATCTTTAATACCCAAGCTTTTCCTATTTTTTATATAAAATATTGTATTTTTTATTTTTATATTTTCCAGGTTTTTGTATGTTTTAGTGTTTTTAAACAAGTTTTTAAAAAGTCTCTTTGCTGTTTTTACCCTAAGATTTTTGTTGTTTTCATTCATTATTTTCAGATCACTTATCATCAGTTCCTAAATTCTATTTATTTGATATTTTTCCTATTTTCAATCATGAACCCACTTATTTTCAGATTTTCCTCATTTTAAAATACTAAGTGCTTAAGGTGGAATGGTTCTTTATTAATATGATCACATATTCACATTTTTAGCACCCATTCATATTTCCTCTTATTCCTGTTAAGGAATCTAACCCAACTTGAAAGAAGGATGTAAATGTACAAAGTGGTTTCATGAGTCAGTTCTAAAATAATTATAATTATTATTATAATAAACACAGAGGCAATATAATTGTGTCTGCCTGCCGAGTACCACATTTTCATTGATGAACAATAAGGGTTATGCACAAAGGAAGTAGACAGAGTGAATCTGTCAGAGACTTTGGCAGAATCTATTGAATAGAAGACTTTAAAAAAAAAATTGATTCTTGACACCATTGAATTGCTTTCTTGGCATCTGAATCCTTGCAGAAGAACAAAAGAGGTGGAGAGCAATCTAAGAATGTGCCTCTCATGCTTGCTCTCCAAAATTTGTTTGAATTATAGAAAAAAAAAAGTCTCTTTCATGTTAAAGGTGAGAGTCAAGTGGATTCTAAATCATTTGGATACAGTGGGCTTGAATAGAGATCTTATTTGGAAATTTAAAAATTTGCTTTTTATGATTCTTTGTTAAACATCTAATTTTCTTTCAAAAATAATAAAAACAACAACAATCTCAATAACAAAGCAAACTATTTGACATATTATTGTTATTATTATTTATCAAAAAAGTCTAAATAAAGTTTGGACAAATTTAACAATTACTAAACTGTAAATATTCATACATGAGCATAATTAAATTTTATATTCTTGAATAATGTGCAGAAGATTAGATTAATTCATAATCTAGTAAATAGTTTTAAAATTTGAGAGGACTGAAATAAAATGCAAAGGAAAGCAATGATTTTAAATGTTTTAATTTAATGGGAAATATTTTTTGCTTGAATTTATCTTTATTTCATACATATAGCTGTGAAATATATGCAAATGAGCAGAACATTTGGAGAGGGTGGTATCCTGTCAATCAAGTGAAAGAAGTGTGTCTAGAAGGAGGACATAATCAATTCTCCAAAAGCTGCTGCTCATCTCATTTGAGTAATGAGAATTCTCCATACAGGAAGTATAATTATTATTGGTAATCTTGAGAAGGGTCATTCTGTTCAAGTGGTAGTATTGTTCAAAATAGGTAGAGGTGAGGAAGTGAAAACTGTAAATGTAGCCAACTATTTTGAAGGTTAAGATCTATAAAGAAGCTGAAGAACATTCCAATAGTTGGGGTTTGCTCTATGGCAAAAGAAGGGATTTTTTTTTTTAAAGAAAAAAAGATCTACATATTTGTTTATGTGATCATGATCAAGAACAGAAAGCCAACAGGAGAGAAAATAAATAATTGCAGAACAAAAATTCCACAAGTAAGGAGGGAGCAAAGGAGAAATTTAGTACACAAGTGGAAAGCTTGACTTCTGAAAGGAAATGGCACCATTTATTGTGATATGAGAGAAGACAGAGACTGTGAACAGAGACACAAACAGATGTTATTACTGGTTGGTGTGAAGATGAGAATCTTCTCTGCTTAAGTTTTCAGTGAAAAAAGGAGTTAGATCATAGCTGAAAATGAAAAGGAGAGAGAGGACATAAGTTTGAGCAAAGATGAAAATGTGTAAAAATATTATCTGATAGCATTTGATGATAAATTATCTTGGGAAATGGAGTAAGGTTGGTGGAAATTTCTGAGAGCCACTGAGGATTATGTTTAAATTTTAAAATGAGATCACTTTCATGTTTGGGTGTTTGATTTTTTCCTAGCCTTATTGTGGTTGCTCTTCGTGTAAAGACATGAAGTTGGACAGAGTTCAAATTAAGAAGCATGAGGCATTTGCCTTGTGTATTTAATGGAAGAATAAAGAGGACAGAGAGATAAACGTAGGCAAGAAAGTGACAATACTCATGGACCATGAATATATGAGGGAGAACAAAGGGTGTGAAGGAATGGGAGGAAAAACAAAACAAAACACATGATTAAGGTCAGTAGATCCAAGTTCTGGATGAAGTCAAGGCATTGTTATGTAGTATCAACAAAAGGAAACCGAAGGAAAACATGTAGCTGTGTACAAACAGGAATATTAAAAATCAACAATTTGTAGGTAGTGCTGTTATAGATAATGACAAGAATTAGGATGATATCAGATCTTGAAATGGTTCATATTTCAAGGTAGGAAGACGTATTTTTTTTTCACTTATTTGTAAAATTATTAGATTTAGAATTTGGGGGGATATATCAACTTATGTAGGTAAAAGTAATGACTAAGCACATATCTGTAACTAGCAAAAAAGTGTGTTATTCCTAGCATTCCATCCAAAATGTGAAGTGAAATTTTGATATAAGGGTATTTTATAAAGAAAATACAAAATCATATAAATTCATCATCATTTGCTTTAAGGCAGGCAATTTTAAAAACTTGAATTACAGTGTGTTTTCGAATTATGAATAGACAATGTCCTACTTTTTGGAAAAGCTAAAATTAATTTTCTTGTCACTGTCAATAATACATATATCAAATGTCATGAATCCTACAGGGAATGATTTTTAGTTTTATTCCATTTCTTTGAGATTCACAGCAATATGATAACAATCTAAAACGACAACATTGGAAGAAAAAGAAATTTTATATAGAACGCTACCATAAACTCTTTGAAACATTATTACACTTGTTTTGAATTTTTATTTTAATTTATATTATATGCTTAATAAACTCTGATTATTAAGAAAGTTTAAAATAACCTTTTAGGGCGCCTGGGTGGCTCAGTTGGTTAAGCAACTGCCTTCGGCTCGGGTCATGATCCTGGAGTCCCGGGATCAAGTCCGGCATCAGGCTCCCTGCTCAGCGGGGAGTCTGCTTCTCCCTCTGACCTTCTTCTCTCTCATGCTCTCTCTCTACCATTCTCTCTCTCTCTCAATAAATAAATAAAAATCTTTAAAAAAATAAATAAAATAAAATAACCTTTTAAACAGAAAAGTAGAAAGAAGAAATTACCATTAATATATTTTCTGATTATATAAGTTGGATAATTTAGGGGGATAACAGTGGACAAACCCATACGTGCAAGTAAAATGAAGAGTCTTTCTTCACTTTAGAAGATTTCTTCTTTGATTTATTATTTCTTTTTTTTAAGATTTTATTTATTTATTTGACAGAGAGGGACACAGAGAGAGAGGGAACACAAGCAGGGGGAGTGGGAGAGGGAGAAGAAGGCTTCCCGTGGAGCAGGGAGCCTGATGTGGGGCTCGATCCCAGGACCCTGGGATCATGACCTGAGCCGAAGGCAGACGCTTAACGACTGAGCCACCCAGGCACCCCTGATTTATTATTTCTTAATTGTATTTTTTCATAACATTTTCCTAGAAATTCTGTTAGGTGGATTTCAGAACGATGTCTTCATTTATTTTAACTTTTCTCTTATAATTTCCATATCTGCAGCAATTTGGCATTTCCTTATGAAAACTGCTGAGCCCTGAGGTGGTCACTTTAATTATTATAAACAAATGCTTCAGTTATTATGGCTACATAACAAATTACCCTGCAACTCAGTGGCATAAAACTATTACTTATTGTACTTATGGATTTTGTGGGTCGAGAATTTGAACAGATCATCACAGGAATAGATTGTCTCTGCTCCATAATATGTGGGACCTCAAACTGGAAGATTCAAAGGTTTGGGGCTAAAATTGTCTGGAGGCTCGCTCACTCACATGTTTGGAGGATGAAGCTGGTTGGAGGCTGACTTTAGTTGGAAATATTGAACAGAGCCCCTAAACTTGACATCTCCATATGGCTGGGGCTTCTTCATTATAGGATAGCTGGACCACAGAGGTAAATATCCTGAGAGAGTCATGTGAAAGCATATTATCTTTTATTACCTATGCCCGGAGTAACATCACTTCTTACATTCTATTTATAGAGGCAGTAACAAAATCTCCCTGAGTTCAAGGAGAGGGAAGACAAAGCCATCTCTTGATGGGTCCAGTAATATTTTAGAGTGGAACTAGAAATATTGCTAGAGACATTTTTGGATTATATAACCTGCCACAACTAACCTCTTTCTATGAATTTATCATCGAGGAGGGAAGACAATTGAGTTGCTACATGGAGAAGATAAAGGGTAGGGAAACACTTTTATTAATTTGGAAAATAATAAAGATTATTTTCATGCCAGTCAGAATGATCCAGAAGAGTTAGAAAAGTTGATGATAGCATAAAGAGAAAATGCATGCAAGAATGAATTTTTTTATAAATTAAATAGGATCTGATCCAGAATCAACAGATGGATTTGGCCTTTGAGAAGACCACTCTTGCATCCTCCATTGTATTAGCAGGAAACACAGAGAATGTTGTTTTAGTTACAGATAGGCATCATTCACTGAACAAATACTAATACTGGTTTATTATATGTCAGAGCCTGTTTTAAGTAGTATACCTATATTAATTGAATCCTCCCTACATCCCCATAGAGTTGTATTATTCCTATTTTACAGACAAAAAAACTGGAAAAGAAAAACAATTTGCTCAAGGTCATATAGCTGATGACTGGGAGCTGGGATTCAAACTCCTTCAGGTGTTCTCCAGAAAAACCTCTCTCTCTTTTTTTTTAAAGATTTTATCTATTTATCTGAGAGAGAGAGAGAGCGCACACACAAGCAGCAGAGAGGGGCAGAAGGAGAGGGGGAAGCAGACTCCCCGCTGAGCAGGGAGCCCTAAGTGGGGCTCAATCCAGGGACCCTGGGATCATGACCTGAGCCGAAGGTAGACGCTTAACCGACTGAGCCACCCAGGCGCCCCAGAAAAACCTTTCTTAAGCATGTGGCAAAACTGTCTCCTTTGGCAGATTTAGTGGAGAAAAGACAGGTTAGTTTCCAAAAGATTGTTTCTAGTTTCTCATCAATGTCTCAGTGTCACTCAAGAGCATCATGAACACATTGCCTTAAAAAGCAGATATAATTTTACCTTTATAGGGGGAAATCTTAAAAGCAGAAACATGTTAGAGTGTACTCAACCCCCGGAAATCTCATTATTCCACAGCACAAAAGTAGGCAAAGTAGACCCATACCCAGGGAGACCAAGGTTACCGCAGGGAGGAGGCTGTGTGGGCTGCAGATGGACCTGTGGCCGCGTGAACAAGCGGTCCCACACTGTATTATATACTAACCAGTTAGCCTAAGCTGGACTACAGAACCTGTATCTCCTCTAAGTAACAAGAAATATTTCAAGGAACTTGAAGATTACTGGGGAGCCGGTCCACGTTTTGCATACCAGGCTATGGCAAAAAGCCTGGCCTGCCAGGAATGCTGACATCAGCCAGAGGTCTTCTTTGCTGTTTGGGCTGAGAAATCTCCCTGTTGAGCTGCCCAAAGGGGAAGGGAATGATCCTTAAATATCATCTAGATTTGTCTATCCTCAGAGATGATACTATCATCAGAAAACAGAACTGAGATTCTACTGAGAAGTGGTTTGGGGAATGGAAAATATGACACCAAATTTATTAGGGAAATTTGATGCTATAATTTATTAGTGTTGAACACCAACATGAGACTAATGCTCATGAGTTTAAAGAGAGCAGTTAATGCTGCTTTGAGATGTTTTCAGGTGATAGGATAACTTCTCAAGGGTAGATTGCTGGGCTTAACTAAACTCAGGGCTTTGTCAACTTGATATGATTGATTAGTAAGTGTTGAAAGTATTGATAATGTTTGTAAGGGAGTGTTACGTTATAGAAAGAGAGAGTGTAGTCTAAGGTTCCTGGTTTACTGTGAATTCATTTTGGCATTTCCCCCTTAAAACTTCACAAAACTTAATTTTCAATAAGTACTCTAGATTATTTTCCACAAAAACTCTTCACAGTTATATTTATAGACTTGAAAAATATTTGACTTTTTTGAGCACTAGATCCTAGTGAATTTGCTATGAAGTTAGTACATTTATATATTGCTAATGGCCATAAAGTTAATAATGGTCTTAAAATCTCACTCCTTGGAATTAATTTATTACAAAACAATGATACATTTTAAGAAAAAATGTGCATGGCACATGCAAAGGAGAAGCATGGATGTGTCTGAATACTTACTTATAGCTCTCAGGTACCTTTTTAATTTGTAGGCTTATAATTGATCCTATATCTAGTATTCTCTCTAATGTTAGTGGGAGTGGGCATAGTACATCCTGCTGACATTTAGACTTGTCAACTACTGGATAACTGGTAGGACAGAGATTTCAACAGAAGAAAAAAGGCACAACCTCCCTCTACAATTCCTCAACGGCCTGAAGTTGGAAAAGGAAATTCATCAGAGACTGAATATTTCTGGATCCTTTTGATGTACAAACAATGGATATAGTGTAATGAGGACTTTTTTGGGCTGGTCTCAGGTCAGCACATAGGACGGCAGCAAGAGATCCCCAGTGGTCTGGGCCCAGGAGAGTTTCCTGCTCCTTCTCCAGGAGTGAAGGGTCTTTTTTTTCTTTTGGATGCAATGCATCTGCATATGTGTTTTAGGCAAAGGCATTTGTTGCTCTTCCCTTTGCTGGTAACTTAGTATTTTGTTCTTTAGTGGCGTAGATACTAGGTAGAGTAGCAGTCCTCCCTCCACTCATCCAGCTCTGCATCACCAAGAAAAGCATTATCTTGCATACTGCATCGCCAGTCTTCGTGACCACCCAGTGTGTTCTATGGAAAAGAGCATGTGAGTGAGTGCAAACTCCATTTGTGTCTACAACATTTTGAGATTTTATACCCTCATACTATTTCACACTTGGCCTTTTGTAATTCAATAAAAGAATTGCTGAATTTCTTCCTATCCACTTGTGTGGAGATCTTTGTCTTTTCCCTATTGCCACAGAGTAGTTAATACTAAATATCCCATATCTCCTTTGAAACTTCATTCTTTCTTTCAGTTCTAGTCTTCTTGGTTATTCTGTGACTCCTGCTTTCTGGATTCATGATTTAGTATATCATCTAACTTGTTCTTGTTGGTAGATTAGATGTGACAGTTTTTCTAGCTTTTCTATCCAAGATAGAAACCAGAAGTCTTGCATCATTTAATCTTAATCCTTTAGAAGATACAATTGGTTGCCAGAAGTGAGTTTTAATTAACAAAATTCCAAATCTATTAACTTGTCTTCATTGAAACAAAAATCTTTTTATCAATATTAAAAAAAAAACCCTCAAGATATGCCCTTGGATAGCCTTTGGTAAAATGCTATTGCTATTTAGTTATATATATATTTTAAGTAACAGTATAAGTACACAATTTTTCCTAATTAAGGGGTGAAAGTGGTCAGGATAAATTTACGTGACAGAGGCTGGAAACTTCTCTAAAGTTTCTTTTACACTTTTAGACACTGAAGCACTACAATGATAATAGCTAACATATATGTTTTGCTTACTATCATGATATATTTTAACTCATTTAATCTTCAAATAATTTCATGAAGTAGTGCTATTAATATCCTTATTTTAAACAGACAAAATTAAGGAAGGTGGACATTGAGTAATTACTCAGGAATATCAAATTAGTCATTGGTCATGCCAGTATTCAAACCAGGAAATCTTGACCCAGAAGTTATGTTCTTATTCTCTATGCCAACTGCCTCCCAAGGTAAGTTATTAAAAAGATAAATAAGAAATATTCTTAGTGATGTTTTTGCTTAATCAGAACTTACAATGTAAGCTCTGAACATAATATTATCTAAAGACACCAGTAGAGCTCATTTAATAGCAATACAAGTAGGTAGATATTTTAAAATTGGGAGCCTAGAATTATACTGTAAGTTTTGACTAAAAAGAAATTTTATTTAATTAAAAACTTTATTATTGGCTATAGAAAATATTTTTCTCCTCTCTGGAGTAATATATGCTTTTATTTTACTTAAGTAAAACATAATCTGCTTTTACATAAACCTCTGTAGATAGAATGTTTGATAAAATATGACAAAGATAAAACTGAATCAATGGGTAAACTTTGATGGACATAGTCTACCAGAACTAGAAATGTCTTCCTATACACTACTAATAAAGGAAGTTGATCATAACTACAATGATACAGAGATACAAAAGTAATTTCCTGAAAACATATATGTGTTTGTTAAATACCTATTATTTAGCAGGGGATATAATAGTTTTTTCATACTTATTATTTCCATTAAATACTCAGATCTTCCCTCATAGATCAGTATCAATCTCTCCATCTTATAGATAAGGAAACTGAATTTCTTGGAGGTTAAAATAATTTGGTGAAGATCACACAGAGATGATCTCATTTGAATTGAAGTCTAGTTGGTTAACTCATTAATATACAGACTCCAGACCTATGAAAAGCAGATGTTTACATGTGTTAACAGATATCCTGAATGTTAACAAGCACTGCTTAAAGGCTAAAAGAAATAATTAGTCTTAAAGACCAGCAGGTAATGGCTCTAAAAACAAATGTGCAAGCTCATTTTTACTTTATTAATAACGTATCCTTGTTGTTGAAGTCTGTCCAGGAAATTCTGAGATTACATTCTTTTATTTTAATGATGGAGTGACTAGGAAGGATAGGATTACAGTAAATACATGGGTGTACAAAATGCTAAATTATTTACTAAAAATACTCATATTAGTAGTGTTCAGTAATAGCTGGTTTGGTGCTATTTAGTGGTTATAAAACAAATAGATAGAAGTAAATATAAAAGAATTGCGAATGTACATAGTGTTCCTGGGATCAAAATCCAGACATCTCACTTAAAGAACTGAATCAGCTGTATTCTCCCTTTGCAGGGAAGCTTTTGGTATTACGTAGTTTCTGTCAGATCTCCAAATATATCCTCAAATACCATTTAACATCTTCAAAAATATTATACATTTTTGAAAGTCAAGATTCATATTTTTGTATTAACTCAGTCAAGTATTTTTTTTAATTATAAAACATTTGCTTGCTATTTTTAGTATACGATTATGGGGAAGAAATTTGATTTTGGCTATTTCCTGCTTTAACACATGGATTCCTATATCCTTCTAAATCATCTAGATAATATTTTGGAAGGAAAATGGAATTATTTTCTTTGTTAAATTTTCTCCTAAGCTTACCACTTTCATGACCAGCCAGTTCTGTGAGCCTGACTGTAATGACTTAGGCTGAAATATAAGTTGAGGAGTAGAATTACAGGAGGAAGAAACAGGGAACGATTCCACTTTTTGGAAGCTTATGTATCTACTATGTAACAGTTGTTTTATGGCGGGCTTGGGTATGTTCTTCACAAATCCAAACATTTTGAGGCAGAATTAAACCATAAAGCTGCAAATTTACTTGTTGGTATTAATTTAGTGTTACTGACATTGGCAGGGTTTAGGAAGATTTATTTTTCTTGTTATATTTGCTCTTATGTCCTCAGGTCATTCACAGCCTACCTTGGGGTAGTGTTCTAATCTTTCCAGTAAAGTTTAGTCTCTCCTGATTAATTTTGTCTGCTATTCTTTCTCTCCCAATATACTCATATTTCTTTTTAATCTCTTTGCATTAAGGGAATAGTTCTTCTACTTAACTGAGTTAGATGATGGTTAAGAACATTATTATTAGAAAGATTTAAAAATATACCACAGGGCAACTAATCGCTCCTTTGTACTCTGAGAAGAAAATATAAAATATTAGAGTATAATAGCAGTATCTTCAGTGAAGCTTGGAAGAACACATTTGTTTACAACACAGTCACTGATCCTGTGTCTACGTCTTTAGCAGTTAGTATGCTTTTTTGTACTTACTCAGGAGAGAAAAAGATGTGACTTACTGAGGTGAGAGCATTCGACTTCCCAAATTAGTTGCTAGGTTGAAATCAGAAATCTGGTGTCTAGCTCAGTACGGCAACCTTGGTGTATTTCCTCCAGGAAGAAGAGATTGTTTATATCTAAACTTCTCTCTTTTGTTGTTTGCAACAGTCCTAAATTCAAAATAAAACTAGGGAGATGTTTGCCTGACCAGGAAACAAGACTGAGGATCAGCTTCACCTCTGGAAGTAACCAATTGAGGAGCTCACTCTGAGTTTTGAGCAGAGCTGTGAGCCGCTGCTTCTAGGAACTCCTTGTGGAATGACCTTCATGGCAGAATTTCAGGGTGTTGAGAGCATCAGTCTGTTACTGTAATCATTAAATTCTTCCTCTGGAGTGCACTTCATATGAAGGATATTCAAGTGTAGGACAGACTCTCTATTCCTAATGACTTTGAAGCTCCAGCTCTATATTTTCAGATAAGATAAAAGAGACAGGGAGAAGTAAACAACAGTTTACTATGCGGGAAGGGTCTAACTTTGTGCAAGGCTATTTTCTTCTAAGAGGAATATTTAAGAAGACCACAAATCTATAATATGTAGTATGGTGATAGGACTAATTCCTTGTATTTTAAAATAAGATCCCCTAAAATCATATGACCTTGATGGGGTCTAAAGAATTTCACATTCTATAGGAAAGGGGCAATGAAATCTAACTGGCCACTCCGTTTATTTTTCACAGAATAATATTACTCATGTCAGAAGGCACCATGAATCGCTGTTGACCAGAGAATAAAGCATAACCTCCTCAATGTCCTGCATAAAGTGCAGTCACACGATTTTTCAAACCTTTTCTCCCCACTGCTTTCTTACACAGACCTTCTGCTGTAGGCAAATCGATTAGCGACATCACCCGTCACACCCCACCCCACCCATCCACTCCTGTCTCCTTCTGTCTTCTATTTCCCTCCCTCACTAAAGCATCTTCTTTCACTAATTCTCATCCACTACTTTTATCTCTTAAATCCTCACACTTTTAAGGTTTTTGCCATATAATAATGACAATAGCCAACAATTGTATAAAATAATTATTAGTGGCTAAGTGTTGTATATGCATTACTTCTTTTAATATTCAAAATAACCCTAAATATTAGGTATTATTATTTCCCTACTAGGATGTAAACTCCATGAAGGCACTGTGAGTGCCCAATAAGTATTGAAGGAATAATTTTCATTTTGTACATGAGCAGACATATGATTAATGGTATCAACTGATTTTGGCCGAAGCACACAAAAAACTTGTGGCAAATAGGGTGACTATGGGGACCAAGTTCTTAATCATGATGCTGGGGTAATCCTTTTAGCAAGAAATACTCTTCACATGTTATTTCACTTTATCCTAAAAAATATCTCTAAAAATGGGGATTGTTATCTCCATTTTACAGATGAAGATGCCAAGATTCATAAACTTCTGACTAGTGATAGAATCAAGATTTGTATGCAGAGCAATTTGATTTCAAAGTCCAAGTTATATTGGCTATGATAGTTTACATCTCACAATATAAAATAAATAGACAAAATAACCTGTGGTACTTAAAGCATTCACTAAAAATCTACCATCCTACCTCTGGGTATTAATTCTATACCCTAAGAAGATGATTATACAATCAGAGCCAGGTTGAAAGGACGTAATACACTGGCTGCAAAAGGAACCATTAATCTCTTGCCTTGTGTGGCTTAGTGATCGAATCAAATCAACTGCAGAGTTGATCACACTGATAATGATAAAAGGAGTTATTATGAGCAAGGAATAATATTAAATAGCAAAAAATCAATTTGACAGCAACTCAGAGATATAATCTGGGTCTTTTCCAATAATATTCTGAGCACATTTTCCTTGCATTATGTATGTTTTATGACAATTATCTTTCTTATTGTATCATTGGAATGAAAGACATTACTTTCTGCTGCCATGATGCAAATTTCCTTAGTGAGTGATTAGGTTGATTTGCTGGTTATATCCTTTTTGCTAAGTGATGGCAAGTGGTAAATTAGGCTCAGTAAGGAAATGGCAGTAGAATACATTGTGTCTTATTCTATAGCTGAGATAATCAAGAACATATTGTTGAGAAAACAAATAAATCATAATGTTTAGAGGAGAAATACCTTTCAGCAGTCTTAGCATTGATGATTTTATCAACTAGTATTTTATTTGTGAAATTAAAGTCTGAGCAATAACAGATGGTATGGGCAATATCTGTTCCATTACCAACGATATAATTTCTGAAAACTGCCAATGTAAATGTTCACAGACCTAAATAACTCCATTTTGTAGAAACTGCTAGCCGCATATTATCAAACACGTAGTCAAAAAACTGTATATTGGCTGACTTTGTCGACCAGGAATCTCAGTTAATTGGCAAAAATGTATAGCTGTAATGTATCATAAAATAGTTCCAAAGGAAGGATCCAATGCACTGCAAGAAGTTGGAATGCATTCTGCCAGAATTGAAATTAAAAAAAAAAAGAAATGAATTTGTGTTTTGTAAAGTTGAGCAGTTAAATATTTAACCTGTGCTCATATTCTTTGAAATTGGATTCTTACTTTTTCCATAATATAGTAATCTTTCCTCAAATAACATAGTCCAGCATAGAAAGTTAGCACTTGTTTGAATACATTCCCTCTTGAATATTTACACTGTATCCATTGCAAATTCAAACATCCCTTATATATGTCCCAGTAAGTATGCATGATATATATGTGTGTGTGTGTGTGTATATACACACACACACACACATATATAAAACCTCTGTTCTTCCTATCATGGGACCTGAAGCATAACTGTTGAGCATTCTTCTTTTTTTCTGTGTACCACCTTCCACAAGCCTTTTTAAGTGCTGAAACATGAAGAGCTGAGACTTCAGTGGTAATTTCTGGGCCCTTTCCCTGAAGACTCAGAATCACAGCATTCTGTTTATTTTAGGTTGCTTTAATTATCAGAATACTTGAGTTGCTCAGCTCAGGATTTTCATCTTCCCGACCTAGACCTTCGAGGACACTGGTATTTTACTTCACCATTACAAGTCTTAGCATTGACTAATGTCTCAATTTGACATTACCCATCAACCTATTGAAAAGGACCTTCTTTTTTAATTTAATTATTTTACTCTCATGCTTGAATAATTATGATTAGCTCCTCACTAACTTTACAGTCTCTAGCTTGTATTCCTTCCAAAGCAATTTACATATGAATCTGATTATGTCAATTCTTTGATTTCCTCTGTACTTACAGAGCACTTGGCACCTTCCTCTGGTTTAATCCTTATTATGTCATCTGCACTCAATAACTTGAGACTAGATTTATTATTTTATCTTTTTGTCTGTCTTCAGTCACAGCATGGTAAATTATATTCAATTGTTTATTGAAATTGCATATGGGGGTTAAAGGAAAACTAGTTACCTATAAAACTGCTAGCACTTTTACTTTAGCAATTAAATGAGTCATGGTGCCCTTTCCTGAGTTAGGAGAAATTAAGAAATGAATTTACTAGTTTTAAGAGAAGATCTAGAATTCTTCTCTTCATGCTAAGCATGAATTGCCTATTAACATACAAGTTGAGGTGAAGTTCAAAGGCAAATCAGGTTTGGATTATTGTTAGGATTGATTCTTCCACTTGTGCACCTATTTCTTAATTGTCTGCAAAAAGATACTAAAAAAATGCTCTTTATTTTCACACCATAAAGGTTAACCCCTTCTGTGTTTGCATGTATAAATGCACACTGATTAATTCAATAGAATGTGCTTAATACATATTTTGTATTAAAATTAGCAGTGTCCTCTGATTGTTCACCCCTTGATTAATTTATAGGTCTGACTCGAATTCAGATTTTTAAAATGTTGCCCTTTGATACATTTATTTATGTATTCATTCTAGTCATTCAACTAGAATGACTAGCAATAAAAGCAAATATGAAAAAGATACGGTTCCTTGCGATCAAAGACATCATTGATTAATGCTGGAGATCAATGACTGCCATATAGAGAAATAAGAGTTAAAGGATATTATAGAAGTCCTTTGGGAACATATAGGAGAGATACCTAATCAAACAAGTGTTAGTAGGAGGAGAGGTAATTGGAGAGAATAAACATTTGTTTTTCAAAGATGGTATTTGAGCTGAGTCTTAAAATCTTCAAAGATGGGAAAAAATAAGCAAGGTAAAGATTATTCCATTTAAAGAAAAACATGTACAACAGACCTAGAAGACTAAAATAATCCTAGGCACTTAACATTTTACATGACTATAATATGGCAAAGCTGTAACAATGGGAAAGCTTCAAAATCATGAAAGTTTTTTTTGTATTGGACTGAGCCATTTATATTTTATCTTGGAGACAATGGAAATCATAAAAAAGTTGATCAGGGAAGATGTACGATCAGATGTAAAGTTAAGAAAGATTACTTGGGGCACCTGGGTGGTCAGGTGGGCTAAGCATCTGCCTTAGGCTCAGGTCATGATCCCGGGTTCCTGGGTGGAGCCCCGCATAGGCCTCTGGCTCTCTGCTCGGTGGGTAGCTTGCTTCTCCCTCTGCCTGCCACTCCCCCTGCTTGTGCTCTCTCTCCCTCTCTCTCTTTCTCTCTGTCAAATACATAAGTAAAATCTTAAAAAAAAAAATTACTCTGGTTACAATGTGTAGAAAGTATAAAAGCAGAGATATTAGAGGCAAGGTAGTTAAGAGGTATTGCAATAATCAGAGCAAATTGACTTAGAAGTAGCAATCAAATAGAGATGTGAGAGATGATGGAAAAGGATGAATCAAGGATAATTATTTGGCTTAAATAAGTGAGCCAATGGTGACGCCATTTACAGAACAGACTGCAAATGGAGGATCAGATTTGGGGACGTAGTCTAGGTCCAGTAGAAGGAGGATAATACGAGGTGGATTCAATTCAGGTACATTGAGTTTGAAACAGCTGTGGGATGTAAGGAGGTAAAGATATATGCAGTTGAATATATTAGGTCTAGAGCTTGGAGATATAGGTAAGGGTTTGGGAATTATCAGTCTTTCCTTGTGACTTAACAACAGGATATCTACTTCCAGTGTATGTATGTGCTAAAGATAAATAAAGAGAAATGTTCATAATTCAAGATTCAGTAACTTTTTGTTATTACATATTATTTCAAATGTTTTCACATGAATTATTTAATTTAAAATTCACAGGAATTCTAGGTGATGAGAGGAGAAAGGTTGCTTTACAATTGACATTCTATAGATGAATAAACGGAGACAGAAAGGAGTTAATTTCAGTTACACCAAACTAGTACCAGCAGAACCGGAGGTGGACTCAGATCAGCCAACTCTAGGTTCTGTCTTCTTTCAACGCCAGTTGCCTGTCATAGCCATTGTTTATATGTGGTAATGTGATAGAAATCTAGCAGGGAATTTCATAATAATACTACTAACTATAGAGTTTAGAGAGAAATTAATATTCTTATATTAATTCTGAGATCAGAATCTCTACCATTTACTAAATTCAAGTTATGGCAAAATCAAACACCTAATTGTCTGCAATGGATTTAGCATAGCTATTCTATTTGGTATCTTGACAGCAAACTCACATATTACATAGCTACTTTGTAAACATTACAACTTTTTTCAATAAGCCATCTAATGTTTAACATTACTTGAAAATATTTATAATTTCAGCTAATACAACCTCTTGGAATGGTGATTACTTAACACATCAAAGGCCTACTTGTTCTTATTTGGAAAATTAATGTGGAAAGATATTCTAGTTTGTTTAAGTGAGCAATTGTAAACAAGGAAGAAAGCAGAAATGATTTCTATCCACACTAAATGTTCATCTTAATGGGGGCTAATCATTAGTTGTCTTTATTAACTTATGCATTTTGCTCTAATAATACAAGGCACTTTGAATCATGGGGAAAAAGACATTTCCTCTATTGAAAGACATTTGTAGAGTAATTGCACAGGTGGAAAAAGAAAACAGTGGGACATTATGCTGTGCATAGTATGGACTCTCAATTGTAGTTTAGTATCAGTCTTGGTTTCCAAACACAAAAAGATGAATGGGATAATAACGGAAACATCATGAAATCATCACCAATAAGACTGTGAAAGAGTCTTCAGATATGGGAGATACGGTGGGAATACTGTGATGACTGAAGAAATCAATTAAGCTATCATCAAAATAGTTTATGGATAGACATTGAAAATGTGAAATCAACCAGGATTAGAGTCATATATTTGACAATATATTCCTATTTACCCATGAATGCCTTTCAGTGGTTCCTTTCTTTTGTTAATGCTTTCATAGCAATGCTTTCTTAGAAAGAGTTATAGCTTATTGTAGTTCATGTGTTAAGCTTCTATCCTTCTTAACCTTGTGACTAAGACAAATGTTCACTTTAGAGGATGTGTATTGCTTAATGGCAGACATCTATCAGGTCATTCGATAATACAGAATTTATACAATACTATATCTGAGCCCTAGTTTCACTTTCTTTGGTCATACTACTTCCATAACAACAAACACTCAAAAATATCTGCAACACATTTTTTGTAGATAAATGATGTAGTTGTAAACCATTTTTCTAAGGCTCTATTCAAAAGAACTAGCATTTCGCATGCATGACAATTACTCTTTTCACCTGCTGGTTAATAAACCCAATTACCTTTCTTTCGATATAATGTATCAAAATAAAGAAGCAATTTAGTTGTGAGGTTTGAAAACTTTACTATGTTTTACACATAATCTTCATTCTGAAATTCCAAGTTATTCAAAATATGTTTCTAATGATAGATTAAAACTAATAAGTTTTATTCAGAAAAGACCTCTGATTTTAGAACAACATGGTCAGTTCTTGAACTATAACTATTAAATAAGTATATTTATTGTTTTTTTAATTTTATTTACTTATTTGACAGAGAAGCAAGAGAGCACAAGCAGGGATTGCTGTAGAGGGAGAAGGAGAAGCAGGTTCCCCGCTGAGCTGGGAGCCCGACGCTGGGCTCCAACCCAGGACCCTGGGATCATGACCTGAGCCAAAGGCAGCCGCTTAACCATCTGAGCCACCCAGGTGCCCTATTGTTTCGATCATACATGGAATTTTATGACCTATTTATTGAGATAGTGTATTTCAATAGGAATATTTTATTGAAATAATTCTTTATATCACAATTCTCAATATTTGAGAAAATAAAAATACTGAATTATGTAATTAAATTAAATATTGGAAATTTATAACTACATTTATTTATCCAAACCTACTAAATATTTTTTTCTGGTAAAGTTTACAGACACATTCTCAGAAAAATAATTGTTGCTGTTTTTCCTATAGTTTGATTGGACTGGCAAGCCCTTGCAAACCTGTATCTACCACAAAGCAAGCATCTTGAAAATTAATATAACTCAGCTTCAATGTGGTATCTGACTTTTAATATGGGTTTTAAATACCTCCTAGTTTTAAACATCTTTACATTTTCCTTTCAAAATTAACAGTTGTAGAAAAAGTTTTTATAGCATTTCCTGTAAGCAGTCTCCATGTAGAAAATGTAGTAGAGAAAGCTGAGCTACTGGGAGAAATATCAGAATTTAAGATATAGGTTTGGTGATGTGATCACTGACACCAAGAGAGTTCTGAATCTTAAGTGAATTCATTTTCCAGTAGACATCAGTTCATAAAGAAATATTTTATAAAATCCAGCATAATTGATGATTTTATTATATCAAAAGCAGATTTCTACTTTGTCATTTAGAATACTATTAGCTTATTATAATATAATTCCAATGACACAAGAATTCCATTTAAGGATTTAAAAATGCATGTTTTATTTGTTAAGTGATAAGAAGCTAAATGTTTGACAAAAAAGAAAAAAGATAAACAATCCCAGCTTCCCACCTAAATATTTATTCGCTTAAAATTACATCTTTTATTTTTGGCTTGTGAGATTTATACTCTTTGAGAGCATGGAAACCATTAATACCAAGCATGATTGGTTTTCAATCCCTTTTTCCCTTCTAGCTTGATGATGTGCTCTATTTTCTTTAATTATGGTATGATGACTGGTTATTCACACTGTTCTTGTTATGAACTGAGTCAGCCTCTTGGCCTCTTGTAACTAATAATCTGTCTTTTTGCCTCTCAAGTGTATTTTATATCCTCTGTATATAGTACTTAGAATTAATCACGGTGCTTATTTATTTATGTACTTATATTTTGAAAAGTCTGAAATATAGTATAGGAATGTTGTCAGCTTGTATAAGAAAATGTATAAAACAATTTTACCCATACCTACTAAATACTAGCACAAGACATGACAAAGAATTATAATACAAGTGGAGTAAATAGCATATGAAATAACCCATAGTATAGAATCTAGATTTTTTTAGGCAGAGAATGTCATAAATTTATTCAAACATACAAGCATTTTTTATTTTCCTTTCGGATTTTGCCAACACAACACTATATGTTGAGTTAAATTTATAAGTCACTTAAAACTTCTGTACTTTGTATTTTATGGTCTTTAAACCCCAAATAGCTTGTTATGAAACACTTTTTGTAAGGTAGCTACGCTTTTATAACACTCATGGATTTTGGTGTAAACAGAAAGAACTCTAAACTCCTAAGAGTTTAGAAATTTCCCCTGTCAATGTATTTCTACTTTTTCCCTTTGGTTTTAATGTTTCTTTAAAAAAGAACCTCACTAATGACTGAAATAGGACACAAAGGATTTTGAACAGGTTGTACTTCCCAGTGATAGTATTTTAAATGATATGAAGCATCTCACACTTATTACAGAGCTATCAGGCTTGCAACTCTTCTGAGGAAAAATATAAGGATAGACTGCCCCAGAGGGGTACTTAATGAAATACAGCATCTCCTTGAGGAACAAGTATATAGCTAAACAAGTTGATAGAACTGAAGATAGTATAAATATTTTTAAGTATATCAATATATGTATATACAAGGCATACATATATATATGTGTGTGTGTGTGTGTGTGTGTGCGTATGCCATTGTAACATCCTAAACAAAATAATAAATTTTTTAGTAAACTATCAATGATTACACTGATAGTCAGTATAATTTTGTCATTGATGTGAGGTTGAGGGCAAAGAATAATTAGATTGCCATGGTGTTTCCTCCTGATTCAGGATTTGTAAGGTCCTTAGCAAACATTGGTAACAGCCTTTCAAAAGTACTGATTACAAAGTGAGATGCTGTGCATATTAACTACAGGTTTTTACCCAAGAGGATATAGGAAAAGAATCTAACACTATTAAAAAAATGGAGGGAAGCCAAGAATGCTTTAGGGGTGGAGAGTCAAGCAATTGTCTTTGAATATAATCATTAAGATGCGCTTGGGCTGAAGCAAGTGAAGTTGCTGACATTACAAGACAGAAACAATGATGAAATCAGTTATATCATTCCTCCTCTAACAACTTACTGGTTCTTTAAGTGATAATGTGGATTCCAAAAGTTAAGATTTTTTTTATCAATGTACAATATCATTGTTGATCTATAAAGACTAAGGGTTGTTTATATTAAAGACTCAGTTTTAAGAATAAAGAATGTGTTAGAAATAAATATTTATAATGATTAAGGGATAAGGTAAATAAAAAGGTGCTCATCAGCACTAATCATCAGGGAAATGCAAGTCAAAACCATGATGAGATATCATTTCATACCTGTTAGGATGCTGTTATCAAAGTACAAAAGATAGCAAGCGTTGTCAAGAATGTAGAGAAATTGGACCCTATACACTGTTGGTAGGAATATAAAATGGTATAGTTGCTATGGAAAACAGTGTGTGGCTCCTCAAAAAATTAAAAATAGAGCTATCATATTATCTGCAATCCTATTTCTGAGTATATATCCAAAAAGTTGAAATCAGGATCTTGAAGAGCTATTTGCACACCTATGTTCATTGTGGCATTATTCACAATAACTGAGATGTGGAAACAACTTAAATGTTTATTGGTGATGGATAAAGAAAATATATTACATACGATGGAACACAATTAAGCTTTTTAAAAGAAGGAAATATTGCCATATGTGACAACATGGATGAAACTGGAAGACATTATGCTAAGTGAAGTAATCTAGTCATAGAAAGACAAATACTACATGATATCATTTATCCCCGCTCCAGCATCTAAAATAGTCAAACACAGAATCAGAGACTAGAATGGTGGTTATCAGAAGCTGGAGGGAGGGGGAAATGGGTAGTTGCTGTTCAAAAGATAAAATGTTTCACTTATGCAAGATGAATAATTCTTTGAAGAAATATTGCAATGATGGCCATTCCAAGGTATCTGCTATTATATGTCTCATATCTGGGCAGGAAAGACATGACCAGCTTAGGGTCTGGAATAAATGCCACTGAGTCCTTGTAGTCTTTCTATGTGATCTTTACTGCTGAGAGGCTTCAGGATAACAGAACTTTCTAGATGTTGGTTTCCAAAGCATGTGGTATATGCAAGAGGTTTCTCTCACCTGGCTTCAGGTGAAAGGTTTTTAGTTTTTCTTTTTCTATTATGACCTAGACTCAACAATTGGGACTTGAGTAAAACAATAAAGAGATTTCTAAAATGAGAAAGTTGAAGGGTGCCTGTGTGGCTCAGTTGTTAAGCGTCTGCCTTCGGCTCAGGTCATGATCCCAGGGTCCTGGGATCGAGCCCCGCATGGAGCCCCGCATCGGGCTCCCTGCTCAGTGGGAGGCCTGCTTCTCACTCTCTCATTCCCCCTGCTTGTGTTCCCTCTTTCACTGTGTCTCTTTCTGTCAAATAAATAAATAAAATCTTAAAATAAAATAAAATAAAATGAGAAAATTGAGCATTATAAAGGTATCACCTGATGCTAAAGTGTTTAGAGATTAATGCAACTTCAGTAAAACTCCACGTTGGATATTAATTTTAACTTGAGACAACTACTAGTGAATGCAAATAGAAAACAGAATAAAAGAAGATAGGAAAAAAATTCATTTAAAAAAGCATTTCTTACTATTTCTTACTAAACTCTCAAAACCTGATGGGATACTGGTCACCTAGCTGTGTCTAGCAGGTATTTGCCATGCAATGGTGAGGAAGAGATGGTGTCTAGAGCTAGTAGAAATGGTAGTCTGGAAGAATAACTGAGGGTAGTTAGGAAAGGACATGCTTAATTACCAGATCTAAAAACAATTGGGAAGCTATACATTTAAAAGCGAAACTCATTAAAAAATTAGGACTCTTGTAAAAATAATCTCAATATTGTTTTTCACATGAATGCACTTAGAATTTCCTATCAGAGTGTTGGCAGCATGCTTTTTAGAATTAGACCCCATGGGTTAACAGTGTAATACCGATCCGAATATATGTCTCAGTGTGAGCATTACCTCTTTTAGGACACATCCTCTTGAGATCCACAAATTGGGTTATTTGGACTCCTTTCTATTAATTTAGCACATGAATGTACACATCTATGTGTACCAAGCAGTAATGTGTCTGTTTGTTCTTCCTTGTCAAAACACTCTGACATCTTGAAGATCAGAAGCTATTTTTTTCAAAAATTGCTTTCACTAATACATCCCAATGCCCAGCAGAGTGTTTGAAATAAAATATGAACTAAATAAACTCATACTGTGTTAAACAAATGCGTGAATGGATAAACAGTAAGAGATTATTTCCTGATTCTGGTGGTGGACATAATATAAACTATTTCATCCTTACAGTAAGATTTAATCATAAATTTTGTTAGCTCATTTTACAAAAAAATAAAGCTTAATTATGCTAATTAGCTGGTTAGAGTCATTAGAGTTTCAACTTTGAAATGATTTGGGTTCTAAGCTCATGATTAAAAAAAAAATCCTTGATAACATGGACAAATAGGAATTGAACAGATAATCTCCCCCAAACAGATTTTAAGTTACAAAAAAAATTTAACAAGTAAAAAGGTAGAAATCCCACATTAATGAGAGTGAAAGATATTATTTATTAAATAATATTAGAAATACTGATTAGAAATTTGGGAAGATGAATTAACAAATAATTATCTTACACCATTCAACAAAAATAAATTTCAGTTTAATTAAAGGTTACATTTTAAAACAAACAAGCAAACAGAATTAAAAAAATGCTATATGTCTCAGATGTTTGGATGAAGAGGTTGAAAACTGGAAATGATAGAAATTATAAAGGAAAATATAAACAATTTGGACATCCTTCTTTTAATATCTGTTCTACTTTTTATGCTTTTTAAAATAAAAAAACTATTAGAGCAAAAATGTATAATTATAAACATGTAGGCACAAAGATACCGAAAAGAGGATTTATTCTTTTTATAAAATATATAATTTAGAACCATCAGTAAGTTCTCGGAGAGAAGCTGTACTTGAAAAGCAGGTATAAATTTAAGGTCCAGTGAAAAAATATTTCAAAAAGGAGATGTTAAGTGAGCCAAAGCACAGAACTTCAATACTGTGTAGATGTGTGAAGTAGTCAGGAAATAGTCCAGGCCACTAAGTCTAATGCCAGGGCCCAACTTAAAAAATTCTGGTCTCTTTAAGAGGTTTGAATTTATTCCTTAGACTATACCATTAAAAAAATATATTATTAACCTTATAATTGCAAACAACTAAGTGCATATGCAAAACAATTAACATGAAGACAAGTGAAAATCAGAAAAGGAAAAATAAGTAATCTTATGGGGAAATGAATATAAATGTCAAAAATAAAGGATAAAATAGTGTCTGCAATCAAACACTAAAAATGTATCTATGACAATCTGTATAACATCCTATATTACCTGTGGAATATAGATAGGCTGGAGGAAACATTACCAATATTTTTACTAGTGGATTCTTGAATACTATTCAAATATTCTGTGTGTTTTGATAACCAGATAAATGAAACATAAAGACATTTTCCCTGAAAATAAGAGATACTGTTGTTATCAGTTCGTTTATCATCTCAGGTTCTTGTAAGCAGTCAAAGCAGAAAATCTATTTCTCTCTTGTGTGAACCATACTCTTTCTTCTTCTGTCTTACTTTTGGCTGTAGTCTCTGCAAATTCATTTGAAAAATTGGGTTGTCAGTTTCACATTTCAATTCTGTGGCTGCTGCTATAAAAGGACAGGTAATTTGCTCAGGGGAACAGTGTCATCTGTAGCAGAAGTTAACAACAACAACAATCCTAATGGCTAATTCAGAAAACCATAAATGCTTCAAACAAGAGTTACCTTAGACTCTCTCTCTATATATATGCATATTTTATATGCATAAAGTATGCATTATATAAGGATGGTATGTATAAATGCACATATATATTCATTAAATTTTATGTCATCATTAGGAGTAAGTAAAGTAGAGAACAAACACCTGAAGTTTGTAATAAATCTCATTTGATATTCTGACAAAATATCCCCTGCCTTTCACATGCTTCATACTTGTCTTGGGTCCAGAGATGAGGATTTATAGGTAGAAAACCTATTGGAATTTCCCTTTGGGATCAACACAAGTGGAGGTGCCAAAGAGGGAGACTTGGGTTGATAGCAGAGCTGTGATGCATTGCAACAAAGAACTCATTGATAGCAGAGGCATTTCTAGAGCTAGTATGGTTTTTCATAGTTATCCATCCCTAGAATGATTCCTTCTAGGCTTCCTGTGCTACATGGATTAGGCTTTGGAGGTAGGTGGCTCCTGAAGTGGGAATGTGACTTTGAGTAAACCACTCTTCTACTACAAAGATTATCTGAGCAAGTACTCAGCTAAGAGGTATTAGCAACACTCACTCCCAAGAGCTGTGGGAATGAATATCTCAGCCTGAAAGGGAGGTTCTGGGTGCATCAACTTTTGTCCACCTTTTGTGACTCATGAATTCATACAAAGAGTTCTGGAAACATCTCCTCCAGTATTCTGGTCAGGCTCATTTCTTCAAAAACTTACAGAGGGAAGCTTAGTGAGACCAACTATAACCCAGGTCTCTAAACCTGATCTTAAGGACACACCTGATATTCATTTTTTGCCTCTTATAATATCCACTAAGATCTCTTTACCTTCAGCTAGCATTTCTGCTGGTCCAGGTGACTTTCCTACTAGCATGACCAAGAACCTTACCCTTAAGTGGTCTGAACCTCTGATCACTAGACCTTTCTCAGTCCAAAACCAAGGCACTTGCCAATTTATCATGAAAATAAGGCCAAGGAGTTCCAAGAGATCAATAAGTACATCATCAAGGTGTCGCATTTTTTCCCTGCTCCTATTATAGCCTGCCTATAACTGTAACCTGCCTGCCATGATGGTGATTGTTTTCCCCCTTTGCTTGAAGTTATCAAATGGCAGCTTAAAGTGTAGGGGGACACTTGCTGTGTCTCTGGTGGAGGAATTCTCCATCTGGGACTGGAATCTCCAAATCTTCGGAGTTCAGTGTTGTGATATAAAGCACCAGTTCCCCAAAATGAATCACTGAGTATGATGATGAAGGGAGACAGTCCTACTCCATCCCTTGCTTCCTGTTTCCTACGGAAACAGCATCATATCATGATCATTAATTAAGGGTGAACACTGTTGGGCGCCTGGGTGGCTCAGTCATTAAGCGGCTGACTTTGGCTTAGATCATGATCCCAGGGTCCTGGGATCGAGCCCTGCATCGGGCTCCCTGCTCAGCGGGAAGCCTGCTTCTCCCTCTCCCACTCCCCCTGCTTGTGTTCCTGCTCTCACTGTCTCTCTCTGTCAAATAAATAAATAGAATCTTAAAAAAAAAAAAAAGGGTGCACACTGTGTCCTGGAGGACAGCACTTCATCCCTGCATGGCATTATTTCCAAGAGGGCAACTCAGTTGAACCTTCAAGAGATCATTTTCTCACTCTAATCAGGCTGATGTTTGTGAATTGTTTCCCACCAAATATAATATTGGTTTTATTGCATTATCTTGGCCAAAGTTTCAGTAACCAAAGCTTTTACTTGCCAATCTCTTTTTTTTTTTTTTTTTTTTTTTTTTACTTTTTTTACTGTGCCAACTCTTTCTTCCCTGGCCAAGGAACCAATGTGGGAGTTATGATAATTATCAAATATGTCTATTCCAATTATACATTTAGACTTTGTGTCCCAAGTGGACTCACTGTGAGTTGTAACTGAACCAAGTTTCCATTAATTATCTGGTCCCTATGCATCCCCCATCTATATTAGAGAACTTGAAAAGGCTTTGAGTTTATAGGTATCAGTGTAAAGTTGGAGTCTGTGTCCTTGAAATATCTAGATATGCTTCTTTCTCCAGTGCATGGTTACCTAAATATGGAGTTGTAGTTATCATTGAGGAAGCAATGGGAAAAACATCACTGTGCACACTTATAATGTCCTTCATGTTAGATTTGGCTTTGTCAGACCACTACTAGTTTAGGTTAGATTTCCTAGGAAACTAATTTTGGGAAGGAAATTTGAATCAGGAGCATAACTTAGCCTATAAAATAGCCTTAGCCTTTAGCATAAACAACTGGAGGATTGTTGGAAGTTGTCTTCAGCAGAGGGAAAAGGTAGTAGTTTCTTATTGCTGCCATAACAAATTATCACAAACTTAGTAGCTTAAAACGACACAAGTTTATTCTTTTACAGTTCTCAAGATGAGAAGTCCTAAAATGGGTCAGAAGGGCTACATTTCTTCTGGAGGTTCTCAGGGAGGATTGGTTTCCTTCATTTTCTAGCTTATAAAGGCCACCTGTATTCCTTGTCTCATGGCCTTTCTCCATCTTCAAAGCTAGAAACATGGCATCTTCAAATTAGTACCCTGTTTCTATCATCACAAAGATATCTGTTTCTATGACCTTCCAAATGCCCTCTTATAAGGGCACCTGTGATCAAATTGGTCCCACTCAGATAATCAAGAACAATGTTCCCATCTCAAAATCCCTAACCTTATCATATCCACAAAGTTTTTTTTTTTTTTTTTTGTCATGTAATGTATCATATTTGTAGGTTCTGGGGATTAGGATGTGGACGTCTTTGGTGGGTCATTATTCAAAATATCACAGTCTACCCTCTGTGATATCTTCCGTGTATAACACATGGAAGTGGTGATAATTAATGACGTTTTCTTTGACATCCTAAATATTAGAGAAAGAATAAAGTGAGTGGTTTCTGAAACACAAGCACAATTTTCTTACAGATGAAGTAATAATGAGTTTCAAGATGTGTTTAATGACACACAATTCTTTAAACTGGTGATACTTATTACTGTTTTAGCACTGTACCATTTATATTTAATCATTACAACTTCTGCAAATGTTTCACGAAATATTTAGTCAAGATATCGTTTTCACACTATGGTTGTTGTGAAATTGTTTTTATTTTTGAACTTTTATAAAAATTTAATCTTTTTTACCTTTTTTTACCTTTTTACCTATAGATGACAAGTGGCTAATTGTACTTAATTACTTTTTCTATTTTTTAATTTTATTTATTTTTATTTTTTAATTAAAAAAATTTTTATTAACATATAATGTGTTATTTGTTTCAGGGGTACAGGTCTTTGATTCATCAGTCTTACACAATTCACAGCACTCACCAGATACATACCCTCCCCAGTGTCCATAACCCAGCCACCCCATCCCTCCCACCACCTTCCACTCCAGCAACCCCTCAGTTTGTTTCCTGAGATTAAGAGTCTCTTACCATTTGTTTCCCTCTCTGGTTTCATCTTGTTTCGTTTTTCCCTCCCCCCTCTATGATCCTCTGTCTTGTTTCTCAAATTCTTCATATCAGTGAGATTTTTGATATTTGTCTTTCTCTGATTGACTTATTTTGCTTAACATAATACCCTCTAGTTCCATTCACATCATTGCAAATGGCAAGATTTCATTTGTTTGTTTTTCTTTCTGACAGCTGTATAATATTCCATTGTGTATATATATCACATCTTCTTTATCCATTCATATGTTGATGGACATCTAGGCTCTTTCCATACTTTGGCTATTGTGGACATTGCTGCTATAAACATTGGGGAGCAGGTGCCCCTTCGGATCACTACATTTGTATCTTTGGGGTAAATACCCAGTTGTGCAAATGTTGGGTCATAGGGTAGCTCTATTTTCAACTTTTTGAGGAAACTCCATACTGTTTTCCAGAGTGGCTGCACCACCTTGTGTTCCCACCAACAGTGTAAGAGAGTTCCCCTTTCTCTGCATCCTCGCCAACATCTGTCTTTTCCTGACTTGTTAACTTTAGCCATTCTGACTGGTTTGAGGTGGTATCTCATTGAGGTTTTGATTTGTATTTCCCTGATGCCAAGTGATTTTGAACACTTTTTCATGTGTCTGTGGGCCATTAGGATGTCTTCTTTGCAGAAATGTCTGTTCATGTCTTCTGCCCATTTCTTGATTGGATTAGTTGTTCTTTGGGTGTTGAGTTTGATAAGTTCTTTATAGATCTTGGATACTAGCTCTTTATCTGGTATATCATTTGCAAACATCTTCTCCCATTCTGTTGGTTGTCTTCTGGTTTTGTTGACTGTTTCCTTTGTTGTGCAAAAGCTTTTTATCTTGATCAAGTCCCAATAGTTCATTTTTGCCCTTGCTTCCCTTGCCTTTGGCAATGTTTCTAGGAAGAAGTTGCTGCGGCTGAGGTCGAAGAGGTTGCTGCCTGTGTTCTTCAGGATTTTGATGGATTCCTGTCTCACATTGATGTCTTTCAACCATTTTGAGTCTATTTTTGTATGTGGGGTAAGAAAATGGTCCAGTTTCATTCTTCTGCATGAGGCTGTCCAATTTTCCCAACACCATTTGTTGAAGAGACTGTCTTTATTCCATTGGACATTCTTTCCTGCTTTGTCAAAGATGAGTTGACCATAGAGTTGAGGGTCCATTTCTGGGCTCTCTATTCTGTTCCATTGATCTATGTGTCTGTTTTTGTGCCAGTACCATACTGTCTTGATGATGACAGCTTTGTAATAGAGCTTCAAGTCCAGAATTGTGATGTCACCAGCTTTGCTTTTCTTTTTCAACATTCCTCTGGCTATTTGGGGTCTTTTCTGGTTCCAAACAAATTATAGGATTATTTGTTCCATTTCTTTGAAAAAAGTGGATGGTATTTTGATGGGGATTACATTAAATGTGTAGATTGCTCTAGGTAGCACAGATGTTTTCACAATATTTGTTCTTCCATTCCATGAGCGTGGAACGTTTTTCCATTTCTTTGTGTCTTCCTCAATTTCTTTCATGAGTATTTTATAGTTTTCTGAGTACAAATTTTTGCCTCTTTGGTTAGATTTATTCCTAGATATCTTATGGTTTTGAGTGTAATTGTAAATGGGATCAACTCCTTAATTTCTCTTTCTTCTGTCTTGTTGTTGGTGTATAAAAATGTAACTGATTTCTCTGCATTGATTTTATATCCTGCCACTTTACTGAACTCCTGTATGAGTTCTAGCAGTTTTGGGGTGGAGTCTTTTGGATTTTCCACGTAAAGTGTCATATCATCTGCAAAAAGTGAGAGTTTCACTTCTTCTTTGCCGATTCAGATGCTTAAATTACTTTTTCTTATTGCTTTTGTGTCTCTTTTCCTGTGCACAGTTCAAAAGAGCCTTATACTTTATTTTCTAGGTGATAGAATATATTATGAAACATTAGAGTTAAACAGAATTAGTTAAATAGAATAAATAGAAGTGCATTTTGGGGTGGTGTTTATTTTGTAAGGTTAAGCTTTTCCTATAATCACCCAATTGTTAGTGCTTTTTATTTCAATTTTTTAAAGTGTGATAATTATTAGATTTTTAAAAAAGCTTAAACACTGTGAAGTGAGAAACTCATTTTAAGGAAGTTTCCAAACTTTAAGCACTACTTTTCATAATCATTGTCTATTTTGCACCATTAAAGAATGAGATAGATTCTTCACGAGAGAGATTCTTGGAAGACCACATTCTCCTTGTGATATGTTGCTGTGATATATTAAAATATAGTGTCAGGTATATTTTAGGCATGTGGGTTAATGGATGGTCTGATATACTGGTATTGGTAACACCTTCAGTCTACCTCAAAGTGAAAGACAGCTTGTAGATCCAGAAATTTGGTGAAGTTCATGTTCATTGGTTTAATTTTTGACTCTTAAACTTTAATTTACACAAACTAGAAATATTTGTTTCTTTTTAGCATTTTGATTAAATCTGATGTTAAAGAGGTGGCCCTGATAACTTTTAAAGTCAGGTTAGGGAAAACAAAAACAAAAACAAAACATTTTCTGTTGTGTGGCTGAGAGAATATCTAGACTTCTAGGCATTGGGAAAATGGTGGAAACACAGATCTAAACTGAAAGGAATACATATACACTTGCCATATTCATTTATTTTTACTTTTAAAAATAATCTTTATTATAGAATTATTAAAACATGAAAATAGAATGGTATGATGAACCCTAATGTACCTGTAACCCAGCCGTAATAATTAAGAATATGTTGCCAATTTTGTTGCATTTATCTGCCTTTCCTCACAATTTTTACTGAAGAATTTTAAAGAAAACTCCATATTCTAACTTTCAATGAGAAACAGTATTATTCTTACTTTACAAATGGGATGGTTACATAAGTCATCTTTAGAATATATAGCCTCAAAATTTTAGGAAAGGGAGAAATATAATGAAATTCAAACCCCAAATATTTATGAAACTCATCGTTTAGACTCAAGATTCAATTTTTAAAACTGTCATAGGAAACTATATTATAAAGTATACATTATTTTGTATCTGCTTAGACATTCAGCCTAACCTTGTGTTTTAATATTTTTAGTACTTAGGTAATCAAGGCTCATAATTATTTTAAAATAACATTGTAGATATCCTCCAATTCATCTGGTCTGGTGTCTATGGTATTGTTGCAATTTAGGGTTAGTTCTATTCCATACATATTTGATAGGTGTTAAGGGACCACTTCTAATGTAGATATGTTAAGATTATGAAAGAAAGCATGTGCTCTACCTCCTGGAATTGAAACCAAAATTTTGTGTAAGTAATCCAACTGGAAAACAATGTAAGATAAAATTGACAATAAAATAATAACTAATATTTATGGAAATATTTATTTTGTTCAAATATAAAATGCTTTATAGAAGCTATTTAATATAGTATTCAAAAATTATAATGGGCTTTCAAGTCAGTCAGTCCTCAGATTAACTCTGATGTACCACAGCTCAAGCTGTATTGTCTTGAACAAGTCACTTATTTTGTCCTATATTAAATAGGTGTAGTAATAATCTTTACACTATGGGTTATTAGTGAGATTTGAACTTGGGAAAACCCATAAAGCACTTAGCACACTATATAAAGCATATTAAGCGCCCAGTATATGCCAAATTTTATTAGCGTTAATACTATTGTCTATCTGAGGATTTTTTTGTTAGTGTTAGTATTTTATATTAATATTCTTTTATGGCTTGGTATATCAATCTATTCAGGAATTGAATGACTTAAAAAAGACAATTGTGTATGAGAGTTTTTCTTGGCAATGGATTCCTGTAGGTTGTTATGTGGTTCTTGTAGGACAAATTAAGACTTGAAGAAGCAAATGGGAGATAAATGCATTTCAGTGAATCATTTTGTGAGCACATGCTATATACTAGGCATCATGCTAATTTCTGAGGAAATCAAAGTGCAATAATGCATTACTATTTTGTTGTCAAGGAGTTTATAATCTGGGATAAAAAGATATAGGCAAATCAGGGATTAAAGTGCACAGAGTATATTCAGATATTATCGGAGCTAACAGGTAAGGGTTGCCTCTCTTCAGATGGCTGGTCAGAGAAGACTTCAAGAAGAAAGAGGAAGGGATGGTGTTGCACACAGGCAGAGAAAACAAGCATATGATGAGCAGATGTAGTTGATGAGTCCAACATGACTAGAATCAAGGCAGGAGATGGTTTCACAAAGAATTTGGCTTGACAGATGTAGAATTATGCAATCTATACATGATCTGAAATGTGGAGGAGGACGCTGTGGAGACATTGGAGTGCCACTGGGAAAATTGGCCCAGGGGACCAAAACAAATGAAAATTTGGGCAAAATATCTGAGCATTACACTACAAATATCTACCATTTTAAAAATGCATGTCAAATTAATTCCCAAAGAGAAAGGACAGCCTATAATTGCAGCTTTGCAATTCCCTTCAAGAGAAGACATCCAAAGGGCTGGACTTTTCCAGCAATACTAGCCTATGTTCAAGTGCCAGTAGGTCTTTCCTTAACTCAAATGACAATCTTCTCCTGGCTGTTGTTGAAAATCTGAATGCATTCTGAGTTTATTAATCACATAGCTAATAATAATCTCTTTGAAATGGAAAATGGGATATCCTTACAGTCAATATTTCAGAAATAAGAGTTGGTTGTTTTGCTTCATGAATATTAATAGAGTTTGAATCTTTCAGTTTTGTGTCCCATGTGAGACACAGTGGCATTCTTCCTTTCCCTTTGCATCCTCATGTGTCAAAGGACTTTAAAAAATAAATCTCTCATTGCCATCATCAAAACTCAGTGAACAGCAGCAGACAAGAAAAGAACTATAGCAGATATTATAAGGGCAGAATAATTTAAGGGACAAATTGTCCTAAAAAATTTAAAACACAAATATTAATCACAATCACCTACTTTTCAGCATCTACATTACAAAATTGTAATTGTAGTCTTATAAATTCATAATTTATAATTGCACTGAGGATAAAATTATATGACTCAAATAAATATAATTTTGAAAGAACAGAAAGTTTTCTTAAAATACGTAGTATTATTTCCCACATTTCAGTAATTTGACTTGTAGAAAAATAGGCAAAGTATGTCCCTTGGACCACATGAAGGATTCCTTCCTTTACTGACTGTAGCATGCATTTTTGTCTCCACACTGAGATATCAACAGCTTTTTATAGGCTTTTTATCTCATAAAGTTATTTATGGAGAAATTGTAAGCTGTTAACGAGAGCCCCAATTTTAGTGGCTCATAGGAAACCATAGGTTATTTTCCTGATGGGCAGGAAAAAGTCTAATGAGAAGAACTATGACTATAGAATTAAGGAGAATGTGGCAAAAAAAAAATTTTACTTGGTTAAGCAGATATATGATCTTATAAAAGTTTCAAATTAAAAACATATAAAACTACTAAAAATAAGCTCTATAAAATGTTTTATTTTGTAAGATTTAGTACATCCTGGAAAGTTTTTTTCTTATCATAACATTGCATTTTGCTTAATGTTCTGCAAGATATCAGCACCAAAATTATTTTATATGAACATCTGCCACCAACCTATTTACTTTCTAACATTATTATGATTAATTTTGATCATGTGTTATTTTACTTTGTAGCTGTCATAAAATACTTAATTTGAATTCAGATGCAGAAATATATATTACTTCATAGAGAAATCATTCCAGTTATAAAACTATAAATGGTCACAACACATCGTGCACTAAAAAATTCTGAAAGAAAATAAATGTTTTTTCATAGATATAACTGTTCTTTTTTTTTCAAGAAGAGCTATTTTAATTTTCTATTAAACATTGTTCCAAAAGCATTATTTTATCCCGTATCTTACTGAGTTATAAGAAATAACATTAGCATTAGAATAAAACAGGAAGAAAGAGAAATCAAATGTGGATAATTAAACTAAACTTATATGGAAAAGGAAAATGAGAACACAGGACTGAGAGCTTTACAGATAGATACTTTGAAAACTGCATCTCAAAGCAAACTTTATTTGTTCAATTATTTTTAACAACAGCGTTTTACGACCAATACACTGATTTTTTTCAAGAAGGGAAGTCATTTTAAAAATATTTTTATTTTAAAAATAAGCCTGCATTCAGCTGTAGATTCCACTCTCCCCCCCAAGCTCTGATCAGGTTTATTTTGATTTGAGAAAAAAAATACCATTTTGATGGCATGAAAAGCAAAATTTAAGTCTTTTTTTAAAACATCTCAGTACAGAATTTTAAAAGCTATTAATGGAAAACAGATTAAGGACATTAATTCACAACAGTAATTACCACTGGCCGGTTCCTGGTATTTGGCTTCTCCCCTAGTTCTCCAGAGGAAAACTTAAGTTGAATCTTCAGCAGAATGATCTTTAAATATACTTTATAAGCAAAATGAGAGCTTTTGTTTACATAGTTTTTAGATTTTGCTGTTCCTAATTTTATTCTGAAACTCAAGTTTTACCCCAAACCATAATTACCGTATGAACTTTGTAATGCATAGTTTTGTATGCAATTCAGCAAACAGTAGTACACCATCGGGCCCTGTCCACCCAGAGCTTAGGAAAAACAGGGCCGGTCACACCCATTTAAAAAGAAATCTCACACTATTTGCCAATGTGTAGTTTCCGTCTAAGTTGGGATAATGAAATATATGGATATATATCTATATATCTCAACTTAATTTTCAAAGGTGAGCAAAGGGAGTTCTTCACAGCTTAGCTTTGCCCGGCTGAAGCTGAAGATTTTGTAACTTCATAGCCAGACCCATGTTGCCAGTGATTTTCAATTTGCCTTGAAAGAAGGCCAACTAAGGATTCATTTTACCAGTCATGAACGCCAGTAAATCCGAGTCAGCCATTGTGATTGGGCAGTCAGCCTTATCTGAGTTAGGAAGCACTGATCCTTTGCCGTTCTTCACATTCACCACCAGGTGACTTCTTTACCCTCAGGGCCGTCCACCTTGAAGGCGAAAATACCACCGCTTTTCTTCACAAACTGTTCCCCTTCCTCTTCAAGCTTCTTCTCAATCTCCTTAAAGACATTTGCCTTAAATCCATCAACTGCAGAGCTGGTTGGAACAGCCTCAATTTGATGAGTTCTAAAAGAACTGGCAGCTTCAGGAAAACCCATCTCGTAGATCGTCCACGTAACTGTTCTAAAGTACATAAATGGTATAATGAATCTACAATGCAATATCCTTTCTACTTTACTTTGTGGCACTTGTGCATTATGTCTTCTAAATTTGTTTCCTGTGGGTTTTTAGAAAATATTCATATGAAATGTGAAATTACAGATTATTTCCATTGAATTGTATATTTTTATTTTTTATAATGAGAACTTAAAGTATGAGCGAGACTATCACTTTACAGATCAAAACACATTACAAGGTAAGATAATATTATTTCTGCTCCTATGTAGTGTTGTTAAAATATTGACATGTTAATGCAGGCTTTCAGACACTCAGACTGATTCTTTGGGAGACGGTAGGAGGGAGGTCATGGACTCAAGTTTCTTAGTTCACCTAGGAATAATCAAATTGATCTGTAATCCAGAAGGGTATTTGGGTACTAAGATTAATTTTGTTGATACATTTCTTTCCATAGATTCTACTTGGAAGACATCTGCTCCCTTATTTAGTGGCTTTAGAGCCCAATGAGTAAGTGACTGGATTCAGTGAGCATGAGAATAAAGAAAAGAATGAGGCCGATTCTGTAAAATTTTCTATCTGTGCTATTATAGATCCTTAAAAAAAAAGATTGATTGATTGATTGATTGATTTAGAGAGAGTACATGCATGTGAGGGGGCAGCAGAAGGAGAGGGAGAGAGAGAGAGAATCTTAAGCAGACTCCGTGCTGAGCACAGAGCCTGACAAGGGGCTTGATCTCAAGATCCTGAGATCATGACCTGAGCTGAAATCAACAGTTGGTCACTTAACCAACTGAGTCATCCAGGTGCCCTTATTGTAGATCCTTTTATATTATCCCCATTGTATGAGAAAACATGTGACCAGGGCACTCTTATCACTGCTAGGGTATGTTTATTTTCCTTGCCCTGTTCTGTATACCTGCTCAGAAATTATTTGAGTAAACTTTTGCAATGCCCTTTATTTGTCAATAAGATAAAAATTCCCTATCATTTGACACTTCCTCTGGACAACCGTTTTACAATTCACTGCATTTTATTTTTTTCCTATTTATATTTTAGCTTGATAACCCTTTTTCTAGGAAGGCATCATAGCCCCTTTGCTAAATTTTAAATAATGTTTTCTGCACTTTTCAAAGACATGAGGTCATTTCTGTATTAATCTTAATATCAATATGCCCTTTAAAAATGTTGATTGTAGAGAGACTTTTGTCACTCCTGATATTATAACTTGTATGTGGCTATTTATTTTGTTTACCATTAGTGCTTTCTCTGAGACCAGACACATGATCTTCATCTTTAGGATAAGCAAAGAACTTGCCAAAATAAAAATAAAGGATAATTAGAGGGATGATAAAATTCATGCTTCTTGACTCCAACTTTTCAAGGTAATTTTTAGTGAGCTTAATGTTAGAGAATTTAAGAGAGACATTTAAAAAAATTATTTGGTCACTCCTTACTCACTATTGACCCTTATATATGATAGAAGTAATGTTAAGACCTAGGAACATAATATTAATGAATATACAGTCCTTGCCATTAATTCTGAAGTGGGATACAGGTTTAAAAATAGCGAAATTACATATTAGTAAAGTTAGTGCATCAAGAATTTTAAAACAGAGTGAAATAAAAGTTTGGGGATGGAGGCAGTGGCTATCCAAAGCAGAGATAAAGGAATATTCCAAGAGGAATACAGCAAATATGCTAATTCTAAGTCAATAGGAACTAGTCAGGGATAGAAGTGGGGAGAAGAATTTCAGGCACAGGGAATATCAAAGGCAAAGTCCTGTGGATGACACAGTTCAAGGTTTTTCCAGGAACAGAAAGATCTATACAGATGGCATGGAGACTGTAAAGTGGGAGGGTTGAGAGATGAAGTAGGAGAGATAAGAGTCAGACCATAAAAGATATTTTGAATCATTCACAAGTTGTCTTCATCTCTTAAGATTATAAACCATGAAGGACCAATCAGACTAATTGTGTTAACTCTGCCACCTACAATTCAGAATATCTCAGTGTAGAAGGAAAAAGGATCAGAAGGCAGAAAGACCATAACTGAGTTGGTCACCAGTTGTTATTTGTTTTCTTACATATCAAATATTTGGTTAAACTACCCGTTTTTAATGGATTCTGTACACTATGAAGTATAGAGCTACAAAAATTCTTAAGTGTTGAGCTTGATAAGTCTCTGAAACCTCTGACAGGAATGATTGAGTTCTCAGTTGTGTTTGTGAGTATGAAGCTCAGAGGAGAGATTTGTGCTGGTGATATAATTGTGCAAATTCTTGGAGCTTTTAAGAGTCCAAATAAACAAATGCTGTATTATCTGCCTAAACGTAGAAATGAAGTAAGAGTCAGATGGTGATCATTTCTTTTTTAAAACTGGTAAAACAAAATTGGAGGATATGGCCTAAATGTGGAGCTACAATTGTCATTTGAATAATGAATCAAAAAAATAGACCCACATAGTCTTCACTCTTTGATGGTATTTGAATTCATAGTCCTTCCCTCAGGAACACCTATCCTACTAGGTCTACCATATGGCTAAAAGGATATTAGAATATATTTCTTATTTGAATAAACAGATCCCAAAGAGAAGGAAGCAGTGCAAACCCAGCTGTTCTCTGTTTTCCCAAAATTATCAATCATATAAGTTATTCCTTCTCCTTTTTTGGGCAGAAGGAGACCAAAAAACTGCTCAACTGAAATTCCCTTCACACGGAAGAGGGTATCAAAGGTGCAAGGTCTTAAGTGTTAAGCTCATAATAGTAGAAAGGAGCTTATAAATGATAATTCAAGTCATGGAGGTGATCCACCATTGGGTGAAACTCAAGTGAGAATAGAAGAAAACCTAAGCTTGAGACCCATTATAATAAAATGTGACAAACACATTAGTCTATGCTAGTGACATAGTGGAAGGCATGGAGTATGATAGCCTTGAGCTTGTATATCCTCAGTGCCTAATAAAGTATATTCCGATATTTCAGCTCCTTAAAGTGTTCCCAGTATATTTAAGCCAGTGGACATGAAACTCAAATGAATGTCTTATACAATTTTATTTACCCGTTAGTTAACTATTCAATTGAACAAATATTCATTTAGTATCCACCATATTTTAGACACAGATATCATTTATTGAAGAAATAATAAATATATAAAACATATAGTTTCTCTCATTGAGGCACATTTTAATGAGTTATTCAGACAAAAACACAAAAATAAAAACATGTATAGTGGGGCTCCTGGAATCCCAGGATCAAGTCCTGCATCAGGCTCCCTGCTCAGCAGGGAGTCTTCTTCTCCCTCTGACCCTCCCCCCACTCATACTTGCTCTCTCTCTCTCTCTCTCTCTCTCATTCCCTCTCAAATAAATAAATAAAATATTAAAATAAAAGCATGTATAGTGTTTTAAATACTGTGATGTGGTTGTGTAATGTATTGTGTAACCACAAAGATGAGGAAGGCAATCTAATTATGGAGAAAAGGGTGTGCTTCCTAGAGAAAGTAACTTCTTTTTTATTTTTTAAAGATTTATTTATTTACTTGAGAGAGAGAAAAAGAGAGGGAGCACAAGCTGGAGGGGTAGAGAGAGAGGGAGAGAGATTCTCAAGCAGACTTTGCACTGAGCACGGAGGCTGACAGGAGGCTCAATCTCATGACCCTGAGTTCATGACCTGAGTTGAAACCAAGAGCCAGAGTCTCAAACAACTGTGCCACCCAGATGCTGCTAAAGAATGTAACTTCTAAGGACAAATCATAAATTAGTTTGGTTAGGGGAAATTATGGGAAAAAGACAGATTGAAGAAGAGTGTCCTAAACAAGATGAACAAAAGATGGAAGGACCAGGCATATTCCTTTTTTGGAAAAGTTAAATTAATAATTAGTTTTTTTGTTTGTTTGTTTTAGAATCTTTTACAACGTTCTTAAATGAATGACGTGTTTAAGAAAAGCAGCATGATTGGTGTAGTACACTAGGGATAGTAGCAAACAACCAACCCCTTCCCCAGGAAGAGGAGGAAAAAAAGGAGGGAAAAGTTACCGCATCCTGGAGACAGAACTTCATGGAGAAAGCAGGCAAACCAGAGTGGATATTACATAGATAGAGGATACAGCCAGTCTATGCCCATTCCTTAGGGGTTGACCTAGGACTAAGCGCTCAATCTCACACTCTCTGAATCGCCTGTTTTATTCTGGTGGCTCTCTTTAGCCAAACTCCATTAGAAGTCAGATGGCTAAGGACCCCATTGTTACAGTCCCCAGAGACCAGCATCAGCAGGTAGAACAGGGTACAGAAGGGTGAAAAGTGGCTTTGGAAGGGTAAAAATTATATCACCCAGATGAAAGTAGCATGTATCAAACTGCTTGCCTTGACTTTATGGTGGCACTCTTTTTCCTTAGCAATCAAAGTAGAGCCCATACTGTTACCCTGATTAGTGTTTTGTGGTTTACAATTAGAAAATATTAAAGTACAATTTAACTTTCAGTTCTGAGGGAAAGAAGATTATGTAAGAGTGTATAACTTGCAGCCGATCTGTGGTGTCTCTAATGCTATCAAAGCTCCATTTTACTAACTTCTTGGTCAAAATATGGATGAAGTGTTATATTAGTGATTTATTTGTACTCCTTAAAATCCTAAAATTTCCCTGGAATCATTACAACATTGCTTATGGAAATGTGTAGATTGAGAGTGCACTTGAGATTGAGATTGAGAGTGTGTGGTAACACACCAATTTTGTTATGTGACCAATGGAGTATTAAAACAAACAGGCAAGCAAACAAACAAATAAACCACCCCAGTAATCTTTAGCCTCAGGTTCCATGATGCCAAAACATATCACATATATCTTCATGGCTTGTAATCTTGAGATGAGACATGTCCTGAGAAAATAAGAGAAGATCCTGAAAATCTTTGCCTCGATCTCTGAGACGTCTTTGATGTTTGCCTAATGTTTTCTTCCTTCTGCTCTATCTTACACATTGCCTTTATTAAAGCTTCATTTGAGTATATTTTGTGTAGTTGCATGAATCTTCTCAATAATCCAGCCCAAAATGGACATAATGTAATTGCTGCAATAACATATACAATAAATAACCATTAAAATATTGTTTCATTGAATAAATAAATCAGGGAGTTAATGACTGAATAACTGTATTAGGAGTACCAACTATTTTATACAGATACTAAATGTATAAACGAAGCGAATTCAGTGAGTTCATGGGGAAATGTGTTATTTTTACATTTAGGTGATTTAAAATTCTGTTGCTTGGGGTGCCTGGGTGGCTCAGTCGTTAAGCGTCTGCCTTCAGCTCAGGTCATGATCCCAGGGTCTTGGGATTGAGCCCTGCATCAGGCTCCCTGCTCAGCGGGAAGCCTGTTTTTCCCTCTCCCACTCCCTCTGCTGTGTTCCCTCTTTCGCTGTGACTCTCTCTGTCAAATAAAGAAATAATATTTTTAAAAAAAATAAAATTCTGTGGCTTGTTCCTTTCTTTTAATGATCTCATATGTATATCAAATAATTATATATTTAAAAGGGTCTCGGTATTGAATTTTCATAAAACATGTGTTTATATGGTTAGCAGGATGGTACAATAAAACTTTTTTTTTTACTTTAGTACAAATCAAAAAAGATCTTTCAAGGCATGTAAAAAATAATATGAACTATCTTTGTTGCTGTTTATTTAGGTTAATGTCAGATGGGACCAGGACTTTGATTATTAAATATCATATAAACTTCATGCCCCAAATCTTTGCTGAATCCCTTGCTAGGCTGACATATTCTGTCTAATACAGGTGGTCCTTAGTTGGACTCACACATGTTTTCAATGTCTCTTCTCCAACATTCTTTCTTTAACTTGTCCTCACAACTTGGCACATGTCAAACCACGAGCTAGATGCTGATGATGCAACTATTAAAAACAAACAGAACAAAAACATATTTCCCATGCCTGTAAACTAGTAAAGGATACAGTCATTTCAATATGTAATTTCAATATAAAATTTGAAATGAATGAAAATGAAAGGCACAAGAGTGCCTGGGCGGCTCAGTCAGTTGAGTGTCTGACTCGATTTTGGCTCAGGTCATGATCTCTGGGTTGTGAGACTGAGCTCTGCAAAGGACTCTGTGTTCAACATGGAGTCTACTGGAGAGTCTTTCTCTCCCTCGCCCTCTCCCGCTCCCACTGCTCACATATGCATGCACGTGCTTTCTCTCACTAAATAAAAACAATAAAATAAAAATAAAATGGAAAGCACAATATGTTTTGGAAGTAAGAATAAAGGGCTCTCAAATCCTTTTCTGAACCAAAGTAACCTGCTTCAGGATTTCCCCCATGATTGGCTCTTTGTATTTTTAAATATTATTACATCTGACCTACACTAGTTCAGACCAAACACACCTCATGGCTTGGGCATGGCAAGGCTATTGCATCTTCCTTGCTCAGTTTGGCTTTCCTCACATGGGCTCTGAGCACTTGGACTTTCACAGATCATGCTGACTTTTTCCTCATCTTGATTCAAATCTCTTTTTTAAAGGAAAGGCAATGTAAATTCTCTTCTCAAGTCACTCATTAGTTCTTGCTATTGGAATGGATTTAATCTGCTTATGCTTTTAGTATGATTTTTTTCAATATTATGTCTTATAAAACAAATATATTATATTCCCAATAAATTTTGTTGACAAAATTGATGTTTATATTCCTAGTTTTGATTAAGTGTGACCTGAAAGAGAATTTCTTTAATTTCTGAATTGTGATTTAGAGGGGTGCCTGGGTGTCTCAGTCAGTTAAGTGGCAGCCTTTGGCTCAGGTCATGATCTCAGGGTCCTGGGACCAAGCCCCGCATCAGGCTCCCTGCCTGCTTTTCTCTTTCTCCCTCTGCTCATGCTCAATCTCTCTTTCTGTCACATAAATAAGTAAAAAATCTAAAAAAAATATTTTAGAAATATGACACAAAATGGTAAATGAGTAGAGCTTAAGGATAGTACCAAGATGTTGGACAAATAATTATCTTTAGAAATATATTCAGAAAAAGATATTCAGACAGGATCCAGTAAAAAAAAAAAAAAAAAAAGGAATGCATAAATGTAAAACCAGGAAAAGAAATAGGAACTTACAAGTATTACAAGAAAACACAGATGGACAACTATATGAAATCAGGAAAAGAATGAATGTACAAAATGAAAATATTATCAAAGAGATAGAAACTAGAAAAAGGACTAAACCAATTCTGGAGCTGAAGAATACAGTAACTAAATTGAAAAGTTCATTAAAACAAATCAACAGAACTGATCAAACAGAATAATCAGCAAAGTTGAAGATAAGTCAACAGTCTACAACATGGATGCAACTTGAGGACATCATGCCAAGTGAAATCAGCCAGTCACAAAAAGACAAATACTGCATGACTCCACTGATATGAGCTATCTAAAAGCGTCAAACTCTCAGAAACAGAAGGTAGAAGGGCCTTTGCCAGGAGCTTGGAGGAGGGGAAAAAAGGGAGCTGCTCAATGGATCCGGAGTTTCAGTTTTGCAAGATGGAAAAGTTCTAGAAATGTTGCACAAAAATGTGCATATAGGTAACACTGCTGTATTGTATACTTAAAAATGGTTAAGATGGTAAACTGACCACAATAAAACAAAATAATAATAAAACAGACAAAAGCCCTAAAAGAAAAGGAAGAAGTTGGAGCTTAAATACCATTTGATGGAATAGAAGGTGTTTTGTTGTTGTTGTTCCCTAGAATGACCTTTTATTTTTTAACTTTATTTATTTACTTTTTAGTAATTTCTACACCCAATAAGGGGCTCAAAATCACAACCCCAAGATCAAGAGTTCGCATGCTCCTCTGACAGAGCCAGCCAGGCGCCCCCTTTTGGATGACTTTTGATGAATTTTGTTGCACACAGATACTTAGATTGCCTTTCCATAAAAGAGAATACAGCTGTTGAAACCATGTTCCAGAGTGGCTTCAACCTGCTAGCTAGTGGGTTGTATATCAAAGATTTATTTCTTTTTTTTTAAAGATTTTATTTATTTATTAGAGAGAGAGAAACAGCATGAGAGGGGAGAGGGTCAGAGGGAGAAGCAGGCTCCCTGCCGAGCAGGGAGCCCGATGCGGGACTCGATCCCAGGACTCTGGGATCATGACCTGAGCTGAAGGCAGTCGCTTAACGAACTGAGCCACCCAGGCGCCCAATATTAAAGATTTAAATCATATAAAGAAAATTTGTAGACCCTTCCATATCCAAAGTTTTGCTTTCAAAATGAACATAGTTAATAACAACTGTCTTTATTTTGGCCACTGTGTGTTATAATGCTGTAGAAATTCAAGACAATAAGGTCGCAGTAATCTGCTCTCCATATGAAGTGAGAAAACCTGCCTATGGTATTTCATGCTAGGATGGTATGTGAATCATATGCTTAAGAGTTGAGCTTATTATTTTAAATATAATTTGACATTTAAAATGAAGCTGACTAGAGAGAAACCTAGGATTTACATTTCATTTTAAAAATCCTTTGTGAAAGTATGTAGTCAAGACAACTATAGACTCATGAAACTAATATCTTGATTCCAATAATGCCTGATCCCAAGATGTCAATAATCTCCCAATAGATAATATATAGAGTGAATATATATCTAAATTTATCATAATGTTAAATGTAGAGTGTTACTGCATTGCTAGAAGAAACATAGAGATAACTAAGGATAAGTCTCCAAAGGCCAAAGTCTTAATTTCTCCTTAATTGTGTATATATTTAAGTCTCAGTTAATATTTGCAGGCCCTTATATTATACGTGTATATGTCAAATGTAAATGCTGTATATCCAATTCTTTCATTGAATAAATTGGTAGGTCATCTATTTAACTTTAAACCTTGAGTTTTGCTCTCATTTTGAATGCTACCTGATGGTTCTGTTAGTACTATATTCCCCCGCCTTGTCTGCAGGGTACACATTCCAAGACCTCCAGTGGATGCTTGAAACCAAAGATAGTACAGAAATCTCTATATACTGTATTTTCCCCTATATATACATACCTATAATAAAGTTTAATTTATAAATTAGATACAGTAAGAGACTAAAATAAAAACTAGCAATAAAATATAATACTTATAACAATACATTGCAATAAAAATTATGTGAATGTGGTCTCTAGAAACGTCTTGTACTCTACTCACCCCTCTTCTTGTGATGATGTGAGATGATAAAAATACCTCTAAAATGAGATGAATTGAGGAGAATAACATAAACATTGTGACACAGTGTTAGGCTACCTTTGACATTCTGAGGATTCCTCAGAAGGAGTATCATTTTCTTCTGGACTGCAGTTGACTGTGGAAAACTGAAACCATGAAAAGCGAAACCACAGATGAGAAAAACTACTGTATATCTTTGTGGTTTTAAGGCAGAATACGTGCAGCATATCAGGAGAGCACAAGTAAGAGCACCTAACCTAGGGAGAGTTGGCACCTGGCTTGAAAGACAGGAGCTGGTAAATAAACAGTGTAAGAAGATGTAGTCAGCACAAAGTCAAGAGGGGAGAGAGAACTTGATACACTTAGGAAACTGCAATATTTGGCACATAGCAAATATTCAGTAAATATTTACCATTATAACATTTTTTAAAATTTTTTTATTGAAATTGTTTTTAGTCCTGTAGTGGGAATATGGGGAGCAGAGAGATGACAACTTTAGCTAGAGTAATAGTTTAAGAGCAAGTAATGGACCTTAAGAATTGTGTACACTTTTGTGTAGATTCTGTGGAGCATCTAAAGACAAATATAGGAGGTAGTGATTTGATCTGATTTACATTGTAGAAAGCTGTGATAGAATAGATAAAAGTAGAGTAAAACCGATTATTAGGAGTTTTATTATAGCAAGCTAAGGGAGAAACAATAATTCTAACAGCAATAGAGTGGATTGAGAGAAAGTATTGGCATTTTGGAAGATAAATGAGAGAGGAAGATTGACTTTTTGTGAGGGATGAGAGACAGAGAGGTAGAGAAAGGAATCACGAATGACTTCCAATAGTCAGGGCTGTACATGTGGGTAAGTGATTTTTTTACTAATAGATATGTATACAGCTTCTGTATAACTTCTAACAGAAGAAGGGAAGAAGTTACCTTATATTTTAATTATGTTTATTTTTAGGTGCCCAAGTGACCACTAAGTGAAGATATCATATATTCGGACATAAGCACAAATATGGAAAGTCTTTGACATAGAATAGCTGTTAAAGCCATGGATGTGACCATACGTCTAGGTAGAAGACAACAGAGACAGAAGGACTCACCTCTCCTGCACACACACACACACACACACACACACACACGCACACACACACACACTAGATGAAAAGAAGTTGTAAAAGGAACACATCCCTAAAGCTGATGTAGAAGATTTTTGAAGAGGAAGAGAAAAGACAAGGTAATAACTGGAAAGTGTGCACTGGGCATTACAAAGAGAAGAGAATGTAGTTTCCTATAAGAGTAAAGATGAAAACCATGTGTCAATGGTTTGAAGATGAAATGTTGTGTGAAGAATGGAGAGAGAGTGTAAACTACTCTATGGAGATTAGCAAAAGGAAAATACCTACTCTTCCTAGTTCTACACATTTTTAATGACTAATGGTTATCCCAGGTCAATATCAATGAAGTCTTGAGAAATGAGGCGAGTAGATCTCTAAAGTTGAGATGTCACTTATGAGATAAATTTAATAAAGAGTGAATGAGTGCATTCTACCTTGACAGATGGTGGATAAGGAATCATGATTAACCAGGAGAGCAAATATGGAAGAAAAAATGTACTCCTGGTGAAATATACTGAGTCTGGTTTTTGACACGTCTACCACATGCGCTGGTGGAAATATCTGGTTTGAAGATAGCAATGAAGTCCACTTATTGAAAGGGTGGTTAATGATAGGGGATCTGTGAGTTCTGAGCATAAAGACTTGTTTTTGTGGTTTGCAACATGTGGCTTGGCTGAGGGGATAACAAAGAGTAAAAACAGCCATTGGTTTGTCTGAGAAGTTATTAACCCTAGTGAGAATTGCTATTTCAAATCCATTTGCCAAGAAATGTCACAATTTACTAAGGCTGTCTTACATGTTTGTGGAGGTTCTGTTGGTATATTGATAGTTAATTATTACCATGGGACTGGATGAAAGACTAGAGATCAAAATAAAATAAAGACTATGGAAAGTAGGAAGAAAGCAGACCAAGGCCAGGACTTTGGAAAATAAATATTTAAGGGATGCATATAGAAGAAAAGATCCAGTCAAGAAAATTAAGTAGAAATGTTCAGAGATAGGGAGAAAACCAGGGCAAAATAAAATCCAGAGGTCACAGGTCATCTCGGGTCTACAACTCTGTTGTGATTTGACACCCATTTGGAAAAACGCATGCATGCATTTTTCATGTAACTTAATCCCCGTTGAATGAACTTCCTCTTCTTTCTCCACTCTTCAAATTGTTATGCTTTCTTCAGCCCAGATAGCTCTTTGCTGCCCCCTTCTGATACTTGCCTGCTACAACTCCAGCAAATTGCAAGTGATTTGAATTTAGGTCAACCCTAAAAAGACCCAGAGAGCTCATACTGATTTTTACCATTAGGGACCTGATTTCTAAACTCTATCCTTCTAGGATATAGAATTCTGATCATGAATATCAGTCAGTTATGGTTGTGCTAATTCTTTCTATTTCAAGTTCTACACATTTTTAATTACCGATGGTTATTTGAAGTATTGAATGACCTGAACAAAGCAATGAGGATATATTAGATTTCCAGTGCAACCCCATATTAGTCTAATACTACAAGCCTGGTATCTATGCACTTGGAGAGTCTTCTGGATATCTGGGTGTCCACTGGTCTTCATCTACTCCAAAATTAACTTCTTGTTTGCCTAATTCACAAGAATGAGATTCTACCTTGAATTTATATTTAGTAATTAAAAACCTGAATGATCTAATATTAATGGCCTTATACGCTTCCAAATCAAAGCTGCACTGTGATTGCCTTCTTAATCAGTCTTTGATGCTACACTTTCAGTTATATATAATCTCAATCCTAGTCAATCTTTTTTCTTTTTGTGAAGATTATCACTGTATTTTTTCCAGCTTTATTGAGATGTGAAAAATAACATTGTGTAAGTTTAGGTGTACATTGTGACGATTTTATATACATTTATATTGCAAAATTATTACCATAATAAGGTTATTTAACACAGCTGTTACATCAAAGGTAACATCACATAGTTACCTGTGTGTGTGGGGGGGGATGGGATCATTTAATATCTACTCTTTCAACAAATTTCATGTATATGACACAGTATATCTATGGTCATCATGTTGTGTTTAACTATAGTCATCATGTTGTATATTAGATCTTCAAACTTACTCATAGAGGAAAGTTTGTACTATTTAAGCAATGACTCCTCATTTCCTCCACCTACCTTCAGTCCCTGGTAACCACCAATCTATTAGTCTATGAGTTCATTTTTTTTTTTTAGATTCCATATAAAAGTGAGATTATTCAGTTTTTGTCCTTGTCTCCTGACTCATTTCACTTAGCATAATACCCTCAAAGTTCATCCATGTTACAAATGGCATAATTTCCTTCTTTTTATGGTTGAATAATATTCCATTGGGAATATATACACATTTTCCTTAGCCATTCATTCCTCAATGGACAGTTAAGTTGTTTTCATGTATTGACTATTGTGAATGATGCTGCAATAAAACACAGGAATGGAGATATCTCTTCAAGATAGTGATTTCATTTCTTTCAGTTGTATATCCAGAAGTGAGATAGTGAGATTGCTAGATAATATGGTAGTACTTTTTTTAAGATTTTATTTATTTATTTGAGAGAGAGAGACAGAGAGAGAGCATGAGCGGAGAGAGGGGCAGAGGGAGAGGAAAAAGCAGACTCCCCACTGAGCAGGGAGCCCGATGTGGGGCTCCATCCCAAGACCCTGAAGTCATGACCTGGGCTGAAGGCAGATGCTTAAGGGACTGAGCCACCCAGGTGGCCTGGTAGTTCTTTTTTTTGATTTTCTGAGGAATCTCCATACTGTTTTCCATAGTGGCTGCACCAATTTACATCCCCAACAACATTGCACATGGTTTCCCTGTCTCCACATGGTTATCAACTATTTATTATCTCTTGTCCTTTTTTTTAATTTTATTTTTTTTTTAAGATTTTATTTATTTATTTGACAGAGAGAGATAGCGAGAGCAGGAACACAAGCAGCGGGAGTGGGATAGGGAGAAGCAGGCTTCCCGCTGAGCCGGGAGCCCGATGTGGGTCTCGATCCCAGGACCCTGGGATCATGACCTGAGCCAAAGGCAGATGCTTAGCGACTGAGCCACCCAGGCGCCCATCTCTTGTCCTTTTTATAATAGCCATCCTAACAGGTGTGACATAGTATCTCATTGTGGTTTTGATTTGCATTTCCCTGATGACTCATGATGGTGAGTGTATTTTCATGTATTGTTGGCCATTTGTATATCTTCTTTGGGAAAATGTCTATTTATGTTCTTTGTGCTTTTTTAAATTCAGATTATTCATTTTTTTATTGTTGAGTTGTATGAGTTCTTTATATTTTTTGGATAGCAAACACTTATGAGGTAGATGGTTTGCTTTTTTTTTTTTTTGCACTCTGTAAGTAGCCTTTTCATTTTGTTGGTTATTTCTTTTGCTGTGCAGAAATGTTTTTGTTTAATGTAATCCCACTTATTAATTTTTACTCTTGTTGTTTGTGCACTTGGTGTCACATGTAAAACATTATTGCTAAGATCAATGCCCAGGATCTTTTCCCCTATTTTCTTCCAGGTATTTTATGGTTATGCAATCTTACAGCTTGCATTTCAAACTTAAACTCTATTTTTAGTACATTTTTGTGAGTAGTGTGAGATAAGAATCTAGTTTCATTCTTTTACATGTGCATATCCAATTTTTTCCAGTATTATGTATTGAAGAAATCATCTTTTCTCTATTGATTATTTTTTGCTACCATGTCAAATACTAGTTGACCATATATGCATGGAATTATTCTGGGCTCTCAGTTCTTCTCCACTGATCTATGTGTCTGTTTTTGTGCCAACATTAGACTGTTTTGATTAATATAGTTCTGTAATAATTTGAAATAAAGAAGTGTGGTGTCTCCAGCTTTGTTCGTTCTCAAATTTTTTTTTCACTATTTGGGGTCTTTTGTGATTCCATGTGAATTTTAGGATTTTTTTCTATATTGGTAAAAAATGTCATTGGAATTTTGATAGTTATTGCATTGGATCTATAAATTATTTTGGGTAGTATGGGCATTTTAATAATATTAACTCTTCCAATCTATCAACATGGTTATCTTTCCATTTATTTGTGCTTTCTTTAATATCTTTCATCCAATGTCTTACAGTTTTCAGTGTACAGATCTCTCATTCACTTCCTTGACTAATTTACCACACCAGCTGAAAGTACTACACTGGAAATTTGCCACATTACATGTGGAATGGAAGATGTAGATTACTTTATTACCTGGAGGATTGTACAAAGTGCTACTCTTCAAGCTTATGGTGGCTTCTTGCTGCAAAGAGAATGGGGCATGGCACTTGCAAATAATATCTATGCCAGCTTTGGCAATGTACCCAGTTGCTAACTAACCTTCAGGGTATTGCTCTGAGAAGAGTAGAAACAAGTGTACATGCTTTGAAAGGATTGTAATTATTGAAAACGTGGCCAAACTAAAAGTAAGATTTTCAAGTTGGATGCTAATGACTTATAAGAATATCTACAATAAAAGTTTATTTCATTGTAAGTAGGTCAGAAATGGCATTTTAGTCAAACTGGGTATTTAGTGAGGAAGTAAGTTTTTAAAGTTTTAAAGTCACATTTGAAGTAATCTGAAACAAGTGTGACAAACTAGAGAGTGGTTAATGCTAAGACATCTTTTGCAATAGCTAATGTGTTCTCACTGCTTATTATAGTTTCTCATTACTCTAAACTCTTTTGGGGAGAGGGGAAGGGAGTATCTTATACTATTTTATATATATTTGATCTCACATCATTTGCAGTTTCTTGTCTTTTCAAATTTGTATCTTCAACTTCGTGTTTAGTGCAAACAAAATGGACTGTCTTATGTATCAAAATGTTATCTAGAAATATGCCAGTGGTTTTTTCAGCAATTCACAGTAAGTATGGTAATATATATGCACAGGAGAGAGCAATCTTTACTGACAGATAGACTTGTTCTTACCTTTAAGGATGACATTTGAAAGCAGAATTTCTGGAAACATTCCACAAAATTTGTTTAAACAAACTTACAATACGGTAAAAAAGAGAACCACCCAAACTTTATTTTATGAAAAAGAACTTTATGTCTCTTTGCACACATCTATTGAATAAAAGGCTGCAAAAAGGTTGGGTGACCATTACTGGATACTTTATTTCTTATTATCTTGGTTATTAACTGCAGTGTCGTTTCAAAGAAAATAAACAGGAACTGAGTTTTCAAATACTGCTTGTACTAATAGTAATAGCGATAAAGATGATAGTAATAACAAGAACATTATCTTTTTTAAAGGAAATTTAATATGCAGTAGGTGCTCTACTAAGATCTTTATGTAAAATATCACTTGATTATAAAATTATAATTTATCCCTTTTAAAACAAGAACAAATATTTTTTGACCTGTATGATAAAAAAAAAATCCATACAGTAGAAACAAATAGTAGCAACTGTATACATTTTTTGTTATTATACATTTATATCCCTACATTATGGTCACCAGGTATTATTTTTATAAGTTGCACTTTGAAAATTATTTTTATTCATTGTCCTTTAACCTGAGTCAGTAATAAAATAAATACTTTGACTACATCTGGAAACAAAATAGGAGATTTGCTTTTTTCCCCCCAGGATTTTCAGAAGTTTTTATGAGTTTCCCATAATCAGAGTAAGTTAAATTTCCTTTTTCTCCAAGGCATAGGTTTATGAGAGCAAATGTTTAATGTTCTTTCTGAGTTTCTTTATCGATTGATCACCAGATTAAAAGACCTTCCTATAGTTTAATAATAATAATGGCTCATATTTTTAGTGATATCAGGATTAACTTGTACCAGCCACTCTAATTGTTTTACATAAACTCATTTAATTTATCACAAGAATTCTATGCTTTAGATACAATTAATGACCGCCTCCCTTTTGCAGATGGAAAGCGTAAAACTCATAAAAGTTAAATACCTTGCTTCAGTGCTATTGCAGACCTAGTGGATGGATCATTTAAATACTTTGCCTCCAGAAGATGTGTACTTTATTGAGATGTAGAACTGCTACAGGGGGCATGGGATGGGAATATATTTGAATGTGAAGCAATAAATAATGTTCTCATGCTCCTATGCTACCCACTGTCCAAAAACATAGAATGAGAAGTTGGGAGAATTTTCAATAATTCATTTCTATATCAGGGCATGCATGCATTCAATCATTTTGTTTCACAAAATTCATTTAAAGAGAGCTTACAATTTTCAACTTAAAAGGAAATTATCGGTTGTGGTGTAGTAAACAGGAATGACTTTGGGTAGTATTTAGTCAATTTAGGTCTTGTCTGAAGGTGAGCTACTCTCATTTGTTATGACCATTGAGAATTTTATTGAGATTTATAAGGATAATCTGGAAATAGCTGTTATTTGTAAATTTCCATGAATAGACAGCATTCATTGCCCAGTTTCCCACTAACTTAAAATGGAAACAAGCGTGGTTTCCACTATAAATTAAAATATATCTGGTTTTGTTTAAACCTTAAAAATATTTTGGCAGACCTATTATTTCAACAGACATTCAACTAAGGCATTTCCTATTTTAGTAATGAATAGTTATTTTTTATTTTTTTTGAATAGTTATTTTTTAAATACTGAAACATTATTATTTATTTTTTTAAAAATTTTGGTTCACAGCAATGTGTTTCTTAAGGAAGAAAATAGATTCTTCAGCTAACTAGAAGGGCACAGGACCAAGGCTATGAAGTCACTGGACTGTGTGCCTTGTTTTACCCTCTCTGAGCTTTATATGGAAATTTTTGATCCTTCTTTTATATTATCAGAATGAGCAGAGAAGATTTTTAAATAGTCTATCTCCAGCTGTCTCCTTTTTGGGTCCCTGGATGATTTCTCTATGTGAAACGTCTTTCATCTTAATTCAAGTGAAAGGTTTACTTGCAGATTTCTACAAATGAAACCAGCTAAATCTCCTAAGCTCAGAAATAAAGCTTAGAATCTATTTAAAGGAGGCTGGCTCATCATAGTCGCTCAGCTGCAGAGCACTCACTGAGGCTCCACCACCCACCACTCAGAGGAGGGCAGATGCCAATTAAAAGGAAGCCAAGCAGGTAGGACCCACATGAGCAATGAAGTATCTCTTTCTTTTTATTTGCCAAAGAGACACAACCTGGCCAACGAAAGCATGTTAGGTCGAACTATGATGCTTCTTTACAAGTTACCAGGGGATACTGGGCCAGAACTAAGCGCATGGGGTCAACTTTTGCCTTTGGTCCCCTGTATTCATCATACTTCACCCCTTTCTGAGCTCGCATACACCTCCTTTCCTGTAAGACTTCTTCCAGTTTACGAAGGCACTCATCAGTTTTCCCTTCCTTTCTCATTACAAGCTGTTGTCAATAAAAAAGGTGATATATTCATTTATTCACTTCAGACTTCAGGCTGGAAATTATGCATAAGGCTTAATGTCCTTCATGATAATTTGTCATTTTGTATGAGATAATATGTAAGGCCAAAGTCAGGCATATTTAATGATGGACTATCTGACAACAGCAATAGAGTTGAGAAGAATATTTTGGAAGCGTAAATTCCCCAACATTTAAGAATTACTCATTTATTCTATATATGAATCGTATACAAACACATATATAATGCTAAGTAGTTCTGTGCATGGACAAATATATGTGGATTGTAATGATGGTGGCAGTGACATGTAAGATGAGCATTTAGCAATTTATTTCAGTAAAACTTACCTTAATATTCTAATGAGGAAATAATAAGTTGTGTCTACCTTAGTTCCACTTTCTTTCTTTCTGTATTTATTTCCACTAACTGTCATCCTCGGCAGTATGCCATAGTCGACATCCTAAATGACCTTCCCACTGAAAGCACCTAGAACCGCTCAATAAAATATTTTGAAAATATTTTAAAAATGGAAGCTGACCTGGCAAGAAAATAAGAAATTCTCAGAGGCTAAAAACAAAGAAAGCAGGAAACTGGGGACTGGAGCAGGAGGTGAGCTCCTTCTGAAGGGCTTTGCCCTGAGGGTATCTGTCAAATGCTTGAAGAGCAATTACATGGGGTCAGATAATTGAGAGGACTCACAATACTCCACAGGGTATACTCAACAGAAGGTAAAATATTCAATACAGCAGGAGAGAAGAGCACAGGCAAACATCAGACAGGCCCAATACTTATACACACAATTTCCTGAGTCCTTTCTTGTTACGCAACTCACACTTTGTCCTGAGATTGTTAATCACCATGTGGGGAATGGGTTCAGGGTGGGGTGAGGGGGTGGATACCTCGGTCTCAGGGGCACCTTTGCCTCATTAAAGAAGGAAGGACTTTTATACTCCTTTGTTAATGTAGCCAAAACCAGTCTGCCTTACTATGCTCAACAGTGGAAACTAAGAGAAACAAAACAGAAACCAGGAACAAACCATCTATCTGTTCATTTTCTATAAATAAGGCTCATAAACTGCTGCGAGTTTTCTCTGGATCTATCTCAAATCTTTTCACAGGACTATACTAACCATTAGTTAGAACAATTTATTCAGTTTGGCCAAGGGTCATACTAAGGTTCCAAGCACCCCTGGAAGTAAGCATGGCTTTGCAACAGATTCGCTGAGATTAATCCTGCACAAATTACACAATTTACACACAGATTGCACAAATTACAATTTTTGAGGGCTCTATGGGATCCAAGGGAGAGAAAAGGTAATGCCTTGCGCTGAGCATACTTGCTGGGGCGTCTAATGGAAAACATTATGCATGTAGCTGGAATCCAAATGTTAGATTCTTTTTGTAAAGATGAAAAAGAAACACAGCTGACATACAGAAAGAAATAATAAAAATGTCTCTGTCTCAATCTAGGCATTTGAAAGTGGGGTGGGGGGAGTCTTCGCTGAGAAGTTATAATTTTATGACCTTCATTTGAATTTGTGCTCCAAACAAAAATTTATTTCTGGAGGAACAAAAATAATTCTTTATACAAGAACCATTCTTTAATACAATAATCAAAATGTAGATCTCGTAGTCCCATGAGCTCTAAAATCACAAAGCACACAAGGCAACAAAGAACAATGAACATGAGCCACCAAAAACAATACACAGCAAACACACAGATATTGTAATTGCTCAGATATACTATATGAAGTACCTATAGTTATTTTGTTTAAGGAAATGAAATATAGTTGTTAAAGATAAAATATGAGAAAGAAACAAAATGCCACAAAAAATTCTTTATGCGAATTTAAAAATTACAAAGAGAGGGTCTAGAGGCAAAACAGAAATAGAAAAAAGTGCAAAGAAATTAAAGGTCTTGGCAGAGCGTAAATACTCAACACATCTACTTGGAATTTCAGAAGAAAAGAGCAAGAGAATGGGGAATCTTTGTCTATAGGAAAAGTTATAGACCATTCCAGAACTGATGAGAAAATGTCTAATATTTGGACATCCCAGTGGCCTAAGGTAGAATAATGTCCCTCAAGAAAATGTAGAGAGCCAAAATCTGGAGGCGTTTGCTATTTCATCAAAACATTTTATATTAATGCATAAAATATATAATGTATAGAATTACTGACCCATTACATTGTATATCTGAAACTAATATAACACTATAGTAATTTACTTCAATTAAAAAAACCAATAATAAACATATAGGTTATATACACATTAGGATTCTGCAGTTCATAAAAAATGTAAAATAAATGTAATATTTCATTAGTCTGATCATTTTTCCTGCTATTTGTAAAGTCTTTGCTTCTTATAGTTCTTCCTAGCAACAATCACTTACAAACAAAAACCAATATTTGAGATTTCCTGAAGGAAAGATATTTCCATTTCTTCCTTATCAATATTTCACTTCTCTGTAGCAGGGTCAAAGACTTTTATTCTCACAGAGCTGAAAGGAGACAATATATTTCTTTAAATTCACACAGAAGTGGAAATGACTTGTCATATATCATCTTCTCAGAACAGATTTTATTTGCAGAGGAAAGCAAGATTTCCCTAAATGTCTCAAAGATTTCCCTAAATGCCTGATAGGGACCAAAGCCAGCTAAGAGGTGAGGCTAGGGATGGGCAAGAAGAGGAGGGAAGGGATATAAAATGGAAACAATTTTGCCCAGGAGACAAACTCCTTTTGAATGTTGGCCTGAGGATTACTAGATCTTCAACCTTTAAAGCATGATAGCCACTGAGCCTCAAAGCTGAGCATGCTAGGTTCTTAAGAATAAAGCCTGTTATACTATCCTAATATAATCTTTGTATTGGTCAAATGATAGAGAAAGCCTAGCATTCATGTCTTGACTCAGAAAGAAGTAATCTTTCCCATCAGTGCTTTTTTTTTTTCTTTAGCAGGTAGCGCCACTGTATCACAATAGTACCAGGAATATAAATGATTAGTTTTGCATATTACAGACTGTTAACATCCTCTGCTTGTCAAATCTACAATACTGCCCAGAGTACTGTCACCACTTATTAATTTACCTTTCAAAAAGACAAAGGTACCGCAGATACTAAACATAGAGTTAAAGTGACAGAGTCCTTTTTGCAACCCAAATAAATATATCACTGTCATTTAGCAATCCTGTGTGTTCGGGTGAATTTTTTTTTAGCACTACTAGGAAGTTAAAGGAGGGTGAAAATAGACAGCTCATTGACTCCCCTTGCATACATCTATACCACTTTAATCTTGCACATAAAAGGTCAAGCATAAAATTATTTGTTTGGAGCAGCTGTCCTCAGAGATTTGAATTAACATAGATGGAGAATACCACAAGGAAAAAAAGTTAATTTTACCTTAATTGGATTAAGCCAGGTCCCATCCATACTGAAAGGATGAGGTTATAAAGACTGGAAACTGCTAGGTTGACAGAAAAGGATTAATTCATGGGCTAGCGTCAAGTTGTTGACTAATAACATATTGATCGTATCTATAAGATATGCAGAGTGTCTGTCAGGAAGAGAGACACTGGAATTGAAGATCACTAGCTTATCTGACATGATCAAAGTTAGATTAATAATATTAAGGAGTTGCAAGTGAGCTGCATATTGCCTTAGCAACCGCAGAAATTTTCTACACGTGTCTGGAACAGACTGACCATCATAAACAGTAGCAGAACTTGTCAGTTACAGGGAAGTGCCTGATTTGTATTGTGGCTCCCCTCCCCTTCACCGCCCTTTCTTTTCTTTAATGTCTTCCAGCAAACATATTGAACTACCAAGGTTTAATCCCAGCGGAGCCTGCAGGTGGTATTGTCCTTGCATTGAGGAGTTATTAAATTCTTAAGGTCACCATAAAAAAGGTTCCATTAAATTGAGTTAATAAAAACATTGGGCAAAGGTTTGCAAAGAGCACAGATGTCAAAGTTTTGGGAATTGGACTGTCTCTTATAATATCAGGGTAAAAGAATAATTTAGATCACACCATAGTATAAAGAAGACAAAAATTCTGCATTCTTCAATAAATGTGAAGTTTCTGCACCTAGTACACACATGTATAAGTGAATACTTATAGATGACACTCAATTCTTTGGACCCTTTATTTATTTTTCTTTTCTTTCTTTCTTTTTTTATTAGTTGAGACCAATTTTGTTTAAAAACTGAGACACCTAGGAAATAGCATCTGATAATAAAAACTCAGTAAATTGCTAGGAATTTTTATATGTGTGAAATCTGATGTTTTAAGGAAAAAAGATAAAAGAAAAAAAGCATAACACTTGATTTAGGATGACTCTGGCACTTGCTTGGATGGAGTATGTGAATGTGGATTAGAAAACAGTCGTTAGCACACTTAGTCTGAATGACTGAATGATGCAACTGCTGAGACTCTGCATTATACAGCCTATGCACAAAACTGCAGGAATGGCGTAAAATGTCTGGAAGTCCAGTTTCTTCTCCACGAATCCCACTTGCATTTCTGCTGCTATTGTAAACAAAGGCTTGCAAATAGCCTGCTTCCCCTTCCATTTCCTATGGAAGGGGAAGTGGGTTATATTAGCATAGCAGTGTGAGAAACATTCTAGGAACTGAGGGGATCACGACTCAGTCTGTCCAATTATTACATTTTAATATTCTATATTTCCAGGGAAATTAGAAGACGACTCTTGTGGAGAGCTTATGAGTTTTTAGGATGAATTGACCAAATTCTTTTTAATGACCCACTGTAAAAATGAATGCCATTTCTTTTTTTTTTTTTTTAAGATTTTATTTATTTATTTAACAGAGAGAGACACAGTGAGAGAGGGAACACAAGCAGGGGGAGTGGAAGAGGGAGAAGCAGGTCTCCCGTTGGAGCAGGGAGCCCGACGCAGGGCTCGATCTCAGGACCCTGAGATCATGACCTGAGCCGAAGGCAGACGCTTAACGACTGAGTCACCCAGGCGCCCCTAAAAGTGGATGCCATTTCTTAACTAAAATTTCATCTCCAGTTTTTCTGGGGTACAAGAATACCCAAATAGCCCACATTTTCTAGACTTCATTTCATTCTGTAACCATGTGACTACACTCTGTGACTATACATCATTTGTGGGGCCCAGTGTAAAATGAAAATATGTGGAGAAGCAGGGGTAAAGGGCATGTACTATTAAAAGTAGTAATATATAAAGTGTTTTTCTTTTTTTCTCTCAACTTACTGCAGTGGTTTGCATTTGATAATTGATGTCTTTCTAAGTAAAGAAAAGAGCAAATTTAATTATTAAATGAATTTTACTGTTCACATGTATTTTGTTCAATACCAGTTGAAAGCCTATATAAGGTCATTTAATGTACATAAGGAATAACAGAAGTTCTACAACTTATATATCATAGTTATTACATGAATATATATTTCATTCTAATCAAAAGAGTGAAAACACTTCTAAAATCTAATTCAACTGTTCTTTATTTCACTTCTTGATATGCATTCATTCTACCAATATGCACTATCCCTAGCATATTGATGAGTAAGTAATGGACTGAATGGAGAACAATGTATGAGTTGTTATACCTGTCCCTTTCCTTCTATGTCATCATTTTGGCATAAGTGAAGACAGGGAATTAACAATAGTGAGAAAGGATAACATAGAGTTCCTTGGTTGTTTCAATACCTTAAAACACCATTGCCTTCTCTCTGCATTCTAAAGAAGTTCTGTTTCAAACAAAAAAGTTGGCCTTTCTGGGCTATTAGCACCCTCACTTGCTCAATCCCAGAAATGTATGCTCAACTTTTACTTGCTGAACTCCCACTCATGGAGGATTCACCATAACCTATGCATGGGACATTGTGAAGGCCCTTTGCAAATGTTACAGCAAGAAATGGCTGTGTGAAGGTCCTGTGGTCACCTGCACACTTGATTGTCCCAAGAGACTTCATTAACAAAGCAAAAGTTCAAAGAAAAAAATTATTCAGAATTTCAAAACAGTGACAGAAGATCATTAAAGCAAATATGGGGCTTGTTCTGTGATTTCTTTCTTTCTTTTTTTCTTTTCTACAATTCCATTTACATTTGGTTTGAATTTTGCAGTTATTTCCACAACACAGTAAAATATTTAATTTTTTTAATTTGCTTCAGTTTTATCTTTGTTGGGTAATTCCCTCTTTTGATTATCCATTTTTGTAAAATGATGTGTGGGTTTATCACTAGGACACAGAGAAACGACACAACTATCTACTTTGCTGTCTGTGAATAAACTGAGTAATAGATATGCAGTGACTAATCAGTAGCAGACTTTGAAAAAACTGATGATTAGTCACTAAAAGTGATAACATCTTTTGTATTTACATAGAGATTTATGGACAAAAGAGCTAACAGCAAAGTGTATACATTCTGTATTTACTCATATTAATGGACCATGGTAACTGTAATTGGAACAGTGTTGTTGGGGGACTAGTGTTATTTAACAAAACAACAGTAAATGATATCTGTGCATATTAGAACCATGCAAAATGAGGACTGATTGTATTTATTGTCTCATACCTTTTCATGATTTCAAGAATCTAGGAATGGTTTACAGTTCTGGTTTGGGATTTCTCATCAGGTTGCTGTCAAGATGGAGATAAAAAGTTTTTACATCTTAAATATGTAAAAATGACAGTAATATGAATTAGAATATAAGATATCATTGATTTAAGATAATGTCATTAGGCAAGTTATGAAATAAGAAACATAAAAGATCATTATTTATACTGGTAAAATACTTAACTTTTCCAATAACAAAACAAATGCAAATCAAACAAGAGCAAACAGTTTTGTGCTCTGCAGATTTTTATGATAAAAAGCAATAAAACTGATAATCAATGTTGATGAATGTGGAATACATGTGGAAATAGACACTTTTGTATAGTGTACATACAGCACAGACCTCATGGAGAAAAATATATTCATATCCTTAAAAATTTTTCTTACTCTTATACCTACCACTTTTCCTTGTAGGAAAATATAGTAGGACAATATTAAACAAGTGAAGAACATAATATCAATAGCATTATTCTAACAACTGGAATTTCTGAGATTTAAGTTTTACTCCACAATTGCTGAGCTCTTTGAAAAACATCCATTTGGCATGTTTTATAAACTAGGCTGTATTTTAAAATTCTGTATATACAAAGATAAATAAGACTTGGTGCATCTTTTGAGAAGTCTTAAAATTTAGTGTGTTTATGGAGGGGTGTATATAATATAATATTCCTCCATCTAATGTTACTAAATGTCTGCAATAAAAATAGGTTTCTGTCTCCTAAAAGCATTAGAGCCTCAGGTAAGTGCAGAAGCAAGGACAGAGGATGGGTATCTTCTCTTCATGTCCTAGGCAGAAGAACTGGAGAGCAAAAGCAATAAGATGTGTCATCCTTTTTCCCCACAGCTGCTGAAGCTCTATTGCAAGAGAAGCTCTTGGTATTTCTCTTCACCATGAGAAGTATTGTGCAAATATTGTGCAAATTGTTAATGTCTCTTTGCTTTCAAAACTATCTTGGAAGAAGAGTGATGAAATGCTTTAAATTTGTATTTCATTTTGTACTTTATGATTTTTTACATGCAGTCTTTTCTTCATCTTTCACTTTTCCACTATAATTCATGCTTATGATGTACATGAGAAGAAATCATACCTGTTAATCTACTTGAGCCAAAGGAGATACAGTTTGAAACAGGTTAAATGTTATTTCCCAAATCACAAACCAGAGGTAAAGGCTTTTTTAAAAAATTTTTATTGTTATGTTAATCACCATACATTACATCATTAGTTTTTGATGTAGTGTTCCATGATTCATTGTTTGTGCATAACACCCAGTGCTCCATGCAGAATGTGCCCTCCCCAATACTCATCACCAGGCTAACCCATCCTCCCACCCCTCTCCCCTCTAGAACCCTCAGTTTGTTTTTCAGAGTCCATCGTCTCTCATGGTTCATCTAGGCTTTCTGATTTCTACTTCAGTATGGTTGTTTTTGTTTTTTGTTTGTTTACATTATTTCCCATATGATTTTCTTTGACTATCTCTTTGATCTTTTTTTCTCCTAAGGGAGGCAGAGCATCTTCAAATGAAATGAAAAAGGAAAACTAGAGACATTTTCAAATATATATTGGTTACAATTGAATGTATTGTGTAAGCCACTGTAACTTAATAAGTACTTACACTGCATAGAGAAGGCAACTGTAGCAATTATTAAAGGCAACATATGGCAGGTGCCTAAAAGCTCCAGGGTAACAAAAAAAATATGACTTCCACTCATTTTAAATATTTTCTAAGATCCTCTTAATTGCTGTAGTAATTAAAATTTACCAATTTTTGTGAAAATGCCAACTGACTTATTACAATGGAGTGAATACATGCTTTGCATCATTAACCTTGTATAAAAATGCACATTCCAAGAATACTTAAAGGTGTTTCTCCATAGATCTATATTTTTATTTATATTGTATATCCAATTATATCTATCCATATATATAGATATAAATCTCTATATATAGATAGATAGGTAGTGCCTGACTCTTTGTGCCTGTGTGTATTATATAAAGAAATCTTAGAGTTTAAGTCCTTCTCTTACAAAGTTGCCATGTCTCATTTTGATTTTCTACACATTGTAACCTGTTCTTCAGTATTTTCTGATTAGTAATATATACTGTGTGGTGTTTGCAATCTATTGGTAAAGGGTAATAATTAGCATTAAGAAAATTTATTAATTCAGATCAACAAGACAGTTCAGTTTTCCAGATTACATTGTACTACTGGTAACACCACTATGATTAAAAGAAATGTTTGCTGGATTAAAATACAAATGAAAATATAATGATATGCATTAACATTTTAATTCTGGGATCCCACACAACATGGGGAAAAAAACTTTCTAAAAGAAACTGGATTTCTTTTAACTTTAAACCTCTCATGTTGTTAGATATTTCAGGTTATTGGATACCCTTGAGAAAAGTTGTTTTAACAATATAATTTTAAATTCATGACAACATAACCACTTGAAATTGGTTTTCAAGTTAGGGTTTAGTTTTTATTTGTTTAATCAATCCAAGGTTTATGAAACTCTTGAAGGCCTATAAATAGCTAGAAATTTTTTTTTAAAAAAGAAGAGAATATTTAATATTGTAAGAAAAACACTTCTCATAAATTTAATAAAATGTGAACACTAGTTCTTTTATAAATTATGATTCAAAATGGATCAGATAAAAATGCAAAATGTTTTAAAATGTTGTTAAAAAATGTAATATCTTAACCTAAGGTGAATTTTATATTTTTAAACACTCAGGTTGTATCAGTTAAGGTTCTGTACAGGAAGACAGTGCACTTTAGGTTTTTTGTTGTTGTTGTTTTGTTCTGTTAGCAGAAAGTGGAAATGTTTATGAAATCACAGATCACGTCTGGAAATAGGGAGTTTGAGAACATATTATCTTAGCTGCATCTCTGTATCTCTGAAAATTGGAACCAAAAACCACTGCCACAACTGTAGGCCAACATCAACAAAATGGTGACTAGATACCCAGAATGTTGAGGTCAGCTAGCTCCACAGATTCTTGATATAAATGAAGCTTTGACTGGACAGCAAACACTGAGTCTACCATAGCAACTTCTAGTGATAATTCTATCTACAAGACTTTGTTTGAGAGAAGAAATGTCCAGAGTGTTTCAGTCAGTTACCAGGTTCACAAAAACCAACATAAGAATTTAAACAGAGGGAATTTAATGAAGACAATTTGTTTTCTGAGAAGCCAAAGGTGAATAGTGATCTCTTCCCCAACTCCCAAGATTAAAGACCAAGAAACACTCTTATTCCTATTAAGGAAAGATAAAGAGGAAATGTCACCAGAGTTTAGAGACCATACATATCCAGGAACCATGGTGAGCATTCCATTTTGGAGTGGGAGCCATGGAGAAGTTGTGTTAGCTGTTAGAGATATAGCCTGAGGCAGAGAGAGGGAGAAATGCTCTAGCTCTTCCTTCCTCATGTCACTCAATATTCTGACTTTGGCTTCCATAAACAAGAAATATGGGAAGCCAATTAAAATCTGGCTTCAAAATTCTGGCTGCCAATTTAATTGGCAGTGCACAATTCACATCATGAACCCAAATTAAAAGGGAGTTGGAAAGTAGTTTCCAACTTTCCAGTCTATTCTTTATAGAAAGGTCTACTAGACTACTAGAAAGATGCTTACTGCCAGTTCATCATACCCAAGATAGTCCATCTTAATATCTATCCTTAAATTTCAGGACAATAACATGTTTTTAGCTAACATGGGCAAATATATCTCTTAAAATGGAAAGATTATTGTCCCCTTACCAGATGGAAAGACCTTGAAAGGTATCAACTCATCATTCCATATCTGAGTGACATTCATTCTTCTTCCTTTTAGTTACAGTTCCTCTTTGATAATCAGTAAACTCAAGCCTAAATTATAAAGCTACCACCCATGTAATTCTTATATAAAGTGATAGCAGAAATAGAAGAGAAATAAAATTGGCATAAATGCATATATTTATTAGAAAAATGTGGATAACTATCACAGAATTATGGCTGATATTTATAATGTTTTCCATTTTCTCTTTGCCCTCAGTTAGCCCTTCAGTTGCAAAAAGAAGTTACCTGACATCCACATAATGGTCACCTTGTCTACTTAAATAGCAAGAACATCCCATGCAATGACAGGTTTTTTTGTCCGTTTGGTTAGTTTTTATGTTCAGTTGCTTTTTTTAGATTTAAAGCTCTTTAATTCAAGGCTTTTTTTTTTTTTCAGAAGCTTATCCCAATGAGCTGTTCGATAGATGTATTTTCACCACTCCTCCAATCTGATCATTTCTAAGTGTCTGAACATCTGGATGCGATGAACTGTCATGAGATCATCTCTTCTGCCTTTCAAACTGAGTGCCTAGATGTATCACTTAAAGTTTTCTCCAGTAGGAAGATTCCCTTTTCCTTGAATTAAGATGTAATAAAGCAACAATATGCTCCTGGTAGATGCTATTGCAATCTGTGGTACTTTGTTCAAATATTTTCTTGTGTGGCCCGGTGAGGGAAAGTTAGCACTGCACGTGGAGAAAATAAACTATATAAGCAATCTATTTATACTGCCATACTGCCATTGACTTCAGCACCTGCTGAGTCCTATCTAATATTTACCACTTCCACATAATGCTTTATGTTGTATATACTTACCTTGATGCCTTGATTGGATATATTTTAAATTAAATCCCCAAAATAGGGCGCCTGGGTGGCTCAGTCAGTTAAGCATCTGCCTTCAGCTCTGGTCATGATCTCGGGTCCTGGGATCGAGCCCTGCATCCTGCTCCCTGCTCAGTGGGGAGTCTGCTTCTCCTTCTCCCTCTTTTTCTCCCCCTGCTTGTGTGCTCTTTCTCTCTCTCTCAAATAAATAGAACCTTTAAAAAATAAATCTCCAAAATATATTTTTGTTTCTTCTGTTTAATTTATGAATAATAATAAATATCAAAGGTATTACTGGTTGTCGGTGAGTTGATTACATTTGCTTCCCTTTGCTTTTAAACATGCAATGTGTTTTATCCAATCTAAGCTTTAAGTCACCAGAAGCCATATCATCATCATCATCATCACTATTATTTGGTATCTGTTAAAATTTCTATATAGTTCCCCTTCCATATAATTCAACTATTATGGTGTTATAGACACATGTTTTTGAGAACCAGTTTCTACTACTATTATAATATAAGATCATTTTTAACAAAGATTGCTCAATGAGTGTTTGTTGAGCCCTCATTAATGTGACTAGTGCTCATATAAAAGAGACCCCAGAGAGGTGTCTTTTCCCTTCTGGCATGATGACACATTCCATCAATGAACTAGGAGGCTGACCCTCATTAGACACCAAATTGGTCAGCACCTTGATCCTGGATTTAGCCTTCAGGATCATGAGATATAAATGTCTGTTATTTAAGCCACCCTGTTTATGGTGTTTTGCCATAGCTTCCTGAACAGATTATGGAAAACAGTATGGTGGTTCCTCAAAAAATTAAACATAGAATTAACATATGGTACAACAATTCCACTTCTGGTTATATGCTCCCCAAAATTGAAAACAGGATCTTTTTTTAAAGGTTTTATATATTTATTTGACAGAGAGAGAGAGAGAGCACAAGTAGGCAGAGTGGCAGGCAGACGGAGAGGAAGAAGCAGAGTCCCTGCTGAACAGAGCTTAATGCAGAGCTTGATCCCAGCATCTGGGATCATGACCTGAGCCAAAGGCAGATATTGAAAGCAGGATCTTGACAGATATTAACACATTCTTATTCATAGAAGCATTATTCAAAATATACAAAAGATGGAAACAACCTATATGATTTATCCATTCAAGAGATGAATGAATAAATGACATGCAATATATACACACAATGGAATATTATTCAGCCTCTATAATGAAAGACATTCCTACATGTGCTACATGGTTGGAACTTGGAGACATGCTGAATGAAATAGGCCATTTTATTTGAAGAACTGTTGATTCAAATCTTTTGTCCATTTTATTTTATAATTGGGTCATTTGTCTTTTTATTATTGAGTGGTAAGAATTCCTTACTTATGTTTTTCTTTTGTCACTTTTGCAGTTGGTGGCATACATTAGAAACTATAGCCTAATGCAAGATCACAGATGTTTACTTCTATGCTTTCTTGTATAATTTTTCATATTTAACTGTTACACTGAAGTCTATGATCCACTTTGAGCTCATTTTTGTTTATTGTGTGAAGCATGAGTCCACATTCATTGTTATGCATGTGGATATCTAGATGTCCAGCACCATTTGTTGAAAAAACTATTTTCCCCGTTGAATTGTCTTGGCACGTCTGTCAAAAATCAATTGGCCATAAATATAGGGTGTATTTCTTGACTCTTAGTTCTACTTCACGATCCATATGTCTGTTCTTTGCCAGTGTAACCTTGCCTTGGTTACAGTAGCTTTGTAGTGTCAATTGAAACGTGAGTCCTCCAACTTTGTTCTTTTTTTTTTAAGATAGTCTTGGTTATTCTGGATCCAATGAATTTCCACATAAACTTTAAGATGAGTTTTCCAATTTCTGCCAAGCACTAGCAGGAATTACATGGGAATTACATTGACTCTATACATCAATTTGGGGGAATATTGCCATTTTAACAATGTTAAGTCTTGAAACATGGGACGTTTTTGATCTTTAATTTCTCTCAGTATGCTTCGAAATTTTCAGTGTCTGAATCTAGTATTTCTTCTGTTAAAATTATTCCTAGTTATTATTTGTTGTTGTTATGAATTAAGTCGTTTCCTTGTTTCATGGTCAGATCATTCATTACTGGTATATAAAAACACAGTTCGTTTTTGTAAATTGATCTTGGATATTGCCACATTGCTGAACCCCATTAATAGTTCAGATAATGTGTGTGTATCTGTGTGTGTGTGTGTGTGTATGTGTGTGTGTTTGTATTCCTTTGGATTTTCCATATCCAAGATTGGGTCACTTACAAATAAAAATAATTTTACTTCTTTCTTTATAATCTGGATGTATTTAATCTTTTTTTTCCTTATCTAATGGCCATGGTTAGAATCTTCAGTAAAGTGTTAAGTAGAAGCCATAAAAATGGATATAATTTTCTTGTTCCTGATTTTAAGAGGAAACATTCAGTCTTTCTTCATTAAATATCTTGTTAGTTGTGGATGTTTTACTTTCTCAGACTTACAGGATTCCCACATATTTCTAGTTGTAAAATAGTTTTATCATGAAAAGGTGTAGAACTTTTCAAATGTTTTTCCCCTATCTGTTGAGATGATCACATAGCTTTTATCATGTATTCTATTCATATACAAGATTACATTGATTTTTTATCTTAAATCTACCTTACATTTGTGGGATACACTCCACTTAACCTTGGTGGACAACCCTTTCATATGTTGCTATATTCAGTCTGTCAGCATTTTACTGAGGATATTTTACATTTATAATCATAAAGGCTATTGCTCTGTAGTTTTCTTGTAATATTTTTTCAAGGCACATTTAATTTAATATCAAGAGTGTAATACAAGGGTGACTGGGTGGCTAGGTTGGTTAAGCATCTGCCTTTGGTTCAGGCCCTGGGATTGAACCCTGTGTAGTTTGGCTTCATGCTCAGTGGGGAGTCTGCTTCTCCCTCTGCCCCTTCCCGTGCTCATGCTCTCTCTCTCTCTCTCTAATAATTTTTTTTAAAAGAGTGCAATACAAAAGTCCCATATGCAATGAAGGAAACACATTCCCCCGTTAATACCAACAACAATGCTCTTTCAAAAATGTGCCTACTGAATGGAATGGCGATTTAATTTGACTACTGAAAAAAAATAATGCAGTGAGTTGCTCATCACAGCCAATGTCCTTATACAATCTGGTAGCGAAATGAGTGTTTCTAGTGCTTCCAACATTTTCAACCTGAAGTTTGATACAATATCTTTATGTTTGTACAGTCCTCGATAAGATCATCTATAGCATTAGCAACCATTCAAAGAACAAACCATTGATTGAAACCACATGGACTTAAGGCTCAATGACGTAATATAAAGCCCCAAACTAAGTGGTTAAATATGTGAACTACTTGTACTGGCATCTATTATTTGATTCATGACTGTTAAATTGGTTCTTAGCAAATAAACGTTTTTAAGGCAAAATTCACCTCATTTGAGTTTTGACTGAGAGGTTCAACAACAATCACAGTCTTAACGGCAACACTGATATAAAATGTCTCTAAGTCACTATGTTCAAGGTTAAGAGTGATGGGTATTCCGTTTTTACATTTTACTGGAATTTTACAAGTTCAATTCATGATATTAAATCTGTAGGTTTTCCTTCCTCCAAACTGAAGACACAGTGTGCCACAGACATGATATTTCCATTTCTCTCTCTCTTTTCTTCAAACAGAAACTTTTCTCAAGTGTCCTACAAGTTTTAGAATGGCAATTTTTCAGAGGCAACCACTTTGGAATAGTCCCATGCCATCAGGCCTTGGAAGCAGGGGGAGGGGAAGGGAAAAAAGCTAAAGCTTAAGTTTCATTTGGTAAGTTTTACATTAACCATTACCAGCTGGATAATTTAAAAAGTGGCTTTTTTGGCTCAAAAAGTCTAAGTCTTGGTGTGGAAACCAGTACATGGCTGTCCCACCAAAACTTTCTCCTAGTGGAACTATCAGGGAAGTCTTGACTAGGGAGTATGATTTGTTCACCTATCAGATGTAAACCTCCAGGCACTCAGTTCATTTGGGGCTTGTTCCAATTTGACTTTAGTCTATTATAGTTCACCTTTCATTTTTAGAAAGAAAAAAAAACAAGTTGATCACTGGGTCTGCTATCGTTGATCTCAGTTGGGCAACACTAGGCTGCTGGATTTGCTTGAGGTACTTGATTCGAGTAGCACACTTTTCATCTCTTGCTCCTTGGTTGCTGGTCACATTACAAGGATGTTTTCCCTGTGAGCAGCTCTTGTTTAGTTTTTCTTTAGACTCCCTTAAACCTATTACATCATTAATTACGATCTGTGTACTTGTCCTCCAAAGCTTGGTTATATGCTTCATATGCTTCACATTGTTTCCATCTTCAAAATAACTCATCACGTGCTATAACTTTGAAGTCTGTTTTACTTAGTGGAAACTTTTTGGGAAGAGGTTTCTCCTTGGTCATCTTGAATCTTAATCCTTTTCAGAGGGAGGCTGCCACCCACACTCACATAGGCTAAGGCCAAGCTGCTGGATCACTGCCCAGGCCTCCAGAGCACTCCACCCCACACTCCTCCTCCTCCCGCCACAGCCCTGTGCTCTCCTTTATTTGTGGTCTTACCACCACAAAATGACGCTTGTAGTTTTCTTGTAATATGTTTGCCTGATTTTCACATCACAGTAATAGTGACCTCATAGAATGAGTTAAAGAGTGTAATCTTTTTTGGAAGAGTTTGTGAAGGATTCCTATCAAGCCTTTCAAAAATGTTTGGAGGAGTTTATTAGTGAAGTCATTTGGGCCTGGATTTCTCTCTCTACCTCTCCTCTTTGGCTCTTTCTCTCTCTTTTACTAATTGAAACTCTTTGCTTTTTATAGATCTATTCAGATTATTTAGAGACAGAGGGGGAATTTGAATTGCTCCAAATTAAAGCATTATAGACTGTTGTCTTAATGAAGATTAATAATTTCTCTTGGATAGTTTTTTTATTTTGTTTTGCGGCTTTAGCTACAATTTTGTAATTGTAGTTCTTTTACCATATTTTCTTGTTTTAGAGGGAGTTCACACAATTCTTCACTCTGCCATTACAGAAGGTGATCTGGGTCAGAGGAACATTGGCTCTACCTCGTAGTTATTGTAAAGGTAGAAAAATTTGAACCGGTAATATTTTAATGAAGAATCTTTATAAGAATATGATATTTTGGGGCTAACTGAACATAATAAAAAAGAATATCATATTTTTAAAAATGTCTAATAAAAAGAACAATCAAATAATCAGTGCCAAGATAAAATATATAATACCATTGATTTTATCACAATCTAATTCTTGTAAAGAGATAAACAGTTGTGGATAAAATGATGAAAAGCCTCTTTGTAAGATATTAAAATGGGTCACAAATATTTGGCTACCTGAATTATTTCACTAAATATCTGAAGTTATATGACTTACAAGTAAACACCAACTTATCCTAAGGCTGAGGGCATCAGCTTTCTAAGGCAGATGATTAATTAATGCAGCTTTTGATTCCAAGTTTAATAATTTATTTGCCTATCAATGCACCATAAAATCCCTGAAGATCTTCACAAAATTTGCAATGAGATAGAGTTAGCAGGTGCTACTAAGGGAATATGCAAGTTTCCTTAACAAAATGCCAGAAGTTGATTGTCGACCAACTGGGGAAGACCTATGAGATCCTTCCAGTGTACACAAAAGGAATGAATCCATAATTAAATTACAGTTAATCACAGATGGTTATTTTACAGCAGGTGCTCAACTTTGAAAGTGTAGTTCTGGACTATTTTTGTTCCAACATGGTGCTCAATCCCTGTTGGTTATCTGGCAATATTTTATGGTTAGAAAAAGGTTTATTTATGATGGAAATTTTATTTTGTCTATTCCATAAATATATAAAATATTATTTCATGTAATCTTTCATATAAATTTTGTAAGCATGCACATCGTTGTTTTGATATTTAAAAAAACACTGAAAAATACAGTTTTAGTATTATTTATCAGGTTCATAAGCCCCCTTGATTCAGAAATAATGGTCAATCAAAGGTATTAGTAGAATTGTATGAAATAGCAACCAAATTTTTAATATTTAATATTGCTCATTTAGAAAAAAATAAATCATATAATCAACAACACCTTCAGTGACAAAATATAGGCTTATTCTTGTCACATTTTCCTTTCAAACAAGTTAATAAAATAAGCAAAAGAATTTTGAAGCAAGCAATTGAATTATTGGTACAGTAAGCATCATGATGTATGAAGGGAAAGAGTGGGATAATTGTTTACATGTTTAAAATTAATACTAAATTTCTGTAAATAACTTCACTCAACAAAACAGATCCTTCTTCTGAATATCATAAATATAAAGCTGATTTGGATGTATCAGTTTCAGGGCTTAATTATTAAAGCTCTATTAAATGCAAGATGCCTGGCTAAATGCAAGTTATAGTTGCATTTTCAGTTTTGGGATTTCATTATGGACCTATTAATATTCGACGTTCTTATTGGTAGCCACTAATTACCTATTTCTTTCATCTCTCTCTATGCCTTTCCTAATCCTTGGTTTGGAAAGAGGAGCTGAATACTCCTGTTCCTAATTGCTTTGGCATTGCTTTCTGGCAATATTGCTTTCAATCTGTTATTTTTTGCAATGATCCAAATAGGTATTTCTCTCTCTTTCTCTCTCTCTCTATCACACACACACACACACACACACACACACACACACACACACACACACCCCAAAGTAAAGAAAGCCATCTACAGCATCCAACTGTCAGAGAAAAGCCCTCTTCAGATTTTTGGAAGAAAACTAGAATAGCTCTTTCTAGATGAGAAAATACATGGAATGATAAAAGCGGTGTAGTGTCAGATCTAAGAACATCACCACCAGCTGTGGGAATTTGGTCGGATTGAGTCAAATAAACAGAAACAAAGGAATCATGTCTGTCATGAAAACATATCTTTCAGAAATCTGCGATCAATTAAAATATTCACAGAATCAGTAAAGGCATTTCAAATCAAGACATTGGCAAGGAGACAAAGAAAGTTCAATACCTGTGTCAGTCTGACCTCTGACTTCCTTTCCTAAAGAGAACATTCTTGTACTAGCTCAACTGAACCATGAACACTCCATTATATATGCCATTATTTCTTAGTTCTCTTATCATTTAGCCCATGCATATGTTATTTCTTCTTCCTGCAATGACTTCTTCCTCCTTCTACCTACAACTGTGTCTCTCCCAGTTTTTTTCTACCCCCAATTCAAGTCAGTAATACCTCTAATAGCTAAATTATGTCCATCACAAGTTCTATCAAGGAAGCATTCCCAGCTAATATCTATTCAAGTTTCAACCATATGATTTTCCTTTGTTGCTTTTATAAGATTCAATATTTGTACCAAAAAGACACTTTTGTTCTGTCTTGAAATTTTCTTCTTAATCCATCAACTGTGTACTCCTAATCCAGGGAGCGATTACATCATATCCAAAGTACCCAACATGCTGCCTGTCACATAAATTCTGGTACTGAATAACTTGTTTTTTTTTTAATGAGTAAATTTGTTATGCTGAATAGTGACAATTTTGTGGCTTTAAAGATTTTCTTGCTCAATTGCTTTCTACACTTAACTACAGAAGAGAAAGTAAGAACATTACATTATTAGTTGTAAAATAACTGCCAATTTGAAAAACTAGAGGCCTTTAATATATTCTTAATATGTAGTAGTTACCAGCTATGTTGCCAACACAGAAGATGTGATTTTTCTTTTTTAATCAGAGAAAACTATGGGTATTGCTGTGTCAAATCTCTGACTGTTGTATGGAAATAAAAATATAATGCACATACACATTCAATTTGGATTCAAAGGTTGAGAAAAGCATAGCTTACCTAACTCATATCTAATGGTTAGTTTATTGCCTATGTCATTTCTTTTTTTTTAAGATTTTATTTATTTATTTGACAGAGAGAGAGAGAGAGAGAGAGAGGGAATACAAGCAGGGGGAGTGAGAGAGGGAGAAGCAGGCCTCCAGCTGAGCAGAGAGCCTGATGCGGGGCTCGATCCCAGGACCCTGGGATCAGGACCTGAGCCAAAGGCAGATGCTTAATGACTGAGCCACTCAGGCGCCCCTGCCTATGTAATTTCAAAAGCTATTTAGAATGGGCATTTATTATCTTTATTATAAATCTACCTACTAGAATTCTTAGTCTGATGTGTACATTTCACAGTGTAGGTTTTAACAATATAAAAGGCACTTCTGGAGGCTTAAAGAGAATCCACACACAAAAATGTCCCCATACCTAAGCGAATTCCATACCTCAAATAAATCTTATATAAAAACAGGTAGATATAACAGGGTCTAATATCACCAATTACACATTACCTACATTTTAAAAACACCTCAGTAAGTAGCATGCTTTGAAGACAAAAATTGTATTTCCTAAAAAGCTGCCATGGCAACTGATTTCCTATTAGTCAAAATGATATTTATATATATTTACTAAGTATGTTTTCTAAGGAATGCCAACTTTCTAAAATCACAACCCTATTAGTCCTCATGATATCTGAGCTGTAAGCAGATTTATCCATATATTTGCTTTGACAAAATTATTGAGGTATAAATTAGTGAAATGTTTTGCCTATATTTTATAAAATGTTTTGGAAATAGTCAAATATATATTTCAAATTTGCTCATTAAAAGTTACATTCAAAATTTTTTATAAAAAATTCTACGCTTCATACAGTAGAAACACATAAGATATCTAGATAGAACTCTTGTCCTCGGGTGTTTTCATGTGATTAAGTCCTCCAGCATTCTGGTCTCCAGAACAAGGACGGTTACTAAGTTAATTCCAAGTAATTATTTTAATGGGTTTTAAGTGCTAATGTTTTGGATACATAGGTCTTAATAAAGAAGGTATCGTAGAGACTATAGTCAATGGCACTATAATAGAACTGCACGGTGATAGATGGTAGCTACACCTGTGAGTGTAGCATAACATACAGACTTGTTGAATCACTATATTGTACACTTGAAACTAATGTAACATCATGTGTCAGCTATACTCAAATTTTTCAAAAAGTTGTATGTGTGCTTAAAGTGGATGTACTCACTTTTTTACATAAGGAAAATAAAGATCTTGAGTTATAAAATCTCAAATCCCTGATCATCCTTTACAGCAGACCTTAAGTATATGGAGAAATTCTCTACCTGTCTTTTAATGGAAAGTTCACAAATTATGCCCCAATGGACAAATGTTACACTGTGATTTTTTATTAAAGAGATTGCACCAGTTATACACAAACAATGAATCATGGAACACTACATCAAAAACTAATGATGTAATGTATGGTGATTAACATAACATAATAAAATAAAAAAAAGAGATTGCATCAATACTAAAGATTTATAAAATTAACAGAAACCTATAAATTATGTTCTTTTCTCCAGAAGTAATTTCAGGCCTCTGTTATGGAGTATCCGTTTTCTGATTTACATACTTACTCTCCTGGTGCTAAGAGTGATTACCATTGGTCATTTATGACACCTCTTTCACTGATGTAGATCTTATAAGAGACACTATATTTATGTCACTAATCAGAGTTGGAAAACAGAAGATAACCTGAGAGGTTCACAGTTTTTAAGTAATTAGTACAAAAAAGGTTTTTTTAGGAAGAAAAGTGAAAGAATCTATAATTTTGGGAAATGTTAAGTGATTTATCTGGGGTATGGGTAAGATGGTGAGAAATGAAAAGTTCAACTCATTTCTTGCATAGGCCACTACAAAACTAGATGGAAAACTGTCAGAGGAGAGTGTTGGGATACAAAAGAATCATAATAAAGTTATAATAAAAATATATTCAACAAAAAACACCAGTGAGGTCTGTCAAACATCAGACAGGGTTGTAAATTGTAATCTCAAGAAAATCTTTTTTTTTAATTTTATTATGTTATGTTAATCACCATACATTACATCATTAGTTTTTGATGCAGTGCTCCATGATTCATTGTTTGTGTATAACACCCAGTGCTCCATGCAGTACGTGCCCTCTTTAATACCCATCACCAGGCTAACCCATCCCCCCACCCCTCTCCCCTCTAGAACCCTCAGTTTGTTTTTCAGAGTCCATCGTCTCTCATGGTTCGTCTCCCCCTCTAATTTGTCCCCTTTCATTTTTTCCTCCCTACTATCTTCTTCTTTTGTCATTTTATTTTATTCTATTTTATTTTATTATGTTATGTTAATCACCATACATTACATCATCAGTTTTTGATGTAGTGTTCCATGATTCATTGTTTGCTTATAACACCCAGTGCTCCATGCAGTACGTGCCCTCTTTAATACCCATCACCAGGCTAACCCATTCTCCCACCCCCCTCCCCTCTAGAACCCTGTTTGTTTCTCAGAGTCCATAGTCTCTCATGGTTCGTCTCCCTCTCCGATTCCCCCCTTCATTTTCTCCCTTCCTACTATTTTCTTTTTTTTTTTAACATAAATGTATTATTTGTTTCAGAGGTACAGGTCTGTGATTCATCAGTCTTACACAATTCACAGAACTCACCATAGCACAAGAAAATCTTATAATCTATTGAAAAAAATATTTTAAAAAAAGACAGAGAGCCGATACCTCTATAGTTGGGACAACAGAGATGTTACAGAGATATTTATGTATCTTAAGAGGCAAATAAAACCACTAGAACAAAAAAATTTTAAATGTAGTGAAAAAGAAAATCTGTGCACAGATCTGTTTATGAAAAAACAAAAAAACATTAAAGTTGTCATTATAAGCATATATTTATAAATATGTATATGTGAATTAGTATTGTTTGTTTTGATATAAAATATATGACACTTAGTTGTGAGTAATATAAAGTCATATACATATGTTAAGAACATGAAAACACATATACATTATTATCTTTAAAAATGATTATCCAATGACAGACCGCTGGCCCCAGTTAGAAAACTGGATACGTGAGAGGTAGAAAAAGCATCAGTTGGCTGCTTTCTTCATTAACAAAGCTGACATGCAGAAAGTGATTCTGACTAGGAAGGGAAAACACAGTTTTTGGAATAATTTCTGAGTATTTCAGCACTTGCCAGGAAATCAGACATCTTCAGTTTATTTAACTAATCATCAAAAATAGGTTAAACTCCTACTGTGTGCCAGGAACCGCTCTAAATTCTGGGGGCACAGGGGCGCCTGGATGTCTCCGTCAGTTAAGCATCTGCCTTTGGCACAGGTCATGATCCTGGAGTCCTGGGATCGAGCCCTACATCGGGCTCCCTGCTCGGAGGGAGGCTTGCTTCTCCCTCTCCCGCTCCTCTTGCTTGTGTTCCCTCTCTCACTGTGTCTCTCTCTGTCAAATAAATAAATAAAATCTTTAAAAAATATTTTTGTAGCTGACAGAAGTAAAAATAAAGAGAAGGAAAACATTAAATAAGATTATAAATGCGAGAATAAATCAATTAAGAAATACATGTAAATGAGACAAGCAGGCCTATTTAAAAAATGCCATATTGAGTTAAAAATTTATTCCTGATTTCAAATATATGATAAAGTTTTCTAAAAATATAAATGTAAATTTAAATAAAAGATGGTCAAATATCTACTAAATTAATACATTACAAAAGCAGGTTGTATTAGAAATAATTTGTTTGCAAGATGTAGAATCCACTCAAACCAGCTTTAAAAAGAGATGTATGGAGGGAAACGTGGGTGGCTCAGTCAGTTGAGGGATGATGATTTCAGCTCAGGTCATCAAATCAGGGTGGTGACATTGAGCACTGGGTCTGGGCTCTGAGCCCAATGTGGAGCCTACTTAGGATTCTCTCCCTCTCTTTCCCTCTGTCCTCCCCCCGACCCAACCCCAGGGTATGCACTTTCTCTCTCTCTCTCTATTAAAAGAAAAGAAAGATATGGAATAATAGCACTAATATAATGTCCTGCCATTACTTTTTAAAAATATATAATGTATTTTTTAAAAAACTAATCTTTTAGAAAATGAAATTACTAAAAAGTAACAAAAAAGAGGTCAAATTACAAATTATGCATGAAAATATATATCATCACAGAAAAATTGAAGTAATTAAAAGATAATTAGCTTTTATTTTTTAATTTTTTTAATTTTTAATTTTTTAAAATTTTATTTTATTATGTTATGTTAGTCACCATACAGTACATCATTAGTTTTTGATGTAGTGTTCCATGATTCATTGTTTGCATATAACACCCAGTGCTCCATTCAATACATGCCCTCTTTAATACCCATCACTGGGCTAACCCATGCCCCCACCACTTCCCCTCTAAAACCCTCAGTTTGTTTCTCAGAGTCCATAGTCTCTCATGGTTCATCTCTCCCTCCGATTTCCCTCCCTTCATTTTTCCCTTCCTTCTCCTAATGTCCTCCATGCTATTCCTTATGTTCTACAAATAAGTGAAGCCGTGTGATAATTGACTTTCTCTGTTTGACTTATTTCACTTAGCATAATCTCCTCCAGTCCCAACCATGTTGATGTAAAAGTTGGGTATTCATCCTTTCTGATGGCTGAGTAATATTCTATCATATATATGGACCACATCTTCTTTAACCATTCATCTGTTGAAGGGCATCTCGACTCTTTCCACAGTTTGGCTATTGTGGACATTGCTGCTATGAACATTGGGGTGCATACGGCCCTTCTTTTCACTACATCTGCGTCTTTGGGGTAAATACCCAGTAATGTAATTGCTGGGTCATAGAGTAGCTCTATTTTTAATTGTTTGAGGGACCTCCACACTGTTTTCCAAAGTGGCTGTACCAACTTGCATTCCTACCAACAGTGTAAGAGGGTTCCCCTTTCTCCACAACCTCTCCAACATTTCTTGTTTCTTGCCTTGTCAATTTTTGCCATTCTAACTGGTATAAGGTGACATCTCAATGTGGTTTTGATTTGAATTTCCCTGATGGCTAATGATGATGAACATTTTTTCGTGTGTCTGTTAGCCATTTGTATGTCTTCTTTGGAGAAGCATCTGTTCATGTCTTCTGCCCATTTATTGACCTGATTATTTGTTTTTTGGGTGTTGAGTTTGGGAAGTTCTTTATAGCTCTTGGATATTGGCAGAGAAATCAGTCGCTTTCTTATACACTAACAGTGTAACTGTAGAAAGAGAAATTAGAGAATTGATTCCATTTACAATAGAACTAAAAACCACAAAATACCTTGGAACAAACCTAACCAAAGAAGTAAAGAATCTATAGTCTAGGAACTACAGAACACTCATGAAAGAAATTGAAGAAGACTCAAAAAGATGGAAAAACATTCCATGCTCATGGTTTGGAAGAATAAACATTGTTAAAATGTCTATGCTGCCCAGAGCAATCTATACCTTCAATGCCATCCCAATCAAAATTCCAATGGCATTTTTCAAAGTTCTAGAACAAAAAAATCCTAAAATTTGTATGGAATCAGAAAAGACCTTGAATCACCAAGGAAATGTTGAAAAAGAAAAACAAAGCTGGGGGCATCACATTGACCGATTTCAAGCTATATCACAAAGCCGTAATCACCAAGACAGAATGGTGCTGGAACAAAAACAGACACATAGACCAATGGAAAAGAATAGAGAGTCCGATATGGACCCTCAACTCTATGGTCAAATAATCTTTGACAAAGCAGGAAAAAATATGCAATGGAAAAAAGACAGTCTCTTCAATAAATGATGCTGGGAAAATTGGAAAGCCACATGCAGAAGAATGAAACTGGACCATTCTCTTACACCATACACAAAGATAAACCCAAAATGGATGAAGGACCTCAATGTGAGACAGGAATCCATCAAAATCCTAGAGGAGAACATAGGGAGTAACCTCTTCAACATCGGCCACAGCAACTTCTTTCAAGACACATCCCCAAAGGCAAGGGAAACAAAAGCAAAAATGAACTTTTGGGACTTCATCAAGATAAAAATCTGCACAGCAAAGGAAACTGTCAACAAAACAAAGAAACAACCACGGAATGGGAGAAGACTTTTGCAAATGAGAATTAGCTTTTAAAAAATACATGGTAACAATCTGGAAATCAGTATAAATTTATGAAGGGAAACATACATTATGAGAAGTTGTAGGAAATCTAAATAAATGAATAATCACATGATAGTATGAAGTTTGTCAACCATTAAGTCCCTTTAAAGCACACTAGTTCTAGTCATCTACACAAAAAAGTTTGTTTCAACATTCAAAAATTAATAGTAACTGTATTAGTCTAATTGTTCCAAAGCATAAGGAAGAAAAATCTCCCATTAATTTCAGAATGCTAATATAAAATTTACACCAAAACTCAACTACGAAAGCACCTAAAACACTTTGTGTTCTAATATTATTGAAAAATAAATACACAAACATTAAAATAAAAGTTAGTAAATTAGCATCTGAAGCACATTATAAGAATGATATAATATAGCAACGTGGGGTTTATTTTACAATTTGTACAAGGTTTATTTTAGGGGAAAAAAAAGAGTTTCAACAATAGGATCTCATAAATAAACCTTCTTACTGATAAATGAAGGAGAAAACAAATGTGAATAATAATAATGCATTTCAGAGTTTAAAAATTGCCTAGTAACATAATTTGGTTGTTTTATTAACTAAATTTAAAACAACAGTAAAATATTTGGGCGCCTGGGTGGCTCAGTTGGTTAAGCGACTGCCTTCGGCTCAGGTCATGATCCTCGAGTCCCGGGATCGAGCCCCACATCGGGCTTCCTGCTCAGCAGGGAGTCTGCTTCTCCCTCTGGCCCTCCCCCCTCTCATGCTCTCTCTGTCTCTCATTCTCTCTCTCAAATAAATAAATAAAATCTTTAAAAAAAAACAGTAAAATATTTCACCAAGAAACAGTATCATATTTGAGAGTAAATATTAAAAGGGATTATTAAAATCATAAGAAAAACAAGGATGCTTAAATGTCATCACTGTTTAATATTATTTGTTGTACAACTGGTCAATTCAGTTAGACAATTACCACTATGTGGATAAATGGCATAATTATTGGAAAATTTTTTGTTTACCAATCAACTGAAGAAATATTAGTGGTATTGTTAGCCACAAGCATTGTACAGTAGAATGGAAAGACCTCTTCACAATTACAATAAAAGTATGAATTGTCTAGTATTAACTTAGGGAGGGCATAGAATTTATATTATTATAAGTTATTTGCACACTGAATTTAAATATGTACTGAAATTCAACAAAACAATCCTAAGCAAATGAGATGACATAGTATCTGCTATATGAGGTTACACATTTCTCTCTAATAAGTTATAATTTCAACACAGTTCTAATAAAAATATGGTAAAATTTTAATTCCAACCTACATCTTTTGGGTTGGGGCTATTGGAATCGAAATAAAAATATTCTAAATTTCACCCAAGATAATAAACATGTGGCAATGTCCAGATAAATGTTTTCCATTCAATTTAATATATCCTTAGTACTTTTTTTCAAAATTTTTTTTTTTGTTAGAGAGAGGGAGAGCGTGCGTTCATACATGCATGGGAGTGGGGATTGGGGAGGGGGGCCGAGAGGGTGGGTGGGGGCAGAGGACAGAAGGAAAGGGAGAGAGAGAATCTTAAGCAGGCTCCATGCTCATCCGGGAGCTTGACTTGGGGTTCGAGCTCACTATCCTGAGATCGTAACCTGAGCCGAAATCAAGAGTTGGACACTTAACTGACTGAGCCACACAAGCACCCCTATCCTGAGCACTTTTTTAATGAACTGGATAAACCTAAGAAGTGTAAACATACTTCCTACTCTCAAAGATCCTAAAATCACATTTATAAATTATACCCAATTTAATGACATTATATAAAATCTTTACTATGCTCAAGTACTGTTTAATGTTTTGGAGAAATTAAATTCATTGGCAAGGAATAATCACTTAATGATTTGTGGCAACATAGAAAAGACAAATTTAGATTTTCACACACTATGTACAATTATTTAAATGTAAACTCAGAAAATACAGACATCCTGAAAGAAAATATAGACAGATCTATTTAATTATGACCCTGATAGAAAAGATTTTAAAAAATAACTAGATCCAAACAAAAAAGACAATTGAAAATATCACAATAAATTGAAAAGGCAAAGGATTGAACATATTTTGTAACGGGTTAACCTCTATAATATTTAAATAAACTATACAAAAAAAGGAGAAAAGCTGTATAACTTGAAAAGAAAATAAATGAATTGCACAATTAGCATTTCACTGAAGATGAAATATAAACAGATGACAAGTAAAAGCATTTTTCAACTTCATTCTGTGTGACAGAAGTAATAATTATAAAAGATTGAAGAACATATAAAAAATCCACTCTTTGAGATTTACCATCGCTTTCCCTTTGATTATGTCAAGAGATCATTATAGCTGCATACCCGGGCCCTGTTTTCTTGCTCCCACAAAACTGCTTCGCAGAGTTTTGCTTTCATACCTTTAGCTTGTTCAGGTACTCTGCAAAAGACAGTTTTATGAAATCCAAAGTAGGATTCCATTAGAGACTATCAAAAAGCTTCAACAGAAGATTTTTAACAACAGATTAACGTTGTAATTGAAAGGAGCTAGATGGTCTATGCTCATTTCCACCTGGAGCCTCGCCATATGACCAAACTGGGCATTAGGGTCTTTGCAGATATGGTTAAGGTAAGGATCTCAAGATGAGTACGTATTAGGACTTAGTCCTAAATCTAGTGACTGGTGTTCTTATGAGGGGAAGAGGGTGATTAGAGATAGAGAGACACAAAGGGGAAGGTGATGTGAAGATGAAGTAGATATTGGAGGGCCGGCGCTAGCCCAGGAATGCCAAAGATTGCAAGCAGATGTCAGAGGCTGGGAGAGAGGCATGAAATAGATTCTCCCTTAGAGCTTCCTGAAGGAACCAACCTTGCCCACACATCTATTTCAGACTTCAGGCTTCTACAACTATGAGACAATGTATTTCAGTTGTTCTTTTTTTTTTTTTTTTTAAAGATTTTTATTTATTCATGAGAGAGAGAGACAGGCAGAGGGAGAAGCAGGCTCCCAAGGAGCAGGGAGCCCGATGTGGGACTCGATCCCAGGGCTCCGGGATCATGACCTGAGCCTAAGGCAGACGCTTAACCATCTGAGCCACCCAGGCGCCCCTTCAGTTGTTCTTTAGCCGGTCACTTTGTGATAATTTGTTATGAAAGCCTTAGGAAAACAAAATACTACTTGTGACCTAATAAATTTCTTATTCTCTCTCTGATTCATTGTCATCATTTTTAAATGGGGATAATTATAATATTGCCATCACATTTTATAAGTATTAGAAAATATTCTAAGCTCTGAGAACAGGATCTAGGGCAGTCTAAGTACTCAAAAAGTGAGGGCGATAACTTTTATTTTGTGAGGTGACTTTTTGGGGAATGCTTATAGCAGCAAGGTCTTGTGTTATTTTGGTAGACTGTCTCATTCATCTTAGCTAGACTCCCCATCCAGATGTATAGGGGAAAAGAGCTTCTGGAAGGCTGGTACCTACATGTGTAATGTGTAGTCACCTAATTTAAGAATGCAGTATGAAGAAAGCGGATTTGTGGGATTTATGTACACAGATTGGAATAGCAAAAATACCACCATGCTCCATAGTCTTTGTATCGCAGGAAGTACTCCTCAATCTATTACTTTTCTGTGGTGTTAAGGACTGTGTTTTTTTCCCTGTGCAGTTATGTTAATGAACAGAGAGGAATTGCACATGGGTCTATAGTGATATTCTGTACTTAGGCTTTCTCCCTGGTGGTCAGTTTTGCTTGGTAATTGTCCCTTCTCCTTGTCATCCGAGGTAACCACTCTCCTAGGGCTAGTGAAGAAGACTGAAGTCTATTTCAGTGATTACAGTTCTGCCAGCATTACCTAAGCTGATAGCATTCCAAGGGTGTGGGGCACTTGGGGCAGCCTGTTCCCAAGGCAGGCAAAAAGGGGTGTATAGTCTCAAGAGAATTTTTTAAAATAGCAATAAAAAATACTGAAAATTGGCCAACTTTGATTCAATGATGCTCAACAATGCTAAGCAATGTCAGTGATGAAATATTCTACCTGGATAGTCCACTCCCATAACTCCCCAGCGGTATGCCATCACCAAAGTTTCAGTGATAATCTGTGGGCTGACCTCTTAATGTCTATTATTATTATTATTATTTATTTATTTGAAGTTCCTGTTTGACTTAGGGAGAAGGCTCTCCTTTTAAGGTGATAAGCACTTAAGTCAGTAACACGTTTTACTCCAAAGAGACTCTTGCTCATCCCTCTGGAAGTTTTCTCTTCTGCGAATTTTGTTTTACAGGAAGTTAACTTATTTTCACCATCTGGCCATTTAGGGGACCAACTTTCCACCAATTCAAGTGTCCTTCAGCTCCCCTGGAAGTTTCAAGTCCTAAACACAAGGACTTATATTCTGCCTCCTTGAGAATCATGAGACTTTTTCATTTCTGGTTTAGCACTTATTTCAGTGCTGGGTGCAATTTCGATATCATTACAAGTTCCTCAGACAAGAAAGCCTACAGATTTTTAAAATTCAATTCATGCCTTTTTTCTTAGATGGAATTCAGGTTTTGAAGGACCCCAAAATTAAAAAAAAAATCTATCTCTCCCTACACTCCGACAATATTAAAATATAAGCACATAATTATTTAAACTTAAAAAAATGTAGAACTGAGATTAAACAAGAAGCTAGAATCTGTTCTCTTATATCTCCAGACAAATGTCAGTATTCTTCAGTTGCAAGTGACAGAAACTCAACTGTCCAACTAATGTAAGCTAAAAGAAGAATCACTGAGTCACATAATTCACAATCCAAGGAATGAAGCTGAGTTCAAGAAGCCGAGCTACATGTAGAGAAAAACCAGCATACTAACATCTAAGCCATTAGAGTTCTGTCTCTTCATCTCTAACCTTTACCCTCGTATGTGCTGGCAACTTTCATAGGAAGATTTTCCTTTGTGGTAGAAAATATGCCCACTGGTTGATCTAGGCTTAGCCCTCCTTGTCAAAGTGATTTCAAAGTAAAGGTGGCACCTCTCTCCCAATAAGTAGTAAATTTCCCAGAGTACTGATTTCTCAACCTTAGGTCATGTGCCCATTGCTGAAAAAAATCATTGTTGTTAAAACATAGAAGTTTAATTGGTAATCTAAGTCACAGATATACTCATGTGGTAGGTGTGGTGGCCTTATAATAATGACAAACCCATCAATTTGGAGCTGTCCACTACCAATCAAAAGTAGTCCTTTCTCTGTTATCTCTTACAAATAGCTTTCTGCTCTTTTTCTTGATAACATTTACCAGTCTCTGGGTATATAACTATTTGCTTCCTCATAATGCCTGCCTTCCCAACTACACTGCAGTCTTTTTTTTTTTTTTTTTTTTCCAGCTGCAGAGTTTTATTAGATGGAGGATGTCTTAGGTTGGCTCAAAGGAAACTGGTGACAATTGGCAAGCACTTCTCCATACAAGAGAGGGGGCATTCCTGGCTAATGGGGATGGGTAGTTATGATATCTAAAGGTCAGGGTCTTCTGCTTAACTTTGACAACCCAGGAAGATCTTCTGTTTGACACTCAATATCACCAGTCCTGTCATGAAAGGATCTGCAATGAGCTAGTTCAACTTGGCCAACAGTTCTTCCAGTTCTGGCTGAGCTTTGAACATTCCCTTGAAGTCTTCTTCAGAGTGCTCCTTCATTGACAATCTGACTCCTTTGGGAAGAGTGCTTTGGATTATTTCCAAAAAAATCTCTGCAAATGTAGCACTCAAACCGCTGATCTGAACCACTCGCTCATGGGTGGTAAGAACTGAGTCCAGGAGCATTTTGCTGCCTTGGTCCTGCAGCTGCAACACCTCCATGGTTTTGGTGGGCATAGCATAACTTTCCTCAACTTTAACGGATAGATGGTTGCAGAGGTTGTGAACATATTGGGCATAACTCTCTGCCACGGCCATGTCGTATGCAGTCAAGTGAATGTTTAAAATCTCATATTCATAATCTGTCCCCAAATTAATGGGTCTCACTTCCACTTTTCCCCTCTTCTTCTTGGGCTCCTGTGCTTTATTTGGGTGCTTGTACCTTCCAATGCCATGGGTAGGCTTTGTCTTGTAGGGCCGACTGGTACCCATCAGAATGCCACCTGCAGAACAGATGGGATTTTCTCTTGAAGTGCTGACCCTTTCCCAGAGCTCCATTCATCCTTTGCTGCTGCCGCCGGTAACTGTGTGTAAACTGAAGACCCGCCCAAGCTGCAGTGATCCCCAGGCGTCTGAAAACACTCTATACTGCGGTCTTAAAAATGACAGCAATCATATTTGTGCCCACCAGTCTACCTGGTGCCCTGCAGAGTATCTCATGTCTGGAAGGTTCTAATCAATTGTATTACAAAGTGAATTATAGCTAGAGTGGTGTTTCTTAATCTGGGAAAAATTATCATTATCTATATGAATTTATTTTTTGTTTTTGACCTGTTCAGCACACATTCTGAAACTCCTTTCTACACCTACTAAATCAGAATCTCAGTCCTCTCTCTGCTTTGGAAAGAGTCCATCTTCATCCACTGATTCTAAGATTATATAGTTATGCCAATTTGCCTGTTTGTATTTACTGAATTATTGCTCTCTATTAGGGATCTTAAAGTAATTGTGGACAAATAACATTATTCAATTTACCTTAAATATACAAATATAAATGTGTCTTGATTGTACAAAAGAAAAATTTCAAATTCTTCTCTGGCTATTTCAAGGAACCAAGTTACCAGGGTGACTCTCTAGAGTCATAAGATAATAAAGAATTGTGCTTCTTTTTTGCTCATAACATCCTGGCAGTTAATATTGACTATATATGTCCTTCACTGCACATGGGAAATCAAAGAATGTCCTGTGGAAGCCTGACTCTAAGAGATATATTTTGGAAGAGCTCCTATGGTCTAATATTAAATACTTTTTCCAGGTTCTTCTCAGTTGCTTTCATTCCCATCCATATTATGTTCCACATAAATAGAGTGACCGTATATTTTCTGAACTGGGAGACATTTAAGAATGAAAGGGAGCATTACTGTATTGTTGTGGCAGACATAACCCGGGACTGTCCCAGGTCACCCTATACTAACAAAGAAGCAGGGAGAGAGACATCATAAGATTATATAATGTTTAGGGCTAGGTCTTATCTTTTGTTGGTCCATGACTTCTAATATACAAAACTAACACTTCCCATGAAAAATTCAAATTGTACTTTTGATGATCTCAAATTACTTAAAAGTTAAGTATCAGGGAAACTGTGTTTTTCTCAGAGGTATGGGGAAGGGAAGAGAAGTTGTGGTATTTGAAGACATTTTATTGGAAGAACCAGAAGGAAAAAAATCTAAAATGTTTTGAGATGTCTATCATTAGAATCTAGCGAATTTTATCCATAATACCAGATCCCTAGCAGAGGGGGGAGATGAAACAGGGAGGAACAGATTAAAGACTGTTGTGTGTATTACATTTCACTCAAAATCTGTATGAAAATCAATCCTCTCTAAAACTGAAAATACTATCAGGCCTATGTAAATGTACTCATGAATAAACCTCCACATTTAACTGATGTTAGGTATAAAAGTCGCCTAAATGAAATTTAACATGTTCTGATGGCTTAATCTTCCAAATTATGTATACGTTTATGTTAAATATTAGTTTTAAAAAATTCCCTAAAATGCTATTGTGTGAATATCTATTATAATACACAGTGTGTAGTAATGCAAATGATCATAGAAGGACTACCAGTCTAATAATTATAAACTGCTAGTTTGTTTTGTAGCTGCTTGTTTTTTTTTCTTCCTATAACAAACTATCATTTCCAAAACTTTAGTGGCATTTTTTAATGTGCACTAAGACGAAATTATAGTGAGGCGATGATTTGCAAACATAAGGTGAGGAGTAAAATACTTAGTACTGTGACTAGTCCATAGAGAACACTTAATAAATGTTACGTATAATTATTTTCATTTTTATTACCTTCTACTTCCTAAATTTAAGAACAACAAAAAGAAAAATCAGATTAACACAGAGAAAAATGTATCCAAATAAAATTGCTTTTATCCAAAATGGCAATAAAATACAAATGATAAAAAAGAACTATGAAGTAAATATTATTATGCCCCATCCATATGTTTCTATGATAAAGTTATTATTGACTTTACCTGGTTTTTAATCGGACAGTCTATCTTTTCATATTAGCACCAGAATTCTTAACGTGAAATCTGATTACCACAATATCTACACATCTTGTTATTTTTCCCCTTATGCTTCTTTGTAGCCCAACAAGGCACATACATGCCTATCAGATGAATAAAACATCAAATTTTGTGATATAAAGTCAAGGTATTGGGAGTACAAATATTAACAGAAATATTTTATAAGGCATTTTAGAATTTTCGATATTTTTGTTACTAATGATAACTTAATGCCTTGTTCTTGGGATTATTGATGAATTTGATATAACTTTGAGTATCTATATTCCTCAATATCTTAATTGAATTATATCATACGTGACAGAACTACCAAAGTGAAATTATTTCCAGGTACATTCTCACTGATTATATTGTCTAAGAGATTGATGGGACAATATTACTTTCATATTTATGAGAGAAGAAAAAGAATCCTTTATATTTTTTTAAATGTGAATGACATTCTTAACCAAAGTATAAAGTAACTTCACAATTATTTTTGGAATTTCCAGGAAGCAAAGAAGCCTTATATTTAAAACACATAGATTCAGACACATTTGCACACCTATAGATAATATAAATTATAATTTATGAACCCTTCTATTTTTTCTGAAGGAAATAAGATTCTTATCAAAACTTAATAGGGGCACCTGGGTGGCTCAGTCATGAAGCATCTGCCTTTGGCTCAGGTCATGGTGCCAGGGTCCTAGGATCGAGCCCCGCATTGGGCTCCCTGCTCAGCGGGAAGCCTGCTTCTCCCTCTCCCTCTGCAGCTCCCCCTGCTTGTGTTCCTCTCTCACTATATCTCTCTGTGTCAAATAAATAAATAAAATCTTAAAAAAACCCAAAAAACTTGATAACCTGTAGACTTCTGTTTGCTTCTCGCAAGCACACCTACGCATTTTTCTAATCATTACATTGTAGATGAAAGAAGTTATATTTATGTGTATATGATTATCTATTCAATATATTACGGTATAATAAGACAGATACTGAAAGGTGAAGTCAACAATATATGAATAGTGATTGCACAGAAACCTAAACAAGCTAAAGTCAAATTTACACACTTGGCAACAGCAATGGACTTGCTGAATCTTCAACAGACCCAAATGATCACAATATAAGCAAACAAGTATCTCACCAATCTGGATGGTGAAGAATTTTGAGTACAGGTTAATATTTACAGTAGAACCTAAAGTATTTGATATATTGATGTCAACTAATCTTTCAATTCATATTAGACAGATCCTTTCTTCCCTATTAAACTGGAGAAATAAACATTTTCAAATATTTGAAGAATTGAGGTTGATATATAATTAAAATTACAATATGTCTAATACAAAACTCTGATTTAATCTGCTTATTTTTTCCATTAGATAATAACTGATAAGTTATTTAGGAGTTAACTATAAAATGGTTTGGAACAAATTTTGATTGTTAATATTAATGACAATTAAAATCAAGTAAATATTTTTGCCATGATAGAAGTACAACATTTAAAAAATTATATAATTAAATTTATCTTATGTTGCATTTAGATTGAGATTTTAAATTTACACTTAATCTAAAATCAGAGTTTAGGAAGGATAACTTAGGGCCAGACATGTTTTTTCCTAGTTGGTCATATAAAGCAAGTTAGACATTATAAGCATATACTTTAGTTAGTTTGTAAGTTATTACTTGTTTTTTATTTTATTTTATTATGTTATGTTTATCACCATACATTACATCATTAGTTTTTGATGTAGTGTTCCATGATTCATTGTTTGCGTATAACACCCAGTGCTCCATTCAGTACATGCCTTCTTTAATACCCATAACCAGGCCAACACATCCCCCCACCCCCTCCCCTCTAAAACCCTCACTTTGTTGCCAGAGTTCATAGTCTCCCATGGTTCATCTCCCCCTCTGATTACCGCCCCCCTTCATTTTTCCCTTCCTGCTAACTTCTTCTTCCTTTTTTTTTTTTTTTAACATATAATGTACTATTTGTTTCAGAGGTACAGGTCTGTGATTCAACAGTCCTACACAATTCATGGCGCTTACCATAGCACATACCCTCCCCAATACCTATCACCCAGCCACCCCCTCTCTCCCACCCCCCGCCACTCCAGCAAACCTCAGTTTGTTTCCTGAGATTAAGAATTCCTCATATCAGTGAGATCATATGATACATGTCTTTCTCTGATTGACTTATTTCCCTCAGCATAATACCCTCCAGTTCCATCCACGTCATTGCAAATGGCAGGATTTCATTCTTTTTGACGGCTGCATAATATTCATTTGTGTATATATACCACATCTTCTTTATCCATTCATCTGTCAATGGACATCTTGGCTCTTTCTATAGTTTGGCTAATGTGGATATTGCTGTTATAAACATCGGGGTGCACATACCCCTTTGGATCCCTACATTTGTATCTTTGGGGTAAATACCCAGTAGTGCAATTGCTGGGTTGTATGGTAGCTCTATTTTCAACTTTTTGAGGAACCTCCATACTGTTTTCCAGAGGGGTTGCACTAGCTTGCATTTCCACCAACAATGTAGGAGGGTTCCCCTTTCTCCGCATCCCCGCCAACATCTGTTATTTCCTGACTTGTTAAATTTAGCCATTCTGACTGGTGTGAGGTGGTATCTCATTGAAGTTTTGATTTGTATTTCCCTGATGCCAAGCAATGTTGAGCACTTTTTCATGTGTCTGTTGGTCATTTGGATGTCTTCTTTGGAAAAATGTCTGTTCATGTCTTCTGCCCATTTTTTGATTGGATCATTTGTTCTTTGGGTGTTGAGTTTGATAAGTTCTTTATAGATTTTGGATACTAACCCTTTATCTGATATGTCATTTGCAAATATCTTCTCCCATTCTGTCGGTTGTCTTTTGGTTTCGTGGACTGTTTCTTTTGCTGTGCAAAAGCTTCTTATCTTGATGAAGTCCCAATAGTTCATTTTTGCCCTGGCTTCCTTTGCCTTTGGCGATGTTTCTAGGAAGAAGTTGCTGCAGCTGAGGTCCAAGAGGTTGCTGCCTGTGTTCTCCTTTAGGATTTTGATGGACTCCTGTCTCACATTGAGGTCTTTCAACCATTTGGAGTCTATTTTTGTGTGTGGTGTAAGGAAGTGGTCCAGTTTCATTCTTCTATGTGGCTGTCCAATTTTCCCAACACCATTTGTTGAAGAGACTGTCTTATTTACATTGGACATTCTTTCGTGCTTTGTCAAAGATTAGTTGACCATAGAGTTGAGGGTCCATTTCTGGGCTCTCGATTCTGTTCCATTGACCTATTGTCGGTTTTTGTGCCAGTACCATACTGTCTTGATGATGACAGCTCTGTAATAGAGCTTGAAGTCCAGAATTGTGATGCCACCAGCTTTGTTTTCTTTTTCAACATTCCCCTGGCTATTTCGGGTCTTTTCTTGTTCTATAAAAATTTTAGGATTATTTGTTCCATTTCTTTGAAAAAAGTTGATGGTGTTTTGATAGGGATTGCATTGAATGTGTAGATTGCTCTAGGTAGCATTGACATCTTCATAATATTTGTTCTTCCAACCCATGATCATGGAACGTTTTCTCATTTCTTTCTGTCTTCCTCAATTTCTTTCATGAGTATTTTATAGTTTTCTGAGTACAGATTCTTTGCATCTTTGGTTAGATTTATTCCTAGGTATCTTATGGTTTTGGGTGCAATTGTAAATGGGATCGACTCCTTAATTTCTCTTTCTTTTGTCTTGTTGGTATATAGGAATGCCATTGATTTCTGTGCATTGATTTTATATCCTGCCACTTTACTGAATTCCTACATGAGTTCTAGCAGTTTTGGGTGGAGTCTTTTGGGTTTTCCACATAAAGTATCATATCATCTACAAGAGTGAGAGTTTGACTTCTTCTTTGCCGATTTGGATGCCTTTTATTTCTTTTTGTTGTCTGATTGCTGTGGCTAGGACTTCTAATACTATGTTGAATAGCAGTGGTGATAGTGGACATCTCTGCCTCATTCCTGACCTTAGGGGGAAAGCTCTCAGTTTTTCCCCATTGAGAATGATATTCGCTGTGGGTTTTTCATAGATAGCTTTTATGATATTGATACTCTATACCTATACTCTGAAGAGTTTTGGTCAAGAAAGGATGCTGTACTTTGTCAAATGCTTTTTCTGCATCTATTGAGAGGATCATATGATTCTTGTTCTTTCTTTTGTTAATGTATTGTATCACGTTGATTGATTTGCAGATGTTGAACCAACCTTGCAGCCCATGTGTAAATCCCACTTAGTCATGGTGAATAATCCTTTTAATGTAGTGTTGGATCCTATCGGCAAGTATTTTGGTGAGAATTTTTGCATCCATGTTCATCAAGTTTATTCGTCTGTAATTCTCCTTTTTGATGGGGTCTTTGTCTGGGTTTGGGATCAAGGTAATGGTGGCCTCATTAAATGAGTTTGGAAGTTTTCCTTCCATTTCTATTTTTTGGAACAATTTCAGAAGAATAGGTATTAATTCTTCTTTAAATATTTGGTAGAATTCCCCTGGGAAGCCATCTGGCCCAGGGCTTTTGTCTTTTAATACAATTTATTTAACAATATTTTGATGGCAGGTGTATGTTAGTGCAAGCTGCCATTATAAAATAGCATAGACTGAACTTAAATATCTCAAAGTTATTTTCTCACAGTTCTAGAGGACTGAAGTCTGAGATCATGGTGCCAACATAGGTTCTGGTGAAGGCTGTCTTCCTGGCTTTCACACCTTCTGTCTGTGTCTTTACAAGGTGAAGAAAGCAAGCCCTCTGGTGTCTCCTCTTATAAAGACCCCACCCTCATGACCTCATTTAAAACTAATTACCCGCCCAAAGTCTCCATCTCCAAATACTATCTTAATGGGGATTATGGAAAAAACAATTCAGTCAACAGCACCAGGTATATAGTTCATATGCAGGGTTGCTATAAAATTTATGCTCCAAGTTGGAATGCCCTTTTGAGCAAGGATTGAGTGCTATTAATAATCTTAACAAGTAACTGTTGCAAACTTGGACATTCTAGACAAATAGCTGTGATCACTCTTTCATGTTACTCCACTCTGGTTAAGAATTGTAATCACTTGCAGTGTTTTCAAGGTCTGCTAAGATTTTTGTCTGACAGTCTAGAGTACATAGTAATGCTAAGTTAAAGTCTATCTGACACCCAGCAGATATTGCTATTTCATACGGTAGAGAAAGATAAAAGTAAAGGGAGCATTAGTTGAGTGTTAGGCATGGTCCTGTGTGTTTAATAAACATGATGCACTAGAGATAGGTTGTGTTGTCTATATTGTCTTAGCTTCTACTTAAGAGGTAAAACAGAAAATCCAACATGTTCGTTAAAATGAGGGATTATGCAATATACCACTTGGGTTTAAATCATAGCTCTACTTCTCACTACTATATAACATTGTTTAAAATGCAATATAGCCTTAATAAAGTACCTTAACTTCTCAGTGTCCTCATTTCTAACATATGGATAGTAGTTGTATTTACGTTGTAAGTTTAAATAAATTAAATGTGTGTGTGTGTATCTGTGTTTCTGTGTGAGTGTGTGTGTGAAGAAGAGAGCCTTGTGCCAATAGGTGTTTCCTATAAATACTACCTTTGTTTTCTACACTTCCAGGCACAGCTATAGGTGGTCATCCTTTGTTTTTATTTTGTTTCACCACTTAGTACCTCTAGGCACAGTTAATAGTTGGGTCCCTTTTCATTTTGTGGTCTGACTTGAAAAGAAAACCTGGACCATTTTTAGCTTCTCAGGATATAAATAAGAAAATGCCTGTGGATTTTAGTAGTACTAAGTGGATACTTAATGGGCACATTTCATATTATAACAGAGTGTATAAATGTCATCATCATAGTGTCCTTTTAGAAGGAAATTTTGGGGATTTTTTGTGAAAACTATATAAAAATGGGAGCCAATTTTAAAAAAAATCACTGAGTGAAATTATCATTGTAATTTGCATGGATAGACAAAGATAGGTGTAGATCTATAGATACACATACAACTGAGTGAAACATTTCTACTTTTACAATATATTAACATTGTTGCCAATATACTGAAATGTAGAGAAGTTTAATACAAAAGTCTTGCATTATCTCAAAATACAAATTGACTTGTTGGACTGTATGGCCTAGCATTTGTCGAAGAGAATAAGGCTGGTAGCCATATATCGGATTTTGAATATTGATGTTTCCAAATTCTTCAGAAGTATTATGACCTTATATGTGATTGGTTTGTATGATATTCATATAATATGATGTATAATCCGGGATATGTATGGCATATGGAAAAAAATAAGATCAAAACCTTTAGGCTTAGGAAGAGATTTGAAAATGGTGGAAGTAAAAATCTCTTATAAGATGAGAGAATAATTTTGCCTATCCATTCAATATTTAAAATATTTACTGAATTTTCATTTTGTGTCAGTCATTAGGCATCTGTTGTGTTTATTCCTGGGGAGAGTCCCATCGGTGTACTATGAATATATTCTTGGGAAGAATCACTATATTAGTAATACTCCTAGTGAACTGAGTATATCAGTGACACTTGCAAACAACTATCATTTCCTACCATATGTGATTTTAAAAGAACTTAAAATCAAAGCTATAAATAAGGAAATTATAGGTATGAATTGTTAAGATGTACATATTACCTCACTATTCTACTTGAGGTCTAGTAATAAGAAAACAAAATAAATATATTGTGATCAATAGCTTCCCTAACTATCATGAAAACCCTTTGAAAAAGACAATATAAAATATTATATTCAAAATAGTTACAGGAATTATCAAAAAATACTCAAAATTAAATTTAGTAAGAAATGTCCAGGTACAGAATAATAAAAATGTTAAAGTATATTAAAGTTAACTAAGAATATTTAAAAAATGAATAAGTGATGTGATATAGATGTGATAAGTGTGTGGATGGGACTTATAAAAATGGCAGTCCTCTATAAAATAATTTATAAAGTTAAATTAGCTACAAAGTCAGTGTAATTTTATTTTAAGTTCATAAAATGGCCTCAAGGAATATCTGGAGTATTAAAGAAGCAAAACCAGCTGGAAAAAATATGTTTAATTAAAAAAATGTTTTTACTTAAGTATAACATACACTGTGAAAATTGCGAATATAATGTATGTTTCACATTTCTCTCATACACATCTTTTTTATTTTTTACTTCTATTTATTTTTATTTTTTAATTTTTTTTCAAGTTTTAATTTAAGTTCAGTTAGTTATGGGGTGCCTGAGTTGCTCAGTTGGTTGTGTGACTCTTGATTTTGGCTCAACTCATGAACTCAAGATCATGAGATCAAGCCCCGTGGCAGGCTCTGTGCTGGGTGTTGAGTCTGCTTGAGATTCTCTCCCTCTCCATCTGCCCCTCCCCCATGAATGAATGAATGAATGAATGAATGAATAAACCAATAAATAAATTCCAGTTAGTTAACATACAGTGTAATATTAGTTTCAGGTGTAGGATTTAGTGATTAATCATTTACATACAACATCCAGTGTCACACACATCTATTTGTAAATTATATTTTTCCTTGTGGTCTCCTTTGAATATTTTTTTTATTGATCTGTCTCATGTCACCAGTCTTTGTTTCTTCTGTGGCCAATACACTGTGCACAAATCCATTGATTTCTTAGTTTCAAATATAATGTTTACTTTTTAATGTTTTTCAAAAATTTCTGGAATAATCATTGATACTCTTTTTATAGATTGGAGTTCAGTGGTGAACTTCTCCATGCTTTTATCTATTTTGCTGGTCTCCCTATTTTCTTGAATTTGTGTGTTATAGTAATTTTGACGTTCTTGTCTGCCAACTCCAATACCTGGATAATATCTAGATTTGTATCTTGTGTCCTTAGTTTTTTCTTGGTTATTGGTCATATAGTCTGTCCTCTTTGTATGTATAGTAATTTTTAGTTGTATTCTAACCTGTATAAAATGTATGCCAATATAAACACAAAATGTATGTTTTGTTGTATGTTAATATCGTGTAGAGGCTCCAGATGATGTTCTATTCCATCAAAAATAGTCCCCTTTTCTCTGACAGAGAGATAATATGGAGGCAAATCCTCAATCCAGGATTGAGCAGCATTAAGGCTGAGATGCAGTGTTAGTAAGTTTGTCTTCCTCATCTGACTCTTGTTTCTCAAATTCACCCCGTGAGCCCTTTAATTCAGAGCCAGGGAGTTACCTCCTCAGCAATGAAAGGAGAGCAGACATTTAATTCTTTGTCTTATGTTCCCACTTCAGCTCTTCAGCCAACAGTCTCATGTAGTTTCAGTTTTTGGGGTGGGTCCTTGTCATGTTTTGGAGGCAGCACCTTCCCCATCCTTGATTCCAAGTATCACTCAGTCTGTGAATGATTTTACTTTGCCTTTTGGAAATGTTTGGCCTAGCTTTCCTGTCTTCCAAAATAGACCCTAAAGTTAGGAAACATTCCTTGGTAAAAACTGGCATATGCCCAGAGTGGGGGAAAATGAATAGTTAGCAAGATGTTATCACCTTACATCAAAACTATTCTCTCCTTTCCAGAGTTTTGATCATCTGCTCTTCATTGTTTACACGAAGCTCCCTGATGCCTTTCATAATATAATCTTTGTAATTAATTTAGCTTTTTCTTTTTTTTCAGTTATGACAGCAGACATTTCAGCCTGCCATCACATACTATATTTTACCAACAAAGGGCAAATGCAGTAATAATAGACTCCATGTTAGTTAAGGACAAGAAAGGCTATATTTTATCAATTTTTTTCCTGAGGTTTTTCTTCCAGTCAGAAGAGATGATTATAGGTTTCATAAGTTCATCTTCTTTGTTTGTTATTTAGTTCTTTCTTTAAGATAAAATATTTCTAAAAGGCAATTCTCTGTGGAAAAACAGCTCTTCATATCTTTTATTTGCATCAGACCCTTGTCTGAATCCGCCCACTTCTATATACTTTTGTTCCATGTGGAAATTGGTCTTTCTTCATCCCCCAGATATAAATAAATTAAGTATTAAGGTTCAAAATAGTTTATGATGATTTGTGTATAACAGAAAACATGACAAAACAGAAATAAAATTGAATCACATCTACATATATGACTATTTCCAGAGTCCATACATTAGCCTCTTCCATGCTGTTTGTCACTAAATGTTATTCTTCTCCCCATCTTTGCTGTTAGTTTAAAAATCAAGTTTATCTTGGCCATAACTTTACTTCCAAGGGTTTAACACCTATTTCAGGGTTTTTAGGCCCAGTGAGAATAAAATACATGTGTGTGTGTATATATATATGTATATGTATACATATATATATATATTTTCTCCTATATATAGGAGAATAAAATACATGTATATATATATATTTTTTTTCCCTTTCCCTCACTCTTTAAGCTCATCTTCCTGGTTAACATATTTTCCTGAGCTGTGTCTTTAGCTATAACCATTTATATTACTAGGCATAAAAGATGCATTTTCCCTTTTTTTGAACATTTCCATTCTAAAACAACAGGTTTTTGTTTTTACTCTGACATTTCAATATTGAAATGTTGTCTCAAAAAAAAGGAATTATTCAATAATAAAAAGAAAATTCAAAAATCATCCTTAGAAAGTAAAAGACTACAGCAAGATCCCCCAAATATTGGGGATCTAGTTTCAGATCCTCAGATTAAACCACTTCTTGTATATGAACCCCTGCTTAATTCTCTAATGCATTATGTCTCTTAAGGTGGAATTGAAAGGTTGAAGGGTAAAACTCTTTTTTCAATGCAAATTAATAAAAAATGTAATATTTTCCAGAGATTTTTGTTAATATTTATATTCTCATAACCATATACAAGAAGTGTCCATCAAACATACAATTACCAATATTGAGTACTATTATATTTCTAAACTTGGTTAATTTAAAATTTGTATTTGGTATTTTATTATCATAATTTTATTTCCTTTGAATCGTAGCTGGTTTAACTTTATTAACATATTTATTAATTTGCCATTCCTCTAAGATTTTATGTGCATATTTTCCCTTATTATTGAGTTTATAGTTTACCTGGTAAGTTTGTGAGAAATATTCAGATATATAAGATTTAACTTCTGTAACTTCTGAAATGCACATTTAATTGGCTTATATATTGTGTGTGTATATGTATTGCATGTGTTTCAGTGTTACAAAATAAAGATTGTTGTGTTATTGTTGGTGTTTGTTCACTTACAATTTGTTTACACTTTTAGAAATTTTCAGGAGTGAAGATAAAATATATTTTTCCTAAGTATTTACCCAGTTGAGCAAGTGACAATATTGAATAGCAATATATTTCATTGGCAATTATGATACTACCTCTATCCAATACTGAGTTTTTGTATAATCTGGATCTGAACTGTAATGTACCATTGGTTTATTTGTGCTTTTAATGGTAACACTCTATTTTTCATTTTTTAAAAATATTTTATTTATTTATTTGACAGAGAGAGAGAGAGAGAGAGCACAAGCAGAGGGAATGGGAGAGGTAGAAGCAGTCTCTCTACTGAGCAGGGAACCCGATGTGGGGCTCAATATCTGGACCCTGGGATCATGACCTGGGTGGAAAGCAGAGGCTTAACCAACTGAGCCACCCAGGTGCCCCTCTATTTTTCTTTTAAAGATTTTTTTTTATTTATTCATTTGAGACACAGAGATACAGAGAGAGAGAGAGAGCATAAGCAGGGGGAGAGGCAGAGGGAGAGGGAGAAGCAGGCTCCCTGATGAGCCAGGAGCCCGATGCAGGGCCCAATCCCAGGGTCCTGGGATCGTGACCTGAGCTGAAGGCAGACGCTTAAACATCTGAGCCACCCAGTAGCCCCTCTATTTTTCATTTTAATTATGAAATATTTCATACTTGTAGAACAGAAGAGACAAAAACTGTATCATAAAATAAATACACAGAAGAAAACATTGTAATTACTATTTTAATATCTGGAAGGTAAACCGCTGTCATTATTCTTATTCAAAACTGTGTTGGTCAGTATCACCTTATTCTTCTAGTTGAACTTTAGACTGCTTTCCTTTCAGTCCTATGAAAATATTACACTGGGTTTTCATTTGAACACAAAGACAAGAAATAACCTCTATCTTTCTTATAATCAGTGTTGACTACAAAGTCTGTAAGTAATGAGTCATGATGTACAAGTATTTTACGATTTTTGACTCACTCTACTGCCTTAGCCTACATGTTTAGGTGGGTTTAAATTTTCTTAGACATCTAGATATGGCATTACCTCTACACAGACAATTCAAATGGAATTTCCAAAACCACTTCTTTGGGAAAGTTTGCCCCACTTTGCTTCCCACACAATAAGGCCACAAAAAGAGTTTAGTGGCAACTGAAATGCACAAACATATAGTTCATATGGTGCATGAACATAGTGAGAAGTCCAGAGGCTTTGCATTATATAAGTAATTCCTGAACAATGAAACCTAATAAAATCGATCCTACCTAAAACCCCAAATCAATCTCTCAAAGTCTCTATTTTATACACTGTGAAATTTTGTTTTTAACTTCTTCCCAGTTTTCTCCCCCAAAAGTAACCAGTTGATGTTGCTGGTGATTCTTGTTGACTATATTTTTCATATATGCAGCAAGTTAACCTGCAGTAAAGATAATTAAGAATAATGTGTGAGGGGTGCCTGGGTGGCTCAGTTGGTTAAGCATCTGCCGTCGTCTGCCTTCGGCTCAGGTCATGATCCCAGGGTCCTGGGATCTGGTGCCACATTGGGATCCAGTCCCACATCAGGATCCTTGCTCAGCAGGGAGCCTGCTTCTCCCTCTGCCTGCTGCTCCCACTGCTTGTGCTCTCTTTCTCTCTCTCGCTATGTGTCTCTCACTTTCTCTCTCAAATAAATAAATAAAATCTTTAAAAATAAAGAATGATGTGTGACTGCTGGTCTTTTTTGAGATCTTTAACACTGTATGATTGGTCTCCAAACATGATCTTAATTTATTTCACTTTTGTTTCAGTAAGAAAAAGAGAAAGAAAACATATTTTGTTCATATGATTATTATTATTTTTGTTGCTATTATTTATCTGCCACCAACCTCCAAGTTTTTGTTCTCTCTCTTTGGCTGACCCGTACATATCTTTCTGAATTCATGGTCTTAACCCATTTGGTTCCTCTTAATGAAACCTAATTAAGTTCGCCACTGATACAGTAGGTTTGCTTTCTGATAAATACCATACAAAGGAATAATTACAATTTGCTATAAAGACCTATACTTATTTCACCAAAAATCTTTCCAATTCCAAGAAATAGAAACATGTAAATGTTACCTCAGGTGACAAAAATGTATTATTATAAGGCTATTTGTAAGAAAAGGCTATTTACTTGTAAGACTATCGGGGAACTAAGATATTTTTCTTAATGCTTTAATAGTTTGGGTTTATGAACATCTGTAACATCATTACTAATACTGCACCGACATTTCCCCAGCAGCTGTGGTTACCTGCTCTCACACAGCCTCAGTTCTCTGCCTCTCTGCCTCTCTCTGCATCTGTGTTTCCACCTTCCCACATTCTAGTTTCCTCTCAGGGTTACAGTTGTCACCCCCTCCTGGCTTCTGCTTATTGTCTTATCTCTGTTTTCCCTTGTACTCCTCTATTTCAAATTCCTTTAACTGTCAGAGCTGGATGAGCTATTCAATCCTTTCTTTGGAGCCATTTAGAAAACTTTTATTTGGAAGTGAATTCACATTAGGCCAGCCATTCTCAAAATGTGGCCCATGGAGCCCCAGTGGTCCTAGATAGGCTTTCAGGGAGTCTGCAAATTCAAAACAATGGCCATAACAATATTGAAATTTCATGTCCCTCCTGCACTGCATGCCTTTTGCATGGACGGTACAAAAACAATGACGTGTAAAATAGCTCTTGCCACAGCATAAATCAAAGCAGTGGCAACAACCAACTATCATACTAAATACTAGTACTACTGCTAGTACTAGTAATACTCTTTATAGCCACCTTCTCTTAATTAAAACAGTTCGTTTCGCTTGAAAATGTCCTGGGAAAGTGGTAATAATTATCAATGCTACTAAATCTCAATCTCTGAGTGCATATTTTTTAAAAAATTGACAAAGTGAAGAAATCATTCATAAAACAATTGCTGCATTCTAATTCATAATGATGTTCTTGAAGAAAAACACTGGTGCCATCAAGTTGCAAGCTGAATTTGAAGCTTTTTCATAGAACGTTGCTTGTACTTGAAAGAATGACTGACAGAGGATGATTAGCCAGACTTGAGTATCTGTCACATGTGTTCTTGAAAATGAATGAAAGTAAGTCTATCACTTCAAGGGAAACCAACAGCGCCTGTCACCAATTATGACATTTAAGTTCTCAAAGTTGTTATGAACCGAGTTTTTTGTCCCCCTCCAAATCCATATCTTGAAATACTACCCCTCAATGTGATGTTATTAGGAGATGGGCCACTGGGGAATAATTAGGAATAAATGATGTCATTAGGGTGGAGCCCTTATGACTGGGATTGGTGCCCTTCTAAGTGTCAGAGAGTTTATTTCTCTCTGCTCTCCACCACTTGAGGATTCAAGGAGTCTGAAGTCTGCAACCTGGAAGAGGGCTCTCACCAGAACTTGCCCATGCTGCCTGGCACTCTGATTTTAGGCTTGCAGCCTCCAGACCTGTGAGAAAATACATGCGTGTTGTTAATAAGCCACCCCAGTCTATGCTACTTTGCTATGGCAACCCAAACTACCCGAGACACAAGAGAAAATTAGAATTTTGGGAAATTGCTGTCCACCACCATGAGGTTGATGGCTTCCCAATGTCTACAGAAATAGCTGATGACATTGCTTATGTTGTTAATGTGATTTCTTGATATCATATAATAAAATGTGTCAACTTTTGAAAAATCTGCATTTCTCAGTAAACCAATATTTTCTGAAACTTTCTCATTGTGTCACAAAATTATGCATGAGCAAAGGATTTATTCAAAGTTCAAAAATATAGGTGAAGGGGTTTAAGAGTACACTTACCTTGAAGAGCACAATATATGGGACTGTTGAATCTCTATATTGTACTTTGGAAAGTAATATAACACCAATGTTAACTATGCTGGAATTAAAAAAAATTAAAAAGACTGTAACTTAAGAAAAAACAAACTACAAGAAAAACCAATTCATTCTAATGTAAGGAACAAAAGTATTTATTCATATTGTTTCACATCCTACATTGTAACCAATATTTATGAAACAATTGTCCAGTTTTGGTATCATGTCAAAGGAGAGTATTTTCAATTGTATGAAAAGGCTATTAATGTACTGCTCCCTTTTCTACTTACATATCTGCCCCAAGCCTGGATTGAGCAACTTTATCCAAAGCTACAAATCACAACAGTTTGAATTCAGATGTAGATATGAAGTGCAGCTGTCTTCTGTTAATCCAGATATTAAAGAAATTTGCAAAAATGTAAGGTGATAAACTCTTTTTGCTAATTTTTGTTTTATTTTTTAGAAAATGCAGTTATAGGTACCTGGGTGGCTCAGATGGTTAAGCGTCTGCCTTGGGCTCGGGTCATGATCCCAGGGTCCTGGGATCGAGTTCCGTGTAGTGGCTCCCTGCTCAGCAGGGAGCCTGCTTCTCCCTCTGCCTCTCTCTCTCTCTGTCTCTGTCTCTGTCTCTCATGAATAAATAAATAAAATCTTTAAAAAAAAGAAAATGCAGTTATTTTCATTATAAAGGGTTGACTTGTAGTGGGTTTATTAAAGTAGTTTTTTTTTAATTTTGAAAGAACTTTATTAATTGAAGTATGGTTAACATACAACATTATATTAGTTTCCGGAAAAGAAGAACTATAAGTAATTATTGTTAAAATAATAATCATCCATTATAATATACAATGAAAGGAATTTAACAGTTTTGGTTAGGTTGTTATTAGATATTTATTGGGCACTGTTCTTTAAATAAATGTAAAACATTTTTTATAATGAAATACAACACAAATGATTAACACATATGCTAGACAGGTTTCAACTAGGAATGGAAAATAATAGAAGATGTTAGATTTATTTATTTATTTATTTAATTTTTAGGATTTTATTTATTTATTTGATAGAGAGAGACACAGCGAGAGAGGGAACACAAGCAGGGGGAGTGGGAGAGGGAGAAGCAGGCTTCCCGCTGAGCAGGGTACCCGATGCGGGCCTCGATCCCAGCACCTGGAATCACGACCCGAGCCGAAGGCAGACGCCTAACGACTGAGCCACCCAGCCGCCCTGAAGATGTTAGATTTAAAATAAAACAACTAACTGGAAATTATATTAATGTTATCAAGAAATATTCTGTTGGGTTACCAGAAATAAATTCCAAGGAAATTTAGAATACCTCCTTTCAAAGAATTTGTTTGAGAGTATGTATTATTTGCAGGCATTTTTAGATTCAGCACAAAATATATACGATTCTCCTATTTTAACTGTATGGTATTCTATTTTTTTTTTTAGTTTTGAATTTTTATGTATTTGTTTTAGTATTCTGAAGTAAAGAATTGTGTGGGTAACAGACACATGAAAACTCAACATAACTCATCATCAGGGAAATAAAAATCAAAACTAAAATTGAGATACCACCCCATACTTGTCAGAATGGTTAAAATTAACAACACAGTAAATAACAGAGGTTGGTGAAGATGCAAGCAAAGGAGAATGGTCTTACACGGTGGGTGGAAATGCAAACTGGTGGATCCACTCTAGAAAATATAATGAAGTCTCCTCAACGAGTTAAAAATAGAGCTACCCTACAATCCAGCAATTGCACTACCAGGACACAAAGAATACAAAAATACTGATTCAAAAGGATATATATACCCCAATGTTTATAGCAGCATTATCAACATTAGCCAAATTATGGAAAGAGCCCAAATGTCCACTGACTGATGAATGGAGAAAGAGGAAGTGGCATATATATACAATGGAACATTACTCAGCCATAAAAAAAGAATGAAATCTTGCCATTTGCTATGACATGGATGGAGCTATAGAGTATTATGCTAAGCAAAATAAGTTAGGCTCAGAAATATTTATAATATGATCTCATTCAGATGTGAAATTTAAGAAACAAAACAAATGAATATAGGAGGAAAAAAAAAGAGAGACAAACCATAAAAGAGACTCAACTATAGGGAAGAAACAGAGTTGCTGGAGGGGAGGTGAGTGGGGGGTGGGCTAAATGGGTGATGGATTTTAAGGAAGGCACTTGTGATGAGCACTGGGCGTCGTCTGGATGTGATGAATCACTAAATTCCTCACCTGAAGCTAATATTACACTGTTATGCTAACTGGAATTTAAATCAAAATGTGAAACAATAAACAAACAAACCAATAAACATGTCTATAAAGTAAAAAAAAAAAGCTAGACAAGGTAGTTTTTAAAAGACAATAAATATTTAAGAATTTCTCAATTTTAAGTAAATATTTGTATATAAAACCTATGTAAACAAAAGCTTTTGGGAATCCTCTATATTTTTTAAGAGTGCAAGGGTATCTTGAGACCAAAAGTTTGAGAACTGTTGCACTAGGTTGCAGTGTATTGCTCAAAACTTGGGATTATTCAGCATAGCAGTGATGCTCAAGGAATTATGAGGGACTGCTTTCCTTAAGAAGATGCAGTGGAGCTAACACTCAATTTGAGGCTATTCAGTATACTGGAAAGCATGTAACTAAATATTCGTTCCCGGTGTCTAGCCATACAACTATTTTACATTCTGTAGTGACTTTGTGATATCCAGAGTTTCTCCAAATATCTCTTCTACTCGATATATTTGTCTGTATTTCCAAGGAGTAATAAATTATTGAGGCTTATTGAGTTAAAGATGTTAAAAGAATGTCAGATTTAATTATCCAGTTCTTTCTGCATTTGCTCAACATTTCACTCTACTTGTCATTTACTTTGGAAGGAGATGGTGGTATTTGTTACATCCATCTGGTCCTGTTGCTTTTATAGAATTGCTCATCAGATAGAATTGGGTGTAGCATATAAATTTTAAAATTCTTTGGGTTCTCCCTTATTTTGGCAAATTCCTTCTACAAATCAGGGTTTCATAAGTAACACAATTTATCCTACAATAGTGGAGTGCTATTTCTTCTTTCTTTTTGTTTAATTATATTAACTACCCTCCACCTATTGATTTTTTCAGATTGTTTAATAAAATACCACCGTATTTATAGATTGCTTTAAATTTTTGTGTTTTCAGATGAAAATCTTATTTAAATTACTGAATGAAACATTTAAATATAAGATTATTGGCACTATTATTCCCTGATGGGGAAATCATTGTTCAGGTAAGTTATTTACTGAGGATAACTTAGTTGACAGTACAGAAGAATCAGAATTTGAACTTGAATGCAATATTTTTATTTCAAATTCTCTATTATCAATATTTTTAAAAACTTTCATTTAAAATATTTTGTCCTGAGGGGTGCCTGGGGTGACTCAGTTAGTTAAGTGTCTGCCTTTGGCTCAGGTCGTGATCTCAGGGTCCTGGGATCAAGCCCCCCATAGGACTCCCTGCTCAGTGGGGAGTCTGCTTCTCCCTCTCCTTCTGCCCCTCCCCCTGGTCATGTTCTCTCTCTCTCAAATAAATAAGTAAAATCTTAAAAAAAAATATTGTGTCTTGGGCAGGGCGCCTGGGTCGCTCAGTCCTTAGCGTCTGCCTTCGGCTCAGGTCATGATCTCAGGGTCCTGGGATCCAGCCCCACATGGGGTTCCCTGCTTCTTGGGAAGCCTGCTTCTCCCTCTCCCACTCCCCCTGCTTGTGTTCCCTCTTTCGCTGTGTCTCTCTCTGTCAAATACATAAAATCTTTAAAAAAATATATTGTGTCCTAAAATTACCATTAAAGTGATTAACTGAATCAATTTCTCCATAGAACATTCTCAAATAATATCTGGATGTTTGAGTGAGTGAGAGACTTAAAGCTTACATCCTGACTGATGATAATATCAAATACATATTTGGAACTTGCTTCCCTCCCTCCCTCCCTCCCTTCCTTCCTTCCTTCCTTTTTATATTATTTGATGGTTTAATGGATGAAGGGATTAACATTTGTAGGATACTCTTAATCCTTGGACTGCCAATTCAATATGAATGAACATAGAAAAAGACTTTAATGTAGATATAATGCAGGAGTTGGGGATAGTTCTAATTATTGAGAGTCAGTACCAATAGATGTAAAAAACTATATAGAGGGAAATATGGAAGGGAAAGCAAAGATAATAAACTAAGGATTTAACTGTACTTAGAAAAACTGAACTTTTTATTCAGCTCTACAAGTCTACATGAGAAATCATGTGTCCTAAAAGTAAAAGTGAATAAAATTCCCCAATCAGATTTTCTAAGACGGGTCATGAATATATTATACATAAGAACTAGAAGAAATTGCCCTGGAAAAAAATTAATAATGATTGGTTTCCATTCTTCAGCACTTCTGGCTCACTGAAAGAGCAGATCAAAGAAATGATAATCAGAGATAAATGGGAAGCTGGTTCAAATGAATTCACTATTATTTATGTAAAAGTTAAAAGAACATTCACAGCTTTCACTATTTGTTATGTTACCTCAACAGCATGGAAAACTATAGTACTCGGGGACTTGTCACTCTTGCCATTGGTTGCTACTACTGTTTGTTACTACAAATAGTTGTCTATATACTTTTAATTCACTAACTAATATACATAGTATGTTGCTTTGTATTTAAACTGTTTGTTGAACCACAGAAGAGAGGCATGGTTTACCTCGGAGACAACTGGCTGAAGAATCAGCACACTCAAATTTTCAATTTTATTAGCATAATTGGCAAATAATTAGTCATCGGTTGGTGCATAAAATATCACTTTTCATGTCTCACTTTGCAAACTTATTTGTAGATAACATTTGTTATAATATAAAACTACGGGTTGAAGTGAAAACAAATTTATTTTATAAATAATGCAAGATAATGAGAGAGCAAAACTGATAGATAATTGATTATGCTGATAGTAACAATAAATTCATTTTTAAAGAAAATATAATTTGGATTCACTTGCAATTCCTCCTGAGATTTCAAGATAAATTATTTAAGGAGAGAAATAATGAATGAACACAAATGAAAGACTAAAAAACCTGCAGAATTAAATGTCTATATCCAGTTAGTCTTTTATTTTTTTTAATTTTTTATTTTTTTAATATTAATTTTTAACCATTTAGCCTTTTTAAATCTAGCAGCTCAGTTTCATTTGTAACTTTTCTTTGAATTACTGGAATATAGGAGACTGTACACAAAAACATAAATCCAGTTACTATTTTGACCCTTTCTAGGTTTTTAGAGTGTTAAAAATTCACATACTCTTATAGTTTTGAATGAGTGAAACAGTAATTTCCATAGTTTAAATGATTATGTTGGCTAAAAAAAAATTTTAAAAAGTTTGTTTCCAAATAAGATTTAAGAAGACTCAAAATCTGTAGCTATCATTTAAGTTATAGGTTGAAATGTGTCATTAGAATTCTAACAATTCAGATACCTTCACCTAGTCAACATATTTCATATATTTAGTTATAAAAGAATGTTCAAATATTTTCATAGGATAAAAAGAAAAAAAACTTTGTCCAGTTCTTCTTATTGAAAAAATAGAACTTATTTCACCCAGGTAGGCATCTCCGAACAAAGTTTTTACCATTGACTTACATTGTCACCACCACCATCACTACCACCATCATTTGAACATGGTAAGATAATGAGAGGGCTCTGATTTTAAATTTTAAGGAACTGGGACTGATTCCTAAGTTTGTATTTACTATATGTGTGGCATTAAATTAGTCGCTTATACTCATTGACTTTGTTCTACTTCATCTTTCTAGGTAAGCATAAAATAGCACCTACCTTCTCAACATCACAAAGTCTGTGACCTGCTTGCCCAGTAAAAAAAATCTAAAGACTGAATACATGTGTCAATTTAAGGGTTAAATACACCTTTTTTTTTGACAGTTATGATGGACCACATGTAAGCAGAACAGAAAAAAAAAAAGGACTATGCAGAATGGAAAAGAGGAAACACACAACAATAAGCCAAAGAGAAATAAAGTATAACATAATCTCTGGCTCAGCTGAGCATGCTGCACTTAAAATGTTTCCTTAACCAGTTTGTTTAATTAATAATTCTTAGAAAGATTTCTCTTATTTTAACAAAGCAGTCCCTGAATAAACAAGTCCTAATAAGAATATGTAAATAATTTGAATTTATTTTAAGACTTGAATTTGGAAGAAAATGACACAGAAAAAACTACGAAAACATTAGAGAGATTTCATTTCATAAAATTAATGATACTGTATATCTTGAAACAAATGGTTTTTTGATACTATATGTGAACAGAATAATATTATTCATCATAAAACTATTTATTAAGCATCACTGTCAAAACTCCTCTCTCCATTATCTGTTATTCAATTTTATTCCCAACTATTCCATTATTATTATTATTATTAATATTATTTTAAGATGAGGGAAGGTACTCTTTGAAAGTCAAGGAACTGATTTAAGGTCTTATAGTTAGGAATGGGGAGAGGCCTCAGGTCTGAGTCTCAAATGCATGTGCCCTTTCAAATATGAAATTCAACTCTCATTTAGGCATTTTGGGTATTCAAATGATGGCCTAACATATCCCGAATCATCCGGGAAAAAAATCAATTTTTGGTACAGTTAATGTACTTATCAAGTTTTCAGATGTTTCATTGACAGTATAAACATGTATAGGAGCCGGATTTTCTTAAAAAATAAATCACCTTCCTGAGAAAAAAATTTCCATGTATAAAAAATCCAAACAAATCTTCATATTACTTGAACATGTTATTTAATTAACCAAATAGATACTTCTAAATATTGGTTACATTTTTGCATGTGGAATACATTTATAAAGAAATAAGCATCATATTCTTTGTGTCTAACTTTAGAGTTTACGACACGAATTATTTTTAAGGGTTTACTAATGGCTCTGGGATGCATCAAAGATGGAGGACCATTGTACTATGTTGTTAAAGGAAAAGAGAAAGTTCGTAAGTGAGTTATACCCATATAAGTTGAGCTATGTGTGTTCATATCTATTGCAGATGGTCCCCAACTTTTGATGGTTCGATTTTGTTGACTTTACAGTGGTGTGAAAATGATACACACTCAGTAGAAACTGTACTTTGACTGTGGAATGTTCATCTTTTCTCAGGTTAAAAATATGTAGTGCGATACTCTCCTGTGATGCTGGACGCTGATAGTTGTGGTTCTCTGTCAGCCACAGGATCATGAGGGTGAATAACTGACACACTGACAACCATTCTGTTTTTCACTTTTAGCACATTATTCACCAAATTATATAAGATATTCAACACTTTATTATAAAATATGCTTTGTTTTAGGTGATTTTGTCCAACTGTAGGCTAATGTGAATGCTCTGAGCACATTTAAGGTAGGCTAGGTTAAGCTAGGATGATCAGTAGTTTAGGTGTATTAAGGGCATTTTCAACTTAACATATTTTCAATTTGTAATGGGTTTTTTTGGGGAGGTAACCCCATTGCAAGTTGAGGAAGATCTGTACTTTCTGTTGATTTAACTGCCTTATGTTATCTCATTATTTAGTTTTATTGTCAGAACAACTCTGTGAGATGTGCACTAGAATTATTTCTACTACCATTTTATAAATAAGGAAATGAGCTTAGAGAAGTTACTACCTAACCAAGATCACACAGCTAGAAAGGTAAAATATAGCTTTGAAGCAGGCAGTCTCACTTCAGATTTCAAATTCTTAACCAATATGACGTTACCCCCATCGCTCCCATTGCCCCACATATACCATAAGAAGGAAGGAATTCATAAATGAAAAAGTCCTAAGTCTCTAACAAACATCCTAAGATGCAGATCTGGGAGAAAAATGCTTGGATTTCTAGACAACAAGATCTTTGTCTTTTTGACATAAGTGGCCCTATAGCCAATATTTTCCTTCAGGAAATTTATAACTTTTGTAATTATAAATAACTTTCTTTGCAAAGGTGCGATTTTGATTTTCTCTTCTCAAATGCGCTACTGCCAATTTTTTTCTGATTCATAATTTAATCCCCTAAGTGAATTTGTAAGTTCACTGTTTTCATGTCATATAAAATAATGAAGTTGACAATGTCTATGGTGGTGCTAGTAAAACAACAAAATCACCAATTTATTTTTTTTAAAGATTTTATTTATTTATTTATTTGAGAGAGAGAATGACATAGAGAGAAGCATGAGAGGGGGAGGGTCAGAGGGAGAAGCAGACTCCCCGTTGAGCAGGGAGCCCAATGAGAGACTCGATCCTGGGACTCCAGGATCATGACCTGAGCTGAAGGCAGTCACTTAACCAACTGAGCCACCCAGGCACCCCAAAATCACTAATTTAGCATTGAGAATTTTCCAGCCTTGAGCTGAGACTTGAGTGCATATATCTAGTTTTATCTTTCTATCACCCTATCTCTAATTTAATCGTGAGGGCACTGGGAATGGAAGCCAAGGAACTTTCTCAAGAAAATACCATTAGGAAGTGATGGGCTGGATCTGAACCACAGGCTGTTTGGGGGCGAAGCCAGTGCTGCTAGTTTGTGACATCTTCAGCACAGCTTCCAAAGTAACTCCCAGGGCACCCATAGTCATTCTGGATTTGGTCAGTGAGTTTCCATGCCCCTGTATCTACTCAACTTTCACAAATACCTAGAATGTGTGTGAGTCTAAAATCAAACCCTGACATCCAGCAAAATGTATCCGGGCGCTAGCATCTTGAGGGCTCTGCCTACACTGAGACATCAAAACCGCAGGCAGCCTCACACAGTGGACATCTGTCAGCCTTTGTCAGTTCTGCCTGAAGAGCAGATCTGGTGGCGGCTCTGCTCTTGTTCTCATCGCTGACAGTGTCATGTTCATGATGCTGTCCTTCCCACTCGGTAAATGCTGTATCCTACTTCCTGCTCTGTGACTCTCCGGAACTCACTTTGCTCCTGCTATCATTAGGTGGGTCCACTGTGAGATCCAAAACCCTTCTGGTGAATTTCCTTTTTAAGCTAATTTGAATTGCTTTCTGTTTCTTGCAATCAATACTTCTAAAGTGCTAGACTCTGCTTACCCTCAACAGAAGCTTTGAATGTGATGACAATGATGTTTCTCATTTTAAGGGCCTGATTTTAGAATATCATAAAGAGGCTAAGCACAATCTGTAATAGATATCTTCTAGGCTTCTGGCTAAGTGCCCAAGCTGCAAAGTGCAGTTTTGATGAAACAGAAGGGAGAAGAGATAATGGGTCTAGATTGCTCACTGAATTCTTATTTATCTACTTATTGGGAAGAGTTCATAGTGAGAGTGTAAGATGTTTTCACAAACATTGGAGCAATCACCAGGAGTTACATACATTTGGTCCTGCATGGCTTGAGGATGTTTTATCACCTTAGCTAAATGAGAAATATTAGCAAATGTTCCCAAGTAGAATGTGGTTGGAAATGAGGCACCTTAAAATCTAAGCTATTAAATTCAATACATGTGGGTATATTTTGATTAGTTCTTATAAATATCTACATTTCTAGATGTCAACAGAATTAATTGCTAATTTGGGCCTACCTATAACAATTGAAGAGAAAAGCTGATTTAGCTGCACTTAAAAATATACTAGCCGGGCGCCTGGGTGGCTCAGTTGGTTAAGCGACTGCCTTCGGCTCAGGTCATGATCCTGGAGTCCCGGGATCGAGTCCCAAATCGGGCTCCCTGCTCAGCAGAGAGTCTGCTTCTCCCTCTGACCCTCTTCCCTCTCGTGCTCTCTATCTCTCATTCTCTCTCAAATAAATGAATAAAATCTTAAAAAAATAAAATAAAAAATATACTAGCCATTTCTGTCTGTTCTCCTAGACTGTTAAGTCTTTGAAAACTAAGAATTCATCCCACTCAGGAATGCAGTTCAGGTCTAGCATGTAACAGGTGTTCAAAAATATATTGTTGCAGGAATTCTAGACAAACTTGAATAACAGAGACAGTCCTATTCAGTCCATCGCCACAACATATATTATTTGCCTAATAAATATATCTCAAATCCATGCACTGCTTAGGTTTTACCAAAATCACCTTTATCCAAAATGGACTTCTGAAATAACTTTTTAATTCATCTACCTATGACCATTTTTTAATTTTCTGTAGTCTATTATTATTACTGCAACCAAAATAATTAAAAACATAAATGTGATTATGATACCACCTTACTTAAAAGCTTTCATTACTTTATCATTTAAAAATAAAGACAACTAATGATGTAATGTATGGTGATTAAAATAACAATAAAAAATAAAATAAATAAAATAAAAATAAAAGCAACATTCCATGCATGAGTAATTAAGGCCTGCATCTGCCCTGTGTGTCCTTTTGAAGCCTCACCTCCTTCCATGTTTGCCATTCCCCTTTACACACAGCGCTACTAGATTGCCGAGGGATCTTGAGGGACCCCTTCCTACTCTCCGCCTCCACACGTGCCGTTCTGCTCTTCTCATCCTCTCAAGATAGTAAACTCCTCCTTCTTTTGGATTTCAGGACAGACATCATTTCCTCATATAAATTATAGCCTGTAAGTTTTATTCACAGCACTTATTAAAGTTGGAAATTATATAGAAATTTGTGTGATTATTTTCTGATGCCTGCTTTTTTCACTGGAACTTAGATTCAATAAGATCACGGACCATTTCTATTTCTGTTTACCATTGTATATCTAGATTCTGGTACAGGACTCTGTATATATAAGTAGCTATTAACTGAAAGAATCTTTGAATGAATAACTTTCCCACGTGTTTCAACTGAATTAAACATCCCAAATAAACATTTTGAAGCAAAAATTTGCCTATTTATTTGAATAAAAAAGTAAACAGCTTCAGCTTTCTAACTTCATTATTCTCTCACCCTGAAGTAGGAGAGAAGAGAAGAAAGAGAGCAAATTAGGCAAAACAGACAGTTGGTGAGTCTGGGTAAAGAGTATGATCGCACAATTCTCAAAAACGTTCTGTAAATTTGAAATTATATATAATCAACAGATTGAAAAAATTGCATAGCAGAATATCAGTCCTATAATATGCATGTAGTAAATGAAAGCTCTTAATAAGGAAGTAGGTCATTACATGTGTCTCCTATTTATTTTGTGTCTTTTTCCTTAAGAGAGAAATTTAAATCATTACATGACATTTTCTCATTCAAGTTTGCCATGAATTCCAAAGCACTATTCAATATTAACCTATAAAGACCATGATTCTTCTGTTCCTGCATCTGTGTTTCAGCGTTTATTTTTTTAAACTTTATTATGTTATGTTAATCACCATACATTACATCCATGATTCACTGTTTGAGTATAACATCCAGTGCTCCATTCAGTACCTGCCCCCTTTAATACCCATCACCAGGCCAACACATCCCCCCACCCCCCTCCCCTCTAGAACCCTCAGTTTGTTTATCAGAGTCCATAGTCTCTCATGGTTCGTCTCCCCCTCCGATTTTCCTCCCTTCATTTTTCCCTTCCTGCTATCTTCTTTTTTTTAACATATCATGTATTATTTGTTTCAGAGGTCTCAGTAGACAATAACTTCATGAAATTACATAAAATATAATATTCTTATTTTAATCTGTTTTACATAATAAACAATAGACATGTATTTTGCCATATAATTTAAAATAATATATTTATAATACTATATTTTAATTGTAAGTCAAATAATTTATTGTTATTGTGATCAATTTCAAAAATATATTGAAGAATAATATGCAATGATTTTTTTGACCTAACTTTAGGAATATATAGGCAGTTCTCCACAGACTACCCATGTAATTCAATCAAACTTAGGTCTTTAATAGTAGGTGTATTTGTTCATACACACAAAGAAATACAAATCCACCATAATAGTTTTTGGACCTGGGAAACAAAAAATTTGATATTAAGCAAATTATTACTTGTTCTTAAGTACTAATCTCAAAGTGATAATTCCCATAATTTGGGAAATATGTCCTCCTGAAGGATATATTTGTCTATATATGAAAAATTATTTCCATGACTTGATTATTTTGGTTCCTCTAATTTTATGTTTTGTTTGTTCTTAAACAGGAATTTAAGAAGACTCAAGGTGGTTTTGTAAAATATGTCTCAAAGTATTGCAATCCTATCACTTGAAGCAATCTTCTTATACGGCTATCTTCTAAACAGCTCCTTATGTCAAGGATACTTGTCTACTATTCCTTCTGCCCCAAGGTTATTTTTTAATTTTTTTATGTTATGTTAATCACCATACATTACAGCATTAGTTTCTTTTATTATGTTATGTTAATCATCATACATTACATCATTAGTTTTTGATGTAGTGTTCCACGATTCATTGTTTGTGTATAACACCCAGTGCTCCATCCTATACATGCCCTCTTTAATACCCATCACCAGGCTAACCCATCCCCCCACTCCCTCCCCTCTAGAATCCTCAATTTGTTTCCCAGAGTCCATAGTCTCTCATAGTTTGTTTCCCCCTCTGATCTCCCCCCTTCGTTTTTCCCTTCCTACTATCTTCTTCTTTTTCTTAACATATAATGTGTTATTTGATTCAGAGGTACAGGTCTGTGATTCAGCAGTCTTACACAATTCACAGTGCTCACCATAGCACATACCCTCCCCAATGTCTATCACCCAGCCACCCCATCCCTCCCACCCCCCACCACTCCAGCAACCCTCAGTTTGTTTCCTGAGATTAAGAATTCCTCATATCAGTAAAGTCATATGATACATGTCTTTCTCTGATTGACTTATTACCCTCAGCATAATACCCTCCAGTTCCATCCACGTCATTGCAAATGGCAAGATTTCATTCCTTTTGATGGCTGCATAATATTCCACTACACACACACACACACACACACACACACACACACACACACACAACTTCATTCTTTTTTAACAGCTTTAACATTCTTATCTCATTCCTTTTGATGGCTGCATTATATTCCATTGTATAGATATATATATACCGCATCTTCTTTATCCATTCATCTGTCAATGGACATCTTGACCCCAAGGTTATTTTTATCTGAAGTTATCTTTCAACTTTTGTTTTTTAAGGAAGCATGAATTTCAATGCTTGAAAAATTTCTTGGGCAGATTATAAGTAGTGGTACATCTCTGTTATATTGTGCATTTGAAATAAAATTTTATTAGTCCTTTAATCCTGAATTTTGGTATTATCCATGCTTCCTTATCCAAAGAAATAAACATAATAGGACATAACAGGATCATTAGGGGCAAAACCCTTGATACATTGAGTGACTGTCCTTTTAATATTAGCTTCCAAGTTAGACAATAAAATATTTTGTATATTGTACAACATCTCTAACTAGGTAAATATATAACCCATATTTTAAATATTCTAATGTCTCAGGTTATATAGTTTAATAATAATAATAATTTAATAATAATTTAATTATTAATTTAATAATAATTTAATAATATTTGATATCTTATAAATAAGTTAAATAATATCTTGTATCATTTTTCTACCAAATAGTTGAGGCTATACCTATATAAGTATAAATCTAACTTAGAGAGAACATAGTTGATACTAAAATGTGAGTCTTATTACAAATAGGGGAAATCAAATCATATACACATATGTAAGCATTTTGAAAATACATTTATGAATGAATATTTATGAAAATATAAATCAAGAGGCAATTGATGATCTAATGTTTCACAGATGAACAGGAAATTTGTGATATAACTTCATTATCTACAACTTCTTATAAAACTATTTAATTTGAAATCACAAAGTAATGAGTGAAATTACTAGTTTGTTGATGAACACTCTCCCTAAACAAATTTTTCAGAAGCAATTTTTATGTATATCTCTTTCCTTAGGCATGAGACTTCTATTAAAATAAAACTCAATGAAAAAAAATAATACTTTCGGTAGTATAGTTGGTTCCTGCTCATAATTGGTTGGCTACTAAGATAATACACTTTGGCTACTCAGCCTGCAGAATTGTGGCCCACCTGTGGGACAGATTTTGTCAGAGCTTGTAAATCTCATGTGACATCATAAAGATCACATGGGTAACATCTTTGGTTTTCTGAGGTCAATCACTCTGGATTAGAAAAATGGTCCCGGGATAGATTTGGACATATTGCTATTAACTTCTCATTATAATTATTAGAAATTTTTGGTCGAAGAGATGTAGCAATTTAAAAACAGAAACAAGCTCTGTGCCTTGGCCTGGAGAGAAAAAGGAAAAGATGGCACTACCAGTCCCGAGGATTTGGTGTCTCCCACTTGGAGCTGTAGATATGACAGACTGCTTCCTAGCTGGAGCTGGGTCTATGGAGAAGTGGATTGTCTTGTGGGCAGTTGAACCACAGAGGGGACTCAACTTCTGCTAAAAATGTTGCCTAAAGCAAGGAGAGAAGGCACAGTGCTTACTTAATGGCCGTGTATATAAAGTGATGGAGACTATGCCTGAGTTCAACTGCATGAACTTCGTCTTACCAAGAAGGACCTGGTTGCCACTATTGCTGAGTTCACAGCCTATTGATAGCACAGACCAATACTTCAACAAAACGTGGCTTTATTTACTAGGAGGATCAGCCATCATCTGACAGCCGGTTGATGACAATCAACCACTTTTATTTGTTATCGCTGGTACAGCCACCTCCTTGGGATGTGTACTTGACTTAGCTGCAGCATCATCTATAGATACTATCCTTGTGTCCTACAACATTGTGATTTTAATCAGGAACTCAAATCATAGAGAAATAAATGCAGCTTAGTGTTAACTCCCATGTAAATCATTGTACTTTATAATAAAAAGTAGCTAGCCTCAATGACAGATTGGTACAATAGCTTACTGTGGATTCATTTACATTACTAGCTAGAAACTAATGTCCTTATTATTTATTTATTTATAGAGAGAGAGGTGGGGAGGGTAGAGGGAGAGAGAGAATCTTAAGCAGGCTCCATGCTCAGCACAGAGCCCGACCCCGTGCTCGATCTCACAACTCTGAGAGCATGACCTGAGCTGAAATCAACAGTCTGACCCTCAATCGACTGAGCCATCCAGGAGCCCCTAAAAATTAATGCACTTAGATGTGAGGCTATTTTACTTTACATTTTAGTTAAATTAATTTTAAAAAACCCTATATTTCAAGCCACTGGATTTTCTGTTAATTGAACACAAAACACTTCCTTTGCTATCCAAAAGTTTGTTTTATGCCACTCTGCTTTTGTGAAAGAACTGTTTTTGCTAACCAAAAGAAACCTAAGGAGGATTTTCATTTTTACAAAATGGTAATGGTTTCTTCAATTTTCGCCATTTCAGTTTACAAAAGTCTTCATAGGAATGCTATACTTTTGGATAGCAGGAGAAATCTATAGTGCTATATTATGTAAGAATTCTTGTTTAGGACAACTCAATCTGAGTCAGTGTTATGATGCGTCTCCTGAAAGAATAATAAAAATAAAAATTAAGTATTATAAGATGAAGGACAACGATTCCACATCTGAGACACGATAGCCAGGTTTAATCACAATATTGTAAGATATAGAGTGATCTCTATATCTAGAAATGTGGTGTATCCTCAGGAGCTAGTACATAAAATGATGGATATGGCAAAAATAATGTAGATTTATGGCATATTTATAATATGTGAGGCATTGGGTTACAATTTTACAAGCAAAATTTTATTAAGTCCTCAAAGCAAATGGTAATAATATATGTATCTTAATATTAATGTAGAAATATATTGAAAGAACTGGAAATCTATTGCTATAAAATGATTGCTGTCATAAAATATTAAAGTGTCTTGATGTGGAAAATTTATTTTGTATATCTACTGAGTCCGGGTCTGGGGCCAGACAGACGTGGCAATTGGAAAGCAGATTTTAAGTCAATATTACTAATATAGGTAGAGCTGGTCCGACTGGAATGAGCTATTTTGTAAGGCAGTCAACTGGAAATGCTCAGGTAGTGTCTGAATTTCATTTTCGCAAAATATTAAAGCAAATAATGCTACCTGGGGTGGGGTAATAGAATAAATAATCTTTAGGACATCTTCCAACTGGACAATGTATTTGATGAACAGTTTAGAATACATTTGATCGTGTCAGCAGTCGTACTGGGGAGTTCCTGTTACTTAGTCTGAGAGCTAACATGTCTTTTGGGTTCCTAAAAGGGCCAAGTACTGGAGGGATTGTTTTATTTACATTATTGCATCTGACCCACACAACACTTATAAGATACAGGTATGGTCTTATTTTAGAATGAAAAAAGCTACAGAAAGAGTAGTTAAATAGTTTGCCAAGCTCACATGCCCAATATGGAAAGAACTGGTATTGGAACCCAGGATTTCTCAAGAATTTTTTTTTTTTTTTTAATCAGCATTCACAGTTTTAGCCATAGAAGCTGTGGCCATTCTTACTAATATAAGAAATCATTTATCACCATAATAACTTTACCCTGAAGAAGAATTCTGTTAGAATCCTACAGAGTCACTGTATGGCAGCTAATATGTGTTCCATATCCTAAGAAATAACAAAAATATGCTATTTTCTTCTTACACAGTCTACCACACATGTGATCAGGTTCACATTCATGTATGCATGCATGCACACACACAAAACACAGACACACACATCACGTCTAATTATTTTTATTTCAATTTGGAAACAGTCAATGAATGCGTATTCCAGATATTACATCTGAATTCTGGAAATTTATTTTTAAAATTATTTGTTAGCTTCATAAATACCTTGCACCAGTGACCTTTCCAGAAGTAAGATATTACCAGTGCTTTCAATAATCAAGGGTGAAGCATTGACAAACCTTTTCCATTCCTAAATGACTGAACTCTAGTCTAATAAAACAAACACACACACACAGAGACACAAAAAGAAAATCCTTAAGATCAAAAATTGCAACTTAAAAAACATGCAGTTTAATTTTTTGGCTACTGTAGATATCTTCTAGGAGGAGCAAATGACATGAATCATCCACCTAATTTTAGTAATGTCAGGGCTTGGTTCAGCTTGCAGGAACATTTATTCTCGGTGCCTGGTTACATCTTTGCAATAATTAGAGATTTGGCAAGGCTGCTTATGTAACCATTGACCATAAATTACTGTTAGACCAAACAGCTTTGGAAACTGATGGCAGGGCAGCTGACACTTTTAATTTACTGATCCTGTTGTCATTAGTGCCAAGTAGGTGGTAAAGGTGAAAAGAGGGTCAGGGCTAAATTCTTCACATGTTGAAATTCTGCCCACGACCCCAGCGGACAATTACCCTTCATAAAAAGATTATTCAGACAGTCTTTTAACAAGAGTGACATCTGCTGGCCCACATATGCGATTTAAACTATTCCGTATTTATAAGCATTTGCAATAGCCTCCCTCTATTTCTGCAGATGGCAAATCAGCTGAATTTATAATTACAGAGGACAATATTTAGCACAATGGAGTTCTTATTCAGTGATTTTGAATTTCTAGTTTAAAGAAAATGACTCTAAATTTCTTTGCTTTTTGTTGTGACATTTAATCTGCAATGTTTTTGTTTACGTGTTTTTTTTTTCTTTCCTGGAAATACTAGATTTTTTTAAAAAAATTTGAATATAGAATCGTTGTGGTTTAGAAATATTATCTTTGAGCAGTTGATTGTGATACTCTGAACCAACTAGTTAAGTTGAATGAAGTAATTAGGCTGCAAAAATATCACTCATATTTTTGTTTGTGTGTTGCGTGTTGTATTTTAAGTCATCATAGTCAGTGAAGAACAATTGTACATTGTTCTCTTGATCGCTGTGCTCTCCTGGGTGAGAGAGAGAGAGAGAGAGAGAGTGTGTGTGTGTGTGTGTGTGTGTAATTTTCATCTCATCTGCGTCAATCTGCAAATATATTGTTATCTATTGTGAATGTCTTACAAACTCTGTATCTTTATTATTGGCCGCTTTTATCTTTAGTTACCATGGCTAAAGGATCTTTCTTTTTAAATCAAGTTAAATTTGTGTGCGTGCATTTTATACTTACACTGACTGCGCTGGAGTTATAGTGTTTTTTTTTTTTAAGATTTTATTTATTTGACAGAGAGAGACACAGTGAGAGATGGAACACAAGCAGGGGGAGCGGGAGAGGGAGAAGCAGGTTTCCCGCCAAGCAGGGAGCCCGATGTGGGGCTTGATCCCAGGACCCTGGGACAGAGCGAGAGAGAGAAAGAGAGAGCACAAGCAAGGGGAGTGGGGAAGGGAGAAACAGGCTCCCCGCTGAGCCTGACATGGGGTTCGATCTCAGGACCCTGGGATCATGACCTGAGCTGAAGGCAGATGCTTAACAACTGAGCCACACAGGCGCCCCTGGAGTTATAGTTTTAATTGACAAAAATATCTTTAAATTTTAAATATAAAATTCTTATATAAGGAAAACATATAAAGCAAATGTTTTAAAAAGTAAAACATTTATTATATTAAAAATAAGAAATGCCCATTATTTACACCTCATCATATGTAATTGCAGAATTTGTTCCTATGTAAAATGATAGAAATATGCATGTATTAGATTTTGAGTACTTACATGACAATGATAGAATCATAGTGTTCTATGATTCATTTTTCACCTAAAGACACTATATCAGATTAAGAGGCATTACTGTTCTTTTTGTGTGATATATACCTGAAGATACTCTATAGAACAATGCGGTTGTCTGTTATTTTTTTTATTTTTATTTTTTTAAGATCTTATTTATTTATTCATGAGAGACAGAGAGAGAGAGAGAAGCAGAGGGAGAAGCAGGCTCCCAAGGAGCAGGGAGCCCAATGCGGGACTCGATCCCAGGACCCTGGGATCATGACCTGAGCCGAAGGCAGACGCTTAACCATCTGAGCCACCCAGGCGCCCTGCGGTTGTCTTTTAAACATAACAGATACAAAGGCGCATATAAGAGCATTCAGGTATTTGTATGTTGATCATTTCCTTGTCCCTCCGTCCTTAAAACCAAACAGCAACTCAAAAAAATGTTAACTTCCAAACATCACATTCTTGAATTTCTGTATATATGTTCCTTCATTTCTACTAATCTAAATATCCTGGAAACATCATTGAAATGGGAAATGAAAGATTTGTATTGTATCCTTAAGTCACTATTAATTATCTTAGTCACTTAACCTATTTTAGTCTCCATTTTTTTTACCTGTGTAGTTTATAATATCTACCACAGAAGGTTAAAGCAAGAATGATTTTAATATATATGGAAAAAGTATACTATGAAAACTATAAAGTATTTAAGAAGTTGATACTAATTATTAATGGATTTTATATCTACCTACATTTCCTCAGCCAATTCTCCGAAATAACATTATGAGATAAGTAAATCTTCATTTTCCAGTATAAAGATTAAGGAAGGTTAAATGACGTGCTCAGATTAAAAATCCAAGTGATGGAAGTGAGAGTCAAAACCAAGTAATTCCGTCTCTAAAGCCAGAAAACCATGAGAACAAATTATTTTTAATATAATTTTACCACACAGAAATATATAAATAAGAATAAAGTAAAACTTGTAAAAATTTAATCTTGAATAAATTAAACACTGTATTCTACACAAGACACATTTACTGTAAAGAGTCTACATTATAGAATATATTTTGAACATCACAAAAGATAATGTCTAAACACTTTAACTGTTTTTATTTTAAAGTGAAACCGATCTCAGGGGCACCTGGGTGGCTCAGTCGGCTAAGTGTCTGTCTTCAGCCCAGGTCATGATTCTGCATGCTGGGATGAGCCTGGCATTGGGCTCCCTGCTCATTGCGGAGTCTGTTTCTCCCTCTGCCCCTCCCTCTGCTTGTGTGCACGTGCTCTCTCTCTGTTAAATAAATAATATCTTAAAAAAGAGAAAGAAAAACCAATCTCAAATAATTGCATAGCACTTTACTATATATAAACATTAGGTTGAATTAAAAATGATAAATACCTTTATTTGCATATCAAAAACAAATATCATAATAGAAATAATGACAATATTCAGGCTTTCCGTGCCAGCTGTAGTCAAATTTGTTTTCTTTTTGGGTAATTGAGTGGAGAAATATCTAAAAACTAAAAAGGTTGCAATTAATAATGGGATTTCTTTTCTTGTATTTTTCTGAGAATAATCCAAATTAATTCTGTATTTGTACAGGGGTAAAAGTATCTATCAGTTTCTGCAGGTTATGCCTCTAGGGATGACTTATGCAAACTACCCACTATTTAGAAGATTGTATCTATATGTGAACGAAAGAAACAAAACACATGCAATGGTGTGTGACAAGCATAAAATGAGGTCTTTTTGTTTAACTTTTGTGTAGCTCTGACTACAGGTATCCTCCAGGAAGAGAGATAGTATCTTGTGGAATTTCTCTCCTGACTTGGCTTTGGATACCTCTGTGAAACAATTTCAGAAATAAATTTTTAGGGAGTGCCTGGGTGGCTCAGTCGGTTAAGTATCTGCCTTTAGCTCAGGTCAGGATCCCAGGGTCCTGGGATTGAGCCCTGCTTCAGACTCTCTGCTCAACAGGGAGTCTGCCCCTCCCTCTCCCATGACCCTTCCCCTCTACTGGTGTTCTTTATACTCAAATAAATAAATATATAAATAAATAAAATCTTTAAAAAATAGATTTTTAATTTATTCTAATGACAATTTTTTTGATTATAAAATGGGTAATTTATATTCCTGCCAATTTAAAGTAACTGGGATAATAATTTATATGCATTTTCATAATCTAATTGTTTAAACTTAATATTTTGATAAATTAGTGCTAACCATTATGATACATATTAAGAGGAAGATTTTTAAAATAGAAAATGTACCATTTATAAAAATATAAAATGTACCAGGTGTTTGGGGCACCTGGATGACTCAGTCAGTTAAGCATCTATTTCAGCTCAGGTCATGATCTCATGGGTAGCGCTTGGCAGGGAGTCTGCTTGAGATTCTCTCCTTCTCTCTCCCTCTGCCCCTCTACCTCCCCAAGTTTGCTCTCTCTCTATCTTCTCTTTCTCTCTCTAAAATAAATAAAATAAATCTTTAAAAAAATAAAATTATTGAGGTATTTTACAAAAATACACAGAAAACATGTTGCACCAAATCATTCATTCTCTTACTGCTCCCATGATTATGATTACTGGCTGGGACATGAGTAGTCTGTACAAACTCATTTCATTTGAAGTGAAGGCATATAGCAAGGATGCAGTCCACTTCAAACACTTTTTGATCTGATTTTTAAAACATTATATTTGGAACTTTTGTACTAATTTCTACTAAAATCTCTTATCTTCTGCTTCTGGATTTTTATATTATATCTGATTAGTGACATATGTTTATTCTACTCAACATATAAAAAGGATTTTACTTTAAACATACTTTTAGTTAGGTGGAAATGTATACTTGCCCAGCAAGTTGGGTCTTGGTTTACAAAAATTTTCTCAAGTTAAATTTGTGATTATTTTTACTGTTATCACTCAAATTCTTTCACACACTTAAACTAACCCCTAGAAACTTTGATATCAATACCTTTTAAATTAAATTCAATGAATATATGGTCAATAATATGTTTACTTCCACAGATTAAAAAAAAGATTGTGTTCCAGAAGAATCTTGGACTTGGTTAATTCACTAATATAGGGTAAGACTTATGATTTCATTCTTAACCTTCATAGAATCCATTATTTACATATTCATGGCAACTATGCTCTAAAATAGAAACCCATTTGCAGCAAAACAGAAGTTGAAGAGGACACAAGATATTGTTCTTCCTTTAACCAAAACCTTCAATCTCCTTGTTTTGTCTTAAAATCCAGAGGACTTTCCAAAAATGAGTCTTTGAATATAACAGAAGAGTGTAGCCCTCAATATATATCACTGGGGAAAAAAAAAACATTATTTCCATCACAACACAATTTAACTATTTAGTTTTACATGAGAGTTTTATGGGCTGATGCTCACTTATTCACATCTGAGATGAGAGTCAGTTTAAAGTGGTTAGATTCTTGCTAAGGCCATAGATCAATCAGAGTTTAGTTAAAAGCAGGGAAAAAAAAGTATCTCTGATTGATTTTAGCAGAAAAGGAATTCACTAAAAAGATATCGAGCAGTTTATTATGTCACCCAAAGGATTGTAAAAAGGCAAAGAGACAAGAAAAGATGTGCAAATTCATACTCAGAACTGGTCCAGAGTAATGTGCTATGGCCTTCTCCAAGTATTAGCAATGCTGTTGAACCACTTGACACTGGTGGCAGGACAGCTTGAATGTTGCAGCTGGTACACCTGCCATTACTGCAAATCCACTAATTTTCTTGTAGTTAGCACCATAAGCAGAGATATTATCTGCATTCTTTATTCTCTGCTTCAACATATATGTGTCAGTGTATCTGATGAGTATTGCTGGATTCTAGGCCATATACTTGTTTCAAGGAAGGCTGGGGAAAAAAGGGTATTTATCATTTTTCTTAAATCGCAGTGGTATATAACACTGTTCCTGACCAACACTCAAAAAGAGGATATCACTCAGTCAGGGAATAGCTTGGATGTTGGGCAGATAAATAGAATTGCACATATTTACTACAGGCTGCAGAATGAGAAGGCAAACTCTTCCAGATAAGAATACCCTAAGTTTGTTCTTGGATAAGATCTGCCAAGGAGAGCAGCCTGATCCAAGCAGGACTTTGGTATAAGTTAGAAATTTATTTGGTTAAGTCACCGAGATTTTGATCTTTGTTCTGTAGTATTTGTTAATGTTTACTGACTAATAGAGCATTTAATACATTGTAACAAAAATACAAAATATGTGAGAATGAATTAGTGGTTGGGTAATTAGTGGTTGGGTAATGAATTGGGATGATAAAAGTACAGAAATAACAGTATAGATAGCCTGATATCTACCTCATGCAGTAGCAAAGTAAGTTGCAAAATTGCTGCTTGCTGTATTTTGGAGGGCAGATCATGTGTCACTTCAGCCTAGAGGATGAAGATTAGAAACTTAGATTGAAAAACTGGAAACTCACATTGTGTGTTGATTAATTTTGCCTATATTTAGAAAGTTATTGCAAAAAGAGATGAGTTCAAAAAACTAACCGGCTGATTTGTGAGAAGTGGAAAGACATAGAGAAATCTAGAATTTGGGGTCTTTTAAGATTCAACAAAAAAAATGCTTTTAGATCCCAAATGGTAAGTCATGGCATCTAACCAGGTTTGAGCAGAAAAGCCCAATAAAATATCTCACTTAGATTAAATGAATCAAGATGAAGATGAAATTAAGGGTGTGACCATTTTAGAATTTTGATTTTCATTCTCATTGAAATGGAAAAATATTTGATGGTTTGGGGCACAAGAGTATCATGATATTATATTTCTATGTTTAAAAGATTATTTGCTTTGTGATAAAAATAGATTAGAGAGTGATAAAGGAGGACTTTATCACTTCCATTGAAGTTGTTTTATAATAATCTAGACGTGAGGTGAAGACTGGGATTCAAAGCAGAAAATTACCTATGGAAATTGTAGGAAAATATGATATTCCGAATACATTATGGAGTTAGAGAGAATAAGATTTCTTAATAGATTGCATTTGGGGTGTCAATGAATAGAGAACCAAGACTTCAATTTTGGACTAGAGCAACTGAAAGCATGAAGGGACTGTCAAATGAAATGACTAGTTCTGTAAAAATCATCTGGAGAAGGAAAAAATTAGCAGTTTATATGTAAATGTGTTAAATTCAGTCTGTTTATTAGTCATCCAAGAAGAGATGTCAGGGAGATGATGGGTTGTACAAGTAGGGATTTTGGTAGAGATCTGAGGTAAAACTTTAAATTCAAGAGTCAGCCATTTGCGAAATATATTTAAAACCAATGTGATGGAGGAGATCACCAAGAGAATGAGTGTTAGTGGAGAAAAGAAGGCTAATAACGCCTGGGACACATCAGAATGGGAAAAGAAGACAAACCATGAAATAGGATTACAAAATATCAACTCATGAGTGGGAAGAAAGGTGGAAAATATTCCTTTCTTGAAACCAAGTGAAGATAATGCATCACATGAGAGGGAGTGAGCCATTGCTACATCAATTACGGGTGATAAGTCAAGTAACATGAAGACTGAGAATTGGCCATTGTATGTGGCAATGTCGAGGTTTTTGATAACTTTGACAAATGACAAAGAGGTATTTCAATAACTCATTCGGAGAGATTTTAGAAGAGAATAGAATGCGATGAACAGGAATCACCAAGTACATTCAACTTATCTGGAGAGGTTTGCTGGTAAGGAAGAGAAAAATGATAATGGATGATAGAAGTGGGTTCAAGAGAAAAACAATTTCATTTAAGATAGGAGAACTAGTATGACTTCCCATGTTAATGAGAATTACTAAGTAGTGGACCAAAATCAATGGAGAGAGGTAGAGAGAAATATTTATGGATTTATATCCTTGAATAGATTATAGAATCCTAGTGCCTAAGTAGAGGAAGTAGATTTGAATAGGAACATGCACATTGTATTAGAAGAAAAGGCAGAGAATGTGACAGATTCTTCTACCCTGTGGTGGGAGTAATTTAATGGAAATTCTGTTTGTTTTATTGATATGTGATGCTAGTTAACAGCTAAGAATGAGATTGGGGAAAAAAGTGTTAGATGTTTAAAGAGAGAGAATACAAGATAAAATAATCTTTTATGAAAAGAGCAGGGGGAATGCCCTGGGAGTATGAAATTTTGGTCTTTTTGAAGCTTATGGCAATGGATTAAAGTGAGAATCATAAGCATGGTCATGTATTTTTTTTTTTTTTTTTAAGTAGGCTCCATGCCCTGCATGGAGCCCAATGTGGGGCCTGAACTCACATCCCTGAGATCAAGACCTGAGCTGAGATCAAGAATTAGACATCCAACTGACTGAAACAACCAGGCGCCCCTGGTCATGTATTTTCTCCAAGTACACAATAAACTTCATGAATGTAGGCACAAAGTAGGTATTGTCTGGTTTAATGAGAGTAAAATAAATATTGTCAATTTCTTCTTTGGGGTCTAACAGTTTTATCATCATAAACACTAAATACAAATTTGATAGTGATAAATGGTGGTAATACTTGCAAGTAAATAAATAACTCATTTTATTTATATATAAATATGTGAGCATCTAAAATTATAAAACCAAATCTAACAAACCTAATTTAATAGTAATTTATTACAATCATGCATTCTAAGAAAGCCCTATACTGGCAATGTTAAAACCATTTATTAACAGAATATCTAAGATTTAAAAATAAAAGAGGAAAAATCACAAACATACCATCCATAGTTATCCACTGCAAACATCTGTATTCTTCACTCAATTTCTCTCTAAAGAAGTTCCTGAATACAAAGTTTCTGGATTAGTTAGAATTCTACAGAAAAACAGAACCAAAAGTAAACACACACATGCATATAATAAGGAAGTGACTGATGTGGTTATGGAACCTGAGAAGCCCCGTGATCTGCCATCAACAAGCTGGAAACACAGGAAAGCTGGTTGTACAGTCTTAGTGCACATCTGAAGGCCTGACAGGAACCTGGAGAATTGATGGTCTATGCCCTGGTCTGAGGTCAGAAAGCCACTATATTAGCTAAAGTGGTCAGCCAGAGAGAGAGCAAATTCTTCCTTCCTACACTTTATTCTTTTATTCAAACCATCAAAGGATTGGATAATGTCCACTATATTGGGGAGGGCAATCTGCTTTACTCAGTCTACAGATTTAAATGCAAATCTCATCCAGAAACATTCTCACATATATACCCCAAAATTGTGTTTAAAAAAATATCTGGGCACCCTGTGGCCCTGTTAACTCAACACCTACAATTAACTATCGCAAGGGGTGCCTGGGTGGCTCAGTTGGTTGAGTGTCCAACTCTTGATTTCAGCTCAGGTCATGATCTCAAGGTCATGGATTAGAGCCCCCAGTTGTGTGAAGCCTGCTTAGGAGTTTCTCTCTGACCTTCCTCCCACCACTCTTGCTTTCTCTCTCTCTCTCTAAATAAAATAAAATTAAATTAAAAAAATAAGTATCCCAGTTGTCTTCTTCAATAGTAAATTAAACAGCACTTAACACATATTATATGTTCGAAAATATTTGTAATATTAATAAATGTATACTTTACTTTTAAATTATGGGACTGTAAAGTACACATGAATTTATAAGATGCTTTTTTTACATCTTAAATTTTATTTATCTATTTATTTTTAAAGATTTTATTTATTTATTGGACAGAGAGAGACCCAGAGAGAGAGGGAACACAAGCAGGGGGAGTGGGAGAGGGAGAAGCAGGCTTCCCGCCGAGCAGGGAGCCCGATGCGGTGCTTGATCCCAGAACCCTGAGATCAGGACCTGAGCCAAAGGCAGACGCTTAGGGACTGAGCCACCCAGGTGCCTCTACATCTTAAATTTTAATGACAGCGTAGTATTTCTTTGCATGGACATATAATCGCTTTTACGGATTCCTTATTGTTAGTTATTTAGATTGTTTACTATTTTGGTTATCATTAACAGTGCTGCAATTATCATCCTTACTCATCTATCTCTATTAACATGCAAAATTATTGCCTCAAGATAAGGTAACACATGTTTATAGAATATATTTTAAAAGGAAAAAGCACAACTGGCCATCTCTCATGAGGGGAGAGTTTCCCAAAGCTAGTTGCATGAAACACCAGCCTTACAAAATATTTGAATAAAGTTTCTGCTTGATAAATTATATATACATATATATATATAATATATATGAACAAATTATTTTGCCAAGTTCTGTGTAGTTCATGTAGTACATGTCCCTCTTATAAATCCACAATGCACAATTATTTATTAAAAGCTCTGGAAACTTCACTGGAACAAAATATAAAATGAGTGTTTAAGTGCTTCCCAACATGAAAAATAAAATCTAAATTGATACCTTCAGCTAACTCATCTTCTGCAGAATACACCTATACTGGTGAAGAATTTCTAAAATATAAAGGTAAAAACAAAGATTGCTGCTCTTATTAGTATGATGTTGCATCATTAAGATCCCTGACCCTTGAAATCTTCTGGATCCATTCCCCCCAAAAAATTTGGGACAAAAGAAATGTTAAACAGATGTATACTGTCAAATAGCATGGACTCAGTGATGTAAAAACTCGACTCTCTCTTCCCTTTTAAAATAATAAAAATCTACTTTGCTCAATAATATTGTTTGGAGTATTGGTGGAGTCATTCTAGGGACATTCTGGGGAGTTAAACAAGTGTCCCATATACACATTAGTGGGGAGGTAGAGTAACTGCTAAGAGATAGCAAAATTATGAGCTAAACATAGAGAAAGGATGACTAAAATACACTACAATATATCACCTTCATTTCTGTGTGGTCATTTTGTGTCTTCATTTTCTTAATGCTTTTCCAAACATTCTTTTATGGAGACTGGAAGAAAGCAATGTGTTTTATAGAGAGGAAAAGGGATTGAATGGATCCATGCATATTGGGTTTGGAAAGGATTATATAGCTGCTGTTTGCAGATAGAAAATAAATGTTTGTATCACATAATTCTGGCTTAGAACAAGTTTATTATTTCTGTAAATACTCAAATGTTGAAAAGTCATTCTGATAACACTACGTCCTAAATTTAATATTAAGAATACAGGATTATTTTATTAGAAATTAAGAACATTAACATAAATCCAATAATCATAATTTTCTAATTTACCTCCAATATAGTTTTGCTTTACTGAATGCTTTGATTAGAAGTAATTATCATAAGAATTTTTGTTACCATTCTACCACCGCTAGGTGGCCAGACATAGTATTTTTGGTTTGTGTGGAAAGTCTCTCTTAAAGACCTGAGCTAATGGATTAAAGACCTGGTGGAAATATGTTTTTATTTCTCATCATAATTAGGAAAATATAATCACCAGAGCAAAGAAGTTTTAGAAAAAGTCAAACTTGAAAAATCCTCATGGGAAATTTTATCACAGAATTAATTTAAAGTAGGACTGAGCTCTTTTTTCCTGGGGGCAAGAAAAATAGGAATGGTGGCTTAAAAGTTATTCTCTATTTCCAATTTAAGTTCCAAGTTTTATACCACAAAAAGTAACTTTTTGGTTAACTATCCAGTTTTTATTCTACATTTTAAAATATGAAATTGTTATTCATGTAACCTGAAATTGCTAAGATACTTGCTAGCTTTTTACCCCAGTGATTTCTATTAGGAAATTTAAATATCCACTGAGGCAAGAAAAAGACACATTTAGGGAACTGTTCATGGCAGTTGATTGATTACAGTGGCTGAAGCTAAGTGTCTAAATTAAGAGATACACATGTGTTCAGCCATTCATCAGAACAAAGAAAAAACTGTAGAAGAAAAGCATTATAATTCAACAAACTGGCAGTTAAACCAGTAATTTGAAAATACAAAACAGGCAAATTTAGTTGCATTCTCTTAAGATAAAGGGACTCAATAGTTCTACAAGTTATTCTTAAGATCTGGAGATTTTGAACTGAAAAAAAAGTAAACTTACTTTTATTTAACAATTTGAATCAACAGAACTTTGTGATCATGTACATGTGAACATTAGTGGAGCTGGAAGAGTTAAGCATGATGAGGTGGAGTTTTCTGTGACTGGAAATAACCCATTACTTTATTCAAAAATATTTATTAAATGCCTTCTCCGTGCCAAGCACAGTTTTAATGACTGGAGAACACAGTAGTGAGCTGGACTGACAAATTAAGGAAAAACATCTGGCAGTGGTACATGTTCCTTTCAAATTATGATAAAAGAAGGCCATTTGAGGAGATTGCATTTGAGATGAGATCTGAGTGACAAGAAAGAGGCAGCCACACAGAAGTAGGGAAATAATATGCCAAGCGGAGACGACAACTACTTCAAAGGTCCTTGGTGGAACAAACCTGAGTTTCCCGAGAAATAGGAAGAAGGCCAGGATAGCTAGAATATAGTGGGCACAGGAGTAAAGCGGTATGAGTCGGGAGAATTAGCCCAAGTTCAGATAACACTGGATTTTACAACTCAGGCTAAGATGTTTGATTTCATTCTAATGGAAGTCATTGGATGGAATCAGAGTGGTGTGAACAGATGTGTGTCTTGGAAAAACTACTGTGCTTGTGTTTTGGAGAAAGGCTTGTTGAGAGGCATAGACAAATGCATAAAACTAGTAAAGAAACTCTTCCTGTGATCCTTAAGTGGCCCACAGTATGAAAGGCATTATGCCAAGCACTTGTAAAGCCCTTCCAGCATACTGGCAAGATGGGTATAATTGAAGAAGCCTAGAGATGACTCAGAGAAGTTATATAATGCACATTAGATCACAAGGGACACAATTGAATTCTGATTAGCTCTGCCTTCAAATCCCAGCTTTTTAACCACTCTGCTGTGTTGCCAGAGTGCAACCCCTTCAGACTTTATTATGGCTTATCCACCAAACATTCACCAGACATATCTGGCTGGTGTCATAATATCAATGGAGAATACAGAGGTAAATGTCTATAATTTGTTGCATTAGAGACATAAGCGAACTAAGAGTAGAGTTTTATTTTCTTTGACTCCTGTGATAGTTAACTTTATGTGTTAAATTTATTGGGCCACAGGGTACAGGCATATTTGGTTTACATTCTGGGTGTTTCTGTGAGAATGCTTTTGGATGAGACTAAAATTTAAATTAGTAGACTGAGTAAAGCAGATTGCTCTCTCCAATGTGGGTGAGCCTCATCTAGTCAGTTGAAAGCCTGAGTAGAACAAACAAATGACTGCCTCCTAAGTAAGAGAGAATTCCTTTGCCTGATAACCTTTGAGCTGGAACATTGGCTCTGCAGATTTTGGACTTGCCGGCCTCCATAATTTTGTGAGCCAATTCCATGTGTGTGTGTGTGTGTTACTGATTCTGTTTCTCTAGAGAACCCTAACCAGTACAGCCTCCATAAAAGCAAGCATTTATGTGTGTTTGACCAATGGAATCTATTAGATGAAAGGGGTACTAAAGAACAGAATTTTACAAAACTGAAGGAAATTCATCCCAGAAGATCTGCTAAGGTAATTGTATAAGATAGTTCCAGAGTCCAGGTAGACTCAGAGCACCATCTAGAGATGATTTGACAGGCAGTACTCTGAGTCCTTCTGGGTAGGCAATTAGGGATGGCATATTCAATTTTAATTTCTTAGCAATTCTGAAAGACACTTAGAAACTTTTGACCCTAGAAGCAGGAAAGGCCTTTTTTTCAGAATTATTTATTATGTTCCCATATTAGAGTGAAAATATGTGTTCATTGGGTACATGATATGTTTACATGGAAACAAAATGGACTAAAACAAAATCAATGAAAACAAAAAGTGGAGTTTTATTAAAGTTCAATAAAATTGACAAAAGTCTAGTTTTACCAGTCACGAAAAAGAAAAATCCAAATTATCATTATTAGGAATGAAAATGGAGACTTCATCGTATTTACTAAAGATATCAAAAGGATAAGAAAATTTCATGAACATATTTTATTCTAAAACAGTCTAAAAGTTAGAGGAAATGGACAGATTCTATGAAATTTACAAGTTACCAAAACTGAGACAAAAATAAATAGAAAATCTGAATAAGCTTATGATAATTAAGTGCATTATATATTTAATATCTTCCCACAAGATAAACTTTAGGTACACATGGTTTCACTGGAGAATTATATGAAATATTTGAAGAAGAAATAATGCCAATTTTACATAAATTCTTTCAGAAAAGAATACACAATACAATTAATTTTAAAAGGTCAGGATTATTCCAATAGCAAAACCAGATACAGCTGTTAGAAAAAAAAGGTTTTTGTCCACTAATATATTTCATTAATATAGGTGCAAAATTTCTCACCCAAATTTTAACCAACAGAATCCAGCAATATATTGAAAGGATGATACATCACTACAATTGGTGTAGGTTTATTTGTATAGTTGTTTTAACATTTAAAAAATATAATTTACCTCATTAACAAACTGAAAAACAAAAATTATATGCTCATCCTAAGAGACGCAAAATAAAAAGAGCATTGTTTTAAACAAATTTCAACATTCATGCTTGAGAAAAATCTCCCAAGAAAGTAGAAATAGAAGAGTACATCCTCAACCATCTAAAATATGTCTTTGAACAACCTTCAGCTAATGCAATAACTTGGTGATAAAAGACTAAAAGATTTCTTTCCCACTTTAGAAATAAGGCAAGGATATCCTCTCTCGCCACTTCCAGTGAGCATTTTTTTTTTAAGATTTTTATTTATTTATTTGAGAGAGAAAGAGAGAGAGAGGGAGAGTGCATGAGCAGGGTTGGGGCAGAGGCGGAGGCAGAAGCAGACTCCCTGTGAGCAGGGAGTCAGACTCAGGGCTTGATCCCAGGACTCTAGATGATGACCTGAGCTGAAGTCAGATACTTAAACCAACTGAGCCAACCAGTTGTGCCTCCAGTGAGCATTCTACTGGAGGTCCTTGCCAGTGCAGTATGCAAGAAACTAACAGAATTAAAATAATTTTATCATTTAATGTCATTTTTACCCAATAGTTACTTTAAAAAATGACTATAGGCATGTCAACCCATCATCTGCAATGTATGACAAAAATATTTTTCCAAACTTACTATTTTTTGCCCCAGATTTACTTTCCTTTCTACTACTTATATTTTTCTTTGTTGTTCAAAACCAAATCCGTATAAATCTATATTACTTGGAAGAAACAAAGAAATAGTAAAATGTTCCAGTATTGTGAGTAAATCAGGTGGTCTTTGTTTTTTTGTTTTGTTTTGTTTTTGTTTTTTTAAGACTTTTTATTTATTTATTTGACAGAGGGAGACAGTGAGAGAGGGAACACAAGCAGGAGGAGTGGGAGAGGGAGAAGCAGGCTTCCCGCCGAGCAGGGAGCTCGATGCAGGGCTCCATCCCAGGACCCTGTGATCATGACCCTAAGCCGAAGGCAGACGCTTAATGACTGAGCCACCCAGGCGCCCCAAATCAGGTGGTCTTTGTATAGGAGAGGTAGCATAAGTGTTGTTATGACCTGGAAAATAAGCATGAATATGGATATTTGAATACATCTGTTGAATATATCATGAGATACAGAACCAAGGAAGCCTACAATTTTGATCACATCTAATTCAGAGATATAAATGATCACAGCCAACCTAGTTTTATTATTGCTTGGTTAGATACAATTCCTGTTCCTTCCACACCTGTCATCTCTTTTATAATCTATGACTTTTTTTCATGGATTTAAATTTTAAAATCCTCAGTTTTGACTCATCAATTTGGGAGAAGCAATCATTGATTACATTCATTTCCCTGATTATTATATAAATTACTTGGTAAAGCAAGTTCTAATGTAAAGAAAGTATGGGCATACATCTCTAGGTTGGTCTATATAAAAAGTCTGAGAAATGGTTGAAGTTGCATGGTTCTATCAATGTCTTTGTATGCAAGCAGAGAAAAATCTTTGGTACAGCATAGATTATAATGCCAATCAGTTACCTGAGTCCGGAATAGTTATGACCATTGTGTTCACTGAACTGTATCCAGTTGGCAGAAGTTAATCTAGGGGGAGAAAATCTAAATATCAACAAAATGTGTTTCTGGTTAGATAATAAAACCTTGGTGGAGCTGATCAGTTGGCAGTCTTCCAGTTCTGAGTCTGTCTCACACCTGCTTCATCTATTTGTTTTATGTGGCCTCTGGTTTACACACTGTCATATTTAGAAAAAGCAAACTGTTCCAGTAATCTAATTGCCAATGCTGACTTCTTGATTTAGTTTAAGAAATTCCAGTGAATAATGCCAAAGTTCCTCATATAAAGTAGGATTCTTTTATCAGGACGTGTAATGCAATTAGGTATGTGCCAATTTTTCAAACAAAGGTGTCTTCCCTAAAGAAGCTTATGAGCATTTTTTCTGTTAAAGCCTAAACCTGATTCAATGAGTCCGAATGTTAAAACTCAGCAGGTCTGAGATATTAAAGGAAACCAGACAACCCAGGGTACAGGTTTGACTTTTTTTTTGTCTTTTGCATGTACTTTATTTATTTAAGTTTTGATTTAAATTCCAGTTAGTCAACATACAGTGTAATATTAGTTTCAGGTGTACAGTATACTGATTCAACACCTCCATACATCACCTCGTGCTCATCATGGCAAGTACACTCCTTAATCCTCATCACCTGTTTCACTCATTCTCCCATCCACCTCATCTCTGGTAGCCATCAGTTTGTTCTCTATAGTTAAGAGTCTGTTTCTTAGTTTACCACTCTCTCTCTCTTTTTTTCCCCTTTTGCTTGTTTACTTTTGTTTCTTAAATTCCACGTAAGTGATACCTTGTGTTATTTGTCTTTCTCTGACTGACTTATTTCGCTTAACATAATATTCTCTAGCTCCATCCACATCATTGCAAATGGCAAGATTTCATTCTTTCCATGGGTGAGTGATATTCCATTATATACATACTACATCTGCTTTATCCATTCATCAGTCGATCACACTTGGGCTGTTTCTGCATTTGTCTATTATAGATAATGCTGCTATAAACACTGGGGTGAACATATCCCTTTGATTTAGCATTTTTATATTTTTTGGGTAAACACCTAGTAGTGCAATTGCTAGATCATAGGGTAGTTCCATTTTTAATTTTTTGAGGAACCTCCATACACTTTTGCATGTATTTTAAAGTATGTAAAATAATAGTCTAAACTCAAGGAAGTAGGCTATTAATATTTGTCTCAACTAAATAATTTATTAAAAATATTAGCATTAGTCAAATATCCTACATTGTGTACAAATCAAAATAATCTGAACATAAGAATGATGGTAGGGAACAGTAAAGCTACACGAGGCAATAGGAATTAAATTTTGACAATATACTGAATTTGGCTCATAATATGGTTACTCACCATAAAATATATCTACCTCTTTGGTTAAAATAGGGCTTTGAGAGTTTATAATGGGAAAAAAAAAGTATTAACATTGGAATTAGATTCACATCCTGGCTATGTCATTTAGCATCTTTATAGACTTAATTAACAATCTCTTCATCTGTAGACTAGGGGTAATAACATTTTTTCCCCCACAGGATTGTTTGAGAAAGAAAATTGAAAATATTCATCAAGTAAAACAAGGAGAATGTGTATAATTTCTAAAGTAAATGTTGGTGTTCATCTTTATATATATATATATATATATATATATATGAAAATCTAGAAAAAATTATAATACATATTTTCCTCAACAATTTATCCTAAAATTCTCTCTATTTATTGCTGAAGGAAATGATCTTAGTAAAGAGAATTGTGATCTCAAGTTTCTAAATTCCTTTGTCTCTTAAAAATTATTCTTTGAATCTTTTTCTCTGGACTTTGCAATGTCTTCTATAAAGTTTCATCAGTGAGGTAAATAATTAACCTAGTTCTTAAATGTGCTTTTCCAAATATCATTCTTTAAAAATGTAGTTCCAGAGGGAAAAGATAAAAAGAAATAAAAGCAAGAAAGGTGATTGCACAATTGCTTATTTCTTTTTACTGTGGCTCTAGTTCCAATCCTAGAATACTGATTTATCAACATTTAATGAGCACCTAGAGTGCGCCAGATTTCAGTGTCAAAAGCTGGAAATAAAAATGGAGTGGAACACGTATATGATTTTAGGATGTTCTAAATCCAGTTTAAGAGTCACACATTAATGGACAATTTCAGTATAAAATGGTAACTGGAGTAATAATAGATTCCTATGGGGTGCTATGGGAGCATAGAGGATGTGAATTTTTCCCAGAGGATATTTAGTGACACAAAAAAATATATTTCTGGGAAAGTTTGGAGACTGAGAGGGAAAAATATATCATGCAGATGATGAAACCACTTGAGCAAAGGTATAGATATTTGGAATGGGGTCAGCGGGGCAGTATCATTAGATTTGTGTTTGAACTATACTGTGCCCTTTATGTGTGGTTGACATGATTGAAGTATGGGGACTACCTACGCTCATTTTACAGACAAGACATCTCAAGTTCAGAATGTTTAAGGAAATTAACCAAAGTTGTTCATCTAATAAATTAGAGATCCAGGACTCAAAACCATTCTTTTTTAATAAGAATATTAAGCTATGTCTGTTTTTACAGCTGACCAAATTGGCCACTGATTCATCTACTCAGATTCAAAAAATTAACAAATATGTCCATCAAATTCATATATATATATATATAAATTTTGTTTATATTGTTGAAATTAGGTACACACACACACACACACACACACACACAAATACGGGCAATTACCTATCTCAATAAGGAGGCCATTCTAGACATTTGCACTTTAGCTGCTAGAAGTCCTTGCAAAATAATAGCAAGGGGGAATTCTGTGAATATTAATAACCACACGGCACATCCATTCTTGGAGTAAACCTTTACCTAAGGTGAGTCATTTGTCTTCATTTTGGTTTTGAGTGTGTAATCTCAGTCTACTCTTCTATCACAGAAACAATTCCTTCTCCTCCACTATCAAACAATAACGTCTGGAACAATTTAGAAGTCAAGGTGATTTTTATGTTAAAATGAAACTGATTCACTGGTTTTTACTGCATTTCTAATTGCTCAGTGGATTGTATATCCTTTTGGGAAGCTTTAGCACTTCTGACCCAGTTTCCACTTTGTCCCAAATGACTACATTTGAGTTTAGAGGAATGGAGTGAAATTGGGAATTACCTATCTGTGTGATACCATTTGAACTGCAACCGACTGCTTGCTGAAAGTTAAGGGAAGTAGCTGTCAACAAGATTTAAAGTTACTGTCAAGTTTACATAACCACACTGAAAAGGTTGCAGCAGGAACATGATTTTGTTGAAATTAAGTACCAACAACTACTGGACCATGATATGCCCATTGGTTAACATTGATGTTTGACATCTGCATCTTCTTTGAGATGTTTAAGTTGTTTTTCTGGTCAGAAACAAAGTGCTTTATAGTATGATCTTCATCAGTTTTCTTTAAAATTGGGGGGGTTCATATTTGTATCTGTGAATCTAACATTCAGCAAGAATATATTTTTTCTTGGGCGCCTGGGTGGCTCAGTTGGTTAAGCGACTGCCTTCGGCTCAGGTCATGATCCCGGCGTCCTGGGATCGAGCCCTGCATCAGGCTCCCTGCTCGGCTAGAAGCCTGCTTCTCCCTCTCCCACTCCCCCTGCTTGTGTTCTCTCTCACACTGTCTCTCTCTCTCTCTGTCAATTAAATAAATAAAATCTTAAAAAAAGACAATTTTGCTCATTTTTGTAAGTGAAACAGAATGTTACGTTTGGAAGTCACTACATCATAAACTGATTGCTAAGACAAGCAAATCATCAGATTTTTCATTATAGTGGTTATTGCCTTACAAATATAGCCGAAGATTTACAAAATCAGACACATTCATATACTGATCATTGGAAATTTTCTAGAATTTTAAAAATTTCCAAAAATATCTCATTATAGTAAGCCACAGATCTATTCCTAACCTATCACTGATTCTAGTACCAATTTTAAAATATTATCCTATTTTTAGGACTCAGTAATCTCTCTAACTAGATAATAGCTACATTTGTTTAATATATATTATTATTGTGTGTGTGTGTGTATGCACACACACACTCATCTATTTTTCTACAAATCCAGCTTGTCTTTTCCCAAATGTCATCTTCAGTAATTATAGAACATTTGGTCAGTATGAAACATATCTTTAATCTGAACATCACTAACATCTCCAATTTTACCACCCTATTACCAGCCACAATATCTCATGCATAAAGTGCTCAGATGGCTTCACAAAAGCAAATTGCTATGAAAGCAATATGAAGAGAGTATTTTTTGTCCACATATCTAGGACAGTATCTGGCACACAGTAGGCACTCAAATAGTTGCCAGCATAGAATTATACTAAAACATTATTCTGTAGCTCTGCCTATGCAACACTCTTTTAGAGGACTAGGATTTTAAAGAGAGTTGAGAAAGAAATCAAACTCCTTCTGCTTCCTTTAAGAAAATAGTAAGAGAGCATGGATAATGTTAGAGTGATCTAATGATGTCAACAAACTAGCTTCCATCTCTCTTTTCATACATAGAGTAGTCTTAAAGGTGTGAGAATCCAAAGACAAATAAAAGATAAATGATACAGATTTGCCTATCAACTATCTGTAAAGTGCTTAGGTGGTACTAATAAGCAACTTTATACACAGGATGCACAGATAACCTATGAAAAAGTGTCATTGCCAGCAGTTAAGGAGTATGGAAATTGCTCAATTCCTCTAGTAAAACCAACCTTTATATAGCTACTAGAAGAGTTTAAAGAGTAAGGTTTTGATATGTGAAACTTTGGGCTCCAAGTTTGGAAAACCAGCAGAGGCTCAACTCAAGCTGTTTAAAATACTTCACTAGGAACGTAATCACCTGCGTTTCCTTATGAGCAGCATATGCCCTCTTGAGTGCTATCCTTCTGACTCTAATGTACTGTCATTTGGCCAGAATACAGCCTATGTTATTTTTATAGTGGCAGAAGAGAGATTGGTGGCCTGATGTGTAGTTATCAAATGGTCAAAGTAATGCAAGCAGAGCATACTGTTTGACATTTATCTCTGAAAAATCAGTATATATCAGTTAAGTGTGGAAGCAGTAAACTTGGATAAAAATTGTTTTGCTTTGCATCTTAAAAGGCAAATGCATAGAACTAGTGACAGACAATATGGTTTGAGATTATATAGTCCAGTGGCTCTTGATTCCACTGGCTACATTTTCAGAATTGCTTCACATCCATTAGAATGGCTATAATAAAAAAGACAGGCAACAAATGTTGGTGAAAATGAGAAGAAACTGGAACTTTCATACATTGTTGGAAGAGGTGTAAAATGGTGCCATTTTGGAAAACAGTTTTGCCTTTAATGAATTAAAGTGTTACCATAAGGCTTTAGTACTCCACCGTGTGGTATTTACCCAAAAGAAATAGAAATGTATGTCTCATAAGACTGGTATGTGAATGTTCATAGCAGCACTATTCATAATAGCCCAAAGTGTAAACCACTCAAATGTACATCATTTGGTAAATGGGCAAATATCATGTGACCTATCCAGACGTACTTGAATTTATATTTGGTAATAAAATGGTGGTATTACTGGCACATGTCAAAATGATTGAGTCTTACCAACATTATGGTAAGTGAAAGAGATTTGCCACAAAGATCATATATTGTATGATGCCTTACATATGAAATGTCCAGAAAAGACAAATCTATAGAACAGAAAGTGGACTAGTGGTGTAAGCTGAGGTGGGACTAGGGAATGACTGCCAATGGATCTCATGTTTCTTTGGGGGATATGGAAATGTTCTAAATTCAGATTACGAGGATAACAGCACAATTTTATACATTTACCCAAAATCATTGAATTATATGGTTAGAGTGGGTAATTTTATGGTATGTAACTCATATCTCAGTGAAGCCTTAAAAATTAGATGCAAGCTATTTCCTTCTCAATTTCCTACTTGTAATTAATTAATTATTTTGGTAGGACCATAGTATATTCACTTCTTTAACTACTCATTAGCTTTCTTCTATGAAAATTTTAGTGTGTGTGTGTGTGTGTGCGCGCGCACACACGCCTGTGTGTTAGGTTATGGCTAAAATGGACTTTTGTACATATACTTCTTTTTTTTTTTGGTATTCCAGAGAACACTGGAAGAAATATATAAAATGTCTAAAACTTTAATTGATTATTTATTTTAATAGAAAATTTGTAAAAAACAATAAGGAAATAGGAAATGCTGTCAGTATAGAAGGAAAGACAATATTAATATGTTAAAAAAATCCTAAAAAATTGATAAAAAAATTTTTAAAAGGTGACATTGTGGGCTACTGCTTCTAGTTCTTTAGTGTACTTCATGTGGGCATGCCTAAATGTCACCTACTCATCTATGAAAGCTAAACACAATTTCTACTTATGTTGGCATATAAAGAGAGCACTGTGGAATGAAATTATAACTCCTCAAGAAATGCTCTGTCTAAATACATGTATATTTGTTTTCTTTAATGATGCAAAGCATAAAAGTAATATCTGCCCAAATTCTCTGTTAATCAGCATCATAACAAAACAAGTAGAGGTAGTATTTTGGTCTTCGATGGGTATCATACTTTTTTAGGTCATAGTTAACTATTTAATAATTACCATTATAAAAGTATAAAACATGTAATGAGATCCTTGTATGCAGTCATTGATTTTGGGAGTAAAGAAAGTTCTGTGGGAACTTAATATAGTTAGGAAAGAACCAGTCATTATTATGGTTCCCTTAATTCTTGACCCTCCTTTTTCACTTTCAATTACAACTGTTCCATATTTTATTGCTATGAATTTTAACACTGATATAAGATCATAACCTAATTTTATTGAAGTTGAGAGAGGGCTTTATTCACACTATGATTATAATTAATGCATACTTTTAAATTGTTTGTCTCAATTGTAATACATGATTTATTATATTATTGTGTATCTTTCAGCTTCAGTGAGAAAAATAAATTTTTAGCAAATATCTACTGGCAGATTTTTTGGTTTTGGAAATCTTTTGGAGAGTATCTGAGTTGCTCAGGAAGTTGGAAACTTAGCAGGCACTCTTTTAACAAAGCTTTGCAAAAATTTCTGAAATAAAAAATACTATTGAAAAATCATACTTGTGATATTAATTAAATTACTGTCCTCTGAAATAATGCTAAATAGTAAACATTTGAATGTTAAAAATCCTGATGAAACATTTATGAACTGGTGGGGCTGTTTGGAGAGACAAATTCTAAGGAACAGCATTAAACATTTTATCTCCCTTCTGTTCAGGTTATATTTCTAACTTTTCCTTTTCAATGCAATTTTTTAAAAAAGAGAATAACAAAATATAGATCACCCAATTTGGGGACATAGATGAATGTTTCCTTCTCTCAACCAGCAGTATAGAAACATAAGGAATAATAGTTAGCATATAATGAATAAAAACACTTTTCAATATTACTAAAATGATGTTACTGGGACTCCCCCAAGAAACCTTAAAAACCATTCTACCATTATGCTATAATATTCTTTGCACTGTCCCTACTGTTCTTTTTCATAGGGAAAAGCTTATGTTTGGCATGTTTATGTTTATGCTTAACTTGGGAAGTGTATTCTTCAAAGCCACCAAATCATGGCTTTTATTTGTTTAAATGACAGTTTAGTTGACTTTATATTATAAACTAGAAAAACCTAATGTATAGGTTTTCTTTTAACTTAAAAAAAGTGATAATGTGTACCAAAGGGGTTATTGAATCAGAACATTCTCATGAGAAAGAGAATTCAAATGACATGAAAAATGTCAAAGATATATACTGTATTAACTATCTAGTGTAAGCCAAGCATGGTCTTGGGCAGAAATGTGAGATCTTTTTTTAATGAATCACACTCAATTCACAAAATGAAAATAATAAAATCCAGACAAATATTTTATGCGGATATGTAAAAAAAAGTGTATTTTTTCTATGGTTAATTTTAAAACAAAAACAGAATCCAAGTTTATGTATTTATGTTATTGTGTAATATAAATTTAGAACCTTCATTTGTTTTTCTTGCATGCATTGTTTTTCTTTTTCTTTTCTCATTTAATTTAATTTTAGTACGTTATGTTAGTCACCATACAGTACACCATTAGTTTTTGATGTGTTCCATGATTCATTGTTTTTGTATAACACCCATGCAGTACGTGCCCTCCTTAACACCCATCACCGGGCTAACCCATCCCCCCACTCCCCCTCCCCTCTAAAACCCTCATTTGTTTCTCAGAGTCCATAGTCTATCATGGTTCATCTCCCCCTCCGATTTTCCCCCTTCATTTTTCCCTTCCTTCTCCTAATGTTCTCCATACTATTCCTTATGTTCCACATATGAGTGAAACCATATGATAACTGACTTTCTCTCCTTGACTTATTTCACTTAGCATAATCTCCTCCAGTCCCATCCATGTTGGTGCAAAAGTTGGGTATTCATCCTTTCTGATGGCTGAGTAGTATTCCATTGTGTATATGGACCACATCTTCTTTATCCATTTGTCTGCTGAAGGGCATCTCAGCTCTTTCCAGTTTGGCTATTGCGGACATTGCTGCTATGAACATTGGGATGCACACGGCCCTTCTTTTCACTACATCTGTGTCTTTGAGGTAAATACCAAGTAGTGCAATTGCTGGGTCAGAGGTAGCTCTATTTTTAATTACTTTGCGACACTTTTTTTTATAAAGTTTTCTTCCCTGTCAACATTTCTCCTACATTATCACAGTACATAAATTTTGTAATTTCACCTTTAAATTTCTACTTTCCCATGAGCCTATATTTTATTCGTAAATCTCTTCATTATTTTTGGCAATTATGTGGCATTTTCCCCATTCTTTTTTTTTAATTTTTTTATTGTTATGTTAATCACCATATATTACATAATTTGTTTTGGTGTAGTATTCCATGATTCATTGTTTGTTCATAACACCCAGTGCTCCATGCAGAATGTGCATTTTCCCCATTCTTATTTTCAATTTTTCTTTGCCTTTCTGTTTAAGTGTGTTTGACATAAACAATACATAGTTGTCTTCCTTTTCTATCCCAATAACCTCTCTCTTTTACATGGAGAATTTAGTTCATTAACATTTAATAAATATTGAAATTGTAATTAGGGGGCACTTGGGTGGTTAAGGGGCACTTAGTTGGTTAAGCATTCAGTTCTTGATTTCAGCTCAGCTTTTGAGCTCAGGGTCATGAGATACAGCGCCGTATCTGGCTCCACTAAGCATGGAACTTGCTTGAGATTATCTCTCTCTGTCCCTCCCCTCTCACACACTCCTTCCCTCTCCCAAAATAAATAAATAATAAAAATAAAAGTAATAAAAAAGAAATTGCCATTTTTACATATGTCACTTGCTATTTGTTCTTTATATGCTTCATTTGTTGTCTTTTTCTCTCTTTCCTGTCGTGCTTTGGGTGAAGTGAGTGGTTTTTAATTTTTGTATTCTATCTTCCCTATTAACTGCTTTGCTCTACCTCTTTTTACTAATTTCATGAGAAGTTACAACATGCATGCTTAAGTTATCATAATTTACCTTTAAATAATATTCTCTTCCACAAATAATGTAAAACATTGCAGGAGTATAATTTTATTCTCTACCATAGTCTGCATTCTCAGTTTTTAAAAACTTTACATGCATTATAAACCCTAATGATTATTATTGACTTAACACTTTTTTCTTTCCTTATGTAAACATTTAGTGCTATAAATTTAACTCTTAGCATCGCTTTAGCCATGTCTCAAATATTTTGATACATCGTATTTTCACTATAATTCTGATCTATGTATTTTCCATTTATAGCTGTCATCTTAGAGCAATTAATTACTTATCAATGTGCTATTTAATTACCAAGTGATTTAAGAGTAGCCTATTGTCTTTCTGTTGTTGATTTATAACTTGATTTCAGTAGGATCAGAGAACATACTTTATATGATTGGTTCCTTTAAATTTGTTAAGATTTATGTTATTACTAGCAGATTGTCAGTCTTGGTGAATGTTCCACATATGCTTGAAAAAGATGTTTATTCTGCTGTTGTTTAGTGTAATGGTCTAAATATGCTAAGTAGATCCTTTGGTTTATTATTTTGTTCAGATCTATATCCATCCATATTTTCTATTAGTGCTATAAGTTCTATTAACATCCCCTACTATAATTGCTAATTTGTTTATGTATCCTTTCAAATTTAGTAATATTTGTCTCAATTATCTTAGTCTCTGTTGTTTGATGTGTACACATTTAGGATTGTTATATATTCCTGGTATATTTTTTATTTACTGTTATGTAATGTTCCTTTTTGTCTCTAGTAAATTTCTTTGAAGTCTTCTTTATCTGATGTTAATATAGCCACTCTTGCTTTTTGAAGTAAAATCTTGCATGGTGTACCTTTATTCCATCTTTCTATTTTTCACCTACCTATAACATTGAATTTTAAGTGTACTTCCTAAAAATGGCATCTATTTTTTTATTGACTTTCAAACTCTGCTTTATAATTGTTTTATAACAGTAAATTGTGAGCTTTACTATAATTTTAGGCCATTTAAAGATACTTATTGACATATTAGGGCTTATTTTGTGCTGTGTTATTTTTGTTGTTGTTGTTGCTGCTTTGTTTTCTCTGCTTCTCTTTCTTTGCCTTCCTGTGCATTCCTTGTACATTTTTCTTACAATTTTTTTAATTTTTTTTAAGATTTTATTTATTTATTTGAGAGAGAGAGAATGAGAGATAGAGAGCACGAGAGGGAAGAGGGTCAGAGGGAGAAGCAGACTCCCTGCTGAGCAGGGAGCCCGATGTGGGACTCGATCCCGGGACTCCAGGATCATGACCTGAGCCGAAGGCAGTCGCTTAACCAACTGAGCCACCCAGGCACCCATTTTTTACAATTTTATATTGGTTATTTTTATTGTACTTGAATGTATTACTTTCCATAGTTTTTTTAGTGGGACTCTAAGCATTTCAATACACATGATTATCAGTCTGCTAGCATCAACATTTTGTTACTTCAAGTAAAGTGAGGAAGCGTTACTTCTATTTAGGTTCCTTTATCCTCCTTATTTCTAAATATTATTGTTATGAGTATCAAATTGTGTTGTAATTTCTACTTGCATTATCACATACATTTAGAAAACTTGTATGGGGAGGGATAGTCTATTTTATTTAATCATATTTGTATTCGTTCCATTTTCTCTTCTTTTCTGATGCACCAAGACTGTTAAGAAAATTTGTATAGAATCATACTTATAATGGCTGCTTTAAAATTCTTGTTAGATAATTTTCAACTTTTAATTCATTGTAGTGTTGGTATGAATTAATTGCTTTATCTCACTCACATTTTTAATTTTTGATTCTTGTTAAGATGGGTGATTTTGATTGTGTCCTAGATATTTTTTTTGTCTTTTATGTAGGAGACTCTTGGTTTCACTTACAGCTTTATTTAGCAGAAAGTCACCCAGTTTAAGTTTTGCATAAAGGTCCTGGCCAGTTTTGTGGGTTGTTCTTCCAATGTTGATGTAATTTTCAGTTTTTGAGTTACTACGTGGTCTGTTTGGTTTATCTCATGCTAGTGAAGCTCACAATTTACTGTTAGTGCCGCTTGAGGGGATGGAAGAAGTTTCACTAATGTGGGCTATCTGGTACTCCTAGGTGAGGGAAGAGAATCTTGAGCCCATGGCGACAAAGAACACTTTCTGAACATGGCATTGTTGCAGCAGAACTCCCCTTGTGGGTGTTCTTGAGCTGTGTCATGTTTCTGGTTGAGGGAGGGAAGTCAAACCCAATGGGAGAAAAGTGGGGTGGGGGGTGGAGGAGGGTAGGAACATTTCTTCTGGAGGCCTATTGTTAGTATGCTCTCCAGTTCATCCTTCTTGCCAGTTCTGCCTGGCTTGCCTGGTGTTGTCAACTGGACTCCTGTTTGCTCTTGGTGGGAGGTGGGTCTACTTGGGTTGCCTTTCGTTATTAGTTTGGGAATCAGGAAATGCCAGGCCCAGTCAAATTTTTCTGCTGGGTGGGGAGTTGTAAGAAAACTTGTGTCATGTTTTTTGTTTGTTTGTTTGTTTTTCCAATCCTTGGATCCCTAACCAATATGCCTTCATTTATACACCTGGCAGAGCTTGTCTTTGGTTGTCTGTTGCCCAGGGTTCATAGGTAAACTTAACAGGGAGAAGCAGCAGGGAGATGAATCTATGCCAGCTCATCTGCATCAAAAGTCTCTATTATTTATTTTGAGCCTAGATTTTGTGCCAAACACTAGGATGGGATTTTTGTCTTTTTCCAAAACTTCATGGCATTTATAATCTTGTAGGAAAAAAATACGACTAAGATTTGATTATAATAATGTATAATATGTTCTGTAATAAAGACAATATGAAGTATTGTCAAAATATATAGCATGAACACCTTATATATTCAACTGAGAAAAATCAAAACATTTCAGAGTAAATGACTAAAAGCAAGAACTAAAGTGAGAGAGTCAGCCAGACAAAATAGGGAGTAGAACAGAGAGAATATCATGTGGAAAAGCTCAAATGCAATGGAGCAGGAAGAATGAAAAGAAATGTAAATGGTAAATTCAAAACTAATGGAGTGGATAGTTTGAAGAGGATAGTAGTAGGTGAAGAAAATATGAATCCATTTGTATAAGCAGGGAAGCAAGGGGGCAAAGCTATCAGATATCCTTCAAGTGCTGAAAACTAGTGAATGGTTTCAAGCAAAGGGATGATATGTATTTTGCAGTATCACACTCAATGCTGTGTCAACTGCTGAAACAGGAGAGAAAGAAGACTGGATAGAAGCAGATGATAATAGTGTTTTACTGTGAATCAGGAAGCTTAAGTCCTAATAGATATTTGGGGATATTTAGTTACTCTGTAACATGGCTCATCAAAATCTTGATCTTGAGAGAATGCTTCTACTGGGCCAGAACTGATTCTATATCATTTACATTTTCAATCACCATTCCCTATCCATCTTCAAAAAGAAAACATCCGACCCAGCTGCACTTTTCAGCATGGTAGGCAATTCAGAGCCAGCACGAGATATAATGACTGGAGTCAGCATAAACAATTAATAATAACATGTTCTAAACACACATTAACTAAGCATTTAATTTAAATTTAATGGAATAGCTCTTCTATGTTAAATCTAATCATGAATATTAATGCGCCTACAGAAAGCATTTTGGTTAATATTAAAGTTAAAATCAATAAAATGACACTAAGAATACATAAAATTGAATATTCAAAAGGCTATTTATCAAGAACACTATGTATAGGGCATAATCTCTTCTTTAGTAATATAGTCAACAGCTGGATTTTAAAATATTTTGCAAAAGAATAGTTTTCATGGTCTTCTAGAATTAATTGACCATTCAAGAGCTTACAGGCACTGCAGTTTCTTCAAAGCAGAGTCGCTCAAAAGCAATCTGTATTTGTTTAATGGACACCACATGGTGTCACACCACTTGATCTTCCAACTGTATCAAGATGAAATTTACAATTTACTACACGCTTTGTGTAGAAAGGTGGCAAGAGAGGAGAGAGGCAGAGAGAGGGAGAAAATTGATGTTTAAGCAACTAGAATTTGTGAGCTCTCATTATTTCTAATAGTATGTTAGTTTTTATGACATTAAAATTAATCCTTATATAAAAAATTCCTCCTAATTAATAGGTATGGAATATATATGTATTGTATATATTGCATAGCTCTCAGTGCATATTGTAGTGGGTGATTTGGACTTATAGTCTGGTCTAACTCTAAAACTCATACCCTATCTTTTTTATTACACCATATATGTCTCCTCCCTGACAAATATATTTCAGATTTTAGAGGACAGATGATTACTTGCTTATTAACTACTTGTTAATTTATTATAATACATTTCCAGAATCAACTTCCAGACAAGGATAATCATGGCCCTGTTATAGAATTAATAGGATAAGAGGGAAAGATTAAACCAAAACTCATTTGTTTGGTTTATCAATTATTTATTCCCCCTCTACTGTGTTAACAAATATAATGGATATGTCCATTACTATGACTTCAACTTGTAGATGGGAAGAGTATCAAAACATAAAATATCCAATACATGTTATGCCAATACTATGACATGTACCATGATAGAAATCTTGACATTTCTTTGAGATCATTGTACAGTGACACATCCGGTTTCATGGACAAAACGATGCTTAAGTTGAGCCTTTGATAGGGTGTAAAAAATGGGTAGGCCAAAATAAGGGGGAAAATCATATGTCTGGATTAATATAGGGAAGTAGAAATGGATAGATACAGCTAGAATGGACAATCAAATTCTAAAAAGTCACATACTAAAGTTTAGGATCTACTCTTCCTATTTTTCTTTTTTTTTAAATTTTTTTATTGTTATGTTAATCACCACATATTACATAATTTGTTTTGGTCTCTTCCTATTTTTCTTAAATCTACAACTACTTGATTGAATAGTTTTAAGCTTGGTCTTATCTGAATTTGCAGCCCTAAATTTACATGAAGAAGACATTTCAAGGTGTCCTGGGGTTATGATATTTTTTTTAAGTTTTTAATTTTAATTCCAGTATAGTTAACATACAGTGTTATATTAGTTTCAGGTGTACAATATAGTGATTCAACACTTCCATACATCACCCAGTGCTCATCATGATAAGTGTACTCTTAATCCCCATCACCCATTTCACCCATCCCCCACCTGCATCCCCTCAGGAAACCATCAGTTTGTTCTCTATAATTAAGAGTCTGTTTCTTGATTTCTCTCTCTCTCTTTCCCTTTGCTCATTTGTTTTGTTTCTGAAATTCTACATGAGTGAAATCATGTGTTTGTCTTTCTCTAATTTATTTTGCTTAGCATTATACTCTCTAGCTCCATCCATGTTGTTGCAAATGTAGACCTACAATTTTGAGCTTAGTTTTTTTCTCTTTTTCTTTTTGTCTCTTTTTCTTTCTTCCTTCCTTTCTTTCCTTCTTCTTTCTTTTCTTCTTTCTTTTCTTTCCTTCTTCCTCTCTTTCTTTCTCACTATAATTTTTTGTTCTTTTTCTTTCTGACTTACCCTTTCTTTTTATTTCTTTTTCTTTCTTCCTTTCTTTGTTTCTTTTCCTTTTCCCTTTCTTTTTCTTTTTTTATTTTCTTTCTTTCCTTCTTATCTTTCTTTCTTTATCTCTTCAAATTTAGCTGATAGACAAGTTTATAGTAGCTCTGTCTTAGATCTTTTGCTATTTTTCTGGTATTTGGGCTTCCCCATATCTTCAGTTTTGGTAATGGAATTGTTGTACAGTGTATGTAAATTAGTTTTTCTCATAGTAAATTATCTACTAATCCAAATCCATGTCCTGTAAATATTCTGCTTGCTTTATTATATCCATGCATGTTTCTTTTATTTAAAAGATTTTATTTATTTATTTATTTGAGAGCGAGAGACAGAAAGGGAGAGCATGAGTGGGAGCGGTGGGTGTGTGCAGAGGGACAAGCAGACTCCCGTTGAGTGTAGAGCCTGACATGGGGCTGATCCCAGGATCCTGCAATCATGACTTGAGCTGGTCAGACACTTAACCAAATGAACCACTCAGGTGCCTCCATGCATATTTCCATGTCTGGACTTCTCTAGAAACCTGGCCCAGTGATTGTAGGTATATCTCCTAACAGCTCTCTCAAATGCTGACTTTCAGAATGAAAATATTTCTGAGTCATTTAACTCTTCTCTTTCTAGTTACCTTGTTCTACCTGCATATCAGAATAGACAACACCCTCAATTCCCTTTATTCCAGTTAGGTTTGACAATTATGGTTATTTCCTTGCAACCTCAGACACATCTAGACAGAGAATTTTACCAGCTGGTGTGGATATCCTTTTAGTACTACAGCTAATAATACAAGATAGAATTAAATTTTCCTTCCACAACTCTAATTTAAAAGAGAGGCGTTAGCCAGAAGATCTTGCTGATTAAAATAATATCTCTAGGAAAATATTGGAACTATTGCTTGTTCCACATTGTTTTGGTATTTGAGGAAAATAAACCTAGTTTCAAGATGTCCTGACTCTTTTAAATCTATTCATTTCCAGCTCTTATCTCTCAGTCTTTTGCTTTATTTGAGCAGTACATAGTTAATGCAGTTTTTCTTCTCTATTTTTTAAAACTGTATGAATATTGCCAATTCTGTAGGATCTATCCTTATTGATGTATTTTATCAATGACAGCAAATTCTGCCCTATCCTAGAGCAGTCATCTGGGCAATAAAACTTTGATAAATTATTTAAATTAGCATAAAATGATTGATTATATTTCTTTCTTTTATTCATATATTTATCCAAAAAATGTTTACAGAACAACTACTATATGCCAGGCACTCTTCTTGGTGCTAGATTTTATCTTATACTCCAAGAATTTTACAACTATTCCCTTAAATATTAGTTCACCAGACTAGTCTTTCCAGATACCTAAACTAGATCATCAGCACACACTCTTAGCATCATGTATTTTTCATTTATTGCACTTATGACTGCTACAATTTAATAACTTGTTCAATGTCTATAACCCCAATGTCTTATTTATCTTTGCATCTGCAGACACAAATATAATCTCTTGTATAGAGTGAGGACTCAATTAATATTTGTTAATGAATTAATGATCTCATTTATATTTTTCAATAGCTCTGTGAAATATTATTATTTACCCCATTTTAACAGATGAAAAACTTACGCTTAAAGAGTTTAGGTTGAAAATTATTTCTGATTCCAAGAAATGTGCTCTATACTCTAATGACCTCAGTATTTGTTGGTTCTGTCAGTATAACTATTTATCATCTACAGGTTTAATATAGGTCATTTATAATTTTAAGAAAGTTGTGTAACAAAAAAAAGAAAAAGAGAATTGTGTAGTCCAGTTGAACATATATAACATAAATACATCAACACATGAGAAGAAGCAAAATCATAACACAAAGATACCAAAGATGTTCCAATATAGTACAAGATTAACTACAGAAATAGATGAAGTTAATGTCCTTACAGTTATGGGTAATGGGTATATAAGTATTTTAGTATATACCATCTTTACCTGAATAAATAATATTTGACAATATGTTTGCAAAGTACAAATAATTTCTTTTTATATTTTATGCCCATTTTAAAATTTTCACCTCAGGACTATGTTAATATGTAATTCTGAACATTGAATAAAATAAAAGGAATTAGTGCAGTATCAAGTATTTGTATGTATTTTGGATGAACAGAAAAAGTTGTATGTTTTGATAAGATAAAAATGTGTGTGGGGGTGGGAGATATCTGAGTTTGGAAGGAGTTAAATAACTTTTTAAAAAATTCCCTGCTTTTATACTCTTGATTTAAAAAGAAGTGTAGATTCACTCTTGCTATGCCTTTATTGTGTAAGCTTTGTGATAAAGGTATCACACGGAAATTGAAAATTTTTTAAAGATTTTACTTATTTATTTGAGAGATTGAGAGAGGTCACAAGCAGGGGAGTGCGAGAGGGAGAAGCAAGCTTCCTGCTGAGCAGAGAGCCTGATGCGGGACTCGATCCCAGGACTCTGGGATCATGACCTGAGCTGAAGGCAGATGCTTAACCGACTGAGCGACCCAGGCACCCCAGAAATTGAAATTTTTAAAGAGAAAATGTATAAAATATTATTAACCATCTTACTTATGTAAACTCCATTTTTTGTGATGCAAACGATATTGGATCTGCCTTATTCTACCCACCCTTAATATTTATAATAATCCACAGTTGGGTCTATTAATTCCCCAAATTTAACCCAAGTCTTAACCCAGTTGGTATAGAATAACGCAACTCTGTTGTAAATTAGTTAAATAATTCTTATTACTCCTTTTTACCATTGCCCTCTAGACATTTGGTGATACACAAATGTCTTTTTCATTTGGCATGTTGAACCTCATATCCAATGTCTTGAAAATCATTAATTACTATATTTTGTCTAGTTTTTCTTTTTTCTTTTCTTTCTTTTTTTTTAGAGTCAACTTTTCTTAAATTTATTTTCAAATGAGTATTGATTTCAAAGTGGCCATTTAAGGAAGTAGTACCTTTATTCTAACAATGCTTCCATTCCTTAAAATACCTTTTCAGAGATGCCTCATAGTCAGTATTGGAATTATGAAATAAATTTAGCATTTATAATTGAAAAAACTCATTTTTTATTTATTTTATTTATTTTTATTTATTTATTTTTATTATGTTCAGTTAGCCACCATATACTACATCATAAGATTTGGATGTAGTGTTCTACGATTCATTAGTTGTGTATAACACCCAGTGCTGGTCACAACATGTGCCCTCCTTAATACCTATCACCCAGGTACTCCATCCCCCCCAGCCCCCTCCCTTCTGTAACCGTCAGTTTGTTTCCCAGAGTCCAGAGTCTTTCCTGGTTTGTCTCCCTCTCTGATTTCTTCCCATTTAGTTTTCCCTCCCTTCTCCTATGTTCCACATATGAGTGAAACCATAAGATATTTGTCTTTCTCAGCTTGACTTTTTTCGCTTAGCATAATCCCCTCCATTTGATCCATATCGGTCTAAATGGTAAGTATTCATCTTTTCTGATGGCTGAGTAATATTCCATTGTATATATGAGCCACATCTTCTTTGTCCATTCATCTGTTGAGGGATGTCATGTCTTCTTCCACAGTTTGGCTATTATGGACATTGCTGTTATGAACATTGGGGTGCAGGTGCCCCTTCAGATTACTACATCTGTATCTTTGGGATAAATACCTAGTAATGTATTTGCTGGGTCATAGGGTAGCTCTATTTTTTTAACATTTAGTGTAACCTCCATACTGTTTTCCAGAGTGGCTATCCCAGCTTGCATTCCCACCAACAGTGTAAGAGGGTTCCCCTTTCTCCACATCCTCACCAACATTTGTTGTTTCCTGTCTTGTTAAGTTTTGCCATTCTAACTGGTGTAAGGTGGTATGTCATTGTGGTTTTGATTTGTATTTCCCTGATGGCTAGTGATGTTGAACATTTTTTTCATGTGTCTGTTAGCTATTTGTACATTTTCTTGGGAGAACTGACTGTTCATGTCTCTGCCCATTTCTTGACTGGATTATTTGTTTTTGGGTGTTGAGTTTGAGAAGTACTTTATAGATCTTGGATGCCAGCCTTTTGTCTGTAATGTCATTTGCACATATCTTCTCCCAGTCCGTGGGTTGCCTCTTAGTTTTGTTGACTGTTTCCTTTGCTGTGCAGAAGTCTTGTCTAGTTTTTCAGTTGTTTTATGTGAGATGACAAATATTACTCCTGTTATTCCTGGTCTGTTATATTCATGATTTTCATCTACATTTTTCATTACTTTATTGTATTTTTAAATTTATTTTTACATTTCATTCTTATATATTTTGCATGCATTTTAAAGATTTATTATTGGGTTCATTTGAGGATTATTTTTGCTGTTTAAAATGGTACATGTTTTCTATCACATGTTCTAAGTAGTTGAGATCATTACTAAAAGTATCACTTAACAAATTCTCTCATTCAAAACTTTGTGATTTTTATCAATGGTTTTAAACAATAGACTGTATATAATCTTGGCTTTTAAATGAACACAAGCTTTATGATGTGCAAATACTATCATGTTGCTTTTTGAATTTTAATTTGTATTTTATGACTATTTCTTCTTGCTGGAGGTTTTCTCCATTGTTTGTATGTTTTTATTCCAACTTCTCAATCTCTTTCTCTGTTCTGCTTTCATCTCACTCTTCTGAAAAATCACTCTGACATTTATGCAATCACTTCTACTGGGTCCTTAGACCCCCAACACAGAACTAGGATGTATAAGTGTGTTTTAGAATTACTGTGATACGATATTGGACTTCCACTCACCAAAGGTACAGAAGGCATGTTTTAATTTCAAATTGTGTTTCCTCAAATTGTGTTTTCATAATTGTCCAAGTTCTTGAAGAATTAACCTAGCTAAAATTCAGCAGCAAGGCTTTTTTTCAAGTTTATTTTATTACTGGGATTATAAAGAAGATCCATTGCTTTCTCTGTCTTAAGGGAAGGAATTTTAATTCCAATTATTTGAACCATTATCTCTTGACCATTCTTGCCTCATTCAGGACAGGAAGCCATAAAAATCTATGATTTCAGTTTGCCTTGTTTTTATATCTCCAGTTCACATAAACAGTTATTTGGGTGTAAATAAAAGTTGCTTTTTTTCACATTTTATTATTATTGATATGTGTTTGGAGAAATGGGTGTAGCCAAAAGCAAACTGACACAACTCACTTGACTGGGGTTCATGGTTCATTATGCATTTCATTTGTGAAGCACACACTGGTGTATAAAGGTGAGTCTAGTCTATAAAGCAGACAATTCTTTGTAACTAAAACAAGTCTGGTGAGGATTTTGAATGACCTGAATTTGTATCATTTAAAATATAAAATCTTTTCACCTATCATTTTTCCATTTTTACTTTCCTAGACTTTCTAGTTCAGTTGTGCAGATTTTAATGTAATATATCCAAGTTGTAATTAATAGAATTCTCAAGAAATTTTTCTAAAATGACTTATCACACCTGGAGTAGTGAGCTTAATTTCCACTACTCCAACCTATCTTTCTAGGATGTTTTCTTTGAAAATAAGTAAAGATCCATGTAAAGACTCATCACACATCTAATTCTGACTCTAGATGTTTTTAGTATAAATCTCACACTGCACCAACTCTAAAACCTCCTTATTGACTTTTATATCTACATTATACAAAAGCCTTATTAATCTTACTGAAAACATTATAGTTAATTCACAAGCTGGGATTTTATAGTTGCATTTTAAACACATTAAAGTGACTGATATAAATAAATCCAAAGGATCTAAGTAAGCATTTACTGGGTGTATTCATCTTACAAGAATCAAAAAAGTTTACATTTGCATTTTCTATACAGGAGAAACTCATTTTCCAAAGGAAACATATTTTTATGTATTTTCCCATTGATTATTGTTTTTTATTAAACGTCTCAGTGGAACTCTGTCAATTTATAAGGGTTATCTGACCATTAATGTGGAACATTTGACATGTGCTGAATGTGTTAATGAAAATTATCACTGACATAGCATTTTCTCTAAGCAGTAAAATACAGGACACAGAAAAACTGATTAGTCACCATGACAGAATGTACACTTGAGAATTACGTTTCTTTGCATATTAAAAAAATCAATTAAATGAATGCATAAAGATCAATTTTGTTTAGTGTAGGAAAACAAAGAAAAAGAGCACAATTCTGCCACAATTGCCTTCTAAATTTTTTCTTTTGGCCTAGCAATTGTGAAAGAAGTCACTTAGAAAAAGATGTAATAAAGGTCACCTTCAGCTGCAAGAATTGCCCTTCTGCCTCTTTTCAGAAGCATGATGCTATCAAATCCAATACACAGTGAAAAGGTACATGAGATGTTTTATAAATAAAATTTGAAAATTGCTTTTTCATAATAAAACCCCCCCAAAAAAGAATATTTCATTGTGTCCTTCTCTATCCTCTTACCTACAATTTATTAATTTTTTTCTAGTTTTGCGGTTGCTTGTAAAATGTCAAACCTAGCATTTGGTATTATTTTGAAACCTATGAATGCCACATAGCAAGATATTGAATCTGTATTTAAAAGCACCTGATGTAAATTAATTCCATAATTTTCTGTTTTTGAGGAGCTTAAGAGATTATTCTTCACCTTTATTATGAGATGTAGTTTTATGAAACACTATATATAAAGTTAATCGATTACTTTCCTATAAGAAGTAGTATTGTAAGAAATTATACAAAAGGGGTTTCATATGGTGTTTTGAGTAAGGCTTATTCAAGTTTTGAATCACTCTCTGACATTGATTTTAGAGCTGACTTTGAAGTGGTGTGATCTTTTCATGAAAGATACTATAAATTATTTTTAAACAACTAGAAAAACCATGAAACAAATCGAAGGAACATAAATCCCTTGTACCCTAATATTGTTATTCTATAACAAGCTGCCATGGTCTCATTTGGAAATAAGTAAGCAGGGTAAACTCTCTTTGACATCATCTCACTTCTCTATAATTGTACCTGGTTTTCTAAAAATTGTTGCTAAATTTTTGTTGTTATTCATTTTATTATTTTTATTTTTTTAAAGATTTATTTATTTATTTATTTATTTAGAGAAGCAGAGGTAGGGGTAGAGGAAGAGAGAGAGAGAGAAAGAATCACCAGGAGCCTCCCCACTGAGTGCGGAGTGTGACGAGAGGCTCTATCCCATGACCCGGAGACCATGACCGGAGTAGAAACCAAGAATCATCATGACACTCAACCCCCGTTTTTGTTTTTTAAGATCTCAAGCCAATGTCACTGTCCAGGAAACCTCCACTATCCTTACTTTATCTTGTTCTATAATCTTATAGCACTATACATTTTCTTCTTTTTTCTGTTTCTTTTTGTGATTATTGGATTGATGCCTGACTTTTCACTAAGCTGTAAGCACTTTGAAGAATGACTGAGTCTGGTTCTGTTTGTCTTTTTCATTATCAAGCAGTGTCAGTCATGTAACAAATACCTATTGAATGGATGCATTAATAAATGAAGGTTCCAACCTTTATATCTAATGTGAAAATCTCTGTGTTCAGAGATCAGTCTCATTTTTTAACATAAATACTAGGTTTACTTGTTTCCATGTAATGTTCCATTTGGAATATGGGTCATTTTAAATTGTTTACCATTTCTTTTTAAAGAAATATTCATATTTCACATGTTATCATAATATTCAACACCAACTTCCATTGGCTTACTCACAGATATATTCTGACCACAAATATTGTTTGCTTAGCAACACTTTATTTCTAGCCCTTTGTGTTTATGTCTCATCTTGTATAGTCATTCTCAAACATATTCATTATATTCATTGCATTATTTCCAGACAATTAAATCATTTCATATGTATCTTTTTTGTGCCTACAGGATGGCAAACATTGGCAAAATGAAGTTAAAAAAAAGAAAAGAAAAATATCTTTATAAAAACAGCAGAGAAATGTTATGGCAGTGATTAGATTATAATATGATAAGTGGTATTGTAGTGGTGGTCACAGATATTATAAAAGAAGAGTAATAATGTTTATATTAAAATAAAGTTCAGGTAAATCTTCTCAATAAAATAACATGTTAACTTTATGGAGGAGATAGCAGTAAGGAAAAATAAGGAGGATATTACAAGCAGAGGTGATAACAGTTTTGAACACATGTAAGAGTATGGCATACTTCATTCTGACTGGAATAAAGAATGTTGGTAAGAAAGAGTTAGAAGACATAATAGAGCCATGAATGGTAGCATTATGAAAGGTCCATTGGAAAGGCCATTTAGTAGTTTTTCTCATGGGAAAGAAAATAATTGACATTTAGATTCATTCCTACTTTTTTCACTTTTATGGCTTAGATCTAATTTTGTGATCAAGTGCTGTAAATTCTACCACTTCAATAGATATAACATCTTCTTGAGCTCCCAGCCATTCTACAATTTCCCTTCTGTCTCCTCAAAATTGTGTTCTCAGTAATTGCCCTTTCATAATTCAATAATTATTTATTAATGCCTACTGGGGTAGAAGGCACCATGCTAGTCCTGATATAAAAAGGTAACTAAAAACAATTCTCATAGTGTATAGATTAGTGTAGGTGATGGATTATATACATAAATGGGAAATCCAATAGAGGGAGTATACAAAGGAGAGATATATGTTGATATTAACTTTTTTGATATTAACATATATGATGGAACATTTAATATAGGAGGGAGGACAATGAGGCTTTCCCTGAGAAAGAAATTTTAGCTGAGATATGAGCAATAAAACTGGAGTCAATTAGGTTAAGAGAGGATGGGAAATAGTTACTGGCCAAAGGAATATCATGGATATAAATGCCCTGTGGTAGAAGACAGTACCCAGGAAACTAAAAAGTCAGAGGAGCTAGAATATGGAGAAAAGTATGGAATAAGTGAAAACGAAACTGAAGACATAAATGAGGGACAGATTCTTCAGATCGTTGAAGACAAGGAGCAAGGGCTGAAAGTTACATAGGGGTCAATGCATTTAGACTACTGTAGACCAAATTAAAGAGCAATAGGGAGCCATGCATGGTTTTAATGGTTACACTGCATCCACTCTTAGCTTCTCCAATGATTTCTCTGTTGCAGATAGAATTATTTATTTGTAATATAAAATTAATCATGTCTCACACTCACACTCCTCTATACACCTATTGCCACACCTTCACAGTGAACACCCAGAACTCAGTTTCAGGCTGCACATCTGCTTTCTGTCTTTCCTACAGCATACCTTCTTTCCCACTACAACCACAAGGCGAGAAGGTCTAAAGCACTACTGATATTGGGAGGTTCCATGCATAAAGTCATTCAAAAAAAATTCCTATTCTATTTTAAAGCTAAAAATCCCTAGAATATAATATTCTTTTCGGTGTTTTCTACCACTCCCTAACATGCCTTCTTTTCTGATTACACTGAACTACTTGTTTTTTCTCTTACTGTTATATATTTGTTCATTCCTTGCGGCTTAGCTTATACTTGCTCACCTTAATCCTTCTCCATTGTTCATATCTATCAAGGCTCTAATGCTTGGCTCAACTTTAATTGTTGATTTAAATATCAACTTTAATTGTTATGTCATATGTGACTCATTTATATAAGATATATTGTTATCACTCTATTTCCACTCTATCCAACCATGGAATTTTATAGCAGCAGAGGTGTGTGTGTGTGTGTGTGTGTGTGTGTGTGTAGTACAGCTTGGTGTACAACTCTCTATGTCCTTTAAGCTCTACCATAAGTCATGAAATCTAGAAACACGGGAGCAATTTTCATTTCTCAGTGAACAAAAATATTGAGTTATTAATATGCTTTATCTATCACTATCTCTGCTATTCATTAAATATGCTGTAACCTGTTCAATATGGTCTATAATTTCCACTTCAAAAATAAGAGGTTCAATGGATAGCCCAAGTTGAAATTGATATGGGAAGAAGTGATATTTGATCTCATTTTTTGCTGAGTTTCAGAATCTGGGCTTTCTCAGCTATAACAATTTATGAAAAAAATGTCTTTAAACCAGTGTCCATTTAGTTAGAAGAAATAAACTTCATTCAGCAAATAGTATCAATCAATAGTTGCTGATTACATATAATGGATCTGTAGTGAGCAGCCACAGCAAGGAGTTAACATATAATAAATGATTTGGAGAAATCAGATTTAAGAAATATATATAAATTTGTGTATAATCAAAATTTAATTTAAAAAATAAAAGAAATAAGAGCACCAGGATGGCTCAGGCAGGTAAGTGTCTGACTCTTGGTTTTTGCATCAGGCTCTGTGCTCAGCAGGGAGTCTGCTTGAGATTCTCTCTCCCTCTCCCTGTGCCCCTCCCCTAACTTGCACACTCTTTCTCTCTCAAAATAAATAAATAAATCTTAAAAAAAGAGAAAAGAAAAGAAATAAAATAACAACAAAAACAAAACTCTGCAAAACTTCTAGAAAAGAAATTCTAATTCTGTGCCCTATCCTCAAGATTCAGTAAGACTATAGTAGGGCCTTAGAATATGTGTTTTTATTATAAATCCCCGCTGATTATTATATAATTAGTTATAGACAACATTTTGAGAACCATTGTTCTAGAATCAAAAGATTATAAAAGAAGAGCTTGCTTTTCTAAATGTATGCCAATATCAGAGAGCAAAATAGTTGCATTGCTCTGTTACTGACAATTTGTCTACCATCAGCAGTTCAGAATGTCTATACAGTTACAACCAGACTTCACATAAAGAATACTAAAGAAAAAAAATAGAGGGCTTACATTGAAAGAATATGTCATGCTTTATTCTGCCAGATTCTGACTAGAATTCTACAGACATACTTATCTATCTAGGACTTTGAAAGGAGCACAGGTATTTATCTCCACAAAACTTCAATAACAGAAATAGGCTGTAACCTTCGTGAAATGCCTCAGGAGACAGGAACATATAAGATATCCCCCTGCCTTATTGCTCAAAAATGTGGTCTGTAGAAATTTCACTGAGTCTATTATTGATATACAATAAGTTTTGAACTATTTTAGAATATCTCCAATGGAAAGATATAATTACTAGAACAAAGGAATTATTTGAATAACACCATCTGCCCTAATAATGGAGGGTGCTTATAATTATAGGTATAAATGTATTGCATATAATTACAGCTATCAACTTACTCATATTCTGTAAATACATATAAACAAATGATGACATTATTTAACTTATATTTTTGCACAGTGTAACTTAGAATTAATTATTTAAAAATTGCCTTTTGATTTTTATTCTTTTGTAATCATTAATAGGTACATTCTTTTATCAATTTTTGTAAAAATATATTGGACATTGATGGAAGATTAAATTTGGTGTATATGCTTTTTTTTCTTTTCATAGAGTCCCAAGTTTGCTATATATTCTATTACATCATTTCCACTTACTGTTTATAAACAAACATGTGTGTTAATAAACTAATATGTGTATATATTACTAATTAATGGTAATATACAAGTAGTGTTACAAAATGCATGCTAAGTTTATATTTTTAATGCATAGGTGATTGAATGTGGGTTTCTAAACACTTTTATATTTATTACTTGATACATGCACTTAAAACAAAATTTGCCTAAAAGGCAATGCATTTTAAAAGTATTTTAATGTTTACAATATTTTTGTGTTGGGGCCTTAAGAAAAGTTTTAGTAGTGAAAACCATTCAGTTAAAACTGTGTCTCAGAATGTGAAATATCTGATGTCTGTCCAAGAAAAGATGATTTTCAATGAAGATTTTGGGTTCTAACTCAGTTGTCATTTTATTATTGTTTTTTATGTCTATGTCTTTTAATACTGTTTCAATGCCTTTGATTGTATTATGTTGATCTGTATAAAAGCTTGAATGAGTCATTCCAAGTGAAGCAATTAATAAGTTTCATAGCAAGAGACGTGATTAATAGAGATTGACATTGGAGAGTCACTAAGCTAAGATGGACTGCTATCAGAAAGGGAAGAACTTAGAAGAGGAAACAAAGAACACTAAAAACAAAATGATAGGAATGAATATCTTGAGGGCAAGAGAAAACCAAATGACAAAGGGGAAAAAAAGAGTAACACAAAGAGAGTGGAATTATTTAATGAGATATAGTGACAGAAGTTAAAAGCTATAAATGTGACCAAGAAAGCCTTGACATTCTCCTCAGTTTGAGCAGACCTTAGACAGGTGTCTTCAGATTACAATCCCCAGGCTTCCTCTTCTGAGAGCATTTAAACCTTCAGTTATAAAATTATTTTCTCTGTTCCTTTGATATGTAAATCTTCTCCCAGACTCTTAGCAATTTAACAACCCAAGGATTTGCAAGCCATGCCTTTGAAATGTAATAAAAAAAAAAATACTAATGACTGTCTCTTTCAGTCTCTGTGGGAGAGAAGGAACCTAACTCCAGGAAGTTCCAGTTAGCAAACACAAATCAACTAATCACATTGACTTACTTCCCCTCTAATGTTCTCCAGTACTTGCCACTAGGTCACCCCCAATCTTAGAAGCTCTTCCACCTTTTCTTTCAATGGAATTGAGTTCAATCTCTCTCCACCGTTGCAACAGTCGTAAATAAAGTCTTCCCTCCCTGTTTCACTTACCTGGTGCAAATTTTCTTGGACAAATCTTACCAATGTTATAAATGATAGACTCTGTTGTTGATGCTCTAATAAAATACATAGGGGGCATTCTTTCCTTTTCTTCTTTTATTTTCTCCTCCTTCCTATAGGTTCTTCCTTGCATTTCTTTTTCCTGATGGCATATTTTTCTTTTAAAAGTCATTATCTGGCTAAAAAAGGTGACTGACCCAGTTATGACAAACAATCATGCTCGAAATCAGAGGTGAAATGTCACAATCCTTTTGGTATTTCAAATTTTACCACAGCTGACAAAAATTTTTGACATTGTATTCTAATGCAATGGAACCACCAGTAATACTGAATTATGTCTGAATAATTACCTCTATCATTAAAGTCATAAAAGGAGTGAGAAGAATATATATATGTGTGCATATATGTACATATATATTTAAATTATACTTTCTTTTTCTACTACTATTCTATACTGTACTTTGAAATGATTTTTTAAAAAATGATTCTTTATTAATTATACATTCAAATAATCACACTATGCCTAATTGTAGTTTCTTCAGATAATTTTGAAGCAAATTGTTGTATCTAAGTCTTTCTTAATAGTTTTCTTTTCCTAATCCATTTCTTTCAATTCTCATTTTTTTATATTTCTAAGCATTTCCCTGAAGTCAGTGTTTTCCTAAGAACAGGCCCTGTAATCCCTAGGAGATCAGTACTCCCTAAAGTTTGATTTTCATCCTGATTAGCTATACCAAGACTCAAACTGTGATCTTTGTTGAACACTGGGTCTACCCTAGTACACCCTGGTGAGTTGAGCTCAGAAGCCATTTGTTAGCTTGGTTAAAATGCAGTAATAGATTTGCTATATAAAGTTTCTATTAAATATATGTGATTCCCTGAAAAATAAGTATGCAAAGCAAAGCTATTTGCATGAATATATTCTAAATAATTATGACAATCTGTTATTTCTTTTCCATTAGAACTGATGAATTGTTAATAAAAGTATGATAAAGTTCTCTAAGTTGTTCAATTAAAAAATAGACTCAAAATGGTTGAAAGACCTAAATGTGAGACAAGAGTCCATTAAAATCCTCAAGGAGAACACAGGCAGCAACCTGTTCGACCTCAGCCACAGCAACTTCTTCCTAGAAACATCGCCAAAGGCAAGGGAAGCAAGGGCAAAAATGAACTATTGGGACTTGATCAAGATAAAAAGCTTTTGCACAGTGAAAGAAACAGTCAAAAAAAACCAAAAGACAACCGACAGAATGGGAGAAGATATTTGCAAATGACATATCAGATAAAGGGCTAGTATCCAAAATCTCTAAAGAACTTATCAAACTCAACATCCAAAGAACAAAGGATCCAATCAAGAAATGGGCAGAAGACATGAACAGGTATTTTTCCAAAGAAGACATTCAAATGGCCAACAGACACATGAAAAAGTGCTCAACATCACTCAGCATCAGGGAAATCCAAATCAAAACCTCAATGAGATACCATCTCACACCAGTCAGAATGGCTAAAATTAACAAGTCAGGAAATGACAGATGTTGGCAGGGATGCGGAGAAAGGGGAACCTTCTCACACTGTTGGTGGGAATGCAAGGTGGTAGCCACTCTGGAAAACATATGGGGGTTCCTCAAAAAGTTGCAAATAGAGCTACCATAGGACCCAGCAATTGCACCACTGGGTATTTACCCCAAAGATGCAAATGTGGGGATCCGAAGGGGTACATGCACCCCAATGTTTATGGCAGCAATGTCCACAATAGCCAAACTGTGGAAAGAGCCAAGATGTCCATCAACAGATAAATGGGTAAGGAAGATGTGGTATATATATGCAATGGAATATTATGTAGCCATCAAAAGGAATGAGATCTTGCCATTTGCAACGACGTGGATGGAACTGGAGGGTGTTATGCCGAGCGAAATAAGTCAATCAGAGAAAGAAATATATCATATGACCTCACTGATATGAGGAATTCTTAATCTCAGGAAACAAACTGAGGGTTGCTGGAGTGGTCGGGGGTGGGAGGGATGGGGTGGCTGGGTGATAGACATTGGGGAAGGTATGTGCTATGGTGAGTGCTGTGAATTGTGCAAGACTGTTGAATCACAGACCTGTACCTCTGAAACAAAGAATACATTATATGTTAAAAAAAAAAAAGAAGAAGATAGCAGAAAGGGAAGAATGAAAGGGGGGATATTGGAGGGGGAGAAGAACCATGAGAGACTATGGACTCTGAGAAACAAACTGAGGGTTCTAGAGGGGAGGAGGGTTGGGGAGATGGGTTAGCCTGGTGATGGGTATTAAAAAGGGCATGTTCTGCATGGAGCACTTGGTGTTATACACAAACAATGAATCATGGAACATTACATCAAAAACTAATGATGTAATGCATGGTGATTAACATAACATAATAATAAAAAAATTAAAAAAAATTAAAAATTCAGAGTTTTACCTTCCAACCACAAAGAAAAACATAAGTAAAAACTCTTCAAACTTACCTTAATTTTTAGTGCCTTCAAAGAGATCAGCTCATTAAAAATTAATTCCACTTTATTATACCCAATTTATTTTAAAATTATATTGCCATTTATTATCATCTTCCACTGACTTCTCAACCATAGAATAAATCTGTTTTAGTCTATCCTCTTCACACAATTTGAACATTATTTTCATGACTTTTATTTTCATTTTTGAATACTTACTCAACTATATGCTTGTTCTTAATGTTCCATTATGTGTTGTAAAAAGGACTCAGCCTAATATAGATACACATTATTGACCTTTTCCACAGTTTAACTGGTCTATTTTCAGGCACTTCTTTCATTCTTATTAACTTATATTCTATTACATTTTTTAAAAATTCCCTCCAGATTCAATTTTGTATCTTATATGAATGAAGTCAAACTGGTCATAAAGCATTTAAATCATCATTCATTTAAAACATGATTGTTAATGATTTTATGATTTTACACGAACTCTGTTCTCAAAATATTATTTATAAATTTTCACACTTTGTGAACAATACTTGCAGAAAATACAGTTAACTCATAAATTTAGAATATAAAAACTAAGATGTCCATCAAAAATAGGGAAAATTTAGATACTCTGGAAATTTTATTGCAATACTTATATAAATTAAAAAAGGTCACACCATATTGATAAGAGTTATAATAATTATTAATCACAATACAAGGTTTGTTATGTGCTAAGAACTTTCATAAGTGCTTTACATATTTTAACTCATTTGATCCTCCAGATAACACTAAAAGTTTAACCCTCCATTATACAACTATGGTGGTGATCCCAATAGATAAATGTTACCCTTGTTAAGAAAAAACTTGAAATTTGCAATACTCTTACTTGCTTTTATTTAAATTTAAGGTTTCTATTCATTGTTCCTGGATTGAAAAACAGGTTTTTCTATATTATCCATTTTCATTATTTTGAAAATTTCCCAAACAAAATAATAGGCTGGATAGTAGTTGTTTCTTTAAAAACAATGTGACGTAGCAATATAACAGGATTTGTGCCAATAAGAACACTGTTTAAATATATATCCATTGCTTACTAATTTATTCAATATTTTATGCAAGTTTCCAGTATAATATCAGTGTTTTCCCTGCTAAATAATGGTATTGGAGGGCTGTGGGTGTTGTGAATACTAAGTAAAATACTTTTATATAAAATCACTGCCATAGAGAAGAAACTTTATAGAAGTCCCTCTTTCCTTACTTTGAGTGTACATGCTTTCTCATAACCAGTTTTGCTTCCTTCAGTACATTACATGCCTTGGGAATTTGTTTTCTCCTGTTATCCTTTTGGGAATCATGTCATATATTTGAATTGTTAGAGCTGGTGTTAAGGAAACCACTTATTTTTATGACCACAATTAATATAAAATGTATTGGTAAACATGGGTGTTTATGTAAGACACACACAATATCTAGTTTCAAGTGTGCACATATGCCCAAAATGAAAGAATTGATGGCATGACCAATTTAAAGGAAAGGTTGAAATAAACTGCAGAAATAAATTATGGTTTCAGGAATATGTGGAGACAAGGGCTCAAATACTGTCACTAATCTCTTTCTTTCTTTCATGGTATTCCATGGCTATGTCTATATGCATATAGTAAAGAATTTAATATAGACCTAATCGCAGTTTGGTCTTTGGGCTTGGGTTCTGGAAGGTAATCTCTAAGCCTTTGGGATGGCATACTTGTTAGTGTGATTTTGTTTGCCTGGGAGTTTGGATCACCTGGGTATTTTAACAATGTAATTTAGGATGGAACTGGCCACACAAGGTAATCTAATAATATGATTTAGGGTAAAGGCTCTGGGTCACCTGGTATAAGCTTGACCTCTTGAGGGACTGGAAGCTGAGATCAGTCACTTGGGGACTCTACTTTGTCCATGTGCGGGAGTCTTGACAAAGACTCCGGACTCAAGACTCAGGTAAGCTTCCCTGGTTGGCAATACTCTGTACATACTATCCTACATCAATGCAAGGAACATAACATTGTCCATGATACCACAGAGAGAAAACAATGGGAAGATCCATGTTTGGAACCTCCTTGGACTCTGCCCTATCTTTCCCTTCCCTTGATGACCTTAATCTTTCTCTTTTAGGTGTCATAAACCTTAACTATGAGTGTAACAGCTTTCAGTGAGTACTTCAAGTCTTTTTAGGGAATTATTAAACCTGAGGATGGTCTAGGGTACCCCCAAAGTTGCAATTAGTCTGAGAAGAGAGAGCAGTCTTTTTGAAATGTTCTCTAACTTTGCAATATGTCAGTTTTATATATTTAATACCTTGTGGGAAACCTATCCATCAAGAACATTCAGTTGTTATACCCTGTGATAGAAATGATTTAGATATTCAGGAAACCCTTTTCTTCTCCCTTCCTCACCATTAAACATTTTCCAGCCTCTCTTACATCTTGGTAAGGTTGTGTGCCTAGTTTTCAGCACCGGGCTCTATGGACACAAGTCAGACCGAACATCAAGGCTGAGACTGTTAATTAATGGGAGTGTCTTTTTCAAAGTCCTTCTCTCTTTACATCCAGCTATCAGCTGGATGCCACCAAGGCAATCTTAAAAATAAATATGAAAGATTCTAAGAAGAAAGGCGGAAGGCTAGGAAAATTCTCTATGCTGCATGTGGCAGTATGAAAGCTGTCTGCTTCCTGAGCCACAACCACCTAGCAACAATGACTTTGGTGTGAATGAAAATTTTATCTTTATTTTGTTAAGTAAGATTTTGGAATTTGTCACTCAGCATAATGTAGCTTAACCTGACTAGACCATCAAACTCATGCTCAGCCAATCTAGAGAGAATGACCAAACTCTCTCTGTTTCTTAGTAAAAATTCAGGGAAAGTCAAACTGATTGGCTTAGTTTTAGTCCAGGAACATAACCCCAAACCCTGCTTTCCCCTCCCTGGAAGAGAGTGCCTCATCAACTTGCATTAGCATACAGGACTCCACAGAAAGTAGATACATAAGAGGAAAAGAACGTCTTAAAAAAAAAATGGGTGCTAGGCAGCTAATTCTATTTGTGTCCATTATTGTGGAGTTTGGGACTCCGAGTTTGTTTCTAAGATGATTTGCTGCTACTAAAATTTATGTCTGCTGTGAATGTTCCTTTTATTGCTATATGAAATATGCAAGTCATAAATTCAAGCTGTAGGCATAAATTTATCATCAAGATGAATAATAGTGTATATCTGTATGTATAAGCATGAAACTTTGGTCACCTATGTGTTAATTGCTCCCATTTTTACCTGCATTGATTGTTTCCAGTTGCCTCTATGTAGAGAAGTTAAATTTAATCAAAAGTAAAAGCCACGATTGATCCAATCAGCCTGCTCAGTCTGTATGGGGCACTTGAGATCAAAGTGGGATTTTTAAATTTAATTAAATCCAGCAGTCTTGTATACTTTAAGTTTAGTATTTACACAGTGCCCTACGTTTAGGCTTGATTTTTCCCTTCAACATTGGACTTACTGTTTTTAGCTTGTTTAGCTACAACATTAGATTCCAGAGAAAAGCCAGATATTGCAGAATTTTGTTCCTGAGGTAAGAAGTTTTATTAAGGTAATTACAAATATAATAGGTTCTGAATATTCTTTAAAATGGTTAGTGATATGTTTCATTTCTCCCCAGCAGTAATCGGCAAATAGAAAGTAAACTGCTTCAAAAATGTTGATAGGTTTCAACTATATAAAATGCTGAGAAAATTAATCATAGTTTTCAAGCCGAATATGAATGTACCGGTCTTCTTATATGAGTCTCACTCACTGCTGGTTGCTCTCACAAGTACTATCTTACCTTATTTTCCCATCTCTATAAAGCAGGTATTAATTCTTAACTATAGAGAACAAAGTGATGGTTACCAGAGGTGAGGTGGGCAGGGGAATGTGTTAAACAGGTGATGGGCATTAAGGAGCACACCTGTTGTGATGAGCAACAAGCGTTGTATGTAAGTGACGAATCACTAAATTCTACTCCTGAAACTAATTTTATACTGTATGTGAACTAATTGGAATTTAAATAAAAACTTTGAAAAAAATAAGGTAGGTATTATTAGCTTGACTCTACAAATGAGGAAATGGAAGCTGAGAGAGATAAGGAATTAGGTATATTTATGCATTTAGCGATTGTGTCCATTTCAAAATCTTGTCATTTGAAATTAAATGAAATTAAATTTAGCATGTAATGGCTTTTAAATGAATTTAGATCAACCCACAACTATTAGATTCATGAAAGATTATTAAATATGAGGGATATTATATGGTAAAACATTGATTTCCTCCAATAAAAACCTTAATGCCACTGTTCTTTGAGAGGGAGATTACTCAAATAATTCCCAAGCTAAGTGTATGTTATTTGAAAGGTATTTCTCTATTTAATGTATTATAATAAGTCTTCTGTAATACGGATTTTGAACAATTCTTGAATAATACTGAAATACTTAACTCAGACCTGTAACTATATTTTAGTAACATATACTTAGGCAATGCATTATCGAATGACTTTTGATTTTAGTGACTTTGCTAAAAGGAAAAAAAAACTTTTGAAAAATTACTAAAATGTATAGGTTTCTAACTACGGTGTAAAGATACATTTTATTTTATAAAAAATAAGAATAACCACCATGTACTGATGGATTATTTCCATTACTACGTCATTTATCCTTTACCTTACTAAATGTGGGAGCTACTCAAAATTAAGTTTCGGGCCCCCTTTTGCAGTCTGTTCCCTCTCCTTAGGTGTTCACATATATTTTTTTTCTCAAATTTTTCATCAGTTTTCTTCAAAGGGCTTATCATATTTTGAATTAGCTTTGTCAGAATGTCAGAACTTTTCAAGGAAATTTTGTAGTTAGATTATTTTTTATAATTTAAACAGAAAGAATAATGTCTCTATAATGTACTAACTGCCTTTTAATAATTTCACATGATGATAAAATTACATAATAGTATAAGTCACATATTTTATTATTACCAGATATAGAAACTTTAGGACACTGAAATTCATTAGTTGTGTTGTCTGGGAAGAAAAACTGCAGTATATTAAAATGTTATAAAGACAGTGCTGGGTTTAATCCTATCTTTGATCTTACAGATCCTTTTCTTCACCTGGAAAATGGGGATAATAAACTCAAGATCAAATGGCTATTATGAGGCTTGAAAGAGAGCGCGTGCGCGCGTGCACACGCACACACACACACACACACACACACACTTAGCAGAGCGTATGCCTAAGAGCCAAGAAGGACACAGGCAATTATAGTTAAGCAAATAGGTAAATGAGATAATTTCAGACTATCCATTCTGGTCTAAAATTTAATTTGACTAGGCAGCAAGTGGTGATGAAGAGCCTACTTTAATTGATGGAAGAAAAGAAGTGAAATTTTTGCTAAGGAGTAGAATATGGAGAATTAACGGATATTTAAGAAAGACGAATATACTTTTAGTGAGTAGAAGGGCCAACAAACTCTGAAAGTGTAATAGGATTTCAAGTCAATTTTATGTTTATGATTTAAAATATGCACTCAGAACATTAAAGTGTATCCAATCATCAAAGCTATAAATTTTTTTTTCAGGTAAATTCAGCCCTTTGAATACAGTTATATAGAGTAAGTGGATAAGTGGGTCTAACCACAGTTACTGTGCTTCTTCCTTAGTTGAATATAGGGGAGGAAGAAAAAAGACCACTCAGGAGTGTTTATAAGGGAATTCATGTATGAAGGAAGTGAATAATTGTAAAGAAGGGTAGAGGTCAAAGGATACAGTTTTCTTGAAGTTAAAGAATTGTTTGGCAAAGGACATTTGAATAAGTGAATCCATATTTTAAAGAAATAAGTGTCCTTCCAGTTTGAGTTCTGTTTTGCTAATACGAAATACAAAAATCTGTCTATATAAGAAATAAAAGTTATAGATATAAAGCATATTCTTAGGATGAAAGACATAAATATATGAAGTCTCAGATTGGCATTCAATTGCCAAATGACAATTGGCAAGTTAAAAGGATGCAGGATCAAACTTGGGCCTGAAAAAGGCAAGGATGCCAAAATGCTGGGGAAAGGAGAAGATGCAGTGTTTGTCTACCTGTCGTTTTGCATCCCTCACAAGTTCACTGCTGAATTCAGCCACCTTCTTATTCAACAGTTTGCTTCTCCTCTACTGAAGGCACATCATAAGTTTTGCTTCTATTTATCTGATACTTCCGAGTGCTTACATAGGTGAGTGAGAAAAATAACAAAACAGAAATTTCAAAAAATAAATATGATAAAACCTGAGAAATTTTGAAAAAAAAATTGAAAAGCGGGCAAAAGAAAATTGACAAGAAAAGAGTGAAGAAAGGGGAAAGAAAGTAATATGGTGAAAGAAAACCTAATTCAGGCTAGATAGACACAAAAGAAAAATAGGAAGACTATTCCTATGAAAGTAAGGGGACAGAGTTAGTTAAGGTGACATTTTTTTTCTGCCTAAAGAAACAAAGACTGTTTTTATGTGGTGTAGAGAATATATCAGTATGAATAATAGGGTTAACTCTCTTAGAAGAAAGGACATTCTTCTGTGGCATTGCACAGACTAGAATATTGTGAGAAAGATACCAAGCACACACAATATACACACATGCATATGATCTTTAAATTTTTTTTTAAATTTCAATTTAAATTACTACTGAAAGCTCAGCTGCTATAACCTCACCCAATCTAGTTGTACTTGCAATACCAGAAAAAGCTTATGTATGTTGCCTTTTTAAGATCCTCTCTGACCTCAGCTGTCTGGATCATATCTTAGTGTAAAGAGACCATGTCATTTGGGAGATGACTGGTTTTATCTCATTTGAAAAACCAGAGTCACCTCAAGATGATATTTCTTTTTTTTTCCTGTGACCCATTCCCTTTTTCTTTTTCAAAGCCATAAAAATCAAAAGAAACACTGAAATCTCCTTCCTTTGTGTTTTCCAACTTGCTTTCCTAGTACTGTTCAAAACAGTGACTTTAGAATTCTAAAAAGTCTAAAATGATTTGGAGAAAACTTTCCAGTTGATGTTGCTTGATATGGTTTCAGACCAACACCTTGCAGATGGAATCTTGAGCTAATTGAAAACTCCACAGGATCAAATTTTTGTGTAATGAACTAAACTAAATGACCCATTACAATGATTGAAGTGAACATAATTTGGTGCCAGAAATTCCCAAGTGTACCCCACTGAGTCTCTAAAACTAAATACACGCAAGCCAAGCATCATAGGAATTGCAGTTGATTTTGGTGACGATTGTAATTCTCTTGTTATTGATGTTCCAGCTGTGGAGAAGGTGAATTAGTTAACCATTTCATGTATATGAAATGTTAGACAAAATCTCTTCTAAAATATCACAGGAAGGTTTGTCATAAAGAATCTATTCTCAACTCACACACGCAACAATTATTCATTCTTTTATTGATTTATCCAGGAACTACCCCTTAAGTTTCTACTATAGAATACGTGCTCTTCTAGGTCCGAAAGGTGTGACTCTGGGCAGAATAAATGTCTTGCTGCTGCAGAGCTTACACTTACACATATAGATTGATTTAAGGAGGAGAACATCATTAATGGAAGTAAGGAAATGACAGAAGTAGTGGCAGGAAGAAACTTTTGGGCACTACACACCCTGAAAGTCTTTATCTGCTCATCGAAACACAGTAAATCCTATGAACCCCTACCAAAATCATGGTGGGATAGGAATAGTATTAAGCATATTGACAAGAATCTTCTGCAGGAAGGATTACTGCAACTGAGAGATGTTTACTATATTTGGGATCATGGATAGCTAGAATTATAGAAGGACGATTGATTAAATATGCAATTATAATTGAAATATAAATTAGAGACATTTACGTCAGTCACTAAAATATCTATACCATTAGAATAGTAGCTTCCCCCCAGAAGTGCATAAATCAACCTAAGATATAGATTGGCCTGGATTTGGAACTTAATTAGAAGTTGAGGTATCATGACAAGAAGAAAACAGGAGAAGATTTCAGAAAAGATTATGCCATATTCATTTCTTCAGTATTTTCCTCACCAGGGAAATAGCTGAGGAAGGGCCACAAACTAGTTTCATAAACAGAGCTTCTTATATCGTAATTTATATCATGATAAAGACAGAAAATTCTTACATGTTACCTTTCCATGAGAGTAAAGAAAAACTCAGAAGATGGCAACATACGTCACATGATCAGTGATGAATTGGCTCTCTTGATATTGTAAATGATTTTCAAGTTCTCAAAATTGCATCCATCCAAGGAGATTACTCCTTTAAATATGAATGAACACGCATGTGTATGAACATGCATGCCCATGCGTGTGTGCGTGCGCGCGCACACGCACACACACACACACACACACACACACACACACATCTTAAGGTAATTGTTGTTCCTCTCCACAGAGAGTGACAACCAAGTTGCAAAGGGAAATATCATTGAAAGTGAAGGCAAGAAAATCAATTTCATTAGGTCAATAGCGGTACTTGGAGATGGCTGTGGGAAAGCACACACCAAAATAGAAAAGGTTCAAATCTGAGGACAGAGAAAATGAGATGGCATAGAATGGCTTCTACTTTTTGACTGACTTTTCCCTGGGGCAATTATACATTAATTTATGAATTATATGAAGGGCAGTCATATTTTTAAAAGATACAGTTTAAAATATTTAAATGAGGGATGTAGTGGTGCATAGATATGAATCTAGATTAAAAGAATAATGTATTTGTTATTCACATTAATTAAATTATAACGTGTCTTAAATCATAAATCTCATGCTCCAATGTTTATTGCACACAAAGGGAAAAAAATCCAAAATGAAAAGCCATCTTCATAGTTGCCTCATCAATAGTATAGTAAAAAATATCTTTATTCCACTTTAATAAAATTGCTTCTTACTTCTGGCATCATTGGTTATCAGTTTGATTATTATGCAACATAATATTAAATTAAATATTAGACTTTTGACACCCACAGGTATTCAATGAAATCAAGTGCTTTCAATTAATTTTTTTCTAATTTATTTATTTATTGCATGGTTATTTAAACTACTACATTTTCTTTGTCAGAATTATGAAAAAAATGAAATGTTTAACTGATTTTATAATGTTCATTCAAAATAGAACTGATTTGGAATATGCTACCTTTCTATCCCAAATTTAAAGAAAACAAATCTCTCTATTATTTGTCTTTTTGTCAGCTATATATTGCTTGTATGTGTCATGTGAGTGGTGACGTTATCATATAAGCAGAAATAGATCAAATCATGTCTTATCGAACACTGCTTCTGTCAAATTAATTTTAACTCAAGTAGAAGGTAGATCCATGTACATATATGTGGTAAGAGATTTTTCAAGGCATATTTCAATATTGTTAGTATTCATTTCTCACCAAAATAACATGAAACTTTAACACGGTTATTATAGTTTCAGTGAAAAATGAATACTGTCTCAATAGGTGCTAATACTGATTAAGAACACAAATAATTTTAAAAGAAGTTGAAGAGTAATGGAATGGGGTTGGTATACCTAATTTGTGTCTTTCCTGAATTATTGTTATTTTTGTATCTGTCATTTGGAAAACAGCAGCATGGTATTAGAAAACAAAAAATTCTGCATCAGCTCCTTTAGTTCAAACATCAGATACTTACAGTTATTTGCCTTTATAAAAGCTACATTAAAAAAAAGACTTGTCCATCTTGTATTGTGCTTAGAATTGTGCTAGATTGCTTAACCCATTTTCCTTATCTGAAATTGTTTCATTTTTAAAATACAGTCTTTTGAATTATTTTTATATGATTTTTCTATATTTTATCTAATATTTTGCTCTAAGTAAAACCTGGCATTTATTAGGATTTTTTTTTACTGACCTACATGTTATGAATATTTCCCATATATGAGTGAAACAACTTAATTTTGAATTAAACTTTGCACATTATGATGAAGGACTTTAATCTTTGAAAAGAGTAAGTTACTTTCCCAGTAAGGAGTTAATAGAATGTAAATCCATGTCTATTTGACTTCAAAGTCAAAACTCTTTTGGACTTCCTACTCCATTTCTGATAGAGGTGTTAAAATTAGACCAGTGGACTTCTACTAAGAACTAAAAGTAATGAAACTTTAAAATAAGAAATAAAAAATAGATGGAGAGAAGAAAAACAACCAAATGGCACTGGAAAACTGATGAGTAGGGGACAAAATCTGGGAGAAAGGGCTGGGAAGGCACTAAAAAATGTGAACCAAAATTCTGCAGTTACTTTCTCCTTCAGACCATTCTCAGATCCATTACCCAAGGCAAGAAACTGAGCACGCATGCAAGATACTTAAACTAGTATGGCAGTGAAAAGGGAAAGACAATGAATTGAGTATCCCATTCTGCTTTTCTCTTTTAAAATTTTGATCTGATTTCTAAAGAGCATGAGACAGAAGGTAATGAATTGGAGCAGACCTCAGAAATGCGGAGTTGTTTGGGCAGTTTTGCATTGTGAATAAGACAATTATGGGAATTGTGTTATATTTCATAAACAGTTACAAGCTGTTATTCTTTCAACAAACATGTTTTAAGCACTATGAATGTGCAGAGTAAGATACGATTTCAACTGGCAATTCAACAAGAGAGTCTGTTGAGGAGTAGCTAGCTTGAAGGTTTCTGGTAAATATTTGAACTATTTTGAAATGTCCCCATATATGCAATTAGATATTCTCACTTAAGTGACTCTAAAGTATTTTGCACACACTTCTATTACCTCATTGTATTTAATACATTTTAATTATGTTTTATACATCTGATCATTCTCCCCCACCAACTTCTAGCCTGTGCTCTTGTAGGGATAGAGATCTCATTTCATTCATTTATTTCAATGATGTAGAAAAACATATGTAACCAATATGCTCACTGAACAAATGAAGATGATAGTTGTGAATCCTAGGATAACAAAAAGGCTTCACAGATGTATGGGATCTGGGTCAATTCTCAAATGATATTTAGGTAGAAGATCATCAAGAGTTATGGTAACTTCAAAAAAATGAAAAAGTTAGGGGAACTTCAAAGTACAGCAAAGAGAATATAGTGAATAATATTGTAACATTTTATGGCCACAGATGGTGACTACACTTATTGGGGTGACCACTGAGTAATGTGTAGAATTGCTGAGTTGAATATGTTGTACACTTAAAACTAATATAACATTGTATGTCAACTACACTTCAATGATTAATAATAATAATAATAATAATAACAATAATAAAAGGTAGGGGAACTAGCTCAGAGATTGCCAAATTATCTGATGACCAGGCCAAGAAATTTTGACATTTTTCTGAAGGCTTTCTTAGGAATTTCTAATGTTATTAAACTTCTTGAGGACAACAGAAATGGGATAAAAATTCTTAATAAACTGATCTAGCTGTGCTCTAAATTGATCTTGCCTGGTAATCCAGGATGTTAGAGAATTTTTAATTTTCCTTAGTTTTAAAATATGACGTCCCTAGTGAATAATGCACTAAGCATAAAGCTTTAAATAAATTTTTTGGATTCTTTTAACCAAATGTTCTTGTATGGACAATTCAGTGACTAATATATATATTACTTTAAAAAGAATTACCTTTTCAATAATATATGACTTATTTTCTGGCAGATGCATAGTTTTTTCATATCACAAAATTAACTACAACCCAGAAAATAACACCACTATTATCTTGTTACTGACACTAATATTTAGGTGTAATTATTGTTGATTTTTTGCCTAAATATATGTATTGTCTTGATGGTTTGTGCAATGTTAGTGAGATCTGCTAGTTATAAAAAAATCCATCACCGACATTTCAGAGAACAGAATAGTCAAACATGCTCTGTCTCTCTAATTAAAAAGTAAACAGATCATTCACCATAAAGTTTCTATTTTAAACAGAATACTTAAAATTATATTAAGAAGAATTTTAAATTATTTGAAAAGTTAAGAAACAATACTGGCATTTCTCAGTATTGCCTTTATGTGAAAAATGTATACATATGTTTAGGCAGTTTGTTGAAAAATATATGTATATATAGTTCTCTACCTTTTTAAAATTAAAGTGTTATTTTTCTAAGGATCTGACAACCCACATAAATTCTGAACTACTTTTATGGGTGCTTTTCCATTATTTTTTGTTGCTTGCTAATTACTTTTCTTGCCCAATTTCATTTGCCGTTTGAATAAATAAACTGTTACTTTCTGCCTGTGGGTTACTAGAGGAATAGTCAATATGCAGCAGTAATAAAACCATAAATTTCTCAGAACAGGCAATTTCCAACTTATACTTCCACAGAGGGTTTTTAAATCTTTACTGTTAGAGAAATAACTTTATGAAACCTGCAAGGTTTTATGCTAATGTATAAAGCTTGGATTCAATGAGGATGGAATCAAATGATTGGTAGTTATATTTTGACATTGAAAAGAATAATTATACTGACAATAAAAATGGACCCTTTTCTCACATTTAGTTGACATATATGTCTCTCAAATTTAATGAACGGGCGAATTGGTTTTGGTAGTGATCATTTAACTGTATGTTATTTGTGTGTCATCCAACTCAAAGGTTCGATACACTTGGTTAATTTCAATAATTGATATTCAAAGTCAATTTTTTTTTTGTTTTCTATTTTTGGTCCAATTCAATAGTAAATCAGTAAAGCATACCCTCTATAGCCAACAATTTCAGCCTTTGGCTTTTCTTTAATAAAATAAATTTAAAAACTCATGTATATATTTCCAATTGAATTTGTCTAGTGCTGAGATAAAAAATAATCCATATATAAAATCTTATTTACAACATGATAAGATATATCCAGTACTACATTAATATTAAGATTTAGAATATTTTAAAGAAAAATGCATTCTTATTTGCACCTGTGAGCTTTTAGTGATATTTCTCTGTCAAATATTCAACTTTACAAAGGGATACATACATCACAAGTATACTTTTGCATAAATAATTGTGGAATATTCAATAACATAGTAAAATATATTTATAATTTTTTGGAAAAAATCGAGAGACACAAAGGCTTTCAAGTGAAATTTGGTTTTCAAACTATATTCCAGGCACATATACTCTAATTATTGAGAATATAGCATGTTTATAATTATCATATTTATTTCTAAAATTTTCTGGTAAACAATGTTTTCTTGAAATACAAAGGCATATTCCAAATAACCAACTTCTCTAAAATGATGCTAAAGACTGGCTCTTGTCCCGTGAATCTCTTAAGGGTCGGATACAGGACACATACTACCTCTTAAAGCAACTGGGTGATTCTCCTCTTTCGGCAAATTATTAAGTGCAACATGGAGGTGGTAATGTTGTAGACATTCTCCCTTATTCAACATTTGGAAATATTTCATCAGTCTCTGCTAAGACTCCCCACTGGTTCTAGCTTTTAATAATATTGAAATGCACATAAGTTCAGCAATTTCCATTTACATGGGAGGAAAAGAGGAAGAGGGCTTCAGAGCCTATTAGTATAGGAAGATGTTTATAAAGAAGGGTCATACTCCTGGGGTCATTGTTATAAAACCTTTTGGATAATTAGGCTAAAATTTGCATAAACACCAGAAATTTGGGAGGCTCATCTGAAAAGATCTGTTTGAAGTCATTTGCAGTTTTATTGTGATGAGCATCATGGGAGTCTAGCCATGAGCTCTTGTATCTTACTGATTATAGCAAAAGAATAAGGAAGAGTTGACCAAAAGCAGAAAACCTGATAGTCATAAAATAATTAAAGAAAAATAGAAAGATTATAGGACATAGGATGGTAAATAGACATAAAAATTAAAAGATATGAAAGAAAAGGGAATGACTATAGAGAGGTATACTGTATTTGAGAGATAAATATGTCTGGCAACAGAAAAATAAATCACAATATATCAAGTTCAGATTAACTTGAGTGATTCTGTATAAATTAATAATGATTATGAATTATAGAATAATTTGTAAATATTTCATAAATTTCATATATGTGAAATACACGACAGTCAATATGAATTTCCCGGTAGAACCCCCAAAACCTCTTGAACAATTTTCTGATACTTGTATTTAGAAAGATGATTGGAATATAAACAATTAATAAGCCAAAACTTTCAAAACTATTGTTCTTCCAAATAACTTAAAATTATTCTCTACAAAACTCAAACTCGTATTAATTTACTGAAAATCCTATCAGACATCAAAGGAATGGTATTGTGTGCTGTAAAATATATGTTTACAAAAATATATTGTATGAAATCTTTTAATTGAATATACTAAAAAATAAGGTATATCCTGTAAATATTCTGGTGATATATGAGCCAAACACTATAATCTTATAAGAAATGTTTTTAAAATTTATATAGAAAATTAAATTGGTAAAATTTTTATTAGTTTCAGTAGGATTAAGAAAAGTCAAAAGAGCCTGAGTGGTGCAGTGGGATAAGCCTCTGACTCTTGGTTTGGCTCAGGTAGTGATCTCAGGGTCATGAGATTGGGACCCAGCTGTGTGCTTAGCACAGAGTCTACTTGAGATTCTCTCTCCCTCTCCCTCTCTCCCCCCGCAACAGTGAGCTCTCTTTCTCTCTCAAATAAATAAGTAAATCTTTTTTTTTAAGTCAAAAGATGAATGGGGAAAATTAACTAGCCTCATTTTGCTGTAATAAATAATTTCATTAGTAACAAGTGCTTCATCAAACTTGAAAAAAATTTCAAAGTCTTGCTTGCTGACCATAGCTCAGGAAAACATCATTATATACCAGGGATAACCTCGTCTCTTTAAACACTGTGAAAATTTGTTTAGAGTTGTTGCAGATAGAATAATAACTCCCCAAAGATGTCCACGTTCTAACCTCCCAGAACCTGTGAATATGTTAGTTTATGTGGCAAGGAGGAATTAAGGTCATAGATGGAATTAAGGTTGCTAAGCAGTAGACTTTAAAATAAGGAGATTAACCTAAATTATCCACATGAGACCAATGTAACTACAAGGATCCTTAAAAGTGGAAGAAGAAAATGTGACTACAGAATGGTCAGAGAGATGCTACATTGCTAGCTTTAAAGATGGAGGAAGGAGACCATGAACGAGGAATGTAAAGAAGCCCTTGGAAGTTAGAAAAGGCATGCAAATGAATTTTCTCTGAGAGCCTCCAGAAATGAACACAACTCTCCTGACACCTGGATTTTGCCCAACATGACCTGTGTCAAATTTTTAAACTACAGCACTGTAAAATTATATTTTTCTGTCATTTTAAGTCAAGAGGTTTATGATAATTTGTTGTGGCAACAATATAAAACTAATAGAGTTGCCAGATTTTTTAAAATTTTATTTTCATTTTGAAATTCAACACACACATCACACACATAGTGTATAAGACCAAAATGCATAATTTAATAATTAATTATAAATATACTGTTATTACTAATCAGGTAAACAAATAGAACATAGGGGCCCCCAAATCCATCTTTTCTTCCTTTATGGTCATATCTCTTTCCTTTTTCTAGAATATGATAATCATTCTTAACTTTTTATTAGATTTTGACCTGCTTTAAAGTTTTATATAAATAGAATTACACAGTTTGTAACTTTTTTCTCTATGTCTGACTTGGCTTCTTTCACTTAATTTACATTTTACAATACAGTTTCTTTGTGCATTTTTGATATGTATTATATACTAGTTTAATATAATTTCCTAACAATAAATGAATTCCAATTTGGGGCTAACAATTTTTAAACATGTATCAAAGTGTGTTTACTTATGAGGTATGGTGTGATATTTATTTGGGAGTGAAATTATATCCAATGTAGATAAGACTTCATATACAAAGAATAACATAACTTTCCCCCCTGCCTGATTTGAAAATTTTTGTTTTATTTTAAATTTTCAAGTGTTTGCCTATTTACCTATATGGTTTTATTTGCATTTTACATTGCTTGGGCATCATAGAGTTCTTGAGTTTGTGGCTCAATGTTAATATTTTTAAAATTAATTTATTAATAAATTTTTAATTTCAGTATAATTAATCAACAGTGTCATATTTGTTTCAGGTGTACAATATAGTGATTCAACAACTTTTTTTTTAAGATTTTATTTTTAAGTAAACTTTACACCCAATGTGGGGCTCGAACTCACAACCCTGAGATCAAGAGTCACATGCACTGCTGAATGACCCAGTCAGGCACCCCTGATTCAACAATTCTATACATTACTCAGTGCCCATCATGATATGTGTATCTATCCCTCCCCCCCGACCAACCTCTCCTTTCGTAACCACCAGTTTGTTCTCTATGTTTGAGTCTTTTTTTTCTATTGTCTCTTTTGTACTTTGTTCATTTGTTTTGTTTCTTAAGTTCCACATTTGAGTGAAATCATATGGCATTTGTCTTCCTCTGACTTATTTCACCGAGCATTATATCTTTTAGATCCATCTCTGTTTTTGCAAATGGCAAGATTTCATTCTTTTTTTATGACTGAGTAATATTCATTAAAAATACAAGAAATAAGTGTCAGTGAGCATGTGGAGAAAAAGAAGCCCTCATGTATTGTTGGTGGGAATGCAAAGTGGTGCAACCCACTGTGGAAAACAGGATGGAGGTCTTCAAAAAAATAAAAATTGAATTACCATATGATCCAGTAATTCTACCACTGAATATTTACCCAAAGAATACAAAAACACTAATTGGAAAAGATACATGCCCCACTATGCTCCTATGTTTCTTGCAGCATTATTCACAATAACCCAAATATGGAAGCAACACAGTGTCCATCAATAAATGAATCAATGTTAATTAATCAAAAAATTTCAGCCAGTATTTTGTTTCCAAATATACCGTATGACATATTTTTTTCTTTTCTTATAGGAATACAATGAGACATAAGTTAAACCTCAGGTTTATTCTTCATATACCTTCTAAACTATTTTCTATTATTTTTGTGTTGTCTTTTCCAAGCTTCAATTTGTATACTTTGTATTAAGCTATTCCTTATTGTGATGTTTCTCTATACTGTTCTAAGCTGCTATTACACTATATTGACTTGCTTCATTTCTCAATGCTAGAATTTTTATTTATCTTTTTTTATAGCTCTTTTGTGAAAATTTCTAACTTGTCATCTTTGGGAGAGCATTTAATGATAGACTTTTATAGACTATGTTTATAATTTCAACATACAGATGACCTATCAATGGTTCTATTCTGTGTATTGTCTCTTGGGTTTTGGTCATTTGGCCCTGTTCCTGGCATGTTTTTACTGTTTTACTGCATGTTACACATTGTATATGACTGTAAAGATGCTGGACAATATTAGCAGCCTCCAGAAATGACTAGATTTTCCATCTCACAGCAGAATATGAGCAGATCACCTGGATCCAATCAGGTAAATCAAGTCTTAAATTTGTATTGTTTGCTTTTCTCTGATAGTCCCTTGAAACCAAATGACAACTTTTCCTACATTGTCACATACTGTATTTTTTTTAAAGATTTTATTTATTCATTTGAGACACAGAGATACAAAAAAGAGAGAGAGAGAAAGCATGAGCAGGGAGAGTGGCAGAGGAAGAGGGAGAAGCAGGCTCCTTGCTGAGCCAGGAGCCCAATGTGGGGCTCGATCCCAGGACCCTGGGATCATGACCTGAGCAGAAGGCAGACACGTAACCAACTGAGCCCCCAGGTGCCCCCACTCAGCTTCATCTTAATTCAAGGAGTTGGCTGGGCTAGGAATAGCTTAACCATCTGAGCCACCCAGGCGCCCCATCACAATCTGTATTTTTAAAACTTAAACTTAAGCCAACAAATTTATCACCATGTTTCCAGGTTTCTTATACATTTGATTTTAAAGAATATTTTATTTTACATTTTTATTTCTTTACAGTGCTAGCATTGTTCCTGGTGATTTAGCTTTTTCCTCAGAACATACATTATTAATATTTGTTTTCTGTGCTTCTCTATCTCCCTTTCTCTAATATACCCACATTACTGCATATGTGCATATATATTTTATGATGTTCCCCAACTTTATATTGACCATTCAAAATAGACATTTAAGATGTTTTTAGCAATATAGGCATGAATCTTTATAAGCATACATTATAATTCATACATGTAGGATTGCTCAATTTACTGAAAATATGTTTTAATATTTTATATAGCACAAACTTAAAATGTATGGTTTGCAACGTACATAAATAACTCTTTTCAAAAGGGTTTTGTAATAATTTTTTCAATAACAGTCCTGGGTTTTCTGGTGTAATATTTGAAAGGATAAGGAAAAAATATTGCTCTAGTAAAACTTGGAAAGTTCTCCTACAAGCAGATTAAATACATTTATGAGATATAAGAGATCTTGAAAAGTAGATATCCTAATTTAAATCATCTATTTGCTAAACAAGTACTAAAGAACTGTTACACACTGACACAATTATAAATGCTAGTAATTCCTTGTCTAAGATACATAAACCTTGTCTTCAAAAAGCATGCAGTCTCAGAACTAAATTTAGGGTACCTATATTTTGCTAGTTTATTAATATAATTAGATATTTTTTAGTATCACATTTGTTTTTTTGTTGGTGTTAGAAAAAACGTTTTTAGAATTGTCAGGTCATACTAGGTTGGCTTGGTGAAATCCTGATTCACCTTGGGGACCCCTTATTCCAATGTTTCACATGATTTTTAATGCTCAGATCCTCAAAGCCTTATAACTGGATTGTAAGAGAGAAAATGACATCTCCAAGTGACTTTACATGCATAAATTGGAAGTTAACAGGAATTAATTTAATTTTATCTAATATTTATATCAATTGAAGTTCATTTGCACTTGAAAACAAAGCAGTGAGCATAGGCTATGTTGGGATATGTCAAGATATAGAGAAGCATTATTATAAAGATTATAAATGACACCTACTCAAGTATATCTAAATAATCACAGAGATAATTTCTTTTAATCTGCCACCCAAATGCTTAAAATTTTTTAGAGTTAGTTTCCTATGCCGTGTGCATTATTATAATTCATGGAGGCAGTATGTAGTAGCTGTGAATAATGGTATGGTATAAGATGCCTTATAATCTATAATTGTTAATAGGCCTCCAGTGGGTACCAGCTCAAGATTTAAGAATTGGCTGTCTCATCAAGAATAATTCACAACTGGTCAATGTTCTGCTGATGCAATACTATGACCTTGATCTCTGTACCAGATCATGTTTGCAAAATAATTAATTCCATTCAGTTTGTCCACATTAGTGGTGATGGATGACATCATTTATCAAGGCATTGGGAAGTTCTTTAGGAAAATTTCTTATCATATCCTTAACCTCTCTGGTACCTAAAGTAAGGGCAGATTTGTAAGATCAGTTTTTGCTATGTCTAGAAGGAGATTTATAATCATTGTTCTGTGCTGCCTGCATAACATATAAGCCTTGGGAATATTCTGGCTATCTGCTTTCATTTCTGCTATAACTATAATATTAGAAAACATTGAATCAATGTGCACTTGGTCTGCCTGGCGATGCCAGGTCAGGGTGACCCGTGACCTTATAATTCAGCCACAGTGGGCTTTGATTCATGGTAGAACTTATAATTTTTAATATTTGAAAGTAGTTTTCCTAAAATGATTAATCTATTACAATTCAACAGGCAGTCCTCTGTAAAGCAAAAATCTTGAATTAATTTCCACTCTTTTGGACTAGCTCTATCTCAAAATTTGGTGCAATATTTTGTCCCTTCAAATACTGACATGTATTCTCAAAAAGAGGGCATGCCTGTATTATATTTTTCATATAATATAAAGTCCAGGAGTATGAGACTAAAGAACACAGATCACTATAAGGAACTTAGTAATTGTGGGCATTTAAAATCACTGTGGCAGACTACCTGTAGTGTTCAAGGGCCCAGAGAGGACTATGTCTTGGCACTGATTTATTTTTTGTGTGACTGGGCAAACTGATGAGATGTTCTCTCTCTTTCTTGACTTCTTAATATTTAGGTACAGATATGAATTTGTTAGGGACTAGATACTTTATGTAGCATCATACAATGCATTTTACAAAGAACACAAACTGTACCTGCCATTTCACTTTGCACTATTAATTTAATCTCTTTTTTCTTTCTTACGAGGACCTTAGAAACAGGGGTTGTGATATTACCCCAGCCAGCTCAAGGAACATAAATACCCTTCTGATTTACTTATTCCCCTTTATTTTAGTTTCTCACTCCAATTCTTCTCCTCCACTACAGGCAATGATTCCAATATGTTTAATGTTACTTTTAATTTCTGTAAATGTTCTTTGGTTACATAGCTCTTTCTGCTCTCTTATAATTGATAGCATACCTTTAAGTTGCATTGGCTTTTCTATGTGTACGTTTGCCATGTTGCTTCTAATTGTCTTCTAATTGTCTCCAGGATGTTTAATATATATTATCTATTTACTCTTTAAGCAATAGACAACCCATTTGTCTACAATTTCTTATCACCAGAAATGATACTGAAATGAACATCTCCACATGTGCCCCCTTAATGTGTGTGAATTTTTGAGATAAAAACTCAGGAGCAAATCACTAGGTCATACTAGTTTTTGGTACCAAATTTGGCTGATTATCCACAGTGATGATCTGCCATCCTGAATGTTTGCACATGAACCCTCACAAGAGCAGTGTGTGAGGGTTCCTCTACATCTATATCCTAGGTAAGTATTTGAATTATACAGCTTTTTTTTTTTTTTAAGATTTTGTCAGAGAGAGAGAGAGAGAGAGAGAGCACAAACAGGGAAAAGAGGCAGAAGGAGAAGCAGGCTCCCTGCTGAGCAAGGAGCCCGATGCGGGACTCAATCCCAGGACCCTGGGATCATGACCTGAGCAGAAGGCAGACGCTTAACAACTGAGCCACCCAGGCGCCCCATGAATTATACAGCTTTCTAATTTGGTTTTTGTGATTGCTCTAAAGTAATATTTGGTTGTTTCATTTTTCTAAATTTCTTTAATAACAAATGAGGTTGAAGATCACTTTATTATCTTGTCAGAATTTGAGTTGCTCTCTAATTACCATCTTGTCACATCCTTCACCTAATTTTCTACTGGAATATCTGATCTTTGTTTTTTTGGTTGTTATGTTTTTGCTGATTTATGTGTTCCTATTATATTCTACTATATTTATTACCTTTGCCCCAAGATATTCCTCACTGAACAGAAATATTTAATTTTATTTTTATCAAAACTTTTCATTGTTTCATCCACTTGTAATCATCCAAATAAACAAGTTCATGCTGTAATCAAATTAACATCTTTATCCTTGAATCCCTATATATTTGTTGATATTGTTCTTTTTGTCGGTAGTATTGTGTTTTCTTCAGTAGGATATATGTACTTTTAGTAGAATATATGTTGTGTTTTCTTCAGTAGAATATATTACTGTGTTAATCATATTTGTATGTCCAGTATCCATTAGAGTGCCTGGCATATAATGGATTTTCAATAAACATTTATTAAAATAATGTGTTTGGAGCCATGGCACTAGAAAAAGGACAGATGCCTGAGGGGAAAGGAATGCAAAGTGAGACTTAGGTAGATAGAATCTGTAAAATCTTGCCCTCAGTACAATCTTCAATCAAGATTAGAGTTAGCTGGTGGCCATTTGCTTTCCTGGCGGGTCTCCCAAACTTAATCATTTCCTCCCATTCTCTCCTATGCACTTTCTTATGCAAGAAACAGCCTTTACTTGGAGCAATCAAATACATTCTAAGGTGATCAAGTAATTTTGTCCACCTATATGTTTCTTTGCAGTATATAATTGGAATTAACTTTAAAGGGACAACTTTTTGTTCCCTCTCTTAAGTATATTTGAGAATTTCCTCCATAATTTACTCATGAGGAACAGATTGGATATTCAGATTTCAGAGAAAAATATTCTTGGGTTCAAATTCCAAATCTACTGTAAACTAGAAATATAACCTTAGACAGTTTCCTTAAGTACTCTCACCCTGTTTTTGTTGTTTTTCCTTTTTAAATTGAGGAGATCCATGCAAAGCCCTTAGTATAGAGCTCAAGCATGTAATGAAAACTCAGTCTGAGTTATTATTTATGAAGACAAAATTGGTGAAATTAAAAGAAACCTTACACTATGAAGTTGTGATGGACCTAATTCCATCTTTACTTTTTTAAGAGGTACTGCTGGTTGGTGTGAATTATGTTTCTCTGGCACAAAAGTTCACTAAAAACTGAAAACTGAACAGTTGTACAAACTTTAATTGACTAAAAAGTCAGTTTGGCTCATGGAATGTCACTGGGTAACATAAATCTTTACTGTTTGCCTCACATATTGGGTATATTTCTTCAAAAGTTCCAGTATAAAGTGTATTTAAAATATTCTTGTTTTTGAATGCTTGGAAGCTTAGGCTGCGGAGATTAAATGATTTTTATGATAAGTTATGATTATAAGATTTCTGGAAAGAGACAGTTATGGTAATTGTATTTTTATGTTAATATTTGTATCTCTCTAGTAGCAGAGCAAACTTAATTTTTAACAATAGTAATGGGTTAAAAAATGGGTTAAATGGGTTAAAAAGATTTATTTATTTATTTTAGGGAGAGAACGTGCATGTGTGGGAGTAGGGGGAGGGGCAGAGAAGAGAGTCTCAAGCAGACTCCCCACTGAGTGCAAAGTCTAAGGCAGGGCTCCATCCCACAACCCTGAGATCATGACCTGAGCTGAAACCAAGAGTCCCACCCTTAACTGACTGAGCCACCCAGGTGCCCCACTAATGCATATACATTTTAGGGACCATATTTTTTCTTCAGACATTTCTATCCACCCCTTTTTACTTTTATTCAAAATAAGAAGAGAAACAGGAGTGACGGCCATGTTTGATTTTGCCTTTAATTATTGATCATATTTTAAGATGGCATTTTAAAATAACAATTTATAATAATAAAATGCTATATCAAAAATCTGCAATTTGGCAATCGTCTCCTATATCTTCTGCATTAACATCTTTTCCATCTCAAATGAATCTTTGCCAGCAGCATGGAAATATTCCATATTTCTCATCTAGTGACTTCACTTTCCCTCCTGCTTTTCACTGAGTTCCCCATTCTTCTATTACAAAAGGTTTTCAAAGAGTTGTCTACACTCTAATTTCAGTGTTACTATGTTGTTTCATTCTTCTCAAATTCTTTATAATCATCTGCATAAGTCTGTCAAAACTACACTCGTCAATGTCACCAGTAATATCCAGGTTGGTAAGTCCAATTATCAGTTTCCAGTACTTATCTGCACTTACCAGCAACATTGCTCATAGATCACTTCTTCCTCCAGAAAAAAAATCTTTCTCTACATGGTCTTAGATGCCATTTCTTTTGGTTGTTTCTCAAATTCTCTAGAAATTCTTTCTTAGTTCTGTTATTCCTCCTCATCAATCCTTTCTCTTTATATACAACTCCTCTATAATTTCATCCTTCCTGTAAATTTAAATATCAAGTATAACTTGACATTTCCAGAATTTATATTTCCAGCATAGTACTAAGTACAGATAATATAACAATTGGTTACTTGATTTATTTTTTTTAAGATTTTATTTATTTATTTGAGAGAGTGAGTGAGAGAGAGAGAGAGTACACGAGCAGGGGCAGAGGGAGAGGAAGATGGAGAAGCAGACTCCCCGCTGAGCAGGGACCCTAAAGTGGGGCTCGATCCCAGGACCCTGGGATCATGACCTGAGCAGAAGGCAGACACTTAACAGACTGAGCTATCCAGGCGCCCCTGCCTACTTGATTTCTTAATCAGAATATCTAGCATATGTCAAAACTAACACATCTAAAACCAAACTTGTGTCTTTTTTTGCAAATCTGCTTCTCTTATAGTATTCTCAGTCTTCATAAATAGCAATTCCACTTTTCCCATTGCTCATGGAAAAATCTTTGGAGTTCTTTCTTGACACATCGAGATCATGAAGAGCTTATTGGTATGTTGCGAGATTTAACTACAGCAAAATTAATAATTAGGATACAGTTTAATTCTATCCTTTGTTGTTGTGTTTCAATGTATACATTTTTCCTCAATCAATAAAGTCCAAGATACATAGTAAGTGAAGTGAAATATGGGATCCTAAAATGTATGGCCTTGAATTAAATAAACATCACACCCAAGGAGACATCTTTGCAATATCAATCTACAGATTTTCAGTCCATAGATCTAGACAATGGCATATAACCAAGAAAATGAGGGTTAATGGCACAACAGAGAATCATTGGCAGGAACATGGAACCGAGAAGAACAACTGTCGAAAGGAAGACTCAAGGGAGAATGTTAGATCATCTTACATATATAAGACCTTAAAGCTTTTTAATAAGAGAGATATTATTATCCCTAGTTAGCAATAGAGCCAATATTCAAACCCCTTCATTCAATAATTCAACAAATATTCACCTGGGTCAATATTATATACCAACTATTACTTTTTTATTGTTATGTTAATCACCATACATTTACATCATTAGTTTTTGATATAATGCTCCATGATTCATTGTTTGAGCATAACACCCAGTGCTCCATGCAGAACGTGCCTCTTTAATACCCATCACCAGGCTAACCCATCCCCGACCCCCCTCCCCTTTAGAACCCTCAGTTTGTTTTTCAGGGTCCATCATCTCTCATGGTTCGTCTCTCCCTCCGATTTACCACCTTCATTCTTTCCCTCCTGCTATCTTCTTCTTTTTTTTCTTAAAATATGTTGCATTATTTGTTTCAGAGGTACATATCTGTGATTCAACAGTCTTGCACAATTCACAGCGCTCACCATAGCACACACCCTCCCCAATGTCCACCACCCAGCCACCCCATCCCTCCCACCCCACCCCCACTCCAGCAACCCTCAGTTTGTTTCCTGAGATTAAGAATTCCTCATATCAGTAAGGTCATATGATACATGTCTTTCTCTGATTGACTTATTTCACTCAGCATAACACCCTCCAGTTCCATCCACGTCGTTGCAAATGGCAAGATCTCATTCCTTTTGATGGCTGCATAATATTCCATTGTTATATACCACCTATTAATTTCTGAGTTCCTGTTACCATCGATCTTACATATTAATTGTTTTTTTCATAAAAAACATGCTACACAGTGTTACTAAGTGAGGAAAATGAATAATAATATAAGTGTGATCAGTGTTTAATAATTAATAAATAGGGGTGCCTGGGTGTCTCAGTTAAGTGTCTGCCTTCAGCTCAAGTCATGATCCCAGGGTCCTGGGATTGAGCCCTGCATCAGGCTCCCTGCTTCTCCCTTTACCTCTGCCAGTCCCCTCTACTTGTACTCTCTCTCTCTCAAATAAATAAATAAAATATTTTTTAAAAAATAAATAATAATAATAAATAACGGTAGGTAATTTGTATATTATATTCATTGAGTAAACCAATCAATTATCAAAGGACACAGTTCACCTATAAAAGAAAATTCATTAATGAATGGAAACAAATTATGTCGTTGAAACAAACAAAAAACCCCTAAAAAAGCTTAAAGTTACTGAATATTACCTTAAAGCTCATAATTTTATTAGTTGAACGTAGTATTTTTAACATTTAAATTCAATGAATACATTGTTTTTCCTAGAAATGTAGATATTATGATAAGATTTAACATTTTGTAGTTCTTCCAAGTTTCACAAACTATAGTACTAAAAGAATAGCACGCCCCAAATAAAGGGACTTTTCCTAATCATAATTTTATGTGATAAAATATTATCAGAATAGCTATCTGTATGGCATGATGTTAATTTCAAAATATTTTCTACTTATTTATTCACTGTATTGATAATATGGGCTTCAGTTAGAAAAACTCAAAGGGTTACAAAATATTCAAGTGCCTACAAATCCCTTTGGATGTTGGCAAGATAGGTTTTCTCATATTGGGAATAACAGAAAAATACTCAGAGCCATATGCTCAATGTATTATTTGCATGCAAAATGCCTGGTAGTTCATTTGTTTACATTTCATTTGTAAATAGGTTTTAGCTGAAAGACTTTAATATGACAAATATAAAAATGAATAATGAAGGGCACCTTCTTACTTGAAAATTTTCCTCTTCTTTTTTAACTTTCCTCATTGTTGAATATATGTAATTATATCCTTTCTTCTGCTTATCTCCCTTTCAGTTTTATAGAACTACTGAGCAGAAACTCTGTCAATGTTTGATTTATTACATACCTGAAATGTTGTTGATGCTCAATGAGGCATTGAGTAATCTGTTCCCTAAAAAGAAGTTACACACATTTAGATGCGTTAAATTTTTATTCCTTTAGAACAGTGCTAGCTAAGTGTAGTCCTGGGACTGGGTCCAGGCAGCAAAATGCTGTTATCGATAATGTAGTTACAACATAAGTACAGATTGAGAATAAGAATTTAAAACCTTTTATAAGTATTTACCATTCATGACATCAAACTACGTGGTCAACCTGTCTTTACAACAGGGCAGAGATGATTCAAAGTATTTCTTAACTTTTATTTTGAGTCAAATATGGTAATTCATTATAATACTTTAACTGTCACTTAAAGTGAATAGAATCTGAGAAAATGTACCATTATAGGGTTTACTATTACTAAAAATATATACAATTACTGAGATATGAATGAAGGACTGAAACAGAGATGTTTGCTTGGGAATGTTAGGTGAATCTATGGCAACAAAGGTAACTTGAGTTCTGTTTTCTAGTGATGCCCATAGCATTACAGGTTCAAGAACTAGATAATGATATAAAAACGAACTTACAGAAAAATGAAACTCTCACACTATTCTTCTTTGCAATTCCTTTAGGAAAGATGTAATTTGAACATTATGGTGATGTAGAGAAATAATTATATTTTTAGCCTCATTGTCAACAAGTACAATAGATTGTATAATATTATGAATGATTATCTTGTCAATATATGAGATTTGGAATTTAAGTTTAGGGTAAAGTAATCTCACATGACACAACCTCAAAGATGGGAATATATTCTGGAATGATTACCCAGATCAAAGGGATTGTACTCATATATGAATTAAATGTACTGTTTCCTTCACAGAAAAGTTTTGCCACATAAAAAAGGGTCAGGTGAACCAAACTATGTGCTTAGTGACCTAGTAAAAATAGAAACTGTGTAAAAGTCAAGGCTTTACAGTTGAGGTTTTCTGTATTGTGTAATAATAAGGAAGCCGGTAATGCAGAAGTGTTATTGAGTCCAAAGTACAATGACTATGGAGGTGAAGCATTCTGGGAGAATGTTTGAACTATGGAATAAGATTTTAGCATTAAAAATGAATAAATAAACCAACTCAATCTCAACTTCTTTCTAAACATGAGACGTGAACAACTGAGCTTGCTTATTTGTCTGATATTTTTAATGACTGTGAAACTCCATTCAAGGAGAAAATGTGACTTGTTTTCAACGACACATAAGGGTGAAAAAAAAAAGAACTTGTTAAGAAAAAAGTTACTTACTACAACTAGGTTGGATGAATTTAGCTGCCCCCAAAATGAGCTTCTTTGTCACATTAAATCTTTAAAAATTGATTGCTCAAAGTGTAAGTGTAGATTTTTAATATGGAAATTACAATTTCACTTATATTAATCAATGTGTTTAGATATAGTGCTGAATGACAGAAGTGTAATAGTGATTCTCTACATTAATACTATACAAATACAGTTATAAACAACATATAATTATTAGAATTCTTTTTCTCTATTTTAGATTTGTCCCTAATTATATTTACTGAACTGTAATTTCATTGCTAATTACTCTAATAATAGCATTGAGTTTGTATATTTTCATAAATTTTACTTTTTAGAACAGTTTTCAATTTACGTAAAAACTTCACCAATTGTACAGAGATCTCATATATCTTGTATCCAGTTTCTCCTACCATCAATATCATACATTAGTACATTTCTTACAATCAATGAACTAATAGGGACATATTGTTATGAACTAAAATCCATACTTTATTCAGATTCCCTTTTTTACATATCGTCCTTTTCATGTTTCAGAATCCCATGCAGGATAACATTGCATTTATAGTCATCATCATGTCTCCTTAGGCTCCTTTTGATTGTAACATTTTCTAATCTAAGATACTATAATTTTTATTTGGATGACCTGGACAGTTTTGAGGAGTATTACTTAGGAATTTTGCACATAGTTTCACTACTGAAACTTGTCTAATATTTTTCTCATGATTAGTCTGGGAGTATGTGTTTTAAGGAGGAAAACCACAGAGGTAAAATGATGTTCTTGTCACATCATATCAAGGGTACATACTATCAACGGAGCTTATCACTTTTGATGTAAACCTTGATCACCTTGCTGAGCAATTATTTATTAAATTTCTCCAGTATAAAGTTACTACTTCCTCTCCCCTTCCCATATTGTACTCTTGGAAAGATGTCACTTTGAACAATCCGCATTTAAAAACTGGGAAGTTTTTCCACCTCCTTGAGTGGAGTTACTAAATAAATATGTTGAATTCCTCTGCATGGAAAACTTGTCTCTTCTTCTCCATTTGTTTATTTATTCAGTCATTTATTCATTATTCAGTCATAATTCAGTTTATTTATTCAGTCAAATATCAGTATGGATTCATGGATATCTATTTTAAAAATGGGTTGTAACAAAATATTTTATTTTATTGTTCAAATTTTCCTGTTTTGGTCATTGAAAGCTCTTTCACTTGGCCCCTGTATTCCTTTGACAGAATTCATGATTGTGGGGTTGATTTTCCTTCTTTCTGTTTGTTTTAAGATTGTTGTAGAGCTTTTTAGATTTACAACAAAATTGAAAGGAAGGTACAGAGATTTCCCCCATTTACTCACTACTCCCAAACATGTATAGCCTTTTCCCCATTGTCGGGATCAGTCAACACATTGGCAGGTTTTACCAAGGATGAGGCCTACATTCATACATCATAATTATCCAAAGTTCAGAGCCTACATTATGGTTCACTTTGGGTGTTAAACATTCTATGCGTTTGGACCAATGTATAATGACAGATATTCATCATTTTGCATACAGGGTATTTTCATTGTCCTAAAAATCCTTCTTCTGTGTTTTTTATCCCTCCCTTTCCCCAGGCAACCACTGATCTTTTATTGTATCCATAGTTTTGCCTTTTCCAGAATGTCATATAGTTGTAATAATGTAAATATGCAGCTTTTTCAGATTGTCTTCTTTCACTTTGTAATACACACTTAAGTTTCCTCTGTCTTTTGATGGCTTGATAGCTCATTTCTTTTCAGCACTCAATAATATTCCATTGTCTGGCTATACCACAGTTTATTTTTCCATTTACCTACTGAAGGACATCTTGGCTGCTTCAAGTTTTGACAGTTATGAATGAAGCTGCTATAAACATCCATGTACAGGTTTTTGAGTGGACAGTGGTTTTCAACTCCTTTGGGCAAATACCAAGGAGTGTGATTGCTGGATTGCATGGTAAGAATGTTTCATTTTGTAAGAAGCTGTCAAACTTTCTTCCAATATTGGCAGTGACATTTTGCATTCCCATCATCAATGAATGAGAGTTCTGGCTGCTCCACACTCTTGCCAAAACCTTCTCAGTGTTTTGAATTTTAGTCATTTTCACAGACGTGTAGTGTTATCTGATTATTGTTTTAATTTCATTTCCCTGATGATATATGGTGTGTAGCATCTTTAAATATGCTTTTTTGCCATCTGTAATGTTCTTTGGTGAGGTGTCTGTTAAGGTCTTTGGCCCTTTTAAAACTCAGGTTGTTTGTTTATTATTGCATTTTATGAGTTATTTGTATATTTAAGATAGCATTCCTTTATCAGATGGTCTTTTGCAAATATATCCACCCAGTCTGTGGCTTGTCTAATTATCTTGATATGGTCTTTCACAGAGCAGAAGATTTTAATTTTATCAATTCCAGCTTATGAATTATTTTTTTCATGGCTTATGCCTTTGGTGTTTGCTTTCCTTTCTGATCACTTTCTTATATCCTGGCACAACAGGATGCTCCACGCTCATCTTGTATTGCTCTGGTCACATAGTCCCTGATTCCTAGAATCAGACATTTCTCCAAGGAGTCCTGATTTTTTTTTATTGGATATTGATATTAGAATCTAAGATATGGGTATTAGATGTGTTCAGTGCTACTGGGGTTTCAATGCTTCTGGACAATCTCAGCTGACAGAACAAGAAACATGTTGAGTGTACATACTAACCTGTGTATGAACACATAACAATAAATACATCTATGTTAACCGTATGTATCTATATTAAGCTAAACATAATTTTTTACTGATATCTCCAAATCTAATTCATTACAACATGAATCATTCCAGCCTGCTTTCTTGTTTATCTGTAAACTCCCACTCCAACAGGGAGAAAACCAGCTTCCATCATCCATTTATATAATTGTTCAATTTCAGTATGCATGTATAACCATATCAAAATTGTTAACCCATACCTCAGTGGGATGTAAATTTATCAACTAGAGTACAGTACTTATGTACAGTTTCTTTTACCCTCAGTTTTACAGATTCTACTCATTCTACTCATTTCCAGTAGATCATCACCCCTCACCTCTTTCAGTAAGCTTATTTCATATACAATACAATTGGATTGTTTTGTAAATTCCGCATTCCATCTCAGAATTACTCTGACCTTTTAAATGTTTTTTCTCTTTTTTAATTTGCATGCATTAAGATTCACTCTGTGCTGTAAAGTTCTTTTTTTTTTAAGATCTTATTTATTCATTTGAGACATAGCGATACAGAAAGAGAGAGAGAGAGAGAGAGAGAGAGCATGAGCTGGGGGAGGGGCAGAGGGAGAAGCAGACTCCCCACTGAGCAGGGAGCCCGATGTGGGGCTCCCTCCCAGGACCCTGGGGTCATGACCTGAGCTGAAGGCAGACGCTTAACCATCTGAGCCACCCAGGTGCCCCTGTAAAGTTCTAAAAATTTTGACAAATACATAGGGTCACGAATCGGTAATTTTAGTATCCAACAAAATAGTTCGACTGCTCTGTAATGTTCAGTGTCTGTCCCTGTCCAAGTCTCCTTTCCCTTCCCCAAATATCTGGCAATAACTGATTGTTGTACTATAGTTTTGCCTTTCCAGAATGTCATACAGTTGGAATTGTATAGTACCGACTTCAAACCGGCTTCTTTTACTAGTAATATGCATTTAAGATTCATCCATAACTGTGGCTGGCTTGATAACTCATTCCTCTGAGTTCCTGAATGATATTGCTACGTAGGGACATGCAAGTTTATTTATCCTTCCACTATTGGAAGATAGCTTAGTTGCTTTGAGTTTTTCGAGATTATAAATAAAGATGCTATATGCATTCCTACTCAGGTTTTTGTGTGGACATAAGTTTTTAAATCACTTGGGTAATAAATGAGTGTTTCTGTTACTCCATGCCCTTGCCAAAAATTGATATTGTTAGTCTTTTGCATTTTTATTTTATTAGGTGTGTAGTGATATCTCATTATTTTAATTTGCAATTCCATAATAAATAATATGGAATATCTTTTCATATGGTTGTGTGCCATCTGTACATCTCTTTGTATCAAGTGTCTGTTTATGCCATTTTCTTTTTTTTAATTTGATATCTTATTGTTGAGTTTTAAGAGTTCTTTGTATATTGTGAGAAGTCTTTATTACATATGAGTTTTGAAACTATTTCCTTCCAGTCTGTGCCTTCTGTTAGTTTGTCTTAACTGTGTGTTTAACAGAGTAGAAATTTTTAGTTTTAATACAGTCCACCTAATTATTTTTTTGTACCATGGATTGTGTTTCTGGTATTAAAACTCATCCCCAAACTCAAGGTCACCTAGATTGATGCTTAAAAATGTTTTCTTTAAAAATTTTATTGTTTTGAGTTTAAATTTAGGTCTATAAAGCACTTTGAGTAAATTTTAGTGGAAACAGATACAAAATCTGTGCCTAGGTTATTATTATTATTATTAATCAGGCAATTTTTCTAGTGTCATTTGTTGAAAAGACCATCCTTTACCCATTGAATTACCTTTTCCCTTTTATCAAAAGCAGTTCGTTATATTTGTCTGGAGTCTGTGTCTGGGCTTTCCATTCTGCTTCATTTGTTTAGGAGCCTGTTTCTTGATTACTATAGCTTTATAGTAAGTTATAATATTGGCCTGCGTTAAGTCTTAAACTTTTTTCTTCATGTCAGTATTTTGTGGACTTTTCTAGATTTTTTGCCTTTCCATATAAATTTTAAAATAAGTTGTCAATAGATATAAAATAGCTCACTAGGATTAAATACAGCAAATTAAGTGGAACTTATTCCAAATATACAACATTAGAAAATGATTCCATGTAATTCACCTGTAACATCAACAGGCTACAGAAAAAAAAAATTCTATAAAATGTCAATTAGCGCAGAAAGCACATTTGAAAAAATCTAATACTCGTTCCTGATAAAACTATCAACTATGAGACAACAAATGTATATAAGATAACAAAAGAATAAAAGTTATACAGACTAGGTAAGAAGAAATAAAATAATCTATATTCACAGATAAGATGATTGCCTATGCAGACAATTCAAAATATTTAATGAAAACTCTCCTGAAACAAAGATGAAGACACAGCAAGATCATAGGATACAAAGTTAATGTATAAAAGTCAATTGTTTTTCTATATATCAGCAATGAACAATTGTAATTTAAAATTAAAATATAATAATATCATTTATAATATCAACAAAATTAAATACTTATGTATAAATCAAAATACGTATGGGGTCTATGTGCAGAAATCTACAAAATTCTGATGAAAGAAATCTTAAAGACCTAAATAAATGCAAAGGTTTTCCATGGTCATGAATTGGAAGTCTCAATATTGTGAAGATGTCAGTTCTTCACAATCTGATCTGTAGATTCAACAAAACTCCAAAGAAAATCCTAGTGAGCTATTCTGTAGCTGTATTTAAAATATATATTAAGAAAATCTATATACATATATATTTATATCTGGAAAAATTATTCTTTAAGAGTGAAGGGGGTATAAAAACTTTCTCAAATAAACAAAATCTTAGAGACTCATAACCAGCAGGTATACACTTCAAGAAAAAATAAGTTCTTCATGGAGAATGAAATTTATAAGGGTGAGAAATTCAAATCTATCCTAGAAAAAATATTTTCAAACAATAAAATGAAGCAAAAACCAATTGGTGATGTCGGTAAAATTAAAAAATGATTCTATAGATAATGATTAAAATCATGAAATAAAATAATATGACTAACTTTTATGCTAAATATTATCTTTGAAATGAGCAATTTTCTAGAAAATATATCTAATAGATAATTAGAAAACCTGAATAAACTAATAAACTAGAATAAATGAAACATAATTTTAAAATATTCACAAAGGCAATGCTTCCATGAGTTTGAGTTTATCTTCAAAGACCTCAAAAAAATGGCATATTTCTATAATATTTTAACTACTCCAAATATGTGTATGTAAGTATGTATTCAAGTGCATATACACACTCACTCACACAGATACTTTTTCTTCTCTCCCCTCAAAAATTAGCTAGTAATTTTTGTTAGGTACAGCTCAGTTTTTTTTAAAAAAAAAATTTTATTCTTTCTCATTATGTGTTAATGAACTTTTAACAGTTTCAGAGATTAGGGCACGCGGGTGGCTCAGTCAGTTAAGTATCTGCATTCACCTCAGGTCATGATTTCAGGGTCCTGGGATCAAGCCCTGGGTCAGGCTCCTTGCTCAGTGCGGAACCTGCTTCTCCTTCTGCCTGCTGTTCCCCCTACTTGTACTCTCTCTCTGTCAAATAAATAAATAAAATCTTAAAAAAAAAAAGGTTTCAGAGATTTTCTTTACAGGTTGCTGTATTATGGTATTTATTAAATTGTTGGCTTAATAAGTGAGCTTCTTAGGTAAAACTCCTGACATTCGATGTTTTTATAGCCCCCTCTTCTAAGTTTATGCAGTGGTCTATGGGGAAAAACAGATTTCAGAATGTTGCATTTTGCTCTATTATAAAAGAAACTTTCTTTATAAACATGTATATTTTTATACATCTAATATTGCTTATATATTTTAATTCTATAATATTCACTGTATGCTATAATCTATTTTATAGTTTTTTTAAAATTTAAATTCAATTAGCCAACATATAGTATGTCATTAGTTTCAGATGTAGAGTTCAATAATTCATCAGTTGCATATAACCCCAGTCCTCATCACATCGTGTGCCCTCCTTAATGCCCTAAAAAAGAAAAGAGAGAAATATCTCTCTAGTCATATTGTCTTTCAAGCAAATATCTACTTATACTAAAATATGGAAATGAGATACCCTTCAAAGCAGGAAGAATATGAAACTGACCCAAATGCAATTGTAGTAATAAATGTAATTAGTGGCATCTACTTTTCACTGGATAACAACTGAAATAACAAGTTAAGTGATACGAAAAAATGAACTGCTTTGCTGAGAATTAAAGAATTTATTTTATTGTTTTGCTTTAATACTGTACTCCGATATGATATATTTTTCAAAAACCACTATGATATTTTAATAAGCAACAGTAAAATGTCAACAATATTTGATTATATGTCTTTGTTTAAACTGGTACAGAGAATATGAAGCCATATATGGTTTGATCATTAACTCTAAACACTTCATCTATTTATCCTTAGCAACATATACACCGAGGTTGCTAGATTGAAAAATTCTACTTCGGTTTAACTCTTATTTATTTTTAACAGTAGGGAAAGAGAAAATGGGTAAAGTAGTCTGATGTTTATAATTGCACAAGTAAATGATAGTATGGTCTACAACTGAACATACTAAAAAATGGATAGTGTATATCATTCAAGAATGTAAAAGCTTATCCATTCAATAAAATATTCCAACAGAGTTCAATGTTTTCTTTAAAGGCATGTATCTAGTATTATAGCTAGCATTAAATGTTAAGTTCAAAAAAGTCAATAAAAAAAAACTACTGGCATATAACCAACTACACCTATTCCCGGTAAGTTACTGTTTATCACTGGCACTAACATACGGTGCTTCTAAAGATAAATCTCACAACGTCCCCTGTACAGGAGACATTGTATTTATGAGATCGTATAGCTATATTTCTGTTTCATTGGGTAACTTTTATCAACAGAAAAAAACTCTAGCAATATAAAATATAGACTTACAACAGTAGTATTCTGTTAACATTTTGCACATCTTTATACATATGCACTTCATAGAAGGAATTTATAATGGAAGGCATAAATCTACATATACAGATCACACTGTGGATTTAATACATAGAGGATCAATATATTAAGTTTTTGACTGGACTATATTAAGTATTTTTCCCCACCGAATATAAGATTAAATTCTTTAGTGTTTAATGGAGGGAAAGGACACTATTGGCAGGTTAATGTGCCAAACTGATATATTAAAGCATAAAGGTGAACAAGCCACAGTAATTTTCCTTTGGAAAAATAACTAATAAGTAGATTCCAACAGGAAAATATACATTACAACAACAAGTGGAAAGCAAATGCTTGGAGTTATGTCTAATACTTTTAGAAAAAGAAGCCAATGAATGATCTTGTTATAACCCACAGCTAATGACACACTTACTACACTCAAATATTGACTTACATACTATAAATTTACCATTAAGGGTCATTTGACAAATTACATTGCAAGACACTAAGTAATATCCTGATGGCTAAGGGCTTAATTTATGAGGAGCAGAACATTGATAAACATTACTCAATTCACCATAGCTGACAATTAAACACATTCATCAAGAAACTTATTTTTATCGTCCTCTTACACTATGTAAAAGAATAATAATATCATTAATATGATTATTAGGATCTATATCACATATAATTTTTATTCTGCATGTCTTTATATCTCCCAAATTAGTCATCTCATTTTTGCTTTCAAGAAATAAGATATTTTTGTAGACTTTTAGTACAATAAATTAGATTTTTTTGTTTGTTTTTACATGTGTGTGTGTGTTATACAAAAAGCTAAGGTGCTGAAGTTTACTAAAGTCAATGCAAAAAGAAATATTTCAGTAAGGTGAGAGCATTGTAAATTTTACACAGAAACACTCAACTGAGTGCATATTCACTGCTATTTTTTAAATGTGTCTTGACAGTATTATAATGATAAAATAAAATTTGTTTCTTAAAGTTACTAAATTCAAAGTAGCTTTCTATCACTGTATTTTTTTCAAACAACTGATATTAAAAGTACAAACATCATCAAGTGAAGTTTGATAAATTATTTAAAAATTAAAGACTTGTTAAAAGTACAAAAATTTAGCAATTAATCAACCATAGATTATGTAAAGTCATCATTATGAGCTAGTTGGTGATATCTTCAGTCTATTAATTATATCATGACTTTAGATTTTTGAAAAAATACATGAGATAATGAGATTTTATTTTATTGGTAAAAATAAATTGGATTAAGTACTTTCATGAACTATTCTTTTCTTTGAAATCCACTTGATATTTTAAAGCTCTTCCAATGCTCTGTTGATTTGTGTTAGCACAATGCATCCTTATATTAAAAGTTGATTTCTTATGAACAATATATAGTTGTGTCTTACATCTTTATCCAATTGACAATCTCTTGCATTTAATTTAATTTAATTTTAGTGCAATTACCAAAATGTTTGGGTTTGAATCTGACATCTTGCTTTTTGTCTTCTAATGGTCCTGTCAATTATTTGTTTCCTTTTCCCTATTTCTTTTTTTCATAATTACAAGTATTTCTACTTAATTTCCCTAGTTGCTTAATTAGCTATACATCTTTATTCTGCTTTTTAAATGATTTACAGTGGTCATCTTATATCTACATTATATGCCTTCAAATAACACTTATCATTTCAAAAAATGTAAAATTTTACAACAACGTACTCCCCCAATTTCTCCCACCCAGTTAGTGGTTATGTTGTCATATAGTCTGCTTCTACGTATGTTACCATACATTGTCAGTTATCTTTCACAGCTATCCTTTAGAGAGATCTAAAAATTTCTTATTTTAAAAAAATAAGAAGCACTTCTTTATAATCATCATGACGTGTATCATTTCCAGGGCACATTATTCTTTATTCTAAATCCACATTTTCATCTAGTATCATTTTCCTTCACCCAGAAATGCTTCCTTTGTGTCGTGTCTTTTAATGCTGTTTTGTCAGCAATAGATCCTCTCAGCTTTTGTATATATATATATATATATATATAAAACTTTTGCCTTTATTTTTGTTTTTTTGTCAATCATTATTTTTGTTTTTGTTTAATTTATTTTTTTATTATTATATTCAGTTAGCCACATATAGTGCATCCTTAGATTTTGATGTAGTGCTCAACGATTCATTAGTCGTATATAAAACCCAGTGCTCATCACAAATGTGCCCTCCTTAATACCCATCACCTGGCTGCCCCATCTCCCACCCCCTTCCCTTCTGTAACCCTCAGTTTGTTTCCTGGAGTCCAGAGTCTCTCATGGTTTGTTTCCCTCTCTGTCTTCTTCCCATTCTGTTTTCGCTCCCTTCCCCTGTGGTCCTCTGCACTATTCCTTATGTTCCACATGTGAGTGAAACCATATGATAATGGTCTTTCTTTGTCTGCCTTTATTTTGAAATAAGTTTTTACTGGATATAGAATCCTAGTTTGACATTTTTTTTCCTTTCAGCAATTTTAGATATTTTCTAAGATCTTGTAGCTTGTAATATTTCTGAGAAAACATCTGTAAATTTCCTACTTCTTCCTCTGCCTATAATGTGTATGTTTTCTCCAGAGGCTTAATTTTTTTCTCTGTCAAATGTTTTTAGTAATTTAATAATGGTGTTATCTTTATTTCTACCTTCACTTCATTTTGGATCTTTTCTATTGCTGCCTTTAAGTTCACTAATCTTTATCTCTGCGGTTTCTGTTATGCTGTTACTTGGATTCTGTGTACTTTTCAGATGTATTTTTATCTCTATATGTTATATATAGGTTTTTTGTTTTTGTTTGTGTGTTTGTTTACTATCTTCCACACCTCTCCCTGACATGCTTGTTCTTTGCTTTCTTCTACATCCAGGTGTATTTGCAACAGTTTCTGTTTTGTTTTGTTTTTATATCCTTGTCAGTTAATTCTTCCATCTATTAATCTGGTGTATTTCTTTTGCTTGATTTTTCTCCAGAATATTTTCTGGGTCATGATATTTTTGGGTTTTGGTATGCTTAGGAAATTTTTTTTTTTTTTTGAGTGGTCTGAGAGTAGCTCTCAACATGGGACTAAGGTAATCCCACTTGAGGTAATATCTTTCAGATGACTCCATTTCATATCCTGTGTATTAAGATGTTCTTTTCATTCTGGTAAAAACACAATTTTCAGTCGTGTGTGGGCTTCAGACATTGCCCCACTTTTGTCTTTCCGGTATTTTCTCCCTAACCCTTAATAATTTCCTCCTATGCAGACACGAAAATACTCAGCAAACAATATTATTCATCCTTTAAAATGAAGATAGTGTTGTGCTACCATCACCAGCATCTTTCTTCAGAACATTTTTTTCTCATAAAACTGAAACTCGGTACCCATTTTACGATAACTCTCTGTTTTCCCTTGCCTTTATCCCCTGGCAACCACTATTATACTTTGTGTCTCTGTGATTTTGACGAATCGAAGTACCTCATATAAGTGGAATCACACTCTATTTATCTTTTAGTAACTGACCTACCTCACTTAGCCTAATGTCCTCAAGATTCATCCATGTGGTAGTCTGTTATAATTTTCTTCATTTTAAAGGATGAATAATATTCTATTGTATGTTTATACCACTTTTTGCTTATCCATTCGTCCATCATTGGTTAGTTGGATTGCTCCCATATTTCAGCTGTTTGAATAACGCTGCTATGACGATCGGTATACAAATATCTCTTCAAGGCCCTGCTTTCAATTCTTTCAATTCTTATTCTTCCAGATGTGGAATTTCTGGATCATATGGTAATTCTACTTTTAATTCTTAGAGAAACCTCCATACCAGTTTCCACAGTGACCATACCAGTATATATTTAGAAAACTAGTGCACAAGGGCTCCCATTTCTTCACATTCTTGCCAAGGATTGTATTGTTTTTGTTTTGTTTTGTTTTGTTTTTGATAGTGTTCATCTTAATGGATATCAGGTGGTATCTCATTGTAGTTTTGATTTGCATTTTCCTAATTATTAGTGATGCTGAGCATTTATTCATGTAATTATTGGGTATGTCTTTGGAGAGACATCTATTCAAGTTCCTTTGCCTATTTTTGAATCTGATTTATTGTTGTTGACTATCATAAATCAGATATATGATTTGCAGATATTTTATCCTAGTCTGTGGGTTGCTTTTTACCATGTTGGTAGTGTCTCTTGAAGAACATGTTTTTTTTTTAATTTCATGAAGTTCAATTTGTTATCTGTCCCTTTGGTATCATATCTGAGAAATTGTTACCACACCCAATGCCTTGTGGATTTTGTACTATGCTTTCTTCTAAGAATTTTGTGATTTTAGGTCTTATATTTGGGTCACAGTTCCATTCTGAGTTAATTTTTGCATATGATTTTAGGTAAGTGTTCAACTTCACCATTTTTGCATGTTGATACCCAGTATTCCGGCATCATTTATTGCAGACTGTCTCTTCTCCACTGAATGGTCTTGGCAGCCTTATCAAAAATCATTACATCATATATTTAAGAGTTTATTTCTCTATTCTTTACTTTTTACTATTGGTCTGTATGTCTGTCTTTATGCCAATACCACATTGTTTTGATGTAGCTTCATAGTAAGTTTTGAAATCAGGAAGTATGAGTCATCCAGCTGTGTTCTTTTTCAGGATTATTTTGCCTACATAGGAATGCTTAAGATTCCATATGAATTTTAGGATGATTTTTTTTCTGTTTATGCAATATATAGTCATTGAAATTTTGATATGTAGATCATTTTGGCTAGTATTGGTGTCTTAACAATTTAAATTTTCCAATCTGTGAACACAAGATGTCTTTCGATTTATTGTTGTTTAATTTCCTTCAGAAATGTTTTGTAGTGTTTATTATTGAAGGCTTTCACTTCCTTGGTAATTCAAGTCAATTCCTAAGTATTTTATTCTTTTTGATGATATTGTAAATGGAATCATTTTTTAAATTTCCTTTTCAGATTATTCATTTTTTTGTGTATACAAATACAACTGATTTTTGTGTGTTGACTTTAAGTGTACTGTTTTGCTGGATTTTATTAGTTCTAATAGGTTATTTTTTTCATGAATTTTTTAGGGTTTTCTACATACAAGATTATTCCATCTACAAACAGAAAGAATTTTACTTATTCCTTTATGATTTGGATGTGTTTTATTTCTTTTTCTTGCTTAATCATTCAAAGTAGGATTTTCAGTATTATGTTGGGTAGAAGTGGCAAAAGTGGACATCCTCGCCTTTTCCTCATCTTAGAGGAAAAAATTTCAGTCTTCCATGACTGAGTATCATGTTTACTGTTGGCTTTTATTATGTTGAGGCAGTTTTCTTCTATTACTATTTTTTTTTGAGTATTCTTATTATAAAAGATGTTGCGGGTGCCGGGATGGCTGTCAGTGAAGCATCTGACTCTTAATTTCTGCTCAGGTCATGAGATGGAGCCCCACATGGGGCTCTGCGCTGAGCAGGGAGTCTTCTCCCTCTCCCTCTGTACCTCCCACTGCTGGTGTGCTCTCTCTCTCTATCAAGTAAATAAATAAATAAATCTATAAAAGATGTTGAATTCTGTCAAATGTTTTTCTGCATCAATTCAGATGAGTATGTGTTTTTTTCCCCTTTATTCTTTAACTTTGTGTATTACATTAATCGATTTTCATATGTTGAACCAGCTTTTCAACAAAGGATTAATTTTCATGTTGTATAATCCTTTTAATATGCTGCTGAATTCAGTTTGCTAGTATTTTGTTAAGGATTTTTACATTAATATTCATAAGAGACACTGATCTGTAGTTTGTTTGTTTGTTTTTTTTTTTTTTAGTATCTTTGTCTGTCTTTAGTATCAGGGTAGTACTGGTCTCATAGAATAAGTTGGGTACACTTCCCTCCATTTCAATTTTTTGTTAAATTTTGATAAAGATTGGTGTTAGTTCTTTAAATACTTGGTAGAATTCTCCAGTGAAACCATCTGGTTCATGAGGGTTTGTTGTTGTTGTTGTTGTTGTTGTTGTTGTTGTTAGTAGATTTTAGACTACTATTAAATATCCTTACTAGTTATAGATCAATTCATATTTTATTTTTAAGTTTTTATTTAGATTCCAGTCAGTTAATATACAGTCTCATATTTCTATTAATATTTTCTATTTCTTTGTGGTTTATCTTGGTAGGATTTATATTTCTAGGAATTTGTTCATTTTATCTAGTTTATACAATTTCTTGGCATTCAGTTGGCCACAGTCTCATTTATAATCCTTTATATTTCTGTAGAATCAGTAGTAGTATCTCCACTTTCATTCCTGATTTTAGTAATTTGAACCTTTACTCCTTTTTTCTTAGTCTATCCAGCTAAAGTTTTGTCAAATTTGTTGAGCTTTTAGGAGAATCAGCTTTTGGTTTCATTGATTTTTCTTTACTTTTTAAAAAGTCTTGGGGCGCCTGGGTGGCGCAGTTGGTTAACCATCTGCCTTTGGCTCAGGTTATGGTCCTGGGCTCCTGGGATTAAGCCCCACATCCGGCTCCCTGCTCAGCAGGAGAGTCTGCTTCTCCCTCTCTCTCTGACCCTCCTCCCCACTTGTGCTCTCTTTCTGTCTCAAATTAAGAAAAAAAAAAGTCTTTATTTCATTTATCTCTGTTCTAATCTTTTTAAAAAAAAATTCCTTCCTTCTGCTAGCTTTGGGTTAATTCTATTTTCACATTCCTTAAGTTGTAAAGTTAGGTTTTTAATTTGAGGTATTTCTTAATTTTTTTTTTTTTTTTAGATTTTATTTATTTATTTGACAGAGAGAGACACAGTGAGAGAGGGAGCACAAGCAGGGGGAGTGGGAGAAGGAGAAGCAGGCTTCCCGCCGAGCAGGGAGCCCGATGCGGGGCAGGATCCCAGGACCCTGGGATCATGACATGAGCTGAAGGCAGACGCTTAACGACTGAGCCACCCAGGCGCCCCAAGGTATTTCTTAATTTTTTAATGTTAGTGTTCATAGCTGTGAACTTCACTCTTAGCACTGCTTTTGCTGTGGCCTGTAAGTTTTTGTAGGTTGTGTTTTCACTTTTGTTTTTCTCTATAGTGTTTTCTAATTTCCTTTGTGATTTCTTAGTTTATTCATTCGTTAAGAGTGTCTTGTTTAATTTCCACAATATTGTGAATTTTCCACATATGTATATATCATTATAAATTTGGTTACTGTTATTTGTTAAGTTGGAAGTAACCTTTGGATCATAGCATAGTGTCTCCCTGTGTGTGACAATTATTTCCTTGTAATCCTCCCCTCACATAGTTAACTCTTCAACATTATTCAGACATTAGTGAACACATCGGGAAACTTTCTAAATGTATAGATACCTACTTTCCCCATAAAATAACACTTTTAATACTATATTGTGATTGCTATGTAATTATTTCTATTCTTTTTATACAGAAATCTCAGTGAGAAAAATAGGCCTCTTTTGATTAACTTTATCCATAGAACCCAGTATAAACTAAAATGATATATTCAGTATTCACTCTTTGAATTAAATAAGATAAAGATCCGTATTTACTGTCTTACCTCTCACCAGCTTCTAGTGAAAGAATGCTGCTTCTGATTGTCAATTAGAAAGCTAGCAAAGGCAGTAACCCTTCCAATTCTAGTATACTCAGAATGTTTCAGGTTTCTATTCCTGTGTAGATGGAAGCTGTGATATCAAGCAGACTAGAAAAACTCAAAAATAAATTAGGTCTTAGGAGCTCATAATGAAGAGTAATGCTCTATATTTTTATATCACTTGATGACAAACCCATTGCCTCACCATACATTAGCTTCCCTATATGTTCTACACAGTATAATGTTTGGGTAGGTGCTGGTCACCATTATACTTATAAAGAGAAACTTTGTTTAGTTGATGAGTAAGTCAGACAGTATTTCTCTTCTTTGGAGGCATCTGGAAATCTTTAAGTACAGTTTTGGGAATCAAAATGACAGTAAATATTATTGATAGCTCCTTGAGCGTCAGGGTTGCTGTATGGCCTGCAAATGCATTTGAGAGCAAAGATGTTTCCTGTCTTAAATGCCAATATATAAATGCCAATATCCAAATACCTATTTGAGAAACATTGAGAGGAAAAAGAGGGAAAAAAATTCACCTAATATCCACTCTCTTTGTGATACCTTGGGAATTAAAGGAAAGGTTTTCATTATTGGGCTGTTGATGCAGATTGTATTCAATCTTTAATAAACTAATTTAGTTTAATATAATTAAATAAAGTAAAGTATTAACTTGTAAATTATAGAATTCTCAAAATAGATTTTTAAGGAAACCTTTATTTCTATACCCGGTATATCTTTAATCTGCTGCAGTTTTAATCTACTATTACATTAAGTTCACTGAGTCCTGTGCAATTGAAACCACTTCATATAAAATTATTGCATAGTGATGGAATGGAACCATAGTAATGGAACCATCAACTCTATATGGCAGGGAATCCTAATTATAAAACTGATGCATTATAGATTCTTTTTATTTGTTCAAAGCTGTGTCACTGAAGGAGAGGGCAAAATGTTTCTTTATCAAAAGTACACAAAATTACAGGTTATGTATATATTTAAATGTTAGCATCAACAGAATTTGCTGGTAGACTGGATATAAAGTGTGAGAAAAAGAGAAGGATCAAAGTAGAAATGTGAAATCAAATTAAATGGGGATATACTGGAGAACAAATAATTTGGGGAGCAGAGAAATTAATGTTTTCATTTTGAACAAATTAATTGGATATCCATGTGGAGGGAATTGTTAAGGAAACAGTGGAATTTAAGGGACTGCAGTTCAAGGACACATCAAAGCTGGCAGTAAAAAATTAGGAGTCTTCAGCTTTCATATTTAAAGCCAGTGTACCAGATAAAATTATTGAAGGGATGCACGTAAACAAAGAAGAAAATAAATCCAGGGAAAGAAACAGACAATGGTACTCTGGAGGCCAGATGAAGACAGCTATTCCATCTCCAGCTTCTGGAATATAAGATACAGGAGAATAAACTATGTCAAGAATGTTCTCAGGGCATCATTAAATTTTAATTAGAGCAAAGTGGAGAATGGAAAACTTAGAGAAAAATTAGAAGTGAGGGATTTTGTTAGAAAAAAAGTGCATTCAAGATATCACAGAGAAAGTCTTTCCACAGTGGGGTGGGATATATGATTCGATCAGAATAGGGGAATCACAAGGCTATATGGAATGAGAAATCAGGTAACAAAGTATGACAGCTGAGTCATGTGGCTTTTTGATGAATAGATGTAAATAGGAATGTGTAGTATGTTAAGAATATTCTTGATGATTTCTGTATGGCAAGGTGCTGAGCTTTCTGTAGAGTGGAGAAGAGGAAGGAGAAAAGGACTTATCACTTAGAGAGAGTGTGACTCCTTTAGAGTTAAGAACACTGTTAGAACACTGACAGTGACGTAGGACTATAGATGGCCTTGTAGGCAAACCATGTTTTCTCCACTGATGATGGTGTGGAGGCAGATGGAGGGATGATGGAGCCAGGGCCATGTGGATGTCTCTTGATTGCTTTTTGTCAACTATTTTGTAATCTAGTCATGGTCCACAGCAAACATATTTTTTATCAAAGGGCTGGACTGAGCTCTGAAGTCCCAAATTAAGTTAAACTATTATAATATTATAATCATTTTTAAATTTGCTCCACACTTTACACGATTTTCTTAGTAGAGCTTTTAGGAATATGTAACTTAAAATTTCAGTATCCTTGATTTCAGTGAAGTGATTGCCTGAAGAGCGTGGAGTAAATAAATAGCATGATCAGGATATTGTAAACTTGAATATTCTGTAAGACACTTGTTCTTTTTTCTTGGGGATCTGAATATTTAATTGGAAATTTAACTCATAGCTTCATGAAAACATTGTCTAATATTTTTCTTCTTTTGATGTTTTAAATAGGATATGAAATTAAACCATACTTCCAAATGTATGTAATATTTATTTGAAATAGTAAAAATGTTAATATATTCTTAGTATTTCAAAATCAAGATTTGTAAGAAAATAAATTGTGTGTTTATTAGACTGCCTTATGATTCTGAGCCTGTAATGGTCATAGTACCTCCTGTTTGTAAGATAATTGATGTCAGGATTATTTTCAAAATAAAGTTCAAATCCCCATAGTACTCTTCTGTAAGTGCACTTGTATTCAATTTACTTTCTCTTTTAGGAAGCAGAAGAAAAATAAAGGAATATGAAGCTTAGAGAATGAGGTGATAATGCAATAATGCAGTCAAAACCAAAATGAATTGAGTGAAACATATAGAAATCAAGGAAGTCATCAATGTTCACTGTGAAAATTAAGTGTAATTTAAGATTTTAAACTCAAGTTACAGTTTAAATCTTATATATACAAACTAATGACATACCATTATTTGATCTAAATTTCATACATTCATAAACTATCTCAAAACAGTATCAATACAGCCAAGCAAGTTAAATCGCAAACATGTGATACTACATTCAATGATGATAAGGTTTGTGGGTGCATGTGTGAGGCTAAGTGAAAATCTATTGCAAATAATAAAAAAACTCATTGTCATTACTCATACTTAAAACCCAGCAGATTAAAACAATAATAATCACTGACAAAAAGTTTATCTCACATAGTAAAAATTTCACTGCAAATATGTTCTAACAAATCCAGGTTCAGAAATGCATATGTTATAATTCATTATGGTATTCATTTATTGTTCCATTTACAGAAAACAGACTTGTATTTTTAAAGTGCTCTTCAATATTGAATGTTATCTATAAACACTAAAAGTCTTCTGTAAGTAATAGTCATATATGGTAAGGGTCTGAATTTGTATTTTGGTGAGTACCCTGTTCAAATCACAAGTTTTGGGACATTGTTACTCGAATATACAGAGAAAAATATATGCAAAATATAATAGTTTCAATGAAAATCTTATCCCATTTATTACTAATTTGTGTTCTCTAGATAATTCTAGAATTGCTTCAATAGCAGAATTATTGTAGTTACACTTACTTTTAATAAAACTAGGCAAAAAGCAAATATTTTTGAGAAATATATTTCTACACAATGCAGCTTATTCCTTACAGGACCCACTTATCTTTTGCCATGGTATATATCATGGTATGTTACTGATGGTCACATACATAAAATTTAGAATTTTATATATCAATGTTTAAAAAATCTTTATTTGACTCAATACAGTTGCTCAAAAGATTAAAATCATTTTAATGACAAGCCAGGTTTTCTGAATGCATTGGAGAGAATATAACTGGGGAAATTGACTATTACTCTAAGAAAGCAAAATCTTTAACTCCACTGTAGCGTGTTTCTTCCTGTGTTAATAACTGTTCTGCACACAGGCATACCTCGGGGATATTGCAGGTTCAGTTCCAAAGCACTGTGATAAAGTGAATATTGCCATCAAGCTAATCTAAACGAATGTTTTGTCTTCCCAGTGCACAAAAAAATTCATACTATACTGTAGTTGATTAAGTGTGCCATAGCATTATATCTAAAAAAATGTAGATATCTTAATTAAAAAAGACTTTATTGCTAAAAATGCTAACCATCATCTGAACTTTCAGTGAGTTGTAATCTCTTTGCTGATGGAGGGTCTTGCCTCGATGTTGATGGCTGCTGACTGAGCAAAGTGGTGGCTGCTGAAGGCTGGGGGCTGTGGCAATTTCTTAAAATAAAACACAATGAAGTTTGCAGCATCTGTTAACTCTTTCTTTCACGAATGATATTGCTGTAACATGTGATGCTCTTTGATAGAGTTTTACCCAGAGTAGATCTTTCAAAATTGGCCAATTCTCTCATCCCTGCCACTGCTTTATCAACTAAGTTTATGCAATAGGCTAAATATTTTGTTGTCATGTTAACAATCTTGATAGCATCTTTGCCAGGAGTAGATTCCATCTCAAAAACTTCTTTTCTTTGATCATCAAAAAGAAGCAATTCCTCATCCATTAAAGTTTTATTATGAGATTGCAACCATTCAGTCACTTCTTCAGGCTCCACTTCTAATTCTAGTTCTCTTGCTATTTCTATCACACCTGCAGTTACTACCTCCGATGAAGTCTTCAACCCCCAAAGTTATCTATGAAGGTTAGAGTCAACCTCTTCCAAACTCCTGTTCATGTTGATATTTTGACTTCTTCCCATGAATCATGAATGTTCTTAGTAGTATCTATTATGGTGAGTCCTTTCCAGAAAGTTTTCAATTTACTTAGCCCAGATCTATAAGAGGAATCACAATCTATGGCAGCTATCACTTTACCAAATGTATTTCTTAAATAAGAAGATTTGGAAATCAAAATGACTCCTTGATCCATAGACTGCAAAATAGATGTTGTGTTAGCAGGCACAAAAACAAAATGAATCTTATTGTATATCTCCATCAGAATTCTTGGGTGACCAGGTACATTGCCAATTAGCAGTAGTATTTTGAAAGGAATCTTTGTTTTCTGAACCTTAAGTCTCAAAAATGGTGGGCTTAAACTATTCAGTAAACTGTGTTGTAAACAGATGTGCTGTCATCCAGGCTTTGTTGTTCCATTTACAGAGCACTGGACAAAGTAGAGTTAGCATAATTCTTAAGGGCCTTAGGATTTTCAGAATGGTAATGAGCATTGTCTTCGATTTCAAATCACCAGCTTCATTAGCCCCCAGCAAGAGTCAAACTGTTCTTCAAAGCTTTAAGCTGGGTATTGACTTCTCTCTAGCTATGAAAGTCCTAGATGGCATCTTCTCCCAATAGAAGGCAGTTTTGTCTACATTGAAAATCTGTTGCTTACTGTAGCCACTTTAATTAATTGTCTTAGCTAGATCCTCTGGATAACTTACTGCAACTTCTACATCAGCACTTGCTGCTTCACCTTGCGCTTTGATATTATGGAAGGGGCTCTTTTCTTAAATCTCATGAAACAACATCTGCCAGCTTCAAACTTTTCTTCTGCAGCTTCTTCACCTCTCTCAGCCTTCATAGAATTGAAGAGTTAGGGCCTTGCTCTGGATTAGGCTTTGGATTAAGGAAATTGTTATGTCTGGTTTGAGCTATCGGTCACTAAAACTTTCTCCATATCAGCAATAAAGTTGTTTCACTTTCTTATTATTCACACGTTCATTGGAAATTTCCTTCCAGAACTTTTCCTTCGCATTTACAACTTGGCTAACTATTTGGCACAATAAGCCTAGTTTTTGGCCTATCTCAGCTTTGACATGCCTTCTTTAAGCTTAATCATCTCTAGCTTTTGATTTAAAGTGAGAGACGTGAGACTTTTCCTTTCACTTGGACACTTGGAGGCCATTGTAGGGTTGTTAATTGGTCTAGTTTCAATATTGTTGTGTCTCAGGGAATAGGAGGCCCCAGAAGACACAGAGAGATAAACAAACAGCCAGTTGTGGAGCAGTCAGAACACAATATTTGTGGATTTTTTGCCACCTTATATAGGTGTGGTTTGTGGCACCTCAAAACGATTACAAGAGTAACATCAAAGATCACTATACTAATACAGATCACCATAGCAAATATAATAATAATGAAAAAGTTTGAAATACTCTAAGAATTATCAAAATGTAGCACAGAGACATGAAGTGAGAAAATGCTGTTAGAAAAATTGTATTAATTGATTTGCTTGAGTAACAAACCTTCAATTTGTAAAAAAACACAGTATCCATGAAGTACAGTAAAACAAGGTATGACTGTACTAGAGAAATATTTGAAACCCTTCATAGTTATGGAATAAAAGAAATGCGTTACTACAGCATAAGACATCTGAAGAAAGTACAGTATGTCAATCTAAAATCTGATACAAAACCAAACCAGACAGTCTTGAAATTCAAAGTTATCCATGAAAAAATGGATAGGAGAAAACTGAGTCAGAATAGATATAATTATTTGATAAATTTGAAAGTATTTAGTCTTCAGGATATAAAGACACGTAGTTACAAAATAAAAAGAGAGAGAAAATAAATTATTAAAGGTCACAATTGGAAAATAAAGAGAAATAATTTTTATAAGTAATGTGATATGTTATTGATACAATTAACATTTGATTCATTTGACCATAACTGTTTTGTAAAGAAATTCTTATAAAAAATGAATATTAATATATAAGGGACATTGTACTATTGAGTAGAAAGACATTCATGGAAGATTTGAATTGAATATTGTTAACAATTAACAAATGCATATATATACTAAGATTCAATTTATGTTGTTTTCATTTGTGATATCTTTTTCTTTCTGATATTACTAATCATACATCTCTTGAACAAACCTGATTAGTGAGGTTGCATATTACCTATTTAAATCACCACAGTATCTCTAACTCAGAGTAAATAATAGCTTTGGGCAACAAAAAAAATGACTAATGGCCCTGTTCATTTGAACAGTGTAAGAAGAGGCAGAATCACTCATGGAAAATTGTGATTGGTGGAATGAATAAGTGGTAATTGCTTCACATTAAATAAATAAAGGACACTATCATATATTAATACATTCACAGTTTATTACAGTTTGGACATATTCTAATCAACACTGACAGCAATTGAATAGATTGGTTGCACCCAAAGGTGCTGTTTATTAATTTATCTTAACAAATAATGACGTTGTGTCAAGGTAAATTATGTTTCTTCATATGTTGCAGGTTTTCCATTGAAACTTGAATAGGATGTTTATTCATTTGTCCTTTTTTAAACATAAAATATTTTAAATCAACATTTTACTAGGGTTTTAAGGGAAAGCATTTTTTTCGTTTTGAATGACTTTTGGAAAGTCATTGAGCTCTTGCTCAAATTGTCCAGAGATTTATTGTGAGTCTTCTATTTATCTTTATTTACCTTATATGTAAACTAGGAGTAATAAGCTGTTCCACTTAACTTTTAATGATCTTGAACATTTAAAATGTGATAGAATAGGGAAATAATTGAAAGTTTAAAAAACATCACTGTAATGATTATGATATATAGTTTAAAATGGAATATTTTAAAAGTAAAGTTTTACTTGGGTCCACTCATTATACACAAGCAGTTACATATAAATAGGACCATGCCAAGCAATTTTGTGTACCCCAAGCATATTTGCCTTTCCTTTCTTTTGTTCTTTACATATAGTGCTCAGAATAATTCTTTTATATTTTTTAACATGATCAAGCCCTATTTATTTATTTATTTATTTATTTATTGTAAGAATACTTAAAATATGAAATCTACCTTCTTAACAAATCTTTAAGTGTACAATATAACATTATTAACTAAAGGCACAATGTTGAATAGCATATCTCTAGAATTTGTGTAACTGGAACTTTATATGCATCACACAGCAACTTACTTCCCTTCCTTCCCCCCTCCCCCTTTCCAGCAACCACCACTCTACTCTGGTTCTATGAGTTTCACTATTTTAGTTACCTTATATAAGTGAAACCATGCAGTATTTGTCCTTCTTTTACTGGCTTATTTCACTTAACATAATATTCTCCAGGCTCATCCATTTTGTCACAAATGCCACAATTCCCTTCTTTTTTAAGGCTGACTATATTTCACTGTACCATATTTTCTTTCTTTATCATTTATCTATTGATGATAGATTTTTGGCTTATTTCCATTTCTTGTCTGTTTTGTAAATATGCTGCAATGAATATGAGAGGAAAGTTATCTTTTTAGGATCATGATTTCAATTCTTTTGGATATATATCCAGAAATGGGATTTCTGGGTAGTTACATTTTTTTACTTTTTGAGGAGCTTCCATACTGTTTTCCACAGAAGCTCCACCAATTTACATTCCTATCAACAGTATATGAGGGTTCCAGTTTCTCTGCTTCTTTACCAACACACACACAGACACACGCACACACACATATAGATATATGCATTCTAATACGTGTGAAATAATATTTCATTGTAGTTTTGATTTGCATTTCCCTGATGATTAGTGACGTTGAGCATCTTTCCATATACCTGTTGTTCATTTGTATATCTTCTTTGGAAAGATGTCTATTCACGTCCTTTGCCCATTTTTAAATTGCATTATATGTTATTGTTGCTGCTGCTGTTTTTATGGAGTTGTATGAGTTCTTTATATAGTTTGGATATTAACTGCTTATCATATATATGGTTTGTAAATATTTTCCTCCATTCCTTAGGATTCCTTTCACTTTGTATATTATTCTGCACTCCATGGAAATGCTGTTTTTCACTTGATAGCTCACTTTTATAGTTTTGCTTTTGTTGCTTGTGCTCTTGGTGTCCTATTCAAGAAATCATTGTCTTAACCAGTCATGAAGGTTTTCCCTTAAATTTTCTCCTAGGGGTTTTACAGTTTTAAGTCTATGTTTAAATCTTTATTCCTTTTAGGTTTATTTGTGTGAATGATGTAAGATAAGCGTCTAATTTCATTCCTTTGCATGTGAATATCTAGTTTTACTAGCATTATTTGTTGAAGATTTTATCCTTCCCCCATTGGCACACTTCTCTAAGATGGGTTTACAGTGAATGTGTGAGTTTATTTCTGGGTTCCATATGTCTATCCTTATGCTGGTTTCATACTGTTTTAATTACTTTAGCTCTGTAATATATTTTGAAACCAGAAAGTGTGATGTGTCCATCTTTGTTCTTTCTCAAGATTGCTTTAGCTGTTCAGAGTCTTTTATGGTTCCAATTGAAATTTAGAATTATTTTTCTTTTACTAAAAGAAATGCCATTGGGATTTTGATAGGGATTACACTGAATCTGTAGGTGGTTTTAGTGAGTTATGAATATTTTAACAATATTAAGTCTTCCAACCCATAACCAACCTCTATTTATATTTCAGGGTTCAACTACAATTTTTCTCAGCAAGTCTTTCTTGATACTCTTCTTTTTTACTCCCTCTCAATCACTAATATAGCATTTGTAATATTAGAATCTAAATATTTTACTTGTGTGTCTTACCTACACAAAGCAGATCAAAAGAAAAAATACATATCATTTTGCTATATATATAATTGTTTTTACAACAAATTTTATATTCTTATTTTAATATTATTAAAGTGTTTTGTGCTATTAAATTAATTCTATGACTATAATAAAATTGAACTTTAGAATATACCTTCAACCACTACCTGCAAACATACGTGACATGTCTGTACCCCTGTAAACTAAGTTTAAATCTTTCTTTCTCTCCATCTCTCTCTCTATTTCTGTCTCCATATATATCATTACATATCTATATACATACACATTAATATAAAATTTAAATATACATGCTCTATTATTGAAGAAATAGCACAATTTTTCAGGATAGTTTCCTTCCTTGTAGATTTTTAAAACCATTGAAAATGCTGAGTCAGTCTGTTAGTCAGTCTGTGAACTCGTTTGTGAACTCTCTAGTTATTCAATACGTTTGTGAACTCTCTAGTTATGATTTACACTATAATCAAACAACTAAAACAAGAGTAATATTAATGCATATATGCATATATATACACAAATAAAGGGGTTTATCATGAAACTTCAATCATTCCATTCATTCATTCACTCATTCAATTTATTCAGTAAATGATATCGTATTTGTAGGCACCAGACATTTTGCTTAGCACTCAGCATGAGATTATGAACACAGCAAACAAAGTACCTCACTCATTCCACAGAGCTTAAAATCTAGATACAGAGACTCAGAGTAAGTGAACAATTAAAATCAAATTAATTAAGTATTGATATTTTGAAGAATCTAGCGTCAAGAATAAAGATAAGATGGTGAAAGGAAGTCTCTATTAAGAAGTAATATTTGCATCTACTTGATTGTTGAAAAGGACCTAGATGAACAAAAAATAAGAATTATTAGTGGGTTTTTTGTGTGGGTAAAAGGAATGATATGTGCAAAGACAGTCTAAATAATGCTTAATGAATGTCAAAACTAAAAGATGAATAATTTGAAAGGTATGCCAAAAGGCAATAAGAATGGCACCAAGTGGGCATTGGGAGCTAGAAAGGTGGAAAATTATGAGGGTCTAGTTGCGAATCAACTAGGGTTGATTTGAAAATTATGAGGGTCATAGCAAATCATTATGATTTGATTCTAATTTTAACACAAATATGAATGAACAGAAACAACGTGATCTGATTTACATTTTGAAAGCTTAAATTTGTCACTGTATAGAGGATAAATAGAATTCAGTCACAAATTGAAATAGAGTTATAAGTTAGGTAACTGTGCTGTTCTCCAGTTAGTAGATTTATCTATGCATCACAGATGTTTTTGGTTAATAGCTGTGTAGTGATGTAAGAAGAAATACCAAAGAAAGAGCAGATGTGATTTTTTTTCAGAAATGACAAAATTACAATTTACTGGTCACATGTATTGGAATATAGTTATCTTCTGTACAGAACTATTCTTTAATTGTAATATAGAATTCTATATGGGCCATATACATTGTGACTAAATAGCCTCGATTTTAAATTTAATACCTTCCAAAGAACACATCTGTTGCAAGAAAATGAATATGTGAAAACACATCTGGACAAAATTTTAAACTTTGAAATTTGACTTAAGAATTATTGTCTAGCCTATTAAAGCCTTAAAAGTTAATAATTCTCAAGGTAGAAAATAGCAAAATCTTTCAACTCATAAGGCAAGTGCAACATAAATAATTCACAACATTTTATTAATATGAATTTATTGGGTTATTATTTGGTATACAGTGCTCTGCATTTTGCTTACGTATGCCTTGTCTATAAACAATAATAGACAATTAGTTACACTGAGAGGATAGTTACTACTGGTCATGGAGAAAATGGCATCTTTTGATTTTAAATAGATATCAAAGGAAAAAATTGAAAACCATGTTGTTATAAAGATATTTCCACTGACTTTTTACCACAGTCTATATTTTTTAAAATTTTGCATGGAGTCATATTAGCAAATTTCATTATCATCTTCAATTGCCATGTAGAATGGAATACTTATTTTTATTGACTAGCAAATTCTCTTTTTGTAAGCTGATGAATCAGAGGAGATAAATATAATCAGAAGGTTATTCTAGCATTACAGTTAACTGTATGAGCTACCTTTAAAGCATATATGTATCATTTTTTAATCTTCCAATCATCTAAACCTTATAAAGTTTACTTTATGTAACCTTAAGGTGTCATAGGATGCAGAACTCAATTCTGAGTATACACGATGGAAAGACTAGATATTCCCTTAATCAGTTACCTTGGCATTTAAAGCAGGGCCATGGAGCCAAGGCACACCTAATCAGATACAAAAAGAAAAAAACAAAACAAAACAAAAAAACACAGAAATTTTGAATCTGGCATTAGTGTTGAAATCCCAAAAGCAGGAACAGTAAAGAATTCAATCACGTTATATGATTAGCAGTGACTGGCCCTCACTGATGGCCAACCTTTAGGAAACCAATTAAGGGTTTCAGATTGTAGAAGGTGGGGACTTCTCTATTTGTCAGGTAACACTAACAGCAGTTCTGTTAGGTTGTTATTAGTGTCATCCTTACTTTACAAGTGAAGATAAAGAGGCAGAGATTGTTTACACAATTTGCCAAAATAATAGATAGTGAGTATGAATCAGACAATTATGATTCAGAGTTTGTCCTCTTAATCAATATATTACAGAGCTTTCTTCACCCAAATAAAAATATTTCCCAAAGCTATGAAAATCCTTTTCAGAGATGCTGACACATTAATCACTAATGAATTTTTCAAGGCTTTGGTGAAGTAGATGTATTAAGCATCTTATAAAAAGATAGAGATGCAAAATTGGTGATTTACAAATTATAAATCCACTCTCACTTCTTCTCTCTACATCTGTAGTTGGAGATTATTTTCCTTCATGGTGGTTTCTAGTCAATTATCAGAATAAAATCTCAATTATTTGCTTGGTCAATTGTCTGAGACTAAATCTCAGTAGTGGCCAATGATAAATACATATGCCATAAATCCCTTAATATAATGATACTCTTGAAACTCACTTCATTTGAAAATGGCTCATTGATTTTAGAGGACATGGCAGAATCCTGTAAGAGCCAGAATGACCAGTTTGGTCAACAGCAGGGCCCAAGTATTTATCAGATCTATCTCTCACACAGGAGCCTTTATTAGCAGTTGATAAGATCACATGATTGGCAACCTGCTAATATTCCACTTACTAATAATTTTTAAAATAAAATAAAATTAGGCTTAGGTAATGGAAGTTTAATTTGAAGTAGTAAAATCATGATTGTTGAATTAATTCCTAAGCCAATTTAGTTCACAGATTAAGAAAGACCTAAAAAAAATAAGATACATTCTCAGAATCTTCTTTCTAGTCTTCTCCAAAGACAAAGGAATAACTACACAATCAGAAAGTGAAACACTTAGATCATTTTAATATTTGTCAACAGTGACTATATATTTTCATTAATCTGGAGACTAAGACATGTTCTTCTTTTCTTAATTACAGTGGAGGCTAGAACACCAGATAATAAATGAAGTCTTAAATGAAATTCACTTCATGGTAAGCCTACATTAATTCTAAAACTAATCCATTATTCCTTCACAAATTACTAGATTTATAGTTCAGGAATAAATGTGCTCTACAATTATAAACATTCTCCTAGGCGTGCCAGGCTGGCTTAGTTGGTAGAGCACGTGACTTTTGATCTTGGGGTTGTAAGTTTGAGCCCCATGTTGAGTTGGAGAGATTACTTAAAACTAAAAATCTTAAAAAAGAAAATAAATCTCCTATTGTCATTTGACCAAAGAAGTAAGGTCTATTATGAGAAAGTCCAAATGGAAGTTCCTACAAGCATGTTTTTACTTCCCAAAATAGTAGTAATTAAGAGCACAAACTCTAGAATTAGACCACACAGGTTAAAATCACAGTTCTACCACTTAAATGCTTTGTGACTTTACACAAATTTCTTAATCATTTTAGATTTTAATTTTGATATATATAATTAGTTATGATATCTATTTTCTAAAATGCTATTTATTCTATGGAGCACTTAGAATAATGTTTGGCATGCAGTAATTATAAATTAGTGTTTTAGTAATCAATCAAAAACAATATAAATTTTGGGGGGGAAAGTTCAAAGAATTATATTCAACAATCTAAAATTTTAAACTGAAGAAATATTTTTCACATCTTCTTTTAGTTATCAATTATTTCCAGAGAATGAAACAGATGGATCTTAAAAAATAAGAGTCAGGGACACCTGGGTGGCTCAGTTGTTTAAGCATCTGCCTTCGGGTCACGTCATCATCCCAGGGTCCTGGGATCGAGTCCTGCATCAGGCTCTCTGCTCAGCAGGGAGTCAGCTTCTCCCTCTCCCTCTGCCCCTCCCTTTGCCCCTGCTTGTGTTCTCTCTCTCTCTCTCTTGCTCTCAAGTAAATAAAATCTTTAAAAATAAGAGTGGATTATCATATTTTTAACCAACTGAGCCACCCAGGCACCCTAGAGTGGATTATCATATTTTTAATCTTTAACTGACTTTAGTTGTCACTGTTACTTCAGATATGTTCTCTTAAAATGGATAAATAAGTAAAAGCTTGGTGCCTGATACATTGTTTCTTATTTTCTGATTAAAATGAAAGTTCTAGCCCAGAAGTCAGAAAAACTAGAAGCACTTGTCTTTCCTCTAACAAGAACAGCAACACTCTACCTCTAATGTCTTACCTCAGTGTTAAATCATCTTGTGGTTTGTGAACAGCCACTTAGTCTTGAAGGAACTTGACCATCTTACTATCCCAAAAGACATCCTTTAATTACACTGGTATTCTCATCACAATAGAACCTGAAGAGGAGAGGGCATCTAGATACTATGGTAATTTGTTTGCATGCCATAGGAAAGGTGATCATTCTCATGAAAACTCTGGTATCTGTCATATTGGAGTAACTGGGTATCTAGTAGATCTGACAATTTTAAGATATCCACTCCACAACATAGGGCAAGTTTCCGCACATTATTTCTTACACCACTAAACCAAGTTGTCAAATGTTGGTAGTCTTTTCAGAAAATTGAAATGGTATGTGTTGCACTTCTCTGATCATTTAGAGTCAAGGAAGGCCATCTTTAAAGTAGCACAGAAAGGCTTCTGGATGATATAGGCTGCAGTGTATACAGCTTTACTATCGATCCATTATAAACCTATTGGTTTAGTGTTGCTTAAGTATCTATTGTAAAGAGAGTTTTGGCTTTCCTCTATGGTAAAGGCCATTAGAGAGTCATAGCATGTGTGTGTGTGTGTGTGTGTGTGTGTATGTGTGTGTGTGTAGCACACTTTATCCATTCATTTATCAGTGGACACTTGTTTGCTTCCATATCTTGGCTATTGTAAATAACATTGCAATAAATATAGGGGTGCATATCTTTTCAAAGTAGTGTTTTCATTTCCTTTGGGTAAATATCCAATAATGGAATTATTGGATTATGTAGTATTTCTATTTTTAATCTTTTGAGGAAACTCCATCCTGTTTTCTACAGTGGCTATACCAATTTTTGTTCCTTTTGCTCTGCGTCCTTGCCAACACTTGTTATTTCTTGTCTTTTGGATTCTAGCCGTTCTGATAGGTGTAAGGTGATACCTAAATTGTGGTTTTGATTTGCATTTTCCTAAAGATTAGTGATGTTGAGCATCTTTTCATGTGTCTGTTGGCCATCTGTGTGCCTTCTTTGGAAAAATGTCTGCCTATTTTTTAATCAGGCTAGCTTTTGGCATCGAATTGTATAAATTCTTTATATATTTTGGATATTAACCTCTTATCAGATATACCATTTACAAATATCTTTTCCCATTTAGTACGTTGTTTTTCATTTTGTTGATGGAAAAGACAATGGGATATTATGCAGCCATAAACAAGGTTGAGATCTTGTCATTTGTGACATGGATGGCCTTAGAGGGTATTACGCTAAGTGAAATAAGTCAGATAGAGAAAAACAAATACCATATAATTTCACTCATATGTGGAATCTAAAAAAATACAACAATTGAATAAATAAACAAAAAAAAAGAATCAAACTTATGAATACAGAGAACAAACTAATGGTTGCCAGAGGGAAATGTGGGACTGGGAAAAATGTGGTTTGCACAGCATATGTAAAGAGATGTTGAATCACTATGTTGTACACCTGAAACGAATGTAATGTGTTCAGCTATACTCAATAAAGAAAAAGAAGAGTCATAGTGATGCCCCCCAAGGTCTGGGACAAAAAGATGTGCTATCTTAAGTATTTTTCTTTTGAGAAATTATTCTTTTCTTGTTTCTGTACAATGATATAAACTAAAATTCTTAGCATGGTATGAGATGATTGTTCAACCTGAATTCCACATGGTGACTTAGGAGTTATGACAATCCTATCGGCAATAAATTTAGACATTCCCAGAAGGGCTTTCTCATGAAATAAAGGTGGTACATATGAGATTATTTCAAGCATGTCCAGGCAAGGACAGGCACTTTGTGTTAGTAGTTGATTTACACTCACAGCTGTACTGTGCGGCCCCTTAATGTCTCATCTCAAAACATATGTATGACATCATCAGTAATTTCTATGACCACTGGTCTGATGAGAAAAATACTCAATTCTGGTTTATAGACAACACTATACCATTTACTTGCACCAGCAAAAAGTATACTACAACAGTATTAAAATCCCGCTTTTGCATAAATGTAAATTATGGTGAAGAACGGAACTCCTCTTAGTAGTCAGAACCTCAGTTGGCACAACCATCATTTCAATTTTACCTCAAGGGAAAGAAGGCCTGGTTTGAGGTATCTATGAATAATGCTTTGAGAGAATAGCCAGATGTTTAGAAGAAATACATGGACGGATTAAAAATATTTAGGAAGATCTATATTAATGGACCTCTTAATTTATGACTAGAATATTTGTGTCTCAGGTGGTGGGTCAGCAGAAGCTCTCAAAGCAGAGAAGACTTATAATAAGACGATATGGGAAAAATCATTTCTGTGAAGTAGGTCAGCATTCTTCCCCAGTTAACAGAAAAGAGATCCTGGTTGCAGGGCTGGAGATTAAGTGAAGTCTTAACAATATAATCCTCTTCTTATTAAGACTGACCTGGTTACTGTCACTGCTCCTTCTCCAGTGCCATAAACCTGAGAACCAGTCATCCACTTAGTGGAGAATGACTCTATGGGAATCTTTCATCCTTTTCATCAAAGCGAGCACAGGTTTATTTGAACCAATGTAGACAGTTCTTGATTCTGCTGCTTCAAAACCTTGCAAGATTTCCAACCTTAAATTTAGGGAACACTGCTCTGACAGTCCCTCAACACTGCTTCTGGGCAAGGAACTTAATTTACTACAATGAAAATAAAAAAGGACAATTAATTTGCCCTATATATTTTATGACTCTGACAAATAGACTTTATTAAAACCTTTAATAATTTTTTAGATTAAAATCCTGAATGCTTAATGTGGCCAACAAAAACCTACATTATCTGAGAAACAAACTGAGGGTTCTAGAGGGGAGGGGGTGGGGGGATGGGTTAGCCCGGTGATGGGTATTAAGGAGGGCATGTACTGCATGGAGCACTGGGTGTTATACGAAAACAATGAATCGTGGATCACCACATCAAAAACTAATGATGTATTGTATGGTGACTAACATAACATAAAAAAAAAAAAAACCTACATTATCTGGCTTCTGCCTTTTTCAAAGCCCAATATCCAACCACTGTTTCCTCAATTCTCAGGGTTCCAGCCTGAGATTGTGCAATTTTTCTGCTGTCTGCTCGAATCTCAAAGCCCTTGTATGAGATGTTCCTGACCTGTAACTCTCCTCATTTCCATGTCTTAGCTCAAATTTAATCATTATTTAGATGCCAGATTGAATGATATTACCGCAAAGAAACCTACCTTTACTTCACAGATTATATCAAGGTTCTTTCTTAATACTGTCACAGCTTTCTGTACTTTTTCATTTTTCTTATCACAGTGTAATTAATTATTTAATAATTTTTTCTTGTGTCTCCTCCTTTGGAAATAAGCCCAGAAGGCATGGACCATTTTTAACTTATCCGTTTCTGTATTCATATGATCTATCACTGTATTTATATGTAATAGGTACAAAAAATATTTCTTGAACAAATGAATAAATTATTTCATTGTAAGTTAATTTCTCACAGGGAACTTGGAGTTTTATAATTAGCAAATGAAAGGAAGATCATTTTTCCAGTCACATCATCATCCCTATCATTCTTTTATGATAGCAGGGTGTTGAGTTGCAAGGCGAGAACCCTTATTTTAACATATCCATCTCATATCTGTGCCCAATGTCACTTCATTAAACACTAATCAATACACCAGCAGTAGTCTCACCCTTGGGGAGTGTCCTAAGCACCTAAAAATTATTGTATATTCAGTTTAGAGTCCACATCATCAAATTATTTGGGGATTTCTTTGATTTTCTGAGAGTGTTTTTCCTCATAGGCACATAAGACATCTGTAATAAGCAAATGATCTGATAAAAGGACAAACATGTTCCTAACTATTGGAAAACATAGTTGCACATCCACACCCGATGCTCAGATTATGATGATACACTTGTCAAAACACAGTACAATTATGTTATGAATAGGAAGTTGATTTTATATTTTAATCTTAATAGAGATTAGATATTTGAATTCTGTAGCCATGTGTCTGAGTTTAATAACCATCAAATGCATGTTCAGATTGAATGACCGAGTCAATTGTTTTTCCAAAAGTAGTTATTAAGAGAGTTTTAAATACATAAGAATAGCAATTGAATAACTCATGAATATTCTATGTTTCCAAAATTAATCACAAGTCAACTTCATAGTTTATATTTGTGGAATCATTATTATTATGATTTGGAGATGCTGATGAGTTACAAAGTAATAGAATGCTAATAACTTTTGGAGGGGTAAAACAACTAAAGGGTATAAATAAGCCATGTAGCATTTAGCAGTGATCTCCTCTGCTACATAGTTTGGGTCTGGACTTCCATGTTTCTGAAAGAGATCATTTTCTAACCTATAGATTTCATAGTTTGTGGGACAGATCCTAAAACACTAAAATAGTATAAACAAAATTTTATATTTTATATTTCATACTTTTAGAGTAGTAAATTAATGGTTAAATGCTTTTTTCCACAGAATAAAATTCTGTATTATTTGATGTTAGTGTAGTTTCAAGTTATAATGCATATTTCAAAGAATGGAAGAGGATTTAAGAAGGTTTAACTGAAACTAGTTTGCCTGCCAGCTTCCTCACTAGCACCATGTCCCTTCAGCATTCAGGTAAATGGAATGAGACATTAAGGGGCTGCACAGTAATTCACCTAAACTGAATTTATGTGCTGCCACTGGTTGTGTACAGGGAAGAGGTGGAAGAAATGGAAAAGAACAGGGAAAAAATAATCGTTATAACGCAGCACAGAAACAAGGTAACTGGGGTTTGAGAACATATAGTACTTCAGGAGACATGCTAACTAGAATGTGCTACTTTCTTGACAAGATTGTAGGAGGTTTTTTTTAAGATTTATTTATTTATTATTTATTTATTTATTTTAGAGAGAGGGAGAAAAAGAGAGAGACAGAGAGTGCAAGGGGGAGGGGAATGGGGGGCGAGAGAGAGAGAGAAAGAGAGAGAGAAACACAAGCAGACTTCCTGCTGAGCATGAAGCCAATGCAGGGCTGGATCTCAGGCTCCTGAATCAGAGGGTCCAAGAGTCAGAGGCTTAAGTGAGTGAGTCACCCAAGCACCCCTGTAGGAGTTTTTAAACTCCCACCAAGAGAGGGCAGAGAATAGGCTATCACCTCTGGAACTATAGAAAATTTTGTTGATAAAGTAAATGGAAAGATATATTTTTTTTAGTTTTTTAGTTTTATTTTATTATTTTTAATTTTTCTTTTTTAAATTTGATTTTATTATGTTATGCTAATCACCATACATTACATCATTAGTTTTTTGTGCGAATATTTTATCTTTTTTAACATTTATTTTTATTTTGTTATGTTACTCACCATACATTCCATCATTAGTTTTAGTTGTACTGTTTGATGATTCATTGTTTGCATATAACACCCAGTGCTCCATTCAGTATGTGCCCTCTTTGATACCCATCACCAGGCCAACCCATCCCCCCCCCAGAACCCTCAGTTTGTTTCTCAGAGTCCATAGTCTCTCCTGGTTCATCTCCCCCTCCGATTTCCCCCCCTTCATTTTTCCCTTCCTACTGTCTTCTTTTTTTTTTTTGACATATAATGTATTATTTGTTTCAGAGGTATAGGTCTGTGATTCAATAGTCTTGCACAGTTCACAGTGCTCACCATAAAATTAACAAGTCAGGAAATGACAGATGTTGGCAGAGATGCAGAGAAAGGGGAACCCTCCTACACTGTTGGTGGGAATGCAAGCTGGTGCAGCCACTCTGGAAAACAGTATGGAGGTTCCTCAAAAGTTGAAAATAGAGCTACCATAGGACCCAGCAATTGCACTACTGGGTATTTACCCCAAAGATACAAATGTAGGGATCTGAAGGGGTACATGCACCCCAATGTTTATAGCAGCAATGTCCACAATAGCCAAACTATGGAAAGAGCCAAGATGTCCATCAACAGATGAATGGATAAAGAAGATGTGGTATATATATACAATAGAATATTATGCAGCCATCAAATGGAAAATTATTTCTGATTGAAATTCAGAATGTTTAATAAATGAGTTGTGATTTTATATAAGTTCGTGAATAGGGAACTGGCTAAGAATAAGGTCTAGCTAAGAAAAAATAGGACATGAGAGCCATGATCTAATATGATAGAGTATAATGTTAACTTACTCCAACCTTGAATGTTGGCTTTCTTTTATCCATTCAAAAACCTATTTTCCATATGCCCATGCCTCCATTATTTCATGAATTCATCAAAAATTGAACAATTTCATTAACTCTGTGCCAAAGGCTATAGAGAATAAAACAAAAAGACTAGTAAGATAAAATTTCTGCCTTCAAGAAAATTTCATTTTCCTGGAGGGAGTTGGAAGAACAAACAGTAATACAGTAGAGGAAATTTCAAATAAGAATGAACTGGATGTCAAGGGAAAGGTTGTAAGAGACAGCAGAACAAATCTGGAGCATAGCAAACAGTCCCAGATTGCTGAAGTATAATGATATAGGTGAGGAACGGAAATGACGGAGATCTAAAAAATGGTTAGGAGACATTGATCATGAGTGTCCTAATATATAATGCCAGGAAATATGTATCTTGTTTAATAATCAATGAGACGAGATTGGAGGATTTTAGAAAGGTATTATTGGTGATATGGACAGTGATAGGATACAAGATTGTAAGAATTTATTCCAGTTAGAGAGCTGGTATAGTGGTCCAAGTGAAAAATATTCTGAGTATTCTAATATTATGTTATTGGAGAATATAGATAAATATCCTAAATCTATTCATAAGGAGGGAAATCAAGAGCTTAACATCTGATTTGGTGGACATAAATATTGGCATAGGGCGTGATGGAAAGGAAGTAGTTCAGGATAAATCCAAGATGCAAGTGACTAGGTAAATAGAGATATTTTGACCAAGACAAGGAATAAAAGAAAAGTAGATGGATATAAGTTTAAATGAATTTTTAGAGATAAATGAGTATCTCAAACATAGTTATTTGATGAAACATTCAGCCTTTACTGATTTTGTTATTAAAAAATTGTCTTTCATAAATGAATTTTTTCTCCATCTTTGTTTTTGAAGTGTCTGCCAGGTAGAAGGGTAAAGCCTCTGGTTTCATGTAGGATTTATTTCCAGAAGTGAGGGAGAAGCAGCATGCACAGACAGTATTCCTAAAACTCACAAGAGAAGTATAGATGTATGTGGTTTAAATAAGGAATATTCAGAAAATTAAAGCTTTATTATTGCTGCCACCATTTGAAACTCCTGCCAGGAAGGCACAGCTGTGGTTTTTCTCCTTCATATCAGTCTTGCTTAAGATAAGACTGAAATGTAAGGGGGATAGGGGCAAGGTTGGGGGGGCGCTGCTGGGTAACTACAACCAGATATTTTTGAAAAAGATTAATGCAACAGAATTTCTTCTAATATTAATTTAAGTATAATTAAGAAGGCATTCTTGTGCTGCACCATCCATCATAGGCATGGGATATAGAAAAATAAATAATTAAAAACTTGTTTATTTTATATAACTTCTTATTCCATTATATTCATGAGGAGGGTTGCTAAAAGGGGGACAGGATTTTTTTTTTCGATTTTGAATACATAAGTAAAAGAGTATAGTATAATGAAAGTATTTACAAGTATTTTCTTTAGGAATTTAAGGTCAATTCATTGAAAAATTAAAACACATTGTTCAAAAAAATTAAAAAATAAAACACATTGTTCACTTGTGTATCCTATTAGAAGAAGAACAAACATTCGCTTATCACCATTCTGCCACACACTGTACTAAATATTTTTGCATTATCTGTTTAATAATCACAGGAACTTTTAAGATGGAAATTATTGCCTCAGCCTTTTAAATGAGAGAACCAATTTTCATAGATGTTATTTGTTCTAGATCACTTAGCTAGTAAATAGTAGGTAAAATTTGAACGTAGATGATTCTTAATTCTATGCTATGTCCAAAGGGTAAATAAAAGATGCAAAAAAAAAAATGACTTCGAAAGGTAATTCCCTAAGCAGATAATAAACTGAAATTTTTGCTTCTATAGCTTTAAATCTGTCATCTTGTCCCTTCCAACCTACTTGTAAGAATCTGCTCTTTAGCCCAGATCTTGATATGATCACTTCCATTTACTGCAAGATTCTGTGCAATCATTTCTTTCTCTTCTCTTCTGTATTAGTCACCCCTCCCTCTTCACTGGGTTCTTTGTTGCCAGCTGGAAAAACTACTAATATTTAAAATATACTTAAGACTAAAAATAAATGCCCAAAGTACAACACAATACTTGACCATGAATTTTCTAGCTACTTCCCAATCACTTTCCCTTTTTAGCCAGTTTCTCTATGGTATAAATTACCATCTGTGTTCACTTTCTCACTTCTAATAGACCCTAAACATTGGGAATCTGGCATCCACTGGCAACATTATATAAAACAATGGCCTCCTCCTTCATATAAAATATGCATTGAATTGCTCAGTCTTATTATTTGACCAATATAAAGCATTTGAAACCACTGACTACTTATTTCTTGAAATTGTTTTCTCTTTGGCCTCTCTGAAACTGATCTTCCTTGATCTTTGCTCCTCTCTCTGAATCTTGTGCATTAAATATTCTCTTTTTCAGACCATATTTTAACCCAAGCTGTCATAAATCTTAGTTCAGTTTTAAGCTTTAATAATTTTAGAATTATAAATGCTATAAATTGAAAAGAAAAAGTACTTGAGAGTTTAATTATTTACACTTCTTTTACACTTACTGAGTTTTATGAATTTTAAATAATAAAAGTTTAGCTTTTTTCAGTTACTCTGAATGAAGATGTCAGATATTCACTGAAACAGAAAACACATACAATTACAAATTTATTTTTTTTTCAGGGGCCAACTCATTTCAAGTGGCCAATTTATCTTTTTTCTGCAGTATCTTTTATTTTGCTTATGTTTTTATTTAAGTTCTTTGGTTAACGTACAGTGTAATATTAGTTTCAGGTGTACAATACAGTGATTCAACACTTCCGTATATCACCTGGTGCTCATCACAACAAATGCACTCCTTAATCCCCATCAGCTCTTTCACCCATCCCCTCACCCACCTCCTTCTGGAAACCATCATTTTGGTCTCTGTAATTAAGAGTACATATAATTACAAATTTATTATTTGAAATTCACAAAACTAATATTTGTTCCTTCTGATTAAAGATGAAAATGCTGACCAAATATCTTTACATGAGTTCTATTCTCATGTACCCATTGGACTACTTAAAACCTTCCATTAAAAGTCATCCAGGCAGACAATATTCAAGATGCTCCACATCTTATATATTGGTTTCTTCCTCAGACCAGTTCTCCTCAAATCTGTTTTCCTTATTTTAAGTGATAGCATCTAAAGATTCAAGCCAAAAACATTCTTCTTCAACTCTAACACCCAAGAAGCCATAAGTCCTGACTATTCTTCTCTTTACATTATTGTACATATCCTCTCCTTCCTGTTGATAATACTGATGACTTAATTTAGAGACACATAATAGATTGCCAATATTATTCAATAGACTTTAAACTAGTCTTCCTATATCTTGTCTTACAAATTCCAAATGCCATGTTATAAAGTGTGGACAGGTAAATATTGAACATGCACACACGCACATGATTTATAGACTTTCAACTTCAGGTAAGGCCTTGTAGATCAGGTAGAGTAAACCATTGCTTCAGCAGAAAAGTACTACACAAGAGGGATAAATTTTAAAAATCACACTTTTATAAGAACTAATCACAGTGATCAAGTGCTCATTAGTGGTTTCATGATGCTCTGGAGAAGCTTCTGTGATAGCAGCTGTAATGATACCTCATTGTTCTTGGAATGTTTACTCTATTTTCCAAATTCTAAATTTCTTTAGAGGAAAGACCATTTTACGTTTATTTTCTTTTTTTAAATTATTGATTTGAGAGAGAGTGAACCAGAGAGCACAAGCCGGAGGCAGAGAGAAAGAGAGAAGCAGACTCCCTGCTGAATAAGGAGCTCAATGTGGAGCTCAATTCCAGGACCCTAGATCATGACCTGAGCTGAGGACAGATGCATAACCGACTGAGCCACCCAGATGCCTCTAAGTTTATTTTCTTATTCCCACCACCTATACAATATTTACTGTTCTACAGTTATTTAACAAATAATTGTTCAAAAAGCAATAGGGGAGCAATAAATGAATATAAACATCAATGAGGGAACAAACAAATAAATACCAAAATGTGATTAGAAAATACTTTTCAATGCCATCTCAGTCACTGTGGTACACCAAGATGGTGTACGTGGTTGGTACTTTTCACTGATTTCAATATGGTGCATTTTATCTATACCATCCATGATTGTAAGCTGCTTGTGATACTTTTTTAATTTGTAAAAATAAAATATTTTATCACCCAGCCACCCCATCCCTCCCACCCCCCCACCACTCTAGCAACCCTCAGTTTGTTTCCTGAGATTAAGAATTCCTCATATCAGTGAGATCATATGATACATGTCTTTCTCTGGTTGACTTATTTCGCTCAGCATAGTGCGCTCCAATTCCATCCATGTTGTGGCAAATGTCAAGATTTTATTCCTTTTGATGGTTGCATAATATTTCATTGTATACCTGTATCTCTGAAACAAATAGTACATTATATGTTAAAAAAAAAGAAAATATTAGGAAGGGAAAAATGAAGGGGGTGAAATCGGAGGGGGAGACGAACCATGAGAGACTATGGACTTTGAGGGTTCTAGAGGGGAGGGGGTGGGGGGATGGGTTAGCCTGGTGATGGGTATTAAAGAGGGCATGTACTGCATGGAGCACTGGGTGTTCTATGCAAACAATGAATCATGGAACACTATATCAAAAACTAATGATGTAATGTATGGTGGTTAACATAACATAATAAAATAAATAAGTAAATAAATAAATAAAACAAAACATTTTATTCCCAATGGATTTTAAAAAGAATATATCAACATGTTAGCTAAGAAAGAAGATATTCATTTCTTTTCTTATGTTCAGAAACATGGGACACTTCAATATTTAAGTGATTTTTTTTTTGAAGATTTATTTATTTGAGAAAGAAAGAGCAGGGGAAGGGGCAAAGTGAGAGGGAGAGAGAGAGTCCTCAAGCAGACTCCCCACTGAGTGCAGAGCCCAGTGTGGGGCTTGATCTTGGGCCCCTGAGATCATGACCTGAGCCGACATCAAGAGCTGGCTGAGTAACCAACTGAGCCACACCAGGTGCCCAAAATTTAAGTGAACTTCAAAACAAAATTAGAGTTAAATCATTCAAAAAAGAAATGTGAGGTTAATGTGATACACATAGTCCACAGAATCCACTCTGACCTTCCCAACAGAGTGCCTTGCTGCAGCCCTACTGCTGAGTGATAGTTGGATTGATTGGTGCGTGATAGACCTCAGAATACTCAAGTCAGTCATACAACTAGAGATAAATTCAGGAATCTAGTTAGTTCTTTGACCTTCACTGGTGATGAATCCTGTAAGCTCATTAGTTGTAATTTGAAGCATTTTAAATTAATTGCCTTTAGTTTAATGAAGTTTTTGCTTGCTTGAAAACAGACCAATAGTAAATACCTCAACAAACTCCTTAACAATCATTTATTACAGGCTAGCCATGACCTTGAAGAGACCTTTTTTCCCAATTGTAATGGCATGTATTTTACAGAATGCATAGAAAGGGTTTTATTTTAATTTTTAGGACCATTCTTTATGCATTAGGAACCTTATTATACTTGCACTCAAGTATAACTCTCTAAAATATATTAAAATCTCTTCTAAGATTGCTTTTGCTCAGATTCATCCATGATTTTAATTTCTTGTTTGTTGAGCTTATTTGGCCATATGATTGTCATGTTGCTCCAGGCACAAAAGCAACCACCCTGACACTAATTTTTTTTTAAAGAACATTACATTATAATTTATACATATGCTTAACAGGGAGGCGAATTGTTGCCAACATTATAAAGGAAAAAATCATGAAATGTAATGTTACATACAGGAATAATGTACTGCAGAGGAAGCTAGAGTTTTAACTTCCGTATTCTGAATTCCTATTTTTACTTGCATACAAAAATGAGTTGAAATATTTATTCATTGGATCAATTGTATAGTATTGTATTTATAAATAAAATTAGTCATATAATTTTTCAGTTAGAGTTCATGCCTTCTGGTACTGGCTATTCTATTACTGCTAGGTTATTCTGTTTTATAATTAGGTTGGGATGTATTTTCCTATGCTCGTTAATTGCAGAAGGCACTCACTTTCATTGTTCGTATGCATTTGAGTTGTTTTCGTAAGGGTAGGATGAATTTTCATTGCAACATTAACACACTTGAGTGGCCAAGGACAGTAATGAAGAGCCCTGAAGTAAGATAGCTAAATCCTGGCCTTAGATTGGCTTTTAACTATGTTGCCCAGGGAAGTTATTCAAGTTGTATGGTTTTCAGTTTACTCATTGGTAAAAATGTACATACGGATTAGATTATCAAAAAAGAGTTATTCCAACACTCATTACATTAGGATTATACAGTGACAGAGATAATAAAGTAAGATTACTAAAATGAAATCTAGAAAATGTTAATCTTACTCAGTCCCATAGCAAGTTTGTTTCAGTGCAAAGACAAAACACCATGTTTCTCAATTACTGTTAAACATTCCTCGCACAACATAAATGTACTCTTACTTAAACACATACTTAACATTCATATATCTACATTTTAATTAGATAACTGTATTACCATCACTGATAATATAGAAGTATTTGCATAAAAATTGATATGAGATCATTTCTATAGATGCAAAGAAAACTAAAATGGTCTCCATCTATGCCTATTTGGGATATATTACTCTACTGCATATGAATATAAAAACAATATGCTGGCAAAGCTATTTTCAAACCTAACCTTGATATCTTTTTGTTATTAAAAATTCTTTGAAACAACATTTAATGAAAAGAACATCATCAAAATGTTTTGTACTATTTACCTTAAAAGAAATATATTTCCTACAAGAGTGATGATCAGAAGGAAAATGCATCTGAAGCTTTGTAACGTAAGATTTTAACCTTTTATAAACATTTGGAATTTTGAAAATACATTTTTTAGAGCATCCAAGTGAATATAAACACTAAAATGGATCTGAAACTTCTGTATATGAAAAATTATCTGTATTTCACAGAGCCATTAGAAGAATTAAGTTAGATAATGTCTGTGAATTACTTAGGACAATGCTGGACATATCAGGTAATAAGCATATTAAGAAATTCAATAAAGCAAACTATGAGTATAGTTAAATAACATTGATATAATAAGTCCTTTTCTTTGAATAAACAAAAAGCATAATTTTTAGATAAGTGTTTCATTAAACCTAGATGAATTTGAAAATAAGTATAAAAGCATCAAAGTAATAGGACATTGATTAACTGATAGGTTGACAAGATGAATTCCACCCCATCTGGTTGACTCAACATATCCAAAGTTCTTTATGGAATCATTATTTTTCTTCAAATGGTTTCATATGTTTTCCAACTATTTACTTCATAGTTTTTATCAAATACCATAATTTTCAATTCCTAGTCCCACCATTAAAGTATCAGCAATTTAAAAAGAGAACATTTCCCCAAACTTTTATATTTAAACTAGAGAGAACTTTAGGAGTACTCCAGTCTGTCTAATTTTAGCCTGAAGAAAGAGGTTGAAAGTTATATGTGGTATATTTAAAGTCTCTCGCTAATTCAAATTTTAGTTCACTGTACTTTAGAACCAGAAACTCTTGTTTTCCTTCCTTTCTTACTACCAAATGGTTTCATATGTAATAGTAAGAAAGGAAGGAAATTGAAGGAAGAGAAAAAAATTGGCTAGAGGGTGGAAGACAAAATGAACGAGAAAGAAGAAACAGAAAAAGAAATACAAAAGAAAGCACATAAGAAAATGAAAGAGATATATGTGTCTTATATTCCCAAAATATGATTACACAGGAAGCCTAGGATGTCATAACATTCAGACTCAAATGTGTATATTAAGGCTGACTTTGAGCTAAAAAATTACAAATAACAATGTGCTCTCACATAGGTATAGATACTTAACAAAAACAAACCAGAGGCACCAGCATGGCTCAGTCAGTTAAGCATCCAACTCTTGATTTCTGCTCAGGGTCCTGGGATCAACCCCCACTTCAGCAGGGAGTCAGCTTGGGGATTCTCTCTCCCTCTCTCTCTCCCTCTGCCCCCTTCCTCCACTCATGCTCTTTCCCTCTCTCTTTCTCAAATAAATAAATGAATAAATAAATAAATCTTTAAAACAAACAAACAAGAAACCAATAAGTAAATTCTAGTGTGCTCTGCGTGAAAGGATTTCTATTTTTTTTTTAAATAGACCTAGTCACAATCCATATCAGTATTTTATTATTTACAACTGAGATAATTTTATATTTTAATAATTGAAAATGTTGGGGCGCCTGGGTGGCTCAGTTGGTTAAGCATTTGCCTTTGGCTCAGGTCATGATCCCAGGGTCCTGGGATGGAGCCCCACATCAGGCTCCTTGCTTGGTGGGGCGTCTGCTTCTCTGTCTCCCTCTGCCTGCCACTCCGCCCTGCTTGTGCTCTCTCTCTCTCTCTCTCTTTCAAAATATAAATAAAATCTTTTAAAAAATTGAAAATGTTTACCTTATTAGAGCATTAATTGTTAAAAAGTCCTTGAAATTCTAAAATGGTTAATTTTTTATGAGAATTTTCCTCAACAGAAGTATTGCAATCACTATGCCTTAAATTCTATATGTTGACCATGTTGTGCCTTTCAAGACTGTTTTTTGACATCATTACTAAGCTTGCTAGAATTTGAATCCTTGCTATGTCTTATGAAATCACTACATTTTCTCTTACAGTGTTCTACTGTGATGACTTTCATCCTAAGCATTTAAGGTGTATGTGGAGAGAATGGAGTTCGAGCAGTTGGCTAGCCATCCACGGACTCCCTTTGTGAGGGATGGTGGGACACTCACTGGGTCTAATCTCTTAACATGAGAAATAATCTTGAGTAAATAGACCAGTGATATTTGCTAGGAGTCTGAATTAAGGACTATTTAATATAAGTGAACCTTGAATCTATGTATTTATAATAAATGTTTCCATATAGAGTCACGGAAGTCATACAATGCCCTGGGACATAAAGTAGAGATATTTCATAACATAAACATTCATCACCTTTTGGAGAAATAACTTACACAATGCATTTAAAGGACTCATCTCTTTGGGGACAAAGAATATTTGACTGATCCAGGAAAGTGCCTTTGAGGGCCTCCAGATCCTTCAGTACTTCGTCTTAGCTTTTTAATTGCTTTAAACCTTTAAATCATTAGTAAACTTTGAAGAAAGGTAAGATTTCTGGTTTTATAAATCTGAATAGAAAATCTGATTCTTTGTATGCTCAGTATTTGCAAAAAAAATTTCAATATTAAATATAGCTGTATTAAAAACAACAAATTAAATTTAAAATGTAAACTTGTCATATGAGATTAAAACAATATAATGGCATCCTAAAAATGGTAATCATTATAGCCCCTTTTGAGAAATTTTGTTTCATGTAACCACTTCTTTATGAATGCTTATAATATTTATAATAAAAGCTCATATACTCAGTTATAAAATTTAAATTAATCCCAAATAGATATTTAGTGAGATATTTGTATCAGGAAACATAGCCAGAGCAAAAGCTGCAATAAAAAAATGCGCTTTAATAGCTGCTCTTCTTCAGTTAAAGCAATGGTAAAAACACTCACCTCTTATATTTAAAATAATAAGTAAAGGAGGAAATGCAATTTTTATATTAAAAGTTAGTAAATTTATTTTTTATTTTTTATTTTTTTGGTGTGTGTGTGTTTTATTTTATTTTTTATTAATTTTATTTTATTATGTTATGTAAGTCACCATACATTACATCATTAGCTTTTTTTTAAATTTTTTATTGTTATGTTAATCACCATATATTACATCATTAGCTTTTGATGTAGGGTTCCATGATTCATTGTTTGCATATAACACCCAGTGCTCCATTCAATACATGCCCTCCTTAATACCCATCACCAGGCTAACGTATCCCCCCACCCCCCTCCCCTCTAGAACCCTCAGTTTGTTTCTCAGAGTCCATATCTCTCATGGTTCGTCTCCCCCTCCAGTTTCCCCCCTTCATTCTTCCCCTCCTGCTGTCTTCTGTTTCTTCTTCTTTTTTTTTTTTAACATATAATGTATTATTTGTTTCAGAGGTACAGGTCTGTGGTTCATCAGTCTTACACAATTCACAGCGCTCACCATAGCACATACCCTCCCCAATGTCCATCACCCAGCCACCCCATCCCTCCCACCCCCCACCACTGCAGCAACCCTCAGTTTGTTTCCTGAGATTAAGAGTCTCTTATGGTTTGTCTCCTTCTCTGGTTTCACCTTGTTTCATTTCTCCCTCCTTCCCCTGTGATCCTGTCTTGTTTCTCAAATTCCTCCTATCGGTGAGGTCATATGATACATGTCTTTCTCTGATTGACTTATTTCGCTCAGCATAATACCCTCTAGTTCCATCCACGTCATTGCAAAGCGCAAGATTTCGGTTTTTTTGATGTCTGCATAATATTCCATTGTATATAAATGTATACTACATCGTCTTTATCCATTCATCTGTTGATGGACATCTTGGCTCTTTCCACAGTCTGGCTATTGTGGACACTGCTGCTGTAAACATTGGGGTGCACATACCCCTTTGGATCCCTACATTTGTATCTTTGGGATAAATACCCAATAGTGCAATGGCTGGGTTGTAGAGTAGCTCAATTCTCAACCTCTTTAGGAACCTCCATACTGTTTTCCAGAGTGGCTGGCCCAGCTTGCATTCCCACCAGCAGTGTAGGAGGGTTCCCCTTTCTCCACATCGTCGCCAAAATCTGTTGTTTCCTGACTTGTTAATTTTAGCCATTCTGACTGCTGTGAGGTGGTATCTCATTGAGGTTTTGATTTGATTTCCCTGGTACCGAGTGATGTTGAGCACTTTTTCATATGTCTGTTGGCCATTTGGATGCCTTCTTTGGAAAAATGGCTGTTCATGTCTTCTGTCCATTTCTTGATTGGATTAGTTGTTCTTTGGGTGTTGAGTTTGATAAGTTCTTTATAGATTTTGGATACTAGTCCTTTATAGATTTTGGATACTAGTCCTTTATCTGTTATGTCATTTGCAAATATCTTCTCTCATTCTGTCAGTTGTCTTTTGGTTTCGTTGACTGTTTCTTTTGCTGTGCAAAAACTTCTTGTCTTGATGAAGTCCCAATAGTTCATTTTTGCCCTTGCTTCTCTTGCCTTTGGCGATGTTTCTAGGAAGAAGTTGCTGCGACTGAGGTCGAAGAGGTTGCTGCCTGTGTTCTCCTTTAGGATTTTGATGGACTCCTGTCTCACATTTAGGTCTTTCATCCATTTGGAGTCTATTTTTGTGTGTGGTGTAAAGAAATGGTCCAGTTTCATTCTTCTGCATGTGGCTGTCCACTTTTCCCAACACCATTTGTTGAAGACACTTTTTTCCATTGGACATTCTTTCCTGCTTTGTCGAAGATTAGTTGACCATAGAGCTGAGGGTCCATTTCTGGGCTCTCTATTCTGTTCCATTGATCTATGTGTCTGTTTTTGTGCCAGTACCACACTGCCTTGTTGATTACAGCTTTGTAATAGAGCTTGAAGTCCGGAATTGTGATGAGCATGGAATGTTTTTCCATTTCTTTGTGTCTTCCTCAATTTCTTTCACAAGTATTTTATAGTTTTCTGAGTACAGATGCTTTGCCTCTTTGGTTAGATTTACTCCCAGGTATCTTATGGTTTTTGGTGGAATTGTAAATGGGATCAACTCCTCAATTTCTCTTTCTTCGGTCTTGTTGGTTTATTGGAATGCCACTGATTTCTGTGCATTGATTTTATATCCTGCCCCTTTACTGAATTCTTTTATGAGTTTTAGCAGTTTTGGGGTGGAGTCTTTTGGGTTTTCCACATAAAGTATCATATCTTCTGCAAAGAGTGAGAGTTTGACTTCTTCTTTGCTGATTCGGATGCCTTTTATTTCTTTTTGTTGTCTGATTGCTGAGGCTAGGACTTCTAATACTATGTTGAATAGCAGTGGTGATAGTGGACATCCCTGCCATGTTCCTGACCTTAAGGGAAAAGTTCTCAGTTTTTCCCCACTGAGAATTATATTAGCTGTGGGTTTTTCATAGATGGCTTTTATGATATGATGTATGCACCCTCTATCCTTACACTGTGAAGAGTTTTAATCAAGAAAGGATGCTGTAATTTGTAAAATGTTGTTTCTGCATCTATTGAGAGGATCATATGGCTCTTGTTCTTTCTTCTATTAATGTCTTGTATCACATTGATTAATTTGCAGATATTAAACCAACCTTGCAGCTCAGGAATAAATCCTACTTGGTCGTGTGAATAATCCTTTTAATGTACTGTTGGATCCTATTGGCTAGTATTTTGGTGAGAAATGTATCCCTTGTTCATCAAGGATATTGGTCTGAATTCTTTTGGTTGGGGTCTTTGTCTGATTTTGGGATCCGGGTAATGTTGGCCTCATAAAATGAGTTTTGAAATTTTCCTTCCATTTCTATTTTTTGGAACAGTTTCAGAAGAATAGGTATTAGTTCTTTAAATGTTTGGTGGAATTCCCCTGGGAAGCCATGTGGCCCTGGGCTCTTGTTTGTTGGGAGATTTTTGATTACTGCTTCAATTTCCTTAGTGGTTATGGGTCTGTTCTGGTTTTCTATTTCTTCCTGGTTCAGTTTTGGTAGTTGATACATCTCTAGGAATGCATCCATTGCTTCCAGATTGTTTAATTTGTTGGCATATAGATGCTCATAATACGTTCTTATAATTGTTTTTCTTTGGTGTTGGTTGTGATGTCTCCTCTTTCATTCATGATTTTATTTGGGTCGTTTCTCTTTTCTTTTTGATAAGTCTGGCCAGGGGCTTATCACTCTTATTAATTCTTTCAAAGAACCAGCTCCTAGTTTCATTGATCTGTTCTACTGTTCTTTTGGTTTCTCTTTCATTGGTTTCTGCTCTGATGTTTATTATTTCTCCTGCTGGGTTTAGGCTTCATTTGCAAAAGTTAGTAAATTTAAATAGAAAGCTTGGTTAGTTACTACTTTATGCTAAAATGGCACTTGTTATTCTTTAGTCATACATTTGACCTGAAACATTTGACATGAACTAGATTATACATATTTGAAAGTGATGCACTCTTACTGACCAACCTTCAGCTAATTGAACACCTCAAGCTCTTTTCCATCTTTAGCCTTTTAGACCTACTTTTTCTCCTGTCAGAAATACTCCTTCACTTATCCTCACAAAGTACATTCGTTTGATTGTTACAAATTAATTTAAATATAATTTCTGACCATTTTAGCTAAAATATCTTTCTTCCCTCATTTTCTTTTTTTATGATTTTTATTTTTTTGCTATGTTATGTTAGATCTTCCCTCATTTTCTATGATGATATATTCTATCTTCATGTTAGCATTTAATTGAACTAAAATTCACTTATTTATTCAGTTGTTTGCAAAATTAATTTCTCTCTTCCTCCACTAAAATGTCAGCTTTGGGAAGTTAGAGAGTTTGTCTACTTTATTCACAGCTGATTCTCTAATACCTAAAATAAGATTAAGCATACTGTAACTAAAAAATTAATTAATTAATTAATTAGTTAAGCAAAGTGTGTGGACTACTTCATGGAATTTGGTGGAATTCCGCATATTCTCTAATGTAACATGTTTTTAATATAATGTTATAATGCACATAAATTTGACAAAGTGGTTTTACTGAGGTGGAATTCCTTCCATCCCCAGTGTAAGGAAGCTACATAGGTATTCTCACCCTATACAAGTGCTCAGTTTAGTAATTGCTGAAGCCCCAAAACAAGTATTCAGTTCAGGCCCTCAATTTTTGACATAAAACTGGCAGTCAGAAATACATTTTTCATACTATTATACCATTCACAATCCACTATGTATTTGTTTGCTTCAGTTGCTAGCCATTATCATCCTTTGACAAGTTAAAATTAACTGTGAACCTCTTCAAAAAATGTAACATTCAGCCCCTCCCCTAGGGATTTTGATTCAACATGTCTCTTGAGTGTCTATACTTTAAAACTTCATACATGATTCTTTCTTTATTTTTTCACATTTGATCCTTTTTTAAAAAAATATTTTACTTATTTATTTGAGAGAGAGGGAGAGAGTGAAAGAGTAGGGGGAGGGGCAGAAGCTGACTCCTTGCTGAGCGGGGAGCCCAGGTCAAGGGAAGGCGGGACTCGATCCCAGGGCCCTGGGATCATGGGCAGACGCTTAACTGACTGAGCCACCCAGGCGCCCCTCACATGTGATTCTTAAAGACAGTCTTATAGATGGAGGCCACTATACTAGGCCTCATGAGTGCCTTACCAAAAATTATCTTGCCTTATCTGTTTCTGTAGAGTGGACAATAGTAGTAAAACTGAGGAGGAAAAGGAAATGTAAATAAATGGTGAAGGACTATAAACTAACCAGTTCACTCACTGGTTAATTATCTCTTGAATACAAGATAGTTACTTTTAATTTTTTAAGATTTTGCTTGGCTACTATATTCTTAGCCCTTTGAACTAAGTAGAAAATACTCGGAGTCAGTGCCATGGAAGAAAGAAGAGGAGAAAAACAAGCAATTGAAGAACATATGATAGAACTAATGAATGCTTCTCTTTGACAGTCAAATATATTTCTTACTCTGCCTTCCAGTGAACTCACAGTTTCCAAAATTGTGTTTTAAGAGATGTGGAACCAATTTCTTCCTTGATAATAAAACCCTGCTGTGTTCCCAGTTAATTTACTCAGTTCTTTTATAATGAAGGCCAGGAGGCCCTGTCTTTTAAATTTATTTCTATCTGCAAATTCTATAATTTCAGAAAGGTACTTAAGACATGTGGAAAAATTGCTTATTTATTCATTTACTTCCAATTAGCCTGAAGGAGTATCTCAATATTCTTATTTATCTGAAGTATAATTAATATCAAATATCCTGAGACAGATATTGAGAGTTTGGCTCAAATTTCCCATATTTTCACCCCTTCAAATCTCGCTAAGTTAAATTCATTTGTGTAAATTCATGAAATAGTTTTCCATTGCCAACCTGATCTATTATGCTCTTGCTGCAAGCCAGTATTTCATTCCCAGTATAATGCATGCCTAGAAACCTTGAAATTGTATCTAGTTAAATTTCCACATACTTGAAATCATAGCTTTACTCAACTCTTTTGTTTTTATTCCTAATTCACTAGCATGATTGAAAGAGAAGAGTATGACATTAGAGAGAAAAAAGTAACCAAGGTCAAAAGCATTTTATTAAATTTCCCTGTCTTGAATCAAAATAATTCTGTCCACTCAAGTTCTTCTATTCCTATCCCATGTATGCGCAAAATCACATCGTTCACATTCTTTTTCTCTTTTGTCTCCCAAAATATGTTTAGCTTTTTAAAATTTATTTTAGAAATAATTCATCCCTTTCCTATAGAGAATTTTAAAATATTGACTTTTTCTCTCTGCATTATCGCTCTTAAATAGTTCAGTTCAGTTCACTTCCACATGATTTCATTGTCCCTCTCTGTGTACTAACAACATGCTAAGTGATTAGGATAGAACAATGAATATAATGAAGTTCCTGTCCCAAAGAAACTCACATTCAAGTGAGAAATATAGCCATGTAAACATATTAATTCAGTTCAATACAGTGTAAAGAAAGATGCATGCTCATATTTCTACGAGAGCACAGAGGCAGAGAAGTTAGGTGCTGAAATGTGAATGAGAAAGAAAAGAGAGCAACAAGCCAAAGGTAGATTCCTGAAAAGCACACATTTTAGTGGATGAGAGGAAAGGATGATGTAAGAGAAAAAGGACACTAAAGGAGTGAAAGAGGGAGAGTTTTAACAAAGGGGGCATAGCTCAGTAGTGTCAAATATTATAGAGAACTTCTGCCAGAAGGGGCTATAACTGTTCATAGGTTGTGACAGTGTGAATGTTATTGATAACTTTTTACCAAAAAATTGTCCCAAATGGTAGAGACATCATACTGCTCCAAGCTGGGAGAAAAATACAAAACAACAGACATAAATTGTGTGGTCACTGCTGTTGACTAACCTTTCAAAAAACTGAGTCAGGGAGGGACAATCAAACAAACAGAAAACTGTGGACACTATTCTCTCTCTCAAGGCAGAAACTCAGAATCCAGAATCTATCAAATATTTCAGGAGAAATTATATGACAATTCCCCCTGAAATGGTCTCCAAACCTGTAGGAAAATATTTATATATATATATAGTCTGATAGCCTCTGGGGAAGAATGAAGGTATAAAGAGAAAGAGGAAGAGAGATCTGCTTTGCTTTAGCTCTTTGCTGACTCACATTGAGAGAAGGCATCCTTCTACCACGTTAAGTAGCACTCTAGGTTCCAGTGATGTAATACACATCAGACTCTGGGGCTGTGGGAAGAGACACCTGATCCAGAAAAACACTTCAGGTAGGAAAAGTTCAAGACAAGCAGCAAACAAAACTGTCTGCTTAATCCTGATGGTTGATAATGCTGACATGGGGAAGAAAAGTACTTGGATTACATTATACTTCTCTTTAATGCCTTTATCTTTCCCACCATATGTTGAATTACTTACAGTCAAGGATCTTTCCTTATTTATCTCTGTATCTTCAGTGTTTTTAGGTGATAAGAAAGTGAATATGAGCTAGTACTTATTTTCTTTATAGCTAGAACTTTAAATGCTTATCTGTGTATTATAGGGTGTTACCCTTAAAACAAATCAATCTAACTTGCATATTGTCATTAATATAATGACTTTTTATGGTAGAATATGGGAAAGATAAATCAAACTAATAATTATTTGAAAGGAGGAAAAAAGAAAAATCCTTGAAGAATAAACCTTGCTGAAATGATCTGATGTAATAAGAATGGGGGACCTTAATCAAACTTTGACCAAAGAAAAGCAAGGAACATCTAATGAAAAAAGACTTACATACTACCTATGATTTGGGGAAATAATAATAAATAGATAATACTGATTGAATGCTTATTTTGTGCCAAGCCCTTTTAAATGAACTTTGCACTTAATAATTCTCACAATAATATTGCAATAACCTTAGATATATACTAATTTATCCCCATCTGCAAAAGAAGCAATGAAAATACAGCGTAGTCAAGAAACATACTCAAGTCCATGAGATTAATAAGCAGTAAAGCAAAATTCAAACTCAGGTAATTTAGCTCCAAAGCCTACAAAATGAAGCAATATACCAATAAGAGTTAAATACATAGATATCATATATAAAATTAATTTTAGAGTACATACGGGCAATTTTCAATCATAAATTATATACAATTGTTTATATCAAACACTATTAAGAAATAGTGTATTAGTCAGTGTTCTCCAAAGAGCTAAAATGGTATGTGTGTATGTGAGAGAGAGAGAGAGAAAGAGAGAAAGAATGAGAGAGATTTATTATAAGGAATTGTCTTATGTGATTATGGGGACTAAGAAATCATAAGATCTGTAGTCGACAACCTGGAGACCCAGGACACTGATAGATAGTTCTAGTATAAGTCAGAAGGCCTGAGAAACAGGAGAGCTGGTGGTATAAATTCTAGTCTGAAAGCTGTCAGGTTGGAAACTGAAGAATAGCTGATATTTCATTCTGACTCTGAAAGCCAAAAAATACCAATGTCCTAACTCAGCAGCCAGATACCAGGAGTCCCTTCTTAGCCTTTTTGTTATATTCATATCTTCTATTGATGAATGAAACTCACCCACATTAGGAAGTATAATCTGCTTTACTCTATTGATGCCAGTGTTAATCTCATGCAGAAACACCCTCAAGGACATACTCAGAATGTTGGCCAATATCTGGACACCTTTGGCTAGTTAAGCTGACACTTAAAATTAGCCGTCACAAATTTAACCCATGTCCCCTTAAACCAAACTTAATCACCAAGTAAAGACAATAATGTCATAATTCTGCCTAACATGACACAACTATCCTGCATACACCTGAAAATGTACTAATTCCTTTCCCAGAGAAGGAAAAAAAAAACAAAAACCTTGAATGATGTTACTCTTCTCCCTGATATACATGACTTAAATATTATGATGTAAAGTCAGTGCACTCTTTGTTACATGATAAAAGATTAAGGGGGAAAATAAAGATATTTGCTATCTATCTACATGAAAATAAGAATATTTTTATAATATTATAATAATATTTTTACAAAATAATTTTGTAATAAAGATTACAGTATATATATATACAGTATGTATGTATGTGTATATATATATATATATATATATATATACACATATATAAAGCTAGCCATTGTTCTTTACCTGGTGGGGTGACCAAAAAATTCATCATAAAGGGCCTGAGCAATTAGTAGCCCTCCTTGATTGAGTGGTTGTAATTTTCCTCTTACCTTACTTATAGGGCATGATAAAACTAAAAGATGCCTTAAGAAAAGTGCTAAGGGATCTCCTAAATTTTAGATATATTCTTCTTCACTTCCATTGTGGAGTAGTAGTCCATATTCCCCTTGGTAGTTAGGGTTAATTACCCATCCATTACAGTAACTCTCTTTCTTACCTCTTGATTCAGAAGCAGGAGAAGCCCAAAGTGGGTAGGCCAAAGTTTTAAGTTCTAGTTCAATGGAATCATTGCTCCCTTTGGAGATAGACCTATAGGCTAGTAGAGCTTAGTGTAGATACAGGAAACAAAATTTTGCTAGTGTGTCAGTAGGGGTAATAATGACTGGTGTCACTCCCATTTTTTCATATATAATAAAAATAAATTATTGTGTTAGGGTGCATAGCATATAGAACATAAAAAAATAAAGTATGCAGAGGTTTTTGGTTTTACTTTGTTTTTATCTAGATTAGAAAGTTTGGCCAATAATCTGACCTCAAAGTAAAGGGTCGGGAGCCATAATTACTTGAAAAAACAGGTACTAGAAATGCTAGGTACTTTAAATGAATCTCATCATTCATGTTTGGGTAAATTCCTTTAAACAAGTAAGGGCCATTAATTAAGATGTCATTGAGCACAGGAGAGCAAAATAAATTAAAAGCAGTGGAGGCAGTGAATAAAAGGTAAGCTAGTCTAGAAAAGGAGCACAAACACATACCAAAAAATAAAAAAATAAAAAAATTTACATATGAAAGAGACCTATAAAAAAGAGGTAATTTATATGTGTATAATTTAGAATGAACATGAAATAAGAACACTTTTAGATAAAACATTGATGCAATAATTATTCATCTTTAATTATTATTATTTGATATTTGACCCACTACGTATTGATTTGAGCAAAGAACTATATTACATACTGTGGGGAACTAAAAGATATAGATCTTGTTATTTGGCTCTCATCACTTTTTTATTCCAGAAAGTGAAGATTTTATATATATATATATATATGTGTGTGTGTGTGTGTGTATACATATATATGAAGATAATACACATGTATATGAAATATATATATATATCATGTATAATTAGAAGGCAAATATAATTAGGTTATTCTCCTGGTTGTGAGTACTGAGAATATTAATTTGGGAGAGAGTTAATTTGTGAAAAGGAAATTATTTAAGATTGGGAGAGTTATAAGATAGAGTTACCTGAAAGAAGGGAGGAAAAATTATAGCATAGAACTATAAATCTGATTATAAAACTGAATCAGCTGAATACATGAGATAATTATCATTAATACATCCCTATGTCCAGCACATACTTTAAGCTAAACTGTTAGGAAGAAAGATTCCTTTGGGGCTGTCAGAATAAATTAGACATTAAGATAGAGTAGAAGAGTAATTGCTTTCTCATTTCTCACTACTTGAATACTGGAATTCTGCCACTTATTAGGGTCACCAAATCTAGCTAAAAAGAAAAAAAAATAAGTAAAATTATGGCTCAGTGGTTGGGTTTAATAGCAATATAGATAGAGTGGAAGAGAGAATACATTGGTTTTGGGGTCAGATTAAAATGTCTACAATTAAGCATGGAGAATATTTTTTAAGTGGGACATACAGAATAAGATGGTATGGATGATAGGAAACAAAGTGAATATGTTCTAACAGGTATAATTGAAGTCTTGAAAGGGGAAGGAAAGCAAGAAAGATAAAGAAAGAGAGGGACACAGGGAGACAGGGAAAAACAGATTGAGAAAAGCAATATTTGAGAATAATATACCTGAAACTTCTGTAAAACTGAAAAAAATAATCAAATCTTATATTTCATAAGCACTAGGAAACAGAAGCAGAAACAATACAAAGAAAATCAGCCTATGCACCTCATATTATTATAGCGAAAACCAAGAACAAAAAAAATCTTTAAAAGACCAGAGAAATATAAACTGGTACAGCCACTCTGGAAAACAGTATGGAGTTTCCTCAAAAAGTTAAAAATAGAACTACCCTATGACGAACAAATTGCACTACTAAGTATTTATCCAAAGGGTACAAGTACAGTGATTTGAAGGGGTGCATGCATCCCAATGTTTATAGCAGCAATGTCAACAATAGCCAAATGAAGGAAAGAGCACAGATGTCCATTGATGGATGCATGGGTAAATATATATATATATGTGTGTGTGTGTATATGTGTGTGTGTGTGTGTGTGTGTGTGATATTTATGTATATGTTATATATTATATATAAAATGGCATACTACTCAGACACAAAAAAAGAATGAAATCTTGCCATTTGCAATGATGTGGGTGGAACTGGAAGGTATTTTACTAAGTGAAATAAGTCAGTCAGAGAAAGACGAATACCATATGATTTCACAGTCCTGTGAAAAAGGCCAAACCCACACTCAAACCCAAAAAGCTGGGATTCAAGAAATGAGGAGCCAGGAGTGGCCTGGCTGCAGAGACTGAGGGAGAGCCAGCTAGAGCACATGCAGGGTGGCCTTCCTCCGTGCGTACCCCAGGTTCCCCCCTACGCAGCCTCTCTCCATCTGAGTCTGAATGGGATGGAGCTGTTGGGGGCGACACAAGAGGCCCTCACTCCCAACTCTCGAGTTTCAGCAGGACCTGGAGGGAAAAGCTCCAACCTCGGGGCCACAATAAAGTTTGCTTTGTCAGGAAAAAATATATATATGTGGAATTTGAGAAACAAAACAGATGAACATAGGGGAAGGGAAGGAAAAATTAAATAAGATAAAAACAGAGGAAGGCAAACCATAAGAGACTCTTAACTCTAGGAAACAAACTGAGGGTTCTGGAGGGGAGGTGGGTGGGAAATGGGGTAATTGGGTGATGGGCATTAAGGAGCGCACTTGATGTAATGAGCATTGGGTGTTGTATGCAACTGATGAATCACTAAATTCTACCCCTGAAACTAATAATACACTATATGTTAAGTAAATTGAATTTAAATAAATTTCTTAAAAGATTAAAAAAAAAAAGACCACAGGAAGATTCACTCCATCGGCAATGATGTAGTTAAAGGGACTGCATCTACTGTCCTTTCTGAAACAATAACGACAGCAACAAACCAGACAAATTACACAGAACAATGACTTTTGATTCACTAAACATCAAGCCATGAAAACAGTGATCACTGAGAAATGGGAAACAAATGATGTGAGCTTACCAATTGCCCAGGTGCACCAGGGTGGCTCAGTTGGTTAACTGTCTGACTCTTGATTTCAGCTCAAGTCATGATCTCAGGGCTGTGAGATCAGCCTGACTTGGGGCTCTGAGCTCAGTGCTGAGAATGCTTGAGATTCTCTCTCTCACGCTGTCCCTCCCCCCTACTCATGGGTGCATGAACACTTGAGCGCTCGCTCTCTCTCTCTAAATAAAACAAAACAAAACAAAAACACAATTGCCCAATGACATCCAGAGAGTTTGTAGACCATGACACAGGGAAAGGAAAACTGAGGAAGAGCCCAGCAGACTTCCCCAAGTTAAGGAGATGGAGCTGAGAGTCTGGGGAGATTGAGGAAGCTAGTGTTCCTAGAAGTAAATAATAGAAAAGAGCTGCACACACAGAGAAGCCCAGAGACCTACAGAAGGTCTTCTTGATTATTCAGTAGAGTACTGATGAACACACGCATATGAGGAAAGTACCTCAGACCAAGAAATGAACCGCTAACAGGGAAAAGAGGGAACAGTGCCTGTTCCCACACGCCAGCCTAGGACATCTTCTAATCCACAAAACTTTATAAAGAATTCGAGAGAGTCTTGCCTCAATAGTGAAGAATAATCCTCCCTACCCTGAGCACTGTCCTGCCACTAACTAATAAAATTTAGACTACATGTTTCAAGAGAATAAAAATGTTTCCAAATATCTTAACTGTAGCATTAAACAAAGCTCATGAAGATGTGTAAGAATAAAAAATATCCAGAAACCAACAAGGTAAAGCAACAGTGTTTAACATCTAATCCAAGATCCCCAGGTATGAAAAGAGGTGGGATAGAAGAGAGAGAGAGACAGGCTTCTGGCTATGGAATGAATAAGTCATAGGAATAAAAGACAAAACATAAGAAATACACTCAATGATATTGTAACAGGGATGTAAAGGGACAGATGGTAGTTACACTCATAGTGAACACAGCATAATATATAAACTTGTCAAATCACTAAATTTTACTCTTGGAACTAATGTAACATTGCATGTCAACTATACTAAGAAAAAAATAATTAATTACTAAACCCCATATAAAGAAAAAAAATCACTCAAAATCAACACCAAACTGATACAAATGTTATAATTAACAGAGACGGACATTAAAATATTACACTATGTTCCAAAAGTTAAGTAGAGACTTGTGATATATTTAAAAAAATCCAAATCAAACTTTTAGAGATGAAAAATATAATGCAAAAGATAAAAATTACACCAGATGGGATTAATATTAGATTAGGCATTGAAAAATAAAAGATTAGTGACCTTAAAAACATAGCAATAAGAAACTATCAAACAGGATATATAGAGAGGAAAAATGCATACTAATAAAAATAAGAACAGCTCATCCATGACTTGTGAGACTATTTCAAGAGGCCTACTGCGTATGTAACACAGTCCCTGCAGGACAGGAGAGAGGAGAAAAACAGAAATAATATTTGAATAAATAATAACTAAGTTTTTCCAAATTTGATAAACATTATGAACAACCCACAGATTTGAGAAATCCAGTGGACTCCAAGCATAAGAAACATGAAGCAACATCATAAAGACACATCATAACCATAAAACTCAAAACCAGTAATAAATAAAAAGTCTTTAATAGAGCCAGAAAAAAAAAGAGACACTTTATATGCAAAGAAACAAGTAAAGATGGCAATAGATTCTTTCCTGGAAACAAAGCAAGCTGGAAGGTAATAGAAAAACATTTTTAAAATACAGGGGGAAAAAAGTCAAATAGAATTCTACATCCAGGGAAGTATTTTCCAAATGCAAAGACAAAGTAAAGACATCTTCAGATATTTAAAAAATCTTAAAGAATTCATCACCAGCAGATTTTCATTGCAAGAAAAGTTGAAATTTTTCAGGCAGATGGAATACGTCACCAGATAGAAATACAGATCGACACAAAAGTAAAAAGAACAAATGGTAACTATGTTAGCAAATATCTGATATTCTCCTCAATATTTAACTTTTTAAAGGTAACTGACTTTTTAAGCAAAAACAACAACGTGTTACAGTTTGCGTCACATGTATAAGCAAAACATGTGACAATAATTTCATAAAGTTCAGGAGGGAGAAATGGAAACGATTGCATGGTTCTTACGCTTATGTGAAGTGGTATAATATCTTGAAAATAGATTATCTTGAAAATAGTTAAAACAGCAGGACACAAAGCTGGGTGGGCTTCTTTGGATTTTGGAGAGAGCAGAAAACATAGTTCATGATACTCCTCCAGCTCTTTTATTGAATGAATTGGAAGGCTGCAAGAAGGAAGGCACCCCAGAATAAAACAGTTTTACCACTGTTCTAGACGATGATATAAGAATCCCTGCTGTTCTGAGGGTTCTAGAGGGGAGGGGGTGAGGGAATGGGTTAGCCTGGTGATGAGTATTAAAGAGGGCACATATTGAATGGAGCACTGGGTGTTATATGCAAACAATGAATCATGGAACACTACATCAAAAACAAAATGGCGTGGCTGAGTGATAGACATTGGGGAGGGTATGTGCTATGGTGAGCGCTGTGAATTGTGTAAGGCTGTTGAATCACAGACCTGTACCTCTGAAACAAATAATACATTATATGTTTAAAAAAAAGAAGAAGAAGAAGAAGAAGATAGCAGGAAGGGAAGAATGAAGGGGGGGAATCAGAGGGGGAGATGAACCATGAGAGATTATGGACTCTGAGAAACAAACTGAGGGTTCTAGAGGGGAGGGGTAGAGGGATGGGTTAACCTGGTGATGGGTATTAAAGAGGGCACATACTGCATGGAGCACTGGGTGTTATATGCAAACAATGAATCATGGAACACTACCTCAAAAACGAATGATGTAATGTATGGTGATTAACATAACATAATAAAAAAAATAAAAGTTGTTCTTAGAAAAAAAATGATGTAATGTTTGGTGATTAACATAACATATTAAAATTAAAAAAAAAAAGAATCCCTGCTGTTTCCGTTCAGAGTAAATGACCTAGAAGATCCAGCATTGCTGGAGGAATCCATTATAGCTAAAGAAACGACAAACTATTTAAATAGCAGTTCCTGGTATGCTTCTGAGACCCATTAGAAACTATCACCTAGCTAGAGGACATTGATTAACTATGAAATTGAATGACTTTTTAACATTGGATATTTTCAGAACCAGTAAGTCATAAGATTTAATAGACACAGAAAAATACCACTGTACAATGGTGAGTATATTTGGCACTGGTCTTAACCAATACCAGATAGCACAATTCAATTACACAAAGAAGTGGACCCAGACAACCATTTTACTTCCCTCTTTGTACCAGTGTCCCTCCTTTAAATCAATGCTTTTAGCCTTGGGGAAGGTTTTATATGACCAGTCTGCGGAAAGGGAAGTGAAAACACAGGTCTGGTTCAGAGATATAATTTGCCTGAAATGTAGATGTGTGTTAAAAATATAATATTGCCACACTCCAACTTCACCCCTGAAGGATGGTAATAAGTGGAAATCATTTAAATGGACAGAAATACAAGCAGTGTTTGTGGTACTTCCACTTTGGAGATGGAAATTGACTGAGATAAGAAAGTAAACAAATTCAAGGGCAATAATAAAAAGTTTGACTGGTTGATCAGGCATCTAAAAAGGTGCATAACTGGATGATCATATACAAAGGGTACAAAAACAAAGCAAAACAATACAAAACAAAATAAAAAACAAGTGACTGGATCTATGGAAGTGAGTAAAAAGTCTGTGGGTATTTTTATCTCACTATCAAACCCCACTAGGGAACATCCACTGCAGAAGCACTCAACAACCAAGTGGATAAGATAGATTTCCCAGTGGCCCTCAGTTAACCTCTGTTCTTGTGTATGATGATGTTTTGCAAAGGGCCACAAATGGAGCAGCATGGTAGCAAGGATAGAGGCCATGTAAGCATTCACCAGAATGATTTCATTGACACCAAGACTGATTTAACTACTGCTGTTGTTGATTGCTCATCTTGTCAGTAGCAATGACTAATGCCAATTCCTTCATATGATACCATCTTGTGAAAAGACCCAGCCTGTGATTTAGTGGAAAGTTAATTACAACTGTCTCCTTCAACCCTGGAGGATTCAGTGATTCATCTTTATTGGAATTGACACTTGCTCTGGATATGGTCCTCTGCCTACAATTTTTTCTGCCAAAATCACTATTTAAGGCTTACAGAATGCCTGACTTACGTTCATGGGATTCCACATGATAATATCACACCCAAGGGAACACATTTTTACAATGAAGGAGATGCATAACTGGGCTTCACCAGAAGATCCACTGGTTCTGTGCATCCTCATTCAGAAGGACCCATTTTAATAGAGTATCAGAAGAGCCTAAAGACTCAAATAAAGTTCAGGTTTAGGGACATCATCCTGTAAGACTGGGGTGCTGTCCTCAGAATGCAGTTTATACATGGAACAAACAACAAATATATGATATTATGTTTCCAATATCTAGAATACACAGATTTGAGGAAAAGGGGCTGACATAGTGTTACTCCCTCTTATCATCACTCTCAGTGACCTACTTATTATTTAAGGTCCTGAGACAGACCACACTCTTCAGGAGAGCCTATAAGGACACAGTAAGTTCCAGTAAACGTGAAGCTATTAACTAACTAATTAATTAATGTCTACCTGGCACTAATGGACCAGTAGACCAAGAAAGTAATTATTCTGCTAAAGTTATTCCTGTATAGACCCAGGGTACCTGCTACAAAATGGGGACTAAGATGAGTAGGTCTAGAACTTGTTTCTCTGTACATAATGCCATAATGCTGATAGGCTTTTTTCTGGAAACAATGCAAGAAGATAATAAAGTAACATTTTTAAAGTACAAAAAAAAAAAAAGAAGAAGAAGAAGAAGAAAACAAAAGGAAAGGAAAAGAAAAGAAAAGAAAAAAGAGGTGCCTCTGTTCCTCTTTGCCTGGTGATAATAATGACCTGACATGGATTAGGTAACCAGGAGTTTGGACCATAGAGCTTAGTCCAGCTGAAGTACTGGAACAATTAAAATCCAAGAAAGAGATGATGAGTATTACTTAGGACTTTGAGATAAGTTGCAATGACAACGATTATAGTTTGTTCCCATAAGCGTGGTAATTAAATTTGTCTTTGAGAGATTCCTGCATCTTGAAGGCCTGAAGACAGAGATTTGTTAATGGAAGCATGGGCTGTAGCAGGCATCTTTGCTGTGCCTATTACATCCTTTGAGCTTACAAATGATTTTTTTTAAGATTTTATTTATTTATTTGACAGAGAGAAAAATAGAGAGAGAGGGAACACAAGCAGGGGGAGTGGGAGAGGGAGAAGCAGGCTTCCCCGCGGAGCAGGGAGCCTGATGTGGGACTCGATCCGAGGACCCTGGGATCACGACCTGAGCTGAAGGCAGACGCTAAATGACTGAGCCACCCAGGCGCCACGCGTACAATTGATTTTAGCTGCAGTTGAAGAATCCTGTAATCCTAGGTTCTTCCAAACTAAAGTGAACACTGTGAACTTTTCCAATTTTTAACTCAGGACCTTCTCCAAAACCACAGGATACCATTCCTCTATTATCCAAGAAAAGCCCAGAATTGATGGGGAAAGATAACCACTGCTGGGGGTAACCCTCCATCGGAGGGCAAAAGTAGCTGGTGGATGAATGCCCTAGCCTCTTACGTTTGGGAAAGAGAATGCTGGAAAAAATTCTAAACAGTTCTTTAAGATCCCAGAAAACTTTAACCCTAACTACTCAGAGCAAATATTTCAATAGTGCACCATTATTTTTTCTTTTCTCTGTTACCTGCATCACTCTGCCCACTTCCTACTCTACCTTTGGAATCATCTTGCAAATACATCCCAGTCATTATATTCCGTTCTACTGAGGGGGAGACCCAAACTGAAAAAGGAAGAAAATGTTTTATTTACCACCGTATTTCCAGTTTTTATATCGATTTCTGGTATATGAGAGTATCCAACAATTGTTCATTTCCAAAGACTTAAGATTATTGAGCACAGGGGAAACAAATATTTAAGAGACCATTTAGTCTGACTGGAGTGAAAACAACAACAAAAACATTGTCTATATGTCCTTAATTTTTTTCTGAAAAGAGCTAAAATTAGAAGGATATAAAAACCAAGATATATATAAGTAGATAGAGAAAAGATAGATGATAAATAGATAGATGATAGATGATAGATAGATAGATAGATAGATAGATAGATAGATAGATAGATGATAGATAGAAGTGTACCAAGCAGAAGCTCAAGAAACAAGAAAAAAAGAAAGAGAAGGCATTAACAGTACTAAAAATTGCAAAATAATAATGATAATAATAATTAAAATGTTACTTTCTTCCTCTTTCTAGTTCCCTTTACCACCATTCTCTAATTTCTATTTGGTTCATATGTCATATCATTCTTCTATTCCTCTGCAGATGTCATCATTGATTTTGTTTTTCCTTCCAATAACCCAATGTAACTTTCATAGATCAAGTTGTATATCAATTTCTAGTTCAAGCTCACAACTTGAGAGTCTGAGCTACAAATCCTAACTGACAAGATAGCAAGTCTTGGCCCAAATGTGGCTACAGCAATGGGGTCCAATATCTTTCTTCCTGCTCAGCAGGGCTGAGAAGTGCAGAATCCCAGAAGGACTTTGGCATTTATCTAAAAAGAAAATAAGAGAATAGGAAGGAAATGATTGCCAAAGATACAGTAAAATAATATTTTGCAACTTTCATAGTGGATCTTTAATTTTATAACTTCAAGTGTTAAAGAATATAGCATTTTCTTTTTATAAATAAGTGATTCTTTAAAGTGATTAGTTGAAAACATTTGAATCTCACTGTTTAAGAACATTTTACTTGGAATCTTATGAGATAGTATCTAGTGTTTTATTGCAACATTTTATATTCCATGAATATTAGAACTAGTATGAACATGAGCCATCATCTTTGATACTGGTGTTTTAAAAGAAATCCAGAAAATTGGTGTTGGTGTGTCTGTTCATGTGAGCTTAATGCTTAAGAACATCTCAATAATTATGAATTCTTTGAGCTTTTCCTCATGAAAATGGATTCTGGTGAAGTGAAATTGTATATGTCTTAGGAAGGTTGGCTGAGAAATTCAAAATATCCCTGATGAATAATTGGTTCATCATTGTTTACAGCTACAAATGTTCCTGTTTATATTAATGTCAGGCCATCAGACTCCATATTTAGTTTTTCATTCTTGCTAAGCAAGGATGACTGATTAAGGGTGCTAGCAAGAAACTGTTTTCCTTCTGGAATTTAATTAGTTTGACTTTAACTCAAGAAAAGAGATTCTGTTAGCTGTCAGCTACTACTTGGATCTCTAGCTAATTAAGGCTCTGAGGAAGCCTATTAAAATTGTTCAAAAGCCAAGCCCCCTTTAAAACATCTCCAGTGTTTCCATACAAGGAGTGATAGTGATATTATTGCTCACATGTCTTATTTATTGCATTTGTATTGAAAATAAGCCAGGATATGCCATCTATTTAGTTCTGCCTTTTTAAAAATGCTTTGAAGTGCATCAACATTTGAAATACAGTACTTTTATCAGGGTGATATATATCTCGATAAAACAGATGTAAGAATAATTTAGAATCCCCTCCTCTGAGACAGTTGCTGAGATATTCCATTTTTTGTGTGTGTGCTTTCAAAGCACTAGTTATTACACTTATGAAAATTCCTGTTGAAATAGAAAATGGAAATTATTTACCTGATTTTTCTTATTCAAGGTGCTATCAATTTAATAATTTGGATTTTCTAGAATCAGACAGATGGAAATATCTAGAGTGGGATTTTTAACCTTGAGACTTGTTAAGGAAATAAAAGGATTTGTTGTCCATGATTAAACCTACACTCTGTAATAAAATCTAATAAAATAAGGCTTATTCAATCTACATTTGTACATTTTAGAGTACAGAGTTTGTCCTCTGATAGAAGTGTCTGATTTCCCCCATGAGAAATATATGACAATCTCCAGAGTAAAGATAAAAATATAACTCTAGGCAATTTCAACACACACACACACACACACACACACACACACACACACACACACACACACATCTTTCCCATTTTCCCCCAATTTCTACTAGTTCTGCTTTATGCTGTGATATCTGCTTTTTATCTTTAGGGACATTGATAATGAGTCTTAGTCTTTGGACACGCACATGCCCCAAGTTCAGTGTGTGCATATCAAGGCTATAAATTGATTTATGTGAGAAGCTTTCCTTTTTCCAATATTCTCTGCAGGAGGGTAGCCATGGCTTTGAGATATTGCAGAGACATCTCTATCTCTCTAAACTCACCACATGGGCTCCATTGTCTCTGAAAAGAAAGCTCCAAATTCATAAACTAATGCACTAAGGAAAGAAACTGCCAGTATTCTCTTCTGTTTAGAGCGAAACCTGGAAACCAGTGTTTAGTGTTTCATCAATAGAAATGTCAATATAATTTCTGGAAAAAATAATCAAACTGTCCCTGGGAATGCTAGCCAAAATTTTTACTTATTCATAACTACATATAAATCATTGTGTTATTCCTAGCATAGTAACTAGTACAAAGTAGCAGCTTCAAAAACATTGTTTATGGCATCACCAAATGTAGGCATTGTATTTCATTCAGGATTGGTATGAAGGATAGGCTTCTAATCTAAGAAGGCTTAATTTGGGAGGCAGTGGTTGCAAAATTATATAACAATATTTGTATGTGTGCATAGAGAATTTTTTGAGATGAGAGGCAGATTCTCAAAAAACAAAAAACTTTATCATGTAGGACTTTGTATTGTCTTAGAGCATTATTTCTTTCCAAAAAAAAAAATACCATGTTCACAATTACTTTATTGCAAAGAGATAATATTTTATTCACCAGACCAAAAAATGAGAGAGGCCAGTTAGTGGTCCAAGGATGTACTGGAACCAGAGTCTTAAACATTCTTTCTCTGCCCTGTCACCCCAACCTCTCACTCTGTGAGTTAGCTTGTACTGGAAGCACTGAGCTTAAATTTTTTCTAGACTTCCATTCAATAAATGAGAAAAACAAACAAACAACTTTTCCTTCCTATATCCAGTTTTTTAAATCCTGGCAAAGACTTATCTTAGCTCATTTATTCACCCCTTTGGCAAGAATACTGAGGGAGTTTGATACATGGAGAAAGACACTGGTCAAGCAAAATTATAAATGTTCCCTACACAGCCCAAAACCAAAATGAATTTAACAATTCAAAATAATTAATTTAAGAAAGAATTTACTATAGGAGAAGATTCAAATTGCTATCATTAGTGTAAGTTCAAACACTCTGAAAGAGTAAGTGTAACATGATAGTGAGACATAGACATAGGAATCTATAAAAGTTGGCAGTGCAGATCTGAAAATTGTAATGTAGGCATCAGCATAAGGATTGTGTCTAGTAACATGAGTAGGAGTGCTATGTGAAAGAAAACGTGGGCTTAAAATGGGAGAATTTATAGGAGAGTGAATGGTTAGCAAAGGAAAACACGGGGGTTAAAAATATGTGTAAGAACCAGGAGAGTATACAGTGAACAGAAGTCAAGGGTCCTAACCAGAGCAATCAGGCAAGAAAAAGAAATAAAAGGCATCCAAATTAGAAAGACGTAACACTGTCTCTGTTTGCAAGTGACATGATCTCATATGTAGAAACTTAAAAACTCCACCACAAAACTGTTACAACTAATAAATTTAGTAAAGTTGCAGGATATAAAATCAATATACAAAAATCAGTTGCATTTCTATACACTAATAACTATTGGTTTCAAATTTTCACTGGAGGATACAGAGTGCTTAAAGTGTTGTTCCACTTATTTGAAAGGGAAAAAGAGCAAGTTCATGAGTTTCTTTCAGCCTTTTGGAGAGCTGAACTAGTACTGGAGAAGATCTCCAATTCAAACATTTCCTTTGCTCATTTACCTTTCTGGGTTCCACTTTTTCCTTCAGTTTTCATCCAGTAATTCCTTATTCTATTGACAGTTTTTCATTGCATTTAAACTTTTAAATTTTGTTTTGAAACTGTATTTGCTTACATGAATTCAAATAATGTAACCCATCATGGTCAAAATCAGAACATCATCCTGAAACTTGATACGAACCTTGATCAATTTGGCCAGCTAAATCTATTTGTTATATGTAGATTAAGTTTAAATCTAGAAGCCTGAAACTTATAAAGTGGCATTAGGTTTAGAATGTTTGAGGGTATTAGGTATGGAAATAATAAATCCATGCATTTTCTTAATTCTCTATTTCCCCTCATAGGTCTGAACAATAAAAAAAAATGATTCCTATCATTTCAGCATTAATCAGCAATACCTGAGGATCAAATTATTTCTATTAAAAGATATTGAAAGTAGAAATAATTATTAAAAAGGAATTAGACAATAAGTTAGTAAACTAAATACAATAAATAATTGAATGGCTCAGGAAATAAGTAAATCAGTAAATAGGTAAGTAAATAAATAAATAAACAGATGTAATGTATCTTTAAAGGTGGATACATCACCAAAAAATCTACAATCTAGCATTTCTTTAAGCTTAAGCTATTGTGGAATACTTTTACAAGTTGGAATGGGTGCAAAAAATTTTCCCAGATCTAAAAAATACATTTTTACAAGTATAAATATATACTTGAAGTAATATTAATATTTATGAACATTTTCTCAATTAAACAATGACATATTATCGAAGATCCATATATAATGTTAAAATATTCAAAACCAAACAAAATAGTGCATACTGACGGGGCCTTACTCATATTCCCTTTAGCAGCCCTTGCACTTCTAACCAGCTTCTGCCTGCACTGGCCTCTTAATAGTTCACAGATGCTCTCTTCTCTGAAAAATTACCCTTAGCTGAATGGTAGCTTCCTCACCCAGGAAGTAAAACACACCACCCAGGGGAGGCCTACAACCAATGACTGACTGACACGGGTGTGGAAAGAACAGCCTTCTTGTCCAAGAACGCAATTTTTCTTCCTGAAATCACTATGGAATTCTGAGGAAGCTGGACTCACTGCAACTGAAATTATAAATTTGTTTGATTCCCTCACTCCCTTTGATTATACTCTCAATAAATTATGTGCGTGTATATCTCTGTCTCTTCTATAGAACCTCACCAAAGATAGTAATTCAACCTACCTCTTCCATTTTCAGATACCTAGGAGAATAAACTGATTTAATCAACTCTGATCATTCATCTTGCTTGGTCCAAAGAGCATGCATCAGAGATGTTAACAGCAGTAAAATACAGCAAGACTAGAGGCAAAGAAGGACAGAGATATTCTGAAATTCACCAGATCAAATTATATCACTTTTCTCCTTTACAGAGATATGTAAACTCGATTCCAGTACAAGTTAGGCTTTCTATTCATTGGTGAATTATTAATTTTATTGCTGACCCACTCCATTGTTATAGTTCTGATATAATACAAAGTCTTGGAAAATAGAATCTCAGTTTTGAATACTTTTTGAAAGAAAGCTTTTTTTCTATTAAATTTTATTTTCAAACAGGGTAAACTAATAACAAAGCAAACACATTTCTTGTCCCCAGTGTAACAAAAATGATGAATACTAGGCTAATACCCCTAAGATCTATTTATGTTCCTAGTTAAGCCACAAATCAACTGCATGCCTTTGAAATTTAGCTTTTTATCTGTAAAATAAGAGAAAGGTATTGGATTGATTTAATTCCAACAAATATTTATTCAGTGTCTATTGTATGTGACTGTGGTCTTTTGACTTCAATATTAAATATGGTAAGGAAAACAGGCTACTGAGCCAAGATCAGTATAAATTTTGTGATAGAGGTATTTTTAAAAATTCAGGAGGGATTGAGTCAAATGGAAAAATTAATATTGGTTAGAGGTCAATGGAAACTTCAGATGTGGCTGGTATCTGAGGTAAATGTTGAAAAATGTGTTGAATATTAATGGACAGAGGAGAAAAATTAACATAGGATTAAATAACAGTGAAGCAAATGCATGCAGATTTCAAAGAACATGGGATATTCAGGGACATTTTCAAAAGGCAAATATAATAAATAATATATAAGAATTTGTGTGTATAATCACTTGTACAGATGCTAAATTATATAAAATATAATATTTCCTACATTTTAGTATTTTTACTCAACCTCAGATATATAGCATGATTTCCATTTTCATTAAGAAAAATATTAGAGGGGCGCCTGCGTGGCTCAGTCATTGGGTGTCTGCCTTCGGCTCAGTTCATGATCCTAGGGTCCTGGGATCGAGCCCCACACTGGGCTCCCTGATCCGCAGGAAGCCTGCTTCTCCCTTTCCCTCTCCCCCTGCTTGTGTTCCTTCTCTTGCTGTATCTCTCTCTGTCAAATAAATAAATAAAATCTTAAAGAAAAGAAAAATATTAGAAATAACAAAATGAAGCATCATCTGATTCTCATGCTCTTTTCATCACCTTTTCCAATACTTTATAAACTGGTCTATTTCTACATAAACCATCCTTCTTAAAATCTCTTCTAAAAACCAACAACAAAATGAATAAAGAGAGAATCAATTACTGCAAAGCTTTCTAGATCTTTCTTTTCAGATATGGGCATAGACGACAGAAGCTTTTTTAGAAATAATAGGCTAGCCAGGCAAAATTCAAATGCATATTATGCCATTGTCTGTAATTGAAAATGATTCAATGATATATTTGAAACATATGTTTACGTGAAAAGGAAAAAAACATTTTTTTAAATAAAGACTCCATTATAAAAGTAAACCTATAGTCAAAATCATTTTGTTGGACTGCTTTATAAATTTCTAATGCTTTTTCAGTAAAGGTTTTATTTAGTTTAACAGAACATTCTAAATTTAGGCAGGATTTTTCGGGAAAAGTGAAAGTTAATAATAAATCAAGCATTATAATACAATATGTTCAATGAAAGTGTCCCAATCCAAAGACAAGTAAAGGAGATACTTATTTAATATGTTTGAAGGTAATATGGAGAAAGATGTTGTCTTATTAATTCAGAACTTACTGCAATATATTATGAGCTCAAGTACTAACCACTTTGGCTAGAATTATACATTTTAACAATGAGGACAAAGTATATCACATTAGAATATATAATCTGGCATTCACTTTTTGGTGCATTGAACATACTACTGAATATTTAATCCAATTTCCTTAAACCTATGTTTTATTCTATGTAAAATATTAAGTTTCATATGTTAAATAGGGAACAATGTTGGTATTGTGTAATTATTTACTTGAAGTGTATGTTAATATACATGATAATATGAATATAAATTAAGGAATATAACTTGTTTTATGAAATCTGTCTTAACATTTTCTGTTAAAATTTTAAAACTCCTAGAAACCTGTCATTTCTGAAATAAAACTAATCTAATAATATACAGGTGAACAAAGTTATTTAACACAGAATGCAGCAAATTTAACTTGCTGATTATAGGCTTAATTTCATAGATCGTTTATTTCTCTATAGTAAAAATGTACACATTAAAACGGTAAATTTGCATTTTTCAATTCAATCCTTGTTTTTCCCAATTTGCACGTTATTTTTTGCATTTTATGTATCTGAAAATGAGTTATAGTTTAAAACAAGAGAAAACACTCCAAAACCATGCCAGTAACTGGGCAAAATTTCTCATAGTTTGTGCAAAGTACTGCCATAAACACATTGTACAAACTTTTATTATTTTAACACATTGTAGGCATTGTTATAACTCTATATGTTTATCTTCTTCAGCACAATATTAACATTTCAAGGGTAGGATTCATGTGCCCTCTACCTATAATCTGAACACCCAGCAAAATGCTGGTTCATAGAAGGTATAACATGTACATAAAATTACATTTTAATTTTTTATCTAAATTACCATATCGGCTTACAATAATTACATGAGGTTTAAACACTGCACCTGACTGAAGGTAAGTATATTTTCACTCCAAATATGAAGCATTTTCTTGAAACTTTAACAAATCATGCCAATTTTCTTCCTTACCACTCACTGTAGCTGTCACTATGCTATTACTGGCAAACTGTCTTACGTAAAACACGTAAGTGGGTATAGGTAGGAGATATCTACACATATATGAGCACACATATACACAATATAAAGGCCTGGGTCTTATAGAGAATAATCTGATTTACTTCCTACTAGGCAAATATCACAAAAGTTACTGACTGAATATACCAATGTCTTTTAGCAAAATTATGGAAGAACTATGATGAGAAAAACTGTGAGAACTGACAAAACATTAAAAGTTTTGGAAGTTTATTTGAATATGCAATTTCATGAAACAAGTAGATCAATCATTTCCACCCTCAGTTATAGTGATGGAGCAGCAGTATAATTTAATGGGACAAAGTTTGGACTAGAAATAAAAAGATTCAAGATATTGTCTCAGCTTGGTTTGCAAGACTGTGACCATACTCGGGTTGCATTGTCTGAAATAATGAAACCTAGCTTCACTGTAATAATATTCAAATGTGTTTTTTTACTTGTATTTTGTTTTGAAATTATAAATATATATTAACTTTAACTATATAGTGATATGCTATATTAAATAATATATGATATATATAGTATGCTATAATATATGCATTAGTATAATATATAAATATAATATACTGAGGGTTGCTGGAGGGGAGGTGGGTGGAGGGATGGGGTAATTGAGTAATGGGCATATGCAACTGATGGATATATGCAACTGATGAATCACTAAACTCTACCTCTGAAACTTAAAAAAAAATGTGCAGATTATAAAGAGAATTATAAAGAAAGAGAAACAAGTGTAAAGGAGACAGGGGAATAAGAGGAATAAATTTTATTAAATATTTAAAAAATAAATATTTATTTTATATATGGCATATATATTATGTAATTGTATAAAAAGAACAACCAATGTCAACAGCTTAAAAACAAGCACACCCAGATAAGCATAAAACTAAAATGGTTGAATCAAATATATATGGGTTTGCTAGGATAAAAAATAGTTGAGCAATCACAAGCAATGAGTGTTGTTTTTAGTATGCGTTATAAAACAAATATGGTGTTGATTAATCAGGAAAGTCGGTTATCAGAAGTTATTTAGGAAAACTATAAAACACATACAGTTATTTATATTAAACACGTAAGTCTTGGCTAACTCAGGTCAATTTATCCTTGTACATTTCTATATCGTTACATCAACAAGGATGTGAACTCTTTGACATCCTCTTTGCTGTCACATCACAGCCAACTGTCCTATATTGAACAATACCAAACACATGACAGTATTGTTTTAACTAGTCTTTAAAATGTTTTTTTTAGTAGTCCAAATAATTAAAATAATATGACTCATGTGCAATAGCCTCATTTATTAAGTTAGGATGCAAATGGAGTCTATAATAGAGGATGCAATAAAAAGGAATATGTCAAAGCGTTTTAAATAAAAGAGTAACATAATCGCAAGCTATAACCAACATGACTCAAAATTTATCAGATAAAGTGTTCTTTCCAAGGAAATCAGTAAAATAAAAACATCTAGAATATTATTAGAATGGATACTTGTTTCTAATTTCTATGACCTAATATACTCATCAAAATGAGAAATTATTTCTTTAAAGCAATCTTTTATTTCATTTTTTGTTTGCTTCATGATTTCTTTGTAGAGCCATAATTTGTTTTAATCATCTTGCAAAGGTCGTTACAACCAACAACACCCTACTTGGTAAAAGCTACAAGAAATCATTAATTCTTTTAATCATTTTTAAAGCACATTCCAGAAGAATTGGAAATCTACATCAAAGGTTACTTCACATGCAAAGTATTCCAGTGAGTTAAAAATGCAATTTATCAATTATACAATTCTTGCTGGTAAAACAGAACAGGCAGTGTTCATATAAATATCTATGAGAAAATTGCCATAGGCCTCTATCCATTGACAGTATGCTACAATGGCACCAATTTCTTGTAAATTATCAACAGAATAGAATAAATAAGGGTCAGCAGATCTTGTTGGTATATTTATGAATGAAAACATTATCATTATAATAATTGTATCCTTATTGTCAACATCTTTTTCAGTACTGGTGAACAAGAATAAGCATTATCATTGATGTAAATGACAAAGATGTTGGAATCTATTATCTGTGAAATGATGATTACCTAGAGTATTTTAGGTACTAAGGTGATATTAACTTTTTATCTTATTTTGAATAACATTAGTGTCTAATGCTTTTGCTTGGGATTGTGAGACTTCCCTTAGTCCTGCAGACATAGAAAAAGTAGTCAAAAGCGACAAGAAGGAGGAGCAGGGGAGAATTAGAATAACATCCATCTAACTTAATGACACTTTTACAAATAATGCATAAATAGTGAAATACTTAGTATTATATATGCACTAAAATGTAAAAAGTCAAAACCCATAATCTATCAATTTAAGATAGAGCTCTACAACTGTAGCCCTTTGAGTTGAAGATATGATACAAAAAAAATTCAAATCTTAACTGAAAGTCCTAACTAATGAAATAAAAGCAAGTTTTGTCATTTCCAGCTTAGGTTTTAACTGTGACTTTTAAAATGATTTTTTGCTCCGATATTATTCAACTAGTATTTTGAAAAGTCAAGATCAATCTAATTAAGATAGTTATAATTAGAACCATAGTATTGGTTGTTTTTTTTCTTTGAAGAAGTTTTCAATGACAGTGAGTCAAAGTGCTCATTTTTAAACGATCGTCCCATTTGAGAAGCATCAATTAATGGTGTGATTTTATCAACATCCATTGAATTCCAGGCAAAGATTTCTATAATGTTACTAAGCCCTAGGAAGAAATATAGGGGAAATGTTCAGTCCAAATGTTTTACTGTAATGTATTTAACATCAAAAATGGGTGACAGAACAGAGCAGATCTGAAAAGAACATTCACCCAAAGATGCTTCCCCTTTGGAGCACCAGGAAGCTGCAGTGTTGGCTTAAATAATAGTCATTATATTTATTAATATCCTAACCTAGATGGGATCAACTTACAATAGAAAGAGATTTGTTTGTTATGAATTGATAAATGGGACAAAGAGAGGGAAGGTAGGCCAGAGAAGTCTCAGGCTTAGAATTAAAAAATGCCAGAAAACTCCATCCACCCCAGTTGCCGTAGTCATAGCCCTGAAGCAAGAATCTAAGACTGAAACTTTCAAAAACTAGAGGTCTCCAACCAACATTTCATGAGCTTTACTTCTCAGTTCCTTACTTCCTTAATTTTATCTTTCCCATCTCAGCTTCTGACCTCAGCTCGAAAAATGCTCCTACAAGCTGTTCAGTTTCATTTTCTGCTCTTGACCTAATCATGGCCTTTTTGTTTTCATGAAAAGCCTCTGCTCATATCTAACTGTAAATTTTAACCCTCCAGTGGTTACAATGTTCAGATCCCTCTCTGACTTCAAGTGAACCTGAGCTCCAAACATGTGACTGCATTTGACTATCTTTAGCATTGTTTGTCTATGCAACATAGTTCTTAAATTCTGCTCTTAGATTTTAGGCTCCTAAATCATACCCATAGCCTCCAAGGCTAAATAGGACAAAACTTTTTGCCAGTGTTTAAACAACCTCTGAATTCATAGACATTTCTCTTCTGGCTTCCCACAGCTTTCCTGCTTCTTCCTTTATGGCTACTAAAGAAATTTCCTCTAAATCCAAAAACCTTCTCCTGAAAGAGGCAGAGCAAAAACTGCTGAAAGAGTATAATACTCCAGTTCTTTATTCAGAATTTACAGAACTATTATTGGAAGGAATCCAGAAGTATCGGTTTCTTTTAAAATTAGTTCATGATTCTTGGTTTTCTGCCAATTGTATTTCAAGGCCAGGAATTGGAGGGAAAATGCTGTAAAATTTAGTGTTGCTTCATGTGCCAAAAGTCTAAAAGAACCCACAATGTAACAAATTAAATTAACTGCAAGATTTGGAATATCATGACTATAATAAAATGTATCATACTCTCAGAGCAGAGTTTTTAGAAAAAAAATGCTCATATACACAGGTATCACTGCAACTTACTTCTGAGTAGAGGTATTATTGCCTGCTGTTAGTGAAATGATAGCTGTTTCCACATTCATAAACTGGAATATTTTTAAAATAGTATTCTCCCCCTCTGTATCTATTATATATCCTCTTTCATTTAAAGAAACATAGTATCTGTCCATCAAGTCTCCTTCAGCACCCCAGTTTTGAATTGTCTGTTATCTCCGCTATCAAACTCAGCAGAAATAGTTATATGTCAGTGTTTAGACATACATGCTTCAATATTGAATCATTACAAAACTCCACTCCTGGATAGTATATATCACCTTCTAACTTCCATTATTATCCACATAGGATTATAATATTACACATTCAACATTTATTGGAAGTTTATTTGAGAATTGTCATGTACCTAAAATTTCATTGTATTTTTGTAAACAAAATAGGTAATATGGATCATTTTTATATATGGTTTGAGGTTCAGAATATGAGGTAGGCCATCCCATTCCTCTCAGAATTCAGAGCTGGGAAGAAAAATGAGCCCACCATGAAAGATGTATGCTTTTTGTTAGATAATTAAAACTCTGTAGGACATTGTATTTTATTCTTGTGTTTGGCTGCTAAAAGATTCAGAATTAAATTATTTTTTCTTAGCATAAGTATTCAAGTAAATTTGCATTTATTTTTCTTCTCTTCCTCTCCATTTTGATATTTAGTTCACAAATTTTAATTTTCACTGTGACTTTTTGATTTGATGTATCTACAACTTTTATAACTTTTAGGATTGTATAGCCTACATAGTTATTTAAAGTAACACGATGATGCATATTTCTGTGTTCACAATGAACTACATTCACAACGAATGTAGTTAACAGAGTAGAAAGACGTAATAACTGGAGGTAGAAAAAACACCTTTCATTTTATACAAAATAAATTTTTTGTTTAATCTATTAATTCAAATAAGTAGAGGATAGAAGTAATGTGCATAAATATGAGTGGAAGGGTAATTGGTAATAACAAGTGAAAACTGCTGCAAATTAGAAAAAGTTATGTTTGGTGTCATGAAATCAATTGGGATATTACTCTAATATCAGTCCTCCGAGATGAAGACTTTTGTCAGCTGGGTAAAGAGAAAAAAAAAACATGAATAATCCTGACCAATGCTATCTTTGCTTAAAGCATCAAAAAAAATTACTATCCTTGAGAAGGACAGGGAAAAGCCTGGGTGGGGGGCATTGTTAAAGGAAAAAGAAACAGAGGAAATGACAGAAATCAATGCAATGGTCAAATTTTTCATTTATAATAGAAACTAGCCCCATAATGCTATATGCTAACAGGGCATCTACACTCATTTTGTGACTTAATATTTAGGCATTAGCCAAGAAAAATATCTACTTTGTTCCCAAAAAATGCACACCATTGTTAGAACAGTGAGGAAAGGAGCTTTGCGATGTTAGGAGCCTGCTCTGACTTCTGTAATCGTGATTGTACTGTCATTCACATTGTAATTATCATCATTTACATGGCCTGAAAACAGATGAGATTATATTCTTCAGGATATATTGTTGCAAACCTAATGGCTTAAATTATACAGTTTTCTAACAATATAAAAATGTTACATGCAAACATTTACATTAAGGGAGCCCAATTTCCTTCATTTTTTGAACACTTTGGTTAGCTATTTTCAGAACTTCTTAGAACTATTATTTCCAGGAGAAATTTATAAGCAGGGTTGATAGTTGCTTTGAAAATCAAATGATAAATGTCCTAGAAAAATGAAAATGTCCAAGTTTAAAAAAAAAGGTGAATTGTTAAAGTCACATCCAAGGCCTCTAAAAATATTTTTGTGCTGTTCAACAATAGTGATGTCCTAGTTTTCACATAACTTCCACATTAACAATATGGGTTTTGTCAGTGAAGCTTATGGACCCTTGGATACTTTAAGCATTTGTAGACCTCAAAGCCTGATGCCTTTTAAACAACTTTTTCTCTATTGATATTTATATTGTGTAAATTTCTGTTCTCAAAATTCATTATTTTGACTACATTTTATAATTTTACCCACAATCATTTTTGCATATTATTGTATTTATGTATATTTTTTTACTGAATAAAACTCTTAGACACACAGCTTGTGCAAATTACTACAATATTTCTACTCAGGGCAATGGAAGAAGAGCTTATCCGAGATCCTCTCTCCCAGTGAGGACAACTAGAAAATTTATATTTGAGAAAAAAATATATCAAAATCAGATTGAAGCTCAGAAGACAACAAAGATGTGAGGTAATACAATCACAGAAAGAATGGAAGCCTAGACAGGGTCTGCCTTTTCCCTTGAGGTACTTGTCAAATCTAAAATAGGCAAAAATGAGAGGCAAAAATGAGCCTGAGCTCCTTGGTCTCATGGGCTGGAGTCAAACAATTGGAGTTCTGCATATGACAAGTAGGACAATGGTGACAGGTAAGGCATTGGAAGAAACAAGTTATTAGAGGGCAAGGAGAGTTGGCAATAATGTGGCAATCACAAAGATTGAAGCACATTCTCCAGTCTGGTTAAAGATTTACTGTGCCTAACCTACCTCCAAAAAGCAACAAGAGTAATTATTTCGGAAAGGAGGTAATATAATTAAGAGACTCAAATCGCCATGATTAAAAAGAAAAAACAAACGAAAAACAGCAACTCAATGCCTCACATTCAATCAAGATATGTAAAAATAACAATAATTGATAAGAAATAGAGAAAACAAATGATAGTGATGGGAGCAAAGGTTATCCAGATATTGAAGATGTCATATATTGACTTTCAAACAAATGTGATTGATATGTTTCAGATATCTAAGTGACAAGATGGAGGATTTCAGGGAAAAAAAGAGATAAAACAAGGATAATGAAAAACAAAAGCTGCCTCAAAATACAAAATGGACTTAAATGGCAGATTAGACAAATTAGAAGAGAGAACTGTTGAATTGTATTATATGTAAAAAAAAAAATAGGATTGCAGAATGAGGCATAGAAAGAAATGAATATGAAACAATTAGAAACAGTATGTCAAAGAGACTTCCCTTTTCAATTCTGACAGGTAAAGACCTTGGAAGTCTTCCCTCTTGTTATAAAAATAAAGTTTTGAACAAAAACATCAGTTACCTTTCTTGGACCATTATAAAACTGAGATTGCAAAAGCAAATTGCCACCCTGAAATTTGGAAGATAGAGGCAAATTCAGTCACAGCGAATATTTCATTACCTAGAGCAGAAGCCGCTGGAGCTACAAAATGGTAGAAATAGTAAAATTTTGATAAATTAGTGGATATAGAAACCTTTACCAGGTTCTCTTAGTGAAGATCCAGAACAATTCTCTTGAGACTTTGGCAGGGAGACAGTAAAAGTAATCATTGTGAAATATGCCCAGATTATGCTCTATTTAAAAGGCCTACTCTCTAGAGCAAAAACTTTATCAGAGCTTTACTCCAGTTGGGGAAGGAATTTCCTCACACCACAGCCCCCTCTAGCATTCCTTTCTCTATGTGGGGAAAGGGCAGAAACACATGTGAAAGTCACAACCAGAGACACAGGTCCACGAAAAGACTGAGATTTAATCACAAGATTGTAGAGTGTTTCCCCACCTCACACTTTAGCACCACACCAACAGAGTTCCTTGTAATGGCATAGATTGCAGATGACAGAGATGCAAGAGGCAGACTTTCTCTAAGGAGACGTACTCAAGGATGAACAAAGTCAAAAGAGGAAACAAAAACAAGGACTGTAGGGAAACTGAAGCCCCTGGCAGCTACAGCATTAGCCAACATTTAACATAGCCCAACTCCTAGTCAGACTAGCATAAAACCTCACACAAAACGTATACTTTCATTAGCTTCTATTACCCAAGACAACACTTCTACTTTAAAAAAAAAATTACATGGCACGCTAAAAAGCAAGAAAACTTTCCATATGAAGGAACAAAGCAATCATCAGAACCAAACTCAGATAGGACACAGCCTGGAGCTCAGTCTTGAGGGGGCACCACATTTTTGTTGGCTTTACCTCAAGGGACCCCACCAGGTCCTCATAGTAAGGATATGAGGAAAACCCCTTCATATTTCAGGCAAGGGGAAGAGGAATGTAATCAATATTTTTAAAGATTTATTCATTTTAGAGAAAGAGAGAGCATGAGCAGGAGGAAGGGTAGAGGAAGAGGGAGAAAAAGAATCCCAAGCAGACTCCCCACTGAGTGTGGAGCCTGACACAACACAAGGCTTGATCTCTTGACCCTGAAATCATGATCTGAGCTGAAATCAAGAGTCCACACTTGACCAACTGAGCCACCCAGGCACCCTGGAATGTAACCATTTAAAAATATGGCCTGTATGCTATCTATAACAAAAGCCTACCTTCCAAAGGGAAATATTTTACTAGAGCCTTATCAGATCTGGAGGAAAAACTATTGTCTAACTCCAAACCCTCCAGATTGCCTTTCTCACCTGAAGCGAAGAAGAAAGTTAAGAAATACTTGTGAATGTCACAGCCTAAGGACAGAAACCCACTAAAACACTAAGATTTACTCATAAAATTACAGAATGCTTTCCTTCTCCAACACTTTATCATCACACCATAAGTCCTCCAGTCTAATAATTGTGGATTGCAGCTGAGAAAGCTGCAAGGTACAGAATCTATTAAAGAAGGAGTTCTTAGAGAAACCCAAAATTCATAGGGGAGACATAAACAAGGACAGCAGAGGAAATTGAAGTCTCTGCCATCTACTACAGCAAACATTAAACATAGCCCAAGTTTTAGCCAATTACGACTCAAGTATATGCTAAAACCCTGTTTGCCTCAGTTCCTATTACCAGATGCATCATTTCCTGCCTTTAACAAAACAACAAAATTACAAAAAATTACATGCTGAACAACAAGGAAATACACAGTCTGAAGGTACAACACAAGCATCAGAAAATGACTCAGATATGACATTGGACTATCAGGCATGACATGTGGAATTATCAAAGAATTTTAAATATCTTTTATGTAAACCATTTAAATTTTATATGTTGAATTCTAACAGAAAAAAAAAGGACAACATGTACAAATGAGTGAGCAATGTAAACAGAGAAACAGAAACTCTAAGGAAGAATCTGAAGGAAATAGTAGAAATAATAATAATAATAAAACTATAACAGAAATGAAGAATTCTTTTGATTGGCTTATCAGTAACCTGGATGCACTTGGAGATAAAATCAGAATCAATGAATTTCTAGATAAGTCACAGCAAAGGCAAAGAGCAAAAAGGAATGAAAGGAACAGAACAGACTATCCAAGAACTGTAGGACAATGTAAAAGATGAAATACTCTTTTAACTGGAACCAGAAAAAGAAGAAACAACACAGCTGAAGGAGTATTTGAAACAATTATTACTAGTAAGTTTCTAATATTAATGATGAACAAAAAACCACAGACCGAGAAAACTCAGAAAACCCTAAACCGGAAAAATACCAAATATCAATAAATACCAAAAATAAGTAAACCTAAGCACATTACACTCAAGCTGTCAAAATAAAAAAAAAAAATAAAGAGAAAATCTTAAAGGAAAACAGAAGGGAAAAAAGAAAACAAACACCTTACTTATAAAGACATGAGAATGAGAATTACACTGAACTTCTCATAAGAAACCATGTAAGCAAAAAGTGAAGTAATGAGCAAAAATATTTTAAAAAAATGAATTGCTTTGCTATACATCAGCAATGAAAACTTGGATTTTGACATCAAAAACACAAGATTATTTCCACTAGGACCAAAAAATGAAATGCTTAGGTATAAGTCTAATACAATATGTACAGAATCTATATGTGGAAAACTGCAAAACTGATGAAAGAAATCAAAGATCCAATAAACAAAAAACTGTTTTGTGTTCATTGAGTGAAAAACTCATTATTGCTACGTCAATTCTTTCCAATTTACTATATAGATCAATACAATCCAATTAAAATCACAGCAACCTATTTTGTGGATATTGACAATCTGATTCTAAAGTTTATATAGAAAGACAAATGACTCAAGATAACCAACAAAATACCGATGAACAAACTTGGAAGACAAGTACTTCCTGATGTCAAGACTTTCAATAAAACACAATAATTAAGACAGTGTGGTGTTGGCCTAAGAATAGACAAATGTATCAGTGGGGAAATAAATGGAGATTCTAGAAGTAGATCCACACAGTCAACTACTTTTAAGACAAAGAAGCAAAGTAATTCAATGGAGAAAGAATAACCATTTTAATAAATAGTGCTGGAAAATTGGACATCCATATGAAATAGACACAGGTGCACGCACGTGCGGGCACAAAATGAATCTAGACACAAACATAGATGTATCTGTCACTAAAATTAACTCAAAATGGATAATAGACTTGAAGAGAAAATTCAAAACTATAAAAATTCTAGACGTAAACACAGAAGAAAATCTATGTGACTGTGAGTTTGTCAATGAATTTTTAGATACAACACAAAAAAAAGACAAAAAATATTGTCGGAATTTATTAAAATTTAAAACTTCCTCTTTCTGTGAAAGACACTGTTAAGGAAATAAACAAGCCACAAAACAGGAAAAATATTTATAGAGATATATATAATGAAGGAATTGGATCCAAAATACACAAATAACTTTTAAAACTCAAAATGAGGAAATAACATAATTTTTAAAGTGGACAAAAGATCTGAACAAACACTTCACTAAAGAAGATATAAAGTTGGCAAAGAAGTATATGAAAAGATGCTACAGATCATTTTTTTATTATAGGACTGAAAATCAAAACAGCAATGAGATGCCAAACATGCTTATTAGAATGGCTAACATACAAAACGCCGGCTATACCAAATGTTGGTGAGAATCTGGAGCTACAGGAACTCTCATTGTTTACTGGTGGGATTGCAAAATTATACAGTCACTTGGAAAAACACTTTTACGGTTCCTTGCAAGCTTATCCTATGATCCAGCAATTATACACCTATGCATTTACTCAATTATTTTGAAAACTTACATCCACAAAAAAATGCACATGTTTATAGCAGCTTTATTTAAGTCACTAAAATCTGGAATCAACCAAGATAATCCTTCAACTGTTGAATGGGATAAACTGTAGTATAGCCATACAATGGAATATTATTCAGCATTCAAAAAGGCGAGGTACTAAAAATAAAACAATATGGTTATTGTCAAATGCATATTGCAAAATGACAGGAACCAGTCTGAAAGTTTACAGACTAGATAACTCCAATTATATGAAATTCTGGAAAACAAAACAATAACCACCCTGAGAAGATCAGGGGTTGCCAAGGGGTTTGGGTTGGGAAGGAAGAACTGAGTAAGTGAAGAGTAAGGGATTTTTTTATTTTATTTTATTTTTAGTATCTGTGTGATACTGTCATTCTGGATACATGGTACTATGCACTTGTCAAAAAAAGTGAACCTTAATGAATTCTAATTTTAAGTACCATTTAGGAGATCTGACAATCTAGTGTGGAATGCAGAATGTGATAAACAATGTAACTGCATTGCAAATATATGAAACAACTCCATCAAAGAAGGTTGAAGAAAGGTAACTTTGGAAATGTATAGAGTTTGTAAATTTCAAGGCAAAAGAAACTACATGAACACTATACTCTAGTTAAAGTCATTTCCCAGGGAAGTTGAATTAACAATTCTAATACTGCTATATCTGAAGCTGAGCAATTAAGTAACTGGGTGATAGGTAGAATGAGTCAGAGTTCTCTCTATTAGAGTTGGATGTTACAGATAAGCAGGGGAGGAGGGTAAAACAATCACTATATGGATATTTGTGTATAGCTGGTATATTTGTGTATAGCTGGTATACCTTGCTTTGTCAGCTGAGAGGGCCTAGAAGAAATGACACCTCAGTAACACCCTAGGACCCAAAATTTAATTTCCAATGCTGTTCTCCAATAAAAGGAACCAGAGTTTATTGCAGAAATGACTGATTCTAGGATTGGGGAGAAAGTATAAGATGAGCCTGGGGCATCTTTTAGTGCCCCCAAAATATGGATGTGCTAAAACCAGACAAAAAATAAACAAATAAAAACAGGGATGGGAGTATGTCAAAGGGAAATAGCAGCCACTGTAACAAATCTCAACAGCTAAAGCTGAAACAATATTTATGAGTTTGTACTGATAAAAATAAATGAATAAATAAGCACTTGAATAGGGAAAGGAGTCAAAAATCCTATGCAGAAATTCCAAATAATTCATATCGATAGGATTCCCTCAAGCAGGTGGAGTGTAATTCCTCACTCCTTAGGCAGGGTCATGAACAGTGACTTCCTTCCCCAAAATTCTCACATAGAATTCTATACTTTATCACTCAAATACTGTGGTAAAGACTTTAAAGACTTTTTTAGATATGCATGGTCTCCAAAAATTGATTTCCCACTCATACTTTCTCAGAAACTACTGGAAATACTTTCTCAAAAAGAAGAATTAAAACCAAGACGTCATCCAGAAAACAGGAAATTCGAAGAGAAGAAAAAGAAGAAAAAAAGAAGCACCACTCTAAAAGTGGGACAAGAATCTCCTGGACAACAAATCTAAAGTGAGCAACCACTTAGTTGGTAATTCTATTTTTCTTAACATATTTGCAAGTATCGTCTTGCAGAGTTTTGCATAAATTAATCATAGTTACTTAGAAACTCAGCAAATGGAAAACCAAACAAACAAAAAGATAGCCATTTGTTCCAAGGAAAAGAGCAAGTTGTATAGAAGAAATGTAATCTTATTTGCTACAGGATGGAGCTCTGAATAATATTTACAATATAATTGCATTGGATGTTGATCTTAACCAACCTGTGGTAGCGCTATGTTACACCATGGTTGTTTGTGTGTGTGTGTGTGTGTGTGTGTGTGTGTGTGTGTGTGTGTGTGTGTGGCAGAGAGATCATAAAAAGGACATAAATCCTCCTCTTTCCTGATAAGAAGTCAATTTGTAAAATCCCAAACCCTACAGTTAATGAATAGCACATTCCGCATGTTATTTAGAAATACTAAGATAACAAAAGAAGCAATCAAAAACATAAAAAATACCTGCCTTTGAAAAATAAGAATTAGTGGGAGCCTAGAGAGGAGACTATTTTTTCTACTCCATTTAAGTAATAAAATCTATTATATTATAATTATATGTAATTATATAACATTACAAAGAGGTACCATTAATAACTTCATTTCATACCTAAGAAAATCAAAACACAATGAGGTTATGTGACTTCCCAAAGTCACCCAAGCAGTGAATAGTAGAACTGAGTTTGCCTTTAATGTCCATGCCCCTAACTCAGCATACAAAACTTGTAGTATCTAGATAAGCTGTATGCAACAGTCACTGTTAAAAACAAAAAGTAGATTTTAAAAACTCTAGCTCACCTGAAACTTCTTAAAATATTTTCAAGTAGGGGCGCCTGGTTGGCTCCGTCTCTTAAGTGTCTTGTCTTTGGCTCAGATCATGATCTTGGGGCCCTGGGATTTAGCCTCAGGTCAGGCTCCCTGCTCAGCAGGGAGTTTGTTTCTCACTCTCTGTCCTCTCCCTCTTCCCTGTCCCTCCCCACCATTTGTGCTCTCTCTCTCCCTCAAATAAATAAATAAAATCTAAAAAAAAAGTTTTATGTCAATATTATTTCAATGTCAAAGATAGCAATGTGAAAGTCATACCTTGTTTGAGTGTTTGTGTGAATTCAGATACTGGGGCACCAGCAAAGTTTATGAATAAACTATGCACCTGCAGTATCACCACTCAAATGAGCATCTTTTGAGATGTGAAATTTTTTGGCCAATGATTATGAACAAATTGTTACCTTTATTAAGGAAGCTTGACATAGATAAAATACAACTCTCAGAAATACATTCAAGGGGGGCGGAGCAAGATGGCGGAGGAGTAGGAGGCCTAGATTTCGTCTGGTCTCAGGAATTCAGCTGAATAGGGATCAAACCATTCTGAACACCTACGAACTCAACAGGAGATCGAACAGGAGAGTAGCAACAACTCTCTGAACAGAGAAGCGACCACTTACTGGAAGGTAGGGCGTGCGGAGAAGTGAATCCGAGGCGATATTCGGGAGGATAGACGGCGGGGGAGGGGGCCTCCATCGGCCGCTTCTGGCAAGTGATAGAGCCGCGGAGCACAAAATCGGACCTTTTAGAAGTTGGCTCGGCGGAGGGACGTCGCTGCAGTGGCTAAGCGGGGGGTGGAATCCTCCCGGGACAGTGTGGTCTCAGGACCCTTGGGGTCACAGAGAGACCGGAGGTGCCTGAGTGCGCCAGAGCTCCCAGGTATCAGAGCAGGGAAGCCGGCTGCAGATACGGAGCAGAGTCGCGGGCTCTCAGCTCGGGGTTGCCATAAACTGTGATCTGCGGCCCAGTCGGGGCACGGCTCCCCCAGCAGGGACCCAACAAGCAGCAGATCCGGGGAGACTCCCCTTCCATCCCGGGGAGGAGCGGTGCGGGAACGCACTGCAGGGATCTGCTGGGTTTGGAGACTCCGCGCGGGGTCGGGTGCAGAGACAGCAACGCTCGATCACAGGCCAGGTGAGCACGGAGTGCGGCCGGAGACCGGGGACACGGAAGTGACTGCTTTTCTCTGGGGGCACACTGAGGAGCGGGGCCCCGAGTTCTCGGCTCCTCCGGGTGGAGATTGGGAGGCCACCATTTCTGCCCTGGTCCTCCAAAGCTGTGACGAGAGCTTGCAGGGAACAAAAGCTCCTGAGAGCAAACCGGAGCAGGTTCCTTAGCCCGGACTGACAAGGGCGGGGCAATTCCGCCTCCAGCAAAGACATTTGGAAACCACAGCAACAGGCCCCTCCCCCAGAAGATCAACACAAACAGCCAGCAAGCCAAGACCAAGTTGATCGATCAAGGAGAATAGGAGAACTCCAGCGCTAGGGGAATACTGCACATAGATTCATGGCTTTTTTTCTTTTTTTTTTTTTTTACCATGATTCATTATTTCATCAAAGTTAATTTTTGTTGACTGTTTCTTTTTTATTTTTCTTTTTCCCTTTTTCAACCAACATCTTATAAATCCCTTTTTTAAAAAAAAAAAATTTTATTTTTCATTTTTAGAGTCATATTTTATCCCTTCATAGTAGTTACCCTTATTTTTGGCATATATATATAAGTTGTTCTCTCTTTAAAATTTTGAGGTACAGTTTCCTCTAACAGATCAAAATATACCCTAAATCACTAGTGTATGGCTTTGTTCTAGTCTCCTGCCTGATCACATTCTCTCCCTTTTTCCTTTTTTTTTTTCTTAAATCTTCTTTCTTTTTTCAAACAACTTATCTTACCAAGTCCTTTTATAAAATCTTTTATAATTTTCATCTTTACAGTCATCTTCCATCCCTTCATTGTATCAACCCTTATTTTGTACATATATGTCTTTCTTCCTTTAAAATTTTAGGAGGCACTTTTTTCTAACAGACCAAAATACGCCCAAAATCTAGTGTGTGGCCCTGATCTATGCACTAGCCTGATCATATTTGATCATATTCTGCCTTTTTTGTATTGTTTTGTTTTTGTTTTTATCTTTTTTTTTTCTTTATCTCTTTCTTTTTTCTTTCTTTCCCTTTCTTTTCCCCTGGTTTCAGGTCTTTTCTGATTTGTATACAGTATATTTGCTGGGGACGTTGTAAACCTGTTAGCATTTTGTTCTCTCATTCATCTATTCTCCTCTGGACAAAATGACAAGACGAAAGAAATCACCTCAGCAAAAAGAACAAGAGGTAGTACCGTCAGCCAGGGACCTACTCAATACGGACATTAGTACGATGTCGGACATAGAGTTCAGAATCATGACTTTAAAGATACTAGCTGGGCTTGAAAATAGCGTGGAAGTTATTAGAGAAACGCTTTCTGGAGAAATAAAAGAACTAAAATCTAACCAAATCGAAATCAAAAAGGCTATTGATGAGGTGCAATCAAAAATGGGGGCACTAAATGCTAGGATAAATGAGGCAGAAGAGAGAATCAGCGATATAGAAGACCAAATGATGGAAAATAAAGAGGCTGAGAAAAAGAGAGAGAAACAACTACAGGATCACGAGGGCAGAATTCGAGAGATAAGTGATATGATAAGACGAAACAACATTAGAATAATTGGGATCCCAGAAGAAGAAGAGAGAGAGAGAGGGGCAGAAGGTATATTGGAGCAAATTATAGCAGAGAACTTCCCTAATGTGAGGAAGGAAACAGGCATTAAAATCCAGGAGGAACAGAGAACCCCTCTCAAAATCAATAATAAATGGTCAACACCCTGACATCTAATAGTAAAACTTACGAGTCTCAGAGACAAAGAGAAAATCCTGAAAGCAGCTCGGGAGAAGAGATATGTAACCTACAATGGTAGAAACATTAGATTGGCAACAGACCTATCCACAGAGACCTGGCAGGCCAGAAAGGACTGGCAAGATATCTTCAGAGCACTAAACGAGAAAAATATGCAGCCAAGAATACTATATCCAGCTAGGCTATCATTGAAAATAGAGGGAGAGATAAAAAGCTTCCAGAACAAACAAAAACTAAAGGAATTTGCAAACACGAAACCAGCCCTCCAAGAAATATTGAGAGGGGTCCCCTAAGCAAAGAGAGAACCTAAAAGAAGCAAAGAACAGAAACGAACACAGACAACAGACAGTTAACAGTCACCTTACAGGTAATACAATGGCACTAAATTCATACCTTTCAATAGTTACCCTGAATGTAAATGGGCTAAATGCCCCAATCAAAAGACACAGGCTATCAGATTGGATTAAAAAACAAGACCCATCAATATGCTGTCTGCAAGAGACTCATTTTAGACCCAAAGACACCCCCAGATTGAAAGTGAGGGGGTGGAAAACAATTTACCATGCTAATGGACACCAAAAGAAAGCTGGGGTGGCAATCCTTATATCAGACAAACTAGATTTTAAAACAAAGACTGTAATAAGAGATGAGGAAGGACACTATATCCTACTTAAAGGGTCTATCCAACAAGAAGATCTAACAATTGTAAATATCTATGCCCCGAACATGGGAGCAGCCAATTATATAAGGCAATTAATAACAAAAGCAAAGAAACAAATTGACAACAATACAATAATAGTGGGGGACTTTAACACCCCTCTGACTGAAATGGACAGATCATCTAAGCAAAAGATCAACAAGGAAATAAAGACTTTAAATGACACACTGGACCAAATGGACTTCACAGACATATTCAGAACGTTCCATCCCAAAGCAAAGGAATACACATTCTTCTCTAGTGCCCATGGAACATTCTCCAGAATTGATCACATCCTAGGTCACAAATCAGGTCTCAATCGGTACCAAAAGATTGGGATCATTCCCTGCATATTTTCAGACCACAATGCTTTGAAACTAGAACTCAACCACAAGAGGAAAGTCGGAAAGAACTCAAATACATGGAGGCTAAAGAGCATCCTACTAAAGAATGAATGGGTCAACCAAGAAATTAAAGAAGAATTAAAAAAATTCATGGAAACCAATGAAAATGAAAACACAACTGTTCAAAATCTTTGGGATACAGCAAAGGCAGTCCTGAGAGGAAAGTATATAGCAATACAAGCCTTTCTCAAGAAACAAGAAAGGTCTCAAATACACAACCTAACCCTACACCTAAAGGAGCTGGAGAAAGAACAGCAAATAAAGCCTAAACCCAGCAGAAGAAGATAAATCATAAAGATCAGAGCAGAAATCAATGAACTAGAAACCAAAAGAACAGTAGAACAGATCAACGAAACTAGGAGCTGGTTCTTTGAAAGAATTAACAAGATTGATAACCCCCTGGCCAGACTGATCAAAAAGAAAAGAGAAATGACCCAAATCAACAAAATCATGAATGAAAGAGGAGAGATCACAACCAACACCAAAGAAATACAAACAATTATAAGAACATATTATGAGCAACTCTATGCCAGCAAATTAGATAACCTGGAAGAAATGGGTGCATTCCTAGAGATGTATCAACTACCAAAATTGAACCAGGAAGAAATAGAAAACCTGAACAGACCTATAACCACTAAGGAAATTGAAACAGTCATCAAAAATCTCCCAAGAAACAAAAGCCCAGGGCCAGATGGCTTCCCAGGGGAATTCTATCAGACATTTCAAGAAGAATTAATACCTATTCTCCTGAAACTGTTCCAAAAAATAGAAATGGAAGGGAAACTTCCAAACTCATTTTATGAGGCCAGCATTACCTTGATCCCAAAACCAGACAAAGACCCCATCAAAAAAGAGAATTACAGACCAATATCCTTGATGAACATGGATGCAAAAATTCTCACCAAAATACTAGCCAATAGGATCCAACAGTACATTAAAAGGATTATTCACCACGACCAAGTGGGATTTATCCCTGGGCTGCAAGGCTGGTTCAACATCCGCAAATCAATCAACGTGATACAATACATTAACAAAAGAAAGAACAAGAATCATATGATCCTCTCAATAGATGCAGAAAAAGCATTTGACAAAGTACAGCATCCTTTCTTGATCAAAACTCTTCAGAGTATAGGGATAGAGGGTACATACCTCAATATCATAAAAGCCATCTATGAAAAACCTACAGCGAATATCATTCTCAATGGGGAAAGGCTGAGAGCTTTTCCCCTAAGGTCAGGAACGCGGCAGGGATGTCCACTCTCACCACTGCTATTCAACATAGTATTAGAAGTCCTAGCCACAGCAATTAGACAACAAAAAGAAATCAAAGGCATCCAAATCGGCAAAGAGGAAGTCAAACTCTCACTCTTTGCAGATGATATGATACTGTATGTGGAAAACCCAAAGACTCCACCCCAAAACTGCTAGAACTCATACAGGAATTCAGTAAAGTAGCAGGATATAAAATCAATGCACAGAAATCAGTGGCATTCCTATACACCAACAACAAGACAGAAGAGAGACAAATCAAGGAGTCGATCCCATTTACAATTGCACCCAAAACCATTAGATACCTAGGAATAAATCTAACCAAAGAGGCAAAGGATCTGTACTCAGAAAACTATAAAATACCCATGAAAGAAATTGAAGAAGACACAAAGAAATGGAAAAACGTTCCATGCTCATGGATTGGGAGAATCAACATTGTGAAGATGTCAATGCTACCTAGAGCAATCTACACATTCAATGCAATCCCCATCAAAATACCATCCACTTTTTTCAAAGAAATGGAACAAATAATCCTAAAATTTGTATGGAACCAGAAGAGACCCAGAATAGCCAGAGGAATACTGAAAAAGAAAAGCAAAGCTGGCGGCATCACAATTCCGGACTTCCAGCTCTATTACAAAGCTGTCATCATCAAGACACTATGGTACTGGCACAAAAACAGACACATAGATCAATGGAACAGAATCGAGAGCCCAGAAATGGACCCTCAACTCTATGGTCAACTTATCTTTGACAAAGCAGGAAAGAATGTCCGATGGAAAAGAGACAGTCTCTTCAACAAATGGTGTTGGGAAAATTGGACAGCCACATGCAGAAGAATGAAACTGGACCATTTCCTTACACCACACACAAAAATAGATTCCAAATGGTTGAAAGACCTAAACGTGAGACAGGAGTCCATCAAAATCCTAAAGGAGAACACAGGTAGCAACCTTTTCGACCTTAGCTGCAGCAACTTCTTCCTAGAAACATCGCCAAAGGCACGGGAAGCCAGGGCAAAAATGAACTATTGGGATTTCATCAAGATAAAAAGCTTTTGCACAGCAAAAGAAAGAGTCCACAAAACCAAAAGACAACCGACAGAATGGGAGAAAATATTTGCAAATGACATATCAGATAAAGGGCTAGTATACAAAATCTATAAAGAACTTATCAAACTCAACACCCAAAGAACAAATAATCCAATCAAGAAATGGGCAGAAGACATGAACAGACATTTCTCCAAAGAAGACATCCAAATGGCCAACAGGCACATGAAAAAGTGCTCAACATCGCTCGGCATCAGGGAAATCCAAATCAAAACCTCAATGAGATACCACCTCACACCCGTCAGAATGGCTAAAATTAACAAGTCAGGGAACGACAGATGTTGGCGGGGATGTGGAGAAAGGGGAACCCTCCTACACTGTTGGTGGGAATGCAAGCTGGTGCAACCCCTCTGGAAAACAGTATGGAGGTTCCTCAAACAGTTGAAATTAGAGCTACCGTTCGATCCAGCAATTGCACTACTGGGTATTTACCACAAAGATACAAATGTAGGGACCCGAAGGTGTACGTGTACCCCAATGTTTATAGCAGTAATGTCCACCATAGCCAAACTGTGGAAAGAGCCAAGATGCCCATCGACAGATGAATGGATAAAGAAGAGGTGGTATATATACACAATGGAATATTATGCAGCCATCAAAAGGAATGAGATCTTGCCATTTGCAACGACGTGGATGGAACTGGAGGGTGTTATGCTGAGTGAAATAAGTCAATCAGAGAAAGACATGTATCACATGACCTCACTGATATGAGGAATTCTTAATCTCAGGAAAGAAACTGAGTGTTACTGGAGTGGTTGGGGGTAGGAGGGATGGGGTGGCTGGGTGATAGACATCGGGGAGGGTATGTGCTACGGTGAGCGCTGTGAATTGTGCAAGACTGTTGAATCACAGTTCTGTACTTCTGAAACAAATAACGCAACATATTTTAAGAAAAAAGAAAAAGAAGAAGATAACAGGAGAGGAAGAAAAGGGGAGTATGTCAGAGGGGGAGACGAACCATGAGAGATGATGGACTCTGAAAAACAAACTGAGGGTTCTAGAGGGGAGGGGGGTAGGGGGATGGGTTAGCCTGGTGATGGGTATTGAGGAGGGCACGTTCTGCATGGAGCACTGGGTGTTATGAACAAACAATGAATCATGGAACACTGCACCAAAAACTAATGATGTAATATATGGTGATTAACATAACAATAAAAAAATTTTAAAAAAATTTCATTATATAATAAATAAAGTGAGAATAGTACATTCCAAAAAAAAAAAAAAAAAGAAATACATTCAAGTTCATTGGTAATATGGTGACAAAGCTTTATTAGGCTACTTAATTTGATTTATATAGGAAAGTTAAGAAGCTTGAATATAAACATAAATGAGAATGCACAAAGAATATGAATAGAAATTAAAATATAAAATGAAAATTTTTAAATAAAAATAACAACAACAACAAAAACCTCGTCTCTGAACCATTCCTGAAACATCCCCTTCATAACACCAATTTACAATTAGGAAATGGACCAAGTGACTACAGAAGTTAGTGAAATTTTTTTTTTACAATAGAATCCTTCACAACCTATAATAATAATAATGTCCTGTGCATCCTTCTGCTTAAGATGCATCATTGGCCTCTCCTTGAAGCATAATCACCACTGAATGTGGTGATAGAGAATCCCAGCCATCATAAACTTGGCCCTATGCTCAGTTTAGTTAGTCCCAATTTTAAGCAATACATAGAGCTTAAGCCAAACCATTTACAGACAAATACACCAAATATGTGGATCCTTTTAAAGGAACCTACTGACAAATATGTCTTCTCTTTAATAACCTGATAGACTGTAGACATTTACCAAAATAATTTTCAACCTCCAAGATTAAATTAATAATATCTTATAACAATTTAGATACTCTTTTAGCATATTATAGCTCCACATAAAGAGATGTCTATTAATTTAAGAATGCAAAAACATCCTTTAAATTGAGAATCAACCTCAACCAGAGAGCCCAAGAGTTTTGCCCACACTGCTGATATCAACATGACTCTCAACTTGGCCTGAGGTCACTTAAAAAATGTTGAATTAAAAATATGTTACATAAACTAGGTTAGACCATAAAGGGCTGGTCCAGGTCCAAAGATTTTGATAATTAACCATTGGGCACAATTATGGGTTGCTTTGACTCTAGTTTAAGAACCAGACAGAAAACAAGCAATGCAAAAGATCTATACCTGACAAGGATATATATCAGTATGCATGCATTCAAAACTCAAAAGGGAAAAATATATCTGTTTCCTTAGACAATGTACTGTGAAACAGGTCTGCAATTGTTCCATTTTCCATGAGGTTATAACATATAATTATATCACATTATTTCTTCCTTTCAGTTAAAAGGATGCGATCCATTAAATTTGTTCTCTAGTTTGAACGTTAACTGGGTTAGTTTTAGTTTAAATATGTTGCCATTCTTCTATTAAGTCATAGAGTAGGAAAATAAGGCTGAACATAACTTGAGCAATATTCATGTACTACATACGGTTAATCCAGTTGACCTCTAAAAAGCTCCCTGAGTGCCGCTGATCTTTCTACATGCACTTGAAACTTTGTGTTGTTTCTAATTGCTTGAGGTTTTTCATTTTAGAATTTATTAAATAAAAATTGATAAGACTCATTTCTAGAAGATGCAAAGTTTTTACTGAAGAGTATTAGAAATATACCAGAAAATGAAATTAAAATGAGGCACTTGTATTACAAATTTTCTTTTGATGATTATATTATCCATAGGACTTCATTTTCTTTCAGAACGTGATATGTGATCAAGGCACTAAATGTATTCAGGTTATTTTAGAAAGCTTTCAATATTCAATGGACTGTCCAGAATATAGCTTACTAATACTGCTAAATTATGTGTCCAATTTACTCTATCAAATATAAATTAAAATGAAATCAGAAATATTTGAATATCACCACTGTTAATTTTATTAAGCATTTTTCATATACAGGTATTTTATTATAACATTATTGACATAAGCATATAATCACTGAAACCCTAAAGTTGTCCCAAAAGTAGTCCCATTTTAAGGGTGTCTATCCTATAAATGAGTTTTACCGCATGAATCTAATGAAATAGAATGTTCTTTGAAACTCATTTTGTTAAACTATATACTTTCATTTTTTTCTTTCTAAATATCATTTTGTATCTGCATTCATACATAGCAAAACAATCCCATGAGTGTTTTGATTTCTATTTCAAACCTGCAGCTGGAATGTTTCTAAAAATGATGCATATAAAACATTTCCTCAAAACTGATGTTAACAGAAAAGGCATTAAAGGTTGCCTCTTACAAATGAGGACTGGTATTGATTTTTACAAATAGGGTTCTACTGTGCTTTTCATGTGTTCAGTCATTAACCAGAGTATTTGGATTATACAGCTTTTATGATTCTTTCTGCACATATAGTCTGATTTAATTTTAGCATTCTCATTGATTTCAAGGGGTGTCACAGAGGGCAGCAGGATGTACTGGGTTGACAAAGTTCAACATATGGCATCCAATTAGAGACACCAGAGAATGTTAGTACTTTCTCTGTCACTCTTATAAAAAAGAAGAAAAAAACTCTAATGCTATTTATTGTTGAGAGAAGAATGCATCTAAGATTCCACTCAAAAGCTTTTATAGAATATCTCTTTTTATCGTATTTTATCACAGTAGATTGCAGGAGTTACACAAAAGTTTTTTGAAAAAAAATTTTAGATAGTAAGAAATATTTATACTGGATTTGGCACCAGACAATGCTATTTACCAACAATATGGTAAATTTGGATAATTTACTTAAGCTTTCTGAGCCCCAATTTTTCCTTGGGTAAAATGAAAATAACATTCTATCTCAAAAAGCTTGTATTTGTTTCTTAGGGCTGCCATGACAAGGTACCAAAAATTAGATGGCTTAACACAACTGACATTTAGTGTCTCCCAGTTCTGGAGGCTGGAGGTAGTAAGTCAAGGTGTGAGCAAAGCCACTCTCTCTCTGACACATATTGAGGAGAATCCTTCCTTGCTTCTCTCCTAGCTTCTGGTGGTTTGCCAACAATCTTCAGTGTTCCTTGCCTTATGATTGTATCACTGCAATCTTGTCTCTGTTGTCACATGGCACTCTCCCTGGGTGTCTCCATCTCTGTGTTTCTTCTCTTCCAATAAGAACACCAGTCATATAGCATCAAGGGCCCACCCTACGCCAGGATGACCTCATCTTAACTAATTACATTTGCAACAATCCTGTTTCCAAATAAGGTCACATTCTAAGAGAATGCAGCTTAGACCTTCAACATATTATTTTGGGGGGCACAATTCAACCCATAACAGAGTTGGAGTAAGGATCTGAGGAAAATAATGATAAAATTTCCTTGCATGCTATCCAGTAATAGTAGCTTCTCAATAAGTATTATTAGAGAGTTGAGAAGAGAAAATAAATAAAATCACCTAGACTGTGGGTCACGCAGGAGCCTCTTGGTTCCATTAATGACAAAGTCAGATCATGGCAAACTAAGGGGCTGATCCCAGAGATCAGTGACCTATGGTATAAGCAGGAAACTCTTAGGTCAGCATTTGCACAACAAACACTGGAGCACTTACATCTGTCTTACTTGGGGAAATTAAAAAGAAAAAAATGAGATCTCAGACTCCCAATCACTCTGGTTCAATGGAGTTAGATAGACGAGGTATGTTAATGTTTTCATGAAGTTCCTTTGTTTCTGATACCCAGGTAGGTTTGAGAACCACTCATTAATCTGGTTTCTAGAACAGCCATAAGTTAGTGAAACTTACGTATTTTAGGTGAAGTGTTTTCACTATAACACAATTTGTTACTTTAAGAAAGTAACTCTCCTTCAGAGTTCGTCCTACTTTTCATGTCAAGATTTGCATATTTTCCAGCTCCTCAGATTTCGTGCCCTCTTTCTATTGAAGGGTATGGTATCAAACTAAAGCAAAGAAGAGAATTAAGTTTGTAGTTAGAGTCAGAAAGGAGTAGTGAAAAATAACCAGATTTAAATCAGGAGAAAAAATAAGTTCTAGAATCTAGATAGCAGAAGAATGTGAGGCAAAAAGTCTTTGAGAAGCATACAGATTTCCAGATTGCTTTCTTTGTTCTATGCCTCTGGGAGACTGGAACTTCTCTACGGAGATCTTAATGTAAATTATCTGGAAAAGTTACAAATGTGGATCTATGAACTGGGGGGTAATAGGTACAAGTTCAGAGCTTGAATACTGTCGTGGGCAGGGACAAATCAAGAATTGTGGGACAATTTGAGAAGTCTCTTTTAAAAAGCGATAATATAAAATTATGAATAAAAAGGAATGTTCAACACTGTACATTTTATAAAAATAAGCAAATAATCCACAGTATACAAATTTTAAAATATTGATAAACACTAAGGGATTCCCAAATTTAGAAAGTAATATATTTGTCTCCTGACTCCCTGATAAACTTTTATACTACTTCTGCTATGTATTCACCTCTATAATATTCAATTACAGATTAGAAAATGACCCAGAATGTTATATAAAAGACCAAAGTTTAAAAAGCTGAGAAGTGCCAGATTTTTTACTTTAAATCCATGTTCTTAATTTTTATCCTATTCTACCCAAATCAGAGGAATGCTTATGAATGCTTATAGTGTCTGAAAGGACAGACAGAAAGTTCGAAGAGTGATAACCCCTGGGGAAGAAAAGTGAGGGGTGAAGGAAAGGAACATGAGGCAGATTTCTCATTGTTTACTCTTTTATGCTATGCTCATGCTTTTATAAATCAAAAAAATAGAAAAAAGAAAAAAGGGAAAAGAGGAAGGAAGAAGCTAGTCGAGCCCATTTTTATACTATGGATAGAGTTTTTTCTGATCATGGTTATTTCACTTCTCCATGGAGAATATTTTATGGGCTTTAAAATAGAAGCATTATTTATTGACATAGAGAAATGTACATATTGTATTGTTGAATAAAAAGCAATTGACAAAAAGTTTGTATAGTTTGAGAGTAGAGAGAAAAATTATGTAAGTATGCATTATATACGTCAGATTACATATGGAATAATAAAGACCAAAATTTTAAAATACTAGAGGCAGCTTTATCTATGACTGTGTTTTTTAAACTTGTTACCTAAAATCAAGACATACATGGTATTATCATAACAATAAATGTTTAAACAATAACAATTGATTTGGCTTCAAAAAATATGCCCGGTGATGGGTATTAAGGAGGGCACGTACTGCATGGAGCACTGGGTGTTATACGCACACAGTGAATCATGGAACACTACATCAAAAACTAATGATGTAATGTATGGTGATTAACATAACATAATAAAAAAAAAAGAAGAAGATAGCAGGAAGGGAAAAATGAAGGGAGGGAAATAGATGGGGGACACGAACCATGAGAGACAATGGACTCTGAGAAACAAACTGAGGGTTCCAGAGGGGAGGGGGTGAGGGTATGGGTTAGCCTGGTGATGGGTATTAAAGAGGGCATGTTCTGCATGGAGCACTGGGTGTTATGCACAAACAATGACTCATAGAACACTACATCCAAAACTAATGATGTGATGTATGGTGACTAACATAACATAATAAAATAAAATAAATAAATAAATAAAATATGACAGTGAATCTCCTGTTTTAGACTGTTCTTAGTGTTAACATAATAAGTGACTTTAAAAAAATAAATTACTTTTTATTCATGCTAGTAAGTGTAATGAGATTATATTCTGAACCATAGGAAGCCAAGAAACAGACTTCATACATTCAAGGTATAAATGTTCTGTTTTGTTTTTTTGTAGAATGAAGGTTTCTTGATTAATTCTTTTATACAGACACAAATGAATTTTGCAGATGTATAAAGAGCATTCTACAGAAACATACCATACTCTTCAGTATTCCAAAATAAATAACACTGTTATCTGCTGGTGCATAGTACCAAGTTATATATAACCATGATCATACTAGCAATGTACTTTGATTAGATCGTATTGATTTGATAACATTTGAGAGCAAAAGTGCCAAAACACAAAGGCAGAGATACAGCAACAATGACAACTTTCAGCCTTTCTCTGCTTTTATGGAGTGCTCATGGAATTCTGGATGAGGAAGATAAGAGTTGCAATCTCTGTCAAATAAGAAAATACACATCAACATTCTTTGATGAAACACCAAAAATGCTGCCAACCCTGATCAAGCTTCCTTTCTTCCAAGAAGGAAAATAAAACCAACAATACAGAATAGAAGTCAAAAATCTGAAATATATATGCATGTGAATATATATACACATTTTATATTGTATTATATGCTACATGAATATATATAAATATATATGTACATATTTTCTCAGGCCAAAATCAAAACAATAAATATAAAATATTCTTAAGTTTAAGAAGAAATCAAATACTGGGTATAAGAATAATTAATTAATGGGGTTTTAAAGAAATTTTTGAAGGCATGGATAAGCAATAAAAATGAGTGAGACATTTGCCACATGATGGCCATCTGTAGTTCTGAAAATAATTCTCAGCTACTAAGGTTGAATTTTCTCTTCCACATTCAGTAATGAAGTTGTTCTCTAAAGCCTCCCTGGCATTTTACTTTTATTAGGCAGTTCTAGCCACAGCACAGTAACTGGTGCTTCACTCAATGCTACAGGCTCATCTGTTACACATTTTTTTTTCTTAGTTCTCTGCTCACTGCACAGTACCATAAGAAAACACCTTATTTTCATGAAAGAATCAAAGGGAGAGCCGTTGGACAAACAATATTTATCTATTAAAAAAGCATTTGAATTCAGGACACAAAACAAAAATTTCCAGATGTTACTATCTTAACAGTACAAGTCTTCGAATAAAACGGACATATTCCCTTTTTATATATAAATTTCCTCTAGAGATTTTATTTTTGCTATAGGTTAAAAAACATGAACTAATAAAAAGCAAAAATCAAATTAGGGGTAAAAAAGTTATATTCTCCAATCATATGGAATGTTTTACTGTTCATAGATTTCATATGAAAATTCTCAAGTCTCTCTCTCTCCCCTATATATATATGTAAATATTTACACATATTTATGTCTTACACAATTTAGAAGGCGTGATATTAGGACTTGATCCAGTTAAGTTAAAGCAAGAAGAAATGACATTTATTTACAGGAGAAAGTAGGTTGTACCTACTATGTCTCTAGAATTGTTATGACAGCATGGAATGCTTTGGGTGATTTCATCATGTTCCACATAATACACATCCATCCCAACCTGTTAATATAACAAAATACATTGATGCTTTTTTCAGATTCAGTACCAGTGGACATATCAGCTTCGCCCAAATCCACTGCCAACACTTAAAAACTACTATCGTATTTTTCCTTTCTTCTATGCATTTTTTACATTCTGCTGCACCAGTGGGCGATGGAAATTGTACCATTGTTGTCTTGTAAATAGGGAACAGAAAGTCTGATGAGGGATAGAAAAAGTATGACTTGGTCATGATGAATTTGCCAGGTTTGTTACTAAGTAAAAGAGGTGAAAAGATTATAATTTTTATAAGATGTAGTTTCTATTTGGGATAAATTCTCTGTTAAAAATAATATTCAAGAGATGCCTGACTGGCTCAGTCAGTAGAGCACGTGATTTTTTTTTTTTAAGATTTTATTTATTTATTTAACAGAGAGAGAGACAGTGAGAGAGGCAACACAAGCAGGGGGAGTGGGAGAGGGAGAAGCAGGCTTACCGCTGAGCGGGGAGCCCGATGCGGGGCTCGATCCCAAGACCCTGGGATCACGACCTGAGCCAAAGGCAGATGCTAAACGACTGAGCCACCCAGGTGCCCCAGAGCGTTTTGATCTCAGGATTATAAGTTTGAGCCCCATGTGGGGGGAAGAGATTACTTAAAAATAAAGTATTTTTTTTAATTATTTATTTGAGAAAGAGAGAGAGTGTGGAGGGGGAGAGGCAGAGGGAGAGAATATCCAAGCAGACTCCCACTGAGTGGGAAGCCTGATAAGTAACGTGATCTCAGGACCCATGAGATCAGGACCTGAGCTGAAACCAAGAGTTGGACCCTTAACTGACTGAGCCACCCAGGCTTTCTTATTTAAAAATAAAATCTTTTAAAAAAATAATAACCAAATGGCTAATATTCTGTAGCAGATTATTCATGATTTCCGGGTCCATTGAAGGTGTGGGTTTGCCTGGTTGTATATATTTCTATTATTGCTTTTATACTATGTTGTAAATAATAGTTTGCATATTGTCTTCCACTGAACAATGAGCTCCCAAAAGACAGGAATCATGTGTTGGCTACCATGAGCATTGTCTCTGACCCACAACAAACACTAAAAAAAAAAAAAAAAAAAAAAGTGAATTAGATTCAATCCATTACTGGTGAAAATAATAACCCTCAAAAGAATAAGAATATTGATATGTTTTCGGAGGCAGACCAGCTTTTTTTAGAAAAAGGAAATCAACAGTGATTTTTATTGGTATATTTAGCCCTTAAATTCAACAAAATCAATTTCTGCTTTTGTTTTATTAAAATTATTTCCCATAATTATCTATGCATGAATATGAAAAGTTAATAAATCAATTTTAGTGCTTAGAATAGACTCTTAACTTTTCAATTGCAGAGGTGATGAAATATGTATCCTGATAGATCCAATTGGAAAGCCTATTTCTGTGCAGTTGCTCAAATGTCTTTTAATTATGCCTTTGGCCAATGTTATAGAACTAGAGAAAATTGTTGAAAAATATTAATCATGAGTTTTTTTGTTTTTTTAGTCTAAATTTGTGTTTATATTATTACTAACAGCTTTTTAGTAGCAATGCTAACAAACTTCCTCATGATGATATGAAAAATGATTAGGACAACTCATAATGTGCTAAATTAGTTGAACAATCTATCTAAAGAGTAGATGGAACTATTTTAAATCCATTTACCACCCTATTTTTCTTAATATTTAGGTTTTTATGTTAAAATAATCAATTTTCAATCTAATTGTTTACAGATAGGTTGTACACAGCATTCAATACAAGTTATATTTTGGGCTTACCATTCTTTCTGCTCTAGTTCAAACTCAAAATCAATAGATTTGGGGATAAAGATTTTTTTTTCAGTTCCTAAAACTCAAAGTTTAATTCAGAAAGAATACATTCAGTGAAAATACTAATGCCTATGACCTTGAGGACTTAAAGACTGGACCATGTGATCCAGGTGGGTTTGTCACTGGCATTGTGTTGGCTCTTTTGTGGCTCTCTGGCTATTGGTCCATGACTTGGGCTAAATCATTCATCAGAAGCTACAATGTGCTAGGAAGTATGCTGGACATTAGGTGTTCAGTGATGAGTAAATCTAATTTTACGGGGGAAAAGAGACCAGTAAATAGGTGGTTATGATACAGAATATCCTGAAGAATTTCTGTTTCCCAAATATATCTTAGACCCATAAACTCTTTTTTCTCTTGGTTAATACCATTATCTTTTCATGAAAACTATGACTTACCTAAGATACTAAATTGGATTTTAGCATTTTCTTCTCTCTCCACCATTTTATTCTACACATTTTAGCTACAGTTATGTTTTAAACAGGCAAATCCAAAAATTTCAAGCAATTATAAAACTCTGCAAATGATTTCTCATTGTTTTTGGATAAAGTTCTAAATTATTTACATGTACTATAATGTTCTATATTATTTGGCCTTGTCTGCCTCTTCAACATCATCCTCTGATACGCATGAAATTGTTTTCTGTGACCAAGCCACTTATGCATTTTCTCTGTTCCAGGATTACGTGACGTTGCTTCCCACTTTAAAACCATAGCATATGCTATTTCTCTGCCCATAGGATGGTTTTGAGACTCTGAGGTTTTTTTTTTTTTTTTTAAGATTTTATTTATTTGAGAGAGAGAGAGAATGAGAGATAGAGAGAATGAGAGGGAAGAGGGTCAGAGGGAGAAGCAGACTCCCCGCTGAGCGGGGAGCTCGATGCGGGACTCGATCCTGGGACTCCAGGATCACGACCTGAGCCAAAGGCAGTCGCTTAACCGACTGAGCCACCCAGGTGCCCGAGACTCTGAGGTTTTTATAGGGTAATGTATATAAGGCACCACGCAGTAAGTGCCATCAGAAGATAGTCATTAAATATTATTTTCGGTCTTTTCCATCACATTAGTATGGTATAGTCAGGGTCTTCTGGGTAATAATTTGGGAAGTAGACAAATAATCAGCATTAGCACAGGAAAAACTGATAGATGACAGTGGAAGAGAACAAGAAACAAGGGTAAGGAGTATAACACAGTTCTTCGGGAAATTGAAGGTACTTTGGACTTTTGATCTATTTTTTTAATTCCATTATTCCTTTAAAATTTTTAATCAACCTCATTTTTTGTTTCTACTAAATGTTATAAATGCATTATTCTAAGTATGCTACATGATGATATCACCTTTTATAATTATGAACTAAGTATGTAAAACATGTCTAATACATAAAAATTATGAAAAAAAATAAATTATAGTAATATGTTTTACTTAGAATAAGTCTTACTATCTTTTTAAAATGCATTTAGATATAAGAATCTGCTGTTCTTTTCAAATTTAATTCCTACTAGAAAAATCTTTAAGGTTCTTGTTCACTCAAAGTATCTAAGAGTCTGAAGCCATTAACACCATATCAGACTTTGTTTCAGACCTAATTGATTATTAAGGGATATTACAGAGTTGTCTTGCTCTAGGAAAGTAATGTGCTAGACAAAAATCCTCTCTGAAGACCTGGATGGTATTGAGATTTAGCTGAATAAGGAAATAATGACCCTTATTAAGTTAAATGTTTGAATGAGAACTATGTCACATGCAGATGTATTTTTAATAAGAATCAAGTTGAAATTAGAGGAAAAAATGGTGTCAGATGCTATAAGATAATCTGAAAAAAATTCAGAACATTTGGCATAACACATTTTTAAATGATGCTTACTGATGTTTTCTTAACTTTAATAAAAATACCTTGAGCATAAATTTAAAGCCAAGAGAAGCAAAGGCAGATGCTTCTGTTTTAAGCTATGTGTTCCTTTCTCTCTTAGGAGGATCATCTTGTTGTAGTACTAATACTGAATTACTCAAGAGGCTTAAGTACAATTAACTTCTTTCCCTAAGGTTAGTGGGAACTATAACACAGAGAACCAAGTGTAATTCTCTACACAAAATTCTCACCTCAGGACTTAGGACAGTGCCTTTACGGACTTCTAACATGCCAGGAAAGATGTCTGCAGTTTACAGTGCAGGTAGGGGGAACATTAAAATACATGCTCACAGTTTTAGACAAAGGGTTGGAGGGACATTTAATGAATGGAGAGTTCACCATTTATCCCATGTATGTTCCAATTCCAACAAGCAAAGGGGTTGGCAGCCTGGACTCTTCAACTGAGCCAATCTGTGACAGCTCTAATACCAGGTTAACTCTTGTGGTTCTAACACAGACAACGTTTTGGAGCATTGTATTTTTCTACAAAAGACTAAAATGACCACGTCTCAACTATCTGGCAATGTTACATAAAATGTGTATTAAAAAAATTATTTTATCTCATTATTATGTTTTAGCAATTTTCATGAGTTTACTTATTTCTCTGTTTAAAAAAATTTAAAAAGTATTCTTGTTTATAGTCTTCTAGTAATTATTATTAGGCAGTTATAATTTTCCAACAAAGGATCACTTTAAACTCTAAATAATTGGTGATGGCACTAAATTAAACTGAACATACCCAGGGGAATCCTACCAAACATTTAACAAAAAACTAATACCTATTCTTCTGAAACTGTTCCAAAAAGTAGAAATGGAAGGAAAACTTCCAAACTCATTTTATGAGGGCAGCATTACCCTGATCCCCAAACCAGACAAAGACTCCACCAAAAAAGAGAATTACAGACCAATATCCCTGATGAACATGGATACAAAAATTCTCACCAAGATACTAACCAATAAGACCCAACAGTACATTAAAAAGATTATTCACCATGGCCAAATGAGATTTATTCCTGGGCTGCAAGGGCAGTTTAGCATCTGCAAATCAATCAATGTGATATACCACATTGATAAAAGAAAGGACAAGAACCATATAATTCTCTCAATAGATGTAGAAAAAGCATTTGAAAAAATACAGCATCCTTTCTTGATAAAATGCTCTGCTGTATAGGGATAGAGGGAACATACCTCAATATCATAAAAGCCATATATGAAAGACCTACAGTGAATATAATCCTCAATGGGGAAGCACTAAGAGCTTTTCCCCTAAGGTCAGGAACATGACAGGGATGTCCACTATCACCACTGTTGTTCAACATAGTACTGGAAGTCCTAGCCTCAGCAATCAGACAACAAAAAGAAATAAAAGACATTCAAATTGTCAAAGAAGAAGTCAAACTTTCACTCTTCACAGATGATATGATACTCTATATAGAAAACCCAAAGACTCCACCAAAAAAAAAAAAAAACCGCTAGAACTGATACAGTAATTTAGCAAAGTCACAGGATATAAAATCAATGCACAGAAATCAGTTGCATTTCTATATGCTAACAATGAAGTAGAAGAAAGAGAAATGAAGGAATCAATCCCATTCACAATTGCACCAAAAACCATAAGATGCCCAGGAATAAACCTAACCAAAAAGTTAAGGATCTGGACTCTGAAAACTATAGAACACTTATGAAAGAAACTGAGGAAGACACAAAGAAATGGAAAAACATTCCATGATCATGGATTGGAAGAACAAATATTGTTAAAATGTCTATGCTGCCCAAAGCAATCTGCACATTCAGGGCAATCCCTATCAAAATACCCTCAGCATTTTTCACAGAGCTGGAACAATCCTAACATTTGTATGGAACCAAAGAACATTCCAAATAGCCAAAGTAATGTTGAAAAAGAAAACCAAATCTGGAGGCATCACAGTTCCAGACTTCAAGTTGTATTAAAAAGTTGTAATCATCAAGACAGTATGGTACTGGCACAAAAACAGACACACAGATCAGTAGAACAGAAGAGAGAACCCAGAAATGGACTCTCAAGTCTATGGTCAACCAATGTTTGACAAAGCAGGAAAGAATATCCAATGGAAAAAAAGAGTTTCTAAAGCAAATTGTGTTGGGGAAAACTGGACAGTAACCTGCAAAATGATGAAACTGGACCACTTTTCTTATGCCATACATGAAAATAAACCCAAAATGGATCAAAGACCTAAATGTGAGACAGGAATCCATCAAATTCCTTGAGGAGAACATAGGCAGCAATCTCTTTGACCTCAGCCACAGCAGCTTCCTACTATACATGTCTCCAGAGGCAAGGGAAACAAAAGCAAAAATGAATTATTGGAACTTCATCAGGATAAAAAGCTTTTGCACAGCAAAGGAAACAGTCAACAAAACTAAAAGGCAACCTATGGAATGGGAGAAGATATTTGCAAATGACTTATCAGATAACAAGTTAGTATCCAAAATCTATAAAGAACTTATCAAACTCAACACCCCAAAAAACAAAAAAATCCAATCAAGAAATGGGCAGAAGACATGAACATTTCTCCAAAGAAGACATACAAATGGCCAACAGACACATGAAAAAATGTTCAACATCACTCGACATCAGGGAAATACAAATCAAAACCACAATGAGATACCACCTTATCAGTCAGAATGGCTAAAACTAACAACTCAGGAAAAAACAGATGTTGGTGAGGATGTAGAGAAAGGGGAAATTATTACACTGTTGGTGGGAATGCAAACTGGTGGAGCTGTTCTGGAAAACTGTATGGATGTTCCTCAAAAAGTTAAAAATAGAACTACCCTATGACCTAGCAGTTGCACTACTGGGTATTTATCCAAAGGATACAAACATAGTGATTTGAAGGGGTACATGCACCCCAATGTTTATAGCAGCAATGTCCACAATAGTCAAAATATGGAAAGAGCCCAGATATCCATCAACAGATGAATGGATAAAGAAGATGTGGTATACACACAGACACACAGACACACACACACACAAACACACACACACAGACACACACACACAGACATACACACAGGAATATTACTCAGCCATCAAAAAGAATGAAATCTTGCCATTTGCAAAAACACGTACGGAACTAGATGATTTTATGCTAAGTGAAGTAAGTCAGTCAGAGAAAGACATATACCATATGATTTCACTCATATGTGGAATTTAAGAAACAAAACAGATGAAGAGAGGGGAAGGGAAAGAAAAATAAAATAATATGAAAATGGAGAGGGATGCAAACCCTAAGAGACTCTTAACTCTAGGAAACAAACTGAGGGTTGCTGGAGGGCAGGTGGGTAGGGGATGGGGTAATTTCATGGTGGGAATTAAAGTGGGCACTTGATGTAATGAGCACTGGATGTTATATGCAACTGATGAATCACTAAACTCTACCCCTGAAACTAATAATATAATATATATTAAGCAAATTAAATTTAAATAATTTAAAAAAAACAAACATTGATTTTAATTTATTATCACAGAAACTTTCATTAGTTGTTTGTATATGCAATGACTTAAAAAGCTAGTTTTTCTGAAAATATTATGCTAAGAGTTTAGGCTTGGTGGTGTATTATTCAGAGTAAATATATGAATAAATTAATGAGAATGTTGTATATCTGTGTGCCAGTTTTTCTCCCATGTTTCATGATTTTATAGCAATTTGTACTTAAATTTCTCCTTTCTTTGATACTTAAGCTACCATTACTTTGCTGTATTAAGGAATATAATTAAGACTATTTTCTTTCATAGAAGTTTATCTTAATAATTTTATCATATACCACATTTATATTTACAAGTGAAAATGTATTTCTTTGTTCCAGTAAAATTTTATGAAAATGATTACTATTTTACTGTATCTGAAATAAATAAAATTGTGCCTTCTCTATGTTCAAATATATCTTAAGTAACATGCTAAACGAATTTAAGTTCATCACAGAAAACTCACTTTAGAAAGACCGTAATACAATTGGACATAATCTAAAGTGTTGGTGAGCATTGTACTGCCCTCTCCCCAATTTTTAACAATTTATAAAATTATCAAATTTAAATATAGTTGAGCTCAATTAAGTGAAGTAATCAGTTAAGATACCGCAGAAATTCATCTTTTAAAAAATTCCATTAAGAGTAAGTGTTCTAGAGGGGAGGGGGGTGGGAGGATGGGTTAGCCTGGTGATGGGTATTAAAGAGGGCATGTACTGAATGGAGCACTGGGTGTTATGTGCAAGCAACGAATCGTGGAACACTACATCAAAAACTAATGATGTAATGTATGGTGATTAACATAACATAATAAAAAAAATTCCATTAAGAGGAATCATGGAATACCTTCCATCTTCCACTTACAAGTGAAGAAATCACCTCAGAGAATTTGGGAGAAGGGTCAAGTTCAGGTAAATATATACCTGATGTTTTTGATGTTTCAAAACAAGATTGGGTACAGGTCTGTTTTAAAAAAAAGAAGAAGATAGTAGGAAAGATAAAATGAAGGGGGGGAAATTGGAGGGGGAGACGAACCATGAGAGACTATGGACTCTGAGAAACAAACTGAGTGTTCTAGAGGGGAGGAGGTTGGGGGATGTGTTAGCCTGGTGATGGGTATTAAAGAGGACATGTATTGAATGGAGCACTGGGCGTTATACACAAACAATGACTCATGGAACACTACATTAAAAACTAATGATGTAATGTATGGTGATTAACATAACAAAATTTAAAAAAACATAAAAAAATTAAAAAAACAAGATTGGACTGTGTGAATGGCATGACCATTAGACCTCTGCTGAGAAGTCAACTCAAAACAAAATTATGAAGTTGTAAAATATTGTGTCCTAAAAATATTGTATACTCTTTTGGTAGCTCAAAACATGGTTTAGAAATTGAGCATATCTCTGCCAAAGTGGCTCAGATCCCTCAGACTCAAGAGTCAGATATTCTGTTCTTACACATAGGATTTTAAACAGTCAAGTTTCTATCTATAATTTTATAAAAACATGGTTTTTCAGCACTATGTCTTTCTGTTAATTAATTAAAGCAGTTTTACAGGTTCACACAGAACATAAAATTGAAAGAAGTTACCCAAGAAGTAGACAAGGACTTAACTTGAACTCAAGAAATGTGGGTTTTGCCAACAACCTCATTTATAATAACTTCAAATAGGACCAAGTGTTATCAGTACTTAAATATTCAATATAGTTTAAAATATATGAGAAAATTTAATTGACTTAAAAAATGAAGATATTAGTTAAATATAACTAAATTTATAAATAGAATATGTAATTTGTATATAAGATTGTCTTGAAAACTTATGGAAAAGCCTTTTAAATTATTTTACATGTAATCTTAAGAAGTTGAATAATAATTTCATAGCACAGATAGGCACATATACTTAAACAAAAGCAAAAACAAAAAACAAAGGCTACCATAAAGGAAAACCAGAGCTTATTAACAGGAATTCGGGAAGATTAACCTCCCTAGATTTTATCCAGAAATTCCTATTTTCTGTGGAGGTTCCAAGCTTATTAGATTAAAAACTTCTTTGGTTCTCTTACCATCTTTTGCCTGAGTTCTTAAACCTTGCTCTTCCAATGTGCAAAACTGACACCTTATGTGTTTTATGTATTACAATCAGATATAGGAGAATACTAGATTTCGAACAGGAGATGCTAGCTTAGTTTTCTGTAGCTATATCATAAACATGAAAGAAAAATAACAAGAAAATGTGGCATTGAGATATGCTCAAGATATTTATTTTGGAAAGCTAAATTATTGCTTGTATACTGTTGCTGAGACATAATTCAAGAGCTAGATGAAATATGTATTCTTGAAGCTGATTCAGCAGGCTGATACTAGCAGAAAGTAGATTGGGTAGGAGATATTTATGAAAAAACCTCTTCTCTACTCCTGAGACAGCAGGTGACGAGAATGCTGCAAAAGTTTTGTTCTTTGTCCTGCCATTGGTGGGAGTATAAAAAAAGAATTGCTTTCCATCATTTGTCAGCAGCTACCCCGGACCATTTAGAGACTTAGGAAGGGGGCTTACCAAGTTTACATCTCAAGGAATCAATCCCATTCTGCCTGATTGTTGTAAAACATGCATTTTAATATTTTAATATAATGAAATGAGTGTCCGTTTTCTAAATTAAGAAAAAATAATAATATATTCTCCTCATCCACATAAACTAATAAAGTAGAAACGGTTATGGTTTAGCAGTTAACATTCTGGTTGTACAAAATTATCAACAATAAAATCATTTCACAAACAATATTTTCAAGGATAGCTTTCTTTTTTTTTAAGATTTTATTTATTTATCTGACAGAGAGAGATAGAGAGAGAGAGCGAGAGCCAGAACACAAGCAGGGGGAGTGGGAGACGGAGAAGCAGGCTTCTCACCGATCAGGGAGCCTGATGTGGGGCTCGATCCTAGGACCCTGAGCCGAAGGCAGATGCTTAAGACTGAGCCACCCAGGTGCCCCTCAAAGATTGCTTTCAATTCACTTCAAGGATTCCTAAAATTCTAGTGTGAAACTGTATAGACAAGAGGTCAGCCATGTTTTTCTGTAAAGACTGGATAGTAAATATTTTAGGTTTTGTGTGCCATACAATGTCTGTCACAAGTACCCAACTCTGCTGTTGCGGTGAAAAAAACCCAAAACCAAACCAAACCAAACCAAACAAACACTGTAGGCAATAGGTACACAGATGTTCCAATAAAGCTATTTACAAAAATGGGTGAAGGGCCTGAAATAGCATGCAGGCCATATTTTGTTGATCTTGATCTAGGTGACTGATCGGGATGTTGGCATTGGAAATATATTCCCTGAGTTCTTGGAATTTCAGAACAGGATGTATATAGTCTTTATATTAGAGAGATGAGTTGAATATAAAACACTTGACCCATTCTTTTAATGACCTTCTTAGAAGTAGGTCTCTATCTTCACAGACATTAAAAATTGTGAGAACCCGATATCAGCTTGATCTTACAATTTATTTATAAAAGGAAACTTTTTTTAAGATTTTATTTATTTATTTGAAAGAGAGAGATGAAGCGAGAGAGGGAACACAAGCAGGGGGAGTGGGAGAGGGAGAAGCAGGCTTCCCGCTGAACAGGGAGCCTGATGCGGGGCTCCATCCCAGGACCCTGGGATCGTGACCCGAGCCGAAGGCAGACGCTTAATGACTGAACCACCCAGGGTCCCCTAAAGGGAAACTTTTATGAGAGTTTACTAAAAGTTGGACAGCACACAAAATAGAAACCAGAAACTGACCAGGACAACCAGAATGTCTGGTTATACTCTTTAAAGTAACTTGAAATAACTTGATCTTTTACTGAGATGGCCAAAGAATTTTTTCTTTTTATCGAAAAAAAATATTTTATATGTATAAAGATATGCTGCTCTTCTGGGCCAAGTTTTACAGGAATACAGTGTGTGTGTGTAAAATGTATTAACTGTACACCAATAGTCTCTATTATTTTAGGAATTATTTTTGGTTTATATTTTTGAATATTCATTCTGTTCTGGTGTTTTGGTTATTTTCTTTCAGGGATTTCAAATGAGTAGGTTGCATTTTCTTTGTCAGTTTTCCCTATTGATTGTTTTCTTTCTATGTCTTTCTATATTCTTTTGATATTATTTGTCATTCATTTTGGTTACAGTTTCCATTTCAACCTTCATGTGCTTCATTGTACATCTTTTGCACCTAGATTCATTTTGTTCTGGCAAGTTCATCTCATCTGCTATTTGGACATAGTCCCCTGTTATCTGGTCATGTTTTCCCTGTGTGCTTATGGAATCCCTTCCCTCTTTACAATCTTTCTTCATAGTTATAATTGCCTCATTGAGGTAATTAAAAAAAACATTGGACATGTGGGTCACAAATTTTTTGTGTCACATTTTTCTGGGTGAATTTCTCTTCACCTTCAGGAATACTTTGCTGCTTTTTCAAATCTATTTTTCTTCTTTCTCCTTTGCATTTTTTTTCTTATTAATAGTATCTTTGAATAGAAATAATCTTCATGCTTTTTTTTTCTCATTTGCATCTAGGGTGAATCTTCCCATATCAGCAATAATAAAGAATTCTGAGATGTGTGTGAAGGACCAGTGTAGGTTGTTCAGTTTCTCTGTGATCTCATGGGCTCCCTCCTGTGTGGCTAAAATAAGAGATAGTTTCTTCACTAATGGTGCTTCCATGTGGCCATGTTTCTCAGATCCTAACCTAACTCAGTATAGCTTTTACCAAGGGCTTTGAATTTCCTCACGTACTTCACCATTGACTGATGAACATCAGGGGATACTACCCCTGCTTTCAAAGGAGGAATTTTCTCTTTAAAAAAAAAAAAAAAGGAGCTTCTTAAATATGCCACCTCTATGCTTCCGAGGCACTTTGCTCATTCCTTCCCACTCTCTCTATAGGTCTAGCTTTATTTCTCTCTCCTTTGCTTACCTGATACTGTAACCAAACTAACATGAGTCTGTTCCTTGGTGAGTTACAGACAGAGACTACACCAGACTACACATAAAATAAACTTTATTTGCAACAAATAAGGAGATCGTGGAGAATAACTTCCAAAGGTGTGACTCCCTGAGCAGGGATGAGTAGGTTTCTTTTTTTTTAAGTTTAGGATGAATATTCAAAAAAGGGAGTTTTGTCATCACATATAAAGGCGGGCATAAAGCTGCACAGGTATACTTAGAAAACATGCCTCTACGTGCATCCTAGGTTCTGTTAATGAAACTTGTATTCCTCCTAGTGTGAAGACTTCAACATTATAAGGAAGCAGAGGTAAGTATTGGACAAAGGGGAAGGGCCCTGGGTGTGCTTCAAGAGCCAGTATAAACTGGATGGTGTCTTGGAGCTTTTTATCTCAGGTAAGAAATGTGGGGTCTTGCTTATTTTTGAAACAGAACCAGTTGTTTTACCACTGATTTATTGCCTCTGATACGGTTAGGCTATTTCCTGGCCTGGTAGAGACTTAGTTTTTGCATTCCCTTTATTTTCTTAAATCATTTTGCATTTCTTTATAATTTGACACCTCCTAGGAAGATCTGCAAGAAGTGTGCTTGGGCAAATAGAGCCTGTAAGGCATAGGTCAAGGAAAATAGCTGCGGGCTTGAAATGACTTCTATTTCTTTTTCTGGGACCCTTAATTCTTTTTGCTTATAGTACCCATAACCCCTGCCTGTTTGTGGTCAGCCCTGTTCATAAGCAATTCACACTCAAGACTGGGCCATCTCCTACTGGATGTGAATGTTTGTTATAATTTCTAAGATCTGCTCTATGTCTTGCCTAGTCTCACTGAATCTACTTTACTTCATCAGGTTTCTCTGGCAATTCTGCTGTATTTAGGTATTCTTGGCCACATACATATAAGGTACCTGTACTTGTTAGTTCTTTTTAAAAATGTCCTTGAACAAAAAATGGGTTTTTTGAGACAGTAGGAAAAAATATATATATATATATATACATATATATATATAATATAGAAAAAAATACATATATTGTTCTCTGCCTCTGGTTCCTGGCACAGAGCTCTTAAAACCCTTGTAATTTCCTAAGTGATAAGAGCACTAGGAGCAACTTTTCTTTCTAATGTTTGATCTTTGACCCAGCCTCCTGACACAGGGTTCGTAAATCCCTTGGAGTTTCCTCAGTGATAGGAATGTCTTTTGTTCTAATGAGATGACTTTGGATGGGCCCTTGGATGGGGACTGTACACCAAAAAGATCAAACCATAATTAGAAGCTTGGAATCTTCAGCCCTACCCCTGTCTTCCAGAGAGGGCAGAGGGGCTGGAAATTAAGTTAATGACTGATCATGCCTACATGAGGAAGCCTCTATAAAAATCCCAAAAGTATAGGTTTCAGAGAGCTTCCAGCTTGGTGAACACAGCCACAATGGGAGGGTGATGCACCCCAGTTCCACAGGGACAGAAGCTCTTTGCCATGGAACCTCCCAGACCTGGCTCTATGTACCTCTTCATCTGGCTATTCATCTTTATCCTTTATCATATCCTTTAATACACTGGTCAATGTAAGTACATATTTCCCTGAGTTCTATGAGCCTTTCTAGCAAATTAATCAAAACTGAGGAGGGAATCTTGGGAAATTCTGGTTTATAGCCCATTGGTCAGAAGCATAGGTAGCAAACCAGACTTGGGATTTGCATCTGAAGTAAGGTAAGGGCAGTCTTGAGGGAGTGAGACCTTAGCCAGTGGGAGCTGATAGAGGTAAATAGGGTCAGAACTGAGGTGAATTGTAGAATACCCAGCTGGTGTCAGAGAATTGCTCGGTGTGGGGAAACCCCCCTACATATTTGGTGACCAGCTGTGAAGTGTTCTGTGTAGTAAAGAAGACATAGGAGGTGGGAAACTGAAGATTTTTTGTGTTTGTTTGTTTGTTTGGTGTGTGTGTGTGTGTGTGTGTGTTTTAATGCAGTTTTGTAGGTTTTTCTTTGTTTAATTGTTTTGAATCTCTTCATTGCACACTCTGGCTTTAAAGGAAGAAACAGTTCAGTTTGGAAGTAGGATGTTGCAATTCTCTTATCAGAAAGGGGAGTCATTCCTCTTCATATCCTAGAAATCAATACTATAATATTTTATCTGTTTTAAGATATATTTTTACATTTTAATATTTCTAAAATCTGGATGCATCTTACACTTGGCAATATCTTAAATAATTATAAGCATTTTTTATTTCTTGTTGGTATATGAAATAATGATGTTTTGCATTAGATTCAATATAATATAGTAAGCATAAAATTTGTAAGTTTACAATAAATATTGAATGAATGAACCAATGAATGAATGAATAATTTAGTTCTATTGAGCCTTACAAAAATCCTTTTAGGGTTTGGTAGCTATAAGCACCCATATTTAAGAGTTGAATAAACAAAAAGTAATCCTGGTATCACAGTTAATGTCTGTCTCTTGGAAATATGAAAATAAAATCATCTGACTTTAAATAGGAAGAGACAAACTACGCCTTTCCTTTTTTTCAAACATTAGTAACATAAAGGGTGTTAAAAAGAAAACCATGGACCCAAAATTGTGTCACTTAAACCAAGTCTCCAAACTGGAGTTTGATAGTTACTTGCAGTTCCAACCTTCCCCAGAAATGTAATCTTAACTGGTCAGTCAGAAACTTTCTGGTAAGCACTGATGAGGTACTCTGTCATGTGGGCCCTCTAGATCCAACCCCTTGCTCCCTACCCCCAAGAAGATGAAGTAATCTTCTGAATGAGTCTCCCTGCACTGCCTCCTAAGAGAGACTGTCAATGCTTGAAACAATTCTTTCTTTTCTTTTGCTAATGAAACAAACCCATTTTTGTATAACTCCTGGGAGCCTCTCTCTACTTACCAGATGGGATGCTGCCCAATTTATGAATTACTTAATAAAACCAATTAGATCTTTAAATTTACTCAGTTGGATTTTTGGCTTTTGACGAGGTTATGTGGACACAGTAGAGTTCTTGGGGTTCTATTAATGAAGATCATGCTCCACTCTTGTGAAATTTGCAGCATGAAAACAACATTCCATTAACTCAGATAAAAATATGAAAATATGAGCATCAGAATCACTGGTCCAGAAATGGGTCTCCCCAAAGTAGAAACCAAATTAATATAGAGTTATTATTGCACACGCATACATGCTTCCTTAAATGAAACATGGGTGTAAAACAGAATAATGCAATTCAAACAAGTCCACATTCATGGGGTTTGAAGAAAGGAGAAGCGAAAAAGTAGGGTTCTGTGGGACTTAACTCCCAGTGATGGTCAAGACCATCTCCCACAGAAGGTGATATCCTAAATAGTCTATACCTAACCCACTTATGTTTTAAACAAAGTTATTGAGGGTAGGATGGGGAGAGGGAAATGACGCCATAACTTAGCGAGACTATGTTTTGGCCACTACCAATTCCCCGGCTTCTCAGACACTTCTATCCCTCTAATCCCTATGGTCTGGTCAAATTGTCCAGTCTTTAGTTCCCAGAAAGCATCATGTTCTCAAATGTCATACTGTTACTGACTGAGCTATGCATTCTGAAATGCTTATCCCTTCTCCCCCCCACCTTCTCCTAACCCCATCAATTAACCACTACGCTTTTGTTTGTCTTTCATTTCAGATCAAGAGTCATTTCCAATATCAGAGGTACTCTTTCAGATACTGTCCCTGGAATAATATTCTCTAAATCAGGTCACTTTGTCAAATACACTAGAACAGAGGTGAATAATGATATTAATGAAACTGAAGCATCAGAATTTCTTACTTTCTGGGACTCCTTCCAATATCCTTTCTGTATGACTTTATTTGTACTTTGCATTATTTTCCTTAAAAAGGCCACCAAATTGTAATAGTGTCAGTCCTTAGGACACTTCGATCTATTCATGCCCTCAAAGGTTCATCATTTTCCTTCATAGTGCATCTTTACTGCTATTATTTAATATCTGTCTCCCAGAGAGAGAGTAAGAATTCTGTCTCTTTGTAGTCATCATTTTATCCTAAGGGCCTGAAACAGTGTCTTGCCTAACGGGGATGTCGAGTAACTATTTTCTGGATGAATGAGCCTCGCTTTAGATAATGATCTTTCTTCTCTTCCATACACAGTTTTTAATTTAGTCAAAAGGATCATAGGCACAGATACACTGTGTTCTCCCAAATATATTTCCTATAGAATTGTAGGGAAAGCAGCTTATGACTATTCAGCATAACGTTGCATTAGAGATAACATTTGTTGTTGAGGCAGGATTACTCTGAGATAAGTGTGTTTGTAAACCCTTTACAGCAACTAAGATGTATTTCTTCAGATATCCTTTCCTTAATAGGATTTCAGGCAGCTTTTGGAAGCAGTTAAAATAAATTGCTTTTAAACATGTGTGTCATATCACATTAAAAGGGGTTTTGAATCAATATCCAACATATATACCCTCACCTTATAATAGAATTAATCCTGGATTAAAAAGAAAAATCCCTTTCTGATTTTCCTACAACCCACTTTCCCTCCTTTTCTTGAAAATATGAGCTTTTCAAATGACATATGACTAGAAGAATCCATTATAAGCGTCCACTGTTTTGCCTGCTCTAAAGTAATTTGGTTCTGCATTAATAACCCTCACTTCACAATCTCTCATAAGCTCAGTTTAAATGCCTATGTCTTAAATGAGATTGCTTATTTTATGAAGGAATGTTTGATGGTCTAAATGCGCTGTGTTTCAGCATATGGTCTAAAAAGTTGGTACTAGACAAAGTCGTAGAGGTCTGTCAAATTTGTCCACAATGTTCCTTCTCTGCTCCCCCAACTTCCTACTGTGAGTAGTGAGAATATTTGGCTGGGGAGCCATCAATTCAGGAGGTGCCTACCTATCAGGGTGTAAGTAAACTCAGAATCTAATGGAGAGGCCATCCATATTACCAGATAATTACAACTCAGTGTAATTAGTTCTACGTGAAACTCCAAAATTATATATGAAATCATGGAGGAAGACAGGAAGGAAAATTGAACAAGTCAGGCTATTCAGGAAAGGCTTAACAGAGCAGAAATGAAAATGATTTTTTCAAATGTTTTGAAAGATGAGCTTCCTACCTATTGGAGAAATGAGTGAGAGAACATTTTGACTGGACAAGCAGGGCCATTTCAGGAATGATGAGAAGTTCAACCACTAAAGAAAATTACAAAACAGAAAATGAAGGAGTTACCAGATTATAAAGGGCCTTTTAACACCTGTTAAGGAGCTTAGGTATTATCTGCAGACATCAGGCTGAAGAATTAAGCAGAAAAAAAAATGAAAAGAAATGTTTTGTGGCATCTGGGTCGCTCTGTAAGTTAGAGGTCTGCCTTCGGCTCAGGTCATGATCCTGCTTCTCCCTCTCCCTCTGCCCCCCTGCTCATGCTCTCTATCTCTATCTCAAATAAATAAATAAAATCTTCAAAAAATGTTTTATGTACTCATTAGTTAATTTTTTTATGAAAGAGCATATAATAGTTATGTAACGAGTATACTTAACTGACGAGGCCCATGTTGCAATATTTCAGGTCAGACAGGCGGAAGCCAGAACTGGTGTAGAGCTCTGAGAATGCAAAGGACAAGCAGAGTGCAAATATATTTACAGTGGTGTGCTGGTAAATGTTTAACTAGCTCAAAACAATACATGAGTTGGACCATTTGGCAGCTTCTGTGCTATACAAATGCCCCCAGCATGGCCAATTTAAAACTACCTTATCAACCTCAGACTGAATTATCACTGAATGCAGAATTGGGAAAAGGCACACACAATCAGCTCTCCTGAGCACACACCAGCCGGCTCCAACACAGCACTAAATATTTCTGAGGTACAATCAATAAAAGGTGGAGGTTGATGGAATGCAGTATATGGTGGAAAAAAAAAAAAAAAAAAAAACCTTACATAAAACCCCAAGATTTCCAGCTTGGAAAAGTAAACGTGCCAGTATTTTATGGCCTGTGTGTTATTCTCAGATGGCTTTGTTCTCTTCTAAAAAATAGTGACAATAAAAATAATGCTTGCTAAAAGCAACCTTTCAAGTAAATACTTGCATTTTAACTGACATCCTCAAGAGACAGAGTATCTGAACTTAGAGGTATATAAATAATAGTTTGAGGGACTTCAGTAAAGGACATCTGTTGAATAATAGCTAAACTGCCTTATGGAAGAGCTGTCTTGGCAGCATCCGTTTTGTGCAGCTCAGTGGCCTGCAGGGGCCCTGAACTGATGCTGGTTCCTCCATCGAGAGCCATGATCAAGAGAATAGCCACAAAGTCACAAGTAAAAGTAAATTCCTAATACTGACTTTCCCAAAGATGCCCGTGTGATGAGCATTCTCCCCAGTTTCCCCGGGCCTTTCCCTTATGAGCCCCTTAAATAAAACCTTCCAGAAAGCTTACCAAAACCCCGCTAGTTTTTGTTTGAATTGACACATCTAGCCTTATCCTGGGAACCCCTGGGCACTCTACACAAGGACCCTAATACAGCATGCACTGCAGGTCCTGCCCCACACTCTGTCTGCCCTTGGCCTTGACCTCTCCGTGGGGTCCCTCCAAGTGTGCCTGTACCACCTCCAGGGCCTGTGAGTAATACATTTCTCTATTTCACTTCCCCTTTGCTGTCCAACACCCTGACATCCCTGGGCTCTACTTAATAAATGTTCATTTGAAAAAGTCATGAAAACATCAGGTGAGGAATGTTTGGTGTTGAGGATAAAAGAATGTAGCCACACTCAATTATTTAACGCAGATCAATAATCCCTGAGCCAGCCATCTCTAATTATCAAAGATATTAATCAAAGTTAAAAGAAGCTTTCTTTACTTTGGGCCTTTTCAAAGATTTTAATATGTTAATTTACCTTGTAAAGCAAAAACAGGAATAGACTATACAGTATTTTCCAAAATTAATTGGGAAAAGATTCTGTTTTTACTCTGTATCTTGAAGGGTCAGTATTCTGGTAAGAATTGATGTAGGCTATTTTTTCTATGAATTGAATCAGCATTCTCTGTATTACTATTTCCAAAATTAACTACCTTTCTTATCTTTAAATCATGAGTAAGTATGCTTTTATTAAACTAGTCCAACAAACAAAAAAAGTTTGGTTACTGGGCCTGTATATTTTCTTGCAAGTCTACATGGAAACCAGTTAATGGGCTTGTAATTTGAACTATGGAAACTACATATAAAATATTGTTCGATATCTAACATTTGCCACCACAAAATATATCCTCTGAGGGGGCTTGAGAGAAGTCAGCTGATGAAGACATTTTTCTCCCCAGACCTGGTGATTAAATGAGACACATGAAAATCGACTCTATCACTGAATCTAAACTATATCCTTGACAATTGGTTAGTACGTCATCTTAGGGAATCATATTTTTATGCAAGGACATGTGAAGCATGGCGTATAAAAAAGGAAGTTTCCAAGTGCCATATTTTTCTGGATAGAAAATAATAAGAGCAAAGAAGCAGTAATTGTTATCAGGCACAAACTGATTTATTAACATTTTCTCTTTTAATTCTACAACAACCGTATCAGCTATAAGCATTATTGTCTGCATTTTTCTTATGAAGAAATTTGATTTGAGGAATTTAAATACTTGTTATATGAATCAGTTTCTGTCGGGATCATAAATGTTAATGCTCTTAATCACTGTATTCTATACATGTTCTTATCAAAAGCAAAAAACAAAGAAATTACATTCTTCTCTATATGACAATCTGGATAACTAACACATTCTATGAGAGAAAGCTAAAAATTTTTTTAATGAATGGATGAATATCCTCACATTTCTCAGCCCAAGCAATTTTTTCTTGCCTGTCCATTCCTTCCTCTTGACACATTTCTTTTTACCTCAACCATGCTGTGACTTATGTTGTTCCTACAGATGTATAGCTCTTGCTTTGATTGTTCCTTCTTTTTTGTTGACTATTATAATTTTACTATTATCTTTTCTTTTTTTTTTTTTCTTGCCTTGGCCCTTATTAAATACACCTTGGGACTACTGTATGTGTTGTTTGTTTTCATTTTTCAAAATTCTCTGGGGGCGATACTTTGCAAATATTCAAAACAACAAAATGCCATGTATGTTAAATGTCAGCAAATGTATGAACCTAAAGGAAATGGCTCTGCCTTGAATAAAGCAAAGTGAGGTCAACTATGAACATATTCCAGAGGAACCAGTTGACAATGTTGAAAAAAGACAAATATCTCCTAACTACATTCATCCTAAATGAGATTATGAGATTTTATTTTACTATTAATGTCTACTAATTGTTCAGAAATAAAACATAGAAAGAGCTGCCACTTGGTAGTACTGCTTTATAGCCAACTTAAATTTGAAGAATTATTTGCCTAGTCTGTAAAACAACACAGTGTAGATTTCTAGTATTTATAAATGTAGGTCTCCATTCCTATTACCCAGATAATTAAAGGCAAATCCTGCTATGGGATTTAGAACATATATGCTTGATACTAAGTTTTCATGAGACTCAATAAATTCAACAAAATTTATTAATTTACCAAAAAAACTGAATAGTAGACTTTTTTTTAAGATTTTATTTATTTATTTGACAGAGAGAGACAGTGAGAGAGGGAACACAAGCAGGGGGAGTAGGAGAGGGAGAAGCAGGCTTCCTGCTGAGCAGGGACCCCGATGTGGGACTCGATCCCAGGACCCTGGGATCATGACCTGAGCTGAAGGCAGACGTTTAACGACTGAGCCACCCAGGCGCCCCTGAATAGTAGACTTAATTGATTACTTTTTTATCCAGATCGTATGCACAATTTAAAAGAGGGCAGATAGCATTAAAATGTTACATATTTCCTGCTATACTTCCTGCTCCTCAAAGACTTGGGTTGCTGCAATCCTTATTTGTACCTCTAGCACACGGTAGACACATAGTTGGTTCTCTATACCTGCTTGTTTCTGCAATAACTACTGTATAGTCAAAATGAACATTGGTGAGGTATATATAAAAAATGGTCACAAATATATAAACAATACAGACCCTGAAGTGAGAGAGAGCACAATAGTCAATCCCATGTGTTCTAGGGGACATTTTATTTTTTTAAAGATTTATTTATTTATTTTAGAGAGAGAGAGTGGGGGGGGAGGGGCAGATGGAGAGGGAGAGAGAATCCGAAAGGGACTCCACGCTGAGCTCAGAGTGCAAGGTGGGGGCTTGATCCTATGACCCTGAGATCATGACTTGAGCGGAAACCAAGAGTTGGATGCTTAAATGAGAGCACCACACAGGCACCCCTAAGGGACATTTTAAATGGCAACAATAGACACCAATAATTTCACATTTTTTTTGTCATATTTATTGATTTCTGTCAGTGGCAGTTCCAATGGTAATGACAAAGTCATAGATAAAATCTTGAGTATGACTTTGGGAACCATGACAGTTTAGGAGACTCTCCATTCTAAATAAGCAATTTTTCAGTGAAGTGGCCTTTAAATGGCTCTTTCATGTTACTTTATTGTTTACTTTTTAAAGCAACTCACCTAAAAGTGGTATAATATTTGTTTTTCAAGAAGAATCTATCTTTTCTTGGCCAGGACATTACCTAGAACTTCTAATCTCAAGGCTACCAGGAAAACAAGAAAATGAAAATAAAAATATGGGAGGCATGGGCTAAATGTCCTGCTGCCAGTTCTGAATTTTGTAACATAGTCACTTTGTTATTTTAGTCATATTCAAAATCTCTTCTGGTCACAGACCAGGTACAAGAAACCACACCCCAAATAAGGGATTGTGTACTGTCAGTGATAAGATCAATCAGAAAATTATTCTTGGAATAAGAATCTATTCATCGTATTAAAATGGCATAAAGGCAAGATACCACTTTAGCTACATCTTTGCAGTGTGACCAACACCATCTGATGTTTACATGTCTAAAATCATAGCCATAATTTTTATTTGGTCAGTGTTTGGTGCATAGTGCCATTAACTAGGCACATAGGCCATCCTGCCTCAAAAGTTAGGGTATTCATCCTGAGGGTAGCTATGCAGGAGGCTGTGAAAATGTCCAAGCATTCAATACACACTGTGAGTGCATGCTTCACAAACCATCAAAGACTGTTATTATTCCATACTACAAAACATATTTCAACAAGAGTGCCTTTAAAAATAGATATTTGCAATAGCAATTTGACTTTTAAAGTAGTTGATGTCTAATAACTATCTGTAGGATGAGTCATGCTATTGTATCAATGACGTATTCATAACTCTGTATAAGCATCGCAGGAAAAATGAATCAAGATTATACCTTACCCATTTGTCTGTAGCCCTTGACATTGTCATTTTGCCTAAAGACACTACTGCAGGGGACAATAGAGACACACAAATCTATTTTCTCCAGAAAAGGCCTTCCAGGCTGAGGTTTCAGTTCAGCACATTCATTACCTTTTAATTGCTTCTAAATTGCATTGTGACCCGTGGCATCAATAGCCGAATCTGTCTAACCAAAGCTAGCACAACGGGGGCTATGTGGGCATGTGTGCTGCAAAAAGCTTTTACCTTCATTGGCAGATGTGTGTGTTATTGGCATGCTTTTGCAGCTGCACCTGTTATTATAAAACCAGGAAAGACACAGAAAAAAAAAAAGAGGCAAATGCACTGCTAGGGAAAACAGCTAATTAATGAAAGGAGACAAATTTTATCCAAACATTTGACATATATATATATATATATATATATATATATATATGGTTAAATAAGGACTATGTCAAAAAATAAAAATGTCTAACTGTTGAATAAGATTATTTACAAAGTCAGATATCCCATATGTCAGAAAAAGCTGGAAAAGTTACTGCAGAATTAAGCATTGCATATAATATTTTAAGCTATGTAGAAAAAATCCACTAGGAGAACAGGTTAGTGTGAATATTTTAAGCTGGGCCACAATAAGCACATTACCATAAACAAAACTAACTACCACATCAACCACTGTGAGACTAAGCTATACAAATTATCTTCCCCTAGGAGATTTCCTGAAACCTATTTCACCATCACTTGTAATATATACATACCATCCTACCTTCAGAAAAGTGCAACCAGACAGCTCATGTTTCTAAGCTTCCAAAGAAAAGTGCCATAATTCAGAACCTTAAGCGGAGCTTTCAAGTCACCTTACCACTTGATATTTCTTTTATATATCCATTTTTATAGGTCAGTAAAACAAAATAAAAATTCTTGGACAGTGAGGGAATTAGCTCATTTTCTCCTTTCGGTTCTTTAGTTTGCTCTTTGTCCCAATTTCACTCTTTTTTTAGAAAAGTCATTAGAAATATAACTGCTTCCCAAATGAGACAAGCAGCCTATCCAGGCCATCCAAAGCCTTGTACACTGGACCGAACAGGAATTTAGTGGTGCTGTGCTGAGCTGGTCAGCAGGGGTAGCAAGTTTAATACTGTCATTGGCATCACATGGAGAAGTTTAAATGCCACACCCCTGATCTTAAAATCTTGATGTATGCAGTGATTTAGGAAGATAAGAAGAAGCCGCAAGCCCAGGGCATTATATTAGAAACGAAGAAGAATCATCGAAAGGACCTGCGATCATCAGTCAATCAAGTAGGAGGATGATGAAGAGAGTGAGATTCTGGAGGCTAAGTAAAGGTAGGCTTCAAGAAGTTGTGACCTATGCTGAAGGTAGGTCATATAACCCAGAGACTGAGAATTAATCACTGAATCCTGCAAAATCTAAGCTATTGCTGATCTTTGAAAAAAAACCTGTTGGTGGCGGGCAGGAAGCAAGAGGCCATTTAGGAGAGAATGGGCAGAGAAATGTAGACAATGAGTATAGAGAACTCTTTCAAGATGCTTTTATGTAAAGAGAAGCAGGGACTTTGAATGGTGGTTGCAGGGGGTGTGGGTCAAGGGATGATTTTTCTTTAAGATGAGAAATATATTATTTGAGTAATGGTGAGAATAAAATAGTTGTGAGAAAAAGGAAACCCTGATGATGTAGAGATATTAAGGAGGAAAATTCTAGGAATATTCTTGAGTAGAAAAGAAGTGCAGGGATTCAGCACACAAATTGAGGGTTCTCCATATTTTGGAGAATGGCAAATTCATCAGTGGGAATGAGGAGGGGTAGATCACATGGGTGCAGAAGCAGGTTGAGATTGCCGGCAGAAGGGTGTAGAAGTGCTCTGATTTCTCCTCCTTCTCCCAGCGAAACAGGAAGCAAGATCACGAACTGAATGTGAGGAGGAAGGAAGGCATGTTCGATGCCATGTTTGAGGGGGAAAGCAAAGTAAGGAAATAGTTTTCTCAGAGACTGAGAGTGAAATGGCGGGGGCAAGTGTAAGACCATCGCTGGGCAAACTTAAGCTCCCACATATGTTAAGTTGTCAAGAATTTAAAATGTATCAACCGTTATGGTTATGTGTTTTCTGTGTCTAGACCCAGCTTCTAGGGTGTAGGCAAAAGGTAGTAAAGCTGGATTTAATCAGGGATGAGATGTTTGCTATTGAGTGTGATAGAGAGAGGGTGTAAGGAAATAGGGACTGTATCTGAGTCAATGATGGGGATACTGGACCATGGAATCTAAATGGAGTAAGGAGGGAAAGAAGAGCATGAGGAGTTGAGAGAAAGAGAACAATATAAAAAATAATAAATAGCAAGTCCCAGTGATGTCAAAGACTTGTGAGACAAATGCCAGCTGGAAAGATAAGTTATGGTTATCTTTGGTTATCTGTGACCAGGAAGCATGAAAATAAGATCGTAAGGTGAGGGCACCTGGGTGGCTCAGTTGGTTAAGCAACTGCCTTCAGCTCAGGTCATGATCCCAGGATCCCGGGATCGAGCCCTGTATCAGGCTCCCTGCTGGGCAGGGAGCCTGCTTCTCCCTCTCCCTCTGCCTACCTCTCTGCCTACGTGTGCTCTCTCTCTCTCTATCAAATAAATAAAATCTCTTAAAAAAAGTAAGATTGTAAGGTGAGCAGTGATTCAGAATACTGATGTCTAGGGGCACCCGGGTGGCTCAGTCAGTTAAGCCTCTGACTCTTGGTTTTGGCTCAGGTCATGATCTTGGTGTCCTGAGATTGGGCCCCCTGTTGGGCACTGTACTCAGTGTGGAGTCTTCTTGAGATTCTCTCCCCCTCTCTCTGTCCCTCCCCACCCCTGCTTTTTCTCTCTCTCAAATAAATAAAGTCTAAAAAAAAAAAAGAATATTGATGTTTAGATTATGACTATGAGAATAAGTGACTAAACTAGCAAGTAGGAAAAGATCATTATGGAAAATAAGGTCTTCTGGCAGAATCTGAATACATTACTGAGCCTCCGTCTTTCCATATATAACATAGGAGTAATGATAATAGTAATACTATCTACTTAAAAGAATTTTGGGGGGATTAAACTAGTAAATACTGTGTCTGTTAGTGGCTCTGTAAGAACATTGTATCAGCCTTTCTTTCCTGTCTTACATGATTATTTTCCTATTCTACCATTAGCTGATATATGTATGGCTTTATTTTTCTTATTAAAACAAAATAAACTCCATCTGAGAAGGCTACATTCCAATATGACCTTCTGGAAAAGCAAAACTATGAAGGCATTAAAAGGACCAGGGGTTAGAAGGAAGAGAGGGATGAATAAGTAGAGCACAGAGGCTGTTAAGGCAGTAAGACTACTCTGTGTGGTACTATAATGATGGAAATATATCATTATACATTTGACCAAACCCAAAGAATATACAACACAAAGAGTGAATGCTAATGATTCTCATTAGGCTCATGAGAGGCAACTATGAGCCACGGGTGATTATTAGGTGTCAATATAGGTTCACCAGTTGTAACAAATGTACCACTTTGGTGGGGGATGTTGATAATAGGGGAGGCTGTGCACATGTGGGGTCAAGGAGTATATGGGAAATCTCTGTACCTTCTGCTCAATATTGCTCTGAACCTAAAACTGCTCAAAAATAAAGCCTATGAAAACTGTCTTGGCAACTTCTCCCTTTGATTGATATGCAACTTGACTAACATTTTTATTTATAGTTCATCTATTTTTTTTCTCTTTACTGAAATAAATTTTCATTTCTCATTTGGGCAAAATTCCTAGCATAATTGTTTACACCGATTGCCTCCAAACACTCCCTTCATTTTCTTTCTTAAACCAACTCCAGATAGAAGTTCTTTTTCTCCTTGAGAGTATTTTTTTCCAAGTCATCAATAAATCCAATGGCTATGTTTTCATTATTCTTGACCTAGTAGCAACATTTAATATAGTTGTGCATTCTTTTTTTTTTTTTGAAGATTTTATTTTATTATTTATTTGAGAGAAAGAGAATGAGAGATAGAGAGCATGAGAGGGAAGAGGATCAGAGGGAGAAGCAGACTCCCCGCTGAGCAGGGAGCCCGATGCGGGACTCGATCCCGGGACTCCAGGATCATGACCTGAGCCAAAGGCAGTTGCTTAACCAACTGAGCCACCCAGGCGCCCTAGTTATTCATTCTTAAATATGCTCTTTTTTGGATTCCTGCACATCACATTCTCTTTGTCTTCCTCTTATTGTTCTGGTTGTATATCCTCAGGCTCTTTGCCAATTCCTCTTTGTCCCCCTATCTTGAATATTGGAATGCCCTGGGCTTCAGTCCATGTTCCTCTCCCCTTTTCTATCTATACTCACATCCTTCCCACATGTTTTAAGTTCTGTCCTTAGGCTAGTGATTTTATTTACATCTCTTGTCCAGTTCCCATTCTTGAGCTTCAGTTATAACTAGTTCTGTCCTCAAAACTTGAACTGTTCTCAAAACTTAAACCAACTGCTTTCAGTTTTGCCTTATTTAAAGACAAATCTATCCCCTTAAAAGTGGCTGAAGCCAAAAATCTTGAGATCATCTTTCATTTTTTCTCACATTTTGCTTCCAAATCAATACAAATCCTTGTTGGATTTGCCTTAAAAATGTGCCCCTAATGATTCCTCCTGGCTATGAAGAAGTAGCCTATATCAGAAAACAACCCTCCCTATAAGAACAACTAAAAACTGAACAAGATACAACACACACACACACACACACACCACTTTTGTAGGCATCAGAAAACAACACAGTCAGCTAGAATCTGTTGGAGGAGCAAAGATCTCTAGGAAAAAGTGTTAGGAGTCAGTTGGATAGTTAGGTAGTTAGGGCCGGGGTTCCCAACAAGAAAATATGGAGTCAGGACAGCTAAAATAAAACAGCACTGACATCCTGTTTTGCAAGTTAGACAGGACCTCACTGACATTCTGCTTTGCAGCCTTTGCAGAAATGACTTCTGCCAAACGTCCTAAAATAAGAAAATTAGCCACGAAAGCATTTGTCAATATCACGGGCAAGGGGCACTTAAGACCTAAGCCCCCAGATGTCAGCAAAAAAAGACCATCAGCACGTGGACATTAACCTAATAGGTAGACAGATCCATGACCAAAGCCCTGATTGGCATGACTCAGCACACCCTGATTGCTTAAGAAAGTTCCCCAAAAGAGCTCATAAAAACCCCTAAACTTAGAAACTCCAGGGGCAACCCACTCCTGTTCCCCTCTCTCTCCTGGAGCTTTATACCCTTGCTCAATAAACTGCTTTGCTGCCCACTACTTTGTCTGGTCTACTGCTTCATTCTTCAAAGCAGTGCAACCAAGAACCTGGGCACTAAGGGGACAAAAATCCTGTAACAAAAGGAGATATTACATCTTCCCTCAAGGAATTTGCCAATTTATAATCTACAAGGGGCTAAGGTAACAAACAGACAATTGGCAATTTCATGGGTCTAAGGAAGAGAAACAAAAACTTTTTTAGGGCTCACCAATTAGGAGATAACTTTAGAAACATTGTAGTATTATATAAAAGCTCCAAAGGAACTCTAGGAGTAAAGGCAAATTGAAGACAAGCTCTTCAGGAAGACCAAGGTTCAGCCTCAAATCATATCAAATCTTGTTGTATCAAAGTTATCCAACTCTCCTCTGCCTGATAGAAATTCTTCAGGTAAAAATAGAAATTTTCGAGGAAGATAATGTGATACTGAATCTCTGCAATTTTTCAAATGCAATATCCAGAATTTAGCCAAAACTTAATAGGTATACCAAAAAGGAAAAGCAAAAACAAAAAACAAGCACACACACACACACACACACACACACAAACACACACACACACACACACACACAACTCAAATAAAAAAAAGGAACAAATGGTCAAATCAAAGAGAAAAAATAGACCCTAAAAATAGGTTTCTAGGTCATTTCAATATTGAAGTTATATGCATACTTAAAAATTATTGTGATTAAAAATATTATTACGATTAATGTGTCTAGTAAAGTAGAAAACAGGATAGAGAATTTCACCAGGAATGGAATCTGGAATCAGTACTAAAATTTAAATGAATATTCTGGAACAGAAAATGACAATATTGACAATAAGTAACTTACCAGAGAGATTTAACTATGAATTTGACACATAACCAAACTGGTAACTGGACTTTAGGTTAGTAGAAACGTTCAGTGTAAATGTCACGAGCATGCCATGAAGGTGCGCACACGAGTTGTGTCTTTCTACAAGGTCAGCTTTATTCAATCATAAAGCAAAGTTAAATCACAACTAGAAAGCAGATTCAGGATTCAGGATTCCAAACTCAATGATGTTTCACCATGTGAAACACACAGAGCAGGATAGAAGACAAACCACACAACAAACAAGCCAACAGAAGGGGTGCAGGAAGTTAAAGAACTGAAGGCTGAGTCGGTCTGGGGGCCCACAGTTGAGATAAGGCCTCGGTCTGGTCCGGGTCAGCTCTCGGCACTTACTGCTTCTGATGTTCAAGCAGGGAAGGCTCTTGGTTCTGTTGGGAGATCCACTGGGTGGAGCCTTTGGGGGCAGCTGCCTGTTACAAGTGGTCAGTCATAGAGGGGTCAGGTCTGAAGAGTTTGCTGCCCAAATCCTCCCCTTTTTAAAGGGATTTAACTGCAGACCTCCTGGTTCTGCTCCTTATCAGTTCTGGGGTGTCAGCTGATACTGGTCCCAGGGATATCTCGTTGCTGCAGTACTTTAACTGCTTGTGTCATTGCTTGACACAGGCCCCTGCTTGACATGAGAGACTCCATTTTGCTCTCTACAGTAAAACACAGGCAGGAAACAAAAAAATATGAGAAACACCCAATGTGTGAGACATGAGTAAAGGTTGTAACATATGTGCCATTTCAGTCTTTGAATGGGATGAATGAGAGAAGGGGCAGGGCAATACAAGAAAAGTAACAGGGAGCTCTTACAACTAGCAAAAAAAAAAAAAAAAAATTAAACTCCAAGTTCAGGAAGCTCTCCAAAGGCAAGAAGAAGTTATTAAACAACAACAACAACAACAACAACAACAAACACCCAAAACTCTGCACCTAGTTACATATAATAAAACTGCTAAATGCCAGCAACCAACCAACAAACAAACAAAAAATCTAAAGTGAAAAGAAAAATAAAGGCATAATCCTGTTAAACAGGAGTAAAACTTAAAGATAACTTAGATTCTGAATCTTTTGGAAATATCCTTCAAAATGCTAGCTACGTAAAGATGTTTATGGATAACCAAAACTGAGAGACTGTTTTGCCTGCAGACTTAAACAAAAGACATATCAATGGTAATTCTTAAGACAAAAGCATAATTATCTTAGATAAAACTCCAACAATGCAAGAAAGGAAGACTACTAAGAAGGAGACATATAGGTAAATAAGAAGTAGCATTGATTTTTTTTTTAAGATTTTATTTATTTATTTGACAGAGAGAGACACAGAGAGAGAGGGAACACAAGCAGGGGGAGTGGGAGAGGGAGAAGCAGGCTTCCCGCTGAGCAGGGAGTCTGACGCAGGGCTCGATCCCAGGACCGTGGGATCATGACCCAAGCCGAAGGCAGACATTCAAAGACTGAGCCACCCAGGTGACCCAAGAAGTAGCATTGATTAAAACAATCCCAATATTTTGAAACATTGAAAATATATACAAAATTAAAATGTATGAACACAATAAGATGAAGCATGGGAGGGAATATATAGAATTAAAAAGTTCTAAATTCTTGCTCTAAGTCTGGGTGGTATTCAGAGTATTAATTTACAGTAGATTTTAATAAATCAGGATGTATAATTTCTAGTAAAACCAATAAAAAATAATAAAAAAGGTATAACAAGTAAATTAATTAAAGCATAAAATGGAAGGATTCATGCAAAATCTTTTCAGAATCTAAACCACCACTCATTTCTTTCCCTGTTGCCATCCTGATTTGACTCACCAACAACTCTCACCTGGATTACTGCAATCAATTTTTATATCCTTGTTGCTACATTTTTTTGATCTCACAGTATTCACAATATAACAGCCACAGAGTTCATTTTAAAATATGTCAGTTCATGGCATTGCTCTTGTCAGACCTTCCCAACGCATCCCATTGCTCACTGAGTAAAAGCCAAAGTCATCGCAGTGCCCTAAAAGTCCTCTGTGATCGTCACTTATGACCTCAGTGGTTTCATCCACTATTCTTCTTAGTCCTTTATTGTCTCAGGTCTGACTGGCCCATATGCATGTCAGGCACACCTTAGCTTTTGGGCCTTGGCACTGGTTTTTGCTCTGCCTGGAATATCCATCCTCCATCTCTACAAACCACTCAGTTCCATACCTACACCAGGTTTTTGTTCAGATACTTCTTAGTGAGGTTACTTGGAACATTCAATTTGAAATCACATCCCCTTCCTGGACTTCTGGTCTCCTTTGCCCAGTTTTACTTTTGTTTTATTTTGTATAGCTCGTATTCTCTTTCTAAATCAGAATAAATCAGTCTTCCTTCAGGGTCCTGCAGGTAAGACAATAATCCCATTGTATCCCACTGATGATCTGCATATTTGTATTTCCTACAAGATTGTAGGATCCTTGAAGAAAGATATCTTTGATATCCCATCTGGTATTGTACTCAATAAATCATGTTTTAAAGATTTATTTACTTATTTGAGAGAGAGAGAGAAAGAGAAAGAGGGAGAGAGAGCACACATGAGTGGAGGGGCAGAGGGAGAGGAAGAGAGAATCCCAAGCAGACTCCATGCTGAGCTCAGAGCCCTCTATGGGGCTCTATCTCACAACCCTGAGATCGCAACCTGAGCTAAAACCAAGAGTGGACACAACCAAATGCGCCACCCAGGCACCCCACAGTTAATCATTTCTAAAACATTGCAAAATATAAAGTAAATCAAAACATAATCCTGACTTTAATATTCTTAAAAGATTTGTGGACAATTCATGATTTGAAGGTATAAGTACTGATAAATAAGTAAAGTTGCCACAGTGGAATCTGTATAGCAATGAAAAATAGATGAGTTATATACAACAGCAACATAGATGTATCTTAGAAATAATAAGCAAAAAATTAAGTCATAAATGTTCTTATACAATATGATACTCTTTATAAAACAAGAAAAAATACAATCAAAATATGTCACTTGGGGATGTATCTACATTCATAACAAAAGTATTTTAAGAGGGGGCGCCTCGGTGGCTCAGATGGTTAAGCGTCTGCCTTCAGCTCAGGTCATGATCCCAGGGTCATGGGATCGAGCCCCACATCAGGCTCCTGGCTCAGCAGGGAGGCTGCTTCTCCCTCTCTGCTCATGCTTTCTCTCTCTGTATCTCTGTGTCTCAAATGAATAAATAAAATCGTAAAAAAAAAAGTATTCTAAGAGGAAAAAGAATGTTGGCACTAGATTTAGGGAATCAGCTCTCAGCATGTTTAGGCACAGGATGAGATAGGAATAGTGCACACTGTTAGGTATAGTATATTGGCAGTGTTCTCATTCTAAATCTGGCTGGTGGATTCACAAAAGTTCATTTTATTATTACATGTCATAACTCACCTTATACTTTGTTTCTATTCTTTAAGATATAACAAATATTATGTAATTATACATGACTTAAAATATTAAACATTCTAGAGATACTTAAGCCAATGTCATGAATTGAGTTCTATACATTCAGTTAAAATTATACCTTCAATATTAATCTTTAGTTTTCTCCAGAATAGTTTCCCCGGAACACTTGCATAAGGAGATGTATTGAAGTAAAAACAAAAAGTTACAGGGCCAAATCATTTTTTAATAAACTTCCCAGATTATCTTCCTATTAAAAATTCTTATACGTACCTGCATAGGCCTGGAAAAGCCCTTCAGTAAGTACATTTTTTTAATTTGTTTAATTCAGTGTTTCTCAGATTTATTTGACCACATGTCTTCTATCATTTTTCAAAATTGGAAATATTTTTCAATAGAAATACTTTAGGAAATATTGCTGATAAACTTACCAGGGTTGCTATTAAGTTTGTAGCCGTGAATAGCATCCCATAACAGAAAAAAATTAAATCTCTGAGAAATTATGAAAAATGATTAGGGACAATCTTTTGGACCAATTCTGCAGGCCTATCTTTGTGTAGGGAGACTGAATCTCTATTCTGTGTCCCTTTAGCATAGACATATTTTTATGTGATATTAATATTGACTTAATTATGCACTACAATCTATACTTTCTTAAATTTTTACCCATGAGTATGCATAATTTATATTAAATTTATATTAAATCACTGGATCACATATATCATGGTCATCTCTTTTGCATCCCACAAAGAAATTGGGTTAAAGTTTTCAAAACACAAGGTGCGGTATTTTGAAAAAAATTATATCCATGCTTACAAGCCAAATTTTTTGCTAGATGTATTCTCTTCTTTGCCTAGCTCAGGTTTTGATTTTATGATTCTTTAAGAATATAACCATACTAATTACAAAGATTTTCTTTTGAAAATCAGATTAAGCTACTTCCACACAGCCTCAAATTAATAGTGATAATATAGAGATTACAATTTACTCAAAAAAGTAGATTAACAATTTGAGATGTTTCATAAATAAGGACATAGCATAATTCTATTACTTTAATTACCATGTGTCCCAAGGAGAAAAGTGAACATTTAAAATTTTTTAGTTAACCTTTGAGAAATTAGATGGTTTGTTTCAATAAGATCCTTAGTATTATTTATATAATTCATTTAAAATGGGAAATTTTTAAATTATTATATTTTGAAGGCTATTAGCAATGAAAAGGAGACAGAAACCACCTATCAAATAAATAATATTGAAAATACTATGCTATGAAAATTAATTATAAGCCTCCTGGTACTTAGTTTTATTCAGATAAGGACAGCTATTGTTACTTTGAAATTTTGAGGGTTTTGGTACATTCAATAAGCAATCTGAATATCTGTCTCAAGAAACATACCAGTTCAGCAAAATCTTTTTCCTTGAATGGTTCTTTGATTTGTTTTTCCTTGGGTACATGGGGAAAAGCTCAAGGTCATTAATGGGGGCATTAGTATACATTAATTATTGGAGTGGCCCATTTCCCAACTGGACAACACATTTCCAATTGCTACCCAATTAATGACTGTCTAATTGACTCATCTGCAAATCTTACAAAGCAATACTTTTACTAAGTAAATTGAACCTGCCATTGCAAAAACTCTGCAGGGCTAAGGGCGTAATTAACTATACTGAGGCATACTTGATCTCCAAAGCCCTGGGGATAATCAATAATTAGTTTCATTCTGAAATGGTTTTGTTGCTATAACCATGACACAATGTTTCTGAATTACTGAAGTTTTGATGACTGTTGCTTATTTGGATCAGAACAGAAAAGCTGTAGCTAACTCAAGCTTTATAGCATAATAAATTTTCCAAAGTATCTTGAGATTAAAAACAATCAAAGTAAATGAAGTATCCAGTACTATTTATCTTCCAAAATATTAGTGCTTACAAAAACAAAGAAGGCCAATCTAACAGCCACTCTGTATCCATCACATTCAATGTTATATAGAAGCCACATTCATTTCATAAAACGAGAGGAAGAGAATTAAGAGATCTGATTGGCTAATAAACATTCTAACTGTGGCTTCCTGGACAATTCATGGTCTGAAATTTATGAGCATCACCACTTAATTAAGAGTAAGAATTCTGAGCACAGAGACTGTAATCAGTACAATTCATGGGGTTCAATATTTATGGAACCCATCAGTTAGCCAAGTGGGCAGAAGAAATTGAACACTGATAATCTAATAAAAATTCCAAAACAGGAATTCTAAATGAAGTAAATTTATAAAACTCAAGATATATGCTTTGCATATGCTATGTAAATAGTTTTAAATACAATTTTCTGGCATCATGACCCCATTTTGCTTTAAAGCTAGAAAACAATGTTAAATTATTGAAGCTATCTTTCTGTTCTAATGTAAGAGATGATATTGAAGCAGCTTTATCTTTTTCCTTCCCCGTTCTAAGGGAATGTGTTTTGCCCTTTGTGCATTAAGTGAGAGTAAACACTCTTCCAGGGACATATTATGATTTTTTATCCTGGGTTTAAGTACGGGTAATAATAAAAGAAGTGCACACTAATGATTTCCTTAGTCATGTTTACTTTCTCTTAGCCATGATCACAATCTGACATTAAAAAGATTAGGGGCACCTGGGTAGCTCAGTAAGTTAAACATCTGCCTTCAGCTCAGGTCATGATCCCAGAGTCCTGGGATTAAGCCCCAGTGACTGCCATCGTGGACCGTCCCATTGGACTTCCTGCTCAGCGGGAAGCCTGCTTCTCCCTCTCGCTCTGCCTGCATCTCCCCCTGCTCATGCGCTCTCTCTCCCCCCACCTCTCTCTGTGAAATAAGTAAATAAAATCTATAAAAATAAAAAAATAAAGAGTACGCATGCCACACTATAATTTCACCAATATATACTAATACTAGTTGTACCTAAAAAAATCAAGACTGAATGATGTTAGTACAGAAGATTGCAAGTTGTGCAGCATATCAATTTTTACTGAATGATAAAAGTGTATAATTTATAATACTATGACATGACTGTTAAACAGATATTTAAGTCCATAGGGACTATGGGAAGATGTGGCACACACCTTTCTAAGTCTAAGAGGACAAACGTGTAGCTTGAGGACAAAACTGGCAAAAGAGTCAGAGAACTTCTCTCCTGAGTGAATTGAAGAACTGAGTTTTTCAATAGTAGAGACCCTCATTTATGCATTCCTGCATTAACCTGACTTATCCACCCAGCTGCCTAATATTCCTATCGCCACATAGTAATCCAATCTAACTTGAGTTTGTTGGCATGCTTTCCTCTTCACAAAGTTAGGAATGATGCAAAAGGATCAGAGAGATATTCTCATATAAAACTACAAATTAGATTTTCTCCCAATGCATGCAGAAATGAGCACCTTTAACAATTTATGTAAGAAAAATAATCTTAAGATATGTCTGGAGGTCAAGAGGAGAGAGAACATGATTTGAGACATATAAGGAGTCATCTATTATAACTCTTAAGAATCATGGCTCTGCAGTCAAACTCCAGGGATTTAAGAATCACGGTTCTGCAATTAAACTCCACCATTTACTAGTCATGCAAACAATTTTAATTAACCTATCTATGATCTCAGTTTTCTCATTTGTAAAACGGAGTTAGGATTAGTAGTTACTAATTGTTATGAGAGTTCCATAAAACAATTCATGTAAATGTGTGAAACAAAAATGACAATTACTATTCTGATTGCTCTTAAATATGATCATAATGTTTACAAATTAAATGTACATTTAATAAATTTACAATAATAAAATTACAATAGTGTCTGTTTATCGAGTACTTACCAGGTTCTAAAAGCTTTGTATATGCTAACTCATTTAGTTCTTACAACTCTCCATGGGGTAAGTATTATTTTACTGGTGAGATATGGGAAACAGAAATAATTAGTCCCAGGACACGTAACTAGCATTGCTGAGATGAGGGGTTTAGGCTAGAGTATCACATGATTCGGCTGTATAATTTGGCAGCATTGGAAACCAGAATGGTTGTTGTGTCCTGGTCTTGCGAGCCGAAGTCTTTAAGCTGCAGAGACTGGATCTTGGAAGCCTAAATCTTTAAGCTCATTGCCTGGGTAATGAAAATGATGCAGTTTCCATGGAAAAGCGCCCTCCATACCTAGAAGAAAACAGGACTTCTATATTGCCATATCTAAACATTTGGTTGTTGTTGTTGACATCTTGTAAAACTAAGGTTTTGCATGCAGAGGACAAAATAGAAAGAATAGAAAGTATCTCTGCTTCTCTCAGTGGAAACAAGCCAGTGGATATAGTTTTATAAGTCTTCTTATGTTTCAAGTGGTAAAAAAAAACAACTACCCAGCTTTTATGAGAAATTCCATTAAATGAAAATGAGATAATAATTACAAAATTTTCTAAGACTACAAATTAATATATTGATAAAATGTAAGAAATCTTTAATATTAATCAGTTGGGAATAGCCCATATAGATTTATAATCCCAAATTTAACTTGGGACAATTACTGTAGGATAAATTCCTAGGGAAAAATATACATTCAAAACTCGTAGTTTTCCACAGACTATTTCAATTCCACCCTCTAAGCAACTGCTTCATTTTATATTTCACTAACCTTCCTCCTATCCAAGCATCATTTGCCCTTTTTGACACAGAAAGTTTACAGTTGGACATAACCTTAGCGCTCACATGAAGATGACCGACAGTCCACCCAGTAGCACTGTTTCCCATTTGAGAGTCACATTTTTGTATTCCATTTTCAATAATTTGTGAATAAACACCATCTCAAAGAACATAAGTGATAAACTTTTAAGAGTTCACTGTTCCTTTAAGTAACAAATGTGAACTCTTGCAGAAAAAGCACCATTAGTCTACAATTTTCAGTTAACTTTAAATTTCTGAAGCTATTTATATTCTATGGAAAATGGAAGAAACATATTTTTAAATCAAAATGAGGCAAAGGCAATATGAAGGCAACACTATGTCGTGCTTAGAATATAGTATCTCTTGAAGATTAGGCTGTGCATTTCAGCACAGTCTGTATTTTCCTTTAAACAATTTATTTCTGCCACCACTCTATTTTGTGCTGGAGACTTTGAAAGCTAATTAAAGCCATATTGAATGGTTTGGACCAAACTAAACAATGATGAATTTTCAGAATGTTTTCGTGTTCAAGGTTTAAAAGTTTCCAGGGAGAAAATACATCACCTCATAAACCCACCCTGTCTGGCCTTCATTTCTAATGTGGCAGCATCCAGCAAACTCAGGAAAACTCGGCGGATTCAAAATCAGATATTTAAACAGAAGAAAATAAAATTTATAATTTTTCTGAAATGTTTTCTAAATCAAAAGAAAGTTGGATTTTTGCTAAGTTTAAGATAGGTGATGATTTTATCTGCCTTTTAACTCATTTAAGAAGTTGATATTATATCAATTTTATTAGGAAAAATAGATTAAGTTTTATAGGCCTTGGTTTAGCACAATGGTCCTCTAAATTTGATATAAACTAAGTAAAATGACCAGATAAATTATTAGTATCTAGGGATATAATATTGTAAAAGTAAGTATATCACAGCTAGAAATTGTTATTAGTTCCCTAGATTAAATCAGACTAACCCAGTCTTCTGCTTCCAGGGAGTACATAAAATACCCAACATGCTGATCCAAAATGTCATCACTATATTCTTTTCCACCTTATGACATCAACCACTTATTCTATAAGTCTCCAGACTTCATTAACTGTTACCAAGTTGTCATTTGCCACTTAACACCAGAGCGCCTGAGCCATGTTTCAGTTGGTCTCCCACAACCATTTAGCTAGACCATAGGGAGTTGAAGGCTGGGGAGAGGAGGAAGTTCATGCTCCACTTAAGCTAGTGTCCAGTCCTCACGATCACAAAGCCCAAAGTCTTGGGCTTTTAGCTTTCTTAGAACATACCTGTGAAACAGTTCTTTCAGTTGACTTTTTATACAACTAAGCTATAAAACAGTCTTGGGGACCCTTCCCACCCCCAAACCATTACCTCCATCAGTACCTTAAATACCTGATTTTTCCTTACTGCAAGATTAGTGCTTTCTCATTCCAAACACTGCTTGGCAGTTTTTCTTTACTCTGTCTTTTGCTTTAACCATGGCTTTCGACAATGTCTCATATTTGTTATTAAATTTCCTAATGGAGAAAGTAGCTCAAAGTGAAAAATGCTCGTTTTCTTACATCTTGCTTAATTAAGAAAACAGAATCTATAGCCGTAAGCATGCAACAAATCGCCCTGCAACAGTTCCAAGAGCACATTAACAGAAAGAAAAGGAAGATTTTCAAATTCCTTCTCTCCTTTCCAACCCTTTCTGCCAATGGGTCCCTGTTTTAGTCATCCTTGTGTCATAACCACATAGAACAGATCATGTTCATTGTAAGCTGGCATGTTTAGGAATTTTATTTATTTATTTATATTTTATTTATTCGGGAGAGAGCACAACTGGGGGGAGGGGCAGAGGCAGAGGGAAAAGGAGACTCTCTGCTGAGCAGGGAGCCTCACATGGGGCTCGATCTTAGGGTCCTGGGATCATGACCTGAGCCTATGGCAGGCATTTAATTGACTGAGCCACTCAGGAGCCCAGGAATTTTTTTTATTTTTAATTTTGATTTTTTTTTGAGAGAGAGAGAGAGCATCTGCATGGATGGGGGAGGGGCAGAGGGCGAGGGAGAGAGAATCCCAAGCAGGCTTGACACTCAGCACAGAGCCCCAACTCAGGGCTCAATCTCATCGCACTGAGATCATGACCTGAACCAAAATCAAGAGTCCCGTGCTTAACCTACTGAGCCACCCAGGCGCCCCTAGGAATTTTATTTTTAAATCCGAAGCTGCATTAGACGTTCATTATAACCTGACTGAAAGTGGACACACAGTAAAACAGACGTCATTCTAGCTCCATGTGCAGTTAGCCTGATGTAAAATTACAGGTTCTTAATGTTAAACTTCAAAGTTCTAGAAGGGACTTTTCAAAGCTGTGAATGACTGTTTTGAGGTCCAAAGTCTAATAGATTGCACCAGATTTGCAAAAATAAACTAAATAATATGAGGCCAAAAATACATCTTTAAAAATAATGTTTTTGTATTTTTAAAAACATTTTTAAAATGTTCTAAAACTAATATTAAAAATACCATATTTTCTCAGTTCTGGCAGCAAAAAGAAAGAACATTTTGATAACCGGTGATGTTAAAACAAAATCATAGTATTTTATATTTTTTAATCATTATCTGCTTAAATTACCCACATTATAGAAGATGATTTTTAGCCAGTGCAAATTTTAAAATGAAAATTTTAAAAGCTCTAATAAAATTTTATGTAATTATCTTTTAGGGCAAATAGATTCAATTTTACTGTGTTTAAATGAGGCTTTCTCTGCTCATTTAAGTCTTCATCGTCTTTCAATTTAAAGTAATAGAACACCAGTAATATTTCTCTAACACTGTATTTCAATAAACCTGGGTATGCTTACTGCCATTACACTATAATTGGTACCAACAAAAGATACAGTCAGTTTTAAAGAAGAACTAGGATGGGGGGATTATTTGGAATATTTTCTTAATGTGATAGAGGCAAACCATGTTTTGAACACCTGAATATCAATTTGTAAGTCAGAACTCCCCACTATCATTAATTTCTATTTTCATCTGCGTCTTCTTGAAAGTCTGAAATAAAAATGCTAATGTATTTTTAAAGGTTAATTGTTGCCTAAGTGGTCCATAAAATAGAAACTTAAGCATAGCAGCTTGCAAAATTTAATGAGAGGGCAAACACAAGTTCACCTTGTCTTTTTATCTTTGGCTGTGTCGTCTAGGGACATGTAAGTGTCTGAAGATGATTATATCAGCTGCAGGATTAGGCGACATGGGCCCAGAGCAGATTAAATGGCTCAACGTCTATGCACTTGGGGATTTACGTGGCAAAGTGTGTAGGCTTTACTCAGAGGGCAAACACATATTCCTGATGTCTATGGTATCATGAGAGTAACTAACGGGTTCTGAATTCCATCCATCATTTTTATATCCGAAGAAAGCCTGCCTCCAGCCTAATGAATGCTGCAGAAAACTGAAGCCAGTGGAGCCACTTGTCTTTACAGCTATCAGTCAAAGCACTAAATTCCTCAAGAGCTGAGACCCCATAATGAAACTAAGTGGTACATTTTATTTTATTTTCCACTATTGCAGACTTTTGAACATACCAAAATAATTATATTAATAGTAACAATAACCCTTTTAGCTAAATGCCTTAAACACATGGCAATGCCAAAATTATGCCTAAAACATTTTATTTTTATTTTACTTTTTAATATAATCGTAGTGGTTCTCAATTGGGGCAACTATGCCCACCCCCCCGCCCCCACCTACCCTCCTCAGACTCAAGTAGAATTGCCAGATTTAAAATAAAAATATAGTTAAATCTGAATCTCAGGGAGACATTTTTTAGTATAACTCTGATCTATACAATATTTCAGATATGCTTAATTTTTTTAAAAAAGTGTATTTGTTTTGGTTATCTGAATTTCAAATTTAAGTGGGATTCTTGCATTCTTGCATTATCTGAAATTCAAATTTAAGTGGCATTTTTGCATTTTAAGTGGGATTCTTGCAACCTTATGGGTTACAGAGGACATTTGACATGTCCTGAGAGTTTTGTCAAAAATGGGGGGGGGTACTCCTCTATCCATCTTGTGGATAGAGGCCAGGGAAACTTTTAAACATCTTCCAATGCACAAGACAGCCCCCCACAGCAAAGAATTATCCAGCCTCAAATGTCAACAGCCTCACAAGAGTGCTGTGTTTGAGAAACTGCCCTAGATTATAACAGGAAATTTATTACATAACCATTAAGACTAGTTCTTGCTTTATTCGGGGCTTTAGTTTACTCTGTTCTTAGAATAGGTTCTAGCTATTGCTGGAAAGAAAGTAGTATAAAAATATCAGGGAACAGGTGCGTAATGGGTTCAGAAGAGAAAGAAACCATTGATCGTGATTTTTGGTGAGAGAATTGGTGAGCTCGGAGAGAAGCATGAAGTGAAATTTATCTCCTCAAGCCTCTTAGCAGTGGCCCAAGGTAGTATGGATGCAGGAGGATTTTTTGACCACCAAGAAAATGAACACAAGTGGAATTTATGGAATTATCAGGAGATTTTAATTCTTGTTATTACTTAAACTTTTTTTTTCTACAACACTAAATTAAATGTGGTTGATGGTAATAGAAGGAGAGAGGTGGGGAGGGAGAGATTCAGGTTATTGTCTGTTTATATTCTGAGCCATGCTGCATAAGCAGAATGGCAATGAAAGTAAATGCTTAACACAGAGAATTAAGGTGACATGGAAGTAGGTAACGCAAAAAAATTCAAAAGATCTCATTGAACTGCAAAGATGAGATAAATTTTAGCTTCCTCCTTGTGTTGTCAAAAACCAGTTGTGCTCTGGAGCTGAAACATGTAACACGAAGACAGTTTAGGTATAAAGAAGGAAAACAGTTTCTTAGTTTGCCAGGCAAAGGAGGCTACAGCAGGCTAATGCCTCCAAGACTGCAAGACCTCGCAGGACACAAGGCTGAGGGGTTTTATAGGAAGTTATAGGAGCTGGTGGTTTTAATAGGAGACTAGTATGAGGTGCGAGCCCTGCTCATTGTGTCTTCAAGGCAGTCTCCTGACTATTGCTGGCGCCCGCCATGCCATCCGAGTCTTCTCTTTACTAAGTAGCAACATTGATACCTAGTTCCTGGAACAAAGGATCCTACAGAAAAAACAAATGAAGGGGAGGGAGAGGCTTCCTGAATGGAGAATAAAAAATGGGTTTGGTTTAAAGTCAAGCTTTGCTGAAGCATTAGCGTGCCCATGTTAATTTCCACTCATCTTTACAATTCTACAGTAGTTTCACTTGTTTAGATCTCTTAATTTAGATAAAACTTCAAGCTCATGGAGGACAAATTACTCATTTAAGTGTATCCAAGATAAGGATCCAGACGTTTCTTGGAAACCAGGTATAGAGACATACTATTTTAAATAAGCCAAAGAAACACCAGTAACCCTGTTCAGTATCAGTAATAATATTTATATGGAAAAAGTAGCCCTCCCTCATCTTTTACAAAATTTTAAATATCAAACCCTTCCTGAAATCTCTATGATGTTTTCCACCATGCAATTAGGGACTCATTTCTTTATAACCCCTTTCCATGTATACACAGCTTTACCTGCTCATGTTTGTAAGAAGTACATCCCAATCCATTTGGAATTACCCATCACAGTGCCTAGTACAAAATGAACCCCCACTCATTTCATACATCTCTGTTTGTGCTTATGTCTTTTGATGGAACTCACTCATTCTAGTCAATTTAACTTTTAAAATAGCTACATATCCCTCTAATCAACACATTTCTTCAGGATGGAGGTAATACAATTAATTGCTCTAAACATGGTCAAGCCAACTTTTCAGCGCAAAGTAGGCACTAAATCAATACACACATAAACAAAATAATCATCCCCAACATTTTTCATTTCACAATAAAGACCTATGATAATAGGGTCTGAATTATGATAAGGACTTACTGCAGTAGGAAAAGTGCCTTTATATAATATTTTTCTGATTTTCGTACAAATCCACATATTCTCTTTTTATAATCTTACTCAGTTGTATGTAAAATTCTTTGTATTTTAAGGACATTTGCAACTGCAGCTGTACTACATGGTTGAATATGAATATGAATATAGTGATTAGTGCAACATGAAATCAATGGAAAGCCCACAGCAATTTGCTGATTTTAATAATGGAATTTATGTGAGATCCTCCTACTGACTTAATATATCAGAAATTAATTTTCAGTTGTCTGAGAAAGTAATGAATGCCATTGTTTGTCTTTCACTCATAATCTAAGAAAAAATAAAGAGAATCTGGAATTCTCTAGTGCAGAGATAGCTACGCTTTAACAAAAGGAACTACGGATTAATTACCAAAAGGCTTGCAATCACAATATAAAAGGGAGAAATAATTGAAAATGAAATCCCAGACCACAAATATGGGTGCCCTGACAGTGAAATTCAGAGAGGGAGCTTGAGAGAAAGAGAGAGAGAGAGAACAAGGGAGAGATACTAAAACACAGAAAGAACTGTTTCAGAGAAGAAAAACCCAGGTAATCACTCACCAGTTTAAATTTCAGAAGTAGACTTTTCTATCAAGAAAGGTTTCCGCAACTAAACTCTGGTATGTTTTCTCCACTTAAACTCTACATATGACCATTTATTTTCCAATGTGTAGAAGCATTACTTAACCATAATGGCTTTATTATCACTTAGTGTGATTTGCTAGGATGTGAGAATTGTAATAGTTGCCGAATTTTGACTACATAATTGTGTTACTTTCTGAAACATTCAGGACAGTCAAGAAGATACACAATATTCAGAGTTGCACTGCTTATTTTGAGAAAGTGGTGCTTTCTGCAGGTGTTTTCGTGTCCTTTCGCTTTATTTTCTCTGCCAGCCCCATGTTTATTAAGTGAATCACTTCTTACTAAGATATAGCTTCATCACTAATTTCTTCCTACTCCCATTTAACATCTAAACCAGGCTTAGAGAATCTGTTTTTACTTCGAATTTTTTCATAGTTCTCACCAAAATACCCAACCCCTTTTCTCAAGCACAAATGTTATCTTTTATGTGTAATACTCATTCACAGCTTCCTAATATCATGCTTAACCTCTATCATAGACACCTGTATTATGATCTCCTTCTTATAAGTCAATCTATTCCACTAAACAGTATGATCTTCAAAGACAAAAATCATGTATTTTTCTGCCATCTATATGACAGATTCTCAGAATACCTTGAATACATGATTTAATGAATAAATTTTGAAAAAAATATTTAATTTTTATACATGTGGGACTTAGACAGATAAATATACCTTAGTCAATAAGTTAGGGTAATAAGCGTCCTTCACGTTTTGGCTGTATGTTCAGTTAACCTTCAGGGACCTAGATCCTGGAAGTACTTGCTAATAACTATGTAGTATAACTAGAAATCAAAAAACAAGTAAATAAAACTAGAAAGAAATTAAAAATGCAAAAAAAATGTAAGTCTAAAGTAAATAGAATGGATACATTAGTAACTGAAAAATAGAAGTTAATGAAATAGAAAAAAATTAAATCGGACTGATTTATAAAATAAAAATCCAGTTTCTTTGAAAAGTAAAAGTATCAAACATTGCAAGTCTAATTAAGACAAATGGAAAGAAAACCCAAATAAAAACAACAAAAAAGGGAAACACGTATCTGATAGAAGAGATTTGGGGGGGAAAAATGGAAAAGTTAAATTTTTTAATTTTAAAGGATACTATGTAAAAATTCATGCCCATCAACTTTAAAAACTAAAAGAACGAAAACTAAAAGAACAACTCTCTTGAAGAGACACGGTTAATGAAACTGCCACCAAATGGCCTAGGAATACAAAAATTTACTGAGTTTTTGTACTTATCGGCACATTTCTCTATATAATACTTCAGTGAAAAGTTTTAAATTCAGCTAAAAACTCTGAAAGGAAGAGCAAGAGAGTGAAGAAGGAGGAGAGCGCAAACAAAGAGAACAAGAAGGAGGAGGAAAAGGAGAAACAGGTAGAGAAGGAGAGAAGAAATGGAGGAAGCCATAGGAAGACGAGAAATGACCATTATAAACCACTTCCCAATTAAGACACTAGGGAATAATTTCTTCTAAGTCAGAAACAAGGAACAAGAAGGTTAGCAGTCATTGTTTTTAATAAAGATTGTTCTGGAAGTTCTAGGCAATGCTTTAAGACAAGGGAAAATTTAAAAATATATAATAATAATTTGTGTGATATTAGAATATAAGAAATAAAGCAATCATTTTCAGAAGATATCAACACTGAAAATACAAAAGCTTTTACTGGGAATTTATAAGAACTAAAATGTGAGATTAGCAATGATAAAATCAATATATTATAATATAAAAATTAATTCCTTTTCTTATATACTGACATCTAACACTTGAAATAATATAACTGTAGGGGAAAAAAAGGGATACCATTTATAATAGCAACAAAAATCAAAAGGGATTTAGGCTTAAATTCAATAAAATGTGCAAAATATTCTGGATGTAATAAAACATTATTCAAGCTCACTAAAAAAGTCATATTCATAGCTTGGAAACCAAAATATTATGAAGATGACAATTTTCTCCTAAAAGCTATGCATTTAATTTATTCATTCTCTGTAACTCTAAAATATCAAAAGTCTTTTTCATGGAAATTTAAAAGCTGATGCTTTAATTTATGTACAAAAGCAAGAGCCCAGGATAATAATTTTGAAAATGTATATATGGAGAGCTTTATTTTATGATATACCAAGTTTTCTAATATAGATAGGTACATCATGTAATATGTAATCATGTATAATCATGTATATATAATTTTATGTATTTTTAGCAACATTAAGTAAGTATATAGTAGTTTTCCACAGACCAAGACAATGTTATTGAGAGAATAGGGGAATTAGAAACTTAGAAACAGGTCTATATGTATAGAAATTTGATTTATATCAGAGCTGGCATCACAAATCATTAGGAAAAACTTGGGAAAATCCAATCTGTTGCTAAGGAAATTGTTTAGCCATAGCAGAAATAATAAATATAAGATTGTACTAGATAACATATACAGAAATAAATTTTAGATTAAAGATTTCAAGGTAAAAGATAATACTCTTAATTGGGTGCCAAGATACAGTAATTGATACATATTAACTATTTTAAATGAAATACATTAAGTGAAAAATGTATATATTAAAATATACTACATATTTGACAAAATATTTGAAAACTTTTTACCAAATTTATATATACAAATATACATATATATATATAGCTAATAAGCATATCGATAAATGCTAAACATCAGTCACTAGTGAAATGCAAAATAAAACTAATAATAATAAATCACTACACACTGTAGGGTGCCTGGGTGGCTCAGTCAGTTGGGTGTCCGACTCTTGATTTTGGCTGGGGTCATGCTCTCGGATCGTGGGATCCAAACGCCTGTCAGGCTCCATGCTGGGCGTGGAACCTCCTTGAGATACTCTTTCTTTCTCCCTTTTCCCCCTCCCCCTACTTTAGCTCTCAAAAAAAAAAAAATATATATATATATACACACACACACACATATATATATATCACTACACACTGAATATAATGTCCAAAATTTAAAATCTTGACCATGACCTTGTTTGCAAGGCTGAAACTCATATAATATTTGTGAGAATGGAAATGATTCAATAGCTTTGGAAAACAGTTTGACAGTTTCTGAAAAAGTTAAACATGTACTTCTCATATGGCACAGTATCCTCCTTCTAAGTATATACTCAAAAGAAATGAAAACATATGTCCACACAGACTTTTGTGTTCATAGCAACTTTATTTCCAATAGTTCCAAACTGGAATCTCCCCATATATTTATCAACTGCTGAATAGGTAAACACAACGTAGGATACCCATACAAAATGGGATAAACTAGTGATGCTTGCAACAACATGGATGAACCTGAAACACATTATGTTAGGTGAAAGAAATCAGACACAAAGAAAATGTATTATATGATCCCATTTATTATAAAGGTCTCTAGGAAAGGCAAATCTGTAGAGAGAGAAGTTAAATTAGTGGTTGTCTGAGCCTAGGGGTGAGAAAGGGTATTGACTAAAAACAGGATCAAGGGAAGTTGGGGTGGGTAATAAAATGTTCAGAAAAGTGGATTGTGGTTATGAATCCACAGTGCATGTACTATTTGAAATATTCAAATTGTATGGTATGCAAAACTCAATAAAGCTGTGAACTTTTTCAATATTTCTTTTTTTTAAAAAGTCCCCGTAAGCAATGTGAAACACAAAGTATTTAAAACTGGGAAAAGATATTTGCAATGTATAAAACTTCAAAATATCAATCAGTGTTCAAAATGTAAAAGTAACACCTAACAGAAAAATGAGTAGAAGTTAATAGGTAATTCACAATATAAGACATTTGAATGGTCAATGAATAACAACAAAAATGTGTGAAATGAAGCCCATTCTTACAGACAATCAGCAAAATACAATTGAAAATCACAGGGAATTTCATTTCATCTCAAACATATTGGCAGAAATGGAAATGTGTGGATGTAACTAATGTTGGCAATATAATGGGAAGCAATATGAACTCATGTATACCATTGTGTGGAGTATAAACTGGAACAACCACTTAAAGAGAATTTGGCAGAAAAATTGAATATGCTCACATATCACAGTTCAATAATTCCCCTCCTGGGTAAATAACCTTAGAATTGTTCGCAGAGTTGCACAAAAGGAATGTAAAAGATTACTCATAGCAGGTAATTTTTTTTGGTAGAAAAACTAGAAACAATGAAATGCTCAAGAACAAGGAAATGATAAATACATTGTGGTATGTGCGTATTTATACATATTCATTATAATGCTACAAAGCAGATAAAACTCATGTTTTAGAACTGAATATTCCATTCTGGAAATTTTTAAAAATCTATGAAATGAAACAAATACAAGTGCAGAAGGACATATAACACATACGCTATCTACAAAAAATGTTAATACATATAAGCATTCTATGTTTGTTATTGATATATGCTATGCATAAAGAAAAAAAAAAAGCAAGGTGTGCCTGGGCTCAGTTCATGATCCCAGACTCTTGAGATCGAGTCCCGCGTTGGGATCCCTGCTCTGCGGGGAGCCTGCTTCTCCCTCTCCCACTCCCCCTGCTTATGTTCCCTCTCTCACCGTCTCTCTCTCCCTCTGTCAATTAAATAAATAAATAAAATCTTAAAAAAAAAAAAAAGCTTACATGGAATGATAAATTCCCACAATAGTTTTGTCTCAGGAGAAAGGGGGAGGAATTAGATCAAGTAGAACTACCAAATTGGCTCCAGTTTGTTTCTGTAAAGTTTTATATATTATTAGGTGGTAGATATAAAGATACTTATTATAATCTCCAATATTTTATATTCCTGAAATATTTCATTGAAAAGAAAATCGCTAAGCACAGATTTTTACACTAGTAAGTTCTACTTTGAAAGCACAAGTAGGGGCACCTGCCTGGCTCAGTCCGTAGAGCATGCAGCTCTTAATCTCGGGGTTGTGAGTTTGAGCCCCACATTGGGTGTGGGCATTGCTTAAATAAAAAACCTTTTGAAAGCACAAGTAATGTCAACATTTTTTTTTTTAAATTGCAGGGTATGGAAACAGATGAAAACTTCCCAACACATTGTAGGAAGATTGCATAAATCTAATTCCAGAATTTGATAGTGATAAAAATAAAGCATAAAAACACAGGATAATTTTATATACTAAAAATGATTCAAAAATCATCAATAGAATATTAGTAAATAAAATCAGGTTGTATAATCAAATAATCCCACATTACAGAAACCCACCAAAAATGCAAGTATGGTTGACATTGAAAATTCCATTAATTTCTTCATTTCAACAAAGGATGAGAGTAGAATAAAAATGTTATCACTTCAATTATGCTGGGAAATCTTTGAAATATTTTAATAGTCATTCCTAAAATAAAATAGTTAATAAGCAAGGAATTAAAATCACAAGTAAATTATTTCATATAAGTTAATCCTAAAATTATATGGAAGAGAAAATAATTTTCTATATCAAGTGTGCTAAATATATAATAGTTACCAATTTGACAAATTATTTATTCATTCAATAAGGATTTCTTGAGTGATAAATTAGTGCCTGGCATTGTTCTAGTCATTGGCAATACAGCTTGAACAATGTAAACAGACAAGTCCATGCTCTCTTAGACTTCCCATTCTAGTGGCCAAAGACAGACAACACACAGCTAAAACAAATACCCAATATGGCAGCAAATGATAATTGCTCTGAAGAAAATTTTAAAAGTGTGAAATTGTGGACAGGAAATCCCCCTCTGATAAAATCATTTATGGGCTGAGACCTGGAAGACTTCAAAGAAGGTCTTATTCTATGTAAAGGAAGCAATGAATATGGATGGTTGTAACAACAAACATATGCTTTGAATATTCAAATGTCAGTGAGTAAGCCACAGTATCTTGAGCAGAGTGAGAAGTGAAGATAGTAAGAGAATGTACTATGGTGCCAAATCACAGTCTTATGGATAATAGTAAGAAATGTATTTTTATTTTATTCTGACCAATAATATGCTGTCATTCAAATTATGTTTACAGGAGAACTTTCAGTAATGTCAAAGGAATAAAGTAGTTATGTAATCTCTCCCATAGATTTAAAAAAAATTGATTTTATAAAAGCTATTTAAAAACACTGGAAAGCATCCAAAATCAAACAGAAGCTAAAGAATTTCATCTCATAAAACTACAACTGCAAGAGATAAAAATTCTGAGTTTACGATCTTCTGGGCTGAGAGCACTCCCAAATGCTCCCAAGGGGGTGGAGGCAGAAAAAGTCTCAGAAGCCACAGGCTTACCTTCTCTAGTTACTAGGGATCACAGAGCCTAGGGCTCAAAACTCAGCTCAGAATGTAAACAGGAGTTTTGACACCAACAAATTGTAGAAGTGGGTCCCCAAATTTTGAGTATAAACTCTGTCCAAATGACTGACTGACAGTGTGGGGTAGAATCCAAGAGGCCTAAGAGAAAAGCAGGCAGAAAGCAAAGAGAAATCCACTTCTGATAAACAAAGGTGCAGGGGAATAGATGTGTGAATCTGTTGCTTTTAAAATGAGTGCATCCTCCAGCTGCATTCAGCTTAGTCAGCAAAGAGCTAAAGACTTAACAGATTTGAAGCATCGATTTCAAAGCTGGCATGGAACTTGAAAATTAGAGGGATCCATAGGGGTAAAACCTATGGAGAAGGTAAACACCATCTTTTTTTAAATATTTTTTGCATTTTATTTATTTATTTTTTGTTATGTTATGTTAATCACCATACATTACATCATTAGTTTTTGATGTAGTGTTCCATGATTCACTATTTGCGTATAACACCCAGTGCCCCATTCAGTAGGTACCCTCTTTAGTATCCATCACCAGGCTAACCCATTCCCCCATGCCCCTCCCATCTAGAACCCTCAGTTTGTTTCTCAGAGTCCATAGTCTCTCATGGTTCGTCTCCCCCTCTGATTTCGCCCCCTTCATTGTTCCCTTCCTGCTATCTTCTCTCTCTTTTTTTTTTTTTAACATAAAATGTTATTATTTGTTTCAGCGGTACACGTCTGTGATACAACAGTCTTACACAATTCACAGTGCTGACCATAACACATACCCTCTCCAATGTCCATCACCCAGCCACCCCATCCCTCCCAACCCCCACCACTCCAGCAACCCTCAGTTTGTTTCCTGAGATTAAGAATTCCTCCTATCAGGGGCGCCTGGGTGGCTCAGTCGTTAAGCATCTGCCTTCGGCTCAGGTCATGGTCTCAGGGTCCTGGGATCGAGCCCTGCATCATTGGGCTCCCTGCTCAGCGGGAAGCCTCCTCTCCCTCTCCCTCTCCCTCTCCCACTCCCCCTGCTTGTGTTCCCTCTCTCGCTGTGTCACTCTCTGTTAAATAAATAAATAAAACCTTAAAAAAATAAAAGAATTCCTCCTATCAGTGAGGTATTATGATACATGTCTTTCTCTGATTCACTTATTTCACTCAGCATAATACCCTCCAGTTCCATCCACGTCGTTGCAAATGGCAAGATTTCATTCCTTTTGATGGCTACATAATATTCCATTGTATATATATACCACTTCTTCTTTACCCACTCATCTGTCGATGGACATCTTGGCTCTTTCCATAGTTTGGCTATTGAAGACATTGCTGCTATACACATTGGGGTGCACTTACCCCTTCGGATCCCTACATTTGTATCTTTGGGGTAAATAGTGCAATTGCTGGGTTGTATGGTAGCTCTATTTTCAACTTTTTGAGGAACCTCCATACTGTTTTGCAAACTGGCTGCACCAGCTTGCATTCCCACCAACAGTGTAGGAGGGTTCCCCTTTCTCCACATCCCTGCCAACATCTATCATTTCCTAACTTGTTAATTTTAGCCATTCTGACGGGTGTGAGGTGGTATCTCACTGAGGTTTTGATTTGGATTTCCCTGATGCCAAGCGATGTTGAGCACTTTTTCATGTGTCTGTTGACCATTTGGATGTCTTCTTTGGAAAAATGTCTGTTCGTGTCTTCTGCCCATTTCTGATTGGATCATTTGTTCTTTGGGTGTTGAGTTTAAGAAGTTCCTTCTAGATTTTGGATACTAGCCCTTTATCTGATATGACATTTGCAAATATCTTCTCCCATTCTGTCAGTTGTCTTTTGGTTTTGTTGACTGTTTCTTTTGCTGTGCAAAAGCTTTTTATCTTGATGAAGTCCCAATAGTTCATTTTTGCCCTTGCTTCCCTTGCCTTTGGCGATGTTTCTAGGAAGAAGTTGCTGTGGCTGAGGTCGAAGAGGTTGCTGCCTGTGTTCTCCTTTAGGATTTTGATGGACTCCTGGCTTACATTTAGGTCTTTCAACAATTTAAAGTCTATTTTTGTGTGTGGTGTAGGAAATGGTCCAGTTCCATTCTTCTGCATGTGGCTGTCCGATTTTCCAACACCATTTGTTGAAGAGATTGTCCTTTTTCCATTGGACATTCTTTCCTGCTTCGTCAAAGATTAGTTGACCATAGACTTGAGGGTCCATTTCTGAGCTCTCTATTCTGTTCCATTGATCTATGAGTCTGTTTTTGTGCCAGCACCATACTGTCTGGATGATGATAGGTTTGTAATAGAGCTTGAAGTCCAGAATTGTGATGCAACCAGCTTTGCTTTTCTTTTTCAACATTCTCCTGGCTATTCGGGGTCTTTTCTTGTTCCATAAAAAATTTAGGATTATTTGTTCCATTTCTTTGAAAAAGTTGATGGTATTTTGATAGGGATTGCATTGAATGTGTAGATTGCTCTAGGTAGCATTGACATCTTCACAATGTTTCTTCTTCTAACCCATGAGTGTGGAATGTTTTTCCATTTCTTTGTGTCTTCCTCAATTTCGTTCATGAGTATTTTATAGTTTTCTGAGTACAGATTCTTTGCCTCTTTGGTTAGATTTATTCCTAGGTATCTTACAGTTTTGGGTGAAATTGTAAATGGGATCAGTTCCTTAATTTCTCTTTCTTCTGTCTTGTTGTTGATGTATAGGAGGGCCACTGATTTCTGTGCATTGATTTTAGATCCTGCCAATTTACTGAATTCTTGTATGAGTTCTAGCAGTTTTAGGGTGGAGTCTTTGGGTTTTCCACATAAAGTATCATATCTTCTGCAAAGAGTGAGAGTTTGACTTCCTCTTTGCCAATTTGGATGCCTTTTATTTCTTTTTGTTGTCTGATTGCTGGGGCTAGGACTTCTAATACTATGTTGAATAGCAGTGGTGATAGTGGACATCCCTACCATGTTCCTGACCTTAGGGGAAAAGTTCTCAGTTTTTCCCCATCGAGAATGATATTCGCTGTGGGTTTTTCATAGATGGCTTTTATGATATTGAGGTATGTACCCTCTAACCCTATACTCTGAAGAGTTTTGATCAAGAAAGGATGCTGTACTTTGTCAAATGTTTTTTTCTGCATCTATTGAGAGGATCATATGGTTCTTGTTCTTTCTTTTCTTACTGTATTGTATCACATTGATTGATTTGCAGATGTTGAACCCACCTTGCAGCCCAGGGATAAATCCCATTTGATTGTGGTGAAGAATCCTTTTAATGTACTGTTGGATCCTATTGGCTAGTATTTTGGTGAGAATTTTTGCATCCCTGTTCATCAAGGATATTGGTCTATAATTCTCCTTTTTGATGGGGTCTTTGGTTTGGGGATCAGGGTAATGCTGGCCTCATAATATGAGTTTGGAAGATTTCCTTCCATTTCTATTTTTTGGAATTGTTTTAGAAGAATAGGTCTTAATTCTTCTTTAAATGTTTGGTAGAATTCTCCTGGGAAGCCATCTGGCCTTGGGCTTTTGTTTGTTGGGAGATTTTTGATGACTGCTTCAATTTCCTTAGTGGTTATAGGTCTGTTCAGGTTTTCTATTTCTTCCTGGTTCAATTTTGGTAGTTGATACATCTCTAGGAATGCACCCATTTCTTCCAGGTTATCTAATTTGCTGGCATAGAGCTGCTCATAATATGTTCTTATAATTGTTTTTATTTCCCTGGTGTTTGTTGTGATCTCTCCTTTTTCATTCATGATTTTGTTGATTTGGGTCATTTCTCTTTTCTTTTTGATCAGTCTGGCCAGGGGTTTATCAATCTTGTTAATTCTTTCAAAGAACCAGCTCCTAGTTTCGTTGATCTGTTCTATTGTTCTTTTGGTTTCTATTTCATTGATTTCTGCTCTGATCTTTATTATTTCTCTTCTGTTGGGTTTAGGCTTTCTTTGCTGTTCTTTCTCCAGCTCCTTTAGGTGTAGGGTTAGTTTGTGTATTTGAGACCTTGCTTGTTTCTTGAGAAAGGCTTGTGTTGCTATATACTTTCCTCTTAGGACTGCCTTTGTTGCATCCCAAAGATTTTGAATGGTTGTGTTTTCATTTTCATTGGTTTCCATGATTTTTTTTAATTCTTCTTTAATTTCCTGGTTGACCCTTTCATTCTTTAGTAGGATGCTCTTTAGCCTCCATGTATTTGAGTTCTTTCTGACTTTTTCTTGTGATTGAGTTCTAGTTTCAAAGCACTGTGGTCTGAAAATATGCAGGGAATGATCCCAATCTTTTTGTACCGGTTAAGACCTGATTTGTGACTTAGAATGTGATCTATTCTGGAGAATGTTCCATGGGCACTAGAGAAGAATGTGTATTCTGTTGCTTTGGGATGGAATGTTCTGAATATATCTGTGAAGTGCATTTGGTCCAATTTGTCATTTAAAGTCCTTATTTCCTTGATCTTTTGCTTAGATGAAATGTCCATTTCAGTGAGGAGGTGTTAAAGTCCCACACTATTATTGTGTTGTTGTTGATGTGTTTCCTTGATTTTGTTATTAATCAGCTTATATAATTGGTTGATTCCATTTTAGGGGCATAGATATTTACAATTGTTAGATCTTCTTTTTGGATAGACCCTTTAAGTATGATATAGTGTCCTTCCTCATCTCTTATTATAGTTTTTGGTTTAAAGTCTAATTTGTCTGATATAAGGATTGCCACCCCAGCTTTCTTTTGGTGTCCTTTAGCATGGTAAATGGTTTTCTACCCCCTCACTTTCAATCTGCGGGTATCTTTGGGTCTAAAATGATTAAACACCATCTTTACCCAAATTTTTGTCCAAATACCACATTATAGAGGTACAAGAGAGGTCCTTGGAAGGCGGGTTTAAAAAAAATTAGCAGTGTAAAACTACAAGAAAAGAGCAAACTAATACCAGAGGTGAGAAAAATTTCCAGTTTGAATCTAGGCAATTTAACTGTGTCTGGAAAGAAATTCTGCAGAAGAACACAACAGATTTCAGATTTGCCACAATATATTATCTACAATACCCAGTTTTAACCTAACTTTACTGTGTTAAAGTGTAAAGCACACTCACAAAAAAGAGAAATCAATACCAGCACTTTGTAAGAGCACTCGATACTAGGTCTAGCAGTTAAAGAATTCAAAAAAGCTATCACAAAAGAGTTAAGTAGATATATGTTCAAAGAACGAACTGAAAAACTACTAATGAATACAGTTTACCAGCAGAAATTAAAATTTAAAAAGGAAATTCTACAGCTAAAGTAAATAACTGGAATAGAAATTTACTAGAGAGGTCAAGTTTAATGTGGAGTTGAAAGAAAAAAGAAACAATTTTACAAAGCATTAATAGAAGTCAATCCAAAAAGAGAGAAGAAAAGGATTAAAGAAAAACTAACAGAATCTCAGAGACTTGTAGAACAATATGACACAGTCCAACACACAAGTAATGAGAATTCCAGATGGAGAAGAAACAGAAAAAAAAAAAGAATGGCCAAATGATAACCTAAATATGAAGGTGTGGGGTAGATGGAAACACAAATTTATAAGGTTCCTATATACTATCTGAAGTAATTCAATATTAACTAAGCATGTAGAGATAAATTAAAGATTTATATTGTTCTTCCTAGAAAAATTGCTAACAATTATGCAAAGAGATATAGCTAGAGAGCCCAAAGCATGAGGAAATAGAAAATATGAATAGACCAGTAATTAGTATGGAGATTAAATTAGTAATAAAAAACCTCCCAACAACAGAAATCCAAGAATCAGATGGCTTCACAGGTAAATTCTGCAAAATATTTAAAGAAGTAATGCCAGTCCTTTTCAAACTCCTCCAAAAATTTGAAGAAGAGGGAACACTTCCAAACTCATTTTTTGAGGCCAGCATTATTATGATACCAAAACCAGACAAAGACACTGCAGAAAAGAAAATTACAGTCTACTATTCCTGATTAACATAGACTGCAAAAATCCTCAACAAATTTCTATCAAACTGAATCCAACAGCACCAAAAAAAGAAGAAGAAGAAGAAGAAGAAGAAGAAGAAGAAGAAGAAGAAATCAGGAAGGGAAAAATGAAGAGGGGAAGTCGGAGGGGGAGACAAAGCATGAGAGACTATGGACTCTGAGAAACAAACTGAGGGTTCTTGGGGAGGGGAGGTGGGGGGATGGGTTAGCCTGGTGATGGGTATTAAAGAGGGCACATACTGCATGGAGTATTTGGTGTTATATGCAAACAATGAATCATGGAACACTACATCAAAAACTAATGATGTAACATATGGTGATAACATAACATAATATAAATAAATAAATACATACATACATACATAAATAAATAAATAAAAGAATCATAAACCATGATCAAGTGGGATCTATCCCTGGGAAGCAAGGATGGTTCAACATACACAGATCAGTAAGTGTGATACACCATATTAACAGAATGAAAGCTAAAAAATCATATGTTCATCTCAGTAGATGCATAAAAAAAAACATTTGACAAAATCAAATCCTCTTTCATGATAAAATGCTCAACAAATTGTCTGGAAGGAACATACCTCTACATAATAAATTCCATCTGTGACAAGTCCACAGCTAATATCATGCTCAACAGTAAAAAACTAAAACTTTTTTTTCCCCTAAGATCAGGAGGGATACAAGAATGCCCCCTTTCACCACTTTCATCAACATAGTACTGGAAATCCAAACCCGAGCAATTAAGAAAGAAGAAATGAAAGCCATCCTAACCAGAGAGACCATACTTAAGTGTAGAGAAATGCAAGAAACACATGGATATATCTTGGAATGCTTTTCAAGCCTCACTTTCTTATTTTACTCTCTTCCTCTTAATGTATCAGCTTGATTTAGTTATTTTCTTTTTTTTTCTTTTTTTAAAGATTTTATTTATTTGTTTGTCAGCGAGAGAGGGAACACAAGCAGGGGAGTGGGAGAGGGAGAAGCAGGCTTCCTGCTGAACAGGGAGCCTGATATGGGACTTGATCCAGGACCCTAGGATCATGACCTGAGCTGAAGGCAGCCGCTTAACCAACTGAGCCACCCAGGCGCCCCTAGTTAATTATTTTCTTGATTTCACATCATGATTAGTTATTTTCTTGGGAAATTTTACCACATCTTCGACTTCGAATACCATAAATAATTCTTAAATATGTATATGTGTGTGTGTGTGTATATATATATATATATATATACAGAAAGAGAGAGATAGAAAATTTTCCATAATCCAGACTCATGTTCAACTAAAACCAGAGACAAATCAAATGCCATATGTCTAAAACTAGCCCATACGCAGACTTCATCTTACCTGAATTAATGATAGCATTTGAATTGCTTACCTCATCCCACCTTTGAATCATTTTTTTTTAAGATCTTATTTATTCATTTGACAGAGAGAGACACAGAGAGAGAGGGAACACAAGCAGGGGTAGTTGGAGAGAGAGAAGCAGGCTTCTTGTGGAGCAGGGAGCCCGATGCGGGGCTTGATCCCAGGACCCTGGGATCATGACCTGAGCCAAAGGCAGACGCTTAATGACTGAGCCACCCAGGCGCCCCTGAATCATTTTCTTTACTTGACTTTCAGAACGCCACACACTTCTGTTTATTCTCCTATCTAGGTCATCACTTCTCAATTTGCTGGCTCGTCCTCATTTTCTAGACTTCAAAACACAATTACATAGAGCTCAATCCTTACATGGTTATAGAAACAGAAGTTTCAAGGGCTGCCATCTGCAAGCTGGAGACCCACAAAAGCCAATGGTGTAAATTCCAGTCTGAGTCCGAAGCCCTAAGAACCAGGAACACTGATGGTATAAGACAGTCTCAGGCAGGAGAAAAACAATGTCTCAGCTCATGCAATCAGGGCAAAAAAAAAAGAATAAATTCTTCTTCCACTTTTTGTTCTATTCAGGCCCTCAATGGATTGGATACTGCTCACCCACATTACTCAGTCTACTGACTCAAATGTTAATTTCATCCTGAAACACTGTTACAGACACACTCAGAAATAACATTTGACTAAATATCTGGGTACTCTGTGATCCAGTCAAATGCACACATAAATTTAACAATGACACAATCTACATATTAATGTCTCCACAATTTATATCTCAATTCTGGTACATTCAGTAAATTCTTGAAAGGCATATCTAGTTTTTCCTCCTCTATGTAGTATCACTTGGATGTCTTAGGGATATCTAAAGATCAGTATGTTCAAAATCATCTCTCCAAAATTGAACTCTCTCACCAAAGTATATCTTCTTCAGTTTTCCCCAGCTCAGTTGATAGATGTTTCATTCTTCCACTTCTTTAAGTAAAAATTACAGTCATTAAGTATTTTTTTCTTTTGCATTCCAAATTCTTTTACCTGTGATTTTAAAATATTTTGACTCTGGAAATTTCTTACCATGTCTATTTCTATCACTGTGGCCCAAACTACAATCATTTTTTGACCAGATCATTGTGAATACATGAAAATGGATGTCTTTGCTTCCACCATCTCCTCTGCTCTCAACATGGTAGCCCTAAAGGTATTTTCTTTTCTTTTCTTTTCTTTTCTTTGTTGGCATAAGTTAGATCATATCACTCTTCTCCTCAAAATCCTCTGGTGGCATCCCATCTCAGTCAAAAGATAAAGTTCTTATGTTGACCCACAAAGCTCTAGATGATCCATTAGCTCCACCCTCTCAAACATTCTTTCTTAATATTTTCTGCCTTGTTCATTTGCCTGCCGCCGAACTGGCCTCCTTGAGCATATATCAACTTCCTAGGGATATTCTCACAACAGGGACTTCAAATGGTTGCCCCCTCAACCTAGAACTTTCCCTCTCACTCCCAGCTCAGATAGCCTCTAACTTATTCCTTTACCTGCCCTGGGATTTTCCTTTAATATTTTCTTCTTAGCAAGGTTTTATGATAATATCACATAAAACTACAACCTATGTTACAATCCTGATCTCCCTTGCCTACTTTTAGCCATTATACTTACCACCAACAAAAATACTTAATATGTATGTATATGTATACATATATATATATGTTTTATATATATATAAAATAATTTATAGCATATATGTGTGTGTGTGTGTACATATATGTATTATTTCTCCCACTAGAAAGTATCCTCTTAAAGGGTTAGGTTTCTGTCACATAATAAATGCTCAATAAGTTTCTGCTGAATAAATAACTAGCTGGGATTACCATCTTATTCCCTATGTATCACCTCTTTTCTTTGTTTCTTCACATGGGAATCATCAGTCAGACACTTGTTCCCTCTTCCTGATCCCACACCTTCAATTAATCACACAGCTTTTTCAATTTTATCTTCTGAATATCCATTCTTTCTATACTCATATACCATCTTAGCTTATGAATTAAAAATGTATTATCTATAATACTAGACATCTCATCTTATCTGCCTCAGATACATGCACAAATTTGCCAGAGTAGTCTTTCTACTTATCTTGTCACTTCTTGATTAAAGTTAGTATCCCATTTATCTTTCTAAACTCAAAATGACATTCAAGACATTTTACTTTATGGTTTCTGGCTATCTCTCCATCTCAAACTGCTGAAATTGTTCCACACATACTCAATGACTTGCACACAGTTTCCAAAGCATACACTGCACTCTCTTGATTTGAGCACACGCTATCCCTATGTATCCAATGTCAATCCCCTTCCTTCTCCATCTGACAAAATTATGTATTTTCCAATAATCAGCCCAGTTATTCACTTATCCTTTTAGAGGAAAAACCAAATTCAATAAATATTTCTCGAATGTTACTATCTTCCAGGCCATTTCATGTGAACTTACTATGTACTCTATAGCATTTGGTTGAATGTGTTTATATTAACACATAGTATACTATTGGGCACATACCTATCTGGGGGTCAGCTTTCTGCTACCTCCAAAATGTGAAATTTGTGAAGGAAGAGACCATGTTTTTCACTGATGTATCCCTAATACCCAGTTCGATGCCTAACTGTAGATGCTCAAAAAACTGTTGCAACCTGCACAAAATGATGTTATTATTGGGAGACAAAAAGGAAAAAAAAAAAAGTTCTTCCCAACTAGGATGATGACCAGGTAGACCATGGTTACAATTATGTAGACCATGAAGAGAATTTTCTGGCCTCCAGGTGTTCACATAATGTAAACTTGCTTTGATGCCAGACTGGTTTAGAGACACAGGTAATCAAAGAGCCTGCTCCTGCCGAGGATGCTTCATGGTTTATAGAATGTTATCTTTCAGGCTAAATTTTCCACAGGCTGTTTTATCTCTTTGTAGAAGTAAGTAAGATTGAGATAATTATCTCGCATATCTACTTATGTCCCTTCCATCAGTGTCTCACCTAGTTTTAATCTGCTGTAAACATATATTGACTAAATTATTGAAACTCCAAGTTATGATGTTTTCTCATCCTATTCTTTCTCCTGAACTCATGACAAAAAGAGAAAACATTGCTTTTTAGATTAAAAGCACACTACCAAACGAAGCAATTCTGTTTTTTTCCCCCCACTCCTTTAATTTTCTTTTAGGTTTACTGTTACATAGATTGAGTCATTCCTGTGGGTATAAACATGAATTTGACTTGAAAAACCTTCTTTTTAAGCTGCTAAGCTACAAATAATAAGAAAAAATAGGAACTGTTCACATAAACAACAAACTTACTAGAAAAACAGCACTATTGTTGAAAATTTCAAATAAATAATTTGAATAATAATGGAGAGCTTGTATAGAGTAATAATGTATCAGTCCCTCTTCTAGCAGTGGGTAAATAGTAACACTATATTTTCTATCATTATGCTCATTATACACATGGGACACCTGAGAAGAGATAATTTAATAACTTTAATTTTGCAAATATTAAATAAATATACAAATTAACTCAGTTGAAATTCACTCAGTGAAAATTGTAGAGATGCCTAATAAAATATTAACTGAGACAATATTGAATAGAAACTATAAATATATATAGTTATTTGTGTGTATTTATTTATTTATTTATTTATTTATCTGACCCTTGAACAACATGGCTTTGAACTGCACAGGTCCACTCATATGAGAATTTTAAAAAATAAGTAGAGTACATGGGGCACCCAGGTGGCACAGTGGATTGAGTGTGCAACTCTTGGTTTTGGCTCAGGTCATGATCACAGAGTTGTGAGATCAAGCCCCACATCGGGCTCTGCATTCAGTGCAGAGTCTGCTTGTGATTCTCTCTCCTTCTCCCTCTGCCCCTCACACTTGTGCTCTCTCTTCCTCTCGCTCTCTAAAATAAATAAATAAATCTTTAAAAAAAGTACAGTACTGTAAATGTATTTTCTTTCCTTATGATTTTCTTAATAACATTTTTTTCTCCAGCATACTTTATTATAAGAATACAGTATATACATATAACATACAAAACATGTGTTAATCTAATGTTCATGTTTTCTAGGTTTCCAGTCAACAGTAGGCTATTGGTAGTTAAGTTTTTGGGGAGTCAAAAGTTATACATGGAGTTTTGACTGAATGAGGGTCAATACCTCCCAACCCTTGGGTTGTTCAAGGGTGAACTGTATGTACATATATGTATGTGTTGTATGTATATGTATGATATACATACACATATTTTATATATATATGTGTATGTGTGTGTTTATACATATATAGTGAGAGAAGGGGAGAGAGAGAGAGAAAGAGAGGTCACACCATTCTGAGGAAACAGAAGAGCAAATGTTAAAATGTATTTCCCACTACCATCTTTTAGTGTATTAATGTAGAGACTTCCTCCACTTAGATCCATTCTCTTTCATTTTTCTGTTGAAATAGATTTTGAATAGCTGTCCACTTTGAAATCCCCCAGGTTGCAGGACTATGTGCATCTCTTAAGTCATCTGTGAATTTTCCTCTTAAAGCTTTTTAAATAACAATTGCTGTATTTTTTCCCTAATATAATAGGAAAGAATACAGGAAGAGAAGCAAAAAATAAAGAAGCAAGAAAACAGATGTAAATTGATCTTATGTTTGCTTATATTTACAACATGGCATTTCTTGGTTTCAATTTATCTCTCATTTTTGAATTGCAAAGGTCTTTGATGTGTGAACTTTATTTGTAGACTATCACATTTATTATTCATGCTATATAAATAATAAATGAAAGCAATAATAATGAAATAAAAATGTATGAGACTATCTACTTCTAAGATGATGAAAAACAACTATAAAAATTATTTGACCCAAAAGAAATATTAGCAAGAAAAAAAACTTTAAAGAAAACTTTAAGAAGTCAAACAAAATTGTAAGATTTACATATTTTTTTTCATTGAGGGGAAATCTGCATATGGTGAAATGACGGATCTTTACAATTTAATGAGTATTATTAAATATATATATACTTGTGTAACCTAAGCCTTTATCAAAACAGAAAACTTTTACATAACCCCATGAAATTCATATTTCCACATCCAGCCTATCCCCGGCTCCAAATGTATCCACTTTCTAAATTTTTTTGCTAAAGATTTCTTTTGGTTTTTTTTTGAATTCATATAAATGTTTTCAAATGATGTAAACCCTTTTGTGATTGATTTTGTTAAACATAATTTTTCAATTTATTTACAATGCTGTAGCAGTGGTGCTTTATTATTATTATTATTATTATTATTATTTTAAAATAGTATTCCATTGAATGAATATACCACAATTTGTCTATCCATCTCCTTATGATGGAATTTGTGTTATTCCAGAATGTATGACTACTAAAGCTAAACATACTTATAAACATACTTATGCCAGATTTTTAGTGGAAATATTCTTTCAGTTCTCTTGGGCAAATACTTAGAAGTGGAATTACTAGTTCATGGAGTAAGCATATGCTAAGTTTTTAAGAAAATTTTTAAAGAAAGTGCCAAACAGTATATTTATTATTAATTTTCAGCAGTGCTTTATATGTTTTCATAAATATTTATTGTAAATAGTTTTTCTATGTCTTTGCATTGCATTTTCATTTTATCAACAGCAACTTGTCATGAGCAGAAGTTTTGAGTTAATTATATATTTTTTGGCATTGCATTTTAATTGCTCTAGTAACTTTGAAGTAAACCTCCTTACAATTTTTGGTGGCACTTCTTATAGTTAGTATTTTATCATTTCAGTTAAAATATAAGAACTTTCTCATATTATAGTTCTACTTATCAACCCACCATCTTTTTTTTTTTAAGATTTTACTTATTTATTTGAGAGAGAGAGAAGCAAGGAGTCCCTTGCTGAGCAGAGAGCTTGATGTGGGGCTCCGTTCCAGGACCCTGAGATCATGACCTGAGCCAAAGGCAGACACTTAACTGACTGAGCCACCCAGGTGCCCCAACCCACTATTTTATGCCTTTGGTGTCATATATTTCACATCTACAAATGTTATAAACCCAGCAATACAATGTTATAACTTGTTTTAAGCTGCCAGTTTTTCTATTAGAAGAGTCAACACATTTCGTTTGTGTCATTCCCGTTTGAGTATGTTCTTTTTTTCTTGCTTCTTTCAAGGTTTTTTCCTATATCTTTAGTCTGAAGCAGCTAGGTTAAATGTGTCCATGTGTGGTTTTCTTTAAACTTATCCTTCTTGGGGTTTGCCATGCTTCTTGGCTCTGTCAACCCGTGCTTCTCACCCAGTTGAGGATATATTATTTTTAAGATTTTATTTATTTATTCAACAGAGAGAGAAACAGCGAGAGAGGGAACACAAGCAGGGGCAGAGGGAGAGGGAGAATCGGACTCCCTGCTGAGCAAGGAGCCTGATGTGGGATTCGATCCTAGGACTCTGGGATCATGACCTGAGCCGAAGGCAGACACTTAATGACTGAGCCACCCAGGAGCCCAAGTTGAGGATATTTTCAGCTCTTCTTTTCTCCACAAAGTTTTTCTCACTTATTCTCTCTCCCCTTTCTGAGATGCCAGTTATGCAAATGTTATACCACTTGATATTGCCCCAGAGGTTATTTGATCTCTTCAAGCCCACTGTCTGTCTTCTACCATCTCCAATCTGCTGGAAAGCCCATCAACTGACATCTTCATTTTAGATATTGCACTTTCCAGTTTTCAAATTTTGATTTTTTTCATACATTCCAATTCTTTTCTGAGATTCTCAGAAAAGATTGGTTCATCTTTTCCTTTAAGTCTTGAACTGAAGTAACTTAGATGCTTTAAAATCCTTGTCTGTTAGGGGTACCTAGGTGGCTCAGTCAGTTGAGCATTGGACTCTTGATTTCAGCTCAAGTCATGATCTCAGGGTGGTGAGATGAAACCCCCGCATTGGCTCCACATTCTGTGCAGAGTCCACTTCCCTCTCCCTCTGTTTTCTCCCCCTGACTCACAAAGTCCCTCAAGTAAGTAAATAAATAAAATCTTTAAAATAAGTAAATAAATACAATTCTTGTCTGCTAATCCATTAACTAAGCCCCCTGTTGGTATGTTTCTTTTGATTTTTTCGCTTAAATATAAGTAAAAATTTCCTATTTCTTTCTTTTTTTTTAAAGATTTTATCTACCCATTTGACAGAGAGAGAGAGAGAGAGAGAGCACAATCAGGGTGAGCAGTAGGCAGAGGGAGAGGGAGAAGCAGGCTCCCCACTGAGCAGGGAGCCCGATGTGGGGCTGGATCCCAGAACTCTGAAATCATGACCTGAGCTGAAGGCAAATGCCCAACCAACTGAGCTACCCTGATGACCCTCCTATTTTTTCTCATTTCTAATAATTTTTATTGTGTGGCAAACACTGTGAATAAAATGTTTTAGAGATTCTCGATTATGATATCTTCTCCCAAAGTATTAATTTTTATTCTAATAAGTAGTTAAATTAATAAATGCTCACTATTAATATTTTATTGTGTCAATTTTTAGACAGCGCAAGATGTTTACCAAGCTCTCCCAACTGGGGAGCTCAAATTCCAAACTCTGCTTCTTTTGATCGCAAAAATTGATATCTCTGCTGTCTTTTCTGCCTCCCAAATGCTTCTTTCCAGCAGGTTCTCCCTCTCATGTGTAGTTCAGAAGTCACTCAAGGATTTGAGATGCATTTATGTGCAGATTTTGGGCTCTCCACTTGTGTGATTTTCTCCTTGCTTTATTCCCTATCCTTCAATTTCCAGCCACCCGAAAATCTCAAAGTTTATCTTCTGACAATTCAGGCCAAAAGGATTGTGCTTTACTGCTTGAGTTCCAGCTATCCAATTGCTTGTGGACAAGGCAGTGCCTTCAGGAAGAAAGCTAAAAAAAATGTGAATATCACCCAGTTTGGTTTCCTTTTTTATGGGTTGGATCCTTTCCAGTTTCTAACTGTTTTTGTCTTCTCTCCACTGCCATCAAAATTTTTTCCATAGTTTATCATTTTTATTTATGGAAAAATTAGTGGATGCAAGCTCTCTCTATTACCAGAAACAGCACTTCAAAGAATTTCCTTTTTACTCTATATTTCAACAACTCAGTATGCCTTCAACTTGTATTTATCTCCCAGTTCCCAATTAGGTTAATTTTTGTGGGTTTTGTCATTATTCAGATGTTCAGTGTAGCTGAACTTATCCTACTTAAAATGGCACTATACACCAAATTAATTTCATTTGCTGAATCTTACTCTAATAAATTTTCACTGATCTTCAGAATTATTTCCAGTAACAAAAAATATTAATTTTAATCTATTTGGAATTAAAATATCTGATGATGCCTTTTACTCTGGATGATGCATTTTAAATAAATTGGGAGCTACACTAGTTTCATATTAGGGTTGTCTATTGAAAATAATTTTATATCATTAAAATAACTATCAACTGAAAATATAATTTATCTGATTTTAGAAATCAGACCCACAGTCTGTTATGTTTAATTGAAACTCTTGATATAATTTGTTCTCAGGAATATGAACACTAAACACCTTGGTGATAAAAAAAATAAAAAATAAAAATAATAAACACCTTGGTGATTCTAGAGACAATATTCAAAATCATACGTGGGTACATTTTTCACAAGCAAAATCCTATTATTAATAGTCCTTGGCAGGCGCCTGGGTGGCTCAGTTGGTTAAGCGACTGCCTTCAGCTCAGGTCATGATCCTGGAGTGCCGGGATTGAGTCCCACATCGGGCTCCCCGCTCAGCAGGGAGTCTGCTTCTCCCTCTGACCCTCCCCCCTCTCATGCTCTCTCTCTCTCTCATTCTCTCTCTCAAATAAATAAATAAATAAAATCTTTAAAAAAATAGTCCTTGGTTGTATATATGATCTTTAACTGATGATATAAGGTATTTAATTTTATTTTTAATTGAAGGTTCCCTATGAATAGGGAAAAATTAATTCACTGAGTTTGACTCTAGTGCATGGCAGCAGAAAAGAAATGAGTAAAACATCTGCAGCATCCTTTCACTTTTTTAAATCTTTCATGCTCAGCAGAAAATCAGGATGCTCATACTCTCTGCTTATAAAGTACATAAACCCCAGAGACTTGTAATTTCCAGACAATCCAAAAGCAATTCAGTTTTAATGTAGTCAATCATCTATATCGAATATTTTTGTTTATAGCAGTATATTTCAGTTGACCCTCCTGAAATTTAACTTTCCTCATATTATGCAACTTATTCCACAATGCATCTAGGAATTCTCTGATGTGTTTATGTACATGAACGGAGGAATGAGGAATCCAAGATGAATGGCTATTAGCCCTTTCCTACTTTCCTTTAGCTTGCCCAATTATGAAGAAAATCACTGGTAACTTTAGGCTCATCCAGGTCCAGAGTCAGAAAGTCCAGTGTAGTGTACAGGTTAGTGAGAGCCAGAAATAATTTGCTGCCTTTTGACCAGTGTGAATATAGACCAGCAGACTTCACATAATCCTAGAGACAAAGCTGATTTTCTGAACCTCTCACAGTGAAAGGCCAATCTAGATAACTGCTTCTTAATATAAAGCACCAATTTCCACTCTATTTACATACTAAGATCGGAGTCCTGCAGAATATACCAGAGAGATTTGCTTATAGCTCTATGCCTATGCCTCATTGCTACTAGTTCTCAAAGCACAAAGGTACCAAACCTTGTTTCCAGTGTTACAGTGAACATGCAATCTGCCTTTCACCAAGAACTGACACTGTATCAAAGATCCTGATACTCATCCAACTCATCTTCTCTTCCATCTCTGTCCCTGGAGTTTACTTAGACCACTTGGATGATAATGATAGTTCTTTAAGAACCCAAACTTACAGTCTTCTAAGATCTTCTCTCATAATAAACCATTCAGTACCAGTCAGGTGCCCAACCCCTGAACAGCCCCAGCCTCCTCCTCTTTCCTTTTGGCAGGTCTTGGGATTGGTGCTTTTTTTTTTTTTTTTTTGCACACTGTATGTTAGGAACTCTAGTAGACACTCATATGCTATTTCATTCAATATCCAACTTCCTGAGGTTAGTACAATAGTATACTCATTTTACAAATGAGGGCAGGGTTATGAAGATTAAATATTGTGTCTAAGTACATCCAGCTATGAAAGAGTTGTCAAGATTTGACAACTATTTTGTCTCATCCCTAAATTGTTTTTCCCCTATATCATGAAACCTCTGATGATTCTGTACATCACTGTTATTAGATCTCAATCCCATATTAGGGAAAAACATGAACCTGTTAACAGCACATGTTAACATTAGAATAGTTCAGTGAGTCAAACAAGATAAAAAATAAAGGTGTCGAGTTTGAGACGAGTATATGATTTTTATAAACAGACCTACATTTAAACACTAACTCTTATTACCTATATGGCTTCAGTTAAGTTGCTTAGCCTTACCAAAAAAAAAAAATTTTTTTGCATTTTTGGTATGCAGTAGAAATTATTACAGTAGAAATCTCTAATTTTGTCTTTAACATGTCCCTTCAGCCTTTATAAATGATGGTATGAAATGGTCATGGAGAAATGATCTTGGGCCAAAGTTCATATATCCGAAAGTGGGCATTTTCCTTGGGAACTTTTGAACTAAAGCATGAGAACCTTTTTAGTGTCCATGGTAGAAAGATTACAAAATATAAGGCATTCTTAATGACTCTGTTTCCAGACATATGGAGGATGCCAGTATGAGAAAATTCAGCCAACATGTAGAAAGATGTAGAATGTGACCCAATACTCAGTTCTCAATCCCTACTTTTTCTTGATTTATAAACAATCATGATGTAGTTCATCATTCCTTCCTCTCAGAACTTGGCTTTCAGGACTTCACATAACTTCTGGTTTTACTTCCTCCACTTAGCTTCTCTTTTCTGAGTCTTCCTGCCAGTTCTTCCTCATTTCTTCAATGTCTAAACATTGATGCTCTGGGTTCAGTTCCAATACATCTTTTCCTCTCCATCTATTCTTACTCCTTTGGTGATCTCACTTAGTCACTTTATTTATTTTTTATTAAGTTTTCCAATTTTACTTCCCATTTGGTTAACATACAGTGTTATATTAATTTCAGGTGTACAATATAGTGATTCAGCAGTTCTATACATTACTCAGTGCTCAACATAATGTGTACTCTTTAATCCCCAATACCTATTTCACCCATCCCCCCACCCAGCTTTCCCTCACTTAGTCACTTTAAATATTCTCTCTATGGTCATGACTTCCAAATTTAAATATCTGAACTCAACATTCATGTGTCCTATGGCTTACCATTACCACTTGGATATTTAATAAGCATTTTAAACTTAACAGGAGCAGAACTGAACTCCTCATCTGTCTTCTACCCCAAACCAATTCCTCTGTACTTTCCTGACCAGAGAGAATGACAATCCTATTCTTCCAGTTCCTCAAGCCGACAGCCCAAGAATCACTCACGATTTATTTTTCATCTTAACCATACCTGTTCTTGCAGAATAACCCATTGGCTCTATAATCAATATATCAGCAGGCTCCAACCAGTTCACACCTAAGTTATGATTCTTGTTCAAGCCATAATCTTTTCTCTCCTGGATTAATTCAGTAACTTCTGATATGGCTTCTGCCATTTCCTGCTTTCAGTCTAGTCCTAATAGTTTACTCAAAGTGATCCTATTAAAACTAAACCAAGTAATCTCATTCTTTGTTACAATAACTTCTCCTCTCACTTAGAGGAAAAGCCTTCCACTCACTCCATCTTAGTCATGATGGTCTTGATATTCTGGCCTTTAAGTAAAGAGCTGAGGGGGGTGAGGAAAAAAAATCTTGTTATCTGCCAAAAAAAGCATTTCAAGTTGAATAAATGGCAAGTGCAAAAGCCTTGAGATGAAAGCATGCTTTGCTGCTTAAAAACCAGTAAGACCAGCATGGAATTTGAACTCAGACAAACTTGTGTTCAAATTCTGTCACTGCAACTTACTGACTCTGCGACCTTAGGGAAAACTATAGAAAGGGCAGTAATCAGGATGGTGAATGCCAACGGGATGCTGTTTCTCTGTTTCCTCATTTAATAAAATATTATTGAGCACCTTTTATGAGCATATTATAAACCAAATGTTCTAGCTAAGGATATCTATCTATCTATCTAAGGATAGCAAGTGAACAAAGGAATAAAAGTTCTTGTCAACATGCAGCACACGTTTTAACGACAGGAGAGAGACATTAAACAAATTAAATGAATTAGGCTAGATCGGTAGAGTAGGACCGTGTGAGTAGTGTTTGTTGCCATGTTTGCAATTTAAGATCGAAATAACATTCGAACCCAGGCCTATAGGAGTTCAAATCCTATGCTCTTCACAACCTTGTGATAGTGATCTTAGGCTTGATATCCTTAACATCTTCAAAAATGCCCAGAATGTAGTAGCACAAATGGCTGGTCAAAAACTTTCTCATTAAATAAAGTTGCATTCTGCCATGAGCGCAACGAAAAGTACAAGTACGGGAAGAACTGGGGGTGGAAGAAGAGACGAACTGGAGCGCAGACTTCGCTTGAAGAGCAGGTGTGGCAATAGCACTGGCATTTCCCAGACAGAAGTAAAGGAAATCGGATCGGGTTTCCTTTGCATGAGAAAATGAGGTTATTCCTTACAGAAATAACTATGACTTCTGCTTCCTTTCCATGACTTCGGTTCTATGATCAGAAGCTAAATACAGATGTGTCTCATGCTGATAAGCCATTTTCTAAAGTAACATCTTAAATTTTATTTGCAAAAACATATTTATTAAAGTGCCGTTATGTTAACATTAAATAAAATGAAATATTTTCTCTCACAATCCTACCACCTTAATTGAACAAATGTTCACATTTATATATAAAATTAAGTATGCATATATTTATATTTATGGTTGTAGTCAAGGAGTATGAAACACTTTGTATACTGCTTTTATTATACTTAATTAGCAGGTAGCAGGTGTATAATAACTCACTAACTAACTGTATCATAGTTAACATCTACACTTTATTTTTAAGACTTAGTCCCCTTTCTCAGTGTCAAGACTCCTACACCCAGTTTTATCATGATTCCAAATCTATGCTTCTCAACATTGGCTACCGAAAGTTTTAAAACACAAATAAAATTGCACAGAAACCACTACTAAAATGTCTCAAGAGTTTGATTAAATTGATCTGGGTGGGACCAAAATGTTGGCTTTTATTTTTTTTATTTTTATTTTTTTAGTTCTCAAGAAACTTCTGACACACAGGCAGAGTTGAGAATCCCTGTGATAGATGAGTAGATAGCACATTTCATACAGTACTCTTAGAGCCCTTTGGCTTCTTTGTCTCCCACATGCCCACACCTGGTTATTGACACTTCATATGTCAGCTCCACAATTCTGACCACAATTTTTAACCTTACAACACTTAACTCCAGATTTTCATTAAAACTGTTCAGAGAATCTTAGTAAGAGATATTAATTAGGGAAGAAATCTGGATACAAACTTTCTCCCTGAATATGTACTTCTCTCCCTTTTTTGCACCAAGAATTAACTAAAATTAAACTTTCTAACACCCTGCTTTGCTGTTTCTATTATACAAAGCTGTTAAGTGTAATTGGCATTTTCTTCTGTCTTAGAGCAGTTGGTCTTCATCTCTTCCTTATGTACCACCTGGAATTTCTACATGGTTGATACTTATTTATTGACATTGTCAATTAATTCTTGCAGTACAGTGAATATACATTTTCTCTTGATAACATCCAAGTTATGCTTTGCACACAGGAAGGGCTTTATAATTATGTGTCCCATGATGAAGGAGGCCAAAAGAATCTTTGTATGGTCATAAAGACTCAAATTAATTAAATTGCTTAAAACAAATGATTGCAATCTCACCACTTTGATTATTTCATTTGTGTTCACCTCATTCATGTGACATACACATACACAATTGAATTCTGCCCAGTTTTCGCCTTTAATATGGATGCAATGGGACATCTTATCTTTTATATATAAAATTATATATTTTCTCTTTCATTGATTTTTGTGACCATATGAGATAACTAAATTTATTGCGGTAATCACTTTGCAGTACATAAAAGTCAAGTCATTATGCTGTACATGTTAAAACTATATAGTGCTGTGCATCAATTATATTTCAATAAAACTCAACAATTATATATGAAAAAATTCTATAATTAGATATAACATTATAATTATAATTTATTTACAGAATTTACTCAGAATGAACAAATCCTGAACTTAATAACAAGGCAAGCATGCTGGGTAAAACCATATTGATCCAACTTTGAACAAAGCAAAAGACATAAATCACTTCTGAGAAGAAAAAGGGTTCACTATTTAGAACATTTTGATAACTTTATGTAATCTTGCTAAAACCAATATTCTGCTGTCATGAGGAATTTACAAGTGAATCTGAATGACAGGAGAACTAAATTTAGATTCTGTGAATCTAATTTTTAGATATCATAATTTTAGTGAGTTTTTAACTTTTCTGATATCATCAAAATATCTCTTCCAGGTGTTACTTTAGAGAAGTAACTCAAGCGTTGATATCAAAAGAAATAATTTTCCCTTAATATTAGATCATATAATAACCCTACTCATTCTCTTGTGTGAGATAACCAAATTCAGCACTGGTACAGGAAAAAGACATATGTAAGTCCCTCTGGAAACTATTGTAGTTTTCTTACTAGTTAAATGAATTGCGTGAATTCAATTATTCTACCAGTCACATTTCATGACTCTCCTACCAATATCCCTCACTCAGTGGCATTTCTACATGGGAAGAATTTTAGGAATTTGGGGAAAGGGAAAACTAAAAGAAGAAGAAGAATGAAGAGCTACAAAACTGATATCCCTCCTATATATCTATGCCATATACGATAGATAATAAGTACATTTTCTGAAAGATTTTTTGGCACAACGTGGGTATATGTATATGCCAACTCATCAAATTATATACATTAAACGTGGAGTTTGGGGTATATCAATTACACATCAATAAAGCTGTTAAAAAAGATAGATAAAAACTGCATGTAAACTGAGTAGTTATAATATAGTAATAATAGCAGCAATAATAATGAGTAGTAATAATATCATAACTGATAAAAATTTAGAATTTAGTGTTTTGTGACTTAATCTAACTTCAACTCTTTTGTTATCTTACTCCTACCAGTAATTCTAAGAAATATGGACCTAAACTGTAATACACTTATGCATGGGCAAAGGCCAGAGGAACCCACTCTGGCCCTCCTCTGAATGTTTTGATGCCCCATGGAATAGTCTCAAGGGCCAAGGGACATTTTCACTTGGATCCCATGCCTCCCATTTTAGGCCATGTCCAAAGTATCTGGGATCTCTGAATTGCTTGTCCAAATGACTCCAAGCCTACTTCCAGGTCCTGTCCACTTCCCATGTTCAAAGTACTGAGCATGAAGCCAAACAATGTGTAGTTACTTGCCTGAGTATTGACAGAGCTTGGACTGTAGAAACAAGGTAGCATAGCCATGTACATGGGTGTGGATATGCACATCATGGTCAAGATGGAGTGAGGAGCCGGAAGGCGAGAGTGGCAAACTTGGGACAGGGAACTGGCTCCTTCTATGCTATCATATCCTAGTGAGGAAAACGCAGGAGTCAGAAATTCTGCATTTTAACCTGGCCTTCTTCTAGATATTACAAAGAGCTACTTGCCAAGGTCAGAAGATCAGAATTTTTTAATATTTGGAAACACAAGATGAAGACCTTTATTGCCACTCTTGCCCTGGGCCCTGCAAATACAGGTCTGGATTCTGACCATCTGTAATTTGAGGGTCACAGTCCGGGTTGTAAATACTGAAGTGCTGATATTGTTCACACATTGGGAAACCAAAGAATCGAAAACTGACATACAGTGAGGTGGATGCCCAGAATCCATCACGAGTGTTTCCCAGTCAGCAGCAAAGGCTCAGGCATCATAATGGCTAAAAAAGCTAAACTGAATATAACAAATGGTCTCTTATTTGCACTCTGCTTTTGAGGAAAAATCTTGTTTTTTAAAATAAAAATGTGGCATTTTGTCATTTTAATGATTTCAATCATGATATGTGTGATCTTTTCACAAGTTAAGTTACTGATTGTCTATCACCAAATTAAAATAAATTTTAAAAAAGTTCAACATATGGAGGTGTTCATGGGAGAGAGAAGAACAGTGAGGAGTGCAGTGAACTAAAATCCTTTCTCTGGGTGTTTGAAATTCTGCTCCACATCACTGTTTATGGAGATATAATTTTGTTAGGAACATTTAGTTTTCAGATTGTTTTTGTGTGCGTTTAAAATATTTATTCAAAATATATTTATCCTCATTAAACTGTACAGGTTGTGTCTTTACATACAAGGTAGTTACAACTATAAGGCTGGAAAGATATATTGGGATTCTGCCAATGTTCCCTAAATTCATGCGTTCATAAACTTGTCTTCTGGCAAATAGCAGTTAACTGAGCATCTCAAGTTTTAGAATAGAGAAACAGGGTCTGCAGTCAGTATAAGTAGGCCCTCATGTTCAACATCAGAAATCCCTGCCATGTTTCCCCAGAGCCTCTCAATGGCTTAGCCTGGCCCTGCTGTTATCCCTGTAGTCCACCAGTGTTACTGATTTCCTTCTTCATTATACTGAACATGAGGAACATTTATGTAACAAGTGGGAAGTGAATGTTGTCCATTTAATCTCTTTGTATCACGTAGTTTATTTGCTTATCACCAGGGAGGATGGCTGAATTCATGGCCACCATAAGATTACCAAATTTTGCTAAACAATTAAACAGTCTGAGAATGGTTTATGTGTATTTAAAAAATATTACTCTATTCATTGCTCTAGTTGTTAAATTAATCCCATACGAATTAGATATACACAAAATCGATTTCTGAAGTGCTATATACTTGCAGAAGGTGAATGACAAATCTGACTCTAAGTTTTCTATTAATTAACAAAAGAGAGAAAAGATCATTCTGAACCATAGATAAAAGCATCTTCTAAAAAAACACCTACACCTACTCTCCAGTTTCTGCAGTCACATTCTTTTTTAAATGTCCAAAATGAAGTCAGAAAATCTATCATTTCACATGCCGTACTGTCACCGATATTAAGATGACTTCCAAAGCAAGAGTGATGGTGGTTAAATTGTCTTGTCAGTAGCTTCATAAGATTCAATTCTCAGTTTCTTCAAGTCAATTTAGCAGTGCTGCTACAAGCTTCTTTCCTATCTCCAGACCTTGGGGTTGTTATGGCCCTCTCTTCATTCCCCATCAGGGCAAAGGAGAGTAATCTTAATGCTTAGATTAACATGTGATCTTTTCACAAATGAAGAGAATGCATTTCTTTTTCTTCAGCCATGCTCATCCATTAGTTCATTTCCTCATGAATGCATTTATTCAATAAATACTAAGAGAGTGTCTATGGACAGTGTTTTAGACATGAGAAAAGAAAATAAAAATCCCTGCCCTCACAGAGTTTATATTCTCAGTGGGTGGTAGGCAGTGAAGGTGGGGATGAAACCCAGAAGCAAAGTATACACTTCATCAGATGGTAATGATATTTCTAAAAACATGGCAAGGAAGAGAAATATAGAGTGCCGCTGCGAGTAAGTCTGAAATTTCAAATACTATGGTCAAGGAAGTTCTCACTGAGATGGTAACATTTAAGGAAACATTTTAAAAGGTAAGTGAAGTTCACAGGGATAAGAGGTAGGATCAAAGAAGTAAGCAGGAGCCAGATGGTGTAGGTCACATTTTGTAAAATTTTGGCATTCACCTGGATAAGAAGTCACTGAATGATTCTGAGCAAAGGGATGGCTTGACTTTATGTATATTTCAAATGGATCATATGGGTTGCAAACAGACTGAAGTGGGAGGCAGGGCAGAAACAAGGAGACCAGATAAGATGTTAACACAATAACCGGTGTGAGAGATGACTGTAACTTGGACCAGGTGGTAGCAGTGGAAGAGTGAGAAATTATTCAGCTGACATAATTTATGGGTGAATTGTATATGGTGTGGATAAGAAGGAGATATATTGGCTAACTAGGATTTTGGGCAAAAGAAATGGGCAAAAAAATGCACTTTCCATACACCAAGTTGTATGTTTTCTCTAGTCACATTCATCTGTGGTGGGGCTCAAAATGGGCAAAAATTGATTTATTTTTTCTAGAGTTGAGGTTTGGCCAGGGAAGTTATAGTAATGGAGACAATTACAATGGACTTGGGAGTGTGATAATTTAAGAGGGCCAAGAAGCCAAAATAAAGACTTTAAGGGGATGAAGAATAATGAAAGGATAATTGATTTACTGTGGTGGGGTCAAATGATTGTTGGAATCAAAGTGTGAGAGGGAAATGGTCACCTGGTAAGATCGTGGATAAAAATCTGTGTCTAGAAATTGAGACTATGGAAGAGTGCAATTATTGTTAATGGCAAATCTAGGACATCATTATAGATAGGACTGAATAACTCAGTAAGGGTATATAACTAGGACAAGGAGTAAAGAAAATGATGTATCTGGATATTGAAATCAAGAATTATGGCAGAATTGGTATCGGAGATAAACACAGAGCCAGTTAACTAAAACCTTCAAGGAATGAAGGGAAGTCCTGGGCAAGTAGTCAGAAATAGTGCTATTGGAGTGCTAGTGGGTGATATAGTGTGATGATGTAAGTAAGATTCAAAGTGAGGAGACCTCATATTCCACCCTGGGAGATGGGATTCACAAGAGGGAATTAGCCATTTGGGGATTAGAAAACTGAGTTTTTTGTAATAACTGGAGTAAATGAAAACATACCGTAATAGCCGACATAAATGTGATGGGATCTGGAGTTATATAAATAAAAGAGAATGAGAAGATCATAAAAATATATATTTAAAAATATACTTGACAAAATTACATGACAGAATGAATATGGCTAACTAGAGGGTGATGAGGGATCTGCTTAGTTTGGGACATGGTTGAGATGCCTGTAGTATATCTACATGGTAACTAGTGCATAGCCTGAAACATGTCTTCAGAGCTCAAGCAGGTGATACCATATTGGGAATCAGTGGTGATAGCAAGCCAGGGAAACCCATGGAAAATCCGGAACTGAATCATGAATTTTGAGGCTTTAGCAGAGAAGAATGGCCCAATAAAAAGTTTGTTCAAGAAATTCTTATTATTAAAATATCAGTAGCAATAGTGGTAGTGATATACAGGTAGTTAGTGGTAATACTAGTAACGAAAATAAACTACTAATTATAAGGGAAAGTTAAATCAAGAGCTATTGTCCTACAGGTTTATTAAAAATAATGTCCTATATTTTATTTGATCGTGTTACTCTTAACACCAAGTACATTGCCTGGCCCCCAGCAGGCATGCAATAAAATATTGTGAAGTGGAAAAAAAATCTGAATGTTTTTCCCTAAAAGAGCTGACCAAAGCTGTGCATAACTGAAACAGCTTAAGTAAAGTTCAAGAATGTTTTACCTTAGCCTTGGTCTCAAAGTTTTGCCATTTCATGCTTTAGAGTAGTTTAGCAATCTGTGTATGACTCAGATCTTTCCTATCTTCTTGAAACCAATCACCAGAAGGATCACAACCATGTCAGGGAAGCTAGACAAGAAGATCAGCGTAAAAACGACAAAGATGTCAAACCCACCATTTTCTGGTTGTAGGAACTGTAACTAAACAAGCCCATGTGTCTAATGTCCTTCTACGACTTGTCCTATTTTTTTTTCCTTATGCCACATCTCCATACGTAGGTAAATCCCAGTAGTGACTAGTTTAGCCTCAAGATGGAACTCTCAGCACATGCATTTTGCAGATGGGGAAAATGAAAGTCAGAAGAGCTGTTACTTACCAAGAGCCAGATAACAAATAAATTGTGGAGATTTGATTTTCAATTATACTAACACCAAAGCCCAAGCTTTGTCCACAGAATCACATGTCATTCAGAACTAAACAGTATTCTAAAATATCCCCAATTTATAGTGATTTAAAATTTTCCTCATTTCTTCTCAAACCATAAACCTAGGAACTCTGTTGGTAAATAGCATTAAGTCATAAAGAGTATAAACTAAATGTAAATTATCTAGGTTCCATGATATCAAACCATTTGAGAAATCTTGCATTTATGCAATAGGATTTATACAAATTATGCCCAGGGTAGAATGTAATGAACTGACATCAATAATCAGGAAAAGATAAAATTTTGAGTCAATGGTTCATGTTTCCATTTTTTATATGATGTTACAAACTGCCACAATTCAAAACAACATGTAAACTATGTTAAAGTTCTACTTAAATCATATTCTAAATTTGCACTCTGCCAATATATGTGCGCATGTATGTGCTGGTAACTTTTATTACTATCTATAACATAGTGTATTTATCAGAGTTTAATTCGTTCTTAAGAACTATTAGAAGTGTAGTTAATTGGGGCATGTTTTAAACTGTTTTGACAAGAGGTTTTAAATTGTTATTGAGAGACATTTGCCTAAAATGGTATGCATTTTAATAATATTAAAATAAGCATGTACTACATGTAAAAAAATAGTATTTAAAATGAAGTTTGCTATCCATTTGGCATTTCTTTTATATTTATTCTTAAAATTCATGGGAAGAATCTCTAAACCTTTCCACTGTAAAAATAAATAAAGGAAACCTCATTAAAAATGGAGTCAGGAAGCCCTGAAGGGAGGTGCACTCACACATTATGACTCAACCCCAAACTGGAGGAAACTTGCTTTACACAACTTAGCAGGAGGAAGGAAGAATTTTTCCTTGCTCAACAACAGCTCGGCCAATGAGAAAAAGACACTCTCAGCCAATGAGAATCTGTCACCATCCTGAATTCTGTAACAGCCCCTCACAATTTCCCCCTTTCTTCCATAAAAACAAGCTCTTTTCCTCTGTTCTCCAGATTTACCTATGGGTTGCCATAGTCTGCTTGTCCTGAATTACAATTCTATGCTATTTCCAAACAAACTCGTTTTGCTGGTAAAATAACTGGCTCCTTTGTTTTCTAAAGTTAACACTACATAACAAAATTCTGCTTCAAAGAGTGCTACTTTGATTCTGATAAATTATTAAGCAGACTCCTAAAACTTGAAGAAAACTATCTAAGAGGAATAACCAAAGTCAGTAAATGAAGTATTATCTACATTTGGTATCTAGGGGAATAGTAGGTAAATTCCTTTTTCTTTTTTCAACCACTATAGTTTGGTTAATTTTCCGGTATCACATTTCAAAAGGATGACTTTTTTTTTTTTTCTGGTTTATATCAGGTTTATATCAGGCCAATCCAGGTAGTCTCATTTATCACAAAGGTGTTTAGGGCTAATGGGTAGCAAATGGATAGGTTATAAGCTAGAATGGGGGAAAAAATGATCTGAAAGGAGCTCAAATTTGATAGATGTTGGAATAAAAACTTCTTTAAAATCTGAAATGTGCAGACTTGGTTAAATGGAGTAGATTTTATAAATGACTGTGGTGATGTGATTGAACACAGTGGAGAAACACTGTATCCTTCTTTTCATTATGATCCTCATTAAAAGGAAAATAGCAAAGGCTGGTACCTTGTAAAATATATCAAATACATGTGCCTCTGTAAGTTTTTACACTTGATAAGGGGGAAGGAAAAAAAATGTACGTTGGTAATGAAATGAATCTTGAACTTTGGCAAGGAGGGTAAATTTGATGCTTTGAATGAACAGACATCTTGTTTGACTAGAAATGATCATGGCTCCAATTTCTCGTCAAACATGTTAGCTTCTTGCTGTCAGAGAATGCTATTCCATTTCTGATATTTCAACATCAGTCTTTTGCTATTACAAAACCAATGCCGTCGGCTGTCAGGACTTTCCAGTTTCAATTGGCAGACTTATCTGTCTTCGGCAGGATTAGACAGAACTATTTCTCATTCAGAAGCTGCTCCTGTGGCCGACAGCAGCAGCCCCAGGAAATCGGAGTACATTCGCTTCAAAGGACCCGTCTGCCACCCTTCTGAGAGTACGCTCCGCAAAGTGCCTTTCAATCCCCTGCTCCTTGGGCGGTTTTCTCTGCACTTTAAACATGTATTCTTGGCATTACATAGAAACATCAGCAATTTCTACATTGTAATATTATTTATATAAATACAAGAACAAGCCATAGATTTTTCACTCAATTGGCACTAGTCATTTCTGGTAAATTGCATAAAAACCATGGGGAAAGATGATAGACAATGCGTCTCAGATAAAATTAATGTCAGTAGACTAGATCAAAAAACAGCCTAGAGTGAATGAGAATTTTATAATAATGGCCTGCAACTTTAAAATAATGTTCTCATTTGAAGAAAATATTAAACGGTAGTTTCAGTGATTAATATTTACAATACAGAGGAGTTGTCAGCAGAATTCATGGTGCTTTAGTTATTTGGGAGAACAAAAGCGGTAATAACTTCTGTTCCTCAGAAAAGGGGCTAACTGCTTCCAAGGATCCCATCTACATTTTCCCTTCTATTTTGTCCTTTCTTCTACTTGCCCTCCTCCCACTCCCCCCAACAAGAACAACAAAAAAGACCAATGAGGCTGCTAGATGTTGAGGGTATGCACATATGTGCATATGTGTTTCCTTTTCCCAATAGACTGCATCTCTTGGTATTTATATGCCTCTAAAATTTTATCAAGTGCTTTATAATCGATTTATTGAATATTTTATTATTCCATAAAATTTGCAAATATCTCTACTCAGAAAATCCCAACCCTTTCTTGAGCATGGGAAAATAGCTTGTAACATTGAAAAATGTCAGTGACCACAACTGGGTTTAACTATTTTTGTGGAGACAAATAAAATCTATAAAGACTATTCCTTTAATTCTCATTTTTAACGTACCATGTCAGTAAATCCTAGGAGTTATCTGGCTTATTATTTTTGCTATTATTTTGTTTGTTTTGGCCACCACACTTTCAGAAGGACACCAACAGATGAGTAGGTAGAATATCTCACTATCTTACTGAATGTCTTTGAGAGAAACAATTAAGGGTCTTCTTTCCTTATATGGATAACTTTTACATAGTCTTTTAAGTTGTAATGGTAAAAGGCAGTTCTTGAAACGATGATAATCAGAAGCCCTGATGATAATGAAAAAAAGAAAAAGATTATTGTGCATCCCATAAACTTTGTTTCACAGAAAGGCAAAAGAGTCTTTCTAAGTCAAGACACAAGTTTATTAGCATAAGATACACCACAACCTATAGCTTTATAGCTCAAATTAAATGGAAATCTAACAAACAACTGTTTAATTTTGTCAATGAAAATAACTTTACTGGATAATTGTTATTTAACACTGATTTATTTCCCACAGGGGTCTAAGAAAATATATAATGGAAACATGTGGCATTGTCTCTAAGGAGCTTACTTCACATTCACAGATTAGATTATTTTTTTTTAAAGATTTTATTTATTTATTTCAGAGAGAGAGAGAATGAGAGATAGAAAGCGCGAGAGGGAAGAGGGTCAGAGGGAGAAGCAGACTCCCTGCTGAGCAGGGAGCCCAATGTGGGACTCGATCCCGGGACTCCAGGATCATGACCTGAGCCGAAGGCAGTCGCTTAACCAACTGAGCCACCCAGGCGCCCACAGATTAGATTATTTTTAAGTACATTGCCCTCATACACATTTGTAGCTCTCCCCACTAAAACACAGTTACTGATTGCATTAGGCTTTTCTCATAGGAATTTTGTTTCTAATTTTATTATTATCATTAGTGCTTTTTTCTGGCAAAGTCTTCCACATCTCAGTCAAGCGGCAGAATCTAAATTAAAAACAGCATAGTAATATCATTAGCATATTGTCCACTGTGACGTTTTCATATCTCTCTCTCCATTACATAACAGGGATCCAGGTGATTTATTTAGAAAGCATTTATCGAGTTTTTGGTTTCTGCTAGGTACTAAGCATTCTGTCCATTTCTCTAAGAAGCTCAAATATTTGTGAACGAAGGAGGACATAAAATGTCTAATTGTCATAAGGTTAATTTCAAACTACCATCAGGAATCGTGTCGAGACCACAGAGGGAGACCAATTCACTTTGAAAGGGTTTGTAAAGACTTACACAAAGTGCTGATTTAAAGGAAAATTATCAATGAATTTAAAATGGCATTTCATCTTTGTTTGAGTGAAATTCCCTTAAAGTGAAGCTCCTCTCTTTTTCTGATTTTGTGTATGTGTGTTCAAACAAAAAATTATTATGGGACAAGAAATCAAAGAAAATTATTTTTTTTCGTCATGGACCATAAACTACAGATTGTATACTTAGTATCATAAGAACAATGACTTCAGACTGAGACCCTGGCACACTCTTTTACAGTCCTAGATAAACAATCATGGAATCAGTTGCCTGTCCAGTAAATGGGGCAGTGGGACTCAATAATTCACCAAATATTTGGGAAATTTGATACATCTAACTACTTCATTTATGTTTCCCTGAATCTGCTACAAATATGTTTACTCATACTCATCATCAAGATAGAAAACACAAATTGGGACACCTGGGTGGCTCAGTGGGTTAAGTGTCTGCCTTTGGTTCAGGTCATGATCTCAGGTTACTGGGATTGAGTCCCCAGGTCAGGTCCCTGCTCAGCAGGGAGTCTGCCTCTCCCACTCCCTCTGCCCTTTTCCCAGCTTGTGCTCTCTCTCTCTCTCTCTCTCAGATAAATAAATAAGATCTTCAAAAAAAAAAAAAAAACACAAATGAATTAAAGGTGATCCACCCTTATGCTTATCTAAATGTTCTGTGCTTGAATATAGAGAAGTTCTAATTCAAAACAATTAAATATTTATCAGCCTGAACATAATATGCATATTGCTAGGCTTGCTACTTTTTTGTAACCACTGGTGTTCATTGCCTTTTGATTTATGTAGTTCTAATTTGTCTATTTTAGAAATTGGCATTGTAATAAATGAAATCTTTGGGTAGGAGAGAATAAAAGCTGAAAAGGAGGTGCAGTTCTAATATTATCACAGAAAATGATCTATTTTCATTTATGATAAGATGATCCCATTTTTTCTCTGTCATTCTCTAATTAGTGAAGCACCTTATTTTCTAATATTTAATGCCTCTCTAAGTTGTTTCTTATTAGAAATTGTATTGCTTAAAACTGACATTTTCCTAATAGTAGTATGGTTTTTCCTACATTTTATGTCATTAAAATTATGCATGCCTCAACAACAGCATATCCCAGTTGAATCATATTAATGTAAATAAAAATGCAAAGAGGCAAAGTCGATAATATTACCAAAAAATTGGTGTTTAGGGTGTAATATGGAGATTCATACTGCACAGATGTTCAGCAGAAATGAGATCTGCACCTCAATTGAGTAAGAGTATTACCTGTTTTATTGCTCTGCCTATCTACAGCAGGCAAGGGTAGAGAGACTGTGACCTTGAATGCAGCACAAAAGAACATGCGGCTTCAGAGAAAAAAAGAAAAAATCACTGCTCAAAGGCAAGTATGTTCAAACAGTAAGAAAAAAAGGTACTGTTAAAAAAAAAGTTAAAAAAAATTAAACTAACAAACATAGCAATATCTAGTGTTTAGATCTACGGTGGCAACTGTGAATGCATAAATTTAGTCAAGATAAAAAGAGCAAAAGACAAGATATTTTATTTCTTCAGTGAGACTGGGTATTCAAAGAACATACCAGCCCCTATAATTTTTGCTATTATCTATAATGTGATTATTATCCATTTTGTCTGGGAAGGTCACTCAAAAGTACTTGATTTTATGGAGTTTATTGCAAACTTTTTCTTCCTGAGGTGTGTGTTTATCTCTCTTTCTCTCTATATATATCTATATTACCTATATCTATCATTTATCTATCTAAAGCTTAGATCTCTTAATTACTAGGACTTCGAAGATAATAGATACAGTAGTTGCCAATTAATTTCAAAAAGAACAAAGGAATTTCCTATACAATTTGGGTAACATCACCTCCACCATCACCACCACCAGCACACAAACACACACAAACACACACAAACACACACACACACACACACACACACACACCGCCTCTGATATTTCCTTAAATCAAGAGAAATCACCTTCTCAACCTCCTTTTTTAATTTCAGCTTGACCTTCCCACCAGCAGCTAGGTATCTGAGGGAACCGTAGCATTAATTGGGTCTTAAAGAGAAACATTTCCTTCAATTTGGCATTCCCTTCAATTATGGATATAGGTTCTGTCACCAATAGACTTACAGACATGACCAGTATATCTTGCCAGAATGAAAACTGGAACCCACGTACGCTCACCCAGAAATCAACCTTTGTCTTCCTCTCAAAAAAGTTTATCTCTACAGCTATAGTTGTCTAGGAGAATCTCAACAAATATCTTACACATTTCCTGTATTTGTGAATACAAATAATAAGAAAGAACTTGTCATCAGAATATGCGAAGTGTAGTTTATCATGACACACCCCCATGTGACCAAGTTTAAAACTTTTCTTAGCCACATCTACTCTCCTTCAAATGTAGAATTTGAAAGAAGGTTACTATTCCCCTGGATATCCTTTTTTTCTCACACTTCTACCATGAAGTGTCAGTAAACCTGATCCTCATTTTCTAGAACAAATTAATTTTGTTGATTCATTTCCATGTGAAGATAGGCTTGTCGAAGCAACTTTAAAAAAAAGACATATCTCTTTCTACTTCAAGTCTATATAGTGCCTGATAAGAAATATTTTTTCTTTGTCCTTAGTTCTATTAAACTTTTATGTATTCATTTTTATTTATAAAACGAATATCTCCAAGGTATTATGGGGATCACATATAAATTAATCCAAGCAGGCTTCATGGAGTAGGCTGTGCTTAGGTCCTAAGGGTTAAAAATTAAGCATGATTTCAATAACAAGAGAAGCAGTAGCCCAAGGACAAATCTGTGTGGCAGAGAATTTATGTGGAAGGATCCTAGGAAATATGACTAAAAGGAATGCCAGAATTTGATGACAAATTTGAAATGCAAGTCAATAGAGACCTATAGGATAATAAGAGAAAATATGTAACTAATATATCTTTATGAAAAGTAATTACCTGCTGTTTGTGTGTCAGATTTATTAATTGGACAAAATGCAAAAGTACCAAATAAGAAATGTTCCAGTGGTCTTTCGGAGACATCTGAACCACCATGGACAAGGGGGTGGGCTGAAATCCTTCCCCATCCCTGTGTGAGGTCCTTTGAGCACTCAGCATCAATGCCAAAATAATTCTAGGTACTAGAAAGAGTAAATATATGAGACCTCAACTCGAGATAGTTTTTCTCCATTCTCCCCTTCATAGCACAAGAACAAACATCTTCAATGTCTACATATTTACCTTTAGGATGTGTAAGCAAGAAACACGTGATGAAGATGCATATGGATAAATATATATATATACTTACACATGTGCATGTATATTATACACATATATATTTTTATATATTTGTCCGTGTATGTATGTGATAAATCAATACACACATACACAAACCATGGGAGAAAGAAATAGCTGAGAGAGAGAGACAGAGACAGAGACAGAGAGAGTGAGTGATTTCTATTTCTTCTGCTCCTGCTTTGGACCAAGCTGGAAAAACAGGGACTGGATTTATTCTCCCACCTAAAACAACCAAAAGCAGGGGAAAAATGTAGAAAACACTGATTTTCAACATTAAACATTAAAGCAGTGATCCCTGAGAGAAGCAATTTAGATGAAGCCTGTAACTGTCCCAGCTCATCGCCTTGAGTTTCCAGGCCACCGCACATGGAGGAGGAATCTATTCCTAGCCCAGCCAACTCCGTGAATTAAGATGGAGTTGAGTGGGGGCGCCCGGGTGGCTCCGTCGGTTAAGCATCTGCCTTTGACTCAGGTCATGATCCCAGGGTCCTGGGATCGAGCCCCGCATCGGGCTCCCTGCTCAGCGGGGAACCTGCTTTTCCCTCTCCCTCTGTCTGCTGCTCCCCCTGGTTGTGCTCTCTCTCTCTGTCAAATAAATAAATAAAATCTTAAAAAAAAAGATGGAGTTGAGTGTCCGAAGAGACCGAGGCAGCTAGAGTAGATCAAAGCAACATGACAGACTAACAGAGAAGAGAACTGCAGAAAAAGAGAACTCCAAAGATCTACAGAGAGCCCCCCCACAAGTATTTAGCTAAGTACTGATCAATTCAGACAGGTGAGAAGACCCATAGCTGGGGAAAGAACAGCAACTTTTCATCAAACAAAAATTTGATAAGCTGAATGTTATTAAAGCTAGGCCACAGATTTGGAGAATATATTTACAATACTTAGGCCAACAAAAGATTTGCTTGAGAAAAAAACAAAAAATCCTATGAATCAATAGCAAAGACTCAAGAAATGTCTATTTAAAAATAGGTAAAATATTTGAGTAGGCACTTTACAAAAGAAATAAGAAATAGCCAACAAATGGAGAAAATATGTAGGAAACTTATCAGAATCATTGGTTATCAGAGTAACAGTCTCACAAATATACAAAAGAAAATTTGTTGTGATTCCTTCCACATGAATATCAAGATATATATTCTTTGACTTTTAAACTTAGTATTAAATTTACTGACTGTAAAACTTCAGTAGTTATTGAAAAGTATTTGGAAGAATTATTCTACTAGAACAGGAAGTTATGAAACAATAAAGCAATCATAACATTTGAACTCTGATCATTGTTAAATACTAATGAGAAGAGAATGTTGTTTAAACAAGTGTGCTGAAGTGTAGGAGATTTTTGGTAAAAGAAGAAAGAGGAGAAGGAAGGGAAGAGGAGAGGGTGGAAGCAGGTGGAGGGAAGGAAGGAAGGAAGGAAGGAAGGAAGGAAGGAAGGAAGGAAGGAAGGAAGGAAGGAAGGTAAGCAGGGAGGGAGGGAGGAAGGGAGGGAGGGAGGGAGGAAGAGAGGAAGGGAGGGAGGGAAAAGTGAACTTAAAATATCTAACCATATAAAGCAATCCTGATTTAACAGAATATTTTTATTAGAAAATAGAGATTTCAATTTCCTTTGAGATATTTTAGATCTCTTGCCTTTATATAGACTCTACCATATCATTCAAATGATATAATCCTCATGCACAGACATGGTTTTGTCATTTTTAGCATTTTTTCTCTTTTTAAGATTTTATTTATTTATTTGTTTGTTTGTTTAAGACAGAGTGAGAGAGAGAGAGTGCACAGAAACAGGGCTAGGGGCAGAGGGAGAGGGAGAGGCAGACTCCCCACTTAGCAGAACGCCCCATGCGGGGCTCTATCCCAAATCCCTGGGATCATGACCTGAGCTGAAGGCAGACCCTTAACCGTCTGAGTCACCCAGACACCCCTTATCATTTATTCTTTGGACTATATTAGTTACCTATAGTTTGGTAATTGTAACTAGTTAGATAATTCTTTGAAATCTTTATGAATGAGCAATTGTAACACAGTATGTGGGAAAAAAATCATAGCAGTTTTTAAATAAACCACAAGGTATGACAACAAAAAAGTCTAAAAACAAAATGTTACATTTGTGCTTGACAATTCAACATTCCTGCCACAAATAAAACATTACTTATATGCTTATATACATTCAAAATTTGGCTACAGTGTGCCTAAATAACACCTGGACCCAAAATGCATTTTTAAACTTCAATCTTTTATCTGCTACTGTTTCCTTATGCTTTGAATACCTTATATATCCTTTTCATCATATTGAATTTCTATTCATTGTGCTATGTCTAGAGCAAGTGCTACTATCTCTATGAAGTCTTCATATATGCCCCCTGTCAAAATGAATAACTCTCTCCTCTGGCTTCACTCTGCATCTTACATGTGGCCTGGTTCAGCATTTCTATTAATTTGCCTTTTAATTATTTAATTTATTTATATTTCTGTATCTGTCTCTGGCCTATGTATTCCAAGATAGTAGAAATTATCATCTATGACTATTTTATATCCATTATTCATACAACATCCAGAATATGTTTTTAAAATAGACTTCATTGTTTAGAACAATTTTAGATTCAGAGCAAAATTGAGCAGAAAGTACAGCAAGTTCCCACACATTCCCTGCTTCTCTCACACACAGTTTCTCCCCACCCACATCCCACAAAAGAGTGGTACATTTATTACAATCTGTGAAACTACACTGACACATCATTATCACCCAAAGGTCATGGTTTACACTAGGTTCACTTTTGGTATCGTACAATCTACAGGTTTTGACAAATATGGAATGATATACGTTTATAGTATGATATAAAAATAGTTTCACTGCCCAAAAATTCTCTGTACTCAGCTTATTCACCCTTTCCTCCCCCCCAAACCCTTGACAGCCATTGATCTTTTTACTATCTCCATAGTTTTGCTTTTCCAGCATGTCACATAATTGAGATCATATTGTATGTAGCCTTTTAAGATTGGCTTTTTAAAATATCTAAGTTTTTTCTATGTTTTCTCATGGTTTCATAGCTCATTTTTTATTGCTGAATAATATTCCACTATTTGGATGTTCCAAAGTTTATTTATCCACTCCTCTGCTGAAGGACATCTGGTTGCTTCCAAAATTTTAGAAATTATGAGTAAAGCTGCTGTAAACACCCATGTGAAGGCTTTTGTGTGGACATAAATTGTCACCCCATTTGGGTAAATACCAAGGAGTATGATTGCTGGATTATATGATAAGAGTATGTTTAAGAAGCTGACATACTTTTGGATTCAATTTGCTAGTATTTTGTTAAGAATTTTTACATCCATGTTCATCAGGGTTATCGGCCTGCAATTCTCTTTTTTAATGGGATCTTTGGTTGTGGAATCAAAGTGATGCTGTCAAACAAGGAATGAGTTTGGAAGTTTCCTTTTGACTTCTATTCTTTGGAATAGTTTGAGAAGAATAGGTATCAACTCTTCTTTAAATGTTTGGTAGAATTCCTCTGGTAAGCCATCTGGCCCTGGGCTTTTGTTTGTTGGCAGATTTTTGAAACTGAGCCACTTTCTTACACCATACACGAAAATAAATTCAAAATGGATGAAAGACCTAAATGTGAGACAGGAAACTATCAAAATCCTAGAGGAGAACACAGGCGGTAACCTCTTTGACATTGGCTGTAGCAACTTCTTATTTAGACGCATCTCTGGAAGCAAGAGAAACAAAAGGAAAAATGAACTATTGGGACGTCATCAAGATAAAAAGAAACAAAAGCAAAAATGAACTATTGGGACGTCATCAAGATAAAAAGCTTCACAGTGAAGAAAACAATCAACAAAACTAAATGGCAACCTTCAGAATGGGAGAAGATATTTGCAAATGACATCTTCGATAAAGAGTTAGTATTCAACATCTATAAAGAACTTATGAAACTCAACACCCAAAAAACAAATAATCCAGTTAAGAAATGGGCAGAGACATGAATAGACATTTTTCCAAAGAAGACATCCAGATGGCCAACAGACAAATGAACAGACGCTCAACATCACTCATCATCAAAGAAATACAAATCAAAACTACAATGAGATATCACCTCACACTAGTCAGAATGGCTAAAATTAACAACACAGGATACAACAGATGTTGGTGAGGCTGCAGAGAAAGGAGAACCCTCTTACACTGTTGGTGAGAATGCAAACCAGTGAGCCGCTCTGGAAAATAGTATGGAGGTTCCTCAAAAAGGTAAAAATGGAACTACCCTATGACCCAGCAATTGCACTACTGGGTATTTACCTAAAGGATGCAAAAATACTGATTTGACTTTCAAATACATGCACCCCAATGTTTATAGTAGCATTATCAATAGCCAAATTATGAAAGAGCCCAAATGTCCATCAACTGATGAATGGATAAAGAAGAAGTGACCACTTCCTTACACCATACACAAAAGTAAATTCAAAATGGATGAAATAAGTCAGAGGAAGATAAATACCATATGATTTCACTCATATGTGGAATTTAAGAAACAAAATAGATGAACATAGGAGGAAAAAAAGAGAGAAGCAAACCATAAAACAGACTCTTAACAATAAAGAATACACTGAGGATTGCTGGAGAGGAGGTGGGTGGGGGAATGGGTTAAATGGGTTATGGGTACTAAGGAGGGCACTTGTGATGAGAACTAAGTGTTATATGTAATTCATGAATCACTAAATTCTATTCCTGAAACTAATATTGCACTATATGTTAACTAACTGGAATTTAAATAAAAACTTGAAACTAAAATAAATAGATAGATAAAAATAAAAACAGCAAACCACCCCCTGCCACACACACACACACAAAAGAAGCTGCCATACCATCTTCCAAAGTGGTTGTACCATTTTGCATTCTCACCATCAATGAATGAATATTCCTGTTGTTCCACACCATTGCCAATATTTGGTGTCAGTATTTTGGAATTTCAGCCATTTTTTTTTTAGAAGGGGAAGGAGCAAAGGGAGAAGGAGAGAGAATTTTAAGCAGGCTCCTTGCCCAGCATGGAGCCTGATGCAGGGCTTGTTTCTACAAGTGTGAGATCATGACCTGAACCAAAATCAAGAGTCAAATGCTTAACTGGCTGAGCCACCCAGGCACCCCTGGAATGACATCTTTATTTGTCATTTGTAAGTCGTCTTTGGTGAGGTCTCCTTTCAAGTCATTTGCCTATTTTCAAATTGGGTTGTTCATTTTCTTAATGTTAAATTTTAAGAGATCCTTAAGTAATTCAAATAACAGTCTTTTATTAAATGATCCTTTTGTAATATTTTCTCCCAGTCCATGGCCCCTCTTTTCATTCTCTTGACATTGTCTTTCCCAGAGCAGAAGTTTTTAATTTTATTTAATTTTATCCATTCTTTGATGGATTTTACCTTTGGTGTTGTATCTAAAAATTCATTGAAAACTCAAGGTCATTTAGATTTTCTCCTATGCTATTTTTAGGGTTTTTGTAGTTTTATGAATTTCACATTTAGTCCATGAGGAATTTTGGATTAATTTTTGCAAAGGGTGTAAGCTCTGTGTTTACATTCTTCTTTTTTTCCCACTCCATGTGGATATCCAGTTGATCCAGAACAATTTGTTGAAAAGATTCTTTTTCTACATTGTATTACCTTGGCTCCTTTGTCAAAGATCAGTTGACTGTATTTGTGTGGGTCTATGTTTGGGTTCTCTGTTGTCTTCTATTGATCTATTTACCTATTCTTTCACCAATACCACACTGTTTTGATTCTGTAGTTTAACAGTAAGCCTTGAAGTTGGGTGGCATCTGTCCTCCAACTGTGTTGGCTGTTCCAGGTTTTTTGCCTCTCCATATAAAATTTAGAATCAGTTTGTTAATATCTATAAAATAATTTGCTAGGATTTTGATTGAGATTACACTGAATCTCTAGATCAAGTTAGGAAGAACTGACATTTTGTCAATATTGAATCTTCCTACCCATGAACACTAAATATCTCTCCATTTACTTAATTCTTTGGGATTTAATTCATCAGAGTTTTATAGTGTTTCTAATATAGATCTTATAGATATTTTGTTAGATTTATCCCAAGTATTTTACTGTTGAGGATACAAATATAAATTGTATTGTGTCTTAAACTTCAGATTCCAATTGTTCATTGCTGATATATAGGAAAGTGATTAACCTTTGTGTATATTTTTAAAAGATTTTATTTATTTATTTGAAAGGAGAGCAAAAGAGAGCATGAGCGAGTGTGAGGGGCAGAGGGAGAGGGAGAAGCAGACTCCCCACTGAGCAGGAAACATGAAGCGGGGCTCGATCCCAAGACCCTGAGATCATGACCTGACCGGAAAGCAGATGTATAATGGACTGAGCCACCCAGTCGACCTTTGTGTATTAACCTTGTTTTTCAAGGAATTGGCCCTAGATTTGTTCATAGCATCTCTTTATTATCCTTTCAATGTCTTTTGACTCTGTAGTGGTATCCTCTTTCATTTCTGATACTAGTAATTTGTGTTCTCTGTGTTAGCCTGTCTAAAGTCTTATTTATTTTATTAATCTTTTCCAAAAAACAACTTTTCGCTTCATTGATTTTTCTCTATTGACTTCCTATTTTCAATTTTATCGATTTTGCTCTATTATTTTTTCTTTTTTTTCTTCTTTTTACCTTGGATTAAATTTGTTCTTCTTTTCCTAGAGTCTTACGATAGAAGCTCATTGTTTTTAAATCTTTCTTCTTTTATTTTATTTTTAAGTTCCTCTCTAAGCAGTGTTTTTGCTGAATCCCACAAATTTTGATAAGTTGTATTTTTTTTATTTTTTATTATTATGTTATATTAATCACCATACATTACATCATTAGTTTTTGATGTAGGGTTCCATGATTCATTGTTTGCGTATAACACCCAGTGCTCCATGAAAAACGTGCCCTCTTTAATACCCATCACCAGGCTAACCCACCCCCCCACCCCCCTCCTTTAACTTGTATTTAATTCAAAGTATTTTTAAATTTTTCTTAAGATTGCTTATTTGACCCATATGTTACTTAGAAGTGTATGTTTAATGTCTAACTATTTTGGGTTTTCCAGGTATTTTTCTGTTACTTATTTTTAGTGTGATTTCACTGTGGTCTAAGAGCATATATTATATGATTTCTATTCTTTTAAATTAGTTAACGTTTTTCTTATGACACAGAATGTGGTCTATCAGTGAATGTTTGATGTGAGCTTGTGAAAAATGAGTATTCTACTGTTCTTGGATAAAGTAGTTTATAAATACCTTTATATTCAGTTGATTAATGATCTTGAGTTCAACCATGGCCTTACTGATTTTCTGCTTGCTGGATTGGCCCATTTCTAATAGAGGGGGGGTTGAAGTCTCCATCTATAACAGTGGATTCATCTATTTTTCCCTACAGTTCTATGAAACTTGTCTCACATGATTTGACTCTCTGTTGTTAGACTTGTACAAATTCAGGATTATTATGTCTTCTTAGAGAGTTGACTTCTTTATCATTATGCAATACCTTTCTTTACCCCAAATCATTTTCCTTGCTCGAGGTTTGCTGTCTCTGAAATCAATATAACCACTTCAGCTTTCTTTTAGTTAGTGTTAATATGGCATATCTTTCTCCATTCCTTTATTTTTAATCTATGTGTCTTTACATTTAAAGTGGAATTCTTATAAACAGCATATAGTTGGGTCTCTAATCGACTCTGACAAATTCAGTCTTCTAATTTTTGTGTTTAGTCCATTGACATTTACATTGATAATCGATGTAGTTGGATTAATATCCACCATATTTATTTATTTATTTGTAATTAATTAACATATAATGTATTATTGGTTTCAGGGGTACGGGTCTGTGATTCATCAGTCTTATATAGTGTCCACCATATTTATAAGTATTTTCTATTTGTTACCCTTGTTCTTTATTCTTATTTTTGTCTTCACTCTTTTTCTGACTTTTGTGGTTCTAATGGAACATTTTATATGACTCCATTTTCTCTCCTGTGTTAGCATTTAAACGCTACTTTTTAAAAAAATTATTTTGGTGGTTGCCCTAGAGTTTTCATTATACATTTACAAATAATTCAAGTCTACTTTCAAACAGCACTATACCACTTCACAGGTAGTGCACGTACCTTATAATAACAAAGTATTTCTAATTCATCCCTCCAGTACCATCTATCATTGCTGTTGTTGATTACTCTTATTTATAAGCATGCATTAAAATACATATACAAATACATCATTGCTGTATTTATTTATAACTAACTGTATCTGCTAGATCAATTAAGAATAAAAAAATAAAAGTTTTATTTTACCTTCACTTATTTCTTCTCGGGACTGGTTCTCATAGAGGCCTCTGCCTGTGACTCTCTATCCTGGCAATTTGTGAATTTCTATACTTTCCTGTCTGCCTCTTTAATTTGATGAGCAGTAGTTTTCCCTGTGACCTCCATTTTTTCAAAAATCTAAGAAGAGTTTTTAATTTGTTTCTTTGTTTGACTGATTGTTTTTCTGTTTGCTCAGCTATTTACTTCTGAGCTCCTTACATGCCAACTGGAAACCAGAAGTCCCGAATGCTACTTTTGATGTACAATAATTGAAAGATACTCCTGTGCATCAAACTCTTCATGGTTTCCTATCTCACCAGATTAAAATCTGAGACCCTTACCAGCAGCTTCAAGGTTTAGCATGTTCTGTTTCTTGCTTAATTCTGTAATCTCATATTTTATCATCCACCACTTTGGCCTCTAGATTCCCACTACACTAGCCTTCTTTCTAATCTTCAAATATACTGGTATCTGTCATACCTTATGGTCTTTGCATAGGTTCTTCTTGCTATCCTCAAAGTTCTTTACCCTTACCTTCAAAGAGTTTCTTCTTTTAATTCTTGCATTAATTCAAATATCAGCTCTTCAGAAAACCATCCAATCTAACATACCACTCAACCAGTTTCTGTCATATTATTCTATTGTGTATCTTACAGAATTTATTACTGATTGATATTTTGTTGCTTATTTTTCACTGACCTTAATCACTAACATATAAACTCTATTAAGCAAGGATCTTTTCTCTTCTGTTTATTGCTTTATCCCAGTGTCTATCTAGTGTTGACACTCAAATAATTTTTTCTGTAAATTAATTAAGTAATTAATGAGTTAATAACCATTATGGCAGACTTATTTCATTAATGGTCTAATTTCTTCAATCTTCCCTCTATTACACATTTTCCATGTGATTTTAATTCTTCTTATTAATGAGATAAGGTCTATTTTCCTTCCCTTGAATTTGGATTGATCTTTAACCTGCTTTGGCCAATAAAATATGGAAGAAGTCACTGCGCCAGTTCTAAGCCTAGGTCTCAAGAGGTTATGTGGCTTTCTACTTGATTAATGTAATCCATCTAGGTTTGCTATAAGAATATGCCCAGGGTAGACTGCTGAAGGATGAATCACATGGAGCAGAGATGTGTCTCCCCAGTTGTCTGGGCTGAGGCCTAAACCAGGCAACAACCATTTGATTGCCAGACATATGAGAGAGAGTCCAGTCAAGGTCAACAGAGCTTGATCTGTGGCCAATTGCAGATATATAAATGAGCCCCACCAGCACAAAAAGTACCACTCAGCCAATCTACAGATTCATGAGCTAAATGAATGACTGTAGTTCTAAGCCACCGAGTTTTTAGGTGGTTTGTCTTATAGAATTGTTGTGGCAAAAGATAACCCATACAATCATGTACTACAATATCTTGCATATCATAGATTCTCAATAAGTATTAGTTGAAATGCCTCTAAATTATGTAGATATATCTAGACTAAACTTCTTCCTTCAGCTAAAATTCTGCACGTCTAAACTGCCTGCTGTATTTCTAAACTGAAAGGAACATTTTCATCAAAGTCCACCTCCTTTCTTCATTTACATTTCTCTTAACACATCATTGCCTCAGGCATGAAGTTCCAAACATTTTATCAGCATTCACTGGTTCTTTATTTCCATATTCAATGTCACTGTGTTTTATCAATTATTCCTACTTGGAAATTTTCCAATCCATACCTTCTTGTCTACTTTTATTGCCATCCTGCTAGTCCAAGGCCACCAGACATTGAACTTGACAGAGGGTAAATAATAACTTATACTGCATGGCATTTTACAATTTTCAAAGCATTTTCACATAGTATTCTATTTAATGGTTGCAACCATCTTATGAAATGTTCCACACAGACCCTCTTATCTTCACTTAGGTTGCAATGAAACGGAAGCTGTGAGAGGATAAGAAAAAGCCTGGGACTTTCAAGTTCTAGTTCAGAGTCCTTTGCACTGTGCTATCCTGTATGTTGCCAACTTCCACAGCCTACTAGCTTATCTACGCGGCTTTCCTTTCTACTCATTCTGCCTACAAGTGCCACCAGATGAATGGTCCTCAAAACACTTTTTCATTTTCCTGTTCAACAACTTAAATATCCATTATCTATAACATTGAGGTCAAACTTCTTAACCAAAAGTTAAGGTTTCCATTATGTTTTTATTTTTTCTGATGACCACCAAGAACTCAAGAATCATTATACTAAAATATGTCTTTCACCTTAACAAGACATATTTTACTGAATGCTGTCAACACTTCAATTAATAGTCTCTTTGTTGATGCTTCCTTATTTAAATACTCTGGGGATGCATCCTGATTTTAACCATAACATGTAATGCCTCTAGGCCTATCTAATATGTTCTCCTTAAATCTTTCATTTTTGCCATTTCCTTTATTTTAAAAACACGTATTTAAGTGGAACTAAACACATATTGAAGGACTTATCTAAAAATTCTAAAGACTGTGCATTCTGCTTTCTGTCGGGGCCCTGACTAAAACACTGCCAAAGATGTCTCTTTGGTTCCAACTCTTTAATGAGGAAATTAATATATATTACATTGAGAACTCAGGTACCAAATGTAGGAAAAGTCATGAGAAGTGTCAGGGTTAGTATCTTTTAAAGGTTAATAGTAAGCAAGAGAATATAGATGGTAAAGTCTATAGTTGCAACTTGCCTGGGCACAGAGTAGAGCAGAGAAGGATGAAGAATGTGTCAGAGAGTAAACATAAAATACCCAGCCCAGCTTACTATTTTTGCAACTTGGCATCACTTCTTCTTTCCTTTCATCTGACTTATTTCTCTTTCAGAACATAGAGAACAGAAGACCCTTCACCAACTATATCATCACAGTAATGCCAATCTAGTCATACTTCCATCAGGAGTACTAGCCACTACTAGTACAATCTACACAAGATAAGAAAGAAAAAGAGGGGAAAAAAGAAATAATTGATTAACATAAAATACGCACAGTTGCCATAGTTCAAGTTTCTGTAACATATTTGAGGCCAAGATGAGAATTATGAGCTCCTTCTTCCATATACTTCCAGGTTCCTGAACAAGCACTTGACCAGATAGGATTTTACCTTTTGAGGTAAAATCTAAAAGTAAAATCCTCTTTAAAGGTCTTTAGAAATCCTGCCTTTATGAAGAAGTTGCAGTTTTCCAATGAGTTTGTTAAACTGGAAATATTAAGCAGGGCCCTACTGAAGCCTCAGAGTTCTAGATATAGTTCTGAATGCCTTCACTGGGGAATATCCACCCAATTTCCCCTGGATAATTGGAATAAATTACCCAAGTTTGCATAGTAATTCCTTTTTATGAGCGTTGGTTTAATAGTAGGAAAAGATGTTCTTGACTACGGGGCAATGTTAGCTTCTAAATAGCTGTTTCATCATTGATGTGTTCTTCTTTGAGAACAAAGACAGCCAAACCAACCAACCTCAAGTTTGGAAAGATGTGAAACAACCATTCTATAAGGGGACTTTTAAGTATAATTAGTGAAAGGAGGAACTCTCAGAATATGCATATTCTGTCTATGGAAACAAAACAAAACAAAAACCTAGCACTGTGCATTAACTGTTGATTAGAAGGTGATACCATATCCCGATCTCATGCGAGATCACTATTAAGCATTTAGTAAGTCATTCCATTATGTTATCATTCCAGTCTCTTCCTGGTGATGGAGTACATGTTAAGACCAGTAAAGCCTATGGGCCTTAAAGGTCTCTTGGTTTTAAATGAAATTACATAGAACATCATGACTACAACTAAGGCATTTTATAAGTCTACACATTGTGGTACTGGTAGTATTATTGCCGACAGAGAAAGAAAATCCAATTTCTAAATACATACCTATTAAAATGAGGACACATAACTATCCTCTTCTTGAAGAGGCCCAATAGATATACCCTGACATTAGGTAGCTTACTGGTCGTCTCCAGGCATAGTGTTATTTCACTGACCTCTGATATTAGTAGGCTGAGCACTCAGCATATCTAGTAGCTAGATGAGCCTTGGTGAGAGGAAGTTGAAGTTTTCAAACGCATACTTTGCTTCTACCATCCCTGTTCCATGGTCATTCTGTTTATGAGTCTTAGATCAAGCACCAAGTTGGTTAAAGGAAGATCCTGATTGATAGCTATAAAATAGTTACCTAATCACTAACAGCTCCCTCCGGTGTACATTCACATTGGACCAAATAACTTCAGGTTTTGTGCCTATTCCAAAAAGTTTTTCTTCGTAACTGTCCCACAGAAAACCTTGCCACCAAGTCTCCTATATTCCACAGAGGCCAACTTTCCTAGGCAAAGAGCAAGCCAGAGAAGGGGAAGGATAGATTGGACAATGATGGCTGGAGGATTTTAAAAAGAATAATCAAAATAGCAAGTAATTGCATTTTCTTTACCCCAAGGCTAACCTCCACTTCTGCTTAGTTCGGGCCATACTAAATTATATTGTTATGAGTAAGACTAATAAGGTGGAAAATCAGCCCAGTTTATCCCCTTCTGTCTACAGGTTTAGTGCTCTTTTTCTTTTTTTTCCTGTAGTTCACTTCTAAGTGACTAAGGATACTTTAGATATCAATCTATACATTTACTCACAGCAGCACCCTACTATTGCCTCTGATTTATAAATTTTAGACTCCTCAGAAAAGGTCTTTGGGAAAAAACAATTCTTTAACATATTCTTTATTTTCTTAAATGATAAAAAGTATTACTCCCTTCCCTTAAATATTCACTCTCATTTGCATTTGCTAATTTGAGGGAATATTATCCATTAATTGAGGGATTTCTAGTATCCTTACAATGATATAAAACTAGGCATAGCACTACAGAGATCTTTGCATGTAAACCCTATTCTCTGGAAAACTTTACTGCTCACTGGAGTCATTTGCAAGCAGGACTACACATTAGAAGAAATTGGGTTACAAAAATATATATATATATATATATGTACACACACACACACACATATATATATATATCAGTATATATTAAACCATACTCTAGATATATTAGAGTATTCAGTATATAGTAGATCTACTCAGATATAGTAGAGTACTCAACCATACTCAGTACAGATGCAACCATAACCTCTAGAAATGGAATCAGGCATCAGTATTTTTAATAACTACCTAGGATTTTTTAATGTTTGACATAATTGATCCACTTAAAAACCTTCAAATTCTCTAACTCATAAGCTAGGCTTCTCAATTCACAAACTTATTTTTAAATTTATTTTCTATAAACATATTGTATATTTTTGCCTAAATTGTGTTGTTTCTAAATTATATCCATAATTATATCACACAGCCATTGACTATTTAATTTTACAAACTGTCCTGCTTGAATATACTTTGATGTCATTTCTGGAAAGAAATATAAAGGCAGTGGTAGAAAAAATGATAATTTACTTACTGAAAATGATGGCAATGTTTAATTTTCTTTAAATTTCCTAAAATTTGGGGCGCCTGGGTGGCTCAGTTGGTTAAGCGACTGCCTTAGGCTCAGGTCATGATCCTGGAGTCCCAGGATCGAGTCCCACATCTGGCTCCCCGCTCAGCGGGGAGTCTGCTTCTCCCTCTGACCCTCCCCCCTCTCATGTGCTCTCTCTCTCTCTCATTCTCGCTCTCTCAAATAAATAAAATCTTTAAAAAAAATAAATTTCCTAAAATTCATGATAGTGGGGTGCCTGGGTGGCTCAGTTGTTGGGCGTCTGCCTTCGGCTCAGGTCATGATCCCAGGGTCCTGGAATCGAGCCCCGCATCAGGCTCCCTGCTCTGCGGGAAACCTGCTTGTCCCTCTCCCACTCCCCCTGCTTGTGTTCCCTCTCTCGCTGTGTCTCTCTCTGTCAAATAAATAAATAAAATCTTTAAAAAATAAAAAAATAAAATTCATGATAAAGATAACTATTAATCTGATAGATTCTTTTCCTGAGATGTATTAATAATTAAAAGTTCCTAACTCTCTATTAAAAGATATATTTAAAATCTTAAAAGTTTAATTTTTAAGTTACTTTTTTAATAACTTCAAAAACTCATAATTTATTTTTTATTATAAATATAATGATTGTTTCTTAGAAAAAACATGGAAAGGAGACAAGCTTGCCCACACACAAAAACCACCCAAAGTCAAAATATATAAAGACATTTTTTTAAGTTTAGTATAAATTACAAGAATACTTTTTATGAAGTGATAAAGTTCCTAAAAACTCTACAAGTTTTTCACAGGAGTAATTACTAGGGATTTAGAAAAGCATTTTAACAAATTAATTCCTATAAAACTATTTATTCACATCATTTGACTCTAATCCCTACTACCTCTTTTTTTCAGTGAACAATGACCTCTCTCCAGTACTACCCTATTGAAGTCCTTGGTTATTTCAGTAACTGCGTAGATAATGACTTAATACACTGTCTTCTCAGATATTTAAACTCTTCCATTAATCCTTTTCTCACCTTTCTGTACCCATTCACTCTTATGTCCATAAGTTAGACCTATAACTACCAATAACTACAACCCCTTCAATGTACCAGTTTTAAGTATCCAATACGTAAGGTACCATCTCCTATTTTCCCATTTTTACACTTTCTAGTAGTCTAACTCCAACAGTCCTTCACTTTTACTAGGATCTATAATTCAGTGATATACCAGTTTTTACATTGTACTAATTTTTGTTCATTCTCTTTGCCACTTACACTGAAGCATCTGTCCTCAACTCCTGTGTCCCTGCCCCACTTTGTACTCACTTGACAAAAACCTAATATTGATTAATTACCATTTCCCTACACTTATGCTTATAGGGTGAACCCTGCCTAATGAAGGAAAATACAAACATGCTGACTGATCTGACTTTAAATACATGGTGGTCTAATCCCAGATTGTTCCTCAGGGCAATGTCTTATCTCTCTTCAAATGTCCTATACCTCCTGCCATTCTCATTTTTAGTTCCTAGTTCACTAGAAGACCAGGAATATTTAGAAGAGAACACGGGCAATTTAATTTTGACACATCTGCCTGTCTCTATGTGTATACTACCTCCATTCTGTTACCAGGAATTAACTGTCTTTCATTTTCCCTAAGACCATAGACTTATTTTGCTCTGCATCCATTCTATATCATTTTCGCAAAGGCTTTGTTCCTGACATTTTTCCCCACGTTATTCTGAATCATCTACATTTATTCTTGTTTCTGATTATTGCCATCAGCGTGCAAGCATGAAATTATTTTCCTATCTGTTGAAAATTCTGTCTTGACCTCACTTCCTCCTCCAGTTAGTAGCCCATTGCTTTATGTCTTTTCACCTCTACATACACACAACATCTACAAAGAATTTCTCTTGTCTATAGCTCCATTTATTTCACCTTATTCTCTCTTGAACCATACTCGCCAGGTTGTCACCTTCCACTTCATTGACATTGCATTTATGAATGTCACAGGGGTGTCCACTGCCAAATCCAGTAGCTAGTATCAGTGCTCATATTATAGAGGCAAGGAAGACTTTATTCAATATTACAATGACAGAGAGAGACTGAACGCAACTCTACTAAAATGAAAAGCAAGAGAAATTTTAAGCACAGGAATGAGTGGAAATGTACTGGGTGACTCTGCAGGGGAGAGATGGATCAATGGGATGTGCCTAGTACACTGAGTTATTTCCAAGTTTACAAATGTTTTTCTCTGTGATTAGACAATCTGTATTTACTAACTGGCACCCACTGAAGTCATGTTCCTACCCTCCCACAGGCATGGGGAGATAAGGATGCTATATCCTTTGATGTTTACATTTCAAAGAGATGGTTCTCACGTTCTTTATGAAGAAATTTCTTAGTTTGTAATACTGGCAAGAAGTTGAGAGAATAGTTACATATATTTCAAAGTGACAGAGATGAAAATATAATTGCAAGTTTTCTAAATTAAATGTTCTAAGAAAAGGGAGATTAAAGGTTACAGCCAGGAAGAAACTGTCTAAAGTTTAGTCAAGCTAAGGGAAATGTTAAGGCCCTCATGGTCAGGTCCTATTATATAATGGGCACAGGGAGGAAATTTTTTTGCGTACCATAGTGATCTATTGAGTATATTTTGATACTTCCTAGGTCAATTTTGATAGTAAAGGACAATTGAAGGATCTAAGACCCTTCAAGCATACAGGTCAGAGTTATGATACCAGATAAACTACCTAGAACAGCAGAGGTGCCAGCTACAGAGCGATATAGAATGGATAAAGAAGAGTTTAATAATTAGGATCTGTGGCAGCTTTGAGAAAAGCAACAGACAGGACCTCTAGTTATAGGATCCTTTCTGTTATAGGATCTCAGGAGTCTCTAGTCTAGACATCTCGGCTTGCAACCTTGCTAGATTTTCACTGTTTTTTTCACAGTCCCAACTCTTCCAATATTCTCCATGTAATAAATGAGAACATTCATCAGAAGACTGTTTTGATTCTGGCTTTCCTCTGCTTAATTATTTATACCAATTCTTCATTGTTTATAATTTTGTATTCCAATTCTTTCACTAAAACAGGTTTTCATAGTCTGATGCCAGTTTTGGAAGCCAACTTTAAACTCTACTATTTTATAGGAATGTCTTTTTTTTTTTAAAGATTTTATTTATTTATTCATGAAAGACAGAGAGAGAGAGAGAAGCAGAAGGAGAATCAGGCTCCCAAGGAGCAGGGAGCCCAATGCGGGACTCGATCCCAGGACCCTGGGATCATGACCTGAGCCGAAGGCAGACGCTTAACCATCTGAGCCACCCAGGCGCCCTATAGGAATGTCTTTTACTTCTACTTTAATTTTTACTATCTATTCTTATATATAAAGATCATCCTTCCCATGCACTTACAACTTTGTTTATTATGATTACTCTGGGTAAACACTCAAACCTATGCCTTTCCTGACCCTGTCTATCTTTTATTAACCCTCTTTGATTATAATTAGGTAATAACCATCCTTCATTTTACTCAGTGTTCATGATTATCATCTTTATCATTCATTAGTTCACAATGAGAAACAAGAATTGGACATCTTATATACAGCAATCGCCTTATTAGATGGAGTGAAAACATACAAATAGTTCTGTCAAGAAATAGAGAAACTCTTAAAAATAACATAATTTTGTCATTAACATTTTTAGTTACCTTATGGTTTGTACTATGTCATTTTCTTTTCTAATTTTTTAATCCTGACCCTGTCTATCTTTTATTAACCCTCTTTGATTATAATTAGGTAATAACCATCCTTCATTTTACTCAGTGTTCATGATTATCATCTTTATCATTCATTAGTTCACAATGAGAAACAAGAATTGGACATCTTATATACAGCAATCGCCTTATTAGATGGAGTGAAAACATACAAATAGTTCTGTCAAGAAATAGAGAAACTCTTAAAAATAACATAATTTTGTCATTAACATTTTTAGTTAGCTTATGGTTTGTACTATGTCATTTTCTTTTCTAATTTTTTAATCTGCATAAATCTCAGATTTCCCATTGTATTAATAATTACCTTACGTGCAGTAAAAAATATGATCTCTCTCTCTGCCTTACTCTCTTTACTTTTATGAAATTACAGTGACCCCAAAATATGCATTTGAAAATTGCTTGTTCAATTGAACTGACAGAATATAAATTAGTTTGGATAATATATTTATATTTTATTAGGGAAGAGGGAAATAATCTTATGAAATAGCCACCAAGAACTTTTCATGTATTAAAAAATTAAAATTAAAAATAATCTGTGAAGAATATGCCTAAAGGCTCCTTATGCTATCAGACTAAAAATGAGAATCAGGCCAATATAACAACAGTCAAAACTTATTTTTCATAAAATTTGGAAGCTGTAGAACAAGATGATTGTCACCAAAGATAACCACCTTTTCATATTCTAGATATTTTTACAGTGTTAGATGCCATTTCAAGTTTCATCTTCAATTAAAAAAATAAGTTCAAGAACTGAGTGTCATCAATAAGTTCTATTTCCTTAACCCACCAGAGACTGGTATAAATAAGAAGACAACACACAACAACAGAAAAAAAAATTTCTTTACCTTAGTGCTTACTTTACAAGTCATCATGTATGTTTATTAAATCCCTAAATTATGAAACGAGTATATTTTATTACCATTCTACTGCATCACTATGAAAAAAGTAAATGTATTTATAAACATAAAAAGAAAAAAATAGAAAAAGACCATAACCAACGGAAGGAAGGAAGGAAGGCAGGAGGACGAGAGAGAGGAAAGAAGGAATAATAAGAGAGGAGAGAAGGAAGACAATTGCAGAGGGTTGACCAGCATTAAAATTTCCCTGGGACTGCCAGGAATATTACTTAAGTTGATCAGTGCATTCTATGACATTAATGCACCACTTGAGAGTAATTTCTTAAGATGAATATTAAGAAGTACTAAAGGAACTCACATACCTTTTTTTGCTATATAATGAGAAGTCTGACTGCATTTTCTTTTCTGATATATGACTGCTGACAGTTTTTAAGTCTAGCCTCTCTCTGTTCCACTTGTGTCCCATATCTGGACACAGTGATAGGACAGTCTATATGCTCCCTCCCTCAACATGGAGGGGAATCGGTATTTTAAACAATGCAAGCCCCACCTGTGCTTCAACTCTCACCTGACCCACCTCCCAACTACAATAAAAACCCAGACCAATTTCTTTTCCTTGCCCGCTCAAATGATTTAGGGCTAGCTTGGGAGGCTGGCCCTGCTCTCCCTAGACACCTCGATTATGTAGATAATAAAATTTTTTATACCTTTTTGGTACATTTTGCTTCATCAGTCTCAACATCTGAACCAAACCTCAGGTAGGGGTCCATCTGCCTCTATATGTGCCCATGACATGCTACCCCAAGTGAAATCATATTTTTCTTGGCAAAACTTATGTCAAATGTGCTCAAAATGAAACATTGTGTTCACATTTTCTAATAAATCAGAATGAGAACACTCCAATAAGGGATTTGAAATTTGGAAATTTATGAATCTCATCTACTCTGAATCCTTAAAAACTGATATACTACCTGCTATTTATTTTTGCAGTCTGATAACAGCTAACCATGTTGGGCACTTACTACATGGCAAACAGTGTGCTAAGAACCATGTGCCCTATTATCTCACTTAGTCCTGTGGTAACATTTCTGTGTGGTAGTTATTCATTATTTTCATTTCCTGATGAGAAACTTAACCATAAACAGAGTAAGAATTTGTCCAGGGGCACCTGTGTGGCTCAGTTGGTTGTCTTCCACCCTTGGTTTTGGCTCAGGTCATGATCTCTGGATCCTGGGATTGAGCCCTGTCTCAGGCTCCATGCTCAGCTGGGAGTCTGCTTCTCTTCCTCCCTCCCTCTCCCTCTGCCCCTCCCACCTGCTTCTGTGTGCATGTGCACTCACACTCACCCTCTCTCTCTAAAATAAAAAAAAAAATCAAAAATCTTTAAATTAAAAAAAATGATTTTTTTCAAATATAACCTGATCTGAAATTATGTAATTCATTCAAGTTTACCCTATCAGAGATTATGTGATTCATTCAAGTGCTTCTTTATATTCATCTCAAGAAATTACTCTCAAGTGGCGCTTTAATGTCTTGGAATGCCCTGACCAGCTGGGTGTGGAGCCTGCTTGAGATTCTCATTTTATGTATGTACTTTAACTTTGCTTTCCTGACTTCAAATTTCATGCTATTAGTCACTCTGCTTTGTTGCTTCACCATGAGCAACAGAGAGTGCAATAAACAGCCAGCAATAAAGAGTTCCAGGAATATTTATGAGATCAAACACTCATATAAAGAATTGATATATTTTCAAAAATACCAAAAGCTAAATGTACTTTTTATTTATAATTATACAATTGAAATATAGTCAAAAACAAAATTCATGAAATTAACAGATACATCAGTTTCTATTCTATATTTTAAGTCTTCAAAGAATCATCCAGTTTTAGGATCATAGTGATCACATTGCCTGTCAAAAAATTAAAAATATTTTGTTGTAAGAAAGTCGACCAGACGTAGACCTCCTTCACAATTGGATTATTCTAATTCTTTGCCTTAATGTAGCCAACAGTACTAATTCCAGTTTTCTAGATTATAAGCATTTGTTAGAACACTGTAAGTTTCTAGGACGCCTGAGTGGCTCAGTTGGTTAAGTGTCCCACCCTTGATTTTAGCTCAGGTCATTATCTCAGGGTTGTGAGATCAAGCATGTGTCCAGCTCTGTGCTGGGTGTGGAGCCTGCTTGAGATCCTCTCCCTCCCTCTCCCTCTGCTCCTCCCCTTCCTCCCCCACAACTTCTCTCTCAAAAAAGCAAAAACAAACAAACAAACCACTGTAAATTTCCAAGGATTTTTTTCTATAAGAAAAAGAAGCTAATATTTACTTGGCACTTAATATGTGTGTCCACACTGATGTTTTAAATGTACTATCTTGTTAAATTCATAAATTGAAAAATAATAATGTTTGATTTTACTCACCGTAAGGATTATTTTATTTGTAATTTGTGTTAGCCAAAAGGTCTTTTCATATGTCTTACTAATGGGAAATTTATTTACATATAAAAGTTTAAAATATATGGGTGCCTGGGTGGCTCAGTTGGTTAGGCGACTGCCTTCGGCTCAGGTCGTGATCCTGGAGTCCCGGGATCGAGTCCCACGTTGGACTCTCTGCTCGGCAGGGAGTCTGCTTCTCCCTCTGACCCTCTTCCCTCTCGTGCTCTCTATCTCTCATTCTCTCTCTCAAACAAATAAATAAAAATCTTAAAAAAAAAGTTTAAAATATGCAGTTCCAGCATTCTCCCTAATTCTTCATAGATATGTTTTGACTTTTTCAGTTTTAGCTATATTAGATATATTTGGAACATCATCCAACATGATTTAAATGTATTTTTATAGTTACACTAGGTTTTGTCACCAAATGTATTTATGTACATCCATATCATAATTCAAATTATGCATGTCCTTCAATGCAAGGAAATCAGAAGTCAAAACTGATTACAAGGTGAGGATTATATCAAGGTCAATGTATTTGCACCTGCTATGAATTGTTATGGGATGCTTTCTTTCTTTAGCATGTGCCATTTTGCCTTTTCAATTACTGAAAACCACATTTTCTGCTATATTGCTTGCATCTACAGCAATCTCTGTCTTATATTTGCATAGTTTGTTCTCTTGATGTGCCTTTGCATAAAAAATACAATTTTTCGAATCAGGCAGAAATTAAACTCAGGCTTTAGAAATAACATTTGTGACTACACATTTAAAAAGCTTTATTAAACATTTAAAAACATGCTTTCCTTTGGGAGTAAAAAAATAAACCTGGAGAATTTAGACACTTTTGCAAATATATCTATATTATTCTAAACTAATCAAAGGCTTTGTTATAAAATAACAGAGAAAATTTATAAAAGGAGTATAACCCGAATCTATTTTCCAGAATACTCTATAAAACCTATATGAGACAGGAATAATCATAATTTTTTCTAAGATTAACAGTATATAATTTAAATAAGTTCAAATATAGCATGATTTGGTAAGTTTATATTTTGTTTTGTTTTAAAAAATAAATATGTATAAGTCTTAAAATAATCTCTAAATCAAGTCCAGATCTGATTAATCTGTACATATTTCTGAATTATTTCACATATGTATTCTAGGATATAAATGTATATAAATATAATTGGTAAAATAACCCAAATTCATTTATATATGATATGTATATATGTATGTGTGTGTTTTTATAGGCACATTTGTACACATTTGTAGACGCATCATAAGAAGCAGAAATAGAGGGCGCCTGGGTGGCTCAGTCAGTTAAGTGTCTGCCTTCGACTCAGATTATGATCCAACGGTCTTGGGATCCAGTCCCACATTGGGCTCCCTGCTCAACGGGGAGCCTGCTTCTCCCTCTATCCTTTCCCCCCTGCTCGTGATCTCTCTCTCTCTCTCTCTCTCTCTCTCTCATGCTCTCTCTCTCTCTCAAATAAATAAATAAAATCTTAAAAAAAGAAGCAGAAATATATATATAAACTACAAAGAGAAAAATGACCACATTCCTTTCCCACCATCAGAAACTGCAGACAAGGATGATCTTTGACTAATTACTAAATTTTTATGAACAATTATTTAAAGAATCTGGGGTCTTTGTAACTAAGAAAGCAGTTATTAGAAATTAATTTGACTCAATAATGGATCTGTATTTTCTTCTTTCTGGGACATATTTAAGGACAAAAGTTGAAAGTAAAAGTGAAGGTTCAAAAAAGCTAGTAAAGTTGATGAGGATTTTTTGTCTGCCCAGGTGAACTTCCTTTTGAAAGCAAACTTATCTCAGGGCTATCCCAATTCTACCATTTAGTGGGGCTGGTTTCCCTTCCCCTGCCTCAGGACCAGGCATAAAAAATAAAATTGCCTGGGCGCCTAGGTGGCTCCTTCAGTTAAGTGTCTGCCTTCGGCTCAGGTCATGATCCCAGGCTTCTGGGATCAAGCCCCACATCGGGCTTCCTGTTCAGCGGGAAGCCTGCTTCTCCCTCTCCCACTCCCCCCGCTTGTGTTCACTCTCTCGCTGTGTCTCTCTCTCTCTGTCAAATAAATAAATAAAATATTTTAAAAAATTAAATTGCCTAATCTAAGAAGTCAAGGCCTCGGACAGCGATTGGTTTAGAAATCCATGCAATCCAAGTAGAAATAATAAAAAATATTCTTAAGAGCTTTTCTGGAGCTGTAAGAAAACAAAATACTGACCTCTCTCCCCTCATTATTCCTGAAGTTTATTGTTTTGTTTTGTTATTTTTCATTTAAGATTCTGACCTGTAAAGATGATATGGGTTTGAGATTTTCAATGCCTTTATAGCCACGATAAAGGAGGGAGCTTAAGAATTAAACTGAACAAGAACAGCAACAACACCCAAAAAAACTGAGAGATAAAAATTTCAATGACATTTATCAAGAATTAAATCTTGCCATCTTTAATCATATCCAATGATCTGAATTTCCCAATTTTATAAGCATATATGTAATCAAATAGAGAAATAGATGATAGAGATAGATAGATGATAGATGATAGATGATAGATAGATAGATAGATGATAGTTGGAGTGAGCCTGCTTGTTTCCTTTAGGCATCTATCATGTACAAAGTTCTAATTAATGGGAAATATAAAATCATAAGTGAGCTACATAAATATTCAGTACTTCTCCCACTGTAAAAAAAAAAAAATGAGTTTACAGGGGCATATGGGTGGCTCAGTTGGTTAAGCGACTGCCTCTGGCTCAGGTCATGTTCCCAGGGCCCTGGGATCCAGCCTCTCATCAGGCTCCCTGCTCGGCAGGGGGCCTGCTTCTCCCTCTCCTTCTGCAGCTCCCACTGCTTGTGCTCTCCTGCTCTCTCGTTCTGTCAAATAAATAAACAAAATCTTTAAAAAATGAGTTTGCAAATATTGAGGAGATATTTTCTGTTCCTATTTAGGGGTTTAGATTAAACTGTCTCTGAGTTAACATTTGTCCTTGGGAAATATATGATGTGAGCATATCTTTAATTAATTAGTGTATTGGTTTTTTTTTTTAATTTTTTATTGTTATGTTAATCACCATATATTACATCATTTGTTTTGGTGTAGTGTTCCATGATTCATTGTTTGTTCATAACACCCAGTGCTCCATGCAGAATGTGCCCTCTTTAATACCCATCACCAGGCTAACCCATCCCCTAGTGTATTTATTTTTTTCCATAGAAGACAAGGGAAAAAACAAAGCATTTCTGCAACTGACACAGGGAGATCTAGAAGGGCAATGGACTCAGGATGCCTACTGCTGTCTTTATGTGTATTGTTAAGACCTGTAGCCTCAGACTGCTCTGTAGACCTGGATATGCTATAAACAGCTATGGACTCTTCTCATTAGAGCATTATTCTACCCTGATTATTTCTTACAGTTGGAGGAGTCACCAAGAGGATATGACCACCAGTTGAGCCTCAGGCAAGACCTAGTCACCTTTTCCCATGTTCTTGACATGCCCACTGTTCTTAGAACGGGAATGGTTTCAAGGACATAAGCCTTGAGAGAGTAAGGCATTGTTGAGACCACCTGGAGTGAGTATGTGACTGAGTGAGTATGGGCACTCCTGAAACACCGGCTGACATGATGTGTGTGCTTGAGGAAGTGTGTGCGGGGCACTGCAGCAAAGAAGGGCAGTAAACAGTTGCCACAGTGGGCTGGCCTCTACGGTGGGCAGATCAGCTGCCCACCAACACCCAGCTAGAGACTGAAGGCTGAGTGAGAAAGTTGGAAGAAGAGCTGAGATTAGAGAAGGACATGTGGATGTCCACTACTCTGCTGGCTTCAGGGCTGGCAGACAAGGTGGGAAAGCAGGGTAATACATTGGAGAACTTAGTGTGCTGTTCTGCAAAAGTAGGATTAAGGTCCAAGTGCTTGTAACAAAGCCTGATTGGGACATAAGGGGTGGAATCCCTGAGAAAGTGAAGAAATTGAAGAGAAGGATGTTGTGATTAATAGTGAAATGGACGAAACATTCCATGCTATCTGACTCCTAACACGAAGAAGAAGAACAGCATAGCCAAAACACCCTCAGCCAGAGGGGGCCCCCATGTCAGGAAACGTTCATGATGAGAGAACACATGCCCACTGAGCTTATTGATTTAGCAGCCAAGCTCCAGCGAAAAGATAAGGAAATCATCCCCACTTGGTTAGTGCAGCTATAGGATACAGGGGATAATGACATTTCTCTGACCAGGTAGGAGGCACAAAAAACGAGCAACATCACCACACACCTGCCTTCCAACAGCACCTGCATGGCACTCAGAGGGTTCATAGTACTTAGTCTGTTATAGATTGGATTGTTCTAGCCTACAGGAGCCCTGGTCGGATGAAGGGGATCTCCCTGAGCACATGGAATCCTGGAAATCTATAAAGGAGATGCAACATATTCTTAGAGAGTTGGGAATGAGATAGGTGATTTACACCCCTGTCTTTTAAGTCCCTGATTGGGCCACATTCACTGCAGGAATGCAAGTCAGTATCCTCCAGTCAGCAGGCAGGACCTGGTATGGAATGCTGATATCGATGCTGAGCCTTATTGTGGGCCAGGACAATTATGATGTTGGGTAACTCATTGCTGATCTGAGAAACACTGACAAATCCCAGGAATGGGTACAGGCTGTGAAAAAGATCCAGGACAGAGAGGGAACTCAAGAAGCCAAAATGCTATCCCAAGCAGCTGAAAAAAAGTCCTATAAAAATAACCTGGAAGCAAATGTGGTTTGACCTCCTGGCTGTTGGGATTCCACCTGGAAAGGTGAACACTGACAACACAATGCTGTGTTGGTCAGCTTGTGGAAAGCCTTAAAACCTGAACAACAGTTCAGAGTTGCCCTGCCTGCCATTACCATCCAAGATGCCCCTGTCTGCTCCAGCAGAGGCCTCAAGGGTATAGTCCTACTTGGGGTTGATGCATTCCACCAATGGATGCAGGTCAGGATTTCCTCGAGGTAAGGGCCATTGGGGGCAATCAGAGGCCTCAAGTTGGGTGAACTATTCACTGGTGCCCCAGAAATAAACAAAAAGTGATGGCTCTGGTTGACACTGGGATCAAATGTACACTAATACATGGCAACCCTCCCCTATGAGAATATGAGTTTTTTTTTTTTTCTCTTCAGTAACAGAGAACATATTGGGCATTAATACTCTACAAGGTGAAACCATGCAAACCTCTATCAGTGAAGTCCATCTCTTGGTTAGAGTAATTAAACAAGAAAAAGCCAAATGGCTCACTGCAGGTCTACTGAGAATTGAAGGTAGTACCTGCGTCCATGTGGCTATGGCCAGCATTCCACCATCTTAGGTACCTTGGCCATAGTCAGAGGAGTATACCATGCTCTGATGGACTTAGCCAATGCTTTTTCTAGTACACCTGGCCTTTAAGTTATAAGATCACTTTGCCTTCATATGGGAAAGGCAAGAATGGACCTTTCAAGTGTCTCCCCAAGGCTACCTGTACAGGTCCACAGTATGTCATGGGATAATAGCCTGGGTCTGGTCCCTGTTCTCCTCCCCCACATCAGTAAAATGGGCCCATTATATTGATGATACAACGTTAACATGTGACGACTTGCCTCTGCCACAGGATACTCTGCAGATGTTGCTATAACATCTATGAGGTAAAAGGGGTGGCAGACCCACAGAAAATTAAGGGCCCACGCACAGCCATAGAGTCCTTGAGGGTCATTTGGTTGGGTAAGACATGCATTGTCCTAGAAGTTGTGATTAAAAAGATGGAAGCCTATCCAACCCCTAAGAACATGAAAGAGGTGCAAACCTTTGTAAGGATTTTGGAATTTTGAAGGACATTTATTCTCCACTTGGCACAATGTTTCTGTCCCTTAAGCCATTTGGTTAAAAAAGGGCATATGTGGGACCGGGGATCAGAACAGCAAGCAGCCTTTGAAAAGACAAAACTAATAGTGAAACAGATTAAAGTTCTCGGCATCTCCCAAGCAGGGCTACCATTTGAGTTAGATTGTGTCTGTGACCATGGAAGGCATGAATTGGGCACCGTGGCAGAGACAACAGGAGAGAGTACCACTAGGATTTTGGTCCTGGTTCTAGAAGTGGACAGAAGCCTGATATACCCCCCTAGAGCAATAGCTCCTAGCAGTGTGCACAGCACCCCTCAAGAAGAAACAGCATATTATGGTAAGAAATTCCATTCCTTTCAAGGAGTGGGATGAAAATATGTTCCATTGACCCACCTCTGCCATAGCTCAAACTCCCACACTAAGTGGCATGCTTATCAGCAGCAGAGGGCATCCAGTGTGCCAGCCCATTGTATCTAGAAATGTAGGTGTTCTTAGGTCCTGTCAAGTATGTAGATCCTGCAAATGCCCCCAACCCTATTCTTGTGGCTCCCTCTGCAACTGGTCTTATATAGACGAGGCTAGCTAGGACAAACTGCCCATATGGATTGCAGGCACTATTCAGCCAAACACTTACATCATCTAAATGATAATGGAGAAAAACACAAGTACCGGTTGGCTGAACTCAGACAGTTTGGTTAGTGATCACTCATGAGCCATGGCCATTAAGCCTTTGTATTGACACTTGGGTTGTTCTAAAACGGATTCATTCTATGGTGTGGACAATGAGAAGCCGAGAGATGGATGATCACGAATAAGTCCTGTGGGGTCAGGACATGGGGAAAGACATTGGGTCTGCCCGCAAGAACCTCAGGCAGTCCTTACTCTCTTCCACATCCTGACTCATAAGGGGCTGACACCCCCTGGAGATCATGGAGCTGATACCCTAGCTTGGGTACAACCACTAGCAACTGATCCTTCAGTAGATACAGAAGACTGGATGCATAGAAAATGGCCACAATAACACCTGGGTGGGATGGCGTATTGCCAAGGTTGCTGGACTACCCCTGAATTGTAGTGACTTAGTTAATGCAGTAGCAGCATGTCCTGTGTGTTCTAAACAACACTGAAGGGAACTGCCAAACGATTCTGGAGCAATTCCTTAGTGTTTCCAAAGGGGAGAGATTGGCAAATTGATTATTTTGGTCCTCTCTCTCTGAATGAGGGTTCTAAATTTGCCTTGGTTTGCATGGAGTGTGTCTGGCCTTACCTAAGTTTTCTTCTGTGGCTGTGCAGACCAGACTGCTACCATCAGGGGATTGGAGAAGCTGAGTACCATGTATGAATATCCTTGTTGAATAGACAGTGATCAGTGGTCATATTTCAAAGGTCATGACATGTAAAACCAGGCAAAAGAACATGATATTTCATGGAGGTTCCATCTCCTCTACCACCTGTAAGGAAGCAGGGTTGATAGGGAAAATAGAATGTTAAAGTGCAGGTTAAATTATTAACAGGTAAAACCACCTTGGTGGGGTGGACTAAAGTACTATCCCAGGATTTAATACATTTGAAAGATCAATCAGTAGAGCCTATTGTCCCATATGACAGACTGGGGACCCCTGCAGAAGCACCCAATTCTATAAAAATATGGAAGTCTCAGGAAATAGCCATTGCCCCGACTCTTGCTATGGATCAAAGTGCTGTGCTGCCGAGAACACCAAGCCCCATCATGCCTGACAAAGGAGATATCTACTAGAATTTGAAATGAGACATTTCACTAGGATAGGTGAGTTAGTTTGCACCCCTAGATGAAGGGGACCTGCTCAATTTCCACTGAGATCCTGTTATTCTGATGCAAGCTGGACCTTGCAGCTTGCAGGTATGATCACTTGGTGGCTGTCTTTGTCCCCTTCATTGGCTCGACAAACATTGTAGCATACATGGGAGCCCTTGCTAAATTCACCCAGCAAACCTTAAATGGTGGGTGGCAAAGCTTGTTTTTATTGAACATTGAAATATCTTTAATGAGAAAAGCTGTCCTCCAAAATAAGATGGCTCTGGATATTATTACTGCTTCCCAAAGAGGCACCTGTGCCATATTCAAAGAAAATGTTGTGTGTTCCTATCTGATGAATCTGCTAACGTATCAGTATTAAATCACATGAGGATACAAGTAAAGACTCTGAGTAATGGGACCCCCAGTCTAGGCAACTTAATAAATCAGTGGTTCTGATCATGGGGCTCTTGGTGGGAAAACCTGTCACTTAATTTTAGAATCATTATTTTAATTTGTGTTTTCTCTTGGATGTTCCTATATTGTTGCTGTGGTACCTGCCTCCAATGCAGCTAGATAGCCACCAAATGAACCATCTTCATGTTAATGAGACCAACAGCTGACAGGTCAGGGCACACTGTGGGAGAGGGAGATGAATAAGATTGTAAGAGCCAATCACAAAGGATGGAGTGCTGGAGGAAGTCATTGAGAGTATCTAAATGCTCGCTGACACCTGAACTGGATCCGGGCAACTACAGGTTCCTCACCCTTTCCCTCTCCTTAGAATATACACTCCACGCACCAATCTCACAGCGAGTGCCATTTCAAGAACATAGCCTTGTGAGAGTAAGTTGTTGTAGAGACCATATGGAATATGTATGTGACTGATACCCTTAAGGTTTCGATATCCCCCCCTTACCCTCAGGGAACACATTCCAAAATCCCTGGTGGACTCTTGAAACCTTAAATAGTGCCAGAACCTAAGAGATACCATGTTTTGTCCCACGACAAAGTTTAATTTATAAATTATGCTCAATAAGAGATTAACAATAATAATAAAATGGAGCAATTATAAGTGACTATAATAGAAGTTATGTGAATGTGGTCTCTCTCTCTCTCGCTTTCTCTCTTTCAACATCTTATTGTCCTGTACTCACCCTTCTTGTAATGACATGAGATGATAACATGTCTTCGTGCTGAGACGAAGTGGGGTGGATGACGCAGGCGCTGTGAATGTAGAAGTAGGAGACTATTGACCGTCTGTGATTCGCCAGAAGGATCATCTTCCAGACTTTGGCTGACTGTGGGAAACTGAAAGTTGGGGAAGCAAAACTGCAGAAAAGGATAAACTTGTAAGATTTGGAGGGCAGGTGGGGAGATCCATGCATCTTGGGGTGGCCCAGGGCAAGCCTCGTATGTAAGTTCCCTCGCTTATTAAACCTGCCACTTACCCATCTGGAGTGTCTGCCTCTTTCTGTGGTCTCTCTCTGGCCTCTTGTGTGTGGGAGCCAGTGTGTGAACATCTACTTGGAGAAACATACTTATTACTGGAAGAAAATTGACATTGTGACAAGAATACATTTATGGATACTGAATATGGACACTTCTTTCCAAAAGTGTGTGTGATAGCAAAAGTAAAAGAAGTGGGCACTTTGAGGAAGAATTAAGGACTCGAGACAAGATAATAAGGATAGGACCTAGACTGCACACTTAAAGGATATTCTCTTGGATTTCAAGGCTGAAAAGCACATACCATGAAAATGAACTCCATATACTAAAACATGGAGTAAAGTTTTCATGATCGGGATTGCAATTCTCTTTAGAAGAATTCATTGAAGTCTGATATATTTGTGTAACATCTGTGATGCTATTGTGTTTAACAGCATAACCCTTCTAATGAATGGAAATATTTTACCTAAAGAATGTGCAGCATTTAAAGGCAGGAATCAGGAATCTATGTCATAAACATATAAAAAGGTGCTCTACCTCACTCATAGAAAGGGAAAAGTAATGAGCACTGACTGATTGGAGTGTAAACAACCATGGAGTTATTTTGGCTCTAACCTTTAAAACTAAAAATATGTCTATCCTTCAACCCAGATATTTCTGATAAGGAAGGATTTTCAAGATACACACACATGCACACACGCACATAATTTGGATATATTCAATATTGGATATGTTGGATATATCTTGCGCCTTGTCAATTTTTAAAATTGTATACATTTTCTATTTATTGTCTTGTGCAGATATTACTTTTTTCAAAATGAGTTAAATTTTTTTAAAAAGATTTTTTATTTGTTTATTTGGGAGAGAGACAGAGATAGTGAGAGAGAGCACAAGCAGGGAGGAGAGGGAGAAGCAGGCTTCCTGCTGAGCAGGCAGCCAGACACAGGGCTCAATCCCAGGACCCTGGGATCATGACCCGAGCCAAAGGCAGACGCTTAACCGACTGAGCCACCCGGGCGCCCCAGAATGAATTAAAATTTTAAGGGAAAGAAAGACACGTAGAAATAGGATGGATGTTAACTTGGAAAAAAAAAAAATTCCACTAATCAAGAACCGTTTCTCACTCTCCTTGAAATAACCACTATTATTATTGTGTATGTATTTTTTTTTTCAGGCTTGTTACAGGCATTCAGAAACTCTGTTACTTGTCTTTTAACATTTTTATGATTTCTTCTGTGGCAAAGAATTTTTCATTTGAATAGAGTATAATTAAACACTATCTTTCTGTGTCTTTTTTGTTTTATTAATAATGAGTTAGACTTTATTCATTGCTTATTATGTTCCAGGAACCCTTCTGTAACTTTAAATGCATTAACTCCTTTAATCCTTGATATGCCATATCATTTGGTAAAATTAGCCTAGGAAAGTGTAAATTTATGCTGTTGGCACCATAAGTGGCCTTTTTCTCCACCGCTGTGATCACTCCATCCATGCACGTACCCCACCATGCCATTTCTGAGGTGGCCTTGTTCAGTGTCCTCTCCATCATGGATGCTTTCTGGTGGCACTAACATTTGATACAAAAATCTGTACATCTGTGCCCACTCCCATATATGTGCGCATGCACACACATAGCAGACCTTCTTGTTTCTGGTCTTCTAGTCCTCCTATTCACAGGCCCCTGACCAGATAGCGAGGCCACCAAGAATATGTATATATTCTCACAATGGTTCAATGTTCCTTCCTTATAAAGCAGATGCCCTGCCTTATGCTGCACCCATTGAGATTTTCTTTCTCTGCTGTCTTTCAAGGCCTCCACTGAGTGTCTATTTAATGCAGCCATTTTCCACCTTTGGCTTAAAGCCACAGTCCAAGTTGACCATAAACCAGGCTCAAGCTTTGCCTCCTCTTTTAGTTGACTATGCTAACTCCTGTATATTGTCAGAGAAACCTAAAAACATTCTATTTACACAGCTCTTCATATATTGACTTCACTCTATCTTTTACCATGGTGAGTTCTGTATCTCTCTTATCATCCCTAGATATAATCAATCATTGGGGGAAATACGATGTACTTACAGATACGGAGTCAGATGTGTGTGCCCAAATCTCAGCTCTCTTTCTCAGTATTTAAATAGGAATCACTTTATTCATCTGTAAAAAAAATGGCCTATAATAAGCCACAACTGAGACTGTCCGTAATGATCCCGCCTCCTTCCATTTATTCACTCTCTCGTGAAACCCCTTGATTGGATCTAGTGACTTGCTTCAAAGGAAGAGAATAGGCAAAAAGTAATAAGAAGTCACTTCTGAGAATAGTCTTAAAATGACTGTGGCTTCCAGCATATTGTTCTTTTTTACTCTCTTCTTGTCTTCCTCACTTGCTGTGAGAGAAGCTTATGGTGCTACATGGTGAAGTGCCTTAGAAGGAGAGGCATGGCAAGGAGCTGATGTCCTGGCCCACAGGCAGCAAAGACCTGAACCTGCCAGCAATCATGGGAGTGACTTTGAAAGCCAGTTCTCCCCTACCTGAGCCTTGAGATGACTACAGCCCTGGTCCACAACCGCATTACAACTTTGTGAGAGATCCTCATTCAGAGGCATACAGCTGAACTGTGCCCCAGATCCCTGATCTGTAGATATTATGATGTAATAAATATTCATTGTTTCAAGCTGCTAAATTTTAGGGTATTCCGTTAAGCATCAGTAGATAACTGCTAATCCACTACCTATCAAATAAATCGTTGGAAGGATTAAATGAGTCATTTGTATAGCATGATACACATCTCTTTGTTTTTTTTTTTATTTTACTGAATTCACTTAACTGTTTTAGTTTTACTTAATTTCCAGGTACTAAGTGGGTCATAAAAAAGGGCTTTGTTTGCATAACCTGGTATCTCCAAAAGACTATATATATAATTATATAATATAATAATATATTCATAAAATCACACTAGGATTACTTTATTCTTAAACATAATGTATTAATTAGTACAAATATTTAATATATGCTAAAATTCTTCCTAATGTTTCTCTGAGATTCATATTGCAAGTACTCTAAATTCAAGCAAACAAATTTCTATTAGTTAATGTCAAACTTTTATGAACAAGGGCAAGAAAATCATATATTATTCTTTGCAGTAACGTGCCTTTTTTTGAGATATTTTCCAAAACATACACATAACAACCAATATGGCATTAGAAGAAACACTGATTAATTCACAAGTACTTTTCTTTTTTGCCACTCCTAGCCGTGACCTTGGGTAAGTTAAATTATCTCCTTATCTCAGTTTTCTCATCTGTAAAATGGGAATAATAATTGTACCTTATATTGTTGTGAGAATTAAATGAGCAGATACATGTAAACTGTTTAGAACAGTACTAGATAAGTAGAATGCAGTCAGTACACATCAGCTGCTATAGTCATTGTTTGTGTTTTTATAATTATTATTGTTGTTAATGAGAGAGAAACAGGAAACATTTGCTACTGTGTATAAAAATCTGTTTCAAACGGATCTCATGTGCCAAAAATGAGCAATCATATGTCAAGTGAAAAGAGCATCTGCTGATTTTGTTTAGTTTGTTAAATGATAAGTTTATTATTTCTTTCTGATTATGAAATAAATGCAACTGTATTTTGGAAATAATTAAAATGGATAGAAAATATAAAAAAGAAAATTAGCGACATGTTTTAGCATTTTTTTCCAAATTTGTTAAAATCCTCAATATATTTTTCTTTCTTTCTTTTTCTTTTTATTTATTTTTTATTATTATGTTCATTTAGCAAGCATAGAGTACATCATTAGTTTTTGATGTAGTGTTCAATGCCTCATTAGTTGCGTATAACACCCAGTGCTCATCACCACACGTGCCCTCCTTAATACCCACCACCCGGTTACCCCCTCCCCTCACCCTCCTCCCTTCTGTAACTCTCAGATTGGTTCCCAGAGTCCAGAGCTCAGTATACTTTTCTAATACATTTGTATTGATTTTTTAATATTATTACATTTATATGTCATATATATGATACATTCATGAAGAATGAAGTAAACTCAATTTTATCAAAGCTTAATCATATTTTCAGACTATTTTGCTAGTGAAGAGAGGAGCTACTCTATATGTATCATATGAAATACATGAATTGAGGACAAGATCATAAACTCTCCTTCTAATCCATGTCATTCACCTTTCAAATTTTACATAAAATTTAGAGAAAAATTAAATTATTATTTTTGCATGAAAATAAAGGACTCCTTTGAAAACCTTGTGTCTTTAAGGAAAGAATTACTATGGTTTCAGATATTTACAAATCAATGTTTAAAGTGTTTTGACTCTAGTCAGTTGGCATGGATCATGGATCATTATTTTCCAAGTGCTAATGAAAAAACGGAATTGTTTGATTCTAATTAAGTAACGCCCAAATAAGAATTCTTTGCATAAACACAAATGCCAGATGTTTGAAGAGGATTATAATCCCCCAAAAAGCAAACATTAAGTTATGAAAAGTCATTAAAATTATTTTCTTGGGAATGACTTCAGATTTTCTCCTTTTATGTTACATTGATAATTGCTTTTGAATAAACATTTGTTATTCAAAATAGACATTAATGTTCAAATTTACCTTGTAAAATATGCCTTTTACAGGAGTATAAATATCTGAGAAGATCACTGATGACTTCCAAAAAAAATTGAAGTTCTATTTCTTTTGGCCATTGGGCTCTGCTATGCCAAGAATGTCACCAAATGCCAAATTAAGCAGGATGTCCAGTATTTACCTGTTGTTACAAAACAGGATTTATACTACCTTTAAATATTGAAATCCTAAGGACTTGAAGAAAGGGCAATGCAGGTGGGAATTTTCAAACATCTAAAAAAAATATTCATGTGGAACATGGTAATGATTTCATTAGTGGTTTCCCAGTATCATTTTGTAAAGGGACTTTGACTCCTCCCACCACTGAGAGGAGTCTTCTTTGCTAAGCCCCGAATCTGAGGTGCCCTTGGAATCTCTCTTGGCCAACAGAACATGGCAGAGGCGATGGTGTGCCATTGCTGAACCTGAGCCTCAAAAGGTTTTGTGGGATTTCATTCTCTTTTGGAACTCACCCTCTGCCACGAGAACAAACCCAAGTCAACATTTTAGAAAATCAGACACCTTGTACAGTGGGGACAACTTGGTTCAGTTACTCCAACCATGGCTTTGACGTGTGTGATAGTCTAGTCAAGATCAGCAAACCTGACTAGCTGACTTGCAGCTGACCGCAGGCACAAAGGCTTGCTCCCTGATTCTAGTTGAACCCATCTCTTTCTGGTCATCAGAACCTCCCAGCTGAGTTGTAAACTTGTGAACTAAATAGACCTTTATTGCTTTGTGTATTTAAATAAGTGCTTATTGTTTTATTGGAGTCATTTTTTACACAATAATGCCTGATATAAGTATTTTATATAAAAATGTTTATGATAAAAAAGTTAAGTAGAGACCAATTTTTATTTTTTTTAAATAGTTGTGATTTCTTTTTGGAAGCATATTTTCAGTGTTCAAAAAATAGTTCCATTGTGATGGTAAAGGTTCAGGAAACTAACACATGGGTTAGTTTCCATAGTATTTTAAAGACTACACAATTTGTCTATTACATGGTGTGCGGTGTAGCCAAGTTTTACTTTTAGATCTCTCCTCCAAAAGAAAATGTATTGTTCGCCAAACATCCAAGATTTGTTTGGGAAAGTTAGCCAGTCGGTTATGAATTATATAAAGTATCTTAAAATGAAAATGATTTTTCTTTAAAATTTTATTGTTATGTTAATCACCATACATTACATCATTAGTTTTTGATGTACTGTTCCATGATTCATTGTTTGTGCATAACACCCAGTGCTCTACGCAGAACGTGCCCTCTTTAATACCCATCACCAGGCTAACCCATCCCCCCACCCCGTCCCCTCTAGAGCCCTCAGTTTGTTTTTCAGAGTCCATCCTCTCTCATGGTTTGTCTCCCCCTCCGATTTACCCCGCTTCATTCTTCCCCTCCTGCTATCTTCTTCTACTTTTTTTTTCTCTAGGTTCCTCTAAATCAGTGGTTCTCAATGGAGGGAGTGGATTTTACCCACTAAGGAACATTCGACAATGTCTGGAGACATTTTTTATTTTCTTAACCGGGGCAGGTGTGCTTCTGGCCTCTGGTGGCTGGAGGAAAGGGATGCAGCTAAATATCCTACAAAGCCCAGAACCACAAGGAGATGCCATAACTGGAAGAGAATAACAAAATAGAAAATGAGCTGGGGATAAAGTGAGAGATGCAGGGAATGATAAGGTCTGTTGTGTAAGCCCTTATAAGGACTTCAGATTACATTTGAGGTATGAAAAAAAGCCATCGGAAGGCTGTGTGCACAAGAATGACATGATTTGGGCGCCTGGGTGGCTCACTTGGTTAGGCAACTGCCTTCGGCTCAGGTCATGATACTGGAGTCCCGGGATCGTGTCCCGCATCGGGCTCCCTGCTCGGCAGGGAGTCTGCTCCTCCCTCTGACCCTACCCTTTCTTGTGCTCTCTCTCTCTCACTCTTTCTCTCTCAAATAAATAAAATAAAATCTTTAAAAAAAAAAAGAATGACATGATTTAATTTCTGTTTGCGCAGTATCATTTTGTCAACTCTGTTGAACAGATCATCAGAAAGACATACCTTTCTAAGAGGCAATTCTGATTATCCATGTCAGAGATGATGGTGGTTTGGGCAAGCATGGAATCAGAAGAATTAGTGGGAAATGATCAGTTATATTTTGAATGTAGAGTCAACAGGATTTCTTGACGTATTAGATGTGAGATCAGAGAAAGACAGTAATTAAGAATGACTCTGGGGCGCCTGGGTGGCTCAGTCAGTTAAATGTCCAACTCTTGATTTCAGCTCAGGTCATGATTTCAGAGTTGTGAGATCCAGATCCCCGTTGGGCTCTGTGCTGAGCGTGGAGCCTGCTTGGGATTGTTTCTCCCTCTGCCTCTGCCCCCAACCCCTGCTTGCATTCTATCTCTCTTTCAAAAAAAAAAAAAAAATCAAAGAAAATATAAAGTAACTTATTGAAACACAATAGACTGAATTTACATGCAACAAACATTTTAAAATTTTTTTCTAGATATATTTATATGACGGCCATCAGTAGTAGTCTGTGAAATTAGAGTAAATGCAGATAGAAGCTGAGAAGTGTTTGTAGAATTTACTTTAATCTTGGATTGGAGGATTTTTTTCTGTAGTCCCCTAAGCAAGCTGGCATCGTAATGATGGTAAATTTAGTAACCGAGTTAGAGAAATTAATGAATACTATAAACCCTAAAAGGTAATTTTTATTGCATATCTAGAAGCAGAGTAGGAATTAATTTCCATACCCATATATTTTTATCTGAATCAATTTTTTTAACCTATTCGGATTCCTGAAGAGAACAGCATACTCCTATGCCATGTTATTCTGCACATAGGTGAATATATTTACCATATTATAACTCACATTATCCATGTTTTACACCAATGTTCATTCAAATGCACTTCAATATTCTCCAATTACATTATTTCTATCTATCAATAGCATAATTGCCATACTCACAGGACAGGTAGTGTCTCCTTATTTTTTGACTGTTGGACATCTGAAACCATCTAACCAATCACAGTGTGACAACTGAGGCACTGTGTCCTGGGCCCACGTCAGCATTTTGTCCAAATTGCACAATCACCACACGAGCTGTTTTCCTGAAGAAAGTAAAGCCTTCATTTACCAAGCAGTAATTTAACGATATGTATGTATGTATCAAATGATACCGTTAATCAAGGAAAAGTCAGAAATAGAATAAAATATGTTTTCTTTGAAAGTTTATTATTATTGAACAAGAAAAAAATAGTATGGATGTTAATGCAAAATGCATTATAATGTGGCATAAAAAAATCAGATTTTACTTTGAATTTTTCCTAGGATTTTTATGTAGAACTTAAGCTAATCATTTCCATACCCATGCTGTTCATTTAAATACACTAGCTATAAGGATCTTTTTTTTTTTTTTTTAGGATCTTTGCTTTTGAAAGTCCTGATGAATAAGAGAATATCAAAGTGACTTTGAACTCAATTATATTTTGGTGGACTACTTACCCTTAGTCAGAGTTAGAACATTCCACTCAGTATTATAATAGTTACGACAGAAATGCAGAGCATCCATTCCAGGCTTGCTTTAGCACACCACTTATTCTACCTGAAAATGCTAATTCTGATGTTTTGAAAGTAATTGCACAGCCCAACAGCAAATCATATAGACATCACACTATTTTTTCTTTGTTATTATTATTTTGGTGGGGAAGGGAAGAGAGGAAGGGAGAGAGAGAGAATCTTAAGCAGGCTCACACTCAGTGTGGAGCCCAATGCCGGGCTCAATCTCACAACCCTGAGATCATGATCTGAGCTGAAATCAAGAGTCTGACGCTTAACAGACTGAGCCACCCACGTGCCCTGACACACTTCAAACACAGTTAAGTACTGTGTCCATCTAAAGTATATATAACCAACATATTAAATAAATCTTAAGCAAGAATATTTTTTAAAAAGGCTCACTACTTAAGTATATAATTCCAGCAATATTTTTTACTTTCCTTTTTTCAATTCCCTCTGGATCATTCCCATCCATATACAACATATGCTACTCACATATTAAATTAATACATTCCTGAATAAAACACACACACACACACACACACACACACACTTCTGACCTTACATTCTTCTACATCTACCTCTCCATTCCTCTGTTCTTCTATTCAATAAAATTATTGAACACATTTGTCTACATTGTCTACTATCTCTTTCACTACCTTCACTGCGAACGCCTCAGTCTCCCAGTGATTTTTGATACCCTAGACTACTCTAAAAATCTCTTAACTCTCCTTCCTGTTTCAAACTCCGCTTCTTTACACTCTGGTCTCTCCCCAAAGCCAGAGTGACTCAAATAGTCCCTTAAAAACAGAAGTCGTGTAATGTCTCTACTAGGACATTTCTAATGTCATTTTATTTCACTCAGAATAAAACCAAACCATTATCATTTTCATGACTAAAAAGGCGGTACATATTCTGGCCATAGGTTATCCCCATGGTTACTCCTTTCTAGGCTCATTGGCCTCATTTGCAATTTTTCAGACAAGCCAAGTGCCCCCGCCCCTGCGACTACCTTTCCCTCTGCAAGCAGATACTCCAGTAGCTCAATCTTCACCTCATTCGGGGCTCAAATGTTACTGCATCAAAAGGTTTTCCCTGAATGCCCCATATAACTTTGTCCTCCCTAACACACTGTTCTGTCACTGCTAGAATGTAAGTCCATGAAAATCAGAAAAGTTTTCTGTCTCCCCTTTTCTCCCTCTCCCTCTCCTAGTTCCCCTGCCTCCCATCCACCGTCCCTTCCCCTCCCCTCCTCTCCCCTACCCCTTCTCGTTCCCTTCACCTCTCTCTCTCTCTCAGTCCTGGTCATAATAGGCAATCAATCATTAGTTATTACATGGGAAAAGGTTATAAAAGGATTTCACCTATTAAATCTCTTGGAACAAATCAGATGAACATAAAAGCCACAACCCAGTTTTCAGAGATTTGGCAATCTTCTTCCTTATCTATGGGTTCTCCTTGTTTGTTTGTTTGTTTGTTTGTTTTTGTCTCCTTGAAGACTGAATTGATACTTTGGGTTTGGTTTCCTTATATCCTTCTTTTATTCAGGGTTTCTCTTTTATCACCCTGTACTGTTAACCCTTCTATACTTCTGGCTAATCCTTCTTGGTCTCCTTTTCAGATTCCCTTTTTGCTACTTTGAGAGTGAGCACAAGAACTCCTCTAGGCATTGTCTTCTCTTCAGTTTGATGACCCTTAAAACAATATTCCTAGCCCAGAGCCCACCTCTGCATGCAACTCTATCCCTCAAATATTTCAAGTTGGATTTCTCAAGGCTGCTTCAAAATTAAACACAGACCTATAATCTCAGCACCCACCCTGCAAAAGAAACCCTCTGATTCTTCAGTATTCAACATCTCAATAAGTAGAATCCATGTTAGCAAGAAAATTAGGGGATATAAATGTTCTAATATTAATTTTACCTTTTAATGATGTGTCAGTCTTCTTTTCCCCCACATGCTCCTTTTCTACGTCTTTGAAATGTCTTACTGCATGTCTTCCAACCAGAACTTGCTCCATCCTGTATTCTCTCCAAATCACTTGTCCCTCTGCAACCAGAGTTGCTTACCTTTTCTTTCAACAAGGACCAGAATATTTAGCATGGCCTACAATGCTTCACAGGATCAGGGCCCCACCCAGTGTTGGAATTCTCACTGGGTAGCTTGTTCTCAGGAAACCATAAAGTATCGGCACCCGAAATAAACTTTAGAATATCCTCGTATTTCAAAAAAATTGATCTACCCAGGCTCTTAGAATTAAATTGTTACCCTTATTTACGAATCACTGAATTTTGTAAAATATTTGAGAAAACCTGGTATTATAATATCTCCAAAGTGTAGACCCTCTAAAGATCTTCATCTACATTGATGCAGACACTTTTATTTTCCTTCTTCCCCCGTCCATCCTCACCTGTTTTCTGTTGCTACTGAATAGCTGTATTTGCAGCAGTTACCATAAGGCCGAGGGCCCTATTATTCTCTCTGTCCCTGTCTTTTCTCCTGCCCCCCTCCTTCTTTAGCCAGTAAATGACCTCAATTATCAGCTTTCAGCTAGAGTCACTACTTTAGGTCACCTTTTCCTGACCTCTGAAGACTCATTCAAGTTCCTCTCTTAAATACCCTCACGGCACATCTGTGTCTGTAATTACACAGTTATTTACTTAATAATTTTACTAATTTCAATTTCTCCATTTAGATCGTAAACCGCATGAAAGCATGTCATACAGGTGGTGCTCTGTATTTGTTGCACAAATGAATAACCCTTTCTGTCAAGAGATAGTGGATTTGATGTTACCTCTCCAGTTGTAGATTCTTTTAAACTTTTAAGGTTAACTACTGAGTTAATTAAACCTTTCTCTGTCCTCTGTCAATATGGTAACATAGTAATGCTCTGCCTCCTTGAACACTGCTGAATTCTCTAGGGCAAAATTTATTCTTGCTCTGCCAGCTGAAATACAGATTCTATGATCTTCTCTTTCCCCTAGTGACTTGGACATTTATTTAGTCATTTATGGTTATTTAAGTGTCAGATTATATTATTCTCTATATTTGCCCCACAGGACACTGCCAAAGATACCCCAGGATCACATTTCTAAAGAAATGGAAGCATTATTTACAAAATCAAACACACAAAAAAACCGAAATGGAAAGCACATTACAAAAATCTTATTTCTACTATTTCTACTATACAACCATTTCTACTATCAAACAAAAAGACCTCTATAACCAGATTTTTGCCTAAGTGAAAATATATTTTTATTTAAATAAAATAAAGCAATGTATTTAAAAAATAGAGAAAACCAATATGTATTTTAACCTTCCAATATATAATATTATATTTTATTGTACCCATGCAATCATTAATGAAATTTATTATAGAATATAAAAATAAAACATAAAACAATAAGCAAATACATTAAAATCTAATGAAAATATATTCGTAAATCTTGGCAATTTTCTCTCAGATTATGCAGATGGCTTCAATTATTCTTAATGTCTAAAAAAATTTATTTAATAATATACACAGGATACTCAACTAAGTTTGTTTCTTACCATTGCTGAAATGTCTAATATATCAATGTAATGTAATTCTTGAAACAGACTTAAGGAAAGCCCTTATGAGCAGTCAGTATTATAAGGATTAATTGCTAAGAATTTCTCTTTATAGGGATCAGCTTTAAGAAATTGTTCTCTGTGAAAATAGGTGCAGCCTATAATAGCTTTCCAGGAAACTGACAAACCCTCAGAGGGATCTCCCCAATCACCTAGCCCATCCTCATCATGTTACAAACAAAAGAGGAGACCTAGAAAGATTAAAAGGTCATGTAGTCCCCAGTTGGTGGTCCTTAATGCTTCAAGGGGGATGGAGAGGTGTGGGAGTGGGAGAGCCATAATGATAGCAACCACTGCCTGACCCACTCTACTTATAGTTTTATAATTCAGTAAAGCAGAGAGTGGAAACTGGTCCAAACTGATTTTTCACATCATCTAAGTATGATGTTAGTTCCCACTGACATGGCAAATAATAATTTTTAGAAACCCTTCCATTGTGTGTATTTACTAGTAATGTTTGTGACACTGGAGTTTAAACACAAAAAGACAACTCTATTATTTGCAAGTTTACAGGGCTGCTATATATGCAGAGAATAACTAAGTACTTCATTCAAAGAAAAAATTACTAATAGCCATCTTTTGTTTTTATTTTAACAAATGTGTATTGAAGCCAGGCTAAGGGCCATTCTTAGAAAAAAATTGTAACTATGAGCAAGGCATTATTGTCCCGTATTTTCCAGAAGGAAATAAGGTACCCCAAGATTAATCTGCCAAAATCACACTGCTAGCAAGCAGTGTAAATAATGGAAAATCCCAGGACATCTTAAGTGATTATGATGTGCTTTGTATTATGCAATACATCACCATCAAATTCTAAGAGAAATTATACCAAAATTGTTGGAGGAGAAATGGGGTAGGCAGCCTCCAAATGATCCCCAATAATCCCCACCACTTGATATTACCCCTTTGTGTTATCCCCTCCCCTGATTGTGGGACACATGTATTAACTCTCTTGTAATGACCAGAATACAGCAGAAATAATGGGATGGCACCTCAGAGATTAGGTCACTGTGGCTTCCATTTTGGGTGCTCATCCCCACCCACTCTTAGACTCATTCACTCTTAAGAGAGCCAGCTTCTTTGTTCTGAGCTCCTCTGGAGAGAGGCTGATGTGGCAAGCTACTTACTGAGAGAGGCTCTGGCCAACGATGAGAAATGGAAGTTTGAAGTTCTACAGCCTGAGGCTCTCAACTACAGGATTTGGTGCTCATGAGGCACTGAATCCTGCCAACATCCATGTGATGTTGGTAGCAGATCTTCCCCTAGTCTACCTTTGGAGCAGACCAACTGACAGTTTGACTGATACCTAATGAGAGACCCTGAACTACAGGCATCCTGCTAAGCCATACTGACATTCCTGACCTATGGAGACAGTAAAATAATGTTTGTTGTTTTAAGCAATTACATTTTGGGGGTAATTAATTAGACATCAATAGAAAACTAACGTAAGAAATTAATTTGATTCCATATAAACCTTTAAAAATTGGAGTATGAGTCCTCATAAACTGCAAAATACATTATTACAATAATATTATCTAGAAAAATATATTTATTTGTATTTTTCAAAGTTATTGAAAAGGAAACATTGCTGTGATATTTACAGATGTCAGAAGGTTATCAATTATGTATACCTCCTCACTAAGAGTTACAAATTCTTGAAGGGAAAGAATGAGGAGGCTTAAGTCTTCCAGCATTCAAAAAGCATGGAAAATTGTTTCATTCTAATAAAGACCCTCTTTTATAGTCTAATATCAATGCATTATTAACCTAACAAGGCATCACACTTGTCATTCTTTGTTACAACAAGGGTGAGAAAAATAAAGAAAGCAACAATAAAGGGGAAATAAATCCTTACATTCCCATAAATGTAACAATGCCCATGAGATTTAGTTCCCAAATATATAATAGACAAAAGGATCAGAAAAACCCATCCATTAAAGAAATCTTCAATGACTGAGCTGGATCAAATGTAAGGGAATTTTTGAAGGCCAGATTTTTAGGAGATAGGCAAATCTTGCAGCTGGCAGCTATCCTGGGAACAAGAAGCCCATTCTTGTCCTAGTGCCAAGCATAAGGTTGAGTCCCAATTGTAAATATTTCATTGAAATGATGACCTCTGAAAATATCCCAGTGGAGATAAGCATCTGTGCCAGTTTACAATATTCAGGCATTCTAAAACTATGGAAAGGAGTAATGCTTGCAGTGTTAGTGTCCTAGCTTAGTAAGTAGCATTGATGACCCACAGAAGGGTAATAAGAAAGCAAGTATGAGAGACAGAGAAGTATAAGAGAGAGAGGGCCTTTTTGACGCTTGCAAAAGGCAATTGTCTCCTGCAGTAGAAGAGTTGTTGCAGCTGAGCAAGAGACTCTGAATTTCAGAGTTATAGCCACAGATCTGCAGAGACTCCAACCAAGCCAATCCATTATGCTAAAATCAGTATTCTGATGAAGAAAACCGAGGATCCTAAAGTCTGGAAAGCATATATTGGATATATTATGCAGCATAAGCAGATCTACTAGAGAACTGTGTTCCAAAGGGTTATATCCAGAGGACATGCCATCCTCCAAGGTCATCAGAAATAGGCTGGCGAAAAGCACACTAGCAGCACTAAAAGTTCGGTGGTGGCTCTCTTCTACAGGCTAGAGATGATAGTAGAAGTGATCACAGACCTGGTTACATTAACATAAACAAAAGTATGTGGCTCCAAAATAATAGAAGCCAGGTTTTGATGCATAACCTCTAGAAGTTAGAAGCCACAATTTTTCTTAACAATCTGGAGAGATAAAGGAACAACCAAGGGGTTTTGACCTGCAAGAAATTGAAGAGACTGTTAGTATATCACGGAACCACATGGTACAGTTTACAATGCAGCTGTGAATATCTTTAACCAGAAAAAAAGAGTAAGAGTAATGAATCAGGATACTAAGGGTAGTTGCTACCCCCATTCCCAAAATTATGATCTCTTGTTCAATTCCTAGATATTAGCCAAATTTTAGCTTCAGATCCCATTGACTGAAAAGGTAGTCAAGTACATAGGAGGAAGCATCCTGCAACACTGTGGCAGGTATATACTTTAATGATTCCTCCAGTTCTTTCCTTAAAAATGTGTAGACATTACTGGAGGGACTGAACATTGGGTAAAGGAAAATGCCCGGAATTTTCCAGGGATTGAGTTGGTATTGCTACCCACAGATCCAAAGTGTGTTTTCAACTCCCCCTCCTCATTAAAATTAAGGCTTAGGAGAAAAAGCATTCAATGAACTTCTTCATAAAACTTAGCTTACAGAGGACTAATTAGGTCCATAGACCCAACTATTGCTAATGTCCTCAGTCCCAAAGTATAATTTGATTTGATATACTTGGCAGTTAGAGGAATCTCCATATTGGATCCTTGGCCTATGGGTTAAGTACTATCATAAATGTGGAAGGCTAAGTAGAAATCTCTGAGACTGCCCCAACTCCTGGCCAAGATGGTAAATTAAAAAAAAAAAAAAAAAAATATTGCATCTCCAAAGGGATGGTGGAGGTTAGTGCCACTCTTAAGGACCTAAAGTATGTGTGGGTGGTAGGTCCTTTCATATTTCTATCATTTACATCTCCAGTTTAGTCTGCAGAAAATACAGAGATCTTGGAGAATGACTGTAGACTAACCCAGGCTCCCTCAGTTGCAGCTAAACTGAGAGATGAGCTATCATTGCTAAACAACTTAATAAATCTTATTTAGATATTTCACAAATGCATTTCTTTTAGATTTTAATTAGATAATCAGAAAGAGTTTGCATCTGTATGGGATGGAAAACACTTATCTATAGTTTTGTCTCAGGATCACGTTAAATATACCACCCCCTGTCATAATGTAGTCTGAAAAGATCTTAATGACTCAGGCATCTTCCTGAATACTAATAATACTAATAACTAATACTGATCTATTACATACTAATTGACATCATTGTGATTAGAACAAACTACAGGTGGCTGCTATGATAGAAAACTTGGGAAGGATACACGTGCTCCAGAGGATGAGAGGCAAATCTTATGAAAATTCAGGGATCTAGGACTTCAGTTCATTTTTAGACATCAGGTAGTCAAAAGCATGCCAGCACATTTCCTGCAAAGCCAAAAACAAATTGCTGTATATTTTATCCCCTATCACAAAGAAGGAACCACAGCAACAGCTAGATCTCTTTGAATCTGACTAAGACACTAGATAGCAGGTGGAAGATTGCCACCTAAATGGGGCCTGAATCAGGAAAGGTTTCTGCAGCAGGTCCCTGCCACCCGGACCATACAATCTGCCAGGATCTATGACATTGACCGTGTCCGCGATAACAAATGATGGAAGGTGAAGCATGAAAACATGCCCCAGTGGGAGAATCGCACACAGACTCCTGGGTGTACTCATTAAAGAATTATGTATGTTTTGATACCCATATACTCTATATTATGTGGCCCTTGTAGATGCAGAATGCTTGAACATAAAGCACCATGTGAAAACGTGTATAGAACTGCTTATTATGAAATGGTTTTATTGGACACACCAAGTCATAAAGTAGAATGGGCCCAGAAATAATCCATTACAAGATGGAAAGGCTACATCTGGGAGAAAGCATGAGTAGGGGCAGAAAGCACCAGTAAGCTGCATTAGCAAGTGGCCCAGACCTCCATGTTTCCAACTATAGTTGCGTTGGTGATAGAGACAGCCTAAAGGGCCTTCAACAGATGGTTAGCTGAGATCTGCACTTCAAGGACATTGCTGGTGAAAGCTCATAAGAGAGTGAGGAACCTGTTATTGGAAACTAGAGAAAGGAGAGAGCCTAGTTATGTAGTGTCAGAAAGCTTCCCAAAATTCTATCCTGCATTTATGTGGAAATCAGAATGTGTAAGGGATGGACTTGGTTATCCAGCTAAGATTTCCAAGCAAGGTGGCTTCTTCCCACTTATGCAAAACTGTGAGAGGAGAGACACAAATTGAGGGAAGAGTTGTTTAACATAAAGGAAACATGGTTTGATTTTTTGAAAATTCTCAGCCACTACACATAGCTAAAGAGGTTCAAGTCAAGAAATGGTTTGCGAGCATTATTAAGGAAAGTGGAATCAAGCCCTGGTTGAGAGAAAAAGTGAGGAAGTGACTCTATGCTTTGTGAAAATCTTAGAAAGATCAAAAGGTCAGAGTATTCAGTCACACAAAGGACCCATTAAAGAAATAGAGGAGATAAATGGAGCTTTTCAATCCATCAACAAGGCCTGTAGGAAAAATAATCACATTGTTTCTCAGCCCTCTTAGCAGCAGATCAAGGTAGAGAGGGCCAGCATCAGAGATCTCTGTGGGTGTTGCTCTTGTTTAAGAGTGGAATCCACAGAAGATCCACCAAGTTTTCATGAAAGTTATTTCAACCCCAAACCAAACCAAACAACAGCAACAACAAAACTGAAAACTTGGACTGAAAAAGAAAGACAAAATACAAAATCAAAGAGTCTGCTGGACCCTAAAATTCTATTGTCAAGAAGCAGACTGATAAAACCACTCAGTTGCAAATGAATGCTACTTTTTATAAAATAATAATAATAATACAATAAAATAAAAATTTAAAAATTTTAAAAAAAGAATGACTTAAAGGGTGGAACCAAGAGTCATGGAGAATTATTCCCACACCTTTAATACCTAATTAAGGAATATACAACTTTTGCCCAGCTGTATTTCAGAATTGCTATAGACCAATGACTCCTTTGTATCTCTCCTGTCCCCCATTTTTAAACAGGAACAGCTATGGCCATTTTTCTATGTTTGTCCCCCCATTGTATTTTGGGTGTGGAGGGGAAAAATTTGTCTTTCGAGTTTTACACATCTATAGATCGAGAGGAACCATACCTAGGTGCCTGTGTGGCTCAGTAGGTTAAGTGTCTGCCTTTGGTCCATGTCATGATCCTGGGGTCCTGGGATTGAGTTCCAGATCAGTCTCCCTGCTCAGCGGGGAGTCTACTTCTCCCTCTCCCTCTGCCCCTCCCCCCTGCTTGTGCTCTTTCTCTCTCTCTCTTCTCAAATAAATAAATAAATAAAATCTTAAAAAATAAAAGAGGTACCACAACCAAGAAGCCTCCTCCACATTTTTAATCTGATTTAGATGGTGATAATCCAGACTTTGAGCAGATGCTATGATGAACTGAGACCCTGGGGACCTTGAAAGAAGATAAACGTACTGTTCAGATGGAGGGACATGAATAATTAGGGGTCATATAGGTGGACTGTCTCTAGTATAACTCCCAGTTCTACCTCCTTGTATCATGCCTTGTGTAATTCTCTCTCCTGGAGGGTGGGCCGATCTTATAAATTGTTTTTAATCAGTAGAGTACTGCAGAGGTAATGGGCTAACACTTCTGTGATTATAGTACATAAGATTATAATCCATCCTGCTAGTGGACTCTTTCTCTCTTGCTGGATTTGAACACAGGAAGCTGCTGTGTTTTGACTTGTCCTGTGGAGAGACCCACGTGGCAAGGAAATAAAGGAAGCCTCCATCCAACAGCCAGGAAGAAAGTGAGACACTCAGTCATTTTAAGTACAAGGAATGGAATTATACCAACAATCACAGGTGCTTGGAAGGAGATCCTTCCTCAAAAGAACCTCGAGATGAAACTGCAGCTTTGGCTTTGTTTCAGCCTTGTGAAACCTGCAGCAAATGTCCTGAGGCAGAGGAGTTGGGTAAGTTGTGCCCAGACTCCTGACCCACAGAAATGATAAGATAATAAATATGTGTTATTCTGAGCTACTAAATTGGTGGTAATCATTTCATTTTTCTACTCGGATTATTGTTCTTTAAAATATTATGTACTGAATGGAGCGCTGAGTGTTATATGTAAACAATGAATCTTGGAACACTACATCAAAAACTAATGATGTAATGTATGGTGATTAACAAAACATAATAAAATTAAAAAAAAGAATTAAAAAAATAAAATATTACACATTAAACTTCTTTATGAATACTATATTTTGAAATTTAAGTTATTTTGTCTAACATAGTTATGAGACAATAGACTTATCTAAAGTAAAATCAGGGGATTACTGAAGAAAGACTTTTTTGCTGGTCATGCAGAGTTTATCCTCTTGGCAAATATTTGGTCTTATAACGACACAAATTGCTTTGAGGATAAATTGTCTTTTGCTTTTAAACCAGTACTTTGTTCAAAACAAACTCATGTGCTCCTTAGGAAAAACTTAACTGAACTGTGACCATCTGCCCCAAAGCAGTGGTTTGCTATTTGTACATCTTAGGGTGGGGAAGTCTGAGGTGCCCACAGCGTAAAGATGAGTCTGCAATATGTTAAGAGGATTTAGATACACGTGTTTATGTGAAGATGACCTGCCAGCCGCTTTCTCTCTGTTTTTGGTATTTCTCCTTGCTTGAGACATTTTCTTACTAATCTTTGTTGTGCTTCAAATTGACTCCTCGCCACTTACCTGTGAACCTCAACCCATATGGACACATCAGGACCTCAGGAAATATAAGCATATTTCTGATTTTTCTCCCAAGGGTGGTACTTCTGATGAGAAGAGCAGCTCAATGTAATGGAGTAGCTTGATTTTTACTGGGCAGATTTATTGTTTCAATATTGTGTTATTATTAAATACACCTCTCATGAAAAGGGGGACTGAATAGCCATATTAATTTTCAGAAATGTTATAAGGAAAGAAACGTTCCACATGGCTTTGAAAGAGATATGATAATCAAGTCACAAGAGCTGAAATTCAGTTCCATGGATTGCTTAGTAATACTGTTTCATTTTTTACTGGATCATTAAGACCTAAAATAATACTTGACACAAATTATACATTTGTTAACTAAATGAATAATCTGGAGGGACCAGAACTAGTGCCTAACTCTTCAGCATTTGCCTTTATAGGAGTCATACCAAGGTTGGCTTTGAAGGAAATTTAGCTCCTTAAAGTCTCTACCAGACCTTGCCCCAAACCATCCTCCAGAAACAAACATACACCTTCAAGACAAGTCTTTTAATGTCTCTTTTCAACCAAGTCCCTGAACAACTCTTACACAGAAAGATGCCCCCTCTGTCTCCATGTGGGGGCTTTTGTACTTCTCACATTCAGAGCCACTTGCCCACATTGCAGTGTTCTATTCTCAGGACTTGGGTTTTTAATGTGAGATAAAGCTGCCACTTAAACTTATAATAAGGTACATTTGGATTAATGTATTAGCCTTCCAGTACAGGAAACTATTTTAAGACAAGGTCAGTCAGAGGCACCTGGGTGGCTCAGTTGGTTAAGGGTCCAACTCTTGATTTCAGCTCAGGTCATGATCTTCGGCTTGTGGGATCAAGCCCTGCATCAGACTCTACCCTCAGTGTGGAGTTTGTCTCTCTCCCTCTGCTCCTCTATCTGCATGCATAAGCACTCTCTCCCTCTCTCAGTGAATAAAATCTTTTTTTTTTTTTTTTTGTAAAAAGAGAGAGGTCCAGTCAGAGAAGTTAATGTTTAAGATATAAATAAAAGTTTGTCAGATGTGAAATTTCTGATATCAGTAAAAGGCTGAAGGGAGAGATCTTGGATGCATGCCTGTTCAGTCACACATTTATACTATATTTTGTGTGAGGAACAAGAACTAAAGAGAAATAAAGAATATGCTTGGGGGGTGGGGCAAGATGGCAGAGGAGTAGGAGACCTGGATTTCATCTGGTCTCAGGAACTCAGCTGGATAGGGATCAAACCATTCTGAACACCTACGAACTCAACAGGAGATCGAAGAAAACAGTAGCAACAACTCTCTGAACAGAAAAGTGACCACTTTCTGGAAGGTAGGACGTGCGGAGAAGTGAATCCAAGACGATATTCGGGAGGATAGACGGCGGGGGAGGAGGCCTCCGTCGGCCGCTTCTGGCAAGTGATAGAGCCGCGGAGGACAAAATTGGAACTTTTAGAAGTCGGCTCCGCTGAGGGACATCGCTCCAGTGGCTAAGTTGCGGGTGGAACCCTCCTGGGACAGTGTAGTCTCAGGACCCTCGGGGTCACAGAAAGACCGGGGGAGCCTGAGTGCGGCAGAGCTCCCAGGTATCAGAGCGGGGAAGCCGGCTGCAGAGACGGAGCCAAGGTGCGGGATCTCAGCTCGGGGGTTGCCATAAACTGTGATTGGTGACACAGTCGGGCCACTGCTCCTCCAGCAGGGACCCAACAAGGGGCAGATCTGGGGAGACTCCCCTTCCTCCCCCAGGAGGAGCGGCGCGGAAGTGCACCGCAGGGATCTGCTGGGTTTGGAGACTCCAAGCGGGGTCGGGAGCCAGAGATAGAAACCCTCGGTCACAGGCCCGGTGAGCACAGAGTGCGGCCGGAGACCGGGGAGACGGGAGTGACTGACTGCTTTTCTCTGGGGGCGCACTGAGGAGCAGGGCCCCGAGGTCTCAGCTCCTCCGGGGGGGAGATTGGGAGGCTGCCATTTTCACTCTCGTCCTCCAAAGCTGTACCTAAGGCTTGCAGGGAACAAAAGCTCCCAAGAGCAAACCCGGGCAGATTACTTAGCCGGGACCTGACAAGAGCAGGGCAATTCCGCCTCCGGCAAAGACATTTGGGAACCACGGCAACAGGCCCCTCCCCCAGAAGATCAGCAAGAACAAGCAGCCAAGTCCAACTATTTACTGATCAATGAGAACAGCAGAACTCCAGAGCTAGGGGAATACCGCACTAGAATCCATGGCTTTTTTACCATGATTCTTTAGTCTTTCAAAGTTAATTTTATTTTAACTGTCTTTTTTTTTAATTTTTCTTTTTCCCTTTTTCAACCAAAATCTTATCAATCCCTTTTTTAAAAACATTTTTCTTTTTCTTTTTTAGAGTCATATTCTATCCCTTCATAGTAGTTACCTTATTTGTGGCATATATATATATAAGTTGTTCTTTATTTAAAAATTTTGAGACACAGTTTCTTCTAACAGATCAAAATATACACTAACTCTCTAGTGTATGGCATTGTTCTAGTCTCCTGCCTGATCACATTCTCTCCCTTTTTTTCCTATTCTTTTTTTTTTAAATCCTCTTCTTTCTTTTTTCAAACAACTTCTTATCTTATCAATTCCTTTTATAAATTTTTTTATAATTTTATCTCTACAGTCACATTCCATCCCTTCATCGTATCAACCCTTATTTTTGCACATATATGTTTTTCTTTCTTTAAAATTTTGAATTTAAAGAAATTAAAGAAATTTAAAGAATTTTTTTAAAATTCTTTCTCTAACAGACCAAAATACACCCAAAATCTGGTGTGTGGAACTCATCTATGCACCAGCCTGATCATATTTGATCATATTCCATTTTTTTGTTTTGTTTTGTTCTGTTTTTGTTTGTTTTTTAATTTATTTTTTTTTCTTTTTTCTTTCTTTCCCTTTCTTTTCCCCCAGTTTCAGGGCTTTTCTGATTTTTTTAGAGTATATTTTCTGGGAATGTTGTTACCCTGTTAGCATTTTGTCTCTCATTCATGTATTCCCCTCTGGACAAAATGACAAGATGGAAAAAATCACCTCAACAAAAAATTCAAGAGGCAGTACCGACTGCCAGGGACCTACTCAATACGGACATTAGTACGATGTCAGACTTAGAGTTCAGAATGATGATTTTAAAGACGTTGGATGGGCTTGAAAAAAGCATGGAAGTTATTAGAGAAATCCTTTCTGGAGAAATTAAAGAACTAAAATCTAACCAAGTTGAAATCAAAAAGGTTATTAATGAGGTGCAATCAAAAATGGGGGCACTAACTGCTAGGATAAATGAGGCAGAAGAGAGAATTAGTGATATAGAAGACCAAATGATGGAAAATAAAGAAGCTGAGAAAAAGAGAGATAAACAACTACTGGATCACAAGGGCAGAATTCGAGAGATAAGTGATACCATAAGATGAAACAACATTAGAATAATTGGGATCCCAGAAGAAGAAGAAAGAGAGAGAAGGACAGAAGGTATATTGGAGCAAATTATAGCAGAGAACTTCCCTAATGTGGGGAAGGAAACAGGCATCAAAATCCACGAGGCACAGAGAACCCCCCTCAAAATCAATAAAAACAGATCAACACCCCGACATCTAATAGTAAAACTTACGAGTCTCAGAGACAAAGAGAAAATCCTGAGAGCAGCTTGGGAGAAGAGATATGTAACCTACAATGGTAGAAACATTAGATTGGCAAAAGACCTATCCACAGAGACTTGGCAGGCCAGAAAAGACTGCCATGATATTTTCAGAGCACTAAATGAGAAAAATATGCAGCCAAGAATAATATATCCAGCTAAGCTGTCATTGAAAATAGAAGGAGAGATAAAAAGCTTCCAGGACAAACAAAAAGTAAAGGAATTTGCAAACACAAAACAACCCCTACAAGAAATATTGAAAGGGATCCTCTAAGCAAAGAGAGAGCCTAAAAGCAACATAGACCAGAAAGGAACACAGACAATATACAGTAACAGTCACCTTACAGGCAATCCAATGGCAATAAATTCATATCTTTCAATAGTTACCCTGAATGTAAATGGGCTAAATGCACCAATCAAAAAACAGTCTATCAGATTGAATTAAAAAGCAAGACCCATCAATATGCTGTCTGCAAGAGACTCATTTTAGACCCAAAGATACCCCCACATTGAAAGTGAGGGGGTGGAAAACCATTTACCATGGTAATGGACACCAAAGAAAGCTGGGGTGGAAATCTTTATATCAGACAAATTAGATTTTAAACCAAAGACTGTAATAAGAGATGAGGAAGGACACTATATCCTACTTAAAGGGTCTATCCAACAAGATCTAACAATTGTAAATATCTATGCCCCTAACATGGGATCAGCCAATTATATAAAGCAATTAATAACAAAAGCAAAGAAACACATTGACAACAATACAGTAATAGTGGGCGACTTTATCACCCCCCTGACTAAAATGGACAGATCATCTAAGCAAAAGATCAACAAGGAAATAAAGACTTTAAATGACACACTGGACCAAATGGACTTCACAAACATATTCAGAACATTCCATCCAAAGCAAAAGAACACACATTCTTCTCTACTGCCCATGGAACATTCTCCAGAATCGATCATATCCTAGGTCACAAATTAGATCTCAACCAGTACCAAAATATTGGGATTATTCCCTGCATATTTTCAGACACAATGCTTTGAAACTAGAATGCAATCAGAAGAGGAAAGTCAGAAAGAACTCAAATACATGGAGGCTAAAGAGCATCCTACTGAAGAATGAATGGGTCAATCAGGAAATTAAAGAAGAATTTAAAAAATTCATGGAAACCAATGAAAATGAAAACACAACTGTTCAAAATGTTTGGGATGTAGCAAAGGCGGTCCTAAGAGGAAAGTATATAGCAATACAAGCCTTTTTCAAGAAACAAGAAAGGTCTCAAATACACAAAATAACCCTGCATCTAAAGGAGCTGGAGAAAAAACAGCAAATAAAACCTAAACCCAGCAGGAGAGGAGAAATAATAAAGGTCAGAACTGAAATCAATGAAATAGAAACCAAAAGAGGAGTAGAACAGATCAATGAAACTAAGAGCTGGTTCTTTGAAAGAATTAACAAGATTGATAAACCCCTGGCCAGACTGATCAAAAAGAAAAGAGAAATGATCCAAATCAACAAAATCATGAAAGAGGAGAGATAACAACCAACACCAAAGAAATATAAACAATTATAAGGACATATTATGAGCAACTATATACCAGTAAATTAGATAACTTGGAAGAAATGGATGCATTCCTAGAGATGTATAAACTATCAAAATTGAACCAGGTAGAAATAGAAAACCTGAGCAGACCTATAACCACTAAGGTAATTGAAGCAGTCATCAAAAATCTCCCAACAAACAAAAGCCCAGGGCCAGATGGCTTCCCAGGGGAATTCTACCAAACATTTAAAGAATTAAAACCTATTCTTCTAAAACCATTCCAAAAAGTAGAAATGGAAGGAAAACTTCCAAACCTATTTTATGGGGCCACCATTATCTTGATCCCCAAACCAGACAAAGACACCATCAAAAAGGAGAATTACAGACCAATATCCTAGATGAACATGGATGCAAAAATTCTCACCAAAACACTAGCCAATAGGATCCAACAGTACATTAAAAGGATTATTCACCATGACCAAGTGGGATTTATCCCTAGGCTGCAAGGTTGGTTCAACATCGGCAAATCAATCAACGTGATACAATACATTATCAAGAGAAAGAACAAGAATCATATGATTCTCTCAAAAGATGCAGAAAAAGCACTTGACAAAGTACAGCATCCTTTCTTGATTAAAACTCTTCAGAGTATAGGAATAGAGGGTACATACCTCAGTATAATAAAAGTCATCTATGAAAAACCCACAGCGAATATCATTCTCAACTGGGAAAAACTGAGAGCTTTCCTCCTAAGGTCAGGAACATGGCAGGCATGTCCACTATCACCACTGCTATTCAACATAGTATTAGAAGTCCTAGCCACAGCAATCAGACAACAAAAAGAAATAAAAGCCATCCAAATTGACAAAGAAGAAGTCAAACTCTCACTGTTTGCAGATGATATGATGCTTTATGTGGAAAACCCAAAAGACTCCACCCCAAAACTGCTAGAACTCATACAGGAATTCAGTAAAGTGGCAGGATGTAAAATCAATGCACAGAAATCAGTGGCATTCCTATACACCAACAACAAGACAGAAGAAAGAGAAATTAAGAAGTCGATCCCTTTTACAATTGCACCCAAAACCATAAGATACCTAGGAATAAATCTAACCAAAGAGGCAAAGGATCTGTACTCAGAAAACTATAAAATACTCATGAAAGTAATTTAGGAAGACACAAAGAAATGGAAAAACGTTCCATGCTCATGGATTGGAAGAACAAATATTGTGAAGAAGTCAATGCTACCTAGAGCAATCTACACATTCAATGCAATCCCCATCAAAATACCATCCACTTTTTTCAAAGAAATGGAACAAATAATCCTAAAATTTGTATGGAACCAGAAGAGACCCTGAATAGCCAGAGGAATGTTGAAAAAGAAAAGCAAAGCTGGTGGCATCACAATTCTGGACTTCAAGCTCTATTACAAAGCTGTCATCATCAAGACAGTATGGTACTGGCACAAAAGCAGACACATAGATCAATGGAACAGAATAGAGAGCCCAGAAATGGACACTCAACTCTATGGTCAACTAATCTTTGACAAAGCAGGATAGAATGTCCAATGGAAAAAGGACAGTCTCTTCAGCAAATGGTGTTCTGAAAATTGGACAGCCACACGCAGAAGAATGAAACTGGACGATTTCCTTACACCACACACAAAAATAGACTCCAAATGGTTGAAAGACCTCAATGTGAGACAGGAGTCCATCAAAATCCTAAAGGAGAACACAGGCAGCAAACTCTTCGACCTCACCCACAACAACTTCTTCCTAGGAACATCACCAAAGGTAAGGGAAGCAAGGACAAAAATGAACTATTGGGACTTCATCAAGATAAAAAGCTTTTGCACAGCAAAAGAAACAGTCAACAAAACCAAAAGACAACCGACAGAATGGGAGGAAATATTTGCAAATGACACATCAGATAGAGGGCTAGTATCCAAAATCTATAAAGAACTTCTTAAGCTCAACAACCAAAGAACAAATGATCCAATCAAGAAATGGGCAGAAGACATGAAAAGACATTTTTCCAAAGAAGACATCCAAATGGCCAACAGACACATGAAAAAGTGCTCAACATTGCTCGGTATCAGGGAAATTCAAATCAAAATCTCCATGAGATACCACCTCACACCAGTCAGAATGGCGAAAATTAACAAGTCAGGAAATGACAGATGTTGGCGGGGATGTGGAGAAAGGGGAACCCTCCTACACTGTTGGCGGGAACACAAGCTGGTGCAGCCACCCTGGAAAACAGTATGGAGGTTCCTCAGAAAGTTGAAAATAGAGCTACCATAGGATCCAGCAAATGCACTACTGGGATTTACCCCAAAGATACAAATGTAGGGATACGAAGTGGTACGTGCACCCCGATGTTTATAGCAGCAATGTCCACGATAGCCAAACTGTGGAAAGAGCCAAGATATCCATCGACAGAGGAATGGATAAAGAAGATGTGGTCTATATATACAATGGAATATTATGCAGCCATCAAAAGGAACGAGATCTTGCCATTTGCAATGACGTGGATGGAACTGGAGGGTGTTATGCTGAGCGAAACAAGTCAATCAGAGAAAGACATGTATCATATGACCTCACTGATATGAGGGATTCTTAATCTCAGGAAACAAACTGAGGGTTGCTGGAGTGGTGGGGGGTGGGAGGGATGGGGTGGCTGGGTGATAGACACTGGGGAGTGTATGTGCTATGGTGAGTGCTGTGAATTGTGCAAGACTGTTGAATCACAGATCTGTACCTCTGAGACAAATAATACAAAATATATTAAAAAAAAAAAGAAGACGATAGCAGGAGGGGAAGAATGAAAGGGGGATATTGGAGGGGGAGACGAACCATGGGAGATGATAGACTCTGAAAACCAAACTGAGGATTCTAGAGGGGAGGGGGTGGGGGGATGGGTTAGCCTAGTGATGGGTATTAAAGAGGACACACTCTGCGTGGAGCACTGGGTGTTATGCACAAACAATGAATCATGGAACACTACATCAAAAACTAATGATGTAATGTATGGTGATTAACATAGCAATAAAAAGTTAAAATAAAAAACAAGAATCATTCCCACTCCCCCTGTTTGTGTTCCCTCTTTCACTGTCTCTGTCTCCGTGTCATAAAATAAATAAAATCCAAAGAAAAAAAATATGCTTGGGACTTCTCTTCAAGAATTTAAATTTTGAGAAAGAGCTGAGATGGGAACATAAAACAAACCTAAGTAACTTTATATTATATAGTTAGATGAAGAACAAATTGGGATAGAAGAGAGGTCAAAGTTCATGAAAGAGGGGTCTATGGAAGGTAAAGGTTAGTTGGGGCATGATGGGGTGTAAGGGGGCTGGGAGTGTCTTGGACATACAGGTGTCAGATGAAAGTTCACCTGAAGTTGATCTGAACTGTAATAGTCATTTATTCAGGGTAAGTGAGAGAATATGGTCATAGATATAATGAAGAAGCAGCTGCTGGAAAATGATGGCAGTAATAGTTTAAAAAATGTATTTCATCTAGAAAGTGAAGATGAGTAGCTAGGTATCTCATTAGGTATCATTATTTCATTGGAAACTGTCACCTCCTTCTTTGATATTTCATCCCACCAATATTGAATTATCAATTATTTAATCATTTCCATTTAATATATCTTATCACAGAAAATTTCATCAAGGGTTTGTCCCTCCCTGTATTTCACTGATAGAACACACACAATTATTCTAGCAACTAATGCTAGAGCAAAAATACATATTAAAATAAAAATACATAAACCATAATACTAGACAAGGTTTTTATTTGTGTCCATGGCTTTCCATTTTCCTTAAAAGAAGAGCTGCTCACACTGCCATTTTATGCATTTGTTCCCTTTTTATCTTACTCATTGGAAGTTACAGGGAACTTGTTTGGCCATTTAATATTGTTGATGAGGTCATTAATCCTCTTCCCAAATGGCCAATTTGGCATCACATGAAACATTACATAAGGTTAAAAGGTAAACCTACAACCAACAGGAAAAAGTTATTGAACTCTACAGTCTCAAATCATGACTACATAACGCATTTATAGATAACCTAGACAAAGGGCTTCTAGTTGCTACTGACAAGAGGAAGGGGGGCAGAAATTTGAATATAAAAGCACAAAAAGTAAAAGAGAGAGAAAAAATAAATGAAAAAAAATGTCTCTCACACTCCAGGCTTATGATATTTCTGGGAGTCTGTGATCAGATTAAATCACCAAATAACCTTCATTTTGAAATTTTCCTATATTATGAGTTCTGCATAATATGCAGAATATGTCTCCATTACCAGGAATCCAGCATCTAACTTAGGTTCCTCTATCCATAGTCATTCATGAAAGACCTGAATGTGGAAGTGAGCAAAGAAAAGAGTAATTTTTCCCAGAATTTAGCAGCTGTCAAATACACTGTTAAAAGCACCATTTTCCAGGGGGGACGGTTGCAGAGCCCCTAGAAAATGTCAGAGGCCTTAGCAGTGGCAAAGATGTTAATGTTTCCTTAGAGGAACTTTGAGGTGGTGACTGGGTGTTGTCACTAGCTCTCTGCCTTTTAGGTCTTCCCAGGTTTCCGTGAAATATCCAATGTCATTTAACAAATCTCTGTGTCTCTATTTTTTTGTGACTAAGATCAAGGACCCATATACTGAGTACTGTTCTTTGAATATCTACTATGAAACACCTGCTATACGCTATGGAGAATACAAGATGTAAAGATAGTTATGGCTCCTGGGAACATACACACAACTAAAACTACAAGATATATAAATCACTAGCAGTTAGGTAGACCATGTTAAGTGTTGCAACGATTGCAGAAAGAAGGAAAAAAAGCCTTAAGAGTTTAAAGAAGGGAGGTCACATTAACACTACTGGCAGGGGGCACCTGGGTGGCTCAGTTGATTAAGCGTCTGCCTTCGGCTTAGATCATGATCCCAGGGTCCTGGGATTGAGCCCCGCATCGGGCTCTCTGCTCAGCAAAGAGCCTGCTTCTCCCTCTCCCTCTGTCTATTGCTCTGCCTACTTGTGTTCTCTCTCTTTCTCTGTCAAATAAATAATATCTTAAAAACAAAACAAAATATTACTGGTGGTAGTGTGGCATTACAGTTCTCTGAAATTTTCATGTAGAGTATAGATTCCCAGCTTCATCACCAGAGAGCATATTTGTAGCTGCACTGGGGCTCAGGAATTTACATCTCTATTTAGACTTTAGCTGATACTGATGAAACTGGTACCCTACTCCACGTATTAAAAAACAATAGATTAAAAAAACGGCCAAAAAGACTCAGTAGACATTTTTTTGTAAAGAAAGATACCCAAATGGCCAACAGGTATATGAAAAGATGTTCAACATTGTTAATCATCTGGGAAGTGTAAAAAAACCACAAGATATCACCTCACACATGTTATGACTATCATCAAGAGGATAAGAGATGACAAGCACCGGCAAGGATCTGGAGAAATGGAAGCTTATACACTGCTGGTAGGAGTGTAAATTAGTTCAGCACCATGGAAAAGAGTATGGAGGTTTCTCAAAAAAAGCAAAAATAAAACTACCATATGATCTAGTAATTCCACTTCTGGGTAACAAAATGAAAACCGGATATCTGAGAGATTTCTGGTCTCCTACATTTTATTGCAGTATTACTCAAAATAGCCAAGCTCTGGACACAACCTAAGTGCCCATTGACAGATGAATGGATAAAGAAAGTATGGCATATGTATACAATGGAACATTATGCAGTCAAGTGAAAGAAGGAAATCCTGCCTTTTGTGGCAACATGGATGAATCTTGAGGACATTATGCTAAGTGAGATAGGTCAAACAGAGAGAGGCAAATACTATATGATATCACTTACATATGAAATCTAAAAAAAGCCCAACTTGTAGAAAGAGAGAGCAAAATGGTGTTTCACAGGATTGGGGAGTAGGGAATAAAAGAGATGTTGTTTAAGTGTACAAACTTGCAACTCATAGTAAATAAATCCTAGAGATCTAATACAAAGTATAGTGAATGTAGATGACAATATTTAAAAATAATATTCAAACTTATGAAAAGACTAGATCTTATTATTCTAACCCAAAAAAGAAATTATAATTAGTGATGTGATAGAAATGGTAACTATTGCTACATTGGCAATTGTACCCAATATATAAAGGTATCAAGTCATAAGTACATCTAAATCAACATAATATGTAAAATATATTTCAATAGAAAATTTCTGTAAGGAATAAGAGTTAGATAAAAATGTAAAATTAATAATAATAGAGGGTTATAAAAGTCTTAGGAAGAATGTAATCCTTAAAATACATGCTTTTTGAATGAAATTTTGCCATTTGCAACAACGTGGATGGATCTAGGGGGTATAATGCTAAGTGAAACGAGAGTGAGAGAAAGACAAACACAAATACCATATGATTTAACTCATATGTGGAATTTAAGAAACCAAACAGTGAACAAATAAAAAAAAAAAAAAGAGATAAACCAGTAACATACTCTTAACTACAGAGAACAGAGAGGAGATGGGTGGGGGATGGGTGAAATAAGTGAAGGGGATTAAGAGTTCATTTATCATGATGAGCACGGAGTAATATATGGAACTGTTGAATCACTATATTGTACACCTGAAACTAATATAACATTGTATATTAAGTACATTGAAATTAAACATTTTTTTAAAAAAATCATACTTTCAATTTTTTCCAAGTTTTCTTTGATTATTATGGCTCTCATGTGCCCTTTGCTTATCTCTTTTCTAAATGTTACATGATTTTACATTTCCAAAGATTATATGATATTACCTAAAATGATATTGCATATCTCATGGAAACCTGGGAAGGCCTTAGAGCTAGGTGTTGTAAATTAAATAAAATCAGAACGCCAGAGGATGGACTCAAAACAGTCTAAGCAATGTCATGCCCATAAAGTAACATTTTTACATTTCTCTTTGCCTAACTCAGTGCTGGTCCAAATTCTAATTACCTTTCAGTGAGTATAGTCCAGGTTGTGGAGAAATGAGAAAAACAACCCTCAAATCTGAGTGGCTTAATTTTTCAAAGACATTTCTCACCCATACTACATGCCAATTGCCCACTAGAGGACACCACTTTGCATGAATGCCAATCTTTACTCCAGAACTGATGCTGGTGGGGCAGTCACTGTGAAATGGCAGAGGTATTGCAAGGTGGCAAAACATGTCCGGATTCTACCATTTCTACCCATATAAGGAGTGCCTGAGTAGCCCAGTCTTGTTAAACATCTGACTCTCAATTTCGGCTTGGGTCGTGGTCTCAGGGTCATGAGATCAAGCTCCCTGACGAGTCCTGCGTTGGCTCTGTGCCCCACAGGGAGTCGGCTTGAGGATCTCTCTCCCTATCCCTCTGTCCTTCCACCCGCTTGCACTCTCATTCTCTCTTTCTGACTCTAATAACTAAATAAATCTTTTTAAAAAATAAAAAAAAGGGGGGGAGGGGCGCCTGGGTGGCTCAGATGGTTAAGCGTCTGCCTTCGGCTCAGGTCATGATCCCAGGGTCCTGGGATCGAGCCCTGCTTTGGGCTCCCTGCTCCACGGGAAGCCTGCCTCCCCCTCTCCCACTCCCCCTGCTTGTGTTCCCTCTCTCACTGTGTCTCTCTCTGTCAAAAAATAAATAAAATCTTAAAAAAATAATAAAAATTAAAAATTAAAAAAAATTTTTCTACCCATATGTCTTTTTATTGGGGGGGGCGGGAAATTGGAGCAAGTCACATAGCTGCTGTAACTTCAGCTGAACAGGGAAGTGGGATATTATGTGCTTCAGAAGGAGAGAGAGAGCATATTGTGAACAGCTTATCTATCAAACGGACTATTGCAAAAGCCTCTTAATTGATCTCTCTGATTCCAGGTTTCTCCTCCAGAATCAACTGTACAGACTTTGGTCAAATTATCTTCTTAAATTATAACTATGACTGCTTTTTTCCTTTCCCAGGAAATTTCAAGTTTCCTTCTTGTGTACTTATTGATTGATTGTTTTTTAAAATATTTTATTCATTTATGAGAGAGAGAGAGAGAGAGAGAGAGAGCAGGAGCAGGGGGAGGGGCAGAGGGAGAAGAGAAGCAGACTCCCTGCTGAGCAGAGAGCCTGATGCGGGCCTCACTCTATCCCAGGATTCTGGGATCATGACCTGAGCTGAAGGCAGAAGCTTAAACCACTGAGCCACCCAGGCACCCCTCCTTCCTGTCTATTTAACAAAGTACACTATCTCTGAGGTTTTCCACACTGTGACTTCTCACTTGTCTCCAGTCTAATGCTTGACACTTCTCATTCATGGATGCAGTGATCCAAGCAATTTGTACTACTGACCACTTCTCAAACTTGGTTTCTCTTTACTAACTCCATCTCTTCACTTATGTTGTCCTAAAACCTGAAGTGAGACTTAATTAGCTTTTATTAAGTAGTGATTATATAAATCACTTAAATCTCTTGTAATTATTTTGTTCTCATATCTACTTATCAAAGTACTAGCCATTCTTAAATCTTTGTGTTAAATGATATTTCCTCCAAGAAGCCTTCTCTGATGTTCCCAATTAATTGTGATCTGTAGCCACTCCTCATCTTTAAGGTATTTTTATAAAGATTTATTGTAACATAGAACATACTCAGCTTTTTATTAAAAAAATACTCGATACTTATCTAATCTTCAGATGAAAAATGCAAACTTTTTTGGGCTAGAAATCAAACTGCTTTTAAGTCATCTTTCATGCAGCCCTGTGTAAATAGTAGTTTTATTACATAAATATTAAATTGCATTATTAAATATATATACATAACGACACCTGGATGTCAACCAATGAACTATTTCACATTGGAAGTTAATTTGTGAGTGTTTTTTGGTTTTGGTTTTGTTTTATCATTTGGGGATTCCTTCAGGCACTGTTACAGGATGATCATTAACATTTTCCCAATATAATCAAATATGTAAGCTAGTAAATATAATTATGAGTGGAAACATGCACACATATAGCTAGTAGCTCCAATGATGTCTAATTTTCATTTCTATTCAGGTTTTTGAGATTTGGGGGGAACAATATAAAATTGAGGATACATTTAGCATAGCTCTTCCAAGTTTGGTAAGTAAGACTTTCCTTTACAGTCTGTCTGAAAAATTCTTCATTTGTGTTTCAAAAGAGTCACAAGCTGTGCTTACAACAAAAGGAAAAGACAGTATGGTCAGCCACCAGATGGGAAATTATTTCAACTCAGTGTTACATTTATTCATAATATTCAGGTTATAACATAAAGCAAAAGTGGCCACAGAGGATTTTATTTTATTGCCTATAAGGAACTCCTCTGTTTTTTTGAGGATTATATTTTTCCCTCGGTGTATTTTAGGCACACTTTATCACTTAACAGGCTTTCTGCAGCTCATTCAAAGTACTTGCCCTTCCCCCTTTTCAAGCACCTATTATTGAGATTATCACTGGTAATGGCAGTGAGATTAATATATAATTCTCACATGTGTAATATAACAAATGAAATAGACTCACAGTTTTAGGGTCATGCTGTTCTAGAATTGATGGTGTGATTTATATTTTCTCCCTAACGTGTGATATCTATATTTACAGAAGGAACATCATTCAGTTTTTATTGAATAGGGCAGTTGTCCTGTCAAGGAGACTTGCATGACATCTCGGACTTCATATAAAATTTTATATTCTCTTTAAAAATAGCATTGTCTTTTGGTATATCATTCCATAGTATTATCTTAAAACAAAGTGATTTAATAATAATTTTTATATTATAGATTATATCTATCATATAGATAAATATATATATGCTTATAAATATACAAAAGCTATGTGCTGGTGATGGATTTTTGTTAATCCAGTTATGCTTATCTCTAGCAGCATCCACCATGGATAAGCAACATTCATTACCAGCCAAAAACAGCTGTGCTAGTATCAGAGTTGGCGCTAGGCTTATAAAGAAGATAAAACAGGGAGAAAAAATACCATAAGGAATGTGAAAGATGTTGAGAGATCTGCGCACACATCGCCTCCTTTTTCTCCTGCGAAAGCCTCTCTTTACCCACACTGAGACTCCTTGTCCTTCCTTATACACTGCACACCGTTGCTAGGTTTAGGAGTGGCCACCTGTTTCAACTGGGCTTTCTGATTTGTTTAAACTGGAATGGAGGGGGGAAAAATGCAGATCCTCTCTAGGGTCGGGAAATCTAAAATGTGAAATTTGATAGTTCCCTGTGTTTCCAATTATGTAAACCAAGCCAGTAAGTTGTGAGAATGAAGCTCACAAAAAGAAGCAAAGAAGAAAAACAGATAAATTTCTGACAGTATCTGAGTTACTAGATGGTCCCAGGGATCAGCTGCACCCTTTCTTTCACATTGTTTGACTGTGAACTATTCGTTGAATTCCAGAAGCTAATAAAGTTCTCATTGTCAAGTTACACAGAAGCCAATTACAACAAAGAGCTTTTGCACAAGGCAAAATATAGCAGGGCTGGAGGAAGCTGGGTGGGACGGGGACCTGAAGCGAAGCACTGTGTGAGCAGTGATGCTGAAAAATCAACCAGATCAGATGGACAGATAGTGAGCAATATAAGAGAGAGCAAAGAGAGTGTGATGTGTTGGATTATTGTTTAGTGATAATTCCCTTCCTTTTTGTCGGGGCGGGGGGTGGTAAGCTGTAGATCCCTGGCCTACTGTTTTGGCCTATGGAATGTGAGTGAATTTGCTGTGAACAGAGATTTTGACTTGGCTTCTTTTGTCCCTTAGATCCATGATGAGAAGGTTATGCTCAATTTATCTTACCAATCCACGAAGCGGATGGAATCAAGCAGAGCAGACATGAACTCAACCTATAAGCCGAAGCAGAACCATTAGTAAGAAAAATGGTGCTGGCCGTTGGAAGCTACTGAGTTTGGGCCTGGTGGGTTACATGGCACCAATTTTGGCACTAGTTCACTAAAAGCATGAGTAATCCATTGTAGAAATTAGAGACAAAGCAAGTAAAAGCGTGAATAGAGAGATGAGAGAAGGTAAAATTAAATAAATAAATAAATAAATAAATAAATAAATAAATAAATAAATAAAGGACGTGAAAAACAAGGGAAACCGGAAAGAATTACAAATAAAAAGCAGATGAGGCAAAGCTAAAACATGACAAGTAGTAGGCAAGAAAAGACATTTCAGGAAGTAAATACCAGTGAGCTGACGCTTAGAGGAAACAGAAGAAGAAGGCAGATTATAATGCACTTCAGAAACAAAAGAGAGCACGGGATATGAAGCAGAGAGGGCAGGATTATGTGAATAGAAGGAAGAATAAGAGTCAGAGAGGACAGTGCTTAGAGAAAAAGACCCTGGGGCAAGCCAAACATACTTTAGCTACAGCATACATTAGATTCAGAAATGAAGGGATATGGTAAGCATGTGACCTGACAAGAGAAAAACAGGAAGGGAAAAAGTGAGGCTGATTAGCACAAACCAGTTTGATTGCAATTCCCTCATTTTCCTTTTACTTGTTAGGATTTTCATCTGTAACGTTATCTTGAACTCACACCTACAGTGAATATCCTGCGTGTTTCTAGAAAACGTCCCTACCCAAACAAGACAGGCTACACAATAACAGAATGTATAGACTTTCTTGACAACACTGAAGACAATGGCATTGATGATTTAATAATTCTGGAAACTCAAGAGTTAAAATTTAAGAATGTCAACCTGCAAATGATATTTTCTCTAATGTATTTTCCTATAAAAAAAAAAGGGAAGAAAGTGAGAAAGAAAAGAAAAAAGGAGGGAGGAAAGAAGGGGAAGAAACCAAGTGTGTACTGGTCAATAGTCAAAGACAGTCCTGTTGATATGACTCCAAAGTCACTTTTATAGTAGTCTAATGGCGAAGCTTAACTAAAATCCTGATTTATTAGACTCATTTCCATAAATAGAGTAGAGAAGTAAAGCCAATATTATCTAGACCTTCTCTTTTCTGCCTGGATCCTTAGAGGAAATAATAAGACATTAAGTGCCTAGTCCTTATAGAATGGTTTTGAGGAAAGGAATCGGTAAAAAGCTGCCTCTGTTTGGATGGACAGGAGTGGGAGAATGTGCACAGAGGTGTGAAATAGTAGTGATTTTTAACTCAGAACACAAAGGCCGACTCCTGAACATATGGTAGTTATCCTACAGGCATGAGGGTCTAAGCAAAGTTTCAACATAAAAAAGATGGGACCTAGATAGTTTAGCCAGAGTGTAGGAAGAGTAATAACATTACACCTTAGGGGCGCCCGGGTGGCTCAGTTGGTTAATATCTGCCTTTGGCCAGTCATGATCCCAGGGTCCTGGGATCAAGCCCACATCAAGCTCCCTGCTCCGTGTGGAGCCTGCTTAGCCTGCTTCTCCCTCTCCCTCTGCCCCTCCACCCGTTCATGCTCTCTTTCTCTCTCTCTGTCAAATAAATAAATAAAATCTTTTTTTAAAAATGCCATTACACCTTAAATTACATCTATCTCAAGAGGAATTGTACCCAAACTAGAGTCCTCCAAGGCACGTCCAGAGAAATAGGTGTTTTGGTCTATACATCAACTACCTAGACTAAGTTTCTTAGTGCCAATCGTTGAAAAGTGCTTCTGTCAAGAGAACCATGTGGATGGTCTAAAAGAATTGAAAGAGAATATAAATTGTGTGTTCAATTTTTACTATTTTCCTTAAAAATATGTTGTGTATTGATCATATTTCTAAATTCTTTAAGTCAATAATGACATGTTTTGAGCATACTAGTCTACTTTATATCAAAATGATTAACATATGGGCACTGTAAATATTATTTTTTCCTCTACTTAGATATTGCATTAAAATTTTCCTGAAAAAAGACAAAGAAAACATAAAAGTAAAACTCAAAGATTTTTTTAAATTTAATTTTATTATGTTAGTCACCATACGTTACATTATTAGTTTTTTATAATTTTTTATTGTTATGTTAATCACCATACATTACATCATCAGTTTTTGATGTAGTGTTCCATGATTCATTGTTTGCGTATAACACCCAGTGCTCCATTCAGTACGTGCCCTCCTTAATACCCATCACCAGGCTAACCCATCCCCCCACCTCCCTCCCCTCTAGAACCCTCAGTTTGTTTGTCAGAGTCCATAGTCTCTCATGGTTCATCTCCCTCTCCGATTCCCCCACCTTCACTTTTCCCTTCCTACTCTCTTCTTTGTTTTTTTCTTTTAACATATAATGTATTATTTGTAAAATTCAAAGATTTTTGTTGAAAACTGTAGAAAGTCTATTTGTATATTAGATACTCATCCCTTCTAAAATTAGTGTAAATTGGAGCTTTATTGTTTTCTAAATCTTATATATTTCAAAAGAAAGTGTCATAGCTATCATGGTGCCTAACATTGCATTTGAATATTTCAAAAACAAATGGCACCATATGGTTATCAGTTCTGCATATAGAGATCAGCCACAAATAATTAAATTTTATTGCATATAATTCAAATAGCATTGAAAGTATTAATATCTAAATTTGTAACGAAAATGAACCAGGAGAAACTCAAAATGGGTTTAGCATTATGACTAACGTTTAGTAGGCACACAGTAAATAATCCCTTATTTGGGGATTAAAATTTTGCTACCAGGTAATCTTTCATATGGTGAAATAACCAACTGATATATTTCCGAAAATAATAAAAATCCAAAGAAGAGTAAATAAAACCCTCTCTCAAACTGTGATAGGAAAATACAAAATTTAGCCACTGTCTCCATTCTATTTAAAATAATGTAAAAATACGTCATTGGTTAAATGAAAGGAATAAAAATAAAGCACTCCTCTAATTAAAATGAAAAGCCTTTAAGTTACAGTTAAAAATTATTGAAATATTTCTTTAATGCTCACAGCACTTGCTATTAGCACATATTTTGACAATTATGACTAATTGTAGATATTTTGTACTTGTATAGCAGGAAGTCCATGCATGAGTCAAAACTTTGATCAAGGCCGGAATGCAAATATATTGAGGCACTTATTGGGCCAGCAGATATCTAATTCCTTTAGGAATTAAAGTACCTACAGTGAAAATAACTCTAAAGTAAAAGAGATTCTGCACTGAAGCTTCAACCAATAATAATAATTAAAATGTAGGAGAGAAAATATTCTTCATCCAGGCTGTCACATTGATTTGGCTCACACCTATGCTGAGCAGGCATTTAAATCATAAAGAGAGAGGAGCTTAAAAGTTAAAAATTGAATTACTTCTTTCATATAACAATCTTTGATATGTCAGGTATACAAAAGAGCAATACTGTGTGATCAGTACAGGAGAATATAGCACAGTCGGGTGCCTGGGACACTAATATGAGTCAATTCAACGGGCCACAGATGTTGATGCTGCTATAAAGATAGGAGATATTCGGTGATCACAGAAGCATTGAGGTTGCCCTATGCATTTAGCAAAGCAGTGTTATACTAATAGCAGTAGTGAGCATCACCACACAACCAAAAAATCTCGAAAATCTTAGCAGTTGGTGGGGGTGTGAGGGCTTGTTTCTGAGCCATTCAGGAGGCATTCCCAGGGACTTACAGATGAGTGGGAGGGATTTTGAAGTGGGATGAGTCAATAACCATAATGGACCTGAGTTAGTTTCATGGATGCTGGCAGAAGACACAAAACTCACTGATCAAGAGGACAAAGGAGATTATTACTCATTGCCTAGCAAGCAGAAAGTGGCATGAACTTCACGTGTGTGCAGAGTCTCCTTACCTCCCTTATCCCACATGAGCAGTAGAGAGGAACCTAAGTAGATGCTGCATAGGCATTAGGTTTGTATCAATTAAGGAACCCCAAACTTAAGGAACCCCAATGTTATGGACTGAATTGTGTCCCCTCCCCAAAAATCAGATGTTGAAGCCCTAACCCCCACTGTGACTATATTTGGAGATGGAGCCTTCAGTGTAGTAACTAAAGTTAAATGAGATGTCCTCGGGGCACCTCGGTGGCTCAGATGGTTAAGCGTCTGCCTTCGGCTCAGGTCATGATCCCGGGGTCCTGGGATCGAGCCCCACATCGGGCTCCCTGCTAGGCAGGGAGCCTGCTTCTCCCTCTGCCTCTGCCTCTCTCTCTCTCTGACTCTCATGAATAAATAAATAAAACATTTAAAAAAAAATGAGATGTCCTCATAAGAAGACGAAGACACTCGGATTTCTCTCCCACTGTATGCATAGAAGAAAAGCCATGTGAGGACTCAATGAGAAGAAGGGCCATCTACAAGTCAGAAGGAGAGCTAGCAACGGAAGCCAAACTTGCCCGTCCCTTGATCATGGACTACTAGCCTCTGGAACAATGCCTCTTGTTTAAGCCACCCAGTGTGTAGTATTTTGTTATGACAGCCCAAACTAATACACACATGCGTTCATATTTAATTTTAGTTTTTTTTAAAGTAAGAGTCTATAAGTGAACATGACTAACCTTTGCTCTGTAGGGAGAGATTGATTGCTCATACTGGTCAGTAAACAAAATTGCCCCCTGCTCCAGAGGGAGACAGGTCTGATTTTCTAAGGATGTCTAGTATGTAACATCCTTGAAAAGATAGTCTAGAACAAAGTTTCAGTGCTTCTGCTTGCAAGAGGTATAGAAAAGGGAGAGAACCAACAGAGAATTCCCTCCCAAGTTAGTGGAGGTGCTACACTAGTGGGTTTGAGCAAGAGACAGAAGAGAGAGTTTACCTACCACTCCTCAAATTTAGTCTTAGAACTTTCAGGACCTACACAAATACGGACCTTATGCATATGTTTATTTTCTATCATTGGACCAATCTACCAGGAAAACATTTGGACGTTATATTTTATTGATCCCCTATTGAACACATCAATGATGCCTTCACCCATTCACTCATCAAATCTTATATTTCTTCAATAAAATTTACTGATTGTTTACTTGTATTAAATATTATTTTTTTAGGAACTGAAAATAAAGAGACAAATATGACACGGCCTATTTAACAGAGCTCACAGTCTAACAGGGGGTTAAGATAAGTAAACAGATGATGGCAAGAAAGTGCAATATGAAATTTGACACAGGAGTTGCACAATATGGAAGACTAGACAAAGGTGACCTGATCCAAATCAACAATGGAGGGAATAAATAGTGCATTATCTTTCTAGTTGTGAGTGGCCAGTTTAAGGACTAAAGAGAATTTATTTGCTCAAGTAATTGGCTCAAACCAGAGGTTGTCAAGGCCTGAAACATAAATCAATTGAGAGGTTATAGTCGCCTTGCTGTTCTGGTTTCCAGTCTCTCTGCCTGGTAATCTTTCAGAGGCTGATTTTATTCTGCCCGGTTCATTTAACCGGGAGAGATGGACACCAACAGCATCAAGTTTACTTGATCCTTTAAGCAAAAATAACTAGACCAATTATTATCCAAACCAAAACAGCTTTGAGTATAAAAAGGATACTATTACACTCATGCTAAAAAAAAAAGTATAAATCAGGTGAACATTCCTTGGAAATTTGGAGTATATGTTAACCTTATATACTCCTATTTTCCTAAAGGGACACAAAGGACCCTCTGTCCTACCATCCTCATATTAACATTTTGTGAACCTTGTAATGGGCTAATGTGGATTATGTGTCTATCCTGGAGACAGGTACTGGATAATCTGTTTCCCTTCTTCTTTCCTTTTCTGAGCCTATCCCTCTCCCACAGTATCTGACCTCCTTCTGATTAAGAAGATCCATAGCCCCTTACTTCCTAGTTTGGTAAAACCTGTTCCTGGTTCCATCTTTGAAGGATTGTAGTACATTTTTTATTTTAAAGATTTTATTTACTTATTTGACAGAGAGAGATATAGCGAAACAGGGAACACAAGCAGGAGGAGTGGGAGAGGGAGAAGCAGGAGCGGAGCAGGGAGCCTGATGTGGGGTTCGATCCCAGGACCCTGGGACCATGACCTGAGCCAAAGGCAGACGCTTAATGACTGATCCACCCAGGCGCCCCTGTAGTACATTTTTTTTTAAAGATTTTATTTACCTATTGAGAGAGAGAGAGAGAGCACAACCAGTGGGAGGGGCAGAGGGAGAGGGAGAAACAGACTCCCCGCCGAGCAAGGAGACCAACAAGGGACTCGATCCCAGGACCCCAAGATCATGACCCAAGCTGAAGGCAGCCACTTAGCCAACTGAGCCACCCAGGCGCCGCACAAAGGATTGTAGTAGATTCTTATAATTAGAGAAGAACATTCATGACACATAAAACCCCTATCGAAGAACATAGTAAGTTATTGTTATGAAAGACCTCCTCCCTACCAGCAGTGAGGGTGAGCAGAAATAATAAAAAGGATGAAGGTGTCAGAGTACTCCATTCCGTTGTGTACACGTGCATGCACACACACACACACACACACACACACACACATATACACACACATATTTAGTCTGTTAAGTTCAAACCTTAGTTTCAAATGATTTCATCAGGCTGATTTATTTGTATGGATACAGCCAAAACTAAGCAATGATTCTCAAATAATTTACTTTCTAGAAGTCAGAATAATGAATTAAATAAATATACTAACTGAAATTGGGCTTGGTAATATTACCATTTTGTTAAAGATAAATGAGAGTTGTGATCATAATAACTTATCCATTGCTACATTCATCCAAAGTGGTAATTAGATCGCTGCAAGTACATTTTCATACAATTTGCTTACATTTACACATTTTTTGGCCTTTATCTCTACTATTAAATAAAAGTTTTCTTAAAGGGCAGATAGCCACCCTCCAGAAGTCTAAGAAGGAAAGATGCACGCCAGCTACACGGGAGATGAAGTTGGCCTATAATGTTCTGAGCATTTTAGAAGTTTGCTATTACAAGAAAATATATATTTATACTACAACAAAATAATATATTTACTTTCAAGCTATTTGGGAGGGTCTCTGTTGGTGGAAATAAATCTCCTATAAGCCTAAGGCTAAACAAAATCAATATAAAGGGTTATAGAAAACTGAATTTTACATTAAAAGTAGCAAAATAGAAAACAAGCTTTGGAATGAATATAATGGTAGCAATTTCTTGCATTTGTAAATGTTTTACCTTGAAATTAATGATAATCGTATAGCAAATACACACATGCTAAAATAAAATATCTTGCAAACTAAAATGTACTTTCACTGGTGCAGGTTTTGGGGGTGAGGGTGGGGGCAGGAAATGATGACTTATCTGAAATATTCTGCTCCTGACTCTCTCGCAATACAAATCCTCTTTAAAACCTTCAATTTTCCAATCTGGGTGTTAAACTCTCCGGGATGTCTGGTGATCTCTAGGATCTATCTAACTAATGCTACATTTCTGTAATGTTTACTCACTGAGAACACTTAAATATTCCAGACCAGAGCAGGGCTGGAACAAGGATGAGGGGGATGAAACACTTTCCTCAGGCACAAAATTTAAAGAGGTACCGAAAGTTGTGTAATCAAAATAACACCATTTACTGTAACATTTTAAAAATAGAAATTAAAGCCCCAAAGCCCACAATGAACAAAATATCAAATGTTTAAATAAAGACAGGAACTTGCCCTGAATTTAAACACTTGCCCTACCCAAATCCCAGCCCTTGCCCCAAAATCATTTCCAGGATTCCCCACTCACTAGCAGTGTGATACTTCCCATATCACCTCATTTCTCTTCTTTTCTTTTAAAGATTGTATTTATTTAGTTGAGAGAAAGAGAGAGAGACCACAGAGGGAGAGGGAGTGGGAGAAATGGACTCCCCGCAAAGCAGGGAGTCCAACGTGGGGCTCCATCCCAGGACTCTGAGATCATGACCTGAGCCAAAGGCAGATGCTTAACTGACTGAACCACCCAGATGCCCCTGTCACCTCATTTCTTGAGGCTCTGTTACCTAATTATAAAATGAATATTAATTATATTTTCTGTAAACTTCATGGCATAATTGAAGGAAAAAATAAGATAATGCTTTCAGGGTCCTTCTTACAACACCCAAGCCATAGAGAGTGCTAGATAAATGTTATTCAAATTATTAACTTCAGCTTAGTGTATAGATAAATTCATTCAACACTGTTAAAACACCTTGATGCACCAAGCTCATGACTGGGCACTGGAAGTAAATTCTAAGTCAAAAATACATGGTCAGTGGCTTCACAGAATTCAGAATCAAATATCATTTAAATATTTATGAGATTTAAAATAAATAGTGGCTCCTCTGCAATTCTTTGCAATGCGATGCTTGTTCATTTGTTAACATTGTAGAAAATATCTTTTTTTATCTTTTAATTTTTTATTGTTATGTTAATCACCATATATTACATAAATTGTTTTGGTGTAGTGTTCCATGATTCATTGTTTGTTCATAACACCCAGTGCTCCATGCAGAAGGTGCCCGCCTTAATACCCATCACCAGGCTAACCCATCCCCCCACCCTTCTCCCCTCTAGAAACCTCAGTTTGTTTTTCAGAGTCCATCATCTCTCCTGGTTCGTCTCCCCCTCTGACTTACTCCCCTTCATTCTTCCTCTCCTGCTATCTCCTTCTTTTTCTTTTTTCTTAAAATATGTTGCGTTATCTGTTTCAGAAGTACAGATCTGTGATTCAACAGTCTTGCACAATTCACAGCGCTCACCATAGCACATATCTTCCCCAATGTCTATCACCCAGCCACCCCATCCCTCCCACCCCCGACCACTCCAGCAACCCTCAGTTTGTTCCTGAGATTAAGAATTCATCATATCAGTGAGGTCATATGATACATGTCTTTCTCTGATTGACTTAGTAGAAAATATCTTTAATAATTATCTATGATAAATACAAATCGATCATTTATTGTGTTTCACTTGAGTACCATCTGTTTAAGCATTTTTAAAATTTGACATTTTGGCATCTGCTATTTTTATCAAATATGAATTACTATACATAATTCAAAATACTGAATTTTTTATAATTATTTATTGTGAATTAGTGGCTTGTATCACCGACTCACATAGCTGGTTTATAAACCATTGGTTTATCCATTTTTTTTTCTTAAGTCAACCTTCTAAGTCCTAATTTGTCTGTTTTGTGTATGGGTCCCTGCTGTTTCCTATGCTCTCTACCCTGATCACCTATTCATCTTGTTCCAGATCTCCTAGGAATGCCCTCTTAACTAAATATGAAACTTTGTTGCTTTCCTGCTTAAAATGTTTGAATGAGTACCTAATTCCAACAGAATAAATTCCCACTCTTTAGTGTGCCCATGAAGATTTTCTGATTTGACAGTCTCCCGTTTTTCAGCTTAACTCTGTCTCTCTCTTTAAAAAACAATTTAAAAAACACTACTATTCAATTACATATAAAAGTTAGCCCTTTGAGGAGTGTCTGGGTGGCTTAGTCAGTTAAGCATCTTCCTTGGGCTCAGGTCATGATCCTATGATCCTAGGATGGAGTGCCATATCGGACTCCCTGCTTAGTGGGGAGCCTGCTTCTCCCTCTCCTGCTCCCCTGCTTGTGGTCTCTGTGTGTGTGTGTCAAATAAATAAAATCTTTAAAAAAAAAGTCAGTCCTTTGAAAAGCATAATTTGGTTGTTTTAGTATATTCCCAGAGTTGTGCATTGAATTCCCGAATATTTTATCACTCCCGAAAGAAACCCTTGACTTGTTAGGAGTCATTCTCAATTTCTTCTCCACTCCCCTCCAGCCCCTGGCAAATACTAATCTATTTTTTGGTCCTATGGGTTTACATATTCTGCACATTTAACATTAATAGAATCATATAACATATGGCCTTTTATGTCTGGTTTCTTTCATTTAGAATGTTTTCAAGGATCATCCATGTTGGACTATGTATTAGTATTTCATTCCTTTATATGACTGAATAATATTCTGTGATATTGGTATATACCTTCACTTTTTGAGGAACTCACTGTTTTATACAGTGACTGTGCCATTTTACATTGTCAATAGCAATCGGCAAGGGTTCCAGGTGCTCCACGTCTTTGTCCACACTTGTTCTTTTCTGTTGTTAGTTTGTTTCTCTAAATTAAATTTATTTTAGTGGGTGGGACATCAGCATGAGGTCTAACTCAGTCTTGAGCCAGCAACACAAGTGCATGAGGGCAAATTCTTGGAAATGTCTTCACTCACCACATTCTTTTCCACTGGGTACAATGGAAAAAGTGTCCTGCAAGGAATGGCAATATAGCTATTTAATAAATGAGTACTAAAGACTTTAGTAATTTATATAGCCTATACCTAACCCCACCACAACATAGAAAGATAGGTATCACTAATCCCAATTTTATAAATGAAGAAATTGAGGTTAAGAATGGTTAGGAAATTTATTATAGGTTATAGTCTAGTTCTGCATACAGAGAGTATTAAATGCAATATTTTATAGGTATGTTAATCTAAAAATAATGAATATTTTAGAATTGGCACAATATAGATATTGGCACTGAGGATAGACCTGCATGTATAGGTGGAAAATTAGACTTCCCAATATTCACCTAGATAAAATAATTGCCATAGAAATCACAGAATGGCAAATCTAACAAAAAGACCTATTTTATTGGATCAGCCAGAATTAAGTGCATATAATTATATATATACATGTATAAACATATCTATATATGTATATTAGTATGTATATGTCAATAGAATATCCATCTATCTACATATAAATATGTATGAACATATGCAAAATAAATATAGAATTGTCTGTGTATGGCAAAATTATGAATTGCCTTTTTTTCTTCTTTGAGTATTGTGCACATTTTACAATAAAATGCATTTTATAAATGAAAGAAAAAAACAACAAACATAAAACAATTTCAGTCCAAATTTGGGCAAATAATAGAAGTAGAATTGTATAAACAAAGTAACTGTTTTGTTGATGGAATATTGCTTAACATTTCATAGGGAAAATAAAACTCATTTAAATTATACACACATTTTATCTTCTAAGAAATTTCCATTTTAAGACAGGGAATCTAAAATTCCTAAAAAAAAAAATAGAATACCCAGAGTCACACAGTTATACAAAAACCTCGAGGTGTCAATTTTCCACTTACTCAGCTCAAAATTTAAACTCTTCCTATTAGATCATATTAATATAAAAAATTAGTAACAAATCATAAATTTCACCATAGATATTTCATAAATGTTAGTGTGCCCTCCATATGCAGGTTTTCCTTTATATTGTCTACAAAGGAATATAACACAGAGACTTAACAATATTTATTTAAGATGTGTAGGGTCATAAATGAGAAAATTTGGGTTAAAGAAAATTTTTACCAGAGATTATAGCTGAATGATTTTTTTTAAGATTTTATTTATTTGAAAGAAAGAGAATGAGAGAGCATGGGTGGGGGGGAGGGGCAGAGGGAGAAACATTTCCCCCTTAAGCAGGGAGCCAGACACCGGGCTCAGTCTCAGGACCCTGAGATCATGACCTGAGCCAAGGCAGCCACTTAACCAGCTGAGCCACCCAGACGCCCCTGGATAAATCAATTTTAATCTTATAATGTCTTGGTAGAAAGAACACTTGTTTTAGAGTCAAAAGATCTGAGGTTTCATAAATGTAGAATTAATAGATTATTTTAAAGTAAACTCACATAATCACTAGCTATTGTCCATCATTTGTGGTGAGAAATCAGTTGTCAATCTTTGAAACCAGTATGCCTCATAAATGCTTATAAGGTTTTTCCCTTTGCATTTTGTTTTAAGACTGTTTATATTTATATGAGTAGATTGTTTTTATTTTTTCTGTTTGAGACCCAAATAGTTTCTTGAATTTGTGATTGAACATTATTAGTTTGGAAAATATCTCAGCCATTATCACTTCAAATATCAGTTCTTCTCTACTTAATCTTCTCTTTTTTACTTGGATTCCAGTTATGTAAGTGTTTTTGTTTTTTGTTTCTTTTTTTTTCATCATATTCCTAATATATTTACTGTTTTATAAATTTCCATCATTTTATCACTCTACATCAGTAAATTCAGATAAATTTTCTTCTGACCTATATTACAGTTCAACGTTTTTTTCTTCTGCATCTTTCTTCTGCTGTTGAAACTTTTATTTAATTCTTAATTTTGGTTATTGTATTTCTTAACTTTAGTATTTCCATGTGGTTATTTTTCATTTTCTAGTTATCTGCCATTTTTTCATTTTATGAACCACACATTATTTTTTTTAAGATTTTATTTATTCATCGGAGACAGTGAGAGAGGCAGAGGGAGAAGCAGACTCCCCACTGAGCAGGGAGCCCGATGCGGGACTAGATCCCAGGACCCTGGGTTCATGACCTGAGACGAAGGCAGACGCTTAACCATCTGAGCCACACAGGCGCCCTGAACCACACATTATTAAAAGTCATTATCTGATTATTCTAATGTCTGAATCACTTTAGGTCTATTTTGTCTCTTCTTTTTTTCTATTACTATTTGGTCAATCTTTTGCTTTCTTATATGCCTCCTTGAATATGGACATTATAGTTGAAATAGTGTAGAGAAAATTTGATTCTCTAGATGATGTTACTCCCTCCAAAAGGTTTTTTTTTTTCCTTGTAAAACAAATAGGCAGGGATTGGATCACATTGATCCAATCAAGGAATAAACAGTTAAAGTATGGCCTCCTTATTCCTAGGATGTTGTCTTCAGGGTCCTATCCAAACCTGGTGTTTTTATTAGGGCTTCTCCTCCTTGTCAAGCCTGAAATTCCAACTTTTGTCCACTTGGCCCACTAGAATTGTTCAAGTTCTTCTCGGCTTTTCCACTGCACTATGAAACAGCAAATTCCACAAGTGAAAAATTGCGTCAAACATCAGGCTCATTTCCTATGTTTTTCTTTTCTCAGAGTCTTGGATCCACAGTTTCTTATTGCGTTGGTAGTCTAACAGTACTTTTAAACAGACTTTGAGAAACATTTTTTTCTGGTTTTCTGGTTATTCTCAGAGAAAGCTTTGGTTGAGAGAAATTACTGTGCTATTGCTAGAGGCCATTTTGTTGTTGTTGTATTTGAATATACAGAAGAGATACACCTTCTTCATTCATCAACTTACGTATTAGGGCTTCACATAAGTATGTAACCTTTCTAAAGTAATTTGAGTTTATTATCCTTGAAAGAGCAAAATCATTAAATTAAATATGTTGGGCACCTAAATGGAGCTTTGTGAAATAGCTATGCAAGAACTAATCTTAGGGGTAAGAAGAAAACAGAAGCGTGCCTTCAGAAAGCTGTATACTACAGTGGCTAAGTTGCGGTTTAAAGGTTTTTTCTTAATAAAAAAAGCCTTTTATTTTCATAGTAAGGACATGGACAGTGACACACTTCCTAGTGTGGAGTAAAACCTAGGGCAGGTCATCAGCATACAAAAATTAACCAGACAGGGGAACAAAAGATTTCAAGCCAGAGTGAGCAACATCAGCTATGATAGTGAAAACTATAGTTGACCAGGGATCCATCTGATGAGCAGAGAAGAGAAGCTTCTCTGGCAACAGTTCAAATTAAAAGTCAAGGCAACTTGTTCAAATTAAAATATTCCAGGCAACAGTTCAAATTAAAAGTCAAGAGGGCTGCAGAGAAAGAGGAATTCTTCTGGGACAGATATCAGCTATTGTAAATAGGGCTGAGGGAAACTAGGTCAAATGCTAGGACTTTAGTTAGGATTGAGAATTTAGGTAGAGAACGTCAGTAGTTCTAACAAAGAGGTTTTAAGTAAGGGGAGAAAGAGTAAAAAAAATAAAATTGAAACTGAACATTGACAACCAGTATTTTAAAAATTAAAACAAAACATAATAAAAGCCCTAAAATGGTTAATAGTTTCTGCTGACTTGAAGCAGAGTAAAGTGGGAAATGTGCAAAGCTGGCTAGCCAAGTGTTAGGTAACCACATTGAGAAAAAGAAGTCATTGTTTGGCAGAGAAATCATGGGAGAAGGCAGAAATGGAGGCTAAGAAGCCAATATCCAGATTCCAGGATGACAAGAACTGCTATATCTTGGATTGTTATGGTAGTCCTCAGCTTCTTTCTCTATGTCTTGACTATTGCTTAACATTTTAAACTCTATATCTGTGTCATGTTCAAATCAGTCTCCTAATAAAATGCTTTCAGTAACTGTAACTAAAACCCGGCCCCAGGTATTATACCAATGCTCTGGTCCATTTCCACTTTCCTTTGTCTTCCACAGTCCAGCTTACCAGAAGGAAATGACTGTTGTATCCATTTCTGCATATCCAACATCTCCTTTCACAGCACTGCTCAAGAGTTGCAATGTTCAAGGGTTCTTTATTGATAAGCAATTCAGTAATTACTTATCAATTCATTTGTGGGCAGGCTGAAGCAAGTCTCTAACCTAAGCTCAGACAAGAGCAATAGGACAGATCACTGTTCTCAACAGAAAATAATTAAATGTGCCAATAAATTATGAGCTTCTAGTGAAGAGAGGTACTGTTATATGTATACTCTTGTCCAAAGAATGATCCTCTTCTACTGAAAATTCTTCTTTACCCCACCTGGTAATCCAGACCATGCAAATGAACACTGGCAATCAACCAGCAACAGATGTTGCAGCCAGATGGCTGATAAATTGGAAGTTGTTAACTTGTACTCAGGTGGTTATATTTCTTTAAAAGTGTTCTAAAGTCAGTCCCCCTCTCCCTTTTTTTTTTTTTGTTTTACTCCGTAATGAGTGGTCAGTTAAATACTTTATGTTATTATTATTTGAGGGTATCCTTTTAATGAAATAAAGAGCTAAATGATTGGATTTCTGATATCTTGAAATTAAAACAATTTAGTGCAAGTCTTCAAATCTTAAGCCCTGTCATTGACCTTGCAAAACCAAATTTATTAAGACATAGTGAACATTGATTACTGAGTATCTCAACAAAATATTTTTATTTGATGCATTCTCTGGTACAGGAAGCAGGAAAAAAATTAAATTTTAAATGGACAGGTAAATATGGGACTTAAAATTTCAAGGTTATTACATTAAAAAAAGAGGTTGTGGCAATATTAAGAATGGATGTTGTAATATAAACTCTTAGAGGTTATTTTCCCAGTGTGACTTTTGCTTTCCCTACATGTCTTTTCCATAAGAAACATACAAATAACACTTCAAGAGTACTCCGAAGCACTTTTTCAACAAACAACATTATCAGTAGAGAAAAAAAAAAACAAAAACAGTCCACAAATGTATAACAACTGGAGATGGTTTCCCATTTTGAAGAAACAGCAGGCTGGACCCAAAGCTAAGGGGCCTGTTGGGTACAGCTATTGACTTTTTGTATGTTTTATTAAAATAACTATCACTCCAACATTGGTAAGATCATCCATACTTTGAACATATGATGTAATGCCTCAAAAAATGGCGCATTTGAATGTATTCGGTTGGTATATCGATCTATAAAATGATTTATTTGGTTTTCAAAGACATCATCTTGTTATCTTTTCAAAATAATAAAAATTCAAGTAAATAATTTCCAAAAGATGGCAGGCTTATTTTGTTTTTAATTACCTTATTTGCCCCAGAGTCTAAGTTTTTCTCCTGCAAAATATAAGTACTAGCACAACAGTATGGTGGAAGAGCAATGGCTTTCAAATTCAGACTCCAGATAAGATTCTACAATTATCAACCCGGTATTATTATGTTCATTATATGAATAAGGAAAAAGGATTTCACCATCCTTTCCTGAAAAAAAAAAAAAAGTGGGAGCGGGATAAGTGGAAATAAGGTGGTCTTTCAATTTTGGGGTATTTCAGATTGTTTTACATTAACTGTGCCAAGATCACAAACAAGGTCTTTCTACTAAATTAAACTGATCTACGTAGTCCTTATCCTACACGATCATGTGTTTTCTCATTCTCAATTCCTTACTAATTAAAAAAAAAATCTCTTGGTCAAGTTTTTCTGGCACCTCATACTCTTGGTTTTCCTCCATTCCTCCCTGCTTCTTCTCAGGCAGTCTGCGTTGTGGTTGTCAAGATGGACCTCACTGAGAAGATAAAATTTGAGCAAAGCCATAAAAGAGGCAAGGATGTTAGCTAAGCAGGTATCTATAGGGAGAAGATTCCAGAAAGACGAAACAATTAGAGCAGAGTCTCTAAGATAGAAGCAGATCTATTTTTTCAAGGAATAGTAAATATATGTGTAGCTGATGCTGACTCAAAGAGGGGAAGAACTGTAGAAGATGAAGGCAGAGAGTTCCTAGGATTACCGTATTATGTAGAGCTTCATTTATTATGTTAGTTCTTTGATTTTGACTGGAATAAGGAGCCACTGAAGATTTTTGATGAGAGGAGTTACATAACTGGTTTACTTTTTTTTAAAGGTTCACTTTGACATCAACTTAGATGAGGGAACACTGTAAGTGAAACAGATTGAAGTGATAGTGGGTGGTTGGGGAAGGGGACAGAGCAGGAATCACTTCTTGAATATTTTGAATTAAAAATAACTGTTCAACATCCACATAGAGATATTGAGGAAGCAGTTGAATATGTGTCTGGAATTCAAAAAGGCATTTGAATTGGAAATATTAATTGGTAATATTATTTGGTAAATTGGTATCATCTAAAGAGCATGTAGATGATCCTTAAATTCATGAGCCCAGATGCAGTAATCAACAATGTGAATATAAATTGAAAAAAGGAGCGAGAACAGAGCCTTGAGCAACACTAACATTAAGACGTAGAAAGAGAAAAAACCAGTAAAGGAAAGGAGAAAGAGTGAGGTAAATGAGATAGGAGAAAACCTAGAGAATATGAGTCCCTGAAAGCCAAATGAAGAAATATTATTGAAACAGAAGAAATAGTCAGCTGTGTCAAATGCTACTAATTGGCCAAGTAAAATGAAGAGTGAGACTTGACCACTGAATTTACAACTTGGAAATCATTAATTACATTGATAAGCATAGTTTCAGTCATGCTACATCATGAAAGTTTGATTAGAAGGTCTAAGGTAGAATGGAAGAAGACGAATTGGAGACAGCATAGATCATTCTTTTCAGTAATTTTGCTGCAGAGGGGAGCAGTGAAAAGTAGTAGCTGTTTAAGGAATTGGTGAATTACAGACGCTCCCCAATTTACAAAAGTTCAATTTACAGTTTTTCAACTTTACAATCGTGCTAAAGCAATATGCCTTCAGTAGAAACCACACTTCAAAGTTGGGAGTTTGATCTTTTCCCAAGCAAGTGATGTGCGGTAAGATACTCTCTGATGGGTAGTGGCACAATCATGAGGGTAAACAGCTGATACACTCACAACCATTCAGTACCCATGCAACCATTCTATTTTTCATGTTCAGTACAATATTCAATAAATTACATGAGATATTCAACATTGTACTATAAAATAGGTTTTGTGTTAGATGATATTGCCCAATTGTTGGCTAATATAAGTGTTCCAAACACATTTAAGTAGGCTAGGCTAAGCTTTGATGTTTGGTAGGTTAAGTGTATTAAATACATTTTCTTTCTTTTATTATTATGTTATGTTAATCACCATACATTACATCATTAGTTTTTGATGTAGTGTTCCATGATTCATTGTTTGCATATAACACCCAGTGCTCCATTCAGTATGTGCCCTCTTTAATACCCATCACCAGGCTAACCCATCCCCCCCACCCCCTCCCCTCTAGAACCCTCAGTTTGTTTCTGAGTCTGTAGTCTCTCGTGGTTCGTCTCCCCCTCTGATTCCCCCCCTTCATTTTTCCCTTCCTACTATCTTCTTCTTCTTCTTTTTTTTTAATATATAATGTATTATTTGTTTCAGAGGTAAACGCATTTTCAACTTATAGATATTCTCAGTGTAGGATTGGTTTATCAGGGTGTAATCTCATCGTAAATCAAGAAAGATTGGTATATTATTTGCAATGTGAGAGAGATAACATGTATAAAATATCTTGTCATTAGTTCCCAAGCTTCTCCCACCCCCATTATATTGTCCTGACCTATCCCCTTACCATTTTATATATCCTATCAGTTCCTAAACCCTGTTGTTAATACCTCCTTAATATTATGTAAATCAAATAATTTCCTTCAAACCCCCCATCCGTCATGTTGTTGTTTCTCCAGGATTACTCTAACACTATGAATATAATCCCTCACTACACTTTTCAATTTTGCTTTTCACCCATTCAATTTCCAAGTCACCTTTGAGTAAATTATTTTATAGCAATACAAATCTGATTATGGCACTATCTTGTTTAAAATTCTTTAATGACTAGTTATCATCTACAAGATAGGTACAAGATTTTATCTTTCTCTAAGGAAAATCGAATTATGGTACTCCTTGCCTGAAAGCCTATGATGACTATTCATCTTCTTGATAAACTCTAATCCCTTTCATTCAGCATGATAGGCCTTTTAAACTTTGGCTCCTTAATCTTATAAGCAACTTGAGGGCAGGGATTTTTCTGTCTTGTTCAGATGGTGTATTGAAATCATCAATGTCTGGTTTAAATTAATTTAAAAATGGGTAACTGGATGTCTGGATGAATGAACTCTATCTCTATTGACTATCTCTATCTATTGCTTTTTTTTATTATTATGTTATGTTAAACACCATACACTGCATCATTAGTTTTTGATGTAGTGTTCTTTTTTTTTAAAGTTTTTATTTATTTATTTGAGAGAGAGAGAATGAGAGATAGAGAGCACGAGAGGGAAGAGGGTCAGAGGGAGAAGCAGACTCCCTGCTGAGCAGGGAGCCCGATGTGGGACTCGATCCCGGGACTCCAGGATCATGACCTGAGCCAAAGGCAGTTGCTTAACCAACTGAGCCACCCAGGCGCCCGATGTAGTGTTCTATCTATTGCTCTTTACAATGCTTAACAGAGTCAACACACAGCTGTGGCTGACATTATGAAATAGGAAGAACTCTTTCTTAGGACTGTGTTCTTCAGACTTCTCTCTCTTCAGACCTCTATGTCTGAATGCAGGAAAGGCTAACTTTTTCTCTCTCTCAATTTCCCATCCCCTCTAGTAACTCCCCACACACCAAGGGATTGCCTTTGTGTTCACCTTTATTAGTGGCATGATCTAAATTTGTTAACAGATAATTATTTAAGCAAGACATGGAAATGAGTTGTAGTGTCTTTGCCTCCCATACCCTTGGCTATAAGTATGAATATGTGTCGCTTATGTACTTTTACACATTTAAGACAAGGTCAGGTTTATTGCCTCTAAACCATTGAAATCATGTCATGAGTTAAGTAATCTGTGCAATAAAAATCAGAACTGAGATTCACCTCGGTTTCATACTCTATTAAAACGGTTTATAGTAGCACAAAACTCTATCATCGTTATATTTTTTTTCGTCAACTCTATGTTTTACTGGGTACAAAGTGTTATATGGTATGATATTGAAAATGAATATCATTATTAAGGAAAGGACAATTATGAAGAATGAAGCAGGTGTTGCCGTCACACTTAATGCCTAAGGAGTTATAGGTCTGCTGGCAAGGAAGGGGCCTAGCGCTCAAATACTGTGTATATCTGACAATAGCTGTCTGCTTCTGCAAATGAGTCAGTCTGTTGAAGTACGCATACTGCTTTAATTAACATATAAGGTAAAAAGAGTGGATTGAAAAAAAGGCTGTCATTCTTAATAAATACATCCTAGCACTTTCCAAAATGTGTTTTTTTTTTCATTGTCACACAGCAATCTGAAAACAATGACCAGTAATTTTCTTCTCCAATAATACAATCTTTTGTTAAGGAACAATGACAAAAACTGCTCAATACGCCTCAAATTTCAGGTCCCTGGGAATAGGAAGGTAAACTTACCATATTATATGAAGAAACTTTGTAAGTGGTACTTTATGATAAATATTCTCAGTAGCCAGTTGTGAAAATCAATTCCACAAAAGAAATGCAAAACCTTTCTTGTATAACTTAAGAATCATTTGTGGTTTATCTGGCATAGGGGTACAACTTATAACCAGAGCAAATAGCTCCATTTAATTTTCAGAGCAGTGGTGGTTCAGTGGGCTACCAGGGTGGAATCTCAGCAAGCAATTAATTGACAACCATGGAATTAAATAGCTTTGTGCTTTCACAGATTTGAAATCTAGTAAAATAAAGGAAGTTGTAAAGGTACAAAATAGTTTATTGAATAAAACTTGTTTATGAAGATGCATGCTTGTAGAAAGAAATACATACAAATAAAATATATTCTTCATTTAAAGGAAACGAGCCACCTGGAGTAAAAGATTTTTTTAAAAAGTGTCAATTATATAAAGTGTTCACCTAAACAGTGGATAAAGCTTCCATCATTTAAATTTCTTTGCTTTGGCATTGAAACTTTGGCATATTTTCAGACTTTTCACCATTCAAGAATAAAAAGATAAAGAAAAAAAGATTGTGTTGTACAAATACAATTGGGTGAATGAATGTTACCAAATAAAATAGTATGCTGAAATTTCAAGTTTGTAAGGATTCAAATTTGTAATAGAAAATACTCATGCACTGAGACTGTAGCTTTTGATTCAAATCCACCAAAAAAAAGGAATGTATAATATATAGTATGTTTTCGTGGAATTATATTTGTTTCTAAATGTTTTTTTACTGAACAAGTGGTTGCACATGCATTAGTATCTTATCTTCTTAGTATAGCCATCATAACTTAATATAGCACATATTAATAAATATTTATTAAATGAATGGATGTACAAATGAATAGATAAAAGAGAAACAAACTCTTTAGTAAAAGAGTAGATATTCTGAGAATACCATAATTCCAAAATTGTATCCAAATACACAATGTTCCCCAGCATCGCCATCTTTTATAGTGGCCATTCATTGGAAGCACTTTTTCCTGAAGTGTTAATTCATTGTTTTAAGTTACAGTGAATCTTGCTTCGGAAAGTTGTGGTCATAATTGTTATTTTCAGTCCCACTTTAGTTCTTGAGTTTTATTCTATATTCATTCTCTATACAATCATTGCCTTTTCTTTGACCCTTCATAAGCACTTCACTGGCATTTCTCCAGAGATCACAAGCATACCAAAATATATCTAGCTTTGGGGCACCTGGGTAGCTCAGTTGGTTAAGCGTCTGCCTTCTGTTCAGTCATGATCTCAGGGTCCTGGGATCAAGCCCTGAATTGGGCTTTCTGCTCAGCGGGAAGCCTGCTTGTCCCTCTCCCTCTGCCTGCCACTCTGCCTACTTGTGCTCTCTCTCTTCTGTCAAATAAATAAATAAAATCATAAATATACACACATATATATATGTGTGTATATATATATATATATATTATTTTGTAATATTACTGACAAACTGTCCCAAATAAATGAGGAGTATGCAAGAATGTCTGATATAAAGTTTACGTGGGGTTTTCTTATTTTAACATTAAGTTTATGGAGGAATGACATTCTCAACGTACACAGTTTAACCTCAGCTTAATCTGGCCATACTCTATCTCTTGTTCCTAAGACCCTCCCTTTTGGGCAACTAGAATGATGAATTCTGTCGGCTCTCTTTCTTTATATTGGCTGCATCCCCATGAGGACTTTTGACCTTTGGATATACTCCTGTGAATCACTGGCCTTATGATATCTCTCCCCGGTAGCTCAGATAAATTTCTACCTTGCAATAAAAATGTTTACTTTTCTCAATAACACTGCCAGCTTAGGTATGTTTAACCATTAGTTCATATAAATTTGCATTTTATATTATTCACTAAATATGTCATATGTTACATAAAATAATATGTTACATAATATTACTTGTATTATATATTGCATTATGCAATTATATTACAAAATGTTTTATTCTAATAATTTTTAATAAAATTAAATAGTTATGTAGACTTTTACGGTTTATAAAGTTTTAGCATATATGAGGTTTTTCTATTTTTATAATTTTTTAGAAGAATTGAGGGCACATATTATCACCATCTGAAGAACTGAGTCTCAAACTGGTTCTATAATTTTCTGATTTATCATGTAAGCCATAGGTTTGAGGTTTTAACTTACTGTTTTTAATGGTTTATCTCACTTATTTTCAACTGCACCACACCACAGTATTTTTGATGGTGGAAAAATGGTGAGAGGTGAGATCATGATACAGACTATTGTTCATTTTTGCTTATCTAGTTTGTAATGTTGAAAAACCTAGATTCAGATGAAATATTATTATGTGAAAAAGTGTTAAGATTTTTCCCCTAGAAAATATTAGTACTCTTAGATATATTAGATATGATAGACTAATTGGAAATTACAGTGAAAATGAAAAATTCTCTAAAAAGGCAGATTAGAGCTGACTGAAGAAAGAATAAGCCAACTTGAAGAGAGATTACCAAAACATATGCAATGGAGAAATGAAAGAAAAAAAAAAGAATCCAGGAAAATGAATAGAACCTCAGAGACATTTAAGACATCATTGAAAGTACCAAAATATGCCTAATGGGAGTACCAGAAGGAAAAAAGAAAGAGAAAAGAGGCATAAAAATTATAAGAAACCTTACAAGAAACACTAAAGGAAGTTATTCAAACAAGTGTTACCAAATGGTAATTCTGACTGATATAAAGATTGCCATAAAGGTAATTACATAGTAATGAAAAAAGACAATGTAACTACATATTTCTTCTCTTCTGTTATCTTTATTGATTTTTAAAAAAATAATACCATAAGAAATATCTATAAAATGGAACTGTTGGTCTTATAACATATAGAGATATGTCATCTTTGACAAGAACAGCACAATTTATGGTGGGGGGTAAGCTATATTGAAGTAAGGAAGTGACATCAGATATTAACTCTACTCCACAGGAAAAAATAAAAAAGTACCAAAAATAGCAAATAAGAAGGCAAATTAAAAAAAAAACACTATAAATATATTTTTCCTTTTTTCTTCTCTTAGTTTCTTCAAGAGACCTAAAATTATATAAAGCAAGGATTATAACAGTATACTGTTGGATTAGTAACATATATAGATGTAATATATTTGACAATAAGAGCACAAAGGAAGGAGAATGAAGGAAACCAGTGTGAAGCAAATTATCTCTTACTGCAACTGTATAAATCTGAAGTATATTGCGATAGATTGAGATGTATGCTATAATCCATAGATCAACCACTAAGAAATAATTCCAAAAACATATAGTTAAAAAGAAGACACTATATACTTGGCTAATATTAGTTCAGGTGCTACATTTGACCTAGGGTATGGTTCAATGACTTTGACTAACATGACTCGTTATCCACCAAAATTCCTTTTTTAATTTTACCATATTAAAATTAGAGCTGAGGAATAATTAGCTGAGGACACTATTTTTCAGCTTCCCTTTTCTGCTAGGTGTGGCCATATGACTAATTTTTGTCAGTGGACCATACACAGAAAGTCCTAGTCTCTTAAGAAGTAGACATAATTCCTCCATGCTCTATTATCCTTCTGCCGGCTAAATACACATTTCCAATAAGCTTTAGGGGCAGGTAGAATCACCAAATGGGAAATATCATGAGTCTCCAAATCCCTACCTAGAGGAGTACTTTCCACCATCCTGTAACACCTACCCTTAACTCATATGTAAGTGACAAATACAGTTCTACTATATTGGAGCTATTCATATTTTTGTGTTTATTTTATTTTTTTATAGCAGTATAGCAATTTTTATGAGCAGGCTAATTGACACAGTTCCTGACTATAGTCCCAACAGATCCTATTTGATGGCAAAGAGGTTCTTTTCCAAAAGAAAATCCGAATTTAATTTTATAAGGAAAAGGAATGCTGGTTGTGAGGGTGTCCACATTCTAGATATTTAAATGTTGTGCTAAGTAACTTATATGTATGTTACACATAATTACAAGCCAATTTATTGAAATTATTTGCATTCATCATCATATGCCAATTCTATAAGGTGATTATTACCATCTCATTTGTTGAGAAGAGAAAGAAGCTAAAAGCATCTAAGTGTATTGAATATTTGTGTTTTAACCAAAATCTTTTTAGCTCTATAAACAGTTTTAACCATTCCTTCACCCACCATAAACTAAATTGCTTTGGCTAATTTGTAAGATTCTGGTTTTAGTGTTAACTAACTCTAAAAGTAATTGTTTTTGATATTTTATTTCACTCATTCTATACAATGCCTTCCAAAAGACAATTTTAATTATATTAACATGACCTAAAACTTCACTCTAATGGCAATTCACTTTTTTCCAATACATTTAATTCTTTCTTTAAAACCTATCCATTTTATTAAAAACCAGCTATTAGGACTAAAAAAAAATAAAAATTGGGGGATAATATTTCTTTTGAATTTGCCTGGCAGAATTTCATTCAACTTGAGCTATCAGAAACTATACTTTGTGCTAAGTTATATCCAAAGATAAGACCCCAGAAGTTTTTATGGTAGTTTGATTAACACTGTGATTCCAGAGATGCAATGCTGTGATGCGGGCCAGACCAAATCATGAGAATTGTGATGACTGCCTACCTAAGGTTAGCACCAACATGTCTGTCTTTTAAATATATTTAAGCCATGTCACCATGGAAGAAAGAAAAATTTACAGGTCATCTGTGACCCCTCACTTCCTCCTCTTATGTCCCACGTATAAACCCCCTCCCCCGCCCAGGAAACCCTGCTGTTTCTACTTTCAAAGTGAGATCTGCACCTGACCACTTTCCCCTCCTACACTGCTGGCACCCCCACAGGAACCCCTTTCATCCCTCCCTCTGCTGATGGCAGTTGCTTTCTTGCTGCTCTCCCGTTCCATCCCTGTCCTTCTGCTGTCTATTCTCAACATAGCAGTCAGAGCTGTCCTTTCAAAATAGGAACCTAAACAACCCCATCTTCCCCACAAATCCCATCCGTGGCTCTTGCTAAGTCACTCACAAAATAATTGAAAGTTCTGAAATAGCTTTATTGATCCTACATAATTAGCCCCACTTTCTCAACTCCTATTATTCTCCTTGCTTCCAGCAAACCATGCTTAATCAGACTGTTGAAGTGATCCCTTCCAGCCTTAGATCCTTCCCGCTGCACTGCCTCTGTTTCAGATGTACTACCCCAGGTTTTTGCAATGCTTGCTCTCTCAGCTTCAAGTCTTGGCTCCGAAGTCATAGGCTCACTAAGGCCTACTCTACTAATTTGTGTAAAATTCAACCTACATTCAAGGGACTCCCTCCACTGCTAAAACATCTAATTCTGCTCTGTTTTCTTTTCTTCTATAGCCCTTCCTACTCTTATATGATTTATTTAAAATAAATTATAATAAATGCAAAGATTTATATTTATACTTATACATTTAATTTTATATATTACCTTAATATATGTAATTTATATATGTAATATATGTTTACATATATAAATACTATAAAATATGAGCTCCATAAGGACAGAAGTGTTTGTTTAATTAATTAATTAATTAATATTTATTTTTGTTTTTCAAGGAACATTTAATAACAAGGTAGATAACATATACTTATCTAACATGATACTTTTATATCACTGAAGCTAAAGCAAATTATCCTGTCCATTGGGTAAAAACAGACTGCTTAAGATGTGAGCACAGTAGTGCAGTTTTTAAAAATACTGTAATTATAATTTCGGAACTTCAGAATGTGAATGTCAGTGTTCTCTTTTTTTTTTTTTTCATATGGGAAAAGAAAATTCCTTTGAAAATTATTTGAAGCTTGGACAAAAATTCCATAGCTATATTCTTGGGATCACTCTGTAGAGTCTTCATTATTCGGATGATACAAGGGAAGCTTCAGTTCAACCTTTTAAGAGAAGACATTCCAGCCCGTGTGATCTCCTCAACTAGGAGAACATTGGTGGCAATCATAACTCAAGAGTGAAGAAGCTATTCCTTGACACAATAATTATCCCACATGCCGACTTCTGCTGCTACCATTGGTTCACCTGTGTTCAAGTCCACACCCACAAGATGACCTGATTCTGATTGTTCTGCTTGAACTTTAGCATTTCCTGAAGGTCAAAACCAGAGTTCTGAGCAAGAACCTTGGGAATAATGAGCAATGCATCAGCAAGTGCTTGAGCTCCAAATTGGGCCCTGCCCTTTACACTGGGCTTATAGTTAATCAAGGCTTCTCCACGGCCACCTCCGCTGCCCCAGCATCTGGAACTACATAGCCATCATCAGTAGCATTTTTAACAGCCTGCAAGCCATCTCTTATTTCATATTTTTTTTTAATTTTATTTATTTATTTTAGAGAGAGAAAGAAAGAGAGAGTGAGTAAGCGAGCACGGGGAGGGACAGAGAGAGAAAGAGAATCCTGAAGCAGACTTCCCACTGAGCATGGAGCCAAACTCAGGGCTTGATCTCAGGACCCCACGATCATGACCTGAGCCGAAATCAAGAGCTGGCTCTTAACCCACTGAGCCACCCAGGCGCCCCTCTTATTGCTTCTTTTATTTGAGTGAGTGTGTGCTTATTTAATACTTTGACCAATAATGTGACAATGAGGATTGTTACATTTCTCAAAAAAGGTGAATTTCTCTTCTCCCAAAGTATACTCATAAACAAGTCCTGCATGTCCCAATCAGGATTTAGATCATCCAAAGAATTTAGAGCTACTCCACCACAAGCAAGAGTCAGCCTTTCCATATTTCTTCCTTTAGCTCTACTCAAAGCTACTGTGCCTTCTTTTGTGAGAGCATTTGAGGAAAAGGGGTCAATTCCCTTTAGATTAATAACAACAAATCCTTTATCTGAATTACCACAGACTTTCATTTTCAGTTCTATTATTTTTTTAACTCTATCTTCAGTGAATTTTCTTTCAGCTTTTAGGAGTTTCTCTCTCTCTTGGACACCCTTGTAAAAAAAGCCAGAATTCACTTCTGGTTTTTTCATATTCTAATGACACATTGCATGTGAAGATGTATGTGCATCCTCTTTTTCTTTTTCATATCAGGATGCTGTGCCCCCAAAACAAGACCTCTGATGAAGCTTGTATCAGTTTCAGACTTATGTTTCATCGCCATGATTTCAACCACGAAGAGATCAATAGGTTCATCTTGTTTTTTAATGGCAAAAATGGAGTCCACTACAGCCTCTGTTAAGACATTAGCAAAAACAAACAAACAAACAAACAAATCAACAAGTTCAGTATGCACTTTTTTTTTAAAGATTTTATTTATTTTGACAGAAAGAGAGAAAGAGAGAGACAGCAAGAGAAGGAACACAAGCGGGGGAGTGGGAGAGGGAGAAGCAGGCTTCCCGCTGAGCAGGGAGCCTGATGTGGGGCTTGATCCCAGCACCCTGGGACCATGACCTGAGCTGAAGGCAGACGCTTAATGACTGAGCCACCCAAGCGCCCCACAGTATGCACTTTAGTATGAAGAAATGTTCTGGCCACATCTATAAGTGCTTCTTTGTCCATTTCTCTGCTTATTTTGACTTGTTCCAAAAACTAAAGTGCCTTTTCCTTTGCAGCTTCAAATCCTTCTGTTATTATTCTGAGATGAAGACCTTCAGAAATGTAGAAAGCCTGTTTCAGCAGCTCTCCAATGATTAGGACATTGGAAGTGATACCATCACCAGTTACGCCATGCTGGGCTGTTGTTACTTTGGCTTATAAGGTGGCTGTTGGGTGTTGAATTTGCATTTCATGAAGCAGCACATTACCATCTTTAGTAAGTTTGATGTCTCCAGCACCAGAAACAAGCATCTTTATGGTGTCCTTAGGATCCAAGTTAGTCCTCAGCCCGTCCTACAGCCTCTGGGCTGCACTGATGTTCACCGCCAGTGCCGCCTGGACTTGGGCCACCTTGGCCTTGGGGTTCAGCATCTTCACATCCACCATTGCTAACCAGCACAGGAAGAGCTGTTGCATTTTTTTTTTTTAATGAAAATAGTGCCTAGTACAGAATTGACTCTCAATACCTATTTGATAAAGAATGGATCTGGTCATTTAATTAAATAACAAGTGTTTTCTCTCAAGTGGTATTGGAAGGTAATGCCATTTTTTTTTTTTTGGTAATTGCTTTTGATTTGTTTGAAGAAGGATCTATAATAACATTTTAATATAGCAGCATCTCATTCTAACACAGCAGGGGAATGTTGCCCACACACTCACCACTTTGAGTGAATAATCAAATAATTTAATCTGAACTATTCATGGCCCTGAAAATGCTTAGTGTTTCATGGGGGAAAAAATGGAAATCAATTTTACTCAAATGCTTTAAATTTACTATAATTGAATATTAAACACTTACACATGTGTTGTTATACATTCTTATAAAAACTGTATAATATAGATTTTTTTAAATTAATTTTTGAATACAATTGACCCAAGGACACATAGCTGAAGCCTTCATGAAGCTTCTAAGATTCTAAACTCTATGCTCTTCACACAACTTCTTCATGTAAGATAAAAGGAAAGTAAAATTCCCATCTAAAGTAAGTTTATCAGACTTCTATGGCATAAAAAATGATATACAGTAAAATTTTCGAATATGATAGTAACAATACTATAGTATTAAATACTTTAAGTATATAAAAAAGATGAATAGTCACAGAATAAGAAACCTCAAATACTGCTTTAGAAAACAAGTTAGTTAAAATGTTCAAGTCATATTCTCATTTCTTTTTGCAATATCTAGCCTCACCAGAATATCCTCCACAACAGAGTGAGCTTTGAAGTTCACAAAATTTGATTCAACATTGGCATATCGACCTGACTTCAAAGGGATTTACACTGCTGAAGAATTTCACTGAGTTCAAGAAAGAAAGGGGAATCTCAACTTCCTGTGAAATCTAACTTCAGAGTACCTGGTACCTTCAACAAAGTTAGATACATCTGGGTATCAAAAACAGGGATTTGAAAGTACAGTTCAATTCATACAGAATATCTCTTTTTTAATTTCCTGTTTGTTGAATATTTATTGTGATGTGACCATAGGAAAACCAAAAGTTGCAAGTTTAGTATTTCAGAGATAAAGCTTTGTTGAAGCACATATTTAATTCTAAGTAAGAAATAAGATTGACATAAACTTATTTTTCCCTATCAATTCGTATGTGCAGCACTGTTCTACCAATCTCATTTTTACCTTTCCTACAAAGGCTTGTCTTGCCATTTTCTTCTTCTCTTTTTTGTGGTCATGGGTTCCCCGGACCTCCAACTGCCACAACCTTTCCCTTCCCCCCTCCCCCGCTTCGTTGTAGCATTGCTAAAAATTTACAACTGTGGAAGTGTTACTTATCCTAAGAAGCCCACTCAGATTTTCCCCGTTTTATAGTGTTTCTTGTTATTTCCAAGACTATATATTTTAGCATCTAAAAATTCATGTGTATGAATAAAAGACTGATTCATTTGTATTTCCCAACTGATCCTTGTCTCTGAATCTAGTAAAGAAAAAAAAAATTTCATTGTTTTGAGTCAAACTGTTAGATTGGATCATTATGAACAGCCACCCCATTATGCATAATATATATATGGGGTGAGCAGAAAGTGATGATTAAATTTACAGTTGCTAAGTAAGGCCATTTTCTTGAACCATAAATACTTTGCAATTAATAACAATGTCTATTCTTTATTTTATACAGAATCATTCCATATGCATTATCTCCTTTAACTCTCATAACAATCCTATTGATTTTCAGATTTTACATAAATGAGGTATTTGAAAAGTATTACTTTTGGAGAGATTGATATCCAGTAATAGAAATTTTAATAACTACATTTCATTCAGCTATTTTTATAGGTGAGGCAGTATGCTAACCTATAAGGAAAATGCTATAATTATCTCCATTTTGTTAGTAAGGGCATTAAGATTTAGAGAGATTAAATCACTCACCCATGCTTACAGAGTCAAAGTCAATATTCAGTTTCAGGTCTTCTCTCTCCAGAGCAAAAGCTCTTAACCACTATGCTTATTAGAATTTAGAACTGAAGACACCTTAGAATTCATTTAGTCCAAACTTCTCACCTTACAAATTGGGGCAAAAAAATGGTTTTCTGCTCAAGTCTGTAAAGCTCATAGAGAAAAACCTTCCTTCAAGCCTCTGTCCTTCACCTTTACCACCTTAGCCTGCAACGGTTTTTCCCTACTATCATCCTTAGGAGAGTCCATGGTCTACACTTCTTTTCAAGTGTCAGAGCCTGCCAGCTGCTAATTTCTGGCACCTCATTAATTTACCTTTGCTGGAAGTGGAACTCCAGATCTTCTTTTGACCCTAGACAATAGGATAAAGGTGAGGTCTTAGAAACACTTATAGTGGGTTTACTTTTGATCCCTATTTGGGGAGGAACAAACTTACTAAGTATGTTTCTTTATCTCTGTTAATGAAGTTTATGAGTTTTAGTGAAGCCATTTGTAACTCCTGAGAGTTAATACTTCTTCACACCAAGGATGGATATATTACTGAGGGTTCTCCAAAGAAACAGAACTTATAAGCTATATATATATATATATATATATATATATATATATATATATATATATATAAACTTATCATAGGATTTGGCTTATGCGATTATGGAGACCAAGAGGTCCCACAGTCCCCAGTCTACAAATTTGAGAACCAGAAGGGTCAGTAGCTATAATTCAGTCTGAGTCTGTCTGATGGCCTGAGAACCAGGGAAGTCTATGGCATAAACCCCAATCTGTGTCCAAAGGCCTGAAAACTAGAAGCACAAACGTCCTAGGGAAGAAGGATATGGATATCTCAGTTCAAACAGATAGGGAATATGCCCTTTCTTTGCCTTTTTGTTCTATTCAGACCCTCAAAAAGGAGGGTGACACACACCCATACTGGGGAGGACCATCTACTTTACTCAGTTCACCAATTCAAAGCTTCCAAAAAACTCTCAAAGGTACACACAGAAATAATGTTTTACCAGCTATCTGGGTATCCTTTAGCTCGGTCAAGTTGACACATAAAACCAGCCATCACAATGGAGTATGAGACTGAGGGCAGGTATTATATTAATTCTGGTGCTGGGTTCAGGCTTTGGTTAGGGAAAGAACACATTTTCTCTAAGTGTATTCACAATCCTGTTTTTCTTCCCTAGTAAATTCCAAGACTACTTGATTTCATGCTGCTCCTAAAAACAACAAAAAACACAAAAACAAACAAAATGACAACAAAAACTTTTATAGCATTAACAACCTTAAACCTATTCAATAAAATGTAGAAATGAGAAGATTCAAAACATTTATTTCATTTTCATTTGAGGTCATTTTTAACATTTTAATGGTTTATTTTTAATTTATTATTATTTATTTATAAAATTTATTTTTAATTTATTATTATTTATTTATAAAACAATTTTAACAGTTTAAATGGTTTTATTGTGCCCTTTTGATGCTAAGGATACAGAAGATGAAAAAGATATAGTTACTGCACAGAATAGTTTAATTTGCAGTAGAAGATGGGGTTAAGCGGGTGCCTGGGTAGCTCAGATGGTTAAGCGTCTGCCTTCAGCTCAGGTCATGATCCCAGGGTCCTGGGATCGAGTCCCACATTGGGCTCCCTGCTCCTTGGGAGCCTGCTTCTCCCTCTGCCTCTCTCTCTCTTATCTCTCTCTCTCTGTCTCTCATGAATAAATAAAATCTTTAAAAAAAAAGATGGGGTTAAGCATCTGACCCTTGACTTTGGCTCAGGTCATGATCTCAGGGTCCTGGGATTGAGCCCTTTGTTGGGCTCCACACTGGCCGTGGAGCCTGCTTAAGATTCTCTTTCTCCCTCTCCCTCTGGCCCTCCCCACCATGCATGCAAAATAAATAAATAAATAAATAGATAAATAAATAAATCAATAAATTGCAGTGGGAGACATGAATATATAAATAGAATATTTCAGCACGTTGTGGTAACTTAGTACTAAAAAAAGGCATTTTGTTTTGGAATAAAAGATAAAATTAATATATAGTATTTTATTTTTAAGTAAAATATTGACTTCTAAAGAAAGTTATTAAAAAGGATAATAATCGATTTATTGAAAAATAAAAGTAATTTGAATATGTTTAAAAAAATAAAACATGGATTGATTAAGCAGCTCATATTGGAAACTTTAAACTCCAAAATGCTGCTGCTTTAGGTTTTTCTCATAAGGCGAGCTGTAGCAGAGATTCTTAGCTCATTACCAAACATCTTTCTTTTCCTACTGGGGACATAGCAAGACTAAATGTTCTTACCTTACTTCTAGCTGGACTTGACAGTGACTGATTTCTCACCAAGAGAATGTGAGTGGAAAGAATGGGCACCAATTCAAGGCATGACCATAAAAACTTCCCATGTGTAAACCTTATGTATTATCTCTCTTTCCATTTTGATTTGAATGAGCATAATGATTGGTGGAATGGGGGACCCATAGATGGAAGGACTTTGGTCCCTGGGTCCCTAAGTCACTGAATAGAAGAGAATCTCCTAATAATCAGGATCATGCTTTTATGACTTTTAAGTGAACAAGAAATAAGGTTCAATGATGGTTGGGTCATTATAATTTGGGGTTTATTGTATACATTGGATAATATGTCAGCACTTATTTTTTTACCTGAAATATAAGCACAACCCTCGCTATTTTGCCATATAAGGGTTAATTGAGCATGGTTTATAGAACCACAGAATTTTAAGGCACAGATTGTGGGGAATATTAGCCATAGGACATTAGACACAATTTAGTCCACCAGCCTCATTTTAGAGATGAGGAAATTGATCTAAATTACCAAAAGCAATCCCAACCCCTTCTCTTTGTTGCCCCAGCTCCAGGGTTAATAACTGTTTCTACAATAGCTACCTTTCTTTTCTCTTTTCACCTTTTCAGTTACCTCATTAACAACTTTGTATCTGGTTAACAATCCTTCATATTGAGTTTCCATTTTTCAACTAACTGGTGTGGTTTCTGTCTCCTTTCTGGAGCCTGGTATGGACACAGATGGTCTTCCTCTCTTGGTGAAACAAACAAGGATATGAAGCAAATTACAAGTTATCCTGATTGTCTTTTCTGAAATTGTCTAGGAAGAGGGGTACAAATTTCAGTGGTATCAAATGCTTCTTTCCACACTGAATCTTGGGTGGAGAATACATGGCACAGAGGCTGTTCTAGGATGGCTCTTACTCTTAATTGACTTTGTTTAATGTCAAGACATACATGGGTGCTTTCGTGTAGTTGAGAATGACTAATGCATGCTATAGTCATTATAAGGTTAATTTAAACAAATGTTTTTTTGAAAACAATAGGTTAAAAACTGGAATTCTTGTGTTCCTCTATCTTTACTTCCCTTCTCTTAGAAATTGCTTAAAACCTTCAGCAAGGTGAACATAAAGAATTTCTCTATTTACTAAATCTTAATTTCTCACTTATATTGTCTAGATATTCTGGATTTCTTTTCTCAGCCTAATACTTGTCTCTACTGGCGAAGTGAGGTAAGCATTTCTATGAATTCTGATGCTTATATTTAATGAAAAATTCTTAGCTCCATCTAAATGCTTGCTAAAAATAGAGTCACACTATTTATTACTTGTATTTTCAGATTCATTCATTCTGCATTCACTGTAAGATGTACTGCCCATTCCTTTTTATCCAGACATAACTTCTCTTCCTATATGGTTGACCCTACAGATTCATTATATGTCTATGTTCCTCATACAGCTGCTTCTGATTTTTCTCCCACAGTGGGGGACAACAGGAATCTTACCCTACTTACTTTATGATTAGAGGACTATCTCAGACTAGAAAGAGATTCAGACTCTTTCCCACAATATGAAAAACAGAGTCAATATTCCATTTCTTAAGTAAAATAATTAAGCATATGACTTTGGCTATAGCCGCTCAGGTGTCTTAGTGTTTAACAGTTGCATTTCCAGGCGTTTTCTTCCCTTCCCAGTTGACTTATCCATTTTGTGCTTGCCACACACCTGGGATGCATTCTGAAGGGTATGGCATGGGCAATGGCCAGTACGGCTGCCTCTCACACTTGTCCCTCCCATGTAGCCATAACTGTCACAGAATTCTAAGACTATCTTCCTGTTCCACTTACTTCCTTTTGTTTTCCAGCAAATTTCTGAGGATTTTTAAAGATTGCCTTGCTTTTCATATCAGATGCAGATGATTGTCCTGAAACTCAGATCTATTTACAAACTCACAAGAGAGAGTCACTCCTTAACAGCCCAGCAGATGTCTCAGGGGCCTAGGCCTAGCAAAGCAAAATTTGTCAACAATCCCACCCAGTATAAGGTGTCTGCTAGCCCCATTGTCAGTTAGTGGCCCTAAACAGACCCTAAATTTGGGTCCCTTTATTATTTATTGTTTATTTTATTGTTATTATTATTATTAATTATCTTTTTAGAGAGAAGGAGTGTGCATGTACATGCGTGTGAGCAAGGAGATGGGAGGAGGAGAGAGAGAAAGAATCTTAACACGGCTTCACACCTAGTGTGGAGCCCAACACAGATCTAATTGCATGACCCTAACATCAAGAATCAAGAGTCAGACACTTAACTGACTGAGCCACCCCAGGTGCCCCTGGGTCCCTTTAAAAGCGAAGTTTTCTCAGTCTTGACAGCAGAAGAGAAAAAGTGATTCAAAGAATGAGAAGAACTCAAAGAGCCATTGCTACTTCAAAGATGGAAGGGGCCATGCGAAATGAAATAGAGGTGCCTTTGGGAAGGAGAGCAGAACCTGGCTGGCAGCTATCAAAGAAATGGGATCTCAGTTCTACAACCACAAGGAAATGAATCCTGCCAACAACCTGAATGAGCTGAGAAGTAGATTCCTCACCTGGGCCTCCAGATAAAAGCCCAGCCCAGTAGACACTTTGAGTTTTTTCTTATAATACTTATAACAGAGAACCCAAGTGAGCCTACTTGAACTTCTGACCAACAGAACTATGTGATAATAAATAAGTGTTGTTTCAAAATGCCAAGTTTTGGTAACATGTTTCATAGAATTAAGAAAAATAGCACAGTATTCTTACCCAAATTTCACTATCTATTGTAATGAAAAAATTTTAAAAATGAGATTTTATTGGGCTCATACTGATTTGGGGGATGAATTGTTAAATTGTTTTGAAAGCTAGTATTTTAATATAACAGTGCCATCTTTTTTAATAAATGCATTATTTTTAATTTAAAAATTAATTTTAGATGATTGACATTTCTTTCTATTTTATATTTTGGTGGTTTTCTTCCATAGTACCATAAGCCATAATGACAATAACAATAAATTCAAAAAAATCTGCTATATCTTAAAGTTTCTGATTTTTATAGCACACATCTATATCATGAAATATTGCCCAGCAATAAAAAAATAATACATTATTGATACATAAAACTGTTTGGATGAATCTCAAGAGAATTATTCTGAGTAAAAACAAAACAAAACAAAAATTTACGTAGTGTATGATTCAATTTATATAATATACTTGAAATGACAGAATTATAGAAATGAAGAATTGATCAATGGTTGGTAGGGCTTAGGAACAGAAGGACAGAGATGGGTAAGAGGTATGTGTGTGTGAAGGTAAAAGAGCAATATGAAGGAAGGATCCTTTTAATGATGGAACTCTTCTGTATTATTACTGCGTTGGTGGATATAAAAAATTACACATGTAATAAAATTGTGTAAAACCAAATACAATAACATTCTCAAGCTGCGTAGAATATAAGATACTGGCAATAATGAGTCAACCTTGGGAAAATATATACTTGATAAAATATAGTCAGTCAAGAAATGAATTAAAATAAAGAACTTAGTGATGCTACTTGAAAGGCCTAACTTAGAAATTTTGAGTAATAGATTTATTTAATGCACTGAGTCTAACCAAAATTTAAAAATATATTAAAACATTGAAAAAAAATTACCTACTGCAAAAATGTTTCTTTGGGTATAAAAATGCAAGTCATGACATACAGAGCTAGTAAAAATCATGGATTGATGAGTGCAAGCATAAATGCACTAATGTTCCTATTACTTAGGGAAGGCGGTCAGTAAAGACGCCTTTACGGTGAAGGAGGTAGAGAAAGTGGGAAACTCAAGATAACTCAGGCTCAGATAAATGTCTTAATGGTGAAACCTTTTACCAAGGATTATAGGAAAATAAACAGATTGGGCCATGTTGATTTGAACATCCCATAGGAGGAGGTACCTAGTAGGTAGCAAATATACGAGACCACAGCTCAGAGAAGTGTAGACTAGTGTTCAAGTCTGAATAAAAATCACTGGAAACACAAGGTAGGGAAAAAAATTTCCGAGGGTGGGTACGGAATGAGATTAAAGGGGGGGCGGGCAAAACCAGAATCTTGGAAAACAGGGATATTTAAAGAGTGTGAAGAGCAAGAGGGGAATGCTGAGAAGAAATAATCAAAGAAACTGAAGGGGACCTAGTATAAGTAGTCTAATGGAAACCAGAGAGGAGAGATTTTTCAGGAAGGGAGTAATCAAATTTGTCAAACATAAGAGGGGTCCAACAAGAATCTAAATTGAAAAGAAGTGCTTATAATAATTGAGAAATTATTGTTGACTTTAGTTAAAACAGTTTCAGTATAATGATTGGCATTGGAGATGGGAATAGGGATATTAGGTAGACAGATGATTGTTCTCAGTTGAGGATGGAGTGGGAGTTAAGAAAGTGGTGATAGTAACTGGTAACTGTATTTGGGGACGTTTCTTGTTAAGAGCAGAAAAATAGTGCCCTGTAAGATCTAAGGAGGTACATTTTACGCATGGAAGTTTCTGAAGCACATAGATTGTGGGGGAGTAGCTAATAAAGAGAGAAATTACAAATATGAGAGAGAAAGAAGGAACCTTGCAATGGAGCATGGCTCTGTTCCTAAATATGTAAAAGTGAATATGATCCAATTTGTATTTTTACATGTTTATATTTCCGGAAATGGAATTAAAAAGATATACTGCTGACTTTAATTTATTTTTCAGTGTCTTGTGATTTATATATAAGACTTCAGAATTGAACTGTAGTTCAAATAAGGTAATTCAAAATAATTACACAATTGATGGGATTAATGGGCTGTGACTATAGTGGAACATAATTTATTTACTCTCAACACTTTAAAACTTGTCATCAATGTGACAGCATACACTTGTTCTTTCCAACTAATATTTGATTAAGGCATTTTTACAATCCCAATCACCACCACTGTGTGACATTCCACGGCCAGGAGTGGATGACACTATATTAATTCACACATTGATGCACTGATGGCACTTAGCCTTCACTGTGAATGGATATTGCACATTTCATGCTCTGTCATGTCTCATTGCATTAATAGCCATGTGTGTGATGAGGTCCATAATCTATGGCTATTTCACAACATTCTCAAATACACTTGTCACAAATGGAGTAGCCAAGTACTTCATTAAGCAATCCTCTCTCCATAAAGCATGTGTTTCCAGAAGCAGGTTGGCATTTAAAGTAATATAAGTTGCTTTTATCTGTGTAAGGTTGAAAAGGCACATGTAATTTTAGTAACTGTTAACTCACATCACATCTTTCCTTCAGAAGTCAAATAGCATTCTGATTAAGACCTCTCATTTACCACTGTCACTTTTCTTTCTATGGAGTGGATATGCTCTGTTCTACCACTAGCTATTTGTAAACTTAGGGCTAGCGTGTAACTTCTGCAAGCTTCTGTTTCACATCTATAAAACACAGCTACATAGTAGGCTTATGACGAAGCTTACATTATATAAGATAATGTATACAAAGCCCCTAGAACCTAAAAATAAGACACTCCAAAATCTATATTTTATTTCCATATTATAAATGAAAAGTAGAAGAGTGTTTGCAACTACAAAGAACTAGATACAAAGCTATAAAATTAGTCATGTGGGTATTCTGGACTCTCCATAACTTTATGAAAATGTATTTTATTCTTTTTGGACTGGAATTTCAGAGAGACTCATGGAACACAGTGAAAATTTTATGGATTCTTTACTGATGATTGGCTTTACTAAGAAATTCTTTCTAAATCTATGGTTATATCATTTCCTAGAATGTGTGACAAAGAAGACAACATGCAGCAACAACCCCAGCGATGGGTACTTTCTGTCCAGCTTTTATCAGTGGCTTTGAATCTCCTTTTCTCAGGATATGAAACTATATGATTGCCAGAATTTCAGGTGAGAAATCACTTTATTGAGAGAATTCAAAGTATTCCTGTTGTGCTTGCTCTGAGGCAAAAACTTTATAAAGTTTTGAAATGCCTAGGATTGGAGGTGGAGGAAACCAAATTCTGGATCCTTAAGGCAGATCTATATATTTTTTGCAAGAGACCAGAGACTCTGTTGGGGTTCCAACATAAGAAATAAGAGAATTGGCACTGGACTTTCCCCTGCAGAAAGTTCTGAGTTCCAAAACAGATACATAACAATGCAAATTCTGATACAGGTGTTAGATTGAAAATATCACAAACTTCTAGACAGAAAAAACAACTTACCTCAAATGTAGAAAACTATTTGAGGACATGAAGAAGTTCTGAGCCTATATATTACCATCATATTCCAAACTTCAGAAAATATTTGAAAAAAGATTCTAAGCAAACATCACATGAAAAATAATAAAGACTTCAAGATGAGGAAATAAGAGGAATGAAAAAAAGAGATAAAAGAGCCTTGTGATACATACTTACAGAGAAGTAAGTATAGTATTGCGGAATAGGAAAGCTAAAAAAAGAACTTTGGAGATGGAAGGGAGCTTTTATACGAGAAATGCCAGGCAGCCTTAGCTGTCTTCATCACAATAAAATACTGAGGGTGAGTGAAGACAGGGAGAGAAATAAAATAATTACAACAGTATCTCCAGAATGGGGAAAGGGGATGGTAAAGACAAAAGAGGGGACTGGAGTACTAGAAATAAGAATATTGTGTTCAGGGAAACAGAGGGGAATTTGAACATCTTTCATGGAGAAATGTTTGGGCATAGTCTTTGACTCTAAGATCAGGGACAGAATATGTAATCATTAATAGATGGAAATTGGCAGTAGAAATTCTGTGTTAGCAAGAAAAAGAAAATAGAATGAAGAACGCTTGAACAGAGAAGCTAAGGCGAATGAAGTGGAAATAAGGAACCAATAAAGCAAAATAAGTAATAAGCATGAACTAAAATAAAATAAATAAAATCAAGTATATCATTCATTACATATAATATAAACAGACTAAAATCTTTCCATCAAAATAAACTATCAGACTGAGGTTAAAAAAAAAAAACAATTTTGATGCTGCTTACAATATACACACCCTAAGCATGATGAAACTTAAAAGTTAAAATTAAGAAGTGAACAAATAGATAACAGGAATATGCAAACCAAAGTCAAGTAAGAGTGGTGATATTGATGTAGACAAGGTGGAATTTAAGATTAAAAACAATAAACAGGATAAAGGAGAACATCGGGTAATAAGTCCTACTTAGGAAGGAGATATGAGTCATAAATCTATATGTGCAAAATAAAAAAGCAAGTAAAAACAAAACATTGTCATTAGAAATTAATGAACCTGATAAAAGTAGTTCTACTGGGAATAATCACTATAACTCTCTCAAAATTGGGTAGATTGAATAGTGACTTGCATGGTTATAAATCAGTCCCAGAACTCAGATTTTCCCTATTTTCAAGAGGAGGTAAAATAAAACATAAGGGAATTGAGCACAATAAACTAAGGAAAATTGATGTGATTTGCTTCCGTTTATACTCTTGCATTATATTATTCCATAAAGGTTAATTTTACTCTACTTAGAAACTTGCAATAATTAAGTTTAGAAAATATTTGCTCCTGCTTATCTTTCTTGCTTATATGTAAGGAAGCCATGAACCAAGAAAAAACAAACAAACAATGAGAATTGGCCCATCATAATTACAGACTTACAATATTCATGGCACTGATTTAGTATTAAAGATGAAGCCTGCTAAAGGGGGCAAAGTGTAGTCATATTCTTTAATGAAGGAAACTAGGAGAAGAGAACTAGAAAGTTGTTTACTGCTCTTTTGACTTTGTCTTTAGTTTGTAGGGGATATATTTCCCCTGCTGCGGGAAAACTTGCAAAAGCTCCAGGTTTTTGATGTATGATATCTGAACTCCAAAGAGAATGTAATCTTTGTGGCAAACGATCCAAAAGAAGTCCTCATGGAATTTGAGCAAGCTCTGAAAAAGATAACTATGGCAGCAGGATGTTTCACTAGAAATGCAAACTTCTAAGGACAAACAGTAAAGAGTGCAGTCCTAGTTTATTCAGTTTTTATGTCTGGTGTGTACTAATAATTTCTATATTTCTAACAATCTCAGGGTAATCAGAGAGATTTTCCTCCCAAAATATGTAAAAACACAATTGGGCTAATGTTTAACTCCAATTCCTAGAATCAAATCTATCTTTCACATGTTTGAATGTATGGTATCTTAACACCTAAATGTATGGTTTGAATGTATGTTTATCATTTCCATATTAGAAAAAAAACTCAGAATATTCACTGCAGGAAAAAACTATGTTTAGGACAGAGATATATACTTTTTTAATATCTAGCAATAAAGTTACAATAATAATAGTAAAATACCTGCTAAATTAATATGATGGAATATAATGTTCTGTTGTAATTTCTAGTAACACTTATTAAAGGGAATGACTATTAATAGATAAGGTACTGATAATGGATATTAGATACAATGTGAAATATTTCACATTTTGAAAACCATACCTGATTATGTTTGATGACTAGGAATTAATTGACAGAATTTTCAGTTTTACATGGTTTTATGTGACCTGATTTAAAAGAACAAAAAACACTGACAAGGAAATACCGATTCATTTTTCTTCTAATAAATCAATTATCTTAATTCATTTCAAATATAAAAGATCAAATATCAAAGATAATTTAATTATCTGAATAATTCATTATACATCACCCAGAAATTTGTATCAATTTTGAAACAATTTATATTTTCACAATGGATCCCTTTGTCTTAGGTCGAATACCCTCAGAAGCCAGCTTGAGACATGGATTTGAGCACACACAGTTTATCTGGAAGATGATCTGATCCCAGGAAGCACCAGTGGGGCAGTGGGAAAATACAACATGGATAGGAAGAAAGCCAACGTTAATGAATGGTAATGAGTAAATCATTACTCTGTAACTGGGGCCCAAACCCCCAGAGGATCTTCAAGAGATTATAAAGAGCACCCTTCACAGTTTTCACACTCGAAAGGGAAGGAACTCAATGGTTGAAGGCTGCTCCCAGGGAAGTTAACTCCTTAGGACTGTTCTGTATAAGCACCTCTCCATCAGAGAAAGTTCTCAGGCAATGAACGGGTGTGCCTGGAGCACGCAGTAGGAGAGTTTTGGGTTGGCATACAGGAGACAGGATATGGGTGGGGCACTACCCCATGCTTTTACATAGTTTGAGGGCATAATGAAGTCCACAGCATCTGTTTGTTTTCTACTAAAGGAAATGTAAAAAAATGATAAAATAAAACCACAAGATTATGTCAATTGATTGACTAACAATTTTACCTAAACTATTATAATAAATGTTAGTGTTATATAGTGAAAAGTACCTGGATTTTATGTTTTAACACATTTGGGTTATATAACCAGTTTCACACATATATATATATATTTTTTAATTTTATTTATTTATTTGTCAGAGAGAGAGAGAGAGCACAAGCAGGAGGAGGGGCAGGCAGAGGGAGAAGTAGCCTCCCCACTGAGCAAGCAACCCGATGAGGGACTCAGTCCCAGGACCCTGGGATCAGGACCTGAGCAGAAGGCAGATGCTTAATTAACTGACTGAGCCACCCAGGTGCCCCTCACACACATATTCTTATAGCTGTGTGACGTTCAGAAAGTTTCTTAAGCTTTCTGAACCAGTTTCCTCAGTGAGGGAGTAGGCTGTGTTACATGAATTATATTACAATGAAATGAGATTAAATTATTTAAGATCTCCCAAAGCCTAATAGCCCACGTATACCTGGTATTCAAAGATGTAAGTTCCTTCCCAGTAAGATCTAAAATTCTGGCTGAAGTGAAATTACTCTTTTACTATTTGTTATTTTAGGCCCAATTTTAGGTAAAGCATGATTCTCTAAGGCAAAACCTTGCCATTTGCCTAGATTATTTAAAATTTATTAAAAATAAATGCTTAGCATTTATTTTGTATAAAACTCTGTTCTATTTACGCATCTCTCTGGAAAGTAATTTGCCGTTATTCTTGACTATGAACTTATCCAGTAGGCATTATCATTATTATTATTATTTATTATTAGCATTACTATTATTCTCATTTTATAGATAGGAAAATTGAGGCATTGAGTAGCTGAGTAAGTGATGGGATCTGAGAAAGCACAAATGCAAAAAGATACAAATCTGAGATAATACCTACTTGATAAGCTAAATAAAATGGAAAATAATAGTAACTGAGAGTCATAAGGAGATGGGAGGATGAGCTGAAAGTAGAAATATTAAAAGGAGCTAAATGAAATAAAAAATATAAAATAAACCAAAATGATTAATGGAACAAAATTCACATTGGGGACACTGAAGACAGTAAGGAAAAGAATTTTTGGTATTAGCAATAGACACAGTAATAGAAAACAGAGAAATTTTCCAGAAAACAGTGGAAGGGTACAATAATAAAAATTATGAGAAGTAAGGAAAATTGTGAAAAATAAAAAGCAGATTTTCAAATTTCAGTTTAAAATGAAACCTAAAGGAAACATCTGAGAAGTGAATAAAGAACCAGTAACTGTACTTCCTATATTGCATTTTATCATCACAAAAACCATGTGAACAAACAGACAAGCACACTTGCATTGATATCAATTTGATATCAAATGATATCAAATTGATGATGTCAATAAGATTTCAAAATATGCTACGTCTTACATATCCACACAAGGGCTTGCTCATGAATGTTCTTAACAGGATTATTCATAAGGCAAAATGAGAGCAACCATCATCTGGTGAATTCATATATATACCAATAAAATACCACTACCATGAAATACTATTCAGTGGTAAAAGAAGAATGAGAGTGAACTAATAATGTATGCTAATTGAAAGAGCCAGATAAAATATACCACATATTTCATGATTCTAATGTATATAAAATATCCCCCCATAAGGCAAATCTATAGACAGAAAGTAGATTAGTGTACTAGCAATTCGTAGGGGTTGTACTAGTAACTAGTAGACTATCTAGAGTAGGGAGTGATGGGTGGCAGGACAAGGTTAACAGCTAATGGACACTGGAAATCTTAATGGAGTGATAAAAATATTTGAATACTGATTTCTGACGATGTTTGTATAACTTGGTAAGTTTATTAAAAAAAAAAAAACACTGATGGAGCACCAGACAACTGGTGGCCGTTAAGCATCTGACTCTTGATTTCAGCTCAGGTCATGATCTCGGGGTCAAGGAATCTAGCCCCATGTTGGGTTCCACACTCAGCAGAGAGTCTGCCTGGGATTCTGTCTCCTTCTCCCTCTGCCCCTCCCCGCCCCACTCTCTCTCTCCAAAATAAATAACTAAATCTTAAAAAAAAAAAACATTGACTTGTACATACAATATGACAAAGAAAATATGCTTCAATAAAGTTATAAAGATGTAAATTTTATACAAAGCAATAAGAAATATACTACAGTTGCAAAAGATAAAAGCAAGCAAAAGACATGTACAAACAGCAATAGAGGGAGGAAATACAGACACATTTGAAATATATATATTTCAAATATATTAATAATTAAAATATGCAGATTAAAAGTGCTTACAGAAGATTGCCTCCCAATCCTCCAGAGAGCTTATTAGGAAAGTTCCCTAGTCAAAGAGGAGAGGAAAGAATCACTGGGTTTCATTACTCCAGGCAAGATACATGACATCCAGATGGTTGAGAAGGAGCCAGGTTGTCCTCTCAGGGCAGGAGGAATAGCAGTTGTATCTGAGCTTTGCGATATCTGATTGCCTTAGGATACTAGGGAGAGGGAGCCTTGGACTCCCCACCCGAAAGAGTCAGCTGAGTGAGACTCTGATTCAATGGAAACGGTCAAGCAAGTAGGGTCTGTGTAACCCGCCACATCAAGACTGACCAGGCGCTTACGATTATCCCTTGCAACATTACAAGTGTGAGAAGACATTTTAAAACAATTAACTGTAACTGAAAGTCTATCACATATTTACATTTTAGACATAGTACTAATGCCTAAATTCAACCACCTACTTCATGGACAAATTGCATGAGAAGTTTTATATCTAAGATATAGAGGCTTTTTGTCTGATGGCAATGAAAGACAACTTCACACAAAACAAATTGTGTATGGAAGTGCTAAGCTTAGGCCCAGGATGGGTATTATCTTAGATACATCATAATCAGTGAAAAGACATCCTGAACTTATCTTTATCACAGCCCTTCAAAGCTGATAATGGAATGTACCGTTTCTGTATCTGACTTGAGCACTACACTCACCAAACTATAAGATCCGTCCTTGAGGGCAACTGTGTCTTACTCAATTTTGTTATTCCAGTACCCAGCACAGTGACATAGGTGCTCAACAAATACTTTTTAAAATTAACTAATTCTTAACTTACTAGTCTAGTTACAAAGCACCAAACTCTACTATACATTTGCATTTGGGGATCGGGGGGTGTTGATTAACAGCCTGAACTCTTTTTTGTGTTTCTTTTTCTTGCAGGGTAATCTATTCTTTGCCAGCTATCCAGTTGCCAGCTATAATGAGGCACGGTTACACAGCTTGCTTCCAGGCAAATATTTGTATGCTAAATCTGTGAACCAGGCAGTTTTTAGCCCTTGCCAGCATGTGATCAGTCTTTTAAACGAGGGAAATACAAAATGTGCTTGAGTATTCTCACCAAGTATTTATAAATTGGGGTGCTTTAAAATCCAGATAAAGTCATCAATTTCTAAAGGAAAGATCATCTGTTTTGGCACTCAGATTTTTGTAAATTTATAATGCATTGCTTGTATATTTTTTTCTTGAGCTATCCCATGACTGACTTTTTTCTTGAAGCTTTTCAAAGCACTACAAGAGGTATCCTTTATCATGAATAGAAGTTACCTGTTTATTCACCTACAATTTAGTATGAAAGTTAACAAATTTTATTGATATTAAAATTGAAGTTAAATTTTGCACCTTAGCTAATCAAAGTTAAAGATTTTTCTGAACATAATATTGTAAAAGTTGGGTGGACTGAAAGTAACTATCAAAATCTTATCAACATTTATATAATCTAAGATATAAAATAATTTTCATTTAGCTCCATTTGTGGTATATTAATTAAAATTTTAAAAGTTTTATTAATCCTAGAAATATATATGTTAATTTGAAGTTCTAATGTCTCAAATTTCTTCCACTTCTAAGAATATATTTCTTTTGATATTTTGGCAAGTCTTGAATAGTTCATAATTTTAATGACAATAGTAATCCTTTCAGTGATTTTTTTTTTTTGCATTTTATACATTGTTCAAAAGCAATGTGATAATGTTAAGTGCTGCAACATGAACATGGAAATAGGGGCTGATTTAAGTTATGAGGTAGACTCTTGAGAATAAAAGCAAGATGACAGTGGTTTTGCAGAAAATGGGGAAAGGTTATATAGAAACATTGCCTAAAAGTGAAAGGAGGGATGATGAGGAAGACATGACATGAGAAGGAGACAGTGTGCAGACAGGGATTTTAGGTTAAAGGACAAGAGCTAGTGTAAATGCAACACCTAATAGCAGTGAGCAACATAACGCCAACATGCTGGATTATAAATATCATTACTCACTAAAAGGAATGAGGGCTCCTTGAAGAAATGGCTGAATTCAGGGAAAGCACAGGTAGATTGCAAGATGACCCTGGGACACTCATTGTTTCAGAAAGCAAGGAAGCGTTTAAAGAAGTATGAAAACATGTCAAGAGGACAAAGAAGCCAGTTTGAAGGGGTTCTTGATCACTGGCCAACTCTGGACAATGTAGGTATAAAGATAAAAAATTTTAAAAAATAGGTCAATATGCATTGAATAAAATGGGGATGCATGCATCCACACAGAAATAAATAATAAATAGAGAGTTTGATTCGTAATGAGTTATTCCAAAGCACGTTTCTACAAAACACATAATAATTACAAAGATCAAGAGAATACTTTCACAATGGAGTGAGCCACAAGACATGACCATTAATGAAAGGATCACCATAAACAACAAAGTAATAAGGTGACCTGAACCTGTGTAGAACTGGTAGAATGCTAAGAGAGGAACACACCTCACTGTCTAGTAGTTTTGCTGAGGAAACCCAATGTAAATCTGGTTATGAGAAAGTATGAGGCAAACCAAATAGTGGGGCATTCTTCAAAATGACTGATCTGTATCTTCAAAGTTCAAAGTCATAGAAGTCAAAGTAAAACTGAGAAACCATTTCTGATGGAGACTATAAAGACCTGATACCTAAATAGCCTGATTCTCAACTGGATCCTTTTGCTATAAGCAGCATTATTGGTATAACTGACAAAATTTGAGTGGGGTTTGAAGTTTAGATGTGGTAAGGTATTAGAGTTAGTTTTCTGATTTTGATAGTCATATTGTGGTTTTATAATAAATCAACCTTGCATTTAGGAATTACCCACAACATATTCAGGGCAATGGGGCATCTGTTTTGCAACATATTTTCAAATGGTTTAGGATAGAAAGTTAATTGTAGTATACTTGCAACTTTTCTGTAAGTTCGAAATTGTTTCAAAAATAATATTAAAAATAAAAATGGACATGGGGGAATTTTATGTAGTCATGGTACCATTATAGATCTTGACTGTGTATACTTTTGTCAAAACTCAATGAACTATATATTTAAAATGGGTACATTTCATAGTACCCAAATTACATTGGTACAAAAAAAATACTATTGGTTAAAAAATACATAGCTGTGTTTGAAAATAAGAAAGAAATATCTTGACTGAAAATAAAAATGAAACTCACGAAGGTGAGAACGTTTGTATTCTATGATGTGAGGTGAGACATAAGGCATAAGATCTCAAAGGCTAGCTGAGGACAGAAGACAAACAACCTGAATTTGTCAGGAATTTATAACTGGTATCCACTCATAAAGGGTAGAGCTGGAATTATACAGTCCATATATAAAAGATGACTGAAAGAATTTCAACAGGCTACCCCAGTTGTGAACACCCCAGACCAAAACCTAAAAGTGAACCACCCCTAGCCCCAAGCAAAACTGCTAACTAAAGGCCCATACATTCCATAGGATGAGGCTTTAGGGGAACACCAAATCACCACACAGAGAGGGACCTCTGCTCAGCAGCTCTTAAGCTGAAGTACCAAACATGAAAGAATATCTACTTCCATGAAAGACATTCAGAAGATTGAACAAAATGTCAAAACAAGACAAGATAATAGAGCAAGATGGAAAGACTATAAAGCAACTCTATTTATAATCCTTACATAAATAATGAAATAATGTTTACCAAAAAAAAAGAATTTACTAAACACTAAAGTACAGTTATGAAACTAAATATAAAGCAAGTGTTTTTTTTTTTAAAGATTTTATTTATTTGACAGAGAGAGACACAGCGAGAGAGGGAACACAAGGAGGGGGAGTGGGAGAGGGAGAAGCAGGCCTCCCGCTGAGCAGGAAGCCTGATGCGGGGCTCGATCCCAGGATGCTGGGATCATGATCTGAGCCAAAGGCAGACGCTTAACGACTGAGCCACCCAGGTGCCCCATAAAGCAAGTTTATATAAGAACTTTGAAAATTTAAAAATACAGTAAAAATGCCAATGTATAGGATAGACTTGATACGACTAAAAGAGAATTTAACACTGGGTTTAGCTGAAGAAAAATTAAGTGATTACAATATAATGGATAAAATCTATAAAAATGAATTACAGAGGGGTGCCTGGATGACTCAGTCTGTAGAACATGAGACTTAATCTCAGGGTTGTGAGTTTGAGCGCCACGTTGGGTGTAGAGATTACTTAAAAATAAAATCTTTAAAAAATGCATTATTGAAAAGTTAATGAATGGTAATGAAGAAAAACTAAGAAACATGGAAAATATGGCATGACGTTCCAACACATATAACGATAAGTGACAAGTGATATTTGACAAGATGGCAGTGTGTACGTGTGGTGGCATTTATCTCCCAGAATCCACCAGGGAAAAATTCCACATGTTGAAAAATTTCACGAGGTGAAAAATCAGTATGTAGAGCAGATACTTCTTTCAATATCTAAACACAACTTAGAGAAACTGCTAAATGTGAGGAATTAAAGAAAATGCTCCAAATCACCAGAAAATAAAAGTAGATGCCATGAGGCAAATACAAAGAGAATAGAACTGTAATAATAAAATTATATGTATTGTAAAGTCACCATAAGAGTACATGCAAAATAGACATTGTGAGACATTTAGGCTCACAAAGCATCTCTTCAACAAAGAGAAAAAAAATGAAGCCAGAAGGAAGATATGGGATTCAAAAAACAACCGTGAGAAAATAATTTATTTAAAAATGGTGAGGAACAAATAATAAGGTAAAAATCACATATTAAGCTGAACAAAGAATAAATATAGATTTTGAAGAGACAAAATTGGCAAACTACTTACAAGACTAAAATTAAGCAGAGAGACTGATTAATGAAACAAGATTAGTAGTGGAAAAAGACGGATCTGCAGATATAGTTATGTTTAGAATATAATAGCTGTATAAATTTAAACATTTTAAAGTATAGATTAAAGACATGCGTTTCTTAAAATGGCTAAAATTAACAAGTCAGGGAACGACAGATGTTGGCGGGGATGTGGAGAAAGGGGAACCCTCCTAAACTGCTGGTGGGAATGCAAGCTGGTGCAACCCCTCTGGAAAACAGTATGGAGGTTCCTCAAACAGTTGAAATTAGAGCTACCATTCGATCCAGCAATTGCACTACTGGGTATTTACCCCAAAGTTACAAATGTAGGGACCCGAAGGGGTACATGCACCCCAATGTTTATAGCAGCAATGTCCACAATAGCCAAACTGTGGAAAGAGCCAAGATGTCCATCGACAGATGAATGGATAAAGAAGAGGTGGTATATATACACAATGGAATATTATGCAGCCATCAAAAGGAATGAGATCTTGCCATTTGCAACGACGTGGATGCAACTGGAGGGTGTTATGCTGAGTGAAATAAGTCAATCAGAGAAAGACATGTATCATATGACCTCACTGATATGAGAAATTCTTAATCTCAGGAACAAACTGAGGGTTGCTGGAGTGGTCGGGGGTGGGAGGGATGGGGTGGCTGGGTGATAGACATTGGGGAGGGTATGTGCTACGGTGAGCACTGTGAATTGTGTAAGACTGTTGAATCACAGATCTGTACTTCTGAAACAGATAACGCAACATATTTTAAGAAAAAAGAAAAAGAAGAAGATAGCAGGAGAGGAAGAATGAAGGGGAGTAAGTCAGAGGGGGAGACGAACCAGGAGATATGATGGACTCTGAAAAACGAACTGAGGTTTCTAGAGGGGAGGAGGGTAGGGGGATGGGTTAGCCTAGTGATGGGTATTAAAGAGGGCACATTCTGCATGGAGCACTGGGTGTTATGAACAAACAATGAATCATGGAACACTACACCAAAACAAATTATGTAATATATGGTGATTAACATAACAATAAAAAATTTAAAAAAATATATAAATATCACAATGTACACAAAACAAATAGTGAATCCAGCTAGGTTAAAAGACTTCAGTTAAAGAAACTAAAGCAGGGGCACCTTGGTGGCTCAGTGGGTTAGGCATCTGCCTTTGGCTCAGGTCATGATCTCAGGGTCCTGGGATCGAGCCCCACATCGGGCTCCCTGCTCCGCGGGGAGCCTGCTTCTCCCTCTCCCTCCGCTGCTCCCCCTGCTTGTGCACTCTCATCTCTCTGTCAAATAAATAAAAACTTAAAAAAAAAAAAAGAAAGAAACTAAAGCAGTATTAAAACATAACCCACCATATAAGTCACCAGATTAAGGCAATTTTATTATTCCTCACTGATTATCAATTATATTGTATTTCCTTCTGCTTTTTGGTGAATATGAGAAAAGGCATCAGGAAAATGTATTCTTAATTTATAAAACAAGAAAGGTTAAATCTATATCTTGTTTACCTTTGAAGTCTTTAAATATACTACAATTATTAGAAATTTAAAATGTCACTAAGCCAAAGCAGAAGTAAAAATAGCTTTTGGAATGACACTTATAATTAGATTCATAAGGAAAATTATTAGTCTCTACCTGAAGTTCAAAATTAAACTCTATTCTAGTGTGCCAGAGATAATTTGTGTGTTTTATCACTCATGAATAAATAACTATTCTCCTTGGGAAATCATTCAGTTCATCAATTATGATCTAGTGTTTCAGCTAATATTTTCCTAGAAAAAAAGAGAATATTGATCACCATTAATTAGTAACCATTTACTTGCACTTAAAGAATAAAATATAACTCACAAGCAAAGATTTATTTTTTAAAAGTATATATCTATGTTTTGGACACCTTTAAAACTTTTGCATGTGTATTTTCTATACAAAATCACAAACCTCTAGGATTAAGTGTTTATTTAGTACAGTTAAACTGACTTACAATTCTAAAGTGTATTGATGTTCTAAGATTTCAATTTTTAACTGTATTTCACAAGGTGGTATTCCAAATATCTAAGAAAAAAATTGACAGATCAGATGTGATGTTTTGTTTTGTTCCTACTTAAACACATTTCTAACAGTGCTCCAATTGCTGATTTATTTTTGATAGTGGATGTAAGTATAAATCTCTTTTTCTGTCCCCAAAGAGGGCAACTTATTCAGTTGACTAAATTGATTTGTATGCTTATCTCAGGCTTGTGTCCGACCTTGTACTCTGTGGAACTGAGTATCATTTTATCTTCTAACTAGAATTTGTCTTTCCTCTCAAAATAAAAAGCCTCTGCAGGCCACAAGTTCCAACCAACTTCTGTGGACCATGGTTCCAGTGTCACTTCAGTGTCTGAGGGACTGTTTGCGTCTCCTCCACATACGCCCTACAGCTGGAGAGTTGATGGTCTGTTAGTCCAGTTCTCTGAGTCCTTGACATTCTACTGAGATTGGAACCTTGCATGTACAGCCCAGAGATGAGCCCAGGATTTCATACACAACTTTGTGGGATCTGTTTCACTAAGCAACCCCTTCGGTGCAATCTCTCTGGTACTTTCTGTCTCTATGGCTCCCTTTTGCATTATTCCAATCAGAGAGATGCAGCTTTAGTAGCCCCTCTGCTCTGTTTTTCTGTGACTTCATTTGCTTTTGGGACCAAGTAATAGGAGGACAGAGAAGAAAAACACTAATAGGGGTTCATCACACCCTCTTGGGGCCACAGTTCCAAAGATCAAAAAGGAAGATAAAGCTTAGATTTATAACAATTGATAATGTCAGGATGCACAGTGCTGAAAATATCTCTGTGTCATCGCTAAACAATCAATATATTTGTTAACAAGCAGTTAACTTTTATGTAGTAACATATACATTTGTTTGTTAGGCCATAAATGTTAACATTTATAATATGGAAAGGTAAAAACACACACAAACAAATGAAGATTTGTTAGGAAAAATTAAATTTATAATGCTCAACAAAAAAAAACAAAATGAGGGGCACCTGGGTAGCTCAGTTAGTTAAGCATCGGAAGCTTGCTTCCAACACAGGTCACAATCTCATAGGTTGTAAAATCAGGCCCCACATGAGGCTCCTTGCTCAGTGGGGAGTCAGCTTGAGGATTCTCTCCCTCTGCTCCACCCCCCACTCGTTCTCACCCTCTCACTCTCTCTCTCAAATAAATAAATAAATCTTTAAAAAAATGATTCTCGGTGCACCTGGGTGGCTCAGTCGTTTAAGCATCTGCCTTCAGCTCAGGTCATGATCCCAGGGTCCTGGGATTGAGTCCCACATCGGGCTCGCTGCTCAGCGGAGACTGCTTATCCCTCTCCCTGTTGCTTCCCCTGCTTGTACTCTGTGTGTGTGTGTGTGTGTCAAATAAATAAATAAAACCTTTAAAAAAATGATTCTGCCAAAAAAGTTTTAGTCTCAAGTGAGAAAGAGAATTGAATCATGCAAAAAGTTAAGGAGGGAGAACAGAGTAAGTTTGAAGCAGGCACGGTTTGTCACTGATTGTGAAAGTTTATAGTGCTGATTTTTGTATGAACGTATGTTTTCAATTATCTTGGATATATTGGTAGCAATTCCTAAAAGTGGAATTGCTGGGTCATGTAGTAATGCAATCTTTAACATTCTGAGAAATTATCAAATTGTTTTCCACAGTGGTTGTGCCATCTCATGTTCCCACCAGCAGTATATGGGGGCTCTAATTTCTCCATAGTCTATAAAAATTTGTTAATTTCCTTTTGGGGTGGGGGGTTGTTGATCTAGCCATCCTAGTGGATGTAAAGTGTTATCTCACTGTGAAGTATGCATTTCTCTGATGACTAAGATGTTGAGCATCTTTTCAGATGCTTGTTGGCTATTTCTATATCTTTCTCGGAGACATGTCTATTTAAGTGTTTTGCTCATTTTTAAGTTGAGTTAGCTATTTATTGTTGACTTATAAGAATTGTTTCTATATTATGGGTACTAAACCATTATCAACTGCATGATTGGCAAATATTGTCTCCCCTTGTGTAGGTTACCTTTTCACTTTTTTGATGGTGTCCTTTGGAGCCAGAAAGTTTTTAATTTTGATTTAGTAGTCCAAATTATCTATGTTTTCTTTTGTTACTTGTGCTTTTGATGTCATATTTAAGAAAACTTGTCTAATACAAGGCTATGAAGATTTATGCCTAAAAGTTTTCTAGTTTTAGCTCTTATATTTACATTGATCCATTTTGAGTTAATTTTTATATATTGTTGAAGAACAGGTCTAAGTTTATTCTTTTTAGAGTGGATATATAGTTGCCCCATCATCATTTGTTAAAATGACTATTCTTTCCCCATTGACTGGTCTTGATACCTTTGTCAAAAACTGATTGGCTATAGATATATGAGTTTATAATAACAATACTCATAATAGCTAAAAGGTAGAAACAACCCAAATATTTATCAACTGATGAATGGATAGAGTAAACGTGGTATACTTAGGTACAATATATATTCATAGTACAATACTTATGGTATGATCATGGTCCAATAGTATATTGATGCAAACATGGAATATTATTCAGCCTTAAGAAAGAAGGAAATCCTGACTTTTATGACAACATGAATGAAATTATAAGGTATTATGATAAGTGAAATAAGCTGGACACAGAAAGACGAATATTATATGATCTTTTTTTATATGTGGAATTTAAAATAGTCAAACTCATAGGAGCAAATAGTAGAATGGTGGTTGCCAGGGGTTGGGGAAAAAGGGAAATGGGGAGATGTTGATCAAAGGACACAAAGTTATCCTTTGTATCCATTGTGTAAGAAGAATAAATTCTGGATATCTAATGTACAGCAATGTGAATAAAGCTAACCATACCATTATTGTATACTTGAATTTGCTAAAAGAGTAGGTCTTAATTGTTCTTACCACACACATGCACAAAGAAAATGGTAACCATGTGAGGTCATGGATATGTTAATTAGATTGATTGTAGGGATTGCTTTACCATGTATACATATATCAAAACATCAAGTCATACCCCTTAAATATTTATAATTTTTCTTTGTCAATTATACCTTAATAAAGATGGAAAAATATTATGTAAAGTACTTAAATCTGATACTGGCACATAATACACGTTCAATAAGCATTTGTTTTTCTGCTAAAAACCAATTTGTGTAATGAGAAGTTTGCTACAGATCCTCTTTTGCCCATTTACAAATAACAATGCAGTACAGTGCCACAGGACCTGGCTCAGAATAATTAACTACATATGGTCAGATAAAGCTACATATTGCATTATTCCATTTGTGTGAAAAATCCAAAATAGATAAATCCATAGAGACAGTAAGCAGATCAGTAGTTCCCAGGGATTAGAGAGGAAGGGAATTGGGGTAGCTGTGTGATAGGTTTTCATGTGGGGTGATGAAGAGGTTCCGGAACTAGATAGTGGTAATGGGTGCACAACACTGTTGACTATACTTATTGCCACTGAACTGCACACTTTAAAATGATTGAAATGGTTCACTTTATGTGTATTTTACCACAGTAAAATAATTCAATTAATTGGATTCCCATGGAAATTGACTTTACTGAAAGTTATGAGATCACTAAAACTAAGCCAAAGTTTTGATGTAAAAAAAAAAAGAGAGAATGAATACAAAGCAACAATAAGCATGAACCTTGAAAACATGCTAAGTGAAAGAAGCCAATCACAAAAGACCACAATTATATCATTCCATTTATATGAAATGTCTAGAATAGGCAAATATACAGAAACAGAAAGTCAATTCATAGTTGCCTGAAGCTGGGGGAATGAGGGCTAGGGGCTGAGGGCTAAGTGGTATGGTTTTCTTTTTGGGGTAATGGACATGTTCTAAAATTGATTGTGGTGAATGGTTGTACAATTCTATGGATATACTAACAACTGAATTGTAGACCATAAGTGGGTTAATTGAATGATATGTGAGTTATAATTCAATAAAGTTGTTTAAAAAAATAATACTGAATAGGTGATTGATGAAAGGACAATTTTAGACCAATTGTCAGACTTGGAGGACTTGATAGCCTCCAACATTTTGGTGCATCTGAAAGAACTCTACAGCAAGATGGCTTCATAAGTCTTCAGGGTAGGTGGTAGATACTCTAGTATGAAAAAATTGCAAAATGCAGCTTTGTTCATATTCCGGTTAGCAAATTTCTTTGTAGGGCCCTGCAGTTCTTCCATTTTATCCCTTTTGTCACGCCCCTTGCTACCTTCTGTATGAATTTACTTTCAACTTTTTTGAAAAAATGTTTGTGACTCATGACACAACTCTAAAGCAAAAATGAAAGCTAAATATGAAAGAAAAAGTTGAAATACATTCAGGACAATGACAAAGTACACAGTGACAGAGGATGTCACAGACCAGACATGAGTGTGAGCCTCTCTCAGGACCAGTACAGTGGATATATACATGTTTCCATTGTTGATATTCAATGTGGTTTTTAAAATATCTACACATGAGTCTGACATTCTACCAACTGTGTTTTGGACTATAACGGGAAACTTCCCACATATTATTTTTCTTTTGAGGGCATAAATACAAATTTTTCTTATATAAACTTTGGCCAAGACCCTATAACTGAAAGATATGTTTGTTCTATCAAGTTTAGATATAAAAATAAACAGAGGTGTTTTACTGGGAAATCATTACAGGAAAAAAGTTTTGCAGGAGAAACCTGTAAGTATACATCCCCAATTATATCCTAGTTTTCTTTGCCCTATTCCTGTGAATAATCCTTTCTTTCCCAATGTCACCATTCTTTTATCCCTGGAAAATATATCTCCATTTTCAAAATATATTTTAACTTTTGTTCATACCTGAGACATGATTCCTGAAAATCCTAAATGTCTGCCTAATCTGGGTTACATGTATATCCTATGTTCTCCTCCTGTTACCTCTGTCTTAGCTATGATGACATATTATTTAGTTGTGCATTGTCTTTATTTCATATACCCTCACATTCCCCGAGGGGAACAATATCTAGCTTATTTCTGAATCCCTATGTCTAGCCGAGCACCTATCACTTGGTAGCACTCAAAAACATTCAATGAGTGAAGGAAGGAAGGAATCCAAGCTGAGCAATTATCTGTAACAAGCCTGTGGCTCAGGAGAGAAGCTAGTGCTGCTGATATATATTTATAAATTTTCTGTTTAGAGTAGGTAGTTGAAGCTTTACGAGTGGATGAGATCACTACAGGAGAATGGAAATAGCAGTGGTTCTCAAATCTGGCTACACTTTAGAATTACCTAGGGAACTTTTAAATCAATAAAAATGCCCAGGATGTACCCCAAAATTTTGAAACATCTCTGTGGGTGGGACCAAGAGATTCAGTTTTGTAAAATCTCCCCAGGTGATTGTAATGTGAAGTCAGAGTTAAGAAATACTGGTAGAGTTAAAAAAATAAAGAAAGAAGACATCAGCTGAATGCAAAAGCCTGTAGAATAAAAAATATCTAAAGATCAGGATAAGAACGAGTATAGAGAAGTAGCACAGATAAAGGAATAAATTAAAAAAAAAAAAAACTGGGAGAGAAGACTCAGAAAAGTAGGTGAATCTGAAGTGGTAGGTGTCACAGAAGCCAGAAGAGGAGAGTTCTTGAGAAGGAAGAGTTATGTAGTAAAGTGTAAAATGCCAGATTCCCTAGACATTAAAAACTAAACTAAAAGCAGAGAGAGAGACAGATTTTTAGAAGTCATCGGCGGCTTTTTATTAAAAGCCTTTTAGATGGTGGGATACTAAGGGTCCAAATTGTAGTGATTAAAGGAATAAATTAAATGTGCGAACTACTAATCTCCCTATAAATCATAATATTTGTTATAAAGTATTTTCAAGGAATTAGGTCAATGTTGATTTTGTTTCTTTCTTTAAGAGATCATCATTCTTTATTATTCCATAATATTACTGTATAAATTTTCATACTAAAATGTAATATGATATAATCCTAAATATGGGGGGGTGGAGCAAGATGGCGGAGGAGTAGGAGACCCAAATTTCATCTGGTCTCATGAATTCAGCTGAATAGGGATCAAACCATTCTGAACACCTACGAACTCAACAGAAGATCGAAAGGAGAGTAGCAACAACTCTGAACAGAGAAGCGACCACTTACTGGAAGGTAGGACGTGCGGAGAAGTGAATCCAAGGCGATATTCGGGAGGAGAGACGGCGGGGGAGGGGGCCTCCGCCGGCCGCTTCTGGCAAGTGATAGAGCCGCGGAGCACAAAATCGGACCTTTTAGAAGTTGGCTCCGCTGAGGGACGTCGCTGCAGTGGCTAAGCAGGGCGTGGAATCCTCCCAGGACAGTGTGGTCTCAGGACCCTTGGGGTCACAGAAAGACCGGGGGTGCCTGAGTGCGGCAGAGCTCCCAGGTATCGGAGCGGGGAAGCCGGCGGCAGAGACAGAGCCGAGGCGTGGGCTCTCAGCTCGGGGTTGCCATAAACTGTGATCCGCGGCCCAGTCGGGCCACTGCTCCTCCAGCAGGGACCCAACAAGCAGCAGATCTGGGGAGACTCCCCTTCCTCCCCCAGGGAGGAGCGGCGCGGGAACGCACCACAGGGATCTGCTGGGTTTGGAGACTCCACACGGGGTCGGGTGCCAGAGATAGCAACGCTTGGTCACAGGCCTGGTGAGCACGGAGTGCGGCCAGAGACCAGTGAGACGGGAGTGTCTACTTTTCTCTGGGGGAGCACTGAGGAGCGGGGCCCCAAGTTGTCAGCTCCACCGGGTGGAGATTGAGAGGCCACCATTTTTGCCCTGGTCCTCCAAAGCTGTACGGAGAGCTTGCAGGGAACAAAAGCTCCTGAGAGCAAACCGGAGCAGCTTCCTTAGCCCGGACCGACAAGGGCGAGGCAATTCAGCCTCTGGCAAAGACATTTGGAAACCACAGCAACAGGCCCCTCCCCCAGAAGATCGGCAAGAACAGCCAGCAAGCGAAGACCAAGTTTACTAATCAAGGAGAACGGGAGAACTCCAGCTCTAGGGGAATACTGCACATAGACTTAATGGCTTTTTTTTACCATGATTCATTAGTTCATCAAAGTTAATTTTTGTTGACTGTTTTATTTTTATTTTTCATTTTCCCTTTTTCAACCAACATCTTATCAATCCCTTTTTAAAAAAAAAAAACATTTTTTATTTTTCATTTTTGAGTCATATTTTATCCCTTCATAGTAGTTACCCTTATTTTAGGCATATATATATATAAGTTGTTCTCTCTTTAAAATTTTGAGATACAGTTTCTTCTAACAGATCAAAATATACCCTAAATCACTAGTGTATGGCTTTGTTCTAGTCTCCTGCCTGATCACATTCTCTCCCTTTTTCCTTTTTTTTTTCTTAAATCTTCTTTCTTTTTTCAAACAACTTCTTATATTATCAAGTCCTTTTATAAAATCTTTTATAATTTTCATCTTTACAGTCATCTTCCATCCTTTCATTGTATCAACACTTATTTTGTACATATATGTCTTTCTTCCTTTAAAATTTAGGAGGCACTTTTTCTAACAGACCAAAATACGCCCAAAATCTAGTGTGTGGCACTGATCTATGCACTAGCCTGATCATATTTGATCATATTCTGCTTTTTATTGTATTGTTCTGTTTTTGTTTTTATCTTTTTTTCTTTTTTTTCCCTTCTTTTTTCTTTCTTTCCCTTTCTTTTCCCCTGGTTTCAGGTCTTTTCTGATTTGTATACAGTATATTTGCTGGGGACGTTGTAAACCTGTTAGCATTTTGTTCTCTCATTCATCTATTCTCCTCTGGATAAAATGACAAGACGAAAAAAATCACCTCAGCAAAAAGAACAAGAGGTAGTACCGTCAGCCAGGGACCTACTCAATACGGACATTAGTACGATGTCGGACCTAGAGTTCAGAATTATGACTGTAAAGATACTAGCTGGGCTTGAAAAAAGCATGGAAGTTATTAGAGAAACCCTTTCTGGAGAAATAAAAGAACTAAAATCTAACCAAGTCGAAATCAAAAAGGCTATTGATGAGGTGCAATCAAAAATGGGGGCACTAAATGCTAGATTAAATGAGGCAGAAGAGAGAATCAGTGATATAGAAGACCAAATGATGGAAAATAAAGAGGCTGAGAAAAAGAGAGAGAAACAACTACAGGATCACGAGGGCAGAATTTGAGAGATAAGTGAAACGATAAGAAGAAACAACAGTAGAATAATTGGGATCTTGGAAGAAGAAGAGAGAGAGAGAGGGGCAGAAGGTATATTGGAGCAAATAATAGCAGAGAACTTCCCTAATGTGAGGAAGGAAACAGGCATCAAAATCCAGGAGGCACAGAGAACCCCTCTCAAAATCAATAAAAACAGATCAACACCCCGACATCTAATAGTAAAACTTACGAGTCTCAGAGACAAAGAGAAAATCCTGAAAGCAGCTCGGGAGAAGAGATATGTAACCTACAATGGTAGAAACATTAGATTGGCAACAGACCTATCCACAGAGACCTGGCAGGCCAGAAAGGACTGGCAAGATATCTTCAGAGCACTAAACGAGAAAAATATGCAGCCAAGAATACTATATCCAGCTAGGCTGTCATTGAAAATAGAAGGAGAGATAAAAAGCTTCCAGAACAAACAAAAACTAAAGGAATTTGCAAACACGAAACCAGCCCTCTAAGAAATATTGAAAGGGGTCCTCTAAGCAAAGAGAGAGCCTAAAAGCAGCAAAGATCAGAAAGGAACACAGACAACATACAGTTAACAGTCACCTTACAGGCAATACAATGGCACTAAATTCATACCTTTCAATAGTTACGCTGAATGTAAATGGGCTAAAGGCCGCAATCAAAAGACACAGGCTATCAGATTGGATTAAAAAAACAAGACCCATCAATATGTGTCTGCAAGAGACTCATTTTAGACCCAAAGACACCCCCAGATTGAAAGTGAGGGGGTGGAAAACCATTTACCATGCTAATGGACACCAAAAGAAACCTGGGGTGGCAATCCTTATATCAGACAAACTAGATTTTAAAACAAAGACTGTAATAAGAGATGAGGAAGGACACTATATTCTACTTAAAGGGTCTATCCAACAAGAAGATCTAACAATTGTAAATATCTATGCCCCAAACATGGGAGTAACCAATTATATAAGGCAATTAAAAACAAAAGCAAAGAAACACATTGACAACAATACAATAATAGTGGGGGACTTTAACACCCCCCTGACTGAAATGGACAGATCATCTAAGCAAAAGATCAACAAGGAAATAAAGACTTTAAATGACACACTGGACCAAATGGACTTCACAGACATATTCAGAACATTCCATCCCAAAGCAACGGAATACACATTCTTCTCTAGTGCCCATGGAACATTCTCCAGAATCGATCACATCCTAGGTCACAAATCAGGTCTCAATCGGTACCAAAAGATTGGGATAATTCCCTGCATATTTTCAGACCACAATGCTTTGAAACTAGAACTCAATCACAAGAGGAAAGTCGGAAAGAACTCAAATGCATGGAGGCTAAAGAGCATCCTACTAAAGAATGAATGGGTCAACCAGGAAATTACAGGAAATTAAAGAAGAATTAAAAAAATTCATGGAAACCAATGAAAATGAAAACACAACTGTTCAAAATCTTTGGGAAGCAGCAAAGGCAGTCCTGAGAGGAAAGTATATAGCAAACAAGCCTTTCTGAAGAAACAAGAAAGGTCTCAAATAGACAACCTAACCCTACACCTAAAGGAGCTGGAGAAAGAACAGCAAATAAAGCCTAAACCCAGCAGGAGAAGAGAAATCATAAAGATCTGAGCAGAAATCAATGAACTAGAAACAAAAAGAACAGTAGAACCGATCAATGAAACTAGGAGCTGGTCCTTTGAAAGAATTAACAAGATTGATAAAGCCCTAGCCAGACTTATCAAAAAGAAAAGAGAAATGACTCAAATCAACAAAATCATGAATGAAAGAGGAGAGATCACAACCAACACCAAAGAAATTCAAACAATTATAAGAACATATTATGAGCAACTCTATGCCAGCAAATTAGATAACCTGGAAGAAATGGGTGCATTCCTAGAGATGTATCAACTACCAAAACTGACCAGGAAGAAATACAAAACCTGAACAGACCTATAACCACTAAGGAAATTGAAGCAGTCATCAAAAATCTCCCAACAAACAAAAGCCCAGGGCCAGATGGCTTCCCAGGGGAATTCTATCAGACATTTAAAGAAGAATTAATACCTATTCTCCTGAAACTGTTCCAAAAAATAGAAATGGAAGGGAAACTTCCAAATTCATTTTATGAGGCCACCATTACCTTGATCCCAAAACCAGACAAAGACCCCATCAAAAAGGAGAATTACAGACCAATATCCTAGATGAACATGGATGCAAAAATTCTCACCAAAATACTAGCCAATAGGATCCAACAGTACATTAAAAGGATTATTCACCACGACCAAGTGGGATTTTTCCCTGTGCTGCAAGGCTGGTTCAACATATGCAAATCAATCAACGTGATACATTAACAAAAGAAAGAACAAGAATCGTATGATCCTCTCAATAGATGCAGAAAAAGCATTTGACAAAGTACAGCATCCTTTCTTGATCAAAACTCTTCAGAGTATAGGGTTAGAGGGTACATACCTCAATATCATAAAAGCCATCTATGAAAAACCTACAGCCAATATCATTCTCAATGGGGAAAGGCTGAGAGCTTTTCCCCTGAGGTCAGGAACGCAGCAGGGATGTCCACTCTCACCACTGCTATTCAACATAGTATTAGATGTCCTAGCCACAGCAATCAGACAACAAAAAGAAACCAAAGGCATCCAAATCGGCAAAGAGGAAGTCAAACTCTCACTCTTTGCAGATGATATGATACTTTATGTGGAAAACCCAAAAGACTCCACCCCAACACTGCTAGAACTCATACAGGAATTCAGTCAAGTAGCAGGCTATAAAATCAGTGCACAGAAATCAGTGGCATTCCTATACACCAACAACAAGACAGAAGAGAGACAAATCAAGGAGTCGATCCCATTCACAATTGCACCCAAAACCATTAGATATGTAGGAATAAATTTAACCAAAGAGGCAAAGGATCTGTACTCAGAAAACTATAAAATACTCATGAAAGAAATTGAAGAAGACACAAAGAAATGGAAAAACGTTCCATGCACATGGATTGGGAGAACCAACATTGTGAAGATGTCAATGCTACCTAGAGCAATCTACACATTCAATGCAATCCCTATCAAAATACCATCCACTTTTTTCAAAGAAATGGAACAAATAATCCTAAAATTTGTATGGAACCAGAAGAGACCCCGAATAGCCAGAGGAATCTTGAAAAAGAAAAGCAAAGCTGGCGGCATCACAATTCCGGACTTCCAGCTCTATTACAAAGCTGTCATCATCAAGACAGTACGGTACTGGCACAAAAACAGACACATAGATCAATGGAACAGAATCGAGAGCCCAGAAATGGACCCTCAACTCTACGGTCAACTAATCTTTGACAAAGCAGGAAAGAATGTCCAATGGAAAAAGGACAGTCTCTTCAACAAATGGTGTTGGGAAAATTGGACAGCCACATGCAGAAGAATGAAACTGGACCATTTCCTTACACCACACACAAAAATAGACTCCAAATGGTTGAAAGACCTAAACGTGAGACAGGAGTCCATCCAAATCCTAAAGGAGAACACAGGCAACAACCTCTTCGACCTCAGCCGCAGCAACTTCTTCCTAGAAACATCGCCAAAGGCACGGGAAGCCAGGGCAAAAATGAACTATTGGGATTTCATCAAGATAAAAAGCTTTTGCACAGCAAAAGAAACAGTCCACAAAACCAAAAGACAACTGACAGAATGGGAGAAAATATTTGCAAATGACATATCAGATAAAGGGTTAGTATCCAAAATCTATAAAGAACTTATCAAACTCAACACCCAAAGAACAAATAACCCAATCAAGAAATGGGCAGAAGACATGAACAGACGTTTTTCCAAAGAAGACATCCAAATGGCCAACAGGTACATGAAAAAGTGTTCAACATCGCTCGGCATCAGGGAAATCCAAATCAAAACCTCAATGAGATACCACCTCACACCAGTCAGAATGGCTAAAATGAACAAGTCAGGGAACGACAGATGTTGGCGGGGATGTGGAGAAAGGGGAACCCTCCTACACTGTTGGTGGGAATGCAAGCTGGTGCAACCCCTCTGGAAAACAGTATGGAGGTTCCTCAAACAGTTGAAATTAGAGCTACCATTCGATCCAGCAATTGCACTACTGAGTATTTACCCCAAAGATACAAATGTAGGGACCCGAAGGGGTACGTGCACCCCAATGTTTATAGCAGCAATGTCCACAATAGCCAAACTGTGGAAAGAGCCAAGATGTCCATCGACAGATGAATGGATAAAGAAGAGGTGGTATATATACACAATGGAATATTATGCAGCCATCAAAAGGAATGAGATCTTGCCACTTGCAATGACGTGGATGGAACTGGAGGGTGTTATGCTGAGTGAAATAAGTCAATCAGAGAAAGACATGTATCATATGACCTCACTGATATGAGGAATTCTTAATCTCAGGAAACAAACTGAGTGTTACTGGAGTGGTTGGGGGTGGGAGGGATGGGGTGGCTGGGTGATAGACATTGGGGAGGGTATGTGCTATGGTGAGTGCTGTGAATTGTGCAAGACTGTTGAATCAAAGATCTGTACTTCTGAAACAAATAACGCAACATATTTTAAGAAAAAAGAAAAAGAAGAAGATAACAGAAGAGGAAGAGTGAAGTGGAGTAAGTCAGAGGGGGAGACGAACCATGAGAGATGATGGACTCTGAAAAACAAACTGAGGGTTCTAGAGGGGAGGAGCGTAGGGGGATGGGTTAGCCTGGTGATGGGTTTTGAGGAGGGCACGTTCTGCATGCAGCACTGGGTGTTATGAACAAACAATGAATCATGGAACACCGCATCAAAAACTAATGATGTAATATATGGTGATTAACATAACAATAAAAAAATTAAAAAAATAATCCTAAATATGTAATGTAATCCCCCAAATAACATGAATCACCTTCCATGTAATCACAAAGTAATCTCCTTTATATTGTATGTAGGTAAACAGTTATAAAGCTGTGGAAACAAAGAGAAGGGAACTAATCTATTTCTTATTATTCTACTGGGTGAGACAAAAGCTGCTTTGCATGTATTTTCTTCAGATAAGGAATATCTGTTACCTCACTTTGCCAGTTACCTCATTAGAAAACACCAGGATTTTCCTGATCAAGGTATCTTGTTGCCATTAATGACTCCAAAACTGAAATAGTGCAGACGAGAAAGTGTAGTAAATTGTCCTCTTCTCCTAACTGTTGAAAAAGTATTTGCTATTTAAGTCAAAATAGGTTCTACACTAATTTGTCTCCTACAGAAAATAATTATCAGATTCCAATAAAACTCTATTCAAATAACTTAAAAAGCCTATGTTAAGCCACAACATACAAATTATAATTGTTTAGGGTTAATAATTTTTTTTGTTTGTGTACATTGCTTTGTACGAAATAGAAACTCCAAGAGTATGGTTGGATGAATTTATTAACCAGGCACCCAGCAATGGGAAAGATATGCATATTTTATGGCCCTAAGTTGTGATTCCCAACCTTTCCAGTTGGAAGATATCTTTAGGTCTTTACTTATATCATACATTAAAGGGGCAATGCCTTCATTTATTGCTCTGCAAACAATGGAATGCTTATACTAGATTTTGTGGACTCCTCACTCAAAACATTCACAGATTGAGAAATCCCGTGCCAGAAGCCAATGGAATTCGTTTCAACCTGAAAGAACATTTTTGCTTGACAAATACATGAATAAAACTTTGAAACCTTAAAGACTTGCATTTAAATTAAAAGTGTTTAAACAGGGACGCCTGGGTGGTTCAGTCAGTTAAGCATCCGACTCTTGATTTCTGCTCAGGTCATAATCTCAGGGTCATGAGATTGCGCCCCGCATTGGGCTCTGTGCTGAGCATGGAGCTTGGGATTCTCTCTCTCCTCCTTCTGCCCCTCCCTGTTCTCCCTCTCTCTCTCTTTAAAAATGTTTAACCAGATATTGTGCATTTCTTAGTTGTCTAAGAGAGTAGAGCTGCTGTAGATTTCTTACGATTTTTCAAAAATATCTCAGACATGTATCATATGATCTCACTGATATGAGCAATTCTTAATCGCAGGAAACAAACTGAGGGTTGCTGGAGTGGTGGGATGTGGGGGGGATGGGGTGGCTGGGTGATAGACATTGGGGAGGGTATGTGCTATGGTGAGTGCTGTGAATTGTGCAAGACTGTTGAATCACAGACCTGTACCTCTGAAACAAATAACACATTATATGTTAAAAAAAAAAAAAAGATAGTAGGAAGGGAAAAATGAAGGGGGGGAATTGGAGGGGGAGACAAACCATGAGAGAACTATGGACTCTGAGAAACAAGCTGAGGGTTCTAGAGGGGAGGGGGTGGGGGATGGGTTAGCCTGGTGATGGATATTAAAGAGGGCATGTATTGAATGGATCACTGGGTATTATATGCAAACAATGAATCATGGAACACCACATCAAAAACTAATGATGTAATGTATGGTGATTAACATAACATAATAAATAAAAAATAATAATGCATTATAGTGGTACCTTAATTGTAATAAATGTACCACACTAATGTAAGGTGTTAATAATAGGGGAAATTGTGCATGTATGGATGAGAAGTTATATGGGAAATTTATGCTTTCTTTTTTCTCTGTAAACCTAAAAGAGCTCTAAGAGCTTGGGATTCTCTCTCTCCTCCTTCTGCCCCTCCCTGTTCTCCCTCTCTCTCTCTTTAAAAATGTTTAACCAGATATTGTGCATTTCTTAGTTGTCTAAGAGAGTAGAGCTGCTGTAGATTTCTTATGATTTTTCAACAATATCAGTCTTTATCTTCTATTTTATTTCAGCTGTTTGAAATGAAAGTTCAGTAATGTATAAACTCTTCTTCAGGGGCACCTGGGTGGCTCAGTCGTTAAGCGTCTGCCTTCGGCTCAGGTCATGATCCCAGGGTCCTGAGATTGAGCCCCGCATCAGGCTCCCTGCTTGGCGGGAAGCCTGCTTCTCCCTCTCCCACTCCCTCTGCTTGTGTTCCCTCTCTCTCTGTGTCTCTCTCTGTCAAATAAATAAATAAAATCTTTAAAAAAAATAAACTATTCTTCTATGAAAATCAAAGCAAAATTAAAGAGTCTCAACTCTACAAACTAGTGTGGTACCAGACACTTCTACATGCCTTTTGGGTTCTTCCTCTAGGGGAAACAAAACAAAACAAAAACCTTGATCTTGAACCTAAATTCTTCTACAGACATTGTTCTTTTCCTTAACCTCCTTTGCAGCATAGCTTCTTGCTACTTCTTACTCACCTCTTCCATTTTCTTTGATCTCACTCTGGTCGGATTGCAGTCTCTACTCACCTAAAACGAAGCTCATCAGGGTCACTAGTGACTAAACCCAGTATTCACTGTTCAGTTCTTACCCATTAGTACAATTTGACGGTTCCGTTCTCTTGACTCACTTTCTGCAGTTCGCTTCTCCCATCTTACATATCACTCCTTCCCAGTCTCCTTTCTGATTTTTGATCCTCTTCCCAAACCTGTAAACCTCAGAATTCCCAGGTCTGGTGTATCAAACAATCAAACTTTTCCCTGGAAGTTTAGCACCTTAAAAACATAACAGATTTAAAACCAATCTCTTGATTCTTGCTGCTATTGATAAAAGACAGTTTTTCCAAAAAATCTTTCACTTTCTTCAGGATCCCAAGCCAAACATCTTGATGTCATGACTTATCTCTTTCTCTCATACCTCCCATACAATTCAGAAGCAAATTGTGTTACCTCTACCACCACAATATATCTAATATTTGATAAGCTGCCATTTTTCTTGCCTCCATTATTGCATTGTCCTCTTATTCTATTTCTCTGCATTCACCCTTGTTACCTAAACTATTTTTTAAATGTCTTCCATTTACTCAAATCCCTTTAAAATCTTCTCTTAAAATCCACTGTGTTTATAATTGCCTATAAAATGCTACATGATTTGGTTCCCCATTCACTATCAGGCCTTATATTACCTTCTAAACTTTTCTTTGCCCTCTCTGCTTGGACCACATACTCTTTCCTCTGCTGGCATTTTCCCAGCAAACACACTTCCCTTCCGGCAAGGGCAAGTAAGTCACCACCTGGTTCTGAATGATCATCATTTCTTTTGGATTCTTAATATATTTCTATATTTCCCTCCCTCAGCTCCTGGCATCTAAGTAATGTGTTTAAACTGCCATTCAGACAACTGAACACATCCACCTCTCACCTCACCTCTTAACTCTTACCAGTCCATTTGTTTAATTCTGCCTTGGGAATATGAAGATAGAGAAATATCAGTAATGTTATTGACAGTCATTTTTGAGAGCTGGAAACAAGTTATTCTCCCCATAAAATGGGCTGGAACCCCAGAAACTGGTAGAGATATCAATTAAGGAATTAAACTTAGAGCAATATTTGGTAGTAACTGGGTCAATAAAACAACCTCTTCTTATTTAAAACTTACAGATGCCATAATTAAAATTCTGTAGTGGAAATCGAGGTGGATAGTGAGAAAACAAATCCCACACTTTCCGTGGTGACCAATCTCCAGACTGGTTCCCAGTGATCCCTACTTCCTGATATTGACACCATTGTGTGAGTCTCTTCCAGACTGTACCATGCATGGCTGGTCTGTGTGACCTATAAAATATGACAGAAGTGAAGGTGTGTGACTTATGAGGCTAAATAATAATGAAAATTGTGGCAGCTGCCTCTCTTGCTGTTGTTCAGATCCCACAATTTTATGGGGAGAATAACTTGTTTCCAGCTCTCCACTTCTGTCATATTTTATAGGGGAAGTCAGCTGCTACGTCATGAGAACACACAGTGGTCCTGTGAAGAGGCCTCTATTACAGGGAATTAGTGTTTCCTGCCAACAGCCATGTGAGTAAACCATCTTAGAAGCAGATCCTCCTGCTCCTGCCAAACCAGCAGATTCTTCAGCCTTATCAGGTCTCTCACGAGAGGCCATGCGATACAACCACTCAGATTCATTGCTCATGAATACTTAACTCATAGGAACTGTGAGATACGAAATATTTATTCTTTTAGTCATTCATATTTGGTATTAATTTATTATACAGCAATAGGTAACTAATATACTTCTCAAAATTAATGTGTTAAATGCTAGTTTTATGTATATACAAATAGTCTTCTAATAAACAGATGACTGTCCAGCAGAGGAGTCTAGTTGCTTGTCTCCCACTCTCAAGGCCAAAAAGGGCAGAGACTCATTTTTCCAGCACCTTCCAGTTCCCAACATTGCAGCTTGAACACCTAAATGTGACATAAGCTAATCCAATGTCACTTGTGACTTTGAGTCAAGAGTTAATTGCACGGTAATGGAAAACAAATCCTAGGGGCAGCTATAGAAATTGCAGTGAATTTGTGAATTTGCGGTTGTGCCGGTGGTAACACAGCCAGCAACAACACCCAGTGTCCAGTGCCGATGCCAATCAAAGTTACAGTTTCCAGTGTTCAGCTGCGGAAACAGAAGTGTCTTTACTCAAATGACTCAGTGGTGAGATTTAGCTGTGGTTTTTACTTTTATTTTTCCATTATTGCTTTCAGTTTTCCAAGCCTGATCATCTACAATTCCAGAAAATCTAGGTATATATCAGGTAAGGTAACTGTGGCTGCTTTAATAAATCACTCAGAACTTTAGTGGCTTTAAACACGGAAGTTCATTTCTCATCAACTCAACCTTCAAAGGGGTTTTGGTCAGTAGATGGTTCAGGCTGTTTCCATCTTGATACTCTACAACCCCCGCTAGGACCTAGTCAGAGAAAGAGAGAGACACAGAGAGAGAGAGAGAAAGAGAGACAGAAAGAGAGAGAGGCTGGAGAAGTTACTCCAATTTCAAAGCTTTTATTTACATGAAAGTGGCACAAATCACTTATGCTCACATTCCTTAATAAGACCAGACACCAGACCTGTGTAGATTCACAGGTGAAGGAAGATATAGTCCATAGCTAGCAGCAATTTCTCAGCAACAACTCTATTCAATGGAATAGGAAGTACAAAATCTGTTAGTAGCTATCCATCTCTGCCACACTGCGCTATGAGCCTGATATAATAAGTTTGTGTATTTTGCTTAAATCAGCGAGAGGTAGTTTCCTTGTATCTGGAAATCTGCCTAATATAGCTGTATTCTCAGTTACTTGATCAAAATCAACCTATAATTTGGCCAGTTAGTATAAATTAAGTTGAATTAACTTTTTTGCATTATTAAATTTCTTATTTTTTGAATAATTAATAGACCATTGATCAATAAATTGTTTATGAAATTCAGTCTCATCTGTAGCTCTATGAAAAAGTTGCAAGCCTCTGCTTACTGTATACATGTTTAGAAACAAGAGCTCAAAGTTATAAACCATTTGTCAATTATGGCAACATTATATTCTAATAACACCTAGAAGCATCTTATTTCTTCAACCTTCATTAATAAACAACACCAATAGCCAACAATACCACTAAGCACATTTTTTCTCAGAAATTATCTCAAATAATGGAAAATAATTTTCCCAGAAACAGTTGGGGATTATTTAGTATTATATTATTTATTAGATTTCCTTGTCATCTAAATAATTATAGTCATATAATGTTTTACTGCTACAGAGAATCTCTACAAGATATAAATAAGCTTAAAATTGTTATATTGTTAGTTTTCAAATTTACTCTCTTGAAAAAATCATTGCTAAGAGAACAAAAAGACCAGACAGACTGGGAGAACATATTTGCAGACACATAGTTGGTAAAGTACTGGTATCCAAAATATATAAATATCTCTTAAAACTCAAAAATAAGAAGAAAAACAACCCAATTAAGAAGTGGTCGAAAGTTTGAACAGACATCTCATCAAAGAAGACAAATAGATGGAAAATAAGCATATGTTAAGATATTCAACATCATATGGCATCGTGGAATTGCAAATTAAAACAACAATGAGATAAAACTACACATCTATTAGAATGGATAAAATCCAAAACACTGACAAAACCAAATTCTGGCCAAATTGTTGAACAACAGAAACTCTCATTCATTGCTGGTGGGAATGCAAGATGGGATAGCCATTTAGAAGACAGTTTGGCAGTTTCTTGCAAAACTAAATATACTTTTACTGTATGATCCAGCAATTACAGTCTTTGGTATTTATCCAAAGGAGTTCAAAACATATGCCAACACAAAAACCTTCACACTATGTTTATTCAATATTGAATAAAATTGGAAGCAACCAAAGATGTCCTTCGGTAGGTAAGTGGATAAATAAACTGTGGCACATCCAGACAATGTAATATAATTCAGCATCAGAAAAAAAAATGAGTTTTCAAGCCATGAACAGACATGAAGGAAACTTAAATGCATATTGCTAAGTGAAAGAAGCCAATCTTAGAAGCCTGTATACTGTATGGTTCCAACTATATGCCATTCTAAAAATGGCAAAACTATAGGGACAGCAAAAAGATCAGCGGTTCCCAGGGTTTTGGAGAAGAGGTAGAGAGGGATGAATAGATGGAAAACAAGAGATTTTTTAGGGCAGGAAACTATTCCATATGATAAAGTAAAAGTGAATACATGTCATTATGCATTTGTCAAAACTCGTAGAGGGTACACAAAAAGTGAACACCTGGTATAAGTGGTGAGCTGTAGTTAATAATAATGCATTATAATTATGCAGCCATCAAAAGGAATGAAATCTTGCCATTTGCAACGATGTGGATGGAACTGGAGGGTATTATGCTGAGCAAAATAAGTCAATCAGAGAAAAAAATGTATCATATGATCTCACTGATATGAGGAATTCTTAATCGCAGGAAACAAACTGAGAGTTGCTGGAGTGGTGGGATGTGGGGGGGATGGGGTGGCTGGGTGATAGACATTGGGGAAGGTATGTGCTATGGTGAGTGCTGTGAATTGTGCAAGACTGTTGAATCACAGACCTGTACCTCTGAAACAAATAACACATTATATGTTAAAAAAAAGAAGAAGATAGTAGGAAGGGAAAAATGAAGGGGGGGAATTGGAGGGGGAGACGAACCATGAGAGAACTATAGACTCTGAGAAACAAGCTGAGGGTTCTAGAGAGGAGGGGGTGGGGGATGGGTTAGCCTGGTGATGGATATTAAAGAGGGCATGTATTGAATGGATCACTGGGTATTATATGCAAACAATGAATCATGGAACACCACATCAAAAACTAATGATGTAATGTATGGTGATTAACATAACATAATAAATAAAAAATAATAATGCATTATAGTGGTACCTTAATTGTAATAAATGTACCACACTAATGTAAGGTGTTAATAATAGGGGAAATTGTGCATGTATGGATGAGAAGTTATATGGGAAATTTATGCTTTCTTTTTTCTCTGTAAACCTAAAAGAGCTCTAAAAATTAAAGTCTATTAATTAAAAAATAAATTATTAAGTTTAAGTAATGGGATAACAAAATCTGGGAAAGATCATTATGTTTTATTTTTATGCAATTCATTTATCTAAAAAGAGAAAGGAAGCTATTACATTCACTGTAAATGCAACTAGATGGTTTAAATAGCATTGAAAACCTAAGGCTTAAACAGTTCCAATGTGATTTCTGACCACCACCAATTCATGAACGATCTTTCTGACCTCCTACCCATGACCTCGTAATTCATGTGTTCTTATTTTTTACAACAGCTTTGTTCCCCAGATTCTGTTTGGCTTATTTTGTCCCTGCATCCTTCTGTAGTTTGGTGGTTTTACTAACGTTGACCAACAACCAGAATGATATTGAGTTGGTCCTAAATTACATGTTGCATTGTTACATGTACCTTAGCTCTTTGTTTTGTCAGGGGAGGAGAATGGATCTTGACCCAAAGAAGAGCTTTGTATTGCCCAGTCTCCTAAAAGGCACTGTGATTTATCTGATTTATTGACACTGGAAAAAGTCAAATGAGTTTCAGTAAAGGCATATTGAAGGAATAAGAGAAAAAATTAATTTTATTTTCTGCTGCTTCTAGCATTTTATTTTCTGTAGCTTCTTCTATTACCCTAACACATCTCAGATTCAATGTCTATCACAAATCTCCCCATCTTTGTTTCCTTTATTAACCCCTCAGGTACCAAGCTTTTCTATAATAGAAATAACAGGAGAAACTTCTCCAGTTACCCTAAGAAGTAGAATACTTAATAATGCCAGATAGTTTGGGCTTTTACAAAAGTCTTGGATTAAGCCACAAAATCAGGTATAGTTGATTATTAGCTTAGAGATGATGGAAGGATTCATTGTATTTACTTAAGACAGTTCAATCAGAATACATACCAATCAAAAAATAAGGGATAGACACATGTCAAACCTAACAGTAATATGCAGAAAAAAAAATCAAATATTCCTTCTAATAATTTTTGAGTTTTTCATTGATTCCTGAAAAATCCACTTTTTTTTTAGTAAGAATGGGCATCTCAAAAGAAGAATAGTTTAATTTAAAATATGTGTATCTAGGAATTTCAGAAGTCATTCATTCATAAATTTATTAAGCAAATATTTTTCAACCCCCTAGTATGTATGAGGACCTCTATGAGTCACTATAAAGTTAATATAAGGATAAACATGATGCCTGCTTCATGGAATTTAAAATCTGATTAATAAAAAGCAACAGCTCCTTCCAATTTACCTATTTTTAGGTATTTGGAATGAATCAAACTTTAAGTAACAAAGCCCAGATATAGTGACACAAACATATAGGGCTTATTTGGGTCACATACAAACATTCCAAATGTAGGTAATTATTGTCATTTCTTCAGTAGCTCAATAAAAGTGGGCTTATAACCTTGTTATTGTCTTCAGATTTCCCTTGTAGCTCTTCCCATGATCACAAGATACCTACTGCAATAGCTCATTATAAAGGAGTAATAATTTTGATGAAAAAATGAAGGAAGTAAACAAAATGACATCTATACGAAAAGAGCAAAAACTCAAGAGGAAGCCTACAGTGTACTTCTATTTACATTTATTAGGTCTAAACTTGGATTATATTGCCAACATTGGCTGAAAGATGACCAAGAAGATTACTTTAGTTAAATAAAAGGCCCTTTAATATTAAGACTACACAGTTACTAATTATTATTTTCCAGTGTAACTGACCAATAGAGAACTCCAAACCAGCCTGTAAAGAACAAACTTAAAGATAATTCTCAATTCTGTTAAAAAGGAAAGCATTAAATAATACAGAGTATACATAAAGTACTCAGCAAAGATTAATGCTCATTTTTCTTTGAAAGTTGTTTTAAAGTTATAGTGGAGATATTACCCAATATATTATTTATTAAACATGTACTGACAAACAACTATATATCGGCTGTAGTATTGGATACCATGAACATAAAAATGAAGAAGAGACAAACAGGTACCTTAAATATTTCACAGTATAGTAGGGGAAATAAATATGTAAACAGGTATTTATAAGACAATGTGATCTGTATAACACTGAATCTTCTAGAAAAGCATGCCACGTCCAGATAGTAAGAGAATATTAGAAAGTTTTTGATTAGGATGCCATTGGTGGTGACCTTAAACTGGAAACTAGGCAAGACTGAAAGAAATCCTGCCAAATTGGAAAGGATGCTATTGTCATCTAGTGGCCAGACCCCTGTCCTTGAAATGGTTATCGTAGATATTATCTATCTGTAAGGAACTATTTTGGGTGGGAAAAAAAAGCAACTGGCCACAATTCCACAAGATTTTTTTTCAGATCTTAATACATGAGGGGATATTAATGCTCTAAAAATAGTAATATCACTTGCCTTTCAGGAACTTTTTTTTTTCACTCTGTCATCATAGATAAAAATGACTTCAATTTGAGAAACTGTCTCAGATTAAAGGAGGTTAAATAGACATGATAACAAAATGCAGTTTGTGATCTTGGATTGGATACTGGGGCAATTAATGATATTTAAATAAGGCTGATAGATTATTTAATGGTATTATAAGAGTATTAATTTCCCGGTTTAAGTAATCATATTGTGGTTATGTAAGACTTAAGCATTTTGGGACACTGTCAGGTGTACAAGAATCCTATAACTATTACTGCAACTTTTAAAATGTCTCAATTTATTTCAAAATGAAGAATTAAAAAAGCTAAATGATAAAAATGTAGTACAAATTACAAAACTGGTTTAATCATGTATTTTCAGTTTCCCTAAGTGAATAATATACCTTATAATTATATAAGTATTATAATTTGCCTATTCACATATTTCTCTCTAATTTCTACATTTAGGTTCAGTGTGAAAGAAAATTTAAGATAATCATTATAGTTTTTGATTTGTAATTTCTGATGGAAACATACTATTCCTCTAAGTCCAGCCACCCTGGCAGTGTTTTTACAGGGAACCACAATTACCTCACCATCTTCTTTGTGCTATTAACTCCAGTTAATTATGTTAGGTTCTTTTTTTGATTATTATGATATCTTCTGATGGTGCATTCCATCAGCTGTGATTATATCCTTATATTTCAGGAACTCACAGAGCTATTAACATGAAATCACTATAGTAGATTCCTTAGGAATTTCAGGAAACAAACAAAAAAGATGTCAGGTAAATCCATTAAACTGGACACAGAAGCACAGGCAATAACCTGAAACCATTCTAGCTTTTAATGATATGTGCCGATGATTGACATGTTGTCTGGGACCACCATTTGGGATTCCAAATCTGTAAATCCCTGATTTTTGTCTTCTTCAGTGGACAGGTGAAGTTGAGCAAGAATTAAAGTGTAGGAACAAAGGTAATTATACTTATTTTAAACAAATCTGAAAAGCATATTAAATTTGGAAAGATTTCTCACTAAAAATAATGTCTTAGCCACCTGAGTGCAATTTAACGTTGCAAGATAGAAAATCCAGTTTGATCAGTTACATTAATTTTTAATAGTTGAAAAGTCTAACTATAAAATGTCAGCTAACTAGATAGCCATTTATTGAATGTTTAGGATTTTATTGAAAACCAGAGATTTATTATTTTATTTATTTTTTTCATTTTTTTATTGCTATGTTAACCACCACACATTACATCATTAGTTTTTGATGTAGGGTTCCATGATTCATTGTTTGTTCATAACACCCAGTGCTCCATGCAGAATGTGCCCTCTTTAATACCCACCACCAGGCTAACCCATCCCCCCACCCCCCTCCCCTCTAGAACCCTCAGTTTGTTTCTCAGAGTCCATCGTCTCTCATGGTTTGTCTCCCCGTCAGACTTACCCCACTTCATTCTTCCCCTCCTGCTATCTTCTTCTTTTTCTTTTTTCTTAACATATGTTGCATTATTTGTTTCAGAAGGACAGACCTATGATTCAACAGTCTTGCACAATTCACAGCACTCACCATAGCACATACCCTACCCAATGTCTATCACCCAGCCACCCCATCACTCCCACCCCCCACCACTCCAGCAACACTCGGTTTGTTTCCTGAGATTAAGAATTCCTAATATCAGTTAGGTCATATGATACATGTCTTTCTCTTATTGACTTATTTCACTCAGCATAACACCCTCCAGTTCGAACCACGTCATTGCAAATGGCAAGATCTCATTCCTTTTGATGGCTGCATAATATCCCATTGTGTATATATACCACATCTTTATCCATTCATCTGTCGATGGACATCTTGGCTCTTTCCACAGTTTGGCTATTGTGGACATTGCTGCTATAAACATTGGGGTGCACATACCCCTTTGGATCCCTACATCTGTATCTTTGGGGTAAATACCCAGTAGTGCAATTACTGGATTGTATGGTAGCTCTATTTTCAACTGTTTGAGGAACCTCCATACTGTTTTCCAGAGTGGTTGCACCAGCTTGCATTCCCACCAACAGTGTAGGAGGGTTCCCCTTTCTCCGCATCCCCACCAACATCTGTCGTTTCCTGACTTGTTAATTTTAGCCATTCTGACTGGTGTGAGGTGGTACCTCATTGAGGTTTTGATTCGGATTTCCCTGATGCTGAGCGACATTGAACACTTTTTCATGTGTCTGTTGGCCATTTGGATGTCTTCGTTGGGAAAAGTGTCCCTTCATGTCTTCTGCCCATTTCTTGATTGGATTATATGTTCTTTGGGTGTTGAGTTTGATTAGTTCTTTATAGATTTTGGATACTAGCCCTTTGTCTGATATGTCATTTGCAAATATTTTCTCCCATTCTGTCGGTTGTCTTTTGGTTTTGTGGACTGTTTCTTTTGCTGTGCAAAAGCTTTTTATCTTGATGAAATCCCAATAGTTTATTTTTGCTCTTGCTTCCCTTGCCTTTGGCGATGTTTCTAGGAAGAAGTTACTGCGGCTGAGGTCGAAGAGGTGGCTACCTGTGCTCTCCTTTAGGATTTTGATGGACTCCTGTCTCACGTTTAGGTCTTTCAACCATTTGGAGTCTATTTTTGTGTGTGGTGTAAGGAAATGGTCCAATTTCATTCTTCTGCATGTGGCTGTCCAGTTTTCCCAACACCATTTGTTGAAGAGACTGTCTTTTTGCCATTGGACATTTTTTCCTACTTTGTCAAAGATTAGTTGACCATAGTTGAGTATCCATTTCTGGGCTCTCTATTCTGTTCCATTGATCTATGTGTCTGTTTTTGTGCCAGTACCATACTGTCTTGATGATGACAGATTTGTAATAGAGCTGGAAGTCTAGAATTGTGATGCCACCAGCTTTGCTTTTCTTTTTCAAGATTCCACTGGCTATTCGGGGTCTCTTCTGGTTCCATACAAATTTTAGGATTATTTGTTCCATTGCTTTGAAAAAAGTGGATGGTATTTTGATGGGGATTGCTTTGAATGTGTAGATTGCTCTAGGTAGCATTGAGATCTTCACAATGTTGGTTCTTCCAATCCATGAGCATGGAAAGTTTTTCCATTTCTTTGTGTCTTCTTCAATTTCTTTCATGAGTATTTTATAGTTTTCTGAGTCCAGATCCTTTGCCTCTTTGGTTAAATTTATTCCTAGGTATCTAAAGGTTTTGGGTGCAATTGTGAATGGGATCGACTCCTTGAATTGTTTCTCTTCTGTCTTGTTGTTGGTGTATAGGAATGCCACTGATTTCTGTGCATTGATTTTATACCCTGCTACTTGACTGAATTCCTGTATGAGTTCTAGCAGTTCTGGGGTGGAGTCCTTTGGGTTTCCCACATACAATATCATATCATCTGCAAAGAGTGAGAGTTTGACTTCCTCTTTGCCAATTTGGATGCATTTGATTTCTTTTTGCTGTCTGATTGCTGTGGCTACGACTTCTAATACTATGTTGAATAGCAGTGGTGAGAGTGGACATCCCTGCTGAGTTCCTGACCTTAGGGGAAAAGGTCTCAGCTTTTCCCCATTGAGAATGATATTCACTGTGGGTTTTTCATAGATGGCTTTTATGATATTGAGGTATGTACCCTCTATCCCTATACTCTGAACAGTTTTGATCAAGAAAGAATGCTGTACCTTGTGAAATGCCTTTTCTGCATCTATTGAGAGGATCATATGATTCTTGTTCTTTCTTTTGTTAATGTATTGTATCACGTTGATTGATTTGTGGATGTTGAACCAACCTTGCAGCCCAGGGATAAATCCCACTTGGTCATGGTGAATAATCCTTTTAATGTACAGTTGGATCCTATTGGCTAGTATTTTGGTGAGAATTTTTGCATCCATGTTCATCTAGGATATTGGTCTGTAATTCTCCTTTTTGATGGGGTCTTTGTCTGGTTTTGGGATCAAGGTAATGGTGGCCTCATAAAATGAGTTTGGAAGTTTTCCTTCCATTTATTTTTTGGAACATTTCAGGAGAATAGGTATTAATTCTTCTTTAACTGTCTGATAGAATTCCACTGGGAAGCCATCTGGCCCTGGACTTTGTTTGTGGGAGGTTTTTGATGACTGCTTCAATTTCCTTAGTGGTTATAGGTCTGTTCGGGATTTCTATTTCTTCCTGGTTCAATTTTGGTAGTTCATACATCTCTAGGAATGCATTCATTTCTTCCAGGTTATCTAATTTGCTGGCATAGAGTTGCTCATAATATGTTCTTATAATTGTTTGTATTTCTTTGGTGTTGGTTGTGATCTCTCCTCTTTCATTCATGATTTTGTTGATTTGAGTCATTTCTCTTTTCTTTTTGATCAGTCTGGCCAGGGGTTTATCAATCTTGTTAATTCTTTCAAAGAACCAGCTCCTAGTTTCGTTGATCTGTTCTACTGTTCTTTTGGTTTCTATTTCATTGATTTCTGCTCTGATCTTTATGATTTCTCTTCTCCTGCTGGGTTTAGGCTTTATTTGCTGTTCTTTCTCCAGCTCCTTTAGGTGTAGGGTTAGGTTGTGTATTTGAGACCTTTCTTGTTTCTTCAGAAAGGCTTGTATTGCTATATACTTTCCTCTCAGGACTGCCTTTGCTGTGTCCCAAAGATTTTAAATCGTCTGTTTTCATTTTCATTGGTTTCCATGAATTTTTTTAATTCTTCTTTAATTTCCTGTTTGACCCATTCACTCTTTAGTAGGATGCACTTTAGCCTCCATGCATTTGAGTTCTTTCCGACTTTCCTCTTGTGATTGAGTTCTAGTTTCAAAGCATTGTGGTCTGAAAATATGCAGGGAATGATCCCAATCTTTTGGTACCGGTTGAGACCTGATTTGTGACCTAGGATGTGATCGATTCTGGAGAATGTTCCATGGGCACTAGAGAAGAATGTATTCCGTTGCTTTGGGATGGAATGTTCTGAATATGTCTGTGAAGTCCATTTGGTCCAGTGTGTCATTTAAAGTCTTTATTTCCTTGTTGATCTTTTGCTTAGATGATCTGTCCATTTCAGTCAGAGGGGTGTTAAAGTCCCCCACTATTATTGTATTGTTGTCAATGTGTTTCTTTGCTTTTGTTTTTAATTGCCTTATATAACTGGCTGCTCCCATGTTCGGGGCATAGATATTTACAATTGTTTGATCTTCTTGTTGGATAGACCCTTAAGTAGGATATAGTGTCCTTCTTCATCTCTTATTACAGTCTTTGTTTTAAAATGTAATTTGTCTGATATAAGGATTGCCACCCCAGTTTTCTTTTGGTGTCCATTAGCATGGTAAATGGTTTTCCATCCCCTCACTTTCAATCTGGGGGTGTCTTTGGGTCTAAAATGAGTCTCTTGCAGACAGCATATTGATGGGTCTTGTTTTTTAATCCAATCTGATAGCCTGTGTCTTTTGATTGGGGCATTTAGCCCATTTACATTCAGGGTAACTATTGAAAGGTATGATTTTAGGTATGAATACCATTGTAGGTTACATATCTCTTCTCCCGAGCTGCTTTCAGGTTTTTCTCTTTGTCTCTGAGACTTGTAAGTTTTACTATTAGATGTCGGGGTGTTGACCTATTTTTATTGACTTTGAGAGGGGTTCTCTGTGCCTCCTGGATTTTGATGCCTATTTCCTTCCTCACATTAGGGAAGTTCTCTGCTATTATTTGCTCCAATATACCTTCTGCCCCTCTCTCTCTTTCTTCTTCTAGGATCCCAATTATTCTAATGTTGTTTCATCTTTTCGTATCACTTATCTCTCGAATTCTGCCCTCGTGATCCTGTAGTTGTTTCTCTTTTTCTCAGCCTCTTTATTTTCCATCATTTGTTCTTCTATATCACTGATTCTCTCTTCTGCCTCATTTATCCTAGCAGTTAGTGCCCCCATATTTTATTGCACCTCATCAATAGCCTTTTTGATTTCGACTTGGTTAGATTTTAGTTCTTTTATTTCTCCAGAAAGGGTTTCTCTAATAACTTCCACGCTTTTTTCAAGCCCAGCTAGTATCTTTAAAGTCATGATTCTGAACTCTAGGTCCGACATCATACTGATGGACATATTGATAAGGTCCCGGGCTGACAGTACTACCTCTTGTTCTTTTTGCTGAGGTGATTTTTTTCATCTTGTCCTTTTGTCCAGAGGAGAATAGATGAATGAGAGAACAAAATGCTAACAGGGTAACAATGTTCCCAGCAAATATACTTTATACAAATCAGAAAAGATCTGAAATCAGGGGAAAAGAAAGGGAAAGAAAGAAAAAAGAAAGAGAAAAAAAAACAAACAAAAAGAAAGAGATAAAAACAAAAACAGAACAATACAAAAAAAAACAGAATATGATCAAATATGATCAAGCTAGTGCATAAATCAGTGCCACACACTAGATTTTGGGCGTATTTTGGTCTGTTAGAAAAAATGCCTCCTAAAATTTTAAAGGAAGAAAGACTTATATATACAAAATAACGGTTGATACAATGAAGGGATGGAAGATGACTGTAAAGATGAAAATTATAAAAGAATTTATAAAAGGAATTGATAAGATAAGAAGTTGTTTGAAAAAAGAAAGAAGATTTAAAAAAAAAAGGGAGAGACTGTGATCAGGCAGAGGACTAGAACAAAGCCATACACTAGTGATTTAGGGTATATTTTGATCTGTTAGAAGAAACTGTATCTCAAAATTTTAAAGAGAGAACAACATATAGATATGCCTAAAAGAAGGGTAACTACTATGAAGGGATAAAATATGACTCTAAAAATGAAAAATAAAAAATGTTTTTTTAAAAAAGGGATTGATAAGATGTTGGTTGAAAAAGGGAAAAAGAAAAATTTAAAAAAAACAGTTAAAAAAATTAACTTTGAAAAACTAATGAATCATGGTAAAAAAAAGCCATGAGTTCTATGTGCAATATTCCCCTAGCGCTGGAGTTCTCTCGTTCTCCTTGATCGGTAAACTTGGTCTTGGCTTGCTGGCTGTTCATGCTGATCTTCTGGGGGAGGGGCCTGTTGCCGTGGTTTCCAAATGTCTTTGCCGGAGGCTGAATTGCCCCGCCCTTGTCGGTCCGGCCTAAGCAAGCTGCTCGGGTTTGTTCTCAGGAGCTTTTGTTCCCTGCAAGCTCTCGGTACAGCTTTGGTGGACCAGGGTGAAAATGGTGGCCTCTCAATCTCCACCCGGAGGAGCTGAGAACTCGGGGCCCCACTCCTCAGTGCGCCCCCAGAGAAAAGCAGTCACTGCCGTCTCCCCGGTCTATGGTCGCACTCCGTGCTCACCCGGCCTGTGACCAAGGGTTTCTATCTCTGGCACCCGACCCCATGTGGAGTCTCCAAACCCAGCAGATTCCTGCGGTGCGCTCCCGCGCTGCTCTTCTCCGGGGAGAAAGGGAAGTCTCCCCGGATCTGCCACTTGTTGGGTCCCTGCTGGAGGAGCAGTGGCCCGACTGGGCCGCGGATCACAGTTGATGGCCACCCCGAGCTGAGAGCCCATGCCTCGGCTCCGTCTCTGCAGCCGGCTTCCCCGCTCCGGTACCCGGGAGCTCTGCTGCACTCAGGCACCCCCGGTTTTTCTGTGACCCCGAGGGTCCTGAGACCACACTGTCCCGCGAGGGTTCCACCCCCCGCTTAGCCACTGGAGCGACGTCCCTCAGCGGAGCCGACTTCTAAAAGTTCTGATTTTGTGCTCCGCTGCTCTATCAGTTGCCAGAAGCGGCCAATGGAGGTCCCCTCCCCCGCTGTCTATCCTCCCAAATATCGCCTCGGATTCACTTCTCCGCACGTCCTACCTTCCAGAAAGTGGTCGCTTTTCTGTTCAGAGAGTTGTTGCTATTCTTCTCTTCAATCTCCTGTTGAGTTCGTAGGTGTTCAGAATGGTTTGATCCCTATTCAGCTGATTTCCTGAGACCAAACGAAATCCAGGTCTCCTACTTCTCTGCCATCTTGCTCCGCCCCCCAAAAATCAGAGATTTTTTTTTTAAATAAAGATTACAATAAATTATTTGCCACTCCTCCTATCCATTTCCTTATTTCTCCTTGGCTGCCCTTATTACTTGCTTTAACCAACAGAAGCTGGTGGAAGTGATGCTATGTAACTTCTGAAGCTATTCCTAAAGGGATTTGTGGTTTCCATTTTACATACTTATAACACTCCAATTTGGAATCCAACTGTCATTCTGTGGAAAACCCAAACTATAGGGAGAAGTCCCTTCTACTGATAGGAATTGAGACACTACTATCTCTGTAAGTATAGGGAGAGGCCACACATATGAGGGTTACTGCACCTTGATTAATAACCTCAACTGGGTTCCCAGCCAACAGCCATTACTAAACTGTCAGACATTTAAGTCAGCCATCTTGGATGTCTCAGATCAAAGCAGCTTCTAGGCTATTGTGGCCCTAGTCATTGCAACATGGAACAGAAAATCCACCCAAATATGGTCAGGCAAACCACAAAACAATGACAAACTGTAAATGGCTTTTGTTGGTTTAAATTTTGAGATTTGTTATCAGTAATAGATAACAAAAATCGAGAATGTGTTATATATTAACCTCTTCATTAGGGTAAACAAAATCTGTGATTACATTGGTAGCTCCTAATTTAGTAGCCTCTCTTATACTACAATGTCAGTTTTATTCCACCTCAGCTTTTGATAATAGTTTTCCTAATATAAAATGCATTTTTCAAGGTTCATTTATTTCAGTTCAAAAAATACTTTGAATTGAACTGAAATTTTGTGCTTACTGCTTGGTTTGGTGAAATAGGAAACAATAAAAATTATAAGATATAACCCTGTCATCAAGAGCCTTGTTACTATTTAGAGACATAAGATACATACTTATTTAAAATAATTAAGAGTCAGTAAGAAGGAGACTGTCAGTAGGTGCTAAAAGGAAAAGTTAAGTGGAACTGAAATGTTTCTGGAAGGCTCTTGGGAAGAAGAAAACAAGTGTTCAATATTCAAAAATATAGAGAACTTGAAATATAAAGAGAAGTGAAGTGAAGGTACCCCAAATTGTGAGAAAACCACAGACTGAAGAATGACCATGGCCAAGGGGAGTCAGTAGGAAACAAAGTTCACTAAACCAAATTATTAATGTCAGAAAATAGTAGGAGAAAATAACCAAAAGTGCAACTGATTTGTGTAAAAAAAAGTATGCAATTTGACTTGTTTAAATATTACTTTTTTTGTTCATAATTAAATATGTTTTTGAACATCCTTGAAGAGAAACGTGGCTGTTGGCCTCAACCACAAATTTCCTCAAATGCCAATAAGGATGCCAGATTTTGCACTTAAAATTCAGGAAGCAAAATTTCATCATGTCACACAAGTCTGAGTTTGTAATGCCATAAATTCCTGAGGGCAAATATAGAAATTGCTAGTTAGAAATATACAGAAAGTGAAACACATAAATGATGATGAAATGCAAATTTGCTGAAATTGTGTTACAATTTTTTCTCTTTCCTTTTTAACTTAATTTTATATATCCTTTTTTTTAAGGATTTATTTATTTATTTATTTATTTATTTATTTATTTATTTGACAGAGAGAGAGAGCACAAACAGGGTGAGCAGGAGAAGGAGAAGCAGGTTTCCCGCTGAACAGGGAGCCTGATGTGGGGCTCAATCCCAGGACCCTGGGATCATGACCTGAGCTGAAGACAGACACTTAACTGACTGAGCCACCCAGGCATCCTAGTTTTATACATCCTTGACTTAAAACTGTTTTCCATTTGGAAAAGTCATCCTCTGGTATTGTGTGGCAAAGCAAAAGAAACACTCATGAGCATAGACACTGATTAGCCAACCAGATTACCACCAGCAATCAGAAATACCACATCAAAAGATGTCCCAATTAAATCCTGGCAAAAAAAAAAAAAAAAATCTATCTATTTCAGGAGAATATAATTAGTATCAGAATAAGTTCATTTTTTTCTTTCACCATGTGTAACTGACTGTACCAAGAGTGAAGGAAGAGCAGACTAGTTTATTACATAATCAGAGATTTGATTTAAAAAAGTCAATGAGAGGGCGCCTGGGTGGCTCAGTCGGTTAAGCGACTGCCTTCGGCTCAGGTCATGATCCTGGGGCCCCTGGATCGAGTCCCTCATCGGGCTCCTCACTTGGCAGGCAGTCTGCTTCTCCCTCTGACCCTCCCCCCTCTCATGTGCTCTCTCTCTCTCTCTCATTCTCTCTCTCTCAAATAAATAAATAAAATCTTTTTAAAAAATAAAAAAGTCAATGAGATACATACTCTATATTCTCTATGTAACACTCTTTTTTTTTTTTCCAAAGATTTATTTATTTATTTTAGAGAGAGAGAGTGCTCCCAAGCAGAGGGAAGGGCAGAGGGAGAGGGAGAGAGAATCCTTAAGCAGACTCCCCACTGAACATGGAGCCCAATGTGGGGCTCAATCCCACCACCCTGAGACCATGACCTGAGTGGAAATCAAGAGTTGGCCACTTAACCAACTGAGCCACCAAGCTGCCCCTATTTAATACTCTTTTAGCAATTTTAAAATATATTAAGACTCCATATTATCTCAGTCAAAGCTGCAAGTGTTCTTATTTTCTCAGTAATAAATAAACACATTAATCATCGTTTTATACATTATTCATTTCCACTCACTGCTACTGTAGTAGGCACTGGGGCACAAAAGTGAGATAAGGTCCATATGTTTTAGACTCATTAGTATTATGTATAATAGTCCAGCTTCATCTCTTAACAGCAAAGAAGCATTAACATACTTTACTTTTTGAGCAAATATGCAAATACACATTTTTTAGGTTGTCTGAATCCTGAAAAAACTATATTCATATTGTTCTTATATTTAAAGACTTTGCATTACATACATTTATTCCTTGATTTAACACACATTTACTAAGTACTTATTTGCCAAACATAGTGCTAAATACTGAAGATATAAATATGAATATATTCTTATACTCAGTAAGTTTTTATTGTCTAATAAAACAAAAAGACAGTCATGGAGGTCGTGGATGGCTCAGTCAGTTAAATGTCTGACTCTTGATTTCAGCTCAGGTCATGATCTCAGGGTTATGGGATCCAGCCCCTCATTGGGCTCCACACTGAGCTTGGAGCCTGCTTGAGATTCTTTCTCTCCCTCTCCTTCTGCCCCTCCCTGCCCACTCTCACTCTCACTCTCTGTCTCTGTCTCTGTCTCTGTCTCTCTCTCTCTCTCTATATATATATATATACAATGCAGTCATGCAAATAAATGCAGTAATAGGATATCAAATGTGTAAAAATACAAAACTTTACACAGAAATAAGTGGTCATTGCTACTCAGGGAGAGTCTGAAGATGTTCTATAAAAAGGTGATACTAGATCTGAGTTTTGAAAGCTAAATCACATATTCAGCAGGTAAACAAGCATGGTGCATGGTTCCTTTTTTTTTAAGATTTTATTTATTTATTTGAGAGAAAATGAGATAGAGAGAGAGAGCACAAGAGGGAAGAGGGTCAGAGGGAGAAGCAGACTCCCCGCTGAGCAGGGAGCCCTATGCGGGACTCGATCCCGGGACTCCAGGATCATGACCTGAGCTGAAAGCAGTCGCTTAACCAACTGAGCCACCCAGGCACCCATGGTGCATGGTTCCAAAACCAAAACATATCACTGTCAGAGTGGTTTGTGATTGTTTTTATAAGATATGGAGTTTAAAAGTTGTTGTTCATGTGTATCTGAATATATAAATATGCACACATTTCTGTGTCTCATTGGGTGTTGGGTTATTTTTCCCATTTCAAAAGAAACTAAAGATGCTGGTGTTCTTATTTGTGTATGTCACTAAACATATTGAGCTTAATAATTAAAAAAAATTTATAGATTCACAAATATGACCAGTTGAATCAGATGTGCCTTGCTGATTTATTATTTTTCTTAGGGTTCTTCATTGATATTAGTCCTAGTTTTTTGGTTTTTTTTTTAAGATTTTTATTTATTTATTTGACAGAGAGAGAGAGCATAGCAGGGGGAGCAGCAGAGGGAGAGGGAGAAGCAGACTCCCCTCTAAGCAGAGAGCCTGATGTGGGATTCAATCTCAGAACCCTGGGATCATGACCTGAGCAGAAGGCAGACACTTAACCAACTGAGACACCCAGGTGCCCCTAGTCATAATTTTTGAGAGAGTAATTCCATTATTTGACATAAACTCATCATCTTCACATTTTTATACCCATAAAATAAGGCTAAGGATGCCCCTTCCCAAAGTTATTGAGAAAATTACTAGACAGAATACATTTTTTGATCTGAATATGTGTAGATCTTATGTTAGGGGGAGAAATATATCCAGATATATGCATGAAAATTGTACTGTATAGAGCTCCACTAATGACATGGCAGTGGGAAGAAGGGGCTATAAAAAAATCATAAAACCTAATGATAACCAAGTTTCTTATTAATTCATTTAAAGCATAATTAAAGAAACAGAAACAACAATTATAGCACCCGATGTCTATATACTAATGCACAGATTATGGATGTTGAACATGAAATTATTCAAAATATAAAAATAGAATCATAGGTGCTTTGGCAGATTTTAAAACTAACCAAAAGCAACAAAGAGTAATACTTAACTCAAAATAAAGATATTCATTAACAAGAAGTAGTTCTAGTATTGTATAAAAACACTGGGTGTTATACGCAAACAATGAATCATGGAACACTACATCAAAAACTAATGATGTAATGTATGGTGACTAACATAACTTAATAAAAAATAAAAGAAAAAGAAAGTATACTCAATGAAAATCATGAGCAAGATAATTCAAGTACAGTGGGAATTAGAATGAAAGGGTAAGTAGGTAGGAATTCTATTTTGTAAAACAAATATGCTATGCAATAAGATAAAAGAGATCATGCTTTGCTAACTCACAATATACAATAGTCAAAAAGACAAGATATAGTACTGACCCAAGATCCCAAGAATAAAAACATTTGCTAGACATCTCATTCAGTGAGAAACAAAACTTTTGATAAATACTTGGCTTGATTTCATGGCAATTTTACCTCTAAAATTGTAGGGGGAAAAGGCAAAATCTATAAACCTATTTAAAAATGGGATGATCCATCAGTTAACATCTCACTTTCGGTGGTGTGTTGAACTAGGAAATATTTGTCATTGTGCTAGTTTACTAGAGCTTCCATAAAAACAAACAAACAAACAAACAAACAAAAAACCCCACAATTCTGGAGACTAGAATTCTAAGACCAAGATGTCAGTAGGTTTGATTTCTTCCGAGGCTTAAGATTTTTGCCTTTTATGTCCTCATCTGGTTTTCCCTCAGTTTGTCCTATCTGTGTTTAATCTCCTCTTCTTGTAAGGACAACAGTCATACTGGATTAGGATCCATCCTAATGATTCCATTTCCAATTTTGCACTTTAAAGTCTCTCTCCCCAAATACAGTCACATTCTGAGGTAGTCAGGGTAAGGGCTTGGGAGAGACACAATTCAACCCATAACACTCATCTAAGGAAGTGGAGTGAGAAAGTAGGAAAATAGCATTAAAAGGCTAAAAGGCCAAGATGTTGGACCTAAGAATTTCCCCAGCTTTTAAAAATCCCTCCAGTGGCTCTGTTTTGAGCAATCTTTTATTTTTTATTTATTTATTTTTTTTAAAGATTTTATTTATTTATTTGAGAGAGAGAGAGAAACAGCATGAGAGGGGAGAAGGTCAGAGGGAGAAGCAGGCTCCCCGCTGAGCAGGGAGCCCGATGTGGGACTCAATCCCAGGACTCCGGGATCATGACCTGAGCCGAAGGCAGTCGCTTAACCAACTGAGCCACCCAGGTGCCCTCAGCAATCTTTTAGATCAAAATCTGGGAAGGTTCTAATTCAAAGATTCAGCCGTTATAGCCAGGAGTCAAACCCAATGTTGTTTGATGCCTTTCTAGCCATATTGTTTTATTTTATTATGTTAACTTTGATTAGCACAAGCTTAAAAATTGATTCAACTAGATAGGGGAAATAGATTTTTGGCCATGTGCCAATGTTGGTTGGTAGTAGCTCTCTTAAGCCCTATATTGCAAGTCTTGTAAGACCATGTCCAGACTCCATATGGAAATGGATCACAATGTGTTACTTAAGCTTGCCATGGAAAAGGGAGGGAGGAATAGCTCTAGTATGTTCTATATATGTGCCCTTCTTATAATAGGAAGTATTTTAGTTTCTATAGAAAGTGTAGTTTTCAACTATTTGACCATCTACCTGGAACACTCCCTTTTGGTTACAGGTAGACATTCTTATCTAACTATCTTAGCTAGAATAATGCCCACATTAAAAAGGTGAACAGTTTGCATTCCCACCAAAGGTGTAGGAGGGTTCCCCATTCTCCGCATCCCTGCCAACAAGCTGGTGCAGCCACTCTGGAAAACAGTATGGAGGTTCCTCAAAAAGTTGAAAATAGAGCTACTATACAACCCAGCAATTGCACTACTGGGTGTTTACCCCAAAGTTACAAATGTAGGGATATGAAGGGGCATGTGCACCCCGATGTTTATAGCAGCAATGTCCACAATAGCCAAACTATGGAAAGAGCCAAGAGGTCCATCGACAGATGAATGGATAAAGAAGATGTGGTATATATACACAATGGTATATTATGCAGCCATCAAAAGGAATGAGAGCTTGCCATTTACAACGACATGGATGGAACTGGAGGGTGTTATGCTGAGTGAAATAAGTCAATCAGAGAAAGACATGTATTATATGATCTCACTGATATGAGGAATTCTTAATCTCAGGAAACAAACTGAGGGTTGCTGGAATGGTGGGGGGTGGAAGGGATGGGGTGGCTGGGTGATGGACATTAGGGAGGGTGTGTGCTATGGTGAGTGCAATGAATTGTGTAAGACTGTTGAATAACAGACCTGTACCTCTGAAACAAATAATACATTATATGTATTATATGTTTAAAAAAAGAAGAAGAAGAAGATAGCAGGAAGGGAAAATTGAGGGGGGGGGAATCGGAGGGGGAGACGAACCATGAGAGACTATGGAGGCTGAGAAACAAACTGAGGGTTCTAGAGGGGAGGGGGGACTGGTTAGCCTGGTGATGGGTATTAAAGAGCGCACATATTGAATGAAGCATTGGGTGTTATACGCAAACAATGAATCATGGAACACTACATCAAAAACTAATGATGTAATTTATGGTGATTAACATAACATAAAAAAAAGTGACCAGTATCTAAACTCATTCAAGAAGCAGATTTTGTCACTACTTTATTATGTGGGGTCACACTTTAGCAACACTTTCTGCCTTTTCCACTTTTCCCCTTCCCCAGACACAAATCTGTCCTGTTGTGTCTTTGACTTCCTCCTGTCCTGTCTTTTCTCATGGTGCTTTCTCTACCTCATTTTTCTGAATCAATTCCCTCTGCTTTCTTATGCCTTTTCTTTCTCTCTCCTGATTCTTCCTTTTCTGAAATGCCTTTTTATCTTGATATAACAACCCACTACCCACTCATCAGCTTTGTTACTAGAACCACAATGGACTCAGCTTATAAATTTCATTCCTTTTAAAGAATAAATCACTACAACCTCTCATCATGATTTCTTTCTTAAAAAAGAAGCAAATGTACATTATTTATAACTTGAGTGTTCAGTTGCCTTTTTCCTCCCAGCTTTTTGAGATATAATTGACAAACGCATTGTGTAAGTTTAAGGTTTACAATGTGATGATTTGATATGCATATATATTGTGAAATGATTACCACAATAAGGTTAGTTGACACATCTATCACCTTACACAATTACCATTTTGGTTTTTGTTTCGTGGTGAAACATTTAAGATCTACTCTCAGTAATTCTCAAATACACAATATTATTAACAGTAATCACCATGCTGTACATTAAATTACATTAAATTAGTCATCCTCTAACCGAAGTTAGTACGCTTCACTAACACCTCCCACCTCCATGGGTTCTTAAAGCTTAACCTTAACATTCCTATATCAAAGATATTCATTATCAATCATATGGAGGACCTTGCTGTCACTCTTTATAAAACTAAAACTACTTAAGAGCAATTATTTTTATAACATATTACTAAAGCTAAATGTAACCCATATCTCTCTCTGTAAAATAAATAAATAAATCTTTTAAAAAATAAGTAAAAATTCTTAGGTGATTAGTGAAACCAAACAATTTTTTTTTCATTTTTGATAAGTACTGTGTTGGAAAACAGCAGAAATATTTATAAAACTATGAAGTAAATAGCTTTTGAAATTTAAAAATATATCCTGAAGATGAGTAATGGATTTGAAGAAAAATGAATTTCTTTCCAAGATATCATTCTGGTTTAATTTGTTATTTGTTATTTTGCCCCCAAGGAATGTATATATATGATACAGGAAGAAATCTGACAAAGAAAATATTTTTAATCCAATCCAGGGAAAAGAATATATAATTCTTAAAGTTAATGTGCTACATTTTATATTCTGTGGAAGATGTCGAGGAGGGAATGTGAAAAGGTAAAGGAAAGTAAGAAAATCAGTACCATTTCCATGAGAAGTGTTAATTAAATGAGATAATAAAAAAAGGGATGCCTGGGTGGCTCAGTAGGTTAAAGGTCTGCTTACAGCTTGGGTCATGATCCCGGGGTCCTGGGATCAAGTTCCACATTAGGCTCTTTGCTCAGCGGGGAGCCTGCTTCTCCTGCCTCTGCCCCCCTCCCCCTGCTTGTGGTCCTCACTCTCTGACAAATAAATAAAATCTTTACAAAAATGAGATAATAAAGAAATATTCCTAAATTATCCTGAAATCTTACAGTGACTGTACTTCCAGAAAAATGTTTTTTTTATTTCCAATATTTTTGTTCCTTAAAATCATTAAACTCACAGAAATTGTAATATTTTACTATCTGTAGTCTACTTCATTTTCTGCATTTTCTATTGAGAAGCACCACAAAACAGTTTTATCAGGACCAAATATCTAAGGTTTTGATTTAGAAAATATGTTTACTGCACATGCTTTACTTCACATGCAAAAGCAGCTACAGACCACCACTGAGGTCTTTAATCTGTGAGCTTTTTTCTTCAAGGATTGTAATGGGTTCGGGTTAAGTGATGGATATATTCGAACTCAGATCCCTCACATCTAATACTGTACATTTACAAGATAGTTGGTGAGGGTTATAATGCAGTCAGTAGAAAAGAGACAAAGCAAAACAAACATTTCCACTTTGGATCCAAATCTCTTATTCAGGATGCTTAACAATTGATCTAGTCCACATAAGCCAATTAATTACTGTATACTGGAATATTCAATCAGATTAACATGATCACTTACAACTGGATGTAGCACAAATGCCCCAAACTCAATATATCCTAAAATAATTTATTATTTTTTCTCTCAAACCCAATTCTATTTCTATAATCTTACTACCTAGGAATAATCTGATGACCAAAACAAGACACACTTGAGAGTGAAAGGGGGTCACTAAATCATACTTATGCTGAGGCAATGCGTGTAAATGTGATATCTCAGGCAAACTGAGATGGAAGATCATACTGTAAATAACATAATCATTTAGTCATTTGGTCAAACAAAATCAGGCGTCCTATTTGACTTACCATTTTCCTTCTAATAAAATAAGCTTGAGGGACTTGATTTTACTTTCTCTTCCCTTTTCTATAATCCCTATGTGAAGCTCTCTCATCATTCCTCACACAAACAGGACTTTCTGCCCCGACCTATCCAATAACCTCTGCCAAAGTGATTGCCTCGCAAAGTGCAAAGTGCAATCTGATAATGTTGCTGTCCTAGTTAAGACAAAAATAAATATATAAAAAGATCTTGGGCGCCTGGGTGGCTCAGTTGGTTAAGCGACTGCCTTCGGCTCAGGTCATGATCCTGGAGTCCCGGGATCGAGTCCCACATCGGGCATCCTGCTCAGCAGGGAGTCTGTTTCTCCCTCTGACCCTCTTCCCTCTCGAGCTCTCTATCTCTCATTCTCTCTCTCTCAAATAAATAAGTAAAATCTTTAAAAAAAAAAAAAAGATCTTGCCAACTCCAGGATAAAGTTCAAACTTCTAAACATTTCATGTAAGATTCTTTATGAGCTCATTTCCTCTGAAACATTCCATATTCCTGCTCACACAGGCTCCTCTTGATACATTGTGCTTTTTTGTGTCTTCTTGATCTGAAGGTTCTAATTTCATTTGCACGGAATATTCCCTAATACACACACACACACACACACACGGATTCTTATTTATCTTTTAAATTATTGTCTAAGACTAGAGACTCCGGTTTTTATTCTGAGTACTCAATCTCTGAGACCAAATTCCACCTTTTGGGGAAATATTTCTCCCACATTTCTGCCATATGATTCTAGTGAGGGATTCTAATTATAGATTTACATCTTTTGATGCAATTTCCAAATGAAGATGGACTATTTGTTCAGGGATAGGCATGTAGCCCAACAGTGCCAAATAGTCCATCTTCATCATTTTGTTGATTTGGCTGAGTAAAGAGATTCCGTCCCTATTTGATGAGTAAGCTATACTACATGAGGCATGGGAATGCCAGAAGCCAAGTTCACAAAATAAAGCAATTTGGAAATTGCATCCAATAACACAGAAAGAGACTGTGATGTTAGAGCAGGAGCCCTGCAAGTGTTCAAGGAGATTCCCAGTTCTATTTGTCCCTGAGGTCCATGCTTCCCAAGGAAATACGAAAATTTAAATAAAATCCACTTTACTTTTTTTCTTTTATTTATATCATTGGATTTTTCTCAACTGCAAGCAAGAGTAAGATGAGATGGATGCCAAGATGAGAAAAGCTTTCTCTAATCTGTGATTTCATACGATGGTGGAGTTATATCATACAAACTTTACTTACACAAAATCATCCACATATGCTAATCAAGAGACTAAAAAGAATTAAGATTTAAAATAATGTGGACAATTCCACTCAATGAACATAGGTTTTAATGTGTGTGTAAAATATGAGTCTCTCTCATTTTTAGTTCCCATGTTCCCCCCAGAATGGAAGTATCTTTTGTTGTTGTTGTTGTTGAGTGTGAGCCTTACTTTTTAATATATGATATAATTTTAAAATTAAAAATAGCCCCCAAATGCATAACAGTATCTTGGTTTCTAAATATTATTCACCAATAAATAGAAGTGGGGCTTCTTGGGAAAGTGATTAATTCCAGGACTAGGCAGGGAAAATACATGAACCCAGTTCCAGAAAATAAGGAAGTGCTCAAAGAAAGATTAGGGCTTGTCAAAAGAACACAAGAGCTAACCTAATGGCCCAAAATGGAACACTTTGAGCCTCAAAATAAATAACGATAATGTTGGGATTAGCCTGCAGAATAAAAGAAATATCCAAAGTCCATACTCAAATAAGCAAGAAGGGATAATATATGTGTAAGGAAAGAGGGAAATAGAAAATCAGCATTAAGCAAATATCATAGTAACAATTTCTGCTAATGAGATCTATTAATGGATACTAAAGCTAACTGGTTAATATCTGAGGAGAAATGGGATTTGCATCATATCAAAATATCTCCCCCCCAAGTATTTACTAAATAAAAAGTGATATATATAGTAATGTTATATATAGTAGAGAAAGTCCACAGAGGGCACCTCAATCAAGTGATCAATGACAACATCAGCAGTAAAAACATATGATCGTCATGAACCCCATGATATAATGCACTCAGAAAAACACAACATCCTTCCTGTGGTACAATGGCTGAAAAGCATAACCACAGTCCTATTATGAAAAAATATCAGAGAAACCAAAGTTGAGAATTCGAAAAATAACTTACCCGTACTCAGAAGTGTCAAGATCTCGAAAGACAAGGAAAGGCTGAGGAAACATTGAAAGATTGTAGGAAACCAAGGAGAAATAACACTGAATAAATTCAACACTGGATCTAGGATGAGAGGATGGGATCCTAGCACAAAGAAGTACTCTTATGAAACCGTGGTAATTAAGCTAGTGATCTGTTGACAGAAATAGAGTGTAGACAGATCTGATCCGCAGACCGAACAGAGTGCCCACACAATGACCAGTGCATGTATGGAACTCAAAATAAGCCAGAATTGTTGGGTCAAATGAATGATAATAAGAAAGAAAAAAATAATTAACCATGTGAAAAAAGATGAGAATCTTTCCCTAGTTCATTTAGGTAAAGGACTGTCCATCCATAGTAACACTCTTCACGATAGCAAAAGCCTGGAATAAACATAAATGGGTAATGATGGAAAGAGGATGAATAAGTTTACACACACATGACTATATTATAAAGAAGTCAACACAAATGAATTAGAACCACATATTATCATATGAATAGATGTTAGCATTAACACAAAGGACAAGTCCTAAAAAAATAATGATTTTTATATAAATTGTAAAAATTTTAAAAATTAAATTCAAAATTATACTCTATAGTAATACCTATAAGTACAATAAAACTATACTATTAAGAAAATAAGAGATCATGAATATAAGATTCAGAGTGCTGGTTATTCCAGATGAATTAGAAATCATCTGCTTTTAGTTATATGGCATTCACACCATCCTATTGCTCTGTCTCATTTGTGGATGTACTGTATTTTAGTCCACCAATCCTTTCTGAGTCCCTCCATTAATTTATCTAATATATTACCTGTTAGGCAATATGAAAATCTTTTTACTTAATTAGTGAGTTAAGCTCATTTGCACTTATTGATATTATTGATATGTTTTCTCTGTGCTAACCATTTTATATAGTATTTCATTATGTGGTTTATTTACTCAATCTTTATTTTTTATTTAGGAAATCTTTTATTTTAATATTTACTTTTGCATGAATAACTCTATCCAAGTCAATGGCCTTTTTCTGATTTTCTCTCATTATGTATTGATTGGTACCCTGCTACAAGCAAAAGGGAAATTAGCAACTAACCAGTTCTTGCCCCCCCTTTTCCGCAGCATCTGATGTGTAATAAATTTTACTCTCAATAATCTCAAGCAACCAAAAAGTTTATTCTACTAGTCTGTGATCCCCTCACTTTATTCTTATATTTTTATGGTTATATTCTTTCTACATTACCAGAGCATAGAGCTATGACATACTGTACTCTCCTTTATAACTATTATTATAACCACTTATCTTGTTTTTATAACCATTATTTAGTCTTGGTTCTGATGGAAAATATATATTTTTATGTTCCTCACCAGTACTTATGTTCATGTCTATTCTGCCATTTGGTAATCTAATCCAGTTCTAGATTCCTCAGGAAGTATGTATGGAAATAATATTTCCTGAGGAAGTTATCATATAAATAATATTATATACTTGTATATTTAGAACAGTGCAGTCTTTTTATTTGAAAGTCAGTTGGTTAGATATAAAATCACTGGCTCACATTTTCTTTCCTGGAGTGTTAAATGTATCATTTCATTGTCCTCTGGCATAAGATTATTATTATTGAAATATTCAATAATAATTTGACTTTCCACACTTACAAGTGACCTTTTCTAGAGGCCTAAAGGATATTTTCCTTTTATATAATCTACCAGTTTTATCAGAATGGCTGCATTTACTGTTCCATGTACATTTTCCCCGATATATGGTATGTGATCTCAGTATTTCATTCTGGAACTATTTAATGGGAAAATTTTTAAATTTGAAAAATTTCAGGAATTTGTTTTCAATGTAAATTTAAGTTTTAAATTTTAGCAATTTTTCTGTGCTGATGGTTTCATTTACTTTTTTGAGGATACCTAACAGAGCTAATTTTTGCACAATGTAAATTGATCCAACAAATAATGTGAAGTACAAGATAAATCAAAATAACAAGTCTATAAATTCCTACCAAATCTGACTTCTCTTCCCATCTTTCTACTGAAACTTTTTGCAAAACTCCCTAATGACTTTCTCTCCCCAATACCTAATGGCTTCATTTGAATTATCATTTGACATTGTTTCATCTCTGATGAATTTGCTTCTGTTGACTATTTTTCCCCCCTCAGGCTTTTTTTTAATTTGGATTCTTGGATTGTTCTTCCTTGATTCTTTTTGTATATTTCTCTATTTTTCTTTTTCCTATCTTTCTCTAGCTCTTAAATAATTGACTCCCTAGAGTTCAGTCTTGATTCATTTTTCTTCTTTTTTGTTACATATATCTCACTGGGATGTCATCTACTCCTAAGTCTTTAACTGGATTCTCTCTGTTGAGATTTTCTAACTTCTATTTCATGCTCCAATATGCATTTTCAACTGCTTACTGAGTACTGCTGTTCTGGTAATACCTCAAACCTAATGTGTTCATAATGAATCTCATTATCTTCCTCAAATTCCAAACCTGTTTTCCTTATTCCACTTGCATTAAATTTTCCAATTGTTTTATGAATCCTTATTTAGCTCCACTTTCCCACTTTTATTCACATCAGTTGCTTTCTGAATTACCTTAAAAATGCTTCCTAAATGCATTTATTAAAATCTATGCTACCACTGCTTTTAATTGAGGCTTTTTTCAAATTGTCAGCATCAGTCTAACTGCTGTCCCTGCTTCATTTGTCTATCTCTCCCAAAATGCATATTCTTGACCAGACCTTCAGAACAACACTTTAAAAAACATAATTTGGCATATCATTCTCCTTTTACAAACACTGGATAGCTTCTCATTGCATATAGCAGTGATTATCAACTGATTTTATCATTATTTTAGCAATGGCTTTTTATCGTTTTCTCTGCAATGAAGTGTATAGATAAAAAGAGAGTTTCTCTGACAAAGGCAGAGATGGGAGTGCTACAGGGTGGAGGGTCCAGAGTTTTGCCCACTAAATCTTCTTACTCCCTACATCCTGGGACACCCCCGATGAATCCTAAGAATTCAAGATACAGGGTTTGAAAAAAGCCCCAAACATTTTAGCATGCTATTAAAGACCATCATAAGCTGGTTTAACTATCTACTTCTTTTCTACTCTCACACCATTTACCTAAACTTTTGCAATCCCAACCTACTCACAGTTTGCTGTATATACTATGCATTTTCACAACTATTTTATTGTGCACTTTCCACTTCCTTTTCCCCTTTCTATGCCTAATAACTTAAATTCGTCCTTCAAAGGCCAGTGCATAAAATATCCTCTTCTCTTTCACTCCATCCCTCAAAACAAAACTAATTTTCCTTCTATGCATTAATTCTTGAGAGCACCTTGTATAAATGTTTCCTACAGTACTGATGGTACTTTACTATCATTCATGTATGTGTATGTCCCTCGAACAGACTGTATATTCTTCAAGTGTGGGCTCCGTGTCTCAGTCTTACCTACAATCTCCCAATGCCTCATATAGCTCCCAGAATTTAGAAGCTGTTTAATAAACATGGGCATAAGAACTGACAATGAGAGTATGGAATAAAATATAAAATTATTATTAAGAATACACAGTTTATAATACTTGACACCAAATCAAAGTTTGTACTCTATTCATATTTTCTGATATCAAGCCTCAATGCTCATCTTGACATATATCCCAGAGTCACTTTCGTCTTTATTTTGGGGGCATGTTGCATTTTCTGAAGATGGCTGCAGCAACAATATCCTTCATCCCACATATTCTTTTATTTGTTTTTTATTTTTTATCCCACATATTCTTTTGGACCAAAGTGGGCAAACTACAGACTATGAACTAAATCAGCCTAGATTTATACCGCCATCTTGTTTTGTTGTTCTTGTTTGTTTGTGTTTTCACTGCCCGTGAGCTAGGATTGTTTTCTACACTTTTAATTATAAAATAATAAAGAATATTGTATGAGGGGGCGCCTGGGTGGCTCAGTCGATAAGCGTCTGCCTTCGGCTCAGGTTGTGATCCCAGCGTCCTGAGATCGAGCCCCACATCCGGCTCCCTGCTCAGCGGGAAGCCTGCTTCTCCCTCTCCTGCTCCCCCTGCTTGTGTTCCCTCTCTCGCTGTGTCTCTCTCTCTCAAATAAATAAAATCTTAAAAAAAAAAAAAAAGAATATTGTATGAGGCCTGCAAGATTTAAAATATTTGCTATTTGGCCTTTTGCAGAAAGTTTGACAAACTCTGTGCTAGAAATTTGATGCCTCCTTCGAGGATGGCGTTTAATTTCTTTCCTCAGTCTTGGTGGATTTATGGCTTACTTGTAACCAATAGAATGAGATGGATGGGATGCTGCATGATCCTCAAAGCTAAGGAAGAAAAAACCATGCACTGCTTACCTTACTCAGTGAAACGTTCTTGCTAACAGTCCTGAGACTGCCACATTGAGAGAAAGCCCAAACTGCCCCACCTGAAGAAAACACATGGAGAATCCTTGTGACTATGTGAATAGAGAAATGCCTGACCGGCTCCCAACCACTCCAGTTTAGTTGCAGCCCCAGGCTCCCTACAACTGCATGAGAGACTCAAACAAGAACCTTTCATCCAGGCTTTCCCCAAATTTCTAATCCATAGAATTTATGTGGTAATAAAATTTGGGGGGTGGTTTTTATTCAGGCATACTAGCTGAAATAGATATTGACACTGGGAACTAGGATGCTACCATAATGCGTGGCATTGGCTTTGGGGCTGAATGGCAGGCAGAAGTGGGAAGGACCTTGAATGGGCTGTTAGTAAAATAAAGGGCTTCAAGGAGGCTCTTGGTGAAGACGCACTGTAAGAAAGATGATACTGAAAACTGAAGGAAAGGAAATCTGTGTTATGGTATGGTAGCAGGTTTGGCAACTCTGTCCCCTGCAAGAAAGTAGAAAATAGGAAATATGCTTGATTACTGTGATGATAGAAGTAAGCACATTTCCAGGCAAAATATTGAAAGTGGTGGCTATAAGGTGGTGGCTTTTGTCTAGTGGAGAGAACCACAATAAGATTCATAGAAAAACCCACAACACCTTAGGATAAATATATTGGTAGAGTACTGCCAACTTGTACTATCAAGGACAGACACAATAAGAAGTGACGAAAGGATTTTGAACCGCCATTATTTTATGGACATGAAGCAGGATGAGGTGACTCAGTTTCAATCTCAGTTTTACTGATTTGTATTAGTTTATTTTTATGGAAAAGAAAGGGTGAAATAAGATTTCAGATAGTGGAGCCAAGAGCCCAGAGAACAGCTCTCAGAGTAGTAATAAGCCCTAATCAAGAAAGTAGTGAGAAGTGCCCAGTTGGGTTTTAGGATTGACATGGACCAGTGACTACTGGGAACCTCCTCTTTTTCTTTATTTTGAGCAAGAGTCTTTGTATTGGTTTGTGCCTGTCCTACCATTGTATGCTGGGTGTGTGGGGAAGCCGTAATTCATCTCTTTAATTCACTGATTTTTTTTTTTAATTTAAAAAATGGTACTCATGGTACTGTAGTCAGGGAAATACACCTGAAAAACCTCATCCACATATCGAACTAACATACCTCCAGTCAGAAGTGTGAGGTTTATTCCATAGTATGGTGAGAACATGGGGAGTTTAGGGCTAAAAGGTGAGTATATTTTGCAAATAAATAATGTTTACTGTGGCCAGAGGACAGACAGTGACATCAGGAGCATATTGCATTTTTTAAAGATCAACACACAAATATTCCCTGTCCTACACGATTTTTTTTTTAAGATTTATTTATTTATTTATTTGACAAAAAAGAGACACAGTGAGAGAGGGAACACAAGCAGGGAAGTGGGGGGAGGGAGAAACAGGCTTCCTGCCGAGCAGAGAGCCCGATGTGGGGCTTGATCCCAGGACCCTGGGATCATGACCTGAGCCGAAGGCAGACGCTCAACCGACTGAGCCGCCCAGGCACCCCTTCCCTGTCCTACATGATTTTTATTTCTTCTTTTTTTCAGCTTTATTGAGGAAAAATTGACAAATAAGATTGTAATATATTTAATGTGCACAGTATGATGATTTGATATATGCATCCATTTTGAAAGAATTCTCAGAATTGAGTTAACACATCTACACATCACATTTTGTTTTGTTTTGTTTTGTTTTTTGGGGTTTTTTATTTGTGAGAATGCTCAAGGTCTATTCTCTTAACCAATTTCAATTATACAAGACAGTATTATTAATTATAGCTACCATGAGATCCATTAGATTGGCAGATCTTATTCATCTTATAACTGAAAGTTTACAACTTTTTACCAACTTCTATTTCCCCACCCTCCTCAGCCCCCTGGCAACCACCATTCTACATTCTGCCACGTGGTTTTTAGAAATTTGAGTCACCCATAATGAAGTAGAATCTATGTACTCTCTTCTTGAAATCATGTGGGCTTTTGTGACTGCCTCAACCATTAGAGCAAGGTGGATGTGATGCTATATGACTTCCAAACCTAGACCATAAAAATGCCTTGCATATTTGCCTTGTTCTCTTGAAATCTCCACTCTTGGATCACTGCCACCAAAAAGAGATGCCTCTGGTCTACAGCCCCAACTGAGCTTCCAGAAGACCATAAGAACCTACATTCTAACCATGAGAGTGAGCCATACCAAAAATGGGTTTACTGCCATTAAAACCTTATGGAGCAAAAACAAGCCACCCCAGGTAACTTCTTCCATGACTGCAAATACATAAGTAAAATAAGTTATTGATGTGGTTTTAAGCCACTAAATTTTGGGGAGTATATTTTTTTATTTTTATTTTTGTTTTGTTTTTCTTTTTTGGAAGAAACGACCAAGTCTTTATGCACTCACTAAGATAACATAAACAAAAGACAAAAATAAGTGCAAGCTCCCCAATAATCCATTTTCCCCCCATGGAATAATGTCAGAAATAAATAAATAAATAAATAAATAAATAACAAATTTAAAAATAAAATAAATATTTATTTTAATTTCATATATATTACAATTAATTGCATATAAACATACATATTTACGTGCACACATATATACATATAAAGGGATTTATTTCAAGGAATTGGCTCTTTCAATTACATGGGCTGGCACGTCTGAAATGTGTATGGCAGGCCTAGGCTGGAAATTCTTAGAATCTGATGCTGGAGTTCACAGGTAGAATTTCTTCTGCCTTGGAGTGTTTTGTAATGAAGTAAAAGACAACCGATAAAATTTATTTGCTTAGTTTGTCCCCTTTGACTGGACTGCTTAATCCCATGTTTTCACCCACCTCCATTCCCCATGTTTTCCAACCTAGCACAATCTACAAATTCTAGTGTCAGTGGTGCGTCTCTAGAGTTCTCTGAATCTTTCCATTAGTTTGAAACTATTTCTCTGTACTCCCCAGCAGATTATCACATCTCTTTTTTTATTTTATTATGTTATGTTAATCACCATTACATCATTAGTTTTTGATGTAGTGTTCCGTGATTCCTTGTTTGTGTATAACACCCAGTGCTCCATTCAGTATGTATCACATCTCTTTTTTCCTCACCTTTTACCAAAACTTGTAACTCTATTAACATTTCATGTATTCTGCTAAGACAAATAATTTTATTTAAAATACTTTGTAAACTGGGGCTCCTGGGTGGCTCAGTCGGCTGAGTGTGGGACTCTTGGTTTCGGTTCAGGTCATGACCTCAGGGTCCTAGGATCAAACCCCCTGATGGGCTCCATGCTCAACAGGGAGTCTGCTTGTCCCTTTCCCTCTGCTCCTCCCCCTACTCACTCTCTCTCTCTCTCTCTCAAATAAATAAATAAATAAAATCTTTAAAAATAAAATAAAATACTTTGTAAACTTACATTAAAAATAGAAGCCATATGTTCTTTACCTTGTTTTTCATTCTTGCCTGCTAATAGTATACATTCCACATAACAAAACCTCAATAAGTATTTGATGAATTGTATAATATTTAATTTTAAGTAGTTTTAGAAGACATTTTAAATTAATAAACCTGTGACATTTGCTTACAGAAATTGGGGGAAGAGAAACAATATGGAGTTTCCTTAAAAAATTAAAAATAGAACTACTTTATGATCCAGTAATCCCACTACTGGGTGTTTACCCAAAAAATACAAAAACACTAATTTAAAGGCATCTATGCACCCCTATGTTTATTGCAGCATTACTTACAATAGCCAAACTATGGAAGCAGCCCAACTGTCCATGGATAAATGAATGGGTAAGGAAGATATTATATATATGGAATATTATTCAGCCATAAAAAGAATGAAATCTTGCCATTTGCAACAACATGGATGGCTCTACAGGGTATAATGCTAAGTGAAATAAGTCAGTCAGAGAAAGAGAAATACTATATGATTTCATTCATATGTGGAATTCAAGAAATAAAACAAATGAGCAAAGGAAAAAAGAGAGAGAGAAACCAAGAAATAGGTTCTTAATTGTTATGGTAACCAGAGGGAAGGGGAGTGGAGGGACGGATAAAATAGGTAATAGAGATTCATGTGTACACTTATATGGGAAAAAAAAACTTGTCATTATACCACATGAATTTTCCAAGTAATTTAAATATGATCTATTAATGCCAGGCTTTATACCAATTAAGAATTTGCATGTGATTGTTTTCTTTTTTATGAGTAAATATGAATATGTATATAAGGTAGAAAGAATAATATTTACTTGAGTTATAGTAAATGTCATGTTTCTTGAAGTTTCGTATAGAATGAATACTAAGCATACCATCTAAAGGCTTCCTTTGTCATTAAAAAATAATCATTTTTGTTTTTTCTGAAAAAAAATGAAAGAAATTGGGAGAATGGACTAAGTTGTTTGGTCCATCTATTAGTTTAGCTTAATTTTTGTTTCTTTTACTTAAGGTTAATTCCTACAAATGTGGGAAGATAACATACCACAGAATGATAATTTTTAGATGATATATAACAATGCAGGTAAGCATCCTCTATCCATCTGTGCCATCACAACTAAAATATTATTTATTTGTTGTTTTAAACATCCTTGTTGAAATCTGATGGCTATAATATTGAGAGAAGGAAACCAGACAGAAAAAAAGACATGCTGTATGATTCCATGCTTATAAAGTTCAAGAATAGGCAAAAATATTTTCTGCTGCTGTGACACAGGACGATGGTTTCCCTGGGAAAGACTAGTGACTGAAAGGAGGCAAGAGGAACCATCTGGGTTGCTGGTAATCAGTTTCTTGATCTGAATGATGGTTACATGATTAAGCACTTGGGAAAATTCACTGAGTTGCGTTCATACGATTTGTAAGCTCTGTTTAACAGTATACTTCAATTTCAAAAGTACCTATTTTTAGGCTTCAATTATCTCTAAATATATATTAATGTTAAGTGAAATATGTCTATCAAGATGTGAAGAAATTGAAGAATATAAAAAGTTTAGAAAGACAAGCGACATAAAAGATCGTGTAATACAAATGTAATTTCACATAAATGAAGCATGTGAAATCTCAAGATGGTAAGCATCACAGCCAAAGTCATGGAGAAATTCAGGAGCAGCATTAAGTGCTTTTATGACTCTTCACTTAGCATTCTTTTCACAGTGCCTACTATATACAGTCATCAATAAAAACATGTTGCCTGTTCTTGAATATATTGCATTACAAAAATAATCTATGAAGATTAATGTCTATTTCTCTTCCACAATCTTTAGGTTCAGAGCATTCTTATAACTTATATTTATGCTTCTAGTTCTTATAAATACAGCCTGGGTCTCTTTTATTCACCACTGATCCATCAAGTGTCTAGTAGCTTTGACCTCAGAAGACCCTTTTGATCTTAGAGACCTTTAAGAATCTATACTTAAGAGATCCTCTAACTCTACTGAAAAGTCATTCTCTGGGTTGTTTCCCATTAAAGAGGTGTAAAAGCTTAAATTTCAGCCTGTTCCCTCTCTGCAGGCATCAAGTCTTTATTAGCTATTTTTCCTAGCACATCAGCCAGGACTTCACCAAAATGCATCCCACTGTGTACAAAGAATATTCTTAAGTTTCCAGACACAAGTATCTTTTGCAGTGACTCCTCTGTCCTTTTTCTCATTTCTAGGTCACTTTCAACTTAGTCTTTACAATACATGGAGATTAATCAGTCAGCTCCTCTAATGACCATGTACTGCTAATGAAACAGCTCCAGCATGCTTCTGCTCTGGAGCTGTCTGCTAGCTGCTCACTATTCCTTTTGACCAGGTGTCATTCTTTTTCATTTTATGAAATGAAACTTCATAATTTAGCATTTTACGATATTTTTATATCAGAAATTGACAGTTTAAGTTTTCTATCTTTATGATGTTGACTTTTTCCTGATTAAGAGTAACATATACCCAGCATAAAACAATTGGGAAATTATAGTAATAATATCAAAATAATGGTCATAATAATAGCTAACATTTATATACAGCTTACTCTGAAGTACTGTGCTAATTTACTTACACATAATAATACCTACACAGTCATATCTTACTGAATCCCACAGTATCCCAGGGAGGTAGACACAGATATAATTAAAGGAAAACAAGCTAAATTGCTTACTTCAAAAGCTAGTGAATGTCTGAACAGAAAATTGAATCTAGATCTTCTGAATACAAAACCCCAAATCTTTTAAACTTACTATTTAAAAATAACCATCGTTTACATTTTAGTGTTCATTTTAGTTTTTTCTCCTCACGTAATAAGTACATTTAACTCTAAAAATACTTTGCTATATAATCAGGATCATTCTATAGATATAAATTTGTACCCGGCTGTTATTACTTAGCATTATAACAACTTTCTCATTAAAGCTTAAAATATTTGAAATCTGTATTTTCGGAGTTATACAGTACTAAGAACCTTTTTCTTTTTTTAAATCTCAGTGTTTATAACTCTTCATTTCTTACACACATTACATGAGTTTTGCTGCTCAGTTGTGGTTCTGCCGGGCTTTGCTTTTGGATGAGCTCGACTTGGCTTCAGATGCCTTCACAATCCAGAGTCCAAACTGAGGGAGGCGCTTCAATCTGGAAAAAATGCTTGTGGGGAGCACTAGAGGAAGAGAACCCCAGTCAAGTTTTCCAGTTGTAGTTATTCCTGTGTCCAAATGTGTCAAGTCACAAATATTCATATCAAATTGGCACAAGTGTGTCACATGGCTAAGCCCTAAGTAAGTGGTACCAGAAAGCATGGCCAGTGTGAGGAGGGAACAAATGACAGGAAACCAATGATACAATATACCATAGTAGTTATGTCCATACCGCAGGCAAAATATATTCATTTCTTCTACAAAGCACTCAAATGTCTTTTTTAGAAGTAAAAACAGGCTCAAAGCCCAAGACCTTGTGATCCAACTTAGATGTGAAAGCTTCTCTTGAATTGAGGAATTCTCAATTAAAAAGACAAGGGGCACCTGGGTGGCTCAATCAGTTAAGCATCTGCCTTCGGCTCAGGTCATGATCCCGGAGTCCTGGAATTGAGCCCCTGAGCCCCACAGGGTCACGCTCCCTACTCAGTGAGGAACCTGCTTCTTCTCCCTCTGCCTCTCCTTACCCTCCCATCCCCCCCATGTACTCTTTCTCTCTCTCAAATAAGTAAATAAAATCTTAAAAAAAAAGATAAGTTACCTGCTCCCCTACATACCCAAAATAATAAGGGAACAGGGACAGAATAATCATAAGGAATATTTACATAAAAACAGAAAAAAAAATATTTGCAATAATCATCGGTTCTCAGAAATTCTGAAAACTCACTGGGCATATGTGAGGTTGTCCCTAACCTAGGAAATGCTTCTTGATTAGACCCCAGTTCTGTCCCATAGAGTTGACAACTCTGTCCATTGTGCTTCTGGGCATTTAACTGTCTTTGGGGCTATTCTCTTTGGTCATAGCTTAAGAAGGCACTGGGGTGTGCCCTCCCTGTCATTAAACAAATTTTCCTACCTGTAGAGATTTAAGGGACTAAGGGAAATTTTATGTCTAGAATATTTACAGTATTTTTAATCAAGATACATGGCACGTCGGCGGTACATCTCTCTCAAAAAGTTTGCTAGTTTCTATCTCTCTGATTCTAGTCAGCTCTTTGTGAGCCAAACTCATAATTCTTCCTGAAACACACCTCTCTCAATCTCTCTCTCCACTTAATTTAGGTTCTTTGATTTTATCAGGCTTCCATAGGATGACAACAGTGCACTCTCATCTTTAAGACATTTTGCCCAAATGAAAGGATTTACTGAGGGCCACTTAATAAAATCAGACTTAGTCAAAGTTTAGACATTTATGTCTTTGACTTAGTCTTTGCCCGAGGTTATGTTTCTGTGATCACACCCTTGATTTGGTTTTTATCACTAGGTTTGACTTTAATTTGAGAATTATTTGCCAGCTGGAGATCAAGAAAAAAATGCATTTTCAACTCTGCAAGTCTCTAAGTTTCTGTATTCCCCCTTGGAAACCTTTTTTTTTTTTTTTTCCTGAGCTCATTTCTTACTTGAAGTACCTTTCTAAATAGAGTAACAAATGACCAACTCAGGCTGCCATTATTTTGCTCCAAACCTTTCTACCTAAGGCTCAAATGTACATATTCTGCATTCCAAGTGGTCATTTTATCAAATATTTCACAACAGAATGCTGTGGTCTCCCTTTTCTCAGCCTCTTATACGTTCTCACTGCCTTTCCCCTACCGGTATAGCCAATGCCACAGATTTGGGTGTTCCATTGTGGCAGCACCTCGTTGATACCACATTCTATATTCAGGTTAAGCTCGGAGGGGGGAACCCTCAAAATACTAAGCGCTTAAGATGACAAATAATTAGTTCTTATTAACATCAAATGAGGATTGTTGGGAGCCCAGGACTCCTCTGGGCTCTTCTGGAAGGAGGAAACAGAAAAGTGCTGCAAGGTGTGCCTGAAGTAAGACACTTTCTTAGACCTTTAATACATGCAGTTGAAAAACCCCGTTTGCTGAAGCCGGTTTGGGCTTCCTTTTCTATGACTTGTTCCAAAGAGAAATCAGCAGATCGGCTTTAGTAAGGAGTTGGATATTTATTAAGAGCATGGCAGACATTAAGAGATTTCCTGTAGAGAGATAACATATGAATTACATTATGAAAAAAAAAAAATGCTCTGCCTGCAATAGGGAGAATGAAAAAGGATGGGGACAGTTGAGTTTGTAGACCAATGGAGGAATCTAAGTGATAGAAGATTGTAGCTTGGAATAGAGCAGTGGTACTAAAAGAGACATGCTCAGATTTAAGATATTTAACAGAAGATTCATGAATTAATAGTGAATTAGATATGTGGGTGGGGAACAGGGAAATGTCATGGCTGATGCAAAGAAACAGGATTTTTGTTTTTTGCACCCAGATGCATGGCAGGATCAGTTAGTGTGATAAGAGACACTGAAACAGAGCTATTTTCATTAGAAGATAATTAATTCTTTCTTAAGCATATTGAATATTATGTGCCCTTGAAACATCCAAATGGAAGTGGATGGATTTTTGAAACTGAGAAAATAAATTTTGGTTGGAAATCTACATTTGTGGGCCATGAAGTTAAATTTGGACATAAATTCTTCAAGACATGTAACCTGTTTTGTGAGCATTTTAGAATCTCTTTTCTTTTGATAATAAAAAAAATCATAGTTGTCACTTGTTTCATATGTAGAGAGAACTTTTCTTTCCCCTAGAAATTTGTAAGCTCTTGGGGGATGGGAAATTTACTTCTAGTACCCAGTAGAGCAGCTTGTACTTGGTAAGAATTTAATAAAATTTACTTAGTAAATGAGGATTACAAATGCTATTGTCTCTCTCTAGCATTTTAACTTGATTTTTTTTTCCTTTACTTATAATTCCAAATGTGGCTTTTAAAGTCTCTTTGTTCCAACTCTCACCCATGTACGTGTCCACCCATTTTGCTTTGCTTTTTCCTTGTTCAGGTACTCATATACAAAGGACCATTTACAAACAGCTCTGCCCTGACTTCTGTTTACACGTAAAGACCAAGAGTGTATTTGCATAAGTATTTTCTGCACAGTTTTTGTTTTCTGTGTTCATGCTTAAGCCAGATAGTAGTGAAAAAGTGAGCAATGAGGGACAGTCTATGTGATGAATTTCGATACAGAGGGTTTTGTTTTTGTTTTTACTGTTTTATCTTTCAGCCTACAGTGCAGAAAGGAAAGTATTAAGGATGGATTATATACATGCAAAACTTGAGCAGTTCCATGGGGGGCAGTATTTCAATTTTCTCGAGTCCTTCAAAAGAACTAGAGGAATATTAAGGTGTGTCATCACTGACCCACTTTAAGATTTCCCACAAATAGTCTGTTCCGTTTATGTAGCAGAAACGTCTGTTAGATGACTAACATAAAAGTGGATTTAACTCAAAGAGGAACAGGAAATTCTTAGCTTACCATTTATTGCCACAGCTGCAATATGAACCAACACATTCTGGGTCTCTACCCCACAGATACAGACAAGTCCAAAAGCAGCTAGCCAAGCGGATAAGAGTTATGTTAAACTGGCCTCAGCTGCAGGTCCCTCTCTGCATATCTTCCCATGGCAGAATGACCCTTCACTGCCAAGACCGGTACAGTCATTTGTCACACAAATGATACATTCCTGAATACCAGCGAGCAGAAAGACAATGACACTAGAAGCCACAGTATACTCACCAAACACCCATTATAAAATGAGATGGTGTTGGAAAATGTGCAGGTGTTGAGCTCCAACAGCTTTATTCAAAGAAATAAAGCGTTTGGGCATAAAGCCACGGGTACTTGTTTTAGCCTTTTTCTTTTTCTTAAAAAAAAAAAAAAAACTAGTGGCATATTAGGCTGGGATAGATTGTATTTTCAGCGTTTGATTGCCTTATAAATCCTCTTTTGTGGAACAAGAAATTGTAATAGAATGGAATTTTGACCATGCAAATATTGTAGAAAAACAGCACTTAAAAAATGACGAATTTATTCACTTCAGTGCTGTTAACATAAATTCTCATATGGTCAACTCCATTGCAGTGACCTCTATGATTCTTTGAGACATTTGAACAAAAATCAGACTAATTCTAAATGAATTAGATTGCTCTCTGTAAACTGCATTTCTTCATTCCTCATCAGTCTATGTGGTATGTGTAAGTACACTTTTTTTTTTATTTTTTATTGTTATGTTAATCACCATATAATACATAATTTGTTTTGGTGTAATGTTCCATGATTCATTGTTTGTTCATAACACCCAGTGCTCCATGCAGAATGTGCCCTCTTTAATACCAATCACCAGGCTAACCCATCCCCCTACCCTCCTCCCCTCTAGAAACCTCAGTTTGTTTTTCAGAGTCCATCATCTCTCCTGGTTCGTCTCCCCCTCTGACTTACTCCCCTTCATTCTTCCTCTCCTGCTATCTTCTTTTTTTTTTTTAAATATGTTGCGTTATTTGTTTCAGAAGTACAGATCTGTGATTCAACAGTCTTACACAATTCACAGCGCTCACCGTAGCACATATCTTCCCCAATGTCTATCACCCAGCCACCCCATCCCTCCCACCCCCGACCACTCCAGCAACCCTCCGTTTGTTCCTGAGATTAAGAATTCCTCATATCAGTGAGGTCATATGATACATGTCTTTCTCTGATTGACTTATTTCACTCAGCATAACACCCTCCAGTTCCATCCACGTCGTTGCAAATGGCAAGATCTCATTCCTTTTGTTGGCTGCATAATATTCCATTGTGTATATATACCACCTCTTCTTTATCCATTCATCTGTCGATGGACATCTTGGCTCTTTCCACAGTTTGGCTATTGTGGACATTGCTGCTATAAACATTGGGGTGCACGTACCCCTTCGGGTCCCTACATTTGTATCTTTGGGGTAAATACCCAGGAGTGCAATTGCTGGATCGAATGGTAGCTCTAATTTCAACTGTTTGAGGAACCTCCATACTGTTTTCCAGAGGGGTTGCACCAGCTTGCATTCCCACCAACAGTGTAGGAGGGTTCCCCTTTCTCCACATCCCCGCCAACATCTGTCGTTCCCTGACTTGTTAATTTTAGCCATTCTGACGGGTGTGAAGTGGTATCTCATTGAGGTTTTGATTTGGATTTCCCTGATGCCAAGTGATGTTGAGCACTTTTTCATGTGCCTGTTGGCCATTTGGACGTCTTCTTTGGAAAAACGTCTGTTCATGTCTTCTGCCCATTTCTTGATTGGATTATTTGTTCTTTGAGTGTTGAGTTTGATAAGTTCTTTATAGATTTTGGATACTAGCCCTTTATCTGATATGTCATTTGCAAATATTTTCTCCCATTCTGTCAGTTGTCTTTTGGTTTTGTGGACTGTTTCTTTTGCTGTGCAAAAGCTTTTTATCTTGATGAAATCCCAATAGTTCATTTTTGCCCTGGCTTCCTGTGCCTTTGGTGATGTTTCTAGGAAGAAGTTGCTGCGGCTGAGGTCAAAGAGGTTGCTACCTGTGTTCTCCTTTAGGATTTTGATGGACTCCTGTCTCACGTTTAGGTCTTTCAACCATTTGGAGTCTATTTTTGTGTGTGGTATAAGGAAATGGTCCAGTTTCATTCTTCTGCATGTGGCTGTCCAATTTTCCCAACACCATTTGTTGAAGAGACTGTCTTTTTTCCACTGGACATTCTTTCCTGCTTTGTCAAAGATAAGTTGACCATAGAGTTGAGGGTCCATTTCTGGGCTCTCGATTCTGTTCCATTGATCTATGTGTCTGTTTTTGTGCCAGTACCATACTGTCTTGATGATGACAGCTTTGTAATAGAGCTGGAAGTCCGGAATTGTGATGCCGCCAGCTTTGCTTTTCTTTTTCAAGATTCCTCTGGCTATTCGGGGTCTCTTCTGGTTCCATACAAATTTTAGGATTATTTGTTCCATTTCTTTGAAAAAAGTGGATGGTATTTTGATGGGGATTGCTTTGAATGTGTAGATTGCTCTAGGTAGCATTGACATCTTCACAATGTTGGTTCTTCCAATCCATGAGCATGGAACGTTTTTCCATTTCTTTGTGTCTTCTTCATTTTCTTTCCTGAGTATTTTATAGTTTTCTGAGTACAGATCCTTTGCCTCTTTGGTTAAATTTATTCCTAGGTATCTTATGGTTTTGGGTGTAATTGTGAATGGGATCCACTCCTTGATTTGTCTCTCTTCTGTCTTGTTGTTGGTGTATAGGATTGCCACTGATTTCTGTGCATTGATTTTATAGCCTGCTACTTGACTGAATTCCTGTATGAGTTCTAGCAGTCTTGGGGTGGAGTCTTTTGGGTTTTCCACATAAAGTATCATATCATCTGCAAAGAGTGAGAGTTTGACTTCCTCTTTGCCGATCTGGATGCCTTTGATTTCTTTTTGTTGTCTGATTACTGTGGCTAGGACTTCTAATACTATGTTGAATAGCAGTGGTGAGAGTGGACATCCCTGCCGCGTTCCTGACGTTAGGGGAAAAGCTCTCAGCTTTTCCCCATTGAGAATGATATTGGCTGTAGGTTTTTCATAGATGGCTTTTATGATATTGAGGTATGTACCCTCTATCCCTATACTCTGAACAGTTTTGATCAAGAAAGGATGCTGTACTTTGTCAAATGCTTTTTCTGCATCTATTGAGAGGATCATATGATTCTTGTTCTTTCTTTTGTTAATGTATTGTATCACGTTGATTGATTTGCGGATGTTGAACCAGTCTTGCAGCCCAGGGATAAATCCCACTTGGTCGTGGTGAATAATCCTTTTAATGTACTGTTGGATCCTACTGGCTAGTATTTTGGTGAGAATTTTTGCATCCATGTTCATCAAGGATATTGGTCTGTAATTCCCCTTTTTTGATGGGATCTTTGTCTGGTTTTGGGATCAAGGTAATGGTGGCCTCATAAAATGAATTTGGAAGTTTTCCTTCCATTTCTATTTTTTGGAACAGTTTCAGGAGAATAGGTATTAATTATTCTTTAAATGTCTGATAGAATTCTCCTGGGAAGCCATCTGGCCCTGGGCTTTTGTTTGTTGGGAGATTTTTGATGACTGCTTCAATTTCCTTAGTGGTTATAGGTCTGTTCATGTTTTCTATGTCTTCCTGGTTCAGTTTTGGTAGTTGATACATCTCTAGGAATGCACCCATTTCTTCCAGGTTATCTAATTTGCTGGCATAGAGTTGCTCCTAATATGTTCTTATAATTGTTTGTATTTCTTTGGTGTTGGTTGTGATCTCTTCCCTTTCATTCATGATTTGTTGATTTGGGTCATTTCTCTTTTCTTTTTGATCAGTCTGGCCAGGGGTTTATCAATCTTGTTAATTCTTTCAAAGAACCAGCTCCTAGTTTTGTTGATCTGTTCTACTGTTCTTTTGGTTTCTATTTCATTGATTTCTGCTCTGATCTTTATTATTTATCTTCTTCTGCTGGGTTTAGGCTTTATTTGCTGTTCTTTCTCCAGCTTCTTTAGGTGTAGGGTTAGATTGTGTATTTGAGACCTTTCTTGTTTCTTGAGAAAGGCTTGTATTGCTCTATACTTTCCTCTCAGAACTGCCTTTGCTGTATCCCAAAGATTTTGGACAGTTGTGTTTTCATTTTCATTGGTTTCCATGATTTTTTTAAATTCTTCTTTAATTTCCTGGTTGACCCATTCATTCTTTAGTAGGATGCTCTTTAGCCTCCATGTATTTGAGTTCTTTCCGACTTTCCTGTTGTGATTGAGTTCTAGTTTCAAAGCATTGTGTAAGTTCACTTTAAACTAGGCATCCACATGAAGCCAGTTCTTGCACCAATCTGCTGACTTCAGTGCTCTGCCAAATCCCCAGAAGTCCTTAGCCATGCCCATACCTGACATTCGACCTCTCAGATGGAATGTTCCAGTGATTCCAAACATTCTGTTAGGCACCAAGGAAATTCCCCTGTTTTCTCCCAAATGCAGTTTCCAGGAGCGTGGGTGTCCATCCACGAGGGCTTTCATCAGTCCAACTATTCTGCAGAGTATCTCTCCTGGGGGCCACTTGGAGCCTTTAGAGTGCTAAAGCTTCATGTTGGTCCACTCATCTCAGAGCAAGGACATGAGAGAGGAAAGAGTGGTATTGAGAAGAAGAATATGATTCTCTTTGGTATTGTACTTTCTCAGAGGGCTCCCAGTGCATTTCAGAGCCAGGAAAACTTCTTTTTAAGTTTTTATTTGCATTCCCCTTTCTCCCTGGGATCCAGATATAGGTCCAAGATAACTTGCATGAACTCTTAATAGCAGCCAACATTCTTTTCAAGATTCTTGTCCGAGGACTTTGATTTTGTTATAAAGTTATGATCATCCCTGGCTCCTTCATCCCCTAGGACAATTTCCTTTGTGAGATGTTCCTTAATCACCTGAAAATATGCTTTCTTGGGGCCATCCAACCATTTTGCCAATTCTATCTAAATTCCAACATTGACTCATAAATCAACAAATATTTATTGAATCTCTGTCATTGACTAGATATTTCAAATACATTTTTAACTACTCACCAATATTTATCACTAATTTTTATTTGCTGAAGAATATTGTCTTGCATGGCCATTTGAAACAAAATCCAAAAAGAAGAATTTAATTACTTTTTGGCAAAAAAAAAAAGACACAAGAATGAAATAACAAAATAATGTTTACTCCAAATGTTGTGCCTTAGCTCACATGCAACTTGAGCTGTGAGTGTGTACCAGTATATGCTGTTGACATTTTCTGAGTGTTAGCTGATGTCAAAGCTTCTCTTGACTTCCCTACTCCACCAGCTCCCCCTTCTTCAAGGAATGGGGGACTACACAGTACACTTACTGTACTTTCTAAACAGATTCTCTCAAAAGCTTTACCAAACGTCCAATGCATTCCACACCATCTCCTTTACCGCAGAGGGTGAGTGATAAATCTTGACTGGCAGAACTTGGTTTCAAAATTTCTTCAAACATCCTTCATAGGTAACCTTAAATTTCACTTCAGTCTGTGAGGATACTTCACACCTACTGAACTGGCTTTTGGAGGACCTGCTAAAAACCTGAGACAAAAGGGAGAAGTGTGTGTTACTTGCTATTAGGGTCAGTTTTTTGAGCCTCTACTTTATTAGGATAGCTCAGTCTAGGCAGTTGTCTGCAAGGGCTAATGTGAGGTAAAGTTGAGCCTTCTTTCCACAGCACATGCACTTAGAATCCACTGAGGAAACAAGACAGATGAACTAAATTTCTCACAGACTTCTTTCTCACCCCTCTCTCTGTTGTAACACTTTCACAGAATAATATTTATGATGACAGTCATCAATCAGATTAAATTTCCACTTCTTAGGACTCTTCTTCCGTTTTTTTGGTCAATGATGAGAAATAGACTAGATATTGGTACACAAGGTGAAGGAGAAGACAAGGAGAAGAGAAAAGCCGGAGATCTATGGCATTAAAATATAATGACCTAAAAGTAAACCCATGAACTAATCAAGCAGCTGTTTAATGTTTGTCCTTTACCACTTTTTTTTCTATTTTATTTTCTTTCAAATTCTTTTCACGTCAACCGTCAACTTCCCTTTTGCGACTCATCACCTCACTATGAAAGGATCACTGTAGATAAAAGCCTTCAAAACTATCTCATCCAGATACATCATGGATCTTCTGCATCAAAAGCCTTTAAATTTTTATTTAAAATGATTAAAACATTATCAACTCCACACCTTTCACATTAGTAACTAGCCAAAAAAGAAAACTATGACACCAGAGAAAACAGAGCATTTCACAGAAACCAGCAGGTATACAACAGATCAAAAATCAAGTGCCTTCTTAAAACAAAATGATCGTTCTGTGAAGACCTCTATTAAACTGGGCATAAAGAAGAAATTTATGAAAATTATTCTCTTCACTAAAATATTTTCAAAAGTAAATCGCAGTGAAAATCATAAAACAGTGCTCCCTAATTAGAGCACACACTGAGCTGGAAGCTTAGATATCTTTAAAAGTATTGTTCATAGCATGAAATCTTCTGTAAAGAAAAAGATAATCTCTAAAGCTTTAATTCACATACTCAGGTTGAATAAACTTCCAAAAGAGTAAATAGTTATTCTTGGATTATTATGGAGTTAAAGTTAAATGCAGACACATTTGTTAGATTTTTCTACACAGAGAGGTATCATTCTCACAGCAATCTAGTTAATGGTACACTCGTGGATTAAAAAAAAAAAAATAGAAGCAGTGTACATGCACAGAGAAACTCTGGTAGTAAATATCATAAAAACAGCAATTCACTTTTAGATAGCATTTTAAAATTTAGAGAGCATTTTCACATTTTTAATCTTACATTCTTAAAGTAAGTTCTCAGAGTTCATTTTTATCATCTTTATTTTACAGACAAAAGGAATACAGCTCAAAGGAGGTAAGATTTGCCCAGTATCACATAACTACTTAATGACAGAGCTGGAACTTGCAACCCAGACTATCGCCTCTTTTTGTACCAGTTTTAAGGCTCTTTTTGCTACCCTATAGCTGCCTTAGGTAGAATTCTCATTACCTGATTAGGAAAGAGACTGAACAAGCATAATACATTTATTCAGCTATGAAATTTCCAATTGGCTACCACACAAGGAGATATATGCATCATTGTAAAAAACCTTTGAAACCTTTGAAAGGGGCAGAAAGATTAAGTGGAAAGCAGAGCATTTTCTAGCAGACACTTACAGGGTTATCTAATTCCACAGGAGTCTGAGCCTTCTCTTGCATGGGGTCTTACAACTCTGCAAAGTGTAAAAAAAAAAAAAAAAAAACAAAAACTGATAGTAATAGAAATAATTCTTGTCCATAAAGACAAGATTTGGTCCATGGAGATTAAATTCCACCCCAAAGATGGTGACCAGTTTTTTGTCTATTGGCAAATTCATTGGCATATTCCCAATGGCCTATATATATATGTCTGTTTTTTCCAGTCTCCTTTGAGCCAGTTCTAATTTTTACTGGTCTCCTCATTAGCTATTGAGTTAAATAAAAACATTTGATACACGTATATTTTTTATTTGTATGAGAGTCATAATTTTACTTTTTGAAAAATATTCTCATCAAATGAAAAGAAACATGTACTCTACAAGAAATCACCATCTGATAAGGACAGATAGATAAATAAACAGAATGAGAAATGTCAAATAATACAGATTTGTGAACAAAGTAATTTACAGAGAAAAATGAACTATACAGTGGAATTAGACAGTAATGGCCTAGCTGAATCTTTAAAACTGGAGAAAGAGAAAAACCACAAAAGGTAAACATATGGTGACCCATGTTTAAGAACATAAATTCAACCACAAACAGAGAAAAAACAATCTGTTTGGCATTAATACAATGTCATTCTTAAGCATCATTAAAAATCAAAACAGATAATCTCCATTATAAAATATCCTATCTAGGCTACAATATGATAGTCAAACGAAGTAGGAAATTGCACTACCTTTTGTCAAATCCAATCTTTTTGGCCAAACTGGATATATAGTCCCTAAAAGATTCTTTCCTTAATTATAACTATTTCAGCTGAATAATTTCATATTTGTAAAGACTAGATATTCATTAAGAGCAAGCTCTTTTTCTACTTCATCTCATTAGCTAACTTGACACTAAGAAAAGATTATTGCCCATAGAATTCATTTCATAGATATTTGATGAATTTAGTGAAGAGTTGAGTTCATGCTGGTACCTCCTCTTGAAGTGTTCTCCCCTAGAAAAATTACATTCATCCTGCAAAGATTCTCAGATTTCCTCCTACTTGAAAGCTCTGCCTGAATCAGACAACTACTTCTGGTTCATTTACAGTACCTCCCATCTCTGCAGAGTGTTGGTTTCATTGTTATCTTGTAATATATAGCTGTTGGCAGATTAGATCATCATATTTTCCCCTCTTAGAATCTAATCTCCTTGAGGTGAAGGTCCTGATTTATGTATCTTTGTAACCCTCAAATGTTTGTCATGGTCCTTGTACAAATATCTGTTGGATGAACGTTATTTTTTTTTTTAAATATTCACTTTGTGTTAAAAATGCTCGACAAAAGGAGGAGCAAGATGGCAGAGGAGTAGGAGCCCTAAATTTCATCTGGTCCCAGGAATTCAGCTAGATAGGATCAAACTATTCTGAACGCCTACAAACTCAACAGGAGATCAAAGAAAAGAATAGCAGCAACTCTGAACAGAAAAGTGAGCACTTTCTGGAAGGTAGGACATGCAGAGAAGTGAATCTGAGGTGATATACGGGAAGATAGACCATGGGAGGAGGTAGCCTCCATCAGGCACTACCAGTAAGTGATAGAGCCACAGAGCATCGTAGAGTCTGCTCCGCTGAGGGACATTGCTCCAGTGGCTAAATGAAGGGTGGAACCCTCGTTGGGACAGTGTGGTCTCAGGACCCTTGGGGTCACAGAAGGACCAGGGGTGCCTGAGTGTGCCAGAGCTCCCAGGTATCGGAGCGGGGAAGCCGGCTGCAGAGACAGAGCTGAGGAGTGGGCTCTCAGCTCGGGGTTGCCATAAACTGTGATCCACGGCATAGTTGGGCCACTGCTCTTCCAGCAGGGACCCAACAAGTGGCAGGGATCTGCTGGGTTTGGAGACTCCACATGGGGTTGAGTGCCAGAGATAGAAATGCTCAGTCACAGGCTGGGTGAGCACAGAGTGCGGCCAGAGACGGGGGAAACAGGAGTGACTGACTGCTTTTCTCTGGGGGCGCACTGAGAAGCGGGCCGAGTTCTTGGCTCCTCCAGGGGCGGATATTGGGAGGCCACCACTTTCACTCTCAACCTCCAAAGCTGTACGGAAAGCTTGCAGGGAACAAACTCCCGAGAGCAAACCCGAACAGATTACTTAGCCCAGACCGGCAAGGGCGGGGCAATTCTGCCTCCAGCAAAGACATTTGGGAACCACTGCAACAAGCCCCTCCACCAGAAGATCAGCAAGAACAGTCAGCCAAGAACAAGTTTACTGATCAAACAGAATGGCAGAACTCCAGAGCTAGGGGAATACTGCACGTAGAATTCATGGTATTTTTCCTTCTGATTCTTTAGTCTTTCAAAGTTAATTTTTTAATTTTCTTTTTCTCTTTTTCTACTTTTTTTTTAATTTTTCTTTTTCCCTTTTTCAACCAACATCTTATCAATCCTTTTTTTAAAAAACATTTTTATTTTTCATTTTTAGAGTCATATTCTATCCCTTCATAGTAGTTACCCTTATTTTTGGCATAGATTACATAAGTTGTTCTCTCCTTAAAATTTTGAGATACAGTTTCTTCTAACTGATCAAAATATACCCTAAATTCTCTAGGATATGGGTTCGTTCTAGTCTCCTGCCTGATCACATTCTCTCTCCTTTTTTTTTTTAATCCTCTTCTTTCTTTTTTCAAACAAATTCTTATCTTATCAATTCCTTTTATAAAATTTTTTATAATTTTCATCTTTACAGTCACATTCCATCCCTTCATCGTATCAACCCTTATTTTTGTACATATATAAGTTTTTCTTTCTTTAAAGTTTTGGGAGGCACTTTCTCTAACAGACCAAAATACACCCAAAATCTAGTGTGTGGCACTGATCTATGAGCCAGCCTGATCATATTTGATCATATTCTGTTTTTTTGGTTTTGTTCTGTTTTTGTTTTTATCTTTTTCTTTTTCTTTTTTTTTTTTTCTTTCTTTTCTCTTTCCTTCCCTTTCTTTTCCCCTGGTTTCAGGTCTTTTCTGGTTTCTTTAGAGTATATTTTCTGGGGACGTTGTTACCTTGTTAGCATTTTGTTCTCTCATTCATCTATTCTCCTCTGGATAAAATGACAAGACAGAAAAAATCACCTCAACAAAAAGAACAAGAGGTAGTACCAACTGCCAGAGACCTATTCAATACAGACATTAGTACGATGTCAGACCTAGAGTTCAGAACCATGATTTTAAAGATACTAGCTGGGCTTGAAAAAAGCATGGAAGTTATTAGAGACACCCTTTCTAGAGAAATAAAAGAACTTAAATCTAACCAAGTCAAAATCAAAAAGGCTATTAATGAGGTGCATTAAAAAATGGGACACTAAATGCTAGGATAAATGAGGCAGAAGAGAGAATCAGTGATATAGAAGACCAAATGATGGAAAATAAAGAAGCTGAGAAAAAGATAAATAACTACTGGATCATAAGGGCAGAATTCCAGAGATAAGCGATACCATAAGATGAAACATTATTCAAATAATTGGGATCCCAGAAGAAGAAGAAAGAGAGAGAGGGACAGAAGGTATCTTGGAGCAAATTATAGCAGAGAACTTCCCTAATGTGGGGAAGGAAACAGGCATCAAAATCCACGAGGCACAGAGAACCCCCTCAAAATCAATAAAAATAGGTCAACACCCCGATATCAAATAGTAAAACTTACAAGTCTCAGAGACAACAAGAAAATCCTGAAAGCAGCTCGGAGAAGAGATCTGTAACTTAAAATGGTAGACATATTAGATTGACAACAGACCTATCCACAGAGACCTGGCAGGCCAGAAAAGACTGCCATATTTTCAGAGCACTAAATGAGAAAAATATGCAGTCAAGAATACTATATCCAGCTAGGCTGTCACTCAAAATAGAAGGAGAGATAAAAAGATTCCAGGACAAACAAAAACTAAAAGAATTTGCAAACATGAAACCAGCCCTACAAGAAATATTGAAAGAGGTCCTCAAAGCAAAGAGAGAGCCTAAAAGTAACATAGACCAGAAAGGAACACAGACAATATACAAGAACAGTCACCTTACACGCAATACAATGGCATTAAATTCATATTTTTCAATAGTTACCCTGAATGTAAATGGGCTAAATGCCCCAATCAAAAGACACAGGCTATCAGATTGGATTAAAAAACAAGACCCATTGATATGCAGTCTGGAAGAGACTCATTTTAGACCAAAGATACCTCTAGATTGAAAGCGAGGGGGTGGAAAACCATTTACCATGCTAATGGACCAAAAGAAAGCTGGGGTGGCAATCCTTATATCAAACAAATTAGATTTTAAACCAAAGACTATAATAAGATATGAGGAAGGACACTATAACCTACTTAAAGGGTCTATCCAACAAGAAGATCTAACAATTGTAAATATCTATGCCCCTAACATGGGAGCAGCCAATTATATAAGCCAGTTAATAACAAAATCAAAGAAACACATCGACAACAATACAATAATAGTAGGACACATTAACACCCCTCTTACTGAAATGGACAGATCATCTAAGCAAACGATCAACAAGGAAATAAAGGCTCTAAATGACACACTGGACCAAATGGACTTCACAGACATATTCAGAACATTCCATCCCAAAGCAACAGAATACACATTCTTCTCTAGTACCCATGGAACAGTCTCCAGAATAGATCATATCCTAGGTCACAAATCAAGTCTCAACCGGTACCCAAAGATCGGGATCATTCCCTGCATATTTTCAGACCACAATGTTTTGAAACTAGAACTCAATCACAACAGGAAAGTCGGAAAGAACTCAAATACATGGAGGCTAAAGAGCATCCTACTAAAGAATGAATGGGTCAACCAGGAAATTAAAGAAGAATTTAAAAAATTCATGGAAACCAATGAAAATGAAAACACAACCATTCAAAATCTTTGGGATACAGCAAAGGCAGTCCTGAGAGGAGAGTATATAGCAATACAAGCCTTTCTCAAGAAACAAGAAAGGTCTCAAATACACAACCTAACCCTACACCTAAAGGAGCTGGAGAAAGAACAGCAAATAAAGCCTAAACCCAGCAGGAGAAGAGAAATCATAAAGATCAGAGCAGAAATCAATGAAATAGAAACCAAAAGAACAGTAGAACAGATCAACAAAACTAGGAGCTGGTTCTTTGAAAGAATTAACAAGATTGATAAACCCCTGGCCAGACTGATCAAAAAGAAAAGAGAAATGACCCAAATCAACAAAATCATGAATGAAAGAGGAGAGATCACAACCAACACCAAAGAAATACAAACAATTATAAGAACATATTAGGAGCAACTCTATGCCAGCAAATTAGATAACCTGGAAGAAATGGGTGCATTCCTAGAGATGTATCAACTACCAAAACTGAACCAGGAAGAAATAGAAAACCTGAACAGACCTATAACCACTAAGAAAATTGAAGCAGTCATCAAAAATCTCCCAACAAACAAAAGCCCAGGGCCGGATGGCTTCCCAGGGGAATTTTACCAAACATTTAAAGAATTAATACCTATTCTTCTGAAACTGTTCCGAAAGATAGAAATGGAAGGGAAACTTCCGACCTCATTTTATGAGGCCAGCATTACCTTGATCCCAAAACCAGACAAAGACCCCATCAAAAAGGAGAATTACAGACCAAGATCCCTGATGAACATGGATACAAAAATTCTCATCAAAATAGTAGCCTATAGGATTCAAAAGTACATTAAAAGGATTATTCACCATGACCAAGTGGGATGTATCCCTGGCCTGTAAGGTTGGTTCAACATCCACAAATCAATCAATGTGATACAATACATTAATAAAAAAAAAAGAACAAGAACCATATGATCCTCTCAATAGATGCAGAAAAAGCATTTCACAAAGTACAGCATCCTTTCTTGACTGAAACTCTTCAGAGTGTAGGGATAGAGGGTACATACCTCAATATCATAAAAGCCATCTATGAAAAACCCACAGCAAATATCATTTTCAATGGGGAAAAAATGAGAGCTTTTCCCTTAAGGTCAGGAACATAGCAGGGATGACCACTATCACCATTGCTATTCAACATAGTACTAGAAGTCCTAGCCACAGCAATCAGACAACAAAAAGAAACCAAAGGCATCTGAATCAGCAAAGAAGAAGTCAAACTCTCACTCTTGGCAGATGATATGATACTTTATGTGGAAAACCCAAAAGACACCACCCCAAAACTGCTAGAACTCATACAGGAGTTCAGTAAAGTGGCAGGATATAAAATCAATGCACAGAAATCAGTGGCATTTCTATACACCGACAACATGGCAGGAGAAAGAGAAATGAAGGAGTCGATCCTATTTACAATTGCACCCAAAACCATAAGATACCTAGGAATAAATCTAACCAAAGAGACAAAGAATCTGTACTCAGGAAACTATAAATACTCATGAAAATAATTGAGGAAGACACAAAGAAATGGAAAAACATTCCATGCTTATGGGTTGGAAGAACAAATATTGTGAAGATGTCAACACTACCTAGAACAATTTACCCATTTAATGCAATACCTATCAAAATACCATGAACTTTTTTCAAAAAAATGGAACAAATAATCCTAAAATTTGTATGGAACCAGAAAAGACCCCGAATAGCCAGAGGAATGTTGAAAAAGAAAAGCAAAGCAGGTGGCATCACAATTCCAGACTTCAAGCTCTATTACAAAGCTGTCATCATCAAGACAGTATGGTACTGGCACAAAAACAGACCCATAGATCAATGGAACAGAATAGAGATCCCAGAAATGGACCCTCAACTCTATGGTCAACTAATCTTTGACAAAGCAGGAAAGAATGTCCAATGGAAAAAAAGACAGTCTCTTCAACAAATGGTGTTGGGAAAATTGGACAGCCACATGCAGAAGAATGAAACTGGACCATTTCCTTACACCACACACAAAAATAGACTCCAAATGGTTGAAAGACCTCAATGTGAGACAGGAGTCCACCAAAATCCTAAAGGAGAACACAGGCAGCAACCTCTTCGACCTCAGCCGCAGCAACTTCTTCCTAGAAACATCGCCAAAGGCACGGGAAGCCAGGGCAAAAATGAACTATTGGGATTTCACCAAATAAAAGGTTTTGCACAACAAAGGAAACAGTCCACAAAACCAAAAGACAATCGACAGAATGGGAGAAGATATTTGCAAATGACCTATCAGATGAAGGGCTAGTATCCAAAATCTATAAAGAATTTATCAAACTCAACACCCAAAGAGCAACTAATCCAATTAAGAAATGGGCAGAAGACATGAAGAGACACTTTTCCAAAGAAGACATCCAAATGGCCAACAGACACATGAAAAATTGTTCAACATAGCTCTGCATCAGGGAAATCCAAATCAAAACCTCAAGAGATACCACTTCACACCTGTCAGAATGGCTAAAATTAGTTAAGTAAGGAAACAACAGATGTTGGTGAGGATGCAGAGAAAGGGGAAACCTCTTACACTATTGGTGGGAATGCAAGCTGGGCCAGCCACTCTGGAAAACAGTATGGAGGTTCCTCAAATAGTTGAAAATAGAGCTACCATGTGATCCAGCAATTGCACCACTGTGTATTTACCCCAAAGATACAAATGTAGTCATCCAAAGGGGTAAGTGTACCCCAATGTTTATAGCAGCAATGTCTACAATAGCCAAACTATGGAAAGAGCCAAGATATCCATCAACAGATGAATGGATAAAGACGATGTGGTGTGTATATATGTATATATATATATATATATACATATATACACACACACCTTGGAATATTATGCATACATAAAAAACTGAAATCTTGCCATTTGCAATGACGTGGATGGGACTAGAGGGTATTATGCTGAGAGAAATAAGTCAGTCAGAGAAAGACATGTATCATATGATCTCACTGATATGAGCAATTCTTAATCTCAGGAAACAAACTGAGGGTTGCTGGAGTGGTGGGGGGTGGGAGGGATGGGGTGGCTGGGTGATAGACATTGGGGAAGGTATGTGCTATGGTGAGTGCTGTGAATTGTGTAAGACTGTTGAATCACAGACCTGTACCTCTGAAACAAATAATACATTATATGTTAAAAGAGAGAGAGAGAGAAGATATTAGGAAGGGAAAAATCAAGGGGGGTTATTGGAGGGGGAGAGGAACCATGAAAGACTATGGACTCTGAGAAACAAACTGAGGGTTCTAGAGGGGAGGGGCTTCGGGGGATAGGTTAGTCTGGTGATGGGTATTAAAGAGGGCACGTACTGAATGGACCACTGGGTTTTATATGCAAACAATGAATCATGGAACACTACATCAAAAACTAATGATGTAATGTATGGTGATTAACATAACATAATAAAATAAAAATTTTTTAAAAAAGGCTTGACATACAAAAAAAACTTTGAACATAAGAAAATAGAAATTGTTTTCCTTAAATAATTTTCGTGAGATAATAATCTCAAATACTCCAGAATTAGTTTTGAAATTTGTCTTAGTACAAACAAAAATTCTCTGAGCTACTGCTCAGCAGTCTCTACTAAAGTTATATAAATATGGAAAATGTATAGAAGCTATAAATAGATGTACATCTATTATAGATAAATATACATCTATTTATCCCTTCCACCCCCCACCACTCCAGCAACATATACAAACAGTGAATAAGAAAATGATATCAAAGAATGAAGGACAGCAGGAAATTTTATAGATACAAACACTGCTTTGTAGCAACATTGTGATTTGCTGAGCTTTATTTTTACCAATAATATCCCCTACAATCTGCATGTGAGTGTATAATATATTCCAAACCTAATAAATATGACTATGTTGGAGCTTTTTATATATTTCAGAAAATTAGTCAATTTTTATATCGTCTGAGGTTCTGTAAATTACTATTTTCATGATGAATAAAAATCTTTCCATAAAAAATCTATTCTGAGACATTGGCAAATCACACAGCACTGTGACTGCATTAGTAATTCATCCCACCAAGTGAATAATTTGGACAAAAATATCCAAGCACAAGCAAAACAAAGGAATCATCCAAAGAATGTTTGATGCAAGGTAGCTATCAGAAGTTTATGTAGTCTGAGGGAAGCCCATAGTCTTAAAGGTAAGAAACAAGGGAGTCTGAAGTGAGGGAGAAGAGGGGCTGATTTCATGCTAAGTTGATTCAAGGATTCATATGACTAGGGAGAATGCTAGATTCATGAAAATAGAGTTCTTAATTTGACAATTTTTAAAATCACTCTTTCCTTAAGTATTATTATAGATTGAATGGTGCTCACCCAAAAGAAATAATGAAGTCCTAACCCCTGGCCTCTGTACATGTGACTTGCTATGGAATAGGGTCATTGCAGATGGAATTAGCTAATATGATGTCATACTGGAGTAGGGTGGACTCTTCCTCCAATGTGATTAATGCCTTTATAAGAAGAGGGAAATTTGGGGCACCTGGTGGTTCAGTTGGTTGAGCCTCCAGTTCTTGATTTCAGCTCATGTCATGATCTCAGGGTTGTGGGATTGAGCCCCGAGTAGAGCTCCACGCTCAGCTTGGAGTCTTCTTGTCCCTCTCCTTCTGCTCCTCCTCTGTCTCCCTCAAATAAATAAATAAATAAAATCTTTTTAAAAATAGGAAGAGGGAAATTTGGATATAAGTATAGAAGATGATATTCATGTGATGTTGGAGGCAGAGATTGGAGGGATGCATCTGCAAGCAAAGAATGCCTAGAGCCACCAAAACCTGGAAGGGGCAAGGAAGGATGCTCCTCTAGAGCTTTTGGAGAGAGCATAATCCTGCCAACCCCTGATTTCTGGCCTCCAGAACTATGAGAGAATAAAATTCTGTTGTGTTAAGCCACCTAGTTTGTGGTAATTTGTACAGCAGCACTAGGAAACTAATATAAATACCTTCCTAGGTACTAAAGGAACAAGGTTAATTTTAAGCAGTGGCTTTCACCTACTTAACGTTGGTAATCACAATGACTGAATCACGTGTGGCATAATATCACTAGCATAGAAAAATAAAACACTGAACTCTTGCAGTATGGTTGTCATAAAATCGATATAAAAATATGGCTAATGATGGTAGCAATGATTATCATGTGGCTGATGCATGCTCTTTAATCTCTACAACCATGGGTGGTAGACAATATTATCCTCATTTTGCAGAAAAGGAAAAGGAGGCATAAGTAGAAAGGAGGAATCATCACAAGGTAAAATGTCACAATTTAAATCCAGGTCTTTCTGATTCCGTGCAATATTCTTCTGCACGCTGCCTTTCATCTTATAAATCTACACAATAACAAACAATTTGATTTTTCTTAATTGAATTGACAGTGCATGTGGGCATTTAAAGTTGCATGCTATAACAAACCAACGGAAAGGAGCTTGCTCAAACACCACAAGCATTTATCTGAATTCTTTTAGTCCTATCAATCAGCATAAGATAATTATCAGAGAACATATTTCTCCTCCTACTCACAAATTCTCCATATGTCTACAGCATGTCTTACAATTTTCCCCAGATCAAATGATTCTGACTTGCCCCTTCAGGGCACCAGCATCACATATTGATTACAATGAGAATGGGCTTTGATGTCTTCTGGCCCCTGTGTTCCAGTTTCAGCTCTGGCCCTCAGAAGCTGTGTGGATGTGGCTGTTTCTTGCATCCTCAGAGGCCCAGTTCCTGCATTGTAAAACGAGGGTCAAGCTAGCCGCTTAGCATAATGGCAGGCACACACTAAGTCATTATTACAGTTATGCTTTCAATAGTATATCTTACTTAGAACTAGGAAAATGCGTTGATTATATGAAATTGACCACAAATGTATTGTGAGTTATATAATTTAAACCATCAACTTTCTAGTTTCTATCATCAAAAGGAATTTTTAAAAAAGACACAGAAATCAAAGAAGGCATTTTCTTTCCTGTGTTATTTAAAGAATTTCCTACAAATCAAAACACAAAATAGTTCTGAAAAGCTAATCTTCACAATAAGAAGGAATCTGTAAAGGTTCAAATTCTATATAGGGAAAAAATGACTTATATAAGCAGATTTAACACCAAGCTGTTTCCACATTTCCTCTGATAATACATAATAGTCCCATATTTCCCATCCAAATCACTTTTGCATCACAATAGGAACCAAATGGTAAAAAATAAAAGGTATTTACTGGGATTTTTTTTTCCCCGCAAATTCAGTCTACCCAAATGATTGAATACTCCCCCCAAAAAAACGTTGAAAAGAAAATGACGGTATCAAGGGAGACAAAAGATATTTTCTTTTTAAAAATGTTATCTACTTTCAAATTAGCTCTTAAATTTTGTTTTTGTCATCATTAGGATTAATGACAGGGAGGCAGCAAAGTGTAGTGGTTGAGTGCGGACTCTCTAATCAGAGTTTCGGGTAATTAGCCCATCTTCACTGCTCACAGTTGGAATGAGTAGGGCAAGCCATATGCCCATTCATTCCTCAGTTTCCACATATGCAAAACATGAATAATACTAATCTCACAGAGTAACTGAAAGAATTCTATTAATGCGGGACGCCTGGGTGGCTCAGTTGGTTAAGCATCTGCCTTTTAGCTCAGGTCATGATCTCAGGGTTCTGGGATCGAGTCCCACATTGGGCTCCCTGTTCAATGGGGAGCCTGCTTCTCCCTCTACCTGCCACTCCCCCTGCCTGTGCTCTCTCTCTATCTCTGTCAAATAAATAAATAAAATCTTTAAAAAAAAAGAATTCCATTAATGCATGTAAAATGCTTTATGACAGTGCCTGGCACATAGATAAGCATGACTTGAAGTTTGCAACTATTATTAATGTTCAGTCTTATATAGTGTGTCTTATGAAGAAATAGTGCCAGATAGCTATTTGAAGATAAATAATACAAATAGCTAGCATGTACTGAACACATATTCTGAGCCAGACCCTATCATGCGTACATTGTGCCATATATGTGATTGCTATTCCCATTTTACAGATGATGGGACTAAAGAGTATACAGAGGAGCTTGAATCACTTGCACACTCTAGCAGCTGGGAGAATCAGGTTTGTTTTTATTGTCCCTCAACTGTGTACCAGACACTGAGGGGGACCCTTAGGATACAAAAACCTTCCATCAGGCCTCTTCTCTGGACACCAGATAAGAGTTTTCACTTTGAACATGGTTCTAAAGTCATCTTCTCTAAAAGAAGAACCTGAAATAGTGACTTTTGAAATCACTTGAGAAAGTAATTTAACAAGGGAGAGCTTTTGGGAGAAGGGAAGCACGATAGGGCAGGGAAAGAAATTCTAAGCAAAAATGTGGTCTTGGCTGGAGATGAGCTGTGTCTTGCACTATCAGTTGAACCATGCACTTGAGGCAAGGCAGCCAGCCCTTTGTACCCTGTTTTAGTCAGTAGCCTCTGATGGCCCCAGGAGTTAGGGAGCAGAGGAAGCATGGTCTCCTGAGCAAGGCAGCTCCCATTCCTCCAAAGTCAATGCTCTGACCAAAGGGCAGCTGTGAGCCCCTAGAAACCACCACTCCCAACATGTGGGGAAAAGACACACTGGCCCAGCAAATGGGCTCCAATAGCATATATTGTTGTCTACCTTTTGTTGCAAGGTCTTCCTTTAAGGAGACACAACCTCTCCTTATTCAATGAGTTCTTCATCTGAACACAGGCTCAATTCTAGAAATTAGGCAAAGGACTTTGACTCTTACTGGATAGCTCAGCATTCTGCTTATTTATTTTAAATATGCATTTAAAATATAATATAAATAAAAATATAAAATATAAATATACACATTTTTTTTTTCAGTACTTTTTCTGTCTACCTATCTGTTTGGGCCCGGGAACATCGTGTTCTACTAGCATTTCCATAGATCACGGTGAGCCAGGTGCCTGCCCCTGGCTGGTGTTCTGACCTTGCTGCCCAGTTGGGTAATTACATTCACATTATTTCTGGCACAGAAGTGCTGCCACCTGGCTTTTGTTATGCTGGGATCCTGTCATCCCACCGATACAAGGGAGCAAGTGTTTGTAATGGCATGTCCTGCCATCAGCCCTGTATAGAGCAAAGACAACCACAATTGAGTTTCTCAGGGATACTGGCATTCTCCTTCCAAGCACATATTTTTTCCATCTTGGGAAACAGTCATTTTGTGGGTTTCCAATATCTTATGGTGGACTCAGTCTAATAGGCCCGATTCTTTGTGCTTTTTTTTACCCATGACTCCAGTCTGTCACAGATTTCTAGTTTCTCTACTTTATTTACTGTGGGCCATTGAATTTTCCAAGATTACAAGAGCCAACCAAACAGAACATTAGGAAGATTTTCCAAGCCCCTTGCCAGGGTGTTAAATCCTGTGTTGTGAGAGAATGGGTTCTCATGTCAAAAGATTGCATTTTTCAGCTTAGAGTCTTTGATCCAGGACTCTCAGAATATGCTGCTGGGCATGTTTTCCTTTTTCATGCTGATACATGTTAGCCAGGTCTTGCAGCTCCTTTGACAGGATCCATCTCCTCCCTTAGCAGGCAGGGCTTTTTCACAGTCAGGTTTTGCTTAATGCTGGACTGATTAATATGGTTCCTACTAAATGTAATAAATAAAGGTCAGCTTTCCCACAGGGATTTTTGCATTTTAAACATAAATGCTATTTACTCAAATGCTCACTTTTACCCATTTTGTTTGTTTTTACCCAAACATTTCTCTAACTAGGAAAATGAAACATTTTAACCTTTTTTCTCTCATTATGCATGGCTGGTTGTGGAGGGAGGGGGGAGCAGATCATGAGAGGGACAAGCATTGTAAGGCATCTGCCTCATTGGAGGCCTTTCCATAGTGGGGAGGTAGAGTGGGCTAGTAGGTGAGGGACACATGGGTAGCTCTGTCAGTTGAGCATCTGACTCTTGGTTTTGGCTCAAGTCATGATCTCAGGATCTTGGGATCAAGCCCACCCCCTCATCAGGCTCTGCACTCAGCAAGAAGTCTGCTTGAGGATTCTATCACTCTCTTTCTCTAAAATAAAATAAATCTTCGGGGAAAAAAAAGCTAAGAGCTGAATCTGAGAGTTCCAGGTTCTCAGGTGCATCACTCTAAATATCCTAATATGAAGTTTCAGGACCCTACTCTTTTCTCACTAGGCTCTGTTTTTGGCATAGGATACTTGCCAAGACTAAAATTCCATCCTCTGTACAGATTTCCCAGGCTTATAGTTAGGTCCTGTGTCTCAGCTTCAGCGCTGTCTGTCCTCTGGCTGTGAGCAATAAGTCTCTAAAGGAGCTGCCCAGAGGCTTTCCAACCCTCCTACAAGGCTGTTCATAGATGTGTGTTTCTCAATTTCTCCTTCAGTACATCAATGGCACGTAGCAGCACCCATCAAATTCCATAATCCTTATAATTACTATTTACATTATACCTCTGAAACATTAGAAACATTACACCAACTAGAGAATTTATTTTTATAAACGGCCTCTTCTAGTCAATTGGTGACAGTCTGAGGGGTCACTGTTACAGTGTTCCAGGCCCTATAGATTTTTTACCTATTTTATTGGGATTTTTATTGCCACCTTGCCAGCAAGTGACCCACCTTCACAACTCCATTCTTATAGCCTGCTTCCAAGAATCATTTTTGGCATGATCCTAGGTCAGGATTTCAAAAATCAGAGCCTTAGATGGCCATTCTTTCGAAGGCGACATATTAAAAAATTGCTCCCATGAAGAGAGCTAGGGTTCCACCAGGTGGCACTAGGGGTGAGGCAACTGTGTTTGTATCCCAGGGTCTATGTGTCTTCGGGATCTTACTGTGGTGTAAAGTCTTCCAAGAGGCAATTCCAGGTCAGCTGAGGGCAATGCTCCTGCAGAGGGGAGATCATGAGCCAATAGTCAATAGCTGGGGGAAGGTACACTGATCCAATAAAGAGGATCTTGGGAACACATCAACAGCATCCACTATGCCATGTTTCTGAGACATAATTTAAAGCAGCACTTCCAAATTACAATGCCCATAATCATAATGTACCAATTTAGTTTTTTTTTTTTTTTGCTTGTTTGTTACTTACTTTGCTCTACTTATCACATTCCTCCCACCCCAACCTATATGTTTCTACTATATTTTGTGCTGTGTTTTTCCATATATTTAACTCAATTATAAGTTCCTGTAGTGCAATAGATTCTGTCTAATTTATTTTTATACTTAAGAAACTAAGTTATCTGGTTGGGGAAACCTACAGCTTCAAGCATGGATGTTGACATCTTCAAAATTCTCTTATTTGGCTGTCAGGAGCATGGCTGAGGTCAACATTTCTCCTCTCGGTCTACGCCACCAAAAATGAAGCCTCTCATGGGTTCTTCTCTGGTCATGTATAAAGAATTCTCAGTCAATGCTTTCATTCTAAGGACATAAAAATTTTTTAAAAATAGCAGAAGTCTCCCTTGCTAGATTATCGATATTAATTAACTTAAGACTTCATTCATAAATGTAAATTTTCCACTCATATTTTTTAGGAAAACCAAGAGCACAATAGGAATAGCATCTGAAGGAGCAAAGGTCCATTGAATGAATAGTGGAAGCAACACTAAAAGGAGGATCTGCCCAGACACATCACTCAAGACTTGCAGAGTTTTGGAAGACAGTATTCTAAAGTGAGCAATATAAAGGGGAATCTCTTTAGAGATTTATGCTCCAATAGTGATCCCAGACCTCCAAACTTTGAACATGCAATAGTAACAAAGAACTTGTTATGGAGGACAACACATCTAGATTTGCAGTCCACGACCGTCAAGGTAATTATATTTGCATACTAATCCCCGCACCCCCACCTTCGGAAACATGGACATCCAAGGGGAGAGTCCGGGAGTTGGAGAAGGAAGACAAATTTACCTGTTAATCATAGCAGTTGAGGGCCTTAATATTATACTTTGAGAAACTACATTATTTTTCCCCCCAAATTGGAAACAACCCAGTTACATATATATGTTATGATTGAAAACAAACTAGTCATTTGTTAGCTTAGTAAATCTAAGATAAAAACATAAATGACTGTGTGAATTTGATCTGTGAAATTCTAGTTACAAAATGCATTAGCTCAAATGTGCACAGGTTAATGCAAAGAAATCGTACAATATTTCAGAAGATTATAGTCTGAAACTACCTCACAATTGCTTTCAATGACAAGTTAGAAATGTGATTCTCTTTTCTTGTGGTACGTGACTGGACTATTAACGCTTGTGTATAATGAAAATTCTTCTCTAAGGAATCACATGGAAATCATCAGTAAAGTGTTCCACATTATATAATTATATTTTTGTTTGCTTGCTTAATATTGAATAAGCTCCAGGTAAAGAAAGTGAAAATGTTTCAATTGTCCTCATACCTAAATTTAAGGAATACCATATTTCAAATTAGGCTGCATATCAATACCCTCTATAGAAACATTATATCAAAAAGGTATGCTTTGTCTCCCTCTCTGGTTTCATCTTGTTTCATTTTTCCCTCCCTTCCCCTATGATCCTGTCTTGTTTCTCAAATTTCTCATATCAGTAAGATTATATGACAAACCATAAGAGACTCTTAATCTCAGGAAACAAACCGAGGGTTGCTGGAGTGGACAGGGTGGGAGGGATGGGGTGGCTGGGTGATAGACATTGGGGAGGGTATGTGCTATGGTGAGCGCTGTGAATTGTGTAAGACTGTTGAATCACAGACCTGTACCCCTGAAACAAATAATACATTATATGTTAATTTAAAAAAAAGACATGTTAGCTTTTTAACTTACATTTTTGTTTTTGGCCAAGAAGTTATCTGTGTGCATTTCCTCATTCTCAAATTTCCTTCTCTTTATATTCCGTCTTGCACAATCTTTTTATTTATTCATAATTTCATTCAAACTTCATATTCTCTGTGAAACTTTGTGCTCCTACCAACTCACTCTCAAGTAGGATTGATCAGATTTTCTTCATTTATTTATTCTACTTATATTATCTCTATTATATTATCTACAGCATCATGTTGTAAATATCATTTACTAATTTGGAATTTATATGAGTTGGTAATCTCTTTGAGGGTGGGTATCCTTTCTAATTCTGTTTTACCAGCAACTTGCACAGTGACAAGAACTTCTTAAACAGTGCTCAACTATTTTTTTTAAAGATTTTATTTATTTGGGCGCCTGGGTGGCTCAGTTGGTTAAGCGACTGCCTTCCGCTCAGGTCATGGTCCTGGAGTCCCGGGATCGAGTCCCACATCGGGCTCCCTGCTAAGCAGGGAGTCTGCTTCTCCCTCTGACCCTCTTCCCTCTCATGCTCTCTATCTCTCATTCTCCCTATCAAATAAATAAATACATTTTTTTAAAAAATAAAGATTTTATTTATTTATTTGACAAAGAGAGAGACAGCGAGAGAGGGAACACAAGCAGGGGGGAGTGGGAGAGGGAGAAGCAGGCTTCCCACCGAGCAGAGAGCCGGATGCGGGACTTGATCCCAGGACCCTGGGGTCATGACCTGAGCCAAAGGCAGACACTTAACCAACTGAACCACACAGGCATCCCTCAACTATTTTTTAAAATATTTATTTATTTATTTTAGAGAGAGACAGAGAGAACACGAGTCGGGGAGAGGGGCAGAAGAAGAGGAAGAGATTCCTCAAGCAGACTCCCCACTGAGCACAGAGCTAGAATCCAGAGTTGGCAGCTAAACCAAATGAGCCACCCAGGTGCCCCTATTTTTTTGAATGGATCAATATAGGTTTTGTCAGAAATTAATAGACAATAATCTAACATGGTCTCTACTGCTTTATTTCCAGAGTTTAGGTGTGGGCGTACTCAAAAAGACAAAGTCTTGATACTGTGGGAATACATGTGTGCTATATTATGCCCTTCTTTTTTGTTATCTTGATTTGGGAAGTCCTAAATTTCCTTTAGCATCTTTTCAGATTGCCCCTTTGAACAAAATTTAATTACAGGCCAACTGAAAAAAATCACCGTGACTCCTGATTACTACCGGGGGAAATAAAGGGAATGAGGAAATATGTTGTCTACCGTAGGATTTAAACTGTTTCATTAAGCCCTTAGTTAAAATTCAGAAGGATGGTTCTCCCTGAAGTAGACTCCACGCATGGCAACTTCATCTCCCCTCAGTTTTTAACCAAAAAAAAAAATGTAAGGAAAATGACTTTGAGCCAATTAGAAAATCTCAAATGGTAAGCTTTGTGTCTTGTTTACAGATCCTTGATATAATTGTCGACATTTATGTTTCAAAATTTCACTGATTTCAACCTTCCCAGATCTTGCATTTAACTTTCTCATTAGCCCAAAAGCCTGCAATAGATCAACATCATTGCCCAAAGAACTTATATAGACTTGTCTTTATGGGGCGTCATCTGTACTGTAAGTGAGCCTTTTATTTTTTTTTTAAGATTTTATTTATTTATTTGACAAAGAGAGAGAGACAGTGAGAGAGGGAGCACAAGCAGGGGGGGTGGGAGAGGGAGAAGCAGACTCCCCGCTGAGCAGGGAGCCCGATGCAGGGCTTGATCCCAGGACCCTGGGACCATGACCTGAGCTGAAGGCAGACGCTTAACAACTGAGCCACCCAGCTGCCCCTGGAAGTGAGCTTTTTTAAACTACTAGAGAGCCTTTTGGCAGCTAGGGAAGAAAAGCTAGATTTTCCAAAGGGTTGATCTCTAAAACAGTGCAGTCAGTTGTTGCTGGTAGGTTTTTGTCAACACACTTAATTCTTCAAATGATAAAAGTCTAGAGACTTAGAAGTCTGTAACATAAAAATTAGATGCCCTGGAAATTTTTATTTCTATTTTAAAGGTACAACTTATCATCAAAATCATGTTCACTGCAAATGTTTTATTGGCAATTTACTTGTCATAAATATCTATTGTACTGATATACTCGGCAGGGAATAGTGTATGTTTAGTCTCACGTACTTATGAATTTGTAAAGAGATGTAGTGACAATAAAGGTAAAAAATATTATGATTCGCAAACCTCCAGATGATGAGATTTGTTTTGTTGTAATTCCACATTCCAAGGTCTGAACTAAATCCAAATTTCAGAAAGAGAAATACATTATAATTTTTTCACACTGTGAGCACATAACTGACTTGGCATTAGCCAACTCATCCAAAGATTTTATAGAAAAATGTTGCTTTTTTGCATGTGTGTGAAACAGTTGGGGAAGTGTGAATAGGGAAAGATAAGTCAGTCTGAGACAGATTTTTTTAAGACACCTGAAAAGAGATGGGAAAAAATTTTGGAAATAAAAAGTTTGAATGTACACTGCCTTATATAGTTGTGACAGGTGAGATAAAGATAAACACAGAGAAATAGTACATATCCAGATCTCATTTCAAACTTCAAAGTTTCTTAAAATTGCCATATTATCTCAGGATGCTCAACCTTTGTCACTATATAAAAGTAGCCTATTATGTCAATCATGATACAGGAGATTATAGTCAGAGCAATATATATTTCAAGAATAGTCATTTATTTATGCATGCCTCAATTCATCCAACATATATTTACTGTGTGCCTATTCTGTGCAAGTAGCTGTGATAGAAATTTCTCCTCTCTTTTAAAATCTTTTCTTGGGGCTAATATTCTAGAATCTCTTTTCTCTCTCTCTCTCTCTCTCTCTTTTTTTTTTCTTACATTTTTAGTTGATCACTACAAATGGCCCATGACAAATGATGATAAATAAAAAATTGTCTGCATCAGGTATCATCAGTTCAGCCTTTCATTTGCTTAATGTTTATTCAAGAATAGCTTTGTGTAAGCTGCGCTTATCTTAAAGAAGCTTAAAGCATTCCTTTTGTTCATATCCTCAGTAATATACTCAGTTATCAAAATAATGACTTCTATTTTTATATTTTAGATATCAGATTTATTAAACTTAAATAAAAACTGGGTAAACCATATGACAAATGTAACACATCTCATACACATACTTGAAATTTAAGTTCTTTCATATTTAAACATGTTTTTTGTGATACTGACATAAAGACAAATAGATCAATAAAACAGAATAGAGAAGTCAGAAATAGATCATTTATTAAATTTATTAAATGAGATCATTTATGTATGTATGTATATATGTATGTGTTTACAAAAATTGAAAGAAAACCAATGGAAAAAGTGAAGTGCTTGGGGAGTACAGGATCCGCAACTCAATATCCACAGGGAGGGAGAAAAGCAAACAAACCTTGACCTTATCCTCATATTATATATAGAAAGTAATTTGAGATTAATATAAACCCAGCCATAAACTCTAAAGTAATCCCAACCTTCCTTAGTTAGTTTTTTGCCATCTCATACACTAAATATTTTACTTTGTGTTGAATTGTATTTGTTTTGTTTTGTTGCCTGTTTCCTCCATCTAGAATAGAAGTTACAGGAAGATGAGGTTTTGTCTACTTTTGTTCTCTTATAAATATACCATGTATAAGATGTTCAACAATATTTACTAAAAGAGTGAGTGCCATAAGATATTTCGTCTTTCTATGAAGAGTTAACATGGACCACAATATAGTTCAAAGGTTCTGATCAAATTCTCTAAAGAACTGAAAATCTTTCAGCTTCATTAGAAAATCAGATTCCTACATACTAGTAATAATAACCACTCCTATTTATTATGTATCCCATGAGTGTCAGGAACCAAGTGAGACATTTTACGTTGAGTATCTTATTTTTCTTTATAATACTTCATAAAATAGTATGAGATTAAGAAAGTATAGCAGCAATGTCCACGATAGCCAAACTGTGGAAAGAGCCAAGATGTCCATCGACAGATGAATGGATAAAGAAGAGGTGGTATATATACACAATGGAATATTATGCACCATCAAAAGGAATGAGATCTTGCCATTTGCAACGACGTGGATGGAACTGGAGGGTGTTATGCTGAGTGAAATAAGTCAATCAGAGAAAGACATGTATCATATGACCTCACTGATATGAGGAATTCTTAATCTCAGGAACAAACGGAGGGTTGCTGGAGTGGTCGGGGGTGGGAGGGAGGGGGTGGCTGGGTGATAGACATTGGGGAAGATATGTGCTACGGTGAGCGCTGTGAATTGTGTAAGACTGTTGAATCACAGATCTGAAACAAATAACGCAACATATTTTAAGAAAAAAGAAAAAGAAGAAGATAGCAGGAGAGGAAGAATGAAGGGGAGTAAGTCAGAGGGGGAGACGAACCAGGAGAGATGATGGACTCTGAAAAACAAACTGAGGTTTCTAGAGGGGAGGAGGGTAGGGCGATGGGTTAGCCTGGTGATGGGTATTAAAGAGGGCACATTCTGCATGGAGCACTGGGTGTTATGCACAAACAATGAATCATGGAACACTACACCAAAACAAATTATGTAATATATGGTTATTAACATAACAATAAAAAAATAAAAAAAAAGTAAAAAAAAAAAAAGAAAGTAGGGCTCCTGGTAGCTAAATAAATTGCCTACAATCATAAGAGTAAATGGTTGAGCATGGATTTAATCTAGGTCTGTCTTAAACAAATCAATTTTTCATTTATTAAGTGAAACCTAATATACTTAAATACACCATGGAACATATTAAGTGATATGAAATCATGACATTTCATTCTTTTTAAAGTTAATGTTAGTTCCTCTTTTTGCACTTTAAAACCTTTTCTTTCTATTCTGAAACACATTTTATTTATTTGTTATTGAAGTATAGTTATGGAATGGTTAAGATACAGCACAAGAAATATAGTCAATAGTATCTTAATAGAGTTGTATGGTAACACCTGGTAGCTACACTGGCAGCGAGCACAGCAAATGTATAGAGTTGTTGGATCACTATGTCGTACATCTGGAACTAATGTAACATTGTATGTCAAGACATTTTATTCTTAATTCAAATGTACATCTAAGATAGAATAAAAGTTAAAGAATTAGCTAAGGTTAATTCTGCTTGTAAAGATGGTGTTCCTTATTTATGCCAGATTAAGACAACAAGTTTTTTGAGAATGCTGAATCTGAGACATGAAAGAAGTTTCTCAACAGAGGAGCTCCATTTTTTTTCCAATTACAGAGAAATATTAAATATATTGGAAGCTAAAATATTTCTTCATTTCATGAAAAGTTAAAGTCATATAATTCCACCATAAACACAGCTTAGTTTACTCAATTTATTTGAAAAATTTGAGTCAGTATTTACCAAATCAGTTCACAATAGTCATTTTAGAGCATATTCTGTTTTGGAAAAAGGACAATGAACACTTCTGTGATGTGAATGAAATAACATCCTAGGAAGAAAAATGGGCAGCTTGAGCTCCTGGAGTCTCCAGAACTAGTAGTTGATCTATCAGTTATCAGATTTTCTGGGAGAGTGGCAGAAATTACAGTAAAGGAGCAGGTATTCTGAGTTGGGATGAGAGGGCATTGGCTTGCAGCTTAGGGATCAGAAGCATGGAGTAGTAAACCTAAAGTCTGAAAGAAGTTTCAACATTCTTTTGCATTCTAACCTAAAGAAAAACTCAAAATTACAGTCCTGCCTGTCTGACACAGTTTCTAAAACTTGACATTATCAACATTTGGGGCTGAAAAATTTGCTTGGAAGGCCACCCCATACATTGTGGGATGTTTAGCAGCAGGGGCACCATCCCCCAAGTCCTAACAACCAAAAAAGTGTGCAAACAGGGCAGATGTCTCCTGGTGGCAAAATCACCCCCCCCATTTATAAACCCTGATCTAACATGTCGGTTTGCATTTCTAAAATTCAAATTCTTTGCAACTCTGCAAATCTCATATACCAGTTACTAAGGAACACTTAGATTTATCTCTCTCAAGTACCTCTGGTGAGCAGTTGAGTTTCCTTTGCCCGCTGATACTAATGTTGCCGGATGTGTGCTACAGACCTTGCCATATTTATATCCTAAGATTTTATATTTATCAAGTAATGATACTAATTCATTAATATTATACTGAACATTGTCATCTTCAGAACTGCATCATCCATACTCTCAGCTAACTTAAAATGAATCGTTCTCTTACTGATCAATATTTTTCACTGAAATGATAAGGTACAAAATATATTTTCTTAAAATGAATATTAATATGTTAGTCCTATACCTGAAATTAAAGATGAGACATGCAGGTTAGTATATAATAAAATTAGGTGCCGACATCTAACTAAATTTTGCTATGTGGTACTGAAATTAAAGGCTGTAGGCCTGGCGACTTGGTGATGCATTGAAGAGGGAATGATTCCTGCAGTTTATTCATTAGTACAGTTAGTCAGTGATTATGTAATGAGCACCTACTCTGTGTAATGCATTATTTCTGAGGAAACAAGTAAGGATCCACTTGCCAAAATTCTTCATGGAGTTTATATAATAAGCAAATAAACAAATATAGAAAAATATAATACTCCATCGATAAGTTATTTGTAGGAAACAAAGCAGGGCAAGGACTACAGAATTTCACATGGAATGATCAAAGAAATCCTCTCCTCATGGGCAATACCATGAATAGCATTCGGAATAAAATAGGGGAACAAGTTTCGTGGAGAACTGGGAGAAGAGAAGAGAATTCCAAGCAAAGAAGAAAAGTGCAAAATCTAAAGTCAGAATCAGCTTAGCCTATTGAAAGATCAGCAAGAAAACGAGTGTGACCAAATGAAGTGAGTAAACCAGAAACCAGGAAGAGGAGTAAACCAGTTAGAGGAGCCAAGGTTGGAAACCTGTTAGAATACGGTCATGCAGAGCCATTTAGGTGAGGTAAAATTTGGTTTTCACTCTGAATGGATAAGACACAGCAGCATCTGAGAAGAGAAGTATGGATCTTATTTACATTTATAAATGGTCGGTCTGGCTGTGGTGTAGAAAAGGGTCCATAAGTTGAAAAGAACCGAACAGTGAGAATTCTAAGGAAGATCCTGCACTGCACAGTCTTGGGGAAATGCTGGTGGTTTGGATAAGGACAGAAACACTGGAGGTGATGAGAAATGAGCAGACCCAGGAGCTATTTTGAAGGAGTAACTAACAGGGCTTGCTGAAGGACTGAATGTGCACTGCGATTGGAAGTATTCGAGAACAAGTTAAAGGATGGGGTCGTGAATGACAACGCGAAAATTCATGTTATTTTCTAAGGAACAGATGTGGGGTAGGAGTACAAGAGGGAGATCAAATGTCTTTTCACACATGTTAAGTTTGAGGTTACTCTAAATATTAAACAAGTACCATTGTATCTAAAGAGCAAATCAGATTCTTTTTTCCTTTAAGTTTCCTTTTAGTGACCAGTTCCATGTCTTTTTGTTGTTACATCAGCTTTCCTGCTTATCCGCAATGTGTTTATTTCTTATCTTCAGGTTGTGCCATAGAAAATAGAGGCGTTTTAATAGGCGTTTATCACAGTTAGTCATTTTTTTTTCCTTTAAGTGCAACATTATCTATCTAAGCCTGAGTAGCTCAAAAAATAAAGCCCATGAAAAAAGCAAGACCCCATGAGTAAATTAAATTTTAGGGGTCTGCTTGTCTCAGGCAACTGGTAAATACTGACAAATACTGTTTTGAAACACAAATATTAAGGTAGAATTTTTCAAACTTTAAAATTTTACTTAAATCTAACACTTTGGATGTATGTACAACTTGTGAGATCTCTTCTTAAAAGTAGGTAGTTTGACATGATAAGAATCCAAGATTGTTCCTTGAATGTGAAAAGAAGCAACAAATCTCAGTTTGAGCATACTTCAGATATTAATTCATTGGGAAAGAAAAAAACTGCAACAAACAGCTTCATAGTAAAAGTACAAGCTATAATTTTTTACTGTTATTAACTGGCATTCCACATTAGTACCTTTTTTAATCCTTTAATTAAAAATCAAAACAATATCAAAGAACAGACCTGTATTTCCAGAGTGTCTTGAAGTATTTCACCACAGGTCCATGGAAGATTTTCTGTGGGTCACCCTTTTAAAATGACACCTGTAGGGCGCCTGGGTGGCTCAGTCGTTAAGCATCTGCCTTCGGCTCAGATCATGATCCTGGAGTCCTAGGATCGAGTCCTACATCCGGCTCCCTGCTCAGCGAGGAGTCTGCTTCTCCCTCTGACCCTCACCCCATTTGTGCTCTCTCTCTTTCTCTCTCTCTCAAATAAATAAAATAAAATAAATAAAATAAAATAATAAAATAAAATACACCTGTATTGGAAAGATTATCTCAGCAAAGAAAAGCAGCAGTTTTTTTAATCATCCATTGATATGTTAGGAATAATGATATGTTTCTGAGCAGATCCTAAAGACATGTTAACTAAAATAAATTGAGAAAAGGGAAAGATCAGAACCATGGGATATTCCTGAGTCAGAAGCTACCCTAGTGGGAAGTCTGAAGGCAGTTTTATGATCCATAAGATTACGGAGAGAAGGTTAGGAGAAGAGGGAGAGTGAGTAGAAGAGAAATCCTGCCCTGCTACACGATTTAGTCTGGGGTCAGTCCTTGCCTTCTACATTGCTCTGGCTTCTTAGTAAAAGAACATTACATATAGTTTGAAAACAATTCCAGGCAAGTCATTGTCCTTTGGAATTCACTCTGTACTCATGAAATAAAGAAAATACAAATATAAATGAGACAAAGTTCTTAATAAGACAGATAAGTGAATTTTATCACACTCTAAGCAAAAAAGTAAATTCTATTATTTCATTATAGAAACATTAGTGATTCCTGGGGTTTAGTAATAGGACATAGTCTGTTTTACCTCTAGGTCATTTGATAATTTTAAGTGACCTGTGGAGACTGAAAATGTTTTATGCTGTTTTCTATCTCTGTGACAGCAGGACTGGGGAAAGATGATTAACAGCAGCCTTTACTTATGAAAATAGCCCAAATGAATATACAATAACAATTTATATTCATATTTCAAGAAACAGTTGACAAAAATATGTTTTGATTATAACACTTAAAATTATGAAATTTAACTAAATCCTTAGGTACTTGGTAAATTTTGAATTTGGCCTTCAATATTGGACTCTGAAAATAGTTAACAGTAAAATGTGGTCTTACTTAACTTGGAAAAATAACGTATTTATGAAATCCTGTATTAAAGCGTAAACATATTTATTAAATCCTGTATTAAAGCATACTGATGAGTGGTAAATTTACTAAAAGTGCAATACTAAAGAAAACTTTTTAAAAACAGATCCAAAAAAACCAGTACATGCACATTTATTTTTCTATAACTGAATTTAATTTCTAGTCCTTACTAAACCTAGAGGTTGAATTATAACACAATTCGGGTCAGGAGAAAGTCAGCCAATCTAATTTTTTTTTTCAGTTATATACAAGACTTTTTTTTTTTTTCCATTGAGTTTCGGGATTATTTTTGGATTCATTCCGAGTTCTGGAGGGTTAAATAGTATCCATGGAACTCTGGTTGTAATGGTAGTGGAGCTTCTAGTCCTTAAACATTACTACCGGTTATCTTTTAAATATATGCCATTCCTGTTGGCTCCAGATGTCAGCAACTACCTCCTTGGAGTCCACTAAGACACTCATGTTCAGTATCTTTTCTCTGGTTGATCAGGTCTTTTCATGTGTGACTTTTTCACCAAGACACTGTTCAGATAGGCCAACTTTTCTTTACGCACATCTGAGGCCCTGCAGATTGGGCAGGAGGAACTCACATACCCTCCTCCTTTCTAGAGCATTTAGATTCAGCAATTAACAAATGAGTAGAAGTTTTTCAGACATCCAATGAGAATGTCAAAGCTCCTGGAAAATTCCTCATACCCAGTGACTTCTTACTTACTCAATTAAAACCCAGGTGTAGTGTAAGTACTTAACAATAAGCTTTTGGGGTTATAATGCAAATGCTTTACATTAGGCTTTGGATTGCTGAGGCATCCATTTCAAAGACACAGATCCCAAATAAACAAATTTCCAGCTTCATGACACAGTTACTAGCTAAAGAACTAGATGAGAAACCAGGCTGCCGGACTCATGAGGTTTTCCTTTTAGAAAGCTCTGGGTAACCTAGATAACAGACCAATTGAGTGACCCTGCATCCTAATTCCCACTCTTACGTTTTAAAATTTACCAATAGAGAGTGAACCCATGAAACCTTAAGCCCACACCCTCAATTCCAATAAAAGCAGAACCCAAGGCACATGCTTTCTTTCTACCTGAAACCTCACGGTGCGTCCCCTGGCATGCCTGTACTGTCTAGGACTTGTGAGTAATAGCTTTGATTTTTCAAAGTTCCTTGATGGTTGTTGCTTAGGTATGTCTTGTAATCATAATGAGAACCTCAAGAACTGGTCCAGTCACAACACTGACTCTAGTTAGAGAAAGTTTCGTGGGAGCTCAACCATAAGTAGTGGGGGCCCAGGTGAATGCCTCAGGCATTCCTAGCATGTAGCATCACTATCAGTAGGCTGAGACCTTCATGAAACAGCAAGCCTAACTGGCCATTAGCGCCAGAGACTGACTACTGCTCCTACATGGCTTTGTTCTCCCATCCTCAGACATCTGAAACCGTATGTATACTGTGTGACCTTCCATAGCTTCCAGAATCTCCATAAAATTACCTTGGCACCAGCAAGAGATAGAACAGGTCTTTCTCCAAACTTCTGTGTGAAGCACCTTGCAAATATAATGGTTGAACTTGGGTTTCAGTCTCAGAATAAAATTCTGTTTTTCTGGATGAAAATTCTAACAGTTTCAGCAGACCCAGTAGGCTGTCTCTGGTTTAAAATAACATTTCATTATTTATCATGATTTTGTGAGTCAGGAATTCAAACAGAAGTTGGTTGGCAATTTTTCTACTTACTGTGCCAATGACTGATTAGAGTCCCTCATTATTGTCTCCTTATGGCTGTGTTCACGTGGAGGATTCAAGGCTTCGTTCAAATGCCCAATACTTTGGCAAGGACATCTGGAAAGCTGGATTCAGCTAAGAAGAAGATTCCTTCTCCATGTAGACTCAGGTCCAATCTCCACATATTTGTCCGTTTGTTTTCCCCACAGGAAAGATGGAGTTCTTACAAGCAGCTTATCTTTGTATCCGTTATGGATTATTTTTTGACACAGAAGTTATTTTGAACACTTAAGTTCCAAACGTTTGGGAACTTCGGAATTATTTTCTGTTAAATTTGTTATGTTGTTTGATATTTTTGTTTATCCTTTCTGTGCTCAGAGACATCATCTCTAGGATTTTGATATTTTGAAATTTTTTGAGGTTTATTGCCCCACATATGATGTACTTATAGTTAAAAATTGATTAAATATAACCTAAGGATAGTTAAAATACCATGTATTCTCACATTGTTTAGTGCAATGTATATATATGTGAATTAATTTATTGTAGTTAATTGTATGTTACTTATACCAAGCTGGGTTATATGACATTAGCTTATTTTTGCATTATATATTTTGAAGCTTTGTTATTTGAGGTATAAAAAATATTGTTTAAGCTTCTTCCTGAGTTGGTATTTTTTATCATTATGAAACTTTCCTCTATCTCTCCATATACTCCTTGCCTTAAAGTCTCCTTTGATGTTAATATTGCCATACTAAACACCCACTAAGGAGTTACCTGCATAACTTCTGGCTGAACAGTATCAGTCAAGAGAAGTCTTTCTATAAATAGGTGTGGTATATAAAATAGTTATGATTAATATTGTAAAATATTTTTTATTAACCTGAGAGGACCTAACACTAGGTCTAATAATATCTACTAAATATTATTTTCTCTCCCTCTTTTGCAAAAATATATTACACATTTATATTTAAATTTACTGGTGATCATGCTAATGCAAATCATTAATTCTTTTAAGTGGCTGCCTATTTTGTGTGATTTAAGGAATGAAAGTTTGAGTATTCTACTGGAATAGGCAAATTAAAAAAAAATTGCAAAATGAAATAAAAGTGCGTTCTACCTCCTAAAGTAGCTATTTGAATGTGAGACCAAACTTTATATGTTACTCATTACTTGATTTTTACTTGTTTTGCTTCTTTGTTTTTTGTTTTTGTTTCTGCTTTTCAGTACCCGTGGTTAGAGAATAGTTAAGTTTGGAAAAAAGGGACTAAGGAGATGTTATAAGAGAGTCTGCTGTTCCTTAGGACATGGTATTCTTGGAGGTAAAATCAGTAGTCTGAAACTATCACAGTTACAAAGTTTGGTTCACCGAACATTATTTTAGCCTGAATACATGAATTACGCATATATATCCTTACTATAAATGTTTAAATACTATGTCTTAAAACAATGTATAAATTCTGTTAAAAGAATTAGTTGGGACACCTGGGTGGCTCATTCAGTTAAGCATCCACCTTGGGCTCAGGTCATGATCCAGGGTCCTGGGATGAGCCCTATGTCGGGCTCCTGGCTCAGAGGGAACCTGCTTCTTCCTCTGCCTGCTGTTCCCCCTGCTTGTGCTCTCTCTCTCTCTTTCTGACAAATAAATAAAATCTTTAAAAAAAAAAAGAATTAGTTAATTATAGTAGCTTTCAAAAATCACATATTTTCTTGATCAAAAAACAAACATTGAAAGTGAAATTACTCTCAGGTAAGGATTCATGGTTTTTATTTTTCCTTTGAAATTACTTCTTAAAATCAAAAAGGTAAGAATTACTGGAATGAATGATCTATTCTTGTCTTCCTACCACAGTCTGATATTTTAAAATGGAATAGTTTTATAGCCATAAATCACTAGACTGTATTCCTGTGTAGATATCCACATTGGCATAATTCTTTAAGCTTTTGGGAAGTATGGTTTGCCACTTACTTGTGCACTTTACATGAAAGCAAACATAGTAAAACATGTCTACTTAATAAAAGATATTTGGTCATGATACTAGAAAAAAATACTGAAGAAAGAAGACTTAGGCTAAAAGTTTTATTTATTTGAATATCAAAATCTATGTAAGTACATGTAATTATGATTTGTAAAAAAATGCAAATACAAAAATGTAAGACAATAAATTCACTGAAATTATATAAAAATCATAACATCATCAAAAACAACAAAAACAATAATAATGTTGATAATATTGAGTCCTTTTTATATGCGACGTACCATGCTGAGCTTCATACATGCATTACCTCCTTAAATTATCATAGTGAATAGATAAAATCAATCATGTTTTCTGTCTCACTTTTAGATGAGGAAACAGAGGCACAAAGGTTTTACAAAGTCCAGATAAGCAGTAATCAATACATTTGGTCTTTGAACTTGGGAAGTCTGTCTCCAGGACCTGTTTTCTTATTCATTCATTCCTTATTCATTACTCTATTAATAGGAAATAGCAGATGGGAGAAAGGAGAGGGGGCACATAGAGTGTAAGGCTGGCATGCCAACTCTTAGGCCAAATCAAGGGATATTATGACTTGGGAAGGAAAATTCAACTTCTTAAATTTATAATTCAAGAAAGAATAAAGTCCCAAGCAAAAGTTTAAACCTCAGAATTTAATTAGTATAATTTGTTTCATCAGGATTAACAATAAAATATGTAGTAATATGCTATTTATAAGCTGAATTCATAATGTTGCCTAGGTTTGTAAGCATGATAGAAATTGTTTAGAAGATTACCTTCAATAGTTTACAGAAAACTGAACAATAGAAGTAAAACATGTCTTCTAAGCTTTTACGTAACCAAAATTTTGGTACAATTTACGCTGTGAATTTGATTCAGACCTCACTCTCACTCCATGCATGGAAGTTAAGGGAAGTAGACTTTCTCAGTAAACCTCATTTTCATCCAGCTTCGTATCTTCGGGGATCACTGAGAAAACCTGTACTTTATAAGCTACTTTTATGGGGGTTATAAAAAATGGTTTGCTTCTGCAATACAGAGCCTTGAGTGGCTACAAGGAGTTGTAAGCATGTGGCTGTGGAAGGGACAGGCTTACACTTGTATGGACATTCCCTACTCTGAACAACATGCAGGAGTGGCTCAGGAACCCCAAACCCAGGTCCACTCCTATCTTTGCTGAATTTTTTCTTGGCAATTCTTAACTCCCTCCCCTGCACCCTTCCCCTAATACACCCAAACAAGATGCACATGTCCTTTCTTAGTGAATTAATATAAAACATTCTAAAGTGGAAGTACTGGATCTGCAGCATATTTAAGCAAAGGAACACTACATTATCCTCTTCGAATGCAACTCAAAGTTTGTAGCTCTTCATACGTTCAATCAAATACATTAGCATGCTACAGGTAAAGAAATATCTTCTCTCTATCCTGACCTCTATCTGCAATCAGTTTAAAAGTTTTAAATGATTAAGGCTTGAAATAAATGATTAAATATGCCTGTGACAAAATATATGTACAATGAATAGATGACAGGTGCATATTTTTCCATGGAAACAACTTTCAACAGAATTATCCTGTTAAAAGGCATAGCCCCAGTAAAGAGGGTATTAATCTACAAAGGTTCTCTATTTTGCACAACTTCAGAAAGCAGCATAAAATAAAATATAAATATCAGCCACTGAAATTTTGCAACATGGCAGCTCATGACCTTACTGAGAAGATTTTTCCATCAGAGGACAAAGTTCACATTTAAAAAAATTTTTTTAGGTTTTGCCATTTTTCTGAGAATTTTTCTGGGAATATATCCCATGATTCCCAATTACTAAAAATGGCCTAAACTTCTAAAAAAATTTTTACTTTGCAGTTTTCTAATGTCCTCCTACTTGCCACTTCCTTCTTGCCATCTACTCTGCCTAACCAAATGCTATAAAATTTTCCTTTTTTCTTTTCTTTTCTTTACTTTTCTTTTTTTTTTCCTTTTTTTACAGAGGGAGAGAGAGAGAAAGGGGCAGGGAGGGGCAGAGAGAATCTTAAGCAATGTGGGGCTCGGTCTCAGAACCCTGAGATCATGATGACCTGAGCTGAAATCAAGAGTCGGCTGCCTAACCAACTGAGCCACCCAGGGGCCCCTATAAAATTTTCAACTTTCAGATTAACCAAGACGAGGAAGAGAGGAGGATTAAAACTCATTTATCTGGAATATTTTGTATGAGTTCTTAAATAAAACTTGGGAACCAAAAGAAAAAATTTTCTAATGCCAACTCATCTCAATCCCTCCATGAAACTGTCCCCTGATAATTCTATACACTGTTAATCTTATCTGATCCTTATGAATTTCAGAGTTGAGTTTTTTCCCATGGGGTTTTTCTGCCACAAGTAATAAGTAAACTATCATTCAATATTGCTGGTACCTAGATATTGTCATACATCTACTATTATGCTTGGATTAAGTCATCGGTACATGCATGCTCACTGAATTTCAGCCTGAACTTTTTCCCCAAACTGTGTCCATCTATTGGAGTTGCTCATAAAAAGTCAATTTTCTTACTTAGCACACCAGATTCCAAGTGAGATTAGAGCCCTAACCTGAACTATAATTTACTTTGCCGAGTCTTTATTGCTTTGCGTAAGTGACATCATCTTTCAAAATAGTAAACAACTGTTGGCAAAGTTCCAAAAAAGTACATTTTCTCTTGATTTCGACAGCAGTTACCTACCTGAAAAATCTGGCAACTCTTCATAGAATGCCCAAAATAATTTTTTCTCTTTTTTAAAAAAGGTTTATTTATTTATTTATTTATTTATTTATTTATTTATTATTTGACAGAGAGAGCACGTGCACACAAGCAGGCAGAGCAGCAGGCAAAGGGAGAGGGAGAAACAAACTCCCCGCTGAGCAGGGAGCCCAATGGGGGATGGATCCCAGGGCCCTGGGATCATGACTTGAGCCAAAGGCAGATGCTTAACCGACTGAGTCACCCAGGCACCCCTAAAATAACTTTTTTTTCATATATAAAAGTGACTTAGATCCTTGGCTCAAATAATTAAAACCAGTTCTCCATCTACATGATATCTGGTCAGGAATGTAAGAGCCACAAGGAATTTTTTTTTTATTGTTAAGTGATACTTCCTATGCAATAAAGAATACCAAACATTCCTGTTTCTATCCAATAAATGGCAACAGTGCCCTTCCTCCACAGTTTTTGTAATAAAGAATAACACCCCATGCAGACTTCAAATATTTCTGTGTAAGTCTCCACATATGTAAGACTGAAAATGAAGTCAAGAACCAGACCATGGAGAACTTATAATATTTGTAAAAGACTTGAGGTTTATCCTTAGAATGATGGGAAACCACTGAAACAATTAAGCCAAAGAGAAATGTGATGACATTTATAGTTTAGAAAACGTTAATTGGTCTACCATGTACAGAATGAATTGGAGGGAGTTTCCATGGCAAACTGAAGATCTTAAATTGTCCAAAAAAGTGGTGACTTTGATCAGAATGGTCTGAAATAAGCTATTTAGAAATTAGATTCAAGTGAATTTGGAGATTGGTTCTAAGCAGGTAGAATAGGAGAGAAAGCATAAGGGATAAATAACCACAGAAAAAGCAAGAGAAGGGTCTAGTTGGAATTTAGTCTTACGTTTCATTTTCCTCTCTACATTTGAGCTATGTTATATCTGAAGATACACCTACTTTTAAAGATTTTTCTTTGTTATTTTCTAATTTTCCTTGAAGTTGGTTTACAAGTCACTGGAAGAGGAGGCCCCATATACAAAAATTATCTACACAAAAATTTTTATTAATAAACTTACCATTTAAAATGTGATGTGTTCTAAAAACAATCTGTAAGTAGATTTAATTTTTTTCATAAATTCCATATTAATGGAGACTAGCAAGGTTCTGACTTTGTTTTCTTCCAGACTTCAATACTGAATTTTCTCAGAGCCAACCAATTTATAATATTTAACATCTTTAACTTTTTTATCCAGTATTCAATTTTTTACTCCTCAGATTGAGATTACTACATGCTTTACTTTTACACATATAATGAGATATAAAAACTCAGTTTATAAGATAGCAATTTAAATGCTTAGGGTAGAGTTCTTATACCATATATTTCAAACTTCGGTGTATGATAGAATCACTTGGTTTGCTTCTTAAGAAGACAAATTTCTGGGCCCCACATTCAGAATTTCTGATTCCGTAAGTCTAGAGAAGAGTTCAGGAATGTGATTTATTTATTTTGTTGTTTATTTCTTTATTAATAAGCAACTTAGTTAATATAGGTGGTACTAAGATCACACTTTGATAAACAATGATATACTATATCCAAGGTATATTTTACTATGGTCTATTCTGTCTTAGGTATGTAAGGTAAGACAGAATGAGTTGTTTCCAGGCCTATAAATACATTAATTCTTTTAACAGTAGTCTATATTTTTCCAGAAAAATAAATAATATTAGGAGAAAAAAATGCCCTATGTGCTAAAAATTAAATAAAGTGACCCAGACTATGCCAATCACTTGAGAATGTTTCTTGGGGTTGGGCTGTGGGGGGTGGTTAGCTAAGGAGTGTGAACATCTAATTCAGTAATGCTGAGGTAAAAGGAGAACACTTCTCAGTTACCCTATTGTGGTGGTTAATTTTGTGTCAACCTGACTAGGCTAAGCGATGTTCAGAGAGCTGGTAAATCTTTATTTCTGGGTGTGTCTCTGAGGCTGTCTCTGAGGCTGAGACCTAAGAGATTAGGTCTATTCTGAATCAATAGACCACTGAGTAAATCTCCCCCTCTCCAATGCAGGTGGGCATCATCCAATCAGCTCAGGGTCAGAATAGGAGGAAGGGCACATTTGCTCTCTCTCCACTTGATCTGGGATGCCCATCTTCTCTGTCTCTCAGACATTAGTATTCTTTGTTCTAAAGCCTTCAGATTTTTGGACTGAATGACACCAGCAGCTTTTCTGGTTCTTCAGTATGATGATGGTAAATTGTAGGACATCTCACCTCTATAATCATAAAAGCCAATTCCTATAACTAATTAATTATCTTATTGGTTCTGTTTCCCTGGAGAACCCTTACATCTTACATGTAGCCTTTTAAACCAGCCACTAGCAGTCTGGACATTATGTCTATGTCAGCTTTCTGATTGCAGGAACCACATAGCATGAGCAATTTTCAGAGTAAAAAACCCATTTTGAAGAACCTGCTTTATTAAACGTATAGATGATAATTTCCTTTCAATATTTATCATTGAATCAACTTAAACACAATTTTTGATGCACACAAGCCTTTCCATTTCTTACTGGGCCACTATAATACCCTTAAATTTTTCATTTTACAGTTCAAGCTGGAAAAGAAAAATCTGCATTTCACTTTTGGCCTTATGTAATCCAACATTTCACAACTAAATGCAAGCAAAAAATAGCTGTATGTGGGGCCATTTGGAATCAACATAGACACATGGAGTTTTTTATTTAAAAACAGCAATCTAGGGAAGTTTTTTGCTGGAGAAATGTACTTATAAGTCTTTATTTCTTTCTTTCAGAAATATTTCTTTTTTTAAAGAATTTATTTATTTATTTGAGAGAGCAAGAGAGAGCCCTCATTAGAGAGAGCACAAGCAGGGGGAGCAGCAAAGGGAGAGCGAGAAGCAGGCTGAGCAGGGAGCCTGATTCCAGGCTCTACTCCAAAACCCTGGGACCATGACCTGAGCTGAAGGTAGATGCTTAACTGACTGAGCCACCCAGGTGCCCCGGAAGTACTTCTTTATTAGATGTTTTTTTCCTTGAATTTAATAACAGTTTAAATAATAAAAAATCATTGTTTCTGAAACTGAGGTAGTAGAAAAATAAGTACAGATACTGCTGCTTCCTTCTTTAAAAAGGAACAATGTCATAATGATAGCAAAGTTTTTCAATGTCAGACAAATAATTAGTAATTAGATACCTAGAATGAGCTAATACTGACAGAAAATACACCTGTGATTTCTCACATATGTGTTTTAATGGTTGTATTAATTTCCTAGGACTGCCATTGCAAATTATCACAAACTTGGTGGTTTAAAATAACAGAAATTTATTATATTATGGTTTAAGAATTCAGAAGTCTGAAATCAAGGTGTTGAAAGGATTGGTTCTTTCTGGATGCTCTGAGGAAGAATCTATTTCATGCTTTTTTCCTAACTTTCAGTGGCTCTGGAAATCCTTGGCATTCTTTGGTTTGTGGACACAACACTCCAATCTTTACATCCATCTTCATATGGCTAGCCCTGTGTCTCTGTGTGTCTTTCCCTTTTCTAAGGACACCTGTTATTGCGATAGGACCACTATAGTCCAGAATGATCTTAAATTGGAATCCCTTCCTAATTACACCTGCAAATAGTTAGGTTGTGAGTTACCAGGTAGACAAAGATTTGGGAAAGACACCACTCAACTCACTAGAGTAGTGACATTTTATCTCTTATTCTTTTTCATATCTATACATTTCACATTCACATAACCAATTTACTCCATGATAACAAATGAAATTTTCTCCCCAAAATATTCTACTTAAAAAAAGGTAGGAACAAACATTAGACTCCACTTTAAACACCCTGGGTTAAAGTTCCATCTCGGTCAAATTCTAGCTGTGTGGTCTTTGGGAAGTCATAACTTATGTGAATGTTGATTTTTCATCTGTAATTAAAAGATAATACCTGCCCTATCTCTTGTACAAAATTGTTGGAATCAAGTAAGATGTATAAAAGTGATATGAGGGGCGGAGCAAGATGGCAGAGGCGTAGGAGACCTGGATTTCGTCTGGTCTCAGGAATTCAACTGAATACGGATCAAACCATTCTAAACACCTACGAACTCAACAGGAGATCAAAGAAAAGAATAGCAACAACTCTCTGAACAGAAAAGCGACCACTTACTGGAAGGTAGACGTGCAGAGAAGTGAATCCGAGGTGATATTCGGGAGGATAGACGGCGGGGGAGGGGGCCTCCGACGGTTGCTTCTGGCGAGTGATTGAGCAGCAGAGCACAAAATCGGACCTTTTAGAAGTTGGCTCCGCTGAGGAACGTCGCTCCAGTGGCGGTGGGGGGGAACCCTCACAGGACAGTGTGGTCTCAGGACCCTCAGGGTCACAGAAAGACCGGGGGTGCCTGAGTGCAGCAGAGCTCCCGGGTATCTGAGCGGGGAAGCCGGCTGCAGAGACGGAGCCGAGGCGCGGGCTCTCAGCTTGGGGTTGCCATAAACTGTGATCCACGGCCCAGTCGGGCCACTGCTCCTCCAGCAGGGACCCAACAAGCAGCAGATCCGGGGAGACTCTCCTTCCTCCCCTAGGAGGAGCGGTGCGGGAGCGCACCGCAGGGATCTGCTGGGTTTGGAGACTCCACACGGGGTCGAGTGCCAGAGATACAAATGCTCGGTCACAGGCCGGGTGAGCACAGAGTGCGGCCAGAGACCGGGGAGACAGGAATGACTGCCTTTCTCTGGGGGTGCACTGAGGAGCAGGGCCCTGAGTTCTCAGCTCCTCCGGGTGGAGATTGGGAGGCCACCATTTTCACTCTTGTCCTCCAAAGCTGTACCGAGAGCTTGCAGGGAACAAAAGCTCCTGAGAAAAAACCGGAGCAGCTTGCTTAGCCCGGACCGACAAGGACGGGACAATTACGCCTCCGGCAAAGACATTTGGGAACCACGGCAACAGGTCCCTCCCCCAGAAGATCAGCACCAACAGCCAGCCAAGACCAAGTTTACCAATCAAGGAACAGGAGAATTCCAGCGCTAGCGGAATACTACACGTAGAATTCATGGCTTTTTTACCATGATTCATTAGTTTACCATTATTAATTTTTTTGAACTGTTTTTTTTAATTTTTCTATTTTCCTTTTTCAACCAAAATCTTATCAATCCCCTTTTTTTAAAAAAAAGTTTTTATTTTTCATTTTTAGAGTCATGTTTTATCCCTTCATAGTAGTTACCCTTCTTTTTGGCATATATATATATATATATATGTTGTTCTCTCTTTAAAATTTTGAGGTACAATTGCTTCTAACAGAGCAAAATATACCCTAAATCACTAGTGTATGCCTTTGTTCTAGTCTCCTGCCTGATCACATTCTCTCCTTTTTTTTCTTTTTTTTTTAAATCTTCTTCTTTCTTTTTTCAAACAACTTCTTATCTAATCAATTCCTTTTATAAAATCTTTTATAATTTTCATTTTTACAGTCATCTCCCATCCCTTCATTGTATCTACCCTTATTTTCTACATTTATAAGTCTTTCTTCCTTTAAAATTTTAGGAGGCACTTTCTTCTAACAGACCAAAATATGCCCCAAATCTAGTGTGTGGAACTGTTCTATGCACTAGCCTGATCATAATTTATCATATTCTGTTTTATTTTGTTTTGATCTGTTTTTGTTTCTTTTTATCTTTTTCTTTTTCTTGTTTTTTTCTCTTTTTTCTTTCTTTCCCTTTCTTTTCCCCTGGTTTCAGGTCTTTTCTGATTTGTATATATTTGCTGGGGATGTTCTTAACCTGTTAGCACTTTGTTCTCTCATTCATCTATTCTTCTCTGGACAAAATGACAAGATGAAAAAAATCACCTCAGCAAAAAGAACAAGAGGTAGTACCGTCTGCCAGGGACCTACTTAATACAGACATTAGTATGATGTCAGACCTAGAGTTCAGAATCATGACTTTAAAGATACTAGCTGGGCTTGAAAAAAGCATGGAAGTTATTAGACAAACCCTTTCTGGAGAAATAAAAGAACTAAAATAAAACCAAGTCAAAATCAAAAAGGCTGTTAATGAGGAGCAATCAAAAATTGGGGCACTAACTCCTAAGACAAATGAGGCAGAAGAGAGAATCAGCGATATAGAAGACCAAATGATGGAAAATAAAGTGGTTGAAAAAAGAGAGATAAACAACTACAGGATCACAAGGGCAGAATTCGAGAGATAAGTGATACGATAAGACGAACAACAATAGAATAATTGGGATCCCAGAAGAAGAAGAAAGAAAGGGAGGGGCAGAAGGTATATTGGAGCACATTATAGCAGAGAACTTCCCTAATGTAGGGAAGGTAACAGGCATCAAAATCCAGGAGGCACAGAGAACCCCTCTCAAAATCAATAAAAATAGGTCAACACCCCGACATCTAATAGTAAAACTTACGAGTCTCAGAGACAAAGATAAAATCCTGAAAGCAGCTCGGGAGAAGAGATATGTAACCTACAATGGTAGAAACATTAGATTGGCAACAGACCTATCCACAGAAACCTGGTAGGCCAGAAAGGACTGGCAAGATATCTTCAGAGCACTAAACAAGAAAAATATGCAGCCAAGAATACTATATCCAGCTAGGCTGTCACTGAAAATAGAAGGAGAGATAAAAAGCTTCCAGGACAAACAAAAACTAAAGGAATTTGCAAACACGAAACCAGGCCTACAAGAAATATTGAAAGGGGTCATCTAAGCAAAGAGAGAGCCTAGAAGCAGCATAGATCAGAAAGGAACACAGACATTATAAAATAACAATCAAATTGCACGCAATACAATGGCACTAAATTCATATTTTTCAATAATTACCCTGAATGTAAATGGGCTAAATGCCCCAATCAAAAGACACAGGCTATCAGATTGGATTAAAAAACAAGACCCACCAATATGCTGTCTGCAAGAGACTCATTTTAGACCCAAAGACACACCCACATTGAAAGTGAGGGTGTGGAAAACAATTTACCATGCTAATGGACACCAAAAGAAAGCTGGGGTGGCAATCCTTATATCAGACAAATTACATTTTAAAACAAAGACTGTAATAGGATATGAGGAAGGACACTATATCCTACTTAAAGGGTCTATCCAACAAAAAGATCTAACAATTGTAAATATCTATTTCCCTAACATAGGAGCAGCCAATTATATAAGGCAATAACAAAAGCAAAGAAACACATTGACAACAATACAATAATAGTGGGGGACTTTAACATCCCCCTGACTGAAATGGACAGATCATCTAAGCAAAAGATCAACAAGGAAATAAAGACTTTAAATGACACACTGGACCAAATGGACTTCACAAACATATTCAGAACATTCCATCCCAAAGCAATGGAATACACATTCTTCTCTAGTGCCCATGAAACATTCTCCAGAATCGATCACATCCTAGGTCACAAATCAGGTCTCAACCGGTACCAAAAGATTGGGATTATTCCCTGTATATTTTCAGGCCACAATGCTTTGAAACTAGAACTCAATCACAAGAGGAAAGTCGGAAAGAACTCAAATACATGGAGGCTAAAGAGCATCCTACGAAAGAATGAATGGGTCAACCAGGAAATTAAAGAAGAATTTAAAAAATTCATGGAAACCAATGAAAATGAAAACACAATGGTTCAAAATCTTTGGGATACAGCAAAGGCAGTCCTGAGAGGAAAGTATAGAGCAATACAAGCCTTTCTCAAGAAACAAGAAAGGTCTGAAATACAGAAACTAACCATACACCTAAAGGAGCTAGAGAAAAAACAGCAAATACAACCTAAACCCAGCAGGAGAAGAGAAATAATAAAGATCAGAGCAGAAATCAATGAAATAGAAACCAAAAGAACAGTAGAACAGATCAACGAAACTAGGAGCTGGTTCTCCGAAAGAATTAACAAGATTGATAAACCCCTGGCCAGACTGATCAAAAAGAAAAGAGAAATGACCCAAATCAACAAAATCATGAATGAAAGAGGAGAGATCACAACCATCACCAAGGAAATACAAACAATTATAAGAACATATTAGGAGCAACTCTATGCCAGCAAATTAGATAACCTGGAAGAAATGGGTGCGTTCCTAGAGATGTATCAACTACCAAAACCGAACAAGGGAGAAACAGAAAACCTGAACAGACCTATAACCACTAGGAAATTGAAGCAGTCATCAAAAATATCTCAACAAACAAAAGCCCAGGGCCAGATGGCTTTCCAGGGGAATTCTACCAAACATTTCAAGAACAATTAATATCTATTCTCCTGAAACTGTTCCGAAAAATAGAAATGGAAGGAAAACTTCCAAACTCATTTTATGAAGCCACCATTACCTTGATCCCCAAATCTGAAAAAGACCCCATCAAAAAGGAGAATTACAGACCAATATCCTTGATGAACATGGATGCAAAAATTCTCACCAAAATACTAGCCAATAGGATCCAACAGTACATTAAAAGGATTATTCACCATGACCAAGTGGGATTTATCCCTGGGCTGCAGGGTTGGTTCAATATCCACAAATCAATCAACGTGATACAATACATTAACAAAAGAAAGAACAAGAATCATATGATTCTCTCAATAGATGCAGAAAAAGCATTTCACAAAGTACAGCATCCTTTCTTGATCAAAACTGTTCAGAGTATAGGGATAGAGGGTACATACCTCAATATCATAAAAGCCATCTATGAAAAACCTACAGCAAATATCATTCTCAATGGGGAAAAGCTGAGAGCTTTCCCCCTAAGTTCAGGAACGCGGCAGGGATGTCCACTATCACCACTGCTATTCAACATAGTATTAGAAGTCGTAGCCACAGCAATCAGACAGCAAAAAGAAATCAAAGGCATCCAAATCAGCAAAGAGGAAGTCAAACTCTCACACTTTGCAGATGATATGATACTGTATGTGGAAAACCCAAAAGACTCCACCCCAAAACTGCTAGAACTCATACAGGAATTCAGTCAAGTAGCAGGATATAACGTCAATGCACAGAAATCAATGGCATTCCTATACACCAACAACAAGACAGAAGAGAGACAAATCAAAGAGTTGATCCCATTTAAAACTGCACCCAAATCCATAAGATACCTAGGAATAAATTTCACCAAAGAGGCAAAGGATCTGGACTCAGAAAACTATAAAATACTCATGAATGAAATTGAGGAAGACAGAAAGAAATAGAAAAAAGTTCCATGCTCATGGATTGGAAGCACAAACATTGTGAAGATGTCAATGCTACCTAGAGCAGTCTACATATTCAATGCAATTCCCATCAAAATATGATCCACTTTTTTCAAAGCAATGGAACAAATAATCCTAAAATTTGTATGGAACCAGAAGAGACCCCGAATAGCCAGAGGAATATTGAAAAAGAAAAGCAAAGCTGGCGGCATTCTGGACTTCCAGCTCTATTACAAAGCTGTCATCACCAAGACAGTATGGTACTGGCACAAAAACAGACACATAGATCAGTGGAACAGAATCGAGAGCCCAGAAATGGACCCTCAACTCTATGGTCAACTAATCTTTGACAAAGCAGGAAAGAATGTCCATTGGAAGAAAGACAGTCTCTTCAACAAATGGTGTTGGGAAAATTGGACAGCCACATGCAGAAGAATGAAACTAGACCATTTCCTTACACCACATACAAAAATAGACTCCAAATGTTTGAAAGACCTAAATGTGAGACAGGAGTCCATCAAAATCCTAAAGGAGAACACAGGTAGCCACCTCTTCGACCTCAGCCGCAGCAACTTCTTCCTAGAAACATCACCAAAGGCAAGGGAAGCAAGGGCAAAAATGAACTCTTGTAGTTTCAACAAGATAAAAAGCTTTTGCACAGCAAAAGAAACAGTCCACAAAACCAAAAGACAACCAACAGAATGGGAGAAAATATTTTCAAATAACATATCAGATAAAGGGTTAGTATCCAAAGTCTATAAAAACTTACCAAACTCAACACCCAAAGAACAAATAATCCAATCAAGAAATGGGCAGAAGACATGAAGAGACATTTTTCCAAAGAAGACATCCAAATAGCCAACAGACACATGAAAAAGTGCTCAACATCGCTCGGCATCAGGGAAATCCAAATCAAAACTTCAATGAGATACCACCTCACACCAGTCAGAATGGTTTAAATTAAGAAGTCAGAAAACGACAGATGTTGGCAGGGATGCAGAGAAAGGGGAACCCTCCTACACTGTTGGTGGGAATGCAAGCTGGTGCAACCACTCTGGAAAACAGTATGGAGGTTCCTCAAACAGTTGAAAATAGAGCTACCATATGATCCAGCAATTGCACTACTGGGTATTTACCCCAAAGATACAAATGTAGGGATCCAAAGGGGTATGTGCACCCCAATGTTTATAGGAGCAATGTCCACAATAGCCAAACTGTGGAAAGAGCCAAGATGTCCATCGACAGATGAATGGATAAAGAAGAGGTGGTATATATACACAATGGAATATTATGCAGCCATCAAAAGGAATGAGATCTTGCCATTTGCAACGACGTGGATGGAACTGGAAGGTGTTATGCTGAGTGAAATAAGTCAGTCAGAGAAAGACATGTATCATATGATCTCACTGATATGAGGAATTCTTAATCTCAGGAAACAACCTGAGGGTTGCTGGAGTGGTGGGGGGTGGAAGGGATGGGTGGCTGGGTGATAGACATTGGGGAGGGTAGGTACTATGTTGAGCGCTGTGAATTGTGCAAGACTGTTGCATCATAGATCTGTACTTCTGAAACAAGTAATGCAATATATGTTAAGAAAAAAAAAGAAAATAGCAGGAGGGGAAGAATGAAGGGGAGTAAGTCGGAGGGGGTGACGAACCATGAGAGACGAAGGACTCTGAAAAACAAACTGAGGGTTCTAGAGGGGAGGGGGGTGGGTGGATGGGTTAGCCTGGTGATGGGTATTAAAGAGGGCACATTCTGTGTGGAGCACTGGGTGGTATGCACAAACAATGAATCATGGAACACTTCATCAAAAACTAATGATGGAATGTATGGTGATTAACATAATAATAAAAAATTTTAAAAAATTTAAAAGAAGGAATAAAAGTGATATGAGTTAGTAGAGTTCAATCCCCAGACATTTTTAATATTTTATTTTTAATATTTAATATTTTTAAATATTTAATATTATATTAAATGTATAATTTAATGTTGACTTTCTGATCATTAATTTACTCACCATATTCAGAATGTAACAATTTCAATATTATTCTCTTTGGAATAGTGCAGAACAAAGATGTTTATGAAGCAAATTGATATATTTTCCCCAGATATTTTAAAAATTTAAATATATTTAAAATAAAATAGTTTAAAATATTTTAAATTTTAAATTGACAACAATTTTGGGGGTAGTCATTTGGCATAAACCTTCCCAGAGTTTTCAACTTTATTTTCATAGATAAATTTTTTTCAATAATATTTCATTACATATTATGTAAGCACAATAAAAGTACTCCTGGCAAAAACATGTTTGAAAACACACACTTGACCCCTGGTAAGCATTCAGTTCAACTACTGGATGCAGATGGGTATGGCCATATTTTTTTTTAAGATTAATTATTTATTTGAATGCAAATGAGAGAGAGAGAGATAACATTCCAGCAAGGGGTGGGGCAAAAGGAGAGGGAGAGAGAGAATCTCAAGCTGACTCCACACTGAGCACGGAGCCTGCCCCAGCACTCGATCTCACAACCCTGAAATCATGACCTGAGCTGAAACCAAGAGTCTGATACTTAAACGACTGAGCCACCCAGGCTCCCCTAGGTATGGCCATATTAAAAAGTAGCTTAGTTACTAGTGTTAAGAATATTTGGGACATTAATTAGTATGATTAATGGGAGAATGGAGAACTTTTGTTAATAAAGCTATTTGGTTACCTAGGGGTTAGTTAAGGGAGCATTTTTACTCTAATTTCATATCCACCAGGAAATAATTGTTCTTCTTTCCCACCTTATAAATTCTATAACAATTTATCACACTACCAAATATTCTTTTTTACATTTGTTTTGCTCTTTAAGAGCATCCCTTTACATTGTCTACTAGATTAAATGCTCCTTAAGAGAAGAACTGTGTCTTGTTCATCTTTATATTTTTCTCAGTTTCTCCTGACATAGTCCTTGTACACATTGAGTTTGCTGAATAAATGAACACTGCCTTAAAAGAAACAGGAATAGTTTTTTATTAAATAAAAGCATACCTATGTTTTGGTCTTTGCTGTACTTGGAACTTTGGAGAAATTAGGACATGTACCTGATGAAAATAATTATGTGTGATTTGTAGCCTAATTTGTATTTTCTTCACCAGGAAAAAGTGAGGGAAATAAAATTTTATCCATGTTTTAGAAAATTTAATGCTGAGATAACTCTTAAAAATTATAACTTTGTTTTTTGTATTTAAACATCACATATTTTTATAACTTTAGTGTTTCTATTCACTACAAATTAGATAATTATATTCTACCAAAAATCTGTATTTCTTCCCAAAGATTTGCATTTTTGTTTTTAAATACATGTATATTTATGAAGAGAGGTCTTTTTTGTTGATTAATTTCAACATAAACACAAAGCAATTATCATGCTAAAATAACATTCAGTTTCATTATCAAGAACAATGAATCATGGATTTAAATCATGATAGTCATTCTAAAGCCAAGGAGATATTATATAAAAATTTTATCTGCCTTCTGAGAGAACTGCTAAAGCTGGATTAAAATTATCCAGTGCTGCGGCTCAGTCGGTTAAGAGTCTGCCTTTGGCTCAGGTCATGATCTCAGGGTCCTGGGATCAAGACCCATATTGAGCTCTGCATGGGGGTCCCTGCTCAGTGGGGAGTCTGCTTCTCCCTCTGCCCCTTCTCACTGTTCATTCTCTCTCTCTCTCTCAAATAAATAAATAAAATCTTTAAAAAAAAATCCAGTTCTTTGTGGTAGTTATCTTAGTGCCTGACATATAAAAGGAGTAGGTGTTCATAGATGTTTCTAAGTTGATTGATTGACTGATTTTAACCTTGGTTGTCTTGGATGAACACAAGTTGAATTTACAACTCTCTTCTTGTTTGAATCAAAACCTATACAATAGGGCATTCCAAAATGACTAGTTGCTTGTTTAAAATTTCTCCAACCTGAAAATGTCTGTAAAATTTGAGCTAGATTATACACAAGGAGAGAAAGGAGTGCTTGTGGGCCTGGTACCCTCAGTTCAGCTACACTTCAGTGAAAAAGAAGAATGCAGCAATGCTCAGGAAGATGTCAACTTGGTTGAGTTTTCATATGGCTTTTTCAGATAGGCAAGTGCAGTGCAAACAACAGAATACCAAATACTACCTGAGTATGTGTTTATAGGGAGAGATACAAAAATGATAGATGGATAGATAGATGATAGGTGATAGACAGTTGATAGATAGAGACATTAATATATGAATTTAGCATTTCCTAAAATTTCAGTAGTGTTCAGAAGGGAAATATAGAGATACTTTACAATGGTGCCAAAGAATGGAGATATAAGTCACTGAATAATAATGTACCTCTAGGCATTCCATTTTTTATTCCTTATTTCTTTTGTAAAATGTTCTGCAATGGGGGCTCCCGGGTGGCTCAGTGGGTTAAGCGTCCGAATCTTGATTTCAGCTCTAGTCATAATCTCAGGATTGTGAGATCAAGCCCCATGCCGGCTCCGTGCTGGGTGTGGAGCTCACTTAAGATTCTCTCTCTTCCTTTCCCTAGGCACCTCCCAAGCCCACTCACGTGCTCTCTCTCTCTCTCTCTCTAAATAATAATAATAATAATAATAATAATAATAATAATAATACATTCTACAATGGTCACATCAGAAGCCACAGACTTCTTGGTTGTGAATAGTCTGTTCTTTCCTACTTTATGGCAATGAATATTCTCAAACCACATTTCAGAAACTAAGAGCATAATGTATGTGGTGACCATTGACAATTAAATAAAAATTTATTAATGCAAAATATGTGTCCCTATTTTACCTTGTACATTCCTATGTCCACATTCCTCCCCATGCTACATTTTAAATTATTACAGTTTCTGTCTCACTGTTCTCACCACTGTGGGCCAGGATCTAACCTGACATAGATAACTATTTTTTTTTCACCTTTACATACCTGAGCATACTGCCAGGTAGATAGTAGGCAGTCAGGAATGTTATATTAATTATAAGTGACAAATGAAAATCAGTACATATTAAATGAATTACAAGTTACAAATGAATGTCTGAGTGGTGTTAAGAATTCAAAGATAAGGGGCGCCTGGGTGGCTCAGTCATTAAGCATCTGCCTTCAGCTCAGGTCATGATCCCAGGGTCCTGGGATCAAGCCCTGCATCGGGCTCCCTGCTCTGCGGGAAGCCTGCTTCTCCCTCTCTCACTCCCCCTGCTTGTGTTCCCTCTCTCACTGTGTCTCTCTCTGTCAAATAAATAAATAAAATCTTTAAAAAAAATAAAGAATTCAAAGATAAATTATCCATCTACACTGAAGTAATATATATTACTTGGCAGAAAAACTGGTAGTTGAGTTTGGAAGGATCTATCGGAATTCTACATCAGGTAGAAAGGGAGAAATATGGACAGAAATTTCAGACAGAGGAAAATCACAAAACCAAACAAACTCACTAAGGTATGAAGTATAAGTATGCTCAGTACTTTGGGTTATAATTTTATCATTTATTATCTAAATTTTAATACCTGAGAGCATCCTATTTTCTCTCCTGAGTAAATACTATGATTTTCAGCTTCCTTCTTGAAATGCATTGTGGGTAATCCTTGTGTTGATTTAGCTTTGCCATAGGGATCCAGTTCACCGTTATGGGGAATCCCACTACAGTTCACACACTATATCTTAAAAAAATCTGAAAGAGCAGTGTTCCATACTCCCAAATGAACTTAATGAAAGATGGTATGAAAAGTTATTTAACCACCATAAGAAACACACTACAAATCCACAGCTTTATCAAGGCTCGGAGGAGTTAATTTCTCTTGAATGATATTCAAATGACTTTTTTTTTTTTTTTTTTTTTTGGTATACCAAGGGTAGGAAAAGAGTAAACTCTCCATTCTGTGTGTCCAAGATATTCTCACCTGGCTCTCTACAGACAGATATCCCTCATCTTTTTTTTTTTTCTTCCCCCTGCCTCAAAAAGTGACTTTCTTTTTTTGTAAGGCTCATCCTTTATTTCCTCAAAAAGCAATAGTCTGTTTGGGCCCCATGTCGCCAGATACCCAGTGATGCACCTCAGATTATCCACAAAAGACTCTTCTAGTTGTCCCTAGTGTGGCCTTCATCTCCCAGTATGACTTCTGTGGTAGATTCTTATGGTTGGATGACCAAATCTCCATTTCCAGGTTTATTTTCCCTCAACAAATTCCATCCAGGGATGGCCATATGACCGAGCTGTAGACAATGACAATGACAGAAAAGTCAAATGTGCTGCAGAGTGTCTGGGCAAGTCTTTGTTCTGTCTGACACAAATACTGCCTTTTCCTCTGGCCCTCCATCGTCCTCCTGCCAGGGCTGTGAATGGGGTGGCTGCAGCTGCAATAGTCATCATGGGGCCATAAGGGAAAGGACCTGAGAACAGCAGAACAACAGCCCTGATGTTGCTAAGCAGCTAATTCAATGCGAGCAGCTACCTACTTCTAGACCTTTCTCATTATATAAAGCAAACCATTGTAGTCTGGTACAGAATCATCTTTATCATATATATTTCCACCATTCTGTTTATGACTACAGAAGTATTCTCTAAGATGATAGACGCTTTCTCTTCTATGCTCCACATTTCTGTCTGAGCCCTCACCAGCAGCACCTTTAATGTCCATATCTCTACTAATAATCTCTTCAAGGCAATCTAGACTTTTTCTATCATGTGTCTCAAAATTTTTCCAGCCTCTATTCAGTATCCAATTGCAAAGCCACGTCCACATTTTTAGGTGTTTGTTAAAGGAGCACCCCATTTCTCAGTATCAAATTCTGTATTGATTTTCTAGGGCTGCCATTACAAATTACCACAAACCTGATGGCTTAAAACTGCATAAATTTCTTCTTTTATAGTTCTGGAGGACAAGAGTCTGGAATCAGGTGTTGGAAAGACTGTGCTCTATCCATAAGCTCTGGAAGAGAAAAAGTTATTTGTTATTTGGCTTTTCTAGCTTCTGGTGGCTGCCCAGCATTCCTTGGCGTGTAGCCATATTCCTTCAATCCCTGCCTCAATATTCAGACTGTGTTTTCCTCCACAAGTATCTACTCTCCTCCTGCCTGTCTCTTATCAGGATGCTTGCAAATCCAGATAATAAAGGATTATTTCCTCATTGCAAGATTTATCATTTAATCACATCCACAAAGACACTTTTTCTAAATAAGCTAACCATCACAAGTTCCACGGATTTGATTGAATATCTTTTATGAGACCATTTATCAGCTTACCTCCACATTAATTAGGGACACTAATCTGTTGTTTTCAATTTTTTGTATTGCCTTTGTCTAATTTGGGTACCAGGGTAGTACTAGCTTTATAAAATGAGTTGGGAAATGTTTCCTCTTCTATTTTCTGGAAGAGATTGTATTGAATTAGTTTAATTTCTTCTTTAAATGTTTCTTAAAACCCTCCAATAAAATTATCTGGGAGATTTCATTTTTGGAAGTTTTTAAAATTATGAATACAATTTCAAATTAGGTGAGATATAATTGTGGGTGTTTTTTTTTTTTTTGAGGAATTGGTTAATTTCCAATGTCAAATAAATGTGTGTAGAGGTTTTTTTATGATCTTTTTTTATGTCTGCCAGGTCTGTAGAGATATCCATTGCCTCATTCTGATATTAAAAATTTAGGGCGCCTGGGTGCCTCATTTGGTTAAGCGACTGCCTTAGGCTCAGGTCATGATCCTGGAGTCCCGGGATTGAGTCCCGCGTCGGGCTCCCTGCTCGGCGGGGAGTCTGCTTCTCCCTCTGACCCTCTTCCCTCTCATGCTCTCTATCTCTCATTCTCTCTCTCTCTCAAATAAATAAATAAAATTTTTAAAAAAATTTGTATTTTCTCTCTTTTCTTTGTGGTCTTGCTAGAGGTATGCAAATTTTATTTTATCTTTTTGAAAAAACAGATCTTTGTTTTATTAATTTTTTCTATTGTTTTCCATTTTTAATTTCATTCATTTTTGCTCTTATTTTTAATATTTCCTTTCTTCTGCTTAACTGGGGTTATTTTGTTTATTTTGTTCTTTTTCTAGGTAATCTAGATGGGAACTTAGATTGTATATTTGATATTTTTCTTCTTTTCTAATGTATTCATGTTAGTGCTATGATTTTCCTTCTTTACTACTGTTTTAGCTGTGTACCACAAATATTTTTTATGTTGTATTTTATTTCCATCTAGTTCAATGTATAGTGTTATTTTCCTTGAGATGTCCTCAATGACCTTGGATTTAGAAATATGTCACTTTGGGTTTCCAAGTGTCTGGTAGTTTTCCTGTTATCTTGCCATTAATGATTTCTAACCTTATTCCACTGTGGCCGGATAATACATTCTATATGGTTTCAATTGTTTTTAGTTTGTTGAGATTTCTTTTATAGACCAGGATATAGTTATCTTGACATATGTTCTGCAGGCACTTGAAAGGAATGTATATTCTGCTGTGGTTGACAGAGTGTTCTATAAATGTCAGTTGAATCCTGTTGCTGATGATATTGTAAAAACCTTCTATGTCATTACTTATTTAATGGCCACTAGTTCCTGGCAGGGATGATAATTTTGACTCCCTACATGATCTTCTCTGATATGACCCTGGTGAGGGTGGGGCATGTCAAAGTTTGGTGGGGATGGAAGTCTAGGGTCCTCACTTGGCCTTTGCTCATGTGGCTGATGGTAGGGCCACATTTTTTTTTCTGTTTGGTTGAAATAGAGCAGTTATATATATATTTTTTAATTTCTGTCTTACAAAGCATCTCCTTTCTTTGTCCTCTGGCTAGAGAGAGCAGATTTTAGCTAAGGTGTTTTGTTTGTTTTTTAGTCTACATCCATTGATGTTTCTGGGTTGCTGTTTTCTCCAACACCCAGTCTGAGACATATGAGTCAAAAGAAACTCAGAGAACTCACCATCATGTCATTCTTCATGTCCTGAGATCCCCAACTAGTCTCCTTTCTTCTCTTCACTTTTTACAGTCCTCTTCTATTTGTCTTATATAAATATTCCACAGTTTTTGTTAGATTTAGCAACATTTTGTTTTATTTAGTTAGATTTGCTAAGTTTAGATCATTTGCCTTGGCGAATGAAATAGCAGAAGTGATACATACCAGTTCAAAGATGGAGCTTTGGGAGCCATCATGTGATTTCAGCACTGTACTCTTCTTTTTTCCATGAAGAGGCAATATCCAGTAGAAGCTATGTTTTCCTGAATCTCAGACAGAAGTCAACATAGAAGAGGGCTGCAGGCACTCTACAGCTGTCAGGTAATCTTAATGAGAAAGATATCTTTTTCTTGTTATTGTAAGCCACTGAGGCTGTGGAATTGCTTACTATCACACCACACTCTTGCAAAACTGACTAATATACTCATGTTAAATAAGCATAACTACATTAAATTTTCACATTCCCTGAGACTTTCTAATAATTCAATTTGGAATTTTGTTGTTGTTTTATGTAAAACTTAAAAATATATACTTTATGAAAGAACAGTATTTTATATATTGTGGCAGAAACAAGACATTAATTTTCCAGTTTCTACTTTTTTGGTACCAATCCCATTTTCCAGTATTTCCCAAACATTGACAATACTACATCTAAATGCAATTCATCTCATACAAGAAGGTAAAAGGAGAAGAAAGTAAGAAAGATAGAATGGCACTGTGTTTGGTGCCTTTAGACCTGGAGATAATTTCTACTAACAAATTGAGTTGAACATTTCCTAGATAAGTATCTATTGACTTTATATTTTGAGTATCTGATAAAGAAATGGGTCTTACATTCCCTGAAAATAAAATAATTCCAGAACTTTTAAATGAAATTTTCATATGATGTATCTATGTTATTGTATTATAAATGGATGTCTTTTATGAACATGAAATATGAAAATAATCTTTGTTATTTCATTTTTAGACAAAAAAGCCCACCTCGGAAAAATAAATGAAATAAATGTAAATTATACAACTAAAACAGAGTAAATTTTAATGGAAAGGATGATATCATGGGCCATGAATCAAATATTCAGATTATAAATTGTGGTTGACATGGCCAAACAAGTGTCAGTTTTGCAATCCAACAGGTGAACATTTTCACCGTATTTCTGTGTCAACACTTTCTATAAACCTTAACTCCAATCGCTTCTCGCCTTTTGGCTATGATCAAGTGTAGTATCTGTTCTTATCAGTCTATAAACCTCGACTCCCAAAGATATATAAAAAGAAGTAGAATCTGAGCTCCTATGGGTTATCACATAAGATAAAAATATGTTTGTGTTCAAGAAACACTAGAATTACTCAATATCTTTTAAATTGAATTTATGTCATGTCATTTCCTTTGTCTACAAGTCAATGGAAGCTATATTTGTAAGGTCTCCATTCTTGATATTATCTATGAGAAAAAAGAAAAATAAGAGACATTGCAAATTACAGTCACTTCTCAAAGTCATTCAAAAATTTTGTGTAGTTTCTACACAATTTTGTGTAATTGTCTACAGATTTATTTTTAGGGATAACTTGATAATATTTTGTTACTTTTTACCAATGACTTTGTTGTTTTTAATTGGATTCTTTCACAATAAAGTATTCAAATATTTTATTGCTCATTATGATCCCTTCCAAAAGAGCACATGACCAAAAGACATCATCAAAAAAAAAAAAAAAAGCAGGACCTCATTGAAGTGAAAAAATTACTTTTGTCATTTTGTCATTTTGTAAATAGATAAGACTTCTTTCAGGACTGGCAGCAATCTCTGACGTTACCATTTGCCAAAACCAAGCTCTAAAGCAAAAAGTCACAATAAGTTGTAGATCTTCACCAAAGTACAAAAACAAAACATTTTATCAAATGTTAGAGTTTTTCAAATGTGCAAAAAGACCAAATTTTTCTAATCACTATCTTGTGGGTTTTTCTTTTCCAGAGAAATATAAAATTTAAAGATATTGGCCATGGTTGATATAGAAAAGAGCTCACACTAAGAATTACTCTTTGAGATGTGGCTATTTGACCCAGATTAGCCTGATCATATTCAATTACAGGGGTTCAGCATTCACTGTCTCAAGGGACAGTGTTAGAAAAATAAATAAATACAATACAAAATAAAAAAAATTAACACTCAAAACAGAGAGAAAATATCTCCTCCTGGACTGTGCCTTTCAAAACTTGGGCCCCAATAGGAAAATTGAAAGTATCCGTGACACAAATGAAAAATTTGAGAAACTCACAAACTTAAATTGAATAAGAATATATCCCCCTTTCCTAGAGTGATTTGCAATATTGTCTCTCTTTATATACAAGTGAGCTATGTGACAAACCAGCAAAGAAACCAAGGTGTGACCAGTCAGATAAAAAAAGCATAAGTACAATGCAAATAACACCTCCATTTCTAATAATCAAAACCTAGAAAGAACACAAACCTCCATTAACAGGTAAATGGACAAACTGTTATAAAGCCAAACAATGTAATATTCACCAGCAATAATACAGAATAAACTATTGATACACACCTCAACATGGATAACTCTCACACAATTATGCTGAGTAATAAAAGCAAATGACTATGTATATTGCATATGTTTCTACTTATATATTTTTAAAATGCAAACTAACTTACGGTGGCAGAAAGCAGAATAATGATTTACTTGGGACAGGGGATGAGGCATGGAGAGGGTCAAGAAGGAGTGATTACAAAAGATCACAAGAAAACTTTTGGGATAATGGATATGTTATCTTGAATGTGGTGACGGATGAAAATATACATATGTCAAAATTTATAGGATTATATACTTTTTGTGTGCAGTTTACTGTATGGAAATGGCACCTCAAAAAAAAAAAAAAAAACAGATGAAAAACAGACCAATAGAAGAGTTAAGGTCTAAGTTGTCAAAACAGCAAATTCTTTCAAAGGCTTGAACTTTTTATTGCACCATTTAAATCACTTCCATCACTTTGGAATGTTGAGTTTGTGCTCATCTTTTAATTGCCTAAAAATGTTCCTTACAAACTCTATTCATATGAGCTTGCAGCACACTTAAAAATAATGTGCAAACCAAATTACAGCAAGAACTTTATCATTTTGTCAATATCACAACATAAAACATAAAATGCAAGCAGGTGGAAAAGGTGTTAATGGGATTTTAGACAATACATGTATAAAAATAACCTCAAAGCTTTGTTATTATCCTGATTATAGAAGTACAAACATTTATACAGCTGTATCAGAATGCAGTATGTTGTTCATTTACATCTTAACAGTGTTGAATATGTTTATATCTTAGTTTAGCCAGCCCAAGAGAACTTTTCTTGCATTGTTTCTTTTTTCCATTCATATTAATGTATGGAAATGTACATTTAAGAATTTTATGTTAAAACCTAAAAATTTTGCATATAAAGCAAACTGCAGTAGCAATCTCCCGAATGAAATTATAAGGAACACAAGTCTCATGACTCTTGAAATGCGTGACCAGATGGCCGAGGGCTACTGGAACACACTACTGAAAACCTTTCTGGTGACCAATCTGTGTGTTTTTTTTTTTTTAATGCCAGGTAACTGTGACATTTCAGGAGCTATAAGCAGCACTTAGTAGTAGATGTCATGATTCTTTCTCCAACTCCATTTCATTTAGCAAGTAAAAAATAAACAACCCCAAACTCTGCCTGCAAAAATAAATAGAGCTCTCTTAAGTTCTGGAGGATTTGAGTTAAAAACATTTTCCCTGAACATCTCTATTAAAATGTATTAATATCACAAATATAACAAGTTTACTCATTATCAGGAGTGCTTATTCTGTGTCAGGCACTGTTCTAAGTGTTATCTAGATATTAATTCTCTCAATCCTCGTAAAAACACTAAAAGGTAGATAATAGTGTTATTCCAATTTTAACAGATGCAAAAACTTTGACTCAGGGAGGATAATGTGAGGTTATTATGTACCAAGTGTGTCCCCTGCCTCCAATTTATAAACTGAAGTCTTAACCCCCCACACCTTAGAGTGAGAACTTATTTGGAAACAGAGCTGTTACAGAAGTAATCAATTTAATATGAGGTCACCCTGGACTAGGGTGAGTCCCTAATCCAATATGATTGGCATCCTTACCAAAAGGGAAGATTGGGGAAAGATGCACTCACAGGGAAAACACCAGGTGAAGAGGAGGGCAGAGATTAGGGTGAGGTAGCAGAAGCCGCGGAACGCCAAAGACTGCCTGCAAACCACAAGAAACTAGGAGAGAGCCATGGAACAGATTAGCCTTCACAGCCCTCAGAAGGAACTGAATTTACTAACACCTTAATCTCAGACTTCTAGTCCCAAGAACTGTAGGATAGTATATTTCCAATATTTAAACCTGCCAGTTTGGGGTACTTGGTTATGACAGCTAGAAAACTCACGCAGGAAAGGAATCTAAATATCTGGCTCCAGAGTATGCACTATGCTATGTATTCCTAGCATGTATTAATGACATTCCAATTCTCAGTCAGAAGGGGAAAGACCTTATTTCTAAGAAGGGGACCAATTGGAGGAAGGAAATTCTAGAGACGGGAACGTACTGTCATGCCAGTGGTAGGGAGTCCAAGCATCCTGAATGAAAGGCTGGCTGGAGGGCTCATGTGTCCTGGAGATGGAGTAAGAAAAAGGAGAGGGAGGAGAACCTGGTGGAAAGTAGGGAAGATTATACTACAAGAGAGGTAAAATTAACTTACAAAAATTTCACGTGCATTTCAAATGTGCCTAAAATTTGGCTGTGCCTAAATCCTGATGTGATGAGAAGTGTAAAAAACATATAAGCAAATAATATTCATTGCAAACCCAAAAGGGTGGCTAAAATTACAGCAAATTGTCTCTGTGACAGAATAGCTCTCATAAGTAACCTCAAGCATGGCTGATTTAAGATTTCAGACCTAAAATAAAATAAACTTTAAAAAATAAAAAAATAAAATTTCAGACCAGTTGACCTGAAAATGTCGATGAGCTCCTCAAATACAGAAAATACAGATCCAGAAAATAACTTTGCTCTGAGAAATTCTCATATGTCTTAAGAAAAATTTAGGGTAGCCGAGCGCCTGGGTGGCTCAGTCAATTAAGCATCTGCTTTTTGCTCAGGTCATGATCCCAAGGTCGTGGGATCAAGTCCTGCATTGGGCTCCCTGCTCAGCCGGGATCCCGTTTCTCCCTCTCCTGCTCCCCCTGCTTGTGTTCCCTCTCTCGCTGTCTCTCTCTCTGTTAAATAAATAAATAAAATATTTTTCAAAAAATAAATAAATAAAAGAAGATACATAATGGACTACTCCAGCCTTATGTATCTATCTAAGGCTGGACCTCACAGGAGATAGCTATGCTTCTGATAGTTCTTCTGTGACCTTTACATACCAAAACTTTATCATTCGCAACTATGCATTTGTTGGTAAGAATTTTGGAAAACAACAGGAAGCTCTTCCCTCTCTCAGAGAATGTTGTTTCTCTCTAGGCTATATATCCTGATTGTAGGATACAATCCTTCCCTTCATACCCTAAATTAAGTAGAAACTTTTTTTTTCCCACTTTTCCATCCATCAGAGTTTAATACTGATGTTTGTCCCTATGGTTGTAATACACCCCTTACCCATTTAGCAGGTGTTAGACATTTCCACTTATTGACTCTTATGAATAATGCTGCTATGAACACTCGTGTACAAGTTTTCATATAGTCGTATGTATTCATTTCTCTTGGGTCTATATCCAGGAGTGGAATTGCTGGGTCATATGGTAATTCTATGCTTAACATTTTAAACAACTCCCAACATTTTCCAAAGCAGCTGTATCAGTTTACACTCCTACTGTCTATGTATGAGGGTTTCAATTTCTCCATTCTAGCCAAAAAGCTACTTAAATTTTTCACTATAATTGTCCTAGCAGATGTGATCTCTCTTGTGATTTTGATTAACATGTGCCTAATGGCTAATAATATTAGGCATCTCTTCAAGTGGTATTGCCATTTGTATATCTTTGTTGGAGAGATATCTCTTTATAAACTTTGTCCACTTTTAAATTCCTTTTTTCATCTTTTTATTATACATTTGGGATACAAGTTCCTTATCAGATATATGATTTGCAAATATTTTCTCCCATTTGTGGACTGGTTGTTAACTTTCTTGATAACATCATATGCAGCACAAAGTTGTAAGGTTTTTAAAAGGTTTTATGAAGTCCAATTTATATATTTTTATTTTATTGCTTGTGGTCTTGGTGTCATAACTAAGAAAGGTTGGCCTAACTCAAGATCATGAAGATTTATTACTCTAAATATAGTTTGGGCTCTTGAATTTATGCCTACCACCATTTAAATTAATTCTTATATATTGTTTAAGGCAGTACTCCAACTTCATTCTTTTTATATGCGGCTATCCAGTTGTTCTAGCACAATTTGTTCAAAAGACCATTCTTTCCACTTTAAATTATTTTGGACTCTATGAAAATCAATAAACCATAAATGTAAAAGATCATTTCTGGAGTCTTAATCCTATTTCATTGATTTATATGTCTGTCCTTTTACCAGCACCTCTCTTTTTTGATTACTGTAGTTTTGGAGGAAGCTTTAAAGTCATGAAGTGTGAGTACTTCCAATATCTTCTTTTCAAGGTTGTCTTGACAATTCTGGGTTCCTGGCATTTTCACATGAATTCTTAGGATCAGCTTCTTCCAAAATGGCTGGAATTTTAACAGGGATTGTACTGAATTTGTTGATCAGCTTGGGGAGGATTGCCTTCTAAACAATAGTAATTCTGATTCATTAACATGAATTCCCATTTATTTAGATTCTTATTTTCTAACAACAAAGTTTTCTAGTTTTCAGAATACCAGTTCTGCACTTTTTCCCCCCCCTGGGGTGCCTGGATAACTCAGTCAGTTAAGCATCTGATTTTTGATTTTGGCTCAGGTCATGATCTCAGGGTTGTGAGATCGAGCCCCCCACCGGGGCTCTGTGCTCAGCAGGAGTCTGCTTGAGATTCTCACTCTCCCTCTCCCTCTGCCCCTCCCCCCATGCTTGCACACATGCATGCACTCTCTCTCTCTGAAATTATATATATATATATATATCTGTTTGTCTATCTATCATCTATCTATATATATCTATCATCTATCTATCTACCTAATATTTTCTTTATCCATTCATCTACTGACAGACACTAAAGTTGTTTCCGTAGTTTGGTAATTATGAATAATGCTGCAATGAACAGACATTTCTTAGAGATAGTGATTTAGTCTCCTTTGGATATATACCCAGAAGTGAAATTGCTGGATCATATGATGGTTTTATTTTTAATTTCTTGAGGAAACTCTGTACTGTTTTCCATTGTGGCTATACCAGTTTACATTCCCACCAATAGTATACAAGGGTTCCCTTTCCTCCACATCCTTGCCAATGACTGTTATCTTTTGTCTTTTGGATAACAGACCCTGAACAGGTGGGAAGTAATAGCTCAGTGCAGTTTTGATTTGCATTTCTTTGATGATTAGCAATGTTGAGTACCTCTTCATGTAACTATTGGGATTTGTATGTCTTCTTGGGAAAACGTCTATTCAGGTCTCTAAGCCATGTTTATTGGATTAATTTTTTTAATTGTTTATTGAGTTGTATGAGTTCCTTCTGTACTTTGGATGTTAACCCTTTATCAATATGTGGTTTGCAAATATTTTCTCCCATTCCATAGGTTACCTTTCATTTCGCTGATAGTTTCTTTTGCTGTGAAGAAGCTTTTTAGTTTGATATAGTCTCATTTATTTATTTTTGCTTTGTTTGCCTTTGCTTTTGGTGTCAAATTAAAAAAAGAATCATTGCCAAAACCAATTTCAAGGAGCTTACTCTTAATGTTTTCTTCTAGGAGTTTTAAGATTTCAGGTCTTGCATTCAAGTCTGTAATCTACTAGGGGTTGATTTTTGTGTATGGTGTAAGCTAGGGGTCCAGTTTCATTCTTTTGCATGTGAATATCCAATATTCTCAACACTATTTATTGAAGAGACTATCCTTTCACCATTATATATTCTTGGCTCCTTTGTCATAAATTAACTGATCACATCTGAATGGGCTTATTTGACGGTTCTCAGTTCTGTTCCATTGGTCAGTGTTTATGTCAGTATTACTGTGATTACTATAGTGTTGTAATATAGTTTGAAATCAACCAGTGCAGTGCTTCCAACTTTGTTCTACTTTCTCAGGATTGCTTTAGCTATTTGAGGTCTTTATGGTTCCATGTAAATTGACTACAGTATGCTCTCTTTTTTAACTTCCTTAATACAATGCTCAGTGGAGAGGTGCCTGGGTGGCTCAGTTGGTTAAGCATCTGACTCTTGATTTCTGCTCAGGTCATGATCTCAGGGTTGTGAGATCAAGCCCTGCATTGGGCTTCCTGCTTAGCAGGGAGTCTGCTTCTCTCTTCTTCCCTCTATCCCTCCCCCCACTCATGTGCTCTCTCTCTCTCTTAAAATAAATAAATAAATCTTAAAAAAATATACAATGCCCCATGCAGAGGAGTTATGAAGCCTGACTTGCAGCCTTCCAGAAACAAGCTCAATCCAAAATCCTGAAACACCTCTTCTTTGAACCAAGTATCTGTTCTACTTTTGCATGAAAATTGAAGAACATTGGCTCTGTCATCTTCATTTTCATTGATATCTCATTGGAGCTGTCTTTAAATAAATATCTTGCTTTAGCTTCTCAAGTTTGTGTATGGTGCTGTAATAGTAACAAGATGATATGTCTAGAACAATAATACCCTGACCACTCTTATTCTCAAGAATGTATAATCCCTACTGATAAATGATAATGGATTCCAACTAGATGACATAATCCTCTTAGATATCAATGTAAACATATATCACAATGTCACTTTAGGCATTTTTCCCCCCAGTATATGGCCATCCCTCCCACCCCCAGGATATTATTGAGCTCAAACCTTACCTTGACCAGGCCTTTTCCCAATAGGTCTTAGGTCTGTGTCCACATTAACACATTTAAATAATTTATAGAGAATCATTTAATATTCTTCAAAGCTTATTCCATGGACTGGTTTTCCCACAAAGTACTAGTGGTTTTACTGCTAAATTGCAATTTTTAACTTGGTTTCCAAGAGCAAATATACTTTGGAAATGAAGTTTAACAAAGTTACTATTTTTTTTTTTTTTACTGCAGATATTATTAAAACCTTTACTATGACATGGAGCAGAATGAGATGCATTTCTTAATTTTTCCTTGACTAAAGAAATCAAACTTTCTTGGACACAAACCTGGCAATGTTTTAATTGAGAATAAAGGGGAATAGTACCGATACTAGCAAATCATCCAATCTAAAAGTATAGCTCTTCTATAAATCCTCTAATTACTTATAGTGTCTTCTCCCACAGAAAGGAAAAGAAATATTATTGAGGACAATTTAAGAACTGCCTCTCATAGCAGAAGAAAAAGAGACACTATGATCAGCTGAAGTTACTTAAAATGCTTTAACCAACTTCCACATTATTGCCTACAGAGAGAACTTTTAGATCCTGAAATATTATAACTGTACCAATATACAACCTTTTGTTTGAACTTCTGCTTCTAGTTTTATTTAATACAGAAAGTTTATAAAATGCCATATCTGCTCAATAAAATAATAATTCTTAAGCAGACCCATGTGTAATTCTTCTTATAAAAAACTTATCTTTTTTTAAAAAAGCTCTAAATAATTATTTCTAGTGGCTCTGGATATTGAAGAATTAGCTGCTGTATTTCAGTAGCCTAAGAGAAATGAAAAAAAGGACTTTTTATGAAGTGAAATTTTCGAGCTGGAAAAGCATGTATGTGAAAATAGCTGCAGATATAAAATAAATTAAATTCCTATTTGGAATTGCCTAATATATAAATATATAAACAGCTCTTGAAAATTAAACTATCATCAAGAATTCCCTCAATACGTGTATTATGGAACATGGTGAGTTAGAGCTAATATTTATTCATGATCAAGTTTTCTGCATTGGACTACACACAGGGAAAATGAGATTCTTTTTAAAACTATCAGCACATAGATACAAATTACTCACTGAAGTCATGGTGGAAATGCCTGATTAAAGAGAATTGGTTTCAAATGTTTCCATATAAATGATTACATTAGGTGAATAGAATGTGGATGGTGGGAGTGTTTTAGATATAGAAAAAGAAAAATGAAATAAGGAGATGATCCTGAGCAAAATGGCAGACATCTATCACTCTAAGCTCTTACAATTTTGACAAAAAAACAACAAAAAATGAAGATGAGAATAATTAAACATGTTCCACTTTGCCTTGCTGTATGGGTTCTGTAAGTCTTTGGGGTTATTTTGTTCATATCTATTGGGTAATAGAAACTCTAATTCACTATATATATATATAAATAATAATAAATAATATAATAAATATTATATATTAGAATAAATAATAATTCACTATATATATTTATATATATAGTGAATTATTGTGTGTGTATATATATATATATATATATATATATATATTTAGCCAAAGAGTGCTGGATGTGATGGCAGGTAAGAAATGCATTACTAATGCTCTCTGTACTACTGAAGTCTATCCAGCAGTAGTAACCCTAGACATTTTCAAAACTGTGAGCTAACAAAACAGAGGCAATGCGTATCTTTTGTCATGTATGATTGGCAATCATAAGCATATAAAGGCCCCCTCATATGGATTTCCAAGATAGGCTTTCCTCTCATGTCAGCCTGTATTTATCTCTCTGGTTCTCAGTAGACCCTGATGGAGCCTTTAGACCCTTATCAATATCCAACTATATTTCTCACCGACTCAAAATTACACATTGATTTCAATTGATTATAATCTTGTTAATATTATAATCTTGCTCACAAACTAATATAACAAAACAAGTTGCAAGTTGCTTTCTCTCTCCCTCTCTCAAGCTTATTTTATTTTTATTTATTTATTTTTATTTTTTGATGTTTTTTGGGATTCCACATGGTTACGAGCGATAGGGAAAATGGTGTACTTCAGCATATTATTTTAATGTGATATTCCCTAAAACTAAACATTTGCGAGAGCATTCATGAGCTTGGACAATGTAGTAGTACTGCAAAGTCAATGAGAAATCCTCAACAAGAATATAAACATAAAGTTTTGTTATAAAATAGGGTATAAATTTGGAAATAAAGATAAAACATTCATTATGTAATGATAGGAACTTAGCTCTTGTGAGGTGAACAGAATAAAAAACCCTCAATTTATTCAGAAAATTTGGCTTCAAATCCCAAATCAGCTTATTGCTAGATGTGCCTTAGGCAAATCACTAACCTTACTGTGGTTAAGTTTAACTATGCAAAAATGAAGATAATGTGCTTGCCTAACTGATTTCTTAGTGCCGTTAGGATAATCAATGGAGGAAATAAATACAAAGTCACTTAGTAAATTCTAAAGAAACAAACTACAAGTTTTTATGAGCTTTGATTAATGCTTTTGATGAGTCAGCAAATTGTTTTCTTGTACAAAAAGGTCTGAGATATATTTTTAAAACTGACATGACAAGTGAGATGGAGCTACATATTTACCCCCGAGATGTCTCAATAAGTCAAATGATAAATGTGGAATGATGGAGTCTATTCTAGTGTGACAACAATTTCCTTTAGACTATTGATTTTTTTAAAGTAATTTACTACTCTTTAGGTACAAGATAGAGTTGAGAATTTGAAATCATTTTCCTAATTGCACAGGGACACAAAGTTCATGAGGGTGATATAGTCAGTACAAATAATTTTCTTTTCATTTTGTTTCATTTCAAGAGAATTCTTACAACTCGTGTTACTTTTCTTTAAAAAAAAATCTAAATAAAATTGTGGAGGAAATGAAAATAAGAGGTAAGTTACATGTAATTTTATTAAGAGTACTTATCCATTTAACAGAAATTAGCAAATCTTTAATTTACCTTAAATATTCCTTCCCATTAGAGTGAGAGGCTTCCAATAAATAAAGTGTTATAAACATTTTAAAGTGTTAAAGATAACACTTTATATTTGGTATATTTGAATATTATTTGAAGTGACATTGCAAATGCTGTCTTAACTAAACCACAAAATCTCATACTTGAAATACTTTATGGACATTTTGCCATGACAGGAAAAAAAAAATTAGAAAGAAATCATGGTGATCCTATTGAAAGTAAGTTCTGGAATACCAAATAATTTGGGAATAAGCTGGGAATAATTTTAGCCAATAGGGTTTTTAAAAAATCTTAGGAAGAATGGTGATAAAATTATGCCACTTCTGAGAAATGGACACGACCTGGGATTACAAACTGTAATTTATAGACTATAATTCTTTCATCAGGATTTGTAGTAACACAATGAATGCTTACAGACCCAAATGGAAAAATAATACACCCAGTTGGGATCTACACATCTAAAAATTAAGGGCACAGAATACTTAACTTTTAAGCAGAAATTTTCTATGGCCCCAAGGACCATTTTGTGGGTTTTTTTGGCAGTAAATTTTTCTTTTTGTATTCTGTTAAAATCAACATTTAAAATACAGTTATAGGGGCACCTGTGTGGCTCACTCAGTTGAGCAACTGACTCTTGAGTTTGGCTCAGGTCATGATCTCAGGGTTGTGGAATTGAGCCCTGGGTCAGGCTCCTTGCTCGAGATCTTCTCTCTCCCTCTGCCCCTCCCCCTGCTTGGGCATTCTCTCTCTTTCAAATAAATAAATAAATATTCTTAAAAAATAAAATACATTTATATTATATTTACTTAGGTCAGCATATATGATGAATTCTAGAACAAATCTCTAGCTTCATTCTTAGGCCCTTTTCTAGTATGCATTACCCTTTCACAGTCAGACTTATGAGCACCAGTTTTTTTTGCAAGCATGCTCTTTCAAGTTGAGTTGTCAATGACCAATTTGATTACAATGATAAAGTATATGTCCTTTACTCTCACTGCTTTCTTTTCATTCAAAGAATAAAAATAAATGTGTGCTTTCTGTGTTATTTTGTCTAACCCAAACCTCAGGATTACCTCCAATACAAGTCAGTATGCTAGAACACATCAGAGCACAAAAGTGCAAAAAATGTGATACTGACCTTAAAATATGAGGAACTTAATATTTCCACACTTCCTGATTTGTGTTAAATGTCAGATATTTCAAACTGCCTATCTACAATCTATTCAACATACAGAATCCTATATACACAGAAACAATGAGCTGCTGTTTGTTCAACTTGATCAAATATTAAAAGCATGAAATTGCAGCACATTTAAAACAAAAGACAAGCCCAGTGGTGGAGTGCTCACCCCACAGATGTAGAGATACCAGGTTCAAAAGGAATTCATGTTGTGTCTGCTCCCTGGAGTAGTCCTTATTCTGTATTGCTGGCTAACTTTTCTCACCACTCTGTTGTAGGATTAAATATATCTTTTACAGAAAATCTTTCTAGTCCCTTTTAGCCTCTCCTGTTTCTTTGTTAAATGCATTTATTAAAATTTGTAATATTACATTTGTTTCGGTAAGCATTTACATATCTATCTTCAGTAAGCTCTATCAGGTCAGCTTACTATATACATGCTCACTAGTTCATTCAGCTCGTAGCAAGACCATGCACGTTACAGACAGACAATAAATATTTTTGAACAAATAAATGCAGCCTTTAAGGGTTATACTGAGCATTTGAAAGGCCTTAACTAGCCTCTCAAGAGCTGAGGTTAACTCCAGCTATGTCAAGATAGAGATACGGACTTTGGTAGGTTAAGTTGAATATTATAGAAGTATTCCAATATTAGATGAGATGTCTGACTTCCTGCCACAGACAAAGGTTGATTCAGGGTGTGAGAATGTAACCAATGTATCTTTCTGAAAGGCTGACTTTTTTATTTGACTTAGCAGACAAAACAGAATATGTCCTTCAAATGCATTGAAAAACCAAGCCCAGGAGAATGATGCCATTCTCATTTAGCCTTGTATTCTGCCCTCTTTTTATCCTTGGGAACAGGAATATTTGAGATTGTAAAAGGATAAGAGCATATGAATCTTTGCTGAATTCAAAGGGGCATCTTTAGATTTTCAAGAATAGAAAACTTCAGCAGAACTTCTTAGAGTATTTATTATGTGTTAGTATTCAAAACTGGTAAACTTCTACCAACTGTACTACTTTGACTTTAATGTAATGTTAAAGCTGTTTTGCATGACAAATTACACTGTTGTAACCAATATTATAATTAGGATAGAAAACAGATACATTAGATTCACATTTTAAAAAAAGCTACAGAAGACTAATTATAGTCTATTAAAATTCTAAGTTCATCATCATTTAAAGTTTTTTTTCACTTGAGGCCAGAATGGAAAGATTCTAATACCTTGGTGAGATGAATCTAGCATGCCCTAATCTACCATGCTGAACCCATTCAAACTTAAGGACCCAAATGTGTTATAAAACATAATTACTTGAGAGTTAAATCTTAAACAAGACAGAAATCCAAATTAAAATTGCCAAGAATCATATGTAGACAGAGAATACAATCAAGTAGAATCTATATAAATAAGGCTTTGTCTTTAGTCCAAAATCCCCAAATTATACTATTACCGTTGCCTACTATAGTTTAACTTGGATTCTTCCAAATTAATTTTAAAGCATTGAAAGGCATACCCATTTTCATGTGTTTAAACTTACTCATTTTATATTAGCTTTTATATTAGCTGGCAGATGTCACAAAAGAGTGTCACTTAAATCTTCTAATTATGCATGCAAATGAAGGGAATACAGCAAGAACATTTTTAATAATATGAGTACTTGATGTCACTTTTTGATTTTTATTACACTAATTAATATAATTGCATACAATACCATTTGTGACATAAATTCCAAATAACAAGCTGTCAATCATTTAAACATAATGTGATAATATATCTTGGTTGATCTCATCCAAAACCACAATTAGATTTCAGAGCTCCATTTGCCTTTTTTTTTTAAAGATTTATTTTATTTATTTTAAAGAGAAAGAGGGAGAGAGAATGGGGGGCAGGGGCAGAGGGAGAGGGAGAGAGAGAATCTCAAGCAGACTCCCGGCTGAGTGCAGAGCCTGACACACCTCCATGCAGGACTCAATCCAGCAACTCTGGTATCATGACCTGAGCTGAAATTAAGAGTCAGACACAACCAACTGAGCCACCCAGGTGCCCCTGCCTTTTTTTTTTAAGCAATACATTAGTGCCCTTTCAAAGATAGTCATGAAAATCTTCCATATGAAATATAATGTGATTAAAACAAGATGGGTTAAAACTGACAGTGATAAGTAATACTTCAACATAAAGCTGTTCTGAAATAAAATCTTCCTCTAAATGTCTCAGGTTTAGCTTTTGAAAATTCTGATTTGCTTTCTTTATGCAAACAAAGCAGGGTCAAATTAAACCTAGTCTGTCCTTCTTAGCTGAATGTAGTGAATTAAACACACACACACACACACACACAAAAACAAAAACTATGACATAAGCACTTCATGACTTTTCTTTAATACTCATAGTCTAATTTATCTTACATTAATTACAGCTCAATGATTAGCTAATTAGGAAGAGTCATTATCATTTTCATAGGTTATTTTTAGAGTATTATGTCTGATGATTTAATATACATTGCTTTATGAGCACTCTCTTGCAAGTAACATACGAACAGAGCCATAGGAAGATGAAAGCAAATATTATTAATGACCATGAAAATAACTTTGTTTTTTGACCAGAATTATGAGTCCAAGTAAGGTCATATATGTTAGAGTCAAAAGAATAAAAAGCAGTTTTAATGTTCAAAAATGCATTATCTGTTTAATGTATGATTTTCTGGTTTCCTATGTAGTTCTCACTGAATGGGGCTTTTTGTTTTTCTGAATATTAGAAAATTTTGACTTGTACTTTTATGCTAAATCAATCAAGGAAGTAGTTATGTGATAAAGAAAGAATTCTGAGTATTAGAAAAAAAATAGTTTGAGATCTGGCTTCACTGTAGCAAATAGGCAACTTTCAGTAAAATGCTTAACAATTGCACTCAATAACCTCATCTTAAAATGGGTCAAATAGTTTTCACTTTGTCTCAGCCTGGGTGATTTTAACATTCAAAGAGAAAACATGGATCTACTATACAGTTTGTAAAGGTGCTCTATGCACATTGTATCATTTGGCCCACAATCTAAAATTTAAGCTAGTATTGTTATACATAAAAGAATCAATACACCATTTATCTATTAGTATGCTTGGTGTTATCTTAGATCCCTGATGACTCTACATCCAGTAGACTCTAAAATGAAAGTTTCAATGAAAGCTTTAGTAAGAATTAGGTGATACAGAATGAAAACCACACTTGCTTTAATTTTGATCGGAGATTTCAAATTTACTTTTTTCAGTAGACATGGATTTTTAAAAATAAACATGGACATGACAAACCAAACATTGTGACATTTTTGTAACACCCAAATATTTGTGTAGCTCAAATAAGACTAGGTCATGATGGTCAGTCTCTGTTTTCACCTGGAGACCAATCTCAGCTATCATCAAAATAAAATGATACACATATACACATGCAGATGGCATTTTAAAAGGTTGATTAAAAATATAGATATAACTGAGAGTTTTGTAAGGGATGAAAGAGAGAATTATATCAATGCCAAATAATCAAATATTCTGAAATATTTTTAAAGATATGTTATCATTCTCCCTATGACTCTCTCCCCATGCCTACACCACCAGTGAAAATATATTATTGAAAATTTTCCTTACCCATGATTTCCCCCGGTGTGATGGTCCCATCTTCCTCTCCTCCAGTTTAGCTTTCTTTCAGCTCTCCCACTTTGTGTCATTCTTCTCAGAATAAAGTCATCAAACAAAAGATCTTCTTTGGAACTACTGACATTAAAAGTCTGAGAGAATTACACTAAAACTTACTAAAGCTTTTGGACAGAAATGACGGACAGAGCATATACAATTTTCTCCCTGCCTAGCACTAAGTCACAGAAATAACATAAGTAAAAGTAGCTGAAACAATGTTAATGGCAGACAAAATAGAATTGAAGGTGACAAGCATAAACAAGAAAGGAAGAACAAATCCCACAAAGAAATAGTCCCTAAGGTGGGATAGTCATCGATCTTTAAATAGCTAACAGTATAACTTTGAAATACACCAAAAACTTTTAAAAATGAAAGAACAAATTGAAGCTATAAACATAGTGCAGGATTTTAATATAACTCTCTCATAAAACCAGTAGATTAAGTAGATAAATAATAAGTGCATTTAAGATTTAAATTAAGTAATTAACAAGCTTGCCTTAATCTAAATATATAGATTTTTATGCCGAACGAAAGAAAAAAGCACAATGATTACAAATTTGCATGAAAAGAAAAACTAGCTCAAGATATTACTAGAAACAAGCATGTACAAAACCATCTTAACTAACCAGAATATATTAGAAATGAATTATCTATTCCCACTTAAGGATAGTAATCCTTGGAGGGGCACAGGTTTGATTTGTTTTTCCTCTAGAAATATCCTCTGATAACTGCCAAGCTTTGGGCCTAGGAGGGGTAAACAGAGACCTAAGAAATACTTTGATATTAATGACTAATTTTAAGAAACACAGAAATAAGAATGTACTACGAGAATTTGGGCTGGTAAGGGAGGTAAATCAACATAAAAAAATGAACTCTGTGTAACTATGTTTTCATTTGTGAGTATTAATTTTCATTTTTATAGTCTTCTCCTCTGAAAAGAAGAATGCCCTTGGAGCACTGTAATTTGTGTGAGTTAATTGGATTTTTTCAATATAGTATTCAGAGGACAATGTCTTGAAAATAAATTTTTATTCAGAATAGGCATCTTCCAAGTAGAAAATTAAAAGTACGTAATTGAGATATAAAACTGTCATGAATAAATACAACAAAATACAGAAAAAAATGTTAATCGTTTTTGTGAATTTCTGTTTTAAAGATGAATGTACGTGACTTTGATCTGGGTTAGTAAAATATCTACATGTTTGGTCCAAATGTCTATTTTTTTTTTAATTTACAAACCATCATTTTCAGGTGATCCAAAATACACTGAATAGGTTTTAAGATAATTCCGTTAAAGTGTAAAATAATTGACTTCTGTATTAGACATGTTTAGCTAAGGATTTAACCTTAATGGCATGAGCCAACTAAAATTAAAGGGAGAGATTGGCAGTAAACCCAGATTCTTTAAGGCTACAAGTCTTAGAGAAAAAGAAAAAAAATATTTTTTCTGGCTTGACTTGAAGTCATTCTTGTCTAGTTTATGAACTAAAAGAGTGAGAGGGAGAAAGGAAAAGGTCCTAAATATTTATTATATATATATATAGATATAGATTTATTATATATTTTTATTATATATATTTATTTATTATATATTTTAGAGAGAGAGTGAGCACAAGTGGGAGGGGCAAAGAGAGAGGAGAGAGAGAATCTCAAGCAGACTCTCTGTTGAGTGCAGATCACAACCTAAGCTTAAACCAAGAGTTGGGTGCTTAACTCACTGTGCCATCAGGTGCCCCAAATAAATAAATCTTAAAAAAAAAAAAAAGTAGTTTGCAAAGAGCTATGGATTCATTTTCAAAGGAGAACATTCTTTTAAAAGATGAAATAGAAGGAAATGAGAGGGGGCAATGAAGGACTCCATAAATATCTGCTTTTTGCTCCTTTCCTGCTTCTATTCTTGCTAGGATGAGCACCCCTACTTTACACATGCCTCAGAAGGCACATAGTGTATGTCCTAGTTGTCAGGGACAAGGAATTAATGATTTCTTTAGAACAGATAACATCTAAGGAAGGACCAGGTGAGAATGACCAGACGAAGCTATCATGTGTGTATTCTAGACCAGCAGCTCTAGACATCTTGACGTCAAGACCCCCTGGCTCCAAGGAATAATACCTAGGCCCTCCTCTTTGTTCAAGCTGGATCCTGGATGCTTGAGAGGACATGTACACCAGACCACATTCCTCAATAAAAACTCCCAGACCCTGAACAAAGACAAGACTTATGCTCCTTTCCTTTCCGAGACTCCCAGATGGTCCATCTGCTCTTTCTATGTCTTCAATAAACTGTTCTCACTTCCTGCAGGCTCGCATTTGATTTCCATCCTGTGAGAAGCCAAGGACCCTCTTGGCTGGTTCCGCATGACCCTCTCTGGGTCCTCAGACCTGCCTGCCAGCATCAGTAAGTCCATGTGGAAACTACTTTTATCGGGAACTATAGCTACGGACACGGGAAAGGCACAGTGACAGACCACAGCACAGTGCTGATGCCTAAACCACAGCAGCATAAACTCTGAGGATTGTTCCAAATGAACCAGTGTGTGTAAATGATGGCATAGCCTTCTCGTGTATCAGAGATAAGCGGTTTTCTCAGAATTGACAAAATAATTGTCCAGGTATGGAACCATTCAAAGCCTGAAAGAACTGATGTTTCTCATGCTTGAATAGGGATGTAAATTAAACATGCAGAATTTTAACTTCTAATATTACCATCCCTCAAAGAGGTAATTTGAAAGTGTTAGTTTCCTAGTGATCACATGGACAAAAGCATCTATAACTAATAGGCAATTAAGAATAAACTGTTATTCTGCTCTGGCCAAAGGTGGAATAACAGAGCAGATTTAACCTTTCACCTAAAACAATGAAGAGACCAAAAAAATATACAGAATAATGACTTTCAAGATGCTGGACATTACACAACAAACCACAACAAGTCCTGAGAAAAAGGGAAAACATGGTAAGCCCTCAGATTGCCTCAACCTACCGCCTTAGAGAGTTTTTGTGCAAGGAGAAAGAAGCCAGGCAGAATACAGCAATCTCCAAAGATGAAATGGGAATGTGGGGAGGCCAAGAAACTAGAATATACCGGTCAAAGACCGAACAAGACAGAACTGGAAAGAGAAGAACCGCAGAGAACTGAATAGAATTTCCATTGAGGGTTCAGCTGAGTATGGTCAGGACACATATATGAGGAAACCACAGGGAAAGAGTCACCTGAAGGATTAGAGGGGAAGACCTTGGAGTTCACACAGGGATGCTAACTTTTCCCATTCCCACAATCTAGGGTAGAAAAATCTCATAATTTACAAGGCATTAGGTAGAATACACAGGATGTTTTTGCCTCAGTAATGGGAAAAAATAACCTCAGACAAAAGTCTGCCCTTGTGTAACCAAGCAAGTTAGAGAACAGAACCCTAAAAGGTCAGGTGTTTCCAAGTATCTTTACTATGTCCCAGAAAAAGGTCATGAATATTTATAGTACAAAAAAGTAAAATTCACAATGACCTATCTCCAATAATAAATTGCCAGGCATGCAAAGAAACTGGAAAACATAAGTCATAATGAGTAGAAAAATCAATAAATCTAAACTGATCCAGAATTGTCACATTTGATATAATTAACAAAGGGGACATTAAAATAGCTATTATAACTGATTTCCATATGTTCAAAAAGCAAAAGGAAAACTGAACGTATAAGTAGAGCCAGGAAAAATATTAAAAATCCTCTCATTGAAATGCTAGAGATGAGAAGTATAATATATGGAATAAAACATAAATTAAATGGGATCAGTGGCAGAATAGATACCGCAGAAGAAAAAATACATGTACTTGAAATTATAGGACTAGAAACTATCAAAAATTAAATGCACAGAAAAGTCCCCTAGAAAAAAAACACGTACAACATTAGTGATCGCTAGAAAGACTTTAAGAGGTCTGGTATACATGTACTTAGAGTAATGTAACATACACATAGGAGAAGGAGAGGGTAACAAAGCAAAGTTTAAAGAAATAATGGTCTCAAAATGTCCAAAGATGATGAAAACCTACAGAGCCAATTAGTTAAATAAACCCCAAGCAGAAAAAGGAAAAAATAAAAATAAAAAACTCTGCAGCAAAGCATATCAATCCATTTGCCTCAAACCAGTGATAAAGAGAAAAATCTTAAAAACAGCTGGGGGCAAGGGAGGAAAGATGCATTACATATAGAGGAATAAAGATAAGCATGTCAGCAGATTTTTTTGTCAGAACAATGCGATCCAGAAGACAAAGAGCAAGATCTTTATTTTTTTTTTTTAAAGATTTTATTTATTTATTTGAGAGAGAGAATGAGGTAGAGAGAGAGCACAGGAGAGGGGAGAAGGGTCAGAGGGAGAAGCAGACTGCCCGCCGAGCAGGGAGCCCGACGTGGGCCTCGATCCCGGGACTCCAGGATCATGACCTGAGCTGAAGGCAGTCGCTTAACCAACTGAGCCACCCAGGCGCCCAGAGCAAGATCTTTAAAGTACTCAAAGGAAAACAAAGAAACAACTATCAATTCTATACCCAATGAAATATCTTTATAACATGAAGGCAAAAGAAATAATTTTTTCCTCATGGAAACACTGACAGACTTCATCATCAACAGACTGTACTAAAATGTACATATAGATTAAAATTATTATTTTAGGTGGAAGGAAAATGATATAAGAAAGAAATCTGGATCTACATAAAGTGTGAGGAATACTAAAAATAGTAATGATATCAATAAACAAAAAAATTGTTTGATATTAATTAAATTTTTTAAAAGGTAATTGACTGTTTAAAGAAAATAATAAAAAATGAATTGTGGAACTTATTACCTGTGTGGAAGTAAAATAAAATGTGTGACAAAAACAGCACAACAGCCAGGAGGGGGGAAATGGAAATATATTGCTATATACTTGACTGTATAAGAAATCATGTAATATCACTTGAAGGCAGATTGTGGTAAATGGAAATTGCATAATATGAACACTAAAGCAACTACTAAATCAACAAAACAAAGCATTTTAACTAATATGTCAACAAAGGAGATAAAATGTATCATTAAAAACATAATTTTAAAAAAAGGAAGAGAATGAAGAAAACAGAGAACAGATGGGATAAAAAAAAAAAACAGGATTGTAGGTATAGATGTAATTCTACCAGTAATCACATTACATGTAATTATCTAACCCCAATAAAATGAAAAGATTATGGGATTAGATTTACAGAAAGCAAGACTCAACTATATCTACCTAGAGAAGAAACCTCACTATCAATGTAAAGATTACAATAGGTTAAAATTAAAAAGATAGAAAATGATATGCCACGCTAACACTAATCACACAAAAAAAGCCTCCAGTGGCTAAAATAATATCAGAAAAAAAATGAGGTTTCAGAAGAAAGGCTATTATCATAGATTAGGAAAGTCATTTTCATATTCATGAAAAAGGAACATAATATTCCTGAATGTTTACGTCCCTAATAACAGAGCTTCAAAAGATATGAAGCAAAAACTGATAGAACTGAAGACCTACAATTATAGTCAGATATTTCAATACCCTTCCCTCAATAATTAATAGGACAAGTAGAAATTCATTAAGAGTATAAAGGAATTGGGGGCGGAGCAAGATGGCGGAGGAGTAGGAGACCTGGATTTCGTCTGGTCTCAGGAATTCAGCTGAATAGGGATCAAATCATTCTGAACAACTACAAACTCAACAGGAGATCGAAGAATGGAGTAGCGACAACTCTCTGAACAGAAAAGCGACCACTTACTGGAAGGTAGGACGTGCAGAGAAGTGAATCCGAGGCGATATTCGGGAGGATAGACGGCGGGGGAGGGGGCCTTCCATAGGCCGCTTCTGGCAACTGATAGAGCAGCAGAGCACAAAACCGGAACTTTTAGAAGTCGGCTCCGCTGAGGGACCTCACTCCAGTGGCTAAGAGAGGGGGTGGAACCCTCGCGGGACAGTGTGGTCTCAGGACCCTCGGGGTCACAGAGAGACCGGGGGTGCCTGAGTGCGGCAGAGCTCCTAGGTATCGGAGCGGGGAAGCTGGTTGCAGAGACGGAGCCGAGGCGCGGGCTCTCAGCTCGGGGTGGCCATAAACTGTGGTCCGCGGCCCAGTTGGGCCACTGCTCCTCCAGCAGGGACCCAATAAGTGGCAGAGCCGGGAAGACTCCCCTTCCTCCCCTGGGAGAAGCGGCGCGGGAGCGCACTGCAGGGATCTGCTGGGTTTGGAGACTCCACACGGGGTCGGGTGCCAGAGATAGAAACACTCAGTCACAGGCCTGGTGAGCACAGAGTGTGGCTGAGGACCGGGGAGACGGGAGTGACTGCTTTTCTCTGGGGGCGCACTGAGGAGTGGGGCCCCGAGTTCTCAGCTCCTCTGGGTGGAGATTGGGAGGCCACCATTTTCACTCTGGTCCTCCAAAGCTGTACGGAGAGCTTGCAGGGAACAAAAGCTCCTGAGAGCAAACCCGAGCAGCTTGCATACCCCTGACCGACCAGGGCGGGGCAATTCCGCCTCCGGCAAAGACATTTGGGAACCACGGCAACAGGCCCCTCCCCCAGAAGACCAGCAGGAACAGCCAGCAAGCCAAGACCAAGTTTACCGATCAAGGAGAACGGGAGAACTCCAGCGCTAGGGGAATACTGCACATAGAATTCATGGCTTTTTTACCATGATTCATTAGTTTTTCAAAGTTAATTTTTTTAACTTTTTTTTTGAATTTTTCTTTTTCCCTTTTTCAAACAACATCTTATCAATCCTTTTTTTAAAAAAACATTTTTTATTTTTCATTTTTAGAGTCATATTTTATCCCTTCATAGTAGTTACCCTTATTTTTGGCATATATATATATATATATAAGTTGTTCTCTCTTTAAAATTTTGAGATACAGTTGCTTCTAACAGATCAAAATATACCCTAAATCACTAGTGTATGGCTTTGTTCTAATCTCCTGCCTGATCACATTCTCACCCCCCCCTTTTTTTAAAACCTTCCTTCTTTTTTCAAACAACTTATCAATTCCTTTTATAAAATCTTTTATAATTTTCACCTTTACAGTCATCTCCCATTCCTTCATTGTATCAACCCTTATTTTGTACATATATAAGACTTACTTCCTTTAAAATTTAGGAGGCACTTATTTCTAACCGACCAAAATACGCCCAAAATCTAGTGTGTGGCCCTGATCTATGCACTAGCCTGATCATATTTGATCATATTGTGTCTTTTTTGTTTTGTTCTGTTTTTGTTTGTTTTTATCTTTTTCTTTTTTTTTTTTTTCCTCTTTCTTTTTTCTTTCTTTCCCTTTATTTTCCCCTGGTTTCAGGTCTTTTCTGATTTGTTTAGAGTATATTTTCTGGGGACATTGTTAACCTGTTAGCATTTTGTTCTCTCATTCATCTATTCTCCTCTGGACAAAAAGACAAGACAAAAAAAATCACCTCAGCAAAAAGAACAAGAGGTAGTACTGTCTGGCAGGGACCTACTCAATACGGACATTAGTACGATGTCAGGCCTAGAGTTCAGAATCATGACTTTAAAGATACTAGCTCGGCTTGAAAAAAGCGTGGAAGTTATTAGACAAACCCTTTCTGGAGAAATAAAAGAACTAAATCTAAACAAGTCGAAATCAAAAAGGCTGTTAATGAGGTGCATTCAAAAATGGTGGCACTAAATGCTAGGATAAATGAGGCACAAGAAGGATCAGCGATGTAGAAGACCAAATGATGGAAAATAAAGAAGCTGAGAAAAAGAGAGATAAACAACTACAGGATCACAAGGGCAGAATTCGAGAGATAAGTGATACGATAAGACAAAATATTAGAATAATTGGGATCCCAGAAGAAGAAGAAAGAGAGAGGGGTCAGAAGGTATATTGGAGCAAATTATAGCAGAGAACTTCCCTAATGTGGGGAAGGTAACAGGCATCAAAATCCACAAGGCACAGAGAACCCCCCTCAAAATCAATAATAATAGGTCAACACCCCAACATCTAATAGTAAAACTTATGAGTCTCAAAGAGAAAATCCTGAAAGCAGCTCGGGAGAAGAGATCTGTAACCTACAATGGTAGAAATATTAGACTGGCAACAGACCTATCCACAGAGACCTGGCAGGCCAGAAAGGACTGGCACGATATCTTCAGAGCACTAAACGAGAAAAATATGCAGCCAAGAATACTATACCAGCTAGGCTGTCATTAAAAGCTTCCAGGACAAACAAAAATTAAGGGATTTGCAAAAACGAAACCAGCCCTACAAGAAATATTGAAAGGGGTCCTCTAAGCAAAGAGAGAGCCTAAAAGGAGCATAGATCAGAAAGGAACAAAGACAAAATACAGTAACAGTCACCTTACAGGCAATACAATGGCACTAAATTCATACTTTTCAATAGTTACCGTGAATGTAAATGGGCTAAAAGCCCCAATCAAAAGACACAGGCTATCAGATTGGATTAAAAAACAAGACCCATCAATATGCTGTCTGCAAGAGACTCATTTTAGACCCAAAGACACACCCACATTGAAAGTGAGGGGGTGGAAAACCATTTAACATGCTAATGGACAGCAAAGGAAAGCTGGGGTGGCAATCCTTATATCAGACAAATTACATTTTAAAACAAAGACTGTAATAGGAGATGAGGAAGGACACTATATCCTACTTAAAGGGTCTATCCAACAAGAAGATCTAACAATTGTAAATATCTATGCCCCGAACATGGGAGCAGCCAATTATATAAGGCAATTAATAACAAAAGCAAAGCAACACATTGACAACAATACAATAATAGTGGGGGACTTTAACACCCCCCTGACTGAAATGGACAGATCATCTAAGCAAAAGATCAACAAGGAAATAAAGACTTTAAATGACACATTGGACCAAATGGACTTCACAGACATATTCAGAACATTCCATCCCAAAGCAACAGAACACACATTCTTCTCTAGTGCCCATGGAACATTCTCCAGAATCGATCACATCCTAGGTCACAAATCAGGTCTTAACAAGTACCAAAAGTTTGGGATTATTCTCTGCATATTTTCAGGCCACAGTGCTTTGAAACTAGAACTCAATCACAAGAGGAAAGTCGGAAAGAACTCAAATACATGGAGGCTAAAGAGCATCCTACTAAAGAATGAATGGGTCAACCAGGAAATTAAAGAAGATTTAAAAAAATTTGGAAACCAATGAAAATGAAAACACAACGGTTTAAAATCTTTGGGATACAGCAAAGGCAGTCCTGAGAGGAAAGTATATAGCAAACAAGCCTTTCTGAAGAAACAAGAAAGATCTCAAATACACAACCTAACCCTACACCTAAAGGAGATAGAGAAAAGACAGCAAATAAAGCCTAAACCAGCAGGAGAAGAGAAATCATAAAGATCTGAGCAGAAATCAATGAAATAGAAACCAAAAGAACAGTAGAACAGATCAATGAAACTAGGAGCTGGTTCTCCGAAAGAATTAACAAGATTGATAAACCCCTGGTCAGACTTATCAAAAAGAAAAGAGAAATGACCCAAATCAACAAAATCATGAATGAAAGAGGAGAGATCACACTATCACCAAAGAAATACAAACAATTATAAGAACATATTATGAGCAACTCTATGCCAGCAAATTCGATAACCTGGAAAAAATGGGTGCATTCCTAGAGATGTATCAACTACCTAAATTGAACCAGGAAGAAATAGAAAACCTGAACAGACCTATAACCACTAAGGAAATTGAAGCAGTCATCAAAAATCTCCCAAGAAACAAAAGCCCAGGGCCAGATGGCTTCCCAGGGGAATTCTACTAAACATTTCAAGAAGAATTAATACCTATTCTCCTGAAACTGTTCCAAAATTAGAAATAGAAGGAAAACTTCCAAACTCGTTTATGAGGCCACCATTACCTTGATCCCAAAACCAGACAAAGACCCCATCAAAAAGGAGAATTACAGACCAATATCCTAGATGAACATGGATGCAAAAATTCTCACCAAAATACTAGCCAATAGGATCCAACAGTACATTAAAAGGATTATTCACCATGACCAAGTGGGATTTACCCATGGGCTGCAAGGTTGGTTCAACATCTGCAAATCAATCAACGTGATACAATACATTAACAAAAGAAAGAACAAGAATCATATGATTCTCTCAAGAGATGCAGAAAAAGCATTTCACAAAGTACAGCATCCTTTCTTGATCAAAACTGTTCAGAGTATAGGGATAGAGGGTACATACCTCAATATCATAAAAGCCATCTATGAAAAACCCACAGTGAATATCATTCTCAATGGGGAAAAGCTGAGAGCTTTTCCCCTAACGTCAGGAACGCGGCAGGGATGTCCACTATCACCACTGCTATTCAACATAGTATTGGAAGTCCTAGCCACAGCAATCAGACAACAAAAAGAAATCAAAGGCATCCAAATCGGCAAAGAGGAAGTCAAACTCTCACTCTTTGCAGATGATATGATACTGTATGTGGAAAACCCAAAAGACTCCACCCCAAAACTGCTAGAACTCATACAGGAATTCAGTAAAGTAGCAGGATATAAAATCAATGCACAGAAATCAGTGGCATTCCTATACACCAACAGCAAGACAGAAGAGAGACAAATCAAGGAGTCGATCCCACTTACAATTGCACCTAAATCCATAAGATACCCAGGAATAAATTTCACCAAGGAGGCAAAGGATCTGGACTCAGAAAACTATAAAATACTCATGGAAGTAATTGAGGAAGATACAAAGAAATGGAAAAACTTTCCATGCTCATGGATTGGAAGAACAAACATTGTGAAGATGTCAATGCTACCTAGAGCAAACTACACATTCAATGCAATCCCCATCAAAATACCATCCACTTTTTTCAAAGAAATGGAACAAATAATCCTAAAATTTATATGGAACCAGAAGAGACCCCGAATAGCCAGAGGATAATTGAAAAAGAAAAGCAAAGCTGGTGTCATCACAATTCCAGACTTCCAGCTCTATTACAAAGCTGTCATCATCAACACAGTATGGTACTAGCACAAAAACAGACACATAGATCAATGGAACAGAATAGAGAGCCCAGAAATGGACCTTCAACTCTATGGTCAACTAATCTTTGACAAAGCAGGAAAGAATGTCCAGTGGAAAAAAGACAGTCTCTTCAACAAATGGTGTTGGGAAAATTGGACAGCCACATTCAGAAGAATGAAATTGGACCATTTCCTTACACCACACACAAAAATAGACTCCAAATGGTTGAAAGACCTAAATGTGAGACAGGAGTCCATCAAAATCCTAAAGGAGAACACAGGCAGCAACCTCTTTGACCTCAGCCGCAGCAACTTCTTCCTAGAAACATCGCCAAAGGCAAGGGAAGCAGGGGCAAAAATGAACTATTGGGATTTCATCAAGATAAAAAGCTTTTGCACAGCAAAAGAAACAGTCCACAAAACCAAAAGACAACTGACAGAATGGGAGAAAATATTTGCAAATGACATATCAGATAAAGGGCTAGTGTCCAAAATCTATAAAGAACTTATCAAACTCAACACCCAAAGAACAAATAATCCAATCAAGAAATGGGCAGAAGACATGAAAAGACATTTTTCCAAAGACGACATCCAAATGGCCAACAGACACATGAAAAAGTGCTCAACATCGCTCGGCATCAGAGAAATACAAATCAAAACCTTAATGAGATACCACCTCACACCAGTCAGAATGGCTAAAATGAACAAGTCAGGAAACGACAGATGTTGGCGGGGATGCGGAGAAAGGGGAAGCCTCCTACACTGTTGGTGGGAATGCAAGCTGGTGCAACCACTCTGGAAGACAGTATGGAGGTTCCTTAGTTGAAAATAGAGCTACCATATGATCCAGCAATTGCACTACTGGGTATTTACCCCAAAGATACAAATGTAGGGATCCGAAGGGGTACGTGCACCCCAATGTGTATAGCAGCAATGTCCACAATAGCCAAACTGTGGAAAGAGCCAAGATGTCCATCGACAGATGAATGGATACAGAAGCTGTGGTATATATACACAATGGAATATTATGCAGCCATCCAAAGGAATGAGATCTTGCCATTTGCAACGACATGGATGGAACTGGAGGGTGTTATGCTGAGTGAAATAAGTCAATCAGATAAAGACATGTATCATATGAACTCACTGATATGAGGATTTCTTAATCTCAGGAAACAAACTTAGGGTTGCTGCAGTGGTGGGGGTTGGAAGGGATGGGGTGGCTGGGTGATAGACATTGGGGAGGGTATGTGCTATGTTGAGCACTGTGAATTGTGCAAGACTGTTGCATCATAGATCTGTACTTCTGAAACAAATAATGCAATATATGTTAAGAAAAAAAAAGAAGATAGCAGGAGGGGAAGAATGAAGGGGAGTAAGTCGGAGGGGTAGACGAACCATGAGAGACGAAGGACTCTGAAAAACAAACCGAGGGTTCTAGAGGGGAGGAGGGTGGGGGGATGTGTTAGCCTGGTGATGGGTATTAAAGAGGGCATATTCTGCATGGAGCACTGGGTGTTATTCCCAAACAATGAATCATGGAACCCTACATCAAAAACTAATGATGTAATGTATGGTGTTTAACATAACAATAAAAAATTTTAAACAGAGTATAAAGGTATTGATCTATACTATCAACCAGCTTGATTTAATAGACATTTGTAGAGCATATCACCTAACAATGGCAGAATACACATTCTTTCAAAGTGCAATAAACAATTTGCCAAGACAGACCATGTCCTTGGCAATAAAACAAACCTCCAGAAATTGAAAATGATTCAAGCCATATAAAGGATGTTTTCTGACAACAATGGAATTATATTACAAACAATAAGAAAAAGAGATCTGGAAAATTCCTAAGTATTTGGAAACAATAAAAAATTCTATATAACCTATCAGTCTAAGAATTACTGAAAAAGATAAATTTAAAAATATGAGCTGAATGAAAATGAAGACACAACATATCAAAAATTGAAATATGCAGCTAAATTATTATATAGAGAGAAATTTATAGCATTAAAAATACATGTTAAAAAAGATCAGTAACCTTGACGTAACTTTAGAAACCAGAAAAAGAAGAGCAAATGAAACCCAAAGTAATCAGAATGACATGAATAATAAAAATAAGGGCAAAAATCAATACAAGAAAACATAAAAACAGTAGAGAAAATAAGTGAAACCAAAATCTGGTTCTTTCAGAAGATCAATACAACTAACAAAACTCTAGCCATACTAATTTAGAAGTAACACGTGGTGACACAAATAACCAATATCAAGAATGAGAGGTTATCACTAGAGATGGATGCTATAGATATTAAATGAATAATAAAGGAATGGTATGAAGAACTTTATGACAATAAATTAGACAATTTAGATAAAAAGGACAAATTTCTTGAAAAATACAAGCTACCAAAACTTACTCAGGTGGAGTAAGTTGGTGTTTTCTTAATAAACATAAATAATTCCATGGTTCATCAGACAAGTCCCCTCTGAGACTATGATGGATCATGACAAAAGCAATTTAAATCATTAATCATGTCAGAACATAGTAGGAAACATAAACATTGTTCAAATCACAAAATGAACAAACTTCTCCCTATTGCACTAACCTATGTCACTGCTGTTTCTTTACCTGAATTATAGATAAAGATTGTCCTGGATTAGAAATAAATTTTTTAAGATATCTAATCAGAGACTTGTCTCTACTTATTAGGAATTAAAATAACTACCTTAGTGCCTACAAAAATTAAGTGTTAAGAGAGAATTTTATGTAAACATAAAATCTCTGTATTTTCCTCCTAATATGAAAATTTTGAGATATTACATGTATTACTTAGAGTAGGCTAAAATATTTAAAGTTTCAAACACAATAGACCCTTATTTCTTGCTTACATACAATTATACAGGACCATTCAGGATGCTAGTAGTTCTGCCAGCATCAGATAATATCTTTGAAGGTCTTGCTAGATGTTGTTTCCATATATTAGCTGAACAAGAGAAAGCATGGAGGACCACATACAGAAAATATTTATGCTCCAAGCCATAGAGTTCTGCACATCACTTCCACTCACATTCTACTGGCTGGAATGTTGTTTCACACCCATCCTTAACTGGGAAATGAAGCATAGTTATTAATCAGAAATCAAAGGAAATCAGAAATCAACTCAGCAACATTAAGCATGCTACCGATTTTTTTAAAGTTTTCACTTATAGATACAAAAAAATCAGATTCAAAGGGAAACATGCATCCTGATGTTTATAACAGCATTATCAACAACAGCCAAAATGGAAAGAGCCCAAATGTCCATTGGCTGATGAATGGATAAAGAAGATGTGGTCATTATAAACAATGGAATATTACTCAGCCATCAAAAAGAATGAAATCTTGCCATTCATAATGCTGTAAATGGAGCTAGAGTGTATTATGCTGAGCAAAGTAAGTCAGTAAGAAAAAGACAAATACCATATGATTTCACTCATATGGTTGGAATTTAAGAAGCAAAACATATGGGGGGGAAATGAGAGAGGGAAACAAACCATAAGAAGATCTTAGAGAACAAACTGAGGGTTGATGGAGGGAGGTGGGTGGGTAGATGGGCTAGATGGGTGATGGGCATTAAGGAGGGTACTTGTTATGATGAGCACTGGGTGTTGTATGTAAGTGATGAATCACTGAATAATAGTCTTGAAACCAATATTGCACTGTGTTGACTAACTCGAATTTAAATTTAAAAATCAAATTAATTAATTAATTAATTAATTAAAATGTTCACTTTAATATATTCAGAAAAGTACATAAAACATATGTAAGGTTTAAATATGATTTTAAAGGGAATATTCATGTAATCACTACCCAAGTTTAAAAAAAAAAACAAAACAGAGTCAGATATACCTTCTGTTTACTCCTAGATTGCACCATTCTCCCTGCCCACATAGTTAACCACTATCTTGGCTCCTGTGATAATATTTTTTTTATTGATTGTTTTTAAAATATATATATGTTAATATATGTTAATGCCTATGAATGTGACCCAAACAGTATAGCTTTGCCCAGTTTTAAACTTTATATAAATATCACCATTTCCAACTTTTATATAAACAACACAACATAAATATTATTTTATGCTTATTTTTCTCTATATTCTTTTTATGAGATTCAGACATGTTTTGGTGAGTAGTTGTTGTTTGTTCATTTTTATTGCTGTATTCTATGTCATAATAAGAATATAGTCCACTTTATTTCATTCTATTTGTCAGCTAGTGATTGTTTCTGGTTTGGAACAATTATAAACAAAGTGGCTCTGAAGTTCTTGTGCCTGCCTTCTGGTACATGGGTGAAAAAGTTTCCCTACCCAAGAAAGGAACTGCTGAACCATGTGGTATATTGACATTCAACTTTACTAAATAATGCCAAAATAGTTTTCCAAAGTTGTTGTAACATGATATGCTCCTGTCATGGTATGATAATTCTCATTTTGCCATATCCTTGACAACAGTATTGTTAGATTTCCTTCTAACTTTTATAGACCTAGGGAGTGTGTAACTGCAGCTTATGTGGTTTCACTGTGGACTTTCCTCATTATCAATGTGTGTTTTCCTGGTGATCAATGAAGATGAGTATCATTTGTATATATTTATAGGTCATTTGGAGTTTCTTTCTATTCAAGTGTTTGTAGAAATATTCCATCATTTTTCTGATGGATTTCCTTTTTCTCATTAATGTGTGGGAATCCACTGTATATTGTGGGATTTCTGTCAGTGATATATGTTATAAATATTTTTCCAGTCAGTGATTCATTTCTTCCTGTCTTTTTAATTTTCTTTATAACCTCTTGATGAACGGAAGGCTTTATTTTTGATGTAGCCAAAGTCATTATTGCTTTGTGGTTAGTGCTTTTCCGAGCTCTATTCCATTCTATTTGAGGCTACCTTAATTATTTCAGATTTATAATAATTTTGGCAAGCTAGTAAGGCAAGCCCAACCAAGCTCTTATTTTCTGGAGTTTACTGGATTTGTATTAATTCTTAATGGCTAATGTTTTTATTCTCAAGCATTTTTTGAATTCTTCAGAGGAACTTATCAAAAATTTTCCTTGCACCATTCTCTGGCACGATTATCAAACTGATTGCCTATGGTACCTCTTATGTTCCCCCTTCTAGTACCAACCTTTGCTCTGGAAGATCTAAAATTACGGATAGGGTCTGGGGCACCTGGTTGGCTCACCCGTTAAGCGTCTGCCTTCGGCTCAGGTCATGATCCCAGGGTCCTGGGATTGAGCCCCACATCGGGCTCCCTGCTCAGCGGGAAGCCTGCTTCTCCCTCTCCCACTCTCCCTGCTTGTGTTCCTGCTCTCACTAATTCTCTCTCTGTCAAATAAATAAATAAAATCTTTTTTAAAATAAATAAGTAAATAATAAAAAATAAAATTATGGAAAGGGTCTATTCCAGATGATCCATGCCCAAACACACGAACGCTTCTCCATTATTCAGTTTGGCCCATGAGAAAACGTAGCATTCTTTCTGCCAAATTCTAGAAGCTCAGACCTTCCTTCCTGTCCTAGCAGGGACAGTTCCAACTAGTTCTGGCCTTTATTTAGACTATTCTAGAGTCTAACTTCCACTCTGAATTGCAGAGAATAGATTTTATATATTTTGAGCCATTCTCTTCAAACCCCTCTTGTCCCATATGCTTTGAAATGAAGGCCAAACTGGGGAGTGGGAAAAATGGATACACACCCCTAAACTCATAGCATTCCAACCAAACCATCTAAAGAAATTGTCACCACCAATCTTTCTTTCTGATTATAACCTGGAGGTCTCAAAAGTAGTTTAGGGTCACCCAGATCTTGATAAATTATCTGGGACCTACTTTTGGCATGTAAAAACATTTAACCCCCACTTCTCTTTGGAATCTCTATCCAAAACCTCAAGGCATAAAATGTTATATTTAGCAATCTGCTTTTTCTGTATCATTTGAAATTTTTAATTAAAACCCTTAACATATTACTTGAGATATAGTCCATTGAAATTAATTAAGCCTATAATAGGTCACAAGACATAATGTTCAAAATAAAAGTTTAATATAAACATGAAAATATCATATCTACTAATGTGAACCAATTGATTTTAATTACAGAAAAAAAATTGACACACTTTCCCTAAATACATAGCCAGTTACTGAGTAATAAGTAATTTGAAACACTTCACAGTCAAAGTAGCTTTGTACAAATGACCTTAAATGTCAGGTCTTTTTTTTCTTTTTTTTAAAGATTTATTTATTTATTTGAGAGAGAGAGTTCATGTGTATGAGTGGGGGGAAGGGCAGAGGGAGAGGGAGAGAATCCTCAGGAAGATTCCCCAGTGAGCTTAGAACCCAACACGAGGCTTGATCTCGGGACCCTGAGATCATAACTTGAGTGAAATCAAGAGTTGGATGCTCAACCGACTGAGCCACCCAGGTGCCCCTAAAATATGAGGCCTTTTTTTTTTTAGCATAGCTATATTATCCAAACTAAAATAACTTGAAACCTCTATTTTTTTGTTAGCGTTATTACTTCTTTACATGAATTACACACACTATCCTGTTTTCTCTCATTTTCCAAAAATAATATGTCCCTTCCACAACACCAAAATTCTGGGCATTCCTCTGCCCAAAAGTCCCTTTTACCCCTTATTTACTATATATTTGCCTTAAATCAAGCATAAATGTTATGGTTTCTATTAACGCTCTCTTGATTCACTAAATAAGGATCATTTACTCTATTGTTCATGTCAAAGCCCTAAATTCATTATCTATTATAGCACATAACAGATTATATTATTAATTATAACAATTTGATTGTTCCCCTATTAGATATGGATTATATCCTCCCCAGAGCATAACTCCTGGAATATAATTAATTTCTCAATAGATATTTAATTAATAAATGAAAGTATCGTATCTCCTCTATTTGAGGGCCAGAGTTAAGGTGACTGGTATCAGGTTTTCAGTTCCAGGACAGGCAGCATAAGAATTTACAGAAGCTCAAAGTATTTAAAAGTGGAGAATACTGAGAAGACTGTTTTAATTTCTTTCAGGCCACAAGGAAAAAGGTTATTTCCAGTGATAGAGTTTCTTAGTAAGGATGAAAATGTAAGAAACAAAGAAAGTATATGGAATAAAACAATTCTCACAAAGAATCAAAGCAATACCTATTGCTATTTTGGGTTCAACAGCAATTGTAGGGGGTCAGCAGTAATTTCACTAACTCAGCTGTGGGTCTGGTGACCCAATCTATTTGTCAAGGGGACACCTAGGGCTTACTACTTTAGTGACTCCATGAGCCAGTTCCTCTAACCTCTGATTTTTTTCTAAATCTGTTTCTCCATGTACTTCCTCTTCTTTAATTCTTGGTTTTTCCCTAATCTGTGCCTGCATTGCTTGTGCTTTTTTTGTGAACTTAAACTCTAGATTTCTTAAGATAGTAATTTACAGAATTTTTTCTAATAGTTTGAATGCTTCTACCAGGTTACTAATAGCTACGGGACTTCTTCCAACAAGCCTGTAGATGGTTCCCATCACCACATTATCATTACTAATTCAGTCAGGTTTTTTATAAAAATTTTATCTCTTTATTTGAGAGAGAGAGAGAAAGAGAACGAGCCAGGGGAGGGGCAAAGGGAGAGGGAGAAGGAGGATCCCCACTGAGCAGGGAACCCCACAACGCTGGGCTCAGTCCTCAGACCCTGGGATCACAACCTGAGCCGAAGGCAGTTGCTTAACTGACTGAGCCACCCAGGCGCCCCTAATTCAATCAGTTTTGATCAATAAAGCAAGATCAAGAGATATTAAGTAAGCAGAATAAAGAAATAAAATGCCTATGTCTGTATATTTTAGAATCATTGAGCATACCATCTGAGTGTCATGTTATATCCAGTAGCATACTTAGGCACCAGAAAACATCAAGAATAAAAACCCAAACAAGTTCCATGGTCAAGTTCAAAGGGAGTGGATGCAGTTGGATATGATCAGGCAGATCTGAAATAAATTGGAAAGCATGGATCTGAGTGGCAATAAAATGAAGGATCATTGAAAATTTAATGGGAAGTAGAAAGAGCTCAGTACTTTTATTAACCTTCAGGAACAAACAGCTTGAGTGAGGTAGGCACCAGGTTTAAGGGAAACTGTATTTAAAGTATAATTTCTGGGTGTTGCAGATACTTTTTACATCTGGGATGTCATTGTTGCTAGATCTTCTCCGTTAATAGCTCTAAGTGTGTGTATTTTGTGTGTGGGTGTGTGTGTGTGTGTGTGTATGCCTATGGGTATATATTCATAAAGTAGGTTCAAATACATTTGTCCAATTCAAATGTAATTTTACAGGACTTAAGGTTTTGGGTATTATATTTCTCTTAGCTCATATACTAGAAACCTTATTTTCTTAAAATAAAAACTAAATTAGTTACTATGTTTCAACATTAATTTATAGAGTGAAGTTTAAGGTTTCTCTGCGGTTCTTTTTGTTCTTAGAATACATCCTTCCTAGATGTACAGAGTTCTACATTCAGAAGTCACATTAAATAATTATTTTCTCTGTAATATTATTGTTCAGTTATCTATTCTTGCATCACAAACCACCCCTTAAGAAAGTTTAAGAAAAACAAAACAGAAAAATCATTTACTTTGCCCACAAATCTACTTGTCTCGTTTCCATGCAGCATTAACTAAAGTGGCTCAGAGGACAGCTGAGCACTGATTTCTTATGAAGGCCTGATCACACTCATTTCTTCTTTTTTTTTTTTTTAAAGATTTTATTTATTTATTTATTTGACACAGAGGGACACAGTAAGAGAGGGAACATGAGCAGGGGGAGTGGGAGAGGGAGAAGCAGGCTTCCCGCTGAGCGGGGAGCCTGATGGGGGGCTCGATCCCAGGACCCTGGGATCATGATCTGAGCTGAAGTCAGCCGCTTAACGACTGAGCCACCCAGGCGCCCCCACACTAATTTTTGATGGTTTATGTTAGCTGTTGGCTGAGACATCCACGCATAGCCTCTGCATTTGTTGCTTGCTTTTCTCCATGGCCTGGGACACAGAGATCCCTAAGGGGAGGCTATGACAATGTCTATGATTTAGCCTCTTTTCTCCATATTCTATTTGTTAAAAGTAAGTCACTGAGACCAGCCCATATTCTAAAGGAAGTCTAAATAGACTCTAACTTTTGAAGGGAAGAATGCCCAATAATTTGTAAAAAAATTGTAAAATTTGTAAAAAATGTTTTAAGACAGTTATGTTTGATAGAGTTTGATAGAGTTAAATTCAATTCTTCCCACTTGGTTACAATTTTAGGTTTGCTCTCTTTTTTTTTTTTATTTGAGTTGTTTTGTAGATCTATAAAATAAATTGTACAAAAGTCTAAACTTTATAAAGATGTTTACTCAAAAAAGTCTTGCTCCCATGACTATACCTCACACTATATTTTCCCCATTTTTCTGTAGGTAACTTTATTGTTTCATTTTTGGTTTTTATTACAATTCTTATTTTTGCATAAATAAGAAAATATTTATGTATGAAATTCCTATCAATCTTCCTTTCTTATGCAACAAGATGTATAGTCTATACCATATGCCTTATTGAAGGATGATTGATTTCAAGACGAGATCAGGGAAAGTACTTACCTAAGAATATACCCCAGCTGGGAGGGATTTTTAATGGCTACCTTTGAGACAATTTGAGCATTAGAGCAAAAATAATAACAGCAATTAATTATAAAATATTATATAAACCAGAATATTTGCATCCATAGTGATTTTATAAAAAGAAAAAGTAAAAATCATTTGCCACCATTGTAAGTGACTATCATATAATTCCTTTTCCAAAAATTGGCATAGGAAAATAATTAAGAATTTAGTTGCCTTTTGAGAAAGAAAGCATTAGCAGATATGTTATATAAAGGATGGGCAATGGGATATTCAGATAGAATTCAAGTCATTAAAATTTCCCTCAATTACCGTGAGGCAACCTGAATTTTGTGCCTACTGATGAAGTCATAGCATCAACTATAGGTACTCTTGCAAAAAGTATTTAACCTGAATCTAATCAAAGTTTTACAATGCAATTTTTTCTAGAGAAAATAACAGTAGAAAGAGAAAAGTTAAATGCTATCATGAGGAAACAGTAAGACATATCCAGAATGCAGGATATTGTAGCCTTATTAGTCTTATTTTTTCAAAACAGTGTCCTAACTAAAAGAAAGTTTGGAGATATACCACTGAATGCAATGAATAAAACCTGATTGCATACTCATTCAAAACAAAACTATCATGACATTATTGAGACAATTGAAGACAATTGAACATGCATGATAGTAGTAAATTGTTAATTTCTTTATATGTGATAATGAAAGTGTGGTTATATAAAATAATGTTCTTGTTTTAGAGATATGTGAGTTAAAATAATGAGGGTTGCAAAGTTTTGATGTCTGCAACTCCTTTCGAACAGATCAGCGAAGATAGATGTGAGAGAGAGAGAGAGTTTGTTATTAGCTATCAAATACAGAGTTGATATCCAGAGGTGTATTATTCTATTCATTTGTTTTCCTGCATGTTTGCATAATAAAGGAGAGACAAAAAGGACAAAGTTAAGGAAAAAAGACTAAACTGGATGCTTCTCATGGCAAGATTTTATGAAGCTTTTTTTTTTTTTCCTGTTATTTAAGACGTGATATAAGTTTATAAAGACATGGGAAGAAACAAAAAATGTGAAGCTATTGTTCGAATGTTATCATGTCTTACATGAGTTGGGATCATTCTATTATTCATTATAAATATTGAACATTTGCTATCTGTTCAGGATATTGCCAGCAGTAATGTGTTAATGTCTCCATAATTTTCTGAACTCCTTAGATTAAAAGTGCTGTGCAATTGAAAAGTATTATTGTAATGATGATCATCATTATTAACCTTGTATGGCACTTTATATTTGAAAGTGCTTAGTAACCATTTTTATTAGTCATTATTAACATCTTTTCCAGAGTGCACTCCAGATTGATTAAGCACATTCCTGACCTGACTATTCAATTTATGTTCAAGATGTGTCTCTATGTTCAGTTACAATTTATTGTTTTAAGCCTTCCATTTGTTTTTTAAACCCAGAGATTTTCAAAAGTTATCTTTGAGATCAAAGTACTTTTAAGTAACTCCACTTTGTTCCCTAACGGATTTTTGAAGGTAGGGTTATTTTTACTTGAAGCAGTGGTCATTTAGAGGTTATACAATTCTATTTCTAAAGAAAATTGCCAAATTGTGTTCTCATTTTATTCATATCTCTCAAATCCATTGCCTTTTTTTGCTATTCCTGAGGTGGTAGATTTAGTTTATTCATTTGTTGTTAAGTTTTTGATTATTGTTTTTACAAAAAGCCAAAGAATAAAAGAACATGTCGTTGGTGTAAGAAAGTTGAATGCAGTTCCTATACCCACCATCACTTGACCATAGTCAGGTCTGTTAATAAACCTTGAGGAGTCTGTGTTCTTATCTATAAAAGAGAGAAAACCACTACTTCATAATTTGTTGTGATGAGCTAATGAAGAATCTATTGTAATTATTATTATAGTATCAGATACATGGTAAGCACCTAATACAGTATCTGATCAATGGTAAGCACAATTTACCATGTTTCTAGTTTTTTCATCCAAACTTGTGGTAGGATGATCTTTCTAAACTGCAAATTTGAGACTATTGCTTTTATTAGTAAAATTAAAATTAAGTCCTATTTGCTTTTTAGGACAGCACAGAAGTTCTCTAGGCTCTTATGTGAACATCTTATTCTACCATTTTTGGTTGTACTCATTTATTTTCAAAGGATTCTGAGCCAAACTGGAACTAAATACTGGCAACCCTTCTGAGCAGTCATCCTAAGAACAATCCATTTTCCTACGCACTGGATATCTTATAAAAGCTTTGCACATGTTAAATATACAGAACTTCTATAATGTCCTTCACAAAACCCTATTTATGCAGCAAAATTTAACTCAAATGTCACCCTTCAACAAAAGCTTTCCTTGGTAATTTCTCTCTCCATTGTGCTCTTATGGCAACCTGACCCTATTCATCCCTTGAATTTCTATAAATTTCTTTTCTCTCCTTCTTCCCTTGACTATGAGCTCCTCAATAAGATTATGTTATGTTGAACTTCATTCGCCAAATATCTGGTGCACTGGCTGTCAATATCTAATTTCCCCAGTATTTATGTGAAGGGCATAATTTAAATAGAATCACCAGTCTCCAATTTTTTCACAATATCTGCTTTATCAGCATGAGATGATGCTATTTTTTTTCCATGTTACCTGAAATTTCTAACAATAACCCCCACTGACCAAAGTGGGGGTGTTTTCTTATTAGGGCCATGCTTAAAAATGTGCTACATGGTGCTGAAATATCTATTTCATTTCTTACCTTTTTTCTAATCATAAATTAGTTTATAAGATTAGCCAGTTGTGAACTTAGAAGATGTAGAAAAATTATGTCTAAATTTAGAACAAGAAATAGAGCAAACAATTTTTTAATTGGGGTAGAGAATAAAAGAGAAAAATCAGTGCATATATTTTATGTACAGCAAGCTAAAGGACTTCTTAGGGATGTAGGTCAATGTTCACAGGAAGCTCATGTTTTGATATTGTTTTAGCAACATAGAGTTTTCATTATGTACAACATAGTGGTTACAGGCATGAGCTTTGGAGTAAACTAATCTATAATTCTATGTTTAATGCTTACTAGACCTATAACTTGAGACAGTGTAATTAACCTATGAGTGTCAGTTTTCTAATCTACAATATGTTTGTAAAAAGATGCCAATTTCATCTAGTTGTGCAATTTAAATAAGACAATATGTGTAAAATATTTACCACAGAGGAAAGCACATAAGAGTTCAATCATGGTAACTATGAGTAATAATGTAATTATTATTGCCTCTTCACTCAAAAATCATAAAGCAAGAGTTCTTCCTCACAGGCAAGGGTATTGAATCTCAAGAAATGTTAATGTCTTGCCTATTACGTAAAGCCAATATTAATTGATGGATGTAAGATTCAAACTGCTTCTCTTTACAGCACACTTTATAATAAATACCCCATGCTATTTCTAGCTTGTGTAAGTCTCAGACAAGGGATGAAAGATCATTAGCAGGTGCCCAAAGCCAAGTATCTGAGAAGAGGAGGAAGGAAAGAATAACTAAAGCAAAATGCATCTGTTTTCTAGACATGCCTTTTGCGATGTTATCTACAAATTGATGCTACCTAAGTAATCACCACTTGTAGGTTACTATGCTAAGTGTGGATGTGAGAGGACAAAACCACAACAAACCGTTTATTCTCTAATAATTTACGTCTTAGCTAAGAAATAACAGAGCTCAAATATTAATAGAAATAAAACTATTGTGAGTTGACATATAAAAAACGTTTTATGGGAAAAATATTTTGAACTGAGTTTCCAAATTGTTATAGAAAAAGATAAAGGAGAAAATTCTAAGGAATGTGACTATTCTTCCACTTTACTTTTCACCTTGGGGTATTACCCTTTACCTTCCAACCATCTATCTTCATTCATAGCCTGTCAATTGTCACAGTTGCATCTTAAAACTTTAGCAACGCATGTCCTGTTTGTTTTATTTTCTTAGCTATGAAGATAGGTAATAACTTCCTTTTAGAAATGACCAGATCATTCTTTTCAACAAGAACCAATTACAACAGTCACTTTCAAAATACTAGCTAAATACATGTATTGCTACTACAGTATAACAAGAATATTTTGTAGGTGTATAAGTTTCCATTTCAGTTGAGAAAATTCAAGCTATAATTATAATGAATAGTTCATTAACTTGTAGTGTTTGCCTATGAAGAAAAAGAAGGAAAACTATTATCTTAAATTTCAGGTTTGGTAATAAAGAGCAGAGATTCAATTACTTGCCTCCAGTCAAAGCATGAATCAGGATAGAACTCTTCAGATCTCAAGATATAGTAGACCTACAAAATAGTTTGAACTCTTGGGAGAAAAATATTAATAAATTGAGATAATATGTTGTTCTATTAAATTATGCTAATTTATAATAATTATTTTAGCTACCATATTTTAAAGCAGAATTGTAAGAATTCTGTGCAATTTACTAATTTCCTTTTCCATTCTCCACCCAGAATTTTGTTTGAAGAAAGGAAAAATTGTATTGTTAGACTCGAAAATGTTGCAGTTGTAATTCCATATTTAATATGATGTTGGCAGATACTTTCTTGGAGGAATCTTAAATTCAAGTCTATCTTGTTAATTAGTGAGATTATCATAGGCCAATCACTATGCTAAATCCTGAGGACAAAACGTTTAATAAGACTTGCCCCATTCAATGAGAATTTTACAATCTATTGGAGAGGAAAAACACACACATAATTGAAATCCATTTACAAATGCCCTAGTTTAAACCTCATTGTCTTTCACCTGGAAAGCTGCTATAATGTAATGATTGCTTCTTTCTGCCTCTAGTGTCCTCCCACCAACTATTTAATCTCTTTTCTACATGACTGCCAGAATGATGTATATAATGCAAATCTCATTTTGTTACTCTAGATGTAAAGACCTTTGGTGGCTCTCCATTATGTAGAGAATACAGCTCTAGCCCCCGCCCCCAGCCCAGGAGTCTGCTTGAGATTCTTTCTCTCACTCTCCGACTGCCCCTTCCCCTCTTCTCTCTAAAAATATATAAATCTTAAAAAAAAAAGAAAGAAAAGAAAAAGAAACATTGACAAACTAAAGGGCCTTCTTTTGCCTTTTACAACACACTATGGCGATCTCCATCTTACACCTTTCATAATATCGCTGGTTACATTTGTCATGGTATGAAACTTTGCATGCAATTCTTACAGAGAATAAGCTAAGTTAAACTGAGACAAAATGGAGTCACAGTGGCTAATGTCAACTCCCATATTAGTCTTTTGTTAAGATCTGATGCAGGACTTCAACATGAGCTGTGTGACCAGCAGATAAGTAAAACCTGTTTGGAAAGTCCTTGGAGACTTTGGTGAGACTGAATGGACTAAGCTGATAGGGCAAAGACTCTCGGGTATAACCGTACACCCTGCTAAGCAGACCCCTTAAAAGAAGGGGCTGTCTGGTGGAGGCCCCAAGGATGATCCACCACCCACACTGTACCTGTAGAAATGCTGGTCCAGACGGATGCTGCCAGACGCTCTGCCTATATCCAGGCGACCTGACTGCAATCAAGGCCAACCCTCGTCGCACTACCCACCCGGGACCAGGGACCAGTGCCTCCCTGCTTGTGACACCACCTTTCCGGATCCTCTGCAGAGCTGTTTGTTAATTCCCTTTTCTCATGGTCTTGTGTGGCTAACTTGTGTGATAACATTGTGCAACAAACCGAGTAATTTGTGATTTTAATGTTGGCGCCACGTGGTTGCATGAAACGTTTTTCAATCCGGTGATTGTTACCTGGCATTGGCATGCCTGCAGCTTCAAGATTGCCAGCGGAAGTATAAAATCCCTGTGGTGACTCTGGTCCTTTCCCACCCTTTCTAGTATATCTTCCTGTCTTGCAGATTTTAGGTACCTTTTGGGATTCAAATTAAATTCTCCCACACTTTTCATTGCACTTTTGTGAAATTTGAAGGCAGATGAAGTAGAATCTGTTATCTTTTGCTTCTTTGGCTACTTACTCCTGGCAAGAAAGGAGCTGCTATGCAGTCGTGTCTAGTCCTTATCTTTGCAAGGGTTGAAAGATAGTTTGGCAGAGACAGAAGACAGATTTTACATTCCTGTGTCCAGGTACCAGCCCCATGGGACTGAGATGCAGTTACAGCAGGATTGCAGAGGCTTCCTAATCCCAGATTCCTGATCCCTGGATCATAGCCACAGCTGAGCGTGTGTGAACCCATTCCTCACTTCCCTGATCTTGGCAGAATTACTAGCTACTTGGAAGATCAATTCTGCACTTTTCTAGGACACGTTTCAGGAGATCCAGCCTAGCGTCCATTCCTCTATCCTTTCCAATGACTTCGTAAGTGCCCAAATCCCTATATTAATTTTTTTTCTTTTCTTTTTTTTTTTGTTTTTGCATAGAATACTTAGATTTGTTTCCTCTTCCTATACTGTGCCTGCCAGAGACTTTATACCAGAACTGGTTCCAGATAACATAGTCTCAAGAAAGGGCATCTTGGATGGTTATCTGGCTACATTAAATTTAAAAGCTGTGAAAATGAGAGTACAACTGCAGAGTGGGTGATGGTGGCCCAAAGAAGACAGAGGAAGTCAATAACCGAAGTTATTAGGAAGGAAATGCCTACTGACTATAAGGGCCATTGTTCCCTGGAGTGCCACCTGTCCGGTACCCCCTCCTACGAGCAAAGACTGTCATTTTGGCGTCTCCCAGCTGCAGCCCCGGACACAGAGCCTGGCCTGTGGTCACAGAGCATGGAACTGAAATGAGCGACACATTCTGCCCGGGTTCTCTTAAGCATCTCCATTAATGAACTCATATTTCACTTTGATATTGGAGCATTTCAGTTAATATTTCAGATGAAAGAGAGAGCATTTCAAAGGAATTAAGGCTCAAAAACAGAAAGCATGCTTGGGAAATAGCAAGTAGTTCAGTGTAACTGTATCAGCATGCCTTTGAAAGACCTGGTGAGAGATAATGTTGGAAACAAAATTCTGAAGGACATAGTGTGTCATATTCAATCCATTACCATCCTTAACTATTTTCCTTATTTTTCCCAGAAATTTCTCCTGGTATTTTCTAACAAACTTTTATAAATCTCCTGCTCTGTTATTGCCAATCTGGTACCAGGAATAAAACTGTAATAATGTTATTAGACCAGTATTATCCATTTCAGAACACTATTTTTCTCCTATTGTCATTGTTTCAATAAATATAAACCAAAAGAAAATTGAAAATGATAGTGTTTTCCTAAAATAAATCCCATTTAGATATCATTTATAATTTATTTTTCTTAGGTAAAATACTTATATCTATTTTTACTCTTGTCCTTTTGAATTATTAAATCAGAAATGACCGCTTCCTTCTATGACTTTGATCTTTTCTCACATGTACCTTCAATGTGATTATTTTAAAACTCAGGGAATTAACTTTCACACATTTTCTTTTACCTGTTAATCATAAGATCCTGCATTTCTACAAACTAAAAGTTTGATCTAAATTTAAATAAAATTATTTTTCACAAAGTAAGGTGATTATTTTACAAAAGATCTAGGATTCATATTCTTTTTCTACAAACAAAGATGCAACAAAGCAAGTGAAGTGTCCTAAGTTTCTAGTTTCGCTATAAGTAAAATACTAGTTGTGGTAGAAAACGAAACAGGTCTTCATCATTACAGCATCAAATCAATACCAACCCCAAAATAAATCTCTTTTCGCATTTTTTAAATGATAATATTCACTCTTTAAGTACAGGGCTGATGAAATTTTAATGTGCACTCCCTGTGGAACTGCTTTCTTGCCACTTTCCTCATTCATTCATTCATTCATTCATTCATTCATTCATTCAACAAATATCTATTGAGTGCCTCGTGTGCATTTGGAAGCACCAGCAAACAAAACAGATGAAGATTCTCGCCCTGTGAGCTAACATTTAATGTGAGGAGACAGAAAATACATAAAACACATTATAAAATAAATTGCTACGGATCATCTTAACTGGCTAGAATTAAGTGACAGTTTAATGAAAAGTACCTTAGTACTTAGAGGTCAAACTATGATATCTCCCTCATTTGGACATTTAATTGCCCTGGCTGCTGAAGTGTAAATGAAACATATAAATGATTTTTGTAGGAATGAGCAAAAGTAACAGAAAGAAACAGAATGAGTCAGAACTAGCAGGAACCTAGTAAATTTTATGCCTCATCAACAGTAGCCATCTTTATCAGACACTATATGTTAGCCACTTTACATGCATTTCATTATTTAATAAAACATTTTTACAAATATAAATAAGCCCAATAACTATAACCAATTATAGGAAAGGAAACCGAGGATGAGAGGAAGTTTCCATATTTCAAAATTTAAGAAGTAGTTTGGAAGGGACTAGAACTCAGGCTATCTGATCCTAAAGGTGCTGGATTTAACTGTGGGTAGAATGCTGTAATATATCTATTAAAAAAAATAATAACGGTGCTTATCATAAAGAAACACTGAGAGCTTTGGAAGCATACAAAAAGTGAAATAACTACTGCACATTTAAATGCTATGTAGGAGAGAGAAAGCCTTAAACAAGAAAATTGAAGTTCCATTCACATGACCATTCTAATGTGTGGATAGTGCCTCAGGCTACTTGGATGTGATGAGAAATATTTGATTCATCTAATTAACTCTCCTTGCTCTAATTTGTTTATCAATCAACTTTCTGTTTATTATTTGGGGTTCCAAGTTTAATACCCAGAAGGAAGGTACTGGCCATGTCAATGTGAGTTTTATGATGCATATGACATATATAGTTCTTTTGAATGTGATAAATTTGATTCTAGTTTTATTCATCTGTCTCATGAGCTTAGCTCAAAACTAAGTGTTTCATGAGCTTTTTGATGTACAAAGCTCTATGCTAAATATCTTATACGCCCTAAACATTTTTTGCCACAAGTATTTATTGAATGAATTTATCCTCACCATTGCTGGATAAATCAACTTCCATACTTAAACTTTGCAAAAACCCTACAAGTTTAGAACTATTATATAATCATTTTGTAGATTAAAAAAAAAAATGAGGCTTAAAGGAACCAGTTAATTAGCCCCTGGACATTTAGGGCTGGAACTTATACTCAGGTCTGCCTGACTCCAGAACCAAAACTATCGATTTTCAAACTGCAATACTCTGACTGACCATCAGTATGATCATGACTATCTGAGAAGTATCTTTTATTGAGGGAGCCATGAATTCCCCTGAAGTGCTCACTTTGCCTTGCCTAACATGAAACCATCAAATAGTGTCACAAAGCACCAAATCCTTTTCATTAAAAGTACAGTACATGACAAACACTAGTGCTTGAGACAACATAAAAGATTATTGGAAAAATCAATTTCTTAAACAGCATTATTGGTTGTTAAGTAAAAACAATGATGAAAGTTGAGGAGGGCAATAATTATAGAATAGGTGTTAAGGAAAACTCCTGATATAAAGAGTATGAGGGATGCCTGGGTGGCGCAGTCAGTTAAGCGTCTGCCTTTGGCTCAGGTCATGATCCCAGGGTCCTGGGATCGAGCCCCTCATGGGCTCCTTGCTCAGCGGGGGGCCTGCTTCTCCCTCTGCCTGCCGCTCCCCCTGCTTGTGCTCTCTCTCTGACAAATAAATAAAATCTTAAAAAAAGAGTATGAATTAATTCTTCACACATCTATGGTACAAATATGAAACAGAAATATTTGATCACTTTTTCTTCTCTAATTCCTGAAAAATCATAATAAAAAGGAACATTTTAATTTTCTTTTACTTCACTTATTTAATCATTAGATTATTCCTGAGGTACGGAATAGAGCATTTGTGTGAGCCACAGGAATGGATGTTGTTTCTCAACTAAAGTAGATTGTGCCTGAATGTCAATCCAAAGCTTCTTTATTCACAGAAAACAGAAAACATTGATTTCATTGTTGAAAATAACTGTGAGGGGCGCCTGGGTGGCTCAGTCGTTAGGCGTCTGCCTTCGGCTCAGGTCATGAACCCAGGGTCCTGGGATCGAGCCCCCTCGCATCGGGCTGCCTGCTCGGCGGGAAGCCTGCTTCTCCCTCTCCCACTCCCCCTGCTTGTGTTTCCTCTCTCGCTGTGTCTCTCTCTGTCAAACAAATAAATAAAATCTTAAAAAAAAAAAAGAAAGAAAAGAACTATGAGAGTTGTGAGCATCATTAAGTCATAGCTACTGAGTCTAATTGCAAAATACTGTTTCAGAGGTCGGACAAGTCCACACTTGTTCTCAAAGAGAAAGAGGTTCACACATGTTTTGAGTTGACACCTATTTCTGGCAAACACCCATCCATGATTTCAGTTGGCTTGATAAAGAAGTGTATCTCGATATGTTGAACAGACTAACTTATTATTTTAGGGTCAAAACAGTCTCATAAGCACTTTTTAAAACTTTTTTAAGTTGAGGACTTTCATGAATTTTTATTTAGTTAAGCAAATATCAGAAATCATTAAAGGGCCAATTAGTGATATAAAGACTCACTGAAAACTGTCTTCATTTTACTTCCTAGATATTTTTCCAGAACCAAATGACATCAACAACTGAGTAACAAGTTTTATTATGATACACCATCACCACCTTAGCATTTGATGCAGACCAAATGCTGCAAAGAGCATTCAGTGAGAAGTCTCTAGATTCTGGGTCTATCATCAGAATTATCCATTAGAATCTCAAAGAACTTCCTGACATACTCAATAACCTGTCAGTGCTTGCTCAATTTTCACAAAATAGAAGTGAAGTGTAAGGAATTTAAGAAAAGAAACCAACTGGTGGCAGGGGCTTATATGTCCAAAACTCCACAATATCAAACAAAATTGAAGTATATTATTAATCTACCATATCATGACTATCATAAGAAGCTATCACAGTTGTTTCAAATATTGATAATTCTACATTTTTACTTTATTACATGTATATTTAAATAAATTCTTATTTTTTTAGGATTTTATTTACTTATTTGAGTGAGAGAGAGAGAGCACAAGTGGGGAAGAAGGGCAGAAGGAGAGGCAAAAGCAGACTCCCTGCTGAGCAGAGACCCTGACATGGGGCTCCATCCCAGGACCCTAAGATCATGATTTGAACCAAAGGCAGACACTTAACCACCTGAGCCACCCAGGCATCCTAAATAAATTCTTATTTTTAAATTTACTTTGAATCAGTGGTTTTTATGTATGTAAAGCTCACTAAGCAGTCTATTGATGATGACAAAGAAAAATCATCCTATACCATATTCTAAGTCATTCATTGAATGTTCCTTTTATTGCCCTAATTAAAACTTGGGACGTTCACTTCATAATACTGCTATTCCCAGGTGATACCTTTGCTTCACAGTTGTATCAGAACAAGTTCTCAGTTACAAAACTTCACAGAAAAAATATAATCCATAACACAAGAGCTCTCTGACCATTTTCTGGCTACTGAAAGTTATTTGTATATCCACATCTATAGCATGGCTTTCCATCTCACTCATAGTAAAAACCAAAGTCTACGTGGCTCAGTCGGTTGAGCTTTGGACTCTTGATTTCAGCTCATGTCATGATCTCAGGGTCCTGGGATTAAGCCCCACACCACCCCAACCCTCCCTCTGCACTCAGCGGGGAGTCCACTGGAGAGTCTCTCTCTCCCTCTGCCCCTCCCCCATCTCACACACACACTCTCTCTAAAATAAGTAAATAAATTTAAAAAAAAGTCAAAGTCATAACAATGGCCTACAAGAATATGTATGACCTGGCCTCACCCTCCAAATTCTTAATAGTCCCTCCACTTGGAACATCCTCCCAGATCTCTGGTTTACATCCTCAAATTAACTATAGCAGTGAGAAGTTCCCTGACCAACCTTATAAAATAACAACTATCCTAAGCCATGTCATGTTTACCTTACCCTGCTCAATTTTTCTGCATAGCACTTACCACTATCGATAATTACTTGTTTGCTATCCTTGTTTGTTCCCCTTCTCTTTCTGTCTGTTTGTTTAGTACTGTATTCTTAGGGCCTGGAAAAATAAATGAGATATTGTACTGACTATTCCTGGATCTACTGGGAGTAACCAACAGGTCAAGCTTCTGAAACTGCATAACTTTAGGGACATATTTATTACCAAGTTCAAGAACACCACTGAGAAGATCCTTGAAAAACAGGCAGTTAGCTCTTCTGTTTCAGTGGTTGCTATAAGCATCTTGCTTTTCTAAACTTTCACAAATCTCCCTTTAAATGTTATCACTTCTTAGGGTAAAAACCAAATTTTAAAGACTTTATTTAAGGATAAATGCTTTTAAACAGTAACTGACTGCTTTGCTAGAATGTAGATTCATGTTATACATTTATTTCCCTGCCAGGTATTAGTTTGGAAAGAGCCCAGAATAAAACTAGGATCAATAGATATTGTAGCAAAATAAAAGAGATATTTTTAAAAGGCATATTCTTTTACCAGATAGTTCATTGAGTTTCACTGTGCTTGACAGATTTAAGAAAAGAACTCACTGGCAGATCAACAAAACACTTCAGATGAGAAAAATCTACCACCTACCTAAAATATATTCAGTAAACAAAATGATTTTGTTAAATACCTCGATGTACTCTGTTTACTAGTTATATTCTGACTCATGAATGAACGTTTCTGAAAATTTATGTTGTCAATGGCATACCATTTTGATGGAAATTTTCATTTTGCAAAGCACTTTACCATACTTTGCTAAAACTTACATTTAGGATGAGCACTAAAACTAATGTTTGCTCAAAGTAAATTTTGCTTGCTACTTTTGGTATTACTTTCCTGTAACTGCTGTCACAAATTACCACAAACTTGGTGACTTAGAACAACAGAAATTTATTTTCTCACATTCTGTAGGCCAGAAGTCTGGAATCGATACCACTGGGCCAAAACCAGGGTGTCAACAGGGACCTTGTTCCCTCTGGGGTCAGTAGAGTAAAGTCCCTTCCTTGCCTCTTGCAGGTTCTGATAGCTGCCAGCATTCCTTGATGCATTGTTCTGATGAATAAGGTTCTTATGTCAATATGCAAATCATTGCTCTGTTCCAAAGGCATATATGGAGTCTATAGATTTTTCAATAGTACTCTAAATTATTTTTCAGACTGTATAATATTTGGATAGAGTTTGGGATGTGTATAACTTTAATATAAATTTTGCTGTTAATACTATCCATTTGAATAAAGTAAAATGGTGATTCAATGTTTTATTTTGTTTTTTGGCAGTTTTTCACTGATGTTTAGAAGCAACCGCCAGATTTGTTTTTATGATAGCCATAAAAACACAATGCTTAGATCTCCTGTTATAGGGAAAACAATTCACTGATGACCTCAGCTACTGCCTCTGTGGCTCCAACACTGTGTTGATCCACACTCTCCAGGTACTGCTCCCAGGCGATGACTGAGCAGGATAGGGGTATTAATGCTGATCCATTCCTGTCAAACAGGGAACTGCTCAACTACGTTGGCCCCTCATTGGTCTGGTTGAACTTTGCTGGGAACTTGTTATGGACTAAATTGTGCACCCTCAGTATTCATATGTTGAAGTCTTAACCCCCAGGACCTCAGAATGTGACTGTATTTGGACATATGGCCTTGAAAGAGATAATTAAGGTAAAATTAGGTCATGTGGAGTCCTAATTCAATATCACTGGAGTCCTTATAGGAAGAGGAAGTTAGGATACAGACATGAAGACACAGGAAAAAGACGGCCATCAGGGCGCCTTTGTGGCTCAGTCGGTTAAGTATCTGATTCTTGATTTTTGGCTCAGGTCATGATCTCAGGGTCCTGAGATTAAGCCCCATGTCAAGCTTCATGCTGGGCATAAAACCTGCTTAAGATTCTCTCCCTCTCTCTCTCTCTCTCTCTCTCTCTCTCTCCCCCTGCCTTTGTCCCCCTCTTCCCCCCCAAAGGAAAAAAAAAGACAGCCATCTACAAGCCAAGGAAAGAAGCTTAAAAGAAACCAACTCTGCTGACACCTCAATCTTAGATTTCTAGCCTCCAGAACTGTTAAGAAAGAACTTTCTATTGTTTAGGCCACTTGGCCTATGGTACTGTGTTATGGCAGCCCTGGAAAACTAATACAGAACTACACTGCGTTCAGGACTCTTCTTAATCGTCCTTCGGTCTCCTCTTCCCCTGGTATCAGACCCGAATCGTTGTCTGAATTCTCCCCCCACAGCTTCTACTCCCTCTCATTTTATCCTCCACAGATTTCCCCCCTAAGTGTATCTTCTGCAGGTATAATTCTGTTTTGGCTTCTGTTCCTCACTGAAATGAAACTAACACAATTTACTATATAAAATAGGGTAAAATGCTATTTCTAGTTCATGTAACAGAGACATTAACTTTACATTATCATTGTTCAAGAGTTCTTTTCATAAGTCCAGTTAAGGGGCGCCTGGATGGCTCAGTCAGTTAAGTGTCTGCCTTGGGTTCAGGACATGATCCTAGGGTCCTGGGATCCAGCCCTGCACCAGGCTCCCTGCTCAGTGTGGAGCCTGCTACTCCTTCTCCCTGCATCGCACTCACGCTTTTTCTCATGTGCGCTCTCTCTCTCTCTCGAATAAATAAATAAATAAAATCTTTAAAAAAATAACTCTCGTTAAATTTTCATCTCTATTTCTTCTAAGTTTATGACAAAAATTATTCCTTATAAATCTGATTAAAAATATTGTTCAGGGCATTAATTTATTTTGGTAACTTTTCTCTCAAAAGTCAAAGAAAAAAAGCCCAAGAAACTATTTCTACTGTAAACCCACATATATTGACTGGCATTTTATAACTCCTATGCTAGTCATCTTTAAAATAACTGAATCAGATGACATTGAATAGCAACAAAAACATACCTACTCAAGAAACAGTTAAAAACCCTAAACAATCCACCACAAAACTACTATAACTGATAAATGAATTCAGTAAAGTCACAGGACATAAAATCAATGTACAGAAATCTGTTGCATTCCTATACACTAACAATGAAGAAGCAGAATGTGAAATTAAGAAAACATTCCAATTTATAATTGCACCAAAAGCAATAAAGTATCTAGGACTAAACTTAACCAAAGAGGTATAAGACCTGTACTCTGAAAACTATAAAACACTGGTAAAAGAAATTCAAGACAATGCAAGGAATGGAAAGACATTTCATGTTCATGGGTTGGAAGAACAAATACTGTTAAAATGTCTATACTACCCCAAAGCTATCTACACATTTAATGTCATCCCTATCAAAATATCAATGGAATTTTTTATAGAACTAGAACAAACAATTCTAAAATTTGTATGGAACCACAAAGATGTCAAATAGCCAAAGCAATCTTGAAAAAGAAAAACAAAATTGGAGGTATCACAATTCCAGATTTCAAGTTAAATTACAAAGCAGTAGTAATTAAAACAGTATAGTATTGGCATAAAAATAGACACCTAGATCAATGGAATAGAACAGACAATGCAGAAATAAACCCACAATTATATGGTCAATTAATCTTCAACAGAGGAGGCATGAATATACTACAATGAGAAAAATTCTCTTCAGCAAATGGTGTTGGGAAAACTGAATGGCCACATGCAAAAGAATGAAAATGGATCACTTTCTTACACCATACACAAAAATAAACTCAGAATTACACCATACACAAAAATAAACTCAGAATAGCTTAAAGACCTAATGTGAGACCTGAAACCATAAAAATCCTTGAAGAGAACACAGAGTAATCTCTCTGACATACGCCATAGCAACATTTTTCTAGATATTCCTTTTAAGGCAAAAGAAATAAAAACAAAATAAATAAATAAACTATTGGGACTACATCAAAATAAAAAGCTTCTGCACAGCAAAGGAACCAATCAACAAAACTAAAAAGCAACCTACTGAATGGGAGAAGATATTTGTAAATGACATATCTGATAAAGGGTTAGTATTCAAAATATATAAAGAACTGATACTACTCATTACCCAAAAAACAAATAATCCAGTTAAAAAATGGGCAGAAGAGATGAAGAGACATATCTCCAAAGGAGACACAGATGGCCAACAAACACATGAAAAGATGTTCAACATCACTCACCATCAGGGAACTGCAAATCTAAACTACAATGAGATATTACCTCGCACCTGTCAGAATGACTAAAATCAACAAAAGAAGAAACAACTAGTGTTTGCAAGGACGTGGAGAAAAAAACCCTCGTGCACTGTAGGTAAGAACACAAACTGGTACAGCCACTACAGAAACCAGTATAGAGTTTCCTCAAAAATGTTAAAAATAGAACTACCCTATGATCCAGTTCATGCTACTAAGTATTTACCTGAAAAAAATACAAAAACACTTATTCAAAGGGATACATGCACCCCTATGTTTATTGAAGCATTTTTTACAATAGCCCAACTATGGAAGCAACCCAAGTGTCCATCCATAGATGAATGAATAAAGATGTGGGGGATGTGTGTGTGTGTGTGTGTGTGTGTGTGTGTGTGTAATGGAATATTATTCAGCCATAAAAAAGAATGAAATCTTGCCATTTGCAATGACATGTGTGGATCTATAGGGTATAATGCTAAGTGAAATAAGTCAGTTCAGAGAAGGAGGACAAATACCTTGATTTCACACATATATGGAATTTAAGAAACAAAACAAATGAGCAAAGGGAAAAAGAGAGAGAGAAAAAACAAGAAACAGACTCATAACTATAGAGAACAAACTCAAAGTTACCAGACAGAAGTTGGGTTCAGGAAGATGGGGGAAATTGGGGATGGTGATTAAGGAATACATTTACCATGATGAAATATAAAATAAAATATAAAAAATAAAATAAAATAAAATAATAAAATAAAATAAAAAGAAGTAAAACAATAAAATAAAATAATACAATACAATAAAATCACTTCCTCAAAAAAAGAAACAATTACATTGAGCACATTGGTTTTCAAGGCTTTAGCTAAGGAAACAAAAAAAAAAGAACTAAATACATATATATATCTGCACATCTGTGCCCAGAAAACTGCCTGATGGATAACAAGGTAACTATCCAAATACAAGATTAATAAGTACCTTGTCAATTATCAAAATCAAAATACTTATAAAATGGTTTATATTTTTACTGCATTATTTACAGAAAATTACTAATGATTTTCAATATTACAATTTCAAGTAGCAGATGTTGAGTTTGCTGCATTTTTTTATTAACCCCTAAAACAATTTCTAAAAGGAATATAAAAATTTTATTACATTCCATTACCAGATGTTCAGGGAGATGTCATATTTAAAAATTCATTTTAATTGATTTTTTTCACTAGAATATGTTATAAAATGAGTGGGAAGTGAGTTAGAAACCAAAACTACAGTATTTCTTTACACAAAAAATATTTATTGTAAAACAATTTGATGTAAAGTTTTTTCAGTGATGAGTGCTACATAGGAAATATAGCAGGAACTAAATCAGTGAACTGAAAAAACATGGAAAACATTTTTATCATTACAAATTTTTAAACGCCACCTAAAATATTTGTCAGTGTTGTGTTACTAATAGAAAAATTCAATGAAAAAGATCAGGTTTATAAATATTCTCTTTCCAAAATATCTATGCTAGAACAAATTAGAAATTTTGGAATATACCCTAACTTTCCAACTCTGGATATTCCATACGATCACAGAATTGTATTCTTTGAATGAGATTATGACTTTATTAGTACATTTCCAGATTTTTGTTTTATTGCAAAAGGTGTCAAAAAAATTAAAGTGCACATACCTTCCCCATCCAATATTTATCAAACAAGAAGTTTCTTTCTGCCATCAAATCTCCACACTTACTGCAACCATATCCACCAGCTTGTCTCCCACGGAGACCCAAAGGACAGGTGCACCACTTATTTAAATGCTCTTCTCTCATCTATTTTAAGTCCTTTACCCCCCCAAAAAATATTACCTAATTTTTTCAACTACTTCCTTTCTGTTCCTGTCTATTGACTCTTTTCTAGCATTTTAAAGTGTTCAAGTATCTTTGATTAGAAAAAAAAAATATTCTCCCAAATCCTTTCCAAAACCAGCTCTCTCTTGTCTTCACAATGCTCCAAACTGTTGTCTCTATTAGGAGTCATGAAACTTTTCTGTAAAGAGCCAGCATGTAAATATTTTAGGCTTTGTGAACTATATGGTTTCTGTTTCAACTACTCTTTGCCATTATAGGTTGAAGTGTCATAGATAATACATAACCAAGTGAGTGTGGTTGTGTTCCAATGAAACTTTATTAGTGGACACTGATATTTGAATTTTTTAAATTTTATTTTATTATGTTCTGTTAATCACCATACATTACATCATTGGTTTTTGATGTAGTGTCCCATGATTCATTGTTTGCGTATAACACCCAGTGCTCCACGCAGTACATGCCCTCTTTAATACCCATCACCAGGCTAACCCATCCCCCACCCCCCTCCCCTCTAGAACCCTCAGTTTGAATTTAATGTAATTTCCACATTTCAAAGATATTCTTTTCTTTCCTTTTTTCTCAAGCTTTAAATAAATGTTCTTTCTATGCACCAAATTCCTCAAGCCAAAACTCTATGAGCCAACTCTCTCTCACAACTCTTCCCACTATCAATCAGCAAGTCTGTGTCAAGTGTCAGGACTTCCTGAATCCATCTACTTTCCAAGCCACTACAAGCATCCTAGGCGAAATCATCATTGTCTTTTACTTCCAAGTGCTCTCTTTTGCCCCATAATCCAATCTCCACTAAGCAGAGTGTTTTCTTAAAACATAAATTCAATTGCATCAATTCTTGACATAAAACTCTCCAATAGATACTTATCACATTTAGAATAAAATCAACATTCTTTACATTGGCTTACAAAGGGCCAGGTGATCTGGTCCCTGCTTACCTCTGAATTATTTTAGCTCATCTAGCATGTCTTTGCCTTCTGCCACCATTCTGGTTTTCTTTCTATTTTCTTGCTTCTACCTTAAAGTAGTTCAGCTAGCTTTTCCTTCTCTCTTGAACTCTTTCTCCTGATCTTCATATGACTAGCTCCAGCTAATAGCTTAATTGTCATTTCTTCCTTGGGATCTGTACTGGTCCAAACCTACAAATCTAATATAGCTAACCATTACAATGCACAGCATTTATAATTACCAGATATGCTTCTTATTTATACATTAAGTTGTTTCCCAGCATGTAGGCCAGTATCAGGTCTGATCATATAGTTTACCATCCAAAATGGAATAATTTGGGAATATAAGAGGGAGCTATTAATAGTTATACTAGAACAAGCTTGAAACAGGGCTGTCCCAAGCAAAGACAGTATTGATTCTACAAAGGCTGGTGGTCTGGCAGCAAATGTTTTGAATAAATAAACTCTCTGCCTATTTTCCTTAAGAAACTGCATATTCTGATACAGATGAACTTAAGTTATTCTGATTGTAATATATAGTGAAGTTTCATTTTATGGAAAATAAGCATAATGGGTGTTCATATGTTCACAACCATAATCTTTGTTATAGCACTAATCATTACATTATAAAGAAAACTAGAAAACAAGATTAAAAAAAGTCTCCTTAATGACCAACTCTTTGTCTTATAAAGAGAAAGTAGGCTTTGAAATTGAGATTTTTGACACAAGGAAATTAATTTTATTATAAATAAATATTTTAATAACATTTATGTGACATAACTTAAGAACGATATACAAAAGTTTTAAATGTTTAAATTTACCTAATTATACTAAACTTCCAATTATCAACAGATATATTTCAACTGCTTTCTTTGATATACAATTTAAGTTGTCTTTAGTAAAAATTCAGTAAGACAGTACAAATTGATCACAAAAAATTTCACTCTCTTGCTTGCAGTCATTTTTCCTTTGTCTTCCATATTCCACCATTATATCTTGTTTAAAAAGATATAAAAACTTTGATTCAAAACTAACCTTATAAATTATTAATAAAGCAGAAAAAACTGAAAAAGCAACCTAGAGAATTTATTTTTCATGGTCTGTTCCTTGAATAAGCCTGCTGCTGCTTAACTGTAAAATTTTTCTATGCCTCTCAGTCACCTGTATATTCATACATTTTTACACATTACATTTGTTTCACCATCATAGTTATTAAAATTTTAAAACTTAAATGGCAATAGCCAAGCTCTATAATTCATGAAATCGAGTTCTTTTTCCTCTTTCTACTAAGAGAGTGGCTTTAAAAAATACAATTTTATATTATTTTTCATTGTTAACGTCTAATTATAACATGAAGTCAAATTTATATAATATGGAACAATAGAGAATGCATTTTAGAAAAATATTTAACAATACTCCTAAAACAAACAAAATATTTTTTTAATTTCATTTTATTATGTTATGTTAATCACCATACATTACATCATTAGTTTTTGACGTAGTGTTCCATGATTCATTGTTTGCATATAACACCCAGTGCTCCACGCAGTACGTGCCCTCTTTAATACCCATCACCAGGCTAACCCATCCCCCAGCCTCCTCCCCTCTAGAACCCTCAGTTTGTTTTTCAGAGTCCATAGTCTCTCATGGTTCATCTCCCCCTCCAATTTCCCCCCCTTTATTTTTCCCTTCTTACTATCTTTTTTTTTACTAATACATACTGTATTATTTGTTTCAGAGGTACAGTTCTGTGATTCAACAGTCTTACACAATTCACAGCGCTCACCATAGCACATAGGCTCCCCAATGTCTATCACCCAGCCACCCCATCCCTCCCACCCCTCACCACCCCAGCAACCCTCAGTTTATTTCCTGAGATTAAGAATTCCTCATATCAGTGAGGTCATATGATACATGTCTTTCTCTGATTGACTTATTTTCCTTAGCATAATACCCTCTAGTTCCAACCACATCATTGCAAATGGCAAGATTTCATTTTTAATGGCTGCATAATATTCCATTGTGTGTGTGTGTGTGTGTGTGTGTGTGTGTGTGTGTGTGTGTGTGTGTGTATACCACATCTTCTTTATCCAACAAACAAAATCTTTTTTAATGCTAACAGTCTGAGTCCTTCAAAAAAATGGAGTCTGAGTCATGTGGTCTTTGTGTCATTACTTTACTAGGGAGTCCCACCCAAGGAAAAAGCAGTGGGGAGTATGATAGTAGATGAGGGAGGGATGCATCGTGTAATTGGAGGACTCTATAACTGACTGTTCCTTTCTGTGGGATCATCACCCTAAAATATCATAAATTTTAGGCATCTTCAATAATACTAAGAAGGAGAATAGAATGTATCCAGTAGTTTCCAGATCTTTCTGGTCAGAGGTGTTCTCATGGGCATTTAGTTCTTTGCATGCTGGCCTTAACAGCACCAATAGGCAAACCCTAGTGGGAGGCGGTAGGCTCAGAGTCACCAGAAAATGTGCTGTTCCACTACAGATGCTAGGATTTGGTTGAAGCTCACGCTATAGTGGTCATCACAGCCACAGCTGGAATGAGGGACAGGTAAAACCAAGAGGTAACATGATTTTTTCCCTTAACATTTTTAGTGTATTCAGCATTTTGTTTTGAAAAATAAATTTTGAAGACAGTGACTAACCAAAGGTACTCGATTCATCTTTCCTTTCATACAGCTCCTCATAGCTCTTTTCTTTCTGCTAGATGGGGATGCTGCCTGATTCATGAATTATTGAATAAAGCCAATGAGATCTTTAAAATTCATTCAGCTGAATTTTGTTTTTTAACATTATGAAACTATAAATTAAGTAAGAGTATACTATTGACACAGGAACTGAACAAAGTATAGAAAAGATTCAAGTATATGTGATATTAATTTATATGACAAAGGAATTTTTTCAGGTGCAGGCTAAAGACAGATTATTAAATTAATCATGTGTGGCCACTAGCTAATCTTTCTAAGAAAAAACTAAGCCTTTAACTTACATCAAAATTAATTTCACATGAACTATAGATTTACAAGTAGGGGAAAAAGAAAGTACAAAAGTACTGGAGAAAAAATAGAATAAAAATATGTGATATTATAACATAAGAAACATTCCGGGCTCCTGGGTGGCTCAGATGGTTAAGTGTCTGCCTTCGGCTCAGGTCATGATCCCAGGGTCCTGGGATTGAGCCCCACATCTGGCTCCTTGCTCAGTAGGGAGCCTGCTTCTCCTTCTGCTTGCTGCTCTCCCTACTTGTGCTCTCTCTCTTTTCTGCTTTTTGTCTCTCTCTGACAAATACATAAATAAAATCTTTAAATATACACACATATATATATATATATAAATAAATCAAACACTAGATGTAAAATGGATAATGGGCCATCACCAAGTAGGGCATCCTCTACAATGCAAAGGAGTTTAACATGTAAATACCAATCAATATAATTCTCTATATCAATTGAAAAAAAGACAAAATGTTATGATCATTTTCATAAGTGAGGAGAAAGCATTTAACAAAACACAATTACCATTTATGATTAATTCTCTCAGCAAACTAGGATTAGAAGGGAATTCAGTAACTTAATAAGGACATATGTGAAAAATCTAGAGCCGACATCATATTTAACAGTAAAAAATTGCCACTTTCCCCTAAAGAAAGGAAAAAAGCACAATGCCTGCATTCACCACTTCCAATCAATACTGTACTGAACAGCCAAACACTAGTGCAATAAGATAAGCAAAAAAGCCCCAAAGTTTTACAGATTAAAGAGGAAGAATTAAAACTGTCTATATTTTTAAGTCACATAATTATTGAATATATGAAATCTTAATGAATCAACAAAATTATTTTGAGAATTAATAAGTGAATTTAGCAAATTAGCAATATATAAATCTAATCTACAAAAATCAATGCATCTCTATATATTAGAAAATATTTGAAAAGCCAAATTTGAAAATTTACATTTATATTAACCTTAAAATACAGACAAGAATAAAATTCTTAGGAATAAATAAATATAGGAAAAGATATGTAAAATCATTTCCCTAAAAATTCCAGACAACAGTGAGATTGAAAGACTTGGTATTATTAAAATGTCATTTTTCACTAACTTGATTTATAGAATCAGTGCAGTATCAACTAAAATGTCAATAGATTTTCTATAGAAATTGAGAAGGCACTTAAAAATTTATATGGAAATTCAAGTGATCTAGAATGACCAAGGCAATTTTAAAAGAGAACAGAGCTGAAAGGAATCACAATACCAGATTTCCAGACTAACTAGAAAGCTACAAAAAATAAGACACCGTCATATCAGTGTAAAAGCAGAATATATACCAGTGAAACAGAAGAGATTTTTCAAGAAATAAAACTAGTGATTGTGTGTAGATTTTTTATGGAAGGTTGTTTGATTTTTGACTTTAAAAATCAATTGAATGTGGAAAGAGAAGTTTTCAATAAATGGTGTTGGACACTGGATATTTGTATTTAAAAAATGGACATCAATCCTTATTTTACCCATAGATAAAAATTAAATCAAAAGCATTATAACTCTAAATGTAATAGCTAAAAGTATTTTATTTCTAAAATAAAACATAGAAAACATTTTTACTTAAGGTAGGCAATGATTCTTTAGATAAGACAGAAAATATAGACAATAAAATACTAATAAATTTGACTTTATTAATATTAAAAACTTTTCCTTTAGAGACAGTATTAAGAAAATTAAAATGCAAGCCACTAGATGGGAGAAATTTCCTCCAACTTTTATCTGGTAAAGGACTCATACTCAGAATATATAAAGAACTCTTATGTTCAATAATAATTTTTTAAATGGTGAAAAATGGGATACAGATTTATAAAATCATTTCACACACGCATTTTGTAAGAAAAAGATAAACAATTGTCCAGTGAGAATATAATGACTCAAAAAGGACACTGAGTTTCAAATGTGACAGTTTTATCTGTCCCCCTTTTTAAATGCACACACATACACACCCCTATGCATTAGTGTTCACTGACCATGTACATGTTGCCTATCTATTATAGGCTAATATACTCTCTTATATTAGAATCACTGAAATTAAAGAAAAAAACTGACAATAACAAGTGTTGGTGAGGATATGGAATAAATGGAACTGCTATTTAATATCTCACTTTGGTACATCCCACTGCTGGTAGGAATTAATAATGATATGACTGATGAATCACAGACCTGTACCTCTGAAACAAATAATACATTATATGTTAAAAAAAAAAAAAAGAAGATAGTAGGAAGGGAGAAATGAAGGGAGGGAAACCAGAGGGGGAGGCGAACCATGAGAGACAATGGACTCTGAGAAACAAACTGAGGGTTCTAGAGGGGAGAGGGGTAGGGGGGTGGGTTAGCCTGGTGATGGGTATTAAAGAGGGCACATACTGCATGGAGCACTGGGTGTTATACGCAAACAATGAATCATGGAACACTACATCAAAAACTAATGATGTAATGTATGGTGATTAACAAAGCATAATAAAATAAAATTTAAAAAAAAGATGAAATCAGAAAAAAAAATAATGATATGACTGTTTGGGGAAACTATTTGGCAATTCCTTAAAACCTAGACATACACCATTCTTATACCCAGCCTTTCCACTCCAAGTGTTTATCCAAAAGAAATGAAAATATATTTCTGAAGAAATGTTTTTAATAACATTGAATGGAATATTCCTAATACCAAAAGAACAGATTATTTATATCTGTATGGATTCATACAGCATGGATAAATCTTAATGCTGATCGAAGGAACTCAGGCAGGCATGAAAAAATACATATAACATGATTTCATTTTAGAAAATTATAGGAAGTACAACACAATTTACAGTTACAGAAAGCAATTCAGTAGTTGTCTGGACCCAGGAGCAGAGAAAGGGATAGATGCAATTGGGCTTGAGAAATGTTTTAAAGGTGATGGCAATGTTCTCTATCTTTTTGAGGAAATGCTTTCTCAAGTGTATACTACTCTAAAAAGTCATTAAATGGTTAACTTTAGTGGATGCAACCTGTTGTATGCAAATTTTATCACAGTAAAGTTGATTAAATAAAAGATGCATACTATAAAGCCTAATAGGTTGAAAAATCATAGCATTAAGAATATAGATGAAGGTGCTTAGAAGTCCCCAAATAATGTCTTGATAAATTGAATAGAACAAAACATTATGTGCTTTCAGTTGGTAAAAGAACTTAAAATGTCCTTGTTTGCCTACTTATCACAAAGGTTTTATGATCACACACTGATATAATAAGCCAAAGACCACCAAAACACTCTGCCTCACTGTAATAGAAGTTTTTTTTTTCAATCTCATAAACTGGAATGATATAATACAATGAACAAATTTTGTGATTTATTTTTTATTAAGAGAGGAATTGGCTGAAATATAAAGGATAGAAACTGTTGTGCAAGAGATGTCTCAGAAATGAATTTTTTAAAGCATAGAATCTACCCCCAGAAAGAGACAAAAACAAAAAATGTAAATAAATAAAAAATCAAATTCTGTAATACACCACTAAAACACTTTATATTGTAATGTTATAGTCAATATATTTTTACAGTACCTGTAAATTATACAGAATATAAATCTCTGAAACAATAGAATGCTACATTAGAAGACTTTAAAAATCTTCACAACATATAAAACCATATCCCAGAGAGAAATTTGCTCATTATTTCATTTTTGCAAAGAGTATTTTTTTCTGCTTTTATCTCTATATTCTCTCCTTTACCATGTATCATTTATTGCTGATATTTGAAAAGTCTGCCCCATGAACAGGCTCAACATTAGCAAGAAGTCACTATTGTCTCCTTGCTCTGGAGGTTGGTGAACTATTTTTGGGTTCTAAACCCCTGCTACTTTCTAAGCCATTCAATTGTCAAAGAAATAATTCTTTGTTCCACTTTGAGATAGAGTACCAATGTCTGGTCATGAATCACTTAAAAGATAAAAAAATCTTCACAGGAAACAGAAAACGATAGGTTTTCTCCAATATAAAAAATATATAATTTAGTAAGAACTTAGTTTTTGAAAATTTTTATCTTAGTACTGTTAAAATAAAACATATGTAGTGAAGAATTATATACTTTTTGTTAAAATATAATTTATAGGCATACTTAACATATGTACAGACTGTATGTTATGTATGCTTATACATGATATATATTATATATTGTATTATAAATGTTTATAAGAGTTATGCCTTATATAATATAATAACAACTAAAGAAAAAAGCTGTTTTTAAGTGACTTATTTTTAATATTTATATATGGTTAATAACCTGGTTAACAAGAAGTTGTATAGGTAATGGAGATCATTGTAGAGCAAATATTATTTTATTCCATAGAAAAAGAACCTAACATGGACTACAGAAACAACTTGCTCAGATTGGAAGATGAATCTAGGAGGTTCTCTTTTGTAGTAGACATACCTCCACCATAGGTCTGCTAAGCTAGGAAAGGCATAAAGCACAGTGGTTGAGAGCCTCATATTTGAAATCAGACAAACCCATCATTTACTAGCTGTGAGACCCTGAAAAAGTATTTTTACTCCCTTCAACCCCAGGTTCTTCAGCTACAGGATAGAAATAATGGTGTGTATCTCATGGAATTTCTGCAAGGATTTGGTATTGTCACGTATGGAAACATTTAGTGTAGTGACTGACATATAGTAAATGCTCAATACATGGGGCCTTTTAGTCCAAAAATTACTCTCTCTAAAAAACTGCAAATTAGTTCTAATACATACTTTTTTAAAAAAATGCAAAACTCAATGTCAGAAGGAAGACCCTGAAGGAAGTACTTTTACTAATAAATTAAGAACAATTAGGTAGCATTATATAACCTGCTCAAGATAAAACAATGTTTTGAAAGCAAATATATAATTATGCTCAAAATAAGGAGCCCCTTTATTTTACATTTGAATAAATTTTAAAATTTTTTGAATAACTTTATTTCAATAATTAGGAACAAAATCAACTTCAGCATATGCCCTACTTCCTAGTCTAGCTGCATGTTCAGAATGTTCCATGAATTACATTTAAACAAAACTACAGTTTTTTTGTTTTCGTTTCTTTAAGATTTTATTTATTTATTTGAGAGAGAGAGAGCACACTCACTCAGGGGGAGCGGCAGAAGCAGGCTCCTTGCTGAGCAGGGAGCCCAATGCGGGGTGGGGGGTGGCAGGGCCCAATCCCAGGACGTTGGGATCATGACCTGAGCCAAACGCAGATGCCTAACCAACTGAGCCACCCAGGCTCCCCACAAACAAAACTACAGTTTGATGCAACAATGTTTCCAAACAAATTTATGAATTCTAATCAAAGGCCTTAGACCATGATAACTAAATCTGGTCCGTTATTAATGTAGCAAAAGGTAAGTCATTTAAATACTCTGTGCATCAATGCATAAAAATTTGTAGTTAAAATAAAATAAAAATTAAAGCCAGGAAGATATGAGAAGAAAATATCTGTAAATCATAGCCTGGTATATTAAAAAAAAAAAAAAAAAAGAATGGATGGATAGATAGGTGATAGGTCAAAATAACTGGAATGAGAAATTCTTGGAAAAATCTCCTTCATGGGGTTGAGATCCAGAAAACCCATGTCCTGACTCTCAGGGAAAGCTGAAATGATTAGTAGAATGTGATTATTATCTGTTCATAATAAACAAGTTATCCCAGAGTCAACACATGACCCTTCCCAGAGAAAGGTGGACTGCATATTCTGAGGGTAGAAAACTTTATTTTTTTTATTTTTTTTTAAGATTTTATTTATTTATTTGACAGAGAGAGAAAATACAAGTAGGCAGAGTGGCAAGCAGAGAAAGAGGGAGAAGCACATTCCGCACTGAGCAGGGAGCCACCCAGGCGCCCCTGAAGGCAGAAAACTTTAAATGCCTACAAATTCCTTGGTAAAGAAAGTCCTCTTTGATAGGAAACCATGCATGTTCCTTTTTACATATCTGTAATATAATAGGGATAAAATATTTCAGGGAACAACATTATAAACATAATAACAAAACATAACATAAACAGTATTTTTATTTGAAAATAAAAGATCACATGAACTCCCATTTCATCTTTAACAATTACAAAAATAGATTTAATGCATCCCACTTCCTGCCCCATCACAGCATTTGCTAAGCAATCATCAAATGACAATAACACCAGTTGGGGGGAACATGAGAAAATTCCTGAAGAATTCCATCTCCGGGAAAGGAGTGAGAAAATGGAAGTTATATTTGGCTAGCTCTTAGCATTATAATTAAAACAGGATAAATGAAGATAATCTGAACATCCCTGTCTCAAAGTCGATAGATCTAGTGTCCCTTAATTCAAAGAGTAAAAGACTAACAACATCATTGTAAAATGAGAAGAGATATAAACAAGCAATTTACAAAAGACACGGGAACAGCCAATAAACATGGAAAGAGACTGGGTCTTAAATCTACTCAAGGAAATTCAAATTAACATAGCTAGAGTATACAATGTTTGCCAGTCAACCTAGCAGAAATGGCTAGAATTAATTATTGATAACTTCAAAGATATTTAAGGACATGGATTAATGGGCATTCTCTTAGAGCAAAAGTATAACTGGTTAAAGCCTTTTAGGAAAACATTTTGTCAGTATCTATCAAAATGTTGTCAGATATATCAAAATTTTGACCCAGTAATTTCATTTTTAAAAACTATGTGCAGGGTGCCTGGGTGGCTCAGTTGGTTAAGCGACTGCCTTCGGCTCAGGTCATGATCCTGGAGTCCCAGGATCGAGTCCCGCATCGGGCTCCCTGGTCAGCAGGGAGTCTGCTTCTCCCTCTGACCTTCTTCCCTCTCATGCTCTCTCTCTACCATTCTCTCTCTCTCAATAAATAAATAAAAATCTTTAAAAAACAAAACAAAAAAAACCTTTAAAAAAAACTGCAGATCTGCCTCTCAGATTGGTGTTAAATGTGGCTTTTCTAAGAGATACAACAGAAAAAAAAAAAAAATTGGCCTACTCGTCCATTATATAAATGCAGTGACCAACCAGGAATGTGTTGGACTCATTTAGCAACAATTACTTGCAACTAGTCTGCAAGCAGGGACATTGAAAAAAATTCAGAGTCGGAATGAGACTAGAAAAGTAATTTTTAAAATATAGTCAAGATGTGCGTGTGGGAGCAAGAGGTATTCGAGAATGTCTCTACCTTCTGCTCAGTTTTGCTGTGAACCTAAAATGGCTCTAAAAAATAAAGTCTAATATAAATTACTTTTAATATAGTAAAGAGAGTTTGTTACTCCAGAAAAATAAATCCCTACCCCTTACAGTTAATACTATCAATAGTTGTATAGCCCTGTGGATAATTTCTGGAAAATCTTTTCATCTGAGAGCATGATGTATTTATGTCACCATCTCTGAAAAGTCTCCTTTCCTCTGCCATGAACAAAACATCATTATCTCTGAGCTATATTTTGGCAATTTTCCTTAAATTATAGCATAGTATATTCTATTACACAATTCTATGGGCCCTATTTACATTGCAATTGCCCTCTGTGGGTATCACTCACGTAAGATACATATGCACAGCACAGTCTCCTGGGTTTACGTCTGATGTGAGACTGCTTAATGATGCTAGATCCTACTGGCTAAATTGATTAAAAGGAGATATCAGGGGAAAGAAAAAAAATAATGGAATGCTAGGTAAAAACAAAAACAAAACAGACTTCCTTGCATAAAGCCACATAATCAGGGAAGATTAAGCTTAGTGGTATATGTCCTCTTATCCGCAGCTCTGGGTGGTTCGCATTTATTAACCCAGTTAGTTTTCTCAGATATTGTAATGGGAAAACCTGGGAAATGAAGGGAGTCTGTTTCTCCAATTAAAGCATGCCTTATTGTTTCTGCCTTATATAGCTAAGTGAATAAATACATTTCTTGTTCTTTTCATTTCATTCAAGAAACTTCATATCCTTTTACTGGGTCTCTTGGTATCTTTTTATGAATCATTTCATTGTCTTTTAGTGACAAGCCTATGCCACTAAATAACATAAAGTTATTAGTTTGAAAATGTCTTATTACCTTTTTTTCCAAAAGCAAAAAAAAAAAAAAACTGGAATTTTTTTTATCCTTCAAGATGGAAGTTTGAATAAATTACATTATGTTTATACTACAGTATTGTATCTAGTCATAAAAGAAGTGAGGCTATATTTGACATAGTTAAAATTCTAAGATAAATAGTGAAAATAATATTTATAGTATGAGGTGTATATAAAGACATAGATTAGATAAATAGGCAGAGAGAGAGACAATAGATAGATATAAAAATAAACTACTTTTTTGCAGTTTTTATAAGGAAAGGTCCAAATGCATGAATATCAGAGGTTCAATGAAGAGCAGATACAGTTTGGGGAAAAGAAGAAAGGCAGATTCATACACTCTTCAGGGTTTTTACCTAATGCCACTTGAACATGTCTATGAATGCACAGAGATTATGCCTTGATGGGAAACCTTGAGATTCACCATTAGAAGTAGTGTGATCATCATACCTTATCTGAAGAATATTTCAGTTGGGCTCTGCCTGTGTAGCTCATTAAAATAGAATTTTGAGTATTCTAAAATACACTATCATCAATGTTTTGGGGCCAGTCCCCTAGCCTGAGAAATAAGCTCTATACAGATCCGTGGAAAGATTACCCCCTCCCCAGTTCTAGGGCTCCCCTGCATGCTAAATTTGATTATTTCTCTTACAAATGTAAGCAACACTTTCTTTCTGCAGGGGATGTTTCTTTTGCACCCAAGCTTTGGGCATATTTGGCTTTGCTAGACTTCATCTTTGTTATCATGACAATTTCAGGTAAATTCTTCAAATGATTCTAGGGTTCAGCTGATACAAAATGTCTTATTGATTCTGTATATTTAGTGGGGGATTGCTTGAGCCATCTTTGTCCCTGAAACAAAATTCTTTACATTTTGAGATATTTATAAATCTGTACTTCATCCTCTAACCCATCGAGGTCCCTGAGAAACCATCTGAATTATTCTTCTCTGCATTGTGGGCAGATTGCTCCAAAGATATTTTTATGGCAGGGTTGTGTACTTGTGTACTCTATTATTTTTTTCACTGGTCAAAACTGTGGATTCGCCAAACTGACACTCATAACTGTTTGAGCTCTGCACCAGATTTTCTTGCATCCACTTTCTTTTTTTTTTTTCAAGTTTGTATTTAAATTCCAGTTAGTTAATATACAGTGTAGTATTAGTTTCAGGTATAGAATTTAGTGATTTAACACTTCCATACAACATCCAATGCTCATCATAACAAGTGCCCTCCTTAATCCCCATCACCTATTTAACCCATCCGCCCCCACCTCCCTTCTGATAACTATCAGTTTGTTCTCTATAGTTAAGAGTGTGTTTCTTGGGTTTCCTCTCTTCTTTTCATCCTCTGTTCATTTGTTTTGCGTCTTAAATTCCACATATGAGTGAAATTATATGGTATTTGTCTTTCTCTGACTGACTTATTTCGCTCAGCGTAATACACTCTAGCTCCATCCATGTTGTTGCAAAAGGCAAGATTTCATTCTTGTTTAAGGCTGAGTAATATTCCATTGTATATATATGCCACATCTTCTTTATCCAGTCATTAGTCTCTTGCATCCACTTTCTTATCAGGCGTTTGTTTTCAAGCTTGCCTTTGTATACAACAAAGGACTGAGAAGGAAAAGACAACCAGCTTTGCAACTATTTGTTCACTTTTAACATAGGTCATCTCATTTTTTTTAAGATTTTATTTATTCATTTGACAGAGAAAGAGAGAGCACAAGCAGGGGGGAGCAGCAGGGAGAGGGAGAAGAGGCTTTCTGCTGAGTAGGAAGCCAGATGTGGGACTGGATCCCAGGACCCTGGGATCATGAGCCGAGATGAAAGCAGGAGCTTAACGGACTGAGCCACCCAGGTGCCCCTAGGTCATCTATATTCAAAAAAGAATATAGAACATAAGTAGAATAAATACCATTACAGACTTAATTGTGTTCCCTTCAAATTCATATGTTGAAGTCCTAACTCCCAGTACCTCATAAGGTGACTGTATTTGGAAAGGGTATATAAAGAGTTGGCTTAATTAAAATAAAGTCATTAGGCTGGGCCCTAGTCCAATATGACTCATATCCTTGTAAGAAGAGGGAAATTGGACACAGACACATAAGGAAGGAAGATGACATGAAGACATAAAGAAAAGATGGCCATGTGCAAGCCAAGAAGAGAGGCCTAGAACAGATCCTTCCCTCATGACCTTCAGAAGGAACCAACCCTGCGGACTACTTGACCCTGGACTTCAGCCACCAGAGCTGTGAGATAATAAATGTATGCTGTGTAAGTCACCCAGTCTGTGGTACTTTGTTATGCCAGTCCTAGAAAACCAGTATAGATGCTATGTGTTTTTAAAACAGGAATGCTAAGGAGTGTTGAGATCTGAATCAACATTAATTTGTAGGCAATGTTTACCATAATCTTCTAGAAGTTTTTTGTTCTCTTAGTATTCCTAAGTAAAATGCTTTCTTCAACCATGGAAATATTACTTGAGTGCTGAAGGCTCTTAAAATTGGGTCTACTGTTATTCTTTGTCATATTTCCTCTTTACTTTTAGACAGCCTGAGTTTTTCCCTTATTCTCCTTCATTTAAAATTCTTTATGGTGTAGGATTTACGAAGCTACTTAGTCATTTTTGCTGTTTTCAATGTGTCACAGGAGCAAAGTAATAGGATTAACATTTGAAGACGGACTAGCATTTGTAGTAGGCTCTTTAAGCAGATGACGTCTAGCTGATTGACTCAATACTTTGAAAATCAGTTCCAAGTGGTAAAGAACTTTAATTTAGTGTGATCAGTGAGCCATGTGACCTAACAGAATACAGCTTGGGTTATAAATTTTGTAGCCCTTGGCAGCCTGTGAAGAGGATTCAGCATTTACATTGCCATGAGCTTTAGAGGACAATCTCCCCTCAGATAGTTTATTTTGTAAGCACGGGGTTTCTTTAGGACCCAAAGGGCAGCTGTTTTGGATATGGCTGTAAGCTGATAATGACCAAAGCTGATAATGACTGAACTTTCCCTCTGCAAATTTTTGTAGAATCCTTGTCTTTATCTTGATCTTTGCTTCTCAGTGCTCACCTGAGCTCATGGATCTTCCTCAAGCTAGTTTGCCAGCTCCGCATTTTGAATGGGTGAATAGATAAATGCTTAATACATTGTTATGGAGCCCTGGCAAAGTAGACGGAGACTCTGCAGTCCAAGGCTCAAGCCGGGAGAGGTATACCCCAAGGCAGAGACTCAGAATGGTTGCTATCCCTTGCAGGGAAGGATGCTTTTATTGCGGTACCACTCGCATTACACCCATAACCTGGTTTGTAAAAGCTGGAAATTAAATTTTAAAAATAAATTAGCTCCAGATAAACGCTGGAGTGCAGTTTGGTGCAGAACAAACAAAATGTTTTTGTGTTCCGGAATCATTTGTGAGCTGCTAGTTTATAATTTCTGATTTAGCGGAAATGACAGGTTCTGGGAGGGAAAGCCCTTGCTTCGAATGCTGGCTTTGCTACAGAATATACATGCTTGGGCAACTCTGCCTCAGTTTTCTCATGTGGTAAAAGGGAATCATCTGCTCTTTTTAAATATTAAGATAATCTGTTTTGATTTTTTTTCTTCTTTTGAGAAACAAATAATGATTCTGACTGAAGAGAATGGACATAAGGTAAGAAGTCTTGGGAGCGGGTTCCTCAGAGCACAGCTAAGATTTTGGTCAATGCAAGAACATTAGGAACCGTGGATACCCACACCAACATCAGCACTGCTAAAAAACGCTCTGATTCTTTGGTAAGGCACACACTGATTTATTTGCTTAATCTCCTGATTTTCTGGGAGTCATAGATAATGATGGAATAACCATTTTGTACAGGGTTATCCTGCTCCCAAAGCCACGTGACTGGTTCAAGGATGGGCATGAGACCACACTGAGTTGATGAATCCCTTCACCAGGATTCTGAAATTGGGAGAGAAAAGATTTCTCTTTCAGAAATGTCAGTAGCTATTAAAAGTTAAGTTCTAGCCTTCAGTCCAGAAAGGCCAAAGAGATCACTGAGCAAAGGAAGGGAGAAGAATGAGAGGAATACAGTGAAGTATAAAGGTAAGTGCTGGAGAACAGAAGGTCTTTGTCACCTCACTGTCTATCCCAGTAACTGTATCTAAGTAGAAAAGCAACACATATATTATAAATGAATGAGTGATATAAAGTAGATAATAGGTTTAAGATTTGAAGTGCATAATTTTTGTTTTATCTCAGCACGATCTCTCTGTTGCCCCCCCCCAAACAAAACAAAACGACAACCAAAAAAAACACCTCCCATACAGAACCCATTCCATACGTTTAGAGATGGTTGACGCAGCCGCTTCACTACCAGAAAGCACATAACCTGGGCCAAGTTAATGAGAAGATTCCATCTACCTGTAAACAGTAATTCTGACTCAGAGATCATCCCAGTTTCAGGATCGATTCAGAATACAACCTGAGCCAAGCAGAAATGAGTATTCACTGAGATTTAATACATGGATGGAGAGCCATAAGGCTATGAGTATAGAGCTACCAGAATTGATCTTTACTACAGGTACAGCCAGTCTGTGAATTAAGCCAATACAGTGTGAAGTTGGACAAAATGATAAAGCAAGAAACTTCTTCATTTGAATCCTTTAATTTAGCTGTTTCTAAAGGTAGATTTGTTATCTGGTATGAATCAATAGGTTCCCTTTCAACTTAAACTGGTTTGAGTTGGGTCCCTGTCATTTGCAATAAATAAAACCTTATTATACAAAAATTATTTCAAGAAGTGTAGAAAGTCCTATACAAATGTTTATTATTCAAAAATTACTCCTCTTTGACTCAAAAAGAAGATAAAATTCAAAGCACTTAGAATGCTGAAGTATGTTATAAAATTTTTCACCCATTGCTTTCAGGAGAAGAATGCTGGTTCAAGATACTTGAAACATCAGCCCTGTTTCTTCATGGAGCCACATCAAACAGCATAAATTCTAAGAATTGGACTTGCCAACCTATTGAACAAATATTTAGCCCACTCTATCCACCAGATTACATCTCCAAATCTCTTTTATAAGGAAATTCCAGAGCCATTTTGTTGAATTCACATGCCAACTTCTCTTATGAAGATTCATTAGTTCAACTATCAGTTGGAGAGCATTTGTTCAGTATCTGTGACTATGTGCTATGTACCATGAGGCTTTGAGGACATAAAGAAGAAGAAAATAAAACCCTGGCCCCAGGGAAATTACAGTAAAATAAGAAAGGTAAACAAGTAAATAAACGGTTGTAATACAAGATGATAGGGATTGTGATGGATATCCAGAGGGTACTTCACAGGGAAGTGTTTCACCATCCTGTAGCACTGTGTGTGTTTAAATAATAAGCCAGTCTTTCCACATATAAGTTGCTCCATGGTTATACATAAAGCATTTCTGGCAGTTTTATTCATACTTGATCACTAAATGATTATTTCCTGAGGACCTAGAAGTCCAGAGATAACCAGAGAACACATGTTTACAAACCTGCTTAGTCCCTAGGTTCCTTCTATTTCAGTTAAATTAAGTTAATAGGCTGATATTCAATATTATTTTTAGAATTTTACGTGTAGTAGAACAAAGATTAAGTACTGAGTGATTATTTCTGTAGAAAATAATACACACACACACACACACACACACACACACATATATATGTATATAGCTACTACTTTTACCAAATACTACAAGTTAGTCTTATTTTTGGAAGTTAAATTTCCTTAGAGGCAACATTTTAAGAAAGATACATTTTTTCAAGCACAATTTTTCTCTTAACACCAAAATATGGGACAACTCCTGGGAGAATTGCATAGCTATTAGCACGTGTCTAATAAAGGGGGGCTGTTTGAAGACCTGTGCCCCACTCACAAGTCTGTGGATTTCCCAATGTGGAAATGTGGTCCAGTGTTCTGATCACCGAAATCAGAGGAGCATGCCCAAATGAGAACCATCAATGACCCTTTTTTTTATTATTATGTTATGTTAATCACCACACATTGCATCATTAGTTTTTGATGTAGTGTTCCATGATTCATTGTTTGCGTATAACACCCAGTGCTCTATGCAGAACGTGCCCTCTTTAATACCCATCACCAGGCTAACCTATCCCCCCACCCCCTCCCCTCTAGAACCCTCAGTTTCTTTCTTAGAGTCCACAGTCTCTCATGGGTCGTCTCCACCTCCAATGCCCCCCTCTTCATTCCTCCCTTCCTGCTATCTTCTTTTTTTTTTTTAACATATAATGTATTATTTGTTTCAGAGGTACACATCAATGACCCTTTTGTCACCTGCAGTTGTTGCTCCTCCCAAAAGAGGTAGAAGGGTTTCTTGCATTCAGCAAGAAGGCCAGCAAGCATCAGTAAGCCTGTAAGAAGGCCAAGAAAAGAGGAAACTGGCCCTCCAAGATTCAGTAGCAGGGAAATTTACACTCCGAACATGCCGCCTATTTGATTTCTTCATCTGGCAACCCTATTCTGGCAAATTGTGATGTTGGAATACGTTCTCTTTGCTAATAGAATATCAGTGTGCAGAATCTTTAAAACCTGTGAATATGCTGTCTGGGGTACATTCTTACCGCACCTGTCAGAACACTCCATCTGTTTCATGCTGCCGCAGGCACCGTCCAGTTCCCGCTCAGCTCCCCACACACCAGTTTCTTCTCCCTGCCTTACGGCACTTCACCCTCCCTCACACACCGAATTAATTCCACGTGGCTCTGATGATTCCTCCACATTGTCTTCATCTGACCATGTAGCTTCTCTGCTTGCTAATCCTAAAGTTATCTTTTAAAAATCCCATTTGATTCAGAACAGCCTCATTAAAGAATTTAAGACAATTTTCTAAATGTGTTTTACAGAAAGGAATAGGAAGGAATATGCATATTAGCTTTGACAAGTAATGCATTAGAACTCTCTTATTGCATGCTTCGCTAGTGCAGAGAGCCCAGAAAGCTATAAGCCAAAACATAAATTGTATATATAACAAAATCTCAATATAAAATAGCATGAAAGCAGGTATTAGCCTGTCTCCCAGAAGCTATGCAAAGCAGCTGAACTGTCTATAAATAAAATGATAGAATTATAATTATGAGCAGTTGTCATTATCTGGAGATAAAATACAGAGTTCCATTTTTGGCTTTGCTACTGATAGATCATATACAAGTCAATTAACCTCTGTAAAACATTACTTGCTACCTTTCTATTTCACAGGAGGGTTTTGAAAATTTGGATGAATATGAATTAGTATAGCTTTGTTTATTAAGTGGCTAAGAACCAAAAAAATTGAGAATAGAAGATATAACAATGCATGCCCACATATGATAATCAAATATATTGCACTGTTGGTAGCTTTTAAGGGTATTTATTGATTGCAGAACTTCTTTTAGTTGTGGTTTTTTGTTTTTTGTTGTGTTTTGTTAGAGCAGTTATTTAAAAAAAACTGTATTCCTTTATTAACATATCATATTAAATACTAAAAATGTTATGTTGAATTTAAATAAATATTGCAGGAAAATAAATTTTCACCTCAAAGAACAAGCATTGGTTTACCCTTATAGTTAAACCCATCTATTGATATAAATTGCTTAGCAGGAAGCATATGTTGTGTTTAAAACTGATCTTACATTTGGAAATTTGAGCAGAGCTACCCTGAACCTTTTATCTAGGTTAACTTTTATTCTTCAAAGTTGTAAATGGTTTCTTTCAACATGTACATTCAAGGTTACTGGATACAAAAGTAAGACATCAGTATTATATTTTCTTCTACACTATAATAAATAGGTGTTGGGGGAAGGATATTTATTTTAGAATATAAAACTTTAATTAAAGTTGGCCGTAAAAGCTTTACTTAGACACATTTGCAGAACATTATTCAATGTTGCCACCTTCAGGACAAATTTTATAATAGCAATGAAGAGGGTAGGATTAAAGATATTCTCCCCATGAATAAACAAGTATTCAGTCTATGCCAGTGATGCAAGGTAACTACTTATGCTTTTTAAGGCATCTGAACATCTGAATTTTAAAAATTATTTTCATATTCAAATGGCCACAAAATTTCAACTAGAACATGCTCTTCTAATAATCACCCACTGATAGATATTTATTTAAGAAACACTGGTTGATTATTACTATGTCTTAGGCTCTGTGCTAGGTGTTAAAAATTAAAAAAAAAAAAAAAACTGACTAAGACATATCAGCTATACTCAAGGAGCCCACATTCTAAAGGGGGAATCGGTATACAAATTGGATATTCCGGTAGTGTGATAAATGTTTCTGATGGACATAAACAGACTGTTATGGGAAAAGAGAAACTAAATACCTCTCACTCCAGAGGGTCAAAAAGGACCAGTAAGAAAAGCATGAGGGAGGTGACAACTGAGCTTACTCTGTTATTATAATAACTTTGAAATAGTTTAGCTTGTTTCCCCTTTTCTCTTTCCTATTAGAACAAAGGGAGAGGGGCGCCTGGGTGGCTCAGGCGTTAAGTGGCTGCCTTCGGCTCAGGTCATGATCCCGGGGTCCTGGGATCCAGCCCCGCATCGGGCTCCCTGCTCCAAGGGAAGCCTGCTTCTCCCTCTCCCACTCCCCCTGCTTGTGTTCCCTCTCTCACTGTGTCTCTGTGTAAAATAAATTAAAAAAAATAGTAATAATAAAATAAAACAAAGGGAGAGAAAGAAAGAATTCTTAAAAACAGAACAATTATGTCTACTGGTGTATACATAAAATGGAGATTATATTTGCTAAAATGTTATTTCACAACTTATATAGATCATTTCTTACTTTTTAATTTCCTTTTTGTAGGCTTTAACAAATTTTTGAGTCTTCTTCATGGAGCAATCCTAGGGGGTCAGTATTATGTCATTTCTCCTGTTCATACTCTAGGTTCGGACCATACAACAGGATCACAGTTACTGGATTATTGACTGGCAGATACAGTCTTTTTCAAATGCTCCATGAACAGCAAAGAAAAATGCAACATAGTGTTAGTGTTCCTTTCCATCGTGAGAGAAACATTTTTCTATCAGTTTAATATTTCCATTGCTATAGTCCTACTTTTCTAAATAAATGTCCTCTGAAACAGCTTTTAATTTAAGTGTGTTACTATTGTTATACATTAACATATATGAGGTCTGTCTGTAAAGCAGTTAAGACTATGTAGCATTTGAAGCCAGTCAGATGCGTTCTACCTGAAAATTTGCTCAATGTAGCTCCATTACCCAAGGAGGGTTTTGGTCTGCTCTTGACTGTAATAATTTCTCAAAAATGTCACTGCAGTATTTTTAAATAAAAATGATCATTATCATTACTGCTACTGGAAATTGAATTATTAAAATCAGAAAATGGAAATGGCAATGTTGATTGAAAGAATTACATTGACAGATAGGAACATGAATAATGTCTTTTTTATTTTTGTAGAATAAGAGGGAAAATATCAAAATCTGAATTTAAAAAATCTGAATTAAATTGTTCATATCTATCCTGATAAGATCACTCAGGTGTGCTAATGGGAGTGCAAGAATTAGTTATTTTTAAATAACTTACCAAATTTCTGTTCAAGTTCTAACACTTTAATAAAAAATAGAATTGCACATGTCAGGAAGCAATGCTCCTCCTGAGGTACCACGTCAAAAAGAGCCTTATGGATAGGTGGCTTTTTTCTCCGGATATACTTGTCTTCTATGCGGCCACATCTCCCTTCCAGAAACATTCATTATGGAGATAGGTTGTCCTCTAGTTTTACTTTTTATAAGATTTTATTTATTTATTGACAGAGAGAGAGAGAGAGAGAGAGAAGCAGAGGGAGAAGCAGGCTCCCAAGGAGCAGGGAGCCCGATGCGGGACTCGATCCCAGGACCCTGGGATCACGACCTGAGCCGAAGGCAGACGCTTAACCATCTGAGCCACGCAGGCGCCCTGTCCTCTAGTTTTATATGACAGAAGATGTAAACAATTTAACCTTAAACATCTGTGTTTTGGTTTGTGTTTTTTTTTTTTTTGAACCAGAGAGTACAAAAAAATCTTCATAATAATATCTATCACTTTTCTAGTGAGAAATCATAGTTTCCAGATTGAATGGGGGATTGCACATGATGGTTTCCAATTTGAATTTTTTAGTGCGGTAGATATTTTTTCTTTGAAAAGTAGCTGACAAGAGGTTTCCTTCTTCTTGACAAAATAAGATGATAGATAGGTCGATATGTACATATATATATATATATATATACAGAAAAGATAGATAATAGATTAATAGATCAGTCAAACGATGCTGACCATGATTTTACAAACTGAAGGAATTTTTGACACCAAAAAAGCTGAAGGTATGTGATCTTAAGAACATTACATGAAATTAGGTAAATTGATCTTCATTTAAAACTCACTACATTCTTTTTATTTTCTACTCATTTCATCACAGATCAATAAAAACTTTCTTACAGATAGGCTCTGGTCTGCGTCAGACCCATGAGAACCACAGCCATTCCAACTCGCATTCCCCCTTGGTGAGGGCTCATCTAACACTGCTGCGTACATGGCACTTGTGCTTATCAAGGCTTCCAATTCTAATTCATGGAAAATGTTTAACTTTTAAAACTAACAGCTTAAAGTTGTTTGAGCTCTTTTCCATGTTTGCTCTCAAAACTAGTTTGTCTCAGTCAAACGTTCAGTTGTGTAAGTTTAAAGTCGCCGAACTTCAATGTACCCATGTGAAAATAGAGATAAGATTCACTCATTCATTCGGAAATAAGATGCGGATATCCATGAAGAGTGCAATGACATAATTTCTATCCTCAAGATTACAGTTTAATGGGGAAGACCAGAAAATGATATCTCAGGTATTTACATAGACTAAATGTGATAAGATTTAAGAAGCATTTTGCATCAATTCTGATTCAAAATTCTGTAATTAATATTGCACAAAACATATGCAAAAAGATGGACAACTTAAAACACTCGCTGTATTCTAGGAAGCTTGGTTGCCAGTTAAAGCCAAGCAAAGCATAAATACATTTCCTGCTCCCTCCTTCTGTGCCTGTGTCTGGCATGTATGCAGAAACAATCTCTTTAGATCCCAAGGCCATCTCCTTTCCTCCCTTACAGTTACAGTTCACTCTGGTGATGTGCTGTTGAAGTATCTTATGCACACAAAGTCACCACCCCTGTTCTCGGGCTTTCAGAGCTGCTGACACCATTTCCTGATACTCACAAAGCTCCTCTTACCATGGGCCCCATTGTGTAGTCACAGAGTGAGGCAAATCCCCCCACCAGATCGACCAGTTACTTGTACCCCAAAACATGGCTTCCTCTACTCAAAGTCTTCAGAACATTCTAAATGTTTATTCTAAAAGTTATATTATTATATACCTAATATATATATATATATAGGTATTTAACATATACCTATATATATATTCTCATTCTAAATTTTATGTTATTACATACCTATTATATTACACATACAGAAAGGTGGACACAGCACATATAAGTGGTTTAAAAATAAAAAATAGTATATATAAAGTATATATACCAGTTGCCCACTGGGAAGGTTTCCTGACTATTGAACCTATTTTCTAGAAGACTGCTCTGGGCCTGCTCTGGCTACTCCCCTCCCCATGAAGAAAGGAGTTCTGGAACCAAGGGAGCATGCCTTATGCGAAGCCCAAGTTCCCGCTTCTCTGAGCACCCAGGACCCCACAGCTCCCTGCCCAGATGTTCCTGAGCTTTTTTCCAAAGCCTGATCTGACTTTCCCCGGTCAGATACTACCTGGATGTGTCACCCTAAATCCCAGCAGTGCTCAAGAGGCAGATATTTAGGGGAGGTGTGGGCAAAGCTTAAACAGAAGTGTATGAAACCCTTTGCAGTGCACAGGTCTAAGGGTGGGACCAGACTGGAGTGGACCACTATTGGGGTGGGCCAGAGGTCATGGGTCTATAGTCTGACTTTTTCTGCATCATTATGTTCTATCATAGAATTCCTAAATTCACACCTGGCTTTTAGGTCATGAAGAAGATATATTATTCAAGTTAGGAGTATATTATCTATTTTGCTTAACAGTTTGATGATCTTGATACTATTAGGGAATAAAAAGGCATGCACAATTGATGCTTACTAAACATGGATGCCCCTATGATGGGTGAAAATGCAAGGCCAAAAAAAATGAGTAAATAACATCATTTATTTAAAATTCTAGGACTAATAGGCTTCCATTTTTCTTGAGTAAATTCCTGGTAGTGGAATGGCTATATCATCTGGCATGGGTGTGTTAACTTTTTGAGAAACTGCCACGTTGTTTCCCAAACTAGTTATATCATTTTACATTCCCACTAGCAGCATATAAAAGTTCTAATACCAGTTCTTTCATGTCCTTGAAAATATTTGGCATGGCCAGTCATTTCATTTTAGTTATTTTACTGGATGTGTTATGGGATCTTATTGTGGTTTTAATTTGAATTTCTCTAATAACCAATGATGTTGAATATCTTTGCACATGGTGCAACATTAAGAAAAAGTGGTGAATTATTTTATATTTATTGAGACTTTTATTATGTCCCAGAATAAAATGTATCTTCATAAAAAGTTCTGTGTCCACATGGAAAAAATGTGTATTCTCTTGTTATGTAGAGTATTCTATAATGTCATGTTAGGTCTAAATGCCTGGTAATGCTGTTCAAATTTTCTGTATCCTTAGTGACTTTTGGTCTCCCTCTTCTATCGATTATTGATAAAGGGGTGTTGAAATATATCTTGAGAATTGTAGATTTGTTTATTTATTCTTATAGTCCTGTTAGCTTATGTTTCAAGTATTTTGAAACTTGTTTTCTTATGTTTATTTTTGTCCATAAATTTTGGGATTGTTGAAAACCTCCTCAGAGTCATCCCTTTTTCATTGTTGAATGGCTGTTTTTACCCCTGGTAATACCATTTAATTTGAAATATACTTTTTCCAATATTAATTTAGCCACTTAAGCTTTATTTTTTGATAAGAGTTATGAGGTATACATATTTTTTATCCTTTTACTTTTAATGTATTTTTTTATTGGAAGTATGTTTCTCATAGCACATAATTAAGCTCTTTAAAAAAAATCCAATCTGACAATCTCTGTCTCTTAATTGGGATATTTAGACCATTATGTATTTGGTATGTGTTATTGATATGGTTAGATTAAAATCTATCATACTGCTCTTCGTTTTCCATTTGTACTATATGTTTTTAATTTACCTTTTCTCTTTATTCTGTCTCTTTTCAGATAAATTAAATATTTTTTTAAAGATTTTATTTATTTCAGAGAAAGAGAGAGTGTGTGCACAAGTATGAGCAGATGAGGGGGCAAGGCAGAGGGAGAAGCAGACTCCCCACTGACCAGAGAGCCAGCCCCCAGGCTCAATCCCAGGACCCCTGGATCACAGGAGCCGAAGGTGGATGCTTAACCGACTGAGCCACACAGTCACCCCATAAAAACTTTTATTATTGTATTTTATCTCTGCTAATTTATGTTAGTATCTTTGTTTTGTTAATTAGTGGATGCTTTAAGGTTTATAGTATACATCATTAACTGATCACTGTCTAGTGATATTATACCACTTGATATACAGCACAAGAGTCTTCAAATACCTCCATATCCATTATGTCGATGACTGTTGCTCAAATGCCTTACATAGCACAGAAAAAAATTTAGACATAAATTAGGGCTCTGGATGTTAAATTCTTCCAGAGAGGATTTAGGCTAGGGGCATACCTCCTTAACCCAATTGGAGTTTGAGTTGATTTGAAGTTGGTTTGAAGGTAGATTTTCATCTTTTCTGATTTGCTCTTACTCTTGGAGTGCAGACTTTCAGGGGTCTCAACTAAATGTCTGGGAAGCTTCTCAGGCCTTTATTCCTTAGTGAACTCTAAACTGTGAATTTTGACCCCTCAGCCTAAGGGAACAAGAAAAGCTCTGCTCAGTTTCTTCGTCCTTTGGCTTAAAAATTCACAATTTCACAGGAGAAAGGTGGGGCCAAACACCAGAAACATCTCACTGTGCTTCCCATCTTTTGAGGATCTCAAACCTTCAAGCCCTCACTGTCTTGATCATTTGCCAATGTTTTCAAATTGAAGACATACTTTTATGTTTTGTGTCCAGATTTTCTCTAGATGTTCTAATTGAGCTCAGCTGGAGGATTGCTCTAATGAAGGCTAAACTACCATGACCAAAATCAAATGTCCCCTTTGTTCTGAAATTTCCTAATGACTTTCCTGTTTCATCCATTATGCTGGGCACTCAGTGGCCATTTCAGTATGGAAACTCATAGCATTCTGTTTGGAAGTTTTTCTTGAATAATTCTTTATAACAAAACCCTCTCCATTTTCCTTGTTTTCTTTTTCTGAATCACCTATTACTCAGATAGGGACATCCTGAAATTAGTCTGCAGTGTAAATAAGGATGATTTTACTTTTCCTTATGGCCATCACGGGATTGGGATGCTAGATTAATTGACATTCCTCCATCTACATTTTTTAGATTTCAAAATTTTTTCCTGTTATCTTTGCCCTTACATTTTTTACCCTTGTTACTTTATGTGTTTAAAAAAAAAAAATGTCTTCATCGTAGTTTTAGTGGAGTTTTACGAGGGAGAAAAATTTGATGTGGGCTATGACCTTAATTTGGAAATGTTCTCTCCATTTTTGTTGCTGACTCTACTTCTCAGAATCTGTATATAAATTTGAAAGAGAGAAAACAGACAGCAATCTAAGACAGAGTAAAATTCTTTATTAAAATATTCACAACCTTCTGATCTTTAGGCACTTTTTTTTGGATCCATGTGCTCTCCTCATAGAAGGAGTCCTTTCCCAAGTATTTATCTGACGTCTTTTTTTTAAAGATTTTATTTATTTATTTGACAGAGAGAGACACAGTGACAGAGGAAACACAAGCAGGGGGAGTGGGGGAGGGAGAAGCAGGCTTCCCACCGAGCAGGGAGCCCGATGCGGGGCTTGATCCCAGGACCCAGGGATCAGGGCCTGAGCTGAAGGCAGACATTTAATGGCTGAGCCACCCAGGCGCCCCTTTATCTGACATCTTGATCAAGCTGTCCTTTTGTGGGTATACCTCACACATCCTCCAGACTTGTAAGAAATTGGCATAAACACAGCTTAGGCTAGAAAAAAGATCCCTGCTTATTTTAACTGTGTTGTTATATCTATAATCAGGTGACTATCTCAAAGAAAATCACTAATTCAGCAAATATTTACTTACGGTTTTCTATATGGAAAGCATTGCATTGGTCTTCATAATTGAGTGTTTCTTCATATATTAGCAAGTGAATGAATTACCATAAAGCTAAGGATTCACTGGAGACAACTGCATCTAAGCATTAGAGCCAGAGGGACCACAGGGACTATGTACTCTTCATTCTGTAGGTGAGAAAACTGAAACACTGAATGGTTTCATGATTCGGAGAGCTGCCCCCTTATTGGGGATTAATGAAGTGTCCTGGGGGATTTCTACTCTGGTCAACCCAAATTGAGAGTCAATGGAGTAATTTGGGGAATTTCTACATTAAACTAGAAAATCAATTGCCTATAGTATATTAGCTAGCATCTTGGGTAAAATATAATCCTTATGTTCAAGTGAGTTATCAAACCAATTTTGAACCCACTCCAAACGCCTTGGCCTCTAAGCTGCTATAGTCAGTCCTGTAATAGCACAAGTCCTGCCGTATTAACCAGAGTGCAAATGCCCACTTAAAAATTACTCATCCTTAGTGAAAACGGCAAAATGTTGAAAGTTATGCTATACATTATACATGCACAGAATTTAACTGCCATTTTGTCTGATTGAAGATTTAGGTAGGACTATTCTGCTTTTCTCCTACAATCTTTAAGTCAATACATTTCACACTATGTGATGTTCACCTGTTTTCTTACAATCACCTGGTACTAGGTACATTGATGGATGGTCATGGGGTCAAAAGTATGCCACCATTCAGAGATACTTTCAGTGCCACAAACAGTAACTTTGTTAATGTACAGGCAAATGCCTATCATCAGGCAGGAGTGTTGTAAAGGCTTGCTGGCACTGGGTAGTGAATTTGAATTAGACAATCCCTAAATCACTTTCTTACTTTAAGTTATTAATTTCCCAAAGACTGTTATAGCATCAATCAATATTTTCAAAGCCTAGAAAAAATATAAGAATGTGGGGCACCTGAGTGGCTCAGTCAGTTAAGCATCTGCCTTCGGCTCAGGTCATGATCCCAGGGTCCTGGGATCCAGCCCCGCATCGGGCTCCCTGCTCGGCGGGAAGCTTGATTCTCCCTCTCCCACTCCCCCTGCTTGTGTTCCCTCTCTCGCTGTGTCTCTCTCTGTCAAATAAATAAATAAAATCTTAAAAAAAAGGAATGTATTCTTCATTGGTACTTCATTAAAATGTTATTTATAGATATATTTCTCTGGCATCTACTTCTTTTATTTTGTGTTACATCTTCGTAATAAATTTATATTATGCCTATATAACCAAATATGTGCTAAATATCTATACAGCGTAAGTACGTACTCAGTAGTAATGTGACTTTAAGGCAAATACTGTTATAGCACACAAATATACATTCTGTACATCATATTCATACAAAGAAAAACAAGTTCTGATGAAGTTGGGTTAATAAATAAATGTGATGATATTTGGGGGGAAAAGAAGTGTCCCAGAGAATGTTTTCTTCACTCCAGGCTACCTAGACAGAGAACGAGGAGGTTCAATTTGTTTGTAAAAGCAAAATCACTCACTTTAGAGTAAAGGCCATTCCACATTGAGAAGTCAATCCCTTGAGTGCACTCCACAAAGTCAAGCCCTCATGGCTGACAGGTTGGTAGATTCCAAGTCAGCATGATGCAGGAGCTTAGTGACCTTTAATTCCACAGACACAAAGGACTTCTACCTGGTTTCCTGACTCCATGGCTTTCAGAAATGAATGCTTGAGTACCCTTCTTTGTGCCTCAGCTGTAATCAGAGTCATTTTCTGCCCCTAGCATACAGTTTTAGGTTGATTGGACCCATAGTAAAAATACCCCAGATGTTTCCATTGTGACAGCTAAGGAACTGTTGACAAGTGCCTTTTAAATTGCTTTTTGCTGCACTGAAAGTTTTGAGATGTTTGTCCTTATCTTATGATAAAGTATCATAGTTTATGAAACACAAAACAATCAATCCATAAATGTTAGTGAATTTATTAGTTAATTGCCATGTATAAATTGTCCAGCTAGGCTTTCAATGGGATAAAGTGCCATTTAAGACATAGAGACAAAGGAAAATGGAATTAATATCACAAGGTCTTAAATGCAGTAAGTGGGTGGTAGTTGCTCAGTGAAAGAAGAAAGAAAAGAGGCAGTCTAAAAGATTGAATGGGGTAAAGGACCTGAGCTGTGCTTTCCAGAGAGGAGGAATATCATTAACAAGGGATGCTGAGGTGAGAAAATACAAGGGCTTTTTGATGGTCAGAGAATGAAGGAAAGGTCCAGTGAACAGTCAAGAGTGAGAGGACCTAAGTCTCCAAGTGCGGAAATAGTACAAGATAAGAGCAAAAAGGAACTGTGATCTGTATTGGCATGTCCTGGCCACACAAAGTGATTTGGACATCTTCTGGCAGATAACATGGCACCATTAAAGGTTTTCAAAGAAGGAGCACCTGGGCTGCACAATTGGTTAAGCAACTGACTCTTGGTTTCAGCTCAGTCACGATCTCAGCATGGTGAGATCAAGTCCCTTGTCGGGCTCAGTGCTCAGCACTGAGTAGGCTTGAGATTGTCACTCTCCCTCTCACTCTGCCCCACTCTACTCATGCTCTCTCTCTCTCTCTCGACTATAAATAAATAAATCTTAAAAAACGTTTTTTTAAAAAAACGTTTACTCTTTCCCTCTCCCTCTGTCTCTCCCCCCATGTTCTCTCTCTCTCTCACTCTCTCAAATAAATAAATCTTTTTTTAAAAGAAAAGTTTTCAAGGAAAATTTAAGACATAACCATGCTATTAGTTGTGAACAGAGAGGAGTTGACAGGGGAAAGAATAGAAACAGAAAGCACTTGCAACATTCTAGTTCCCCAGGAACAAGGGCCTAAACCAGCAATGGTGAAATCAGGAGTGTGGATGAGATGTGTGAAGACACCCAAAATTGTTAATGGCATTGTGAGAAATCAGGGAAAATTTAAATTGAAGATGACCGTGTCTGACAAATTTATAGAAAAAAAAAATTCAAAAAAGAAAACCATTATGCAAAGCTATGTAAAATAGTTGTTTACAATTACAAGCACTGGAATATAAATAATCTGAATTTAAATTGCAGCTCCACTACTGATCAATTTTGCGGCCTTAAAGAACTAACAGACATCTCTGTGCCTCACTTTCCCCATCTGTAAAAGAAAGCTCATTAAATATCTACCACAGAGGCATGGCATGAACACAAAATGATATTATATACATAAATAAATATTGCCTTGCATATGATAAATATTAGACACTATTATTAGTCATGTTATAATATTTCAAGCAAAGGGGATTACTTTTATACATGTTGACTTTGGGGTAATATTAATATGAAATAGGCTATTAAAATTGTGTCGTTGGAATTCTGGTGGGAAGCAGATAGGATGGAGTTGTTTAAGCCCATAAATACTTGAAACTGTTAGAGTTAAGTAGAGAACGATTATAAAAGCCTCATTATCTAGTCTCTGAGACCAAACCTGGACCTGTTGGGTGAGCCCCTAATGCCTTGAAATGCCACATAAATTTGCGTATCACCAGGCCACAGACGATTTCAATCTAACACAAGCTTCACCAATCAGAGCTTTAAAACAAGAACTCAACAATGGTTTGAGATTGGAGAAATCTTTGAAAATCATGGTCAGTTGTATAGAAGTTCAACAATCAATGATAGACAAATGAACAAACTGTCAAAGAGGAAGAATATAATTCAAGAGCTATAAATTTGTGAGTTTGATGTTTATCCTTGGGAACTTTTACAAAAAATAATTAAATAGAGGATTATTAAGCATATAAAAAGATGTGATCATTAGGAACCTGCATAGATTTACTAAGAAAGTAAGTCCCAGACTAACATAATTTGGGGGTTTTAGGGAAGTTGTCCAGGAAGTTCAAAGATTCCATAAATGTGGATATTTGAAAGAACTCACCAAAATATAAAAGATGTATTCACATAAGGCTTTAACATAAAGGGAAATGTTACAGTCACAAGAAACAGTGCAGGCAAGCATTGGAGATCCCAGAGACATCTCATGTGCAAGCTCCAAAAGGTCCTTATTAACACACCAAGGGGCTTCCTGTCCAGATTGAACTTTCAAGATCTGTGTGATGAATCTTGGCCTCAGGAGATCTCAATTTATCAGGAGATAAATTTCCAGTATGGTCTTTAATGCCTCTATGGTCACATAGTCAAGCAAGGTTGGCTAACTGGTTGTGTCAAATGAAAACAATCAGTAAACAAACTGGTCCTGGGAGTTACCAGAGTAGTTTCAGACTTTAAATGCCACCGCCCATATCTCAACTAAGAATTAAAATTAGACATCCAGGCATCTCCAAAGATAAGGCTAGAGTTTTCCAGTCCAGCTGCAAATCAACTCTATCTTACACATAGATTAGAGGAGTTCATATATGTGAACTTTTCTAGTTTCAATGAGAAATTTGATATTGTGTTACCTAGAACTATTATAAGCAAGATGGAGAAAAATAGATGAGATGACACAATGATTAGGTTGATCTATAGTTGGAAGGGGAACTTACCACAAAATATCAATTATTGGAGTGAAATCACTGTGTAAAGAGATTTCAATAATCAGAGAATAAAAACTGGCACAATGAAAACTTAATCCCACAAATACTAAGTTTATATTTAGAACATTTTATTTATTATCCTAACTTGTCAATGATCAAGGCAATGGACAGTTTATATAAGAAAATAAAAGCTTGAATCTCGTAGTTTCCATGTATATTTCCCATACTATAAGTTAGATAGATCATATTTTCCTATGTGCAAGTCACATTTGTTTTTCTCACGTGTGAATTCTCTATATATTTTGCAGGTCTGGATGAACAATAGAGGCAGGTGAGAAAAAGAATAAACTGATCCAGGTGGTGAGAAAATCACAAATGAAGGCAAAGTTAGAATGGTGCAAAAATCATAAATAAGTTTACATTTTTATAGCCTTAAGTGGGAAAAAGAGGAATGGTAAGAAGTGAGCCTGAAGAAGATGACAACCATCATATTATGGAGGGTGTTGGGTGCCTACTAAGTAACCACCAATCTGGTGCAAATAGTGATCTATTAGTGGACTGAAAAATCAGTCCAGTGGATCATACATACCAGTGTTAGAGGTTTTTAATTTGTTTATTTTTAACCAAATGCAAAGTAGAAGAGAAAAAAATAGTGTGTGAGAATAGAGGGGAGAATAGGAGAGGAGAAGAGGGGAGAGCAGGCAGAAAAGAGAATATGAAAATGCATTGCAAGAAGGGCGCCGGGGTGGCTCAGTTGGTTAAGCGACTTGCCTTCGGCTCAGGTCATGATCCCGGAGTCCCGGGATCGAGTCCCACATCGGGCTCCCTGCTCGGCAGGGAGTCTGCTCCTCCCTCTGACCTTCTTCCCTCTCGTGCTATCTCTCATTCTCTCTCTCTCAAATAAATAAATAAAATCTTTAAAAAAAAAAAAGAAAGAAAATGCATTGCAAGGTACGTGACTTTGATTCCAATAAGTATGTTTATACATAAATGAGTACATATTTGTGTGGGCTGATGTTCTGGGAGGTGATGGGAACATATACAATGTATTTTTTGCTGAGAGCCATGGTTTAAAAGTTTGAAAATCACTGCCTTAGGCTAGGTGGTACCATTGAAGGATTTTAAACATATGAATGGTAGGATCAGATTGAATTTTAGATTTATCTGTGAAAAGGCCTATAGGACCGACAGCTTCTTCAACAAATTGTTTGTAGGCAGATCTATAAGGCTCACGTGAATATATTTACAGCAAATCTTTTTATTTGACATGCAAATGAATGTGCATATTTTTTTAAATAGAAGAAAAACAAGTTTCAATGAGGATCTTTATGCAATATTCCATTCATTCAATTACTTAGCTATGCATCCAGTACCTACATTATTTTGGGCACATTTGTAAGTCCTGAAAACACAGCAGTGAATGAAACAAAGTTCCTGCCCTTATTAGGCTTATAGTCTAGTCAGAAGTGCCACAGGATAGTAGGAGTGCCTGGGTGGCTCAGTCAGTTAAGCGTCCAACTCTAGATTTCAGCTCAGGTCATGACCTCAGGGTAATGAGATCAAGCCCAGCATCGGGATCCCTATTCGTTCTGCCCCTCGCCCCAGTCTCTCTCTCTCTCTTTCTAAAAATAAATAAATAAATCTTTTTTTAAAAAAGTGTCACAGGATAGTAAATTACGTGACAATTTGCATTTACCAAAGATGGCACAAACAATACCCCCATCTCATGCTCTTCCAACAATGTCACTCTGTTAGTCCTCCCATCAAGCAGTGGGATCTGTGTCCATTGCCCTTGAAAATGGCATGCTTTTGTGATTATTTTGGTTAATTAAGTGTGCTGGAAAAACTTCTTGAGGTTTTCCAGCACACTGGAAAGGATCAGACTGCCCTGAAGCATTCATGCTGTGAGGAATCCCAAATTAGGCCTTGCTGAGAGCTCATGTGGAGATGCCATGAGATACCCGGAAAGAAGAAAGAAAGAGAGATACCTGGCCAGTTCCAAGATGTTTCGGCCCCACTCTTCCAGCTGCATCCACTATGTTCCTGCAACTATATGAGAGACCCAGAGCCAGAATGACCCAGGAAAGCTTTTTTGAAATCCTGATGCATAGCCACCATGAGAGTTAATAAAATCATCATCCTTCTTTTGAGCCACTAGGTTTTGGTGTGGTTTGTTAAGCAGCAACAGATAAAGAGAATATTGACAAACAAATAAATATACAGTGAGTCAAATAGTAATAAAGTACTAAGGAAAAAAAAAAAAAAACAAAGGTAGAGCTAAGAGGGTTAGGAATTGTAGGGGAGAAAAGTACCATACTATGTATGCTGGTCAGAGGAGCTCTAAAGTGATGTTTGAGCAGAAGGAAGAAGGTGAAGAAGCAGCCCTGCAGGGAAGTGGAGAAGGACCTTTGCGGAGAGAGGAAACAGCAGGTAACAAGACTGGAGTAAGTCCAGATCGCTTGGTATGTTCAGCACATTAGAGCAAAGAGAAGGTGGTGGAGATGTGCTTATAGAGGGGATGGGGAAGGGGGAAAAGAAGCCTAAATAGAATACTGGAGTCTGTTCTAAGAAATTTTACTTTCACTCTGGGTGAGATAGGAAGGCTTAGAATGGTTTTGAAAAAGATTTTTCTTTCTGGCTTCTGTGTGAAGATTAGAAGGGGTATAAGGACAAATACAAATTTAAAATAAGAGGCTTAATTCTCTCCCTTGAAAATAAGGGAAGAGAGTTCCTCATCCCTTTCCTTACAGCACTTTTCTTAGAAAACTGGTAAGTTCTTTCATTGTCTTTTTGAAATTTATGTAACTCTTTTTAAAAGCTAAATAAACTTCCTGCCAACTTTAGGAGCCAGGAATGTCTTTCTCATAGGCCTGGGAACCCTCTCTTTGAAATGTAATCATCAAGAATGATAGCACCCCCATCTCCCAGTCTCTGTGGAAGGGCAGGAGCCTAACTTCAGCAGGCTTCTTGCTCCAAGCTGTTAAACAACCTCTTGCAATAAAGATATGAGAAGGTTTTCTTAATCCTTTTTGGATAAAGCCAATTAGCTAACACAGATGGTCACCCCAACTACCAAGTGAATTTAGGATGAACTATGTGACAAATGGTGCTGTCAAGTCCTGTTACTTGAGAACTCGCTGTTGTTTATCTTGGAAACATGTATATCATTTGCTGGACTATGTAAAAGGGGGAGCTTTCTTTCTGTCTCTGCAATATCTCAACAGATTGCCTGTAATGTGCGTCAAACTCTGGTTTAATGCCTATTCAATAAAATTGTTTTCTTTCTCCACTACCTTTGTGAAGAGACTTCCTAAGTAATAAAGATTTTTTTTTTAATTAAATATCCCAAACAAGAGCAAGGATAGACTCAAAGAAGATAGTTAAGAAATGACTGTGGTATTCCAAGGTAGGTAACAGTGGTTTCCAGCATGTGTAGCAGTGAAGACCGAAATGTAAGCTGTATTAATTGAGGTTTTTGCATCTAACAATGAAAGAGTCATGTAGCCAAAATTATTCGTTCTTTTTTCTTTTATTTATTCAATTAAATGTTCTCCACTATCTTCCAGATATGAACACAGACCCTAACAGAAATTAAAATGAATAATGTTGATGCTATTTACCAAATTTGAAAGTCTTTAAAAATCTTTCTGATGATTCAAATGACAAGCTTCATAATTCTCCTAGGTTCTCAGTTAGTATATAAGATGCAAAACTGATTTATTCAATTTTAAATGATTTTTTGGAGTTTTTTATAGGTTATCAAATCAAAGACTAAACTTCACCATTAATAGTGTATTCAATACTAAAATATATGAAACCATATATGTACATGAGAGTAAAATAATGACAATGATACTTAAATACTAATATGAGCTCTAAAAATAAGTTTATTAAAGTTTGTGTCTTCACTATTTATATAGAACCTTTGGTAACTTTTTTTTTTTTTGAGGTGAAGAAGAGATTAAAAAAAGAAGAAAAAGTGAAATATCTTGGGTGATTTTTCCCAAGGTAGGAAACACAGGAATAATTGGTAATTTCCAATCTAAGTCTCACACTTTCTGTCTAACCATTCAGATAGAAGTCAGAGGGAAGATACCTGTACTGGAGTTTTATAAGGGGCAAGTGGAATCTGTGCCCATTATTTGGAATTCAGAAAAGTCCAGGCTTTAGCTAAAAATAAAATCCCATAAAAATGAATACTAATAAGAGTATTAAGTGAGCCTCACTGAAACCAATAGCTACCTCAGAGCTACTTGAGCATTTTGTTCAGCATAATCATCACTCCAGACAATTTCTATGAACATACTCTGTGATCTATAACAATCCAGTATAACTCTGAACCTCTTGAAACAAGGCAATTTAGTTTTCTTAGAACAGGGGAATGAAAATATGCAAGCTCTTTCACTGATTTCTGGACCAGCACTGGGACTAGCTCTTGGCAATCTAATTATGCCAGACATGAGGGAGTGATTTTTATTTTCCAAACTGGTTTTTATTTTATTAGCATGGAACAAATTCTATTAAGAAACAGGAATTCTTTTTTTTTATTTTATTTTATTATGTTATGTTAATCACCATATATTACATCATTAGTTTTTGATATAGTGTTCCATGGTACTGGCACAAAAACAGACATATAGATCAATGGAACAGAACAGAGAGCCCAGAAATGGACCCTCAACTCTACAGTCAACTAATATTTGACAAAGCAGGAAAGAATGTCCAATGGAAAAAAGACAGTCCCTTCAACAAATGGTGTTGGGAAAATTGGACAACCAGATGCAGAAGAAACAGGAATTCTAATGACAAGCAAAAATAAACATCTACACAGCTAAACCAAAACCTGAAATAATTATGCATGCCTGCTATTTTGCCCTATAAAAATCCCCCAGTGAGGAAATTAGAGTCCTTAAATCATTCAGAAGGGCTATCTACACTGGTTGAATCCATTCAAAGATTGTTCAGTTTCCTGGTTTGTGTTGATAGAGCTAAGACAATCCTTTCAGTGAAGGACAATGCGTTGGAGTAGAAAGAGATCCGTATTTGAAATCAGAATACGAGGGTCCTTGATTTCTAGGCATATAAACTTAGGCAATGAGGTGACATTAAACTGAGTATCTCCTCCTCTGCAAAATAAAAGTAATGATAATAACATTTTCCCCAGTGTAACAACACAGGAGTTGAATGAGAGGATGCAATTAAAAGAATCTTGAAGCTGTTTCTAAATAGAAGACATATTATTACTTCCATTAATGGAAACATAGATTGAAAAGTATCAAAATAGATTATAAATGTACAAAGAAAAATTTTTCATTTCTTTTTATGTGATCTCTAGGGATCTATAAAATTTATAAAATCATTGAAAATGTGACAATAATGGGCACCTGGGTGACTCAGTAGGTTAAGTGTCTGCCTTTGGCTCACGTAATGATCCTGGGGTCTTGGATCAAGGCCCACATCAGACTCCATGATCAGTAGGAAGCCTATCCACCCTGCTCATGCTCTCTATCTCTCTCAAATAAATAAATTTTTTTAAAAAATGTGACAGTAATCCAAGAAACAAATAGTGCTCTTTTTTTGGTTTTTGGTTTTTTGTTTTTGTTTTTTTTTCTTTTAAGATTTTACTTATTTGACAGAGAGAAGAGAGCACAAGCAGGGGGACCAGCAGAGGGAGAGGCAGAAACAGGCTCCCTGTGGAGCAGGGAGCCCCACGCAGAGCTCAGTCCCAGGATTCTGGGACCATGACCAGAGCCGAAGGCAGACGCCTAACCGAATGAGCCACCCATGCACCCTATTTTTTTGTTTGTTTTTTTGAGAAGAGAAGTGGGTGGATGAGGGTCAGTGTTGGTAGGAACAAAGTCTGAATTATTAGCAATATATACCTAATGCCTAACTCTTAGTAGATAACTTCATGTGGAAGAATTAATAAATGTCATATTATATACTTAACACTTCAGTGATCATAAATGTATTATTATCCTGTCATGCTCTTGATTAAAGGGATTGGCAAAGAAAAGTCTTTGCCTAAAGAGGAAAAACCCTTTTGAAGAAGGTGAAAGTCATATTCACACTTCTCTTCTCATTCATTAATTTGAAAAATTATTTATGGAGTTCCTTTTTATTGCTAGGCATGTGGTAACTCATAGAAGGCACATTTATATGTATTCATTCAACAAAAATTAATTGTACCCTGGACCAAAGGAGATACAGCAATAAATAAGATTAATATTATATTTGTTACCTCAGAACTTATAAAGTGATCCGTAAGTACATGTTTAATATTTTTTTAAAAATCTGACTGTTATGATTGGGAAATGAAGAATAATATGGGAATATAAACCTAAATTAAGAGTCAGAGAAGTTGAAGAACTGATATGTAAATTAACACCTGAAGAGTGATTAGTAAAAATGAGAGGTAAGAAGAGTGTCCTAGGAAGAGAATATTTCTTGTGTAATTACATGCTGACATGATGGAACAATCCCACCTCCCCCTTCCACCTGGAATTGAGAAAGTTTCTCTTTTTTTTTTAAGATTTATTTATTTATTTTGGGGAGGGGCAGAGGGAGAGGGAGAGAATCTCAAGCAAACACCCCACTGAGCACAAAGACTGACCGCAGGGCTCATTCTCATGACAATGACATCATGACCTAATCCGAACTCCAGAGTCAGATGCTTAACCAACTGAGCCACCCAGGGGCCCCAAAGAAGTTTCTTTATTAAACACCACCACAACCCTTTGTACTTCTATAACACTCCTCATACCTACAACTACTTATTTTAATGCCTATCTTATCAAACATTTTGTAGTCTCCATAAGAGCAAGAAAACTACCTCATTCATCACTGTATCCCACCTTTTAGCACAGACATGGTTACTATAAAAAAAGCTCAATAAATAAAGGCTAAATAAAAAATCAGATTGGTAATGTTGAGCATCTTTTCATGTACCTGTTGACCTTCTGTCTGTCTTCTTTGGAAAAATGTCTATTTAGATCCTCTGCACATTTTTAACATATTGTTTGTTGTGGGTTTGTTTATTTATTTGCTTTTTTGCTTTGTTTTGTTTGCTATTGAATTGTATGGGTTCTTTATATATTTTGGATATTAACCACTTTTCAGATATATATGATTGCAAATATTTTCTCCCATTAAGTATATTGTCTTTCCATATGGTCTCCACTGCTAAGCAGAGATGTCCTTTTAAAATAAAAGTCACATCATGTGACTTATCTGCTCAAAATCCAACTGTAGCTTCCCTTTCTTCAGCATAAAAACCAGAGGCCTCTGAATGACCTATATATTGGATTGAATAGAGTCCTCAAAAAAATGTATATCTATTTGGAGTTACAAAATATGACTTATTTAGAAAATGTCTTTGCAGATGAAATCAAGTTAAGTTAAGGTTATGATGAATTAGAGTGGACCTTTCATTTGATAATTGGGATCATAAGAAGAAGGAAATTTGAACACAGACATAGAGAACATCATGTGACTGTGGAGACAGAGGCTAGAATGATACAGTTACAAGCCAAAGAATGTCAGGGACTGCTACCAACCACCAGAAGCTAGGAAGAGGCAGAAGATTCTTCCCTACAGCCTTGAGAAAAAGCTTGATTTTGCTGACACCTTGATTTTGCACTTCTAGCCTCTAGAACTCTGAGAGATTAAATTTTGTGTTGTTTAAAGCCACCCAATTTGTGGTAATTTGTTACAGCAGCCCTAGGAAACTAATCCAACTTAGAGGTCCTGTGTAATCTGCACTTCCTATCCACCAATCTTATTTCTTGCCAATTTTCCTCTTGATTACTCTGTTCTGGTTACCTGGCCTCTCTACTCTTTCTTATATGCCACAGACATGATGGCATATTAGGCCAATTGCACTGCCTGAAATATCTTCCTGGAATGCTTTCTGTTAGGTGCCTGCACAACTAACTCCCTTGCCTTACCTGTTTCAAGTCACTGACCAACTAGAAGACCATGAAGCTTACCTGATCACCCTATTTTAAATTACAGTTATTCCCAAGTCACAGAAGGCTAATTACCAAATTTCACTGATGTCTTTGGCTTATCATATCAGTCAAAAAGTATTAGTTAAACACCTTCCAAAAGATTAACATACAAAAGATGACCTCTATCTTTAAGGACTATGAAGACCTCTCTCTTGTGTACACCACAGAGTATACACACACACAAAAATATTCAGAGCTCAAGTCGTAATCAAATAAGGTATCAATTATAAGAAATACAGAAAGCATGTATCAATAAGATGTAAAAGTGAGAGTTGGAGTAAGAGTCTTAAGAAAAAAAGAAACCATTTGGAAAACCCAGGATAGCAACAGGAATCACCACTAAGAAGGAATTTAAAATAAAATCATGTACTTTGCCTAACTCAGATCCACTTTATCCTTCAATTAATTTCATGCTCTTCAAAATGATAAAATAATGATCTCAGAGTGCCCAAATAATTGAGTGCTCTTGAGTTATGTGGAATAAGATTACATTCTTTGTTCTTTTACCCTCTTCTGAAATTGGTGTAATACTTGTAAAAAGATATTCACTTGACAGTTCTAAACATGTAAGCCCTCCATTAACCCAGAAAGCAAGCATGGAATGCAAAGGAGATTCCAACAGACTCATATCAGCTGTGTGCATGCTAAACACTGCTCCTATTGGACCACTTGTAAAGTGAGAAGCACACACAGTTCAGAGGCCATTCAGCTCTTTCTTCATTGTTGCTATATTCAGGGATGAAGCTAATTAACCATAGATTTGTAAAATTATTTCAGCTCAGAGAGAATCTCCAGAGATACATTCTTTAGTATAATGGTGAATTATCTAAGGAATATAAACTTGCTTTATCCAAGTTAATAAAATTAATTGACAACTCAATTGGTCCAATATTATCTTAAATGACATATCTCTATTTCCATGATATATGACTTCATTATTCCTCTGGTCTGTGCATTATCTAAATATATGGTATGGGAAAAAGAGGCACTCTAACCTGAAAGTTGCTGTTCAAGTAAATGGCGCTTTAAAAAATTACATTTTTAAAGGTTTTACACTCAACCTCCACAGGTTACCATTGAGACCTGCAAAATGCAAGAAATATTTGACAATTATATCAAATAAAGATAACATATGTCTTTGTAAACCTCATTTTAAAAATGATAATGTGAAAAAAATTACACAATTTAAAAAAGCTAAGCACAAAATCCATTATGCACTAGTATTTCCCAGGCATAAGCATTATTCCCAGATACAAAAACATGTTCTTGAAATATAGTCCACGCTACTGTTAATAAGGCACAGACTGTGGCAATTTTGTAAAACATAGGGATGAAGCTCCACAGATAAGAAAAAAGCTCTATAGTATCAGCCTCCACTTGTCACTTAATCCATGCCAATTTTCCAAAATATATTTGAGTTTCTAGCATATGTTAGGCTCTAAGCAACACTATGTGGAATAAATTAATACATCTCTAACGAAGTACAGGATGTCTGATAATTTATGACCAATAAACTGTTAAATAAATTACCTTATATTCACTTTTACTAAAATTATTTTTCATAATTTTTATTCAATGCTCTGGGTCAATTAATAAAATGAAAATAATGTAAAAACAGTGTGTAACAATTCAAAAAAATTGTTAATCCGTGCCTTTACTGGGCTTACAGTCTCATGTTAGAGATAAACAATTGAATAAGTAAACATCTAATAAATCAATACCAAATAGTACAAATGAATCTATGAAGAAACATAAATTAGGATAAAGGTTAGAGAGAATGTATGAGTGCTATTTTACATGGGATAAAGGAAAGACAATGGAGAGACATTTAAGTTAGAAGAAGGAGCCATAGATATATATGGAGAAGAACATGACAGGCAGTCTTGAAATCAAGAGTAAATAAGCCTGATGTATACATATGTCTTAATTACAAAACTTCAGTTACTGTGCTGGTAGCCTCTTAGAGCCATATGTTAGTTAAATAAAAACATTTTATGGTGAAAAAGAGAGTACAAATTTTCTCCTCACTGGTAAAGATCAACTATATAGAGTATATACACAGTAAACAGTACCAAAACCTGACATCTGTACACTGTTTTAGAGAATATAATATGCTTTTACATATAAAGTGATTTCATAATGAGCATTTGATATACAGCCTTTAGGAGTTTTGAGTCAGGCAAATATGAACTCAAATCCAGGTTCCATTATGTGTCTTCTCATAATTTAGAGCAAGTAACTTAACTTAATATGGTTTCAGTTTCTTGGCCTGTAAGGGAAGGAAAATGATCTTTATCTTTAATTGGCTATTTTTTGTACATGCATTCATTCATTTATGCACTCATTTGTTCAATCATTCAACACATATCTATTAATTGCTTCCAACATGCCAAGCATTATTCTGGCCATGGGGATATAGGAGGAATGCTGGCATGGACTTTGGAAAAAGATGACCAGAAAATAATAATTAAACAGAGAAATTTGTAATGTGTCAGGTGATACTATGTGCTAAAAAGAAAAATAAAACAGGATAGGACAAAATATTTGGGGCATTCACCTATTCAAGATAATGTTGTCAGATAATGCCTGTCTGACTGAATGAGAGAAACCTAAAGGTAACGAGAGACCCACCTTTGAGGAACCATCTAAGGAAAAGTGTTCTAAGCACAAAAAAAGGATATAAATGTAAAGGTCCTATGATTAATCCAGCGAAGGGCAAGTGATAGGAGGCAAAAGCAGATAGTCAATCTGGAGACAGATGATTCATAGACATGTAAACCATGATAAGAATTTTGGATATAATTCTGAGTGAAACTGAAAACCACTGAAGGTCTTAATCCGAAAAGTGATGTGATTAAGTCTTCAGTTGTAACAGGAGCTCTCTAGTGGTGGGTGAAGAAGAAGCTATAGCAGTGGCAAGCTTAGAAGCAGGGGGACTAGCGAGAAGTATTGTTCTAATCCAGATGACAGTGATTTCTACAAGTTTGCGATCAGAAAAGATGGTAAGATATAGCCAGGTTATGGATATATTTCAAAAGAGGAATGTGCAGGATTTGCTGATGATTTGGATATAGACTGTGAGAGAGAAGAGTCAGGAATGACTCCAAGACTTATGATCTGTTGTAGGCTGAATTAATGACCTCCCAAATATGTCCTAATCCCTGTGAATTAAGAACTTGTGAACTGTTACTTTATATGCCAAAAAGGACTTTGCAGATGAGATTAATGATTTTGAGATGGGGGAATTACCATAGATTAGTTGGGGAAGCCATATGTAATCAGAAAGGTTCTCTGAAGAGAGACTCAGGAGGAGTCAAGGAGAGGATGAAGTATGTGCGATAACAGAAGCGGAAGGAGAAAATGCTACATAATACAGGACCAGGAGTCAAGGAATGAAGAGGACCTTTAGAAGGTGGAAAAGGCAAGAGAATAGCTTATCCCCTACAGCCTCCAGAAAAAAAAAAAAATCCTGCCAAAACTTTTCAGATTTTAAAAGTGTTAAGACTCATTTTCAGATCTAGAACTGTAAGAGAATAAAAGTGTGCTATTTTAAGCCAAAAAATATATAGTAATTTGATACAGTGGCAATAGCAAACGAATATGTGGTCTAAGGAGCCGACAGCATAGAAAGGGTAGAAGAAGACAAGAAGAATCAGGTTTAGACCATGTTTGGAAATCACTGAGTCTGGATCTGAACATGGTTCATTTGTGATGACTTTTAGATATCAAAGTAGAGATGTCAAGTAAAATGCTAATTAATTTGTAATGTGTGACGTGGTACTATGTGCTAAAAAGAAAAATAAAACTAATATAAATACAACACAGTAGAATTCTCCTTACTGGAGAAATAAATTTGGAAGTAATCAGTATATATATATATATATATATATATATTTGGTAATTAATCTATAGGTTTGAGGAAAATCTCCCAGGTAATGAGTATAATTGGAAGAAAAATATCAAAATACTGAATCCAGAGATTCTTCAGTTTAGAGAAAGAAAATTCAGGGTAATTCAGACAAGCAGTAGCCAAAAAGTAGGCAAAGAACAAAAGATTAGTGTTCTGAAGGCCAGATGGAGAAAATATTTCAAGGAAAAGTGAGCAATTAGCTGTGTTAAATGCTGCTGATAGACTAAAGAAGGACTGTAAATTGACCAATAAGTTTAGTAACATGGGGGTCACTGACACATTTGATAAGCTCTAAAACTGCGTAATTTTAAGACCTCTTTGGGTGAAGGTAAGGAGCAAAACCAAATTGATTTGGGCTCAGGAAAAAATAGGTGGAAGAGAAAATGGAGGTACTGGTCAGGATATAATATCCTGAGTATGCAAAATGGAATGGAATCCGGTGTACAAGTCAAAGAATGGACCTTAGGAAAGAATATGGGTCCTTTATACGTTATTGTATTATGGATTAATGAGCTAATAAAAGTAAAATGCCCATATGTTTGTACAGAATAACTGCCCATTGACATATAGATATTTTATTATTAACATAAGAACCCTCCCCATAAGCAAATGAGTTGTGTTAATGTGGTGTCTATTTTACAAAAAAAAAAAGGAAAGAAAGAAAGAAAGAGAGAGAGAAACTGACTTCTATTTAAATTAAATGAATGTCCCAGGTGTATTATACTAAATAAGTTTCCAATGTACCTTATAGTGTGGGCAGAGTGGCGTAATGGAAAAATTGTTGTTCATGAAAGACAGAGGACTTGGATTTGAGAAAAGTTTTTGTCGATTACCAATAATGAAGTTTTTAAAAACTCAATTATTACTTCACTTCTTCATATATAAAATGGGGCTAATGATACCTCCACTACACAACGTTGCTAAGGTGATTAAATAAGATCCTGAATGTGGAAATTTTTTATCTACTGCCCAACAGTTCAAAAACAGTATCAAAAACCTGAGACAAATCTCTTCCTCAGTTGGAGAAATATTCTTAGAGGAAATGAGTCTGGAGTTTGACTTTTATTAAAGACTGACTGTTGGCAGACAGATGAAGAAAGTGATTCAAATATAGGAGACATCAGGAAAGCAATTGTTTGACACACTAGAGAAAACTGTATATGAGCATCAGAGGTGGAAGGGAAAAGTAACAAAAAAGGCATGGAAAGTCAGACTGAGGTCTTCACTTTGAATATTTGAGAAACACAGAGACAGAGGAGGAGACACAACAGTTATGATCCAGATATCATTTCGGGAAGATCAGCTAATAGTAGATTGAAGGAATAGAGGCCAGTGATGCATACATTAGATTAATAGAGGTAAAAGGAATGAAGGGCCATATGAGAGGGTAACAAATTTAAATATGATGGGGTACATTATAGAGATTTAGTCAGCTATCCATCAAGCTGACAATTCTTTAAATTCTCACTAGAAAATACTGTTCCTTTTAGTTTCTTAATTAGCATTCTTCCTTTAGAGATTTCAATTCCTACAGAGTGTTCATTAAGTGGAAAGAAGCAATGTGGAGATTTGAAGCAGCTTATCTGCACATTTGAGTCCTAGCACTTTTTGTAAATAACAAAACAAAAAACAACAAAACCCACCTTAAATAAAATAAACTAAATAAAAATTAAAAGTGCCCACAATCACCAAAAAAGTCCCAGGTCCAGACAAGTGGAGCCCAGAGCAATATAGATTAAATTCAGAGGATGGAGAAGAGGAAAGAGATTGTCTGAAGCTTTCCATTAGTTTAAGGCATAAATGGAATGAAGTAAGAACTCAGGAAACAAAATATGAAAGCTAGCAATTTCTGGAGTTGTCCCTATTATTAACTTCTAGTATTATGAAATTTAGATCAGACACATTCATATGCATTTCAAATAAAGGATATTTGAACTGCATGTCTCCTGCTAAAGTTTGCATCATTACTCAAATCAATCACCAAGTAATTACTGCTCATGTTCTAAGGTCTCTGCACTGTTTTTCTTAACAATGAAGAGTGTTCTAGGATTACTAATGTTAAGGGAAACAAAGACTAACATTTAAGGGCATTTTAAAATTAAATTTCAAGAATATTTAGTTAGCAATTTAAATTATCCCCAATGTACCGAGAGAAAAAATGAGACACAATAAGCCTCTTCCCCCACAAAAAAAAAAAAAAAAAAAATTACCATTGTGCAACAGGAAGGCAATGCTGCTGTTCCAAAGGTCTAAATTAGACTTTCTGCTAAGGGCACCCACACCTGGGTTATTGTGCGGATCAAACAGTAAGATCTATATAAAGGAGCTTAATATAGTATTTGTTCTATAGTAAGCACCCAATAAAGTCGATCATGACTATTCTTATCAAGATATATCATTTTCTTATAACAGATTTTTATTTCCCTCAAAAATAATGATAGTTTTGTGTCCAGACATGTTTAATTAATACGAGAAGGAAATTTGATGCCTGTATATTTCAATATTTTTTGAAGTTGATTGTTTTATATTTCCCTCCTTACCACAAATGAAAGCTTCATGTGTATCCATCTTTTGGTAACATGTTTTAAAGCTATAATGACTGCATTGTGCAATCGGATGGGATGTTCCATAATATTAAGAGTCCTGTATGGGCTATATATGGTGAATATATTTCATTAGTAGATATTGTGTTAAATTATGGAAGACTTGGATGCAAAAATGAAGTCATCTTTAAAAGAGTTAACTTGGGGCACCTGGGTGGCTCAGTCAGTTAGTGTCTGACTCTTGATTTCGGCTCAGGTCATGATCTCAGGGTCATGAGATTGAGCCCCTGGTCAGCATGGAGTTCAGTTTGGGATTATCTCTCTCCTCTCCCTCTGTCCCTCCCCCAGTTTCCTCTCTCTCTCCCACTCTCTCTCTAAAATAAATAAAATCTTAAAAAAAAATTTAAAAAAGAGTTAACTGTTCTGATAGCTTATATTAAGTTTTTCCCTAGGGACTTACATTAATTTGTTTATAGCAACTATGAGGTTTTTTTTCTTTGATGTATTAACTATATCAAATGTGTTTCCCAGTGTATTATAAATAAAGTCTTTTCTAGAAATCACCCTAGGAAGAGGTTGAGCAATTCCCTTCAGCAGGAAAAAAAAGTTTAAAACTAGCTAAATGATTGAAAACAAATTTAAGGATGCTGGAAAATGACTAAAAACATATAGTAATTCAAGAAGTATTTACTCAGAAAAAAATCCCCACTCAGTAGATGAAAAATTAGTTTATGACCATTTGAGCCTAGAGGCGTTCCCATCTCATCAGTTTGGTTGGTGAAATCCCACAGGAGAACCTGTTGCAGGTGGTGGATTCATACCAAAATGGCTAGAAGAGCAAGTAGGAATTCAGTGGGAATTTCTCTTGGAAGCAAGAAAGCCAGAGAAGAACTGAGATGATAAGCTCTTAAAATATCCTTGGCTGGCAGCTAAACTAAGATTATGCAAGAGGCCCTAGAGAGCTCAGTGAAAATTGAAAGCCTGACGAGACTGTGAATTTACTCATGTAATCCTCAATTCACACAAAGCAGGAATTATAGAAGTGAAAACTTACGGCTGGAGGTGTCTGAGAATGACCTCTTTGGAATCACTGACTAATCTCTAAACTATGCAGACACAAGAAGACCACAAGGGAGTCAATCCAAAATACAAGCAAACAAATAAAACAAAACCATACAAAAAACCTACAACTGAGCAGAGACATCAGTAGCTGTAAAACACAATGAAAAATATTTTACAATGTGAGTATAGGTGAAATAATTGACTACTAAAACAAACAAACAAACAAACAGCTTCCAGAGACCAAAAGAGAGTCCAGAATAGCCACAGTGTAATAACTACTATGCATAATTATCAACCAAATTGCTCTTTATGAACTAGGCAAAAAAATAGGATATTGTGAACAATAATCAGGTTTTAAAAATAGCCAATACAGAAATTGACTTCAAGCCGATTTAGATGTTAGAGTTAGTGACTTTGAAGCAAATATTTTATATATATATATATATATATATATATATAAACTATATATTGGACATATATATTCAAAGAATTAAAGGAATGCATATTCAAACAATCAAATAATTATTAAATTATTTCTTTCAAATAATTAAAGGAAAATATGCTAAGAATAATCAAAACAATCATACCAATAAGGAATCTCAATAGAAACCTGGAAACTGAAAAAAAATTAAAAAAAAAACTAATGGAAATTCTAGGACTGAATAGTATAACAGCTAAAATTGAAGTTTCTCTATTCAACAGCAGATTTGAGATGTCAGAAGAAAAAAATGTGTAAGCTTGGAGATGAAACTATAGAAATGTTCAAATCTGAACAATAGAGTGGAAAAAAGATTGAAATAATAACAGATATTTGGAAGTATGTGGGACAATAGCAAGTATTCCAACACATGCATAATTGGATTTTCAGGAAGAAAGGAAAAATATAAAGGGCAGAAAAATGTTTGAAATAATAGTGGCCCCAAACTCTCAAAATTTGTCAAGAAATATTAATTTACACATCCAACAATCTTAATGAATCCCCAATTAATATAAATACAAAGAGAACCACACCTAGATACACAAGACTCAAACATCTGAAAGCCAAAAACAGAAAAGTCTTGAAAGTATGTATCACATACGTCAAAATGATACAGTTAATGGCTGACTTCTCATTAGAAACAATAGAGATGAAAAGACATTGAAATAACATTCAAGGTGCCAAGGGGGGAAAACTACCAGTTACGATTCAATATATACTGAAATTATGCTTTATAAATGGATGTAAAGTAAAGGTATTTCCAATTAACAAAAGTTGAAAAAATTCAATGTTAACACAAGTGCACTGCAAGAAATATTAAAGGAAGTCCATCAGACTGCACGTGATGTAATGAGCACTGGGTAATATATAAGACTGATGAATCACTGAAGTCTACCTCTGAAACTAATAATATACTATATGTTAATTAATTGAATTTAAGTTAAAAAATAGAATAAAAAGTCCATCAGACTGAAAAAAAATGTTATCAAATTGTAATTCAAATCCAAAGGAAGGAATAAAGAACACTAGAAATATAAGGTAAATATAAGATAAAGAAAAGATGTGTGTGTGTTTTCTCTTAATTTCTTAAATGACATTTATTGCTTCAAAAATTATAACAACCTACTGTTGAGTTTGCAACATATAGATGTAGTGTGTATAGATGTAATGTGTATGACAAAAATAACACACGGAGTGGGATATAGTACAAAATTTCTATATTTTACCAACAGCTAGTCAGTACAAACTTGAAGTGGCATTGATCAACACTAAAATAATATTGTAAAGAAATTGACTGTGGTGGTAGTTACATGACTGCATGCATTTGTCAAAACTCAACTAACTGTACACTTTAACAAGCTAGATTTTATTGCACGTAAATTATCTCAATGAAGCTGACTTAAAAAAAAAAGTAAAACAAGCTTTCCCAGAGTTTTCTACAAACCAGGAAGTCTTATTTGAATAAAAATAATCACAGGAACAACTAAAAACTTTCTACAGCCTGGAAAAATATAGAAATCTGTGAGAGTTAAACAATTTCAGAAGAGAAAAAAAAAATGTCTTCTTTCCATACTGAACTGCATACCAAGAAACAGCAAGTTGAAGAAAGCATTTTTGAAAAATAATGGGGGAACTTTGACAATCCAATCTGGGCAAATAAAATATAACTTTAATTTTAATCAAAATATCAGGATGTTCTGGGACTTCTATTTGTCACTGAACACACGATTTATGTGAAATCTGATGGCAAAAGATTGTCAAAACGCATTAAGAAGAGTGACAAGGTTAATGCTTTGACCTCTGCAATGGCACTAAAGATTTTAATTTGAAACTACAGCTTCCACCTATAAATCTGAATTTAGCAACAGGACAAATTCAATAATTTAGTAAATGCAATGCTTTTTAAATCAGCATTTCCCCAAAGCAGCACCCATGGTTTTGTTACAAGGAACCACCAAATGGTAAAAATGTCAAGTGCTTTTTCCATGAGTGCATCTTTCTTCAACCCAGTAGGTATTCATAGCACAGATTTTTTTCCAGAGGTATTTTATTGTTTTTCTACTTTTCATCAGGCTTGGGTTGCCATGGCAATAAAGTAGGCTATCTTGCTAGATTTCACCTTTGCTGTCTTGCTTCATATGGTTGTCTCTCCTCAAAGCAAACATGGTGGATGCTACACACATACAGATGTCTGATTTTGTATTTTCTTCTTGAGTGTGCTTGGCAGCTACTCTCCTGAGACAGCTGAAGCAGCACTTCACAAACTGGCATTCATCTTTCTCTCTAATGGCCACCATCATATGTCTCACTTGCTTTGTGATCTCTCTTTTAAGAAGGACACAGCTCCTTTTGAAAGATTTCTCTTTCCCATTGAAAACATTGGACTTTTAACATTTCAATTAACTTTGTTGTCAGATCAACTCTAAATGCACGCCCTGTTTAATGTTATCCATCATTTAAGGTGTAAAAGAAAAAAAAATCAAAAGAGCGTATAGATTTATAATTACACGTAAACTGATTTACTTGGAGCATGAACAATTTAGTTTTCAGTCTCTTCTCCCTCATATGTAGCAATTACCAATTCTTTCAACTGTTCAAATGTAAGACATTATTCCTGACAAAGGATAGATTAGTTTCTTAACTGAACTTGTCTCCTGCCAAAAACAAATGTCTTTTTTCCTGCCTATTTGTGATTGCCCAAGTTCCATTCTACTATATTTATTTGCATCTGATAACCAGTGGTGTCCAACAGTATTTGTTCATCAGATTATTTTGGTTTAGAATTCTATTTAAAAGAAATTTGTTAATTCTATTACTTATAGTTCAAAAATTACTTTTATAGGGCGCTTGGGTGGCTCAGTTGGTTAAGCGACTGCCTTCGGCTCAGGTCATGATCCTGGAGTCCCGGGATCAAGTCCCACATCAGGCTCCCTGGTCAGCAGGGAGTCTGCTTCTCCCTCTGACCCTCTTCCCTCTCGTGCTCTCTATCTCTCATTCTCTCTCTCAAATAAATAAATAAAATCTTAAAAAAATGAAAAAATCACTTTTATACATAATTTATAATAGAGATTTCTAGGCATTTAAGCAAAATTTGCAAGGCAAAAGCTTGACAATATTTTTTAAGATCTCATAATACTATTTTCTGATTATATTTAATTATATGACTATAGTCAGCATTGTCTAGTTAGTAATTTCTACCACATTATTGTTATGGGTCCCATAACAATGTTTTTCTGTCTTTAAAAAAGGTAACCATTTTCCCCCATCTAAGTGCATATTTTGATATTTTTAGATAATCTATAGTGTATTGTGGGACCACAGGGTTTTTTTCTGCCTACATGATTTCCTATCTTCCTCTATCTAGTTCCTTTGCAGAATCCCTCTACTCACTTCTATTTGTGAAGCATCTCTCCAGTATGGTACCCATTCCCAACTCCAGGAAGAGTCTTATAACCCAGGTTGGCCAAAAATACTATCCCCTTGACCCCAGTGATTTTTTTTCAGGGATGAGCGTATTACCCCTTCAGTACTAGGAAATTCTTAGTGGAGAGATCTCTTTCTGCAAAGAGAATGTGGATATGAAGGAGCTAGCAGCCATCTTTCTCACATGGAGGGCTTTTCTATAGGATAATGCCCGATAGAGATAAGCTGAGCCTAAAGAGAAAGACATAAAGGCAGCTTTATGCATATCTGAAGCCAAAATTCACAAGTATTTTAGTTACCTGTCTTAATATAAGCCATTTTTCTAAAGTTAAGCTCAAATATCAGTTCTGCAGAGAGGACCTACCTTCCCACAGTAACTAAAGTACCATTTTCTTTAACAACCTATCAGTTACTGTGTCACTGCACACTTTCATAATAAAAAAATAACAATCTGGATTCTCTCATTTATGAATTTAATTGTTTATAGTCTCTTTCTCTCACAAGAATATAAGCTCCATTATGGCAGAATCTTTGCGTGCTGTTCATTATAATAGCCCCAGAGCCTAGTACTATGACTGGCTTTCAATAAATAGTTGTAGAATGAATCAATAAGTGAATGAGTGAGTGAATGAATGAAGGTACTTTGAAGAGAATTTCTGCCACTAGAAACTGAAAGAGCCTGACGAATGCATACTTTATTTTTCCAGGTTATGGAAATGACATAAAACTCTAATATTAAGAGGCACCTGGGTGGCGCAGTCAGTTAAATGCCCAACTCCTAGTTTCGTCTCAGGTCATGATCTCAAGGTTGTGGGAATGAGCTCCGCATGGGGCTCTGCACTGAGTGCAGAGTCTGCTTAAGATTCTCTTGCCCTCCTAGTATCCAAAATCTATAAAGAACTTATCAAACTCAACACCCAAAGAACAAATAACCCAATCAAGAAATGGGCAGAAGACATGAAGAGACATTTTTCCAAAGAAGACATCCAAATGGCCAACAGACACATGAAAAAGTGCTCAACATCGCTCGGCATCAGAGAAATACAAATCAAAACCTTAATGAGATACCACCTCACACCAGTCAGAATGGCTAAAATTAACAAGTCAGGAAACGACAGATGTTGGCGGGGATGCGAAGAAAGGGGAACCCTCCTACACTGTTGGTGGGAATGCAAGCTGGTGCAACCACTCTGGAAAACAGTATAGGAGGTTCCTCAAAAAGTTGAAAATAGAGCTACCACATGATCCAGCAATTGCACTACTGGATATTTACCCCAGAGATACAAATGTAGGGATCCAAAGGGGTACATGCACCCCGATGTTTAAAACAACAATGTCCACAATAGCCAAACTGTGGAAAGAGCCAAGATGTCCATCAACAGATGAATGGATAAAGAATGGATAAAGAAGATGGTATGTGTGTGTGTGTGTGTGTGTGTGTGTGTGTGTGTGTGTGTACACACATATAATATATATCATATGTGTATATATATTATATGTATATATGTGTATATATATATGTATATAATATATATATATAATGGAATATTACTCAGCCATCAAAAAACTGAAATCTTGCCATTTGCAACGATGTAGATGGAACTAGAAGGTATTATGCTAAGCGAAATAAGTCAATCAGAGAAAGACAAGTATCGTATGATTTCACTGATATGAAGAATTTGAGAAACAAGACAGAGGATCATAGGGGAAGGGAGGGAAAAATGAAACAAGATGAAACCAGAAAAGGAGACAAACCATAAAAGACTCAATCTCAGGAAACAAACTGAGGGTTGCTGCAGTGGGGGGGGGGGGGGGGGGTGGAGGGATGGAGTGGCTGAATGATGGACATTGGGGAGTGTATGTATTAAGGTGAGTGTTGTGAATTGTGTAAGACTGATGAATCACAGACCTGTACCCCTGAAACAAATAATACATTATATGTTAATAAAAAAAGATTCTCTCGCCCTCTCCCTCTGCCGCCCCCAAATAAATGTTTTTTTAATCTAGTATTAGTGATTCTATTTTCTTTTTTTATAACCATCTTTTTCTTCACATTATCATGACTTCTGTCCTATTTCAGGCTCTCAGATGGGTTTTCAAAATACCCTACATATAGAATTTTTTGTTCCTTAGCCTAACCTTTGGTTTCAATATTTACACTGTCACCACAGTGATATTTAGGAGAAAAAAGGTTATGTGAAGTATATTCTCTGAGTGTCAACAGAGATCATCTAGTGTCAGGATGCTTCAGACAAGATCACCTCTCCCTAGCTTCTGCATAGCCATGGGCAGAAATAAAGAGGAATCCAAGAGCTCCATGTACTCTAAATAAAACTTTCCCTCCTACAAATTCCACATAATCATTGGCAAGAGTGAACAAGAGACCATGGAACTCTATGATTTTTGCAAGATTCACTCCCTGCCATTCAATATTCACAGCTTCACCTCTACCTTATTTGAGGCCACCATTTCATTTTGTAATTTATTCACTTCAAGTCAAGCATCACAAGACTTCCAGAACTCTTAGTTTAGTTTTCTTTTTTTTTTAAAGATTTTATTTATTTATTTGAGAGAGAGAGAGAATGAGAGATAGAAAGCACGAGAGGGAAGAGGGTCAGAGGGAGAAGCAGACTCCCTGCTGAGCAGGAAGCCTGATGTGGGACTCGATCCCGGGACTCCAGGATCATGACCTGAGCCAAAGGCAGTCGCTTAAACAACTGAGCCACTCAGGCGCCCTTAGTTTAGTTTTCACTCTCTGGATTTTAAACAACATATTTATGTGGGCGAGGGGCAACTCTCACAACACAACTCTAAGTTCAACATTCTCTAAATCAATATCCTACTTTATTTTACCTAACGTCTATGTATATCATATATTCTCTTTCCTTATAAAAATGAATATAAAGTACTTTTTCATATCTTCTCAATTTCTGTAATCCTGCCACTACCCTTCTATAGCAGATATGGACACCAGTTTGAGACTTGGCCAAACATGGCACCTCATCCTTCTTCTCATAAGAGATGGCCATGTGTGGAATGTAGTACAATGGCCTCAAAAAATGCCCGTTTTCCTAATTCTTGGAACCTGTGAATGTGAACGTGTTATAGTATGTGGCAAAGGAGATTCAGGTAACAGATGGAATTAATGTTGCTAGTACGTTGACCTAAATATAGAAATATTATCCTGGATTATCCAGGTGGGGCCAGTGTAATCACAAGGGGTCTTAAATATGAAAGCAGGAGATAGAGGAGTGACAGTGATGCATTATGAGAAATACTCAATTAGCCATTGCAAGCTTTGAAGATGAATAAAGGGGTCAAGAAATGCAGGTAGCCTCTGGAAGCTGGAAAAGTCAAGGGAATTGATTCTTCTCTAGAGCTTCCAGAAAGGACTGCAGCCCAGCTGACAACTTAGTCCTTAGGCCAAGAGACCCATTTCAAACTTCTGACCTTCCAAATTGTAATACATTTATGTTCACTAAGTGACAGTTTATTAAAGTGGTAATAGGAAACTAATATACCAGGGTTCCTTTAAAGTACTTGTTATATTGATAATGAGAGAAAGAAAAATCTCTCTTATAAGCCTGGAGCCACTAGGAAACTTCTTTCCACCATAAGAAGAGAATGAAGGTAGCAGATGGAATTCAGAATTCCAAGAATCTAATGAATACCAGAAGGCATATCTGAGAGAGCAAACTCTGAGGACATTATTTGTATACCAGACTTTTCAGTTATGTGAGTCAGTGCATTCTTTTTTATCTGAAACTAGTTTGAGTTAGACTTTTGTCTCCTTTAGCAGAGAGAATCCTTCATGAATACCACCTTACATTTCTTTGTCTATGCGCTTACCTCTGGAAAAATGTCTATACATATTTCAAAATTGAGCTCAACTCCCCTCACTTGTTAAGTTTTCCCTGACTCCCACAAGTAGAATTTTGCCACTTCTGTACCTACTATAAAGTTACATTGCTAAACTTAGATATCTTACTATTATTTGGATGACATAGTGAGCTAAGATTTTCCTTATGCTTCCATTTCTTCACCCCTAAGTCAGGAGAGAAGACTAAAATGATTTTAATCACAAGAATGTTTTCCAACAAAGAGGATAAATGCTGTTTTAACAGTATAAGGCCAACATACTAGTTCATAAGAAATAAAGCCAAAGTCACACTGATCAGAAGAATGTAATATTTTCAGGGAAACAAAATGAGATATTTGGGAAACAATTCCATCCATCCTTGATCAGATATGTCTGATTTTTGATGGACCAGAGTAAAAGTAACTTTGATATTTAATCAAATAACTCATCTTGTCTTTCTTGTCCCCTCTACAAATCTCTCCGTGACATTGTAGCTTAGAGCATGCATACACATGTACACACACACACATGCACACACATGCACGCACATATGTACACACAGGCATGCACACACACATGCACGCACATGTACATGCACGCACACATGGACACACATGCAGGCAGATGCGCGCGCACGCGCACACACACACACACACACACACACACACACACACACCAGTTTCCTGAATAAGCCAGGAGACTGATTTCACATCTGGGAGAATGTCAAAAAACGTTGAGGTATTTTTTCTCTTCCAGAGTTTTTAGGGGTACCTGGCTCACTCAGTAGAGCATGCTACTCTTGATCTCAGCATTATGAGTTCAAACCCTACATTGGGCAGGAAGTCTACTTAAAAAAACAAAAACAAAAACTTTCAGTATAGGAGAGAGGAGTAAATATTACAAAAAGAATAGTGTTAGGAAGGTAGTAATAGAATAGGGAAGGTTCAGTTTCCTGAGTGGTCTCCATATCAAACCCTCTATTACCACCAGGGATAGGCAGTGATGTTTTGTGCCTTTTGCATTAAGATAAAATAGAGAACCTATCTCAGATATGTGACACCCAATTCCCTACCACCTCTCAAATATCCATTCTGTGTAGCTTTTAAACTATCATCCAAATCCCAAATTCCTTTAATGGATAACTACTTAAACCTTTAAAATTATCAGGAACACATTAATTTCAGAAAAAGGACTTTGAAGCAATGTTAAATCAATAGTGTTAAGTATATTCACATGGTTATGCAACAGAACTCCAGAACTTTTCATCTTGCAAAACTGAAACTCTATACCCACTGAATGACAATTCCCATTTCCCTCTCCCCCCCAGCCCCTGAAAAGCACTATTTTACTTTCTCTTTCTATTAGTTTGATTACTTTAGATAGCTTGCATTTTAAAATAAAAAACACATGATCTAATTTATATGTGGAATCTAAAATAGTCAAACTCATTGAAGCAGAGAGTAGAATGATGGTTGCCAGGTGCTGGGGAGAAGGGAAAATGGAGAAGTTGGTCAAGCGGTACAAAGGTTCAGTTATGTAAGATGAATAAGTTCTGAAGACCTAATGTACAATAGCATGACTATAATTAACAATACTTTATCATGTACTTGAAATTTGCTAAGAGGATAAATCTTAAGCATCCTCACCACACACACACACACACACACAAATGAAAAAGGTAATTATGTGAGATGATACATATGTTAATTACCTTGATTGTAATGATTATTCCACAACGTATACATATATCAAATCATCCAGTTGTATACCTTACTTATATACAATTTTATTTTTAATTGTCAATTAAGCCTCAATAAAGCTGGGGGCATAAAGGACAGTAGTGGAAGAGACAGAGCTCTCTCTCTCTTCATAATGTGAGGACACAGCTGTCTACAAGCCAGGAAAAGAACCATCACCAGGGAACTGAATACACTGGTGTACTGATCTTGGGCTTTCAGACTCTAGAACTCTCAAATACATGTCCATTATAAATAAATAAATAAATTTAAAACCTGAGCAATGTTAGAAGGAATAGAAGCCCTTTACCCTTGTAAAATCTGTGAGTAGCAGCAACACCACCAGCATTGTACAGTAGAGGGCTTCAGGAGTTTCTGTACTTAACTGATTGGCTACAGAGGGATGCAGTGTAGCTATACTACTAATCAAGGAACAGCTGGAAAAACTCTCAGTTCAGTGGGTTTTTCAACTATTTTCCTCTGTATCCACAAAGAATATTTATAGATAGATGGTAAGTTATGAAAAGGAAGAGTCCTAACACCCAGAGACATTGGCTTGCATCTCCAGCTCCCCTAAAGACTATAAGCTCCTCAAGAGAAAGACAAAAAATCAAAAATAAAAAGACTGTGTTTATTTATCTAAGACCTATGCCTTTAGTACAGAATCACGAAAAAATAAAGGAATAAATAACTCTTTGAGCCTTACTATTCCCTAAAATTTATCAAGCAACTTAACATACATTATTATCTCATTTCAATCGTTGGCAATCCTAAAAGATAGACAGGAATTATAAATAGTAACAAGAGAAAAAACTCCAAGGATGTTTAGCGGTTTCCCTTCTATTCCTCAGGTTAGTGGAGAGCATAGCCAGGACTAGAACTCTCAGCCATAGGTTCCTTGTCACGGCCACCTACTGGGGACTGCCTCTTGCCAAAGTTTCATTTGGCAAGTCAATGAAAGATCTTCCTAACTCTTTCATTTGCTTTGTATTGATACTTAAAATTTAAATTATTCTTATTTCCTTTCACTTTCCTAGTGAGTTCATATTTAATGTACAAAAGATTTTATTCATGTATCTGAAGGTAAACCATATCTCCTATGTTCTTCCTGTGCAATATCTAAATCTCTATTCTTATAGTTTCTACTTAAAATAATCTTCATATTCTGCAAAATTAATTTGCAAACATCATTGCAACATTTATTATCTAATTATATTTCACATTTTATTGCTGTTTATAAATAAAGTAATTTAAATGAATTTATTCTTATTTTAAGAATACTGGTTTGTTTTACCCAAAATTCCTTGCATACTTTTCCATGGAGACACAAACTTTCATTAGGGGAAGGAGTAGTGATTATCTTACTAATCATGACAAAATACTTGTGGATAGAAAATTCATCTTGACAAAAAAAATATTGATATCCTTTCTTTAAAAAACACATATATTTGAAAATAAACTTAGAAAAACAAACATGAATAGTTTCAGAATAAAAATTAACAGGATTTAGTCGAAATTTAGGGAGTTTCTATAATTAAATAGCTCATCATAAAACATAAATAAATAAGTACAAAAATCAAGAAATATATAAATGTATTCCAAGATAACAGAGATAGAATTAAGATGATAGGCTTAGCAAATAGTTCAACATCCCCACTCATCCAAGATTTTATGGAATAAGAGGAAATACTCTAATGAGTTCATATACATGTATGTACTTTCTATACCCATACACAAACATATGCATAATGAGAATAAATCCAAAGTGGACAACAACAAAATTAAAAGTGCCATGAGAGTCCAAGTTTGTGAGGAATACCTGAAAGATAGAAAGTCAATAACATCAGATCCAAAGGAAAGCACAACAGGAGAAAAATTTACTCTAAAATAGATGCAAAAGCAGACTGTTGCAAAGGTAAAAACATCTGAGGTTCTAAGGGATGAAATAAAATTAATCAAGCAAACAGAAGAGTTTAAACTAAGCATAATTAATACATTCAGAATATTTAAGAGGATAATTCATCTATTAAAGAATTCCCTAGAAGTGTTGGCAATTAAAAGTTGATCATTTTAATTGAAAACAATAGGGTAAGTAGCAGGATGGATATGGTTAAAGAGTAAATTACTGGGTTAAGAAACCTACTAGGGGAGAGTTCCGGCAGAGAGCGAGGCGAGAAGCGCAGCGCGGCCGTCTATCCCTCCAGGGCCCCAGGCCTCAGGCCGGCGGGTGCGCTGGGGGGCCCGAGGACAGGTCGGGGGCTCTGACCCGCAGAGACCCAGCGCCCTCGCCGCAGCCGTCCACTGGACAGGCGCAGACTGTGAAGCAGCCGCGGGGCTCTCCCCACCCCCACTCCCACCCCCACCTTGGCGCCCACGGCAGCGGCCTCTCGGAGCCCAGACCTGGCCGCCTGCCCACTCCCCTGGCCCAACTCCGCGGGCTCTGCGCGCAGCCCCCGCCCAGCCAGCGCGCACGCGGCGCCTTTGGACGTCGGGTGCAGGCGGGGCGAGAAGAGTGGCGGCCACTCAAAGGCCACGGACGGCCGTTGGGGCTTCCGAGGGCCTAGAAGGCGGGTCTGCGTGGACGCAAGCTCGACCACTCTTGGGCCTTGGAGCCCCACAGATCTGGGTCCTGGGATGACCTATCCGTCCCCATTGGACGAAACCTCACCTTCTACGGAGAACAGTGGACAGAGGCCCTAACGCGCCCGGAAGCTGAGCGAAGCCCCTGTCGACGACGGGTGGAGCGGTTAACGGGCCACAGGCGCTTGGTCTTCGTTCTACCAGACGTTGATGTTGGAAGATGGAAATGGGAGAATTACGTACCGCATTTGGCCAATAGGAAGACCACCCTTTGGGAAGATTTACTGGCCATATTTAGAAGGCCTGTGTATATAATATGAAAAAGCTGCTCTCAACTTTCCCCCCAAACTTTTAAAAGAAAATTTTTGCCACATCTAGGCCTTCTGGATGTAAAGAGGTTGCCGACGTATGATAAAGTAGAGTTAGAAAAATCACACGTCTTGCAAATGCCTATTTGTTTTTTTAAAAAATCATAGAAAAATAATGCCTTTTGGAAATGACTTTGGAAATGGAATTGTTAGACCACCTCTAGAAGCGACATCAGGAGCGACACACGTCCACGTTTGTTCAGTGGGTAAGAGGACATGAAGTAGACGACCTTGAGGAGGAAGAAAAGAAGGTTCTGTGCCAGACTGGTCATATTTAGAAGACATTTTCATATTATAACCATTGTTTTGTGTGTGCATTTTATTCCTCAACTATGTATATATAGTTGACAATGCTAAGTACTTTTTTGAAATATCTAGTCTTTCTAGATGTTCTGAAGTGCCTGCTACATGTTAAAAATAGAAGTAGTAAAAAGACATTCTTGTAAATATCTTTTAACATTGATATGAAATGCTGTTTAATTTGGGGGGAATGGCCAAACCACCTCTTTGAATAGTACACATTGTGTTTGTGCACTGGTTCAAAAGAGGAGGGAGGAGAAGGAAGTGCAGAGAGCTCTGCCAGGGTGTTTATAGTGAGGGAAGATAAACCATTGTCCTTTATGTTCCTGCATTTGGTTTTACTTAGCTGTGTATGTATATAGTGCATATACTGGACAAATGAGTCCTAATTTTCAGCATCTAGTCTTTCTAGATGTTAAAGAGGTTGCCAGTGTATGACAAAGTAGTAAAATTAGCGCATTCTGTACACATTGTGTTGAAATTCAAAGGAAAGCTTTTCTTTTGTAAATGACTTTTGGATATGAATTTGTTCAACCACCTTTAAGCATTACACATGCCTATACTTGTCTACTGGATTGGTGGTGGAGAGAAGGAAGTGAGGGAATACTTTAGGCCAAAACGGTGGTCATATTTAGAAGATACCTTAGATTATACCCATTGTTAGGTGTGTGCAATTTTATTTAGCAGTGCTGTTGTGTACATAGTGGACAAGTACTTATATGAAATATCTAGTCTTTCTAGATATTTAGAAATGCTTGATGTATTTTAAAGTAGAAGTAGTCACACTTCTTGTAAATAGCTTTTAAAAACTGATGGGAAATATTATCTTTGGAAATGGAATTGCTAAACCATCTCTCTGAATAATATACTTGTTCAGTGGTTTGAGGGAGGTGGGAGGGAAGAAATTGCACAAGATGCTTTGCTAGTGTATGCTAGGAAATTTCAGCTTATCCATTGCCCTGTATGTTATGTGCATTTAAGGTGACTGTATATATTGTATATATACTAGACAAATAGGTCCTAATTTTATAATATCTAGTCTCTAGATATTGAAGAGGTTGCCAATGTATGACAAAAGTAGAGTTAGTAAACTAACACATTTTGTACACTTTGTGTTAAAATTCATGGAAAGGCTGTCTCCTGAAAAGGACCTTTAGAGATGACATTGTAGTCACATCTAAGTGACACGTGCCTGTCTGCACTCATGCGCTGGGTTGGTGGTAGAGAGGACTTGTGAGAAATGAAGCGTTCTAGACTAGAATGTTCCCATGCAGAAGACACTTTCAGATGTAAGCCATTGTTACATGTGTATAGTTTATTCAACACTACTATGTATATAGTGGACAAACTTAAGTCCTTATTTGAAACATCTAGCCTTTCTAGATGTTTAGAAGTGCACAAAACATGTTAAAAGTAGAGGTAGTAAAAGAACACATTTTGTAGATAATCCTTTTGTTAAAATTCATATGAAATATTGTCTTTTGAAAATGGAATGATCAAAATGATCAAACCACCTCTCAGAGCAGTACACATTATCTGATATTTGTGCTGGTTCAGGGAGGAAGGAGAAGAAAGGGCAAAGGGCTTTATACCAGTATGTTTATAGTTAGGCAGGATTAACCGTTGTCCTGTACGTCTGCATTTGGTTTTACTTAGCTGTGTATATAGTGTATATAAAGGACAAATGAGTCCTAATTTACAACATCTAGTCTCTCTAGATGTTAAAGAGGTTGCCAGTGTATGACAAAAAATAGAGTAGTAAACTAATACATTGTGTACACTTTGTGTTTAAATTCATAGGAAAGACTATTCTGAAAACAACTAGAGGAACTGAAATTGTTAAAATCCCCTCTAAGCATTACAGATGCTTATACTTTCCACTAGGTCAATAAGAGATGAGAAGAGGAAGGGTTCTAAGCCAGAATGTTCTTTCGGTGCTACTATATATGTCGTGGGCAAATTTTAATAACTCCTTACTTGAAATATCTAGTCTTCTGGATGTTTGAAAGTGAACAACATGTTAGAAGTAGAGAATTAGAGTAACAACACCATTTAAGTATTGTTAATTTACAGGAATGTCTGTATTTGGGGAATGGAATTGTTAAACTTGATGTCTTGGAGAGTATGCTGAGTGTTCACTGGGTTCACTGCGGGACAGAGACAGGGCCAGGGAAGGAAGCGAGGAGAGAAGGGTTCTGTGCCTGTGAGTCTTTAAAGTTCTATATGTGCATTTTAGTTAATATTGCTGTGTGTCAAAAGGATAAACAAGTCCTAATGCCCAAAGTACATTAAAAGTAGAGGTAGTAAAATAATCCCTTTATGAATGCCCTTTTGTTAGTTTTTAGGAAGGACTGTTCTGGGAGTGTCTGTTAATCCACCTCTTAGAGCTAAATGTAGTCCTGTACTTAGTCATTAAAATGGTGGAGGGAGCAAAGGAGGGGTGAAGGGAAGGGCTTTTTGCTAGTATCTCCACATCTAGAAGACTGTTCTAGGTTATAACCATAGGTCTGTATGGGCGTTTTTATTAAGTACTTGTGTTTGTTGTGGACAAGTTTCATTATTTTGTAACATCTAAGCTTTTTGGATGTCCTGAGGTGACAATGTATGATAAAATGTACAGCTAATGAATTAACCAATTTATAAGTTTCTTTTTGTTATCATTGATAGGAAAGAAGCATCGTGGATGTGGAATTGTTAAGCTGTCTCTGAGAAATGTCAGGACTTTACTAGGTTGGCAGCAGAGGGGCAGAAGGAAGTATAGAGGGAGATATGTATGCCGATGTGTTCATATTTACATTGTAACGATAACTGTTAATGTGTGTGCCTCTCTTTGGCTGTACTATAGGAATAAATTGATTCAGTGGAAACATGCCTCCTTGCTAATATTTGAATAGTGTAGATTGGATAATGAATTCTTTTTAGAAGCATTGTACGTTGTGTACTCTTACTTTGTCTCAGTTTTCATTGAACATTAAGGGAATGCAGTATTTTAATTGTAACTCTGCCAATACCTTTATGTAGAGGCCTGTTGCCATTTTTGTCTTTTATGAAATTTTTGTAGCCAAGAAAAGCAGGATTACTTTTTTTTTTTCTTTCAGATGGAGTTGGTGTAGTGTATTCTTGGTTATCAAAATACTCAAAGTTTGGAGACTTTGAAATGGTAAATAGTCATGGTGATAAAAAAGCATGATACGTAACTGTATGATCTTAATTACATTAAAATGCTTATTATGGAGATACACACATGGGACCTAGAAGTCAAACTGTAAACTGCTTGTGATTATGGATGACTTTGTTCTTTGCTTCTTGTGTTTTTCAGTTTCTTTTATGCACATGTTAACTTTTAAAAAATAAATTTTTAAAAACCTAAAAAAAAAAAGAAATCTACTAAGGGAGTCTCTCAGAATTCAGAGCTAAATACAAATGAGAGGGAAAATACGAGAGAGAAGTTAAAAGAAATTAAGGATAAATTCAGAGGTTCTAACATCTCTCAAAAATGAGTTCTAGAAAGAAAAAAGAAGCAAGTGAAATAGAGTAAATAGTAATAAAAAATTTAATAGAAGTAACAATTCCACTGCCAAAAGAAGAAATAAGTTTTCAGTTGAAAAACCTGTGAGAGTATTATGCTAAGCAAAATAAGTCAGAGCAAGACAAATACCATATGATTTCACTCCTGGGGAATTTAAAAAAAAAAAAAAAACAGATCAAGATAGTGGGGAAGAAAAAGAGAGGCAAATCAAGAAACAGACTCTTAACTATATAGAACAAACTGATGGTTAGCAGAAGGGAGGTGGACAGGGGGATGGGTGAAATAGGTGATGGGGATTTAGGAGTGCACCTTTGATGAGCACTGGGTGTTGTATGGAAGTAATGAATACACTGTGTGTTAACTAACTGGAATTTAAATAAAAACTTGAAAAAAATTAAATTACTACCAAATGGGTAAGAAAAGAAAAACATGTAAAAACAGTCATGAAATTTGAGAACACCAAATGTTGTTGCCTGAATTGTGCCCCCCCGAAAAAAAATTCTATCTTGAAAGCTTACTCCCCAGTACCTCAAAATGTGACTATATTTGGATATAGAGCTTTTAAAGCATTAAGTTATAAAGAGGATGTTAAGGTGGGTCCTGATCCAACAGGACTGGTGTCCTTGTATGAAGAGACATCAAGACTACAAGACTGTACAGAGGAAAGATTATGTGAGCACACAGCAAGAAGGTCACCATCTGCAAGACCTGTCTGTCTGTTTTTTGTTGTTGTTTTGTTTTGTTTTTAACTTTCCGGGGGATTGTAATGGTCTTAACAAGTTTGAAAAACACCACTCTAAGGAATATTCCCTTGTCTCAGTTTAGAATCTATTTGCCCACATCTTCACCTGGCTCTTCTCTTCTTTTCATTCAAGAAAGGCCAAACATCTGATCAAATGTCTTCTGGTCAAATGCCATCTCCTCAGAGAGCCTTTCTGACCATCATATATAAACCACCTCCACTTCACCCCTCCACACATACCTTCACTCACTAAACATTTACTTTACCTTTGTTGCCCTTGTAGTACCTTTAACTGTCTGACCTAATTTATTACCTTCTCTAATAGACTGTAAACACCAAAGAGAAACAGACTGCTTCTTGCCCATCATTGTATTTTCAGTGACTGTTACACAGTAAAAATTCTAAACCAGCAAAATAATATTAACGTGGGACAGAGATAATTTTATAGACACATCAAAAGTACAAAACAAGTGAATGATGAAAACATTTAAATCAGAACAGAAAGAAGATGAGGAAGCAGCATGTCTACCATAGTAAAAGCTCTTGACATAGCATCAGAACACCTGGGTTCAAAAGAAGACTTGGGTTCATATGATGTCCTCAATGACAAATTGGAGATAATAATACCTTCTAAGTATTTTAATGCCCTCTCCTCCCTTGTTACATTACATTGGTGTAGGGAAAATTTCTGGCACTTCAAGAACCATGTAATGCTATTTTTTTTAATTTTTTTTATTTATTCATGAGAGACAGAGAGAGAGAGAGGCAGAGGGAGAAGCAGGCTCCCCGCCGAGCAGGGAGCCTGATGCGGGACTCGATCCCAGGATCCTGGGATCATGACCTGAGCCAAAGGCAGACGCTTCACCAACTGAGCCACCCAGGCAATGCTATTCTTAATGAATTTAAAATAAGAAATTTGTATTAGTCTGTTTGGATTGCCATAACAAAATACCAGACTGGGTGGTTTAAACAACAAAAATTTATCTTGGTTCTGGTGCCTGGAAGTGCAATATCAAGGTGATAGCAGGGTTGGTTTCTGGTAGACCTTATTTCCTGGGTTGCAGAAAGCTGCCTTCTCACTGTGTCTTCACATGGCCTTTACTCTGTATATGCATATTCCAGGTGTCTCTTCCTCTTGTTAAAGGGACACCAGTGCTATTGGATTAGAGGACCACCTTTATGACCTGACTCAATCTTAATTACATCTTTAAAGGCCCTATTTACAAATGTATTCATATTAAAAGTTAAGTCTTCACCATGTGGATGGGGGGACATGACACAATTCAGTCCATAGTTAATGTCTATTAAAAGATAAGTTGAAAGCTTAAAAACTACCTTTAACTATGAAGCTTAAAAAATGGTCAATAATGTCAGCTTTAGATTGACATTCAACAGATATCTTTAGTTTTTATAACAGCTAATTTAATTATTTTATTTTATTTTTTCCACAAGAACACTTTTTACTTGAAGCATACTTCAGAATACATGGTTCTCAAAGGTATATATAAAACATTCCATCCAAGAAAAATAGAATTCACATTTTCTTCAAGTACGCACAGAAGAATCCCCTGGGAAAATCACATAAAAATTGACATAACAAATATTATAAATTTAAGAAGACTGAAATCATACCAAGTATATTTTCCAACCACAATGGTACAAAACTAAAGATCAACAATGAAACAAAGCTGGAAAATCTACACTGTAAATATTAAATATTTAATACGTATATATTAAACAGCACACTACTCCACAAGCAATGGGCCAAATAAGAAATCAAATGGTAAATCAAAATATGTTGTAAAACCAAAGAAAAAGAAAACACAGTATTCAAAACCTAGTGATGCAGCAAAAGCAGATGTTAGAATGAAATTTATGCTATAAACGTTTGTATTAAGAAAAAACATTCAGGGGCACCGGGGTGGCTCAGATGGTTAAGCATCTGCCTTCGGCTCAGGTCATGATCCCAGGGTCCTGGGATCGAGTCCCGCATCCAGCTCCCTGCTCCTTGGGAGCCTGCTTCTCCCTCTGCTTCTCTCTCTCTCTCTCTCCCTCTGTCTCTCATGAATAAATAAATAAAATCTTAAAAAAAAAGAAAAGAAAAGAAAAAAAGTTCAAATAAACAACATTACTTCACAAGGAACTAGAAAAAGAAGAAACTAAGCTGAAATTTAGTAGAGGAAAGAAATAACAAAGAACAATCAGAAATAAATAGAGACCAAAATAAACAGTAACATAACATTTTAAGTAATTACTAGTTTTTCTAAAAAAAAATAGAATTGGCAATTCTTTAACTACATTAAGAAAAAAAAAAGAGAGAAGCTTTAAAACCCAAAATGAGAAATGGAAGAGAAAACAATACAACAGATAACCATAGAAATACATAGCACGGTAACAGATTACTATAAACAATATATGCTAACAAATCAGATAACTTAGAAAAAAAAAACAAGTAATTCCTAAAATCACACAAGCTACCAAGATTGAATCATGAATTTTGAATCTAAGAAATAGGAAATCTTCTTAGACCAATAACAAGAATGACAGTTGAATTAGAAATCAAAAACCTCCCAGCACAGAAAAGCCTAAGACTACATGGTTTCATTGGTGAATACTACCTAACGTTTTAAAAAGTAATAAATGACAATCTTTATCAAAAGCTTACAGATAATAGGATAGAAGAATCACATTTAAAATGATTCTATGAGCCAGTATTACCTTCATACCAAAACAAGATAAAAACAATATAAGAACCAAAAAGACTAGTTTGTCCAATGTAATATTGTTACTTTGGCTTTCTTTTCACATCCATTCACATGATAAATGTTTCTCCACCCCCTCATTTTCAATCTGCATGTGTCTTTAGGTCTAAAATGAGACTCTCGTAGGCAGCATATAGATGGGTCTTTTTTTTTTTTTTTTGACTCCCTAGGTCTTTTAATTGGAGTGTTTAGTCCATTTACATTCAAAGTAATTATTGATAGATATGTGTTTATGCCATTTTATTACTTGTTTTGTTATTGTTTCTAGAAATTTTCTTTGATCCTTTCTTGTCTTTGTCACTTTTGGTCTCTCCTTTGTACTCAAAGAGTCAACTTTAATAGTTCTTGGAGGGCTGGTTTATTTGTCACGAACTCCTTTAGTTTTTGTCTGGGAAACTCTTTCTTCTTCTATTCTGAATGATAGCTTTACTGGATAGAATATTCTTGGCTGCAGATTTTTCCCATTTATCACTTTGAATATAACATGCCACTTTCTTCTGACTTGCCAAGTTTCTAGTTGAGCAATCGCCAGCTAGCCTTATGGGTTTTCCCTTGTACATTAAAGACAAAAGTCTTGTTTTTTTTTAAATTTTTTTCTTTATCACTATATTTTGCAAACTTAATTACAATATATGTCTTGGTGTTAACCTATTTTTGTTGATTTTGATGGGAGTTCTCTGTGCCTCCTGGATCTAGATGTCTGTTTCCTTCCCCAGATTAGGGAAGTTTTCAGCTATTATTTCTTGAAATAAATTTTCAGCCCCATTTTCTCTCTTTTCTTCTTCTGGGACCCCTCTAATATGAATGTTATTATGTTTTATGAAGTCACTGAGTTACCTAAGTCTATTTTGTTGCATAATTCTTTCTCTCTTTTGTTCACTTCCTTATTTTCCATTATTTCATCTTTTAGTTCACTAATTCATTCCTCTGCTTCTTCCATCCTGTTATTCATTGCATCTAGCCTATTTCCAATCTTTTTTTTAATTTTTTTATTTATAACCATCAAATCATTCTAAATACCCCAGAAGTTGACCTGAAGACTGACAGACCAAACAAACTCCAGAACTAAAGGGAGAGAAGAGGTCAAACTGAGAAGATGGGAAGTACAGAGATGTGATATAGGGGAGAAATGGATCATGAGAGCTCTGGAGGGGAGGGAGACTTGGTGTGGAGTAGGGTGAGAGGGAGAGGAGCACACAGCAGAAAACACAAGAAGAATGTTTCCCCAAAGCCACTGGCTTGTAAAATGAGACGAGCTGAATTTTGTGAGTTCTTGAAAAAGCTGGGCTTAAACATTGAATTTTAAAAGTCAGCAAGCTTGGCTGGGATAGAGCCTGGAGGGCACTGCCCTGCTCCTGGAGAGAAAGCAGACAAGCAACCTGGAGGCAGAATGCATGGAAACTGCCATCTGAACAATACCTGAGTCACACTGTGGAGATTATTCTTTACTCTAGGAACACATTCCTGATAGGCAGCGTTCACAGAGACATCTTTCTGGGAACAAAGGAGCTGGCTGGCACCATTTCCCCCCACCCCTCAGCATAAACACAGAGCCACCGGCAGGAAGCAGTACAGCACCAACGCCAGCTGCCTAACTTGCTTACACCAAGCACCATGCCCCTGCACTCCAGTGGAAATGCCCTCCTCAGTCACATGTGCCTCAGACCCAGTGCAGTGGGTCCTTTTCCCAGAAAACCAGCACAAACCCCTGCCCACACTACATCTCCTGATCAGAGAGTTCAGGGGCTCAGTTCTGGTGGAGGTGGTATCAGGTCTCATTTCACAAGCAGGCCTGAGTATACCTAGTTACAACTCACCACATTCAGGCCAGGGACCAAACACTGTTCATAGCAGGCAAGGAGAGCCTCTGTAGACAACTGGTCCAAAGGACAGTGCTGCCAAACACAATAGCAGAGCACACACAGCATACACTGGAGACATTACCTGAAACACCAGGCCCTGGACACTACATGACTTCTTCTTCATAAAGCCATTACTTTCAGGAGCAGGAGACATAACTGACTTTTCTAACACAGAGAAGGCAGAGACTTAAACAAAATGCCAACATGGAGGAATTTATCCCAATGAAAGAACAAGATAAGGCCATGGCCAAAGATCTAAGTGAAACAGATATAAGTAACATGCCTGATGGAGAATTTAAAGCAACAATCACCAAAATACTCATTGGGTTCGAGAAAAAGAATAGAAAACAAATGTTTTTAAATGCCAAATATTTTCTTGTTCACTAATTTTGGCTGTGATTAGTAAAGCAATGTGCTAACCACTTTTGATTGAAGCCTGGTTAGAAAATTTATGTATGAGACAGAATTTGAAAAACTGAAATGTTTCACAAGCAAAACCAGGTCATAGAAATTAGCAAATGTAAAGCAGACACTAGTACCTTGATGTTGGAAAACACCCAGAAGAACAGGGAAGATTTTGGAGTTTAGGAAAAGGCCAGTTTAATACCTTTTTCTGATGAATAAGCAAGGACAACACTGTTGAGTTAGTTTCTTTTTAATACCAATTGAGAAATTATGATAGATTCTTATTCATACGTATATCATAGTGAGGGACAATCAAAAAGGCCTTATGAAGAAAGAATCATAAATAATTGTGTTCTCAACTACAAAAATGACAAGCCAGGATCTTGTGTGTAGTCACTAAAAATTTTTTGTATATTACTTTCTACTAAATTGGAACTAAATTATATTGATTTATGTTAACCAATAGATGCATGTAATGTTATTATTGCAAGATTGTATTGATTACATAAGTTGCATATTGATATCTGCAGATTGAATTTTGCCCACTATAAACAAGAGTATTTGTCTATATTTATTTTATTTTATTTGTTTCATTGCTATATCCATAGCACCTAAATTACCAGCTGACATATTTAAGTGATTAGTAAATACTTGTTCAATGTAATATCTATTTAATTCATGCATGAGTACAACCAGTACTAAGATTTTATCATGTTGTAAAACATCATCTCAAAGGAGATTAGTTGGACATCAAACAGTGGTGGAGTAGGTGATTCGGCCTATGTCAATTAAAAAAGAGAGAGAATGGGTGGAGAGAAGAAAAGACAAATGATAAAATTGAAGGAAAATGCAAAAAAAATTAGGAGCATTGAACTATGAAATGGAAAGTTCCTTGTAAAAATTAAAATGTGTGCAAGGTAAGGTGGATGTAGGGATAGGGAAAACAACGTGATGCTGTGATAGATCTCTTCCCAGGAGGGTTCTTGGGGCTTGCTTTAATTATTAGTTTCCATCTTAATGAAAATTTTATAAGATTTCCCTCTGCTCTAAAACAAATAGAAAAATAACAGAATTCACATATAGCATTTTCTTGGAGTGTAACGTCCAGAAGGAAATTAGTAAGAAGAAGTGAAGGGAAAAGCGATGCTTCTTTTGATAACACTCAACTAAATAAACCAGTCAATGCAAACCACAGGCATACCTCAAAGTGATTGTGGGTTCAATTCCAGATCACCACAATAAAGCAAATATTGCAATAAAGTGAGTTGAATGAATTCTTTGGTTTTCCAGTACATATAAAAGTTATACTTACATTATACTGTAGTTTATTAAGTGTGAAATAGCATTATGTCTAAAAGAAAGTATATACCTTAATTAAAAAATACTTCATTGCTAAAAAATGCTAACCATCACCTGAACTTTCAGTGAGTTATAATTACTGATCACAGACCATCATAACAAATTTCAAAAAACATTTGAAATATTACCAGAATTACCCAAATGTGACACAGAGACACAAAGTGAGCATTTCTAATGCTATTAAAAAAACGGCAGTGACAGACTTGCTTGACAGAGTTGCCCCAAACCTTCAGTTTGTAAAATTAAATTTTAAGTTTAATGTTACAGGTACATGTTGCTATTTTATGTTTTATACCTAAGGCAGTAAGCATGTTTGTCTTATGCTAGTATTATAATTATTATTAATAATCAAAATATGCTACACTGAAGATAAATTGCAGACTTACTGAGCATCTAGCCAATCCCAGATTTCTCCATGATTCATCTTGGACCATGCATTATGCTCCATAATAATGTCAACCTGCTCAGTTGCCTGTTAGAACTAGAATATTCCATAATGTGGTAATCATGTCTATTTTGTCCCCACTGAGAAACTTGGTCCTAGAAAAGTGATTGACACATATTATATGCTTAATAACTATGCAAAAAGGAATTGACTGACCATTTGAGAATTCTGATTAATGGGCATGCTGTAGTGACTTTCAATGGCCAAATCAATAATATCTTTTTAGGGGGGTATTTGTAAGTCACAGAGAATCAATTGTGTGGTTAAAAGCATAAAAAAAAGAGAATATTAGAATATGAAACATGGAAGCCATCATCTTCACAGAAGGACAAAAGCATGAGTTGCTATCAGGTTATTAGAATTATTAATGCATCATGAATGTGTCTGCTCTGGATTCACATGCTTATTCTGTCATTTATACATACTATTTACCTTGAGACTGCTTTACACTGTAATAAAATAGTTCTTGCACTCTTGTTGGCAAGCGAAGTATATGTGATACCATTGTAACTGATTATAGAGTAGTGTTCCTGATAGGACATGGTAAAATATTAGAATTGTTTTTATATAAATAACATGATGGGTTTCTGTTGGTGGACTTTAGATATTGAAATTTATTATAATGCCATTAAACATAAGGATTGTGCTTTGGGATTGACCAATGGAAGTATCATTTTCATCTCAAGATAATCCAGTAACTCACCCACCTCATGGCTTGGAGCAGAGGCTTCCTAAATTTCACAATATAATAACCAATATAACAGAAAAGGTCTTGAGTAATTTCAGACTATACTGTTCTTTCAGACTGACTTTTAATTGTCAGTGACTAACTCTTATTAAGTTTATATATACCACATCATATCTTCTCAAATATAATAATAAATTTTAATATGAGAATAACAGCATGTGTTTTTATTAGTTACTGTGTATAATATTAATAATATGCTTATCTCATTTGATTTGCACAAATACCAGAAGGAATTGCTCTTGGCCCCATATTAGAGACATAGTATTTTTTTATTATGTTATGTTAATCACTACACATTACATCATTAGTTTTTGATGTAGTGTTCCATGATTCATTGTTTACATATAACACCCACTGCTCCATAGTAATAAATTCTTGGAGAACAAAGTCATACCTTTAGTTATGAATTGGAATTCAGATGCATCTGACTCCAAAGTCTGGTTCTTAATCATACTTATTTACTATCCATCTGAAAGTTTTTAAAAATAATCTAGGGTTTATAAAAAGAAGAGGTCTGTATTAAATCCCTTTAAAAAGTATTTCCATTTGGGATTTTTCTATCTGGAGGTTTCATAAAGCAGAGATTACTCTTATAATTCAAACCATTTAGATGTGCTGTTTCTTAATGTAATAGATTCAGTTTTACATTCTGCAAAACACTAGTTTTTTAAGAATCTTCTCAAAAAAAGTTCTGAAATCTAGAAATTTGAAAAATATTTTGATAATATACTACTTCCTAAAGATTCACAGTGCACACTAACATTTTTTTTATAATCAAAGATCCTACAGTAAGAATACAATTAATTTTATCTCAGAACTTCTAATTTTACCTGAGTGTTTTTTAAAAACATTTATTAAAACTCTTAGATAATATTTTCTCAGATACACAATAGCAAATTATTTGAGGATAAAAAGGAAAAGGAAGAAAGGCCTAAAGTAATTTCCCACTTAAGATGTAATTGTATAAAACCACAGTTTTACCTCCAATTAGATACACTGGACAGAAAAAAAAATAGATGTCCTTTAAAATATTCTTTATTGAAAACATCAAAACATTGAAAATAGTAAGAAATGAAACACACACACCAAAAAAAAAAAACCACTCAGATTCTACAGAAGAGAAATTTCTACTTGCAGTGTCAACTTTAAGTTTCTTTAAAAGAGTAGAGCTCCCTATTTTCAAATGACAATGTATATAACTTTTCTATTAAAGCTTCATGGGGTGAATGATGTATAGATACAAAGTAGTCATGTCTTCCCTTTTAAAATCATATTTTCTCCTCCTTATCTAAAATGACATGGATGTGAGGTGGCCACATGAGTTAAATTACCAAAGGCACTGTATTACTATAAGCAGAATAGAGTGTTATTAAACAAATCCATAGGATATTTTCCTCTGCAGTCTTTTGCCAGCTCCATCGTCACTCTCTGTTGCTTCTCCCTTTTTTGCCCTGTCTCAAATCAATTCATTTCTATGCAAATGCTTGCATCTCAGTAAGGAGGATATGTGATAAGAAACCAGAATTTTTCTATAGACAGGCTGCTTATTGAGTAATTCATCCATCATTTACTCAAACAGAAAATCTATGACTACCATAATTTATTCATTCACACAGGTGTTTTCCCACCTGAAGCAAAGACTCCATTTTAATTTTGTTTTACAGCTGGTGGACATATCTCTACTCTATTACGATCAACAGCCCCACTTTGCATATATATTCCAGGGGCAATCTTCCTTTGGAGCCTTCTAAATATTCTTTTGTAACAGAGTGTCATTCATCTTCCATTTTCTCTGATTTACCCAATCCTAGCCATCTTTTTGAAGATGCTGCCTCCTTGGCTGTTGAAGCCCACTTTTATTCTGTTAATTTATATCATATAAGCTAGCACTTAAATGGTTCACCTTTTTCTTGTAATACCCCTGAAATAGAGGATAAACAACTTGAACACCAATACTACCTCTAATGTGTATTGTTTTCAACACCACAATATTCTAGCCCATAATGGATACTCACTAGAGATTTGCTGAATTGGAATTTGTGGAGTTATTAAGAGGGACAAATTGCTGTAGGAGGAGGGTTACTTTAGTGAGAGGAAAAAGCCAAAGTAGAATAGTAAAGACCTATTAAGTTTATGAAGTTCCATTATCACATAACTGTATGTATTCAATGAGTGTGAGAACTTCTGGTTTCACATTCTATTATGAGCCTAGGAAGTTGCTAAAAAGAGAGGCTCAGATGAATTAGCAAGACAATATTGCATTTCAATCACACAATTCTGTGTTTTACAAAAAATAACCTTGATTTAGTTTTGTTTTGTTTTTGTTTTGTTTTGTTTTTTGTATCTCAAATATCACTGTAGTGAATTCTACTTTCCAGTCAATTATTTTTAAAAATGCTCACAACTTCATTCTATCCAAAGTAGAATATTAGTTTCATCAGGTGGTTAAATGGCATGTTTAAAAAATCTCTTCTTTGCTGTGTACCCTCAAGTTCCATCTATAGAGATAAATGAATTACTCACCAACACAGTTAAGCAAGCATTATTATTTTTTCCTTCTACACATATTGAGGTAGGCACTGAGTATGAAGTAACCACAGAGATATAGTCCCTTCCTTCTTTAGATTATAATTCTGTGGAGAATGTGTATGATAAATAACCAATCAAAGAAAAAAGAGAAGAAAAGCAAAAAGGAATATGGAAAGTGAGGTGCTAAGAGATTAGAGGGAACCTGTGTTGAATTATGTTGTTTTTAGAGAATTATTTTAAGAAGTAACATTTATGCTGACTTAGAAGATGAGAAAGAACCACTATGTGAATGAAAGAACATTCCAGATAGAAATAAAAAATATGAAAGAGGAAGTCAGGAAAGGATTTTTAGTATAAGAAGCAAAGGGGAATAACAAACAAGATGAGGGTGGAGAAAATGTCAGGGGCCAAATGTTAAGAGGATAATAGGCTAGAATAAGTTCAATGGGAGCCATTAAAGACTTTCAAGCATGGAAGGAACAATATTAGTCTAAGTTTTAAAAAGATAAGCTACTACATGGAAAAGGCTACAAGCACACAAGTATGGAATATCATTCTCCTGAAGGATCTCTTCACATGATGGGGAAGGTGCTCATTGACAGTCATAAGCCTATATACTTCAGATTCCGTATTAATCAAATTTCAGAGAAGAGACAATTAACTACTTCCAGTTCTTTTTTCTAAATTTTATTTATGACAGAGAGCATAAGCAGGGAGAACTGCAGAGGGAGAGGGAGAAGTAGACTCCCCACTGAGAAAGCCAGATGCGGGGCTCAATCCCAGGACCCTGGGATCATGACCTGAGCTGAAGGCAGACACTTAACCATCTGAGCCACCCAGGCGCCCCACTGCTTCCAGTTCTACCTCTGCTGTAGCAGACAACTGACACCTCCACAATGCCATATGAATTGAAGCAACAGAGGAGTTGATCTGTTTATTTTTTCCCTTAATTTTATTCATTCTTGATTTTCATAATATCGCCCATTAATCAATTCTTTTCATACTTCTCTATATTCCTATTCTTTATCCTCTGAGTGTCCTTTGCCGATACTTTAAATACTGATTTTCTTCCACTTCAACCCACACTGTCATGCTCATTTTTAGTGTCTTTCTCTGAGTATGCAGATCTATTTTCACAACTTTAAGTTTTCTCATATTTAATCAATAAATATTCACCAGATACTATTAAGTACCATGCACTATTCTAGGCACAATGGATCACCTAGGGGCACCTGGGTGGCTCAGTCGGTTAAGTGTCTGCCTTTGGCTCAGGTTATGATCCTGGGGTCCTGGTATCGAGTCCCGCATCGGGCTCCCTGCTCAGCAGGGAGCCTGCTTCTCCCTCTCCCTCTGCCTGCCACTCTGCCTGCTTGTGCTCTCTCTCTCTCTCTCCCTGTTAAATAAATAAAGTCTTTTTAAAAAGTCTACCATCTCTTTCTTTCTGTCATCTGTCTCATCTTTTTTCTACTGATGCTTCTCAAATCTAGATCTCTAGCCTAAAACTCTCTTAGAAGAGGTTCTGTTTGGTGGGCTTGAGACTCATGTATTCAACTTCTTACTATCATGTCTGCCTAAACATCATAAAGTCACTTCTTAACTCAAAATACCCAAACAAAAATTTTCTTTTCCCTTAAACTTGTTCTTCCTCATCATTTTCCATCTCTGCAGTTAGTACAACCATCCATTCAGATACCAGGGAGACAGTTTTCTTTCCTCCCTCTTTTTCACTTTCCGCCCTTCAATCAGAGACCAATATTTTAAATTCAAATTAATTTTTTAGTTAATTCAAACACCCATCATATGTTGCTGGTCTGTTGCTATAAATTCCAGACTTGTCTCCCTGATTCCAATTTCCTTTCCTTCAAATCAAACTTCCACACCGCTCCCAGAGGGCTCCACCTAAAAGGTAAATTCGATCACCCTACCTCCTCTCTTATAACCACTATGTCATAATAATTCAAGCAACTTAACATGGCATAGGTCATCTGACCACCATCATCCCCTCCTCTCTACCTCTAGCCTTTTCTTTTGCCAATACCTCTCAAGCATTTTATGTTCAACATTTTCTCTTGACATTGCCTGGGCTTGGGATTTCTTAGTTTCTATTACTCCTTCTTTATCTGAAGAAAAACTTATTTTTCTTTAAGACAGATCCTTCCAAGAAGGCTTTTTTTGGAAATTTTGAGTTTGGATTAATGGTTTCTCTTCTGTGTATTCATTCATTCATTCATTCATTCATTCACTTAAAACATCCTTTGCTTTCTCTTCTAATTGCTTATACCTGCCATATGCCCATGTATTTTTTTTTTTGATAGGACTGGTGAGTCATGATAGAAGAGAAACCTTATTTCTTTTCCTCTCTCCAGAACTAATTTAGTGCCTTATGCAACAGATGTTCATTAAGTAAGTGAATAACTTCATTCTTCTCTTTCAAGCCTAAATATTTCAATATATACTACCATGCACACTCTTTATTAATGATAATATGTATTTGAATAGCACCTTTAAATTTATGAAATGTTTTCACATTTATGCCCTGTTTGATCCAAATCATTCTTTAAGAGAACATTAAGAGGTTTTGATTTTTTCATTTTTAATAACAGGGAAAGTTGAGGTTCAGAGAGATTTGCTCGAGGTCAAACAGCTAATGATGGAACATAATTCTATACATAATTTTTTCAACAGACCACACTGCCTACTACTCATCAGAGTGGGGGCTCAGTCTCCTTGACCCCCTCTTTCTGAAACATGCCAGATACATTTCTTAACCTAAGAAAGCCTCTAACCTAAGGCAGCAGACAGCTCTGCTCAAGTGGGCCTGATCTTTTCTCCCTGAGCTCCAGACCTGTATTTCTAGCAACCTGCTTAATATATATCTCCTTGGATATGCCACAGCACTCCAAAGCAACATGTCTAATTTGCTCTTCTCCCATACCCTCTGCCTCTCACCCAAACTCGTTTGTCCTCCAAATTTTATGATTTCTAGCAATGCTATTTTGTCTTGGGGATTTGGAAATTAATGTTTCAGATGTATCTAACTATTCATCTCCGGAAAATAAACCTTTTTAGTGATAAATTGTCATTATTTATTGAAAATCTGCCAGGCTATCATTCATCCCTTCAGGGCCTTACTGCACAAAGACATTTTAGAGAATTAAATATGGCATACTGAAAATGGTACTCTCCTCTTTGCATAATTAGATTTAGGTATAAAAATATTTCAATAACAACCTAAATTGATAAAAGGTAAAAATCTCTAACAATGAAGAGATTACTTTCATTACTTCAATAACTTTTTTCAGTGAAAAAAATGTTATTATCTTCCATCTTGTTTTATTTATTTTTTATAATGAGGAGGGTAATAATGCCATATGTTTTATTTCTATTTATTCCTGTTTTTGTGCCATGCCAGTCAGTCATTTGACTGCATTAATGGAACCAGGCTGAAAGAGATTCCCTTTTGGATTCACCAAGTTTTGTAGTATTGAGGTCAGCTTTTCCTTCATTCTAACAACTTTCTTGTTATTTTAATATCTGTTTGAAACCATTCATTGGATTAGGTGTAATTGTTAATATAATAATATTTTTAAAAGACCAGGAAGTTCAAAATAAGTTAAAAATATAAATTACATAACTTACTTAGTAAACCACATGTATTAATTCATATAATTCCTGCCTTACTTATAAGTAAGGCAGGAATTATATGAATTAAATTATTGTTCTTAATTGGACTTAGATTTTAGAAATGATATCATAAAGTTACTTCAGTGGCTAAAATTGAAGGGAGAAAACTGAAGATTCTAGGGCTGGGTTTCTCATAACCTGGGTGTGATGGACACTATGATGTATCACCCAGAACCTGATCATGGAAGAACTTGTTGCTCCTGCTGCTGGGAGGGCTGTCATCAACAGGCTTTAGTCATCTTCAGAGATCTCAAATGCATGGTGGTCTACATCCACTGCTTCTTGGGCAACTCACATTCAATAACGAACAGATCAATACAGGAAGACCCAAATCCTGACAAGCTCCTGGCTGTGATTGCTCCCATATGATTATGATTGTCTAAGGCTTTTTTGGCTCTGTATCACAGCTCAGCTTCTCCCTCTACCCAATCTTGTATCCTCACATTCCTTTCAATAAGTATTGCTACCTAACAAATAACTTGCATGCTAAACTGTTGGGTTCCTCCACCCTAATCTAATCTGGAACACAGGGCTTCAAGGAATCTGTGACTCCTCTAAGTTTACAGTCGTGTTTATCTTATACGTGAAATTTCTGGTAGAGGTTTTTCCTAGGTGGGCTTTGTACAAAAAAACTCAAGTATCATTGTCTTAGTGTGTTGAAGATCACCCCATTACTAAGAAAAGATGAAGACAAAATGTGGATAATTTCAGCCTTTGAATTAAGTAGAACAAATTCTGCACAATGACTAATTCATACATATTAACCATTCAATATCTATCACATCATGAATGGACAAAAATGAAACTAAATCAATGAATGCTTACAAGGCAAAGAGCACCCTGCTAAAGTAAAAAAAGAAATGATAAAACTTTAAAAAAAAAAAGGTGACTATTCTTTGTAGTCAGGAGACTGTTTCAGGCCATCCTTTTCATTTTTGTAATTTTTTTTAAAAAGGACACATGAAAATACAGCAAGGTAATGATAACCCTGAAAATTTTTAAAAAGATTGCGATGCACTTTTGAAATTGTGTGTATGAGTTCTTGGCTAGAGCCCTGCTGAATCTTTTTTCAAATTCATAAAGAGAGTCCCTCAGGGTATTTCACAGTGTGAGGATACACAGCCTCCTTTCCTGACAGGTCATTATTGCATATCATGCTGGGATCGAGTGCAGGACTGGAGAGTGGTTGCTCTCTGCTTCTTCTGTAAATGTATGTGAGACTCAGGCTTTGGAATCTTAAATGTCCACGAGAGCTCAAAGGGTACCTGATGATTGATTTGCACTACAGGACAGGACTGACACAAGAATTGCAGTTGAGTTCAGCAGGATTGCAATCAGAGTCCTTGACAAAAGTCATATTGCATGAGGTTGACTATCATGTGGCTATGACCACCTGCTGCAGTTTTTTATCAGTGTTAGATAAGAGGGTTTTTTTTTTGTTTCCTTTTTTAAATGTTGTAATTAAAAGCAGTTTCTTCAAAAGGAAAAGTTTAACAGCAAAAGACCATGTCTACCAAGTTCTGACTGAAGAATGGAAACCTATATAGGGGAAGTGAAACCATAGGGAGGCGTATGCTGTGTGTCTAATTAGTCTATAGCCTTCGAAGTTGAGATACATCACAGGAGAGATTGAGCTTGGAGCAAAGCTCCTTCCTTTATTTAAAAATGATATACTTCACAATCATTAAAATATTAAAGTCCTAGAAATGTTACACCACATGGTGTTATACCAATTCATAGTTTCACTTTATATAGTTAAGAAGTCTATTGGGTGAAAAAGGCATATTTTAAAATTCACATTATGCTTTAATAACTTTTTCCTCCTGTTATGCTCATTGAAAGAAAAAATAAAAATACACAAAAATATAAAGAAATGAATGAAAATCAGTCAGAACTACACTACATAAGAGAGCACGACCTAGACTCTATTAAAAATGTACTACCAAGCCCCCAGGGAGCCTAAATCCACTAAAAATACTACAAAATGTCAAAGAAATTTTCAATTGTTGAAAACTAACAAAAATTTAAGTTGACTAATTGTTAAGTAAATTATTTTTTTCCGTTACCTCAAATTATTTTTTGTTTGTTTAATTAATATGCAGCAACATAAGCACATAATTGCTTTTGAGAATTGGTTTGAACAGAAGTCAAAAGCTAATCTTTTTTTTCTTTATTAACATAATGTATTATTTGTTTCAGGGGTACAGGTCTGTGATTCAACAGTCTTACACAATTCACAGCGCTCACCATAGCACATACCTTCCCCAATGTCTGTCACCCAGCCACCCCATCCCTCCCACCTCCCTCCACTCCAGCAACCCTCTGAAAATTCCTTAGAATAATTAGAGAATTTGCTAGAGCAAAAAACTCTATTGACATTTTAGTCATAATAGAAGTTTATTAAGATCTTCATGGAGCATCTTTACCTATTCCAGTAATATTTCTTGTCAGGTTTTGATTCCTAATATTGGTCTGGACAGGGAAGAATATGAGGACTCTGAGCACATGCCTAAAGCCCTTAAGTCTTGAAAAGAGATAGCCGAACACTCACTTTATTCCAGATGGCTATGTACTTTATTCCTAATATTAAAGGGGGGTTGTAAGGTTTTTGTTTGTTTTGTTTTTGCTTTTTACCCTCAGGATGGTTTTATTTATAGAAATGGATATTCAGAGGCTTACTTTAATGTTTAAAAAATCAACTAGTGAAATTTACAATTGTAACAACTTAATTCATTTTTAAGCTTTTAAACTTAAAGTTCATTTTAAACTCAGTTCACTTATTCTTTTTATAGCTCTAGCAAATTCTCCAATTACTCTAAGGAATTTTCAGTAATTTCTAGCCCCATTTACAAGTTTAGTTATAAACATTTAAACATTTTAAACCATATTTTACATTTTTTTAATTTATTTTCTTATATATATTTTCAGTTTTCTGACTATAATTTTCCAACTGCTAAACTTCTCATAAAGCTAATAAATTAAATTTATAAAATAAAACTAGAATTATCTTAAATATTAATTAAAAACCAGTGAGATTTCAACAACAAAAAGCATAAGCCTAAAATGGTTTCCTAATTAAGTGTCTTAATTTGATATTACAGGGATTTAAAAATGGAATCACACAGTTGACACCCTATGAGTCCAGTTGTCCAATTCTCTTCAACACTAAAGGAACTAATAGGGGGCGCCTGGGTGGCTCAGTCGTTAAGCCTCGGCCTTCGGCTGGGGTCGTGATCCCGGGGTCCTGGAATCTAGACCCGCATAGGGTTCCCTGCTCAGCAGGAAGCCTGCTTCTCCTTCTCCCTCTCCCCCTGCTTGTGTTCCTTCTCTCGCTCTCTCTCTCTGTCAAATAAATAAAATCTTTAAATAAATAAATAAATAAATAAATAAATAAATAAATAACGAACCAATAGTAAATATGCATCTAAAGAATGTTAATGCTATGAGTTTGAATCTCTTAAACGTTTCTATATTCAGTTTTAAATCTTTCTGGGATTGAAAATTATTTGTCTTCCTCTCTCACTAAGGAAATATTATCTTATTCCTCAAGTTTATAGGGTTAACTCTCCAAATCTACCATGTTTGCAAATTAACTATGTTTTATCCATGTCCCTGGAGTTATCTACATCTACTCACAGAGGTCTACAGCTCCCACCAAGTTCGATTGGATTTTACATTTCTTTTGCCTCTGAAGGGTGGTTTGCAGACCTTTGTCTGTGTGGTAACCGGATGCCCAGGGAACCCAAATTGGGCAGCCCAGACAGGCCTGTTCCTGGGTCCACGCCAAAATAGAGAAAGGAATTTGTGGGCCGTACCAGGGTCTTGCCAGGTGGGGGATGTGGCACGCAGCTCTGCATGTGGTAGGCCAGCTCTCAGTCCCACCCTGCCCACAGTCAACCACTGCTGGGACAACCTGCTATTGCAGTCCCACACGGTGGGGGTGAGGGGGACAAACAAACAAAAAAACCTTATTTTTGGAGATAAAAAGACATATTTGCTGCTCACGCCAAAAGACTTTTGCTTTTTAAATGGAAACTGCATTATTTCATATATTTCCTAAGGCTATGCAACACTTTGGGATATTAAAATTATATTAGGCTCAATTTGAGATATTTCTTTGTACTCTATTAGGTCCAATGTATAATGTATTTCCTCAGAAACTAACATTTCCCATTTCTCTGGTGTTAATGATGTAGGAAGAGGGATAACGAAAGATGACTGTCAGGGTAGCCTTGTCTAGAACAGTCCATGCTGTTTCTCTCCTACATGAACAGCATAAAATTCAACTCAGGTAACTTCTGGCGGAGAGGAGGACTCAAAGAGGATAACAACATACCTTTTTAAGTTAGGATCTGAGAGTATCAAAATTTGGGGTGGCTAATTTCTGGGAACTTTTTTTTTTTAAAGATTTTATTTATTTATTTGAGAGAGAGAGAATGAGAGATAGAGAGCACGAGAGGGAAGAGGGTCAGAGGGAGAAGCAGACTCCCTGCTGAGCAGGGAGCCGGATGTGGGACTCGATCCCGGGACTCCAGGATCATGACCTGAGCCAAAGGCAGTCGCTTAACCAACTGAGCCACCCAGGCGCCCTTCTGGGAACTTTTGATCCTGCATTGTGATAGGTCGTCCTGAGGATTAGATGCAGTATCGGCTGCTGCGGCAGCAACAGTAGCAGAAAGCATAAAACTAAGCTTGTAGTTTTTGGAAATGGCTCCTTAATGTCATTATCTTCTATTTTAGCATCTCAGTTGCAAATTAATAGAGAAATAGTCTTCATAAATATGCTTTCTCCCATTTTTCTTGAAACATGTGTCTTTTTGTATAGCCCTCATTTGTCTAATTTTTTTTTTAAGATTTTATTTTTAAGTAATTTTTACGCCCAACATGGGGCTCAAACTTCCAGCCTTGAGATCAAGAGTCAAATGATCCACTGACTGAGGCAGCCAGGCACCCCTGTCTATTTTTGATAGAGTACAGAGAAATATTTCTCTTCTACCAGAAAAAAACAAATAGTTCATGCTTGATGATAAATGGCAACTGACAATCCACCTCCTGGTAAGGGAGACAATAGGATTTAGTAAGGTGTGGGCTAACTTGGAGAGTATACATCACTTTTAACAAAGGGCGCACCCCACAGCTCTAGACAGCTCTTATCCCGTTGGAATACAGACTAGACATTGCCAGAAATTTGCATTTTTATATGAAATTGCCCTATTTGAAATTATTAGTTTAAATTTTTAAAGAACATTATTCAGACTAAACCAAACACATCAGTAAGATTTATTAGGTCCCATGCAGCTAGTTTCACATTGACTGCCCTTTAATTCAATGTGCTACAGGCTGTCTAACATGCATTATCTCAATGCCACAAGGCCCACCTCCCTCAATTTGCAAAATTCTGTAACAGTCATTTCTGTAAAAGTCAATTCTGTAAAAGTTGGGATTTCAGTTTTCTTGCTTTTTGTGCTAGAACACAAACTCCTTAGCTAGTATAATAAATTATTTTAAGCTAATATAATCTTGTGCTTCATTATCAATAATTGAAATGCTCTTCCCTCATTCTCTAATTGACTAATTTTATTTTCCCAACCTTTAATGTCCAAACCAAATGTCACCTCCCCTGTGAAGGGTTTCTATTATCAATATTCAATATTTTTCTCTTTCTCTTCACACTCAACAGCACTTTATGTAGTACCTCAGCTATGGCATAGTGCCATGAAATTAACATGCCTGGGTCAGCGTACTAGTCCAAAGAGAAATAAAAACATGTGGAGCAGACCTGGAGCCACACCAAGCTGAACTCAGACAAAATGATCTTATTCCAGTCAATCTGCAAGAAGGTGACTAAAGAAAAAATATTTTGCATTTTTGGGTTATTTGTTATGTAGAGGTATTATGGAAATAATTAACCAGTATAGCTTATCACAATGGTTAAAGGATCCTTCTAGGGCTCTGTGTTCCTGGATATTGGAGCACTGAAAGAAAAGTTTAAGTTTTCAGAGAAGAAAAAGAGAACCAAAAATACTTCCCTCAGTAATTTTACTTGAAACTAGTCTGTAAGAAGAAATATCTGCTAATTTTAGCATATATATAATATATATGCCTGTATATAATATGTATATATATATATATATATATGATCTTTGAAGTCCACAAGGTTAATCACTTAGTCCTCCGAAATGAGTTTTTGTGATTAGAAAAAAATCTGACAATCATTACTCACTTTCTAGATTAAACAAACATTTTTAGAAGTATGTAATTCCATTTATTTAACACATATTTGTGAGCCCCTTACTAAATACTAAATATAAAATGAAGTAAAGATATCCAGAAATATATGCAGGATGAGGAGGAGATCATGAGTTCAATTAAGAAATGTCCACGTATAGATTTCGAGTAAACTTTGGTTATATGACTCTAGAGCACAGAATGTCAGTGGGTATCCAGTGATCAAGTAGCAGCTGAAGGTATGGGTTGAATATCATCTCCCATGAAGAATCTATAGAGGAGAAGAGGAGTAATCCGAGGATAGGACCCTGGATAACACTAACATTTAAATGTAGGGCAAAGACCAGCCATAGAAATAGAAGGGAATTTTGGAATAATTTGTCATAAAAGCCAAAGTGGGAGAGAATTTCATTTAGACATAGTCAACAGTTTCAAATGTTTAATAGAGCATGACTATAAGAAGGGCCGATTTTCATTAGACTTGGCAATTAGGAATTCACAGATGATTTCAATTATTGAAATTTCAGGAAGAAAGGTAACAGGCCATATTACCATGGAATGAGGACTGAATGGGCTATTTAATAGAGAAAATTTTCAGTGGAGACAGCTTTTCTATAAGCTTGATTGTGAATGAAACTGGGGTTCAAACACATCTGTCTCTTACTTCGCTCTCACTTTTTTCATGAATATTCTGAGCTTTCTTTCTAAAAGTGTCTTGATACATATTTAACACTTTTAATTTTCCTTTTATTATTATACAATATTTTTAAAGGAGTATTCATTTATAAATGCAATAATAGTTCTTTTGATAATTCCTATAATTATCAGAATCACTCCACATTGGGTCATATCTAAAGAACCTTGTTCAAATTCCTGGGTCCACACTTAGTAAATGCATGTTCTTAGATAAGCTATATAAACTTTCTAAGCCTCCATTCCCTCAGATGGAAAATAGGGCTAATATTATTTATCTCATTGAGTGGATATCAGAATCAGATAAAACATGAAATTCTCATAGGGACTAGCACAAAGTAGATACTCAATTATGATGACTGTCATTATCTTGTTATTATTAATATTGCTATAGTGCAAAGAACATTATGCAACATTTGCTTATATTTCAAAGTCATAGAGTGAATGAGTTTGCTAAGGGTAGCCGGTGAAATTATAGCCACCTAGACCAAAAGTACAGCATATTGTTTTTGCAGTCAAAAGAGTAGAAAAACATAATTTAATGAATTAAAAATAATTCGCCTTTATTTTCGATAAAAACAGAACAAGTAAATATTTAATTTTAATTATTGATTTATTCAATGGGTATACTAATTAACAGCATTTTTTCTTCTTTGTTAAAATTATTTTATTAACTGAAAATCTTTTTAAATTTTATTTTATCGTAGTAACAGCACTTAGCAAGAAACTTAGCATCTTAACAAGTTTTGAAGTGACAATACAGTATCATTCATTTTGGGACAAAATTGTACAGCAAATATCTAGAACTGATTTGTCTTGAATAATTAAGACTTTAGTCTTTTGATTAGTGACTCTCCCAATTTCTTATCCTCCCAGCCTCTGGCAAGCACCATTGTATTCCCTGATTCTCTCTAAGTTTATCTATATTAGACATTGTGGAACCAGGCAATATTTGCCTTTCTCAAAATGGTTTATTTTACTTGGCAAAGTGTCGTGAAGATTTATCCATGTTGTTGCATATTGCAGGATTTCCTTCATTTTAAGGCTAAATAATATTCCATTGCATGTATATACCTCATTTTCTTTATATATTCATCCATCAGTGAATATTTTGGTTGTGAAACCATCATTGTGGTTTTGATTTGAATTCCCCTGATGATTAGTGACATTGAATATCTTTCTTTTAAGATTTTATTTATTTATTTGACAGAGGGAGAGAGCACAGCAGGGGGAGCAGCTGGCAGAGGCAGAGGCAGAGGGAGGAGAAGCAGGCTCTCTGCGGAGCAGGAAGCCCAATGTGGGGCTCGATCCCAGGACTTTGGGATCACGACCTGAGCCAAAGGCAGCCATTTAACTGACTGAGCCACGCAGGTGCTCCTGAATATCTTTTCATATTCCTGTTGGCCATTTAGATGTCTTCTTTGGAGAAAACTCTATTCAAGTCATAACCCTTTCTTTAATTGGGTTATTTATGTTTTTGCTATTGCATTGTAAGAGTTCCTTATATATTTTGGAAATTAATCCCTTATTAGATACATGGTTTGAGAATATTTTATCCCATTCTGTGGGTTGCCTTTCCACTTTGTCGATTGTTTCCTTTGCTATCTAGGAGTGAGTTTTTGTTTTGTTTTGCTGGTTGGTTGGTTTCTATAATGTTTTTAATGGGAAAGGTGATGAGATTTCTGTATACACCCTCCCCCCTGAAAAAAATATTCGTTAACGATCAAGTTGGAGAAAGAATAATAGACTGATCTAATTCTGCAAAGGAGGTCCTTATATGGGACTGACAGCAGCTCTCTTCATCAAGCTTCTGTGTAATATTACTATGCCTTGTCTATAAAAATTAAGAAACCTAGAATCAATGGAGTGCCTCTCATTCAGCTTACTGCCAGTTCAGTGAGGACTGTGCAGAGGTGTTTTAGTTTGATGTAGTCTCACTTTTCTATTTTTGCTATTGTTGTCTGTGCTTTTGGTGTCATATTTATGAAATCACTGCCAAGACCAATGTCATGAAGTTTTTGCCTGTATTTTCTTCTAGGAACTTTACAGTTTCAAATCTTAAATTTAAGTCTTTAATCAATTTTGATTTAATTTTTTCTGTATAGTTTAAGATACACAGAGTTTAAGGGTCAAATTTCATTTTTGCATATGAATATCCAATTTTCCCAGTATCATTTGTTGAAAATACTATCCTTTCTCCACTGTGTATTTTGGCACTCTTGTCAAAGATCAGTTGATCACATACTCATGGATTGATTTCTGGACTCTCTATTCAGTTCCACTGGTTTATATAATCTGTATCTATGCTAGCATCATATTATTTTATTGTAGCTTTTTGATGTAATATGAAATGAGAAAGTGTGATGCCTCCAGCTTTATTTTTCCCCAAAACTTTTTGGCTATTCAGAGTCTTTTGTGGGTCCATATGAATTTTAGAATTGTTTTTTCTACTTCTGTAAAAAAAAAAAAATGCCATTGAGATTTTGATAGGGATTGCAATCTGGATCATTTTGGGTAGTATAGACATGTTTAACAATAATAAGTCTTATAATCCATGAATACAGGTTGTCTTTCTATTTGTTTTTGTCTTTAATTTCTTTCACCATCGTTTTATAGTTTTCACAGTACAAGTCTTTCACCTCCTTAGTTAAGCTTATTCTTAAGTATTTTATTTTTTTCGGTGCTATTATAAATGAGATAGTTTTCCTAATTTCCTTTTCAAATAGTTGATTTTTAGTATATAGAAATACAACTGATTTTTGTGTGTTGATTTTGTATCCTGCAAATTTACAGAGTTAGTTTACTGGTTCTTACAATTTTTTTTATGTAGTTTTTAAGTTTTCTATGCATGAGATCATGTCATCTGCAAACAGGGACAATTTTTTTTCTTCTTTTCCAACTTGGATGCCTCTTATTTCTTTTTCTTGCCTAATTGCTATAGCTAGGATTTTTGATACTACATTGAATGGAAGTGTCAAGAGTGATCATCCTTGCCTTGTTCTTGATCTTAGAGAAAAAATTTTCAGCTTTTCACTCTTGAGTATAATATTACCTGTGGGTTTTTCATACATGGCCTTTATTTATTTTTTTAAAGATTTTATTTATTTATTTGCCAGAGAGAGAGCACAAGCAGGAGGAGCAGCAAGCAGAAGGAAAGGGAGAAACAGACTCCCCGCTGAACAGGGAGCCTGACACGGGACTCGATCCCAGGACCCTGGTATCATGACCTGAGCCGAAGGCAGATGCTTAACCAACTGAGCAACCCAGACTTCCCTCATACATGGCCTTTATTGACTGAGCATTTTTAAAGCACATTTAGGTAATACTTAGATCAAAGAAAAAATCTTGAGATTCTCCCAAATTACCTTCTATGCATTTTTAACCTAAAAATGGAATCAGTCATTTTACTGATTTTTTCCCCAAAAGCTAAAGCAAGATTTTAATAAGCAGAGGAGAGGCTTCAGCCCCAATTTAACTAGAGATGGAAATGAAAGATGTACTCCCAGAAAGGACTCAGATTTTAAAGTTAATTATAGGTGAGCAAATATGAGAACAAGCAGTTTTCTGACATCATTCATTTCAATTCAATACCATATATTCAATAAATATTTTTCTAAAATCTTTAAGTTGCATTTTCTTGTTTTAAGCATGAATGCCTGTACTAGATTTCCACTGCTGTATAACAAATTACCACAGACTTAACAGCTTAAAAGAACACACATTTATAAAAATAACACACATTTATTATCTTACAGTTCTCATGGACAGGAATCTGGGCACAGCTCTATTAGGTCCTCTGCTCAGGCCCCCAGTATCAGTAGAGGCTGCAGTCTCTTCAGAAACTCAATTGTAAGTCTAAGGTTTCCAACATATCTACCAATATTAAATCATATTATTTTTGATTGGTTAAGGTTTTCAAGAATTTATAAAATTTTTTATAAATTAAAAATATTAAAATTATTATTTTGATTAATGAAAGAAAACATTAACAAAACTATCATGTTCAAAGTCACCTAACTCTGATTTGTCTTTCTTTTATCATCTTGTTCTTTGGTCATTAAAGTTTTGCCACTTTATAATTCCTACTCTGAGATTTTACAAGGGACAGTTTCCACTACTTCTTGGGAAGCTATTTGGCACTGTAACAGACCTCTCCTTATTCTGTCTTGTTTTCCCTTTGTTCTGTTTCATCTCATTACTTTTCCATTTCTTCCTGCAATATCACATTGAAGGCTTTCATCTAATTTTCAATACACTGTCACCTGCTCATCTTTGTTAGTTCTGTTGCTTATCAAGCAGTTCTTTCTTACAAAATCACTTTGCTTTGGAAACTATGTGCCAGGTGTATGATACTAACTTGCAATGCTGCCAGATGAATCTTGTTTAATTTTCTTTTTAACCTTGCTTTAAATTTATAGAATAAAATGCATTGAACATCAGGACTAAAACACCTTTTGCAGAGAAAAAAATGGAGAAGCATGGCCTATTGTATTGACATAAAAACATAGTGCTGCTCTTCTACTGGTGGTTGCATGTACAGGTGATTACGAACAGGAAGGCACTAGAAGATAATGGAAATTAGTACACTCAGCACAGCAGGAAACACTTAGCCTTTTAGATATACTTTAGAAAGAATTTCTCAATGGATGGGCTTGCAATGTGTGATTCTGAACACCAAAGCAAAAGCTAGCATTATTGGCATAAGTCAATATCCTACTTTGGGCATCCAAATGCTAAAATCTAACAGACATAACTCTTAAAGCCACAAAATTCCTTTTATAAATTCCTAAAAATAGGGAAGAGTATTTTCTGGAAGATTGAGAATGTTTCTTTGTTTTCATCTAAAATTTATTTGATCCAGTATTTGGCTTACAAAATACCTTATACAGATACATTCTGAACATTTTTTTAAATTTAGCTTAATAAATAGCTATCTGATATAACTCATTTTTTGTTTAAAACCTAATTATTTTTAAAGTTGACAATAATAACAAAAACTAAGTCATATCTTATTTGTTATAAACATAAGAGTTTAAATATAATGCCTGCTGCTAAAAATCAGGTAAAATATCAAAAAGATATGTATATATAGTGTGTGTTTGCTCCAGTGCAAGGTACTAATTTTATATTCAAGAACATTAAAATCAATTTAATTAGGAATATGTTATAATAAATGAAATCTAATACTTTTCTATCCAAGAAAACAAATGTTCTCTGCCATGACTTTAGCAAATTTATTCAAATCTACTTAAATACTTCCAGTGATACAGATGCCTTCATTTCACACTGTCTCCTATAGTGTTGAGTTGTTCTAATTTTAAATCTTATAAAACTTTCACTTTCCTAGAACATAAACTTGTTTCTTTAGACCATCCATTCATTCACCCTAGTTTCACCTTAGAATGATCCATTCTAAATCTGCCCCTTACACATTAACTTATTGCAAATGTTTAAACATTTTTTTTAGCTTAAGACATGCTCAGGTATGTCTAGAGTTTTTTTCAGTAATTTCCAATATGGTTTTTCTGCACACAATCTAGTTGGCCATTACCCAGATTATATGAGTAAACTTAAAATTTTTCACAATTGCATAGGCTGAGATTACAATAGACTTTTTATTCAATGTTTTATTTGTTCTGTCAACTAATAGCCTATTTTATTTCCTAATATAAAGTTCTCAAGATAGGTCTTTTAAGTTCTGAGATTTATATTTGATTTTTCCATAACCTCTGTGCTGAATTTGTTTAGTTTTTTGACACATAACTATGAGTGCCAATCATTACCCCAGGTGCTGGAGATAGATTGCTGAGCACAGTTTGATCACAATGGCCATGTAGTCTCTAGAAAGAATCAGACAATCAAATAATCACAACAATAAATATATAATTATAAACTGAGATAAATGCTCAAAAAAGAACAGTCCAGTTTATTACATACATTATTGTTATTTTAATTTAATTTTCTCTCGTTAGATTTGTCCTATGCCTCTACATTGAGGATGTTTTTGAATCTGCATTATTTTATCCAACATGTTATTCCTTTTTGTTTGTATCATCTGAAATATTAATAAGCATAAGCACTCCTACAAGTTCTTAAATAAATTACCCTTTGAAAATCATTTTCCATCTCTTTGAAAATCATCTTCCATATACAACTTATGTAATATTTTTAAATTTGTTATGCAAATGGATAAAGATATTTACATTGTCCCAGCCTTTAACATAAGGCTATGATGAGGCTCAAATGAGAGATTTTACCTGAAAGCTCTTTGTGAACTATCAAATGTTATACAATGCCAGACATTATTATTCTTCTGAGTTAATACATCATAAACCAAAGAGTCTTTTTTGTATAGTTAAAGCTCTCATTTATCCATTAATCAACAATCATTAGGTATATTTGTTCAACCAATTAAAATGCACTCATTGTGTTTTCATATTTCACCCACATTTCTCTATTTTATTCATAAAGGTATTGTGGCAGAGACACAAAGCCTTGCTGAAATCAAGGTATAAAGTGTATATATTTTCCTGAATTTTCCTTGTCATTCCTTTATCATTTATTCAATTGTTTGGTAATCACAACAAATAAACATCATTTGGTCCTCTTCTTTCTCACTCTGCCCAAAAATATCACAACTCATCAAAGAATTGAAGGGAAATTGCCAGCCAGCTTTGAACTTATGTAATATTTTTAAATTTGTTATGCAAATGCATATGAACAATACATGTTTCTCCTTTCTACTCTTTGAATTTTATTTCTAATTTCAAAGATAACTCTTCTTTCTTTCTTTCATTTATTACTGACTGACATGGATTCTTCTTAACAAGTAAGAGGTGTAGTATCACACTGAGAAGAGGACTGAACACAGCTTTTAAATAAAATTTATCCATCTAGTTGTTTTTCCTTTTGGAAAAGGTGAGTTTAAAAAGTTATTTTTATCAATTTTAATAACAATTTATGATTTCTGATATATCCTGGAGCACATATCACAATAATTAATTCTCAAAAAGTTATATTCTTTGTTAATTACCATCCCTTGAACAACAACAGACATATATAAAAAAAAGTCATGTGTTTTGATAAGTGTAGAAATTCTACTTTTCATGGTCTCACTCAAAACTAAACCAAAGACATAGTATTAATCAGAAATTAGATTGCATGTGCCCTTTTAGCTGGAGAATATCAAACTGGTCTAGACAAATCAATCAAGACTTTGTAAACTAACAACCAGCTCCTAATTATGTATTTTATCTAAATTGATGTTTATTGAATTTTTACTGTATTGTGGCTAATTCACACACATTCTCATATTTAGTGTTTTCAAATATAATTTTACCACCAGCTTAAAAATTCATTCATTCATGGGGCACCTGGGTGTCTCAGTTGGTTAAGTGTCTAAAGCTTGGTTTCCACTCAAGTCATGATCTCAGGGTCACAGGATTGAGCCCCAAGTTGGGCTTTGTGCTCAATACAAAGTCTAGTTGAGAATTTTTTCCCTCTCCCTTCCCCACCCTGCTCCTCCCCCTGCTCATGCTCTCTCTCTCTAATTAATTAATTAATTCACATATCAAGAAATATTTATTGATTGCCTATGATGCTTCAGGTACTATTTTAGGAACTTGAGTTTCAGCATTAAACAAACTAGCAAACAAATAAATAAATCTTCCTGCCCTGGTAGAGCTTACATTTCAGAGAGAGAGACTGATAATAACGAAATAAATTAGAAAAAATATATTTAAAATGATAAATTCTATGAAGAAAATTAGAGCAGGTTGAGTTGATGGAGTTTTTGAGGTAGGAAGGGGTATGTTGTAACTTTAGATGTGACAAGATAAGGAAGGTCACACCTTTCGTTAAGGAAGTCCAACCTTGAAAGAGGTGAGGGAGTTAGCCTTGTGGATGCCAGGAAGAGGAAGCAGCTAGAGCAGAGGTCCTAAGATGGGTGCATCCATGAAGGAGTACTAGTATGACTGGAGCCAATTATGGGGAGGAGCAGTCGATGCGGGGTCAGAGACTTGTGTAGAGCAAGGCCATTGAAGGGCTTCTAGGACATTGCAAGAATTTTGACTTTTACTCTGAGGGACATAGGGGGTCACAGTAGAGTTACCAGCTAAGGTTGGATTCGTTTTTATTTCTATTGCAAAGGATTACTTTGCGTGCAAACTAAGTGTACACTGGTAGATACAGGAGCACAATATTATAGGCTATTGTAATAATCCCAGTGAGTAACAATGATGACTTATATTAGGGAAAAAGCAGTAGAGGGGGCCAGAAATAATCAAACTCTGAGTGTTTTAAAATAATCTTTATTATAATTATAAAATAGTACAGAGTAAAAATCATAGTATTATGAATCCCATACCCATTACTCATAGAGAATTATCAGGATTTTGTTATATTTTCTTTCTCCCTCTTTATTATGTTCTTTCTTACAAAATATTTTAAGGGAATCCCTAAATATCTCATAATTTCCCCCCAATTCCTTTATTATGAGTTCCCAAAGCTACAGAGTTATCATGCTCAATAAAAGTGATGATATTCCATAGTATCTTCTAATATCATAATCAAATTTCCACAATAAAATTTCTTTCAGTTCCTTTAAAATGTACTCAACAGTTGCTTTCTTGGAATGGAATCTAAACAAATTTCTTACATGGATTTTTGTTTTATTGTATCTCTTAAATCTCTTCATTGTAAAACAGATGCCACTTAAGTTCTTTCAAGTGAATCTCTAGTAGACAACATATAAGTAGATCATATTTTTAAGAAATCTATTTTGCCAATTTCTGCCTTTTAATTAGAAAATATAATTCATTTACATGTAAAGTAATTAGTGATAAGGAAGAATTTCTGCCGTTTTGCTCTTTGTTTTGTGTATGTCTTTGTTGTACTTTATTTCCTATTATTGCCTATTTGTAATTATTTGATTCTTCACAGTGTACAATTTTTATTCTGTTCTCATTTCCTTTCCTGTTTTTTTTTTTTTCTAGTGGTTTCCCTGGGGATTACAATTAACTTCTTAAACTTATAGCAATCTCTTTTGTACTAATACTGCCTTAACTTCAATAGTATACAAATTCTCTGCTCCTATACAGCTCCTTCATATTGATGTCACAAATTACATCTGTATACACTGTTGCCCATTAACATAGATTTTTAATTAATGTTTTATGGGTTTGTCTTTTAAATCATATAGGGAAAGAGAAGAGGAGTTACAGACCCAAAATACAAGAATACCAGCTTTGTATTTACCCATGTACTACCTATAGAGTGTTCTTTATTCTTCATATGGCTTCCTGTGCTTGTCCAGTATCCTTTAATTTCAGCCTGAAGTACTCACTTTAATATTTCCTGTAGGCAAGTCTACCAGGGACAACACCCTCTGCTTTTGTTTCTGGGGATGTCTTAATTTCTCTTTCATTTTTGAAAGAACAGTTTGCCAGATATATAATACTTGGTTGACTTTCTGTTTTCTTTCTGCACTTTAAATATGTTATTCCACAGCTTTCTGACCTCCATGGTGTCTCCTAATTGTTTTTTACTCTTATGAAGGATTTCTTATGTATAATCGATTTCTTCTCTCTAGCTGTTTTCAAGATTTCTCTTTGCATTTGTCTTTCAACAGTTTGATTGTTTTATTTATTTACTTATTTTTAAATTTTATTTTATTATGTTATGTTAGTCACCATACCATACATCACCAGTTTTCGATGCAGTGATCCATGAGTCATTGTTTTCATACAACACCCAGTGCTCCATGCAGTATGTGCCCTCCCTAATACCCACCACCGGGCTAACCCCTCCCCCCACACCCTCCCCTCTAAAACCCTCAGTTTGTTTCTCAGCGTCCATAGTCTCTCATGGTTCATCTCTCCTTCCGATATCCCCCCGCTTCATTTTTCCCTTCCTTCTCCTAATGTCCTCCATGCTATTCTTTATGTTCCACAAATAAGTGAAACCACATGATAATTGACTTTCTCTGCTTGACTTATTTCACTTAGCATAATCTCCTCCAGTCCCATCCATGTTGATGTAAAAGTTGGGTATTCATCCTTTCTGATGGCTGAGTAATATTCCATTGTATATATGGACCACATCTTTTTTATCCATTCATCTGTTGAAGGGCATCTCGGCTCTTTCTACAGTTTGGCTGTTGTGGACATTGCCGCTATGAACATTGGGGTGCATATGGCCCTCCTTTTCACTTCGTCTGTGTCTTTGGGGTAAATACCCAGTAGTGCAATTGCTGGGTCATAGGGTAGCTCTATTTTTAATTTTTGAGGCACTTCCACGCTGTTTTCCAAAGTGGCTGTACCAGCTTGCATTCCCACCAGTGTAAGAGGGTTCTCTTTTCTCCACAACCTCTCCAACATTTGTTGTTTCTTGCCTTGTCAATTTTTGCCATTCTAACTGTTGTAAGGTAGTATCTCAATGTGGTTTTGATTTGAATTTCCCTGATGGCTAATAATGATGAACATTTTTTCATATGTCTGTTAGGCATTTGTATGTCTTCTTTGGAGAAGTGTCTGTTCATGTCTTCTGCCCATTTTTTGACTTGATTATTTGTTTTTTGGGTGTTGAGTTTGAGAAGTTCTTTATGGATTTTGGATACCAGCCCTTTATCTGTAGTGTCATTTGCAAATATCTTCTCCCATTCTGTGTGTCGCCTCTTTGTTTTGTTGACTGTTTCCTTTGCTGTGCAGAAGCTTTTTATCTTGTTGAAGTCCCAAAAGTTCATTTTTGCTTTTGTTTCACTAGCCTTTGGAGATGTATCTTGAAAGAAATTGCTGTGGCCAATGTCAAAGAGGTTACTGCCTATGTTCTCCTCTAGGATTTTTATGGATTCCTGTCTCACATTGAGGTCTTTCATCCATTTTGAGTTTATCTTTGTGTATGGTGTTAGAGAATTGTCGTTTCATTCTTCTGTATATAGCTGTCCAATTTACCCAGCACCATTTATTGAAGAGACTGTCTTTTTTCCATTGCAGATTTTTTCCTGCTTTGTCGAAGATTATTTGACCATAGAGTTGAGGGTCCATATCTGGGCTCTTTATGCTGTTCCATTGGTCTATATGTCTGTTTTTGTGCCAGTACCAGGCTATCTTGGTGATCACTGCTTTGTAATATAGATTGAAATCAGGCAACGTGATGCCCCCAGCTTTGTTTTTCTTTTTCAACATTTCCTTGGCAACTCAGGGTCTTTTCTGATTCCACATAAATTTTAGGTTTGTTCCAGCACTTTGGGAAAAATGTCACTGGAATTTTGATTGGGATGGCATTGAAGGTATAGATTGCTCTGGGTAGCATAGACATTTTAACAATGTTTATTCTTTTTTTTAAGATTTTATTTGTTTATTTAACAGAGAGAGACACAGCGAGAGAGGGAACACAAGCAGGGGGAGTGGGAGAGGGAGAAGCAGGCTTCCCGCGGAGCAGGGAGCCTGATGATGCCAGGTTCGATCCCAGGAGCCTGGGATCATGACCTGAGCCGAAGGCAGATGCTTAACGACTGAGCCACCCAGGCACCCCAACAATGTTTATTCTTCCGATCCATGAGCATGGAATGTTTTTCCATCTATTTGTGTCTTCTTCAATTTCTTTCATGAGTGTTCTGTAGTTCCTAGAGTATACATCCTTTACCTCTTTGGTTAGGTTTATTCCGAGTTATCTTATGGTTCTTGGTGCTATTGTAAATGGAATCATTTCTCTAATTTCTCTTTCTACAGTTGCATTGTTAGTGTATAAGAAAGCAACTGATTTCTGTGCATTGATTTTGTGTCCTGCCACATTACTGAATTGCTGTATGAGTTCTAGTAATTTGGGGGTGGAGTCTTTTGGGTTTTCCACATAAAGTATCATGTCATCTGCGATGAGAGAGAGTTTGACTACTTCTCTGCCACTTTGAATACATTTTATTTCTTTTTGTTGTCTGATTGCTGTTGCTAGGACTTCTCGTACTATGTTGAACAATAGTGGTGAGAGTGGGCATCCTTGATGTGTTCTTGGTCTTAAGGGAAAGGCTCTCAGGTTTTCCCCATCAAGGATGATATTTGCTGTGGGTTTTTCACAGATGGATTTTATGAACTTGAGGAGTGTTCCCTCTATCCCTATACCCTGAAGAGTTTTAATCAGGGAAGGATGCTGTATTTTGTCAAATGCTTTTTCTGCATCAATTGAGAGGACCATATGGTTCTCTCTCCTCTTCTTAATGTGTTTTATCACATTGATTGATTTGCAAATGTTGAACTACCCTTGCATCCTGTGGATAAATCCCACTTGGTCGTGGTAGATGATCCTTTTAATGTATTGTTGGATGCTATTAGGTAGGATTTTGTTGAGGATTTTGGAATCCATATTCAACAGGGATATCGGTCTGAAATTCTCCTTTTTGATGGGGTCTTTCCCTGGTTTGGGGATTAAGGTAATACTGGCCTCATAGAATGAGTCTGGAAGCTTTCCTCCTGTTTCTATTTTTTGAAACAGCTTCAGGACAATAGGTATTATTTCTTCTTTGAATGTTTTGTCGAATTCCCAAGGGAATCCATCAGGCCCTGGACTCTTGTTTTTTTGGGAGGTTTTTGATCTCTGCTTCAATCTTGTTACTGGTTATTGGCCTATTCAGGTTGTCAATTTCTTCCTGTTTCAGTCTTGGGAGTTTATAGGTTTCCAGGAAAGCATCCATTTCATCCAGGTTGCTCAGTTTATTGGCATATAGTTGTTGATAATAATTTCTAATAATTGTTTCTATTTCCTTAGTATTAGTCATAATCTCTCCCCGTTCACTCATAATTTTATTAATTTGGGTCATTTCTCTTTTCTTTTGGATAAGTCTAGCCAGTGGTTTATCGATCTTATTAATTCTTTCAAAAAACCAGCTTCTAGTTTCATTGATCTGATCTACTGTGTTTCTGGCTTCTAATTCATTGATCTCTGCTCTAATCTTAATCATTTCTCTTCTAATGCGTGGCTTAGGCATCGTTTGTTGCTTTTTCTCTAGTTTTTTAAGGTGTAGAGGTAGTTGGTGAATTCGGGATTTTTCTATTTTTTTGAGTAAGGCTTGGATGGCTGTGTATTATTCCCTTAGGACTGCCTTTGCTGTATCCCATAGGTTTCAGACCGATGCGTTTTTGTTCTCATTGGTTTCCATGAATTGTTTAAGTTCTTCTTTGATTTCCTGGTTGACCCAAACATTCTTGAGCAGAGTGGTCTTTAGCTTCCAAGTGTTTGAATTTCTTCCAATTTTTTTCTTGTGATTGAGTTCTAGTTTTAAAGCATTATGGTCTGAGAATATGGAGGGAATAATCTTAATCTTTTGGTATCAGTCAAGACCTGATTTGTGACCCAGTATGTGGTCTACTCTGTAGAAAGTTCCATGTGTGCTCGAGAAGAATGAGTGTTCTGTTGTGTTAGGGTGGAACGTTCTGTATAATATCTATGACGTCCATCTAATCCAGCGTGTCATTCAAAGCTCTTGTTTCTTTGTTGGTTTTCTGCTTAGATGACCTATCTATTGCTGAGAGTGAAGTATTGAGGTCTCTTACAGTTAACGTATTTTTATCAATATGACTCTTTATTTTGGTTAACAGTTGGCTTATGTAGATGGCTGCTTCCATTTTGGGGCATAGCTATTTACAATTGTTAGAACTTCTTGTTGGATAGACCCTTTAAGAATGATATAGTGTCCTTCTGTGTCTCCAACTACAGTCTTTTGTTTAAAATCTAATTTCTCTGATATAAGAATTGCTCCCCCAGCTTTCTTTTGAGGTCCGTTGGCATGGAAGATGGATCTCCATCCCTTCACTTTCAGGCTGGATGTATCTTTAGGTTCAAAATGAGTCTCTTGTAGACAGCATATGGATGGATCCTGTATTTTTATCCAATCTGCAACCCTGTGCCTTTTATGGGAGCATTTAGACCATTCACATTGAGAGTGATTATTGAAAGATATGAATTTATTGCCATCATAGTGCCTGTGAAGACCTTGTTCTTATAGATTGTCTCTGTAAATTTCTTTTCTATATCACTTTTGGAGTCTTTCTCCTTTTATAGAACCCCCCCTTTAATATTTCTTGCAGGGTTGGCTTACTGGTCACATATTCTTTCAGTTTCTTCCAGTCTTGGAAGCTCTGCATCTCTCCATCCATTCTAAATGACAGCCTTGCCAGATAAAGTATTCTTGGCTGCATGTTCTTCTTGTTTAGTACCCTGAATATGTCTTGCTAGGCCTTTCTTGCTTGCCAGGTCTCTGTGGATAGGCCTGATGCTATTCTGATGTTCCTCCCTCTGTACATAAGGAATCTCTTCCCCCTAACTGCCCTCAAGATGGTTTCCTTGGTTCTAAGATTTGCGAGTTTTACCATAACATGCCGGGGTGTTGGCCTGTTTTCCTTGATCTTGGGAGGGGTCCTTTCTGCCTCTAGGACATGAATGTTTGTTTCATTCCCCAGATTGGGAAGTTCTCAGCTATGATTTGCTCAAATATATCTTCTAGTCCTCTCTCTCTCTCCACCCCCTAAGGGATTCCAATAATTCTGACATTGGAATGTTTCATGGTGTCACTTATTTCTCTGATTCTATTTTCATGGATTCTGAGTTGTTTTTCGCTGGCCTCCTCTTTTCCTTTTTTGTCTATTAATTGGTCTTCTAGGTCACTAACTCATTCTTCTTCCTCACTTACCTTAGCTGTTAGATTATCTAGATTAGGTTGGATCTCAATAGCATTTTTAAATTCTGCCAATTCAGCTTTCCTTTCTGCCCTTAGAGATTCTATGTTAATTGATTTTTTTATTTAATTAAATCTAAAATTTTTTAATTAAATTTTATTTAATTAAATTAAATAAAAAAATATTTTTTTATTTAATTAAATTTAATTATTTAATTAAATTAATATCTATTAATTAATTGGTTTCTGCATTCTAGCTATTGTCTTCACAATTACTACCCTGAATTCCATCTCCAACATCTTGGTTATATCTGTATCCATTTGTAAATCTGTGGCATAAGTCATAGTCTCTGTGTCTTTCCTATTTTGGGGGTTGTTCCTCTTAGTCATTCTGTTGAGGGGTGGTTGAAGGAATATATAGAGTCCAATTTATTGACCATGATCCAAGCAAGATGCACCTGTTTTAAAGGGACCTTAGCGTTGCTGGCCTCTTGTTCTCCCAGCCTGTCTTCTGGGGGAGGGGCCTGCCATGCTGTTACTCAGGCAACGCTGTTTGAGCAGAGTTGCCTTGCCCCCTGTGGCAAGGGATGGGTTCAGTGGAAACTGGTTTTTTGGGACTTTTGTTCCCTGGTGACTTTCCGTGTCTCTTCTGAGAGAGCAAAAGAGATCATTTCCAATCATCTGCCTCAGAGCAAAGAGATCACAGTCTGTTCTTCAGTGAGCTCTCCAGACCACACTATCTCCATTTCTGTCTGTGCTGCTATAAACTGCAGTCCTGGGTTGTGTGCCCCTCAGCAGCACTCCCAGTCCTTGCCTCCACATCGGGGCACATATCTGCCCTTTGTGCTTCTAAAACCGCCAGCAGCCCCCAGTTCACACACACGGCCACCCCCCCACTCCAGTTTCCACCCAGGGGGCTTCCCTAATGTCCTTTCCCCACCGCTACCAGTCTGCGAGTCTGTGCCCCATCCCCAGTGTGGGGGAGGCTTTAGCTCACCGGCGATGTAGAATTCTGATGGCTAGGCTTCCTCCGCCTTCCATTTATCCTCTGATAGCTGCCCGTGGAATCACGGCTCCCTGCTTCATACCTCGAAACCAACCACCTGCAATATTCTGTTTGTAGAGATCCAGATCTATCTTCTTACATCTCAGGCTGATTTCATGGGTGTTCATAGTGTTCTGGTAGATATACAGCTCAATTCTAGGGACTGGTTGGAATAGGGTCCCCTACTGCTCTGCCATCTTTTACCCCAACCAGTTTGATTGTTTTAGTATGGATCTCTTTGTGTTTATCCTTCTTGGAATCTGTTGCGCTCTTGGGTGTTTAGATTCATATCTTCTATCAAAAATGGGAAGTTTTAGGCCATTATTTTTTTTCCAAATATTCTTTCTTCCCCTTTTTCTCTCTTTTCTCTCTTTCTGGGATTCCCATTAGGTGGTATACTTGGTGGTGTTGCACAGATCTCTTAAGCTCTGCTAAATTTTCTTCATTCTTTTTTTCTTTCTGCTCCTCAGAATAGATAAGTTCAGTGTTTAGGTTTGCTGACTCTCTTCTGCCTGCTCAAATATGCCATTGGAAAACACCCCCAAGTGATTTTTTTATTTTAGTGATTGTACTTGTTAGCTCCAGAATTTCTGTTTTTTTTATTTCTATAATTTCTATCTCCGTATTGATATTTTATATTCATTAAGGCATATTTCTCATGGTTTCTTTCAGTTCTTGGTCCATGGTTTCTTTAGTTCTTTGACTTTATCTAGTAAGTTTAGTGTCTCTGCTCCCTCACGGATGGTTTCTATTAAATTCTTCTGTGATTGGGCCATACTTTCTTGTTCTTTGCATGTTTCATGATTTTTTTTTGTTAAAAACTGAACATATTGAAATATTATAATGTAATAACTCTGGAAATCATATTCTCCTCCTCCTTGTGACTTGTTTCTCTTGATTGTGTGGGTTATAGCTCTTTGTTTAGTGACTTTTCTATACTATTTTTGTAAAGGTTATGTTCTTTATCATATGTGGTCTTTGAGATCTCTGATCCTTTAGTTTTGGTTTAGCTATGGTTTTAACAGATTTTCCTTAAATACCTGTAGAAAGAAAAAAAAAAACTTCTGGTCTTTGCAAACTGGTTCTATGCTGGGGCCTTCTTTAATGTTTAGCTAGGCTATTTACAACTTTGCTTTAGCCTTCACTTCTTGTTTTTGCAGAGGTTAAAGATCAGGCATAGATGAAAGTTTAAGTTCTTCTCAAGGTCTTTTTTGACCATGATTCCTGCTGTGGGCATGTGCATGGCTTTCTAAATCACCCCATATACACAGAAAATCTCAATGCCTTAATTCTCAAAAATCTCTTTCCAGTTTTTCTCTTTGGCCCCAGATGGAAGCAGGTTTTTTATTTCCTTTTCAGTGTTTTTAAGAAATGTCATCTGTGTAGCCACTTTTCTGTCCATGAGGAAGTTCTAGTTAGGAAAAACAAAGACCAGCATTTTGCATCAGTCTTCAGGTAAATCTCAGATCAGACAGAGAAACACGATCCTTTGAGAACAAGGTCTGCCATGCTTTTTCTGGAATCAGGAAGCAGGATACTATATTGGGAACATGAACTGTCATCTTTAAAATCACAGTGGAGCCAAGGAGAGAGGTGGTGCAAAGAGAAGTAAACATGACACAAAGTTCTTCTGCTCTTTTTTCATTGTCTCTTTCTTGATTCAGTATTTGCTTAGTTGCTATAGACCTTTGCCTATTTTTCTAGAATTCTATTAATATTGATTCTGACAGCTTTCACTCATATTTCTTTTGTGTGGAAAGCTATGCCTTTGGAGATACCTATCTACTCCACCATGTTCACTGATGTCACTTCATTTGTTTAAATTTTAGTGTTTCTTATTATGAATAAAATTGAACATCTCTTTCTATGTCTGAGGGCCATTTTTATATTCTATAAACTGTTCATAATTTTTGCCCATTTCTCTATCAGGATGAATATATTTTGAAGGAGATAGTGGCAAAACATATCAGTTGTCAGCAGCCAGTGTCCAATCTTCCCTTCTCTGTCATAGTACAAGACTCCCTAATTTTTTATTTACTTTTTCTCAGTTTTTAATTTTATTCTATGAATGTGCACATATAGTCAAAACATACTTTTTATTTTATTTGAGAGAGACAGACAGACAGAGTGTGGGGGAGGGGCATAGGGAGAGATTCTTCAAGCAGACTCCCTACTGAGTATGGAGCCAGAGGTGGGGCTCAATCTCATGACCCATGAGATCATGACCTGAGCTCAAACCAAAAGTCGGACACTTAACCAACTGATCCACCCAGGCACCCCTAGTCAAAACATATTTTTAATATTTTATTAAAATTTGTTATTTCTCAATTAGCCATGCCCTTTTTTAGAAAGCAAATACATTAACATAAGCAAAAAGAAGAAAATAAAAATCATCTACAACCTCACAATCTAGAGATAACAACTATAAGCATGTCGGTATACAATACTCTGTACATTTGAGTGTGAAATACGAAAAAAAATGACCATACTTGTACAGAATTTTTTAAAAACATGACGATATATAGAAAAATATAGCCATACATATATTTTAATAGAGAATTATTTTTAAAAGATTGTTATGTTTAATTGAACCAAAAAGCTAAAATAAAATCTCTATATAAAAACAATATAAGAATTTTAGCAAATGATGCTGGATCAATCAGATATCCATAAACCCAAAAAAGTGCCCCATATATGTCATCATATGAAAAAATTAACTCAAAATATATCACGGACTTAAATGTAAAACCAAAAACTGTACAATTCCTAGAAGAAAAAACAAAATAAAATCTTTGTGACTTGGTCTTAAGCAAAGATTTTTTTTTCTTCAATTTTTGTATTGTGGCAAAATACACTTAACATTTACTATCTTCACCATTTTAAAGTATACAATAACTAGACCAATGGCTGACTAAAATAAAGTCTATATCTCCCAGCCTCTCTTATAGCTAAGTGTAGAGTGATGATCACATCCTGGCCAATGTTATGTTTGCAGAGGTAACATGAGCAACTCTAAATTTTACCATGTAAGGGAAGGGTTATGCATTTCTTATTCCATTCTTTCTTCCATTCCATTGCTTGGAATGTGAGTGTGATGATGATACATTTGAGACCATATAAAATAAAGGCAATTTTCTATCGCAAAGCAACAACATAGTAAATGCTAAGTCCCTAAAAAATTTCATGGAACATATCTGCCAAAGCAGCTTTTAACCTCTATTTGCATTTCATTACCTGAAAGGGAAAGTTAGTTCTATCTCATTTAAGCCACTGTTATTTTTTTTTATAAAGTAGTCTATATCCCAACAAATACAAATATTCATTAAGGATGTGTCTAGCTGGCAGCAGCCAATAACACTAGAAGATCAAGTAGACCTGACAGCTAAAGTATCCAATAAGGACAACACACAAAATGAATATATAATTATTCATACTTTAAACAAACACTGTTATTATCTATTAGAAATGGAGGGAAAAATATTTTTAAAAAAGAAAATTCTTATGCTAAAGGCATTCTGCTTTTTATTTGAAATACATAGATTTTAAGAGATATGAATTATTTTTATTGCTGAGGTGGCATAGTGGATATTAGGATATAACAGTAAAGAAGCAAAGTTAAAGCTAAATTGTTTGTTATTGAAAAAAAGAAGAGAGATATCAGTAGCAAAGTAGGTTGAAGACAGTAAGGTTTGGAGACAGAGTAAGGAAAAGGTCAAGAAAGAAAAGGTTAACCAAGAAGTTACTCTGGGAAGAGATGGCTACTGAAGATTTTTTGGAGAAAAACTGATACGTACTATATGATGTAACCTCTACCTTCCCACTTAATCTTCAGTAAAATCTAAATGGTTCGCTAGCATTATGGAACTCATAATTTCCATTTAATAACTCAAAAATACGTTGAATTCTGTTTCAATGTTGGTACAGATTCAGTGAAAACAGAGTCTCTTGAGAGACTCGATCAGATCTGAATTATATAATATGTCACATGCAGTTATAAGTACTAGGTATACAAATATAAACAAGATAAAAGTCCCCATCCTCCAAGATTTCACAATCTAAAAAGTTATAAAGCAAATGGAGCAAAAAGTGACAAAACAATGTAATAAATTTTGGATACTAGGAATATGTAGCATGCTAAGACAGTGCAAAGAGAGAATGACTAAAACTAGTGATAGGGTAAGGAAGGAGGAAATGCCTTTTGTGGATGTAGATTGGAATTTTTCATGAAGTGAAGGGAAAAGAAACTTAGGTAAAGGGAATAACTACGTAAAATGTAAAGAGCTATGAATAAGTCAGTATGCTACTTCAAAGACCCACAAGTGGTTTGGAATTGTGAGAGTTCAGGATACATAAGGGGGACTGAAAGTAGATGCATTGGGAGACTTAGACAATTTTTCAAGCCATCTTTTTTTTTAAGATTTTATTTATTTATTTGACGGAGAGACAGCAAGAGAGGGAACACAAGCAGGGGGAGTGAGAGAGGGAGAAGCAGGCCTCCAGCTGAGCAGAGAGCCTGATGCGGGGCTCGATCCCAGGACCATGGGATCATGACCTGAGCCGAAGGCAGACGCTTAACGACTGAGCCATCCAGTCACCCCTTTTCAAGCCATCTTAAGGACTTTTGAATTCACCCTTCATGTAGTAGAATTAAAACAACAGATTCACTTATCCACTAAATAGCAATTTTTTAGAACATCTATTTGTGCCAGATACTGTTTTAGATACTAATATATGGAAGGAACAACCTATATCCTAATGGGAGAAGAAAATGTTTTTAAAAAAATATAAAGAATAATAATATGATATAATATGAAAAATATATTGAAAAACATATATAAGAAATAAATGCTTTGTTTCTGGGGGGAAAATGAATTAGTGTTATAGAGAACATAGTGTGGGCAAGGAGGAGAGAAAGAGATTTGTTCTAGCTTGAGTGCTCATGCAATCCTCTGAGGAAGTGACATTTATTGAGACTTGAATTAAGAGATGGAAAGCCATGTAAACATCTGCTGGAAAAAATTTCAAAGCAGAATAAACAACCATGGCACAGAAACAGGAATCAGCTTGAAGGTTGGAGGGGTATAAAATAAGCTAATGCTATAGACTGAATGATTGTGTCCTTCCCCCAAAATCCATGTGTTTAACTCTAATCCCCAGTGTGATGGTCTTTGAAGGTGGAGCATTTGAGAGGTGATAAGGGCATGAGGATAGAGCCTTCATGAATGGGGTTAGTGCTCTTATAAACGAGAGCTGAGGGAGCTCCCTTGCCCTGTCTGCCATGTGAAGACACAAAGAGAAGACAGTCATCTATGAACAAGAAAGTGGGGCCACCAAACCTGCCAGCACCTTTATCTTGGGTTTCTCAACCTCCAGAAACATGAGAAATAAATTTCTGTTGTCACTCAGTCTACTGTATTCTGTAATAGCATTCCAAACAAACTAAGACAGCCAATATGAAATGAACATAGTAAATAAAAAGTAAAAATGAGTTTGGAGAGCCAGGTTGGGGCCAAATTATACAGAAATACATAAACTAGGTAAATGAATATAAGTTTGATTTCAATGGAAATCCATTGGAAGCTTCAATGTGTGAAATGGCATGATCTGATTTACATTTTAGAAAGATACTTCTGGTTTCTATGTGGAGGATAAACTATTTAAGCAAGAATGAAGTAAAGAATTCTGGTTAGGAGGCTATTTCACAATCTTAGACAAGAGTATTATGGAAATGAAGTGAGAAATGGAAAACGAAATGGTGAGAAATATTTGGATTTGGAATATATTTTGGCGGAAGAGATGTAACAGGCTACCCAGAAGGAATAGGTGTGAAGTATGAGGAAATGTGACTCATATTTTGCACTGAACAATGAGTAGATAACTATGCCAATACCTGGCTGGGATGGAGAGAATTTGGGAAGAGTGAATTCAAGTAAGAACAAATTGAGAAAAGATGAGAATTATCCGTTCCGTTTTGGCCTTGTTAGCTTATATACGTCTACTAAACAGAGAGTGGAAATGTTGTATAACCAATGGAACATAATAGTCTGGAACCAAGAGAGGTCTGGTCTAGAAATATAAACTTTAGTGTCATTAGCATATGCCAATATTTAAGTCGTGCGACTGAAAAGATCATCTTGGAAGAAAAACTAGAAAGAGAAAAGACAGGAGACTAATGGCCAAAATTGGGAGTCCTTTAGCACTAAGAAATCTGTCAAAGGAGTAAAAGTGATAAAGGAGACTTGAAAGGAGCCACCAGGGAAGCAGAGAGAAGGAAAAAAATATTAACAACAAACACAGTCAAATGTTATGTCTCAGTGGACTTAGAAGAAATATTTTAAGAATGGAGCCAACAGTCAATTGTGTCAAATGCTATTCAGAAGTCAAATAAGATAGTTACAATGGACCATTGGCTCTGGCAAAATGCAGATCATCATTGACTTTGACAAGAGTCAATTCAGTAGAGTAGTAGATACTAAAAATTTACTGGGGTGGTTTGAAAGAATGGAGGGTGAGGTAAAAGTGCTTTTCACTGTTTTAAGGGATATTACCATGACAGAGAGCAAAGAAAGGGTTGGTGAATGGAAAAGTTAAGGGTCAAAGGAGGATCTTAATTTAAGGTTTTATTTTAATCCAAGTTATGCAGCCACATAATTTAAAGAGTTAAATAATTCTGAAAAGCTTTTACACAATGTAATTTTTCTCTGTCTTTGCTCAATCCTCGGAAATCCTAGAACTCAGAAATCCTTCAACTATTTAGCTGTTGCTTTTGGTTTCCTCTTGCTTCTGTATCTGCATTTGCTTCCTTTGTGTATGTTAGACTTTCCCTCTCCACTATTTCTCCTCACTCCCTTTTTCTTTCCTTTTATTTCTGTTTCCAACTTCCTTTGATTCTAGTCTTCTTATTTTCCTTTTTCTAACTTAACTCTACTTTATTTTCTTCTTTTCCTTTTCCTTCTCTTCATGCTCTTCCTTCTTTCCCTGACTATCCTCACTCTCAGACATGACTAGCCAGTGCACTAAAATGTCACATACATTGGCACTTCTTAAATAAAGATTTTTAGTCCATATTCTTAAATTTGAGTCAAGTTGGCCAAACAATTGTGGTTCCTTCTCTAAGGAGGAAAAACAGGTTTTTTGAATATCGCATTATTTTTTTTCAACATCAGTATTATTCAATAGAAATAATAAGTAAATGACATGCATAGAATATATTTCTAATAAGTTCAAAGATTTCTGAGAATAGAAAGCCTCTTTCACTCAGTTGGTATTTTCTTAAGGTCAACTACTTTGTCTTATTCCTCTAACACTAGCTCGCACCTAATACTGTGCCCGGTAGGTTATAGCAGTTCGAAACTTTTATGTTAACTGTATTAGTAATCCCCCTAGTAAGCAGAATACAGCATTAGCATATTGATAAAATCTGGTTGTGTCAATATAAACACAATTACAGCATAGCTTTTGTTTGTACTATCTTTCATGTCAACCTTGATCTTCAAAGTTAAGTTATATTTAACAAAAAACCCATACTACCATTAAACTACATGGCAGATTTTGTTCATACGCTCTATTGCTTACTTGATATGGCTTTTGCATTTACTCAGTAATATATGCCAGATTCTTATGCTACCCTCTAGGGCTAGAAAGAGTGGTTACAAAATAGTGTAATAAATCGTATAAAACAGTACTTAGAAACAAAGGAGAAAGCCACTGATTTTCCTTGCGAGTCTGAGTAGGCTCTGGAGAGATAGTAACTTTCGATCTGAGGCTGGAAGTGTGAGTGGTGAGAGCCATGTCAATGTAATCTTTATAACAAACAGTTGCAAGATGCAGTCATGGTTTTAGTGAAAAAAATAACATATATGTTCTTAAATGCTTCCTACTTTCTTTGAGTAGAGCATGTAAAGAGATATGGACAGCAGGAAACGTGCCATCTAGAGACAAGAGCAGTTTAAACGGAGCCCACTCAGTATGGAAGCATTTAATTCAGAATCTTCACATAATTTCATTTTATTTAAAGCATTATTAAGAAATACCCTCCAGCTTATCACATGTGAATTTTAAGCCTTGGTGCTATTAGGTCTGACACAGAGCACTTCTGGGATTATATTAATTTAGTCAGTAGTACCTGTTAGTAAGCATTTGATTGCCCACAATACAGAAGGATTTAATCATGTTATTGATTTGTTGGCAAATATTGGGTAAAATCCCCTGATATTGCTGGTAGTTGTGCATTCCAAATTTTATTGGATTTGTGAGTCATTTTCCTTTGTGTTTAAACTTGTGATATCTTCCTATAAATAGAAAAACCCAGGTGTTAACTGCAAAAGAGCATTCACTGTTATGCATTTGTACCCTAGGTTTGAGCCTCTGATGCTGTTATAACAAGTTCTTTGACTCCTTTTCAATTTTAATTTTGTTTTGTCATTTCTAAATCATTCAATAGAAGAGAAAGTATAAAATGATTATAAGAAATCTAAGCAAAGACAATCCCTTCAGGAGGTGTTCTAAAGACCAAAAGGGCTAAATGGCATGCTTAGATATTTTTGGCTAAATTATAAAATTTCCTTTCTAAACACATTGCCCTAGATTTGTCTTTGAAAACAAGGAAACTGAATTAAAACTTATTGTATATTTAATTTCAAACAAAAGCGTGTGTGTGTGTGTGTGTGTGTATCTTTCACATGCCAGAGTATACTTAGGCCAATTCTACTTCTAGAACAAACCAAGTCCTCATAAAACCTGTTTTGGCAAATCTTGTGCCATAGATTTTCATAGCCCATTGCTAAGGTGTAGCATCTGATATTTCACAGTGGTTATAGAACCTCTATTCAAAAGTAAAAGGGCCCCAAATTGTCAAAACCTAAGGTTGCTAAGATTTACAATTTGGTAATCATGGTATTAGAGATAGAATTTACTTAACCTTTGCAGTGTCCTTGAACATGTAGATTAAGTCCACAGAATTGTCAGTTGGCTGGACCTCATGAGAGAACACAGTCTAGGGTGAAACAGTACCTGCGAAAAGGAAAGAAAAGAAACTATAACCACAACACAAAAACAAAGAGTTGCTTCTTAGTCTTTCTAAGCGGAAAATGATGTATACTTTTACATTAAGTTTTACATTAGGTTATACAGTAGGTTATACAGGGGTAGGTTGAATTTAAACCTAGGCAATCTGATTCAATAATTCATAGGTTTTACATTAAGTTTCTAATGACATGTTTTAATGGCTAATGGTTGTGGTGGTAATTTTTCCCAGCCCAGATTTCTTTTCCTGTTTCACTCCTTTTTCCCTTTAGGCATTAGAAGAAACCTGAGAAACTTGGGAATGAGAGGAGTATCTGTCAAAGGAAGTGACTTCAGAGATCACTGGGAAAGTATAAACTTGAGTATTTGAGATCATGACCTCAGAAAAATAAGCACACAAGAATGAAAGGCAAGAAATGAGATTTAACCATAACTTTACACCTGTGTATATTTTTCAAGTATGTTTTCAGACACACGCAGCAAAAGTTTTCATATTTCAAATGGTATCTATGCAATTAATTTTTCCCTGATTTTGTTTAAAGTAAAAGAAAGCACTGGATTAAATTCTTCCCCCAGTTCTACCACCAATAAGCGGTGTAAATTTTGACAAGTGATTAAACTTCTCTGACCCCCAGGTTATTTAGGCTCAATTCGACTTGGTGAATATGTATTGTTCTTATATTAGGTGCTAGTCCTTGTGTTCAATTCTGGGAGCCCAAAAATGAAAATTACTTCTACTTGAGTTGCTGTAATTCCCAATTCCAATCTCACCCCACACAATGATTTCTAAATTTGTCCACATTGCTCCAAAGTGATCTCTTTATAATGGAAATATTCTCAAAGGTTTTTAAATGCTGTGGCCCCCATTAAAACATACACACACACAAACACACACACACACACACACACACACCTTTAATTCCCTAGAAATGTATACCTGACTCTTTGTGGTCGGTCTCTCTTTGCCTCTCTTTAACTATTTTTCACCCCTCTTCACTAAGCCTCATAATAATAGCTATGCTGTTTCAGCAATGCTTTCCATTTTTTCTTTTGCTTCTTTGGAGTATGTGTACTTCTTTCCACCTAAAATAGCATCCTTTATCACTCCACTTATCCCTAACTTGTGCTAATCCTTTGTACCTCAGTACCTAAGTTTCTCTTCAGACCTAAGCCTCCTCTGATCCTGCCAATTGATGTGTTGTAGAATTTATCAAGGAGTATCATAAATCTGTTTATGAATCTGTTTGCAATTCTCAGAATATTGAGGAAATCTCAGAATATTGAGGAAGAGTAAGAATTATTGAATCAGATCACCTACGTTTGAATTTAACCTACTTCAATATTATGCAACTTTGGGCAAGTTATTTAACCTCTTCCATCTTCTGTTGCTTTATGTGTAAAATGGGAAGTGATAATTAGTATCTAGATCTTAGGAATGTTATAAGGATTAGAAAACAAACAAATATAAAACCAAACAAGCAAAACAATGAAAATCAAATCAGTGCACATAAAATGCTGTACACAGAGCCTGACATGTAAATGCTTAATAAATGTAATTTATCATTTTATTGTTGCTAAGGATGTCTCATCTCTATATTTCTAGTATCTTACATATTTCCTGACCTGACACTTGACTAATTCATTAGTTATGAGAATATTTGTTGTGCATCTCTGTGCCAGAACATACAAATTGCAGAACATACAAATATAAAGAGTAGGTATGAAAAATGAATATAGGAATGAATGAAAGAATGAACAAAGACAAGTTCCATCTCTATCCGTGGAGAGTATTTGCTGTCCAGTAGGGGAAAAGACATGCAAGTGAAGACTATAACAAGGAGTATGTGTAAGTTCTGGTTTAAATCTTTTTTAAGGAGGCAAAATCTTTTTCAAAGTATGTCAAGCAGAAAGGAATCCTAATTCAGGGAATTGTAGCTTAGAATATTGTTGACCAGGCTAGGAATGGAAGTCAGGATCACCACTAGATTCCTAAATTTAATGGCCCATCACTAAGGTTGTAATCCAGGAAACATCAGGCTGCCCCTGTTGCCAAAACTGCCTCTCATCCAGATAATGCTGATAGCTAAAGGCTGGCAAGCTGAGTGTGGCATTCCTCCAATGACTTTATACTCCTCAAAGTCCATGATTTTGCTTGCCATGACACCTAGGTTTCACTGTCCAAATCATGTGAGAATGTATCTAGCTAGACCTTCTTGAGCAAGTCTGTGAAATGCAGTGTTTTACTTTCCAACCTCTCCAAAAACAAAGTAGCCATGTAATTTGTAGGAAAATTGTTTTGCTTTTAAAAGTCTCTACTTTAAAATCTATTTTGAGCATTCTCATTAAAAAAATCCTACCATTCCAAACTCAGAAGCAGTCAATTCACAGGCTCATATAGAAAAGTATTCTTTTAGATCTACCTAGTAGCCCAGTGATAGATACATTCTCAGCATTTTATGAAGCAAGGGCAGGCACAGGTAAACCAGATGAGGGTGGAAGTGTAGGTTCAGGAGGACTTTATGAAATAAGAGACCTGTGGGGAAGAAAGCAAAGAAGCAGTTAAAATAGTATTAATGATGTCTTCCATTCAAGAGTTCCCTTACGAGGAGACATCTCCCTGCTGAGGATGTTTTCTTATTTGAAAATGTATTTGTGAGAGCACCTGGGTGGCTCGGTTGGTTGAGCGACTGCCTTCGGCTCAGGTCATCCTGGAGTCCTGGGATCAAGTCCCGCATCGGGCTCCCCGCTCGGCGGGGAGTCTGTTTCTCCCTCTGGCCCTCTTCCCTCTCATGCTCTCTCTCATTCTCTCTCTCTCAAATAAACAAATAAAATCTTTAAAAAACAAAAAAGAAAATGTATTTGTGAAATACTATTAACAAAGTATCAATTTAAGAAGCCAAGTAAAGAACTTCGAATAATTTAATCTAATCTTACCTACAAATGCTTAGTAGATTCTGATTAGATTTCTTTTATTTATTTATTTATTTGACAGAGAGAGCAGGAGAACACACGCAGGGGGAGCTGCAGAGGGAGAGGGAGAGGCAGGCTCCCCGCTGAGCAAGGAGCCCAATGTGGGGCTCGATCCCAGAACGCTGGGATCATGACCTGAGCCGAAGGCAGTTGCTTAACCGACTGAGCCACCCAGATGCCCCTCTGATTAGATTTCTATGCATTGAGGTCATATTGCCTAACACCACTAAACATTTGCAAACACATGATTGTGTCTGCCACATTCACCAACTACTACCTTAAGGAATAATTTGGAATTTTATTAATGCAGGCTTTCCTAAATTATGCTCTCTCTTTAACTATGCTCAAACAAAACCAAAACTAGAAATGAGAACTTGACAGTATTGTTGTTTTCTTTCATTTCTTATTACAAATTCAAAGCAAATTTTCATCATGGGAAAATTATTTTGTCTTTTAGAAGAGGCAACTTTGGGGAGATAAACCTGATTAAATTCATTTGGTTTTTGTAACATATATTGCTGTTGTTTTTATTGGGAAATGAGACAACCACTTAAAAATGTTTCCTTAATTCACATTCCACATAATAATATTATTAATTGGCATTCTATAGTCTCCCAAGAGCTGAGAAATTAATTTTAATTTACCATAACTGTAGATCTTTGTAGTAGAGTTGTGGCTTAGCTGTAGAAAACAGGTAATTCATTAAAGGCTGTTTTACCATAGAAAGCAGCAAATGAATTTTCAAACAAATGCTTAGCATTATATCCTATATAATAAATCTCCTGACTAATTTTGACCTTCTCAACTCCTGAATTTTATTATCTGCTCAACCACAGTGAAAAATACGTAAGTTATTAGAAATTACCTCTTAGCGGGGCACCTGTGTGGCACAGTCAGTTAAGCGTCTGACTCTTGGTTTCAGCTCGGGTCATGATCTCAGGTTGTGCTCTGGGTTGTTATCTGGGTCATGATCTCAGGATCCTGAGATGGAGCTCCCTTTGGGCTCTGCACTCAGTGCGGAGTCTGCTAAGCATTCCCCCCCCCTTCTCCCTCCCCAGCATGCGCTCACATGTGCTCTCTCTCAAATAAATAAATAAATATTTTTTAAAAAGGAATTACTTCTTAGATATTAAAAGATCTAATTGACAGTATTTCTTAACTACATTGAGAGTGGGTTTTTTTTAATTAGTGTTGAAAATTTTGATATTTATATCACTTTTTAAATTCTCTTTGAATCATGTTTGTTTTAGTTTTTGGTTTTGGTTTTTGTTTTGTTTTGGTTTGGTTTTTTGCTCCTCTCTGAACTTTTAGATTTACATTAAGGTGAGAAGAAACTTGTTACCTTATATCTCTTTGTTTTCTAGTATTAAAAAATATCCCTTCCTTATGCTTTTTTTTTCTTTTAAGATTTTATTTATTTACTTGACAGAGAGAGACACAGCGAGAGAAGGAACACAAGCAGGGGGAGTGGGAGAGGGAGAAGCAGGCCTCCCGCCCAGAAGGGAGCCCGATGTGGGGCTCGATCCCAGGACCCTGGAACCATGACCTGAGCCAAAGGCAGATGCTTAACGACTGAGCGACCCAGGCGCCCCCCTTCCTTATGCTTTTATAGGTAATAGTATACTAGTGCCTTTTCCCTATTTTTTAAAGCAAATATAAACTATGAAAGTAATACTATTTTACACAAAGCAGATTATAAAATATCTTCACTTTCATGATAAACTGTCATAAATATCTTTGCTTACCACATTGTACTCACTTTATAATTAAGAAATTTTAGAACTATTCTTTGGATTTAAATAAAATATTAGCAGACCATTGGATGAAAGTCAAACATATGGAAAATTATCTTCAAGATTTGCAATATTTCTTAAACTTTAGTTTAAAAAGTAATTCATCTTATATAATAATAGCAGTAGTAAGCAATACTATCACAGACATGTTGGTTGAATAGCACTAATGCGGTTTATGAAACTGACTTGAGTTTAAGGGGTGAGCCTGATGGGTCGAACTGCAAAATCATTAGCCTTGTCAGTAATTGGCTGAAGATTTATTATGTGGTCCAACTTTGGCTTTGAAACACAAAAAAAGGACTGTTGGAATCCTTGTTCTTCATTGAGAGAATTTCTACCATCCTTGAAAAAGAGCCCTTTCTGCTATTGGCAATCATTCTACAATCATGAGGGGTGGTGTGAATTGTAGATGACAGAAGAATAGGAAAGAACATGGTTCCTCAGTAACATAAATGAGCCAGTGAGTCAATCATCCCAGGAGACTAGTTTCTTTCTAGCTTTCCTGTTAAATGAGCTAATAAACTTCTTTAGTGCTTAAGCGAATTTTTGTTCAGTTTTCTGTCACTTATACCTGAAAATCCTGATTGATAAAAAGCAGAAAGTGAAAGTCTCTCCTTCTACCTCCCTAACATAAGGTAATCATTGTTATCTATTGTATATGAAATCTTTCACATCTTGTCTCTATTCATACAAAAGTAGATTTGCCTCTCTCACTACACACACACACACACACACACACACACACACACATAGAGTGAGAGAGCTCTTTTGATGTAGTTATTATTATTATTATTATTTTAATAAATGGGATGATAGTGTACACAATGATATGCATCAAACTTTTTTCACTTAACAATGTAAGATGGGCAATTTTCATATCACTATACATAATAGGAAACCCATTCTTTGTAATGACTGCATAGTATATCATTATGTGAGGGATCTTTTAATCCCTTCAACAATTGCCCTAATAATAGAAATTCAAATTGTTTTGAATTTTTTTGCTATTTTGAACAGCCTAATAGGTACTTCTATACATATGTCTTTAAGTAAATGTGAAAGTATTTCTTAGGATAGATTCATCACAAAAAAAATGATGACTCTCCATTTTGACTGTTTTGTTTATTCTGTTCAATAGGGGTGACTATACTGAAACACAGAGAGTTAAATAATTTGCTATCACAGAGCTGGTAAATGTCAGTATTTTGCTCAGTCCATTTGGTTTTAGAGCCATCACTCCCTTTTTTTTTAAAGATATATTTACTTATTTTAGAGTAACGGAGAGCGAGAGAAAGTGCACACAAGCTGGGGGAAGAGCAGAGGAAGAGGAAGAGAGAGAGTCCCAAGCAGACTCCCCACTGTGTAGGGCCCTGATGTGGGGCTCAATCTCATGACCCTGAGATCATGACCTGAATCAAAATCAAGAGTTGGACACTTAACTGACTGAGCCACCCAGGCGCCCCCAGCACTAGCACTTCCATTCATTATATTATGTCACCTCTTCTTTAGGATTTTGTTTGGACTTACTTTTCTTTTTTAGATTTTATTTATTTATTTAACAAAGAGAGAGCACAAGCAGGGGGAGCAGAGAGGGAGACGGAGAAGCAGTCTTCCCTCTGAGCAGGGAGCCCAAAGCGGGACTTAATCCCAGGACCCTGGGATCATGACATGAGGTGAAGGCAGACGCTTAACCATCTGAGTCACCCAGGCAAACTGGAATTACTTTAGATTTATGAATAAATTTGGGAAGATTTATCTCTCTATTTCATATCTTTATTTTGGTTTTCCAGAAAAAAATATTGGGTTTCTTATCCATGTAGGCAAGACATTTCTCATTAAAAATAATCCTGGGTATTTTGCCCTTCATATTAGACCATTGTAATTATATTAAATTAGATGTTTTTAACAGGGCCCCTAAGGGGGGAAAAAAGAGTAAAAAAGGCAATCTTCCTAAAACAGTAATCTAACTTATGGAGAGAAATCTAAAGCATTATTTTATTTTAAAATGGGATATATTATATAAAAACAGAGTTCACACAATTTGTTTCCATAAAATATAAGGCAAAAGTATTTTGTGTCCATACGTTAGTTAGCTATTGGTACAAAACAAATTAAATCTTGGAACTTAAAGTGACAAGCACTTACTACCTCACACAGTTTCTGAGGTCAAGATTCTGTTGAAGCTTAACAGGACAGTTCAGTCTTGGGTCTTTCATAGGCTGCAGTTAAGCTGTTGACCAGGGCTGCAGTCATTTAGAGATAAAGGATCTGCTTCCCTGTCCGCTCACTCCCATAGCTGTTGACAAGAGGCTTCAGTCTCTACTGCATAACCCTGTAGGATGATAAAGCTACTCAGCTACAAGCAAAAGCAATTTTTTCTTTTTTTTTTTTTTTTTACTGAAAAAGAGGGCAGAAGAAGAGCCCAGGAAGCTGAGCCAAGGGTCATGGGGAACCACTCATAAAGAGAAGAACTGAGTTTAATCAAGAAACATTACCTGTAGGGAAACTGGTTGCATGAGCCTGGCTGGATTTCAGAATTTCTGTGTCTTTTTTCCTCTCCTCCTTTCTGAGTGACACTGTCTAGCGTGATTATCTTCTTTCTATGTTACCATTGTATGGACTGTGTGTAAAGGGCTGGTAATTTACCTTTCTAGTTTATAGGCCTCTACACCCAACAACTGAGCCCAAGTAACTGCATGTAAAGGGATCACACTGAGCATTATTCAGATGTGGGCTCTTAAACTTCAAGCTTAGGCCTGATGACATAAAGAGATGAGACTTATGGAGCCTTGGAAATGCATGAATTTATTTTGAATGTGGAAGGGGTAGATCATCATGGACCAGAAGAGATCATGGTAAAATGTTAAATGACTCTAACTCCCAGCCCTTGTGTAATCCCCTCCCATACTGAACCTAGACTTGGTCCTATGACTTGATTTGGCCAATGCAACATTTGGAAATTGATGCAAGCAGAGGATTGATAAGCATTTGCATTTTGGAGCTTGCCCTTTTGGAATATTCCTACTAAGAGCTTAGTCATCTAGCTGTAAGGTAGTAGAGACCAGGCTACTGAATCTTTAGTGGTCACATTGGGATAAACCCTAAAGCACTAGAAACCATCTTGGACCTTCTAGCCCAGAGAAAGTCCAGCTGAATGCAGCCACATAGCTATATCATATGGAGAGTAAAACTACCCAGATGATCCCAAGTAACACACAGAATGATCAGAAATAATTAATTAGTACTTAGTCTCGAAATTTTAGTGTGGCTTGTCACACAGCAATAGATAACTGAAACTTATTTTGAAAAACTCCTTACATGGAAGTTTTCTTAGTTTCCTAAACTACTAGAATAAGTGAAAATAGGCAAATTCTTTTTGTTTTTCCTACTAAGGTGTAACAGAGTGCAAGTGCAATTCCTAAGGATCTAAGCAGAATTTTCCAAAGCTCTCTCTACATAAATAAATTCATTGATAAATGGAGGATCTAGCTTTAAAAAAATTTTCTAGATATACAATGAATTGTGACCTATTTACCTAATTAAGAGAGGTGATCATCCCAATACTGGCAGTTGTGAAGCAATTAACTAACAAAACTTGTTAGGCATCCTGCCAAAATAAAGTGCCTAACTAATAATTTTGATCATTTTCAGTTGCATCATCACCTTATGAAATCTCATTAGAAATTTATCATTAAATGTGTAGATTGCTTTGAGTAGTATAGACATTTTTAAACAATATTTGTTCTTCTAATCCATGATCATGAAATGTTTTTCCATTTCTTTAATGCAATCCCTATCAAAATACCACCAGCAAACAATCCTAAAATTTGTAGAGGAGCCACAAAAGACCCCAAACAGCCAAAGCAATCTTGAAAAAGAAAAGAAAAGTTGGAGGCATCACAATTCCAGACTTACAGTTATATTACAAAGTTGTAGTAATCAAGACAGTATGGTGCACTGGCACAAAAATAGACACATAGATCGATGGAACAGAATAGAAAATCCAGAAGTGAATCCACAACTGTATGGTCAACTAATCTTCAACAAAGTAGGAAAGAATACCAATGGGAAAAAACACAGTCTCTTCAATAAAAGGTCCTGGGGAAATTGGACAGGGACATGCAAAGAATGAAACGACAACTTTCTTATACCACACACAAAAATAAATTCAAAATGGATGGAAGACCTAATGTAAGACAGGAAACCAGCAAAATCCTAGAGGAGAACACAGGCAGTAAACTTTTTGACATCAGCCAAAGCAACTTCTTACTAGACATGTCTCCTGAGGCAAGGGAAACAAAAACAAAAACTATAGGGACTTCACCAAAATAAAAAGCTTCACAGAGAAGGAAGCAATCAACAAAACTAGAAGACAACCTTCAGAATGGAAGAAGATATTTGCAAATGACATATCTGATGAAAGGTTAGTATCTGAAATATATAAAAAACAAAATTCAACACCCACAAAAATGAATAATCCAGTTAAAAAATGGGCAGAAGACATAAATAGATATTTTCCCAAAGAAGACATCCAGATGGCTAACAGACACATGAAAAGATGCTCAACATCATTCATCATCAGGGAAATACAAATCAAAACTGCAATGAGATACCACCTCACACCCGTCAGACTGGCTAAAATCAACAACACAAGAAACAACAGGTGTTGGTTAGGTTGCAGAGAAAGTAACTCTTATGCTGTTGGTGGGAATGCAGACTGGTACAGCCACTCTGGAAAACAGTATAGAGATTTTTCAGAAAGTTAGTATAGAACTACCCTATGATCCAGCAATTACTCTATGAGATATTTACACAAAGGATAAAAATACTGAATTGAAGGGATATATGCACCCCAATGTTTATAGCAGCATTGTGAACAATAGACAAATGATAGAGTCCAAATGTCCATCGACTGATGAATGGATAAAGAAAAAGTGGTACATACATATACAGTGGAATATTACTCAGCTACCAAAAAGACTGAAATCTTGTAATTTGCAACGTGGATGGAGCATATTATGGAGAGTATTAAGCTAAGCGAAATAAGTCAGTCAGAGAAAGACAAATACCATATGATTTCACTCATATGTGGAATTTAAGAAACAAAACAGGTGAACACAGTGGGGGAAAAAAGAGAGGCAAACCATAAAACAGACTCTTTACTATAGAGAACAGAGGGTTACTAGAAGGGAGGTGGGCAGGGGGATGGATTAAATGGGTGATGGATATTAAGGAGGGCACTTGTGATGAGCACTGGGTGTTGTATGTAAGTGATGAATCATTAAATTCTACACCTGAAACTAATATTACACTGTATGTTAACCAACCAGAACTTAAATAAAAAAAAAAATTGTCAAACATTTCTTATTTTTAATTGTTTGCATTTCTTCAGTATTGATTGTGATCTCTCTTCTTTCATTTATGATTTTATTTATTTGGGTCCTTTCTCTTTTCTTCTTAATAAGTCTGGCTGGGATTTATCAATCTTAATTCTCTCAAAGAACCAACACCTACTTTCATTGATCTGTTCTACTGGTTTTTTTTATTTCTATATCATTGATTTCTGCTCTAATCTTTATTATTTCTCTTCTCCTGATGAACTTAGGCTTTATTTTTTGTTCTTTTTCCAACTCCTTTAGGTGTAATGTTAGGTTGTATATTTGAGACTTTTCTTATTTCTTGAGGAAGGCCTGTATTGCTATATACTTCCATCTTAGGACCACGTTTGCTGCACCCCAAAAGTTTTACACTGTTGTGTTTTCATTTTCGTTTGCTTCCATGTATTTTTTTAATGCTTCTTTAATTTCCTGGTTAACCCATTCATTCTTCAGTAAGATGTTCTTTATATGTATTTGTGGTCCTTCCAAATTTTTTCTTGTGGTTGACTTCAAGTTTCATAACATTTTGGTCTGAAAATATATGTGGTGTGATCTTAATCTTTTTGTACCAGTTGAGACCTGATTTGTGACCCAATATGTGATCTGTTCTAGAGAATGTTCCATGTGCACTCAAGACTAATGTGTATGAAATGCTCTGAATATATCTGTTAAGTCCATCTGGTCCAGGGTGCCATTCAAGCCCTTGTTGCCTTGTTGATCTTCAACTTGGATGATCTGTCCATTGCTGTGAGTGGGGAGTTAAAGTCCCCTACTATTATTGTAATATTATCAATGAGTTTCTTTAATTTTGTTATTAACTGGTTTATATATTTAGCTGCCAAGTAATTTTTTGTTTGAAAATTTTAAGTGTAACATAAGTCAATGTTGAAAATAATAGTAAAAATTGAGAAATTGCATGTTTTAGTATTCATATTAATTTTATTTTAAGATTATAAAAAACTGATATTTTACTATGATCTTATATTATAAAGTTGACATTTGTTTTCATAAATTCAGTTAACAGAAAAGTTATTTGAGCTGTTGTACTTTATTTGTTGGTCTAATTGAGTAATGCTTCCTAGAAGAGAAGAAAATCCAGGAAATATATATCAGCTCAGCAAAAAATTCTTACAAAGTTTCATTTCGTAAATGTATAAAATATGATATTAACAACAGGAAATTCAAAGAATATTTGGTACACACTGCAAAATGTAAATCTCTAAGGTTTCTAGTAAATACTCGCTTAAATAAAAATATATTCAATATTTAATATTTCAGGTTGGCCTATATAAAAACATAATTGTTTTACATTATTAATTGAGAAACAATTGTGCCAGCTATTAAGATAAATCCTTCAGTTATCTGCTGCTACTTTCAAAAACTTCAATTAAGTTTAATTTTCCTTACAATTACAAATAATCTATTTTTCAAATAATATGTAAATAAAAATCATGAGAGAGTTAAACAAGAACAGAATAATACCTTGAAAATCTGCGTCTAAATAATAATTTGAATCTGAACAAAAGTATCAAAGGATATGCTTGGTATGTACCTAAGTGCTTTTAAATTTGTGATTTATTTAGATGTCTGCATTCTCATCTCTAAGTTACCTTGTCTGTAATTACTTATGCTAGCTAATGTGATAAGAGAAATCAAAGGGCTTTACAGACCACAAAAATTCGTTGTTCTTCAAATACAAAATATCATTACCATTATATATGATGAAACTTTTAGTAACTATTTCAAAAATGTTACTTGTTTGAATATTTCATAAGCCTCTTATCTTTCTTTGAGTACCCCAAAGTAGTAAACAAATCATTTTCTCTCAGGTGGCAGATTTTTACAGAAAAAAGGGAATCAGTCTTCAATTGGGAAAGAAGAATCAGACTCCATGAAGTCAGAGAGCTCTGACACATTAATCCTGGGCAAGTTTCCTATACTATGAAGCTCCATTGCACATACAGAAGAAAGAAATGTAAAGATAATGTATATAAAGCACATAACCAGCATCTGCTACAGAGTAGGTACACAACAATTGCTAAACACTCTTCTTCATTTGTTCTTCCACATGAAATTTTAAGGTTGGGTTTCCTGGTTATCTTTAATCATATTTTGAGGTTGAAATGTGTCTAGGTCATCCAGGTGGAAATGTTACCTTCAAGAAAGTAACACTGTAGGCTCTAGGCTATCTTTAAATATATTTGCAAGTCTTCAATTCAACTCTGAGTAGTTCTTCAGGACTCTTAGCCTTTCTTAATGCTCAAGGCTGGGTTAAGTATCGCTTCTTTCTATTCTTATATGATTTTGTGTTTATTCCTAGGAAAGCCTGTTGTATGGTAATTATTTGTTTTCTTTCCCTGCTTCTCTGTAACTGTAAACTCTATGTCCTGTGCATCACCATACCCCACATGCCCAGCATAGTATCTAGCACAGAGAAATACATAATTGTTAAATGTATGGACTGGTTAAATATTTTATCAGGGTTGTTTATATCTCTGCATAAAGTCCAACTCTCTCCTTCCATTTACAACAAGATAATGTCTCTGTGCAAGGTAAATGGATCTAATTTCATCCCTTGCTTCATCCTGTCTGAGGTGGCCAGGGCTTCTTCCCACTCAGATTACTTGTTTGAATTTCAAATCTAACATTTACTAGCTGTGCAAATTTGAGACAGTTACTTAACTTCTTTGTGCATTACTTTCCTCATATGTAAAATGACTGTAATTGTAATAATAGCTAATAATAGGATTTTGTGAAAATTAAATGATTTACATGCATAAGTGAACCAGTATATTTAGGACACTGCCTGGTAAGAAATAGGTGGCTATAGTTTCTCCTGCATGCTCTTCCAACACCACTGATCTTAGTCCAAATTAAATGTAAGTGGGATCCTTCTATAATTAATGACTCAGTTTTATTTATAAATAATTTAATCCTAAAGTGATGACAAGGGATGTATCTTGGCAAAAGGGTTCAATAGATACAGCTTTTTCTTATGCATATATGTGTGTGTCTGAGCATTTGTCTATGTATGTACTTTTCAATCAAGTGTGTGAGAAGTAGGATATATATGTTAAAAACTAGTATTTCATAGTTGTAAAACTCTAGTCACAGGAACCATCTAATAAAATAATTTTTAAAAATGTTGATTTGGACAAACTAATATGATACATAAATATTAATAAAATATATATACTTAAAACAGAGTTTAACTAAACAATTCCATTCATTTTACTCCATTATAGATATTTCTACTAATTTTATTATTATACTGTTAGGAGGGTGAATATATTTACTGGAATTTTTATTGTATTATGATTATGACTTTACTATGATTTCTACTTTTTCTATTTTTAAATAACACTGTGTCTACACATGCAAAGTACAGTGAATAATTGAAACAAGTGTCTATATATTCTAGATTTAAAAAATCCTTTGACTTCAATTATCTAGATCTGTGCTCTCCAATGCAGTAGTCATAGACCACATGTGGTTACTGAATACTTGAAATGTGGCTGGTATGAATTCAGATGTTCTATAAGTGTACAAAAAGAGATTTTGTAGATTTAATCGGAAAATGTAAAATAGCTCATTAAAGTTTTTATATTGATTAGATATTGAAATGACATTTCAACCTATTAGGTTAAATTAAATATATTATTAAAATTAATTTTACTTTTTTCTTTTTCCTTTTTTTGACGTGACTCCTAAAACATTTGAAACTACATATGTGGTTCACATTATATTTCTATTGGACATCACTGATCTGGCTAGTTTATTTTTTTTTAAAGATTTTGTTTTTATTTGGCAGAGAGAGAGAGCGCGTGCACGCACACATGCACAAGCAGGGGAAGCTGCAGGCAGAGGGAGAGGGAGAAGCAGACCCCCCGCTGAGCAGGGAGCCAGATGTGGGGCTCGATCCCAGGACCCTGAGATCATGACCTGAACAGAAGGCAGACACTCAACCGACTCTGCCACCCAGGTGCCCTGATCTGGCTAGTTTAAAAGAAAATATATCTTTTTTTATTTTGTTGGTTGAGAAAGAGAACTCTTTAATTATCTATTATCTTGTGAGTAGTTTAAACACAATCTGAAATACTGTATTTCTTTCTAAAACTGTTTGACAGAGTAAAATAATTATATATGTTTTAAGTCTAAAAGGGCAAGCAGTCCAACCAAGATATTTTTTATAATTATAATGTCCCATCAGGTACACAAGTTCCCAGATTCTCACCCCTAATTTTTTCCTCTAATTTCCAATCTATGCTGATATCAATGCACGGACAGATTGCATACATACATATATAAGTGAGGGGAAAGGGAAAGCTCTTCCTTACATTAGAATGACAACTAATAAATGTAGAAGAATTAGAAAAATCACCATTTGTAATCATTATAATGATAATTTATCCAGACAAGAACGAATCATCTATTACTACTAAAATGATTGGGTAAAAATTTGCTGGGGACAAAGATATTTAAATAGGTAAACAAGTGGCAAAATTATTTATTACAAATGGAAAATTGTAACTTTGTAATAGAGAATCCTAGCAAAAACTGCCCCAGCCAAGGGATCAAAGGTAACAAACATCACCAGTAATGGAATTAACATGATGCTGATGTGTTGTAAAGAAAACAAAGAGTCACTTCTGTGATATTCCTGTTCAAATGCAAAAGTTGAATTAATCATGAAGGAATATTAGATAACCCCAAATGAAGAACACTCTACAACAGAATTGGCCTGTACTCTTCAAAATCTTCGAAGTCATGAGGGGGTGCCTGGGTGGCTCAGTCAGCTGGGCCCCGGATTCTGCGGTGGTCTCAGAGTCCTGGGGTCCACTGGGCCTGGTTGGTGTCTGCACTCAGCAGGGAGTCTGCCTGAGAATTCTCTCCCTCTCCGTCTGCCCTTCCCCTCCCCCCCCTTTCTTGGGTGCGAGCTCTCTCTCTCTCTCTCTCTCTCTCTCTCGAATAGGTGAATAAATCTTTTAAAAAAATCTTAGGTGTCATGAAAGATAAGGGAAGGCTAAGGAACTATTGGAAGAACCCAAGAGACATTTGGACTATTGCAATATGTAATCCTGGACTAGATCCTGGATAAAAAGAAAAACTTTTTTTTTTGCTCTATGAAGTGTGTTGAGATAATTGGTGAAATGTGAATGGAGCCTGTGAGTTTGTTGGTAGTACTGCATCAGTGTTGATTTTCAGATTTGAATGATTATACTGTGGCTACATATAACATGTCCTAGCCTTTTGGGACATACTGAAGCATGCAAGAATAATGGGTAAAATGGTAACTTACTCTCTACTGAACTACTGAACTTTGGTTCAGACGAAAACATGATATACACACACATATAGACATGCACACATGCAGAGAGACAGAGAGACAGAATGATAAGGCTAATGTAAAATATTAACATTTGGCATTTTACCTGGGTGAATTCTTTGCTCTATTTTTGTACCTTGTCTCTAAATCTAAAATTATTTCACAATAAAAAGTTTTAAAACACTTAAGTGGCATCCAAGGTAAACCTTGGGAAAGTGCAGGTAACTTCTCTGAGGTAGGAGGAAAGCTATTTTAGAATGGACAGGAAGCACCTAATGAAATGCAAATATTCTGAAAAATATTAGAGCCAGTAATTTACTTTGCTTAAGCTCCTGCAATGCCCTTTTCTGATCATATGCAAAGGTGGGAAAAGCTCTCTTAAAATGCTCTTTCTTTGAGCTTAGAAAAGAGAGAAAAGTTTTACTGCGTTTTCCTTTTTGATTAATCTCAGTCAGCTCAAATAAGAGGAGCTCAAATAAGCCTTTTCCAAGGTAAATAGCTAGCTTCACAGACATCCTTACTTCCTTAGTGTTGCCATCTGTGTTTTGTAGGGCTTCTCCACATTCTTCTTTGACATCTTTTGAAAAGGTTTGTGGGGAATGCAATGAATGTGTAAGTGCTCTTGGGAAAACTATCCTTTGCTTACTTTTTAGATTTTACATCTCTAAAACTATTTTACCTTTTTAAAACGTCTTTCAATGTAGAATCTATAAACTGAACCAAATACCCACTTATTTTAACTTGACCTGCAGAGCAATCTTTATTATGATCCCATCACTATAAAATAAAATTGCCTCTCAAAACAGAAAATAAACTAATAAGCAGAGTTAAGTTATCGAGATAACCCCATTAAGCCTTTTATAAGTTCCTTTTTATTTGAAACCAATAACAATCTCTTAAAGGCTGATTCATGCTTTTGTTATTTAAATGTTTTATTCAAAATATTGCTCAGTTAGCAGTAGTAAGACATAAGAAACTTAGGAACAATTGTTTGATGTACGTTAAATTCTAATAAAACAACAAATAATATCCAGAAATGATTCTAAATTAGATAATACAAAAATCTGAGTCTAGAAAAAATTCTAAAATAGATAGTAAAAGCATTGTGTATGAGGACAGCTTCTGACATTTCCTCTCCTTGTGACACTGGACAAACCATTTGGTCTTTGAGCCTTAAATATAAGACAAAGAAGTGGAAACAGATCTAACCCTTTGAAATTATTGCTCTATATGTAACTTCTTGAAAATGCAATGGTCTAATTCTAATTTATATTTTTAAGCCTCCAAATACTTTAAATGCTAAATTTCCAATAGATTTTATAAGACCTTTTCCTGAGTTTTGCTACTTAAGAAATTACTCATTATCAGACTACTTTATTTTAGTGACACAAATAGAATTTTATAATATGCACTTCGTATAAAATTTAATAGAAAAATGCAGATGGCTTACAGTTCAGTTCTGGAGGTATAGTATTCCCAGTGACCTATTTACTAAATAAAATTCAGCTACTGTTATGCTCTATACCGCACAGAAGAATATAAACAAACAGAAAAAAATTCCTTCATTTTTAATTCATTTGAATCACCTTTTACTCACCTTTATTCAGCAGGAAAAAACAAAATCCAAATCTCTTTAGTAATAATGTTATTTCTTAGGAGATGCAAAAATAGTTTTGACATTTTTACCCTATCAAGGACAAGAATAAATGAATATTACTGAGTGAAAAAAGATTGCCCCTACTATGTAGCTTATCCTGAAAGTAAAACAACAAACCAATCAGGTTTCATTTTCCAAGGACAGGATTTCCTCTCTTTCTCAGTTTTTTTCTTTTTTTATTAAACTTTTTATAGAAATAATACAAAGAGTTCCTGTGTACTCTGTTCAGTTTTGCCTAATGTAACCTCTTGCAAAACTACAATGCAATATCACAACAAGAATATTAACATTCATACAGTCAAGATACAGAACATTTCTATCACTACTATGATCTCTTATGTTGTCCTTTTATAGCCATATTTATTTCCCTCACTCCTTAACCTTTGTCAACTACTAATCTGTTCTTCATTCTATAATTTTGTCATTTCAAAAAGTCTCATAAATAATGTTCTCACTCAGTATAATTCTCTGTAGGTTTATTCATGTTACATTGCCTTTATCAATAGTCTATTCTTTTTTATTGCTAAGTAATATTCCATGGCATGGGGTATCACAATTCATTTCACTACCACCCATTGAAGAACAATCTCCATTGTTTCTGGTTTGGGGCTATTAGGAATAAAAATGATATAAACATTTTTGTACAGATTTTGTATGAACATAAATCTTCATTTCCCTAGGATAAATGCCTAGGCGTGAGTAATTGCTTGATCATATGGTAGTAGCATGTTTAATGTTATAAGAAACTACTAAACTGTTTTCAAGAATGGTTGTACTATTTTTTTATTTTCATCAGCAATATATGAACAAATTGGTTGTTCTGCATCATCACCAGCATTTGGTATTGTCACTATTTTTTATTTTTGACATTTTTGTAGGCATATAGTGATCTCTGTGGTTTTAATGTGCATTTCTCTAATAGATGATGGTGTTGAACTCTTTCTGTGCTTACTTGCCTTCTGTGTATCCTTTTTTTTTTAAGAATTTTTATTTATTTATTTGACAGAGAACACAAGCAGGCAGAGTAGCAGGTAGAGGGAGAGGGAGAACCAGGCTCCCTGCTGAGCAAGGACCCAGGACCCTGAGACCATGACCTGTGCCGAAGGTAGTTGCTTAACCAACTGAGCCACCCAGGTGCCCCTCTATGTATGCGTTTTAAAGAAATTTCTTCCCATGTCTTTTGCCCATTTCTTTTCTTTCTTTCTTTTTTTTTTTTTTTTGCCCATTTCCTAATTGGAGTTTGTTTTAACTTTTGAGGTTTTTTTTGTTTGTTTATTTGTTTGAGTTTTAAGTGTTATTTATATATTCTACATTATAATTCTTTATTGGATATTTGGTTTGTAAATATTTTCTCCACTCTGTAGCTCATCATTTCATTCCCTTAACAGGGTCTTTCCAGAGTGAATTTTTTTTAATTTAAATGAAGACAACTTACGGGAAGCCTGGGTGGTTCAGTCCTTAAGTGTCTGCCTTCAGCTCAGGTCATGATCCCAGGGTCCTGGTATCAAGCCTCACATCGGGCTCCTTGCTCAGCCAGGAGCCTGCTTCTCCCTCTCCCACTCCCCCTGCTTGTGTTCCCTCTCTAGCTGTCTCTCTCTCTCTCTGTCAAATAAATAAATAAAATCTTTAATAAATAAATAAATAAATAAATAAATAAATAAATAAATAAAATGAATACAACTTACCAAATTCTGTATTCACAGACTGTCCTTTTGATATTATATCTAAAGACTCTATGTCTAGCTTTAGAGCCTTAAGATTTGTTCTTAATGTCTTTCTAAAAGTTTTGTAGTTTTGCATTTTTACGTTTAGGTCATTGTTCCATCCTGAGATAATTCTTTTTTCTTTTCTCTTTCTTTCCTTGATTTACTTGTTTATTTGTTTTTGCCTATGGATGTCCAATTGTTCCAGCACCATTTGTTGAAAAGACTCTTTCTTCCATCCAGTTGCCTTTTCACCTTCATCAAAAATTAGTCAAGCATATTTGTGTAAGATATTTCTGGATTCTTTGTTCTGTTGAATTGAATAGACATTAAATGTGTCTGTCCTTCCACCAATACCATAGAGTCTTGATTAATGTAGTATATAAAAAAATCTTAATGTCAGATAATTAGTCCCACTTTATTCTTCCTTATCAAGACAGTTTTCAGCTATTCTTTGCCTTTGTATATTAGTTTTAGAGTAACTATATTTATGAAATGTATTGCTGGAATTTTGATAGGAATTGAATTAAAACTGTTTATCAATTTAGAGATTGATATATTTACTACTTTTAGTCTTACAACTCCTGAATAAAGTACGACTCTCCATTTTTTTAAGATTCTTTTTCTATTTATTTTATTCACACTGTGTAGTTTTTAGCATGCATGTTCTGGACATGTTTTGTTATATTTCACAAATTTTTTAAACAATAAATGGTATTGCTCACTTGCTCATTGCTAGTGTATAGAAATACAACTGATTTTTGTGTTTATCTTGTTTTCCAGGACCGTGAGATTATAACCTGAGCCAAAGGCAGACGCTTAACTGGCTGAGCCACTCAGGCACCCAATTTCAATTATTTTAAATATGTTGATGTTTATTTTATGGATCTGGATATGGCCAAACTTAAGAAATGTGAATTCTCTTGTCAGTTGGGTGTTCTAAAATATTGATTAGAATGTGTTGTGTGGTGGTGATGTTGAATTTTTCTAATTGCTATGTCTTCTTTGTAGATTGACACTATTATATGATATGCCTCTCTGCTTCTGGTAATTTTCTTTGCTCTGAAGTATACTATATCTGATATTAATATAATCACTCCTGCTTTCCTTTATTTTGCTTTCTTAAAGATTTTATTTACTTGAGAGAGAGGGAGAGAGTGTGTGTGAGTGGGGGAAGGGCAGAGGGAGAGGGAGAGAATCTCAGACTCTGGGCTGAGTGCAGAGCCCAATGCGGGGATCAGTCTCACAACCCTGAGATCATGACCTGAGCTGAAATCAAGAGTTGGATGCTTAGCCAACTGAGCCACTCAGGCACCCGTGCTCTTCTTTGATTAAGGTTTGCATGATATGTCTTTTATCTATTTTTGTAAAGAGTTTATTATTTATTTATTTTTTTTTAATTTATTTATGAGACAGAAAGAGAGAGAATGAAAGAGCACAAGCAGGGGTAGCGGCAAAGGGAGAGGAAGATGCAGCCACATGGGGCTGGATCCCAAGACCCTGGGATCATGACCTGAGCTGAAGAGAGATGCTTAAATGACTGTGCCACCCAGGCGCCCCTCTTTTATCTATTCTATTTTTATTGTAAGACAGCCTGTAATTTTGTATTTGGCCGAGTAATATGCCATTTTATACACATACCACTTCTTCATTATCCATTTATCAGTCAGTGGACACAGGATGTTTCCATAATTTGGCTATTGTTGATAATGCTGCTATAAACATTGTCAGGGTGCATGTATCCCCTCAAATTAGGATTTTTTGTATCCTTTGTGTAAATATCTCATAGAGTAATTGCTGGATCATAGGGTAGTTCTATGCTAACTTTCTGAAAAATCTCTATACTGTTTTCCAGAGTGGCTGCACCAGTTTGCATTCCCACCAACAGCGTAAGAGGGTTCCCCTTTCTCTGCATCCTAACCAACACCTGTTGTTTCTTGTGTTGTTGATTTTAGCCATTTGGACAGGTGTGAGGTGGTATCTCATTGTAGTTTTGATTTGTATTTCCCTGATGATGAATGATGTTGAGTATGTTTTCATGTGTCTATTGGCCATTTAGATGTCTTCTTTGGAAAAATGTCTATTCCTGTCTTCTGCCCATTTTTTAACTGGATTATTCATTTTTTGGGTGTTGAATTTTATGTTTCTTAATATATTTCAGATACTAACCTTTTATCAGATATGTCATTTGCAAATATTTTCTCCCATTCTGAAGGTTGTCTTTTAGTTTTGTTGACTGTTTCCTTCACTGTGAAGAAGCTTTTTATTTTGATGAATTCCCAATAGTTTATTTTTGTTTTTGTTTCCTTTGCCTCAGGAGACATATCAAGAAAGAAGTTGTCGGGCGCCTGGGTGGCTCAGTTGGTTAAGCGACTGCCTTCAGCTCAGGTCATGATCCTGGAGTCCCGGGATAGAGTCCCACATCGGGCTCCCTGCTCAGCAGGGAGTCTGCTTCTCCCTCTAACCCTCTTCCCTCTCATGCTCTCTGTCTCTCATTCTCTCTCTCAAACAAATAAATAAAATCTTTAAAAAAAAAAAGAAAGAAGTTGTCAGAGAAGATGATGGCAAAGAAGTTAGATCTTTCACTTCTTTGGTTAGGTTTATTCCCAGGAATCTTATAGTTTTTGGTGCAATTTTAAATGGGATTGATTCCTTAATTTCTCTCTGCTGCTTCATTATTGGTGTATATGCAACAGATTTCTATACACTGATTTTATATCCCATAACTTTACTGAGTTTGTTTATCAGTTTTAGCAGTTTTTTGGTGGAGTCTTCTATTTTTGAAATATATTATCACGTCATTTGCAAATAGTGAAAGTTTTACTTCTTCCTTGCAAACTGGGATGCGTTTTATTCCTTTTTGTTGTCTGTTTTGCTGTGGCTAGAACTTCCAGTTCTATGTTGGATAAAAGTGGTGAGAGTGGACATCCCTGTGTGATCCTGACCTTAGGGGAAAGGCTCTCAGTTTTTCCCCCATTCAGTATGATGTTATCTGTGGGTTTTTCATATATGGCCTTTATAATGTTGGGGTATGTTCCCTCTAAACCTACTTTGTTGAGGGTTTTTATCATGAATGGATGTTGTACATTGTCAAATGCCTTTTCTGCATCTATTGAAGTGATCACTTTCTTTTATTAATGTGATGTATCATGTTGGTTGATTTGCAAATATTGAACCACCCTTACAACCCAGGAATAAATCCCACTTGATTGTAGTGAGTGATTTTTTTTAAGATTGTATTTATTTATTTGAGAGAGAGAATGAGAGAGAGAGAGCATGAGAGGGGGGAGAGTTAGAGGGAGAAGCAGACTCCCCACTGAGCAGGGAGCCAGATACGGGACTCGATCCCCGGACTCCAGGATCATGACCTGAGCCAAAGGCAGTCGCTTAACCGACTGAGCCACCCAGGCGCCCCCTGAATGATTTTTTTTAATGTATTGTTGGATTCAGTTTGCTAGTATTTTACAGAGGATTTTTGAATCTATGTTCATCAGGGATATTGGCCAATAGTTCTCTTTTGTTTTAGTGGTATCTTTATCTAGTTTTGTTATCAGGGTAATGTTGGCCTCATAGAATGAATTTGGAAGTTTTCCTTCCTTTTCTATTTTTTGAATAGTTTGAGAAAAATAAGTATTAACTCTTCTTTAAATGTTTGGTAGAATTCACCTGTGAAGCCATTCTGGTCCTGGACTTTTGTTTGTTGAGTTTTTGATTACTGATTCACTTTCTTCGCTGGTTATCAGTCTGTTTGAGTTTTCAATTTCTTCCCATTTCAGTTTTGGTAATTTATGTTTCTAGGAATTTATCCATTTCAGGTTGTCCAATCTGTTGGTGTATAGTTTTTCACAATATTCTCTTATAATTGCTTGTATTTCTCTGATGGTGTTTATTTCTCCTCTTTCATTGTGATTTTATTTGAGTCCTCTTGTTTTTTGATAAGTGTGACTAGAGACTTATCAATTTTTTTTCAACAAACCAGCTTTTGGTTTCGTTGATCTGTTTTATTGTGTTTTTAGTTTCTATATCATTTATTTCTGTTCTAATCTTTTGCATTTCCTTCCTTCTGCTGGCTTTCGGCTTCATTCGTTGTTCTTTCTCTAGTTCCTTTAGATGTAAGTGTAGGTTGTTCATATGAGATTTTTCTTGCTTCTTGAGGTAGGCCTGTATTGCTATTACTTCCCCTTAGGACCACTTTTGCAGCATTCCAAAGGTTTTGGGCCATTGTGTTTTCATTTCATTTTCATTTGTTTCCATGTATTTTTTTAAATTTCTTCTTTGATTTCCTGATTGATCCATTCATTGTTTAGTAGCATGTTGTTTAACCTCCATGTATTTGTGGTCTTTTCATATTTTTTTCTTGTGGTTGACTACTAATATCATAGTGTTGTGGTCAGAAATGATGCATGGTATAATCTTTTTGTATCTGTAGAAGCTTGTTTTGTGACTTGATATGTAATCTATTCTGGAGAATGTTTATGTGCCCTTGAAAGGAATGTGTATTCTGTGTTTTAGGGTGAAATGTTCTGAATATATCTGTTAAGTCTATCTCGTCCAGTGTGTCATTCAAAACCATTGTTTGCTCATTTATTTTCTGTTTAGATGATCTGTCCTATGATGTAAGTGGAGTGTTAAAGTCCCCTACTAGTATTGCATTGTTATCAAATAGTCCCTTTATGTTCATTACTAATTGTTTTATATATTTGGATGCTTCCATATTGGGTGCATAAATATTTATAATTGTTATATCTTCTTGTTGGATTGTCCCATTTATTATAATATAGTGCCCTTTTTGTCTTTTGTTACAGTCTTTGTTTTAAAGTCTAGGTCGTCTAATATAAGTATTGCTACTCTGGCTTCCTTTTGACATCCATTTGCATGATAAATGTTTTTCCATACCCTCACTTTCAATCTGCATGTGTCTTAAGGTCTAAAATGAAACTCTTGTAGGCAACGTATAGATGGGTCTTATTTTTTTTTTTTTAATCCATTCTGATAACCTTATGTCTTTTGAGTGGAGCATTTAGTCCACTTACATTCAGAATGATTATTGATAGATATGAATTATCTGTGCCTTCTTGGGTGGAACCCGGTGTGCTGGGTCTGAAGCAAGTGTGACTGAGGAAGGCATTTCCACTGGAGTGCGGGGGGGTGGGGTTTCATGTATGCAAATTAGGCAGCCAGTGTCTATGATGAGCTACTTCCTATAGGTGGTTCTGTGTTTATGCTGAGGGGTGGGTGAGGAAAATGGCACCAGCCAGCAACTTTGTTCCTAGAGAGGTGTCTTTGTGAATGCTACCTCTCAGTGATGTGCTCTGAAAAGAGCGAATAATTTCCCCACTGTGTGTCCCAAACATTCTTCAGATCACTGTTTCCATGCTTTCTGCCCCCACATTGTTTTCCTGCCTTTGCTCCAGGTTCAGCAGGATGCCCTTTGGGTTCTATCCCAGCCAAGCCTGCTGACCTTTGAATTCTAGGCTTTCAGCCCCGCTGGTTGCAAGAACTCATGAAATTCAGCCCCTCTCATTTTACAAGCCAGTGGTTTGGGGGAAACATTCTTGTGCCTTCCCATCAGTGCTCCCTCTCTCACCCTTTTCCCTGACCACAGCTCCCTCCCCTCTACAGTACCCATGATCCATTTCTCCCCTAAACCCAGTTTTCACTCTTCCTACCTTCTTCAATATGGTCTCTTCTCTTGCTTTATTGTGGAGTTTGTTCTGTCAGGTTTTACATATTTCTGGGATATTTAGGATGATTTGATTATTATCTAGGTGTGTTCTTGGGACAAGGTGTGCCTAGGGTCCTCCTACTCTGTCACCATCTTCCTCTACCCATATTTTTGTATTTGAAATGAGTTGTTTGTAGGCAACAGAGTTGGGTCATGTTTTTAAATCCATTCTGCAAATCTCTTTTAATTGATGTTTTCAGACTACTTATACTAAGTATTAATACATTAGCGTTTAAGTTAGCCATTTTATTTTTGTTTTCTGTTCATTCTGTTTCTCATTGTTCTAGTTGCCTCAATTCAGAGACTCAAGAAATTGTTTCATTTTGTTCTGCCTCCTTGTGGGTCACATGAACATTTTCTAGAATTTCATTTTTATCTATCTATGCTTTTAAGTCTATTTCTTTACATAGTTTTTGTAATTTTTGCTGTAGGCATTAAATTTTACTAGTATAGTATTGAAATATTACTTCTTTTATTGTTCTTTACCCTCCTCCATTTATAGCATATCATTTTAAATATTTTCTCTGTACATGTTTAAAACCACATCAGATATAATTTTTGCTAAAAGCATCAAATATACTTTTAAAATTCAAAAGGAGAAGAAAAGCCCAGGATATTTATCCTTAATTTTGGCTTACTGTGTTTTTTCTTCTTTCCTGATTGTCTAAGTTACAGTAGTTTATCATTTCCTTTCTGTTAGGGAACTTCCTTTAGCTATTCTTTTAAGGTACATCTTCTGGTGAGATAACTTAGTTATCTATTTAACCAAGGTGGCAATAAGAGATTCTAAAGGCAAATACAGAAGGGTACATACTTGTTAGCAAAACGTAGCTCTTTAATATTGAAGAGACTTAACCTTACTAAGTAGTCAGAGGGTTGATAAAGACAAAATATGGAAACTTTGTTTTCTGGGCAGATAAAGACAAACTGTGTTTACAATTTTTTACCAAGAACAGACCAACAATTCAAGAAAAATAGAGAAAAAAAGCCAAATCACAATCTTACACCAGAGCACTTTTATTTTTTTATTTTGTTTTTATTTTAATTCCAATTAGTTAACATACAGTGCTATATTAGTCTCAGGTATACAATATAGTAATTCAACACTTCCATACACCACCCTGTGTTCAGTACTACAAGAGCACTCCTTAAACCCTATCACCTATTTAACCCAGCCCCCCACCCACCTCCCCTCGGGCAACCATCAGTTTGTTCTCTATTTTTAAGAGTCTGTTTCTTGATTTCTCTCTCTCCCTCTCTGTCTTATTTTTTCCCTTCGCTTGTTTGTTTTGTTTTAAATTCTACATATGAGTGAAATCATATCGTATTTGTCTTTCTTTGACTGACTTATTTCACTTAGCACTATGTGAAATCCATGTCATTGCATCCATATCATTGCAAATGACAAGATTTCATTCTTTTATGTGGCTGAATAATATTCCATTGTGTGTGTGGAATATATATATATATATATACATACACCATTCTTTATTCATCACTTGATGAACACTTGGGCTGCCTCATAACTTGGCTACTGTAAATAATGCTGCTATAAATATAGTATTCCTTTGAATTAGGGTTTTGGATTTTGGGGGTGATACCCAGCAGTGCAGTTACTGAATTGTAGGGCAGTTCTATTTTTAACTTTTTGAAGAATCTCCATACTATTTTCCACAGTGGCCACATCAGTTTGCATTCCCACCAACAGTGCAGAAGTGTTCCCTTTTCTCCACAGCCCAGAAGCTTTTCATTTTAATGAAGTCCAGCTTATCAATTATTTATTTCCTTGGGATCCTTCCTTGGTGTTGTATCTAAAAAGGTAATGCCATACCCAAGGTCATTTAGGTTTTCTCCTATGTTATTTTCTAAGAGTTTTATAATTTTTTATTTTGCACTTAGGTCTATGATTCTTTTTAAGTTAATTTTTGTGAAGGGTGTAAGATCTGTTTCTACATTTTTTTTTTTTTTGCATGTGGATGTCTAGCTGTACCAGCACCATTTGTTAAGGAGACAATTTTTGCTGTATTATATTATTGCCTTTGCTGTATTATATTATTGCCTTTGATTGTTGGATTTAATTTGCTAATATTTTGTTTAGGATTTTTGCATCTATATTTGTGAGAAATATAGGTCTGTAGTTTTCTATTCTTTAAATGTTTTAGATATGTCTTGTAACCCAGATAATGGTCTATCTTGGTGAATGTTCCACATTAGCTTGAGAAAAAATGTGTATTCTGCTCTTGTTGGATGAAGTAGTCTATAGATGTCAATTATACCCAGTTGATTGATGGTGTTGTTGAGTTTAACTATGCCCTTACTGATTTTTCTGTCTGCTGAATCTGTCTATTTCTGATAGAGAGATATTGAAGATTCCAACTATGACAGTGTATTCACCTATTTTTCCTTGCAATTTTTTCAGCTTTTGCCTCATATAGTTTGAACATTCTCCTTTTTTACTTGTCTTGTGTGTGTTTTGCTTGTTTAAACATTTTTATCATGGCTGCTTTAAAATTTTGTCAAATAGGGGCACCTGTGAGGCTCAGTCAGTTAAGCATCTGATTCTTGGTTTCAACTCAGGTCAGGATCTCATGGGTCATAAGATCAAGCCCTGCACTGGGTTCTGCACTCAGCAGGGAGTCTGCTCGAGATCCTCTCCCTCTACCCCTCTGCTCACCCCCACTCTCTCTCTCTCAAATGAATAAATCTTTTTTAAAAAGCTTAAAATTTTGTCAAATAATTCTGTCATCTCTGTCATCTCATTGTTGACATCTATTGACATCATTTTCTAAAATTTAGATCTTTTTGGTACAATGAATGATTTTCTATTGAAATCTGGACATCTTTGTATTATGTTATGAGACTCTGGATTTTATTTGAACCTTTTGTTGTTATTGGCTTTCCCTGATAACATTTTGATAGGGAAAATGGGATGTTTGCATTGTGTCTAGCAGATTAAAAGAGTTTTGGGTTGATTATCACTGAAGCTGGGTGATGGTATATAAGAGTTCATTAAATCAATTTCTCTACTTTTGTGCTAGTTTGAAGTTTCCATATTAAAATTTAAAGAAATAAAGAGAAATACTATATACATCGAAGATGTTTTTTGTTTATCAGAGCCTAACATATTCACTAGACACTCAACAAATAATAACTGAATAAAGTAACAAAATAAAATGTTTATACTAAAAAAAAATCATATTGGGGTTTCAATGTGAAAACATAATAAATTTTTAGGCTATGTTATAAGCATTAAGCCTATAAAGAAGGTTTAGATAAGTTTAAAAATGACCAAAGCTGAGACTTCAAAATATGAAATACTAGAAATGAGAAATAAGCTCTGGTTTTTTACATAAAAAATATCTCATTCTTTATTTTACTTTGCCATAATTTCTATGTTGGGGAATGTCAGTATGACATCACAGTTCATATGTATTTAGCGCCAAATGAAATTGTCTTATTTTGGTTTCTTCTCTTATTAAAGTTTCATATTAATGACTTGTCACCTTAGAATATATGCTTAAAAATGTCACATTGTAGTCTTGAACTTTAGATAAACTCATATTACACAACATTTTATTATTTATTTATAGTTTCTCCTGTCCTTCCAAAGTAACAAAACTTCCTACAGATATTTTTAGGGACTTTGAAAGAAGTATATATTCAGAACTAGATGGTACCTCAGCAATCATGTAATTCAAAGATTTCATTTTACAGATAAAATCATTTAGTCCCCACAAAGAATGTGTATGTGATTGCACAACATCCTTTCCCTCCCAGCTTTCCTGAGAACATTTCACCTATTCCATCAACATGATTTCTATTTCTGTATTTTTAAATTATTTCATTTTACCCTTGACCACAGCTGATTGTTCCAGAAGCTGGTATCTTTATGAAGAGTGTTATAATTTGATAAACTCTAAGTTATAAAACTGTTAACATCAGTGTTTTCTATCATTAAGAGAAAACTTCTTGGCAACAAGAAAGGCCAATAAAGAGAAACAGAGATGAAAGCTCCATCAGGGCTCAAGTCTTTGACCCCTGAGTCCCTGAACCTCTTGCCCAGTGCTTATTTATTCCATTAGATACCCCAACATCCTTCAAATAAATTTCCTCTTTTGCTTTGGCTGACCTAAGTTTAGTATAGGTCACTGCCACACAAAGAACCCTGATTAACACAGTACCATGAAGGTTAAGTAACTTACCCAAGGCTTCAAAACCAGTTCAAAATTTATTTTGGAAGCCAGACTGTCTCCCAAACCAGTAAAAGGCACTAATAAATTTCTGCGGAATCAAGTAGATTGTAATATATTTCATATGTTACTATAGGACATTATAAAATATAAACTATTTTGGAAATATTTTGATTCATTTCGTATACATTTATGACTTATGTTGCACTGTCTTTTTTTTTTTAAAGATTTTATTTATTTATTTGAGAGAGAGAGAATGAAAGATAGAGAGCATGAGAGGGAAGAGGTTCAGATGGAAAAGCAGACTCCCTGCTGAGCAGGGAGCCCGATGCGGGACTCAATCCCGGGACTCCAGGATCATGACCTGAGCCGAAGGCAGTCGCTTAACCAACTGAGCCACCCAGGCGCCCGCACTGTCTTTTTTTATTGTATCTATTATTGGAGAGACAGAGCATGCACGCATGAGAGAAGGTGAGGGGCAGAGGGAAAGGGAGAAGCAGATTCCCCACTCAGCAGGAAACCCAATGCCGGGCTCCATCCTAGGACTCCGGGATCATGACTTGAGCCAAAGGCAGATGCTTAACCAACTGAGCCACCCAGACACCCCTGTTGCACTGTCTTCAGTAGAAGTTTGTCTCAAGTAATAAACTAATATACTATATTTGTAACTTTTAACACAATTGGGTGGTTTTCAGAATGGGAATAACATTATATCTGGAATTTGCTTTAAAATACTTTAGCACAAAAAAATGAGGAGGCAGCAATACCTAAAACAAGATTAGTAAAATAATAATTGTTAGAGCTGGGATATGGGTAAATGGAGTTCATTACACTCATCACTCTTCTTCAGTGTGTGCTGGACATTTTTTATTATAAAACTATTTTAAAATTATATCATATTATCTGACATATTATTGATTCTCACTAAATACTGTTTATCTCTAGCCCCATAGCCCAGTTTTGGGGGAAAAAAATAGGAAGAAATAAGAGTAGCTAACAGAAATAAAGGCCTTACTTGCTAACCCTAGGTACATTTGCTTTCTGAATCGTAAGTAATAGAAGGAATTTTAAAGTTCAGATTTCCTAATAGCTAGTCCCAAATTCTAGCCACTTTTCTCTTTCATTATTTGACCATTGAACAATCTGACAATTTCTGTGATACATTTTTATTGCATTTTATTGCAATTTCACTTTTTGACTCACACTTTTACAGGCATAAGAAATGGAAATATTTCATTTGTAAAAATAGGGTTTTTATCACTTGTACTTTGGTACATTTTAAGTACATGGGTTTTCCTCTAAAGCTTCTTGGAGCTAAATTTAAATGAAACTGGGGAGATTTTCAAACTATATTCACTGGGGAAAATATGTATAAATAAATACATATACAGTATATTTTTTTCTTCAGTGTTTTGTTTAAAAAAAAAAAACAGAGGAAAAACCCCAATTGATAGTAGATATCAATCTAGGATACCAAATTAAACAATTCAAGGAGCCTGCATTCAGACTGTGTGACTGGATAGTACAACTATAATGGTTTCCATTTATTTCTTTATTCTTTTCTATATTGTACACATGTTCTTAATTAAACAGGTATTGCTTTTATAGTCAGAAAAAATGTATAAAATTTTAAGTAAAGACTTCTGCAATGTAATTTCTTAAAAACATTATTACAGTTTGGATAGCAAGACCATTTTGGTTGGGATAGAAAATCATCCAAGCAGAGCTAAGATGAGATAGAATCCAGTACAGAGAGGACAGAAATCCGTCTCTTTCCTCAAGGAGAGAGAAGTTAAAAATAAATGGAAGCCCGTAAGAATGAGCACTTAAGGGCAGTTGAAGAATTCCTCAAATGCTTACGAGTGACAATAGATGAAGAGCCGGCCATACCACCTGAGAGTTGGCCCTCTTACCAGATTGTGCTAGTTACCTAACAAACTGAACTCATGATCTTCCCTTCCAACTTGGCCCTTTTTGGAGCAGTGGGAGAAATAGAAAGAAAATAGCACCAACTCAGCAAATTAAACAAACATCCATCTGTTTCACAAGCCAAAACATAGGAAAACTTAGACTTTATTTCCTATATATTCAGTTTTGAATCTACTGACTTCTCACCATCACCACTTATTGCTATTCTAATCTAAATCATTAGCATCCCCTGCTTGGATCACTGAAATAAGTGACTAATTTGTCCTCCTGTATCAACTCTAGCTCTCTTCTATTCTGCAACCAAGGTAACTTTTCAAATACAAAGCTGGGATCTTGTCACTTTTTCAGCTTAATAATCTTCACTGTTCTCATAATAAAGGCCAAAGACCTTAATATACCCTTAATATATTTCACAAGATTCTGTGTTGCTGTATATTGAAGGGATAAAGAAAAGAAACAGACAACTTTATACAAAATGACTTAATTTTTACAAAACTGTCTCAGAAATTATACACACACATATATGTGTATATATATATATATATGCTCAGGAAAGTCTATGGTGTGTGTATCTGAGTGCAGCAGTCAGCACACACACAATATTTATCAGTTAAGTCTGCCATCTTATATGGGTGTGGTTCACAGAACCCCAAAACAATAGTAACATCAAAAATCCGTCAGTTTTCTCTTCTGTAAAATTGGAATACTAAATAGCATCTTGAACATAGGGTCAATGAAACAACTGACTGAAAAAACCCATGAATATTTCAGTACTGGATGTTGAAAGTGACCAATCTAGAGTAACTATTATTATTCTAAGATGGAAAAGAATTTTGGTTGAGAAAAACCTAATAGAAGTGGCTGCATGTGATGAGATGCTGGTACTCATCAGGGAGGAGGTATAAGTAAATTATTCAGACTGGTCTTCATGATTATGTTATTTTTCTGTTGCTGCATAACAAATTACCACAAACTTAAAAAAAATACGCATTTATTGTTCTGTAGGTGAGTTGTTCCAGTTTGGGCTCTTCGTTCAGGGTCTCAAATCAAAGCTGAAATCAAGGTTTCAGTTGAGCTGCATGCTCAACTGGAGGTTAGGGATCTCCTCTGAGCTTACGTGGCTGAGGCAGGATTCAGTTTCTTGAAGTAATAGGACTGAAGTCCCTATTTCCTTGCTGGAACAGCAAGGGACTGCTCTAAGCTCCTAAAGACCTCACATTCCTTGCACATAGTCCTTTCCATCTTCAAAGCCAACAATTGAGAATCCTCCTCATATCAAATTCTTCTCTCACATTGAAACCTTTCTTTATGAGAAAGGACTTACCTGTTGGATCAGTTCTCTCTAGGATAATTTTGCTTTCTTAAGGTCAACTGTGGCATATAGCATAACCTAATCATGAGAGTGACTATGCCATAATATCCATATGTCACTATTTTAGGGAGAGAAAATCTTGGGAGACCATCTTAGAATTTGACATAACACGATGATAATCCAATGAGTTAGACTGTTTTTATTTATTTGAGGATCAGATATTAAGATTTTTTATTCCAGCAATTCTTCATTTACTAGGGTTTGGTTTGGGACTTATTAAGATAATCAGAGTCTCTTGAAGGCATTTTTGGTGACACTGAGTACATCAGTGAACTGGGAAAGGTGGGTGGGAGAAAAGGTAGTTACTTCCATCTACGCTTAATTTTATGCCTTATATGTTGAATTCCATTACCTTTAATGCTTAAGATGACATGTGTTATATGGAAGTACCAACAATAATCTCAAGACAGCAAATTTCCAAATTTCAACATAAATTTACTTCCTTATATGTTCTTTGTCTCCTTCACTGCTTTCACACAAAAAGATGCAGTTATAGAGGGAGAATTTTTGAAAGATAAACATATATTAACAATGACAAATAAAAGCCTAGTGTGTAGAAGTAACATTAAGTAGTTTTACCCTCTGAAAGTTAGCCACTATATAATCAGAGCAGAGATATGCTCTGGTAATAAATTTAGGTAGGAACATCATTCTTTTCTTTCATTATTTGATACCCTTTAAACATTTTAACATACTTGGGCGCCTGGGTGGCTCAGTTGGTTAAGCGACTGCCTTCAGCTCAGGTCATGATCCTGGAGTCCTGGGATAGAGTCCCACATCGGGCTCCCTGCTCAGCGGGGAGTCTGCTTCTCCCTCTGACCCTCCCCCACCTCATGCTCTCTATCTCATTATCTCTCTCAAATAAAATAAAATCTTTAAAAAATAAATAAATAAATAAATAATAAATAAACATTTTAACATTCTTAAATCTGGGGCATCTTACAACTGACAGATACATTTAAAGTGGTTTCTGTCTTTTCAGAAAAAAAAAAAGAATGGTTAAGATATTGATAGAGTATCTTACAATCAATGGAGAAAATACTAAATAACTCCTAGCCAGCAAGACTAAAGTATTAACATTTCTAAAAAAAAAAAAAAAATTGCCATTTAACAATGTCAGATTTTTAATTGAAATGACAAAAAAAATTAGGGAAGCTGACTTCAATAGTGCTCATTTAAGCATTTTCCAGGGATATTCTGGTTCAAACTCTTGATGTATCTATCACAATAACATATATACCTCTTTGGAGATGGATTTTGCAAATACACTTAATTTTTCTCTTCATGCCTCTTTTATTCTCCTTTATCTGTCTCTCTCCACTTAAATCTTACTCATCTAAGAAGCTTTTCCCGATAAAATTTCTGCTAAGTCAGGCTACATACCACGCCCCTCTCCAATGTTCATACCAGCCTGTATCCAATTCTATCATTGCATTTAGAACATTGTAATTTGTTTATTAGTTTGTTTCCCAAATTTGTCTTGCTTATCTTTGTTTCCCAAACATATTGCACAGTACTGGGCACATAATAGGTGGACAAATACATAAATGGATGAATGATGGTGTAAGCCACATTTCAAGCTGAGTGCTGTGTGTCAGTGGGATATGAAGCCACAGGAGAGAACAGCAATCCAGAGCATCATCTTTTGGCAGTAAGAAGGTCAGAACATTAGTTTTATTATAAAAGAAAAATAGATATGTTATAAACTATAAAGTGTGTAAACATATTTTAGTTATAGTCTTAGAATTCAAGGTAAATTATTTCAAGCTATAATCTCCAACCTTTGTCCATAGAGGCATATAGAGAAAATGTTTGGGAGCCACACTTACGCTTAGGCCTAGGCTGAAGCTGCTTCACTCTATCCATACATTTCTTCAATCACCACACACCCCGCCCCGCCCCCACCTGGGAGTACTTTGGCTGTAACACTCAGCCAGCTATCCCCAGGAGCAAGTATGCCTGTTTGAGAAGTTAGAGTAGGCTAAATTACTGTTCTGGAAATAATATAATCTCCAGTAAGAAGACTGAATAACAAGATTGATTGATTGTTTGCCTAAGGCTGAAATCAGGCCAAAACTTTGTTGAATTTACCAAGTTAATGCCCCTTGGCGAGTCCCCTTGGTGACCACACCCCAATATCTTGATTCACCAAACTTCTACATATGTCTTATATGTTCTATGTTATAGATTAATCAGAGAAAACGACAACAACAACACGGGTTTCCAAGGCTCTGGTCAGGTAAAACCAGACTTTAGGCATTGTCTAGTAATAGCACGCCAAATTCATGTTTAGTAAATAGCTACTACAGATTGCTTATTATTTTTTTAAAAAAAGCAATCATATCCCTACATACATGTATAAAAATTCATTTATTAAACAAATATTTATTGAGATACCTATTATGTGCTGAATGGACACTGAGGACGCAACAGTGAACAAAACAGTATTTCTGCTCCCACAGAGTTTATAGTCTAGTTAGGGAGACAGGCAAAATACAAGTCCATATCTGCCCTGTTAGGACACTGGGGTAAAGAGTGAGGAGCAGTCAAGGAAGGGGCTCTCTGATAAGGTAACATTACTGCTGGAATCCCTAACTGGAGGGTTTTGTCTTTTCATGTAGAACTATAGAGTCTTCTCTTCTCTTCTTTCTCTTCCTCCTTCTTACTTCCAAGTAACTAATAAAAAGAATTTTCAGAGGACTGGCTCATTGCAGATTAACTGCAGATTAATCTGGCACCTAGACTGGCATCGTCCACAAATGCTAGCATGACTGAATCATGAATTAAATCCAAAGACAAGAACACAAGCTCTTTATACATGGCAAGCAGATTCATTCAGGATTTGAGACCTAACTTAATTATTCCTTGAGAAGATACAATTTGCTAAGCTTAAGTTGTTATACTATCCTTTCTAAAACTATATTTTTAAACTAATTCCATCTCTCTTGGTAACTTCAGGCAGGAAGGTTGTTTTTGGTATTATTCTTTTCTCTTTACACTTGTGAAGGTGACTGTTTGCCTTTAGCAAACTTTTATCTTTATTCGTCTTTCCAGCCTGGTTAATGAGCACCACCTCTCACCTTTGGCTTCTGTAGCCCAGACACTTTATTCTGAGAGTACTGTTTTCATGTAAAAAATAATACACTGTAATTATAGCTATAACTATAAAAACGATGACTATTTATAGAGTGAAAATAAGCCTAAATGAGTGTTTCTCACAAAGAATATAAGAACATATGATGTTATTTTACTCAGTTTTGATTTCAACTTGTGCACATGAGATACATTTAGTAAGCTCTTGCGATACTCCTTTTTTTCCAAAATACCAATTCAGAATCTTAAATATTTCCTTTTTCCTAAAATTAATAATTACTAACTTGATGGACAAAAGTTGGTTGTCACACCCTGATAATGACATTTAGTAAAATGGAATCAATTATTTTCTTAACAAGTTGATAAAGAAATGAAAGTAAGAAATAGATGTATTATGGTCTGGAATGTCCATCTGCTTATTTTTTTGCCCCAGGGCATCAGATTATATTAGTATAACTAAATTTAATCAAAGCTGGATGTTTGAGACTGGGAACTTCAACACGCCTTGATTTTAAAAGAAAAAAAAAAACCTGCAAAAAATAAAAATTGTAGCCAGTAGGCAACATTAGTTGTGAATGTTTCTCTTTAAAAGTTTATCTAAAATCTAAGATTCTTAAAGTAGTATGAAGTAGTTTTAAAACATTTTAAACATTTTAAAAGATCACACACAAAAAAAAGTGCTAGCTATAGATAGCCTCATATTTGAAACAGCAGTGCCACCTTGTGACAAGATATTTCAATATAACTGTAAGCATATTTCGCTATTCTTAACCAATTCTCTTGACCTATACCATCTACTTATTTATTTATGTATTTATGTATTCATTCATTCATTCATTTATTTTTATTAACATATAATGTATTATTTGTTTCAGGGGTACAGGTCTGTGATTTATCGGTCTTACACAATTCACAGCGCTCACCATAGCACATACCCTCCCCAGTGGCCATCACCCAGTCACCCCATCCCTCCCACTTTGACCTATACCATATAAAGATATAATGAGAAAAAATAAAGTACTTTGATTCCTTTAGGACATTTTAAAATCACTTATTAAAGGAAAAGAGTCAACTTTCCTTTATTTATTAAACTAACAATCATCAACACTTTTAAACACCCACTATATTTAAAACATTTTTCTATGCTTTACAAAATTTTGTAAAGGAAATAGTAATTGGTTCTAACTACTGCTAACATAAGCAAATAGAAAGTCTGACAAAAACAGGCTCAAGAAACAAAAAAATGTAGCATTTGTCTGAGTACCTCAAACAAGAAAGGCATCCTGGAGAGGAGAGAAAATTTCTATTATCTCATTATCATTTACTTAGAATGGAACAGATATTTTAATAGAAGCTGGTTGGAAAGGACATTTCCTTTATCTTAACACTTTTGTTTTGCTCTATATTTCTATTCCATTTTTCCAGTGATAAAATATGCAAAAATTTTTTGAAAATTTAAATTTCTATAAAAAATGAAAAGGACCCAATACAGTGGGATTTTGTATGGGTGTGCACGTTTGTGTGCTGGAGGCCTAAACTAATGGACACTAAAAACTTTTTAATGTTTTCCAGTGTATTTTTTTCTCCCAGCATGCAGTTGTTATGTTTAAAAGGAGATTTTTTGGGGGGGCACCTGGGTGGCTCAGATGGTTAAGCATCTGCCTTTGGCTCAGGTCATGATCCCAGGGTCCTGGGATAGAGTCCCGCATCGGGCTCCCTGCTCCTTGGGACCCTGCTTCTCCCTCTGCCTCTCTCTCTCTGTCTCTGTCTCTCATGAATGAATGAATAAAATCTTTAAAAAAAATAAAAATTAAAAAATTAAAAAAATAAAAGGAGATTTTTTTTTAATCTACAGAATATTTAAATCATATAATATGACCTAAAGTGATCTGGAAACTACAATGAGGTTTAGTGCATATGATTCAACCAAAATCAACAATTAGATTGAATGTTTACTAGACAATAAAAGGAATAACAAGTACTTTTATCTTCCTGATGTGCAAGTTACTTTGACAAAATTCTAGCTAATAGCAAGGGAAATTGCCCATTCCTCTGCCTTAAAATCCAACTCTATCACTCTCCCATCTGTGGGGCCAGACTAGACTCTTGGCTGGACTACAGAGCCCTAATTTTGGAACACTAAAGAGAGAGGAAAAGAAGCAATACCAATGACAACTGTATCTAGTTCTCTTCTTCATCCCAGTCATCAGTCATCAGTCTTATAATCTTTTTCTACAATATTTAATTCAGCAAGCAAAAAAGCAATCAACAAGAGCAAAAGGGTAGGTAAACTGGGCAAAAATGGTTTCTTTTTTTAAAATTTAAGCTTCTTGAAAACTGACCATTTTGTTCTCTGTGACCCAGTGTAGGCCTGAAAAATGATAAATGTTCATATGTAGCCATCAAAAGGAATGAAATCTTGCCATTTGCAACGACATGGATGGAACTGGAGGGTATTATGCTGAGCGAAATAAGTCAATCAGAGAAAGACATGTATCATATGACCTCACTGATATGAGGAATTCTTAATCTCAGGAAACAAACTGAGGGTTGCTGGAGTGGTGGGGGGTGGGAGGGATGGGGTGGCTGGGTGATAGACATTGGGGAGGGTATGTGCTATGGTGAGTGCTGTGAATTGTGTGAGACTGTTGAATCGCAGACCTGTACCTCTGAACCAATAATACATTATATGTTAAAAAAAAAAAAAAGACAGTAGGAAGGGAGAAATGAAGGGGGGGAAATCGGTGGGGGAGACGAACCGTGAGAGACCGTGGACTCTGAGAAACAAACTGAGGGTTCTAGAGGGGTGGGGGGGGCAATGGGTTAGCCTGGTGATGGGTATTAAAGAGGGCATGTACTGAATGGAGCACTGGGTGTTATACGCAAACAAAGAATCATGGAACACTACATCAAAAACTAATGATGTAATGTATGGTGATTAACATAGCATAATAAAAAAATGTTCATTAAATTAAATTTTTTAATTCCTTCATCAATGCTGTTAAGCCCAATATATTTCAACATTTTTGGAGCTCTTTTATTATGCTGTTGATAAGAAATTTAGCCATCAGTACCCCTAAAAATAAAGCCTTATCCTCCAAAAAAAATTTTTATAACAAATAGATATTTTCCAGACATTAAGTTGCTTATAATTCATGTCTATTCATAATTTTACAATAATCTAAGCGGTCCTTTACCCTCTCAAGACTGCTAAATATAAACCCCTTCCTAAATCCCCTGATATTTTAATACAGAAAATTAAAGAAGTATGTTTTTCCCCTAGGCTAGATTAAGTGGAAATGAGAGAGATTAAAGAAGAAATTCCTCACTGCATAGGTTTTGAGAAAATAGAACATTTTTTCCCTGGAAATTTGTACATTGATGAGGCACTTTCCCTCTTGACAGTAAAAGACATTTAGAAGCCAAAAGCAAGACAAAAAAAAAAAAAAGAAGAAACAATATACAAACCAAGAAGACAAAGAATGAACCTAGAGGGTAAAGAATTGGGGCTGGTTATAATCATTTCAATTTGGATTTCCTCAAAAATTTTTGTTTCTTTTTATTGGTTTTCACTTATATCAAAAACATAATTAATATCTAGCACTATATCTATCGATATAAAAATTCAAATGTAAAAAAACAATGTATAAAATTTTAAAACAAAGTTAATATTAAACTACAGCTTTTTTTTTAATTTTTTATTGTTATGTTAATCACCATATATTACATCATTAGTTTTTGGTGCAGTGTTCCATGATTCATTGTTTGTTCATAACACCCAGTGCTCCATGCAGAACGTGCCCTCCTCAATACCCATCACCAGGCTAACCCATCCCCCTACCCCCCTCCCCTCTAGAACCCTCAGTTTGTTTTTCAGAGTCCATCATCTCTCATGGTTCGTCTCCCCCTCTGACATACTCCCCTTTTCTTCCTCTCCTGTTATCTTCTTCTTTTTCTTTTTTCTTAAAATATGTTGCGCTATTTGTTTCAGAAGTACAGATCAAACTACAGCTTATTTTTGATGTGATTTAAGGGAAAAAACTAGAGAATATTTAACAGTTCAAAATTAACAAGGATTTTAGATTTCTATGTCAAAATTTTAGCCATGAGCAATCAGCTATGTCACAAGTAATGCTTATACATATTTTTAGGATGAAAACAGTATCAAATGTAGCAACAGAAAAAGAAAAAATTGGACAAAAACAACACAACAATGTTTTTAGTTGTAGTTTTAGATTTGCATTTTGAAACACATTAATCCGTTCTTAATAAAGTCAGCAGGCATCCACTACTTAATCATTAGACTGAGAATAGTCATATCAATGTCTGAATGTGCGAGGCACCGATTTATTGTCTCTACCAGATGTTAACTCCAGATAACAGTTAAAACTATGTAACTCCAGGTTGTATGCATTAATTAAAAAATTATTAAAAGACACATTTCTATGTTACCCATTTTCATAGTTTCCATTTTTATTAACTGCTTACTAAATCACTTAAAACAAAACTAGAGAAGGAAAAAAATGACTTTCATTTTCCCTGCCCTCCCTCACCCAAGTAGCAAATGGCTGAAAATATGGTTCTCTGTGTGTTCCCTGTGGCAACAAGATGCTCTTGTGGTTTCTGATGGTCTACAAAAAGTTTCTTCTTGGCAGCTTTCATGAATCTGAGAGCAGCCTCCAGCAAGTCTATTCTTCACTGCAGGGGGAATGGGGATGAGAAGGCATATATCTGCAGCAACTTGCCAGAGAAATGAATCTCAGTTTTGGGAGAGGGGGAAAAGGAGAGATGGTTCCCTAAATTCTGAGTTGGTTCCCAGTTCAAACTTCCCCAGTCCTAGGGGTCCCACAGCCTTCTGTAGTTGTTAACCCATTACACTTAGAGCTTACTTTTACCCCTTTCCGTAGTTAACCCCTTTTTACCTGGTTAGTTATTCTTTATATTAAATACATCTTATTGAAGTTATTTGTGTGACTAAAACCTAAATGATACAAGTACAGAGCATAATAAAAGCAATAAACGGTCATTGTTTGAAAGAAGTTTACAAGTTGATGGGGAGAAAACATCAAAATTAAGTGGAATCATAGCAGATTATTACCTTTGCTTTTGATTTTTCTTTTTCTGTATCATCTTATATACACATATATTATGTAATGTGTATTGTACTGTATTGCTTACATTATATTATATATATGTTTAAACATCTGTTTCCTGCTTATTATAAATTGTCTTTTTCCAAAGTCATTATAAATTCTTTGAATCCATGCTTTTTAATGACTGAATAATGGCACTATAAAGCTAGATTTTAATTTATTTACTCCATTTTCTCTTGTTTTTTAAAATTTAGTCTGCTTTCAACTCTCTTAACCTTTAAAGTGATACTTTAAGAGATAACATAAATATCTTTATTCATGGATAATTATTCTTTCTCCCCCAACCCTGCTCCTTCCTCCAAACCCATGCATCTCTCTGTCTCTCAATTTGGCAACAAAAGTGTTAGCGATTAATGTGCAATTTTATAGGAGAGAATGAACTCCATAAACTGTGATATCTATTTTTAGTAAGGAAAAATACCAAATGTATCTCTTAATTATACAACCTGTAATATTTAAAATCTTATAAAAGCTGGTGATTGTAGAATAAGAACTGGCATTCATCAAACTAGTACCTAATATGTTACCCTGTAGCTAATAGAGTTGCTTCTGTTACAGTTTTGCAATTTTTTCATGGTATTTGAGTTTTGCCTTTGCTTTCGTTTTAAATCCAATCTCCCCTAATGGTTTATCCCCTACATCCTGTAATTACCCAGTGATGGGAAGCCAATATCTCTTTATTCCACATCTACTGCAACACTCCATTTAGATCCACCTTCCCACGCTGTTTGTTTCTCTTTAACTTTTCAAGCTATAATTTCTTCACCTTCAGAGTTTGGATCTAACTAGATGACAGCCAGCTATCTTCCTGATATAAGATTATATGATTCTAGATTCTGCCCTCCCATGCAATCAATTTCTTACCAAAACTAAACATGGAGTCATCTAAAATTCAATAGATAATATTGAGAACTCTAATTGACCTCCCTGCCACTTAATAAAAATACCTGGCTCTGAAATTTAAAAAAAATAACAATAATCCTGAAAACTCAACTCTTTCTTTTTAATTAAGTTTTATCTGTAATAAATAGTTGCTGCAATTTTTCCTTCTTTTGTACAGGAGGTTATTTGAATATATCAAATGTTCAAATCTATATTAGCTTCCTATATCTAGGCAAACCACTTCCTTCCATACTAACTTGTCCAGGTAATAGCAAAAAGTAATTTTGAAAGTCATATTTGTATAATTGGAGGTATTCATAGCACAGCTCAAATCTCTTAAAGTTGTTATAAACCATGCAATACCACTTCTTTGAGACAGTTTGTTGAGCATTTAAATGGAAATCAGAGAACCTAAGCTATCTATTTCAATTCAGCTAGCAATTCTACCAAGCTTAAAAATCTAAATGCCACAGTACTGTGAAAACACAAACTATGAAAAATTGATACAATTAAATTAAAATCTTTATAAAAATAACTTTGTTATCCAGCATTTACTAATCTCCTTGTAAATATACATTTCTTTTACAAAATCATTTAAGCTCTATAATGCCCCTATTATGCATATTGTCTTCGAATTACTCTTATGTTCTGAGTGAATTTAAGCTTTAGCTCAGGGTTTTTGTTTTTTTGTTTTCTAAAGTTAGCTCCATGTCCACTGTGGAGCCAAACATGGGGCTTGAACTCAAAACCCTGAGATCATGAGCTGAGCTGAGATCAAGAGTTGGCCACTTAACTGACTGTGCCACCCAGACACCCCTAAGATATGGATTTCTAAACACAGTTATTTGAAATTGTTTATCTTAGATAGGAGGCTTCCAGTTGACCACCCTACTGCTCCTGGTAAGGTCACCACTAGCAAGGTAACCAATTTTCTCTTCAACATTTCTGCCCCTTATGTCTCTCTTACTACTCTTTTTCCTGATTTAGCTCCTTTGTTTTTATTACACTGATAAACGCTAATTCTGACCTCCAAAGCCGTTTCTTATCTCCTTGTATTAACTCCTTTTTCCAATCTTTCACTATTTCTATTCCCAACTTTTCCACCCTCTTTTCTTTTCTTCCTTCCCTTTCCTCCTCTCTTTTTAGTCTATAAATATAAGTAAAACTCCACTTAAGGCCTCAACCACACTTATATATTGAAAACTCCCAAATACATATTTATAGCAAAGATTTTTCTTGTAAAGCCTGCATCTATATGTCCAGCTGTCTGTTGAACATCACTACCTGGAAACTCATGTGTTCAAATCTGAGTTAATTATTATACTTATCTCATTTTATTCACTTCCATTCTTTATCCTTTATTCAATTCTTTAACCTCCACTTCTCCATTCATATTCACTATGTTCCCCATTATAGTAATGGCACCATCTATCTCCTAAACTAAATCAGAAATGTATAGGTTATTTTTAAAGCATTCTTCTTCACCATCCACATTTCATTCCATTCCCTTAATTCTACTTCTTGAATATTTTTAAGATCATTTTCTTAATTTCTATCTTTATAACACTGTCTATATTCAGGTTCTCCCCATCTTTCACTAGCAACAACCTGACTAGTTTCCCAACCTCATCAAAATCATCATCCTCACTAGTAATAACAACCATTGCTTTCTTTGTCTTTTTTTTTAAATAAAAGTTCCTTGTTATCTCCCTTATCGCCACAGATATAGTAAATATGAAATATACTATCTCTGGAGAACAAACACAAATAAAATGGTCTTCTTTTCCCACTCATGTGTTGCCAAACATTTGACAGTGAATCTTTACACTGCCTAATCAGATGTCATGTAGTTGGTGACAGAAACACAAATACTGGGCGCCTGGGTGGCTCAGTTGGTTGAGCGACTGCCTTTGGCTCAGGTCATGATCCTGGAGTCCTGGGATAGAGTCCCACGTCGGGCTCCCTGCTCAGCAGGGAGTCTGCTTCTCCCTCTGACCCTCTTCCCTCTCGTGCTCTCTGTCTCTCATTCTCTCTCTCTCAAATAAATAAAATAAAATAAAATCTTTAAAAAAAAACACAAATACTGGCTTCTCTGGAAACATATCTGATTTGTAATGCTGGGCCATGTCAATCTATATTTTTCCTTCAATTGCCATGCTTTTAAGCATTCCACTCCTACACCATTTTGGTGTCATTTTTGCAAACAACCCTAGTTACTAGCTGCATTTTCTCTCTCTTAGAATTTCAATGATCAGGGTGCCTGGGAGGCTCAGTCAGTTAAGCGTCTGCCTTCAGCTCAGGTCATGATCCCAGGGTCCTGGGATCAAGCCCAGCATTGGGCTCTCTGCTCCGCAGGAAGCCTGCTTCTCCCTCTCCCACTCCCCCTGCTTGTGTTCCCTCTCTCGCTATGTCTTTCTCTGTTAAATAAATAAATAAAATCTTAAAAAAAAAAGAATTTCAATGATCAACTGTATTATAGCTACAGAATATGGATGGAATGTGATGGGGACTTTAAGCCTTCAAACAAAAATGTTACAGGCTACCTTTGAGCAAATTTCTAACCTGTTAAGAAAACATGTGTTACATATGAATTTTAGGATTGTTTTTTCCTTTTCCGCGAAAAATGGCGTTGGAATTTTGATAAGGATAGCATTGAAGTCTGTAAATTGCTTCAAGGAGATGGACATTTTACAAATTAATTCTTTCAATCCATGAACATGAGTTATCTTTCCATTTATTTGTGTCTTCTTCATTTCTTTCATCAATGTTCTGTAGTTTTCAGCATACAGGTCTTTCACCTGCTTGATTTAATTTATTCCTAGGTATTTTATAGTTTTTCATACTATTGTAAATGGGATTGCTTTCTAAATTTCTCTTCAGATAGTTCACTGTTAGTATGTAGAAAATGCAACTGGTTTCTATATGTTGAGTTTGTATCCTACAACTTTATTGAATTAGCTTGTTAGTGCTTATAGTTATTTTGGTGGAGTCACTATGATTTTCTGTACATAAGATCATGGCATCTGAAAAAAGATATAATTTTACTACTTCCTTTCTAATTTGGATGCCTTGTATTTCTTTGTTATGCCTAATTGTCCTGGCTGGGACTTTCAGTGCTGTGTTGAAAATAAGTGGCAAGAGCAGGCATCATTGTCTTGTTCCTGGCCTTAGAGGAAAAGCTTGCAATTTTTCACCATTGAATATGATGTTAGCTGTTGGCTTGTCATATATGGCCCTTATTATGTTGAGGTACATTCTTTCTATATCCAATTTGTTGATACGTGTTATCATAGAGTGTACTGAGTTTTGACCAATGTGTTTTTTAATTTATTGAAATAATTTTTTTACCTTCATTCTGTTAGTGTGATGTGTCACATTTATTGATTTGGCATATTGAACCATCTTTGGCACCAGGTATAAACATATAAACCCCACTTGATTATAGTATATGATCCTTTTAATGGGCTATTAAATTCTGTTTGCTAAAATTTTGTTGAGGATTTTTGCATCTGTGTTCATCAGGGGTAGTGGTCTGTAATTTCCATTTCTTATATTGTCTTTGGCTGTGGTATCAGAGTAATGCTGGCCTCATAAAATGAGTCTGAAAGTGTTTCTTTCTCTTTGTTTTTTTTGGGGGGGCGGGGGGAAGAGCTTGAGAGGGATTAATAGTAATTCTTTTAATGTTCAGTAGAACTCACCAGTGAAGTTACATGGTCCTGAGCTATATGTTGGGAGATTTTTTATGACTCCTTACCTACTATTGGTATGTTCAGATTTTCTATTTCTTCACGACCCAGTCTTGATAGGTTGTATATGTCAAGGAATTTTTAAATTTCTTCTAGGTTTTTAAATTTCTTCTAATCTGTTAGTATATAATTGTTAATAGTAGTCTCTGAATATTCTTGGTATTCTTTGGCATCAGTTATAATGTCTTCTCTTTCGTTTCTGTTTTTATTTGGTTGAGTATTATCTCTTTTTTTTCTTAACTCTAGCTAAAAGTTTGTCAATTTTATCTTTTTAAAAAAAAGCTCATATCTTCATTGATTTTTTTTCTACTGTGTTTCTAGTCTCTCTTTTATTTATTTTTGCTCTGATCTTTGTTATTTTCTTCCTTCTTACTTTGGGCTTAGTTTGTTCCTCTTTTTCTAGTTCCTTAAGGTGTAAAGTGAGGTTGTTAATTTGAGATATTTCCTTTTTCTTAATGTAAGCATTTATTGCTAATTTTTCCCTTAGAATTGCTTTTGCTGCATCCTATAAATTTTGGTATGTTGTGTGTCCATTTTCATTTGTTTCAAGATATTTTTTTTTACATCTTGTTGATTTCTTCTTTGACCCATTGGTATGGTGTGAAACCACAAAGACCCTGTGTAGTCAAACCAAACTTGAGAAAGACAAAGCTGGAGGCATCACACTTTCTGATTTCAAACTATATTACAAAGATATAGTAATCAACAGTATGGTACTGGTATAAAAACAGGCATATAAGCCAATGAAATAGAATACAGAGCTCAGGAGTGCCTGAGTCTGTCAGTTGAGCTTCCAACTCTTGGTTTGGGCTCAGGTCATGATCTCCAGGTTGTGAGACTGAGCCCTGCAATCAGTCCCACATCAGGCTCTGTGCTCAGCAGGCAGTCTGCTTGAGTTTCTCTTCCTCTCCCTCTGTCCTTCCCCCCACTCGCTCATTCACACTTTCTCTCTCTAATATAAATATATAAATCTTAAAAAAAAATACAGAGCCCAGAAATAAACCCACACATATATGGTCAACTAATCTTTGGCAAGAGTGCCAAGAACATACAATGGGGAAAGGATAGTCTCTTTAATAGATAGTGCTTGGAAAACAATATCCACATGCAAAAGAATGAAACTGGATCCCTATCTTACAGCACTCACAAAAAATAATTAGAAATTAATTAAAGACTTAAATGTAGAAGCTGAAACCATAAGACTCCTAAAAGGAAATCACAAGGAAAAAGCTTCATGACATTGGTCTTGGCAATGGTTTGTGTTTCAAAAACACAAGTTAAAAAAGCAAAAATAAACAAGTAAAATTACATCAAATTAAGCAGCGTATACATAGCAAAGGAAACGGGTAACCTACAGAATGGGAGAAAATATTTGCAAACCATATATCTGATAAGGTCAAAATATATAAGGAACTCTTACAACACAATGGCAGAAACAAAACAAAACACAAATAACCTAGTTAAAAATGGGCAAAGGATCTGAATAGACATTTTTCCAAAAAGGACATATAAATGGCCAACAGGTATATGGAAAAGGGCTCAACAATACTAATTACCAGGGAAATGAAAATCAAAACCATAATAAGTTATTACCTCACATCTGTTATCAAAAAGAGATAACAAATGTTGGAGAAGATATGAAGAAAAGGGAATAATTGTACATTGTTGTTGGAAATGTAAATTGGCACAGCCAATATGGAAAACAGTATGGAGGTTCTTCAAAAAATTATAAATAGAACTACTATGTGATTCAGCAATTCCACTCCTGAGTATATATCTCAAAGAAACGAAGTGTCATGAATTGATACCTATTCTCTCATTTTCATTGCAACATTACCACAGAAGCCAAGATAAGGAAACAACCCAAGTTTCTATCAATGGATGAATGGATTAAAGATATGGTATATTTATTCAATCATAAAAATGAAAGAAATACTGCTATTTGTGATGACATGAATGAAACTGAAGGATATTAGGCTAATTGAAATAATCCAGAGAGAGACAAACACTCACTGATCTCTCATATAGGGAATCTTAAAAAAAAAAAAAAAAATCAAACTCATAAGAAAGAGAGTAGAATGGTGGTTGCCAGGACTGGGGAAATGAGGAGGTATCATTTATAAGGTACTCACTTTCAATTATAAAATGAGTAAGTTCTGGGGGTCTATGTACAGTATGGTGTCTGTAGTTAATATTGTATGCTTGAAAAATTTGCTAAGAGAGTGTATCTCAAGCATTCTCACAACACAAACAAATAAAAAATAAAATAACTATATTAGGTGATAAATGTGTTAAGTAACTTAATTGTGGTAATTATTCCATTTTTAAAGACATCTCAAGTCTTTTACTTTGTTCCATGTGTCCAAAACTTTGTTACTCCTGGCTTAGTTTAAGAGTGGTGATTTACTTACCATTTGCAATGACGTGGATGGAGCTAGAGTGTATTATGCTAAACAAAATAAGTCAGTCAAAGACAAATACCATATGACTTCACTCATATGTGGAATTTAAGAAACAAAACAGATGAATATAGGGGAAGGGAGAAAAAAAAAGGAGAGAAAGGGAGGCAAGTCATAAGAGACTATTAACTATAGAGAACAAACGGAGGGTTAATGGATGGAGGTGGGTGGGGGATGAGCTAAATGGGTGATGGGTATTAAGGAGGACACTTATGATGAGCACTGGGTGCTGAATGTAAGTGATGAATCACTAAATTCTACTCCTGAAACCAATATTACACTATATGTTAACTAACTAGAATTTAAATAAAAATTTGAAAAAGGGGAAATAAAAGAGTGGTGATTTAATTAAAAGCCTTAGTTCACATGATCCTGGATGAGCCCACAAAATGTGGTCCAGATGTCATTTAGGGTTTGCTTGCCCCTTGAAAGCTAGGTAAGACTTGATAAAACTCCCAATCCATCTTACCTTGGAAATCCAAACCATCAAGATTTCTGTTAAAGGATGGTAGGGAGGGAATGATTTAATATGCTCATGGTCATCTCACAGTGTTTCACTGACTTTTTTAACTCTCTTCCCTCTTCAGTCCCTAATTTTATTTCCTTTCCTAGAAAAAAAATCCCCTCCTTTCTAGTACAGACTAGAAAACCATATTTACTCTTGAGGTCTTGTCTCAGAATCCCACTCTCTATCTGCCAGTGGATTTTCAAGATATCTTCTTAAAGAGGAACATTTTACCTATAAGAGAATTCACATGCCAGATACTAATATAATACATTTTCACCTTCTCACAACTGTCTTTTTATTTAAATTCTATAATTTGGGAAGTTATTTCTTAGCTGTAAAGTTGGCCATAGAAAGGAGGCTCTATCAAGTATTATAAATATCATCTTGTCCAACATCCTGAGACCTATAGAGGAAAATGTCTTTCCCAAGATCTCACTATTAATCAGAGCCATACTGCATCTTGACCCTCTGGATTCTCATTCCAGTGTTCTTTCTATTACTCCATACTGCACTGATATTCCAAATAAATGCAATCATTATTTAGGCAACTCACTGAATTTTCTTCATTTAATCAAATGATAAAAATTCAAAATACTTAATAAGAAGATTTAAACTTATATTTTCCTTGATACTAATATTTAAATTGATAGTAACCACTCATGGATCAGATGTTCTTTGTGAGTTTACATTTAAAAACTGATTATGTATGCCTATGATTTAAATCATAGTTCAAATCATGGTTTCATTTTCAAATCATAGTTTCAAATCATAGTTTCACTTACAAATCATAGTTCAAAATGCCACATTGTGAGCCACCTGGGTGGCTCAGTCAGCTCAGGTCTTGATCTCAGGGTCATGAGTTCAAGCCCCATGTTGGGTTCTATGTTGTGTGTGAAGCCTACTTAAAAAAAAAAAATGCTACATAGTAATACAATTGCTAAATCAAATTCATCAGTGCTGTGAAGTCAATTTTTATTTACATTTTTAGTTCAATATATGTAAATTCAATTTAAAAAATTAAAAAAAATGTTTAAGTGGAAAGAATCCATTGACATAACTAAATTAAATTGGTTAGTATCTACTCAATTTATATAATTATATAATTATTTATTTATTCTTTCTAGTCAAGATAAGAAGGTTTTATTATAATAATAACTATAATTTGTTGCACATTCATTGAGGCAGGCACTGTGTCCTATATATTATCCTATTTCTGTAACTTCTCAGTAAGTTAGTATTACTTAGAATAATTAAGAACACTAAGGTTCAGAAAGGTTATATAAATTCCTCCAGCCACACAACAAAGTAGAAGGTATTAAATTTAAACCCCTCTCTGTCCCACCCAAAACCCACACTTTTACTAATGTGAAAATTGATTATTTAATGAAGAATTACATTTTCTTTCAATTACTCACCAATTCACTCAATATATATTTATTTAAAGCCTATTTTGTGGGGCGCCTGGGTGGCTCAGTTGGTTAAGCGTCTGCCTTCAGGTCAGGTCATGATCCCCCGGTCCCGGGATCGATAAAGCCCTGCTCTGCGGGGAGTCTGCTTCTCCCTCTGGCCCTCCACCCACTTGTGCTTGCTCTCTCTCTCAAATAAAAAAAATAAAATCTTTTAAAAAATGATATAAAGCCTATTTTGTATCAGATATCATGTTAGGTGCTAAAGATTTAGTATATCTTTAGAAGTATATAAGTATTTAAATAATTATAAAAGATTTGTCCTCCTAACATTTTATGAGCTTTTCTCAAATTATATATATTTATTAAAATAGATAACTAGAAATACTTATTGCAAAATAAACTTTGAAAATCTTTTTCTAAGCTGTCTGAGATATTTTTCCTCTTATAAGCCTTACCAGTTCCTCATTTAAATTTTTTTCCTCCAAAATCTCTGGAATAATGAGAATGCTGTTTTGCCTGACCTGTACCTGGACCCAATCTCCCAATTATATTGAATCTATTTTCTTAGCTTTTTTGACTGTCCCTAACATATTGGTTCATACTTGCACAGTATTCATCTTTAGGCAATAAAATCTAGGATGGGGTGACAGGAAGACTCTACCTAATTGGCAATATGTCAGCATTTTTCTGGGTGAATGTAATGATGGACTTGGCAGCAGTAAGAGCATGGGCATAATTGACCTAGCAACATGTAAAGCACTCATGTAACACAGATGATTTAACTACATGAACAGCCAATATTCCCAGCATAAATCTTTTTTCTTCCAAAATAAAGCAGTCATTTTTTAAAGTTTTAAACTCATGTATTAAAATACAGATTTGACTTTAATCATCTATCAAGGATGAGCTAAATGATACAAATCTGTTCCAAAATCTAATATGGCTTCAATTAATTGGATGGGAGATAGAAGGTCAAGAGCAGCAGAAACCTTTTTGGACCTACTTTAATTTTGCCTAAACTAGGAGATTTCAGAGAAACCCTGAATTTTGGGAATTGTCTAGGACCCACACCAGGGCATCCATATTAGCTTGTGCACCTCCTTCCACATCAAAGACAAAATGATATAAGGTATTGTCTGAGACATGTGAGAAAAAGAGAGAATACAAAATCCTTATAGGGATAATTCTAATATACATCCAAATATCAGTGTCACCATTTTATGGTATATAAAGGAAAAGAACAGTCGTCCCACATCTATCCCTGGATGGTCCACCATACAAATTCTCATCCTTACTGCCTCAAACTCCATTGTAGGCCACTATTCATGTCCCTGTTTATCCTTTCAGAATTCTTTTGAAGAATGTTGCCCCTTACACTTAAATGGCAGAAGTAAGGACTGGCCACACTTGCCTGTTACTGCCCTGGACCTTTATCCTCTCCTGTATAATTCAGTCATTACTGAAGATTGGGAGAAATTAGAGCAAATATAGGAGAGGAAGAATTCAAGACAGTAAATTTGATTTTCCTCATAGTTCAAAGAAAAGGTAGAAAACCAGTTAAACACTAAATACAGAGTTTTTTCCCAGACATGGTTCATTCTTAAAGACTAAGCCATTCATCAAGCTAACTCTTCACTACAAGTACCTATTTCTTTTAAGTACCATATTACAGATCTATAACACTCAGTAAAATCCAACTCTGTCTACTATGTTGATCATGCTGTAAGAATGCATGTTTTTCCAAATCCCCATTATGCAGTGTGACACAGATCCCTAGAATTTTCCAAAGTCTGTTTAATACTCTGAGGAGACTACAGCAGGACTGCCTAGGTTTTAACCTGAGACTGATCATGCAATAGGCAAATTAATCTATGCTTGTGGCTTTGGAAAAAGTGATATAGGAAAAAATATATATATAGCTTGGAAATTTTTATATTTGTATTTTTAAAAAGAAAAACATTTAAATATAATACAAAACTCATAACTTTGTTAGAGTTCCTTGCATTTATATGCATTTTAGTATTTCATTTGTTTCTTTTTAAAAAAATTATTATCACAGGGACCCCTGGGTGGCTCAGTTGATTAAGCTTCTGCCTTCGGTTCAAGGTCCTGATCTCAGGGTCCTGGGATTGAGCCCCGCGTCAAGCTCCCTGCTTAGCGGGGAGTCTGCTTTTCCCTCTGTCCCTCCTTCCCACTGCTTGTGTCCTCTCTCTCTCTCTCTCTCTCTCAAATAAATAAATAAATAAAATCTTTTTAAAAATTATTATTACAAAGGAATGTGGGTTTCAAAATGATTTTAGTAGTTAATGACTCTACAATTTTGAATCTAGCAATGGCTTTAGCACTCTAATTCAGGTGACCTTTGATATTTAGAAATAAACTTGAAGTGAAAATAAAGATTCTTCTATTTTTTTGGGGTATACCTATTACGAAAATGTCTGTATTGTCTCTCTCTCTCTCTCTGTTGTGGATATTATGGATTGACTTCTAAATTTAGAAGACTATAATTTAACAATATAATACATCCCTCACATATGCACATTTTCTGTTTCCCATCCTCCCAATTTGGTTTTATTAGTTAAATCCAATATTATGTCTATTTAAACATTTTTCAATCTGAGCCAAGCATTTCATTATCTCCCTTAGACAATAATTTTTACTTTTCCAGGTTAATTTTTAATTTACTTTTATTTGTTTGACAGTCTTCAAACATCTACTAATGAAGTGCCTGGGTGGCTCAGTCAATTAAGTGTCTGCCTTCAGCTCAGCTCATGATCTCTGGGTCCTGTGTTCAGGCCCCATGTCAGGCTCACCACTCCACAGGGAGTCTGCTTCTCCCTCTCCTTCTGACCTCCCCCTGCCCATACTCTCTTTCTCCTCTCTCAAATAAATAAATAAAATCTTTAAAACAAAACAAAACAAAACAACACAAATATCCACTAAAGTCTTCTCAAACTTCCAACAGTTCTCTATATAATGCCTTTTAATCAAATTATTCACATGGCCATAACTGTCAGATAATGGATCAAGTTTATTTTTCTAAACACACCTTTCTCACAAAGCCCACTAATGTCCTGATCCAGTAGTTACTTGTTTACCTCTAGCCTGCTGGAACCCTACTGTTGGGAGACTTTCTGTCATTATATTAAACATTCCCCTGGTCTCTTTTTGGTATTTAATTCTATCTCAGAAACCGTATTTTCCTCCTTCTGAGTTTACTACCTCATTTTGGTGAAAAAAAAGTACATGGGAGTTATAATATTTTTAGGTTTTCACATATGATAAATATCTATGCTCTCCCACAAGTTATGACTGATAGTTTGGCTGGCTACAAAATTCTAAGTTAGAAATTCTCCTCAGGATTTTGAAGATATTGTTCTACTATGTTCAAGTTTCCAGTGTTGCTGTTAATAAGTTTTTTTATTATGTTATGTTAATCACCATATATTACATCATTAGTTTTTGATTTAGTGTTCCATGATTCATTGTTTGTGTATAACACCCAGTGCTCCATGCAGGACGTGCCTTCTTTAATACCCATCACCAGGCTAACCCAGTGTTAATAAGTTTTCTAATAATACCTAACATTAATTTAACATTCCTAAATTCTAAATTTTATTCCAAGTTCTATACTAGCCTGCTCATTTCTTATAACAAACTTATGAAAAAGTAATATCCTTAATGACAGACAAGGAAATTGAAGTCCAAAGAAATTGTTTCCCTTTTCCCCCTTAATTTTCTGAAATATTACAATATGCATTGCTTTCAACATTTCAATTTTTAATCTATATACTCATATGCTTGAACTCACAATTATCTTTTGTCTGTTTTCCCTATAGTTTCTTCAGAAATCACCATAATTAAATGCTGAAATTCCTGGAATAATCCTCTAATTTTCTATCTACTTTATTTTCTCTCTCTTGTCTTTTTCCTCTATTTCCTAAGATATTTCCTTAGTTTTACATTCCAACATTCTATTGAGTTTTCTTATTTTAGTTATCACATTTTTAATTTCAAAATATTTAATTTTCTGAAAATTTAATTTTTCTACTCATATATATAAATATATTTCCATTTCATTTTTGTGTATCTTAAAACATTCTAGAATTTTCTTTATAGTATCAATTTCCATTTTTGTTACATTTATTCTTACATTCCTTAGGGTTTTGTTGTTATTGTAAATCATGTTTTTAAATTACTTTTTCCAAATTTTTTGGTGTTTTTTAAGAATGACATTGATTTTGTACTGCTGTCTTTTGTTTATATTCCTTTCCTTCTCTTATAATTATTTAACGTGGGCCATATGTCATTTAGTAATAACAATTTTTATTATGAGTGGGTCTCAATCTAGCTAAAGTTTTGCATGTGTGTGTTTGGGTTTAGGTGGCCCATGTGAGCTGGGACAGCATCATTTTGTGTACATTGTCTCAGGACACTTTTTTCATCAACTTTTCTGTGTCAGCTCTAAGATCATTTATTTTCTTCTTTGTACTTTTGCCCGTTTCTAAATATGTTTTTGGAATGAACAGAAAATCTGTATGGCTCATTATGAAGCTTTTTATGTTATAGGTTTCATTTGTAGTATTTGTGCATTTTGTTCCCCCAAGGCAAACATAGAACTGGATTATCAAGTCAGAGATTTTATTTCAGCATCACCCTTACCAGTAATTTCAAAGATATAGTCAGTCAGGAGGTTTAGACAAAACAGAGAAAGGCCTAAGATATCAACAACATCTCCCCAGGTCCCAGCTTCCAGCACTGGATCAGAATGATAGATCAGGTCTCTAAATAAGGATCATAGAGTTACCTCACACACAGGAGATTTTAAGATATAAAATATCTCCATTTTAAATCTGAGCATTGTATAACTTATAAGACATCACCTTGCCTGATAGATTATAGATTCCAGTTATTATAGGTAACCATTAGCCAGAGACATTCTACAAAGGGCATTTCAAAGATAAGGTTTCTTCCTCCCACCAAATATCAGTAGAATCTTTCCCCAGAAATATAGCTGGCAAAAGGATTCCAAGGCACCTACCTCCTATTCTTCCTCCCAGGGCATCTGACAGTCAAGAGAGTTAATAGATTTAGGTTAACTGCTTTAATTACTTCTAGACAGCCCTAAATGGACTTGATACAATTATCAGGCTGATCATCAAACATATTGCTTGCTACTACTCGCAAATCTAATTAACTGCTTCTGGAAAAGATAGGTTTTCTTTGTGGCTTTTCTATTCTCTCACCATGGAATAGGATTTGTGTATAGTTTCAAACCCCCCACTACATTCTAGTAACTCACCATTCAAAGAAAGAAATCTTTGATTAGATCTTTAAGGTCAGAGACCACCATGTTTCTAAGAGGTTTGTGCCATGCACAAAATCTGGTGGTACTACTTCCTCTATAGATTATTTCAAATTCCACTTGATTGGTATTTCTGTGCTAGTTTTATTGTTTATTATTTGGTCTGGAAATCCCACAGTTTTATTAGAGATGAAGGGAATTTTTTTCCTATGATTTTTGTTCTTGTTATTTTCTGTTTTCACCAAGGAGGGGGGTTGGAGTGGGAATAACTTTGTAATCTTCAAACATAAGAAAATGAAATATTGTTTTAAAAGCCTTCTATTGCTATAACTCAAAGTTCTATGATTTGAAGAAGTTTCCAAAAACAAAACTTGCTTCAAACTCATGTGTTTGAATTTTTGTAAATCAGTTTTTAAAAACTTACAATCAACAAAAACCCTATCAATTTAACTTTCAAAATATGCAAAAAGCTTTGGGAAAGTAAATGTTTAAATTTTAAAATAATTTTTGGATGTTACCTGTAAATAATTGGCAGATAAATATAAGGGTAAATAAATACAAACAGAACTAAAATTTGATTCATTTTCAACTATTTTAAATCAGTATCTACAGTGTGAAATTTTATCTGCAGCAATAAGGGATTTAATTCATTTCAAGGATATAGTGGAAAATACTGTATTTTACTATATGGTTCTTTTTTTATTTTTGAATTACACTTCTTATATATTTTTGTATTAACAAGAGAATAAGATGTAAAATTCTCTGATCTTCAGAGAACTACTAGCCAGATTTCAGTAAATGACAGGCTCTTCAGAGCACCTTATCTTTTTACCTCTCACACCTAGCATTTTACCTTGCTGGTGGTAGTCACTCTTCCAGTATGTGTGCATTGAACTGCTGTAAAAAATGTGCTAGAAATATTTAAGCAATATCCTTTTATTATTATCACTATTCTAATAATTTTTATATGTCAAGTATAACATAGTACTTTTTTCGTATGCGCCATCTCATTAGTCTCTATGGACTCTAAATATTATTTTCAATGAGTTAAAAGAAAACAAACTATTCTTTCTTGGAAGGGAAATAGAAAATCTTCAGCAAAATAACACTTGTCAAAAAAAAAAAGAGGGGGGAAGAAAGAGAAAAAGAAATATCCCAGTCAAATTAAATTACAGAGAGGATTGACATTGATAGAATACAAGTATCTAAGATAGAATTGTGCAAAATTCCTAAAGTAACACCCAATTCTTATAAAATGTACCACTAGGAAACAGAGGTTCCATTTTACATCTCATTGCATCTGAAAAAGCAATCTTCTTTAGCAGAGTCCCAACATCCCTTTTCAATTTCAATATGACATTTTATTCTGAGGTTAATAGATATTAATAATACGTACAACCACAGAATATCAGCTACAGCAAGACACTAAATATAGAGAAGGTAATTCTGTGGCTTTTATTCCATTAGGACACTATCGCAGGGCCCATATCTGACCAGAGGTAAGATCTTTACACTTTAACTCACTCAGTCAACTATGGCACCATAGAGCATCTGAGCAAGCCCCACAGTGACAGCGTTTTACTGTACATCTTTCCTGATTTAGTTTGCTCTCTCACAGAATCTCATAGGAACAAAAGTTTGGAAACTATAGGTGTACCATCAAAAACAGTGTCATTGCACAAAGATTTGGGGGTTAAATAAGTTACTAAATGCTAATAATTATCACAGTACTGAGTTAAAAGTATATTTCAAAATATAAGCATTGGTGTATTTAAATGTTATAACAACTGTATTGGTAACCTAATAAATACATTAAAATAAGTGAAACAACAAGTCAGTTCCCAGTAGAATTACTTAAATGTATGTGCTCAAGAGTAGGGGACTTGGAGCAGAGTTAGGGGCTAACATGTGCCCCAAATAACCATCCCAGGTAGTCAAAAAAGGAAGCAAAGGGTAAGTCTGATGATCGAAATAATTCTAATAGGGCACCTGGGTATCTCGGGCAGTTAAACCTCTGCCTTCAGCTCAGGTCATGATCCCAGGGTCCCTGGGATCCAGCCCCACATCGGGCTCCCTGCCCAAGGGGGAGTCTTGTTCTCCCTCTGCCCCTCCCCCCAGCTCGTGTGCATGCTCTCTCTCTCTCTCTCACACACAATAAATAAATAAATAAATAAATAAATTCTAATAGCTCCCTAATTTCTATCAAAGAATGATGGATCCATTGAGAATTCTGAAGTGTTTCTGCTTGCCTATACCTACAAGGTATACTCCATTATATTTTAGTGTTAAGCTTCTGTGATCTTAACCTGCGTTGATCTACTTGCTTGTATTCTGAGAATAGGATGGGATAATGAAGAAAATTTAGCCTTTAAGTTCATGCCTATAAGAATCCATGAACCCAATATATCCAATCTGAAAGGTTTTATTTTTTGTGGTGGATTTTCAACATAATCAGAACCTGTAATAATGATAGAATTCTACCAATGAAGAAGACTGCAAGGGGCAAGTTCTCTCTCTTTCCCAAAAAAATCAAGAAAGCTTGAGGAGAGAACTCATAGAAAGAAAAACAAAACTGGGAGTGCCTGGCTGGCTCAGTCAGTTAAGCATCTGACTCTTGATTTCAGGTCAGGTCATGATCTCATGGTTGTGAGATCAAGACACACGTCAGGCTCCATGCTGAGTATGGAGACTACTTAAGATTCTCTCTCTCCCTCTCCCTCTGCCCCTACCCCTGCTCTCTCTCTATATATATATATAAACAAAATCTCAAGAAAGAAAAAGAAAGGCAAAACCTGATCAAAGGGTTAAAGGAAAGGAATAATTCTGAGTACCATAATATTGCCTCCATCTCTCAAATATTTTTTGACAAGTACCCATAGATTAATTGGTAAGGTCTAGAGAAGGAAATTATGCATGTAAATTGATAATCTTTGTGATATATTTTAATTAAAAGGCAACACTGATTTCAGACCTATGATATGTTTATCATTGTTGGAAGTGGGAGAAAGGGATTCAAAACAAGACTGGCACATCAAGAGCTCCCATCCATCAGTAAGCACACAAGCTCTATTAGTAGTTTTGGCATAGAAGTGTGGCTTCACTACATCATGGCCTTTTTACAAGGAGACTTAGCATCAGCAGGGAAGGGGCTGGCAATCTATATTGATCAAAAGGCAATTTCACATGGTATCTTAACAAGCACTGAGGAAGCCAGAAAAATGGCAGGTACTACATGGTTTAGAAGAATACATTCAGCCATGAGATATGGCATCAAGTCTTCCAGACACAGAATTTAGGAGACTTTGGAGGGAAGCTGTCAATGACACAGTAAAAAATATAGTCAGAGTCTAAGAATACAATGAAATACATAAAGTTTGGGATACATTTTCACTGAGATCTGGAGGTTAATATGAATGCTTAACTGAGGAAATAAAAGTATTGGTTAAATAGCCATTTTATTCAGCAAGTCGGCACTTTTAGGAAAAATAACAAATGCATTAGGACTATGGTGAAAAATTAAGATCATAAGAAAATAGATGATTCTTGAGAGATACAGGGACATGTGTGTGCAAGTAAGGTGATATGACAAGTAAGTCCAGAGAAGGAGGATCTTGGAAAAAAGACTACAGAACAAAAAACAGCAAGAGGTGTTAGTATGAATGGTATGGATTTTAAGTAACAAACTGACTCAAGCACAGTGAAAATTTGTTAGTTTTATAACTGGGAAATACAGGAATACAGATGGCTTCAGACTGGAATTAGTAGCTCAGAAAAACCTCAAAACATTTTCCCTCTCCATGTCTTGGCTCTGCCTTCTTATGTCTTGGCTATATTCAGTCATGCTTTTCCCATGCAGTGGCAAAGCTATTCAAACATAGTGTGAAGCTTACTTCCTAATAGATTGGCAAACTCGGGGAAAAAAAGTAAGCACCTCTTTCCCAACAATTTAAGCCAAAGACAGAAAGGTGACCTTTAATTGATTTAGCTCAATTTATAAGCCCATCCTGGAACCAAACTTTGTGACAGGGGAATGGATGTTGTGAAAACAAGCAGCATAGACCACATTCTTACCCCTGGAGATGAGAAATGAGGTCAACTGTGCCTTCCCAGCATGGGTGAAACATGGTCTCTGGGTGGTTTATTAACAGGAAGGTGAGTGTTACCAATAAAGGAGGAAATGATGTTTGACAGCTATAAAAAATAAATATTTATCACATGCACATGTTGAGAACTTCTGGTTCAGGTGACCCTAGAAGATACTATCACTAAAAGTTATTGCTAACCAAAATAATTATAAAAGGGAAGTATAAAATCTTAGAATTATGGTAGTGGAAAGTGTGCACATGCATGTAATGCTGTCTAATATGTTCAGAATTCAGAATCATATTTGTCCTGAAGTATCCATGATAAAACCTGAGTTTGTTTTATTATTTTGTTTGCTTTTGATATTTTTCATTTGGATTGTTATTCTAAACTCTTTAGTTGTCACTGTTAAAGAAATATATACCCATGTCTCTTGCTGTATGACTTTGCAATTCTTATTGGAATATACAGAGTATTTTCCCATTCAATCAACTGATACTGGGCTTGTTCATGTGTCTTCTTTTGACCAGTGGAATTTCTGCATATTGAGGCAAGCAAAGCCTAAATTGTCCTTTCAATGACTTGGTCCCTTGTACCATGAAAAGAACATACCTTGAGTAGCCACTGATTAAAGAAAATGGATCAGACTTGACTTTACCCCACAGCCTGGAGTCAAGCTCAGGTAATTGCAGCATGAACCAGGCTCTCCAAATAACCTGCAGACAAGAAAAATAAACATTTGTTGTTTTAAGTTACTGAGATTTTGAAATTATTGATTATACAGCATTATTGCAGCAGAAAACTAAATATTAAACTTTTTGCACTACTTGTGAGTTATATTCCACTTATTTTCAACATAGTATATTGTATAAAAATGGTGCTGTTAAAAAATGGTGCTGTTAAAAATAGTAAGAAAATTTTGACATGTAACATTATTTTACAATACGATTTAACGCAATTTAACTCTTAAACTACTCAAAAACATTTTCCATATAAGATAGCGAAATTTAAAAAATATAAAAAATGCATTTTACAAATTTCTTCCCATACTTAAGTTTAAAAACAATGTATCGTGCCCCTCTAGGTGCTGTCAAGCTGTTCTGAATAGGGAGGGGGAAGATGGAGGCAAGCTATCCAGTCCCTCACCCCATCCCCCTGCAACTTCAGAGAAATCTCATTGCTAGATTTTTATACACTGAGATTCCACATAAAGTTTCAGTTTTTAAGGAGGGGGAGGGGATTCTTCTCCTATGTTAAAATACAAGTTTGTAACCTATTCACTACACAGTGGTCTTACCTAGAAAAATAAAAATTTTCTCCCTACTCCTAAAAGTAATTTGTTTATATATACCGTAATTAAATCCAACTATAGTTAAAAAATAATAATTATGCTAAATTGTGCATCATGGAGGAAATCCTCCTTTCCCCCACAGCCTAAGTAATCATGTTATGAAATGCAGGTGTTTTTCTTATCACCCCTTTCACCATGCCTTTACCAGAATATGTCTCAGGTTAAAAATGGTCTATTTTAAAAATTTGTATTCCTTGGGAAGGATACTCTTGAAGGAGGAAATGAAACATTTTCTGTCATTTGCACTCTGAAGGGTCTACACCTATGGAATATATATGCTACTAATAAGTAAAAAATAAAAAAAAATATTTTCATGCTAATTTTCAGCTGATATATGGGTAAAAATGATTATGACAGATTTTGACATTCAGAGCATTCTTTAACCTTAAGTGGAAAATGAAATAGTAGGCAGTGATTGACATTTAGAGATTGGAAGACTACCCAGAGCCTACCTACATATCTTCCCCATTATGATGTTAATAATTACTACCACTGAAGTCACACCTTTGAGTTAAGACATTATCTCCAGATTTTTAAATAATTATTAAAATTTAATTCAGTTAAAAAATTAATTTATTTAATAAAAACTATATTAAGCCATTAACATCAACTAAATCTTTGAGGCAGAGAAGAGAGATAAATTCAATTTTCTTTGAAGACTCATTTCTTCTGTCTTGATAGCTTACCAACAAGCTGACACCTCAGGTCTGAGCAAACTCAATGGGAGAAAAGGTATTACCAGAAACTGGACTCCAGAAGCCACCTTTTCTAACAGAGTCATTTATTTACTCTTCCCTCTCCATATTTATGTCACATTGTTAGGAGTGGGGGCCCCTTTTTACTGGAGTACTGTGCTAGTCAAAGCATAACTCTCAGTGGAATAATAAAATGTCTATAATATGTTTTTGTAACACTCCTCAGTAATCCCTTTTTTATATTTACTATAATGAAGTTAGAATCTTCTTTGAATGACAAAGATGTTACCTTTAAGATTACTTAACAAAAAGGAAAAAAGTTTTAATGAAAGAATTTTGGAGAGTAAAATTGTATAATTTCAGGATGCTCTTCTTGTTCCATAAGGGTAGGAGGGTTCCAATAAACAAAAGACCAACAACCATCATGGGGAACTAAAAGCAAATTTATTACTCTAGAAAGTGCTGAAATTCTATTTAAAATGTCACTAGCAAAGAATAATGAAAGATTAGAGAAAGAAACTATAATTCAGAAGGGGTTTTTTTTGTATTCTTTTTCTTCTTTTTTCTCCTTTAAAATTGTTGATTTTAACACAAAATACTTATTACCCTTCTAAAATACCAAAAAACATGAAGATGATTTTTCCCTACTCCTTTGCTTCTTTTCCTAAGGAATAGCTACAATCACAGAACACTCTGGCTTCACTGTGCTACTTCACTCACTAGAGGACGAGGGTAGCATCTTCTTGATGTTTGGAAAGAAATATTGGACACATGTAGCCCAGCTTCTTCTCTTTCCCTTGGGAGGGATTCAGATAGTCTGCTGATAAAGACATTCTGCTTTTTTGTTTTCTAGAGATGCTTTGCTCATCTCTTTGGGAGAACTCTGCCCTATTTCAGGCTGTTGAGTGGGATTGCCTAATTAAGTCTTGGGTTCACCATTAGAAATGCCACTTGCGCATTGATACAAATTGCATTCTCCTATATCAGCTTGTTAATAAAGGTGATGTTTTGGTTTCCATCTTCCTTATTCTTGTTTGCTTTTTAGTTTGACCCTAGCACCAGAAAAATGTACTACATATTGGGAAGCATTTAAGCCTGCATACAGTACCTCTAAAATATTTCCATACAGTATCTCTGAAATTAAACCTCTATAAAATAACACTGCATTTTGCTGAAACATTCACTTTCCCAGAAAAATTTCTACTGAGATATCAGTCCTTCTTTTCTACCCTTTTTAAGCTGCTTTTGTTAAATGCATACACATTTCTTCATTGGTTTGTTACCTTTAGACTAAAAGGCAGACAATATACCAAACGCTTTTCCTTTCAAATGAAAACTTAGGTTTACTTTCACTGAAGGGGAATTTTACTGGTCATAATTCCATATTTTAATTTTAAAATATATTAATACTCATTATATTATAGGGAAGCATTTTATATATGAACATTCTTCTACAAAGCCACAAGTATTACAAGAATCATTAGTTCCTGGCAGATTGAGCTTTGTTTGGTTTATAGTATGTTTGAGGTACCACTTGACTGACAGTTAAATCAAGAGATAGCTATTATTTCCATCCCCAAACATGTAAAAATAGTAAGCAGGAAGCAGTCTGTCATTCAAAATCAATTATTTCAACATATGACAATAGAAGCATGGAGTGAGGACTGACAAATACAGGTTCATGCAAATCTGAAACAATTCAAAGACTGGCAGACATATGAGCTAGTGGACTGCAGAATTCAGTTTCATTTAAACTACATAGCTGGGAGATGGTGGGAGGAGGGAAGCAAACCATAAAGTTTATACACTAAAACTTAATAAACTAATTCTGTATTAATATAAGGGATGATAGTTCCTAGAATTTCATTATCTTCATTATCATTATTTCATTCTCTACCCCCAAGCCCTGACAATTACCATTTCCACTTTCTGTTTTTGTGAGTTCAGCTTTATTCATTTCATTATTTATTTCATAAAATACAAGTACAAACTTGTATTTTAACATAGCAGATATAAAGTGATATCTTTTATATTCAGAAATGTCATTGCTGGTTATCAATATATCAAACCTAATAGGAAAGTCTTAAGAGAAAAATGTATTCTGTTTTTAGTCTTACTCTACCTTTCTAATCTATGTTCCATTAGGATCCCATAAGTCCCCCTCTCCAGAACTAATCGACTAACCTATTCCTTGCCATGTAGTCTCATTTCTTTGTGTTTTTGTCGTGCCTTTCTTCTTCTTGGAATATCCCTGCCTCTTTTCTCTTCCTTACAAATTGTCCTCACCCATATCAAGACTTTCCTTTTCCATAAAGCTGTTTCAGACCATTTCAGCACATGCATTATCTCCCCACTTTGAAATCAAACAACCTATTATCCATACTCTATTATGCATAACTTTAAATATTTTCCTCTAATTTCATTAATGTATCATGTAGTTATATTTTGTTTTCCCAACCATACTTCGTATTTAAACATGGATAACATAGTTCAAAGTACTTAAAAGAGTGCTGTGCACTTAATATGTTGGATTGATTGATGTGCATTTTCTTTTTTTTCCTAATCTTTGTTTTTTTAATTTTTTTATTATGTTATGTTAGTCACCATACAGTACATCGTTAGTTTTTGATGTAGTGTTCCATGAGTCTTTGCGTATAACACCCAGTGCTCCATGCAATAGTGCCCTCCTTAATCCCCACCATGGGCTAACCCATCCCCCCACCCACTCCCCTCTAAAACCCTCGGTTTCCCGGAGTCCGCAGTCTTTCATGGTTCATCCCCTCCGCCCGCGATGTGCATTTTCACTGTAACAACAGATTTGTTTAATCTTTACTTATAGCTCTTATAACACATGTAAGATTATAATATACAAAGCTGAGACTTAAGTTTCTGATAGAGGAATTTCTACAGTTCTTATACAGGACCTAGAACTGAATTAGAAACACTATACTCAAGGATTTTCTGTCAACTAACTTTCAGTGAACGGCACATAGGTTGAACCTGGCAAACTTTCAAATTAGAATAGATGTTATTTTCTGTTCCAATTCCAATGTTTTGTGGGATTTTTTTCTCCTTTTTTGAGTTACATTTTAGGAGAGTATCAAGTTGCTAGCCCTCAGCGTTAAGGACACATCTTTACTGAAGAGATGAAGAAGTGTGTATTTAACCAGAAATAGTGATTAGTGTATTATATACAATTTCTCATTCAATACACCAAACTAAAAAAGTAGATATTACTTTCCTTTTCCAGATGAGGAAACAGGTTCAGAGAGGTGTTTTTAAAATGTCCACTGGATTATGAAAATATAATTATTTCATGGCTCAAAAATCTTTAAAAATATCAAAGAAAAATATTGAGTTGGATTTGACAGATTTACGATTATAAGGAAATAATAAACATCACCTTATATTCTAGTGTAAGTGGTGCTGTTTGAACATAAACCCTTTCAACACAACTATTTCTTTCTAAATAGGTTATGTGAATGGCTCCAAGCCACACGTTTTGTTTTGTTTTGTTTTTTCCCTCAGACTTATGTTCAAGGACAAAAAGAGCAAACAGATTGTATTTGCCCATCTGTTCCATTTCTTGTGAAAAACCTTTAAAGGTCTTTTAATGTATCACTTTACTTCTGTTTTTTTTTAATTTCTATTTTTACTAGAGTTCTTAGATTATTTCATCTAAAACCTTGGGATTTTCTGCAAAAAAATGTGAGCTACATCTGACATATGTAGATTTTTCTGCTTTATATCTAATTGTGTGTGTGTGTGTGTGTGTGTGCATGTGTGTGTGTGTAGAAAGACTTGCAAGGGCAAATAAAACGGAAGAAAAACTAAGACTCACTCAAACTAGCCCTGAGTTAGGCCCCTGAATTTTTTTCCAGTCAATTCCAAATTGGAAGAAGGAATTTACTTTAATATATCCATAAGAACAAAATACAAATGTTCAAAAACTTTGATTTAAATACTCAAGAGATTTTTCTATCTTTGCACAAACTGTTTCATTTATCTCTTAATACCACAGAGAGTGATCTCTTTAGAGGTTTGGTTTATTGAACATAAGTGTCTTTTTGGAAGCTTTTATCATTTATTGGTCCAACATCTAGATGTACTTTATTTGGAAGTTTAATGATAATAATAACGCTACTATTAATCACAATGTTGAGATTAGTCTGGAAGGGCATTGACTTGTTTCAATCATTCTCTGTGATCATATTCCATGATGATGTTTAGTGGTTCAGTTTTGACTTGCAAGTGAGAGTCCAATCATGAACAATGATTCTTCAACATATTTTCCCTTCCATGAGAAGAGAAACGGCTCAGGATTCTCAAGCAGAATTGCTTCTCTACATAAAATGATACATCTAAAGGAAGAAACTGTTACTAAGTTCTTAAGTATGAGAAATCACTAAGAACATAGCATAAATGGATTTAAAATATATTATATCCAGATCAATGTGGCATCATTTTTCCTGTTTTAAGAATACTATGTTGACAAAAGAGGGGGATAGCTTACCAAAAAAATTGACTGCTATTATAACTTAAAGATCCTGAAAACATGATGGTATTTTGCTAAAGTACTTGACTTCTCCATGATTTTGTTTCCAGCTTTACTGAGGAATAATTGACAAAATTGTATATATTTAAAGTGTACAAGGTGATGCTTTGATATACATTGTGAAATAATTACCAAGATCAAGTTAATTACCACATTCATCACCTCACATAATTAGCTTTGTGTGTGTGTGTGTGTGTGTGTGTGAGAACTATTAAGATCTATTCTCAGAAAATTTCAAGTAACACAATACCCTATTATTAACTATGGTCACCTTGCTGTACATTAGATTCTTAGAACTTACTCATCTTACAACTAGAAGTTGATATCATTTACCTTACATCTCATTCTCTACCCCCAAGCCCTGACAATTACCATTTCCACTTTCTGTTTCTGTGAGTTCAGCTTTATTTTTTTTTAGATTTCACATATAAGTGATACCATGCAGTATTTGTCTGCCTGGCTTATTTCACTCAGCATAATGCCCTCCAGGTCCATACATGTTCTCATAAATTACAGAATTTTCTTCTTTTTATGGTTAATAATATTCCATTGCATATACATTTTTTTCTTTACCATTATCTGTTGACAGACATTTAGATGGCTTCTATATCTTAACTATTGTGGATAATGCTGCAGTGAACATGGGAGGGCACATATCAACCAAAAAATAATGTTTTCATACCCTTCAGATATATAGCAGAGATTTCTGGGTCACATGGTAGTTCTATTTTTAATTTTTTGAGGACCTCCATACTGTTTTCCATAATGGCTGTACCAATTTACATTCCTAACAGCAGTGTACAATGGTTCCCTTTTAACCTTGCTAACATTTGTTATCTTTTCAACAATAGACATCCTAACAGGTGTAAAGTGACATCTCATGGTTTTGTTTTGCATTTCTCTGATGATTGGTGATGTTGAGCACCTTTTTATGAACCTATGGGACATTTGTATGACTTCTTTGGAAAAATGTCTACTTAGGTCTTTAGCCCATTTTTAAAGAGGATATTACTGTTATTATTATTGCTTTTGAGTTGTAAGAGTTCCTTATATATTTTGAATAGTAACCTCTTATCAGATATATGGCTTGCAAATATTTTCTCCCATTTTGTAGGTTGTCTTTTTATTTTATTGACTGTTTCCCTTGCTATGCTGAAACTTTTTAGTTTGATGTAGTCTCACTTTTTATTTCTACTTTTTCTTGTCTGCGCTTTTAGGGTTATATCCATAAAATCATTCGAAGACCAATGTCATGAAACTTTGTTTTCTTCTAGGAGTTTTATGGTTTCAGCTTCTACAGTTAAGTCTTTTTGTTTTTAAGATTTTATTTATTTTAGGGAGAGAGAGTGAGAGAGAGAGTGAGCACAACCAGGGAGAGGAGCAGAGGCAGAAGCTGAGGGAGAAGCAGATTCCCCACTGAGCAGGGAGCCTGATGTGGGGCTCAATCCCAGGACCCTGAGATCATGACCTGAGCTGAAGGTGGATGCTTAATGGACTAAGCCACCCAGATGCCCCTACATTTGTCTTTAATTCATTTCTAATTAATTTTTGTGGGTGTTGTAAGAATGGGGTCCAGTTTCATTCTTCTACACGTGGATATAGTTTTCACAGCACCACCAGGAAGAGACTATCCTTTCGCCATTGTGTGTTCTTGGCACTCCTGTCAAAAATTAGTGGACTATATATACATAGGTTTATTTCTGGGCTCTGTATTCTATTCCGTTGGTCTATGTATGTGTATTTATGCTGGTTCCATACTATTTTGATTACTATACATTTGTAGTATAGTTTGAAATCAGAAAATGTGATGCCTCCAGCTTTAGTTATTTGGAGTCTTTTGTGGTTCTGTATGAATTTTAGGATTTTTTTCTATTTCTTGAAAAAATATAATTGGAATTATGATGGGGATTGTATTGAATCAAGAGACCACTTTCAGTAGTATGGACATTGTAACAACATTCTTTTCTAATCCAAGAACACGGGGTATTTTTCCATTTATTTGTGTCTTCAATTTCTTTCATCAATGTTTTACAGTTTTCAGTGTACAGATCTTTCACCTCCATGGTTAAATTTAACCCTGTTTGTTTTGCATGACATTACAAATGAGATTGCTTTTTTAATTTTTCTTCTGCTAGTTCATTGTTAGTGTATTGAAATACAACTGATATTTGCATGTTTACTTTGTATCTGGCAACTTACTAAATTTATTAATTCTAACAGGTTTTGGTGGAGTCATCAGGAGTTGCCATATATATGACCATGTCATTTGCACACAGAAAATTTTACTTATTTTCTGATTTGGATGCCTTTTATTTTTATGTCTTGCCTAATTTCTCTGGCTAGGACTTCTAGTAGAATGTTGAATAGAAGTGGTGAAAATGGACATCCTTGTCTTGTTCTTGATTTTAGAGGAAAAGCTTTCAGATTTTCACCATTGAGCATGATGTTAGCTGTGGACTTGTTCATATATGAGATTCACTATGTTGAGGTGAATTCCTTTTATACCTAATTATTGAGAGTTTTTATTATAAAAAGATGTTTAATTTTGTAAAATACATTTTTGTTTCTATTGAAATTACATGGCATTTATGACCTAATAAATGAGAGTAAACAGGAATTCATTTAATTGGGGAAGAACTGGAGAGGGAATAAGAAGAATCACTAGCACTCCTTCTCAAAAACAAATTTTTTCTTCTCCTTCATTATCTCAATTTATTTTATAAATAATTACTGAGCTCCTACCTAATATGTGCCAAACACGGTCTTGACTCAAGGATTCAATAAAGAAAATAGACATTGTTCCATAGTACTATGATGAGTGATAAAAAGAAAATTACAGAAAGTCATGACATAATAGGAGGACTTGACATAATCCTGGGTAAATGTCCATGTAGAAATGGTCTTTGAGCTAAGATTTGAATGATGAATAGAAGTTATTAGGAGAAGAGCTGAGAAAAAAACCTTCCAAGTAGAAGAAGCAGAAGTGCAAGGAACCAAGAGATAATTTGAAGATACACTTAATAGGTCATGCTAAAATTTATGGGAGGGGATTGGGCATTGTTGAGAGAAGGGGAAAGGTCAGGGGGATACCCTAGGTTTCTAAGTAAGTGGTGAGACAGGGCATCAGGGAGTAGTAAAAGACTTGAAGAAAAAAAAATTGAAGGTTGCATTTTGAATATATTAAGGATAAGATGTCTGTGAAATCTTGAAGTGGAGTCAAACATCTGTTGGAAATGTGAAGCTAGAGTCCAAGAAAAGATCTGCATTGGAGATATAGGTCTTCATGTAAAAGTCTGCGTTTTAAATCCATGGAAAAGATTGCAAATACTTAGAAAATAGAGGATTAAAAAAAAGATGAGAATTGGATCCAAATGAATCTTTAGGTCAAACAGAAGATAAGCCAGTAAAATCGGAGGGGGAGACGAACCATGAGAGACTATGGACTCTGAGAAACAAACTGAGGGTTCTAGAGGGTAAGGGGATAGGGGAGGGGTCAGCCTGGTGATGGGTATTAAAGAGGGCACGTACTGAATGGAGCACTGGGTGTTATACACAAACAATGAATCATGGAACACTACATCAAAAACTAATGGTGTAATGTATGGTGATTAATATAACATAATAATAAAAAAAATGATACGGTAATAAATAAATAAATAAATAAATAAATAAATAAATAAATAAATAAATGTTTGGTAGAATTTGCCTATTAAAAAAAAAAGAATCTGAAAAAAAGCAACCAGTGAGAAAGAAGGAAAACCAGAAAGTAGATAGAAGCTGAAGGAAGAGAGGACGAGAGAGGTTGGCTCACCATGTTGAATACTGTTGCAAAATGAGGTAAAATGAAGATAGAGAAGCACATTGGATTAGTAATAGTGTTTTTCATGATGTTGACAAGAGCAGATTCAGTGAAGTCATGATTAGAAACTGGATGATGAGGAGATGAAAATGACTAATGTTGAAGATGTAGAGACTATGTGGTAAAAACAGAAGCTTGACTAGGAAGGGAAGCAAAGAAGTGGGTTATACCTAGAAAAAATCTGGGAGTCACGGATTTTTTAGTTGGAAGACTAATACATGTAATCTAAGGGGACAAATCTAGCAGAAAGGGAAAGATTATTCAATAAGAAGAGAAAGAATCTTTTTTTTTTTTTTTTTTAAGAGAGGGAGCATGAGAGGTGGGGGCAAGTGCAAAGGAAGAGGGAGAGAGAGAGAATCTTAAGCAGACTCCATGCCCATTGCAGAGCACGCACGGGTCTTGATCTCACAACCCTGAGATCATGACCTGAGTGGAAATCAAGAGTCCCATGCTTAACCAATGAGCCACCCAGGCACCTCAAGAAAGGGTAATCTAAGAAATAAAATCCCCCATGAGATAAAAATGAAATGGTATTAACACAAGTGAGGAGAATGGCCTTTGGTAAAATGATGTACACTTTCTTCATTATTACAGGAGGAAAGAAGAAAATAATAGGGATGGGGTGCCTGCATGGCTCAGTTTGTTAGGTACCTGACTCTTGTTTGGCTCAGGTCATGATTTCAGGGTTGTGAGATCAAAACCCACGTGAGGCTCCATGCTGAGCTTGGAGTCTGCTTAAGATTCTCTCTCTCCCTCTCCCCCACCCCTCTTGCTCTCTCTCTCTCAAAATAATAATAATAATAATAATAATAATAAGGATAAGAATAATTACAGATAAATTTACAGGTGAAAAGAAGAGGGAGTTTCCAAATTATGGCTTTTATTTTATCACTCAAGCATAAGAAAAACAACTGAGACTTATAAAACATAGATGAGATCCTTACCAAATTCCACATTTAAAGTCAAGGTGAAGGAAAATAAATAGCTAGAGGATCAGGAAGAAAATCCAGAACATATGGTGTAATAAAAGTCCTAAATAGTTACATCCATCCATATGGGGGGTAAGAAATGGAACCAAAAAACCATACATCTACATCAAGTTAAAGACATTACAAACAGAAAGAGAAAAATAGAGAAAGTAGGAGATTCCTGAGTTCCATATACTTGAGACTTACACCTTGCATAATTCAAGTTTATTTTTTAACTTATTAATTGTAAAAGTGCTTTCATAAGTTGAAGTCACTCAAATGCTCTAACTTTGTATGGGAATAATTAAATCAGCTATCCCTAACTAATTATTAGAAACACTTGATGGAAGAGATACATAAATGCATACTGGGAAATGGTGTTAATGGCAAGAAACATATTTGTTAAGATGCCTCTCTGAATTCTTAAACATTCCTTTGACAAGTCATCATGAGTCTTCTAAAATATAATATAGTGTTAATTGTAGCTATCTTATAATTATATAATTATATGTGATTTTTATGCTTTTCTGAGTTTTTTCAAGTTGATCACTTATAGCTTTTACCAAAAATTAATGAACTGTAAGAATACACACACATACACATGCACACATGAAAAGAAATGCACTTGGTTATTTCTGTGAGTATGTGTATTTATTTATTTCAAATTTTATAATTTAGATTCAGCATGAATTGCAATAAACGGATCTTCAGCAGAGTTACTAATGGAAAAATGAGCACTTCCATCCCCAGAAACAGAGATTTTAATTCCTGTACAGTTGCCATTAATTTTATCTCCAGAAATAACATCACAATATGTGCCAGCAGGAAGACCAGTTTGCAAAGTTAAAGATAATGTCCTGTAAAATAAAATTTAAGATTTAACTTGAATTCAGCACAATAAAAAGCAAGAATTCAGACTATCTCTAAAAGCTTAACTTTGTGCCAAAGACCTCTCCAGTAGATGTGAACAGTTTTCCAGGACTAAAAGTAATCTTACAGAAGACTTAGCAATTTCCTAGTCAGCAGTGAGTATTATCACAAAATTATGGCTGAGGAATATCACTAAAGATTTTAGTGACTTGTCACCCTTAGATAAAAGTACTTCCTTTGGTAAACATAAATATTTAAAATTTTCCCCATCTAAATGTAAGCAAATACTAATTATTTTCAGTAATTTAAATTTGATTATTTCTGCAAAAATCTTTTTCACAAGAGAAGAAAATGAATTTGGGCTGGAAATAAAAATAATCTAGCATTTTATGAAGAGATACATGGTTTTAAATATAAAGCTGTCTCCTAAATTTATCTTGCTTCTCCCATCTAAAAGACAGAAATTAAAGGATTAGCCATAGCTTCTTTTGGCAAGAAAGAGATATATTTGATTTATCTTTTTGTCAGTAAAATATAATGTAGGCTAAAATGAGCTAAGCATGAGTGAAAGTTGGCCTTGGAACAGAGACATTTCAACTGCTTTCAAAGACATCTTCTAAGTCATAGTTCTATATATCAGGGAATCAATATACTAGAAGCAGAGGATGTAAGTATAACCAATGAAGGTAAGAAGAAGTCTCAGAACTAAAACTTGAAAATCTCCTGATGTGAATCACTGACCAACCATAAGATACAAGTTCTTTATACAGATGCTTTAAAAATATATATTATTTATCAGAGAGACAGGGAAGTGAAAAAAGAAGACAAAACAGATACAAGAATACTTAACAAAAAAAGAGCTAAAAAGATGTACTTCAATATTGAGGCAATATTTTTCCATTATTTAAAAAGGGAAGGGTGGCTATAAGACAATTCTTCTAGTGATTTCACAACCTTTATATTAACTACTTTGTGTATTTTGTGTGGGGTGTATATGTGAGCTTATGTGTGTGCCTCATACCTGTACATGAAATGCAAGAATGCATATAACATAATTCTATCTAGAACAGAAAGCCCTTATAAAGAAGAGATCAGAAGAATAAAAGCCATCATCATTTTTTTCTGATTTCTGTGGTTTCTTAATCCACTGACTAAAGGATTTTTCCGATACAAAAAAAGTAAATGTGCAAGAAAATAGTAAACCAAGAATATATTAGTATAAAATGTTATCTCTAATTGATATCTACTTACCAGTCATCATTGTTAAAGACAATGAATCCTCTATTTCCTCTTCCAAAAGCTACTTGGTTGCTACCATTATCCCACCAGTTTGTAAAAGGTTGGCCATCAACTACATTACGGAACATAACCATGTTCCTAAAAATAAAATACCACATAAAATGCTGATGAATACATTAACAGTTTAAAATAAAATGTTAAGAATGTTATTAGAGGATGTCTCTAAATAAGAATGTCCACCTTATTTGACGCCATCGATGTTCACAGACCCAATCATTACCACAAGTAGTGTCTGGATTAATAGTAACTTCTTTAATTACCCCATTATCATTTGGTGGCCCAATCCAATCATTAACATCCTTAAGTAAAGAGAAAAAAAGAGAAAAACTGAAAAAGCTCCGATTTTTAACATTTCATGTATTTGTCTCTTTCCTCTCCAGTACACCAAACCCAGTCTGTCTTGTGTCTCTACATTGTCTTTATGTAGAATCTAACTCCCTCAGTATTTTTAAAGCCTTTTACCAAGTCCTCACCATTTTCTCCCCAATTTTTCATTCTCTAGTGCCATATTTTAAAGGTAAGATTTTTTTTGCCCTTTCATTTTCTTTCCAAGGAATTGCCATGGAATTCTTAATATCACTGTCAGTAGTGCAATGATATTGAAATGGCAAGGACTTCAGTGTCAGCAACAGCAGAATGGAAACAAAGATTGTATTACTATTACTTAAGAAAACAGTTAATATTCCATGATTCATTGTTTGTTCATAACACCCAGTGCTCCATGCAGAACGTGCCCTCCTCAATACCCATCACCAGGCTAACCCATCCCCCTACCCCCCTCCCCTCTAGAACCCTCAGTTTGTTTTTCAGAGTCCATCATCTCTCATGGTTCGTCTCCCCCTCTGACATACTCCCTTTTTCTTCCTCTCCTGTTATCTTCTTCTTTTTCTTTTTTCTTAAAATATGTTGCGTTATTTGTTTCAGAAGTACAGAACTGTGATTCAACAGTCTTGCACAATTCACAGCGCTCACCATAGCACATACCCTCCCCAATGTCTATCACCCAGCCACCCCATCCCTCCCACCCCCAACCACTCCAATAACACTCAGTTTCTTTCCTGAGATTAAGAATTCCTCATATCAGTGAGGTCATGTGATACATGGAACACTGCACCAAAAACTAATGATGTAATATATGGTGATTAACATAACAATAAAAAAATTAATAAAAAAAAGAAAACAGTTAATATACATATCTTCTCTGTGCCTAAGTTTCTTCTTCTGTAAAATGGGGATATTGTTTAGTTGCTATAAAAATTAAATAATGTATGTGAAAATGCCTTGAGTATGATAATTGCATTCATTTCTAAATAAGCATTCATTTCTCTCATTCTTCCTTCTGGATAAATGTGCCAATCAATACATCACAATATTCTTTACCAAATTGATCAAAGTTTTAATTTTGAGCTTTTCTGATCGGCACTTTTAACAATAGTCATAGAAAAAAAAAAAAAAGGGAAGAAACCAGGTAAATATCAGCCTGGTTTGTAGTGAAGTGTTTTTTACTTTAGGTATGAAGTTGCTGTATAATGATTATCTGAAATCTTCAGTTTAAAAAAAAAAAAACTTTCCACTAACTTTGCAAATACATTCATAATTTTATTTCTCAATTTCTTTTTAAAACTGCTACTCAATATCCCATACATTACCCCAAATATTTTTCTTATCTTTCCCTTTCCCAAAATAGTCTGCAAGTTTCTCTTCTTTAATACATATATTTTCCTTCCACTTATAAGATACTTTCCCTATTTAACCCCAGTTCAACTGAATAATTTCTTTGCATTCCATACAACTTCTTTTCCAAAATATTTAAAAAATATATTGTTCATATTATGGGCAGGTGCTATTTTAAGTTCTTTACAACTGTTAACTTCTCCTTATATCAACCCCATGAAGTAGGCACTTACGAAAAGTACATATTTTACTTACTATATCCTTATTTTTAAGTGCTTCTTTGGGGTGAAGGTGTGTTTGTCATATTTCTGATATAGCTTGCATACTCTGACAATAGAGACCATGAATTTTAATTCTTAATATCTATTGCTTTACTAAAAGTGTCCTATATCAGGTTTACACTTCAATATTTGATAAATAGTAAATATAATAGCATCATGCACAATCACAACAAAACTGCCTTCCCTTTCTTGAGAAAAAGATATTTTGATAATACCAAAACTTACTTGTCCATTTACAAAATATCTTGGCCAACGGAAGCTTGACATTACTCGTGTAAATCCATATGGATGAGCAAGCATAAATCCAACTCCCATTTTGTACAGTCTGAAGGTTACAAAATGATATCAGCAGAGAAGAAAACAGTATTTTTAGCATCATTAAAAGGTAGGTAAAAAAAAAAAGGGGGGGGGACTTTATTTCCTACCTAGAGTCCCAGAATGTAAGAATAGATGCTCCTCCAGCTCCATGTCCTCGCTGACTGTCATGGTTATCCACAAAGACAAGTGCTCTATCAGAAGGCATGAAACCCCATCCTTCTCCCCAGTTCCTATTAAAACACATATACACACACAAACATATGTATTCTTTTGCAATAGCTTTAGGGTAAACTAAAGGTGTATTTCTTTTGGTATGGCAGGCCTAAATGAAATTCTCTAATTAAAATGATTATTCTCTAGGAGTTTTTAAAAAATATATACAAACTATATATAGATATACATTCCTTGTATGTATATATGTATGAATTACTTGTATTACATTCATGTTACAGTTATACGATTTTTGTTATAAAAAAGTCATTTTAGAGATTTCAGTACATTATAATTTAGATAAAACTTCAGAATGATTAATATCCATATGATATCATACAGAATGGAAAACTGGGTTAAAAGTAGGTTTCAATCTTGTATTGTTATATTATGAATATTCTAATATTTGAAAAAAGTTAATAATATATGTAAATATTTGATGTAAAATATGTAAATAAATATAAGTAAATAAAAAATAGCCATGTTGTGAGTACTTCATAAATGATATAATCATTTTAATAATAATGTGGTCTTCACATATTATATACAAACATTAGTCAAATCTAGTATAGTTATATAATACATAAAGTCTCTAGAGTGTGTTTTGGGTTTCTCAATATCCTCACGATTGACATTCTTAATAATAAAGATGATAAATTGGAACTTGAAAGACTATAACCCTTACTACCAGTAACTGAATCCTTAAAAGCTTTAAATAAGTTCCTAAGATAACTCAGATTGGGATAATAAGACGAATACATCTGTGAAATAATTTAAAAGACAAATCATATTTCATTTACTTTAAGTAAGCCATCTTCTCTCCATTCCACTTGCGCAGAACTGTGCCTAGTTTTGCACCATACTTGAATTCTGTCACACGGCCATTTCCAAAGTACTCCTTGCTTTTAATTGGCTCACCGCCCAGATCAATTACCTAGTAGAAATATAGGGAAAATATCATTTTAAATAAGAACTTCAGAGGCTTTTAACCAGCAAGTTAACATTATACAGAAAATGGCTTGAAACTATTTATATTATTTGAAATACCTCAAATGGTTTTCCTTAAAGCAAGATTCTTTTTTTGTGCTAAATTATATGCTACAATATTAAAAATAACACGATAACAAGGTGATCTGTTGTCCTGCAAGAATGTTGACCTAACTTTAGTCTTGCACATAAATGATAATAACAATGGCTTGCATTTCTATAGCACTTGATATCTGGTTCACAACATTTCTAAGTGCTTGACAAATATCAACTTATTAATATTTAGACAAAGACATAACTATTATCATCATCCTTTATCTTCATATGAAAAAAAATGTTGCATATAGAGGTTAATCAGTTTGCCTGTGTTGGCGCCTGGGTGGCTCAGTTGGTTAAGCGACTGCCTTCGGCTCAGGTCATGATCCTGGAGTCCCTGGATTGAGTCCCACATCGGGCTCTCTGCTCAGCAGGGAGTCTGCTTCGCCCTCTGACCCTCCCCCCTCTCATGTGCTCTCTCTCTCTCATTCTCTGTCTCTCAAATAAATAAAATTTTCAAAAAAAAAAAAGAAATCAGTTTGCCTGTGTGACACAGCTAATAGTGCTATAGCCAAGATTTAAACTCAGATAGACGACTGGGTCAAGAAAACCACTATAATATTATCTGTCTTGGGGAGATGGCAAATGACACAGATGTTTGCAGCCTAAATAAATCCTCTGCACTTCCATAAAATCTCTTGTGATAAAGAGTTAGATGTTAGATACTGTCTCAACAAAAGAGGGTTCATGAAAACTCTTCTATATAAATGATTTATTCAACCCTTAAATAACAGAAATTGTTTTAATTAAATCTATCACTTATTTTATAATGAATTATATGATGTTATTTCATATACACATGAAATATAGATACATATATGGATTAATGTACCTCCTGGTAAATGAAAGGTTTACTTCCTTCAGAGAACCACCTTGTATTTAGATTATGCAGTTTATCCAAAACTGCCTTTATGTCTCCAGGCCACATGTGTTTAGAAGCATCAATTCTGAACCCTGCTACACCAATGTCAATGAGGCGGTTCAGATATTCAGCAACCCTGGAACGCACATAATCTTTCTCCAGTGCAAGATCAAGAAGACCAACCAGACGACAGTCTCTGACCTATTGCGGTAAAAAATTTGTGATTGATACACAAAACATTGCCTTTACCTGAGAATCCATTTGATTATGCATTCATCTATTCATTAACAGATATTTCTGTAGTGTCTTCTTTGCATTGGGAACTGGAAATACTGACATTCTAGTATGGATATACCTCGGAAATATTTTCTAGTATAAAAATGGAGTATGTAAAAAATAAAGTAGATGAGCTTTTCTGACTGGAACAAATTAAACTGGGAAAAATGTTTTAAATATTGATTTGCATTTCTTATTTTTAAATAGTCACAGTTGGAATCCTATTTTCCTTAGGAATCCAGGCCAGTATTTAAAATGAAGATCGGGGTGCCCGGGTGGCTCAGTCAGTTAAGCGTCTGCCTTCTGGCTCAGGTTATGATCCCAGGGTCCTGGGATGCAGCCCCACATAGCATCAGGCTCCCTGCTCAGCGGGAAGCCTGCTTCTCCCTCTCCCACTCCCCCTGCTTGTGTTCCCTCTCTCGCTGTGTCTCTGTCAAATAAATAAATAAAATCTTTAAAAAAAATAAATAAAATGAAGATCAATAAACTACATGTAGATAATTAAAGGAACAGATATCTCTTTATTCAGATCACTGTGGTTTTTTTTCTTTAATTACCTGATAAGGATCATTATAGCTCTCAATGTCTCCACTTTTACTTTTACATTTACGATCATTAAAATCCCAACCAGAGAATGGGACTGCTGGAAAATTTCTATTTCCAGGGTTGAAGTAACTTCCACAAGCACTGCTGGTTCCCGCACTCACACTATTCCCACACATATGATTAATTACAGCATCCACATAAATATGGACCTGAAAAACAAAGTTTCTATTTCAGTTTGACTTACAGAGAGGTAGAAATCTATAGTATTATTAACTAAAGTTTATGGTATGTTAATCACACTCCAAAATAGGTCTTTGTTATTTTTTAGCTTATCTTCTTAGCAAACCAAAAGTCAAGCGTGAAGGGAAATCATTGTGAACTGAATACCAATCTGCATTCTACCGCCTTGGTAAAATACCTACATATATGATAAACTGATAGAACTAAAACTACCATAACTATGAAAAAATGCAAACAGCCTTTTTGGGGTGGGGAGGTAAGAATCAGCTGAGACAGGAGAGAGTAGTGGTCTTTGAAATTTCCATGCATCATCCTAAGAAAGAAGCAGCTAGCCTCTATTATCTACTAAGCATCTGAAGGTAAATATTGTCTCTCATGCTCCTCGTCAAAAAGAATATAATTATTCACCATCAAAAACCCCATGGGAAAGAAGACCCAGAAATTATAGGTAAAAATACAAGTTACATAAAAATTACAGCAATATTGCAACTGGAATTTCCAATTCCCCACAAATGTGTATGGGATTCCCCAGAAAACGTGTATAGTTATAGGGCTAAAAGTTGATACTTGCTTTATAAGTAAGTTCAACTTTAAACCTTGACTTAAATTTCTTTAGTAGACAAAGAGCACGTATACAAAAATTTACAAAAGCTGAACATAGGTAATAATTTTTAGCTATAGCTTAAGTATAAAGTAAAATAAAAAATAAATATGGAAAAATTTCTGCTCAAAAGGAACAGGAGAGAGGAGAGAGAAATTATTTTTTTAAATATTTTTAAAGGAAACTTTTAATTCACTTACACCAACATTGTTACATCTAGTCACCATGTCTTTGAATTCATCTTCATTTCCTGATCTTGTGCATATCTTGTAGCTAATTGGTTGGTATCTTTCCCACCAAGGTCTTGAAGGGTTATGAATCACAACATTTTCACTGGGTGGAGAGATCTACAAATAAAAAATCATAATAAGTATCAAATTATGGGTTACTTTACATCATTGGATACTCTCAAAACTAATCAATAATCTAAAATAATTTCTGAATCTTTGCATATACACTTACATTTTTAACAACCACATGAAAATATTAACAGCATATTGGAAATGTCCTGCTGAAAGATTATATCAGAAACAAAACATAAAGTTGCCAACAATACTAAACTTTTTTCTTCCTCAGTAAAATGTTCCAGCTTCACAGATACAGATCACAATACCCTTTACTATAAGCATAGAAAACTGCAGTTTATACTATGAACAATACCCACCTGAACCCCTCCAAATCCTTTTGGAGCTAGGTATTGCTCACATTCAAGAGCAATGTCATTCCAGCGCCACTCAAACAGATGGACAATAGATGTCCGTCCAGATTTGGTGTTTGGGGCATACTGAGCCCAGCAGATCCCAATGACTGAAAGCAATAGGAAGAACTTCATTTTGCTTTGAAGTTGCCAGCATTCTTTCCCATTTATATTCCTGTAAGAAACATTTTACTAAGTAAATGTTAACATGAATAAATACATACAGCATAAAGTGTTTATTCATAATCAGAAAATGATTATCAATAATAATATTAACAGGTGAAGAATATCTATAAACAACCTGCCAGGAAAACAATCTAAATGACCTTTTAGAACTTAATGTTTTCCTTATTGAGGGAATATTAACCTTTTTAAACATCTGGCAGTTTATACGTAAAGAATCCTTAATCATGTATTATTTAATTAGGATTAGGTTTTATCTCTGAAGTCCTTCACTAACAGAAGGAAAATCACAATGAAAGCCAACTGAACTTATAGTCAGAACATTGCCTTAACTATCTATCTACAAACATTATAACATTTCAATTTCAAAAAGAAATAGGATATTCAATTCAGTTCTGTTTTTACACCACCCACCCCTTATTTTTAGTTATTTAAATTTCTGCATTAAGATTTAAGAAATTATTTGGAATGTGAATGCCCATGAATTGAGGAAACAGACCTTTCCCCACATCCATCAAATCATGTGTTTAATGCAATGGCTACAGCAGTAGAATGTTTTGTTTTTTTCTCCTTTTAGCTAAATATCTCTTATACCTGATAGGACACTACAGTCATGAATTCAATCCCATTTCCTTCTTAATGTAAGTAAAAACCTATAAAAGAGAACAGTACAGGTGGGGAAAACTTAATCCATTAATCCAACAAGCATTAACTGAATACTGCTTTTTGCTTAAGCATGTGGATGATATTCGAGATACAGTGATGAATAAGACAGGATTCTTATTCTCAAAGAATTTGCATTCTACTGTGGAAAGAAAACATATGAATGCTCAACGTCACTCACCATCAGGGAAATACAAATCAAAACTATAATGAGCTATCACCTCACACCTGTCAGAATGGCTAAAATTAACACAAGAAACAACAGGTGTTGGCAAAGAGGTGGAGAAAGGGGAACCCTCTTACACTGTTGGTGGGAATAAAAAGAGGAGCACTGGGTGTTATATGCAAACAATGAATCATGGAACACTACATCAAAAACTAATGATGTAATATATAGTGATTAACATAACATAATAAAAAAACAGGTGCAACTACTATGGGAAAACAGTATGGAATTCCTCAAAAAATTAAAAATAGAACTACCTTATGATCCAGCAATTGCACTACTAGGTATTTACCCAAAGGATACAAAAATACAGATTCAAAGGGGTACATGAACCCCGATGTTGATAGTAGCATTATTAACAATAGCCAAACTATGGAAAAAGCCCAAATGTCCATCAATTGATGAATGGATAAAGAAGTAGTGTGTATATGTGTGTGTGTGTGTGTGTGTGTACATTTATTTATTTATAATGGAATATTAGCCATAAAAAAGAATGAAATCTTGCCATTTGCAACAATGTGGATGGAACTAGAATGTATTATGCTAAGTGAAATAAGTCAAGCAGAGAAAGACAATTATCATATGGATTCACTCATATGTGGAACATGAGGAATAGTGCAGAGGACCATAGGGGAAGGGAGGGAAAACTGAATGGAAAAAATTAGAGAGGGAGATAAACCATGAGAGACTCCAGACTCTGGGAAACAAACTTAGGGTTACAGGGGGGAGGGGAGTGGGGTAATGGGGTAACCGGGTGATGGGTATTAAGGAGGGCACGTGTTGTGATGAGCACTGGGTGTTGTACACAACTAATGAATCATTGAACACTATATCAAAAACTATGTACTATATGTTGGCTAACTGAACATAATTTAAAAAAGGAAAAATAAGATAAAAACAGAAAGGGAGGCAATCCATAAGGGACTGTATAGGTAAAAGAACAAACTGAGAGTGGCTGGAGGGGAATTGGGTGGGGGATGGGCTAAATGGTAGATGGGTATTAAAGAGAACACTTGTTAGGATGAGCACTGGGTGTTATATGTAAGTGATGAATCACTAAATTCTAATCATGAAACCAATACTACAGTATATATTAACTAATTTGAATTTAAAATAAAAAAAATGAAATCTTGCCACTTGCAACAACATGGATGGACCTAGAGTTTATTATGCTAAGCAAAATAAGTCAGTCAGAGAAAGACAAATATCATATGATTTCACTCATATTTGGAATTTAAGAAATAAAACAGATGGGGTGCCTAGGTGGCTCAGTCGGTTAAGCGTCTGCCTTCAGTCCAGGTCATGATTCCAGGCCCGGGATGGAGTCTCCCATTTGCGGGGGGCGGGGGGGGTTCCCTGCTCAGCGGGAAGTCTGTTTGTCCCTCTCCCTCTGCCACTCACTTGGGTTCACGCTCTTTCTCTCGATCTGCACTCTCTCTCTCTCTCAAATAAATAAAATCTTTAAAAATAATAAATTTTTTAAAAAAGAAATAAAACAGATGAACATATGGGGGGAAGAGGGGAGAGGGAAACAAACTATAAGAGACTCTTAACAATAGAGAACAAAGTGAGGGTGGAGGGAGGGAGATGGGTGTGGGATGTGCAAGATGGATGATGGGCATAAAGGAGCGCACTTTTTATGATGAGCACTGGGGGTTGTGTAAGTGACAAACCACTTAATTCTACTCCTGAAGCCAATATTGCACTATATGTTAACTAAAATTTATATAAAAATTTGGTAAAATAAAGAAAAAAAGGAAATATATGAATAAATAATAATATAATAATAATAAAACAATTGAAGATATCAATAAGAACTAGTATGAATTAACATAATAAAATAGCAAGTGACTTTGTCATCAAGGTATTTTAAACTGGATAGTCAGGAGGATTTCTCTGTGGAAATGATTTTCAGCTAGGATTTGAAGGATTAGAAGGAGCCAGTCATTTGAAGACGAGAGAGCAATCTAGAGGAAAGCACAACAGAAAAAGCCCACGGAAAGGAAAAACCCAAGTGATATTAAAAAAAAATTAAGAAACAAAACAAAACAACAGTGTAGGTAAACAATGTGTAATAAAATGAAGGGTAAAATGATATGAGGTCTATTAGGCCAGATCATGTAGGACCTTGTAGAATATAATGAGAGAGCTTTTGAGTCTATAAAAAGCAGAGCTAAGAAACTTTGGTATACTTTAAAAGAAGATCACTCTTGCTGTCATGAAGAAATTGGATTATATGAAGACAAAAGTAGAGGTAAGGAAATCAGTTAGACTTTTTTGGTGGTCTAGGAAAGAGATGAGTGGCTCAGACTAAGGGCACTGACAGGCTATGTTTCAGAGATAGAAAGGCAAAAGGTTTATGGATAGATTAGAGCTGAAGAATGAGGGAAAGAGAAAAATTACAGAAAGGTATTTGGTGATACCATTCATTAAGATGAGGAAAAACAAGTAAGTACCAGTTTTAGGGAAGGGTTATGTAGAACACTTTGGTCCTTAACTATTCCTCTATGAACCCTAATGCTCTCCTTTGGTCCTTTTTCTAACCCACCACGTAAACACAATTTGTCCTACTTTCTTAGTCAGTTCAAGTTGTTAAAACATGATCATCATAGACTGGGTGGCTTAAACAACAAATATTTATTTGTCATAGATCTGGAGGCTGGGAAGCCTGAAATCAAAATGTCGGCAGTTCCAGTGTCTGGTGAGAGCCCCCTTCCAGGTTCACAGATAGCCATTTTTTTCTTATCTTTATATGGTGGAGAACAGAGAGAGCTCCAGTCTTTTTCTCTTCTTATAAGGAAACTGATCCATCATGGGGTTCCACTCTCATGACTTCATCTAAACCCAATTACTTCTCAAAGACCCCACAGCCTTATACCATTGCACTGGGAGTTAGGGTTTCAACATGTAAATTTTGGGGGAAAGGAGATACAAACGTACAGGCCCTAACACTTACCCATTGCCAAACTAAAATTCCCTCATATTTCACAAGCAATTTCATTGCTCCATGATTTTCCAAGTATTTTCCGTCTTTCTAGGATCACCTTCCAACATCCTTGTGGACTTAGTAACTATGCTTCCTTCCAGATGCAGTTGAAGCAACATCTTTCAAAGCTTATCCTGATATTCCCAGGCATAGTTAATAATTCCTCTGAGAGCTTTTTAACTTATATGACATTATTAAGCTGTATTTGATTTATATTGTAAATATATTGCAAATAACTAAGGATTTACATGTTCATCATTCTGTACCAAACTTCTTAAAAGTAGACTTCCTAATATTCTTAGGCACTAGCAAAACAAAAAGCATAATGGCTTATGTGATCAATAAATTGTTGTAACATAAGACTAAATTCCAGGGACACCTGGGTGGCTCAGTCGTTAAGCGTCTGCCTTTGTCATGATCCCAGGGTCCTGGGATCAAGTCCCACATTGGGCTCCTTCCTCAGCAGGGAGCCAGCTTCTCCCTCTACTTTTGCCCCTCCCCCTGCTTGTACTCTCTCTCTCTCCCTCTCTCTCTCTCTCTGTCAAAATAAATAAATAAAGTCTAAAAAAAAAAAAAGACTCTATATTCCAGGCACTGTACAAGACACTGGCATAACTTGGGTTATGTCTTCAATGATTTTTCAAAGTAAACAAACACTGTCAGAAATTATGTGATATAATCTAATCTTTGTAAAACCTTTGTACACATGAAGGAACTAAAGCCAGACAAACTGAATAAATTGTCCAGGTTCATATGGTAAATAGAGCCAGTGATTTGATAACAGGTCCTACAACAAATTAACATTCTCTGTATTACACACCAATATTCATCATAGAGTTCTAGAGGTGTAATGTCCAATACGGTAGCCACAGGCAATATTTGGTGACTGAGATCCTGAAATATTAGTCTGAACACAGATGTGCTATAAGTGTAAAATATACTCCAAATTGTGAAGAATTAGTATTAAAAATTAATGTAAAAATTAATTTTATGTCATTTATAATATGAAATAATATTTTGTGATGCATTAGGCTAAATAAAATTTATTAACATTAATTTCCCCAGTTTCCTTTGACCTCTTTTTTTAAAAAAGATTTTATTTATTTATTTCAGGCAGAGAGCGGAAGCAAGAGAGAAAGCCAGAGAGAGAGAGGGAGTGCACAGGAGCAGGGGGAAGGGGCAGAGGGAAAAGCAGACTCCCCGCTGAGCAGGGAGCCTGACACGGGGCTCAATCCCAGGACCTTGGGATCATGACCTGAGCCCAAGGCAGATGCTTAACCAACTGAGCCACCCAGGCACCAGAGAAAGGTTTTCAAAAACAAATAGGAAGGAAAATTTGCAAGGAGGACAATAGACTAACTGGATGTAGATGAATATTCAAATGAGAAAAAAGAGATGAAGGCTGACTAGACAGTGGATGATATAAGGCTGATGGTGATAAAGAGTTGAGAATTAGATAAGAGCATGGTTTGAACTTTGTACTTAAGCTTCCAAATGTTAAGAAAATGACCTTAGGAGTTAGATAAACTACAGTTCAAATACTGACCTTGTCATTTATTATCTGTGTGACCCTGGAAAACAATCTTTTTTTTTTTTTAAATAATCTCTTTTAAGTTTATGAACTAGAAAAAGGACTATGTACCTCATAATGTTGTCATAATGATTGAGTGAATTAACACCAATAAAGCTGTTACCCCAGTGCATGATACATTAAAAACCCAATATATCTGGTCTCTGTAATGTTGTTATTACTGTTTTATTTTTATTGCTGGTACTATTCAAACTGCTCTAAACTTATGCTCTCTTTCCACTTTCATTTATAGTCACTTGGACATTCTCTCTTTCCATTCCACTCTTTCCAAATTCTAATAATACTTTCTGCTCCCCCCGCCACAGGAATAGATAGTGATAAGAAGGAACTAGCAATGTTTTCCATCTGCTCTTTTTTCCACACTTTTTTTTTCTTCTCCTCTTTTTTTGTTTTAACCTCTTTAGAGCTTCTAGGAGATCTCCTGTTGATTTTGAAATAACTTCTCATCGCTGCATCAATTAACTCTGAAATGTTTTTAATAGTGTTTCATATGTATTTTAGGATGTTATTAAAATAACGGATAACTTGCAGACATAAGCTGAGAAATCTTACTAGCATCACAGCATAGGTGGATGTATACATTATACAATAATCTTCTATCAAGGGTCAGTCATTGTCATAGATTTTCTCATTTAGTCTTAATTTTCATCTCAATCAATCTAAAGAGCTATAAACTCCATAGCAGAGGCATTAAAACAACTAAAGCAGGGCGCCTGGGTGGCTCAGTCGGTTAAGCTTCTGCCTTCAGCTCAGGTCATGATCTCAGGGTCCTGGGATCAAGTCCCACATTGGGCTCCCCCCTCAGCGGGGAGAATGCTTCTCCCTCTGCCTCTGCCTGCTGCTCTCCTTGCCTGTACTCACTCTTTCTCTCTGTCAAATAAATAAATAAAATCCTTAAAAAAAACACCAACAACTAAAGCATATTTATATCTTGTGAAGTAAAATCTGCAAACAAATCCTTGACATCTTTGATATCAATAACAAAACAAAAAAGGGGCACCTGGGTGGCTCAGTCAGTTAAGCATTTGCCTTCAGTTCAGGTCATCGGGCTCCCTGTTCAGTGGGGAGCTTGATTCTCCCTCTCCCTCAGTCCCTCCCCCAGCTCGAGCTCTCTTTCTCTCAAATAAATAAATATTTTTTAAAAATAACAAAACAAAAAATAAGAACTTGAAATAGTTGTTATGTTTAATTCCCATTATGGATTTCCTAAAATTGTTCTCCTCAGAGAAGATATTCACAGTTATTAATACTAATATCAGTGCTCTATTGTCCACATCTCATATTGCTTGGATTATCTTACAAAGAGGAAATTTCCTTCTATTTTAAAGCTTTAAGGGCTACTACAACATGTCAAATGAGATGTATTGGGAGTTCCTTAAAAATATGAACTAGGACATTTGGTAAAAAGCAATCCTCCTTAAGAAGTATTTATATTTGAAGTGCCAATAAAACATATACAATGTTAAGAAGAAAAAAATACTATTAACTTAGACTTCTCCATAAGTTTGCTAGTTTCTGATGTTCTCAAGTATTCTTTTCCTCAATCACTATTGAGATATTTGTTATTTTATTTAATGTCCACAATATAAATGATATCATAGGGGAAAGGCTCTAGAATAAATCCAGGATTTCTCTTAATACATGAAATACCATAAATTTAGTGATTCAGCTTAAATTCTACTGAAATCATACCACGTCATAAATAGAATAAAGGAGCTCTATTAAAATGCTAGGTAAAAAGTAGTAGTAAAAAAAACTAGTATCTATTTGTATAGCTTTCTTCCTACTTATATAAATGTCAGTTACCTATATAAGTATTAGCTATGACAATGTTCTTTCCCCCTATCCAAAGCAGCCTCACCTCTCAGGCAGATAGTAGTGTATTTCTTAACATGTAAATAAATTAACATTAACCAAGAAGAAACAAGTCATCTACTCTTATCATTTATAGTTATTAGCCTAGATACCTCATAGTTAAATATCTTTTAACACGTTTTTTAATTAAAGTATCATTAAGCATTTCAATGGAAATCCCTTAAATGTCACATCTATGCTTATTTTGTCACTTTTATTTATCTCCAACTGTTTTTTTTTCTATTTTCATAGTTTTCAATATTCTAGCGCTTCAGGTAGTATTATTACTACAGTATTTGATCAAGTTAGTGGTTTGTCTTACTGAAAAAAGTGTAATTCCTCTAAATTTTACATTGAATCATGTACAAATTTCTCAAAACTGTCTCCCATAAGCTCTCTATCCCCACCAAAAAAAAGAAAAGAAAAACAGGAAAATGAAACTGAGCTCAAGATAATGAATCACATGTGAAGGTTAGAGAAAAGAGGCAAATATAATCAAGTTTGCCTACCAAATTTCTTAAATGAGAGAAACATTTTGAGCCACAGCTCAGACACACTTCAAACCCAAAGAGCATAAATAGTACATTTTGTGCCACTGGAACCTGAAACTTGAGTTGTCAAGAAACCTAGAATAGATTGTGAAACTCTGAACAATATCAAATCATATGACAGAAACCATTTATTTCAAGACAAAAAGTGGGGGGTAGGGACTACATGATATTCATAAAACATTAAAATAACTTACCACATCATTTCTTTAAATCAGCAAACTCAAATCCACATCAGTCTTTTCAATTATAAAATAACAAAAATCACACAGTTCTTGTTTTGCTTCTCTTCAGTGAGGAAAAAAAATGCTGAATTTAGGACTTTATAGTCCTATTAGAGTCTAATTCTCTGAACCTAATTTGTAAAAAAAAAAAAAGTCTCATGTGAGCTCTACAATGATTCTTGATTGGCCACTATCACTCCTGATTCCTTAACAAACCACTGTCTTCTCTCTGCTCAGTTTGCTGCCCCACCACCTCTCCTAATTACACTGGACCTTGGTTGTTTGCTTTCTTTCTCTTTGCTTTCTTCCTTTCTCTTTCTCAGTATCCTCTCCCAATCTCAATTCATCTTTTTTTCTCCTGAACTATCTATAGCAATCTGCAAATAATTTTTTTGATAAAATAACCTTAAAGACATAGATTAAAATGATTGTGTCAAATTAAATAAGTGTGACTAGGATGTAAACAAGCCTCTAAACCAAAAATCTTATTTTGAATCTGAGCTTTGCCATCTACTATGTGAACGTTAGAGAAACCCAAGACTGTAGATTGCATTAGGTCTCAGTTGGAAAATGGGGGGTAATAGTATTATTGATAAATATGATAAAAATACAAAAATAACTAAAACAGCTAAGAATATGAATTGAGTGTTACTATGTGTCATTTCAGTATATTATCACTTTGATTCATCACATAAACATAAATACAAGATAGAACTATGATTATACCCAGTTTTAAAAGAAGGGAACTGAAGCACATTAAGTAAGGTCATTTGTCCACGGTCAAATTTCAGTAATTGCTGAGACTGAAATTCAAAACCAAGCAGTTTAACTCTATAGTGAGTTCTTAGCCTACTCAGGCTTATCAGTCTCCACCACTGAGTTGTAAAGAAAATCAAATACTCTAATGTGAAGATATTTTAGAATTTGGAAATTTCTGTTTAGCTAATATTAATATTTAGAAAATTGAAAAGTAGTAAGTATTCATCTCATATTTCCTGTTTTTCAAATTTTTACACTAAACAAAATTAGTATTTCTCTGTTACAATGTGGGTTTTGTTTGTTTGTTTTGGAGAGAGAGCATGAGCATGAAAGGCAGAGTGAGAGGGAGAGAGAGAATCTTAAGCAGGCTTCACACTCAGTGCAGAGCCTGACATGGTGCTTGATCTCAGGACCCTCAGATTATGACCTGAGCCAAAATCAAGAGTCAGCTGCTTAACCAACTAAACCACCCAGGCACCCCTGTCTGTTACAGTTTTTATTCCTGATCTCACACCCACAGAACGTATTATTATTCATAAATATTCAGTGCTCCTCCCTGCAGGTGAAATATACATGTTGTCCTGTTCAATTTGGGAATGCCCATGTCATTTGCTTTGGTAATGAAATAAAAGCAGAAGTAATATGTTTTACTCTGGGGCCTCTGTGATTGTTAGCATGTATCGAAATGAAGTTTCAGTGACAGATCATAAAGGGACTAATATGAAGAATCTCCTTGATCTAAGGTAAACATGAGAAATAAACTTGGTTATTGTTAAGACACTGAGAATTCAGGGTTTTTGTTATTGTGGCATCACCGATTCTATCCTGATTGATACAACAATTAAGTTCCCTTAAGCTCTTTGATTCTTAGACATTCTTTTTGACATTTCCTTTCTCTTGGGATGTAGGAAAAAAGAATAAACAATAAGATCAAAGAACATTAATACTGAAAGAGACTACTGGAATAAGCTAGTCCAATGGTTTCCAGATTTTGAGGTCTAACTAATCACTAGAATTTTTTTAAAAATTGTATAAAAACATATTTTCATATGAAAGTCATGAAATTCAGTTTCATAAAAAAATCCACCATTAATGTATTATTTTCATCTTTTTTTTTAAAAGTTGGAGCCATGGGGTGGCAATCCTTATATCAGACAAATTAGATTTTAAACCAAAGACTGTAATAAGAGATGAGGAAGGACACTATATCCTACTTAAAGGGTCTATCCAACAAGAAGATCTAACAATTGTAAATATCTATGCCCCTAACATGGAAGCAGACAATTATATAAGGAAATTAATAACAAAAGCAAAGAAACACATTGACAACAATACAATAATAGTGGGGGACTTTAACATCCCCCTCACTGAAATGGACAGATCATCTAAGCAAAAGATCAACAAGGAAATACTTTATTTTTTTTAAGATTTTATTTATTTATTTGAGAGAGAGAATGAGAGAGAGAGAGCACATGAGAGGGCGGAGGGTCAGAAGGAGAAGCAGACTCCCTGCTGAGCAGGGAGCCCGATGCGGGACTCAATCCTGGGACTCCAGGATCATGACCTGAGCCTAAAGCAGTCGCCCAACCCACTCAGCCACCCAGGCACCCCGGAAATAAAGACTTTAAATGACACACTGGACTCAATGGACTTCACAGACATATTCAGAACGTTATATCCCAAAGCAACGGAATACACATTCTTCTCTAGTGCCCATGGAACATTCTCCAGAATAGATCACATCCTAGGTCACAAATCAGGTCTCAACCGATACCAAAAGATTGGGATCATTCCCTGCATATTTTCAGACCACAATGCTTTGAAACTAGAACTCAATCACAAGAGGAAAGTCAGACAGAACTCAAATACATGGAGGCTAAAGAGCATCCTACTACAGAACGAATGGGTCAACCAGGAAATTAAAGAAGAATTAAAAAAATTCATGGAAACCAATGAAAATGAAAACACAACTGTTCAAAATCTTTGGGAAGCAGCAAAGGCAGTCCTAAGAGGAAAGTATAGAGCAATACAATCCTTTCTCAAGAAACAAGAAAGGTCTCAAATACACAACCTAACCCTACACCTAAAGGAACTAGAGAAAAAACAGCAAATAAAGCCTAAACCCAGCAGGAGAAGAGAAATAATAAAGATCAGAGCAGAAATCAATGAACTAGAAACCAAAAGAACAGTAGAACAGATCAACGAACCTAGGAGCTGCTTCTCTGAAAGAATTAACAAGATTGATAAACCCCTGGCCAGACTTATCAAAAAGAAAAGAGAAATGACCCAAATCAACAAAATCATGAATGAAAGAGGAGAGATCACAACCAACACCAAAGAAATACAAACAAATATAAGAACATATTATGAGCAACTCTATGCCAGCAAATTAGATAACCTGGAAGAAATGGGTGCATTCCTAGAGATGTATCAACTACCAAAACTGAACCAGGAAGAAACAGAAAACCTGAACAGACCTATAACCACTAACGAAATTGAAGCAGTCATCAAAAATCTCCCAAAAAACAAAAGCCCAGAGCCAGATGGCTTCCCAGGGGAATTCTACCAAACATTTCAAGAAGAATTAATACCTATTCTCCTGAAACTGTTCCAAAAAATAGAAATGGAAGGAAAACTTCCAAACTCGTTTATGAGGCCACCATTACTTTGATCCCCAAACCAGACTAAGACCCCATTAAAAAGGAGAATTACAGACCAATATCCTTGATGAACATGGATGCAAAAATTCTCACCAAAATACTAGCCAATAGGATCCAACAGTACATTAAAAGGATTATTCACCACAACCAAGTGGGATTTATCCCTGGGCTGCCAGTTTGGTTCAACATCTGCAAATAAATCAGCGTGATACAATACATTAACAAAAGAAAGAACAAGAATCATATGATCCTCTCAACAGATGCAGAAAAAGCATTTGACAAAGTAGAGCATCCGTTCTTGATCAAAGCTCTTCAGAGTATAGGGATAGAGGGCACATACCTCAAGACTCCACCCCAAAACTGCTAGAACTCTGCAGGAATTCAGTCAAGTGGCAGGATATAAAATCAATGCACAGAAATCAGTGGCATTCCATTATACCAACAACAAGACAGAAGAGAGAGAAATTAAGGAGTTGATCCCATTTACAATTGCACCCAAAACCTTAAGATACCTAGGAATAAATCTAACCAAAGAGGCAAAGGATCTGTACTCAGAAAACTATAAAATACTCAAGAAAGAAATTGAGGAAGACACAAATGGAAAAATGTTCCATGCTCATGGATTGGAAGAACAAACATTGTGAAGATGTCAATGCTACCTAGGGCAATCTACACATTCAATGCAATCCCCATCAAAATACCATCCACTTTTTTCAAAGAAATGGAACAAATAATCCTAAAATTTGTATGGAACCAGAAGAGACCCCGAATAGCCAGAGGAATATTGAAAAAGAAAAGCAAAGCTGGTAGCATCACAATTCCGGACTTCCAGCTCTATTACAAAGCTGTCATCATCAAGACAGTATGGTACTGGCACAAAAACAGACACATAGATCAATGGAACAGAACAGAGAGTCCAGAAATGGACCCTCAACTCTATGGTCAACTAATCTTTGACAAAGCAGGAAAGAATGTCCAATGGAAAAAAGAGAGTGTCTTCAACAAATGGTGTTGGGAATATTGGACAGCCACATGCAGAAGACCGAAACTGGACCATTTCCTTATACCACACACAAAAATAGACTCAAAATGGTTGAAAGACCTAAATATGAGACAGGAGTCCACCAAAATCCTAAAGGAGAACACAGGTAGCAACCTCTTTGACCTCAACCACAGCAATATCTTTCTAGAAACATTGCCAAAGGCAAGGGAAGCAAGGGCAAAAATGAACTATTGGGACTTCATCAAGATAAAAAGCTTTTGCACAGCAAAAGAAACAGTCCACAAAACCAAAAGACAACCGACAGAATGGGAGAAGATATTAGCAAATCACTTATCAGATAAAGGGCTAGTATCCAAAATCTATAAAGAACTTATCAAACTCAACACCCAAAGAACAAATAATCCAATCAAAAAATGGGCAGAAGGCATGAAGAGACATTTTTTCAAAGAAGACATCCAAATGGCCAGCAGACACATGAAAAAGTGCTCAACATCGCTCGGCATCAGGGAAATCCAAATCAAAACCTCAATGAGATACCACCTCACACCAGTCAGAAGGGTAAAATTAACAAGTCAGGAAATGACAGATGTTGGCGGGGATGCGGAGAAAGGGGAACCCTCTTACACTGTTGGTGGGAATGCAAGCTGGTGCAACCACTCTGGAAAACAGTATGGAGGTTCCTCAAAAAGTTGAAAATAGAGCTACCATGTGATCCAGCAATTGCACTACTGGGTATTTACCACAAAGATACAAATGTAGGGATCTGAAGGGGTATGTGCACCCCGATGTTTACAGCAGCAATGTCCACAATAGCCAAACTGTGGAAAGAGCCAAGATGTCCATCGACAGATGAATGGATACAGAAGAAGTGGTATATATGCACAATGGAATATTATGCAGCCATCAAAAGGAATGAGATCTTGCCATTTGTAACGACGTGGATGGAACTGGAGGGTGTTATGCTGAGTGAAATAAGTCAATCAGAGAAAGACATGTATCATATGACCTCACTGATATGAGGAATTCTTAATCTCAGGAACAAACTGAGGGTTGCTGGAGTGGTCGGGAGTGGGAGGGATGGGGTGGCTGGGTGATAGACATTGGGGAGGGTATGTGCTATGGTGAGTGCTGTGAATTGTGCAAGACTGTTGAATCACAGACCTGTACCTCTGAAACGAATAATGCAATATATGTTAAGAAAAAAAAAAAGAAGATAGCAGGAGGGGAAGAATGAAGGTGGGTAACTTGGAGGGGGAGACGAACCATGAGACACGATGGACTCTGAAAAACAAACTGAGGGGAGGGGGTGGGGGGATGGGTTAGCCTGGTGATGGGTATTAAAGAGGGCACGTTCTGCACGGAGCACTGGGTGTTATGCACAAAAATGTATCATGGAACACTACATCACAAACTAATGATGTAATGTATGGTGATTAACATAACAATAAAAAAATTTAAAGGAAAAAAATAAAAGTTGGAGCCACTTATCTAAATCTAATTATCTTACTAGAAATGAGACAAGCAGTATTTATATTGAACAAATAACAACTTAAAAAAAATGGACTGTAATGTCAGCTTCATGGTAGTGTGAGTCATTCCTTTTTCCTCTCCTCTTTGATTACAATTAGTCACCTATAACTGAATTAAAGTGCCTCTCTACATTACACCAGGACGCCTAGGAAATTTCTATCTACTTGTGCATCCAAAAGTAACTGGAGAGGATCTCAGAGCGGACTGTGGATTCAGGGGAGTTGGTGAGCCTGCTCCACCTGCACTTGCCCTGATTAGAGAAGAGGAACCTGGAGAGTACACAAGTAGACAGATACTCATGGGAGCTGAAAAATCTGTGGAGGTCTAGTCAGCTTGACAGGAGAACCTGGCACACCATCAGAGTGGAATAGAGGTGAGTCTGGAGGCAGAGGAACCCACTGAGGCAGGCTCCCTCTCCAGGGCAACAGTGCAACACTCTGAGCTTTGCAACAGAAGGAGCTACCTCTCTGGCAGAGGAAGTGATATGTGAAAGAAGTGACACAGTGCCTAGTTGCACGAGGGTTGCAGCTAGAGGGCTTGTTTCTCTCCTGCGACACAAGAGTTCTAATGTGGGACCGCCATGACTTGGGGGAGGGAGAGGGAAGGGAAGGAGGCAGACAAGGAATATCAAATGGCACCGAAGGAACTTTATTTCCTTCTCTATGCTTCAGGATTTCAGCTGTAGGTCTGTGCATGGATCTCTTGAAGTTCCCTAGACTAGGATCCACCTAACGGGCTGTAGGCACCCCCAAAGTTCCAGATGTTAAGACCACATGTCCCCCAACTCTGCTGCCAGCTCTTTTTGCATACTTTATCACAAGAGCCATCTCCTGTAGGAGAAACCAAGGTCTGCCTTCTTCCAGCCCCTGGGCTGTGGGAGCTGTATGCAAGTGGGAACTTCCTTTCCCTCATTTCCTTTACCACCTTGTTGGAGCATTTCAGCCATTTGCTACCTCGATTCCTCCTGTGTTGGTCAGAGGTGGGGGGCACTGCAAGTCTGATTCTTCCTGCCTACCTGCCCTTCTGTTCCCACTCCCAGATGGACAGTTTTCTGGCTGTTAATAGGAGATGGGACTGGTGTGGGAGGATTCTCCCTCCACCGACGGCTGGACTGACCACCCCCCCCACTGCAACTACTTGTTTCCCCCCACACACACACCCAGTTGAGAGGGCATAAGACGGGATCAGGAAGGGCTATGATGCCTGTGCCTATGGGGAGTTGCCCTAACCCACCTACTTTGTCTAATCCTCCTTGCCTTTGTACGAGCTCCCCTGCACCCCCCTACACCCCTGCCATAGGGAGGAGACCATCTGCCACCCTTTGGTGAGGTACAGCACCCCTAGGGCTGGTGCCAGTAGCTGTGAGGAGCCCACCACCCCTTTCCCTACTGTATACCCATCTCCCAGGATCAGTCAATGGAGCCCCTGGGTAGAGACAGAAAGGAGAAATCAACCATAAAGGAATACTTAAAATGTGAAAGTCTGTAAATAGTCTAGTCCATGATGTTGGGACAGAGTCTGATTTCTACATTAAAATGACTTTTTTTTTTTTAATTCCTTACTGTGCAAGCTCTGTGCTTTTAAGAGTATGGGAAATGGCTTGGGAAGGGCGGCCCCCAATTTAAGAAGGCTGTTGTGTTATTTGTTTAGTTTCAATAAAATTATTTGCAGACTGTGAAAAAAAGGGGGGGCTATAGTGCCCCCTTCTGGAATACCAAAGAAAGTTTCCTAATTGCTAGCCTGTTGAGCTATAATAGCCAAATTACACAAATTCTTAAATAAGAAAAGTGTTTCCTATTTCAAATGTAAAATGTAAAATCAAAATGACACAAGATTTCAAATAAACAACTTAACTTTCTACCTCAAGGAACTAGAAACAGAAGAACAAATCAAGCTCAAAGTAGTAGAAGAAAGGAAATAATAAAGATCAGAGTGGAAATAAATGAAATAGAGACCAGAAAAACAATAGAGAGGATCAATGACACTAAGAGTTTTGGTTTTTTTTGACAAGGTAAACAAAATTGAAAACTTTGGCTAGCTAACCAAGAAAAGAGAGAAACTGAAGTGGATAAAATTAGAAATGAAAGAGGAGACACTGCAGAGGATACTATAGAAATACATACAATCATAAGAGACTACTATGAACAATTACATGCCAACAAATTAGATAACCTAAAAGAAATGGGTAAATTTCTAGCTACACACAAGCTACCAATACTGAATCAGGAAGAAATAAAAAATCTGAACAGACCAATAATGAGTAAAAAGATTGAATCAATAATCAAAAACTTCTCAACACAGAAAACCCAAGGCCTAGATGACTTCACTGGTAAATTCTACCAGACATTTAAAGGAGAATTAACATCCATCCTTCTCAAACTCTTCTAAAAAATTGAAAAGCGAACACTTGAAAACACATTCTATGAGGCCAGCATTACTCTGATGCCAAGGCTAGATAAGGATGTCACAAGAAAATTACAGACGAATATCCCTGATGGATATAAATGCAAAAATTATTAACAAAATATTAGCAAGCCAAATTCAAGAACACATTAAAGAATATACATCACAACCAAGTGGGATTTATCCCTGGGGTGCAAGCACGGTTGCAAATCAATAAGTAATATATCACATTCATAAAATGAAAGACAAAAATTACATGATCATCTTAGTAGATACAGAAAAAGTATTTAATAAAATACAACATCCTTTCATGATTAAAAACCCTCAGCGGATGAGGTATAGAAGGAATATACCTCAACATGATAAAAGCCATATGTGACAAACCCACACTAATATTATACTCAATGGAAAAAAAATTGAAAACTCTAAGATGAAGAACAAGACAAGGATGTCCACTCTCACCACTCATTCAATATAGTACTAGAAGTCCTGGCTAGTCCTGTAGGAAAAAGAAATAAAAGTCATCCAAATTGTAAAGTAAGGAGTAAACTGTCACTATTTACAGATGATATGACTTTATGTATAAAAAAATCACAAAGCCTAAACCCAAAAACAGTTGAAACTAATCAATTTCATAAAATTGTGGGATACAAAATTAACATGCAGAAATCAGTTGCACTAATAATGAAACATCTGAGAAAAAAATAAACTATCACATTCAAAGTAGCACCTGAAACAATAAAATAACTTAGGAAAAAATATAACCAAGTTAAAGATCCGTACAACAAAAACTACAAGCCTTTCCTGAAAGAAACTGAAGATGACACAAAAAAATGGAAAATCATCCTTTTTTCATTAGAAAGAATATTGTTAACATGTCAATACTATCCAAAGTCATCTATGGATTCAGTGTAATCCCCATCAGAATACCAATGGCATTCACACAGAAATAGAAAAAAATATTCTAAAATTTGTATGGAGGGGCGTCTGGGTGGCTCATTTGTTAAGCGTCTGCCTTTGGCCCAGGTCATGATCCCAGGGTCCTGGGATCGAGCCCCGCATCAGGCTCCCTGCTCAGCGGGAAGCCTGCTTCTCCCTCTCCCTCTGCCTGCCGTTCCCCCTGCTTGTGCACTCTGTCTGTCAAGTAAATAAATAAAATCTTAAAAAAAAATATTTGTATGGATCCATAAAAGACTCTGAATAGCCAAACAATCCTGAGGAAAATGAACAGAGCAGGAAGTAGCATACTTCCTGATTTCAAACTATATTACAAAGCTGTAGTAATAACAACAGTATGATACTAGCATAAAAATAGGCACAAAGACCAACAAAACAGAATAGGAAGTTCAGAATTAAACCCCTGTATTTATGGTCAACTACTATTCAACAAGGGAGCCAAGAACATCCAAGGGGGAAAGGATAGGATCTTTGACAAATGGTACTGGGAAACTGGAAAAACGCATGCAGAACAATGAAACTGGACCCCTATCTTACACCAGTCACAAAAACTAATTCAAAATGGGTCAAAGATTTAATCATAAGACCTGATAATATAAAACTATGGAAAGAAACTGTAGGGAAGAATCTCCTTGAAACTGGTCTTGGCAATGATTTTTTTGGATATGATACCAAAAGTACAAACAACAAAAACAAAAATCAACAAATGGGACTATATCAAACTTAAAAGCACAGCAAAGAAAACAATGAACAAAATTAAAATACAACCTATAGAATTGGAAAAAAAAATTGTAAACCCCGGATCAGAATATATTTAATATTCAAAATGCATGAAGAACTCATACAACTCTATAATGAAAAACCAATCTAATTTAACTAAATTAAATTTTGTGGCATAACTAAGTAAGATGGTTTTCCAAAGAAGACATCCGAATTGTCAACAGGTACATGAAAAGACGGTCAAAATTAGGAATCAACATGGAAATGCAAATCAAAACTACAATGAGATACCACCTTACACTGCTAGAATAATTATCATTAAGAAGACAAAAGATGGGGCACCTGGGTGGCTCAGTCCTTAAGTGTCTGCCTTCAGCTCAGGTCATGATCCCAGGGTCCTGGGATCGAGCCCTGCATCGGGCTCCCTGCTCAGCGGGAAGCCTGCTTCTCCCTCTCCCACTCCCCCCGCTTGTGTTCCCTCTCTCCCTGTCTCTCTCTCTGTCAAATAAATAAATAAAATCTTAAAAAAAAAAAAGACAAAAGATAGTTAAGTGTTGGCAAGAATGTTCAGAAAAGGGTACCCTTGTACCTTGTCAGTGGGAATGCAAATTGGTTTAACCACTGTGGAAAACAGCGTGAAGTTTTCTCAAAAAATTAAAAATAGATCTATGATATGACCCATCAGTTCCACTTCTAGGTGTACACCCAAAGGAAATAAAAATAGGATTTCCAAGACATGTATCCGCATGCCCATGTTTATTGCAAGCATTATTCACAACAGCCAAGATATGGAAATGACCTAAGTGTCCCTCAGTGGATGAATGGATAGAGATGTTTTGTGTATATACAATGAGGATTATTATTCAGCCATGAGAATGGAGGACATCCTGCCATTTGTGAATATGGATGAAACTTCAGTACATTATGTTAAGTGAGATAAATCACACAGAGAAAGGTAAGTACTATACAATATCACTTACATGTAAATTCTAAAGAAGCAAACTTGTACAGAGTAGAAGGATAGTTGTCAGTGGATTGGCGGGGGGGGGGGAGGTAGAGTGGGGGAGGAGAGGAAATGACAGCTGTTTAAGGGTACAAACTTACACTGAGTAGTAAATAAGTCCTAGAGATCTAATACACAGTATACTGAATATAGACAACAATACTGTATTACAATCATCAAACTTGCTAAGAGAATAGAACTTAATTATTCCAACCACAAAAAAAGGATAATTAATGTAACATGATAGAAATGTTAATTATTGCTATGTTACATATATAAATGTGTCATAATTAACATATTGTATACCTTAAATTTGTGTTACATATCAAATATATTTCAATTAAAAATAAATCAAAATAAAAAGTAACAGATCCTTTTTGCATGGTAAATAGTTGAAGAAAATAAAGCAGACATATCTTTGGCACTATCCTGTTTTTTTTAGCAACATCTATGATTTCTTAAATTTGCACTAGAAAGACTATTCAAGAAACAAATGATAGACTGGGAGAATGCACTTGTAATATATAACAAAGAAACAATAACCACAACATAAGAACAACTCCAGGTAATCAATAAGAAGAAAATTTTTTTTAAAAATGGGAAAAGGAGCAACAGACAAATCTCAAAAGAGGAAACCCAAATGTCCAAAAAAAAAAGTGAGAGGATGCTCAGCCTAGCTAGCAATTTGGGAAATGCAAATTAAAATAACTCAGTTTTCATCTATTAGAAAAGCAAAAATTAGAAGCTTCATAATATTAATTTTTGGTGAGAGTGTTATAAAAGGTACTCTGATATACTATAATACTACTAGAGAGTAAAAATTGGTACCTTTGCACAATTTCACATAATATTAAAATATAAAAATGTATTTAAAATGCACTTCTACTTATCTACTTACAGAAATATTCACCCATGTGTACAGAGAGACATGTAAACACAAAAGGTTATTACAACATTTATCACAACAACAAAATCTTTGGAAAAAACTTAAATGTCATTACACTGAAAAATGGCTAAATAAAATACGGTACAGCCATACTCTGACAGGTAAAATAATTTGCTTTTATTTCTTAAAAAGGCAGATTTCATTGTAACAACATGAAAGGTCATTTTAAATGAAGAAACACATAACAGTATGTCTCCATTTATATATGAAAAAAAGCATTCCAAAAATTGCGTTTATATGTGTACATACATGCATCTAAATAAACTGCATGTACATTCATACAAAAAACTAGTAACAGAAGTTATCTCTGAGGAAGTAGGGATGAAACCAAGATTAGGGACTGTGCTCAACTGAAGCTTAACTTGTAATGTTTTAACAATTCTGAACAATCAAAATATACATATATTCCATATATAATATTTTTCATCAGGAAAATATACTTCCCCAAAGATGTAGCAATTAATTTCATAAGCCATTCAGTAAGAGCTTGCTATGTGATCTTAGTACAATGAACATATTCTGTTTTATTTCAATCCTTTAAAAGATTTGCCTTATGACCCAGTATGTAGACAATTATTAAATAAAATGTCTATATGTCCATTTGGTCAAGTTAATTAAAACTTGTTTAAATCAGCTTGTTCTACTACTGAGATAGGTGCATCTAAAATCTCCCATTATATATAGAATTACTTATTCTTACCATTTCTGTCAAATTTTTTGCTTTATCTATTTTAAATCTACCTTCTAGAGAGTAAAAAATTTAAAATTACTAATTTTCTAGTTAATGTGTTAAAATTATAGTCTAATATTTTTTATTATAACATATAACCATTTTATCTTTTGTACTGATTTGGCCTTAAATCTATTTCATCTAATTCCAATAAAGCTATACCAGCTTTCCTTTGGTTAGAATTTACCTGGTATATTTTGTGCTTGCCTTTACCTTTACCTATTTCTATGCATTTATTTTAATCATGTGGGAAAATGTTTGTCTTTTAATAGGAACTTTAAGTCCATTTACCCTGAATGTAACTATTGACATATTTAAGTTTAAATCTATCACCTTATTGCCCCACCAATTTTTTTCATATTTCTTGTCTTCTTTTAATTATCTTTCTGTATTTTATCATCTAACACAGTAGAAATCATACACTCTGTTTGTACATTATTAATGGTTAACATGGAAATTATACCATGTGTTAATTTCAGAATTCAAATGTAATCATTATGTCAGTTGTCAAAGAGAATATTCAACTCTATTTTAATTTATACTCATTGTTTCTATTTTTTAAATGTCTTATATTTTTAATCCTGCAAAACATTATTTTTTAATAGAGACATTTTTATTTAGATTACCCAGATATTTACCACTTTGTTCTTCACTCCTCAGATCTCCTACCTGGGGTAACTACAGATGTCTAAAATATTTACTTTACAATTTCTTTTGGTGAATATCTGCTCACAAATCCTTTTTTAAGTGAAATATGTATTTCTTTAAATTTGAGTATAGTTGACATACACTCTGACAAACCCTCTTCGTTGCTTTTCTGAAAATGTCTTTATCTTCATTCCTTAAAACTACTTTCTCTGTGTAAATTTATAGAAGTTATTTCTTTCACTACTTTGCATATAGAGACATCTGGCTTCCTTTGTTGCTATAAAGAAGTCAGATATTCTAATTGACATTCCATGGAGGAAATCATTATTTTTTTTTTTACTGCTTTAAAAATATTGTCCCTATGTTATATCTAAATAAGTATTTTAAAAAAATTCATCCTGTGTTCTTGGAAACCTGTGTGTATATGTGTATGCATTTGTGTGTGTGTGTTTCTTATCAGATCTAGAAAATTCTAAGGGTATACTTTATATAGCCACTGTTTCCACAAATCATTTATTTATTTGGAACTACAATTGAACATATGATAGGTATCATTCTATTGACCCTATCTCTTAATCTCTCTCCTACATTGTCTATCATTATTATTGGCAGCCCCCCCAAATGAGATATTTAGGTAAAAATCTAACAAGATATATATAAAATCTGTATGAAGAAAATTATAAAACTCTGATGAACAAAATCAAGGAAGAACGAAATAAATGGAGAGATATTCCATGTCCATAGGTAAAAAGACTCAATATTACCAAGATAATAATTCTTTCCAATTTGATCTATAGATTCAATACAATCCCAATAAAAATACTAACAAGTTATTTTGTGGATATCTACAGATTCTAATGTTTACATGGAGATTAAAAAGACAGAACAGCTAACATAATATTAAAGAACAACAGAGGATTGACACTACCTGATCTTGACACACTATAAATCTACAGTATTCAGAAGAGTGATATTAGGGGGAAAAAAAAAGGATAAATCAATGGAACAGAATAAAGAGTCTATAAATAGACCCACAAATATAGTCAACTGATCTTTAACAAAGTAGTAAAGGCAGTACAATGGAGAAAAGACCGTCTCTTCAACAAATTGTGCTGGAGCAACTGGACATCCACATGCCCCAAAAGGGGGGTGGGTGGGATTCTAGACACAGACTTTACACCCTTTACAAAAATTAACTCAAAATGGACTGTAGACTTAAAAATAAAATGTGAAACTATAAAACTCCCAGAAGATAACATAGGAGAAAATCTGGATAGCCTTGGGTTTGACAATCACTTCTTAGAAACGACACCAAAGGCACAATCCATGGAAGAAATTGATAAGCATAATTTTATTAAAATTTAAAAGTTCTGTGATACTGTCGAGAATCCAAAGAAAAGCCACAGACTGGGAGAAAATATATACATAAGACATATTATACAAAGTATACAAAGAACTTTAAAAACTCAACAACAAGAAAATGAACAATGCAATTAAAAAATGAGCAAAAGATCTAAACAAACATCAAGGAAGATATACAGATGGCAGGTAAGCATATGAAAAGATGCCCAACATCATATGACATTAGGGAACTGCAAATTAAAGCAAGATACCACTACACATTGATGAGAATGACAAAAATCGAGAACACTGACAACAAATGCTGAGGATGTGAAGCAACAGGAATTCTCATTCATTGCTAGAGCAAATGCAAAATGGTACAAACACCTTGGGAGGCAATTTGGCAGTTTCTCATGAGACTAAACATACTCTTTACCATACAATCCAGCAATCATGCTCCTTGGTATTTACCCAAATAAATGGAAAACTTATGTCCACAAAAAAAAAGTGTACTCACAGATGTTCATAGCAGCTTTATTTATAATTGCCAAAATTCAAAGCAACATGTCTTTCAGTAGGTGAATGGATAAACTGTGTTACATCCAGACAAGGAAAAGTTATTCTGTGCTGAAAAGAAATGAGCTATCAAGCCATGAAAAGACATGGAGGAGTCTTGTATGCATATAACTAAGTGAAAAAAGCCAATATGAAAAAGCTACATACTGTAATAGAATATAGCATTCTGAAAAAGACAACAGTTTGGAAACAGTAAAAAGATTAGTAGTTGCCAGAAGTTAGGGGTAAGGAGGGATAAACAGGTGGAGCTCAGAGAACTTTCAGAGCAATGGATCTATTCTTATGATAATGGTGGATACGTATTATGCATTTATAAAAACAAACAACGACGTGGATGGAACTGGAGGGTGTTATGCTGAGCAAAATAAGTCAATCAGAGAAAGACATGTATCATATGATCTCACTGATATGGGGAATTCTTAACCTCAGGAAACAAACTGAGGGTTGCTGGAGTGGTGGGGGGTGGGAGGGATGGGGTGGCTGGATGATAAACATTGGGGAAGGTATGTGCTACGGTGAGCGCTGTGAATTGTGCAAGACTACTGAATCACAGATCTGTACTTCTGAAACAAATAATACAATATATGTTAAAAAAAAAAAAAGAAGATAGCAGGAGGGAAAGAATGAAGGGGGGTAAATCGGAGGGGGGAGATGAACCATGAGAGACAATGGACTCTGAAAAACAAACTGAGGGTTCTAGAGGGGAGGAGGGTGGGAGGATGGGTTAGCCTGGTGATGGGTATTAAGGAGGGCACGTTCTGCATGGAGCACTGGGTGTTATACGCAAACAATGAATCATGGAACACTACATCAAAAACTAATGATGTAATGTATGATGATTAACATAACCAAATTTTTTTTTTTAATGTACAATGCCAAGAGGAAATCTTAATGTAAACTCTGGGTGATAATAATATGTCAGTGTAGGTATATTAATTATAATTAACATATCACTCTAATGCAGAAAGTTGAGAGTAGCAGAGGTTGTACATGTGTGAGGGCAGGCATTATATGGGAACTCTGTAATTTCTCTCAATTTTGCTGCGAACCTAAAACTGCTTTAAAAAATAAAGACAACTAAAGTGTTTTAAATAAATACTTTTTAAAAAGATATCAGGCCCTATTCTCTAGAACCCATAAATGTTTCTTTATTTGGAAAAGGCCTTTGTAGATGTAATTAAGTTAAGGATCTTGAGATGACTAGAGTAACCTCAATTATCCGGTGGGTCATGAATACCATCATATGTACCTTAAAAGAAAGAGGAAGAAAGAGAGTTAATACACATAGAAATAGAAAAAACATGGAGCATATGACCATGGAGGCATAGATTGGAGTGATGCAGCCACAAGTCAAGGAATGCTGGCAGCCACCACAGCTGAAAGAAAGGTTTGCTTTTTCCTTAAAGCCTCTAGAGGTTGCATGGCCCTGCCAACACCTTGATCAGTGAAAAAGATTTTGGATTTCTGGCCTCCAGAACTGTAAAACAATAAATTTCTGTTGTTCTAAGCCACAAAAATTATGGTAATTTGTTACAATAGCCATAGGAAACTAATGCAAATATGTACTGTTTTGTATATCAGTAGTTTTAATCATATTTACTACTGTGGGTTTGGTATGGTGAGGTAAGACTCAGATTGAGAAAGTGAAACCAGAAAGATTTGCAGTTTGTTATGCTGACAGTCCTCTGAGGGGAAACAGGACACCACACAGGCCCACTCAAAAGAAGCACCAGGGTTATTCACCAAGCAGAGGAAGGGAAGGAAACTACCTGCAAGTTCCTTTTTTACGGTTTCCATAGGAAGGAATGGGTGAAGCGGGTAGGCAGGTTTAGGATGTCTCAGTAATTTCAGTGGACTGTGGGGTATAGAGATATTCCTTGTCTGATACCTGGTCCTTGGGTGATTAGAGAAGGTACATAGTGATCCAGAGTGTGAAAGTCTGATAAGGGAAGTTGTTTGGGATGTGGACTTAATCAGATGCCCAAGAAGGTCTGACTGACCTGTAGGCAGGGCCTCAAAAAACTGGACCAGAAAGCATTTGTAAAAATATATTACAGTAGTCTGCTGCTGAGTCATAGTCTATTATATGCATGTACCATCATTTGTTTATCTTATGTGTTGATGGACATATAGGCTGTTTATATTTTTTGGCAATTATGAATAAAGCTGTTGTGAAGGATAAACAAGACTTTTTATAGACATGTATTTTCATATCACATGGGTTAAACCTAGACGTGAAATTGTTGGTTCTTATTATAACTAAATGTAAAATTTACAGAATGTCAAACTGTTTCCAAAGTGATTGTACCACTTCATACTCTCACTAGCAATTTACAAGCAATCCAATAAAGTTTCTTTTTAATGTATAAATCTGAGTTTTAATAAATTCATAGTATATACCCACCTTAACCACAATATCCAATATTCCATCACACCTGAAAATACCGTCATCCCTTTGTAGTCAATTCGTCCACCCACACCTACCCCCTGGCAACCACTCATCAGGTCTCTGATGAGTTTTGTCTTTACATAATTTCAAGAAAATGGGAGTCACACAGTGTGTGACTTTGTGAGTCTGGCTTTTTTTACTAATGATGCAGTAGAGATAGGCCCATATTATACCAGTCATTAATATTTCTATACAGAGCTATGATAGTTGAAGAACATTTGGGTTATTTTCACTTTGGAGAATGATGAATAAAGCCACTATAAATGTGCACATATTTTTTTATTAAAATTTTTATATTGTGGTAAAATACATACAACAAAGTTTACCATTTTAATTTTGTTAAATGTACAATGCAGTGCTATTAAATATATTCATAATATTGTGCAACCATCACCACCATCAATCTCTGTAGCTCTTTTCATCTTGTAGAATTGAAATTCTTTATCCATTAAACAGAAACTCTCCATTTGTCCCTCTCCCCAGCTGCTGGGCTTTCTGTCTCTGTGATTTTGACTACTCCAAGTACCCCATATAAGTGGAATCATATTTGTCTTTTTGTGACTGCCTTAGTTTATCATATCAACAAGTTTATCTTCATTGTAGCATATGGCAAAATTTCCTTTTTAAAGGCTGAATATTATTCCCTTGTATGGATATTACCACATGGGACTTATCCATTCATCTGTTGAAGTACACTTGTGTTGTTTCCACCCTTTTGGCTATTGTGAATAATGCTGTTATGAACATGGGTGCATACTTACTTTGAGAACTTGCTTTCAATTCTTTTGGGTATATACCCAGAAGTGGAATTGCTAGATCATATGGTAATTCTATTTTAGTTTTATTAAAAACTGCCCACTGTTTCCCACAGCAGCTATACTATTTTAACTTCCCACCAACAAGGCACAGGCTTCAATTTTGCTATATCCTCAAAAACACTTGTTTCTTGTTTTTTCTTGTTTGTTTGTTTTGATAGCAGACATCCTGAGAGTGAGATGATATCTTTGTGCATACTAATAATTTGTACATCTTTAGAGAAAAGTCTATTCAAATTCTTTGCCCATTTTTTAATTAGGTTGATTTTTTTGTTGTTGAATTTTAGGTGTTCTCTATGTATTCCGAGTATTAATCTCTTATCAGATTTTATGATTTGAAATATTTTCTCTCATTCTGTACATTTTTGATGAAAAAATTTTTAAAACTTTTGTGAAGTCCAATTTGTCTTTTTCTTGTTACCTATGCCTCTGACATCATGTCTAATGAATCACTGTCAAATCCAATGTCGTGAAGCTTTAGTTCTATTTTAAGAGGGTTTTTAGTTCTTAAATTTAGATTTTTTGATCCATTTTTAATTAATTTTTGTATACAGTCTTAGGTAATATTTCAAATGAAATCTTTTTGTGTGGATATCCAATTTTCCTACCACCATTTGTTGAAAGGACTGTCCTTTTCCACTGAATGGTCTTGGCATCATCCTTGTCAAGAATCATTTGCCCAGGGGTGCCTGTGTGGCACAGTTAAGCATCTGACTCTTGGTTTGAGCTCAGGTCGTGATCTTGGGGTCCTGGGATCGAGCCCCATTATCAGGCTCCATGCTCAGCATGGAGTCTACTTGGGATTCTCAATCTCTCTCTCCCTCTGCTCCTCCCACTCAGAGTTGCTCTCTAATAAAATAAATCCTTTTTAAAAAAAGAATCATTTGACCATATATGAGAGGACACATTCCTGGATTTTATTCTATTCCATGGATTTATAGGTCTGTCTTTACACCAGTACCACTATGTTTTGATTACTGTAGGTTTATAACAGGCTTTGAAACCAGAAGTTAGTCCTCTAGTTTTGTTCTTCTTGTCAAGATTGTTTTGGCTATTCAGGGTCCCTTGAGATATGAATTTTAGGATAGAATTTTTTTTTTTTTTTTTAGGTCAGTGGGATTTTGATAGAGATTGCATCGAAACTGTAGATTACTTTGGGTGTACTAACATTCTGATATTACTAAGTATTCCAACCCATGAAAACAGCAATGTTTTAATTTATTTATGTCTTTAACATCTTTCAGCAATATTTTATAGTTTTCACTATACATGTTTCCCACCTCTTTGGTTGATTCCTAAGTATTTTATTCTTTTTCATGCCATTATAAATTATGAATTTCCATAATTTCCTTTTCAGATTGTTCATTAGTGTACAGAAATGCAACTGATTTTTGCATGCTGCTTTTGTATCCTACTATTTTGCTGAATTCATTTATTCTGACAAGTTTTTTTTCTGACAATTTTTTTTGGTGGAATCTTTAGGGTTTTCTACATATTAGATAATATCTACAACTCAATAAAATGAAACCCAAATAACTTAATTAAAAGGTGGATAAAGGACCTAAACAGACATTTTTTCAAAGAAGATATACAAATAGGAAACTGGTACATGAAAGGTGCTCAATATCACTAAACATCAGGAAAATGCAAATCAAAACCACAGAGAGCTAACACCTCCCACCTGTTAGAATGGTTATCATCCAAAAGATGAGATAACAAATGCTGTCAAGGATGTGAAAAAAAAGAGAACCCTGTACACTGTACATGGGAATGTAAAGTAATACAACCACTATGGAAAACAGTATGAAGGATCTTCAAAAAAGTAAAAACAGAATTACCGTATGATCCACCAATCCCAGTAATTTGTGAAAACATGGATGGACTTGAAGGGCATTATGCTAAGTGAAATAAGCCAGAGAGAATAAGGAAAATACTGCATAAAAAGGGAGGGAGGGGTCAAACTTATAGTCAGAGAGTAGGGAAGTGTTTACTAGGGACTGGAGGGTGGCATAAATACAGAAAAGTTTGGTAAAGGGTATAAACTTTCAGTTATAAAATGTGTAAGGTCTGAGGACCTAATGTATAACATGGTGACTATAAGTGATACTACTACTCTGTAACTGAAATTTGTGGAGAGTAGAACTTAAAGGTAAATATGTCAAATGATGGATGTGTTAATTAACTAGATGGGGGGGTGCAGATTCTTTCCACAGTGTATGTATATATTAAATCATGTTGTACACTTTATCTTAAAATTTTCTCAATTATACTTCAATAAAACTGAAGATCATATCATCAGTGAACAGAGATAATTTCACTTCTTCCTTCTCAATTTGAATGTTTTTGTTGTTTTCCTAACTCCTCTGGCTACAATATCCAGCACTAGGTTGAACAGAAATGGTCAACTTGGGAATCCTTGATTTGTTCCTAATTGTACAGGAAAATTCTTCCCTACTTTCCAGCATGGAATATGTTGTTCACTGTGGGTTTTTCATATATGGCTTTTATTACTTTGAGGTAGTTTCCTTCTATTCCTAGTTTACTGAATGCCTTTATCATGAAAAAATATTAAATTGTGTGAAATGCTTTTTATGTAGGTATCTCAATTGAGATGATCATGTGGTTTCTGTCCTTCATTCTTTTACTGTGGTGTACTACACTGATAAATTTTCTTATGTCGAACCATCCTTGCATTCCAGAAATAGATCCCACTTGGTCATGGTGTATAATCCTTATAATATGCTGAATTGTTTGTTAGTATTTTGTTGAAAGGTTTTTTTGTTTGTTTGCATCAATGTTCAAAAGGGATATTGTTCTGTATTTTTTCTCTTGTAGTGTTTTTGTCTGGCTTTGATATCAGGGTAATGTTAGTTTCACAGCATGAGTCAAGAAGTGTTCCCTCCTCTTCAAATTTTAGGATGAGTTTAGGAAGGATTGGTGTTATTTCTCCCTTAAATGTTTGGTAGAACTCAATACTAAAGCTGTCAGTTCCAGGGCTTTTCATTGTCAGATTTTTGATTACTGTTTCAATCTCCCTACTAGTTATAGCTCTATTCAGAATTTCTATTTTTGTGTATAATTTGGTCTTAGTAGGCTTTGTATTTCTAGGAATTTGTCCATTTCATCTAGTTATCCAATTTGAGTAGAACTGTTCATCATACTCATAATCCTTTTTATTTCTGTAGAATCTGTAGTAATGTACCCACTTTAACTTATGATTTTAGTAATTTTGAGTCTTTTTTATTAGTCCATCCAGTTAAATTGTGTGTCAAATTTGCTGATGTTTTCAACCAATCAACTTTTGGTTTCATTGGTTTTTCCTATTGTTTTTCTATTCTCTTTCATTTGTCTGTAATCTTTATTATTTCCTCCTTCTACTAGCTTTGGATTTAACTGTTATTTTCTTTTTCTAGTTCCTTAAGTTGTAAAGTTAGCTTGTTGGGGTGAGAGCTTTGTTTTTTAGTGTGATTTATAACAATAAATTTTCCCCTTAGCAACACTTTTGTTGCATCCTATAGTTTTAGTACATTGTTTTGTTTTTCAGTTGTCTCTAAGTATTTTCTAATTTCCCATGTGATTTATTTTTTGATGCCCTGGTTGTTCAATACTGTTGTCTAATTTCAATGGTAAAGTGAATTTTCCAACTTTCCTTCTATTATTGACTTCTAACTGAATCCTGCTGTGGTCAGGCAACATACTTTGTATGCCTCTTTCTATAAATCTACTGAAACAATTTGTGGCTTGATATGAGGTCTATCCTAGAAAATATCTCATGTGCACTTGGGAACAATGTGTATCCTGCTGTTCTTAGGTAGAGTGTTCTGTATATGTTAGATATGGTTGGTTTATTGTATGAGTCTTCTATTTCCTTATCTTCTGTCTCATTCTATCCATTATCATAAAAGGAGTACTAAAGTTTTGAAGTATTATTATAAAATTGTCTATTTCAATTTCAGTTCTGTCAGTTTTGCTTCATATTTCATTCATTTCATATTAGGCACATAAATGTTTACAACTTATATATTTATTTTTACAATTAATAAATATATTATTTTGCTCTATTTAAACTTTTATTAAAATCCTTGTCTCTTGCAATCTTTTCAATTTAAAGTCTCTTTTGTCTGATATCAGTAAAGCCATCCCTGATCTTTTGATTACTATTTGAATGCAGTATCTTCTCCCATCCCTTTATTTTTTCCATCCTTTCACTTTAAATCTCTGTGTGTCTTTGCATCTAAAATGTGTTTCCCGTATATAGCATATAGTTGAATCAGGTGTCTTTATATATTCTCCCAATTGTGTTTTGACTGAAGAGTTAAATTCATTTATACTTAATTACTTAAAATGAGGGACTCATATCAATTTGCCTGTTTTCTATATGCCCTATAGCGTTTTTTGTTCCTCACTTCCTGCCTTACGGTCTTATGTTGAGTTGATTTTTTGTAGTGACATGTTTACTTTCTCACTCATTTCCTTCTGTGTTTATTTTGCTGCTCTATTATTTGTGCTTCTCACTCATTTCCTTCTGTTTATTTTGCTGCTCTATTATGTGTGTGCAAAGACACACAGAGATTTAAAGTGAAAGGATGGACATAAAAAAGGGATGGGAGAAGATACTGCATTCAAATAGTAATCAAAAGATCAGGGATGGCTTTACTGATATCAGACAAAAGAGACTTTAAATTGAAAAGATTGCAAGACAATTGTGATAACCACAAATAATTTACACTTAACAATCCTAGAGTTTTAACACTTAACTTAAATATCATACAAAAACTCTGCCTTTACAGTTCTGTCCTCACTTCTTTTCATTGTTGAAGTCCCCCAAATGACATCCTCATACACTGTGTACCCCAAAACCCAAAACATAAATAATTATTTTAAATGCCATTAGTCTCAAATTATGTAGAAAACCACATTTGGGGTTACTAGCCACAGTCATGATACTGGCTTATAAACTAGTAATTGTTTAAAAAATGTATTAGTCTCTTAAATCATGTAGAAAACAGGTATAGTCATAAACCACTATTACAATATTAACTTTTATAATTGCCCATGTATTTCCCTTTATTGAGCTCTGTATTTCTTCAAACAGCTTTGAATCACTGTCTAGTGTCCTTTAAGTTCACCATGCAAGACTCATTTTGAGTATTTCTCCCAAAGCAGATCTGATGGTAACAAACTCAAACTTTATTTGGGTTGTCTTAATTTCTCCCTCACTTTTGAAAAATGGTTTTGCTAGATACAGGATTCCTGGTTGGCAGTTATTTTTTTTCCATTTAGCACTTTGTATCTATCAGCCCAGTGCCTTCTGGTTCTTTAAAGTTTTTGATGAAGAAAATCTGCTGATAATCTTTTAGTATTCCCTGTATGTGACAATTCACTTCTTACAGTTTTCAAGATTCTTTGATTTTTTGAAAGTCTGATTACAGTGTGTCTTGATGTGGGTCTCTGAGTTCATCTTACTGGAAATTTGTTAAACTTCCTGGATCTTTATATCCATAATTTTTATCAGATTTAGTAAGTTTTCAGCCATTATTTTTTCAAATATTCTCTGTCCCTCTCTTTTGGGACTCCCACAGTGTATATACATCTGCTTGATGGTGTCCCATAGGTCCCTCAGGCTGTTCACTTTTCTTCCACCTTTTTCCTTCTGTTCTTCAGACTTAGTATTTTCATTGTCCTATCTTCAAGTTTGTTGATTCTTTCTTCTACCTACTCTAATCGTCCTTGGAATCCCTCTAGTGATTTTTTTTTTTTTTTTCATTTCACTTACTGTATTTTTCAGCTCCAGAATTCCATTTGCTTTTTAGCTTTCTGGACATCTTTCGTTAATCTGAGCATCTTTCTAAATTGTTTTAAAGTCTTTGTCGAGTAAAAGCCATCAAGTCTACTTCAGGTCATTTGTTTCCCTTTTGAATGTGTCAGACATTCCTGTTTTCTTTTTGCTTTTTGTATGTCTTGTGGTTTTCTGTTGAAAATGACATTTTACAATTCTGGAAATCAGTTTTCTTTCTTTCCCTGGGGTTAGCTGGTTTTTTGTGGTTTTTTTGTTTTTTTTTTTTTTTTGAGAGAGAGGTACAGAGAGGGGTGTATGCCCACATATGCCCGCTTAAGAGCTGGGGAGGGGCAGAGGGAGACGAAGAATACTAAGCAGGCTCCACCCCCAGCATGGAGCCTGACTCAGGGCTCAATCTCACAAACCTGAAACCCTGAGATCATGACCTGAGCCAAAAATCAAGTCAGATGTCTAACCGACTAAGCCATCCAGGCGCCCCTATTGTTTGCTTTTGATTATCTTTTGCTCTCTGTGCTAAGGATCAGTCTAAGGTATGAAACCTAAGATCTTCTCAGATCGTTTGAGTCTTTCCCTGGGCATTCATGGTCAATTTCTCATTTTTACCATATATACAGTTGTTGATGAATGCCCTGGTCTTTAATGGATGGCTCCCAAAAGGAAAAAAAAAAAAAAAAAAGAATAGGGAATAAAAGGGATGTCAGTCCTTTTATACCCTTGGAAGTCATTTCTCAGGGTGAGGGTGTGTGTGTTTACAGTGTAAAGAGGTAGAACCATGGCTTCCCACTTCTTTGTACCTCTGTGATCAAAAGCAGAAATCAGCCATCAGCCTGCTTCCAACATTTGGAGGTGAAGGTTCTTTTTGCCTACCCTGGCTCCCACTAGTTGTGTGCAAGCTGCTCCAGGAACACATGCACAATTGCCTGCTACATGGCTGAGGTTGGGAAACGGGTAGCTACTACTACATTTAGAGCTAAATTTGAATGAATTAACTTCAATTTACTGTCCAAGCTTTTTCCTGTTAAATTGAAAGGCCTTAATAGATGACAGAGTTCCAAAATAGTTAAATCAAATAAATCCTATCACTCTAATTGTCATCTGGGTGGGGAGATGGGTTCCTGGTTCTTCCCTCTCTGCCCTGTTCCCAGTATCTTTTCACATTAAGTTTTTTTTTTTTTTTTTATTCTTCCCTGTGAACATACTTTTTGTTCCTCTTAAATATCAGAAGTGTGAGAGCTAGGTCACATGTAAGTGTATACTTCTCACTTTATAGCAAACCTTGAAACTTTTTCTAAGCAGGTGGACCATTTTGTACTTTAATTAGCAATGTTTGAAAGCTGCAGTGCTCCATTCTTGAGAAGTGTTGGTACTGTCAGAATTCATTTTAAGCCATTCTAATAGGTGTGTAGTGCTATATTACTGTGGCTGTCTAACATTTGTCTAAGGGCTAACGACGTGCATCTTTTCATGTGCTTAGTTGCCTTCTCTAAGTCTTTGGTAAGGTATCTTTAAATTTATTGTCTTTTGGGGGGGGATTTTTGTTTTCTGAGTTTTTAAAGTTCTTTATATATTCTGGATGAAATCAAATATATACTTTGCAAAAGTTTTTCCCAGTCTGTTACTTGCCTTTTCATTTTCTTAGTAGTGTCTTCTGAAAAGTGTAAGGTTTTTATTTGATGAAGGCATATTTATCTTTTTATAGTGTTGCATATAAAAACTTGTCTAAGTAAGGTCATGCAGACTTTATCCTATTTGTTTCCCCCCTCCTCCAGTTCTTTACTTTTGCACTTTATACCTAGGACTATGACTCATTTTTGAAGAAATTTTTTGCATGAGAACAACATACTCTTTCAATTTTTGGCATTATGGATGTCCAATTATTCTAGCATCATTATGTTGAAATGACCAACCTTTCTCCACTGAATTCCCTTCTCACCTTTGTCAAAAATTATGGTGTATGTGTGGGTCTATTCCCGACTTTTCTGTTCCAGTGATCTGTGTCCATCTGTTTGCCAATACCACAATTTGATTATCCGAGCTTTGTAGTAAGTCTTGGAATTAGGTAGTCTAAGTCATCCATTTTTTTTTTCTTTCAAAATTATGCTGGCTATTCTAGTTGTCACTTTTCCAAAGAAATTGCTCAGCAATATCAACAAAATATACTGCTAGGATTTTGTAGTAGTAATCAATCAATTTGGAAGAGTTGATATTCTTAAAAATCATGAGTCTTTTGACTCATGTACACAGGATCTCTCCCATTTAGATTTTCGTCTTTCATTATCAAAATTGGTGAAGGGTTGTCAGGTTCAGTACACATTTGGGTAGATTTCTACCTATTATTTCTTTTGGTGATACCGTAAATACCATTTTTTAGGAAAAAATTTCAATATCCAGTTATTGACTTTGAATCTTGCAACCTTCCTTACCTTATTAGTTGTAGGAGACTTCTTAATTCTTCGGGATTTTCTACATAAATAATCATGTCATCTCTGAATGGGGACAAATCTACTTCATTTCTAATTTGTATGGCTTTTCTTTTTTGTTTTATGTACTGGCTGTCAGATGTTGAAAAGAAGGGATTAGTGTGCACTTTCTTACCTTGTTCTCAATCTTGGAGGTAAACATTCAGTTTTTTAACTGTTAGGATAGCATTTTTTTTTTCAAAGATTTTATTTACTTGACAGAAACACAGTGAGAGAGGGAACACAAGCAGGGGGAGTGGGAGAGGGAGAAGCAGGCTTCCCGCCGAGCAAGGAGCCCGATGCGGGGTTCGATCCCAGGACTCTGGGATCATGACCTGAGCCGAAGGCAGACGCTTAACAACTGAGCCACTGAGGTGCCCCAGCAGTTAAGTTTTGTAAACACTTTACCAGATTAAGGAAGCTCTTCTCCATTCCTATTTTACTGAGTTTTCATTAGGAATGTTTATCAAAGGCTTTCATTCATTACGATGAACTATGCTTTTTTTTTTTTTAAGATTTTATTTATTTATTTATTTGACAGAGACACAGCGAGAGAGGGAACACAAGCAGGGGGAAGTGGGAGAGGGAGAAGCAGGCTTCCTGCAGAGCAGGGAGCCCGATGTGGGGCTCGATCCCAGGGCCCTGGGAACACGACCTGAGCTGAAGGCAGACACTTAACAACTGAGCAACCCAGGCACCCCGAGCTATGCTTTTTCTTCCTTAGTCTGTTGATATGGATTACAATTGATTTTCAAAGGTTGGATTAGCCTGCATTTCCCAAGATCAACTGCATTTGATCATGATTTATAAAATACTCTCCCCCCATGTTACCTGACTCAACTTCTTAATATTTTGATGAGGATTTTTACATTTACTCTCACGAGAAATAGTGATACATCATTTTCTTTTATCTTGTCTCGTTTTAGCATCAGGGTAGTATAGGACTCATAAAATGAATTTGGATGTGTTGTCTTCTATAGAACTTTTGGTTTCAATTATGTTTAACAAAATTCACCAGTGAAACTATCTATACCTTACGTTTTCTTTGGAAGAAAAAAAGAAAGATTTTTAACTACAAAGTAAATATATTAAGTAGATATAAGTTCATTCAGGTCACCTACTTCTCACACAAGCTTTGGTAGTTTGTCTCTTTTATGATATGGACCCATTTCATCAAAGTTGTCTCTTTTATGATATGGACCCATTTATTTCCATAAATTTGTTCAAAATATTCCAAATATTTTCTTACAGTTTGGGGGTGTTTTTTCTTTGCAATCTAGCTAGAACTTTTTCAATGTTATCGGTCTTTTCAGGAACCAGTTTTGTTTACAGTATTTTCTACTGCTTACAAATTCATGGATTTATGCTTATTATTTCCTTTATCTGCTTGTTCTGCATTTAATTTGCTCCTTTTTCTAGTTCTTTAAGGTAGAAAGCTGAATCATCAATCTGATTTTTCTTCTTTTCTAATATAAGCAAATTCCCTTTATCCTTTGGTGTATTCCACAAATTTCTGATCAATTTGTACTTTCATTCAGTTCAAGTACTATCTAATTTCCCTTAAAAACTGTCTTGATCCATGTTATTTAGAAATATTATTTATTCAGAAATTTAAACATTTTTCAAATCTTTCTATTATGGATACCTAATTTATTTAATTTTTTTTAAGAATTTATTTATTTGAGAGAGAGAGAGAAAGAAAGAGCAGGAACACAAGCAGGGGGAGTGGGAGAGGAAGAAGCAGGTCTCCCGCTTAGCAGGGAGCCCGATGCGAGGCTCGATCCCGGGACCCTGGGATCATGACCTGAGCTGAAAGCAGACGCTTGACGACTGAGCCACCCAGGTGACCCCCTTTTCTTTTTTTTTAAAGATACTGACACCTAATTTAGTTCAACTAAGGTCAGAGAACATTATATGATCTGATTTTGAACTTGCTAATATTTTATGGTATCAAATCATGTGTTCACTGTTTTAGTTCTTGAGATGGGAAGGACAGAAAATCTTCCAATTTTTATCCATAGAGACAGATTTTTACACAGTTCAAAATCAAAAAGTATATTAGGATATTAAAATTTCATGTAGAGCAATTGTGAAAAAATTCTAAATATGTTGCTTTGGAGAGGGCAATAAGAAAACAGCTGCAAAACACTGGATTAGAGGTGTTCCACTATTTTCATTCAAGTTGTGATATATATATGTCATACAGAAAAATGTAAAACAAAAAAATTACAGGCCCCATGACCCAAGACCCAGATTTAACAGATGTTAACATTTTACCAAACTCTCTTCAAATAGCTTTTTCAAAAAACATGTACAGTATATAGAGAACTGCCCAATTCAAACCTCAATCTTTCCCTTCCATCCTTTTCTTACACAGCAAGATATTATGTCTCCGGAGAATAAATAATTTTAATTTTACCAAACTCTCTTCAAATAGCTTTTTCAAAAGACATGTACAGTATATAGAGAACTGCCCAATTCAAACCTCAATCTTTCCCTTCCATCCTTTTCTTACACAGCAAGATATTATGTCTCCGGAGAATAAATAATTTTAATGGTATTTTGTGTATCTTTTTCTAAGCTCTGAGAAGTTTCATACAACAAATAATCCCTTGCTCAGACTTTCTTGAATTCTTAAGATTTTCAAATATCTTGGTATATCACTATGTCGTAATTTGAAAAAATTAAAATTTATTGTGTAAATACCCCTTTTCTCATTGTCAGTTGGTGCAGTTTTTAATGGATATAACCCCTTTTAATCACAGATGTTCTAAGGTGTTGTTTGATCCCCTAGCTTTACCCCAAGGCATTAAAGCTTATGCTTGTTGGGTGCAGGGTCTCCCTTTCCCAGTATTTTTTTTTTTTCCCCAAATTTAGTGAGTTTGAGCTGTTTATTTTAGATTCCCTACTGGCCTTTACATGAATGTTATACCTCTACAACAGTTTGCTTTCTGACGGATATGTAGTAGCTTAAGTTCTTGGAGTGAGAACAGTATTCCTCCTGAGATCATCAGTTAAGTGCCTAACACATGTGGCTGGCTCTCATCTCTCCTAAACAATCATACTAAGGTCAATATTTTTATTTTATATGCAATAATAAGTTATATATCTAACAAAGTATCTTATTAACTTACAGCAAAATTAAAGAAAAAAAAAAACCTCCTCCATTACTCATAATGGGAAGTATTCTCTTCTTACAGAGTGGTTAAGATCAAATTGCTACAAGCACTCAGTACAGTGCCTTTTGAGTTTTAGGTGCTTAATAAATATTTCCCCTTACTTCTTTTAAAAGCCTTGATATCAGGGCGCCTGGGTGGCTCAGTCGTTAAGCGTCTGCCTTCAGCTCAGGTCATGATCCCAGGGTCCTGGGATTGAGCCCCACATCAGGCTCCCTGCTTCTCCCTCTCCACTCCCCGTTTGTGTTCCCTCTGTGTCTCTCTCTGTCAAATAAATAAAATCTTTAAAAAATAAATAAAAGCCTTGGTATCTCTTGATACTGATTTTAATGGAGTCTCATTTGCATAGCAAATACTTTTCAAATCATCTAAAGCAGATCCTGAATGCTACTGCCTTTTGTTTTATTTACCTAATCAGGATTATGCTGATTTTATTCATGTTACTAATAGTAGGAGGCAGAGCCATGCTAGGTTGGGATGAAGAGTACTTGCATTATGCTGAGTGACTCCCTAAATCTTCACCGTATTTGCCTCACTTGCCTCATACTATTTCCAGCCCTTGTATAAGGCATAAGTGGAAAACCACCATGTGGAAATATGAGTTTTATATATTATATACACTGTAGTAAAACATTTGTTTTTGGCTGTGTAGTACCTACTTTCTCTCTTGATTTCATAGCTCTATGCTTTTCCTTTGGAGAACAAGGCTTTTAAACTCTCACTTCACGTGGTTTATATGAAACTTCACTCCTCCTATCTTAAGGGTGACATATATGACCCATACTTAGTCTGTAAGAGTGCCAAATCCCTCCAACAAAAGGAAAAAGTACTGGGGCGCCTGGGTGGCTCAGTCATTAAGTGTGTGCCTTCAGCTCAGGTCATGATCCCAGAGTCCTAGGATTGAGCCCCACATCAGGCTCCCTGCTTGGCGGGAAGCCTGCTTCTCCCTCTCCCACTCCCCCTGCTTGTGTTCCCTCTCTCGCTGTGTCTCTGTCAAATAAATGGATAAAATCTTAAAAAAAAAAAAAAAGGAAAAAGTACTAATTTCAAGTTTATTTCATTTAAAGTAACTAAAAAATTCCATGATACATTAGCTGTTAGGGCTTTTGCTACAGGTTTAAATTACTAGTACTTCTCCATGATGAATTTTCTTTTTTTAAATCTAACTGAAAATGAACTATCATCACAATTATCAGGATAATGGTTAGCAGCTCTGGGCACAGCTCTGTACAGTTTAAAAAAAAAAAAATCTGTACAAGAACTGGAAATGCTTCTAATTGGACCTATTTGGGTCATATGCTCAATTAATGAAATAGAGTGGAATGGTTGTGCATTAACCACAAACAGGTTAATTCCTAGACACCAATGTTCTTACACTTGTTAAAGTCTCAGGGTGCAGCTGTGGCAAGAAGTGTGGAGGTCTAGGACAAGGCAGTCCCAAATGTGCCACTCTGGCATACTGATTATTAAGAATGCTCTTCCCCTTCCCACTGTGTCTCCAGAAAGCTGGAAATAAATCTCCCACGTGAAAGGCACTCTCCCTGAGATATCCTTATCACCACATAGGGAATTCAGAGGCAAGAAAGTTGTATAAACAAGCCTTGTTACTTTCAGTAATTTACAACCACGGTCCATAGTGTTTAGAATCCTTTACTATTTAAAGCTTCAAAAGGTTAAGTTTTCTTTATCTTGTCAATTCCTTGCTGATTAATGTCTCTCTGTATTGGGAGTAGGCAGTTAGGTTCTAACAAAACACGTGGAGGCCAACAAGGAGGAAATTATGGCTAGCTCTTGGGAAAATCAGAGGCCTGTCCTGGCAGCATTCCACAAGAAACCTGATCAAAGCAGGCAGGCCCCGGGGCGCCTGGGTGGCTCAGATGGTTAAGCGTCTGCCTTCGGCTCAGGTCATGATCCCGGGGTCCTGGGATCGAGTCCCGCATCGGGCTCCCTGCTCCGCGGGAAGCCTGCTTCTCCCTCTCCCACTCCCCCTGCTTGTGTGCCCTCTCTCACTGTGTCTCTCTCTCTGTCAAATAAATAAATAAATTAATTAAAAAAAAAAAAAAAAAAAGCAGACAGGCCCCAGATGATGGATGCCATGACAGGAAACCCCTGACCAAATTAGGAAGAAAAAGTACAAAACCCTGCTTCCTACCCCAAGTAATAAATATTCCACCCTCTAGTTAACAACTGTCAATAAAAGACAGAAACCCAACCTTCAGGGCACGTAGCTTGTAGCTCACTCTCTTGAGCTCACTTGCTCTCCTATCTCTAGAGTGTACTTTTCACTTTATTTATTTAACATATAATGTATTGTTTGTTTCAGGGGTACAGGTCTGTGATTCATCAGTCTTACACAATTCACAGTGCTCACCATAGGACATACCCTCCCCAATGTCCATCACTTTTCACTTTATATAAACTTTCCCACTTATGTCACTTATCCACTCTGTTAAGAGTGTCTTCCTTGAATCTTTTCTCAAGACAAGACAAGAGAACTTTCGGTGACTCCTTCAGGATGGGCTTGGTTGAAAACCCAGGGCCTAGGGTCTCTGCAGTTCACCTGGCAACATCTGCTTAAAATACATAAAAGCATAGGACTTGGACATTTCTTTGAGACTCAATGCTACTATTAGGCCTTCATGTACATGTAATTCTAATTTGTTTTTTTCTACTATTAATCTGTCTCATGTCAATTTAATTCTTAGACCAGTAAGAAGAATCTTGAAGGAAACTTTTTCCTCCCCAACAGTTGGCTAGTTGGCAGGATAAATTTCAACTGGCTAAATATTGTTCACCCTGGGATTGCCGTAGCTGAGAAATTCTGGGACATCTGATAAACAGCTAGCAAAAGTAAGATTTTACCGTGTCAGCCTCCTGGAATCTGTCTGCAAGATCTGGTGGAACAAGAGTGAGGTGAGTCCTTTTTCTTTCTAAATTTAGCATTAGCAGGAAAGTATTTTTGGAAATACTCATGGGCTCAGCATCTCTGATAAATTCAGTAGAGTACTCTTGATTTTACTAATCCATTTCCTCCCCAGAGATGTTCACTATTTTTGTCTTTTGTGTTGTTATAAAAGGGAATTCCTAGAGGGAAATACCAGCATAGGCCCTTATAAGACTGTTGAGTTCATAGTTATCAGATGGGCATATTTTCGACAAACCTTGCTGTGGGTCCCACACATAAAATCTGGATAAGGTTTTTCCTTTTGTCTTGAGAACTTGATTTTCTCTGGTCTCCACCATGCAGACAATGCACTTACTGGGGTACACCTTGGTAGCCAAATAAGAGTGGGGTTCTGAGACATAAAGTTGCTAGCAGCACTCTCTGTCTAGCCACGACAGCCCTCAGAAAGTAAGTCATAAGAGGTCCCAGTCCATAAGGGACTTCTGTGCTCTTAACCTTTGTTGCTTGTTAGTGCTGAAATGTCCCACTCCAGTAGCACCTGCCTGGTGTCACAGATTAGTAGGTCAACTGGAGGCAATTCAGGTTTTTGTGGGTGATCAAAGACACTGTTCTCACTAAAGCATCCTTACTGCCTGTGTAACAAAGGCATTTGCTTTCTCAGACTATTTTTGGGAGTAAACTTTGCTGATGATGGGGACTGTATCATCTATACCCTCTCCACGGATGCCTCTTACACCCATGGTCTAAGCCTAGAAATTGCCCCTGGGTATTTCCAAAAAAAAAAAAAAAAAAAAAAAGGCTTTTTGGTTTGAGTTGCTATTAATATTAGTAAGAGCCTACTCATCAACCGTCAGACATTAAATCTTTTAAATTGGCTACATTTCAAAGGAAAATAAAATCCTTATACAGAGCTCTCAATTGTCTTATTAGTATACTTACTAGGGGTAGGGACTTAGGGACTCCCTTAACAAGGTGGAAGAACAGAAGTTAGACTTAAGACAAAAATTGATGTCCACATCCAACATAAATTCCCCTTCTTAAAAACCAGCTCCATCTGCCTGTTTTAACTTACCCTTCCTTTTAAGATTTACACAGAGCACTCCAGCCTAAACTCCAGAGTCAGTGTATATACGTTACTCATATAAATGCTAAAACCCATGAAGTGAATTTAACAGAAGCACTGAAGACAAGTGATAGGGCTCACTTTGTTTTTTTTTTTTTTTTTATGTCACTTGGCAATTTCTTACAACTCCTACTTTCTAAAGCTCTACAATCAGGCTCTGCCAGCTTTAGGCATTCTTATGCCATGTCCTTTGCAGATATACCCTGGATTCCCACCCTCCCACCCCAAACCCAGGAGGGAAAAAATTTCATGTCCCTTGGAATAGCAGCAAATCTTATAACTTATAAAGCCCAAATTTACCTCCACTTTCAGAAGATCCCACCAAATTTAAAGAGAAATTGGAAAGATTCACATCCTCCCCACTAAAAAAGACACACATAATTTTTCCTGGCCCTCCTACAAATGAACAGCAGCAGAAGGCTGAAATTCAGGGGCTAACAGAAGCCAAGATTGAATTGTGAAGAAAGAAGGCTTTAGTTAACATGATTTATACAGACTTTTTTTTTTTACAAAGATATAAATCTTCTGATTCCCACTTTAGGTGGAAATCTCCCAGATCTAAGGAGACAAGTTTAGTTAAAAAGGCCGATCAATATCTTGATATTCAGGCTGTAATTCAGTTCTTTCTGGGAATTAGCAACAACTTTGCCTGGCAAATCTCTACAAAACCAGAAATGCAACTCTAGAAGCAACCCCCACCATCTCTACCAATCCCAAAACCTCACCTATTCCTCTCAAAATGCTTATAGGTATTATAAAAAATCAGGATACTGAAACAGAATTGTCCTGTACTTAAAAAAGGAAGGTAAATTCTAAATAGCAATTACCCTATAATTCTTAGGAAAAAAAAAAACCTTACATTCTTTGTCCCTTAAAGTTATAAATCTTGTTATCTCTGAAGTGTACACACAGCCCACAATTGCCTGAGTAAAGGAAAAAAAGAAGGAAGTAGGTATTTTTTAAACATACAAACTGCAAAAGGGTTCTCTTGCCCCTTTCTCCTCAAATATTAATAATGGTAAGTTTTCTCCATCATTCAGTATGTGTCTATTGTGGATGTATGCCATTTTCCAGTTAGAATTGCTCAAATGATTTTGTAAAAGAGCTCTATTTGATTGGCTTATAGAAAATTAAGCACTTATTTAAGTTTTGCATTCATAAAAATTCTCAAAAAAAAGAAACTCAATCCAAATGAATTTCAAGTTCACGTGAACTGGGAAAATATTCAGTATTAAAGCTAACTTAAGGTTAAGAAATTATGAATTATGTCTCATGTCAATTTAATTCTTAGACCAGCTAAAGGAACTTTGAATAATCGAGGCAAGCAAAAGAAGTGTAGGTCATCACAGCGGAAAGATGATTGAAGTCTTGTCTAAGACATCAAAATCTTTATGTCACCTGGAATTGGTGTGAGTTAAGAACCACCACAACCACTACAAGAGCTAATATTTATTGAGAACTTGACCACACACACACACACACACACACACACACACACACACACACACACACACACACCCCAGACTTGTTTTAAGTATTTTATATTCACCAAATCATCTTTACAACAACCCTACGATAAGTATTGCTTATCTCCATGGAAACTGATAGACCCTGCCCAAGGCGATAAAGCAATTAAACCTCAGAAACAAGATTTGATGTGAGAATCTACACCTATAAAACCACTGTAATACACTAGTTTTCAGTAAATTAGGCTGAATTTCCTGTCATTGTAGAAAGAGTTTTATAAAATGATTTTTTTTAAATATTGCTTTTTCCATATCTAACAGAATTATATGTTCTAAGAGATAATTTTATTTAGATCTTGGTTCACTATTCCTGTCATAATTCTTAATAATTTCAAAATCCACTTAGATGATCCTTTTCATACTCAAGTTTCTCAATTTCTTTAATTCATCTCTTTTCCATGACCCTGTTTTCACTTAACTACCATGTTCACATCCTAGAACTTATAGACACTAATTACTGTATTCTCTCTGCCTTTGTCAATTTGTCACATTATTCTCTTATTTGGACCTCTCAAATTTCTACTTCCTACCTCTAGTAAATAACTCCAACAGATCTTCAATCATACTGCAATCTATATATAATTGATCACACCATTTTTCCATTGTTTCTCAACCTTCATTTTCTCACTTTGCTCTTTACCCAGATCTCTTTTTATGTCTTTTCTTTATAATTATTCCCTTGAGTATATCAACACCTTTTCCTTCCTCTCACTTTGTTGTATTCATCTAGGAAAATTCCAACTTTGATTAAATTCAACTCTTGTCTACTCGATGGCACCGAGGCTAAACATCATTGGAGGAAAACACAAAATCATTTGACTAGTCTCACTTAAATTAACAGACTTCAAACTGACCACTTTAAGTACTGTCTAGCCATCCTTCTAAGAATCTATTCACTCTGCCACTTTCTAAGTGTCTATTTTACACCTTTTCTTTCCTCAACCCAATACTCTTTCCCTTGGCAACCTTGCTTCCTATTTCACGGAAAAACTATCATACAACTTTTACATGCTCCTCCTATATATCCAGCAAACTACAAACATCTAGGCCTACACAATCAGTCCTTTCTCCCTGCTATTAATGAGCCATTTACACGCCCATCTTTAAAACTAACTCTTCTATTTGCATACCATATCTACATCTCCAACAATATCCCTCTCCTTTGTGCACCATATTTGTTTTTTCCTCTGCTGGGTTAGTCCTACTGGATTAGTCCATACAAACCTGCTATATCTTCAATCTTTATAAAACAAAACAAAATCAAAACCCTTCTTGATACTATTCCCCCCCTGCATTAACAGCCCATTTCTATCCCCCTGAGAGCAAGACTCTCTATCACGGTTGTCTTCAGTTCTCACTATATTAAATTCCTCTCTACCATTCTCTTTAATACCTCCTCTCATTTCTTTCATTCATCAGATCAGTTTGTCAAGGAGAGATCTGTCAAGAACAGATCTGATATATTTCACCAGCCCTTCCTACCTGAGATATTTTGTTTGGTTTCTACCTATTCTTTATATATCTGACATCTAAAAATGAGCATGTTCTGGGGTTCACTTCTCCATACTTCTAATTCTTATCTTTAAAATTCCCATTTTCATTATTTCACAATGCTAGGAGACAAAAGCTATGATTCACAAAAGCATTCCAACAAAGACCAAGTCTCTGGGCATTGATTCTGGTGAAGTTATTATTATATACTCACAGGACAGTATTAATAAGAACAAATTAAATATAGCAAAATTTTCTTATTAACACATAGCTGAAGCTAATTTCACTAAGATAACACAATACTTTTGTATGGGAAACATTTACACCCTTATGTGATAATCTAATCGATTTAAGGGCACCGAAATAAGACTAAATTAGGGCAAGAATACAAATTTCCTAAAGTGGGGAAAATCCCCCACTACTAAAAAAACCCAAAATAAACAAAAAAAAACAAGTCATAGCCAAACAAAACCACTCTTAAAATAATTACAAGAAATAAGAAATACTATTACTATAAAAAAGTATGTTTAACTGCATTGGTATCCAGGTAAGAATGAAAAAAAGGGCAGAGGGCAGTATCTGTAATCATAAAAGAGAATTCCTGTTTAGTATTGTAAAATTACCTTCAAAATTTTATGTAATTATCAAATTACACTTCCCAAATGTATTAAACAAGATAAAAAAATTAAGAACATTATTTTATTGGAAAGAAAATAATTTATTATATATGAGGAAAATGATTAAAATACATGTAATATATCTCCAATAAACTGATTTAAACGCATATAGATTTAATTTTTAAATATACTTTAAAAGCTGTTACGCACAGTTCCATACTCCAGGTGTCAATTTCTTCTCCTTAAAGTTGGAAAGCAGTTGGAAGACATGGAATCAAAAGGAACCTAAAACACCATAAGAGTTCATTAAAAATAATTATGATTATAAAAGTTCATTAGTTTTTAGTCATTTTAAAACACATTCATATTTAGAAAATTAGTGAATCATGTCAGTACTACAAATTTTTAATTGTCTAAATAAAAAGCTGATATAGAAACTGTGATTTATAACATTAAACATTTTAACTGTATCTACAAAAAACAGCAACTTCAATATCTCTAATCTTTTGTACTCTTGAATGATAATAATTATTAACAGAATTTTGAATTGTTTTCCTAGTACTACCAAGAGCAGGATTTGCAAGACATGCAGAGGCTCCAATTCTTGATTTTCCTACTTACAGAAGGTTGGATGGCTAGGTTGGTATAAGCACCCAACCATTTTAATCTAACAAATTAGTATCCAAACTGGTCAGCCCTCGGAACTACTAAAGACACCTTTTCAAATTAGATTCTTGGTCCCATTCCCAGAAATTCTGATTTATTAGTTTTAGAAGAGAGTCCAGGAATCTTTAAATGTAAAAATCCTTCTTCAGTGGTTCTCAACCTTGGTCACACATTAGGAGATCTGAAAAATTCCAGTATCTATGCTGGGCCAGTCCAATTAAATCAAAATGGGGAGAAACCCAGGCATCAGTACATTTTAGCCTTTTTTTTTTCTTCATCAGATTTTAAGTTTCCCAGGTGATTCCAAAATGTGGCCAAGATTAAGAACCACTGTTTTAGGTAATTCTGGTCATCAACCCATCTGGAAACCACTGTTACTACATATACCTACCAGATTGTTTCTTTTCACTTAAGGTGCTACCCTGAGTCAACATTATGTCTTCTTCCCTCTGTTCCTCTTTTCTCATTCCTTTTGTTTTGTTTAGAGAAAGAAAGAGGAAAAAAAAAAATACTTCTACTGGCTACCTATTTCAAAGGAAGTATCAATAATAAAACCTCAGATATGAGGTCTGCTACTCTTGGAATTTACAAAGAAATTCAGTTATTTTAATTTTCAATAAATACTTTTTTAAAAGAAAAAAAATCCTTTCCCCAAATTTTACAATACGTTATATAGAACACCTAAACCAGATACATCATAAAACAGAAATCATGTTATTGAATTAGGTTTAGGAAATACATAAATGTAAGAAACAAGACTAAATTCTGTGTTGAAGCAGATGCATACATTCTCCAAGTAAGTTGACCTGATTCACTAACTTTCCCTAGAAAAATTACATAACCTCAAGAACAGTATAGAAAATTCAGCAACAGATCTAAAAAACACGTAAGTGATTTGTCCAATCAACATTGGTAATTTTAGAAATATCTCATTTGAATAAATTAGAAAAAAAACTATTGCTTAATCTGAATCAATGGGTAGGGGAGGGACAAAACATTTCTAGGAAAAACAGAAAACTGCCCCAAAAAGGATACAACAAGAAAGGATACACTTTGTATGACAGTAATACAGCAGTATTTACGCAGGAATGCTTCTAAAGAAGAACAGCAGAATGCAATTTAATTTTTTTCTCAGTTCTCACATTAGATTTATAAATAAATGATTTTTTCAAACACACACTGAAAATTGTTAATTTTTAACCATTCCACTAAGGTATTTGTAAGAATTCTGACTATATCAGTATAGATACGTCACAAAATTCAAATATTCAAGGCATTTCACTAAAAGAATAACATTAAACAAAATTTTCCCTTATTTAGTTATATTATTTTTTCAGCTTAACACAAGTTGACTGAGTTATATATTATATATAACTATATATATAATATAATATAAAGGCAGAAAGATTTAAAATAGAACAAAAAGAATGTATTTCCACTCAGGTTTCTTAAATCAATATAACACAAATTTTGAAGTTTAAAATGATTAATTCTATCATTTTTATTCATTAAATTACTTAAGTATGCATTAAAATTACTTGTTTGAAAGGCAAAAGATTTCACTCCACAAAAAAATATGTAAATATTTGTGACATGTGCAATCAGTAATGCAAATTCTTAGGCCCCATTAAGAGTGACCAACTGGTCTTGGCTTGGTGGACCCTTTCCCGGTTTCAGCACAGGAAAACTGGCATGGTAGACTATACAAGGCTCCTACTCCAGGCCTACTGAATCAGAATCTCTGGATGAGGGTGAAGGAAGCCTAGCTGTTTTATCAGCCCTTCAGGTGACTGTAATACATGTTAAAGTTTAAGAACCACTGCTTTCCTGTAGGTTGAAAAGTTTTAAGACAAAGACATATTACCCTCATAAACTCATTCTCCAAACTTAATTTTACATACACATGGGCTTTATTCTGTAGTTATAATTTTGAAATTTATTGAGAATTAACTGCATAGACAGTGACACACAGAGAGTGATAGAGACATGGATGGATAGATGATCAACTGATCAATTATCCTTTAAAAACCTTAGGAAATACCTGAATTATCACTCTAGAAGGCTTTTATACTTCATTTTATCTCAAGAAAGTCTTGTTCTTTTATTATGTTATATCCACACTTACCTTCATTAATTTTTAACACTTCCTTTTTCCTTCTTTAGAATCTTGTTTTGGTCTAGCAGATCGAGCAAACTGCTAATATTTAAAAATTAAGGTTTCTTTCACAAAAGGACAAGTAGTCTTAAATAATTACTAAAAACTTCCTAATGTAGGGCAGAAGTACAGTTTTTAAAATGTATCTCTTATACTTGTCTTCCTACTCTCGACTATTTGTCAAATATTTTTTTTTATTTTTGAGTACCTCCTACCTGCTGCCCATGATTTGCAGAAGTAAAAAATTGACCTTTTCTTTATATTTTTTACACCTAGATCTTCACTCCATCTATCCCACTGATTTCTAGTTTGCAAACTGCATTAACTACTAAAAGCAGAATGTTTAATCAATGATATATTTTGGTTAAAATTTTCAAATAGAAATATGAATTATAATACCTATAATAAAACATAAAAGAGTAAAACTACAATGAATCATATCTTTTTTTAATGACTCCAAGTGTATTTGTAGATACTTTAGTGCTTTAGGCTTAGCCTAAAAATGTACTTCTGATCTGTATAAATGAAATGTTTAGACATGGCTAAATTATAATAACCTCATGCTACTGAGGTTCATTTTCCAATAAAAATCTAACTACCCATATGACTCAGCTAAGTATGTTTATAACTGAGTAAGCTAGAATACCAGCTGTTGAGATTTCTAAAGGATAACTTAAAAATTAGTTTCAAGGGGCGCCTGGGTGGCTCAGTAAGTTAAGTGCCTGCCTCCGGCTCAGGTCATAATCCCAGGGTCCTGGAATCAAGCCCTGCATCGGGCTCCCTGCTCAGCAGAAAGCCTGCTTCTCCCTCTCACTTTGCCCCCGCCACAGTTCTGTTTATGCTCCATCTCAAATAAATAAATAAAATCTTAAAAAAAAAAATTAGTTTCAAGTATACCCTTCTACTAAAAAACACATTGTCTTTGGAATGGATTATTTAAAGGATACAACCACCATAGGTTTTCCAAAAAGAACATATCCATTAGCTTCCTTTAAGGCTTTTGCTGCTGCTTTTTCATTTGGAAGTCCAATGAAAGCTTGTCCTTTCATGCGACCTTCTTTCATCAAACGTATATCAAACCTAGGAGTCAAGGAAGAAAAAGCGGTTTTGATTTGAAGAATATCAAACAATTTTGATCACGGGAATAGAAATGTGTTGAACATTTTAAATGTTTGTTGCCATTTCAGAGTAAAAATGACTATACTGTCTGATTAGAACATTACTTGGACTTCCTAAAATTACGTTTTGTATACTGTTCTAAAACTGATTCAAAGTAAGTTTGATAATGAGTTTATATCTATCCTTCTAAAGCTCTGTTAAGTGTATTTATGTAATTTAAAAATCATAATACTAGGAACTCTAAAAACACTTAAATTTTTATTTCCTATCTCTATGTTTAAAAAAAATTCATACAGCCAACTCAATACTATCTACTCAAGTGACAATAAAACAACAATATAACGAAGAATAGAAAGGCTCAGAGGAACCACAAAAAAGTGACACAGAGCTTCAGAGTAGGAAATGACCTTACTGATCTAGTCAGAATCATTTTACAGGTGACGTAAAGAGAATGCATGACTTCTTCAAAGTCATAAAGACAGCTAAAATTAGAGTAGAAACACAAACCAGATTTTTTTATTCCAAGTGTAATGTTCTATTATTCCATAACGTTCATTTTTCAACATTTTTGAAAACGATATTCAAAAATCAGAAAAACCAGACCATAATTTACAACTAAAGTACTTCCTACAATTCCAATAATCTATACAGAGCATTAAAAAATGCAGTGACTTTTTAAATTCACATAATTACTCCCACAAAAAGCAATTATTAATTTATCATTTTGATGTATATAGCTTTTTCCACATAGAATTATTTTCCCCCGCAAATTTTAATTACAGCAACACTAAAAATAGAGGAAATGAATGTATACAAATATTTATGTACATGAAACATTTCATACATATATTTTTTTTCTGTTTCTTATAATCATGATTCAAAGGTAGCAACAAGAAAAAGGACAAGTACTTTGCATGCGTAGCAAAAGAAACTTTTGGTATACTGTTAATAAAAGATATCTGCCACTAATGAGTATAAACAGGCCACATAAAACATCAAAAGATTAAAATAAAACTCAGTTCCAGTTATCCTCCATTTTACCTCCACTCAAAGTCTTAACTCTTTACCTTTTCTACTTTTCCCTACTTCTAACTTATATGGCCAAGGGTCCTATACACTTTGGAGCTAACTAATTATGGCATTTTAAAAAATAAAATTCTAACTCGAAACATTAGCTTTTATTATCATTTTCAAATCCTATCCCTCTTTTGCTCTCACAAAATTGGGAGCCTTAATGCAGACTAATTAAAAGAAGGGAAGTTACTGCCAAGGTTAAGAATCTGAAAAATTTTGCCGGACTGCTATATATACTCCTGAATGAATCATTAATGCAGTTGTTCTCAAAGTGTAGTCTTTGGACCAATAGCTTTGGCATCATCCATGAGCTTCTTATAAACAGAAAATCATAGGCCCTACCTCAACTTCGATGGACCCAGCAAATGCTGTTACTAAGCTCTTCAGGTGATTCTTATGCAGGTTGAAGTATGAAAATCACTGCTTTAGAGCTGGGGATTAAGGATGGAATTTATGCTGTCTGTATATTGGAACTCAGTCATAAATATTAGTGTGTGTATTGTTTAGGCCTGCTTACATGCTACAAAGATAGAACTGAGTAGCTCCAACAGACACTGTATGGCCTGTAATAAAATAAAAATATAAAATGTTTCTATCTGCCCATTTATGAAGAATTCTGCTGACTACTGCTTTAGATATCTGAAAATTATGCAACATGAGAGCATTTCTTCCTATAATTTTTATCTCTAAAGGGAAAGTGCTGGGATTAAAAAAAAAAAAGGTTAATTTGTAACAGATAAAAACAAAACATAATTTGAGAATATGAATCCCACTTACATTATCCGTTGTGTTTCTGAGGAAAAGTCAACATATCTCCCAAAAATAAATTTAAGGTCCTAGAATTTTAATAAGAAAAAGACAAGTAAGAAGGTTCAGGGAAAAAAAAAGTAAAACAATAAAGTCAATTTACAAATTTCTATTTACCTTTTCTTGAACATGTTTAGCTAAATTCTTTACATAAATTCTACAGTTTGGTTCACCGGGTTCGTAACTTCTGAAAACTGAAAGTGTTTCCATTTCTTATTAAAAGCAAAACAAAAGAAGGACATACATTAGGATATTTTCATTACTTTTCTCAACAAAAAACTGTAACAACATTCAAATACAAGTGTTAAATAGAACAAGCATTATGAAAATGTCAAAACCATAACCATTAATAGCAATGTTATTAATAAAAATACTCATTAAAAATCAGAATTGATAATACGAAAATAAGCTTAAAAATTTCAGGCCATCTAGAATAACTAAAACTTGTCCAATAAAATATCTACTATTGAAGCTCCTTTACGATAAAGTTACCTTATTTAAAAAAGATTGAAGCAAATAAATAGGTTATCAATCATTTGTGTCATTGTCTTGCTTTAAGTCAATTTCCCAAACCACTAGGCACCAACACAGTCAGATGTAAGAATGAATTACTCAAACCTAATCAAGTAATTCATACAAACTGGCTTCTACCACTACTCCTAGTATCAATAATCAGTTCCTGACAGCAGGTGTTCTATGCAAAAATGCTGGTTGGAAGTTTATTTCCCATTATTATGGGAAATATTATAACATGCTACATGTCAATCTAAAACCCCTAAATAATTTCCTAAAATGTACTAAAAGCAGGAAAAATTCTTTATTTTTCTTTAGAAGAAAGAAAGAAATTTCTAAATTCTTTAGAAGAAAGAAGTAAGAAAACTATCATGTTAGGATAGAAAATCCTTAAACAAAGACTTTTAATTACCAAGTAACTGAATTTTTTTTTTTTTAAACAACTGCTTTGCATGCATCTCAAACACAGAATTGTAATGATATATCCACTGTATCTGGAATACAAAACTCCAGACCATAGGCCCCTTAATTTTTTTAAATGTTATATAAAAAGTTTTAGGAATGAAAACAAAAATATTTTATCCAATCATAGACAGACTGAAAACACTATATCGAGAGATACTTTCCTCCCTACAAAATATGGGTATTAAAACCAAAAGCAGTGATTAAAACATTAACTGGAAAGATGTTTTGATATATATCCTTTAATTAGGTAAAGAACACGAAGAGATTTGTTGTTTCTGACACATCAAAAACACAGAATAAGCACTGGTTTTATTTCATGAAATTACCTTCTCTAGAAATTCTGCCTTTTTCCAACTCCCTTCTGGAAATACATTCTGACGGCATTTCATCACAGTCCTCTTTAATCTCTTCTGTGGTGTTCAAATTAGGTTTAGGGAAGATTTTTCCAAAACCTACATTGGGTGCATCACTTTCAGGAACAGGTAAATCTAAAAGTTAACATTAACATCAGCCATTAAAAATTCCTACCCTTCAAAACAGGTTTTGTTTTCCATTTTTAGTCTTTAAGATATCTTTTGGCACTAAAACTCTTTAGTGTTCTTCTCAATGCTTTAGAACAGGGGTAGGAAAACTTTTTCTGTAAAGGTTCAAATAGCAACTATTTTAGGCGTTGCAGGCCATATGGTTTCTGTCATGGCTATTAAACTCTGCCACTGTAACATGAGAACAGCCAGACAATAGCTAAACAGCCAAATGGTTGCTTGATGGGTGTACTTACAGGGCCTGCAAAGTGGAAAGAAAATGAATTCATTTTCAACGTATTTAGTCTGAGGTGCCAGAGGGGCACCTCGAAAAGATAAAATGCATTGGGCAAGATAGGCAGAATATGTGTTGGGGGGGTCAATAGTAAGTATTCTGTTTAACCTATCCACTTTGAACTATTAATAATTGTATGAAATAAATCTGTAGTTCATTAAATAAATTACATAGTTATCAAAGGCATTCCGTAATGGAATGTGCTCATTCAAGATTATTCATACAGTGGGTTTGAAGACTTCATAGTGCTACACCAGAATATTATGAAACAGCCTTCAATCTTCAATCTTACTGAAGGTGATTAAAAGATTAAGATCAGCATATATCCTGAAATCATAAGACAAATGAAAATTTGAGGATACCAAAAAGCTTCATTAAGCCTTTCCCCACCCTCCCACCAAAAAGAAGTCAATTCTACTCTTAGAACCTATACGAAGTGAAGAAAAACAAGTATTCACACTAAAGAAATTACTCAATTAGGAAAATTCAAAAACACCACAAATTTTTAATTTTAGATAGCAACATAATGGATTTCATTTACAAAACATGAATTTTAGCTTCATCAAAAATTAAACTGGCACAGTAAGGATAGGGTTAAATATTCACTAGAAAAATTCTAGTCATACTACCAAAAAACAAGCAAAAAACTAAAAAGCTATGAAAATGATGCAAAGAACATGCTACACTTAGAATTATAAAAAGTCTCTTTATAATGTTGACAAACTGTTGTACAAACAGATCTCCTGTGGCCTGAAAGTATCAATAAGAGAAAAACTTAAGACTGCTTCTCCTGTTACTTCAACGTTACTAATTGACACTGATGTAAAATGGGAGGACTGTCATCCTCTCATACTGGTCTACACCCTTGAGTAAATTAAGCTTAAAAAAGTAAAAATTTGTGTCTGGGGACTAACATGAAATAAGAGAGAAAAATATACAAAAAGAAAAACTGATAAATATTGAAACAAAAAAGGAGCTTATCTGTACCCTACCTACTGTTCACTTATTCAACAAACAATAGTTAATTTTTAGACATTTGCACCATGCCAAGCATTTTATTTTACTTGGATCATCTTGTTTGTTTCTCACAGCCAATATTTATCATCTGCTCTTCTGTGATAGGCACTGTGCTCTGGGGCAGGGGTTCTGCACATGCTGCCTCTCTGGTGGAGATTATGACCCAATGGCCAACCCAAGCCCACCCTTAATGCCAGCAGGGCCAGGACAAGAGTACAAATGGAGGTCTCATACCATACATTGAAATATTGTGAAGTTACAAATCATGTCTAACTGTTAAATATGTTCTATTCTCCATAATAATAATAATAATAATAATAATAATAATAATAAAAGCAACTATCTGAAAAGGCAATGCCTTCTCACTAATCTTGGAAAAGACAGGAATTAAAATCAGTTTTTCCACTCACTATATTTGCAACACTTACTGGAACTCTGATTGCATATTCACACAAATGCTCAAAGATACATGTGCAAAAATGTATGTTCCAGTAGTTTCTCAGATAGTAAAAACAGGAACAACCTCAACTTCTATCAACAGAGCATGATTAAAGATTCATATAACTGTACTATGTAGTATTATGCAGCCATAAAAAAATAAGGTAAAATTTTTATATTGATACAGTAAGCTACTCCCACTATACTTTAAACTCCTAAAGATCAGAGACCACATCTAACTTGTCCTTTAGTGCCCGGCATAGAGGCTGCTAGGCTGTATGCTTTCAACAAGTCAATATTAAGTCAATGGCAAACACTACATAAAACATGATGCCCATTTAAAACAAGAGGAGAGTCCACAATAGCCAAACTGTGGAAAGAGCCAAGATGTCCATTGACGGATGAATGGATAAAGAAGATGTGGTATATATACACAATGGCATATTATGCAGCCATCAAAAGGAATGAGATCTTGCCATTTGCAACGACATGGATGGAACTGGAGGCTGTTATGCTGAGTGAAATAAGTCAATCAGAGAAAGACATGTATCATATGACCTCACTGATATGAGGAATTCTTAATCTCAGGAACAAACTGAGGGTTGCTGGAGTGGTTGGGGGTGGGAGGGATGGGGTGGCTGGGTGATGGACATTGGGGAGCGCTGTGAATTGTGTAAGACTGTTGAATCACAGATCTGTACTTCTGAAACAAATAACGCAACATATTTTAAGAAAAAAGAAAAAGAAGAAGATGGCAGGAGAGGAAGAATGAAGGGGAGTAAGTCAGAGGGGGAAACGAACCAGGAGAGATGATGGACTCTGAAAAACAAACTGAGGTTTCTGGAGGGGAGGAGGGTGGGGGGATGGGTTAGTCTGGTGATGGGTATTGAGGAGGGCACATTCTGCATGGAACACTGGGTGTTATGAACAAACAATGAATCATGGAACAGTACACCAAAACAAATTATGTAATATATGGTGATTAACATAACAATAAAAAAACAAGAGGAGAAAATGTGTTTACACATATATAGGATAAGGTCTGGAAGAATAGCTATATTCCTAATTATTAACAATAGTAGTGAGAGAGGGGACAGTGGGGTTTGAGATGGTAAAATTTTTTAAATTTTTACTTTATATGCTCCTGTTTTGATTACCTTTTCTGTAGTTTGTATTATTTATGAAATTAAAATTAAAGAACAAAGGAATGCCATTATAGATAGTACCAAGTTAATGTCTACAATAAACAATATCTGTAATTTTAATAAATTATCTTTTAAACTTAAGTATCTTAGTGATTAATCTTACATGTCTTTTGGATAAAAAAATATTCACATGAAATCTACAATACACATAATAATCACACTGCTTGTTTCCTAATCAGTAATTCAAATATACTAATAAAACCACAGAACATCACATCTAACAATGAAAAAATAAGAAGTAGAACTGTTCTATTGTATTTTTCATGTAAACATCAGCAAAAACAAGACTCAATTTCACCCTAAAGTTCATTAGTAACAAAAGGCAACAGTGATGGTTTCGTCATTAAGTATTAATTTTAGTTATATGAAAAAGTTCAAAATGGATAATACTCCATGACACTAAGGAAGGTTAACTGCGTATTTTAAACATTTAATTCTAATACAAAAAGCAGAATGAGAAAAATTTTTACACAGCATATTAGAGAACTAGAATGTGCTTACCATAATTTTGTTCTTCACGATTTTGTTCTTTTTCTAGATCTTTCTTAAATGCGGATGGCATGTCAGTAGATAAATGAAATTCAATTTTCTTATTACCTACAGGTTGTGGTTGGTCAAATACATCTGAAGGTAACAGCACTGGATGTAAACTGCTGTTTATAAATAGTGACAGTATTACTTTGCAATTGCAAATAAAATCCTAAGTAAAACATTAGTCCCATTTACCTTAAATTTAACACTGACAAAGTGCTCATAATACCACAGGCATTGCACAAAATAACTTATATTTAATACTTCAATAAACCCTAACAAATTTTCTAATATGGATACTATTAAACTACTAGTTAAATAAGAAGACTGAGATTAGGGGGTATCACTCATTAAATGACAGAGACAGTACTTGGGGACTACTGATTCCAAACTTAAAGATATTTACCAATATGCAAAGATGTTCATTCTATTTTTAATATAAGCATTTTTACGTACTGTATTCTACATACATAAATAAAGCTATGCTGTCCAATAGAATTGCCACTAGCCACGTGTCCTAATGAGCATTTGAAATATTGCTGCCCAAATATAAATATATAAAATACACACCACACTATGACAACTTTGTATTAATTATATGCTGAAATAATATTTTGGATATAATGGGTTAAATGAAATAATTATCAAAATTAATTTCATCAGCTTTTTAATCCTTTAATGTGGCTACTGGAAAACTGAATTTGGTTCACGTTATTTATCTTTAATTGTTTAGTGCTGCGATAGAGATTAAAAGCATGTGATGTGGTATCAAGACATATGTAGGTGAGAAACACATCGGTGAGAAACATACATCATATTTATACTTAATGTGAAATTAAAAAAAAAAACACAGATTAGGACTTATTCCTTCAAAATGGAAAAAAGGTTTCTAACAAACTCCTTTCTTAATTTTTGAAGTTACTTACAACTTCAAGGGAAATTTACATTGTAGAATAGCTAAATGAAATTAAAATTGCAATTAATTTTATGTGATTAATATATTAAAATATATGGAATCCCATGGCAAACAGGCAGGTAAAATGTCTGCCAGAATTGTTTATAAATGACAGGGTTTAAGCAAGTAGACAAAGTACACAGAAAACCCTTATTTCATAATCCAAAACAAAATTACCTATGTGGAGCAGATGGTGTTTTCAACATATCCTTTATTTTTTGCTTTTTTCTCACGTGGTGCTGCTTTGTTGTTTTTGGCCTTTTGGGCTGAAGATTTGCTAGTTCCATTAGTTTGGCCATTCTACATTATGAAAAGAGTAAAGAATTCTTCATGTATAAGCATATAATATAAACTGTAAATTATACATGTTATATTATAAATTATGATCTATATAGCAGAAGCAGAGTTTCTAAGCCATCAATTAAGATAATTTAAAATAAGGTCAAGTTCTAAATTTCCTTGGTCAACTTTCATCTCACTTTAAAGGAACTGCGAATTTACTTATTTGAGAGAGAGAGAGAGAGAGAGTGTGTGCGTGTATATGCACACGGACAAGCAGGGGGAGGGGCAGAGGGAGAGGGGGAGAGAGAATCTTAAGCAGCCTCCCTGCTGAGCATGGAGCCTAATTTGAGACTATCTCTCAACCCTGAGATCATGTATGTCATGAGCAGAAATCAAGAGTCGGATGCTCAACTGACTGAGCCACCCAGGTGCCCCTCAATTTACCTTTTAAAGGTATGTTTTATTATGAAAATTATTAGTTGTCCAAATAAAATGGCTGCACTTGATACCAGAAAGTTGAACAGGATACAGTAATACAACCTATGTAACTTTATTCCTTTTTTTGACTAATATTCAAAAAGACCTTATAAATACAGTATAACTATTTTATTCTTATTCTAATTAAAGAGTCTAAACTGAAGTTATTTTTATTTTAAAGCATTTTCAAAATCATTACACATGAATCATTATATAAACAAGATAACTTACTTGAGGACAAAGTTTTCAATACTATACTTTGAAGTGGCTTTTTATAAGAAACTATCAAGGTGTGATAATTGATACACTGTACCCACTTTATCTTCATTATGAGTGTAGTATTTCAAACAGATCCTGTCTAGGCATTTTTGTATCTTCCACAGAATCAGACACAGTGTTTCCACACAGCAGAAGCTCACAACCACTAGTCACAACTCTATTTCTAGTTACATTTGTGAAATTTGAAGCAAAATAAACATGCGCACAAAATGCAAGAAAGGAGAATGTGGTTGAACTAAGCTTTAAACCAAATGAGGAAAAATGCAAACAGATGAATGTGGTTAAAATAAGCTTTAAACTAAGTAACAAAAAATGTAATAAACACATGCTATACATTTGTAAAGCCTCTTAACAAAGTTTGCCCAAAATTTTATGAATAAATCCAGTTACACAAAACATGTTTCTATTCACAAATTGCTCACCCAAAACAGACTAAGCCTCTCAAAAGTGCCAGGCATAAATTAGGTAATCAATAAATATTTGCTAAATAGTATAGTTTTTTTTGTTTTTGTTTACATTTCCAAAAGACAGAAAAGCATGAAACATTGTTTCTTGCAAAGACTTTATTCTCATTACTCAAGATGAATTACTTGCAGAATTCCTCACTACATCCCCAAATAGAAACCAAAAAAAAAAAAAAAAAAAAAAAGGTTTTGGCCAGCCTGCATAAAGCATTCCTGAAATTACTATCACTATTTTTATAAAGAAAGTAAAATGTACATAGGTTATGTAATGAACCCAATGCAACACTTTATACTGTTCTTTATTTGGGAACAAGTTAGTCTATCAAGAACTTCCAGGCACCTGGGTGGCTCAGTCGGTTAAGTGGCTGCCTTCGGCTCAGGTCATGATCCCACGGTCCTGGGATCGAGTCCCGCTTCGGGCTCCCCGCTCAGCGGACAGCCTGCTTCTCCCTTTCCCTCTGCCTGCTGCTCACCCTGCTTGTGCTCTATCTCTCTCTGTCAAATAAATAAATAAAATCTTAAAAAAAAAAAAAGAACTGCCAGCCTTTCTAAATGTCTCTATTCAAGACACCCCATTTGCCCCATTTTTGTAGTTTTGGCTCTACATACATTTTTATTTTAACTCTTTCTCTAGAAAGAATGCACATTAAGAGACTACTTAAGTTAACATTTACTCAATAATAGTCATATTGTTGTTGATTATTTGTAAATATTGCCTGGAGTCTCTACTTGAGTTTTTTTTCTTAAGATTTTTATTTATTTTTTGACAGACACAGCAAGAGAGGGAACACAAGCAAGGGGAGTGGGAGAGGAAAAAGCAGGCTTCCTGCTGAGCAGGGAGTCAGATGTAGGGCTCCATCCCAGGACCCTGGGATCATGACCTGAGCCGAAGGCAGATGCTTAACAACTGAGCCACCCAGGCGCCCCTCTACTTGGGTTTTGACTCATGTCAACCCCTCCTGTATCTGACTTCTATACACAGTTACCTAAGATTCTCAACATTTGGGGCACCTGGCTGGCTCAGTTGGTGGAGCATGTGACTCTGGACCTTGGGGTTGTGAGTTCAAGCCCCACACTGGGTCTAACAATTACTTAAAATAAAAAAATCTTAAAAAAATAAAATAAAAGATTCCCATCATATACCCATAGTGGTCTTCTAGGCTAGAGGTTGGCAAATTATACCCCTGGGACCAAATTCAGCTAGCTGCCTCTCTCCATAATCAGAAAGTTTGCTGGAACACAGCCACATCCACTCATTTAGGTATTACTATGACTGCTTTCCTACTACAACAGAACTCTTAGCTCTATACAGAAAATGTTTAGCAATTCCTGTTCTAGGCTATGCTGTGGATTATACACCTGAACATTAACAATTTACTGCTCTTCACCAGAATCTTTAAATAAAATATATGTGGGTTGTCAAGAACAACCAATAAAAAAAAAAAAAATTCATCTGCATTAGTTACTACGAATTGTTTTGTATAAAATCCCACAGAAATGCTCTAGAAATTTATTCTGAGGAGAATAAAATTCAGGGGAATAAGCTGAAAAAAAAATTAATACAATCCATTTATATTCTTACTCTTGTTATTTGAGAGAGTTAAGTTTTACGAAGTCTCCACAAAGAATTAGTGAATAATGAATCAATGCCCCTCCGGGAAAGTCAGGACTGGGTTCCTGCAAGCCTATACTCTAGCATTTCACCAAGTGATCAATACACACTTTGTTTCACGGTGTGTTTTTGTTTAAGGACACCTTATTTTATATATTGTTGATTCACTAACATTGAATTTAGAGTCAACAGCACTATAATTCAACCCTGAACAAGGCTTATCTAACATGTTTTCTCCATTAGGAACATCACAGCCTTCTTGATTTTGGAAACATGAGACAGCACCTCAACACTATACTTGGGGACCAATTTAAACAGCAAAATCACCAACAAACACCATAAAAAATGTGAAAGGCTTGGTATTAAATAGACCACAAAAAGGATACTTGTTTACAGTATTGAAGATGAAGTAAGAAGACAGCATGTCACCCTGTTCTACCTCACCTAGGAATGTGCACATCAAGCAACTCAAATTTTTCACCATTCTGTGCATGCCCATATTGGCAAAAGACCATAAAATCACTTAAGTATTGATTTGGGGATTACAAATAAATTTTAGCATGTGGGCAAATTCTCAAATACATAATCCACAAATAACAAGGACCAATTGCACTTCATAATACATACATTGATCTAAAAAATTACTCATAATCAAAAACTTTTGCTTAGGTCTGGATATATAGTCTCAGATCTTAACCTATACCTATTACATATGCTTGAGGGGTTGGGGACAAATTTTTATGACTCCAAATTATTAAGAATTACAGGTAAAATTTAAGAAGAGCAAAAGAATCTTTCTCATATTCTGTTCTTGAAATCTAACAAATATTATTTGATATTACAAACCTTTGTCGGTCTTCATCATCACTGCTTTCGTATTCTGATTCTATACTTGATAATTCTTCATCCTCATCTGGCAAAGGAGGTTCCTCTGGTGGCTGAGGAGATGCAGGTGGAAGAGGTGCATGTAATGGCATATAATCTTCATACTAATTAAGAGAAAAACGGTAATCATATGGTAATCTATGATATTTCTAGAACAAAAAAAAAATTCCATTCAGGTACATTATTCTCATCTCTCTCCCTCATGATATTCTTTTACACATTCAACATGTATTGAGGGAACACCTGCTACAGAAGACTGCTAGTTGATCACAAAACTTGTTTCTTCTTCCTTGGCACCTAGCTGGAGTAAATTTCCAAACCTCCTTTACAGTTGGATTTAATCATGTAACTGAGTTTTAGCCAAGAGAATGCTAGCATAAAAAAAATCCACCCATAATCATCTCTTCCTTCTTAATCTGCAGGATGTATGGTAATGCCCTCATTGATCTGGGAATGCACATAGTGAAGACAAGTAAGGTCTTTGAATGACTAGAACAGAACATCATTCTGCCCTACTTTTGGAATGCACTTGACATGCACAAGAAATAACTTATGCTGGTTAAGTGACTAAAATTTGAGTTTTATGTTAATAGCAGTTAGCTTATCTTAAAAGATATTCCTGTAATGTGCCAGACATTGAAGTGCTGGGATTACAAAGGAAAATTATGAAGCTAATAGTATATACATCAGAAAAGCAGCCAATATGCAATACACAACAAAAAAGCAAATTTTCGATTTAAATGTTAGGACTCAAAATAATTTCTCATTGCTATTATCGAAACAAGTACTAAGTACTGTAACAAAATAGTAACTAGAATGATTCAATAGCAGACATAAGACTAAGTTACAGATAGATTTGAACAATAGATTTGAATAAAAATTATTAGCAACCTTTCTTCTCTTCTGCAGATGAAGCTCTATATGCAATAAAACCAAAACAATGGAAATTTTACATAATTTTGTTGAGTGCAATTATTTTATAAAATGGCAGAACATTCTGGGTCAAAGGATTGAACAACACTGGCAGAAATGAGGGCCTCTATTACCAAAAGCATCTCTTTCACGTTCTGGCTTTCTCCTATTCATAGTTCTCCACTTAACTCTTACTAGCGTATTAACTTTATATTTGTCCCTTAATTTCAATGCACATTAGAGGTTAGTGGTGCAATATTTGTGAAGGTTAGCCTCAATAATCCCACCTCAGGAAGAGAAGTTGTGAATCTTCAAAATTCCTTTTTTTTTTTTTTTAAAGATTTATTTATTGAGACGCCTGGTGGTTCAGTCAGTTAAGCATTCACCTTCGGCTCAGGTCATGATTCCGGGGTCCTGGGATCGAGTCATGCATTGGGCTCCTTGCTCAGTGGGAAGCCTACTTCTCCTTCTGCCTGCCACTCCCCCTGCTTGTGCTCTCCCTATCTATCTCTATCTCTCTGACATATAAATAAATAAAATCTTAAAAAAAAAAAAAGATTTATTTATTTATTTATGGGGGAGAGAGGGAGAGGGAGTTTTAAACAGACTCTGCACTGAGCACAGAAGCCCAACAAATCGCTCGATCCCATGACCCTGAGATCATGACCCCAGCTGAAACCAAGTGTCAGATATTCAACCAACTGCACCACCCAGGTGCCCCATGAATCTTTAAAATTCTAAGATATTTCTTACCATGGGAGGTCGTGCAGTAATTGGTCCAAAAGGTGTGGGCAAATTCATTTTATTCATAAGATGAAGCACCTTAAAGTAGCAAAACATTGAAAATCACATAGTAAAATAATTCAACTCACATCTTGTATTTTATGTACTTTAAAACGTTGCAATAACACTCCTGATTTAGTGCAAAGGCTGGCCACTTCTTGCTTTATCCCAGAATAGGGCTATTACCAGCCACTGATATATCTCAGAAGATTACCCTTCCTAAAATGTATGTCAATTCTACAAATACTCATTATTCTCATTATTAAAAATACCATGTTCTTGCAATGTAAGTGCTACCAAAATGTTCTCTTTCCCCCAATTACTGTGGAATTATGAAACAAAAAGTACATTAAAGAAAATAAATATCATCTATAACTTGTCCTTAAAAGTATCGTACTACTGGGGCGCCTGGGTGGCTCAGTTGGTTAAGCAACTGCCTTCAGCTCAGGTCATGATCCTGGAGTCCTGGGATCGAGTCCCGCATCGGGCTCCCTGCTCAGCGGGGAGCCTGCTTCTCCCTCTGACCCCCCCTTCTCGTGCTCTCTCTCATTCTCTCTCTCAAATAAATAAATTTAAAAAAATCTTAAAAAAAAAAAAGTATCGTACTACTGTCAATACTTTCAAACATTTGCTGAGGGGTCCACTATGTTTTTTCCTTTAAGAAAAAAATCTCCACATTAAAGGTATATGCTCAAGTAACAAAAATTACCATAAGTTAATTTCCCAAATTATCTTATGCTTATTAGTATTAATACTAATCACATTAATAAGTTTAAGCCATAGTCTACAAAAACCTTTACTTGAATGTACTAATATTTCATTATGTTTTGAAATGGACTTAACCACCACCCACATACATATACTAAATCCTAACCCTCAATGTGATGATATCAGGAGGTAGGGTCTTTGGGAAGTAATTAGGTCATAAGGGTAGATGTCCATGAATGAAATTGGTGTTCCTTATAAAAGGGACCCCAGAGAGCTCTCTCTCCTTTTTTCGCTAGGTGAAGATACAAGGAGAAAATAGCCATTTGCAACCCAGGAGAGGGCCCTTACTAGAACTCAACCCTGCTGGCACCCTAATCTCGGAGTTCCAATCTCCAGCACTATTAAGAAATAATTTTCTGTTGTTTATAAGCCACCCAGTCTATGGTACTTAGTTACAGCAGCCCAAACTGAGAAGACACCTTTAAATAACTGTAATATCATTGCCTGTTAGAATTAGTCTGATTAATGCTATTACGAAAAGTATAAAAAGTAGCATGGAAAATAACTTATCAAGTTATTCAAGCATTTATTTTGGGAAAGTTAAGTTTCATTCTACTTACCTGTACATAGAACTTAGGCACACTTGCCAAAGCATTTACTATGTTTGCTAGGATTGTGCTTGAAGGTGGTGGGTACATATACTTGAGGCATGAATTCAGAGGAAATGTCAGCCTAAAAAATATATTTAAAATGCTTATCATCTTTTAGTAAGTTTCATATCAATAATGCATTTTTAGGTAACCTGATGAAGTACATAATTGCTCAAATAATTCAGTACTTTTAGATTTACCTTGTTCCTTATAATCCCAAATAAGTACATTTAAGAAGAAACTTACTTTGGGGTACCTGGGTGGCTCAGCTGGTTAAGTGTCTGCCTTTGGTTCAGGTCATGATCTCAGGGTCGTTTTGAATGACTTTTGGGCCACTGGGCTCCCTACTTAGCGGCACCCCTCTCCCCCCCACCCCTCCTCCCTGCTCATGCTCGTGCGTATGCTCTCTCTCAAATAAATAACATCTTTAAAAAAGAAAAAAAGGAAACTTGTTTTCTGATTGCACTAAAGAAAAATAAGGTATTTCTTACCAGAGCTTATTTTATAGCTCTTAACATTTTAATGGACCCAAATTCAGTGACAAACTCTAATAGCTCAACATGTTTAACAAACATATTGACTTGACACAATCCTTTAAAATCTTACTTGTAACACACACACACACACACACACACACACACACACAACAACAACAAAACCAAAAAACAACAAAACACAAACAAAAAACACCAACCCATGGTTTGGTGCAATTCCATTTTCTATGGTTAAACAACCAAGTTCTTTCTTTTCTTTATCATCTTCCACAGGGTCATCAGATCTACAAAATACAGAATCAAAGTTGATCTTATTTTTAGAAATAGAGTAAAAAATTGAGGGTTTGTTAAAACTAAGACTGCTGGGTCTTATATTCCCCTTCCCAACGCCCAAATTTCAAATTCAGTAGGATTAGGGTAAGGCCCAAGAATCTGTATTCCAATCAAGATCTTAGATGATGCCACTGGCCCAGGGACTACTCTGAGAACCACTAGTATAAGGCAAATCTGTAAAGGTTTTATAACTACAAAGAGTTACTGCTGGGAACCAAATACCAGTCTCTGATTTCAAAGGCCATGCCTATCCATGACACCCTGCTATCTGTAATACAACAAGGATTTTATACTAGTTATGTTCCTCCACTTAAAGCTGAATGCTTTTCACCCCACCCTCTTCCCACTTCACACTGATTAGTTCTCAATATTAAATCAACACTCAGATTCCTAATGCACAGTAAGAACAAAAATAAACGTAATGTACTAGATTCAAGAGACATGTATCATTTATTATGTCAAATTATTTACTTGCTAGTCTGAAAACAACCCAACAGCAATATAATTGATTAAAAAACACTTTAAAATGTTAGGAAAACCTAACGATCTACATACCTTTTCTTTTTTTCAGGGTCTGAAGGGGGACAGGGGGAATGAACTCGATCTTGCTCTTTTGCAAATTCAACAACTAAAGTATGACCTAAAAGTTTCAGCTGATGTAGTCTTGTCAATGCCTTCAGGTGGAAAAACAAAAGAGTAAAATATTTGATAATTGCATCAAAAGTTGTTTATTAGAGAACATCTCCAAATTGTTTATGCATGATCTTTGTGAATGCTGCTAACATTTCCCTGGCTATTTCTTACCGATTTCCAACCTGAGGGTGCTTAGTCTTTGTCATTTATTAAGAGACTGCTTCCTATCACTTAGTAAAACCAAAAATCTCGTTAAATCCAAATCTCCCTATACCTAGGCAGCTGAGAATGGTTAGAAAACAAACATAATCAGCCTCGACTCACTTTAAACTCATGACCACAACCGCAAAATCTGGGGGTGAAACTTGATGCCACACTTATCACATTTTTAGTTCATTTTTTCTAATCTCTAAGACACTACTTTGTACTTCCTCCTTGCTCCTCAACCTCACAACATTCCTTTCCCATTCTTTTAGCCTAGGACTTTGCTTTCCACTTTGGGAAAACTGAAACAACCAAATGAGAACTTCAAATTCCCACCATAACTCCTATCTACCAGCTGATGAATCCATATATTCTACCTTTTGTTATATTAATTATCCATGTTTTTATTTAAATCCAGTTACTTGGGGCGCCTGGGTGGCTCAGTTGGTTAAGCGACTGCCTTCGGCTCAGGTCATGATCCTGGAGTCCCGGGATCGAGTCCCGCATCGGACTCCCTGCTCGGCAGGGGGTCTGCTTCTCCCTCTGACCCTCTTCCCTCTCGTGCTGTCTCTCATTCTCTCTCTCTCTCTCTCAAATAAATAAAATCTTTAAAAATAAATAAATAAAAAAATAAAAAAATAAATCCAGTTACTTGACTTGTATACTAAATCCCACCCTCTCATCTACTCAACAGTCTCTCTTCTACTCTGTATGGGGAGTGTTCTTAACTACATTGCTAATTTTCTGTCCTGTACTGAATCATCCATATTAGCACACAAATATGCTTCTACTTCTCCCATCCTAATTTGTTCTTAATTCATCTATTAATCCCACTTTACTCCCCTCCCCCCCTTTAATTACAGCTGCAGTAAAACTCCTTAAGATTTATTTATCTAGGGCGCCTGGGTGGCTCAGATGGTTAAGCGTCTGCCTTCGGTCCAGGTCATGATCCCAGCATCCTGGGATTGAGCCCCACATCGGGCTCCTGGCTCAGCAGGGAGCCTGCTTCTCCCTCTCCCTCTGCCTCTCTCCCTGCTCATGCTCTCTACCTCTTTGTCTCAAATGAATAAATAAAATCTTTAAAAAAAAAAAAAAAAAGATGTATTTATCTAAGCCAGGGCACCTGGGTGGCTAAGTCTGTTAAGCAGTTGCCTTTGGCTCAGGTCATGATCCTGGGGTCCTGGGATCGAGCCACGCATTGGGCTCCCTGCTAGATGGGAGCTGCTTCTCCCTCTCCACTGCTTGTGCTCTCCTGCATGCGCTCTCTCTCTCTCTCGCTCTCAAATAAATAAAATATATAAAAAAAAAAAATTATCTAAGCCCTTTACCTACAATTCCTCTCCCCCCATCCAGTCTCCAACTCAAAGACAACAAATTCTGTACTGCCAAGCCAATGGTCTACTTCCAGTCTTCATTTTATTGCATTTAACACAGTTGATCACTCCCTCCTTGATACATGTTCTTCACTTGATGTTAAAACATCATTACTTTAAAAAAAAAAAAATCCTACTTTCTCGTAGTTTTCTTCCTCACTGGTTTCTACTCCTTAATCTCTTGGCTTGTGCCTTTTCAACTATAAATGCTGGCATACTCCAGAGTTCTATTATTGGTCCTCTTTCGAGCTACTATCTTAGTGATCCAATCACCATCCTAAGTTTAAATCCCATCGCTATGCTAGTAATTCCCCAATTTATAACCTCAGCCCAAGCCTGTTCCAAAGTCCAAGAAAACATACCCAAACCACCAGACAGCTCTCCTTAAGTGTCTAATATCTCAAAATTGACACTTCAGAAATTGAACCACTGATATTCTATCCTCACCCACCCCCAAATGTTTTCTATGTGGAGCCTTTCACATTTCAGTTGATGATAACCCCATTCTTCCACTTACTCATATCAAAAATATTGGAATCATCTGTAAGACTTCTTCCCCATGTTGCATATCCAAGCCATCAAGAAATTTTGTTTGCTTCTACCTTCAAAATATATCCAGAATCTAACCACTTCTTACCGCCTTGGTCCAAACAGCTATCATCTTTGAGCTAAATTACCACCATAACCTTTTTACAGATTTCCCTGTTTCTTCTCTTCCTGCCTCCCATCTCTTCCTAACAAATCCTTTTAAAGATGTAAGTTAGAGTATGTTACAGCTTTGCTCAAAATACTCCCAACAGCTCCCCATTTTACACGGAGTAAAATCCAGGATCTTTAGAGTACCTACATGATATGGCATCTAGTACTTCTCTGACCTTAAATTCTAATTACATCCCCCTCATTCTGTCTGCTTCAGCCATTCTAGCTTACTTCAACATGACAGGCATTCTCCTACACTAGTGCCCTCTTCCAGCCATTTCTCTGACTGGAATGTACTTTCCCCAGATATTCCCTTAGCTCATTTCACCTCCTTCAAATTATTACTCAAATATGACCCTAATCATCTTAACTGCAACCATCCCCAACTTGCACTCTTGATCGTACTGCTCTTTTTCCTTTTTATTCCATAGTATTTATCATTTCCTAAAATATTAAGTTTATTATTTATAATCTGCCTCCCCTTTTGAGAACATGAGCCCCAGTGAGGACATTAAGTCTTTATTTCCTTATTTTTTTAAGATTTTTTTTATTTACTTGACAGAGAGAGACACAGCAAGAGAGGGAACACAAGCAGGGGGAGTGGGAGAGGGAGAAGCAGGCTTCCTGCTGAGCAGGGAGCCCGATGCGGGGCTCGATCCCAGGACCCTGGGATCATGACCTGAACCAAAGGCAGATGCTTAACGAATGAGCCACCCAGGTGCCCTATTTCCTTATTTTTTTTTTTGTAAATATTTTATTCACTGATTTATCCCAAGACTAAAGCAGCATCTACCACCTTGTAAGCATGTAATATTTTTGAACAAATAGACCTGTAAGCCTTAATTAGGACTACAATTTTATCTTACCATCTTTATGCATCCTTATTTGACTCTCATTTTCAAATGTTTCAATAATTTTCAAGCCCCTAAATCAATTCTAAACCTCTTCATTATCAGTGAACCTTTGATTGTCTGAAATACAGGGCATCTAAGCTCAACTGCTTCAACTTTCTTCTTGGCAAAATGGACATCACACCTATTCTCTTCAAGGATATAGTTTTTCACTTTTAATGTTAACTAATTTCCCCACCTCGCTCAGCTACTTACTTTATTCTCAAACATTTCTCTACCCTTGTTTTTTAAAAATCTATCAGTCACGTGCACTGTAGCCTACAAGCCATACCGATGCTATTATCTTCTCATTCCTTCTCTACTACAAATATTTCCCAAAGACATTGACTGGCTCCACGTCCTCATCTCTAGGTTAATCTTGACCATAAAACAATGCGGGTTTCATTACCATATTTTATTTGTAATACCTTACATAATATTTACAAGAATCTTTTCTGAGAAAAAAAAATCCTATACATTAAAAAATACATATAATGTGAAAGTCTTCTATAATCCCACCTTGACAGAAAGACATTTATTAATGATTTGGTGTACAGCTTTGCCACATTTTTCTCCCTATGCATAAACATATGTACTATTGGATTTCCAAAAATCCAACATCTCATACATAATGTCTGCCAACTTTATTCATGTACTCTATCTAGCCACATTCCTTACTAATATATATTCATTTGACCTTATTCTTTGACAGTAGTCTAGCCTATCAATATACTATAAGGTGTCCTTTCCTCCTATTGATGAGAATTTAGATGATTTCTATTGTTTCACAATAAAAAAAAAAAACCTTTACTGATTAAGACTATTCATTCCTCATTTTGTGTCATCACAGAATCTCATCTTCTTAAAACTTTCTTCTCTTTGCAATGAAGAAAGATAATTTCTTTTCTAGTTCTACTTCCTTTTTAACTTCTCCCTCCCATTCTCCTTTCCTGGCTTGTACTTTCCTTTGGGCAACCATACCCATTCACCTGATTCAAGAAACTCCATTTTTGACCCTGTCTCAGCTCTAGAGCCATATTTTTAACTATATTAAAAATATTTCCAGGGCACCTGGGTGGCTCAGTTGGTTAAGCGCCTGACTTCGGCTCAGGTCATGATCTCAGGGTACTGGAATCAAGTCCCGGATAGGGTTCCCCACCCAGCAGGGAATCTGCTTCTCCCTCCTCCTGCCCCTCCCCCTGTTCATGCTCTCTCTCTCTCAAATAAATTAAAAATCTTAAAAAAATTTTCATAGAAGTAGCTCAACAACTCTTCAAATTAATAGGTAACAGTGGGAATTCATTACCTTTGCAAACATCCTTTAAATCCTGCCCTTAATGTCATCTAATGTAATAACCCAATACCTCAGTCCAAAAATCTCCAAATATTCCCTTTCTTAACCTCTATATCTATAGGGATCATAAGACCTACAAACTCAATCTTTATTGAGTATATACCTACCTTTTCCTTTGTTTTTTTCTAGACTTATCTGGATCCTTTATCTTGCGTTGGCCATTACAACATTTCTCGTCTTGACTTTCCACTTGGTTTTCTTACCACTAATCTTGTCCACATCTAATCCATTACATGAACACTACCAGATCTTTCAACGACCTGACCATATTATTGCGCACCTCAAGTATCATGCCAGAAGTAGTATCTACTGAACAAAATTCAATCCCTCCCTCCCACCCAAATTTAGACTCAACCTATTTTCCAAGTCCTACTTCCATCTTAACCTTTAGTTTTTGCTCTACCTACAACTTTCTATGGCCTATAGCTTCACTTACTGTTCTCCCAACCTGAAAGGCCCATGTCCCTTTCTCTTCTCAAAACCCAATTATTAAAGGTCTACCTCAAAGGTCACCTCCTTTGTGAATGCATCTCTAGGATTTGTTTTTTAATATATGTATTTTCCCTTTAATACTTACATCATCTTGTCTTACCACAGTGAGCGTTATCAGTCTTTGCATTCTTTACAATTTATTTTTAATTACATATAAATTACAATTCATTTTTAATTTGCTTTCCAGTTAACCTATCCTTTTTTTTTTTAAGATTTTTTTATTTTTTACTAGAGAGAGAGAGAGAGGGTACAAGTGGGGGAGTGGCAGACAGGAGGAGAGGGAGGAGCAGGTCCCCCGCTCATCAGGGAGCCCGATGTGGGGCTTGATCCCAGGACCCCAGGATCATGACCTGAGCTGAAGGCAGACGCTTAACCATCTGAGCCACCCAGGTGCCCCTCCAGTTAATCTATTCTTATGCCCAAATACCTAAACTTTGGGGAAGATTTGCCAACTGATAAACCAAATGCAGTCTGTGGGGTAAACTCTTGAAATACAGGTGCTTTTGTTTTTGAAAACTGTAGTTCAACATTATGTCCCATTTTTGAACGATGATTAGTTAATAGGAAATTGCTGGTAACTTTCATAGTTAAAAAAAGTCATACCTTTATAGCTGCTTTTTCATTAGGGAAAGTAGCAAAAGCTGTATGTTTCTGAAAAAGAATTAAGGTACAAATTATTTCTAATACTTTCAGTTTTTCGTAAGAAGTTATGACTTTACCAGCTGACAGTTATTTCACAAATTAGTAAGGTCATGGAAAAGGATGGAAAATCGAGATCATTTAACTGTTTATTCATTTCAGCACTGTGGTTCTTAATCTTTATTGGATCAGAGTTCCTTGAGATGACAGCTATAACAGCTATGTAGCCTTTTATATAAAGGTGTACACACATCTACAGCATGTTTTACATACACTTTCAAACAGTTCAACAGACCAGAAGTTTAAAACCCCTACTCTACTAAAGGACAACCCTTAAAGTATCTTCAGTTTACAATACATCTAAAAATCTTAAACTTTCCTCTATACAGCCAAACACAAAGTTTAAAAATGTTTACCAACAGAAAATCATTCCTCAAGTGCATGGTTCCTTTGTGCTTTATCCTTGTAATAAGGGTTCAATGGGAGAAGTCTATTTTAAAATATAAACTGTAAGTAGTTTAAAAACTATCAGAAAAAAAAGTAAATGAATCATTACCACGGATAATGTTCCTATCTGTAAATGCTTTTTAAAGCATTTACAAGTTGCTTGAGTATTTATGTAACATATTCTAATTTTGTCTAATCTGATCCAAGATGACCTAATTAAGAGTACTTAAACTAATCACATAGAGTATTTGTATTTGCCGGGAAGGTGACACTTTGATCAAAATTGGTCAGTCGTCTCAGTACTTCTCAACCCTGGTTGCATATTAGAATCATGTGAGGAGACTAAAACCACTGATATATGGCCGAATCACAGACCATCTTGCAGAAACTTAATATCACCATTACTATTTTAACGGAGAGAAATCCATCCAAAACATCTTCAGGTACAAAAGCAAATGAAATAATTGGGTAAATTCTTGTGTAGAAACTTTTTTCTCCTGTGTAGAAATCTTTAATAGTCTTAAAAATATCATTCCAACGGATTCCGTCAGAAAAATTTTTATTAAGAATTTTTTCCTAAAAACTCTGGTAGAAATTCTGTAACTGGTTTACTTAAGTTACTACTGTACTTTCTCCTCTATTTTAATGAATGTCTTAACTGTGGCTTATAAATAACCCAACATTTTTTTACAAGTCCTTTGTACTTCATATCTGAGAGTACTCTGAGTCTAAAAGAAATGCTCTCAAATTCCGAGGAGTTTATTCTGAGATTCTCAAGATAGGTCAGAAAAACGGATGTAAGCTATTTTCCATTCTTCTGCCTTGACTTTTTCACTGCTCTTTTCGACAGCGCTGTAACACAGGCTCAAGACATTTAAAACTTCACTTGGTACGCAAAACATTTTGACGTAAAAGAGAGAAGACAGGGAAGACCCCACCACACAGCTCATTTTCCCACTCTCTTCTACTTCCTTCTGTCAAAGCTTCCCCCACCCTGAGTCACTACCCAAGGGCCTTCCCTGGCGGCTTCAGACGGGCGCACCCTTACCAGTCGTCCCTTATCTGACAGGACGCGCACCGACTGCGCCCCGAAATATTTCAGCAAGTCTTCTTTCTCTTCGGTGGTCAGCTCGGCTGGCAGGTGCCTCACTAGAAGGGTTCGGTCGCCCCGCGGCGGGGAAAGCGAGGCAGAGCTCTGACATCCTCTTGACATCGGCGGTAGTGGCTGCTCGGGGGCCGCCATTTCCCTTGGAGAAACCGCAACAAGGAAGGCGAAAAACGAGCACGCAGTGAAAGTGCGCTAATCTACAGAAGCTGAACATAAACGAGTATTTTTCCGCCTCGCGCTAAGGATTCTGGAAACAAGGAAGTACCGCGATAGATGGTCACCTTCTCGCGAGATTTGCGCTGGGACGGCGGACTCCTATTTCAAAGACCGGTTCCTCAAACTAAACGACTAGATTCCATAGCGGTGGGAGAGCAAAGTGATTTTTAAATTCCGGGCAGCTGCTGAAGGTATTAAAAACAAAAAATTTCCATGGAGAAGCGCGAGCATTTAAAAAGTTGTCAAAGAAGGTATAAGGGGCCTCAGCCGCGTGAAGAAAAAGGCTATAAACCCAAGGACAGAAGACACCACTGCTGCGCTTGTGCGAGCCGGGAGCGAGTCTGGGCGTGGCGCCCGCGCGGTCTGGAGCTGAGCTCGCTAGGGTCCTGTTACCCGGCCTATTGCGAAAGCTCATTTGACTGGCTGGCTGGGAAGGAGGACTTGGTGTGGGATTAAGCGAAGTGGTGTGTGCTTACAGTCTTGGGATGGTGAAACCTAAAGATAGGAAATTCTTCGACTCAGTAAGGTGCACGTAGGTGGGAGAACTTAGTTAAAGGAGCAAAAAGTTAAGTGTGTTTTGTTTTCTTGAATCATCGTGCATATAGCGGTCAAATAGGCTCTGGCCAGTGTTCATTTCACGGAATTGGCGGCCTCTAAGGAGATATACCCTAATGAATATAAATAATTATATAGATAAATCGATCGATCGGTAGATCTTCATATATTTAATTCTAATAACGACCCTAAGGGGTAGGTACTCCTTCCCATTTTACCTTTAAGGACATTGATGTAAAATGAAGTAAAAGTCACACAGCTAAAAAATGACAAAGCTGAGATTCCACCCTGCTAGTGTAACTGGGCATTACACTTTAATCCACTATCCTGTCTAGTTTGTGAAGGGAGTAAGGCAGAGATCATCCCAAGAAGTGAATCAGAAATGTCTCCGTCAGTGTGATGATTAAATTTTGGATATGAAAATTTCTCTTTGGTTGCTGTGTGAAAAATATAATAGAAGCCAGAAGACAGTTGGGCTACTACAATAGCCCAGGTGAAAAAAAAAAAAATTGCTTGAAATAGTTTGGCAACAGTGGATACAGAGAGAAGAATCTGGAACTGAAATATATTTGGGAAGTAGAATTGATAAGAGTTGTAGATGAAGAAAAGTAGTTAAGGATAGTTCTGGGTTTTCAGCTTGAGCCCCAAACTGTTCACCATCTAGGTGGATGATGATCATGCCATTTTTTGAGCATGAGAAGAGGGACTAAAGTGTAGCTAGATTGGGGACTGCAGGGAAGGGTGGGAAAGGGAGGAACACATATTAAATTTAAGCTACCTAGTCAATATCCATGTTTCAAGTAGGCAATTGGATGTAAATTTGGTATTCTAGAGAAATATCAACACAGGATGCACATACAGCATCAACACATATAATATTTACCAAGGGATAAGAGATAGTGTAGGCAGGGAGAGAGGGGCCCAGTATTGATCTATGGGGCATGTCAATGTTGGGAAATGGAGGAGAGAGGAAGAACAAGATAATCCTTTCTCTCTTGGCACTTACATCCTAGTAGTAAAGATAGATGATAACATGTAGATAAGTAAATAAGTTCCTTTGGAGAGTAATATGTGCTTTTGGGGGAAAAAATACGGACAGGGTAGAGGGATAAACTGTGATTGGAGAAGGCATGCTACTTTAAGCACTATCCTTTGTAGGCTTTTGTCCATGTCTTTCACCATTAGTAAAATGATCAGCATATCATTTTACTAATATCATCATATCTTATCCTTCCCTTCAATAGCTCAGGCAGATTTCATAATTTCTTAGTCACTTTCAGTTAATAGTCCCAGTGGACTCAAAATGTCAACTCTAAATTATATTCAGTCCTCACTTTTTACCCTCTTCTCATATCAGCCTTCACCTAAGAGATAGGAGGAAGATATAATTTGCTTTCATCTCTCCCACGTTCAAGTAGAAGTGGGTGTGGTCTGCTCTGTGTTGCACATTTCTCATTTTCTTTTCTTGGGATACCACAGAGGTTCCCAAACTTTCTCAGCTCATGGTGCTTTTATTGTCTCAATAGTTTTTTTCAGCAGCATCCCTTGGTACCTCCTCACTTCCTGTTCCACCCTGATTTTACACAGCAACAGGAAAAAAACCCAGGTTTGCAAAGATTTTTAAATTCAAAAATATTTCAGGCTGGTGATTCATGTAGTGTCTGACAGATTTTGAGTATTGCCGTTTCCCTCAAATATTGAAACTATTCCATAGCAGGGGCATCTGGCTGGCTCAGTCTTGATCTTGGGGTCATAAGTTCAAGCCCCATGTTGGGTGTGGGGATTACTTTAAAAATAAATAAATAGAAGTTAAAAATAAAATATTCCATAGCACCTCTGTGATGTAGTTGGGGCACCTGGGACACCTCAGCCACAGTTTGAGAACTGTGACTCTAACTACTTTTTGGTTTTGATTTTCTTCATTGCAAGGTAGGCGGAGGAAAGTGAGAGGTGAGGAGTATCTTACTTCATTGACCAAATGTTGATTCTTTAACTCACTCTGATTCTCTCTGGTTCTATCTGTTGATGGACGCCTCTGCTAATGTTTTTTAGTGGCTCATATTCATCAATTCCCCCTCTATCACTGAGTACCTTTTCAGGCAAGAGTAGCTTCCCCCCTCCCCTTTGGTCTTTGGTTTACATCTCCAGTTTACCTCACTTAGCCATGTGTCTATTTGGGCATTCCTTTCAATTTCCAAACTTCCTATTTTTTCCCATGAAGCCTGGAGAACTCCTGGGGCCTATTTCTGGTATTTCTGGAAGGCCTTGGAGAACCTGAGAAAAGAATTTACTTTTTTTTCCTCTGTTTTTTTGTTTTGTTTGTTTTTTTTTACTTAAGATACAATTGACATAGAGCATTATATTAGTTTCAGGTATACAACATAATGATATGTTAGTATACATTACAAAATGTTCACCACTATAAGCCTAGTTTACATCCATCGTCTTACATAGTTTCAATTTTTTTTCTTGTGATGAGAACTTTTGAGATCTACACTCTTAGCAACTTTCAAATATGTAATACAGTACTAATAACTATAGTCACCATGCTGTACATACATCCCCAGGATTTATTTATTTTATTACTCAAAGTTTATATCTTTTGACTCCCTTCACCAGTTTCTCCATCTTCCATCCTGCCTCTGGCAACCACCAGTCTATTCTGTGTATCTATGAGCTTCGTTTTGTTTTGTTTTTGAGTCCCCATGTAAGTGAGATCAGATGGCATTTATCTTTGACTTATTTCACTGAGCAAAATGCCCTTGAGATCCATCCATTTTGCCACAAATGGCATGATTTCCTTTATTTTTATTTCTGAAAAATATTTCATTATATATCATACATTTTTTATCCATTCATTCATTCAGAAATACATAGGTTGTTTAGTCTATATCTTGGCTATTGTAAATAATGCTGCAGTAGATGTGGGGATACATGTATCTTTTTGAGTTAGTTTTCTTCAGCTAAGTACCCAGAAGTGGAATTACTGGATCATATGGTAGTTCTATCTTTAATTTTTTGAGGAGCCCCCATACTGTTTCCCATAGTGGCCAACAGTGCACAGGGCTTCCCTTTTCTCCACGTCCTTGCCAACAATTTCTCTTTCTTTTCTTTCTTCTTTCTTTCTCTTTCTTTCTTTCTTTCTTTCTTTCTTTCTTTCTTTCTTTCTTTCTTTCTTTCTTTCTTTTTCTCTTTCTTCTTTTCTTTTCTTTCTTTTCTTTTCTTTCTTTCTTAGGATAGCCATTCTAAAAGGTGTGAGTTGATGTATCATTGTGGTTTTGATTTGCATTTCCCTGAAGATTAGCGATGTTGAGCACCTTTTTGTGTGTCTGTTAGCCATCAGTATTTCTTCTTTGGAAAAATGTCTACTTAGATTTTCTGCTCATTTTTAATTGAATTGTTAGTGTATATTTTTTTGCTTCTCAGTTCTATGAATTATTTGCAGCCAAAGTTCTAGAGAGATTATGTGGGAAGCAAAGACAAAAGAAACATTAAATTCCCTTACTACTTATAGCCAGCCCATTAACAAGTCCTTGAAACAGGCTGACATCCTCTAGGAACTCAGCTGCCTCAATGTTAGTACTTTGCTAAGGTCAAAAGGTAATCTTAACCCAACCCCCAGAATACTGTAAATCTACTTTAACATATAAAAATACTTTTGGCGGGGTACCTGGGTGGCTTAATTGGATAAGCATCTACCTTCAGCTCAGGTCATGATCTCAGAGTCCTGGGATTGAGCCCCATATTGGGCTCCCTAGTCAGCCCTCTGCTCGTGATGTCACTCTCTCTCTCTCAAATAAGTAAAAAAATATATATATTTAAAAAAAAAAGAGTACCTTTGCAAACTTCCTTTATCTCTACCTCCCAAGATATTTGTTGGCAGTCATCCCCTAAGCATATGACCCACAGATAAAAATATGAAGGGTCTCATGACTCAGGTTTTATTAGACAGTAATAAATGACCTTTTCTAACAATAGCTAGTCCCCTCAAAGGCCCTGGAAGCCTTGCTTTCAAAATTCCTAGGAGACTTGCTCTCCCTAACCACTTCCCAACTTGAAAGTATATAATCAGCCACTCCTCGTGACCCCAATGCAGCTCTTTCTGCCCACAGGTCTTGTCTCTGTGCTTTAATAAAACCCCCTTATTGCACCAAAGACATCTCAAGAATTATTTCTTGGCTATTGGCTCCAAAACTCAACATCTTTCCTACATCAAGAGACATAAGTTATCCTTATTTCTTTACCTTGTACTCCAAAATGTACTTCTGTCTGGCTCCTGATCCCATCAGTCCATAAAGTAATTCTTGCTAGGGTCAACAGTTACACCAAGTTGCTAAATCCAATAGACGTTTTCAGTTCTCATTTTAACTTTTCAGCAGAACTTGAGACATTTGACCACATTCTTTTTGAAATGTCATCTTCCCTTGGTTTACAAAACATACCATTTCTCTTACTGTTCTAGCTCACTTTCTCTCTGGCCTGACTCTAATTTTCAACTTCAGTTTTTTCTCCTTTGTTCCCTAACTTTGAACCTTCTTTCCACCTTTGCTCTTAAATGATAACCTTGTTTCTTATTCTCATTGAAAAAAATTGAAGACTTCCATACCCATCAGTCATACTTGCATTTGTGCTTCTTAGTTAAGGCAACCTCTTACTTCAGAATTAGATCCCCTGCCTTCTTGTGTACTCTACTGAATCATTCTCATTCAGTATATATGCTATTATCATTTTGATTTTTTTTTAAAAAGCAAAGCAAATGATGTGGAGAACAAAGGCAAAGGAAACATAGGGAAAAAAGTAAACTTTCTCACAACTTAATAGCCCACTGACAAATACCTGGGACATGCAGAGTGACCTTTCTCCAGAAAATCAACTACCTCAATGTTAATACTTTGCTAGAGGCAAAAGGCAACCTTAGCTTGATAATAGCCCAACCTCCAGTACCCTAAAAGTCTTCTTTAACATATAAAAATCCCTTTGGAAACTTTCTTTATCTCTACCCCCATAATGAGGGAGCAAAAGGCAAAATGAGGGCATAGATAGCACAAGCTAACACCCAGCAACACTCCCCCCCCCCCGCCCCCCGCCCATATGCGTGACATTCCTCAGGCATTCCAGGCTGCCCTAGAACAAAGGAAAGGAAAAAAAAAATGGTTAACTGATGGAGATCACAAGCAGGACCTGAGCCTCCATTAGTTTGCAACTGTCTTAATGATTTACAAGAAAAAGGCAGCCTCCAAAACCTATAGACTCAATTTACTGGAGCCCTAACATCACCCTCCACTCCGTAGGATAAAAAACCTTACATAATCAGTCTCTCTTTTACAACCCCAGTGCAGCTCTTTCTGCCTGCGGGTCCTGTCGCCCTACTATAATAAAAACACTTCTGGCACCAGAGACGTCTTAAGAATTCTTTCTTGGCCTTTGGCTCCGAACCCCACAATTCCAAACCATATCAGCCCCAAGATATATGTTAGCAATCATCCTCCAAACATATGGCCCACTGATATATATCTGAAGGGTCTCATGACTAAGGTTTTACTAGACAGTAATAAATACCCCGTCAAGATCCTGGAAACCTTGCTTCCAACTCCTTAGGGACTGAGGCTATCCCTAACACCCTCCCAATCTGAAAGTATATAAAATCAGTCACTCCTCACAATTGCAGGGCAGCTCTTTCTGCCCATGGATCTGTCCCTGTGTTTTAATAAAACCATCTTTTTTTGCACCAAAGACATCTCAAGAATTCTTGACCATTTGCTCCAAAACCCCAATATTTCATATCAGCCAATATACAAATTTAAAAGAAAACCTTTTGTTTCCACTTCCCTCTCCAGCCATTTCTTTCTGTTTATAGCAAATTTGCTAGAAATAATGGTGTATGTTTGTTGTCTCCATTCTTTTTTCTCCCATATTTTCTTTAGTTTTGTTAAAAGAAAAACACAACAAATGACAACAACAACAACAAAAACTGCAGGCCCAAAATGGTATCACTGGGCCAAGTCACCAAAACAAGGCTTAATACATAACCTAATTATAGTTTCAACCTCCCCTAGACATACAATCCTAACTGGTCAGTCAGGAATTTTCTTTTAAGTATCAATGAGGTAATCTGCCAGATGGGCCCTTTCTTGCCCCCAAAGGAAGATGAGGTAATCCACCTAATAAGACCTCCTACCATTCCCTATAAGGGAAGGTGATCTTGCCTGGGACAATCTTTTCTTTCTCTTTCTTTCTTTCTTTCTTTCTTTCTTTCTTTCTTTCTTTCTTTCTTTCTTTCTTTTTCTTTTTCTTTCTTTTCTTTCTTTCTTTCTTTCTTTCTTTCTTTCTTTTCTTTTTCTTTCTTTCTTTCTTTTTTTCTTTTTTTCTTTTTTTCTTTTTTTGCTAATAAACTTCTTGCGCTACACTCCTTCCTATGAAAACCTTTTATTTTGTACAACTCCTTGGAGCTCCCCTACCTACTAGATGAGATATTGCCTGATTCATGAATCACTTACTAAAACCAATTAGATCTTCAAATTTACTCAATTGAATTTTTGTTCTTTAACAGATTTGGTGGCAGCAGTGGGATCCAAAGCAATTTCCATCAACATTGAGGGACAATGAGAAACACAAGCATGGTGCCCTGCTAACCCTTTTGAATTCACTGTCTTTCTTGCTGTTTTCAAAGGCCATTGGTGAGTTCCTCTGAGTTTGAGCTCTGTGCTCTGCATTTGAGCTCCTGATCTAATTGGCTTTTTTGTCCAGGGTTAACAGGTCACTCTAGACTAAAATGAAGCACTAACGGATCATTAGCCAGCCCTCAGTTCAGGTCACAGTTCCATATCAGAATCCCTTCCCTTGTTCTAGTCTGCAGTCCCCATTTACTGGGGTTTACTGGTTTAGTCCACATTGGACTAGCCAGAGCTGGACTGGGTTAGACTTAAGAACCAGAATGAGTTCAGGATCAGACTGGGTCTGATTTAAGAACCATAATGAGTCTGGGATTGGACCGGGTCTGATTTGAGCTGGACTGCATTTAGTGTGAGGCCTTGGTGTTTTAAATAAAAACTAGTTGTTAATGGGGAATCTTGGAAGCCAGAAATAAAGCTGCAAATATTGGTGGTCATGGATTGAGCATTTAAAGGCTTTGCCACCTCAAGAAGTCTCCCACTATAGGATAAGTTGGTTATGGAATGGGTTAAACTGACACTAGGTCACTTGCCAACTTCAAGAAAATTGCTGTGCAATGAGGTACACTGTAAAACACCCCACAAATACCATCCCCATGGCACATCCCTCTTAGATATTAGTTTGCCTCTAAGAAACCTAGCTAAAAGGCCTAGCTAAAAGAAATAGGATTCTTTATATCTAGGGAGTTGAGCACATTGCCTCTGGCACACCTGCTTATTTTGTGTCTAAGAACTATAGTCCTGGTAGTTGGAGATATCTAGCAAGATGGAACAATTTTACTAAAAACAACCTGGGATTACAATGGCTATTAAGGGGAATGTTACAATTAGATAAGATCATTTAAGAACACTTGTACTTAATGGTTCCCAAATTAAATAGAATGGGATACTTATTTTTTTTTTAAGATTTTATTTATTTATTTGACAGAGAGAGACACAACAAGAGAGGGAACACAAGCAGGGGGAGTTGGAGAGGGAGAAGCAGGCTTCCTGTGGAGCAGGGAGCCCGATGCGGGGCTTGATCCTAGGACCCTGGGATCATGACCTAAGCCGAAGACAGACGCTTAACGACTAAGCCACCCAGGCACCCTTGGGATACTTATTTTAATTTACATGCAGAAGTCTCCAAAAATTTTCAAACTTTCAAAGTCATTTCAGTGGAAAATTCATTGCAAAAGACTAATAAAAAATTAAAGAGAGAAAAGGTACCTAAAAGATTATAAGACTTTTACCCATTCTGAAGAAACTATTAACAGTTGCCTTTTAAATTAAAACCACTCAAGGCTACAGGTAGTCCTCTTCAGGTATCTTTCACTCTTTAGTCAAAGACCAAACTAAGGGCTATAGTTAAGAATTTTTTAAACCCAGGGAGGATCCTCAAAAGTTTCTGTAAATAGATTGCCTCCTGACCCCATTCAAGAAAAGGAAGATAAAATTTCACATTGTCCCTCTCCTTTCCAAATCCAGACCAATTGGTTATTGATTCTTTCTCTCCCAAGATAGCTATTTCCTTTTTGTTTATCTACTTTTTGCATCCTAAGAATTTGGCTTGATTTTTTACCTGCCTGGGATGTGCAGGTTATTGGTTCTTTCTTTAGTTATCTTTGGGAGTAACTCTAAATCTTGTGAAGATAAAATCTTTTACACCCTCTTTGAGGACACCTCATAGGTCCATGAAGTTGTTTAAAACTGCCAGAAATATTTATTGTTTGTCCAGGCTGAAACATGACAAGATATTTGTCAAGATATTGATATCAAGATATTAATAACTCTATGATCAGAAATTTGACCAAAGTGGAAGCTGATATTCAGAGCCTGATGGGAAGTTTTTTAGGCATTGTCCCATAGGCTAAATGTAACCAAAAGGAAAGAAGAAATTCTAATGTAGGTGGATGGGTGCATCAGTCCTTTGATATCATTGGCAGCAACTAACCTAATTGAGGAATTTAAAGCAGTTTTCCTTATTTACAAACCTAGTCTTTACAGGCCCAACAGTGTGGTTACAGAAACAATTCAGAATCCACTGATCCTTTTTACCTATTCCCAAACCTCCCTTATTTATCTCAAGAGGTTTGTAAGTAAAACTTGTAAAAACTCTGGCCTCAAGGGAACAAACATCCTAGGAACATCCTGCTTTATTTTTTCCTTTGAATTATAAATGTTGTACCTAGGGTCTTCCCCAGAACTTTTATCTAGACCATCTTTTTTTTTTTTTTTTTAAGATTTTACTTATTTATTTGACAGAGAGAGAGCACAAGCAGGGGAAGCAGCAGTGGGAAGCAGAGAAGCAGGCTCCCCACTAAGCAAGGAACCCAATGTGGGGCTTGATCCCAGGACCCTGGGATCATGACCTGAGCTGAAGGCAGATGCTTAACCGACTGAGACACCCAGGCGCCCTGGACCATCTTTTTAAAAAGCAAATTTGGGGGCGCCTGGGTGGCTCAGTTGGTTAAGCGACTGCCTTCGGCTCAGGTCATGATCCTGGAGTCCCGGGATCGAGTCCCACATCGGGCTCCCTGCTCAGCGGGGAGTCTGCTTCTCCCTCTGACCCTCTTCCCTCTCGTGCTCTCTATCTCTCATTCTCTCTCTCTCAAATAAATAAATAAAATCTTTAAAAAAAAAAAAGCAAATTTGGGGGAGGTAATTCTTATCAAGAAAAATACAAAAGCAGAAAGATTATTTAGAACTTGATTTGTTAAGGATAAATAACAAATCTTAAGTGCCTTCTCCACAAATATTACAAAAAGCTTTAGCCCTCTATACAGGTAACTTTAGCTTGTTCCATTTACCAGAAAAACAAACCTAGATCTATCTTTTATAACTAGTGAATTTTACACCAATTTCATGGCAATAATTTTAAAACAGAAGCTATAAGGTCTCTGTTGCATCTGAACATACAGTTAGTGTGTATCCATATCTATGTTGTAGATGTGTGGTATTTTCTACCTCCAGATGGTATTGCCAAAATTAATTTGTAAAAGCTCTGCTTAATTGGCTTAAACAAACAAGCACTTTACATAAATTAGTATTCATAAAAATTCTCAGAAATATAATAGAAACTAACCCCATGTTTTTCAAGTTCTTGTGATCTGGTATAATCTTCAGTAAATTAAAGTTAGTTTAATGAGTTCATTGGTTTAACTAAAACAGGCATGTCTTTAGAGTTATCAACATTGAATATAATTCTGGTAAATAACCTTTATTTTAATACTTAAATTTATTTACTAATTAAATTCATGTAATATTATTTGTAATTTGTCAGCAAAACTAATTTAGAATTATGGTTGACTTTGGTGTCTCATAAAGTTTTTGTGCATAATCTAAGCATAATTGTTAAGAACAAGTAGGTTGAATAGATATAATTTTAGGTAAATTTTTTAAATAGTTTCCCCAAACCTTGGTAACTTGAAACCTTAAAGTTTTGCTAAGTGATGAGTTAAGTTAAATTCATTGAATATCTGCATCATTTCCTAATAAGATAATAATGAAACATTAATTACTGAGAATAGGTTTATCTATTTTTGGCTTCATATGACAGAGAAACTAAAAGATATTTGGATGTGTTAGTGCTACATTGGAAAAGGCACATACTTCTAGAAATTATGAAATGTGTTTGTAAATTTGCCAACCTAAAGAATGCTGGTGTTACAGGGTTGTAGTTTTCTTGTCTCACAGAGGTGAAGAATGAATCTCTTGGACACAAAAGGGTGCAGTGATAGTTTAAGTTAAGGTAAGAACCCAAAGAAAGCCCTCTAGAGTGAGAGGGGTTGAATGGGTTGCCAGTGAGCTTTTATGGTCAGTCTTTTATTCAAAACTGGTGAGGGAACCTAAATCTTCTTGATGTGACCACTGATAGCACCATGATTACTTCTCCTTTGAATATCTCATCAGTAATGTTTAAGACAAATGAGGTGGTCTGGTTATGTTCCCTTATCTCTGGTTTCCTTACACCTCAGCATTTCTGGGATTTTTGTGAGCTTGATCGCATAGACCCCTACTTGTCTCTCCCTGCCTAGCCCTGCCTGTCCCTTACTCACTGATATAACGGTTCACAATTGCTTACATCTAGTTTTCACTAGATATTAAGGTTTCTAAGGGTTAAGAATTCTAATTAATGTATGTGATTAAAGCTACTAGAAATAATAAGGGCAACATCTTCTTATACCAAGAAGTAGGATGTGTTTTCAATAAGAGAAGATATGAGAAATTGAGATGCATTTTTTGTTGAAGGAAAAGAAAGTAATTTTGTCCTAAAATGAGGCTGGTTGTCTAAAGAGGAAAAACGGGGGCGCCTGGGTGGCTCAGTCAGTTAAGTGTCTGGCTCTTGATTTTGGCTCAAGTCAAGAACTCAGGGTCCTGGGATTAAGTCCCATTCCAAAGTTGTTGGACTTTTGGTCTGCTTTTGATAACAGATTATGAAAGTTTCTTTACCTTTTAAGTGCTCTGCCTAGAAACAGTGATTTTGTGTTTTATAAAAATAATTTCCTGTGTCTGCTGTCTTTATTAGGTTTTTGATTACCTAGGAAAACTGAGTGTTCTTAATATTAAAGGAGCTAAATTTTGCTAATAGATAATTATTAAGTTTCATAATAATCTGTGATACTATTCAGGCAAGCACTTTATTTTTTTTGTAAGATTTTATTTATTTATTTGCCAGAGAGAGCTCACAAGCAGGGGGAGGGGCAGGCAGAGGGAGAAGCAGGCTACCAGCTGAGCAAGGAGCCTGATGCTAGACTTGATCCCAGGACCCTGGGATCTTGACCTGAGCTGAAGGCAGATGCTCAACCAACTGAGCCACCCAAGCAAGCACTTTAAAATTTTTTGTCTGTGTGTGATTTTAACAAACTTCCCAAAATCAAATTCTAAATGAAGTCTTTTGTCCTAGAAGAAACTAGAATTTTTCCAGAAGTTTCCCTTAACATTTCAAAGGATTTGTTAACCTAATTAGGCTTATTTGATATGTTAAATTATATGGGAAGCATTGTCAAATAATATCTAATATTATGCCTTCCTTATATTGTATTTGTATAGGTATATAAGAGTTCTAGAAATCATGTGAAATTTCTAGACATATGTGTCCTGATATAACTTTATCACTTTATATTATTCTTTTACCTTCTGAAGTTGCTCTCATCAAAATTGAGGTTTGTACTAAAAGGACTAAGCCTGAGTATCAAGGAGATGCTTTAGCTGACTTTCATGCAAAGGCAGCAGAAACAGAACCTGTAAAGATTGTGTCACATATGGATGAAGTCTATTCTGCTTCTGCAGAAAATGACCCTTTGGTGCCAGACTTTTGCCATCCTGATGTCCTTGCCACATGGCAACAGCCTGCTTCTAAATCAAAGAAACAATAATTGTAAATTAAAAGAACACTTAGGGCTGTGGGCAACCCAAGATGGCTGCACAGTTCTTTCTGGCTCCCTGGCAAGCCTCACTTTTTTGGTGTTTTCATTCCTTCACCCACTCTGGTGCATTCAAGATGACTCAAATTATTAATGGACGTTGATGGGAAAACTTTTATAAAATTGCAAAAATAGTCTACCAATAATGTCTGACTCATCATGTTCATAATCCTGGAGAAACTATTTTATTTTGTTTTGTTTTTCAAGAGACTTCACACTTCCCTCTGGACCCTTTGAACACCTGCAGTTGGACTTCATTCAACTGTCACTTAGTATGGGTTACCACTATGTTCTTATTCTTATATGTGTGTTTTGCAGATGGATTGAAGCTTTCCCTTAACTGCAAGACCGATGTCCTCATAGTGGCAAAAAACTATTAGAAAATGTGTTTTCTACTTGATATACCTTCCATGATCTCCAGTGATCAAGATACCTCTGCTTCCCTGGGAAAATCTTATAAGCCTTAATGAAAACCTTGAAAACTTTTTGGAATTATCACTCTCCCCATCACTTCAATCATCAGACAAGGTTGAGAGAACTAATGGGATCCTCAAACGGAGCCTTTCTAAACTTGCCAAAACTACTGGGCTTCACTGTTCTAAGATATTGCCCTTGGTCTTACTGACTGCTAGAAGTTAGCGCTTTGGGAAGTATAACCTCACACCATGTGAGATAGTCATAAGCAGACCAATGTCTATTGGTGTACAACCTTCTGCCGATCCCTTGTTGTCTCATACTGGTATGACTGACTACTGTACGTCTCTCATATCTTATGCTCAAGCCTGTCAACAGGTTATAGAAGACTCTGTGGATCCCAATTTAAAGGATCCTGTTGGTCACAGTCTAAAGCCTGGTGACTAGGTATTCTGGAAACATCATCAGAGGAAGACACTTCTTGAGCTCAGTTGGAAGGGACTTTACCAAGTTTTCCTGACTGCTGACACTGTTGCAAAACTAGAAGACACTGGAGATCTCTGAATCAAATTGACAAGGAAGAGGAGTAGCTGACATTGAAGTAACTGATTCAGCCCGAGACAATGGATCAACTTAATATTTTAACTAAACATGAAACTCTTTCACCTTGTTTTCTTTTCCTTTACTTTGGCATTGCCTAGAAAGATAATGCCCTCATCTGTATCTCTCAGGCCATTGCTAAGAGGGGGTAATCTAGAATTTATTTCAGGTTAGGAGAAAATCTAACTGTGCCCCTAATTTTTCACAAGCAAAGTAAGAGATATCTCTGGTTGACTCCCCCGAATTTACATTGCTGAGTTAGAAAGGACCTACCAAGGAGGCTTTCATAATTTAGGATTCACTCCTTATAGGAGGACCCTATTTCCCTAGTTAGGGATAAATGCAAATGAGCCTATGACCAAGAACTTCTCCTTAACTCTTAATTATTGAAGAATCTGCTGCTGAAGTAATAGTGGCCCTACAAAGATTCTTAGACTCTATGGCCAAAGTTCTTGATAATAGAATAGCCCTTAATTATCTTTCATCTGAGCAAGGAGGTGTCTGTGTTGTGGCCAACACCATTTGCTGTACCTGGATTAACACTTCTGGGGAAATTAAAACTCAATTACATAAAATTGGGGGGGAGCCACTTGGCTTAAAAAGTTCACTTTAGGTGGGGTGCCTGGGTGGCTCAATTGGTTGAGCATCTGATTCTTGGTTTCAGCTCAGGTCATGATCTCAGGGTCATGAGAATGTGCCCTGCATCAGGCTCTGTGCTCATTGCGGAGTCTGCTTGTCCCTCTCCCTCTGCTCCTTCCCCTGCTCTCTCTCTCTCAAATAAATAAATAAAATCGTAAAAAAAAAAAGACACTTTAGGGCAGTCTTTCTTTTACTTAATATTGATTTATATTTATGAATTTATGAATTATATTTATGTCTTGGGGACTGTGGCTTTGAAGTGTACTACGAACATTGGGAATTATTGTTTATAATCTCCCTGGCACATTGTAGCCTCTCAAAAACTGAAAATGCGTATTTGCAGCTGCTAACTACCAAGCAGATGATCTCCCTGTACTTGAACCTCAGAGGAGAAGCCAAGAAAATGACTGACTTAAAGAATGTGAACCTGAAGCCATGACCTGTGAATATCACAGAGATTAAGCATGACTTATAGATACCACACAAAGGAAAAACACAAACTGCAAGAATTTTAGAGCAATAGCTGAGAGTGGTTCTGATGCCTTAAATTCTGATCACATCTCTCTCAGTTAAGCTGAGAGTCTGAGCAAAAGGGAGGAATTGTTAAAAGAAAACCATAGGCCTGGGGCACCTGGGTGGCTCAGTTGGTTAAGCGACTGCCTTCAGCTCAGGTCATAATCCTGGAATCCCAGGATCAAGTCCCGCATTGGACTCCCTGCTCAGCAGGGAGTCTGCTTCTCCCTCTGACCCTCCCCCCTCTCATGTGCTCTCTCTCTCTCATATAAACAAAAAAATCTTAAAAAAAAAAAAGAAAACCATAGACCCCAAAATGGCTTCACTTAGGTCAAGTCACCAAACCAGAGCTTAATGTATAATCTACTTGCATTTTTTTAAAAAGATTTTATTTATTTATTTGAGAGAGAGAGAAAAAGAGAGCATGAGAGCACAATAGTGGGGAGGGGCAGATGGACAAGCAGACTCCACCCTGAGCATGGAGCTAGATACAAGGCTCAATCCCAGGACCCTAAGATAATGACTTGAGCAAAAGTCAAGACACTTAACCAAATGAGCCATTTGCAGTTTTAACCTGCCCCAGAAATGTAGTCTTAACCAGTCAGGAATTTTCTGTTAAGCACCAATTAGGCAGCCTGTCACATGGGGCTTCTCTCTCCACCAAGGGAAGATGAGGTAATCTGTCTAAGATCCCCTAAGGGAAGGTAACCTTGCCTGGAAAAATCTTTTCTTTTCTTTTGCTAATAACGTCTTGCTCCACCCTCCAGCCTAAACTTGCTGACTGGGGTGCCGCCTGATTCAGGAGTCACTTCATAAAGCCAATTAGATCTTCAAATTTATTCCATTGAATTTTTGTTCTTTAACAGTTTATTCCAATCAAGTTAACAACCCCACTATTCTACTGAAATTGCCCTTCTCAAGGTCACTAATGACCCCTACATTGCTAAATCCAATGGTTATTTCTCAGATCTTATCCTATTTGATCTATCAATATCACTAAACACAGTGGTTTACTCTCAGCTGTAAAAACAACCAAAACAAAACACAACCCCAAATCTAAGCTCCCTTCATTTGACTTGCTGGGTACCACACTTTCCATGTTTTCCCTCCATCATTCTGGTCACTCTCTTTGTTTCTTTTGCGGGTTCCTCCTCGACCTCTGAATGTAGGAATTTCTCAGGGTTCAATCTTTTATTCTTACTCTACTCATCCTACAGATAATCTCAACAAGTTCCATGGCTTTAGAAACCATCCATATATTGATGACTTGTAATTTATATCTCCAGCCTTTACCTCTTCCCTGTATGCTTCAAAACCATAAATCTAAGTGCTTACTTTAACACCTCCTCCCTGTTGTATAATAATCATCTCAATCACAGCATGTTTAAAACTGAGCTCTTGATATTTTTTCTAAACTTCTTAAATTTTTTCTATCTCAATCACTTTTGATTTCTCTTTATCTTTTATATCCCATGACTCTCCATTCAGCAAATTCTCATTTTACCTTGAAAATATCTCAAAAATTGGACCATTTTTCTCCATCCCCACTGTTACCACCCTGTCAAAGCCACCATGAACTTTCTGAAATTGCAATAGTCTCGTGGCCATTCTACTTTTGTCCTTGCCCCCTGGACAGACACAATAAGGCTCAACAATTATTCCATGTATTCTTCATTTACCAACTCCCTTGTTTTTAGGTGGGACTATGTAATTCATTCTGGTCAATGACCTGCTACTGAAAGAAACGTGTCAATTCCAGACTACATCATGGAAGAGTAGATGTGAAAGCAGTGATGATAGAGGCCACACATTGAGATTATAGAGATAAGGCAAACATAGGCAGACAGGTAAACTTAACATAGAATACCTAGTTACCATATCAGTAACAACTGCCTTAGGAAATTGCTGGACTTTCACCAAACTTTGCATAATTAAGAAACAATTTTTATTATGTTAAATGCATTGATAGTTTAGGGTTTTTTGGTTTTTTCTTTAACCATATCAAAGCTAATTCTAGTAATACACTCTGATGGTTCATTTTATGTATCAACTTAACTGGCCACAGGGTGCCCAGATTAAGCATTATTTCTTGGTTTGTCTCGGAGGGTGGTTTTAGATGAGATTAGCATTTGATTTGGTGGACTCAGTGAAGTAGCTTGCCTAGTCCACTACAGGTAGACATCATACCATCCTTTGAGGGCCTGAATAGAACAAAAGGTGGATGATGCAAGAATCCACCCCTTTTTTCTTACCTCACTGTTGAACTGGAATATTTTACCTCTGGCCTTGACTGGGATTTATACCATCAGCTCCCCTGGTTCTCAGGCTTTCAGATTTGGACTTTTATACCACCAGCTTTCTTGGATCTCCAGTTGATAGAAGGAAAATTATGGGACTTTTCAGCCTCCATAATTACAGGAACCAGTTCCTCAAAATTAGTATCTATCTTCTCTATGAATATATAATTTTTATTTATTATAAGATTTTAAAATTTATATGCATATTGAAGAATATATATTATAGTATATATTAGTCTTATAATAAGAATATATTTGGGAGGGGAAGATGGCAGCAGAGTAGGAGGACCTGAAGCTGACCTTGTCTCACAAATAAAATTAGATAACTATCAAATCATCCTAAATACCCCAGAAATTGATCTGAAGATTGACAGAAAAAACTCCACAACTAAAGGTAGAAAAGAGGCCACTTTGAAGAAGGTAGAAAGTGCAGAGATGTAGCTTGGGAGAGAAATGGATCGTGGCCACTGTGGTGGGAGGAAGCCATGGTTGCAGAGAAGGTTGAGAGATAGACTAACACTCAGGAGCACATGAGGAAATGAATCCCTATAGCAATTGGCTTGGAAAGCGAGAGAGCCTGAATTTTTTAAGTTCTCTAACCAGTGGGGCTTAAAGCCTGGAGTTTTAAAGGTCAGCATGCTTGGCTCTGGGAAAGCTTGGAGGACACTGGGGCTTCTCTTGCAGAGAAGGCAGGCAAACAGTCCACTGACTTATACATAGAAACAGCCTTCTGAAGAGTGCCTGGGGCATAGAGTGGGGAGGTTAGTTGCTTATCTTGGAACATTTCCCAGAGAGACAGCATTAACAAAGAGAACTCTCCAAGAACAAAGGAACTGGCAAGCACAATTTCCCTCCCCCTGCCCCTCAGCATAAACACAGAGCCACCTGCAGGAACCAGTACAGGGCTGGCTCTCCCTACCTAATTTGCTTATGCTAAGCACCCCCACCCCATGCTCTGCAAGAATCACCCTTCCCAGTCACAGATGCTTCAGTCCCAAAGTGCCTGGGACCCCTCCCCCAGAAGACCAGCCCAAACCCCTGCCAACACCATGTCTCCCAGCCCAGTAGTTTTACAGCACCTCAGTTCCAGCAGCAGGTCTCTTTTCACAAGCAGACCAGAACACACCTAGTTAAAACATGCCACATTCAGGCCAGGGACCAAACACTGCCCGCAACAGACAGACAGTCTCTGCAGACGACTGGCTTGAAGGATAAAGCAGCTGTGATAGAACAGCAGAATACACGCAGCACAGTTGGTTATACTTTCGGAAGTGCCAATGCCTGGGGAACGGGGAACGCTACATGGCAGGGCACTAAAAGACTTCATCTTCATAAATCCATTATTCTCAAGAACAGGAGCTGTAGCTAACTTCCTTAACACACAGAAACAGGCACAGAGACTGAATACCACTGAAATACTAACAATATAAAGTAAATAGTATGAAAAAGTATATGCCAACAAGTTGAATAACTTGGAAAAAATGGATGAATTCCTAGAAAACTATAACTACCAAAACTGAAACAAGAGGAAATAGAAAGTTCAAACAGACTGATTACCAACAAAGAAATTGAATCAGTAATCAAAATAACTCTGAACAAACAGAAGTCCAGGACCACATGGCTTCACAGGTGAATACTACCAAATATTTGAAGAGTTGATACCTATTCTTCTCAAACTATGCCAAAAAATAGAAAAGGAAGGAAAACTTCCAAATTCATTCTATGAGGCCAGCATTATCCTGATACTAAAACCAGATAACACCAGAAGAAAAGAGAACTACAGGTCAGTATCTCTGATGAACATGTATGCACAAACTCTCAACAAAATAATAGCAACCCAAATCCAAAAATACATTAAAAACATCATTCACCATGATCAAGTAGCCTTTATTCCTTGGTTTCAACCATGTTTAAATATTTGCAAATCAATCAACGTGATATGTCATATCAGTAAGAGATAGGATAAGAACCATATGATCATTTCAAAAGAAGCATAAAAGTATTTGACGAAGTACAACATCCATTTGTGATAAAAACCCTCAACAAAGTAGGTTTAGAGGGAACATACCTCAACACAATAAACGTCATATATAAAAAAAAAAAAACACACAAAAAAACCCAGATAACATCATCAGTGGGGAAAAACTGAGAGCCTTCCCCTAAGGTCAGGAACAAAACAAGGAGGCCCACTCTCACCACTTGTATTCAACACAGTACTGGAAGTCCTAGCCATAGCAATCAGACAACAAAAGGAAATAAAAGGTATCCAAATAGGTAAGGAAGAAGACAAGTTTCACAATTTGCAGTTGACATGATACCATATATATATATATATAAAACCTGAAAGACTAAAAAAAAATCTGCTAGAACTGATACAGGAATTCAGTAAAGCTGCAAGATACAAAATCAATCTATAGAAATCTGTTGCATTTCTATACATCAATAATGAAGCAGCAGAAAGAGAAATTAAGCAATCAATCCCATTTAAATTACACCAAAAACCATAAGATACCTAGGAATAAACCTAACCAAAGAGGTGAAAAACCTGTACTCTGAAAACTATAAAACATGTAGAAAAAAATTGAAGATGACACAAAGAAATGGACATTCCATGCTAATGGATTAGAAGAACAAATATTGTTAAAATGTCTATACTACACAAAACTATCTACATATTTAATGCAATCCCTATCAAAATACCAACAGCATTTTTCACAGAACTAGAACAGTCTTCAAATTTGTATGGAACCACAGAAGACCCCAAATAGCCAAAGAAATCTTGAAAAGAGACAAGCAAACCTGGAGGCATCACAATTCCAGACTTCTAGTTATACTACAAAGCTGTAGTCATCAAAGCATTAGAGTCCGGGCACAAAAAAAGACACATAGATCAATGGAACAGAATGGAGATCCCATAAATCAACCCATGAACATATGGTCAATTAATCTTCAAAAAAGTAGGCAAGAATATGTAGTGGGAAAAAGACAGTCTCTTCAACAAATGATATTGGGAAAACTGGACAAGTATATGCAAAAGAATGAAACTGGACCACTTTCTTACACCATAAACAAAAATAAATTTAAAATGGATGAAAGACCTAATTTGAGGCCTGAAACCATAAAAATCCTAGAAGAGAGTACAGGAAGTAATTTCTCTGACCTCAGCCACAGAAACATTTTTCTTGATGTATTTCCTGAGACAAGGGAAACAAAAGCAAAAATAAACTATTGGGACTACATCAAAATAAAAGCTTCTACACAGTGAAATAAACAATTAACAAAACTAAGAGACCAACTAAACTAACTAAATGGGAGATTATTGCAAATGACATAATCCAATAAAGGGTTAGTATCCAAAATATGTAAAGAAGTTATACAATTTAATACCAAAAAAAAAAAAACCAAACAACACCCAATTTAGAAATGGGTAGAAGACATGAACAGATATTTCATCTAAAAAGACATCCACAAGCCCAACAGACACAATATTGTCAATATTAGTAATCATCAGGGAATACAAATCAAAACCACAAGGAAATATCACCTCACACCTGTCAGAATGGCTAAAATAAAAAACACAAGAAACAAATATTGGCAAGGATGTAGAGAAAAAAAAAAGGACCGTCATAATGCTGTTGATAGGAATGCAACCTGGTGCATCCACTCTGGAAAATAGTATAGAGGTTCCTCAAAAAATTAAAAATAGAACTGCCCTATGATCATAATTGTATTACTGGGCATTTGCCCAATGAATACAAAAACCCTAAGGTGAAAAGATATAGGCACCTCTATGTTTATTGCAGCATTATCTACAATAGCCAAAATGTGAAAGCAACCCAAGTTTCCATCAAAAGATGAATGGATAAAGAAGAGGTGTTTTATATATATGTGTATGTGTGTGTGTGTGTGCACACACACACACACACAATGGAATATTAACCACAAAAAAAATGAAATCTTCCATTTGCAACAACATGGGTGGATCTATAGGGTATAATGCTAAGTAAAATAAGTCAGAGAAAGACAAATACCATATGATTTCATTCCCATGTGGAATTTAAGAAACTAAACAAAGGAACAAATAAAAAAAGACAAAACAAAACAAAACAAAAAACACCCAGACTCTTAAATATAGAGAACAAACTGATGGTTACCAGAGGGGAGGTGGTAGGGGCATGGGTGGAATAGATGAAAAGGATTAAGAGTGTACTTATGGTGATGAGCACTGAGTAATGTGTAGAATTGTTGAATTACTATATTGTATACCTGAAACTAATATAACACTGTATGTTAATTATACTGCAATTAAAATAAATTTAAAAATTTAAAAAAAGATTAGTTAAACTTTACATTGTCCCCAAACTAATAAGACCACTGGCTCTACGGACAGTTCCTCTAATGTGAAATTTCTTATGGCAGCAAATAAACCTATGTTTGTCAGACTATAGATGTGGTATGTTTTGGTGGTCTTTGAGCAGATTTTTAAATCATTTTTGAACATCATTTTCTGTGCCCAGCACCCTCAAGGACATTTAAAAAGACAGACCAAATACATTGACAAATGGAAACCAGCATGTAACTGAGTTGTTACAGGAAGCTGTGTAAGAAAGCAGAGAAGAAAAAAATAAAGAAGAGACTAATTTTTATCTCCCTAGTGCTTTGAGTTGCTCCATTATTTGATTCTAATTCATGTTTTACCCTTACATTCACCTTATGCTACAGGGAAGTTGAAGTATTTATTCTTTTTTCAACACATTCATATATTCTTCTCTATATACTTAGATATGCTGCATATCCCAGCCCCTTAATGATGATTTTTTTGGTCTTCATACAAATACAGACTTTGATGACCTATATATTTTGTACCTTCTATTATGGCACTTACAGTTTCCTTTGTATTATAGTCATTTATAAGTTTGATTTGATTATTAGATCTAAAAATTTTTTAAATATTTTAAGTAATCTCTACACCCAATGTGGGGCTCAAACTGACAACCCTGATTCAAGAGTCACATGTTCCACGGACTGAGCCAGTCAGGCACCCCTGATTATTAGATTTCATCATTATGTCTTAACTGGAAAGTTGCAATAGCCTCCTGATCAATTTCTTTGTTTCCACTCTATACACCTTACAGTCTATTCTCCTCACAGTAACTAGTGTGGTCTTTAAAAGATACAAACTTTAGGGGCGCCTGGGTGGCTCAGTTGGTTAAGTGACTGCCTTCGGCTCAGGTCATGATCCTGGAGTCCCAGGATCGAGTCCCACATTGGGCTCCCTGCTCAGCAGGGAGTCTGCTTCTCCCTCTGACCCTCTTCCCTCTCGTGCTCTCTCTCATTCTCTCCCTCTCAAATAAATAAATAAAATCTTTTTAAAAAAAGATACAAATTTGATTGTGTTGTTTGAACCTTTCAATTGGTTTCCTATCACTCTTGGAATATGAAGTCCTTATCATGTCCTCTAATCTGTTTCTTATGCACTCCCCTTTAGTCATTCTGGCTGCAGTGGGGGGGTAGGGGTGATGGGGTAGAGGCAAGGAATGAAAAATAGAATCCTTCCTTGTGGCCTTTGTGTTTGTTATCTCTCTTTCTAGTATTCTTCTAGATGCTCATATCCCTCACATTTATTCAACATATATCTGTTCAGATGTCCTTTCCTCAGAGGATTTCCATTACTGATCTGGAAATAGTGTACCTCCTCACCTTCCCATCACTAATCACTTATCCTGATGTATTAAATTTTGGGCATATAACAGCCTAGACATTATATTAATGCTAATATATGTGAGTGTGTGCATGCATGTGCATGTTTATGTTACAAGCTTTATGAGGTTAAGTATATTTGTCTTGTCTTTCTTGTTCACTTCTTCATCCACAGGCCAAATATAGTACCTGGCACATTTTAGGCGGTCAGAAATTATTTTTTGAATTAATAAGTGTTTTTCAATCATATATTTATCTTGCTTGCATATGTCAAAGTTTCAATTTTGCATTCAGAGGCAGTTAAACGCACAGATTTGAGAGTGAAACAGCCTGGGTTTATATTCCTGTTCTGCTGTGCAACCAGGGGAAGTTTTGTGACCTTTCTGCCTCAGTTTTCTAATCTGTAAAATGGAGAAAATGTCTTCCTTTATAGGCTTTTTATGAGTATTATATGAATTAATCTGGCACAGTGTCAGTGCTATTGAAGTTGTATTTGTTGTCATGTATACATTTAATGGGTGATTATTTGAGGAATGTCTGTCTTCCCCATGAGACTTTTAGGAACCATATTAATATTTTTTCTTACCACTGTATCTCCAGACACCAGCTCATAATAGGAACTCTACACATTATGTTAAAAAAAGAGAGTGGTTTAAGTTTTGAGGTAATGGTTGCATGTTTGTATGCACCTAATGCTTTCCCATATTCTGTAGTTACCAGTGATTGACACTAGATGGCAAGCTTGTTCTAAGCAAGGCAAATGTTGCTAGCGTTAAGCCTCATAAAGGGAGTTAAAGTGCAAGGTAGGGGGAAATGTCATATATGTTTTTTAGGTGGCAGGATGGTAGGAAGATGAGAGTTAAATCATAAAATAAGAAGAATCACATATATTTTATTCTGCTTCATTCTTCTATTGTGTGTTCTACCTTTCTGACCAGCTAATCTCTCGCGTAGTGATGCTTTTTGGCATTTCTGTCATTCTACTAGCCCCTTGTTACATTATTCATAGTTTTCTATTGAAAAACAGTGTTTAGAAAGTTCTCTTATAGTATTCACTATTAATGAAAGTTTCCTAATTCTTTCAACCCTATACCTGCTGGTTCTAAAATTCCATTATGATTTTGGCTGGGACATGAGTAGCTCTATGCCTTAAACCCTCTATTCCTCATTCTTGAGCAAGAACTTTGACTTTTATTTTGATTATTGGTCATGTACACTGATGTGAACCATTTCTGTTCTCTAGCTATCAATGTACCATCTTGGAAAAAGAAACTGTTGGGGTCAATGTTATTGTGTTTGTCTAACTTTACTTTTGTTTAGCAAAATTATTAACAGGCACCTGGTATAAAAGAAAGAAAAGAAAGTGTTGAGGAACATACAAATTAGGCAGCTTCTAAATGATCAAATTGGGGGCGGAGCAAGATGTTGGAGGAGTAGGAGACCTGGATTTCATCTGGTCCCAGGAATTCAGCAGGTCCCAGGAATTTAGCTGGATAGGGATAAAACCATTCTGAACACCTATGAACTCAACAGGAGATTGAAGAAAAGAATAGTAATAACACTCTGAACAGAAAAGCGAACACTTTGGAAAGTAGGACGTGCGGAGAAGTGAATCCGAGGCGATATTTGGGAAGATAGACAGCGGGGGAGGCGGCCTCTGTCAAACTCTACGAGCAAGTGATAGAGCAGCGGAGCACAAAATCGGAACTTTTAGAAGTCGGCTCCGCTGAGTGACTTCGCTCCAGTGGCTAAGCAGGCGGTGGAACCCTCGCAGGGACAGTGCGGTCTGAAGACCCTCGGGGTCACAGAAAGACTGGGGGTGCCTGAGTGCGGCAGAACTCGCAGGTATCGGAGCTGGGAAGCCGGCTGCAGAGACAGAGCCGAGGAGTGGGCTCTCAGCTCGGGGTTGCCATAAACCGTGATCCATGACACAGTCAGGCCACTGCTCCTCCAGTAGGGACCCAACAAGCGGCAGATCCAGGGAGACCCCCCTTCCTCCCCTGGGAGGAGCGGCGTGGGAACGCACCTCAGGGGTCTGCTGGGTTTGGAGACCACACCGAGTCGGGTGCCAGAGATAGAAACGCTTGGTCACAGGCCGGGTGAGCATGGAGTGCAGCCGGAGACCAGGGAGATGGGAGTGACTGACTGCTTTTCTCTGGGACTTATTGAGGAACGGGGCCCCGAGTTCGCGGCTCCTCCGGGGCAGAGATTGGGAGGCCACCATTTCACTCTCCTCCTCCAAAGCTGTACGGAGAGTTTGCAGGGAACAAAAGCTCCCAAGAGCAAACCCGAGCAGATTACTTACCCTGGACAGGAAAGGGTGGGGCAATTCTGCTTCTGGCAAAGACATTTGGGAACAAAGGCAACACGGCCCTCCCCCAGAAGATCAGCAAGGCCAGCCAGCTAAGACCAAGTTTACTGATCAATAAGAACGGCAGAACTCCAACACTAGGGGAATACTGCACATAGAATTCACGGCTTTTTTACCATGCTTCTCTAGTCTTTCAAAGTTAATTTTTTTTAACTGTCTTTTTTTGTGTGTGTGTGAATTTTTCTTTTTCCCTTTTTCAACCAACATCTTATTAATCCCTTTTTTAAAAAACATCTGTATTTTTTATTTTTAGAGTCATATTTTATCCCTTCATAGTAGTTACCCTTATTTTTGGCATATATATATCAGATGTTCTCTCTTTAAAATTTTGAGACACAGTTTCTTCTAACAGATCAAAATATACCCTAAATCTCTAGTGTATGGCTTTGTTCTAGTCTACTGCCTAATCACATTCTCCCCCCCTTTTTTTTAATTCCTCTTCTTTCTTTTTTCAAACTTCTTATCTTATCAATTCCTTTTATAAAATTTTTTATAATTTTCATCTTTACAGTCATACGCCATCCCTTCATCATATTAACCCTTATTTTTGTACATATATAAGTTTTACTTTCTTTAAAATTTTGGGAGGCACTTTCTTCTAACAGACCAAAATACACCCAAAATCTATTGTGTGGCACTGATCTATGCAACAGCCTGATCATATTTGATCATATTCTGTTTATTTTTTTGTTTTGTTCTGTTTTTGTTTGTTTTTATCTTTATCTTTTTCTTTTTTCTTCCTTTCCCTTTCTTTTCCCCCGGTTTCAGGTCTTTTCTGATTAGTTTAGAGTATATTTTCTGGGGACATTGTTACCCTGTTCACATTTTGTTCTCTCATTCATCTATTCTCCTCTGGACAAAATGACAAGATGGAAAAAATTACTTCAACAAAAAGAACAAGAAGCAGTACCAACTGCCAGGGACCTACTCAATACAGACATTAGTACGATATCAAAACTAAAGTTCAGAATGATGATTTTAAAGATACTAGCTGGGCTTGAAAAAAGCATGGAAGTTATTACAGAAACCCTTTCTGGAGAAATTAAAGAACTAAAATCTAATCAAATTGAAATCAAAAAAGCTATTCATGAGGTGCAATTAAAAAAGGGGGTACTAACTGCTAGGATAAATGAGGCAGAAGAGAGAATTAGTGATATAGAAGACCAAATGATGGAAAATAAAGAAGCTGAGAAAAAGAGAGATAAACAACTACAGGATCACGAGGGCAGAATTCGAGAGATAAGTGATACCATAAGATGAAACAACATTAGAACAATTGGGATCCCAGGAGAAGAAGAAAGAGAGAGAGTGGCAGAAGGTATATTGGAGCAAATTATAGCAGAGAACTTCCCTAATTTGGGGAAGGAAACAGGCATCAAAATCCAGGAGGCACAGAGAACCCCTCTGAAAATCAATAAAAATAGGTCAACACCCTGACATCTAATAGTAAAACTTACGAGTCTCAGAGACAAAGAGAAAATCCTGAAAGCAGCTCGGGAGAAGAGATCTGTAACCTACAATGGTAGAAACATTAGATTGGCAACAGACCTATCCACAGAGACCTAGCAGGCCAGAAAGGACTGGCATGATATATTCAGAGCACTAAATGAGAAAAATATGAGCCAAGAATACTATATCCAGCTAGGCTGTCATTGAAAATAGAAAGAGAGATAAAAAGTTTCCAGGACAAACAAAAACTAAAGGAATTTGCAAACACGAAACCAGCCCTACAAGAAATATTGAAAAGGGTCCTCTAAGCAAAGAGAGAGCCTAAAAACAGCAAAGAGAGTTCCAGAAAGGAACACAGACAATATACAGTAAGAGTCACCTTACAGGCAACACAGTGGCACTAAATTCATATCTTTCAATAGTTACCCTGAATGTAAAGGGCTAAATGCCCCAATCAAAAGACACAGGCTATCAGAGTGGATTAAAATACAACACCCATTGTATGCTGTCTGCAAGAGACTCATTTTAGACCCAAAGACACCCCCAGATTGAAAGTGAGGGGGTGGAAAACCATTTACCATGCTAATGGACACCAAAAGAAAGTTGGGGTGGCAATCCTTATATCAGACAAATTAGATTTTAAGCCAAAGACTCTAATAAGAGATGAGGAAGGACACCATATCCTACTTAAAGAGTCTATCCAACAAGAAGATCTAACAATTGTAAATATCTATGCCCCTAACATGGGATCATCCAATTATATAAGCCAATTAATAACAAAAGCAAAGAAACACATCAACAACAATACAATAATAGTGGGGGACTTTAACACCCCCTCACTGAAATGGACATTTCATCTAAGCAAAATATCAACAGGGAAATAAGGACTTTAAATGACACACTGGACCAAATGGACTTTACAGACATATTCAGAACATTCCATCCCAAAGAAACAGAATACACACTCTTCTCTAGTGCCCATGTAACATTCTCCAGAATAGATCACATCCTAGGTCACAAATCGGGTCTCAACTGGTACCAAAAGATTGGATCATTCCCTGCATATTTTAGACCACAGTGCTTTGAAACTAGAACTCAATCACAAGAGGAAAATCAGACAGAACTCAAATACATGGAGGCTAAAGAGCGTCCTACTAAAGAATGAATGGGTCAACCAGGACATTAAAGAAGAATTAAAAAAATTCCTGGAAACTAATGAAAATGAAAACACAACTGTTCAAAATCCTTGGGATACAGCAAAGGCAGTCCTAAGAGGAAAGTATAGAGCAATACAAGCCTTTCTCAAGAAACAAGAAAGGTCTCAAATACACAATCCAACCCTACACCTAAAAGAGCTGGAGAAAGAACAGCAAATAAAGCCTAAACCCAGCAGGAGAAGAGAAATAATAAAGATCAGAGCAGAAATCGTGAAATAGAAACCAAAAGAACAGTAGAACAGATCAAAGAAACTAGGAGAGCTGGTTCTTTGAAAACACTAATAAGATTGATAAACCCCTGGCCAGACTGATCCAAAAGAAAAGAGAAATGACCCAAATCAACAAAATCATGAATGAGAGAGGACAGAACACAACCAACACCAAAGAAATACAATTATAAGAACATATTATGAGCAACTCTATGCCAGCAAATTAGATAACCTGGAGAAATGGATGCATTCCTAGAGATGTATCAACTACCAAAACTGAACCAGGAAGAAATAGAAAACCTGAACAGACCTATAACCACTAAGGAAATTGAAGCAGTCATCAAAAATCTCCCAATAAACAAAAGCCCAGGGCCGGATGGCTTCCCAGGGGAATTCTACCAAACATTTAAAGAAAAATTAATACCTATTCTTCTGAAACTGTTCCAAAAATAGAAATGGAGCAAAACTTCCAAACTCATTTTATAAGACCACCATTACCTTATCCCCAAACCAGACAAAGACCTCATCAAAAAGGAGAATAAAGACCAATATCCTTGACGAACATGGATGCAAAAATTCTCACCAAAATACTAGCCAATAGGATCCAACAGTACATTAAAAGGATTATTCATCACGACCAAATGATATTTATCCCTGGGCGGCAAGGTTGGTTCAACATCTGCCAATCAATCAACATGATACAATACATTAACAAAAGAAAGAACAAGAAACATATGATCCTCTCAATAGATGCAGAAAAAGCACTTGACAAAGTACAGCATCCTTTCTTGATCAAAACTCTTCAGAGTATAGGGATAGAGGGTACATACCTCAATATCATAAAAGCCATCTATGAAAAACCCACAGCGAATATCATTCTCAATGGGAAAAACTGAGACCTTTCCGCCTAAGGTCAGGAACGTGGCAGGGATGTCCACTATCACCACTGCTATTCAACATGGTATTAGAAGTCCTAGCCACAGCAATCAGACAACAAAAAGAAATCAAAGGCATCCAAATTGGCAAAGAAGAAGTCAAACTCTCACTGTTTGCAGATGATATGATACTGTATGTGGAAAACCCAAAAGACTCAACCCCAAAACTGCTAGAACTCATACAGGAATTCAGTAAAGTGGCAGGATATAACATCAATGCACAGAAATCAGTGGCATTCCATTACACCAACAACAAGACAGAAGAGAGAGAAATTAAGGAGTCGATCCCATTTACAACTGCACCCAAAACCTTAAGATACCTAGGAAAAAATCTAACCAAGGAGGCAAAGGATCTGTACTCAGAAAACTATAAAATACTCATGAAAGAAATTGAGGAAGACACAAAGAAATGGAAAAACGGTCCATGCTCATGGATTGGAAGAACAAATATTGTGAAGATGTTAATGCTACCTAGAGTAATCTACACATTCAATGCAATCCTCATCAAAATACCATCCACTTTTTTCAAAGAAATGGAACAAATAATCCTAAAATTTGTATGGAACCAGAAAAGACCCTGAATAGCCAGATGAATGTTGAAAAGGAAAAGCCAAGCTGGCGGCATCACAGTTCCGGACTTCCAGCTCTATTACAAAACTGTCATCATCAAGACAGTATGGTACTGGCACAAAAACAGACACATAGATCAATGGAACAGAATAGAGAGCCCAGAAATGGACCCTCAACTTTATGGTCAACTAATCTTTAACAAAGCAGGAAAGAATGTCCAATGTAAAAAGACAGTGTCTTCAACAAATGGTGTTGGGAAAATTGGACAGCCACATGCAGAAGATTGAAACTGGACCATTTCCTTATACCACATACAAAAATAGACTCAAAATGCTTGAAGACCTAAATGTGAGACAGGAGTCCATCCAAATCCTAAAGGAGAACACAGGCAGCAACCTCTTCGACCTCAGCCTCAGCAATTTCTTCCTAGAAACATCACCAAAGGCAAGGGAAGCAAGGGCAAAAATGAACTATTGGGACTTCATCAAGATAAAAACCTTTTGCACAGCAAAAGAAACAGTCCACAAAACCAAAAGACAACCGACAGAATGGAAGAAGATATTTACAAATGACATATCAGATAAAGGGCTAGTATCCAAAATCTATAAAGAACTTCTTAAACTCAACACCCAAAGAACAAATAATCCAATCAAGAAATGGGCAGAAGACACGAACAGACATTTTTCCAAAGAAGACATCCAAATGGCCAACAGACACATGAAAAAGTGCTCAACATTGCTTGGCATCAGGGAAATCCAAATCAAATCCTCAATGAGATATCACCTCACACCAATCAGAATGGTAAAATTAACAAGTCAGGAAATGACAGATGTTGGCAGGGATGTGGAGAAAGGGGAACCCTCCTACACTGTTGGTGGGAATGCAAGCTGGTGCAACCACTCTGGAAAACAGTATGGAGGGTCCTCAAAAAGTTGAAAATAGAACTACCATTGATCCAGCAATTGCACTACTGGGCATTTATCCCAAAGATACAAATGTAGGGATCCGAAGGGTTATGTGCGCCCTGATGTTTATAGCAGCAATGTCCACAATTGCCAAACTGTGGAAAGAGCCAAGATGTCCATCGACAGATGAATGGATAAAGAAGAAGTGGTATATATATACAATGGAATATTATGCAGCCATCAAAAGAATGAGATCTTGCCATTTGCAATGACGTGGATGGAACTGGAGGGTGTTATGCTGAGCGAAATAAGTCAATCAGAGAAAGACATGTATCATATGACCCCACTGATATGAGAAATTCTTAATCTCAGGAAACAAACTGAGGGTTGCTGGAGTGGTGGGGTTTGGGAGCGATACGGTGGCTGGGTGATGGTGATAGACATTGGGGAGGGTATATGCTATGGTAAGTGCTGTGAATTGAGCAAGACTGTTGAATCACAGATCTGTACCTCTGAAACAAATAATACAATATATGTTCAAAAAAGAAGAAGAAGAAAATAGCAGGAAGGGAAAAATGAAGTGGGGGAATTGGAGGGGGAGAGAACCCATGAGAGACAATGGACTCTGAAAAACAAACTGAGGGTTCTACAGGGGAGGGGGGTGGGAGGATGGATTAGCCTGGTGATGGGTATTAAAGAGGGCACGTTCTGCATGGAGCACTGAGTGTTACACACAAACAATGAATCATGGAACTTTACAGCAAAAACTAATGATGTAATGTATAGTTATTAACATAACAATAACAAATTTTAAAAAATGATCAAATTTTTTGGATTCTGGAAATTAATTTTAAATATATACATTTTCAAGATTGATTAAATATATGCATATGCTGTGGTAAATTAAATTTACTAAAATATATTCAAAATGTGGACATGTAAAAATGAATAATAGTACTTTAAGACAGTGGTCTTATTATTTTTCCCTTTGTAATATGATGTGACATATTATTGGCAAAAGAAAAAACTTGGTTAACTTTCTTTCAACTGCTGAAGAAAAAAATTTTTTCTTCTTTTTCTATGCTTATTAAGAAGGGTGATTATTACTTAATTCTCTTTATTAGAATGGCTTAAACTGAAAAGAATATAAATTATTTAATTATTAAAATTAATTTTTCTAAGTTAACCCAGACTTTGCTACCATTTGCAGCATTGGCAGGAATTCAGACCTATTGATAATATTTCTCAGTTTAAATGATTGAACGTGGAAAAAAAAATCAGTGCAGTGATTTCTTCTATCATGGGAAGACGTAGCATGAATTCTGAGTCTTGCACTGACTCCTATGTACTGTCTAATCTCTCTATTCTCTTTCAAATCTGACTCATAAAATTATTTTATATTCACTTTGAGAATTTATGAGTTGAGCTATTATAGTAAGAAGACATCCTCCAGTAAATTTTTCAAATATATGACTGTCCCACAAATATCCCAGATTCAGACACCCTGAGAACTCACATTTTTTAAAAAGATGTATTTATTTATTTGAGAGAGAGAGTGTGCAAGTGCATGTGTGCTCGAGAGTGGGGGGCTGGCGAGGGAAGAGGGAGAGGGAGAGAGGGAATCCTCAAGTGCACTCCTTGCTGAGCATGGAGCCCAATGTGGGGCTCAATCACAGGACCCTGAGGTCATGACCTCAGCCAAAATCAAGAGCCAGATTTTTAACTGACTGAGCCACCCAAGTGCCCCAAGACTCATATTTTTATTTTTAAAAAAATTTTTTAGGAGATTTTATTTATTTGCCAGAGAGAGAGAGAGAGCACAAGCAGGGGGAATGGCAGGCAGAGGGAGAAGCAGGCTCCCTATTAAGCGAGGAGCCTGATGCAGGACTCAATCCCAAGACCCCTAGATCATGACCCCAGCCGAAGGCAGCTGCTTAACTGACTGAGCCACCAGGTGTCCCAAGAACTCATATTTTTAAAAACAACTATAACTTACTTGAAATGAATGTATTATTATTTTCTAAAAGTAATGCATATTTAGGGATGCCTGGGTGGCTCATTCAGTTAAGCTGTCTGCCTTCAGTTCAGGTCTTGATCCCAGGGTCTCTCTCTCTATCTGACAAATAAATAAATAAAATCTTAAAATGTAATGCATATTTATATTGAACCTCTATGCTGATTAGCAAGTGAAAGAGAGAAAAAACATAACCCCAACTATTGATAAACCCTGTTAACAGTTTAGTGTAGTCTTTCTACTCCTTTACCCATTTTATATACATATTTGTAAAAAGTGAAGATCATCATTCATATTACTTTGTAACTCTTAGTAATGTATTACAAACATCTTCTTGTATAATTATACATTGTTCTTCAAATCATGTTTTATAGGATTCCAGTGTGTGAATTTAACCAATCCCTTTATTATTTTCCTTTATTATGTATTAATATATAGTATTATATACAAAAGAATATAGCTAACATAAATGTTATAGAGCCTGGTAATATAAAAAGGACATCCATGAATCTAACACCTCACTTCTAAACTAAAATATTGCCTAACAATGATTATTCTACATTGGCAAATTCCCCAATGTAGAGTCATACCATTTGAGGAAAGTTGCAGCTAAATAATATAGGTTGGGCTCCAGCACACACAGTCCTGTCCCTATACAATTTTTCCATCTGCTTGAAGTCATCTTTTTCTTTCTTGCCTTTATCTTGTGTCTTGTTTTGATCTATCACTTATGAAAAACAATTTGGATAGGCAGACACACAGATATCACACCTACCCCAAATAAATAGTTTCCAGAGACATTGCCTTAATCCAAATTTAGCAAAGATCAATTTTCATAAAGGACACTACCCACATTAATTCAGCTCCTTTCACAGTAAAAAAAGCACTTACAATATTACACAAAATAATTAACTTGTCATCTTTTTAAACTTTTTATTTCAGAATAGGATCTTTGCTTTATCTTTATATAATCAAAGCCTCATTTAAAGTAATTTTTCTCTACTTCTAGATAAAAGGAAAGGCTAGTTTAAAGGGTTCTGCTTCTATCAAGTTTTAAACAGCTTTAACTATTTCTAGATCATTTCAGCTAGTTTATTACAGTTTATTAAGTCAGAGGAAATAGCTATTTCTTAAGATTAAAGACAGTATCTTGTGCCTTCTGGGTAATTTTTATGGACTACTTAACCAATAGAAGTCTGACTGTCAATATTTGCTAAATGAATGATTTTGGTGGGTAGAATTATTCAGTAATACTTCAATTGTCTAGAATTAAGCAAACTGGCAACCTATTCTATGTAAAATAAAGCATAGCCCCCCATCAAAAAAGTACTTGCAAAAGTCTCTTGATACTCATATGGGGAACTTGCTCTCCACTCTGCCATTTCTCATCCTTGAGGTTTGAATTGAGTTACCTCTGTGTATTTCAGTGCTAGACTCATTGGCTTGAAGCAGTCACGATTTGGCCACTGAGTTTATTTCAGGGGTGAGCAGAAGAGCCAGTCCAATTAAAGTATACTTCAGGGGTTTTGCTGTGAACACCAGGGCAGATCATTCCTTTAACACTGGGCTTGATATGACAATGAGTGGCTTGGAAATAGTAAGGCATTTTGTTAATCAGAAGAGCGTGGCCTAAGATGATGGCCTCCACAAGGAGTAGAGACCAAAAATTCATCATGCTGCAGTTTTGTGTCTGACCTGGAGATAGAGTTACCCCTACAGTGTTCCTTTATGTTAGCTAGTATCCCTCCTTTTTTGTAACATCCAGCTTTGTTGCATTTTCTGTCACTTGCAACCAAAAGAATTCTAAGTTATTGATTTACTTTATTTTGGTTATTTCTTTAGTTCTTTATTCAGATAGCTTTAGGTTATGAATGATTCTAAAAACCTCCATTTTGTGGTTTTCAAGCAAACAGTTGACAAAAATTTCAAGGGGAAAAATGGGTAAGCCCACTGCCATTAGTCAGCCCTTCAATCAGTCAATGCATATTTATAAAACCATCAAACTAGGAAACTCATGAAGGTAGTGGACCCTATCTTCTTTTTTGTGTCTGTGTCCACAATTTCTAGGGTAATTTCTTACACATTGTAATTGCTTTACTATTATCTAATGAATAAATGAATAAAATAATTAAAGGCATTATAATTTAGTAAAAATAAAATCTGGATTATTATTGTCTGAAATATTTGATAATTGAAGAAAGGCAGATTTATGTTTATGATATGAAGGCCCAGAAAGGCATAAATGGGTAAGGAAAAACTCATATTATTAGTTCTGTAATCATGATAAATTACTTCATTTTTCTGAACCTCATCTGTAAAATAATTATAATATCAAGCTGAAGAATTTCTTTGAGGATTTAATGAAATAATGTATGTAAAGTGCCCATAAGAGCTCAATAACTTTTAGCTGCTCTTATTGTAATGAATAGATGATCAACCTCACCATAATTTAATAATGTTTGATTATTACTGCATTGTTATAACTTCCAAGTTTTGTTGAAAGCTAAACCTTGTAGTTCAATGTGACACTAAGCATATCCAGTCAAGGTTAGATTTAGATATTTCATTAAGTAATCACTTACCAGATTTTCATGTCAAATGTGTCAGTTTAAGAATATTGCTGGCATTCACCTTTATAGAATGCTGACAGCAAGGAAGCTGAAAATCTTGCCTGGCTTATCCAACTCTACTAATTCTTTATAGCAGATTAGATATATTAGGAAAGAATTAGAATTAATTAGAGCTATCAGTCATGAGACTCAAGAACATCTTAATAATGAGCAAGAAAGCAAATTATTGAAAGTCTTCTAACTAAAAATCAAGGAGAGCCTGAAAAGCATCTCATTATGACTTTTCCAATTAGAAAATTTTGCTAAATATCCACAGAATCATCACAAGTGCTAATGAGATATACTATAGCCTGCATCTTCATTTACCCAGTTCAAATGTGCTTTAAACACACTTAGTGCATTTTTTATTTTATGTTCAAAGTACATATCAGAAAAATAAATAGCCAAAAATTAAGAACTATTTTTGTCCACTGTTACCTGCTATTTTCTTATCTTTTCTCTGGAGTTCCTAAACCCAAAAGCTGTGTTTCTCAAAGTACATTCCGGGACTACCTGTATCACCTGACTGCCTTTTTTATAATATGTATTAATATGTATTGAATGATTTAACCAATTTCTACTCAGTGTTTTTGAGTCCATAACAGAACCTACACCACCAGACTCTCTTGGAGTGAGACCTGAGAATCTACTTTGTTAACAAACTCCCCTCCTGATGCAAAGACAAAGTCTTATTCTCTGTGGAACTTGAAACACACATACATAAACCTATTAGTTGCTATTAATGTCCTACTAATGGCCACTGTAATTTTTACTAAAGTTAGTCTACAAAACTGAGTCATGTATAACTGTTTAATAACAACAATGAAAACCACCAAAATTGGTGCTGCGAATTTAATAAAGGGCTTAATTAATGTATCCATATAGTTATATCATGAATTAATTCTGTGAAAATATAGAAAATGGCGTAAAAAGTATAACTAAATAACTAAGCAAATGTTATGATTATGGACCATGGAATCAGTGAGCATTCCCAATTCTGTAGGAATTAGTATGGTTAGTATATTAATAATACATATTTATTAACATATCCAAACACAGACCATAGAGCCTATCACATGATATGGACTAAATCACATGATATGAACTAAATACATATTTTAAAATGCATTTATGTGTTTTATGTATGTATTTTTATTTATTATAAGATTAGATATATATGATTATATATTAATATAGACAGATCAGTATTTTTTTTGTTAGATTTTTTAATTTATTTGAGAGAGAGAGAGCATGAGCAGTGGGCAGGGGCAGAGGGAGAGGGAGAAGAAGGCTCCCCACTGAGCAGGGAGCCCAACGCAGGGCATAGGGCTCTATCCCAGGACCCTGAGATCCTGACCTGAGTCGAAGGTAGATGCTTAACTAACTCACTGAGTCACCCAGGCGCCCCAACAGATCGGTATTTGTAGGAAATTAGGTTTTTGGAGATTTTTTTACTCATATGGTAGGCTGAGTTATTTGCTTCATTTTTTTCCCTGCTTCCTGTAATCATTTCCCCTGTAACTTTTCAATTTTACCCCCCCACACACACAAAAGAGTATACTTTCTTCCCTACCTTTTGATGTTTTGCTCAGTCACATGACTTGTTTCGGCAGTGGGATTTTAGAAGATAGAACACAGATGTGTTTGTATATTCAGGTTTTTCCTCTAGCTCTCTGCCATTACCATGAGATTACCCTAACTAGCTAGTGGCTCCAGCGGGGGAATGGAGATCACGTCATTGAATAAAGCAGAGCCACCCCAGCAAACCCAAAGACATGTGAGTAAAATTCCTCTGAGAGGTTCTTGGGCAGTTTTAATCCATCAAAATATAACTGATAGAATTTAATTCTTTCTTTTACATAGCTTTTCAAGATGTTCCTGCCATGAAATCTTCCCAAATTCTTCCTTTTTCTTAGGCTATACAAATGTCTCTCCTCATATCTGTGGATTGCCTTCTCCATATCTTTATTACTGAACTTACCAATTTATACTATAATTGCTTTTTACCTTGTTGTAACCTTCCACCAGACTAATTTTCTTTAGAGCTGGAAGTATATTTTTTTTGAAAAAAAATCTGTGTTTCACACACATAATAGGAGCCAAATAACTATCAAATAAATGAATTAATTTATAGGAGTAAGTCTGATACACAGTATGAAATTACATTCACTTTGGAACGGCACAATACAATCTTATGGTAGATTTACTCAGTGATTGCAATTTTTGCTTCCTTATAGTAGTACTATATATCCACACCCATGATAATATATATCCCGATCCTTGTCTCCAGGTAGGCAGGAGGTACTTTATCAACCTTTAATTTGGGGCTTGAACATTTGGCTAGCAATGGGCTGTGGACTGTTAGTATAGGTGACAGAAGTGAAATAAAATAATGCAGCAGTTGAGTCTGCCTGTTGTGTTTCTATTATTGTCATGTGAAGAACATGCCGCAGGTAGCCCACTAGTTCCACTGATCCAAGAAAGATATATAGAGCAGACTTGAGCCTAACCTATAGCTTGAAGCCAAGCTCAGCCTAAATCAGCCAACTTTCATAGGACACAAATGTGTGAGCAAGAATAAATGACTGTTTTTTCATGCTTTGAAGTCATGGGGTCATGCGGTAGTTTGTTTACAAGCACAATTGTGGCAATAGTTGATACTTACCTATGAAGAGATTTTTTTCCATGTGACTAGTTAATGAATAAACTGCACAGTTTATTTTATATCCACAGAAAAAATTATAGTGCTTATATATTTTCATAATCAATCAAAATGAATCTAGTATGCCTTATGACATAAAGCAAATCCTTATTGACACAGTTGAATTAATCACCATTATAGCAGATGGATGGTTACAATTTTAGTAATTTCAAGATATGAATCACACTATTTACTTCCCTCCCCACTTTTCTCTCTCTCCCTCTCTCTTTATACATACACACACACACATACATGCACGTGCACACATGTGCATACAAATACATATCTAATTATTAAACTAAAACTTACATATGTGGTCAACACTGCTGGTTATTTATTCCCCGACTTCCATTTTCCCTCTTCCTATCATACTAGGCACTAGGTCATCTAGACTAAAGACTCCCAGTCTCCCTTTAAGCTAGATATGCTTGTGTACCGGACAATGGCATATGAGCAGACATAATCTCTGCCACTTGCAAGCAATACCCTTAAAGGAAAGGAAAATGCCTTTCCTTCCTTCTTTCCTTTTTACTGCTAGCTAGAATTTGTATAGGTGTTAATGAGCCATCTGGGAACGCAGAGGTGGACAAATCACAAGATAGAAGGAAGCTGACCCTCTGATTACTTTGTAGAGCATAACTGCCCTGCCATAACAGCATGGGCCTTTAACTTGTGTGAGGACATACTTCATTCTTGTTTATGTAGTTGGTAATACTATATTTGCAATGTATATCATAAAAATGCATGGTCTATATACTATTCATCTGAGTTATTCTAAATTAAATGGCCTACTTTAAAAATGAAATATATATATTTTTAATTATAAAATATTTGTGTGTTAAAACACTTGTACACTGAGTAAGAAACTAGAAATTTTACCCTCTACACTCCTGTCTGAGAATGGTCATCTAACCAGTTTTGTGGTCGTATAACTTTTGCACAACTGGACCAGCTGTCATGTCGGCATTCCTTCCTGTGTAAGATATTAGATGACAAATGGTCCACACCACAGCCAGTGATTACAAGTAATTTAAGGGTTTATTACCCACTTAGGCATAGGCAAAATGAGGGGAGTTCCTGGGCTTTGAGACCTCCAAAGAAAAGAGGGGAGGGGAGGGAAACGAAGGAGAGAAATAGAGTGAAAGAAGAGAAATACATGCCTGCCTGCGTTTTTGAGGAAGGCCGAAGGCAGACTAATACTGGTGCCTCCTCCATATAGGGGTAGGGGTTAGGGAGTGCGAGTGGAGATCAAACACGGGCAGGGTGGCACGTCTTGCACACAACTCATTTATCAGCATAGCAGGGGTGATTGGGGGGGAAGGGCATTGACAGTTTTCACTCTGATATTGACTTATTGTACTAACTCTATTTCTCACAGGTATGTATCCTTCTAGCTTAATTTTGAAAGTTTCATTGAACTTGATTACAATTAAGGAAGGGTATGATGACTAATTTTATGTGTCAATTTGGCTGGGCTATGGTGTCCAGCTATGTGGTCAAACATTATTCTATATGCTTCTGAGGTGATTTTTTTGGATGAGATTAATATTTGAACTTGTAAACTTTGAGTAAAGTGGATTGCCCTCTGTAAGGTAGTTGGGTCTCATCCAAACAGTTGAAGGCCTGACTAGAACACAAGATTGACTTCCTCTGAGTAAGAGGGAATTCAGCAGGGCAAGGCTTTCAGACTTGAACTGCAGCAGTGGGCCTCCAATCTGCCAGTCTACCTTTCAGATTTTGAAATTGCCAGCCTCCATAATGAGGTAAGCCAATGTTTTAAAATAAATCTCTTTATATATACACATCCTATTGGTTCTGTTTTTCTGGAGAATCCTAATATAAGGGCACAAGCAAAAAGGTTACTAAATAGAAAGTATATTCATATACATTTTGTAGCACAAAATTCTATTTCAAATGGAAATAAAATGATGATGATGATACTTGAAATATAGCTATGCAAATTATATTATGATCCAGTTTATTTAAAACCTCACAGTGTTTTATTATCCTTAACATATTGCTAGCCATCTATATTGGCCCCATATGTTATTTCTTAATTTATTTATCAAACAAAACTATTGTATGTAGTGAACTAGTTCAACCATAAATCAAATAATTTACCATGACAGGTAAACAGAAATGTTTACCCAGTAAGTTGCACCTTAGGTTTGGTCGGCAACCAGTGGAAAATGCTCCCTTGTACTAATGAATAGATTCAGTGAAGCTAGCCAAAGCACCTGCCAAAAATACCTAAAAATGTTCCCTTTCCAGAACCTAAAAAAATTAAAAGTGTTCAAAATGTTAATTCAAAGTACTGAGGGAACAAGCACATACCTTGTGTTAACTAGTGTTTATATGAAGTGGGAATTCAAATTACTGAGGCTTAATTGTATAAAGATATCTGGGGCCTAGCAATAATTTTTGGGTAAGGTGTTTGGATAAGGCACTACTCAAGTAAGTAAATGTCTTTCTTTCAATGTTTTTTTTATTCAATAAAATACCTTTCTAAGTTTCCCTTTTTTTGTGGGTGAAGGGATGTTTTATAATATACCAAGGAAAACAAGAAATGATGATAATAATAATAATAATAATAATAGGTGCTTTCAGACTTGTGGATCAAAAATGAATATTCTCCAAGCTTCAGGTAGAAGCACACTCAAGGCGGGACACACCAAGAAAATACTATCCTTTAGATTCGGGTCTAGAGCATAATGATACCTATTGCTACCTTCTGTCTCACAGAAAAGATGACTAAGATAAATGCCTCTCCTATGCTTTAGATCCCATCCACCCACATTTCTTCAAGGATATCTTTTCACAAATTAATCACATTTCTTTCTTCATAGCTTCATTTTATCACTCTTCACTATTTCCTTCTCTCCAAAAAATACATTGATTTCTCTTTTTAATTTTTAATTTTTTTATTTTTTAAAGATTTTATTTATTTTTTTGACAAAGAGAGAGACAGCGAGAAAGGGAGCACAAGCAGGGGGAGTGGGAGAGGAAGAAGCAGGCTTCCCGCTGAGCAGGGAGCCCGATGCTGGGCTCAATCCCAGGACCCTGGGATCATGACTTGACCCGAAAGCAGACCCTTAATGACTGAGCCACCCGGTGCCCCTACATTGATTTCTCTTGTCTTGAAAATATTCTCCCTTAGTTCTGTATACTTCAATCATGATCATTCCTTTATTTCACAGCCAAGCTTCTTGTAAGGGCTATATAGGATAGATCTGTCCAACCCTTTATTTAGTAACCAGAGCTATTTCTAAGCCAGAGTGTAAAGCTTGGGTGTTGCATATACTGTCAAATTTAATTCTTAACTGTCTGACAAAATATCTGTAGATATCCCCTACTACCTATTTACAGATGAGGAAACTGAGATTGAGACAGACTAAAGCATTTGCTGAAAGTAACTCAAACCCAAAGTCTGTGCACTAGAATATAGACATTGTCATCTGCCCCCAAAATTAACAGCTGTTCATTGACTGAGTGCTTACTCTGTTAATATATATCAGGCACTGGGTAAGCTCTTTACCCACATTGTTGTTTAGTTCTCATGACATCTCTGTGAAGTGAATGTTCCCATTCATTCCTCAACTTCCATGGATCTTCCAAATTCAAATGAAATGTTTTTTCTCAAATTGTGAATAATCTTTTGAAGGCCAGATCAAGTGAGCATTTTGTTTCCCTTTTTAATTGTTTCTCTGTGACATTTAGTATTTCTGATCACTCTTTTTTTTAAGATTTATTTATTTATTTATTTGAGAGAGAGAATGAGAGATAGAGAGCACGAGAGGGAAGAGGGTCAGAGGGAGAAGCAGACTCCCCGCTGAGCAGGGAGCCCGATGTGGGACTCGATCCCGGCACTCCAGGATCATGACCTGAGCTGAAAGCAGTCGTTTAACCAACTGAGCCACCCAGGCGCCCCTCTGATCACTCTTTTTAGAGAGAGATGTCTTCATTAATGTTAGGGAAAAAAATCTTGGCTTACACATCTTTATAATAAGAAAATTGGAAAACACTAATAAAATGAAGGAAAAAATCAACAGTAGTCCTACCATTCAGAGATTATTAATATTATCATTTCACTGTATATACTTTCAGAATTTTTTCAGAACAACTGATTCATATACATTCATATATATGAATATTTACATATATTCATGTATATTTTTTAAATGCAATGTCTAAGCTTTGTAATCTGCTTTTTTCACTGGTCAATGAAAGGTTACTATATTACATGTCAATAACTACTTTCTTACAAAATAATTTTTAAAGTTTTAACAGTTGCACAGCATGGGTGTGTCATTTATTTAATCAGTACTTTATTGTCAGATGTTTAGGTTGTTTTTGAATTTTTCTTTAGCTAAAACATCATATGTTTTAATATGATGTGATTTTCCTCAGGATAACGTGCCAAAAGTATACTTATAAATCAAAATATGCACATATTTTTAAAGCCTGGGAAACATATTGCCAAATTTCTCACAGACAACTTTCTGACCCTCCTTGATTACTGACTTGCTTGAGTTACTCTTTCCTGGTCCTCAGCCTATTTTCTCAAACACTGCATGTCAAATCTCCTTCACTGGTATCTTCTTTCTTTCTGGACCCCTTAAACGTTTCTTTTTCCCAAGTATCTGATTGCATTCTTCTCACTGTACATACTCTTATTGGAATATACTATCTAAGCACGTGGTTTCTACTTTAGCTTCTTGTAGCAATTTCATCACCATTTTTTTCAGTCTTACTAAACATTTTCTCTCTCTACTTTACAAGGCTCTACCCTTGACCTAGTCTCAAAGTCAATGCCATTTGCTTTAAAATTTTAACACAGCAGACTCCAATGCTCAGTACTTATTTCTGTATCAGTTATTTATTATTGCCGAAAAAACCACCCCAAAATTTGATGGTTTAAAACATCAAACAGTTCTCTGGATCAGAAATTGGAGCTAGATTCAGCTGGTATCATTATGTGGCTATAGTTGTCTCAACAGTCAACTAGAGGTGGATGTCTAAGGTGGTATGTTAGTTTTCTATTGCTGTCATAATAAATTACCACAGATTTAATGGCTTAAAACAATACAAAATTATTATCTCAAAATTCCTTAAGTCAGAAGTCTGGATTGGCTCAACTGATTTCTCTGCTCCAGATTTCACAAGACCAATATTAAAATGTTGCTTAATTGGGCACTTATGAAAAGGCTCCAGGAAGAATCCACTTCCATGTTCATTCACATTGTTGGCAGAGTCTAGTTCCTTATGGTTGTAGGAGAGAGGTCCTCCTTTCCTTGTTGGCTGTCAACTGGGGATTGCCCTTGGCTCCTAGAGGAATCTTTCATCTTCATCTCAGAACCAGTGTCAGTGTGTTGAATACTTTTTCATGCTTGGATTCTCTCAGACTTCTTTTGCCAATCTCTGACTCATTCTTCTGCTTTTAAGTAAAACTTCAACTAGTCACATAAAAGAAAACATGTTAACTTCAGAATTCAAAATGAAAAAAATCCAGGAACACAATTGAAACTTGTATTTTCTAGCTGATATTCCTATTCCATTTTCTTATAAGTTGTTCTGGCATATTTCCTTTCTTTCATTCTGTCAAATTCTTTTGTTTTCAAGGTATGGAAACAACTTAAACTAGGTCAAGTAAAAAGTTATTTATTATAAAGCCACAGATATCTCAAGATTTTAAAGAATGAAAATGAGTAATGTTGAACCTCATCGACCTGGATTTGGGATGTCAGGAAAAAAGACCACTCTTTGTTATTTCCAGGACCCCAATGGACTCTAAAATCTGCTTTCTAGCTTTCTACCTGTTGCTTGGCTATTCTGTTTCTTTCTCTCTACCACCTTCTAACCTATTTTGTATGATGTCAATTAGAATCACCAGTAATAGCTCTAAATTATGACTGCTTAGCATATGTTCTTATTAGTAATTGATTACTATCTCTCTGTCTCAGTTCATTTCTCTTTCTTCTTCTTCTTCTTTTTTTTTTTTTTTTGAGACAGTGGTGGGGCATAGGGGGCAGAGGGATGGGGAGAGAGAGAAAATCTTAAGCAGGCACCATGCCTGGCATGGAGCCCGCCGCGGGGCTCTATTTCACAATCTTGAGATCATGACCTTAGCCAAAACCAAGAGTCTGATGCTTAACCAACAGCCACCCAGGTGCCCCATCACTTCATTTCTTGAAAGATTCAGATTTATCATGAGCCTGCCAGTGCCTTGATGGGGTTTGGGCTAGATGATTATCCATGATTGGACATGAGGAGGTAGGTGAAAGGGTCACAAAGCTCTATCTCTCTAAAGTCTGTGGTTATAGTTGATTCTAGAAAATGAGTGTCTAGGAGAGGAAATGATAGGCATGTCTACTAGTTAAAAATTTCTGAAAGTAAAGTTTTAGGGAATATTTAAATAATATTCATTACTGCATTTAAATATTCATGATTACCAGTACACTATATTTCTCTTCAGTCCTTTTATATGCATTTTTATAATTATGAACATTTATGTGTATATCTACTTTTATTTTGCTTTTTTGTTATTTCTTAAATGGCATAATTTCCTTACATCATTAAAAGGCATTAAAGACAAATTATAAATGACCACAGAGTATTAAATTATTTGGGTATATAATTCTCTTAGCTACTCCCCTAATATTGCAGATTTGGCTTGTTTCCAACATTATAAATATTAGTTTGATTAAATTCTTTGTTCATAAATTTTTGTCTCCATTTTTTTGGGGTAGATTTCTGGTGAGTAATAAGGAAGAAGGTTATGGAAATTTTGAGGTTTTCCTTTTTATTTTATTTTATTTATTTGTTTGAGAGAGAGAGAGAGCACATGAGAGGGGAGAGGGTGAGAAGGAGAAGCAGGCTCCCCGCTGAGCCGGGAGCCCGATGTGGGGCTTGATCCTGGGACTCCAGGATCATGACCTGAGCCGAAGGCAATCGCTTAACCAACTGAGCCACCCAGGTGCCCAATTTTGAGGTTTTTCAATTTTGCCAAGTAATTGGCAAATTTCTGGAAGGACTATATCGTTTTACAACACTGCTTTTATTAATCCTTTATATTCATCATCTAGTGGTGAACTAGGGAAAAATAGTCTTGAGAATATGAGTCTTGTTATAATTTAATTCCAGCTGCAAAGAGAGAAATCTAGGTTTGTACTTTCATTCTAACTAAAAAACTTTTATTCAGTGAAAGAGAAGCAGGTTATGAAAAGTACTAACCTCCTCCTTTTTTTCTGAAAGATTTATTCGTTGAATCAACAATTTAAAAATTACATTTGTTTGGAACAGTTATCCTCATTTCATTGCCTCAGCATAGCCTGAATATGATGTGATGAATCGTTTCAAATTGGTGACTCTATTGATATGTTCTTGTGCTTTTTACAGCAGAGAAGTATGAGTTTTCCCACTCTTTTTATTTAATTTAAGATTTTATTTATTTATTTGAGAGAGAGAGAGTAGGGGGGGCCTGCAGAGGGAGAGGGAGAAACAAATTCCCCACTGAACAGGAAGCCCGATGCCGAACTCGATTCCAGGATCACGACCTAAGCTAAAGGCAGACTCTTAACAGACTAAACCACTCAGGCACCCCTCCCACTCTTTTACCAATATTATGTTGTGTTATTTATCCTAAAATAATTATATCATCAATAATTGGTATCATATTTTCTGTGTCCTCATATTGGATGGCCACTCTGATGTTTCATAATCTCAAACCCCATGATTAATGGTTTTTCTGGAAGAACCTCCTTAGTAACGTAAAGATTGAGAATGTGGTTCTGAAGTCAAACAGACATGATTTCATATCATACATGTTTCTGTTATATATTAGCCTGGATTATCTGAAGTAATTTATGCAACTTGTCTACTACTTTTTCCTCTTCTGTGAAATAGGAATAATGCTAGAACTCGTTTCATGTTGTTGCAAGGTGTAAATGAATTAATGCATGTCAGTTACTTAGTCCATAGTAAACACTCAAAATGTCAGTTAATATTATTATTAATAATTGTTAACCATTAACTATTTCTATCCTATTTATTCTATTATTTTTACTTTATCTAAATTTGATTCTCTGAAGTAAATAAAAAATCCAGTTCCTACTTGAGCTTTATTTTCTCCATATATACTTCATTGTGACACAGAACCAACTCTCCTCCATATATACTTTGAAATCTTACTGGATTATTAGTTTTCATGGTAAAATTTTCTCTGCACATGATCCATAAACCATCAAATATTATTAAAACTTAGATTTTTTAAAGATCACATCATAGTTATAATAAAAAATGAAACTTAGTAAAATTAATGCTGAATTCACTCCAGCTGTATTGTTTACTCAGCAGCATGTCTATCTCAATAAACATGATGATATGGCATAGAATTTAGTAAAACAAAGCCACATATTTACTGAGTTAAAAGCAACTGGTTGTTTTTATAAATGAATACTAAGAAAGAGAAAAGAAAAATTTGTGGATGGTTTTGGTGATCCTGTCAGCTGGTCTGACTTTTACAGCTAAATGTTGGTGTTCTCTTGAGCATGGAATAATTTCGTAGAACACCAACATCAGAAAAGGTCACTCTGTGACCATGAAAGAACAGGACAAAAACAACTTACCTTATAATCATGTCTGAACACAAAATATGAATACCTGTTGGAGTCACAAGATAGCAAACACTTCCCTTTCCTAGCTAATATGAATGACTGTCATTTCTTTGCCAAATGAGACTTACTGTATCTCAATAGAATTATAAAATTGTCCCAGTTTCTGGCAGAACTCAATTTAGGGCATTCTTGCTTGGCCCTCCCCCAAATCATTCGATCATAACTCAAATCCTACAATAAGTCTTTTCTAACATCCCCTTCCTAAAAAGTCCCACAGTTCTTCACAGTATGCTTTCTCTCTCAATGGTAGCAAGTAATAAACCTAACTTGTTCAACCCCAGGTATGTTCCTGGTGATCTTTGACTGGAAGGCATTGACAGAACATAAAAGTTGTCAACCTACTCAGATTTTCTTTACCTTTACTCAACATCAGTTGTTATCCATTTTGTTGACTAGTGAGACCACTTTTAAATTATCATAGATGGATTTTTAATATTAAAATCTTTTAAATTTTGTATAGTTTTTGTAGCTTCAAAAAATTCAGTTCTGCAGATTAGTGGTCGCCAGAGGAGGGAGTGGGCATAGGTGAAAAGGATTAAAGTGGTAAAAACTTACAAACTTCCAGTCACATAATAAATAAATCCTGGATTGTAATGTATAACATGGTAACTATAGTTAAAAACACTCTACTGTATATTTGAGATTTGTTAGGAGAGTAGATCTTAAAGGTTATCATTACAAGAAAAATAATTTTAAATGTGTGTGGTGATGTGTATTAACTAGACTTATTGTGTGACATTTCATTATATATATATATCAAATGTTATGTTGTACACCTGAAACTAATATAATGTTAAAGGTCAATTATATTTCAATACAAGAAATTTTAAAAAATTCAGTCTGTTTCTTCATTTAGTGATTGCTACACATGTTCTTTTATATTTAATAATATCCCTCAAATATTGTTTGCTGAACAAATACTATTGGATACCATTTAATTTATTTAAGATAATCTCATTAAAGAGCTCATTAGAGCCACATTCTGAATTGGAATGAACCATTTAGTAGCATGCTGAGGCAGTTAATGGTTTGTGATTTCAGAGTACAATGTGAGAACTTTATAATGCTGTACTTTTTAGTAGGATAAAGTAAGATATAGTTAGTTACACTAATTTCCATATTGAACTGCTGCCTAGAGTAATTGTTTAATCACTAGTTTCAAGGACAGTAATATTTAATAGGATAAACATTTAAGTAAATGGAGCCTTCTAGTACTCTGTTATCAACTACAAATTCAATTTACTAGGGGAAAGTTTCTCATGAATTCCTTTTTCCCTGTTTTATCTAACCCAATTAAATGAGTTTTGGCCATTTTTTTTCTAAATTCTTATATTAAATGTCAGGGAGTGGAAGAAAAAGTATTACGCCTACTGTACTTGTTACAAATGTAATGTTTTATCTATCAAAGATCAGTTTATGTTTATCTCCTACTTTGTCATGAAATTTATATATAACAGCAATATGAGAAAATCTAGTTTATGTTTAGAGTAAGTAGTAATCCAGATGGGCAATAATATGTTCAATGAAAGTGCAGAAATTTCATACAAAATTAATTTATATTTAGGTCAATTAGATCTTTCAAATTAACCACTACAGGTCAATAGTACTAGACCCTATTTGGCAGAAACATAAGGAAATAGGATAAATATTCTTTTTTTTAAAAGACGATTTTAATAAGACTTAGTTATTCTGAGTTAAAGGACAAGAATTTGTATGTGGAAAAAGAATTAAAAAGAGTACTAATGGACATTTATTTATTTTTTAAAAGATTTTTTATTTATTTATTTAGAGAGAGAGAGCACAAGCATGAGGGGCAGAGGGAGAAGGAAAATCTCAAGTAGACTCTCCCTTGAGTCTGGAGTCTGAACTGGGGCTGGATCTCAGGACCCTAAGATCATGACCTGAACAGAAATCAAGAATGGGAGGCTCAACCAACTGAGTCATCCAAGCACCCCAATAATGGACATTTATTGAACACTTATCATGAATCAAGGATTGTTAAAGTAATCCATATGTATTAATTAATTTGATGATCACAAAAAACTTCTGAGGGGGATCCCTGGGTGGCTCAGCCAGTTAAGCATCTACTTGGGATCAGGTCATAATCTCTGGGTCCTGGGATCCAGCCTCATGTCCTGCTCCCTGCTCAGCAGGGAGTCTTCTTCTCCCTCTTCCTCTGCCCCTACCCCCACTCGTGCACACACACTCTCTCTCTAATAAATAAATAAAATCTTAAAAAAATAATCTCAGGAAACAAACTGAGGGTTGCTGGAGTGGTGGGGGGTGGGAGGGATGGGGTGGCTGGGTGATAGACATTGGGGAGGGTATATGCTATGGTGAGAGCTGTGAATTGTGTAAGACTGATGAATCACAGACCTGTACCTCTGAAACAAATAATACATTATATGTTAAAAAAAAAAGAAGAAGAAGAAGATAGCAGGAAGGGAAAAATGAAGGGGGGGAATCGGAGGGGGAGACGAACCATGAGAGACTATGGACTCTGAGAAACAAACTGAGGGTTTTAGAAGGGAGGGGGGTGGGGGGATGGGTTAGCCTGGTGATAGGTATTAAAGAGGGCATGTACTGAATAGAGCACTGGGTGTTATATGCAAACAATGAATCATGGAACACTACATCAAAAACTAATGATGTAATGTTTGGTGATTAACATAACATAATAAAAAATAAATAAAAAACAAAACAAAACAGAAAACAAAACAAAAAACCTCTGAGGAAAAATGACACAACTTGTAAGTGCTCACCCAAACCATAGCCTCCTCTTTTAGTTGAGGAGCCCTTTCCCAGTTTCCTTTGCAGTTAGAAGTGGTCATGTGACTGAGTTCTAGCCAGTGGATTGGAAAGTGATCTGTAGTCCTTCCAGGTCTGGCTCATAAAATTTTCCTACAAGTGATCCTTCAAGCTCTGTTTTTCCTTTTATTAACACAAGTGAAGATGTTTCTTAGGATGCCCTTGGCACATGCATATTAAAAATGGAGCACGTCTGTCTTGGGGTCACTGAAATTGAATCTCTCTTACATAAGTCAAACCTAATTGTAACTAGTTATGAATGGCTATAACTCAATATATATTATAAGGTCTTTTAGTTCTCAAAGGAATACAGTGTTCTTAAAATGACACCTAATCATATTTTGTACCCACAGGATTTAACTTTTCATCTTTTTTACTTTTCTTGCCGCATATTTTTAGAATTATACATATATATATTTTTTTCTTTTCTTTCAAATATTTTATTTTTAAGTAATCTATATACCCAACGTGAAGCTAGAACTCACAACCCTGAGATCAAGAGTCCTCTTCTGACTGAGCCAGCCAGGTGCCCCAAGAATTATATATATTTGCAATATCATATTCTATAGCAGAATATTCTGTATGTAAATATATTTGGATATGCCAATAAATAAATGAACTGGAATTTACTTCATATATTTCTTCTAATTTGTAAAAAACTTGGAAAAGTATTATGTCAGAGATAAAACAAAGCATCACTAAAAAAATTATACTTAAAAATGTAATTATAGGGAATTTTTTTGTCTTTTAGTTTAAGAACAGAGAATTTCCTTTGTTATGGAAGATTGTTAAAGATTTCAATTTGAGATTTAAGCTTTAGTCAGAATGTTCTTTTTGTTCTTTAATCTCTAGTATCTATTATCTGTAAGTTGTTTAAAAAATTATATTACCTTTTGGTTATTTCTTTTTTTTCTTTTTTCTTTTTTTTTAAGATTTTATTTATTTGCCAGAGAGAGAGCGAGAGAGCGTGAGAGTACAAGCAGGGGGAGTGGCAAGCAGAGGGAGAAGCAGGCTCCCTGCCAAGCAAGGAACCAGATGTGGGACTAGATTCAGAACCCTGGGATCATGACCTGAGCTGAAAGCAGACACTTAACCAACTGAGCCACCCAGGCGTCCCACCTTTTGGTTATTTCTTAATGGCTTATTCAGAGAATAAATAATATTAAAGTAGGACTTTAAAAATTGGAGGAAAAAATATAAAGTTACATTTTTTTTAAAGATTTTATTTATTTATTTGACAGAGAGAGAGACAGCGAAAGAGGGAATACAAGCAGGCGGAGTGGGAGAGGGAGAAGCAGGCTTTCCACCAAGCAGGGAGCCCAAGGCGGGGCTCGATCCCAGGACGCTGGGATCATGACCTGACCCTAAGGCAGACCCTTAACGACTGAGCCACCCAGGTGCCCCTAAAGTTACATATTTAAAGAGGCTAAATGTCAAGATCTTAATGGTCACTCTCCAAAAAAGTAGAGTTGATGTAAAAGACATCATACTGGTGATGCAAGGGTTTGGTTAAATTCTAAGTCTAAACTTTGCCTAAGCCTTTTCAGCAGCTTTGACAGCAAAGAGCAAAGAATTGATGAGAAAATGATCACAGCTCTTTAGATTTGCAACATACTCTTGAACCTCTGCAATGAATCTAACTTGTTTTACAGATCTAGAAAGGGCTGAGCACATTCTTGTAATACATTCTATTTCTTCAAAGTACAAGGTAATTAACTCCTGTGAGGGATACAGTTTGTAGGGAGGAAGTGTGAACATAAACATTTGGTAGTACAAGTTGGCTTTTGATTAAATACAACTTAATAGGCTTTTATGTTGGTTTCTGCAGACTACTTAGTAGACAGTATTTCTCTTGGTAGCCTCGTGCCAAGAAGCTTATCTCTATTCTAAACTATGAAGTTTGGGAGAAGTTAAAAATGTTCCTGTTGCTGTCTCTCACTTAAAAAGTGGGGGGTGGGGCTTCTGGGTGGCTCAGTCGGTTGACTGTCTGACTTGATTTTGACTCAGGTCATGATCTCTGGATTGTGGGATCAAGCCTCATTTGGGCTCTGTGCTGGACATGCAGCCTGGTTAAAATTCTCTCTCTCCCTCTCTTTCTGCCCTCCCCCCACTTGTGGGTGCTCTCTCCCTCTCTCTCAAAAAAAAAAAAAATGTTCCTGTTGGATATGCAAAGAAAGGGAGGATGAAAAAGCTATGCATAGTGGAATTAGTGACAATGAGGGCATGACAGATATATTTATGTAATCAGATAAGCAATGTAATAAATTAGTAAATTATTGCATTTCATCAAATTGAAGATGTATATTTTTTCAACCACTAACATACTTAAAATTAGAATGCATTTTACAACTGCTATCAACTAAGTGTCAATCATGATGTACTAGTTAATGCCTGTACATACACAAATTTGGTATAGCTATTTATATTTTACTAACTGCATTGAGTTATGTGTGTTGTTGGAACTACAGGTATTGTTACTACATACTAAATAGTGTAACTGTAGAGATTACCAAGTGTTGAAATTGGTAAAACAAATCTTAATGCAAAGAGAGGCTGGAATGACCGAATTCATGAATTCACTCTAACTATAATTGTTAGAGTACTGAAACATAAATTTGTTAAAAAAACTTTCTGTTGTCTGAACAGAAGCTGTTTGTTTCAGCAAAATGTAATTTGAATGAGGAAAAAATAAAACTATGAGCTTATTCAGATAGAAAAGCACTACCATCACAACTTTCAAAGCGGATATCAGCAACTTAAAAGCCAAATCTCAGAAACAAGAGGAGTCTTTTAAGAAATGCTTAATCACCAGCAATTTTGATGGCACAGAGAACGATATTGTGTTGAAAAAAATGAAAAGCAATGACTCCAAGTTAAAAACAGATATAGTAGAGTCAGGCTTTATGAAGAATTTTTTAGGAATAAACAAACTAATTTCTTTTACTAACATTTTCCTCATGTGATATATGTTAAAAACCTATGTCTAAATAAATATAAAATAATATTTTCAATAAAAATCGTGAGACACCATTTATCTGTGTGTAACTGGGAGTGTTTTGCTAATACTGTGCCATAAAAGATTGTGGGACATAATCAATGGCATTTTAGAATAAATAAAATAACATAATTTATTTTAACTTCCATGACTTAATATTATTTTCAAACAACTTGAAAATATGAGCATAAGGTTAAGGATATGTAATATTTATATGTTAAATTATCCACATATTGGTTGATCCTTTTTGCCCATCTGGTGTTACAAAAGTTTTAGGCTATCACTCAACAAATTTACTTCACCATACTTATTTAATAGAAAGGAAAAGGAAGAACGGCTTCATTATCATAATTGGCTCACTGTGATTGAACGCCTCCAGTTACTGAGCACTAGATTGAGTACTCTTCATGGGCTACCTCACACAATCCTGACAAAGATCTGTGTAAGATATCATTCCACTATGCAAATAAGGAAACGGAAGCTGGGAGAAATTATGCTGAGAGTCACATATATAGTATGTAGTAGAGCTGGAATTTGAATTCAGGCAATCTGGCCCAGCGTCTGTGCTCCACACTATACTCTACAGGGAAACTATACTGCATAGTGATTAACGCATAGACACGGAAGTCTGATCAGTTGGGTTCAAATTCTACTCTGTCATTAACCAGTTGTGTGACCCTAGAGAAGTGATTTAACTTCTCTGTCTCAATTGTCTCTTCTGTAAAATGGTGATGAGAATAATAATGATAGTTTCTTCTCTATTAGGATATTGTAAGGATTAAGTGAGTTAATATATGTAGAACATTTAGAATAGTGTCTAGTATTTGATTAGCATTATCTAAATGTTAGCCTTTTGTTATGTCATCTCCTGGATATTATGATTGGGGCCGAAAGGGGATTATCTGCCTTGAAAGAAACAACCTGGTGATCACAGAAAAATCAATCCAGCATTTTTTTATTTCTCTACTGCCTACATTTATTTTTACCAGAAAATCAAGTATGATGGCTCTTTTCAATTGTTCTATTTAACTCAATAATTATGATTAAAGATCAGCATTATCTTTAATGAGTTTTCCTATAGCCACATTAATCCTACTCCTCAAATTGGTGTTCAGTGGACCTTTTGAATTTCTCATAGATGGTAGTAAATTCAAATTTATAGTTATTGTTATAGTCCCTTCTTATGGGCACTAGAAATGGATACTCTAAAGTTTGCTTCATATTGTTAAAAACTTTTTTTTCTAAGATGAAAACACAAAGAACGTTTAAAAAGACACTTGAAAAATCACAAGGACGGATTCTATATACAGATTGTTAAAATGTACATAATTTCATATTATTTTTCTAAGAAATACCATGTTGAAATAAACTCTTGTTGCTAGAACTAAGTTATTTGTTTTGATTCTAAAAATTACCCAAAATAACATAGAAGATAGATTACACACTGACACAGATCTGGATTTTAATCTTGGTTCTGTTAATTACTAGTTGTATGCCTTCAAGCAAATTGTTTAACTTTTCTGAGTTTGTTTTTTAGTAAGAATTGAATAAATGTCTATTTTATAGGCCAATTGTGAACATTAAATGAGTAATTAATATAAAACATCTAATACAAAGACTCAAAATTAGTTAACTCAACTGCTCTCCTACTCCTTTACAACTTTCTCTGCCCCAACCTTTTTCTTTTTTTTCTTAAGATTTATTTATTTATTTTAGAAAGTGAGAGAGAGAGAGAATAAGTGCAGTGGGAGGGGCAGAGGGAGAGAATCTCAAGCAGATTCCCCACTGAGCATGGAGCAACCCATGGGGCTCCATCTCATGACCCTGAGATTGTGACCTAAACCAACACCAAGAGTCCAATGCTCAACCAACCCACTGAGCCACCCAGGTACCCTACCCCAGCCTTTTCAAATAGTAGGATCACTCCTAGAATAAATGAGACACCAGGAAAATATTTTTTTTGGTGTAACTTATTATAGAAATAAGTAAACTGATTTTAAAAACTGCAAAATTTCTGGGCCCATAGGAGGCATTGTGATTTGTTGATGAAGATTTAGAACCGTGGATGGAGAAAATGCCACACATATTTGTTTATGGGCAATCAGTGCACTCCCTTGGGTATTGTCAACCCAAGATGGCACTGTGGTTAGACTACATACAGACTACATACTACTACATAGACTACATACATGTACAGGGTCATATATAAAGCTCAATACCAATATTCTGTGAAGGAGTACCTCATAGCCTTGAACTTGACCTATGTTTGAAATGAGTGAGTCATCCAAAATTATACCAATAGGATTCTGGGGGCCAATCTTATACTAAAGAAATACTGCCCCAGCCAGCAGAAATGATCTGTTTGCTAAGCCACCTTCCAGGAACTAGGGCCCAACTATGGTTCCTATAGCTATAAACCCAAAACTACTCACACCCTTTAGTCAAAACCACACTCAGGATAGAGTTGGAGGGGAAATGTAAGGATCAAGTTCCTTGTGAGTCCAGTCTGAACTTGAGAGGCCCTGCCCAATTGGCCTTGACAACTAAGATACTCTATATGGAGTACTGTCCATATCTGGGGGTGATTCTGCACAAGACTTTTAGTTTCTCTGAGATCCTTGAGTAATATAGCAAGGACCACTACTTAGTCTGACCTCAGAGTCTTCTGTAAACTTAATGACATAAGTCATTCCCCAAGACATTATCAAATTAGTTATTAGGTTATCTCAAGCCATGTTGCAACAAGTAAATTTTCTTAAAAATTTAAAATCCTGTCTATATTCTATCATCTTTTACACATCTCTCCAATTTCAACTTCCTCCCGTTAACCATAATGGTGTTAATGTTATCAGAAGAGTTAAGAGTGGGCCTGCAAATGGAACCTTTGCCCTGTATTCAGAGGTGTTTTTCCTCAGAGGTTTTATCAACTGATCTTTTTTCTTCTAATGTCTTTTTGGCATTTTATGCCCTATAGCTCACAGTTGTTAACACAGATATATTCTTGGATCCTGACAAACATCTTGGCACCAAGGATAGCCTCTCTGATGTTTGGCAAATGTAAATATTACATATCATGCTTTATCTTAATCATCATATGTCACTATAATCAATTCTAAAAGAGAATTGATAGTAAAGATTTAAAAATAAACTGATAATATAAGATATTGAAAAGTGACAATGCATTATCCAATAGATTTGCTGATTACTTACTTATAATTAAGTTGGGTATATGCAATATACCCAATATTATTCCAATTCTGCTTCATACCCCTAAAATAATGAATTTAATTCCTCCCAAAGCTTTTTAGATACACCTCTTTGTACCTGTATTTTTTTACATGCTTACTCTAGAGATTAAATATGCATCTTTAATTTATCACTGTATATTCCAAGTTAATATTGTGTCATTTCACATAAAATGAAATGATTTTAGCAATAGTAAGTAATCTTTACTATCCTGATAGATATTTGATGCTAGTACCATTATATTTTCAGAAAATTTTTTCCAGCTTAAAAACTTGGCTTTAGAGTAAGGGTTTGTCTGAAACACTTAGTCCTAAGTTAAAACTACTTTGTGTTTCCAAAATAAAGTTACCTAATCACAATATTTTATTTTTTAAAATACATTACGGGAGTCAGTTTGGATAATATTTTTTTTACAATTTTGGGATGTTTGTGAGTTCTATAAGCCCAAATTTACTTCCTAATACTGTCTTTGTAATCTTTTGTTATCTATCTTCTTTTCTCTATACCTAAAATGATATTTGTGAAAGATTATAATTATTTGTTTCTTAAATGTTTGATAGAACTTGCTGGCCTAATTATCTGGGCTTGAAGTTTTCTTTATTGAAAGATTTAACTGTGATTCAATTTTTTAAATAATCAAAGGACTTTTCTATTTTATTTTTTCTTCTTTTTTTAGAGTCAGATTCAGTATGACATTTCTAGGAATTTTTCTAGTTTGCCTGTTTTCATTGTTGTTGACATAAAAATAATTTTTTGTAGCTTTAATTATAATTTTAATGCAAGAAGCATGTTCATTTAGTTATGTTCCCATTTCATTTCTAATCCTGTTTATTTGGGCCTTCCCTCTTTTTACTTGATCAATTTTCTGACAGATATTTTATAAATTTTTGCAAAACCAACTTTTTGTTTATTAAATATTCTCTGTTTTGTTGTTCCATAATTTTTTGTTTTTAACCATATTATTTTCTTCCTTTTTTTGAAAGAAACCCTTTTTTATTTCTTAATTTTTTATTTTTATTTTTTAATGCTGCCCACAAGAGACTCACTTTATTTTTTAATTGTCACAAAAAGTTTAATATAACCCAAACCTGATATGAAACATACATAATAATTTTTGAACTATTGTATTTTAATTTTTAGTCACATGGTTCTTTTTGTTTGTTTAAGTTATTTAAATTCTAGTTAATTAACATACAGTGTAATATTAGTTTCAGGTGTATAATATAGTAATTCTGCACTTCTATACAATACCTGGCAATCATCACACACACACAAAAAAACAGTTCTAAAAAACTTCAGAATGTGTGTCTTTTTTTATGGCTTTCTTATGGCTAAGTAATATTCCAGTGTGTGTGTGTGTGTGTGTGTGTGTGTGTGTGTGTGTGTGTATACACATTCTTTATCTATTCATCAGTCAATGGACACTTGAGCTATTTCCATAATTTGGCTATTGTAGATATTGCTGTTATAAACATTGGGGTGCATGTATCCCTTTTAATTAGTATTTTTGTATCCTTTGGGTAAATACCTGTAGTACAATTGCTGAATCATAGGGTAGCTCTATTTTTAACTTTTTGAGGAACCTCCATTCTGTTTTCCAGAGTGGCAGCACCAGTTTGCATTCCCACCAACAGTGCAAGAGGGTTCCCCTTTCTCTGCATCCTCACAAACACCTGTTGTTTCTTGTGTGTAGCCATTCTGACAGGTGTGAGGTGATATCTCATTGTAGTTTTGATTTGTATGTAACTGATGATTAGTGATGTTGAGCATCTTTTCATGTGTCTGTTGGCCAACTGTAAGTTTTCTTTGGAAAAATTTTTATTTCATGTCTTGTGCCCATTGTTTAAAAGATTTTATACATTTATTTTGAGACAGAGAGAGAGAGAGAAAAAACATGATTGGGGGGAGGGGCAGAGGGAGGGCTGACTGCAGAGCCTGAGGTGGGGCTTGATCCCAGGTCCTGGAGATCATGACCTGAGCTGAAGTCAGGTGCTTAACTGACTGAGCCACCCAGGCAACCATATCTTTTGACTATTTTTTAATTGGATTATTCATTTTGGAGGTGTTGACTTTTATAAGTTCTTTATAGATTTTAGATACTACCTTTATCAGATATATAATTTGCAAATATCTTCTCCCATTCTGAAGGTTGCCTTTTAGTTTTGTTGTTTCCTTTGCTGTGCAGAAGCTTTTTATTTTGAAGAAGTCCCAATAGTTTATTTTTGTGTTTGTTTCCCTTGCCTCAGGCGACATGTCTAGTAAGAAGTTGCTACCACCAAGGCCAAAGAGGTTGCTGTCTGTGTTCTCCTCTAAGATTTTTATGGTTTCAGGTCTCACATTTAGGTCTGTCCAGTTTTCCCAACATCGTTTGTTGAAGAGACTGTATTTTTCCCATTGGATACTCTTTCTTACTTTGTCAAAGATTAATTGACCATATAGCTGTGGGTTCATTTCTGGGTTTTCCATTCTGTTCTATTAATCTGTGTCTGTTTTTGTGCCTGTACCATACTGTCTTGATGACCACAGCTTTTGACATAGCTTGAAGTTGGTAATTGTGATGCCTCCAGCTCTGCTTGTTTTTTTTTTTTTTTTTATTTCTTTAGTATTTGGGGTCTTTTGTGGTTCTGTTCAAATTTTAGGATTGTTAGTTCTGGCTCTGTGAGAAATGCTGTTGGTATTTTGATAGGGATTGCATTAAATTTGTAGATTGCTTTGGGTAGTATAGACATTTTAACAATATTTGTTCTTCCAATCTATGAGCATGGAATGTCTTTCCATTTCTATGTGCCATCTTCAATTTCTTTCATCATTGTTTTATAGTCTTCAGAATACAGATCTTTCACCTCTTTGGTTAGGTTTATTCCTATGTATCTTATGGTTTTTGGTACAACATTAAATGGGATTGATTCCCTAATTTCTCTTTCTGCTGTTTCATGATTGGTGTATAGAAATGGAACAGATTCCTGTAGATTGATTTTGTATCTTGCAGCTTTACTGATTTACTGTATCAGTTCTAGCAGTTTTTTTCATGGGGTCTTTCAGGTTTTCTCTATAGAGTTTCATGTCATCTGCAAACAGTGAAACTTTGACTTCTTCCTTGCTGATTTGGATGCCTTTCCTTTCTTTTTGTTGTCTGATTGCTATGGCTAGGGACTTCCGGTACTATGTTGATACAAGTGGTGAGATTGGACATCCTTGTCTTGTTCCTGACCTTAGGGGAGAGGCTCTCAGTTTTCCCCCAATGAGGATGATGTTATCTGGGCTTTTTTCATATACGGCCTTTATTATGTTGAGGTATCCACCCTCTAAACCTACCTTGTTGAGGGTTTTTATCATGAATGGATGAAGAACTTTGTTAAGTTCTTTTTCCACATCTATTGAAAGGATCATATGGTTCTTATCCTTTCTTTTATTAATGTGGTATATCACATCGATTGATTTGGGAATATCGAGCCACTCTTGCAACCCAGGAATAAATCCTGCTTAATCATGGTGAATGAGTTTTTTAATGTATTGTTGGATTTGGTTTGCTATTATTTTATTGAGAATTTTTCTATCCATGTTCATCAGGGATATTGGCCTGTAGTTCTCTTTTTTAGTGGCATCTTTATCTGGTTTTGCTATCAGTGTAATAAATTTACCCTGAAAGAACGAACTACCCTCAAAGAACGAATTTGGAATAGTTTTCTATATTTTTAGAATAGTTTGAGAAGGTTAGGTCATAACTCTTCTTTAAATGTTTGATAGAATTTTCCTGTGAAGCTGTTTGGTCCTGGACTTTTGTTTATTGAGAGCTTTTTGATTATTGATTCAATTTCTTTGCTGGTTATTTGTCTGTTCAGTTTTTTTTTTTTAAAGACTTTATTTATTTGAGAGAGAGAGGGAGTCTGCATGAGCGAGAATGCACACAAGCAGGGGGAGGGGCTGACAGATAGGGAGAGAGAGAATCCCAAGCACACCATGAGCTGAGCATGGAGCCCAGTGCAGGGCTGAATCCCATGACCCTGAGATCATGACCTGAGGATTCGGATGTTTAACTGACTGAGCCACCCAGGCACCTCTCTTCCTCCTTTCAGTTTTGGTAGTTTATATGTTTCTATGAATTTATCCATTTCTTCCAGGTTGTTCAATTTGTTGGCATATAGTTTTTCATAATATTCTTTTATAATTGTTTTTCTGTGGTGTTGGTTATTATTTCTCTTCTCTCATTTTGATTTTATTTTTTAGGGTCCTTTCTCTTTTCTTCTTGATAAATTTGGCTAGAGGCTTATCAATTTTTTTAAAGAAACAGTTCCTGGTTTCCTTAATCTGTTCTACTATTTTTTTTTTTTTAGCTTCTATATCATTTATTTCGGTGGAGCAGTGTCCTCCAGGTTCTATCCCAGCCAATCTTGCTGTCCTTTAAAACTCCAGACTTTAAGCTCTATTATTTGCAAGAGCTCACAAAATTCATCTACTCTTGTTTTTCAGCTTTGGGGAAACCTTCTCCTTGTGCATTCCTATCTGCACTCCTCTCTTTTTCCCTTCTCTGCCACCATGACTCCTTCCTCTCCAAAGCACCCATGATCTGTTTTTCCCCTAAATCATATCTCCACACTTCCTACCTTCTTACATGTGGCCTCTTCTCTCCCTTTAGTTGTGGAGTTTGTTTTGTCAGTCTTCAGGTTGATTTCTGAGGTATTTAAGATGATTTGATAGTGATCTCGTTGTGTTCGTGTGATGAGATAAGCCTAGCTTCCTCCTACTTTGCCACCATCTTACTTTCTAAAACTATTTCTATTTTTCTTAAAAAAAAGATATAATCAACAAACAGTACAACATTAGTTTCATGTGTACAACATAATGATTCAACATTTTTATACATTGTGAAATGATTACAATAAGTAGCTACCATCTGTACCCTACAAAGTTAATATAATATTATTGACTATATTTCCTGTGCTGTATATTACATCACTATGACTTATTATTTTGTAACTGCAAGTTTGTATTTCTTGATCTCCTTCACCCGTTTTGCTCCCCTCAACTCCCTTTCTGTCTCCCAAACACCAATCTGTTCTGTGTTTGAGTATGAGATGTCTTTTTTTTGTTTGTTTTGATTCTACATATAACTGAAATCATGCAGTATTTGTTCCTCTCTCTCTGACTTATTACACTTAGTATATTGCTCTCAAGGTCCATTCCTGTTGTCACAAAAGGCAAGATTTCATTCTTTTTTATGCGTGAGTAGTATTCCATTGTATGTATATGTATGTATGCACACATACCCCACATATTCTTTATCCATTCATCTATCATAGAACACTTAGGTTGTTTTGATATCCTGGCTATTGTAATTAATGCTGTAATGAACATAGGGGTGCAGATGTATTTTTGAATGATTGTTTTAGTTTTCTTCATATAGATGCCCAGTGGTGGAATTTCTAGATCATATGGTATTTCTAGTTTTAGTTTTTCAAGGAAACTCCATACTGTTTTCCTTATTGGCTGTACCAATTTACATTCCCACCAACGGGGCAAGAGGGTTCTCTTTTCTCCACATTTTTGCCAACACTGGTTATTACTTATTTTTTTGATGATAATAATTCTCAAAAGGGTAAAGTGATATCTCATAGTGGTTTTGATTTGCATTTCCCTGATGATTAGTGATGTTGAGCATATTGTCAAATGCCTATTGGCCCATTTTCCATTAGGAAAAATGTCTGTTCAGATCCTCTGCCCATTTTTTTTAAAGATATTTATTTATTTATTTATTTATTTATTTATTTATTTATTTAACAGAGAGACACAGTGAGAGAGGGAACACAAGCAGGGGGAGTGGGAGAGGGAGAAGCAGGCTTTCTGTTGAGCAGGGAGCCCAATGCAGGGCTTGATCCCAGGACCCTGGGATCATGACCTGAGCTGAAGGCAGATGCTTAATGACTGAGCCACCCAGGGGCCCTCCTCTGCATATTTTTTAATCATATTTTTTTTGTTAATGAATTGTCTGAGTTCTTTATATATTTTGAATATTAACCCCTTATCAAATTTATGATTTGCAAATGTCTTCTCCTTTTCAGTTTGCATGTTTTTTTTTTCTTGACTAATTGCTGTGGCTAGGACTTTTAATACTGTGTTAAATAAATGAGGAAAGTGGGCATTCTTCTCTCTTTCATAATCTTAGAGGAAAAGCTTTTAGCTTTCCACCATTATTATATTAGCTCTGAATTTGTCAGACATGGCCTTTATTATATTTAGTTATGTTCCCTCTATACCCACTTTGTTGAGAGTTTTTATAATAATGGATGTTGTTATTTATGATAATAGATGTTGAATTTTGTCAAATGCTTTTTCCATATCTACTGAGATGATTATATGATTTTATCCTTCATTTTGTTAATATAGTGTAATGTATCATGTTGATTGATTTGCAGATATTCAAGCATCATTGCATCCCTGGAGTAAATCCCACTAGATCATTATTATATGATTATTTTTTTAAAAGATTTTATTTATTCATTTGAGACACAGAGATACAGAGAGAGAGAAAGAGAGCATGAGCAGGGGGAGAGGCAGAGGGAGAGGGAGAAGCAGACTCCTCGCTGAGCCAGGAGCCCAATGTGGGGCTCGATCCCAGGACCCTGGGATCATGACCTGAGCTGAAGGCAGATGCTTAACCATCTGAGCCACCCAGGCACCCTATGATTCTTTAATTTATTGTTGAATAATAATAGTTTGTGAAAATTTGTGAACAATAATTCAATATCAAAAACTTTAATTGCACTAGATATATGATTTTATAACAATCTTCTACCTTAGAACAGACTCCCAAAAGCCCTGTATGTGACATAAGCAAGTACTGTTTTTTTCTGGGCCTGTATAAAGAATTGGAGAATTTCCATGTCATGATTCATAATCTGCACCACAAAAAATTGGAACAAATTGAGGTTTGAGAGCATTATCACAGTGACGGGAAAGTTATGCTTAATTTGTCTATAGTCTCATACAACTACTTTTCCATACCCATGCCTGACCTCCACTCCACTTGTCTATGTCCTTAATTTTTCCTACAGAGCAAAAGACTACTGTCAACTCTGGGATATTTTAAAGGTTGTAATTATAAATTTTCTCCCAATAAGTATCTGGAAGCATACAGATAGATATTGGAAGGAAATTATATATTTCCAGGAGCATAATAACTGACACTGAATGCACCACAATAAAGAAAAGAGATATAGTTATAGATTTACAGCTACTTTTTTATAACTGTAAAACTGTAACTTTTTATTAATTGACATTCTTTTAGCCAATTTTGGAATTGTATCATTCAGTTGATAGTTTGATGTTGTAGCATACCAGAACATATTATATGGTTGTTGATATCATTAAATAATACATTTAAATAAGCATCCTGAGAATTTTATAAAACCCCTTAAAATAAGGGGGGCGTCCTATACAAATATGTTGTTTAAAGCTAATTTTCCTAACCCCGAGTTTTTAACATTATTTTTTTTAATGGGAAAAGCATTTATTTTATAAGTTAAGTTCCAGAGTTTAATTCTCCATCTTAATATTCTAGTAACCTTGAATACATTACTTAAGCTTGATAAACCTCATTTCTCTTTCTCACATTATGTAGCTATAATACATACCTGTGTTCTCTATACCTATTTGATTTTGAAGCACTTCCTCAAGTCCTTACTGGCTCTGTCATTTGCTTTTTTTGGCAGAAGGTGAAGGTAAAAGTGGTAGACCATATTTTTACTGAATAGTATTATTCATTAGTATTAAGTAGCATTGTTCTGCATTCTAAAATCTGTATGGGAGATCCCTGCATTGAAGACCAAATGACAATAGACTCTTCTAAGGTATAAAGGAAGAACACGTTCATTGTGTGAAGGATTGATATTTAGACAATCATGTCCAAAGCCACATTTTTATGCAATTATGTAAGAGCTCTTTAAGTACTGTTTATAGATATCAACAAATATTTTGTCAGTATGAAATTGCTAAGATATAGAAAAGCTTTATGAGCTTTATCAATTAGCTTTTAATTCCTAGCAAAGTACCTGAAAATTAGCAGCTTAAAGCAACAGCTATTTATTTTACTTATGATTCTGGGGCTGGCCTTTATGGACAGTTCTAGTCTGGGCCAGCCTTGACTAATGTTGGCAAGGTTTGCTCATGTGTCTATCATCAGTTGGTGGGCTGGCTGGGGCTGGCTTGTTTATGATTGTGTGTCTAGGAAAACTAGGACGACCAGAGCCACTCTAATATAGTCTCTCAGTCCTTCACTAAGTTAGTCCTGGCTTATTCATGTGATGGTGTCAGAATTTCAAGACCAAGAGAAGAAGCTTTGAAGCTTCTTGAGACCCCTGTTTAGAATTCAGCAATTCAATAAAACTTCTGGCAGATTCTTCTGGTCAAAGTCATAAGGCGTGCCCAGATTTAAGAGGTGTAGACATACACTCCAATTTTCGATGAGAAGAATTACAAAGAACTGTGACCTTTTTTGAAGTCTACCATGTGAACAGAAGTATGAAAATAGCATAATTAACTATTTATCTTTAATGTTGAAACATTATGAACAAAATTTTAAAAATTCACTCGACCTTTAAATGTTTTGTCCACAATTTTTAATAATCATATATAGCTGGAATTTGTCCAAAATTTTAATAATCATATATATCAAATTTTAATAATCTTGTATAATAATTACATATATATTATACCACCTTAAATAGATTATATTGAATTTTGGACATTCATAATTCTTCCAGTGTGTGTTAGAGGAAATATAACATTAAAAATATCAAAATAGGAAATTTTAATATTCCTTATTAGTACTCATAAATAGTGTGGTGGAGAGTAGGACATTGGTTGAAATGAGATTTGGATTATTTATGGATTCTATTTACCTCTATCCTTATTATTGCAAAAATTTAAGTTTTTTATTGGAATTGATAACATTTGATAACTTGATTTAAGAAATGTTCGATTAAAAATGAAGATTTTTACAAAACCCCTGAGTGTTTGACCTCAGCAGACTTTTGTATAAACCAAGAATAAATGGAAATCCCCTGACAAGCTTGAACTAAACATGGATTAATTACTTAGACTTTTTTGGCAAAACCTGTAAGCTTAATGCAAGTTTGGGTAATTAAAGACTTCACAGTTGTAGCTTCATCATCCTCTATTTATAATCCTCCGCCTATTACAAGTACTAAGTTGGAGGCTTAAAAAAACTTCTAAAGAATTACAATTGCAAGAAAAATGTACTGATATAGCATAGTGAATATATTTTATAGAATTTTGCATAAGTTATCTAAAATGTGCATATTTAGTTCACTTTTAAATTTATCAGCATTGAAATTTTCAAGTGTGTATTAATTTGTGTACCTATTAAAATACACTTTATAGATAATAAAACTTTAAAAATTTTAAGAGCATTAATATACAAAAATAAGTCATAATGCATTATTTTCTACAGTTATTGAACTGTTGAAGAATGAAGTAAAGTGAGGGAGGATATTCAAAGATGTCTAATTTCACATCTGGGTTTAAAGGAATTCACCTAGAAAAATATGGGGTAAGGTTCTGAAAACTTGGGTGGAGAAAAATAATTTCTATTCAAGAAAAAAAGACAAGGAAAAGGTAAAATCATATAATTTTTAAAGAGCTTGAAGAGACTGTCCTTCAGCATATGTATATGAAAATTGAGTCTCAGATCTACTCAAGGTCTCAAAACTAGCAAGAGTCATATATGAGTAGGAAATAAAATTTTATAACTTTAAGGCCAGTGTTTTCTCTTCAATGGCAAACACTAGAAAGGGGAAGATGAATAAGCTTTAGTGTCTTTGTATCACATTATAGTTTTACCCCATTAACTAACTTTATCATTTTTCAGAAGATTACCACTAAAAGGTTTTTAATTATTTTTAGTAACTACTTCTAATAATAAATATTAAAAAAATCTGGGAACATTTATGAATCACTTTTCCCCTTGAATACCCATATACCTGTTGGCTTGTAATACAAAAGATGAGCCAAGCTCGTTTCTGTGTTCTCCCATAAACACAAATGCACATAACCACACACAGGGTTACAACCTGAAAATGTTAAAGGTGATTTTTCTTTTCTCATCTTTCCTGGGGCAAATGGCTTCCCAAGACACATATTTTGAGTTCATTTTTGAGAACTTTTGTGTGTATGCATGCATGTGTGTGTGTGATGATCACTGAATGTTGTATGGAAGTGTTGAGTCACTAAATTGTACACCTGAAACTAATATTATACTGTATGTAACTAACTGGAATTTAAAAACTTAAAAAATGAAAATAGAACTTTTTAAAATTTAATTTCCACATAACAAAATCCTATTGATCCTACCTCCTTAATAACTCTTAAATAAATCTTCCTAAATAACCATTTTCCTCATTTTCCATTCCTAAATGAACTCCCAGGCTGCTTTTGCCCTTTCCATTGTGCCACCTCCCCAGTCCATCTTTATGATCTAGGCCCTATATTCTCCTGCCCCATTCCAAATTCTAGCCATACTATACAATTGGATCTTCATCCAACAAACCATGCTCTCTCATGCCTCCATGCATTTACTTATTACATTTCTTATGCCTGCAACACCCTTCTCTATTTCCACTACTTTTTTTTAAAGAAGCCCGTGTCCTTGTTTTTTTAAGATTTATTTATTTATTTGACAGAGAGAGAGAGAAGGCACAAGCAGCGGGGAGCAGGAGAGAGAGAAGCGGGAGCCCAATGTGGGGCTCGATCCCAGGATCCTGGGATCATGACCTGAGCCGAAGGCAGATTCTTAACCAACTGAACCACCCAGGTGCCCTTACTTTGACTACTTCATACAAACTCAGTCATCTTTTAGGACTTGATTTAAATATGCTTTCCATAAATAGCTTTTGTAGCTGACAGTAAGACCATCCTCAAGTACATTAGGTATCTGTCTATGAGAAGAGTTAGATTAAATCAAACTTCAAAAGACAAAATAATACAATATATGTTTTTTAAAAAAGAAGAAGATAGCAGGAGGGGAAGAATGAAGGGAGAGAAATCGGAGGGGGAGAAGAACCATGAAACGATGAACTCTGAAAAACAAACAGGGTTCTAGAGGGGAGGAGGTGGGAGGATGGGTTAGCCTGGTGATGGGTATTAAAGAGGGCATGCTCTGCATGGAGCACTGGGTGTTATACACAAACAATGAATCGTGGAACACTGCATCAAAACTAATGATGTAATGTATGGTGATTAACATAACAATAAAAATTAAAACAAAATAAAATCTTTAAAAAAAAAGACTTAAAAGCCTACATGGCCACAACAAACAAATAAAACACACAAGTAAACAAATTGCTTCTTACAGTGTTATGAATTGGGAAAATATATATATTGGTTAGGGAAAGTAGGTTATGCTTCATTATGTTGTGAAAAAAGTTTATTTTAGACTCCTTCTATCCCATTCCACTTAAGTATAATGGATCAAATATATGGCAGACAAATCACAATATTGTCAATCACCCAATACTCATCAATATCTTTGCTCTGAGGGAACTTTTGTCATTGTACAAGGCTAAATACATTTACCCCAAAGGCTATTAGTCCAAAAGAATTTTGAAAAATTATAAACATACATATTTTTAAGTTGACTTCTGAATGTTTTATGTTTAAAGCTTAATAGTGGATTGCAAAAGATATAATTGCTGTTGTATTGTAAACATTTCTTTTAAAGAGTTAAATCACATTTTTATTTCTATAAAATGAAACTGAAATGCTTTAGCAATATAATACCTACTGTATTGAGTTGAATAGTGTTCTCAAAAAATCATGTTCAGAACCACTTGTGGTACTTTGTTATGGTAGTTCTAGGAAACTAACAGATTTTGGCACTGAGAAAAGGATGCTATTTTAACGAGTATCTAAAAATGTGGAAGTGGTTTTGGAATTGCGTAATGGGTACAGGCAGGAAGAGTTTTGAAGTGCATGATAGAGAAAATTCTAGATTGTCCTGAAGAAAGCGTTGATAGAAATATGGACATTAAAGGCCATTTTGGTGAGGGCTCAGACAGAAATAATGAACATGTTATGTTATAAAGTTCAGATATAAAGTTGGCTGAACTGTGTTCTGCTGTTGAGTAGAAAGAAAAATTTGTAAGTGATAACTTGGATATTTGGCTGGGAAGATTTCTAAACGAAGTATACAAAGTGCAACTTGGTTTTTATTTGCTACTTATAGTGAAATGAGAGAGAAAAGAGATAAACTGAGGAAGGAACTATGAAACAAAAAGGAGCCAGAACTTGATGATTTAGGAAATTCTCAGATGATCCATATGGCACAGATGTTAAGGCATACCCTGGAAAGAACAATATGGGATGTATAGACAATCTTTTTCTGAAGAGATCAGACATGTAAGGCATGGGTCCAATCAATTATCTTAGCAGAAGCCAGGATAAATTCTGTGTGTAATGCTGTGGATCTCCTTGACATCCACAGAAGATCCACAAAATTTTTTTGAGAATTTTATACCACCAGAAAAACTGCCAGCCTAGACTGAAGGGGGCAGAAATCAGACTAAATGAAGAAAAGCTGTCAGATTTTTAGAATTTTACAAACAGGAAATGGGTTGCCCAGCGGGCAGGAGGGCCCAGAGAGGGTTGCTTAGAGGCTGATGGGATCTCCATGGCCCAGAAACAGGGGTTGATGGTCACTCTGCAGATCCAGAAGGCCGACTGAACAACAGAGATTTACTTTCAGGTCATAAAATCTAATGGGACTTTTTTTCTCTGGGATATAACTTGCTTTAAGATCAGTAATTTTTTATTCCTTCCATTTTCTCACGTGAGGAATGGGAGTGTCTATCCTATGCCTGTCCCACAATAGCATTTTGACAGCAAGCATGTTGTTTTCTAGATCACAGGTCCACAGATGGAGAAAAAATTTACCCCAGGATGGATCATACCCAGAATCTGAACTATACCTGATTTAGATGATGAGATTTGCCATTTTTTGAGTTGGTCAAATTTAGATGAGATTTTGGATTTAGAGTTAAGAATGGAATGGTTTAAGAATTTTAGGGATGTTGGGATGGACACGAATTTTTGAGGGCCACAGGCAAGACTGTACTGGGTTGAATACTGTTCCCCCCAAAATTCATATCCACTCAGAACTGATGAATATGACCTTATTTGGAAAAAGCGTCTTTGCAGATATGATAAGTTTGGAGAAGGTCATTTTGGGTGAGGGTGGGTCCTAAATCCAATGACTGGTGCTTTTATAAAACCATATGAAGACACACAGGTAGAATGCCACATGACAACAGATGAAGCTGCAACCATAAGAATGCAGAGTATTGCTCGCAACCACCAGAAGATAGGAAGAGGCAAGGAAAGATTTCTTTTCTAGAGCCTTTAGAGAGAACATGGCCATATGACACCTTGATTTCAGACTTCTAGGTTCTAGAATTATGAGAAGGTAAATTTCTGTTGTTTTAAGCCATGTATTTTGTGTTACTTTGAGCTCTAGTTTCATTCTTTTGTGTGTGGCTGCCCAGTTTTCCCAATACCACTTATTGAAGAGACTGTCATCTTCCAGTTGTATATTCTTGGCTCCTTTGATGTAAATTAATTGATCATATATGTATGGGTTTTTTTCTGTGTTCTCTTTTCTGTGCCATTGATCTAACCTATATGTTTGTTATTTTGCTACAGCAGCCCTAATAAACCGATATACCTACTTTCAAACATAAAAATAAATAAATAATAAAATATTTGAAAATTTTACATCATCTCTCTTTTTCTTGAACATATATTTGCATTCCACTTTCCTATTAAATTTATTATGATATAATGTACTTTTATTATTGAAAGTTTTTTATTGATCACATTATTCTCACTTTCCTGAAACAAACAAAAATATGTATATAAACCAAAAGTTTATTTAAAAATTTTTCTTTGGGGCGCCTGGGTGGCTCAGTCGTTAAGTGTCTGCCTTCGGCTCAGGTCATGGTCCCAGGGTCCTGGGATCGAGCCCCGCATCGGGCTCCCTGCTCAGCGGGAAGCCTGCCTCTCCCTCTCCCACTCCCCCTGCTTGTGTTCCTGCTCTCGCTGTGTCTCTCTCTGTCAAATAAATAAATAAAATCTTAAAAAAAATAAAAAAATAAAAAAAATAAAAATTTTTCTTTGACAATGCATCTTCAGGTTAAATACTCAGAAGTACAAGTATTATCAGCATACACTAATCAAAATATACAAAAAATATAGAAAGTAGCAAATTTTACAAGAAGCAAATGTTTTGTTGGAATAACAACTCTAGTGAATTTAATAGATTCTTTGCTGCCTAAGTTCAAGTATCAATGAATGAATGTAATTTACTTTGTTTATCCACTTATCTGTTGTTAAGCACTTGGATGGTTTCCACCTCTTAGCTGTGAATAATGCTGCTATGAACAGGGATGCGCAAGTATCTCTTTGAGATCCTGCTTTCAATTGTTTTGGATAAATATCCAGATGTGGGATTGCTGGATTACATGGTAGTTTTATTTTTAAGTTGTGGAGGAACCTCCATATTGTTTTCATAGTAGCTATACCAATTTACATTCCTACCATTAGTTACATAAGGGTTTCCTCTTCTCCACATGCTCACCAACACTTGTTATTTCTAATCTTTTTGATAACAGACATTCTAACAGGTGTGAGGTGCTATCTCATTGTGGTTTTGATTTGCATTTCTCTTATTTTAAGTGATATTGAACAGGTTTTCATGTACCTGCTGGTCATCTGTATGTCTTCTTTGGAAAAATGTCTATGCAGATCCTCTGCCCACTTTTTAAAATCAGTTTTTGTTTTTGTTTGTTTGTTTAGCTATTGAGTTGTATGATTTCTTTATATATTAACCCCTCATCAGATATGCGATTTGCAAATATTTTGTCTCATTCTGTAGGTTGCCTTTTCATTTTGTTGATGATTTTCTTTGATGTAGAGAAACTTTTCAGTTTAATGTAGTTCCAATTGCTTATTTTTTCTTTTGTTGCTTTTGCTCTTGGTGTCAGATTCAAAGAATCATTGCCAAGACTTCAGCTTCAAAAAATCACTGCCAAGGGGATGTCTGGGTGGCTCAGTTGGTTAAGCATCTGCCTTCAGCTCAGGTCATGATCCCAGGACCCTGGTATCGAGTCCCACATTCAGCTCCTTGCTCAGTGGGAAGCCTGCTTCTCCCTCTGCCTGTTGCTCCCCCTGCTTGTGCTCTCTCTCTGACAAATAAATAAAATCTTTAAAAAAAAATCAATGCCAAGACTGCACCTCTGTTTTCTTCTAGTAGTTTTATGGTTTCAGGTCTTACATTCAAGTCTTTAATCCATTTCAGTTAATTTTTGTGTATTGTGTAAGATATTCTTTTGCATGTGGTTTTCCAGTTTTCTCAATACCATTTATTGAAGAGACTGTCCTTATCTCATTGTGTATTCTTGACTCCTGTGTCATTAATTGACCATATATGTGTGGGTTTGTTTCTGGGCTTTCTATTGTACTCGTTTGATCTATATCTCTGGCTTTGTGTCAGTACCATGCTGTTTTTATTACTATAGCTTTGTAATATGGTTTGAAGTTAGGAAGCATGATGCTTCTAGCTTTGTTCATCTTTCTTAAGATTGCTTTGATTATTCAGTCTATTGTGGTTTGAATTTTGGGATTGTTTTTTCTATTTCTGTGACAAATACCATTGGAATTTTGATAAGGGTTGCATTGAATCCATAAATTGCTTTGGGTAGTAGGGACATTTTAACAATACCAATTCTTACCCAACTGAGCCACCTGGGTGCCCCTAAAAATACCGATTCTTCTAATCCATGCACATGGAATATCTTTCCATTTATTTGTGTCTTCTTCAATTTTTTTCATCAGTGTCTTATAGTTTTTAGCATGCAGTTCTTTCACCTCCCTGGTTAAATTTATTACTATGTATTTTATTCTTTTGACACAAGTATAAGTGGGATTGTTTTCTCAACTTCTTTTTCTGATAGTTTGATATTAGGAATAGAAATACAACTGATTTTTGTATATTGGTTTTGTATCCTGCAATTTCATTGAGTTTATTACTTCTAACAGTTTTTTAGTGGAGTCTTTTTTTAAAAAAAATATTTTATTTCTTTATTTGAGAGAGAGAGAGCATGAAAGGGGGAGGGGAAGAAAGAATGTCAAACAGACTCCTCACTTAGTGCAGAGCCTGATGTGGGGCTTGATCCCAGGACCCTGAAATCATGACACTTAATCAAAGGAGTCACCCAGGTGCCCCTGGTGGAGTCTTTAGGGTTTTCTGTGTATAATATCATGTCATCTGTAAATATTGACAGTTTTACTTCTTTCTTTCCAATATGGATGCTTTTTCTTTCTTTTTCTTTCTTAATAGCTCTGGTTAGGACAGAATCTACTTTTTTATAATTCTTTTTCATCCAGGTTTCAAAAGCTTATTATTCAGCATAATAGTTATTTTTCAATAAATTATACCTTTTTATTTTCAAGAGATGATACCTAGTTTTATTGGGGACTATTATAGATCTTGAACATATTCTAAAATTGCCAAGCTACTCTGATTGAGAGTAGGCCTACAGAAGGCAGACAGAAAGATATCATTGAAATTAGGGTTATGTTAGCCTACTGGCATGGAATGGAATAGTGTCAAGGAGTGTAGGATATTGACAAGACAGTGTTTCAAGTGTTAGGCCATAGCAAGGGAAAATAAAGAGATATCAACAAATTTGAGCACCCAGTGAGGTAAAAGATGATGGAATAGATTGGAGGATATGAGGTTGGAGTCAGAAAGTTGCAATATATTAATTTATACTTTTCAGATGTTCATTAGAATGTCTAGTTTAAAGAGACAAAAATAAAACTAAGAAGTTCAGTTATTGGAATGATTATTTTCTTGGCTGACTTGAGTCAGAGAAAGTTTTGCCTTGAAAATTCATAAAGGTAAATGTAAGTGAAGCAATATTGAAACATTTCCCAGTTTATTTGGATAGAATTATCAAATTTAATACTGCAAACAGGGATATTTTCTTTTTTATGGACTTATCAAAGTATATTATCATTTAAAAACCATTGAGTTAATAATGTGTTAATAAAATAAAGGGTTATAATCTAGTCTTAAAAATAAGAAAGTTCAACAACTCATTTGCACTATTGGCTTAGAAAGAAGTCCATGGCGAATGAGGAAGAACATACTGTCAATGCTCTGAGGTAAGCCAGATTTATTCTTTTATTTGAGCTCATGTTCACACATTATTTTTTAGAAAAAGAAGCCACACTCATAATATAATGTTTTCTTCTTAATTTTACATAATAAAAAGATTGCCATTAGCATACATTTTAGGTTTTTTTCCTTTGAAGTTATTGAAGTTTATTAATTTTCTTTGAATAAATCAGCTTCAAGACCTTGTCAGATATCATTTTTTTAAAATTAGACTACGCAGATATTTATGAGACCAGTTGATTTTTGTGGGGTTTAAAGATTTAAAATATAAACTGGGACTGAGCATCTAATATTTTAAACTTAATATTACAATTATACCACTGTTCTTTTCATTGGATAAACCTTTGACTCAGAGAGCGGCTACCTAGGGAATGCTATGTTGTTGCTAAAGTAGACCTGTAGAGGTCACAATTAACAGACAAATGAAAAGCGATTTGGAATTACAGGTTAATATAGCTAAATCTTAAATTTTGTCTGCCCAAAATTACTAGAAAGACCATATCACTCTCTCGTATTAAGACATTATAAATATGTAACAAAAATTTAAATCAGAATATTTTTAGATAATTAGATGATAAAGTAGATATTACTACTTGGATGAGCCAAATCATATGATTTAAAATTTCTCATCTCTGCAGTACCTTAAACAAATTGAAAGAAGAGAGACCCCATTAAATTGAGTTTTAATAATTTTCTATTATTTAATTATTTTGTCTAATATTTAATGTAAGAATATATGGCAAAAAAACAGATGAAAATGGAAACCTTGTTTGGATTCTCTAAACAGGAGCTATAACTTATAAAGTGTAAATTTTACTCCATTCGAAAAAGCTGAGGAGATATTTCTAATAAAAAGTGATAAAGTAATCATTTTTAATGTTCATTCATTTGGGTAGTAATCAGGTGGGTATATGTGGGGAAAGATAGCAGGACTAGTCAATAGAGAAACCACCCTTACCACGCGAATGCCAGTAAAACCCCCTTAAAATGAAGGGAATCTGTCATCTTGTATAAATTCTCTTCTGCTTCCATAAACACAGCCGTAATCAATTAAAGACCCACTTGTGAAGGAGCCATTGTTTGCAGTTCCATTCATTTGCTGAGTTGTCTTTTAGACTGCCCATGCGGAAACCCTGGTAAGGTGATGAGAAAGTTCAAAGCACCTAACTTTGAAATGTGGATTTTGTTATTGAAACTTCTCTTTATCTTTTTATTCATTTTAAAAACTGTAGTGTATGTAGAAGGTGTGTTGATTATTGGTTCCAAGAAAGGGAAGGGGCTTTAAGAACATAACAAAGAATGAAAGTGATCTAATGACCTAATTCAGTGCGAATTGTGGATTGCAGTGTTGAAAATGTTTGCTAAGAAAATAAATAATATTACTTTATCATAAGCCTCTTGATGGAAAGTGAGAGTGTGTTCTTCAACATGCATTTATTAATTTTTGTCATGACTGTCATTTTATTTTTGTTCTCCACTCTACCTACTCTAATTTCAGCTAGACAGTGGTATTACCACTGAGGTGTGGTCAGTATTCAATCTTAGTTGCTAGATTTGGGACACTGGTGGGACTTTGCTAAACAGACATGAATGCTAAAAGTATTTCAGAATTTGGCATAAATAGTTTAAAGAATTAACAAGATAAAAATGAATCAATATTAAATATTTAATGCTATTGATATGTACAGAACTAGAGGGAGTAAACAAATTATACAGGAGTAAAAGTTATTTAGTATATGAAAGTAAATCCTCATACAGCAAGCTTAAGGGCTAAGAAAGAAATGACCTAATGTTATTCTCAGTACCTTACCTTGACTTTTGGGTCACCCTTGATCTTTTGCTTTCTAGGCAGAAATCGGCCAAATTTCTTCCCTGACTACCTAAAAAACTAAACTGGCATAGGGCTAGGGGAAGTCACATTCAACTATAGTCATAGTCAAGTCAAATATAAAAGATTTTGGAATGGATATTAAGGAATGAAGTGATCTAACAAGAATATGTTTTCTTTCCTAAAATTCCTTGGCTTTTCTAGATCAAATAAAAAGAAATCTTTAGGACTACAATTTAATAAAACTCCTGAGTCTGTCATTATTATGCAAGCACATAAGCCTCTCTCTTTTCCTTGAGTGACATGTCTGGGGAGTTTATAAGGAAGAGCCTCGGTGCCCAGACCAGCCACTCTACAGATGACTCAGGACACCTTCGCTAAATCCATTCATTACCCTGGCCCCTAGTGGGAGTTACAAGCAAAGCCTGCCAGTTAGATGTTGGTAATGCGGACTCTGCTTTAGGGAATTGGGTAAGACTGCCAGAATTCATTCCTGAACTTTAGCAGCCACAAAAGAGTATTTTTCTGTCGTCTGTAACTGATTCAAAACCAGGTCTCAAAAGGACAAGCTTCCTTTTGTGCCCCATCTTTCCTAAAGTCCAATGACTAATAATGTTACAACATCAGGTTTTTCACAAGATCACAGGAAACATCTGATGAAGGAGAAGCAAAGACAAAAATGTCATTGCTTGACTTGGTTAGCCTTTGTTTAACTTTGTTTTCTAATTTTGTTTTCTAATTTTAGAACATTCTCTTTGGAAAATAATTATGTGGTAATTCATCACAAATTAATGGTGCTTTATTGTTAAATGAGAGATTAAGACTGGGTTATATCAAGAATCATAAAAAAAAAATAAAAAGCTTTCCAAAATCTCTAGGTGGTGAATAAAGAAATTAAGTAAATTCATATTTAAAACTGCTTGCCCTCGCCTTGAAAAAATATTTCCAAAATCCTATCCTGAAGCTGTATTGGCATCACTACTTCCTTCTCTGCTAATAAACATGCATAAGGGTGAATGTTTTGCTTTGTCATTATTATTGTTTTTATTTTTTTTTACATTTTAGTCAATTTCAATGCTTTGGTGATGTTTTGAAATTTTTGAGAGGCAGAGGTAGATTTTTTTAATAAGGATTCTGTGAACTTAAATATCTTATTAGTAGAATGAACAAATCTTGGAAAATGTCCAAGTCATTTTGTAGCAGATGTCAGAGAACTCTAAAGAGTAGGAATTTTAGGTCATAAATTCATGGTCAGTCCCTGTAGATTTAACAGGAAGATTTTACTCTGTACTGCTGTATGAAATGTTTTGTTGTTGTTGCTTTTTGTTTATTTGTTTATTTGTTTTAGAGCAATGTACTCTTTTGGCTTCTAGTCCTAATTTTACTTTAGAAATTGTTTTTGATGTGCTTCAGACAGGGGCCTTCTGTCCAGGTCTTGAAAGCAAGTATTGTATCTTTGTTTTGTATTCTTGTACAAATATATTTTATTGGGAACCCATTTCAAAATGCTTGTTAAATATATGAGCTTATTCACATGAATGCACTCAAGTGCTGTAACTGTAGGGGCAGAAGTTGGAACAGAAGAACTTATGTCTCATACTTGGGGCTGCAACTTGCTGTTTGAGCAGAGAGGTTTCCTTCATCAGCTTACTGCTTGTGCACATGCTGCACTGTGTGTGTACTTGTTTCTTTCTGCTGTCTCTCTCTCTCTCTCTCTCTCTCTCACACACACACACACACACACACACACACACACACACACACACACACCTATGATTTAAAGGAAAAAAACACAGTCATAAAGCTCAGGAGTTGAGAGTAAGAGAGTAAGGCTGGGGTAGTAACTGTTCAGAACTTGAATGAATTGCCAGTTTTCACCAAGTAAACTAGCTGGCCTTCTCAGGCAGGCTCCAAATTCCTGTTGAAATGAAAACTTTCTTTCCTGGACTAGGCCTGGCATTCCTGGGAAACAATGGCCCTTTTCAAATAGGCTCTGAAATTTCACAGGTGAAGGGAGAGGGGCAGTCATTTGATCCCACCCACAAGAAGCCTGTTAGTATTTTAAAAAGTGAAGACAGAGCCTATCATGGAAATGCAGGCAAAGCTGGCCAGTGGCTAAGGGCTGCAATCTAGATCCATGGTTCTGCAGATCTCTGTGAAATATGAATCAATTTCAGTATTCTGTCTTTGACTCACATTGCAACTCTTTTTCTAGATTTTCTTAAGAGCAGACTACAGAACCACTGAAACAGGGTTTTGTGTCATGTGTTAAGGAAGAGCAGTATTCAGGTTTTTCTTTAATTAGGAACTGACATTAGAACTTATTTAAAAAAGGATTAAATTGCTGGGATGTGTGTGATTTTGAAGACATGCAGGGTAAAAATACTACATAGAGTTACAAACACATACATATATATTTACATATATATGTAATAATTTTACCTTGCATCCTTTCCACATTCGACCTTTAAATTGGACCTAATTATATTATAATTCAATAATTTAAAAATTCAAAAAGGTTCAGATAATTTTGGAGTCTTTTATGAAAGTATAGACTACATCCAATTTGAAAGAATTTGGGCATATCGATCACCATACTTACATGTACAATTAATATCAGATATATTTCATATGTTTTATGGAAACTTTTATTTGACCAGATCTTTCAGTGATTGAGTGAGATAAACTGAGGTTTTTAGTATTCAGTTTCACGGGTGGGAAAATAATAAAAGTTCAAATTGTGATATTTATCATTAATAAATAGATACATTTTATTAGGTGCTCCTTTCCATTTTTATTCTTTTTAATAATCCTGATATTTGCCTCAAGATTAATAATGTACCCAGTACTTAACATAGGCCTAACATAAGACTTATTTTAGACATAAACTACTGGAGAGTCAGAAAGTAATTTGTTTTTACTTAAAAATAAATAATAGAACTTTTTATGAAACTATCACTTTAAATTATATAGACCTTCTCTAAGCAACACAATTAACCTGATAATTATGTAGCAGTATAATATTTTGAAATGTTTTTCCTGATATTTTGGTTATTACCTGATATTCTCTTCCCACCCGACACTCAGACTCTAACCCTCGCCACAATTCTTGCAGCCACCAGGGTATTCTGAGCTTATGTCTTAAAAAAGGGATGAAACAATAAAATAATGACAAGAAAACCAAAGAATTGGTGTTTGAGTTTAAATACAAAAATAAAAAATAATTTATAAAAAACACACACACAAAAAGTAAATAGGAGAAAAAAGCCAAGTCGCAAAAATAAACTAACAATTATGCTGAGCGAAAGAAGTCAATCAGAGAAAGACATGTATCATATGACCTCATTGATATGAGGAATTCTTAATCTCAGGAAACACACTGAGGGTTGCTGGAATGGTGGGGGGTGGGAGGGATGGGGTGGCTGGGTGATAGACATTGGGGAGGGTATGTGCTATGGTGAGCGCTGTGAATTTTGCAAGACTGTTGAATCACACATCTGTACCTCTGAAACAAATAATGCAATATATGTTAAGAAAAAAAAAAGAAGAAGAAGATAGCAGGAGGGGAAGAATGAAGGGGGGGAATCGGAGGGGGAGACGAACCATGAGAGACTATGGACTCTGAGAAACAAACTGAGGGTTCTAGAGGGGAGAGGGGTGGGGGGATGGGTTGGCCTGGTGGTGGGTATTAAAGAGGGCACGTTCTGCATGGCGCACTGGGTGTTATACACAAATAGTGAATCATGGAACACTACATCAAAAACTAATGATGTAATGTATGGTGAATAACATAAAATAATAAAAAAGTTAAAAAAAAAACTAACAATATCAATCAAAACCAGTTTCCCCAACCCATCAAGAAAATATTTTTTAGGTGGAGAAGAGGGCAAGCAGAGGATAAAGAGCATTTAGATATTGGTGGATCACTTGAGAAAAGAGTCTATGTACCTTGTTTCCCCAACTGCTGGGTTAATGGGAATTAACAATAGAACAAATTCAAAACCTTGGGATTCTAAAACTAAGAGACCTGGTATTTCTGTATCTGTCATACTCTTCCTCTACCCTCATCTAGCTACTCTCCCCCTTGCATGGAGAGGGACAAAAGAGTACAGATGGATGGAGTGTTCAAGATACAGCTCTAAGACGGCCTCTTAGAATCCCTTGCTCTGTTAACATAGCCTACAGAGCAGCAGAGTGTTTTCCGTTGAGATGAGAGGCACTGATAGGGAGCAAGGCGGGATTATTCTGAGAAGAAAGATACAGCTGACATACACATGGGCAATGACAGAAAACATAGGAGAGAAAATATGTACACCATGATGGAAATTAGTGTGAAGTGACCATCAAGAACCATATAAAACCTGTTAATTATGTGATACTAAGAGCTTTGCAACTTAGACACGACCTCAGTGAAAGGTTTGTAGGTAGAAAAGTAACTGAAATGATTGAGATTGCCCTGACCTGACCAACATTATGTTTTTTAAAGATTTTATTTATTTATTTGAGAGAGAGAGAATGAGAGATAGAGAGCATGAAAGGGAAGAGGGTCAGAGGGAGAAGCAGACTCCCCGCTGAGCGGGGAGCCAGATGCGGGACTGATCCAGGGACTCCAGGATCATGACCGGAGCCGAAGGCAGTCGCTTAACCAACTGAGCCACCCAGGCGCCCAATATTATTTTTATGGCCCAGTGAAATAGGGAGGGAGGGGGGCACAGAAGAGAAATTAAGTTTATTTATAGCTAAATAAAGTTAGTAATTTTGCACACTTGAATTTTAAGGACTAGAAGTCAGACCCTCTGCCCTTGTTATAAAGAACAAAATTCAGAGGAGATCTAAGTTCCCTGCCAGTTTGCCTAAGCTATTATTGCTTTGTTTGTCCTTACTGCCCTCTAACCTTATTTGAACTCACATTAAAACATCCAGTTATCTAATGGTACCCCAAACCTTACAACCTAGAGGCAGATGCTCACCTTGTCTATCTAGAGGACACAAAAAGGTTGACTAGCTGCTTGGTGTAGAGCCAGGAGATTATTGCTATTCTTTTGAGACTGGCATATTCTCCTAGAGCTTGCTATGGCAAAAGATATGTGAGTGGACCAGTTATAGGCCCTTAGAAGAGAGCTGGGTAGAAGCCCTTTAAGGACTGCCCAAGATAACCAATGGGGATTGTTGACTCCAATACTGTGAGATTGTGTGAGGGAGATCTTCAGGGAAATTACAGGCTGGAGGAGGAGTATCCAGCCAGGAGAGTGAAACACCACAGCTATGGAAACTTCCAAAGTATCCATGAAATCATCCCTTAAAAAAGTAAGGTTTAACCACATATCAGGCACAGAGAATATGACACAAACAGCCAAGGAAAAACCATTTTATTCTTTTATATTTCTTGCTTTTTTTTTTTTTTTGACCCTGAGGCGTCTGAAAAAGCTGCTAGCCAGTGAGGAAGGAAGAAGACGTGTGAGGAAAAAAAGCAAAGGACAGTCAAGCATTCTCATTATGTTAAGGCAGCCAACTATAAAGCCTGACCTTGGGAAGAAGCCTTAATCTGAATAGCTATTGAAACATTGATTCATAATCTGGATTGTATATATTGTGACTTTTGAACTGAAATAATGTTTTGGATCTTAAGGGGGTCATAGGACTGCTTACTACCTAAGAGTAAGCTGGAAATCATGAGACCTAGTCAATTTTACATCTAAGGGCAGGAAAGAACTAACAAATTCTAAGGAGGTATTGGAGATAAAACAGAATTGTGATTTTAATTTATCCTGCAAGTCTTACGTTCAATATACTAATTATGTATCTTATAAAAATGTACAAAATGCTGTGCAATCACAAATAATGGATAAATTACTCCTGTGCTTGGGATAGGGAGCATTGTCCAAGAGTTTAAATAAGGACTTGCTGGAGCACTGTTTTATACCTAGCTCTTATCACCTTTTTTTATGGGGTCACCTTATGTAAATTTCACAATGTTTCTTGTTTTTAGCTTTTTGCATGTAAGAATGAGTAAAAATGTAATAATGCTATGTAAAGTGGCTTTTGCTTCAAATGAGATAATATAAATCAAATGTGATAATGTAATGAATACATTTTGACCCCTTAAGTGCAATGCATATATAGTATTATATTGTTAAAAATAATTATGGCCACTCTCAGGGTATTTTATGAACTCAAACTATTTTGTTAAAGGAAAGGTTTTTGTTTCTTTAGATTTCTTTTTGAGTTTGAAAGTTTATGTTCATATGCATTTCAGACATTTTTGAAACATACACACTACACACATATACTTTATTTGTGATTTATCAGGTTACATTTTATTTCTTCCTGTTTTTTGGCAGCATCTTAAAATGAGATTTTTTTTGTCTTAACTTTAAGGCCTACAAAGATTGAGAACAAAATATTAGGTGACAAGTATATATAATATTTATTAGTGAATATGAATATATACATGCACATGTAAGTAAACACTAATATATAATACATACAAGTATATACTGATACATCATATGTACAAGCATATATATGTATGTATATATGTGTGTGTGTGTGTGTGTATATAAGCATATACATACTCAGCTGTGTGTATATTTATGTACAGATGTGTTTACATAGCTGGATATGTATATAAGACTATATGCCTGTGTATATAGTTAATTTAATTCTTTTTTTTAAAGATTTATTTATTTATTTTAGAGAGAGAGAGAGAGAGAGAGAGAGAGTGAAGGGAAAGGCAGAGGGAGACAATCTTCAAGCAGGCTCCCTGCTGAGTGTGGAGCCAACGAGGATGTGGGGCTCCATCTCATGACCCATGAAATCATGACCTGAGCAGAAACCAAGAGTCAGACGCTTAACTGACTGAGCCACCCAGACACTGCAATTAATTTAATTCTCTTAATAACCCTATGAGATTTATCCTATTATTTTATGTATTTTACAGATGAAGGAACTGAGACACAGAAAGTTTAAGTTACTTAGTCAAGGTCACATTTATGGTGAATGGTAGAGCCAGCAGCTATACCTCAACAAAATAGTACCAGCATGTGTTCTGTTAAGTATATTTCTATTCCCAGAATCTAAAGGGAGCTGCAGTACAAACCATGTTGGGATTACAAAGCACATGGTTAAAAATCAGCTTTGGAAAGGTCAGTGTTTATATAAGTGATGATCAATAATTTAACCAGAAAGTAGGAAATTGAAAAGAATTGTTGGGGTGCTATTAGTCTCCCATGAGTGGGAGTGGATTACTTCTCATTTACCTCAAGTCAAGTGAGAGGGACATCAAGAAGAATACAAGTAGAACTGGATAAATGACCTTTGCAGCTTGGGATAGGCACACTCACGAGTGTCTGGTTCACATCTAAGCAATCTAAACAACAAACTCTGCTGAAGCAGCTTGTGGAAATATATTAAAGGATGCAGGTAGGAGGTAACTCCACTCTTACCAAGAGTGAATTAAAGTTGCACATTTCTAGAGTGCCTGGGTGGCTCAGTTGGTTAAGTGTCTGACTCTTGATTTCGGCTCAGGTCATGACCTCACCGTGGTGAGATTGAGCCCTATGTTGAGCTCAGCATGGAGCCTCTTGGGATTCTCTCTCTTCCTCTCTCTCTGCCCCTCCCCATCCCTTCTCTCTCCCCCTCTAAAAATAAATAAATAAATAAAAATAAATAATAATTAATTAATTAAATTTAAAAAAACTAAATAAAGTTGCATGTTTCCTCTATTTTAGGTGTGAGACACATATAAAGACCCTGTTGGAGCTGCCTTAAACTCACTCCAGGAGTCCTGTCTAAAAGGGAGCTAGTGCAAAAGAGACAGATAATAAGTATCGAAATCAACCACTCAATAGAAATGTATCTACCCTCATCAAGGGAGATGTTGGTGGAAGACCTCAGTGATCAGAGATTTCCAAAGAACCCACAAAGCACCCCCATGTAACCATCAGCTTAAACATGGACGGAGGAAACCAATGCTAAATTACATTGGTACCAGGCATGTATTATTTTTCCTGACACTTTTTTTTTCTGGAAGAGTCAGAAACTGTAGTTAGCTTACCCTTTCCCCTTTTTACATTAACCATCTTCTCTACCTGGCATAATCTTTCTTGTGGTGGTCACCAGACTCTCACCTTCCAGTCAGTCATTTAAATATAAAATAGAATCCTTTCAAAGAAGACTTCACATAGGACCCTGTAGGCCTTGTTTAGGTTCTGGCTTTTAATCAAAGTGGAAAATGAAGCTGAAGAAGGATAATCGGATTTGATTAAAAAATTTTTTCTTCTTCATGGTCTATACAATGTATACACAGAGAAGGAACTTAGCCTAGGCCCCTGCAACCCCTATAAATAGCAGTCTCTCTGCAAAATATAGGTAATTTAGGCCCCTATTATGGGGGGAGCGTTTAAGAGGAGGGAGGGCACGTAAGGAAAGTTAAGATCCACCCCTCTGGGGAAGGGTCAGGGCTGGGAGATGGCTTGAAGGCAAGATCAGCACAGAGAGAGGAGGAGCTCTTTTTAATAATAGTCATTCCACTTCGCATGGAGAAAAGACTGTAGAGGAAATTAATGGAGAGAAGGATACAAACAGGTATGCTTTGGAGGTAGAGCTCATAGAATTCCATGATAGCTTGATTACAGGCTGTGAGAGAAAGAGAGATTAAGTAGGATTCTTATGTTTTTGGCTGGAACAATTTAGTCATGGGAAGACTTGCATAAGAGAAGGAGAAGTTTGGGTGTAAGATGCTGTGGATTCCTGCTCTGTTGTATGCATGCCTTGTATAAACTCTTTTCCTTGAGACTGAGCAGGGACCATAAATATGATGGGATATCACTCCCATGACTAAGTTACGCATCAGGTCACTTTCTATTAGTAAAAAGGGAGATTATCTTGTGTGGGCCTAATCAGCCTAATCCTTTACAGGACTGTAAAGGAAGGCGAAGTGGCAGAGAGATGCTCTTCTGCTGACCTCAAAGAGGCAGCAAACTGAGATGCTGAGAGAAGAAGGGATCTCATAGCAAAGACCTGAAGAAGACTCTAGGCTGAAGACTAACTGATAGCTGTTCCTGGATGAGAGTCACCAAGAAAATAGGGACCTCAGTAGTGGTATATCCACAAGGAACTGAAATCTGTCAGCAATCTAAATGAGTTTGGATTAGTACTCCAAGTTTTAGGTAAGACCAGAGCCACGCCTTGATTTTGGCCTTACATGATCCTGAGCAGAAAACTCAGCTACTCCTGAGAAGCTTCTAGCCTGTAGAAACTGAGATGGTAAATGGTTATTATTTTAAGCCACTAAGTTTATTGTGATTTGTTACATAACAACAAAAAATCTAATGAAGTCAGCAAACAGGGTTTCCATTTTGGGCATATTAGATTTAAAATGCCCATTAGAGGGCACCTGGGTGGCTCAGTTGGTTAAGCGACTGCCTTCGGCTCAGGTCATGATCCTGGAGTCCCGGGATCGAGTCCCACATCGGGCTCCCTGCTCAGCAGGGAGTCTGCTTCTCCCTCTGACCCTCTTCCCTCTCGTGCTCTCTATCTCTCATTCTCTCTCTCTCAAATAAATAAATAAAATCTTAAAAAAAAAATGCCCATTAGACATTCAATAGGAGATACCAAACAGGGAATTTGTTACACCTTTCTGAGTTTCAGGGGAAATGATACGGTGGCTTTGTGCTTGTGCCAATATTTCAGAGTAAATGGTGAGAAACAGACTGATAACAACTGTATTCCATGAAGTTGACTTGGTTGACAGGAAAAAAAGAGAAAGTGTGCCTGTCTTCCAGGAACTTACAGTTTAGACCAGAGAAACAAGAATTTTCTTAACTAAATATAAGACACAATCCTAGAAAACTGCTTTAATAATAACATTTTCAAATAGGAGAAAACTAGGAATTGCACACCTTCACTTTAATTCTGTGAATTCGATTTTATCAATATTATTTTATTATGAAAACAAAAATAAATGCTGGTTTATTCTTTTCTATTTATTGATTTTTCTCCCTCTAATATTAACTAGAAAAATATAGCAATTTTTTTCTTATCTTGCCTTTGATGACTTTTTCCTTAGGAATTCTTTTAACCTACTTAGAAGTTCCATTTACCATGATCTTTCTACCCCATTGAGAACTCTAGAACTATTGGATATTTTAGAAATCATTTAGCACAGTACCTTTATCTTAAATGTAGGTAAACTGAGGAACACAGAGATTAAGTGATTAGCAAGCACCGGTAAAAAAAGCCATGGCTGGAGTCAAAATCTCCCATTACCCAGACCCTTGTTATTCAATGTACCATGTAATATCATATTGCTTCTCTGCCAATGTGAAAAATTCTGTTTTGGTGGGGAAGAAGGAAAGATATAAATCTATGTAGCTTTAAACACAAAGCTGGATTTACATTGTTTCAATGCCTTCATTTGATAAATTACAACAAATATGTTTTTTTTTAACATTATACAAACAATTAGTAGGGACACTAAAATAGGTTTGGGACTTGTTAAAAATATCCACATGGAATTCATACTTATATATATCTTAGAAGGACCCTGAGCCCTTGTGGATCGTCAATGCTTGTTATTTGTACTGAAATCTCCTACTATCCTGTTAGTCCTGATAGTTAATAATTGTGAAATAGTTTTGAAAGTTTGATCCATTTATAAATTATTTTCTTATTCTTTTTGGGCATGGCAATGACTCTAGAGCAATATAGAGAGATTAGAACTGTTGATAACTGGAAGAGAAATTATCTCAGTCTCTCTCTGTGGATGACAGCATGCGAAAATCTTATTTACCCTTGAGTCAAATTGTTTTTTGGAAAGAAAGAGGAAGTAGTTGGTCCCCAATTATTTGATTAGGTTATTTTGAACTCAACTGGGGCCATTTAGAGAATGACCACAGCAGTTCAGGAAGGGATTTTCATTGTAGTTTCTGGTTATTACATTAGTGCAGATTGTGAGTCCCAGAGAGTTTAAGAGGTCCGTGCCTTCAAGTGGGTTACAATCTAAAAAGAGAGATTACCTTTTATTTTATTTTAATACTTATTTTAACATGCTATCATAAAGTGAGCAGGGAGAATTTGGAATTGCGGGCGCCTGGGTGGCTCAGTTGGTTACGCGACTGCCTTCGGCTCAGGTCATTATCCTGGAGTCCCGGTATCGAGTCCCACATCAGGCTCCCTGCTCAGCGGGGAGTCTGCTTCCCCTTCTGACCCTCCCCCCTCTCATGTGCTCTCGCTCTCTCTCATTCTAGCTCTCTCAAATAAATAAATAAAATCTTTAAAAAAAAAGGAATTTGGAATTGCAACTGTATTTGTAAAGTGGGTCAGTCTAGGTTAATGGGTCAGTCAGATTTTTCATGCTTGTTAAGAACCAAATAAGGTATTTTGAGCATATTTATTCTTAGAAGAATAAAGTTGAAATCTTAATTAAATTTCTCTATTGAACAGCTTTAGATTTTGTTTTACAGCCACTGCTCCCAGTTAGTAGTTATGCAAAGAGAAAAATAAGGCTTAGAATCTTACCAGGCCCCTTTCATTTGTAGAACTGGTTCTTGTTCTTTTGCTGGAACTCAGCTTTACCAAACTAGTGTTTTACTTGGCTTGGTAGCATTTTTACTTAAATGCAGAAATTTAAGAAACATAAAATACAAGGTTCACTGTATTCTATAAAGTTCAGGGAAAAAAAAACCCTAAAATATCTAGCCCTATCTACTCTAAATATTAGCTAAAAGCTAAATAGCTCTTTATATAGTTAGGTCAGTAAAATAATACTGACAAATTATTCTCTTGAGCTTTTATATAATACATATTTTTAAAAGTATAAAAACATAGAAATTACAAGAGTTTACAGATATACTTCATATGTATTATTTCTACCCATCTATGCATTATAAAGTATATACAGAAAATGAAGTTTCATAAAGTTATTAAAGCAATTCAAAAATGATAAACAAATTGTTTCTTGCTAAAAAGGAAATGCATACTTAATTTATTTCTTAATCTTGAAAAGAGTAAGCAAAAGCTATTGAACTTCATAAATATTATGCTCAAATGTGACACAGTTGGCATAATAGATACTATCACCTTTTGACCTGTAAAATATTATGCATGTATTCATCAAAGAAGAAATTACTCTCTTTGAATACATGTCTAATAGTTTCTTTTCTTTTTTCTTTTTTTAACCAGATGTGTATGGTTTGGGGAAGAGGTATGATAGAATAGTTTACAACACACAATACGGAGTCAGAAGTACCTGGTTTTGGATTTTAATCACTTACCATCTATGTTAGTCTCTATAAGAGGGGTATAATAGTGCTACTTATATCATAGTGCTTTTGTGGGGTAGTTTCTTTTCACTCAAAATATTATAAATATCCCTTTTTCTTATTCTAGGAAACAATGATGATAGATGGGCTAAAGGGACAATAAATGTGAACCACAATATGCTTACATATAAGTTAACACTTTTAAAATATAATTTTAAAATGTAATAATATAAACACATGTTTAAGAACCTTTTATTTTATTTTGTTATTTTATTTATTTTATTTTTTTAAAGATTTTAGTTTTAAATAATCCCTATACCCAATGTGGGGCTTGAAATCACAACCCCAAGATCAAGAGTCATATGCTCTACCAACTGAGCCAGCCAGGTGCCCCAAGAATCTTTTATTTTATTTTATTTTATTTTATTTTATTTTATTTTATTTTATTTAAAGATTTTATTTATTTATTTGACAGAGAGACACAGCAAGAGAGGGAACACAAGCAGGGGGAGTGGGAAATGGAGAAGCAGGCTTCCTGCTGAGCAGGGAGCCGGATGCAGGGCTTGATCCCAGGACACTGGGATCATGACCTAAGCCGAAGGCAGACGCTTTTTTTTTTTTTTAAAGATTTTATTTATTTATTTGAGAGACAGAGAATGAGATAGAGAGAGAGCATGAGAGGGGAGTGGGTCAGAGGGAGAGGCAGACTCCCTGCTGAGCAGGGAGCCCAATGCGGGACTCGATTCTGGGACTCCAGGATCATGACCTGAGCCGAAGGCAGTCGCTTAACCAACTGAGCCACCCAGGCGCCCCCGAAGGCAGACGCTTAACGACTGAGCCACCCAGGAGCTCCAAGAACCTTTTATTTTAGAACAGTTTTAGATTTACAGAATTATTGCAAAGATAGTACAGAGCATTCCCATACATCCCTAAACCCAGTTTTCCCTATTATTCAAATCTTGTGTTAGTATGATACATTTACCATAATTAATTAATCAATAATGATACATTATTATTAACTACATTTCATACTTTATTCAGATTTCCTCACTTTTCCCCTAAAATTTTTTTTCTGATCCAGAGTCCTATCTGGGATACCACATTGCATTTAATTGTCATGTCTCCATAGGATTCTCTTGGTTGTGACAATTTCTCAGACTTTATTTTTGATGATGTTAACAGTTTTTTTTTTTTTAAACGTTAACAGTTTTAAGGACTATTGATATTTGGTAGATTGTCTCCTAGTTAGAATTGTTTTGATGTTTTTCTCATGTTTACACTGGGGTGATATTTTTTGCGGAAATACACAGAGGTGAAGTGCCATTCTCATTACATCATATTAAGCCTACATACACTCAATATGATTTATCACTGTTGATGTTAACTTTGATCACCTGGCTTGAGGCAGTGTTTTGTCAGTTTTCTCCACTGTAACATTACTCTTTTTCTCTCTGTCTCTCTTTTTTCCATACTGTGCTCTTTGGAAACAGTCACTATGAACAGCCCATACTTAAGGAGTAGGTTATATGCCTCCTGTATGAGGGTGGAGTATGTATGTATGTATGTATGTATGTATGTATGTATTTATTAAGAAAGGGAGAGAGAGAATCTTAAGCAGGTTCTGTGCATGGAGCCCAACATAGGGCTCAATCTCACAACCCTGAGATCCATGACCTGAGCTGAAATCAAGAGTCAGATGTTTAACTGACTGAGCCACCCAGGAGCCCCTAAATTTTTTTTTTAATAAATATGTAGTGGGGCGCCTGGGTGGCTCAGTCGTTAAGCATCTGCCTTCGGCTCAGGTCATGATCTCAGGGTCCTGGGATCGAGCCCCGCATCGAGCTCCCTGCTCCGTGGGAAGCCTGCTTCTCCCTCTCCCACTCCCCCTGCTTGTGTTCCTGCTCTTGCTGTAAATCTTTAATGAAATCTTTAAAAAATAAATAAATAGTAATATAGCATAAGATATGTTACTATATATATTTTTATATTATTTGTAATATATAATCAGTGTGTATAATATATATTAATATATACAGTAATTACTCTGGGAGATTATTTCTCTCCATTTTTTTATTCAATTGTTTATTTGTTTTAACATGGGCTAGTGCATTCTATTTTTACTTTGACTTATAATTCAATAATATTCAATTTTATTTGTCCAAACTGCTCAAGGATTTGGCATCGGGAACTCTTTAGTTGGCTCCTATTATTTCTTTGTCATACCACTTGTCATTGTGAGGTTTTGTTTTTTATTTATTTAAAAAATTGTTTTTTATTTAAAAAAATTTTTTAACATTTTTTAAAGATTTATTTATTTATTTAACAGAGAGAGACACAGCGAGAGAGGGAACACAAGCAGGGGGAGTGGGAGAGGGAGAAGCAGGCTTCCCATGGAGCAGGGAGTCCCATGCAGGGCTCGATCCCGGGATCCTGGGATCCTGACCTGAGCCTAAGGCAGACGCTTTAATGACTGAGCCACCCAGATGCCCCATTTTAAATATTTTTTTAAAGATTCATGCATTTATTTGAGAGAGAGAGAGTATACATAGAGGGAGAGAGAGGGAGAAGCAGACTCCCCGCTGAGCACAAGGAGCCGGATGTGGGACCTGATCCCAGGACACCGGGAGCAGGACCAAGCCAAAGGCAGATGCTCACTGACTGAGCCACGCCGGTGCCCCAGGTTTTGTTTTTTAAACACTTTCTTACTTTCTATACTGTAAGATAATGTCTCTACAAGAGGCTACAGGCTCAATATTCCCTGTCCCAGACTTAGAATCAGCCATTTCTTTAAAGACTCAAGTTCCTTTTATTTTAGAATGGTATTAGAACCCTGGATCTAGACACTAAGAGGGGTTGTTGCTACTGGGGTGTCATTGCTTCTAGACCCTCTCAATTGACAGAATGAGGAGTATATTTGTATATCCACATGCCTACAAATCTATATACAACCATATGTATCTATATTAAGCAAAATATGAGTAAATGTTGATGTCTCCAACTTTAATCCATTATCACATGAGTCACTGTAGTCTTCTCTCCTTGATTATCTATAATCTCCCACTTTAATAGGGAGAAACTTGGTTCCCATTATCTGCTGTCTATTTAGTTAGTTGTTCAATGGCAGTATACATGTGTTGTGGTTTCAGAATTGTTAATTTGTACCCTATCAAGAACAACTTTGGAATACAGTGCTAACCTACAGTTCTTTTTGCTATTAAGATTAAGATTAAGATCATTCTTTCTAAAATCTTAGATCAATACTTTTTTTCTCTCTCTTTCAGTGTGGATGGCTCATATATTTGCAATACATTTAGATCCTTTTGTAACATTCTGCTTTCCATTCTGGGATTCCCAGATTCTCTATATCTTTTTTTTAAATTTGCATACATACATTAAGGGCTTTAAAAAAGTAATTAATTAATTAATTTCTGCAAAATCCATCCATTTTACGTGTATAAATCAGTGGTTTTAGTATATTTACAGAATTGTCTGACTGTCAGGACTCAATATGGCACAGTGGAAAAAATGGCAATGTTCCCCTGAGTTGTGAGAATATATGATGCTTTGGCCTGATCTATATATACTCAATTTCTACTTAATGTAAAGAGCGTTTAGGAATGCTGAACCTTATGTGCCTCATAGGTTACCCAATTTCAATGGGCAGCTCAAATCACAAGATTACTTGTTCCATGATCAGCTGTTCAGTCTTGCCCATGTTCTAGTAATAAACCAAGAACTGTTTCTGAAAGGGAGATTAGTTATTTGCTAAAGAAAAAAGTTGTTTCAAAGCCTGTGAGACCAAGCTATGATTTTCTTAATATGAATTGCTATAGGCTCCAATCAACCAGAGACATTTTGTGCATCACTTAATCTGCCTCATCATAAGGGTCATGTGGTACAGCAATTTGCTCTTCATCTTGAACAGTTGGAGAGAGCATTAGTACACAATACCTCCTAGAAAACAAAAACAACCTACCACGTGTTTCATGTCTTTAATGTTAGGACACCCATGGTGCAGAAACCTATTACTCAGAGAAGTACTAGATTCTTGGGTCAGCTTTGGAGGGTCTGGTAGACTGTGAATTGTGGAAAGAAGTGATAAATGCACAACAGCATTAGCCAATGTCACAATGAAGTTAGAGAAGAAATGTAGTTTCTGAGGAGGTCTAGAAGTATAGGAAATGCTCTGGGAAGGGACATATATCTGTGGATGAGAGAAAATATGCTTATTTTTAGAATTGGACTCAGGTGATTTTACCCAGGGAGTTTCAGAGGCTAATATTTAAGATCAGGTTCAAGAGCTAAGGATGGATAAGAACCTTACTTTTGAGTCCCAGAATTTCATGGAATATAAAATAGGTGTTCATACGCACAAGAAGTAATTTTAGATGTTCCTAAAACATCATATACATATTCCTCAAAAAATCTCTTATTCATGTTAGAGTTTTAATTGCAAATATTATTGTATACCAACTGATTTGATGCCTTTCTATTTGCAATTTGTATACTTTTTTTAAGGTTAAAAACTTGAACTTCATGCTTTCTCTAAATAAGATAAAGAGCCCCCAAACTCCACCAATATTTACTAAGAAAATTAGGAAATCTTTCTTAAGCTTATTGTAGGTCCTATTGTGGAGAACCAAATGTGGCCACCTAGAAAAATATGGACAAGGTAGCAAGGAATCAGATAATGAAGTCATAATAGCCAATAGTATGTGTTCTATTTGAGTTCAAGTAACGAAGTAGACTAATTTAACCACACTGATTTTTATCCGGTAAAGAAAAACATTTTTTTTGCCAGGACAAAGATGAAAGAGTAACCACTTTTTCCATCTTAAAAAGCTATTTTTATTCATATTCTAGTCAACCTGTTAAATGAATCCATAATACACTAACACTTCTGTGCATTTTGAAGTGGTCTTTCTGTTTTGTCTCTAATGATGAGAATTCCAGGAATGTCCCCTAAGGGAAGATGTATTTGGCAGGTGGGCCTCTTGGAATTTCTCAGCTCATACCACCTACTCATATGGCCAGTCTTGGGTGCCACTGGAATCTGAGATATTTTTTTTGTAGGTGTAACTCTGGAGTTAAGGGGGAAAAAAATCACTTATAGTTGAAGACTTCTCTCTTAAAATGATTTTCCTCTCCTCTGATGATTTGAGAGAAGTTCTGTTTGTTGTCCTTCAAATCACAATATAAGTCAACATATTTGGGACAAAGTTGAGGTGAAGAAGTGGGCCAAGAATACAACTCAGTAGTTATAATCCTGCATTTTTGGTTGTTCTAGTATGTTCATGGGATTTTTTTTTTCAGTGTGACCTGTTAAAAATTGTAATAATAATACTGTGTTGAACAATTGTGTGTGTCAACTTGGCTGGCCTGGGGGGTTCCCAGATATTTGGTAAGACATTATTCGGGGTGTTCTCTGAGGGTAATATTGGATAAGATTAACATTTAAATCGGTGGACTTTGAGTAAAGGAGATTGCCTTTCATAATGTGAGTGGATCTCATCCAATCAGTTGAAGACCTGAATAGAAAAAAATACCACATTCCCATCCCACCCCCCCAAACTCCCTAACAAAGGGAGATGGCCTTTAGACTTGAACTAGAACATTGGTTCTCCTGGGTTTCTGGCCTGACAGCCTTGATATTAGATTTGCTGGCCTCCATAATCTTGTAAGCCAATTCCTTATACTAAATTTCTTTGTATATATATATTTATATATAATATAAATAATTCATGTTTATGTATCATTTCATCTTTAACTTGATAATAATTTGTAAAATGACTTCCTATATAGTATCTTATTTAATCTCTACAAAATTCCTATAATAGAGATAGAAAATGTATTATCAACATCCTGTTTGTACAGATAAGAAAAAAAGGCTTGGAGATGTCATCTGGGTTGCTCAAAACTCTACAGTCAATAAGCAAGAGATTGAATTTGAACTCAGGACTTCAGACTTCCAGCATATTTTTGACTCCACTAGCTAATTACCTGGAGAACTTTTAATAATCTTGATGCTCAGGTTGCACTTCATAGGGATTAAATAACAATGTGAGGGTGGGAGTCAGCCATCAATACTTTTTAAAGATTCTCAGGTGATTCCAGTATTGAGCAAAGTTTGGAAACTACCAGTCCTTGTAATCACAATTTAGCTTGACATTTATTTCTTTTCAGAAAAAGTTTCTAAATCAATATTAACACATATTATAACTAGTTTCTTACCATTAATTTTATTCACAGAAGTGGCGAATGTTATCCCTAAACATAGAAACATAAAATTAAAAAGTAATTAGAATTTTTTCAATGAAATCACATATGCTAGAAATATTTAAAAAGTAGATTGACATTTATTTATTTATTTTTTTTATTTTAAAGATTTTTATTTATTTATTTAATTGACAGAGAGAGAGAGAGAGAGAGAGAGAGAGAGAGATAGCGTGAGAGGGAACACAAGCAGTGGGAGTGGGAGAGGGAGAAGCAGGCTTCTGGCTGAGCAGGGAGCCTGATGCGGGGCTCGATCCCAGGACCCTGGGATCATGACCTGAGCCGAAGGCAGTTGCTTAACCAGCTGAGCCACCCAGGCGCCCCTAGATTGACATTTATAAACCCCGGGAGAACAGGGATTAAATTCATAGCTTCTTAATTTTGGTCCGCCTAGTTGTCAATAAAAATAAAAATTAAAACAAAAATACAATTCCTGAAAAAGCTTTTCTCCTAAGCAAAATTCATTTATTTCTTTTAGGACTTGCTTTCAAAGATAGTTACTTATCTCATTCTCTTATTATCATCTCTACTCCTTTTCTGTTTTCTTCAAAGGAAATTTTGCTAATAAGATTAGAGGAAAACAAGAAACTTTTACTATCAGTGGATATGAAAGGTCATAGATATCAAATATGCCATGCTGTACTTTTTGTAAATCAGGAGTCCAGGAATCCAGGTCTAATTTGGCAGGATTTTCTGTGCCCAGTAGGCCAAGAGAATCCAATTCAGAATACTCCAGGAAGTCTGTCTTTACTGGAACCAGAGACTAGTATGATAATGCTTTTGAGGTAGTCCAAGTGGAAAATTCAGTCAAATGTCCAGGTTGCCCATCAGGTACAGGTTTGTTATCAACAACTAACTTCAAAGCTTCTGGCTCTAGTCAAAGGGATGTTTGTTAAAAAAATAATAATAATACAAATAAAAAACCTTCTTAATAGCTCCAGGCAAGAGGACCCTCTGAAAAAGCCAGAAGTTGGTAGCAATGAGGATAGTATTCAGCGAGTGCAACTAGAGCAGGTTAGTATCTTGCAAATAGCCAACCTCAGAGCAGGAAGGTAACTGAGTCCTTCCTTGTTTCTGGTAGGTTCTTGCTGACCACAAAAGTTTTAAAAATTAAGGAAATGCAGTGAGAACTCCCAAATGGTTTATAAAAAATGTATCACTGACATATTGACTACTTTCAATGAGGTTTGGGGAGAGGGGACCTTCTTTCCTCCCTTCCTCCCTTCCTCCCTCCCTTCCTTCCTTCCTTCCAAGTAAATTTGGTCAGGTCAGTTTCATTCTTTTAAATACAATCAGTAACATTTCAGCACTAAAAAAAAAGACATCTGTGTCAGTAGCACCCAGCAAATGAAAACTTCTTATACTAGAAAACTTACATAATGCTGTCCCCAGAATATATGTTAGGATGACCTATAAGGGCAAAATTTACTTTATGCTACTGGTACAACTAAATTCTCTTGAATGTGATTCAAGATAAATTGATTTTATACTATATTTTGCTCTAGGGTGATTAGGAATCATAGAATTGGCATTGGATTTAGAGTTACAAGTTTTCTTCTTGGCTCTGCTACTAGCTAACTGCAATTTAAATTCTCTATGTCTCAATTTCCTCATCTGTTCATAAATGGACATGAATATACTTTCTCTGCCATAGGTTAATGTAAGGGTGAAATATGAAAGGGCTTTGCCAAAAATGAAGTCTGAGGTATTAGTTTTCAGGTAAATCTTTTTAAAGGTGCACTTTCACCTTTAAGAATGTAAAAAAAGCTACCTATTGCCTATGCCATGCTTTTGAAACAGTGGGGCGTATACTTTAGGGCTACATTGTGGCATGCTATAGTGTCTCAGGATAAGCACAACATGTTTTATAAAGTGTCAATACTGTATGAATATTTGGGCAACAGTTTAGAACTTTGATAAGTAATAAGTAGATTTTGTATTATTAGCATAGAAATTTCTCCTGAGTTTTAAAGATAACACTTGAGACCTCAAGGTAATTTTAGCAAGTGACAGGTAGCTTCAACTATATTTCCAGAATCCTGAAGCACATGTATTTATGTTCCTTTCAGCTCTTAAGGACAATCAGGCAAAATAGTTTGAGGAGAAGCTAGTACTGTATCAAATTCAAACTCTGCTATTTGGTATATAAGGCCTTCCATAATATTGGATCTAATTATCGATTGATTCTCATTTCTACTGCATCCTATGACTCTATGTTCTGACTGGTGTATCTCTTCCTACCTGTTACAGAGTGATTTCTGGGATGTATTCAGTATTTCACAAGCAGTTTGTTCCATGATATACTAGCATGCTTCTCTTGAATTAAACTTGCTTTATCCTAGGTATCTAGAAATTAAGTCCCTTGGTCCCTTGTGTGTGTGTGTGTGTGTGTGTGTGTGTGTGTGTGACTTTGTGTGTTCATCATACACAGACATAATCTGTATACAAATAGAGGTTGAGATAAATATTATTGGCACCTGGAAATGGGCATGCATCTTCTTTTCCTAGGCCTTCAGTTGGTGTTTTGAGTAAAAATAGGCAGTAGGAAAGCTAGGTTTTTTGTTGTTATATCACCAGTTTCAAGTGGGTGCTCTAGTGTTACTTTGTGTTTGTGGATGGGGGACTAGATTATGGGAAGGTTTTTCTCAGTGTTCCTGTTCTACTCGGAGCCTTAGGCTTTCCTTGTGTGCTGCATGTTTCAGAGGTTCTCTCTTCGTATTCTTGTCCCTCTCCCAGTGGTCGACTGCTCTTTCTTATTAGTCCATGCTTGTTAACCTGACAGTAGGTTTGGGGCAAGGATGGCTATGCTTTTGTGCTTTCTGATGTCCTGGTTTAGATTCAGTCTTAGGCAGGCTTCCTGTTTCTGGTTCTTGGCCTTCTCAATGATCACATCCTTCCCTCATTGGTAATGATTCTCAAATGGTCTGAACCCAGGAGGTTTTCCTATCTTCCCCCAAGAAGAAGAGAGAAAACGGTTCCATTCCCTTCCCCTTCACCTACCAATCAAAATTCACCTATTTACTTAGAGTTTGCTGCCCAACCTAGGCTTAGGCTTTTATTCTGTAGAGAAGGATCCAGGCAGGACTTTCTATTATTCACAATGTAGATGTTCTCTTCCCCCAGATTTGTACCTCCAAATAGACTTTTCTTGATTCCTTCCCTGCCCATATGATATGGTGAAGTGTGTGAAGAGCATGTGAATGGATGTAAACTCCCTTTGCATTTCTGGCTCCAGGAGGCTTTATGCTCTCATGCTATCCTACACTCATATTTCAGGAAATTGTTAAAAATCTGGCTAAATTCTTTTTACCCATTTTTGAATGCCAACTTCATCTCCTTTCTGTGCTATGTCCTAGGTAAGCAATGCTTGAATCCTGTCTTTGATTGAATTTCAGGCTATTTGATTGCCCTGAAATATCAGTTCTCTGATAGTTCAAAAAAAGTCATGGTTAAATAAATTATCTAGCTTTTCCTAGATGTTAGTAGGTGGGCACAACACTCTTTTCCCCTTAATACTAAGCAGACACTGAAAGTTCCAATTCCTATAGGGCTTAAACATTTTAAATAATCTGATATATTAAACTTGAGAAATTAATGAATGTAAGAATTTGATTAAACACATTTACATCAGGGTATAAATGTTTGGGAAAATTTAATTTGTTAAATTTTACATTTTTAAAACTTTTAATTTGAAATAATTATAGAATCATGGGAAGTTGCAAAAATAGTAAAGAGAGTCCCATGACCTTTTACCCAGTTTTTCCAATGCTTACCTTTTACCTAACTGTAGTATAATCTCAAAACCAGTGAATTGGCTTTGGCACAATTCTCTTAACTGAACTACAGACCTTATTCAGAATTTACCAGTTTTTGCATATACTCATGTACGTGTGTGTAGTTCTATACAATTTTATCTTATAGATTCATGTAAGTACAACAATAAAGAAATGTTCCAGTTGCCTCAAAGGAACTTCCTTTTACCTCCCTTAAACTCCCTTCACCAACCTCCACCATCACTGTCTTCTGTCAATCACCAATCTGTTGCCTTCTCTAAAAGTTTGTCATTTTCAAGATATTCCATTTTGCCATTTCAAGAATGTTATAAAAATGGAATAATATAATATATAACCTTTCGATATTGGACATTTTTTTAGTGCCCCTGAGATTCATTCAAGTTGTTGCATGTATAACTAGTTTGTTTCTTTGTATTTCTGAGTAGTACCCCATTATATGAATGTACTACAGTTTGTTTAACTATCTACCCATTAAAGGACTTTTTTCCAGTTTTTGATTATTAACAATAAAATTGCTATGAAGATTTATGTACAAGTTTTTTTAAATAAATTTTAAAGGATTTTTACTTATTTATTTGAGAGAGAGAGAAAGAAAGAGAGGGAGCATGTGAGCAGGTAGAGGGGCAGAGGGAGAGGGAGAAAGAGAACTGCAAGTGGACTCCACGCTGAGCACGGAGGCTGACGCTGGGCTCAATCCCAAGACCCTTAGATCATGACCTGAGCCCATATCAAGAGTCTGATGCTCAACGGACTGAGCTACCCAGGTGCCCCTTATATACAAGCTTTTATGTGAAATTAAGTTTTCATTTCATCAATATAAATGTGCAGAAGTGCAATTGTTGGATCATTTGCTAGGTGTACACAGTTTTATCAGAAACTACCAACTGATTTTTCAGAGGGGTTGTACCATTTTATGTTCTTACCAGCAATGTATGGGGGATCTAGTTTCTTTGCATCCTTATCAGCATTTGATATTATCACTATTTTGTAACTGTAACCATTTTATAAAGTATATGGTGCTATTCCAATGTGGTTTAATATGTATTTCCTTAATAACCAATGATTTTGGACACCTTTTTGTGCTTTTTACCATCTATATATTTTCTTTGACCTGTTTATATCTTTTGCCTCTTTACCAGTTGAATCCTTTGGGCTTTGTTACTCTTTCTAGACATGCAGTTTGCAAATATTTTCACCCAGTTTGGAAATTGTTTTTCACACACTTGACAGAATCTTTTGCAGAAAAAAAATAATTTTAATGAAGTTGAATTTCTTATATTCTTTTAGTGATTGTGATTTTTGTTGTCAGGTCCAAGAACCCTTTGCCTAGTCTTTCTTCCTCTATTTTCTTCTAAAAATTTTTATAATTTTTTAACTTTCAATGAAATTTATGATCCATTTTGAGTTAATTTTTCTATAAGCATAAGGTTTTATATCAAGGCTTATGTATTTTGGTCATGGTTGTTTAACTGCTACAGCATCATTTGCTGAAATGTATTGATTTTAGCTATAGGAATATTAATTAAAAAAGATTAAAAAATTACTAGTGACTATATCTATATATATTTTAATTTGGAAAAAATATTTACTTTTAATAATATTCAAAGGAATACAAATTAAAACTATAATAAGATATAATTTTCTTCCCTTACTTATACATTCTTTAATGACCTTACTTTCTTTGTGCAGATCTTAGTTTCTGACCTATATTATTTTCCTTCTCTTTAAAGAACATGTTCTAATATTTCTTGCAAGGCAGATCTCCTGGCAACAAATTCCTTCAGTTTTTGTTTATCTGAAAGACCCTTTATTTTTCTTTCACTTTTGAAGGATAATTTCACTGTTTGTTTTCTCTCTGTCAATACTTGGAATGTTTTTCTCCATTCTCTTGCTTGCATGGTGTTTAGGTCCATTCAGACTGCTATAACAAAATATCACAAACTGGGTGGCTTATAAACAATAGCTATTTTTTTCTCACAGTTCTGGAGGCTGGGAAATCCAAGATGATGGTACCAGCCGATTTGGTGTCTGGTGATGGTCCACCTCCTGATTCATAGACAGCCACCTTTTTGCTGTATCCTAACATGGTGGAAAGCGTGAGAGAATTCTATGGGGTCTCTTTTATAAGGACACTAATCCCATTTATTAGTGATCCACCCTCATGTGGAATCACCTTTCAAAGACCCCACCTCCAAATACTATCACCCTGGGGATTAAGATTTCAACATACTAATTTCAGGGTGGGGGGGCATTAAGTCTGTGGCACATGGTTTCTCAGGAGAAGCTGGATGTAATTCTGTAATTCTTTTCTTTATTCATCTACAAGTAAGGCATTTTTTTCTTCTGGTTTCTTGCAGGATTTTTTTTTTTTTTTTTTTAATGGGGCGCCTGGGTGGCTCAGTTGATTAAGTGTCTGCCTTCGGATCAGGTCATGATCCCAGAGTCCAGGGATGGAGTCCCAGGGCAGGCTCCCTGCTCAGCAGGGAGTCTGCTTTTCCCTCTCCCTCTGTGCCCCTCCTCTTGTTCGTTCTCTCTCTTTCTCTCCCCAGCCAAATAAATAAATAAATAAAATCTAAAAAAAAAATTTTTTTTAATCCTTAATTTTCTGTAGTTTGAAAAATATATGCCTAGGTGTAGGGTTTTTTTGTTTTTTTGTTTGTTTTGTTTCTTTTTTTTTTTTTTTGGCATTTATCCTTGGTATTTTCTGGGCTTCCTGGATCTTTAGTTGGTGTCTGACAATAATTTGGGGAAATTCTCAACTATTATTGTTTCAATTTTTTTTCCTTTTTCTCTTCTCCTTCTGTTATTACCAATACATATGTGTTACATCTTGTGAGTTGTACCATCGTTCATCAGCATTCTTTTTTCCCCTAGTCTTTTTCTCTTTGCTTATCAGTTTGGGAAAATTCTATTGAGATAGAATTTTTGATCTAGCACTTCATGTCGGTTTTTTCTTAGAATTTCCATCTCTTTGTTTACATTGCCCATCTATTGTCTATTTTGTTTATTGGAGGCCCTTGTGTAATCACAGTTGTATTAAATTCCTGGTCTGATAATTCCAATATCCCTGCCATATTTGGATCTGGTTTTGATGCTTGCTCCGTTTCTTCCACCTTTGTTTTGCCTTTTAATATGTGTTCTAATTTTTTTTTTCTTGATAGCTGGGCATGATGTACTGGGTAAAAGGAACTGCTGTAAATAGGCTTTTAGTAATGTGGTGGTAAGGTATGGGGGGAGGGGAAGCATTTTATAGTCCTGTGGTTAAGTCTCATTTTTTTGGTAAGTCTTTGCCTCTGGAATGTGAACCTTACATGTGCTTCTCAGTTATCATCCCCTCCCCACCAAATTTAGGTGGTGCAGGATGGCTGGAGGGAGCTAGAGTTGGGTATTTTTCTTCCCCTAGGTCAGTTAGGCTCAGATAAAATCCAGCAGGTTAAGTTCTTGTTAGTTTCTCCTAAGGGCAGAATTTGTTAAGAATAGAATGCTCTGGCATATTTCAAAAAAGTTTCTTTTCCCTTCCCCTGCCAGAACAATGAGATTTTTCTCTAATATATACACAATGAGAACCTAGTAGAGATCCAGGAGATAAAACTCACAAAAGTATGGGGGACTCCCAATGACTGGATCTTCTTGAGCTTTTAAGTCTCGGACTTGTCCAGATTGAACCTCTAGCAATTTCTCAATTATACAGCAGGTTTTTTAAAACTGGCTCCTGGGGAGGTACCTGCTTCAGTAAGTTGTGATTTTCTGTATTCACCTCCAGTTCTCTGTGATTTGGAGGGCAGCAGTTTGCCCTGTGATCTCACTTTTTTTATGAATCTAAAAATAGTTGTTGAATTTTCAATTTGTTTAGCTTTTTACTTGTTAGGACAGGGTGTTGATTTCTAAGTTTCTTGTATACTGGACTGGAAAATGCAAGTCCTGGTAACTATTCCGTTATTGTATATAAAAGCCTGTTGGGTAGTTGAGAATCTAGTGCTGAGAGAGAAGGAAAGATGGCGGAGGAGTAGGGGACCTTATTTCAACTGGTCCCTGGAATTGAGCTGGATATCTACCAGACCACTCTGAGCACCCACGAAACCAGCCTGAGATGTAAGAAGATCTGGATCTTTACAAACAGAGTATCACAGGTGGCTGGTTTTGAGGTACGAAGTGGGGAGCCATGATTCCACAGGCAGATATCGGAGGATAAACGGCAGCGGGAGGGAGCCTGGCCATGGGGATCCTACACCGACGGTGAGTGACAGCCTCAGGCGCTGGGGATGGGGCACAGACTCGCAGACAGGTAGCAGCGGGGAAAGGACTTTAGGTCAGGCCCTGGGGTAGAAAGCCGGAGCAGCGGGGTCGCGAGGGCGAACTGGGAGCAGCTGGAGGTTTTAGAAGCACAAAGGGCAGAGACGTGCTCTGACCTGGAGGCAGGACTAGGGGCGCTGCGGAGGGGCGCACAACCCAGCCTGCTGCAGTTTATAGCAGCACGGACAGAAACGGAGACAGTGTGGCCTGGAGAGCTCACTGAAGAAGAGACTGTGATCTCTGCTCTGAGGCAGAGGGTTGGAAATGGTCTTTTCTGCTCTGACTTGTGGAAGAGATGTGGAAAGCCACCAGAGAACAAAAGCCCACAAAACTGATTCCCACTGAGCCCATCCCCCACCACAGGGGGGCAGGGCAACTCCGCCCAAATAGGGTTGCCTGAGTAACAGTGCGGCAGGCCCCTCCCCCAGAACACAGGCTGGGAAAACAAGAGGCCAGCCATCCTAAGGTCCCAAGAAAACAGGTGCATCTTGCTTGGGTCAATAATTTGGACTCTATACATTCCCTCAAACACCCATCAACAGAATGACTAGGAGGAGGAACCCCCAAAATAGAAAAGACTCAGAGATCATGACTTATGCTGCAGATTTACAAATGGATACAGATAAACCAAGATATTGGAGATGGAATTCAGGCTAGCAATTGTGAAGACAGTGGCTAGAATGGAGAAATCAATTAATGGCAACATAGAGTCTCTAAGGGCAGAAATGAAAGCTGAATTGGCAGAACTTAAAAATGCTACCAATGAGATCCAATCCAATCTAGATAATCTAACAGCTAGGGTAAGTGAGGCAGAAGAATGAATAAGCGACCTGGAAGACAATATAATAGATAAAAAGGGAAAAGAGGAGGCCAGGGAAAAACAACTCAGAATCCATGAAAATAGAATCAGAGAAATGAGTGACACCATGAAGCATTCCAATGTCAGAATAATTGGAATCCCGGAGTGAGTGGAGGGAGAGAGAGGACTAGAAGATGTATTTGAACATCATAGCTGAGAACTTCCCTAATCTGAGGAATGAAACAAACATTCGCATCCTAGAGGTAGAGAGGACCCCTCCCAAGATCAAGGAAAACAGGCCAACACCCCGGCACGTAATAGTAAAACTTGCAAATCTTAGAATCAAGGAGACCATCTTAAGGGCAGTTAGGGGGAAGGGGTTCCTTACATACAGAGGGAGGAACATCAGAATAACGTCAGACCTATCCACAGAGACCTGGCAAGCCAGAAAGGCCTGGCAAGACATATTCAGGATACTAAAAGAGAAGAACATGCAGCCAAGAATACTTTATCTGGCAAGGCTGTCATTTAGAATGGAAGGAGAGATGCAGAGCTTCCACGACTGGCAGAAACTGAAAGAATATGTGACCACTAAGCTGGCCCTGCAAGATATATTAAGGGGGGTTCTATAAAAGGAGAAAGCCCCCAAGAGTGATATACAACAGAAATTTACAGGGACAATCTATAAAAACAATGTCTTCACAGGCAACATGATGACAATTAATTCATATTTTTCAATAATCACTCTCAATGTGAATGGCCTAAATGCTCCCATAAAACGGCACAGGGTTGCAGATTGGATAAAAATACAGGACCCATCTATATGCTGCCTACAAGCTCATTTTGAACCTAAAGTTACATCCAGACTGAAAGTGAAGGGATGGAGATCCATGTTCCATGCCAGCAGACCTCAAAAGAAAGCTGGGGTAGCAATTCTTAGACAAATTAGATTTTAAACTAAAGTCTGTAATTAGAGACACAGAAGGACACTATATCATTTCTAAAGGGTCTATCCAACAAGATCTAACAATTGTAAACATCTATGCCTCCAACATGGGAGCAGCCATCTACATAAGCCACCTGTTAACCAAAATAAAGAGTGATACTGATAACAATATGTTAATTGTAGGAGACCTCAATACTCCACTCTCAGCAATGGAAGATCATCTAAGCAGAAAATCAACAAGGAAAGAAGAGCTTTGAATGATACACTGGACCAGATGGACCTCATAGATATTTACAGAACATTCCACCCTAAAACAATAGAATACTTATTCTTCTTGAGTGCACATGGAACTTTCTCCAGAATAGACCACATACTGGGTCACAGATCAGGTCTCAACCAATAGCAAAAGACTGAGATTATTCCCTGCATATTCTCAGACCACAGGGCTTTAAAACTGGAACTCGATCACAAGAAAAAGTTTGGCAGAAATTCAAACACTTGGAAGCTAAAGACCACTCTCCTCAAGAATGTTTGGGTCAACCAGGAAATCAAAGAACTTACACAATTCATGGAAATCAATGAGAACGAAAACACATTGGTCCAAAACCTATGGGATACTGCAAAGGCAGTCCTAAGGGGGAAATACATAGCCATCCAAGCCTCACTCAAAAAAATAGAAAAATCCCGAATTCACCAACTAACTCTACACCTTAAAGAACTAGAGAAAAAGCAACAAACGATGCCTAAGCCACACATTAGAAGAGAAATAATTAAAATTAGAGCAGAGATCAATGAATTAAAAACCAGAAACACAGTAGATCAGATCAATGAAACTAGAAACTGGTTCTTTGAAAGAATTAATAAGATCGATAAACCACTGGCCAGACTTATCCAAAAGAAAAGAGAAAGGACCCAAATTAATAAAATTATGAATGAAAGGGGAGAGATCATGACTAACACCAAGGAAATAGAAACAATTATTAGAAATTATTATCAACAACTATATGCCAATAAACTGAGCAATCTGTATGAAATGGAGGCCTTCCTGGAAACCTATAAGCTGCCAAGACTGAAACAGGAAGAAATTGACAACCTGAATAGGCCAATAACCAGTAACGAGATTGAAGCAGTGATCAAAACCCAAAAAACAAGAGTCCAGGGCCTGCTGGATTCCCTGGGGAATTCTACCAAACATTCAAGGAAGAAATAATACCTATTCTACCGAAGCTGTTTAAAAAAATAGAAACAGAAGGAAAACTTCCAAACTCATTCTATGAGGCCAGCATTACCTTAATCCCCAAACCAGGCAAAGACCCCATCAAAAAGGAGAATTCAGACCAATATCCCTGATGAATATGGATTCCAAAATCCTCAACAAAATCCTAGCTAATAGGATCCAACAATACATTAAAAGGATCATCCACCACAACCAAGTGGGATTTATCCCCGGGATGCAAGGGTGGTTCAACGTTTGCAAGTCAATCAATGTGATAGAACACATTAATAAGGGGAGGGAGAAGAACCATATGGTCCTGTCAATTGATGCAGAAAAAGCATTTGACAAAATACAACATCCTTTCCTGATTAAAACTCTTAGAGTATAGGGATAGAGGGAACATTCCTCAAGTTCATAAAATCCATCTATGAAAAACCCACAGCGAATATCGTCCTCAATGGGGAAAAGCTGAGAGCCTTTCCCTTAAGATCAGAAACATGTCAAGGATGCCCACTCTCGCCACTATTGTTCAACAAAGTATTAGCAACAGCAGTCAGACAACAAAAAGAAAAGGTATTCAAATTGGCAAAGAAGAAGTCAAACTCTCTCTTTTCACAGACGACACGATACTTTATGGGGAAAACCCAAAAGACCACCCCCAAATTACTAGAACTCACACAGCAATTCAGTAATGTGGCAGGATACAAAATCAATGCACAGAAATCAGTTGCTTTCTTATACACTAACAATGCAACTGTAGAAAGAGAAATTAGAGAAACGATTCCATTTACAATAGCACCAAAAACCATAAGATACCTCAGAATAAACCTAACCAAAGAGGTAAAGGATTTATACTCTAGGAACTACAGAACACTCATGAAAGAAATTGAAGAAGACACAAAAAGATGGAAAAATATTCCATGTGCATGGATCGGAAGAATAAACATTGTTAAAATGTCTATGCTACCCAGAGCAATCTATACCTTCAATGTCATCCCGATCAAAATTCCAATGACATTTTTCAAAGTGCTGGAACAAACAATCCTAAAATTTATATGGAATCAGAAAAGACCCTGAGTTGCCAAGAAAATGTTGAAAAAGAAAAACAAAGCTGGGGGCATCACGTTGGCCGATTTCAAGCTATATTACAAAGCTGTGATCACCAAGACAGCATGGTACTGGCACAAAAACAGACATATAGACCAATGGAACAGAATAGAGAACCCAGATATGGACCCTCAACTCTATGGTCAAATAATCTTTGACAAAGCAGGAAAAAACATGCAATGGAAAAAAGACAGTCTCTTCAATAAATGGTGCTGGGAAAATTGGACAGCCACATGCAGAAGAATGAAACTCGACCATTCTCCAACACCATTCACAAAGATAAACTCAAAGTGGATGAAAGACCTCAATGTGAGACAGGAATCCATCAAAATCCTAGAGGAGAATCTAGGCAGTAACCTCTTTGACATCGCCCACAGCAACTTCTTTCAAGATACATCTCCAAAAGCTAGTGAAACAAAAGCAAAAATGAACTTTTGGGACTTCATCAAGATAAAAAGCATCTGCACTGCAAAGGAAACAGTCAACAAAACAAGGAGGCAACCCACAGAATGGGAGAAGATATTTGCAAATGACACTACAGATAAAGGACTGGGTATCCAAGGTCTATAAAGAACTTCTCAAACTCAACACCCAAAAAACAAATAATCAAGTCAAAAAGTGGGCAGAAGATATGAAAAGACACTTCTCTGAAGAAGACATACAAATGGCTAACAGACACATGAAAAAATGTTCATCATCATTAGCCGTCAGGGAAATTCAAATCAAAACCACATTGAGATACCACCTTACACCAGTTAGAATGGCAAAAATGGACAGGGAAAGAAACGACAAATGTTGGAGAGGTTGTGGAGAAAGGGGAACCCTCTTACACTGTTCGTGGGAATGCAAGTTGGTACAGCCACTTTGGAAAACAGTGTGGAGGTTACCCAAAAATTTAAAATAGAGCTACCCTATGACCCAGCAATTGCACTCCTGGGTATTTACCCCCAAAGACACAGATGTAGTGAAAAGAAGGGCCATATGCACCCCAATGTTCATAGCAGCAATGTCCGCAATAGCCAAACTGTGGAAAGAGTCGAGATGCCCTTCAACAGATGAATGGATAAAGATGTGGTCCAGATATACAATGGAATATTACTCAGCCATCAGAAAGGATGAATACCCAACTTTTACACCAACATGGATGGGACTGGAGGAGATGATGCTAAGTGAAATAAGTCAAGCAGAGAAAGTCAATTATCATATGGTTTCACTTATTTGTGGAACATAAGGAACAGCATGGAGGACATTAGGAGAAGGAAGGGAAAAATGAAGGGGAGGGAATCGGAGGGAGAGATGAACCATGAGAGACTATGGACTCTGAGAAACAAACAGGGTTTAGAGGGGAGGGGGGTGGGGGCATGGAATAGCCCGGTGATGGGTATTAAAGAGGGCACGCACTGCATGGAGCACTGGGTGTTATACAAAAACAATGGATCGTGGATCACTACATCAAAAACTAATGATGTATTGTATGGTGACTAACATAACATAATAAAATAAAAAAAAGAATCTAGTGCCATTTATATGGTAGTATCCACTATAGTACTATTATGAGGACAAAGCTTACTTTCTTGAGGAAACATTGAAAAATAGTGGTTTAGAAGAAAAGTAGAATGTAAACTAAATGAAGCAAATCCATTACACAATTTTAAGGATCATTAACATTTGATTCAGAAAAATACTTTTCTTTATAGCACATCATATATTTTATATTTTATGTAAACATGCTCTTAAACAATGCTATTAAGAGATGGCTGCATTTCTCTTCTGCTCTTCCATATTCATTTTGCAAGAAGCAGTATCTAAATCTCAACTGGCTAGGCAATGCTTCTTATACTCCTTTGGCATTAGCATCTTTGATATTACCCAGAGATATCAGGGTAAACTTTCTCACCATTAGGGAGCTATAAAATCTTTAAATCATTGCAAGAAATTGTAGGTTATTTTGTAGTAAAATTAAACCTAGAGATTTTAGATTTAATCCAGTGTTGATGAATGAATATTAAATTAAATAATGTAGAGCCTTCCAGCAAGTCTTAAGTTTTATATTTTTCACCCGAAGATATGATACAGTATTTAATCAAAATTCTGACATTATTAAGTGCCAATTTTACAGTTTAAAATAAGTTTACAAAGTTAAAGATACTGAAATATTATGTATATAAAGCAGAAGAAAATTGATGGTTATTTCTTTTTATATTATATTTGATTTTAAGTAAGACTTCTCTAAAAGTTGGGCTACATTAAAGATAAGCCATATAACTAGATCTCTAAAATGTATGGTGTTGAAAGGGAGCATATCTGAATTAAGTTAGAATTTAAACCTATCATATTAGCAAATGTTACAGATGGAACAAAATAATAGTTTTTGAGTTTTGTTTCAGATAATGTGTTTGACTATATCGAGCAGTACTTACTTGTTATGAATAAATAATTTCTTGGATTCCCTATGAGCTGCATCGTGTCCAAAATTACTAAATTGCAGTTTATTCTTAATTTTAAAATAAGTCAATATTTAGAAAGGCCCCTAAATTTTCAAATAATAGCTTATGTCTTGTCTTTACAGAAAGTCTATATTTGACACTATATATTTTTCAGAATCGCTGTATATGTTATTTATAAAATATGCTTAAAGCCGTTTCTGAAATGTCTATACTAATTTGAAGAAGTAGATGATATGTATAAATGAGTACCTTTATTACTTCCATTAATTTAATCTTTTTTTCTGACAAACTTCTAGCCTAAATACTATAAAGTAATTTAACATATTATTCTCTTTGTGCTTTTATGTTGAAAGAATAGGGAAAAAATAAAATTAGTTTTATCCACCACAACCATGATCCTTGTAAGCCCATGGGAAAAAGAAGTACAAAACCTGAGAAGGCATGGTTCAAAGAAGTACAAGTTTAGGAAAAGGAAAAAACCAGGGGAGCACATTCAAGTCCGTAGCCTGCCTCAGCAGCTCTGATCCTCCTACACTTACTGCTTCTCTTTATATGTGAGGGGAGATGACGTTCCTCTCTCTTCCCATCTTCTCTTTAGGTCTTACCCTTCCAGCAGCAAAAGGAAGCACGGATCCTGATTGTTCCCTAAAAGCTAAGAACTGTCCACACTCCTCAGATTGGTAGGTGCTTTCTTTTCCTTTCCAGTTAGCTGTTTGACTGGAATGAAGCCCAATGCTAGTAAAATTGCTTTTTTCCCCAAGCTCAACACAGGGCTTAAACTCACAACCCTGAGATCAAGAGTCAGGTGCTTAACCAGCTGAGCCACCCAGGTGCCCTGCACAGTTTGGTTTTTAAATATACGTTCTCTAACTAAAACTTCGGATATTGGTCTTATCTTCCTCTCATTTTCTAATGTTATTTTATTGAATTAGAAGTAAACAGAGAACGAGGAGGCCCCAACAATATACTTATAATGAAATAAAACCAATTCCAGGTAGGCCCATTCTAAGTTACTCTAGAATACCATTTTAGTAGAATTTACAAGGAAGAAAATATTGACATGGACTCTATAGTAGAGGTTTCGTTATTTCTAATTGTTTACCCCACATGTACGCAGAGAGAGTGTGTGAATACACTATTGCCCATTGCCATGTGACCTGCAACATCACACCCTGAGAGAGGATTGTACTGCTGTTTTGTGCCCCATCGATTGTGTGAGTGCTCTGACCAGGGGAATATGAGTAAAAGAGACATGTAACACCATTGTTCCTTTGGTGTTCCATTGGTGAGTAAAAGAGACGTGTAACACCATTGGTTCCAATATTATTCTTCCTCCTTTGCCATGAAAACAAAATAGGGCTATTCTTTCAGTTTTGGTTCTACAATGAGGACAGTAAGAAGCAAAGCCCGGTGAATTGCGAAGGACAAGTAATGAGTGAGAAATAAACCTTTGTTTTTGTAAGCCACTAAGATTTTAGGCTAAGTTATTACTGCAAAATAACTTGGCAAAGTTGTTAGCAAAACTAATACACATTTGAAGTGAACTAAAGCACTAATGTGAACAACTGGACATCTTAACTTGCATTCTACTAACTCTAAGATAAGTTTTATCTTTCCTTCTTTTCTTCTTTCTTTTTCTTCTTTCCTTGTTCATGCTGTGTGTGTATGTGTGTTTGTACACACTCACATATATGAAAATTTGGACATCCATAGTAAATCAAATATGTTTTTAAGAATTTTAGAACTGACAATTTGAAAGCACTAAGCACTCTTAATTAGAAACAGAAACTTGAAAACTGCAAAGTTCACACCAAAAAATGAAAGAAACCAACTGAAAAAATGTTGATGGAGTCAATTACCATTGGAATTGCTATGATGAAAAAAGTTTTAATCTTTTTAGTTTGCTGAATGTTCAATTTTATCTATTCTGGTCCGTAAAAAATGAGAGAAACTACATAATCATTATATGTTATTCCCATCACTATTACACACATGGTAATAAGAATTGTATTGGAGTTAATCAAACTAGAACAACTGTATTTCTGTGCCATGCATGAGAAGGAAATCAATGATCATCCCTGACATTGATTATCTGGTATCTTCTCTATTATATATGATGTTACCAGTGATATTTCTTTCTAGTCAAGAAAGGATGAAAATCCTTCTTTTTATCTGTTCCCATATTTTTTTTTATTAATTCTTTTGATTGCCTAGGATGTGTGTGATTATTCTGGCCATGCTAAGAACACAGGACTGATTGCCTTTTATGGTTAAGGTTGTCCTAATAAATCTAGACTAGGTCCATTTTTGAAGTCTCACAGATGCAGAGTTGGTTAAATCCCAAATGCTATGCTTCCTCAAAAAATAAAAGCTGTCTTTCTTTTCTGGTGATTATAAAAAGTATAATTTTATAATTCTCCTTGTATTAATTTATATGCTCTATTTTATTGTTTTCAATCTTGTATTTATTCAATGGGACATTCAATTTAATTTTTTATTTTTTTAAAGATTTTATTTATTTATTTGACAGAGAGAGCGAGAGAGGGAACACAAGCAGAGGGTGTGGGAGAGGGAAAAGCAGACTCCCTGAAGAGCAGGGAGCCCGATGCGGGGCTCGATCCCAGGACCCTGGGATCATGACCTGAGCCAAAGGCAGACGCTTAATGACTGAGCCACTCAGGCGCCCCTGGACATTCAATTTTAACAATTAAGGTAATAAATAATCTTTAATCTCATATTTGTTCTAGTGAATCAAGGAGAAGTGTTTAAAGAGTTTATGTACCTTTTTTTATGCTGTCTTATTAAACTTTCTGTAGAATTTAAAAGAACCTAAACTTAAGTGCATGAAATGAATTTGTAACAAGAACCTCCTTTCTCACCAGCTCCCTATCTCTCTTTCTGTCACACATATGTGTGCATGTGTGCTCACACGTGCATGTGTGCGTATGCACACACACACACACACACTCACGCTTGCTATCTTAGGTTTCTTTGCTGTTGTGGATACTTACAATGAAAGAATAAAGCATCTTTCCTTTCCATGTTCACTCCATTCCCTAAAAGACAGAAATCCTCATTGTTTTTAAAAATCCAAGTTTCCACAGTAACATGTTTGAGAGGGAAATGCACAATATATTTTTTTAGGTTGAATTATTCCAGTGAAGTAGGCAATAAAAGTGAATTTTCAGTGGGAGCAGAAGCTATGGCTAGTCCAAGAGTATGAAGTTACCTGGGATTTATCAAAGGGGCTTTGGCATTTCTGCATGCTACAGAAACCCTTGTCCAGATAGCATAATATTATTCCACACTGGGGATGAGACTGAAGATTGATGTGTGCTGCCATCAATGGAGGTCGGTGGAGTGAATTAGGGTGGAGGTCAGTGGAGTGAATTAGGGTGACATGAACCTCTGAGTTTGGTTAAACTTGAGAGTACCACTGCCTGAGAGGTAGTCAGCATCACTGCTCATTACAGCAATGTGAAACTAAAGGAGCAATAGTAAGGTGGAAATAATGATGGACTATTTTTCAGACATCATGTAAACTAAGAATTTCTTTTATGTTTCATGGGAAGGAATCCCAATATTGACTGAATTAAATTTATGGCCAGCGAGTTATGTAGAGCCTTGGAGGATATTTGATTTAGAAGGATGAGTCATTATGAAATTTCTTAGCCTTGAATATTATGGGATAAAATTAATACCAGTTATATATGGAATAAATTGGGGATTATTACAAAGCTTTGTGCAACATATATTTATAAGGAAGATGAATTATAATACTTAGAATTGGGGGTAGTTAATTTTGAGATAATGGTTATAACCATGTTGGAGAATTAATGCATAGTGGGCACTCAAAGAGCTCTGTGGATCTGGTGAATACCAGTGAACTGATAAGAGATTAAGTGTGAAGGGAGCTAATTTTAAGAGCTGTGAACAGGTATAAAGTAATTGGCAGAATGTTCAATAAAGGGAGAGAAATAGCTTTTTTCCAATGAATTTCTTTGTGATTCCCAAGAGACTACTAAGAAATAAAGAGTATAGAAGAGGAAATTTAAGTCCCCTATCTCAGGCTATGAATTTCAAAAATAACTTACCATTTCCATCTGAGAGATGAACACACAAGCAGCCAATGTCCCCACGGTCCTAGAGGAGTGTTTTTCAGATTGTCTTTTGAGACCCATAAGTGAATCATGAAATCAAATTGGAGAATCACAAAAAAAGCATTTTTAAAACATTAAGTACAATTGAATAAAATGGGAAATATTTGGTTTCATCACATATAGTAAGAGTCTGTATTATTTTATTTTTATTATCTGTATTTTTATATACCTATAAATACATATAAATTTGTGTAATGGATCACAGCAAAACCTGTATTTCTGCTGAAGCTCAGATGAAATGAATTGTAGATCTCTGTCATATTCTGCTGAAATTTCCATATATCCCCTAAATTTATCATTTATACATAGGCTGAAATGTTTTGACTGGAAGTAGGGAAGAGTATTCTCTCACGAAGAAAATTATAAATAGTCCCAAACTGAGGGTTTTTTTGTTTTTGTTTTTTTGTTTTTTTGTTTTTTGTTTTTTAATTTTTGAAAGGGATAAAACTTCTGGGGTGGTTGAGACGATATTTGAAAAGAATTCATTGCTAGAGGAATGGAAATTATCTGAAGTCATAGAACATTACAATGATAAAATGGGATTAGAATCTCAGAGCTGGAGGCCGTTTGAATTTCAAAAGTGTTCAGTTCTGTGGCTGAATGTCTGAGTAGTTTAGAACAAGCTTAGAACAAGTTTAGAACATGATCAGCTTTTTAAGTGCCAACCAGAGGGCTGGTTAAAGGTTTCAACATTGATTCCAAGACCAGACACTTTGGAGACTTGGCCTTGGCCAGAGGAGGCATAGATCCAGAAAGTGTGGCTCAGGCCCAGCATGACCAGGCACAGGGAGAGGATGCTCTGAATAAACTGTCCACTGTGAGCTCCACCTGGTGGAAATTGAACTCCTTAGAACTGTTTTCAACTTTTAAAAGTTCGTTGGAGCAGGGAAGGAAGAAGGGGAAGTGGTGGTTCATTCCAGAAAAGAATCAGATATGAGAGATAATTTTAGTAACCCAAATTCGTACTCTGCCAGCGAGGACACATGGGGACTTAATATGCAACTAAAGACTCAATGTTGCTTTGTCTTCTATTAATCCCTGGTGGGTGTGCTTCCACAGGCCCCTTGAAACCCGAATACTTCGGTATCTGAACAACCCCTTTTTCCACCATTTTTGGGTAGCCTGGGCTATCATACAGAAGTAAAGATTCTGAAGAGTACCTTGAACCTGAGTCAAGACTATAAAAGCTACTGCTCAACTATGGACATGAAGAACATTTCAGAGTCGTCTAAGATTTCAAAGAAACATAAGGGGCATTTGCTTTGCTTTGTTGGTAGGGATGTTGGACATTTCATGAGCACTGATCTTGCACGTGCGAATGCTAAAACCTTGAGAGTAGAAAAAATTGTCAAGGCTGAGCCTGAGACAAATGGACAGGAGTTTAAAAGCCAACTCTGCCAGCTTGACGCCTCAGAGCCCACCAGATAGATGGTAATTTTCAGAATTCTGAACTAGCAACAATGCAGCCAAAAGAGCAATAGTGAAGATGGTAACATTCATGGAATCATGGATTGGGTAATTTTCCCGGTTTTCTGTCACCACAGAAATCTAGAAATTTTATGTGATCACATGGAGCTGTTGAGGAGACCCCAGAAGGACTGACACTGAATTTTTTGCCAACCGGGTGGGTGGAAGCACAAAGCAGACTAAATTTGACTTAAAACAGTAATAGAATATGAAAGTTTATAAACCCTATGCTGTGGTGTGAGATGCATACAAATACATATAAAGTAACATGTAAGTTAAAATAAATTTATTTTTCTAATGTGTTTAGTTCTCATTTCAATATATTCACACATGTTAGGTTCAGTGTAAAGTTTGTGTGTGGGCACTGGTGTCAGAGAGCTACGGCCTGGATCTCAGCTGTACCACATTAATTATGATCTTGGTCAACTTGCTTACCTCTCTGAATTTTAGTTTCTCACACATAAAATGGAGATTATAATGTTGCCAGTCTGAATGGGTTGTTCTTGATTTCTCAGCAAGTTCTCTGGAATATGGAACTTAACAAAAATAATTCTCTTATTAAGAACATGAGCTATCTCCTTGTTGGGTAGCATGCATTTGATTTTTTAAAAGTTATTTTTGTAAGTATTTTTTACTTGCTTTTATAGATGTGATTTTCTCTCCAAATTGTTTCATTGATCCTGCCACTTCATAAGCTAATTTTGAACCTATGCGTTTTTAGATTTGTTTCTCCCACTCATCCCCAACCCCCAAATTCTTGACCCAGGGCTTTTCTAGTATTTTCTCTTCTCTGGTCCCAGTTTTGTATTTCCTCTGAGGCATCAAAATTTTTGGACACAGTTTTACTTCTAGCTTCATAATTGAGACGGAGAATCAAATTTGTACTTCATCTACCACTGCATAACCCATCCAAATCCTTGACATTGAATCCCAGGCTTCTTAATTTGTGCATTCAGTCAACAAATATTAATTGCTTGTCTTCTCTGTGCCAGGCACTGTGACAATCACTAGGGACTTTCACAGAAAGAAAGAAGAATCCCTAATTTCCATTGACCCAGTTATAAATTTTGCTATTAGTCAATTAAGTTCCCCTTGTACTTAAATCAGTTTGAGTTGTGTTTCTTTCACTTGTAATCCTAAATTGACTTACACTGGCCAACTTCATCATATATTAAATCACCATATGCACTAAGGTCCTGTTCTCTACCACCTATTCTACTCCATTAATTTATCTATCTGTACCAGTGCTTACACTGCATTGTTTTAATTACTGTAGTTTTATAATATACTTGTTACTGGAAGAGTTTTCCATCATCATACATTCAAATTACGTTTTTTGGGTATTTTACATGTTGATTTTTCTAAGCTAAATTTAGATTTATTTTAAGTTTTTAAAAAACATAGAACAAGAACAGTGAAATATATGTTGGTTTTTTTATTGGGATTGTATTAATTTATGTGTTAATTTTGAAAGTGAATATTTACAATATTGAATTTGATAATACAAAAGAAATTTCCCTGAGATATTGAGCAAAGATTTATACAGTTCTTGGATGACAACCTGACACTTAGATTTCATGTAGTTGTTGGCTTGTAAATATTTCTATATTTCACAGGCTTATTTCTGTCATGGATCCTTTTGTGGCATATCCAGAAAAATGAATATAATATTTCCTGGGCTAATAAATCCACCTCGAGAACAGTGAAGCTAAAACTTACAGGTGCTCCATCCTGGGCCACTCAAGCTGGTGTCAGGATGTGATCCCTGAGTGAGCCAAGGGCCCTCCCTTGCCAAAGTCACCTGAACAGGAGTTATGAGGGGAGCACCAGCAATAGGAAGTGGTCCAAGGAGAGTTGTATAAAATGTAGGGGGTGTAACTTGGAAACAAAACAAAATTAAATAAACCTTAAATGTTTTAGGACTAAATTTCAAAAGAATAACCTCTGGCTCAGGAGGCCTCAGCTCTTGGGAAGGATTCAAACCAGGACAGCTCCAAAAACCTTAGCAGCAGAAATGCTGGAACTTCCATTTAGAACCAGGAATTTAACATGACCCATCTCAACAAATTCTGTCTTTCTACCTCTCAATTCAAAATTTTAAATTCCTAGATGGAGAATCTGGACTAGCAATATTAATTTTCTCCAGTTTGCTCTGATATCTGCTGGCCACTCTGAGTTGGTCATCTGCTGAAACTGTGGCCCTATTCCTGTGCATCAGTGATAATACCCAGAGTGAAAAGGATTTTTACCATATTGAGGTTCTCTAGAACTATCATTTAAAATTCTAATTTTTCTAGAATTATTTGGTACATCCACTGATTCCACTAATAAAATAATTTTTAAGACATATTTAATTGTTAATTATTTAATTCTGTTTTGGCCATAGGCCTTTTAAAACAAATATCCTACTTGGGAACTCTTTATCTTGAAGATGAATTAGAAGAACAAAAAATTGGCCCCAGATACTTTCTCACAAGAAAGTGCCTAGGGGTGCCTGGGTGGCTCAGTTGGTTAAACGACTGCCTTCGGCTCAGGTCATGATCCTGGAGTCCCGGGATCGAGTCCCACATCGGGCTTCCTGCTCAACAGGGAGTCTGCTTCTCCCTCTGACCCTCTTCCCTCTCGTGCTCTCTATCTCTCATTCTCGCTCTCTCAAATAAATAAAATCTTTAAAAAAAGAAACCTTTAAAAAAAAAGTATCTAAAAAATATATTAGTGTTAGTAACTACAAGTTTTAAAAAATCAGTTTTAATTCTGCATCTAAAAATACTGAAAAAGCTATTTCTTCAAGCTATTATGTAAAACTTTAGTTTGTGTAATTGAATTCTGAAACTGCTTCATCACCATTAACCAAAATCTTCACTTCTAGGACTAAAAGAGTGTATAATTCTTTACATTAATCAGTTAGAGAGGAAGAAAAACTTAATGGCTTGGTAATGTTGTCATCATTTATATAGCTATATTCAAACACATACTTTTTGGTGGAGCCAACCGAAAAAGATCTTGCCTGCCTCCTAACTGACCTCAGCTAAAGTGAGTTTCTATTTAGTGTGGCAAATGTCCAAGAGAATGACCACAGGAGCAGTCTGTTGTTGCACAATGATATCAAACTTTTAAAATTTGGCTATTGTATTTTAATAATAAATTTCTAATAAAAAATAAATTACTTGATTTAATTTCAGATTTATTCTTATATTCTATAAGTTCGTTCTGTGTTGATGATTTTTGACTTGAAACATTGACTCTGGCTGAATGTTGATTTTAATCCTCAGGCATTAAATAATTCACCAAAAAACATGCCCAGTGTATCTCTGTTATAGATAAAATATCTATAAATAATGGTTCTAGCAAGGGAGCATGGTAACTTATATGCCTTTCTTATGTCTACTTGGACTCCCGATGAACAGACACAAGATACATGGTATATGATACTTTTAGTGAAGATAATAATATCTATAGCTTTAAAAATAATGATTTTTAAAAGTTATGTAAGACAATATATATAAAGAGCTTAGCATGAATTTGAATTACCTTGACTGTGACAGATTTAGCCTATTATGTGGGTTAACTAAGACTTACAATTTTCATTTTTATCAGTACTGTTGATAAATATGATGTTTTAAAAAAAATCACTTGATAGCCTCTGAGAACATCTTATTTGTAGTAATTTACTTCCTAAATGACAGCTATGAAAAAGAAATAATTCTGAACAGTTCATGTAACTTAGGTTTATATCCTTGTGGAGTTTACAATTTTAATTTCCAAATTAAAAAAGAGAGTGGTGTATGAAATAGGACACTACTTTTTAGCTTCGCCCACAAGTTACTAAAAACAACATGGATCATGAAAGTTCATCTATAGTCCTTCACAACTTACTCTTTCTTTGAGTTTCCTAAAAATTGTAATTAGTCCCTCATTGCCTACTTACCTTGAGGAATAAGTCCTATGTAACAATTCTTTGATTAATAGAGTTCTGTTCTTTCTTCCATGGGAAATGACTCATTTACCAGATTAAATTTTACATTTTTTAAGGTTTGTTTATGACTTATTCTTTCTATGACTTTCTCTAAGCTACAAACTATAGTGATTTATCTTTACCTTAAATTTTTTTAGAATAATGATTTTATCCATTTAATGATAATTTATCATACGTAAGTCAGAATTTCTCAAGTTGAATTGAGAGAAACTTAAATTGAGAAAAAATGTAAATTCCAGAGAAGAATTCTTATTTTTTACTTGAGTCATCTGCTTAATGCAAAACCAACTTTTGTTGCTAGAAATATACTCTGATGAGTACTGACTGGGCTATTTGCCAAATTCAGAGAAGAGGTGGTAGAGGGAGATGTTGAAGACTTAGATATAAGAAAAGAGAGAAAACTTATATCTTCTCTGGAATGTAATTTCCATGAGTGTAAATTTTTTTTTGTTTTTTATTTACTGTTGTATATTCAGTTCTTGGAAGAGTATCTGGCTCAAAATAAATGCTTTATAAATGTATTGTTGAATAAATGAATAAATAAATGAACAAATAGACAACAATATTCCCTAATGCATTTCACTACTCTTGTGAGATATTCTGCTATGTTCTAGGGATGCAGTGTTCACTTTATTCTGAGGTCAATGATATGCTAAAGCATTGTTAAATATTGTGACTCCTGTTTTGTATATTTATAGTTATCATAATTGGAATTATTCCATAGTTCTTCAGTATATGCTGGTTTTCATAACTGTACTGAAAACTTACCAAGAACAAAGATGATGATTTTTACTTTTTTGGAGTCCTAATAGAACAAGTAAATGTTTGTTTAGTTGAATCATGTTTCATTAAGAAGGGACTGAAATGAGTCTACTAATCAAGTAAGGTGCTAATTTGGTGGAACTGCTCCATTCTTGGTAAAACTATATTTTTTTGTAGTATTTATATATTCTATTCTGATAGTTAAATTATCCTATTTTATCTGTTAATATTACCTTGTTATTTCTCCTGTAAAGTCTAGAGGTATGTGAGTGAATTATTAAACACAGCTGCAAAATTACAATACACTTAAAACTATTTTATAGGTGAATATTTTTTATTAAATTATTTAGATGATTATAGCATGTAATTTAAAGATACAAGTGTTCAAACTCTTTTTATCAACATCTATGTTCTTTGAGAATGATGAACTGTAGACTAAGACATGTGCTCCTATTTCTATGCTTCCTCTAGCTTTCATCTAGCCTGAAGTACATGAATATTCAAATAATAATGTCTGATTCCTATTTATGATACAACCATGAATTACTTACACATGTGGAGATTAAGTTTTGAATTAATTTATTCATTCAACATTTTTATGCCTCCATAATTATTTTTCTAATAACTCTTCAATATTTACTTTTTAGAATATTTTTATAAGTAGTGAGATAAGACATCATTATTTCTAATTAATGGTTGTATTGCCTGGTAATAGGTATAATTTTAAATGCTTATTTTTAGTTGAACTATATACTGCTTTGATTAAAAATATTTTCCTAATATTATGAATATTTTATTCTTGAAAAAAATTGAATAACTGGTTTATAAATGGAAATCAGAATCTTTGGGAGGGAGGTCTTTGGCAAGGCAATTATTTTACACAAACAGCTGAATCCATGGGAGGGGACCACACGAAGCCTGAATCCCCTTTTGAACCCTCCGTAGCATACTCCAGGGAAAGTCACTGACTGAAGATTGTTTAAATGACAGCAGTAGGGTGCATAGTAACACCGCTCCTCAAAGGAAGCATCACCTTATCTGACCTAGCCTTGGAGTAAATCAGGCGCCTGCTTCAGCCAGTTGACGATAATGTCTCCAACCATTTCCATTTTTTAACATTCAGAGCCATTTGAGGACATCTTTTGTTTATTTATTAGATCTTCATAGGATATATTTTGTTGAAAACTTAAGATGAACTTGATTTTTAGTTGAACCTTAGCCTCTGACAATATATGATTCTAAGGATTTCTGCAGTTCTGTGATTGATGTATTGGTTCTTGTGGCATACATCAGTTACCCCAATGATGAGATCTCACAATGTGCTCTTACCTGCCTGAGTCATTTGGTAAAGTAAAAGCTATTATCTTTTTGCTTAGCAATAGATAATAGTTAAATGGTTGCCTTTTTCACTTAATCTTTTCTGAGACATTAAATTTATGTTGTTTTTCTTATAGTTTCTGATTTTAAGGAAGTATAGAGTGTCATTTGTGGAGAGAACAATTATGCAGCTTGAAACCTAGACAGTCTGTAGAAAATGATCCTCTTGGAGAAGAGTTCCAAATAAAGGAGCTATGAAGAACTCTGAGTTGGTTTTGATTATACAGTATGTTTAGTTGTGATTATGTCCATCTCTTCACAGAAAGATCAGTGGTTAAATGTATGCTATTAGCTGCCAGAGTCAACACTCACAGTTTCCTTTCCATTCTGTGAGAAGAACTTCAAATGTTCTTATTCATAAAAGTTTATACTGCAGCCTGTTGGTCTGAACTAAAAACACACAATATTCCATGTCCTATTAAGAATTCCAACCTGGAAAGGTCAACTGTTAAGTTTATCACAGTGTTTATGGAGGCACAGATTATTTACTTAACATTGTAGAGTAACTGATATTTGTTTTTAATTCATAAATTAGAATGTATTATTGATACAGTAATTAGGAATGTGGAATCATTATGATTTATCTATTAGAGCACATCTTTTTCAAAGTTTTTTACTCATACTTCTGTATATAAAAGCAAACCAGTGTTCTTAAAAAATCACAATTATACATGGGTTGGTGAGTGGTAATATTCGTTTTCCACCTTTGTTTTCACTTGTATCATATTAAAAGCAACTTTGAAACCAATTAACTAATTTCAAAAAAGAAAGAAAAACCCCCATCTGATTGATTGTTAATGATGAAGTCCATACAATGTGTTATCCAGATTTACAGAAATAAGTAATATGGAAGGAAATTTTTAATAACATAAGACACAATACTTTAGTAATACCTGCTTTTTAATTCTGATAGACTAAAATATCATATCTTTTCTCATTTCTTTTTATTCAGTAATAAATTAATTTAACAAGGATATAGAGCAGAGCAATATACTGTCACAGTATTCAGAATTAGCCAAATGGCAGAGTTTGAGTGAAATTTGACTTCTGATATCAAATGCTATGTTTTGATAATTTGCTGAAAAGACTCAAAGAACTCACTGAAACCTGTCTTATTCAAGGTTGCATTTATTGCAAAGAAAAGATATAGAAAATCAGCCAAAGGAAGAGATGCATAGGACAAAATTTGGGAAGGGTCTAAGAGCAGAGCTTCCCTCTCTCTATGGAGTCATGAATGACCTTAACTCCTCCTGGCCACAGTGTGTGAAAATATGCAGAGTGATATCAACCAGGGAAGTTCACCTGAGTCTTTTGAAATCCAGAGTTTTTATTGGGACTCAATCAAATACTGTCTATATGGCTGTCTTTTAGTTTCTAGCTCCTCTTGGAGGTCAGGCTAATATCTTCAGTCTCCAGTTCTTCCAGTGGTTGGCATTTATACTGCATGGTCCAAAGTGCCCATCATAAATCACACTGCTAGACTGTCTTATTTTAATTTTGGAAGGTATGGAATGAGGCAGGGCAAACTTAGAAAATACCTAGGCAAAAGTAGAAAATACTTAGGGCAAAAGAGCAAGAAGCTAGGAAATGCTATGTTGATATCTTGAATTACAGAATTTGAAAATAAAGGAATATTAGGAATCACCCAATGGTATGAACTTTTTTATTCATATGTGAGAAAACCTAGAGAAATTAGAAGAATCAGCTGTTTATACAGTGTTTATGGAGGAGCATCAACTAGGATTTAGGGTTTTTTTTTAAGTTTCTCTTTTTATTTAGGCCTAATCATATCCCCACTAGCATTCTCTTTCGGGGTGATTTTAAACAGCATGAAGGTGTTTTCAATTATATTTTTCCTCTAGTGGTTAAAATCACTGAAGAGTGTGTTCATAACTGTTTATCAGGGAAAAAAAATTGTCTGCATTCTATAGAAAAGACTCCAGGCAACTTGGAAATAAGAAAAAGGCCGAAAGGAAACTAATGGAAAATAAAAATTGTTAGATAAAGGCCATTGACATATGATATCTTTATATTTGTATCAAATTCTTTAACACATGTTCAATGTTATGTTATATGATTGGCTGAAATTATGCCTAACACTCAAAAGATGTAGGAAACCTAAGTTGAAAAATACTTAAAACAAAAAGGCTTTAGAGTTAAGAGACCTGAGCTTCAGTCCCAGTTTTATAAGAATATCTATGTAATTGTGCTCAAGCTACTCTTCTGAATCAAAGTGACGATAGGAAGAATATGAGTGGGTTGAACTATCAGTGATTCTTACTCTTCTGGAGTTGTAGAGACCCTTTAAGAATCCAGTGAAGCTTTGCACTATCTCTCTAAGAAAATGCACAAATGTAGTTACATACACAATTTTAATGTACTTTCTGTGAGTTCAAGTATTTGACCCACATTTTGAAACCCAGGTTAAGAAATTCTAGTTATGATAATTCCCAAGGTATCTTTCATGTCTAAAATTTGAGATTGTTTTATAATCATGTTACCTCAGAATCATATGTGAAATTTCAGATTTTTAAATCAAACTGATGCATACAGCATGGAATATGCGATTGTTCTCAGACTTTACCCAGAAGCATTGATTAAGAAACATTGAGGATGGGTAATCTGAGTTTTGTTGTTGTTGTTTTTATTTAAGTATAGTTGACCTGCAGTGTTACATTAACCCATGTCCATTGATGGATGAATGGAAAAAAAGTTGTGGTATCTATATACCATGGAATATTACTAGGCAATCCGAGTTTGAATGAACTCTCCAGATGATGGTGGTGTGTGGTCAAGTTTGGGAGCCACTGATTATAAGAATAAACTGAGTAAGATTGAAAACAAAATATATGAAAGGCCAGATAGACTTGATGATACTATTTGTAGGGCAATAATACCTTAATGGGGGGGGTACCAGGAAAATAAAGCCATTATCACATGTGCCATGTAAACTAACTTTAGATAAGTCGTTGCCAAATAATAATTCATAAATTTGTAGTACATTGAATTTATCAAATTGCTTTTAGGTATCTTACCCTTTGGCTTTTCATAATAACGTTCTGAGTTAGATAACACAAGATGTTATCCCCAATTTATGAGTAAGAAAACTCAAGTTTATTAGTATGCTTAGTGAAATAAGTCAAACAGAGAAAGCCAAATACCATACGATTTCTCTTATAGGTGGAATCTACAAACAAACAAACAAAACAATAAAAAAACCACACACTCATACACAAACAGGCTTGTAGATACAGAGAAAAGATTGATGCTTGCCAGAGGCAGGGGTGGGGAACGGGAGGAATGTGTGAACTATTTTGTTTTTAGTTTAAATAAATTGAGTAAAAAATATATTCTTCACTTAAAAAAGATTTTGTGAAAGTTCACCCAGTTGGAGAAAGTATTAGAACTTAACCTCCTTTCTCTGGGGCTCTTTATAACATGACATGCTACAATAAGACCCTTAAAAAGGGAAACTGATTAAAATTTGCACTTTTTTTATCATTCTACAATATTTCCAATTTTGGTTATTACTCTTAATATTAAGTCACATATTGAAATGTGTTGGAGGAAAGACTTTTACTTGTTAGAACTTTTATGATTTGCGCAGTGTGATGTAAGAAAATTAATCTCCTAGATCCACTACATTTAAAGTTTATTTATTGTATTGTTGAGGTATCTTTTTATTGTAAAAATTTATAATGAAGTAAAGATATTTCAACGAAAAAGGTGCTATTGTTTTATAGAGTGTGTAATGAAAATTAATTGTTCTCTCATTCCCTCTATATTCCCCGCCTTTACTATTTGAGATAACTATTTTAAACTCCTTTAGCTATTTCTTTTGATATTTATTTGCCCATGGCAAAATAAGATGTTTAACTTGCTTTAAAAAATAAATTATTGGTTTTAGATGTTGTAAAAAAACTCTATTGTTTTCATTTACATGACATATAATTCTCTCTGAATACTACTTCACTTCTGTCACTAGATGTGTGGGTGTTCCATGTATCAAGCAGTTCTGTGATAGCAGCTGGATGTCCTGCATTTTACTCATTTACTTAATTCTAAGATCATCTACCTGGAGATGGTATTAGATCCCATAGGCTAAGGGTTTAGTTCTACAAGACTGTCCACCCCCCCCCCCCAACTCCAGATGCCAATCACAAATCCAGGTTGTCACCTGAGCCTTTCACTAGCTGTAGATCAGAGGTTCCCATGTACCCTTTTCAGGTTTGATTAATTTGCTAGAGCAGCTGACAGAACTAAGGAGAACATTTTTTTAAAGATTTTATTTATTTAATTGACAGAGAGAGGGAAAGCACAAGCTGTGGGAGCAGCAGAGGGAGAGGGAGAAGCAGGCTCCCCACTGAGCAGAGAGCCCCACACAAGGCTCGATCCCAAGACCCTGAAATCATGACCTGAGCCGAAGGCAGATGCTTAACCGACTGAGCCACACAGGCACCCCTCGGTAGAACATTTTACTTTAGATTATGTTTATCATTAAAGGATAGAACTCAGGAACAGCAGGATGGAATGGATGTAAAAGGCAAGGTATATGGGAAGGGATGCAGAGCTTTCGTGGCCTCTCTGGGTGTGCTTCCACCAGTTCACCAACCCCGAAGCTCTCTGGAGCCAGTCCTTTTGGATTTTTATGGGGGCTTCATTACATAGGCATGATTGATTAAATCATTGGCTATTGGTGACTGATTCAACCTCCAGCCCCTCACTCATCCCCAGTCTCTAATGGTGGGAGTGGGGCTAAAAGTTCCAACATTCTAATTTTGGTTGGTTCCCCTGGTAAACAGCCCCTATCCTTGGGTTATCTAGAGTCTTTCCAAAAATCACCTCCTCAGCAAAAACTCAGCTGTGGTTTAAAGAGACTTGTTATAAGTAAGAAAAGACACTTTTTATGGCTCTCTTCAATTAGGAAATTCCAAGAGTGTTAGGAACTCTGTGCCAGGAATAAAGATGAAGACCAGGTGTATATTTTTATTATAAATCAGTATAACCGATGTTATCTGTTTTCTAAAAAAGAATATAGGGATTTAGCTTTCTTACATTACCTACCTCCACTTTGTATTTTCCCTCCTATTCTCTCAAAGATATATTTTGGAGATAAGTAAATTTTAGTTAAGTCCGTATTCAGGATTGATATGAGTATTCCTGTGTACATATCATTCACTCTTTCATTCAGTGAATAGTTATTGTATGCTTATAATGTTCCACAAAATTTTCTAGATACTAAAGGTACATCTTTAACAGAACAGACAAAAATCTGTGCTTTTATTGAGACCATGTTTTAGAGAAGACAGAAAATAAAAATAAACATGATAAATGAATAAATTATATGGTAAATTTGCAGAAGGCAAGTACTAAAGGGAAAAAAATAGAGCCAGTTAATAGGAATTGGTTGTTGAGAATGCCTTGCAATTTTAAATGGAGATGGGCAGATAGACTTTGAGATGACATGTAGCAAATACTTTCAGGAGGTGAGGAGTGGGCCATCCAGAGAGCTAAGAGATAGACATTCCTGAACAAGGGAATAGCCAGGGCAAAGGCTCTGAGGTGGAAGTGTGCCTGGGTGTTCAATGAAAACAGTGTTGTGGGACAAGAAGAGTGAAGGGAGGTAGCAAGAAGTTGAGTTTAGAGTTTCAGCAAGAGGGCCACATTGTGTTGGGCTCTGAAGACCATTATGGGGGTTTTGGCATTTACTTTGAGAGAAGTGGAAAGCCTGGGAGGATTTTGAGATATGGATTGATATGTTCTTTTTTTTTTAAGATTTTATTTATTCACTTGAGAGAAAGAGAGACAGAGATCATAGCACGGAGAGCTGCAGGCAGAGGAAGAAGCCGACTCCCTGCCAAGCTGGGAGCCCAACATGGAACTCGATCCCAGGACCTGGAGATCATGACTTGAGCCGAAGGCAGATGGTTAACCAGGTGAGCCACCCAGGCGCCCTTGGATTGATATGTTCTGATTTATGTGTTAATTGGGATTGTTCTAGCTGTTCTGTTAACAGATTGTAGGAAGCATTGTTTGAAAGCAGGGAGACTAGTTAGGATGTTATTGTAAGAATCCATGCAAGAGATGAAAATGGCTTGGACCAGGATGGTTGGCATGTGAGAAATGCCAATATTATGGATACATTTTGAGGGAGAGTTAAACCTACTGCAATTAATCCATATAATACATTCACATTTCTTTTCTTAAGCACTTTTGTTTTAATAATTGCAGCTTTTGTGTTAAATCTTGATTTTCTGTGTACCCATAAAAAATCCATGAAAAGCTTTCTAACTTAAGTGTGGAATTTTCCCCCTCCCCCATAACTGAAACATCAAGTATTCTATTTGATCCACTTTTGGAGAGGGACTGGTTGGTGAAGGTATCCTTGTACCTCTCTGTCTTCTTGTTCCAATTAGATTGGGTGATACCTAGGCTTCTATTATTATCCTAGGATTTTTCCTTCACCATCAGCTTTTGGTTCTTTCACAGTTTGGGATTTGTTTTGTTTTGTTTTGGTACTGGTAAAAAACAAAATTCAGCTGAGTAAATTTAAAGATCACATTGCTTTATTCAGTGATTCATGAATTGGGCAGCATCCCATTTAGCAAATAGAAAGGAACTCCACAAAGCTGAACAAAATGGGAGGCTCTTATAGGCAGAAGTGGATAGGAAGAAGGAGATAATGGATTACCTCATTTTTCTTGGGGGAATGGAAGAAGTCTATCAGGCAGATTAACTCATTAGTACTGACCAGGAAATTCCAGATTTACTGATTTAAAATTACGTTCCCAGGAGAGGTGAAATTCCAATTCGGTTAGGTATTAAGTCCTGGTTAGCTGACATGCAGCTTAGCACAAGTGACTCCATTTGGGGCCTGTTTTGTCTCTCTCTTTCTCCCTCTCTCTTAACAGTACCATGGCTTTATCTTTCTTTATTTTCTTGTCAGTTGTGTATCTCTTCCAAGGACGAATAAACTGGTGATAAATTTTTGAGATTTTGCCTGGTCTAACATGTTCTTGTTACAAGCTCACGAGTCTTGATATTTTTGACTGGTTAATCTAGGTAGGTGTGACGGTTAATTTTATGTACCAACTCAGGTAGGCTGTGGTACCCAGTTGTTTGGTCAAACATCAGTCTAGATGTTATTGTGAATTGTTTTTTAGATGTGGTTAATATTTAAATCAGTAGACTTCAAGTAAAGCAAATTACCCTCTCTAATACTCTCATCCAATCACTTGAAGGCCTTAAGAGCAAAGACTGAGTTTCTCCTATGAGGAAGGAATTCTCCTCAAGACGGCAACATAGAAACCCTCCCTGAGTTTCCAACCCGCTGCCCTATAGAATTAGGATTCAAGACTGCAACATCAACTCTTAACTGAATTTTCAGCTTGCCAGCTTGTCCTACAGATTTTGGACTTGCCAGTCCCCAAAATTGTGTGAGCACATTCATAATGAAATTTTTAGTCTCTAAAAGTACCTTTTCCTCCTAATTCTCCTTTTCTAAAAAAAACATTTTTCTTAATCCATGGATACTACAGCTTCTATTATTTTTTGTGGGTATTAATTTTAGTTGTACTTAAGCTTTATTCTTCCCTTCATTGTTGCTATTTCCTAAGTTCATTTATTTTCTTACAATTTTAGTCTCTGTCATATTAGACACTACCTGTCCATATTTACAGGTAGGTCACTAATAAGCTTATTGAAAATGGGGTGTGTGTGTGTGTGTGTGTGTGTGTGTGTGTGTGTGTTCAGAGAAGAGCTTCTTGAGTGGTGAGTTTGCTATAAAATGATTGAGCAGGGACCTATATCTTTCATTGAGAAAGACTTTATGTCAGTATTTGAACATATTTTCTCTTGGGTCAATTTCCCCAAAAAGGAATTTTTAATGTCCTAGTGTGGCAGTGGGGGCTATATAGAAAAAGGATGTTGGGGGCTCACTGTCCAATGGTAGATTTTCACTAACTCCTCCTGGTTTTAGTAGAGGCCACCAGCCCTCATCAGTGCCTATTCTCTCAAGTTTAAATTATCACTTGTTCAATCTCATTCTGAGAGGTTTTTTAGGAGGTGGGAGCTTATCCACAATTGTGTGTGCGTGTGTGTGTGTGTGTGTACAGAGAGTGGTACTCACTTAGTTATGCTGAGTGGGGTAGCTGATTGAGAGTTCTATTTTTTTTACAGATTTTCTGCCTCTCATCCCCTTACATTCATTTAGACCTGAAATTCTGCTTTCAAGACTGTGCTCCAGCCCTTTCCTCAACCCCATCCTTATAGGCAGACACTTAAAGTTATTGGCTCTGTTGAGTCTGTTTAAATAGTTATTCCTCGTTCCTGTATTGTCTAATGTACAAAACATTGTTTCTTGTGTCCTCTCTTGTTTTAAAGTCAGAATGTGTGTTTAATTGCCATGCTTTACCAACATTGAATATCCTTCCAAAAGACAAAATAGATAAAATAGACAAAATCATCTATCACAGAGTGATAGTTGATTTTCTTAATACCAATAGCGGTTTAACAACAATGGATATTAGATGGAGATTGCATATTTGACTATTTGTTACTATCCACCATGATATTGTGAGCTATGTATTGGGTAAATTAATACAATAGCAGTGCATAAGAATAACTAATTTATTCTTAATCCTTTAAAATTATTATTAAATTTGAGTTAAAACACAAGGATGAAGACTTCAAGAAAAAGGGATATTAAATTATGAATATTTTTAAAGGTTAGCTAAGTATTGTCATCCAATAAAACCACACATACAATTAAAATCTGTCATAGCAAAAATGAAAACCTTATCTTCTCTTTTCATACTTTTGTTATATATTTTATTACTTGTGACTGGGAAGACCAGGAAGATTTTATAAGGAAAAGACAGTTAATTGGAGGTTTGAAGATTTCTGCCTGAATTCTCCAGACCCTGTAAGATATGATTTAGAGCACCCTAATGAATTCCAATTCCACAAACAGTCAGTTTTGAGTCCAGTATATCCATGGCTAAGTTTATTGTAGATATTGGGTATCATGAACCCCAAATGGATAGTCTACATACTGAGGTGTTGAGAGGTGATGGGTAAAGGAGTGCACTATTTAATTAAACAATAGCAATGCCCTTAAGGGGTGCCATTAAGCTAAGATAGTATTTATTCCAGTTTTTTAGCATGGGGGTTGTAGATCTGTCATGAGGCTGTGGAGGGATACTTTTTATAAGTTCACAAAGGAAGAGAAAATATTATTTCATGGTACTTCATGCATTGGCTTCTCTATTATATTGTGTTTCCTAAACCTTGATGTTTATTTAGAGCATATTTTGAAATGAGTTGAAGAAAGAAGGTACAGGGTTGACATCCATGGATTTTTACATTTATGTATTTGGTTTTTAAGCAAATTTGTTCTAAAAATCCTTTACCGCTAGCTAGGGAATTGTAAATTGATTTAATTAGTGCAAACTATAATGCTAATGTGTGGGTAAGTCATTTACTTGTGAGTGAGAAGACTAGCCAACAACTGAGCATCTGTATTTTAACAATGCCTTTCTGATTTCTATTTTCATGAAATAATAAGGAAAAAAAAATGATTCAGGTGCATGTGTGTGTGTGCATTAGGGAGAGAGAAAGAAAAAGAAAAAGGAGACAGAGTGTGAAAGGAAAAAGCCTTCCAAAGGAAATAAGTATTATCACTTTCTTTTTTTTTTTTTATTTGTTTATTGTTATGTTAATCACCATATATTACATCATTAGTTTTTTGGTGCAGTGTTCCATGATTCATTGTTTGTTCATAACACCCAGTGCTCCATGCAGAACGTGCCCTCCTCAATACCCATCACCAGGCTAACCCATCCCCCTACCCCCCTCCCCTCTAGAACCCTCTTATATCTCTTTACTTTGTTTTTAGGCCATTGACTTTTTCTTATCATAAAAATTCCCTATATATTCTGGAAACTAGTTCTTTATTAATTATGTATGTTGTAAATCTTTTCTATTCATCATATTTTCACTTTCTAAATCTCTTTTGTCGAGCCAATGTTCTTAAATTTACTGTCATCAACTTTATCAACGTTTTGCTTTAAGGCTAGTGCTTTTACCTCATTTAAGAAATCCTTCCCTACCCTGAGATCATAAAGATAGTCTCTCTCATTATCTTTGAAAAGTTTTATAATTTTGCCTTTTTAAGGTCATTAACTTCCCTGGAATTGATTTTTATATGTGGTATAAAGTCACCATTCAAGAATCTTCTGGTAAAAAAAAAAAAAAAGAATCTTCGGGCTAATTGGCTGTTTGGGTATATTGGTCCAAGACAATACTTGGGCCTTTGCTGTCCTGGAAATCTCTGCCACGTAGCCACAGAACCCAGAATCATTCCCATTGGTATTTAGGCCAGAGTGGACAACTTTCACCAGGCAGCATTAAACTACAGGCAGGACCTGGACAGACGTAGATTGGATAGTCAGATTTCAGGAACTCCCAGCAGGAGCACCCTGGTTTTTTCCTTGTAATAATGTAACCTCTGATTTTATAAAGCTGAATTTTCAGACTGTTAATGGTGTTATGACAGGCTTTTACTATATTTTTAGAGTTTTGCATCTACTTTTTTTGATGAGATTAGTTTATTTTTCTTTTTCCATACTGTTCTTGTCATTTGTTGTTAAGATTTTTCTGTAAGAATAATGATGATGATGATGATAAACCCTTACAAAGTGCTTAATATGTGCCAGACTCTTATGAAAGTGCTTTATATGCACTAACTCAATCTTTACAGTCACTTTATGAGGTAGGTAGCATTATTATTTCCATTTTATAGATGACAATAGTGATCCACAATCAGTTAAGTAACTTGCCAAGACAGGGTTAGAAAACAATACAGCCTGGGGGTGGGGGTGAGGGTGGGGTGAGTGCTCAGGCTGTGATGCTGCTGGTTTTGTCTCTAATGAAATAAAATCACTTGTTATTTAATTCCCTTGGAAAAAAAAAAAAGAAAAAGAAAACAATACAGCCTGCCTGGCATTGCTTGTGAAAGATTACACTTGTGTCTTCCTTTTATGTTTGGTAGGGTACAACTCTTAAGGTCTCAATTCATTGTGAGCCTGTTTTCTATAGATTCAATGTATGTACTGATCAAAGAACTGCTAGTGGTTTCTTTTTCTTTTTGGGCGTTTTCTAGAAATGAATGTTTTAAATTTTTAAAATGTTTTTCATTTACATAATTTTATAATCTTTTCAATTTTTTTAAATTTTTGCTTATTTTTGGGTGCCTGGGTGGCTCAGTTGGTTAAGCGACTGCCTTCGGCTCAGATCATGATCCTGGAGTCCTGGGATCAAGTCCCACATCGGGCTTTCTGCTCAGCAGGGAGTCTGCTTCTCCCTCTGACCCTCTTCCCTCTCGTGCTTTCTATCTCTCATTCTCTCTCTCTCTCTCAAATAAATAAATAAAAATCTTTAAAAAAAATTTTGCTTATTTTTAAAAAGATATTTATATGTTTGAGGGGCGCCTGAGTGGCTCAGTCGTTAAGGGTCTGCCTTCAGCTCAGGTCATGCTCCCAGGGTCCTGGGATGGAGGCACACATCAGGCTCCCTGATCGGCCGAAAGCCTGCTTCTTCCTCACCCACTCCCCCTGCTTGTGTTCCCTCTCTCGCCGTCTCTCTCTCTCTGTCAAATAAATAAATAAAATCTTAAAAAATAAAGATATTTATATATTTGAGAGAGAGAGAGAACACAAAGTGGGGAGGGGAGAGGGACATACCTGCTGAATGTGGAGATGGATGTGGATTCAATCCCACATTGACCTGAGCCATAGGTAGATGGTTAACCAACTGAGCCATCAAGTCACCCCAATCTTTTCAATTCTTATACCATTTGTGGTTAAGTGCCCACTCTCATTCTTAATGTGTTCATTTGTACCATCTCTCATTCCCATGATGAAGTTTTTATATGTAGCCTTGTTATTAATTTTTCCATTGACACATGAGTTTTTTGAAATATGCTTATAAGTTTCCAAATATAGTATAATTTTTCCCTTTGATTATTAGCTTAATACTTTACTACCTTGTGAAAAGAGATTACGAATCTTAAAATTTGTCTAAACTTTCTCCCTTCCCAGATTGTCATCAAGTTTGTAACTTGATGTGGACAAGCTGTCTTGTTAAAAAAATAGTGTTTTCTCCAACCGTTGGGTGCAGGGATCTGTTTTTATCCACTGTTTAAAACTTGTTTATGCAATTTTGAGGTCTTTTCTTTCTTTTTTTCCTGTTGAATATACAAATTATGAGAAGAGATATGTTAAAATCTGTCACTGTGACATTGGATTAATTTGTTTCTGCTAATAGTTCTGTCAAGTTTTGTCCTTATATATTTTGTGGATATGTTATCTGGTATATTCAAGTTTGTAATTTTTGCTTTACCCTGGAAAGTTGATATTTTTATTGTGATGGAGTTTTCCATTATATCCGTAGCAATGCTTTTTGCCAGGAAGTTTATTTGTCTGATATTATAACTGTGCCACCTTCACTTTTATTAATATGAACCTAGCATATCTTTTTATCAGTTCTTTACTTTCAAGCATTCTGTGACCCTATGCTTTAGTTGTAGGTTTCACAAGCAGTCTATATTGGATTTAGTTTTATAATTTTTTAATCCATTGTGATAAATGTTGACTTTGTAACATCTTGTCCATTTTACATTTGCTATAATCAATAATATTTTAAAATTTATTTCTACCATTTTATTTCATCCTTTTTATTTTCCCCAACTTTCTTTTCTTTCACTGTCCTTTCTTGTTTATTTTGAATTAATTTTTCTCTTTCCATATTGTTTGCTTGAATAAATGGTAATAAGATCTTTTTGGGAATGGACTGGAGGAATCATTAGAATACACTTGCATGGTATTTAAGAGTCCTTCCTCATGGGTATCTGGTGTCTCCAGGATTCTGGGTCTGAGAAGTGGTTCAAATTCAGAAATTGGGCAAGGGATGATCATTCTATTAGAGAAGTTTCCACACGTTCATGATCATTTATCTTTATTTTTCTTTTGATTATGAAAACTGAGCAATACCCTTTTTGGCTAGTTATCTGTCTTGTCTCTAAGAACCTTTGACTTCCATTCAGACCTTTCTGCTATTTATAATAAATATGATATTTTTGATAAATATGCTCATCTTGCTTCTGCCCTTCAGTCAGTATCACCTGGACTCTAGTCATTCAGGATCTTATCATTATTTCAGTATTTCAGATCTATAAGAAACCTGGCTATAAATTATAGCTACTACTGAGCTTCTCAACGATGCTGATGCCTTTTTACCTTTTACCATGTCAATAAACGGAGCTTTCTCATGGAACATATGGTTGGTGAATTTCTTTCTTTCTTTCTTTCTTTCTTTCTTTCTTTCTTTCTTTCTTTCTTTCTTTCTTTCTTTCTTTCTTTTCTTTCGTTTTATTATTATGTTATGTTAATCACCATACATTACATCATTAGTTTTTGATGTAGTGTTCCATGATTCATTGTTTGTTCATAACACCCAGTGCTCCATGCAGTATGTGCCCTCTTTAATACCCATCACCAGGCTAACCCATCCCCCCACCCCCCTCCCCTCTAGAACCCTCAGTTTGTTTTTCAGAGTCCATCGTCTCTCATGGTTCATCTCCCCCTCTGATTCCCCCCACTTCATTCTTCTCCTCCTGCTATCTGCTTCTTCTTCTTTTTTTTTTTTTAACATATAATGTATTATTTGTTTCAGAGGTACAGGTCTGTGATTCAACAGTCTTACACAATTCACAGCACTCACCATAGCACATACCCCCCCATTGTCTATTACCCAGCCACCCTATCCCTCCCACCCCCCACCACTCCAGCAATACTCTCTTCAACAAATGGTGTTGGGAAAATTGGACAGCCACATCCAGAAGAATGAAACTGGACCATTTCCTTACACCACACACAAAAATAGACTCCAAATGGTTGAAAGACCTAAATGTGAGACAGGAGTCCATCAAAATCCTAAAGGAGAACACAGGCAGCAACCTCTTCAATCTCAGCCGCAGCAACTTCTTCCTAGAAACATTGCCAAAGGCAAGGGAAGCAAGGGCAAAAATGAACTATTGGGACTTCATCAAGATAAAAAGCTTTTGCACAACAAAGGAAACAATCAACAAAACCAAAAGACAACCGACAGAATAGGAGAAGATATTTGCAAATGACATATCAGATAAAGGGCTAGTATCTAAAGTTTATAAAGAACTTACCAAACTCAACACCCAAAGAACAACTAATCCAATCAAGAAATGGGCAGAAGACATGAACAGACATTTTTCCAAAGACATACAAATGGCCAACAGACACATGAAAAAGTGCTCAACATCACTCGGCATCAGGGAAATCCAAATCTTTCTTTATTTTTAAATTTAAAAAAATTTTTAAATTTATTTATTTGAGAGAGAGAGAGCACAAGTGGGGTGAAGGGCAGAGGGAGAAGCAGACTCCCCTCTGAGCAGGGACCCTGATATGGGACTCAATCCTGGGACTCTGGGATCATGACCTGAGCTGAAGGCAGATGCTTAACCAACTGAACCACCTAGGTGCCCTGGTTGGTGAATTTCTAATCATGTGCATTTTATCCACTCTAGCCTGCCTACTTCTTTGAGACTTTTGGTCCCTTCCTCCACAATCTGCTATTGTAGTTCCAGCATTTCTACATCACTTAGTGTAGGTCATCACTTTTTCTAAGCTTCCCAGAGCCATCTAAATAGTGTGTTAGAATGATCTCCCAGTGTTCTTGCCTAGGTATTATCTTGCACCTCTGGAAATTTCTCCCATTTCAAAAAACTATGTTTTATCCAACTTTACATTCTGCCTTTGATCCGGCACCCTCAGTGTCCATTATAAACATTTTCTTATGTTCCTCTCCTCCCTTAGCATGCCCAGCACTTCCCCAGCTGCGTGACCTGTCCAATATTATTGATCTAATGGGAAAAGGAGAGGTGGAGACAGATGTTCCTGTAGGTACATCTTGTTTTTCAAGACAAAATTTTCGGTATCATCTTTAACATGGGATGCATCAATACAATTAATACAATCCAAATCTCAGTGTCCTAGACATCTCTCCAATCCCAGACCTGACTTTGGTACAACAGACTGGCTTAACTTGACAATGTAAACTTCTCTTGAACACTACTACCCTTATGATAATTAAGGTTTTTATCCACAGCATTTTTCTGTACTCCTATGACAGAAAATGAGACTCTTTATGTGATGTAAAGAAGGCTCTCACTTCACACTTTGTCTTCAACTGGTGATTAATAACGCTTAGCCTTAGACAATAAAAGACTTTCACTAGTGCATCAATATCACCCCTAGCAATATTCATCGAATTCTATAGTACTTATACTTACTTCTTCTGAAACTCTCAAACACCTGCTAAAAACTGCTAATGCGGCCCTTCCTTTGGTATCCCATCGCAGTTACTCACTGGCAAAACAATATAGCATAACAGCAGCGATCAGTTGTCCTTTTACTATAAGTGACGGTGTCTTCATTGCCAGTTGGCCAGTAGTGATCCAACTACAAACCCATTTTAGGGTCTGCTTCCTAGGATCACTTTATATCAATTGTCTTACATTTTGTTTCTCAGGATACAGACTCTGAATTAGATATTGAGTGTGAGATGTTTTGAAGTATGATTTGAGTTATGTATTGCTATACAATGACAACAACAAAAATATAATGGCTTAAAATAACCATTTTAGGGTGCATGGGTGGCTCAGTCGGTTGGGCAACTGCCTTCGGCTCAGGTCATGATCCTTGAGTCCTGGGATCGAGTCCCGCATCGGGCTCCCTGCTCAGCGGGGAGTCTGCTTCGCCCTCTGACCCTCTTCCCTCTCGTGCTCTCTCTCTCCATTCTCTCTCTCTCAAATAAATAAATAAAATCTTTAAAAATAAATAAATAAATAAAACAACCATTTTATTGTATTTCAAAATCATGTGGGGCAGGAATATGGGCACAGCTTGGCTAAGTGATTCTTCTGCTTCATATAGGGTTTATAGTAGTCAGTTGGGGCTATATTCGCTGGGCAGCTGGACTGGTCCGCGAGTCACTCACATGCCTGGTGCCTTAGAAGAGATTACCATAAGGCTATATTTAGCTTGGCTCTTCTCTTTAGTCATATACTCCCAGAATCTAGTCATAAACGGTCATAGTGTCCCTTACATTATAGTCTGTTGATCAAAGTTGTCGTAAGACAACTGTTTCGAGAGGAAGAAACCTAGACCTTATCTCTTGGGAGAAGAGTGTCAAAGAATTTGTGGCCATCTTCAATCTGTCACAGATGTTCTTAGGAACAAGCCAGATCAGGGAACAGGAGAAATAGGATTGGGGACGGAAAGGGGAAACTGAAATACAGGTACAACAGATGTCTCAGCCAATCCCAGGAGGGGTTCTGGAGCTGGAATGACCATTGGGATTTGACCTGAATTGCAGCGAGGAGGTCAAGTTTATGTGTGGTTCTATGGGGTCAGTCATTTGATATGGACTCTCTTTGGGGTGGGGAGGCATGTAACTTTGGTTTAGGGAATTACCTTTCGGTCTAAGCACTTCTCAGAGATAAATTAAGTTATGAAACATTATCATTCAACACTCCTGCCAACTGAGTGCCTCTCTCATGAAAGGATAATCTGGGGGGTGCATCACAATATTCATTACACATGTCAAGAAATAAATTGAGGCTATAAACAACAATAACACTGAAAATTAAAATACTGATATGAAGGAAAGAGTTAAGTACATTTTATTAAATACAATAATGCATACATTTTATTAAAAAGATAAAGATATTAAAGAAAAGGTGTTTCAGTAAAGTATAATTAGTGTCTCTGAAGGAAGAACCCAATCAATGGAACAGAATGATTTCTAAAATATATATCAAGAGGAAATTAGGGAAAAAATTATTCTGAAGATGAAAATAACACATAGCGTGCAAGACAAATTTGTCACAGGATGCTGAATACAAAGACATATTCTTTTTTTTTTTAAAGATTTTATTTATTTATTTGACAGAGAGAGACACAGGGAGAGAGGGAACACAAGGAGGGGGGGGTGGGAGAGGGAGAAGCAGGCTCCCCGTGGAGCCGGGACCCCGAAGTGGGGCTCGATCCCAGGACCCCGGGACCATGACCTGAGCCAAAGGCAGACGCTTAACGACTGAGCCACCCAGGCACCCCAAAGACATATTCTTTTTAAACTATTATATTCAGAAGTAAAACTGGAGTTCTTTACTTCCAGTAAATGGGGACTTGAACTGTGTCCCATCTTCCTCTAATATATCTTATAAAAGCAGCAAGACAAATTAAAACAAACAAACAAAACCTGCAATTTCTTCTTACATTGAAACCAGAAAACATATATACCCCATAGATTATTTTTTTAAGTGTAAAGACTGCTAAAAGCAACCAAGATTGGCACAAAACTGAATGGATTGAAAGGCGCCACAAGGCACATGGTAAGAAGAACAGCAAGCTAGTCCAGAAGCAAAAGACTTCAGGAAAGGCCCAAATGAAATAAGATCTATGGGATCTGGGAAGGACAAAGTAGAAACTGAAAAGATAAATAAGTCAAAGTGCATGAAACTATGTATAGAATATGTACAGAATGACGGATAAGTGATGAAGTGTCTTAGAAAATACCAATAAAACTACACTCCCTAAAGGAACCACCTGCAATTGCTGGACAAGGAAAATCTAGTTTATTCCAGAGTAAGAAGTAAAATTCGAGCTGGCCCAGCATCGACACACAGCTAATAGAAGACATAAAAAGGGAAAGACTTACCCAAAACCACATCACAAAATGAGAAAGAACAGATGAAAGTTCTGCCCAAATACTTCATCATTAACTAAAAAATAAAATGAGAAAAATGAAATAATCACTTTTACAAAAGAAGACCTCAAAGTACAAACACAAGGTTTTTGGAAAAATAATGGTGAGAAAATAGAAGGAAATGAAATGTACTTTAATAGAACTCAGGAAAATGTAGGAAGAACAATATAAGACAGAATATATAAGACAAATTTGGAGAACAAGGCAGCATAAACATGGAGAATAACACAAGAAGAGATCTGGAGTACAGAATGAGAAAAGCGACCAAAATAAAAGAGAAATGCAGAGGACTTAAAAAGGATTAAAGGGAATACTTAGATACACAAGAAGGGCAAAGGAAATCAAATGTGCATAATTGGAGTTTACCAAGAAGAAAGCCAAAATAATGGAACAGAATATAGAAACATATAATTCAAGAAAACATTCCTGAAATTAAAGAAGGCCCGGATCTACATTTTTGAAAGGACATGTCATATGCCAGGACAATTTGAACCAGAATGGTCAATAATGAAATTCGTTTGACAAAGTATTGGTCTTTAAATAAAGAATCCTTTGCAACGCTAAACAAAGACATCAAGTCACTTAGAAGAGAAAAAACAAATCAACCAGATTTCATGTTTTCCTTAGCAGTATTCAGCATCAGAAGACAATGGAGCAATATTTATATGATAGGCAAGGGAAGTGTAAGCCAAAGATTATATGTCCAGCCAAGTTGTGCTGCAAGTGAAAATTCAACAAATTGTTTTGAACACCAAGCACTTGGGGATTAGTATTCCCAAAAGTCCTTGTTAAGGAAACTCCTTGTACGTGAACATCAATCAAACAAAGGGTGCCTGGAAAGGAATGGCAAAGTCATGAACTTTGAATTTATTTTATTTAGAACCAATACAAACTAAATATAAATGTTATATGCTATAAGAATGAGAAAATGTTAACCACTTAAAGAGAAAGAAGATAAAATGTAGAGCAAGTCTGTTACCGCATCTGAAGTATTTGGGAATCAAAGAATATCATTTCAAATTGATAGAATTAAGTAATAGATAAATAAGCATATTGAATCAAAATGCCATTACTGTGACTGTCTATATTTGGAAATTGTTTCCAAGATTCCTCTTCATTCTATGGTACCTGGCTAAAGTCCAGGAAATCCTGGAAGGTCTAGAGTGCAGATAGGAAGAAGCCATTTTTTGGAAGGTCCTGGTGGTCAGACATGATAATGGTCAAATGCAGCCATATGTGGCAGTCTTCAGCTTGTGCTTGTTTTCCTCCTGTGCTCTGAGTCATGGTGTTTTCTAACCCCGTGGCCTCCGGACCACTGCTGGCCTAATGCTCACCACCAGGGCCATCCCTGTACACAGCAGTGACAGCAATGCAACAAAAGAAGCGGTGTCCTTTGACCTCTGCAAACAACCCCATTGTTTGTAGACAGATGAGCATGGCTTCTTGTATCTTATCACAAGTTCAGACTATTTCATTTATGCCAATGCTTCAGGCAGCTGTGATTGCTGACTTTCTCTCTGATTCTCCAATTCTCTCTTTCCAGATGCTGTCTTCCCCAGCTTCTCCCACAATGGTGTAAATTCTAATTCCTAAATTAAACCTTTTACTGACATCATGCTAATAATGGTTTGGTGTATGACTGATTCAAAAATTGAGCTAAGCAAGGTAATTTTATTGACTGTAAGAAAAAAACAGGAAAATACAAATTTAAAGGAAAAAAGTAAGAGTTGTGATCTTAATATCAAACAAATGGAATTCAGACCCCAAAGTGTTAAACTACATGAGGAAGGGAAATTTCTTATGCTAACGGTCTCTATCTATAATCAAAATACAAATTTATGAATGTATATGCATTAAAATGGCACAATAGCAAAGTTAACTAATGGTACTCATACTGACATCTTAACCTATTTTTTTATTTCAGTGGCAGTGCTTATGGCATTTTCCCATTAAGTATGATGGTGGCTTTGGATGAGAGATAAGCTGTTTTCATTTTAAGGAGTCATTAATCTTTACTAATTTATTGTTTTTTATTTTATTTTATTTATTTGCTTTTTGTTCATTTTATTTTTAAAAACATAAATGATTATTGAATTTTGTCAAATGCCTCATTAACATCTATGGAGGTAATACGACTTTCTTCCTTGGAGTTATCACTGTGATTAATATTGATCCATCTGTACATCTCTGGACTAAATCCACAGGGTCATGATTTTAATGTGATGCTAGATTCTTTTTTTGTGAGTATTTTAGTGTGGAATTTTGCATCAATGCTCATGACTATATTTAGTGTATTTTTGTTGAAATTTCTGTTAAATGCTGAGATTGTTTTTATGCTTATTTCATATAAGTATTTTTGGATTATAGAAATACTTTGAAATTAAAAACATTGTAGTATCTAGTCTTTAACATTTTGAAACTGATTGGATCTTTTGCTTTTTGGAAATGAAAATCTTTTCATTTATGTTAATCATTTTATGTTTCTTTCTCTTGGAATTTATTTTATTTTTCTAGAAAGTTACAAAATTCATCCATACTTTCAAATTTATCATAGGAATATAAAAGAATACTGGCATGAACAAGTTGACTCAGTTCTAGCTCAGACTGAAGACCTTAAACTTTGAGGAGGCACAAATATCATGGGTATGTGATTTTTCTGTAGTACTGTTGATTTATACAGGTAGAAGTTTAGAGAAAGAGAAGTTTACATTGGTAAGGTTTGGAGGTCTTTTTTTTTTAAGATTTTACTTATTTGAGAGAGAGAGAGAGCAAATGGGGGCAGGGGTAGAGAGAGAGAATATCCAAGCAGACTCCCACTGACCTCAGAGCCCAGGGTTTGATCTCATGTGAGGCTCGATCTCAGGACCCAGGAGATCAGGACCTGAGCTGAAACCAAGAGTTGGACACTTAACCAACTGAGCTACCCGGTGCCCCAAGTTTGGAATTTTTAATTGAGACCTTGCATGTAGAGATTAAGAGAAATCAATACATTCTTACTGAACACTTCTTTATTACCAAGAAGGACAATTGAAAAGAGAGAAGACATAAAACATGGTGATTACCCTGAAGGCACTTGCAGCGCAATTGTAAATGCCTTCAGGATTTAATTCCCCAAAGGCTATAATGAACTATTCAAGGTAATTATAACTAAATGCTAAAGGAGTAATTCATACTTTAACCTTTGTAACATTTCAGAAACCGAAGGGATTACTTAAGGCTGAGGTAATCAGAGGTTTAAAGAGGAAGGTGAATCCTACATGAAGGGTAGGATTAAAATTGACAAGACTCTAGGTATGAAAACAAGAATAAATGTGCCTTTTGTGACAGTAGACAGGTAGCATATAGTAACTGGTCTGTTAGTATTTGTTGAATGAATAAATATGTGATATTACATAAGATAGGGGGAAAAAGAAGGAAGGAAGCAGGGAAGAAATGGTTAAAAAGTCAAATATCATAAACAGATCATAAAATGACTGCAAAGCACCCATTGGATTTCCCAGCTAGGGTTTGTTGATCATGGAGACAGTCATTTCAATGGATTACAACCAGATTTTAGTGAGTTGAAAGTGGATGTGCAGAGATGAAAAGTAGAGAGTAAAGGAGAATAGAAATAAAAAATAGGTTTTTGTCTGTTTGTATTTGGTTTTGTTTTGCTTTTTATTAATGTGAGAGAAACAGAGCACATTTGTAGACTACAGGAGGGATTTAGATGAGGGAAGAGATTTCATGACATGAAGACGGTAGTAGTAGATCATGATGAAGACTGCAGAGATAGACCTTGGACAGAAGCAGGGAAACCTCCTTTGAAAATGGAGTTAATAGAAGGGATGGCTGCAGTTAAATCTCATAATGGAATATCAGAAAAATTGATGAAATTCTGCTTAAGTGGTCTTAATTTTATTTTACAAATGGGAAATGGAGACATTTGTGAAGGAGGGAAGAAAGTAGTGTTATATTAGAATAATGAAGTTTGGACTGGACTACAATGAAAATAGGAGTGAGGAAGTCAGTTCTAGAACAGTCTGAAGACATATTTTTTTGGGATGCAGTTTTGCTGTAGTGATTTTTGTGCACTGAGTTAGGTATACACCGATGGAAGGTTTAGAGTTTTTAAATGAGTGTACAGATGTATATTGAAAGACTAACTGAGGGGCACCTGGGTGGCTCAGTGGGTTAAGCGTCTGCCTTTGGCTCAGGTCATGATCCCAGAATCATGTGATGGAGCCCCATTGGGCTCCCTGCTCAGCAGGGAATCTCCTTCTCCCTCTACCCCTCCCCCTTGCTCATGTGCTCTCTCTCTCTCTCTCTCTCTCTCGCTCTCTTAAATAAATAAATAAAATCTTAAAAAGAGAAAAAGAAAGACTAACTGAAGCAGTGAAATTGGAGAAAAAGACTTAGAAAATAATAGCGACACAGAGAAAGGAAGTATTATAAGAACTTGGTGTATTAATCACGAGATTTCAGAGGTTAAGTTTTATAGAAGATAACAAGATTTTTGGAGGAAGTGATTGAAATGTAGTACAAGTAAAGGTCACTGAAATAGTGAGGTCAACAAACTGAGGATAAAGGCCACATGGTATAGAGGAAAAAGGTCACAGATTCTGACATCTATCTCTTAAGCTTCATGACCTTGGGAAAATTACTTCACTTGAGTGGCCCTCAGTTTCCTAATAAGTGGAATTAAAGTGCTACTATAAACATTAATGAAAAAGCATGTATTAAAGAGCCTAGCAAAAACCCAGCATGGAAGCGTTGTGTTATAACATTATTCTTTGTTGTTGTTGTTGTTGTTTTACATTATTCTTTTTGTTGTCGTTATCATTTTTACTTTTGTCACAGTTAAATAGGTCAAGGACTTGGGGGTTATCAGATTTTGAGTACAGAGGAGTAAAGTGTGAAAGTTGTCAGTGAACACAAGGAGTTGATATCAAGAAGAAAGAAAATGGTAATGAGGATTGCTAGAGATGATGTCATTTGATAGCTTGGAACAAAAGAAGCCTTATTTTTATGCTCTGGGGGAAATCAGAAATAAAATTTTATTTTTACTTTTTTAAAAAGATTTATTTATTTATTTATTGAGGGGTAGGGGGGAAGCACGAGTGAGGAGAAAGGCAGAGGGAGAGAAAGAATCCCAAGCAGGCTCCACACCCAGTGCAGAGCCCAGGGCTCAATCTCATGACCCTGAGATCATGATCTGAGCCAAAATCAAGAGTCAGATGCTTAACCACCTGAGCCACCCAGGCACCCCAGAAATAAAAATTTAAATAGTAATTAATAGTAAGAGAATTCTGACCTCTCTCTGCATTTGTCCCTGGACAAGAATAAGATGAAGTAGCTTTCTATTAAGGAAGTGGAAATCTAGTGGAGAACATTTAGAGTAGAATGGAATTCCAGAAGAAAAAAATATAAAGGACTAAGGGAGTAGCGGGAGGATAAGTAAAGAGAGGGGAAAGATACAGCAATATGAGGATGAAAATATGGGAAAAGGAGAAAATCAGAGCGCCTCTACAGACTGGATGATAGCAAGGGTGACAGGCATGAGGTGAGAGCATACCCAGATGCCACATAAACACCGAAGTAAAAGTATTTACATGAGAAGCTGGCTGGCTCTTCTCTTCGTGATGAAAACCTGGGGATGTTAGAGACCTGATCATGTCACATATAATGACTGAAACTGAGGATATAGGATATATCAGATATTTTTTAATTGTTTCAGAAATACTAGGATGGCTAAATGCAAATAACTAAAATTACATTTTAAATGTAAATCTGAGTTTCTCAAACCCAAGTTTTATTTAATTACAGTGACCTCAAAAGAAAACATAATGAAAATAGTGTAAAAACTTGCATTTAAGTGCAATGAAGTATTTTCCTAAGATTTAAATTGGCTGGCTAAAGTTCCTCATAAACTTTTGTTTACATCTTAAAAATATTAGTCATTTCAAAATCTTGGGCGTATGAAAGTTTCATTTTAATGCTAGCGCAATATTTGAAAGAGAATGAAAATAATGCAAGCATTGAAATATGTACTTTTCAGATAGTACTTAAAACTTTAAATAGAAATGTAACCCACAGCTGACAGATTGTCTTTGTCAGCCTTGAACAACATGTAGACAGCAGGCTGCATGGGTTCATAAATACATCTGGAGGTCTGCTCTTTGCCTGCCTGCTGTGTGGGAGTCTTCATGACTGGCAGCTCTTCAGCCGTCAGAATGGAAACAATAGACCATCATCTGGATATGATAGTCACTTATTAAAATCTCATCCATTTGCATTCTTCTTAAAACACCATTTTAAAGATATTCATTGCTAACTGGAACATAAAATTTTAAGGCTTCTATAATGATATAAATCAGCCATAGTAATGATTAAATTGTTCATTTAGAAATTATTTTGTAACCAAGTAGTTAGTGGCATAAATAAAACAGATTAATAGTGTCATTTATAATAAATTATACACTATGTATTTAGTTTATTAACTAAAATTTTAAATGCAACAATTACTTAATGTTACTGAGAAATATATACACTCAAATTTGACAAATTAGTATTTACACCCTTCAAAATAGGGATTTTTCCACTCTTTGGTCTAAGGCAGCCAGCAACTGGCTTAGGTTTTTATATAAATTGGCATTTTCTGGGCTCACAGAACCCAACTCATCTTGTAGACATTACAACTCTTTACTGCCATAGTGGAGAACAAAGAGAACTGGAAGCAAGCACAGCGACTTGATATTTGGCCCCAAAACAGTAACTCCCAAACACTTAACAAAACTTTTCTTAGGCCTTTTCAGAAGGTGTGAGACTGGTCAGTACAATGACATTTAGCCAACAAGGGATTGTTTCCCCTGTTTTACAGAGACCCTAGGAATTCTTCCCAGTAACATAAACTGTCTCATAAAAATCAACAATAGTGCTGATTACCTTGTCAAAAACAAGTGAGTACATCCAATAGAAGAAACACACACATACACACACACACAGCCCATGAAATGATAGACTCATTTAGTTTAGCAATTCATTTTCTTTTTTTTTTCATTTCATGGCACATCTATGCAGCCTTCCAGATTCTCTGAAAATATTTTGGGTAAAGAAAAAAGAGAAGTTTGTTCCCTGTTCTTCCCTTAACCCCTTTCTCTGATCAAACCATAATAAATACACTCATATGCCTATTACATACCATACTGCTCCATACGAGTACCAGTCAACATGTATCTTTCTATAGCTCACTCTAACTTCATATCCCATATGTTCATTCAAAAAATAATAGAGATTTCATGATTCCACAGACTTCAAAAAGACTTACAGAAGTATTTTCTTTTTTTTTAAGATTTTATTTATTTATTTATTTGAGAGAGAGAGAATGAGAGAGAGAGAGCACGAGAGGGAAGAGGGTCAGAGGGACAAGCAGACTCCCCGCCGAGCAGGGAGTCTGATGCGGGACTTGATCCCTGGACTCCAGGATCATGACCGGAGCCGAAGGCAGTCGTTTAACCAACTGAGCCACCCAGGTGCCCCAGAAGTATTTTCAAATGCTAAGTTAATCAGGACTAAAGGGCACCATCATCTCGCACTGGATTATGACACTAGCTTTTTAACTTGTCTCCCTGCTCCCTTTCTTCCCCTCCTATGGTTTGAAGCAACCAGAGTGAGCTTTTAAAATCTGTCAGATCGTATTTCAAAATTCTTAAAGGAACTCTCATCTAACAGTAAAAGCCCAAATCCTTAAAGAGCCTGTGGGCTCTGCCGAGGACCTGTCCTTATCTCCTACCCCCTTCCCTTTCACTTGACCTGCTTCAGGCACACTAGCATCCTTGATGTTTTTTGACCATTTCAGACACAACTACCTAGGAATATTTGCAGAGGCTGCTGCTTCTGTCAGGAGAATGCTTCCCCCAGATGTGGGCATGGCTCATTCCTTCTTCTTCAGATTATTCTGATAACACCTTTTCAATTAGAGATTCTGCAAACACATTACAGTTGACTCTTGAACAACATGGGTTTGAACTGTGTGGGTCCACTTATACACAGATTTTTTTGATACGCACAGACAGTGCTGTAAATATGTTTTCTTTCTTAGGATTTTTCTTAATAACATTTTCTTTTGTCTAGCCTATTTTGTTGTAAAAATACAGTATATAATACATATAACATACAGAACATATGTTGTTTTTTTTAAAAGATTTTATTTATTTATCTGAGAGAGAGAATGAGAAAGAGAGAGCACAAGAAGGGGGAGGGTCAGAGGGAGAAGCAGACTCCCCGCTGTGCAGGGAGCTGATGCAGGACTGGATCCCGGGACTCCAGGATCATGACCTGAGCCAAAGGCAGTCGCTCAACCAACTGAGCCACCCAGGCGCCCCGGAACATATGTTAATAAACTATTTATGTTATTGGTAAGGCTTCCGGTCAACACTGGGCTATTAGTAAAGTTTTAGGGGAGTCAAAATATGTACACAGATTTTCAACAGCTTGGGGGTCAGTGCTCCTAACCTCATGTTGTTCAAGGATCAATTGTATTTAAAATTGCAACCTAATTCTCTGGGATTCCTTATCTTAGTTAACTTTTCTTCATAGGAAGTATCATCTTCTAGCAGATTTCCAATTTAAGTTTATTTAATTTTATTATCTGCTTCTACCCACTCTAATGAAAGCTCCACCAGAGGGGGTGCTTTGTTATGTGTTCACTGCTGTATCTTCAACACCTGGAACAATGTCTGGCACATAGATTCTGTCTAATAAATATTTGTAAAAACTTGTTGGAACTCAGAGGCCTATTTTCAAGCCCTCAATTTGTACTTATACAGAAATTTCTCATACAAAAGGAAAATTTGTAGAGATGTAGTAAGCAATTGTTACTTGTTTACATTTTTATACTTTTTATAAAACCAAAATGAATTTATTTATTTATTTATTTTTTTAGAGATTTATTTTACTTATTTTAGAGAGAGAGAATGAGAAGGCTGGGGAGAGAGAGAGAATCTCAAGCAGACTCCCCACTGAGCACAGAGTCCCACGCAGGGCTGGATCTCATGACCTTGAGATCATAGCTAAGTCAAAACCAAGAGTCAGACCCTCAACTGAGCCACTCAGGTGTCCCAAAACCAAGATGAATTTAATAAGACTCATAAAATTTAGGATAGGCATGGTATGCTTTTATATATGCTTTAATCTTAAAACTAGCATGATACTTCAATTATATAGAAAAGGGAAAAACACAATAAAGCCTGTAGATTCAACATTAAATTCTTTCAGATCTTGGGGAATTTTGCCATATTTGTTCCTCATAACTTGTTAAAAAGCAAAATATTACAGATATAATTTAAACTTCTTGAAACACCCACTGATCCCATTTCTTTCTTACCACGTACCTAGGTTGACTACTATCCTAAATTGATGTTTGGAAATTCCATGAATCCATATACATAAGAACATATAGATGGCTCCACACATATTATATAATATTGTTTTATATAACTACAAACTTTATATATGTGAAGCCATAATTTAATTTATATTCTTAACTTGCTTTTTCCCTCTGCCATAATTATGTTGATGGGATAGTCGTCTGGTAATATTTATAGCTCTATGTAATTAATTTTAATTGTTATATAGTATTTAATATTATATTAACATGTATTTATTCATTCTCCTATTGATAAAAATTTAGGTTGTTTCTAATTATTTTCCTGTAATATACTGTGCCAATTAATTTTTTGTACACTTATCATTGTGAATGGGTGTGAGAGTTTCTCTAATGTATCCAAACAAGGAATTTTTACATCAAAGCTTACACACATTTTCAGTTTTATTAGATGCTGCTAAATTATCCTCCAAGATGGTTATAGCAATGTATATACATAGAAGCAAGGTTGAGCTTTTTTCTCCAGATCTTTGCTGTGGTTTGTTCTTGTCAAACTTTACTTATTTATTTATTTTTTCAATTTGACATGTGAATTGATGTCTAGCAGTTGCTTTATTTGTGTACCCTGATTAGTCATGAGCTTGAGTCTTTCCATTATTGATTTACTGTATAGGCTTTCTCTTCAATGAATTATTTGTTCAATAGCCTTCAGCCATTGTCCACTAGAGTAGTTTTTTCCTTGTAGATTTGTGTTTTTCATATATATAAAATTTTCAAAAGTTTTAGTGTGACCACCTATACCAAACCATTTTCAAGAATGGAAAGGTGTACTTTTTTTAAAAAAGATTTTATTTATTTATTTGACAGAGAGAGAGAGAGAGAGCACAAGCAGGGGGAGCAGCAGAGGGAGAGGGAGAAGCAGGCTCTCCGCTGAGCAAGGAGCGGGGTGTGGGGCTCAATCCCAGGACCTGAGATCATGACCTGAGCCAAAGGCAGCCACCTAACCAACTGAGCCACTCAGGTGCCCCTGGAAAGGTGTACTCTTAATAATTATGTTGAAATAACAGAAAAAAACCTGAATTATCTTGGACAACCTGGTTTGTATGGTTACGCTAGTTGTAAGCATTGACATTTGTAGCTTCTTTTTAAACTTTGTTTATAGCATATTTCACTGAACTGATGATTTATATGCAATCAAATTTATCAGGTTTAAAGCCAGTCACAAAAAGACAAATGCTGTGCGACTGCACTTGATGTAGTGTTCCATGATTCATTGTTTGTGTATAACACCCAGTGCTCCATGCAGAATGTGCCCTCTTTAATACCCATCACCAGGCTAACCCATCCTTCTACCCCCCTCCCCTCTAGAACCCTCAGTTTGTTTTTCAGAGTCCATCGTCTCTCATGGTTCATCTCCCCCTCCGATTTCCCCCCCTTCATTCTTCCCCTCCTGCTGTCTTCTGTTTCTTCTTCTTTTTTTTTTAACATATAATGTATTATTTGTTTCAGAGGTACACGTCTGTGATTCAACAGTCTTGCACAATTCACAGCGCTCACTATAGCACATACCTTCCCCAATGTCTGTCACCCAGCCACCCCATCCCTCCCACCCCCCACCACTCCAGCAACCCTCAGTTTGTTTCCTGAGATTAAGAATTCCTCATATCAGTGAGGTCACATGATACATGTCTTTCTCTGATTGACTTATTTCACTCAGCATAACACCCTCCAGTTCTATCCACATCGTTGCAAATGGCAAGATCTCATTCCTTTCGATGGCTGCATAATATTCCATTGTATATATAGACCACATCTTCTTTATCCATTCATCTGTCAATGGACATCTTGGCTCTTTCTACAGTTTAGCTATTGTGGACATTGCTGCTATAAACTTCGGGGTGCATGTACCCCTTTGGATCCCTACATTTGTATCTTTGGGGTAAATACCCAGTAGTGCAACTGCTGGATCATATGGTAGCTCTATTTTCAACTTTTTGTGGAACCTCCATACTGTTTTCCAGAGTGGCTGCACCAGCTTGCATTCCCACCAACAGTGTAGGAGGGTTCCCCTTTCTCCACATCCCTGCCAATATCTGTCATTTCCTGACTTGTTAATTTTAGCCATTCTGATTGGTGTGAGGTGATATCTCATTGAGGTTTTGATTTGGATTTCCCTGATGCCAAGCTATGTAGAGCACTTTTTCATGTGTCTGTTGGCCATTTGGATGTCTTCTTTGGAAAAATGTCTGTTCATGTCTTCTGCCCATTTCTTGATTAGATCTTTTGTTCTTTGGGTGTTGAGTTTAAGAAGTTCTTTATAGATTTTGGATACTAGCCCTTTATCTGATATGTCATTTGCAAATATCTTCTCCCATTCTATCGGTTGTCTTTTGGTTTTGTTAACTGTTTCTTTTGCTATGCAAAAGCTTTTTATCTTGATGAAGTCCCAATAGTTCATTTTTACCCTCGCTTCCCTTACCTTTGACGATGTTTCTAGGAAGAAGTTGCTGCGGCTGAGATCAAAGAGGTTGCTGCCTGTGTTCTCCTTTAGGATTTTGATGGACTCCTGTCTCACATTTAGGTCTTTCAACCATTTGGAGTCTATTTTTGTGTGTGGTATGAGGAAGACACAAAGAAGTGGAAAAACATTCCATGCTCATGGATTGGAAGAATAAATATTGTGAAGATATCAATGCTACCTAGAGCAATCTACACATTCAATGCAATCCCCATCAAAATACCATCCGCTTTTTTCAAAGAAATGGAACAAATAATCCTAAAATTTGTATGGAACCAGAAAAGACCCCCAATAGCCAGAGGAATGTTGAAAAAGAAAAGGAAAGCTGGCGGCATCACAATTCCGGACTTCCAGCTCTATTACAAAGCTGTCATCATCAAGACAGTATGGTACTGGCACAAAAACAGACACATAGATCAATGGACCCGAATAGAGAGCCCAGAAATGGATCCTCAACTCTATGGTCAACTAATATTTGACAAAACAGGAAAGACTGTCCAATGGAAAAAAGACAGTTTCTTCAACAAATGATCTTGAGAAAATTCGACAGCCACATGCAGAAGAATGAAACTGGACCAATTAAGTTTGCTCTTTATTGTATAGAATTTATTATAATTATAATCTTTTTATAGAGGATATGTTTTCGGTTTCTAATATTTCTGGTTGGTTTTATTACATATTCATATTTTATTTTATATCTTCTGGGTTTTTAAATTTTATTTTTAATAACTGTTATTCTTTATTTTTCTGATAAGTCAAGGCATTCTTTTGAAAACTCTTCTTCGGAGTGCTCCATATGATTATTTTCATGTAGAGTGGATTCATATTTCAACTATTAACTTTCTTGGCCACCTTTCTTAGCATATAGTTTTTTATATCTAATTGAATTTTGAGATTTTGATGTGTTGATCCATGAAGGTTAAAAGTTTTTCTGTTTGAGGTTTATTTAGTGCTAACTTGCTTTCTCTTTCTTTCCATCTATTAAGATTTTTGTGTTGTTTTTGCTTGTAATTCTTCCTTGGGAACTTATTGAGGTAAGTTATTATCTTACATATTACTATTTTGGGTCTTCTGCTTTATTATAATATGTAATATAAATAGTGGGTAGTTGGTTAAATTCCTGGGTCATGAGGCTGTGTCTTTTTTCTTCTCACAATCCTAGATATAAAGATTCCCTTGAAAATATAACCCAAAGCAGTGTATCAGCGATTTTTTTTTCTCAAGTTTCCCTTGTATAAATAAGGAGTCCCATCTACTCTCATCTATTCACTGCTCAAGGAGGTTGTTTGGCCCTTGTCTTCTTTCTTGTATGGAGGATTTTGATCTTTGCTGCCACATAGTTACTGAACTATGGAGCTGCACTGTCCGTTTCCAGTCTTGAATCCACTGGGACTATGATTTTCTCCCAGGTCACTACTTTGTATTGCTAATTTCCCTTTTTCATTTGATTTTTACTTTGTGTTTTATTGCCATTGTAGTGTGTTTTGAGCAGAAGCAATGTATCTAACCATGCACTTCATATCTTGACCAGAATCATTCATTAGTATTAAAATTCAAAATAGTGATAAATAGAAAGGAATGGAAATAAAGATTGTAATCTTATTTCTCAAGATGTAAAAGATAGTATAGAATAATTTAAGGGCTAAATTAGTTTCCAAGTGAAAGAATCCCTTGACACCTTTTCTTGAACATTACATTATTCTAATCATTATAGTTTTGTTTTGTTTAATTGCCTCATATTTCTTCTGGAGCCTTTAGTTAAAGTGGATACCAGGAGATGAGGAATAAAGTGAAGTAGATCTGTCAGTGGACATTTTTTAAAATTATTTATTTATTTATTTATTATTATTTTTTAAATATTTTATTTATTTATTCATCAGAGAGCACAAGCAGGGGAGGTGGCAGGCAGAGCAGGCAGAGGGAGAAGCAGGTTTCCTGCCGAGCAGGGAGCCCAACGAGGACCGGATCCCAGGTTCCTGGGATCATGACCTGAGCAGAAGGTAAATGCTTAACCGACTGAGCCACCCAGGAACCCCAGACATTTTTTTTTTAATGTATCTTTTTTCATTTAATTCATTGGAGATAGCTTTTAATATTAGGCACCAGACCCTATGCCGATCCCCAAAACATATTGTGTCCTATTTGTACAAAGGGGAATGGAATATATATTGATTTAGAACAAAATATTTGGGCATTTCCCAAAGATATTCCAAAATTCCCACAAAATTTAGCTCTTAGGAAACCAAACTACTGTGTCAATAAGCCCATCTATTGTTGCTTTAACTGACCCAGTTTTCCTGAGGAGACATTGACCAAATGGTGAAAAGAGATGATTCTGCTTGTCAATTAAATACAAACTTTAGTGAAAAAACAGAATATAAAATGAAAAACTGCAAAATTTAGTCAAAATTTAAAAGGTCAGTTGTGAGCCTCTAGTAATCCAAACTGGTTTGTTTGTTATTTTTAGTGTATTAAAAATATATATATTCTTTGAGACAGAGTGACTCAGAAAAGTCTAGTATAAAAGATAGATAACATCAGTTTATAAGGGAGATAGAGTATGTCTAAGTTGTTATTTTCTGTTGACCATGCCATAGCTTGAAATGTTATGTAATTCTAGGACAGCTAATATTATTTAATATCAGATATTTTGCTAATGCTTTATGCTAATGTATTACCTTACTTAATCTTCCAAACAATCCAATGACGTAGGTATTATATTTATTCCAATTTTAGAAGTGAGAATACTGGGACTTAGAGAGGATGGTTTACTCACCCATGAATGTACAGTTTTCAGATTATAGATTCAGTGTTTAACTCAGGTTTGTTTGAACTTAACCATTATTCTAAATTGTGTCTCAATAATTTAATATGTTCAGATTAGATAAAAGAACAAAAGTGATGATATGAAATATTATCTTTCAAATATTAGGGCCAATTTAAAAAAATAAAACTTGAAAACAGGAAGTTCTCCAAAACTGATGGAAACATGTCAGCTTTAAGTGGCTCCCACTAATCAAAAGTACGATCATTTGAGCATCAAGAATTATTACTATTATTTCAGCTTAAAAAAAGGTGAGGAGGGAAGGAATTAACACTATTTTTTTAAAGATTTTATTTATTTATTTGAGAGAGAGAGAGAGAGCATCAGCAGGAGGAGGGGCAGAGGGAGAGGGAGAAGCAGACTCCCCACTGAGCAGGGAGCCCAATGAAGGGGCTTGACCCCAGGGTCCTGTGATCATGACCTGAGCCAAAGGCAACAGCTTAAACAACTGAGCCACCCAGGCACCTCTGAAACTATTCTTTATAGAAGAATGTCAACTAATAAATGTCAAAGGAATGCTAGAAATAGAAAAATCACTGTTTGCAAGGATCATTGTAGTAATCAATTCAGGTAAGGGTTATCAGTGAATACTAAAATCATTGGATGAAAGATGTTGGGTATAGAATACTTAAACTAGGTCAAAGTGTTACCCTGGAGATTACTTGTTAATTATAAAGGAAAATGATTTTTGCAATGGAGAAATCTGATGGACATGACCAAGTGATCAAACGTAATATCACCAGTAGTAAGAAAATAACAATTTGTGCCTCCTCATATGACACAGGGAAGTACACAATATCAATTATGAAATATTTTTGCCAAAAAATTTAATGTGTATATAATTAAGGAAAAAAACAAACAATTCTAGACTGTGGAATGGCCTACTAAACAATTTGGCTAGGCTAAAAAAAAAGCCAGTGTCATGAATTGAAAAAAAGAAGGAGGAGGAGAAGGGAAAAGAAAGAGAAAGAGGAAGAAGAAGAAGAAAAAAAGAGTAGACAGTTCTAGGAGACTAAAGAGATGTGATAACTTGTCATGACTGGATCCCAGATTAAAGCTGTCCATAGCTGGGGTGTCTGGGGGGCTCAGTTGGTTTGGCATCTGCCTTCAGCTCAGGTCACGGTCCTGGGGTCCTGGGATCAGGACCCACATCAGGCTCCCTGCTCAGTGGGGAACCCTCTCCCTCTCCTGCTCCCCCTGCTTGTGCTCTCTCTCCCCCTGTGTCAAATAAATAAATAAGATCTTAAAAAAAAAAAAGTTGTCCATTGCCCCTTAAGTTGCGGCAATGGACGAATTTGGACATGAACTATATATTAGGTAATATATCTGAATCAATGCTAATATTTTGGATGTGATAATGGTATTATCAATATATAGAAAAATATTCTTATTCTTAACAGATACATGGTAAAATGTTGAAAAATGATGTCTGCATCTTGCTTTTAAATGGATCAAAAAATGCGCATTTATTTTTTATGGCTGTGTAATATTCCATATATATCTATATCTATCCATATATATATATATATATATATATATCACATCTTTATCCATAAAAAAAGAATGAAGTCTTGCTATTAGCAACAACATGGTTGGAGCCAGAGAGTATTAGGCCAAGTGAAATAAGTCAGAGAAAGACAATACCATATGATTTCACTTATATGTGGAATTTAAGAAATAAAAAAGCAAAGGGGTGAAAAGGGAGAGAGAGAAACCAAGAAACAGACTCTTATCTATAGAGAAAAAACTGGTGGTTAACCAGAGGGGAGGGTTGTGGGGGGATGGGTTAAATAGGTGACGGGGATTAAGGAGGGCACTTGCCGTGATGAGCACTGGGTGATGTATGGAAGTGTTGAATCATTACATTGTACACCTGAAACTAATATTACACTGTATGTGAACTAACTGGGGTTCAAGTAAAAACTTTTTTAAAAAGGTACATGTAGGTAAGGGTATATATGTGTTCATTGTGCTGTTTTTCAACTCTTATATGGGTTTGAAATTTTGCAAAAAAAAATAAAAAGTAGGGAAAAACCAAAACTTCATTTATTTGTGCAATTGATTCCATCAATTAATTTGACTGCATTAATGATTGGATGTAATGGTGGAGAGTATGAATGTGTGAAAAGCTACTTAATTAATAAAAATTTGTCTCTACTCAGTGGTCGGACTCCAACAATTTTCTTTTTCTTGTTTTTTTCTTCTTCCTTCCTTCCTTCCTTCAACTTTTTCTCTTTTTGTCTTACTTCCTTTCTTTTTTTTAATTTAGGAAGAAATGTGGACACATACTCACTTGCTCAAAGCGACATATTTCCAGGCTGTGTATCACCTTTTCTGTGGTAACTGCAGAAAGTTTCTTCTTACCTTATTAGTCAAACTTGGCTAATGCAAGGCAATCTTAAAACTTTGACATTTAGACTTGGCAAATGCAGAATTCTCTTAAATATATACTTAGAAATAGCAGATGGAAACTTTATGGTTTCCTAGGTTATTCAAGAAGCAGGCCATTTATCACTTAGGGTTTAATTTTTAAAAGCCACAGTAAGCTATTGAAACAGTTCCACTTAAGTAAGCACACATTTTAATTAGAAAATGTTTCTGCTTCATTCTAGTTGAATTTTCTTATGTTTCTGGTTTAAATCATATACTAAGGCAATAATTGAGATCACTTACTGAATATCTATTATGTGTCAAACACTTTTAGAAACTTTATATATTATTTCTAATCCAAAAATTTAGTACCCAATGTAGGTATTATTCTCCCACTTTAAAAAAAAAAAATAAGGAAACAGACTCTGAGATGTTAAATGTCTTTCCCAGGGTCCTACAACTTGCTTAGTATTTAAGTTGGGCTTCAAACTGGTCAGTCTTGCTCCAAAGCCTTTTCCCTATCTACTACCACAGAATGTCTCCTGGATGGAATGTATCACTTCATATAATCTAAAATGTAAAGCTGCCAAGATTAAAAATCATGGGTTTATATATGAATACAGATATTCATGACCTACTATCTGGTGTTATCAGGTAATAAAAAAGTGAATCTATATTTTTTATTTAAAACTTTTGCTCCTGCTTTATTCAAAGTAGATAACTAGACAGTAATTAAAAGACAAATAAGACTTGCCCCCTTCCTTCAATGAAACTTCCAGATAAAGAACTTAATTTTTAAAAAAGTACAAGGACACCCATAGCAGAAATAGCCCCCTGACCAACACAATTATTTTTTCTCTTTCTGTTATATAGAATTGTCGCTGAGAAAGGGTGTCTAGCTAAAGACTACATTTCCCAGACCCCTTTGCATCAAGGCATGGTTGAGTTCTCATGAATGGAAAGCAAACAGAATTGATTTGTTTTATTTTTAGGACATAGTTTTTAAAAGTTAGTGTGTTTTTCCATACTCTTTTTCTTCTACTGAAATCTGGATGGTGGAACCACAAAATTAAAGGAGCCTAGGTTCATGAGCAACTATATGAAGGAAACCTAACACAGATTAAAACACTTGTCTGTCTGTTAGTGAGAAAAATAAACTTCTATTGGATTAAGGTATTGAAATTTCAGCATTTTTTTTAGTTAGAGCAATTAATGTTGCCCCAACACTAATAATAATGCAAGTTGGTACCTTGACGTTGGACTTTTGCAACAAAAACATATAATAGGCAGTACTGGCTTAACATTTTGGGAATAAAGAGATAAACAAAAATATGGAGACCCTATTATATGGGATCAACATCTTTGGCAAATCGTATCCTCTTCTTACTACCAAGACAGACCAGGTACACACGGAAGCTGTAACTCTAAAGAAAGAATTTAGAAAAAGCCAGTAAATTATTGTGTATTGGTTATTTACTGTGGGTACTAGGAAGGTAGTAGAAAAAGAGATGAGTTTAGGCACATATTAACTGGTTTAAGAGGGAGGATGAAAGAGAATCAAGGAAACTCAGGCGTTTTGATCTTGTAGGGTTGGAAAATCATCTGCTTCTGGATCCCCAAACAGCAAAAAATAAGCTTGATAAAGGTATTGTGCTGTCAAAGTGTATTACAATATCTCCCTTAAACAGAGTTTCCGCAAACCTGTGGCAGAGATCAGAGTAAAATGTTTCCTTCCAGTCCAAGCCTGTTGTTTCAGGTGGCTCAAGCTGGTAGCTATCATAGAATTGAAAAGAGGTGTTTAGGTGAAGAAGCCAGGAAAAAAGTCAACTTGGGAATTATGTCTGATAAATAGGCTACTGGCAAATGAAAATGACTGTAAGCAAATTGATTAGAAACCTACTAAGCTTTGTGATTGTATTGCTAAAGCCAAATGTCCAACCTGAGAAACCCTTTGAGATTTTGCCATGGAAAATAATGGATTAGGAAGAATCACTCAAAAGACACTGATTAGGGTCCAGGTAGAACAGAGGTAAGGGAGTTTGTCCTAGAAATCAGGATATCTGTGAGGACATTGGGAGGTCCCAAGAAGGGGATCTTTACAATGCCTGACCAGCAAGATTTTTTCATTCTTACAAACTACTCAAAGCTGAATGTTTCCCACTCTTTCTTTCAAAAAGACAGCTTTTAATGCAGATATCCTACCTTTGCCTTACCACTGTATTTCTGGTAGGGAACAGGAGACAGATAACCTTGTCTTTTTAATTTATAATTTAGTGGATCATAAGGAATAACAATTGGACCCGTTGGCTAGGATAATAGAACTATGTTTGAGACCTTAGAGTTTGAGCTAGATAAGGTAATCGGACTTTGGGTTATCTCCCTTGAAGAGAAAAGAGTTCGTCCTACGTGTGGAAAAAAAAAGGTACAGAGAGGCATAATGCTGCATAGTATGCCAACTTCTCTGAATTTTGTGCTCTTCCGGTCAAGCACATATCCCATGGCTCAATGAGAAGCTTAACATTCACAACTAGGTCCCAGTTATTAATTCCTGATTGGATACAGTGTCACAAATTATTAATCACAAATCTCGTTTATTAAATAATAAACTCCCACACTTGAAAAAAATTTTGTGTGTTCTTCTTTCCATAGGATAGAGTTGTCATTAGGAAGGACCTTTTTTTTTAAAGATTTTATTTATTTATTTGAGTGAGGGGGGGCGGGGGAGGGCAGAGGGAGAGTGAGAAGCAGACTCCCTGCTGAGCCCAGAGCTCCATCCCAGGACCCTGAGATCATGACCTGAGCTGAAGGCAGACGCTTAACCAACTGAGCTACCCAGGCACCCCATGGAAGGACCATTTTTATATACCCAATATCAACACTAGAAATAATCAGTATTTTTATTTCTTGTTTGCCATAATAAAGGATATCTTATTATTCTTTTATAATAGGCTGTTCTGATTACTAGTGAAATGTGTACATAATGCCCATTTGCAGTTATTTTCTATGAATTGCCTGGTTGTATAGCAGATACCATTTATGTGCCATTTCTGAGCTATTTTATCTAATATCTCTTGATACCTTGACATTTGTCGTGTCCTAGATAATACTGAGTGACCAACTCTGTATGGGCTCTCACTGTTTCATATGAGCTCATGACAGTTCCTCACCTCATGCCTATTCCACATGACCCTCAGCTTCCACTTCATAAAATCTGTTTGACACATATTTGTACAACCCAGTAGTCAGGAAGTTAAAGCATCCTAGGGCAAAACTTTCACTAATGTTAAACAGAGCTAGCTAAAAACAAATACCAGGAATGGCTCTGGAACACAGCCTCCCAGTGAAATTGTGGAGCTGGATAACTCACTATTCTGAAGGCAATCAGAACTCCACTGGGGAGTGGTCATAATCCCCGGGAAGCAGTGGTCTCACAATTATTAAGGATTTCAACTCTGGTTAATTGGTGAAGGGGAATGTTGGGATGGGCAATATCTAGGTAGACTAGAATAGTAGAGAGGCAGTGCAAATTATAAAGATTAAAGCTTCTGTTATAAAAACTATGAGAGAGAGCAAGAGGAAGACTGTGCTGAAAATAAGGCCTAATGCTTAATTCTAAGAGTGTCAGAGCTACAAAACAGATCTAATATGCAGCTTCCACAAGTCTCTTGTGTAAAAGTCAGACACTGGCTAAGATAAAGAGACCTTAAGCCGGGGATGGGAAATTTGAATGAATGAGCCTGAGAATATTGAGCATACGATTCCTGTGAAAATTACAAGCCAGCAGTGGTATCTGCTCCTGCTTGCCAGAAAACTGCCTTTTTCTAGTCTAGAGTTAAGGTAATGACCTTCCCTGAAAGCAAGTACTTGTAAGATGATGCTTGTAGCTCACCACCCTTGATATCGTCAGGCTGATAATCAAGATTAGGTCTCAGCAAAATCTGAATAGGAAAGTGTAGTCCCTGCTCCAGGAGAAATAGCGTATACACAAACATGTTGAAATACCTTATTAATGTATGCCAGCAAGGACGAGGAGAAAGCTTGTATGAAGGACACTGAGGAGGTTGAGGTCAAGGGGGTAGATTGTTAAGCAGGATAAAGAAGATTTTATTGATTTGGGGATACTCATGTGATTTGGACTTTAATGTTTTGGAAATACTTGGACTTAGTCACAACACTGTATTGGCATGCTTCCTAGAAGCTTGGACATATGTTAGCCCCACACTGTTCTCACACCCAATTCCCTGTACTACCAGTAAACTAGGGGCCTATGAACTTTTTTTTTTTTAATTTTGTCTCAGGTTTGCTCTGTAGGAAAACTAGGCTAAGGTGAGTTGTTTGATAGTTTGTTATAGCGTTGTGTTATATTATGGCTTTATATTTTGCACTTTGCATTTATATTATGTCTATGAATTATAATACATGTAGTCTATAATATATATTATATATTTTGCATGTTTCAATACATTTTTCATTTTTTCATTTTTTTGCTGTATATGGTACAAATATTTATCTTCCATTTTTTGTCTCTTAACTTTATTTGTGGTGACACTTACCATATACACATTTTTAACTTATTATACAGATGAATCATGCCAATATTTCTTGAACAGATTCCGAGACACTGTATTACTTAAGCAGTCTTTTCCATCCTAGGGAGAGGGAAAGGAGGGAAAAAAAAGATTAGAACTCTATTTATTTGTTCTTTCTCCTATCCACTTGATGGCTACTGGTTTCCATATAATGTAGTTTAAGTCACCGTTTTTCTCATTTGTCTTATTGATGATCACATCAACTGATTTATTATCACTAGTATGAATTTAAAACTTTTTTTCTTTTAAGTTTTTCTTCCTTATTTATTTCTTTTTATTTTATTATGCTATGTTAGTCACCATACATCATCAGTTTTTGATGTGGTGATCCACCATCCATTGTTGGCGTATAACACCCAGTGCTCCGTGCAGTACATGCCCTCCTTAATACCCATCACCAGGCTAACCCACCCCCACCCCCTCCCCTCTAGAACCCTCAGTTTGTTTCTCAGAGTCCATAGTCTCTCATGGTTCATCTCTCCCTCCGATTTCCCCCCCTTCATTTTTCCCTTCCTTCCCCTAATGTCCTCCATGCTGTTCCTTATGTTCCACAAATAAGTGAAAACTCTTCTCAGGGGAAAATCTTTGTTTACAGTGGAGGATAATTATGTTAATACTCTACTGGGTTGAAGTTTTTTCTAGATTGTTAAGATTTTTGTAAACATAAGTGTGATTGTTCAATGAGGACATTATTGGGGAGATCTGCTTTAAGGGTATGAGCATGTGTATGAATGAGTATATATATATATATGATTATTGAAATAGTTTTCCCTAATGTTTAAGAAATGAAAACAGGAAGCTCTAGAGCCAGACTGCTTGGGCTCAAAGTTTGAGTCCATTACTAATGTTTATTCAATTTTACAAAAGTAATTTAAATTTTCTCTCTCTATTTTGTCATCTGTAAAATCAAGATAAAAGTAACAGTACCTCAAAGTATTATTTTTAGCATATTTTTTACTTAATATATTAAAAGTGTTTAAACAATGCATTTTATATAGTAAGCTCATAATAAATGTTATTCCTCCTCCTATTATTAGTATTGCTATTATTTCCATTATTATTATTATTATGTAGGGCTTACATATTCTAGTTGTTCAGAAGTTCCATTGTAATATGACTGATGATTCTTTCTAGTCTTGATTAGGCATTTGTATTTGAAACCCCAGTATCTTTTTCTCTATCATATTTTTTTGTAGTTATTTACATGTACTTTACTAGCTTCCTAAATTGAACTGTGTAGGTTTCAAATTATATATTTCCCCAAATGCTAATAATATAAACTGAAATACTGGTCCTGGAGGCTTTGGGGGTTATATGGGTAGTGATTTGATAACTTTATTAGTTCTTTGTTCCTATGTGAATCAATTTGGTTATTTACATATTTCCTGAAAATCAGCATTTTCATATGTATTAGAATAAAATGGTAAGTATGCTTTGTTTAAAAAGTTAATGTAAATACTTTGTGAATTCTGAAACAGGTTAGATTTTCTGGGAGATAGAGTTTAGTGTTCAGAATGTTTATTAGGAAACCCTTGGGATCAATAGCTGTAGAAGGCAAGGGGAGAAAGCAGGTTTGGGCAGGAGACGCCAAGCTGTGATACTGGCCTGAGAGCCTCTGCTGACCTGAGGGGCTCTTGAAGGGAATAGTCCTTCAGGTTAGCTCAGATTGGATAGTGGGATTTATACTTTTGCCTTGATCAGTCATTGGATTTGGAGGAAGGGCATACCATGGGGAAGGAGTCTGAAGGAACCAACAGCTGAAGGCCATTCCCCGACAGCACTTCTAATAGCTGGGTAGAGTCCCGAAGGGGGATATGGATGATGCATCTCCAACGCATCACAGACCCTATTTACAATCATTCCTTTCTCTCTCTTGTTACTTTTAAGTAACTACCAAGGGATTTTTAGAGCATTTGTCTATACCATTTTAAAAACTGCCCTTACTTGTGCTTTGCTTCTTATTTACAAATTTATGTAATCTTTTTTTTATCCTCATTTTCACGTATTCATGCTTTCCTTGGAGTTTATTTTTTAATGATTTTTCTGACTGAGGTGAATATCTAGTTAGTTTATATTCATTCTGTTTCTTTGCATCTGAGCATAGCTTTGCTTGCAACCCAGACTTTGATACGGTAGTATTTTCCTTTCCATAGATATTGGAATAATCAGTTATGTATTGTTTTCATTTAGTTTTTGGGAGTGATTCTTAATCCCTAGAGCCTTCTTAATTTTGCTGTTAGCTACTTAGTTGTTTCTTTTTCTTTTACATATGGTATAAGATAGCTATATCACTTTTATAATTTTTAAAAGTTTTTCTGGTGGCATGCTGTATGATAAATTTTTATGTGTTCTATGAATAACTGAAAAGAAGTTTTTAGATTTTTTTTTTAATTTTTGGGGAAAGAATAGAATAGGAAGTTTGAGGACTATCCGTTTTTTAACTTTAGTTAAAATTAGTAAATTAGTAAAACTCTTTGATGAGATTTTTTTCATTATTATTGGCCTAAGACTGATAATGGAATTAGAAAAGGGTCTGCTGCAAAAGTAAATTTCCTTTTATATTTTATAAATGTTTACAATATGAAGATTCAAGATTTTTATAGCTTTGATATGTATCTAACTTTTATTAATATTAAAACTTTTTTTCTATTTAGTGCTTTAATTTTGATTTCTATTAAATTGGATGTTAGTGTCTTTAGTCCTGATTTTCTTGCTTAAATTTTCTTAAATAGGCATCATGTAGTTAGATATGGATAAATACAGAGGTGTCTATGATAAGGATGAAATTAACTAGTGCCCATAATATCTCATTTAGCAGAATTCAAATAAAAAGCATTAAATAGTATAAACAGGGTTATTTCACAAAAATCTGCTAATAAATTAAATCTCTCTGGAAATTAAAACTATATGGTCTGAAAAGTTTTGAAACATAGGATAAATTTGTTTTTTTAACAGTATCTTAATTGCATTTTTCAATATGTGCTCAGAATATTTACATTTAATTTCCAAAAACATTTTCAGGTGAGTGCCTCTAAATTGAAAGCGACAGCTTTAATTGTTAACCTGAAAAAAAAAATACAATAAAAACAATACAGAGTCCAAAAGATTTGGCATTTCAGGGAAAAGAGTGAACTTTAGTTCAAATACCTTTATGTAGGGAGACCTTAATAATGATAATTCAGAGTTCAAGTAGGTGGATGGCTAAACACATGACTTCTTATTGACTGTGGCTCAGTCTCAATGTTGATCATGCCCACTATATGTAGAATTGTGTTTTCACTAGTTTTATGATCTATTTTCTTTCCTTAGGCAGATAATCTGCCCTTTATTTAGTGGTTTTAGAATTCTTATCTTAATTTTCTGGGTCAGCAGTAAAACCTTGAATTTGGATTCCATAACAATTTTGAATTAACTTGGTGTGCCTACCTCCTGCCAAGATAAATTCTGCCAAGCAAATATCCAGCCCTGAATAGTTCTCATTGGTTATGCCCATGTTCTGCTTTTCAATGATTATATTGTCATTCTTTTCAACTCTGCATTCAGGTATTCTACTTAGGGAGCTCTTTGCTACATCATGGCAGATAAGTGGGTGCTGAGTTTATGCCTTTGAAAACAAGATGACAAAACTAAAAATCTCCAAAATGCATCAGAGGAGGCCTTTCTAACATTACTTCCAGGACCTTAAAATCTATGACCTTAGGGCCAGAAGTAGACCTGAAATGGAACTGAATCCAACTGAATGTCGTTTAAATATATCCTAAAATTTTGGACCCAAAAGATAGAAGGAATTTGAAAGGAACCAAGCAATAAGTAGCAAATCCAGCCAAGCAATGAAACACCCTGAGATGAGACTTGAGGGTTGAAGATTAAAATTAGATGGAAATGATTAATTTATAACTTAAATCTAGGATATGGTAGCCATGGAGATCAATCTTTCTCTCACTTAAGTATGAAGTTCTTGTAATACTAGGTATAAAAAGGGCCAGGGGAAAAAAACTAATAAGAATTAAATCCTATTTCCTAGCCAAATTTTCCTGGCCAAAATTTCATTTTACCCGGCTAACACTATCACTCCAGTTATCATGGAAAATAGTGATTGGCTCTTTGATGTATAAATACCTATAACCCATGAACATTAGAAACAAGTATATAACGGATGAAGGCATTGAAATCTTTAAGATGGCTATTTTCATGTGTTTGAAATACTTTAGAGAACTTGGCAGAATAATCTGATTGGCCAAATGGGTCTAATTTAAATATATGCAATTAAGTATTTGATTTTAGATGTGTGATTATGGATTTAGCATTATAAAAGAATTTGATGAAATTTTAAACAGTATTGTAATATTTGAGAAAGCTTGATATCAATGATACTTTTAAATTTAATTTGTTATAGTTTGATCTTTACTGGCAAGATTGTATTTATTTGTTAAATAATTTAAATAGCTAAAAAGTAGAATATTTTGGATTTATAAATGTGGTTGCACTTGTTTATGACAGTTTCATTAATTAGTTTTGTAAATAGATGATTTAGAAGTTTCCATTGGATTAATCAAATTTTTTTTGAAAATGATACTTAACATTTGTCAGATTAATAAGATTTTTAAATTAGCCTTTGCATTAGTTTTCTGTTGCTAGTATAACAAATTACTGCAACCTCATGACTTAAAAGAATACTAATTTATTATCTTTCTGTTCTCAAAGTCAGAAGTCCAAAGTGTATTTGAGGCTAAAAGAATGGTGTCAACAAGGTCGTGCTCTTTCTGGAGGTTCTAGGGAGAATCTGTTCCCTTGAGTTTCCAGCTTCTAGAGACCACCTATGTTCCTTGGCTTATGACCCCTGTCTTTATCTTCAAGCCAGCATCATAGCATCTTCAAATCTCCCTCTTTGACTACAATCCCTGTTTCTGTCCTCATATCTCCTTCTCTGACTCCTGCCTCCTTCTTATGAGGGCCCTATGATTACATTGGGCCCACCAGATAATACAGGATTATCTTTTTTTTCATAGTATTTTTTGTGGAGTCTATAGGATTTTCTTTTTTTCTTTTATTATGTTATGTTAATCACCATACATTACATCATTAGTTTTTGATGTAGTGTTCCATGATTCATTGTTGGCGTATAACACCCAGTGCTCCAGATTCTCAATTTAATCACATCTGCAAAGTCCCATTTGCTATGTAATGTAAAATAGTCATAGTTTTTGGAGATTAGGATGTGGATATCTTTTGGTGGGGAAGGGTGGTTACCGAATCTATTACAACCTTAAATATATGAAGGAAATAAGCTTTTTGAATTTATAACTTCAATAAATTTAATATATTTACTTTTAAGATTTTATTTATTTATTTGACAGAGAGAGATACAGCAAGAGAGGGAACACAAGCAGGGGGAGAGGGAAAAGCAGGCTCCATGCTGAGCAGGGAGCCCACGCGGGGCTCAATCCCAGGACCCTGGGATCATGAACTGAGCTGAAGGCAGATGCTCAACCAACTGAACCATCCAGGAGCCCCATAATATTAATATTAATAATTCAGTTAACTGCAAATTTTCTTTCTGTGCACAAAGACATTCTCAAGACACCAGAAAAGCACACTTTAGTGCACCAGGACATTTGCCTTTTATTTGACTGATTATATGTGGTTATATTCTTTGCTGGTGCTAGTTGACTTGTGAAAAATTACTGTTGATGTTCACAGACCTTGACCAAAAAAAGTATACCTTGTAGTAGGATTCCAAGGCCCTGGCAGCACTGAATTTAACTTTATCCATATTTTTATTTTTAACCTTTTAGGTATTGATTTTTGGTGAATCTCATAGTGGTAAATTAATTGAATTTAATTATCTCATTTAAAAAAATAAGTGGAGTGTTAAGACAAATTTTTAAAAAAACTCAATATATGAGTTCTTTTTTAAAAGTTAGAGAATTTAATTCCTGTATATGTTAAAATTAGAAGAGATTGTTAAGTAGAATAAGGCTTAGTTCTATAACTTTATTTGATGTATTCTGATTTTTTTGTTTCTTTAATGTTCTTAGTGTTTTCTATTTTTTTCACTATCTAGAACTGATTTTGCCATCTGACAGTCAACAAGTCAAATCTACTCCTTTTTAAAATAATTTAGAGAAGGTTGATGGGGGTCAGGTCTATATTATACTTTACCAATTTGGAAATTTTACATTAAAAATTCAGACTTCTATCTTCTCTTCATAAACAGTGAGATCTGGCAATATAGTGTGTGAAGCTGAGTAATTTCTGCCTGGTTCTGGCACTGCTCAGTTCAACATAAGCTGTGCTCTTCCCCCCAACTAGCCCACAGTGGCTCGATTTAAACCATTTTGCAGTTAACTTAGTTCCTGTAGGTACTTGAGGACGGGACTCATGTTTTGTTTACTTTTGACTTTAACAATTATTTGGAAGTTAAGCAGTCTGTTTTAAATTTAACTAGTATTTACCTTTAAGGTTATCAAATGCTTACCTGAACACATATTTCTCTAATTATCAAAATACAGTACATTTAGCTTTCCTCAAGAGCAATAAGGAATTTTAAATGTCTGTGTCTCACTTTCCCTGCAATATGCATCAGTCTTTGCTATATTAATATGAGAACATTGAGACAGTTACCGCAATGGCCTTCTAATGGGTCTCCCTGACATTTTTATTTTTTTTTTTTTTTAGAGAGAGAGAGTGTGTGTGCAGGGGCGGGGAGGGTTGCATGGGGAGGTGGTGAGAGAGAGAGAGAGAATCTTAACCAGGCTCCATGCCCAGCGTGGAGCCTGTCACATGGCTCATCTGACAACCCTGGGATCATGACCGGAGGTGAAATCAAGAGTCTGATGCTTAACTGACTTAGCTACCCAGGCGCCCCTCCCTGACACTTATCTATATAACTGCAGAGGGATCTTTCCCCCACCTCCAGCTTTACTGAGATATAACTGACATATAATGTGTAATTTTAAGGTGTACAAATGATGATTTGATATTCTTATATATTGCAAAATGATAACCACAGGAGGGTTAGTTAACATTTCCCTCACCTCACATAATTATCATTTCTTTTAGGTGGTGAGAAATTTTAGATCTACTCTCTTAGTCACTTTCAAGTATATAGTATAGTAAGTATTGTTAACTATAGTCAACATACTGTACAATTAGATGCCTAGGACTTATTCATCTTATAACTGGAAGTTTGTATCCTTTGATCAACATCTTCCCATTTCCCCCACCCTGTGGCAACCACCGTTTCACTCTCTTTTTTCAAAGCTAAGTAAGATCATGTCACTCCCCTGCTTATATTTCTGCATTGGTTTTCCAACTGCCATAGAATAAAATCCAAAGTCCTTAATGACTACACTGCCCAATGCTATGTGAACTTTGGATATTCCACTGCTGCAGATTTGTATAACACACTCGCTCACTGCACTTCTCTCAGTGGCCTCCCTGCTATTGTTATAAACATGGCAAGCTCTCTCCTACCTCCAGTATTTGGAACTTCGCAAAAACTCTTCTCTGGGACTTTTAAAGCCTTGTTCTCTCATTTCGGTCAGGTTTCTGCTCTTTAGAAAGACTTTCTTGAGCCCACCTATGCAACTGTCTTCTATCCTGACCCTCTTCTATTTTCTCCAAGTGCTCATCACTACCTGACACTCGTTTAACATTTCTCTCATCCATTAGATAGCATCAGCAAAGCAGGATACAGTCTGCCTTGTCTACTCTTATTTCCCCTATATTTAGAAGAGTTTCTGCACATAGTAGGTCCTCAGTAAATTTTTGTTGAGGTTATATGGATTTGTATTCAATTGTGTTGATCTAATAGTCTCAATGCTCAACACCAGTATTTTTATTTTTATTTATATTTTTATCATTTGAGTTGTATCATCGATCTTTTTTTTTTCCAAGAAGAGTGCTTAGCTGCAATATTTTCCAAGTTCTTATAACATAGGAATGTCTTCTGTTGCTTTCATAGTAGAACAATAAATTGGTTGAGGTGGAATATTCAGTTCACAAAATTTTTCCGTTGAAATTCTGTGTTGTCCTCTGGCATTCAGTTATGCAGAAGAGAAATTTGAGGACAGCTCAACTTTTGTTCTTTCATAGGTAACCTTTTTGTTTCTGCCTGAGTGCTAATACTTCATTTTGGGTCATTTTTTTCTTTGCTTTTCTTGGGTTCGTGGAGTTAGTCCTTTTATTCATGGACTTGAATAATATTTCAGTTCAGAAAGATTTTTTAAATCTTTTTTGGGGGGGTAAGAACTCTTAAGATTCACTTTCAGCATATTTCAAGTATAAAATACAGAATTATTATATAGTCCCATTCTGTACATTAGATCCCCAGAACTTATTCATCTTATAACTGTGAGTTTGTACCCTTTGACCATTATCTTCTCATTTCCATTTCCTCTAACCCTTGGCAACCAACCCTTTTACTCACTGTTTCTATGAATTTAACATTTTCTTTAGAGTCCATATATAAGTGATACCATATACTATTTGTCTTTCTCTCTCTAACTTATTTCACTAAGCATAATGCCCTCCAATTTCATCCATGTTGTCACAAATGACAGAACTTCCTTCTTTTCCAGGGGTGAACAATATTACACACAAACACACACATATACACATATCACATTTTTGTTTTTCATTAATCTGTCAATGGATACTTTGGTTGTTTCCGTATCATGACTATTGTGAATAATGCTGCAATGAACATGGCAGTGCGCAGACTTCCTCGAGATAGTGATTTTATTTTCTTTGGGTGTACACCAGAAGTGGGATTGCTGGATCAGATGGTAGTTCTGTTTTTAATTTTTTGATGAATCTCCACACTGTTTTTCATAATGACTGTAAAGTTTACATTTCTACCAGCAGTGCACAAGGATTCCTTTTTCACCAAAACCTTGCCTAATTTTTTATCTCTTGTCTTTTTTTTTTTTTTAAGATTTTTACTCATTTATTTGACAGAGAGACACAGCGAGAGAGGGAACAAAAGCAGGGCGAGTGGGAGAGGAGCAGGCTTCCTGCCTAGTGGGCTCCTTGTCCCGATGTGGGGCTCCATCCCAGGACCCTGGGATCATGACCTGAGCCAAAGTCAGATGCCCAATGACTGAGCCACCCAGGCGCCCCATCTCTTGTCTTTCGATAATAGACATTCTCCAAGGTGTAAGGCATCTGATAATCTGACTGTGCTCTTAATTTGTATTTCCCTGATGATTAGTGATGGTGAATATCGTTTTACATACACGTTGGCCATTTTTATGCCTTTGGAAAAATATCTATCTAGGTTCTTTGCCATTTTCTAATTGGGGTATTTGTATTTTTTCTATTAATATATTAGAGTTCCTTATATATTTTGCTATTAACCCCTTATTGGATATATGGTTTGTAAACATTTTCTCCCATTCTGTAAGTTGCCTTTTCATTTTGTTGATGGTTTTTTGGCTTTGCAGAAACTTTTGAGTTTGATGTAGTCTTACTTGTTTATTTTTGCTTGTGTCACCTGTGTTTTGGTGTCATATTGAAAAAGACTGATGTCAAGTCAAACATACTACCTATGTTTTCTTCTAGGATACTTATGGTTTCAGATCTTATGTTTAAGTCTTCAATCTATTTTGAGTTGATTTTTGTTTATGGTTTAGGACAAAGGTCCAATTTCATTTTTGCATGTGGATATTCAGTTTTCCCACCACCTTTTATTGAAGAGTCAGTCCTTTCCCATTGTGTATTCTTGGTGCCTTTTATAAATAGTTGATTATACATACATGAGTTTATTTCTTGTCTTTTTATTCTGTTCCATTGATCTATGTGTCTGTTTTTAGGCCAATATGATATTGTTTTGATTACTAAAGCTTTGTAATATAGTTTGAAATCAAAACTGTGATGCCTCCAGCTTTCTCTTCTTGCTCAAGATTGCTTTAGCTATTTGGGGTCTTCTGTGGTTCTATACAAATTTTAGGAATTTTTCTATTTCTGTGAAAAATGCCATTGAAATTTTATGGAGATCGCATTGAATCTGTAGGTCACTTTGGACACTGTGGATGTTTTAATAATATTAATTCATCTAATCCATGAAAATGGGCTATATTCCATTTATTTCTGTCTTCTTCAATTTCTTTCATCAATATCTTACAGTTTTCAGTGTACAGATTTTTGCTTCCTTGGTTAAAATTATTTCTAAGTATTTTATTCCTTGTAATGCTATTGTAAATTGGATTTTTTTCTATTTATATTTCAGGTAGTTCATTGTCAGTACATAGAAACACAACTGATTTTTGAATGTTGATTTTGTATATTGCAATTTTATGAATTTGTTTATTAGTTATAATAGTTTTTTTTTTGGTGTAGTCTTTAGGGTTTCTATATATAAGATCATGGTATCTGCACACAATTTTACTTCCTTTCAAATTTGATGCCTTTTCTTTCTTTTTTTTTATTTTTGCTTAATACAGTATTATGTTGAGTAGAAGTGGCGGAGGTGGACACCTTTGTCTTGTTCCTAATCTTAAAGGAAAAGCCTTCAACTTGTCAACATTGAGTATGATATTAGCTGTGGGTTTGTCATATATGGCCTTTATTAGGTTGAAGTATATTTTGTCTGTGTATGACTTATTGGGAGGGTTTATTTCTAATCATAAAAGGATGTTGAATTTTGTCAAAGACTTTTCCTACATCTACTGAGATGATCATGTGATTTTTATTCTTAATTTTGTTGTATAGTGTGTCACATTTACTGATTTGTGCATGTTGACCTATTCTTGCATCCCAAGGATAAATCTCACTTGATCATGGTGTATAATCCTCTTAATGTAGTGTTGAATGCAGTTTGCTAATATTTTGTCAAGTATTTTTGCATCTATATTTATCAAGAATATTAATTTTCTTGTAGTGTCCTTGTTTGGCTTTGGTATTAGGGTAGCGCTGGCCTCATAAAATGAATTTGGAAATGTTCCCTCTTTTTCAATTATGTGAAAGAGTTTGAGAAAGATTGGTATTAATTTTTCCTTTGATGTTTGGTAGAGTCCACCAGTGAAGACATCTGATCCTGGACTATTATTTTGGGAGATTTTTTTTGGGGGGGGAGAGATTTTTATTACTGATTCAATCTCATTACTATTTATTGATCTGTTCAAGTTTTTTATTTCTTCATGATTCAGTCTTGGTAGAGCATATGTTTCTAGGAATTTATCCATTTCTTCTAGGTTATCCAATTTGCTGACATAATTGTTCATAGTAGTTTCTTGTGATCCTTTGTATTTCTGTGGTATTATGTATAATCTTTAGTTAGATTAACTAAGAAAAAATCGGTGAAAACACAAATAAAATGAGATTTTTTTTTTTCTTGTTTAATCTTGAGTTATTGCTTGCTGTCAGTTTTTCAGAATTTTTGCCAGGGTATACTCATAAGTCTCAGTCTTGGTAACTAATCTGTATTCTATAGAACCTTTTCTTTTATAATTTTATTCTTTTTTTAAAAGTTCTATTTGGAAAACCAGTGATTCAGTTCTTTGCAATGTGAATAAATTCTGTTTCTTTTGTCTCCATGTGAACTTTAATTTAATTATTTAATTTAAAAATTCCTTTTCAATTTGTCATTATTTTTATCAATTCCACTTTCATTGTTTCTCAAAATTAATTTCTTATCAATTATAGTGTCTCTTTCATAGAGGAATATATTTGCATGTGTTTCAATGGACTGAATAAATATTTTATAGAATAATTTTTATTTCCTTTTGGTTAAAATTTTCAGAAATATGTATATATTTGGAATGTTTAGGATAATGTTCCTTTTCTGTTATACTATAAAAACTTTTACAAGGCTTTGCTGTTTTTATATACAGAAAGATATGTCCAGAAAAATAAGCTCTACTGTTTGTTCAACATAAGTGTGACTTTAGACCCTCTTGCTGTGTCCTTGTGCTAGAAAGTTTGGGTTTTTTTGTTTTTGTTTTTTTGTTTTTTGTTTTTTATAAAGATTTTATTTATTTGACAGAGAGAGACACAGCAAGAGAGGGAACACAAGCAGAGGGAGTGGGAGAGGGAGAAGCAGGCTTCCTGCCGAGCGGGGAGCCTTGACGTGGGACTAGATCCCAGGACCCTGGGATCATGACTCGAGACAAAGACAGACGCTTAACGACTGAGCCACATAGGTGCCCAGAAAGTTTTGTTTCGTTTTGGTCTTTTTTTTTTCTTTTAGAACTGCAGCTGCAGGATGGACAAGTATATGTCTCACTTCAACGACTAATCCCTATCATGGATTTTTCTAGGTAGTTCTTCTACATTGAGGTGGCATTATTTCCTTTGCTAAATATAGAGTTCCTTGTTTATGTTCTTTTTTTTTAAGATTTTATTTATTTATTTGACAGAGAGAGACATAGCGAGAGAGGGAAAACAAGCAGGGGTAGTAGGAGAGAGAGAAGCAGGCTTCCCCGCGGAGCAGGGAGCCCAATGTGAGGCTCGATCCCAGGACCCTGGGCTCAGGACCCTGGGCTCAGGACCTGAGCCAAAGGCAGACGCTTAACGACTGAGCCACCCAGGCGCCCCTCCTTGTTTATGTTCTAACTTCAGATAGAACAGCAGTTCTTCATGTAAGTGTTGTATGTAAAGAACACAACTAATATAGGTGTTTTTGATAATAGTGTATTTCCCCAGCTCTTCTCATTTGAGTAAATAGCAGTTGCTTATGCCCACAATCCGGGAGTTGTCATTAATCTCTCTACCTCACACTCAATCTACTTTCCTCTTCATTTATTCTGCCAGTGCTTTCTTGGCCTTCTTTCTGTTTCTTGACCTGGCTAAGGCCATTCTTTACAACCTTAAGGATGGAATGCTAATTTCTTGCCACAAAAGGTTTTAAGAAATGTAGTTAAGATATCACAAACAGAAAAATCTAAAAGACAAGATTTGAGAAGAAAGGTCACATGTTTTATTATTTAATATCCATTACCTTACACAGTTATAAACAAAGGATAGTAATTAGCAGGCCAATTTACTGTTTTCACATACAGTAATTTCCAAACCAATGAAAGGATAAGACTATGAAACCATATGGTATGCATATTATAAGGTAACCTGTTCCATTCTTTTGAGGTGCTATTACTGCTTTTGACACAGCTACAGGAAATAAAAAGGCTACTGGAATGCAGACCAGGAAAAAGTATTCCCACAAGGCTTTGCAAAATGAAATTTGCAATCCCTGAGTGGAAACAGATTTCTAAGAACTAAGCTTTTTATCCTCTATAGCTGAGATGATTCTGTTAAAAAATAAAATATATTTATGCATTTGACCACATTTCATAGTTGTTTTTTTAATATGTTAGAGAAAAAGAATATTTGCACAGAATTTTATAATGCAGTACATGGGCTCTCTATGGTCCATATTGTCTCTCCAACAGAGTGGCTGAAATTTAGGGTGAATGCAAAAGCAGATACTACAGTGCCTAAGGTTTAAGCCTAAAACTAGCACAGTGTCAATTTCACTGCATTTTATTGGTTAAAGCAATAGAAAAATCATAGGGAACTTCATAAGGGTATGAATATCAGGGGGTATGATTTTTTTTTTTTTTTTTTGAGGATCATGAAAGTAATAGTCTTTCAAAATTTACCCTCTAGGGGGTGCCTGGGTGGTTCCACTTGGTTGGGTGTCTGCCTTTGGTTCAGGTCACAATCCTGGGGTCCTGGGATCAAGCCCCTTGTCTGCCTCCCTGCTCAGGAGGGAGTCTGCTTCTGCCTCTGCCCTTCCCCTTGCTCGTGCTCTCTCTCTGAAATAAATAAATAAAATCTTAAGAAAAATTTACCCTCTTGCCCCAGTAACTCACAATCAACACACAACTAAAATATACTCTCCCAAGATGCCCAGAGAGACATCCAATTATGACATCAGGCTCAGTCTTGTAATCCAAGACCTTGTCATGTAAAGCAGATGCAGGTGTGAATGAAAGGTCTTTGACATAGCTTCTCCTATTCTGAAGACCTGTGAGTTAAAGAGAAAATGTATCTGGTCTCCAGACTCCCAAAAGATAGTGACGAGTTTGGGATGGTAAAATTGTAATATTCCCTCCCATTTAAAAGATGGGTTAAATAGAGCTAAAATGATAAGTAGAATTAAGACTATAGTGGATGCTAATGGTGTCTCTTTGACACCTTTTTTACTGAGGTAGTGTCTATCTTCAACGTGCTATGAGTGTTGACTCACAGCTGTCTAACACTAGCAGCTGACGCATCTGAATGGTACAATATGTATCACAACCAGTGGATCCCATTGTCATGAGTTTTGGGGGAATTTGTACTTTCGGTCCCTGCAATCATAAACTTTATGGTTTAGGTTCAATTCCTAGAAGAGGGACACTTTTACCAGGAGACACAGTAAGAGTGTCACTGCACTTAGAACTATGGCTTCTACCTGTTGACTTTGATCTCCTGATGCCAGTAGAACGAAAGAAACAAAAAGGAATTATTATTGTCAGGGATAGTTAAACCTGATCATCATAGGGAGGTAGGACTGCTACAAGATATGGGGGCAAAGAGGAATACACTTGACACTTACATGATCCATTTGACATCTATTCCCACTTTTAATTGTTAATAGATGAATAAAGCAATCATGATCTGATAAGTGTGTGGTGACCAGGGTCTCAGATCCCTCAGAAAGGAGGGAGTCTGTGTTACTATAGTAGATGCTGTTATTGTCTCTCCCAGATCCTGCTTCCCTTTTTTCTCCTTCTCCCATGAATTTCCTATTCTCAGGTTCTACTTTTAGGGTAAGCAAACTTAGAGGCAGACAAGTCTTGAGTTTGTTAGTTGTTAGTTGGATAATTTCATGTAATTTACTAGATCAACCTAACCCTGCTTTCTCCTCAATATCAGAATTAATTTTCTCATAAAGTTTTTGTAAAGATTAAGGAAGTTAATGAAAATAAGTTTGCTGGCATCATGGTACAGTTGGAAGAATGGCGGACAGAATAGGTATTCAAAAGTTTCACTTAATAGTATCATTGTATTTTTCTTCTCCCCTGGCATACCTTGAGCCATGACTTTTTGGGGGGTTACACACCAAACATTAATTTCACATAGAATTGTTTCTACAAGGAAATGTGCTAAATCTGATTATCTTTCTATACCCAACCCAAACACTAATCAACAAATGGAAACCATGAATGTATTCTTGGGAAATATAATTATAGTGTTATTTCTGATATATGCCTCTGTCTCTTTCATCAGGCTATGAGCTTCTTTTGTGAAGGACCCTATATTACTGACCATTTTTTAAATAATTTGTTTGAAATAAAATGTTTAATATATGTCATATTTAACTTTTGTATTTTGATTTTCACAAATACCTCTATGCATATACTTCTATATTGATGGAAATTCTATAGATTAACTTACTTATTGAATTATATGATTATCTTTTACATTATTTTATCATAATTTTAGCTATCTGAGCTTGAATCAATCTGCCTAATATCTATGTCAAAAAGGACTCATATTTTTAAATCTCAACTGCTCATCATTTTCAAAACCTTGGCAATAATGATTTGACATGTGTCCTGTATGAAACATTACTACTTAAGTAACTTTTGGACATTAATGGTTTTGTAGATAACTCTAAAATTGAGTTAAATATAAAAGTGGAAATCTTTAGCTAAATAATAGAAACAGGACATTACTATTCAGCTATACCTACCACAAGGCAGAATTTGGACAAGCTTATAGTAATTAACTTAGGCTCTTCTCTCACAATCCAGCTTAATGAAAATATTTTTTGAAAGAAATCTTGCAATTACATTATGCTGAGTGAATCACAAGCTATAAAGATTGCCTACTAGAAATACAGTAGTTTATATAGAATAGTCAGTTTTTCCCAGTGTCTAAGCCAATTCTTGGGAGTGTCATTAGATTCTTTTGGAAGCTGTAGTAGACTTACTATTAAATCATCACTTCACTGCAGCAAATGGTATTTACTGTGGCAATTTTTAAAAATTACATTAAAAAGTCTCATATCATTAACTTGTAAAAGAGTAGCATATAAACCAGAAGAAATTGCTCAGTGGTTAATATTTACTGAATTTATATAAAGCACAGTGTTATATATAATATGTGGTATTTGTTTATAATTTATTTGGTGAATAAATACATATGAATACAACTAAACAAAATTTATGTATTACAAACTCTCTCTCTCTATATATATATAATTTAAAGAGAATGGTATATTCAAAATAAGATTGGATGAGTTTTTAGAAAGCATTTGGAATCTTACAAATGGATAAGAAAAAGATGAACTCAGTAGAAAATGGGCCAAGTATATGAATAGGTTATACAGAATATAGTAAAAGGGTAACAAACAGAAACATGTTTCAGTTGTTAGGGAAATGTAAATTAGAATAAAGTAACACAACATTTTTCATGTTGGTTTTGTAAAAATTGAAATGAAAAGGACAAATAATCCTTGTAACTAGATAATTTTTAGAAAAATAGGTACTTTCATACATGCTGATGGTAATATGAATTGCTTTGTTCTTTGGGAAAGTAAATTGGCAATAACTATTAAAATTAAAATCGTTGGACTTCCACTCCCAGCTGATATAATAATTGGTACAGGACTAGATCCCAACCATAAACTAAAAACTAAACAATATATGTTAAGCCACTATTTATACACATTGTGAAACAGTGAACCTAATACTTGGATCCCTTTGAAGAAGGGCAACCACACAGGCTATGCACATATGATTTCTGTCTAGAAGCAAGTTTTTTAGACTATGACACACAGAAGTGGAGCCCATGTAGAGCACAGAGGTCTTGCTGGGGGCACAGATTGTATTACAGAGCTTTTGAGCAGCTGTAATTAGTGGGGTAGAAAGGAGAGATTTGCAAAAAGAACCTCCAAAAATCTGCCCCATGTGTTTAGCTGGATACTGTACGCAGACATTGTGATGACAGAGATGTTGGAATTAAAAGACAAGGACCTTAAAACAGCTATTAAAAATATGCTTATGGATTTAAAAGAAAGGTGGACGTATTGAGTGGAAAAATACTGAATATCAGTAAAGAAATGGAATCTTTGAAAAAAAAAGGAAATTCTGGAACTGAAAAATAATAGTATCTGAAATGTAAAAACACGGATGGGTTACAAACCTGTTGGACTTTTCAAAAAACAAAAACAGTGACTTTGAAGATAATGCAATAGAAAGTGACCAAAGTAAAGTTTGATAAGAACAAAAAAATAGACTTTAAGATAGGTAAATCCTCAATGGCCTGACACAATATCAGGTGGTCTAAGTTACGGACAGTTGGAATTCCAGAAGAAGAGATAGAAATGATCTAGAGTAGGTATCAATTACTTATAACAAGAAGCCTTATCTGGAGATTTGATTGTATAGTTATCTTCTAGAAAAATAGAGAGATAAAATGTCTCTTAGCTGTGTATAAAACAAAATAGTTTGTGAAACCAGATTCCACTTTCACATATACTAGGAACTCTGATCATACAAAATACTTAACAATTTGAAAACACCCTATACATTTTATTTCTTTGTACCATTACATTTGTTTCCCTTGTCTTCGCTGAGAAACTTATTTACATTTCAAGACACAGTTTTAAATATTGAGAACAAGTAATATTTGGTAAATCAGCATGTTTTTATCAATTGAATTATTGAAATAAAATTTGTTGAAAATGTGTTTACACGGGGCGCCTAAGTGGCTCAGTTGGTGAAGTTTCCGACTCTTGGTTTCAGCTCAGGTCATGATCTTGGGGGTCCTGGGATCGAGCCCCACACCCGGCTTCCCACTCAACAGGGAGTCTGCTTGTCTCCCTTTCTTTCTGCCCTCCCCCAGCTCATGCTCTCTCACCCTTTAAAATAAATAAATCAATCTTTTTTTAAAATAAATCAATCTTTAAAAAATATATGATTACAACTGTCCATAGAGATCAATAATAATAAGCAATCAATAATTTGGTAGATGAAACAATTGCGGATGGTCATTGACATAGGATCTTTGGGAAGGTTAAAAAAGCAGCTGTAGTGAGTTGGGGAAGAGCCATGGGCCCTCTGGAGGTAATGAGCTCTAAATTTTTAAATCCAGCATACCTGAATTATTTACTTGTTTTACTAAGGGTTAATTACTCAATTGGTCAGGATGGGGAAAGAGAAACAGAAAATGATAAAGTTAAATTTAGGAAACAGACCCCAGCCTAAAGCTCTCCTTTCCATAAAAACAAAACAAAACGAACACACACACACACACACACACACACAAAAAAAAACTGTTGTAAACCCACTCAAGAAATGACAACATATATCTAAGTAGGAACTCCTTTTAAAAATGTTGCTTCAAGTCTTAAAATCATTTGGTAACACATACTGAGTTTATCCAGTCTTTTAGGAGAAAAATTTTTTGGAATCTCATAGAATTAATGCATTATGACATGTGACATTCCTTCCCGTTCTGCAAATTCAAAATACTGACAACAAGAAAGGAAACTCAGTCCAATTTTAAGAGTCTCAAAACCATATATTCAAATAAATGAATTTATGAATTCTGCTGTCAGTTCAACTCTCTCAATTGCTGCTTTTAGCTCGTCTGGGAGTGTGTTAACTGTGCTGTTTATTTTCATGTGAAGGACAAGCTAAATATTCAAACTACTATCATTTCCCAGAAAAAAAAAGAATATGAAATGGTGAATAATGAATAAGAGTCTAAATGCAGTAAACCTTAGGACAGAAACATTTGCTCTCCACAAATAAAGACGGTAAATGTGGTAGACTATGTATATATGGAACAACAGTTCTTTCAAAGTTTGCACACATCCCTCTCTCTACTTTCATGAATAGTTTCATTCATTTCAGTGTGGCCTGTTTGTATGTGTGCATGTGTGTGTGAGTTCTGGAAGGCTAGTCTGTTCTACCCAAGTCCAGCTGCATGTAGAAAATGTTTTGAGATGTCTAAATTTGTATAATTCCATTCAGTACTTTGTATGAAATAATTCAGCCCAATGTGTGAAAACAGGAATAGAGGAAAGAAAGCAAATAAATCATGATATGAATTCTATTCAAACTAAAATATAAAATAATAGAAGATGGCAAGTGAGAGACATATTAAGATTAATGTTTTAATCTCATTTTAATGAAAATTAAAATATCACACTTTATTACTTCAGACAAGAAAGGTCTATCAGGAAGTGAGCAGATAAACCAGATATTTCCCAGCTCACATATTCTACTATGAGAATAAAGCTTATGTTTAAACAACTTAATTTGTTTCTTCTTTACACTGTGATGCATTAGCCATCATATGAAGCTTTTAAATTATATTTTAATTTTTATGATTATATAAAAAAGAGCAAGCTATATGAAGGCTAGCATAAAAAATGAACAGGATAATTTAATGATAATTTAGTCTAAATAATAGGTTAGCTATTTACATATTTGTTATTTTATTAGGTTTACATGACAATAATATTAAAAATTAAAATCTATAAGCAAACATTTTTCTGAATTAAGTATCAGAATTTTGAAGCATAAATGGTTAGAACTAAGAAGTCCCCAATGTTATAGTCATGGCAGTGTGGTGGTCTTTGGGGAGGCACTCTTCGTGGTTGGAACTCAACTTTTCATTATAAATTGAAGTTACAGGACTATATTATCTCAAGATCCTTTCTTCTTTGCCATTTTATGTACTATGAACTTATTCCTATCATTTAAAGGGAAATACACAAGACATTTATTAGAAAATAAACTTTCAAAGGAAATGGTCAATGTTCCAAATATTTGGTTTATTTAAATGATGCATACAATATTTTAACCAGGTTTTTTTTTTTACAAAATCTGAGAAATAGTTTTATTCTTCCAGTGTTCCAAGTTATTCATTAGAGTTTCTGTCCTTTTGTCTGTGCTTAACTTGGAAGCTAATTTGAGCAAGCAGAAAAACGAAGTTAAACAAATAAGGCAACTTGGGAAATGCATATAGCATTAAAGTTTGATGCTCTCACAGATATTCTCTTTGAAATTTACACACTCATTATGTCCGTGTAGGTGTGGCTAGATATGTAGGTGCCAAAGTTTCTGGAAAATATATAAGATAAAACTTGTTAAAACTCATTTAAAGGGAAGAGAAAATTTGGCCAGAGGAGATGCCTTCATTTTTTTCTTTTTTTACTTGAATGCACAGTAAGAACTACATTTTATAGTAATGATATTGCATACATATATTGTATGTGTTTGTGTGTGCCTATCTCTTTATCTATTATGAAGTAGCTTATTCCATTAGCTCTAAATTTCACTTTTTTTAAAAGATTAATTTACTTATTTATTTGACAGAGAGAGAGCGCACAAGCAAGTAGAATAGCAGGGAGAGGGAGAGGGAGAAGCAGGCTCCCCACTGAACAGGGAGCACGATGCGGGGCTCTATCCCAAGACCCCGATATCCTGACCTGAGCCGAAGGCAGACACTTAACGACTGTGCCACCCAGTCGCCCTTAAATTTCACTTTTTAAAAACATGTTATAACAGCTCTGAAATCAGGATATCCTTTACAGGATAAACCATTCAGCAATTGTGACATTGTTCTCTTTGCCAAAGAATGAATACCGAAGCTTCCAGATTGCATATCAGTGGTTCTGAGAAGCATCCTAGAGATAATAGTGGAGGATCCTTTACATAATGTTGCATGAACAATGGTCTTGAAGGCACAAAAGATGATGTTCATGTGGGAAAATAAAGACATTTATTACTCTCAGCTGAAAACGAATTGAAAATATCAAGCCTTTGCAATCATATGCAGTAAACTCTAGAATATAAATCCAATACGTTTAATTCTTCAGGGAAGCTTTCTTTTATATGGCTGTCCAATAGGGCAGCTACTAGCTACTACTAGCTACATATGGCTATAGATGTCTTGAAATGTGGCTAGCAGGAATTAAAATGTGCTCTAAATGTAAAAACACTGGACTTCAAAAACTTGGTATTAAAAAAAGTAAACAACTTCATTAATTTTTAAATATGATTTCATGTTGAAATGCAAATGTGATCTATTTGTATTACATAAAGTATTTTATTAAAATTAATTCCACTTGCTTTTAGCTGTTTAAGTGTGGCTACTATACATTTTTAAATTACATGTATGGTTTGTGTTACATTGCTTTGGATGGTGCTGGTTTAGATATTTGTATCACAAGAGTCAAGAGGCTCTGCTTTTCAATATGTCTGGCCCTTCCCTGAGATAAAAACCCTAGGTGAAAATCTGCTTTTTGTGAAGAAAAGTACAGGACACATAATAGATTAATTATCTCAAAGCCATTATTCCCTCCTCCTGTTCACATATTGGTAGGTATCCAATGCTGGTGTGACATTAGCTACACAAAAAGCAGACCTATGCTGAGGAGTTGCATGAAGGTAGAACGAGCCTGGCATCTTGGAGATTTGTGCTCACTTACATTTGAAAGCTGATACTGGAAATTAATAATAAATTGGAGTAAGCAAATTAACAGATAGTAGGCAAATGGATAAAATTGCATATGTGGCGTGGGTCTTGGGATCTCCCTATTCCCATTTTATGCAATTGTTTAGAAAAAAAAATGGTATTCAAAATGAATATTTTATGAAATAGTGTTTACCTTAAAAAAGTATTGATAAATAAACGGTTCTGGCAAAATAATTTTTCCATGTGATGCCAAAGTATTAAATTTTAGAAACTGTTTCAGAGCACAGAAAGAAATGAACTCCAGAAAAAAAGTGATAAAGGCAACTCCTTCAGAGGAAAAGTACACTTTATATGTGTTAGGAAGATTGTACCTTTAAAACTGGTACCCTGCAGTTTTTCCCAAATGCTTGTGTATCTTGCTATATGTCTAGTCAATGGTAAGAAACCCAAATTGAGCAGTATAGACCCACCGTTAAAATAAATGGACTTAAAGTGACCTAGTTGCTAATTTTTTCCAGTTTATCATAATCATGGAATATAATAAAACTATGTAAAAAGCACCAAGAGAGTAAAGAGAAACAGCTCCACATATTTCCTGCTCCCTTTTGCAAAACCAATAGTTTTGTTCCGTGAAAATTTAAATGCCATGTTTAATTTTGATAGTTATTTTGATACAACTTTGGAGCAACATCATTTTTTTTTCTGATGTGCATGGAAGTTCCTAAAATCAAATTAGCTTTTCCGGTTCCTAGGGATGCACATCTGGGTCACGCTAACACCGCGGTTTCCTCTATCCGCTTGGTTCTTCTGTGAGTCTGGACCAGTACCCATGTCGTGCTTTGGGGCCTCTGCAGCCTTAGGGGGCACCTGGGTGGCTCAGTTGTTAAGCATCTGCCTTTGGATCAACTCCTGGGATCAAGCCCCACATCAGGCTCCCTGCTCACCAGGAAGCCTGCTTCTCCCTCTCCCACTCCCCCTGCTTGTGTTCCTGCTCTTGCTCTCTCTCTCTGTCAAATAAATAAAATCTTAAAAAAAAAATTAGCTTAGTGGAGTGGTTGCATTCATGAGGGGAATCACTCATACCATGATGTATTTCTCTACTTTACATCTACTCTGTAAAACTCTCCTTCACAGAAACTGTAAAGCCTCCTCCTTTCCTTATCACTGAAATAGCAAAATCTTCTCTCCTTAGAAATGTCAACTTCCCTATCTCAGATAAATATGTAATACATCCAGAAGAAAATATATTATTTGGGCAAAATGAAAAACTTCTAATTTTTTTTTTAATCTAATGAACTTTTGCATACCTCTTGCCAACTTAAATTTTTTTGGCAAGTTATTTAAATATTTTTTTCTTAAAAGAAAACATTCAATTTTATGACTCTACTGATGCAAAATTATATTCACACTCCAGAGAAAGGAATGCACTTGGGGCGTCTGGGTGGCTCAGTCATTAAGTGTCTGCCTTCAGCTCAGGTCATGATCCCAGGGTCCTGGGATGGAGCCCTACATCGGGCTCCCCGCTCAGCGGAAAGCCTGCTTCTCCCTCTCCCTCTGCCTGCCGCTCCCCCTGCTTGTGTTCTCTATCTCTCTGTGTGTCAAAGAAATAAATAAAATCTTTTTTTTTTTTTTAAAAGACAGGAATGTACTTTTAAAGAGCTCAGTAAGTCTAAAACCTAATAGAAACACTTGGATATTTCCTACCATATGCTTACACTACAAGAACAATTTTAATGGATGATGATAAATCAAACTATAGTAGTTATTTGCTGAGATAATGTGCACTTTTAAAATATGGAAAGTTACTGGGGTGCCTGGGTGGCTCAGTCGTTAAGCGTCTGCCTTCGGGTCTGGTCATGATCCCAGGGTCCTGGGATTGAGCCCCACATGGGGCTCCCTGCTCTGCGGGAAGCCTGCTTCTCCCTCTCTCACTCCCCCGACTTGTGTTCCCTCTCTCGCTGTGTCTCTCTCTGTCGAATAAATAAAATCTCTAAAAAAAAAATATGGAGAGTTACTTGACTTATGGTAGAATCTATCATTTACATATTGCCTAATATTTTTCATTATCTAAATAAAAGTTATTCCTCACATTTGCCTTTTGCAGGACAGAATTCTCATTTTATAGGTGAAAAGTTAAAACCTGGATAAGAGCTTATCCCAAATTAAACAGTGGCTTATAGCATAATTGAGAAGATAATATACTACTCTACTTTTTTGTTGAGATTTTCCAATATACACTACAAAATGATGTCTTATTATTTTTGTACTATATGAATAGAAAAAAACAAAACAAAACAAAACAAACTAAATAGGGGCACCTGGGTGGCTCATTCGGTTAAGCATCTGACTTTGATTTTGGCTCAGGTCATGATCTCAGGGTGCTGAGGTTGAACCCTGTGTCGGGCTCCATGCTCAGCGTGGAGTCTGATCCAGATTTTCTCACTCCCTCCGCCCCCCTCCCCATGCTGTCTCTCTCTCTCTCTCTCTCAAGTAAATAAATCTTTTTTTAAAAACTAAATAATCAGCTATAATTAAATAATTATTTGACTGAATATGATAGACTATTTAGTTCACTACCTAGAAATTAATTTGGGTAGCTAACACTCTGAGCATACAAATATTCTTAACTATTAGTAATTATAGAATTGTGGAATCTGCAGAAGATAGCTTCTTAACAGTAACCTGAGTTTATCACAATAAAATTGAAACCTATCAGAATTAGATTGCAAGTGGACATGTACTGAAAGTGAAATATCATTTGTTGATGTTATGAACTGGTTAAAATTCTAAAGCCATTTTTAGAAAATTGGAGTATTAAACTACAGAAATTTTAATTTCAAGTAAGATAAGCAATAGAAAATTATTTTCATAGCTAACAACTATATGACTTTTTATTATTCACTAAGGCCATTTATATAATTATTGGGAAAGGCAATGCCAAGGCTTTCCTCAAAGACCTCAGTTACTTAAAAATGTACAGGGCTGGAAGTAATCTCTTCAGCTCTCGTTTCATTTTTCCCAATTTATCATGGATCAGTTTTATCAAAAAAAGAAAAGGAAAGCAATTCTAGTTATTGTCTAATCAGAATTAGAATAAGAAGGTATATTACAAAACCTGCATGTCTTAATTCATTCTTTTTTTAAAAATTTTTATTGTTATGTTAATCACCATACATTACATCATTAGTTTTTGATGTAGTGTTCCATGATTCATTGTTTGTGCATAACACCCAGTGCTCCACACAGAATGTGCCCTCTTTAATACCCATCACCAGGCTAACCCATCCCCCCACCCTTAATTCATTCTTATCTCATAACATAGCTGTGTGACTTAAAGGATAAAAGTGAAGTCAAGGAGATGAGCACGATCTTTAATACCCATCACCAGGCTAACCCATCCCCCCACCCTTAATTCATTCTTATCTCATAACATAGCTGTGTGACTTAAAGGATAAAAGTGAAGTCAAGGAGATGAGCACGATCCCTGGTGCATAGTTAAATGTTTAATAACCATTTACTTTTTCCCTCGTCACTTCATTCAATAGCCGATAATAGTTAATAATAATTTACTATTCCAGGCAGTGTGTTAGAATTTAGATGATATAGTGTAAATGCCAAGATGCCAAGATCTCAAATAACTTTTTTTTTCTTCAAAAACTATACTTTGGAATCCCAGAATAGTGCCTGGTATATGGTAGGAGCTCAGTGAATGCAGAAGCTATGAAGGAATGTTTGCAGTATGACTGCTATACTAACTGAGATAATCTACTTAAAATGCTTAGAAGGGTGCCTGGATATAGTATAAATACTTTATAATTGTTAGCAATTTTGATTTTTTTCTCACTTTTATTTTCCTTTGCAAATGGTCCCTTTTAATGTTTTCCTCTGAGTAGGTTCTATTTACTGCTTAGCTTCTGTTTATTCATAATTTCTCTCCTGGCCTGCCATAACCCCTCTTGTCTCCTGAACATGTGTGCATTCTTGAAGTCCTAACTCCTGTAGTGATGTATGTTTATCCATACATCTGAATCCAATTCAGATTCCTGAGGAGAGACTATAACTGGGTAGGTTGTTTGGTCAAAACCTCTCCATTGTAGGCCATCTCAAGGCTGAGTGTCTTTAAGACAGATGCCCACTCTTGTCTAATCAACAAAATTCAGGGACGTGTGTGGGCTGTGCGCTATAGAATATTCTGTCTGTGCCCTTGGTTGCGATTTCCTCTGTTAGCTACAGTCTATGGCACGTGTGTGGGAGTAGAAATAGTCCCTGAAAACTCTGAGTTTATATGATCCTTATAGCCCCGGAGAACTCACAGCTAGCAGTACTAGTGAAAGAAAGCCTTTTTTCTTGTATTGGCGGCTGAAATCTCAGGGAGAGTTTGATTGAACAGCCTTGAGTCCCTGCCCATTCCTGAGTCAATGAGTAATTGAGGCTGGAGTGGAGGAGCGGGTAGAGTACCATGACTGTAAAGACCTGGATCTTGTACTCAACTCTTGAGCTGGGAGATTGGATCAGATCTACTTAAACCATGTAGCCTGGAATGGAATAGGAACTGTCCTTCAGAAAGCAACTGGCAAGATTAATACCTTAGTAAATTTCACATAGAAAAGCATACTCTTTTTAGAGAAATACCGTTTGTCACTCTTTAAAACATAATCTTACTGACACTTGGGTTTCTGCTCTTTGATACAGTTTACAAAATATTTTTTCAATTATTTTTTTAAATAATATCTTATTTATTTATTTGAAAGAGAGACAGCAAGAACGAGAGACGGACACAAGCAGGGGGAGTGGGAGAGGGAGAAGCAGGCTTCCCGCCGAGCAGGGAACCCCTATGCGGGGGTTCGATTCCAGGACCTTGGGATCATGACCTGAGCCGAAGGTAAACGCTTAATGACTGAGCCACCCAGGCACCCGTCAGTTATGTTTCATACCAAACAATCTTCCCAAGGTAATTTAAATTCAGTGGACTTTTAGAGAAAACGTACTAAATGACAGAAACTTTACTGCTCATGTTGTAAGAGATGCAGAAATGATCAATATATAAACCCTGACTTCAAGTAGTTTACAGACTAAAGGGAAATACAGAATAACAAGATAAATTCAATACAGTGTGGTTAATTCAATGAAGGAGGTCTATTTACATTCGGGGAGGGTGATCGTGCCATGTAATGCAGGACAGTGATATAGAGACAAATCTCTCTGGTAGGTGGGAGCACTGGGGTGGGGGCTAGGAAGGGTTCATGACAAAAAGAACCCACAAGCTGAGTAGTACTTGAAGGATAAATAGGGGGTGATTAAGGAAAAAAAAAAAGGAATCCGGATGAAGAAAAGCCTGAGACGAGAAACAATGGTATGAAGTGTACAGCAACAAGTAGAAAAAGATGAGACTAATTAGGCAGACAGCGTTCCAGGATGCATCCTATACAAAATAAGCTGTGTTTTATTCATATACAAGATTGGAATATTTTTATTTTTTAATTTTTAAAAATATTTTATTTATTTATTTATTTACTAGAGAGAAAGAGAGAGAGAGCACAAACAGGTGGAGCAGCAGAGGGAGAGGGAGAAGCAGGCTCTCTGCTGAGCGGGGAGCCCGATGTGGGACTCCATCCCGGGACACTGGGATCATGACCTGAGCTGAAAGCAGACGCTTAACCAACTGAGCCACCCAGGTGTCCCAAGATTGGAATATTTTTAAAAAGGCAGTGTTTTCACAGGGCAATATCACTTCCCTAATTCACCTGAGCTGAAAAACAGTTAAGATATTTCAAGAAAGCTACAGTCTCTTAGGGCTTGTTACAGTCTTGAAAAAAACACTTTTACTGTATTAAACAATTATATATTATGGACTCTTAGACTCTTCAGTGTCATGTGAACTTACAGTGTGATAAGAAGAGAGATAAAATTACAACATACAGTATTTATAAAATTTTAGCAGAACTGTCACTACTTTTTTTGTAATTACTTTTTTAATGAATCTCCAGATATTACAATCATTATTGCTCTAAAGAATAATATATTTTGCAATAAATGAGATGAGTCCTTTTGATGGACTCTTTCTCTCCTGTACACTCAGTTGTGATTTTGATGATGGCCTCAAAGTACCCTCTCTATTTTTATGCGAAGCACAAATGAAAGATCTGGCTAACAAAAAATTCTGATTGTTTCTTTCAATTAGGGTTCAAGTAAAAGGCTATAAAGGTCCTAATTTGGCACATTCTTATAACAGAAATGTTGTCAAATGCACACTATAAAAACCACGTGCACACTGCTGTGGATAATAGTTTGTAATTTATAAGACAAATTATTGTTTTATGTTCATTGTAATCACTTGACCCAATGCTTTTTCTTTCCTTTTTTCTTTTTAAGATTTTATTTATTTATTTAAGAGAGAGAGTGTGCAAGCATGAGTGGGGTTGGGGAGGGGAGGGAGAAGCAGACTCCCTGCAGAGCAGGGAGCCCCACATGGGGCTTGATCCCAGGACCTCAGGATCATGATCTGAGCTGAAGGCAGCCACTTAACTGACTGAGCCATCCAGGCACCCCGACCCAGTGTTTTTTCTTGATAAATTAGAAAAAAAATTTGTTCCACTAAATAGAACATTAAAACCTACTTTTTTTGTGTTGAGCAATTAATATTTTTAGTTACAATGCACTATTCATTATTTCCAACTGTTAATGAGACTTTTCAAAATATTCTCTTGAAATATTAAGAAGGTGGTTTTATTTGAATTTTTTTATAGTAAGTAAAATAATTGTAGACAACTTTTCAGCAAAAGAAATATCATCAGCTTGTGGAATAGACTCGGCTGTGTTCATTCATGTGTGATTGAACAAACTGCAACCTCAATCAATATTTATTTATCAAGATTTGCATAGTGGAAATATAGAGATGCCTACATAGTGCAACTGAAATAAATTTATAAACTAACTTTATAAATAGTATTGTAGAAAACACGTACATACACAGAAACATATATGTAACTTACCTTCAGATGTAGCTTATAGCAGAAGAAGGTCTTGATTATAGGCTATTTTCTATTATTATATATGCACATGTATATGCAATTTATAATGACAATATTCTACTACTATGGATATGTTAATTAGCGTAATTTTGGTTACCATTTTCAACCTCTGTGTGTGTGTGTGTGTGTGTATATCAAATCATCAAGTTGTATACCTTAAATATATACAATTCCTATTTATTGAGGTATCAATTGTACCTCAATATATGAATATACAAATTGTCAGAAGGTCGGTTTTAGCCTAATGCTATGTCACAATGCCTATACATCGTTCAGTTTGCTTCATTTCATCACATGAGCATTTTATTATCTCACATCATCACAAGAAGAAAGATGAACACAGTGCAATAAGATATTTTGAGGGGGGGGAAGAGAGGGGGAGAGAGAGAGACCATATAAGTTTTATTACAGTTGTCATCATTAAAAATAAAATACCCATTTATTTTACTAGCTAATGGGCTTTTTGAGGAATAACAGAGGAATTGTAATTTGGGACACGCAAGCTATGGTGAACCATAGGCAAGTCCAAAGAGACAAAGGGGAGGTTAACTTTTGTTAGATTTTAGGCGGTGTAATCATTGTGTATGTATATATATATACACTACATCTTTATCCATTCATCAGCTAGTAGACACTTGGGCTGTTGAATCACTATATTGTACACCTGAAACAAATATTAAAGTGTATGCTAACTAAAAAATATCTTTTTAAAAAAGATTTTAGGAAGACACTGGGGAGGGTTCAAAGTTGTTGTGATTTCTACTGACTGCAAGCAGTTGTCAATATGTTGTTTTGGGGCAGGAAGGGGTCTTCCTTCTTTTTCTTAAAAGCTGGAGATAAAATTCCTATGTGAAAAATGTCCTTTCTTCTCAAAGTACTTCTTATCTTCCTTCTTCCCGCTGGTTATGTCGGCTGCAGGGACTGGTACCTATGTGAGAGCCCTCTCTTCAGGGCCTCTTGGCTCCATTTTAAATGAGGTCTCCTATACTCATTTTCACACAGTATACTTTATACTTGTCCTATTTTATTATTATTTATTATTGTTAATCTCTTCCTGTGCTTAATTTATAATTAAACTTTATCATAGCTATGTATGTATAGAAAAATCACAGGATATATGGGGTTCAATACAATCTGCAGTTTCAGCATCCACTGGCATCTTAAAATATATTCTCTGCAAAATAAGGGGCACTACTCTACTTAGAAACAGAGATAGAGACACTAGGTGTGCCCATTATTATTGTAGTATTGCAGCTAACCAGCCTTCTTAGTACTAGGGAAATACACGAACGTATATACACACATACACACATATGAATGTAACAAATCTACAGCTGTATTTCTTTTTTTTTTTAGATTTTTTTATTATTTTATCTACGGCTGTATTTCTACATCTGTCTCTATGCATTAAAGACCATGAGTTCACAACAGTGTTTCTAATTCCAGTCCACAGCAGCAGAGGATCTTTTGTAGTTGTCTTTCCTTTCTTATTTATAACTTCTTTCTTCAGAGGTAAGAAACTCCTTATTTCCACAGTATACTTGCTTATATGATCAAGCCTTGCTATATGTAGCAAAACTCTCATTGCCATCATTGCCACTCTGTTGCCCTCACCCTCACCTCACCAATCCGTTGTGATCAGAACCTCTCTCAGTCTCCGACATCCCTTGCCAGGCTGCCAATAACACTCTCTTGTATGGATTCTATCTTATGCTACTGCTTCCTCCCTTTATAAAGATGTCTACCTTGTTCAGATTTAATTAATAGCTTTTAGATTAAATTAACACCTTTGGAGAGAAGAAAGGTAGATAGGGAAGAAGGAAGGAAAGAACAAAGAACAGATGGAAGGAATAAATTAATAAAGAATCATAAAACTATGAACTTGTATCCATTTCAAAAATATGTACAGTAAGCTTTTATGCGTTGGGTATTTCTTTTATTCTTATTTCTTTTAAATTTAAGTTTGAATACTTATATTTCAAGGTGAGAACAACAAATTATTTGAATGGAAGACATCAATATTATAGGACATATATGTAAAAATGTAAGTAAATATTAAAAATGGGTGTTTTTGAGTTGGTTTTCTCTTCACCAAAATTCTCAGTATAAATTACTGTAATTACAGAAAACATGTTTTTTCTTCTGGTGCAAAAATAATTTAAAAGAAAGTTTAAGGATATATAAAAGGATTGGGAGAAATGCAATGCTTTAATTTTTTGCAGTTTGGCCTTTATAGAAAACCAAGCTAAATTCAATCCCTTTGAACAAAGTAACCACAACAGCATACTCAAGAAACTGTCTACATACTGATGATTATATTTGATCATCTTGATTTTCTTTATAGAAGGTAGTACACAGCATTTTAAACCACTTTCATTTGTTTATCTACTCAAGATAGAGCTATATAGGGCTACTATATTGCACTCCTTCCATGTTAAATGTTATTTTTTTAGGTGTTTTGATTTTTATAAAGATATATATGACATGTTTTGTGGCCCCAGAAGTTTACAATATAGAAAATAAAATAATTGGTATAGGAGGCAGAATACGTTGGGTGGCACAGGCGGTAAGTTTTTGGAGTTCAGAGGCAAGAAAGAGCATCTTTAATTTCAATGATGTGCAGTCTTCCTAGCAAATGTGGAATTGAAGTCTGACCTAAATTGTTGACTTCCTTTTTTAAATAATACCTGTTACAGAAACAAATATATTTTTGGAATGATATAAGTAAAAGTAAAAAGACTCTAAGTTAAAGGACCATTCAAAATTTGTAATACAGTATTGTTCAAATAATTATAGTATGGTAAAAGCTTCTAATATAATAATTTGCTAAAATAATATTTGGTGAGTTTTCATTTTAAAATTATATTTTTATTCATGTATTATTTAAGAAATCTATTTATACCAATAGACCTGAAATTCTTCTAATGCATTTTTGCTATTTTTTTTTTTTTTGGTCCAAACTACTTGGCTATACATATACATACTATACCTAAACACTCAAGAGACTGATCCCCTGAAATAAATATTGTCTCACTGTGTGGTTCTAGAATGAAAATGAGATTTGGATGAATAATTACTTTAATCTGACCCATGAAAATATACAAGATCATGAACAAATGTTTGTTTTGTATACAAGGCTGGCTTCATGGATATAGGACCTTGGCAATTGAATAGGGCCCATGCTCAGAAAGGCCTCGTGTTTGGTTTAATATTCTATTGTCTTTTTAATAATTTTGAACAAGGGATCTTGCATTTTTATTATGAACTGGTGCCCACAAATTATGTAGCGGATCCTGCCTGTATCTTTATTAGTTTGGTCTCTAACACTGCATTGTATAATTGAAATTTGTTGAAAGATTAGGACTTAAATGTTCTCACACACACAGAAAAGGCAAATATGTGAGATAAAGGATGTGTTAATTAACTTGATGGGGGGATCCTTTACAGTGTACAGTATACGTATATCAAATCATCACATTGTACACTTTAAATATCTTACAATTTTATTTGTCAATTTTACTACAATGGAGCTGAAAAATTTTAATCTCATTATATTGGTTCTTCATTGAATTGATAAAATAATAATATATATATATTTTAAAACTCCATCATTCTGTCTTTATATTTCATTCTTTTTCTTCCCCTCCAAATCTTACTCTATATATGTATATGTATGAATGTATATCCCATAGTAGATTGCTAGACCATCAGCTTCTGAGGGCCAGGGTGATTGCTCAAAACAGACAATCATCTTCAATAAAATTGAGAATAGACACACTGAAAGAAATGTTAGTGAACTTGTTTTTATTCATGAGATGATATATATAACATGATTATTTAGGCAGCATATTTCATGTTAGTTTCAGGCAGCTAATTGTACATCTTAAGAAAATAACTGATGTCATGAGATTCTCTCAGGCCATTCCTGAGGGGATTAATTTAAGCATTCCAAATAAGTTAAAGTAAAACCATCCCTCTTCAGCACATTTAATCACCTTACCAAAATTGATGATCTTCATGCCTTCATGATCTTTTGAACTTCAGTGATAATAAAAAACCATGGTGTTTACCATATGACCAAAACCTATTCTGACATCTGATTATGATAAATGATACATCAATCTATTTTTTTCTTATGCCCACAGTCAGAATTTTTAAAAGTTAAAATGTTTTCATCTCCTCTAACCCCTTTAGTGTGCTTTAGTTACAGCCATAATGATCTTATCTGACATTAAGATAATTTATACTTAACTCTTTTTCTCTCATTATGGTATAGGTTAATCCTAATTTTTTTTAAAGATTTTATTTATTTATTTATTTGACAGAGAGAGCGAGAGAGCACAAGCAGAGGGAGCAGTAGAAGGAGAGGGAGAGGCAGGCTTCCCGCTGAGAAAGGAACCCGACGCGGGGCTCGATCCCAGGACCGCGGGACCATGACCTGAGCCGAAGGCAGACGCCCAACCATCTGAGCCACCCTAGTCAGAGGCATATGAAATATTTAGTTGCAGGATCATAGCTTACACAAATGTGTGTGTGTGTGTGTGTGTGTGTGTGTGTGTGTATGTGTGCAGTAGTTTTGCTGGTAGAAAAGACAAATAAGAGAAATAGAGAACAATTTGATCAGAATAAACAAGAACAGAAGAAAGAATGAAGGAAGGAAGGAGGGAGGGAGAGAAAGACTGACTTTACTGTTGAAGTTGTTAATCCTTATTCTTTCTTTTCTGATTAAAATATCCATTCATATCAAGATGATATTAATTAAATATAAGAAATTATAACATGCATCATCATAGGATAGGGCAATTATTTCTATAGTATTAACATATGAGGCAATACAATCATATGATTGTGTAGGTCCCAGAAATTCATAGAGTCAATCTTATTATTGTTGTCTACATTTTTAAAAAAATAAATAAAATTTAATTTTTGGATGTTTCCATAAGATGTATGATTAGGGTCGCCTGGGTGGCTCAGTCATTAAGCGTCTGCCTTTGGCTCAGGTCATGATCCCAGGGTCCGGGATCGAGCCCCACATCGGGCTCCCTGCTCAGGGGGAAGCCTGCTTCTCCCTCTGTCCCTCCCCCGGCTTGTGTTCCTGCTCTCGCTATCTCACTCTCTGTCAAATGAATAAATAAAATCTTTTTTAAAAAAGATGTATAATTAAATTCTGACCTTTTTGTTAATAAGCATTCTAATAGGTGGGAAGTAATATCTCATAGTAGTTTTAATTTGCATTTCCCTGATGATTTAGTGATGTTGAGCACCTTTTCATGTGCCTGTTGGCCATTTGTATGTCTTCTCAGGAAAAATATCTATTCTGTTCTTCCTGTTTTTTAATTAGATTGCTTGCTATTGAATTATCTCAGTTTTTTTTTTAATATTTTGGATATTAACCCCTTTTCAGGTATATGATTTGCAAATATTTTCTCCCACTCCATAGGCCTTTTTATTTTGTTGATGGTTCCCTTTGTTGTGCAAAAACTTTTTATTTTGATGTACTCCCACTTGTTTATTTTGTTTTTGTTGCCTTTGCTTTTAGTGTCAAATCCAGAAAATCATTGCCAGGAATGATGTCAAGGAGCTTATTCCCTATGTTTTCTTCTAGGAGTTTTAAGTATTCCAGTCTTACGGTCAAACCTTAAGTCTATTTTGAGTTAATTTTTGTTCATGGTGTAAGATTGTGGACCAGTTTTATTCTTTTGCATGTGGATATCTAGTTTTCTCAATATCTTTATTGAAGAGATTATCCTTTCCTCATTGTATATTCTTTGCTTTTTTGTCATAAATTAATTGACCATATAGGTTTGAGTTTACCTCTGGGCTCTCTATTCTGTTTCATTTATCTCTGCATGTTTTTATGCCAATACCATATATGTTTTTATTACTATAAATTTTTTATGTAGTTTGAAATCAGGAAGTGTGATGATGCCTCCAGATTTTTTTTTTCTCAAGATTGCTTTGGCTATTCGGGGTCTTTTGTTGTTCCATACAAACTTTAGGCAATATTTTTCACAGAAGTGAAAATGTTTTTGTTGATGTCTTTAATATTGCTCTATAAAATAAAAAATGTTGACAGTTATCTTGAAGCCTATTAGTAAAGGAATATTTATTTACACGAATTGAGCTGCTCAACTAGAGTTCTTAGTTACTTCTTTTTCTTTTTATAATTAAGAAAAAGTACTTTTCCTTTCAACCTCATGGCTCTTTTGGTTATATTTGCTCCAAATACAAAAGGTAACTCAATTTCTATTATTATAAAACAATATACAAAATAGGAAGCTTATTATCTCAAACTCAAAACTGGCTCCTAACTCTACATTCCTTGGTTTGATTAAGAATCATCATATTTCTAATCCCTTTGCTTTTATTTTTGAAGTTACATTTTAGCTAAAATGAATTTCTATATTCTATAACATATTCTCTGTTTAAAAAAAAGTACTATCAGAAGTATGATAAAAAAAAACATCTTGTTATGTTCTAAATAAGTGAGCAACAGAGGGAACAACCTTCAGAAAGTCAGGATGAAAAATTCCTGAATCCTGGTACTCTCAGGGAAGACTTCAGGAAGAGTTGACGCTTGAAATGAAGTAATGTGATTTAAATCAGTGAATAAGTTATCAAGGTTTGTGGGGTTTTGTTTTGGAGGGGAAAGTGGAGATTATGTATTGAGCAGGAAGATTGCCTTTAGGTAAGCAGGCAGATCTCTCCTCGTAAAATATTGAATTTGGAATTATTCTCTGGACATTGGGAACAATTGAATTTGTTTGAGCAAGAACTCTACACTATAGAAATTGCAGATTTCCAAGCATTAATTTATTAGTGTTTTATAGGGTATACTGAAGAGAAGGAAAACTTGAGACAGAAAAGCTTGATAAGATAATGAACAAATCCTCAAGTGATTTGGAAGAAGGGATTTATCAGAGACTTTGGTCATTGGTGGGAAGTTGGGGGAGATGAGAATAAAGTTACAGGAAGAAGTCTCTAAAGTTCTAGAAACTTGTTCCTTGAGAAATCATGCTATGAGTAGTAAAAAATAAAGAACAAAAAGCCTTTGAGATGCTATGCCTTTGACCTGCTCTGTTTGAAAACTTTTTTTAAGCCACACACTGAGCAGCTTCCATAGTATGCTTTATATATTTACAGACTACTGCACACTGTTGTGACAATTCACTTTGAAGTTACTCTCAGTGGTGTATGGCTTGATGAAGGAATGTCCTATAATCTTTCCGAGCGGGTCTGGGATACGGTAAAGCGAGGAGGAATCATGGGGGATAGGCCTGACCAGGTCTTCAAAAGATCTTTTCTCTCCCTGTTAAAAAGTGTTCATTCTTAGTTGCCACTCTCCTAGAAAAAATTGTGACCCTCAGGGGTTTTATTTGGAACAACATGAATGGTTTTACTTTCAATAGTCACAAGGAAAATGACAGGTTATATTTAATTTTTTTATATATCTTTATTTACATAGACTTCATTGATATCCCTGCTTGCTGTATAATTTAATTTATTTTGGGACATCAGAAAGAATCCATTGAAGTTGCACATGGCAATTGCCTACTTGGGCAGCAAAACATGAAGCACAGAACAGAATAGTAAATAAAATTCAGTTAAAAAAACACAGAGTACTTTAAAAGGCAATTATGGGTACTTTTATAAAAGTATACTTCATTCAAATACAAAAATATTAGTTGAAGAATAAGCAAGTCAGTGTTTGAGAACATGTTGCCCCCCATATTCATAAAAGACTTACAAAATGTGCAATCGATTTAAGTGTCTCAAATTTTCTGATGATGGATACAGAAATGTGTGGATATGGGGTGAATCATATACATTATTTTAAAATATAACTATAGAATTTAGAAATAGAATATGACCTTTTGCTTTCTTAATTCAATATTTTATTTTATTTTTTTTAAATGTGTCTTTTTTTTTTTAAAGATTTATCTATTTATTTTGAGAGAGTGAGAATGAGAGAGAGAGAGAGAGTACATGAGGGCAGGGAGGGTTAGAGGGAGAAGCAGGCCCCTTGCCAAGCAGGGAGCAGGGACTCGATCCCGGGACTCCAGGATCATGACCTGAGCCGAAGGCAATAGTAAGGTTTTCTTTTTTTAAATTTTTTTAAGATTTATTTTTTTAAGTAATCTCTACACCCAAAGTGGGGCTTGAACTCACAACCCCAAGATCAAGAATCACATGCTCCATCGACTGAGCCAGCCAGGCACCCCAATAATGTTTTCTTTTAATGTTAGGTCTGTGGCATAAAGCTTATTAAATAGAACAGACGAATTCAAATTTTGGTTCTACCACATACAGACCATCTCTAAGCCTCAGGTTGCTCATCCAAAGAATGAGGATAATAATAGCAATAAGGAGGTCTATTTAATATAACAGTTAGAGGGGCACCTGGGTGGCTCATTTGGTTAAGTGTCTGCCTTCAGCTCAGGTCATGATCTCAGGGTCCTGGATTGAGCCTGGCATCGGGCTCCTGCTGGGGGGAGCCTGTTTCTTCCTTTCCCTCTGCTGCTCCCCCTGCTTGTGCTCACTTGCTCCCTCTCTCTCTTTGTCTCTCTGTGTCAAAAAAAAAAAAAAAAATATATATATATATATATATATATATAACAGTTAGAACTTGGATTCTGGATCCTGGATTCCAAATCTGGTATTACACTTTTTACATGTGTGACCATAGGGAAGTCACTTAACCTGTCTGTGCTATAGTTTTCTAAGCTATAGAATGAAAGTAATAATAATAGTACCTATTTCATAGAGTTGTGAAGCTTAATGCCTTAGTATGTGTAAAAAACTCTTAGACGAGGGTTTAGCATATAGTAAGTGCTATGTGTATTACTATTATATTGTATCTGCTGCTATTTCTCTGAGAATTATATAAGATAAATAGTACAAAAACCATCAACTGTGCCTGGAATATTCTACATGACTAATAAGTCATTTTAAAAAATAGAAGTGTATCTAATAATTTAATAAAGGGAAATTATTGTCATTACTGATTAACATAAATCATCAATTATTTACTTGAAATGACTTTAATATTTCCATAAACATTCTTCAATTTTGACAATGATTAAAGACTGCTTTTTACTGTTTTCCAAAGAAATTCCAATAAAAAATGAATCTAAAACTAGTGATGTGATAACTTCCTGGCTTATTATAGCCCATCTCTATGGCTATTTTGTGCTTCTACATTCAGTTTTAAAAGAAAACAAGAGTATTTTCCTCCGTAGATCTGATGAAAGTAATTTTCAGATACAAATATCCAAATGAAAACACTTAAATCCTCAATTTTATTTCATCTTTCTTAACCGAGTTACATGTAGTAGTAGAATAAGTAATAATAATTTAAACCAAAATTAATAATAAAAATAAAAGCAATGTAATAACATTCCTCTTAGAAACAAAGAGAATTACCTGTCAGATTTCAATTTAATTCTACACAGCCATGAGGTGACTAATATGTCTTTAAATGTCTTGTTAGTTAATCCAAGGAATGCAAAATAAGTAACACAGCCTAAAAATTTAAGCAGCTTAGAATGAGAAACATATACAAAAAAATATAGGAGATGAGACAATGTAAACTCAGTAACAGTTCAGTGGGGATCATAGAGGAAAATATTCCATACAGTTGAGGATGGGAGGAAAAAAGAAAATAGCCTTGAGACAATATTTGAAGGACGGCTAGGATTTTGACAGATCGAGATAGAAGAGTGATTTTACGTTAGTGATTGAAGGCATCTTTGGGTATAACAAACAATCTAATGTGCTTAGATATTAAGGTACACTTTTTGAGCCTGTGGTAGATATTGATGGAAATATAGGTTGAGATTGTTTTTAAGGTCTAATACAAGGATAAAACATTTGTTCTCAAGTTTATAGGTATTTTCATTTTCCTTCTCATTCTTTAAAAGTCTTTAGAACTCTAACTCTGCTCCCTGAAAGCTTTGAAATTATTCCTTCACTCTTTTAAATTAAATTTTTATTTTAATCAAAGTTATATACTTAACATGGTTTAATAAGTCAAATTGTAGCGAAAGGCTTATAATGATAATAGTAGTTCTGTTCTAGCCACTGCCTAACCCCAAGTCCCACTCTACGAAAACAATTATTAACTTCTAGTTTTTGAGACTAGACCTCCTAATTTTAAATAAATATACTTTAGTGCTATTTCTTAATTTAAAAATTTTTTAAAATCTACAGATTTCCCATTGTGAAGTTGAGTATTTAACTCACCAACACATGCTGATAATCTGTCCAAAACACATTCACTCTCCCTTACCCTCTCTCTTTTTCCTTTTCTCTTTCCCTCCCTCTCTCACTCACAAGCACACACATGCACACACTTCCTCTCCACTATACTCTCAGTATAATTTATTATAAGTTTTGTTTAAATAAGTACTCAGTGTTTACATGCTTATGAATATGCAAATATTATTTAAGCTGAACCACATAGTGATCCATGTTGACATTTCTGTCCTTGAATAACTTATTTTTTTAGAATTTGTAAATACTAAAGCATTTGCTTATGTTTCAATTTACTAGCTAGTAATTTTCTTCCAAATCTGAAAGAATTACAAAACATCGCCAAAGGGTCAACCACATCAAATAATCTATCACTGCATCTATCTACATATCTTTCTATCTACCTATATTCTTTCTTGCTATCTATCTATCATCTATCTATCTATCTATCTATCTATCTATCTATCTATCTATCACCTCTTTGTCTTTAATCTACAATGTCAATGCTCCTGGAGATCCCAGCCTTTCTTTTCTACCCGGATTGATTGGTTTCTAAAAACTATGCACTAATGTGTTAGAAGTTCCCTTCATCATTATTCTGAGAATCTTATATATCCTTCTTCTATGATAAAGTTCCATTTCCTTGATCACTTTACTGCTGTTGTCTTTGCTTTTTCATTCTGTCTTCCCATTAAAAACAACCTTTTATTCCTGTAAAAGAATTTTAGTAGGTTTTTGTGAGGAAGAGTGATTATACTCCTGTTTAAGTGAAAACCTCTCAATTATAACAGATGATCTAATTCACAGAGACAAGAGACGATATTACACTTAAATTTTATTGACTAATCACCTCCATGCCTTAAGTCTTGTTTGTATTGTTACCAAATCATATTTCCATTCAAATTTGAAAGTTGGCTAATTGCCACCCTGATCCCTTGCCTTCCCAGATCTAGATACTCCTCTTGTCCTTCCTTCGCAGTAATGCTTACTGAAAATTTGTCTACCTTTGCTGGCACTTGTCTCCTGAACTCTCATATCACAGTTCATGGAAGTCAGGTTTTTAGCTCTACTACCTCCCTGAAATGGTTTGTGTTCAGGTTACTCATGGCCCCAAAGGAGACATTTTTAAACATTTTTTTTTCCCATCTATAATATCTTCAATTCATTAGACTTTCCTAGTATCCTTCTTTTAAAGTTTCTCTCCTTGTGTTGCTTCAATGGCACTTTTACATTTTATCTTATGGGCAGCCTACATGGGGGCTGTACATTTTAATCAGAAGTTTATGTAATGTCATTAAGTTAAACAAAACAAAAGGATTGTTTAGTTAGTTCATTCTTTCGTTAAAGGGTATTGGACGAAGATAGCTTTATGCATCCATTTCCTCAGTTGAATATGATCAAAGTCCATGGGAAAACTCTGCAGACAATCCTTATTCAGTTTGCTTTCCAAACTCCCCCTTTTATTGATTTTTGACTGTAAATGCTCTTCTGATTAATCAGATCTTTCTTCAAATATGTTATTAAAACTTTAGAAATGTTAATAGACTTTATATGAGTGAACCACTTTGTCTGTTTAAAGTGAATTTGGTTATCCCTGTTCTTAGGGATTACAAGATGATGTTAACATTTCATTTTCATAGGGCAATCTTATTTCCTTTATTTTGTAGTTCTTGGTGGGATGCTTCAAATTTATGTCTATGTGCAACCACACTAAATATTTCTCTGGCTAGGTAGAAATTTTTCTTTTGCCGCTCTCTTTCTTCTTTCCTCATTGCTTCTTTCCTTCCCTCCCTCCTGAATTCAATGTGCAAGACCCTATGATAGGAGCTGTTTTTGCATTCTCTTTTGCAGTTCTTGACCAGAATGATAAAAGACAAAACAATGGAAAATAAGGGAATATTGGGAAAAGTGTGTGTACTTGATTTCTATTATCTAAGTTACGAATCTCATTTGTGAGTACCCAACACACTTATAGGTCTTGAAAAAAAGCCCACAAAATATCACCTCTAAGTGATAGATCTCATATAAAGGCCAGAAATAGTTTGTGCCCTCAGAGTCTTATGAGCTCTGACATTTTGGAGTGAGCTGAATTCTAGCCTCTTACCCTTTGCTGTGTGGAAAAGCTGGTGTTCAGAAAGTTCAAATACACTATTCAAATGAAATGGAATATTCCTAATAAATTACAAAAAAAGAGCCAAATCCTTGGGTGATTCAATCACCCATTATTTAATCAACCCCAACAACTCCAAACTTTCTATAGCATAGGAAATGTGTTTGTTGTTGATATTTTTGTTTTGTTATTAGTTTTGTTTGCTATTCAATGAGAGACTTATTTTGGATGGTGGGAAAAAAAAAAAAAAAGAAGAAGAAGAGCAATTGCCTCAATGCTCATTTTTCTCCAAAGCCTAAGTCAGAAAGGACTGACCATAGTCTGTTATCACATTGGCCTTTGGTGGATGAAACTTATGATGGATTTGAGTGCATTTTTCACAGTAATTAGGTTTTAATCCTATTTCTAGAAGACATATGTACATCAAATTAAAAGTGCTCATGGCATTTACTTTCATATATTTTCTACATATCTGCATTGAGTTTACTACATATTTGATGAGTTATTTGAAAATTCCCTCACATTTTTCATAACTAAAAATCACTTCTCTCTTCTGTATAATCCTCAGGCATTTTACATGGTCCCCTATATGTTTTCCATGCGAGAAGGGGGGCTTGCCTCTTCTAATTATTCTGCTTCTTGGGCAGGAGATTTGTACATTACATTGTTAGTTACTAAATACTAAGTCTGGAACAAGATAGGACACTTCAGATATAGCAGAGGTAAATTATGGCATACAGCACTATTATAAGGTGTGCTACTATTTTTACAGTAACTTTACCCACTCTATAACCACAAATAAGTATTTGTCTAGTATGTGTGTCGTTTTAAGGAAATTGTGCTGCAGCTTGTAATTACTTGCACTGAAATCCATCTGCTCAAACTTGACCTTGCACTGCCTCAAATGCACTTGAGGCAGGGGGAGGAGGGGTATGCTGAGTATGTTTTCTTAGAACTGATTAAAGCCACTGTATTTACTTTGGTCCTTTAATAATAAATTTGCTTTACTGTGGGATCAATGAGTCTAGCTGTGTTTCCTTGAAAATTGAAGTACTTATGATGTGGCAATTTAGAGAGAGAAGAGAGAGAATATGTCAGCAAGCTCTTGGTTCTTGGGTTCTCCTCAGTGATAATTTCATGTGTACAATGACTACTAAGTCTGTATTTCTCTCTCTCTCTCTCTCTCTCTCCCTCTCTCTCTCTCTCTCTCTCACACACACACACACACACACACAGGGCAATTGTAAAGTAGGATTAATTGCCTGAACTGCAAGGAGGACTTTCTCCCTTACACCATTTATTACAAAACCATGTTCATACTAAGATTGTTTCTCTGCTTGGAATGCCCTTACATTTATCCTTATTAATCAAAACCCTCATTGTCTCTCATATTCACATATCATTTATTTTATAAAATATTCTCTCATGTTCACTAAAAAAGTGGGTATTTCCTGTCTCTTTGCTTCCAAGCATTTTGTTGAGTTTCTTTTATAATATTTGGCACAGTTGGCCCTACACAATGATTACATGTCTCCTTGTCTTTCTTTCCATCTAGACTGTAAAATCTGTAAACTTCTTTCCATTAAGAATCATGTTTCATATATATATTTGGAATGCACATAGCATTAGCAGGTGTCTGCTAACCAATACTCGGTGCATGTTTATTAACTCACAGCATCAATGCTGTCATTCCTCTGGAAATATACTCTTGCCTCTCTGCTTATGGAAATTTTCTGTCCTTCAGAAATCAGCTCTTTCTTGTCATCATTTCTGGTGACCCCAACCCTCACTGATGTCTCTTTTTCCTGATTGGAGAGTTGTCTGGAGGATCAAAGGAGCTGAGATACAAGGAGAATGTCTGGCACGGAGTCAGCACTATGTGAGCATTAACTCTATGAGTTTCATTCATGGCCTAATGCACAGATAGATGATGTACTCAGGAGTACCTGGTGGGTAAGTGCTAAAGTGGAATGGGGACTTGGGGCTCCTGGCTCTCCATCAGGGTCTGTGAGAGAGTTCTCTAAGTCACTAAATCTGCCCCAAGGTCCCTGTGATCCTGGCTGCCTGGTTAAAGAAATATGCATAAAGAACATTCTGGAATACAGCCGATTTATTATTCACTAGAGCTTAGTTCTGCTCTTTGAGGAAGAACTTTGACTTTCTAGCCTAAGTTCTAAATTAAAATTAAATAAGCAAGTTTCTTGATCCTTTACATTGAGCCCTGACCTTATTCCTGTGTGTGTTTTAAAGACGGAGATACATCCTATAAGGATTGAGCTTGCTTGAGGTATCTCTTACTGTAAGTATGGGAAGGACTAAAAGATTATTGTCATTTAATGACTGCCTATTATTTGCCAAGAAAATATGACAAATTTGGGGAGCACTGATGTCCCTATTAATTGATGAAAGCAAAGAAGCTCATAGCATGTAAATGGCTTGCCCAAAGATACTCAGTAAATGTAGCATGACAGAGTGTTAAGTATGCCCAATTCTCGCCTCAAATAACATTGAGTTCAAATTCTAGGTTTATCACTTATTAGTTATGTGATCTTGTTTTAGTTTAGTTACTTAGTTTCCTCATGTGTAAGTGGGATAACATTATCTACCATATGCTGTTAGTGTAATGACTAAGACTATAAAATGTTAAAAAATAAATTCATTCAGGAAAAAAATGTTAAAAAATATTAAATGAGAAGTAATATAATTTGATTCCAAATCTATGCTTTAGCCTCTACGAACATGATGCAACATTGATTCAACTCATTCAAAAAATATTTTGAAAGAAGGTAATAGTACTATGGAAAAATAAAGTGTAGTGAAGGTGGACTGAACGTTTCTGGAGGTGCAATTTTAAGTGGATGATCAGAGTCCAGCTTACTAAATAGATCACAACTGAAAACAAAACAAAGGAAAAAAACTTGAAGAAGATGAAGGGAATGGGGAACTTTCCAATAAATAGAAGCTTTGCACAAATTTCCTAAGGTGGGTTGTTACCTGATATGTTTGGGCAACAGCAAAGAGGCCTCCGTGGTCAGGGGAAGAGTAAAGAGTGGATGTAGTCACGACAATAACGGGTCCTGGAAAACATTGTCATCCTTCATGAAGACTGATTTTTACTGTGCAGAGAAATGAAATTATCTGATGAGTTTTTAAAAGGATACCTCTGGCTACTGCATTGAGAAAAGATCATAAGGGAATGAAGGCAGAAGCAGAATGATCAGTTAGAAGGTGACTTCAATAACAATAACACATATGAGAGATGTGGTGGCTCAGACCATGGTGGGAGCAAAAGGGTGGTAAGAAGGGATAATCTGGGGAAAAAAGTGATAATCTGCAGGTGAATCCAATAGGATTTCCTTTCAGATTAGTTGTGGATATGACAGAAAGAGTGGATTTGAAGATGGCATGAAGAATTTTGGTCTGAACAAATAGAATGATGAGGAGTCAACATGGCAAAGGTGACTTTAGGCAGCTTTTGTTGGGAATGGGCATTAAAGGAAAGATCAGAAATTCTGTTGTGCACATGTTGAATCTGAGATGTCGGTAGGAAGGATTAAAAAGTTGCTGGTCTGTATTTTGGCTGTTTTAGCTTACGTACGTGCCAATGCTTTCTCTTCAGCTTAATGTTGCCTTCTTAATTCTAACATTTATTTTCTATTACTAACTACATTTTTAATTTGGTAATAAAGGGGCTTTATGATATATTTATTCTAAATATCTTGTAATGCTGAAAAATTGAAACTCAATAAATACTTTTTCCTGATTGATTTAAATATTAAATATTTTTTTGCATTAAAGACAAGAAAAGAAAGATCGTTATATTGAAAAGTAATTGAACAGTAACTATCATCATTCTCTTTTATTTGCAAAATATAGTTCTATAAACAAGAAAATCTGTTTTAGCATAAAATATATATTAATAACAGACTATATAATATATATGTGCAGAAAATTTTTATACATATTTTTCTTTATTAATTCATTCTAGGATGCATATAATTATATTTATTTAATTACATATTTATAATTAAAATCTTTTTCTTTAGACTTATTTATTTATTCATCAGAGAGATAGAGAGAGAGAGCACAAGCAGGGGGAGGGGCAGAGGGAGAAGGACAAGCAGGCCCTCCACTGTGCAGGGATCCCAACATGGGGCTCCATCCCAGGACCCTGAGATCATGACCTGAGCTGAAGGCAGATGTTTAACCAACTGAGCCACCCAGGCGCCCCTATAATTAAAATCTTTAATTATAAATATATTTAATATGATATATAAATGTTTAATATAATGTTTAATTATAACTAAATGTTAAATTAATTTAATCATGGTAATATATTTTGCAAGCAAATTATTTCCTTAAGTAAGACAAATAATTTATTAAAAGAAAAACAGTGGTCTATTAAAATAAAAGAACACATCAGCTCCTGGAAAGACAAGAACTAGTCATTTTAGTAAAAAATGTAGACTTTGGTTTTACTTTTTAAAGAAAGTATCAGATGAAGCATACCACATGTGCTGATGATGCCAGTTACTCAAGCATTCATCTTCTTACTCTCGATTCTGGGGTTTCATTCTCTGGAATTCTAATGGAAAAGTCAGGGTACAAATGAAGACATGGCACTCTTTGGAAATACCAAAACTCCAAAGAGGGAATATACTATTACCCCTCCAGTAGTAATTTGTGGGTTTATGAAAGAACACATGTCAAAGAAGGACTTGCTTATGGATTTGAGGGATATTGCAATATAAAATAAATGTAATGACGTAGTTTAGCAAATGCACATGTCCACAGAACTATGACATGTACTTAGACGAGAAAAGATTGAGAAAAATTTCTACAGATAGTCACCTTTAAAAATGGGCAGATATGTATCTTTGCTTCCCATAAAAGATAAGATTTAGTTTTCCAGGAAGCTCTTATTTTTCCTCCCTCCTCTTCTCTTCTCAATTTGTTTTTAAGATAAGGAGTTCCATTTTTGCATATTGCTTTTGTAGAGCAACTGTCATGCTTTCTTATTGTAGGACAAGAGTCTCTGCCTAATTTGTTTAAGGCCAAAAGGAATTTGTTGTCTCATATACTGAACGTGTAGGAGACTTGAATTAAAGGTTCAAACAAGGGGTGCCGGGTGGCTCAGTTGGTTAAGCCTCGGACTCGGTTTCAGCTCAGGTCATGATCTCAGGGTTGTGGGATCTAGCCCTGCATTGGGTTCTGCACTGTGGGATTCTCTCTTTCCCTCTGCCCCTCCCCCTCCTTGTGAGCTCACTTTCTCTCTCAAATAAATAAATAAAATCTTAAAAAAAAAAAAAGGTTCAAAGGACGTCATCAGGAACCAGGCTCTCTCCATTTTTGGCATTGCCTTTTGCTGGCTTGCCTTCATTTTCACCAATCACACCATGCTAACCACTGGGAAGCCAGTGGAAAAAGCACTTGTTTCTTTTCCAACTGTTAAAGCAAAATCTCATTCTGTAAAATTGCCTCCAACTGGGTCATGTGTGCCCCTGAATTAATCACTGGATCTAGGAAAAATCATTGTTTTCACTGGAAGACTGATGGCTCATTCTGTAGCTGGAGGAGGCATCAACTGAGGATAAAGGAGCACTGGTTTGTCAAAGAAAAATGTATATGCAGTTAACAGGTAAGTAGTGAATGGTGACTGGGCAGAACAACAGATGCCCAGTTGAAGAATATTTATGTGTTTAAAATGGAACACAAAATTCCTTCTTACGAAATTTCAACAAATTTACTCCTCTTTTTGGTTTTCTGATGTATTGTGTATCACTATTCTCCCAGACCCAAAACCTCAGAATAGTTTTTACATATCCCTCTTCTTTGGCTAAGTCATCAAGATCTGTGAATTTATCTTTCATAATGTCTTTTGCACCTGCAGTTTTTTTTCCGTTTTCACTGCCACCATTCAAATTTGGGCTATTATTAATTTTTGCCTAGATAGTTGCTCTAGCCTCCTAATTGATCTTCCAGCCTTCAGTTTCCCAATATTTTACTGATATACATCAAATTTTATTTCATTTTGTTTCTCACTTATGGTTTTATGATTGCTCAAAATTTTTATTTTGTTCCTCAGTGGGTGTAACATAAAGAGCACTGATCTTCCTACAACATTTATCTAGCATCCAGGAATTTTGTCTTAACTATTTTTTGCTTATTAGTTGTTAGCCTTATTTGTGAGCAAAAGTTGTCCAAAATTGGGATGCCTGGGGGGCACAGTCAGAGGACTGACTCTTGATTTCGGCTCAGGTCATGATTTCAGGGTCATGAGATCAGAGCCCCACTGGAGACCCACCTTAAGCCCCATCTTGAGCCCCACCTCAGCTCCATGCTCAGCAGGGAGTTTCCTTCTCTCTCTCTGCCCCTCACCCCACTCACGGCTCTCTATCTCTCTAAAATAAATAAATCTTTAAAAAAAAGTTATCCAAAATTGATTTGAATTCAGTGCAAATTCTTTAAGTTTCCCCACAGCTCTAAAATTTAATCAGCAAATGAACATTATCCTATTGCAATTTTAGAGACACAGTATATTTTTTTCTTAAGAAAAAAATGATATGGTACAGAAATTATTTTAGAAAAATTAGTCTGACTGGGAGTTAGCTGAGTGAAACACTGGAGACAGAAAGACCCATTCAGGTTTACTGCTATAATATAAGCATGATGTGGTAAAGTCTGGAATAAAGGGAGTACAGCTTGGAAATAAAAAGGAAGACATATTGAAAGGGAGAAATTTATATTTTACCTCCCAGTTTAATGGTTAAGACTGTGTTATCACCTTTCTCTCGGCATTGAATAACAACCAATATAGCCAGGTCAGAGAAAATCTTCAGTAAAGCCTATGAATGTGGTTGAACAAAATTGTATGTGGGAGAAGTTTTAGCCTGAGTAATTAGGAGAAGTATAGAAAGAATCCAAAACATTTATTTCCTCTCTTCTTTTTTCCTCTCTTCTTCTTTCTTTTCCTTCCTCCTTCCCTCCTAACCTTTCCCCTCTCCTTCCCATCCTCCCTCCCTCACGTCCTTCCTCCTTCCCTTCCTCCCTCCCTCCCTTCCTCCCTCCCTCCCTCCCTCCCTCCCTTCCTCCCTCCCTCCCTTCCCCCCCACCCCTGAAGAAAAGAATTGTTTATTTGGCTTCCTGGAGGTTGTTGTTACTGTTGTTTCAAGAAAGGCAACATACCAGCTTGTGAGTTGATATCCTGATGATTTTTCTACTATTAGAATAATATGCCTAACATCTTTTGTAAAAATAATGGTGAGGAGCCTAGCTGCTTCTTCCTTTTCCCACTGTAAATAGTTCTCCTGTTCCTGTCTTCAAAAGAAGTCTGGTGGCTACCAAGAATTATGCTTCTCAATTTTTCAGGAAGATTAAACCTGGATTTTACTTACAAAATCGAGGATGGAAAACTCTAGGGTCTTTCTTGATTCTTACTTCACCTCTTTGTACTTACCAGTAATATAAAAACATATTTTAGATGAACAGCTATAAGAGAAGTTTCAACATTCTATGTATCACATAATGCTCAGTAATGAAACTTTATAACTTATAAAGCACTTCTGCTGATAAATCATACTTAATACTTAGAATAATTTTGTGACATAAATGTAACAAATATTTTAAACTTCATGTTATTAATGAAGAAACTGATGCTCATGTGATATTGAAATGTATTTTTGCTTTGCTCAGCTTATCTTACATTTTCTGGGACCTGACTATTTTCTTTTGGGGAATTATTCTTTGCCCTCTCTTACATATTTTCCAAATCAGAGCTGCCATAATCTTACATGATCTCATCTTGCTGGCCACAAGGATCTCTCTAAGATGGTTGCATGTTCTATGCTGGACGAATATAATAACTCATTCTCTGGCCACAGTAATTCTAGAGCCGGTAAATTCTTTGATCAAACCTGGCCAATTGAGTCTTTGCTTCCCTGCAATTTAAAATGAGAACCATGAGAAAAGAAGGGTGCAATTGTGAGGGGTGAAGTCAAGAGTTGACAGAGGCAATGCTGCCTAGTATATGGAAGAAGGTGAATCTGGCATACAAAGAAAGGTAGAGATGAGAGAGAAAGGTAGTATTGATTAATATCCTCTAATTCCTCTGGTTCATAAGGCAAAGCTCTGTCTTTAGCTAATACAATGTTTGTAACTATACGAACTGACAAATTACTCTTTATTTGACTAATTTGGTTTATGCTGGCTTTCTCTTTCATTGTCTTAAATCAGAAGAGTTCTAACACAACTGAGAATATAAAATCAGTACCAAATAATACTTAGTTAATTAGTGACAGATGCTGGAATAGACCCTGATTTTCTGATAGTCTAAAGTACATTTTAAAATACTTGACAGTGATTACTTGTAGGAGGCAGACACTGTCAATACTCCACCCATGTCCCCTGGGATCCCTTTGCTACTTTTATGTGCACAGGCTCCCAGTGGGCTTACCTCCCACTTATCTTTTTTGGAGGACTATCCTCAGGCTGTTTGAACCAACTCAGCCAATGCTGCCTGAGAACCAGAAATGCCTGGGAATTATTGCCCCCTTGGGGCAACCCTTAAAAGGACCGACAAGTAGTAGGGCTTAATTCTCTTATCTTTTGGTAAGGACGGCTCTGAGGTATGATTGACCTATGCTGTTTCCAGAGTTTCCTTGAAATATTGAGTCAAAGGTAACTTCCACAGGACTTGCTTAGTATTGCGCCTTTACAAGGCCTCCTTCCCTTTTCATTCCTCTAGCAGGTTCCCCTCCCTGCCCCCTCCTGCCCCCCCCACTCCCATGGAATCCTCTCAGGGTGTGATTCTAAGGAACCCAACTGAAGATAATAGACTACCTTTTCCCAAGCTAAAGAGGGAAACACAGAAGTTCAAGGGTTCAGAAGGAGAGGACTCAAGGTTAAGAACCCTAGGTGTGAGATATCAAAAAGTAGGTGAAAGAGAACTGTTTGGGAGAGGGACATGAAAAAGCAGGTACTAGATAACCACTATAATTGTATTATTCCTCACCTAGAAATGGGAATTAATCAGAAAATGACCTAAAAATATGGTTCAGCCATATTTCCAGTGAATTGAAAGGGTACACCTTCTTTACATGAGCCAAACATTACAGAGCAGTATTTTACAGTGGTGTGTATCTTGGCTTAAAATTTAAGGTTATAATTTATTCTTCTTGGTTTATTTCCCAGTATTCACAGCAATGTCCAGCATACCTGACTGAGGAGTATTGTTGGCTGGAATCTTAGGAAGAAATCTTTACTGAAACCGTTGTAAGAAAGTTATGATCCTTTCAAGAGTTCGGGAGTAAAATTACCAAGCAGCTGATTTTTTGATTCTCTGAGAAGTGCTCAACCTCTTCTCCCCAAAACAAATACACAGACAAAAATATTTTCTGCACTCACCAGCCAATACCTACCTGAGCTGTCTATTGGACCCTTATTCAAAGGTAATGGAGAGTAAAAATATGGATAATTCACTGATGTTAAAGTTACCAGAATTCTGAGATTTAAACCAGCAAAATCGAGTTAAGGAAAGTAGTTTTTGATTCAATTATTTAGGGATTTCAGTGATCTACTTCATTTTTAAAATATTTCTAAAGCCACCATACAAAAATTTTCTAATACATTTTCAAAATTTATTAGAAAGAGAAATATTTGTTCATCACTATTTAATTATATTTGTATATTTTATTTTATTTTTCATAAGCCACATATTTTATAGAACAGTTCCAAGCTATTCAGATGCCTTAAATAAAAAGTTTTAATGAACATGAGCTTCTGTTCCTCAGTGTATTTCTTGTTTCCTGAATTTCTGTTCATACTGAGTGTAGGCTAGGGGTGTTGAAGGGTGTGTGTGTGTGTGTGTGTGTGTGTGTGTGTGTGTTACTAACTCTTACTGTTCTCTTCATAGAATTTCCATGCCCCTAGTTCTAATAGATTGACCTTTCTGTCCTGACAGCCCCATAGAGCAGTGTTATTCTCATTTCTAGACAGTAATCAAAAGAAAAACCTCAAAAATAATAGTTTTATAAACTTTATTTTTTCTGTTAGACTGTGAGATACTTGACGGCATGAACTGTGACCTATTCATCTTTGTATTCCCTGACTAGAATGTGAGCATATAGAAGATGCTCAACAAATATTTGTGGAATGAATGATAAACAGCTTAACGTGTGGAAAGTTCCAAATGGTTAGACTTTCCCCCCACAGTCCATAACACTCCCAGGAGAAAAAAGAGATTTGGGGAAGAACAGTGGGTTCTAAGACACTGACTTCTCAGTGTTGGACTTGTCTCCTCCTGGAGAATATTAGCAATATAGCTTAGAGAGGCACACGGAAAAAAAAATATGGCTTTTTTTTTTTCCTTTTCTGTTCCTGGAACAGACTGTGTCCAGTAAAAAATGTGGCACAGTAACTTTCAAGATGTGACCTATTCCATTTCTATTCCTTGACATAAATTTTGGTAATTTAAAAACATTGTTAATATTTATATTTCATGTTGTAAAAGGTTAGTTTCTTTTGATAGAAAGATACTGTATAAATGTAATAAGCAATGCAACATAAGAGTCCATGTAAAACTGCAATAAAGTGATTGTGCAAGGCTAAAGAAAGCAGTCTGATAAATCTTAAACACAGAATTTCTGACTTCCGATCCAGGCCTCTTTTCAGTAAACTACAATCCTCTTCAGTTCACATTTCCTGGATTAGCTGTAGCAAAATATAAGACAATATTCTTCTCTATGCCAGTTTCCCAATACAATGTGTAAGAAATTATAGGGGCACCTGGGTGGCTCAGATGGTTAAGCGTCTGACTTTGGCTCAGGTCATGATCCCAGGGTCCTGGGATCGAGTCCCACATCGGGCTCCTGGCTCAGCGGGGAGCCTGCTTCTCCCTCTCCCTCTGCCTCTCTCCATGCTTTCTCTCTCTGTCTCAAATGAATAAATAAAATCTTAAAAAAAAGTGTAAGAAATTATAATATATAAATCTAAATTTTACTCAGGTTCCAAAAAGTCATGTAAGTCTCCTAAAGTAACAACGGCAGTATGAAAAGAGGTACAGGAAAAGCAGCTTAATGCATACAACAATACTAATGTCTATTAGTTAAATCAAGGAGTGATTATTATGATTATGCAATGTATTTTTTGTAATTGTTTCACAATACAGGTAATATTGTAATAAATATATGGGAACTTCTTTTAGATTAGGGGATACACTCTATCCTCAAGATTACTACTTCAAACAAATGGAAACCTATTCTAAACTGAGCCATTTAAGAAAACAATAGAAATCTATACTGGGTTTCTTTTCTTATTAAAAAACCCAAATTTAACAAGAAATTAAACAAATATTTTTAAAAGTCTAACATCTAACACACTGTATTAAGAGACTGCTCATCTCTTAGCCCATCACATCCTGAGTGCACAGTTTTTGCTTTGTTTACTAGTATATTCCCAGTTCTTAGCATACTGTCTGATGCATGACAGAAGCTCAGTGGGTTTTTGTTGAATTAATCGCACTTAATGTATCACTTTGTTGTACTTATTACTGCATTATATGTAGCCATACAATATAGCTATGTTATCTGTGCTAAATGCTGTGGCCCACCTTACTACTTCAAACAACAAAGGCAAAATCTGGAAGCACATAATATATTGTTTTTCCACCTGTGTTGAATCACTAAATCATATCTCATAAAAATTAACTTAGCACTCATTCTGTGTATAGCTCTGTGTCAGGTATTAGAGGGGTCATCTGGTGGGGGGATACAAAGCTAGAGAACAATCCAACACGTTTTAAAGTAATTTATCATTGTCTTTATAAAATGTTGTTTATTATTAAAATGGAGCTTACTAAAAGTCATTTTAAATTATTTAAGTATATTAGAGAGAAATATATGAAGTTTTTCAGATGCTAGGAGCAAGTTATAAGGTCAATCTTAAAATGGATCTTAGAAAGTTTCATTTCTTTCATAGAAAGCTAATATATTTAGAATAGAAATACAGAATATATTTAGAATATAAGAGTGACTTAGTCAGTTAAGCAACCGACTCTTGATTTCAGCTCAGGTCATGATCTTAGGGTCATCAGCTGGAGGCCCATGTCTGGCTCCACGCTGAGCATGGAGCCTACTTAAGATTCTCCCTCTCCCTTTGCCCCTCCACCGGCACTTGCACTCATGCTTTCTCAAAAAAAAAAAAAAAAAAGAATATAAATACAAAATGCTTTGATTAAACTAGAAAATTTCCACACAATAAAAGATATCATCTGCCACTTGGAGGATCTTACAGATGCCCTGAAAACTGCACATGTTTAGGTAAATATTAGTTTTTTCTGCTTAGGGATTTAGAGAATGTCCCTCTGGGTGACAGTGTACCTTATTTAGCTAACCTTGAGCCCCATGAATCAAGGAGATTTTGAGAGAGCTTAAATAGATTTCAGAACACTTTACCAATTTTTAGAGCTTCAAACTTTTCTAAAACTCTCTATATTAGCAGTGAGTGTGTCCAAAATCATTTCAGATTTAATTTCAAGATATTTTCTCATCCTAATAGAAAAATGATGTTGATTAAAGGCTTTTTTTTCCCCCAAAAAAGAATTGTTAGGTGTGTTGGTTAAAGCAGTTACAGTGCATATACTTTTCAAATTACAACAATGACCAGTACTCCATCCTCAAGCTTCTTACATGCCACCAGCCTACCTTTGCAAATCACTGAAACAGTTGAATTTAAGAGCTCATCAAACTTTTACTTTGCTCTTCCTCATTTCAATTTGTACTTTGAAAAAAAATTCTCCTTATTGCAGTCCCATTAAATTTCAGTGTAGGCTTTGGTCCTAAATTCTCCAGAACACGTATCAGTGCACATTTGGACACTTTTCATGTCTGTTCATTGTGTGGTGTAAGAGTCGTCTTGCTTCCACTCTCTTCAGACGATCACCACTAGTTCACTGCTTCCTTTTTACTACCGCTTCTTTGGCCCAGCTTCTTTGGAACTTTATGCCAAGATCGAGATATATTTCTACTTTGCTAATTTTATTACTTTGGAATTGTGGAAACATGACGTTCACTTGCACTCTCTTTGGATATTACCTTTTAGATTAAGGTATGGTAACACTTAAAAAGACCCTAGTTCTTGAAATTGACAAGCACAAAGATGAACTGAAAAAAATATTATATATAAAATAGTAATGCTTTAGGTAGTTAGATAATTGGTTTAGTCATAGAAGCCCTTAATATTGGATTTAGGGATACAGAATGGTTTTTCTAAGAGAAACTTAAGCAGGCTCAAACTCTGTTCTAGTCACATGCTAGCTCTCCAGTCTCAGTGTAGTGGCCCTCGGTTAATTGGACTTCTACCTCCCCTTCTCCCTTTTCCAGTCAAAGTCCCTAACTTTACTTTGGTCTCTTATCTCTCCTACATTCTCTCTCCACATGTTTAGATTGGCCCTCATCCTTGACTCAAGAGTGGGAGTGAGAGAACGTATCCAAAGTTAACTGGTGGATCTCATTGCTTCAGATTGCAATGCTTAGCTCAGGCCCGGGCATGAGACATGATCAGAGCCAAGTAAGAGGCAGCGAGGCTTCTTTTGGAACTGCTAGAGCAGAAGTGGTGCTCCATCAGCGTGAGTTACTTGAGAGAGGTCCAGGCTAGGCTCTGCAGGAGCTACCTCATTGCCACCTGTAGCCTGAAATTGAAGTCCATTACAGAAGGTGTTGCTGAGAGAAGGTGTAAAAGAATCCTGATGACATTGTTAGTACCCTGTATTCAAACCTCTGCCAAAAATAGGCCTTATTTTGAGAATTCTCAGTTATATGATGCAATAAATTCCTTTTTGGCTTAAGCCATTTGGGGATGGTTTTTATACGTGTACTTAAACTTTAGTGTTTATAATAAATAATTCTCACTGACTCAGATTTTGGTATCCGAATGTGGGAATGTTAGAATAATATATTCTAAAATTTTGAAATTGGATGAGTAGAAACAGTATATAGAGTGATGAGGTGCCCTTAGACTGGACACTGGTAATTTTTATTCTTGGTAGTAAAATAGCTACTTAGAATATTATGTATTAGATTGTGGAATTTAAACAATGAGTCTGTTAAGTCTGCAGAATACAGGATTTTTTTGGGGGGGTAGAAAAAATTTAGGATGCTAGGGTATGTTGGTCACCTTTTGTCCTTAGTAAAAGACCTATAAGAAATCAAAAAGCTTAGTTAAAACTGGCCTATCTGGAAGCAGGGAAAAAAGCAAATATAACTTTTCTACAAAAAGCCAATTTTGCTTTTAAGGCTTGCTATTTATGATGTTTGAAGGACTAGAAATGGGAGGCCTTGCATGATGGAAATGTTATCCAAACTAACAATCAGAGGCAAGGTGGCAGGTAATAATCAAGAACCTCATGTGATATACTTCCTGAATCACAAGGGGACAATTGCTTCCATAGAGTTGTGGCAGAAAAGAGAAGATTATATAGAGTTTTGTCTACCCAGGCTTTCAAATTAACCATTGAGCTGAAAAGAGAAGATGTAAATTCCAGAGCGAACACAGCATTGTGCTGCTCAATACAGGCAGAGACTACAAATGAACTGGGGAGGTTTTTAGTCTTACTAATTTTCATTTGGGGCTTCTGATATTTGCAATGTGAAGCGGCCTTAACTGTTAAATTTAGTCTCACAGAGCCTTGGTTTCTTATATGTAAAATACGAAGGACAATAACTTTCTCCCAGGATGAATTTAACCATTAAATTAGACCATACAAGTTGGAGGATTAAGCACTTTGCTTGGTACATAATTGAGACTTGATGTTGCAATAAATATTATTGGTGTAGGTAGTTCAAAGTTCCAGAAAAGAAAGCTTAGGATAATTTAAACTGTAATAATTTATATAGTGAATAGTAAACTTGTAGAATTCATTATTTGAAGAAATAGTACTGATGGTAAATACATCTTTAAATATAACCCACAATGGATTACTAATGAAGCTAAGATTTTCTATATATACACTGGTAGCAACATATGATTTAAGCGCCAGTACCACTATTATATAACATTGTAAATATTTATCTTTGTGTGTGTTTACTTTATGTTTATATTTATTTTTCTCCCAGCTAGACTATCTTTGTACCATCAATATTTAGCATACTGCTTGGATCATCATAGGCAACTATTTTATGTTTGTTAATTAACTAATGAAAATTCTTTTCTCTTGCAACCATCAAAAAAGAGCCATATTTAAAGCATAAATCTAATCAAAGTAATTATTTTTTCAATGTAAATGCGTACTTAAAATCCTCAATAAATTTGTATATAAAAGATTCTCCTAATCCCTTTTTTATGCTAAAGAATTTTACCATGATGTAGAGTGTTACCTGTTTTTCTTTCTAGGGGTTTTTAATACTGACTCTTCTTGTAATGTTTTTTCAATCTATTGAATTATTTATCATGGTCCCCAGCCTTGGGCCCAGGCCTACTAGTTACACTAAGTAGAATTACAAATTTTTGGTGAAGGTACATGACAAATAAGAGTGGGCTGAATGGTGGAAGCAAAAAGTGAAAGAACAAAAAATTAAACTGAAATAAAGCTAAAATTCCTAATTAAATTTAGTGGGTTGAGTTCAGTTTTAGAATGGAAAAGTTAGGAATGTGGTAGAAGTAATTCCAGTATGATTTATTATAGTATAGCTTTGTTTACATACTCCAGACTTTCCTAAAAGTACCAATTTTATTATTTTGAATATAGTGTATAATTTAATACAACTTAATTTTTCTGTTTTTGTGAGATGTCTTATACATAGGAAAATTTTCTTTATTACTAGAAGTTTTAATTTTGCATCAAAAAACTTGGCATAGTCACACAATGTATTCAAAAACTTTTATTGAGTACTCTTTATGCTCTAGGTACTGTCTTAGTTCAGAGGATACCACAGCCCTTGCCTCAAGAAACTTATAGTCAATAAACAAAAATGATGAGAAAGTAGATAATGACAATGCAAAGTGTGAAGTGTTATGATAAAGAAGGCACAGAGAATGGGTACCTACACTAGATTGGGGAAAAAAAATTGGGAGATGTTAAAGAAAATCTTCTGAGCTGAGTCTTGAAGGAAGAGTTAGTCAAGTCTAATGGGATTGAGATTGGGATCTGGGAAGTCATTCTCTACAAAGAAGCTGCAATTTGTGAAGGACCATGGTTGAGAGAGAGTATGGGGCATTGAAGAACTGCAAATAATTTAGTGTAATTGGAGCCACCTTAGGAAAATGATGAAGCTGGAGACCCGGGTAATGGCTAAATTAAAAGAACTGCAGATACCCTAAGGTTTGAACTTTAAGTTTGCCAGTCTCTATTGAATGACTTTACACAGATGGATATGACATGATCCACTTTGTTTTTTAAATGGATTCCTGAAGGGGTGAGGACAATGTTTAAGAAGGTGCAAAACGATAAGCAGGAGATCAGTTTAGCAAACTATAGTAATCCAAGACCTGATACTTGCCTAAACCAAATTAATGATGTTAGGATGGAAAAAGCAGATGAACTGAAGAAATACTAAGAACATTCTAATTTTGTGTCTAATTGAATGTTGGTGATGAAGTACAAATTTTTATCTCAGGAAATTAATATATGTTGGTGTCATTCATTGAGAGAGGGAATACAGAGAGAGAGATCAAAGTGTAAAATGAGTTCGATTTTCGTATATGTTAAATTTGAAGGTCTTTTGGGACACTTAAGTGAAAATATCAGGCACTTAGTTTTACTGAAAAGATTGAAGTTATCTTATTCTCCTTTTGGTGAGGGGTTTAGAGTGGAATACATAACCAAATTTTTATCAATTAAATGTAATGGTAAATGTCCTGGGGCCTTCTGGGAAGGATTCTCTTGATAAAAAGAAAGAAATTCCTATAGAGAATTCATGCCCTTATTTCCTGTTTGAACACTGATTTATAGGGACCTGATGCTTGGAACTGCAGAAAGTTTCTTTTGACCATTAGGCAAACGCAAGGAGAATCACAAAGAAGTGGAACCAAATCCCTGTTACAAAGCTACTGGATTTACCAATTCTAGAATCATTCAACTATGGACTTAGTTTAGATGAGATAATAAAAACACTTATTGTCTGAGCAACTTCTCTTCTTTGTTATTTGCAGCTGAAGGCATTCCAACCTGAGGATTGAGAGGTGATTTGAAGATGATTCAGTGGAATGGGTATAGGCAACTCTTTAAACAGCTGAATTGTGATTATGAAGGAAAAGATGCTATGATTTAGAGAGAGATAGGGCATCAAGGGTTTTTTTTTTTTCTTATTTAATGGATAACATTTAAGAATATCTAAATACTAACATTACAGGGGAAATTACAATTGAGAGAGAAATTTAAGGCAAGAGAATATCATATATGGAGCTGATTGAATAGGAAAAGCTTTTGGAGGAAGGAGACCTCGTTCTGTCTAACAACAAGGTGGCACAGGGAGAGGAACATAAGCCTTAACAGGTGAGTGAACTTCTCTACTTTTATTCAGTTTCTGTCACAACTTTTTGTTTATTGTTTTTATTTTGTTTGGCAACCAGAACAGAGTTTTATGTTTTGGATCAACACCGATTGAGATTTTTGGGAATTTCTCTCTTTCCATCATCAGAATGACCCCCAGGGGAAAAAAATGTATATGCCAGGTGTGGGAGAGCTTGTGAATTTGAAATGAGACAGGCAGCAACGGATTGTGTCAGTAATTGTCAAAATCAGATTTCTGGGGCCAGCTGGCTTATCGAAGCACACACTGTTCTGGAGAATCTAGGAGTCAAATTGGTACCAGCTGAGGAGACAGATATTGGGCTGAAGGCCAAACTAAATAAAAAGATATAAGAAAAGGACAAATTCTGAGTAGAAGAGAAAAAACGGAGCATACCAAAGAGTTATTTGATAGTTGTTTTTAAGGATACAACTGAAGAGGTTTGCATTCGCAGCCTCAAAGCCCAAAAAGCATTCTCTTATTACACTCAAGGGCGGGGAATGTCAGCATTTCAACTGGCTACAGTAGGAACATACCGAGAAACCTCAGTCCGTTATGTACACAATTTCCATAAACTGACATTCTGCATTTACTCTTTCTTAACTAGATGATACCAAGAAATGAAATCCAAAATCCATCACTGTAATTAACTCCAGTATACATGGCAGTATTTGCTGCCCACAAAGTTACGATTGATATTAAACTGTTACTGAACACTTAAAAGTTAAAATTGATTCTTAGTGAAACAACGCGAGATTGAAGATATGCTGTTGTATTTTTAGAAATATACCTCTCCTTTAAGATTCTGTACATAGAAATCCATACCTTTAACATTGTTTCCAGATGTACTTTTGGCAAAAAATTTTTGTTTGTTTAGCTAGACCTGTTTCTTAAACCACGTGAAAGATTATATATTACTGAATAGAACCATTTTTGAGGCTTAAGGTTGAAATAGGAGCTACTAGTGATTACATATCTCATTAATTTCCCGTTTCAGAATGATATGGAGTGCAAGAATAACAGTGACCCACCCATAGCTTAATTTCTTTACATACTAGCCAAAAAAATTCAAAAATCAAATTAATCTTTCCTTGAGTTGTGTGTACTGAAAGCAATGGGAAACCATTAATGAAGTTGTGCATCTTTCAAAAAGTGATTAACCAGGTAGAGGGGAACTGGTAAGTGTTCAAAAAAAAAAAAAACCCAAAACTTTATTTAGTGTTTGGGCCAAAACTGTAAATTAGTTTCAAATTATTTGCAGTGTACATTTCACTGCTCCGTTGAACTAAGAAGAAATCTATTTGTTCAGCTGGGAGATGTTCCTCTTGGCACAGTATCAAATTTACAAAAGCAATGAGAGAAAGTGAAAACATTTTGAACATTTTGAGTGCAAGGAAGTAATATAAACTAATACAGAGCATATTTTATAAGGAATTATTTCTTTTCTGTATTTTTATGTTTCTGAGAACACTATTCAAATTTGGTAATTAGCTAAATATTTGAAAAGTATTTGATTTTATTATAAGTGAGACACTACTACTTATACATTGTAAATGCCTTCCCTACCACTTCTATTTTTTTCTTTCTCCTGTATTTCTATTTTTTAACCTAAGTTACTAGAATGTTAAATAAATTGTTAATAAGTTAGGGACACCAGGCTGCAAAATAAATAAATGAATACTTGTGTAATATATGTTGGCATTACAACAAAAAAATTTGATTTATTTTTTATGTTTCCACTTTATAAAATGTACAGATATTAAAGAAAAATTGCTAAATGCAGAGTAAGGTAATGAAAAAATAAAACAATATCTTCTATCACCTCACTACCCAAAGATTATCAGTATAACTTTTTCTAACCTTTAACTTTATGACTAAGCTTTAAAAAATTGAAGTGCTGTGTTGTGATGAGCACTGGATATTATACATAACTAATGAATTGTTAAACACTACATTAAAAATTAATGATATTCTATATGTTGGCTAATTGAGCATAATAATAATAATAAAAAAATTGAAGTGCTTGGTATAATACTTTATATGTAATCCATATATTGGTATTTCAGTAAAAATTATATGAAAGTATCATATATATTATTATACATATGTGTATATATACAGACAATAATATATGTATATTATACATGTATATGTATACAAACAATAATATATGTATATTATTATATATAACTACATATATACATATTTTTTAGTAGCTGTGTGACAGAGTCTTTAGTGAACATTTAGATTAATCATAGTTTTTCAGCAGCATAAGTATTATTGATGAAGTTTTATAATAGTGGTACATTATTTAAAATAGTTCCCTTAAATTAGTTAAACACATGTTTATTGAACAGCTCTTTTGTGCTAAGCTCAGAGGTGTTAAGACACATTCCCTACCTTAAGAAGAGTATTACAGCCACTCTGGAAAACAGTATGGAGGTTCCTCAAGATGTTAAAAATAGAGCTATCTTATGACCCAGCAATTGCACTGCTATTTACCCCAAAAGATACAGATGTAGTGAGAAGAAGGAGCACATGCATCCCAATGTTCATAGTAGCAATGTCCACAATAGCCAAACTGTGGAAGGAGACAAGATGTCCTTCAACAGATGAATGGATAAAGAAGATGTGGTTCATATATTCAATGGAATATTACTCAACCATCAGAAAGGATGAATACCTACCATTTGCATCAACATGGATGGAACTGGAGGGGATTATGCTAAGTGAAATGAGTCAAGCAGAGACAGACAATTATCATATGGTTTCACTCAAATGAGGAACATAAAGAATAGCACAGAGGACCACAGGGGAAGGGAGGGAAAACTGAATGGGAAGAAATCAGAGAAGGAGACAAACCATGAAAGACTCTGGTCACTGGGGAACAAACTGAGGGTTACAGAAAGGAGGGGGGGTTGGGGATGGGGTAACCGGGTGACGGGTATTAAGGAGGGCATGTGTTGTGATGAGAACTTGGTGTTATATGCAACTAATGAATCACTGAACACTAAAAAAAAAAAAAAAAAAAGAGTGTAACAGTGGTGAAGACCACAAAATAAATAGTTCATTTAACATTTTGAAAGACTGATAGGATAGTAGGCTAAGGCAATGATGTCAAGAAGCTCAGACTTTTGTAACACTAGAGCCACCTTTATAGAAAAGTTTGCATCAGATGAGGTCTGCTCTTGGAATCCACTTGTTAAATGACAAATTTTACCCTGGTGACAAATCCTCCTTTTTCTAAGATATGAGAATAAGCTAGGCCAGTGTAAAATAGGAAGGGGCTCATGTATTTTTGGAAGTTTACCACAACGGGCAGTCTTCAGTCAAAACTTTTGAGGAACTCCTTCAGAAAGATAGCTCTGTTGGAGAAGTGATGTTGAACTGCTTGCATTTATATCTCTGGATGCCATTATGAACTTGTTAGACTACTTTGTGGCATTTTCTTAATTTCAATATCTACTAGTAAAATATAAGCTCCATGAGAGCAAGAATATATGTATAGAACTTTGAAAACTTCCTTGTACAAAGGTGTTCAATAAATACACATTGACTTTGGAAAAAATCAGTCCCTATTCCAATAAGCCATTCTGGGCTTTTGAGTTATGTCTGGGCTTTTGACTTAAGTCTGTTTTTTTTTTTTTTAAGATTTTATTTATTTATCTGAGAGAGACAGAGAAAGAGAGCATGCATGAGCGGGAGTGGGGTTTGGGGTGGGAGACGGGCAGAGGGAGAGGGAGAAGCTGAGCAGAGCAGGGAGCCCCAATGCAAGACTTGATCCCAGAGTCCTGGGATCATGACCTGAACCCAAGGCTGAGCCACCCAGGTGCCCCAACTTATATTTCTCTTAGTATTGCCTAGAAGGCGTTAAAATAAAAAAAACAAGTGGAGACCAGCTCTGAAAATTTCTGGAGCAGAAAAACAATAGTTTAGTCTGACAAACAAAGCTTAATTTAGCTTATTTTGAAGAGCTAACTTGACCTGAGTCACTTTTTGCTTATGACTCTGAAAATCACAAGCAAAACTTAAACCGTTTCCAAAGGTTGATATGAGGTAGCCACTGGCCAATTCCCCATCATACAAGAAAATTTTAATATCATCCAATCACTATGAAGAATAGAAAGTCACTGCTTTCTCACTATATATAGATAATGCTTTATAACAATATATGTCTGAGCCTCATTCTGTTTGGTTTGAACGCTCCCAATTTGCAAAATGTCTTTGTGGTATGTATACAATAAACTTTTAGTAATTACTACTTTGGTGACTCATGGGTTTTACCTCTGTAATTTCTGAACTTTCGACAAAATCATATGCTATAGGGGCCTAAATATAATAATATTGCAAATTTAGGGCCTTACATGGGTAAAGGAATAGAAAATAAGTGAAAGTGTTACTTAAATAGACTATTCTCTTCCTGCATCACCTCAAACTTAAGAAGTTATGGAGGGTTCTGTTCATGAGTCTTTTCAAAATTCCGCAGAATAGCGGGGTATCCAAATGAATGATGATTCCATGTGTTCTGCCCATTCACCCAGAAGGCTGCTAGCTTTGCATGGAGGCTCTCTTCCTTTCCTGATGGCCTTTCATGCTTCTGTTAAAATAACTACAAAACCTGATTAAGGATATAGGATGGTAAAGAAGTAAATTATTAGTTAAAAATGATGACAGGTCAATAGGACATTTACCTAAAAGGAAGTCTTGAGTGTCACCACCAGAATTTGGTTACACAACTTAAGGAGTGTACCTAAGGTGTAGATTTACTAGAGACTCAAAGTTTTTGGTTCTAGTTGCTTGAGTTACAGTTGGTTCACCTCCAAGTGTTGAAATAGATAATATATGCACAAGGGCACATTTTATATATTATTAGTTATTTGGCCCATATATTGGGATGTAAATATACTTGTCACATGAGTCAATCAAACTGAATATGTTAATTTATTTAGTGGATATGTCTCATTGGTGCTATGAAAAACGTGCTGTTATGTTCTATCAGCTTTACAATATTAAAAACCTCCATTTTTGTTGTGCAGTGGTTTAACAAAGGTATAAAGAACAAAACAGTCTTCCCTAATGTACCTTATACCCCAGTGATTCTCTGAAGAGACCACATTTTTCACACTTCTATATTTTTTATTAATGTATACCTCCCCCACCATTTCAAGACTAATAAATATCTTTTTATCTTTTGAGACTCAGCTAAATGAAAATCCTTGTGCTAAAAGGCACCTCTATCAAAACATTTATGTCATTTTGTCATAATTATTTAGTGTCTGTTGCCCTTGTTAGAACATAGGTTCTGCAAGAACAAATTAAAAAAGAAGGTCACTGAATGAAAACATTCAGTTTGAAGGTCTAAACCCTGATGTCTTCAATATGTATTTGTATATTAACCCGTCTAGATTTCAATTTACTCATGTGTTAAAAAAAAGTACACTTCAGCTCAAATATCACATATGTATATGATGGATCACTGATCACTACAAGTCAACCATTAATCTGAAATAACAGAAGTCATGTTGCCAGTTAATGTCTGCCCAAACTTTACTTTACCTTATATTTGAAATAGGAAGATAAATCATTTTTCTTTTCTTTGAAGTTGATTCTATTAGTAAAGGATTGCTTTTTATTTATACAACTTAAGCTTTACTTTTTGGTTTTATTATCTTTCTACTCAAATTTCTAAATTTGTATCCAAAAATGATCAGATATTTCCATTTACCATCATTAATTAGCTCACATTCCCTACTCCTCTTTGAATAGATATTTAATTATATTATTTAATACTTGGAAAATGTGAATGTGGTTATTGTTTTCAGAGTTCTACTTTCTTTCCTTGATTCCAAACAAATCTTTTCCAATTTCTCAAAAGACTTTTGTGTAGCTATAAGAGCTTACCTTTAAGGTTTTTTGTTTGGCCTAATTATTTACTCCAAATATTTCTGAAAACTCATCTTCCTGACTTCATCTTGTTTTGCAAGTCTGAACTGTAAAGAAAGCAAATGCAGAAACAAGCAACTGCATTTGCACAAGAACGTTGAGTTATTTAAGATACTAACATTTTGGGGCATGTGTGAAATGCCACAGCAGTTTGCAATGCTTAATCAAGGCATTAATAGTAAATGGAAGCATTTAGATTTATATAACATTTGAGGAAACTAAGTAACTCAGTAGTCACTGAATAAAACTCATGAAAAACAGCTCAATTATATTTTTTTCATCAACAAAATAGGATGGTTTATTTAAATTTTAAAATCCCATTGAGATTTCAGCAGGGAGTCTATGAAACTAATGAATTTGTGTTACCATTCATGTATGAAGGATTCATTCAAAATAATTTTGTCAATATATGTTGATAGCATCACTAAAGGATAAATTATTTAAAAACAAAAGTTAGAATATAAGTAATATTGAATTTCATCCTCTCTTCAAAAAAGAAAAAAAACTTTGAAAATGTTAAGTAAATTAAAATTATTTTTCTAGAATTTTATCTGGAATATTGTAATGTATCCATTATACTAAGAAAATTTTTAATTAGTTTTTTAAAATTAAATCATAATTGTAGAGTGGAGGGACTTTAAATAACACCTTTTCCTGCATCCTAGAACATTTTCCTTCCTGTGTATTCCTTAAACACTTCTTTAAGATTACCTTGAACAGGGGCGCCTGGGTGGCTCAGTTGTTAAACGTCTGACTCTGGCTCAGATCATGATCCCAGGGTCCTAGCATCGAGCCCCGCATCGAGCCCCGCATCGAGCCCCGCATCGAACCCCGCATCGAGCCCCGCATCGAGCCCCGCATCGAGCCCCGCATCGAGCCCCGCATCGAGCCCCGCATCGAGCCCCGCATCGAGCCCCGCATCGAGCCCCGCATCGAGCCCCGCATCGAGCTGCCTGCTTGGCGGGAAGCCTGCCTCTCCCTCTCCCACTCCCCCTGCTTGTGTTCACTGTCTCTCTGTCAAATAAATAAATAAAAATCCTTAAAGAAATAATAAAAAAAGGATTACCTTGAACATACTGCCTCTGAAAATGCTTTTTGACTTCAACAATAATCAAACATGGTCAATTTTCAGATTTAATTAAACCAAAAATGTCTTAAAATAGGGATATACAGTAACAGTCTCATATGAGAAGTGAACAAAGATGGAGATGAAATAAGAAAATTCAGTACTATTTTTGAATAAGCTGGAATCTTTTATCAATTATTTGCTGTATCACTATAGCCAAGTTAATTAGTCTCTCTGAATTTCTATTTCCCCAACTTGATTTGGGAAAGATAATTATATTACTCTCTAGAGTTCTTGTGATGATTAAATGAGTTTACCTTATCTCTTCCCTAGGAAAAGAGATGGGACTAACTTCTGTAATCATCTTATCTTGTTTGAGGTCAAATTTATGGTCTGTGCTCTTGTCATGGGTGTCCCATAAATCCCTCCCTCTTACTCATTAACTAGACCTTACCTTGGGGACACTCTGAACTCAGCTGCATTTTTCAATTTGGTACTCAGCAATTTCTATTGCAAGGTCACCTCATCCCTTACTATACATGTTCCATGGTGGGACAGCCTCCTTTCGACTCTCAAATATCTCTGTGTTTCACAGTGTGATTCATAGAGATCTCTGGATTGCTCCTGTGTCATGCACAACCATGGGAGAACTAGGGTATAGAACACCTCCTTTCTCACTGCTACAGAAAAATTCAGTAAAAATTGACCGGATAAAGGGGCATCTGGGTGGCTCAATCGGTTAAGCATCAGACTTTTGATTTTGGCTCAGGCCATGATCTCAGGGTCATGAGTTCGAGCTCCAAGTCAGGCTCCATGTCCAGCATGGAGACTGCCTAAGATTCTCTCTCTCCCTCTCCCTCTGCCCCCCCACGACTTGCTCTCCCTCTCTCTCCTCTCCAGCCTGAATGGACTAAGGCACATGGTAATGACAATTATAAAATTTATAGCAATACTGATTATAAGTAATTCCATACTTTATATACTTATATACTTTATTTTTCACACTATTTTATTAGTCATATTGTAGAAAAGTAAAAATAAGCAAAACATTTTTAAAATAACAACCATTATTCTGAATTCCTGTATCTAAGTACTATCATAGAAACAATATTTGGCTTACAGTAGTTTTTCCCTTAAAAAAGTCAGTTTTCTTAGGCACAGAAGACATGCAGAAGATAAAATTATAGACCAGTGTAAGAAACTAAATTACCACTTGGAAAATTTTGTGGTAAGTGGTCTGCCACAGGTGTACATATGTCCATTTTTTGTATTTTTATCTACTAATTCAAAGTTTTTCCTTTCTGTTCTTCATTGCTAAATATTCCTGGGCTAAAAAATACTTTAAAACTGTGTGTATTCCTTAATTGCTTTTACTGTTATTGAGGAGAGCAATCTGATTAGACAGTGGAAAGACATGAAAGATTTAACATATTATACCATTCGGTGGCATTTAAATTTTAATTGAACTGACTGGAGGAAATGATATTTATTCCAATAGGACACATTTTTTTTTTTAAATTTATTTATTCTAGGGCGCCTGGGTGGCTCAGTTGGTTAAGCGACTGCCTTCGGCTCAGGTCATGATCCTGGAGTCCCTGGATCGAGTCCCACATCGGGCTCCCTGCTCGGCGGGGAGTCTGCTTCTCCCTCTGACCCTCTTCCCTCTCGTGCTCTCTATCTCTCATTCTCTCTCTCTCAAATAAATAAATAAAATCTTTAAAAAAAATAAAAAAAATAAATTTATTTATTCTAGAGAGAGAGAGAGAGAGAGAGCACATGTATGAGCAAGCACAGCAAGGGGCAAAGTGAGGGGGAGAGAGAAACTTTAGCAGACTTCTCGTTGAGCTCAGAGCCCACACGGGGCATGATCTCACAACTCTGAGATCTTGACTGAGCTGAAACCAAGAGTTGGATGCCCAACTGGCTGCACCACCCAGGGGCCTCCCAATAGAACACATTTCTATTGGCAGAATCCAGCACTGTGGTTAATCATTTATGACCAAGAAGCAGCTCTTGCCTCTCCTACCTACGCATAAGTGTTAATCTGACGACATATTACAGAATGAACAAATTCGTAACCTTAATCACAAACTGTGACATGATTAAAGAAAAAAAATCTAGGTGGTCCAAGAGGGCTTCATGCAAGAGTTGTATGCAAACAAAATTTGCTCTAGTTTTTGAAGGTGAGGTAAAATATGGCTAATCAATGAAAAAAGTAAAGGAAAGCAAAGTCACTCCAGAATGAATGAGCAGAAAAATCTGGGAATATTGTTCAAGAATAACTTAAACACAAGATTTAACTTTAGCAATATTTTTAATTTGCCCTAGGTGCTTTTCCTGTGTGACCCTCCCTACTCCCCTAGAATGGTCATTAGTTTTCAGATTAAAAAGGAGAATTTTTCTTTCTTTCTTTTTTTAAACAGATTTCATTTATTTACTTGAGAGAGAAAATGAGAGTAAGAGAGAGAGCATGAGTGGGGGAGAAGGAGAGGGAGGAGCAGGCTCCCCACTGAGCAGAGAGCCCAATGCAGGACTCGATCCCAGGACCCTGAGATCATGACCTGAGCTGAAGGCAGATGCTTAACCGACTGATATCTTTCTCTCGGATATCTTTCTTTCTGATAACTTTGTTAAAATCTCAAATGCTCAAAGTGAGTCTGAATACTTACATTTGGACACTGTTGCTTTTGTTTTCATATACAGTATTTAAATCACTGGACTAAAACTAAGAGCTTGTCTTGGCTTTTAAATATGAAAAACTAACTTCTAATCATGGTCCTAATTGAATGAGTGTGTGATTGGTGTGTACCTGAAAACCTCTCAGCTCAACAGGAAGAAAAACAATGCCTAATACTCTGATCTTTCTTTTTGAAACCCACTCCTTATGTTTTTGGCTTAGATCAGTCCACTCTGATTAGCTTTTAGGAATATTTCACTAGTTTTACTTCATAAAAAGAATATTTATAGTTCTAAAGATAGTAGGGTTATATGTATAAAAGTTAAAAGCATTATTGTAATAGTTCTGATGAGGGATAGAAGCACAAAAATGTCCACCTTTAGCCCAGAAGGCTGACCTATAGCCTGCATAGTTCCAATAAGGATCAGATACCTACTGGATGCTACCTTCTTAAAAGGTCTCATGACTGCCTGCACATCTAACCAATAGTATCAAACTGAGTGATAAGCACTAGAGAAATATTGCAAAAGTAGTTTTACAAGTAGAAATTCGAAGAAGACATTTATGATCTAATACTCCCTACACATCCTCCCCCTCAAAGACTAAGCATATAACCACCAGCTTCACGCAGCAAATGTGCAGGTTTCTGCCCACGGGTCCTGTCCCCCCTATTATAATAAAAAAACCTTTTTGCACTACAAACATCTCAAGAATTCTTTCTTGACTGTTTGCTCATAGCCCCACATCAATTTCATTTCTAAGATCTCCATCTTGATCTCTTTTTAATATTGCCTATTATTAATTTATGGCTATCTTTGCCTCTCAATTAAAATGTAAAACTTTATGAGTCTATTTCCCCTTATACAACCCCCTTATCCATCAGGGTTTAGATGTTCCTTCATCTTGGTCTTTCTATTTCACAATTTTGGTTTGCTTAAGGATCTCTTGATCCTTGGTTGATTATTCAAATTCATACATAAGTGATGATGTTGAGGAGAGTAGAAAGTTTTCATGAATTTCTGGTGCAGTTATGCATGGCACTTACTGCTTGGACACTGGCCTTGAGGGTCCTTGTATATATACACACTGATTTCATTCTCAATTCAGAGAATTGAGAGGGAATTAGCACAAGCAGCTTTCCTTGTTCTTCCTCTATATGACTGTCCCCTTCATTTTTTTTTTTTTTTTTAGGTTTCTGTTCAGTATCACCTCCTGGAGAGGCCTTTCCTAACCACACTCCCCTTCGCCACAGCACCGTTTCACTGATAGGCTCCCTCTCCTGCTTTATTTTTCTTTCTCTCACTTAGCAATATGTAATTAGAGTGTATCAGTTTAGTTTATTTGTTTAATGCATGTTTCCTTACTGGAACGTAATGTATGGTCCATGAGGGCAGGATCTTTGCACTATTTACTGCAAGAGTCCCACTGTAGGGACTAATGTCCAGTACATACAAGAGACTTAGTAAATATTTATTTATTGAATAAATTACAAATAAGTGCCCCATTCAGCCCCTATTCACACTCTCACACAAAGACTGAATAAGAAAGCTGAACTCAGGGCTCTGTAAGTGCATGGGTGTTGCCAAGAGGAAAGCTCTTCTTTCTGGCCTTGGTTGGGGAAAGGACAGACAGGTTCAGGCTCTCATTTCTTGTAAAAGTAAAGAGGGAATGGTTAGAGCTTTCCTTCCTGTCCATTCCTATCTATTCCTGTCTATTTTCTGCTCTTTCTGTGGTTATCCAGAATTACCTGAAAACCCTATTCTCCTTAAATCTACCCCTCCCCCACCAGTCAGGACACTCTTTTCCTTTGTTCAGAAACCAATTCTCAAGGCTGTGCTGGGAGCTTACTGATACACATGAAGCAGGGATAGGTAGTCCCATTTGCTCTATAACCAATCCTTCATTTAATTACCCTATCTCTGTAATCCAACACTCTTTTCTTTTATCCATACCACCTAGCTCTGTGAATGCTTCTCTGGGTCTCCATCAGGGAGGTGCTCCCAAGTAGCCTTCTGACAATGCTTTGAGAAATAATAATTTAATAAGATGAACAATCGCTTGATAATTATCATTTCAATGTAATTTCTCAGCATTTTAAAGGGCTTTGAGGGGAGTGGAAAATAGGTATGCCCAGTATACCATCTTGGTCTTGAAACAATAATATTTCTATCAGGAGACTTTTAAGAGCTTACATTTTTACATAATTTCTCCTATTAAGATACTTGGATATTTGGAAACTATTTCAGAGTACTAAATTAATTGCAACTTCTATGGAGAAAAGAAAGAAAAAGAAAAAGAAATATTAAGCCAGAAGAAGAATGAAAGCAAGCAGTACTCAAAACCCTTAAAGAACCTCAAAATTCCACCTCCCTGAAAATCCGAAAACCCAACACGCACATTTTAGAGACACAAAGACCTCCATAGCTCTTTATAGGTCCTATCCACAAAGCCTAGGAAATTCCTCTGCAGGCATAAATACAATCAAATTTACAAGCCAAGCTAGCAAGGGGAGGGAAAAATGCATTATGCCTTATCCACCCCAGGTTGAAATATGTTGTTTTACTTCTTTTAATGATCTCATTAATCCTGTAAATTAAACAGTTCAACATTAAGATCAGTGAGCTCAAGTATTCAGATTTTCTTTCCTTCCTTCCTTCCTTTTTCTTTCTTTCTTTCTTTCTCTTTCTTTCTTTCTTTCTTTCTTTCTTTCTTTCTTTCTTTCTTTCTTTCTTTCTTTCTTCCTTCCTTCCTTCCTTCCTTCCTTCCTTCCTTCCTTCCTTCCTTCCTTCCTTCCTCCCTCTTTCTTTCTTTCTTTCTTTCTTTCTTTCTTTCTTTCTTTCTTTCTTTCTTTCTTTCTTTCTTTCTTTCTTTCTTCTTTCTTTTCTTTCTTTCCTTTCTTTCCTTTCTTTTCTTTCTTTCTTTCTTTCTTTCTTTCTTTCTTTCTTTCTTTCTTTCTTTCTTTAAGTTTTTTTTTCTCTTTATTGTAATGTGTCATTGAGGAAGTCAGGGTAGCCAGTGTGGTAAAATATGGTGCCAACAACACTCTCAAATTCTAGTGATTGCCCTTGGACAAAGGAATAGCCACATGCTAGGGCCTTCCTTTGGAGAAAGGGACAGTAGAAAATGAGTCACTTATCAGGTCCCTCCCACACCGACCCACTCTCTTAGGTTTGGGCTCTAAAGGGCTTGACCCTCGTGGGTTGGTAATGAGTAATGTGGCATTCACCTAATTTTTGGACTTCCGCTCAAAAGTAGGTGTTCAGTTGATAAATTCTAGATAGGCTCTCTTTTAGAAGGCTCTTTCCTGCCTCATATTTTTTTTTCTCCTGGGAGAAAATAAAGCTGAGAAAACATCAAAATTTAAGAGGTCAGGAGCTAGCAGCTGTGCAATCAGCCACAAAGTTCTTACAGCAATGTGCAACAAAATGTCCCTTTTCAGGTTTCTTTTTAGTTCAATGTGATTTTCATCATTTAAAAAAGATGAGAAATACCATAGAGAATTAAAAGTTATAAAAATCAACATATTTCTCTAAATTACATCACTAGAAGTTAAAAGCTTTTAACCCAAAAATAAAGTCAGTCAAAAACTGAACCTAACAGATTAGAAGTAAACATTAGATAGTAAAATATGATTTATCAACATAGCAAAATATAAGGTAAATAGGATAGTTCCTTCTGTAACAAATTTTTTTTAGCTTGAAACAAAATATCCAAATCATTCAGACACATCCCAAATTGTAGTTTTTGGAATTTGATAGAGCTGGGTTTGATTCCCAAGTCAATAACTTACTCAGTTGTATAATCACTGAGTATTAGTTTTCTCATATTAAAAAATGGTAATAAAACTTACCTCATGGTGTATTATCAGAGTTAAATGAGGTAATATATGCAGATCATGTGATCAGAGTTAAGATGCTGATTTGACAAGATCAAAACTCAAAAGTTAATTTCAGAAGACCTGGGTTAGAATATCAACTGGGTTGTAGTATCATAGACTAACTTGGAGTCTTTTCAAGTTTATTTACCCTGACCTTTAATTTTTTTTTAATTCATAAAATTAAAGCTAAGGCTATAGTTACTTTTGTGAGGATTAATTAATGAAGCTCATTCATTCATTTAAACAATTTTTATTTAATTATTTATTTAACTATTTATTTATTTATAAAAGAGTCAACCCAAAAGAAACCTGCCCACATTAAGCTGAGATTCTAGTAGCTTTACCAGAATTTTACACACAGCAGGAATTTATTTAGCATGAATAAAGGTCAGCTCTATCCAAAGATAGAATTATAATTATTCTATTTTACTAACAGAATATTATTAAAGAAGGAAGGAATCACAAAAAAGATCTTTTCTTAGTTCCAAATAAAATAAAATAAAATATATTAGTTAGTCATATTCTAATTTTTCTTTCACTGATACAATGGTAAAATGTTTACAGTTTTTATCCTCTTACAATCAAACACATCTTGACAGTAGATACGAGTATTCACATATACATACTAATTAATACGCTGATTAAAAATTCTAAAGAATACAGTTGATTGAACTTTGTTTTTTATTTTTACAATTAGAGTTTTAGAAATAACTGGCCTGCCAAGTTACTTTTATTGCTCACCTCATATTGGAAGTTCCATATGTATATTGTTTAGATTCAAGAAGAAATACAAATTATTTTGAAATGACTGCTGTGTTATAGGTTGGTGAATGCACTATTCATCAGCAAAACCACAGTATAAATAAGCCTAAAGGAAAGTATGAAAAATTCTATGGGACTTTAGCCAAAGAGGTTTTATCAGGGTAAGACGAATGAAGTGAGATTAAGGACACATATTTTGCTGTAAGATTACATGTAGTTAACAATGAGTAGAAAAAAGTGGGGAAAAAAGATCTTAAAACTTATGTAAATTATTATACTATCTTTTTAAAAAATTTTATTGTTATGTTAATCAACATACATTGCATCATTAGTTTTGGATGTAGTGATCCATGATGCATTGTTTGTGCATAACACCCAGTGCTCCACGCAGAACGTGCCCTCTTTAATACCCATCACCAGGCTAACCCATCCCCCCAGCTCCCTCCCCTCTAGAACCCTCAGTTTGTTTTTCAGAGCCCATCGTCTCGCATGGTGCGTCTCCCCCTCCGATTTACTCCCCTTCATTCTTCCCCTCCTTCTATCTTCTTTTTTTTTCTTAACATATATTGCATTATTTGTTTCAGAAGTACAGATCTGTGATTCAACAGTCTTGCACAATTCACAGCGCTCACCATAGCACATACCCTCCCCAATGTCTATCACCCAGCCGCCCCATCCCTCCCACCCCCCACCACTCCAGCAACCCTCAGTTTGTTTCCTGAGATTAAGAATTCCTCATATCAGTGAGGTCATATGATACATGTCTTTCTCTGATTGACTTATTTTGCTCAGCATAACACCCTCCAGTTCCATCCATGTCGTTGAAAATGGCAAGATCTCATTCCTTTTGATGGCTGCATAATATTCCATTGTGTATATATACCACTTTTCTTTATCCATTCATCTGTCGATGGACATCTTGGCTCTTTCCACAGTTTAGCTATTGTGGACATTGCTGCTATAAACATTGGGGTGCACGTACCCCTTCGGATCCCTACATTTGTATCTTTGTGGTAAATGCCCACTAGTGCAATTGATGGATCGTATGGTAGCTCTATTTTCAACTTTTTGAGGAAACTCCATACTGTTTTCCAGAGGGGTTGCACCAGTTTCCATTCCCACCAACAGTGTAGGAGGGTTCCCCTTTCTCCACATCCCTGCCAACATCTGTCATTTCCTGACTTGTTCATTTTAGCCATTCTGACTGGTGTGAGGTGGTATCTCATTGAGGTTTTATTTTGGATTTCCCTGATGCCGAGTGATGTTGAGCACTTTTTCATGTGTCTGTTGACCATTTGGATGTCTTCTTTGGAAAAATGTCTCTTCGTGTCTTCTGCCCATTTCTTGATTGGATTAGTTGTTCTTTGGGTGTTGAGTTTGATAAGTTCTTTGTACATTTTGGCTACTAGCCCTTTATCTGATATGTCATTTGCAAATATTTTCTTCCATTCTGTCGGTTGTCCTTTGGTTTTGTGGACTGTTTCTCTTGCTGTGCAAAAGCTTTTAATCTTGATGAAATCCCAAGACTTCATTTTTGCCCTTGCTTCCCTTGCCTTTGGTGATGTTTCTAGGAAGAAGTTGCTGAGGCTGAGATCGAAGAGGTTGCTACCTGTGCTCTCCTTTAGGATTTTGATGGACTCCTGTCTCACGTTGAGGTCTTTCAACCATGTGGAGTCTATTTTTGTGTGTGGTGTAAGGAAATGGTCCAGTTTCAGTCTTCTGCATGTGGCTGTCCAATTTTCCCAACACCATTTGTTGAAGACACTGTCTTTTTTCCATTGGACTTTCTTTCCTGCTTTGTCGAAGATTAGTTGACCATAAAGTTGAGGGTCCATTTCTGGGCTCTCTATTCTGTTCCATAGATCTATGTGTCTGTTTTTGTGCCAGTACCATACTGTCTTGATGATGACAGCTTTGTAATAGAGCGGGAAGTCCGGAATTGTGATGCCGCCGGCTTTGCTTTTCTTTTTCAATATTCCTCTGGCTATTCGGGGTCTCTTTGGGTTCCATACAAATTTTAGGATTATTTGTTCCATTTCTTTGAAAAAAGTAGATGGTATTTTAATGGGGATTGCATTGAATGTGTAGATTGCTCTAGGGAGCACTGACATCTTCACAATGTTTGTCCTTCCAATCCATGAGCATGGAACGTTTTTCCATTTCTTTGTGTCTTCTTCAATTTCTTTCTTGAGTATTTTATAGTTTTCTGAGTACAGATCCTTTGCCTCTTTGGTTAAATTTATTCTTAGGTATCTTATGGTTTTGGGTGCACTTGTAAATGGGATCGACTCCTTGATTTGCCTCTCTTCTCTCTTGTTGTTAGTGTATAGGAATGCCACTGATTTCTGTGCATTGATTTTATATCCTGCTACTTGACTGAATTCCTGTATGAGTTTAGCAGTTTTGGGGTGGAGTCTTTTGGGTTTTCCACATACAGTATCATATCATCTGCAAAGAGTGAGAGTTTGACTTCCTCTTTGCCAATTTGGATGCCTTTGATTTCTTTTTGTTGTCTGATTGCTGTGGCTAGGACTTCTAATACTGTGTTGAATAGCAGTGGTGATAGTGGACATCCCTGCCACGTTCCTGACCTTAGGGGAAAAGCTCTCAGCTTTTCCCCATTGAGAATGATATTGGCTGTAGGTTTTTCATAGATGGCTTTTATGATATTGAGGTATGTACCCTCTATCCCTATACTCTGAAGAGTTTTGATCAAGAAAGGATGCTGTACTTTGTCAAATGCTTTTTCTGCATCTATTGAGAGGATCATATGATTCTTGTTCTTTCTTTTGTTAATGTATTGTATCACGTTGATTGATTTGCAGATGTTGAACCAACCTGGCAGCCCAGGGATACATCCCACTTGGTCGTGGTGAATAATCCTTTTAATGTACTGTTGGATCCTATTGGCTAGTATTTTGGTGAGAATTTTTGCATCCTTGTTCCTCAAGGATATTGGTCTATAATTCTCCTTTTTGTTGGGGTCTTTGTCTGGTTTTGGGATCAAGGTAATTGTGGCCTCATAAAATTAGTTTGGAAGTTTTCCTTCCATTTCTATTTTTTGGAACAGTTTCAGGAGAATAGGTATTAATTCTTCTTGAAATGTTTGGTAGAATTCCCCTAGGAAGCCATCTGGCCCTGGGCTTTTGTTTGTTGGGAGATTTTTGATGACTGCTTCAATTTTCTTAGTGGTTATAGGTCTGTTCAGGTTTTCTATTTCTTCCTGGTTCAGTTTTGGTACTGGATACATCTCTAGGAATGCACCCATTTCTTCCAGGTTATCTAATTTGCTGGCATAGAGTTGCTCCTAATATGTTCTTATAATTGTTTGTATTTCTTTGGTGTTGGTTGTGATCTCCTCTCTTTCATTCATGATTTTGTTGATTTGGGTCATTTCTCTTTTCTTTTTGATAAGTCTGGCCAGGGGTTTATCAATCTTGTTAATTCTTTCAAAAAAACCAGCTCCTAGTTTCATTGATCTGTTCTACTGTTCTTTTGGTTTCTATTTCATTGATTTCTGCTCTGGTCTTTATTATTTCTCTTCTCCTGTTGGGTTTAGCCTTTATTTGCTGTTTTTTCTCTAGCTCCTTTAGGTGTAGGGTTAGGGTGTGTATTTGAGACCTTTCTTATTTCTTGAGAAAGGCTTGTATTGCTCTATACTTTCCTCTCAGGACTGCTTTTGCTGTATCCCAAAGAATTTGAACAGTTGTGTTTTCACTTTCATTGGTTTCCATGAATTTTTTTAATTCTTCTTTAATTTCTTGGTTGACCCATTCATTCTTTATTTATTTATTTTTTAAAGATTTTATTTATTTATTTGAGAGAGAGAGAGAATGAGAGATAGAGAGCATGAGAGGCAAGAGGTTCAGAGGGAGAAGCAGACTCCCTGCTCAGCAGGGAGCCCGATGTGGGACTCGATCCAGGGACTCCAGGATCATGACCTGAGCCGAAGGCAGTCGATTAACCAACTGAGCCACCCAGGCGCCCCAACCCATTCATTCTTTAGAAGGATGCTCTTTAGCCTCCATGTATTTGAGCTCTTTTGGACTTTCCTCTTATGATTGAGTTCTAGTTTCAAAGCATTGTGGTCTGAAAATATGCAGGGGATAATCCCAATCTTTTGGTACCGGTTGAGACCTGATTTGTGACCTAGGATGTTATCAATTCTGGAGAATGTTCCATGGGCACTAGAGAAGAATGTGTATTCCATTGCTTTGGGATAGAATGTTCTGAATATGTCTATGAAGTCCATTTGGTCCAGTGTTTCATTTAAAGTCTTTATTTCCTTGTTGATCTTTTGCTTAGATGATCTGTCCATTTCAGTGAGGGGGTGTTAAAGTCCCCCACTATTATTGTATTGTTGTCAATGTGTTTCTTTGCTTTTGTTATTAATTGCCTTATATAATTGGCTGCTCCTATGTTAGGGGCATAGATATTTACAATTGTTAGATCTTCTTGTTGGATAGACCCTTTAAGTAGGATATAGTGTCTTTCTTCATCTCTTATTACAGATATTGTTTTAAAATCTAATTTGTCTGATATAAGGATTGCCACCCCAGCTTTCTTTTGGTGTCCTTTAGCATGGTAAATGGTTTTCCATCCCCTCACTTTCAATCTGAGGGTGTCTTTGGGTCAAAATGAGTCTCTTGCAGACAGCGTATCGATGGGTCTTGTTTTTTAATCCAATCTGATAGCCTGTGTCTTTTGATTGGGGCATTTAGCCCATTTACATTCAGGGTAACTATTGAAAGGTATGAATTTAGTGCCATTGTATTGCCTGTAAGGTGACTGTTACTGTATATTGTCTGTGTTCATTTCTGATCTATGCTGTTTTTAGACTCTCTCTTTGCTTAGAGGACCCCTTTCAATATTTCTTGGAGGGCTGGTTTCGTGTTTGCAAATTCCTTTAGTTTTTGTTTGTCCTGGAAGCTTTATATCTCTCCTTCTATTTTCAGTGACAGCCTAGCTGGATATAGTATTCTTGGCTGCATATTTTTCTCGTTTAGTGCTCTGAAGATATCATGCCAGTACTTTCTGGCCTGCCAGGTCTCTGTGGATAGGTCTGTTGCCAATCGAATGTTTCTACCCTTGTAGGTTACATATCTCTTCTCCCGAGCTGCTTTCAGGATTTTCTCTTTGTCTCTGAGACTCGTAAGTTTTACTATTAGATATCGGGGTGTTGACCTGTTTTTATTGATTTTGAGAGGGGTTCTCTGTGCCTCCTGGATTCTGATGCCTGTTTCCTTCCCCATATTAGGGAAGTTCTCTGCTATAATTTGCTCCAATATACCTTCTGCCCCTCTCTCTCTTTCTTCTTCTTCTGGGATCCCAATTATTCTAATGTTTTTTCGTCTTATCGTATCGCTTATCTCTCGAATTCTGCCCTCGTGGGCCTGTAGTTGTTTATCTCTCTTTTTCTCAGCTTCTTTATTTTCCATCATTTGGTCTTCTATATCGCTGATTCTCTCTTCTGCCTCATTTATCCTAGCAGTTAGTGCCCCCATTTTTGATTGCACCTCATTAATAGCCTTTTTGATTTCGACTTGGTTAGATTTTAGTTCTTTTATTTCTCCAGAAAGTGTTTCTCTAATAACTTCCATGCTTTTTTCAAGCCCAGCTAGTATCTTTAAAGTCATGATTCTGAACTCTAGGTCTGACATCGTACTAATGTCCATATTGAGTAGGTCCCTGGCAGACAGTACTACCTCTTGTTCTTTTTGCTGAGGTGATTTTTTTTCGTCTTGTCATTTTGTCCAGAGGCAAATAGATGAATGAGAGAACAAAATGCTAACAGGTTAACAACGTCCCCAGCAAATATTCTCTATACAAATCAGAAAGGACCTGAAACCAGGGGAAAAGAAAGGGAAAGAAAGAGAAAAGAAAGAGAGAGAAAAAAAAGAAAAAGATAAAACAAACAAAAACAGAACAAAACAAAAAAGACAGAATATGATCAAATATGATCAGGCTAGTGCATAGATCAGTGCCACACACTAGATTTTGGGCGTATTTTGGTCTGTTAGAAGAAAATGCCTCCTAAAATTTTAAAGGAAGAAAGAGTTATATATGTACAAAATAAGGGTTGATACAATGAAGGGATGGAAGATGACTGTAAAGATGAAAATTATAAAAGATTTTATAAAAGGAATTGATAAGATAAGAAGTTGTTTGAAAAAAGAAGATGTAAAAAAAAAGAAAAGAAAAAAAAGGGAGAGAATGTGATCAGGCAGGAGACTAGAACAAAGCCATGCACTAGTGATTTAGGGTCTATTTTGATGTTAGAAGAAACTGTATCTCAAAATTTTAAAGAGAGAACAACATATATATATATATATATATATGCCAAAAATAAGGGTAACTACTATGAAGGGATAAAATATGACTCTAAAAATGAAAAATAAAAAATGTTTTTTTTAAAAAAGGGATTGATAAGATGTTGGTTGAAAAAGGGAAAAAGAAAAATTAAAAAAAAAACAGTTAAAAAAATAAACTTTGAAAAACTAATGAATCATGGTAAAAAAAACCATGAATTCTATGTGCAGTATTCCCCTATCGCTGGAGTTCTCCCATTCTCTTTGTTCGGTAAACTTGGTCTTGGCTTGCTGGCTGTTCAGGCTGATCTTTTGGGGGAGGGGCCTTTGCCATGGTTCCCAAATGTCTTTGCCGGAGGTGGAATTGCCCCGCCCTTGTCGGTCTGGGCTAAGCAATCTGCTTGGGTTTGCTCTCAGGAGCTTTTGTTTCCTGCAAGCTCTCGGTACAGCTTTGGAGGAGCAGGGTGAAAATGGTGGCCTCCCAATCTCTGCCCGGAGGAGCCGAGAACTCGGGGCCCCGCCCCCCAGAGAAAAGCAGTCACTCCTGTCTCCCCGGTCTCCGGCCACACTCTGTGCTCACCCGGCCTGTGACCGAGCGCTTCTATCTCTGGCACCTGACCCCGTGTGGAGTCTCCAAATCCAGCAGATCCCTGCGGTGCGCTCCTGCGCCGCTCCTCCCCCGGGGGAGGAAGGGGAGTCTCCCCGGCTCTGCCGCTTGTTGGGTCCCTGCTGGAGGAGCAGTAGCCCGACTGGGCCGAGGATCACAGTTTATGGCAACCCCGAGCTGAGAGCCTGCACCTCGGCTCCGTCTCTGCAGCCGGCTTCCCCGCTCCGATACCCGGGAGCTCTGCTGCACTCAGGCACCCCCGGTCTTTCTGTGACCCCGAGGGTCCTGAGACCACACTGTCCCACGAGGGTTCCACCCCCCGCTTAGCCACTGGAGCGACGTCCCTCAGGGAAGCCGACTTCTAAAAGGTCCGATTTTGTGCTCCCCGGCTCTAGCACTTGCCAGAAGAGGCCGGTGGAGGCCCCTCCCCCGCCGTCTATCCTCCCAGATATCACCTTAGTTTCACTTCTCCGCACGTCCTACCTTCCAGTAAATGGTCGCTTTTCTGTTCAGAGAGTTGTTGCTACTCTCCTCTTCCATCTCCTGTTGAGTTCGTCGGTGTTCCGAATGGTTTGATCCCTATTCAGCTGAATTCCTGAGACCAGAGGAAATCCAGGTCTCCTACTCCTCCGCCATCTTGCTCCCCAGCCTATTATACTATCTTTAGTATTTCTCTAGATCAATCATTGGTCTGCAAATAAAATATATTGCTTGTGGGTGGATGGGTAAGATATTTGAGGGGGGATTTATTTTGATCTTGGTTCCCTAAATTAATCATGTACATATCCTCTCCTATCTTTTCAGAGTTGCTGTGATAGACACAACTAGTATTTCACACATATTAACTCTACTGAAGGTTTTTTCCCCCCTTTGTATAAAACTGTCATTGTGAATTTAACCTCATATTATGTATTTTGTAAAAAGAAGTTACTTTTTCTAAGTTTAATTTCTATCATTGTATTTCAACATTTCAGAAAAATAATATCTAATGTAGCTATTCTTTCTCATTCTATATTTTATATTCTACCTTTATGCTTAGGTTTATTCCTTAGTCATTCAAATAGCTGAGGAAGCTCCTATTTTAAAAAATATATATATCAGACACACACAAAGACACGCACATACATACACACACACCTTTTGATGCTTTGTAGTTCTCTTCTTCACAGCCATATTTTTTAAAAAGTGTAATTTACACTCTCTTTCCACCTCCTTACTTGCCACTCCTTCCTTGACCCAGGATAATCCGTTTCTCTTCCTATCATATGAACAAAATTGTTCTCATTAAGGTAAGTGATGACTTTGTTGTTGCTAAAGCCAATGGATTCTTCTTTACTTTTACTCAGAGCAGTATTTAACAATTTGATAATTTCTTTCTTAAATCAATTTATTCTGCTTTAGCAGGCTTGTCTAATGTACCTCCTGTCTTTGTGGTTGCTATCTATTTCCTTTAACCCCTTTGGATCTGTTTCAGGCATCTCAAGAGTTGTATCTTTGGCACCTTCTCCATCTCCTCTATGTACTTCCCTGGAAGATTAAATGAATTTACATGACTTCAGTTACCATCATTGATGTCATGGTGCCTCCCATATACATGCTCTAACCCAGACCCATACATCCAAATGCTTTCAGATATTACTTCTTGAATATCTCACAGTCACCTCAGTTTAACATGTTCCAAACTGAACTTTTCACCTTCTCCTTACTCCTCCACCTATCAAATGACTCTTCTATGTTCTCAACCTCTGCAAATAACATTCACATCTGGAGTTTCCAAAGCCTGAAACAGACATAATTTTGACTGATCATTTTCTTTCATCCTCAAATCCAAATAATTAGCTAGTCTTGCCATTCTTATTCTTCATTTTCATTGCTACTATGTTACTCCCAGCCACCATCACCTTTCATCTGGGTACTCTATCAATTTCCTAACTTACCCTATTAATTTTGGTCTTGTCCTGTCCAGCTAATTTTTACAGGAGAGTTGCACCACTCTTTAAAAACAAAACTCCAAGGGTGCCTGGGTGGCTTAGTCATTAAGCGTCTGCCTTCGGCTCAGGTCATGATCCCAGGGTCCTGGGATCGAGCCCCGCATTGGGCTCCCTGCTCTGCGGGAAGCCTGCTTCTCCCTCTCCCGCTTCCCCTGCTTGTGTTCCCTCTCTCGCTGTGTCTCTCTCTGTCAAATAAATAAATAAATAAATATCTTAAAAATAAATAAATAAAAAATAAAAACAAAAATCTGACGTCATTTTTTTTTTAAATTAAACTTGTTCATTGATTCTTATTTTATTTTGAATAGACTCCAGGGTGCTTGGCTGGCCCAGTTGGTGAAACTGTGACTCTTGATCTTAGGGTTGTAGGTTAGAGACTCACATTGGGTGGAGATATTACTTAAAAATAAAGCCTTAAAAAAATAGAATCTAAATATAAGAGCATAGTTTGCAGGTTTCTTCATTATCTAGGCTCTGATTACATTACTGGTCTCATATCTTACCCCTTCCTACTTACACAGATATGATAAATTCCTCTTATATATACACAGATATATGCTTTCACTGTGTTAGCTGTATTAAATTGCTTTTAGGTTCCTAAAGCACCAAATGGAAATAGCTCTATTTCCATTTGCACCTATCATCTACTAACATTTAGACTCTCAATTAAGTGGCTTCTACTTCTTAGAAGTATTCCCTAATTCCTTCTGTCTGGGTCCAGAGCTTTTGTTTTATGTTCCTGAACATCTTTTCATAAGCTCTCTTGCAGACTAAACTATTGCTGGTTTTAATTGCCCATATTTTCCCACCAGACCAGAAGCTCTATAACTATGGCTATCTTATTCATTATCCCATCCATGAACCAATCATAAATCCTGAGAGTGTCAGTACATCTCAATACATATTGATTGAATGGAAACTTAATGCATAATTAATCAAGTAATTGGACTTTTATTGTTAATGCATACAAATGAACTGTAAATAATCTTTTAAAAATATCATTGTATTTTATTTTATTTTAAAGGCAGTATGTGCTCATTGTGGAAAACTTGGTAAACCCAGATATAATGCTTAAAGCTATATTTATCCCTAATTATAACCAATAAAAATAATTTTTGAAAATCCATCATTTTTAAGTATATTTTTATACAATTCAGAAAATGATATATTTTTCTCTAAAGTTGCTTTTTTTATATTACTGTGTTCAAATTTATTTTATAATATACATGAATGTGATTTGGTTTCTTTGAGAATCAACAATACTGAAATGTTCATTTATTCTGATATAGACTTACAAATAATAAATTCAGTGAGACAAACCCTTTTTTAAAATGTGTCTAATATGTTCAAAATATGTTTTAGCTATTCTTTAAAAAGAAAAAGAAGAAGTTGGCTCTTCTAAAAATAGCTTCTTTAAAATTAGCTTATTAAATGCTAAGAAATTCCCAATTGGTAGCAATAGGGAATCACTGTTGTATACTTAAGCCCATTGGTCGGGACAGTTAGCAGTGATTTTTGTGGTAAAATGTAAGTGTTCAAGTGACATTATAAGACTCTCTTTAGTCTCATCGAATTTCTCTTTTAAATGGTTGGCCTCAGCACAGCAAATGTGTTCAAATCATCATTTGGGGCAGATAAAGCACGAATCCCTAGGGTCAATAAGTCTCAAATTTAGAGTCTTCAAGAATTACTTGGATCATTTAAAAAATGCAGATTTCTGCACCCTATCCTCAGAGATTCCATACTAATAGGTTTGTGGTAGGGCCGAGTAGTATTCATTATAGCAAGTGCTTGCACTGATTTTGGTGTAGGAGGTATCTGGAGCATACTTTAAGAAACACTGACATGGGATTGGGGCCTAAACCACCTATGCACTTTCTATGAGTTCTCTACAATTTTTAACCTTGTAACAATGTTATCCTCTTTTTTGTAATAATATAAATATGAGTGTGAAAAATGTAAACAAACTGTTCTTTCATTTTTATTGAAAATGCATGTTTTACCCTTAGAGATATTGTCTTATGTGTTCATATTTTTAATGTTCCCTCTACTTGAAAATTGTTAGTTTTTTTTTGCTGTTGTTCTTAAAGATTTTATTTATTTATTTGAGAGAGAGAGAGAGAGCATGAGCAGGGGGAGGGGCAGAGGGACAAGCAGGCTCCCCATAGAGTGGGAAGACCAGTGCTAGCCCATCCCAGGATCTCGGGGTCACAACCTGAGCCGGTCAGATGCTTAACTGACTGAGCCACCCAGGTGCCCCGAAGAAGGTTAGTTTTTCAACCCACACTGCTTTTATAATCTGAGGTTTTCTCATATTAAAAATTTTTTTCCATTATACAGCTACTCCCATAATTGGAGGCTCACGTAAAATGAAATGGGATTTTGACCACTGAATAAATGTTGCTGGTGTCTGTATCTGTCATTTTATTCCCACATGGCATTTTACCACTTATAGGTAGTTTGAACTGAAACATGCCACTTAGGTAAATTCAGATACCATATTTATAAAGAGATTTATGTAAAACATATCTGGTTTTCTAGTACTACAATATAAAATTTTCTTAAATTTTGCTCTAATATTGCACTTTAAAATCCATTATGAATTATAATTATAGACTATTGGTCTTCAAAATAGTCAAAAGTACACGTTTGAAAACATAAGCTTTATTTCTGGCCTCAACACTCATGTGACTTTGTTTCGTTCTTTCTCCTTCCCTCAGGCTCCTTTACTTACCATCAATATACTAAACATTTATTGAGCATTTTCTTTCTTTCTTTCTTTTTTAAAGATTTTATTTATTTGACAGAGAGACACAGTGAGAGGGAAAGCACAAGCAGAGGTAGAGGGAAAGGGAGATGCAGGCTTCCCACGGAGCAGGGAGCCTGATGCGGGGCTCGATCCCAGGACCCTGGGATCATGACCTGAGCCAAAGGCAGATGCTTAACGACTGAGCCACCCAGGCACCCAAGCATTTTCTTATTTATTGCCAATATCAGTGGGTTTAAAAATGAAAACACAAAGACCCTTTGCCTTGTCTTCCTTTCAGAGTTTGCATGAAGATCAAATAAAGGAGCTTTATAAACTCTATTTCCACATCAGTACAACATTTTATTTTTATTTGTTGTGATTGCATTGATGAAGTACACAAAAATGGTTTTCCTGCAAGTTGGTTTTGTAAACTTCCTAAATAAGATCACGTAATGGACAAATGTGCTTTAGATAATTACTTTCAAAGCTTTTAAAATTTCTCTGTAATAACAAGCTTCTGTGTCAAGGGTCTACATACTGTTCATCTTTGTTAAAATTGGTGCTTAAAACTAAATTTTCCACAGGTCCAAACTAGAATATTTTATCTTGACAATGTATCTAGCTCCCTCCTGAGAATATGTCATTGTTAATAACTGCTTTATTCTCATTAAAATCTCCTGCTAATTTCCATTCAGTAATACACAGATTATTTTCCTTGAATACTCATTAGCCATTCTCTATAGGTATCTTATCATGAAATCAAAACAGATAAAGGTGATGAATAAATTTTAAAGCCTATTCATGGATGTTCTAATATGCACGTGTGTGTGTGTGTGCATGCACACTTGTGTATGTGTATTTGAGTAGATCCATGCATTTAAACAATAGCTGATATATAGAAACCTTATTTTCAAATGTGTAAGTGTAATTAAATGTTCCTCTATCTACATAACATGAGATATCTGTTATCTCTTGTCTCTTTTAACTAAAACTGCCCTGACCATAGGTCTCTACTGATGGAACTCCAGATTGTTCTGTTGGCATATGGGGCCGTGCTCTGAACCATGCTATCGTAAACCTGATCTTAGTTGTTTGGAACAGGCAAGGTGATATGACACAATAGAATCTAACCTATGCACTAGTACATGAGGCTATAAGATTCCAAGTCAGGGATCAAGCAAAAAATATGGTGGTTACTCATTGGGAATTCAAAATGGAGAGCCACGGTGAGGTGGGAGTAGGTCATCAAATCGATCACAGAGTGAAAATATACATTTTTAAAAAATCAAGAAGAGGCAGAAAGAAGCTGTGTCACCAAAATGGCAGAATATCACAATAGGTATAAAACCAACTCATGTTTTGAAGCTATTTCAAGAGGTTGTGCTTACTAAAACCACAATGAATCTTGAATGAACCATTTCCCAGTTTTCTTTCTGGTAAGCTTGACTAACTATAGTTACTGTATATGGTTACTACACTATAGTTACTTTTCTCAAGAGGCATAATTGAGCTTTTCCTGGTTTCTAGGAAGCCTCAACTCATGACTGAAATATTTGTTTTTCTTATTTCAACATATATCTGTATAATAGAATTCCCATTATTTGAGTTATTTGAAGTGCTTTAATGTCCTTTGGAACCAGAAGAGCCATTAAGACCTTAGCTAACACAGATTCCTAGTGAGGAAAGAAGTGTGATCAAATCTTTTCTCAATTAGAAATTATTTCTCTTGCTTTTCAGATTCATAAAGAAAAGGACCTCAAAGAAAAATGTTATATAAAATAAAGGATTTATAATTGTGTGAATTTTATTTATTCTAATTCATCAATGATGTTCCATTAGCATCACTCATAGCTTTGGCAGTTTGGTTTTGAATAATACCAAATAGTTCTCTGTGTCTGGACTAATTTGGATGACCTGGTTATTTTAAGAAGAATATTTAAGTAGATGGATTATAACACACATTTATACGCATGCACATGCTCACTCATTATGTATACATTTGTGGCCAAACAAGTTTTTTTTTCCCCCAGCACAATGTAACTTGATTGGTTAAAGACAAAAATAAATCTTAATTTATGATTTATCATTCTGCAATTGGTTATTGGGGGGGATGCTTTGGTAGATTTCCTAAACTCCTTCCTTAAGATCATCCCCTAATAACTGGCAATAACAGCAACTGACCATACACAGCTCAATCCCTTAAAAAGAACGGTGCTCAGCTATAAGGAACTGCTTTGCCAAAGGTGGCTAGGGGCAGCCCAAGGCCAATGACTGCCTAATGAAGGGATACAAAGGCCCTACCTCAAGCTGGGACAACTTCAAAGGCCCATCTCCTCTCCAGAGTTCCCAAGAGGATTGGCTGAGGTCTGAGATGCAACTGCATTCCAGGTTAGCTTGTATCTCTCTGCCCAGTCCCCTGTCATCACTTGTTTATATGTGTATACCCTACTAGAGGACCCCAGTAAGCCTTCCCCTTAATAGGGAACTCAGACTGATACAGAGAAAACTCAAGTTCTGCAGTTTACAAAAATATGAGATAAAGGAATTTTCCTCCTTGAGTTTTGAAAAGAATAATCTGAAAAAGCTCAGAAATACAACCAAGAATACTTTCATCAGGTTTATGAAAATTTATCATTTTCCATACAATACGTATTGTGAGATGGAAGTGACATTGTCCTCACAATATCCAAGAAGGAGAATTACTTCAGACCTTTCTGGGTGGAGTTGGCTGGGATTGCATGTATTTGAAAGTGCCAAATCTAGGGAGAAGTTTAATCTTTAAGCCATATATAGCCAGGACTGTATATAATTCTTAGGTAAAACAGAAGATACGTATTTTATATATATTTTTTTATAAAAATAGAAATTCACAACCAGGAGGCATGTCCGTTATGTAAATTGATGTATTGTTATTGAGAACAGCAAGTTGCATATATATATATATATATATAGTACAGTTTTTTAAATGCAGATGACACCAAAATACTTTAGATGCTTGTGTATTTATTTGTATATATTTGAGGGTGAAGAAGTTTATGTAACAGGCATTAACTATCATCAGGTGAAACTAGTAGAAGGGAGAGTTGGCAGGAATGTGAATACAGTCCTTTAAGTGGTTTAAAAGAACCACTATTCTTCTATATTACTCTAGTGTTTTTTTCCTGGTTGAGGTTAAGAGGTATGAGGTTCGTAATTTTGGAAGAGGCATTTAAGATTTAAAGTGAAACAGAACAATGCCTTTAATCTAAAAAAAAGACTACAGAAAACTCTTCAAAATAAAAATTTTGTTCATTGTAATGTGATACCAGCTAATGTTTATATTACTGAAAGGATGCTCTAAGATTGCAGTGGAATTGACTGTAAACAAAAGCAGTAGTTTCAAAGAACTGTGGTCAGCATAAACAAAATCGGGATATAACTGATGACAGAATTTAAAAATTTTTCTTTCCTAAAGTGGTGCCTATATCAACGATGACTATTAAGCTAGTTATTTTACTTATTTCTCTCTTCAAAACCACTTTTAAAAAAAAGTGGCATAGATAGAGCATGTTATGTGTAAAAGCCCTTGAAACTTCCCATAATTTTCAGGGTAAAACCCGGACTCATTAAAATGGAATGTAGGTCTCATATATCCTTTCCGCTTCCTCTTTAACTTCATCCTCCCCTCCTCCCGCTCACATGCTTTACTTCAGCCCTCAGATTGTGAGAGGACTTTAAGGGTATCTGCCTCTATGTCTTTGTACATTTTGCTTCCTTATGCTGGAAAGTTCTCTCCAAGTTCCACTTTCCCAGATCAGTTTTATTCCTCCTTTACTAGTAAAGCAAGATATCTTCTCTAGGTAGTATTTTCGTACCTCCAAACGTTAGCCTGGGTTAGGTGCCTTCCCAGCACATCCCCACATATCTCACGGTTTTTCTTTTCCATGGCATTCATCCCAGTGAATTCCTTTTTTTAGCTTTATTGAAGTTTAATTGATATACAATAAACTGCATATTTTAAAGTGTATAATTTAATGAGCTTTGACATATGTATAGAGCCATGAAACCATCACCACAAATCAAGATAATGAACTTTTTCTGTCACCCACAAAAATTTCTTCATGTCCCTTTGTATTTCCTTCTATCCCTCTCCACCCTCCCTGTGCATCCCCAGGGTACTACTGATCTGCTTTCTATCATGATAGATTAGTTTGGATTGTCTAGAATTTTATATAAATGGAACCATACAATGTCCTCTTTTATCTCTGGCTTTTTTCACTCAGCATGATTATTTTTTGATTCATCAATGTTGTTGCATGTATCAATAGTTTATTTGCTTTTATTTCTGAGTAGTATTTCACTGTTATACCAAATCTTGGTTATACCAAGATTTTTTATCCATTCACCTGATAGACATTTGTGTGGTTTCCAGTTTGGGGCTATCACCAAAAAAAGGTGGTATGCATATTTTTGTATGTCTTTCTGTGGACATATACTTTTGCTCTTCCTGTGTAAATACCTAGGAGTGTATATTACTTTCTAGGGCTGCTATAATAAAATACCACATATTGGGTGGTTTAAAATTATAGGAATTGATTCTCCCAGAGTTCTGGAGGCTAGAAGTCCAAAATCAAGATGTTAGCAGAGAGTTATGTTCCCTCCAAAGGTTGTAGGGAAGAATTCTTTGCCTCCTCTAGATTCTGGGATTTCCTGGCATTCTTTGGCATTTTTGGTATTCCTTGATTTGCAGATGGATCTCTCCATCTACATATAGCCTTGACTTCTGTGTGTTTCTCTCTCTGTGTCTAGAGTTTCCCTCTTTTTATAAGAACACCAGTCATATTAGATTTAGGGCCTGATTTAATCAAGTAGGGTCTTAACTAGAGTATATCTGCAAAGACCCTATTTCCAAGTAAGGACATATTTATAGGTTCTGAGTGGATGTGAGGTTTTTTTTTAAATTTAAATTCAATTAATTAACATATAATAAATTAATTGTTTCAGAGGTCGAGGTCAGTGATTCATCAGTCTTGGGTAATACCCAGTACTCATTACATCACACGTGGATGTGAATTTTGAGGGGATACTATTCCACCCAGTACAGAGCCTAACATTTCTTTGGACAATATTAATCTTTCCTGTGTAGATATGTTTTGAAAAAATATTCTCCTAGGAAGGGCTTGCCTTTTCATTTTTACATCAATGTCTCTTGAAGAGCAAAGTTTTCAATTGTGATAGTTTGTCCTTTTGTATTGTGTTTAAGAAACATATCAAGATCATTGAGATTTTTCTCTAATGATTTCTTCTAGAAGTTTTCCAAATTTGAGTCTATGAACCATTTCAAATTAATTTTTGTATATACTGTGAGGTAATAATAAAGGCTTATTTTTGTTTATTTTGTAATAGTTATACAATTATTTAGGACCATTTGTTAAAAATATTATTTTTTCCCTGTTGAATTGTCTTGGTATTAAAAATATAAATTAAATGTACTTATAGGTCTAATTCTAGACTCGATTCTGTTCTGTCATTGATCTATTTTTTAAATCTTTATGCCAAAACCACACTGCCTTGATTATCCTAATTTTATAAGGAGTCTTAAAATTAGATAATAAATCTTCTAATTTTATTTTTTATAAAAGTTGTTTTTATTAGTTCTGGATCCCTTGCAATTCTCTATAAATATTAGAATTCATTTGTCAATTCCTACAAAAATGCTGGCTGGGGTTTTGATTGAGATTTCATTAAATCTATAGAATAACGAGGGGAGAACTGTATCTTAACAACATTGAGTCTTCCAAGATATACATTTATTTGTTTTGTTTTTTTTTTAAGAATTTATTTATTTATTTACTTATTTGCCAGAAAGGGAGAGAAAGAGAACACAAGCAGTGGGAGTGGCAAGCAGAGGGAGAAGCAGGTTCCCCACTGAGTAAGGAGCCCAATGTGGGACTTGATCCCAGGAACCTGGGACCATGACCTGAACCAAAGGCAGACGCATAACAGACTGAGACACTCAGGTGCCCCTATTTGGGTTTTTAATTTCTCAGCAATGGTTTTTAGTTTTCAGTATACAGATATTGTATATATATTTATCAGGTTTATCCCTATTTCATATTTTTGATGCTACAGTTGACCCTTGAATAACACAAGTTTGAACTGTATGGGTCCACTTATACATGGATTTTTTTTTCATAAACACAATACAGTACTGTAAATGTATTTGCTCTTCCTTATGACTTTCTCAATAACATTTTTTCTTGAGCTTATTTTAAGAATGCAGTATATGATATATATAACATACAAAATATATTAATTGGCAGTTTATGCTATCAATAAAGCTTCCAGGCGACAGTAGGCTATTAGTAGTTAAGTTTTGAGGGATTCAAAAGTTACATGTAGATTTTCAACTACACAAGGGGTTGGTGCCTCTAACCCCTATGTTGTTCAAGGGTCAACTGTATTTTATATGGTATTATTTTTAATCTCTATTTTGAATGGGTTTTTGCTAGTATAAAGAAAAAGTAATTGATTATTGTATAGTGATATAGTATCATTCAACATAAACTCATTTTTTAGGTTTAGTAGATGTTTTTATAGCTCCCACAGGATTTTCTATGTAGATGACACTGTTGTCTATAAATAGAGTTTTTCTTCCTCCTCTACAATTCCAATGCCTATTTTCCCCCACCTTGCCCTTTCTCTTGCCTTACTGCACTAGCTAGCTCCTCTAGTGTGATGTCAAACGGAAGTATGGGAAGAGACATCCTTCCTTCGTTAGTGCTCTTAGGAAAAAAAAAAGGTATTTTACCATTAAATGTGATGTTAGCTGTTGAGTTTTCATAGATGCCCTTAATCAGACTCCTCCACAGGTTTAGGTAACTCTTTCTCTGTCATTTTTCCTCTTTGGTACCCTTCCTCATGACATCTAACTGCATTAGCTTCCCCAGATTACCATTTTGTTCTTTTCCCATCATGGAGGTTAATAGTGTCTACCTATGTCCCTCCTTGTGCTCCAGCCTGGAAACTCTAAAGTCTCTAAATTCACTACCTTTGTTTTACCTCCCTCAGGGATCATTTTCTTGTGCTGTCTTATATCCAAATGAAATCTATTATTTTATATATTTTGTCTGGTGTTTCAATTGTTTTAAGCAGAAGGGTAAATTCTGTATTTGTTACTTAATCTAGATATGAGTTCTAATATCTTCTCAATTATAAATAAAATTCTCTTTTATTAAATTATATGATCCTTAAGGATAGGTACTATGACTTTTATGATTTTATTTTTAGCATCTGGCACAATTCACTGCATACAATAAGGATCACTTATGCTTGCTAAATGAATGAATACATGATTATTGAACAAGTGCATTGCACAGGTCTTTTATTATTGTTAATATAGTGATGATGCTGAGAATATACCTATGACTAGGTAGTCAGTCTCTAAGTACTCTAACATTTTTTTTTTTTTAATTATGGTTGTTAATTCCAACTACCACTAGAGTATATCAAGTCTGGCCAGCACAGGTATTTCAGGGTTCTTAGGTATTTCTGTATTTGTGTATCTCTCCCAGTAGTGCTACCTAGTAATGTGAACCACGCCATATAACAGTCCTAACTGGGGAATCTTGATTGTGTTGCCAACTTTAATATTCATGGGAAATTTCACACAGAATAACAGAAGCCAATCAGAAGAAGGCACATTTACCAATAAATAACTCCTGAAAGCAGGATTATAAGAAGTACATATAATAGTAGCCCTAAGGTTCCTAAAACACAAGTGTTCAAGAAAAATTAGTGTTTTTCTAGATACATATATATATTCAGTGTAACGTGCTTTTTTGAACCAATTATGAGGACACTTATAAAAAGTGGTAAATAAAATAACAGAGATGTGGAGGAGAGGAAACCCTCATATGCTATGAGTAAAAATCTAAGTAGGTGCAGCCACTACAGAAAATAGTATGGAGATTCCTCAAAAAATTAAAAATAGAACTACCATACAATCCAGCAATGCCATTTCTGGATAATTTGCATGAAGGAAAAAAAGACCCACACCAATCCAAAGAGATATATTCACCCCTAAGTTCACTGCAGCACTACTTACGATAACCAAGGAATGGAATCAAACAAAGTGTCCACCAGTAAATGAATAGATAAAGAAAATATAGCCAATATACACAATGGAATATTCCTCAGAATAAAAAAGAATACAATCTTACCATTTGCAACAACAGAGATGGACTTAAACGGTATAATGCTAAGTGAAATAAGTCAGAAAGGAAAAAAAACACAATTTCACTTATATGTCAATCTTTTTTTTTATTTTTTATTGTTATGTTAATCACCATATATTACATCATTAGTTTTTGATGCAGTGTTCCATGATTCATTGTTTGTTCATAACACCCAGTGCTCCACGCAGAACGTGCCCTCCTCAATACCCATCACCAGGCTAACCCATCCCCCTACCCTCCTCCCCTCTAGAACCCTCAGTTTGTTTTTCGGAGTCCATTGTCTCTCATGGTTCATCTCCCCCTCTGACTTACTCCCCTTCATTCTTCCTCTCCTGTTATCTTCTTCTTTTTCTTTTTTCTTAAAATATGTTGCGTTATTTGTTTCAGAAGTACAGATCTGTGATTCAACAGTCTTGCACAATTCACAGCGCTCCCCGTAGCACATACCCTCCCCAATGTCTATCACCCAGCCACCCCATCCCTCCCACCCCCAACCACTCCAGTAACACTCAGTTTGTTTCCTGAGATTAAGAATTCCTCATATCAGTGAGGTCATCAATCTTAAAAACAAAACAAATAAGACAAGATAGAAATTGACTCATGGATATGGGAAACAAACTGTTGGTTACCAGAGGGAGGTAGGATGAGGTGGGGCAAAATAGGTAAAGGGGATTAAGAGGTACAAATTTCAGTTATAAGATAAACAAGTCATGGGGATATAATGTACAGCATAGGAAATACAGTTAATAATATAATAACTTGGTATAGTGATAGATGGTAACTAGATTTATCATGGGGCACATTTCATAATATACAAAAACATAGAATTGTAATGAATATACCTGAAACTAATAGGATATTGTACGTCAACCATACTACAATAAAAAAAATAATAATAACAGAGGTTGAGGACCAATCAGTATAGTTTTACTATTGTGAGTGTTTTTTTTTTTAGAGAGTGCACACACACATGCACACACACACATGCACAAACTAGTGGGGTGGGGGAGAGGCAGAGACAGAGGGAGAGAGAGAATCTTAAGTAGGCTCCACACACAGCTCAGAGCCCAATGTGGAGCTTGAGCCCACGATCCTGAGATCATGACCTGAGCTGAAATCAAGAGTCAGATGCTTAACCGACTGAGTCACCCAAGTGTCCCTGTCATTGCGTTTTTTTACAACTCCTAACATGTAAGGAAGGATCAATGAGTGATAAATATTTGTAATTATTTATAAATTAGCATACTTATATTAGAATAAAAATTTGAACGGAAAAATAATTTAGAAGCTGCACACTTTCAACAGCTTTAACTTTAAAATATTGATATATAAAAATTTAGTTCTAAATTTCTTAAAAATATTTTAAAATATTTTCTTTATTTTTTTAAAACAACATCAACAATAAAGTATTGTTCAGGGGTGAGGAGGCTAAACACACTACTGATATTTAGTAAGATTATCTCAGACATTTTTGAAAACTAAAATCAATTTTGAAAAAAATTACTATCATTTTCAATAATAATAGAAATGCTTCAGAAAAAATATAAGAATTTTATTCTGTTTGCTATATATTTCAGGTGTACTTACAAACTATTTTGTATAAAGAATTTGGCACTTGGTTAATCAGAAATTTAAAAATTCGATTTAATATTTTTATTTTTATTTATTTATTTTTCCTTTCAGTGGATCCTTTATTAAATCATACAACTGTATTTCAACTAATATAAATCATAGAGGCCAACTAATACAAGGGATAGTGCTGATCACATTAAAATCAATCAATTTAAAATACATTGTACACATGTCAAGACTGCATAACTTATTTTGTGAACTGCACATATGTTTCTGCAAAGAAAGCAATATTGACAATATGTGCAATCTGTAAACTATCCTTTAATCTTGCATTGTACTATACTATCTTATCCCATTTAATATTTTTAGCTCCAAGCTTCACAGTAAATAAGTGTAAGATAAACATATCTTTACTTAGATAAATCTTATATTTAAGATAAACACACTTTGTTCTCAAAGTTTCAGCCTGATTCACTCTCTGTAATTTTTTTTCCCTTTAAAATATAGAGACCACCATTCTACTTTCTGTTTCCAGAAGTTTGACTATTTTACATACGTCAAATATAGAAAGGAGGAAATTGGGAATTGTTGTTTAATGAGTATAAAATTTCAGTTGTGCAAAACGAACAAGTTCTAGAGATCTGTTGTACAACATTGCACCTATAGTTAATAACAATATATTGTTCACTTAAAAATTTGTTGAAAGGATAAATCTTGTATTGTGTCATCACAATAAAAATAATTAATTAGTTAATTAAAATAAAATTATGTTTAATATCCAAAATGTATTGATATACCCAGTAGATGTTTACATATTGGAATGTTCAATACATTACTACCAGCTGAATGACGAAGTATACTTCTCTACAATTGTATTTGTTAAATTAAAGTTCCATGGAAAAGACTCTTCCAGATTGCTTTCAGTGACTGGAATTTATTACAATAAAAATGTAGCTTTTGTTCCCAGTGTGTACTGAGTTGAATAGTGTGTCCCCACAAATTCATATCCACTTGGAATCCAGAATGTGACCTTATTTAAAAATAGGGTCTGTGTTGACGTTATCAGATTAAAATGAGATCATACTGGATTAATTGGATTAATTAATGACTGGATTAATTCAATGACTGGCATCTTTATCTAGAAGAAGAAAATTTGGACACTAATATATAGAGGAAGATGCCATGTGAAGGCAGAGACAGAGATTAGAGTGGTAAGTCTACAAGCCAAGGAATGGCAAGAAATACCAAGAAACACCAGCAAACATGAGAAGCAAGGAGAGAGAAATGGAAAAAATTCTCCCTCAAAGCCTCCAGAGGAAGTGTGGATTTGTTAACACCTAATTTCAGATTTCTTGCATCATAACTGTGAGAGAATAAATTCCTGATGTTTTCTGCCATGTAGTTGGTGGTACTTTGTTGTGATAGGCCTAGGAAACTAATCCTGAATGTTACAGTTTCAAGTTGTTAGCTTTATTTTCTGCCTTTGGGTTTTTTCTACTAAATAATCCCCACCTTCTCACCCACAAAGTTCATGGATTAGGTTACTAGAATTGAGTTTCTGTTGATTGGCTAAAAGACTTTTAAGCAACAAAATTTGATGTTCAAACTAGAAAAATCCATTTGTCGCTACTTTTGACAGAATGGAATTGTGGCCCTGACTTAAATGAATACCTACCTCATTAGTGCATAAACATTAATCCAGAAATGCTGAACACCCTTGTCTATATGTGCCAGCCAGGGTCTCTTCAGGAAATAAACAGACAAAAGTATCATTCAGAGTTTTTAAAATAGAGGGAATTCAATGCAGGGGATTGGTTACATAACTAATGGAAGAGGCTGAGAAGTCAACCATGGAAGAGTGAGGGAACCTAAAGATGAGGAACACAGGAAGTTGCTTTCACTCATAGTCTGAGGGACAAAAGGAGAAGGCAGAATTATAGCCATTCAGGACTGGGTCCCCAGACAGGAGCTGGCATCTCAGCAGGCCTTTCCTGGATGCAGAAGATAAGCAGCTCCTATTAGAGACGCCAGCGAAAAAGCAAGGGTATTTTAGTCTCTATTGGCCTAATCCAGCTAGAAGTCCAGTGATCGAGGAGCCTGGGAAATAGAGCCTGTAAGAGTCAGTCCCCTGCTTTATCGAGCTGAGCAGGGCACCTAAAAGGAATGGAGATAAGGACAAGTTGATCTTTTATAATTTCTATTTGTCTCTATGTAATTTATTAATTTCTATTTGTCTCTTCCACTATCACCCAGATCAGATCCTAATGATTGTTCATCCTGTATGTTAGAAACTACTTTTTTCCCCTTATGAATAATTTGTTTATTTTTTCTTTTCTTTTTTAATTTATTTTTTATTATTATGTTTAATCAGCCAACATATAGTACATCGTTAGTTTTTGATGTAGTGGTAACCATTCATTAGTTGCGTATAACATTCAGTGCTCATCACAACACATGCCCTCCTTAATACCCATCAGCCGGCTACCCCATTCCCCCCACCCCCTCCCTTCTGTAACCCTCAGTTTGTTTCCCGGAGACCAGAGTCTCTCATGGTTTGTCTCCTTCTCTGATTTCTTCCCATTTGGTTTTCCCTCCCTTCCCCTGTGGTCCTCTGCACTATTCCTTATGTTCCACATATGAGCGAAACCATATGATATTTGTTTTTCTCTGCTTGACTTATTGCACTTGGAATAATCCCCTCCAGTTCCATCCATGTTGATGCAAATGGTGGGTACTCATCCTTTCTGAAGGCTGAGTAATATTCCATTGTATATCTGGACCACATCTTCTTTAACCATTCCTCTGTTGAGGGACATCTCAGCTGCTTCTGCCATGTGGCTATTGTGGACACTGCTGTAAACTTCTGACAGTTTTTTTTGACTCTATTTGGAGCCTTCTCTTATCTACTGTGGACACAGTAAGGCCATTTGCTTAACTCAGTGAAAGGAGTAAATTTCCTCATTTGCTAGAGGATTAAAGCTAAACTTACTAAACTGATATTTTAGGTCCCCAAATCAAGTTCAAAGTATCTTTTAAATTACCTCTCATTATTTGACTATTTAATTTATGTGTTCTTGCCAGGTATTATTACAACGGTATTATTGGATATTTAAAAAAAATTTGATGAATAATTATGATCAGTTTTAAAATTGTGTAATAGACTGTAAGTTCTTTAGGACACTGAAATCAATGAGGACTGAAGCGATCTGTGATATCTGAATCTCAGTTTAAATAACTGTATGTGTTTTATTTAATGTTGTATCCCGGAACTTAGATTAGTATATGGCAATAGTTAATACTCAGTAAATACTGAATGAATGAGATAATGAATAACAAGCCAGTTATCTAAGGTTTAGAGTTTTTGATAAAAAGGTATGATTAGCCAGATAAATAAAAAAAAATAAATAAATTTATTTTTTGCAAGTAAATAACTGTCAAAACACATGGAAATATTTAAGAGTTTTTTTCATTCAAGGGTACAATACTGCATTCTCTAGTTTATTACACGGTCAATAAACACTGGTTTCCTAAATTACATAAAGATAATAATGAGAATTTAAAATATATAAAACAATTTAAGAGATAGTTATAAAGAGTTAAATGTATACATATAAAGAAGTTGAAATAAAGGGAAAATGTCTTTTTTATTGTAGACCAGATGCTTAATAAACCTTTTTAGAATGTTTGGATTGTCAATCATCAATTAACAAACCAAAAAGCTTATCTATTTTATAATAGTTATATATTCATCTTTCCTTTACCCTGGATTTCTTTTGGTATCAACTGTTCAAGTTTAGTTATTTTCAGTGTTCGAAAGAACTATCTTTGGCTGTATCCTTATCTGTATCTATCTCAAGTGGGAATGAGGCATTGAATTGTTCTTGTTTCTCTTTGGGCTGATATTTAAAGGTAGCCATAATGTGCTTTGTTCACATGTTGTATTATCACCTTTGAAACTGATTCCCCTTTCCCTGTAGTTATGTAGAAAGATCTCTGTACTTTTCTGAAAGGAGTATATCAGAATACTTGAGCATGTCAAGAGCCCAGGGTTTACACTCTGGTGCTGTATGGATTTAGGAAGTATCTTTCTGACAAGAGTATTTGCAGCGAAAATTTTACCTAAGAGCCAAAGAAACTTCTAATTATAAAGGAAGTGAAACCATACTCTTTCTTCTTGAGATTGAGGATTATTATAACATCTCAGATTTCAGAGTGTTGCACATTGAAGTTTTCTATAAAGGAAGGTCAGTCCATGTGCAAAAGACAATCTTCATTATGAAAGAGACACTAGACTGGTGACTTGCACTTGACATTGTCTTAGGGAAGGTGGAATTTGAGCACACTGTATAGTTGATGTTTACACTCAGACCGATGATTGTGGACATGCTTGAGAAAATGGAAGGCAAGCAAGTTGAAAAATATGTTCTTTAAAAGATGTCATAATTAGTCACCTGATCTTTGACAAAGGAGTAAAAGCAATACAATGGACTAAAGATAGTCTCTTGCACAAAAGGTACTAGAACAACTGGACATCCACATGCAAAAAACAGAATCTAGACAAATCTTACACAGACAAAAATTAACTCAAAATATATCATAGACCTAAATATAAAATGCAAAACTATAAAAGTCCTGGAAGATAACCTGGAAGAAAACCTAGATGACCTGAGATGTGGCAATGACTTTTTAGATAAAACATCAAAGTTATGATCCATTAAAGAATTAATAAGCTGGACTTCATTAAAATTAAAAATTTCTGCTCTGTGACAATGTCAAAAGTATGAGAAGACAAGCCATATGTTAGGATAAAATATTTGCAAAAGACACATCTGATAAAAGACAAAATATGTTATCCAAAATATACAAAGAACTCTTAAAAGGCAACAACAAGAGGTCCATTGACAGATGAATGGATAAAGAAGATGTGGTCTATATATACAATGGAATATTATGCAGCCATCAAAAAGAATGAAATCTTGCCATTTGCAATGACATGGATGGAACTGAAGGGTATTATGCTGAGCGAAATAAGTCAATCAGAGAAAGACATGTATCATATGATCTCACTGATATGAGGAATTCTTAATCTCAGGAAACAAACTGAGGGTTGCTGGAGTGGTGGGGGGTGGGAGGGATGGGGTGGCTGGGTGACAGACATTGGGGAGGGTATGTGCTATGGTGAGCGCTGTGAATTGTGTAAGACTGTTGAATCACGGACCTGTACCTCTGAAACAAATAATACATTATATGTTAAAAAAAATAAGAAGATAGTAGGAAGGGAAAAATGAAGTGGGGGGAAATCGAAGGGGGAGACGAACCATGAGAGACTATGGACTCTGAGAAACAAACTGAGGGTTCTAGAGGGGAGGGGGGTGGGGGGATGGGTTAGCCTGGTGATGGGTATTAGAGAGGGCACATACTGAATGGAGCACTGGGTGTTGTGTGCAAACAATGAATCATGGAACACTACATCAAAAACTAATGATGTAATGTATGGTGATTAACATAACATAATGAAAAAAAAAGGCAACAATAAGAAAACAAGCAACCCCATTAAAAAATGGGGCACAACCTTAACATACACCCTGCCACAGAAGATACACAAATGGCAAATAAGCATATGAAAAGATATCCTATATCATATGTTATAAATGGAATGAAAATTAAAACAATGGGATGCCACCACACACCTGTTAGAATGGCCACAGTTCAGAACACTGAAAACATCAAATGCTGGTGAGGATGTGGAGCAACAGGAACACTCATTCATTGCTGGTGGGAATGCAAATGGCACAGCACTTTGGAAGACAATTTGGCGGTTTCTTATGAAACTAAAACACACTCTTACCATATGACCCAGCAATCACACTCCTTGGTATTTACCCAAAGGAGTTGACAATTTATGTCCACACAGAAATCTGCACACAGATGTGTACAGCAGCTTTATTCATAGTTAGTGGAACTTGGAAGGAAGCAAGATGTTTTTCACTAGGTGAATGAATAAATTGTGGTTCATCCAGAAAATGGAATATTATTCAGCACTAAAAAGAACTGAGCTATGAAGCCATGAAAAGACAAAAATGCCAATTTGAAAAAGCCACATCTTGTATGATTCCCACTATATGACATTCTAGTAAAAGCAAAACAATGGAGACAGTAGAACGATCAGTGGTTGCCGGTGGTTAGGGGTGAGGGAGAATGGGCAGAGCACAGAGGATTCTTAGGGCAGTAAAAATACTCTTTATAATGCCATAATGATGGATACGTGACACTATACATTTATCCAAATCCATATAATGTGTAACACCAGGAGTGAAACCTAAGGTAAATACGGACTTTGGGGGATAGTAATATGTCCATGTAGGTTTATCAAATGTAACAAATGTACTGTTCTGATGCCAGATGTTGATGATGGGAGAAGCTATGCATGTTGAGGGTAGGGGTAGGGTAGATATGGTAAACCTCTGTACTTTCCCCTTAATTTTACTTCAAACCTTAAACTGCTCTAAAAAAAGTTCTAAAAGAATAATAATTAAAAAAAAATAACTGTTGTAGTTAAGGCTCAAGGTAATTCTTTTTGCTGTGGAATCTCTTTAATGAACTTAACACTGGGAGGAATCCTTTCCCAAAGAATGAGCAGCTGCATTGAAAAAGGCCTTACCTCAGAGCCAGATTGACTTCTGGGCATCTTACATTTCTGCCTAACTCGGAGCTTCAGCTCCATGGCAATTTCTATTGCTTATGGCCTTGCACCGGATAGCTGAACTGCTCTGAACTTTAGCCAGGAGAGCAATTTGGTACTGGAGAACTTTTAACCACAAAGAGAGGCTGTGAAAGGGCCAACCCTTGCATAAATCTGGCTTAATAAGGTACACTTGAGTTCTCAGTCTCTGGCCACATTAGCCAGGCAAGCAGGAAAGGAGCAAGAATTCAACAAGCCAGGGCAAGCAAGTCCTTAGGAATAGTTTGGGATATTGGGTAAAGGCTGGCTTTCCTGCTATGAGAGGCAGGTGAGGATCCAGAGTTGTGAAAATTATTTTAATTATGACATTATTTTGTACTCAAAACAAGAAAAGTAGTATCCATTTTTCAAATATGTGTATTGAATTTCTGACTTTGTTTTTCAATTTAAACCCATACACTTTGCAACGTGCCCTCTTTAATACCCATCACCAGGCTAACCCATCCATACTGCACGTACGGCACGGAGCACTGGGTGTTGCACGCAAACAATGAATCATGGAACACTACATCCAAAACACATGATGTAATGTATGGTGATTCATGTAACATATTAAAATAATAATAATGATTAAAAAAATAAAAAAATAAACCCATACCGTTTAATTTTGAATATAAGTTTCTTTCAACAAATACACTAGTCCTTATTTGATAACTTGTCATTGAAATTGTTTCTCTTTACAGTCAATGTATACGTTGGTAAATGTTTTAATTTCATTTAAACAGAAAAAAAATGAGCATATAGATATATCTGGGGTGGACCCTTTTTATGCTACACACATTTATCTTCATCATCATCATCATTACCATCATCATCATCATTTTCTGGGCTTTTGAAAAGCTGAACTCAGATAAACAAGCCAGAAATTCAAATTATTACGGAAAAACAAACAGCAACTCTTAGGCATCAGGAGCTTTGGCCTCTTGTCCTAGCTCTGCAACCACCTAGCTGGGTGGGGCCTTGAATAAATCACCTAGGTTCATGTGACTTTTGATTTGTCCTTTTTAAAATAAAAGAATTATACCAGATGATTTCCAAGGACTCTTGCAGTTCTAAAAGGTCTAAATTTTTTTGCATGTGCATTTGTTCAAGTGTTTTATTCACATAGCAATATCCCATTTTACAAAATGCTGCCCAAGCAGGATATGCCACATCTATCGGGAATTAAATCAATCAGGTAGTAAAAACAACTATTTCATTTAGAATAGGGAAATGCCAAAAATAAATGCACAATCTTAATATATTGATAGAGATTTCAAAATTTTTGACAACTTAATAATTTTAAAATATCCTGATTTTACTATTTTTTTTTTTCCCTTATGAGAAAGAAATGGCTGTTCAGCACAATTAAAAATGAGTGCTTTGGGCGCCTGGGTGGTTCACTCAGTTAAGTGTCTGCCTTTGGCTCCCCCTCCCCACTGCTTGTGATCTCTCTCTCTCTTAAAAAAGAAAGAGAAAAAAGAAATGAGTGCTCCTTTTCAAGCTCTCTAATAAATCATAAAGTTTTTTTTTTTCCATCATCAGGATATGGCTGTCAAGTGAAGTTGAATTAAATTATGGCCTCAACATAAAATGTGCCATCTTTCAGTAAATATATACGTATATATTTATACGTATATATTTCCTTTTCCAGTAGTCTGATGAAATTTCATTGTGATTTTCATGCCTCAGAAAACTTTATCAGTTATCTAATTTTTTCTTAAAATAAGTTTTTACCTATAAATTTTATCTCATACATGTGTATTCAATAAATATTAGCTATTTCTAAATTACTTCACAAGTATACATAAGGAAGGTATACCATCATAAAATAACATCATCATGGGTAGGCTGTTAAAGTACAACATCTACAGTAGTTATCCTTGGCTTTCTAGAACCTTTGTTAGTCAAAGTATGGACCATGGTGGGGGGGGCGCCTGGGAGTCTGCTTCTCCCTCTCCCTCTCCCTCTGCCTGCTTTTCTGCCTCCTTGTGTTCTCTCTCTCTCTCTGTTTTTTTTTTAAAACACAACTCTTTACTGGTATAAAAGTAAAGTAAAATTCAGTAATGAAAGGAAGGAAGTCTCTTAAACATTTACTGCATTCCAAAGCTTGGAGCTGCGGTTTATTGCTGAGGTCTCTTCTGATGTCCCACGGTGCTCCTGCTCCAGCATCTTTAATGAAGTCCCATAAACTCCCATTACTTATATTATCAATTACTTATATTATCAAATAAGTAAATAAAATCTTTTTTTTTTAAGTATGGACCATGATCCAGCAGCCTAGTATCACCTGAGAACTTACTAGAAATGCAGAATCTCAGCCCATCCCAGACCTCTTGAATCAAGATAGAATCATAAACACTTCCAAATTTGAGTAGCATTGGTCAAAAAGAGATACTGATAGTTCCAATCTGAGGAGTATGATTTAAGTAGCAAGCAAGGAGACATCCTGGGGAGGAGGCCCTGCTGTTTGTATCCCCTTCCCCTCACCCCTCCACCTTCATGTTTTTCCTGAGATAGTATTGAGACATTGGTTAATACTCATAGAGTGAAATTTTTTCACTAAAAGAGTGCCCCAAAACTGACACTTATGACAGGCCTTAGTTATGGAGAAATTTTTCATGTTGACTTTGGAGGAAAATGTTTCCAGGATTAGTATAAATCACTTAGATGGTATATTGAATATATTTCCATTCCATTTTAAAAGTAAAACTATGATTGGCTGTTCATATCTGAAGTAAAAGTTGTTCATTTTTATGGCATTTCACAGGGTTTTAATTGCAAATCCATTGTTTCCAAGCCTTTAATGCTTGGATACCCAGTCATTAAAAATCCATAGACATCGCATGGCTACATCTAAGGGGTAGATGTTGGTTCAAAATGTGCTGAATACAAACATTACAAAGTATAATATATAATTTTCCTACATCTATTTTCACTTCTGGTTGCCTCCCTCATCCAAAGATATTCATGCTTTGGATAGAAAATCTTGTGATGTCATTTGAGAAAAAATTACGGTGTGAGTTTTGTTTATAACAATGTAGTGGTCAGATGAACCCACTCCACTTTGGCACTAGATTATAGTTCAGAAAATGTTCATGTTCATTTGTAATGTGTCCAGAAGACAGTGAAAGAGAGATATTTGAAGTTGGAAAGAGTTCATACAAATCAAATTGAATGCTTCCTAGAATAAAATACAATATGATACGATATGATATGATATGATAGAGCATAATACAATACAATATAAGACTCTTGCAGGAAAAGACTGAACCTAAAGAATAAAATAAAAGAAGTAAAAAAGGTAGTAAATAGAAGTTTACTCTTCCTCACCTTCTTATTTACTCTTCTGAATAGGAGATATCAAGTTACAAAATGGTAGCTGACAAGGTTTATTTACCTAATGAACAAACGCACAATGTTTCCCTGTCTGCACAATGCTCCGTTAGAACATGCACTGATACCTCAAGAAAGGGAAGAAAATAACGGTCGGTAGAACATTATAAAAATACTGATTGGGTGCCTGGGTGGCTCAGTCAGTTAAACGTTTGCATTCGGCTCAGGTCATGATCCTGGAGTCCTGGGATCGAGCCCTGCATTGGGCTCCCTGCTCTGCGGGGGGGGGGGGGGGGGGGGGGTGTCTGCTTCTCCCTCTGACCCTCCCCCCCTCATGCTTTCTCTCTTTTTCACTCTCTCTGTCAAAAAAATAAATAAAATCTTTAAAAAAATACTGATTGAATAGCAGGCATTGTGCAGTGGGGTCAACATAAGGGAAAAAATTATGTAAAAATTGTCAGGTAAATTATGAATCAATTTTACAAGTTTGAAATGAACAAAATGGAAGAACAAAGAGTAAAAATATAGAGATTAAAGAATATAGCAGGAGAAAGATTAAAATGGAAGATTAAGGTGTGTAGAAGCCATGGAAATGAAGGAAAGAGACATTTATATATTTTAGTGTATGTGCTGCCGAAGCGAGCACAAGAGACATTTATAGACAAGTGACCAATGTTTACTAGCGGTGGAGGACATACAAGAATATGGGAACCTGAAATTTGCTGGGAGAAGTAGAAGGATTGTTAACAGAATCCCTTAAAACTTCAGATCTGTTCTGATCAGTCCACAGAATACAGATTAATAGCAATGAAAACAGCTAATATTTATTTATTATACAACGAGGCACTGTACGAAGGACTTTACACTTATCAGCTCATTCAATATTCATACAAGCATTTATAGATAATAAAACTGAGACAAAGAATGGTTAAATATTAAATTTATAAAGTTTAAATATTATATGTTCAAATATTGAACCAATGCAGATTTACACAGCTAGTTATTGGCAGATCTAGAGTTTACCTCAAAATGACTGACCCCAGAATCTTTGTTATTAACCTAGTAAGGATCCTAGCTAGATATTTATATTCTAGAAATGAATGCTAGATTATATAATCTATAATTATAATTCCAGATTATATTTCTAGAAATAAAACACAATGCTTTTTTTTTTTTTTTTTTTTTTTACGAAAGGGTTTGTTTCTCACCTCAAATTGTTTAGTAGTCTTGAAAGGCAGTGTAAAATAGTTAAAAGGCCTGGGATTTTTACTAAGACCAGGATTCAAATCTGGAGTCCTCCATTTACTACTTTTCACATTTTTTGTTCACTTCATTGTCTCATTTGTAAATATCTGTCTCCAACATTTGATGTGAGATCAAATAAGATTAAAATTATGGCACAGTACTTGACATTGGATAGACATTCAAAAATGGTAATTATTAGTATTATTTCTGAGATTACTATTATTCTTACTGTTATTCTCAAGTACTATTGACTGACTGTTGTTAGTCTCCTAGATTTCTCCACTAGAATATGAACTCTGTAAGTGCATAAAATTGGGGTGTTTCCAGCCTAATGCCCGATGTCTGGCACAGAATAGTTGTTCAATAAGCACATAAATGGACAGCTGATTAAAAAAATAAATAAGACAACACCGTTGTTGACAATAAGTTAGTATTTTCAAAGCAATGGATTTCATACTTGTACTTATTTATTTATTTATTTATTCTTAAAGATTTATTTGAAGGGGAGGGGCAGAGGGAGAGAGAGACAGAGAGAGAATCCAAAGCAGACACCCCATCAAGTATGAAGCCCTATGCAACATAGGTGGGGCTCCATCTCACAACCCTGAGATCGTGACCTGAGCCAAAATCGCATCAGACGATTAACTGACTGAGGCACCCAGACACCTCGATACTTGTACTTATTCAAAATGACCTTAAAACATAGACTTAAAAATGAAGGGAAATTTGGGGAATTAAAAGATTAGTAACTTTTAATGCAAACATTTTTTTCACATATATATTTATTTATTTTAAAGTAGGCAAGTGCTAAAGCAGTGATTTCACAATAATGAAAATTCTATTTATTGTAGCACTTGTCTCTTGGCTCTATATTTATAATCGACTCTCCCCCACCCTAAATGTAGTGCATAATAAAATGGATTTTCCAGACAGAACTTAGTTTTTTACTGCTTGATATATATCAGAGAAACTTTCTCCTCTTTGCATTCATTGGTAATTATGTAGCATTCCTTCAAAATACATCTGCATTTGGGTTTCTGTTTTTATGTTTCCCTTTAAGCTATTTGCAGATGAAGTCACTCGATGGTGTATGGTGCTTTATTTCTTTTCTTGTGCTACAGTCAGCATAAAAGCTTTACAGTCTCATAAAAAGGAAAAGTATGCAATAAATGGATCTAATGAGCTTCTGAAAAATAGAAGTTTGAATATTTTATAAAATTCAGAGCTTTCAAAGGAGTTTGAATATATTACAAAAATCAGAGCTTTCATTTCAGGTAATGAAAGAGCAGAGTAATTTGTCCATAAGAGTCAAATCTAAGAAAATCTTCACCCCTTTTTCCAGTTTGTCTAAATGTCCTTTATTTGTGGCTCATTAACAAGCTCATTGGAGATTCATTGATTTGATGTCTACTATGTTCAGGATGTTGCATTGGAGGGGTGTGGACTCCTTTAGGTCCTATCCTCAATCAGCCTATAGTCCCCTTGCCATGACATGGGCTCATAATTGGGCCTTGTAGGCACTTTGGGTTTTATCCTGATTCTATAAGTAATTGTGTCACTTTGGACAAGGCCACCTATTCTCATTCATTTACTCAATACATATTTAATGATGATCTTCTATTTCCCTATCACTGTTTCAGGTTCTAGGAATAGAATGATGAGCACTGTATATGAAGAATCTGCCTTGGTGTTTCAGTAGGACTGCCTTATAGTCACTGGCTCTATCTTCCCCTTTCTAAATGTGTTAAACTATCTCTTAGGGCATGGTGAGGAGTGAACTGGATAAGAGACGTGAGACTCTAAGAGTAGTTTAATGCATGATGAAATATAAATGCTCAAGAAACATTAGTTTGCATCCCACCAAATTCCATTCTGATGGAACCCATAATATACTTAGGTAAAATAAGTTAAAGATCAATGAAAAGCTTCTTCTATAATCATAGAATGTATGACTTTGTTGCAACATCATAATATTTTGATACATTGTAGATATATGAAAGATGATGCCAACTGTTGTTGAAAACATTAATATTTTAACTTTGATAATTTTTTTGAATATTGGCAATGCCAAAAATAGTTTAACTTTAGATTCTTTGGGTGTATACCATAATATTAAGATTCCATCTTAGAAGCTTCAGGGTGGTTTCCTCTAGTAGTAATCCAAATGGTATTCGATTCTTCTGCAGGGAAGATTTTTCTATTCTCACCTATTTGTTTGTTTATTTTATCTTTTATGTCAGTATCAATTCATAGATATTTATTTTATAATTTGGGTTATAACCCAAAACTTTAATTTATTTTGTTGTTTAAATTGTTCCAGCTTTGGCCGTTTGGCTACTGTGACATGCCTCATCATTGTTTTGTTGTTGTTGTTGTTTTGCTATTTTTCTAAAACATTCCTTTTTTTTTTTAAAGATTTATTTATTTATTTGAGAGAGACCGAGATAGCATGCGCATGTGTGGGGGGAGGGGCAGAGGAAGAGGGAGAGAGAAGGTCTCAAGCAGACTCTCTGCTGAGTGCAGAGCCCCATGCAGAGCTCAATTCCACCACAGAAAATCTCCACCTGAGCCAAAATCAAGAGTGGGATGCTTAACCAACTGAGCCACTCAGGTGCCCCCTGTTGTTTTAGTTTTTACACTGCAGAATACCCCATGTTCACTCCATGCCCTCAGTCCTAGAATTAGCCATTTTCTTCAAGAAGTCCTGATTTCTTTTATTGGAGAATGATATTAGAAACTAAGGTCCGGGGATTAGGCCTGATCCATGGGAGGAGCGAGGTTGGCTATGGAGTATAAAATGCACCTTAGAATGATCTCCTCTTGAGGCAAAGGCACATATTTTGTGCCAGGCACTGTTCTGGATGAAGCAGTGAAGGAACAAAATCTCATTTCTCATAGATCTTACATTCTAATAAAGGGAGACAGAAAATAAACAAATTAATCATAATATAGTTCAGTTGGAGGAAAGCGCTAAAGAAAAAATAAAGCACTACATGAGGATAGAGAATAACAGTGTAGGAAAGGATGTTTTTGAATTGGATGATAAGAAAATAATTAGTCTTAAAAGCTGAAGGACACCAGGTATTCAAAATTTAGGAGAAAGTGTGTTCTAGGCAAAGGACAGAGCTTGTGCAAAAGCACTGAGAAGACAATGTGTTTGGTGTATGCAAGGAGCAGCGAGGAGGCCAGAGTAGCTGGACTTCCAAGAAGAGAGGGAGTGTGATGGAGTGAATGACATCTGTGAGGGATAGTGTAGATTATACAAAGCAGGGCTTACAGCTCATACTTGACCCACCAGCTGTTTATACATGCCTTCCCAACAATTATACATGGTTCTTACAATTTTAAATGTTTGGAATAAAATATCAAAAATAAAATAATATTTTATAATACTTGGGAATGATATGAAATTCAAGTTTCAGTGTCAATAAATAAAGTTTTATTGGAACACAGCCAGAACCTTCTGTTTTTGCCTTATCTGTGACTGTTTTTATACTACCACAGCAAGTTTGGTAGTTACTCCAGAAAATATGTAATGTCAAGCCTTTATAGAAAAAGTTTTCCAACTCCTGATATAGAACTTTACAGGCAATGATAAGAATTTAAAATTTTATACTGAAGGGGATGGGGAGCTGCTGGGGGTTTTAGAAGAGAGGATTTACATGATCTAGCTTCTTTTCAAAAAATCAAATAAGTTAATAGAATCAATAAATATCCTATATAAAGAGAACAACAAAGATATCTTTTATTATGTTAGTGAGGTGACTTTGGGATCACACCTAATGGTGGGTGCTGGTTTGCTAGGCTGATTGGAAGGTTGGAACTTCCAACCCATCCCCCTTAACCTCCATGGAAGGGAAGATGTTGGAGGCTGGAGGGAATTGATAGTCAATGGCCAATGATTTAATCAATCATAACTACGTAATGAAGCCCCCATAAAAACCCAAAAGCTTCTGGGTTGGTGAATGTGTGGAAATTTGGGGAAAGTGTCCCTCAGAGAGAGCATGGAAGTTCCATACCCTTTTCACATATTTTGCCCTATGCATCTCTTTCATCTGGCTGTTTCTGAGTTATATCCTTTTATAATAAAGTGTTGTTAAAGAACAAAAATTCAGCAGAGTAAATTTGAAGATCCAATTGGATCAGCTGTATCTCATCTAGCAAGTAGAGGGAAGCTCTGAAATAAAGGAAAGTTTTTTTATAGGAAGGAGGGTGAGGCAAGAAAGTTATTAGCCAAAGAAAAGAAGGGATGATCCAGGCAAGGTCACCTTTCCTTAGGTGGAAGGGCAGGGGGTCTTATTAGGTGGATTACCTCATCTTCCTTTGGGAGAAGAAGAGAGTCCATGTGACAGACTACCTCATTGGTGCTTATCAGAAAATTCCTGATTGGCAGGTTAAGACTTAACATTTCTTTGGGGGTTTGAAACTGCAATTAGGTTAGGTCTTAAGTCCTGGTTTGGTGACTTAGGCAAGTCCAAGTAATGTTGTTTTGAGCCTGTAGTTTTCTTTTCAACACTGGTAATCTAGTAAGTAAAATGTTTCTGTGAGTTCTGTGAGCCACTCTAGCAAATGGATCAAAATCGAGGAGTGGATTATTTGAACCTCCAATCCATAGCCTGTTGGTCAGAAGCATGGGTGACAACTGGGCTTGCTATTGGCATGTGAAGGGGGGAGGCAATCCTGTAGGACTGCACCCTTAACCTGTGGAATCTGATGCTACCACTGGGAGATAGTAACAGAACTGAGTTGAATTGTAGGACAGCTGGTGTCTGAGAATTGCTTGCTGGTATAGAGAAAAACCCTCAACATACTGGAATTGGTGACCAGAAAAATAACAGGTGAAACTTTTGGCCAGAGAGCCTTATACAATTTAGGATCTAGTGTTTTCAGACTTCCCTCTTAGTTCCATTTTTCCTATTTCTATATATTTCTATATATTTGTTCCTATGCATATTTCTATAAAATTTAAGATGAATAAAATATAAAATTTCCTTAAAAAAACCTAAATATGATAATATAACTATTGGGCTGTGATTGACAAAAAATAAAACACAAGAACCATGAAAATCCAATTCGTTTATTTACAGTATAACATTTAGTTTGAGGTTACAAAACCTACAGGGTCTTGGCAGGAGCTTCTAAAGAGGCTAAAAAGGATTCAGGTTTGGGAAGGATGAAGAAGGAACTCTCAAAACATTGCTAAACTGAGAAACAAAAGTAGGGTCCAAGTATTCACTTGGCATGCCTGGAGACTACAGGGAGGGGACCCTCCAGAAAGCAGAAAAGATGGCTTTAGAACCCAGGCAAACAATCATTGATTCATCCCTATCTTGCCAACCAAAATAGATTTGATTGTTATGAGTTGTTTTTTGCTGGACTCAACATGAAAAAAGTTTGTGTTGTAAAACAAACACTTACTAGGAAAGAGAGTCCTTCCAGGCTTTCAGCAGCAGACAGTTCAGTGGGACTAGGCACTTCGGTTCCTTCCTCATTATGCCTTTGGCTGAGAAGTTGTGCAAGAACTTGAGGCCGTGATGGAAAGGTTAGAGAAAAAGTGGAGTTGAGGTCACTGAAAATGGGGAACCCTGCTGCAGTTGGGACCATTAGATCTTTTGAAATGTGCATTCAGGTCTCTCTCCAAGATAATTTTTTTTAATTTTTTTATTTTATTATGTTAATCACCATACATTACATCATTAGTTTTTGACATAGTGTTCCATGATTCACTGTTTGCATATAACACCCAGTGCTCCATTCAGTATGTGCCCTCTCTAACACCCATCACCAGGCTAACCCATCCCCCCACCCCCTCCCCTCTAGAACCCTCAGTTTGTTTCTCAGAGTCCATAGTCTCTCATGGTTCGTCTCCCCCACTGATTTCCCCCCCCTTCATTTCTCCCTTCCTACTATCTGCTTTTTTTTTTTTTAACATATAATGTATTATTTGATTCAGAGGTACAGGTCTGTGATTCAACAGTCTTACACAATTCACAGCGCTCACCATAGCACACACCCTCCCCAATGTCTATCACCCAGCCACCCCATCCCTCCCACCCCCCTACCACTCCAGCAACCCTCAGTTTGTTTCCTGAGGTAAAAAATTCCTCATATCAGTGAGATCATATGATACATGTCTTTCTCTGATTGAGTTATTTCGCTCAGCATAATACCCTCCAGTTCCAACCATGTCGTTGCAAATGGCAAGATCTCATTCCTTTTGATGGCTGCATAATATTCCATTTGTGTGTGTGTGTGTGTGTGTGTGTGTGTGTGTGTGTGTGTGTGTGTGCGCTTATGCCACATCTTTATCCATTCGTCTGTCGATGGACATCTTGGCTCTTTCCATAGTTTGGCTATTGTGGACATTCCTGCTATAAACATAAGGATGCATGTACCCCTTCAGATCACTACATTTGTATATTTGGGGTAAATACCCAGTAGTGCAATTGCTGGGTCGTAGGGCAGCTCTATTTTCAACTTTTAGAGGAACCTCCATACTGTTTTCCAGAGTGGCTGCACCAGCTTGCATTCCCACCAACAGTGTAGGAGGGTTCCCCTTTCTCCGCATCCCTGCCAACACCTGTCATTTCCTGACTCATTATTTTTAGCCATTCTCACTGGTGGGAGGTGGTATCTCATTGCGGTTTTGATTTGGATTTCCCTGATGCCAAGCGCTGTTGAGCACTTTCTCAAGTGTCTTTTGGCCATTTGGATGTCTTCTTTGGAAAAATGTCTGTTCGTGTCTTTTGCCCATTTCTTGATTGGATCATTTGTTCTTTGGGTGTTGAGTTTGATAAGTTCTTTATAGATTTTGGATACTAGCCCTTTATCTGATATGTCATTGGCAAATATCTTCTCCCATTCTGTCAGCTGTCTTTTTTTTTTAAGATTTTATTTATTTATTTGATAGAGAGAGACACAGCGAGAGAGGGAACATAAGCAGAGGGATTAAGAGGAGGAGAAGCAGGCTTCCCGCTGAGCAGGGAGCCTGATATGGGGCTCGATCCCAGGACCCTGGGATCATGACCTGAGTGGAAGGCAGACGCTTAACCATCTGAGCCACCCAGGTGCCCCTCAGCTGTCTTTTGGTTTTGTTTACTGTTTCTTTGCTGTGCAAAAGCTTTTTATCTTGATGAAGTCCCAGTAGTTCATTTTTGCCCTTGCTTCCCTTGCCTGTTTCCTTCCCCAAATTAGGGACGTTCTCTCCTATAATTTGCTCAAATATACCTTCTGTCCCTGTCTCTCTTTCTTCTTCCTCTGGGATCCCAATTGTTCTAATATTGTTTCATCTTATGGTATCACTTACATCTCGAAATCTGCCCTCATGATCCAGTAGTTGTTTATCTCTCTTTTTCTCAGCTTCTTTATTTTCCATCATTTGGTCTTCTATATCACTAATTCTCTCTTCTGCCTCATTTATCCTAGCAGTTAGAGCCTCCATTTTTGATTGCGCCTCATGCATAGCCTTTTTGATTTCAACTTGGTTAGATTTTAGTTCTTTTATTTCTCCAGAGAGGGTTTATCTAATATCTTCCATGCTTTTTTCAAGCCCAGCTAGTATCTTTAAAATCGTCATTCTGAACTCTAGGTCCAACATTGATTAGGTCCCTGGCAGTCGGTACTGCCTCTTGTTCTTTTTTTTGAGTTGATTTTTTTCTGTCTTATCATTTTGTCCAGAGAACAATAGATGAATGAGAGAACAAAATGCTTACAGGGTAACAACGACCCCAGAAAAATATATACTAAACAAATCAGAAGAGACCTGAAACCAGGGTAAAAGAAAGGGAAAGAAAGAAAAAAAAAAGAAATTTAAAAGATTAAAAAAATATATATTATCAAATATGATCAGGCCGGTGCATAGATCAGTGCCACACACTAGACTTTGGGCATATTTTGGTCTGTTAGAAGAAAGTACCTCCCAAAATTTTAAAGAAAGAAAAACATATGTACAAAAATAAGAGTAAATACGATGAAGCGATGGAATATGACTGTAAAGATGAAAATTATAAAAGATTTTAAAAAGGAATTGATAAGATAAGAAGTCGGTTGAAAAAAGAAAGAAGAGGAATTTAAAAAAGGGGGGGGAGGGCCCCTGGGTGGCTCAGTCGTTAAGCGTCTGCCTTCGGCTCAGGTCATGATCCTTGGGTCCTGGGATCGAGCCCCGCATCGGGCTCTCTGCTCCGTGGGAAGCCTGCTTCTCCCTCTCCCATTCTCCCTGCTTGTGTTCCCTCTCTCGCTGTGTCTCTCTCTGTCAAATAAATAAATAAAATCTTTAAAAATAAATAAATAAATAAATAAATAAAAGCGGGGGAGAGAATGTGATCAGGCAGGAGAGTAGAACAAAGCCATACACTAGAGATTTAGGCTATATTTTGATCTGTTAGAAGAAACTGTGTCTCAAAATTTTAAAGAGACAACAACTTATATATATATATGCCAAAAATAAGGGTAACTACTATGAAGGGATAGAATATGACTCTAAAAATGAAAAATAAAAATGTTTTTTAAAAAAGGGATTGATAAGATGTTGGTTGAAAAAGGGAAAAAGAAAAATTCAAAAAAAAAAGTTAAAAAATTAACTTTGAAAGACTAAAGAAGCATGGTAAAAAAGCCATGAATTCTATGTGCGGTATTCCCCTAGTGCTGGAGTTCTGCCCGTTCTCATTGATCGTTCTCATTGATCGGTAAACTTGGTCTTGGCTGGCGGTTCTTACTGATCTTCTGGGGGAGGGGCCTGTTGCCGTGGTTCCCAAATGTCTTTGCTGGAGGTGGAATTGCCGCGCCCTTGTCAGTCCCAGCTAAGTAATCTGCTCGGGTTTGCTCTAGGGAGCTTTTGTTCCCTGCAAGCTCTCCATACAGCTTTGGAGGATGAGAGTGAAAATGGTGGCCTCCCAATCTCCACCCCAGAGAAGCCAAGAACTCGGAGCCCTGTTCCTCATTGTGCCTCCAGAGGAAAGCAGTCAGTCGCTCCCGGCTCCCCGGTCTCCGGCCGCACTCCGTCCTCACCCGGCCTGTGACCAAGTGTTTCTGTCTCTGGCACACAACCCCGTGTGCAGTCTCCAAACCCAGCAGGTCCCTGCACTGCACTCCCGTGCTGCTCCTCCCGAGGGAGAAAGGGGAGTCTCCCCAGATCTGCCGCTTGTTGGGTCCCTGCTGGAGGAGCAGTGGCCCGACTGGGCCGCGGATCACAGTTTATGGCCACCCCGAGCTGAGAGCCCGGGCCTCGGCTCCGTCTCTGCAGCCGGCTTCCCTGCTCTGATATCTGGGAGCTCTGCCGCACTCAGGCACCCCTGGTCTTTCTGTGACCCCGAGGGTCCCGAGACCATGCTGTCCCAGCGAGGGTTCCACCCCCCCCCCCCCAGCCACTGGACTGACGTCCCTCAGCAGAGCGGACTTCTAAAAGTTCCGATTTTGTGCTCCGCGGCTCTATCACTTGCCAGAAGCGGCCAAGGGAGGCCCCCTCCCCCGCCGTCTATCCTCCCGAATATCGCCTCAGATTCACTTCTCCGCACGTCCTACCTTCCAGTAAGTGGTCGCTTCTCTGTTCAGGGAGTTGTTGCTATTCTTTTCTTCGATCTCCTGTTGAGTTCATTGGTGTTGAGAATGGTTTGATCCCTATCCAGCTGAATTCCTGGGACCAGACGAAATTTAGGTCTCCTACTCCTCCACGGTCTTGCTCCTCCCCTCTCTGAGATAATATTTTACTGTTTGCTTCTCTCATCACATCTATTTTTTTTCTCAATATAGATTTTAATGTATACCTTAAGGACTAATGAAAAGAGATCTGAAGATATGTTAGAATGTAAGAGCATGTTTAATATAGAAAAATAAATGACATGAATAATAGCTACAGTCAATTTCTTGTAAAGAAATAATAGCCATATTTGATTTCTTGTATAGGTAAGAGATTCCTGTACTATTTACATATCAAATGGAATCAAATGCTTAGATGGAATTCATATAACTTCTCAATTTCTACCTTCAGTAATGAAATAGGAAATCAGTTAAAATATGTACTACATAAATAATTCTGAATACATGGTGAGGCAGACACCCATTAGCACTCTGGAGAGGTAGGTATAATTTTGAAACACAAATTCTGCGCATGGTACCTGCACTGTATTACAATAATCAGAGGTAGGTGAAACTAAAAGTAACACATAATACCCTAAGGATCCTAATGGTTGTTTTTGGGAAAGATGTAGGGGGCAGGGGTTCAGTTGAAACAAATCAAATGAAAGTAAAATACTATAACACCAGAAGCCATGGAGGAAATATTAAAATATAAAATAAATATGAGGACCATAAGAAAACTTTTGGATAACAGCAAATGAAGTTCAACAAATGTTGAAGGTATTTCTTTAGAAATTTCCAAGAAATCTGGGGCACCTGGGTGGCTCAGTCGTTAAGCGTCTGCCTTAGGCTCAGGTCATGATCCCAGGGTCCTGGGACCGAGCCTCGCATTGGGCTCCCTGTTCCACGGGAACCCGTTTCTCCCTCTCCCACTCCCCCTGCTTGTTTTCCCTCTCTCACTGTGTTTTTCTCAAATAAATAAATAAAATCTTAAAAAGAAAAAAGAAATTTCCAAGAAATTTGATATATAGTAGCTGAAGTAAATCTTTTACTTTGGTATGTGGCCTCAGTGGAGGCTGAATACCTGTTAAGAAAAAGAAAACTGTGGTGGATTCTGGTTAGATTACATCTACTCTGCCCTATTCACTTCATTTGGAACCTAATGGATTTAATTGTGGATTCTGAAAAGATTGAAAAATCGTAATCTGGTTTTCTGACATTATAATCTCAAGCGTTGTTCATTACAATTTTTTAAAAGATGTATCCTGAATGATTTTATGAAGTTGAGAAAAATAGATATAGATGTTATAGATACAATTTTATTGGCTATATCCTCCTAAAAATTTATACAACAGAAAGCCAACTGAATTCAGTGATAGAGAAGGTGCTACTGGAAATTATAAGGTGTGCAGTTTTAGGGTGAGCAATTTTTTACAATACTTTTTTAAGACTAATATAAAATGGGGCATTAGGTTGTGATCAAGTAAAACCTTATTAGCTTGATTTATATAGTTTCCTTCCTCATATCGTAGACTAGAAACAAACACATAGTCTTACAGGAAAATCCAAAAGGCTATAAACTGAAAGGAATCAAAACTATTTTCTTCAATTTAAAGAAGTTATAGAATCCGGGTGCCTGGATGGCTTAGTAGGTTAAGCGTCTACCTTCAGCTCAGGCCATGATCTCAGGGTCCTGGGATCGAGGCCCACATCGGGCTCCCTGCTTAGCAGGGAGTCTGCTTCTCCCTCTCCCTCTGCCTCTCCCCTCACTTGTGTACTCTCTCTCTCTCTGAAATAAATAAATAGAATCTTTAAAAAAAAGTTACAGAATCCTATAGATAAAACAGACAAACGAAACAAAAAAACAAAAGCAATCACAATTCATACCAAGTAAGCCTTGATAAAAGAGTCAAGCCAGGATATAAGGAAATAGGTTCTAGCCCTATCTTGCTCTGAGAACTTCACCAAACCACTCCCTTTTGTAGTTCTCTATCTACTCATCTCTTAGTTAACTGGATGCTCTCCAAATGTTTTCAATCTAAAATTAAACCATCTCATTTAAAGCTTTATATTCAATTAGAGCTGAAATTTTCTATGGAATATGGACAAGCCTAAAAAGGGCATAAATTAGGGCAAGTCTCATTTTAAATTAACAACTATAAATTAGATAGCTTCAAACAGGAATGAGGTATTGATCCATGCTACAAGATAAATGAAACTTGCAAACATTAAAGACTGGTTAAAGAGGCCATTTGCAAGTGACCATATAGTGTATGATTTCATTTATATGAGATATCCAAAAATGGAAAATCTATATAGACATAAATCATATTACTAGTTGCCTGGAGCTAGGTGGATGGAGAGGGAAAGGGAGTGTCTGCTAAGGGATATGAGATATCTTTGGAGGGGCAGGATGATGAAAATGTTTTTAAAATTTGACTGTGCCCATGGTTGCACAAATCTGTAAATATATTAAAAACTATTGAATTGTCCATTTTACATAGGTGAATTGCATGGCGTGTGAAATATATATCTTAAAACAAATAGACAAACAAACAAACAAAAAAACCTAGACAGCTTCAGCCTTGAAGAAAACAGACCCAAAGTAAGCCAAGTCCAATGGGATGTAAGCAACACAAATGCAGGGATTTGCCTCTTTTGTTCACTGCTGAATTCTCAGCACTGAAAAACTGTGCCTAGCACAAGTTATACACTCAACAACTATTTGTTGACTGAGGTCTTGTATTAAGAACAGAAAAGCAGATAACTTCACCCTTGCAATCATTTTTAGACTTCCATATTTTTACTAACCTTTTCTTCTCCATCTGTTAGCAGTGCCAAAGAATTATTTTTATTTCTAGTCTGGCTATACCAGGGCTTTTGGTTTCCTATAGACGGCAATCCAGATCTATGGCTGTTATTGGCAGCCAAGGTTGGAGATGTGTTAACTGAAAGAAGGCGAGGCTCTTAAGCACCTGAAGCAATTCTGTAGCACTTGTCTTTGAGGGTGCGCAGCACCTGGTCTGGGAAGCCTAACTGGAGCAGTGTCTTAGAAGCTTTTGCTAAATCTGGAGAGCAAGCTGTACGTGTCTATTTCTTGTCTTTAATTCTATGCCTTTTTGTTTTACCAGTTTGGAAAGTATACTTGTTTCCAGTCTGAGGCTTATGTCTCTGGTCCCAGCATATGGGCTTTCTCTCAGTGGTTTGCCAGGGAAGTAGTGTCTTTAAGAAATTATTTTGTTAAAAAATTATATTCCTGGGGTGCCTGGGTAGCTCAGTCAGTTAAGCATCTGCCTTCAGCTCAGGTCATGATCCCGGGGTCCTGGGATTGAGCCCCGTGTCTGGATCCCTGCTCAGCAGGGAGTCTGCTTCTCCCTCTCCCCCTGCCCATTCTCTCTCTCTCATTTTCTCTTCCTTGCAAATAAAATCTCAAAAAAATATATATTCCTATTATTGCAGATGCTAATTTACTAGCAAGTTTTCATTATTTTAACTGGACACAATGTCTTTATTTAGGTTTTTTTTTTCTTGATTTTCTTTTCTTTTTTTTTTTTCATTTTTTGCTTTCCTCTTATGTTTACTTTAATAGACTATATGCTACCTTGGGTTTCCATATACAGGTTCCTATTTGGCTCAGCAGTGGATCTTTATGCTCTTCTTGTCGTAGACTTCCCAATTTTAATAAGGTACATTCTTTGTTAATTTCTATTTTCCCTACACAAAATTAGCATGACTATCCAAAGTTGACTTGGACATATAGCTGACCAATTATTATTCTTTATCAATAACCAAGATTGACTTTGCTCAACATCTAGGTACAGATAATTTATGAAGCTAACCTCATATTTAGTAAAACTTTGAACATAGATTCAGTAAAAAAAAAAACTAAGTTAGTAAAAGAGCAATGATGAATTAATCCATTAACACTTCAACAATCCAGAGTTTCATACTGTTAGCTCTATGGAATGCTATAGAATAATTGGAGTTTAAAGCTATTAAATTAACTAAGTAGGTAGATATTGGATATTGCTTTTAAAAAGAAAGGTAGAAGATATAGTTTGATAAATACAAAAAATGTATTCCATTTTTAATTAAATATTAGTAATCTTGCTTTTATAAGTGGATGTTGTTAAACTAAATGTGAATAAAAAAATACATCAGATAGTTTAGAGAAAAAAATAAAACATATAATACCCAATTTATAGATGAGGACTAAAAGTAGACTCATGCCTTGTACATTACATATAATTTTAGGCCAGCTTATTCAAATCAATTCTGCTTATCTGTTTTATGGGACCATTTAAAGTATTGCAAAGCATTAAGTTCCTTAGAATACTCTTTTCTTTATTTTAGTATTTTACCCTAAATGACATGCTTTTCTAAAAAGGAAGCACATGGGGCGCCTGGGTGGCTCAGTCGTTAAGCGTCTGCCTTCGGCTCAGGTCATGATTCCAGGGTCCTGGGATTGAGCCCCGCATCGAGCCCCGCACTGGGCTCCCTGCTCAGTGAGGAGTCTGCTTCTCCCTCTCCCACTCCTCCTGCTTATATTCCCTCTCTTTTTGTCTCTCTCTCTCTCTGTTAAATAAATAAATAAAATCTTTAAAATAAATAAATAAATAAATAAATAAAAAGGAAGCACATTTTTCTGATTTATACTAAATACAATGAAAAGTTTTTCCAAAAAAAAATTTTTTTTTCCTTATAAACCCAAATCAATGAAAAATCTGTTAGCAAGATTCTAACTATAGAGCACAATTTCAATGGCTAACCTGATGACAAGCAAAACTTATATAGAAATTTCTGGGCTGTTCCTTCTGTGACTACTTTCCATGGATTTTTTTTTTTTTTTTTGAAGTCTGGTTGAAGGCAATTCACGTGTATATTCATTAAATCCTGTGTTCTATTGTCCCAATTGCAGTTTTGTGGCAGAGTCTGCATTGTCATCAGAGTATTGAGCCATCAATGACTAGGTCTCATGTTTTTGGCTAACTACATCACAGTGATCCCATAGATTAAAAACTAAAAACATAACCCTGCTGGTTTAAATATTCTGGTAGGGGCTGAATATGTTATAGTAGAAAACAATCAGCATATTCAGGCAGTGGCTAATGTCAATCATTAGGGAAACATTAGTCTTACATATCAAAACTGAAGAAAAAGAATTTTTAAATTCATTCCATAACTGGAGGCCTGTATCTCCCATTCCCCTTCACCTGTTTTACCCATAACCCCATGCCCCCCCAACCATCAGTTTGTTCTAAAAGTGGAGAAATATTTTAAGTAGCTCATGCTTTAAGGTCCCCCTTTTTTCTTAAAAGTCCATTTTAAACATCAGAATTTAAATCTCTCAGTTTAGAATCTAATCGTCATTGTATGGGGGCTGTGGTGAAGTGAAATGTGTATCAGTTTTAGGTTAGGAGAAATCTGGGTTTGAATTCTAATGCTGCTACATTTCCGCTTAGTTTCTTGACTGTAAGATAAAAATCTATGTATCTACATCATTTTATTGAGAGAACTCAATGAAATAATATATGTAAAATAGTGTAACATATGTTCTAGACATGCAATGCCAGGCATCATTATGTAGGTGTTTAGTGTGGTTATTTGATATGACCAAATCTATAAACCACTATTACCAAGATCAAAAGCAAGCCCTGCAAGTTATTGATTCCAAAAGCTATTTTCCTAAATCCCAAATGCCTGTATACCACCTTTTGTATTTTAAAATGAGTGGAAAAAATTAATGAATAAATGACACAATTCTACATTTTATAGTTTCTTTATATTTTTGTACTATTAAAATGTTTACAAAACACTTGGATACCTGCTGAAATTGCCATTTGTTTTTGTAACAAATTCTTTACTAAAACTGTTGCCATCCAGAAACACAGCAAATTTTATTTTATCTTTTTTTAAATTTTACTTTATTATGTTATGTTAATCACATACATTACATCATTAGTTTTTGATGTAGTGTTCCATGATTCATTGCAGTGCTCCATTCAATGCGTGCCCTCTTTAATACCCATCACCAGGCTAACCTCCCCCTTACCCCCTTCCCCTCTAGAACCCTCAGTTTGTTTCTCAGAGTCCATAGTCTCTCATGGTTCATCTCCCCCTCCGATTCCCCCCCTTCATTTCTCCCTTCCTACTGTCTTCTTCTTCTTCTTTTTTTTTTAAACATGTACTGTATTATTTGTTTCAGAGGTACAGGTCTGTGACTCAATAGTCTTAGACAATTCACAGCACTCACCATAGCACATACCCTCCCCAATGTCTATCACCCAGCCACTCCGTCCCTCCCACCCCCCACCACTCCAGCAACCCTCAGTTTGTTTCCTGAGATTAGGAACAGCAAATTTTAGTCCAGTTTCAACTACCTCTGTGTTGGCGAGGATTTCAGGTGAAATATGAATATTCACAGTCTCATAATCAACAGGAAATTTACTTTCTGAACCAAAGTGAAATGCAAGTTCCTATTTCCAAAACACTGAAATTTGAAATCCACAGAACACTGCATATAATTAAAGCACACCTCCCAATTTAATGAGAACTTTTCCAATTGATCCAAGAGATACAACATAAAATAGAAAGGACCTCAGTGTCTTTGAGCCTCAGTCTTAATGGAAGGAAATGGCAGAGATGCAGAGCAGCTATGTTGGGGAAGTTTTCATAAAGAAGACTTGTTCTATTATTTCACAAGTTTATGGAAAAACACTGTACTGTAAAAATAAATTATTCATAAAATTGACCTCATATGCCAAAATAAATCTATGATGTCATCTAAATTGGATCCTTTGAACAATGGTTTTAGCCTAGTTCTATGTAGCATCCTGGATGGGGACAAGGGAGAGCAGGGAGAACAGGCAGAAGTTATCACCTTTTGTAGGAATACTGGGAAAATACTCTATACACCAGTTTATAAACAGCACACAGGTGTCATGTGTGAACGTCAATGCTGTCTTTGATCCGCAGCCATATAACCTAATATACCAAATATCTACAGGAAAATAATGTGTCCCAATTAATTGAAAGAAATTTAAGTCAAAAAATCAATCACACCATTTAGTGGGTAGGAAAAGCACTTATTTAACTAACTGTTTAAAAAATATTTTATTTATTTTATTTGAGAGAGAGAGAGTGCAAGTGAGCATGAGCAGGGGCGGGGAGAGCAGAGAGAGAGAAGCAGACTCCCTGCTGAGCAGGGAGCCCCACATGGGGCTCGATCCCAGGACCCTGGGATCATGACCTGAGCTGAAGGCAGACGCTTAACGACTGAGCCACCCAGGCGCCCCAACAAACTGTATTATTTTTCGCACAGATATTCTTGTGTAACCTGTAGTACTGTAAGCAGTGTGGCCCACAGATCAGAAGCAGCATTTGGGAGTTTCTTAGAAATGTAGAATCTGCAGTCCCACCTCAGAGCAACTGAATTATAGAATCAGTTCAAGTACTAGGTCAGAATTTCAAAGCTCTTGTGAATGTAAGAATCCTGACTGTAATAGTCAATAGCATCCATCCAAGCTAGACTTTGATGAACCTGAAATGGTTCATTCATTGTTTTCCTTTTTTTCATTTTCATTGTTTTCTTTTAAAAAAGTCTCATTCAGTGATGAGCTATTACTTATAAACCACTAAGTGAACAAATTCTAATTGTACAACCCAATAAATATTCACACAAATACACTACATTTCTATCTCGTCCACATTTATCTTAATTAACTTTTACTCTTTTTCTCCTCTTGCATCCTTTATGGCTAGGGGGACATTACATGCTCCTGAAGACTGCTAACTTCTTTAGAATTTTAGTTTTCAACCTCATTTGGATCTCCACTATGGCATGGCAATTCTTGCCTTTATCCTGATTCAGCTATTTCCTCAACAGGTGTTTCAAACTTTTGTCACCATCCTTGGCACTTTTTCATTTCTATTTTCTTTTTTGATTTTGTGGATGATCTTTTCCCTTTCTTCACTAATAGAGGCAATCCTGTACGAATTTTCTTCCCTCCTCCTCACTTCCTTACTTGTTTCTAACATTTAGAAACAGTATCCTTGTCTGTTTTTTAATAAATGCACATATGTATGTATATATAAAATTGTGCTCCCCTAATTAAAAAGAAAACACTTTTCCCTTGACTCTGTCATCCTCCAGTTTCTATACCACCTTTTTCCTTCATTTCATTGTCAAACTTTTTGAGCCCTTTGACTTACCTCAATGTTTCCTTGTGGCATCTCTTACTCACTTTTCCTCAGCTGTAGGTGCACTTCTCCATTCTTGTTTGTGTTTTTGTTTTTGTTTTTTAAAGTAGGTGCCCTGCGCAATGTGGGGCTTGAACTCACAGCCTCGTGATCAAGAGTCACATGCTCTACCAACTGAGTCAACCAGCTGCCCCTCCTCCATTCCTCTACTAAAACAACTCCTGTCAATATTATCAGTGATCTTTGTCAAATCCAGTAGATATCTTTTGGTTTCACCACTTAATTTCTGATTGAGTTTTCCTCAACAATTTCTTCCCTTGCCCACAGTTATAATTTGTTTCTCACACTTCAAAACTAAGCTGTGCTTTTTCCATCTGTGAGAAATATGGTAAGTACATTTTTTTTTTTTAAAGATTTTATTTATTTATTTGAGAGAGAGAGAGAAATAGCATGAGAGGGGAGAGGGTCAGAGGGAGAAGCAGGCTCCCCGCTGAGCCAGGAACCTGATGTGGGACTTGATCCCAGGACTCCGGGATCATGACCTGAGCCGAAGGCAGTCGCTTAACCAACTGAGCCACCCAGGCGCCCTGGTAAGTACATTTTATATTCTATAAATGCTCTGGCATAGCACATCGGTATTTTTGCATTTATGTAGTTCTTTTTGTCTCTAGCTTACACTATCCCCTCAAAATAATGCTTCCCAAATATATGTTAATTCTTTTCTTCCTTACCCCCATCAATATGGTTTGGTTCATTGGTTTTTTAGTTTATGAAGAGAATGAAATAACAATTTGTGAATGACTACACCAACACTGTGGTAGGGAATTTATATGTACTTTGCTATGAAGAAAACAGTTGCATAATTATGATTATTCTAGAATGGTTCTGATACTGATTTCCCATCTTCCATCTTGACTTCTAAGAAAATGCTCAAAACTCTTTGCCATATACTGCAATGAAATTCCTCTCTTCTTGTATTGCTTGGATTTTTCTTCAGATTCTCTTCTATGTGTCCTATATGTCTTTCTTATGATTACCTGCAGAGGCGTGGTTACCTTCTTCTGTTTGGGCTATCATTCTCTTTTTCTCTTTCTTCCAAGTTTTTATTTAAGTTCCAGTTAGTTAACCAGTGTAATATTAGTTTCAGGTGCAGGATTTAGTGATTCGTCACTTGAATATTTCGGGCTATCATTTTTTTTTAAGATTTTATTTATTTATTTGAGAGAGAGAGAGAGAGAGTGAGAGAGAGAGAGCCCAAGAGGGGGTAGGGTCAGAGGGAGAAGCAGACACCCTGCTGAACAGGGAGCCCGATGTGGGACTCGATCCCGGGACTCCAGGATCATGACCTGAGCCAAAGGCAGTCGCTTAACCAACTGAGCCACCCACGCGCCCTCGGGCTATCATTCTTAATTGAAAATTTTGATATTTGTAATTAGTCAAAATTATTTCTAGCCCTTTGACTTTTTATTTAAAAGTTGCAAACTCATCTTGGAAAAAAAAGAGGTAAGAGTAGTCCTGGGTGCCTATTACTCCCTAAATTGCACTCACAAGACAGATACTAATTTTAAAATATTGAAAATAAAAGGATAAAAAAGATATCCATGCACACCAACCAAATGAAAGTTGTTATAGTCATATAAAGAACTCAATATGAGTATTAGAAATACTAGGACAATTTATAATGATAAGAAAATCTATTTACTATAATGATATAACAATATAAATATATATGCATCTAATTATAACTTCAGCTAATGTAAGAAAAATAGAACTGAAAAGAGAAATAGAGAAATCTACAAATAAGTTTAGAAATTTTAAAGCATCTTTTTGTAACTGATAAGTGAAGTAGGTACAAAATTAGTAGGAATACTGAATATTTCAATAACATTCAAATATTTTTTGTACATGTAGCCATATATATATATAACTAGTATATATATACAGATATACATGTGTGTGTGTACATATATACATATATATATATATATACTCCTAGGAAAGAAGAAGAAGAAGAAAAAAAACCCTTCCCAACTATTTTACTAAGTCAGGATTATTACTTTGGTATCAAAACTTGAAATATTACAAAGATAGATCATTTATCTCTCCCATAAACTTAGATATAAAAATCCCAAGCAAAATAGCAAACTCAATCCAATACCATATAAATGGATAATAGATTACAAAATGTACAGCAAATTCTAAAAATCAATGTTTACCACATTAATAAATAAACAAAAATATGTGATTATTTTAGGAGCAGAACAATCATTTAATATAAGTCAGTATTTTTTCATAATAAAAGATCTTAGCAATCTAGGAATTAGAAGGCAATGCTGTTTAGTCTGAAAAAGGGCTACATAATTTTTTTACACTTTTTTACACTTTTACAAAAGTGCTACATAAATATCATATTTAATGTTTAAATATTGATTCATAGCTCTGAAATCAGAAGCTAGAGAGGGATACTGGTTACCACCACTTCTATTCAACTTTGTATTGACAGTCCTAACTAGTGCAGTTAGGCAAGGAAAAAGAATAAAAAAGCTATAGGAATAGGAAAAAAATTAAGCTTCTATTTTTTGTTTTAGAAATGACCTGATTGCATTTATAGAGAAAAAATTTAAAATCTACAGGTAAACTATTAGAATTAGTGTCTGAACCTAAGAAGATTACTGGACTGCAAAACTCTATACAAAAAATCAATTGTATTTCTACACATTGAGAGCAACTATTGAGAAAGCAAAAAATTAAAAATATGTTTAATTTACAATAGCTTCATAAAACAACAAATACACAGAAGTAATTCTAACAAAAGATGGGAGATTTTTATATGGAAAACTATAAAGCCACTATTGAGATAAATTTAAAAGACCCAATTATGTCAAAATTTACCATGCTAATGATTGGAAGTTTCAGCATTATGAAGATGTGAATTCTACCAAAATCGATCTACAGGTTTAATACAATCCCCATCAAGATTCTTACAGGTTGTTTTGTCAAAAAATGAGAAGGTGGCTCTAAACATATATAAAAATGCAAAGGCAAATTTATAGAATAAAACTGGAAGACCTACAGTTATACCTATAAAATTTATCAGAACACTCCAGAAATTAGGACTTTGTGGTATTGATACAAACACTCCAGAAATTAAGACATTGTGGTATTGGTACAAATATTTGATTTAAAGTAAAGATAGCACTGAAAAACAGGATAGACATGTTGGTTTTGTTCAAAAAAAATGATTCTAGGTCAACTGGATGTATAAATGGAATAAAATTAATCCTTACCTCTCCTATACAGCCTGCACAAAATCAGTTGGTAGATTGTGAGAAAATACCTTCAAGATTTCCCGGGTAGACAAAGATTTCTTAAATAAGAACACAAAAACCTCTAAGCTTGAAAGATACATTAAATAATTTACTAAAATAAAATTTTAAAAATTTGTTAATCAAAATCAAGCCACAAAATAGTGGAAATTTTACATAGTACATGTGATCAATAGAGGACATATCTCCAGAATATATAAAGATTTCCCCCAAAATCAATAAAAATACTGATAGCCCGTGAAAAATAGGTAAAAGAATTAAGTAAGTACTTTACAAATGAAGTTATCAAGAAGATCTATAAACATATCAAGGGTGCTCAGCCTCATAAGTCATCAGAGAAATGCAAATTACAATCACAGTGAGATATTACTACACATCAGAAAGGTTAAAATGATATAGTCTGACAAGTTTAAATGTTGATAAAGATGTGGTGTGACTAGAATATCCTACAGTGCTTGGGATATGAATTCATGCAACCATTTGGAGAAGGTCTTGCCTTAAGACACTGACTGACTCGGCAATTCCAATCAGGAGCAAATATCCAAAATAAATTCTTACATATGTTCACCTGAAGATAAGTGCCAAAACCGTATTTCTTAGAATAGGATGAAACACTAATTTGTGGCTTCTGATGTACAATCCATGTGCAAATATCATCAATTAGAGTTTCCATTTGATTCCATTTGAAAAGTCACACTGAAGGAAAAAAAATGTTAACTGTAACAAATATAAAAAAGGCTTCATCAAATGTCATTAAAAATCAGAATGTGCTTATTGGCAACTATAGTTCCCCCTTGCCTAATATTTTTCATTTCCACCTCTAAATACTCTTAAACAAGCCTAATCCTAGACCTTTAATAAGGATCACTGATCAGCACCACACGTGCCAAAAAGACATGCTAATGGCTCTTTAAATACAAGCCTATTTAAATCACTATTTATCAGACTAGTCAAACTGATTTCTCTGCAGTTCCCAGAGTATTATGACCAGGTTTGTGCCTGTGAAAACAGTCTGTGTTGTAACCTCTCAGAAGAACACATCCTTTACCCGGGCCTCAAACTATTCCCACAAAGATCCAAGGAATGTGTGCTCCCAACTAAAAAATAAATCACAAAACCTTCTGCACAGGGAACTTGGCCTTGTAGAAACTGCTACCACAGCCACCAGAGAGAGAGACTGAAAGAGGGAGAAGCACAGTCCAAATTTAAGCCTACTAAGTGGCTTGTGAAGCGAGGTCACGTGGCGGTACCCTAGCTGGGAAAGCCAAGACGTTGTGCTTCTCTAAAGAGAGGTGGTGTTTGATTTCCACCAAGACTTATAAGGTAAAGAATTACCAAAATATTGCAAATGTAGTAAAAAATATGATACCCCTCCTCATTCTCAATCCTGCCCCTGGTTTACTGCTTTACCACATACAGGGGCCCTGGCAAATCACTACCAAGCCTCCTTTTAACGATGTGACGCTTGCCTGTGAAGATGTTGGAAATCTGGCATACTCTTGTTTCTTCTCTCTTTTTGTCTGCCTCTCTTTTTTTAATTCTTCTCTTGCCCCCCTTTTCCCCAGTGGGTATGAGAATGAGGCCTACTATTTTACTCCATTGATTACATAATTGCAAATGTCACTTGGCATGAATCTTATATATTTGATTGGTTATTATGTCCTGGTGATAACGAATCTGAAGAAAATGAGCTGGTTAAATTGAACACACGTAATAAAACCAACTAGAACTGTTTTGGTTATACATATAAGGAAATTTTCATCCCGCACAAAAAAATTGGAAGTTGTTTAAAATATTCAAGGTGTGTTTACTCATATCTCTATAAGTAAGTTTGAAACTTCAAAAGCCCTGAAGGGTGTGAAATAAAATTGCGATATATGTCCAGTACGAGTTTTCTTGCCAACTGACCATTCGTGAACCACTTTAAGTGACACATTAGCCCTGTGGATTTCCTAGGAAACTCAGGTTGATTTGGAGTTCTTTATTGTTGTTGTTTTTAGTTTAGTTTTATTTTTCAGTAAATGACCAGAGCTTTGCCAGGCTTTGAATCAGATTCCAGGAGTTTATAATACTATAATATTATTGAGGTGAGCTTTGGAATGATTTTGTCTTCTACATTTGATTTAATGTATAGAAAATGTAAAATCACCCCTTTATAAGTTGCTGCTTTATGGTTTCAAAACACTACAAACATCCATAGTTTCTTTTTTTTTAAGATTTTATTTATTTATTTGAGAGAGAGAGAGACAAAGAGAGCGAGAGAGAGCACAAGTGGGGAGGAGAGGGAGAAGCAGGCCCCCACTGAGCAGGGAGCCCAACATGGGGCTCGATCCCAGGACCCTGAGATCATGACCTGAGCCAAAGGCAGACGCTTAACCAGCTGAGCCACCCAGGTGCCCCACATTCATAGCTTCTACATAATATCAGTCTTCATATAGAAGAAAATGCCTAAAGAGTCCTAAAAATATCAGAAGCCACACGTTGTAGTCCTCCAAGACGAGATTCCATGTCCATATTAATGGACAGCTTTTATCTAGTATCTGACCTCCTCTATCTGTACCCATTTAGCCATCGTAGGTGCTACAAATAGCAGAATTTGACAGCAGCCTTTTACAATGAGTGCCCAAATAAGGTGGGGAAAAAGTACAATGATACATAATGAATGTGTGAATTCACTTCTAACTACATGGAAAATACTCAACTATGGTAAATACAAGCAAATCCAAACACGGTCTTACGTTTTTCTTAAAATGAGGTTATAGTTATCTATTTTAACTGGCTTTTCATGAGACATTTATTCAGATGACATTTTTAGTCTATTTTGGAATGTTATTAATACCAGACCTGCTTATATGGAATGCAAGATTAACAACATTCCTGAAAGCATAGAAGAAACTTTTCATTCATATGTTATTGTTATAAGAGAAGCAGATGTTACAAAATTTCAGAACTTGCAACCCAGCTAATCATTTACAACTTCCTCATCCAAAAATTTATTTATTAGTAGTTTTAATATTTTAGACCAGCAAATATTGCTGTAGTCTGAGAAGATATCATATGATGTCATCTGTAAAAATATAATTGCTGTTTTCTGATTGTACCAGGCTAAACTGTGGGAACTTCCACTCTGTCTTCCCCCTTCTGGGAACAGAATTAGTGTTTTTATTATGACAAAGTAGAGAGAAGAAAACAAGGCTCATGGGTTTTCAAGGCTCATTGTTTATTTAATCTTTCAAAACACCTCTTCCTTGGAACAGAAATTAAGTAATAACTATTGAGAAAAGCATTACTTCAAGATAGAGAAACCATGGTGTTCTGCTGCTCCTTTGGCTAAGGATTATTTTCTGATCCAGTTGGAGGCTCTGGAGAGTGAGCTATGGTAGACTCATTAAGGAAGATTATAGCAATCCAACTTGGAAAATGGAGTAGAACTTTATTGCCAGCTGGAGATGAAAGATATTTCTAGTTCTTACAGCAATCAAAGTTCAGAAACAGTAAAACAAACAAAAAATGTACAACTGGTAGACTATTTTGCTGCTGGAAACTAGACAAAGTTTCCTTTTACTGGAGAGGCTACATTTTCTCGATAGTTTAGCAAACGATTTTCCCCTAACAATTGTTAACACATCACATTAGCCCAGGAAAATCTTGATCCAGCTGAAGTCCATCCATATTTCTACACCCTGTTGGCTTGGGTAATAGTAAGGACTTCCATCACCAAAATGGCACATATTTAGCTTAAATGCCCCTTTCTTTTTAATTTTACACAATCCACCTTGGTATTGTTTTTATGTTTATTATTAATGTTGTTTTCCTCGAGCTTCCATGTATCATGTGGCATTATTTGCTTTCTTATCTTATCTGAATTCTTTGTCCCAGAATACCTCCTCACTTTATAAACTTCTTGAATTTGAAGTTATTCTATTTGTACGTCCTTTTTAAAAAACACTGAGCATGTCGCTTTTACATAGCAACTACTCAATAAAAGTTTATTGAATAAACAAAAGTATGCTTTCCTGAATGAATAAATGAATAGATGAATCTATTTATGTGTGTTCTTTTATACTAAGGGAGATTCAAACACACTGTTAAAATGGATAAAATGTCCACCGTGGTAGCATTTAATTACTACCTCAATGTATTTGTTTCCATATGTTTGGTTTAAATGAAATTATCGATGGGAATGTTCCAGGAGAGTCACTGCTTAGGATCCTCACATAAATTACTAGGGAAAATAAATTTAAATGCCAAATCATAAGATTTAATAAGCTAATGTTGGTAAAGCACTTAAGTATGCCTGACACATAGCAAGCATTAGACAAGAGCTTATTAAATAAAGTAGATCACTGACTGATCTCAGTGATCACTGAAGAAATAGCTTGCATATGTTCTTGTGCACATAATCAAGAATCATAAATGAAAGACTGAAACAGTAGTTGACACAGAGTAGGTTTTGTATTACAAAATCAAAATTTTATGTTTAATGAATTTATGTTGAATTGAACTAATTTTGTAAAATTAGTTTTAAAACATTAAAATCTAGACCTGAAACTTCTGCATTGATTTGAAATTTTATTTCCTTATTCAACCTATTCCTTTTTTCTCCTCATGGAAGCCATGGATTATAGTGGTTATTCAATAAATGTTCAAAGGAAGTAACAATTAAGTCCCCCACCTATACATATTCTTACAGAGAATCACTTATCTTTTGAGCTCAATTTCCTATCTAACTTTATATACTCTTGACTTCTTCATCTTCTAGACTTTCTCCTGCACCAAAGCAATTCCTGACCCTTAATCAGCCCTATGAATTATTATTTCTTCCCTGCTCATTGTTTACCTTTATTGCCAGGTTCAGTTTACATCCATTAGAAGAGCTAACTAAGTAGGTTGCTTTACCCTGGGCTGGGCTCCTGAGAACACTTAGAATCACAGGGAACAAGAAAGGAAGTGGAAGGGATGCCCATCAAGAACAGAATTGCACTCAAGGATAATTGCAAAATACCAGTAGAGAAGAAATGTTATACTGGTCAAGTTGGAGAGATAAATGTAGGCCATAAACAAGAAACAAATGAGCAGGATAAATCATGGAAGGACATATGAAGAACTGTGAGGAAAGAGGGTCCATTAATTTGTTAATAACAAAATTGGCTTTGCTAGAGTTGGAATTGATGCTTCAACTTGAATTAAGGCCTGAAGTTTAAGGTAGAGTCTTCTCAAATACATAGTACTTCCAGAAAATAAAAGGCATTTATTAAAAACAAAACAAAAAAAGTGTTCAATATCCTTTATGTGCCAGAATTTGAATCTGTATAAGCAAATGAACAAAAATATGTCCTTACAAAGTTTACACTCCAACAAGGAAGTCACACATACAACAAAAATAATTATATAAATTCAGGGCATGATGAGAATACACAGCAGGGACAATTCAACATATTCTTGGAGCTTGATCAATAAGGATTTACCTAGCATACTGACATTTAAGATGAAATCTAACTATCCTTTTTAGCCCAATTTCAGCTAGACCCCCCCCCATAGCTACTTGCTAATGTTTCTAGTCATCTCTAATGAGACGCTTGTTGCATTTTCTATAGCAATTAATAAAAAATGCTTCTGGCTCACCCTGAGGTTTCCATCTTTATCCTCACCCCCTACTCTTGTGCAGATCTCTCCCACCATAGTTCTGGGTGAAGGAGATCTTCCAGCATAGACCTTTTAATTCTTGTTTTTAATTTGATCACAACATTTACTATTTTCATCTGTTTCTCCGTAGAGACCCCAGCTTCAAAAGGATTTGACCTCTTCTTTTTTAGTCCAAGGTAAATCTTTCCACATAAGACTTATTCTTACCTACATTAATCAGGACATGGTTCTTTCAATTACTTACTCTTTCTCTTACACCTTACACTTATAATCTTTCTCTGTTGACTAATTTCCCTGTACCATCCACTGTGCTCAGGCTATTTCTGTTAAATCTGATAAGCTTTTAGACTTATTCTTACCTACATTAATCAGGACATGGTTCTTTCAATTACTTACTCTTTCTCTTACACCTTACACTTATAATCTTTCTCTGTTGACTACTTTCCCTGTACCATCCACTGTGCTCAGGCTATTTCTGTTAAATCTGATAAGCTTTTAACCTCCTTTGTTTCTTGGACTGACTTTTGAGGAAAGTAATCCAATTCGCTGCCTTTGTTTGTTCACTATCAACCTATTCAGTAAATGGCTCAGTGTCTGCCATCTGCTTCTGTCCATCTATTAGAACCTTTCTTGGAGGCCACTGATGATCTACTTACTGTTTACCAATCGCTGTCTGTACCAGTAGAGAAGAAATGTTCTCAGTCTCAGTCTTTAGCCTCCAAGTAGTATCTGTTCCTCTGAACTATCTCCCCTTGAAATTCATTTCATCATGACTTGCACTCTCCTAGGCTTTCTTTTCTTTTCTTTTCTCTTTTCTTTTCTTATCTCTGTCTACTCAATATTTGCCTCTTTCACTGACTCAGAAGACCTTTGAGACAAAGGCAAGCTGGAACCTAATTGCATTGCTCAGTCTGCAGGGTGTTTCCCTGACCATATTTATGTATTTGGTAAATACTTTTTATATAGTGCTTAACATGCACTGGAGCATACTCCAAACACTAACACTTTGAATTCTCACAATAACCCTATGAAGATTAAAAAACAGAGAGACTGAGGCACAAAGAGTTTAAGCGACTTGTTCAAGGTTGTATAGATAGTGTTTTGACTGGCATTCTGGCCTGGAGGTTACGACCTTAGAAATTATGCTGCCTCTGGCATTGCGGCACATTAACACAAACTTGCCTTTGCTGGGAAGTCTCGCTACCCAAATGTCTTCTACCATGTCCCAAACCAGTCCTAGGCATCTGTGTCTCTCCACATACCCTATAATGTGGACCTACTGTAAAGGAGCTCTTAATCATGTCCACCAAAAAGTCACCGGGTACAGTTCAGGGAGTCCATTAATTTAGATAATAAAGGACATCTAAGTAACTTCTAAAGGAAATTTAATATTTCCTTAAAATATTCATATAGGCTACAAAGCATAGTGGTATTAACAATACCATTAATTTGGCTCGGCTGGAAAACATAGACAGTTTATGTCACATTAAATATTGCTTAGAGTCATCACATTGAAATTATGACAGTTATTAGACCCACCACTGGATCTTATCTAATTATTAAAAGGCAAGCACTTTTATTAATATATCACATTTTAAATTATTTTGATAGCTCTATTTCAAACTAATTGGTCTCTATTTTAATTTATGTATTTTATTTTATGTATGTAAAATCATTATTCTGAGAAGGGGTCCATAGGCTTCACTAAAATACCAAAGTGTTCCATGGCACAACATAACTTGGAAAACTGCTTCAGTCTTCTCTACACTTACATCTTCTCTGTTCTTTCTACCCAGTCAGATTGGATTTTTAGTGATAACACTTGGAACTTATCTAGAATTCTATCCTTACCCAAACCCAGAATCGTATTTTCAACATTCTGTAGACTTTGCCTGACTACAAACATCTCAATCTCAAATGAGAGGATCCCTCATCTACCCTCACTAATATTCTTCTCTTCCTAGTGCCCACCTGTCTATGACTAGCATTTCTATATTTTCTGTTGTTTAGACTAAAAACTTGGTGAACACTCTTGATTCTTTACTGTTCATTTTTAGTTCCAATATTTTTGTTGTTTTTTCCATTGTCTTGCTGATAATTCATGTATTTGTCTTTTTTTCATTCTAGATATTACTGCCTTCATTTTTGTCACACTTGGACAAATGCAGTAGTCTGTCCTTGCTTTCTATTTCCCTCTCTTAATTCTTTTTTTTTAAATTTTTTATTGTTATGTTAATCACCATACATTACATCATTAGTTTTTGATGTAGTGTTCCATGATTCATTGTTTGCGTATAACACCCAGTGCTCCACGCAGAGTGTGTCCTCTTTAATACCCATCACCAGGCTAACCCAGCCTCCCACCCCCTCCCCTCTAGAACCCTCAGTTTGTTTTTCAGAGTCCATATCTCTCATGGTTCGTCTCCCCCTCCAGTTTCCCCCCTTCATTCTTCCCCTCCTGCTATCTTCTTCTTTTTTTTTTCTTAACACATATTGCATTATTTGTTTCAGAGGTACAGATCTGTGATTCAACAGTCTTGCACAATTCACAGCACTCACCATAGCACATACCCTCCCCAATGTCCATCACCCAGCCACCCCATCCCTCCCACCCCCCACCACTCCAGCGACACTCAGTTTGTTTCCTGAGATTAAGACTTCCTCATATCCCTCTCTTAATTCTTGTTCCCACCTCCAGAACTCTAAGTAGAATGTCATAGAAATAAAGGCTGTTTGCACATCTCTTTATAGACATAAATATATTTTTAACTATAAAGTACAACTTAAAAAATACATTCAAGTATCAAAAGGAAAATAAATATCTATACGACCCTACCTTTAGAGATATTTTAATCAAGTATTTTAAAAGAAATTAATATGTGTTACATATATATTATATATGCTATAAATATACATAATCACCTACAATTTTTAGTAAACATATCTTTGAGTGATTTCTTGGGTCATTAACTTAATATTAAATTGCAATACAATATGCTATAATTTGTATAGCTGCTACTCTTTTTTTTTATTTGGATTGTTTCTGGTTAGTGCAATTACAAATAATCATGTTATAGCTGTTATTTAAAATTGTCTTTCCATGATCCCTTCTTGTGGAAATCCAGAAATTTTTGAAATCCGTCTCAAATGTCATTAAGTCTCTTCTCTTGCTCTCTCCACATACCCCAACCATATAGAAAACTCTCCAAGACTATATCACGCCTTATTTGGTTCTGTCTCTCCACACATAGTGGGTGACACAAGGAACATTAAGCTTCTGGAGCAAAGGTTAGAATCTGTCAGGGGCCATTGGGCATCTTACATTTTGAATTCTCACACTCAGTAAATGAAGTTAGTAAGAAATGCCTGAGGAAAAGTTGAGAGGCAAAAATAGTTTCTCAGTTGAAATAGTTACATAGTAAAGTTAATGTACTTATGATTCCATAGCAGAAAAAAAAAAAAGCTTCAAAGTAACCTCCCTAAGGAATAACCCTGTTAAAGAAGAAAAAAGAGAAATTACAGGTTTTTACCATCATCCAGAATGCTTAACAGTTATAAAACACACACACACACACACACACTCACATACAAACTGATTAATGATTTCACACCAACAGGGAGTTTCTTGAATGTGTGTTAATCTGGTACTCGTTGTTTTCCTTCTAAAAGATCAAGAATATTAAATTCCTTCTTAACTCTCCAAAAGGAGAGAGAGAACAAGAAAGCAAGACAAATCCTGGGTACATGTAAAAGCGAGGTATGTTCAGGAAGATCAGTGAATGACAATGTCAGCATTTTACAGATGAGAAGAAAGAGAATCTCTTTTGGTTTTTATATTTTCTACATCTCTATAGGAGTTACAGGCTCACAGATCATAGAATATATAAATAAATCTGAAAAGACTGTTGTTTAAATACTATTCAGTTGCAGTCAAGGAAACTGAAATTATATTTAACTGTTCAACAATTTGTATGGTTTATTTCATAATGCATTTTTAATCTTTTTAAATATGTTTTATTTATTTGTTCATTTTAGAGAGAGAGAGTGCTTGCGAGGAGCAGGACGAAAAGGAGCTCCAACATGGAGCTGACACAGGGCTCCATCTCACGACCCTGAGATCATGACCTGAGCTGAAACCAAGAGTCAGATGCTTAACTGACTGAGCCACCCAGATGCCCCTTAATCATTTTTTAAAAGAAATCTAAAATGAAGAATTTTTTAGATAGATACTGCTATAGATGGGAGTGTTAGAAACCACTTAAAGTTCTGGTATTCAGTATGTGTAGAAGAGATAAACAATACCGAATGCTGCTTATTGAGGTTTATTCCAGTTTGGGTATGTTTTACACATTTACAGATGTATTAGGGAATATATTCCACCATGTAATTAATGCTAATTTCTGCTGACACTCGTCGTCCAAATTTGGGTGGGAATAATGCTACCAAAATATAATATTTCTTGATATCTCCACTCCCTGTGACAGATGATTGTATTTAATTTTAAAGACTTCTAAAATTATTTTATTATAACTTAATAAAGCATTACTATATTGAAAAGAAAGGAATAGTTTGATGTGGCCAAATATTTCTTTAAAGTGCCAAAGCTTGAAGGAGAGAAGCTCAACTTCAAAGTCAACTAATAGATGCTAGATTAAAGAAGGAATGTAGGCTCAGATTAAAATCTTTGAGAAGGAATGAATTATTGAGGGTAATGGGGGTAGGGCAAAATGATAGGACTGCTTTGCAGGTGGCGTGTAATTGAGACGAAATATCAGAGAAAAATGCTCAGCAAGTTCACACCCTAAAAGACACTTTATTAAGAATCTGGTGAAACATTTAGTATGGACCAACTGACAGAGATTTCACTGTACACGTTCTAGTATGTGTCATAGTTTTTGGTGTTTTTGCTATTTGTTTTATTTTAGTTTTTTCCATCATCGTATTGTGCCAACAGATTGGTCTCTTAAAACAGTCTTCAGAATCGCACTGGTTACTGTTTATATTCAGCATGATGTATTAATTTAAATAATTCTCAATTTTTCAGTCGAGACAGCTATTGTACAAGCAATACAGAATTTTCTATGATATATAGATATTAACAAGGAGCAGGACTTCCCTTGAGCCTATGAAGTAAAAGACAAACTAAAATCCTGGTCATTCTAGGTATACTTAATAGAGACACAGAGCATATCAGGCACATCACCTCCTCCTTCTCATAGCCTCTACCTCAGGAGACCCCTGTCAATACTCTTTCCTGATAAAGGTGATGGAAAGAAAGGGTGTTATCATTTCTTAGGCACCCTGGAGTACTGTCTTCCATGTTTTCTCCCTATGAAATGTGCTTTTCTCCAAAGGTTAGCTGACTGAAAATGTTTTTTAAGTGATCACTATAGTCAATAAACTGTGTCAACAGCCAGTATGCACATGAAGGCCAAATACTAATACTGACAGATAATAAGTTTATTTACAAATATTATTTATAAGATTTGTATGAATTTCTGACTATACATTAATCTGTTTCATTGATGTTAAAATCCACTTCATAACTCTGTTAAAAATTTATATGAAAAAATTCTTAGAATTTTGACCATGAGAAATGTTAACATGTCACCAGTTTTGTGTTTGACACAAAGCTTAGTATTGCTAATATAATTTTGTTTGCTTTGTATCTGTTACAGGTACAGACTTAGGCAAAATCTGCTTCAATAAAATTCATATTTAATATTGATAAACAACACATTAATTTCTCAAGAGTTTGGTTATTGAACTTAATAAGTGTTGTATTTGAGAAGAGTCAATTATTAATTGTATGTATAATGAAATAAGATAATAAGTTTTAAAAATTAATATTTTAATAATACTTATTCAGAACTCCCAGAACAGCAAACATCATGCTGGTACAACTAGTTAGGGATGATTGCCTTTATTTTTTATGGGTCCTTTTGTAAAAACATACAAAAATATAACCTCTAACAGGAAAAGGAGACATGGTAAGACAAATATAGCCAGTTTCTGATTAGATGCAATTTCTCTTTGACCTAGAGGATATAGGCAGGAAAGAACTCATGGAGAGGAAGCAAAAAGGAAAGATTGAGATCATGAAAGAAAAACTTTCAATTCACTATTTTGTTTGGATCCAGACCTAAAGAACCTTCATGAGCTAATCCTTCAGTGAAGGAACAATAGCCTTTGCTATATACTTCCTAGTGATGAAAATTCTGTTTCCAAAAAGTTCTGAACTGCCAATATGATGTTATCCCCAACTTAAACTATAGTTAAGAACGCCAAGTATGTGACAATAGATATGATAGCAACTTGTTATTCTTGTGAATAATTTTCAAAAAATCTGAATATTCAATTCTGCTAAGCAAAACCAGTGATTCCAATCTGATTATGTTTAGTCTACAGCTCATCTTTGGGGCAAGTATTTTAAGAACATATGTCAATTATTAGCTGAAAAACTACTGTATGCCAGAGATTTAGAAACTTTAAAAATATTGTAGAACTCATCTCTAGTTATTGTAACTAATATAACAATAACACAAAAAGAAATTTTTACTATAATACTTCCAAAAAGAAAATTCGTGGCTACAAATCACCCATTTTTTACTTTCTATATTTACCATTTTCCTTTCAAAAGAATCTGAAATAAAATAAGCTCAACTCTGTCATCATCATCTTGACTCATGGCCTTCACTGCAATTACCACAGTGAATTTGTGCCAAAACTACAGGCTTCTCTGACAGTGTAATATTTGAGGTGTTATATGAAGACTTTGTCCATACTGATGGTAGTTTCAGAACCCTAATTGTCTAGCAAGATCATTTCTAGGTCTTCAACCAGCTTTCTGGGCAAAATGGCAATGTGAAGTTTTTTCTAGTACTTTTCACTTTCTTCCTCCTCAAGTACTGCTCACAGCACCAATCTGCGCTCAACCCTCCTTGTAAATCCATTCACAGAGGACAGAGTCTCTAGGTGGCCTCTTGATTTTCAAAACCACCCATCCCTTTGTGATTTATCTAGGCCCAGTCTTTCTAAAGTAACTGCTGATTCCCACAGTTTTGTATATATATATATATATATATATATATATATATATGACAAGAAGATTGATTAAAATCAATGTAGATTTCACTTTCTAACCTGGATCTTGATATACTTCTTTTAGCTTCTCAATCTGAATTTTGTTCTCTATCTGTTTTTTTTTTTTATCATTATGGATCATTGTGGATGTTATCAATAGACACTTTGATTGTTAGTGATAATTTAGAGTGGTTATGCTTCAGACATCAAAAATAGCTGATGTTAATAAATTAATAGCTAGCATATTTTGAGCACTTAGTGTATTTCAGGAACGTAAGGTACTCTATACATATTAGTTCACCTAAAACTTGCAACAACTCTTGGGTAGGTAGTATTATCTGTATTTTATATTATATTATGTTCCCATTCCAGTCTTAATTTTATTTAGTTGTTCCAAAGTTTTGACTGAAGCAAAAGAAGCATCCAGTATTCTCCCATTCACCCTTTCTTGGCATTGTGCCAAGTGTTTCAGACTCAGTGGAAACCTCAAAGTTTCATAGTAATAATAGATAGGAAGACCATGGTCCCATTCTGACCATTTGTGCCTGTAGTCTCAGTGTGACCATTAATTGTTCAAACCAGGGCACTTGAGATTGAAAGTGTTCTGCTTTAGACAATAAAATATGTGGTCACCTCATTAATAGCTAACATTTATTATATGAAAGAAACATCTTAAATACTTTACATATAATGTATTAACTTATTTAATTCTCACAACAACTTTTTGAGATACATACAATTATTATAGTACTTTTTTATGAATGGAGAAGGTAAAGAACAAAGAAGTTTAGTCAGTGATGGAAGGCACATAGGTAGTAAAAGTTATAAACCCAGACCATGTTGCTCCAAGTCTATGTTTAATTCTACCAAGTTTGAAAACTTTTCATTATAAACTCTGTTATATTTTTGAGCTCTCATCCTACTATTGTAAATGATGACATGCCTTCAGTCTCAGGTAGGTCTCTTCCTGAAATCATCTCTCCTTGCCACTCTGCTTCCAATAATGACACCACCATTCATTCATTCACTTAGCCAACGTAAGCAAAATGTGCTTCAGCTCAACACCGTGTATCCAGCCTGATCTTCCAGTCACTTACAACTTTACAGTCATCCTTGACTTCTTCCATCCTCCCAAATGCAAATTTTATAAATTCTTCTCTGGAAGTCATGAAAGTCAAAAATTAATCAGATAGCTATAATCTAACAATTAAAAACAAAAAGTGTTGGCAAGGATATGGAGAAATGGAGCCTTCATGCACTGTTGTTCAGAATATAACATGGTGGAGCCCCTTTAGAAAAAAGATTGACAATATCCTGAAAAATTAAAAGCAGAATTTCCATATGACCCAGGACTTCTACTCCTAATTATATTCCCAAGAGAACTGAAACATATGTCCAAACAAAAACTTTTACATGGATATTCATAAGAGCATTATTTGTAATAGCTAAAAGTAGAAACAACCCAAATATCTGTCAGTTGATGAACAGATAAACAAAATGTTGTGTGTCCATACAGTGAGCTATACAAACGAATGAAATATACTAAGTAAAAAAATCCAGACACAAAGTCCAGATGTTTTGTGATTCTATTTACATGAAATGTCCAGAATAGGTAAAACCATAGAGATAGAAAGATTAGTGGTTGCCGGAGGTTGAGGATGGGTGATGGTGATTGACTGCTAATGTGTATAAGGTTTCTTTTTGGAGGGATGAAATATTCTGGAATTAATTAGTGGAACTGGTTGCACAATCTTATGAATATACTACAACCACTGAATTGTATACTCTAAATTGGGAAATTTTATAGTATGTGAAAGATTAATCGGAGAAAAATGTATGACAAAGTGAAACTTTAATTTTCCTTTCCGATTTTTAATAAAATAAAATAATAGCTAACATGTTTATTTCAATTTTGGGGGAAAATAACTCATAGTTTTTACAAACTAGATTTGCTAAGTCATCCAATATTATTTAAATTAAGTATCACTATCTATGATTTAATTAGCTTTTAAATGTTTTTTTTGTTTTAAGATTTTATTTATCTGACAGAGAGAGGGAGAGCACAAGCATGGGGAGTAGCAGGAAGGGGGAGAAGTAGGCTCCTGCTGAGCAGAGAGCCCTACCTGGGGATCGATCCTGGAATCTCGGGATCATGACCTGAGCTGAAGGCAGACGCTTAACCAAGTGAGCCACCCAGGGGCCTCTCTAATCAGCTTTTTTTTTTAAATATATTTTTTTTAAACTTTATTTATTTTTTAGAGAGAGAGAAAATGACAGAGAGAGAGAATGAGAGGGGTGAGGGGCGCCTGGGTGGCTCAGTTGGTTAAGCGACTGCCTTTGGCTCACGTCATGATCCTGGAGTCCTGGGATCGAGTCCCGCATCAGGCTCCCTGCTTAGCAGGTAGTCTGCTTCTCCCTCTGACCCTCACCCCTCTAATTACCTTTTAAAAATAGTTTTAGAAATTATTTCTATTTAGCCAATTGACTGATAATTGCCATTAAAAACCGCCATTAAAAATGGGCTAATTTTTTTAAAAAAGATTTTATTTATTTATTTGACAGAGAGAGTGAGAGAGAGAGAGCACAAGCAGGGGGAGTGGCAGGCAGAGGAAAAAGCAAGCTCCCTGATGAGCAAGGAGCCCAAAGTGGGAGTCGATCCCAGGACCCTGGGATCATGACCTGAGCTGAAGGCATACGCTTAACGACTGAGCCACCCAGGTATCCCATGAAAATGGGCTAATTAAAATCTCAAAAACATCATGATAAAGTCAAAATATTATAGTCTGTACAGAAACATTTAAATAAAGTGTTTTGATTTTTAAATTAACATTTTATGTAGTAAATATATAAAAGATAACTTTTTATTATACTATAATTATATTAACTTTAGAGAAAGTTTACACTGTTGTGAATATCTCTGCCATTATCTCACTTTATTTGTAGTATGAGAATAAAACCATCTTATAAAATTATGTTGATTTCTCTTTTTTAAAGGTTTTATTTATTTATTTGACAGAAAGAGACAGCAAGAGAGGGAAAACAAGCAGGGGGAGTTGGAGAGGGAGAAGCAGGCTTCCCACTGAGCAGGGGCCTGATGTGGGTCTCGATCCCAGGACCCTGAGATCATGACCTGAGCAGAAGGCAGATGCTTAACAACTGAGCCACCCCGGTGCCCCATAACATTCTGTTGATTTCTACAATGGTCTTGGAAAACCATAATTTTTGTTTCCAAAAACAGCCAAAGTGTCTAAGGAAACAGAAACATAAGCCTGATGCTCAGTAATCACAAATAAATAGATAAACAAATTGATCAGCTATTGAAAATTAAAGGGGCACTCAATTTAGAGAGGAGTCTTTAAAGTTTTTGTTGTTTATTATTTCATTATTTATTTAAATAACTACAAAATTCAGTATGATACCCATTAGTTTTAATGGGTAGGAAGTTAAAGTGGACATTTTAAGTTCAATATAAAGGTTCTATTAATAACAACCTAAAGAACGGTATTAAGTGGTGTGACTTCGCTTTAGTTTTTACACGTGGGCTTTTTCGCTTTTTCTAAAGCCTAACAGCTAACTTTTGTGGTTCCAGTAGTACCCTGCCAACTCCCATGGTATGGGCACAGAAAAAGTCTCGTCAGAGCAGAAAGCTTTCTTTTGGGTTTTCATACAGTACTTACCTTGCGTTCAGCCAAGGTAAGCAAAAATGTGTTTCAGCTCAACTGTGTGGTCAACCTAAACCGGCTGTGGGGCTCTGGCTCTCGGATTTGCAGTCCACCAGCTCCCCAGCTGGGCCTACTCCTCCTAGTTAATAATAGGAGTCAGGTCTACTCTAAATCTTGCTGTTTGTAATGGAAGCAGGTTTTGCTTACTTGGAATTATTTTTAAATAATTTCCCTTGCAACCCAGTTGTGATGAAGCTTTAGTGTCCACTAACATAAGTTCTATGCCTTTGAGACATCTGTGGTCCAGTTCTCCTTTAGAGCACAGTGAAAGCATTGATAAGAAGGGCACTTCAGTGCTGCAGAGCTAAAGGCAGGAAAATTCAAAAATGTCTAATATGTATGTGTGTGTGTGTGTGTGTGTGTGCTGTATGTGTTTGTGTGTGTATATGCACAGATCTCTTGAAACTAAATCTATGCTTCCCTCTTTCTAAAAATCATATGCTCCCCCTTTCTAAAAATAGATATATTATACTTACTAAATATATATTTATGTTACAAATATAATTTACAATATACATTAAGATACATAATTTATTAATATGTACTATATATTATATAAAATGTATACATTATTTTTTAAGAAGGGGAAGCATATTTTCTACTTTTCCTCACTCACCTACACATATAGCAAATCACTTACATAGTTCCTAAGCCAACAAGATAATCTTTAAGGGACACCAGTAGAAACTCCTTAGTAAAAAGTACTATCTAACAGTTCTTAGGCTGTTCTGTTCTCCTTTTCTGTGAAACTAGTGCAAAAGCTTTTTTTTTTTTGGAGTAAGTAATGGGGAATACAAGTGACCATCTCAGACACAAAATCCCAGGCATGAGAGCCTCTTTCCACAGCAATTCAGTCTTGCCAGACACCGAAGTGTTTCAAGGTTGGGGAGAAATTGTGGTTGTCTATTCTGGTAAATCTGTAGGGAGGGACCAGGGAGAGTTTACCAGCTGACTAGTGCCTCGGTGCCTTTAAGTGGTCCTTGCTTGAGTCCAAATCCAATAGTTCTAGGACAAGAGAATCATTTTTTTGGTTTCTCCTTTGCTGTGTCTGTTCTAAGCCTAGGTAAGATGGCCGTGGAAATAAGAAAGCCTTACAAAAGACGATAACTAAGTTTTGTCTGTTTTAAATAATTGTTTGAAACAATGATCGCAGATTCTACCTGGTAGAGTAGAGAAAGAGAACTGGGCTTGAAGTTTAAGAATAATTTTGTTTTTTAGTATCAATCATGCTACTTACAATTGAGTGATGTGCTCACTTAACTTCTCTGAGCCTCCGTGTCCTCATATAAGATGGGAACAATACTATGTAACTTGGTATGAATAATAAATGGGATAATGTGGGTCAAAATAATCATTTAAATTCTATCTAAATATAAATTTATCATTATCCTTTGATCCCTTCCCTTCCTCAAATCATCCAGACTCATTTCCTCTTTGGCAATCCACATATTTATCTTTTTATTTTTTGAAGTTTTTATTTGTTTATTTGACAGAGAGAGAGAGCGAGCACAAGCAGGGGAGTGGCAGGGGCAGAGGGAGAAGCAGGCTCCCCGCTCAGCAGGAGCCTCATGCGGGGCTCCACCCCAGGACCTGGGACCATGACCAGAGCCAAAGGCAGACGCTTAATGACTGAGCCACCCAGGCGCCCCTCACATGTTTGTTTTTTACATTTTTTGCATAAATGGTAAAAGATGAAACCCAGATATCATGCTCAGCTATAGTGACTATGTAACTGTAGATTTTGGTCTTTCTTAATGTTCTTTTAAAAAATGACCTTTTAATGTTATTAAAATGAATATCTTGATTGTAAGTTGCCTCATACACCTTATATAAATTACTGAGGTATGAATTAAAGCAATGCCACTCAGAGTAATTTAATTAATGTTAAAAAGATGATAATGTATGGTATCAATTTCATAATTATCTGATGGCTTAGAATTCTAGGTTGCTTTATAAAATAATTATCTATTAATTTATTTTATGATTTTTGTTGAAATTTCTAAAACCAGCCTCGTGTCTTGCACTGAGCAAGTGCTAAACAAGATTTATTAAATGAATGTTGATTTTTTCATACTCAGTGTGTTCCAAGATGTTTAAAGCATTTTATAGAAAGACATACAACGTATAAGAAATGTTTTAACTGTAATGGTCTAGTGAGAAGTAAAACAATTTGTTGAATCTATAAATGAATAAATGAACAAGAGTGAATTTGCAACTTAAACTTTAGGGATTGTCCAACATGAGAATTACCTCTCAATTTATTAAGAAAATTTTTAAAACAACATACAGCTTTCAACTGCTAGGCGTGCCTCAACATCATAAATGGCACTCAGTGGCTATGCAAGCTTTATTAACAATAAATAACTTATTAATAATAAATCAGAGTCCAAATCCAAAATCAAATTTGAAGGAATTTCTGACTTCATTCTCACAGTAATCAAATTCTTCCATTAACAGTTGGTGACTACACTTATACAAACAAATAAATAAAAGTGGAGCAGATCTGTCTTTAGACTGTATCAATCAATAATTTGATTCTTGAAGTTTTCTTGCCTGCTTTATGTGAAAATTTGCAGTCTCACTTACAGAGTTTATTAGCAAGAGAATAAAACATTTTACTTTTTCTTTAATATTTCATATTCCTCCATCTGACACGACTTACAGACATTTTATCTGGGACCTGAATAGATCATTGATGTTCCCTCTATTACAAGAGGGAACAAGAACACAAATCCTGTCAGGGAGTCATTTGTAATGTACTGGCCAGTGTGTTGGTCCATTGTGGCTGGAACAGAATGAGGCAAGGTGATGGAGGAGATGAAGTAAGAGAGGCAACAAGAACCAGATAAATTAGGGCAATATAGCCCTTATATGGACTTGGATTTTTACTGCTAATTAGATGTAAGGTCATAGGGGGATTTAAAGAAGTGATAAGCCCATTTACAATTGCACCCAAAACCATAAGATACCTAGGAATAAATCTAACCAAAGAGGCAAAGAATCTGTACTCAGAAAACTATAAAATACTCATGAAAGAAATTGAGGAAGACAAAGAAATGGAAAAACGTTCCATGCTCATGGATTGGAAGAACAAATATTGTGAAGATATCAATGCTACCTAGAGCAATCTACACATTTAATGTAATCCATATCAAAATACCATCCACTTTTTTTGAAGAAATGGAACAAATAATCCTAAAATTTGTATGGAACCAAAAAAGACCCCGAATGTTGAAAAAGAAAAGCAAAGCTGGTGGCATCAGAATTCCGGACTTCCAGCTCTGTTACAAAGCTGTCATCATCAAGACAGTATGGCACTGGCACAAAAACAGACACATAGATCAATGGAACAGAATAGAGAGCCCAGAAATGGACCCTCAACTCTATGGTCAACTAATCTTTGACAAAGCAGGAAAGAATGTCCAATGGAAAGAAAGACAGTCTCTTCAACAAATGGTATTGGAAAAAACATTGGACAGCCACATGCAGAAGAATGAAACTGGACCATTTCTTTATACCACACACAAAAATAGACTCAAAATGGATGAAAGACCTAAATGTGAGACAGGAATCCATCAATATCCTAAAGGAGAACACAGGCAGCAACCTCTTCGACCTCAGCCGCAGCAACTTCTTTCTAGAAACATCGCCAAAGGCAAGGGAAGCAAGGGCAAAAATGAACTATTGGGACTTCATCAAGATAAAAAGCTTTTGCACAGCAAAGGAAACAGTCAACAAAACCAAAAGACAACAGACAGAATGGGAGAAGATATTTCCAAATGATATATCAGATAAAAGGCTAGTAGCCAAAATCTATAAAGAACTTATCAAACTCAACACCCAAAGAACAACTAATCCAATCAAGAAATGGGCAGAAGACATGAAGAGACATTTTTCCAAAGAAGACATCCAAATGGTCAACAGACACATGAAAAAGTGCTCAACATCACTCTGCATCAGGGAAATCTGAATCAAAACCTCAATGAGATACCACCTCACACCAGTCAGAATGGCTAAAATTAACAAGTCAGGAAATGACAGGTGTTGGTGAGGATGCGGAGAAAGGGGAACCCTCCTACACTGTTGGTGGGAATGCGAGCTGGTGCAGCCACTCTGGAAAACAGTATGGAGGTTCTTCAAAAAGTTGAAAATAGAGCTACCGTATGACCCAGCAATTGCTGGGTATTTACCCCAAAGATACAAATGTAGTGATCTGAAGGGGTACATGCACTCCAAAGTTAGGAGCAGCAATGTCCACAATAGCCAAACTGTGGAAAGAGCCAAGATGTTCATCAACAGATGAATGGATAAGGAAGATGTGACTGATACACACACACACACACACACACACACACACACGCACACACACACAATGGAATATTATGCAGCCATTAAAAAACCTGAAATCTTGCCATTTGCAAGGACATGGATGGAGCTAGAGGGTATGATGCTAAGCAAAATAAGTCAATCAGAGAAAGACAAGTATCATATGATCTCACTGATGGAGAATTCTTAATCTCAGGAAGCAAACTGAGGGGTGCTGGACTGGTGGGGGATGGGAGGGATGGGGTGGTTGGGTGATGGACATTGGTGAGGGTATGTGCTATGGTGAGCACTGTGAATTGTGTAAGACTGATGAATCAGAGATCTGTACCTCTGAAACAAGATAGTAGGAAGGGAAAAATGAAGGGGGGGGAAGTTGGAGGGGAGATGAACCATGAGAGACTATGTAATCTGAGAAAAAAACTGAGGGTTTTAGAGGGGAGGGGGATGGGGGAATGGGTTAGCACTGTGATGGGTATTAAGGAGGGCATGTATTGAATGGAGCACTGGGTGTTACACACAAACAATGAATCATGGAACACTACATCAAAAACAAATGATATAATGTATTGTAACTAACAACATAATAAAATAAAATTAAAAAAATAAAGAAGTAATATGATCCAGCTAACTTGTAAATGATCACTCTGGCTGCTCTATTTAAAATAACTCTGAAATTCGACAAACTTCACAGAAAATAAAGAAGCATGCGGGTGCCTGGGTGGCTCAGATGGTTAAGCAGCTGCCTTCAGCTCAGGTCATGATCTCCAGGTCCTGGTATCAAGCCCTGTGTGGGGCTCCCTGCTCCGTGGGGAGTCTACTTCTCCCTTTCCCTCTGCCTCTCTCCCTGCTTGTTGTCTCTCTGTCTCTCTGTCTCTCTGAAATGAATAAATAAAATCTTAAAAAAATAAAAAGAAAAGAAGCATGAATGGTGTGCTCTATATATTTCTATATATAGAAATTACATATACAAATATAATTTGATGTTCTTTAAAATAAGATATTGGGGTGCCTGGGTGGCTCAGAGGGTTAAGGGACTGAGTCTTGGTTTCCACTTGGGTCATGATCTCAGGGTGAAGGGATGGAGCCCCGAGTCTCCTTAAGATTCTGTCTGTCCCTCTCCCTCTGCCCCTTCCCAAACTGCATGCACACTCTCTCCGCTCTCTGTCAAGTAATAAATAAATAAATCTTTAAAAAATAAATAAATGGAATCATAGAGTCAATATTCTTTTCTGTCTGATCTCTTTCATGCAATATGATGCTTTTAAGGCACATTCATTTTGCTGTCTGTTATATTAGGTCATTCCATTTTATTTGAGTTATATTTCATTGTGTGAACATAAAGCAATATGTTTATCTATTTTCTTATGGATGAACATGCAAGTTATTTCTGATGTTTTACTACTATGAATTACACTGCTACACAACACTTGTACAAGTCTTTTTGTGGATATATATTTCAATTACTTTTTGGTAAATATCTAAATCTAGAATTGCTAGGTTAGAATATGTATGTATATTTAAGTTTATAAGAAACTGTCAAAGAGTTTCCAAAGTATAAAATTTATAGTCCTGTAGCAATGTGTAAGAGTTTCAAATCTTACATTTTCTCCATTTGGTCTTCTCAATATTTTGTTGTTGTTGCTTTTTTTATTAAATTTTAACCCAACTGGTGAGTATGTACTGGTATGTCATTTCCTGGTAAAGAAAATCTCAGAGAATTTGCCCTTGGCAGATCTGAATAAGGGAAATACTAAATAAGTGAAGGAGATTAAGAGGTACAAACTTCTTGTTATAAAATAAGTATGTCACAAAGACGAAAAGTATAGCAAGTGGCCCAATCCCACAACCCTGAGATCATGACCTGAGTGGAAACCAAGAGTTGGACACTCAACAAAGCCCAACCCAGATGCCCCGACAACCCTTTCTTTCTTAATAGTGTTTGAAAAATTTAAAGGAGATTCCCTTTTAATATAACCAGCTATTTAAAACCAAAAAATCAGAAATTTAAAAAGGGTATGTGCTATGAAGAGCTCTGTGAATTGTGTAAGACTGTTGAATCACAGACCTGTACCTCTGAAACAAATAATACATTGTAAGTTAAAAAAAAAAAAAAAGAAGATAGCAGGAGGGAAAAATGAAGGGGGGGAAGTCAGAGGGGGAGACAAAGCAGGAGAGACTATGGACTCTGAGAAACAAACTGAGGGTTCTAGAGGGGAGGGGGTGGGGGGACGGGTTGGCCCAGTGATGGGTATTAAAGAGGGAAAATAAATAAATAAATAAGTAAAATCTGAAAAAAGTGAAATTCAATTTATTCATTAAAAATTGTGAGTGCAAGATTGTTAATAATTTTTAAATAGATGAAATGGATATATTTTCCTGGAAAAACAACTCACAGAACTGACACAAGAAGAAGTTAAAAATATGAAAACTCTATATATTTAATAAATTAAATTTGTAATCAAAAGTGTTCCCATAAGTAAAATTCTAGGACCACATGGTTTCTCTGGTGAATTATATCACCTACTTAAATAAATTATACCGTTTTTATACAAACTTTTTCAGAAAGGAAAAGAAGTGGGAACACTTTCTAAATCATTTAATGAGAGCAGGATAATCCTGGTAACAAAACCTGAAAAAGATACAATAATGAAAGAAAATTAAAGATAAACATCCCTTATGAATACAAACATAATAAATCTTCTACATATTATTGACAAATTAAATTCAGGAAAACATAAAATCATAATACATTTTTAGCAAATGAGCATTATCTTACAAATGCAAAATTTGTTTAACATTTCAAACTTAATTTCTCATAGTGACAACATAAAGGAAAACAAAATCATATGGGTATCTCAATAATTGTTGTAAATGCATTTAACAAAATTTAACACTGATTTAAAATGTAAAATATCAGAAAACAAGACAAAATTTATTTATTCTAATGAAGCTCACCTATGAAAAATCTACAGAAACAACAGACTTAATTGTGAAATATTGACCTCTTTCCTTTTAAAAGTCAAGAGTTTTTGTACCCATAACTAAATTGGAAAGGAAGAGATATTTCTCACTTTAATTATGGATGACATGATTAATTATGTAGAAAGAAAATGGTATCTACTAGAACAAATGTATTAGAAATAATAGTTGATTTCATCAAGGCCATGGAAAAAAGCAACAATATGAAAATTAATTTTGCTTTTATATATTAAGAGAAAGCAATTGAAGAAATATATTTTAAAAGTCCATTTACCTTAGCATAAGAATATATTTAAGGATAAAATCAAAGAAAAACTTACAAACACTATAATGACAACTATAAAACATTGCTGAGAGAAATTAAAGAACTACCTCATTCTCTCAGCATTCCTTCTGAGACTCCAATTATTGTCCCCAAGGTCACTGAGGCTCTTTCATCAGTATTTTGTGTTCTCCATATTAATTAGATTTGATAATTGTTTTTCAACTGTACTACTAACCCTTTATTCTATACTCTTAAATCCATTTTTAAACTCTTCCAATAATTTTTATTTTAATAGATTCTGTACTTTACGCTTATATCATTTTCATTTTGTTCATCTATATATTTATATAGAGAATATATGTTTGCTGTCTGTTAATTCCAATGTATGGCTCATCCAGTCTATTTCTGTTGTTTGCTTTTTTAAATATCTCAATTATGGCTTATATTTTTATGTTTCTTTGTATATCTACTATTTTTTTTTTTATTGTAGCTGAACATTTAGATGATACATTGGAAGATTTTGGTGTTCTTTTTTTTTCTAATGAGTGTTGGTTTTTATCCCATTGGCAGTTAAATTGCTGTAGATTATTCTGGTTGTATCAATTTTTAGTTTAGTATTTATTAGGTTACTGTTACTGGAACTTTAGTTTTAGAATGAAAACCCTACTCTAGGGTGTGTCTTTAATCCTAATGACAAAAAGTATTTCTAGGCTCTTGACTGAATGCCCATAGTGCTCAGCAACACATCTCCAGTCTGGCAGGAGAAGATCTTCAACATTTCTCAGCCCTGCATGATCTTTTGTATCACTACTTAATTCTTAGCCCCATATCAGATCTCTGCTAAGCACATATTCTCAATTCTGCCTTGCATAACACATCCATGGTAAATCCCAATGTAAACTTTTGAGGTCATTGTTCTGCTGAATTCTTTCTTCTCTGATGCTTTGTTCTACAAATTAGTCTAAAGTGACACATGTAGTTGGTGACAGAGTTTTCCTAAAGTCAGGGTTAATGGTCCTTCTATTTTATCATTGCCTTACTAATTTTGCTTTAGCATCCTTGAGATTAGTACAAAATTTAGTGCATAAATAGAAGATGATTCATACTTGCAAGATATTTTTGATGATGAATTCACTAAAGATGCTATCTTAGTATTTCCCATTATCAGGAGGAAACTCGGCAGAGTTTTTAATCTATCTACTCTTTCTATAGAATCTTTACTAATATAATTGCTATGAGTATGGTTTTACTCTTTTACTTACGGCTTTTATTACTAGTTTATTTTTATAAAGTAGAGGGGGTCAGTAAATTATCCTCCAGACTGAGAAGGTACTTTCAGACTGAAAAGAGAAGCAAGCCACTCTATGCCATTTACAGTTTTATTAAGGGTAACTTACTGACAGGAGGAAATCAGATGAACAGGGTACCCATGACACTACACACCTATTTTCCACCCCCTTCCAGACCTTAATCCACAGGTTTTATAGAGTGAGGGGCTTTGTAATGAGGTCAAGGGTAGTTATCTAAAGGGGTGCCACCCGTGCACCAGTCAACTCTACTAGCTATCTAAAGGGCACCTTCTGTGCACCACTTTAGGGAAGATCAGACAAACCTTCCTGCAGTCTGGTCAGAGCATATATTAACCTCCAAGGAGCCTGGAACACATAGCACCGACGGAAGTCATTGAGACGGCATGAACAAGATGGAGGATGCAAAGACGGAGTCAGCGTTGTAAGCACTTCTACAAATAGTCATAAGATCTTTACTTTCTATATTATTTTCATTATTATAAAATGAACTGCAATGCAATAAAATCCATTCCCTAAAATTGGTTTTACGTATTTTGATCATATAATAACTTTGAAAATTTTGTGAATTTTACATTTTATTTATTGAAATGCCAACATTAAAAAAATGAAATTAAGGTAGTAATTGGAAAATAACTAATTTATTCAGCCTGAAAGTCAGATTTGCTTTTTGTTTATTAATTAATTTTTCTACCATAAAAAACCCTATTATAAAATTGTTGACACATTACAGTTCAATTGGAGTCATAAAGCTGATTAGTTGTATCAAATTATGAGAGATTTGAACCCAGATCGAGGTTAAGTTTGGCAAGTAATTTTGGCAATTATTCATTTTAGAACCATCAGAATAAACAGAAAATATTTTATTTTACATTTTTATCTTCTCAAAATTGTTCTATAATCATATCTGGTGATAATAAAGAGTTACAATATACCCTAAAATCATACTACTTTATATAGGTAATATTTTAAAATAAGAAATTGCTTTATAATATTTTATTCCATTTTTCTCTCTACTATGACTACATTTCTGAGATATTTTGATAATAATATTCTATTAGTATGTAGGAAATTAATATTGAAAAACATTAGTAAATTCCTATTAAGATGAAAATTTACAATTGTTTCAAATGTGATCTAATTTGTTCTGACAAGCACTGTTCCAGGAATTGATGATACGTGAATGACAAAGACCAAATTTCTGTCCCCATGGTAATTCTGTTATCTGTAAGCAAAGACAACAGAGTTTTCAAGATTATATATGCATTATTTTTACCCACACAGAGATGTTCTATAGAACTCAATTTAAAATTTATTTTTTCAAGTTTTTTTTAATGTCTCAAAATTTAATTTCTTACCAGTTTCCTTGAAAACTTTTTCCACAAAATGAATATTCTCCATGTTAGAGTTTCTTCTTCTAAAATTTGGGCTAATAGGCTGATATGTATATAGTTTTTGCTTTTTCTTTTCCCAGTCTGAAGAAAATAATTATTTTTTCCTCCATGTTTACTCTTTTTTAAAAACTCTAGGAAATTAATTAGACCCATTCTCCCCATAGTCTTTGTTGAAGCACATTCTGGTTTTTAATATTTCCTCATAAATCCATCAACCTCAAGTCATTAGTCATTTTCATTACTTCTCTCTGAACTCTATCCAGTTTTTCTACATATTTTCTACATACTTCTAATAATGATGACCTTAGAAATGAATCCATAATCCAGGTGTGAGCTCAATGTAGTTCTGTAGACAGAACCTGTCATTTCCATATTTTATGACATAAGCTTACTGACAAAGGAAGAAGGTTCCTTCATTTCTAGTCAATCTTCAAATTTTGGAGCTCTACATGGCTTTGACCTGGGTCCACCCTCTTTCTCTTCTCATTCACCATTGTTTCTCTAGCAATATTGTCTTCTCCTATGACTTCAAACACCATATGTATGATGACCGCTTTCCAATCTGCATCTCCATCACAGACATCTTCCTGTATTTTATATAACAATAAGACAAAATAAAAGAAAAAGAAGAAGAGCAGTATAAAAAAGTAGTTGACATTTTTTGAGTGCTTACTATGTGCTGACTATCTTTAAAGAATTTATATATATTGAATTAATCTCAAACAACTGTGATGAAGGTACTGTTATTTTTATTTTATAGAATAAGGAATTGATTCACAAGTGAGTAATATTGTCTGAACTCATTTCTCCCCACACGCTCATATGCTTTTTAAAATGAATTTATCCAAAGAACAGCTATCTTTTAAAAACACAAATTGTTATTTCCCTCCTAATAATAATTCAGTGATTTCCTTTTGCTTTAGGCCAAACTCTAAGTTCTTAACATTGCATAAAGGGCCCTGTGAACACCATGAGATAGAGACTGTATCTCTGGTTTACTCTGGTATCCCCAGAGCCTAGAATAATGTTTGCGGTCTGAATAGTCTGAGCCCTTTCTGATTCCTCATTCTCTCCTTTTGAATTTCTGTCCCCTTAGCATTTAAGCTCTAGCTACATTCTTCTTTCAGTCTTCAAATAAGGAAACTCTTCCAGGTTGAGGACTTTTGATAAGCAGACGGCTCTTCTAGAATGTTCTTTATTCCCATCATTGTTAGTTAAGTCAGATTCATTCTTTGGTAGACAGTTCAACTGTCACTTTTTTAGGGAACCCCAGTGGTGTGTGGGGGGGGGAGGCGGGACTTGCCTATACCAGGTTGTAGAAGTTGATTATGTTCATTTCTTCTCAACTCCGTGTTCAGTGATACTGCTTTGATATCTTAAAATCGACCATGGTGGGGGCATTTGTAGCAAAGACACAGGCAAATGCTACAAATCAGGACTCACTCCCCTTCCCTCTGGTAAGAGCTCATTGTTAAATGTCTAATAGCATACCACTGAGGGAGTTTTGCCTAATTCCCACGACTACATTTGATCATTTGTTATTCACTTCACACAAGTGTAATTATGTAGCTATTCTATGATAACTTTTAAATATCATTAAAATATCCTCCATTAGAGCATATGAATTGTGTCATTTTTTATTACCATGTTCCTAGTAACTAGAAGAGTATCTGGCACTAGAAAATATTAGCTGAATGCAAACATGAATTACTGCTTTATCTATATAAATTACGATACTTATTTAGACTTCAAAAGTTGAAGAATAGTTGATGTATTAGTTATCCATTGCTGCATATCAAATTGCCACACACTTAGCTGCTTGAAACAGCCCACATTTATTATCTCAAAATTTCTATGAGTCAATAGTCCAGTTACAGCTTCGCCAGTCCTCCGCTTCAGATTTCACAAGACTATGGTCCAGATTTTCATTCTGAAGTTTATGGGAAGAATTTGCTTCCAAACTCATTCATGTTGCTCTTGTAATTCACTTTCTGTTGTCATAGGACCAGATGGGCTTCTTCCTCATTGTCAGCTGGAAACCCCTCCTCAGCAACTGGAGGCCTCCTGCAGATCCTAGAGGCCACCTAAAGTTCCTTGCATAGGAGCATTCCCAACATGGTCCCTTACTTCATCAGGGAAGCAAGGAGAATTTCTAGAGGGTCTGCTATCAAGAGAGTCTTATATAGTGTAAGGTAATCACAAGTGTGAACTTCCATCAGCTTTTCAGGTTCATTTGGTTAGAAGCAGTCACAGGTCCTGTGCATACTAAAGGGGAGAGGATCACACAAAGGTATGAACACCAGGAGGAAGGTTGGGGGGCAGGTGAGATACTTATCATCTGGCCTGTCTGCCACAGTGGTAGAAAATAGGAAATTTAGGAAATATTAATTTAGGAAATATTTTAAAAAGGCTCATTACTGTAGTACCTAATTATATAATAAATGGCTGTAAAATTAGAGGTTAAAATGTAAAATGCCATAAATACCAATTAGAGCTACATTCAGGACTACTTGATTACTGGTTCTTCTAAAAACAGTAATGCATTTTCATTAGTTTTATTTGGTTTTCACTCCGTGAATGGAAATATACTTCTAGAATTTTAACCTAATCTGTTTTTTTTTGTAAAACGACAGTGTTTTCTTTTTTATAGAATTATTCCTAAAATAAAGAACCTAATATTACAACCTTAGTTTTAATTTGTAAGGCCCTTCTAGTAAATAGGATTGCTAGTTACTAAAAGGTATCAATTGTAGAAATATTGTATCCATAGAAAACACGTTATCTCTTTGATCTTGGTTGCACCAGTCTGTGAAAGATAATATGAGAATCTGAATGTAAGAAATTTGACAGGAGGTGTTTTTTTTAATTCACTGCAAATTGTAAGTGATGAAAACAATTTTTATTCAAAGCTATGTCTCCTATGCCTGACTCACATTGGGGGCTCAGTAGTATTTATTGCATGAATGTTGCAATGTATTCAAACCCTGGTTCCTTTGCTCCATCCTCAACCCTTTCACCTCACCTGTCTCAAGCATATATCTTTTGTGTTTGCTTTAAAATGGCAAAAATAATATCCACTTCTTCCTAACAGTAGGGATCCCAAAATATGGGTTGCCTATTAAAAATTCAGTATAGAATACCTTGATGATATTATTCTAATTTCACTTTTGACCTGCTTAGTAATTCCATTTCTAGACAGAAATTATATAAAAAAAATCATTCTGCTCTACTTCACTTAGGCCAAATAAATATTTGCACCTTATCAAAATTGGCAAGGACTGAAAGCAATGAACTATTTTGCAGTGAATACTGATCTAAACAGCAAAGGGAGAAAACCATGACAATTCCTGCAGTTCATACCAGTAAAGTGAAAAGATTGTAATAAGAAATGAAAAACTTGTACATAATATGTTTTAAATCTCTCTGCCCAACTCTGTTAACATTTGCCATGACTGCTAGGTATTCCCAAACTTTTCATTTGCTTGAGCAAGTTGATAACCAGGTGGTAATGAGTCTGTCAACTGATAATGCTGTGTCCATCAGGTGGATGAAAAAGCTCTGGTTTCCAAAATTCAATTGCATGTTTGAATTGCCATGGTTGAATTAGCAGGGAAGATGTTTCATTTGTGATTTTTCTCCAGCTGAACTTCATAGTTTGTGATATGACTGTGAAGAAAGACATTGTTCAGAAAGCACCCAAAAAGAATATATACAAGCTACAATTCTTCTCCATTCCAGACAAGGACTTGAGCCTCATGTCTGTGACTGGTGGCTGTTAAATAGAAGTTTCTGCTCCTGTATGGACATTGCCATTCCATTCGTCCAGCTTGATGAGTGCTTATTATGTGTTGAATATTGTGGGAAATGTCAGGTATCAAAACTGGATAAAGTACAGGGTCTTCTCTACAGGAATTTCCCTTCTAGTAAAATAGATAAATAATTTCTACAAGGGAGGCAGAAGTTATTTCTGCATGAGTGCCTGTTGTTTTTCAAAGAATCATTGATTTCTGTAAGAAAGTCATTTCGATCCAAGTGTGTTTCTGAAAACACAATGAAATTCTCACAAAGTTTGCAACTCAAGACTATTTGCTAATCTATGAAAAGCAAGTATTATTGAGGGATAACTAATAAAACAGATTTTCCAGGGACTGTTGTCATGCTATCTAAATGTTTACTTGCACCCTTTTGTTAAATATGACTGCCCTGTTCTGGTTGCATAGGTAAAAGTGAATATTTGGGTTACTGACATATTTTTCTTTTCTACCTTAGAAACCCTGGTGTTTATTGGATTTTTGTATAAACTATCACATGAGACACTTGGATAAAAAATGCCATTTGTCATTTTTTTTTCCATTAGTCTATGCCTTTCTTTTCTCCTGGTCCCCCTTTTCCCTCTCTCCTTCTCCTTCTTGATCCTGCCCACCAAATGCCGTCCTCCATCGTGTTAATAGCAACTTCCTCACCGCTGAATCTTGCTCTATAACTACTGAAACCCCCTTTCAAAAACTGTAATAGAAGAGTTCTGTTCAGAAAGTCATTTGAAAAATGTCAGGCACAACCCTTTGCCCTGTCTCCTTGGCATTCTGAAAGTTGCCAGTCAACCTCCCTGTGGTTCACTACCTAGACCACAGTTTCAAGAACTGAACTGTGAACCCTTGTTCAGTGTCCCCTGCTGAAAATCAGTGTAAACAGTTTAGATCAAAATGAGCTTTCTGAACTCACATTTTAGTATGTTGAGCCACCACTATGGAATGTTTGGGATTCTATTAATACAGCTTTATGGCTTTAAAAGAAAATATTCTTTCAGTACAGAAAATGTAGCTGCTTTATTTTCAAGTGGCAAAAAATGGCAGAAAAATTTGGTCTAGGATATAGCTAGTTGGAGTATCATAATTTTGTCTTAAATAAGTAAAGGGTTATTTTACAAGCTGTAATTTGAAAATATATATACTTAGGTCAAAAATTATAGGCTGGTAAATGTGAAATACTAAGGTATATTAGAGAGTACATATTTGAATGCATATGAAATCTACACTAATGATTTCTGACATTCATTGTTCAGTGCTTCCTAAAAGCTCAAAGAACAAAAGTACATTTTATAGTGATCCCTACAATTTCATAGTTATTGCAGTTAAAAATAACAATTATAGTCCACTCTCTGTAGCACTACCTAAAACTCTACCCCTAAAAAATGGTTCGGTAACATGTCCCAGCAGTAAAGAGAAGTGTTTTTATTTTCTACTCTAACATGCCTTTCCTGGTATCCACTGCTGGAAGTCAGTCTCCCTAAAAAGTTCTCATGGCATTTTACTTGTACAGATTTATTACACTTAATGTATAGCCTGTGTTATTTTTATGCTAATCTTATCTTCCCTGCTATACTGCCAAATTCTTAAACAATGATTCCACAGCTCATCAGCCTTCAGACTGTTACGATGCCTATCCTAGTGTCTTGCTTCCAGCTATCACTTATTGACTAAATGTTGGGCCTGGATCAAGAATTAGCCATGATTATAGGCAAGCTATTAACAGAGATGGAAATAGAGTCTAAATGTCCACTATCCTCCTCTTGCATTGCAGAGAACCACTGGTTGATGCTCTCGAGCTGCTATATAAATGTGTAGTACTAGAAATAGTGGAAAGACTTTACATTCCAGTAATATGCATAATATTCAGGTTTTTGCCACACTAAGAAGTATTCAGAAGTATTAACACAAATCCTTGAAAAATTATTTTTAGAATCCATTAAGAGTGATCTATTTAAGAATGAATCAGATTGCTATTTAGGGATAGTCTGGGTTATACATTTAAATATACATATATACTACTTTTAGTATAATATCTGGATAGTTTTATTTGCTAAATATAATTTAGTTAAAATGGGGAAAATGTCTAAGTATTATCCCAAATATAATTTCCCAATTATATAAATCATGGGGGCATTATTTCATAGAGTAAGAATAATGTAATTAAAAATATAGTATGAATCATTTGTAAGGAACTAGATATGTATTAACACATTAAAGCTACATACCCGCTGAGTTTCCAAACTCTCCTCTTTTATGGAGGGCAAAAGGGAGACAGAAAGATGCCGACTGGCCTTGCCTTCATCTCTGCACTTTCTCCTGTGCTTCTTTACAGTGACTTTCACTGGCTACTCTTTTTCTGCCAGACATTAAATATTAGTTTTATTTAGAATTTTATCTTTGCCTTTTCTCAAAAAAACCGTTTATATATCAGTGTATTAACTATAATTGTTCATTTTATTGTCTGTCTCTGTATTGGTCCGTGAACACTTTGAGAGAAGACACATGATGTGCTCACTTTGATTTTTTCGTTCATAGAAGATTTAATACACTTTCATTATAAGAATAAGCAAACTCATGAAATTTAAATGACTTCAGCCTGCCTATGTGCCAACATAGGGCTTTGGAGACCAGTCATAAATAAGATCAATAATCTGCCCATCCTGAATCTAGTGAAAACTGAGGGATTAGTGGCAGAGTCCTAAAACTGATGTGATTTACTCTAGTACAGTCAGTAGCTGAATTGGGATTGAATCATAACTTTTGGAACATGTGAGATGGGAGAAGGACATGGAATTTGGAGTAAAAATTCTGAATTCTTATGCTAGACCTTCGAATTTCTGATTGTGAAATCGTGGGCATGTTACTTAATCTCTCTGAACCTCAGAAAGAGAGGGGATCTGAAATAGGGTCAACCAGTCTACCTTTCCTTACTTTAGGGACCTAATTTTAGTCAAACCAACTTCTGTGGCTGAAGAATTCAGGCAGCTCATAGTTTGAAATGTAGACTGATTCATTAGGCTAAATATTTTATGTTAAACCATCTTATTTCTCCAAAGTGGACTAATGTAAGCCCAATGCCTCTGATTCGCTGCATATCACTCTATGTTACTATTTTAGGCCTTCTAGTATATGCTTGATTTGAGAAACATCATCTGAGTATTTATTTGTCCCTATGTTGGGGAGTACATAACTATTACAATGCCATTTATTTTGTGCTTAAGGGCTAGTTGTTCTTTGCAATAATGGAAGATAAGTCCTTTAGATAAAGACTTCTTTTTCACACTGTGTGTTTAAATCATTTATTCTTGCCTCACTTCTTTAGGATTTTTCATACATGCTACTGAATGTACTTCTTTGATTTATTACCACAGCATTTCAGTTTTGTTATTTGAACTTTTTTCCCTACAGCACAGACCTAGATCTGTGGAAAGTTTATCTCCTTTGTGCTCCTCTCAAATCATGGGGGTGGCCAACGGAATCAATCTGTCACCTAAAATTTCCACCATATTGAAAGCATGTGGAAGCCATTCTGCTGTCAGTGTCCATCACTTCTGCCTGCAGGGTTACTGGTATGAGACATTCCAACTAGGCTGTTCAGATAGGAATGTGAGTTAGTCTGGGCAGGAATTGTAAACCTAGGGGTGTTTTGCTGTTATTAACCACAGCATGTACATCCTGTTTCAGAGTCTTCTTTTTTGAACAAACGTGTGTGTTCACTTGCTCTAATTTCCTATTTCCTTCCCAACTAAAATAAAGTAGCTGACACCAGAGATTGACAGCTGGACAAGGACAGAGAAGGTTGAACCACATTTCCTTGTGCATCACTTACTTTTGGCATGTCTGGTCTTACATCACACATTGATCGTATTTGTGCTTGGGTACATTTAATACAAGAGCCTTCAAATCCAGTCTCCTTCAAACACAACCTTTCATATAAATTAAATAGATAAACTCCTAAATTCAAGATTCACACTCATTGCTATTATTTTAAAAGAACCCAAGTTTATCATTCCTGCCCAGACCAACTCACATTCTTTGCTGCAAAGGCCTACTTGGAATGTCTAGCCTTAGAAATGCACATTTTGTGCAGTTATTTCTATCTCATATATTTAACCCACAAACTGAATATAGTTGAAAACAGGAGCAAGTCTGTTTCAAATTAGGTGATGCACTTAGAGTATTAACAAAGATCATAGGAAAGCATAGCGGCAGAGCATAAAGACTTAGAAATACAAAATAAAAATCAGTGAAAAGGAAAACACCTTAAATTTCCAACTACTATTAATACAAATTTTGCAAGAATTAGTAAAACTCCAGGTTTTTTTTTAATTCTCTCAAAAGTAAGTTTAAACCCCACAGATTTAATTTATGAGAAGTATTCTTAAAAATGAAATATTGAGGAATGTTTCCTAGGATTTCTAAGGAGCCAATTTATAATGTGGCTACTGGAGCATGTAAAATATATTTCTGTGAGTAAGTATAAGCATTACTGTAAAAGACATAACTATTTTATTCCACAGAGTGCAAGGTTAAAGTAAAAGAATCTGAAGAAAAGAAAGGGAAATAGGATGTTCAAGAATCCAATAATATAATTCCCTATGACATATCATGCCAGCTAACTTAACAACAAATTAGATGGCTAAAATTGAATTGAACTGCTATCCTTTCTTGGGGAAAACACCAGGGAGTTTTCCATGAATAAGAGCCAATGAATCAAGACCAAAGGAAACTGACCGCACCTGCCTTGGATAATAGAAGAATGGGATCTGGGAACCAGAAACTGAGCAGCCTAATGCATGCTGATAGAAACACCACCAGTGACTTCCCATAATCTTGAAACCATCTGCAGGTGATTCCCTATATCAGTAAAAGTAGGGCTGACAAATCTCTGCAAGCCTCCTTTAGTGTGCTCCCACATTGCTCTAGAAACCAAGCCAGGTGGACAGGCATTTGTATAATGGAATGTCTTTTCTCTCTCCTTGTCTGTGACTTCTTTGTGTATGTGTTGGCTACCACTGCTTATAAGTGGCTTATGAGAAATGCAATACTATTAAGATATACAAATAAGTCACATTTTTGTCTAAGCCATTGCAATGAATTTCCAGTCAGAAGAATCTTTTTGGCTACTGGGAAATAATCCAGAAGTCTCTGCTATTTATGCAGGACCTTCTACATTTAGCTTCTTAATTCTTTGACTTTTTTTTAAACCTTTCATCTCACCATTTATTTCCTTTGTCATAGATTAGGATGGCTCTTTTGTTGAGTTCCATATGTTTCGTATGGATGACTCAGTAGTTAAGTGAAGTTGACAGTAACTAAATCAACAGAGGTTTTATTACCTTATATATGTAGAACTCTGTTGTAGGAATTCTGCAGGTTAAAAACAGGTAAGTCTGTCTTCTCACTCAAAAACAGATGATCTAGTAATTTAGAGAAATTGTAATATGCTTTGTAAAGTTGTTAATTTGTGTATTATTGATAACTACATATGCACAGATTGCCTTAAAGGTGAAGTGCCATTTTAAAGAATTCCTGCAATAGAGTTCATTATCAATTTCTCAAAACATATCCTAGATTATTTTTATTTTAGTGTTTAAACTTAAACAGAATTATTTTCAGCACAGTTAGTTACATTTGCTGATCAATATGCATTCTATTCTAAAAATATTTTTAAACTGAGAAACAAACAATAGGATATTAAAGTGCAGGTCTGCAGACTAGAGAAGAGAAAATCACTTGCACATTGTTTTGGGTAACTCTCTGGAAATCCTAATGCCAAAATAGACACCACAAGAATTAATGTTTGATTTCGATACACATTATAGTTCTCTTTTGCTAAAAATCGTAATGGAATTTTGGTGAATGCTCCTTTTTAGTATTTTTCTTCATTTGAACTAAGAGGTATTCAGTAAATATTTATATAGAAATATGAAAACAATCAAATCAAAGATTAAATTTTTCAAAAAATGGTGGACCCACATTTTAAATCCATACTGAGATCCTTTAGAAACTATTAGAATAATCTTATATTGAAGTCAGATTTTCTGTATGAAATATCTGCCTAAGCAAATACTTCATAAAATTGTTCCTTCTCTGTTATAAATTCTAAAAATATATGTATGCTATTAGCTCGAGAAGAATGTCGTAAATGCCTAAGATGACAATGCAAGAAAGCATTGACTCTTCCAACAACAAAGCAGTCCAGGAAAGATTTGATCAAAGAAGAAAGGTCTAGAAGAGACATTTGACATAGTGAATGGTGGTAGTCAGAAACTTGGGAGTAAGTTTTTCTAAGATTACATGTGAAGATTACTGTACATTAACATATGCCCCAGTAATGAGTTAGATTGATATAAAGAATAAAACTGGAATTTGACACTGATTCTGAGTATATTGTGCTGATTGAGCCATAATTATTCTAGAAAGCTCGATGATATCTTGCCATTCATTCATGGAGTCATTCATTCATTTATTCATCATGAGCATTCATCATATAAAGTGTGTATGTGTTCTGCTCCCTCAAGTTACTCAGACACTAAAGGAAGGAAATGGGCTTGTTAAAGTAAAACAATGTGACTAGAACTATGTTATAAGCTGGAGCTGGAGCTATGTAGGAGGGGCCAGGGAAATCTTCATGGTGGAAGTTGCTTTGAGCTGCATTTTGAAGGATGTCCAGGAATTTTCCTGGATAGAAGAATAATTTTATATAAAGAGAATAACATTAGCCAGAATTTTTAAAGATGTTTTCTGAGAAGAACTAGATGTCAGGTAAAAAAGAAGTCCATACCTAAATATGTATGACAAACACTGGATTACACAAAGACAAAAAGGTTTCTTTACTGCAGAATGCTCACAAATTTTAACCACTGTTTCTTAAATTTTCTTGATCATAAACATAATTTAGGTCAATTAGTCAAGACACGGACTTCATGAACTCAGTGTCTTAATCTGTTCAGACTGCTACACCAAAATACCACAGGCTGGGTAACTTATAAACAGAAATTCATTTCTCACAATTCTGGTGGTGGGAAATGAGAAATCAGGGTGACAGCATGGTTGTGTTCTGGAATAAGCTATCTTTCATGTTGCGGACTTCTCACTGTGTCCTAATGCAATAGAAAAGCCTCGGGATCTCTATCAGGTCTCTTTTATAAAGGCACTAATCCCATACATGAACTTTGCACTCATTAGCTAAGCACCTCCCAACGGCCACACTCCTAGTACCATCACATTGAATATTAGGATTTCAACATATAAACTTGAGGGGGACACAAATATTCAAACCACTGCACTCAACCTCAGATATATGATTCATAGTCTTTCAAATAGCCTGAAAATCCGTAACTTTTGGCAATGTTCCAGTTGATTCTTAAGGTCTTCAAGTTTGAAAAAACTATTTAAGCAATTGTGCAGTCAAGATCTTCATAAGGAGAATGTGGTATATGCCACTTTTCAAACTTACTTGACACTATAACTTTTACATGAGGAAATCTTTACTTGCATGTTGTGAAATAATTGTGCTTCTCAGAGCATGCTTGAAGAGATCAGCAAAAATGTAAAGACATGGCAAGTTAAAAAGCTAGGACTTATCCTATGAGTCTTTAGAAAATCTGTGTTTCTGAACACAGGGTGTAGGACTTGATGCTCAAGAATATAGAGGCGAGGGGCACCTGAGTGCCTCAGTTGGTTAGGTGACTGCCTTCAGCTCGGGTCATGATCCCAGGGTCCTGGCATCGAGCCCCACATCGGGCTCCCTGCTCGGCGGGGAGTCTGCTTTTCCCTCTCCCTCTGCTGCTACACCACCTGCTTGGGCTCTCTCTGTCTCTGTCACATAAATAAATAAAATCTTAAAAAAAAAAAAAAAGAATGTAGAGGCGGGATAATGAAGCCAAGCTAAGGTGTTTGTACTTTATCTTATGAGCGATGGGGAACCCAGAATGATTTTTGAAGCCAGTAAATTAGGTTTGGAAATGTCCATAAGTGACTTTATATATGCTTCATCTCATGGCATAGATGAAGTTACACATAATGTAAGACAATGATGAGACCAAGTAGAAAAGTAAACAAGAGGGGATCATATAAAATAGAGTGAACAATGAAGCTAGTGCACCAATGCATTCAGTATTGAATTTACACTTTTGCAGTGAATGAATCATAAATGTGGCTAAAAGTTTCTAATGGGCAACCTAAAAAGGAAAGCATCAAATTTAAGTTTGAGGATGGTGTTGCTTGATTTGTTGAGTGGAAGAATAAAAAAATGATGGACTAACTGAATAACTGGAGATTTACTTTATAAGAAATCTAGTAGCTGCACAGAAGATGGAATGTTGAAGGAAATTCTGGCGGCTAAAGCACAATTTTAATAATCTAAGTGAGAGATAGTTATAATATGATAATCTAAGTGACCCAGAATAAGGGGTCACTAACACAAATTGATAGGAAAAGCCAGATTCAAGAAACAATTCTGTGATTAAATGAACAGTTTTTAGTGATTGACTTGATTTTGGAGAATTAAAAGAAAAAAACACATGATGGCAGCTGAAGATGAGAAAAGACTTCTAACTGACAATGTACACCAATGTGCACTATTTAAAAAGATAAGGATTAGAGAATGAGAATTAATTTGAGGAAGGGGTGCTTGGAGGTGAAATAATAAGTTCAATGTAGAATATATTGAGTTTCACATTTCCATAGGCTATTGGAAATATATTTTGTGGAATTCAGGAGAGAATGTGTAGGTCAGTGATTTTTCAGCTAACAGTCCATGTAGATTTTCTAGGACAGAAGTAACGTTAATTAGAATCTCTCTTCTTTTCCTAATAATATTTTAAAATTGTAAACAAAAAGGATATCAGAAAATAAAGATAGGTATTTTCAACATACCAAAATATGAGTTGGAGAAAAGCTATTAATAAATATAACCATGACTATTTAAAAAACCATTTTTGATTGTGAAAAGAATGAAAAACACTAATTGGAAGAATCTTGGGACTAAGAGAAAACATCTAGCCTAAAAATGCATATTAATGCTATGCACATCTTTCTTATAAAGGAAACAAATCAGGAATAGAGTTTTAATAGATTTTCTGCTTTACTGAGGTGTTTTGTCAGAAATCAAGAGGCAAACAAAACTATGGTTCATAAACACCACAGCAAGCAAGCAACCAACCAGTAACCAGTATTTCATTGTGAGATGATGCAGAGATGAAAACAAAGCTAGTTAATCAAAATTAGTTCTTTTCTAACTAGCCTCAAGATGCTAGAAAAGTATATTAGAAAATGTATTTAAACTATTCTGAGTAAATTTGTTAAATTAATAAATAAAAAGGGAAGAATCATTTAAAAGTCTTTTACAAAGATTATTTTTCACACATTAAAAACCTCTTTGGGATATGCTGCAACATGACTAGGAACACTTTAGAGACTCTTTGTAACTGTTAGCTCTTAGGAAAAGGAGGAGGTGATAATTTTTTCTTTGTCCCTTCAGGCTCTGTGGGGCAGTCCCAAGTGAATCACAGTCTTAGAACAAACCTGTCAAATTCTGTAATTCCATACAAGCTGGAGTTCTGAGCTGTCCTTCCCTCTGCTATGGATGGAGTGGGACTGGGGAGGAGAGGCTGAGCTGATTTAGTCCGGGTGTCACAGTGCAGGTCATTAAAATGGGTGATCTAAGCAGCCATATTCAGAAGTAAAACCATAACCAAAACTAAAATCTGAGTAGTATATCAAAGTTATTTATCAGTTGCAAGGCAAAGAAAGAAGAAAACCTATGCAATAATCACTGGTTAGAAACAAGAAATTCCAGATAGAAAGAGGGAAGTTTTGGACCAGAAGGTGAGGGATGGAGCTTAAAAATCTCTTGGTCTGCTACCTCTGCTTTTCACAGAGCACGTGTGACCTTGGAGAATAGGAAAGAAGAACTATGGGAGCAATTCTCAACTTAGTGATTTGAAAATGAACATCAGTGATTGCCTGCTTAAAGAAACTCAACAAATCAGCTATTGCAACATGGGTTTTAAAGCTCCCTGAGATTAATTCATTCTGTATCACCCAAAGCTTAGTTTATTTAGTGAGCTGAAAATAAAGCAACGAATGGACCAACTCTTTATTCTCATGGACCATTTTAGGGGTGCTCAGAGTCCAAAAACAATAATCAAAACAAAATTAATTTGAATGCATGTAATAAGAATATGATTTTAAATCGTTTGGGAAAAGACAAAAATGATGTGATAAAATCTACCAAAGTATTGTAGCATTTTGTATCTTGGGAAAGCATGAGATTTCGAAGCTAAGTTCAAATATTACTCTTTCTCAGAGGCTTTTCTAAATTAAGCAGGATTACATTTGCCTCCTTTGGAAAGGTCTTCAGATGGAAGTACTTATTCAGACAATGAGTGAAGTCTCATTTAGTGGACTCATTTATCTCTGGTTTTGCTCCATCCTAGGTTCTCTAATTTTATTACAGAGTCCACTTTGGAAGCCTAACTATCTTCAAGGAATTTGACAGATTTGATCCCTGGCCAGCATACCAACCATTCTTCATAGGAGCTCATAATGTTTAAACAAATGTCTTCAGAAGCACAATAGATCACATAGGTACTTTGTGCTCTTAACTACAATTCTCATCTGGACCACCAACACATCTGGAACAGTTGGTTAGCTACTTATTACCCACTCTATAAATACTTGTTGACTCAACTATGTGTGAGGTTCTATTGTTTGCCCTCTGTAAGTCGTATTTCCACAAATGGAATGTAAACAATATGATGTTCAGAACAGCACTGTTTCCCTGTTCATATATCATTCCTTATTTTTCCCTTCTAAAATTCACAAAGGGAAAAAATGGTCATTTTTTAAATCTTTCACACTGATTTTTCTACACAAAATTTAGAGATATGTTGAGTTAATGTAAGTAGCTTTTGTGAGAGCCAAGTTGGAATTTCAAAAAATGAAGCCAAGTCCAGTTATATTTGTAACACATTTTTATGTCTCTTTAAAAGGAAAAAAGAAGGCTTGAAAAGAGAAATGATGGTGATGATGAAAAAAACACAGGGAAGATTTAGAGCAGTTCAGTGAGGACCACAAAATGAGTAAAAAAAATATGATGTATGATTGAGGTTAAGAAAGAGAGAGAGGGAAGACTTATCATAAATTCTGTTTTAAATGACAGACGACTACAAAACATAGCTGGGTATACATGGGATGGGATTTGACTTGCATTATAAGCAAATGCCCGCTATACTTAAATGATATGAAATAAGGATTCACATATTTGTAATTAAGATGTACAATAAGAATTGTACAATTATAAAAAGTGTTACTGTTAAATAACTATTAAAGAATTTATTTTACAAAAAGAGAAACTGAGGCAGAGATGATTAGTTGGCTTGCTCCTAGTCATTGCCTAAATTGGTAGCAGAACTAGCAGAATTGGTGGTTGAACTCAGTCTTGTATCATTCAGCCCAATACAAACATATGATTTGCTTTTGCTACACAAGGCTTATCTTTAGTTATATTGAACTTTACTAAGATAAAGTGCATGGTTGTACAAAGCAATAAAACTGGTTGTGCGGCTCTTTGACATATTTCAACATTTTGAAACCTCCCAAGAAATAGTAGACCAAAAACCATCCTAATGTTTTTCTGTATTTTACTATGATAGAAACACTATCAAGAGATTTTTGAGACAAATTCTTTTTACGCCAAATGATTATTTTTGAATACTGAATTTAGTCAAAATGAAGAAATGCAGGAGCTGGGGCACCTGGGTATCTCAGTAGTGAGTTCAAGCCCTGCATTGGGCTCTAGAATGGGCATGGAGACAACTTAAAAAAAAATGCAGGAATTACAGTAAGATGAAGCATGGTCCCTGATTTTTGATGCTCTCTAAAGCAAAATATATCTCAAATCATTCAAGAAATTAAATTATAAGTATGAATATTTTAAAATATTTGAGGTTCCCTACAAATTTTAGGATTACTTGTTCTAACTTTGTGAAAAATGCTTTTGGTATTTTAATAGGGATTGCATTAAGTGTGTAAATTGCTTTGGGTAGTAGAGACATTTTAACAACATTTGTCCTTCCAATCCATGAGCATGGAATGTGTTTCCATTTCTTTGTGTCATCTTCAATTTCTTTCATCAGTGTTTTATAGTTTTCAGAACACAAGTTTTTCACCTCTTTCGTTAGGTTTATTCCTAGGTATCTTATGGTTTTTGGTGCAATTGTAAATGGAATTGATTCCTTGATTTCTCTTTCTGCTTCTTCATTATTGGTGTATAGAAGGGCAATAGATTTCTGTAGATTGATTTTGTATCCTGTGATTTTACTGAATTTGTCAGTTCTAGCAGTTTTTTGATGGAGTCTTTAGGATTTTCTGTATAGAGTATCATGTCATCTGCAAATAGTGAAAGTTTGACTTCCTTCTTGCCAATTCGATGCCTTTTTATTTCTTTTTGTTGTTTAATTGCTGTGGCTAGGACTACCAGTACTATGTTAAGTAACAATGGTGAGAGTGGACATCTCTGTCTTGTTCTTGACCATAGAGGGAAATCTCTGTTTTTCCTCATTGAGGATGATGTTAGCTGTAGGTTTTTCATATATGCCCTCTTATATTGAGGTTTATTCCCTCCAAACAGACTTTGTTGAGGGCTTTTATCATGAATGGATGGTGTACTTTGTCAAATACTTTTTCTGCATCTATTGAAATAATCATATGGTTCTTATCCTTTCTTTTATTAATGTGGTATTCCACACTGATTGATTTGTGAATATTGAACCACGCTTGCAACCCAGGAATAAATGCCACTCAATTGTGATGGATAATTTTTTTAGTGTATTTTAAATTCAGTTTGCTAGTATTTTATTGAGAATTTTTGCATTCATGTTCATCAGGGATATTGGCCTGTAGTTCTCTTTTTTAGTAGAAAAATAGGCACATAGATCAATGGAACAGAATAGAAAACCCAGAAATGATGCTACCATTATACGGTCAATTAATCTTTGACAAATCAGGAAAGAATATCCAACGTAAAAAGAGACAGTGTCTTCAAAAAATGGTGTTGGGGAAAATGGACAGCAACATGCAGAAGAATGAGACTTGACCACTTTCTTACACCATACACAAAAAATAAATTCAAAATGAATGAAAGACCTGAATGTGAGACTTGAAACCATAAAAATCCTAGAGGAGAACATAGGCAGTAACCTCCTTGACGTTGGCTGTAGCAGCTTCCTTCTAGATACATCTCCTGAGGCAAGGGAAACTAAAGCAAAAATAAACTATTGGGATTTCATCAAAATAAAAATCTTCTGCATAGCAAAGGAAACAATCAACAAAACTAACAGGCAACCTACTGAATGGGAGAAGATATTTGCAAATGACATATCTGATAAAAAGTTAGTATTCAAAATATATAAAGAAGTTGTAAAATGCAACACCCAAAAAGTAAATAATCCAATTAAAAAATAGGCAGAAGACATGAATAAACATTTCCCCCAAAAAGACATACAGATGGCCAACAGACACATGAAAAGATGTTCAACATCATTCATTGTCAGGGAGATACAAATTAAAACTACAATGATATATGACTTTACACCTGTCAGAATGGCTACACTCAACAACACAGGAAACAACAGGCGTTGGCAAGGATGTGAGAAAGGGGAACCGTCTTACACTGTTGGTGGCAATGCAAACTGGTGCAACCACTCTGGAAATCTGTATGGAAGTTCCTCAAAAAGTTAAAAATAGAACTACCCTATGATCCAGCAATTGCACTACTAGGCATTTATTCAAAGAATACAAAAATACTACTTCAAAGGGTTATATGCACCCCGATGTTTATATCAGCATTATCTGAAATAGCCAAGATATGGAAAGATTCCATGTGCCCATTGACAAATGAAATGATAAAGAAGATGTAGTCTATATACACGGTGGAATATTGCTCAGCCAAAAAAAAGAATGAACTCTTGCCATTTGCAAAAACATGGATGGAGCTAGAGAGTATTATGCTAAGCAAAATAAGTCAGAGTAAAATAAATACATATGATTTTACTCATATTTGGAATTTAAGAAACAAAACAAATGAACAAAGGGGAAAAAGAGAGAGAAAGAGACAAACCAAGAAACAGACTCTTAACTATAGAGAACAAAATGATGGTTACCAGAGGGGAGGTAGATGGGGGATGTTTTAAATAGATAATGGGATTAAGGAGTGCACTTCTGATGAGCACAGGGTGTTGTATGGAAGTGTTGAATCACGATATTTTACACCTGAGACTAATATTACACTGTATGTTAACTAACTGGAAGGTAAATAAAAATTTAAAAAATAAAAATATTTTAATGAATCTGATTTGTTTTAATCCTTTAAAAGAGGGTAACCACTTGATGTAAATCTTCCTACCTCTTGCTCTCTGCCTGCTTGTAGACTTTGACTTTTCTTCTACCTTCTATCTTGTTTGGAGGGTTTATTCTACTTATGTTGTAGCAATACTAACGTAGAAGTAAAAAAATAAAAATAAAAAAATAAAAACATACCTCTTAGGAAATCCATCCCTCCTCCTGAAGTAGGAAAGAGCTATAAAATAGTAGTCAAAGCTTTTTTTTTTTTTTCTGCCAATATCCACCCCATCACATTTTTTGTTCCTTCTTCTTAGTGGCTTCACAGAGCTAATAATAACTAACATTTGTACAGTGCATTCTAGCTTAGTATTCCAGCTTTTTCACAACCATTGCCTCATTTCGTCCTCACACTAAGCCTTTGAGGTGGCTATTATTATCACCACCAAGCTGCAGACAAGGAAACCAAGATTCAAAGAAGCTACACAGCTTGTAAAGTAGTTTTCAGAATTCATTGGATTGATTATGTGGCCATTAAAAATGAGGATTTTGTTGACAATTTAGTGACATGGAATAATGTTCATAAAAAGATAAATAAAAAAAGACCATAAACTATAGTAAATGAATCCAATTTTCCCTTTCTGCACCTCAAATTTTCCACAAAAAGCATGCACTAATTTTCATAATATGATTAGATCTATACTAATTTTTATTGTCTAGCAAAATCAACATTAACCCTGAGCTACGTTCAGTTCCATTACCAACTTGCTTACAGAAAAACTATTAATGTCATAATAATGTAACTGTAAACAAACATTTTGCAAAGAATGAATTCAGGCTTGCACATGAAGAGGTTAATTTTTAAATAAAATCATCTGTGTTTTATTCTCAATTTTTCCCCAAAAGCTATCAGATTGGTGTCTGTCAATAGAAATGGACTAAGAGGGTATACATTGTCTAGAGAATCTTTACATTTTTCCATTTTTCTGGGGATAATGCAGGACTCAAAATAACTAAGACTTATTGATAGTTATTTTGTGCTAGGTGTTTTTAAAAACACTGTAATAGATTAAGTCATTGAAATCTGACATTCCTATGAAATTGGTCTTGTTTATGACACACTTTCATAGCTTAGGAACCTTAGACTTGGAAATGTAAGATGCATTGTTCATGTTCAATACAAATGAATACAAAAACTCAAACTCAGATATTTCTTTTTCCAAAATCCCTGTTCTCAAGCTACTAATCCTGCTCTTTTTATATTGAAGAATGTGTGAGTGGTCTTAACCCCCGTGACTTAAAGCTCATGTAGTAACCTTAATTTATTAGCTCTACTTGTTAACCTCCTTCACTATTTATTTTAAGTTTTAGAACCAAATTTAATTCTTGGTTCTGTTGTTTATTAGCTTGCTATTTGTTATTATAGAGATAAATATAAATGCACTTTTTTTTTCTGGCTTCTATTAACTAGTCATTTGGAGAGCAGTACAGTGGAATGAGGAGTAAACAAAAAATTCACCCAGTGATGAATTCACAATTCTCTGGGCTTAATGAATCTTGAAATGTCAGGCCATCAGATTTTTATATCCCAATTGAATTCACATTGTGGAACTTATAAATAGAAAAAAATTCAGTGAAAATATTCTTTTATTCATCAAATACTGATGGCAGAGAGTCTTCCTCTTTATATCATGAAGTGGAACTTTTTGAAGGCGTTCTCCATTTGAGTTTTTACATTGGGAATAGGTTGTCTTGACATTTATCCAAACCATATTTGAAAAACTAAATTATCCCCTTATCTTTGCAGTAATAGTTCTGACTCGGCTAAACTCTCTGGAAGGTCATAGGTTTAAGACTGTAATGTGTCAAGATAAAAAATGCCAAATGTCATGTGGGAACTGAAATGGCACATCCAAGGAGAAGTAACCAATCTGAAGAGGAGCATTTTCTTGGTGACTGCAGCTTTCTTTGTTTATTTTCTATATAAAAATACATTTTACTTTACTTTATTTCATCCTTTAGTGAATCATTGCCTTCACATAGTAGTCTATTATGTTCTCCACATTCAACTTGGTATGACATATGATAAGAATAATTTCAGAGTTGACATAGTCTTTCTAAATATTTCACTCATCTGTATTATTTGTTTTTGAGAGGCTGGCCATCATCACGTCTGTTGCTCCTTCATGATGCTTTCACTGAAGTACAATAACATAAGTTTTCTGCTTTTATATTTTACATGAATTGTTTTACTCATTGTATAAAATAAAATGTTATGCTATATTCTGTGACTTTGTGATCCAAACTGCAAACGCAGATGTACAAGACTTTGAAGGTTCTCAAATGTGAGCATTCTTCAGTTACAAAGTAATTTATCCCAAGTTCCGTTAAAAAATATGCTTTTCTTTCTTTTTTAAAAAAAGATTTTATTTATTTATTTGACAGAGAGAGAGAGAGAAAACAGCTGGGGGAGCAGCAGAAGGAGAGGGAGAAGCAGGCTTCCCGCAGAGCGGGGAGCCCAATGCGGGGCTCAATCCCAGGACCCTGGGATCATGACCTGAGCCGAAGGCAGATGCTTAACTGACTGAGCCAGCCAGGTGTCCCAAGAATATGATTTTCAATGTACTTATATTTTAAATATTAAGCCTTAGGAATCAAACCAAAGAATGTTTAAGTATAGAAATATTGTAAATAATTCACTGTAAACATTCATTGTACATAATTTCATCTTGACTACAATGTAATACAATTGCAAAATATGATTTATTATAAATAAAAACTATATATTGCCATTGGAGTCAGACTTGTGTAGCAATAGGGAAATTCTGAATTAAAACTAGAAAATCTGGGTTATAATTTTTTCCATTTACCAAATCTGTGAACTCCAATTTAATCTTCACTGTGTGTGCTAAGGGCATCTTGCAAACTTTGATAGGATTAACAAGACATATTTATTTATAAAACCCTTGAGACTCATAAAAAAACTAAAGGAGGCTTTACACATGCTTTTTTATTGTAAATATCATTATTAAGAACAATAATATTCCTGTAAATAAAATAATTACCTGAAGCTTGTTATTTTTCAATGAGTGAATATTACATTGATTACCAAATGTACAGTGCAAATCTGACATCTCATGGTATTTCTTGTCCAGGAGAAACAAATCTCTGCTAGCCTCAGACTTGTAATTTTGTTTTAAATGGTTTCTTTAGGGGCGCCTTGGTGGCTCAGTCATTGAGCATCCGCCTTCGGCTCGGGTCATGATCCCAGGGTCCTGGGATCGAGCCCTGCACTGGGCTCCCTGCTCCGTGGGAAGTCTGCTTCTCCCTCTCCCACTCCCCCTGCTTGTGTTCCCTCTCTTGCTGTGTCTCTCTCTGTCAAATAAATAAATAAAATCTTTAAAAAATAAACAAGAACATTTAAAAAATAGTTTCTTTAACCTTATGGTACTGTAAATATTATATCTGTTTATGTTATTTTCTTTGTACTGGTATCAAAGTATTCTATAACCACATCTCCTATGTACCTCTAGCCAGGCTACACTGCCAGGCATAAATTTTTCATGTATATTCCTCTATCTTAACATTATTGATATTGTTTGTTGTTGTTGTTGTTTTCATTCTTATTTAGCGTGTTTTTAACTTTTTACCTCAAATAATTATAAATTCACTGGAAATTACAAAAGTAGTAAAGAGGTCGCATGTACTCTTCATCCAGTTTCCGCCCAAAGGCAACATTAAACAATTGTAGTACACTAGCAAAATGAGGGAATTGACATTGGTGCAATCCCAGGCCTCGTTCAGATTTCAACAGTTTTGCATGCACTCGTTTTTTATGTGTAAATTTCTATACAAGCTTATTGCATATATACATTTATATAACCACTGCCATAATCAAGATACAGAATTATTCCAACATCACAAAAATTTCCCTCAGGCTACTCCTTCATGAATGACAGCCATCCTTTATCCCTCTTTTCCATATCCCTAGCCCTAGTCAATCACTAAACTGCGTGCCATTATAGCTTTATCATTTCAAGAATATTATGTAAATGGTATCATACAAGATGTAATCTCTGTGGAGATTATTTTTTCACTCACTATAATTCTTTTGTTTTTTAATCAGGTTTTTGTGGTATCAATAGTTCATTCATTTTTATTACTGAGTAGTATTCTATGATATACTACATTCCATGGGGATATGCCACAGTTTTTTTTTGAAGGCCATTTAGGTTGTTTTCAGTTTGCGGTTATGACACGTAAAACTGCTGTGAACCTTCATGGTACGTTTCTGTGCATGCGAACATGAGTTTTCATTTCTTTGGGAGAAGTGACCAGGAATGGGATTGTTGAATTGTATGAAAAGTGTACTTTTTAAAATGAGATCCTCAAACTATTTTCCAGAGTGACTGTACCATTTATATTTACATTCCTACCATCAATCTCTGTATGACGAAATTTCTCCACATCCTAACCAGATTTGTTATTGTCACTATTTTTAAACTCATATTAACTGTAGTAATATCTCATCATGGTTTTAACTAGCATTTCACTAAATGTTTAATGATGTTGATTATTTTGTCATGTGCTTATGTGTTTATATGCCATTTGTATATTCTTTTCTGGTAAAATGTTCCATGTCTTTTGCCCAATTTCCAATTAGATTGTGAGTGAGTGTGTGTGTGTTTATGTTTATATTTACTATTACATTTTGAGAGTTTTGTATATACACTAAATATGAGTCCTTTTTCAGATATGTGGTTTGAAGATATTTTCTCTCATTTTAAATTGCCTTTTTATCACCTTAATAGATCTTTATTTTTTTAAAGATTTTATTTATTTGACAGAGAAAGACACAGCCAGAGAGGGAACACAAGCAGGGGGAGTGGGAGAGGGAGAAGCAGGCTCCCCACTGAGCAGCGAGCCCTACTTGGGGCTCAAACCCAGAACCCCAGAATCATGACCTGAGCCGAAGGCAGAAGCTTAATCAACTGAACCACCCAGGCACCCCTTAACAGAATCTTTAATTTTGATTAAGTGAGTTTATCATTTATTGTGCTTTTCTTTTCCTGTTTAAGAATTCTTCACCTACCCCTAGGTCCTCCATACTTTCTCCTATATTTTCTTCTATAAGTTTCACTGTTTTATATCTACATTTAAATATTTAGTTCATTTAGAGTTAATATTTGTATAAGATGTGAGGTTTAGATTGACTTTTGTTGTTGTTTGTTGTTTATTTTGTTTTGGTTTGTTTTTTTGCCGATATTTATCCAATTGTTCCAGCAATTTAAGAAAACTATTCTTTCTCCATTTTTAAAGATTTATTTATGTGAGAGAGAGAGAAAGAGAGAGATGTAATAGATTGTGTGCCTTGTTTAAAAAGCAATTGGCTGTATTTTGGGGGTAATGATTGGCTCTATTTCTATATTCTCTATTGACTCTCATTGATCAGTGTATTTATCCTTTGTCAGTACTACATTATCTGATTGCTGTAGCTAAATAGTAAGGTTTAAAATTGGTTAGAGAACCATCCCAGTTTATTCATCTTTTTCCTTTTTTTTAAAGATTTTATTTATTTATTTGTCAGAGAGAGAGAGCAGGTGCGCACAAGCAGCGGGGAGCGGCAGGTAGAGGGAGAAGCAGGCTCCCCATTGAGCAAGGAGCCTGATGAGGGACTCAGGACTTGGGACTCGATCCCAGGACCCTGGGATCATAAACTGAGCCAAAGGCAGCCACTTAACCGACTGAGCCACCCAGGTGTCCCTATTCATCTTTTTCAAAATTGTTTTAGCTATTCTAGTTTCCTTGCCTTTCCGTGTAATTTTCAGGATAAACTCTTTAATATCTACAAAACATGTTACTGGGATTTTGATAGGAATTGCACTATACCTATAGATCAGTTGGGGGAGAGTCAACATCCTTACTACATTGAGTTTTCAAAATCATAGAAAAGGTTATGCCTTCTCATTTCCTTAGATCTTTGTTTCCTTTTATCAGTGTTTTGTAGTTTTCAGTATACAAATACTGTATATGTTTTATTAGATTTAACCTATGTATTTCATTTTTTGAACTATTATAAATGGTGTTGTTTTAAATTTTTGTTTCCATGTGTTTATTGCCCCTCTATAGAAATTCATTTTTGTATGTTGATTTTGTATACTGACACCTTGCTGAACTCACTATTAGTTTAGGAAGTTTTGTTTTGTTTTGTTTTTGGTCTTTGTTTTTTTTTTTTTGTAGATTTCTGGGATTTTTTTATGTTGATTATAATGTCATTGGCAAATTGGGAAAATTTTGTATCTTCCTTTCCTATTTGTATGCCTTTTCTTTCCTTATTAACTATCTAGGTATTTCAGTGACACACTGAATAACAGTGGTTAGAGTTGACATCCTTGCCTTATTTCTCAATTTACTATTAAGGATGATATTAGCTATAGACTATAGTTTTACTTTCTTAAACTTAGTTTTGATTTATTGACCATTACATTAAGTAGTCTTACATTTGTTTTACAACAAGTAAGTGTTAAGAATTCTTGTTCCTAGATTTCAGATGTCAGGATAACAAACACTCACCTGCCTCTTATAAAACTTGTAGTTTCATTGCATTCCTGATCCTTAGTAATTCTTTAGCTTCAAATGAGATGCAATAACGTAGAGGGCTTACGAGTGTTGACCACAGAGTCAGTGTCTGTATTTATCTCACAGCTTGTATCACCCAGCTTTATCTCTCAACAAGGATTAAGAATCAGTCTGATCCTGGGAAAGTTTGCCACAGTTGACCTTGTCAGAGTAATATTATATGACAAGGGTTAGAATGTTTCAACTCGGAGCAGTTATCCAAGCCTGAGGGTAGGAGAATGGAAAATATAACTCTTCTCACTGGAAAAAAAAACAAAAAAACAAAACTCCATTCTGAATTACTTCTAAAAGCATGAATGATAATTGCCATGCCTTAAAAATATCTCCCCAGTACTATATATATTTATGTATATTTGTAAATCCTTTATTTTTTATTTTTTATTGTTATGTTAATCACCATACATTACATCATTAGTTTTTGATGTAGTGTTCCATGATTCATTGTTTGTGCATAACACCCAGTGCTCCACGCAGAACGTGCCCTCTTTAATACCCATCACCAGGCTAATCCATCCCCCCACCTCCCTCCCCTCTAGAACCCTCTGTTTTTCAGAGTCCATCGTCTCTCATGGTTCGTCTCCCCCTCCGACTTACTCCCCTTCATTCTTCCCCTCCTGCTAACTTCTTCTTTTTTTTTCTTAACATATATTGTATTATTTGTTTCAGAAGTACAGATCTGTGATTCAACAGTCTTGCACAATTCACAGCACTCCCCATAGCACATACCCTCCCCAATGTCTATCACCCAGCCACCCTATCCCTCCCACCCCTATTTGTAAGTCTTTTAAAGTCACTGGATTTATAATTTTATTGGAGAATACCTAGGTATGTGTTTTAGTTTTTTTTTTTTTTTTAGTTTACAGATGTTCATCTTAAGTTAACAGAGATATGCACAGTTTAGGTAAGTGGTAAGCAAATTTTCACATTTAGGTAAATATCAAATATGGTTATGATTGTAAAATCTCTTTTTCTCAGCAATATTCCTTGGATTTAAACAAAATGCTTTGAAGAGATATATCAAGTTCTCTTTTTTTGGTAGTTTTAAAGTCTAATTTTTAAAAGTATATGTACGGTACAGACTTCCAGCTATAAGATAAATAATTCTGGGAACATATAATTTTTTGCATACAGGCAGAATTAAACTGTACTTCTCATAGTCTTGCAGACTTTTAGAAATGTGCAGTAAATTTTATTTGTTCATTTTAGGAATTTTAATACTATACATACTATCTGTGTGAAACAATTTAGAAGGCCAGAACTTTTAGAAATTGGAACATATCTGTAGTCATTCTATCTCCCTCACTAATAATAAAGTGAGAAAATCTGAAAGACACTACTTTTCCACCCCCACCAACAAATAATTGCATGCTCTTGGGAAAGAAAATAGTTTTCTGGGTCTAATTGTCAAAAAAAGGTAAGCGTCGAATCACAAAATTTATTGTTTGATTTCTCTTCATTTGAAGATTAATTAACACTTTGCTATATGAAATTTCTTGTCATATTTAATAAATTTGGAAAAGATCCAAATAATATCTGGAAACATAAGTTCTTTGATTTTCTGACTACATTTCTAGATTTCATATTAGCTGGATAATTGACAAAGCATGGTAATGCCATTATGAATATTTAAAAATGAAAAAAGATATCTTTTGTGTATTTTTAAAATATATTCATCAAAGAAACTTAACATAAGGACTATAAAGCATAAACAAATTCTGCTCATAGATGATGTTATTTTATTCTTTCTTCCTAATACCAATATTTTATGCTCAGTACCAACCCTTAATGAATGTTTCCAGATATTTGCCATTATATTTCATAAAGACTGTTAGAAACTTTATGCAGATTATTAGTAAATTATCAACAACACTGTGCTAGTCTTTTATGCTGCATCTAGTGTTTCTGGATCTCTGCTTCTCAGGCAACTGGTAGGAATGCTTTTGAACTCCACCACAGCTGGGTGGGACTATATGATGGGTGTTAGCCGATATATTGTGAGTGAAGGTGACACATGTCATTTTCGGATTGTATTATTATTTTGTGGGAGCTTTTTCCCTCTGCTTTGGCTGATCACAACTTTGAGATAGTGTTTTCCCCATCAGACTCTGTCACAGAGTGAGCAGATATGATGGAGAGCGGATATGATAGAGTTTGTCAATTCCCGACAAACAAAAAACCCTTTCCTTTTATAAGCCACTCAAGTTTTAGGGTTATTTGTCACTCCAGCCTAACCTACACTAGTATTAACTGTCCTGTTTTATACATTAAAATAAACTACACAGCTAGTAAAAGTGTGAGTTAAGTCACAAACAAGTGTGTTCCTTAAATGCATGCTTTTCCATACAGCCCACAGTGTCAACTATCATCCCATATCCCTGCACCAACTTTTATACTTTCATTAAGTTTTTTTCTTTTTTTAAAGTTTTTTTAGATTTTATTATGTTATGTTAATCACCATACATTACATCATTAGTTTTTGATATACTACATCAGTCATTCAGTTTTAAAGCCCTTGTGAATAGCTCAGGTATTTTTGCTATTGTTGTAGAACACTTAAGGTCATTTCTCTCAGAATGCATTAAAATGCACTATTCATCTAAGGCTTAAATTCCTAACTCTGCTACTGTTATGATTTTGCATAAGGAGAACACTGAGAATTATGTAGAACTTTTCATGGTCTTGATGTTACATAACTCCCAGCTGCTGACCATATGAAGAAGCTACATAAACAATTGCAAACGCAATAGAGAGTTTTATTAAAAATATATGTGCTCTAAGATTGACCTACTAATGGTGCAAACTCTTATTTTTTTTGTTTGATTTAGAACATATAATAAATTTGGCATGAGGAGCTTAATTATAATGCAATTCCATCTCTTTTTGTTTAAAATAATATTTTCATTAATGGAAAAATGTTTCATTGCTCTTGCAGTACATTTGCTATTAAAATTCAGAAGTTTGGGGTAAAAGTAGACATTCTTTGTTTTACATGAGTCAATTTAGTTTATACACAGTCTTTATTCATTTTGCACCAAAATGCTACGCTAAATAATGGATTATTGGATGCTACTTGAAATGAATAGGAATCCAATATTCATAATATATACAAATTTTTTTAAAAATTAAAATTGGATTTTATTTCCATAGTTCTAACACAAATAAAGTAACCATTAAATTATGTAATATTTTAGTTTTGTATTATACTTGCAACTATAGATTTCACTGACCTCTAATGTGTTTGTTTCCAAGCAAAATTATTGATTTTACTTGCTCAAGTGCCAATAAGAAGTAACTAAGGGCATCTTAATCCAAAATCTAGAGTCAGGAGACTCAATTAATATGTCAAATATTCCAAGAGGTAAAAAAAAAAATACCAGCTGGATCCAATCCTCATGCAAGAAAGTATATTTATTCTAAAGAGAAGTGTTCTAAAAATGATGTGTTCTAAAACCAAAATCATGACCATGAAGCATAGCTTAGAACATAATTGGATTTCAAAAACATTCTAATTTGACTTTGGAAGGGTCTTTTATCCTCTAAGTAGATTTCTTCTTCCTCAAAAATTTCATAAAATGTTAGAATAATATCATGCCTCCAGTATTATTGCATCTAATATAAATAGCCTGGAAGACTGAAAAGACTATAATTATACATGTTACATTTTTTTATAAGCTTTAAAATGTTAAGAGGAAAAAACAAGACTTAGCCTAGGAAGAATCAATTGTAAGCCACATAACTAATAATGGATTAATTTTCAGAACATATAAACGATATCTAAAGAGCAACATGATAATGTACATTCAACTCCCAAAAATGAGAAAATATGAATACTATTTTCATGGAAGAAAAAATATGTGTGCAATAAACATAATTATGGAATTTCAAATTAAACCACAACTGCCATCATCTTATACTTACTAGTATGGGAAAACTGGAAAATGAAAAAATTAGCTAATGTGTATTCATAAGAATGTGAATAACTGCAATTTATGTACACTGCTGGTGGCATATAACCAGGACCCTCACTTTGGAAAACAATTTGGTATGATTTTTAAAGGTTAACATTTACACATCTTACAAACTATTTCAGTTCTGGATGTATATACCATGGATTTCTCCAGGATTATGTTCCAGGCGACATGTACAAGAATATTTATAGAGTTGTTTATACTACAAAAACACTGGAAACAAATCAAAATATATGTCATACTGAGAATGGTAAATATGATGTGGTATATTTACACATTATGATATAAAACAACAGCAATAATAAATGAGCCTCATCTACATATATCAACAGAGCTGCATTTTATAAACATAAAATGTAGCATAATAAAAATCTTGTAATAGAATACATACTTTCTCATATGATTTAAAAGAAATTAAAACAGAAGTAAACTAAGGGATTCATTGTTATGCAACACATATATGTGTTAAAAGTATGAAGAAAATAATGTGTCAAGTAGTTAAATCTACATAGTAAGTATCAAAAAAGTATAACATTGTAACACCCTGATATTTACTTTCACACCTTATACTGAGAGACTTCATGCTAATGTGCTTTTTCAATGATGTTTTTAGTTGTATAATGAAAGGCCATGAACTAAACTTCTAAGTGTATTGTTAATTTTAAAGTTTTTATCGATCTGCATTTTCTATGTCTAAATCAACCAATCTTTCTTTCCCCAAAAAAGATTTTATTTATTTATTTGAGAGAGAGCACTAGAGAGACAGAGCAAGCCCGAGTTGGGGGCAGAGGGAGACGCAGGCTCTCCGCTGAGCAGAGAGCTGGACATGGGTCTCTATCCCACGACCCTGGGATCATGACCTGAGCTGAAGGCAGACAGACGCTTAACCGACTGAACCACCCAGGCGCCCCTCAACCAATCTTATATAATTTAAAGAAATGTTTTGTTCTGGTATTGAGTCATGAGCTTCATAAAAACATTGGGGAAAGAAAGGAAATATATATTAAAAAGGTGACCATATAAAACACTTAAAACCCATCGATACATGTGATTCCAGGAGGAGACAGAACCTATGGGAATGGTGACAGTAGGTCAAAGACACCCAATAAGTGTGAATTGAATGAACGGATTTTGGCACAAATGAGAAGTAAATGTTCACGTGCAAAGGGAAATTCTAGACTAAGGTTTAAACAATTTCACACTCTAAGAAAGGACATTGCATAAGACATTATAAAAGTTTCCATTCAACTTAAAGGTTTCATTCATAATTTAGGTTTATGTAAGAGTTTTATGCCTAATTCAAGCCTCTTTCTCCTTTTCTTTCTCCAAATAGATTCTTCCCTTCATGGCAAGGTGAAATAATTTGTTTAATAACATTTTTGTTACTGTTGATTCAAGTGGAAGTATGATCAGTAGAAGAAATCAAAAGTGTAAGCTTTATCAGTCTTACACACATAATGCTTTTGTTTCCTGTTTGAAAAAGACACCCAAAAAGAAGTTTTTCTTTCTTTTTTTTAAGTTTTTATTTTAATCACCTGTTTGCTCATCACAAGAGGACTCCTTAATCCCCACCACCTATTTAATCCATCCCCCCACCCACCTCCCCTCTGGTAACCCTCAGTTTGTTCTCTATAGTTAAGAGTCTGTTTCTTGGTTTGCCTCTTTCTCTTTCCTCTTTGTTCATTTGTTTTGTTTCTTAAATTCCACATATGAATGAAATCATATAGTATTTGTCTTTCTCTGACTGACTTATTTCCCTTAGCATTTCTCTAGCTCCATCCACATGATTGCAAATGGCAACATTACATTCTTTTTTATGACTGAATATATATACCACATCTTTATCCATTCATCAGTCAATGGACTGATGGACTTGTGCAGTTTCCATATCTTGGCTATTGTAAATGATGCTGCCATAAACATAGGAGTGCATGTGTCCCTTTGAATTAGTATTTTTGTATTCTTTGAGTAGATACCTAGTAGTGCAATTGCTGGATCGTAGGGTAGTTCTATTATTAACTTTTTGAGGAAACTCCATACTGTTTTCCAGAGTGGCTGCACCAGCTTGCATTCCCACCAATAGTGCACAAGTGTTCCTTTTTCTCCACATCCTCACCAACACCTGTTGTTTCTTGTGTTGTTGATTTTAGCCATTCTGACAGGTGTGAGATGTTATCTCATTGTAGTTTTGATTTGTATTTCCATGATGATGTGTGATGTTGAACATCTTTTCATGTGCCTATTGGCCATGTGTATGTCTTTTTTGAAGAAATACTTGTCCATGTCTTCTGCTCATTTTTAAATTAGATTATTTACTTCTTGGGTGTTGAGTTTGGTGAGTTCTTTATATATTTTGGATACTAACCCTTTATCAGATATGTCCTGTGCAAGTATCTTCTCCCATTCTGTCAGTTGCCTTTTAGTTTTGTTGATTGTTTCCTTTTGCTGCACAGCTTTTTATTTTAATGTGGTCCCAGTCGTCTATTTTTGCTTTTGTTTCCCTTGCCTCAGAGAACCTATCTAGAAAAAGTTGCTATGACCAATGTCAGAGAAATTACCATCTGTGTTCTCTTCTAGGATTTTTATGATTTCAGGTCTCATATTTAGGTCTTTAATGTGTTTTGAATTTATTTTTGTGTATGGTGTAAGAGAGTGGTCCAGTTTCATTCTTTAGCATGTTGCTGCCCAGTTTTCCCAACACCATTTGTTGAAGAGACTGTCTTTTTCCCATTGGATATTTGTCTTGCTTTGTCAAAGATTAATTGACCATATAGTTGTTGGTTTATTTCTGGATTTTCTATTCTGCTCTATTGATGTGTGCATTTATTTTTATGCTGGTACCATACTGTTTTGATCATTACAGTTTTGTAATATAACTTGAAGTCTGGAATTGTTTTGCTTCTGGCTTTGCTTGTCTTTTTCATGATTGTGTTGGCTATTTGGGGTCTTTTGTGGTTCCATACAAGGTTTAGAATTTTTTGTTCTAGTTCTATGAAAAATGCTGTTGGTATTTTGATAGGTATTGTATTAAATATGTAGCTTACTTTGGGTAGTAAAGCATTTTAACAATATTTGTTCTTGAATCCATAAGCATGGAACGTTTTTCCATTTCTTTTTGCTGTCTTCAGTTTATTTCATCAATGTTTTATAGTTTTCAGAGTACAGTTCTTTCACCTCTTTGGTTAGGTTTATTCCTAGATATCTTATGGTTTTTGGAAATAATTTTTGTAAATGTTTTTGGGATTGTTTTCTTAATTTCTCTTTCTGCTTCTTCATTATTGTTGTATAGAAATGCAACAGATTTCTATATGTTGATTTTGTATCTTGAGACTTTACTGAATGTGTGTATCAGTTCTAGCAGTTTTATTGATGGTCTTTTGGGTTTTCTATATAGAATATCATATCATCTACAAATAGTGACAGTTTGACTTATTCCTTGCAGATTTGGATGCTTTTATTTCTTTTTGTTGTCTGATTGCTGTGGTTAGGACTTCCAGTACTATGTTGAATAAATATGGTGGGAGTGGACATGTCTTGTTCCTGACCTTGTTCCTGACTCTCAGTTTTCCCCCATTGAGGATGGTATTAGCTGTGAGGTTTTCATATATGACCTTTATTATGTTGAGGTATGTTGCCTTTAAACATACTTTGTTGAGGGCTTTTATCAGGAATGGAGGATGTACTTTGTCAAATGCATTTTCTGTTTCTATTGAAATGATCATATGGTTCTTACCCTTTCTTTTATTGAAGTCATGCATCACACAGTGATTGATTTGGGAATATTGAACCAGCCTGGCAACCCAGGAATAATTCCCACTTGATTATGGTGAATGATTTTTTTAATGCATTTTTGGATTCGATTTGCTAGTATTTTTTTGAAAACTTTTGCATCTATGTTCATCAGAGATATTGGCTTGTAGTTTTGATTTTTTGTGTGTGTTATCTTTATCTGGTTTTTGGCATGAGGGTAATACTGGCCTAATAGAATGAATGTGGAAGTTTTCCTTCCTTTTCTATTTTTTGGCATAGTTTGAGACAAATAGTTATTAACTTTTCTTTAAATGTTTGGTAGAATTCGCCTGTGAAGCCATCTGGTCCTGGACTTTTGTTTGTTGGGAGTTTTTGGATTGTTGATTAACTTCCATGCTGGTAATTGGTCTGTTCAAGTTTTCTATTTCTTCCTATTTCAGTTTTGGTAGGTTATATATTTCTAGGCATTTATCCATTCCTTCTATGTTATCCAATTTGTTGGCATGTAGTTTTCTTTATAATATTCTCTTATAGTTCTTTGTGTTTCTGTGGTGTTTGATGTTATTTCTCTTCTTTCATTTGTGATTTTATTTATTTGGGTCTTTTCCCTTTTTTCTTAATAGCTCTGGCTAGAGATTTATCAATTCTATTGCTTTTTTCAAAGAACCAACTCCTGGGTTCATTGATCTCTATTGCTTTCTTTATTTTCTATATCATATATTTCTGCTCTAATTTTTATTATTTCCTTCCTTCTGCTGATGTAGGTTTTGTTTGTTGTTCTTTTTTTAGCTCCTTTGGGTGTAAGTTCAGGTTGTTTATTTGAGATTTTTCTTGCTTCTTGAGATAAGCCTGTATTGCTATAAACTTCTTAGAACCTCTTTTGCTGCATCCCAAAGATTTTGAAATGTGTTTTCTTTTTCATTTGTTTCCACGTACTTTTTAATTTCTTCCTTTAATTCCTGTTTGACTCACTCAGTGTTTAGTAGCATGTTATTTAACCTCCATGTATTTGTGGTCTTTCCAGATTTTTTCTTGTGGTCAACTTCTAGTTTCATTGCATTGTGATCAGAAAAGATGCATCGTATGACTTCCATCTTTTCGAATTTGTTGAGGCTTGTTTTGTGACCTAATATGTTATCTATTCTGGAGAATGTTCCATGTGCATTTGAAAAGAACGTGTATTCTGCTGTTTAAGATGGAATGTTCTGAACATATCTGTTAAGTCCATCTGGTCCAGTGCGTCATTCAAAGCCATTGTTTCCTTGTTGATGTTCTGTTTAGATGATCTGTCCTTTGATGTAAGTGGGGTTAAAGTCCCCTAGTATTATTATCAATTAGTTTCTTTATGTTTGTTATTAACCATTTTATGTGTTTATGTATTTGGGTGCTCCCATGTTGTGTGCATAAATATTTGTAATTACCATATCTTCTTGTTAAATTGTCCCCTTTACTATTATAAAGGATCTTTTTTGTCTTTTGTTACAGTCTTTGTTTTAAAGTCTATTTTGTCTGGCATAAGTAACGCTACTCCAGCTTTCTTTTGACATTCATTTGCATGATAAATATTTCTTCATCCCCTCACTTTCAATCTGCAAGTGCCTTTAGGTCTGAAATGAGACTCTTGTAGGCAGCATATTGATGGGTCTTGTTTTCTCTACATTCTGTCACCCTATGTCTTGATTGGAGCAGTTAGTCCATTTACATTCAAACTAATTATTGATAGATATGTATTTATTACCATTTTATTACGTCTTTTATGGTTGTTTCTGAAGATTTTCCCTGATCCTTTCTTGTCTTTCTCTCTTTCATGATTTGCTGGTTTTCTTTAGTGGTATATTTGGATTTCTTTTTCTTTATTCTTTGCATATTTATTACTGGGTTTTGATTTGTTGTTCTCATTAGGTTTGTATATAACATCTGCAAATAGCAGTCTGTTGATGGTTGTTTAAGTCTGAACCAATCCTTTATTCCTCTCCTTCCCATGTTTTAGGCATATGGTGTCATAATTTACATCCTTTTATTTTGTGAGTTCCTTGACTGATTTTTTTACAGAAATATTCATTTTTACTCCTTTTGTGTTTCCTACCATCATATTGTCATTTTTGGTCTTTTTTTTCCCTCCACTCTAAGGGTTCCCTTTAATATTTCTTGCAGGGCTGGTTTAGTGGTAATGAACTCCTTTAGTTTTTATTTGTTTGGAAAATTCTTTAGCTCTCCTTCTATTCTGAATGATAGCCTTGCTGGATAGAATATTCTTGGCTCTAGGTTTTTCCCATTCAGCCCTTTGAATATATTATGCCACTCCTTTCTGGCTTGGAAAGTTTCTGCTGAAAAATCCACTGGTAGACTTATGGGGTTTCCTTTGTATGTAACTGTCTCCTTTAGTCTTCCTGCTTTTAGTGTTTTTTCTTTATTACTATATTTTTGCCATTTTAATTAAAATATGTCTTGGTGTAGATCTGCTTTTGTTGATTTTGTTGGGATTCTCTGTGTCTCCTGGATGTGGGTACCTGTTTCTTTCCCCTGATTAAGGAAGTTCTCAGCTATTATTTCTTCAAATAAATTCTCTGCCCCCTTTTCTGTCTCTTCTTTTTCTGGGACTCCTATAACACAAATGTTATTATGTTTTATGGAGTCATTGAGTTCCCTAAGTCTATTCTTGTTTTGCATAATTATTTTTTCTCTCATTTGTTCAGCTTGATTACTTTCCATTACTCTGTCTTCTAGGTCATTAATTCATTCCTCTGCTTCTTCCAGCCTGCTGTTCATCCCATCAAGCATGTTTCTCATTTTGTTTTTTGAGCCCTTTATCTATGTTACTCCTTGTCTCTGTGTTGATGGTCTTACTGATGTCCTCCACTCTTTTCTCAAGTCTAGTGAGCGTCCTTATGATCACTGCTTTAAATTCTCCATTAGGCATGTTACTTATATCTGTTTCACTTAGATCTCTGGCCATGACATTGTCCTATTGTTTTATTTGGGATGAATTACTCTGTCTTCTCACTTTGTGTTAGTCTCTGTGCCTGTTTCTGTGTGTTAAGGAAGTCAGCTGTGTTTCCTGCTCTTGAGGGTAATGAAGAAGAGGTCCTGTAGTGCCCTGCAGTGTAGTGTTTCCTGTTCCCCAGGGCCTGGCACTTCTGGGAGTGTCTCCAATGTGTGCTGTGTGTGCTCTGTTGTGTCCTCGCCTCTTTATTCTTCAGGCCAGTCATCTGCAGAAGCTCTCTTTGCCTGTTGTGGGCAGTGTTTGGTCCCTGGTTTGAATGTGGCACATTTTAACTAGGTGTGCTCTGGACTACCTGTGAAATATGAACTGCCACTGCCATCAGATCTGAGACCTCACAGAACTTCCAGGTCAGGAGACATGGTGTTGGCAGGGGTTTGGGCCAGTCTTGGGTTGGGGGAGGGGAGGTCCACCACACTGGGACTGAAACAAGGGTGACTGGGAAGGGCAGTTCCACCAGAACATGGGGGTACAAGCCCTGACTTCGCCAACTGGATTTTGTGGTGACACTTTTCATAAACTGAATGAGCTAAATCTACTATTCTGAGGTTAGGGTAAAATGCATTTAAAGCACTAACACAAATATAATACACAGAAAACATATCCTTTACTACTATTTAAATCATAGTCATTTTTATATCAAATTTAAAATGAATGAGAGGGTGTATAGAATTTCAAAATTCTTTTACATGGTATGCAAGCAAAAATGTTCCATTTAGAATATGTGGACAGGAGAGAAATGAGCTGCCAGTATAATATGAAGACATATTTTGTCTAATTAACAACTGAGCATGAGGCTGGCCCTATATGTTCTTTGCAAAAAGCTAAGGATTTATAATAAACTTTAAAATCTCCACACACAAAACCAAACATGTAGGTTTTGTGATTGGTACCTTTATTTTGATGAGCTATTATAAGAGCAGGTCTCCCAGCTACTGTGAAATAAGCACAGGAAATGCAACATAATGATAAGGATCTAAATGCCATAATGGTTATTCTTTTGCACCTAAATTATGTAGTCACTAGTCATTCATAGAGTCTGCATTCACACCTGGTAAACCACAATTGAGGAGCTGGAAAGGTTTGTTTTGAGGGTGTAAAGTAAATCATTTCAGGGCTACAATGACTGAATTTGCTGGGATCAACACCACTTGTTTCAGTTATCAGAGCAGTGAGGTGAAGGCATGGTCAAACAATCAACCTTCTGAAAATTAAATATATATGAAAGAATTACTGGCTGTAAAGCAGTGTGAACTGGATATATATTATAACGTTGATTGGCTTAGACTACAGGAACTCCCTTTCTTCGCTACACAAGAGTTCTCTTGTTACAAAAATTGTGATATGCAACAATCACCTGCCAGTGGAATATTGAGCTTCTGATCTAAATTTTAAAATGCAGTCTTTTGGAAATCATATTCTTACCTCTTTACATGCTAGTTAAAATTCTGATTCTAATGACATTCCTGTCACACAATGACTGTGTACACATGATTCGAAATACCTACAAATAAACAAAAGCTTTTGATCAATGATTTACGTTACCAGATAACAAGATGTTTTCCATATATTAGTTATTAAAAAGATGAAGAAAATTGATATTTCATTTAGCATCACTTAGACACAACTTAGAAAAATAAAAACCTCATAACAAAAAAGCACCATATAATTTTGATTTAAATAATTGGTAGCAAAGAATTTGGGAACCATGTTGTAGTAAAACCTAAGGAATAAAAGCTTTCTTTTATTCCTTTATTGAGTGTTAGAGCTGCTCTCAATTGGTTAGAAACCTTACTCTATCTTCCTACATATTTTTCCTTTATATTTAACTAAGTGTGCTATTTTAAAGAAAAATATCAGGTTTTTAATATCACAGTTATTCTCAATGGAAAATGAATTCAATAATTAAATATATCAAATGTATTTTCTAAGTTAAAATTCAACAAACTATTGATCCATTTCCTGAAGGAAACAAATACATTTTATAGTGTTTTCCTCTTACTTTACCCTAACTATCGGATTAAGGCTTTTAGAATTATGAAGATAAATTAATTTAAATTCTCTTTTGGGATGCCTGGGTGGCTCAGTTGGTTAAGCATCTGCCTTTGGCTTAGGTCATGATCCCAGGGTCCTGGAATCAAGCCCTGCTTTGGGCTCCCTGCTCATCAGGGAGTCTGCTTCTCCCTCTCCTCTCAGCATGTTCTCTCTCTCACTGTCTGTTTCTCTCTCTCAAGTAAATAAATAAAATCTTTAAAAATAATAATAATAATCTTTTAAAATTGACTTTTTAAATTACAAGATGTTGCAACAAATGGCATATTATTTTGTACAGCAATTTTTTAAAATTTATTATATTTTTATTGAAATACCATCAAACTAGCTGAGTATTTTGAAAGTAAATACATAGAAAAAATTGAATATATTTTTTCATTATTCTCTGACACGTCTCTACCCCTAGATCCTTTCTCTGCCCTTCTCTGTACTACTTTGTGGCCCAAGAGGCTGTATCATTTAGTCCTCTTACCTTTGGCTTCCAATTAGATTTGGTTATTTTAACAGTTTCTCAACTAGGACACTACTGATATTTTGAGTTGGATCATTTTTTGTTGTTGTTGTGGGGATCTGTCCCATGCATTTTAAGATGTTTAGCAGCACCATGGCTTCTACCCACTAAATGCCCTCTATTGGGCAATCAGAGAATGTCTCCAGACATTGTCAAATGTCCTGTTGGTAGGGCAAAATGGCCCCTGTTGAGAACCATCGTGTTAACAAGAGGAAATAATAGGAGGTGGAAGAGGGAGAGGAGAAATGGTCTGTGTACTTAACGTTAACCCAGCCCTTACCAGGTAGTGGCTTTGCCAGTAACTTTATTCTTCTGTTTGTGACTTTCACCTCAAGTCCTTCTTCAAGGCTTTCTCTCTGGGTTTTCATAACAGTAACAACATCCCCTCCCCTTGTCACATCAGGTCTAGGGGTGGTAATGACTTCCCACCATTGCCAGTCCTTGGATGATTTACTGGCCCTTGATGGTTCTTTATATCCTCACAATCTAATTAAACTCTCTTCAACCTATTTCCTGCTAAGTTCTTGATTAACAAAATACACCTTTTTGGAAGATGACTTATATGTCCAGTAAGCACAATGTTTTTGGTTATCACCAATTCCAGATCTTTCTCATCTCTCTCTCCCTTTCTCTAACTCTTGATACACATTCAGTAGACAACATTGCAACATTGACATTATTTGGACTGTACTACAATCTGTATTAAGATTTCTTTTCAGAAAATATCCATATTTTCATTTATTGTATGTATGCTAGAGTACCTATTCCCCTGATCACTCTCCCCACTCTTTATAAGGCTTGGGGTTCACTCCCATGTTCTCAGAAAGCTTTTCTATCCCCTCTAGTCTGCACTGACCCTCTGACTAGGGTACTACAGTGGACTGAATGTTTGTGTCCTGACCAAAAATCATGTATTGAAACCCTAATCCTCAAAGCAATGAGATTTGGAGATGGGGCCTTTGAGTGGTGATTATGTCATTAGGATAGAGCCTCATGATGGTGTTAGTGCCCTTATAAGAAGAGACACAAAAGAGCTTGCTTCCTCTCTCTCTCTTTCTCAGCCATATGAGTTCTACATATTGTCTATCAGACAAAATTTGTTTAGTCCATGAACAAGAATTTGTTGAAAATATATTAGAGCCATAGCAAAGTATTCAAAACATTTTTTGAGCAAATTAAAAGTCATTTCCTTTGAAGAATGTACAACTTAGGGAAAAGTTTAAATACATTAAATAATGTAAATCATTGCATGTTATCTAATAGGTCTGATATGATGGGTGAGGGCTGGTAGTTGGTATCTATAGCAAGGTAGCAAGCAAATAAGTTGTTGTAATACAAGGTCAGACAAACTTTTGGTAAAGAAGATAGGGTTAGACTACAGACCAGAGCTTATCCAAGAGGAGAGATCACTGATCCTAGAAGATATCTATTCATCTAGGCTTGACTTATATAGCGGAAGATAGTGTAGAAATGTGCTGCTTAGCTGGCTCAAAGTAGCCTAAACACAAATTGTGGCTTCATGGTGCATCTAGATAAAGCCACAAGGTTAATTCTAGATCTTATCACTGGTAGAGATGGAGTTTCTAATCTACTTCGAGGTATGATCTGGATTGGCCCACAAACTTTGGTGGGAATGAATGGTAGATAGAATTATCTGAAATTGAACTTGAAGACAAGAAGAAAAGATTTAATCATTTTCATTTATTCACATATTTAACTTATATTTATTAATAATTTACTAGATAGCCAACATCAGTCCATGCCCTAAGGATATATCGGTAAATAACATAAACCTTTCTCATGATCTTATGATGCTTACATACTAATGGACATGTAGTGACATAATTCTTACAGTCATTTGCACAGTGCTTTGTCTGTATGAAAGAAATAATTAGAGAAGACCTCAACTAAAATTGTAATATTGAAGTTTTGATTTTGTCCTAATTTGCTCTTAAATAACCTGTGATTTCAATTTACCTTTTATTGTTCTTTTGATTCTTTGGGACTATATAGGGCTGACCATGGAAAACTTCAAAACAAGGAAAACATGGGTTTTGGTGTTGTTTGTTATATTTTAATGCCTTTTAAAAAGATTTTATTTGTTTATTTATTTATTTATTTGAGAGAGAGAGAGAGAGAGAGAGAGACAGGATGAGCAGGGGCAGGGGCAGGGGGAGATGGAGAGAAAGAATCTCTCAAGCAGACTCTGTCCTGAACACAGAGCCCAAGGCGGGGCTCAATCCCATAATCCTGAGATCATGACCTTAGCTGAAACCAGGAGTTGGACGCTTAACCAACTGAGCCAGTCAGGAACCCCTACATTTTAGTATTTTTTTTGTCCTTATCTCCTTTATGGCATTTTCCAGTGGGAAGCCAGGAAAAAAAAAAATAGAAATATTGCAATTTGGAGTTTAGGGCCTACTGGGTTTGAGTATGCCACATAATTGTATGTCTTGTCACCTAAATGTCTAGAAGACTCAGTTTGCATGTCTGTAAACAGAGTTGGGAACTGAAGACTGTCACTGAGGAGGGATCAGCAAGATAGTATCATTGTTCTACTTCTCCCAAACCTTTGTGGCTGCTGGACTCCTTTGAATGCTCTGAGAAACCAGGAGAAATGGTAGAATTTGGGGTCCAAGATAGACCTGAATTTTCATTGATAAACTTTTTTTTGGATATCTAAACTTCTTTCTTTAGCATTGTGTTAAGAGCTTGAGAGAAA